>NC_071401.1:113011820-118011820 GCF_017976375.1 Cuculus canorus | reverse complement strand
CATGCAGACTGCTTTCTTGTATGCAGACTGCCTCAATATCTAACTTAAAGTGAAAACTAGCCGAGAGCTATATGTGCACTAGTCTAATATTAACCTTCAAGAACATGGAAAGAGTTGTTCAAAGAAGAAAATAAAATAACCCAAAATACCAGAGCAGACAGCTGGGAAACTTCAAAATGACACTGCTTCTGTCTTGAATGTTACACTAGAACCATTCAAGGGCTTAATGACATCGCAGAAAACCTGCACCCTCTGGTCTAGAACAGATCATCTTTCTGCATGGTGCAAGGATATGACATAGCAGTTGATATCCTGTCCAAAGTGTCAGGTGCACTTCCAAGGTTAGTCATTTAGACAGTGCCACATCGGTGGGGTCTGACAACTTAAAAGTGGTGAGGAGTTTCAAGGTAGGTGGATGGGATGTCTATTTTTTTTGTCCATTTCTGAGGTCCCGCTTTGCTTGCTGCACCAGCAGCTACACTGTCTGCAGTAATTTGAAGGTTTGAAAGGCCCTTCTGTTACTCATACCTACATCCTTTAACAACTACATTACCACTTACATCTGTGGGTAAACACACAACATTACAAATAATGTCTGTCAATGTATAGGCAATAAGGTGGCTTAAATAAATCAACAGAGAAAAAATGTTAACAAGGTAGCATACTAATAACAGAGTGATTGTGCCTCTCATCAAGTACATTCAACTACCTATAAAAAAACACTCAAAACATATATTTTGTAAGCCATCTCAATCTCAAATGTTAATTGCTAAATCTGATAAATATTTGCATGAGCAGATTCAATAGACGGCACTAGCATTTAGGAATGCTAGGAAAGAATGCAAGTAAAGCGTACATAACTGTGCTCAGCAAGGAAAGTAGAAAAATCCACTCTGAGACACTGGAAAGGCACCATCTCCATTGGAGGATAACCTACCTACTTGACAGGTCAGCTGGCTTTCTCAGGGACCGAGTGCCTTTTGCTAGGACAATAAGGACTGATCTACCTCCTTCTGTCCTTTCAAGGTCAGGGTCCTACTTCCAGGTGCAAACAACTCAAAAAACTTGAAAAGCTACAAACCTCTTCCTTCTGCACTGGTTCCTCTTCCCTCCTGCAAGGATAGCCATATTGACACTTTTTGCCAACAAGTTTGGCATAGCTTGATGAGAGTGCTGCTGCAGCAGCATGTGTGAGAGTAAACATGCAAAGACTTATTGTACTATTACACATTTCATAGCGTCCTGTGTTCAGATCAGCACAAGCTCAGAGTGTGTTCAGATTACCCTTATTTACCTTAACTTTTGCCTTTAATGTTACAAGCACCAGCCATTAACCATATGCAAACGCCAAGCAGGCATTCAGCGCTTTATGCTCAAAGGAAACCAAGTTTTCTTCCAAAGTAATGCTCTGTAAGCAAGATACCAAAGGTGACTAAACCGAATAAGCAGACCAGAGTGAACAAAGAGAGACTACACTGAACTGTAAGGACAGTATAAGCACCAGTTTAAACTAATCATCATCAGGAAACATCACCATCGGCCCGCTATAAACAACTATCTGTTTCCTACCTTTGCTGTAGCAAACTCACACCTAACCTGGCACTGCTAATGCACAGCTTCACAAAACAGGTTTCAGTGCACAATGCCACACAAATCTGACACACCTTGTTTTTTGGACACCCCGAGAAACAAGTTTTTCTTATGAAACACAAGCAATTATGAGAGCTTTAAATTAGACTAGAAGAGACTTGAGCATTACAGAAAGTGTCATTTCCTTTTGTGATGTTTTTTGGGAAGAAATATATCTTCCCAATCTCAGCCATCATCCATTACAAACCAACAGACCATTCCACCTCCTCTGTCCTTGCAGAAAAACAATAAAAGGAAGTATTTGTAGCATTCAGTGGAAAATTACCACAGTTAAGGCATGCGCTCACAGAGTTTAAGATTTAGAGTCAGAACCTTGTGGAAGTGGGAGCTCTGAAAAAACTCAGTCAGCTACAATTTGTGAGGCCAAAAAGCAGCAATGCAATCATGTCCTGCCTACCACAGGCCACACTTTTCTGGATAAAATCACTGCTTCAAGTCAAGCAGCTGCCATTGAGCTAGAGCCTCTCTTTTTTTCCAAAGCAATGCCCAGTACACTTACTTTGGGCCTTTCAGCAACTAGTTTTAAGGTTTCTTGTTATAAAAAAACCTGTCCTTATTTTTATTTGGAATAGGGTTAATTTCACCTTAGAATCATGATCAGGCTTTTGTCTGCTAGACAGTATCCACGACCACAATTTTCCTGCAGAGACGGACTATAACCTGTTCATACCTTAACCTTCTGGTGACAAGCAAAACAGAGTTCCTAAGGTTAATCAATATTTATACAGTGCTAGCGACTTATCTGCAAAGGCATTAGAGCATATTTACTTAACAGTGGCACCAAAAGGGCCTCATTAGGACAGATCGCTCTTTGGCCAGGTATTAACACCTCTCCAATGACAGAGTCTAGCACTGAAGTATTCAAGTTTCATACTACATAGATATCAGGGGGCATCATGATTAGTGTGATGAGGGTGGGCGTGTTTATGACAACGCTCACCCCTTGCAGTCTGGATGCGTTAAACCCTACATTTTGCCAAACACAGGAAATGCAACTGCACAACTTGCAGCAGTGGAGGACTGCTCTTGTATTCTCCCTTGTAAAGATAAAGAAAAACAAAACACAGCTATACAGTAAGGGCTGGGGCATTATCACAGAGAAACAGGAAGAACTTCCCAGTGAAAAACTTCTAAACCTAAATTTTCTTCATCACATAAGTACCTACCTGAGAGGTGAGGTAGGCACCGTCTCTCAAATAGGAAACGTGGTCTGTGGTGACGTGCACAGCACTGCTACTAAAGCTGCTGCCTTTGCAAATATTGAAGAAGGAATTGGTCCAACTACCTAAGATCTGTTGAGACTCACTTCACTACAGACATACAGCAAGGACCACCACCCAGTCCTGCTGGCTAACCAGAGGTTGTCAGCTTTTGTCAAATGACAAACAGACTTGTGTGGGAGGGAAACTACCAGTTTGGAGGGAATAATACCCACCATAAATTATGGTAATAGTTTTACAATCTCTGTTTGTTAAACAATTAGCTTTTTCCCCATCTTCCTTCAGCTTCAGAGATATAAACCATGCGTTCCAGAAGCAACAGTACAGAAAGCCCAACGAGACCAAAGCTGAACCAGCAAAGGCCAAAAGACCACGGTAAGGAAGAGGCTGGTTACAGTGGGAGCGGAAATGTGCAAAGAAGGCAGAAGAAGGATGATGCAGCCCGAGCCAGCACCATCCTAAGAAGCCCTAAGGCAGAGAAAAAACAAAGAAGTTATTTCAAGAAAAGAGAGGATCTCTCTCGGGATGATTTGCTATTTCTTCTCAGTGTCCTCGAAGGTGAACTACAGGTGATTTACCATCTTATTTTATATTACAGATCAAACCACATCTTTCCCTATCCCCTCCACACCTGCCACTTTACTACAAACACACGCTTCTTTCATGTTGAGAAACACTACTTATTTGTTACAGGAGGACAAATATAAGCTTCAAAGTACATAAAGACACAAAAGTATAGCTATTCTAATAGCTACGAGCCAAAAAATCAATGGTTGGACTCGATATAAGAAGTCTTTTCCAACCTAGTGATTTTATGAAAAGATTACTTTTACATTGCCCCTAAATAAAACTTATTTACAATGTACCTGTCTGACACTAAAACCACTCATGGTCCACTGTGAATGATGACAAAACCCTCAAAGCAAAGAGTGCACAAAAAACTCTCCTGTTTTGCTGCCCAGCTCTCTGTACTTTGAATAGAAAGCATTTGTCACTGTAAACCTATATGGAGAACCTTAGAGAACTTTAAGATCTGTTACTTAATTTCTTACATCCCCTCTTCTACGAGGTTATGAGCATTATTCCCTATGAAGCAGTATGTGCCACATCACCAGAATTAATTCACTCAATAGTATTCCAACATATTTTGGTAGGAAAAAAAAAATAATGAATTTTATTTCCCATTATGTGAAGCATACGTAGCCCACAGGATACTGGATTTTGAAGAACAAGAACTTTTCTGCCTGGAAAAGGAGCCAGCTGCCAAGTGGTAGATCACGTCTAACTTGGTCAAACAATTTCAGGAAGTGGGACATGGATTTCCAGTGAAAAGGAATAATATTTCTGTGGCAGGCTAATTGCACAGAAATAGTGACAGCCACTTAAAACTGCTTACAGGCAAAGGGAGGAACAAACTGGTCAAAGTGGCATAAACAGATGTATTACATGGTTTCAGAGTTACTGCCCATACAGCACCTGTGTAATTCCTTTCTTAACACGTTTATGTATTTACAAAATAATACAGTCATGCTTAACAGAACACACATGCAATATGAACATTGGACAGATGTATCAATCTCTGAGGATAGATTCAAGGTAAGCTTCTACAGAGCATTTTATTATGCAATCAGAACAATTTCCAGTTTTTGCAAAACATTTCTCTCCTGCTGACTTACCCCCTCTTGATTTAGATTAAAATTGTGTCATATACTCCTCCAAAACAGCTTTGTTCCTCTCAAGAGAGATGTGTGCATATATATTTATATATATTTATATTACATACACTTCATTACACTTCCATAATATAAATAAAAATATATAAACACAGACGTCAAGTCTTAAGATTTAAAACTTGGCAAAATGAGAAAACGGAAAACAATGAGTCTTCGTGTCAGAAGACATGAAGATTTTAAATAGTCTTACATTCCAAAGGAAGCCTTATAAACGAAAGATGTAAGAAGTCATTTTTTTATTCCTAATTTTACACCTCCTGCAATGCCAAGTTAAATCTCTGAAGACTGGCTGTCAATTCTACCATTATTAACTTTCAGAGTTAGATTCCATTACTCTCAGATTCCAGAACATTTAAGATGCACAAAGATTATTATTCTACAATTTTTCCATAATCATAAGGATTAGTTCTATTGTCGTATCTATTGTCAGGTAACAGGATGTCATCAGATACTTTATAAGATTATGAAAACAAATGCAGTGACATTAAAAAAGGAGGAGTATGATAGGCAGTTTTAGACTATAATTTTTGAAACTACATGATTTTTGGAAACCAGGTAACACCACCTTCTCTTAATCATTATCCTTTAAAATGTTTTTTTCTTAGCATGCACTCACCAACTGAGAATAGCCTTACATCAGTTACTTCCAAAAAGTCTTGATGCTGCAAAGTAGGTTATTACCTGAGAGCATGTACACAAACATGTGTGCATCAACATGTCTATAAATACAAAAGGCATTGTCTCAGAAATGCATGCAAACACACATATATACACACACAGGTCCTCACTGCCAGCTTTGAAGGCAATTAATCTTGTTTTAAACAATTGCCATTACTGCATGGCTCTGGAATTTTGAAAGGTCACATCCCCTGCACTGCACACCTCACTACATTCACTGCTCAACCGTGCTCAGTGGTAAACGACAGCAGCAGATGACCCTAAACAGGTTTAAACTACAGAAGCCACCTTTGCACCAACAAAATATAGAGTGTGCTACACTTCTATAAATACCCTAAAATCTTGCACCAGCAATTTCAAAACAGGTTCCAACACCACAAGTAACACTTAGACCTGAAATTTTGTATTATGAATGCTATAAGCTGGTCCAGAAACAGCAATATGATCTCATCACTAAGAAAGTACTCAAGCATTGATGAGGGTTCTGAAAATGTTTGAGTTTATGCAGAAACAACAAAATACAAAGAACAGTACTTGCCTCAAGCTTTTTAACTCTCTTCACCTTACTGTCTATTTTGGAACACTTTACATGCACAGCATTCTTCAGGAAGTTTTTTAGTTTTCTTAAAATCAGAAGTAGACAGCTAACCTGTAAATATACGTACACAATTTAACAAAATAAAACCTTACTCTGTGCTTCCGCAGGCTCAAGACGAAGTTATAAACGTACTTAAGGCTGAAAAAATTGACTTGGCTTTGCTTGAAGCACAATACGGCTTTGTAACTCCCAAGAAGGTGTTAGAGGCTCTCCAGCGCGATGCTATTCAAACAAAGGCTGAGCAATGGCAAGAAGATATCTACGAAAAGCCTATGGGAGAGGTATGAATGAACAATTGATATTTAACCATAGCTCCCCACCAAATTCAACAGAAATATCTCACTGACTTCAGGGGAAGAAAGTAAATAAGCTCCAGATCTAGAATCTAAAATGAGTGTAAGAGATGGCAGAACAAAGTCCAACATCTCCTGAGGTCCGGTCCCTATAAAAAGAGGTACCTAATGATCTTCATTTATACAGTGTACTGGGGGCTTTAAACTTCGAGAGACACGTTTGAATGTCTAACACAAACTTTGACAATCAGCCTTCTATTTTTAATATCATCATTTTTTTCTTCCCTTCTGATATCAAATTCAGAACCCATACAAACAGATGCCTCCCCATTCATCTCACTGAGGATATTTTAGCAATGGCTGGTAAGGGCCCGTTCAGCAGTAACAGCAAAGCTGTCTACCTTCACACATCCCAGCTCCCACTAACTCTGGGGGAGTCACCGGTATGCCTGCTTGGCCCAAGCACTAACTGTAATAGGCTGTCATTAGAAACTTCATCCATGCAGAAATCTAATAATTTCACATTATACCCAAGTAATCTCTACTTTAATTACACTGCAGCAGCATCCATGGTACCTGAACAATGTTATAGGAATTTCATTTCTGCCCTGCAATGCAAATATTAAAATCTCTTCATATCAAAATATGTTTCATTCCCAAATGAGAATTCCCACAGTGTCTCCTCTTGAATTTACATAGATTTTTTTTTATATTGTATTCAGTATAGATAAATATTATAAATATAAACTCAGAAGTTATGAATAAAATTCTCCCACCGAGTGTTTCCAAGCTTTCTGAACGGAAATATACCTATGGATACAGAGCTCATTTTAGAGAAAATTATGTCAGGCAAAAGATCAACACTCATTTCAGCGGCTCAAAGGTTAAAATCTCTGGCTATAATCTCAAAAAGACTAAGTTCAACTGCAGAGGTTAATTTATTTTAGAACATTGTGGCACTATGTCACAGAAACTTTGAGCACAAAAGAAATTACTTGAAGAGAAGTCAAAAAAACTTTGGAAACATACGTTCAGTCTGTTCCTCTACATAAGTTCATACAGGCTTTCTAACACACTAGATATGGCAATTCCAAAAGGCAAAAGCAAACATCCTGAGAGCAACTGAAAGGCTAGAAGGGCCACTAGCCCTTTGTACATCTTGGTAACCCAAAGGATGCTATAATTGGCAGGCATTTCACATTTTCAGTTTCAAAATCCCCCGCTTAAGAATGTAGTGGGAAAATCTGATGACTAGACAGTTTAACTCACTAGGAACAGGACTCACAGGTAGTAATATACCTTCCTTTGCAAAAGCTACGAGGAGTGTGACAGGCCAAGCTCATGTCTTCCTTAAGTATGAAATTCTTTTTTTAAAAAAAAAAAAACAACAGTTTTTTTCAGCCAAATTTGCTCTACAGCTATTTCTTCATGCAACCTAATGAATCACAGATAAGCTTACTCTTATTCCTCACACTTGAGGATACATTTTTTTTGAATTGAAAGAGGCATAAAAGAAAGGAAAATAGACCTTTACTTTAATTTTGCTTCTGTCTGAACAAAGGCCTGAAAAAAATTTCCATCCTTCCATGGTTTATAAATTTTGATCATCAATTCAGTTATTCATTAAAAACTCTGGCTTCAGAACAATTGCACTTCTCTTGAATAGAAAAGAGTGGTGTTCAAATTTCTAGTAAATGCAGTATAACAGCATTAAAAAAAAAAATTCCCCAGATGTAAAAATATATAAAATTTATTATTATTTTTAAAATAATCAAAAAACTATCAGAGAAGGTGATGTAGGAAAACAAAGGAAGAAGTTAAAGAGAATGATACTGCAGAATTTATGGTGTCTTTTCCTCATGTTTCAAATCATCATGGAATTGCAAAGCCAATTCTGGCTTCTAACTCCCCAGCTTTCAACAACACAGTCAACGATAAACAAAATCTGGTGCCTCACTGTTTGAAATGTGATGAACAATACCTCTTACTACTTTGAGAACTCCTCTAAAACCAGGGAAACTACAGGAAAGCCTACGTATCTCTACATCCAAAGATGTAGATTTTTTTATTAAGATTTACTTTTTAAAATCTCAGTGCAAGTCAGCTTGGGGAAAGATGCATCCTCATCAACCTTTTAACTAAGCATATCTCATTGTATCCTCATAACACCTTAAAAGTGTTGGTCACAACTTTCCAGTGACGACAGTTGTAAGGCACCAATAAATTACAATCACGGGAAGAGACTATAAGAATAAATGTTGACAAAACAGCATTCCAGTAAAGCAGTTCAACATATATGCATGGAAATTTGGCTTAGCTAGTGTTAAAAAAGACAAGGGATGAACTGCTCCCACAATCTCCTGTAATCCTACACTCAGGATTATACATTTATTAACTATGAGCATAAGAATATTATTAATGGGAATAATATTTCACTCAGTGTTGGATAGAAAATCATAACTAGCTTGGATTTTATTCTGGCAGAGCACCAAACACAAAACAGTCTAAAAAAAGTAAGACAAAAAGTTCAGTTCCAATGTAATGGATACAAGACACACCATCCTATTTTGACTTCACACACGAGCTCGTAGCAAGATGATGTTGAACTATTAAATTCCTGTGAATTTTCAGCTTCTTGAACTACTCACATTTATGTAAGACCATGCCTCTTATTTTTCATTGTATTTTTCATTGTATTGTACATTGTATTGTACATTATGTTCAAGTATTAATTCTAGCGAACAGCCCATATGGTTAGCAAGAACAAAACAACAAATCACTTAATTAAGATTTTATCACTTTAATTTTCAACAGAAGACATTTATATGGCTGCTTATTAGTCCTCTCCAGTTGTTAGCCAAGAACTGTATAAGCTGAATAAAAGTGTGTGCGCACATATAAATGGTTATTTCTGCTTGGGCAGATTTAGCATTTGGACAGAGTAATTTGAGGAACCAGAGGCTGCTGGAGACTGCTCCTGTGAGAGGATCTCACACTAGCAGGGGTTCACATGACTTCTCTGTCTCTTCTCTGCTGGATACGTGGGAGTCAGCCACAAGATCTCACTGCAAAAATGCAAGAATCAAATTTACTCCCCAGTGAAATGTCTTTATCTCATGGAGGGACACAAAAGAGCTCCCAGACAAACCACAAAGAAATGCAGCAACCCAGTACCAGACTCGGCTCTGCTTGATCCCGCAGTGAGGGACAGGCACACTGCACAATAACGCACACAAGCCAAGTGCCAATACCCATTATAGATGTGGATCCCAAGGGTCTGCAATAATTGTGCTGCCTTTCCAATTCTCTTCTATCACCCACCTGTACCACGAGACAGGTGCAGCACCTATTCTCTCCCAAATGGAATTCCAAGCTCTCAGTTTTCACCTCCTCCCCAGAAACGACAGCCACACACCTGCTGTGACTGCTCATAGCAGAACTGATTTGACAGCATTCTCAAAAAGAAAACCTAAAGGCATCTTCTAACAGGAGAACACTGCAACATGAAAATAGTTTTGATGCAGCAGCTAATTTATTTGTTTCTCTCACTCTTTCATGTAAGCAGTTCTCCCCAAGACACTACTGTTTTTACCCACTGCCAAATTCTTTGTTGCACAGCCCTCCCTTGAATATACAGCTCATCCATCTCAAGTATCAGTTAGTAATCCAAACTGCTAATCTCAACACTGACAAAAGCATAATGGCAAAGTGAAAGGCACTGGCATTGCTCACCGAGAATCACAGAACCATAGAATCACCAGGTTGGAAAGGACCCACTGGGTCATCGAGTCCAACCATTCCTATCAATCCCTAAACCATGCCCCTCAGCACCTCATCCACCCATCCCTTAGACACCTCCAGGGAAGGTGACTCAACCCCCTCCCTGGGCAGCCTGTTCCAGTGCCCAATGACCCTTTCTGTGAAAAATTTTTTTCTGATGCCCAGCCTGAACCTCCCCTGGCACAGCTTGAGACCATTCTCCCTTGTCCTGTCCCCTGTCACTTGGGAAAAAAGGCCAGCACCCTCCTCTCTACAACCTCCTTTCAGGGAGTTGTAGAGAGCAATGAGGTCTCTTCTCCACTCTAAACAACCCCAGTTCCCTCAGCTGCTCCTCATAAGACTTGTTCTCCAGCCCCTTCACCAGCTTCGTTGCTCTTCTCTGGACACGCTCCAGAGCCTCAACGTCCTTCTTGTGGTGAGGGGCCCAGAACTGAACACAGGATTCAAGGTGCGGTCTCACCAGTGCCGAGTACAGAGGGAGAATAACCTCCCTTTAAATTGGTGAGGATCAGAAATTCAGGTGGTGGTGCTTCATGTATCTGTGCAATAGCTGTTCCAAAGAAACCCACTAAAATCTTGGAGGAGAAGGAAGGTTGATAAAACACACTAAAAAGTCTCCCATTCCAGAGACTAAAAGAACCAAAAGATTTCAGATTTTGAAATTTCCACTCCTGGTAGAAGAAGGGAGAGTGTGGAGAAATTAAAACTGGCCAGGTTTTTGCAATCTGACCTTTTAAGGCAATTTGGTTTTCAACCTCTGTAAAAGACACAGAAACACAGCCAAGAGATTACTGCATAAGGCGGCAATTGCTTACTGAGAAAGCTTACATATGCAAGGATTTAAGTAAGAAATGTTTTCTGAAAAGAGATCCTGCTTCAGGATCATGATTCCATAAAACATTGACCTCACTGGTGTAGAAGTGTGCAAATTATGAGTGAAAAAAGATTAAAAAAATCCTTAACAAGGTGCTGTAAGAGCACCACAAAACTGCCAAAAAGAACAGTCATAAGTTTCTTTAAGTTTCTTGATCATGGATGAAATGAGCTCAGCTATAGCACAAGAGAAAAGATGCTCTCTAACATCATATGCAGAAAAAATAGGCAATTTTCAAAATGGTCCACATTTCTGTTGGAATGTTTCAGACCCTAACCATTTTCAAAGTCTTGTCAATTTTTCCTTATTCATAGCAGTGTAGCATTCTGGCTCTTCCCATCATTGCTTCTATCAGTCAAACAGTGAATAAACATAAGGAAAATAAAATTAATCATACTCCTTGAAATTGAATTCTCCAAAATCAGCAGTGGCCCTAAGAATTTGAAGCCCCAGTGTTTCTTACAATCATAGAATCCCTAGACTGGAAGAGACCTTTGAGATGATTATTGAGTCCAACCGTACCTGTCCACTACTAAATCATATGCCCAAGCACTTCCTCTACCCATCTTTTAAACATGTCCCTGGGCAGCCTGTGCCAGTGCTGATAACTATTTCAGTGAAGAAGTTTTTCCTAATGTCCAGTCTGAACCTCCCCTGGCACAGCTTAAGGCCATTCCCTCTCATCCTAATCACCCACCTCTCTGCAACCTCCTTTCAGGTGGTTTTAAGGGAGTAATAAGGTCTCCCCTCAGCCTCTTCTTCTCCAGGCTAAACAACCCCAGTTCCCTCAGCCGCTCCTCATAAGACTTGTTCTCCAGCCCCCTCACCAGCTTTGTTGCTCTTCTCTGGACACGCTCCAGAGCCTCAACATCCTTCTTATAGCAAGGGGCCCAGAACTGAACACAGAATTCGAGGTGCAGCCTCACCAATGCTGAGTACAGGGGCACAATCACTTCCCTGGACCTGCTGGCCACGCTATTTCTGATCCGAGTCAAGATACCATTGGCCTTCTTGACCACCTGGGCCACTGTTGGCTCTTGTTCAGTAGCTGTCGACTGACACCCCTACATCCTCCTCTGCGGGCAGCTTTCCAGCCACTCTTCCCCAGCCCCATAGCGTTGCACGGGGTTGTTGTGCCCAAAGTGCAGGACTCGACACTTGGTCCTGTTGAACCTCATCCCACTGGCCTCAGCAAATCGCTCCAGCCTGTTCAGATCCCTCTGTGGAGCGTCTCTACTCTCAAGAAGATCGACGTTCCCTCCCAACTTAGTGTCATCTGTGCACTCACTAAAGGTACATTGAATCCCATCACCCAGGTCATTAATAAAGATTTTGAACAGAAGTGAACCCAGCACTGAACCTGATTGGGACACGGCACATGGTACTCCTTTCTTGTGGCACATAAGATTACTTGTGAGGGAAACACTGGAGAAATAGAACTAGCCTTTTTTCCCCACACAGCCCATTTGTGAGTTCTTTCCTATTAAGAGAGTGAAGCACTGCAAAGTAGTATGACCTACTAAAATAGACTGTGGTTAAAAGGAGGCACTGGGTTTTGAGCTCAAAATTTCTCTTTTCCAAAAAGGATACAAGGATTCCTGTTTTGATCTGATGAGGGAGGTGATCTTCACAGGTGAAGGAGAAGCAGCAGGAAGAAAGGTTCCCACCAATACATACTCTTTCCAGGTCTTTCAATGGCCTTCACTAAGCGCTCCTCCAACTTCAGCTGCATCAGTAACGCCTAAGGAGGAAAACCCCTTCTGGTTTCATACACAAACACTTGCATGACTTGGTCACATACTGAATTTAAAAGTATAGGAAAATCTTCAGAATGATAGGATTTCATCACTCAGTTTGTGGAAATAATTTTGTTTGACAGTGTAACTCTAGTGAACAGTTATGCCAATACCTCTATGGTTTAGAAAAAACTAAGAATTATTACCCTAAAAGAGATTATTTAAATTAAAATACCACTACATAATAATATTTAGAAACTCAGCAGAAATTCATGGGGAAAGGGAAAGAATTTGATGTTCAAAGTGTGCTATAAAAGGTGTCATCTACAAGGCAAACCCCTTTAAACGTGTGAAGTTTGATGAACAAAACTGGAAATGCCAGCATTAAATAAAAATACTTCCAACCATTTCAAAATTTAGCTCCTACTTCTTCCAGAAACCCAGAGCCATGCTCAGAGTAAGCACAAGAGCCAGGATTGTTTGCTACTCTTGGTTCTATCATGCGTTTACTGTAAAACCAGAGAAAAACTGTTTTGATCTACCTGTCTAGCTTACAAAGACAATTCAATGCTCTCATTTCCTACACAGCTACAAATGAGGTGGCTATTTCTATCCAACCAAAGTCAGTCTACTTCTGTGTGAAGCAAAAGCTTCTTCTGCCAAGACATCTGGTTCTCTACCACAATGATCAATGAGAAAAGTACAGCCCTGGGAACACTAACTGTTAATTAGTAGCTGTTGAGGATCAGTCATGGCAGGAGGGGGAACAGAAGGTGACTGACAGTCCTGTAAAACAGTACCTTAACTTATTTTCCTAATTGGTTAGAATTTGACAGAACTAAGTAACCCTTTTAAATAGACACCAAACGATCTGGTCATTAGGCTATTAAATGCATTTTATATTAATAAGCATCTCAAAATCTTTCATTAATGAAAGCCTGAGCAATTAAGAGTTTCAAAAGACTTGAGGAGTTTTTGCTTTTTTTATAGCTTGATAAAGTTGTAGAGAAACAGAAAGAAACTCACAGACGAATGCTGGAGCAACTTCTAATGGTAGAAAAATCACACAGACAGACATTGTGTGAACTAGAGGAAGAGAAGAGGAAGCACAGCAAATACATGGAAAAAAGTGATGAGTTTACAAACTTACTGGAGCAAGAACGTGAAAGGTAAGGTTACCTCTTGCTATAGTACTAAGAAATAACTACAACTAACATATGTCTAAGGATCTATCCGCCTTCTTATTCTGCATCCACTGAAAATCAGAAATATTTGCAGGGTTGTATTTTGAGAGTTCAGCTGTGAAAACATGACTAATTGCTTCTAATTAACAGCACTGTCTACATCTCCATCAGCAGGTGAGATAGATCAAACAGTTGGCAGATTCTTCATCACTGTTTCAGGATGACAAGGTATGTTACAATACAGGGAAATGTATGTGTGAAGTTACAACCAACATGAAGAAGGTGAACCTTTCAAGGTGTTCAAGATGCTCAGTGCGCTAGAGTACGGAAGTAACAGAATATGAAGTAAGACATGCAACCTTTGATGGCAGGAAAAGACATGAGGAAAAGGAGGTGTTTGGACAGACAATAGAAATACAGACAGAGGACGCAAAGGCAGATGATAATTTACAGAAAGCTTTGAAAATAAGAATGACATAAAGTTCTCATATTGGGATTGGCATAAAAAAACCCCAACTTCAAGTCTAACCTAAAAGTGCAACACCTTGTTTAAGCATAGTGTGAAGGTGTCAATACCAATTCTCATAAGAAGGATTAAGAAGAATTTAATGTACTTTACTGTCTTTAAAAAAGCCACTTTAAACCATGGCTTCTCTGAATCTGCAGTAAAGCTGAGCGTATGTTAGGAGAAAAAAAAGTTATCAAAGAACATTTCCCATTCCCTGGATAGCTGCTGTAGAAGATAGGAGAATATTGTCTCCATTTCCTTTTGCTTAGGCACAGCTTCCAGATGGAAATGTTTGGGTGTGAGAACGTCAAGCCTATTCTAAACTCACATTATGCATAGATAATTCTTCCTCTGCTTCGCCTGTGTAACATCATGTTCCATGTATTTTGGCAGTGTTCACCCTTCACACTACACTTCTCTCTTGCAGGTCTATCAAAGATAGCACACATGCTTCCCACCATGTACACAGCCACATTTAGGGACTGCAGTAAAAGAGGATGGGGGGAAAAAAAACCCCTTTGCTTCTCTGAAAAATGTATACAGAGGCAGGCAAGGAAAGGCACACACAGAAAGGCACATAAAAAGTCCCCAAGTCACAGAACAGACTTATTTCTGCAAGAACTTGTTTTGTGTAACCTCATCATTTTGGGAACCAAAGCCTGAGGTCAATGGAAGTTTTCATTTATAATGTCTTTTTCTCAAAAGCTATGACACACTTTTCTTCTCTTAGAGACAGAACTAAACTCCAGTTGCTAAAAGTGGCAAAAGGTTACATCAGATACATGTGCTCACACAACGTGAAAAGCTGCACAGAAGGGAAAACTAAGCACCAGTCCTTGCAGTTTTTTCTCTTGTGAAAACAGGGTAGACATGGGATTAAAACTCTCTCTCTGCCCCTCCTCCATATTCCCCCAAGAAGATTGTAAAACATTTACTGCTTTTATCGGCAACATTTAGTCTATCTGCCTAGAAAGCGGGGTGGGGGGAGAGGGCAGGAATACTGTGGTGCCTAATGAGACCTTAGAGGATGTAATAATAGATTTCAGATTAAGTCTCAATTTTTGTATTTTCTTTGGAGGATGTATTTTATGTGGAAAACCTTAAGGGGGTGTGATGTCACAACTTGAGCTGATTCCAAAACATTTGCCAAGAAATGTCGCCATCAAGATCTCCATGTAATTGCCAGCCACAACAAAAAAATAATTTAAAAAACCCAGCAAAACCTCTCACAACCCACCAAATGCTCAGCAAGTTAAGGCACAATTCTTTCTGTATTAGCCTACGTGACCTGACATTCAGCACACTTATCTATATGCAGAAAGGTGACCTTTTCTTCCATTTCAAAAAACTTTAGTCCAATTTAAATTTTATGAGTATATGAATTTTGCATCAGGATTAAGAACAAACAGAACTCCACAAAAAGTTTCATAGAGAAAGCAACAAAATGAATTTTTGCTTCCCATCATTTCCATTTTAAAAAAAACCCCAAAACTCATTCAGAAAAGCAGTAAGTATACATCAAACCACACCCTTTCTTCAGCCAGAGACTGTATTCTCTTCTAAGTGTGGAAGGGTATATAATATTCCTAACAGTATTTCAGTTTCAAAGCAAAATCCCAAATTTACACTCAATTAGTCAAAAATGTCTTGCTGTTAAAAAGCAAGGCTACAGTATATGCTAAAGATATCTTTGAAGAGTATAGAATGCATGCAAGTCAAACAAGTTACATAACGTATGATTCTGTGTTCAAAATGAAAAAACCTTTTATGTTGTGGGACAGTGATGCTGAAGCACTGAAAACTACTCTAGATAGCAAAAATAAAGAAACTACAAGTCAGATCCAGCTCTTAAATACAAATAAATATATTTTCAAATAAGGTGGAGAGAAAGTATTTCCTTTTTCTTATTTATGTGCTCAGGAGAAACAGAAGAAATCTTAAATTAAAAGTTCTAGTGATGAACTAACTGATTATAATGTTCTACAAAAACTAGGCAAACTTCCACCTCTATGGTCTTTCTGCTGGTTTAATCACGCCACACATTGTATTGCTCATTAAATGAGTTTAAAAAAAAACTTGTTTCTATCGTGCAAAATATTAGCATTCTGCCCTGACTCAGTACATGCCCTTATCCTTTATCATTTGAGAATCCCTTTGACTTCATAGCAAGACAACAAGACTAAGTTTGGCCTCCACAATTGTCCACTGTCAGATTTGGGAGTTTAAGCTCAGGACAGGACTAGTGACAGCTTTGTAGATACAAAGCCTGGGTTAGTATTTAATGTTAACCCTTTCAGCATTTTAAGCATTTTTCTTGTTGGCAGTCAAAACCAATCCTCCATAGTCTTACTGTAGTCAAGAGACAAAGATTGGTCTTCCAAACTGAAGAGAGATTAACTATTTAGCAACAGAACATTTGTCAGTAGAAGAATAACAAAAATCATACTACTGTCATTACATTTATTCTTTTTTGGTCACATGTACTTTTAAAGCATTGAACCACTGAGAAATTCCTATCAGATAAGGAACAGTTCTGTGGAGTAAAGGCAGCCAGTGAGCAATGACTGGATAAGCCTTTCCTGAACTTCAACATGAATTGTACTCTTTGCACACTCAGAACAGACAGGAAATACAAACAATATATGCACAGTAGTGTACTTTATCAGGTCTAATAGAAGGGAAAATCTTATTGTACTGCTGTAGCCTAAAGAAACAGCAGCACCAAAACTCAAAGGAGCATAAAAAAACCTCTGCAAGCTAGACACAGAAACTACTAGGTGCATCTGCAGAACCATGGCATAAAAGCCATTGAGCTTGTTTAGAAGCTTTTTCTTTTCACACAGTTGCGGGATGGAGGGCAGGATTAGAGACTAGGAAGAATACTTACTTTAGATTCAGATGCACATTCCACTGTATCTTCCCTGCAGATGTACCTACTTGTCCAAATGTATTTATTCACATTGCATATTTTTGTATTACAGTTAAATAACAAAAGCTAGTATTTCAGAAAACATTTTACACAACTAAAATATGAAACCCGAAGGATTTCCAGATATGCACGTTCTCAGTTTGAAAACACACCATATGCATGCAGGTATGCGCGC
Source organism: Cuculus canorus (assembly GCF_017976375.1). Lineage (NCBI taxonomy): Eukaryota > Metazoa > Chordata > Aves > Cuculiformes > Cuculidae > Cuculus > Cuculus canorus. The sequence continues at coordinate 117,994,462 of NC_071401.1, read as the reverse complement.
ATCTACATATTATTCTCCACCCTACATAAAAAATTAAAAAACAAAGTGGCAAAATGATTAGTGCTTACACAGCCCTCTGCAAATCTCAAGGACTATAAAATTACATAAGCACAGCTATTCCAATTTTCTGAATAGTGAATGGAAGTGAAGATATGAGTAGAAGGAAACAGTCACAAGTAGCTGAGGATTAAATTGAGGGAAAGCAAGAAATCTTCCAGTGTATAGGTGCGTCCCATCATCAAACATTCTATATACTCTCAATTATACAAAGGGTAAAGCCTTATTATGGACATACACTGGTTAAAATAATTTTATGTTGTACAACAGGTCAGGAAAAAACAGCAGTTCACTAATAAGCAATGTAAATAGATTTTTAAAGCCAATTATTATACATGTTGCTCGAAGGAATTCAAATATTAGCACAGAACTTTGCATGTTCCTATAGCAGCAGTAAGATTTTTAGCTGAAGGGTCAGCTACTAAGGCAGTTCAGGTCTTCTTCTACAGGCAGGAAAGCCATTGTAAGGTTTTGTTTTAGCTTTGAATTTACACTCACTAAGGTCATTTAGAGAACATATTCCAATGAAGAAGAAAACATAATTGTTTATATATAAGATAATCCTAACATTTCCTAAAAGGAAACTTAATCCTTATGCTCTAAGCAAATGAAAAAAATAAGGCAGCCAACCAAACTCCATTCCACTGTATCAGACATCTCTTCTTAAAACACCAAGCAAAGGACATTTTCAGTGTTAAGATAAAAGCTATTATTATATCCATCTGCGGAGTTAGCGTTCACTATGCATAAAAAAACCGGACCCCAACACACAAAGTCTCCCAACTGTATTCTTTCTCATCATCTAACAGAACACCACCAAACACTGTGGCTGTTGCTGCAACTGCTGCCTCCCTCCAGATCAGTCAGGTAATATGACAACCTGTTGAGTGATACAGGTTAGAAGAGATCTTTGGAGGTCTCCAAGCACAACCTGCTGAGTACAGGACTAACTCCACAGTCAGATCAAGTTGCTTGGACCTCTGTCCAGCTGACTGTTGAAGACCACCAAGGGACAGCAATTCTGATAGCTGTCTGGGCTCCTGATGCAATCTTTGCTGTCCTCACCAGGAGACCCTTTCCCTCAGTTTCATTGTAGGCATCATTTTGGTCTGGCTTCTGCCCCATTTTTAACTGAAACTGCTCTCTGAATCTTCACTGTCTCTGATCTTCTAGCTGCCTTGGACACAAAGGAGCTTTCAGCACTTTGTTGCCATCTTACCCACAGAGAGTTTCTGCAAATCCAGTGAATTCATTTCTCTAGGTGTTTCCACAGTGTAATTCCACAGTATACTTCCACAGTTGTTCACCTCTACTCTGTCCACAGGATCTTACAGGTCTTATTCTTTACCCATTCACTCTGTGCTTCTCCCTCACAGAAACTCAAAGCCAGGCACCATCTTATGGTGACAGCTCAAGTCTACTACACCAACCACCACCACCACAATAGATTTCACCATTTGTGAGCAATCTGTCATCATCCCCAACTCCATAAGACCAGAAAGGAACTCAGTCTTTTACTCCCCTGCCCTTGGCTCCATCCTTAGGTTGGATTCTCAAATACATGAGTTTTTAAAACTAAGATAAAGTCATACTGTTGTCACTCAGTCTGTCATACTGAAGTGTAGAAAAGCTCAGTTAGAAAGTGTGCCGAAGTCTCACAAATCCTTCTTCATACCACCTCCAAGAAGAGAGAAAATAAAATTAAAACCAAACAAAATATAATAAACAAAACAAATAAACCAAACATATCTTTCTGTCCATCCAACTGACTAAAGGATTTTCCAGGTCCTCATTTCAAAAACGTTATTTCCACATTATTCCAGTTCTGGAATCCTCAACATAAGAAGGATATGGAGCTGTTGGAATGGGTCCAGAGAAGGGCTACAAAGATGATCAGAGGGCTGGAGCACCTCCCATATGAGGACAGGCTGAGAGAGTTGCGGGCATTCAGCCTGGAGAAGAGAAGGCTTTGAGGAGACCTTATAGCCACCTTCTAGTACCGGAAGGGGCTACAGGAAAGCTGGGGAGGGGCTGTTCGCAAAGGCTTGTAGTGATAGGATAAGGGGCAATGGGTATAAACTGGAGAGGGGCAGAGTTAGACTGGACATAAGGAGGAATTCCTTCACCATGAGGGTGGCGAGGCACCAGCACAGGCTGCCCAGGGAAGCTGTGGCTGCCCCACCCCTGGAAGTGTTCAAGGCCAGGTTGGATGGGGCCTTGGGCAACCTGATCTAGTGGGATGTCCCTGCCCATGGCAGGGGGATTGGAACTGGATGATCTTTAAGGTCCCTTCCAATCCTAACTATTCTATGATTTAATTTTGCTGTGGGTTTAGTGTTATGTTATACTACTAGTCAGGTATTGACTAGGTCAGAAATGTGATTTCATAAAACTAAGCACTCTGAAGAAAAAAACCAAACCACTTCACCGTGTCAGACGCAATTAATTGCTTCACAACAGGTCAAGTGGGGAACACTTGAAAACAGGGACAGGGCATCAAGGAGAAAGGGAACTGCCTCAGCTAAAGGTGAAGTGTATTAGTATGTTGTCAGCGTAACATCACTGTACTTCAATTCTGACACATTCACACATTGGAATAACAATACAGCAAATACCCACGTCTGGAAAAATCAATATTCTTTAACAGTGGGTATAATTAATATTTGCTAGTTTTCTTAATGAAGCAAATTAAATATCATAAGAAGCAGGATCTTATCGCTGTAGAAAACTACAGTAAAAATAAACACTGTCAACTTATTTATTCTACACGTTACCAGCAGTTTTTAATTTCATGCACACTGAACTATTGTAGTAGATCGCATTGTACTCAAATGCAATCATTTCCTCCAGCTTTCTGGCAATGACTTATATATATTACATATGCCTGAGACTATGTCTTGCAAGTTGTGAAATGGATGCCAGATCTCTGTACGTTTGACCTTTTTCATGGGTATCTAGTGTTCTATAGGTGAATAAAGAGAAACCTACCACAAGCAAAACCTTAACATAGTTATTCTACATTACAGTCCAATGGGACAGTCCTACTAATAACACCACTGAGGCACGAAGACAGGCTCAAGGAAGTAATGTACACAGATTAATTACCTCATGCTTCTACATGAACAACCATGTACCATTGCACTACATAACTTTCAACAGATGTTGTGAAATCAAACCCTTGTCAAAATTCAAGGATTCAAAGATTTCTACAACAGTTTCTGTGCATGACAGAAGGCTAAAATACTTAATCTTAAAGCAAATAAATTAATACAAACCAGGTAAACAAAAGGGATCGACCCCCCCAAACTATTAAATGAGGTCACATTACGTTTAAGACTAAGAATAAATACAGGTAGAAACAGGGCTTTCAACTCAGTATTAACACAACTAAGAAATTCTCTATATCCATGGTGCAGTTCTAGATTTTTCAACCTGCTGTAATCAGCAAGCAGATGCACAGTCTTGGTGCTAACCATCTCTCACACAACTCCACTGACATGGGTGGAATGACAGAAGGAAGCTCATATTTAATTCTTCTACATTCTGAGCACATAAGACGTCTGCTCACTGCTTCAGGCACACAGTCATGACTACCAACTGGTACTATCTTTCTATACTTTGAGGCCAGGGAGGACACAATGAAAAGCTTTAGTCAAATTACATTCTCCTACACTACATCCCTTTCTCCTGGCATGAGTGGAGAAAGTGATCGTCTTTGCCATATGCCCTCCTCATAAAAGGGAGTCAAACCTCCTGAAAGAGATGATTATGGAAAACCATCTTGGTGGTAGCTCTGGTCAGCACTTCTAACTACAGTGTCAGAGCTCAAAGGGAAAGATGATCTTTCTGTGCTGGCAAGTCTCAGAATACTTCTAGCTCTTGTAAATCAACACCAGCTCCATATACTGTTTGGAACCTAACCAGTGACCAGCACAGAAGATGAAGCACTGGCCAAATATGATCATGGTGAGGTGCTGCTCTCAGTAACAGGGCATTCACTCTAGTCACCAATTTACATTTCCAAATAAGACCGAGTGCACCGCTCCCTGTGTGGTGCAGCATAAGCAACAATAGAAGTGGATGACTGCACCAAGACCTGTGACCCAAAAAAAGACAGGGTGCACTTCTGAATCATTGCAGGGTGGGGCTGTGAGAGGGGGAGAAATTGGCACAGGATTTTGTAACTGGAGTTTGAAAAGAAAACACACAACATAAGACTAAGAGAAAAACCTATAAATTGTTCCCCGAGATAGAAAGTTTGACACTATCATAATTTCCCAGAACAAACCACTGCTATGGGAAAAGTTATACTCCTGTTTGAGTGTAGAGGAGGAGAAATGTCCATGAAGTTAAGATCTCTCTTGTGGCAGAAAAATTTAAATTACTTAGATGTGCTATAATTAGTTTCATATCTTAAGAACAGGCAAGAGAAAAATGGCCATGGGAACAGAGAATTTAGGTCACACATCGGTTACCAAGACCTGTGGCCTACACTCATAACCAAGTTTCCCATGGCACACTATGAACTTCAATGCATTTTATGCCCAGCTACAAGACCTCTGAGCAACATATACACATATGAAAGAAGCACGCATGGGAGACCGAAGCAGTTTTAAGAAAAACACCAGTCTCAGTCTCTGTGCTGAGACTAATTTTAAACAGAGAATAAACAAGAAAATCAGTAGCACTAAATCCGTTGAGAACAAAAGATTACTGAAAAAAAAAAGTGAAAAATAAACACCAAAGTTCTCTTATGTAAAAATAAAAATTATCATTTAAGTGCCTTACTTTTTGTTTCTGGAGACTAAAATGCACACCTTTCAGGAAAACAACTCACACCTGGACATGACTACACATAACCTATACAGTGTCTGAAGACCAAAAGTGTGAGTGCATTGAAAAAGTATGTTTGACATATGAACCCTTCTGCTAAGAAGAATGGCAAAAAGCCACAGAATATGTACAAATTCAGAAATAAATTAAAAGATCAGGAGGGACATAATGAACTTGCACTTTTCCAATTTCTGAATCCTATGAGGGGGCAGGAGGGGTAGGAAACGGGAGTAAGAGGAAGTAGATACAAGAAATATCATTAGATCATCCAGTCTCATCCCCGACAACAGAGGGTTGTTCTCCAAACATACTGTCGACAACTCTGTTTCTCATACCAAATGTCCAGAATACAGAAAGGTCTCAATCTCTGTAGAACTGTTCTATTTATCACTATGCAACTTCTATAAAGTTATACCATGCATGCAATAATTCCTCTCTTTAGCAACTGAACACAGTCCCCTCCGTAGGATTTTTACTCTATTGGAAGAGACTTGGCTAAGACTATGGCACCCATTTTAGTCACAGACACGGAGTCAACTGAGATCCATAGCAGATAAAACCCTAAGATGAGTACTTGAGAGGTCTGCAGGGAGGTCTGCTGCTTAAGGACGACTCTGAATGGAGAACCACCTACTCTGCTTCAGCAGTAGGTCTCCGTGTGCACCCTTTGCGATAAAAAGCCAACACAACAGCCCCTGCAAGGCACCGTGAGCATGAGCTCCACAGACTGAGCACGTAGAGAGACTTAACCAGTCCCTTCATCCTCTCACTGAAAGATCTGTCCTGGGAAACACAACTGTTAAAAGCTAGTTACAGACATACTGATAATAAAAGGCTCCAGCACTAAAGGCTCTTGAACTCCCACTCAATCATCACCAATGTCAATTTTCAAGCAGAAAACACTTGAATTCAACACCTGCAAGGGGGTCATTGTGATCAAGTTACTGGTACAGGTGAGGGAAGTATTTTGCCATAAAAAAACTTTTATTTATTTAAAATAGACAATTAAAAGCATCAAAGGGACAACAGCACTGAAAATACCCAGAGAGCTAACTGGTTTATGTCTGCCAAATTTGGTGTAGCCTCAGTTAGCATCTCCTAGATGCCACTTTTGCCAACAGCATTGGAGAAGAAGGGAAGCTCACTGAATCCAGAAACATGGTTCTTTTCAAATGTGCATATGAGCTCGACAAGGTACACCTTGCACAGCTCAACTCTCCTTGCAGCTTCAATAGAGACAGCATTAGGTTACGCTACTGCAAAAGTAAAACCAGTAAAACTACCCTTTGGAAAAATGCCTTATTTACTTCCTTGCCAATACCTTCCAAGTTACACATTTTGCTTGAAATTATGAAAAGTGATTAAAACCCTGCAACTTGAACAGAGCTCTTCACTTTTAAAACCAGTCAGTTTTGCCTCTTATGCACTACTGGTAAATTCCGTAGCCTCAGCCCTTTGTTTCACAGTACCTTGAAGCCTTTGGGGGAAGACACGTGCCTCACAGTCATTAACAGAGTATAGGTGACAAAACAGCAGTTTTCTTGAAATATCCTTCCATTTCAAACGCTGTTAACCATTTCATTTGCACTTCCTTACATGCAAGGCTAGTCTCCTTCCTCCTCATAACCTGGGAAAAAAAACTGAACAAAACCAGACAATCCTGCGGATAAAGAAATAAAACCTAGCAGAAATTAAGACCATGAACCCTAGTCTCCCTTCAATTTGATTTGAACGTTAAGAATTTCAGTATTACCAGAAAATTCTTAGCACTCTAGACCTTATTCTGATGTACAAATTCATGACTACTAGGATGATTTTTAGGAATGCTCAGATCCTACAATTTAGATTTAAGTCATCAGGAAATTGGGACATAGTTTATTCAGATGTTTAAACAAGATTTCACATGTTTCTCATTCAAAAATTTTATCTTGCATCCAACCGGGGAAGCGAGAAGCAAGACACACTCTCTGAAATTCTAAAATTCTCCCTTTTTTCAATAGTCTTGCCAGCTAAACCCTGGATGTCTTTGCGTTCTGTCAGGCAGGAGAATGAGTCAGTCTGTCCCTAGCTGGCCTTCTAAAAAGGAAATTGAGAAGGTTGATGACATATTTGGATAAACACACTCACTGGATAAAATTACTTAACTTTTTATATCTGTTTAAGTTTGCTATAAACCTTCAATATCCTTATAGACTAAATTCAAGTATAGCCAATAAAAACTATAGATTATAAATATACTTAATGAAAACCACTATATTAAAACTCAAAGGCTCTTGTAAACACACTCATCAAAGCTTCACCATTGTAATACAGTACCATATTTGTAAACCCACATTATTAATTGCTAGTCATCTACAACTCCTATTGAAATATCAGTCCTATATAGATCATCTTTGGTTCAGAAACCAGTTTTCTGATGGTCTCTGAACACAATATTACAGCCAACACTGTAGGAGTAACACTGAAGGAGCAACAAATAAACCCTAAGTTTACACAGTTCAACTCTCCTGAAAAGACAGTGAAGACTATTCTTAACATCTGTGTTTGTTTTAGGTCTTCCTAAGTGTAGTATTTGGCCTTGAAAGAAAAGATGGTTGAAATATACAATACTGAATCTATAAAAGGGCACAAATAGGGAGCTGACTGAGCTTCCTAAGCCCTCGTTTTACCAAAGGGTAAGGAGATTTAAAATATCATTTTGGAAAGCATCATTTCTTGCAATAGTGAACATCCAACAGCGCAGTGTGTAACTCTATTAAGTTTTATTACAGGAATGTACCTTACAGATTCAAGATCCTGACCCCTGTGCATTCCCCTCTTCTCTAGCTCTGTATTAACTTCAGATGCAAAGAAACAAAAGAAGGCATTCTAAGCAAGAGAGCTTTCACTAGTTTCATAAAATAAAATATTTTACTTTAGTTATATGGCTGCTTTCCATATAAGCTCATAAGGATTATTAAATTTTAAGATTAGTCTGGTCTAAATTTCTTGTTGGTAACCAATCTTAAAATTAAGCTAATTTCATATCACTTCAGATTTCACTGCCAGTATTTCATTAAAGCGTGTAGTTTAACACTTATGCACGCAAAGATCTGAGTTTCAAACCAGTAAGGGTATTCTGATTATTAAATGCGAAGACAGTTCGTTTCATGATGCCCAGGAGGCATCCAGAGCATTTATTAGAGAAAATTGAGAAGGAGCTGTTTACGATAAAAATAACAACATCTAAAGGATTTTGCAAAGTGCTTACAGACAAAATTAGCTTTTTAGCCACCTGAATACAAGCCTATCTCCATGGTTACGTCTTTGAAACAGTCCTATTACCTAAGCACAGGTTCAGGCAGTAAAGTAGCATGTCAGCAAGTAGTTGAGAAAATGATACAGGAAGAAAGGGTTCATTTTTATTAGACTGTGGAAAGACATTTGGAATAGGATGCACAAACTACCCAAAATAAAACAAAAATAGGCTTCTGGTATGTAAGTTTAAAATGAGAATGAAAACTGTTTAAAGTTAGCAGAAAGTTGGCAGGTGCACAGGCATGCACAGTTCAGGATGACACATCAGTCAGGGATGAAATCATTAAAACTCTGTATTCTTGGAAATAAAGCATTAAAGTAGTTAATAAAGTTTGACAGGAAATAGCAAAGCTCTGGTAACCAAACAACATTTTAAGCAAGCAGAGTACACCCTATACAAAAGCAAGTCCAAGAATCCAACATAAAAACTAGATAGCCTAGTTTTAAATGTGGACATGGACATAACATGCTTCTGAAAGTGTGTAAGAAGAAAACATTCAGAGGAATGATTATACCATTGACGAAGTATTTAAATCTGAATGAGAGAACTAATTATGTTGATGTAGGAACTCTGCAGCTATAACAAAAAAGGAAAGTAGAAAAGTGGAAAGAGTGAAGTAAGATAAATATATTTAACTCTTAACAGCATATCCAGACTTTCTGTGAGTTGAAGCTCATATATAAAGACATAACAGAAATCGTAGACTACTGACTATCAATCCAAAATAATGACATCACACAGAGATGAGAAGCAGAAAGGGCAGAAATAAGAGGAATGTGCAGTTATTTCTACATGCTGAATAGAAGCCATATTACAGTATAACAGAGAACAGATATCTAAATACTCAGAACTTTCTGTAAAGCATCTAACAATACATGTCAATAGTAGGAGCAAACCACGGGTTTTTTTCCTACTGGACCCATGAAGTAGTCCACACTGTAAATACGTAAAGCCCAGATATTAATAAGTTCTCAAATTAAACCTGTTTAAGAGGAAGAAAATAAAAACCAACTATCCTATCCAGCTTTAAGTAGGATAAACCCATAACACTAATAGCAACTAATTAAACAGAGCATCTAGGACTAAATCCCTTGAAGGCACCACAGAAACAATTTAACAACACGGACAAAGCAGATCCCCAGTAAATGTGTATCAGCAAATCCAAAGCAACTAAAATCCTAGTATCATAGTACAGTTAGGGTTGGAAGGGATCTTAGAGATCACATAGTTCCAACCCCCCTACCATGGGCAGGGACATCCCACTGGATCAGGCTGCCCAAGGCCCCATCCAACCTGGCCTTGAACACCTCCAGGGATGGGGCAGCCACAACCTCCCTGGGCAACCTGTGCCAGTGCCTCACCACTCTCATGGTGAAGAAATTCTTTCTAATGTCCAGTCTAACTCTGCCCCTCTCCAGTTTATACCCATTCCTCCTCGTCCTATCCTCACAAGCCTTTATGAATAGAACAGAACAGAACATCGCTCCCCAAAGCCAACCAAGCAATTTAACAACAGATAAAATTAAATTAATTAGAAAGACACCTTAAAAGGGATCATATGTGCAAACAAAGATAACATACAAGAAACAGAAATGCTAGTATGTTAAAATTCATCATAAGTGGGAAGTCTGCATCCTCCTCAAAGCAGAGAACATGGAATTGCTCTGTAAATCCTTCTCCTGTGAACACTGAGGCATGAAATTTATTTGGTTAATTTGCCACAACCTTAATTCTTTTTAATTTGTATTTTTTCCCTAACTGACAGCGTTGGTTTCCCCTGTGTAGGAAGTCAAGGAGGTTTTCACATTACATCCTCTTTATCGAGGAAGATTCTGTGAAGCCACCTGAAATTAAACCAATAACAGAAAAAGCTTTAGATCAAATTTGTACAGCACAAAGCAACAAGTCTAAATACCGTTTAGTCCTGGTAAGGTGCTAGTAAGGGTTCTGAAAGAACTTGCAGGAGAAACTGATGAACAATCAGCCAGTTGTAATTCCTCCCTTTAAAAAGCCAGAGAAATGGAAGGTAGCACTAGTTTTTAACAAGAAACTCTAGAATAACTGAAGACCAATTCACCGGATTCAATAACCAATTATAAGAAATTATAGTAAAGAACTGACAGGTATCAGACAAACATGAAATATTCCAGCCAGCTGAGAGGAAAGCAGAATCATGTGATGAATCTGCTCTCTTTCGCCATCTGTACTTAAACTGAGTAATGCTTTGCCTTTCTCTCCTCCTGTTAATCCTGGTATCTGCACTGAAGCAAGACCAAGCTCACAGCAGTTCATTTACCCCTTTCCCAGCATGAGTATGTTTTTCATGCACTCTGACATGCATAATAACAAAACTCAAGAGTCTGACTAATTACTTACAATTGTTTGAAATAGATGTTTACAAAGGCCATTTTTTAATGGAGTTTTCTTATGGCTGCGTGCCTATCCATCATCATCTCATATTCTCATCCCTCAGCTAATTTCAAAAGAAATGCAAGAAAAAAGCAAAGACCCCTGAATTATGAGATGCCTACAGGGTTCTTAAAAAGGGGGATCTTTTAGTGTCCAGGATATTAAGCAAGACTCCAGTTTGACCCTGCTAAAAATGCACAGCAGAAAAACTTGGTGTTCGTCCTAACAGGAGGGGAAGGCTAGTAGCTTGCATATTACTGGACATTAAAATAATTCCAGCCACAAACAAACTTCCGTAACTCACTTCATTTCACTATACAAACAGGGTTTTTTTTCCCACAGCAAATAACACTGTTTTTAAAAAACTTATGGAAACAGCTGCCTACCCTTACTACACTCAAATGAAGAAGTAAAATCAGAACCTTGATTTGCTATTGCAAAACCTGAATATTTGGAGAGTTGTAGAACATCACAGTCTTCACTTTTTCCTTCTTTTCCTTCCAAAATCTAAAGAATGAGGTTACAGCAACTTATGCGTAAGTTTCCTGAAAATATCTATAATGAAATACTTTGCCAAATTTTCAAGAAGTAAGTACTAACATGTGGGGTCACAGTTTCAAAAGAGACCTGGCATGCAGCCTTCACCCTCTTAAAGAATTGCAGCCAGACTTCGCAATGCATTCAGGCATGCAGCAGTTCATACCAATAATGGGAAGAAGAATGAAGATGTTGAGCTTACTGGAACAGTGAGGCTTTTATAAAACATACCAAATAAAGTAGAGCTCTCCAACCTCCAAGAAGAGAGGGAGGGGCTGCTTGCGCTTAAAAGAAAAATATTAAAGTGTCTTCAATTGCTTTTATCTTACAAAAAACTGGAAAGAACATATCACAAGCCTTCTTCAGTTGAAACCACAAAAAAAAAAGTGATAAGGCCAAATGTGTACGATGAATGCTGAAGATACTGAAATATCTTCATTAGGATGTAGGAGTACTTGGATCCCATAATAAAACAACACTGAGACTATGAATGGAGAAAACATCCTGAACCATTTGAACACCATTCCCCTTTCTCATAGCATCTAGAACCCTACCTTATTCTTTAAAAAACAACTTATTATCTTGTTTCTTCAGCTTTTCTACTTACAGTAAGAAAGGGGAAAAACTCACTATTTGGTCTGAAACACTGAAGAAGTCATTATACTTCCTTATTTAACACAAACACCTCACTATTCTCAAGCGTAAAATAGAACAACTGTCATTGCATTCAGGACAAAGGAACAAGACGAGTACATGCAAATATGCTAAGGTTCATAATACATATACTAAACAGACATTCCTATGAAAGCACTTCACATTAGTTTGGGGTTTGTTATGGTCTTTATTAATAAGTTTCTATTTGATCCATCTGTCCTCAGATACTTCAGTCCTTAGTATGAAAACAATCCAATTCCATTTCCTTTTTGGTTCTTGTCATCAGCCCTGTAAAGAGTACTTATTTTTATAGTCAATATGGCAAAACACCTATTTTTGATTGTAACCCTAAAAGAATCCTAACCTTCACTTAGTCTTCAGATAATGTTTTTGCTTCTCCGTTCTCATACAAGGTATCCAGACTACCTTATAACGGGAATATTACCTTACCTTTTAGCAAGCTTACTTAACATGGAGCAAATTTTGCCCTCCTAGCATTTATAGATGACATTTAAAGTAAGTGACCTTGTTCGGATGCCTCTATTGCGAGGCAGGCACCTAAGATCCCAGGCACTGACCACAGAAATGTACTCATGACAGCTCCACTTGGCTGACTGAAAATATGTGTCTTCACACAGACTAAAATCCCACTCCAAAAGTGGTAACTTGCACATGACTCAGCTAGGGTCACTTCTCCTTTCCTTAACCTCTTTTTTGAATAGGTAAATTGAAAGGTAAATCTTTACTGGGCTGTTTACTACATTTATTAGACAATCATTTGCAGCACATTTTCTTGTACCTTTCCCTTATCTGCCTATATTCACCACTGAATCCGACCCGGCTTAATTGTTTCACATCTATTCTGTCCATTCAGATTTCGCATCCTTCTACTTCTACTTACACAAGTTTTCACAGTTTAGTTGTCACGGAATAACAAAAGTCCTTTTGGAAGAAAACTAATTCAGCAAATAGAAAAAAAATAATAAAATACCCTGTTAAAAATATTAAAAAATAATAATAAGGACAATTTAAAAAACTCTGAACAACCAACCCCAAACAGCAAAATCCCAGAAATACCTGGAAATTACAGATTTTACACAAGCCCACTAACTTCCATTCTGCACTCCAAGTTTGGAACAAGTGGAACACGACGAACAGATGCACAATGTATGGCTGAAGTTGTGTCAACTCCCACAAGGATACACTTGGCAGTAAAAGATAAAGTGGCTAGGAAATTGCTGTTTAACCCACGCAGTTTAAAAAGAAAAAAAAAAAAAAAAAAGAAATGCGAGAAGGAAAAAAGATTACATAGCTTACTGCTGTCTTTTCTCATTATTCAAATTGGGATATCCCTATTTATCAGCAAAGGAAAGGAAAAATATATAATGACATTTTCATGGGAAGGAAAAAAAAAAAGCAATGACTATTTGATTTCTAACTGTTTGGCTCAGTTTAGAGTTACAAAATGTGTTTACGTTAAGAACCTGAGCTTTGTTTGAATGTTTACTTTACAAAAACTGAGTTGAGAAGCTAACAGAATAAACTGTGTATTATCATTGTCAGTGTAAATTACAGGTTTTGTTTGTCACAGCCCTGTGCAATGAGAAGCTGGCCATGAGCCAAACGACTGTGAATAATTTAAAACACTCAATCAGTTACATTCTGAGACATTTTGTTTAGTGTTTAATAAGACCTCCAGGGATGGAGAAATTACTAAAGCATATTGTCTTGGCATGAGCTAAAACGGTCCTCTCTCGTCACCACATTTTTGGTAATTTGACATTAATGCATTACATGAACACAGGTCCATATATATACATACACATGCATATAATCATGCTTATATTTTTACACATGTATATTGAGATACATTTTATTCGACAGCTTTGCACATCTGATGTTCTATATTGCATTCTGTCTTTGAACTGCAATGTCCATATTCAGTAAAATTTCTATACAGATTTATACATTCACTGTTCCATCTACTCTCTCTGAAGGATTTCTCGTTTTATGTATTAAGAGGACACAATCAAATGCATCACACTCAATGCATCATGCATGGAGAGTGAAGGCTGTTCAGGAACTGTTCCTTAGTTTATCTCACATTATGGAGAAAATGAAACTCTATTAAGAAAAAAACACGGTAATGCCAAACCTGAAAGTATATCAAAAAGTCTGTGTTTTTTTCATTGATCACTAGGTTATGACACCTACTTTTACTAGAAGTCACTGAGCCCAAAACTTTAGGAAGTTCAGTGGCAAGCAGGAGAAAGAAAGGAAGATTATTATTTTGAGATCAAATGTACACCTTCTTAGAGCTCAAATTGAGATGTTATCATAGAACGAATTATTCTGCCCATGCTTACCCTACAGTTTGGCTGCTACGCTTTTGTTAGGCATCCTCTGTCATTCACCATCAAGAGTTCTGATATAATGCTAGACTAAGTGTCCCAACATAGCAGTACAACACGTATCACTATTTTTAAGTTTTATTTAGGATTAAGAGACATCGGACCACTTCATATAAATTCCTTTCAGAGTGTACTGTGGCCATTCACTGACCGATTTCTTTAATTGTGCACCTTAAGGAATTCAAGACACTGCACGAGCTCTAAGGAGTGGATAATACTGATGCTTCTCAAAACACATAATTTCATTGGTTGTGCAGAGGATAGGTGCACAGGCAGGGTATTTCACCAGAAGGCATGATTTCCTACTGCACAACTGTCCTCATCCTTTGAAATGCATCATTCATGCTTATCCCCCTCTAGAGGTGCATGTACATATGTCACACAGGCAATATCCAATTCTTCAAAACAGCATCAGCTCAGCTGCAGCTCCAACCATACCTCAGCTGTCAGGTCAACATTGGGCATGACAGGTCTCATTACCACCAACTGCAACTTCTGTTGATGGCCTGGAATAGGACCCACCAAAGCTATGTAGCCTCTAGCCAACCTTTTCACAAACATTATCAATACTGTCTCTTTCCTGGGAAGGAAAGGTTTACTTAATGCCTTACCAAAAGTTTGTATCTTATCTACAAGTCTGCATCAGGGCTAAAGGGAGACCGTATCTGTATACATAGACACACACACAAACAATTCCATGCAGCCAGCATCTCTACTCTAGTCATGCTGCAACCTCCTCTTACAATATTTATAAACTTAAAATTATCATTTGCAATAATGCCCTCAAAGCATTAGATTTGTTGTCTCCTTGGTTTACCCAGTGAACCCTATCATTCACAATTCTTAATCATCTCCAAGCAAAATTTCAACAAAGAAAAGAATCTATAGCAGCAATCAGGACAAGATGGGGAAGTAAAAAAGAAAACTGATCTCCAAGACCCAGAAGAGAAAGTCATCCCAGTAGAGCAAACAAACACAGCCTACACTAAATCCTGAAAAAACAACTCCAGTCACACTGGGTAAAAGGATTTAAAGAATTCTAAATTTTGAAGGTAATCAAATCTACCCCTCTTAGAAGTCTCAGCTGAGAGATCATTCCACCTCCTCAGCATTAGAAAAGCCAGGCTGAACCCCAACACGAGTAAGGTTTCCAAACTAAATTTATGACTCTCCTCAAAACAGCTCATGGTTCATACCCACTACTGTATAACAGCACAAGTATGACACACAGCAGGCAGGTCAGCACTGATTAATCATGCTACCATTTTCATAATCGAATAAATTGTTGCTGGTCATCCTTACAATACGTTGGCTCTTTAGGCATCTTCCCATGTCCTGCAGAAAGGAATGACCCAAGAACAAGATTTTGTTAAAGAAGATCGGGAGAGATGCATGATGATATGGCTTCATTTCATGTTCTGGATGGCAAATTTAATGAGACTTCAGATCAGCAGGTCTGTAACTGAAGAAGACAGCTACACTTCTGATGAACACCCCACAATTCTAGTGCTGAGAAGTCAAAGGTAGACCAGGATCAAAAAGAAACCAGTTTCTCCCAATGTCCTGATCGTAAACCGAACAAATAGAAATTAAATACAGGGAGAAGATACTAATTTTGTCAGCACTACTCTCTGAGTTTACAGATAAAGCAGTCTGCTGAAAACTGAGCATCAGATGGATCTTAATTCAGAGCACTGAAAACAAAACCCTTCCTCTCATCCAATTCTTCAAACAAATACCCAGACCACCTTCTGAGTTAGTTCCAAGGAGCCCACTTGGCCAAAATTTTCTTAAAATTGATGTAATCACAAACTTGAACATAAGCATCACTCCTCCACTGATACTCAAACAGATTATCATCTGAATTCTCCACAAAGCGTGCAGATACTGGGCACATTTTCAGAAGTCAAGCCTACACATCTTCAGGAAGCTCTTTTCAAAGATCCAAAGACATGTTTTAAGCAGCCAACAGGTCATGAAAAAGAAACTGTTCATAGGGCAAATAATTGCCAGGTCTCCCAGAAAGAACAAGTTCCTAAAGCTCATCTTTTCTAGATAAGGATATATCACTTTATTAGGAAAGGGCAAGACTCCTGGTGGCATAAACAGAGATTTCAGCCTTCAGTTAGGAGAATGGCAGCAGCAGCTGGCTCTCATCTGCATTTGCTATATGGGGGACTGAAGTAACATGGAACAGCAGAGTTACTATCTGACACAAGGAAAGGGAAGGGAAGAAAAGGATGAGCTCACTTGTGCTGAAAAGTGTGTTAGCATTACACAAGAAAAAACTAATGCACGGGCACTCATGCCCAGCAGGCAGCCTGCACATGGCTGTTAAAAATTCACTGTTCTGCAGGATGGTTGCCAGTCAACGTATATAGACATGCTGCAACCCTGCTGCTAGAAAAGACTGTACAAGTCATTTGGAGTTTCTCACACCATAAAATAACACATGTTGTGCCTACAGTTTCATGGTGGAATACAACTACATAAGAACTATGCACTGACTGTCTCCTGCCACCTGACAGTGGATAGATATAGTTGATGTTTTGACCAATACACTGAAGCAAAAAGCTCTACCTCAAACAGGACAAGTCCTCGCAGCATTTTATGTTGCTATAATGGCCAATTCAAGGAAACACTCAAATCAGCTGAAGAGTTTGATACAAAATGTAGTTATTTCCTTAGCAGTTACTCACTCAGAAACCAAAACTCAAACAGAACATAAGGACCAAACTCTTCCAAACATACTCTACAAAACTGATCCATAATTAGGAGGCAGGGCCTGACAGTAAGGATACCAGTCCTCACTCCTTCTCACCTGCAGCACTCTACTTCACACAATTAGTTGTAGGATTCTGTGTGCATGGAAGTGATTCTACCAAACCCAGCCTACTATGGAAAATAACACCTACAGGTCAACTAAATGTATTTACACTTAAGTAAAATAAGACATACAGAAGCTACCAAATAGAGTATATTCAATAAATTTTCTGGAAACTTCTTTAGAAGTATCTTCCCTTTTCCCCAAAAGAAGCAGAGCATTATTAATTGTTGTTTAAAAACAAATAGGGGAAAAAAAAAATCAACTTATCCAGACTTTCATAAAAAGGAAGAAAGAAAACCACCAAACCCTAACCAACTCCACAGATTTCTGGATTCCAGATGCATTTTCCTGGCTTTTTACTAACATGGGTGACAACCAAAATAACACAAATAGGTTTCCTTTCAAAATATTTGTTTACATTCCTTTTGCTGACATTATTTGTGATGCCATTTACACTAGTAGAGAAACTAGTTCAGGCTTCTCAAGTCTTCAGGGTGTTGGTTGTTACCACAGAGTACAAATTATGGGGTTGTTTTTCTATTAAAAAAGGTCCAGAGTTGGCTTGCTATTTATTTTTAGAAGTTGAACATTACATTTAAATTAAAGTAAGATTGGTAAAGTATCTGTCATTATTCCTCCCAAAATAAGCTACATTTGTTGGCATAATGCAACCAACTTCTAAATGAACATTCCTTTATAATCTCACATAGGACTTACCATCTCAAAATTAAATCATTAGACCACAAAATCCCAGAGCCAAAAGAGGTCAGACAGAACACTTAACAAAAATAAAGTGCCATTTAGTCAATTTTCCTTTCCCGTGCAAGGATTAAGATCTCCTCAGAGTACAGGCTATAACATGACCAATCAGTTGCTGAGTTACAGTTCTCCAAGGGCTGCACCACTCTGCAGAAAAAAGGCCATACTTCTGAAGTCAAACATGGTGGGAAACGTTCCCCCAGGTTTTGATCAATCATTTTTCAACAGAAAGGAAACAGACTGCTTTCCTCCTAAGCATTTTTGAGAGCATATTCTCTGGATTGAAGAGTTTTCAGCTGTAGGTCAAAGTTAGTTCCTAAACACACATTTAGCTTGCCAACAGAAGCACTATAGAAGCAGGTTTGATGCTGACCTTCCCAACACCAGCCTCACTTGAAACAGATTCTTTAAATCAAGGCACAAAATTAACTGAGGAAACAAAGAACTACCCATGTTTTCTTGACATCACATACAGTTCGAGAGACTATTTTGCTTACAGCTGCACAGAGATGTGTGCACAGGGCAGAAATGTTTCTTTGACTAAAGTTAGCAGGTTACCTCAACATGGACTACACACTGGAAACATCATTTGAACGATGCCTGTTTCCAGGACAGCTCTTTTCACTAAGCAGTAAATCTTAATGTAACTTAAGTTAGCAAGAATGTTTATGGCTTAACACGGTAAAAAAGATCCCCAACCTGAATATTAAAACACAGGAGGTTTTCAATTTTTCCTCTTTTAAAATGAGAATATGGAGGAAGGCAGGTTTGTAGTTTTGCATCCAGATTTTTCCTTGTATCCCTTGGCAGAGAGGCTCTGAACCTCACACATCACCTTCCACTCTCTCAGAGAGCTCTTTGGACAGACATTATGAAGAACTACAAGACAGGGACTACATATAGAAAACCTGAATAAACAGAGCATGCATTTTGTCTTTAAATAAATCAGTCCCTCAGAAGTTAAGTGTACCAATTGCACAGCTAACATTAGGGCAACAAATTTTCCCTTGCCTTCCTATTGCCATATGCCTGTCATTTTTTCCCTACAGTTTCCACTCACTGTTTCAAACATATGTTGCCACTTATGTGCCAAGAAAGGAATCTCTGAATTACCCCCTTCATGTATGATGAAATAGCAGACTGAACGGAGCCAGAGAGAGCACCATTAGCAGTTATTCACACTTCTGTTTTCTCTTAACTTCCTCTTGTCTAAAGTTTATTCCTTCTATGCAAGGGGATGTAGAACTACAAAGCCATCCATGACTCATGCTGCAAAATATATAGAATACATAGCTGCAATTTAATTTTTTCTTTTTAAGGGCCACCTTGAATAAACTTTTTCTCCTTTGAGTTTCCAGATGGAGGATTCTTTTGTGAATCGCTTACCCAAGCCTCAACACTGGTGATCCAACATTCTTTTCTTGTAAACTCACTGCTCAGTTTACCAGTGGCTTGCAGCCTCTCTCTCTGCAACTCCTGCTTCTTGGGGTCAGCTTGGGTGTATGCTTCACAGTTTCAGAGCACAGGACTTCAAAAAAACATCTACAGCATTACCGGTGCTCTTCTTTTTCTCCTCCAGAGAAGACCATGAAAAACAAAAACTATGCACATGAACAAAATGAATGGAGGGAAAAAACAGGATGCACAAACAACCAAAAAGCAAGTTAGTTTGAAAACTTCAATTACCACAATGCCAAGGCTCGCATGGGCCCTAACAGTAGTTCTTCCAGCACCCCGAAAAAATAGAGTACCAGTGCATGAGGACACAACACTTTCAGCACCCTAAAAACTCAGTAGAAAGAAAGCTCTAGACTTAAATGGATGCCAGCAGCCACCTTTCAACCTTGCTAACATGAAACAGGGACAACATGATGTTAGTCTATCAAGAAATATTTTTTTTTAAACAGGTTAAAAAATTTCCACAAGAAGTCACTCAATGACTAACAGAGCAAAAGGAGATGTGTTGAATAGGCTCAAGAGAAGTTACCCTCAAAACCAAAATATCTTTCTTCAGTTACTAAACTAAAATGAATCATATAAAACTAATTCTTTCACTACTTTCTTTTGATGCTCTTACATTGATTATCAGAATCAAAATCGCCATGAAGTAATTCTAGATATTTTTTTCCCCTCCCTTATTTTGGTTTGGTATTTTGTTGTGGTTTTCATTGCTTTGTTTGTTTTCTTCAGTTTGGGTGTTGTTTTTTTTTAAATCTGAGGAGATGCTGGTAGAAGCTTTCAAAGGAAAAATAAAAAAGAACCATATTCTCAATGCCTGAAAATGACTTATATTACATTGCATAATCAGAGGCCAAAGAACTACCTTTCACTTCCATTTAAAGACATGAGCTCATGCTAAGAAATGAAACTATCCAATACATCTTATTTTTACACTGTGTTTTGTCATTGAGTGATTCTTCCTGGACATGCTTGGTTATTTTTACCTGTTTTCTTAAACATAATTGTCATCCTAGGGTTTTATGTCTCTTATTTCCAAGGTGTCCTATGAATCCGCCTGCAATTCATGCAGAATACTGCTTCTCCTTAATTCTAAGAGTGGCCCCAAAGTGAAACGATGTTACTTTCTTCTTATTCCTCTTCAGTGACATGAATTTCTGTCAGTACTTCTATCAACCTCATTTTTTTTCTGGAAGTTAAAAGACAATTGTCATATTTCTTGACAAACAGAAACATCATAGAACATAGCTCAAGCCTTCACATTAATGCTAATTCAACAGTGAAACCTTTAAGAAATGCTCCACTGCTTGCTTCCATCACTAAAATGGACACAAAGGGCTTCACAATATACTTCAAGTGGTTTTTCAATTCTAACTCTCTTCAAAAAGCATATAAAGAAAAGGAAAAATCAAGCAGGGTAAAGCAGCAAATACTGGGTCCCATGAAGTTTCAAATGACCCACTGCTAGTAAGGGGATGCAAAAGGTCTTTGGTTCTTTTGCAGAAAAAGGAATATCCAGTCTTAAGTCAGAGAGGTGGAAGGCAGGAAAGCTCCTCTGCCAAGACAGAAATGTTCCAGTTTGATGTATTCCTACCGAAATCCCAGGGTAGGGGCACAGACTCAATCTTGTTTTCTTAAAGACACATCAGTAACGTGTATTGCATATTTAGCTCTCCAAATTAACTAAATGATCCTTTGTTCCAATGTCTGCTCCCAACTGCTATAAAGACCACCAGGGATTGAAACAGAAAGATGCCTACACAAATAACTATCAGGAAGAAAATGTCACACGTGCATAGCCCAAACATTTCTAAACAAAACTGATGATAAGTAAAGCAAGATTGTAGGATGCTAAACACCACCTCCTGCCCATCCAATGGATAACAAGTGGAATTTGCATTCATTTTATTTCACCAAAAATTTGAATATTAACTATATTAAGCCTACTAAGACTCATCTATGCTCTGTCCCATGGATGAATGACAGAAAAAAATAGTTTAAGAACTACACTGTCTGCTGTGAACAGAAAAAACGGCCAAGTCTTGGCAGTGCATGATATTTACAGTGCATTACATACATACACTTATGTTCCAGTTGTCCTTGAAATATCAATATGAATATTTTGAGGCCAACACCTTCAAAATCTGTACGTTGCTTCAAGATTATATGGGAGCACTGAGCATCTGAAATTGAGCTGGAGAAGAAGAACTGGGGGATTCTCTGAAATGACTAAATAACATTTATCATTTCTGAGGATATGTTTAGACAGGGATATTAACAAAAATGTTGCCAACAAGTTCTCACTCTTCAGCAAATATTTCTCAAAACCAAAGTCAGTATTAGATGGATGACTCATAGCAGTACCTAATTTAGTTTGGGAGCAAGGCAAGAGAGAAGAGAGGAGGAAAAACCATGGCCTTGGGTTCAGTCAGTCTTTTCAGGGAAAGACACCTTCCAGTCTAAAAGATACACATAACCCAAGTCTGACAAGCAGTTTTGATTTGAAACTTTGGTGCAATTTTACCCCAAAGCCATGCATAAAAACTACATTTTTTCTACCACAACACATGAGATCCTCTGTAGGTCTTCCTAACAAAGCTTAGACTTTTAAATCTTTGGGTGGTGTTTTGGATTTTGGTTTGGTTTTGGTTTTTTGGTTGTTTTTTTTTAAAAAAAAGTGGCCTCACCTACTTATTTTATTCAAGATGAGGTTTACAAAGTCCAGGATCACTAAAACTAAACCGAGATCACACAAAATACCAGGACAATCAATAAAAGACCAACCTTTGGTATCGCTTTCATATAGCCTGGTAACTACAAACTCCACATCATGCATTTCACAAAAAAAGATCTTACTAAAAACTGGATTAGTTATGAACTGGGCCCATTAAAGTTGCCAGAAACATAACAATAATTTTACACACTAACCAGTGAGTAACCAGTGAGTAACTGTAAAGAGTGCTTAAGTTAGTTTAGAATGACAAATTGAATATTCCATAACCAAAAAAGTTTCTTTCATTTTCTAATAAATTAAACCACAGACGGAACGGAGATTGGTCTGTCTCTTTTGACTTCATTAACAGGAATTACACCATAGGAAATTTCAGCAAATCAGCCTATAAACATATCTGTAAAAGTCTTCCGATAATTCTTGTTTATTTCAGTACATGTAAGTGCATTTATGGAAAGGTGACCTCTTAAAATAAAAATCTGATTTTCTTCAGCTACACCCTTCCCAAGTGAATCTTCTTGTCAGTTTATTATATCACTTCATAGTTCTTAATAGGATGGTTAGGAAGTGGTTAAACCTGCAAGATTATGTCATCCACATGCAACTACCATTCAGCATCCTACCCTAAGGGTATGATCAACCAATAAAGGCTTTGTTCTGATTATGTAATGCTTATATTTGATATCCCACTTGAGAGTAAAACAACTAAAGCATAGTGACCTTGCAAATAAGATGATGTAATGTTACTTTGGAAGTAACAAAATATCTGAGCATGCCCACTATGAACTACACAACTCAAAAGCCCAAGCACATTTCAGTCCAAAATATTCAGTTGCAGGAGAGCTGTCTCTCCCTTTCTGGTGTTTTTGTTCCGTAGGTCTTACAAACTTCCAGATCCCCAAAACCAGAATCACCATGTTCTTCAAAGCTAATCACACAAAACCTCACCCAGAACAACACATCTTTGCTGGAAGTTAAAAGGTTCTCAAAAAAATGCAATAGTAATCCTCTCCCAACTTGTATCTATGAATAACAACATTAAAAACGTCTTCCAGGTAACTTTAAGCAATGCATATGCCCAAAAGACATGCAGGATTTCCATAGCTCTCAAAAAAGTAGTTAGATGTGGAAATCAAACTTTTATCAACTCACCTGTAGCTTAAAAATTATCAAGATGTCTAACTTGGGATTTACATTCAAATCATAGCACAGTTTGCGTTGGAAGGGATCGCAATGATCGTCCAGTTCCAACTCCCCTGCCATGGGCAGGGACACCTCCCACTAGATCAGGCTGCCCAAGGCCCCATCCAACCTGGCCCTGAAGACCTTCATAGATGGGGCTTCCATGGCGTCTCTGGCAACCTGTGCTACTGCTTCACCACCCTCAAAGGAAAAAAATTTTTCCTGATGTCTAATCCAAATCTTCCCCCTTTCAGCCTACCGCCATTCCCCCTCCTCCTATTTCTGCACTCCCTGATAAAGAGCCCCTCCACAGCTTTCCTGTAGGCCCCCTTTAAGTACTGGAAGGGCTTAATGTTGCAAGTGAATACATACCCAGAACATCCATTTTTTATCAACATAGACAGTAATGGCCCATGAACTTCATAAAAATATGTACGCACACATAAAGATTTAAAAGGACTGTCACCTCTTGGGGCTTTATATATAAGAGCCTTCTTATTTCAGGTCAATGAAGAAGAGAGGGGGAAAAGAAGCTTACCCAAAGTAAAACGTTTAGATATTCACCAGAATAATCACAAAACAGAGAAATAAAACTATATTATCAACATGGTAAAATTGCACTCACTGAAGAGGTTACTAAAAATAGGGAGCAAGAACGATTCCAGGGCCAGAAGAATGAAGACAAATCATGCCCAAAGCTCTACTGAAAAACAAAGTGAACATTTTTCTTCATTGTGAAAGAGATGACCATTTTTACTATCCTCAATGCCATGCAATTGACAACAATAAATTGGCCCTATTTGAAATAAAAGATTCCTAAGATAATTCCATGCAGAAATGGAAGATAGACATTTTCCTTCCCAAACTCTGATTAATGTCAAAGAGAAAAGTATGCATTTGAGACCCAGTTTTGGACCTCTTCCCTTTCCCATTGACCTTCCTTAGGGAACAAAAGGGCAGTCGTAAGCCTCCCTGCATTCCAGTACAAATGCTGAAAACGCCTCTTAATCTTTCCTTCCAAGTCACTAAATTGGATATTGGCACCTCCACAGGGTCCTTCTACCTTTCAATAATCCACTCATGGATTTTCTTCTTTCAACATGATAAAGGCAAACTGGAACTTCACCTGACAAATGTTATCCTGGTTTTTTTTTGCTGTTGAATGCTGAATGCACTTAAAATTCAGAGATGAGCACAGAGTAGAACAAGAAGAGAAAAGAAAAGATTTGCTAATATCTGATGAAGTAGTTAAGAAAAAAAAGAAAACCACAAACCCACAACAACTTCACAGGGTGATTTAGTCTACCTGCTCCCCTGCAGTTCTGAAAGCAAATAAGTTACTTTACTTCAAAAGGATTTACAGACATGATTTCTTGTCTTCTTTGGTATTACCTAAGATACTAATGCTATTCCCTGAAGCCTCTGAGAATTCACCATCAAAAATGGGCATCTTTCCTGCTTTTGAAAGATACCTAAAACAAAGAACATGCTTCCAAGAAAGCATTTTCTACAGTACTAAAGCAAAAGTAATGAGTCAAAGTTTGGTTCAACACAAATTCTGTAACATCAATACATATGGAACACCCACTGCTACAGCATTTAAAGCTAAGGTATCACAAACAGTCCTCTAATGCTTCTTCTAAAGAATAACTTGCTGGAAGAAATCAACATCCTTTGGAACTACCACCCATAGAATCTCCAGAAGTGTCCACAACTCCTCCGTGTACATTTACATATGCAAAATTTTCAAAGCAATTCCCAAAAGGTTTGGAGGTATTACAGAATTCTGTCCCACCCAGACTCTGCTCTCCTCATGCAAAGCCATCGATAAGAGTTTCCACAAGCCTCTGAGGTATGAGTGTTTCTGAACCAGGGATATCTATCCCCATCAGAAGTGCTCCAAGAACTCTAACCACCTACCACAGACCACGGAGCTAACTATACATAGCAACATCTTCCACGCATGACTTGCATTGATTTAGATATACATGGATAGTTACAAGTTAAGGCTCCACTTACATTCCCAAGCCCCAAGGTCAAAGGCCTTTTATAACTCTAAAATAAAGTGTTTATTCTTGTCAAGCTCTGTATAACTTTATGTCACTATGGACACACCTAGCAAAATAATTCCTATTTCAGCAGAGTTGGATCCATGTATGCTCCACTTTACTCAGCAGAAACATCAAGGAGGACTGGTTTCTTTTATGCAAGCATCGGTTTTGCCCACCTACTAGGGGTATTCTGAAATAAAAACAAATAACACTAGGAAAAAAAAAAAAAAAGGGTAAAACAAAATGGATCAAAGAACAAATAGACTTCATGTGTCCCAAATCACAGACATCTTAGAGTAGGAAGAGTCAACTTCAATCAATTTTTAAGAGGTCGGGCACAACCGAGTCTCATTTAACCAATACAACATTCTTCAGGAATTCAGAAAATACTTATTCATTTGCAGCTTCTAGTTCTAGGCCTTCGTTTATTATATATAAAGAAGTGTCTGGATACCATGTATCACTTTAAAAATCAAAGTAAATAATAAGTGCTGTTATTTTCCACAAAAAGGCTGTACTCTGTATCATAAGAGACGCATTACAATAACTAGAATTGCTTTTCTCCCCCTGCCCTTGCTACTGGCTAGAATTATGCACAAATATTTACTTCTACATACATTTATGTACTGGTATGGATGATGACACAACAGGACAGGGAGTATACACATGGGGAACAACCCAAAGATGAATAAACTTACCATGCTGGAAGATTTGTTCTGTAGAGTCACTTAAGAGTACCAAGGCCTATGGTATTCCAGTGTACTAACCTTGCTAGGAAAGCATAGCTATGTTAAGAAGGTATGCAAGAACAACTTGAAATTATATGTCCAATTAAGAAATCAGCTTGTTTAATTTCCTCTTTAGTAATAACACAAGCTAAGATCGATTATCAAAGGTACCACACCACTTCAGACATCTCTCGTATGAAATTGTATCACTATAAGAAAGAATTCAATACATCTCTACATTTAATCAGTTCTACAGGTTTCATCACGATCACAGCACTCAATTTACACACAACTGTTTATGGACTGTAACTACCTAATTAATATTAACCTTTGTATTATCAGCTTCTGACTTCAATGGCCAGAGCAAACAGAAGCCACAGATTACGCTGTGTCCAAAGGCTTTCAACTAAGTTACCAAGGAGAAAAACAATGTTAAAAGGAACAAAAACTTCATCTTTACAACTAAAAATAGGTAATTGAACCAAACAGATTAAAAATAAAGTACTTGACAACTAAAAACAAACCCCACAAAATAAAGTGGATCACAGAGCACCAAGGAAGGCTTCAGGGAAAACTGTTTAAGGAGCATAGGATTTTAGGGACTAAAAAGGAATTTTTGTCTTTCTTTCAGGTGCTGGAAGAGAATTTCCTTAAATCACTTCTTTGTGCTCGAGTACAATTTTCAAGCATGAAGCAATCTGTAGGTTATTCAAGCATTTAGTTCATCTCCTGAAAGACTTTCTTAGTAATAGTCCCTCCTGTTGACAGAGCATCCAAGAGACATGAGATTAATAAAATCATTCCCAGATAGCGGCACAACTTTAGTGTTGCTGAGTTTAAGGTAACAGTTCTTAATGCTGACATGTCTCATGCAGGCTGCCATAAAAAAGCCAAATTAATACCCTTTTGTATTTATTCCCCTTCTTGACTCAAGGGTTTTGTGAAATTTTTGTTGCAGACTCTGCAGTTATGGAGTGTCTGAGTCTGCTAAATACATTTCCCCAAGCCCAAGAGACTCCTTGAACGGTACCTGCTGTGGGCAACACTAACACAAAGAACTACATGGGACTACACACTAGGAGATCAAGAAATTCTGTAAATACTTTTCCAGACTAGAGTATTGCATGACACAACTAAGTGACATTTCTGAACTATGAATTTATCAGATAGCTCAGCAATTTTGAATCCCAAAGGAATCAACGTTTTACAAGTTACATTACCTCCCTAGAAATCCAGCCTAAAATGGTATGTATGGGATACATTTGCATCTGCATTATTTCAGTATAGATTCCTTAAGCACTTATTGAAATCACCAATAACTTAAAGTACTGTGCTTTAAACAGACTAGTGTATAGCTACTGAAATTGCAGATAATAAGGAAAGACCCAAAGAGGGGGGGAAGGAGAAGGAATTATTGAGGCAGAAAAAATGTATCTTATTACATAGGTTTCATAAAAAATTCCAGATTTTGGAGATCCAAAGAAGGGCCTATTTTCTCTCCCTGCAAAGTTGGCTGTCCATAGTCATTCTTTTACAGCCTTCCTACCTTTCATACAAGCTCTCTAGAACCAGCTACATTTTAAACTGGGTTAATCTGCAGAAGGCAAAATAATCCTACTCAAGAGAATTATAGCAATGTAATGGAAGACTCATGAAAGAATCCAGAATCCAAATGTCTCTACTTAACCACTAAAAAGTATGACAATTCTGTACTCCTATATGGATAACACCAGCGGCTCCAACAAGCCTTCTTACAGTTCCTAAACCTCATTCCAAGTCTGCATTCACCTAAACACGTACCTCACAAGGCTGTGCCCTCAAAGCAGACCATGGCCTCCGGCAATGCCTGGAAAACCTGCAACCTATAAGGAACACACTGAATGCCAAAAAACTCTTCTACTCATGTGCTGGGCTTTTCACTCCGAGGCATTGGAGGAAGAGCATCACACAGAAACAAGTGAACAATTGATGTAAAGGGAAAAGTAGAAGCAAAGAGATGGTCGGTGGAACTTACCATAACATGATTTACTTCTTCACCTGACTGGCATTCAAAGTTTTCAAAGAAGTATCCTTCACTGACATGTTCAATTCACGCCTATGTAAAAAGTTTAGTCAACTTCACTCAAACCTGTTTATTACTCAAACAAGAATTAAACTGCTTAGAAAGAGGTCTGATCACTTTGAACAAAATGACTTAATGGACAGATTGGGTTAACACATACAAAAGATCCAAGACAGGGATTCATGTGGAGTCAGATTTAAAGCTCAAAACAATTCAGGCACAACATTTCCCTGAAGTTCTACAAGAAGAATCTTGCTTTGACTGATTTTCAAAAGGAGGTGGATGAAGAAAAGTAGGTAGCTAATTACATGGTGTCACATATTTTTTTTCTGAGATCTAATGACTAAAGACAGACATTTAAAATATGTACTACTTCCAAGTATGTTCACAGACATGGAACACAGTACCCTTCCAAGATACTTGAACAAAACAGTCTTCACATGATTAAAACTCGCTTGTGCTGTTGCATTAATACTGAAATGGCTGTCATACTTCCAGAAATAGCCCAACTGGGCAAGCATACTTTCAGGGGGAGGGGAAGAATAATAAAAACACTCAGTGCAGAACATCACAAACAAAACAAACCTCCAAGCGCAAACTGTTTCTTAAAATACACTGTTCTCCAGAGTTTTCATTAACTCAAGAATGTTATCTCATTTCATTATAGACAAAAGGTTACTTGGCTATATATGGTTTATGCAGACTAGGGGAAGGCATACAAATTAAATTCTATTAATCTTTGTTCATCATAAGCTCTGCCACACAAAAAGAAGTCTTTTTCATAGAAAATTGTCTTGGTCCTATATACAAAAGAAAACCATCTCACAAGTAGATACAGAGCACTTGCCAGTTCTCCTTAGGAGAGAAGTCATTAGGAGTTAAGAGATGCAGTCATCAACTTTTCAAGGCGGCGCCCAACAAAAAGGGATCTAATTATCCCTAATATTTGGCTAGGAATTTTATTTGCATCTGCCAAAAAAAGGAGAATAATTGAATCTTCAAACAATAGGAGAGTTTGGGAAAGTATTTCTTTCGGCTGCCAAAAAAAATTAAAAACACACAGTAATGAAGATATGAATCTCTTTCCATCCATGGTCCATAGTAAAAGACACATGAATCTAAAGAATGTTATCTTTAGAACTTTCCCCTACTTCTCCCTCTTGCCTTCCACGTGCATTTTACCAGTTGTCAGTGCATTTCAGACTGTCACTTAGCCATAATAGCCTCCACATATCTTTGTAATATTCAAAAATTAATCTCTGCATTAGGATATAAACCACTAACATACTCTTTACTGATGAAATCTAAAACGGCATCAATCACAATGCTAGGAGAAATAATAAAGACAAATTGGATGGAGAAATGTTTCAAGGATCTATCAATCCAAGAAACGAATTAGAGCGAGTGCCTTCTTCCACTGAATTAAAGCCAAAACTCCCACAGACTTCAGAACAAGGCTAAACATACATTGGAGAAAAAAAAAAATCCTTGAAATCACACTAGTTATTAAAACCTTAAACATCAGATCCCATTTATGCAAGTCATTAAAATTCAACTTGTCAATCTTGCACGTTTCAATTCTACAGTATCATTCACAAAACTTAAGCAGACACCTCCAAAAAAGCAAATGGTTAAGTAATAAAAAATGCTAATAAAAGCTTTGACAATATATGTGCTTCTGTAAAATGTCTGTTTTTAGAATACGACACTAATCTGAATATTTAGACCCCATGGAGAATTTCAAAAGCCTGAGCTTCAAAATTTTTTACATTAAGTAAATGTGACCAAGAGCCTGATTCAGCCAAGCAACTCAATATATCAGTAAAATCAGGCATACGCTGAAGTCTTTCCCTTTTTCAACAAACGGGACCATGCTTTAAGTGCTTTGTTGAACTGAGGCCCAAGTTCCAATTTCCTTTATTTATCTTAGATACAAAATGGCCAAAGGAAGGGGTCAAATGCTGCAATGGATAGGTTAGTGGTTTAAGGACACTAGAACTGCTGCTATGAATTGCCATGGGAAGAAAAAGGAAAGAGAAGTAGTTAAACGATGGAAGTAATGGGAGGAATTCAGATAGGTTCAGATAAAGTCTAAATAGCAGCCTCAAGGTCTTTTAGCTTGTTCTTCCTGCCTGTTACAGTCTTCCATCTTTCCAGCCACTATTATTTTCAAATAATAACGATACAAAACAATAAGCAGAGAGACTGGAAGAAAGTCACTGCAATCGGGCTGCAGGAACCAGCCTCAAATTGTTAGGGGATGCATCAAGTGACCTAATACACTTTTCCTTTGATCTTTCATTTCTACAAATTCACAGTTTCTTTTGTTGTCACAATACCTGCAAATGCACCAGTTCTGAACAACTACATATATTAACTAAGGAAACTGAATTCATTTCAGGGAGCAGTGTAGAAAGAGACAAGCATATCTGTCTGCCCACATTTTTCCCCCTTTAATGAAGTTCACCAGCACCCAGATTCCACCTACAGGTGCTGGAAGACACCGTAAAAAAAGAACACAAAACAGTAAAGTAAAGCTTCTTAGCAACTCTGTTCATTCTCTTAGATATAAATAAGCTTTTCATGTTATAGTTATCCAAAACTTGGAATGTTTAATGACATAGTTCCTTAGCAAGCCTTGGAGAAGTACTGTATTCTGTCCTTTATTAAGTTATGACAATACAAGAGAAGGATGTCAGGTCATTACACACTCAGCAGATGCTCCTTGATAAAGCCGTTTAAGGTCACAGATGTGCAGTTTTGTATCACAGAAAATTAATTAAGTAACTAGAAGTTCATACTTTTGCCATCCACGCACCTAAACATCGACTCACAAACAGCAGGATTTGCATTCCCTATTTCCTGCTCTAGCCTGCCCCCAGACTGCCAATAAACTTATCACCAGCACTATCTGAGCTGTGCTCCTAGCAACTACAGAACAGAACTAGGCTGTATGGATGGATTTTTGCTTAACAGCTTTTGAGAAAGTCCTCTTTTTCAAAGCTGTGTTTGATTTACAACAACTTTTTCATGTGGAAAGACAGAAAAAATAAAACCAGGCTATTTTCATACGGAGCTAGAATAAAGAAAACAGGGAGATGCAGGCGGAGTGCAAGATGCAGACAAACAAAAACCCACCCCAGCTGCAAAGGAAAGAAAAAATTTAACCAAGTAAAATACAAAACCAACAGTTTTCACTAGAAGCATTTGTATGCTGTGCACACACAGATGTACAGGTAAAAAAGAATGCATGAACACGTAACTCCTAATATGTTCCCAAAACCCTTAATGAAGCCACTGAACAGTTTAATTTTAGCTTAAGGATAGGTTATTTTTTGTTTGGATTTAGTAATTAGATCTCGCTAAAACAGGAAATAAAATAGTATCCTGGTCTGTCCATTGGTATATTCAAATAAGACATTTCATTATCTCCAAAACAATTTTGGAAGGGTAACTATACAAGTATTGCACTACCAAATAGATTTGGAAGCTTTCTGATCAAGCACCAAAATCTGAACTTCCTCAGGAACTTCGGAGGGACACAGCAGGACTATCCACACAGACAAGCAGCATGATCCTGACTAAGTCTGTACCCAGTCACAATGGTGCAAAGAGCTGCCTGAAGTTTTCCAACAAAAGAATAAGTATCTTTTTCAGACTACATTCAGGGTAAATATTTACAAGGTAGCTAACAGACAGCTGTCTTTTTAATGAAATGCAAACATTTTAATCACCATTTGCCTCCATACCTACAAACAACAGCCCCAAATAAGTAAAATGTCCTACGTTAGCATTATGTTCAAGTATGATAGAACACACAAAAATCGTGCAGTAGGACAGCATAAGCAGTACTAAAGTTTATCTGAGGAATAAAATTCAAATGCTGCAAATAAATGAATTGTGCATGAACCTACTTTGACAGAGCTGCACAGAATAGTGTAGAACAGATTTCAATGGTCTAATTAACTCATCAACATAAAAGGAGTTTATTTCATTAACTGCCATTAACCCTTAGTGGTATTGCAATGAGTTTTGTGCCTATTTCAAGTATTACTTCCTTGTGTCCTCAATGTTTATTCAGGGTGTACACTGAAGGACAGGGAATACAAGAGATACATTTTAAGCTTTTCCATCTACATCTTATTATTTCGCTTCCTGCGTCTTCCCTAAATATTAAAACAAACAACTCATTTTTTAAGACCTTCTTACTAAAAATAGTTGGTTGGACTGCTTAATTGTGTTAGCTGACACACAAACACACGAAAAGGAAAGGCTTTTGTAGGAAAAACATTGGAGAGAGAAAAAAAAAAAAATCAGATTTCATCTGGCCTTCCCATCATCACTTAGAGAATTGTTCTGTAGTTACATCATCAGGAAATAAAATACTATCCTCTGAGGACCCCAACTCTTCACAGAAGGAGGAAAAAAAAAAAAAAAAACAAGGCTCGAAGTTCATATCACCCTCTGAGGAGTTCAGCTAAATTCACATTTTTTGTCATATTAAAAAAAGTAAGGAAAAAAGAAGCAGCTCCTTTAGAACAACTAATTAAAGAAGATTTAATTTTTCCCTTCTCAAATTCTAGGCTGTGAGACTAAGTGGAAAACATTATAATTAATTAGCTGATAACTTCTAACAACTTTATTATCAATAACAGAAAGGAACTGCCCTAACCCAAACCTTCCGCACATTCTTCTTGGCCATGAACTAGTAGACAAATGAAATATTTCACACAGTCCTAAGCGTCAGCTGGAGCCAGAACACATTAATAAGCTTTCTAAGTTCTGGCTATCACTGAAGTACACCAGTCAGACAGGACGAGTCTGCACAACACGGAGTGCCTTATATGGCAAGGCAATGACGTAATGCTCCATAGGCTTGGGGCATGCAAAGAGCCTATCTCTCATTGTTTAGTGGGACTGGTGGAATGCTCACATCTCTGATGCTACAGCTGAATGCCTCACACCATGGAGCAATAGCTGACCCAGGATTTCTATAGTCCGGGAGCGCAAGGTAAGGGAGAGGGTGGGAAGCAAACTACTTCTGGCAAGCACTGGCACTTCTCGCTTTTTCCTATTAAGATACTTACTTTATAAACTTGCTTCCAAAAAACGGGTGAGGACTGAGAAACAATGAAATACCCCAAAACAGCACCACGAGAACTAGAAGATGTCTGGTTACTTAGAAGTAGGATGACTATTTTAAGCGTTAAAAACCTTATTTTAAACAATTCCTATGAAGCCAACAGACGAAGAATCAATTTAATGTTAAAAAAGGAGGTAGTTATGAATTACACACTCTTTCCAAATAGTCGGATAAAATCACGACTGCATTTAAAGCCATGGAAAGAGTCCAACTGTATTGTAATATATTAGGTAGAGCTACTGCCTCTCTTTATGCTGCATTTATATGCATAATCTATACATTAGTAGACATGTATGCACATACATCTCTAAGCATTTACTATACTTTTGAACAACTTTTACTGTAGTTTACGGAGGGATGTATAAATTGCCACAAACATTACTTTAAAATAAGATTAAGCTCTGTCTGAAAGAAACAACTAGCTTAATTACTAAAAAACTTTTCAACTCTTACACACTGCTTCCCTCTTCTGTGTCTTGTGTGCAAGTGTCAAATCACAAGAAGACAGAACTGTCAGATTATGAAGAAAAAACTTTAATTCAAACAAATGATGAGGCTTTCAAAATAGGAAAACCCACTGGTCTCTAAGCTTATTGTGCAAGATGCTAAAAAGTATTGCAGTTATTAACGCCAGAAAAAAAAAAAAAAAAAGAGAATCAAAAGGAGTTCTGACGAGGCACTAAGCACCTTGAATGATTAGACCTTGGTGTGTTTATAATGCATAGATGCATAGCATACAAAACTGCACTGTCCTCTCCCTTGATTAAAGGAGAAGACCTATTAAATCCTTGTTTATAAGAACAACTGAAATTAAGTCAATTGTACTGCCCTACTTGCAAATTCAGACTGCTAAGCACTACTCTCCAGTCTTATGTGTAATTTGAAGTGTTAGAAAGGTTAGACTCCTTAAGACCTTTACACTCAAACTCTTCTAAATGTAAAACATGTCCTTATTGCATGTTTTCCCTTTAAATGTTAGGGCAGCAGAAAGGATTTTTTTCCCCTCCAGTTGATGGTTTAAACCTTGCAAAATCTTTGTTCAAGTATATATTTAAAAAAAAAAATTAAAATCAAAGCTGATACAATCAGATACATTGCTGTACTGTCAAGTATACTTGGATTTAGAGACCAAGTAAAAATCACATGGGTGAACATTTTTGTGACTTTTTTTTTTTGCTTTAAACAATTAAAAATTATTTAAGTACTTATTTTCCACATGCTTCTAAACCCATGAATATATAGAAATATAGTTCATTTCAAAGATAAGTCAGGTATTTGTGTATTATTAACTTCGGCATTCGGATAAAGGTCACATCCATGTTTCCAAGATAATCTTTCTGGTAACAAGCAAAGTTTACACTTGTTGATGCCCTCCTGAGTCTGCCGTGCTATAGAATCAGGGAAGAGGGTTCTGTATAGCATATATAGAATGAAAAAAAATCCTAGCAACCAGAACAAACCTAAGTTTACAGTAGAAAACTGATACCCTGGATCAGTATCCTAAGCCTCTTACAATGTCTTCTGCTCACTATTCTGTCATATCTACAGACTTGCAACCTATGCCCCAGTATTTTTAGATCCCTTTGCTGATAAATTATTACTTGGTTTCCTACATATCCTATATCCAGCAGATTGAACAGTAGACTAATTGTCAAGCTATAAAGTGGAAAAGATAGCTAAGTTCTGAAAAGATAAGTAAGGAACCAAAAGTTAAGCAACAGACCTCAAAAAAATGTGAGAGTAAAAAGGATAAACTAAAGTCAAAGGACTAAAATATGATGAAGAAAAAAATATTCATAGAAATGCTACACATGGAATAAACATAGGTATTTGACAAAGGCACTAAACATAACAAGAAAAACCTACCCATAGTTAAGACACTATTTTATCTTCTCCAAATCCAACACAAGAGGGTAACATTTATCATTAATTACTGCTTTATCAATATCCAAAGTACCATCCGTATAGTACTGTGAATGCTGCTAGCCTAACATGAATTGCAACCTATGCCCCAGTATTTTTAGATCCCTTTGCTGATAAATTATTAACATCATAAGATTATCAAAAGCCAGAAGAACTCTATTTCCCATAGTCTGTCTTCATTAGATCGAAAGGGTAAACATTCTTCACTTAATACTTACAGGACCAATTTTGCTCATTTATACAGGTAAAAGTCCAAAAGTAATTAAACTGTGGTATAATGATTAAAATGCTTCACTTGTTTCCCCCTCTACACTACGGCACTACAATCCTTTGTTTTATCAGATTTCTTAATATGTATAGACACTATCTAATTTTAAGCAATTAAAATGTTAGCTTGCATCACTTCATAGTAAAAGGAGACAGTAAAAGAATTATCACATAATTCAGTCTTCAACAACTGTACTTCTTCACTTAAAGTTCTCTTTATAGTATGTTTTTACAGCCTCCAATGTAAAAAGAAAGTATTTTAAGAACAAGCATATCCTCCAGAAATGAAAGTCAGCTTCCTATCAAACTGCATTGATGCTTTGTTCCTTCCCTGTCACTCTCCTTCCCCCCACTGACCAATGGCATAAAACTGCTTACCAGAGCAGTTTTAGACAACTGACCCAGAAAATCAAAGGATATAGCTTATACCTATTTTACTTCCCCCATCAGTACTGTGAAATTAATTTAACACTTGTTTTTGCCAAATAACAGCACTTCCCTATTATTTACCTAATACTGTGACGAAAAATCACAT
The DNA here is from genome assembly GCF_017976375.1 of Cuculus canorus. Taxonomy (NCBI): domain Eukaryota; kingdom Metazoa; phylum Chordata; class Aves; order Cuculiformes; family Cuculidae; genus Cuculus; species Cuculus canorus. The sequence continues at coordinate 117,958,597 of NC_071401.1, read as the reverse complement.
TTGACACTGCCATAGGATAAAAAAAAAAAAACAGCGTAGTTTTACTCCCAGTTTCTCCTTTACGGTAGTCCTTAAAAGGCTGGTACTTTTCTTTAGGAAAAATTCTTCACCAGGTGTGTTTTGGCATGGGCAAATGAGCAGCCACTGCTTCCCTAGACCTCTCCTGCAAAGAGCTTCTCCCAAATCCTGGGTGTGGTTATTACTTGAATACTGTTCATTAAAGAAGCAATTAAAATATCTCAGTCAGAGAAGCAATTAAAATATTTTAGTCACAGAATCCTAAGGAGTTTACAATGTAGGAAAACGTACCTTTCAAAATCATCCCATCATCCTCAAACTTAATCTTTTCGGGCCTCACTGCTTAACAGCTCCCCTTATTGCTTTATCCTGTCATCAAGTTGATTTGAGCTTAGAAACTATGCCTTGCCAATAAAAATGAATTATTTTTCATTGCTTAGGTTTGTTTTTCTCTTATTGAATGGATTCTGCTACAGCATCCTTGAGGTTCTTGTTGAGCTTTTTTGAAGTAGTTGGAAGCTTGATTAGTTCAACCATTCACTAAACTGCATTACTCAGCTCCAAAAGGGTAAGAGGCATTGCTGAAAAATCCTAAATATAGTGCCCAATCTAGTGATTTAAGTGAAGTAATGGACATTTTGAGTGTTAACACCTCTCAGTATGTTATGCTGATTTTGAAGTTTGCTGTGTTTTCTGTCATCGAGACAAAAATCACTTTGACTGCATGTGCAGGGCGCAGTGTTGTTTCTGGAAGGGCACTAACAGCACTCATGCTGATAGACCAGTGGAGCACACTCAGGCATTCACAGCTCACTCTCACACATTCATAAATTCAAGAAAAATATACATGAAGATTTTCTGTCTCAGACCGTAGTCTCCAGTTAAAAACAGCAGAAAACCAACACCTCCCAAAGCACTGTCTCCTCACCAGAAGAGCAGAACTGAGGTGATGATGAACAGGTGAATGTTCATGCAATAAATGAGGGATAGCTGAGGAAACACCCAGCAACCTCATTTTATAACACTGTATATTTAAAAACAAAATGGAAAGCTTGGGGGTGAAAGTTCAAACCAACCTTGCTAGACAACATTTTACACAACTCAAAGTCCTATAGCCTTGGTCATTCAACTCGATAAACACACGCAGTTTTTGCCTGTTGCAGAAGTCACTCTTTCTGCTACAGCTCATGATGCATATTACAGTGATGTAACACAACTGCTTGACTTCATCCTCAAGCTGGACAAGGGACCTAGAAAGGGCCAGCAGTGCGTAGCTGCCAAGGTAAATAAGCAGACCTTGAGCCATCATGCTTCACACTGCATGCTCATAGAACCTATGCAACCAGAGCTCACAACCACCTGACCGCTCGTGCTCAGCTACAACAAACCTTTGCAGACGTAGAGTACATAAGCATTCAGGGAACATAACTGAAAACGTAGGTGGAAAAAACAAAATGCTTCTGAGAAGAAAAACATTATTCATGCATATATGTCAGGAAGATGAAACAACGCATCAACCAGATTTCTACATTGTATTTTATAGGCTTCCTAAGGCCTGGGAAGGAACAAAAAAATTACTCTGAAAAGAAAGGATACTTTAGAGTTCTTCAAGATCTGCCTTAAACCTAATATTCAAAGCAATTTCTTTCAAATTCATTGCAGAAAATGATTTAAAATTTTGTCTCTATTTTACTGGAAACACACAGCTTATCTGGTGCTGACATAGCAACTACAGCAATGACAGCATAAGAAGAAAAACCTTAATAACTGAGATGACGCAGCACATTGCCACTACCATGAGAAAAACCACACAAAATTGGCTGCTTAAAAATGGAAAGTAATGCACTCATAAAACTCACATTTTAATTACATATTGGATTTCAGCACACGGACAAAACCATCTTAGAGAAAGTATAAGCTGACTGAATTCCATTAACTTTTTATGGATTTAATCAATATTCTGACAAAATTTTCATAGCTTTCAGTCATTAAGTCAAATTATGAAGAAAATTAGGAAATTTTATTACCATTAAGCTTGGCTTACCCATAGTGTTACCCACCACATTCCCAAGCATGATTCTATTCTATTTAGTTACACAGAGGTTTCCCAGAAACCACCTAGTAAATGCCACAGTTGTTTTCATTTTCAACTTCAAAATGCTCCCCTCGGTCAAGCACATTCCCAGCCTCAGCAGAGCCATTCTGTTTCAAATCCCTACCTGTCAAAACGGGAAAGTGAATTATATGAACCTAATTTATCTTTTTAAATTTGGTCACTTGAACCTGAGGGTACAACAGCTCCACATCTGGAGCAGACCTCAGTATCTGAAATCCAGTGCTGAACATCCTCACTTCAATGTAGAAAGGCGGAAAAAAAGTGCAATTTGTTAATGCTCATGCTGAAACATTTTCTTGACTTGCAAAATAGTACCACATTCTCTTTCATGTGAGGAGAAAAGTCTTTTCAATAGCAGCTCATGTCATTCCCAAATTAAATACTGAATTGGCTCCAGTGAAAAGGCCACCACGAACCTTGGCAGGCTTAAAACTTCTCCCAAAATATGTGTTTCTAAAAACATATCTAATGTAGAAATGGGTACATGTGTTCGCTCACATATGTGTAAGCCGAGCAAGCGGATAAAAAACGCCTGAAGCAAAGTATGCAAGTAGAGCTTCAATATCGGTCAGGTCAATACGGATGAAATAGACTGCCTATGGGGATGCCGCAGTGGAGAATGCTTAAGCTTGCGCTAGGAGGTGTGCACATTGATCCTCTTTTGGGAAAGCAGCAGAGAACAGCTGACAAGGATCTTGAAGCTTACATATCTTGCTAAAGCCTATAAGAGGGCAGGGAAGAAAACATAACATGGTACACAAAGGAGCAGCTACTGGAAAGTGTCTGCTTGCCCTTTCTTTGGTCCCATCCTCTCCTTAAAGCTCTAGATGATTACTGCCATCTTTGTAAATAGCCAAATTCTCCTATTTCAATAAGGATTAACCAGGATGGGGGAATCGGAACTTATCAAGTGAACATTTTATAACCTGCAAATGACCCTCATATTCTAGGCAAATGCAGCAAACCAAACAACTAGCAAGTTCTGTCTAGATATAATTAGGTCTTTTTATTTTCAGTGTTTAAAACCGTATTATAAGTTAATGATAAAACCTAAAATATATTACATCAGAAACACCGTACATGAAAGCGTGCTACAGCTCCCTCATTTTCACAGTGACATCTGAAAATAGGAAAACACAACCTAAACATCATCGGCCAAGAGGCAAGAAGAGAGATTAAATACAGCATGTAGCCAAATGCCCTTCAGTCACATGATGATGCCGAGTTACAAATCAATTTGGGGTACGATAACGAGGCAGAGAATGTTTGACTGAATTGACAGTTGTGTGAAGACCTGGGAACACTGAGTCTGAAAGCCTTCATATGAAGGGGCAAGGGAAGTATATATACACACGACCCCTCTCCCTTCCTAAAAAAAACCCACTTCTTTTCAATGACAGTTTTTGAAAGGCAGAGAAAGAAAACTGGAAAACAACTAAAAATACTAAAAAAAACCCCACAAAACCAGTCTCTCTTGGCTTTAGGAAAACCATACAGACCAATTCTGGAAGAGTTTGAGAAACCATTGGTCACAGGTTTTCATCCTAACTATTTAAAAGTTTTTTTCCTAAGAAACAGAAAAAATTTTCCAAAGCAAGTGAGCAGTGTCTCCAACTGCTGAACAAACATCTATAAAGAAAACCTCCAAGCTGATGTTAGATACAAATTATTATAGATGTTAATTGGCATTTTGAGTGGACATATGACTAAAGGATGCTATTTTCTTTATGCCTAAGCAGTGTATTTGGCCTTTAACAGACCAAACTACCAAGGCTGTAGAATAATGGAAAACACACCATAATCAACACACCATAATCAACAGATCTGAGAGTAAAAGATGTTAAACAATTCAGAGGTGAACAGGGTACTTAAATCATTATTTGTTATTTAAATTTTTATTTAAATATGTATTAATTCTATCAAGTAAACCTTGTTTAGAACTACAACCATTAAAAATATTCTCAGACTATCATCTTTAACTCTACGCTGTAGCTTTCTATCCTGTAGTCTAAAACAATGTGTTAGTCCTCTCTGAAGAGGATCAGTTTGGAGAAACCATGTAAACCAAACTCCTAAACAGGAGCATATTAAGGACTAACATGCTTTAAATAAATATGCATTGACTTTGCACCTTTAGATGATCCACCAAGCATTCCCAGGCATAAGTGGCCCAAGGTCCTACCCAGACAAGAGAAACCACAACTTGGAAACACCCCACACTTCAAGTCCCAACACACAGAGATACAGGAAGCACAGAGCAATACATTGAGCAGGTTTATGACAGATAGCAAGAAAATAAATTATCTCCCAGCTATCGCAGACCTTCAGTACCTAGAACTGTACCCAGAAGTAATTTGTAATCCAGGGGAAATACTTTTAATACCATTTCTGAAGTTCATTTACTGCAAAACAGGAAACTAGCAGCATACTTCATCCCTTGTAGCTTCAAAGCCATCTTTTAACTAGTTATCCATGCTGCAATGCCTTGCTACAACCTCTCTTTCTCCTCTGTCCTCCAAGATGGAGCACTGGCTAAGTCAGTATTAGAGAAAATGGACACGCTAACATTATCACATCTACAGGAGAAGTATGATATTTAGCTTCAAAGTGAAATGTGTTCGACACTAGTGTTACTATTGCTTATTACTTCTAATCTTGGGTACTAAAAGAAGTCACAATTGTATCGGCAAACCTGATTAAAGCTTATACACATACACTGAGCTACTACAGGAAGAAGGCACAGCAGAAAAAGGGCTTACTTTTGTCTTAGGATATATGTATATAATAAAGATTTTATAGGCACAAATAGGACCTTCAAGAAGCCATGGAATTTCATCCTCCTGCACAAGAGTGACATCACCTACCTCATTCCTGAGGAATATTTATCTAATTGTTTTTAACTAGCTCCATTCCTCCAAATGATGGCAAACTCAGTCTTCCCAGACAGTCTTAGAAATAAAGTACCTTAATTTAATTTGTAATGTTTAATCTATGCGGTTCTAATCACAATTTCAGTATGTAAATTCTTGTCATGTGCACTGGGCATGTGGAGAACAAAGTCTGCAGCCAACTTCCGCCTGTCTAAAAGCAAGTGGTCACTGTATGACCAAGCAGCTTATCCAGGACTGGCAGCAATGAGGATGCCTTCAGGAAGCGTGCATGGCAGTACGTAAAAAGTTCTAAATTTTACCACTGCTGATGACTGATAATATACAAATAAGGCCATGGTTAGCATGAGATAGGCACAGTGCCTAATCTTCTCATGGATATAAATATGTGTTAAAATTGTTTTATAGAACATCCAGTTCCTGTAAACGTTATGGGAAAATGCCATTTACAACTAACCAGTCTCCTCTGAGTAACACGATGTGTTATTATTGGCTGAATGCCACTTTCTGTCATACCAAAAATATTAACTAATTGAAGTTAAAAAAGTTTGTATGAACTGGATCTTTACATAATTATGCCCAGTTCTGGTCAAGCCAGCAGCACCAGCACTGCCTCATGTTATTCAGAATCTAGAGGAACACCTATTTTCCCAACTGCCCCTCCCTCAAGCATTCATAAAACAGAGGTCCACCTTGAACCTACACACTATGATGCTATATACAGAATTAAAACACCACAGTGAAATTAGAGACAGGATTTATTTATTGAAATTGCTTAAAGAAAAAAACAAACAAACAAACCACGACCTTAGATTGTTCTCTTTGTCTAAAAGAAGTATCATCGCTAAACTGAAAAGAGTAAAAAAATGACTTGACGGTTACAAACACGACTCATTGAGGGAATGGGAACTTCTGTGAACTCCTCAGTCGCTTAAAGGAAGCGGATTAAATAGCCAAGACAAAAACTCAGCCCTAAAACTATTACACTTCCATCAACAGTAAACACACCATGGTAGTGGTAACTACGTAGGATTTGTCTCATACAAACTAAACAAACATGGCTGGGTAATCGGTGCTGGTAGTAGCCTGACCAGAAATTTCCAGAACTTCGGCAAGCTGCACTTCTCCGTCCATGCCTAATCTTCCAACAGGGAAGGGGGGGACAGAAGGCAGGGCTCTCTCAAAGACAGTTTTCAGGAGCTCAATTAACTCCCGCTACAATTTTTCACTTGCTAAATCCTAGCAGTAAGCTGCAATGGTAACAATTACTGGTAGTGACCCTGGGAAGAGACAATGCAAACACATCCACTTGTCCATGGAGGGGAAAAAAAAATACCAGAAAAACATTGTCCTGTTTATCTCTGTAGCACTCAGTGTTTTATATAACTGGTGATTTTAAAGACAGCTCAGTAACTGTGATCAAGCAGTAATGTTCTAGCAGTAATGTTTAAAGTATACATTTAAAACAATATCCCATATTTAAAACAATATCTCCCATCAATTTAACTTGTTATCATGCAGTATGAAACGTCAAATCCTCAAATGAAGTCATTTCAATGACCCTGTCATTTAAAAACCACAAATTAGAAAAAGCACTAGTCTCTTTTTTCATTTTGCATAGTTTCCATACCATTAAAAGCTCTTTGGGTTAATACTAATTCTCAAAATTATCTGTTATAGTAAGTGAATATTGCTTTTCCACCTTAATAAATCAGAAGTTCAGGCACAAGGCTTTACTTGTTAAAAATTAAGAAAAGACAAAAGCAGGACCTGGTTTAGTAACTAAAGTTCTGCCTCACTCTTGTTGCTCTGACCCCTATACAACATTTCTTGTGGTTCATCTTTCCATTTCCTTCTGAAAGCTTTCCATCTGCAAAACTATAATTTCCTGGCTGACGTAAATTTGAAGAGTTCCAAATTCTGGTGTTGCATCTGAAATTACTTGCTTTATTTCTGACTTTACAGGCATTGTGAAGACAGGGTGAGAGAGACAGGGAGTGAGGAGATGGTACAGGATGTGGGTGTGAATATGCACTACGGTATGATTTTTACAGAAAAAAAAATCCCAAACTACTGACAAACAAAACCTAAGTTGTATTCCTCTGAGCTTAAGTTATTGATGCATTTAGATTCAGAACAGAAGAGGATTAACAGTCATGCTAGATGCACAATTACACACTATTGAAATGCCAACAGTAATAGATACTGACTTCAAAGAATAACCGAAATAGCTGTTAGATCTACAAAAAGGGAAGAAGAAAGAAGAATGCATCTCAAAAATGGTGACACAGAGTCCAGCTGACAACTCTGTGTCATGTCTTCTAGTAGCTGAACTCTGGGACCCAGAGTATTTAAGGCTAACTTCAAGTAAAGCTCAAACTGCGGTCATGTCAGGTCAGCACTCATTTATAACTTTTTCAGGATATGCAGTCAAGAAAAACAATGAAAACAAAACAAAAACTGCCAAAAATTTAACAAGATAGCAGCTTCCTCACTCCCACCTAAAAGTCCTGATCCTTCCTATCATCATTTCAGATACTGTAGCTGACTACCACTACAAGATTAGAAATAAATGGGCAGAATAATTGTCATCTTGCACATTCAAACACTTACTGCCACAGAAAGCATCCATACTTTTGACACAAGATTGAAGTTTTGATAGGTGATTTCCAATAACATCTGAATACATAAAGAAAGTGATCCAAGACAGAAAACGATCTTCTTAAACTGAGGTTTCATGATAAAACAATACTGAATTTTAGAGCTGAATGAAAACTACTCCAACTACAAGTGAATGGTAATCCAGTCTTAAATTAACCAACACAAATCTGTTAGAAATTTCTCATGCCATTTACCATCACCAAATTTACATAGGATTTCGTAACATTTATGAGCACCAATATCCCTGTATCACCAGGAAGAATTTTTATAGCAGCTTAGTAGTTGTGAAATCACAGTCACAAAAAAAGTTAGTTTCAAATTAATTAATTTTTAAAAGAATGTATTATCTGTGTATGTTGACTCAGCATCACAGCTGAGTTATACACTTGGTTATATGTTTGAAATTATGCCCAAGTTAACCCAGAACTGGCAACAACATTCATCATATGACTTCTATTAAGAGCTGTAAAGCAAATTAGCATTTTAAGCATCAGATAAAATAATGATTACACTGTGGTAGTTTGTGGAGTAATAAGCAGAACTTGCATCCCTCTCATTACTAGCCCTCATTTTCTAAAATTAATCTCCTTATCAGGAAATTTGCCTTACACACAGTCTCTTGCAGTCGAGACACACACTGTGGAGGTTTACATACTAGTATAAACTGATTATTTAAAATATATAGGTACATTACATATAGGAAAATAAACTTTAAAATAAGTATTTGCATTCTGTTGGGAAGTGCTGACTGATTACACAACAGCTACGGTATGTTGTTGCTGCTGTAATTTCAAAGACTTTGAATTTCTTTACAACAGGGGAAAAAGAGAAGCATCAATAAAGATAAGAGAGCCATAAAAGTAGCTATAAGCATATGTCTTCATAAAAATTGCACATCAGTAAGTAGAACTGTAGGCAAGGAAAAAAAAAAAAACATATAGTCACCCCAAGACCAGAAACTCATTTTAATGAGCCCAAATTTTGTTGCCATAAACTGTGGAAGACAGACAAATTGGCTTTCTTCCAAAAACAAATATTTAACTGCATTGGTGTCAAAAAGTACAATAACTTACCAGAAATGACAAAGCCCGTTTCTTCTGTTATTAAAGGCCAGGCCATGGCTTATAGCTGACTGGGAAGAACGTCTCAGGCGAATGACTTCATCTACATTTAAAAGCCTTCAGCTTAGTGTTTTTATTTGCATTGTACAGGGAGAATTTCAAACACAAGTCCACAAAACTTAAGAAGCAACTCTCCCTCCTGTTATAAGCTGTAGGATCTCCAGTGAGTCACGTCATTTACACAGAGAAGGGTGAAGACCATGAGCTAGACAAAAATATGTATCTTTATGATTTACAAAATAAAAAAAAAAAAAAATCAGAGGCACTCAAAAACTCAGGAATTTCTGCAAAACGATCTGATAAAAATCAATATATCTATAAGGTGTACACTAAAATCTCCTCAATACTTTGGTGGAAGGAATGATAGAAGGGCAGCCTTATAAACTAACACCTATTACAGTCGCATCCTTAAAGCACGCAGCCTTGTCTGAAGTTATGATCACAAGATTACTTAAAAGAAAAATAATAATTGTTTTTATTCTTATTATTCTAAGAATAATGATTCATTCTAGAACTCAAAAAAAATAAGGGTCTTGCAATCTCAGTCTCCCACGCTTTCTTTAGTTTCCCTGAAACTCCAAGAAAAGAAACCCCCTTAGAATCCTGTAAAAATATAAATCAAACAAAACTGAGGTAATAGAGGTCCCTCCATGACAACATGAAACACCACTTAAAGACAAAATGGTAACACATGGCAATAAGAAGACAATAAATTGTTTTGGGAGTTCCCACACCTCCTGGAGAACAAACATTGTGCTGCTGAATATAACGCAGCGTAGCCAAAGCTATATGTACTGAAAAAAAATAAGGAAAACAAGATTGAATGCACACCAAGAAGGTACAATATGTATACAGAGGAAAGCGATTACAAAGAACAGAGGAGAGCTGACAAGCAAATTCTTTAGGGGAAAAAAAAAAGAAGGCAGACAACTGGTATTACAAACAAGTCCAATAGTAAGCCACAATAAAGGGGTCATCTATAAAAGAAGCTCTGAAGAAAAAGTAATTTGATGCTGCCCTGACTGTATTTAACTACCTAACATTCATGTTCATAAAAACAGTCTCCAATGCCTGTTTTTGCTGGCCTGGATTCAGAAAGGTTTCTTGTAGTCCTATGAAGTCAACAGCTTGGAATTATCTGTGAAACCTTTGCCTAAATGATGTACCTACCTTTGCCTTGTATGAAATTACATGATCATGAAATTCAACTGGAAATTAAAACGATAAAAATGTTTTATTGGATAGGGTAGTGCCTGGGGTTTTTTTTAATTATTACTTTTAAAGCCAACTTTTCTTGGCCTTTGCATATTTTGGATAAAATTGCTCTTTCAAATGCTCTAGATACTCTTCTTCAGTAAGAGTATTTTGGATGAAGTTAACACAAAGTATTTTTACTCCCTCACAAAACTACACAATATATCACAAAGTGCTATTATCAGTTGCAGCACCTCCTCAATTAAACATGTGATTTACCTTAATTCAATGATATACATAATCAAGCCCTGACCTGCATAAGTCTGGCTTCCCAAAAAAGCTGACCAAAACCAAGAGATGTATTAAAACAAACAAGCAAGAAAGCAAACAAACATTACAAGAACAAACAAACCCCACCAAAACACTGAAACATTTTGAGGTCTTCTTCCATTCCTAAGTGTACGTGTGCATACACAGTTGCTGTGACCTACTGAACCATGACGCAGGAATTCAGCAGCCAAGGAAAAAAAATTTCTGCAAAAATTAATAGACTCCCAGTTGACTTCTTACATTATCAATCTCAACTCTGACTAAGAAATCTTTATCTATTTAGCACCATTGAGGGCATTTTCTGCACAGTAATTTATGACTATTTCTGTATAGGAATACATGAATAAGCACAGTTACCAAAAACAAGTGCAAAAATTTACCTACATAATGTAAATATACACACCATAACACATCCCTCATTTTCTTTTCAGAAAGACTTTAAAACTGTTTAACTTGCAGCTTCTGCACTAAGCTCCAGAACTTCAAAGTGGTTTTATACAACTATGTTTTCAAGAAGAACTAGATCTCAGGGTTAGAAATATTTGCTTGTATTTTTATTGGAATCTTAAGATTGCGTTTTACCTTTTGAATGAAAGAAACGTTTTAAATATCTTCAATTCTTCTGGCATGACCAAAGAAGCAGAATCTCTTGAAGATCCTTCACAGTTTACACAATGATCCAGGCCAGATATCAATAATTTCATCATTTTCGTTCAAATAATCCTTTCAATACAGACTTGATCACAGATTGGGTTAGACTACCTCCCTGAAGCACTCTGTATGGGCTTAAAGTTCAAGTGTTTTGCTGAAGCAAGTCTCAAACATTACAGATACCTTGAAAAATGACATTGTATAACAATACACAAATTGTACACAGATTGATGCTCACTGGAAAGACTGCTCGGATTACTCAAATGTTTGTCATCAACTGATTTTATTTATTATTTATGTACAATTATCTTATTTGCATCATAAAAACCCTATACAGTCTCCCTATGAAAATTACAATTATAGGGTTACTATTCAGTCTAGGAGTTCTCTTTCTTTAGGGGGCATCAGTCACTGGAGCATTACAGTTTCATTTGGAAATATCAACTAGTTAATAATTAAAACAGAAGTGTTGGGTAAAACACCAATTAATTTCCATATTTATCACCTTTGATAAGTTTGCCTTACAAAAATAAATTATAGTGCAGCAAGCTAAAACAGATTCAATGCTAATAAGCCCAAGTCTATTTTAACAGTATTAATATAAGATGTCTTAACTTCATACACACACACAAAAACTGACCTCATTCCAAATGAAATTGTTAGTTATGCTTCTGTTATGGCTCTATATCTATGGCAACGGTAAATCATCAATTGAACTTCACTACTAAAGCATTTAGAGAGAAGGGTGGGGAGGGAAGAAAGATTTTTACATTGAAAAACTCACACTGAAAGCGCACTGAAAAGTGGACAAAAGTTCATACACCAACACCACAATAAAAAACTGCCTTTGAAGATAAATGAGAAGGACTGCACTATTTGTCCTGTCAACCAGCAGCACTCCTTCAAGCTCAGTTCATCTCTCCCTCTCCATTTACACATTTTCATGTTTCCTTTCCCCATTACATTAAATCAACTGCTGTAAAGAATTCAGGGCTGCTTTACATCTTCATTATCACCTCTGTTTATTGCAATTTTCCTATTCCGTCAATTTTTTAACACAGTGCAACTTATGTAGTAGAATAAAAAAACAGTGAGGACAGAGAAGGTGTTTTAAGAAATTTCATAGTCAGCCTTCTATACAACATCACCATTAAATCAGACAAGTCTGACAGACAGTTGTAGAATGGTAGAGACCTTCTTTCCTGTGCGGGAAAGCTACAATGCTGCCAAAGGGGATATCACTGAGGCAGCCTATTAAATGCCCCAAAATATATGCCTTCAGTCAGTCAACAGCTAATAAAGAGCTGTGCAAAAGAAGCCATTATCTGAGCAATTCCTGAACTACAAGGATAGCTGTAAGGGGAACTTGTCAGTGGGAAGCTGGAAGGACTCACCCCTTCAACAAGGGCGTCACAATAGTGATCAGCAACAAATGTGGCACAGGAATCTTATGTTTCAGTGACAACTTCTAGAGAGTCGTAATCATATTTTAGAGGAGGAAAAAAATACCTCAGCTAATAAGTGCTGAAGCAGTGATTCTGTGCAAGTCCTGATACATAACTCATTTCCCTTACACGTTCTACAAAGCTAGGTATGTACCATACATACAAACAGTGAAACATACAAATTCCAATACTTCATTCCTTCAATCTAAGCTTCTTACACTTCTCGTTAATACCAGAACATAGTTAGAGGTTGGCTGTGGGGGAAAAAAAACCCACAAACCTACTTGAAATGAGGCAAATGTGCAGGCCAAACCTAATCATCTCTTAGTCCCATTCCATAAATATCTCTTTGACAAAGAAAAGTCTACAAAAGAATCCGATTATTTGAGGTATTCGGAGGTTTCTTAGGATTCTTAAGTATGCAGCATCATGGTAAAGAAAGACTAAGCACTAATATCAACTTGCAAAACTAATTTTAGATAAACATAAAAATCTTCAAAAATCATGTAAAAGCAGGGTCTCGCTTCATTTTGGATACAAGACTGAACCCAAGGCTAACAGACAGCAAGACATTTAGCCTTTCCCAAGTTCGAATAGGTATTCAGCTTATGCCTTTAAACCGCTGACTGCAGTTTCTGGGGGTATGTATGATACAAGGTCACAAGACCCGCATTTTCACTGAGTATTGACTTGCCCACAATGTTTAGTTTTGCTCTGATGTGTTGCTTAGAAAATGACATTAGGCAGCCTGACTAACTGCCTGGTGTCGCTGTGTCTCCCTCACATACTCTACCATATGTAAGGTTTAATCATAAAACATCAGGATGGTTTATAAGTAACTTAAAGGTATTAGGAGGTTTATGATGCTGTAAATTATATCTGCCCTCGAGGACTGCACTGATTTAACTTCTTAACCACCATGATAATCGCATTTCTTAAGAAAACCTGCATGCACATGGTTAGCCTCAGCAAACAGTCAAGATCAGTACTGTTGCAGTACAGAAGAGCAAGAAGTTTCGTTGCACTGATATGTGCCAAAAGCTGAAAATGTAATTGGAGATCCATAATTACTGAAGTTGTTAGGTCTAAACAATCACATAGAAGTGTCCATTACAAAATAACTTGCAGTAGTAAGGCCTGTGAGCCCCATGACATTAGGAAGAGAGGTCTGCTTACTGTTACAAGTAATCTGGCAGAGATGTCATAATATTTCAGGTGTGTTTTTAAATGCTCATTAAAATGGCTACAACATACATTATTATTTCCTCCTACAGATTGAAAAAGCTTCTTGAACAAGAAACAGCCTATCAGGCTAAAAAGGAGAAAGAAAACAACAAGAAAATAGCTAAACTGAAAGAAGACTTAACTAAACTCAAATCCTTTGCTTTAATGGTGGTGGATGAACAGCAAAGACTCACTGAGCAGTTGAATCAACAAAGTCAAAAAATTCGAGAATTAACTACTTCTGCAGAACAAGCACACGAGAAGCTCGCTTTTGCTGAAGCAAAAGTACAAGAGGAGGAACAGAGAGCCAGCAGGCTGGAAGCTGAACTTCAAGCCCAAAGCAGTAAGAATTCCCAAGACCAAGAAGCAATGATGGCCAAACTAACCAATGAAGACAGTCAGAATCGTCAGCTCCGGTTAAAATTAACTGCCCTCAGCCGACAAATTGATGAGCTGGAAGAGACAAATAAATCTTTACGAAAAGCGGAAGAAGAACTGCAGGACCTAAGGGATAAGATAAATAAAGGAGAATGTGGGAACTCCACGCTTATGAGCGAAGTGGAAGAACTACGGAAACGATTGCTGGAGATGGAAGGAAAAGATGAAGAGCTCATAAAAATGGAAGATCAGTGCCGAGAACTTAATAGAAAGTTAGAAAAAGAAGCATCACAGAGCAAGAACCTTAAAGGGGAAGTTGACAAACTCAACAAAAGAATTATGGAGCTGGAGAAATTAGAAGATGCTTTCAACAAGAGCAAACAGGAATGCTACTCCTTGAAATGCAACCTAGAAAGAGAAAAAATGTTAACAAAACAGTTGTCCCATGAGCTGGATGGCTTAAAAGCTCGAATTGGTGAGCTTGAAGCAATTGAAAGTAAGTTAGAAAAGACTGAGTTTACGCTTAAAGAAGATTTAACAAAGCTGAAGAGTTTAACAGTGATGCTTGTAGATGAAAGAAAAACTATGGGTGAAAAAATAAAGCAAACAGAAGAAAAGCTGCAGGCTGCAACTTCTCAACTTCAGGTGGAACAAAAGAAAGTGATGTCTGTTACAGAAAAACTAATTGAGGAAAGTAAAAAGGCACTGAAAACAAAGTCTGATGCAGAGGAAAAAGTGTCCAGTGTTACAAAAGAGAGAGATGAACTCAAAACCAAACTCAAAGCAGAAGAGGAGAAAGGAAGTGATCTTGTTTCCAAAGTGAATATTCTAAGAAAGAGACTTCAGTCACTGGAAGCTGTTGAAAAAGAGCTTCTTAAAAATAAACTTAAGGAGAGTACTAAATCCAGCACCTCCTTGCAGCAGGAGAACAACAAAATTAAAGAGCTTTCTCAAGAAGTTGAGAGGCTTAAGCAGAAGCTGAAAGAAATGAAGGCCATAGAAGATGATCTTATGAAAACTGAAGATGAATTTGAGTCTCTAGAACGAAGATATGTCAGTGAACGGGACAGAGCCAAGCTCCTATCAGAGGAGCTGGAGGCTCTGAAAATGGAAGTGGCTAGGTATAAATTAACAGAAAAGGCAGAGTCTAATCAAGAGCAGCGTCTTTTTAAGAAGCTCAAAGAAGAAGAAGCTAAATCAAGTCATCTTTCCAGAGAAGTAGATGCACTGAAAGAGAAAATTCATGAATACATAGCAACAGAAGACCTAATCTGTCACCTCCGAAGTGATCATACAGTCTTACAGAAGAAACTCCTGCAGCAGGAAAACAAGAACAGGGAGCTAGCAAGAGAAATGGAAAGCCTCACAAAAGAACTGGAGAGGTACAGACGCTTCAGCAAGAACTTCAGGCCCAGTCTCAACGGAAGGAGAATTTCTGATTTGCAAGTTTTTTCCAAAGAAGTCCAGACAGATCCATCAGACAATGAACCACCCGACTACAAAACCCTCATACCTTTAGAGCGAACAGTCATAAATGGGCAGCTGTATGAAGACAGTGATAATGAGGACAAAGACAACAATGAGGAACAAACAGTGTCTTTCAAAAGCAACTCATCCATTACAAATGCTGTGAACAAAAAATTATGGATCCCTTGGATGAAGTCCAAAGAGAGCCATCCTCAAAATGGAAAGATTCACACAAAGCAAAATGGAAACTGTGCACAGACTGGAGACCTAGTGCTAAGCCATACGCCCGGCCAACCTCTTCACATAAAAGTAACTCCAGATCATGGACAGAACACAGCAACGCTTGAAATAACTAGTCCTACCACTGAAAGTCCTCACTCCTACACAAGCACAGCAGTTATACCCAACTGTGGCACTCCAAAGCAAAGAATAACCATTATTCAAAATGCCTCCTTAACACCTGTAAAAGCAAAAGCTGCAGAAAGTTACACGAGCCCAGAGCAAGTAATTTCTCCTATTACTATGGCTACTTTTACAAGATCTCAAACTCCCGAATCATGTGGTTCTTTAACTCCTGAAAGAACAATGTCTCCTTTGGCTTTACCAGGCTCAAGTTCTCAGGAACAAATACTCTGCTCAGAGCCTTTGGAAAAGGGAGCCAAGCACACGATTTTTAGAGTATCCCCAGACAGGCAGTCATCATGGCAGTTTCAGAGATCGAACAGTACGGGATCAAGTGTAATAACTACTGAGGATAACAAAATCCACATCCATTTAGGAAGTCCTTATGTCCAAGCTCTCACCAACTCCAAGCCCATCACCCCCTGTAAGCCAGTGCAAGACAACAGAACTCCAGGACTAGCTAATGGCCTACCCATTAAGCCCACCAATAAAATCACCAGCAGTATTACTATCACACCAACAGCCACTCCTCTCCCACGGCAATCACAAATTACAGTAAGTAATGTCTATAACTGACCCCCATCCATGCTGACACCCTTACCAGCCACCCATCCTGGTTTTCATCCCAGCAAGAATTATTTGGAGCAGCCCCTTTACTTTGGGAGAGATCTGTGCATGAACTATACAACAGCATATGGAACTAACGTTAAGTTTTGCCTGCTTAGTGTTATCAAGTGTGCACTTACTGTATATCTTCTCATTGAAATACAGTTATGTAAAATATTTAGTCTTGCACTTGTATAAATGCATCTTTATGTATTTCCATTTTCAAAATAACTCACATGACTTTTGACTTCAACTCGCCTGGTAAAATATTTTAACATTACAAAACCAGTAAATAATTGATTATTTTTATCATTGCTTGCAGAATATTTTTGTTCATTATGTGTGGTTTGTATTTTTTTTTTTTGCATGTATGGTAGAATTTGAATTGAGCCATAATATTGCCTGCTAATTTCATCTAAGACTGATTAATTATCTTCCCTACTATTTCCAAACTCCTCCTAGCCCTCCCATTTCAGATAAGTACCAGTACACCACAAACAAACACTCAAAACAGTATGTATTATATCTCATTGCAAATTTATGATACATACATGGTATGTTTCATGTTTCAGAGCACAAGGACCACTTTTCCTCCCCTGCCCCCCCCCGACTGTTTGGTTAACTCTTTTTAAACCTTTTTGTAAGCCTTTCTTGTAAGTGAACCGAGTTTAGAAGATTATTTCACAAAAGGATACTCCCTTCAAAAGGCAAGCAGTTTTTTCTAATATAACAGAAACTTCCTGATATAACAGAAACTAAAGGTACACTAAAACAATAAACAGCAACACTAACATTGCGTAAAGGATAACTCAGAAGAACAGACTCACAGATAATCAAATTTCATCTAAGCTCCTAGCCATCAGTTTAGCATACAATATATACCACACAGGTAATAAAAAACAAGATTACCAAACTATGGCACATCTTCATGTTTTTCACACAACAGACAGAGAAAGCTTAACAGAAGTATTAAGAAGCAGACCAACTCTCCAAATGCATACACCTCTAAAACTATGGCAAATAGGAAAACCATACAGAATGGACAAAACAGGTTAAGGTATTTCAATGATGGATATAGTATTAGTGCCTAAGATGATGACAGAAACATCAGCAATTCTGCCCTTCACGCATGTGCCAAGCAGTCAAACTTAACATCCTAGAAAGTATTCCTAGTAGCAGACCAATTTCATGCAGTAAATGCAGTAAATGCAAAAAACCTGAAATACACTTTCAAAAGCATCATTTTCAAAATCTGTAAACTGCAAATGTAAATTGGAACTGCTGTTGCTTATTTTAAAAAGCTAAATGTCCATACATCGTATGCTCTTGAGGGCGGGGTGACTTAAAAAAATTCAAACTCCTAATCAACAAGTTCACAAGTAAGCAGAAAGTCCCTATTCACTAAACTCACGTCTTTATTCTGTTCAAATTATCTAAAGAAAAAAAAATTTCCACAGTATAACATAGCAACTGATTCAGCAAAGGACATAGGCACAAGTTTTCACATTGCAAGGGGACTTAATTATAAGTCCTTTTGATGGAGGTGATTCTAATTACAAATGTCGGTAATAAGTGATTTTAGAAGGAACAGTTTCTATTGAAAAGTAAAGCCCACCACCCATACACGCTTCTCTCTAAAACCAACAATGGGAAGAAAAAATATTGACTTAAGACACACGACAGAAACCAATATAACAAACAAATATAACAAATGTATTCCAGCTGAGCAGTGGTAATTTTAAAAGGCACAATGTGGACCTGTACAAGCCTAGCTTAACTGCATGCTGCTACAACACCTCCTTAAGTTACTGCCCTTCATAAGAGGTCCTTCCCACTTTGTTTTGGCTCAACTTTATCTCCAATAACTTAAAAAGTAAGATGTGACTAAGATCTGAGTCAGAACAAGTACACTATCTTATCCTGCAAAGTAAACTTCCACTCCCACTAACTCCAGCGAAAGTTACTGATCAAGACAGCAGCCAGCACTCAGGCAAGTCAAGATTATAATAGAATGTGCTAATTACACGAACAAGTTACTTAACTACATGGAGGTTACACATTCTTAATGTCAGGGCTTATTCCTTATTCAAGTTATAAAGCAGTCCATTCAAAACCCATTTCTGTGAACTTCTACAGCATACCCTGCCAATCCATACCCAAGACTTCTGCAGGGACACATTGCAAACACGGTACTGAGTAACTGTGTGTGAAGTACACACGCGCCAGTATCCTAACACACACTAGAGTCTCTAAAAATTAAAGGATTAACAATTGTCCTCCAAAAGCACTAATATTTTCTTCATTTGAACTTAAAAATCTTCTAGAAAAAAACATTTAATTTCATATCTGTTTTCCAAAATACACAGAAGTGTGTTGATCATTAACCTCCTGGCCATCTATTACAACAACTAGTAAAGAAAAGCAAAAATCAGGACATAGCAATAAGCACACAGTGTCCTTTGGACAATTCCCAAGCCGTTAAGAATACAATACCTAGGTGAGAGTTCAAGTCACTTTTAAGTTAAATTATTAAACAGGGCAGTACTTATGTTCCCATCTGAATCCTTACAATATTTAGTTAGACAGTAATTGTCTAATTAACGAAAGACAAAGGAAGCAGACACTTATGACATTAACTCCTAAATAAAAAGCATCACCATTGCCTGTAAGTGAACTCGCTGTGTTTTCTAAAAATAGACATTAATGGATGCTTATATTCCCCTGCTTATGAAACAATTTATGTGCACGTCTTAACTGACTTCACAGTGGAATTTCTGTCAGTCATTTCAACAGATGAAAAAAATCAAATAGTTATTTTGACTAAAGAGAAGACTTGCAGATTAAAAACTCCTCATCAATTTCCCAAGGTCTATTTCAAAGTACACAGCAGAGAAAATGAACACCTGGATATACTTGTAGAGAGCTGAAACTTAAATATTTAATTGTTTGAACAGAACTAAGTTAGCTGTAATTTTATCATAAAATAACAAATCGGGAAGCAGAGCTTAATAATAATAAGCAAATCGCCTATTTACAGATAACCTTTAAGTTGTTCAGATCATCACTCTATATTTCAGATTATTTTCCTTTTGCTGAATAGGAATAATCACATACTTCCTTGGCAGACAAAGGAAAAAAAGCAGAGCAAGAAGGAAGTTAAACAAGTTGTCTCCAAATTGATTTATATACTCTGAACAAAAACATCAAGCGTAATCATATTAAAATTCAACCAAGTAAGGCAGCTTTTCCAGTAATTTCAAGTATTCCATAAATGGTAAGTATTGCTGTTAATTTGGAGGCTGAGACACTTCTCTTCAGCATTTGCCTAAAAGCCTAAAATCTGTCAGGTATGCAATGATTTAATTGAATGTTAAGGGGAAATATGTTTGCAAAGTAAGTAGCATATATCAGACAGAATAAACTGTGAAAAAGAGCATAAACGCACTTTTCTGTAGATAATATCAATCCTTCTCTTTTTTAAAACTCTTAGCAAGCATCTCTTCTGAAGTCTAAAAATCTACTCTTTCTCCTTGATGCTGGGACCCCAGGAAAAGAAAAGGGGAATTAACAGATTAAAAAGAATAGCAGAAGTTATCAGCATATTTTCCTTCATCTTTTCAGTGAGTGAGCAAAGAAACACAAGCAAAAGTAGCACAAACGGTTTGGGGCTCAGCTATTTTGAGTCATTCTTTTTATGCAAATAAATATTTCAGGATAAATATTTGCAGTTTTTGTCCTTACAGGGAGGATGGGCAAGGGGAGGGAGGGAAAAGGAGGAAACAAAAAAGATAATAAGTAATAGTATTCTGAAAGCAAAGTGCCTATCCATCAATGGAGAGGTACTATAGCAACTTATTTCAAAACCTCCCTCATGTAGCTAATTAAGAAATAGAATTTACAAACATTACTGGAACAGCCAGCTACTCTTCCTGATGCAAACCATATGAGATAATATGGTGTCTGGGGACAGAATGTAAGGCAAAAGAATGTAAGATGATCTGTATGTAAATATCTCATGCAAAGCTTAAGAAGGCATGCTTGCCATACTAGGGAAAAAATAATCAGAAAGAGAGTTGTACACCACTACTTGCTGATTAAGATTGAATGGATGCTGTAGAGTTAGGTGATGGAAATGGAGTAATCATCTGCTGGATGACTTTGTCCCTAGGAAACAGATACTGAGACAGGCAAAACAAAAAACTGACAACTGCCTCATCTCCAGGCTTATGCAAAGACTACCAAAACATTATGTTACCAAGAAACAGAAGAGAAAAAAGTTCTTATGGTTCAAGTACAGCACAAGTGGGTGTATGAGGATATTTTAAAATTAACACCAAACACTGTAAAAGGGAAACGGCTCAGGGGAAAAAAAAAAAAGCAACCCTTAAAAGTTTAAGGGGCATGAAGGGTTTTCACAAACCTGCAGTCAGTGGCCCCAAGATACAGTTGAATTCTCTCTGCTAGCACATCACCCAATGACCTATCATACTGTGGGCTCCCTCAAATATCAGAGCTGCCAACTCAACAAGATTTTACTCTGACCACCAAGCAAAGTACTCTGTGAAACAGACTTGGAGTACACAAGGAAAGAACTGTTTCAGTCAGTGACTCTCCACTTGGCCAAACAGTGGCCTGACATCGCAGAGTCTTCATACAGGGATGAACGAAAGAAGCTCCCACCCGTCTCTTACCTCTATCAGTTATGTTTTCATCACCGTTCTGGAAGGCAGCACTATAAACCAGGTCAAGAAACTAACCTGGATTTTAATTAAAACAAACCACCCAAAGCAGAAAACCCCACACCTCACAATCTTTATTGAAAACAAAAACAAACAAACAGAATCCATTTCACAGAATGCCTCTACATCAGCATAACTGAAGGGGCAAGCAAAACGGATGAATACTTTATACTGGAATCACTGCCAAAGCCCTGGTCCCATCACCTTAGACACTGCCACTGTGTGAAAAGATACAGTCTCGCATGCAAATCCATCACAAGGTACTCCAAAAACGCAACAAACATTGAGTTCCATTAATATCCTTATGGATAGTAAGAAGAAATTACTCCTCTTTCAGGAAAGGAGTTAATTGACTTGTGCAGAACCACAGCGCAGCAGCCTCAAAGGTGATTAAGACTCTAGAATTTATTATCCTTGGCTGTCTTGTACTCAAGCCATTATAGGTCATGTTTTATCTCTTAGAAACACCAAGCTTGGCTGGACAAAAGGTAGCGGTTATTTTTAAACATGATCTACATATGTATTCAAATCAGGATTTTGATCATCACATCTTTAAGTGTGGACTCACAGAGTAAACCAGCCTGCTAATAGACAGATAAAAAGCTGTGATGGTTAAAAGCAGAAGGTTCTTTTTCCTTCGCCATGCATAACACATCTGGGCCCAGCCTAGTTACCCCTGCATGCTTTTTCAACATATATTAACTAATGCAGGAAAGATGCATTAAAAGCTTTTGAACAGACAATATTGATACTGAAGACATTTTCATGTTAAAAGGTGTGTGTGACCATGAGTGCAGTTGCACACATCTTTAAAAACTGCACACTGAGAAATACTCAAAACACATACATCCCTGTTTGCCCAAACACTTGTATAGAGTAAGACCCACTGTCAAAAATCTTACCCAACAAATGAGAGTGCAGTTTTAAACCAAATGAACTGATGATTAGCACAGACTTGTAAAACAATGTATGCTAACCGTTAAGCCTCTGTAGAAACATTTAAATGCCGACATTACCCTCTTCTGGACAGAATTAATACTGCAGTGTGTTTAGTATTTATAAAAGCCATACCACAACTACTCTTAGGTACTCTAAGTGACCTAAGAGGGTGCCTGAGAACCACCCCTTGTCTCAAGAGGCAAAAGGAAGAGACTAACAACAAGCAACTCTTCATTCCAGAGAACAGCCAGCTGCGTGTCAATGTCAACCAACCAGTTCCAAGAAAATCCTTGTCCTAGAGGAGCAGACCCACAACATAACATAACCTTTTTCAGCACCTTTTCAATTATTTATTAAAAATGAGTCTTCAAACTATTTTATGCTTAAAAGATTATCACATGTCCCAGAGAAGACAAGTCCCAACAAAAGCAAGACACATAACAGAACTTTAGTAACTAGGAATACAACCTCTGCCTCCAGCTCTGTCTACTATGCTGCTTTCCACTACCAGAAAAATCGCTTTAAGCTTGATGTTCAGGAAATAAGACCACAGTGACACGTTTGGGTACATGAGTGCAAATTGTGTCATGTATAAAGAAATTATTTCTAGTATTAATATAGATTTCTCTGTCAAATCGGTCATATTATTGCAAATAAGAGTGCTACAACAGGCTAAATATCAGCAGAAGAGAAGAAATTGCAAAAACAGAGCTTAGAAGGGACCTCAGGACATTTTCCATCCTTTTCCCTTACTACAACTGGACTTAAACCCTTCCAAATAAATGCCTTGTTCATCCTGTTCTAAAAAAAAAAAACCTTCTGCAATGACAATTTCAGTTACCTCAGGAATTTAAAACAAGGCTGTAATATCCTTGCCATTAAGATTCTTGAAAGTTTCTAAAGTAAGTTTCCTTTGCTAAAACTGTAAACCAGTATTCACTTTCCTATTCCTCCACTGGACTTTAAAAACTATTTTCTCTGCAGCAGACTTCCACGTATTAGGAGACAATTATCATATCTGTCCTCAGTTCTGTTTTCTCCAGATTAAACAAATGCAGTTACTCACCCACTTACTCGCTCAAGCACTACAACTGTATAGATTACTAAATCATTTTCCCTCTGGAGAGCTGTTTATAATGCTGTGACAATGCAGTGCCCAAAGCCCAACAACAGTCTGGCTAAGGTCTTAGCAACGTTAATAGGTATAAAGATTATTTATAGTGCTCCTGCTTAAACATCTCAAAACACTGACACACACAAGTAGACTGCACAAAAGGAAATGCAGAGCATCTGAGAATTTTCCCTCTGGATTCCTAGAAGACAGATGTCAGGACCTAGTGAAAGAAAAGGGAAGATTGATATGACCTGTGCAGTTGAGAATTTTCAGCCAAAGCTGTCTCGTTTGGAGACCAACAGGAATATTCAGGTTTATCGCTTAAGATTAAGTCATTCTCGCTTGCAGACCTGGCTTACATTCTGACTGCATTGAATCACCCAGGAACAAACTTAAGTCTGGCCACGTTTGTGCACATACAGATATGCGGTCTTCTCCGTAGAGGATCTTCAGCACCATACCCAAGCCACTTTCGCTAAAGTTGAAAATTATGCTCTCTGATGCTCAGATTTCTTAAACTAAAAATGTAAGCAGTAAGAAACAGCCTTATATAAAGTTATTTCTCCTCGATGGAGTTTTACAATGACTGTAGAAAGTTAAACAAGGAAACTTAAAGCAGAAGTACTACATGCTCCCCCCTATTTAAATGGATACCATTCAAATAGGAAGCAAAGCATACATGATATTTCCAGAGTGTAAAAAAAAAAAAAAAAAAAAAAAAATATTACAACCAAAGGCAGGAGAACTACTTTAACAGAGCAGAAATAGACATATTTTCTCTCCTTGATGACCCACACACTTCTTTAAGCCTACTCCCCAGGAAGCTGGCATTGAATTGTGGTAAAATACCCGATGGCTCATATAAAGTAACAGATAAGTCACCTCTGCGTCAGTGGGGGAAAAAAACCCACAAACCTGTCTTTGGAATATATATCCTGATGTTTGAGCATGATTTCACCATTGAAATTTTCTAAAATTAAGGCAGCCCGTTTTCAGTCACCTGCAAAAATTCCACAATTGTTGCCTGTGCAGTGTTTGTTCCCATCCCTGCTGTAATTCACTATGAAATAATAAGCACAGCCACTGGGTACAAGTTCTCACTCTAACACCCATTTTCCTGACAATTCTTATTACAGGTGATTGACCCTTACTTTAGAAGTTAATTTAAAACTTAAAAAGTTAAAAAGATCCTTATGAAACTGCAGCTTTCTTGATTCTTAGATCATTGCTTGCCTTGAAAGTGAGCTTTAACTGCTTCTTTCTACAACTGTAAGCACTACTGACAAACTTGGTTATTTTTTGAGCTCAACACAAACTAATATAATGCTGTTACGTTTACAGACAGATATATTAGAATCTTCTTATTTCAGAAATGTGCCTATTTAATGTCTTTGAGGTTGGTTGTCTTTGATGCTGCAGTAATTAGTTGCTGATATTTGCCGAACTGTGCTTCAACACATTAAGTAAAGGAAAACAATACAACTACTCAGTAGGTAGCTGCTGGGTAACTTGGTTTCTAGGGGTGTTCTGAGAGCACTAGGGAGAATTCACAAGGGCTCTTCACAATATGAAAGGCAGCTCAGCTTCATTTGTGAACGATAAATGTATCTTGCTACTTCTCCCATCACTTGGAAAGATAACAAATATAAAGAGTGACCTACAGATGGGAACTCTAGGAGCCAAAACTAAAAGAAAGTGGAGACTTAATATCATTCATCTTGAAGGAGAAAGTGAATTGGTAGAAAGGATACACACTTTTGAAGAGATTCTTAGTGCGCACAGACTTCCCATACATAGGTAAGAGGTAAAAATCAAATTGATATAGCCCACTAAATTCTATATATAGCAGTTTTGTTGTTAGCCTATTTTTTTATGTTTGATTTTTGGTTTGGTTTGGTTTTAAGTCATTCAAGTCTGCCCAAAAGCCAAAATGCATATCCCAACACACAGGCACGCCATAGCCAATGTGTCTGCTTACTTGACTCTACACTAAGTAGCAGAGAAGGAACTAAGAGGACTGCACAAGAATTTTCAGTATACATACAACTAAACCAATGCAGAACTTGATACACAGTTACTTCCAAGTGCTTCCCAGACAATTCCCACATGATGCCACTTCCTTTTTACGGGTACAACCTACAGCAGCTTAAGCACTGATCAAGTCAACTGGCCCAAAATGTTTTTTACAACTTCGATCCGAGATTCACTGTTTGTCAAGTACTGTTTTAAAAATAAACAGTCTAGTCCTTGATCTACCTACAAACGTAACTTAACCAGAAAAGTTATATTTAAGGAAAACACTTGACAGTTAAGTTATTCAGCCTTTCCTCTCTAGAATTTATATCAGGAATAATGAAAAAGGAACTGAATTTTTAAGTGCTGAATGAAGAGGAAGACAACTAGACAGACAGTTTGTTAAATCCCTGCCTACAACAGAAGTTACAGCTACATAGTTAAATTGGTCCAGTTACTGAAGTGCAAGTTTAGTTGTCCTGGCACAGAAACTTAACACTGGTACCATTTGCTTGCATAGGGAAAAAAAAAACCAATAACACAGCTGTAGCCTCAAGTTTGAGCCTATGCCGAGAGCTGCATCAATTCAGTTACTGTGGCTCTAAGTAAATGTAACACAGAAGAGAGGAATACAGATATGGTAAGCAGACCAAACCCTGACAAAGTCATCAGGCACTAAGTGATAATAATTTAGATGTATTCAATAGTGTCACTCAGAAGTGCAAACAGAAGAGCGTTTTGAAACACAAAAAAAATTTTGCTTTAAAAATCTGACTGCTCATTAGGTCATAATGTAAATGGCAATGTCAGTGAGCTGGAAGCTGGTGCAAACTACAGGCCAGAGCACAGGGCTATTGTCACACCTCACTTTCCACTGATTTAATAAGACCTTAGGGCCTGAATACCAGTTAGATGCTCAAAACCTGTAAAAATCTGGGCCTACAAATACCTTCAAGTATTAATAAGACTGTTATTCAATCAACTACAGACAGACTCTTCCAACCACTTTGTACCCTATAGAATCTCTGAACTGAAACGGTTCTCAAAGAACTCTTAGGGATGCAATCACACTTTAGTATGCGAGACTTCACGTAAGTATTTTTAACTATTCATCTCAATGCTTCGCAAATGATAGCTAACCTAATCCCCTGTACAGTTATGACACCTAAATATGTTTCGTATCATCTCTACACCTCCATGAGACAGTAGCACTGCTAGTAACAGCCCACAAAAACATTTTATTCTCAATGTTGTACCTTATCTACCAGATGATACCACATAGTCAGGAAGGCAAACTGTTTAAACTCAGTACTCAAGAGAAGTCATATAGCAGTAACAAAACTATCCCCTCCAACATCAACCCCATCTTTCTTGACACAATGCCTTTGGTTACTGAAGTAAAACACTTTCCATTTTTTGTTTGTTTGTTGTTTTTTTCCCCCCTTGTATACTAACAATATGAATGCTAAAAATACGAAAATGCATGTTAATTTTTTTTTATTATTATTCAGCATTTAACAGCAAGTTTGTGTGGTTTTAGTGGAAAAAAAATGGGATGCAGTATTAAAAAAAATAAGACTTTGCTGCCATCAAGAGGTAAAAACTTCAAGGAACACAGAGCAAAGAAAAACACATCTTTTTCCTTACTTTCAAAGCCAAACTCTTTCCTTTCTCAATGTATTTAACTAAATAATAATTTAAAAAGCTAAAAATTGAAACTTTCCAATTTTGAAAATACAAATATGAAACGAGCTATACGCATTCAGAGCCAAGTTCTATGCATTCATCTTTGGTAGTGACAAGTGCTTATGAAAAAAATTAGTTTCAGGCAAACAGAGTAATAAACCCAGCGTCTAGCAGTTTACAACTTATGGCTACCCATAGCAGAAATCTATGTCACATCTATGATTTGGAGAGAGTTTGGCCTGATTCAATGGCATCCATAAACTGCTAAGCACAACTCATACCATCATCTCAAGAACTACCTATCCCAACAATTTCCATAACTCATTGACAAGGGAAAATACTTATTACTTTTCTTCAACCCACATTCTGATGTGTTCAATGGATGCCCTCTCAAGCATGTTACTAGAAAGTTATTTTCTGTTGTTGTTTTCTCTCCATAATCTATTTTCCAAACTCAAAAAAGTTTAGTACATGTTGCTAAATTTCAAGAAAAAGCCATTCTGTAACTAATTGTCTTTGTCATCTTTTTCTGCCTTTTGCCATACCCTTTTCTGAGCTGTTTGGGCAAAATGCAACAAAACATTCACAATGTAGACGTGGTGTGGATTTACACGCACACACACAAAAAAATGATGGGGTTCGCTTTCTTCTGGGTTTTTTTTTGTTTTCCTAGCAGCTCCTAACAGGACCATTTACAGTGATTCCAGGATCTGTGTTCTAAGTGACAATGGATATCATACTACTGCACAAACTAGTTTTCTCTATGTATATTATTTTTTCATTTGTCAACGCTGAACTGATACACACTTTTATCACCCCCTTACTCAATACCTTGAATTACTGTTAGTTCGTTTCTAATTCTCTCCATTTTACACCATATGCATTGTCATGAGTCCCAACTTTTTCCCGTGCAATTTATGAATGCACTGAATATCACAGGTGTCAGTGATGCTGAGATGGTATCTCCACTAAACTATAACAACTGGCTGTGTGCTCTGCTTCCTGTTCACTTGCCACATTTTAACCACAAGATTTTCCTTCTGTTTCCACAGAAACTTGGCTCTCCCAAAACTCTTTTGTTAGAGACCACCATCACGTATTTTTTTAAAAGTCATAATATCACATGGTCACATCTATAATAGCAAGTTTAAAGGCACCTACATCTGTCCCCCAGACATGGGTCAATCCAAACTACAACAAGCTTCCTGAGCCACCAAAACAGCCTAGTTAGATACAAACTACCAACTTAAAATGAAACCTCCTCTGGCCTAACTCCCAAGCTATGCCTCAGAATTGCTCCAAAGTTATATCCAGTTCACAGACCATTCAAACAATTCAACAGTATTGACAATTTAATAACTCCATTGCCTGAGAACATTCCTAGGCACTGCCCAATTCATTATTGGACAATTTGATACAATAAACTTATATAACAATATCTGACTAAAAAATTCTTGAATATTATCCTCAACAAGAAGTGTGGATGTTTTCCCATGGCAAAATTCAGAACCATGTGTGCGAACATGCTATTCCTTATTGGCATTTCTGCAGTTTGATCAGTTCAGCAGTTGTACTTATGAACCTTTTGCGAAGCTTTATCCTAAAAGTGGCATCACATCCCTCTGATATCACCAGCAGACTGCACAATACTAACAAGGATTCATCAACTTTAAAAATTGTCTCCTTCAGAACTCTTGGAAAAATATCACATTGGTCTTGGAGATTATTACTTCTCTGCCTCATTGTTCTCAAACTTCCATTAGCCCAGGTTGTTCATTTCCTTACTCATGACCCAATAAGCATGTCCAAGATGTGCAAGCTTTCACCAAATCCCTCCATACCAAACACATGCAAGATTTGATGTTGGCTCAGCTTTATCTTTTTGAGAACTCCTGTCACAGTTAACTCAGCCAAACAACAGGCTTTTGAATTCTTCTATTTTTTCAAAAAAAATTAATACTGAACCCAGGCAGGCTTTTATGGACACTAGGAACTTGTTTCTCAAAACTTGTTTTGATCAAACTCATTCTCATCCATACTTAATTCACCAGAGTCTCTATACTGTTTTCTATTGTCCTCATTTGAGCACCACTCCCATTTTATGTTTGATTTTAAAAAAAAAAAAAAAAAAAAAAGAAAAACAAAATACAAAACAAACAAACCATCAGTGAACTTCTTTTATCATGCTTCTCAAAGGCTTGTGATATAAAAAGCCTTTCTGATGCGTAATGTATGTTTAACTCTAGTTTCTGATATGGTATAATATGTTATCTCCGACAATCCCCCTGCCTTTACAGATGTTCACCCCTTTTCAGTGCTCATTTCAACACTTAGTTTTTGCCTATTTATTTCTGTGCAACTAAACATTACTACGATGGATTCCAGAGTTCTCTCTCACAAATACATTCATTCTGTGTACACTGTGGTCACTTTCAAAGAATTAATCTCTCACAGTAAAGTATGAGCTAGGTATTGTCTGCTACTCAGGACTGAATCAAGACTTGCTTCTGCACGTGGAAGTTATCCAATTATTCACTCAGAGAAGTCACACAATTCACAGCCTTTGCATTGCATCACTCAGCCCCCACAGTTGCTGCCCTAGTTAAAGGGCTGACAGAAGAACACTCTTATTTATAACTCCAGATTTCAATCCATCCCAATTCTTTAACGGTCACCAATCAAGTAGGTAAGCTAAATACGAAGCTACACTCTCATTACCAAGGAGGAAAAGAAAGTTTACACAGAGTTTTAAGATCAATTTGTTTAGTTTTATGAATGGATGATATACAATCCATCTCTCCTCCCTAATGTATGACATTTTCTTGGTTTATTTCAAGATTACTGATGCGTTCCATCGTTCAATTCCAACTCGGATACCCAAACCAAAGCCTACAAGCACAACCAAAGTACCCGTCAAAATTCCTGCTGGACATCTCAACAAACCACTCCAAGACAGCAGTTCTGGAAAGCTACGCATTATAAGGACTGTGACTAAAACCTGTCTTCAAAGCGGAGGGAGAAGGTAAATAATGTTCTATGATCTATGACATTAAAACGGATATAAGCAATCTGAATCTCAAGAGTAGTTGCTTCCGTTGCGGAAGAGTGTGGAACCATCCACATCGTCAGTACATCAGTGGTCACCAACCACAGGACAAACATCAGTCAAACTCTTAGTAGCCAAAGGTAACTGCATGTCTGCACGGACCAAGCTTTGCCCCCATTTCTGTGGTGTAATTCAAGAATTGGCTATAAAAGCAGAGAGGCACATGAAAGGCAACTAAGCTTCTAACTACAAATTTCATTTTCACATTTTCTACAAATAACAATACTAATATTGTCTCAGTAGACTTATAAAAAGGTATGGTCAAACAAATGAAGAGGAGTCGAAGGAGGTGCTGTTTTGGTTTTGAAGCTGATCTAGTCAAGTTTCAATACGGATATCTTATATTCAACAGTAAGACAGAACGAAGCGAGATATTGAGAAATTTGATCTTTTACGATTCATAGAATTTAAAGTAATGCAGAGTTTCTTATGTAAGCACCACGTTAAAAGCAGTATCTGAAGATAAACAATTCTCTCTTTAATGAGTTTACTAGCATGATTATCCTCACTCCAATTCATGCAGCCTTTATCTAAGGAAAATAGATGAAATAATTGAGATGGATATTGTTTTTATTAGCTGTATAAACTTCATCATTTTATTTGGACTACAGTATTTATATTTCAGTTCACTTACACAGTATTTTGTAACTCACCAAGATCTGTGTCAAGCTTAATAGTAACTTGTGACTTACACAGAAGTGCAGTTTTGTTCTTGCACTGCCCCACGACTTTGCCCTTCCTTTCAGCTGTTCACATGCTATTTAAATAGGTAACTGCATTCAAAACTAAGTGAAGTTTTTTTAACCAAACTAACTCTTTGAACAAGTATCCATCACAGAACTTGCCTTTTTGCTTTCCTTAAAGCATAACTTCTTTAAAAACAAACAAACAAACAAAAACTTCTTAAAATTCACTCAAAGTTTCTTTTCAGCTAATGTACAAAAAATATCAAAACATCAGAATGGACTCCAGGTTCATTGTTTACAATTTTCTGAAAAAACAGCAGTTTCTGATAAGAAAATTTCTCACTGTCCCACTTCAGAAAGGTAGAACTAACAAGAAAATATCACTGCAAGGAACCCCCCCAGGGATCCTGTAATACTAACTAACATGAGGTACTGTTTCAGAATATAAAAATTAATTTATTTACCTTGTATTAATGTCTCCCTCATTCTTCTTCTCCTCACAGTGTGTATTCCAACAGTCTAAATGGCTCAACTGATAATTTGCGGGAAAACTCCTTTCACATAGGTCTTTCTTTAAGAACTGCCAAATCCTAATCCCTAAATAAAGCAAAGCCTGGTGGTGATCACAGTGCCATAGCCAGAACTGCAATCATTTTGCTGAATCAAGGAGAGATTTTGATGCATTCAGTTACCCATTTTTTTCCCCCTTTTATTTCACAGCTAAAAGTTTAGGTTAACCACTGAGATAATACAACACATTAGCACTACTACGTGACTATTTTTGCAAACCCACAACAGAAACCTATGCCTCCCCCAACAGCTCAAGAAATTTTACAGGAATACTATAAAGAGGAAAAGTTTAAAAAGATCAGTATACTGAAAAATTATTTCAGCTTGTGTCCTACAAGACACACCAGTGGCAAAATGACTCTTCCATATGAAAAAGAAAAGGCTTCAAATTTCATTCACCAAATCTCCAGGTAACTACAAAGTTCCAAGTTTCCATCTGATGTGTTCTCAGATCTAAATCTAGATCAAAGCAGCACATTATATGTTTTGCAACTTGCAGAATGACTGTATGTAAACACAAAGAAAAAAAACAGATTTCAAAAAGAAGTTGTGGATTTGGCCTGCTCATCTGAGAGATCTCCAGTAGAGAAGCTTCATCAGAAGGGACAGCAACTCATGGATGAGCCAAAAGAGATATAAACAGATCTCAGATCTGATCAAGCAACAAAACTCCCACTGACTGTACTACAAACAGTTCGCTTCTCAGAAGCTGCAAATCACATATTAAGAATCGATGCTATTTGGCACCCTTCATTTCCACAGTCTACAGAAAGAAAAGAA
Organism: Cuculus canorus; assembly: GCF_017976375.1. Taxonomy (NCBI): domain Eukaryota; kingdom Metazoa; phylum Chordata; class Aves; order Cuculiformes; family Cuculidae; genus Cuculus; species Cuculus canorus. The sequence continues at coordinate 117,926,463 of NC_071401.1, read as the reverse complement.
AACTTCTGGAAAAAGAAAATAACTACCACAATAACACCCTTTGCTTCAGAGCACAAAAAAAGACCCCACAAGTATTGTCAAATCACCATCCATGGTACCATATTATACTTCTCACCTATCTGTACTGCTGACATAGAAGAGTTTCCCTATCTTTGCTCACATCTTGGAACCACACAATTCATTTCTACCTATGAGGGACATGCCCCACATAGACTGTTACTTAAGGATCTAAACAAACTGACAAAAGGGGATACTATGCTCCTGTGGGATTAAGGGAGACAAAGAAAGCACAGAATGAAAGACAAAGAGTGGTAACATAAAAGGAGGAAACTGGAAGAATTTCTGGAAATAGAAGTCCATTCTTCTCCTGTCAAACTTCTTGAGAGGTATGGCATGCTGGCTACAGGCAAGATACAGACATTTATAGCGCTGCGAGATGTGCTCTTTCTGTTCATGGAGAGAAGAGAAGTTGATGTCTTTCACCAGTACTAAACAAACTCCTGAAGTATTCCTTATCCTTCCCCTTATGGTTCTGAATGCAATATAAAAATCAGATTCAAGACCAGACATAGTTGTGACATGAACCAGAAAAAGGGCGGGAAGGAAGCCCTGCAGTTAAATGACTTGGCACATGTGTAAACTAAACAACACTGAAAGCACATAACCCCCAACCACTCTCTCCACAAACCTCCTCTCAATGTTAAAGGTTTGCTAAGGAAGTTATTGGGCAAGATTCTTTAATGTGTGTCATGCAACAGGGTAAACAGACGGCTAATCCCTTCAGGGGGGGTGTTGTAGTTTTTGTTTCTTTCCATCTATAAACTACCTGCAGCAGGGTAAACATTTATGTCTCGAAGTGAGAGTAACCACCTTTAATCTTGAATATTGATTCTAAAATAAATTCCCAAACATGAAGCCAAAAGCAAATTAAGAACTAATATATCCATATACAAGGATATAGATTTTCACACACTTAAGTGAGCCTGAACATCTCCTATGCTCCATCTTAAAAGGAGACTCTTAACTGCAAGTTGCTAAAATCTAAGACATTTTAGAGGGCAGAATTATTAGGAAGAAGATTCCATTGTATAGGACTTATTCTAGGGCTAATCTTAAAGGACTTGGCAAAAGATCATTATTTTAGAAGTACATTCTGAGTTCTTATGCTTTGCACCTACAGTTGTGACAGAAATTTTTTTTTTAACTAGGTCAACATTAAACATTTTTTAACTCAACTTGATGTTTCACAAAAATAAACATGATCAAGTCTGTCAAAAGTGCTTGTTAATGGGAAATTATTTTCCTGTATTGCTGCTTAACATTGTAAACCCTGATTTCCTATTTCATATCAACTGTTTCCAAAGCATTTTACAGTACGCATAAGATGCAATACAATCAACATCTGTTGTACATAAAAATAGCCATACAAAATAGAAGTAATAGAAGTTCTTCTTACTTTACTGACAGCTTGTGTTAACTTAATACAACAGGATCCTCCCAACAAGTTTACAAGACTGGGATGTGGACAGCGGAGTACACGATTTGCAAAACACTCGCCTATAACCATTACTCGTAACACACTCAGAGAATATTCTTGGAGTAAAGTGCATATAGTGCTTTTAAGCACAGGCTGGATTAGACAACTCCACAGGTTTCTTCCTGTCTAAATTATTTTAGTAGCTCAACAATGCAATTGCAAAAACTCCAAGGAGTTTTACACAATCAGAAGAGTTGAGATGCACAGTCTCATCTCAAAGTCAGACGGTTTATCCACCATGTCAGAAGTTTATCAACCAAGTCCTGCTTTGCATCCACTTCGTAAAGGAAAGCTGCCAACATAAAAATCAGCTTATCACCCACCCTAAACGAAACTTCTGGTTGGCAGAACAGATTGGCAGGTAGGCTCTTAAGATATGTAGAGCTCCCAAATAAAAAATTCCTAACAAAAACCATTTACTACGGGAACTGGAACCGCTTAAGGAACCTATATGAGACTGAAAATAAAACCAGAATGCTCAGGAGCCCTATTAGGGCTCGTGACTCCCTCTTTATTACATACCTAGAATTTTTACATTGCTCTCTCTCAAATTCTCCAAAAACCTTTTCCACAGGAAATAAGCAACTATTGTCAAGACACTGGAAAACATGAAGTCTCCCTACACAGGTAACTCCGAACGCTCACTAATATTATATATGTATACATACACACACAAAAAAATAAAATAGGGCACTATAAAGTCTTAAAATCATTTTAGTTGCCCAGATCTACCTAAATTATCACATTAAATCTCAACATTACATTTGCAACCACAGGCTGTAAAGTGTTTTAAAACACATTGATAGAAGCCAAGTATAGGAGTCAGATATTATTATCACCAGGAAAAGAGGCAAATGGCTGGATAAAAATTCCTTAACTTCTGCTGGTTTACAATAATACATGGCAAGGCAATGTGAGACATCTCAGTAAGCACATGGGTGACGCTTTTCAAGTACCACTGACATTTTTCCTTCCATAGGCTCTACTACAGACTGACCATTTCCAAGGCCTTTTGAAACTGTAAGAACTTCATGACAATAACAACAATCAACACGCATTATACTACGTACTTTAATCAAAGCAGCAGTTACGGGAGAAAACACCACTTAGAATCATAGAATGGTTTGGGTTGGAAGAGACACCTTAAAGACTACCCAGTTCCACCCCCCCACACCTTGCATAAGAACAACTTCCACTAGATCAGGTTGCTGAAACCCTCATCCAACCTGGCTATCCAGGCATGGGGCATCCATTCTCTGCACAATCTGTTCCAGTGCTTCACCACCCTCAAAAGAAAGAAAGAAAAAAAAAAAAAAAAAAGTATTTTTAACATCTCATATAAACCTACAAATGCAGGCGACAGCTGTGCTCTAAACTCAAAGTAAGCAGGTTTCTTCCTCTTTACCCTCTCATCCCCTGCTTTTTAAAACTCTCTTGAATGTATTTCTATCGAGTCGGGTCCTGGTGTTACTCAAGTCCCGATATTTTCGCTCTTCATCCTCTAAACCATCCCGGGTGCGATGCGTCAGCGGCGAGACCTCACGCGGCTGCAGAGCATTCGCTTTCAAGCAAAACAACCATGGGCAGCGAGCAGGAGAAAGCGGGCACAGGAAGGGAAAAACGCGTGGGAGAGGAAAACCAAGAGAAGGCAATCAAAAACGGAGAAGGGACAGGCGAGGGGGAGGGGAAAGGAAAAGGAAAGAAAAGAGCTGGGGAGGAGGGAGCTGCAGGAAGACTGCTTAAACCCCAGCCTAAGAGCTCCAGCAGACGAGTACCTGGGCTGCTACCTGTCCCAGCTGGAGTCTCCCACCACGGCTCCTCCAACGTGTCCCCCATGCTGCTGCTGCTGCTGCTAAAGATGATGATGCTGCCGCCACGCTTTTGGCTCCGCCCCGGGGCCGCGCCTGCGCCCCGGCACACGAGGTACCCTTTCCTCTCCCTCCTTCCGAGGGATCCGTCCTCATCCCGTTCCACTTACCCCTCACCCCGCTTTTAGCGTTTCAGGCGGCCGAGGGGAAAGTGATGCCTCGGGAACATTGATACAAGAAGTAGTCGCTATTACAAGAACTGGAATATTTGTGATTGAAGTTAGAGTTCAGTTCGTCTAAAGAATTTTGTTTTTCTGAAGGTTAGGTAGAATATCCGTCTGATAGCATGGCTTCTTTCAGTATTTTTCCAGGCACAGTTCATTCTTCAGAGCTAATAACGCTGTGTGTTCAGTGTGATCTGTGCTGAGCAGCTGTGTGTGCTGCAATCCCCTCTGTTTGCAGCCTTGCCCTGTCTCAAAGGCAAGGTCAGGCTGAGCTGGCTCCAAAGATCCAAATCACCGAGAGATTTGACTGTTATGAAGTTCATAATCACATAAAAGTTAGACCTTGGAAAGTAATAGACTATGCCTAAGATTCCTGGGAAAAATTATCCATATGCATGTCAGTGGGAAATCTGTCGCAGCTCTTGTCTCACTGTACACAATTGATGGAGATCGCTCCCCCATGTTGCCCAGGCCCGATAAAGGACGCTTACTTTCTAAAACTCCAAAATGAGTTTTACAGAGTTTACTTGCCAGCATTTTCAGTATCAACATGTTATGGAATTTCTTCCTAAGTAATAAAAGTGGGTGTTTTAAATGCATGGGAGCGGGGATAGGGGAGTGGCATATTTTTAGTGAAAAAATATAAATGAAGCAGGAAAGAAAGAGGAAAGGAATTTGAGATATTAGTCTCCTTCACAATATCCATATTTTTAAATTGCCCAAATCTGGTTTGATGCTGTGAAATACTTTATTGGTTCAGACTAGTCATATGACCTTTCCCGAGGAACAAACTATGCAGGATAACACTGTGGTCCCTTCCCGGCTGTCTGGGCTCACTACACGTCTGTATCTCCTCCCAGGAGCAGCTCCCACTTGAAATCTGGACATTTACCTCCTGGAGTGCACCTCAAAGCAAGCTGTGGAAGTGAACCAAGCAAGTGTAAGGGCATGGATTTATCATAAGGTGGCACTGTTATTCCATGTGTAAGTTACTTGAATCACTTTTCTTAACTTAATTAGAATCATACTATTTTTTTTTCTTACTGTGAGAATGTGAGTGGATGAGGAACATGTGTGATAGTGAGCATTAGTGGTGTTCTGCCCAGGGTTGCTAATGAGCACTGCCAGGTGGTCTTTAGCCCTTGGAAAGAGGGTTCTGTGTTAAACTTGTGTATTTTATCTCTAACCTGTGGAGTTCGGCCTAGCACAATACAGGCTGTAGGGGATTTAATGGCTGTAAACCAGAAAGGGGCGGATTTGGGCTAGTCGTAAGGAGGAATTTCTTCACTATGAGAGTGGTGAGGCACTGGCACAGGTTGCCCAGGGAAGCTGTGGATGCCCCATCCCTGGAGGTGTTCAAGGCCAGGTTGGATGGTGCCTTGGGCAGCCTGGTCTGGTGGGAGATGTCCTTGCCCATGATAGGGGAGTTGGAACTGGATGACTTTTAAGGTCCCTTCCAACCCAAACCCTTCTATGATTCTATGATTATGCCCAGGTGGCCAAAGCCATCAGCTTCCTGGCTTGTATCAGAAATGGTGTGGCCAGCAGGACCAGGGAAGTGATTCTGCCCCTGTCTTAGGCGCTGATGAGGCCACACCTGGAATGCTGCATTCGGTTTCAGGCCCCTCACTACAAGAAGGACATTGAGGCACTGGAGCATGTCCAGAGAAGAGCAATGAAGCTGGTGAAGGGAACGAATGTTATGAGGAGTGGCTGAGGGAACTGGGGCTGTTCAGCCTGGAGAAGACGAGGCTGAGGGGAGACCTTATCCATGTCTACAACTGCCTGAAAGGAGGTTGTAGAGAGGTGGGTGTTGGGCTCTTCTCTCAAGTGATAGGACGAGAGGAAATGGCCTCAGGCTGCACCAGGGGAGGTTTAGATTGGATATTGGGAAAAAATTCTTCACTGCAAGGGTTCTTAGGCACTGGCACAGGCTGTTCAGGGAGGCGATGGAGTCACCATCCTTGGGGGGGGGTTGAAAACACGTGTAGATGCGGCACTTAAGGACGAGGTTTAGCACTAAACTTCGCAATGTTAGAGTTACGCTTGGACTCCATGACCTTAAAGCTCTTCTCCAACCTAAGCGATTCTGTCATTTAAACCCCGGAGCCGCACCCTCTCCGCTCCGCTCGCCCCGCCTCCCGCGGGCTCAGGTGAACGAACACCGCCCGGGAGCGGCGGCAGCGACAACCCCCGCTACTTGCATAAACCACGCCCCCTTAATTGACCACGCCCCCTTCCCCTCGGCCCCGCCTCCTCCCTGCCTCTCGTCATGCAGGGCACCGCCCTACCCCCGTGCCAGGCTTTCGCGGTTTACGGCTGACGCTCTCGCTTCGCGACAGTACGGGAAGGGCAAGATACAGTCGGGAGGTAAGGGGTGGGAAGAACGACACCACCTGTCCGCGCTTTACGGCCGAGCTGAGGCGGCACGTCAACAGCTATGGCGGAAGGGGAAGATTCGCCGCCGCCGCGCAGATGGTGAGTTATGAGGGTGTCGGTGTCTTTCCTCCCGCTCATTTCCCCTCTCAACACCGCACCGGGGAGGCAACAGGGACCGAAATCCTCCCGCCCGTCGCTGTTTCTTCTCCTCGCCGTCCTACGGGGACCCCTGCGCTTGGGGTGTGGGGCTGGGGGCGCCCTTCGCCCGTCAGGAGTCGGGGGGCGGCCCCACGTACCGGCTGGCCCCGGCGGCCCCCGGTGTCCTCCCGGCCTGGCGAGTCCCGGGGGCCACCGGCAGCTCCCTATAGAGGAAAGGCCGCCGTCGGAACGAGAGCGAAACGGGGCGGCCTCTGGAGCGGGGCGGCTGCTCCAGTTTAAAGTGACAGCTTTAATGGGTGCCTGCCTGCCCTGAGTGAATCTGCTTTGTTCAGCTCGGCTTCCCTCTTCTCTGTGTACCAGCTCAAGCAGAGGTGACAACAATAGGTCTTGGATTAATTTCTGAATGACTTTGCTTGCCGCTCCCGTCTAGCACAATATTACTTCTAATGGATTTTACATAGATCATCTAGGACAAGAATAGAGATTATTTCTGGAGCGTGTAAAGGATCATTTTGATGGTAACTGTGGTGTGATTTTAGTGTTTCTTGCATGTGTATTCACTTAAGATTGCTGAGGCTTAAATAAACATTGTGTTTAAGCACTGAAGCTTTTCTTACTGCATCACACATCTCCATTCCTGTGCGTTTTCACTTTGTTTTTCTTCTGGCGCTTCTGCATTGCATGTGATTTCTTCCTGTTCTGTGTCACAGCATTGCTCTTTGTCCTTTCCACGTATGCGCTTTTCATACACTTACTTTTTACGATCTGCTTTTTAAGTAATCATAAACCTGCTTTTTATGATTACTTCCAATCTGATGGTTTAACTTCTAGGCTTTACTTTCTGTGATGCATTCAAAGTTTCTTGCTAGCTAAGTTCTCCTTTCTTCGCACTCAGTTATCTCACTATAAAGAAGCCAGAATTGACAGACAGGCAGGTGTAGCTGGTATCTGTTCTTTGTTTAGGTAGGTTCAACAGATACAACTCTTGGATAAAACAACAATGTATCATTCACTAACAAATTAAAATGAATTGGTGTAGTTTTTTAGCCTGTTTTTTGCCTTTAATTAAAGCTTCAAAATTGAACAAGCATTTTTCTGTAGGTACAGTGTTGCCTAAGCATTACTTCCAAATATAGGCCTGACTGTGGGACGTAGAATTACAAAGTTAAGTACAGACTCGTTGACAGCACGGTGTTGACACTTGAAGATATAAACCCTGGACATTTGTAAGAACCATGTTGCAATATCCCTGAAAAAAATACTTCAAACCTCTTTCATTACTAATGTTGAAAGAATATTACAGTCACCCAGATCACAACAAATTGCTAAAATTCCTGGTTAAGAATGACGCACAAGTGCGGCTTCTAGACAATTTGAGGCTCAGCCTGCATTGTTGTCATTCTGACTGGCAGCTTCAAAGTGTAACCATAGTAAGTTTGATATGCTGGTACTACTAGAAAAGATGAACTTGGAAGCATTTGTTAGAAGAGACTTTATAAATCCTTATGGCAACAGTTCAAGGGATTCATGCTTAAATGCTACATTACTATACCTGAATGCATACCATTACTAGAACTGTATGCTGTGTGTAACATGAAGTTCTGTTCCTTATTGCTTGTTTAGAAGTTTCACATGGCTTTTTTTGTTGTTGTTTTTTTTTTTAAAGTGAGTTTCCATGGGATGTTTTTCATTTATTTATTTAAACTGCTATTTTGTGTATATATTTATATGAATGCTGTTGAACAGTTGTTGACTTTGCTAACTATAATATGTATCTTCTGAATAAGCTTTTTGGTGTAAATTACTGCACTAGCATAGCTTTGAAGTATATAGGATTGTGCAATAACATTTCATGTTTAAAAATATAGGCAAAACATAAAATTATACCTGTGTATGCCTGAATTGATTTGGGAACAAAACTTGCAGTGCTGATTCCTCATTCTCTATTCAGTTCCTTAGAGGAGTTAAAAGGCAGATGTAATTTTATGTTCAGAGACTGTGATAGCATCTTAAGTATGTAGAATGTAGATATGCTTCTTAACGTAAAATGCCCTTTTTATTCTTTTTTCTGTCAACCTGACATGCAGTGCTGGTGTGATCTGGAGAGGGCTGGCACGAACTAATGATGAGTTCAAACTCTTGACATCCACACTGACTCATTGGTGTTCAGTTTAGCAAAAAGCAGGGAAATCTGCCGTTGTACAATACGATTTAAAAAGCCCAACCACCCCACACCCCTGAAAACTTATTGTATAGAGTTACTGAAAGATGAAATTCTGTTGGAAAAGAACATTCGGTGATGTTCGGAATACAATGGATATTTTGAAGTAAATGTGAGGGATTTATTTTTGTTTGTTTGTTTTCTGTAGAGCACAAATGTTACTCATTGCTTTTGATTTAATATAGCTCTTATTGAGGCTTTTTACTGGTAGTCAGGAGAATCTGAATTAAAAGCAAGAACCAGAATAACTAGATTATATCTGGGGTGGGGAAAGCGTACATCTTTCCTCTGGAAAGGTAGAAAGATGATTATAAAAATAAATTGCTATTAGCAATTGACATTGGAAATGTTTGTCAGCACTATTCACTTGCCTAGTTTTCTTTTAAGTAAAACTTGTTTGTGATTACGTGTCGTAAACCAGTATTGTGAGATTCATGTAAAGTGCTTTGCTTAAAATGCAGTTTAGTTCTACTTCCGTAGTAACAAAAATAATTGAAATATATTTGAACAAAGTAATCCTATGTGGCACTAACATGAATATGTACAGGTGTCCCTCATAGTTTCGATGGCAGCATTGCGATATATGTCTTTCTCTGCGTATGCTGCAATTGTCAGAAATATATGAAAACTTGCAGACTGGATGTGTTTTACACCCTAGCAGACAATGACTTTGTAGAAAATAAAACGGATGATACTCTTGGCAAGGGTTCAGCCTTGCTTCTGTTTTAGGAATGATGTGTGAAGATGTTCGAGAAATACTGGTTCTTACACTGGAAGTGATGGTGGCCTTCTAGAGCACATCATGAGCAGCTACGATGAATGTGTCACTTGAGCAGTGGGGGAGAAAATAACAAGGAGGCTTCTCAAATACTGCACCAACATCAGCTCAGTGGTCAGAATATGGGAAGCATTTTGGTAAGCAGTATAGTCTAAGTGAGACTATGTGTTTTAAATCTCTTATAGGCCACTGAATAATATCTTTTAACAGGCAGGTTTGCAGTAGTGGATTCAAGTGTACATGGAAAAAGAGTGATCATCTTGTTCTGCACTGATATGTGCATTTTAGGTGATGAATTTGGTACATGTGTAAGGTGCCCATTGGGCTGTGAAAATAATGAATTAGTATTAGAAGTGTGCCCATCACTAATTTAATCTTTAAACATTTAAAGCATTTTTTTCAAAAACACACTTTGACTTGGAAGAAGCAGTTCAGAGGGATCTGTCTTTCCTAATAACAAATGAGCTGACATAAGGGCTTTAGCAGATACATTCCAGGCATTGTAATCTGTTGATTGATTACATTTTCTTAGTACTATATATCTTTTTCCTATGTATTTGTAGTTTATCAAAATACTTCCTACTATCTTTTCCCTGCTGTTCATATCCCCACAACTTTTTGATCTATTCATTAGTATGTGTTAGTGATTATTACCAAATACTTAAAAAAAAAAAAGTGAAGTTCAAGTCCCAACAGTTGATCAACTCTTTTTCTGCCTCCAGCTTGCTCACATATCTCAATTGTTTTTTGCTTAAAAATACCCACAACTCGTTGAGTATCAGTATTATGGTATATTGTTGGACTGGTGTGAAATTCAGAGATCCTTCTGTAAATGTGGAAATTTACTCCAGATAGACTAGTAACAATATTATGTGTTATGACATTCAGAACAGTGTGTCTTGTGGGAATTAGCCTTTTGGGCCATGGCTTGGGTATAGGCTGGAATTGTACCCATCTAGCCAAAAGTTAGAATAGCACCTAGAATTAGGCAGTGAGCTGTAGTAGAGCTGAAAGGAGGCTGTTAGGTCTAGAAGAGTTAGCCTAAAAAGAGAAGTACTGCATTCTTTCCAAAGTAATTGTAATAGCTGTCCATATGAACAGAAATCTTCCTAGCTGATCTTCACTCTTGAAACACAAGGACCCAGGATGCTAGCAGGTTGCTGGGACATTTATAGTGCAGGCTGAAATACGGTAAAACACAGCCGGTGCTAGAGTATCAAAATTCCTTTTGTAGTATGTTGCAAGTTAGTGTGAACAGAATATTTATAAGAAAATAATTTTTCTTAATCTTTGAGGAGTTTTCACTTTTAGCCTGTGAACAGTCTTGGGAGTTGACTGGAAAGGAAGAGAATAGCAACTTAAATCATAAAAAGAATAATGCAATTTCCGCCGACTGGTTATTTAATTTAACTCAATGTGGTGCGAGATGGGCATATCAGATTCTTAGTTCTAAAGTGCTGTAGTAAGGCTGGCTTTTGCCTGTCATTATCACCGTGTACAAAGTGCTAATGACTGTACTTAGGAAGAAGCTTTAGCAAATAACAGTATATTCTCAAACAAAGGGAAGAAGCCCACATTTACAGGTAACATGTTGAAGTTGATCTTTATGTTAATCCAAACACAAGCTGTGAATATTAGGTACACGTGATTGGTGGAATTAGTACTCATGGATCTGTGAAACATTCTTTGCCAGATGTGCTTTTGTAATTTACGTAGATGTCTTCTTAAGTGTTGTTTCATGTATGTTAAATTACCTCTTTCCGCTACTCAAATTAATTTCTCTGGAGAACACAGAAACAAAACTTAAGTATTTCACTTCAGGACCTTTTCACCTGAAATAAAGCATGCATGCAGCTGTTGCATTAGTTTCTACATACCTGTGTAATACTCGGATAATATTTGTAGAGGCTGATTGTATTTTGTGTACTATAATGCAAGGCCTAACTGCTGCTCTCTAGACAGTTTGTCTTACATAGTGTGCACAGAAAGCTGCAATACATCTGAAAGCATCTAGCTCTGTTCAGCTGATTTTTGATATTGCCTCTTATTGAAGCTAGATCATCCCAGAGTTTCTGCAGTTCTGCTGAGTGCTAGATCTCTTTGTGGTAATGTCCTGGAAATATATTAGTTTTATTCAGGGGAACTGATGTGGTGTTTTAATTTTCCCGGCATTGATTGTTATGTACACAGTCAGACAGCAGAATGGGTGACTGATGTGCAAATGTGCTTGTGTATGTTTTCCATCCGTGTTCCTGCCTCGGGATTGGAATATTCACCCGTGCAAGCTGTAGTTTTATATTAAGTGGGCTTTGGGGTTTTTGTTTTAATACTAAAAATACAAGGAAATGAGGCAAGTCAGTCTCTTTGTAAACTGTTCTTTCTTTCATCCAAATTTGCAAAATTAGTTGAAGAAAACAGACTGTTAGTTGTGCCCCGGTGTTTATTAGAAACAGGATTTAAAGTGCTACCAGAAAGTACTGGCAAAGAAACTGGCTGATACAATGCAAGGAAAAGTGCTAACTCTGCAAACTTGGAAATACTTTGAGAAGTCATAATTAAGGCTAACTCATTGGTTATTGTTAAGGATATGCATACTTTCTTACAGGATTGAAGCTGTTTATCAAGAAGGGTGTTGAGAAAATCTGAAATTTTTGTTTTCAGCTTTCAGAAGACCAAACTTGAGGAGCTTTAAATGATGGAGTTAGTTGTAGATGTATACAAATTAAAGAAACAGACAGAGCTCAACAGCTGACATTCTTTTCCATGGATGTTTGGAATTGACTACATATTATGTGATGTGGGTTGAGAATTGTTCTGATAATGCTTTGACATCTGTTGTTACACATGTATAAATAGATGTGGCGTTCACAAGGAACGCATCTTCATACTTGAATATCCCTCCTGAATAAACAGTCACATTTTGTGTTTTGTTGTGGCTGTAAACCTCCCAGCTGTGTGTTTAACTCCTGAGTTCTGTGAAGCAAAGTCTTTTTCAGAGCTAGCAGAGAACAGTTAAGAGGGATACAGTAAGGGAGATGTTTTGCCTACAGGACCTATGTCTCACTGCCATTGCTATTCTTCCAGTGAATCTGGTCTTTTGTCACTGCTGTGCTATGCAATATTGAAATTCCCGAAATCATCTAATGTGATTTTTTTCTGTCGTTGTTGATGGTGTGAAATGGTTGCAACAGGCTGCAGAAGTCATCAGAGAGATTGTAAAGTAATTATTCCTGAATACATACCTTATTACCTATAAGGCTTGTGAAATTTTATTGTCTTACAGTGGCAACTTAAAGCATAGTTAATGTTTGACTGTCTTGTGAATTTTCGTATTTTGCTACTTTCTACTTTGTTGCTAACTTTTTTGTATGTTTTAATTAAGTCTTGTGGCCATGTCTGCACTTACAATACTAGAACTTTATAGTTTAGTAAAACTTGGGTTTACTTAAAAGTTATTCCCCGTTTCTGGGAAAGATGGCATTAAAAATCACCTGTTCTAAATCTTTGGAATAAGCATCATGTTTTCTAGGTCATGTAGTATTTTATTTAAAATAACTCTGCCATCTAATTTAGGTGTAGTGTTTGCTTTGAATGTAAAGTTTGTGTGTGTGAAAATTTGCTCTGTATTTCACGTTGTAAATGGCAAGTAAATTTGCACTTTTATGGTACATTTTGCAATATTGCCACTTCATGAAAGTAAACAAAAATCCTCTTTTTCCTCATATGTAAATTGGATGGAATTACAAGTTTCACAAGCAGCCTTAAAAATAAAGGAATAAATAAAATCTTGCAAATACTTGTTTTCAGTAATTGGTAAATGCTCTTATAATATATTCTTACATATGTATGGGATTTGCCTGGTGGCAGCCTCTAGTCTACATCTATTTAGTAGGTAAACACTGAAAAATATTATCTAGTTAATTTTTGATAAACACATTCCTTATCATTATTATTATAGGGAAAAAGATCTTGCAGATGCTCTAGAAGAAGGAGGCTGTGATCTTGAAACTGTGAGAAACATAATACAAGGAAGGCAATTGCCTGCTGATCTGAGAGCCAAAGTCTGGAAGGTAAATGGGAGCTTAAGTCAAGAAACAGGAAATATTTGAAGTTGTGTTTGATTTGAGGTAGATGATGTAATTACCAGACATCTATACAGAAGAGATGTAGTACCGTAATTTTAATATGTATGTATGTTGATTCAGCTTTCTTGTTTTCCTTTTCATTGAGTTCAATGCTTGGGTAAATGCAAAAGGGTACTAAAATGTTCAGAGGGTTTTCTATTTTTGTTTTCAGATTGCACTTAATGTTGTAGGAAAGGGAGACAGCCTGGCATCCTGGGATGGCTCTTTAGACCTACCAGAACAGAGTATAATTCATAAAGATTGCCAAGAGTTAATTGGTAAGTTCAGTTACGTTTAGATTACTGATATGAAAACTACTGTACTTTCAATTGTCTTAGGGCTTTGTTATTTGAATTAAATAACCTGAATGATGTTTATGTTTTGGAGAAAGATTTGAGGAGGAAGATGAGAGGCTGAGAAAACAGGAAAACGGTAGTATCTTATTTGTACTCTGAAATGGAAGCGTGGAGTATTAGCTTGTAAGTAATCGTTCACATGGTCAGAACCACATGCCAGGAAAGTTCCAGGAGTTGAGAAAAGTTTCTTTTTTTTTCCAAGCTCCATCTTTTGAACCAGACAGTCTTTCTATAGTGTCACTCAAGTTTTGTACTGAGAAATGCCAAAATGCATATAACCGCTAAGGGGAGAAATATATTAAACATTTTGGACTTGAAAGACTATGTTTTGAAAGGTTTTCTTTTAATAGTGTTTTTGGCAAAAATGAAAGGTTGTGTTTGTGAAAGCAAGATGCTGCTAGGACATAGGAAATAATGTTCCAGTATGTCTGTGTGGAGCTGCCACAAGATGTGGTTGACAACTCCTCACAAAAATGGCCAAATCCCTGACACCGTGCAGCAGTGTTAATATCAATGATCAGATAATGGAGTCAGTGCCAACTCATAAATTAGGATACTACTTCTTATAGCATCAATAAGAGAATCTTCTATTTTATTACCTGTCATGCGTTAATTTATTCTTGCACAATTGAAAATTGAGGCAGAGGACAGAGTTATTGCATGCGTGTATGCGTACACACATACCTACTATTTTTAAAATGCAGTTCTGTGTTTTTTGGCTCTAGAATCTAGTAGGGCTCGTTTCCCTTAGCTCTCCGCCCTGTGAAGGAAAGGGGTGGAAAAAATTCTACTGTGTTATTTAACCACAATGTGTTTTCTGGAAGATGGTAAAACATCCCACTTGTATTCATAGCATCCGAAATTAAGCACTTTTAATGTCTATTAGTTCTCCTTTTGTCTTTATTTGAAATATTTTGTAATATGTCACAATATTCAACTGATTAAAGTAATAAATGTGAAGTGAGTTCAGAATGAAGGTCATGTAGAGATTTCAGTTCTGGATTGGATTAAATATCTCTATTTCAATGTTTTCGCAAAGTAAGTAGTCCTCAAATTTAAAGTAAATTTTCAGATAGCATTTGAGTTTTGTGTACTATTTTGTTTTCCTGAGATGTGGAGGAAAGGAAATGCCAAATATTGTCTGGCTTTGGTGTGAAAATATTAAAAGACTCCAGTAATGAAAGCTTTCATTAACAGTAATGAGACTAATGGGCTTCTTGTAATTGAGAGGGGGGGAAACGTTTGCTAGAAATTTAGTGCTTCTGCATTAATGTAGTGTGTAGGCATCTCTTCCCCTTGTCCAGGACATAACATGGTTATTCCTTCTTTTACTGTAAGTCAGTTTAACTGTAGTAAATTGGACATAATATAAGTGGAGTAAAACAAATTTATTTCTGAAATATATAATTTCTAAGTGTATTTAATATTAGATTATTCATTAAAGCTATACAGAGGTGTTTAATATCAAATTGAGAATTGCGTGAACTTACACAAAAGTCTGGTTTCACTACAGTCTGTGTAATAAATACTGGTATGTTTAGCATTAAGATGAGAGGAAAATGGCCTCAAGTTGTGCTGGGGAGATTTAGGATGTTAGGAATAATTACTTCACCAAAAGGGTTGTGAAAGATTGGAGCAGACCGTCCAGGGAAGTGGTTGAGTCACCATGCATGGAGGTATTTAAAGGACTTGTAGATCTGGCATTTAAGTACATGGTTTAGTGGTGAACTATAGTGACATTTGTAGGTTTACAGTAGGACCTGATAATCTTAAAGGTCTTTTCCCACCTAAAAGTTTCTGTGTTTCCATGATTCTGTATTTAAGTGTGTGTAAGCTAAGTGATTATTTCATCACATGGAGGAAGTCAGAATTTGGGGTGTGGTGTTGGTGTATTTCAGTATGTCTTAGGTTCACTGCCTCAAGTGAGGTGGATGCCAGTACTTTTTCTGAAGTGTTGTCAGCCTTTTAGGTAAGTGTCTAAGAATAAAAATGCTTTGAAATAATGAAAACCTAAGCTTTGTCTGTTTATCAAACTCAATAATGACAGTATTTAAGAAATATTTAGCTTGCTACCTTAATTACAGAATTGCTTTTGTACCAGATTTCTGGGCCAGTTTCCTTCTAAATGCAAGGTTATAAGTTATGGATTCAGAATTAGTCTATTTTTAAATAGGGAACATCTTTGAAACAATGTACTACATTATCAAGAGATTCTGTGTTCATGGTTAGTGTGTTTTCTGATTAGGGACAGTACCAAATCAAATTTAAAAGCCAAGTGTAGTTGCAAGTGTTTAAATAGTTTCTCTTTTTATACCCACCCCAACAACCACAAAGTTAAATTATTGCTAGGACAATAAGAATGTGATTTATATGTTAATGTTGAAATGTAAGTCTGTAATTCTTTCTGATTTCTAATACTGATTTCTGTAAAGTTGCATGTCAGTGGGCTTTTGAGGAATTAGAGGTATGCATTGTGGGTTGGTCTGTGTTGAAATTGAAATGGATTTGTTATCAAGATAAGCATAAGTTATGTGCTGAATGCACAACACATACAATAGAAGAGGGGTATTCTGTGCGATGGAAGAATCTGCCTCTGTTTCATATGGATACTGGAAAAAACAAACTGCTTGAATCCTGTTGTGATATTTGCATGGTATTTAAATGCCTTATGCTGTTGGAGTTTTAAAATCAGTTGTATTTTCATGCCTTTTTTGCTTGCCTTTCTCTAAGCTGTTAATTCAAGCTGCTAGATTTTTTTTGTGTGGTTTTCTTCCCCTTTTTTTTTTTATTTCCCAGTGGTCCCTATTGGTGCAATTGTGTTGTGAAATAATCTCATTCAATTTCTTTGAAAGGCTATTAATAGAGTTTATATTGCTGTGCCTATTTCAGAGCAGTTGGTGCCAGAAGAGGAGAAGTCAGTATTACTTCTGGATATTGAGTCTGTTATTACTTTTTACTGTAAGTCACGCAATGTTAAATACAGTTCTTGCCTTGGCTGGATACATCTACTCAAACCTCTGGTGCACCTTCGTTTGCCACGCAGTGATTTGTACAACTGCTTTTATGCTATCATGAATAAGTTCATTCCAAGGTAAAACTCTTTCTTTTGCCTATGTATTATTTTAATTGGCTTTAAAAGTATTTTCTGAAACGACATGCATGTTTCTTTCAGCTCGAGTAGCACTGGTTGTAGCAAAGCAGTCAGATTCCTTCATTCAGCTGTCTCTTAATACCTCTTGGTTTGAAGGCCAAGAGGTGATTGAGTTAGTTTAAGATGTAAAGAGTTAGCATGTGACTGATGTATACTCAATAGACCTTTAAGAAAAACTCTCAATTTGTGCAATATCAAAAAGCTTGTTTAGGAACTGATTCACATATGAAGGCATTTTTCTTTCCTCTCCTGCAATTTTTTTTATATCCCTGTCGCTTCAGAGTACTTCGTAAGCACTAATTACGTCTCAAAATCTCTTTAGAAGTAGTAATGACTTTCCCTGCATTCTACTGAGTTGGGACTCAAATAGTTTTTATAAGTTATATTTTTTTTTTTATTTAAAAAAGTCTGAAATTGGAGCTTTTCATGCTCTTGTATAGGTGGTCTAGCTAAAATAAATTTTTACTTATGTTGGAGTAGGGCCATGGTACTCCAGCATGGCTACAGGATCTTCTTAGTAAGACCTTGTGAACTAATATATGTATTGTATGTAAAGATCTTAATGTGATTCCCTGGAGAGGAGGCTCTGGGCCAGCTATTGGGTGTGCTCATAACATGAGAAGTGCACGTTTGGTTGTGTGGCAAGAAGCATTTTTCAGTCCTGTCACTTGACTCAGCATGTGCCCATTTCTGATTTAAAATACTGTTGGGTTGTATGAACTGTTTGAGGATAGTGGCTTTACGGTCACATAACTCGTGTACTTTCAGCCATAGAAGGCTTTCAGACTGTCTGCTGTTCAAATTTCTCCGTAAGAACTTAGGTGGTATTTCAATGAGATATAGACTGTTTTCTCTCTTTCTTATTTTTTTTGTTTTGTTTCCTCAATGGGATAATAAAAGGCATAGAAAGGTAATTTATAGTAGACTTGCAAATCTCTGCTTAGTTCAAGTTTGGTCTCTCGATATTCAACTGTTGGACCATCATTAGTATTTGATAAAAGTTTAATTTTTAACTTCTTGCTATTTTTGTTTTATGAATAATATACTTTTTTATTCACTTTTTCTCATGTTTTGTAACTCATGAAATATTTATTGGGTATTTATTCTAACTACATGTTGGCAACAGGTGAGGGAAATGTTCAGCATAATCTGTTGGACCATGTTATACCTTGGATTATTTTTTTTTTTTTGAAGAGCATCTCTAGCAAGCCAGAGGGAGAATGAGGAAAACGAAACGCATAGTAGTCTGTTTTAGATGAAGGAGGATTTGCCCTTTTCCTTAGAAACGCTTACTCTGAGGGCTTTTGGTATAAAGTATCATGTGGATACCTATCTTTCTTTTTGGTCTTGCCTTTCGACCCAAATGGCTAGCTTTCTGAATATACAAAATTAACATTAGTTAATATGGAAGTGCTAGGACATTAGTAGTCTGTTTAGGCCATAAGTAGAAGAAAATACTGTCTCAGGTATGCAGTTGAGTAGGCAGTGATTTACATGAAAGCTTGTAAGGTAATAAATAGACTCATTAAAACACTGCAAGTGGATGTGTCTCTCATCCCAGGGACCGTGTAAGGAAAGTGCATTACATCTACCTACAATACATCAATATTGCCTCTAACAGAGGATAGAAAGCAGCTTTCATTTTTTGGTAGAAAAAACCCCAAAGAAACAACAAAAGAAAGCAACACGCGAAAACAAAAAATAATGAACAACTCCCCCTCCCAAATCCACAACAACAAACTAGCCTCTTCTGAAGTAAAATGTAGTTTAGTTTCTAGACAAATTTATTTGTGCTTAGCTAAACCTTTTTTCATTTGTCTTTGGTTTGCTTTTGTTTTTTACTGGTCCTTCCAGTGGCTGAGCCTGCTGCCTCCACGAGGCTTGAGGCTTTTAGCTTAGGAAGTGATGGATAGGTATATTAATTCACGATTCTTGTTGAGGGGAAGGAGATTGTTAATTTCTTGGAGGGTTGGATTTTTTTTTTTCACTGGTTGGGATTTGTATGTTGCTTTGTTTTTCCTAAATGGGGTATTTATTAAGGGTTGATTACTACAATAGATGCCAGAAATAAAAAAATTGCTGAGCAAAAAAGTTAAGAAAAATATCTAAACAAGGTTCTTCCACTATTGGTAGAAGTGTGGAAAAATTATTTTTAAGGGTATTTTGGGGCATTGGATCCATTGTCATTGTTACAAGGTGGTAAAGAATGGCTGACTGACTGGAATAATTAACTATATTAAAAATTCAAACAAAAAGTAATTTACAAGTCTAAATGTTTATACTGAATTCCTTAGTGGAATATTTTTTTCTTTTCACAGTTTTTTTCCTATTAACTTAATGGGAAGTTAGAGTTCTTGTGATAATTTCAAAAAAGAAGCCCCATGTATAATTTGCTCTGACTGTTCCCATTTCAGCACCATACCCTTGCTTAAGAAAGTCTCATAGTTGTGTTTGGAGATGTGTGTCAAGTTTCAAGTTGTTCGAAATAAGTTTATTTACGTTTTTAAACACTGGGGATTTGTTCCTAATGTCTTTAAGCAGCTATGTCTTCATTTTAAATATTTCTTTATTTCCTGCTTGATGAATTCACATTTAATTGTTACTAATTTATGAAATAAGCATCTTCTAAATTTCCTTTGGCTGCCATATTAGAATATTTTTTTTTTTAATTCTGTTTTTAGTTAACAACATTGATACCATGCTAGCCTTATTTTGATACTTAAATCTGTTTAAAATACTACTCTATCGAGTGTTTGACAGTGTTTTGTTCTTTCTCCTGCTTTATTAAGGTAGTGGGCTTTTCAGTGTTTCTGGGTTTTCTTCTTGTTTTGATTTTAACATTTGAGGCAAGTTGACTTCATGATCGGTCCCTGAGAATTAAAAGAACAATACAGGAAATTACACTATCACAGCTAATAAAGAATTGCCACTGTAAGTCTGGCAACTGGAATATTATGGGAAGGTTTACGATTATTTTCACTGCTGCTTTTTAGGGACTGTTTTATGAAGGGGAGGCCATTTCATCTGTTTAGACTACTTCTTCAGTACCACGAGCCTGAACTCTGCTCCTTTCTTGACACTAAGAAGATGACTCCAGACTCGTATGCACTCAACTGGGTAATAAAGTGAAAGTAGGGAAACATAATGAAAAATAAATTTCTCTTAAAATTTCAGTACATGTGGACAGTTGATGGATGAGTAGTACAAGGGAATAGAACTGCATGTATTTAAATAAATTGCATGTTTAGTATAGTGTGAGCTTTTTGTGTTCGGTTATTTAGCATAAGTTATTGGATCTTGTTAATGTCACATTTCTGTTGTACTGGATGTTAATTGAGCCACTGATGTTAGGAAGTACTTAGAATAAGTAAGAATGAGAGCAACAGATGTACTCAAAAAGTAAGCAATTTTGTCAGTTTTTACAGTGGGCAACTGTAAAAACTGTAAATATGGATAAACATCAGCCTGATTTGAAGTCAAATTATTAATCATTTTAAAAACCTCCGTGCTACTAGATAAACTTGACTGCCTCATACAGCGCTATGCCTTTTAGAATTTAGACCCATCTATTTTACAACTGTTCAAGAATCAGTCATTTCCTACTCACCTTAACATCAAAACTGCCTTGAGTTGGGGGTTGTTATAAAGACACTTTTCTCAGTCATAGTTTTTGTATCAAATTTCTGTAGCAGGGCTGCAACACAAAGCAGAAAAATTCTCATGTTTCAATGCTAATTAGTATATGTAATACAAAATCATGGCACAGTGCTTGCAGAGGTGAAGTCTGTAAGCTAATAAAGATTTTATGACCCATGAACTCTTCTAGGCTCTTCTTTTGTACCTATTGGCTTGGTAAAGTTTTGTTTGTAACTCCAAGTACTTTGAGTTAAATAAGACTGAAACAAATTATTAAACTGCAAGGTCTGTATAGTGGGTTTTCTTTTTTTTTAAAATATGATCTTCTTTTTAAGCTACTACCAATTTTAATATTAAAATACATCCAAGAGGAACTTCCATATTCTCAATATCTGTGCTTTGCTAGTTGTTAGCCTTTAAAAAAGGAATCACACCTTTTTTTGTTTTGCTGTTGAGTCTCCCTTTTTTTTGAAGTATAGCTTTCCATAGTAAATACTCTTAGAAGTTCTTTTTAAAAGTTTAGTGATTCATTAGGAAAAAAAATCTTCCATTTGAAAGGGGGTAGGGAAATGAGCTAGTGTAGATGCCAGTCTTTCTGGTGTACAATCTTAGGAAATAAAGCTTGAGCCTCATTTTGTATTATGACATTGCATTAAAATTCATTGTTTCATCTGTCAGAAAACTTACTGAAGTGTAGAAGTAGTTCCAATGTGTAGAAATACATAAGTAACATTCAGAGACCTGTCACTGCCTTGTTTTTTAGGAATGTTTTGTCTTCGGTTGTGCTTGGCTCAGAATTGAATAGAACTTCTTATCTTTTGTTCTAAAAGTATACTAGGAAGTGTTGAAATATTCAGTGGTAGGGTTTAAAAATGATAGTGAGCTTTGGAAAGCTGTAGCTCTGTTGATACAGAATTTGTATGTATCAGGAAGTTCAGTAAGGCCCCAGTGGAGCCAGCTGTATGCATTTGTGTTAGGTGTGATTGCAAATGTTATCTGGCATGTATGATTCCAAGTTCCTTACCTTTTCTTTTATCCACTTTAAACTTTGCATATTGGAGAGGATGTATTTTTAAAAAGGAACATGGAAACAGACAGTTTGTTAAATGCTAATGAAAATTCTGTTGCTTGCAAATGTTGAATTACTCAGCCATGAACCATCATAATGTGCAAGTAAGTGATGTTGTCAAACTAATGTGCAACCACGTTCAGTTAGCTTGGTTCTACTGTGAAAAAGAAATGTTGTTTACGGGATCCTTTCAAAGTTCTATTTGCAAAGCTAGTTGAGTAAATATGTTCTCTTATTATTGTCTTGTTTGTATAATTGGTATTTAGCAGTGGCTATGAGCTAAACAGTATTCCAATCTGATTGTGCTATCTCCGGTTGAATTTGCAAGGCTGACAATGTACTTCTGAGTACAATAAGCCTTCACGCTAGGCCTGTTTATTCATGGATCATGTGTAGCATTACTGCACTGTTTCCATACAAATTGTTCTTGAGGGTGCAGTGGTGCAAATGTATGGGTTTTTTTAACATAGTTGTTGGGTTTATTTTCTTTTAGGTATCTTATATCTCTTTAAAAGTGTTACCCTGATAAGATTGTTCCTGGTTATTGCTTTTTTTTTTACACTGTTTTCCAAATCTTTAGCTTGGAAGCCTCTTCTCGTATTACTGTTCAGCTGATGTCACTCAGGCGATATGGGATGGATATCTACAACAAGCAGATCCATTTTTTATTTATTTCTTAATGTTAATCATCCTTGTTAATGCAAAGTAAGTGTATAGTTCGTGTATAGCTGACACAGTTTTAATCCAGTTTTGTTTCATTTTAGCTATACTGACTTAATCTATCTCTGTGACTTTACTGTTTTCAGAGACGTTATCTTAGCACAAGAATTAGATAAAGAAGAAATGATAAGTAAGTACTTCTCTTATAGAGTGGCTAGTGAAATATTTACCATATGGTATAATCCACAATTTACCACATAGTATAAACCACTGATTATTATTTTTAATTACTCACTGTGATTTTCTCATTAATGAATCCCCTCACTTACGAATTCCTTTCTTACTATTCCTTTGCTGCATCGTATTTGCCCTATCCTTAACATTCTTCTCTTGTGTTTCCTGTTACCACTCCCACACCTAGTTTTCTACTTCAATTTGGAGTACTTGAAACAATCACCGTGTTTCTAAACCTGAAGAAGCACCTTTCAAGTGCTTCTTCAGATCTACTGCACTTTTTGCATTTTGCAGGTTATTAGTTTGTATGCACTTGATTTGAGCCTCATTCATCATTCTTGTTTTACCCCCTTCTGTTTTTATAGAAATTACATTAAATTTCTTGTGAGCCTATTTCAGCTGCCTTTATACGTGTACTTCAGTAATACCTTTGCACCGCGGAACTACATTCTTATACCATCCTGGGCATGTAATAGTAGTACCGATTAAGTACTCTGTTTTATAGGATACTCTTGATCATCCCTCTTTAGAAAAGGCAGCTGACTTAGTATTACAACTGAAAGCTAAAATTATAGAGTGTGGTAAAAAACAATTTGCGTCAAAGGTTTGAACTTCTAGCAAATAGCATAAGTTTCCTATGAATAAAGGAGTAATTCCTGTATCTTTTCTTTCCACCTGGAGAGTGGATCAACATTCATGTTTAATCAATGAAGTCTATTGTCTTATGCTTTATTAAAAATAAATTATTTTATGATGCGAAAAGATGTATGGTGCTTCTTTTCTATGTCTGAAATAATGGTGTGCTTTTGTATACCTTAGAGTTTTTAGAAACTTCACCAGCCAATCTTGATTTAGAGGATATAGAAGATCTGTTTTCTTTGGCACAATATTACTGTAGCAAAACTCCAGCTTCTTTCAGGAAGGTAATAACAAAGTATTTTTGAAATTCTCTTAGTTTTGGTGACTGTTTAAGCTCCTGCTGACAGTAACTTTGAATATTTATTTGTGATGTTTTTCATGTTGTTACTCTAGAGGTATTTACTGTTAAGATCTTTGAAAGATTAGAAGGTTAACTGAAATATATTTGAGAGAAGCTTCCCTGCAGTATTCTCACTTCATGACAGATGACCTTGTTTTGCAAACCAAGTTCTTGTAAGAACTGATGAAGCAAAAATGCCATACTGACACAGTTGCATTGTTGTGGAGTACATATCAGTTGTAGCTGTACTTGCAACAGAAACTGGAAAAAGTTACTTAGTAGCCACGAAACTGGTATCGGTGGGCTGTTTTTGCAGTTCTTCCTTGTTCAAGATACCTAACTTCAGTGAATTCATGAAATAAAACTGATTGATAGTCATTGCCTTTGGCTTGCATGTATTTTCTCTGGTTTGTGTAGACGGGTATGTGTGTAGACCATGTCTGTACTAGGACTTCAGGCCTTGCCATGATTTTCAGAAAGAATTTCAATTGATTGAAAATTTGATGGTTGTGTGGGCAAGATATGAGCGTATTGGAATTGCTGTTTATGACGTGGTGGATATAATTTGTCTTTAGATGTGAAGGTTTAAAGTGAATGGCTTTGGTTAATTTTTTTCTTTTCCTCTCTTGCTCTATTAGGACAACCACAGCCTTTTTGGCAGCAGCTTGCTGGGCCTCAAGGATGATGAAACAGACTTGAGCCAAGCTCTCTGTCTAGCAGTTTCTGTGTCTGAGATTCTTCAAGCAAATCAGCAACAAGGAGTAAGTGTACTGAATTACTCCCCCTCCCACACATCCCTAATTTTATAGAAAAGGATAAGAATCACTTACTACTCTCTGTATCACGCTAACGCTACAGATGAATATTTGCTATTTCAGGAAAAAGTCTTCTTGTCTTGAAATTGTCTCCTTTGTAGGTGATCTGCTGACTGCAGTGCATTTGTGCCATAGCTACTAGAGCTACAGCACAGAGGAACTTTAATACAGCTGATTTTAATCTGAGGACTCGGAACCTAAAGTAGTATCTTGCAAATTTGCGTTTCTTTCCGAATGTAGTTATTGTAGAGGAAAGTCTAAAACCCTACTACTCAGTACCTTTGAGAAGAATATCATTATCAAGTATCTGTCTTTTGTCAATGAAAGTTTCAAACAAACAAAAAGCTAATTGATTCATGCTATGTCTGTAGTACTTAATTACAAACGTACTTAGCTGCAGGGACTCTGCTTAGGATATATAAGACCGATGTGTGGATAATAGCTGGATTACAGTATTTGTTATTGACTACTGGCTTTTAATAGCAGTTTCCAGGCCCCTGTTCTGTCACGCGTGCTTCCCTGACCTCCCCCACCCCTTTAAGCCAAGTAAAGTTGAGGATCTGCTTACATCCTGTTTTCAAGTTGGTGGGTTATAAAACTATCCTCATGTGATGTGCTAAGTAGTAGTGCACTTTGTTGGGTTGGGACTTCAAAGTTGTCTCTTCTGATGTCATGTTGTTGTCTCCCCTCATACACACTAGATTTTCTCTTAGCAGAGGTGAAGTATTTCCACTGTGTATATTATATTGTACTTGGTAGATCCTTCCCGATGTGCAAGCCGGTGTATGAATGGTAAATCACTATTAGAGTACCGTCAGTGGTCTGGTAACTGTAGAAGTTCCGATTAATCAAATGAAATAAGATTTTCCAATCGCTGTTAGCTCCTTTGAGAGGTTCAGGTAGAATTTGAATTAGCATTAAAATGTAATTGAATTATGTACTTTCCCATTGATAACTACATGACTTTAAAATTCTGTAACAGGCAAAATCCTTCTCTTTCAGGAAGGAGTAAGATTCTTTGTAGTGGATTGTCGTCCTGCAGAACAATACAATGCTGGGCATTTATCAACAGCATTTCATTTAGACTCGGATTTGGTTCGTATGCTTTTTGTTTCTTTACTGACTTTTTGAATCCTAAATTAAACAGGAGAGAGAAATGTCTGTCTTTAAGTATAAATTATCCTTAGAGTAGACTCTCTGTAATGTCTAGCTATGTGATGAGTTTTCAACAGTTGGCTTCTCTTAAAAAAGTAAGGTAGAACCATCATTTTACTGAGAAGTTTAGTCCTTCATGACTTGAGAATTTGGGTTTCCAGACTTCCCGTTATTTGCTTAGAAACCCATACAGGCTAAAGACTAGACATTGCTAGGAGGAGAAATCTCTTTTTAGCACCATAATTTCTACTGAAAGGTGTCATTAATTTATTAATTTTAACAAGTAGGCTGTTTAGATTGTTTTGGGTTTTTTTTCCCCAACCAGTCTTATTATAGCCTGCTTGTAAGGAACATATGTCTTGAACAGGATTTGGATGCTCATTTAAAGTTTTTGCAGTGTAATATGAGGGAGAAACTACATTTATTTTGAGGCTATGCACTAATTATTTCATTAACGTTTTTTCTGTAGTTTCCATTTTTTTAATTAATTTCTAACTGAAGATTCAATCATATTTTCCTCTGTCCTTTTATTCCCCAAATCACTTACGCTTTAGCTGGATTCACTTCCAGATTAATCCTCTGCTATTTCACTTCAAGAAATCTATGAATGCTGCATGGAATGATTTCTACATATATGTCTCATAAAAGGCTTTTTTACCATGCTTAACTAAGAAGCTCAGTCCTTCATCTCATCTTTTACTGCTTTAATTAGAAGAATATATTATTCAGTATTATTTGCACAAGTCTGCTCATACAGGAGAGAAAAGGAGGCTGAGGGGAGACCTTATTGCTCTCTACAACTACCTTAAAGGGGGTTGTGTTGAAGTTGGTGTTGATCTCTTCTCCCAAATAGCAAATGATAGGAGGAGAGGAAATGGCCTGAAGTCATGCCAGAGGAGGTTTAGATTAGAAAAATATCTTCACCGAAAGGATTATCAAGCATATCCCTGGAATAGGCTGCCCAGGGAAGTGGTTGAATCACTAACATAGAATCATAGAATGGTTTGGGTTGGAAGAGGCCTTGAAGTTCATCCAGTTCCACGCCCCTGCCATGGGCAGGGACATCTCCCACTAGATCAGGTTGCTCAAGGCCCCATCGAACCTGGCTTTGAACACCTCCAGGGATGGGGCTTCCACAGCTTCCCTGAGCAACTTGTGGGAGTGCCTCACCACCCTCAGTGTGAAGAATTTCTTCCTTACGTCTAGTCTAACCAATTTAAGGCCATTTCCCCTCATCCTGTCACTCCATGCCCTTGTAAACAGTCCCTCCCCAGCTTTCCTGTAGCCCCTTCAGGTACTGGAAGGTTGCTATAAGGCCTCCTCAGAGCTTCCACCAGGCTGAACAATGCCAACTCTCTCAGCCTGTCCTCATATGGGAGGTGCTCCAGCCCTCTGATCATCTTTGTAGCCCTCCTTTGGACCCGTTCCAACAGCTCCATATCCCTCTTATGTTGAGGATTGCAGAACTGGATACAATACTCCAGGTGGGGTCTCACAAGAGAGGAATAGAGGAACAGAATCGCCTCCCTCAACCTACTGGCCACGCTTCTTTTGACGCAGCTCAGGATATGTCTGGCCTTCTGGGTTGTGAGCGCACATTGCTGGTTCATGTCAGGCTTCTCATAGTCAGCACCCCTAAGTCCTCCTCTGCAGGGCTCCTCTCAATCACATCATCCTCCAGCCTGTACACGATCCCTGGAGGTATTTACAATACTTGTAGACATGGCATTTGGGGACATAGTTTAGTGGTGGAGATTTGGCAGTATTAGGTTTACCTTGGAGTGTGGTGATCTTGAGGGTCTTTTCCACTCTTAATGATTGTGATTCTATGATACAGTATTCTGGGTTTTAACCTAGGTGTAAGAGTTAAAATTCAGGTTGACTTACTGATGACCAGGTTGTGTATTTGTTACGTTACGCTTTGTCATCTAATGCAGTGTAAAGGCTAGATAGTGGGAATTCTTCACTCCCCCCTCCCAAATCCAGTTACAGGTCATTATTTCCTTATTAATTTAAGTAAGTTCTTTACCCTCAAGAGCAGGTTAAAATTTCAGTTGTGTTTAAAAGGTCTTTGTTTCTCCATCTCTTACATGTAGCAGCTCATTGTCTTTGCATGCGTAATAGGCCTTCAGGAGACCACAGCCTTAACTTTTTGAGAGTAGTAAGAGTCCCAGATACTTCTTTGTACTCCTTATTGTTTGTTTGGGGTTTTTTTTCCAACTCTTGGTAAGTAAATTAGAAAAAACTTAGCAGGGAGACAATGAGGAGGACCTTGCTGGCACCTTGAATTTCTAGTTTTTCTGAAAGGTTTCAAAACTGCCAAGTTTGAACATGTTGTGTTCTAGCATATATAAATAAGGAAATCAGTCCCTCTGCCATATTGCCAACTTAATGCAACATGAAAGTTGCAAAGACTTTTTCCGCTATTATTTGATGTCTGCAAAAATAAATTAACAAATATTAGCTGCCTTTCTTTGCTGGGGAGCACAAGGCAGAGTGAGGAAGAAAAGGACCATTTTCACTGCTCTTCACATAACATGAGGTCTAGGTTGGGCTGTCTTCGTGTGTGTGCTAATATTGCCTTGTTTGCACCCAGCAAATCATAATAGTTTTCAAAATTTGTACCTTTTCATAAGTTGTGTTACAGTATGTTGGTGTCAGCCAGCACCTCTTGTTTGTTCATTCCACAGATGCTTCAAAACCCATCAGAATTTGCACAGTCTGTAAAGTCTCTACTAGAAGCACAAAAACAATCTATTGAGTCTGGCTCTATAGCTGGTGGGGAACATCTCTGCTTCATGGGAAGTGGCAGGGAAGAAGAGGATATGTATATGAACATGGTGCTAGCACACTTCTTACAGGTACAGCTAAGTTACTGTTGATTTTAATAGCTGAGATAACATCTCTTCACACATCATTGATGCTGAATGGCAAAATATTTGCCTCTTAATCTTAACTGTTTCTTACATTACTCAGGTTTACGGTTTTTATTCAATTAACCCGTGTTTCATTACCATGCTTGCAAAAATCATTCCACAGATTTTTGCTTCAATGTGAAATGTCTTTTCTATTGCAGAAAAATAAGGAGTATGTAAGCATTGCAAAAGGAGGATTTATGGGTAAGCTTATTAATAATGAGCTTTGGCTTGAGAAAAATTGGTATCTTAACGCTGTTAATATTTTTATTAGGCCTTGGCTAGAAATCAGCTAAATTAGAAGCAAATAGGTCTAATTTGTCAGATTTTTGTTTTGTGTAAGTGAACACTGCACTTGCATGTTTGTGGTTAACTGTCATGGCTTACCTATATTTCTGAACATTTTAAAAATCAGTACAGGAAATGGGGAAATTGCCTCTTTATTCTAATTTACCATTCTTGATACTTAGTCTCTGTAGATTGCAGATCCTGATGCTACTTTGTGATTAACTGCTAATTGTTGTTGTGTTTTCTTAGATTGTTCATAATTCTGCAGTTTGTTGCTGGAATCTATTGAGCTCTAAAGCAAAGGAGACATCTGTGCTGCAGTATGAGTACAGAAGCATTATTAGTCAAGATGTGAAGTGTCATAACAGCTATCTTTATGATCAAAGCAGTGATTTATTTTTAGTTGCTGCTGTATTTTAATTATTTTCTAAAATAAAGATTATCCTAATGCCTTTGTACTACAAAAAGAAAAGCTAGGGATGGTTATAGCAGTATTTGAATTTATCTGTTATATTAAATTATGTGGAACAAAAATTGTTACTGATTAGTCTTGCTCATACAGTATTTTCATCAACAGACTAATGCCAGTGCAGTTCTGAATGTTTTCTAATGGCCTTTTAACAGCCCTCCAGCAGCACTTAGCAGATATCAATGTAGAAGGACCAGAGAATGGATATGGACACTGGATTGCTAGTACCTCAGGCTCAAGAAATAGCATAATCTCTTCTGTTGATGTAAGTGAATTTTGTGGTCAAGTAGTAGAGTATGGTGAGAGCCCCAGGTGTGCTGAGTCTTTTCCTCATATTCCTCATTCTGTTCTGTAGAATGCGTTACTGCAAGTCATGATTGTTTTCAATTATGTGTTTAATTTCAAACTGTATTCACTCTACAGTTGGAGGCAAACTAAATATTTTATCCTCTGTGGGAGGAAGAGCTAGTAGAGAAGAGTTTGCTGTAGTCATTCTCCAGCAGAATATATGTAATGGACCATTCTTTTCCTGGGTTTTCTTCACTCTGAAAATAAATTACTGTAAAACTGGCATATGGTTTCATGGGGAAGCTCTAAATTTTGTCTTTTCTACAGCTGATATGTTGCTCTTACAATTTGGCTTTTAATTTCGATACGATTTATCATTAATACAATTCCTTCCTCTATAGATTTTAATAGCAGAGCACTCAGTAATAAGCTTGCTTTTTTTGGATCATCTTTACCTCAGACACATATCACTGCTGTCATTTGACAGAACTCTAGAGGAATACTTAATGCTGTAATTTATGTTCTACTTAGTACCAAAAAGTAAGCTACTATTTTGTAGTCTGTTTGTTTTCCCTTCTTAACAAACTAGAGATGCGACAACATTATTTTTATATGATTGATCCTGATAGGAGTTACTTTTACAGGGCGATTCTCCTAATGGTTCAAGTGATGGAAAAGGAGTAAAGTCCCTAGTGAATAAAATGACGGTTGCTTTGAAGACTAAATCTGTGAATGTGAAAGAAAAAGTTATTAGTTTTATCGAAAATACATCTACTCCAGTGGACAGGTGCGTCACTTATATCTCACTGTGAATTGGCTGTGAGGAATGGCTTCCCATTTAGGGTGGCTGTCTTGTAAATGTAAAGACTCTGCTCATTAGGAAGAAAAGTTATCTTCCAGTTTCAGCTTTTAGATTTCTTATCCCTACCCTTCTCACAATTTTATCATGACATAGAAAGGCTACTGTGCTGCCTTACTATTGCTGCATGGTTAGTTTGATTTCTTATAATGTGTTTGTTCTGTATTGGTCTAAAAGTCAAGAGTGATTTCACTCTTATTTCACTTCCTTTGCATTCTGACTCTAATGAAATGGGTGAATGACAGAAGAATTCTGGAGGAGATTTTCTGTTTAGTTGGTTTGGTTCTGTTTTGGTTGGTTTTTTACTCCATCTTGTCAAGCTGAGGTTAACTTTTTGGAAGATGTCATTTTTTTTCAAATCCCGATGTAAAGCTACGTTTCAAATCCAGAGTCCATTTTATTTATTTAATTTTTTTTTAATCTTATATTAGAGCTGGAAATAACAATGTGCAAACATGTTAAAAGGCACTTTCAGAGTTGGAAGCTGTCATTCCACATACTTAATGAGATAGAAGTATAACAGCTTTCATCTGTCAAAGCTTTAATTGAATAGCCTGAGTTCTTTAAAATGCAGCGTTTGGAGTTGTATGTTTATAAGTATCTTGCATTTGAGTATGTATTCAAGAATCTTGCAGAGCTAGTGTTTGGTTGATAGCAGGATTTAAAGTTACGTGCCAAATGAACAGTAGCTTTTAGTAGTCTTGTATCTAATCAAAAGGTACAGATTGTTGCTTCTTTTTGTGTTGGAAAACGATTTTTTTAAGTTGTTATTTCACAATTCAAGGCAAAAAAGATTTTAAATAGCTTTTGTTGTGTGAATAATTCAGACGAGGTTTCTGTGTAAGCCAATACATAGCATGAAAATGCATCTTTTAGTAGGATTTTTACCAAATATTCTACCTCGTGGATAGCTGTCATGAAGCATTGCTTTTATTTATAAGTATCATCCTTGAAGAAGATTCATTGCCAATATAGAGCGTTCAATTATTTATCTAGATTTTTAATTTGAACTCTGTGTTTTGTTTTTTTGTTTGGTTTTTTTTCTTTAATTCTCTTGTTCTGTCCTCTACCCTAATGTACTATAGAATTCCTTTCAATATTCCCTGGCCAGACAGAGCAAGCCTGGAGCGGTAAGCTTGATAATTAAGCAGTCTGACTAAAACCACTTCTGTCGTATTTAGCATGGCATCGCAATACTTGTAAGCATTGGTTACACTGACAAAATTTTGTGCATATTTTTACATTAATTCAGGTTTTTTTAATATATTAAAGCTATTGGGTTTTACAAGTCCTGGTCAGGGAAATAGAGGAAGAAAAAGAATGTATTGGCATTGCATTCTTCTCTTAGTTTCTGCTTTTGTTATTTCTGTTCTCTTCCTTACTATTGCTTTTTAATTTTTCAACTTGTCATTTCCTATATACATTTTATTAGTGACTTATAGCAGTGAAATACACCAAGAGCAATTACTAAACAAATTATGGCTTGAGGTTTTAACAAGAGAGACTGCAACTATGAAAAGTATTTATTGTAAACTGTTCATAAGGAATCATCAGAGCTTAGATATAACAGGGGACCCATATGGAAAATCTGACTGGAAATCTGGAATTTTTCTGCTTCTCACCACATGGTGATAGAACATTCTAATAGAAACAGGGGCTCATTACTAGGAAAAGAAAATGCTGAGTTAATAAGTACGTATGCCTTGCAACTCTCCCTCATCTTGTTCGTAGAACTAATTCGTTTCACACAACTGTGGAGTCCTTTCACATTTGCCTCATTTATTGCCTAATAGTTTCAGAAATGAGAAATGAATTGTGGTTATATAAAATTACTTTGACAAATGAAGGACAGCTCATGTGTAATAGCTTTGGAAATTTGGTTGTACTTCAGGAACTCTATATAGAGCTTTTGACCCTCAGACTGAAAAGCATAGAGATTGGTGCTGGAAGAACTAATGAAGATTTAAAGTACTCTTTGGATTTTCAAGGATTTTGGACCAATTATTCTTTCAACTTGTTTGCACAAAATTTGAGATAGGATTTACTTGTAACCATTACAGAATGGTGTATGAGCAAAACTAGAAGTAGTGTTAACCAGTATTTTATTTTTTTTAAAAAGGTGGGGATATCACAATAGCAGATAATATATTTTTTTTAATTTAGAAGTCTTCAAAATTGTGGGGATTTCTTCCCATGATTCTTCCCCAAAAAATTGATCAGTTTTTTAGAACATGGTAAGAAACTTTAACATTTGGTGACGATGTTTAATAACTGAAAAACACTTGTCTGTGTTTGTAACCCAGAAGTTTTGATGTATTGACACTATACTTCAGTTATTTTACTTGCTCTTTTCAGTTATATTGCCTGTCTTCTTTCATTGGGAAGATGCAGTAATAAATTCACATACACTATGGACTCAACTATTCTCTTAAATATGCAGCACTTAAAAACGTGGAATGGCATTCTTTTCCCATCCTTTCAGTTAGGTCCATTTTGTGTTTAGCGCCAATAGATTTAGTTTTGCAGGTTTGCCACTAAAGGGTGTTGCATTCAATTTGTATCAATGTAGTGATGGCCTTCCATGCAAGCAGGCTAAAGGAAATTCCATTCTGGCTTGAAATGTTACCAGATTTTTATAAAGTAGCTTTATACTTTCTCTTGTCTTGACTGACTTTGATCTATGAACATCAGATGTCTATGAAATCCTCTCTGTGTAATTCAATTTGACAGTATTTAAATGTGCTTCTTACTAAATTGATTGTGTATTGCTAAAGCATATTTACAAAAGACTCTATAAGTAGCACTGCCCTCTTGAATTGTCAGTGTCATTGATGCTTATTGTCGTAAACACTAATGAGCATGTTTTTGTATGTTTCTTTTTTTGACTCATTGTAGAATGCATTTGTTTTTTTTTTTTGTTTGTTTTTCCCTTATTAAACACATCTTGTCTACATTAGTAAATTTCAGCCATAGAAAACGTAGTTTTCTTTAACTTTCAGATATGCTTTCAGGTATACTTAAGTACTAGCATTCGATTTTATACTACTAAAGAGGTTGTCCCTTCTCCTTGGTTCCACAGCAGCATATAAAGTGGATTATGTAAATATACTTTACACAGGAACCAGAGCTTATGGTGTATAGGAAATATGACTACACGTTATAGGGAGGGAGGTTATAGAAAATGAAATTGAGGGAAGGGACTGGCATGGTTTTCTTGTTTGTTTTGTTTTGTGGGTTTTTTTTTTTTAAACTACTACTACCGCTACCTGAAAGGAGGTTGTGGAGAGGAGGGAGCTGGCCTTTTCTCCCAAGTGACAGGGGACAGGACAAAGGGGAATGGCCTCAACCTCCGCCAGGGGAGCTTAAGGCTTGACATCAGGAAAAAAAATTTCATGGAAAGGGTCATTGGGTGCTGGAATAGGCTGCCCAGGGAGGTGGTCGAGTCGCCTTCCCTGGAGGTGTTTAAGGGATGGGTGGATGAGGTGCTGAGGGGCACCTTTAGTGAGTGTTAGGAATGGTTGGACTCAGTGACCCAGTGGGTCCCTTCCAACCTAGTGATTCTGTGATTCTATGTTGCGAGTTCTGTAGGCTGAAATAATGAACTGTTTATTTTTGTTAGCAATTACCCATTTTATGGCTTTCTGAGCCTTCAGGTTTTCTCGTATTTTTTCAAGTATTCCCAGCAGTTGAGGGCCGGAACTTTTAACATGACAGCTGTGACCATGTAATCACAGCATTCTGAGCTGAGCTTTAAAATATCTCAGGATTTGTCAATGTCAAAGTTTGTTTCATTTTATATGACCTGTAGAAGTAAATTTAAGTGTGATTTTTGAGGTCAATATCTATGCAGAAGTTGCAGTGATGCTGTGATTTTAGCAGTAGGAATTACTTGACCAGAGTTTTTAGGACTTGGCTAGTGCTGGAGAAACAAGTGGGCAGGAAGAGTCCACACTGGGCAGGAAGAGTCCACACTGCAGATAGGTGGTTTATGGTAACCTTACTTTGAAGTGATTAAGGTATTTTGTTATCTTTTGAGGAATTAACCATAAAAATGAGCTTCCAGACGTTAGTTAGTCTTCACTTCTTCCTCCACCCCGATTTGGCCTCCTTGTAAAGCCAGTTTGACTGTCCAGAATTATTTCAGTTTTGTGCTAGAAACCTCATGGCATGTTGTCAGTTTTTAGATCTCCAGTGTATTTTGTCATTTGAGAAGGAAACCAGCAGTTCATTTTAATACAAAGTAGTCTTTCTTTTAACTTTGTTTGTTACAAGTCAGCCTTGCCATGTAACAGAAACACATGCTTTCACTAACCAGATTGCTTAGTGGGGCCAGTGGCAGCTTACTTGCAGGCAGCTTTGTGAAGTTTCTTGTGCTTCCCAGTCGCACAAACCTGTTTACATTTTGCTAATATGTTATTATAGGAGTCATACCATCAGTTTCAAAGTTACTTTTCTTCTCCCATCCCATGTCCTCTCCTGCTCTTTTCATTGCCAACAGACATGTCAGCAGCAGTGACAGAGTAGGAAAGCCCTACCGTGGTGTGAAACCAGTGTTCAGCATCGGAGATGAAGAAGAATACGATACTGGTATAGTAGATTTTCCTCTTACCTATATTAGCTTATTTGGACAAAATTATTAAGTTTGGCTAAATGATAAGAGCGTGTTTTACATCTTTGTCTTAAAATGTGACATACTTCTGACTGTCATAATTGATCATGTTTGTTATGGTGATGCCTGGAGCCAGCCAAGAAGGAAACACCTTTTTTGAATACATAGTAGCAGACTAAAGGAGAACAATTTTGTATCGGGCACCCAGCAGCTAACAGGAAGAAATTGATATAGATGAGTTTAGTGTATTGTTCATGTTTACTTGTTTGTAGTAAAGATCTGTTTTTCTACACTGCTCTTGTACGTGTAAACCTGCAGTTTGTACCTCTGTTGCTTACGATAGTAAGCAAAATGTAGAGGACCTGGTGTGGCTCATAGATCTCAGGTTGAATCCATAGTATTGGCAGTTAATAGAATGATCTAAATTTCTGAAAATGTTGTTGGAGCTAAACTTAAGATGGCTAATATGCACACCTCTGCAGTGTTTTGTACTTTGCTTTTTACCATTGAATGTATTAATAATTGATTAATCTCTTGATGTGCGTGTACAAAAAACATGCAATTTTTTGTTTATTTTTTTTTAGCTAGTTGGAAAATTACAGGCAAATCTGGAACGCCACACTTTTCACAAAGGTGGGGGTTTTTGAGACCAGTGCTAACATTACAGTGATGTTCACCTACTGCTGTCTTGGTTCTGTTCTGGTACCTTTAGCTCACTCCCAACCATCATCATCTCACACGTAGCTATTCTGTGACCAAAAGGCATACTCAACTTCCACGTGACAAGCAAATAATTAGACTAAGAATCTTTGACTTGCAAAAGATATAACTTAGGAAGCTTAACGAAAGAGATTGATAGGATCTGGAGTTCTTTAAATAAGATTGATGACAAGCAGTTGATCATTGCTCGTGTGCTGTAAGAATTATGAAGGAGCAAAATGAAACTATCAGGCAGAAGCTTTAACACTAACAAGATACTTCTCCAAATGCCACGTAATTAAGTTTGCACGGTTCTTTAAGCATCCATAACAGCGCTTGGCAGAGTCTGTGTGGTTGCAGGAAACCAGGTCCTCAAAGATAAATTGTCTAGAACATAATTTCAGTAATGATTGTTTTCTAATTTCTATTTACACTTGCTTTTAAAAGCATTGTGAAACTTACTAAGCTAGCAGAATCAATGCAATGACTTGAATGAGCAAAGCCAACACATATGAAGTGAAAATCCTGTTTTTTTGTTAAAGAATGCAAAAAGTGAACCTGTTTCTGTATGATTTTTTTTAATTATCTTTTAGTGGTTTTTTTGTAGTATGTAATTGCAGTCAGCTGTAATAATTGCAGCCTCGTCTAGGTGGTCCTGCTTGAGTAGGAGGATTGGACCAGGTGACCTTGAGAGGTTCCTTATAACCCCAGTCATTCTGTGAAATGAGGATGGATTTTGTTCCATTAGTTTCAATTTCATGATGTATTTTTTTCCCCATTAAAACCTTTTCAGAAGTGTGGCTGTAGTTCTGAATTGCCTTGAAAAAGATGCTTTAAAGAGATGTCCTTCAAAGTTGTTTCTGGGACTAATTTCTGTGGATTTAATATAGTTAATTGTTTTGGACAACTAGATTGCTTAAATTCTTCTAATGTAGCATCAAAATTACTATGTAAATATAATCACAATATTTACACATAAACACAATATTCTACACTTAAGTGATAACAAAAGAGTTTTGGGTGTTTCACCAAAGTCTGTACTTAAATTTTTGGTTTTAAGTATGTCCTTAGAAAGAATGTGAGCTCGGACAATATTTGCTAATGATCCAAGGTTATTCAAGGTAAAAAGGACAAACCGAAGAACCGAAGGAGCCTTTTTCTAGTCTAAGTGACTGAGCAATAAAATGGCACATGAAATTCAGTGTGAATTAATATGAGATGAGAAAGATGTGAAAAAAACCCAAACAGTTCGAGTTTCAGATACAAAATGAAAGACTGATTTGGCTGCGTCCAGTTAAGTGCTAGGCATTCTAAGGAAAGGAACAGAGAATAAAACAGAAGTTGTCATGTCACTGTATAAACCTAGGTTCACCCACACATTGAGTATTGTGTGTCTTGATCCTCTATCTCAGAAACAATATATTTGAACAGGAGATGCTTCAGGGAAGCGTAAGAAGGGTGAGAAAACATATGAAGTGGCTTTCATAACAGATATAACAGAATATTAGAACTTCTGTTATGTGAAACAGGCAATTTAAGGGAGGAAGAATGGCCCACAAAAGTAATTCCTGGCCTGGGATCAACAGTTGTTGATTCCTTCTTGTACAGGAAGCTAGAAGCTGCAAGAGGAGGCTTTCCTGGAATGTAGTTGACATGTTTTTGTTACTCCTTGCCTGAAGATATTGATATTATAGATGCAAAAAGTTTACATGTCTTCAGGGAATGTCTGGACAAGTCCAAGTAAGAGATCTGTTAAACTTTACTGAGCAGACAAATCAGACTGGACTAATAAATCCCTGGGCTGGAAATAATTGTCTGATGAGAGAGGATTAAAAGAAATATTAGATATGCATGCGTTTTTCGTTCTTTCTCTGAACAATTGTTCATAGCTATGTGAACCTTGGTTTGAACCAGTATAGCTGCTGTGGGCTTAAGTGAATTGAGAAGTTGTATGAAGTTGTGTGAAAATCTTTTTCTTTTATTCTTTTTTCGTTCAAAATAGATGAAATTGATAGTTCCTCAATGTCAGATGATGATCGAAAAGAGATCGTCAACATCCAAACATGGATAAATAAACCTGATGTGAAGTATAACTTCCCCTGTAATGAAGTAAAAGA
Source organism: Cuculus canorus (assembly GCF_017976375.1). Taxonomy (NCBI): domain Eukaryota; kingdom Metazoa; phylum Chordata; class Aves; order Cuculiformes; family Cuculidae; genus Cuculus; species Cuculus canorus. The sequence goes on along the minus strand of NC_071401.1, from coordinate 117,888,934 downwards.
AAATGGACATATGTTTCCCAGGTACTGGAATTAGTCCTAAACTAAATGAAAATGTCTGTCTTGGTACACATTTTAGAAAAAAACTTGGGCAATTAAGCTATTCTTTATATTAAACTATGAAATGAAGGCGTGAAACAACCTGTAACAAAATTTTACTTTTATATTTGCAATCTTATATTTGCAGTGGTATAAAGTAGTAGTTATGTGCAAAACCTGCTATGAAGTTCTGTTTTGTGAAACAAGATAGTAAGAAAAATATTCTTGGTATATGTAGGCTTGTTTTTTCAAGACCCAAGTACCTGCAGTTCCTGTTTTTCTTGCCTACTTGTCTGTGCCTTGTACTATGCACCACTCTTGCCCCTAAGATTCAATGACTTTGTTAAGCCTGCAAGAGCAGACCATGATGCTTGCTGTATTTTGGCTTCCCCAAAGAGTGCAAATCCTGTTGAGTCTGGATGAGTGAAAGTTGTGATGAGCTTTTTCTTGCGTCATGGTCTGTTCTTGTCTTTTGTTATTAATTTGTTTTCCGATTAGATTTATTCTAAATGGTGTATATTTAGTAATCTGTTATAGTGTGATTTCTCCAACTGAGTTAGAACTCAGCTAGTGTGTTCCCACCACTAGCCGAACATGCATTCCTTCCATGAAAAAGACAAAAGTGAGTCTTGAGCTGATTGGGCGGGTCAGCATCTCATTGTTGGTGTTTGTACAGTGATCGACAGCCACAGTCATCAAGTCCTTTTAACTTGGGTCTGATGCTCCATGTGTAGATCTGCCACTCTATAGATGGAAGAATAGGGTTGGGTATGACTGAAGGATGAGAGGCTGGAGGCATTTTCTCTTCTCTGTGTGTGATTTAACACATTATGCGTGGTTATGATCTTTCTTGATAGCACTCATGGCTGTTGCTTTGAGGTGATAATATTAAATGTTCACTCTAGCTTTTTATGCAGTTGATACCACACTTGTTTTCAAAAATGGCTGTGATACAGTCAACAAGGAAAATCTGAAGTATTTTGTAGTCCTTTTGAAATTACAGATTTTAAAAGTAGCAAGACTGTTTCTTAGGTTTGGAAACTGTTTTATCTAGCTCTCTTAATGTAGCTTCTTTGTAGAGTTTAGCTTTCCAAAAAGCTGATACTAAATTCATTAGCAAATTTAATTTGTATTTTTCTTTTTCTTAAAGTCATCTCCTAGTAACAGCAACCCATATGTACTGTTTGAGAGAGATTCCATCACGGAAGGGACTGGCTTACATACAGTCTCGGCAGGCACTCAACTCTGTAGTCAAAATCACATCCAAGAAGAAACACCCCGAACTGATCACCTTTAAATATGGAAATAGCAATACTTCAGGCATAGAAATTTTGGCAGTTGAAAGGTAAGCCATCTCAGTAGCAGAGATGTAAGTAGTAATGATATACAGGGGCAGGCCGTAATTCCTAGAATTGAGTTCAGAAGTAATAGTTTGTATTTGGAATAGATAATTTGGATGTGAACTAGAAAAAAAAATCTGTCAGCAGAATGAGAAGCGTTTACAAGACCCAGCAAAGAGTAATTACATGGTCTTCAGTGACAGTTGTTGGGAGTGGGGTGTCTGTCTGCAGCCTTAACTATGGAATTCTGAAGAGTGGGATTTAAGAGAGTTGCCTTTCTTCTGTGGTATCTTTTTTGAGACATCTAACTCTTCCTATGCATTGTATGAGGAGTACAGAAGCCTAACATCAAAACTGTAAACTCTGAAAACTGGTTCTGGAAAGTTAGGTATTGCCATGCTCAACATTTGCATGCTTAAGATTGGAGGGAAGTCAGAGGAATGTGTATTGAGCTTTTATCCCACTGGCATAGCCTGTTGTTTCTTGGTGAAGTTTTAACAAAGTTGCTGACACTAGCTGGACATTTTCTCGTCTTCTTCCTGGGGGACAACTGTGTGCTGTGGTTTCTCTGCTTTTACAAGAAGCGGGAGTTGAGTTCCCTAGCTAACTAGGGAAATTGTTCTCTGCCTGATGGCTGCTTCGAATGAAATTAGTTCAGTAGTAGGTCAGACTGGAGCAAATCCAGAAGAGAAAGGACTCCTATGCTTCAGTCAGACAGTGCTATCTGTAGAGATCTTGAACTGCCGAATCTATCCCACTGTCAATTTATAAAGAACTCTTCCTTTCCAGATGGCCTGTGAAGTACTCCTTAACAGTTCCAAGTTCACAAATGGGAAGTGTTTCATAGTATAAACAGGAAATAAATGTTATTTTCTCAGTAGTTTTTCATTTTAATGTATTTTCCTCCTCCTTGCTTATAGTTTGTGTAAGACATAAAATCTTACTTCATTGAAAACAAGGATTATGAAGTCAATACTCAGAACTTTTATAGTGAATTAATAATGGCTTTTTCTAATCTTTTTTTAAGGTATTTGATTCCAAATGCAGGTGATGCTACCAAAGCCATAAAACAACAGATCATGAAAGTATTGGATGCCTTGGAGAGTTAATAACTAAAGACTTTGTAGAGAACAGTTTCTGAAGAAGAAGCAACCAAGATATTGTATGTGGACGCAAGCTGACTGTTTCCCAACTGAATACTAACTTCAGAGTGTTTTTCTGTTTGCTGATGGGAGTGCCTGAGTAGCAGGCTTAAGATAGGGTAAATTATTATCAATTTCTGAACAGGATTTTAATTTTTTTATTATATATTTTTTTTGTTTTGAAAAAATGTTTATTATAAAGGTCAGCTTGTTTCAGTTTTAGTGCAGCTTTAATGTTAGTGGTTTGCAAGAGATCTTTGCAAGATAAGGTGCAGCTGAATTCACTTTAACCATGTTAAAGGCTGAAGAACTGCCAGATACGGAGAAGCCGTTGAAATCAGAATGTTTTTAAATTACTGTCCCTCGGAAGTAAAATGTCTCTATTGCCTACAGTCTATAAATTTGACTTTGCCTACTGGGTAGTATTGAAGACTGATTAAAAACTTAGGTTTATGAGCAGAGCAGTTGAAAATCTTAGAAATGTTGATTCATTATCATTAAAAATTATTAAATCCAGCATGGGCTGCAGATAAATGAAAAAAATGCAAGCAAATATAAAACCAACTTTTTGAAAAAGTCTTATCCACTACTAGGTTAAATAATTGGAATTGGTGATAAGGGTATTTTTAAATACCAAAATGAACTATGCACAATAAGCTTTTACTAGAGGGTTGTGATTTATTGTTTTTTTCTATTATGCAAAATTTTGCATTTCATAAGCTAGGGCTGTTTTTCTTGATGAATGTGTGCATTGAAATTGAAATTAATGCTTCATGACAGAAAATGGCAATTGAAAACAGGTTGCCTTGCTTCTCAGAGACAAAATGTGTAAGGTAATTAGACCTTCAAAAACTTCCAGTTCAGCACAGAAGTATGTGCAGATTGAAGACATGTTCAGTGAGAAAATTAACACACAAATAAAGAGATTCAAGGGCTGTATACCTGTGATAAACATATTCATTACCTGTTGCCTTCATTAATTCACGCATTTGTTTATATTCTTGTAACTAACATCTTCTAAATTAGTTAATGTTTGAGAAATGGTAACAATGTGTTTGTTTATTAGCAGCTTTCCATTTGTTCCAAAAACGGTTCTCTTGTTAAAAAGCTTGCTACAGGAATGTCCTTATGGCTGAGGCATAGCATTTTTGTAGACCGATGTAGAAATTACCAAAAACTGTGAAATGAAGATAATAGGGATTAGCTTTGCTGTGTGAAATCATCTGAGTATTTGAGTCCAAACATACATACAATTCATACAGCACCAGAAGGTAAAGTAAAATAAATTAAACTGACCTTTATAAAAAACAGTTCTAAGTTATTTTACTAGGAATCAAGCTAGGGCACCTTAATCTGGGACTAATTCTTTTTTTATTTTATTTTATTTTATTCCTTCTTAGTATCTAAGTAAACACCAATAGAACTTGAACTGTTGAAGATATTTGCATGAAATTGCACCTGGGCCAACCCTCATGTATTTATAGTTTTGCCCAGCAGCTGTTGTATTACTTTTTCCTCTTCCTACTCCCTTCTAAAAATATCCTGAAGAGTCTCTGACTCTGTGCCTACTTCAGCAATGAGATCTTTTTCATGTAAAAATGTTTGTGTTACTGTTTATAAACTACAGTTGTAAATAAACCAGTACAATTTGAACATAACTTGTTCTGTCAGAACGTGTTTAGTTGCATGCGGTGTGAATTCCCTGAAGCAATTAATAGTTTTTCATGAAGTTTTTTTGTAAATGGAAGTGAATTTGATCTTTGGAGTGGACAAATCTGGTTGTGGGTCATATGAAGCTACTGTCATTGACATCTTAATGTAAGTATTTTGGAGTTTAGACTCATTTCATCAAATACTTCTGAATGAGCCATAGTAAGCATCCATAGAAAGGTCGTAAAGAGTTAACAAATGGTCAGATTACAGGAGGGGACTCTGCAGAAATTCCAGATTTCTCAGCATTGTATTTTTATATTATGAAAATGCTGATAAAATGATACAACATGTTTCTCCTAGCCATTGGGGGGTGGGAATTGTGGAAAGTTGTTAGTGTATTTGGATATTAAGTATGGAAAGTGGGTAATATGTATGTCTCCATGAAGACAACAAATATAGACCTTTTAGAGAGAAAGTTAATCTGTACTAAGTCAGTTCTTAAATATCTTCTGTGTAGAAATGTATTATCCAAGCCATTAAGAGGCTAATTATTTGTAATTTTTAAGGCAGTGTACATGTCATCAACAGACTCCCTTGTCTTACAAAGTCCAAACTATGAATAATTTCTGTGGTGGTTTATGCATCTCTACCCCCAGTGTACAGGCTGCTTTGCCTTGTGGTGTACATATCTGTAGTGAGTATGTCTGTTATAAAACTTGTATTGCTAACCAGAAAATCCAGTTATAGTGCTGGAGTGACAGTTTTTGAAAAAGAAGAATCAGAGTAGTTACTGTGCTACTTTCCATCCCTTTCATCTTCAAGAATTTTCTTTTTTCATTATTTGCCACTGCACTGCTGTCTGTATTCTTGAGTTAAAAATGACAGCAGATGTGTTGCTGAGGGGGTTAATTTTAATTTTTATTAATTTTGGTGATAGATGTGAGGTCTGTAACAGGAAACACTCTCCTCTGAGTAAGCTTTCCTGCCAAATAGAAGCTCTTACCTTTGTGTTTCATAGCACAGAAGCACTGACCCTGGCTCACTGATGGCTCCTCAGTTGTCTCACAAATTCTTTTATATCCTGATCTGTATGAGAAATTTTGCAGAACTGTATGTGTATTTCCCACCAAAAATACTCTGACACCAAAAACTCTGTGGAGTTGCGATTTTATTTACATTGTCTTCTCCAGATGTAAGTGAAGATGACTTTCTGTTCTTTCGGTTTAGTTCCTGTTAGGAAGCCATACATGTGAGTCTCAGCAGTATTTGTAGCTTTTCCTTCAAGCAGCGTTTTGGCTGTAGTATCAAAACTTTTTATACTGTCAAATAACCTTTTTCTGATAGGCATAGTTTACTGAATGGCTGAAAAGTTTCCCGTTTGGGAAGAAGGAGAGTGATAGTGTGTAACTTGTCCTTTTGGGTTTATTTAGTGCTTTCAGATATTTTTGTTTTGAAACTTGAAAGATACACTATCTCTCTGAACCATGAGAAACAGTGGAGTTTTACCCTGTGTTTTTCATCTTGAAGGGATGATACTACTTCATTGCTTGTTCTCTTTCTTATTCTGTGCTCTGCCCCAAACCTTGTGTGAACTGTGGAGGCAGCCATTCTTTGCACCTGGAGCCCTGCAAGGTGTGCTGGTCAAAAAAAGAAAAGGAAAGGTCTGCTGAAGAGCTGCTGCATCACCTACATGTGTGCAATTGTCTGCTGTTGGTAATTCTACCATGCTTTGGGTTGGTCAGTTTGCATTACTGCTCCGGGAGGCAGACTGAGCAGCTTTTCTTTTGAGTGAAGGTGGGTAACTGCTGTAAGCAGTGGTAGTTGTGTATCTCAAGTGGATTATGCACTTCCCATCCTTTATCTGTCTGCACACGTTTCCTGACAGTGAACACATGTAAGAGATTCACCCTGGGTTACCCATTTTGTTTTTTCCTTGCCCATATTCTGTCATGTGCTTTCTATTTGTGGAGATACTCTTGCATGAGAAATACTGCCTTGACACAACATGAATCTACAAACACGCCTTTTAAAAGCCCGAGAGAGTAAATTATATACATGAGGCAGCAGTGTTCAGTGTTGAGGAAAGGGGAGCACTCGGTGCTTAAAGTTAGTGATAGAAACCGTATAGCAGATTAGCATATTGGTTTGTACCTTAGGAGATGTTGTTATAGTAAGAGAGGATGTGGATGTCCCAGGTGACCGAATTGCCTTTACACTGGTGCAGATCTCTTAGGATGAGCTCTTAACCAATACAAGGCTGCTAGGGCTTGCACAGGGCTGGGAAAATAGAGTGTCAACACATCGACTCTGTGAACCACTGAGAGATTCAGATGCACCTCTGTGGTTTTACCAGGTGCTGAGTGGTGGGCCCTGAAGGAGCTTTCCCGGCTCCCTGACACTGGCTGGGGTTCCATGGGGTGGGGAAGGCTCAGCGGTGGTTTGGACTTGGGGCAATTGATCCCTGCTCAGTCCTGTGCTGAACTTGTGCTGGTGCTCCCTCAGCCTGTGTCAGCAAAACTGCTTGGGGAAGAGCCTTGAAACCGGATCGAGGAACTAGAAAGGCTTTTTAACAGTGGTGTAAGAGTGGGTTTTAAACAGATCCCGCTACAGGGGGGCGTTCCCCTTTAATTCCCTTCTTCATTATGAGAGTAGTGAGGCTCTGGCATAGGCTGCCCTATCCCTGAAGTGTTCAAGGCCAGGTTGGATGGAGTTTTGAGCAGCCAGATCTGGTGGGAGGTGTCCCTGCCCATGGCAGAAGGGCTGGAACTGGGTGCTCTTTCAGGTCCCTTCCAACTCAAACTATCCTATCGGTTTTGAAAGCTGGGGCGCGGGGGATGGGACTACATTTCCCAGCGTCCCCCGCGCGCGTCCGGCGCTCTATAAAAGCGGAGGTGTGTGGGATGCGGGCGGCGCGGGGAGCCATGGCCAGTGAGTGGCGGCGGGCGCGGGCCCTTCCCCCCGGCACCCCCGAGCCCCCTCTCGGGCCGCGGGGGGTGTGGGAGCTTGGGGGGGAAACTGGGGGTTTGCAGCCTGGAGAAGCGGAGGCTGAGGGAAGACCTTATCGCCTTCTACAACTGCCTGAAAGGAGGGTGTAGCGAGGTGGGGCTGGGCTCCTGTCACAAGTGACAAGCGATAGGTGAGAGAGGGTGGCCTCAAGCTGCGCCAGAGGAGGTTTAGACTGGATATCAGGAAGAAATTCTTTACAGAAAGATCCAAGAGGTCTTTTCCAGCCTGGTGGTTCTATGATTCTGTAATACAGGTACTAGAGGGAGCTGCCATGGGCACTCTTGCTTTGCTACAGACGGGTAGAAACTGCTTGTGCATCTCTTGGTGCTGTTGCAATGGCCACTTGTCTAGCTAGACATTTGATAAGAACAAACCAGATGTGCTTAGCCTCTGATGTTTTCCAGAAAAACATACTTCATAGCAATATGAATACGAACTATTATTTCACTCTGATATGGTTTTACCTGGTAGTGGTTTGCAATGCTATAGCCTTATCCGAAGAATTGCTTTTGAAGAAGTTTTTGTGGTAGCTTAGCAAGGTTGGAAGAAGAGATCTCAAGTGTCTGCAGCACTGTTGGGCATTTCTCTGTGTTTCTGTTACATCTCACTATTTTAAAACAAAACTGTGGGCACGAGTACATGTATTCTGTTGCGACTGAGCTTTGGTTTTGACCTTTAACAAACTCCAGGCCTGAGGCACAGAGAAAATTAATTAAAATAATAATTAATTAATTAATTAATAAAATTAATGTTTTCCTTGTGTTTAAAACATTATGGAAAGAAAGTTAGTTAAAATTTTCCTAGTAGGTGCTCTTTTGTGGTTTGTTTGTTTGTTTAAATAAGTGAATTTATGCTGAAAAGTAAATCTTTAAGTGTCCAGTTTCTTTAAGCTAAAACACATTGCACTAATATGGGAAATTTTTAGACAGATTCCTAATATGGTTATTTAGTTTAGGCGGGAAGCTAACTGGTTACATCTGTTTAAAATCTCAGTGAAGCTTTATTTACTCACTAAACCAAATATGAAGAGTGTCTCACGTGAAGAGCAGTGAAGCGAGCAGTTAGTCATTTACTTAACCTCTAGAAACTAGCTGCATGGCGACTGAAGTGAGAACTAAAGCAGGAAGATAAATCTTTTGCCTGACTTCCTGACCCAAGCTTGTCTTCACTTGTGTCAGTACTTCCTGTTTCCCTGACTGCTGAGGCTGTGTTGCTTGCTTTATCCCGTAGTGATTTTTTACTGTGTTGCAGAGGAGTTTTCCAGACAAGACAGTTGCTTTGGAACTGGGGTGCTTTTCTTTATGAGGCCAGAGCAGGTTTTTATTTATAAAAAAGGAGAAAGTTTTACCTGATGAGGATGTGTTTTACTACAATCCAAGGAACTAGGAGATTCATAGAAGGAAGTCCAAGGAGTGTGCACAGAACTTGGTTTGATCTCTTCCACTTGGGTACTTCAAGAGCCAGCAAATGTAAATCCTGCTTTGCTGCTGTAGAGAAAGTGTTGATAACACAGTTTGCAACTGTCTTTTGGTTAGAAACCGAATTGCAAAGAAATGATCAGGAAAAATGTTGTCTTTATTGTGTTTTTATAGCCATTTCCTATGCGAGGTGTGTTTTGAGGAGTAAAAGCAAAACTTTCCCATATTTGGTGCTTTGGAGATTATCCAGACCTTTACTTTGGTAGTGGCATTTTAGGACATCCAGTGCTCCTCAGGTGATGGGCACAACCAAAAGATAGGCCCACAAAACATGTAGCAAACTGAGAAGGAAAAAGCAGATCTATGTGTCTAGTGGTCTCCCTTTCTGTCACACGGTATCCTTACGTTAGAACTGGGGCTTGAGTGCTGCCTAGACGTTACTCACTTGAGTAGAGCGAAGGAAGTGTATGGTTCCATTAGCAAGGTTTGAATGCTCTTCCTGTTTTAAGAGACGATTTCCAGAGTCATAGAGTGTAAAAAGGGTTGGAAGCGGTTTGTGTATATGTTACTGTATAAGCAAATGTATTTTGTTAAATGCTCATTAGTGAATTCAAATTTTGAAGAGTTTTTCGGGGGGGAATTCTGCTGACTAATTTTTTCTTTTCTACCGTTAGACTTCCGTCTGGCTCTTATTCAGCTTCATGTATCTACTGTTAAATCAGATAACCTTCAACGAGCCTGTGGACTGGTGAGAGAAGCTTCAGCTAAAGGAGCAAAAGTTGTGGCTCTACCTGTGAGTAAGGATGATGGTGGGCTTAGCGGTTATACCTCAAGCCCTTGAAAACTTCTTTCTAGCATTACTAATGCATTATATATTCCTATTTCTCGTTGGAGAGCTTGGACACTGGATGAGGCTCCAAAGTAGGTGAAAAAACAGGGTTCTGTCTAACAGCATCCTTAAGAGGGGAGAAAGCAAGAAGAAAAAAAAAAAAGGAAGCAGATTTTGTTTTTTGTGGTGTAAGTTTTTTTATGGTTAAGTTTTTGTTGGTTTAAATCCTGTGGAATTCCATCACGTGCATTCTGAATTCACAGAATTGTCACTATGGTTTGAATCTTTGCAGAAAGTTTCCATGCTAGAAATGTAGGAAAAGGTGATTTTTAAGTAAAGAATGTTGATACAAAAATGAAAGAAAACAGGTATATGCTGACTGTCTTCACCATAATCATTTCAGATGAGATAGTACATGAGAAATAAAACAGACCTAAGACGTTTCCAATGGGTCATTTGTGGCTGAATTATAATTAAGACATATTTCTCTTGTGACTTCCTTGTATGGAGACATAAAGGGCCACTTAAAATTGCTGCTAATTTCTGATTTATTTTTTGACTCCAGCCATGATTACCCTGCTGAATTTTCACACAGATGAGTGTGCGGGCAACAAGGTGACGTTCACAGTGCAGCTTTAAGTTTTTTCCCCTCTTCCTGGTGGCCCATGTGTTACCCCTGTGCCTTGCAGCATCTAACACAGGAGTGCAAAGTTCTTCTCTGGGTGAACTTTTGGTCTGAGTGTTTTACACGTAGAATGTTTTCCTTCCTGCTGTCACAGTCAAAGTATTAGGCAACCTTCCCAGCTCCTCTGTGCTAACACAGCTCTTGTGTTGTGGACGTGACCTTTGATTATTCTGGCTGAGCCTCCTACATTGTGATCATCTATTATTTGCCAGTTTCAGCATGTGTACAAACATTGAGTTTTCCAGACTGGTTTAGTTGAGATACTTACTTTGCCACTGGTAACTTATGCTTTTAGAGTAAAACTTGTCAAACAAGGTTTTTCACAAGCTTTTGGGAGGGAAATTTTATACTGGCATTAGAATGTGAGTATGAAATACTCTCTTCCCTCCATTTTTTTTTTTTTGAAGTCACTCTACATAAAGAACAGGAATAATTTACACTGACTGTATAATTTACACCTTTGCAGACACATGTGACAGTTTTCCTGTGACCTGTTAGGCTTGATGTGTTAATTATTTTTTTTTTTTTCATTACTGAACCAGGAAAAAAAATGAGAGAAAAACAGTTTGTAGTGTTCATGGATAAAGAAGTAAAACCAGATTCAATTTGAATCTACAAATTGATAGAAAGCAATTCAGAGATCTGTACCTTTATTCTTACCGCTTTGGAGAGCACAGGATGAGGTGATCTATGCAGGCACTCTGCAGTCTCTTGAGTCTCTGGTTTCAGTACCCACATTGACACTGCAAGTGGCAAGAGGAAGGTGGAGGCAACTAGCATTGCTTGCATTTCCTTGAAGTTCAGGCAAGCTTTCAAAAGCCTGGGAAGCTCATTTAACAGCCTGCAGAGGCTTTCCTTTCTGCCTCTTCCATCTACAAATTCTGTTCTGGGTTAGCTGACACCTGCTGACTCAGTGTCTGTATAGAGGCCAAACCATCCATCAAGTTTTGGTTCAGTTTTTCCAGTTCAGTAGAATCTGCTACAGTTGTCTGTTTGCTTAAGCAATTAAGACACAAATGTTCATTGTGCTATTCACAGCTTAATTTATTTATTTATTTTTTTTTTTGGTTGAGGGGCCAGTCTTGTTACAACTTCCAGGTAACAGTTGAGGCATATGCTTGGGCTGGGAGTTACTTGCTGAAGAATAAATGCTGGCACTGTTTGATAGCCTATCTGTGGCCTTCAGCTGTACTCCTTTCGGGACAAGAAAATGTTGGAAGGGGCTCGTATTGCACCCTCGCAGAGCTGGCAAATACACTACAGAGCAGAAGTTCTGGATATCTTGGGCATCTCAAATACCACTAGTCACCTGGTTTAGGAATCTAAACTGCTCTATTCATCTTACTGTCTAAAGATTGCATGCCTGGTTCTGAGATTCAGCAAATCTTTAACTAGAGCCAGAGTTCAGTTGTGAGGAAAAGGATTTTAAAGCATTTTAAAGGATTGTTTTAGCAACAGAATATGTAACATTGAGTAATGTATGCTTTTGCAGAGGTCCTTTTCAAAATGAAGAAATCGTGGGCTGTGGATGCACACGAGCATTTCACAGGTTTTAAAGGATCCGTTTGGCTTGTAACTTGTCAAATGAGGTAGGGGGAGCTTGGCTCATTGTTCTGATGAGAATATCCCTTGTGATCTTCCTGAGTCTAGCACTAGCCTTGTTACTTGCAGCCTGCATGTAACAAGGAAAGAATATGTACTTGCAGCTTATGTTCTGTTTGGCACACCTTCACACCAACACACTCACTGCATTTTCTCTAATTGCTAAGGCTTCTCTGGCCTCCTGATATTTTCTGATTTGCATATTGAGCTCCTGTAAACTAAACTCTTGTAACTAAATAGGCTGCCCATGGAGGTCGTTGAGTCACCATCCCTGAAGGTGTTTAAAAGATGCGTAGATGTCATACTTGGGGACATGGTCTAGTGGTGGAATTAGGAGGGCTGGATTGATGGTTGGACTCAATGATCTTAAAGGTCTTTCCCAGCCAAGACCATTATTTGATTCCCTGTGATTCTGTGAAGTTGTATGAGAACATTGATAGACAGGAGCTTGGAAGGTCATCTACAGGGTGTTACATCTACATCTTGCAGTGGTGTTACTGGTTTTAATGTGTGTGGTTTGGTTTTTTATTATTTTTTTTTTTTAATAAATTCAGGAATGCTTTAATTCCCCATACGGAACCCAATACTTTAAGGAGTATGCGGAGAAGATCCCTGGTGAGACAACCCAAAAGCTCTCAGAAACTGCAAAGGAGTGCAGCATATATCTCGTTGGAGGTAGTTTTCTCCTAGTGACCATCTTCTTGAAGGGAAAAATGGGCAATGTCTATTAGTGCCATTGGATCAAAATTCCATGTAATACATGGGGGAAATCTTTGTTCTCACCTTTACAAAGGATCCATTCCAGAAGAGGATGGTGGAAAGCTGTACAATACGTGTACTGTCTTTGGGCCTGATGGTGCTATGCTGGCAAAGCATAGGAAGGTAAGAATATCGTTATTAAAAAGTATCTCAGCACCGTTGCACAAATCGTTTCATCTGTGCCTAAAGGTGATTAGAATTAGTAGAATCTTGCATTAATAATAAGTTGTGTATTGTCAGTAAAATGCCATGTAGTTTTTATTTGGGACGTGTAAATGTCCCTTGTAAAGGTGGTCATCAATTTGTTCTGGGTAAGGATGACACAATGCAGAAGGTATAATTGCTTTTGCCCAGATGCTGGGAAAACTGTGCTGAGGAGTAAATCCTGATCCAACTTATCTGTGTACCTTGGTCTAGGTCTAAAACATAGTGTCACTTAAGCGGGCTCAGGATTTCCCTTCAGGTTCACAATGGATTTAGTCCTTCCGTTATCATAAATACCGTTCTTTACATACTCTGTGTGTGTGTGTGTATGATTAGCGCAGACAACCAAAGTCCAAGTTTCATGATTAAACTGTGTCTGCTGCTTGTGGGAGAAGCTTGCTTACTGTTGTCTTCCACCTGGACGTTGCTTTCTGCCTTCTGAGAAACTACATCCTATTCCTAACTGTAGAGTAGTTTCTGTTAATCTGACTGTACATACAGGTATCGTTCCTGAGGTGAACAACAGCTTATTTCTTTCAAGAAAAACAAGCAAATGAACGAATGCAAGGTTACTTGGAACAAATGAGGTGGTGCAAAACACCTCTAGGGTGCAGATATTGATTTATTCTGTTAACTGATTCTACACTTACCCTATTGGGTCACTTTCTGAAGTATTGTGTTGCCTTCCACTTATCACACCATACCAGTCTGCAAGTGCGGTAGTTGTTTGTGTTATAGAATGAGTGCAGGGTTGTACTGTGTAAATACAAACGAATAATAATATGAAGCCAGTTGTATTATTAGGAAGCTCTGGTCAGGAACAGAATGTTCCATTGCAAGGGAGGGGTGTAAAGGCTGTCTGCAGGAGATAAGAGGCATCTGCATAATTGAAGTCTTGGAAGCTTTATGACTTGGTTGAAGGTGTTTTTTCTGAGTCATCTTGCAGGAATGGGGCTCAAATCTTAGAGAGGAAAATATCAACTGCTTTAACGTGCTTTAAAATAAGCCTGACAAATTCAAGAGATTTTGCAGGTATCCCTTATTTTGCAAAATTACTTACTAGCTCAAGATATTCAGCTATTTTGCAGGGATTCTTTCCATGACGAAGATATAGAATCGTACTACAAATTAATTGTTATATTTTTAGCTGCTTTTAACTACTTGTTATTACTGCAGGTGAGAAGGACAGGGCATTCTGTTTGGTAAGCAATATAATCATTGGATGTGTGCATCACTTTGGTCACAGGAATTATATGTTGTTTAAAATGGCCAGTCTCTTCCCCCCCCCCCCCCAAATAGCTTTAGAAACATACATTTCTGTAAAGAAGAAAACTACTTTAGGAGATCTCACAATCTTGTGCAGTGTTTAGATGGGATTCTGACAAAAGATTAGTCTAAGCAATGACCACTAGAAAACATATGCCTAGTAGAAAGAGGCTCAAGTACCACCAGAGAAATTGTTACTAATGATACTATAATTACAGGTTCATTTGTTTGACATTAATATTCCTGGGAAGATACAGTTCAAAGAGTCTGAAACACTGAGTCCAGGGAATAGTTTGTCCATGTTTGATACTCGTGAGTATAAAACAAACCCTCACTTTAAGGAGCTGTGCCATAATAACACTGCAGTCATTCTGGAGTTCTCTTCCCCCTCCTCAGCAATGCATTTTTAGACTATCAGATCTATATTAGGCATTTGACAACCATGGCAAATACAAAATTTGTTTGAAGTGCATGTGTTACTTCTGAACCTTGTGAAAAGACAATGTGGTGGCTAAAGGAGAGAGGAGTGGAAAGGGATGAAGCGTATATCATGGTATTTCCCTAAACAAATAGTGGTCTAATTGATTTATTAAAGGGAATTTACTCCTTTTCTAGTAGGAGTACAACTTTAAAACAACTCTTATATTCTTTTCCAAGCCATGTTTTATATGTAGCAAACATCTATACTGACGTTGTTTTGTGTGAGGATGATATAATAATGGAGACAACTGTAAATTCTCCTCCAACATTCAATCACATCAGATTAAAAAAGCAAGATACCTACTCACCCCGTACTGTTAAAAAATTAAGACATCCTGTTTACTGAGCTCTCTGAAGAATCTCGTCTCCCATCATCACTTTTTCCTCATTGCAAGAAAGTGCGTGACCATAGTTTCTTTAGTCCATGAAGAGCAACAAGCACTCTATTTTCATGGAAAGAAAATAATGGACAAACCTACAGCTAAATCAGAGAGGAATACATTACAGAAAGACGTCATACAACATGTTTTTGTGGAAATAGCTGTTTTTAAAGGGTAGGTAAGACTGTTGCTCCCAGTCTTCCTCCCATCATGAAGCATGAATTTCCCCCCACAATTAGCCAATGCTTGTTACAGATAAGGATACGCATTTAAATGTAGCCCCTCTTGTTACTGTGTGATGTACAAAAATAGCTGCTGACAGGGTGACTACAGGGAGCCCTGTGATTGGTTCCGTGTACTCGTGATGGTGATATGACTGTCTCTTGTGTTTTGAGAACAGCATACTGTAAAATGGGCCTGGGCATCTGCTATGATATCCGATTTGCTGAGATGGCTCAAATCTATGGACAGAAAGGTGAGACTGGGTCACCTAATGGAGCGTGGTTAGCCCTAAGGCCTGAGCTTATGCAGGGCTGTTTGCAAGTGGCACATACTGGGCAGTCTGTGTGATCAGGCACTCTGATCCTCACCCACTAACACAAAATGCATCTTGTGGCCAAGACTTTATTTAAATGAGTGTCTGTTCTCCTGGAGTAAAGTAACAATCAGTTCCTGATACATATTTGCTGATGGAGTGATGGAGATGGGTATACCCCCACACTGGCTAATGTATCACGGGGCTTTGCTGACATGAGGGATCACCTGTGTCATGCGTGGGCAGGTTCTGTTTGGTTCCATTTTGGCAGAGGTCAGGAAGTACTGAAAGAAACCTCGCCTTGAGTCTCAATATGAAGAGCCACTCTAGGGTAAACCATCTTCCCTTTAATGATTGTTGGGTTCTAATTTGCATTTACAAAGGTTGCCAGATGCTGATATATCCAGGGGCTTTCAATTTGACAACAGGACCAGCTCATTGGGAACTGCTACAGAGGGGAAGGTAAGAACAAAGTAACACCTTATCCTCCTGTTCCAGAGGGAGATTTAGTAAGTGGAGCTGAACCATTCTTGTGTTCCAAACGACACTGTGCATCAGAAGTGGTGCTGCAGGGCCACTCTCCTACTGGAGCTGCATCGTTCTTAAAGCCTTGCGCGGAACACCAAAATGGTTTTGCTGCCAAGGAGAAAGGCAGGAAATGCTTACCCTTCAGCTCCTGTCAGCCCCTGCACAGTTAGGCCCTTTAAAGGACCTGTTCCCCATGGCTCTGTAAGCACCCTTCACACACAAACTTCTAGACAGAAGGGCTAATAACCATTTGAGAACTGCTCATACTACAGATAGAAACAGACCTTGAGATTCCTGAATGCAGCATTATTTATTAGTCTGGTCCACTCCAATCAACTGTGTTACATCCTGAATGAACATGTAACTCATTCTACCCACTAACTCTGGAGCAGGTGATAGTGACTGCTCTTTCCAGGCTCTGCTTTCTCTGACCTTCATATCACTTACAATTTTGGCTAGTCCTTGGGAGGATATATACCTTGCCCTTCAAAGTGAATCCTTTCTCTTCTGCTTAGTTGACTGGTGGTATAAAAAAAAAATCTGCTCACTTTTTACCCCCTTCCCCTCATTTTTCTGTGAATGCAGAGCTGTCGATAATCAAGTGTATGTAGCTACCGTATCTCCTGCTCGAGACGAAAAAGCATCCTATGTTGCCTGGGGACACAGCACTGTAGTAAATCCATGGTGAGTTCAGAAAAAACAAACAAACCCACATTTTTTGATTAAAAAGAATGTTTTACTGGACAGTCACGTTTCAGTCCCACACTTCCATTTACTCTTAAAAGTGTCATAAGTTCTTGGTAAAAAGCACCTGTTACAGAATCACAGAATCACTAGGTTGGAAAAGATCTCCTGGATAATCGAGTCCAACCATTCCTATCAATCACTAAACTATGCCCCTGAATATCTCATCCACCTGCCCTTTTAAATACCTCCAGGGATGGTGACTCAACCCCCTCCCTGGGCAGCCTCTGCCAGTGCCCAATGACCCTTTCTGTGAAAATTTTTTTTCTGATGTCCAGCCTGAACCTCCCCTGGCAGAGCTTGAGGCCATTGTCCCAGTATTTAAGCAGACGTTCTCAAAATCATCCTTTAAAACTGCCTGAAAACCAAGAAAGAAACTAAAACTAGTTTAACAATATGTATTCTTTTTGGTAGCAAGGCAGCTACTTTGTACTAGTATTTAGCATTAGTTAAACTGTTGAACCTTTTGAGGTTCAGGCCATTTATGTACTATGCTTTATGGTAATTCTCTGTAGAACTGAAAACGCTTAAGCAGATTACACAAAACTCTTACCTTTCCTCAAAGAACAACACTGCTTTGACATAAAGAAGAAGAATGCCTTCAGCTAAGTAAGAGACATATTCTGACTTTAGACTTTTGAATAATTCCACTTTTAGTTCTCTTTCAAATGATCGCAAAGTAGAAAAAGCTTTATCTAGGTCTAGAACTTTTAACTTTAAACAATGAAAGCACTGACAGAACAGCTAGTGGGCAACATTCAGTAGCTCATGCAGAGTAAAAGTATAGTCCTATTAAGAGCCAGTAGGCTCTGGAAAGAGAAAGTGTTAGTTTTTGCCATGTATGAAGTTTTGCTCTGGTGAAGTCTTTTCTTTCCCACCGAGATGTATTGCATGCTGGCTTGCACTGGTTCTCCCAGTTGCTCTTACCAGGATTCTTGATGTTCAAAACCATACTTAAATATGTGTCTGTCACATATAAAATGTGCCACATACAAAATGTAGAAGCAATTTCTATCATGCCAGAGTTATGAATTATGATGCTATTTTTAGGATAGCCCCATCTTTACAGCTGCTGTAGACATCAAGGGTAGCGAGTCCCTTTTGAACAAACAGCAACAACTGGATAGATGCCTTGAGACCTCTCTGTTAATGCTGTGAACAAATGTGCTTAATTTTGCAGGGGTGAAGTCATAGCCAAAGCTGGGGCTGAGGAAACGGTTGTATACACAGAGATAGGTAAGGGTGAAGGCTTTTATTTTTCCTGCTTTCTTTCTTGAGTACAGGTTATGAGATGAGGGAGAGACAAGTCTGTGGGCTTGTACGTGCAATTACAGATGATGCAGCATTTCCATTCCTTCTCCACCTTTGCTAGATTAAAGCCAAAGCAAGCAGCACTTGACTGTACTCTTCCAGCTTCTCTGCTTAGGAGGAAGCTGCCACCTTCAGAAAGAGCAAAACTGAGGCTTCCTTCAGCCCCGGCAGCTGCCCATTTGCAATGTCCTACAGACCCATTCTCTGTGAAAGCTGCTCCTCTTCCTGCCTTACCTCAGAGCAAGTCAGGAGCTTTCTCTTTTGATGTCTTTTCTAATAGCTTTCTCTTCCTCCCCCCAACTTACCAGATCTGAAGAAACTTGCAGAAATACGTCAACAAATTCCTATTTTAAGCCAGAAGCGTTGTGATGTCTACGGCATAGAGATGAAAAAGTGAAGCTGACTGAATAGAGAAGGTTCAGTGGGCACAACGGCTGCTGCTTTCACCTTCGGAAGGATTTCATTACTAGTTGCTCCACAATCTACTGCTAAATGTTCCAGTTAAAAAGCCTTGGTTTTGTAATTCTAAAATTGATTCTAATAGAACTGCCATATCTCCTGTCATATTTTAGTATTTTATAGTGTTTTACAGCTGGGATGAAGATGAAGGTGAAATCAGTTCGACACAGTAGAAGTTAACATTACTTTTTGTGCATCATTTTGCAGTAGTTACTTTTGGGGCTTTTTTTTTTTGTGAAACATAGAAGTGGGAACCCTGTTCTCTCTGGATCGTCTGAGGCCAACTTTGCTATTATGATTTTTTCAGTGAATTATCAGATAATCTAGAAGTGTGATTCTTCCACCTCTGTCCTCCTTCACTATATGTGCCTTAAGGTTCTTGGAATGCACAGCATCTAACTTGTAAAACTTCAGTTTTAACACACTACGCAAAAAGGCCAAATCCTGCTCTGTACTACATAGAGCTAATGCAAGAACTTGCCAGAAGGAACTCCTCTAGAAGAATCTGTAACAGGTTTTGGCTCATGTGTCTTGCCTGGAATATATGTATTAAATCCTCATTGCAATTCCTGCTTAGTGCTAAAGTGATGCTGGTTAGTGTTTTGTTAAAGGAATTCCTGTGTCGCTGCTCCTTTGCTCTACATACTGCTTCCTTAAATAGAATGTCAGAATGCGCTTTATTTCTACTGGCCCTGAAAAGGGTGAGGGGTGTCAATCATGGCGATTAGAAAACTCATTGTGCTGATGAAGTCTTTCTGCCCACAGTCTTCTAGAAGACAGGTGCTGGAATTGCTCAACATTTAAATATGTTATTGCTCCCAAAGGCTGCCTCCCATCAGTTGCATGGGCAGCCCTTACTTGCCTGAGCTTGCTCAGGAGCCTGGCAGACTGATCGTCAGAGCTGGCGACACAATGCTAGCCTGGTTTTAAGTTTTTTTAAGTTTTGAATTGTGTGATTTCTTTTTGGTTTTTTTCTTTGAGGGAAAACACGTTGGTAATTCTGATATAAAAAGAGAAGAATTTGCAGAAGGCATCTATTTTTTTTTTCCTCTGTGGGATGAGGGAAAAAAACCCAGCAACTTTAACTGTCCAGCCTTTACCATTCGGCTTTACTTTTCCAGCAGCAAAAATGATAAAGCAATAAGGCTTAAGGAGATTTCCAAATACCAGACCAGGAGGAGGAAGAAAAGTTTTTGTCTTGCTGTGGTGACCCACCAGTTTCCTACACAACCACCTTACCATTTTGTTTGTGTTCAGCCCTCCTCTTTCCACAGCTGCTCTCTGGACTTATTTTTCCCCCCAAAAAATGTTCTTTTGGCTTCTCTGGAATGAGCAAGGTGTGTTTTATAGAGGAGAATCACTGGTTCAACTAAGCCAAACCCCCTCAAAAGACATGTGACTCCATGCCACTCCATGGCACCATCTATTCCAGCAGGCATTCTTTCACTGCAGTTTGTTGTGCATACAGTACTAGAACCCTTAAGAAAGAAGCCACAGAACATAAGGTGAAATGAAGATTTATTCTTTGTTGAAAAATAAATATAAAAAAATGTAACAATTTACCATCAGAGTCAAGTTTCCTGCATTAGATTAGCACCGCCCACATACTTGACAGTTGGCATCTGTGATGGCTGTCACTGTGCTCCAACTTCTACATCACTGCAACTATTATACATTCATTTCCCTAAACTACTCCGTCTGTCTGTCCCTCCCCTTGCTACACTCATTTAACATGCAGCAGAGCAGGAAGTAAGTACCACTGTGGGAGAATTAAAGCAGTGCAGGATTCTCGTGGGCTGACCACTTCACTTTAAAAATGCAAAGTGCAGTCCCCAAGAGGCAACAGACTTGGGCCTGGAGCCCCAAAGGGCAAGAATGGATGAAAATCTGTAGCGAGCTGTGCTGGTGAACTTGGCTGAAGAGGTGACGGGGGCTCAGTCCTCTTCAGTCTGCTAGGATAACTCCTAAGCTGCTAGGAGTACGTCCAGTGTGATCCACCCAGAAGTGACGCAAATGGAAGTGTGACGTTTTGGGAGCTCAAATGAAAATGATAACACAACCGGTTCTCAGTTCTTAGACAATACCTAAAGCAGTCAATAGTTGGTCTGCGTTGGTAGAAAACAGGCACTTTAGGTATCCATATTATGTATATGCACCACTATTCTCTAAGTATAGAAAACCCAGCCAGTAACAGCCCTGAAACAGCTGTAGAATTTCAGCCTAAAGAGTTTAAAGTCTTTTTAAAGAAATGGCAGAAGACACAGTGATGCCTATTTTATCAGGCAGTGTTATTGCCACGGCAGCTGGGAAGCATTAGAGCTGCAGCTAAGCTGCTCTTAGAAGTCCCAGAATAAGCTACAGTACAGTTGCTTTGCAGATATTAGTTCCTCTTTCACTTTCAATCTGCAATTAGATCCTAGTCATTCAAGTGACAACTTCTAATCTCCATTTTGGCAAACTTGTCTACCATAAATGAATTCTATGCGATCAAAATCAAGTTGCAAGACAACTCTGTGTGTAGAAGCAACATCTCAGAGTCTCGAAAATACACCTGCTTTACCCAAGTCTTCAGTAGTAGCTTCCTACATTATTTCAACAGGTTTATTTTTTGAAGTAGCAGTAATGCTTGTTTCACTGCAGCTCCTGATCCCAACTAAAATCAGCTTTTACTCAAACTTCACATGCACACCTGGCTAAAGGGATCCACTTGCATACATACATTAACAGGGTGTCAGCTAATCCGATTCCCAGCTTCCCTGGGTGGATTTCCTCTTGCCAGTGATCAGCAGCTCTCAAGATCAAGCCTCTCTGAGTGATGGAAGCAATCGCAGCTAAGACATGTTAATTCCCTTTTTCCTCATTTTTTTTCTTAGAGGTTGAAGTGAGAAGATGGCCAGAGTCTATCACTATTAGTTCTTCCACCCTCAAACACAGAGAGAACCACTGCAGAGAACACTTTCACCAAACCCTGTTCTTATTCATGTCAGAGAGAGAGACTTGAAGGGAATATTTATTTTTTCAGTTTACAGGTTATACGTCATTTACAAAAAAAATTACAGACAATGCATCCTTTCAGTGCAGTTTCAAACTAGTTTGAGAACAGGCAAAAGTCCGTGATGATTTGGAATGCTAGTATTCAACAGCACATGCTTTTTTCCCTTAATTGATTGGGTGGGGTAAGGAATGGAGTACAGGTAGGATGAAGAGGAGAAAATGCCGATGTAAATAAGGCCATGCGAATAAAAACTCCTCAGGAGAACAGGATGTATCAGTCAGTCTGGCAGTTTTCTGTTCTCAGGTAACAGATGCAGAGATGGGAAATTCCAGAAGAAATGTGACAGGTGTTAAGTGCAGTGCCCTTAGAAGTCGCCGGGACCTTCCAATACCTTCAATTTTATGCCAAAACTCTGATTTCAGATCACCTACCGAGCTACCTAAAATAGAATGATTGATTACGTCTTTATGTCTACTCTCCACCATTTGAATTCTCAACTGTAGTTGCTGGGAGAAAGGAAGGTCAAGCTGAAAATATAGGCTGCTGCTACATGGTGGCACAAGCAGAGAATGAGACAGTCTGACCACAGCATGGTTTGTTTCTTTAAAATATGAGCTATGCTAGACAATTCAGCATAAGCAAATCTATGATTTCAGGATGGAAAGGAACCCAAATTAGTGTATTATAAATCAAACTACATCAGTTAAATATTTATATGAGATTTATCCAGCCACACCAATCCAGGGGAGAAGCAAAGATGGAGAGACCGACCGAATCCCAGACCAGAAAGATCAACCTAAGGCCAGAGAGCCCTCTGGGAAGTTCCTAGCTGGAGGAAGATTGTTTATACTTGTATTTAATAATTTGCCAGTCTGCTGTTTGCTGACAGTTGCTTCCTTTCTACAGTATTTGTAATCTTGGACGAGACAGGGTGTAAAGGAGGAGGAAAACAGTACAGGTTCTAAATCTGTTATTTGAAGTTTTAGCCTGTGCTTTGTTCCTTACCTCACTTATTCCTGCAAAGGGGCTATTACAAGGAGCAGAACACAGCAGCCTCTAAGGACTGAAGAGAATTTACACGGTCTGTCAGATGCTACATTTAAGCAAAAGCATCAGAGATTACAAAGATTATACGCAAGCATGACCTTACCTTGGCAGCTTTACTCCCAGCAGTACTTCCTGTTCTCAGAAGTTCCCCTGGACACTCCAGAACACTTGGAGCGGCATTACCTGACCTCTCTCCCCAACCAACCTTTTTACCAGTTCTCCTTCCTATACAGTGCACGAGGGCTTCTTGGGGTGAGGATAAGGACTACCAAAGTAATTCCCTAATAGCTGCCACAGGACTATTTCCAAGTAAGTTATGCAGAGGGTGGGAAGGCCTTTAAGGGAAGATTGTGCATGCTTGCATATATTTACAAGGATTCTCTCCACATCTACTGGCTTAAAAAAACCCTCTATAATTAAACAGTGTGAAAATTAATTTTTTTCTTTTTTTTGCAAAATTAAGATCAACTCTCAAGGATTAATTGCATATAAAAAAGAAACCTATTTTACAGCACTGGCTAGTTTTACCTTTAAAATCGACAGGAAAAAAAACCCACATGCTGTAACATTGTTTGATAAAGCAAAAAATCGCCCACAACATAATCACCCAAAATGAACCAGTGTGAAGTTTTTATTTGCATGGCCAAAAGATCTTCCTTTTGTTCCCCTGTAACTTGATTTCCCTTAACGCACTTTAAGGTTTTTGTTGCAGAAGGAACAAGATGCCACACCGCGTACTTCCTTGAACAACCACTCCCACAACACCGAAACATTGAACAGATGTAGCAAATGACAACACCACGAGGGGGAAAAAAAACTAAGTTCCACCATTCAGCATGGTCTGCAACAGCGTCTTTAGGGCTGGCTGAAGTGGGCAACTTCACTTTAGAAGGTCATTTCCTCCTCGTTTCTTTACAGTGTTGGTGGTTTCAATCCATACTTCTTTGCAACTTCTGTCTGGGCATAGGCAGCATCACAGAGTGAGTAGAGGTGGGCCATCTCCATTTCAGATTTGGCCAGGTTGATAGCTTTGTTGAACATTTCAATGGCTTTGTCCAGGTTACCTCTGAAATAAACCAAAATGCAGTCCAGTTAAGACTTGCAAAGCAATCTTTTCATCTCTACAGCATCGTTTTTCCTTCAGGGCTTACACCTAGCAGCTTAAGAAGACTTTGGGAGGAACGAGCAGGAGAACTAGCGATGATGATGTGCAAACTGAGAGAAGTCTTACTGAGCCTAAACAAATATGACAGCAGTTAAACAACCTTCCTCTTAAGAGCCCACATGCATAGTTGTAGGGGATAAAATGTTCTCCACAGGAGACCAAGTTTACTACAAAAATAATGCTGAGACAACTAAATGAAGTCTCATCTCCCTTGAAAAGAGTTCGTGCACTTAAAGAGGAAAACTAGCACAGACAAGAGCTCACGTTATTTAAATAGGAAATGCTTGCAAAATTTCTCATGGCAGCAGTTAAATTGTCTGTCATTTTCATGACTAGACATGTAAAAAAAAAGACTCAGCTACACCAGAAACTTTTGCACAATTGTAATACAATGCACTGTTAAAGAACAGTGCATTAATCTTTCCTTTTTACCCTGGGAACTTGCAAACTGCAGTCCTGTTGGAATTAAACCCAAATCATCAAGCCTGAGAGTACAGCTCAGGATCCTCAGTACAAATGGTCCACTAAGATGTTTAAGGACTACTTTAGATACACAGGAGGCCTAGGGATTTATTTAAATTTACCCAGACTCATCTGCATGTTGTCCAGTAAGTAAGAAATTGGTGAACCCAGGAACTTATCAGATCATAAAACAGAGTTACGTCATAGAGAAAAGAAGGTTTTACCTAAGAGTTACAGAGCTGAAATCGGGACTTTGGGTAAGACCTGGCCTTGCACAGCACTCGGGAAAAGAGCTTAAGACTTAAGATCCATAAGGACATCTAAAGGACTACTGTAATTTCAAAAGCAACTAAGAACTCTTAATGCCACAACTTGACAGCATTAAGCAACTCCACATTACCTTTGCACTTCAATCGTTCCCATGGTTTCATATGCAAAATCACATTTGTTATCAATTTCAATGGCCTTGCTTATGAGTTCTAACCCTCTGTCTAAATCTTGCTTCCACTGGAGCTGAAGTAAACTAGGAGAGAAAGAAAATTTAGAATAAACTTGACATACTCCTCCCAGAACACTGATCACATGCACAAAAAAACCCAAGATCCCAAATGTACTTAACTCCTAATGCAGCTAGACAGTAGCTTCATGGCCTTTAAAACCATGTATGTGAAAGACACTTTCAACAAGCCATATTACCAGTCTCTAAAAAAAAGTAAATTCCTCACAAGAAGACTTGTTTAGAGTTGTTTTGTGAAAGAGAAAACTTCAGCACAAAGCTACAATTACGGTAGGGCTAAAGTAAAAGTCAGATATACTTCAAGTAGATACTCAGTTAGGAGTGAACACTAATCAAACTTTCCTGAAACTTTATTTAGAGTTTAGTCAAGAGAAACTGTAGAAGTACATTCAACAGCACTAAACTGTTTTCACAAAGTTATTTCTCCTGGCTAAACTTCTAAACGCAAACATTCAATTCAGGTTGATTCATCTAAGTATGCCAAGTTCCCCTGAAGAAATGGGTCATAAAACTCAATACATACCCTTTATGAACATATGTAGTGGCATTGTCTGGCTCAAGGTCAATGCATTTATCATACATTTCATCTGCTTTGCCAAACTGCTGTTGATCAGTTAGTGCCTGTATCAAAAGAGAAACCTATATGTCAATACGCAAGCAAAAAACGTACTCTGTGCTAGGCTAATTCTAATTAAAACCATATTGACAATGAGAGATTGGATATTACCCTCTTATCACACAGCAGGCCAGGCAGTTACCAGAGTTCAGTTTCAAATAGAGGCTTTTTAAAAGAAAGCTGCTAGCCTTTAAGAGAACAAATTACTGATCACAGTACCATCCATGATGGGAGAACCACAAGCAAAACGCCAAGCGTACTGCAAATAAAAGCCTTTCTAGAAGTCTCTACTTGTCTCAACCGCTTCCTTTTTTAAACATGCTTTTCACAAAGGAAGATGCATCCGTATTGCCCAGCCTGCTTAAAATCAGAATATCTCATGCTTTGTACTAGAATGAGCGGTATGTTTTGTTACAGAAGAAATGACAGTCTCTCTTTCACACTTGTAAAAGCGTCCTCCAAACGCCTATACTGAACTGCTTGACTGGTACATGTCATTTGTAGCAGAATGAAACTGTTACCCTAGTTCCATGCATTTAACTACCAAAGTACTTGGAGAATCCCAGACATCCATCAAGTGATATGCCACACATACAAGAGTTCAAGGGGAAGTGCATGCCAGCCCTCTGTCTCCTAATAACCACCCTTGACTCTTATCACTTATGTTCTGCTCCACCAATTCTCCCTTTGCTTCCTCTACCCCAGTACACCCCTACCCATAAATTCAGGTAGCTCATGAAAGACGGCACGTATCTCAGAATTTAATTCTCAAAACTCTTCACATATTATTTGAAGAAACATATAAGAAGATAATGAAGAAATGTTACTGAAGATAAAAGGTGCAAAGGAATGCAGCATTTTCTTTAAGTGAGAGAAAAATGTACCTGAGCATAGAGTGCATAGCCTTCAGCACACTTTGGAAATTTTTTAATGACATCTTCAAAGCCTTTCATGGCTGCTTGCACAGACAAAGGACTATTTCCTGTATAAGCTTGGCGATACTGTTCAAGGAAGAAAAAACACAAAAGAAAAAAGGAAAAAAATGAAACACCACCATATACAAAAGAAAGGCTCATCAGACCTCTATCCAATTCCCCATCAGATGCATGCACCATAACAATTACATGTTCCAGCAGGTGACGTGCCTGTGTATCCTACGAAATCTGTTTCTAGGAACATACAATGTATCCAAGTTTTTGATAAGAGTGGACTTGGAGAGAAGAAAGGGTGAAAGAAAAAAGCCATAAGGCCTTATAGTTGCCTCCCTCTATTCCAAGAGCCTAGAAATTCCAAGCCTAGAATTCCTCCTTATTCAGGCCATGCAAAGCTGTCCTCAGAAGTTTCCTACATGCAGGGGCATTGTACTACCTTGAAATAGTTTGTTTCCAATTTTTTGAAGGTGACCATTTTCCACAACATTAAAGCTTTATTTAAATATGATACAAGCAGAGTGAAGACTACCACAAGCAGAAGTTCCTCTACCACAAAAAAAGAAGAGGTGACCTACTGTTTGAACGAACATTTCAAAATAAAAGCAGCAAACCCTTACTCTAACTAAAAAACTGGTACATTATTTCTCTACCTTATTATTAACATATATTGAGCTGTTGTCATCGAGATGAACACCAGCATGTTACCTACCAGAGCGAAACACTTCTGTGCTTGAGCCAAGGCAGAATCGGGTCGCAGCCTGATACATTCATCAAAGTCTTCCACAGCCTCTTCGATTTGGTCAAGCAGGATTTTTAGCTAGCCAGAATGAAAGAAAATCCTATTTCTGCATTCAATCTGTGCTTCAGAGACTTCAGTGATAATTCAATTAGCGTTAGTTATTCATATCACCTCCATTTGAGTTTTGGAACTGCCTAAAAACCTACAAAACCCATGACTAAAAATCACTGCTGTAATAGAACAAAGCCAGCACAAAAAGGCAAAGTCCATGTGTATGGAATGAGAATGCTTGCATTTGAGACCGTTGCCATTAATACTAAAGCCGTATGTCCGGTCTCCAAAACTACGGCATATTTTCTCAAGTCGCTTTGCCCTGCTGTAGTTAATGCCTGTGGACTGCTTGGAGACTGAAACATTTTTGCTTTCTCAGCTTGCATTCAACTTTTTTTTCTTTTTTTTTGACATTCTCATTTCTCCACAAGAGTGGACCTCACTTCACCATTCTCTTTACTGTGAAGCTACTGAGAAACACTCATTTCCAATCTGCAGAAAACTTCCATTCTCTTCAATAAACACAGAACACCATTCTTGTTTCTAATCACTAAAGAGATCTAATGAATTCATGGAGAAAGAGACTTGGTCTGTGGAAGTCTTCCTTATGGATATGACTTAACATATCTGCATATGGTAGTCTTTTTTTTCTTTCCAGGACCTTTTATATTACAGTTCTGTAGAAGCAGGCCTCTCTAGGTCTCAAAATTAGTCAAGAATACAGCAGCGTCACAAGCCAGAGAGGCATCAGCTGAACAGATGCAAGTCTAGGCTGTAGCACTACAGATGCCAAGTTACCAGGAACACGTTACATCTGCTGTAACAAGCTTCCTTCTATGCAGATGTTGCTCTGTGATACCAGGCCCCTTCACAGAGCAGCCTATATCTGCTGTAAATATATATAAACTCTAGTACTTTTAAGCCAGAGTCCATACTGATAGAGGGCTGAACCTCTGTCGCTCTGCCTTCTTTCCTACAGCTACAGAAATAAACTGCTTCTGCCTGCCTTGAACCTGCAAATTAGATTCTGTGTTTATTCTGCAACGGTTCCACATTAGAAGTTCATGTTTTTCTGCAGCAAAGCATACAGTGTCTCCAATGATGTACTGACCTTTATTTTTCTTTTAGTATAAACTGAAATATTCAAGTACTGGGATAAAATCTCTAATGTTTCTTACTTGTCCTCGATGGTGGTAAACATCTGCATTCTGAGGATCAATATCAGCAGCCATGTTAAAGTCTTGAGTGGATAGCACAGGCTGCTGCTGCTGCATATACATACTTCCTCGTTTGATCAAAGCATTAGCTCTGAGCTGTAAAAAAAAGAGTTCAAAGATGCATTAGCCAATCCAACATTCCTTCAGAGTTTGTTACAATTACAGTACGTTTTTCATTTGACTAGGTTCTTCCACTGACAGAATTAATTCATTCTAAGCAGGAGTAACTTTCATATTGACTCTAATTGAATCAACTCAAGTTGAATCATGAATTAATCATTTCAAGTATGTCAGCCTATGCTTCCATCTCAGTGGATTTCTTGAACTTATATTGCAAGTTTATCATCTAACTTCTATGTTTTCTCAACCCAAAGTACAATCCAGCTGTGACAGATGCTTACCTTCACGTTTGCATCTTCCATGCTGATGACCTGATCTAGGTCTGGTTTGGCAGCATTTGCATTGCCAATAAGTAAATAGAAAGTAGCTCGCAGAAGCAAAGCTTCTGCCATGTATTTTCCCTTTGCTTCAATTTCTTTTGTGCTTTCACTGATAATTTTGTCGTAGTTCTCTTCTTCCATATATTGTTTTGCTTTCAAATAGCCAGAGCTGTAAATGATGCAAGAACAGTTGTATATATACATGCAATCACTGAACACTGCAATTGCAATTCAGATTTTTCATTAAATCATAACAAATACTCAACTACTAACTTTTCCTATACTCAATTACAACACCAGCGTTAAGTCAAGTTACAAATATTCCTGTATGGAGCCACCACAAACTGAAAACGATTTAGACAAAAAATGGCCAAACTACATTGGAAATTAAGAAGAAAAATGTTTATTTAAAAGCTCTTGAGCTTGACCTTCATTTTTTTTTTCGTGTTAAAGACAGCAATAATCTCTGCCTTAAAACAAGAGGGCTGGGACAGAATTTCATGTTCTAGTATTAGACCTAACAATGTGCAGTTTATACTTTGAAGAAAGCTTACTGTAATTTCTGTTGTGAAATTCTAAGAGTCATGGATTCAGCGAACCTGCCTCTACGTCAGGACATTCTATCTTTGTTTTTAATAAATAAATACATAAAAATGGTGTTTGCAGTGGTTTCCACACTGACCACAATGGTATCTTCCAAAAATAAACTGGAAAGCAGCATAGCGAGTTAAAGCACCATTCATGTGGTGCTTAAGCCCCATTCAAAAAAAGAAAAACCTCAAGTTTTTCTTTGTCAGAACAAACCTCTCATTTATGTGCAATTTGATTCCAAAAAATTAAAACACCCTTTCAGCCTCAGTTGCTGTAAAGTCAAACTTTTCATTAACAAAGACCCTACTCCTAGCTTGTCTTCTCCTTTCCAATCCAAAGACCAACTTGCTTTCTCCCTTGAAAACTCTCCTTCGGTATAAAACATTCTTTCCTCCAGAAACATCATTCAGTACTCTCTAGTCCTCCCTTCTCCTAAGGTTTACTATGATATTTTAGTAAATATTCAGCATATCTTCCCAATCTCATTGTCCTTCCTCTGTTTAGCAGATCGAAGCCACCTACAGTTTGGAACTAGCCAGTCAGCCTTCCTAAAAACTTGTATTTTAATACTGATCTACTTTAACAGGATCACTTTATTACCACAGGATTTAAAATGAAAAGAACTATAAAAGAACAGCAAGTTACACTGAGCAGAATGTCAAAATCACTGAAAACTTAATTCCAATACCAAACAATTCCAAACTGTACTGTACACTCACTTTTCTTTTACTTCAGAAGCCTCTCCCTCCTTATCCTTATCTTCATCTGATTTCTCACCCTTAAGCAAAGGTTGGGAGATTATATCATCTGTGAAAGAACTGAAGTAGGATTTAATGAACTGCGGTGAGGGCATCAGAGGCTCACGATTCTGAAACAGAGAAATGTAATTTCATGTCATTAGGTGGTAAAATCAGATGGTAAATATAGAAATGGATAATCAATGTGATAGTAACAAAATTCATTCATGAAAGAACCAATGTATGACTTTCCACTATCTCACTAAGCTGGGAGGAAGTGTGGATCTGCTGGAGGATAGGGAGGCTCTGCAAAGGGATCTGAACAGGTTGGACTGCTGGGCTGAGACCAGTGCCATGAGGTTTAACAAGGCCAAATACCGGCTCCTGCACTTGGGGCACAACAACCCTATGCAGTGCTACAGACTGGGGGAAGAGTGGCCAGAAAGCTGCACGGAGGAGAAAGACCTGAGGGTGTTGGTTGACAGTCGACTGAACATGAGCCAGCAGTGTGCCCAGGTGGCCAAGAAGGCCAATGGCATCTTGACTTGTATCAGAAACGGTGTGACCAGCAGGTCCAGGGAAGTTATTCTCCCTCTATACTCAGCACTGGTGAGACTTCACCTCGAATTCTGTGTCCAGTTCTGGGCCCCTCACCACAAGAAGGATGTTGAGGCTCTGGAGAGTGTCCAGAGTAGAGCAACGTAGATGGTGAAGAGGCTGGAGAACAAGTCTTATGAGGAGCGGCTGTAGGAACTGGGGTTGTTTAGCTTGGAGAAGAGGAGGCTGAGGGAGACCTTATTGCTCTATACAACTACCTGAAAGGAGGTTGTGGAGAGGAGTGTGCTGGCCTTTTCTCCCAAGTGACAGGGGACAGGACAAGGGGGAATGGCCTCAAGCTGTACCAGGGGAGGTTCCGGCTGGACATCAGGAAAAAGTTTTTCATGGAACGGGTCATGGGCACTGGAACAGGCTGCCCAGGGAGGTGGTTGAGTCACCATCCCTAGAGGTGTTTAAAGGACGGGTGGATGAGGTGCTGAGGGGCATGGTTTAGGGATTGTTAGGAATGGTTGGACTCGATGATCCAGTGGGTCCATTCCAACCTGGTGATTCTATGATTTTATAGTCTGCTATTTTTGGTTTGACAGTTTGATGTTTAGGGATCATTTATGCTTCAGATCACAACACAATACCCATCACCAGTAGGAATAAAGTGAAGATACTCAAGAGAGGAAGGAAATAGTACCTTTCTGCATATATGGCTAGCAGTGAGGACTCTTAAAGCATCATAAGACATCGGGTAGGTGTATTAGAGCAGTATGTGTGCACATAAATTGGGTGAAAAATGCAAACTGTCAATTAAAGCATGAACCTAAACTCAAGTAAATTCTGAATGGCAATTTGGCCTTTTCTCCAACTTGTCCAAGAGAAGCTGCTGCTATTTCAATGAAGTCTAATGAGGCAATATCCTAATTCCACGAGGAGCTTGGCCCAGATACTACGCATTTTTCTTGAAGTCCTAGAAATAATGCTTCCCTGGTACAAAATTTCTTTCTGCAGCTGAAAAATATTTCTTGCTCAAAATAAACTCTGCACACAAGAATTACAGTTCCATCTTTCCTGCAAAAAATTTTGAATGCACTCTTCTAAACTTCCTTATTAAGTCCAATCATAATACTGCCTTTTTGAAGCACGCCTAATTTGTGATGCTACCACCCCCCCCCAATAACCCAATTCATTTTGTGTTACCTCAACACCACACACTTATGTGAGTTTCTATAGGAAAGAAATGCAGCATCTCGAAACCAACTTGAATTTCTGTACTTCAATCATGGCCACAAACAACAAGCTAGAACATTTTAATAACAAGTGAAAGTGTTTTAATACCTGTTCCAACTTCTTTGTAAATGAACAGCCACTTAAAATGCCTGCTCCTGGCTACTCCTATACTTCCATACTTTTCTTTTCTGCAGTTTCCAAACATTAACACAAAGAGTTCTGAGTGCCAAAATAGAAAAGTTCAAGTGTGAGCACCTATTTACAGAGCGAGAACAGAAACAGCCTGTGACTGAACATCATAAGGAATCTGTGGTAGGTAGGAGAGGAAGGCATATTTTTTAAGACAGAATCAGGAAGTCTGACCACTAATAAAAAGATGTAACAGTATTATTTTCGATTATGCTGCAAGTCCAGAAAAGCTCCAGGCAGGGGCAGCACTCCAGCATAGGGTGTGTGTCTCCTGAATGTCAAAATAAATTTGATTATTAAAGAGAAATAAGTGCTAGAAACAGACACATCTTCCCTACTGAAGTTTCAATGACTTTAGATAGGTCACAATGGAAAACAACACTGGTACAATAGTAGCTTTGTACAAAACCATTCTTGTTCAATCTTACTCTTCAGCAGATGAAGACAGTGACTTGCTTACATCAAGTGACAGAATTTCAACAACCAGTTGGGTAAAATCAGAATTTGTCAGCAATATCACAAGTCCTACCTTGTATTTCTCTTTGGCCTTTTCTTTTCCAAGGAGTTTAAGAACTTTATCAGCTAATAGCATACTTTGCTGGTTTTGGAAGGCTTCTAAAATGCAGACTGCAGTGACATCTAGGAAACAACATACAAAAGTGAGATTAAAGGCAAATTCTGATAGTCACTGCAGTACACTAAAATGTGCCCCTTTTACAATGAGTCACTGCCAAACTCATACACATCTTGTTCAAGGGTAAAAGCCTCTGTTTCCAGTTTGCTGTATCTATCATGTTTTCCAAGACACAGATTTGTATCCAGAATGACCTCCTTGTGATAAAAGGACTTCATGACAGAGAATTAAAGAAATTGTATTTAATTATATCTTCGTGTTTTTATCTAGAGACAAATACACTTAGGTGAACAGTGAAAATGTATACCTCTAGTAAGGACTTTCACCATTTTGAAACTTTGAAGATAGTAATTATATTCATATTATGTTCACATTAAAAGTGCTAACACAGCTTCTCTTCTGGGACCGATCCTAATTTTCTACTTTTAGAATTCACATTCAGTCTCATCACATCTCACTTTTTCCTAAGTTTAAGCTATCTTCCCATATTATATCTCAAATTTTTCTGCTCATCTCTTTGGAATGGAGGAAGTTCCTAGAAAGAACAGTTTGCGTTGGAAGGGACCTTAAAGCCTACCCAGTTCCAACCCCCTGCCATGGGCAGGGACACCTCCGACCAGACCAGGCTGCTCAGAGCCCCATCCAACCTGGCCTTGAACGCCTCCAGGGATGGGGCAGCCACAACTTCACTGGGCAACCTGTGCCAGTGCCTCACCACACTCATTGTGAAGAAATTCCTCCTTATGTCTAGCCTAAATCTTTCCCTCTCCAATTTAAAGCCACTCTCCCTCGTCCCATCATCCTTGTAAAAAGCCCCTCCCCAGCTTTCCTGTAGCATCTTCAGGGACTGGAAGGTCGCTATAAGGTCTCCTCAGAGCTTTCTCTTCTCCAGGCTGAACAACCCCAACTCTATCAGCCTGTCCTTGTATGGGAGTTTAAGAGGAATATCTTGCTGGTCTATTTGAAGTGCTAGCTGGTATCACATCACATTCATTTCACAGGTAGAACCCTCTGAAAATGTGAAGTCATTGCTGCCCAGATCATGTTTTGCAGTGCGAAATGCATTCTTATGGGTCTGTTAAAAACATGTCCCTTAGTTCAAAAGTGTCCTAAGACAACACACCTGATCTGCAGTACTTCTTAATTTTCACATGTTCCTCACAGTTCAAAATGTATTGTGTTACAAACACTATTTGGAAGGATATGATACAGTAGCTTCTGCCAAATACATAGTGTTGATATTAAAATGTTATTTTTAAAACCTGTTCCAATTTTCATAACAGTTATACATCAGAACTGAATGCTTCTGAAGCTGTCTTCCCTTTTATACTGGCAAAATGCATTTAAATGACTGCAATACTCTTGTTTCTGACAAAATATCTCCACCTGCAAAACCACCCTGGCTTCTGTAGTAGCACTGATTCTCTAAAACAAACAAGCAAGAAAGCTTGTTACTGTATGGAAGTAGAATGACTGTTGTCTGGGTTATCCACACAGCATGTTACATAAATTTTAAAATAAAA
This sequence comes from Cuculus canorus, assembly GCF_017976375.1. NCBI lineage: Eukaryota > Metazoa > Chordata > Aves > Cuculiformes > Cuculidae > Cuculus > Cuculus canorus. Next base: position 117,854,926 of record NC_071401.1, on the reverse strand, counting down.
TGTAGGGATTTTTTTGGAAAAAGAATACCTTGAGTGGCTTTAGTAACATCAATTTCTCAGCAACTATTTCAGATCTAAGTGGATGGCAGCTTCAAAAACAGGAAAAGGTTTCTTCTTACAAGAAAATGTATTTTCAGTAAATATGAATGGTTTAAAATAAATAATTTTGTATTACTGTAGTTACAGAAGTAAAAACAATCCCAGAAGTTATCCTTCTCCAAATACCGGAGTTAATTCCAGTTTTAAGTATACATATCAAGAGACACTCACCTTCTAAACATTCCTTCTTATTGTCTAGCTTCTCATGAGCTTTCGCACGTCTGAAGAGAGCTTTTACATATTTAGGGTTAAGCTCAACAGCCTTTGTGCAGTCTTGTGCCACTTCTGTCCATTTTTGCTGTGGGCAGAAAACAAAATGACAGAGGCCCTACTCAGCTGCGTTATATTAGCTTTCCACTACCAACTCTGGGGTCATGCCCATCTAACGGCAGCTGCTGTTCCCCGGGACTCTGGTTCTACCTGCTTGCTTCTATTTCTGCAAGTTTCTCAGTAAGAAACTGCCAGGCACCACTGGCAGCCACCTGCACCAGAAGAGCCACAAAACAGAAAACGAATTCCTACAGAAAAATTAAACCAGACAGTTGTGCAAAGCATACGGGAGAAGACAATGAGTTGATGTGAAGATGCCTGCACGAGGTAACATTGGGACTGAAAGACTGGTACAAAACAAATAGGAAAAAAAAAAAAAAAGGATATATAACCAATGAAAACCAACAAACAAGTTTAACACAGTGGTAAGAAATTATTATTAAAAAAAAACTTGTTACTTCAATTTACTACGCTATGTTATCACAAAGGGATGATAAATGAATATGTAGGAGCGGAGCTGGTCAAGGGTACTAAAATCTAAATACCCTTGTATCCACTTATCTGCAAAATGTATGTATCAAAACAGGCTTTTTGCTAAGAACTGAAAAAAGAGGAACCACATATATTTGGGATTCATTATGGCATGAATTTGTGTTATAAGTAGTATCTGATTAGACAATAACTGTTTTATTTCCCCTCTAATTTTCAAGACTAGATTTGTCTAATCATAGTCTCACGCTTCATACTTCAGACTGTACAAATCCAATTTTCCCACTCCGTTACACAGCTCACCAATTTGACCTAATAAGCGAATCCATTGATACAACACTGTTTGACTTCTAACATCATATACTCAGCTATCAAGTTAATGTTACTTCCATGTGTGCAAAATTTAGATACTGAGCTTTACAGGGGTTTTGAGATTTCTTATTTAATTTTTGAAGTAACAATCTTCCAAAATACCTGGCCTTTCACCTAATAGTTAAAAGAAATACTCTAGTAGAGAGAAGCAAAATTAACTCACATAGAAAAAAATTGTTCCAGAGGATAAAAAAATTAAAATCTTGTCTTACAAGAAAGGTACACACAAGAATTACATTAGATAGACTGAGAACAGTTAACAGAAAATCATTTTATTTGTGGAAAAGTGTGATGAGCTAATAAAAAATAGCTGCAAGCTACAGCATCTTTTTGTGAAGGCAGCAGATATCATTACCTGGGATCATTCAGTGGGTATCACAAAATACACAAGTTACAATGCAACTTTTTAGAATAAACACATAATTATTTATAACTTCTTACCAGCTGTTCATAGGCAGCAGCTCTATTTTGATAGAAGGTAGAAAGATCAAGGTTCTTCTCAGGAGGGCACAGGCTGATAGCCTCAGTATAACACTGAATAGCTTGCTCATACTTTCCCGCTTTAAAATATTTGTTTCCTTTGTTCTTGGCTGCTTGGGCTTTATCAAGAGGGCTCTGAAAAAGAAAGCAATAGGCCATTTCAAATAAGAAAAGCATCACCATACACAAACTATGTACTTATCAGCTGGTCTTCAAAGATATAAAATGAAACTGAGTAGGAAACTCTAGTCTAGACTTCTGAAAATATCCCTCCTTCCATTTCCTGGAAAAACACAAGAGATTTTCTTTTGTGAGTATATCACATAGGAGACAAACTTTTCAGATGATTTGCCATGATGGCATTAAAACAATACAGTAATTTCTCTTTGGAAAGCTAAGATTAAATCCTGTTTGTGTGATGGGTCGTCAGAAGAATCAATGAGATGAGCTACTTCTCCAAAGACTAAATATGTGAAGACAACAAAGCCCTCAAAGTAATTCATACAGGAAAAGTTTCCTACTGAAACACATATAGTCTATAAGACCAGGGCTGACTCAGCAGACTATGAACTAAATATGGAAAATGCTTTGTGGAAAGACCTACTGAGCAAGACGAATAAAACTTGTAGGGAAAACAAAGCTGTTTTGCCTTCCTGAAAACCTGAAGGGAATCCAGGAGTTGCTGTACAGACCCTCTATTAAGGGCTGGTTTCCAGTCATAGCAAGAGAGAACCAGATGAGGGTCAGCCTTAGTTCCTACGTAAAAATAAGGCATCTAAATAGAACAGAAGTACTATACAGGCACTGTCCTGAGCAGAGACTTACCACTGGAACCACATAAAGGAGAGAATTTCTTAAATATCCCTATTGCCAAAAAAGCCCTTCTCTCACCAGTCACCAATCACTAGGATTATAGGAAATCAATCTGTACCATATCTATTGCTCAAAGAACAAGATAATCTGCTTTGCTTTTACATTTTTGGGTTTTAATGATTTCAATTAAAATTGATAAAAGATTAACTTCACCCCTTTTCATACACTGCATTTGAGAAGTCTTTCTTTAAAACTCAACACAGTTTTGAAAAGGTTACACTTCAAGTATGCCCTAAATTTAGCTTCCAATATAACAATGCTTCTCTTTTAGGTAAGGAAATAGTTATATATATGCCGCAAACAAACCCAATGCATGAAAGTCAGCTTGAATTTTTCCTTCTGCATTTCTGTAGCAAATGACATTAGAAATATCTTTGTGAAATGATCTACAAAATTCAGCACTCTTCTAATTTATTTCATACTGATAAGAAAAAATGCAAGATGTGGGCTACGTTAACATTCAGACCTGTGTTTCCAGTATGAAAATTGTTTAAAACTGCAGAAATTAATCCTACACTACAATTAGATTACAACTTTATGATCACTGCCAATTCCCTTAACCCAGTGATCTGCACCTCAGGCTGACCTGTGCATCTGCTCTATCCTATGCACTCTGACAGCCTTGCACTGCAGTTCCTGCATAAAGACAGATGCTACTGGATAATATGCAAATACAATGGCTGCCCCAGTGTCAAGTATGAGAAACGAATTCTAAATGGAAGCAAGAAATCTGTTGGTTTGGGGCTGTCATTGTCTCTCTTCTGATTCTTGGGAAGCATGAAGTCTTCAGAGAAGCCTATGAGCACACAATAGGGACTAAAACCTTCTGAGATCAGGGGCCGCTGCCACGGTAACTTCAATAACAGAGTAAGCTCTGAATAACAGTAGCAGGACCACAGACCACACAATCAACTATACAGAAATGAATCACTGAATAGATGCTAACTCCATGATTGCTCTCTGCCCCACACACTGCATGAGGCATGAAATCTGGGAGCAAGGAGTCAGGAGTTAGAGCATAATATGCTACCATGTAATAAAGTCAGCAATAAAGCCCATGGCAAGAAAAAAACCAACCTTTTTCTTTGTTTATGCTGCTTTAAGCTTTCTCTGCAACCTTAGTCATGCTATTATGCTATAGTCACAGAACAGTTTTGGTTGGAAAGGACCTTAAAGATAACCCAGTTCCAACCCCTCGCACCAGACCAGGCTGCTCAGAGCCCCATCCAACCTGGCCTCGAACACCTCCAGGGATGGGGCAGCCACAACTTCCCTGGGCAACCTGTGCCAGTGCCTCACCACTCTCATCAGGAAGAAATTCCTCCTTATGCTTAGTTTAAATCTGCCCCTCTCCAGTTTATACCCATTGCCTCTAGTCCTATCACTACAAGCCTTTGTAAACAGTCCCTCCCCAGCTTTCACATAGTCGCCTTCAGGTACTAGAAGGTCGCTATAAGGTCTCAGTCCTCAGTATGCATGCAATACACCATTGAATGAAATGGCTGCCTTCTAAATGTAAAGGCTAAAACAGCTCTGTATCATTAATAAACCCACTCTGATAAGGACTTAAGATGAAAAAACAGAGTCACTTAGTATCCCACATCCATGAGGAATATATCTCACACAGACTGAATGGAAATTGTGCATTAGAAGTAACAAAATGTTGTAGCTAAGTCTTGAGGCGCAAATGGTGATAAAACACAATACTAGATTCTAAATACAACTTTTTAAAAATTAATGATCCTGATGAGATTAATTTTCTTAACAATCATGAAACTCTGTTATCATACATAACATAGCAGAAAACAGTGGATTCATTTACAGCTTTGCTATACAACTGATCAACTTATAGAACAAAACAAACAAAACCAAAAATATAGCTTTTCCTTTAATTTTTTTAGATTTAAAAATATTCATAACCATTTTTTCCTCAAAAAAAGCGCTTAATGATTTGTTTAAAGTTACATATTCAACTTGCCCAACTGCACTATAAACTGAAGAAGCCAAAAGCACTAAAAAACCTTAATTTCATGAGTCTCTTTTGCTTTGGTATGTTTCTGTTGCTTGTTGTTCAGGTTTATTTTGCTGTTGTTTGGTTTAGATTTTTTTAAGATAGTAAAAAAAAAAATCACATCACATTATATTGCAATACCTTTTCATAATAGTATAAATGAGAATACAAAAATTAATTCTTAGCATCAGATCAGTTTTTTAAATAGTTTGTCAAGCCTTAGATTTAACCCTGATAAAATTTCTAGGCTGCTGTTTCTCAGCCCTCCAGCCCTTCTCATTTGCTACACTGAAGTTGTACACAAATAAGAAACTGATTATGGAAGCAAACTTTATGTACCTTATGTAAAAGTTACCAAAAAACCTCACACCTTCTTCTTCCATTTTCTTGCAATTTTCTAGACATTATTTTCCACTTTCATCACTTCTCCTCACCTGACCTGCTGTATTTCTATGTGATGTCCTGGACATTCGTAGTCCCTAAGGTGAGGGTCCATACAGAGCAAGAAAAGCTCTCACAGTTTGTCACCTTCTGGTCAAAGAATCTGTGCAATAAGCAAGCCAGACCAATAAAATGAATGGAAGTTCATAATCAGTTAGATGCCAAGGCAGTAAAAACAGATAGTACAGAAGTTATCTGCAGTTGCATAAAAAAAAACCCCAAAACATCTCAGTACTTAGGGACTGCCTTCAGCCACTGTTCACTAACAAGTCTTAAAATAGAGTTCAAGCCAAAGGACATGTGTGTACTTGAGAAGCACTCAGTTATCTAGGCAACTCAACAAGCAGATTGCTAACTGCCTAAAGACCAGGCAACACTGACAAAAATTTCTTAACTGTTACTTCAAGCTCAGCAAATGTGCCTTCCTCACAAAAGAAACTGCATGCAAACAACAGCAACTCATCTGCAACAGACTGCCAGCTGTGAGAATTAAGCTTATTAAGCCCCAGTAATGTCAATATAGTTAAACTAGCAGTTCAGAACTTCATATATTTGAGGGAGCATATTTTTCTAAAGCAGAACAAGAAATTTGCTGCCAGACAATGACAACAGTGATTCACAACAGAAACATGACCAGCAAGTTTCAGCATTTTCTTTTGGTTGAAAAGGATTTGCGTGAGCCCTTGTCTGACAGATGACATGGATGGGGACTAGGTTTTCAGCCACCATAATTCATCAAATTGTGAAAAAAAAAAAAAAAAAGCAAAAAAAAAAACCCAAACAAGCCCTGGTCTAGACCTCTATTTTTCTCTCCAAGTGAGAGGACGCTCTTGGTGAGATCAGGTATCAAAAAAAACGTGGCGTTTTCTGAATACCTGCTGTTACTGCATACCTATCTTTCCTTTTTTTTTTGACTAATGTTCATCTTAAGTCTTATCTCAGACCTATACTGAAAGGCATTAACCAAGTATAAACAGCTTTAAGATTCTCCTTAGCACTAAACTCACTAAGAGAAAAGTTATGTCCACGTGAGCTTAAGATTCAGAGCACAAACAAGGTCATATTCTAGTTAGAAATAATTAAGCAAATTTACAGTATAATTTGTCAGCATTCTCCATCAGTCACCTCCCTTTTAAATGAGTTTGCCACTCACACCTACCATGAATAGGCAAGCTGCACGTGAGTGAGCTGCCAAGAGTCTAACAATTGTTCTACTGCTATTATATGTTTATGTTTTCTACACCTGTCCACTACAGCTGGCATGAACCACAGAAGCCTGACAGTAGGTCAATAGTGAGATTTATCAGGCAACAGGTGCACAGTACAACAGAAGTGACTTTTTACATTGCTGAGATCAGTTCAGAATAAGTATCAAGTATCAATAAGTATATCTAGACAAAGGGGCTTAATTCGTTCATACACCGATCTAATGTCACAGCAGTGAGACAGGAATATTCCACAATTGCTATCAAAATAGATACTGGAAAGAAGCCATACTAGTTGGCTGTTGATCCCACTATGTGGCACCACAGAAGCCAAGGAGTTTGGCTGCATTCACCCACCATTGCATTCAAGGGCTATCTTCATCTCAGAGGAAAATGTGCAAGGACGGTGAACTGCTGCAGACCTAGAAAAAAAATACTGAAGTAGCCAACACATTACCTCAACTGCTTGCTCCTGTCAAACAAGTAGGGAATAAACTTACTAAGAAGTTATTATGGAATAAGTTAAAAAAAAAAAAAATCACCTGAGCATCAATTAATGCAATAAATGCAAAGCAGTTTACTTCTCCAGTATGTTTAAGTTATGCAACATAGACGACAAACAAAGTGAGCACGTAAAAAGCACCTGCTGTTAGCAACTAAAACACATTCCATCCAAACTGTAAGAAACACCAACAACTTCCGCAATTAACAGATGTCATTTGACTTCCTGACCTTTGAGTCATCCACAGATGCAGTTTTATCATCAGCACATAACTTGTTCAATAAGACCAGTTTACCGTACTGTTGGGGAGCTGTGCTTACAAGAGAAGCAATCTCCAAAGTAGTTCAGCTTCTCCCGATATAGCACCTACGCTAAGGGCTTCTGCCAACACAATGTCAGTTGCGGATTGCACAGTTGGCCAGTGCACCTATGCCAGGACACTACTCTAGTGCAGATGCAGCCTGGGGAAAGCATTTCACTCTGCAGCAGGTGAAAGAAAAGGCTGACCTGTGTGCAGAATAGTAAGTAGTCTCACTAAAAAACAATGAAGATTTTAGACCCCACACATTTTCAAAGACCAAACAAAAAAATTCTAGGTTGTCTCTTCAGAAACAGTGAACTGAGCAACAAATTGATACAAAAGCCAATTTAATTAAATGAACAAAAAATCTTGAGTACTTTGAGTACTAAATTACATTTATGAGTAAAAGAATAGTTACCCGACATGCACATAAACCCTGCTGTTGGTAGCGCATTCATTATTGACCTATGTGATTTCTAAAAGACTTCTCTCCTGTGTTTAGACTCTAAAATGAATTACTAGTTCTTATTCAGTGTACAGACTTGTATCTGAAATCTGACTGAGTTTAAGAAAATATCCCACTACATTAGAAAGGCAGACTGATAACAATGCAGGTAGTTGACACGTAAAGCACCTGCAATGGCTGTATTTTCAGTCAAGAGCCTTATCAATAATATCCATAACTAATAAACTATGCGTGGAAACACAAAATCTACATGGCATCACCACTTTGGATATCAGGAACAGGAAAGCAATCCTCAACACACACACAAAGCAGACAAGGGAACCTCCAGCCACATTAATTTTTCTGCTGCAGCCATATTTTGACCAGCTGAAGAATTCTCTTATGTAATCAGGCAAATCCGATACATTCTTCTACAGCTTTCCTAAGTAACATCTCTCATTTCTTTACAGTATAAGCAATGACACTGTTCAAGAAACTCCAGGTCATACCACTCACCCACATACTGATTCTTAGATGCATAGAGTCTTCCAGTAATTTAATTTGTGGAGCAATCTGAAAGTGCTAGACACGCAATATTTTAAATCAAGTGCTATATAAGTGTTTAAAGTTTCTAAGCACTTGTTTCAAGTACAACTACAGAATGACTACAAACCACTTCATAGTACATACTACAATTCAGAAATACAACAAAGAAACCCAGAGTTAAGTAGCAAAGTCACTGCAGCTACACAAAGGCTACAAGGAGCCTGCCCACCAGAGCTCACATGTAACAACAACACTGCCATTAATATGCCAGTTGCCGTTTGCAGCCATAAGCCAAAGCTATCACAGTAAGCAAAGTCTGAATTTGTCCTCCTAACACTACTTGCTCAGTACTGCTGCCCAAGAAGGAACAAATCACTACATTCACATAACAGCCTCCAGATCCAGCATAGGTTTTGCAGCTCACTACACTTCCAGGAACGCCTAAGGGTATCTATGATTCACTAGCTATGAAGCTGACCTCCTCCTTCACCACTCACGTAACACTAAGCTTCATCACTGAAACGACCAACGTTAAAACCAACCTTTTCCAATCTCCTGAAGGTGGCTTCTCTCCTGATTATTTCAGTCAGGAAGTTTAAGCTTGTGGTCTGACAGTTGAGAGTGTTTCAGGTGATACACAGGAATGGGAGAAGAATATTTTAATGGTATTTTCTTATCAAAGCTGATCAGTTTGTCAACTCCACCTCTTTAAACATGCTTGTCAGTTGAAACCTCACCTCAGTAATACAATGTGACCATCATGATACATCTGTGACTGTAGATGTGCAGAAAGTGTACTTGAGACACATTTTTCCACTTATGGGCATACAAGAGATCATAGATCTAATCTAATAGATCTAATAGATCTAATCAGTTTTTGTATAGGTAGTTTGATCTGAAAATTCTCAGAAAGGTAATTTACAATGGAATAAAGGTAAGTTTTGAAAACACACCTATTTAAGCAAATTCTACCCTGAAGTGTCTATTGATTGAACTGTACGGCTTTTGTATTTTCACAGAAAATATTTCTTTCTAAAAAGATTTTGATTCTGTTTTCTCTCCAATGTGCTGTATCCAGCATCTCAGACTAATACAAAACAGATCACAGAATTCCTTTTCAAAGTACTAACCCTGGAAGAAACTTACTAGTAACTACTTGACACCTCAGAAGTAGAAGCACATTCACCCAACAAGCAGCAGGCTGCCAGATCCACACTAACCTGGTCAATGCATACTTTGCGACAAGAGGCATTCAGTAACACTTTTCCAAGCACCAGGACTGGAACAAAAGCACACCCTCTAGCCAAAGTGCTGCCAACAACAGCGAAACGAGAAACAAGCCCAGTAATGAGCATCCTGTGCTCACAGGAGCCACTCTCCCAGTTTTATGCAGCAAGCACGACGAGGACACCACCTGAGCACATCTGCTGCAAGTGTGCCGCCATCCGTCCTCTCACATGCGTCCTCTGTGGCTGACATAGAGACTAATTGGAATCATACACTGTCTTGAGTTGGAAGGGACCCACACGGATCACTGAGTCCAACTCCTGTCCCTGCACAGAACAGCCCCAAACTTCATCCCATGTGCCTGAGTGTATTGTCCAAAGGCTTCTTCTCCCCCTTCCAGAGACACCACGCGATGATGAGGGCACCAATGGAATGCACCCGCTTCAGCATGCCTTCATCCATCTCCTCACGTGCATCCTCCATGGCCGGCATAGACTTTGTGGAATCATGGAATGACCTGAGTTGGAAGGGACTCACAAGGATCATAGAATCCATGTCCTGTCCCTGCACAGGGCAACCTCAAACTTCACTCCATGTGTCTGAGCGCATTGTCCAACGGCTTCTTGAATATTGCCAGGCTCGGTGCAGCGACTGCTTCCCTGGGGAGTTGTTCCAGGGCTCCACTACCCTCTGGGCGAAGAGCTTTTTCCTGATATCCAACGTAACCCTCCCGCGGCATATCTTCCTGCTATTCCCGCTTCTCCAGGCCGGCGGGCATGCCTCCTGCAGGCCGAGCAGCCCCCCTCCGCTCCCCTTGCTCCCGAACCCCCGCCACTCCCCAGCCCCCCGGCACCCCAGGCGAAGGGGCCCCCGTTCTATGTTAGCTTCCTCCCTCTTTTCCCTTCCGCGGCGGGGACGTTAACGGCCACCGCGCGCGCCCGGGGCGGCGTCCGCGCGCTCACCGTGTCCTCGTGGCCGGGCCCGTCGGGCTGCCCGCCGCCGCCGCCCCCCCCGCAGGAGGAGGGCCCGGGGCTTGCGCGCCCCTCGGGGGTCTTGCGCTCGCTCGCGCCCTTGCGCCGGGCCGCGCGACGTCCCCACAGATACAGCGCGCCGGCGCCCAGCAGGATCGGCGCCCCCAGCACCAGCGCCAGCTGCCAGCGAGACAACCCCGTGCCGCCGCCACCGCCGCCGCCGCCCGTCGCTTCCACGGGCTTCGAGGCGGCCATGACGAGCTCGCCCGGCGTGGGAAGGGGTCACCGGACACCCGGGGCACACCGGGAGGGCGCGGAATGGGCAAGCACTTCCGCCCGCCGCACAACGCGACGCGGCCACGCCCACTGCCCTCCAGTCCAAGGCCCCCGTCGCATCGGCCCCGCCCTACTGCTGCATAGGCCACGCCTCCATTGCATCGACCACGCCCCCGCCGCAGTCTCTCCTCTCACCTCCTAGGCCGCGCTCCCGCCGCTCAGGCCACGCCCCATGCCACCTCAGTCGTGCCCTCGCCGGAGAGGCCACTCCTCCTGCTGCATTATCCACGCGCCCTGCTGCCTCGGCCACGCCTTCTCCTGCCAAGACCATGCCCCCGCTAGAAACGACCACGCCCCGTCCCGCATAGTTTCCCCCTCGCCGCCTCGACACCACCCCCCACAGCCTCGGCCACGCACCCTGACGGATAGGCCACGCCCCTTGCTGCACTGGCCACGCCCTCTCCTGCAAAGGCCACGCCTCTCACATTGACCACGCTCCCTTATAGCCTCGGTGTCGCCCCCTCATGGCGCGGCGGTGCGAGGTCCCACGTCGCGTTGTGTTGAGCTATAGTGATTAGCCCAGGCTTCAAAGCTCCCAGTGTGGCTCTAGGTCCGGATTGATTCTGTACAGATGGAGTTCCTGGACATCTAACATGTAGGAGTGACGGGAAGTTTGTGTGACTTGGTACTGGAAGCGAGTCCAGAGGAGGGATGCAAAGATGATCCGAGGGCTGGACCAGCTCCTGTACAAGGACAGGCTGGGAGAGGTGGGGTTGTTCAGCCTAAAGAAGAGAAGGCTCCGAGGAGACCTTATAGCGACCTTCCAGTACTTAGAGGGGCCCTGCAGGAAAGCTGGTGAGGGACTCTTTATCGAGGAGTGCACGGATAGGATGAGTGGGAATGATTTTGAGATGAAAGAGGGCAGATTTAGGTTAGATATTAGGAAGACATTTTTTCCTGTGAGGGTGGTGAGGCACAGGCACAGGTTGCCCAGGGAAGTTGTGGCTGCCCCATCCCTGGAGGTGTTCAAGGCCAGGTTGGATGGGGCTCTGAGCAGCCTGGCCTGGCAGGAGATGTCCCTGCCCATGGCAGGGGGTTTGGAACTGGATGGTCTTTTAAGGTCACTTCCAACTCAAACTATTCTATGATTCTATGATTCCATGAACGTTTTGAAGCAAAATTATCTTTGTTGTAAATAACTTTTTTCTTCTTTTTTAGTTATTAATGGAATAGAAATAATTTAATATGCAATACTAGAATTTCATATATGTGTACATACATATGCATTATATATGTGTGTGTCTGTGCCTGCTTAGCACCTTTACCTGTATGCAGAAGAAGCTTGTGTTTCTGTCTCCAATTTTTTCCCTGGAGCACTCGACTGAGGAAGAAGAGGAGTCACCTTTGATAATTTTTTATATTTAGATAACTCTAATCATCTCACACCTAGAAGTTTCATTTTAGGTGGGAGGGAGGTGGAAGGAATGTGTGTGAAGATACATATTGCACTGAAGGAAAAAATGACTGAAAGTAAAAACAACAGTAAGATTTCAAAGCAAACATCTCAGGGGGTCAACTAAAATTTACCCTGCTGGACAATATATCCTGGTCCCTAGTAGTAAACAGCATGAGCTGTGTCTCCCTTTATAAATGGATTATTACTATTTGTGTAAGCATATTTTGCCAAGGCTGTGGGACAGCCTCTCTCCTGCTTTTCTCTGTTACCTGTCTCAAGATGTCGGAAGCATTTCCTACTCCACATGACAGGCTGCAGTTCTGTCTCACATGTGAGAAAAGAAAAAACTTGAACCAAACCATAGAAAATATGTATAAGCAGGCCAATAGCTTCCTACTGGGACAGCCTAAGTTTCTCCCACATGATGCTTCTTCCTATGAGCATCACGTACCTTGCTTGTACAGGCTGGTAGCCTCAAGGATGTAAGTAAGTCAAATTCAGACCATCAGAATATGACCAGGAATGTTCTTCCCCATGTGGAGAATCAGCCCACACATCCTTTTTATTGCTTCAGATGTCTTCACTGTACTGTTTTGCAGGTATTCCTCTCACTCCTGTCCATCTGTACCTCTGCCAAGAAAGCAGCCTGCTTGGATGTGCAACATCTTATGATATGCTGTTGCACACCCATATACTCCGGGTCCTTGGGCTAATTGTGGTCTCATCTGTCCCAGACAAAGCAAAACAAGGGCACATATATATTCGTAACCAATTGGCCCCTTCACCCCTGTTATTCAGAATGGAGAGTCCTACATCAAAGTATTGCATTTAAACCTTGCACCTACACTCACATGAATGAAACTGGAGTTGTTACTACATCTGTATTGCTAAACAGATCGAAAACAAGAAGCAAGGTTTCATGCTGGACAACTGATTTTCCATAATGTTAAACTGCCAGCAAGCTTTTGGCATATTTCTGGCCAAGGCTACTAGCATCTCCACAGCAATGCCTGGGCACTAGAAGAACCTTTAGCTACCTAGCACACAACAAGGACTGCTTCCAATAGGTGGTTAGATCTGGGTCTCTTCTCCTGTTCCAACATTATCCCAACAGGCTTTATAGCCTCAATGCACTCCTCCATGTCCTTCTGCCATGTCTCAAGGCATGTTATACGTCTTCCAGTTTCATACTATACAAACAACAGTTTTATGAGCCACAGCAGAGTTTTCCTGTTATGTCAGATATTTTGACATAAAAAACCCACAGAAGTTACAACAAAGTACTACAGTCACAGTACAGTACAGTACGTATAGCCTTGAGCAGGCTGCACAAGCAGCATGGAGGGTAGATGTGACCAGAGTCACCACTTAGTCTCAGGGCCAGAAAACAGTTTCCAGCCCTCTTCTGTTTTGTTGCATAAGCACTACACTCAGGGATGGTGAGGAGGTATCGGACCCATTTTTACCCTGGTTGCCTTGAAGCAAGTCAGGGTCTCCATAACCCTGATATGACAGATGGTGAAAAGCAGGTGATGCAAGTTCATGCTGGCTATCGTAACCCCAAAATTAACAAGCAGTTTCTTAAGGGCAGGCTGTCTTCTACCTAGACAGACCATGTTTCCTGAATGCCAAAGGAAGAGCTGAGGCAATAGAAGTCAGGAGCGAGGGCAGCACAGGAAGAGTGGACCATTTGTCCTCCCTTCCACTGAGCCAGTTAAGCCTCTGCAAGCAGCTGTGCCAGCTTCTGACCACCATCAATATGTCAATTTGGCTTCTCAAAAATCACAAGCCTACTTTGGGTTTGTGTTTGCACCTCCCAGGCATGTAACTGTGGGCAATCTCCATCAGTATTGACAGTTGGTGCTCTCAACAGTAACACATAGGGAGTAGCCAACACATGTCCCTTCCTACCAGCTCCCTGCGGCAGTGTCATATTTGACATCACTGTAATGGAAAGGTTAAAAGAAACTTTGTTGAAAAGAGATGAAAAAGGATTGACTTTCTGATTAAACAGTGCCTAGGGCTGCAGTGGGATGGGTTTCGGTGGATGGAGAGAAGGAAGAGGGGTTGAAACTGCATCTCCTCTTCCTCTTATTGGCAGAACAGTGTGAGGCTATTGGCTTGGTGGTGGCATTTGACCTTGCTTTTCCTTTTTCTGGTTGGGAGACCCCCACAAGTTTGGAGCATCTGTACATGGAATATGAAGAGGATGATGATATTTTCTTTGCAAAATGGATGAGCAGCTTCTGGGGCCACAATTTGATTGAAGAGGATGAGAAAGAGGGTAGAGGCCACAAAAAACGTCAGACACGACTTTTTAGTGAGAGGAGAGCCTCCCTTCCGGTAAGAATTGTGTGTAGTTTTCTCTGTGTGTGTGGGTGTTCTGTGCATAAATACAAGTGCCATCCCCAGGGGCACGGCCCTAGAGATCTTTGAGGATGAGTATGGTACACCTTACTGTGTAAGATCAGTTCTGATTCACATCAGCTAGTTGCTTTTTGAACTTAGCTTCCTGCCAGAGTCAGCCCCCTGGTGCCTTTGGCATACAAGAAAAGTGTGGACTCCAAGATAAGTGACAACAGGATGAGAAATGTAAGGAAAACGGTGTAATATAATAACTGCCTAACTATGTGTTACACTGTCATTTTGTCTAGTAAGGGTGACCTGGCAGAGATCAAAACATTTTGGAAACTGGCACGCGAGCACTGGCTTCAATGAATCTGTTCTCAAGTCTGAAGCTGCATAAGCCTGTACGTATTTGCAGGATTTGGACCCAATTCTGCACCTATTCCATCTTCAGGAAGCTGAATGCTTTACTCCCTGGGATTTAGCTGTCTGCATGGGTAAATTCTAATTTACTCCAAAGGACGTGGTCCCTGCTTGTTTGAAACATATGACTCTGAAAATAAGGATGCAACATAAAACATTATACTCTGAAGTAAGATTTTAAGGGAGAAGCACATTCTTTATTCTTAAACCAACAAGATAGTTGGGAAAGGGGCAAGGTTCACATGCTGAGGCAGTTTTTTAAGGCAGCTCACAAATGACTACCCGATTATCAAAATGAAGTTAAAGCGAATGCAGCTGTTCCCAGTCTGATCTTTACTTGAAGGCTGATGCTTTTATTTTGGCCCTAAAAAAACATTTAGGTGGTCCAAACCTGTCTCTTTTCTTCCCCCAGCTACATTGGTTGGCTTATCAAAGGTACTAGGTTTCCTTACAAACCATTTTTCACTTATATCTGTAGATCATTACTGCAGCAACAAGGTAAATACTATTCTATTGGGGAGGAACTGCTAATCTTTTTTAAACTTTTTTTTTTTTTTTTTCCTATATATTCACATTGCGAGTTCTCCTCCACGGAAGCTGCCATGTTCTAAGATGTGGGATTTATCATTTTCAAAAAAATTGGCTAAGACAAACAAACCAGACCTGAACTACCTCTCTCCTCTCTGAATTCATGGACAGCTTGGACAGGTAGCCCTCATTCATTGGTTTTGAACTGATGACCCATATTTATTATTTATAGTTATATTTCATCTTGTTACAGATTGCAAGAAAGACTCTAAACTAGAGCTGTGCTGATGGATTCCATCAGAATGACTATTCATTTATTTAAGAAAATAATTTTGCTGTGTTTTAATTTTGTCCTTCAGAGATCTATGCATATGTGATTTCTGTAGTGCCCAATACAGACTGAACTGTAAGAATGTGCTTTATATCATAGTCTGTTTAGTGAGATGCTGTACACATCATTGTGTATATTTGTGTGTGTACACATACATTTAATTCAAAGCATGTTCTTATATTCAGTTTGTTCAGAAGATATTTAAATATTTAGCTAATAGTTATTCAAATAATTTGCTATAGTTGCCACCCTGAATCAATACCTAGAACTTGGATTAAGTTAGCAGACAGAAAAAGAAGACTGTGACTTTTGACATTACTGTTCAACCAGCTAAAGTTTTCCCATATACTTACTTATGCCTGGCCTTTACTTTAATGATCCACATTAATTTGTCTTGATCCAATTGTATTATACAAGAGATATAAATTTCAACTGCTTTATTTCTCAGTGCCAGAAATTATCTGGAGGAATGAGAAGGGTAGATTTGTTTGGACATTTTATGATTTGAGGATAATTATTCTTTTTAATTGGAAATCACTGACTAGTTTTTAGTGAAGAACACTAAAACATGTTGTCTTAAGGTGAATCTAGAAGTTAAACACGTGAGCACTAATAATTCTTTAGAAATACTTTCAGAAAGAACATCTCCTTGTTGAGAGCAAGAACTTACTGTTGGTCCTGGATGTGTGTTTTTTAAACAGTGACTATAAATGGTAACTACCGTAAGATTAATTATTACAAATTTTAACTACTGTAAGTTTCAAAACACTTATTTATACAGTTAATTATTGTCTTCATTTTATCAGAACAGTGCTATTCGTAATAAGGATTAATCACTGTGATCAGACAGCATTACTTCTGTAAGTTAATACCTCCACAGTGTACCTTTTCTTCTGTGTCAGCATCTTAAATGGAGATCACACTGCTGTCGTGGTGAAAATCCAAGTCAGCAGGTTCCGATTGACACAGCTGCTGGCAAAACTTCGTTCTGCAGATACAATGGTACTGCCAAAACAACTCTGCCAGCATACATACCCGGGGCTGGTATACAGTGCACCAGCAACAGTGCAGTCTTGCTAACATAAACTGCTTGTGCACCAGGAGTGTTTTGGTATTACATAGCAAAATACTAGCAGTATAGCATAAAAGGTGGTTTTGCATAACACTGGAAATTGCTTTCAGCTCCCTAAAGGTGTTTGTCATTATACATGTGCTGTAGATATTCAAGCCACTGTTCTTACCTCAAACATAATAGTGGATTCCTGTGGCATCCATGGTAGAGCTCCTCAAAATACGGAAAAAGCTTTGTCAAACAATTCCCAAACTAACAACAATTTTCATTTGTTTTCCCCCATACCTTAATATACCTCACAAACATTACTGAGATGAGTTTCACAAAAACGCTTTTGCAATTCTCATTCTCATTTTGGAGAGGGAGCACAAAATTATATTAATCCCTCACTGGGTTCCTGGCAAGACAGGCTAAATCTTGGAACTCCTCTCCCCTGAAAAGAATCAGAGCTGTATGTGTTGCTCTGGACCAACACTGAATGCGAAAACTGTCTGGGGAGAACCAAGTCATCTGTTTTCATCTCCTTTAGTTAGCTTGTTTTCCTGGCAAACTTTAGACATGTTAACTCTGATACCCTTTTGGAACCTCCAGCCATGACTTCCCTTGACACATTCTAGTTATTCTCTGTCCTTTTGGTTCAGGACAGTTTCTTGCCTCCCGGATATTTTGTTGTGGGAAAATGATAGGAGGCAAAGAAGCACTGATAGGAGTTTTACAACCCTATGAATTTATCCACCTTCAAGTAGACATCGCTGCTCACAGCGCAAAAATTTGATAAGAAACAGCTGAGAGTGGAAACAGAGCAACTGACCACTGTTGAAATTGCTAACAATTAATCTGAACTAAAGTCAGACTGAACGTCCACCAGAATATTGTTACTACAGCTGGAGCCTGGGCTCAAACATTTTTGAGGAACATAATACTTGTCTATAAGCTTCTCAGAAGGAATGCAAGCTGTGGGACAGTATCTGAATGTCAGATATTCCAAAATATCCCTGAAGTACAGGGGTCATTGCGTAAACTTCCTGAGCTCTTGTGCTGACACACTGAAGAATAATTTTCTTACTGACAGCTGTGCAAGCCCTCAGATCAAGTCCAAAGATGGAAGCAATTGTCTTGTCTTCATCAAAAGCTGGGAAAGAGAATAGGCAAATTATACTGATGTCTATATCTCGAGGTATTTTTGTTTGTATACTTTTTGTGTGTTTTAGCCGGGCAGTTAGCAGAAGATTAGCTGCTGTGTAAATAGATACACTAAGAATGACTGGCCTTTAAGCTCAAGCAGAAAAAAAGGAGTAGTAAGGGGAGGACAAAAGGGAGGAAGAAACAACCCCTGAGAATATGTGTATTGCTTCTGGCTTTCCCAGCATTAGCAAAAATCACCTATTTTGATAAAGAGGAGCTTTTATCATTCTTCCTTGTTCCACCTTCTCTCCACTTCTCCAGTATAAGAACTACTCCAGGTCAGATCCTAGGAGCCAGAGACCAAGGGGAATCCGCTATAGAGGCACCAGATGTAGGCAGGAGGCAGCTGCTGGGGAAAGGGCAGGAGCAGGTACTGGGGCTGTGCTCAGAGGCCTTTGGCAAAGAATGACAGCAGCAGTGGATGGACACCAAAGTGTGCAGATATACAGGCAATCTCTGTTGCCAGAAGCTGCTGAGACTTCAGAAGGGGAAGCATAAATTAAAGCAATCTTCAGCCGTTCTTATTTACAGTGTTACCAAGCAATGGATTTGGCACCAAATGCATGTATTAAATGCATGTTTTATATCTAAGAAACAGAAAGAAAGCCACATGGATTTTATCTAAAGCCAATGCCAGTTCTGCTTCATTGCTGAGCTTCATTTTATGACTCTGAGTTCTCCACAGAGTTAATCTTAAATAAAAGCCTAAGGTACAGTGCTAATGATAAGCTAGGAAATGTTCATGCTTGAGCAGTGGTGTTAAGGCTCTTGTACTCTGTATGGTCATGTCCATAAGACAGCAACATGCTGACATGCACAAGCATGCTGTCCTCCTAGCTACAGTGGAATGCATCATGCAAAGGCACTGTGAGAGAAGGCAGAGTCACAGTAATATAATTCCATAGATATGTATGTGTCGCTTTACCTTTAGTCCACTGAAGAAGATGCGCAGAGGACCTTCAGAGGAAGGTCTGTCGTTTTTCTGAACCATTGCTGCCATGTCACTATGCGGACTGTAGTCTTTTTGTTAAGGGCTTAACTATAATTCTGTCTGTGAAGGAAATAAAAAAGTAATGTGTTAGTAAAATGAAACCTTTACAAACATTGCAAACCAGAATTGACAGAATACCATCCCCTGTTTCAGCTGTCCTAAGCCCTCTAAGAACAAATAACAGTGAGACAATTTTTATTTCCAGAAAACAATATATGTTGGTGCCATTAAAATCACGCAGAAGCTTGTTGAACTTAACATAGCATGTGTCCCTCAAGCACAATGTGATTGCTTTGATGCTTTTTAAAATAACAATTCGATATGACCTTATAGAAATCACAGCTGTATTGATTGGTTTGTAACCAAAGTAAAAATAGTATGGCAGAAATCATTACCACTACTCTCAGAGGCAGTCCATAGTACTGTATGTCTGGAAAAGAAATTGAACCAGTACCATATGATCTGAAAAGCCTTCAGTGTTAGATGCTTCTGTCAGGTCTAAGAGTTATTACTTTTAGCACCTCTCATCAAGCCTGTCTAACGTGATGTAGTCACAACCATATGGATGCACAGCCTCACTATTCAGAGAAAGACTGCACGGGTCTCTGTTGTGCTGATACATTTATAATAGCATCTGAGCCAGAGTAAATGGATATGTATACAGGAGATGTTTCAGGACCCTTGCAGTCCAAGGTTTTTAGATTCATGTGGTCACTAGACCAAGTTGGTTTAGCTTTCAACTGTCATTTCTTAAAAGAAAGCAAACCAAAGACCACCACCTCCCACCACCCTCCAACAAACCCTACACTGAGTGTAAGGTTTTATCTTGGATTGTCTTAAAAAGCATTTCAGGATCTGTGAGATAGACCTTCAGTTGTTAGAAACAACTATTGAAGCTCCCTTGAAGGCAGCAGAACTTCTCAGGGTTACTCAGGAGCTGAAGACT
Organism: Cuculus canorus; assembly: GCF_017976375.1. NCBI lineage: Eukaryota > Metazoa > Chordata > Aves > Cuculiformes > Cuculidae > Cuculus > Cuculus canorus. The sequence goes on along the minus strand of NC_071401.1, from coordinate 117,835,140 downwards.
TAGCACCAGGCTTATACAAATCATATACGCATTCAAACACGTATGGAGCAGCTGAGTGCCAGGAGTGCCATAACCTAACACCTTCGAGGGTCTCATTTTTAGTAACTATCATCTCTTTCTCAGAATTTTCACTACCTGTATCTCACCAGTGTTCAGCTTGTCATACTGAAAAAGCACCAGCAGCTGGCAGGGCTTGGGGCATGCCTGGCTTTATGTGGTGGTCTTCTCATCCATCTCTTCTATAGGTCTGTCTGTTTGTAAAACCAGCAATACATGGCTCTACAGGACACAGCAATTCTGTATCAGTTTAATCTCCTTTACAGATATTCAATTAAACATAGCTGATGCAGATCAGTAGCTTTTATCTGCCTGTCAGGCCTGGGAAAATTGAACTGCACAGAAAATCAACAATGGTTTACTCCCTCTCCACTTTATCCCCACAAATGTACTTGAGGGAAGCCTTTTTCCTACCATTTCTCCGGTAGAGATATGTCCCTCAGTGCCCTGAAAGTGCTTTTTTTATTAATTCAGGACAAACATGCCCAAGAAACCAGCAGAAAATTCAGACTTGGACAGAAGTCTGCAAGTAGGCCATGCTGAAAATTTAACACAACTGGGCTAGAAATGGTCACTGTCAGACTCACATAAACTTAAACATCTGATAAGACCTGAAGGCTGTGGGTCAGCCTCCATATCTGTCTCATCTACCTGCAAAACGTTGTGTCTGCTTTTTGAGAGTTCTGCCTAGGACCTGCCGCCAGATGTGAGGTCTGAGTTTTTGAGATTATGAAGGGTCCCAGTTCCTTTTAGTGTCGGTGGGAACTAAGAAGACACAGCACACATCTGAAATTTGAAAATTTGACATCTGAAAAATATTGAAAAAATTCAAATTATATTTGAAATCCTCATTTAGGTGTCAAAACTTAGATACCCCAAAATAGAAAGGAAAGCAAATTCTGCTGCACATCTGGAAAGCAAACTCTTGACATTGGGATTCTCCTGCACGTAGAAGGAAAGATACAGGAATCTGAGAAAGGTCCTTCAATCGGCACCATTGTTCAGAGAGCACTGTGTGACAGATAAAAGCTAACCTATGTGCTCATCTTTAATATTCAATACTCAGCAAAGACCTCTTGTTTTTCAGGCCACGCTTTCCTCCCTGCATACAACACGATTTCATGCTTCTGCCAAAGGCTCGTCTTCAGGCCATCTCAGGGGCTCCAAGGAATTTCAAGAAGACCAAGATGCCAAATGCCACTGCCACAGGAAGGCAAGCAGAACACCTTCAGCAGACAGCTCAGGACCAGAGACAAGATCAAACTCCATCCAGGAATTTGCAGAGTCCTTTGAAAAGCAATTGCACCTCAAAAGCAAACGCTCAGTTTCTTTGGTAGGTAACAACCAACTTAAGATTACTTCAAAAGAAGAAATAACAACCAACCAACAAGCAGGATGACTTTATCCCTGATGTAATTCCTGTGGCTTTGCGGGGGGAAGAGCAGAAGTAAACTTGAATTAGAATTTCTCAAATTATGTAGTTCTTACTGGAGTGCAAACAAGGTTAAAGTGATAGCATTGTTAGTATGAGAATTCTTGATGTAATGTTAACATCTAGACTTATTCTAAAATGTGCATCTTCATAATGAGACACTACACTGGCTGTGGCAATATTGTCAGATATTTCTATGGCTATGCCAACAAAACATGACAATATAAAAACAGATTTGGTGCATTTTTGCTGTAAGACCCAGCTCTCTTTCTCACTGCTGCTGACCTTTTTTAACGATATACAGGGTTATCTGTAAGACTGCCAGACACCGTGGTGTTTAAGAGGTTTCTCTTTTACCCCTTGGGACTCTCTCCATCTGCTTTCTTCAGTGTCACCGCACAGCTGCTGAATGTATTTTAACTGTACGAGCATGCAGCTAGCAGGGGATTCTCCATTCTTTTCATCCTCTTCTCCCCATCAATTTTTCCTGAGGCACGAGCATTTTCTGTATGGTTTGTGATGATGAAGTAGCCAATAACAACATTTTGTCTGTGACACATTAACACAATTTTATTACGTTATTTATGTTATTGTTTATTATTTTTATAATAGCTGGTGTATTATACAGTAGAAGGAAGGGTAGTAAACCCTAACTTGCTTTTAAGTGTCAGAACACTGTAAAATTCACTCTGTTGAAAAAGCTGCACTTGAATGACACTTGACATTAGCACCAAATAACAACAGAGGGAACTATCTTTTGTTTTCAGTTTGTTGACACTGACAGTTTGTATGGAGGAGTAATTTTCAGCTCTCCTTGCAGATATTTCGTGCAGCAACAAGAGAGAAAAAAAATAATCTCTTTTCAATGAGCAGCATCATTACATGATAAGTCCCACAATTATAGTCTTGCATTCCCAGTCTTCTAAGAATATGCAGAATTATGGTGATGACAACTTTGTTATGCCATTGTTAAGATTTTGAGTACATTCTCTAATCTTCCTTTACCTCTCTAGGAGCTACTCTGAATTTATTCATTTTAGAACTTCACATTGCCTCATGTGTCAGCCTTCACCAGTGGTTGTCTGGTTTATCATTTATCATTTCTCAAAAGTGCCTAGAAAGGCTAGAAAGTCTGTGAGTGAGTAATAATTGTACGAAAGGTATAGTGAGCATCATGCACTAAATACAGCTTTAACAACAGTTGAAAACATGGATTCTGGTACACTTCTATAATCCACGCTGAGGCGTGCTGGGAGGTAGTTTTATCTCCCTTTCAAGTAGACCAAATTGGTGTCATTCCCTCAGTCACTGTTGAATTCTGGAAGATGTGAAGGACTTGATATTCTTGAAGAACTGAGCGATAGGTATTACAGATCTGAAAGGAAATTTGGGAGTGTGCTTAAAACTTCTGTCTCCAAATGGAGTGGAGTGTTTTGCATTCAGTGCTCTGTGGGTGTAATTCAAACTGCTGTGACCCCACAGGTTAAAAGAAAATGGAGGAAAGGTAATCCTATTTCATCTTCTCCACATGTTGCTTTTCTCTTATAAATGTGGATTTGAGGATGCTTCATGACTTTCAGCACTTGTTTTCAGTGACGCCTTTGCAGCTATAACTGAACAGCCTTCAGGCACATAAAGATGGATCATGTGAAAGGACAGAAACATTGAGTCTGGGCTGAAATCTCAGAGACATCCCTTTCCCCTTCCTGTCTGCTCTCCCCCTGGCCAGGTGACCCTGCTACCATACATAGCGTATAATCAAAAGCATGCTGCCTCTTGCTGAGTTTTAGGGTGACTGGCTGAAGCCTTGAATTTGAGCCCATCGTGTTAAAGCTGATTTTGCTGAGGTAGGTGACTGCAATATTTTACCATACATTATTAGAGAAATAAAATAATGAGACTTTTGTTCATGTGAGAGTAGCTTTTAATTCCCCACTATTTTTTTCCTGCCTTTTAGCAGCCTGAAGGCATGAAGGAGAGAAGAGAAAGAGAAAGATTGCATTTGAGAAAAAGCAAGTCTCACAAGAGAACGGGAGAGAAATCAGAGCCAAGGAGAGAGCAAGGAGAAGATGAAGGTTCAGAAATTGTACCTGCAAAACACAATGGACAGTTTCCACCACAAACAAGCATTGAAAAAGGATATTTATGCACAGGCAGCTAGAATGCATTAAGATAATGAATTTTAACACTCCCTCTGAAGAGCAGAGGGAGCATTCTTGTTTTGTTTTGCCTAGAAGAAGCCTGTTAGCTAGAAGAAGCCCTAACCTGTAGAATAAAAGTAAAATTCAGCTTCATCATTGACACCATGTTAATACCTTCCTGTCTTTTGCCATTAAGAATGCATTTTTGTCATAGGAAGAATGTATCTGTAATAAGATACAATTTAGCAATTAACCACTGTAAGAGGATTTCAGACATATTTAGCATTGTGGCAGGACAGTGGTGAATGTGTTCATTTAAGAGGAGAGCATGTATGTTTTACAAAACCATGCAAAGTCATCCAAAGCCTTATGTTTCTGTTTTAATTGAAAACGGGCTTATTAGGAGGTTTGGGAAAGGAAAAGTATGCATAAATGGCCACCTGCTGACTGGCCCTGACATCCACTTAGATTTGTTTGGAAACAGGGATCTTTGCTTTGTCAACCTCCTGACTCCAAATTTATGGAATTAGTAGAAGAGAAGCCCATATGTTATCTTCTACACCTCCACAATGTCTCACTTCTCTCTCTGCTTTCCCTGTTACTGAGCAGTAAGACCCTCATCTCCCTGTCCTCTCCTGTGTTCTCAGTCCTGTTTCCCAAGTCACACAACTAGTTATTTCTTCCAACTTTAACTTTATTATCTTACTTCCTTTGTGGCCTTCCCCCTTTCTATTACTTTACAGCCCTGCCTTATAGCTGCCAAACTCTTTTGCTACATCTCTAGTTTTGCCTCATGAAAATTTGAGCCTTGCTAAAAGCTCTCCAGTAAAACCAGAAATGTTCTACCTCTCATACATCTATGTAATCTCTTCAAGGGGTTGCCATATATTTGAGGTAAGGCATCACAACCCTTTTGCATATTTCCCTTTCCTAGAACTAGGACCAAACCAAGGGGATGGGAACTGTCTTGTCTATGGTAAGGACTTGAGAAAACTCTGTTTCCTCTGGGCGAAGGTCTCCTGAATTCAGGTGTAAATTCCAACAACTATAAGAAAGATTTCCTCCTATGTGGAGGAAATCCACCCTCCCCCAGCTTCCCCATGTCCCACTCCTTCAACACACAATTTTTCTCTGCAGAGAAGAACCCTGCCCTCTTTGAGGATAATTTCCCCAGGCCTAATACAACAAAAGCTGCTTTGGATATGCAGTTAGAGAAGAGTGAAGACTAATGGAGCCATGAGCAAAAGTCAAAGGCTGCTGAGTATTCTTCCTGTGATTTTCTGTAATTAATGAAGATCTTATTATATTACTTTAGAGCCTTAATTTTGAATGTTCAACCTTTCAAAAGCTTAGGACATCCTTAAAGCAGCGTAACACTTATCTCAATTAAAGGATTGTTTTTCTTTTTAAGCAGGGCTTTGGAGGATACATAAGAAAGCAATCAAACTCTTGCTGATGCCTGTAAAATAGAAACTAATAAATCTGACTGAGAAATGTTGTTCCTATGCATAGTTTCTGTCCTCCCCAATCCAGATTGAATTTTCATGAAGCTCTTCTGTCAGCCAAAACTTCCATACAGATGGCTTTCCTTTTATAGCCTTAATTTGAAGACAGCACTACAAATAGACCTGGATAGAAAGGTACATGGCCAGCTATGACTGAGTTCCTCAGGTAAAAACCCCTCACATACATGCATTCATGTAGCAGCCTGCCTTCACATCTTGTGAGAGCTGAATGGCGCAGCTGCCCCAGTTTTGCCTGGATTTCAGAGCATCAGCCTCCTTGTCCTCAGCCAGTTTAACACAACAGGTCCAGCTCTATCCCAGCAGAATTTGAAAAAACTAGTGTTCATGAGGCTAATGTGCTGGTAGTACACCACCCCTGATGAAAAGAAAACATCAAAAAGGGCTAAACCAGAAAACCCATGTGTGCTTAGCTCTGTCTTGCTGTTTACCATCTCCATCAAAGCACAGGGAAGCCTCACTGCCACAAAGGCAGCCCTGCAGGTCTGCCTGCAAACAGCTCCTGGGTTTATCAGTGAACAACATCTCTCAAATTTGAGACTCTATGTTTATGTCCTTTCTGGGCTGGCCCATCTACCCTGCGGTGTGATTCTGGAAACAGAAGCTTTCAAATAATGTGTTCAACAATGTTATCCCTAAATCACTGAAAATGTATACTCAAAAGTGTTTTCTCTTGCTTCGTATCATGGCTGATTGAACCAACAACCCTTTCCAGTTTATTTCCATGTGGTCTGAAACAGTAGTATTACATAGAAAAATTGAAACTTGCATGACAGAATGAAATCATTCTCCACATAAATTAATATTTATTTTGTAAATAACTGGGAATTTGGGAAGGAAGATAATAATCTGAAGAGGAATCTGACTTGCAATGGTATTGCAGATATTTCCATTTCCACAGAAAGTGGTCATGACTGGCATGAAAAATAGTCACTGTCTGGATTCCCATCCCCAAATCCCAGAGCATCTGGGCTAGCTGCGGGCGTTTTCTTCACACTCCCCCATTCCTAGGCAAACACTATTTGCTTTTTTTGCACTTTGCAAGAGTAGGATGGCTGCAATTTTCATCAGAGTCCAGACTTTGGACATGAAGAATATCGGTTAGTTAACAGGAAGCAGAGACAAAGGGACGGAAAAAATATCAAAAGTGCTCGCTAACAGATAATGTTGAAAAACTGAAATAGTTTTACAACAGAGGGGAACCAGCAAGCGGCAGAAGTAGGCTGGTACTCCCACTGGCAAAAGCTGAAATGACTCAGAGGCCCATGAAAGACATTTTAATCTTGCTGGGTCTCACAGGTGCAAGACCATGCTCTGGTAAAATGGTCATCTCTATGGATCCTTCCCAGAGCTTCAGTCTAACTAGAAAGTGCTACTGTGGGAAGTTAGGCCATGGGTGCATACAAGCACGCACACAGCTGCTGAGTGGAGACAACCAGGGAAGGTGCCCTAATGAACCTGTTGTTCACTAATGGAGGACTTGTGGGTAATGTGCTGGTTGGAGGCCATCTTGGGCATAGTGATCACAAAATGACAAAGATTTAGATTCTTGGACAAGTAAGGGGTGGGGTTGGCAGAACTGTCACTTTGAACTCCCATAGGAAAGACTTTGGTCTATTCAGAACACTGATAAACAGACTCCTTTGGGAAGCAGTTCTGAAGGGTAAAAGGCTCCAGGAAGGTTGGACATTCTTCAAGAAGGAAGTCTTAAAGTTGCAGAAGCAGGCTGTCCCCATGTTCTGAAAGACGAGCTGGTGTGGAAGAAGACCAGCCTGGATGAACACAGAGTTTTGGCTGAAACTCAGGAAAAAAAAAAAAAGGAGAGTTTATGAGCTTTGGAAGAAGGGGCAGGCAACTCCGGAGGATGGCAACTCAGGAGAACTGCAAGGATGTCATGAAGTTATGTGGGGAGAAAATTAGACAGGCCAAAGCCCATCTAGAACTTAATCAGGCTACTAAGGTAAAGGACAATAAAAAATGTCTTTATAAATATATTAGCAGCAAAAGGAGGTCTAAGGAAATCTCCAGCTTTTATTAGATGTGGGATGAAATAGAGTGACAAAGGGTGAGAAATATGCTGAGTTACTTAATGCCTTCTTTGCCTCAGTCTGTAATAGTAAGACCAGTTGATCTCTGGGTACTCAGTCCCTTGAGTTGGAAGACAAAGATGGGGAGAAGAATGGAGCCCCCATAATCCAAGAGGAAATGGTTAGCAACTTGCTACCACCACCTAGGCACACACAAGTCTGGATGAGATCCACCTGAGAGTACTGAATGAACTGGCAGAAGGGCTCACCAATTCATTTTCCATCATTAATCAGCACTCCTAGCTAACTGAGGAGGTCTCAGTTGACTGTAGGTTAGCAAATGTGATGCCCATCTATGAGAAGGGATGGAAGGAGGATCCAGGAAACTATAGACCTGTCTGACCTTGGTGCTGGGGAGGTTGTGGGATAGATCATCTCCACAGAGTCATCATGCAGCATGTACAGGTGATCAGACCAGTTCATCATAGCTTTAGGAAAGGCAGGTCCTGCTTGACTAACCTGATCGCCTCCTATGACGAGGTGACTTGTGTACTAGTTGAGGAAAAGCCTATGGATATTGTCTACCTAGACTTTAGTAAAGACTTTGACACTGTTTCCCACAGTATTTTCCTGGAGAAACTGGCTGCCCATGGCTTGGATAGGTGTACTCTTTTCTGGGTAAAAAACTGACTGGGTGGTTGAGCACAGAGTTGTGGTAAGTGGAGTTAAATCCAGTTGGTGGCCAGTCACAAGTGGTTTTCCCCAGGGCTTAGTGTTTGGGCCAGTTCTGTTTAATATCTTTATTAATGATCTGGATGAGGGGATCAAGTGCTACCTCAGTAAGTTTGCAGATGATACCAGGATGTGTGGAAATATTGATCTGCTTGAGAGAAGGAAGGCTCTACAGAGGGGTCTGGACAAGCTGGATTGATGGACTGAGGCCAATTGCATGAGGTTCAACACAGCTAAGAGTCAAGTCCAGCTCTTGGACCACAACAACCCCATGTAATACTACAGGCTTGGGGAAATGTGGCTCGAAAGCTGCCTGGCAGAAAAGGATCTGAGGGTGATGGTTGACAGCCGGCTGAACAAGAGCCAGCAGTGTGCACAAGTGGCCAAGAAGGCCAATAGCTTCCTGGCTTGTATCAGAAATTGTGTGACCAGCAGGAACAGAGAAGTGGTTGTCCCTCTATGCGTGCTGCTGGTGAGGCCACACCTTGAATACTGTGTTCAGTTTTGGACCCCTCACTACTAGAAAGACACTGAGGTGCTGGAGCATGAGCGAAGAAGGACAACAAAGCTGGTGAAGGATCTGGAGCACAAATGTTAGGAGGAACAGCTGAAGGAACTATAATTGTTTAGTTTGAAGTAAAGGAGGCTGAGAGGAGACATTATTGCTCTCTACAACTACCTGAAAGGAGGTTGTAGTGAGGTGGGTGTTGGTCTCTTCTCCCAAGTAACAAGTGATAGGATGAGAGGACATGGCCTCAGATTGTGCCAGGGGAGGCTTAGATTGGATATTAGGAAATAATACTTCACTAGAAGGATTGCCAAATATTGGAACAGGCGGCCCAGGGAAGTGATTGAGTCACCATCCCTGAAGGTCTTTAAAAGACATATAGATGTGTCACTTAGGGACATGGTTTAGTGGTGGACTTGGGCAGTTTTAGGTTCACTGTTCGACTTGATGATCTTAAAGCTCTTTGTCCACCTAAATGATTCTGTGATTCTAAGAATTTCAAGAGCAAGAAGCAGTTATAAGCCAGTGTTTTCTGAAAGGGCTAAGAAAAGAATGTCAAGTGTGGTTACCTAATTTTTTAGGTGGGCATTCCCAAATCAAAACATTTCTGTTTGTGTGCTTCTGAGGTATTGTTTAATTGCAGCATGGTTTTGTGGTCTACTTAAATGTTGTGCACTTGTTAATATATCATATACCAGCATGTAAAATGCCAACCCCATAAAGACAAAATGAAGTAATAGCTATATTTATGCACATACTCACAACAAACCTTTCTAGAAAAAAAAGAAATATTTAAATGCATAAATAAAAAACTTCAACCATAATGTATAACTGAACAAGAAACAAGAATATAGTACTAATTTTAAAAGAAATCAAATTTTAAATAGGAAAAATGAAAATGTTCATTTGTACTTTTTTTTTGTTCTTTAGCACAAAAGAAGGTATTTGGGTCAGCACAGCCCTGGCTCTGAATGCATTGTGTACACATGAATAGTGTAAAATCACATAGAGATATAATCATATCTGATAACCAAAATTATTCACACAGAAATGAATCATAATCATGGGATCTTGAGTTTATACATCCATCTGCCAAAACCACTGAAAACAAACAGGTCTTGAAATATGTCCAGAAGGGTATTGCAGCCAAAATCTAGTCATTCAATCAGAGAAAGTGAATACTGAAATCCAAAAAACTTCATAGAGAATACGCTGTTTGCAGTTGCTGTGCCAGAACTTTAGGTAAGTGTGTATAAACAAATACTAAAATAAACTCGCTCATCATAGAAAACATTGCTTGTAGTGGGCTAATTTTCATTTGCTCTGTTGCGTAAGATGGGATTGACTGAAGATGTTCCTCCTTTTACGATGATCCCTCTGAATCCTAGCCCAGTCTCTACTGTACTTTGGCAAAGGATAACTTCTCTTAGCTGTGTCTTGTCTCTGAGGCCAGACAGAAAATAGGAGAAAGAAGTGATACAGGGAGCATCAAAGAGTAATACTCTGTTGTATTTGACGCATTCTTGTCCTTATATGTTTGTCAAAATGCTTTAGCTTATGCTGTTTCTAAACTGATTAGTAGAGTTTTGCTGTACAGAGAAGACCCACTAATACTTGTGACAGTGATATATGAATTTTCATCATAAAGTGCAGTTACAGAGAATAAAGGAAACAAAACTTCACTCTGTGTATTAATGCATTACAAGGATACTGTAAGTGGTATAGCAGTTCAGAGACAAACTTTGAAGATAAAAACTAACTCCTAACTCCTTCTGCCTGTGAGTGTCAAAATATTTTTACAACTCTATGGACAGTGTAAATAAAAATTACACATTTGCTACAAAATACACTGTTTACAAGTTATTTCACTTACCATCATGAGGTAGATAACATAAGCAGCCATTTTCCAGCAGAGGGAGTCTGTTGATACAGTGTGAGAACATGCACTGTGGTTCACTGGAAACATGAGTTTGAGCTAAAAACTAAGTACAGTGCCTGCAGGAGACAACAGTAAAAAAAGGGAACCAAGAGCACAACACTGTATGGTCAATTTTTGCCACGTGTTCATGTGTGGCTTTTGTTGACATGAAGGAAATCAATAATGAGACCCACAGCAGAGTTTATTCTGGTATTAGAGACTGGTATTTAACCTATGGTCAGCAGAAGACCTTGATCTGCCTCCCAAGGCTTTCTGTTGCTGAATAACTAATTGTTAGCGCCTCACTGCAGGGCTGTCCTAGACTGCTCTCTTGATCTGCCCTCCATTGCCCTAGGGCCAATAAGACCCTTGCTGGTATAGCCCTCGGTGTCATCACCAACATGCACACCGAATGCCCAAGCTGGAGGGAAGGGATGAGCAGCAACTCTTGCAGAAAAATGGAAATCCCCATGGCTTCTACTTTCCTTGGGGTCAGTGGGTGACTGATGTCAGAGACCGTTCACTCAGCTCCTGTGCAGGAAACTGCTCCTCCTGTATGCCCATTCAGGCTTCCCTTCTGTGGCAGCTTTGGGGTTCAGCAGCTTCCAAGCCACACCCAGAAACCAAGGCGTGTTTTCTGCCTGCACTTCTCTGAAAACTTCCTGAGATACTTGCCTATAGTTGATGAGCTGCTCCTGTAGGCTAGAATGTCCTGGTCATCACTGAGGGATCTGCTGCCCCTGGTGCTCGGTCTTGCTCTCTGTATTTTCTTGCTTTCCATATTGTCAATGTTAAATACAGAAATCTTTTGGGAAGCTCTCCTCTAATCCTTACTATTGAAAAGATAATACATTTCTTGTCCTAGGTTTGTTCTGACAGAATAATTATATGTTATGTCAGAAATTTCTTGGTGAAAAAAAGCAATAACATTATTTTCTTGCAAGCAACATGTGCTACTCCATAAATGTAAATGTCAAAAGATTAATCTGCAACAGTTTTTTTTAAAAGGAACATCTTCCTTCCAAGGTATGTAATTTACAGTCCGCAGGTCTATACAGGTTTCCATGAATAGTTTTGTGACTCTTTTTTACTTGTCAAGTGCGCAGATTTTACTTTTCAAACTCACATCACAGAAAATATCCACCCTTACTGTTCTCCTATGTCACCCAGAAAAAAAGTGAATGATGTTACAGGCACTTTTCATACGCAACATCACTGAAAATAAAACATGTTTTAAGATACGTTTCAAAATAATTCCATTCATCAGTTGTAATCTCTGCTCTGGAACAGTTTATAGCGAAATGAGCCGAGCGGCACCACCACCTGCAATTCAGCCGGTCCAATTCGGAGTCCAACTCATTCAGAGAGGTTTGTGCTGCTTTTCTGGGCTGTGAATTGCCAGAGCAAAGAGAAGGGACTCACTCCTGTTGGTCAGCTTTGCTCTGAGGTTATGTCCAGCAGTGGGACAGAAATAAGCAGCTGGGGAGCAGAAGGAGTCTTCAGCTGTTTACGCAGTTAATTATCACTGTTAAGTTCAGAGGAAATCTGGAGACATAAAGCTACACTGAACTTAGTTCTTCAAATATAATACATACAAATGTGCTAATTGCACAGAAATTACTCATGGTTGTAAAATGAAGCACAAATGGACATGCTGGCAGGATCAGTTCTTATTTTCTGTCAAACAGAGAAACACATTTGCTTAGAAACAAAAAGGAGTTAAACAGTTGAATTTCTTAAAACAATAGAAGTAAGAAACAGGGATGTCAAACCAGACCTGATAGTAGATTTTTTTCTTTCTGGTTTTTTTTTTTTTTTTTAAATCAAAAGAGGATATTTTGGCTGGGAATTTCATCAGGAATCAGAATCAGAATCCTGATTTCATCAGGATCGGTAATTGCCTGTCTTCCCTTTTAAACCAGTTACTGGCTTGCTGAATTACTTGGTCATTTCAATTTGATTGTGTCTGTTTACCAAGGTACAAAATAACATTATATATATGTACTGCATATACACAATATGTATGATATACTTTATATATATAAAATATATATATGCTAACAAAATATATGCTAAAAATATATATATATGCTAAAGCATATATATATATATGCTAACACACTAAAATATATATTACATTATACACAATATATTATATATACTGACCCATACTGACAAGTAGACATTTCTGTCTCTGAGTCTCACAGAAGTGTGCTGTGCTGCACGTTTCTGTTTGACGCACACGTATCCACCCACACACCCCTGTCTCACCACAAACTATTATTTTTCAAGCTTTCCCAGCGTTTCTCGACTTTCTTGCTCAGAAACAGCCTTTTCCCCACCACTCCCCCGCTTCCCTACCACAGCCTTTTCCTAAAAAGCCGCTCATCTGACTGCCTGTGATCCCATTACAGCCCACATCGCCCTGTGAGTTTAAACCCATGTTGAAGCGTGCCTGTGCTTATCAGGCGTCTGTGCCAATACATATATACTAACTCACTGCCTGGTGGATATTTCAGTGCTGTGGGAAACCTGGGAGAGAGAGACAGGACTGGGTGGGAGCCAGCGCTGTGCAAGTGGGTCTGCCTGCCCTGGCAGCACCGGTGGGGCCCCTGAATTAAAGCAAAGGTGAGGAAGAGCCAAGCAAGTTAATGCCAGAGCACTGCTGCAGCTGTGGCTTGGTGGCTGGCTTGGGAGCAGGGTCAGCAAGGCCAGGGATGAGGAGCTCAGGCTGGTGGTTTGGACCGTTTGATAAGGGCATCCCTGGGGAGGAGTATTATGGGGAGAGTCCAGACTCACCTTTGGTAGAGAGCTAGTTTGTGAGAGTGTTCTGGGTTGATGGCGAGGACCTGGCAGTGGATATGCAGCAAAAATCAGGTGCTTTGGGAGGACAAAGATTTGCTAAGTGACAGTGAAGCAGGAGACCAAAGGATCCAGTTCCTGACTTTAAGTGAAACGGGATGTGTGTGGCTCTGCTGGTTGGAGAGGACAGTGATAGAAGGGAAGGTGTTTGTCTCCAGTAAATATTGCACCTGGACACAGAGACTTTCATGGTGCTTGAATGGACTTCTTTCTTATTGGCTTTTTTTCTCTTTCACGTGCGTGATAAATGTGTCTGATGGGAACTCTTTTGCACCAGAACTTTCCTGGCCTTTGTGTCCCATGAGATAAAGACCAGTTCCACAGCAGCTGCATACCCCTGCTCTGTACAGCAAAGCAGGGGGATGTTACCTGCTGTGCTGCAGGACAGCTGGGGGTGAAAGGTTGCAGGGGGCAATGCCCATGCAGCAACACTGGCTTTCCAACCTCCCCACCCCTCCACGTTCACCTCCCACAGCTGTACTCCTGCTCTCACTTCCCCTTCATCCCCTGAAAAAGCATTTTCCCCTCTTCCTCTGTAGGCTGAGCTACAGCTGGTACTTTTCATATCACGGTTTAACTGGCCAGTTTTCCTGTCCTGTTCTTTCTGCCTCGTCATCATCCAGGGGGTTGTTCACCCTGATGTTCACCCTGGCCAGCCCTCTGTCCTGACTCACCCGACGTACGTGCTGAACACAGCAAGTGAGTCAGAGAGAACAAAAATTAACAAAACAATGTGGAATATGAATTTACATCATTAAAAAATAGTCCAAAGAACACCATTATATTTACAAAGTTAAACTCTCAAAAGCTGGACAAATCCAGACCTAAAGCTGCCTTTGGAAGCATAGTTCAGCCTGCTCTTCCCCTTCCCCCAATCAATGTGTATTATGTGATGGGATTTAATTGGTTGACTGCATACTGTTTTTCCCACAGGGCTGGCACTTCTTTTAGTGTAAACGCAGGACAGCATCTGGGAATAAATCCCGTTTCTACATTGCTTAGCCTAAGTTTCTGACTATGAGCCCCATTTATCACTGCACAACCCAGACAGCGTACTGAATTCAGAGCTGCATGAGGTTTTCTGGGGCATATTTTCTGCAGCTTCTGCACAGTGTGCATTAAAGATGAAGAGATACTGTTTTGAGGGACCTAGGAACTTTTTGCTATGATTTGCTTCAACTTTCTGAATACCCCATTGGCCTTGACATTTGATCAGAATACTTTATATTTTAGCTAACTGCTCCAGCAGAATTAATTTGCTGTTTTGACTGCTTGGTGTGTCTATAAATCTATAACATAGATGCCTTCTACCAGGTGCTACAAAGCCATCATCAGCCAAATGCAGACATGCAGGTAACTCATCTAGAAACGGCAGAGGAACCTGTCTGAGGCAGGAAGAGTTTCTAGTTCTGGTAGCTACTATTTCCTCAGCTGACAAATTACCTACCCCTTGTTTTCCTACAGCCCTCTGCCTTATATTTCCATGCCCCAGCTTCTGAAACAACTGATAAACTGTGACCTGGCTTAGTATTTGACCCCAAGTGAGTACACCTGACAAGCTCTCTGCCGCGTGACACTATTGAGAAGTTGCATTGTTGTAGACTTGTTTGCCTAATCTAATAATCTACTGTTGAAAAATGCCATGTTAGTGCATGTCATTTTCCCCAGCATGCGTGAACTCTTACTTTCAAATTCAAAGCTGAAGCACAGTAAAAAGAGATGTCATTCCACATTCTCTGAGCTGATATTCAAGCTGTTGTGGTGGCATTTGCAGCCTTAAGAATCATCTTTGCTCTCATTCAGCTGCTGCCTAGCAAGAAGAGAAAAAGCAAAAATTCTTAGTTTGATCCCTGTGATCTCTTTTTTATGCATGTTTGTATTAAAGGCAATCTCACCTGCACAGCTCTCAGTGTCAAGGCATATATTAATTTCAAGTACTGATCATAGAATCATAGAATCATTAAGGTTGGAAAGGACCTGTAAGATCATCAAGTCCAGCTGCTAGCCCAACACCACTGTACTTACTAAACCATGTCCCAAAATGCCACATCCAAATGCCTTTTGAACACCTCCACAGATGCTGACTCCATCACTTCCCTGGGCAGCCTGTTCCAATGCTTCGCCACTCTATTGGTAAAGAATTTTTTTCTAATATCCTATCTGAACCTCCCCTATGGCAACTTGAGGCCATTTCCTCTAATCTTATTACTTGTTACTTGGGAGAAGACACCAGCACCTACCTTACTACAAAGTCCTTTCAGGTAGTTGTTTAGAGCAATAAGGTCTCCCTTCAGCCTCCTTTTCTCCAGGCTAAACAACGCCAGTTCCCTCAGCCGCTTCTCATAACACTTGTGCTCCAGACCCTCCATCAGCTTTGCTGCCCTTCTCTGGAATGCACTCCAGCACCTCAATTTCTTTCCTGTACTGAGGGACCCAAAAACGAACACATCATTGAAGGTGCAGCCTCACCAGCACCGAATATAGGGGGACAATTGCTTCCCTACTCCTGCTGGTCACATGATTTCTGATGCGAGGCAGGATGCTATTGGCTTCCTTGGCCATCTGGGCACACTTCTGGCTCATATTTGGCCTGCTGTCAACTGGCACCCCCAGATACTCAGAAGAAATCTGCAAACTGCTTTCTCCTAGCGCTTCTGCTTTCCCCAGAATTCTCTGTTCTGAATCTGAAATGGAGAAGTCTGAGGAAAAAAATTCATACCATTAATATGCCTGACATTTCTGACTTTATTGAACTGGATTCCCTATGCCAAATTCCTAGATTAGTTCAAAGGACTCTAATCAACTTGAGACATAGCCAGTTATCCATGAATTATAGATTGTATCAGGCATTGCACCTGCAGTAGTTGCAGTTCCTCTCTTAATGTAGATAGAAGTAAGTTGAGCCCTTTCGACTATTTTTCTCCATGATTGTTTTTGTGTGTTCTTATAAATGAAAGACTTTCACAGAGTGGGGTAATTTTATATGCTAGGATTCAGCTTGACACATTGCTGATTAATGCACAGCAAGGACACAAATTGAAAAAAATACATTACTTGGAAATTTCTTACACAGAAGACTTGTTGAAGAAAACATAAGTACTTAAAATAACAACAACATAATTAATGGTTATAAAATAAATAATTTTTTAAATGCTAAGTGCAATGTAACTACATTTTTTACTCATGGCAGTAGACCTATGAGCATTTTTAAACTTTACAGATGTAAACCTGTATCTTCTAAACACATCCAAGAGCAAATATCCCTATTTGTATCCAAAAATTTAATTGTCATAAAATGGATCTTTGTATTGAAATTCATGTTTTATTTATTTTGTTGTTACAAGTTCTATTGAAAACAGAATGTAAATGTTCACTTTTTCTCAAGGCATAGCCAAAGCATGTATTTGCTCTTTTTCCAACTGTTGCATAAACTTTGCAAGGACAGAATTATTTGCTTAACTTTCTGTGCACTCTACCTGGAGATCAATTATTTTATCAGTGTCAGCTACACTTATATGCTACATTTCATCAGCTATAAATTATATGTGCTGCTGCAGAGATACCTACAAACAAGACATCTTAAGCTTGAAGTGTCCAAGGGAGCAGACAGTTTTTACACAGACATATCAAGAATGTATCCTGTTGGACTGGACTAAGGCTCAGGAGCTCCATAGCTAGCTTCAACCCCTGTCCGTGCAGGGCCATGCTCTTGCGCATGTCTACTCTATAACCATCCTGGAGGCCAGATGGCCTCCTCAGGAGGCAGGTCAGTGTGAATGCAGCCAGCCTAGGTAATGAGCAGCAAAGGCCAAAGACACAGGGTAAGGATGCAAGAGACCTGTGGTAGTAACTTGGAAAGCAAGGTTATGGTGCTGTCTTCTTCCACTGTTCCTGAAGGTACTGTTACTCCATGTGACCAGACTGAAACTAGCTCACCTGCCTTGTGGGCCAAACTGTAGATGTTACCATAATCCTAAAACATGTATAACTCCAGTTTGTCCATAATATGCTCATGAATATTTGGATCAAGGTATAGATGTGTGACTGGGAGCAAACGGTGAAGTGCAAAGATTGATTTAAGTGGCTAATATTTATGATAACTGATGAAATAAAGAACTAGGTGCCATATTAATGTAATAGACCTGTGAGGCTTGGAGCCACAAACATTTGGTCCTGTATTGTTTCATTCAGGTGACTCCTATGAAAAGGTCCAAGGTTCAAGCACTACTTGCAAATTCACCTCACAGCATTTAGGCTTAGCCATGAAGAAATGCTTTTGTGACTTGCTTCAGGTGCAACACTCAGCATTGATGAACACCTGAACAAGTGCCTATAAAAAGTCTCCTTAGCACATGTCTTAGGGACTCAAGCCCAAATGGAATTTTATTTGAAGTGTGTTTCTTAATGATTTTTGTGGATATACTTTACTTTTACTCTAGGAAGAACAGAGGGATTCCCAATGATGAAGGATTTTTTCCGGGCAAAAATAGGAGGACATACGGCATATGGAAATAGGTTTATTTGCCAGGTGGGCAGACACAAATGGTGCACTCAGGCTGTATTGTTCAGAGGCTCTTGCTTTTCTATCTTAGAAGTCACAGTTTCTATCTGCAGTTACTTGCTCGCTTGTTCTTACCAAGTGAATAGGAAATACCATGTCAGAGAGAATATATGGTATGATTACAAGGTCATTTTGCCATACAGCAAGAGGAATACTAATCACATCAAAGCCATGCATTCGAGGACTGAGTGGTTGTCCAAAATCATTCATGGCACTGACTGAACACTCACTACATGGTTAAGCATCTAAAAGCAATTGTTCCTTTGCTGACAGACACATTAAGCAGGAAATAAAGTGGAAAGGATCAAAGATGTTGTTATATTAGTTACAAACCGGTAAACTGGCTCTATTAGTAATTTTATTGTCTCTTACAACTGTATTGTAGAAAGCAATACTGAGCAGGCAGGAAAACTCACTACAATCTGAACAAATCTTCTTTCTTTATTTTACTTATTTTTATATATATTTAATATTTTTATATATATTTAATACCTTTAAGGTTTTTGCTGTTGTTTGTATTAATACTTCAGGACACACTGTCCCAGCAAACAAGATAAATGTTATACAATTTCTTGTCTCCTTTGACCAACCAGAGTCTGGGAGGCATATGTAGCCCTTTCAGAGATGAATGAATACTCCTCCAGCTAGAGAAGGGCTCAATTGCCTGCCTGTGTGTCAGGTATGTATCATATGTTTGGAATACTTAGGGTGAATTAATTTCCTAGTCTTGGAATGAGGTAAAAAGAATAAGATGAAAATGAAAGAAAGTCTGAACTTGACTGAATGTAGCGGTGCTTTTAGCCTTTCATCAGCCTTTGGTAAAAAATTGCGTTGTTGTTTCTGCAGTCCCTAACAGTTTTATAGAATACTCTAAGCACACACTTCTCTGTGGCTACTTTAATGCAATAGTTCTTGCAGCAGTGCAGAATCCCTCAGGGTTTCCAGGATGCTAATAAGAGTTTCTGATATTTGAGACACTAATTGTTACTTAGAATCACTTTTAAGTAATCTTAAGCCTGGATGGAATTGAGGAATCCCAGGAAGAGATTTTTGCTCCACTGCCAAAGCACACACATTCAACCAGTGCTTAATAGATGACATAATTACAATTATCAATTCCATTGACTGATGTAGGTCAGTCTAACTGAATACTCTTCCACAACAGATGGATATCCATTAAGTAGGAACAGATGCCATTATGTGGAATACATACTGCTGTCTAAAGAATGTTGCAAAAGAAGTTACTCAGACAAGGAAAGGGGAGAAGTTGCCACAGTTGCCAGGCTGGATATCTGACACTCTGCTTACAGAGAGGTGGTCCTTCTGGAAAATATTGAGTGCCTTTTTCTCTGCATTCATTATATCACCCTACCTGCAAAGGCATCTGCTTGCCAGGTGCTGAATGGTATTTGCTGGAGTACCATCTATCTGACAGTGAAGGTGTCACTGTAAAGTAATAAGCATGGATGGAGCTGTCTGAGAAGATAACCTAGAGTGAAAGTGTCAAAAAGAAATACACCGTTGATCTAATTTTTAGTCTTCACATGGAGATAATTTTGTCCACAAAAGCGAAAATATTTTGGACCTTGAAAAGCAGAAATCTTAAGTTAGGGGATTTGGGGAGGGGTCGAAGAATTTGTTCCATGTTATGACTATCTGTTGGGGAGGGTTGTGCCTCATCTTGGCCATTCCAACAGCCACAGTGGAGGTTGGCTGCTGACAGGAGTGGAACTAGTGCAGTTTAAGCAGCGCTTCAAAACTTGATTATCACAACTTAGATTCATAGAATCATAGAATAGTTTGGGTTGGAAGGGACCTTAAAGATCATCCACTTCCAACCCCCCTGCCATGGGCATGGACACATCCAGCTAGATCAGGATCAAGGTCCATCCAACCTGGCCTTGAACACCTCCAGGGATGGAGCATCCACAGCTTCCCTGGGCAACCTGTGCCAGTGTCTCACCACCCTCATGGTAAAGAAATTCCTCTTTATATCTAGTCTAAATCTGCCCCTCTTCAGTTTATACCCATTGCCCCTCATCCTGTCACTACAAGCCTTTGTAAACTTCCTGGCAAATACCTCAAAGTAGGATTTTTCCATATTTAAGATGAAAGGATTTCGTTGGTGTTCTCTGCTGGCTAATGTGATGGAGGTGGTGCCGTACAAGATGCTTTTCATTCTGCTGTGAATGATTCCGTAATGTCACTAACTGTTTACTATAGCATGACATTTGCAAATAAAACTGTGGCTTCATCCTTTCAATTATATTTTTAGACATTCTCCTTTTGGATTCTGGGCTTTGCCATACATTCCTACCAAATTATAGGAACTACAGCCACGGGTGCTCATTTTTGTGGCGAAAACCACGAGGGTGGGGAAAGGTAAATATATATATATATATAAAGTCTGTGTTACACGCAGCTATCAAAGGAGGGTTTGTGTGTCAGAAAGTCTCTCTACTTTGTCTACTTTTCCTAGCCTGCCCTTGCCAGTGGGAGCTTTTCCCTAGAGCCTCCAGCCCTGCCCGCTCCCGGCTGCTTTCCCTGGAAAGAGAGGCAGAGGCGTGGGACGGACCCCGGGCAGAGTCGGATCCCTCCGAAGCTTCGTTTTCCCTGAGCCCCTTTCCTTTGGCTCTGCCCTGGATCCTCCCCAGCCAGGCGGAGAGGAAGCCGTCCCCCCCTACCCCGCCCGGGGAACATCTGGGCGGCTGCGCCGTCAACATCTGGGCGCATCCCCCGGCGGCCGCAGCTGGAGGGTCCCGGGACGGAGCGAAGCCCCTTGGAAGGGGCGAGGGGCTGCGGGGCAGCCGGAGGAGGAGGCTGCGAGGGAGCAGGGAGGGAGGTAAGGAGAGCCCGGGTGCGGGAAAGGCTGGAGGTCTCCTCTCCCGCGGACAGGGGGGAAGGCAGGGAGGGCGGCAGCAGGGGCAGGGATGGGGGTGTGTGAATATTCCCGGGTGGAAGAACAAGAACTACTCCATGTTTGCCTTAACTCGGTCCATGGGATGGATACACACGCACACTGCTGATGTAAAGAGCGTGGACGAGATTTCTAAGTCAGAAATAGCTTCTGAAAGGATTGCTGGTGTTAATTGCGAGTGTACCCCTTGCAGACATCCAGATTGTTTTACTCCAGGTATGAAAGTTTTTGCAGCAGTCGTTAGACAAAGGGGGGATGAAGTGCTAGGGGTGGGAATACAACATGCACTAGTTTTAAGTTGCTTGCCTGTTATTTTTTCCTCTCCTCTCCTCTCCTCTCCTCTCCTCTCCTCTCCTCTCCTCTCCTCTCCTCTCCTCTCCTCTCCTCTCCTCTCCTCTCCTCTCCTCTCCTCTCCTCTCCTCTCCTCTCCTCTCCTCTCCTCTCCTCTCCTCTCCTCTCCTCTCCTCTCCTCTCCTCTCCTCTCCTCTCCTCTCCTCTCCTCTCCTCTCCTCTCCTCTCCTCTCCTCTCCTCTCCTCTCCTCTCCTCTCCTCTCCTCTCCTCTCCTCTCCTCTCCTCTCCTCTCCTCTCCTCTCCTAAATGGAGATGTATATCCAAACTTGAATTTCCAGGCAAAATCAAGACAATGTAAGTCCAGCTGTGCCTACTTACTACATGAGACAAAACCTCAAATTACATTATCCCACCCTCTCTATTCTATTTTGAAACACAATAACCCTTGGAAAAACACTTTCAGTGCCTGTATATGTTCCATTTTGTTTAATTTTTTCAGCAGTGAATCATATTCTGCTCTCCGAGTAATATTTCATATTTGACATGGTATAAAACCTTTCATTATCTTTCTGATAACTGACATTCTGAAATTTCAGAGCTTAGGAACTGAAATACTTTAAACAAAAGTATTCATGCTTCTTCATTTTTAAACTAAATATTTGATGATGGCTATGCATTTACATACCCAGGATGTGTGATTTCTCCAGTATGTATAACTTTGTTTGCATCACCTTATATTACTGTTTCTGTAGACCTCTTTACGTCATGGCATATTTTGTACCATAAGTCACTGTAAGGACTTTGTAATTTGTAGAAGGAATTTATTCAATATCCATTTTAGTTTCAAAGTCATCATTGACCGTGCAGTTACCTTTCTGAAGTTCACTCAGATCTCTTTAGTTGCTTTTCAGGGTTGATTCTGCGGACTTTTCCTGTGTTTTTCTCTTTATAAATGGAGCTGGGCAAACCAAACAGATTTATTTCAGCTGTGGAGAGTGTGGGCAGAAATCACTGCTAGGGCAGAAAAGTCAAATGAACCTTGAGGAGTGGCTGGAATAATTATGCCTGTGTTCAGGAAAAATACTCTGTTTACTCTTTTCTTGCACAGAAAATCTGCATGGGAATATCATTTTACTCAGTACCACAAATGGCCAGTGCAGCAGCACAAAAATGGGCCCCTTGTTTCCAGTCTGAGGGTGTACATGAACCAAGACTCCCAAGTGTCAAACCTCTTGTCAGCTGGCTCCTACTCTATTTCTTAGACATTACCAAATGTTCTCATGCTCATTTGCAGTGGGCAGCAGTGGTGATTTTGATCATCTCTTCCTAGCTGAGAGCAAGGCAAGCTCCTAAACCCAGGGATTACAAATAATTAACTGTTGTTTCTGAAATACCTTAGTTTTTAGCAGAATGCTACTCTACTGTGGCAATCCTGTCTTACCATGCAGCATGAGCCAGACCTTGAGTTCTGGCACCGCTTTTTGCTTCAGAAAATAGAAAGAAAACTTCAGTTTCTTCTAATCGCTTTATGCCTAAATCAGGGCCTGCTACAACATTTTAAGGCTATCCCAGTGAAATTTCTACAAGTCTTGTCCCACATGTCCTTGCACTTGAGACATGTCTAAGATACAGGGTAGCATCTGTAAGGCCAGTAGTAGAGGATAGAGCTCCTTGCTGTGGCTGCTGGTCTAATTGAATTACAAAGCTCCTACTCCATGGCATTATTCTTGCTCATTCCACTAATTCATTTGAGGGACAGCAGGAATTGAAGATGCTGCTACGGTAGCCTTGCGTTATGGAGGACTCTCATGTTTCTGCTAACGTTGCACTAGCACTAGCTGATTCCCCATTTAGTGAATATAAGTTGGTCCCATAAAGAGGAATTTTGCTTATTTCTCTGATGTATTTTGTATTTTCAAGCTGGGCTAACTCAGACAGCCATTCCTCTCAGGTACTATAAATGTTACAGACTGCCTTACCAATGCTACTATTTATTCATTAGTGTTTCTCTTTCTTTTCTGACTCACATCTTTCTGCTCTTGAGGGTGTGTTTCCCCCAAGCAACAGTCAGTAGAGGCAGTGCACTTGGTCACCCTTGTGACAGGCAGGACATCAAGCACCCTAATCTCAGCAGACAAGACTTGCAGAGAAAACTTCCAAGTTCAAGGCAAGTCAGTGAAGGCAAATCTCTAGTTGCAAATCCCACATTCTGTTCTGCTGTATGGCTTTATGGAAGTTACTTACAGGAAAGCTTTAGGAATTTTTTTTCCTTTCCTATCACAACACAATGTTGCAAGCCCTAAACACTCAAATATCATTGATTATGGCATACAAATTCATGAGATTTAATCATTTATTTTATCTCACTTTGCTTGCCGTCTAAGAGCCCTGAGGACTCACACTACCCAACTGTATTCCACGGACAGATAGACAGGTGGCTGAAAGTTAAGAATCACTTAATCAAATAATTTCAGAAAGCAGAGATTCAAGAAGTAGCTGGATCTCAGCAGGAGGATACAGCTAAATGTAGTGTACCACTAGAAGCCAATATTCTTGACATTTTCCTAGCCTATCAGGAAGCGGAGAACATGTAGGTGAGCACACCTGGAATTACAAGGAGTAGACAGGGACTATAACCCTACAAAACTGATTTTGGTACTCTGGGAGCAGTCATTTCACTGGCGATGAGACGTTTGTGGTGTGACCATGGGCCTTCCAGGATACCTAGAGTCCCGCAGAGGTTGTTCATTAGAAGAGACTTGGACTGTTCTAAAGGCAAGAGGAATTGACTTTAAAAACAGGGAGCATATAGGAATTTCATTTCACTAGCTGGCACAATTCAAGTTAAAATCAGGAAGCAATAAGAGCTCTAGCTGAGCCCAGCACTGGGTGGACTGAAAGGAGAGGCAGTCTCGGATGTCAATGCAGAGCTCCTGCAGCACCACACTCACAGCACATCCTTCCACCACGCTGTGCGTAAGGCAGAGCTCAGCCATTAACACACACAATCAAAACTTGCTGGAGTCTGCTGGGTTGGGGGGTGTCACAAATTGGCAGCACCTCTGTTTAGAGGTGGCAGTCTGTGACCTTCTGCTAGAAGGAAACTGCTGCTCTGCACAAGGGATCCCTGAAAGGTCACTACCCCACAGGAGACAGCGGCTACTGCTGGGGTCCAGTGGGCAGGGAAGTGGCTGAAGCCAAACGTACTCCTGCAGGAGGTAGCACTCTCATACCTGCAATAGTTTACTCACATGCCCATGCTATTTAACTCTTTATTTCAGTCAGTGCTAGGAAATACCAAGTTTTATGGCCCACAAAGAAACGATGAATCTTTCATAGGAAAAATGACTTTTATGTATCCCATGCAATTACAAGATTTAATTTCTTATGTGTGTATGTTTTTTGAACTTGTGGATCTGAATAAAAACCTCTGAATTGGCAGTCCTGAAGATGAAAAATTTCATATCCACAGAGTAGCAGCTGCTCTGATATCAAGAGCCAATTGTAAGATTATTATGGAGTGTTTGTTGTCCCTGAAAACCCCTGGAGATAGCCTGCTTGGGTTTGGGAACAGAAACAGAGTCAGCAGATACACAGAGAAAGGGGAAATAAAGCCAGAGAACTGAGGGTCATGAGAGATTAAAAACACAGTAAAGAGCACTCAAAGGGCAGAGAAGGACAAGTGTCTGTGAAGCAGGACTTGTTGACAAATGCAAGGCACTGAAAGAAATGAAGCAGTTCAGGTTGTGGGCCCAAACTCACCACTGAGAGTCAGTGTCTTGGAGTCCTTCCTTTCTATGGCCAGTATGTAGAATTCTGGTCATTACCTCTGTTTTCATTCCTGTTTTAGCGTCCTGAGAATTTTATCAGAGGTTTAATTCTTCTTTTACAGGCTTCAGGGATGCCTATTAATGATATTTCTTTTTTTTTTTTTTGACCTGAAAATCTTAATCTCCCATGCTCTTAAGCCAAAACTGTCAAGGCTGTACTGTCATTTTTTAGCATTTCAAGAAGACTTACTTTCATTAGCGTACACAGTGCTTAGTTCCAGCTTAATTCTGAAGGAGCCAGCTGAGTATTTCCTTAACACTAGAACAGTGATCTCATCTGGAAATGTGGGGCTGTAGTTGCTGAAACACTTTCAGTCATGAAATGAAGTCAGTACTGCATTTGTTGGGCAAGGTAATTACAGCAGACATTGTTCTTCAGATCAGCCTGGCGCTCTGTGATGTTTACAGTTTAATGGCTAGAGGATAAAAGGCACTTGCCTCGTGAACATATCTTTAAACACAAGTAGGAAACTTTAGTACTGAAGAAGGTGATTTTCTTTGTCTTCAAAGACAAAGTTGCATTCAACTTGACCAGATTCCAGCTTTGGTAAAAGCTGTATGATCACATCTTGTCCACTGATTAGAAAGTGTCTACAAATATGTTTTTTTCTCCTCTTATCTCGGTGCATTATTTTCAATGACATTACGATCAATTCCTGTGGCTGTGATGGATAAATAAACTTTTTGTATCAAATATTATAAGTTTCACATCACTATTTCCTAACCTAACATATAGAAGAATAATAATGCTTCAGTTTTACTGTTGCAGTAAATTTGCTAGTGTTTACCATTTGGGTTTAACTTTTGTTATCATATGGTTCTGTAGCAGAAATGAACACATTGCAGCAGAGTGAGTTTGTGGCCTCATAACTTGAGCCATTTCTGGAAAAAAACTTCACATTTCTGGCTGACAGTCCTCTTTAACCTTTAACATCCCCCAGGGCTTGATAAACACAGGAAATTGCGAGACATACTACTGTGGCAGGAGAACGTGCAGGGAGGGGAAGCTGCCTGCTGCAGGGCTAGCTCTGGTTCCAATACCACTTGTGTTCCCATTCAGTATAGGTTACACTGTCAAAACCCCTGGCAGTGTCAACTCCCTTTAAGCTCCTTTTTTAAAGGGAGAAGAGTTAAAAAAGGGAAACTAATCTAGTTCTTCAAGAAGCGATTGAGAAGCTGTCTGAGTAACCATGTGGTATAGCTAGTTTCTCTACACCACTTGCAAGGCTTGCCTTAGTCCCCATATGGGCAGCCTTGAGAGGTGAGGAATCAAACTGGTAAATGTTATGAAACATTTACCACAAGTTTGAAGATGTTTAAAACATCATGTAAGTCTGTTTCTTGCCTGCCTTTCATGCTTCTGCTTGTGTGAGATAATTTTCAGGCTACAAAGGCAGCTTTTAATACACACAAAAATGTACACCTATTCTTGAATACTCACTTGGAAACTGCATTTGCTCATCCCCTCCATTGCCATCAGATCCCCATATTCCCTTCTGACTCCAAAGCATAAGATGCAGCCTGAACCAAGGGATGAACGTCCTAGGTACACAAAGCATTACTGATACACAGGAATTTGTGGGCAACCTATATTTTGTTGGCAAAGTCTGAGGGTAAAATATATTTGCAATACTATGCAGCTTTCCACTTGCTGGTAAAGCCTGAATCATGCAGAGCTTTCTGTGATTATTGCAAGAAGAACCATGCTTGGAGTACTCACGTGTGGAAAAAGAAAAGCATCTTACATTCAGTCATAGCTGTAAATTATTCTTGTTCCTTATTCCAATCAGCTGCAGAAACTTTGATTGGTACTTAAAATTTATAAACTACCTCAATAATTGAATTTATTGCCATAATTATGTGTAATTACTTTTCTCTCCAGTCCCCCTGTGACCATGGGCCCTTCGGCAAGGATGCCAGGCTGGCGGGTCCTGACTGAGGCTATTTGGGTCAATTAAAGCCCATTGGGTGCCCTTGAACCCTGACCACAGCCTCCCCTCCTGGAATGCCCCACACTGTCCCAAGAGCGGGGTTTCAAGGAGCACTTCCGGTGGAAATCCTGAATCTGGGCTGGAGCATGTGCCTTGTCTGGTTCCTGGAGTGGCAGCCCTGCTGGTTAGTGGAGCAGGAGATTCTCCCAGGTAGAGCCTAAAATTTCCTTTGCCAGAGTCAAAATTTTCTGGTGCCCTGGCTGCTGTGGCCCCATGGCCGCTGGTGGTGGTGGTGGAAGGGTCCTGGGTTGTGAGGCTTCAGGGTGGAGACATGAAAATCCGAGTGAGCTGGTAGGGATCCTGGGGTAATGGGTGATTTGATCAGCGGTGGTCAAGAAGTTTGTGTATGCTTGTTGGGAAGCCCAACCAAGGGCTGTGGCGACGTGATGCCACCTGTCTGGTGTGACTCTTGTAGGCACCACCACTGTTGGGTTTGCCTGGCAGGGTTAGGAGCACAATTTGGACTGGGATAGGGTTGTGCGAGCATGTCACCAGCTGCAGGTATGCATGCAGTACCTGGTGTGACTAGGTAGCTTTAGGGGATAGCGGAGGGACTGTGAGCAGACCCTGCATGGTAGAATCCAGACCTCACGGCACACAGTTGTGGGGCAGCCTCAGGATTTCCTCTGCTTGTATCTCTGACAGATTATGCACTTTAGGAAGTTGGTGAGCAGTAAGGAAGGTTTACTGCCCAGAACATGGCGGTTGCTGTGCCAACATCCCTGAAATCACTGAGGATAAAAGGTAGTCTGGGATTGGCACATCTTGCAACATCAGTCCTCCAGTGATCTGTTTGCTAGTTTATGGCATAAGGCTCTGTAAAAATAAACTCTCAAATTTATTAGGTATTGTTGTAAAATGCTGATGCCATCTTTATCCAATAAATAACACCTGAGACACCAAAACTGGCTGGCTCTCAAGCTGTGCAGAAATGCTGGCAGGAGCTGCTTTGTACCAGGCTGCACAGGGAATGCCAAAGCACAGTGAAAAAAGGCAGCAGCCTGCCATCCAGTCCTCCTCTCCTTCCACCTCTCCTTGCACTCCTGTCTCACACCTCCCAGATCTACTGCCTGACTCTGCAGTGGTCTTTCTGCAGTGGAGGCTGCACTTATCCTTGCCATATCCATAGTGTCATACCGAGCACCCCAACCACGTGACGTCACCTGGTTTACTTGCAGCAAAACTCAAGTCATATCACTGTGGGTGGTGGCAACTGATTTATAGACTCAGCAAAATAAGATCTCAGGCCCGATAAGAGACAACAAATTTGGAAGTTTAATCGTTTTAAGGTGAGCTCTGTCATGATGTTTTCAAGTCCACAAAGGAAAGGATTTTAAGTATAATTCATATAACTTCTTTCTGAAGCCAACTATGTTGAGATGCAGTGATCCAAAGGTCTGCCACAACAGCTGGCTGGCAGATCTAGTATCTTTCTAGATAAGTCCTACAAATAATCCCCAACATATTTGGAT
The DNA here is from genome assembly GCF_017976375.1 of Cuculus canorus. NCBI lineage: Eukaryota > Metazoa > Chordata > Aves > Cuculiformes > Cuculidae > Cuculus > Cuculus canorus. The sequence goes on along the minus strand of NC_071401.1, from coordinate 117,806,877 downwards.
GGACTCAAACTGAAGTTTACACTCTCTAAAGCCAATAATATGTTATTGTTTTTCTTAAAGAAAAAAAAAAATCTAGTTCAGTTTTGGATATGCAGCAGTAGCTGCTGTATCAGTCCTTTCTTTTTCTTCTTTTCTCTTGTTTTGAACGGCAAAAATTAGTTTTAAAGTATCTTGATGGATTACTCAAACTCAGAACAGAAAAATCCTGCAGTGATTAGAGCTCTAGATAACGCAGGGGTGAATTTACAGATTGAGAATTACTTTTGAAGCTTTGTAAATCATGCACTACAAATAACATTAGCATACTGTTCTTCATTTGACTCTTCCTGCAGCTGTATTCTCCTAAAGGGAGGCTTTTCATAGGTTTAATTTACCTTTTTAATACAGTATCTCTCTTTGATGTAGGATACAGGGTAAATCTTTCCATTTCAAGTGCTATGTATCTGTGGTGAATTTCAAAATGATCTAATGAATGAAGCCTTTCTAATGAATAGTGTTCAGTGAGATCAGACATACGGTGAGGAAAGGCCATTCCCTACTCCTCCCCTCTTCCTTTCATTCAAAGAAGGAAAAAATCCACCGTGTCTGAAAAGACACTAAAGTCTTTCAGATTTGTAAGTTTTAGAAGAATCTGAAATTAAGTCTTTCAAAGCAAAAGAAGTATTTCAAAGTTTAAATCAAAGTTTAGGTGACTGTCTAAAATTTCAGCTGCTGTAAATACTGCCCTTTTTTGAGGCAATGGCACAGTGAGTACTGGCCATGATGCACAATCTAGTCAGACACTTTGAACTAAAGATGTCCTGAAATGTGGTATATCTCTTGCAAGACAGTGTGGGCTGTGTCTAACCTGTGGGGCTGAGCCCCTCAGCTGTAGGCTGCTTGAGAGTGAGCAGTGCTTTGCCCACCTGTAAACAAAACACACAGGCATCAACCCAGTGGGGCTTTAAGGGTGGTGGGGAAGGCACAGGGAACAGAGTAAAGGCTCTCTTGATCCTTGGATCCTTGGCTGCCACTTCCTCCTTTTGCCTTGCCCAGCCCCTCTGGGCCAGGATCAGAGATGTTCAGCTCACAAACAGGAAGATTTGGCACCACTAACTGAGGTGTGCAGCCCCAGAGAGGCTTAGAGCTTATTTCAGCATTTTGTAAGGGGAGATGAAAGTGGTCATGGATCATGGTGGTTGAGGTGCCTGTGCTGAAAACTGCTTGCCAGGTCTGCCAGCACCAACTCATCCTCGTGGCTTTTTCTGCCGTGATCTGAGCAGCTGGCCAGCCACCAGGTGAGGAAAAGCTGCCCACAGCAAGCTCTGAGCATAGCATCCTTGCTTTTCTTCTTGGCAGGAGCCAAGTGGCATGCAGGAGCCCTTCCCAACACAGCAGAAATCCCAAATAGAGTATTTGCATTTTGTAAAAACATGTAAATACATCCCTCATTGCCCCTTTGGCTGCCCCACAACTGGCAGGTGCTGTTTCCCCAGGAGCCTTCCCTGAGCTTGGTGCAGCCATCTCGGCACATTTTCCTTCCAGGCTTTGACATATAAATGCCAGGACCGGCAATACCCACAAGGTCACATCCAGAAACGGGCTTTCTTGGGCAACCAGTATCACATTTTCCTTTGGTCGTCCTTCAGTAAGTCTTCCCCAGAAACTAGCCAAGGGCAGTTTTATCTAGGGAAAGCTTTTAAAACTCACCCCTCACTGCTTCTGCAGCCCTTATAGGGGGAGAAATCAGCACTGGAAGAGGAGAAGACAGGCAATGCAGGCAGGACCCTCTTCGGCATCCCTGTTTAAATCACAGTCTGCCTTGTGCTATGCATGAACAATTGTATTTTTTTTCTCCTCTTTTGTGGCAATATAGGTCACCCCTCCTTGTGCAGTTGGGTAATAGTCTTATGGCAGCTTCAGGACCTGTGCATATGGAAAAGTTTCTCTTTAAAAAAAATAAATATAGTAATTATTGCTCTCAGAGCTGCTTAGCCTCCAGAAATAGGAGAGAGCTCAACCTACGTGACTAAACAGCATTATGTGAACCATCTGCAAGTACTCCATGGCCCACAAGCCACAGTTTAAAACTTCTTATGCAGAGCTGACCATAGGAAATACTTACCGGAAAGAAAAATATACCAGAGCCTCCATTTTCTATTCATAACCAGATGGCTCTGATGTAGTGAGGTGATTGGATTTTTAAGTCAGCCTTGATAATAACAGAAAGTAAAGATTGCCTTTTGATTCTAAAGTAGTTATTCTTTATGCCTGTGCAAACATTTAGTATGCCTTTGGGTCATGAGGTGCAACAACTCAGTTTGTGATAACGTAAATAAAAATTACAATTTAATGTTAGAACTGTCATTTTAATGAAGAAGCCATTGGAGCTCAGTTAACTCTCCTAAAAGTTGGGATGATGACTAGAATTACTAGGTTTTATTAACAGCATTACTTTTAAATGACTGTATAACACTGACCAACTAATAACCTTATCATTCTGCACTTGATGTACTTGATAATATGTATCTAGTTGTGGGTGCATAATTCACCTATCAAACATTGAGAATGACTTGATGTTTGTAAATCATAATGAGACATCCAGATTGAAATTAAAAAATCAATTTATTAGTGAATAGCTACCCACTGGATCTGTATAAAGTTAATTTTTCCTTCAGTCAAGTATTATCTTGATTTTTGTTCATGGAGTGAATAAGTATAAAACCCGCTCTAAAGGTGAAAGAACCAAATTGTGCATATTCATGTTCTCTCCTTTGCTAGCTCATTTTCAACAACATGACACAGTGTACGATGCCTTTTTTTTTTTTTCTTCTTCACTTGCCGGCTCTGCATTTGAGGTCAGCTGCTTTGCATTTTGCTCTCTTACTCTTATTCTGCAAAGCTATGAAACTGGAGAGACTGGCTGGGGATTTTAAACAGCCAGGGAAGATAAGTGCACAAATTTATTTTTAATTTCAGCGTGAGTACATAGTTCAGTGGCACCCTCTTGATCTATGTGAGGAGACGCTTTAAAATTATAACCCACAGAATTCTCCTACTTCTCCCATAACTGATCTGCATTTGTTTCATCTTCAGATATCACCTAACAGAAAAACATGGGCAATTTCAAAGGACATGCCCTCCCTGGAAGCTTTTTCCTTCTTTTTGGCTTGTGGTGGTCAGTGAAGTATCCCCTGAAATACGCGTGTCGAAAAAACAAGAACGCTTGCTACCTTGGTTCCAGGGCAGGATTTCAGCGCCTGGAATTTGTTGAGGGGATTATCAAAGGTGTCTTTGCCTTGATTGGTAAGTAAGGTTGACTTGGGACAGAGAACAAAAAGGCTATGCCTTTTAACACTTTTTTTTTAGAAAAAAAATTGTTCTTTGAACAACATGAATCTAAGAACTCGTGGGGCAAATGCTATTAATTACATACTTACAGCTCTTACATGATTCCCATCCACAGTGCTCTTTTGGAGCTTCTGGCAGCTTCACAGCTGGTCCATCTGAGTGTTCACATGTTGCTCACTACTTCAGGGAGGGAGATAAGGTATTTAAGCAAGGGACTCTCACATGCAGACTAGGAGCACCAGACTGTGGGGACATTGCTTTTCTATTTTGTGTTCAGCCATCTCAGATGTCAGTAGTCACCACTGAGTTATTGACAAACTATATAAATGCAGATCTGTGCATCTGACTGGAAATCTCTAGTTCTTGCTTGCATTCCAGCATGCTTTGTATAAGCAATTTACTTCTAGAGAGTAAGTAACCTAAATAACAAGGGCCAAGGGGAACTCAGCACAACTTTTTCTTACTCTGCATGAGTTCAGATTTCTCAGCACTGAAGTGCTGTTTTGTGTACAGTATATACTTTGATATCCTTAATAAAACCTAAATAATAGCATTCATTTTGAGGTGTGAGTGGGGACATCTTTATATAAATTTTGCAGTCAGTGACTAGAGGTGGTCGGGCAGCTAAAACATTTTTTTTTCTACTTTCACCCTAAAATGAAAAGCTTTTATTTTAACATATGGTAATTTCAATTCCAGTCAGCAATGTGGACAACAAAGCCTGGCAAGGACAAACACTAAAAGCAGCAGAAGGAATAAAAACTGCTGTTTCTTTATTAGGAAGATTTGAAATAGGGTTGGAAAAACACTGCATTTGCTCTGTAGCAGATCTACTTATACAGCAGTATTCTGGCCTGCACTTTAGAAGCAATGTCATTAACTTTAACATTTTAAAACCGTAATGCATTTTAAACCCTTCTCAAACTTCAGTGATCATATAGAGTATCTAAAAGCAGCTTTCCCCTTTCTTCAGCTATCTAGCAAGACAACAAGGGGCCAAGGTAAGGAAGGCATTGGAGCAGCAATTCAAACCCTAACTCAGTGTATATTCTCATGGGACATTTAATAACTCTGCACAGTGAAGCGATTTCCTTTTATAGCTTTATAGGAAAGAGCGCCTTTGAATTAAAAGTTTGAACTCTGTCATCCTGCATATTGCAGAGGACTGAAGTGGTAAATCTTTCTTTTGGGGACTTTAGCATATGTTAAATGCATGTTTGAACTGCTGAGAAAGGCAGTTGAAAAATTCAGAGGACTACTACAATAGCAATTGTTAAAAAAAAAAAGCTGCACATAATAACTGTCTGTATTTTCACTGCTGGAAATTGTAAGATGCAAATAGTTCCACCAGGCATGGAGCTGAAGCCTGGTTTCCTCTGGCTTCCTCCTGTGGATTACGTGATGCTTAATATGTGCTTGAGCCTACTCAATGGTCTTTCCCTCAGCAAAGCAATTAATTTTCCTTTTTCTCCACCCACTGCCTATTTTCTTGAAAGTTTATATAAAATTAATATTGTTGAGGCTTCTGCGCATGTTCACTTGAATTTGGACAACACGTTTAAAATTTTATTGGGAGTGGCTGAACTGGGCAGAAAGGAGTAAAACACAGCAGTCACCCAGATCAGTCCTAGGCAGCCAGGCTAAACCCCAAACTGACTGTCATTATGCTGCATGGGGATATATTATTGCCTCTGTTGTTTGTATAAAGACATCCTCAGTCTAAGAAGCAGGACAAACAGTCGTATTTTTCATTTTATGTGCAGGAATGGTGGCTGAGCAGTTTGTTCCCGATGGACCTCATCTGAAGTTGTATAATTATGAGGAAAAGCACTGGGATCACTTGATGAATTGGCAACATGCCACGATGTACCTTTTCTATGGCATTTCAGGGTTGGTTGACATTGTGGCTCACGGGACCAATGCATTACCAGTGGCCATGGACAGGATGATGCTTTCCTTAGCAGTGTTTATTGAAGGTCAGTTTACTTTTGCCCACAGAGGCGTGCATGCAACTTGCAGAGGGGATCTTTGGTCTGGGAATCTCAAATCAGCTTTAGAGAATGAGTGTATGGGAGCTGGGGGTTTAACTCCCTGAAATGCTTAAAAAGATCAGTCTCGGCCCTCCTTAAACTGTTGAGGGTTTGCCTGCACTGCAGCCCAGAGCATGACCACATGTAGAGATGTGTCTGTGCTTTCCTAGCTGGCTCAGAAAGCAACAGAAATATTACAAAAATAGCAACACAACAGTGTTTGGGTTGATGTGCTCAATAGCTCAGGTGTGAACTTCAGTGTAGGCACTGACATGGTACACAACTTGTTAGATAAAGCCAGCGTGACTGCATTTACATGCACAGCAATTACTTCAATTGCACTGAACCCACACTCAATTAGTGTTTTCTGTACACACAGTGTATCCAATAGTATCCCTGTGGTTATACTGCAAACAGAGATGAATAAGACTTTCAGTTAACGTGTTTTAAACGAAAGATGACAGAGCTGCAGCTTCCCATGCAATTTCCTGGTCTGAGCTCAAGAGTAGGATTACACAGTATGTATGCACCAGTCCTAAAAAATTACTCTCAGTTCAACTGAGAAGGTAATATTGGCATAAAGAGAAATGCTAAATGTTCACTGTTTTCCAAAAGTAGATGTAGGGAGATTATAAGGTAAGAAAAGATCTTCAGCTGATCACTTAATTTATTCCAGGTTTCCTCTTTTGCTACCATCTTCATGGGAGAGCCATGCTGGATGTTCATGTTCATCAGTTATTGCTATTTGCTATCTTTGGCGCTGCTGTTTGCATATTTCTGGAAGTTTTTTTCCGTGGCAGTATTGTGCTAGAGATGCTTCGTACAAGCCTCTGCATATTACAAGGCAGCTGGTTCTGGCAGGTAGGTCACTTTTCTGCCTTGGGAATTTCATTCTTCACCAAAATCAGTCATTTATTCATTTACAGATGTTTTACAGCTGATATAATATATCTTTTAAACACAGTCCTCAAAGGACTCATAGAAAATGTTGCACTATTAAGTAGATTTAAGGAGATAGAAGTACTTATCATATCTGTTTTACAGACAAAGAAGCCATTTTACCCCTAGGTGGTTTTGTTGAGCTCTTCCTTATGAATGAACATCCCATCTAAGCTCTGTAACATCCTGTTCAAAATTTGACAATTGAATCACAATGACTTTATAGCCCAGCAATATATGCTATTCTTTACAAAGACAGTCCCCACTGTCAGCTGCTGGAGCTGCGTGTGAATGCCCAGCAGAGTACTGGACAAATGAAGCAGAGCACACATTGACATTGCATGAAAGGGAATGAAGATGCAAACTGCTTTTCATGTTGGCTGCCTCTTTCTGCTTTTTGAAAAGCAATTCAGCAGTGGCAACCTAGGTCTAAAAGGTATTTGAGCTCCCAATTCGCATTAAAATATTGAGTGATGTAAAGTCTCCTCCTTTTACAGCTTTCGGGAAACTGAGCAGAAGTAACAGCCTAAACCTCTGTATTTCAGAGATGTGGCTCCCAAAAAGACTTTTCAAAATGTAGCTGCCATGCCTTCACCTTGTGATTCTATCCAATTAATAGATATTTGGTAGTGACCCTTTCTTTCTTGTCAAACAGGAGAGACAATTTAAATAATTACTGCCATTTTGTAGCAAAGAAATAGGAGCATTCGTGCTGATATGTGTTTCAACTTATAGTGGAGAACTGAGGTCACTCCAGTGATTTTGCTTTCCGGCATGTCTAGACTGGCTTCCCCTTTTTTATATGCTGGCCAGACAGGCTTAATAAAAACGTTTGCTGTTCCTTAGGAGAACTGGACAGTCAGCACCAAATCAAATATTTAAATACTTGCTCTGGCAAGCGAACAAACCTCTGAAACAGCAGTATTTTTTGATAAGTGAACTCAAGAACCTGGTGCTGCAGTACTTGGTGTTTTATTTTCTTGTTCGTAAACTTTTCTTCGATGATTTAAGAAGTTTTACATAAGAGGAGTTAGATGAAACTATTCTTTGTTGTCTGCCTAATCTAATTTTAGAACAAGTTATTTCTTTAGCTCTGGAGACAATGTGGTTTTTGTTTCAAAGTAAAAAATTGAAGAGCTAAAAATACAAAAGATTTAAGTGTTACTTTTTTTCACACTCGCATCAGACTTCACCTGTATATGTGACTGAAAACCGCATACTGGCTGCAGCATGACAAATTTGTGAAAGGTAAAGGGACTTTCTGCATCATCACACCCTCATTCATTGAATTCTCTGCATGGAAATGCAAAATGCACTCTTCCCCTCCCTCTTCCTCTCCTTCTCTTCCCAGCTCCTAAATTCTCAGCTAAATTGCTGAGCAGTGACTTTAAAGAGTATTAGGCAGTGCGGAGAACCTCTGTTGTCAAGGTATACCCTTTCTAGCCACGGGATTACTAGTTTCTGAGTTTATGCATTAATCTGAATTTGATCTTTCGCAGCTCTGAATAAACAAATTAGCTCTGTATTTCACATGAACTTACAGACTTGGATGAGAAAGCCCCATTTTTATGTACTTTCAGAAACTGACCTTTTCCCCAGGTGTCCCAGAAGAAACAGACTTATGTCTCTCCTTTGTTTATTAATTTACTATGCATCTTCTGAATCGTGTAACACATTCCCACATGCTGTCGGAAAGAAGTGAGTCAATGCAAATAGCCAGGCAGATTTGCTGTTTGGTGATATCCTTGCAGTTCAGATCATACATGGCTGAGCACCAGCCCCTTTCCTTACAGCACAGCATTGTGATAGCTGCAGGACTTGTTAGACTGGCTCCTTGATTGGCTGGGCTACAGCAGGGGATCTCTGGGGCGGCTCTGCATTTTCAAAGGCATTTCTGCACAAAAATGTGTAAACACATCTGAGTGTGACGGCAAAATTGTTTTTAATAATAATAAACACAGAAATAACCAACACTATGATCAAATGAAACACCTGCCTTGGGATGGGTAGTGTGATACATGATACAGCACAGGATATGTGTCAAATGATGTTTGCTAAATATCTTATATTATATTACAGATTGGTTTTGTGCTTTATCCTCCAAATGGGAGCCCAGAGTGGAATCAGATGGATCATACTAATGTGATGTTCCTGACCATGTGCTATTGCTGGCATTACGCCTTTGCTTTTCTTATACTTGGAGTGAATTACACAATTGTCAGCTGGTAAGTTACTTGAAACACCCAAACTTTGGAGACCTGTCCATTTAGTCCAGTAGGAGCTATATTTTTGAAAAATTTCACTGATAAAACAAAAGATTTCCACAAAGTAATTAATTGTCTTGCAAAGGAAAAAAACACATAGACTCTGATAATCGAGGAAAAAACCATGATTCATTGCTTCAGCAGAAAGAGGGAAAACATTTATAAAGTGCAGCTCTGACAGCATAATGCTTCTCACATAAAATATGATCTTTTTCATAGTCTTTCACTCTTGCAAGTGCATCAGAAGTTACAAGGAGGACTTTTTTCCCTATGACATCTTCTTTCCCAGTACTCATGTCTACTAATTTGAAGTGGCTTAGACAGCAGGCCTCATGGCCTAACTTTGAAGATTATTGGACAGGTTTCATTTCTAGCAGTTTCCTATGATTAGACCTGATTTCTTTTTCACTAGCCAGTTTCATCCCCTAATTTCTAAGGTTAGCCCTTTTCCTTGCCACCCAGTGCTAATTCTGACAAAATTCCAATTGCAGAATTAACTGGGTTATAGAAATAAGTCTGATTCTGTCCTGTACCATCACCTTCTGGCTACAGGACCTTACCATGCACTGTCCTAAACATGCTTTTCTTCTGGTACTTTACCCCTGCAATCCTAATAGTCTTATTTAACCATACTTTGGCCATAAGTAGTTCTGAAAGTCTTGCTTTGCACTGAGGACATGCCATTTTTGGATCTCAGTCTAAAAGGCACAGGCACACAAGGCTGGGAAACTGGTTTGTTGTGTAAAGGATGGCAACTATAGAAAAGGTGACAGCAATTTTACATCCCTCCTATCATCCCCGGCTGCTGCAGCATCAGACAAGGCCCCTCAGACTGATCATGGCACGCTGCTCAGAGTAACCATTTGTGGCAAGGCTGACCAGACTCGGTCTTCTTCACAGCCTTATAGTACCCTAGCAAACACTGCTATTGTTCTTGCACTACATCATACCTTCTAGGTGTTACACTGAAGTTTACTTAAGCTGTATGCTCTTAGATGTGTCCATAGAAACAAGCTCTTACAAGTAGTACATACAGGTGGTATTGCTAAAGGCAGCACATACTAATGTCACGATACATGCTCGCATTGTATCGCAGCCACTCATGTGAAAATACAGGTACATATAGTTAAGGCCTAGGGTTAAATTCTGCTCAGATTCTGCTTGAAATTACTATCACCTCTTCATGATGCCTTCCACAATGGCCCACTTCAAGTCTTCATGAATCAACCATCCTAACTGCTAGATGAGATGCAAGAGTTAAGCTCCTTTTTTACTGTGTAAAAATGTCCAGATAATTCTTTGAGGTACTACTGACAACTCTTTTTTGTTGTTGTTGTTTCCAGGGCAGTTCGTTCAAAGGTTAAACAGTCCCAGTCCATGGAAATAGGATTACTGAAAACATCTGAACGAGATCAAGAGTCAGAAGAAGAAATCTAGTATGAGTATGGCTTGCCTAGTTTACCTGCTCTACCATTAGGCTAACTGATACCTCATTTCTAGATTTGTTTGACATCTTATTCATTCTTTACTACAACTTGCTATGCAAATATCATCCGCTGAGCACTGTCTACATCTACTCAGTTACATCTTATTTGCGAAGGATAAGTTTAGTGTCGATACGTGGTTATGGTTTTACTAGTGCCTTGTTTATCACATTCTTCAGAGAAAACCGAACTAATATTAGACAGACGTGGACTGAGTAAGGTGGCATGATGAAGACTGTGTGCTTGCCTCATTAAAAGATAAGAAAAATGTTTTTCAGCTGCTGCTGAACAGACTGCTACATTTTCATAATTAAGATGTCCAACTAAGTGTGTTCATTGCCCTGCAAGTAACTGCATAAATAACTGTGCAGCCCTGGAAAACAGTACAAGATAAAAAAGTCAGTCTTGCATCTGTCTTGTATGTCACCTTGATGTGTCTGCTTGTGGCTTCATGTTAAATGGAAAGAAACACTCACTGCAAAGCCATTCAGTGTTTCCTTGAAGAGTGTGTAACGTGTTCACTCCTGCAGAGACACTGCCAAGCACGTTAGAAGGACGAAAACAGTGTATGATGACCAAACGCCACTGCAGTTATTCATTCTCCTGCCTAGATAGTGCTGCCTCTTTGCTGTCGTTTGACTTTGGAAGACAGTGGAACGAGTCTGCTTTCCCTCAGAATTCGGAGTACTTCCCTCTGTATTTTTTCAGTGTGAACCAGAAAAATGAGTAGCATAAAATAATTAATTGCGGTAAGCTGATTCCTTAAAAAGAAAGGCAGTAAAATAATTAGTAGTTCAAGGAGATCCCATAACTCAGAAAAAAAAAAAATTAAAGGCTTTCTCTAAGGCTCTTTGACCTTCAACATACATACTCACTTCAGGTTTAGGACTCAGTTTTTACCTTCTCTTTTTCAAGGAGTACCTTCTTTAGCTGCATGTGCTGTTATGCTGGATTTTAGACCACCAGGCTTATCCATGTCTTTTCAAAATCAGTGAGGTCATTTATTCTGAAGAAGATATTCAGAAAGTACTTTACTTCTCTCAGGCAGGAATAATGCAAATTTCTTCACTGCTCCTCTTGATAAACTGTATCTAATACTGTACAAATATTAAGGTGCTGTATCTCTAAACTGAAGGATAATCTACGCAGGAAGAAAAGTAAGGTAAACTGGCTAAGCTTTTATATGTCTTCTTAGAAGACTTTGGTTGGTAATTTTTAAAAATTATTTTAGATCTTTACCAAGTATCGTGAAGTGACGCCTGTAACCAAGTGTCAGATTATCCAGATGAATCTACTTTGGGAAGCAAGATTAGTTGGCTTACAGTCTTTTCTATGTTTAGAAGTGCAAAATGGGAAGCTGCAGGTGAACAGCCAAAGATCACCACTTTTCTTAATAACTGCCCTTCTTCAATGCCTTTCTCTGAAGGGCCTTGGAGATTTTGGCAAACTATACTCAAGTCTGGCTCAGGACATTCCTGTGAGCTAGATGGCATTTTTGTAGCTCTGTGTCTCAGTTTTGCAATGGTGTCACCGTAAACTCTGAATTGATTGATATTTATTCCACTCTGCAAATCTAAGACTTGAGTTTCATTAGTGTGGTCTGATTAAAATCAGATTTTATGTTGACATAAGCCAGAAGAAAGATCCACAGTGTTGTTGAGGAGCTTGTCTTTTAATTGAAGCAGGGATACACTGACCAAATGCGACATCTTTACACCCAGCTATAACCTTGCCTTCAGCGCACCACAACACTCTTGTCACAAGATTGCTGGGATTTTTTTAAAGGGCAGACTTTTTTTCCTGTTTGCATGATTGGTGTATAAAGCTTCCGCCAGGCAATGAAGACAATGGTTATGTATTGAAGAGAACTTCGGGATTATTGCAAAAGTCTGTCGTGATAAGCCAAAATCAGATGACAAAGCGACTCTCATGGGATTCAATAACCTGAGTGAGCTGTGAATGCAAAGGATGCTTAGCAAACTCTCCTTTTGAAAAAAAAAATATTTTTCAGAAACAAAATGTCCCAATACACAAATGCAATGACTAGAAGAGTGGCCGCCTGACATCGTTCCTCCTGTGAAGCTCTCAACCTGGCGGCTCTGGCTCAGTGCTTTCCTGCACCAAGGCACTAGCCCAGAAGTGCCTGTAGGTCACTTGGGAAAAAACCTGAGCAGAACTTATCTTGCTGAGATGTATCAACTGTATCTCCCTCTGTCTCCTTGTTGTGAATCTCCTGTAAATTATCAAATAACTGGATAAATAAGCCCATCAGACATATCTGCTGCTTCTTGTGCAGTCATGCTTAGCAAAGATGCCTTTAAAGAAGCCCAACCTGGAGGTTGATGCAGTCTGTGACAAAGAACTGTAGGGCAGGCTTCTTATAGAAACTCTCTTTGCATACGAGAAAGTGGCATTGCATTATTAAGCTTGAAGAAATGCGAAGAAAATCAGATCCTGACGACTCAAAGAAACAGTAGTCTCCTGGATTTAACTTTTAATACATAGAGTAAATGTAGAGTACATCTCATAGTGGGGTTTTGTGTCTGGTGTATTCTTGGTGCCACAAAGGAAAGAAATACTCCTTCTCAGGGTAGGGTTTTGCTACACAGGACACCTGACCCGTTCTTCTCAAGCATTGTTCAAAGGAGATGCTCAGGAACACTAAGGTGCCTATTACAATGAAAAAAGTGCGACCTTCAATGTTTCACTAGCAACAGATTTTGCTCAAGTTGAATGAGTGGAGGGAAGTCTGACAAGTTTACAAATGCCACTCAGAAAAAGGTAGCTGCTCTCAAGAAAATTTAAATTATTGTTAAATATCGGTGCCTTTGAAAAACTGTATGGTAGTTTAAAATAGACAAGATATGCTTGTAATTTTATTTAAATAAAATTGATTTATTCATAAAAGATGTCTGTCATGTTCTTAGGGGAAAAATATATTATAATACAATAAATATGAGACAGGATGGGGTGGTATTGTCATGTTACTCTCATAGCACTCCCAACCATTTGAATGATTTGCACTCAGGTTCAGGAAAGGTCAGTGCTGCCCTGTCAAATTCCCTTGATTCTACTATTTAATTCTCATTTACAATACAGGTGAAAACAACACTTTTTGAGGTCTGGTCAGTAGAGCTTCACAGATACACAAAAGTCCAATGCTGTGGAAAAAGGGGGTCCTAAATTTGGATGTGGTCTCTTGTGTCATGCATGATGGAGCAACCAGCAAGCCAAGCAAACAGAACTGCATGAATGGGATCTTTCTGATTTAGCAAGCTTAATAATAAAAATATTTAGAATTTTATTTGACTTTGCTCACTTTTTCCTTTAAAGAAAAAAACAAACCTGTTTCTGCTGCAAGAGGAAAATACATTCTGAAAGAAAAAAACAAGAACTTGAAGAAATGTTGGCAGTTATAGATCTTGTTCCCTTCATATTTTTCATCAGTTTCTAAAATTAAAACTAGGGATTATACCTGACAAAAAGTAGCAAGTAATTTTGTCCAGTCTCAAACTCCATGTTGGGGATAAATTGATTATTCATTAAAGATTCTTCAGCACTTCCTAATTTCCCATTTCACCTGGTTGTTCACAAATCTGAATCAGTTGTATAAGACTTCTCAAAAACTACCAGTCAGAAACTTAGAAAACTAAAACTAGCTTTAAATAAATCAGCTGGGAATCAACCAGATTGCATTAGAAAATAAAGTGTACAGATGTCACTGTATCCACTGGGGTTGAGTCTGGGACAAGCTATCTGCAACCACATCATCAGCATGATTTCTTACCCTCATGGTTGATCTCAAGGGAAAGTTGGTGACAGGCTGAATGCCCCGTCTCATTCGAGCAGTTGTGTAAAAGGTACATTTAGGCATTGGTTCTGTGTAAGACAGACCAGCTGCCATGTGTGGTAGGAGCTTGTCTCACAACAGGAAGGTGTTTCCACCCAGGACCTCACAATTGCATTGATGTTGGAGTGAAACATGGAGGGAGGCATTTGTGCACGTTACAGAGATTCTGGTTATAGGATGGAATTGCCTGAGCCAAAGAGAGCTTGCTCAAATTTGTCAGTGGGTTGTGAAGGATTCAGCAGCCCAATGGAAAGGAGGCTGAAACCACACCCTGGACAACCAGGCAACAAGATGTCTTGGGGAAAAAGAGCGTCTTGGAGTTGGAAGATTAAAAGCAAGGCTGATCCTGCAGTTCCTGAGTCCCTGACCACACTGCAGCTGCATCTACACTATTATTTTAGTCTGGATCAAGGAAGCAGTTTTGATGTCCCTCAGTTGTCTTAACTTAAGTGCCGAGGTCTGCACCACGGAAAGCAGTCAGAGTGTGGGAGATGGAGTCCTTTCATGGGAAACGAAGTTCGATGTTGCTCTTCAATGTTGCACTTCGTGCACTCCAAGCACTAATGGGCATCTGCATTCCTTGGACAAAATTAGAGTTCCAAAACACCTGTAGCATGGAATGGTTGTGCTAAGGAGGTCTACTCCTTTGGCACCACCAATAAAGGCACACTCATGGGAAAGATGAGGAGTTTGTCTGACAGGAGGGAAGGCACCCATTAAAGTTTAATTATGAGGATAAATAGGTTAAATGTGTTTTTCTCTAATTTATGTTATATACAACTCTGTAAAATTTAGTCACTGTGGCATTTGTTCTATATTATGTATATACTTTTCTCCCCCCTTGTATCTAATCTTAGCTTGAACTAAGAGTAAATTTGGCAGCAAGGAATTTCAACCCTACAGGTTCATTCATCCTTCATCTGAGGCACTAGAAAATTTTGGTATATCTGGTAACTTAATATCCACCTCCTACATTGATTCAGTTTCTCTGAACTACAGCAACTGGGGTAGGAGTTACTGGTAGAGAAGTCGGTGGAAGAAAACAGAATAGTTTTCTTATCCCAAAAGCCCTTTAGCGGTACTGGAAGCAAGCCTGACTCCCAAGGACTGTGCAACAACAGCACATCTGTTAAAAGGGAGAAAGACAACTGGAAAAATGCTGGGCACTTGCCTTTAAAATCTATTCTAAGTAAAATATGTACTTGCTTAAAATATGTGTGAGTAAAAAGTCTAATATTTGTCAAATAGGGCATAACTAGTCCTCAGATGACTTTTTCAGGACAGTAATTTCTAACATGTTGCTATGTAATTGTTGCAGTTCATGAATTTCTATATTGGGTACACTTCTTAGAATGAAAATAGATTAAAAAAGTAGTTGAAAGAATAATTATAAATACTACAATATACTTTGTAATTTGATTGAGAAAGAAAGCTCTTGTATACAGACCACTGCCATTCAATGACAAAATATTCTGCAAGGGATGGTACAATGTCACCATAAGGACATGAAATTGGAGTAGAAACAGTTACATCTACATACTGAAGTTACCGACCATTGCTCCCCTGAGGAGAAGAAAGAAGAAATGGAAAATAGACTGCAGATCAATTTAACCGAATAGCAATTAAGTAACAAGAAATCACTCCCAGCACTCTAAGAATATGGGAGGGGAAGCTGCTTTCATGTGTACAGCATTTCAGTCTTCCTCCAGCATTATTTACCAAGGACAAGGTTCTCAGACACACTCCACGATTTTTATGGTTGCTGTGCGGCAGCCCCAGAAGCAGTAATGCTGATTTCTCATTCCCAACGGGAATGTCAGCAGGAGTCAAAGATTGCACTGCTTTGCTGGAATTTTACTGCTTTGTGACTCCAACTCAGCCAGATGCAGTTGACACATAAAAAAATGTCAAAGATGGTGTTTACTGCTGGCACTGTACTTTATTCAGGCTTTAAAACAAAAAAGAAAGGAAATACAAGACATCTGGCTCTAATTAAGTTTTAAAAGAAATGGAAAAAATCAGTAGAAATATATCTAGTCACTCAAGAATGGCTTTGTCTCCCTACAACTGCACCACATATACAAATTTTCAGGTAATAAGGACTTCTTTCAGTTTGATTATTCAATCATATAAACAGGGTTTAATATTTTCATGAATAAAAGTATAATATACTTTAGGAGGTATTTGTTGATTTGTTTTGGCTTTACCACCTGGTTTCTTATGTAACGTTTTTGTTTTCAAGTTTATATAAAATACTCCTGTAAAGTTAGAAGTCCTCAATCTTATTTTGCTCACAATCCTACTTCCCTTTCCCAGTTGGCAAATTTTCTTCAATTTGCAAACCTGTGCTTGCAACCCAATGTTTTGGGCATGCAATATTTTATATATCTAAACACAACATGCTGCTCAAAGATGTCTGTGATGATGTTAGCTATATAAATGAATGAAGCAGGGTTGTTACTTCCATTGAAAAGAAAGGACAATGTCAGTAACCATGAGAATTAATTCTTATTTCTTTCTATTTTGTCATTTAAAATCTCACATCCCTGCTATCATCTAGCAGCCTTTCTACTAGCAAAGGACTCAGAGCTGTGATTCAGAAGCTGGGTACGCTTTTAATATACTGTAAACCTCAGACTTGGTGCTATACTAGATGTAGCTTAACTTAATGTTGCTAAACTATTCTGTGAATCAGTTTCCCCATCTGCAAGATCCAGTCTGTCTGACTCATGTTTGGTTTGCTTTACTCTGTACAAGTCCTATGCAGGGACAAGCATCTTCCTGTGTGTCTCTTAGACCTAGTTCTAAATTCTTGGCCCTTCCATCCCCAGAAAAGCAAACATTTAACTGCTTGTGGCAAGAGGCTGTAAAGCAATTAACACGTGCAAGGGTACCAAGCATTCTTTGTGAGTAGGACAAGGAGAAGATGTTTCTGTCCTGGGCTATGCAGCTATCAGGCTGCCAGGGCTTGCCAGGGAGACTTCGCAAATGCTTCCTGGCCTTTGGGATGGCTGGGTACTGGGACACAAGCTGGGGTCAGCCCTGGAGCTTCCTCACTCTTTTCTGGACAGATCAGATGTTCTGGGAATCTGAAGACACTCATTCTCAGTTATGCCAATGCCTGCTGAGTGACCATAGTTAATGATGGAGGCGCACAGATGGGATGCAACAAGGCTCTGCTCTGCCTGTCTGAATTACACAGTATGGAAATGCCATTTACTCTTCTGAAAGTACTTGTCAAGAGCCTGATCTAGGCCAATTCTAATACAATCAGCATTTCCACCTCTTCTCAGCAAAAGAGGAACATTGCTGCAGAGGAGAGACCTTCTCACCCTTCCACAGCCTCCTCCTTGCGTCCTGTCTGGCCTCCCCTTTGCAAAGCCCAGCTGTTACAGCTGTGCCAGTGAATGAAATGAGATCGCACAGCAGGACTAATCTCTCAGGTGCTAGCACACTGCCTGGCACGGTTTTGACCCACACCAGCCAGCACCCCCCAGGTCACATGCAGGTCTAATCTGAGGACCCAGGTCAGTTCCCAAGAGGCGCTATATATATATATACACACAGGCTTTAAATATATATATATTTATATATACACACACAGGGATGCTTTGCTTGGGGGAAACAGATGTCCACTGGCATGGCTCTCAGCTGTGCCATACACTCAAACAACAGGCTTTAGCCCTTATCAGCATAAATGCAGCTGGATGTTTGAGCTGGGATGTTTTCCTACAGCAAGCAGAAGACATGACATTTAATTACATGACAAGTGAAATTTTAAAATCGGTGGAAAATGATAGAAATAATGGTATTCTACTTCTTTACCAAAACTTTTTTTCTTCCTAACTGGAACAGAAAATGTTAAAGTTTTAGCAGCAGACAAGTAGTTAATGGTTTATCATTAACCATTATCATCACAAGGTATGAATGTGTAATATTATTTATCATAGGGCAGACAGTTTGCAGCACAACATGTCTTCACTACAGTGGGACAGGATATTGGTTGGAATTACTTGTGTAGTGACCATGACCCTTTGGGCACTGTGTATTTGGCAGCTTGTCCTCAGATTTGAAACAGGTAAGATACCTGTTTCAATGCTACCTCACTTGAGCTCTATTTGAGCTCTTTGGATTCTTTTTCCTTTCTTTAAGTATTTAAACATGATTGCTGATAAACATTATAACACCTACACTGTATGCTTCTTAGGTGGAAACATTCTTCTTCCTAAACTGATGTTTAAAGAAGTACCCCAAACTTTGCATCCTGCTGTAAACCAGAATAGGATGGCAAACGATCTCCGGAGTAATTTCCCTGCAACATGTGTACACTGTACATGATTCCCCCAATAGGAATTGAGAAATGTCCTGAAATTTTCTCATTCTTCTGGGAGAATTCTGATTCGTTTTTCAAATGACAAAAGTAAACCTCTAACAAGTCTGGTAACTTCTGTATTAAAGGGGAAATGTTTAGCTTTACGTATGATTATATGCTTGCATGCATACAAGCAAAATTGCTGTATAGCACTTGTTCATGTTTTCATTACATCTTGCATTACAGAAAATTTTGTTGAAAGAATATCTGTTTTATTGGCTTGCATATGATATTCCTGAAAATCAGGTCAATGCACCCTCATAAGACACTTCTTTTGCAAACCAGGAGCAGAAAACTGGTCAGTGTTCCCTCTCAGCAAAGTACTCACTGTACAGATGTGATACAAAATTATGCATGGACCTGTATTCAAAATTCATAGACAGAATTAGATACCCCTGACTGCTCGCCCAGCAGGGAGTCAGGTATGACTGGAGACAAAAAAAACTAGGGAAGAGTTTATTACAAGGGTACATTAGATTATATTTACTTCAAGAGATTTATCAGATGTTTGTAGGGAGGGGACATACCCAAGCCCATGAAATGACACATAAGTAAACAGCAATTATTTAACATAAGTCAAAAATAATCTACCTTTGACAATACAAGTATATACCCAGTGCTTTATTTGACTTGACAGAGCTAACTGAGAGTTAACATGGGAGTTAACTCTCAGTGCAATTTGGGGATACCTCTGCTAATGCCTAGGACTTACACAGCTGCATATAAATGAGCTGCTAGGAACTGGATTTAAATTGCAGATACTTCAGGGGCAGAGGATGCCTATCTGATGCATTGCTTGCCTGTAGTGGCAGTTTCTTCTTTATTTGAACTTTAACCACAAGTATTAGCATTGAAAGTTCCCGTAATGTTGGATTGAAAAAACCCGAAAAGTTCATAACAGTGTTACATGAGAATCTTTTAAGTTTTAGTTTAGAATTATACACGGTTGAAATCAATATGATTCTTGAGATCATTCAGGTCTGCAACACTTAAAAGCCAAAGCCAAATACAAAGTACCTGTTTTCTGAATCTTACAATAAAGCCAGAAGGACCCCATGATTTTAAGCCAATGCCACAACTACTGGAGCCTGATGAGCTTTACTGCATGTGGGGTAGACATGACTGCTTTAGCCAGCTCAGGACTTTGTGAAAGACACAGATTTCCCACTGAAAATCAAACAAAAAAAATCAAACACCAAAAAATCGCACACACTTTAAAATGGTACAAGAGGCCTTGACCAGCTTAACAGCTTCCATGAGCACCATGTTGTTACAGAGAGAAACTTTTGGGGAAGGCTGATGCTGTATGCTGGCACCTGCTGCTTGCTGCACTGGCTGCGTGGCAGCTGCGTCTGCACCTCCAGGGGTAAATGCTGCACTTTTAACCCACAGCTTAATGCTTTTCTGTTTTAGTGTTTTCAAAGAAATGTCAGCCCTGCCTTCACCTTCCAGGTCCCTTGCACTCTTTTTGCAAGCTGTGGTTAACTGTACCAAAGCCAGACACCAACAACTCAGCCTAACTGTGGAAGTGCCGCCACCTCAGGTCTTCCCCAGGGCTGCCCGTGGGGCTGCTCCCCTGCCCCACTTCTCAGCAGACAGCTCAGGGGCTGTGGGTTTGCAAGGTGGCACTGCTTCCTCTCTGGTTTCAGGACCCTCTGTGCCTATTGCTTTGCTGTGTCACCTTCTCCCTGGCTGCTTTGGGCATGCATTTACCAAGCAAGACAGAGGCTTGGAGCTGTGCTGCAGATTCCCCTGTATTTTGTGGTTTCCCAGGCTCCCAAACCAAAGCAAGGGGCTGAGCCCCAGTGCCACTCCTGTGCCACATGGCCCCATATGCCACACACGTGTCGGGCAGGTGAGCCAGGGCTGCTGGGCAATGGGGCAACAGCTGCCCAGCCAGCCACCCAGTTCCCCCAGGTGTAACTCTTCCCTGCAGATGTTTAAAACTTGGGCCACTCAGATGTCAATTGCTGGAGGAGTTCTTTCCTTTCTGTAAGATTTCCAGAGATCATTGGAGAGACAATGTGTTTTAAAAAGCTGATGGCTAGCAAAGATATTACCCAGTGACACATAGATGTTATTCCACTATCATCATAGGCTCTGGCTTTAATGTAGCTGAGACAGCCCGAAACAGAAATGCTAAATAGCAACAACATGAGCAAGAGCCAAGCGATGCATGCCAAGAACGGAATTACCCCTGCCACGCAGCACATCCCCTATAGTTTGCAATAACCTTCCAGTTATATGAATCCCATTAAAGTGTAAGAAGTTAGGCAATCTTTTTAGTTCAGTGAGAACATTAGAAATACACAATAGCACATGTGTTCCTGATACCACTGTTTACTTTCGAATTTTCTGGCTTTGCTCTATTTGTCAGCGTGTCCAAACACAGGCACAAGCGTGTTGGATCAAATGGCAGTCCTCAGCTCCAGGATTCTGCATAATTTCAAGGCACAGACTGCATCAAGTGCACAGGTGCACAAGTTCTGCTATTAAGCTTATGAGAAGGGCTTTCAGCTCCATCCTTCACTTAGGGACCAGGTGAGATTAACTGCAGTGAAGCCTTGGTTTGTGGACACCCCCCAGGTCTTGGACCCACCTCTCTGAGCCCGAGGTCCATCAATCCCTTTCCTATTGCAATTTCTGCTGCAAGAATACCCCTGAGCCATTCAAGATTTACCAATCACCTTTTAAGAAACCTTAATATTTTCAGAGCTTGCCAAACACAGCAAATACCATGGTATGTTCAGAAAGCAAGAAATTTTTCACAACAAGGTGGTAAAACACCGGAACAAGTTGCCCAGAAAGGTGGTAAGAGCCCAATTCCTGGAAAAATTCAAGATGAGGAGGTGAGGTTAAAAGGGGGCTCTGAGTAACCTGATCTAGTTGAAGGTGTCCCAGCTCACTGCAGGGAGTTGGATGAGATGACCTTTAAGTTTCCCTTCAAAACCAAACCATTCCATGATTCTATGACAAATTCCTAAGATCTACAATTGTTCATACTGTCCTTTTTTTGTTTGTTTCCTGAAGCTGCGGCAGCCCATACAACAACTACTTTGAACAACTTCTACTATTTCTGCCGAAAGACAGAATAAAAATTGCCACCTGTCCTAGATTGTGGATAGAGGTTATGGCTGAGATTGGGGCATGTTTTTTTTATCTGCTTTATCCTAGCATACCTTGCTTAAATCAGAGTACAACTATCGGACTCTTGGACGTGTGACTGCCCGAGTAGTTGCTACTGTTCTGGGTCCTCAGCACTGGGAATCTGTGGACCTGTTTTCCCTTTTTGCTCCTGTAAAATCCTGCAGAAGTAATTTGGGCTTTTCACGGGTTCAATAGTCAGAGCTTTTGGCAGCCTGGAGGTTCACACTATCACTCCTACTTGTCTGGCTGCACATAACTCTTTCTGTCTACACTGTTGTGGAAATGCAGATTTGATTTTTGAAAGCTTTGACCCCACATTCATGTCATTGGTTTTAGGAGTAAGGAGGAACCAGTGACTGAGTACTGGGACAAGACAATGAGTCGCATACATTTTTTAGTTGAATATTGTTTAGCTGACACTGCAAATAAAACATTTGTTTCCTTCCTTCATCAAATTACATAGATATATAAATGTTTTTAGATATGTATTTTTTTATATCTATCTATCTATCTATCTTGATTCCTTATTTACGCAGACACTACAGAACCCATGGTACCTCCATGCTTGTGCCTCAGTGGTGGCATCTGTCAGGATGGAGCCTGCGTGTGCCCAGAGGAGTGGGTGGGATCTCTTTGTGAGATAGGTCAGTAAAAGCCAGGAGGCACGAGTAGCTGGTGTAATTTCTGTGAACCCTTGTGCTCTGGAAGGCTCTTAATCTTAGTCTTTCTCATCCATATCCCAATTCCTCCAAGATCTGCTCAGCAGGGCTGGATGCGCAGCCAGTGACGTGGCTTTTCTTGCTAGGTAAGGCCATGTCCTTCATCCACTTCTGTCACTCTTTCAAATGAGTAATGCATCTGTGGAAGACATTATGGGTTTCTGCTATCTGTGGCCTATTTCTAGCCAATTTGGCCTGCATTTGAATTCCTCTGTCTGAACTTCAGAGTGTCTTGAAAATTTGATTCAGACCTCAGAGGCCAGTACTGCTGTGTCTGGATCTTCTAGTGTTCAAGGGTCATCATCCAGCTCAGCAACCTGCAGGACAATGCCTGTCCTCAGTTTCTACTGCCATATCGGCTCTGGTTTTGGATGAGTCACATTTTCTACGCCTGGCATAGTACTGGCCTGCTTGACTTGCATTTCAGGCTCCTCTACTGCAGCATGGCATTTCTGCATTGCCTTAACTAGAGCAGGTGAGTGTGAGGGTGCTGATAGAGCCAATGCTCGGAGGCTGCCATCTCACAGAACCACAGTATCTCCAGAGCTGTTTAAGATCCCCAGCTTATGCCTTCCAAGCCAACAATCCACATTCTGGCCAGTGTGACACATAGATACACCATCACATGTCAGCTACATCTTTGTCAAATGAACTCACGTTTGGCCAGAAAGACTTCAAAAGATCTGCAGATTATGCAGGAAAATATTCTTGGTGAAGATTGCTAGGCAGATAGAAACTTCAGGTCTCCCATGTCATTTCCCTTATGACAGAATGGATAGCACATCCAACAGACAATGAAAGGTTGGATGGGTTTGTGATAGATTAGAACATTTGGCCAAAGTGTTTCATAGAAGTAGGCTTAAGTAAAATAAGCATAGTTGGGACTTCAGCACTGGAAAACAATCATTATGATGGCTTTAATTTTCTATGTTCAGTCCTCTGGTAGTCTATATTTGATATGTTTTGATTTGCCTTAAAGAACAGATTGATGCAAATTTCTTAAATTGTATGAATAAAGAATGTTTGAAAAGATAACATGAACCTTGAAATGTTAAGAATCATTATTACACTTACAAAATCTGAATTTTATTCTCTTCTCCCAAGAAGCATTCATACTGCCCACCTGCCGTTCCACCTTCTTGGCAACTTTAACTTGCTGATCAGTTTCAATCAAATTCACTACATGGTTACAGGTCTTAAATGTCTTAAGATGCTATGAATTTTGCACATATCCCTAGTTGGGTAGAGAAGACCAACTCTCTAAATACCTCAATGAGAAAAAGTCAAGGAAACTTATGCTGGCCATGAGGAAGTGGGGGGGCCACACGGCTAGTCAATCCAACCTAGCCACTAAGATGCAGAGCTCTAAACTACCCCTGACATTCACCTCCCCTCCCCCAGCTAATAAAATAAAGATGTGTATTTTATGTATATTTATAAGTATTTATGTATTTTATGCATTGTATCTAAAGATGGATGTAGGACACAGAGGTGGGGGCTGGGCATGAAAAAGCATAGGGAGTGTGGGAACACAGTGCTGAAAATGTTGGGGAAGTTGGAAGGAAGTACAGTTGGATGTAGGGGATATAGAGGAGGTGATCTGTTTTATTGCCAGCAGGAGAAAGCAAGGAATATAGGGCAGACAACTTCTGTAAACCAATTACTTTTGTTCCAGTGGTGATGGAAAAATTCCACTTGGCTCATATTTCACTCCTTTTGTACATTATGTCATGGTTACTTTCCTTCACAAATTGTGACAAAGGGCTTGGTTTTCTTCTTACTCGTGGTTTTTTTTTTCTTTCTTTCTTTGTCTGTTTGTTTGTTTTAAATTCTGTAGCAATTCTCTTGTATTTGCAACAATTTGAGATTTGCATCAGCAGGGAAAAAAAGCACCAATTTTATTTCAGATGGACTCACTCTTGCAAGTCCAAGACAAAGTATTATAGATATGTACACAAATCAACCCAAACTAATTTCAGATCAAGGCTTGAAATATTAGAAAAATAAAAGATAAAGCTTAATTAGGTACTCATCTATGAATGCATATGTATTCATGCATGAATGTAGCAACTTATTCTTGACTTTCATCTTTCACAAGGGAAATAGGACTACCACAAAAAGTATTCAAATCCATGGATGTAGACTGGATTTATCCAAGATTGCTGAAAGACCTGGTTGATGTCATTGTGGGGCTGCTGTCACCTATGAAAAACCATGGTGATCAAGGGAGGTCACAGAGAACTGAGATATTATGCCCACCTTTAAGAAAAGCAAGGAGGACCAGGGAAACTATAAGCCAATCAGGCTTACCTCAGGTCGTAGGAGTATTATGTAGCACATCCTCTTCGAGCCTATTTCCAAGCATGTGAGAGACAAGAAGATAATCAGGAACAGTCAGTATGAATTTACAAATGTCCAATCATGTCTGACCAGGCTGACTGCCTTCCATAACTGGCTATGTAGATAACAGAAGAGCAACAGATGCAATACATCTTGGTTTTTGAGAGGTCTTTAACACTGTCTCCCTCAGCATTCTCATTTAGTAGGTAAAGACATGAATGTACCATTATCTGAGTTGAAAATCATCTTGATAACCAAGCTCAAAGGGTGATCAGTGACTTGATTGGAACATTGACAAAGTTGAGTAACCTAACGGTTGATACTAGGGCCAGTATTGTCCAATGTCTTGATCAAAGACCTAAGAAGGATGGTGCAGTGTGCCCTCTCGGCAAATCTGCAGAGACTACTGTACTGAGGGCAGGGTGAACGTATTGTTGACACAGTGAATGGCAGAGTTTCAGTGCTGAAGAACCTTGAGAAACCTAGGGATCATGCCAAGAGAAACTTCACAGTGTCCAACATGGACAAGTGCCAATCTCTGCACCACGGACATTGGTAGAGACCAAGAACTTGCTCGTGGAGGGGCAGCCCTGCTGGAAAGTACCTTGGAGTGACGGTGAATGCCAAGTTCAACACAAGCCAACAGCGTGTGTTCATTGCAAATGAAGCAGACCAGCTGTGCTATATGGAGGGAGATAGGTTGATGGACACTATTACCCTACACTTTTTGGCACTGTTGAGACACCAGTGGGAAATCCATGCTCAGTTATGCCTCCTGCACCCCAGGCTGAAAAAACTTTGAGAAACTGTAGAGGGTCCAGCAGGATGTGATGAGGATGGTGAGGGGCTTAGGGCAGGTGGCATTTGGGGAGCATTTGAGAGAGCTGGGATCCCTCATTGTGGTGCAGAGCTATTTGCTCTGAAGGCAGAGCTAATAGCAGCCTCCAGTGTACTGAGTAGAATTTGCAAAGACCA
Organism: Cuculus canorus; assembly: GCF_017976375.1. NCBI lineage: Eukaryota > Metazoa > Chordata > Aves > Cuculiformes > Cuculidae > Cuculus > Cuculus canorus. The sequence goes on along the minus strand of NC_071401.1, from coordinate 117,781,427 downwards.
TTGAATTTCAGTTCTTCTCAGTAAAACCTGATGGTAAAGCAAGGGCAGCAGTCATAAACCACAGTTTGAGAGGCCAAAGTTGAACATGAAGAGGAATGTTTTGGTTACAAAGGCATTATGCCCTTGGAACACGTTGTTCAGTGGGAATGGGGAGCCTTTGTTCGCCCTACATGCCCTCCAGAGGTTCCTACCGAGTAACATTTTTGAGACACCTCATCCCGTTAATCAGCTTCTGGCAAGTGAGGTTCAGGCATGGTGCTATAAGGAAGGCCTAATTTTTGCAGGGTCACACATCCTTATTTGTTCATAACCATTTCTACAGAAGGAAAGTAACATTGTTTCATGGGAAACTGAGACCCTATGGAAAACAAGACCCAAAGAATGTTACATGACTTGGCAAGGAAGACCATGCCCAAACATGAGAGCACTCTATGTCTCCCAAACCCTCCTCTTGACCCCAATCGTAATCATGTTTCTTTGATTCAGTCCTGTTAATGGGACACAGTTAATTGAAACGGGGTACGAATTAGCAAAAGTTAGAAAAAACAGGTTGTTGCAAGTCCTAAGACCAAGCAACAATTTTCCCTCTCTGTGCCGCAGTATTTTTTTCAGGTGCTTGCAGCATTGCAAGGTGTTGTTATAGTCATATGGTATAACGTGAGAATGCAATAGGTTGCTGTATTGGGTTAGACCATGGGTTCACTGAGCTCATCATCCTGCCATTAGAAGTAGCCAGTGCTAGGTTCTTCGACAATGTGTTGGGATCATGGTTCATAGCCATCAAAAAACTATCACCCATTATTTGTTCAAACACCATTCTGAGAAAAAGTGTATTTTTGCCCCTGCTATGTTCTGTGGCATTCGATTACCAGAACTAATTTCTGCCTGCCTAACAAGATTTTGGAAATAAAGCTTTACAAGATTTTTAAAATGCTTTGAGTATTTTCTAAGACCAAGGCAGTGAAAATAGTACAGAAGACAGAAAGTATGGGACTTTGGAGTTTCAGTGACTTCATAAATATCACTTGTAGCACCTCAGCAGCTTGGGTTTAGTCAAGATTTATATAACTGCTTTTACTGTCATATATTTCCTTTAGGGCAAAATATTCGACGAGCTTCTATTTTCTCAATACAACTTTTTTTTTGAAAATTGCTTCTTGTATTAAATTTGATCTGGATACATTATTTTAATTTCCTTATATGCAGTTAATTTCTGTGAAGCCAGTTCTTACACGGTGAATATTTCTGAAAGAATTACAAAACCCTTACTTTTGGATGGATTAGAGTGGGTAAATATGGCAACTCTGAACAAAAATGCGAACCTGATACTGTGAACGGTATGTGTTTCTTTCCTTTTACTTCTACTTTCCTAAAGTAAATATAAGGATTGTGTAAAATGTCAGATTATTAAATCAGACAAGAGGTTGGTGTTTGAAGCCAGAACAGCATAGCTCAGGCGAGCAGGAGTGCAAACCTCTCCGCACAGCTTTCTATGCCAAATGCAGAGAATTTAAGGTACATGTGCTGAATTGTATCCATGCCTGTCTAGAACTGCACTGAGAGTCAGTTAATATCTGCTCCTGAACAACTGTTTGATAGAAGAAATAACCTATTTATATCGTATTATTTAGCATTAGGATTCAGGACGCTTTCTGTCACCTGTGGTTCCATAAACTGTCTTATCTTTCAGAGACTTTGTAGAGAAACAGATGTTGCATGGCTGCTTCATGTGCCCTTTATATTTCTTTCATGACATATAAACTATGTTTTTCAGGACATGATAAAAAAGCTAAGAACTGATACCTGTGCCTTCTATTTAAAAGATGTGTCTGCAGCTCTAGTGTAACTAAATCTATCTGAATCTGGCATGAATAATGTCAGTCACTCTGACAAGATTGTGTGTGAGTATAAAACACATGTTCTAAAGCAAACAGTAACTAATTAAATAATTGGTGGTCACCTGTAGCACTGAAAGGATTTTTTTACATTGAAACAGAAAATAACTCTGGACAGCATGTCACACCCAGAGTACTGCTTAAATTCCCATTGAGGTCATATGCATGTGAGTTAGTACTTCCATACTAAATGCATATTTTTCTGCTTTTACAAAATTACAGGTAACACTTCAATAGCAATCCGGTTGTGCTCTAGAGAAGGGAGAACTCCTACTTTAGATCCTCCAAGATTCTGAATTGTAATGAAAATATGGACTCCCCAGCATCACAGGTAATCTTAAATTACTATTTAAACAGCGTCCAAGACTGTGCAAGAAATGAAAATGTGATACGAAATAAAATCAGGAAATATATATGTGCGTTACATTTCTTAAAATTTTGCAGAAACCAAAATGAAAAACATACCCCTTTCTGTGGCATTCTTGGCATCTCCCTGCTTTGCAAATGGCCTGAATTCCCAAAAGTGATTAGTTTATTTTGCTTGGTTTTGCTTGAACACTGCATCCCATTTCGTATTTTCTAACCAGCCTGTAACTTTCTCAGCCAAGTTCCCAGTTCACAACAGAAACCTCTGAATGGAGGCAATGCCAACCCAGGATACCAAATTGGTGAGAAAGAGAAAGGGATTTGGAGAAGATGGGCATGGGGGAACAAAGTGATGCTGCCAGTGATGTGTTAAGAAGGATTAAGAGTGTAGCCTTTCCATTCAGTCCTGTCATCAGCTAAACACGGACAAAACACTTCTGTTCCTCAAGAATTCAAATTCAAACTCTCTTTTATTAATGACAAACACTTCCAGATAAAATCCATAAACCCTTAAGCCTTGCTTTAAGGCTTCGCTGCACCATATCTATAAAACATGAGGAGCTGAACATGATTAAACACATTACAGACAGCAACTGCTTCTCCCACTGCTCCTGTGCTTTGTTTCCTTATCACTAGTCCCAACTGAAAAAAAAAGTAACCAGTTGAGTTTCTTTAAATAAGAGAAGTCCCATTCATCACATGTTTTTGTTTGACTATTGTACCTTCAACTCAATACTTTACCTGTCTGAATCCTTTGACAGAAACCCTTGAGCTCAATATTATACTTCCCCAGTGCACAGCTTTCACTAAATGGTTCATGCTAACAAGACACAACAAAAGGTTGCAGCACAAGGTTGTTCTGCTGCCTTTAATAAAGAAGGGTTTTGTTACGAGTTGTGATGTCGTCCTGCCACCTAGTGAGCCCAGGGCGGCTCGGGATGCCAAGGAGAATGCTAGGAAATGGGAGGAGGTGTTCAGGCTAGTGATCCAAAGCCTCTGCTTAATATTATTTTATTTCTTTTAAACAAAAATGTTTAACTACAATGTCACGCTATGAGTCAGAAGTGAAACTACAGTGAAAGTAAGCATTCATGATGCACTTTTTGTTGATGATCCATATGCAGATGTTTTCAAGTCAAATATCATCTCCAGTAAATACAAATGCCAATTTCCTTCCTCCCTGTGCAATCCATTCACTTTCTTTCATACTACTCCAAGCTTTATAAACACTTCAAAGCCAGGTGATTGCATCAGTCTTGATTTTGATGGCTTCCAACATAAAAAAATGAGAAATATTTAGTTATTGAAGCTATTCATTTTAATAATTCATTGACTGGATTAGAAAAGGGATGACGTGAAACACAGTTTAGTTTATCTCCATAGCCTACAAAGGAAATTCTCCTCATGATTAACATATTTTCTGTCTCTTTAAGTCTTATTGCTACCTAGCTATACCTTCATACATCGTACAGATAATGCCTCTTCTTGTTTTGTGTTTAGACTTTTAAGATACTCTACACATTTAAGCCCTGCCCACTAACTGGCTCAGACTGAACCCAACAATGATTCTAGCAATTTGTATTAGTATCTCCAGCACAAGAATGTTTTCTTTGTTTTTTTTCTACTTTTATTGCAAACTGACTCTATATGCAATATACTGAAGTGAGGGTAATGTTCTTGGTGCAGGTTATGAGCATTGTGCTGATAAGCATGATTATTCGAGATGATATTTCTTAAGCTTCTCTGATGGCTTTTAAAGAAAATTCTATTCTGGTTATTTAAGGAGTAGTGAAAGGTGTACAGAAGTTTACAGACTCAGAAGTTCAATGACCTCAATAGAAAGCAGAGGTCCTGCTGCTGCCCACAGCTATCTCACAGCAAGGTGTGGAGAATGATGGGGCCAGGCTCTTCTTTGATATGCAAAGTTTTAGGATGAGTGGCAATGGAGACAAGTGGCAACACGGGAAACTCCGATTAGACAAGAGAATTTTTTTCCCCTTAATGTTGGTCAAATACAAGCAGGTTTCTGAGGGAGCTTGTGGATATTCAAAGGGAGTCCCTAAGAAGCCTGGTCTCAGCTGCCCTACTGGGCCAGGGGACCTCCAGGTCTCCCTTCCAACCCAAGCTACTCTATGAATCCACAAAATCATCCTCCTGTGAGAATTTGCAAACATCGCATACTTGACATGAACAGAAAGACCTTAGACCATTAATTACTTGTATATTTTGATTTTATGAGAGAATATTATAAAAGTGGTAACTCTTTTTCCTTTTCTTATTGTCCTTCTGTTGAATGGCATTTTCCCAACAGGTTGAAACTGCAGACTCTAGCAATGTTTCAGCTATTGCAAGTAATACTCAAATCCTCACCTCCACGCCAGACCAACTGGCCACACAGAACATCTCTGCTGCTGTGAACATCACAGCACAGATTCTGAAAAAGCCAAATGTTTCAGAAGACTATCAGGTGAGACTTAATAAGAATAAAAAAAGACTTTTGTGGCTTAATATCTGAGATATCAACTCTGTCCCTCCTCTACCAGCAGAAGGAACACTCTTCTTCTTCTTAATTGTACATAACACCACAACCAAATGCATTCATCTTGCCATTTAACAGTGTTAAATTTAAGTGACTTTGAGTGCATACTTGTGGAATCACTGCTGAGTCAGTTCACAGAGCTGAGTATAAGTTTGTTTATCATCTGTTTAGGCTTGCATATTTCTGAATAGGAGCATCATTTGAAGTTTAAGTTAATCATTTAATACTTGCTGTCTAAATTAATAGAAGTGTAGTATTAATGAACCTATTGGGTGTTCTCTTGAATGGTGTCCTGTACATTGCTACTCTGTTGTGAGAACTTTCAAGCAGTACTTATTAAATGCTCTTAGTTTGCCCACCCACTATGTACTACACAGTGTGATTCATTGCAATTGCATTTGAATGTTGATTTTTTTTCCTGCTTGTCTCAGGCATCTGTGGCATTAATGGCTACAGCGAGTCAACTCATGGCTGCCAATGAAACAGAATTCAACCACGATAACCTTGTCAATGTTACATCAAGGTAAGTTTAGCTTTTGCCATTTTTTTTTAGGTCTTGTAAATGGCATTTTCTCTTCTGTTGCAGGATGAAAGTGGTTCACGGATAAGTAAAAACACTTTTTGTGTTCAATTCCAATATGCAATTTCATTGATTCAGTAGATTTATATTAACATAAACCATTTTGGGTGGATTTTTCCATTCCAGAGAAAGGATAAAGACAGGGAATGCGAAGCAGTTTCTGCTGGTGTACCAAATCAGACACTAAGCTCAGAAACTGAACTTGTAGCCATATAGTAACAAATAATGGTAACTTTTTTTTCCCACTCATTATTCCAATGCAGCCTTAATGGAGGAATTTTCTTTGACTGGCAACATCTCACAGCCCAATGTCGCAATCCAGTCTGCTCCACTGAAAACAAGCTCCTCTACAACTCTGTTTTCAGCACAGAGAGGTAAGTCTGTGTGGGTTGTTGGATTTAACTGGGCAAAGTGTTATGTACCATAAATCCTGGACAAGGTGTTATGTACCATAAATCCCACGGCTAAATTTTGCAGATACAGCACTGGGATAATATCAGTCAGCAAAACTAGGAATACAGGAAAATGTGCCTGGGCTTAATGGTGACCTCAGTACTGAAGTTCAGATGCTTAACATTATTAATAACAGTAAGTTCTTTCTCCTACTGAAAACTGTGTCTGGGAAAATTTTGAATACATATTTATTAAAAATCTACTTTGGAAAACAAAACCCATAACCAACATAAACAATTACATATTGGGTCTTATGCATGCTGGTGCCATACAGCGGTACGAGAAACGAACACATCAAGAGAGCTGGATGATGTTACTTATAGATTAACGCATTTGTACATGTAATCACCAGAATGCTTTCAGTGTTTAGGAATCTTTAATTTGTTTTGTTTTTAAAATTGAGAATGCAATGAATCTTTGACTGAAGCTTTTCATACATCAAGATCAAGAGCTAGTACGTACATACCTGATCTGAAATCCAAAGACACCAACCATTTCAACTAAAATTACTACGACTGTCAGGTGTCAGTCAGGACATATGCATTCTCTCACCTACATATTGGGGTAGTCTTTAGTGGCACTGTCACATGGGATTTTTCCAGACGTCCATTAGTTATAGCTTGCAATTCTCTGAGGATAAATTGGTGTTGCTCAGGAGGAAAAAATAAAGAGAAATAAAATAAGGTTATCGTTCCTTTGCTTCATTTGCTGTAGAAGCTGTTGGCTGTGAGGGAGGTAAGTTTTGAACATGTGCATTTCTATGACATGCTAAAAATCAAGAGTTTCAGACTGGGCACCTGAAACCAGCTGACTGGTCCTCAGTCTCTCTATATAGTAACAGTACCACTAAGAAATCACAACACAAGACTATAATGAAGGTGAAGTTTGTAGAATACTTAGACATCATAATTCTGAACTAATTTTTTATCTAATTTTTAGATAATATGTACTCACGTTTCGCATGTTTTCTCCAGAAAACAGTAGTTGGCTTCTTCTTACAGTATTTAACAGAAGTTTTGAGCTCAAATACATGCATATGACAGATCAGTAATCATCATCATGGATCCATACAGTTAAGAGACTCGGTAACATATGTAATTTCTAAGGAAGCCACTAGAGCAAACTTATAATTGATCTTTTACTCCTAGTTTCATTCCTCATTTTTAATTGAACCAACTAGTGAATAGTACTTCAGTACTTATTTGTACTTCAAGCTGCATGTTGCTTATTAAAAAGGAGTCCCAATTGCAGTACCCTGCAGAAGTATGTTGTCTGAACCAACATGCAGTTTGATGTACGATTCCACGAGTACTGCCATGTTGCAGGAGGAGAAGGGATGCTTCATGGCATTTGTTACTGTTTGCTTCCTGCTAGTGCAGATTCAGCTGCACTTGGCACTAATTTAATGCTACTAATGTCCAAAAGCTTATGCAGGATTCATTTGGCAGTCGTTTAATGCCTAGTCAATGTGCATCTGAATCGTAATTACCTAAATAATTCAAAGAAATGGGTAATTTCCTTGGCAATCTTGACTGAGAAAGGCATATAAAAAATGCCAAATTATGCAGTTATTGATACTGTTCTTAATGTTTACCGGAAACATCATAAATCCCTCAGTAGCTGTCAGCTCCCCTTTCAGAGGACAACTGTCAGTATATGTTGTCTGCTGGTGCATATCTGTTTATGTTTCTGTAACCATTTTTTCTGCTCCCAATCCATAGTACAACACATCTGAACTGCAGCTGCGTGATCATGCCTGTGTCTTTTGGGACTATGCTGTCAACGACTGGAGCACGGCTGGTTGTGCAAAAGGAAGAGACCAGTTCTTGATATGCAGGTGTAATCACACCACTAATTTTGGTGTCCTGATGGTAGGGTGCTGTCCTTTCTTGTATGGGAAGAGTTTGTGTGGTTTTTTTTTCATTTGTTTGGTTGTTTTCAACTGTAAAACCAGCATGTCCATGTGCGGGTAGAGGTGTGCTGAGCTAGACGGCACACGAGTGTAAGATCTCCTCATATCCTTGTTTCTTACCTACGGCATAACTGGCAAGGTAGGACACGTGAGCTGTCACCACACTGCTGGAAAACCAAATGTATTGGTGAATCCTGGCTTCCTCTGAAACAAATTGTGGCTGTGCTCACCTGCCTGTGCACCGCAGCAGCAAAGAAGGGCGGGCACGGTTCACTCCCCTAGCTCAGCTGTGGTGGCCTCCAGTCTGCACCCCTATTGCTGCAACTGGTTATTAAATGAATGCCCCAAGACAAGCGGGCTGCCATCTGGGCTGGGTGTGGCAGTGCCTTGTGCTGGGTAAATAAATAAAAGTAACTAGCATTAACCTCTCCCTTTGCTTGTATGTTTGTAAAAAGCAATCACTCTGTAAATATTAAGCCTGCTACCATTAAGTTTTATATAGTGCCTTCTTCATACTAACAAGGTATTTAGGAATGACTGTCTGTCTCTGGCATTTCTTATTCTTTCAGTATTTGTTTCAGCATCTCTAAACAAAACACTCCCAGGTTAAAATCACATATTTGTTGTCACTGACTTCAGCAGTGCTAGGACTTCAGAGTTTCTTTTTAGTCTGTCTTTGCAGAACAATACTTCCGTATTTGTAATATTTGCTTGTTTTTCTGCTTCCCTTTATCTTATGCATGTCTTTATTTCACAAAATGACTGTATTCTAGAGAAGATTCCAATCTGTTTATGCAAAGACAACAGTATTTTCTGTCTCACTGAATATATTTACATTTACTTGCTGCTTTACTGTCACTAAACAAACAAAGAATGGCTTTGGTTTGTAATTCTTTGTAACATCTTCCCTTAGGCCTTATCCTTAGAAGCCAAAATTCAGAATGCAGATCAGCATAAAAAATTAAAGCTACTTTTTCCAGTCTGTGTCACCTTGCATTTTTCTGTGAATAATTTAATCTGCTATTTTGCTAAATATTTGATTGCTATTGTTAAGTCTCTTCGTGAAGTTCTTCACAAGTTTCTCCAGTTTTGAGGTCTAGCATAATTTTATGCGAGCTAAAAATTTTGGCAGTAGCTAGCAGCGGTCATAATTTTGCTAAAACATTTTTATTTCTATGTACAACTAGCAAAACAAAGTTTAGAAAGAAATGAACCTCATCTCATCTCATCTTATAACTCATAATTTGTTTTCTAGTCCTTTCAGATCAAATATAAACATGCAAAGCCTTTGGAGTATGTATCTTACATTGGTGTTGGACTGTCCATGGCTGGTCTGGTCATCACTATTTTGTTTCAAATATTCACTAGGTAAGAGAGAAGATGTAAATTTGCAAATATTTTATGTTAAGCTACAATGTTTTGCTCTGTACATAGTTTGAAGAAAAAAAAAGAGTAGCCACTTTAGATCATATCACAATAATATTGTTCAGCAAATAACATTTAAAAAAAAAGTGTAGCTTACTCATTAAAGACACAAGATGTCTCAGTCATGCCACTCACCTAGATGAAGCTTTAATCTTTCAGTTATTAATCTTTTAAGGTGAGGATATAGATATACGATTATCATCCAACAAATCCACCTTTAAAAATGCGTACTTTGAAAAGAAGTGATACAACAGCATATGGAAGAGCCCAGTATGGTAAAAGGCCAAGTCTTTCATAGGAAACACTGGGCATAGTCACTGGCAACAAAAATCTTTCCATAGCTTTGACAGAGAAGCTCACCAGCTATAAAATAACAAAGCAGGCAGCGTGTGCTACTGAGGATCAAGTCAAAGGTTGATCCTTACACCATGGGCTCCCCCACGTGATGTTCCAGAATGACATGTCCCATCTACACGGGATAAGGGCAGTCTGCCACACTGTTTTTCATGTCCCCTGCTGCCTTGCTGATGTCTCTGTTACTACTCTGTCCAGGCAGTTGACAACAGAGACCCAGAGCTGCATTACAGCTACCTTGGGCCATGCTGTATAGACCAATTACTCTCACTTAATACCAGGCATTAAAAATGTTTAACAGTATAACAACCACCAGCATGACTTCCTTTCCTTTTTATATTCCTATATGCCTCTGCCTCATATTGCAATGTTTAATTAGTTATCGTTCTTCTAGCCAGTTACCACTATGGCTGTTACATTGACATCTTCATTTAAGGCTAGTCATTTCAGCACACTGTCTTATTGCTTAGATGTTTAGCATTTGTGTTGAAACAGATATGTTGTTCCTCGGGTTCTTTTCTTGCTGTCCTATTTAAATGTTACACCACTTTCTGCTGCCTGTTTGATAGTTTCAACGCTATTTGTAAAATATTTGTAAAATATCTGTAGAACAGATGATTTCAAAGCACCATGATTATACTGCAATATAGGTTATGAACGCTACTTGTGCTACAGTTTTATTATAAGTGATTTAATTTAAATAGAACTGCAGCAAAGGTCCTGGGTGGATCTGCCTGTGATTAATAGTGATTCCCGCTCAAATGAGGAGCAAAGTGATGCCAAGTGCATGTTTGCATGAGCGCATGAATACGTTTCTCATTCTGCTTGCACTAATGTAGATTTGGAACAATTCCGTCAAGGTCTATGTATTTAAGATTGTAAGACCTCCCAGACTCTGCACTTTAAATGAATTTACAAGAGAGCATTTGGAAGTGGAGGTTTATTATTCTCTTGTACCTTGAAGAGTGTTTAGAAATACTTGTCATGCTATTTCACCGCTTAATATTGAAGAAAAGGATTCTAAAAAGAGCAGAATGGAAAAAACAAAATGCATCCCAACTGCTACTGGAAAAGGCCCAGCCCTAAAAGGTGCTGAGTATTCTCTGTTCCAGTTGCAATTGGACAGAACTGATGGATTTCGTAAATTGCCTGAGAGTAATGATAGCGGAGAATTTCCCAAACAAGTTACTGCTTTGTTTTCTCTCTGTATCAAAGACTACATGCTCTAGCTTGCTTTTAATATCAATGGAAATGAGGAAATACTTTACAATTTTTCTTATTTTGCTCCTCTTTTTTCTCCTAAGTGTACTTCTACCAACAGGAAAACTTGAAAAACATCGGTAACATGGATGTTAGTGAGTCTCTGTTTCTCATTTTTAACATTATCTTCATCTCCGGAATTGAAAGCCAAAATGCCAAGAATCATAGCAGTGACACCACCAGCTACTACCAGCAACACTTTCCTTATGATATTGCCAGTCACACCTTACTCACATCTGATGGTAGGTAGGTCCTCCTGCAGACTCCTAGTGTACAGCTGTGGCTGTCCTACTGCACTATTTTTTGTTGGCAACATTTATGTGGACAGCACTCAACTCTGCATGGCTGCTTAGAGCCATGAAGCTCCTGCCTGGCCGCTTCCTCATAACCACATCAGTAACTGGATGGGATAAGACTTAAAGCCATATATAAGGCAACTCTCACAAAAGTATCAGTACATAGTACATTCAGGGAGAGTTGTAAAGATAGGAGATCAGTAGAGAGAATTATAATCAGTGTCTCTCTGGTTTAGCACAATGTGATTTAATAAATAATTTCCTGGTATAAACTGAGCTTGTTTTCATTGTCCTGACATAACACTGAATCTAGTAGCTTATTCACTGGCACAGCAACATAGGTCTGTTTTATGCAGGAGAAATTTTCACAATAATCAACGTATTCAACAATCCATTTGTCAACTAAGTAAAAAATCTTTCAAGTAAGTTGATTGCATGTATGGACTCAAATTATTCATTTAGATATCTCTGAGATTGCTCATGACCTTTGCCAGAGCCTTACACTTTCAAAAGCAAGAAGTGACTGACATTACTTGTTACATATTATTTATAAATAAGCAAAGAGCCTATGCTTAAATCAGTAAAGCAGTTACCAGCAACACTGCAAGCTCAAAGAGAGCTACTTAGAAGACTGAAAGATGCAGACAGATGCCCACGAGGTAAAGTAAAAATCTCAGCCTTCTTCAAGAAACTCTTCTAATATAGTGTACAGGAATAACTGCCTTTTCCTTGCTGTGCATGCCAGCTTGTGTGGTGTGTGATTTCTGATGGCATTTACCAGGCAGTTTTAGATCCTGGTTGTTTCATTGTAATGTTAAGCATATGGGTGGAGGTAGAGGCAATTCCTCAAAAAGTTTTAGAATTTGGACTGCATGTGCAAGCCAGAAAATGTTCAGCAAAAGCTGTTTGGCTACGCATCCCTGTACTCCATGTGTATTCATATGATAGCACAGCATTAGGTTCTTCACTGTGTACTGTGACTAGTTATGCATGTCCAAAGTAGCATGATTCTGACTCACTGCTTTTCAGATCTACTTTGGGAGCACATCAAATGCTTGGCAGTCTGGGAGATCTCTATGAGGCCTGAAGGAGGAATAGACTTTAAAAGCATGCTTAGTTGCCAGAGAAAAACTTGTGCGGGAGGCTCCTTCCCATGAGATGTACTGCTTATTGAACAGGTAGGCAGGAGACATGGAAGACAGGAAGGCATCGAGGAGGCAAGTGTACACTGCCATGCTCCTCTGAGGGCAAAAGTTACACTCTGCATCAATCTGGTATGAAATGTAATCGTGCTTGGTGCAGAACTCTCAAATGAGTTTCTCGCTGCTGACAAGAGGGTAGGACTGCTCAGCTGCGATGAGGCAGTCAGCTACAGCAAAGGAAGCAGTTTCCTCTGTCACCTTGTCTCTGGAAGTTGTGTTGAAGCTCTTCAGCAGCAAAAACCAGGAAGTCATGGACATCAGCTGTCCTCGGAAAGATAGTGCTCACAACCCTCAGACATGCTTTTTCTCTAGGCAAGCCCACTTGGCTCAGTGCAAGGAAGACAAAACAGAGCTCTTTAAATCTATGAATTTTAGGAGGCAAGAAACTATTTGTGAGGAAGGGAGGTATGCCTATGTCACTGAACAATAATTTGTTAATGTTTCTCCTATTAATTAGGAATCCCTGCTGCAGTAGTTGCTACAACACTTGGAGCTACTTACAGAGAAGGAAAAGCTTTAAACTACCAACAGGAGGAATTGTAAGTCCATGTATTATTACTACTCTTGCTATCCAACACATTTTATTGTTATTATTATGTTATTATTAGAACAATTTGAGATTTATTGTTGGTATAGTATTTTGTGTCTCCAAGAACTTAAAACAAAACAGAACTCTTCAATCAAGCTAAACGTTCACTATAAGGAATTATAGTTGCTCCTCTCTAAGGATTTCAGGTACTGAATACACATTTGCCTTGAATCCTGCTGCAAGATCCCCCGTGACTTTAAATGGAAGCTGCAGATGCTCTTAGCCTAACTGAAATTCAAGGATTTCATTTAAGTGCATCACTGCATTTCAGTACTTAAACTTAATCCTCCCATTTATTTAAAATTTTCTTGGACAACATAACTATATCCCTATTTACCCTATTTTTTTGGTATTGACATTCCTACCTGCCTGTCTGCTGAAGAAGGCTATCAGGCTTACAATGTTACCTTGGTGATAGTGGGTGATACAGAGCAAAGGTAGACTTATTTTAGAAATCTAAACACAACTCCCTTTCTGCATGGTGGCCACCTCATGATATCATTTAGAGAACACATACTTCTAATTGGAGATTATTTGACAATGAAAAAAGGAGGTAAAGTTTATTGCAGGATAATCATGTCCTCCTGAAATTGCCCATTTTTCTTTTGTCCATCAGGTCTCCCCTGCTAGTCTTTAGCTCTATTGTAGTATATATTCTAAAGATAAATTTGCATATGGAGGCCAGATACTTGGTTACCTATAACGCACCTTACTATATTTCCCTGTGGTTTATTTGGTAAATCACTTCACATTCCCCAGAGAAAGAGAAGCAGGATTGAAAGCTCTCAGTTCTCAAGGAATGGTTGCCTTTCGGAGACAGGTTGACAAGACCTAGAAAGCCCCATTAGGTCCCTCAGGATGAAAAGTGGAATATTATTCTATTTTGTTTTGGTATTCTGAATAATGCGTCTAACAAACCTTTTTACATGATCTCTCTTTATATTAAAAGTTTCTGGCTTGCAGCACTGGATCAAAATCAGAATTTCGGTGTGCAAAAGCCCATGTTGTGGTCATTCCTTCTGCCAGCAGCACTCATAATCCTGTTTAACATCAACTTCATCAAGATCACAGTCTCTGTAATATGGAAGAAGAATGAGAATTTGACAAGGTGAGATGGCATAGGACTCCTCAGATCTTTCAGCAAACATATTCCTTGGTCTCTCATCACCAGCTCAGACTTTCCTCTTACAAATTCAGATTTTTTTACAAAATCTTCTGTTTTGAATAAGTGTATACTTAAAGCAGTCAGAAAATGAATTCCATTGTTGCAATGGGTCAGACTTTGTACAAGTGTCTATTAATGAACACACTAGAGACTATTGCTCCCGCTTTTTTTTTTGGCTGCAGTGTCACTCGACTTCAGTGAATGTTATTCACAGTTAAAATCCATATAGGTGAGAGCACAGCTGGCTCCAGCCAAATGAGAATAATGAATTTCTTGGCACAACTGAATGCCAGGCCAGTTCTCCAGCAGCTTCGAATCAGATCTACTTGATTAATTTCACATCATAGAATCCCAGAATCCCAGAATAACTAGGTTGGAAGGGACCCGCTGGGTCATAGAGTCCAACTATTCCTAACACTCCCTAACCATGCCTCTTAGCACCTCGTCCACCCATCCCTTAAACACCTCCAGGGAAGGTGACTCGACCACCTCCCTGGGCAGCCTGTTCCAAGTGCCCAATGACCCTCTCCGTGAAAATTTTTTTCCTGATGTCAAGCCTGAACCTCCCCTGGCAGAGGTTGAGGCCATTCCCCTTTGTCTTGTCCCCCATCACTCGGGAGAAAAGGCCAGCACACTCCTCTCCACAATCTCCTTTCAGGTAGTTGTAGAGAGCAATAAGGTCTCCCCTCAGCCTTCTCTTCTCCAGGCTAAACAACCCCATCTCTCCCAGCCGCTCCCCATGAGACTTGTTCTCCAGCCCCTTCACCATCTGTGTTGCTCTACTCTGGACACTCTCCAGAGCCTCAACATCCTTCTTGAGGTGAGGGCCCCACAACTTAACACAGAACTCAAGGTGTGGTCTCACCAGTGCCGAGTACAGAGGGAGACCTGCTGGTCACTCCGTTTCTGATACAAGCCAACATGCCATTGGCCTTCTAGGCCACCTGGGTACACTGCTGGCTCATGTTCAGTCGGCTGTCAGCGAACACCTCAGGTCCTTCTCCTCCAGGCAGCTTTCTAGCCAGACTTCTCCTAGTCTGTAGCGCTGCATAGGGTTGTTATGCCCCAAGTGCAGACCCAGCATTTGGCCTTGTTGAACCTCATCCCATTGGTCTCGGCCCAGCAGTCCAGCCTGTTAAGATCCCTTTGCAGATCCTCCCTACCCTCCAGCAGATCGACGCTTCCACCCAGCTTAGCGTCATCCGCAAACTTGCTGAGGGTGCACTCAATGCCTTCATCCAGGTCATTGATAAAGACATTGAACAGAGCTGGACCCAGTACCGAGTCCTGAGGAACCCCACTTGTAACTGGTCTCCAGCTGGACTTAACTCCATTGACCACCACTCTCTGGGCCCGGCCATCCAACCAGTTTTAAACCCAGGAGAGTGTGTCCCTGTCCAGGCCAGAGGCTGACAGTTTCTGAAGCAGAATGCTGTGAGAAACTGTGTCAAAGGCTTTACCGAAATCCAAGAAGACTACATCCACAGCCTTTCCCCCATCCAGTAGTTGAGTCACTTTGTCATAGAAGGTGATCAGGTTAGTTTGACAAGACCTGCCTTTTGTGAACCCATATTGACTGGGCCTGATCACCTGGTTCTCTTGCATGTGCTTCATGATAGCACTCAAGATCACCTGTTCCATGACTCTCCCCAGCACTGAGGTCAGACTGACAGGCCTGTAGTTCCCTGGATCCTCCCTGCAACCCTTCTTGTAGATGGGCACAACATCAGCCAGCCTCCAGTCCAGTGGAACTTCCCCAGTCAGCCAGGACCGCTAGAAGATGATGGAAAGGGATTTGCAAAGGACATCTGCCAGCTCCTTTAATACTCTTGAGTGGATCCCATCTGGCTCCACAGACTTGTGGGTGTCTAGCTGGGCAACCAAGTCTCTAACTACCCCCTCTTGGATCATGGAAGCCTCATTCTACTCCTCTAACAACTGGGTTTGTACACAGGGGGAAAAACTTCCTTTACTATTAAAGACTGAGGCAAAGAAGGCGTTAAGTACCTCAGCCTTGTCTTCATCCCTTGTCACTGTTGTTCCTTCTGCTTCCAATAGGGACTGAATATTCTCCCTAGTCCTCCTTTTCTTGTCAATGTATTTGTAGAAAGATTTTTTATTATCTTTCACAGACTTACCCAGTTTGACTTCTAGTTGGGCCTTAGCCCTCCTGATTTTTTCCCTGCACGATCTCACTTCCTCCTTGTAGTCTACCCAAGATGCCGGTCCCTTCTTCCAAATCTCACAGACATTCCTCTTCTTTTTGATATCTCTCAAGATCTCCCTACTCAACCAAGCTGTTTTTTTTTCCCTGCCGGTTCCTTTTCCGGAACATGGGGATGGCTTGCTCCTGAGCTGCTAGGATTTCATTTTTGAGGAGCGCCCAGCACTCGTGGGCTTCCTTGTCCTTAAGGACTGTCTCCCATGGGACTTTGCCAAACAGCCTTCTGAACAGTCCGAAGTCTGCCCTCTGGAATTTTAATGTGACTGTTCTGATAATCCCCTTCTTCATCTCACCTAGAGCTGAAAACCCTATCATCTCACGATTGCTTTGTCCCAGGCGTCCTCCAACCGTCACATACCCCATATGGCCTTCTCTGTTCACAAACAGCAGGTCCAGGAGGGCACCCTCCCTCGTTGGCTCACTCACCAGTTGTGTGAGGAAGTTGTCTTCCATACACTTCAGGAAACTCCTAGACTGCTTCCTTTCTGCTGTATTGTACTTCCAGCAGATATCAGGAAGATATCAATCTTGACTTCAAAATTGATTTTCAATCAATTCCCAGTTGACTGGTCCTTGGAATAGCTAACTCCACAGTGCCAGTTTCATCCTTACTGTCCCCAGGTATAATCGCCCCCACTTGCTCTGATGTGATGTACTGGCGGTCCTCTCCAGCACACCATATCTCAGTTACTGGAGTCCCACTTCTAGGCTCACTCCCAACTAGCCTGGTCACGTCCCCCTTCCCCTTCACATTTAGTTTAAAGCCCTATTTAAGATCCTAGCTAGATTTTTAGTAAGGACTTTAGCCCCCCTAGGAGACAAGCGTGTCCTATCCCTAGTAAGAAAGCCTGCGGGTGGGTGGGTCACCCCATGATCAAAGAACCCAAAGCCTTTCTCCTCACACCAGGCTCGGAGCCAGGCATTAATCAGCTGATCAATTAATCAACCCTCTAGGTACTGTCACAGGCTGTGTGTCACAAACTCTGCAATCTACATGTATTATTTAAAAGGGAATAACTTTCATTTTTAATAATCACACAAGAACTGATCTGTTCAAGAAAAATTTGCACCATTTCTTCACTCCTTTTAATGAAAATTTTCATGGTTGGTGCAAATCGAAATATGTCCTCTCTGACTCCTCTCAGGCTTTAGAGAAATTGGATATCCAAACTTCATTGGTAGCTTATTCTAACACTGAAAATGGAGAACATTTGGATTGAAGTTCTAAACACTCCAAAAAGCTTATGGTAGCTAATGTATTTACTTTCAGTGCTTCTTGTTGCTTTGGTAAGCCTCATTTTTTTTTGTTAAAGAAAATACATCCAAGCCACATATTTCAAACATAAACTATTCTGATAAACTTCAATAGATTTATTTTTCTGGATTTCTCCTCTGGATGACACCTCAAACAAATGCAGTGCTGTCTGTTCTCAATGTTCTTTAATAACACATCTTTGCAATATAGCCCTGAATAAATAAAAGTGTAAGTCTAAACCTCAAAAAGCTAATAAATGGCATAGAAAAAGATTTAATTATTTTTTTTGCTTGTGTTTCCGGGAATAAAAAGAATTCATTTAGGAAAAAGATGATTGGCACTATCTCTATAGTAGTAGTGCTTGGAGTCACCTGGACAATAGGCTACCGCATGTTAAAAGGTCATGAAAAAGCAAGTTTTGTTTTCAGCTCTCTCTTCTGCATTTTCAATGCTACCCAGGTAAAGCATTTAGTAATTCTGAGATTAATAACTGAAATAATAATAAAAAAAAAAAAGATGTTGAAGTTATTTGTTCTATAGCTTGGTATAGCCTAGGAACTCACTGGAAAGCAGTTAATATTTAGAATTTAGAATCTTTGTTCAGAAAGGGATGTTATCCTTCTTGTCTATCACTCATAAAACTCCCATTGTACCAAGTCACTACTGAAAAGACCCTCCTGTATGAGTGGCTTCTCTTATAACAAAATCATATATAAAATAGTATTCAGAGTGAATATCAGGAAAAAACATCCACGTCAGCTGTGGAAAAGAGACCCGGGGGAGTAACTAGAGCTTCATAGCTCGAGACCTTTCACAGTGATCCTGGATATAAGCCCATAGGGCAGCATCTGCCTCTTTTTCCCACCATGGCCCTGCTGCGTTCTTGGCTTTATATTCACATAAGGCACACAAAGTATGAAGCACTTGGAGTAAAGGATCCTTTATTACTACACCACTGAATATTTTCTACAAAACAGATAATTAGAAATATATGAAAATCCCCCCGTCTCCAAATATTGTTTACTATCATTTTGACCTACTGAAAACTGAGGGCCTGTACACCAGTG
Organism: Cuculus canorus; assembly: GCF_017976375.1. Classification (NCBI taxonomy): domain Eukaryota; kingdom Metazoa; phylum Chordata; class Aves; order Cuculiformes; family Cuculidae; genus Cuculus; species Cuculus canorus. The sequence continues at coordinate 117,762,845 of NC_071401.1, read as the reverse complement.
GGGATCAGATATGCAAACTCTATGCAAAAAGTTCTGAAGAGATTATTACCACACTGATGGATGGATCATACCCATCAGCTTTTTTTTTTTTTTTTTTAACCCAGAATACTCCTGATTAATCCTTGAAATGAGAATTTCGAACAGCTAGTATAGAAATTTTGAAGTCCTGCTTCCCTCAAGATGTATCTGTTTGAAGTGCTGATAGGGCACACCAACCATGTTGAATGCTTATGGCATGCTCAAGGAGGTCTTGCCTTCACCCTAGCCAGTACAGGGTACTAAGACGATTGTGAAACATACTAGCTAATCCATTAAAATGTGCAAATGAGGGGACTATAGTTGTAAATCCATAGTTACATGGAATACTTTCCCTATTGAAAGTACTTCTTGTATTTCAAGGTATTAATGTCATTGTTAGTGATTGCTGAAAATTGTTCTGTGGTTGCTTTTCAAGTCAAATAATATTGACTAATCTTTTCTGGTTTTATCAACAAAATATTAACTCTACACTTTCATTTATTCTACAGGGACTTCAGGTTTGTATTCTCTACACTTTCAGATCACAAATCTTCAAGAAAAGAGTTTCTGAAGCATTTGCTGTTTTCTGGGTGCTAAAGGTATCACTGTATCTGCATTCAAAAACTTACTATGTTTCAAAATCACAGCCTGCAAGACATTCACAGGAAACTTTCGGATCACCCCAGATTTTTTCAGAGAATATTTCCTTGTCTACCTTCCCTAGCTATAGTTAGAAACCTTTAAGTACGTGAAACATAGTCCTACATGTTTCACTGTTCACTTTATATAGATCTCACAGGTATCTTGAATGATGGATACACTATTCTAACTGCAGGTACCTCAAAACAGATCATAAGCAAGACCACCAGGAGTCACAGTGCTAGATCCTCTTGCTGATACTTGTTCTTTGTGTCACTGAGGAAGTTCTTTGAAAGGACTTGGGGTTATTATAGTTTTATATTACAGTAAGATGTACAAAAGTTTCTCTATTTATGCCCTTCTCATTTTTCAGGCCAGTTGAACATATTTACCCAGCCTGTGCACTGTAGCTCTCCTCTCACTGTTGTAGGAACAATTCCAATTTAATTAGAAACCAAAAAGTCAATAAAAAGGCAGCACAAATCTTGTTGGCTCTGGCTCAAAATTCTACTTACTGCTTCCATAATACGTTGGCTTGGTCTTTACCAAAGAAAAATCTGTATCTTATAATGGTTTTCTTAATTTCTGAGCTAAAACTTCTTTATTATAAATGATAACTATACAAAGCATTCTGTTTTCACAACAGAAAATTAAGCTAGAAATAGTTAGATGCTTGAAGAAAGAGTGAAGAAAGAGGCTAAGAAAGAAATTATTTATAAATATGTAACATAGGTCCTATTCACATCATCCCCAGCATTAGCCTATTTGCTTCCAGAGGTGGATGGGTGTTACTAGAATAGCAGCTGGAGTGCTTCACTTAACTCTCTACTCTGAACTGAATTTGGCCTGCATCTTTCTCCTTGTCTCTCTGTCCTTTGGGCTTTTTGGGGAGCTTGGAAGAGGGGTCCCTTGACCTAGGCATTAAGCACTTGATTTCTAAACCTATGCTGTAAATAAATACAAACTTTTCTCCTTCTCCATCCACCCTTTATTTATTATACAGTATTAAAAAAATGAAAGCAATGTCAAAGGAAGGGGGGAGAAGAATTTCTGGATGTTGAAGTGAGGACTAAGAGAAGAGGAGAGTATCTTGATGGAAGGAAGTGTATGGTAGCTTGAGCACAACTGGTTTGTGAAGTGGAAGTATCTCTTCCCACTTCATGACTTTGAGCAAAGCCGTAAGGCCCACTGTAGTGAGTTCTTGTTTAATGAATGGCGATAGTTATGCTGACTCATCTCATTCTCTCCTTTGTGAGAAAAAAGCCCAAGAAATTTAGACAGACAATTTTAAAAAACATTATTTCTTTATTCCATTCTCTGAACAAATATATTTGTATGTTTTATCATCTCTGGTTTTAACAAAATAGGAACACTGTGTTGAATTTTAAATAATCCAGTTTAAGAAGTGTGGTCAGATTTATCTCCTGCTTGCATTTTTTTCTGAAAATGAATGTGGTCTGTTCTGAAAACCTCCAAGCTGCTCCAAATAAGGTCATGAGCATGATTAAATGCAATGGCTGAAAGTTTAGGGACAGCACTTCTGAATACACAGGGCATTGTACATGAGACTAGCCAAATGTCTTCATAGAAGTGCCTAAGCAGTCCTGAAAAGTTCTCTGTGTTTTAGAAATCCATGCTCTCTATGAAGCAGAAACTAGCACTCAAAAGCCTCCAAAAAAGAGCAGTAGCATCAGATACAAGGCTGATGTTCACCACCACTGCTCCAGAAGAGACAGAAAAGGTCCTTGAAAGTAATAATAATTAATAAAAGGTAATTAACCCTAATTCTATTTTTTGGACAGGAAGTTTATGTTTCTATGGGCACTCATTTTTAATTTGTAAAGCAAATGTGTAATACTTGCCCTTATAGATTCATTCAATTTCACTGAAGAAAGTATATTCTAGAAATAGTGGTGTGATTTAGGAAGGATGATACTTGATTGTATTGTACAACATAGCTAGGCACTGTGAGGATGGCTCTTTAAATGACTAGTATTATTTTCCAGTCTTTGATTATTTTTTCCCACAAACAAAAATATTCTCTAAACCACATTTCATTTAATTTTGAACACAGCGCTTTTCAAAATCAAATCAAATATACTATCTCTGTATTATATAAAAAAAGCAACATTTGAAGTATTGGTCTGGAAAAGTGTTGACTCTACTAATTAAAGTAAACATCCAGTATCTAAGTATTTCAGATGTTCCTAAAATGCAGCAGCCAGCACTGCACACCTATCAGAAAATTATACGTCATTAATTTATTTTTTTAATCCAAGGAATCCTAATTTCAAAAATAGAATAAAGCAAAATGATCTTTTACAGATTATGTGCTTGATTGTTTACAGGAACAGTAGTTCAGCTCTTATCTACACGTGGAATATATTGATCTTAATATTGTAGTGAACTTTGGCAGTCTTTGTGATACGTGGGCTTTAAGGATCACGAAGTTTCTTCTCGTTAACACTTTGGAAACATTGCTTTGATAAATGGACTGGAGAAGGACTGAATCATCAGTGCAAAGGTATGAAATATGAGAGGCAGAGTTCATGAATGTAATGGATGGAAAAGTCCTGTTTTCCAGCTCTCTCTCCCATATTTTCAGAATAGAGAACTTTTTTTTTTTGTACTGAAAATGCCCTGATCATTTCTAAATATTTTATAATACTTATCAAAGAAGCCTCCTGAAACATGCCCCCCACCTTGAAATATTTAGAATTAAAAATATGTATCAAATTCAGCTTTTTCCACCTCTATTTCAGTGTAAATAACACTTGCTTAGTTCAAGTTGGACCTATTATTACACTCCTCTAAGGTGAGACAAAGTTCTAATCAAAGACAAGACAATTAAACCTGTATGACTTTTTTCTTGTCCCAGGAGAAATCACTATTTGGAAGCCTTGCTTTTTTCAAGACACTAAAGAAAAAGGGGTCTTTTCAGAGGTGTTTTTGACTTTAGGAAATAACTAAATGAAGTTGCGCTTTAGCTAGCTCTGCATAGGTACTTATATCACATGCACTAGCATGTGTAGCTTTACTTATGAATGAAGAAAGGCAGCAGGAACCTCAAATATCCCAGAGTAACAGAAGGTCCAGTTCCAGCAGCTCTGTGAGAGGCATTTTTAGGAGTCCATTGTTGCATCTTTAATAGAGAAAACTCAGGAAATCAGCTTCAGATTCATGTTTTTCTCTCTTGGGTGGACAAGCTCTGAATGCAAGGCAGTAGGGTGGGATGATAGTAGTGGATGCTGAAGGACACTTTTATCAGGGCAATGACTATTTGTGGGTGAACAGGTTCTCTGCATGGCAATGGGTGGAATTTTATGGCAGGCTTTTCACCTCAGAACCTCCAGTCTGTGATGGTCAAAGCTTGCAAATCAAAACAAATCCTGTGTTACAGTGCTCTATCTGAACCACTATTTAACATTTTATACGCAGCATATTGTATCGTTTACTGTTTTATATAATACATGATATCTTAAGAAGTAGCCAAAATTTAATCCATCCTCAATCCCATGTTACAATTAAACAACACCTCAGAAGCACACAATCATAGATATTTTTCTTTGGGAATGCTCACCTGAAGATGAGGTGACTACACTTGACATTTTCTTAGCTTTCCTAGAAAACACTGGAGTATAATGGGATCTTGCTCTTGAAATTCTTAATATTACAGAATGGTTTAGAATGGAAAAGACCTCTAAGATAATCATTGAGTCCAACCATAAACCCAATGCTGCCAAATTGACCACTAAACCATATCCCTACATCTACATGTCTTTTAAATCATAGAATCACTAGGTTGGAAAGGACCTTTGAGATCATTGAGTCCAACCGTATCTGCCCACTGCTAAACCAAGTCCCTAAGCATTTCATGCACCCATACCTCCAGGGATGGTGACTCAGCCACCTCCTTGTGCCTATTTCAATGCTTTATAACCCTTTTGGTGAAGAAATCATAGAATCATAGAACAGTTTGGGTTGGAAGGGACCTTAAAGCCTACCCAGTTCCAACCTCCTGCCATGGGCAGGGACACCTGCCACCAGACCAGGCTGTCCAAGCCTCCATCCAACCTGGCCTTGAACACCTCCAGGGATGGGGCAGCTACAGCTTCCCGGGGCAACCTGTGCCTGTGCCTCACCACCCTCAGCGTGAAGAAATTCCTCCTTATGTCTAGCCTAAATCTGCCCCTCTCCAATTTACATCCATTGCCCCTCACCCTGTCACCACAAGCCTTTGTGAACAGTCCCTCCCCATGTTTCCTGTAGCCCCTTCAGGTACTGGAAGGTCACTGTAAGATCTCCTCGGAGCCTTCTCTTCTCCAGGCCCCAACTCTCTCAGCCTGTCCTCATATGGGAGGTCCTCCAGCTCTCTCATCATCTTTGTAGCCCTCCTCTGGATCTGTTCCAACAGTTCTGTATCCTTCTTATGGTGGGTCTCATAAGAGAGGAATAGAGGGGCAGAATCCCCTCCCTCACCCTGCTGGCCACGCTTCTTTTGATGCAGCCCAGGATACGGTTGGCCTTCTGGGCTGTGAGTGCACATTGCACTATTTCCTAATATCCAGTCTAAACTTTCCCTGGTGCAGCTTGAAGCCATACCTTCTCATCTATCACTCGTCACTTGGGAGAAGAGACCAATCCCTGCCTCGCTACAACCTCCTTCCAGGCGGTTGTAGAGCGCGATGACCTCTCCCTTCAGCCTCCTTTCCCCCAAGCTTTTGCAAGAGAGCCTGAAAGGCTTTACCCTAAACTCTGGCTGCTTGCTGAACGCAGGTTAAACGAATCCCATCCCCGCCAGGGGAGCGCGGGGGCACGCACGGCGGGGGCGGGGACAGAGGGCAGCGCCAGACGCCTCCAGCCGCAACGGGGTGGCCACGCCCCCTACGGGAAACCACGCCTATCGCCCGAGAAGCCACGCCCCAACTCGCACCACCCCGAAACCCACGCCCCCTGGGGAAAGCCACGCCCCCATCAGTCGACGCACGGTCGCGCGGCGGCGGAAGGCGGGAAAGGGGTGTGGCGTGGGCGTGGCCGCTCCGGCGTGCGCGCTGAGGTGTCTGCCCGCCTGTCTGGCGGCTTCGAGCGCGCATGCGCGCGGCTGGCGCAGGCCCGGCAGACGCAGCTGTCCCTTCCAGCCCCTTTTTTTTTCTTCCTCTTCCCCCTGCCACGTCCCAGGTGGTGGTGGCGGAGGTGGCGGCGGCGGCTGTTGTGTTTACGCTCGGGCTCGGACTGGGCGACGGGGGAGTCTCCACCGGTGGGACCGTAAAGCCAGGGTAAGGGAGTGGGAGGGGATGAGGGGGAGGGACTGTCACTGAGGGCTGGGCGCGAGACGCCCCCCACTCCCCTCCCCGGTGCTGGGGGCGACGCGGCCCCTGTGGGAGCGGCTGGGAGACCCCTCGCGTCCCCGGCCCTGGGGAACTGGGGGCAGAGGCCTCCCCGCGGGCAGCGCGGGGCCTCGCTCACACCGAGCCTCTTTCTTTATCCCGGGAGCCAGGGGAACTGCGGAGGCACCTCGTTTGCTGGTTGTGATTTCTACTCCCCGGTGGGTCGAGGCTGCTCTGGTCGGAACTGGAGGAAAATGAGAAGGAGCTCTGCTTTCTGGATGGGGCCTTGGGCAGCCTGGTCTGGTGGGAGGTGTCCCTGCTCATGGCAGGGTGGCTGGAACTACGTGATCTTTAAGGTCCCTTCCAACCCGAGCTATTCTGTGATTCTATGATTCTCTGATTCCCCCTCCCTCAGCTGTCCTGGGAAAACTGACGATTTTGTCGAGTGGGATTTGGGAGGCAGAGCTAGGCCCAGTTCTTCCTTAGAATCGTAGAATCATGGAATAGTTTGAGTTAGAAGGGACCTTAAAGATCTTCAAGTTCCAACCCTCCTGCCATGGGCAGGGACACCTCCCACAAGACCAGGCTGCTCAAAGGCCCATCCAGTCTGGCCTTGAACACTTCCAGGGATGGGGCATCCACAACTTCCCTGGGCAATCTGTGCCACTGCCTCACCACTCTCATGGTGAAGAAGTTCTTCCTTATATCTACTTTAAATTCTTCCTTATGTCTAGTTCCTTGTCCCCCTTTTTGACAGAGGAAAGAGTGAAGCAGGAATGCCTATCCTTGCCTTGCTGGGCAAAGCTATTTTTCTCTGCTGCTGTGCAAAATATGGTAGTGATAACTAGAATGGCTATGACATCATGGCTTTAGAAGGGATCCTGAAGGGACTGACTTAGATTGTACAGTCACTATCCACATGCACTGCTTAGATTTGTATATGTTGTGAATGGAAAGAGAGCCAAGAAGGGAATTAAAAAAAATTATAGAATAGTTTAGGGTGGAAAGGACCTTAAAGATCTTCCAGTTCCAACCCCTCTGACGTGGGCAGGGACATCTCCTGCTAGATCAGGCTGCCCAAGGCCCCATCCTTTTCAGTACGTCCAAAATGCATGTGGTATGCCAGGAAGGATAGAAAATAGCCTTTCTTAAACAGGAGGACATTAATGCTTTTTTTTTGCTTAGATTTTTTTTCCACTCAAGAAAGTAGGCACTGTAATTGGTTCTGCTAAAAAGCTCATTAGTGTGCATTCCGGGTGACTTTCCTGAAAAACTTTCTCAAGGGAATCATCCATTCAGCTGTGTCATAGTGATGAGAGAAAGGCTTAAATGCTGTGTAATTCAATAATTAGAATGTTTCATATAGTTATCTGTAACAGTTGCAAGCAGTTGCAGTGCTTGGAATCTGTCTCTTAAAACCTGGACATCTTCAAGCAGAGTGGAGAACATTTGGACAAAAAAAAAAAGGCATTTAAATGCATTACTGTTACTTTTCCATAATCATTGGTAGGCATACCATTTGTGATTAATGTTGGTAAATAAGACCATGTGGTGTAAGAACATTACAGCAGCTAGTTTTCTTGCACAAAGGTACAGATGTTGCATTCAGTCTATTGTAAGGCCACAGGAGCTGAGGTGTCTGCCAAAATTTGTATTGTTAGGAATTACAGATGAGGTTTGATTCTTACTGTTGTTAATTTCCAAGTGCTTTACATTGTTATGGTAAAGAAGCAAAACCAGTACCCAGCTCTGTTGTTTAAGCAACAGGAGACAGGTGCTAAATTAACTAAGTGGGACCACTCTTAGATGTGTTACCTGGCTCCCTTATTTGTCCATTGCAGTAAATTTTACCTGGAGCTGTAGCAAGATTAGCGTGAAAGGGGCACCATCTTCATGCATTACTAATTTCAAAAAATGTGTGTGAGGAGTCAGAGTAGTCATCTTTTCCTGTTGACCTGCCTAGTATGTCGCAGCAGTCTTGCCCTCTGCCTGTCAGGAACAAGTACAGCCCTTCTGAAAGGTGTGCATTTTGTATCCAGAATGAGGGGAGCAGCTGCCAGCCTAGGAAGGGACTTTATTCGTTCACTGGGGTTTGCTTGCTCTCTGCTTCCGTTCTGTATGGGTCATGCCTGGCTATTCTGGTTTACTTCCAGTTGTGTTGAAAGAGGAGAGCTGTGAAGCCAAATTTCATGTAGATGAGAGAAGCTGACGTTTTTCTCTCTAATTAGCAGTGAATCATCTAAAAATCAGATCATAGGTGTTTGAGATTCACTGTGTTTGTGAGAGAGAGAGACAAGGAGAAAGAGTGCTAAATAGGGAATGCCTGTCAGGTGGGAGGGAGGAGCACAGTTATGTTCTCCTTTGGACTGGTCTGTATGCTAAATCATTTTCTTGTATCTCTGGACATTAAGCACTTGTGTAGTAAACAGGTGAACTCCGTAAACTTCAGGCAGTACATCACATAGACTTTCTAGCAGAAAAAAACATGATGTTAAGCTGGTTTGAGGGCAGATCATATTTTTAAGTGGTTCTGTATTTCTGACTGCATTTAATTCTTCTTGCCCGGTTTGCTGGCTGTTACTGTGGGAAAGTGGCATTGCCCTGCCTTTCCTCTTGGTAGCGTGTCCTACAGCTGTGCAGTCTGTCCTTGAAGACGTGTTACTTAATGCTACAGAGGCTTCAGCCTTCAGCTAAGAAGTGGCCTTCTAGGCTTTTATACTGCTAAATCAATCCAACTTTCTTTTCTTTAATTTAACCTGGGATTTTAAGATAGTGATCGTAAAAGTGGGTACTTTGACACTGTTGAGGAAGAGCACTGTCCTGGAAAGGAACACATTGCTATTAGGTATTCCTACATGCAGTTGCAAAACAAACTACTCTTATGAAATTAAAATTCTTGTTTGACATCTGTTTTAGTTGAACTTCACACTCTACAGTACTCAACTATTATATTATGGATAAAAGACTGACTTTTTTACTTGAGTGTATTAGCTAAGATGTTTTAAAGTGAGTGATTGATCTGAAGTATACAATTCTAAGGAAGAGTGCTGTAAATGAATATTTATTAGATTTTTTTTTTTTTCTGATGCAATTTCCTCTTTTCAGCCACTGACAGTGCATGGCGGCTTATCCTAACTCTATCCTGAAGTGAGGTGAGAAACCTGTCCAATAATCCAGCATCAGTAAGACAGACAAGGTAATGAAAAATATATATTTTTAGAAAGGAGGTGGGGAAAAAAATCTGTGGATGGATGCTATTTTATTTTTTAATGCTTTAAATTAAATCAAACAATCCCGAACATCTTCTGCAGAAACCTGTGCTTTTACAACAAGCTTAAAGTGTTTAATTAGACTGAGTTGATATCTCTGAATCAAGGCTCCTCTGTTGCAAAACATGAATAATGCATTGGCAAACATTAACAATGTTATAAACTTCACTGTTTCATCATAGTGTTTCAGCAGCAACCTGGCTGCTGTGTTAATTGCAGGTGCCTTTCCTCTGCAATTAGACCATATCCACTTACCTATTGGTATGTGTGATTAGGAGAGATTAGAGAATAAGTTTTGTTCATTAGTTGCTTGTCTTTTTTTTTGGATGCCATTGAGCTAAGCAAAAGGATTTGCATGGGAATTGTTGCTTTATGTTAATTACCAAAAAAATCCAGAAATTGAATTGCAATCTACAGATAGTATCATACTACACAAAACTTAACACAGACTACTCATACTTAACATAAAACGTTACCAGTGAAACAGTAGAGGTAAGTATATATAAATGCATCAAGGTGTGATTTATTAAAGGCTTTAACTGAGTGTCTTGTTTCTCTGGTAGAAGAAAAGTAACTTTCAATGTAGTACTTGAAAAAATAGGCTGACCAAAGCAAAGTTCTCATAAAGCACTGTGTTGTAACATCCTCAAAGGTAAGGGAGGAATATCTACATATCTCTACCAAGATTTCCAATATTCGTACTTCATACGTTAAGATAACTGCCTCTTTAATTGCTCCTCATTCTAGATTTATTGTTTTGGCCCTGTCCAAAGCAGTGAAGAAAGAATACTTTTGACTAGCAATCTAGATTTTTTTTTTCTTAGTAATTTCTCTGTAGCTTCTATTTTTGTTTTAAACATGAGGCCTTTGTGGTTTTTAGCAAGAGTGATGCCTTGTACAAAGTGTTAATTTTTACATTGTTTTATATAAAGTCTTAAAGGTATAACTGAGGTATATGCTTGGTGCTGCTTGGGCACAGGATGACTTTTAAATTGGAGCAGTTGTCCTCCTCTTAAAGCACTGAGAGTAACAGACTGTTCTGACCTTGTATGCTGTCTAACAAATATGTGGCTCTGAGCCTAATGAGTAGCTCATGTGTGGTCTATTGACCGGCTTTTAAAAACCTAAAATCTTGGTTAAAGCATCTCAGTCAAAATTAAAAAAAAAAAAAAGGAAATAAAGTTGTATCTTGCTTTCTGGAGACGAACCCTCAATGTGGTCATATAATGAAGCCAGTGTTAGGTCTTTGTTTATTTTTTCATTTGTTTGTGAAATAATGCACGATTCAGCTTGATAGCCTTAATAAATCCACCTATAATCTTTGAAATAAAATATTTTGTTCTGGCAGTCTGTTATTGAATGGAAAAAAACCCTTTTGCTGGTTTTCATAATTATGGGGGGTGTAAAAATAATCTGATGTGATGGTAATATAACCAATATGTTGTAAGGCAGAGAGCATTTGCTATTGTATAAAACCTCTCTCAGGTAAAGTGAAACATGTCTCAAACCCAAATCCTAGGGAATATTAGTTCCTATATAGCTTGTCCCCAATGACAGCTTACAGCTGAGAACTTAAAATAATTTGACATTTTTAAATGTCACACATATTTAAAAGCTGTCTGACTTTAAAAATCTCTTTTTTTAAATTCTGAGCACTAGTAACTCTTGATTTGAAGTGTCTGACCTTACAGTGTTGCCCTTTTGCTAGTGACCTCAGTTAGTGTATCGTGAACTTTATTGTTTGAGAAATTATTGCATCATAGAATGTGTCTGAGAGAAGCTCTCTGGAGAGCTTCCTAGCAGTAATGCTTTCCAAAGATGGAAAGTTTCAGAACTGTCATCAGATACTTTTAAATATCTAACAATTTAGTTTTCTATGATTATAATGTTCTGTTGTTAACTGGTCTGCAGGTGATAAGGAATCCACCATGAACGGGCAGCTGGACTTAAGTGGGAAGCTGATCATCAAAGCTCAGCTTGGGGAAGATATTAGGAGAATTCCTATTCATAATGAAGATATCACCTATGATGAATTGGTGCTAATGATGCAAAGAGTTTTTAGAGGAAAACTTCTGAGCAATGATGAAGTTACTATAAAATATAAAGATGAAGGTAAGGTTTAATTACCACTGTTGCCCTGGTGTGGTCTATCAAAGGACGTAAACTATCAAATTCACCTCTTCAAAATTGTCTGGCTTCCTTGGCAAATGATTTCTTGTGAAATCGTTTGAATCAGGCAATTGGAGCCGTATCTCCTGTGCTTGTCCTGTCTTAACATAGTATTTACTCTGGTTTTCCAGAAATACTAGCTGTCTGAAGGTTCATTTTTTGCTGTTGCAGGAAGTTGATGCTACTGCAGGTTTCTCTGCTGTCCACTCATTTAACCATTTTTTTTGTGTTATCAGTGATCAAGTGCATTGGAAGGCGAGGAGTGAATAAGCGTGTTTATATAACACAAGCTCTTATAAGACTTGGTTGATGTAGCAGTAATTCTTGATTATGTTTTCCTCCATCAGTAACGATAAGAAACTTTTAACTTAACCTGAAATATTTGTTAAAAGTAATGCTTCCTCTGTGTGACAGTTTGAAACTGTTGGGCGTTGGTTTTATGTAGTTTCTTTCGAAGAAAATATCAATTATTGGTGCTGAACAAATGAAACCTTAAGGTAGAAGGACTTCCACAGAATGAATGTTTGAGATGCTTGGAGAAAGTAGTGGTTCTGAGGGTTTTTCCTCTTTGAATGTCAGTGTGGGGCGTGGGTAAGTTACCTAATTTGGGAGAGAGAGAGGTGGTATTAATAAAATGAAACTCAGAGTGAAGTGATAAAATCCAAAAATCTCTTAAGATCAAAGACTGTAATAATTATACTGGTGCACAGTAAAAAAGCTACATTACTGAGGCGTTCAGGTTCGTTTTTCTGGATAGCAGTAGAAACTTTAGCACTGCCTGTGGTACCTAAGATGTCAAATAAATTTTGTGCCAACATCTAGGCAATAAAATTTCTGTTTGAATTACCTCATGAAACATTTGAGACATATTGCTTATCAAAATTGATATGCAACGAATGGCTAATATTTTGGGTCTTAATCTCTAGTGGAAGAAGATTCAATGGATTTGTGGTAGTTTTGTTTTTCCTTTTACCACGTAATCAATTTAGCTTTTCTTTCTGGACAGGGAAAGACAAAAGTAGTTTAAATGCTTTTTCATTAGGTTAAACCTTCTAGTCCCTTTTTGCGTTCTTACCTGTTCTTAAAGTGTAGTTCTCTGATTTTGTATGCCTCTGTGTTTGTCTTATTTTTTTTTAAGATAATGGTACATGATGGAGACAGTAATTATAGTTTCATTCTTTGTATTTCACTGCCTACAGAACTCCTACTTTAATTTTATCTTTCTCTGTCACAGGACGTACTTCTCCATCGTGACATGAAATTTCTGTCTATATTATCCTAGGTGATGGTCACAAAGCTAGTGATCTTCAGGCTATGGATATGGGATTTTCTATTTAATTTCTGCAAAATATTGTGGTTTCATCAAACCGCCGTGATACTTAAATACATCTTGTTTGTGTCAAACTTGTGTGCTTAATTGGAGAGTCTAGGATACTTTAAATCCCAAGCCTTCCATCTCTGGATTTCTGGACTAAGATAGTCAGAAGCATATTTCTAAGTTACATTTAGGTTATGTCGTGCTTTTATTAATTACCAGGGGAAAGAAGTTTCTGTTTGATTACTGCCTTGTGGAGTTAGGTTTTGTGTTCAGGCTTGGGCATCTTTCAAACTTCTAAAGTAAGTAGATTGCTCTTTTAGATTTGAACTAATTTTCATGTCCTGCTTCATGTTTTTGAATATGTAGTAAAACCCAGTGTCTAAAACAATAAAAAAATCCGAAAACTCAACGATGAGTGCCAGCAATGAATTTATATGGCCCCTAATGAGCCAGTAATAGAAGAGTTCCTATTTTTTTTTGTTAGGCTTGAATTTAAAACTAGAGTGCCTAACGTAAGATTGGCTTTTAATTTTTGTTCTTCGTTACCTTGCAATACAAGTTGATGTCTTTGTGTCAGAGCCAATAATGATTTATTAACTCATAGTGTATGTAGGCAATGTGGTGTGTTAGTCAATGTCTCTTAATTTTACCAAAGTGAAGGGAAGCTACACCCTCCCTCACCCCCTGAAATGGAACAGGGAAAAAAATGATTTTATAAGAGTAGATGAAACTAGTAGATGAGGAAGCATAGCTGGCAGGGTCAGGGATAATGAGGCGTATTTCTAATGTCTTCAACATTTCCAATTTCTTCTAACTTCTAATGTTACAAAAATCAGAAGACATCATAATGATGCAAAATTAATGTTAAAGTACTTTCAAATCCATTGGTAATTTAAGGGAGTCACTAGCCTTTACTGAAGATTAAAAAAACCCCATATAATTGGTATAGCAAGGAATATTTAGAGTACATGGGAATTGAAAGCTGTGCTGCTTTTAAAAACTGGAAAGGTAAAGTCTTGAAATAACAAAATTAGTAGAAAAAGGAAAGTTTATTTTACTCTTCAAGAGAAAATAATTAATATTTTATATCCTATCTATGTAATGATAACAGGAATTAGGCTTCGTTGACATTCCTTAAAATGAGAAGTGTGTTTGATAAATCTAATACACTTAAATTGCCAGACTTTTGTATGGTTTGACATATACATATACCTTATGAATACTAGCATATGCGTTACTGGGTGCTAGCTCAATGGCTGTTAATGCGAATTGTGGTACTAACTTTATGCTTCTAACAAGATTCCATATTTGGTGCTTTTCGACCTTTTTTTCTGCTAGCAATTTAAATTCAAAACTTTTACCATTGTTCTTAACTGCCTTCATCGATGTTAAAATAGGTGAAGGACAATAAGATGGAATGATCTGGAGTTTTTTGATTTGTGTTAATCTGTGTAAACCATGTGTATTAATGTAAACTTCCATTTGGCTATGCAGGATAAACTACTGTTCATAACATTCACTTTTGTTCAGGCAATGAAGCCAAGTATTGACTGGTGTGACAGAAAAGCATCATAAGATGATCTGTCAATGTTGTACACTGGCAATAGAAGTAATAATCTTATCTGTGAGCAGGAGAATAAGGAATAAAAGGATTTTGTGTTAGACACTGGTGGATTTTGATGTCAGTCTTTAGGAAAGGATACTGAAAAGCTGGAGGAAGTGTTTGAGTTGGAGAAAAAAAACCCACACCACTGCAAAAGGGAAAGGACTGTTAAACTTTACGAAAGTTGCTTGTTTAGGGTCTGATTGTATAAGCCTGGTTATGGATCAGAATGGCAGACAGGGACACTATTGCCCACCTCACTGGGAACTCCATGCTCACTTTTGACCCCTGGACCCCAGGCTAAAAAGTCTTGGAGAAACTAGAGAGGGTCCAGCAGGATGTGATGAGGAGCCTAGGGCAGGTGACCTACAAGGAGCAGAGCTCCCTCACTGTGGTGCAGAGGAGGCTGAGGACAGGGCTAATAATAGCTTCCAGCAAACTAGGAGTTGCAAAGACCATCGAATCTCAGCTCTTCTCAGTAGCACCAGATGGCAGCAGTCATAAACTGCAGTTTGAGAGCTTGAGCTTGAGTTTTGGCCGTGAGGGCAGTGTGTCACTGGAGCAGGTTCCCTCGAGGGTTTTGGAGCCTCCATTCTTGGAGACTTTCCAGTCTCTGCTCAGCAAATCCATGACTGATATTGCTGTCAACCAATGTTTTTTGAGATTGTGAAATTGCAATCAGGACACAGGACACAAATAAAATCTTTGGAGACAACAATATTTCCTTCAGGAATACTTAAAAATTATTTTATGTCATCACTTTGTTAGTATTTATAAGATTCCTTGTTTATTTTGTTAGAAAAGAGCTCCACTGAAGATTGATGGGCGTTGTTAGATGATATTGGTACTAAGAAAAGCTTCTATTGCAGAAGTGTTACTTACATTCAGGATATGGAAAATTATAATGTATGGTTCTTCAGATTTTGAGCTTTTTTAGCTTGCCATCATATGGCTATTTATACTGAAACATTTATTTATTTAAAATTTTTAAGCATAACTTTTATAAAGTTGGATATTTGTGTCAGCAGTGCACAAGTAGTAGCTCAGGATTTTTAGATAGTAATCTGCAGTATTTCTGTATCATCCACAGAACTTCCTTCTAATAGTTTTTTAGGGAGGAACATTGGTAGCCTGGAGTTCGCTTTATTCCATGCTGTGTCATTTGTCTAACATTATTTCTTCTGAAGGTGAAGCTTCCCTAATATTTTTATCTCAGTTCCCAGTCTTCAAGGTGTTCAGCAAGTGCTTCTGCTATCCCTCCTCTCTCCCTCTGCCTGTACATGCCTTTTCCTGATAGTGTGTTCCCACTCTTTCCTTCACACTGCCTAATTTGTGTTTGTTTAATCTGTTACTAATCTGTTGAATATGTTAGAAGAGCAGAAAATCTGTTCTGCCAAAGAGAATAGGCTTGTTTTATCCGTGTTCTTGTTAAGTAGATGTGGTGTTAATGTGGTTGTCTGTTGTCTTGACTCAGGTTAAAAACTTTGAGACCAGACTTAATAGGAACTTAGTATCTTTCTTGGTCATAGTAGGATTAAAATTGTTCAGTGCTTTATGCATAGCCCTTTGTATTTTAAGAATAAATGATCCCATACTGTTGTTATGTAGTTCCTGTGTCTGATAGCAACGTGCAGGTTCATTAGGATTCATTGGGATTCAGAGTTCCTCTGAAATCTGCCACAGAAAAATAAATGGCAAAGAGCTGAGACTTCATGTCAGATTCCTGGTTTGCGAGAAAAGTTTTGTTCTAATAACTTTGACATCTGCATGTCTTCATTTCTATTTGTGCGTTAAGGCTGATAAATATTTTTATATTCACTTTTACACTGGAACTTTATTCCCTTGTTGAAAAGCAATCTGCACCTCGGTGTTCTGACAAGAACCTGAAAAAGAGTTCTAGTCACTTAAAATTTTCCCTTGATAGCGTGCATATTTTGTGTTTTAAAAATCGAACTGGGATTGGCTTGTGCTATCTATCTTGACTCTCCTGTCTGTGAACAGTACCCCTTTGGAGCCGCTTGTAATAGGCATATAACTAACTGGCTGTGTCGATCTTTCTGGTGTTGCCCTTTGTGAAGTCTTAGCTCGTATGTTTCATTACGTATGCAAACATAAAAGAATGATGAGCTCTATGCAGCTTTGAAAGGGCTAATGTCAGAAGGCTCCTTTTTGTAGCCACTCATTCTTCTGTCATACCTTCTGTGCATAATTTCCCTGCACACTGACTCTCATGCTAAAATAATAAATGTTTTTGTTTTGCGTTACATACATGTCTAACTTGTTGCTTTGTTGTGATATTTTTAAAGCCCCCTGTTTTGAATGACTTTGTTTTTCTTTAAGTGTTCCTAATTCTAGAAATAATTCTTCCTACTCAAGTTATTGCAGATGCTTTTTAAGTCAGCAGGGTGTGTGTCTGATTGTAGCTCAGCAAAATGAGTATACAAGCCTTATTTAGTAAAGACCAAAAAACCCCCTCTATTTATTGCTTCTTCATCTTCAGTTTTCGTATCCTCCATATAATGAGGTATGGTACCCTTTCTGTGATTGTGTTAATTGTAACTTTTTTCCTAGTGATTTCAGGATCAAATAGAGAATGTTATTTTTCAGTCTGCTCTAAATGAAGTTCAGTAGCTAATAGGCTTTTTTTTTATGTAACTTTTTTTGTATTCTTTTCAGATGGGGATCTTATAACAATTTTTGATAGCTCAGACCTTTCCTTTGCAATTCAGTGCAGCAGGATACTTAAGCTGACATTATTTGGTAAGTACAGAAGATTGTTTATCTCTTGTTTTTTTAATAATGTCTGTTAAAACTCAAGCAGTGGCCTTCACTGCAAGATACTGAAAACTTCCAGTTTATCAGCTCATAAGAATGAAATCAGTAAAATACTGGATTAATAAATGATATCTGTTTTCTCACTTGACGTTTCACATCTGAATTTATGGAAACTGAAACAATTTTCATAAGACTACTTAGAGTACTTGTACTTAGAGTGCATGTTATCTTACACTGGCATTTGTGGGGTTTTCTTCACAGGCCCGTGAGAAATTTAAGATTATAAGCTTGCAATGTTACTGGTACACTACTAAAAGCTAACATTAATTGCTTAAAATTGAATAGATTTTAACATTTACCCTTTGGCCTTTGTATAAAATACTTCTTTATTTTCAAGCTGCTATTGGTGAATTAGCATCTAGTTCCAAGGAACAGCAAGTAGTCTTCAACCTGAACACTGACTTTATTCATGAACTGCAGCATTGGTGGTGTGTGTGCTGCTTTAGTTCTAAAGGGACAGCTTTTCAGAACCAAGTATGACATTTGTATTGTTCAGGATATATCCATAGAAATGAGTCAACAATGCAGAAACTTTAACTAGAGACTTTACTCTGTAGTTCTGGTTTTGTGGATTGTGCTGAACTGAGATTATATTAAAGGAACAGTAAATTCTACAATGCTTTCAGTCTGTGTTGATTGAACTGTGTCACTTTAAACTCCACCAAGGGGGATGATGCTACAAGCAAGTAAAAAGTTAAGAATTCTTTTTGCAATTTTAAACAATGTCAGAATGTTACTTCAGTCTTAAATTTATTTAACCACTATTTTGCAGTGAATGGACAACCAAGACCCCTAGAATCTAATCAGGTGAAATACCTGCGTCGAGAGCTGATAGAGCTTCGCAATAAAGTTAATCGCTTACTGGACTGTTTAGAACCACCAGCTGAACCAGGGCTTTCCACTAATCTGCCTGAAAGCGGTAGGTGGCCTTGGCAGAGTATTGCTTGGTTGGATTTGCAGAGTTGTGTGCAATTTACTGAAGTGAAAAATGGAGGCTTGAATACTAATTATGATAATTCTTAATTGTTGCTTGATGGTTCAGAACTCAATTTTCAATGCTTAGGTTATCTCAGAGGCAGAATTTTTATTCAAATTATCTGGAGTAAAGCACTAAGTTGAATTTAGGAATAAAATTTAAAAGTCTATGTTTTTGTTGCAATGTATGAAAATGCTGTAACTAACACTTGTGAGTGATGACCACATTTTAAGAGGGCTTTGGGCCGAATTAATAGTTTGTTGTTGCTGAAGAGTTCTTGCTCCCAGCTCACCAGTCTCACTGTTTACTTTGGGCTAGCTCTGGTGCTTATCTTGTTGTGATGCTAAGCAAGTCTGCTTCACTAAAACAGTAAAAAGTGAATTCAGCAAAAATTATATCCACTTTTTTTGCCAGGTTAGGAAATTGAATCCACATATTTTGAGCTCAGACCAGCATCAGAGCTGTCTCAGGGTAAGCAGCACAAAGGTGCAAGTAGGAGTGGGAAAGAGTTATAAGGGGAAGGCAAAATGGGGAAGGAAGTCTTATTCTCCCAGTTTTGAGGCATTCATTGACTAGCTTAGGGCTGTTGTGCTGTAGAAACTATACCTCTGTGTGCTGAACTGCAGGTTTGAGGTAAGCTGGACGGAAAACAATGACACAAAGTCGTGAAATACAGTGTTCTAAGTAAAGTGGCAAATCAAGAACTCCAGCCTTTCTTTAGCAAATGCTGCTTTTGTATTTTACACTTCGAAGTTTTATTGCTTTTGTTGTTTAGAAATCCCAGCCTCTGTTCCTACAATATAGGCAATTGCTAGCTTCAGGGGAATACTGTGGATTCTGGTTATAAACCATTTGGAAAGAGGTGAGGGTGATGATCTTAGAGTGGAAACAAAACTAGCCAGTCAGATCCCTATCTGCACCTGTTTCTTTGTTAGCCCCCGTGAGGTGTAAGGTTTACTTGTATTATTGCAAAGAGATGAACTTCACCGGTCAGTTTAGGAAGCATTTGAAGAGAAGACGATAGAACAAAACAAAAACTGCAGCTGATAAAACACTGTGATAAACTAGAACCTATCCTGTAAGTTTTCTTAATTTTAAATTCTCTGTAGGCAAGTCATACCAGAACAATTTGTTGAAGGAGGAGCTTTGTACCTTTGAATTTAAGACAAAGCGATATGTGATACTGATGTTCAACAGTGTCAGTGTATGTTTAAGTAACTGCAATGAAACCTAATCTTTGTGATTCATTGTAGTTTCAGGTACATCACTGATTCATCACTGTTACATAGCATAAGCATTGCAGCAGTTGAAACTTTTAGGAAACATCCACAAACATGCAATTTTAAAGTTGTTGTAGTACTGTATCTATCTGATGGTGTTTCAGTTTTCAAGAATTATTAACAATTTTGTTTTGTAGATGCTGTAGATGGTAGGGAAGAAAAGCCTGCTGCTGCTGACTCTAATGTTAAGCCATCTACTCAAGTTATAGCAGCAAGCATGTCTGCATTTGATCCATTAAAGAACCAGGATGAAATCAGCAAGAATGTCATGTCAGCATTTGGCTTGACAGATGATCAGGTGTCAGGTAAGAACATATCTTGTGAAAGAAAAGGAAAGCAAAACCTGTTCATAATCAATGACTGAAATCTTGTTCTGTAACAAGGCATTTGTATTTCAGAAGTATTAAGCAGTGTTCTATATAAACTCTTTATGTTCAGAACTCTAAAACTTGATATATTAAGATGTTGTAAATGTGTCTGCTAACTTTTGTATACAAAATGTTGAAATGTTGCTGGTTTTAGCTTGGAGTAAATAATGGCTTAATTTAATTTAATGATTTTTTTTATCTGAATTACTTAAAGCTGTTGTGTAGAGTAACTTAATTGATATCTGTCAGTGATAGAAAAGCGGTGTCCACTGCTCTGCCTTAGAGGAGTTTGATCTTGCAGTCCAGCCTATGTTCTTGGCTTGTGCTTCTGCTGTTTGGGTCAGTCAGTATTTTGTATGACCCTGCCTTTTCTCTGTTTGGTTTCAAATGTAAATAGTGTTAACTTTTTTACTATTAACATAAAGAAACAACCTAGTTGTCTGCATTATGTTTATTCTTTAATGACTGTTGGCCCCAGCTGTGAGTAGAATGCTAACCATATGAAAACTGGTTACACTAAACTGCATGCAGTCAACTCAGAATAATTTATTAAAGCAATGTTGAATGTAATTGGGAGTGTGATGCAGAACGTGGAGAAGCTTTGCACAGAATCTGCATGGATCTGGCAAAATTTAAGATGTGGCATTGAAACTTGAAAATAAAACTGCTGTTAGCTAACAGGATTTGCTATGTACTCTTCAACTTGAGAGCATGTGAATTTTATATGGTGTATGAAGTAATGAATGATACAGATGGACAAGCTAATAGCAACTGGAGCTTGTTTCTACAGCGTGGCTGCCTTGGCAAGAGTGTGTAGTGATAGGAATAGATGCGCATTGCATGATAGCAGCTGTGCAGGATCTAAAGTTGTACCTGCAGGCGGAGTGGTTGTCTTCAGAATGGGGGTAGTGCTCCATTGGTCAGGTCTGTTGAGTGATTTCCTCCACGGCATGTTTTGAGTATTGTCACAGCATCATTATTTCACAAACCAGATAAAGGTTTGATGGTACTTGAAAACTTACAGGGCCATATCTGAACAATGAAGTGATAGAGTAGAATATGAAGTACAGCTAGTGTAAAATTTGATCTGATTTTTGAAGGAGTAGTTTTACCTTTTGGTACAAAGCCTCAGTGTCTATTAATGCTTTGATCATACCATTAGTGAGGCTTCCATGTTTTTGGGTCTCCATAATTATTTTGATATGGTGAACTGACTTGACCTTGCTTTGAATGTTAAAAGAACATCACAGAGGACCGTTTAAGCAGGATATAAGAAATCCCATTTCTAAAGCTGTAACCCTGCAGTTTTGTATATAAAGGCAAACCCAGAAGTAGGCAAATATGATTCATTTTCCCCCTAATGAGGGTAATATCAAGACACAATTAAGTGCTTGTTGGATGCATATTTATAATGTGTAAATATAACAGTCTTAAATTTGGAAGTGAAATTGCAGCAATTCTAATGCTTGTTCTTAACTTTAAGCATGTATTTGAAAGTACGTCTCATAGGTAGCATTCGTATAGCTAAGAGCTGGAAAGATCCAGGTTTAAGCCCCCTTGTTTCTCACAAAGTATTCTGCATTTTTTTGTAGTATATTGTACCTGTTGACATGCATGCATATTTCAAAACTTCTCACTGATTTAGAGAAAATCTGAATTCTCCTTTCCCATGCTTTCATTTGGTGCTTGCTGGAATGTTTTTGGAATTGTTAAAGTGGATAGTTGCTTGTAGACTGAAGCGTGCCTTCTTCTGTTTGGGAGTGCAAATTTAATACATTCCTTGGAGGTTTTCTGTTCACATGCTCTTGGTAAAAACACTGTTGCCTGGGCCTGTATGGGGCACAGTAAAACACTGGTACATTTGAAGTGTTTCATGCAGTTTTTCACCTTTGCTCCAGTGAGAAAGAGTGGGTGTATAGGACCATATTCTGTCCAAATGTAGCAGGTCTTTAGTGTATGTGTGCAAGATTAACGCTTGAAGCAGGGGAAAAAACATGTCACACAGGTTTGTATCCCGCAAATGGGTCAGGTTCCTCAGGAGGATGACATTTGACAATGACATCAATTCCCACAAAAAATATTTTCAGAGGAGAGTTTAAATGTGCAAATATATTTAGTTTTAGCTCAGGTATGACACTGGCATGTGAATGTGTGGAGAACTGGAAAAAAAATTATAAAAAAAACATTGCAAGGGAATGGTCTTGTATTAGATTTTTTTAATTCAAACTCTGTTCGTCTTATGTACTATATTTTGATTTTGCTCCTCTAGGACCACCCAGTGCCCCTGCAGAAGAGCGATCAGGAACACCAGACAGCATTGCTTCCTCCTCTTCTGCAGCCCACCCCCCTGGTGTTCAGGCACAGCAGTCACCGTACCCTGGAACACAGCCACAGACTGGTCAAGTGGAAGGTAACCAATGTGTTTTCCCTATTTAGGAAGTGAACGGTGGTGTCTGAATCTGAGTGGTTAGTAGTTAAGACTTCCAATTAGCAGACTCAAAGTTGATAACCTAACTGCAAGTTCGTCTGTGCCACTAGGCAGCAAACCTTTTCCTCACATGCTCTTCAATGTAGAAACGGCAGGTGGAGCAGTAGCTTTATTTTAAAGGGTAGGTGATGGAACAGGAGGAGGGTTTTTATGGTACTGTTTTCTACTTGCATCCATGTTCATTTTACTGTAAGGCAGATTTGCAGATTTATAAACACTGCACTTTAAAGCTGTCTGCAAACCTTAGTTTGTATTATGCTCTGTGTATTGTGTCAAGCTTTCACTCAGCTAATAGTTTGGCTTGTTTATTATGAATTAAAAATGTTGTTTACTTATCATTTCTATCTAACAAAACAGGGCCATTACTGCATTGCTTCTTTGCTGTGCAGGGCTTTGTACTAGCCAGGTTAAGCCTTATAACTATTTTATGTTCATTGGAGTTTTCCTGTGTAACCCTTGAAAGCCTCACTTAGCGCTCTTTAAAACCCTAAGGTCTTAACTCTGATATTCAGATTCCTTTGCACTGTGCCCTTTCACACATTATTTGACTTCTAAAAATAAACCTACTCAGAGGTTTGGACATTTGGACATCATTTTTCTATTGATATTTAAGAGCACTAGTTGGACCTGCATATTTCAGGATGAGACTGACTGTGGAACGACTTGCTTCGGTATTTCTACCTCTGAATGGACTACAATATAAAGTTGTTTATGTGCTAGCATAGAAACAATTTACAACCCTCTGCTGCTTCCTAAACTGACATAATGCTGAGGTAAATGTGAGAGGCGTTATTGGAGGTGATGACAGTATCCACAGTCACTTGGAATACTTTTGTCTGAAGGGCATCAGTAACATTTTGATAAAACAGAGTATTTGAGCAACTTGTAGTTAGACATAATATTTAAGCAGGCATAAATGCTTTTGGTTGCAGTGGGGCTTATAAAACTTATTTTTCTGCTTTCAGGGGATTTTTTTTGCTTACTTTCCTAAGAATTCGTGAGGTGATATAAACGAGACAGCAAGCTTAAAGATAAAATAACTGTTCAGTGTTTTTGTGTGGCAGCTACTTTTGGAAAACAAAGCTTCAGGTTCTTTTGTGAGCAGCTAGAAAACAGTATTAAAAAATATACTTTCAGCTATTTGTATTTTATGAATATAGACTTTTTACTTTATTTTACTTTTACTTAAATACTATAAGGTATGAGGATTTAAGTTTTTATGTTAAACTAGAACTGAAACAAAGCAGTGGAACACTTAAAAGCTCTAGCAGCAGTAGGTTGGAACCCTGAATGGCTACAAATACCTGGGAAGGGACAAAGTAATTGTTTCAGGAAAACTCATTTTAGTTAGGAAAGAAGTTGTCTATGCTCATATCAGAGTAGTTCTTATGTGTTCTTGTTAGAAACTAGTTTTAGTTTTAATATATCAGTTTGCCTCTTATAAAAGAACCAAGGCACTCTAAGCTGTGCTTCTCCCTACCCCTTCCCAGTATTTTGAGGATATAAGTAAAACGATGATGCCAGTTACACGTCAATCATTTTGGTATATCAGGGATTGCTTTTTAATGCCATTGTCTGCCTATAAATGATATGATGGTTATAATTGCTTATTGGTAATCATTATTTGTGAATACTAAGTCACCTCACCTCTTTGTGCAGATACTAATGGATGGCTTGCCTCCCTTGATAAAATTTTAAGCATTCACTAATTTGAATTAAATCTATATGGCAAAGACATTTAAGTATACTGCTATCTCTTGTGGCATGCCTGTGCTTTTGTATCGCTAAATCCAGTTGCTGCACACACACAGAAACCAATTATGTACAGATGTGGACATTTTTTTTATCTTTGCTAAAATAGGTGTAGAAGTTTGTTCATTTAAGGACTTCATGATCTTTTAGGGAAAAGAATGTTATGTGACTATATACCCATTTGGTCCTTTTTCTAAATCAAGGTAAAATGGCTCTTTCAGTGCACAGGAGCAATGGTAAATGCTGGCAGATCCCTGACTGCAATAAGCACTAAGTACAAAACCAGACACTGATGTTGTAGCTCATTTGTTTTCGGAGTAAAATCTGGTGAGAGGGAAAGCTGTGTATTTAAGGACCTATAGGATCCCTGACCACATAAATTAAGAATGCTTTCTTAAATGGCACTGGAGCCACCTCTCTAATGCTTCAACCCTGGTGAAGACAGCAAGCCTTCTCAGAAAGCCTTGGAAAAACTTCATGCTTTCTTTTATATCCCTTTATATGATTGTCTGTAGCAGGTGCCAGTGTGGTCTGTTAGCCTGTAGCTAATGATACTGACACAGGGAGCCTGCCCTTTGGTTGTTCTCCCAGAACTTACCAATAACTGCATTTAAGAGACAAAATCCATTCATTCCAAGTGTCTAATTCTCAATTATCAAGCTAGCAGGCTTAAATTATCTTCAAGACTTGTGTTTAGCACTCTTTTCGTTCCACAATAATTGCATAAAAAATAAAACTTCAAAGGGACAGTAGCACTACAAAACATTTTGAACACCTTAGTGTGAATGTGAAATACCATTGCTTTCAGCTGCAAGTACCACAGAGAAAAGAAGAAATAAGGAGCTTTGTTAAAGCAGTGTGCACAGGGGTCTGGGAGGACTGGGAGCAGAGCCGAGTTGGTTTTGTCTTGTACAATTCTGAAGATACAGCTTACAGTATATTTATAGAGTCTGGTGATCTCTGCAGAACAAATAATCATTCAGTAAGTTTCCATGTCTGCTCTAGTTCAGCTGAACTTAAATTTTGGCAGGTAATTGTCTTCATTCTTTGACTGTGCCTATTATTAAAGTAAAAAACAGCAGAAGCCTAAAGCTTCAACAGGGCCTGTAGGTTAAGTCTAAACAAATATTCTGCCTCTTCTTGCCAAGAAATTATAAATTAGGAAAGATCAACATTGAATTGGAATAATCAAGCTTAGGAATATATGGTTATGGTTTTGGGTTTTCTTTAGGCTGTATACCCCTGGATCTCTTAAGAAAACTTGGCTTATAGCAAGTCAGGTACTAAGAGATGGATGACTTATCTGGAAAATGTGGTCAGAATAAATAATGTACCACTCTGCTTACAGTACTTTGATGCAGAAATGGTCTTAAAAACCTAATATAAACAGACAACCTGAAGACATGATTAACTTTTGAAGTACTTTAATTTACAGTGTAAGTCCTGGAACACTTATTGAGATATTTAAAGATTCCTGTTCTGTTACCCACCAGCGTAGCAGTAATTGGAGTGGATGGCTTCAGACATCCTCTGAAAATGGGAAATAGTATGCCCAGTGTACCAAATTAGAACTATTTATCCTGCTGGAGATAGATAAACACCATTCAGTTTTCAGAACGTTATGGTTCAGAAACTAAAATCTGTATATTGATTTCAGTTGGTAATTAGGTGGAATCATTCAAATATCACTGTATTCAGATCTTTTTAAATAAGTTTTTACATGTTGTGAGAGAGTTTGTTTCTGTGATATTTGAACTGTTAGGGTGATGTTCACTGTTTGTTTATAAAATAGCTAGGGTACTGGGTTTCAACTAAATAAGTTTTTAATCCATAGGTCAGATGTATCAGCAGTACCAACAGCCTGGTTATCCAGCTCAGCAACCGCAGGCTCAGCCTCAGCAGCAGTATGGTATGCAGTACCCAGGTAAGCAGCTCTCTCCAATGGTGAGTTAGCTGTAGGTGGTGTCCTCCAATGCCCAACCCTGTGTGCTTCAGCTTCTGGACCTGTGGTCAGGGTGCTGAGCAGCCTGAGTGCATCTGGTTCTGATGGGAACCGGCACATTTCATAAATTCCTTATGTTTTAGTAGGAGAACACTGTAGCTGTGTATTTTTTGTACATAGTTGGAGTCCTGGTACCTCAGTCCTGCTTGACTGTGACCAAAAGCAGACTTTATTATTAATGAGAATGCATTGCTAGAAAGGTAAGCAAAATGAATTACCATAAGTATGAGCAATCATCAGGATTAACTTCTACAGTCTTGACATTCTAGTAAGTAACTAAGACATCCCAATTTACCTTCCTTAAATATTGGGGGTATATAAAGATGGCCTCTATTTCTTGTATCTGTAATGATCTCAATGTACAAAATACAGTGGGGTAAAGTGTAAACACTGATTATAGTTGTCATTTAGTGTATACTTAGCTATTACGAATACTGTGATTTCAGAGAAACTTTCAAGTGACAGGTATTTTTTGGTTGTTGATTTTACTGATGCCTCAAGTAGAGGCGCCAGTAGACTTTTAGCAGAACATTTTAGTGCGCTAGTAGTTTCTGTGAGGCCAAATATGAAAAGCTGGCTTTTGCATATACCCCAAATAAACTTGACTTCAGAATTTCCAGTTATTTACTTTAGAAGGAGCTGGCATCCAATACAGCATAGTATATGCTAGGAAACGTAATCCAGCTAAAGTACAGGGATGTACTTCTGTAACAGAAGATTCCATAACAAATTGCAAGTTGCTTAATACTTTCAGAAAGCATCTATCACTCCTTGTTCTAAACAGTCTTCCTTAAACTAAACAAAAGACTCTCATACCATTAAGTGACTTGGAATAGAGCCTGTATGGCGTTTTTTTGGTGTGCAATATATACAGTGGGAGTGCATCAGTTTTTTGATGTAGATGAGAACACTTGTGGAGTTTATGAAGAAATTCCATGTTATCCATCCTGGATAAGAACTCTAGGAAACTTGGAACTGAAGGTTTATGCCTCAGCCCTTGTTCCTGTGCAGTGTGTGAGAGCTGATTGATTTGAGTCTCTAAATGGGGTGTTGTTCTCTGCAGATTTCTCACCCCCACATTTGTAATTAGAACAGTGCCAGACTTTCTGAAGTCTAATTTCAGAAGTAATGAGCCTGTTAAAGTAGAATGGTCTATCTGGCTTTCTTTAGGCTTAAAAAAGACTGAGGGGTGGGAAAAAAAGAAAGTGGTTTCCATCTGCTTTCTAGTCATATCCCACCGTCATCTAATTAATTATCTTCCTGGAGAAGTCCCTGTGAAGGCTGTAGTGCAATGCAAGATTTGCATTCTAATCAACATCATGAAACCACCGAACGGATCTGGGGCTCCTCTTAACTTATTTCATGACTAACCTAATCTTTCAGATATAGTCATTTTTGAGGACGGACTGACAGCAGCCTTTGGAGATCTTGATTTGTAGGATTTTTTTGTTTGTTTTGCTGTTGTTCCCATGAGTATTGTGTTCTTTCAAACCCACGTCCTCCAAGAGGAGGATCTATGCCCATGCTAGTAGATTTCCTAGGCAGCAGTGTGGTTACTTACTCATGGTAGTAAAAGTGGACCCTTCAAAGTTTTGTCTCATGAGTAAACTTTTGACTCCAGTTTCAAGGTGAGTTTCAGACTTTACTCCAGTGCATTCTTCAATCCTTACTCTTTCTGTTTAGGGCTGTTCACTTTTAATAATTTGTGTGTCTGGTGTTTAATGCTGACAGGACTCCCGTCACTGGAGAGGTTTCATTGCAAGTAGCTGCAGGTGTGTGTCATGATGGATAAAAGTAGCTATTTCTTCATAAAAGGACTCTGTGTCACTTTAAAGTCTTCAGTAGGAGAAGTTTCTTTTCGGAAGCTGTTTTTATACAGAAAAATCAATTTGGGACATGTTTAAATGGAAGTTTTGTACTAAAGTATTTTGTTCTACACAACTTTTTCATATTTAACCCTAAAGAACTGAAAACACTTATGATTAAATCAAAGGTATGACTTCAATTAAACCCTTAAAATTTATTGATAACAGTTTAGTTTTGAGTTTTTCTTTGGGAAATAGGTTGTATTCGCCCTCTTTTGCCAATGAAGACTTTTTAATTTGCTATGATGGTAAAATACTATTTGTCATTTTTTAATTTGTGAGTCTTGGGAAAACTATTTTATACTATTTTCACTGTTGCTGTG
This sequence comes from Cuculus canorus, assembly GCF_017976375.1. Lineage (NCBI taxonomy): Eukaryota > Metazoa > Chordata > Aves > Cuculiformes > Cuculidae > Cuculus > Cuculus canorus. The sequence continues at coordinate 117,734,613 of NC_071401.1, read as the reverse complement.
CTGCCACAGTAGTGCGTAAAAACAGGCAGTGTGCTTATATGAAAGGCAGGAGAATGTGCAGTTTGTTCTTGGTTGGCCTTTCTGTGCTTACTGCATTGTTTTGCGTGTCTCACCTTGAAAAAAAAACTACCCAAAAGGTCTTTCTGCAAATGTCCTTGATTCTTTGCTGTCTCTCACCCCACGTCACTCTCTGCTTTTCCAGCAGGCTACAGTCAGCAGCAGCAAGCCCCGTCGCAGCAAGCCCAGCAGTTCCCAGCCTACAGCCAGCCAGCGGCCCCGGCCCCAGCTGCTGCCTTCCCGGGGCAGCCGCAGCAGTTGCCGGCAGGGCAGCCTCCGCAGTACCCAGCGGGCAGCTACCCACCGCAGCCCTACACCACACAGGCCTCCCAGCCGGCTCCCTATAGCGGTCCCCCCGGTTCCCAGGCAGCACCTGGCGCCTACCAGCCGAGGCCTGGCTTCACCCCCCCGCCCGGCAGCACCATGACCCCCGGGCCTAGCACGCCCAACCCCTATGCCCGCAACCGGCCACCCTTCGGCTCCCAGGGCTACACCCAGCCGGGACCTGGCTACCGGTAAGGAGGTGCTGTCAAACACAGGCAGCTGGCCAACTGGCACGTACGATTCCATCCAAACAGACTCCAGGATTTTTAATTGAGATTCCAAAACTGTAATGAGGCAAAACTATAGCTGGTAATTAAATTCTGCTGGGGGGAGGGGAATGACCAAATGAATCTTTCCTGCTTTAAATTGTATCTGCTTCCTAGTTTAATTCGGGGCTGGGTTGTTTTTGGGAAACACTACCTAAATGTCTGTAAAGTGATTGACATTCTAGCTTGCCTTGTTTGAAGGGTATGAAGATGCTAGTTGGAAGTTCATAGCCCACTTATCAGGCTTGTTTTTACTAATACTGTGGTGTACTAAATTAGATTCATTCTGGAGGTAAAACTAGATATGATGTATTATAAATTGTAATGCTCACATGGAGAACTAATAAAACCCCTGAATCTATTATTTGCCTGATCTTGATTTTAGCATTTAGGTAATATGGAACAAAACAGTGTTAAGACAAGTATGCGTGCTGGGTGTACAGATACCAAGCAAAGATCAGTGGCACTCGAGTTAGTAGAAGAGACAGATTTTTAGGTCTGTAAACGGAGCAACATTGTGAATACAGATTGCTTTTGCAGAGGATATGCAAGAGTAGATGATTTTGCACTTGTCTGCTGTTGTTAATGGCCAAGAAACCCTTTTACCAAATGAGTAAGAACCAATACATAAAATCTTAGAGCCCCTTACCAATTTCACTTTAACAAGGGCAGGGGGAGAATTGGTTTTATTACTTGAAAATTTAAACCAACTATGTATTTTTAAAAAAGAACTCTTAAACAATTTTCCACAGGTTCTTTGCCACCTAGAAAAACTTGAGTGCAGTTCTAGTGACTGGATTTTGAGCCAACAAAAAGCAGATGAAGAGCTGTAACAAGTTCAGTAGACCGTATAACAGCAGAGGGTAAAGCATTCTTCCAGTTAATATTTTCCATCTTATGGATTCTAGGAATAAATGAAACTAAGTATAGAATAACATTTTGAACTGGAGCAAGCTCCTTGAACTCTCAGAAAAACAAATTAGGAAATAAAGTGAATGAAAGTATTGCTGCCTTCAGCATCCTTAATCATTGCTGCTCTCCCTTCAGACTTACTATCCAATGAGCCGTAGCTGTAACTCCAGCTGTTTGTGCTCATCAGACTTAACACAGCAGTTCATCACACTTTCATGTGTGCCTGTTTCAGAACAAACTGCCTCCTGAAATAATAGCGTTTGCCACAGAAACTAACATTTGTTTTCATGTAAAACACTTAAGAAAAGCATTTGATTAAAAAATATTTTATTAGGAGTACAGTGTACCTGCAATGTACTTTATAAGGCATTTTCTATAAATGACTATTTCTAATATATATATATGGGTGTTCCTGTTCATATTTCAATACATTAGTAATGTAATGAATAACACCTTTTAAAAAAACCTACATCTCTTTATTTAGGTCATAAATGTTCAAGCAGTACAACAAGTAGCTTTGGGAGAAGTTTTAATCAGAATTGCTGTAAAGCAGTTTTAAAGTTCATTTATCACAATTTCCCCTTTGTCCCCAGTGAACAATAATTTAAACCATTTTTTTTTTAAATGTAAAGTAAATCTGATTATGCTGTTATAAGTAGCTTTTTGTTTTTTTTCCTGTTTCATTTATCTTTCCAAGTCCCCCCTGCATTCTGTATACATTTAGCTTTTGAACCAGTCTCAGTCTCTGAAAACTACGTGGTCATGGAAAGCGACAGCTGTGGAAGGCAGTTTTTGTTCCATGGACACGTGTACCTGTCTGCTTTAATGGGGGAAACCAAACCCACCGACCAGCCACTGCCAAGTTCACGGGCGGTGGCTCTAACTCTGCAGCAAAAGGCTGAACATTCTGCTTTGCTGGAGCTCAAGCATTTGAAAACAAACATTGGAAAAAAGCTGCATGTATAGCAACCTACCTCAGCGTTTTGGCAGGAGTATGAACTGTTTGTACGTGTAAGAAGAAAATGCTTCAAGCTAACTGGTTGCAGGATATTAAAATTTTTAAGGTCTTTTCTATAATTTATGACCAGAGAGACATTACAGATCTATCTGGACAGGTAGTTTATGGCACCTAGGTTATAGGACAACCAGTGAATATTTAAAAACTAATGCATTCCATGACCAGCTCTGCCGTACCCGTGCCTTAAACATTTATTACAACATTGTGATAAATAATACACACACTGCATCTTTTAAAATACCATATAAACCATACCTCAAGGATAGGGAGCCAGCTTCCCTATACATTATCCTACAACATGTCCCTAGCCTGTTTGGGATTTTTTGTAGTCTAAAAACAAATTTGTAAAACTGGGTAACTACAATAAGCAGCCTACGCTATTACACCATTAATGCAGTATTGGCATTAGACTTGCATAAACCTTTGCACATCAGCAAACTTATTTAAGTGCCAGGCAAACCATAAACATTTCCATCTTTGTGCCTGCCTTGGGCAGTTGGCGGGGTTGGTAAGTGCTGGGCCTTGTCACCAAGTTCATGTTGCATCTACCATTTCCCAGGTATTGATGTTCCACACTCATACCAGCGAACATAATTAATGTGGGTCTCCCCACCTATTTTTCCAAATTTGACAGGTTCCTGACGCACTGCCCTGAAAAAGCCTGGAAGAGAGAACAGAGAATTGTTTGCATGAAGCCCTCAGAAACTACTTTCCTTTGGTTTCCCTGTGCAGTTTGTTCACAATTTAATAACAGCTAAACTAGTCACTGTGCTGCTAACCCATCTGACACAAACAAGTTGGTCTACTGCTCCTGCACTGATAGCACTCTGAAATAGCTGGCATTTGTCCATCCAGCTCAATCAAAAGCAGAAGCGCTTGAGATTGCTGCAGCCCAGAGCAGGAGAGGTGAAGCCTGCCTCTCCTTGGGACTTGTGGTGCCAGAACCCACTCATGGACGGTGCTGGCAGGACGAAGCCAGTGCCCACTCTTTCCCTGCCTCTGGCTGCTGCTGGGGTCTTCTCTAAACAGGAGGCTGCTTCTCCTTCCAAAGTTGCAATGATTAAATACTCCCCACTACAGCAGCATTAATACACCAGTGAACCTAAATAAAACTTTGACAGTTGGAGATATTTCACATTATCTTCCCACCCTAAAGAAAAAATCATACCTACTGCTTTAATTATATTCTGTATGGCACTATACACACTTCCTCTTCCAACAATTCACACTAAGTTAAAAATTCAAGTGAGCAATTACTGCTGAATCCAACCTGGCCATCAGAAATGTATGTATGGCTGAAGCATGCACACAGATATGCATGGGCATATGCAAAATATTGTTCTGCAACTAATGCACAAAAGCAGGCCTGATGCCCTCCCTGCGCTTTGGGTCAAACGCATGTAGTTGATTCTGGTTTGAACAGAACTCAGCTTGCCAGTTAGGAAGGAACTGAGCAGCAATGGACAATCCGTTTCCCTCTGTTCAGTTAATTTATTAGAAATACAAGATACATGAAAGGGGGGGATATTTTTTTTGGTTGGGTTGGTTTGGTTTTTTTTGTTTAGATTTTTTTTTATTTAACTAAAAATGAATGTATCTCATGAATCCACTCAGTTAAATCCAGTTGCTGAAATCAAATTGGTTTTAACTGTCTTTTAAGCTGGGGTAGTGAGCTTTTTATGTAAACTTTTTGAAAGAGTGATAACAGCCGAGAGGTCTGCTGCCCTGTCAACATCAAATTGCATTCATACAATGCCCTATATAAAGAAAATAACTTTACAGATGGGCAACACTGGGGAACGAAAAGCAAAGCCTTCTTGAAAAAAGAAGGAAGGAGATAACAGAGGCAAACACCTTTCAGATTGTTCACGTACTTTATTTTCAGAAAACCTTGTGAAAGGTTTCGGTACTTCACTTTAATCTCCCGCACCTACCTCAATGCACTTCTGTACTTCTGTAAGGTGTTTTATAAATGAAGCACTGCACACAAGTAGGTTTGATCAACACACTGATATTGCCCTGAAAACCATTTTGATATTTCCTCAGTAAAATATTCCATGACACACTCGGGATGCACGCCTGTATCAATACAGCTTGCATTCCTACCCCACAAGGGAATGGGATACCTCATGCTGGCATTGCTGCAAACAAGCAAGGCGGGAGTTCAGCTGACAGAAGTACAGTTTTCTTACTCTCGAGCCTCAGCAATTTATGAAAAATAGCCAGGCAGGTCACAGCTGTGTGTAGGACATCCAGTCCCATGCCCACTTAGACCAGTTTGGAATTCCAGGCACCTGGTTCAAATTAGTGCACACAAAATTACTGCAGCATGAATTACATTTTCCAGTAATAACTTTTTAGTGTCTCATTAGCATTAAACAAAGATGTTCAATGCCCAACTGATGATTTACTGCTCTTTAAACCAACCTCGATAGCTTGAACAAAACACTTCATGCCTCTCTGCAAACTCAAATTTGTGGTTGGGTTTAAATATGTTAATACCAACTGTGAATAGTCTGTTGGAATGTTTTAAACAGGAGAGAGGCTGTTTGCTACCTAACAGAACCCGAGTCACAGCTTTGTTTTAATAAGTCGTTCATCTTTAAAAACCTCTCAACTCTCTTCTGCCTTCAAAGCCAGTAGTCCCTTTCCATTGCCCACCCCAGCAGGGGGTGCTGAATCCACTGACAGGAAAAAGCAACACACAAACTAAGGAAATGCCAAGGTTTGCTACAGAAACAGGCAAAAGGAATTACCATCTTTGACTGGTAGATCTTCTTGCTGTCCTGTCCTTCCGTCTAAGAACGAGTCTACAAATTGGCAGTGATCTTCTCCATGGCCCCTTTGGTCTCCAATGTTATAAAATTTTCCTGAAAGCAAAGAAGCAGCAAAGTTGAAAATCCATATCCATTTTAGTGAGAGTTATTTCCAAAATCCACCAGCAGCAATGGGCTGTGCTCTTTATTCTGTGAGGAAGCCAAGGTGAATCATAGAATCATAGAACAGTTAGGGTTGGAAGAGACCTTAAAGATCATATAATTCCAACCCCCCATCGCACTTCTTCTGCCCCCATCGCTCTTCTCCTCCCACCTTTGCTCTTCTTCTCCCCCCTTCGCTCTTCTCCCCTTATCGCTCTTCTTCTCCCCCCCTTCATTCTTCTTTTTGCCCCTTCGCTCTTCTTCTCACTCCCATTGCTCTTCTTCTCCCCCCTTCGCCCTTCTTCTCCCCCATCAATCTTCTACCCTGCTTCGCTCTTCTTCTCTCCCCCATCTCTCTTCTTCTCCCCGCCTTCGCTCTTCTCCACCCCTTTGCTCTTCTTCTCCCCCTGCCTTCGCTCTTCTCTCCCCATCATGAGTTCTCCCCGCATTGTGAATGCTACGAATCTTTTCCTCCCACGATCTGTAGCTGCAATTGAAATGTTATGTGCATACTCCAAGTACAGTGCTCATGGCTGTGAACAAAACTGCTCCATTCCTGGCCAAAATCTATACCTGAATGCATTTTTCCCTTCCTTACATTTCATATGATAAGTGAAATTCTGTTATTACCTAGAACCTCATCCTAATTGTATGAAAATGAGGTAAGTTTTGCAAGTGATTTTAACAGAAGACAGGTTTGCTTCCCTAACAAGAACCTCCAAGTACCTTCAAAGGTGTTTTTATAGACCACCTTGTAACACAGCCAAGGCCTGTTCTACAAATCATCATATTTTTACGACATGTATGCAGAAGTGATATCCTTTAACAAATAGATGACCTCGATACAGAAACTGCTTGCTCAGAGCATGAAGTGTGCCCTGTATTTATTTGCCGAATTGCTTAGCAGGACACTTGACTGCAACTGAGTAGAAAACAAAGTCTCAAGTGCCCCATGCGGTGTGTGCTGAGATTATGGGCTGTGCTTATCCTGTTAACAAGAGGACTCACAGTGAAGGAGTTTTGGCAGAGAGATGTTCTTACTTACTAATTTGATTTGCAAGACATTAGTAAAATTCAGTTCAGAAGATGGATAAAAGCATGATACCTTCTCTTCCCAGGCCTTGGCAGGAAACCTTTTCAGATAAACTTAGCATTTTTTCTAAACTTCTTTCACAGCACTTGTTCTTAATGTGTTCAACTTTGGATTGTGAGGTTGAAAGGAAAGGTGAGAGCATTTGGAAATAGGCTTAATACTCAGGTATAAGCTAAGCAGAAAGTCCAGCTACTTTTTAGATGCTGGGTGTCTTGTAGCCTTGAATCTGTGCCAATGAGACCATTTGAGAAGTGGTGAGATGCCTTGTAATACTGCTCCCTGCAGTGCAATTCATAACAGAGCAGCCTACCAATCAACTCTGCCTTTCTCATATTTTTGTGATCTGATCAATACCTTGCCAAAAATTCTCACCTCCAGGTGACGGTCTCACTGCATGCAGTTCTTTTTATTTATTACTATCTAGTTTTGGCTGCAGGCATGTTTTTTTCCACTGGAGAACTGGTCAGAGGGAGTTCCTCTCAGCAATTTTTTTGTCTGAAATTAAGAACTTTCAGGCTGCCCAAAATAGCACTTTCTTTTTTTTTCCATGGCTCTTGAAGGTCACACTTAGAATTTATTTTTTTCCTCCCCTCAATAAATACTTTTTTTTTAAGGTGGCCTGCTTTTCTGGAATGCCTACAATGACTGCTCTGGAGAACTGTTAAATGAAGTCAGCAGTAGATGCTGGTTTATAGAACAGTCCTGGCATGTGTAACGTAGATCAGATTTTCTTCATGAGAGACAAAAGAAAACATATTTTTATGGCTAACACAGGAACAGTAACCTTCAGACACACACACAGTCGTTCGGCCCACAGTATAACCTATGCATAATTCAAACAATTGTTATATAAAAATTAGCAGCATTCTGAGTAAATATTAAATTCTTACTGACCAATTTTTCCATAATAAAGGAACATGCTTAAAAATACTTAGTTAACAAATAATTGGATTCATCTTTCTCTTTTGGGGATAGCAATTCTTTTACAAAGTAAATTCATTTCCCCCCCACCCCCAGTGTTCCCTTATGGGTGGTCTTAAGAAAATTAGATGCTATCTTTTTTTTACACACTGCGAATTCTGCAACACTAGCAGTATAAATTTATGCTGAAAATCAGCACACAAAGATATGATTGTTGGCTGCTTTATACAACAGCATTTGTCAATGTGCCCAAACACCCAAATTTCAAGATCAATAAGCTGCTCAAACAGCAAAGCTTTGGAAGATATTTTTGGCATAAGGTGGAACTCAGACCTCAGCACAGCTAGCTGAGACGCTTCTGCTGGCGTCACTGGCATGATGAGACAAGGTGTGACAGGGAAACTCATCAAAACAGAATTGGCTTCAAATTGGAAATTTTCTCACTCACACAGAGGCCTGTGCCATGAGAGTCTTGCTTTAGAAATGGGAAAAGCAGCTTTCCTTCTTAAATATTTCAGTTTTTTTTCAAATATTGTGACAACTGGTCAGCACTGGTTGTAACAATTCAAGTGCAAGAACTAGGCTTAGTAAGTCTAATGAATACAATGTGGCTACCATCATCTTTCTCCAGCCAAGTTAAATCACCAATCTTCCAGCAAGAACAAAAACGATCGAATGAAAATAGGAAAATGGGCTCCTGATATACTAAACTTTTCTTCTAAGACTTAAGTATCTTTCACTGCAGTGTTAATTCACTTGATTTAGGGCTGAAGACTAGTCTTGCTAAATTAGCACTGCTATTTCCTCTACTGGCTGGTTTTGCGATACTCTATGCCTCATTGCCAGTGTTTGTCATTTGATCGCAGCTGGTTAGTACAGCAACAGCTGAATGAAAGATACCTCTGTTCAAAACAGTCTTTTTTATTCACATAATGCCAAGATATTATTTATGTATGAGGTATTGTACTTACTATTAATGATAGGGCTTTCCTTCCTTGTCTGTTCATGGAAGAATGGTGCCGGGTACAAGGCCAGGCAGTTTAAAATTATATCGGCCTGGTCTGCCCTACACTGCCCTGCTCTTTTCTCTTTCTGTTCTTACACACGGAGAACATACCCCCGCTCCTGTGAGGTGCTGCACTCTGCAATGGGACAGCTGTGGTTGTGAAAGTTGATTCTTTCAGCCACAGCTTCTCCTAGTTAACTGAATTGAATGTGATGAACATGCTGCCTAACTGGCACTCGGAGACATTTCCTATGCAAAGTTGTATTGTACCCTCTGTGTTCTGGATGCTGTACTGACGCTATTGTGATAGAGTTGTCCATGTACCTCTCATAAAAGATCGTACAGGAGATTGGAGTGGATTATAAGAAGTTTAAATGTTGTGTCTATAAGCCTCAAAGTAGCAAAGTAACGATATGCTTATCAAATGGTGTGGGAATGACTTGTCCAATTGTGGTCTAAAATTAGGTTCTAATCCTCTAATTAAGAGCTATCTAGGCTACACTTTAAATCCAAATTCGGTACATTTACATTATTTGCCACTCACTAACAGAGACCTGATCCTTATCAATCTTCTGCATAACCCCCAGGATATTTCAGGTACTGTGAATCAGATGATCACTGAAAAGGAGTAACTCTTGAGTCTGAAAATTCAGTATCAAGCACATCAGTGATTACTGAGCACAAGCAGATTTATGTTTATGATAAATCTGGCTATGGACTGATTAAACATACCTAATCACACTTAGCAGAGCCTATCTTGTTAAATCTCTTACTTCTGGAACAAATGTATCTTCAGAAGTGTATAATGTGAACAACACGGGCTTGAATGTCTCTTACCTGTAAGTGAATCACTGAGGTATATCTTGTATCTCAAAGAATTACACAGCTGCACACCTACAAACTTCTTATACCAAGTCCTCTTTACATATTGTTTCCCTTTGCATTCTGAGTAGGTATCCGAATTGAATGGGATTTCGGTCCAGATAGCATCCTTTCCCACTGCAGGAGAGGAAGAGAGAGGCTGAAGGATGATGCTGCGTACAAAATTGTGTACAACAAATATATTAGAAAAAAATAGAATTGGAAACCTTAATGGACCAGAATGCACCATAACACCTGCATTTTGAACATGAAAAATATTTCAGGGAAGGACCAAAGGGTACAGATATGATTGATACTGTAAACGACTTCTACTCTGTGTGTGGTGCCAGTTTGGAACAAGCTCATCGTAGGACCTTGGTAGGGGGACAATGTTTGTGTGTTGGTGAAACTCTTGTTTACAAAGTGCATAATACAGTCACTGTTTTTCAGGGGGTCCATGTCAGGACAGTCAACTTGCAGCAAACAGTATGTGGTCTAAATATATGTACATAAAAATCATGTGTCATGGATTATGTGGAAAAAAATAGTGTCTCGGTGTTTGTCGAAGTCCATTACAAGTGCAAAAAGCAGCCCAGTTTGCTTGAACAATCTCAGCTGTTCTTCAAAAGCTCGGTACACCTCCCATCTCCCACAGCAAGAGTCTTCTAAGTGGCCTAAAGCAGAGATGGATCAAGCCACCAGAAGCAGAAAATTTTTCTAAAACACAATGGTAGATAAATAGTGTCCTCCAAGTCGTGCTCTGTTAACTCACTTAACATGTGTGAACTAGCTTAATCGCTTTACAGAGCTTTCTTTTCTTTAATGACAAGGCTGAGAAAATATGAGGCTGTCCTTTGCTCATTTGTGTACATTGGTTTGAAGCCATCCCAGCTGCAATGGGAGCACCACATCGTGCTGATTGCGTTCCACTCAGGTAAACAAGCAGCCTGGCATGAATTCCTTTACCAGGGGCGTGGGTGGAAGGAATGAAATCATGTGTGAATGCTGTTTGATTCCATAACTCACTTAACTGGTGCAGTACAGCCACCCCCCTTGTAAAGTTATGCTATCTCACTTCTGAAAAAATTCCTGATCAGAAGACACTATACTATACATGAAAGGCTTACTTGAAATTGGCTCACTCACTCTTGGGTCCGCTGGGGAAAGAAAACAAACATTCAATCAGACACTGGAAAATGAACTTTCCCTATATTTTGATGGAAAAGCATTCATAAGTGATTTTCTACAATTGACACGCTATAATTTGTGAAACAGAGTGTTTTGGAAGCACAATTCATTTTTGTATTAAATTAAATTAGAAGAAATACATTACTTAAGTGAAAATAGTACCAGTGAACTTTTAAAAGTTTTACTTATGGTACAAAACCAGTCAAACACAATTCTAGTAAAAACAAGTTTAATCCAGTAATCAGCAAAACCCTACCACATCTTTTTTAAAATTTCAAAACCTAAATAATAAAAAGGATGTCTCTGTAATACCTGCCACACAGAACTTGGCTATAAAAGACCACTAGTGAGAAATGGATGTGCACAATTAAGAAAGAAGACAAATGACTGCTTAATTTGTCCAAGCTAAATAGGACACTGAACATGAGCCTTGTCATTCATGAAAACTGCACTTGGCATAAATATTTTTGCAGTGTTAACAATCTAAGATTACAAAGACTGTATTCACCATTTTTAAATGTGTGGCACAGGCTGAATTTCTCCCTGACTAATCCCTTTCTCAGCCAAAACTCTCACCCATCAGTGACAGCGCTAGACGAGGACTATTATTACACCTGGCTCAAAACACAGATTGAGAAAGTCCTTTTAAAAAAGCAAAAAAACATTTTGTGCATTATGTGGTCCTCAAGTACTATCAAGCAATAAACACTTCTACACAAAATGTATCTTGCTTGTACAATGTCAACAAGTCAACTCTAGTAATTAGACTCATGGGGAACTAGAATAGAAAAGCAAAGGCACTCTCTGATTCTCACCTCTGAGTCAGATAGGACTTAACTTGGGAAGTCACCAATGGTCAAAATAGGCTTGTATACACCTCTCCAACAGCTTTACAGGAGAGTAAACAGGGTGGAAGAGGACATGCCAGGACATCGACTTTTTCCAACTGCCATTACTCAATCCTTATTTCATCCAAAAGACATTGCTAATACACAACTGCCTCATTTGAACAGGTAGAAAAAATGCCCATAAACACACCAGCCCAAAGAAGAATCTTCTGCTCCCCATCCAGAAGTCATCAATGAGTTTGACAGTTATAAAAAGGTCAGGAATTTTAATCTTAAAAGACTGAGTCTTCTCTAAGTATAAACTTAGTTTCTTCATAATGACCACCAGCCAAAACTCTCTGTGATTCTGGGCTTTTTTGCCTGCAGTCTGGACATCATATATCCTCACATGATATAGGCCTGATCTCAGGCTGACCTGCCAGGTACTACTATAACATGCTTAGTAGTAAAAAGACAGTCTAAAAGTAAGTAGTAAAAAGACGCTAAAGAGCAAAACCAATCATGCAAAATGAAGCAAGAGAACCTTTCATATATCCCACAAACATAGATATCAGAGCACTGTAAACAGTGGTCAGACCTTTGGAAGTTCTTACCTGATTCAGTACTGAATGTCACGACATTGCTACTTGGACCTTCACCAAGCGGGTTTCTAGGTTTCACATGGAATTCATAACTGGGGAATAAAATAGAAGAGATGAAAATTTTGCAAGCCAACCGTTCTTTCAGAGCCTGGAGCAAGCAAACAGCCAATACAATTCTTGTGGTGCCACTCGCCTCCTAGAGAAGAGTAAAAAGACCTCATTTCTTGCTCTGGAAACACTGAGATGTTCTTTGTTTTAACCGCATAACGTCTCACTGAAAACATAATTTACTGATCTTTTCATAATTCATTGCACACATACCACATACCATTAGCGTCTGATTTAATGCACCACTATTTTAAGTCTGTCTCCTCTCACGTGCAGTTTCAGTTCTGGCAAAGAAAGCAGTTCAGGTGAGGTCAGAAGCAACCTGATAAGCAGGGGTTGACTAAAGGACATTACTATTTATTTGCACATTTTTGATTCATAAGAACACAAACCTCCAATTCAATGTCTCTTAGGCCCACTAACAGTGACAGATCGGGCAGTGGTGAAACACAGGGCATCTTCCAGGACAGGAGCTCAGCCAAGGCAAATATCCAACTGCTTGAGTATATGTTAATAGCAAATATATGAAGTAATGAAAAGATTTTGTGCAGTGTCTCTTCCTTATCGTTTCACAGTAATGTCAACACAACACCAGTCTGTACTGTAGTTATCTCGTGATTTCTTTTCATCATGGCTGTGTTGGGAACCAAACACAGGGCTATGAAAATAGATGAAGATGGAAGAAAAAAATCCAAGCCAGACTCCTCTGCTTAAACCTCTCCCACCCTTCAATACTTGGCTAACAGCGATGGACAGGCAAGACAAGGCATTTTCTAACTCTGCAGGTCAGATGAAACTTACACTTCCAGTTAAAAGCTCTAGGTAAAGAGCTGTTGAAAGACAGTCACAAACCTAAAATTGTTACAGAGAAGACACCAGCCAGATGAGGCAGAAAAGAGAGTTAAAGGGCAAATACTAGACACAGCTAGGATCTTACACCAAGGGCAGAGCTAGGAGCAGACTCTTTTATTTCCCTCCTCTCAGCACACACTATCCCAGCAAGCTGCTTCTCGGCTCTCTTGGTTTCAGGCTGGCAGCAACAGCTCAGTGCCTCCCTGTAGGAACCGCTTTGGCCCTCTCTGCCAAAGCACCCTGACAGGTAGAACATATCTACCCAGTCAACAGCACCCTCCTTGTGCCTTCTCCATGACCTATAGGGAATCATCTGTCCCATGCATGTCACCTACAGAGAGATTTTTCATATGCTTTAAGTACTTAACATAGTGAATCTCTCTTAACACAGAGCGTTTTTTCGTCAGCAAGAGAGATCCACAGGACATGAGTCAAAGGGACCGTAGGCCTGGAAAATGGGCCCTAACTTAGAGACTAAACACAGAGCAAAATGAGAATCCCAGAAGTGGGCATTTAAACATCCAATCCTTGACTTATGAAGGATCACTTACCAAGGATAACTTGGTAGCTCATGACTATATCATAGCTTTGTAATGTATTGATTAAATTGTTTCCAAACAGCAGTTTTCTAAAGAAAAAAAAACATACCGTTCCCTGCACTGTTGGAAATTTGTAAACTCCATTTGCAAGTCTCTACAAGAGACAGAATAATTCAATCCAAACTTTGGATTACCTCTCATTGTTTCTTGGCTCCTGCAAAACCTGAGCAGCTCGCTAATTAACCTCAATGGTCTAATCATGAAGTACCAAGCAACTGTTTTCCATCTATAGTACTTCTAAGACAATATTTAACTTTGAAATTGCTTACGTAAGCAATTGCTTTTATTTCTAGGGTTTTCTTTTCTTTTTTAAGCGAAATACTTATAAAGATTGGTATGCTGAACAGATGTATTGTGGATAATTCATGGACATTTCTAAGTGAAACACGGGCTTCTATTGAGCTTTAGAAACTCTGTCTAGAGTAATCTTAACATTTATTCACACATGCTGTAAGAGTGTTTTGAGAACCCATATTAGCTGACTTTACAAGGGAGACTTTATATAAATAATAAATTAAATAATAAGTTCTAGACACAAAATATTCTTAATGATCAATTTCAATTTTTTATAACAAATATTTGCTTTTAAAAATAGATTCTGAGCAGTTAATAGTCATGTACAGCAATATGGTACAGTAACTTTTTTCAAAAAGTATTCTCGTGTAGCAGGAAATGTAGTTATCCAGAGAACTGTAGCAAAGCAGTTGCAGATCCTTTCTGAAGAATTACTGAAGCATAGATGAAGATTTGCTAATATGTTGTGTTTTTTAAAGTAATAGCTAGAAGATACATTTTGGAACATGTACAAATTAATGCATGCCTAGAGATAAAAAGACTCCAAAGAAGTTTTTCTGCTTCCTTCACAGCAGGAACAACTTATCTAGAGCTATTACTTTAACTTTGATCAATAGCTCAAGTTGGTGTGTTCTATTTCTTTAAGGTTTGACCTTATGGGTGATAAAAACCTATCTGTTTATGTCCCTTTGCAAGAAAGCAAAAGAAAAATATGAAGAGCACTGCCTAGGATTCCTGACCTAGAGGTATTTTTATTCCATCAGACTGGCTACAAGAAAAGGACAAAGACTGGGGTCTAGGTCAACTCCCTGCAGGGCCAACTCTAACCTTAATCCTAATCCTAAAATAAACCATAAGCCTAAAACTAACTCTAACAGCTCCCCATGGACTGTTGTCTCTGTGGAGAGTTATCCCTTCCCACAAAACCTGAGCAGGTGAAATGCTTTTATGGAACTGGACTGGTCTGCCACAGAGAATCAGAGGGTAATGATGCAGACAAGTCTGAACTGCAGATAAAGATCAACAGTCAGCATATCTGCTTCTTACCCGAATGTGCAAGGGTTTCACGGATTTTGCAAGCTGGATTTACATGCCTCTGTCAGGCAGAAAAACACAAGCTGGACAAGACACTGGAGGATTTTGAAAGGAATTTAAGTATTTTGCTGATTTTTGTACAAATATATGGTCCTCAAGAGCTGTTCTGCTCTACTTTAAGTCGCATCAGCTAAGACTCTTCATATGGAGGAGTCTGGTTCCCCAAAAAATTTAATCTGATGAATTTAGACCCGTCAATTCTCTAACTCCATTAAAAGCACAAAGCAAGAACTTAAGACTAAATATTTTCCAAGCAGTGTTTTTTGAATTGTGGTCTAGGGACCACTAGAATCTCTGGACAAGATCAAACCAGTTGGGAAAATCATGGCAAGATTGAAATAAAGAACTGACATCTACACAGAGATTTCAGCTCATGGAAACATATAAACAAAACTGGAGAAAAGGAAAATAATGAAGAAAAATAGCTTTGCTCCACAGAGGAGTCTCTATTAATAATGTTAAAGAGCAAATTTTTTAAACTAAATTATATAGAATTCTACTGTTTTGTGTTACATGTTTTCACAGGTGGCCAAACATCACAGGCTCCTTTCCTCTGTCACATTCAATCCTGAAACAATAATAGTGGCTGCAACAGTACAAGAACAACAAACATGTTTGGGGATGAAAATAAGAAACAAGTTGATTGAAAACTTAAGGGGAGAGAAAGGAAAAGTTAGACTGAGCTGACGATTTGGTAGATTTTAGAGATCTAACTGTAATTTTAGAGTCATGCTATGAGTCTCTTCATAGAAAGCCATTTAATGTCTAACTTTTAGTGTGCCACATGAAAGATCTCAAAAATAAAAAGAAAATGGTGAAAAAAGGGTACCTGCTGCTATCTTATACACTTCTATACAAACAACAAAGGAGGGGAAAAAACCTTAGAGGCACAAGAAAGGGTGTAGGACAAAGTTAAAAAAGGGATATAGGAAAGCTATATAATGATTATCCCATGCCTACCTCTTAGCTAGACTTATTCATGAGAAACAGGAGTCTATATTCCATCTTTTTATCTGTGTCACTCTGATGCCAAAAATTCACCCACCCAATATATGCAGCAATCTAACATATGTCACATCTATAAAATTTCTATTCTATAAACTACGCCTCTCAAATCCTCCCAAACTGCATAAGACAGTAAAAGTCATCGTGGAGATTAAATGGATTTGACTTACAGTAATTACTGTGAAAGAGCTTATTTTTCCACCCTAGGAAGTTGCTATTCCACATGGAACTTTGGCAGACAGAGACACTCCTGCATTTCTCAAATCATGCAAAAGTAGAAGATTGAAGACTGTAGAACTGAAAGTGGGTGAAGAGAGAATTTCACCATAATAGGATGAGTAGAGCAGATGATTACAGTCCTGGGACTCCAGGTCAGTTGCAGGGGAGATGCTGGTGGTTAGATGACAATCACACAGGGCTGTCTCAGCATACAGAGCTTTTCTGTATCTGCAGAGTGTGCTTGGATAGCAGTATGATCAGACATCATTGCTAATAAAACTAGGTTTAAGAGAAGGAAACGAAATAATGGAGAAAGAAAGGAAGTGCTGGGTTTGTCTGAGGAGTCTTTCTGCTAATCAGATTGGAAGAAGGGCCAAGAAAAATAGGAAATGCTTACCCATGAACCCTGACAGCAACAGCAATTTAGTAGAGAAATCTGTTACTTTTGCAATAAATAGTAAAAAAACTTAAGCATTTTTGTGCCACTTTCTGTATTTTTCTGCATTGTGACTTTCACTGTAGTTCTCATCTTTTGATCCTTGTTAATGATAGCTAAGGTGTCTGCATCAGTATATTTTTTTTCTTTTATGGTATTGGCACGTTTTGGGCACTAACCACAATACAAAACAATTCCAGGTAATGGTAATAACAGCATGAGCAGGAGGGTATTAATTATTGTGAATAAGTGCACAAAAAGCCTATTCAATAGAGGCTTGGAGACTTACATTGTAGGGCTTTTATATAAATTATAGTAACATTCCCTTTTTGGTTTCATGACTTTTGTAAGACATATGAAAAACCTTTTGAAGGAAACCATCCCCACATATTAGAAAAAGTATGGCACATGCATATATACAACACATTTCATGTTTACTTTAGTTTTGGTTGGTTGGGTATTTTGGGTTTTGTTTTTTTTGAGGCCTTGGATTTTTAATATTTTTTTTTTTTAATTTAAGTTTCCTGTTCTTTTTAACTGTCAAGAGACCTCATGGCTGGAAATATACTTTGCCTTGCAACACAATCTAACCCAGAAGTCCAAATGAGACCACTCAAAATGTATTTTAAAGGTAGTAAAGTATATTTGAAATCACCAAATTATTTAACCAGGCAAAGGATCAGTACCTATAGGGAGGTTTTACAAAGCTGTGGATTGCAAGCACCACAGGCATTTTGTTTCTTATGAATAGTTTTTTTCTATACCAGAAGGCTGGTGGGACACGTCCTGTAATTCAATGGCTACCTGAATTTCCCCAGAGCTGCTTGACACATGTCTGACTGCACCCTTAATATTTTTTCTCTATTACTGCCAAAACAAACATGCATGAAAACTGTTTTCAGCAGTATTCAGACTCTTTTTTTGAAGGCTTGTACAGAAATTAGTGCTGCAAAGTTTCCTGGACTTGGAAGCTGTGAACTTATTTGCCCTTAAACAAACCACCAGAATGAAAGAGGAAATATATACCTAATTAAAAAAAAAAAATCTAGATAGGGCAAGGATACAGAAAAAAGAACTACATATTTTGGCAGAGAAACCAGTAGAAATAGCAGGAGAAGTCAAAATGATACTCTATCAGATGACTGGAAGACTTAAATAAATAAATCAATTTTAAGAAGATAGAAAACTCCAAAACTAGTAAAAAAATCCCAAACCCCTAAATTTCCTTTGGAAATGGGAAAATAGAATTGGAAGCAAAAAAACCCAACATCTGCATTTAATATTGTAGGCTAGGGAAAGTCCATGAAAAAACTGCAAGTCAATGAAACTGATTTTAATGAAGGAGACGATGCAGATAAGAGCCATCATTACAGCACAAGAGACAAAATGAAAAAAACAAAAAATGCAGTAAGCCTATTTCTTTCTCAGGCCTCTCAAGGTTTATAACAAACAAGCATCTCAAGGAGGGAAATACTGAAAACTGTGGATAATGACCTCACTTTGACTCAACATATGGGAGATCTTTGAGAATTAGCATAGGAAAAGTTACTGCAATAATTTATTTTTAAGGGCAGTTTTAAACATAAAACTAAGAATACTTTTAAGAACAGATAAAAAGTGCAGAGTCTTGGGCATGTCAGTGAAACTATGAGTTCCAGTGTGAGAAGCACTGTAAGGAAACTTAAAAACAAGGGACTCGTATGACAAGTTAGATGGATTATTACAGGTCTCACTTCTCAAACGACTGCTTGGAAGCTAGGCTGTCATTGCTTTGACCTAAATGATCAGTCTTGTAGTTTGACTTCAACTATTTTCCAAGTGGAATAAATGGCACATTTCTTAGAAAACCTGCTGCAGTTTTCTCAGTATGGCAGAATGGCAGAAATTCCACGTAGAGGATAAAAAAATAAATTGATGGATTAGTCCATACTGGTGCAACATTTTCTCTCATTTTTAATTTGTTAAGAAATGAATGACTTTAGCGTTAACAGACAAACCCATCTTGGCCTGCGTTAAAGAAAACAGGCAAAGTTAAGATTTACAAGATCAGAAACTACCTCTAAGGTACACTCATACAATAATTTAGGTTGGAAAAGATCTGTGAAGGTCATCTGGTCTAGGCCTCTTTTCACAACAGGACAGACTTAAAGTTGCATTAGGTTGCTCAGAGTCAATCAACAAGCACAATAGTTAAAGACACTGCTTGAATAACAGAGTAAAAACTGAGTAGCTCAGTACTTGGTTTAGAATAACTATAATAGATAAAAAAGTATGACTGGAATTTAGCTATTTCACTCATTTAACAAGTGAAGGATGAATTGAAGAATAAAGATGGCAAAAAATGCAGAAAATTTGGTGTATGTTTAAGTCTGATACTGAAAAGAAAATTTGGTGTATGTTTAAGTCTGACACTGAAAAGAGGGTTAAATGTGACCAGGCTCTACTCTAAATTTCTTAGAAATAATGTAAAGGGTAACAAAAGCTAACTGTGGTACAAAGTTGTAATTAACGGCAGTGTATATATGATTATTCGATCACAGAAGCACATCTAGAATAGAAATGTTTAAGAAGAAAACATTCCTAGAACAAGAGAAAGTTTTCCTCTCCAAGCACAAGTTATATCCAATTAACTATCTGTTTAAGAAGTATACATATATTTACCTAGCTCACAAAGCATAACCACACTACATGCTTTGAGAGATTTCAGGTAAAAGTTACGTTCAAGAGCAAAATATCTGATTAAATAAACAGAATTCTAGATAGGACCCAGACAGCAGCTCAGTGCCAGAAACAGCAGCAGTTCGAAGAACTGTGAACAACCAAATAATGGATATCAAGACTTGAACTTTCCAGGGTACTTTAGACTGTTGGAAGTTTTCTAAGATGTAATGCAATCACCATATTTGGCAATTCTCCAGGTGAAAAAGAAGCCAACATACTTGTCCTATAAGGAAAAGTCCTTTAAATGAATGTGAAGTTGTCAGCTGTCAGGCATGGCTTACTATGAGGGAATGACATGGAGACAACATGCATTTTCTTGGGCAAAAGACTTAGGGATCTTAGTGGTCCAACAAAATCACATTGCACAGGAGCCTTTTAGATTTGATTTTAATCAAGCCGTTGTGTTGGAAAGCAGCTGACCACCCCCCACACTTCTTTAAATGTTCTATGTCCTCACACTTAGATTTTGTAGTCACTATTCTACCCTCCTCTCAGAGTCTCAATGTCTCGCAATCAAGTCACTAAGGATACATAAAGCTGGCTTATATATTACAAGACAAACAAGAGATATGACAAACTGCCATAATATTTGAAACTTCATTTGTTTAAAACCAACGCTCAGAAGTTGTTGCATACCTATGAAAGTCCATTCATTTCCATAATAGCATGGTATGAGTCTGTTAAAGCCAAATACCTGGTAACTGTACTAAAAGTCAGGACTCCTGTTTTCAGCCAGTGCATTTTTTCTGGATCTAGTCACTTCTCAGACAGCTAAATGGACACACGGAATACTACATGACATCCCTATGATTCAGAGAAATTTGTATCTCATTTAACTTCTATGTTTGTACTTACTGACAGTTGCAGTCAGACATGCAATTTTTCATGACAGACTGTAAGAGTCTCTCCTTCCTGCCCCCCTAATACTGTCCAAATTTCTTGAATATTCTAAGTCTGGCCATTAGCTCCTAATGCTTAAAAGCTGCCTTGTCAAAAGGCCAGCTGAAAGGAAGACTGGTGTCTGGCTTACTGCAGAGCTTCCCAGAGGTGTAGCAGTATGACCTATTTGAAAGAAGAATGTTAAGAAGAGGAAAGCAAACAAACAGCATGATCTGGCATGCTTAAATGGACCCAGTTTTTCCTTGTTGCTTGTTCTGCCCCCTTCATACTGAGGAGCAATTTGTCTTGATTCCCTCCAGATGGGTGGGTGATTAACTCTTTAGCTTCTGGGCTAGGTACTAACATATCCTAACTGATTTAACTCAACAAGATGACGTGACTGCAGACCATCTTTGTTGTGAACCACTCCTCAAGAGCAGACAACTGGAGAATTACAGACTTTAGCTGTCTTGCTGCTATAGGATCTTTTTGGTTTAAATTTACCCACGTAGACTGAGATACTGCATTCATAGATGTTTTTATTCCTTTTAGAAACTCTTTGTTTAGGTCTGTCTGGTTTAGGTTTGTCATGAACTATCTTCAGCTCCAGATGCACTGAGCCTTCAGAGCAGCACATGGGATTCACACAACCTCACCAATGGCTTCAGCAAAGCTGGAAAAAAATAGATTCTCAAATTCAGCTTGCTAGCTTTTCCTAAGCATTTAAAGGCCAAGAGTTTCTTCCCTAGTTAATCCACCTTCTGCTAATGAGCATCTCTCTTTCCGTATACTCACTGGTAGTTTTGTAAATGATCTTTTGTGAAAGGGATTTCTTTTTCTCTTCCAAGTTTCTTTTCCAGCTCCACTTCTTGTACAGGTCTTTCCTTTAAAATTAATTGTGGAAAAGTCTACTTCCCAATGTTAATGTATTACTCGATGAACTTGCAGATATTTCAGGGACTCTGTTAATTAATTTATTGAGCTGTGTTTCATTGTCTCTATTCCTCTTATTTTCAGTCAGATTTGTTTACAGGTCCTTTTTGTTCATCTAGTGAGCAGTCAGCTCCTGACAGACAGGAAACTTTTATTATGGATGTATGCCATCCCTTGCAACAAACCTGGATTCAGATGGTAATGGTAAAAATTTCTTGTGCTTCTTCCAAAGCTCTCAAGGTGTCCTCAAAAGTAGGAAACACAGATTTTGAAATGGGAGTTTAATTGAACAGAGCCACCCCTAAGAAGGACTTCACGTCCTTCAAAGCCTGGTGACTCGAGGGACATGCACTGGTACAATTTGTATCAAAGGTTTTCTGTTTTGGGTGATTGCTTCCTGAATCCAGAAAGATTTTCACAGTTTTTCCATTTGGAAGTTATCCATTTATGTCTCAAGTCACCCTCCACCAGTCAGTACTGATCTCATATCTAGTTGTTTTCAACAAAATCCATGCTCAAAAATATAACTTTTCTCCATGGTCTTCAGTCTGCCTTTGCTTACCAAAACCCCCAAATCCTCTCCTAGGATGGACAGAATTACCAATTAAAGTTAAAATCAGCTTATCTGCTTCTCTATACCTCCTGACTTCCTTATGATCTTTCCAACCAGTCCAGCTGGGTCTGCCACCCTACATCTTTCTTCCTTTGTGAACTAAGAGCAGTTTAAGAATATTTTTCTCTTTTGGCGGTCTAGACATTGCTGTCAGCAAGAACAACTTGCCTTTGCTTCTGTGCTCGTTATACATTTAAATTTTGTCCGATTTCTGTCACTGTATGTGATGCAAAGAGTTCAACTGCATAAAGAAATGAAATCTCAACTCTCATCTCTTAAAAAACCCATGCAGCTCTTTTCAAGGATGCAACTGTATTGTTTTGAAACAGAACTGAAATGAAGACACAAACAGCATATTCTGACAAGTTTAGCAGCATCTACTGCCTTTCTTCCATTGCTACTCCAGAAAGATATTGTTTGGCTGTCTTTTCTAAACCTTCTCAATGGATTGAGGAAGAGACTGAAGAAACTGATGCTTGCCTCCAGTTGTATTACTAACATATCCTAAATGCCTCTTAGCAAGACAGAACATCATAGCTGCAGCTTACTTTTTCACAAGCCACATGACTTGAAGGAATAATAGAGATGCAATACACAGCAATTCTTGTCCATCTTATGAGTTTTGGAACCTCTCAAATAAGCTCTTTTTGGGTATCACAATTTTCTTATGCCCGCTTTTTCCAATCCTCTTTCCTACTACTCCACTTTCCACAACAGTTTCTCATTCCTCCTCCTAGAAGCTGCAAGTCACAAGTACGTGAGCTAAGAATACCCTAGAATAAAACTCATGTCTAAAAATAAATGTTTAAGATGGATTCTATGCAGAATTTTGCTCTGTGTTACCGATTTAAGGATAATAATAGGAAAAGGCAGTTTATCTGACACTGAAAAATTCAGTTACCAAAGCCAAATGGTTGGTCTTACAGGAAAAAAAACAACTTAACTTTCTGATGCAAATAATAAGCAACACAAATATAGGACAAGTGGTTTTCTTTCCTGCTCTGAGTTTTACCAGAGAAAAAGAGGGATAATTTTTGATGAGATTTTTTTTTGTAGAAAAAAGAATTATAATGCTTATTTGGAGTAGTTTCATGAGATGAATGTCACCAACTGTAATCCTCTGACCATTTTTAACTATCTGACTTGTTTCAAGATGCTGAAAGAAAACTAAACATACAGGACAAATGTATCTTTCCTCTCAACAGTGCAATGCAATGGTCAGTCTTCATATAGTGGCCTAACTTGCATTGCAGTATTTGAATGAACATCCAACTAAATAGGCAAGCAGTCTACATCAGTTGTGCTGAACTTCCTCTAACCCCAGAGAGAGAAAATGGTGTATATAAATCTTGATCTCACTTTATCAAGTTTATGTTTCTTGTGTTCACCTTGCTTCTTTATCTGCTAAATTAAAGAGGGCTTTTTTTGCAAAGACCAGTAAATTTTCTCATATTTGACTGTTAATCTTTGTTATACAACAGGTCATTTCTACCCTTTGTCCATATATATTCTTGGAAATTCCCTAAGGATTCCTCAGATGTGTCTTATCTGGTAACCTAAAAGAAAGCAAAATGAAAGAAAACTTTTTTTCCCCATCAGAATAGGAATAAAGCCAGTTTGGTCTTATATACATATGTATTTTCATTTGAAGTGGCAGAGAGCTGACAGTCTAAATCAGTTGGATGGACTTAGAAAATTATTTTATTTAATTACCTTGTGTCAGGTTTTAGGTTTTCCACAGTAGAATGGGTTTGATTTGTAGTGATAATCGACTTCTCCTTTTCACCATCACTTGCGCCATTTTCAGTTGATACAACCTCATACTCTGCAAAATTACAGCAAAGAGACGTTTGCTTAAATAACAGCTCTTGCTTGAGCTTCTTTATTGTTGTCTCTTCTCTCATCTGATTTCTGCTCCTACTGTCTAATAAGTTGTAAGGGCATCTTGTGTGAACCATTATGGACATTAGTATGCTGAAACTGTTAGGAAAGAGATCCAATTTCAGATTGCTGAGTGCGTAGCCCCTCATCCTTCCTCATAATTCAGTTATGGGATAGAGGATACTCAGCATCTCACTTCCACCCAAAGGTCCATGAGTGACAATATTCCAAGCACAAATAAATATAAGCATTCTGCTGTTTGAATGAAAGGACATCAAATGTGAAAGTATAGTTTCTAAATTCTTAAACCTTGATTAAGGTAAAATAAGACCTATACTTTTAAGATTTCCAAAAGAAACTGCCCACCTAACATGGATTGTGCATCTTGGGAAAACGCCAGCTTAGAACGAAATAATTTTGCGTAAATTTATTTTCTGTATTTGTATGATTTATGGAGTCTCACTACTTTCTTTTTATCTCACTAGGATGTATCATCAGGCAAATGCCATGCTCTGAACAGGGAATTAACAACAGATGTTTGGGAAGAAGCTACCCCTTCAGTCATAGTCCTGTCCAAGACACAGTCTCTCTTTAGCAGACAACCTCTGTTCTGATTCATAACAACCTCTTCTAATGAAGGCACTGAATATATTGTTAATTTTCCTCTCTTCACAAAGAAAAGCCCTTATTAGCCCTAATTAAGCCTCAGTAGAGAAATTTCCATTAAGAAGCATGGGAAAGAAGGCAGATAAGCACTGCCTTAGGTACAACCAGATAGAGAATGAGTAGGTAACTTGAGACGAATTCAATTTTTCTGCCTTCTGCCAGCCCCAAGTCGAAATGTGATTTGAATATTTTAATTAATCTAAGCTGGAAAAGAAAATACAGCACATGCGAATGGGTGTGCACAGGTGTGCATGCCCACGCACAAACACTCACACAAAGAAATACTGATCACATCCAGTACCTGTTTATTATTCGGAGCATGAGTTTCAGTGCTCAAGACAACAAACTGCCCTTTGTTTCTGTTGCAACTCAATAGCAGTAGTGGAGAACCAGCAAAATTTTCTTGGTTCATGATA
The DNA here is from genome assembly GCF_017976375.1 of Cuculus canorus. NCBI lineage: Eukaryota > Metazoa > Chordata > Aves > Cuculiformes > Cuculidae > Cuculus > Cuculus canorus. The sequence goes on along the minus strand of NC_071401.1, from coordinate 117,709,903 downwards.
TTTGCAGACTTTAGGAAAACAAGGAGGTAAGCTTGGTCACTGTTTTGGTTGCTATTTATCAGACCTTTCCATTACTGAAGTGCACATTTTTTTTTTAAGACTACTCAGTACAATGAAACTCCTTTTGCATAGCTAAAAGTCAAGTAATGTAATCTTAAAAAAAGACAGCTCTAAACTTTACATTTTATATTCCCAAGGTCCTATCTGAAACAGTGCATTAAAAAGAAGATGTGATGCCTAAATCAAATGACTGAAAAAACTTCTATAAAATACAGAAATAAAAAGACATGGCAGAAAACTTGATTTAAGTCTGTCTAAACAATGTCATACTGGTGCCAATATAAAGTAATCACTGTTTTCAGAAAATGGGATTAAAAAATGGGATTTTATTCTTGAATTCAGAAAGTGTCCTTTGATGAGTCATTAACTGAGCAGATTTTTGAAGTTAAGACAAAGGAGACAAGCTCAATGAGAGCATTTGAAAGCCACAGAGTTCAAAGATTTTGTATTTTGCATTGAAGATGAAAAGAATACAGATAGTATTTAGGGGAAAGCTGTTACATCTACATAGGAAGACAGCTAGATTGAAAACTACAGTTTCTCTCAGTGAAACCAAATGTGTATTAGTCACACATGCTGTAGAAGACTTCAATCTTCTTTTCTGGAATGGGGAAGGGTATGTCAAGTGTCTCAGTTATCACAGAATAGTCTTATAGAAGAGAAAAAACTTCACAGAAAGTTAACTTTTACAAATGCTGATTACAACTGAATAGAGGAAGGGTTTCCACCTAAAGTCTCAGAAGAAACAGTGAGTATGGCTTGCTTTTATATTTCACAAAATGCACTGAAAAAGAGACAAAACAGTATCAGAAGATAATTAGGCCTTGCTAGATGAGTGTATTTTACCAGATGACAATTTTACCAGCTACAGTGAAAATGTTTTTCTGTTTTTGCAGTACAAATATCTGTGCTGCAATGGGCTCATTAACATGCTCAAGAAAACAGCAAATCTACTTCCAAGAAAACATGCAGACTAAATGACATTATCTGATCCATTCAAGCTAAGGACTGGGCCATGCAGGAGGCCTCCAAATGAAAACAGCAACAGAAATGCTTTCCCTTGAACAAAAAGAAGCACTGCAGAACTGTCTGGAGTGGGGAGTGTTCACAGAGAGCCTATCCTCAGCCTAATTCTAAGGTTAGCAATAAGCTCACATTTCCTTTTCTTCTAGGATGAAGCACATTGTGGAAGTCAAGCCAAGTAGTCATTCTTCCCTAATACTTTTTATTAGCCTATAGACTCTTTTTATTCCCTTTTTAATCCAGCAGAAGGGCTAACTTCCTTAACTTTCACCAGAAGAAAAAAATGCAGGCTAATTTTTGTTTTGAGTGTTACTTCAGTTTTGTATTTGTTATTTTTCAAAATGGAAGGGAGAGCAAGAATGAATGGAGGCTAAATTCAGTAATTATTTCTGGAAAATCAAAGAAGGACTGATTTGGAGAAGACAGTGGACTTGTTTGTGACAATCACCTAATAATACACCTACACTTAAATATCTCATGACATGCATATACAACATCTGAAGACTTCCCATTTATATGCTTAAGTGAACGAGTAATGATGAGTTTTTAGTTCTCACTAGTCTTATCTGTTCTACTTGTAATGCAACACAGCCAAATCTTTTTGGCCATGGCTGTGTTAAGCCAGGGATTTCTGCAACTGAAAATTTTGTGTCTACGGTTAAAAAAAAACCACATCAAACCATTTTCCTAACAGTAAAGAATGACTTACTTTAGTTTTCAATTGTTAATTAATTTAAATGTCCAATTTCAGTAAGCTTGTGTGGCTCTACAGAAGATGACAGAAAAATTATGAATGGTTGTCTTGCATGCATGCCTGTCTGTGTATCAATTCCTGCATGAATAACAAGGATTTATTCTCAAAAAACCCCTTCCTTTAGAAATGAATAAAATAAACAACCAACCAGAAAAAAAAAACCTGAAATGAAAAAACCCAATTATTTTCAGAGAACATTGTGGCCTTATGATAGGTACAGCAAATATTATGCTGTCAGAGTTCTACTGACTTACTAGATGGATGGAGAATTTCATTTTGTCTGATCAATGTCTTCAAGTCAAAACCACATCTACACTATATGCATATATGCTTTAAAGAGTATTGTCACATTGAAAGAACTTCTTGGCTAGATCTTAACAGAACCTGTACATAGAGAAGCCAGAAAACATGAGCAGACACAGAGTGATACTCATTAATTGTCTTTTGTTTCATAACTGATACCAAAGATATAGTTGTGAAAATCTTATTCTAATGTAATAACATTTTTTTATCCACACTGGAGTTGACACTAGCACAAAATAAAAAGTACTGAAGTGTAAGACTCCCTTAGGATTAAAGTATATTTGAAATGGCATAAAACCACTGTGAAAGTAAAAACAAGGTAGAAATACTGTATTCTTATAAAATGGAGGAAAGAAATCAAACTAACCAGTAACAGTGTCATTCTCTGGTTTTTCCCAGTCCAATATGACAAAAGTTGGACAGCCCTCAACAGTCACCACTGTGAGATTTGTTGGAGGATTTTGTGGAGGGCGAGTAGGTTCTTCCTTGGTGCCAACTTCTTCTTGAGGAAAATGTTCAAGAGAGCTTGTGATAGAGCAAGGCACATCCTCATCTTTCTTCATATACATTACATGAGGGGCTAAGAGCAACAGGAAAGAGCTGTTATTCAATATAGTGTTTTTACAAATTGTCAGTGCCATTTCACATAGTACACATCTTCCACCTCAGGGCACGAAGTAAAAATCTGCATACTAAATCAATGTCAAACATAAATGTTTAAGGATAAAAAGCACATATTCAGTATTAAGCTGCTTGTTGAGGTTTTTGTTGTTAGACTTGGAAACTGTATTGCCTTCACCCCAACCCACTGGCACCACTGCTGAAATATCACTCTGAAAGTATTAGTGGGTGATATGCACTGTTTGAAATCATTGACTTCTGTCATAAAATAGGACAATTAACTTTAGTCCCACTGAAGTAAAATGACTACTGCAGACCCCCCCCCACACACACAATTACATTTGCACCTTTTGGGTAATTTTGATGTAATGCCCATGACCACTTTGTTTCATCAGAAAGAGTAACAAGTTTAGTCCGGAGTCATCCTACCATTAAACCTGTAGTTTCTAAAGTGACTGTCAAAGTCTTAACTGTTTTCAGTGGTACAGCATCAAACCTTGAAACAAACCTGAAGCAAATGTCCTGTACTCTGCCTCGAAATTAGGAAAAGACAACTACTGAAGACAAACACGTCAGTTCTAAAATTAAAAATTCTATGGGATGTAAACATTAAGCTCTTGCAAGAAAGTCAGTATCTTCAGAAATATATTATCCCTTAGTAGATCAAGAAAAATGCTCTAAAAATCTTTTGGTACAAAAGCACTTCCCCTTATCTCACCTTGCTAAACTCTCAAGATTACTGCAACAGCAATAACTTGCCTACTTTATCATCTAGTTTAGTATATGTTACTATGTTACTAGACTATCTGAATGTTCACAGTGTGGAATGACAGGTAAGGTTAATATAGTGAGTAGATATTCGTTCTAGTAAGGCACACTGGTATTGGAGCAATTTCTCCCCAATTATGCCTGCAAGCCCACAGGAAGATTTTCATTTAGTTTGCTAGAATGTGAACTGCGTGCAGTTGTACTACTGCTGACGTACTAGAAGAGCCACAACAAGTTTGAGGGCAAGACTGTAAACTACAATGTGGTAGCAGGGAAGAAAGAGAAGAGAAGTAAAATTTAGGATTTGCTGATAGTCTGCGCTACAGTCCCTTCACTTAACACTAAAGAGGAACAGAATCAAAGGAAGCTTTGGCCTTCAAATAACAACAAAAGGTAATTCTGACACAAGATAGGTCAGTCTTCGTATATTCCCCCAAATAAAAACACCATGGCTATTAAATTCATACCTTGGTACCTTGGCTTGCCTGAAGAATCTGTTTCTGATGTAGGACTTGAGCTGAAGACAGTTGCATCAACTGTGGGAGAGTTTGTAATTCAATTTGCAATAAATATGAGATTTCAGTGTCAGAACTGCAGCATTTCACAGTTTCTTTGGCATTTTAAATTACGGTAAATTATAAATACCCACTAGGCTGAACAGAATTTTCTCTTGGATGCAAATACCATAATGGACTTCCACAATATATTCACAGGAAGCATTTTTTTAATAAATCTATAACCTGGCTTGCTTTATGGAGCACTAAGGGTCACAGGAAGTTCATGATCACTATAAGAAGACAAGAATTTCAGAGTTTCTGCAAGTCCAGGAAAGTTAGAAACAGTATCATTCATGACAGTATACCTAGAACTGTGTATTTTGGCTCAAAAATTAATTCCAAGCACACCTTCCTCCAAACCCTTTCCTGTATGGCCATTTGGAGGAGATTTAGGTCTGAATTTGTAGTTAACTTCCACTTTTATAAAAAGGCAAATTACCAACTAACCACTATATTTACCTTATTGAAGTTTCTCCTGTCTAAATGGTGGCAGCTTGATCAGATAGTTAGAAGGATATTACAACCATATTGACCACTATCAGTCATTGTCAAACAGTAATTTATGTGCCACTTAAAAAGAAATGTCCAGGAAAAGAAGTATCTTACCTATTTCATTCACAGATTTAAAGTAGTCACTGAGTAGTATTGAAAGACTACTAAGCATATATTGGTTTCTAGGAAGATGGAAGAGCCATCATGTTCTCATTTACCAAGGTCTGTATAAGAAGACTGCCAGATGCCTTCAGTCAAGTCAGAAAAGTTGCAAAGTGGCATAAAAGAAATCAAAATCACCCTAGACAGAATACTGCTATCAAATATACAATGCATCAATATATTTTAGGGAAGGGATCCAAAAGAAAAAAAGGAAGCCTTTATGTTAATAGGGAAAAAAAAGAAAAGACAAAAAGAAGCCAGATCTGTCTGTAATATGCTTACCATAATATTCTGGAGTTGCAAAAGCTGTTGGAGTCTTATATGATGTTCTAGTCCTCACAGGCGATGTTGGTCCAGTAGGTTTAGCTATAGTGACAAAAGGAGGAACTTGCGTCAACAAAGCAGAGTGAAACACCTTTCTGATTTTCTAGCAGAAAATTGTCAGATTTGTGACAACAGCTTCATGAAACAAGTATTTTTGTTTGAACTATGTAATTCCCTCTAAACCTATACAGCCTCCAGATTGAGGAAAGTTTCTAGTTGCTCGTATTGCCAATATAACCTACTCCTGAAACCCAGTAAGAAATTTTTTTGCTACTGGGTGATTGGAGGACTTCAGTCAGCTAGAATATGACCTGGTTTAATACACAGAACCATCCTACACAGATTGGTGAAAGGATGCAAAATGACCAGCATTGATGTTTCTGTTTATCAAATAAAGCTAGACATTGATTCATGAATTGTAAGACAGAATAGCTGAACTCTGCAACTGAATATCGGATTCTTCCCTCAAATATAGCTAGGATCATTCAATTTCTATTCTCAGTACAGCACATGTATTAGCAAAGGTACAGCTTGAACATGTGTAACGATAAACTTAACTATGGTCTGCATTAAGAGTTTAACCACAGAACAGTACTAGAACTTCCACTAAATGAAATTAAGATGCAGTTCAAATGAAGGTATGAAAAATGCAATAAAGTATTACCAACATTTATGAGACTACACGAGCCAAGGAAAAAAGCTTCTGAACTGTTCTATTCTGTATCAGCTACTGTAAGTTTGGGCAGAAACTGATGGCTAGAGGAGATATTATCTCCCATAATTAAATAGCTATTTTAAAATTGTTTTAGATTATGTGACATTGCTTTTACTTCTCAGCTGTTATCACCTATTAATGAAAACAAGTTTCTAAGAAGCAATGTCTTAATTGTTTGCAAAATAGCTGTAAATGCAAGAACTACATCCACAAAACATGCAGATACTCCCAGACAATCACTGCATGACTGTGAAATCTCAACCCTGAAAAACTGAAGAACTGTATAATGTAGCTACATTCCCTACATATGTGACACAGAAGAACATGGTGATTGAAGGCAGAACTCTGGTGAGCCTGGTTTAAAACCACAAAAATCCCTACCTTCCAGTGATTTCCTTAATAAAGAGAAAATTTAGAAAGATTCTTCTTAGAGTCCAGTTTCACAAAGATTCTGGAACTTGCTTGTTTGCCTTTTTCTTTTTTTTTTTGATTCAGGAGACTAATGCCTGCATAGGAACTTTTCCATAATACTCATACACTGGACGAGTAAGAAAGATAGAAGTGAGGAATTAATTACAGTGTTAATGATGAAAAGAAACAGGACAGAATTATGAAAGGGAAAATCCAAGAACATTGAAGCAAATTTTTCCTGTTAGTACTGTGGAACAGTCTCTCTAGGGAGCCAGAAGAAACTCCATTATAATGTTTTAAACTAAGTTGGATAAAACACTAGGAAACACAGAAAAAGGAAAATCTGCTACTGGCTCCACAAGGGAGAACTGGATCATCTAACAAATTTATTCCATCTTGAAAGCCTGGGAAGGTATGGTAACTGCTGACTACCACATAATCTGGCCTGTAGTGTATGGAAGAGGAGTGACATTTCAAAACACTGGAAAATTAATTACACACTTAATGGAGAAAATGAGCATAGACCCTTCTACAAGCAAAACAAAATATACCAAGTCAACATATTTTTATGCAGCATCTTCAGACTGACAATATCTTATGCTCTGTTGCAGCTATTACTAAGGAAACATCAGCTCTGCTGTTGAGTAAATACACAGCTCGTTTCATCCAACTTAGAGATTCCTGCTTCTAATCTGATGCACAAAATACTAAAGAATTATTTAGGTCTTTAGTCCCTTAATAACGCACAAAGCCACAATTGAAACAAACAAAAAAAAAAAGCCATCTGGAAATAAAGGAGAGCCAAGAACTTTATATTTCCTGTGAAATACAGAGAATAGTGTGAAGAAGGAAGCTTTTCTCATGATGCTAAGCATAATGAGATGATAGTCAGACTACTAGGAATAACACTAGTCTAAGGATTCTTATATAGAATACAAAGACAAAACATATATAAGATGACTGAATATCAGCTTCAGGATGAAAAATCAAATAAAATAGAAAATGTGAAATTTCTGTGTTCTTTTATACTGACACTGAGAAGCAGGAATACAGTAGCTAAACTCTTTGCACATGAAATAACTCAGCTTACGCTACCTCCTAGTGCAGTTAGTTTTCTGGGTTTCTATTATTACATTATTTGCAGTGGTTAATGGATGTGCCCTATATACATAGGACAGAATATGTTTGAAGATAACCAGTTGAGAGTAGCATTGAAGCATAATATTCAATAGCTCCCATCTGACATGAACATTAAGTAACTGCAAATGCTATTAGTAGACATGAAATATTCCTAAGGTCATTAAAAGATGACTTGTGTTATACCGTTTTGCTTTCAGCTTCCTTACAAGGGATAATTTTAACATAATTATGTTAGGAAAACAAAAGGAAAATGGAGTGCATGTATGAAGACAAAAGGTGCGAGACCCATATGTTCCAGAAGACCATTTTTTATAGATATCAAAGACTAAAAAAAGAATCTATACTATAAAATTTTCCTATACCCAGCTAGTCAGTTGAGTATTAATGCACACATAATAAAATATTTATGCTGAAAAGGTTGAGGTACCTGGAATCCCTGGTTTACCAGTCACGGTATTTGGGGGCAAAGGTTTTCTTCGCATTTGTGTAGGCTTTACAGGAGGTATAGGAGGATGCCGAGGGCCAGGTGGTGTAGTTACTGAATGACATTAAAAGACAGTGTTATTAATTATTGAATTTCAAATTCCATAAAATGAGAAACCCCCTACCAGTTATATTCTGACTTCTCAAATAGTGTTTCATGTCTGATTTACTATCAAAAGCACAGAGGTGAGGTTAGGAGCTGGCATAATTTGTATTTCCTGCCTTAAATTCTTTGGAAAGTGTCTACCATGGAGCTTTAAACCAAACTTACACTGAAAAAAATGTAGCTCTTTTGGGATTTGTACAAGTGTTGCAGTGATTCATTTTCTGTGTAGTTACTCATTTCTGTCAATGGTAACTTTCTGGCAGCCAACAGGATACTTCTTCCCAGAATAAACATCACTTTTGGTGTACTTGGATTTATCTTTTGTATCTTACTCAAAAGAATTTCCGATCTTGTATACATTCTGACTGATAAAACTGGTCAGCCTCAGCTTGAAGTAAGATATAGGAAAAGGGAAATTCTCTGCGATACTTTAACCTATGCTGTTCAAAAGTGAGAAATAAAAAATTTCAATATTACTTCATGCACTGACATGGCTAGAGATAGTTATTGTGATAGAACATGCAGTTCCAGCCAAAATCTATTAAATGTATCTGGTAGGGTTCTTCAACAGTGAGGTCTGAAAGGAGAACCTAAGCTTCTTAATTCACGCTTACAAAACATTTTACTGTATTTTCCAGGCAATTCTAAATGATTTTATTATGCAAAGGAAAGGCAGACTTTCCTTCTACTATTTACCTTTGCACTCTTTCCTTTAGAAAAAAACCTAGGAGATAATGTGCAACACATTTATGTAACAAAAGACTTTTTGTAACTAATAGGGGGAAATCCTCAAGAGTAATATAATTCTTACAAAGCTGCCAATGTCAACAAATATACAAGTTGCCTCATAGTGAGTTATTTGCTACACAAACCACCTCAGGCCCTACGTATTAGACCTTAGTTTACCATATAAATAGAGTGACTGTGGGCAAGAGGGGAGCAGGTCCAAAGACTGATTTGGGAGAGTCTTTTTAGAAAGACTTAAAATATACAAACAGCAACATCTCCATCTTTCTCTGTTCCCGTTTCCTTTTGGACTTTTGCAGTCACTTATAAAACACATTTTTTAAAAATCCATCAGATAAAGACAGGAAATAATGCTCTATCTAATTCAGGAAGATGTAATGGTTTTGAAAACAACATTTGTGGGTTTAGTATTCATTCTTAATCCTTAGGTAGAGGTGGAAAAAAATATACCTGAATAACCTAAAAAAGGATGATAAATTTTTGACATATAACAATCATACCTGGATACTGCTACATGGTAGTATCTATGATGAACCACTTCCCATTACTGGAATTGTACAAGGCCACGTTCAATGAGACTTTGAACTATCTGATCAAGTGAAAGATGTCCTTTCCCATGGCAGGGAGAAGGGGGTGTGTGTGTATAGAAATAGATGATCTTTAAGGTTCCTTCCAATCCAAATAATTCTACGATTCTATGATTCTATAATTCTGAATTTTGACATACATAGTAAAGCCTCATGAAGAGATCGGAGATTACAGAAGTGTACAAGAAAATTATGCAATAGTAGTAGCTAACTTCACAACTGTGCACAACTGTCTCTTATGATTACAGTTCAAGGTATTGTCTTACTTCAAAAGCTCTAAAAGCTTAACTTTAAATACCTAATATCATAAGATGAGTAAGAGCAGATGCAGATGCTCCTTCAAATCTGTATGCATAAAAAACCTTTTAGTCTCTGCAAATCACAGGCTGGACTTACTTAAATACACAGCACTGCCTGATGCTCAGTAATGAAAAAAAGATATGCAGAGAGCCATCCTTGTTTGCACTTTACAGTCTGCATCCAGCTACTGATATATAGTGATATATCATACTGAACTAAACCTTTTGCAAAGTACAATCTTCAGACTGAATAAACTTTAAAAAGCTGAAACATTGGAAGCCAGTTGTCAAATAGGCTACGTATCTATGTTTTTAAGTCTAGTATGCTTTCAAAGGAAAATCTAACTGAAAAGAGCAGCTGTGGCTGAAAAGTAAATCAAAGGGCAACCCCCCAATTTTTTTATTTTCAGTGGGTTTTACCAATAAAAAAGCACAACTAAAACAAACTCTATTCTTGGTTATGATTATAAAAGAAAACAATTTTTGTGTATACATGCGGCATACAAACATGCTCTATACTGTACATTTTCAATTGAAACAGAAATTTTCTAAGCAGCTGACTAGAAAAAAGTGAAATGCAAAAAGCCTGGTTTTGAAGGCCTATTTACTGAAGCCGTTTTTCAGTAAAAAGTTTTGATTGTGTTGAAAATGTGATTGCAAGACTTGCAAGAAAAGTAAAACTGACAAGCCTACTATAGCACATGTAAAAAAAACTGTAGTCCTATTTACTTTACCTTGTTTTGCTTCAAGCCTAATGTTCTAACTTTCCTAACAATCCTAGTATTCAACAAAACATTCTTGTAAGTGGGAGGACAAGTTAGTGATGCATTCTCCCTCTTCTCCTTTGCTAAGTAGAAACTATCAGCATGAAAAGAATCAATGCTTGCAGTATTGTGGGTTTTTGATCATAAGGATGCGATGTTGGTGGTGTTAATTTTGTAATATATGGTATATGTTACTGATAAGTAATGACCATAAAATATTTTGGGGTTTATCTCTTTTAGTAGCATCCAGAAACCAAGACAATCTGAACTGATGAGGATAACTAAGAATTATTTTCTGTTCTTCAGTGGAGGTGTTATTTGTGTAGGAAAGGCAGTATTTTTTATTTTTCATAACTGTTAAAAATTGCTATGTTTTCTTTCTCTATTGACCTTACCAGAAAATGGCTTCTCCCAGGTATGACTATATTCAAAAGGTTTTTTCACATCCGCGTCAATTTGTCTGTCAACATCCTCTGGTGTATATACTTCATCTGTGAAACAAAAGGAAATGAGAAACAAAACAAGTATCTAGAGTGCAGTACCAAGTCATGGAGTACTTCTACGCTCTATATGTTCAAACTGTAGCTAACTTTAAGTGCAAAACTGGCATGTATGCCCCATCTATATTTTAACTGATAACTTAGCGATATCCATTATCTTCCTGTTCAAGTAAACAGAAAGTGATTTTGGCCTAGAAGACTCTGCATGTTAATTTTAAACATGAAAAAAGCATATTGGAAAGAGAGGATATGTGAGATTAAGAGATAACAGATGTGTTAAACCAAGAGTGGGTGTGGAAAGATGAATAGAGAGAACATTTTAATTTTTGAATCAAATCGAGTGTCCATTGGTTCTTGCAAATTCTTCTTCCCCAAACCAAGATCTCTGGTTATGCTCCACATTGAATCACTAGAGCAATTCTGAATCAAACATATACCGTATTTGGAGTACCAGAGGTAAAGTGTGCATAAAATTCAATTTGTATATAAAAGAAAGTCCTACTTAAAAGTTATATAAACACATTAAGAAAACACTGAAGTAAATGGCATTAAAAATATCAACACAACTACTCCTGGTATAAAACAACTGTTTCACATGTTGAGATTTATAGCATAGCCAGACTCCTAAATTAATATATTTACAAGAACTCTATATATGGCAAGGTGAGAAAATGCATTGTGATTTCATCATGTTTTTGAAAATAAAAAGAGCTCTTTTTCACAAGATAAGAAAAAAACCTGATTTTTTTTTAAATAAACTCAGGATTAAATTAATTTTAATTAATAAATTATGCCTATTTCAACATGATCTAAACATTTCAACCAAAGATCTCATCGGGTTATAATCTGGTGCCCATCTCATTTTGAGATTAAACTAGTATTTCAACAGCATGAAGTAGATAATTTTTCCAATAATTTTACTATTTGGCCATTCTTATTTGACTAGGCATACCTTAGGCATCCACAGTTGTGATACCGCACTCAAAACGAGATTGAATAGAAACTCTACACTCTAAAAGTGCAACTGAGTCTCAGTACTCCTCACAAGGCAAAATAATAGTATGGAAGCATTAAATTATTTACTTAAGATTAAAAAAATAAGACTTGTAGTAAGATGGGAACAGGACACAGGTCACTTGGTCCCTGCAACCCAAATATCTAAACACATCCTGTGGTTTTATATAACAGCAATTTATCTTCAGGTAAATGAAATGGATAATTAAATCTTCAGATATACAAAGCACCAGAGTACTAATCACGTGCACTTATCAGCGTACTGTTTCATGTGAATAGTGTTTAAGGAAGACGTTGCATGAGAAGATTGGCATCATCTTTAAAAAGAAGAATAATCTTGTACACCATGGCTCATAGAGTACATTTAGTTTCTTATCTTCATCTCACAATAAACATATCAACAAAACATGGTAGCACGTTGACTAAATCACACTATCATCCAAGTATCCATGACACCTTACAGCATCTACAGAACAACCTACCTCTCTCCTGCTCCTTAAAATTCAATTTAGAATCACTTTTTTTTTCTGACTTATATCAGCTAGGGATGAACAAAACATTGTATACATTTTAGATGGAAGAAGTAATGTTTTGGTTTTGGGTTTAGGAGACTTGTACTGCTCCTCTACTATTAGTAAAGCAGTAATGAAAAAAAAGTTAAGGTTTCAGGGAAAAAGCTTACCAAACTACAACACTCCCCTGTTGACAAAATCTCCTTTTCTAATGTTTCAATGCATTTCAAAGTTACATAAAAGTTAGTGTTTTCACACAATGTATGTGCACTATCAGCTTGATCCATTTATCATAACATTTGCCTTATGCTAGCTGTCATAACTTCCTTATTATAAGCATTTTGACTTGCCACGTTCATCCAAACTTTAAACAGAACTGAGAATATATGTGCACATGTGTTTGTGTCTTTTTTTACTTTTATCTTTTTTTCCTGGAAATATTCATGTTGTCTGGAACACCTTAAAACTAACCTCTGCATCTTTAATAACGGGAATGTCATTAGGAGGGTGGATCATTTAAAGTGAAGAACTGGGAAAAGTGCCTTTGATAAAAAAAAACTGAAATACTTTAAGACTTGAGTTCCTCTAGAACATGTCTATGCATCTACAGTTTCAAAAATGAAATGAAAATACAACACAAAGTTAAGGGCTGTTATAGTGGAAACCAATTCTCTCTCTTTCACACGGGAAATGGAAATGTTGCTCAAAATTTGTTTGCTGAAGGTTATCTGGAAGCTTAACAGATCAGGAGCAATTTTTAAATGGCTAGGATTAAGTAAAAGCAAGTTAGATACAGTAAAACAAATACAAAAAGCCATTCCAATAAACTGAAATTCTAGAAAAAAAAACTGATAAAACATGGCAGACAACTAAAAGGAATGTTAGTCACGAGGAGGCAACTCCTGGCTCCTTCTCACAGTCAAGTTTACCACCTGACACTACAGCTAGCCAGGAGACTGAAAAGCCTGCCATGAAACCAGCCACTGGAAAAACGAAATTCCACTGTTTATCATGTGAGCCCTGCAGCTGCCAAGCAGAGTCCGTATGGTGAAACATCTTTGCACTGATGCTAATGAGCACAATCAGGAAGAACTGAATTACATTCAAAAGCAGTGCCAGCCCAGCAAGGAATGAAGAGATCCTAATTGGTCTTTGAACAACAGAATGTCCGTGGCTCTTCAGTAAATATGGTGTTCTTCAGAGAAATTAAAAATCATGTAATGTCTAATGGTAAGCCTGAAAACATATTGTTGCTTATGGTCCAATTAAGGATTCTAATCAGCTTGGATCAGAAATTAAGAGTTCTGATAAGATAACCATAGAAAACAACATATCATTTTCATAATGGAAGAAATAAAATTCCCCACTCCCCAAATTCATCCAGAGATCTTAGAAGTTTTTAGTTTCTTTAAGATATCATCTACTGAAATAGAATTTTTTTTTCTTTGTTCAGCTGGTAAGATTTACGGTTCCAGGTTAGTGGAGTTCTCTTTTCTAAATCTCTTCTGCAGGCTTAGGAATTGCACATTGCTTGGGAGAGATATAGATATCTTTAATTGATTACTTGAACGCTTTTTTTGTGTGAAATGATTTTTGTGAGCACAGCCTCGTAGGCTCAGACACTGCACTTGCCACTACACTGTGATGTACCTTCCCTACAGGAAGGCTTGGGATTTCATTCACTGATCACCAGGAAATGTACAGACCAAAAAGTTGTTGAAAGCTGCAGTCCTTTCCCAATGTGTCACAAACATACAAAATTCATTGGTGATTTCTCTACGCTTCTCAGAAGAAAAGTACAGGATGGCAGAAGGATACTAATGAGTTTCTAGTTCAGAAGGGTGTAGTCACAAAGAGACAGTATTAATGCATGCCAGTTCTTCCTTAGTATATTGGGCACTAGGTTCTACTTGAAGGGCTCACTTGGCAGGACATAAAATCTAGGTAATAGACCTCTTCAGGACATTTCTTTAACTTAGAGAAAAAATACTTACATAACCAAGCAATGGAAAACATTATTAGAAGTATAATTTTCCAGAAGAATTCTAAAAAGAAGATACTTATTCGTCTGTGAGTAAGAATTCACAGGAAGGCAGTAGTCTTCTGATGATTTTTTACATCATCTACCATAGTGAAACTCTGGTTCTTCCTGGTAACTGGCACTACTATAAAGACATGGAAATAATGACAGTGCTCCAAGAAGAGCGCTTAAAATAAGATTGCTTAAAATCATACTTTAGCAGTCACCTAAAACAGCACTAAGCACAATAAACTACATTTAACAATTAGTGTATCTACTATTATGTTTATACTGCTAATTTACTCAGCATGCTTTCTTTTTTTCCTTCTTTTTAATCTACCTCTGCAAAGGTTACTACTATATAGAAGAAAGGAAAAGCTTTATATACTGTCTAACATAATTGTCCATTTGTGCCAATTTCATAATGTGATTTAAAAAGTCAACTACTCCTGGACACCTGTGTGCATTTGGCCTCTTGTGGTAATCATACATTAGAAAGCTTACTTATGATCGTACTGCACACAAAAGTGATGAACAACAACTACTGCCATTGGTTATGTAGTACTGTAACTTTCCCTGATGCCCTGGAATTCAATGGGTTCATTTCATTTAGCAGGAGGACTACGGAAGGTCAAAGAGCACACCCTTCCTGTGAAGACATCCCTCCTGTATATTATTCAGAAGAGTATGTCATATTCTAAACAGGCTACTTTTAAATGTACAAACCTCTCTTCTAAGGTTTTGCCATTTCTAGAAACATGGTGGTCTTCTCAAAATTATGTACAGGAATGAGTACCTCAAATCATACCAAGGTAAAAAATAGGTATTAAACTGCCCAATATACTTCGGAAATCCTAGTACAGAGAAATATTACACAGACAAAGGAATTCATAGAGTAGATGGTTATCCTAACCCAGCTAGCACAGAGCAATAATACGGAATAGCAGCACTGTTAGTAGTGGGTGAACAACCAAAGGTTTGTTTTGAATATGTGTATTTTTTATTTATTGATTGATTAATAATCTATCTGTAAGTTTATTCTGATTGTCAATAAAACTTCATAATGAAACACAGACATTATACAGCATGACCAGTAACAGCAATTACATGCAGTATTCTGAGGGATTAACTTCTACAATCAAACACAATGAAATATTTTGCAGGGCTCAAAATGGTTTGAAGATCTCACATTCATGTCTTTTACTGATAAGATAATCCCCTTGCCCAAACTGAAGTTTTACCTGTTGGCACAATCCACTTTGGCAGTCCAGGTGCTATTGTTCTAGCTGGTGCTACTGTGGTTTTACTAAGAGCTGTGAGAGAGTTTAAAAAAGAAAGAAGAAAAAGAAGAAAAAAAAAAGTTCCATGAGAAGAAAACCCAACAGACTTCCATGTGATGCAATAATTCTTTATTAAAAAAGAAAAAGTGACACTTGCTGTGATGATATACATTGCTTTGATTTCTTTCTTTTTTTTTTTTTGGCTTTATCTCTAGACTGGTTACTTGAAAGGAAAAATACCCCCTTTTTCTCAACAACACTTAAAATTCTATGGAGAGAGCAGATGAAACTAGTTAATTAATTATTAATCTCCTCCCCATCCCAAACTGAATAAACAATTATTACCAGGTCTCATCTGTGATTTATCAGATGGCTTTGGTCTTGCAGAAGTGAGACGTGTTTTATGAGGTGCTAAAAGAAATAAGGTTTAGTTTAAATACTGTGTATAAAAGGAACATCAATAATGCAGTGTAACTTGCCAGAAAAAAAGGTCCATGCACCGATGTGATACAGAAAAATGGACATATGAGAATTCTATGAGTTCCAATCCCAAATGCACACTGAATATGCTAGTTTCTTTAGTGGTCAGATGACTCCATCATGCAGTCTGACCAGTTACATTCATGTTTAGGTTTAGGAAAAGATATAAAATATTTACAGCCAGTTACCCAACTGTATATGGATACAGAGTTAGCTCTGCAAGGTATCCATGGCCTTAAGACATTTAATTAGGTTCTGTAAAAAACAAAACAAACAAAAAACCTCAAAATAAAACACCAAAATGAACGCCTTTCGAAGTCCAATATTCAGATAAAAACATGAAATATTAAAATATTGCTGAGAAAACAATATTCTTCCATTTGAAGCCCTTAATGCAGACACTGTGTAGGGCTGCTGAAGCACATTGTTACATAAAGGTTAAAATCAGAAGCCTTCAACCTTTTTCTCTTGTTGCCTTTCACTTGTCAAATGCTTTTGATATTTTAGTTGTTAATGAATTTGTGTGAATTACACTGAAAGCTGAAGGCATTGGCAGTAGTCACTGTCATCTCATGCCAAATTATCAACCACTATAACTCAGTAGCTTTTTGATATTTGACACTAATAACCATTCTATCCACAACAGTTAACACAGCCTCTCTGAAGTGTCAGAGAAAATACTTATGCAGGAAAGAACACATTACTCATTATTGACAGCTATATTTTGGAAAAGTTTTACAGACTTAGTTTTGATATTTTATAAGGAAAATCGTGGAATTAAATTACATTTAATGTTTGCAACACTGTACATCTGAGGATAAAATACACAGCACTAACACTGTTCAAAACTTCATATTCATCTTTGAGGCAATACTGATTAAACTTTGATTTTTCAGAGCAGCGAAAAAAATACATTTGATAAGAGGAAAAATAATTTTTTGTGTTAAATGTTTGAAATAGTTTTAAAAGTAATAATGAACAGACCATGAAACGTTAAACTAATTTTACTTAAGATCTACAGACTCGCAATACAACAACTCAAGAAAACCCTAGAACTTACCCGTATGGAACCATGGAATTTCAGTTGCCTGAGCAATTTTGGGCTTGGATGAAATCTGGTATGTTTCATTGGGAACTGAAAGTGGAGATATCATTGCTTATCAATTGCAAATGATTTCCTTTTGAACATAAGACAGCACAGGTGGAAGAGAAATTCAAACTGTCTTTGTGCAAACCATAAATAAAAAGAGTTAGTTCTAGAAATCTGGCTGAAAATCCTGCTTTCATGCAGACAGAAGACTTTTTAAGACTGTGAAGATATCTACTATTAGTAAGTCAAATAAAAGAAGAAGAGATGATCGGGTAATGCCTTTTTTTACAACTCCTCACCCTTGTACATGCAGTACTTATTTCTAGAAAGAATTGCATGAAAGAAAAAAAGGCTGGAAAACGAAAACTGGCAACACTTTTTAAGTGCACTAGAATGTGACTAGCAAATGAAAATAAAATAAAGATATATTAAGGTATTTCTGTTAATTAAAGTGCAAGTTTAGTCATATAGCAAAAGCAGAGAAAGTAAAGTTCCGTGAAAAATAAACTGACAAAATATTCCCGTTACCCAAAGTCATTTTGGACCCATCGACAACATGAACTGTTATAAGGTTAATTGATCCCAAGTGTGTTGCCTTTGGAGCTACAAGAAATAAAACATCCTATGAGAAGTGAAATTAAAGAAGCTGGATTTCATTAAGGATCTGTGTCCTTTGTTTCCTAAAAATCTATCTATGCATTTGTTTTAACATACATGAGACAGACACGTGTTCTGATCAGTCTGGTTGTATTTTCATGCTGATAGTCAGACAGTGCAACTATCTACTGTCCCCCTCACCAACTTCAAAATGAATGTCCTAAAGGTGGAGTCTTGACAGTCCGTGGTCTTTCTCACACTGGATGTATTAACCTGCATTTCCCTAAAAAAATTCTAAAAGCTTGTGGTAATGTATTTATCTTCCCGACTTTCTTCTCTCTCACTCAAATGTGACTGAACTTAGTGAAATATAGTTACTGAGGGAAAAGAAGAGACTGGCAGGCAGAGGCACACACTAGATGTCTCTCTGTCTTTCAGAAATAAGGTTAAAATACGGAAGCTGGAAAGTGACCCACTTACTAGCATGAAAGACAGTGGCTAAATTTTGCCAAATTTTTAACAAATTTCCTAAGAGTAGTTTATTTTGCATATAAGTCATTATAATGAATGAAAATTCAAAAGGAAAAGAATAAACGTATAAATTCTGTTTTCTAAAATTCTTTGCCTAAAACTAATTTGAGGTGGTATTTAAACATGGCAGTTCTTCCCTATGGTATGATTGGAAATAGCTCTTATTCAACTGAGACTTAGGCTCTAAATTGTTTACTTATAAGACAGTCTTTCAAAACAAGAGTTTTAGAAAATAAACCTTTTTCACCTGCTCTAGGCAAACCTACTTTAGTAGGAGAAGCTTGCCTATAAGGACAAACTGAGAGACTTGGGATTGTTCAGGCTGAAGAAGACTGCAGAGAGACATTATAGCAGCCTTCCAGTACTTAAAGGGGACTGCAGGAAGGAGGAGGACAGGCTTTTTAGTGAGGCTTGTTGATATAGGAACAAGGGGTAACAATTTTAAACCAGGGGAGGGTAGATTTACACTAGATATAAGGAGGAAATTTTTTATAATGAGGGTGGTGAAACACTGGAACGGGTTGTCCGGGGAGGTAGTGGAGGCCCCATCCCTGGAAATATTCAAGGCCAGGCTGGATGAGACTCTAAGCAACCTGATGGAGTTGAAGATGTCTCTGCCCCTGCAGGAGGGTTGGACCAGATGACCTGAATCCAAAGCACTGTATAATTCTATGATGTCCAGAGGTCCCTTCCAAAACCAACTAGTCTTTGCTTCTGTGATTCCTGGACTGTTCAGTTTGATTTTCATAGTAAGATACATGCACAGTTCTTGAATGTTCTGCTTAAATTTCTTTTGGCTGTATAAAAAGGGCTAGAAGTCTAGGGGAGAAAAGGGGATAACAATAAAACTATTCATTAATCTATTTGTCTAAAATTAAAATATTATTATTTTGTAGGTTAGATCAGAGAGTATGAAAGATTAGGAGCTGCTCTTTCTTGTAGTAGTGTTGTCACTCCACATCTAACAATATTTTTTCTTCTGTAACCTTCCTACCTAGTAATTTTTATGGATGTATTTCACACTGAGGTTAAAGCTGAGGTGTTACCATCCTTAATTTTAACCATACATTCCTAAATTTTAACCATACTGCAAAAAAAATCAGTGATAGGAAGAAGGTACCTTTACTCTTAGCATCTATCTTGGACTGAGAGTCTGTACCCCAAGTTTCAAAAGTACTCAAGATATTGAAACAGATGTATTTACGGTAACAAAATACCCCCAAAGAGAAGAACTTAGTGAAGCTGGCTGCAGCAGTATATTTTTATTTAAGTTAATAAAATTCCTCCTATTTTTAATGGCTAAAGCCCACCAATTCAACAAACTATGTTAAAAATCCGAGCCATCTTACCTTTCGCTCTCCATGGAAATTTATGCAATTGGCCATTATCTTTGATACAACTTATTAATAAGCTCTGAGCTAAGCAATGATAGTAATTTCTGTATACATATCACGCATGTCACATGACTGCAGCACTGAATGACAGCAGAAAGTGTAACTAAGACAGTGCCCCAGCAACGCTTTTAAAGTTAAAAACTTTAAATTACCAGGTTTAGCTTGTGGTACTTCTGGCTCAACAGATGTTTTGGGTTTGGAAGGAATGAGCAGTGTTTCCTTTGGAGCTGAAAGAAAAGGAAAAAGATTATTATTGTATTCTTCAGGAGTCATGATTCAATGCCATATTTAGCCCACAGAAAATGCATGCCTCAAATACCTGAAAAAAAGACAATAACAATTCCATGGCTTTATGGAACCTGAAACAAAATGTCTATCCAAAACACAGAAAAATCCTAGTATCGTGCTGTAGGATAAGTTGAGTTGGTGGCTAAAATTCTTGCTCTGAAAGAAAAGTTAGACAACTGAATTTGGTTGAAGATCTGACAAACACAATCTTCTGACCAGACATGGGCTATTCGTAGGCTATTTCTGCTTTACTTCTAGGATAGAACTGAGACTCATCTGTGTTAAGAAATATGCATGTATGCAAGCAGGATGAAGGACAGTGGAATGATGTTACACAAAGTACCACACCAGAGCTTGTTCTCTAGATATTTCTCCATTGAAAAATTAAAAATACCTGTATCGTAACTTTAAGGAAACTTATTTACCCATTGTTGCCCTTGAATGCTCAGTGGTAGTAGAAGATTTTGTAATAATTGGTTGTGGAGTTGTCTGATGTATTGCTGTTAAGGAGAAAATGTGAAGAATCTTAGAATATCAAACTGTAGTAGAAAGAAAGTATTATTTGCATTATTTCTAAAACCTTCAAAATGCCCCAAACTATATAGTAGCAGGACATCTAAAAAATCAACTGCTCACAGATATCATGTTTCTATTAAATACTTCTATGTATTTGTTCTATAAGAAAAATGGGAAGTGACACAGCCCACTGTAAATATTTTTAAGACTACTTTTGTTTCAGTACAGCACACAATGTCAGTTTGCAGTGTGCAAACACATTGCAAAGGAGCAATAATGTTGCATTTAATAGATTTTAAAAAAATATACGCTCACAGAGAAGCATCTCATTAGCAGGAAATAATGAAAGAGAACTGAATCTATCTAGCCACTGAGATTTATCAATGCCCACATCACTACATTTTAGTAATCATTTCCTACATGCAAGAGAAAGGAGGAAAAACATTTTTTATGCCACACTACCAATCCTACTATTATTTTCAATGTAGTTTTAGCATACGTTGGATTGACTGACTTAAGTGTAATGCATTTGTTTCAGCGCAAACACAGTTACAAATAATTTGGTTAAAAAGCACAAATCCTGAGGCTAGGGGAAAGAATGATTAAAAAGAAATACAAAATAAAAAGAATGACTCCATTACCAGGTTTGGTGTGCAACACTCTTGGTTTTTCAGATGGTTTTGATTTGGTATGAATGAATTGTTTTTCAGTTGGAGCTGAAATAAAAACAAACAGCACCCGGAAAAATAATTGAAAAAACACACTGCTTTCATAATACACAAGGAACATAAGTATGATCTGCTCTCTAATAAGGCAAATTATGGAAAGGTAAAGCTGAAAATCAAGCAGTTGGAATTCCTGGAAAGAAAGGAAAACAAATTAAACGGCTGATGGTACAAATAGCTTCCCCAAAATTATATATAAATTTGTAGCTTTGGATGAAGCAGCGAAGAATATAGTCATTAACAGCATACAGTAGTCAGACAAAACTAGACAGTAGTAGTCTACATCTTCCACATCTGCCATACCTAAGTGTCTAAGAACAGGATCTATTTTTCAGTGGACTCTTCATATCATACTGGATTTATAAATTAACTTCTTTGGTTTTATGTGGGAACTATTCAGTCTTATCTTCATACTGTTCAGTTAAAAATTCTTGCTGTGTAGGAATCATTTACTGGAAAAGGTTTTCTTAGCACTTGCTAGCCTGTAATCCATACCAGTGTGAGAGATCCTCAAAATATCTGTCTTAGCCTATGCATTCTTTACCCTCCTTGCTCTTAAGAACCATTCTGTGCATATGAGTATTGCATCTGGTAGGCTCAGATGTGTATAAGATGTATATACTTTATGAAGTATATAAACTTCATAAAGTTATGTATATAAAGTTAACAAATGAATACTAACTTAAGTGTCAACGCATACAGGGAGTATATACTAAAATAGAAACATGATTAAAAGCATTTTTCATTTTCTTTTTCTCAAAAAAAGAACAAAACCAAAACAAATTTTAAAGATTATTAAATTGCTATTAATAACTCCTTAATGATATTGCCTCTTTCCCAGAAAATCATGGTCAATATCTGAAACTGGGGACAGATTATTAACAAAGATTGTTCAGCTATACTCCTGCTGCCTAGTATTGATTGGATTCATTGACTGTTATTTGGTCCATATCTGCCAATTAAGTTGAGAAGGAAGAATTCTCAGGTAATATTTTGTTTGTTTAAGCAAGCTTTCTCAGTACGGATGACTAGGAATTAGCAGAGAAGATGGCTTTAAGAACGAGTATATGATTTGGAGAGGCACATAACTGGTCTGTTTTGGTATGTGTTATGCTACAGTTGATATCTTATCATTTGCTTGCAATTTTCTTCTGCAAAGAAGTGAGGAGCAAAGCAAAAGAGTGTTTAGGATAATATTATCCATAACTCAGACACAGAAATTACAGAAATCACTACCTGCATTTTAAATAAATTCACCTTTTACTGGAAAACATCTGAGGAAATAACATAGTCCTGATGCTGGAATTCAAGAAAATGGACCTTCAAAAGTAATTGAGCTCATGCATTATTACCCTTATCAAGACGAAAGGGCAAGCAAGTATGAAGAAGCAGAACAAAACTTCATGATTACATTTCATACTATGTAATCTGCTTTCTCTAAGATGATCTGCTCTAACAAGAATGGAAAATAGAGTAATTAGTTATGAAATATACATGATTACCCAATGTTGCCTTTGTTCTTTCAGGAATATGAGGAATCATAGTAGTATCTGGTTCATGGAAGGTTGGAATGATTTCTGTTGGGAAAAATGTTGATAAACACTCAGAATAATAAGGAGCCTCTCCCTTTCCCTCCTGTCCCCTCAAAAAAAACCCCCTTCAGCACTATACTACATGCACCAGCAAAACGAAGTTTTAAAACAGCAATGGGCATTTACCCTGAGAGGTTTATAGTTACAAAGAGTTCAATTTTTGTTTGCTTTTAACATCTAGGTACTTAGAAAACAACCAAACCCACCCTTCAGTGAAATCACCGATTATCTTATACAGGTAAATCAGATTTATGCCGAGGCGACCCCTAACTGAAATGATACTGAAGGGAATTCTCAGTCTAATCTGGATGTAAAAGAAAACCACTGCAACAGCTTTAGAAGTTTTCTCATACGAGCTTCAAAACCACAGTGCAAACAACTGAAGTGTGTTGCCCAGATGCAAGCAATGAATAACTTTTTATTATAGATTTAAACATACAGGTCACTAATATTTCTTCTTCTGGCAATATCCTCATAATATATATATATATATATATATATATAAAAAGTCTCAAACTGTTGCAGTTTTCATCAGCAGTATGACTTAACCACAGCATTGCAGAGGTTTCTTAAGCTGGAATGATACTCAAGTAACAGTGAACGTACTGTTGACCACTTCCCCCACTGCCCACCCTGAAAACGGTTGCTCAGTTATCAACTGCAGCTTGACAAAAGACCAGATAATTTACCAGGTTTGCTGTGTGGAGCATCTGGGGTAGGAGCTGTTTTAGGTTTAAAGGGAGTATGCTGTGGTTCCTTGGGAGCTGAAAGAAAAGACCTGTTTTAAGTGTTTTCTTCAGAAATTAGACAGATTAATTGCACGGGCACTGGTGTGCCTCATGTTTGCAAAGAAAAGCAAGATCCTTACATGAGAGACTGAAAAATTGAGTGTCAGGTACACAGAGAAATTTAAGAAGAAAAGAAAATAATGAATGAAAACATGGGTCGAAAATTGATAAAGTAAGCAATATCTGGAGTCAAGTAACAAAACCAGAAAGAACACAGACAAGTGTAGTAGGCATGTTTCAATCTGCATCTCAGCTCTCAC
Organism: Cuculus canorus; assembly: GCF_017976375.1. Taxonomy (NCBI): domain Eukaryota; kingdom Metazoa; phylum Chordata; class Aves; order Cuculiformes; family Cuculidae; genus Cuculus; species Cuculus canorus. Next base: position 117,686,000 of record NC_071401.1, on the reverse strand, counting down.
AGCTGCAGCCATGTCATGCTTGTCTCCTACAAGTGTCCAAGGAATTACAAGTTGTGAGAGAGTGAAAGAAATTTTCTGTGCAAACCAAAAAAAAAATAGCCAGGAATCTTTCAATACCTGGAACAGAGTAGAATTAAGTTGAATAAGTAGAAAAGAGAACAAACCAAAACCACAAACAGATGACATGAAAAACAGACTGATGATATGTAATCTTTGGTCCAAGGAGCAGCCAGGAAAAATTAATAATGACTAGTCCAAAGTGAAAACTTTACCTGTTGCTGTCTTAGGTTGTTCAACTCTAAATGTAGTAGGTGTCAAAACTTTATAAAAATGAGAACGTACACAGAATTAGCGATTAGTACAAGTAAAACAGTAAATATATTCCCTTTTACATGATTGATTTCTTCTAAGGTTGGAACACATACTTAAATTTGTTCTTTTTTTAAAAAAAATATTCATTATTGGAATTAGTGAATATACACACACTCAAATGGAAATTTCAACTGATGCTTTCAGAAACATCAAGAGTGACAGGTTTGGCAGTTCACTGCTATGTAAATCTCTATTGAGTATAGTTTTAAGGGTCAAATTCCATTACTGGGGCACACAAACATATGAGTCATTTGAGTTACAGATATTTAGAGTCACACACAAAGGCATTCAAATATGATTTTCTCTAAGTATCTTTCAACAGGCACAGAAGAAATGCAATTTCTTCCAAAAATATTAATATGTTTTTATGTTGTCTACCATGTTATATAAACTATTCATCAGTGGTAGCTGTCATATGGCTGAAAAGAATATACAACTCATTAAAACTCAGCCACTAAAAATAAAATCAGCTCTATGTTCCTTTAAATATGTATATAATGATCACTAGAAAATCTATTTGTTCATAATAAAAAGAGATATTAATCAACACTGGATTCAATGAGGACAACCCAAAAGAAACTCTGAAAATTCAAGTGCAACAAATCAACAGTGTATTTACCAGGTTTTGTGTATGGTACATCTGGACTTGGGGATGCCCTGGGTTTGGAAGGGACTCGACGACTTTCTTTCAGACCTATGAAGATGAGCAAAGTTTTGAACATGCTATTGAAGATGATGATTCAGCATAAGTATTTTGATTTTCCTGACAGGAGATGCATTTTCTGCAAAGAAATTCTTTAGGAAGTATTTCTGCCTTTTGAAAATAGTCACAAAGAGATCTCCTGTCAATGCAATTAAAATTATGTTAGTGCAGAGACTGAAAACTAAATGATTGTTTCAGTGCAGTGCTGGATTAGCTCTCTACTCCTCTCAGCTCTATCAACAGAGCTTTCTACAGAGTAAAAGTAGAAAGTTCTGCAGTTCTCTTTCCCTAGTTGTGCTTCTCAAGTGTTTCATATTAAAAAAATCTGCTGCTCATTTAAATCAGCTTTGTATTAAAAAAATTCTCCAGCAAAGCAGTCAAAGCATGAGAAATGTGGAAATTTACCACTGATTTTCAAATGGACAGAACTATTTCCAGAGTTTTGGGAACAGGAGAGTACTGTAATTTTACACTTGCAAATGAGTAGTTGGAAAATACTAATACATCTGTCACATTTTATAGAAATCAAGACACAAATTTTATGTGCTAAGGCTGAAGATGAGTGTTAACCCCCACATTCCTGACATTATGCAGCTTACCGACATGTATGAATATCTAGTTGATTATCTTGTTCTATGATAGCTATATAGCAGGATTTAATTACAACATTAAACTGTAGCCTATTAAATAAGTATCTGTGTACCTTCAGAGAACTAATCAATTTTGACAGTTTTCAAGCTGATGAAACTTTCTTGCACTAAAAGGCAAAATACTGATAAGCTTACTTGCTCTAGTTGAAGGAACATGTGGACTGGGTGATGTTTTAGGTTTGGAAGGCCCACGACGTGTCTCTTTAGGAGCTAAAAGAAAGAAAGAAACTGGGTTTCACTATACTAAAATTTTCTGAGGTATGTGTGTCCACTCTACCCATAATAGTCAATAAAAACAGAGCGAAGATTTGAACCAAAGATGTACTGTGAGAGCAATGCAAAAAGAAAGGGTTTCTTGAGGAAAATCAGGTTATAGAGAAAAGAAATAATCTTCTGTGGCATCATCAGCTAAGCATGTGACTGAATTACTGGTTCTGTTTAAGAAGAGGGCTTAGAAAAATAAAGAACAGAAAACAAAATAAGTAGCTTCAAATACAGATACTACTGCTCTGTAAGGGAGGTTGTACTGAAATGGTTAGCAATACCAGATCAAAATGATAAAAATGCTTTAGCCAAATGGATCTACCTCAAGGAAGCATATGACCTAAAAATCAGTGAAGTGATTCTGTTCTGATAGTGGCATTGACGTTTGAGTGAAACAGAATTATTTTTTTTCATTTAGTAACACTGGGGGAAGGAAAGCAGAGACAGAAAACTTGCAACATGCAGCTCTGCACACCCAAACTATATGATTGACTAAAACATTGCCACCTCTACAGTACAGATGAAAATATGCAAGTTAGGATCCTGTTCTAAACTGCCCTCTGCCTCTTATCACTAAATAGTGAAGGAATTGCCCTACATAATGTTCATAACAACTTTGAAGGCACAAGGATCCTCCTCAACTGTTTTGTAGAAAATAAGGAAAGAGACAGAGAATCTTGATTGCTCAGTTACTAAGGCACATACAAAGAAAGGTTACAATATTTTGCACCTCTGTTCTTAATGATTTGTGTTGAAGAGGAAAGACAGCATAGCTATTCAATTAAGAAAGTATCATTACCTTCTGTTGACCTTGGTTTCTCAGTTCTAAACGTAATTGATTCCAGAACTGCATTAGCATGATAAAAACCAAATACAAGTATTATCAGGAACAATCAAAAACCAATCAAAACATTACAATCGCTACCTCCATAATGATCATATCATCCCTACTACAGCCAATGACAGATGGTGGCTCTTCCTTGAAACTCAACACACGTTAGAGTATTATGCTGCTCAGAACTGTCTCCAGTTCAAGGCAATAGCTCTAATACAGAACAGAGCCCAAATATAATCTGAAGCTTTTGTAATAAGCCACAAAGAAATTGTGGGTAGTTTTTCCGCTTCAGTTTTGTACACTTTCCTGACTTATTTCAAGTCTTTTATTCAAACAATAGGTGCAGACTTACAAGAGGGGGAAGGAACTTTAGTTGTCATCTCTCCGCCCTTTCTCCCAGCAGAGGGGGAATCTAATACTGCATATAACTTGGATACCTGTACTGGGTCTGGCTGGGATGGAATTTATTTTCTTCATAGCAGCCTCTCTGGTGCTCTGTTTTATATTTGTAACCAAGACAATATTGATAACACACAAATGTTTTAGCTGTTGCTGAATAGTTCTTCTTACATCATCAAGGACTTCTTTGGTTTTCATTCTGTCCCTGTGCAAGTTGGCTGGGGATGGGCAAGATGCCAGGAGGGGATATAACACTGACAGCTGAACCAAATTGACCAAAGGGATATTCCACCTCATACAATGCCATACTCAGCAACAAAACCTCTCCAAACCCACTGCTCCTAGACTGGCATTTGTCTGCTGGTGGCATGTGGTGTGCGGTGGCCTTTGAATCAATAGTTTTTCCTCTCTTTTTCTCCCTTGTTTGTTAAATTGTCCTTGTCTTGAACAATGATTTTTTTCTTCTCTTTTTTTGCTCTTCTGACTCTCTCCCCAAACCCACTGCAGGTTAGAAAGAGCAAGAGGCTAGTAGGTGCCTAGTTGCTGGCTTGGATGAAGCCACCACAGTCCCTCATGCAATTGTGAGTGTGAGTTGTGTAACTTTCTTCCTCAACTATAATTAGCATGGGGTTGTATATTACTCCATGCCAAACTATGTAAACAATGTTATAGAAAGTGCTACACATTCTTAAACCTCTGAACAACACAAGGGCTGTGCAAAACTGAACTGAAAAGTAAAAATGAAAGTGCCTGGGAATTTAAAAGCAAGTATAAAATTTCAGAAATACAGAAAATAAACTCTTCCTCTTTGCAATCCCAGTCCTTTTCACTTTCCCAAAACTCAAGCAAGTACACAAAGAATAGATCTATTTCCACTAACAACTGCACAGAAAACGCCTAGTGTTGCAATGGCTTAAAATGTGAAACAGAAATTAAGATAGAGATTTCAAACTTACCAGGTTACTTAGAAGTTCTATACATCATGACTTGTTATACAGGAATGCACAAGCATATACACCCAAGGGATACATATAAATACGAAGCTTCACTGATCACAGTAGAATTCATAAGATACATATATCAGTATGATAAGGTGAAGAAACAATGTACTTACCGGGTTTGGTTTGTGGCACCTCTGAGCTTAGTGGTATTCTATGTTTGGAGGGAACACGCTGTGTTTCTTTTGGTACTGAAATGAAAAAAAAAAAAAAAAAGCAACTATTAAACTTTTAAGAACCGAAACTGACAGAACACATAATATTAAAAAAGAACACATGCCTTTGGAACCCTCTGGAAACGAAAAATGCTTATATGATTAGTGAAGTCTGGTACAAAAAGGAATAGTGCTGATGGAGAAACCCTGTAACGGGATAACATAAAGCAAGGCCAGTAAGCATGAACCAGTATAAAAGATGAAGCAGCACAGGACATGAATTGAATACAGAGACACATGGTCAAAGGTAGAATGTGTTGCATCCACCCACTTTACAGAACACATTTGTGTGAGAAAACCCAAACAAGAAGATTATGAATTGTTAGTATAAAACCACACACACACAAAACCGAATAAATTTGATAGTAAACAATCATGGCAGTGGAGTGCAATGAAGATGTTCTTGTGATGTTCAGTGCATACTGAGAAAAATGCTAGATGTGATGGTTCCTGTTGGTAAAACTGTTACCTATTGTTGGTTTTAGTTGATCAGTTCTAAGGGTTATAGATTCCAGGACTGTATTAGAAACAAAACATAACAGTTATTATGAAAATTGAAGAGAATAACTCCACTTACAATTAGTATTACTTGTTTAGTAACTGCATTTTAAATTATATACTGTGTATACTGCCTCGTACAAGATCTGTTTTATTAAATGAAGCTTCTGAGAAATCAGTGGAAGCTGAAACATAATGTGAGCTTAGTTATCTTGCAGGCTTTGATTAGATGTTAAAATATGTATCACTCCCTTTTTCAGAAAATGTTATTTTAGGGACACAAATCTCTCCCTTTTGTGGTGCATTTCATATATGGTTTATATATACAATTGGAATCAGAGATAATTTTCTTGTTTTCTGGGTGCTATATTATTAAAGAACTTAATGGTGTATTGCATGATCACACCCTTCAGCTCTAAATTGGCATCTAAAATGAAACCTGGTGTTTAAGAGGCATGAGGATCTGAAATTGATGCTCTTTTCTTGCATTTCTTACACTAGAAACAGAGACAAAATAGAAATTATATCCCTCTCTGTGTCAGTTCTTCTGTATGGGTGAAAAAATTTCCTTGCACCTTTTAAGACTATTACAAGATAAGCGGATGATATGGTAAAAAAAGTTCTGTATGTTATAGGTTCTTGAAGAAACCATAGGTTTTTTTTTAACACAGAACAGTACAAACCTGAAACATTTTTATAACAAAACCATTTTTTGAGAAGGCTAGAAAGTAATGAACAATGGCCATAGACTCAAACACTGAGTTTATGAAAAGTTGTATTTTCAGTTGCAACTTGGAAACTTTCTTTTACAATCAGCCACCATGGTTGAAACATCATCCAAGCACAAGGATTTTGACTGTTTTCTACATGAGGAAATTATATCTAATAGATAATATCAGCTTTCAAAAATATTGATCTTTGTCTACAATTTTAAAGAACTCCAGTGAAGTGATTATCATTAAATACTTTGCATCTACCAAGAGATAACATATGTTCGTATTTGACACCTTTGTAATTTTCTGTTGATAGTAATAACTGGACAGCAGAGATAGAGAGTAATTTTTTATACCTACCACTAAACTCAACTGTACTCATCTTTAATGACATAGTATAAAAATCCAGTATTTTGGAGTATGACATAAATGACCATTAATGCTATAAATATTAATACTTATAAATAAACAATAACCATGCCCTGTGTAATTTGTTCATAGTGCAGAAAATAATAATGTCATGAAATTAAACAATTGTGACTTAAAAGGAAAAGTTATTTATTCTATGAGAATAGTAGCACTATTGCAACTATAATAATAACTATTGTTATTGTTATTATGAATAACATCATTATATTAAAACTGTAAAACTATATTGTATTAGAAGTGTAGCCACAATACATACTTTATTTGTTAGATATTTTCTTTGGTTACCACTGTAATCTGAGTTTAACAGTAATATTATCCTCCTTCTGCCATGGAGCAGCGTACTCATTCTTTCACATGATGAAAGATGCCTAATGAATGGTACTACTCCTGAACACTGCAAATAAACATTGATCACACATGAGAACACAAACCCTCTGTGTTTTAACTGGCTCAGATAACTAAACAGCTGCTCAGAAGTACGTTTCAATCCCATATAAACAGTATTAAAAATAATCACACAAAGCAGTTTACCATCTTTAGCTTGTGGGATATGAGGTTTGGGCGAAGTTTTAGGTTTAGAATGAAAACGTTGAGTTTCCTTTGGAGCTGGAAAAGAAAATGTGGGTAAGAAGTTGATCAGCACCAATCTAAGCAAGAAAGTAGAAGTTTAGTTATTTTTGAAGTTCAGGTTTTATTTTTTTGAATGAAAAGCTGAGAAAAATCACAGAAAAGCATAATTATAAGATGATTCAGAGCTGCCAACTTTGTTTCCTTTAAAAAAGTGGACATTTCAACTGTGAAGAAAGCAATAGGCTTAACTATCATGAATGCCAAGCAAGAGAATTACCTAGAAGAAAAGTGAAGTTTAATTAAACAATCCTAAGGCATGAAGTGATTAATTTAATTGATGCTTTCTGTGATGAAAAATGTAAACATGACAGTTTGCCAAGGAAATATTGTTACCTATCGTTGACCTTGGTTGTTCAACTCTAGCTGTAATAGGTTCCAAGACTGCAACAGAAACAGTATGACACAGTAAGTAGGGAAAATACTCCAGAAAACTAATAATTATTCCACTGGTAAGTATAAAAGCAGGTGTTAATACTACACTGCAGTAATGTGGAACTTCGAATTAACTCTTATTTTTTTACAAACAAGGACAATTAAACTTCCTAATTGTAATGGTTCAATAGGAAAAATATAATTGCACAAACTTGATGGCAACAGAAGCAAAATATGCTAACTGAAAACAGTGAAACCCGGAACAAGCAAGCTAAACAGAAACTAAACTAGGAACAGCTAAACTCAGAGACAGCAAAGGATTCTTGGTATACAAAAATGCCAGGTATCCCCAAACTGAAGTCTGCTGCTTGAAAGTGACATACTGACCATGACATAACAGTTGCATTTTCCCTCTAGAGTGAGCAATCAAACAGAGAGCTAAAAGGCTGCTATTGGTACAGCTATAGAACAATATAACTATAGCTGAAAAACTTATTTTGGTAAAGCGTCTTAGTTTATTTTCATTATGTCCTCTCCTAATTTGGATCACAAACCAAATACATCATGTCCTTTTCCTCCTCACAAAATACGCGCCAAATTAGGGGAAAAAAAGGGTGGAAAAAATCGTAACCCTAAATCATGAAATAGCAGAATCTATAAAAATTTCCTGGAAGTACAGAAAATATGTTAAAATACTATTAACTGATAAACTCTCCCTTCTCAAAGCAGTATTAACTAAAGCAACATAGAACATACAGCCATACAGACCTAAAGACAGCATTTTCTATAACCTATACTCACATCCCAAACCCTCTGATACATCTACCTATTTTAAAAAGAGGATTTACAATAAATAAAACTACAAAACTTGTTTTGCAACTGATGCTTTTGATACTACAGTATATTTTACACTTCTAGCAACATTCAGTGTAATATAGCCTAGTATTAATACTGCTGCAAATCAGAAAAAAATACTAAACAGTGTTACTTCTTTCTGTCAACAATGGCCAGACACTGCATAGGAAACTTAAACTAGTTACTAGTCTTACTAATGTACTCACTGCATATCCCTGATCGCAATGACTTTTCCACTATGTAAGTTCATGAACTACCTTCAGAATTCAAGTTCAATGTATTTTTCTATATAACACTCATTTCCATTTTCAGCTTGCCTTCAAAAACTTAGTGAGTTCTTACAAAGAAAAACAACCACTTCAGATATTGATAACAAAATCAAATCTGTTAGGTCTGCAAATTGTTTTCTGAAGCAATTTGTTTTCCCTTTGTATAAATATTATCCCAAAATAATGAATTATTTCCTTCTCTGGTCTCCAGGGATAAAAAGTTGACTTTTTTTTTCTTTTTCATATTCTGCACTAATAACAAGCCTCAAAGTACACAATTTCAATAGAAGTGCCCTATCACGTCTAGCTTGAGATGTTTTAGTCTTAGCAGATTCTTTGGGCTTCAAATGAGTGGATTGTGATTTTGGATCTGGAAGAACTGGAAGAACCTTAGTTTGTTAAAAGCCAGCATTTAAGTTGAAAGTAAATTAGAAGAATCACATTCAGCAATGAAAAAATGAAGTCCAGGAAATGATCTTTAGCTCTTATCAATGAATAAACACAGAAAAAAACGTGCTATGGGTTTAATGCAAAAAACATTATTGTATATGGGCAAAATAAGCAGACAGAGTCTTTGAAGAAAGGGATAATCAAAGAGTTGTATCCTCATCTGCAGCAGAATTAGCTTCTAGAAGTTTAGCTAAAAGCCAAAGAAAAGAGAGCTAAGAAACGATGCTAAGTAAACATTGTTGTCCAATGCTGACATTGCCAATTCAAGGTTGTTAGATGAGTTCTGAGACTACTTCATAACGTCAAACTTACTACAGTCGGAAAAAGTGAATCTGAGTGATTTGTTCCTAACAATCAAAACAAATTGGTTGTGTTTGATTAAATAATTTACACAAAGACTTAAAGCCATCCTCATCCAGTGAAGTCTTATAAATTATGTGGGCTTCATCTAGGTTTTAAAGAGCAAAGCTATACCTTTGAAAGCATCTTGAAGTCCTTCTCAGAATACAATCTGCGTAGAAAACGCAATGACACAAATTGTCCTTTAAATGAGACATAACATTTTAAGGTTCACTGTAAAGGACACCTTTGTTTTTAGTATAGTTTGAAAACATATTTATTAAAGATATCACTCACCAAAAAAGGTAGCTGTCATGTATTTCTTTATATAATCATTCATCCTAACTAAAGCTAGAATTACTTTCTTTTTCTTAGATTGAACCCAAGTTTCTGTGGATTAATTGAAAAGATAACAATATTTTCCTTAAATCTGAGGAATTATCAAGCAATGCTCTGTCATGCGCAACAAAAAAATTTCCCCCTTCTGCAGAAAATGTTTAGCAGTTTGTACTTCTAGATGTGATTTTTAGCTAAAGTATATTACTTTTGTATTTAATAAAATCTTTGTTATTATGATAATTCTTAGTCTTTCCTCTTCTAACGTAATTGAAGGGTCTAATCATCACTCTTTGAATGATATCCTGTCTTTTACAAGACAATATGTCCATGATAAGAATATGGAGAAATAATAAAGCACCAAAACTATATTTCCATTTGTTGTGTTTGAAATACATATGAATAAGCAAGAAGCCTACACAAAATTGTTTCCAACTGCACATGTTATCAGACCAATGAAAAGAAGAATGACTAATGATGACTCATAATCGTTACCCTCTGCAGTCTTTGGATGTTCATATGTGTAGGGACTCCTAGTAGTGACTGACACTGGAATGGTTGCTGCTGGAATAAAGAGAATTTTCATGAGACAAATACAGGTTCATCTATACCTATTTCTCAACATTTCGTATGGCTTAGCTGCTCTTGCTTCCCAATCAAAATCTGCCATTGTTCAAACAGAACATCCCCATTGTTCAAACAGAAACACTAAGTGATAAATTTACTGAATGCTCTTAAGCATTGTCTAGTATGATCTTCCTGTTCTTTGCCAAATTCTTCTCCCAGTTGCCACATGTGGAGGTACTGCTCTGTCATCACAAAGATCAGCAGTGAATTCTACATCTATTTAACAGCTGAAGGCTACTTTTTTATATCTGCCAGCACTGAGTACTGTACATAATGTACTACAGTTCCCTCTATATCCAAGCAGGGAAACCCAATAAGCAGCATAATATACTACAAGTTAGGTACTTTGCACATCCTTCCAGATCCAACCTAGGGCCATATATTCAATACAACATGTTTTTCTGATGACACTTAAATCACTCAGATCTGTTTTTTTCCTTTTCATCTCTTTGTTATTTTCAAATAAAAAATTCAACAATGTCATCCTCCACCCAACCCCAAAGAGATTATGAAAGTCTCTGGTAATAATATCTTCTCAGCCCATTTAAAAAGAAGTTCATTAATAGCTATATAATTCACATTTCATGTTGACTTTTCTTGACAAATGAAGAAAGTTGAGCAAGGAGATGGATTTCTCAGAATGATGATGAGAGAAGAATAAGATTGGGTGGAAATAAAATTACTTTAATTTCCTCTGACCTTTCTGAGAGCAGAGTACCTAAAAAACCCTCCCAGGCAATATAAGAGAAGCTTAACATAAAAGTGATTCTTGTTATTATTGAACAATTTGTCAGATTATTGGGTTGTAAGGACTGAGCAGCCAGGCAACCTGAGGCTTTGAAGGACAGAAAATACTAAGACAGACATGCATCAAATTGTCAAGCAGAGTCTTCATAGGCTGAAAAGGTATAGTTCCCGGGTACCACTATCCTTCACAAGATGCATGTTAAGAAGTCTTTCCAGGACCCTCATAGTCCTGGTAAGGGAGAGAAGACTGGAAAAGGAACAACTACACATATGCATCAATCTATCGAACATTACTCTATCTTAGCTTCAGTACTGTATGGCGAATACTGAAATTTACAAATAGTAGGCAGCTGAGATCTTTCTCTACAACAGATATGTTCCGCTTATTTGTTGTTAAAACAGTTCTGCGGTTATCATGCAGAAGTCTCGTATGACACAAGTTGAAATGCACGGATGAATATGAAGAACTAGTGTTTTGTACTAGAGGCACAAGAGTGGAAAATTATACTGTGTCTACAAGGCCTCAACAGGGGTTCATTATAAAGAGCTATTCTTGAACTTTTCTGGGAAGAAAATGTTGCAGTGCATGGTAGAAAATTAACTACATTTTCCTTCCTTGAATAATGGAGAACTTAGTATTTTTAGATAGAGTAACATCTAACAGTAATACAAGTGAACACAACAGTTGGCCGCAATCACCTCGATGAAAAGAACTGTTGTGTTTAATGCAAGAAAAAAATTCAGTCACCCAAATATCAAGAAGAATGAAGCTGCAAACTTCTACTAGAAATACAGCTGATTGGTTGGAAAACCTGAAAAATTTTGTTTGTTTTTAAATATTTTTTTTTGCTTCACTGCAAAAAGACAAATAATTTACCAGAAACAGTACAAAATCCTATTAAGAATGTAAGTCAAAATTAACTTTCAGGAATTCTGGTTTGATCCAAAGTGGGTCATTATTAAGTCAATGATCAAGTATGACTTTGGCAAATATTTGTCATTATTTTGATTCACTGTTAAAGGAGGGTGACAACGACTGTGACGACACGAGTTTCTCATTTAAGCTGAACTCCCTAGTGACCCTGGAATACAGAGGAGATTCTGCTCTCTACCTATTTTGCAACCTATCCAAAGGGCAGTTTATCCCCTTGCACTGCATATTTTACATGTCAAACAAGAGCTTCTGAACAAGAATATCATCATTTGTCCCATGAGCACAAATGACAAATTCACAAATGCCTACTCACAGGAAAATCATTACAAGCTTAATTATGATTCAAAAATGGTTCTTAGGATTCCACCTGATTGATCAGTAAAATCACTAACAAGAAAGAGACAAAAAAGAGGTATACAGAATTGTGTAACCTTCTGTGTAGTTATATAGAAACTTGTTATACAGACATTCACAGTGGAAACATCAATATACAGTGTTGATTCAAGGATGTAAAACAATTTTACGCAACACTTTACAAATTAGTTGCTTTTTTTTCTCTGACATTTCAAAAAAACCCCAACCTATGCAGGATTCAGATCTGTATTCAGATATAGGTATCTACAGCAGACACAAATGTAATTAATCCTGTAATACACTACACTAAGAATGTTGTAGAAGCTGTAATCACCATGAAAAGCTAATTATTCACACTGTTTTGAGACAATTCCAAGTCATAAATACCTTTTAGTTAACAAGCCTCACAAGGAATTATTTGGTTAGAGCAATTCATTTTATGATAAAAAAACAATTCACAGAGAATCTGGAAATAATTTAATAATATTGCCTAATTTCCTCCAGGATTAAGAATTATATATTTTCTAGACTCTGTGTTGAACTAACTTGTTATTATGAAATGAAAAGCAGGATAACAACTTCCTTGAATGCCAGGCTACGCAGCTTGGTGATTTGGGCTATAAAAGTTAAAATCTTTTTGCTTTGCTTCAAATTTTTTTTGTTTCAATACAAAAATAATATTCCTCTAAGTGTGCAGCTCCCCTCAGTGCCCATCTTTCTGATGATCATGTGCTAAGCGTCACACAGAATAAATTTAAACTAAAGAATACTACTTAAGTGACACTTTATAACAAATGTTTGCTGTGGAAATTAGTTACCGGGTTTAGTTCGTGGCTTTTTGGTTCTGGCACGTGGTCTAGGTTTGGATGCAGAAGGTGTGCTTTTTGCTTCTTTAGGAGCTGAAATAAATATACTGAGTTATAAGATTATCCTTTCCACCATATCACACGAAAATTACATTCTTCAAGCTTGAAATGAAACAATGAATGGTCACTGGGAACAAAAGCAAATGGTGAAATCAGATTTGCTAAGAAGACTTCTCAAAAATCTTCCACAGACTACACCACCACAGCAAAATACCTCCTTGTCCTTCGCTTAAAAATCAGTGAACAAATTTAAAATATGTAATTGTAGCCTACGGTCACATCAAAATGTTCCTTTCATCAAGTTAGCAAATTAATTTTTGTTAGATACCTAAGAGGCAAAATAATAATGGTGTTTATCCTTTTGAACTCCAAGTCAATTTTAAGCAGTCAAAAGACAGCTGTAGACAAAATATGGTAGAGCTGGCAAAACATGAAATCAATAATAAGGGAAATGCTTCATAACTGTAGTAATTGAGTTCTGTTACTAATAGATATAACATCATCTAGATGGTAACAACTAAGAGCAACCAGTCCTAGAAACCTTTTTCCCCTGAACATGCATTGGCTCAAACTGCAATTAGCTAAATATAACTGTTAATATGACATCTGATAAAGCTTCAGGTGGATTTCAGGTAGTATAATCAGTAATTTTGTTTGTATTTTTAAAGCAGTGCTGTGAGACCTCTTTCCAAGAAAGGTTTCATAGCAATGGACACAGTGGCAAAGCAAATGATATTTATAGAAGGAACAGAGTAGAATAAGACATATGAAGTGACTGAAAAGTGTTTTTCAAGACAAAATGACATTCAGAAAGATTCATAAAAGAACAGTAGAATAAACAAGTCCATCCAGTGCCACAGGAATCCTTCACTGAGAGTTCTAGGATTAATGTTCACAATGCTAATTTTGCACTTGGCCTTTCAATATTATTTCCAGTGGGTTTTTAATGATTTTCTAAGACTAAAAGTATTTTGGTGTAGAAAAACCTCCAACAAAATGGAACACAATTCTGAACACAAATTTTACTGTACTATAGAACTAGCAAAACAGTATGAAAAAAAAAACCTCAAGTTTCTTTTTATCCTAAGTTTAGAAAACCCCTTTCTGAATGCTTATTCCCTAACTTTATTCCTCTCAGAGAAACGGATTAAATATAGCAAAAGCTATGAGATAAAGTGAAAGAGTAAAAACCGTGTCCTGGACTGCAAAGAAGAGTGACCAACAGCTGCAGAAGCATGTATTACCTAATGTTGATTTTGGTTTTTCAACAGTGTGAGAAGTCTTAGGCTCCAAATGTGGGGATTTAGGGGCTAGAAAAGAAAAAATCAAGTGTAGTCGAACAAGTTATTAGACGTATCAAAAGTCAGCCAAAAGCATTATCTTTCTGTTAATTGAGGGTGCTTTTATGTTTTTAAAATGGAGTAGATAAACATGTTACTAAGTCCTATTCTTATGCATAACACCCTACACTTGCTTTAGTTTTGTTTCCTAAGAAAATAGACATTGTGTGCTCGTGGCTACATGTTGAGAGTCTGCTTCTAGGGCTCCTCCCCCATATCTATGGTCTCAAGACATTTTCAATCCATTAATTTGATCAACAAATACATTATTTTTATGTTGTGGGAGACTAATAAGAACGGATATCTGAGGGCTTTGACTCGAGTAAAGACTGCAGTTCATAACAAATACCAGAGGATCTACCCCAAAGAGAAAACTACTGAAAATCTTTAGTCAGAGCCTGCAGTCGATTGTAAGACATGTATAAGAATCAATGACAACTCTGGGAATGCACAACATAATATTTATTGATCTGGTACCTGAACCACTAAAGGAAGCAAATTCATCCCCCTTAATCCAAAATCAGAAGAAAATGCATACAGAGATCTATTTTTTTTTTTTTAATAAGAAAGCAGAAAAGGGGAAAAAAAGACACAATAAGATGGTAAAGTTCCCATGGTCAAAGAACACATATTGTGCATATGAATGTTTACCCTTCTGCTTTGAGAAAGCTCCACTATTTCCACTAAAATGGCAATCCTTTCCAATGAGTTCCTTGCAGGAGGATTTATTGATCACATAAGTAGTACTTTACTTTCAATCAACAAACTGTTGTGACTAGTAAAGCTGTAAAGCTGCCACCTTTACCATAATATGTCTGTGTGAATGTAGGAGATGGGAACTGGTAAAAGGGATTATAGAAATAATAATAATAATATATATCATTCATACAAGCGATATTACAAAGCCATGTGCCACTCAGAATTTTTTTTCCCTTCCAGGTCTTTAAAAATTTACAAAACTAAAGAACTCATTTATGTTTTTATCACTGGACTGAAATGCATGAAACTGATGAGCTTAACTCTCATTCCTTTTGCTAGGCAACATTCAATGACCTATTTTAGAATGATGAGTTAGTCAAGATGCTCATGTATTGCGTAACTCCTGTCTTTTAAGCAAGTTTTGCTTAGTTTTAGTGAACATATGTCTCTGCGTACCAACTTATACAAATCATGTGCACAATTACCAGGTTTCACAAGCTGTACTTCTGTGGTAGCAGATGGTTTCACTTTAGAAGGAATAAGTGGTATTTCTTTTGGAGCTGAAAGAAAGAGCTCAGTTTGCAATCAAAAATTGTTTATCAAGGGTTTCCCACAACAAAGTGCACATGCCATGAGTTTATATCGAAGGGCAGACAACTTAGTATGGAATGTCAAGGCGGTATGATGAATTCAGAGCTTAAAGCATGGAATGGAGATGACATTGAATTGCTGTGCCTAGATCGGAAAAAAGATTCTGTGTCTCTGAAACAGTTAAAATTTGCACTATAAGAGCCCTACATATTAGAGACAAAGTCAACACATGCATGTGCATGAGATTGAGAGTGTGAGAGAGAAAATGCTTCAATGAAAAGATGATGGAATTTTTCATGCAAGGGGCAAATTTTACTTCTCTGATGACAGTAAAACCATCCTGAACGGTGCTCTTATACAGAGATCTATCAATAAGAATCAGTCTAATGACAATAGAAGAATAAGAGTCTACAATCAGAAAATAGAATAATGATTATGCATGTGAAATGATATGCTAGAAGAAAAGCATTCATATGGGGTGTAGTGCTCAAAGCAAACACAGTTTTTCACTGGGTGAAAACAACATTACCTAATGTTACCCTTGGCCATTGAAAAGGACGAGAAGTTTTAGGTGTGAAAGATTCCAGAATGGATTCACTTGTTGCTGTTGGAAAAAATTATGACAGTCATAGGAGAGCAAATGGAAGAAACTGTTCCTTCATTAGCAAACCCAAATTTGTTTTCACAAGAAAAACAAGTGTGTCACTAATGCTTGGACACTTGTCAGTTTAGTACATGTTAAAGGGAAATTCAGTCTTTCGAACAGCACAGAGCTTCAGTGACTATAAATCAGCGCATTTGTGATGTGCAGAAATTCTGCATGTTCATTTTCTCCTGCCTTCATTGCAACTGGTCTGGATCTCAATCACTGCCAAGCAAGATTTTAAGTCAAACATTTGAACATTCTGAGTTTTGGTCCATTACTTAAGGAAGATGGTATGGTGTAAAATGTAAGAATTTAATGAAGAAGACATGCTGAACAATCAATTAGTCAGACAGTAAAATCATACAAATTTGGAGTAGAAAGCTGACAACAATTCCAGCTATGGTTTCAGTCCAAAAGTATCAAGTGTCTGTTACTTGTTAACCAATTTCATGCATTAAGGATACACTCACCTTAGTATTTTTTAACAAGGCTACATCAATCGAATGCAGCCTACAGCATACATCACAGTATTTTCAGCAGCAGAACTGGACAATAAACACTGTTTTCTCAGTTATCTGAGTGGTATATTTTTAAAAATACTGAAGAAAAATCACATGGCTGAGTTGACATACGCATTTTAAGAGCAAGAAATAACCAATTTCAACCATTAACAGCAATCTATTATGAATTCAAAATTCAGGTGTTAGGGTCAAATCCAAAAGTGTGCTGAAAGAGAAGATAATCAGTGTACTTATTTCAGTGGGTTTTAGAGCATGGTTTGAGGTACTGAATTGAACTAGGTAGAGATGATTGTACCTGGTCCAGTATCTGTTGTTTCAGGCTTACTAGGTGTCACAGGGCTTGAAAGAACAGGCTGAACACCACTCAAAGCTATAAAAGAACCAGGTCACAATATCTATGATTATTAATTCTACACATAGAGGTTTTTTAAATAACAAACAAATATATCTATATACCTAATTTTGTTATACAAAGGTCTACCCACAATAAGCATACCTTACCTTGACAATGGACCAGAGCTAGTTTGGAGTGAGAGGTGAAGCTAGTGTTTAAAATGACAACTGAATCTAAAATGTCAGCCAACCAAATCTGATATTACTTTAGATAGCATAGCCCATGTAGTTTAAAGCAACCCAGAAAATACATAGATAAAAGAACTTCTAACACCGCGGTTATAAGCATAAAGCACTCAAAAAACACAGAAAAAATATAATATGCAGAACTAAAAAACACTGCAAATATATTTCTGAAAAAGGGACTGTTTAAATTCTCTTTGGTGTTTCCTGTTAAGATTTTGTCAGTCATTTTTAATGTTATGTAGTGTACATATATACATGTGTAAAAAAAGAGTAAAATAAAGTAAAAAAAAAAAGCACTGAACCATTAGAACTAGTAAGAAACAAGCTTACTATGCTGTCATAAATAATACAGAGTATATAAACGCATGTATCCACCTATCCTAGAGTACAACAAGAAACTTCAAAGAAAAAAAGCCAAGTAACTTTAAAATTCTTATTCAGCTTTAGGCACTATTATTATTAAAGCAAGATTACTTCATTTAAGTCTACATCAAAATAGCCCGAATAGCTTTTTGAGAGACAAAAGTAAGATCAAAATCACTACTAAGTGAGTTTCTCAGCAGTAAGCACAAATTGTCTTGGCTGATGTGAAGAATGGTATTTTATCTACACTGTCAATCATGACTCAAGCAGAAGACAAATACCACGCATGGACAAAGTATCTGGGACTAATAGGATTTAAAAAAAATGCTATTAAAACACCAGAAATGGTTTAACTGCTAACACTAATGCATTACTATTACCTATAGTTGTTGTTAGCACATAAGGTGTTCTGGAGAGTGGAGGGATAGATATTTCCAGGTCAGCTGAACTTGTAACTGCAGAAAAATGTAAATAACCCTGAGAGACAGATTCTTATTGGTGTACAAATGAGGGGTATGTGGGAATGGTGAAATCAGAAAAAAAGTAAGATTGTTTTACATTGCTTTACAAGGTGCCAGCACCACTATAATACAGTAGCGTGAAGATGAACTGGTGGTACAAATGATGAAGAAGCTGCTGCAAGAAATATGATGAAATATTCAAAAATATCAGACAATGTGATGGAAAAATATAAAAAGAACAGATAAAAAAATAATTTAAGAGGAGGTGAAAAGCAAAGAAAGACTTGCTTATGGCTTGCAAGACGTGACATACAGAAACCCAGTTTAAAAACACTAAAAAATAGAGACGACAAAGGCGACATCTACAATTTCTGATACACAGAAAGAATTTTCTTGCAAAAGAGAAGGTGGAAGAACCCTACAAGGATTAATATAGGCAAGAATTGTGGCATCATTGGAAAAGACTGTGAACTATATGACAGCTAACAGAAACACAAGATTTTTTGAGTGCTACAAAAACAGACTTCAGAATCACTTTCCACCACTTGGACTAAGACACTATGAAACATGGCTACCATCTCTGGGAATCTACAATTCCATTTCTTCGCCATGGGAAGGATACGTTAGTACCGTTCGTCACACTTCTAACTTGCACTTGACTTCAGGTCTGTAGACTTACCAGCCTACTTGTGTAATGCTTTTGTAACATCATGGGCCAAAAAATATCTCAAAGCAACAGGACTGGTCTTGTACATCTGCCAATGTGAAAGAAGCTATAGCCATGAGCATTTCCACCCATTGTCACCACTTGCCATATCCAGTGCCTTAACTAAACAGGACTTTTCATATATGGCTATGTCTATTCTTCACACCAGCATAGGCCCAAGAGAAATAACAGTTCATCCAAAAGAACAATAACATCTTTTGGGACAATCCCTGCTTTTCATTGTCACCAAGTTTGCTAGAAATCACTACCAAATTAGGTCATTAGCACAGCCAGGCGCAAAAGGCTGCCAGTGTTTCAAACCTTGAAGAAATATGCTGTGCTTCAATGAAAGCTGAAAAAAAAGCATCGTTCTTCACACACTAATGTGACTTCAAGAAGTAATAAAGCAGAGCATTCCCAATTCCAGTTAATGACAATGTAAAGGTACAAGCAGATGACAACTGGCTGCCCTGCAAGTCAGCACCAAAGCAACCAAGAGCTGCACTCTTGGACCAAGAAACCCTGGTGCGCAGCTGAGCTGTAACACCGTCCTCTTCTGCCAGCCCAGAAAGAATTTGCCATTTAAGAACACTGTCATATTTTAAAGTCTTGGAGAAAAGAAGACCATCTACTAAAACATGGAGAAGCAGGGGAATGATAGCTGAAAGCAAGGTGTGACAATGAGTTCTCTACGCAAGCTGTCATTCAGTCCCTGCAGAAAATGCTTGTCAGCAATGGAAAAAGCGTGGAACTAAATAATAGGATTGCAGAATAAGTGTGATGAGTGTGTTGCCAAGCCAAGCTGCACCAAGTCTTCATACTTTCCATGGAAGGTGACAAAGATGCCAGGTGGTTTGGAATGGGAGGGATGATGGGGAGTGAGCGAGACAGGAGAAAATGAAGAAAAGAAGATTTTTTGCTAGTTACCCATCACAGTTTGCTGGGTTGCCAGGGAGGAAGGAGTGGTAGATTTCAGCCTTGGTCTCCGAGTAGCTAAGATCAAACACAAAAAAACACTTTCAGGCCCTCAGACAGGCTGTTGTTGCATGAGTGGTATCAAGATAGAGCTATAAACAAGGAGATACGGCCCTGCTTAGGAAGGCTGACATGTCATAGAAGCGTGAACCTATCTTTCAGCTGGCACATATACCCCAAGGTAACAGAGTAAACCTAGAAATGGAACCCCAGAAAAAGGCAACAGAAAGCTTACAAATGGAGTAATTTCTAATAAGTAGCCACAAGTGATCAACCACATAATTGACCCACTTTTCAGGACATCCAATCATCTGAACAGCTCATCATCACAGAGAAAAGCACTGCCAAAATAATCAACATAGGATGGGAATCACAGGTTATTTACCCTTCACAGTCCTTGTGGTTTCCAGCAGAGTAGATGAGGTGGACTCCAGGTCTGGTCTCTGGCTTGCTATGGTCAGACATGGAAATTATCTTGAGATACCCACACAATCTCGGCAGAGCAGTAAAAGCAAATCTGGTTCAGAACATCCCTGTAATTAGGTCTATTTAAGGCAATGTGTGCCTTTTGCTGGCAACATATTGTGACTCAGTGACTAAATTAGCCATCAACTGTCTTGCCGTATTGAGTTGAAACTAACACAATATTCTTAAAAATACAAAAACTAAATGACTCTCCATCAGCTAAATGGAAAAATGGCTAAATATCTGCTTTACCAAACAGCTCCTTACATTTCCTTGGTACATTCCCTAAAACCAGTCATTGCAGGCTGATCATGGAAGCCAAGAGACCCATCTTTGTTTTCAGAATACAAGATGACAGGTAGTGTGTACCTCCCAAATGAAAAGAATTACAAATACTTCCTTATTCCATCATTCCATCATTATTCTACCAATTTTCAGTCATACATCTAACTCTCCTTAGCAGTTCAATAATTTGTGCAAAAAATGTATTTTCTTATTGTTGTTTTCATCACTATTATTATTATTGTTATTATTATTATTTTTACAAGGAGCAGATTATATAAGGCCCCATCATTCCCACAAAAGTCCTCACTATTCCCCATTACATCTGAAAATCCCCGTTCTTCCTTTAGGTTAGTATCTATGCCAATGAGTAACATGCCTGTTCATAAAGCTTGAACTTCAGTGCTTGTTAGTGAAAACATTGGAGAAAATAACTGATATCTTGTAAGGAAACTATGGGACAGCTATAGCACCACAATAAGACAAGCTGAAGTAAAATTATATTTCTGCCATATTGGAACATCACATTCTAGAAAGAATTTTCAAATTAAAAAACTGCAGCAAGAGACACACGAGCGTTGCATGACAAGTTCATTTTGTGAAAAAGTGATTTTTCAAGAGACGGAAAAAAGCACAGAATAAAACGACAGAATCATGTCGTTAGTATGTCAAGTGTTTTTGCAAGCCAAAGTGATTAACAAACCTAGGCGTTGTTAAAAGTAGATAGTTTTCATCTGAAGTGATGGCAGGAGAATAGAAAAAATATCATATATACCCTCTACGGTTTCTTGGTTTGCAAGGTGAAGAGAAGTAGATTCCAGCTCTGATCTCTGAGTAACTAAGATTAAATCAGAAAACTGCCTTCAGATACTACAGATGAACAATGTTTTTTAAAGCAATGTTCATACGTAATTCTACATGAATGAAGCCCATATTACATACAGTTTTTTTAATAAATATTTGCATTCATCACAGTATTATTCCATTTTTTTTAAATCAGAGTGGCCCAGCTGAGTTAACGTAGAATACAAACAATTAACTTTTTAGTGACTAAGACCTATCAAGCAGAAAACTACAAAGAGGAATTGAGAAATTTAACAATTAAGTATCTCCTTGTCATCACTTATATAAATGACTGACCACCTCACTGACACATATGGCATTGCCACTGACAGGAAAAAAAATCAAATAGTTTTGAATAAATTTTAAAATAATGCTTTTCATATTTAAGCATTTACAAAATGACAGAAATTATGATGGAATCACTGTTTAACCATCACTGTCATTGTGGTTTCCAGAGAAAGAAAAGTTGTGTGCTTCAGGACTTGTCTTGGGATATCTAAGATCTGAGAACTTGAGATGTTATGGCAGTCTCTCTATGCATATGAAAGCATCACTTTAATCACATCCGAATAAATCAGTATTTAGACTGTAGTTTCTTAGGTATACTTATCCTACCATATAAACAATAAATCATTTTCTTTGGTCACTTTGAATTACCAAAAACCCTGCACCATTTGCTAAACACTGCTCTTAGTAGACAGTAATGGCCATCATGATATTTCAGACCTGTCATTTAACTGCAATAAATGACAGATCTCAAACTTCATTTTCTAGCATCAAATATTTTCAAACTATAAATTGAAAACTAGTCAATGAATATCTAGCCAGAACTTCAGCCCACATCAAAGATACTGTCAAGTTTTTGAAATGACGACTTTATACTTAACATGAAAAACAACTACCTAGCTCTCATTACTATTTTTTTCATCACTCTTAAATTCTGAACTTTAGAGTGAAAATAATATATGCTTGGGAAAAAAACAAACAACAGCTTCTCTGCAGAAAAATGTGTACAGCTGAAGTTAGTAAGGGTTTCCATCAAGAGCTGAGCCAACTAGAAGAAGAAAAACAGATTGTGCTTTCTTAACCAATAACTGTAAGCATCTTCTTAGTTTACAGGAACCAGTTTCCATTCCGAAGAGGTATTAAGTACTTCAAACAGACAGAACCTTCTCTCCACACTGCTAGAGAACCATGAGCTAAAAGAATCATCACATTTATTTTCCAGAAACCAGTGAACAGATATGCAAATGGCAATAGTGAAATGCAAAGATCAGGATAAAATAATCCCTTTACTTGCATACAAATATATTACAGACAAATAGAGTGTTTCTGATAAAAGCATAGACCAAATTCTTAACACAAATAGAAGAGAGGTCAAATAGTAGATTTAAGAAAACGGAATCAAATTTTGAAACTACCATCACACTGGCAAAAGTGTTTTATAGGAAAACTGGAAGAGCACAAATTCGATGGACAAATAGAGAGAAAATTTCAAATATGGAATTCTTACTCTGAAAGAACTCCATTAGACTCCTACTGTCTAAGCAAGCAAAATGTTTTGGAAATGTATGTGTTTGTAGACAGGGTGATGAAGGTGAAGAGAGTTCCAGAAATTTCTCCTTTTCAATGATCCATTTGGCTACACACTTCTCTGTGTCTCTGGGCTATTTATTGTCCCCTCTATTTTCATTTCGTTTGCTCCACAAACATGTTTTCTGAATTACCTACCCGATGTTTGCACCTTTACTAGCACTGAGTTGAAGGTTAAACACAGTTAAGATGGCAAGTATAAAATGGTATAAAATAGTATAAAACCTACTTGTCAGTGTACAGGGCAATACTATAGAACATTTGCAAATATCTAGAGAGGTCTGCAGTAGAAGAAAACTTTCAGAGTATACCAAAAGAAGAAAAGGAGAGTTCTTGTGTTCAGCATAAAATTTGCCCTATAGATGAAGAAAAACATCAAAGAAAATGGCTTGATTCTTTAGGATACATGCAGAAGGTCATCAAGCCTTTTATCTCCCAGAATAAACATAATTCTTTTTTTCTCCTAGGCCTATCTGGACTACCAAGTCTTGAGCTATTCTACAAAATCCCTGAACTTGACTTTGCATTGCCCACTGTGCTGTCTTTCATCTCCTTACTAAGAATTTTGTCACTACGGTATAGCTTAAGAGACCTCCTTCGCAATAAATATACTTGAATATTCTACACAACTGAAGTATTTAGAAGTTTTTTAACTGTTTTAAAACCACAAATGAAAAGTCAACAGAAAATAAATCTATCGAGAGAATTTCCTACACATGTTCCATAATTGTAACTAACCAGGAAGACATCATAAATACCAATAATCACAAAGCTTCAGCATAGTAATGACAAAGCAATCATAAAATAAAAAGCAGTATAACTTCAAGTAATATTGTAGTTATCAGTATCAGGATACTCTACATATAATGGTGAAATTAAAGTTTGCTTTCCAGCCTCACCATACTCCACAGGCACAGAAGAGCCCAGGAATTCATATTGTAAAATTTTATTACATTAAATAATATATAACTGGATAATGGCAATTACAGGTAATAGTACCAATTAGTATCACAGAAAGTGATCTAAGAATTAGGAAAGAACCCCAAACCCAGCATTATAAGCATCATATACACTGCCTTAAATGAAAGTAGTATCTGATGCAGAATTTTTATCTTGCAGTTGTTCTCATCGCCAAAGTAAAGAAAATCAAACCAACATTTCATTCTTCTAATTTCTTACTGTCAAGAACACTTGATTTGCAAGAAATGTCATTATCAGATTGGATTGATGGTATTTCTGGGATTCCAGATGCTTTAGATGTGAAACTATCTGCGTTCCATTAAATGTTGAAAAGAAAATCTGGATTTAAAATGTTGAGAAATCTCACTGTTGCAAGGCCAGCACAACACATGACCCAGCACAAGCTGTGGTTTTCAAGATGATGTAACTGCAAACAGAAGCAAGACACTGAATGCTTAAAAGTCCTCTCTGTATTATGTGAGTAAAGAGAAAGATATGGAGCCAAATAGGGTGGTCATGGCATCCAACAGCTAATGCTAGACAGAACGCCTAAGAATCTTCTTATTTTAAACTTTCTGGAATTTAAGTTACACCATCAGGAAAATGAAATAGTTACAGGTCCATTCTCCACTATTTGGGAGCCTAGATGTTCATTGCTATTGATCCTGTTATTTCTGAAGCATTTACTCCACACCTTCAGCCGTTAGAACTGTTTCATTCAGGGGTTTAAACAAAACATATTAGCTTTTACTCGTATCCATCTGCAGTACTGCAACTTAAAAAGAGAACAGTACGTAATAAGACATGCTAAAACCTGTTATCATCAAACATAGCAATATAGATTTTTAAATATATTAGGAATGCAGACCAGAATTAGAAAAGCACTTTCTGTTTTAGAGTAATAAACAAATTTTCCTAAGTTAGTCTGGTATTTAAGAGAGCAAGTTAAATATGACAGTTCGGTAATTATTCTAGTTCATGTTAAACTTAACTAACAAGATACCAAAAATATGATGAAATCTCTGTGAAAATTTCTATTTAAAATTGCATTTGCAATTATTACCAGGTACAGCTGACAGCATTTCTTTGATGTTAGATGTCTCAGATGTTGAAGGAATGTGCTGATTTTCATCAAAAGCTGAAAGAAAGTCTGGAATTAAACTGAGAACTGACTTCAGAGTCACAGTATCTGGACAGCAGCTGTTGGGCAGTGCAAGACAACACTGATGTGAGATCAAGCGAGATGGCAGCAGCTTTAAAGATCAGCTGTGAAATGAGGTATTGAGTAATCACTGAAGCTGGTAAGAAATAAAGTAAGGTCAGTTCTGGTGTCTCATGCTAGGTAGACTTTTCCTCACTGGCCTTTTTTTATAAGTACCTATTCTTCGAAAGAATTTGCAACTACTAGAAGAAAATTAAAAGCAGCATATGCTAGCAGGTGTCTTTTTGTTACTTAGCCACTGTGGTAAAATTATTTTTCAGCTCCGATTACACAGAAATGGCCAAGTTGAAATGTGAGGGGAGTAAAAAAAAAATCCAGCCTAGCATCAAGTAGTTTTCAAAGCAATGTGTCTGAATCAATTTTAGCACTGTCCACAGCCAATGGAAGTGATGGCAAGCAATGGAATAGCTAATGGAATTATATACTATTTACCTATCATGCTCCTTCTGGTTTCCGTGGAAGTATGAGATGTGAATTTCAGGCCTGGGCCCTCGGTAGCTAAGATCAAATGTGAAAACAATCTTGAAACAAAATGAGATCAATCTTTAGCTAAGGTAATCTTCAGCCCTTTATTAGCAGGTCCAAAAGGTCTACATTTATTTTAGATTTATTGTATACAAAATTTTAATTGATATTTGTAGTAGTCTACTGTGTTCTTTGTCTTGTGAGATTGGGTTTTTTTTGGGATCCATAACATCTAATTTTGAGGCATTTATTACAAGGCCAGCTCTCTGCATCCAATTTTAAAATTCTGTCTGATAGCAACAGCTGACAGCAATTCCCTCATCCCCTACACTTTAATTTGAAAGTTCTAAATAAGTCTTTTAAATAAGGAGCTCCAAATGTCTAATGTTATTTTGATGCAGCATGCCTTCACATTAGAAGTTAGTCATAAAGTATGAATTAGGGCTTAATTCATCCTAAAATATCACTTTATGCACACAAGTTGGAAAACACGTACCCCTGGCATGGAAAAAAGCCTATGGATGACCTCTTTAGGGAAAGACACAGAGTAAATTAATAGCTTAAGTTACAAAAAGCATTGTTTTGCCTGCTTACAAAAGCTTACTACTAAACATCAAAGTTAGAAACTTTGTAATTGAGTTTATAAACACATCTGATGCAATGTGAGATACACTTTAAATCCAGCTAGCCTGCATTTTTAAAAGTCATGTGGGAATGGTTCACTGCATAATAAAACGTGGTATAAACCTTAAGCAGTATCACAGAATCAGCAAAACACAGAAGGGGCACTGAATATGCTAGATGCTTAAAAAATTCCATCAAAAGAATATTCAAAGTACAAATAACTTGCAACAGCATGAAGCTGTGTAGAGTTTTCAGCTTTAGAAAGAAACAAACCATTCCATTCACAGAGAGGACAATTGTCAGAATCACTAGCATTAGCCTATTCGCACTATGTACATGTCCTGTAAAACATGAACTCTTGCGAGGCTTTAGAATTTATCCTAAAATCTGAAATAAAAGAGGCTGAAGAGTAAGATTTCACAACCAGAATCCAGTAAAAGAAAATATCCTGATGCTTGTCTGAGAAACGGCCATATTAGACATTAAGAAAAAATAACGATTTTTCCAGTTTCATTTTGATTGAGTTAAATATAACAGATTGCAAAGGTATTCGAACATTTACTGTAAAAAAACCCCCGAACTACAACCAAAAAATACCATGCTCAGCTTCAATCCGCCAAATCACCCTTTATCAGAATAAATATTTCTGTAATCATAATTTTGAACCAAAAGATTTGAGGGAAATTACACTCTACAGATAGAGTATTATGAGTGACAAAATTACTGTTATTTATTTATCTGTTTAGAATAACTATTCACTGGTAGCTGCTGGCAGTTATACTGACTTCAGGGAATCTGTTTATAGAGCACTTGTGCAAAACCAGGACATCTGAACTGGGATAGGTAGCCCAATGTAAATCAGTAATTATAGTATGAGTAAATTAATTTACAACCAAAGTACGAAAAAACAATGATAATCTGAGTCATCTCTGTCCTTAAAACTTCCAGAAAAATTATGAATAAAATTACATTTTCAAGAAATGTCATTACCAGATTTTGTTGATGGCATTTCTGGAATAGCAAATGTTGTGGATCTTGAAGAAAAAGGCTGTGTTTCATCAGAAGCTGAAAAGAGAACCTCAGTTTCAAAAGTTGAAGTGGCATCAAAGCCACTAAAATACCACAGTGTCTAGCTGGCAGAAGCTGTTCTGTAAAAGAAAACTATTGTACAAATAAAAATCAAGAATGTAAATTACTTGAGAGTCAGCTATAGGATGACTAACAGAACAACCAAGCTGTTGTCTCCTATGTTATGGATACAACCCAAGTCCAATCAGAGTGGTATTCTTGTATCTGTTACATTTCCAAGACATAGAATTTATATCCTTTTGAAGAGCTTAGGTAAAGAAAATTTCAAATAAGAAATAAACCTACAAAAAAATAATTACAGTAATACATAAGTACGTTTCTCAGTCCTTCAGTCTGAGCAGGATGCTCAGTAGTGATAGGACAACTGATAGGATGTACTGACAGGACAAGGGGTAGTGGTTTTATACTGAAAGAGGGGAAATTTAAAGCAGATATAAGGAAGAAATTCTACTCTGTGAAGGTGGTGAAGCACTCGAACCCATTGCCTAGAGAAGCTGCAGTTACCCCATCCCTGGAAGTGTTCAAGGCCAGGCTGGACGAGCCTTTGAGCAACCTAATATCATAGAAGGTGTCCCTGCCCATGGCAGGGGGGCTGGAACTGGATGCTCTTTAAGGTCCCTTCCAACCCAAACCATTCTATGATGATGATGATTCTATGATGCTTTTTACTTACTAATAAAAATAAATAGTTTACACAAAAGAAACTTGAGATGTACATTTTGTTTAAAGATAATGACTTCTAATCTCACTACAAACCAAGGCAGTGATGAAGAAGTGGAAACTACAATGCAAGCATGTTTGTTTACCTATTGTTGTGTTGTTTACCTATTGTTATATATCTAGTTACCACGTAAGAAAGAGGTGTTGATCACAACTGGTCTCTCTAAAGCTAACAAAACAGGTAACAAAAGAGAAAAACTTCAGATACTGAGGCAGGTGGTCTTTACAGACATGGTATCAAGATACTTTTCTGAACATAATGAACAAATTCATATTTTGCCCAGGGATTGGATTTTCCCTCAACTGCCACAAAGTTACTTTGATATAAACAGCATTATTGAGAAAGACCAACCTGTGGTGGGAAATGTCTTAAGAACACGTGTTTTTATGACAGTAATTTAATGAAAACACAAATGCAAAAAATCAGATTCTACCAGATCTCTAAGACCACTATTTCCATTAGAAAAATTCTGTAGCCAGCTTGAAAGAAACATGGTTTATTTCCATGGGAAGTGGTATATGAAAAACGGAAGAGTAGGTGCTCTTAACGTTAAGATCACTCATCACTGATTAAAGTTGAAGGACAAGTAATAAAAAATTCAAGTAGCCTGATTCTTTATACCAAGAGGGAATGCTGTAGTAGTTCTGATAGAACACGCCACAGAGAGAAGTAAAGTCACACTTGGCTATCTGCTTAAAGTTTTCCACCTAATGAAGGTAGTTTGATTTGACTGAAGTGACCTTGGATAAAATAGTGCTCTCAACTTCAAAAAGAAACAAAAATATTGTATTCATGTAGCAGCAGGGCAACTGTCAGTACCACCCATAGAGTATTAACACAGCTGCGTGATGTTTGTGTTCAGTGTGAAGTTTGCAACAGATAAAAGCTAATACTTCTCTGAATTTAGCTGTAATAAGAAGCTAAAAGATCACTGACCAAAGTTTAACGAATAAGACTAGGAAAAGCATGAATAGTGTATATATGTTGTAATAAGCTAATCTCCATGGGACAAAAAATGTTAATGATCATTTACCCAATTCTGCTTCACTGTTGTCAGATGTAACAGGTTTGAAAGGTGCTTGAAAAGTTACTGTAACAGAGAAAGATGTCATTTTAGCGCGTTAGGATTTCTTAGTGTGTTAGGACAAATTTGCTAACAAATTCACATTTTCTGTAGCTACATTTACTAAGTTGCAATTAATCAATCCAACAACCATTGCAAGAAGTTGTCCATTTTTAAGTTTTAGAATTATTAAAATAAAAAATCATCAGCATTGCACTGGAATGTATAACTTGAAAGGAGCAAAAATATACAGCTGTTTTACATTGAAGACTTCAAGGTCTCAAACACCACTACTTTGAGACCTTGAGCAGTTACTCATCCTGGCACACAGTGCATTACCAACCAAACTGATTTCAGAGCCACCTGTTCTACTTATTCTGCATCAACAAAATAAGAGTAAAAATGTGCAAACTTTCAACTTCTATGAGTGGAAAGTCCAGAACATATTTAATTTTACATTATTTGTGATTTATATCCTACTTTAAACATCCTGACCAGAAAAATACAGCCTTACTATTCTCGAAGTACTTTTTGCAGTTTATGCCACTCAGCACTTTTGAACACATGTACTTAAAATTAAGGACCAAATCTTTCCCGAGACTCCCAGTATTTTGTCTGTATATTTAGTAAGTGTGGGACATCCACAGTCCTACATTACCATGTAATCTGTGCATGATCAATGATTCTATAAATAAATCTATTTCAATCATGTCATAAGACGTGCATCTGACACACAAGCACTACATAGCACCTATGAAAGTCCATTCACAAAGATTCCTGAAAAAAAAGATTAAAGATTAATTGCCTTTACAAAAGACTCATTACAAAAGATTAATTGCCCTCACAATACTAAACACCACTTGTAAACATATCAAGAGGAGATGAAGAAGTAGCTTCAACTAACTTTTCACTCAGAAGTCAGCTTTTTATATGCTTGCTTTGTTGTCTCAGTATAGTATACTGCAGAAACAAGACAATTGATTTTAAATTTGGTCCCCAGAAAGAGAAAGATGTTTGATGTAATGATGTAATAAAATATCCTGAATATGCTGAAATCACCCTAGAATGAAAAGAAACACAGACAAAAAGCTCTCTACAACCCTCTACTTCTGTTTCACAATCACATTCTGGGGAAAATCTCATGCTCAAATACAAATACACATACTCTGCCTAAAAAAATCTATGTTCTCCATAAATATAAGGGGAGAAATAATAAATTATTAGCAAAAATAACTGTAAAATTAATTTTTAATACCAAAATGCTGTACTGAATTAGTCTTTTGAATATTAGAGAATACTCTGAGAAGTTATAGCAGGAAATGAATGTTCAATCAAGAAATCTCTTTTAAAAGTGTCTGCTAGCTAAAGACAAAATATTTCTTCCCCAAAGGGAAACTTATACTGACAGCCCAAAACTTATCAAAGCTCAACAGTTTCCTCTTATCTGCTAAATTCTCCCTCTCTCTCCCCGTCAACAGCTCTTAGGTAAAACAATACCTTGAAATAGTCAGACCATATCAGGATCACTAACTTGAGGCTAGAACTGCTAGACACTGGCAATTAATACAAATAACATGAAGCCTTAAGGAACAAATGAAAGACCACTGCAGGTAACATTAAAAAGCCAGGCCAAATAACAAATACCGGAATATCAAGAAAGATCAGGGATTGGAAATAAAACAAATGTGATTTACCAGTCTCTTGCTCTGACATTTTTGCAGATGTAGATGTTTGGAGAGTGGAAGTAAAGTCATGTGAGGCTGGAAAAAAGATTGTGGCTTATTATTTAGAAGATACACGAACCATTACACTATCATTTTATTATCTGTAACCACGGATTCAATTGTTTAGTGTCTGAATATTAAAGAGCTAAAGCAACACAAAAATACATTCAGTGAAATAATCAAAATTTAAAAAAGAAAGAGGTTAATATGGAAAAATGTGTAAAAACACATAAAAGTGATGCCAAAAATAAAATGAAACATCAGAAGTAGAATGGAAAAAAAAATCCCACAATGTTAATACGAATATAAGACTGAAAAAGAGAAATTACACTTGGCAAAAGGAGGCAAAGAGAAAGGAAATTTATGATACGATGACACTGAAACAAATCCAATTTTAAAAAATCACCAAAAATAAAAGAATGTGAAAAATAATCCAGACAACATCACTAGGCAAGGAAGGAGAGAGAAATAACCTCATCTCAGTCAAATTTATGTTTTCCTACAATTACAAGTATCTGATTTCTCCTCTATAACAACAAGAAAATTCTTTTAAGTAATGCAAAGCAAGAAATGTAACTGCCCTGGAAAAGATTCTGAAGTGCATGTCATAGCTCAGCTGACATGAAAGCAAGACTGCTACAGACAAAAGGGACACGATAACATTGCAAGACAGTTAATATTGTTCATTGCACTTTCTATTTGCACTCAACTTCAAGTCTGTAGGCTTACCAGTCTACTCATGTAATGCTTTTTGACCCCCCTCATGGGCCAAAATATACTACCAGGCCACAGCAAGGGTATTCTACACCTGCCAGTGTGAAACAAGCTTTCACCAAGAGCTTCTCCACCCATTGTCACCAAGTGCCATATTCAGTGCCCTAAGTAAACACGGCTTTTTGTGTATGGCCATTTCATTTCTTTTATACTTCTTCCCAGCACAGCCCCGAGAGAAATAACGGTTCATCAAAAAGCACAATAACATCTCTTGGGACAATTCCCATCTTGCATTTTTATGAGGTCTGCAAGAAATCAAGTGCCCAAGGCTGTCTGTGTTTTGAACATTCAAGAAACATGCTGTGATTCAACAAAAGCTGAAAAGAGGCATCATTCTTAAAACAATAATATGTTGGTTTTTTTAAAAAAAAGCAGTAACAGAGCAAAGGTGTGGGCTGGTGATGGCTAGCCGCCTTGAAAGTCAGAAGTGAAGCAATGAAGAGCTGCACCCTTGGACGAGGAAACCTTGGTGGGCAGCTGAGCTGTAACACCATCCTCTTCTGCCAGCCTAGATGGAAATTTCCTCTTAAGTACTGGTCCTATTTTAATGTGTTGGAGAAAGGAAGACTGTTTACCAAAACACGAATTGGGTGAATGGTAGCTGAAAGCAAGATGCGATGGTAAGTTCTCTATGCAAGCTTTCACTCAGTCCCTGCAGAAAATGCTCATCAGCGATGGAAAAAGCGTAGATTCAAAATACAGAATGCGGAACAGTGTGGTGAATGCTTTGGCAAGCCAAGCTGCACCAAGTCTTCATACTTTCCATGGAAGATGACAAGAATACCAGGTGTTTTGGGGTGGGAGGTATGATGGAGAGTGAGCAAGATAGGAGAAAATGTAAAAAGGAAGTTTTTCTAGTTACCCATGATGGTTTGCTGGGTTGCCAGGGAGGCAGGAGTGGTAGATTTCAGCCTTGGTCTCCGAGTAGCTAAGATCAAACACAAAAACCACTTTCAGGACCTCAGATAGGCTGTTGTTGCATGGGTGGTATCAAGATAGAGCTATAAGCAAGGAGATATGGCCCTGCTTAAGAAGGCTAACATGTCATAGCATCACTTCCCATAGCAGCATAAAACTATCTTTCCGCTGGCATATATAGCCCAAGATAACAGAGTAAACCTAGAAGTGGAACCCCCACCAAAAAGGCAACAGAAAGCTTACAAGTGGAGCAATTTCTAATAAGGAGCCACAAGTGATCAACCACATCATTGACCCACTTTTCAGGACATTCAAACATCTGAACAGGCTCATCATTGCAGAGAAAAGCACTGCCAAAGTAATCAATGTAGGAAGTGAATCACTGGCTATTTACCCTTCACAGTCCTTGTGGTTTCCAGTGAGGCAGACAAGGTGGACTCCAGGTCTGGTCTCTGGGTTGCTATGGTCAGACATGGAAATGACTTTGAGATATCTACATAATCTTGCCAGAGCAGTACAAGAAGCACTGGTTCAGAACACAGCAAACGTTTGTATTTAGGGCAATACATCCCTTTTCCCAGCAAAACCTCGTGACTCAGTGACCAATTTAGCTGTCAACTATCTTGCCATCTTGTGATTGAGACTAACACAATATCCCTAGAAACACAGTAGCTCCTTCAACTAAATGGAAAAATGGCTAAAAGTCTGCTTCCCCAAACAACTCCTTACATGTCCTTGGTAGATGCAGAAAAAACAGTCATTGTAGACTGATCATCCGAGCAAAGAGACTCATCTTTGTATTCAGAATTTAAGATCTGATCTCACTTTTCCCTAGTATCTTCCAAAGGCTTCATTCTAGAAGTCCAAGATCTTAGTCCCTTGAACTAATAAAGCGCAATGACTTTGAAGAGGCATTACTGCAAAAAATTCACCAAAGGAAATTTTTCTGCAGGATTCCAGTTTTTTTTACCCTTGTACAACCCATCATCCCATTGTACACTGAAGAAAAAATAACTTCACTGAAATGTCTTCATCATAATCTCTTACCCTAATTTTGCACAGAAAAACTGCACAACACAACACATAAAGCAGTGTAGGATCTAGTCTATAAGTACTCGTTTGCACTCTGCATCTTTGGTACATGAGGGGCTTACTCCAGATGCAAGGGAAGCAAGAATGCTGGTGACAGTTTTCAAATATGTACAAAGATCAAGAAATAGGATAAGGTCTCTAGTGATTTCTCTGCATTTTTTTATATGCCTAGCCTTTTGATATTGAAACTCTTCCATTCAAGCCTGTCTACATGAACCTTTTCTAAAAAACTCAGTAACTCGCTAACCAAATCAGTACATGCCATTTTATCACAGTTAAAAACTCACAAGGTATTCTTTAGAACAGCAGCTAAATCTTTTTCCCACCTATGGGGACCTTTTCCTTCCAATGTAAAAAAGGACCAAATTTGGCACGTTAGCACTTGTTTAACCATTCTAAATAATAGGCCTGCACATACATACTATCCTTCATAGAATAATGGACAAGCCCAGAGGACGATCTAGCTAATCAGTTGCAAATATAAGAAAATAATCTTATAGTCCAAGACCTCCTTCCAAATTTCTCAAATTTTCCAGCAGGTACAACTGGTCTCTCTTTCTTACTCTTTAGTTACGCTTTTATACAGAGCAAGTCAGAGTAAATCTTTGATTTAGCAAAGCATTGCTGTGACTTTTGTGAGTGCCTAGATGTCAGGAAAACTACAATGAAGAGGGACATCATTACCAGCTGAGGTTGGTGGCATTTCTGGCATGCTAAGTGTCGTGGATCTTGAAGAAAGAGGCTTCTTTTCATCTAAATCTGAAAAGATAATCTTGTTTTAAAAGGCTTGATTGCCTCAGAGCTACTATGGATAGCGTGGGATCCAGCAGATGAATGTTGCATTGTTAAAATGGAAGCAAAGGGAAATTTGCTTGCAAATCAGCTAGGCATGACTGTATCTCATGAAGTTAGGCTGATGTGGAAGTCCATGTGGAAACCGTGTGACCTAGTTATTAATACTGATGAGATCTATTACTATTTAAGAATCTTAGCACATTAAGAACTGTAGGTACTAAGAAAACACCTTTTGATCCAGAAAACAGTCAATGGGCCAGCCAATATAAAGCTAGTCAAAACAACCTTTCCACAGAAACATCACACAGAAATATATGTTAATTGCTTAATACACTCTCACGGTTAAGTTCTGTGGAAAGGAAAAAAAATGAAAGCTAAGAATGGCAAATCCACCGCTGGGAACCTCAATAATGAGAAAACCAAACCAAATCAGCTCAATGGAACCCACTTCTATGCTCCCCAGTTCACCATCTATAAAGATGAATGATGAGTGTGTATGAGAATATAGTTAATGACTTATTGGCAGCAATATGTGGTATGAATTACTAGGATGGTGACAAACAAAGCAATGCAAAGCTTCCAAAAATAACGGCAAGGATAAAAATTAAAAGAAAATATTTACAAGTAAATAAAGCAATCTTATCAACTTTACCCAGCATTGTTTCTAACAACTGGGGTTCTGTAGTACTTATGGGCATGGATATTTCCCACTCAGCAGTATCTCCAGCTGCAGAAAGAGAGATGTAAATACACTTGAGAAAGAGTTTCATGTAAATAAATTAAGAAGGAAGCTTTACAGGAGAGAAATTTTACCTTCCACTGCTCCGCAGACTATTTTTTATTATTATTTTTTTATTTATTTAAAAAATGAAGATTATTTTTTAAAGCTTTTAAAATACTCTCACTAATTACTTAGCTTAAGACGTTATTCTAATTTTCCCAAGTGTGCAAATGTTCATAGAGAGTCTGGAAACAATATAGATATTATTTTACATGCACTCGCTTTAGATAGCACCTGAAAAAAAAGCTCTCTCATCCTACCATGAAGCTAAAAATTCTTCAGCAAATTTAGGAAAAAATTGTGATTTCAGGAGATAAAATCTCTCGGTTCGAGTTCATTATGTCACTTAGGTCTATGCAGTTCCTCAATTTCAGCCAATTTTTTTTTCAGTCAGATTTGGTCTCAGGTATCCCATCAAACAGAATGAACTAATGATTTAAAATTATTGCCTGGGAGAAGGATATCTTATAGAACAGTGCAGCAAAACTGAACTCTTGAAAAAAGTGTATTGAGATGCCAAGAACCAGTAGGTTATACAGCAGAACACTTAATAAACTACAGTTACATTGCTCAGCATAAAGCTGTGGGAAATGAACTGATTTCCTTCCCCTTCCATCTCCTCCTACCTCTTCCCCATTGCCCTCAGCTCTTATGCACATACTTGCTGATATTCAAGAAATGCTTACAAAAATTAAGCATTCTCACATATCAAAGGCTACAGGAAGAAACAACCTACCCTTAAATATGTAAAGCCAAACTATGGCTTAGTTAGAAAGGTCTGGCCTGGGAGTTATTTCCTTATTTTAAGACAATATGGGGGGGAGGGGGGAGGGAAATCACAGCAAAATGTATTTAGACATTGAAAAACAGACTGAAAGAGAAAGAGAATAATCTTATAACTAAAAAACATTATATGTAACTTGACTGTAAAAGTCTTAAGGCTTGCAAAATTAAATCTTTTCTTGACACATCCATTTGATTGGTAAGTTATTCTCACTATGTAAGCTAGTTGCAGCCTTGCTTTAAACTGTACTGTGCCTAATCCCAGAAATGACCATGCTGCTGTAGGAATTGAAAAACTAACATATAGGGCAAGACACAATGGAACAACTGTTTGAAATCATCAACAAGGAAGTAATAAGCTTTTCAGCATCAACCAACCAAACAAAAGGGTATGCTTCTGAAATAATATTACTATAATTTACCAGTGTCTGATATTTCTGAAGCTGTAAAAGTTTGGGGTGTAGAGGTAACATAATGGAAGTCATATGAAGCTGGAAAATAAAAACAAAAATCATGCTGTATTGTTTCGAAGTGACAAGAACCATCATGCAACAGCATCATATTCTTTTATGAGCTGAAGAAATTTCTAGGTAATATTTAACACATTATGTTCTGCAGAAAGGTAGACTCTGAAATGTAGAATATACAATTAAGTATGACTCAAAAACAATTTCCAAAAACATGCATTAATGTACAGACACATAATGCAACTAATGTACTAAACTGGTACAAGAATCACACAAAATGAAGTGGAACTATAGAATTAAAAACAAAAAATACAAGGCAGATCAAAAAAGGAGATCAAATTATGAATAAAAATTAGCAAACTGGAACTGTGTGGAATCCTGTCTAGAACTCCAAGAATCAAGAAGGAGGATATCCCAGTGCTGAAGGATGACAAAGCAGGAACTGCACCAAATGAAACATATAAACTGTCTTTTGCCAGACGTGAAAAGCTGAGAGCTGCAGTAAATCTCACCTTTACTAATGGATTTACTCCACGAGGCATTATCCTACTGGCATGCAAATGAAGTGAAATCTCTCCAACTGACTCTCATCTTACTATTTTATTATTTTTTTTTACTTCTTTTGGATAACCATCAGTGGCCCCAGATAAATATCTAGCTATTACAAACTCAAGTATAAAATAAGAGAAATATTATAGAAATTTTCTAAGGACCAACTAGCCAGTGTCTGAATCTTCAGTGATATGTTCTTATAGTGCTAGTTTTCAAATCTGGGCACTTAGAATTATGTCTACAGAAAAGCTAAAAGAAAAGCTACATTTTCAAAAGACGCTGGAATTTATGCAATTTCCATTAATTTCTTAGGTCTCTGAGTACATCAGTAAATCAGGATATTCCATTTACAAAACTCAGGCATGGACAGTCCTATTTAAATATAGTATTTACTGTAAGTCCAATTTAATTTTAAAGCTAAGAATTACATGCTGTAGCTAAGTATGAAAAAAACTCCAAACAACTAGTTCAATATAAAATCTCATAAAAAACCCTTCTATTTGATACAGAACTTTCTTACCTGAAGTTATTCTTCATTTATGTCAAACTAAACAAACTATTCAATGAGAAGCACTACGTTTCCTCTGAAAATTCCTAACTGTCAAGAGGATTAATTTTATAAGGAATCATTACCAGAGCTGGTTGGTTGCACTTCTGTGGTACCAGATGTTTTGGATCCTGAAGAAACAAGTTGTGTTTCCTCAGAAGCTGAAAAAATAATCCGAGCTTAAAATGTTGGAAGACTTGTGACAATGGATTAGCATCAAATAGCTTAGTGAAGGCTGTGCAATTCCTGGTGGTGCTAATGAAAAGCTAAGCAGGGTGGCAGATGGTCTAGAAGTGAGATGCAAGACAACTGTGCCATGACAACAGGAGATGATGGCTTGCCATACAGTCTTCTAGCCTTGAAATTTGAGTTCCACATGCCCAAAAGAATTCTTATCAGCAAGAAATGTTGTCTTATTAAATTTTCTGGGAGAAGAACTGTAGCTATACAGAAAGAATGAAGCTAACAATGAGATATGACAACACTGCTTTAAGCAGTTTTTAAGCCAGTAACATATGTGGTTTTCAGCTAGTTACACAGTCAAAGAATGGTGAATAAGCATCTTCCTGTGAGTGTTGATAGCCAAGGTTCTAAAGCAGATCTTAAAATTACCATTTGCAGATCTATGTGATGCTAAGATAATGGAAAAAAATTCATGGAAATAATATGATGATTACCCATCTCCATTTCTCTGGTTTCTGCAGAAGGCAAAGATTTCAAGCCTGGACTCTGAGTAGCTAAGAGAAAAAATGAAAAAAATTTATGATGCCAAGACAGACACTCTCAGTTTGCAAGTGGTACAAAATCTAATTTTAATCAGAAGTAGCAAGTTTTTGTTTGGTTTGAAAGTTTCTTATTCCTATTATTTTTTACCCCATTCAGACTTAGGTATACATCTTCTAACCAGGTTGAAACTATATTACTTGAGAGGTTTTTCTTCACAGTGAGGCAGCTACAACCCAAAAAATACATTTGAAATTCATAGCACAGGTCTGTATAAACTGGTTGCTATTACATTATGAATAACTATTTTTGAAGGAGCTATAATGGGAAAAGATAAAAAAAGAGTAGTACAATTAAGCCATTAAAATAATGATGAAAGTCAGTAAACAGCATCTTTTATCTGTTATGCTGTAATGAAGAGTATTATGAACCCCTCATGGTTATTTCACTTTTAAGTATTGATAACCTGCAGTTACCTGCTCTAGTGAAAAAAGGGAATCAAGGCAGAATTGGACATTCTTACTTAACGGCTATCATGAAAAAGTTTCCACCATGTGCAGGTTTGTATTACTGTCCTGCTTCTAGGAAACAGATTCTATCCAACTGTGTGTACAGGCCAGAAAGTACCATTCTTTCCAGTAAATTTATCACTGCCTTATGCCAGTTTATGCTATAATATATTTGAAAGAGGAAATTTCCATCTATGTTTTTAATTGGTGTTTATCAAGATGAGTTTTTTTGAAAAGCACTTATACCTTACTTTTAGAATTAATGTTCTCTGAAATCTTGAGATTGAGAAAAACTTTCAAACAACTACAACTGGGCTTCATTTCTAGTGTAGGCAATATAAATATAAGCCAAAACTGGAATAGACCTTTAGATTTTCTTTCCCATTTACATTCAATCTAGCTTATCACACTAACAAACTAGGTAACTATCTTGACATAGTTGGACTCGGCATTTGGACCAGATGATTGTGGTAGATCCCTTCCAACAGGAACTATTCTATTCTAATAATAACAACAAAAGCCATATGTTTCACCCCTTTTGGCAAAAGCTCCTGTTGACCCATTTACACCCAGAACCATGAGAGATCACCCAAAGGTCTCAGAACATTGAAGGCATGCTAACAAAGCTATCTTTTCAGAAAGGTTTGAATTCAAAATATAGCGACCACACAGAAAGTTTAGAAAACAAAGGCGATGTCTCCCTCTGGTAAAACTGAGATTAAAAAATAGAGCCTTCAGGGGAACTAGGGCAGAATACAGGTCATGCACACTTACATCTCAGAAATTAGATTTTGCTTTCTTTGTGATTTTGTGGCAGTAGATGATCAAGGCATGCAGAGGCGCAATGCAGAGACAGAGTGCATCACAGTACATCACAGGCACAGTACATCTCCTCTGTACACACACCCCTCCCTCTCACAGAATATCTTTGGCTTCAGCATTGAATTCATGGGGAGCACAGATGCTTCAGCTGAGCCCAGCCTCACATAATTAAATCCCACTTTTGCTAAGTGGACTATATGGAAGGAATGGAAGAGAGAGCAAAGCCCAAAAAAATAATTGAATGAAACTCGTACTTTGCTTCAAATGTTGTTAATATTTTACCTTTACCATGGAGAGAAATACAGCATTAAGTTATTGCTCCCCAGCAAAAAGCAAAAATACTTCCCATGCCTAATAATTTTCAGGCTTTAAGTTATATTCATAGCAAACAAGTTCTTCAGTCACCTAATATCTCTCTGTCTATATCCAATGCTGTTTCAAACTGGATTTATCAAAACTTCTCTTACTACAGTAAAAACAAATATGTATCCCCATCCCCTCAAACATACCTGGAAAAGATCTGTCAAAAGAACAAATTATGTTCTAGTGAATTTGGTTCTAATATTCATTTTAAGAAGTAAGAGCTCTTTCTGGAAATTATTTGGCAGATTGCATTAAGTAAAACTATGCCATCTAAACAAACCAGCACTATTATATGATAACTCCTGACTAATGCTTAGTGAAATATAAACCCATAAAGTTTCAAGGTCACTCACAAGTTAACTATTGTAATAGCTGTTTATATAGATAGTAGGAGCAAGCAGTTGTTTTGGTAGCATGAGATATTTATGACTAGCACGATGACACAGTGTGAAGAAATATATGCCTGTTATGAAAGCAGAGGTCTCGAGAAGGCGAGGCATAGGATGTGGAGTAGTGGAATATAGGCATGGGATGATAAGAGATGGGGCGACAAGGCTTGGGAGGAGAGAGCCCACGCTGTAAACATCTCAGTGACGGTCAGTTATAAAAACAGCACACCCTGAGCTGGACAAAATTTAGTTTAAGGGTTACAAGTACACAGAAATAGTATCTAACATACACAAATATCACCATATGTGGTAAATGCAGATGTATCTCTCAGCAGAAGAACGAAAGAAGAGAGCATGAAGAATTCATCAGCATGAACATCGTAGTACAAGGCTCCAGATGCTCATAATGTGCTGAAAGATACCCAGTCACCACCACCAAAGGCATGCAATCACTATGCTTTAGGTCCAGAGGTGTAGTGGAAGGGTGTGTAAAACACGAGGAAAAAAGTAGAAACTAATAAGTTTGTGACGTAATACTTTAATCATATTACTGCTATTATTGAGGCTTTTTTTTTTTTTATCTAAAGGCTCTACCTGCACTAATAATCTGTTTTACTGTAAGAGTTAAATCTAGACTAATGGTGATTCTGGAATTAAATAGACCATTAAGATTTCCATTACACTAATAGTAAACTTGGCTTCATTTACATATACATACACCTACACATATACATGCATATACGTAACTACTTGTGCCTATACAAGTCTACATACACATAAATGTGTGTGTATACATACATACGATATAAGTTTAAAAAAAAAAAGAAGGAAAGAAAGAGTGTGTTTCCCCTTTGACCGTAAGAAGATTTTGTCCATAACATTTTGACCTTAACACAGGTAAATCTATTTGAAAATGTAAGCAGTTTTGCACTTTCTCAGTATCAATCATTTCCAAAGTGTTCTGAAGTTCATCACTAAAAAATAATGAATCTAGAAATAGGTAGATGCTTATGAGTATTTAAACTACAACAACATCTACAACTTATGGCTTTATTTTAACCAAATGTACAAGTGTTTGGCAAACAATGTGAAAACCCACAGAACTGATGTTGGCTGGAAGAGTACTCCAACTGTGAAATACAGAAATACAGTCAGTCTCAGAAGCTTATGGGGTACTTTGAAGAAAGTTACAAAGCTAAGAGTACAGTTATTAGCTAAGTATAAATTGCCATCATTATTTTACAGATAAAAGTTAGCCCATAGATCCTCATGAGTTTTTGTTTGTTTGTTTGAGTTTTAAAATGAAGCATTAATCTGGAGCATCTTGCCATGATAATGAAGCCAAACCAGACTTAGATTTAAAGAAGAAAATTGCAGATTTGTGAAGAAAAACCTAATGGCTACCTTGTTTTACATATAGAATGATATTATTGCAGCTGAATTATTAAAACCTACCAGCCGTGGAAACAACAAAAGAATTAAATAATTTCCCACCAAGTTTTACTCAAATTTACAAAGAATGTGATTACCAAGTTCTGTCAACGGCCTTTTTGGAACATCAGAGATTCTGAATCCAGAAGGAACTGGCTCTATTTCATTAGAAGCTATGATAAAAGAAATAATCAAGGCTTTACTTGATTAAGAATATTACAAGATACATTGTGGAACTATATTTTGGCTTATAGCTACTTATTCCTGAAACCAATGATATTTAATAAAAAAGAAAAGAAGTAGTTCCAACCTAGAAAAAAGCCCCAAACTGAACCACATCAGTTTACCACTTACAGAGGTATGTGGAATATGAACGAAATCACTTTCTTGCTAACCATAATGCAGATCCATGAATCACAGGAAGTTGATAACAAACATCCATTAGTAACTATGACGACCTGGTTGGAAATTAAGCAGTGACCCATCATGATTAATCTTCTTATTTTAATCTTTAAAAGTATGGCTAAAAGGCAAGCAAGATTGTTTAGGCTTAAAAAAACTGATTAAAATTTAGAAAGAAAATTTGCTTGACTGACAGGTAGCTTCAGTGAATGCTGGAAATCTGCTTGCAGCTGTAAGTGAAAAAAAAGACAAAAAATAGAGTATCGCATTAAAATTAATAAACAAGATTATGTAAAAGTATTTTTATTTATAATAATCAGTAGTCCTCTTCATGGGAATATCTGTATTTCAGTCCTGCAATTGATGATATTTTATCATACATCATCCTGTATGTATGCCATTAGTGCTTTAGAAAAATCTATGCAAATCTAAAAAAAACCACAACCTCATGTTTAAATTTCTGTTCATAATTTTGCATTGTTTGGGGATTAAAATACAGGCAACAAAACCAATATCGGAGAATTTAGAATTCTGCATGCAACAAATATGTAGATGCTGCTCCAAATCACGGAACTAACAATGCTGCTACTACTTAGATCTGAAATATCTTATTCTGATACATCTCTATGAAAAAATCAGTAGAGTTCTTTATTCCTTCAGGACAAATACAATTATATCATGTCACATGAAATATGAAATTTTCCTTTTTCATCGCTGCTGATGCTATCTTTAATGAATCTGTTATCAGAAGAAAATCAAGCAGTTAATTATTTCAGTTCTATCACTGAATTTAATTTTACTGATGGA
Organism: Cuculus canorus; assembly: GCF_017976375.1. Taxonomy (NCBI): domain Eukaryota; kingdom Metazoa; phylum Chordata; class Aves; order Cuculiformes; family Cuculidae; genus Cuculus; species Cuculus canorus. Next base: position 117,643,058 of record NC_071401.1, on the reverse strand, counting down.
AATTTTATGTGATATCAATCATACAGACCACATAGACAGAAAGCATTTCTTCAAAAACCAAAACTGAATCACCAAGACAAATTTGCTAGAAATAACCATATGCATAACAGCTACAGTTCTAGATGCATCCTGTCTTGCATTTCTTGTGCGAGTTGCTGGAAACACAAAGGGAACCAGAATATGTTGTTAGAATTTCCTTTGGAGTAACATAAAGGGGATGAAGCAAGTACTAAAGAAATTCTGCTGGAGGTGAAAATAAGCATTTAATGTACAAAGAAGGCAAAAATCAACAAAATTAGTTACCCAGTATGTTTTGAGTTTGCACCAATTCGGGTTTAGGCGTTGACTTAAATTCCTGGGATCCATGTTTTTTCTCAGCCTGAGCTAGAAGAAAGAATCTTGCTTTAATTTAGAATCCCTCTGAGCTCTTCTGTTTCTGCTGCCTATGCCTACTTGCTGCTTTTCTGACCACCATTTTATGCCACCTGATTAGAATAATTTCTACAGCAGCTTTACTCCATCATGATTAATTATTTATTTTTGTTTTCAAACGTGAAATCTCTATGATGCTTTGTATTTATTTTGTCATAGAAAAGGAAAGTACAAGTCACAAAGAGCAAAGCTCAGATCAGAAAAACACATTTCACTTCCATTACAGCCTCACACTCACAAGCTCATTATGCTATACATTATAAACAAGGTCAATTGCATCATAAAGCCTGTTTACAAATATTTTCCCTGCTAGTCCAGATTTTAAAATAATTTGAATATCAAAATTGACAGGCAAAAAATAAAGATTCACCTCTAATATCCTAGCTCTTCTGTTTGTCTAGTAATAATAGCTTTTTGACTTTCATTCATCATTCTAATTCTACATTTTCAGAGTAAAAGGTGGGCAGTTTATTAAACAGCCTAAACTGGATTGCTTATGAAATTTTAATAAGCTAGTGCATAATCATACTCTTTCAGCTGTTTCACATAACATTTGTTTCCTGTGGTATGCAAGTCAAGATCACATTTTTCATCTCCATATTGTTTCAGGTCCCATAGAATTTAATCAGTCATCCGGTACACAGAATTGGTAATCTCAGTTGTACAGAGTAATCTCATTGATATGGAACACAAGATAGTAAGGTCTCAGCCTTGAATGTAAGAAGAACATTCATTCTTTCCACACAGTAAACTGCACAACATTTAGATGTGGTATTTTGAGATCTTTAGTATCAGTGATCTGCACCAATATAGCACTAAGTTTTTACATGCATTTGGATTAATAAAAGATCACTCTATTTTTGAGACAAAATAGAAGTTACTTTTGTTTTTCCAGCACGTTCTCCATGATTTTTCCACAATCTGCTAAGAATGTTTCAAACAAGAACTGATCATAGAGATTTATAGGCTTCTTGTTTCATTTCCCAAAGAAAACATTCTGTTTTCTGAATTCTAAATAGTTACAGAGATGCTACTATAATTGCAACCAGTATATTATTTTCTGGTTTGGAGTATATTGCTTTTCAGTGCCATGAGAACTAGAATCTCCACACACGCTCCCTTATTAGAACCCTGCTAAGTCAGTTACAGGCTGTTACTGTCACCAGTGGCAGGTGGATTTTGTTCTACAGAGAAATTAAGTAATTTTTCTCTATCAAGATTGTGGGAGGAAATTCACCCATAAGAGACCCAGAGACAACGACTAACAAACCCATACCTCATAAGTACTTCAAAAGCTAACACTTCTCATTGGTGAAATGTAATAATGAAAAAACAAAAATCCCCCAAACCACCAAAGCCAAATACAGATATTTAGAATTCATCATGCTTTACATTTTTTCAGAAGTCAGATGTTCATACACTCACATGAAGCATGTCTCTTGTCAGCTAAGTTAGATGAGCAAGCTGAACAAGAAAAAGCATGCCTGGATTTGGGACAAAAGAAACCAGACTCTCCTTTGTTTTGCACAGAATTGTAGGGATGATGTGAAGCAACAGAAGACATTTTTGTAAAAAAAAAAAAAATACAAGAAGCAGTTTAGGTTCTAAAAGCAAAATTAGAAAAAATGAGAGAAAAGTCTTTGACTTTTCCAGGGCAACAGGTAAACTAGGCTTAACGTGTTGGTTACATAAATAAATAACTTGCTTCTTTTTAAAAAAAGCCCTTGTTCTTTCATGTCCTAGACAAATGCACTGGTATTCCTAACTGTTAGTCAGCTCCAATTTCCCTGTAAAGTTAATAAAAATGTTCACACTTGTTTCAAATATATAGCTAGTTTAAGATATATTAGACAGCATTATAAAGACTGAAGTTGAAAAAAACAACATTATGAATTTGTGTTGTTGTGTTAAGAATAAATTAGTCCTTAAGATCTTGTTTTCATTTTCAAGTCTTGCCATATTTCTCCCTCTTCAGCAAAGAAGCTGCTAGAAGCCAACTATTGCTTCTAATGACAGCAGAATCAAGACATCAGTCTCAGTTACAGGACAAAAGCCAGACTACAGAAAGTGAAGATAGGCATATGTCTACTTAAACGATTTCAATATGTGGGTTGATAAAGAGGGAGAAACTCATTCTTCATTATCTGACTCCGAACAACTTAGTTTCCTCCAATCTTTTTGTCTTCAGATTGCAAATGTTAAAATATAGGGCTATACTCGTCGTAAAACTTGATAAAGTAGTCCATTTATGTTAAGCTAACTTGCTTCCCGAGCAAATGGAAGCAGTTAATCTTGAGATATTTAAAATCTTACTTCATGTTTTTGAACATTTTAAGAAATTATCATCTGAGTGTGCCCTTTCTAAAAAACCTATATGTATTCCGCCACAAGTAGATGACAAAGAAACTTTAGTCTTCCAAATATACGAATAAGCATACATTCCACAGACAAATAACCTTGAATATGGATCAAACTGAACTCAAATGGAACATCATGTTGTCATTCTCTGCACCTCGGAAACACACCTTGTTACTGTGATTGTTCCATCATAATCTCATATATGCATTTTGCACAGTCATGCTCTTACCCTGAGGTTTCTTATTCATACATTTTATTAAAGTCAGAAGTTCAAGGTGCATGACAAGAAAACTCTTGTTTTGCCGTTTGTCAGTTTCAAGGTATCCAGCACCCGAGAAATACATTATTCTAATTCTAAGTGTTTTTATAAGCCTAACAATTGTAGCATCTGAAACTTCCCTCCAAATTTAGATTCAGATTTTTATCCACATCTATCACTCATGGCTGCTAATTCATCCACATTATCCTCCTGTTTTCCAGCTACTGCATTTAACTGCAGGAGAAGCATCACAAAGGTGGATTCAATTTTAGTTGATATATTTGACAAAGATATTTCACAGAGTGTCTAAAACCAGACTTTTCATTACCTGGGAGGGACTGTGGGGAGATTTCTTGAACTTCTGGTGTTTTGGATTCAGCAGGCCACACTTGAGTTTCATTCTTGGCTAAACAGACAAAGACATTAGAAAGTAATTGTAATATCTGCTCTGCTCTACTACAGATTTATTTCTGACCCACTTTTGTTTGGCGAAGTAAACCAATACGGATAAATGCAGAAAGCTGAATAATTTTAGAAAACAACAAATTTCCACTGCACAATAAGTACAAGCATCTGCCTGGCTATTTTAAACACATCAGTTTTGGTTTTGTTTTTTTTTTAAAAGATTCTTTAAAACGTAAAATTTACAGCAAGGAATTATTTAATGCCTTACAAACCATTACTTTCCACAGCCCAAAATATTTTTAGTTTTCATTTGTCTAGCATGTGAGCATTAACAGCAATAATGTCTTTCAAAATTCAAAGATACGTTACAGTTCTAAACATTATATAAGAATAGTCCAATACATTTTCAAATGCAATGGAATTGTCACACTTGTCATGCCTTTCTTTTCCTTTACATTACTTCTAAAATTACAGCAGTACGACAACAGCCTTCTATTCCAATAAAGAAATACCAGCAATGGAAAAAGGGAAAATGAATTAATTTTTACTTGAATAAAACACTTCTGGGTTTTTTTTCCAAGGAGGACTAAGGCAAGATATTTTGTGGGTTTTTTTTCTGGACTACTAGTTTTTTAGTTTTTTTAGAAAAGAACAAGTAAGTTTTTGACTAAGTAAACACAAAAAAAATACTCTGAGAATTTAATAAATACAATATTCTGTGATGCATTTTTTTTCTTTTCTAAATAACACAGAATTACACCACTTGTACTATGTGAGCGAATCATAGTTAGTTATAACTTCCCAAACAGCATAAGCCTTATTGTATTTTATTGTAGACATACGTAATTGTCAGATATCAATGAAGTATAATTTGTATAGACTTGTCAATTATTTTATACATTTAAATTATTTCTCAGAGTATTTCTCCTTTCCAAGCAATGACTCTTTTCTGTTGTATATTCGTTCGGAATCCAGTAGTCCTTGTGTGTACACCCATGTACTTCATGTTCTCTGGTAAGGAACACATAGTAAATGTAAACAGACCAGAACAAAACATTTCTTGTCTGCCCTGGTTATTTTCACAGAGGTGTTTGTGTAATCTGCCACAAGAGTGGCTCCAAACTGGCATCGCACCAGCTTATGGTTTAGACATATAAAAGGATTTGAATTTAGCATTCCAAGTTCTATGCTCAGTCAACTGGAGAAGTTGGATATATCTAGGACGACTGAAGATACCTTTGTCTTTCTCCCCATCTTTTGCTCATACTCACATTCTGCCATTTTTGCTATGCACTCTACTGAACCTTATGACCTATCTAAAACCACAACATCGTTTTCCTGCAGAAAGGCATAATTTTATTGGTAGAAAATGAAAATAAAGCTAAAAGTTCTAGGTACTGTAGTTTGAATCTAATATGAAAGGTCCTAAAACACGATTTAGTAAAACTAAGGGGTGTGGAAAACAGATTTGTCAAAATATGGTCTTCTGACTTTTAATGATACCTTTGTTACCTGCATGTCATATACATGTGAAAACTAAGATAGTAATGATAAATGTATTGTTTTCTATGCTTGCTGTTCAAGGAAAATAATAAACAAGTTAATGACGTGATTAATTTTATCATCATGACTGAAAAACAGTAGTGTTCTGTAATGTAAATACTGCAATTAAGTTTTTCCACTGAGCTTAGGTGAGTAGCTACAGATGATCCTAACAATATCGCCCTGTCACACGCTGGTAAATACATCCAGACTCTAATTTTTAGAGGAACTCACCCTCAGTTCAAATATATTCTTACTCAAACACATTCAAATATTATTCTACTGTGTAGCTCTACCCTTACATGTACACAATATCTTAACAGGAGCAACCACTGCTGTTTTGTCACTGCAAAGAAAGTCAAAATTCAAAGATATGTTACACATATGTACCACAGCCAGAAACGGAGTGACAGAATAAATTAAGCTAAGCAGAAATAAGAAAGGAAAATAAAAAAAACTGACCCAGATTTTTGGAGTTCATAATAAGTATTAAGTCCAGCCAAGCCAAAAGCCATCAGATCCAGAACTCTAATCAAGGGATCTGTGAACGATGCCCTGGGGGCATTATTAAGGTTTTTAAAGATAGGTGCATTTCCCCTAATTATACTATTCACAGATGATATGCTAGCTCAGGGATCAAACCCAAAAGTCTCAATTAATCTTTTTTTTTCCTGCAGGCTTCAGGCATATTCATAAGATACACATTAACACTGTACTGAAATATGCTAATTTCTGGCTACCATTTTTTCATGGATTTAATTACAGATAATAATAAGGATCTCCTTGTGAAACTGTTTCTCACTTATACTCAAGCCAGAACTCATATAACTAAAATTCACTGAAAATATAGTCTTTAAAATGGACACAAAATTTCCTTTTTTAAATATATATATATATTGAAATATGTAACCTATTAAAAAAAAAAGTGACGTTGTATTACAAAACAAAACCCCTAAAGACCATAAACATGACTGATTTCCCTTCTTTCCTCTATGGGTCAAACCTACTACATATTCTCTTAAATGGCTGCAAAATACCTTAAAAGTTTGTAGAAATGTTTAGAAATAAACAATTCCTGTGAATGCTTGAACATTCAAGCTAATCATTAATTAAACAGACAGAAAAAAAAGAAGGTAAGAAGGAAAAAAAGGCTTTTCTGTTTTTCTGCTTGTCTGCATGACCTCATTCATTTACGCTGCTGATACTGTTCATGAACAACACAAACTGAGTTCATTTCTGCTTACCCAATTTTTTCCTGGATGCTTGAGGTATATTATCTATTGTCAGGAGAGGTGGAAGTTTCTGCTGCGTTTCATTGAGACCTGGAACAATAAGGTGCACTGCAAAGAAAGGTGTGTGCCATTAATTCCAGAAGAGGTGAAAAATATTCTGCCCACTGAGATATGTCAGTATTTTCATGCGCATATAGAGGTCTCAACACTTTCCCAAATCCAGGAATAAACTGTCCACAAAGTGCTTGAAGCAGTGAGCCTTTTCTATCTATTTCAGGCAGGCCAGTAGTTCACTACACTGAGCACTATATGATAAACTCTTCGCTGTTTTTATGTTCTAAGCCAATATTGCACATTCTTATAGGTCAAAGAAGGACAGGAAGCATGAAACTGAACGGCTTGAAGGAAACAGTTACACCCTGAGATCTAAGATGACGCTCTAATTGCAAGGAAGGTTATACTATATATCACAACGCCTGATCTCAGTAAGATCTTATGCCACAGAACTTTACCTGAAGTATGAAAGAACTTTGTGATTTAAACAGTGACATTATCTTCTTATAAATACTATGGGAATAAAATGAATCTCATTCCCTTAGGCTACATTATCCTTGAACCATCTGTACCACCATTAAATATAACAAATACTGTCTGAACTGGCTATAAAATACCCATTGATGTGCAAGGAAAGAACTATCAAGATAATTTAAAGTATTTACACATTTTTAATTTTCAGCCAAAGAGAGCTGAAAAAAATCTTCTAGTCACCTAATATTGCTCCTGGCAGAGAAGAGCTATCTGAAGTTTTTGACTGCGTCCGATTTTGAATAACTGTGGAGACAAGAGAAGGGTATTAGAAAATCATTTAGAAAACAAACAAACAAACAAGAAACAAAGCCACACCCGAGACAAGCCTCATCATTCTGAAAAAAATCCCTCAGTTTAATACTTGTAGATGAGGACAACATACTAATGTTTTCTGCATTTGCATTCAGTTTAAGAGACTGCAAACTGTGTTTGTCTCAACATGATCTCTTAACAGTGCATATCTTCTTTCCCCTACCATATCAGTTTTATATCCTTGGTGAAAAGAACCTTTCTATGCTTGTGTTAATATAGAGCCAGCTCCAGGGCACCTCATTATCCTGCCATTCACAAGTCTTTAAAAAGATGCATGGAAAGTGCCATTACATTTATATTTTAATGGTAATTGCCTTATTCTTCTTTTACACCACTATTTTCCCTTCGCTGGGCTGTGAACTACTTCCAAGGACAGTTTAATTGCTTTTATGACTTAAAATTAGTCACAATAACTATTCACAATACAATTTCTTTTAGCAAGTTTTAATCTGCAGCTCATTTTCTGCCAGCTACATTTAAGCAGCTACTTTTCAAAGATTACATTACTATACTATCACTACTAGAGAGAAATGGGCTTTTCTAAATGGCATTAAGTTTAAGTCTACTGTAGACATCTCTCTCCACTGAACAGGGAAAGGAGAAGAAAGGGATCTAAGTCAATTACCTAGCCAAAATGTTTGGCAGCATGAATCTTATCTGTACTGCTGCTCTTCATGCCCGACTATCAAGTTATGCAGAACAGGGAGATCAACATACCTAGACAATCCAGTTGTAAACAAATATATACTAACAAAAATCAGAACTGATTGGTATCCATTCAATGACTTAATTAAGTCGCTGTTTATAATACCTCATTTTATAAACACAGATATGTAACAGCTTAACAGTGTCTGTAATTAAATGATACGATAGTTTATAAGGTTCCACCTGTTCTAAAGGGAAACTCTCATGACATTCACATCAGTGTCAGATTTTTTTTTCATTTGCAGAGCATAAGTATCAACTAAAAAATATGCAAATTTACCTTGTTTGATTATTGTGACAGGAACCAACTTCTTATTATCACGCAGCGTAAGCTGAAGAAGGGGAAAAAAACCAAAAAACAAGCCTTGGGATAACTCCCATAATAGTAATTGGACTTTCTTAGTTAAAAAAATAAAGGGCTCTAATCCAACACAGTGCCTGCCCCAAGTTAACACTTTATGTCCCTGGCCCTAGTCAGTGAAGGTTATGCTATTGCTTTACTTCGTATGGGCTAGTATAGAAATATTGCATTTCAGTCTCCTTTTTTTTTTCACCTTGAGATGTTTTGCTTCATAAAAACAAAGTATTTGACAGTTTAGGAATCCTCAGTCTTCAAGAATCTCTTGAGCACTCACTGGGGAGTAGTCCAGAAAGCTAAGAAAATCTGAAATCTAACTACAGCAAAACATCTGAAACATACGCAATTACAAATTTGGGCAGAGGATATAATTATGTTCTCAGGAATAATATATTTAGAACACAAACTATCCCAGAACCAGGTGTACGTTAGTAAACTATCAGCACTCTTGGGTCCATGGTCTGCTTAAAGTAGATTAACTCAGAGTAATTATTCAGTGCAATTGTTTCCAAACCAGGATTGGCCAGCCACTCATGTTTTTCTCACATTTTTATGCTGAATACTTGGACTCTTCCACTGTTCACTTGCCTTTGACTCAGATGACTTTTTGCCTAAGGGTGAATCTTTTCTGGTATTTTGATATCATAAAAATTAGGAACATTGAATGGACCCCACATTTATTATACAGAAGAAAACAGCTGATCCAAAGATCGTAAATCAGTATTCACTATCAGACATACGTACTAGGAACAACTTCTAACATTTTAATAATACACTCAGGTGATAGTTAAGATTGTAATGCCAGCAATGCAGAAAATGCTAAATCAATAAAAATGGATTTTTTCTCCAGTTATGTCAGAATGTCCTGGTTTCAACGGGGATAGTAATTTTTTTTTCCCAGTAGCTGCTGCGTTTTGGATTTATACGAAAATGTTGTTGATAACGCATCACTTTAGTTGTTGCTAGGTAATGCTTATGCTCAGCTGGGATAGAGTTAATTTTCTTCCCAGCAGTCCCTGAGTTTTAGAGTTAGTATGACAATAATATTGGTAATACACTCATATTTTCTGTTGTTGTTAAGAAATTAAGGACTTTTTTTTTATTTTCCCATGTTCTGCTAGTGAGTAGATGTGCAAGAAGATGGGAGGAAGCACAGCCAGGCAGCAGACACAAGCTGGCCAAAGAGATATTTGGTATCATATCATGTCATGCTCATTGCATAAACAGGAGGTTGGCCAGGGGCATTTGATGTCAAAGATTTATTTACCTAACGATAACTATTTTTGCTCTATCATAAATATTAAAAAAAAAAAAGTTTTAAAAGCAACGATTGGGACACATCAAATAAATATCAAAGTCTAAGAAGCTGGAAGAAGGCAAATGTCAACAAGTAAGATGTCCCTTCCTTTAGGGAACTGGATGGAGGCTGCTTATTCTGCAAAACCCATTAATTTGTTTGCATTGAGATGAATGCAGATTGAAAGTAAGTAGACATTTCAATCATTTTCATTAATAAAGGACTAAAAAAAAGATTATCCTGTATTACTTACTATATTTCCTTTATTATTAACAAGGTTTACCTTTTATTTTGCCTTTTAGTGAAGAAATTGTGTTGCAGATGGTAATTTTTTGAAGCCTGCTATTAATGTTACTAACAAGTGGGATGAAATGCATTCATCAGAAGAACATGTTAATATTATTATATTTCTCATCAGGGTACCTATAATCAAATAAACACCTCTCAAGTTGTAGTGAGCACTTGTGTAACTCCAGTGCAGAACTTCTGATCATAATTATTATCAGTCCTTTTACTAGTAAAATGTTCTTATGTTGACAAGAGCATTCTTTGTTGAATAACAAGGGATGACTGCAATGACTGCAATATAAAAATGTTAAATACACTAAAACATATTCAAATTTTAGTTTCTCGCCCAAGAACAAATAATTGACATGAAATCCATGTTCTGCAGCTGCTATAATTATGCTGTTTGCCTGCACAAATTTGCAAGTGCTGCCATTGAAATCTACCTCTGTGTTGTCAATGCTCTCTTTCTCAATCTACAAAAAGTGACTTCTTTAGATATTTCTATGTCTAGTAAAATTTACTTGGACAAAATATTTCAGAAACATCAACATAGCATCTGTAAAAATGGCACTATTAACTCTACATCAATGATCTGGATGAGGGGATCAAATGCACCTTCAGTAATTTTGCAGAACACACCAAGTTAGGTGGGAGCCCTGATCTGCTTGAGGGAAGGAAGCCTCTACAGAGAGATCTTTACAGGCTGGATCAGTGGGCTAAAGCCAGTTGTACAGGGTTCAGTAAGGTCAAGTGTTGGGTCCTGAACTTGGGCCACAACAACCCAATTCAATGCTACATGCTCGGAGTCGAAAAGGTGGAAGTTGACAGCCAGCTGAATAAGAGTCAGCAGTGTACCTGGGTGGCCAAGAAGTCCAACAGCATGCTGACTTGTATCAGAAGTAGCATGGCTAGAAGGACTAGGGATGTGATTGTACCCATGTACACAGATCTGGTAAGGCAGCACTTCAAATTTTGTGTTCAAATTTGGGCCCCTCACTACAAGAAAGACATTGTGCTGCTGAAGCATGTGCAAAGAAGGACAAAAAAGCTGGTGAGGGTTCTAGAATACAACTCTTGTGAGGAACAGTTGGAGGGAATTGGGGTTGTTTAGTTTGGAGAAAAGGAGGCGGAGGGCAGACCTTGTTGCTCTCTACGACTGCCTGAAAGGAGAGAGAGTTGTTGGTCTCTTCTCCCAAGTCACCAGAGACAGGACGAGATGACAGAGCCTCAAGCTGTGTCCAGGCAGGTTTAGACTAGAAATTAGGAAAAATTACTTCACCAAAAGGGTTATCAAGCATTGGAACAGGCTGCTCAGGGAAGTAGTTGAGTTACCATCTCTGGAGGTATTTAAAAGATGTGTATATGTGGTACTTAGGAATATGGTTTAGAGGTGAACTTGGTAGTGTTAGGTTTACAGTTATGTTTGATGATCTGAAAGGTCTTTTCCAATCTGAATGATTCTGTGTTTCTGTATTTTCTAGACAGAGGGTAGAAAGTGTATAGGGATTCGGAACATCGGTTTTTAAAATAACTGTGGCATCTCTATGAGTGAAGGGAAATAGAAAATAGAGTATTTCTTAATTTCAGAGGGAAAACAGAGATATTAGTTGTAAGAGACCTTAAGCCAGATATCTTAACTTTTGACCATATACCTATGACATATTGCATAAAGGACTGCTGTTCTTAGACATTTTGTCAAATGGCTTATGGCAACATTACTTTGAGAGAGTTTTGTTATTTCTGCCTCTCTTATATTCCAGTACTCCTCAAATCCACAAATAACTGGCATACATTTAAGAGACACCTCAAGGAAGCATTACTGTCAACCTGGACTGTATAAGTTTTGAAAGAGCAGGCAGGTTTAATTCCAGAATTTAACAAATGAGAGAAAACAAGAGTCTTGATTTTGGCCTTGGAAAATCATAGAATCATTGAATATCGGGTTGGAAGGGATGTCAAGGATCATCTGATCCAGCCTTTCTTGGCAAAAGCATGTCTAGCACATTGTCCAGCTGAATCTTCAAAGTGTCCAATGCTGGGAAATCCATCACTTCCCTGGGGAGAATATTCCGATGGCTGATTGTTCTCACAATCAAAATTTTTCCTTGTGTCCAGTCAGAATCTCCCCAGTAGTTATTTGTACCCACTACCTCTCATCTTTATCTTGTGACTCCTTGTAAAAAAGAAGTCTCCATCTTTTTTCTAGCCACCCAAAACCAAGGAGGACCCCATCTTTCAGACTGGCATTATGAAATTACAGAAATGTAGTCAGCCAGAAGAGGAAATAAATTTTTACTGCATCAACTCCACTCTACCAACAACCATTGGGAAAGAGAATGGCCATCCCTAGAGCTTTCCTTTTCTTCTCCTCTCTCATTAGCTGTAGCTTACACAGCCCTAGGAGCTTAGCCAAACTTAAAGGATAAACCTGCCAAAAGAAACATAAGCTGATGTTGAAAGGGCAAAATGACTAGATGGATCCGTAATGTTGCTTTAATAAACAGCCTTTAAAAATTTCTCCATACAGAGAAGAGTTAGGACCATGCTGATACAAGCCAGTCATGTCTTTGGAGCAAAATAAGGCACAAACAAAGCTTGGCCTAAATAATATTCATTCTGGTTTTGGACTGATTAAGTGATTGCACCAATGAAACATTCTCCACCTAATAATGTGGACACTGAATTTATAACATAAAATTAAGAGCTTGCCACTATATGCTTCCCAGCTTTAGTTTTATGGCTTTTTGCATCACTGAAGTGAGAAAGATAAGAGAATTTTTAGAATAATCTGCAGAATGTTTTCATGATACTTCTGTGGAGTGATAAAACAGTATCGCTCTAAAGCTAAGACTTGTGAAACTGTCTGAAAAGACTAGATGTTGGCTCCAGTCCTCCTTTCATGCTTAAGCTGTGCAAATATTTGGAAAACTGTTTTAGCTCACTTTCTCAGGACTTCTCTTGCATAAATAGAACCACTGCTTCCACAGAAGCGGCATAACACAGTCAGGATCCTGGCACACAGGGTTTGGTAAGAGGAAGAAAAGAACTCAGCTTGCACTCCAGATGCCAGAACGAATTACCTGGTATTGGGTCGTCACTTGTAACTTTTAGGATGCTTATGGGAGTAGTGGGAAGAATGGTAAAGTTGATTTCATCAACAACATAATGAGATGATCACATTCCTGCGTATCTAATCTACCGGCTTCATATCATTTACAGATAAAACATTTTCTTTTGAATATGAGACACAACCATTTCCAATAATCTAATCATTATACTGCTCTCACTCTATATGTACTGATATAACTAAGGTATTACTCTCCTGAACAAACCTAATTATTCCTACAAGAAAATGTATGTAATGGACCGTGGTTTGATTCCTGAAGCAAATTCGGGTCTGATAATAACAGAATATTTATGACATTGTACAATATGAAGAAACAACAATGAGAAACCATACATGGTCATTTCCTACCATGAAAACACTTGGAAAATCCAAAACAGAAGAGAATTGTGAATAATGGATTGTTCCTTTATAATAATCATCACTTATGAGTCATTCATTTAAAATGACTGAAGTAAGAAGGATTTGTACAACTTTTCATGGAAAGTTATCCCATAGTCTACCTTATGGATAGTATCATAAAAACAAAGCAAAACAAAACAAAAAAACCCCACCCAGAAGTTTAGCTGCTGAAACTCGTATTTTGATGAAACATTAAGGGAAGAAAATATGAAGAAAATCATTTAATCTCACAGAAGAGGTAATGATCTAAAGTTATAAATAAAATGCCTGGTTTACACTGTGTTAAAATCAGTCTACTAACAGGTTCAATCTACAGAGCCTTATTTCTACTTCAGCTCTTGGAAGCAAAAAGTATTTGTGTATGTGAGCCTATGAAAGTATGAAAACCATGCTTGCTTGATAGCTGTTATGGCAAATACCAGATGAGAAAATAAAAAAGAGGAAATTAATAAATATTTATATTTATTTATTTATTAAAAAATCTTCAATTGCTCTGATGAAACAGTTAAAAATTCTACCTTGCCATCTGCAAGGATTTAATGGACTGCCTAGCAATCTCAATAAGGAAATTAAATTGCCCCATGAAGTTTCCTCTCGTTCTGCAGAGACCTCACATGTGAAAGCCATCAGAGAGCTCAATGGGATTACTAATGATCTTAGAAGACCTGTGTATACACACAATTGGTCTATAAAATAACAGCACTACTTTATCACAAAATTAACTGACCACAACACACATCACAAGTAACAAATCTGACTACTACAAAGGGATAAACAGATTTTAATGTTTAGAATCCACTCATGGAAACATCCACTTCATCATTGTTAAAGCAGAATCAGTAGGTGTAATCATCTCAGATACAGCTCTCAATCATATTATCGATCCACACTTAGAAATGCTTCTCCTAGTCTTAAATTTAACGGAATTTTTATATTTGCAGTTTATCTCTTTCTCAGTTTACTCTAAAAGAGACACAAAAATTTGACCATTCAAAATGCAAATCTGTTATAGCAAATAAGATTGTTTTGCATACCTGTGTCTGGGCATTAGGTACCAACTTGTACATATTCTGGAGTTGTCCATTTACTTTTTTATCTGATTTGACAGAAGGAGAAATAAATACATAGGATTATTATTTGTTTTGTCTAAAGCAAAGTAAAACAAGTTTATTCATCTTTTTTCTAAGAAAGGTTAGAAGAAAGCTAAGGAAGCTAAGAAAGTTAGAAGACTTAATTATAAAGTGTCAAAACATTCTGTTCTGTTCAGTCCTGTTTCTCCAGATTAATTAATTCATTTGCAAAGCCTCCCCTTCACATTTTGACAGAGGGGAAATGAAACACATTCTCATTGTTCTGCAGCAGGGGGTAAAAGAGTTGAAGTGATCTTTAGGACTTTCTAAGGAAAGTCAGAAGTGCCTATGAGGATCCATTAAGAAAATTAATATAATCACAGCACTAATATGCAAGGAAGAAACTTGAAAGAGGCTTATATTAGGACCGGCTAAAAGCAGCATGTTTTAAAGTCTCCAATACATAGTCTTGCTTTTCAGTATACTCTTCTAAAAAAAACCCCACCACATTTACCACTGGTAATACACAGCAGGCATATCACTTCTCTTGGGTTTGACATGGTTTCCTTTGGCTCAACACATGAACAAAGTAGCCCATGGATTTAATGTCTGAAATTTTTCTCTTATTTTTTTTTCCTCTTAGCTTCTTAGTTCTAGAAGCTTGTTGTGATGCCACAGTTAGATACAGAGGAGAAACAGTCCCTCCTAGCCCCTCTGGTATTCTAGTCTGATGCTTCAAACTTTGTCTACATCTTCTACCTTCACACTTTTCTGCTCCCTTTGAATCAAGCTAAATGTTATCATATTTCTTCACAATTTCATCCCTAACAGATAAGCAATAGAAAAAAAAAAGAAAAAAGCAACTGTAAAGAAATATAAAGAGACAATTAAGTTGACATGTTATCCTGAAAAAATAAATACTGATGCTAATAATCAGTGCTTGATACTTCTGAGAAACAGGACTTACTATTGGTCTAAAGACAAGGGAGAACCAACTAAAGTTTCACACTGACTTCATGAGAGAATCATGTTAAGATGGTCAGAAATAATCTGCTTTAATCTCTTTTTATAAATCATGGTTAAATAACTGTTGAACATTTGCCATGCCTTTTATGTCTTCCTTGAATCATGAATTAAAACCAGATTCTCCTCCCAGCCCCTCCCTACGTGTTTAGTACAACAAAAATTCGTCCTGTGGAATCAACAAATACAAAGATATAGAGCGGTAATTTCAGTTTATAGTCATTTGTGTATTTTTCAGTGAGGAAAAATAATTTACAGTGAATGAGGTTTGGTTTAGGCTGAGATGTTTCTTAATATATGGAAAGAGTTGCCACAAGAGGGCAAGTTAAACCAGAAGTGGCCATTTGTGCTGATGAGTAAGCTCTTATGCAGACAGATAATAAATGTTCACTCTGTTTACTGCCCACAGTTACTCTGTCTACCTACTATGCAATGAAAATATAGAAGGCTTGAGTGTGAAAGGTGCTGTCAACTTTCCAATTATAAGATGCTTTATCAGTAGATATACCAGGTAACAAGCTCCCTGGATTTAGTGTCTGCAGAAGCACTCACTGAATACTCAAGTCTATATTCTAGGGAAAAAGAAGTTATTTAGAATATGAACTTTTACAAGAAAGTTTCTTTCAAACCAACTCAATCTCTCTCCATAACTTAGAGGAATTATTCTTCTGGATTGTTAAAAATGTATAGTGTTTGTAAGAAACAGCATTTAGAAATGTATTATATCAAAGAGGAAATTTGGTGATGTCAGTGGACATTTCAATCAGACTAAAACAGAGTATTAAACTATAAATACTATGCACTCTTATTCCCTCCTATTTTAAGTGCTCAAATATGTACAGCACTTGCTCTACAGATTAATTTATAATGTTGAAATATAGGAAAACCAACCATTATTAAGCCTTCTTTAGTGCTGTGAAGCAGAGTTTGTTTTGTGAGGCAGGGAAAAGCCTACCACCATTCACCACCTTAAACTCACAGTATAATAATTACATTATTCTGGATTTCTAAAATGAACCTGCAACGCTTGGCAGCTACTTGAAAGTTACAGGTTTCTAATTTATGATGAAGGCCAGCAAAATACTTTATTAGGGAGTGTGAGGGCTTTTGCAGTATTAGAAGCCACCCAACTGCTTCCCTCCCGTATCGTCAAATACATCAAGCTGTGTAACTCACCTACAACTTGATACTGAGGTCCAAATCAAATTTCAGCTGGAAACCTCATATGAATAAGACTCTCTTATGAGACTTCCCAGCCTTCAAATTTTGTATCAAGCTAGAAATACTGAGCATAGGAATTTGCAGCACCTTTTGAAGACAATCATGCTCAGAAATACCTTTATGTAAATTCTTGAGAAAAATAAACTACGTTGGACAACGTCTGTTATGAGCTCTTCTCCTCTCTTTGCAAGGAGGAAGGCTCTGCTACTGCCTATTTCTTCCACTGACAGAAGCGATTCTTTGAGCAGTACGTTTTTTCAAGGACTAATTTGAAATCACTTTGCCTGCGCTGTTTTGGGGCTCTGGAGAAAAAGCTTAAAATATGACTGGAAAACCAGATACAGATGCTATACACTGCCTCTATGATAACCTAAACAAAACCACACATGAGATCATATGCTTCAAACACAATTTATAAAATTCTTTGACTGAAAATTATCTTAAAATTCAACTTTCCAGCAGAGTCATAAAGGGTCCACTGTGATGCATGCTGAATAGGACAGGCCCCTTCTTTCTTTTAACAAGCTTGAACATAGAATCAGCTGTAAAAGTAGATTCAAATGAGAATAATACTTTCTAACAGCTCAAATCAGTGATGATTTTATTAAAGGTTTAAGGAAAAAGCTTATAATCCAGTAAGAACTATAGACATAGGAACTCAACACTTTCTGTGTATCTAAACTAGTCACTTTTAGAGTTCTACAAACACGCACAGATCCTCTACTTTCTGCAATGAAAACACCTTTCAGAGGAGTATGTGGCAGTTTTTCAAACACAAACTCTTTCTAGTTTCACCAGTTTCTAAAAGAATTGGGGAGATCATAAGGGATAGCATTTAAACAATGAAAACCTGATCAGCAGCTTACTTTTAGTAATACCACAATAGAGGAAAAAATGTTGTCAAATTAAGTAGCCATTTGATGATTTATTGCCAAATACTTACTAGACAAAACTGTCTTATGATTGAAAGTCTTGCTCCAAATGCTGTCGTCTAGATTGTCTTTAACTCCAAACTCATAAAGTGTGTTTGGCTTCAGATTGTCCACCACTGTTTCTGTTACTGGGCAAAGCTGAAAAACCCATTTCTTGTCTTTACCCTTTTCTCTGTAGCGGACTGTATAAAACCTGTGCGATCAAAAAAAAAAAAAAAAAAAAAAAATTTTTGGTTTTTCTTCACAAAGGCAATAATTTTCATTAGGAATTACTAAAATGACTCCTAATCACCATTTTTCTTGTTCTTTCTGGCCTCTTTTGGTTATCAAATATCCCTACAAATATAACGCCAGCCCAGTCATCTCCTAGGTACATATATGCTCCCCATCATATAGAACCCAACATTAGGAATACTGTATAAAGAGCAAAAGAGCAGTCCCTTTTAAACAAACATCCATGTGTGTGGTTCTAACCACAAACTGTAAGCTCATTTTGCAAGAAGTTTCTCTGATTATGACATAAGCCGTAACTAGTCAATTGGATCATGAGTCTATTAGTCAAGCCTTGACCAATTTCTCAAAATCTCCTGTATCTGTCCAGCTGAAGGTGTTCCCCTCAAAATTATTCCAAAAATATTCTCAAGGGAGAATCAGTAATATTTGACATTTATATGACACATTTCTCATTCAGTGATCCCATTATGCGTTGCCCACAATTCAAACAGGAAAGTACACCAAGATGTTACTTTCAGCAGTTTAAATCAGTAACGTGATGAATGCTGGCTGATTATGAAATTAAAAAACATTTCTTCAGAAATTGCCCAATTCAGTCAAGCAGCACCACCCTGAAAAAGCATGACTGCAATGCTAACCAGTAGAAAACAACACAATGCAAATGGTGAGAGTTATAGCACAAAAACTCCACTGTCTGCCACAGTCTCACTTTAAATTTATATACTATATCACTGCCAGAATGAGGTGGGGTTTTCTGTTTCTGTAAAAATAAATCTCAAAGAGATTTGGCAACTTTTTAATGCAAGCATTACTGAAAATTGTTACATATAATATAAATCAAGTATATCCATTGTCCACATCCGTTTTACATTTACATCAGCTGAAAAAGGATTAATTCCATCCAATTGTATTTTTCCACACTTCAATAAAGTAAATTAAGGCCATAAAAGTAACACAACTCTAAAACCCCAGATAGATGTCCAAAAATCACTCAGAAGTAAAAAAAAAAAAAAATTGGGTTGTGAGATTCAATTACACAAGGAAAAATATATGAAGTGAAAGGAAGGAACCTTAAGAAAACAACCTAAACCAATCTTTAATCAGCTGAAAAGATATCAAGTTGTAAGGTCTAGATTAAAAGGACTTAATGGACCAAATAAATACCATCAATGCATAAAGCTGCTTTTGCCAAAGTTAGAAAAATGCACTTGCAGAATAAGCTATACATGAAAGATGACTGTTGAGTACAGGGAAAGCCTTACTTCATTATTAAAACACAATCTAACACAAGACACATGCCAGTCACGGAAAATATTTCCATACCCAAAGATTAACTTTGTTTACACATTTTATCTCATAACTATCAATTTATTTTCTTGGCACCAAAAACATAATTTCTCCCGTTATAGTTACTCAATTCAGCCCATTCAGGTATTCTGCCAGGTTACAAAATTTATATTTATGCTGACTCACATAACTCTTTTCAACAGCCGCACTACCTTGTGTTCAAAACAAGCCATAGTCTAATTGAAGTCTTGGAAAGAAAAGACATACAGTAAGTCACGAATATCCTCTCTCTTATCAATTCCTGGAGTACCAAGTAATAATCCACACCATTACTTCTTGGGGCTGTGATCTCCTCAAGCAATGTAAGATCTAACTATCAAGTTAGACAGACAAAGAATGTTTTTAAAAAAAATTACTAGCAAAATTAAAATGAGGAAAATTCCTCCTCCTTTGCCTTTTTGATCCTTTCATACACAGTTACATAGACATTAGCAGACAAGAGGAGATTTTTGGAATCTGTCACTGTCTTGCAAAGGACGTAACAGCAATAGACAAATCCTATCTGCAGCATAAAAGCATCTTGATTGACCCCGTACAGTATCTTAGTAAGGGATTTAGAATAGTATATATAGCTCTATGAGCAAAATGTGAATCACTGGTAGAAGTAGCCACCTTCTTCCCAGCTTGCCTGAAAGAGGAAATCTCATTTCTTTTCATCTTCAACCTTACCTTCTCCTGCCTGTTTTAGTTGAATGCAGTAGAAATAGTCATATCAGTATACTAATTTACTTCAGTTATTTAACAGTCTAAATGAATAGCTGCACTAGAAATGAGAAGGAAGACAAGATTTTAATAGTTGTGTCAAAATGTGCCATTAGAAATAGAGACATATAGCATAGAAGAACTGTGCTCTCAAGTCCAAGGTTTCCAAGCCTGTAAAAACTTCACCAAGTGTGTAATTATCTCAGTGGAATCTTGCCACGACAAGAACTAAGAACACTGACTGTGACAACAGAATTTCCTCAACAATTTCTATAAAAAGCTACCAAAATGAAGTTCAACTTAACAATTAGCAAGTCACAATCATCTGAGTATTAAAAATGCCCAAATTGTTAACAATATGCTCTTTTGGAAAATTTGTTTATAAAGTATGAATTCTGAAATACCAAGATTTGTCATTAAAGTTCAACAAATCATTGTGAAACCAGATCAACAAGCTGCCAAATACAGTGCAAATTCAGTGCCTGGTTAAGAAAACTCTACTGATTAAAATTTATTGTCATTTTAATTTATCCCTTTTACAAACTTTCCTTTCAGAAAAGAAATACAATATCAAACAATCAACACATATAATTGAAGACACGAGAAAGCTGTAAAGTCCAGTCACCACTCATGTATATCAATCCCCTCGTGGCAGTGACATACATGTACAAAACTTGTGCAGCTGGCCTGCTGTGTGTATCAGAAGCTGCAAAACTGCTTC
Source organism: Cuculus canorus (assembly GCF_017976375.1). Lineage (NCBI taxonomy): Eukaryota > Metazoa > Chordata > Aves > Cuculiformes > Cuculidae > Cuculus > Cuculus canorus. The sequence continues at coordinate 117,622,506 of NC_071401.1, read as the reverse complement.
TCCTGGACTGCAAACATTTAGAGAAACCTCTCCACAGATTCGCATTCAAAAATGATAGAAGGCAGGCTGAAATGGAGTACAGCCACACTCACATAGAGTGGAAAGGTACACTACACTGTTTCTCAGATAAAACACTTCCCATTAGCCATGTGAGTTAAGAATTTGAAACAGTGATTGTGTACTGCAGGGCCCTAATAGCTAATATGAAAGTAATATGTTATTTAAGTGAAGTCAATTGGAACAGTCCCAAGAATCTTTGTCACAGCTATCAATGCTAGTTTGATGTTTCAGCAAGGAGGTGGCATACCCAATTAGTCTAGGTGAGAATTCATTTTAATCCAGATTCTTGGCATGTACAAAGCCCTGGCAATATTTAACTGCTTTTAATTTTGATTCTTTCTTTATTTTGGAGGGGCATATGAAAAGGGTACATTTCACCAGAACAGTGTTTATTGAATAGCATTTGTATTCCTTAATCAGAAGATTTCAGGGTTCATGACGGTTCTTCTCCAGTTAGCACTCTATAAAACATTAGAGCTCTTTTCTTAAGCTCCATAAAAATTAATCTCTCTACCTAACAGGCCATGTTTCACTCAGTAGAAGAATCCTCCAAGCAAACCTCTATGGGACTGTAGAGAAATTTTATTTTCTCCCTTTTTACTAGGCAACTGAAAGATCAATAAACTCCAACAATTTAAACAGAAGATGTAATGAGCAGGTGAGGGTTACTGCTCCACTCCAAGTTAATTGCTGTGATAAAGCCAAGAAAAAACATAACAAACCCTAAACACTGTAGAGAAATAAAGAGTTTATACTCACGTGGATGGCCTCTCTCCATATGAAATTGTGCAACACCATAATGTTTGCATTCTTGAAACTCTCTCTATGCTAACGAGCTTTAAGTATTCCTTAGCAATATTCTGACTTCCCTTGCTCCATTTATGACACACACAAAATGTGAAATAGTGGCAGCAATAAAAGAAGCAAAGCCAGTCTCATCATGGAGTTTTGCAGGATTTGGTATTGGGACCAGTGCTGCTTAACATCTTTGTTGGATACATGGACAGTGGGATTGAGTGCACCTTCAACAAGTCTGCCAATGTTGTGTGGTATGGTTAGTACATTGGATGGAAGAGACGCCATCCAGAGGGGTATGGACAGGATTGAGAAGTGGATCTCTGCGAACCTCATGAGGTTCAACAGGGCCAAGTGCAAGGTCCTCACCTGGGTCAGGGCAATCCCAAGCACAAATACTGGCTGGGCAGAGAATGGATGGAGAACAGCCCTGAAGAGAAGGACTGGGTGTGCTGGTGGATGAGAAGCTCAATACGAGCCAGCAACAAGTGCTTGCAGCCTGGAAAGCCAATGGTAATATGAGTTGCATCAAAAAAATTGTGACCAGCAACCTAAGGGAGGTGATTCAGCCCCTCTACTCTGTTCTCATAAGACCCCACCTGGAGTACTGTGTTCAGTTCTGTAGTCCACAGCATAGGAGAGACATGGATCTGTTAGAGTGATCCCATGAAGAACATCAGGCGCTTGAAGCACCTCCCATATGAGGACAGCCTGAGAGAGGTGGAGTTCTTTAGCCTAGAGAACAGAAGGCTCCAGGAAGACCTTATAGCAGCCTTCCAGTACATAAAGGGGGAAAGATGGGAAGGGATTCTTTATCAGGGAATGTAGTGATATAAAAAAGCATAATAATTTTAAGCTGAAAGAAGGAAGATTTAGATTAGATCTCAGGGAGAAGTTTTTTACTGTGAGGGTGGTGAGGCTCTGGAACAGGTTGCCTAGAGAAGTTGTGGATTCCCCATTCCTGGAGGTGCGGAGGTCAAGCTTTTCAGCATTTACCCCTGTAGCAGTAGCTCAGGTCTACTGGAAAGTGTTCCTGTCCGTTGCAGCGGGGTTAGAACCCAAACCATTCTATGACGCTATGAATATCATATTACCTGCCACTGCAGTAATCACTGTATCTGTAAAGTCTATGTAACAGATAATCAGCCTGATACAAAAGGATGTTTCTATCTTTTTTATGTTCGGTTTACACAGGTTTCATTTTTAAGCTTCACAATGAAAAGTAGTAAAAGCTTTTTCTTCTTAGCTTAGAGATAATTTTTTATTATACAAGAAATCAAAATATGATGATAATTTTAATAAGTAGCCCACAGAGTTTTTGCTTTTGAAATGAAGGAAATATCACTTGCTGTTAGAAGAAAAATTCTAGGATGAATAGGGAAAACATTAAGTTTTCATATATCAGTATGAATGACATTGTCTTGCCAAGAATATCAGCGTTATTTTTCCAATTGTCAACCAAATTACTTTTCAGCCAGACTCTGAAAAAATACTTGCAAAGTCAAATATTTGGGCACAAAAAATTAGATACTGGAAATCTTATAAGGCAGATGGTTTTATGAGATTTCCAGAGAAAGTCAGTTTGTATAAATAACATGGGTTTATTTAGAACCAGATCCAAACCAAAACTCCAAACAATTTAATCATGACTATTTTAGTGGCACATAACACTAAACAAAAAAATTAAGCCCTGGGGATATAAGAACATTCCTCCTCTGTGATCATGTGTTGCCATAGCTAAAAGATTATAAAGCTTATTGCATTTCTGTGCATAGGAACGTAATAGAACTTTTAAGAAAAGTCTGTTAAAATATGCATGTACTGATTTGTTTATGGTCAGACTTCATTAGAAGTACAGCATCCATTTAGTATAAGAAAGTAATAAAAGAAATTATTTAAACTACAATTTTTCAGATACTGAGTGTTTACCAAATCAGCACATGATGCTGATTACATTGTTTCCTGTTTAATGCCAAGTCTACTAAAGTAACAGACACTGACATATATAAAAAGAAAGAAATAATTACATTGCTGATGACTATGTTAGGTTTACAAACCACTTTCTAATTTAGTTTTCACTGTTACATGATCACTAGCAATCACTTTTTTCACTTTATTTTTTTTTGTAGAACAACCAAAATAACTTGAAGAGTTGGCGGCTCTAGAGAATGAAAGGCTGATCACCAACAAATCTTTTTAAACAAGCTTTCAGCATTTACCCCTGTAGCAGTAACTCAAAAGCATCTGAAACTCAGAAAGTTTATATGCTGAAGTATATTTTTCATAAGGAATTCTGCTAAGTTGAAAATAAATTTTCTATGATATTTGCAACAGAAATTATAATTAATTAAGTTGGCAGCTCCACAGTGACAGAGATTTGCAGATACACAAAAAAAGGAAATGTATGCACATATCTTTCTAAATTCAGGGTTTTAAAAACCCTGATTCTATGTGCTGTATAACATAAAGAGTAAACATGAATTCTTCTCTGGTTGTTCCTTCTCTCTTGTTTTTTCTTACAATTTTTTTTTTAAAACATCAGATACAAACTAAGTAAAACACAAAATCTGTACTACTCACAAATATGATATTAAGTCATTTAAACCATGGGCGAACACATTTAAACAGCATAAATGTGATTTGGTCTAAGTTATTAACTAAGATATATTTCATTAAAACCCCCTGAAGTTCAGGTTTGAAATTTCTATTTCTTATGTATCTGAAAGTGTGTTTGCTTTTCTATACAATCCACCCAATACCGTATAGTATTCTATATACACAACCTGTTTTCGTCTTGCATGGCAAAAACATTTTCCATTCCTTCCCTTGACCCCCCTTCCTAAAGAGCAGAACGTCAACTTCCACCTTTTTCAAATCCCTGCTCTGTTTTGGGATCTGTGAAGTTGTTCTAGCAGAAGGAAAGGTCAAAAGTATTCTATGCAATAGCCTATACTTTCTTTTTCAGACCTAAATGGACAGCAAACATAATTCCAGTACGTTCATTATGACAGCTCTGGTTGTTTGAAAACAGAAAGGCAAGACTCTCTATACTCTTGGAAATATACATAAAAAAAGGAACTGACATGACTTTGCAGCAGGCTATTGAAACTTTGCCAACCTCCCTCATCAACTACCCCATACCGGTGTCAAAAAAACAGAAGATGTTGAGAATGCTAACTCCACACTGTTGGTGGAACTTCTCTGGTGTTACACAGTTTTTATCAGGTACATAAAACTCATAGCCTGAGTTTTTTGGCTTGGATGTTTTTGTTATGCTTTGTTTTGTATTCCAGTACTAAGGGTCTGATCAGAGGTGACAGCCACTTCAAGGAGGCTTTAAAATTTGACCTTGCAAAGAACTTGGTCCACACAAATGGCAGTGATTATCTTTGCTTCCACAAGGGTTTGGGTTTATCTTGCAGGAAATATGTAACACTCTATTAGCTTATGCCCTTAATCGCTGAACAGTTAAGCAACCAAAGAATGGTTTGTTGAAAACCAGTATAGGAACATTGTCTTCATTGGAGTTTCTTGAAAAGCACTTCATAGATACAGAAGAACACTACATTCCCTCAAAAAGCAAGCAATAATTTCATTGAAGCAGTAAAAGATATCAGTGTTTTTTGAGAACATAGCACCTCTTTTCAAAACTCATTTGCTCACAGCACTGGATCTCCTCAGGAATATCCACCGAGGTCAGACTCATACTAGAGAAAATCCTGGCCAACAGATCCATGATGTTCCATATGGTTTTTATCTTCTGAGTCAGTAATGTATTCAACTTACATATTATGCAACATTCCTACAAAAGCCTAACACCCATCCGGAGATGGTAAAATCTGAGGCTGAGAACACTGACACTATTTCAGGTCATACAGAGTTGCAAATATAAACTTGGAGAGATACTAACGAACAGAACTGAGTTAAGAGGTCATAATTGCCTCCTATTGCCCATGTCAAAGATTAGAGGTTAGTTGCTACACAGCAGTCTTGAAGATGATTAACGTTTCATTTCAACGTGTAACAGTAAGAGGAACATCCCACTACACTAAAAAAATTGCATACTGTGTTAAAGAGTTTGCTCAAACTTCAAGTTAATGAGTGCCCAACAAGAATATTCAGTTACTGAGGAGAAAGCCCAAAGCTCATGAAGGCATTATGGTGGGTTATCATATGCCCCAAATCTCCAGGTGGATTAATATAGGATATAGGCTTCTAAAGTGTTCTTCATTCCCATTGCACAATGGATTCTGTAACTTTGGTGCTGACATAGCACACAGAGAAGATAAATTCCATGGTAACAATGCTACTAAAATCATTATGTGGGAAGAAAACTTTACAGGCTCCTCCATGATCGTCTAGTTTCTACAAATATCTAACTGTGGGAAACGATTTGCTTCTTTCTTGACTGCAAGAGCAAAATTTAAGGCTAAACTATATTTTATTCCTGCTGAAAAAGAATTCCAATTAAATACATTCTTGGATATTTCCTTATATTTCATAGTAATTTCCTAATAAACACTATTGGTTTTTTTCAGTAGCGTTTGATGATGAAGATCTAAATTTGTTTATGAGAAATTTTCGAAGCTCTAAAAGGATTAATCAAAAACCTTTCAGAGGTAAGAAAAAGATCATGTGGGATGACCACATTATATGATATGCACGATGGTTTTTTTAGTATAATCTGTGTTTGAGATCCAGTTTAATGGAGTTTTATTATCAGCACCAAAGTAAGCAGATTCAAGTCAAATCAGACAGCTACAAATTATACAAAAAATTAGACAGATAGAGGGGAAAAAAGTGTTCTTAATAATGCAAATATGCATTAAAAAAACCTAAAAGATAATAGTTGCAAACCAGATGTAGATGCATCCCAAACATGGGTGCAAAAAGTTTCTTCTTAGTTTAACAAAACATTGCTGACTTAAATGGAGTTTCACGGGATGTAGATGAAGACAAAAAATTATTCTGTCATAAAGGGAAGAATACAAAAAGAACACTGCAATTACAGAGCAGGGAAAACCTCTGTATTAACAATTTCAATAATTGCAGTCAATGAATTTTAGTCATCCTCCAAGAGCTGCTTAAAATGTAATGGTACATGTAACTAAGAAACTATGCAGTGGCTTCTCTTGAAACTGCAGCTTGGTGAGTCTTTGTGAGTTCCCCAACTATGGTAGCACACAGTAAATAATTACAACAAAACAAAAATATTATAGTAGAAGAGATCTTCTTTTACTTACAACAGAATATTAATGAAAGCTGTACTGTATCAATACCAGGAAAGCAGCGTAGTCGTAAGATCAAATACAGAAAACGAAAAGCATTAAAACAAGGCATCATTCCCTTACCACAGCACAACAAAAGACTTCTTTTACTTCTATTTACCCAATTTTAAACCATATTTCGTAAGACTTAACAAAGATTCCTTCAGTTCATTCAGATATAAATTCGGGCATAGCCAAGGCCATTGTTTTAAGAAGAACAAAGAATCTAGTGTGAAATAGCAAGATTTGTACTTCAACATGTAGACATCTGGCTAAATTTGCACTCAAGACAAGACTTGCAAAGCACTAATTTAAGTAAACAATAAAAATTACTTCACATTTGGAACTATTACTTCCAACTTTTAAATTGCCACTGTCAAACTTATTTCAGCCACAAACAATAAGTACACTGGATTAAATCATTATCATAATAGAGATCAATTTTCTCTTATGTTACCTGTCACTAGCACAGTTACTTGTTGATGTCCAGTCATGTTGAGGGTTGACTAGGATGCCCCAAGAGAGGAACACAGAGGTTGGGGTGAGAGTGCCAACTACTAGCTGCAAAGGCTTTTGAGTCTTGTTCCGACCTACATAAGAAACATATAATCCAATTATATGTTAGTTTCTCTCACCTGCATTATGTAGGGGAAAGTTTTTGCAGTCAGATAATAAAGTAAATTAAGACCTACTTCTCTACTAAGCTTGATGGGTAAGATACAACAGTTATCTCTCTTTTTCACAGTCAACATTTCTAATGTATGATTTTAAAAGGGGGGCAGAGACAGTGTCTGTGATCTGTTGGCTTCTTGTTAAGACAAGTGAAACATTTGCAAGGAAGGGAGAATGTTTTTGTCTCTGAAGCCAACTAAGCATGAACAGAGAAAAAAAGCGCAGAATAAATTTGGCATAAAGAAAGGGAGAACAGTGCTAGCAGGCAGAAGGAGCATGGATTAAGAGACTGCTTTAGAAAGCAGGTATCAGACACACAGATGTCAGAAGGACTGTCTTTTAGGTGCCCTCTGGGCTTGCATAGCGTGTGTTTCAATCTGGTAAGAAACTGGAAGTCTTCACTTCCAGACTAGCAGATGCAGTGTAAATGAATTCTTGCTATCATTTGTTGGGTAGGAAGGAGACTTGTTTACTAAATTTCATTTTAATTTTCTCTTATAAGAAGTTTTCTCTATTTTTCTTTTTACAGCCCATTTTCCAATTAAATCTAGTTTTTGAAAATGAGCAGTGGATGTGTTTGCTATGCTTAGTATGAAAATAAGCTATCCGCAGATTAACTTCAAACTTCTCTCTGTCTTGGACTGCATTGCAGAAGGTGTTACACAGAGTTCAGGATATTAGGAAGTCTCTTTTTGAATGTGACAGAACTGGTAAAGTCTTGGTAGGATTCTTAGTAACACTGCAGTGATGTCCATAGATAATTTATACTTTCTACAGCATTCTTCATCAGGAGTAAAATATAACCTACAGAAATTCTATTGCTTTTAGCCTTAGGTAGGTCTGAATCACTGCCTGTATCTGGGGTTATTTTTCTCTTTTAAACACGTGTTACATTCAAAATATTCAACTGTTGTATGGTACTTAACTTTAACTTTGCTCTGAATAAAGCAGCACCACTCTTACATGGAGAAAGAACTTTCTTTGAATAAAGCTTAAGAAAGCTTAAAAGTTGAGAATTGGAAATGAAGAAATGGTCTAGAGCAACTATTTTGAACCTGAAGTTTGTGGATTGATAAAAGCCCTTGGTATCTGAAAGATGATTAACTAAAGGAAACTCATATATTCTTTAAATCACATTACATCAAAAATCTAAAGGACCTATACCTCTTCAAAAATGTCAATGATGAATATGTTACCACAAAACCTCCACGAACATAACCACTCTCTACCCTCCAGAGGAAGCATGATGTGCTTTGGAATACTGTGGAACACACCATTCTACCACAAGGGCAAACGGCCAAATAATTTTTTCTTTTCTGGACCAGTTCCTATACTTTTCCTCTATTTTTAGAGGACAAACTTAAATCTAACAGCTTGGTCATTCACCAAACTCTCTGGCAAATCTGCTTTTTATAGCAAAATCCCTTTCTTGACCATTTTTCAAGGAAACATGGAAATTATGTGAGTTTTTAGAAAAAGAAAAAACAAGGTATCACGTATCTTGACATTGTATTGGTTTTTTGGGAACACCTACATATGATTTTGATTATGCATCTTATTATGCCATTAGTTCCCAGTTAGAGACCGAAATGATTTATGTAAAACCAAAAATTACTTTAGGGATCATCCGTGTTGATCTACTACAATTTTTGGTAATGTGTCCAGTCTAACTACTCTCACTAATAAAAAGACTTGCCATATTATCTAGATAGCACTGAACTAAATGCTCTTGTTACACTTTTATCTGCTGGAATGAAAAGTCAATAATCTGAATCTTGTTCCTTAAATCAGTTTCTGTATTCTGTAGATATAAAAATTGATGATGTCCAAATAGTGCATTGGGCATTTTTTGTTTTTGTGGGTTTTTTGACATACATACACAATGCACCTGAAAGGTAAATCCCTTTTCAAAAAATCTTTCCAGACACATTGTTTTACATCTGTCCAAGAGCAAGAAATTAATCCCAAGCAGTTACCAGGAATTAGAAAAAAAATTAATGCAAAGATCTCAAACTATAAACAGATACATATATACTATCACTTTATTCTTCACAACAGTCCAGTGAATCTTAGAGTCATCTCCGTATTAAAGAAAGTAATCAAAAACTAAATATTAATGACATGATTAAGGTCATATAAGAAGTCTTTTGAATAGACAAGAATCAAATCCAGATTTCTGCTCTGCTATGTATAGTTTAAGCTAGAAAGCTCCCTCTTTCCTTAACTCCTTGCATCAGCAAACTTAGTAGCAGTACTGATATACAGATGCATATATGTATACATGTTATAATTTCCAACAAGAAACAAAGAGCATTAGCAATTTCACGGATGAAAGAATCCTTAGTAACACTAGTTTGAGAAGAATCACTTCAGTACACCAGATCATTGTATTTAAAAATTTTTACTTTTCTTTTTGCATGCACTGTGACCTCTTTAAGAATCAGAAATTAGTATTTTAAATTTAAACTCAGAGTTGTAAAAACTTTTTACAAGAACAACCTTTAAATACTTAATATTTTGAACACAGCATATGTTACTAGTTACTGACTAGGAAATACTGTCCCACATTTTCCCTTCCCATTTATGGAACTTGTGCATCCCAGTCAGACACCTAAAGTTACAAATATCTGTCTTCCTTTAACTACTTCAAAAAAGAGATATAGTAATAGTAAAATACCTGAACAAGATTTCTTATTATTTGAAACACGTGCTGGTCTTACTGAAACCAAATACCGTGGCTCTGCATCTGTGAATGAAAAAAACCAGCAATTAGTACAGAAGTGTTATTTATTTGAGAAAGGGATTAACCTACAATCAATAAGAAAAGGTCCAATATTCAGTGTATGCTCACTACATTAAATAATTTTTGCGATCTTTTGGAATGTTTGCTTTAAGGCATTTTCACCAATCATTCAGAAATATTCCAGTCATTAAGAAAAATAACTCACCTATGCACAAAAGATTTGGCAAATCTTTATGACCTAAACACAAAAAAGTATGAAAAGGGCAGGACAAACATGTAGCATTTAAACTTAAAAATTATTTGGAGAGTGACGGAGAATGAAAACCCAGATGAAGAAGAGATGATGGCAAAACAAAAAAGTAAAACAGGTAAAATAATAAGACAGTAAGGCCTAAAGAGTAGAACCAAAGATATCTACTCTCTGACAGGAACTAGAACTTTTCCTACATTTTCTGTATTCTGTTTCAAGGCTATACACCTTAGTTTTCCTGTTGTAAGCAGTTTCTCAGTAAAAATCTGACTACATCAAAATAGAATAAATAAAATTAATTGATCATTGAGAAGCTCATACCGGAACAGACTAATACTAAATCCATCAAGATTTGCATGATTATCTGGTTTCAGGAAACAACACAATTTCAGATATGCTTAAGACTGCATATTGGACACTGGCTTGTTTTATTAATAGGTTTACATACTTTCTGCAAAAGGCTGTGACTTTGAGTTTCCACTCAAAGTCTACATCAGAAATAAGGTCACGTGCAACAATTTTAATGATTTTCTTATTCAATAAATTCATCTCAAAGACAAATTGTATTCCTCAGACCTTCCGACACTTAAATTTCTTTTTATTTTAATGCCTATGCATTTTCTACCAGGAAAAATGAACCTTTGCAAAATATTTTTTAAATCTTTTCAGGAAAGAATCTCTCTCCATCTTAACTCCAGTTCAAATTTTTTTTCCACCACTTCCCACAAAAGGTTCAACCGCTTAATTTCAAAAAGCTAATAGAACAGATCATGTTACATATTAAAAACCAAAGTCCTTCCAAAGACAAGAATCTTTGTCTTTCAATTCAATCTTATCTGAATGGTCTAATTTTCTTTTAAACAACACAAGAACTGCAGCCATTCTAGAGGAAGCATTGTCATTGCTAGCTGGGTGTCAATTGTGAACCAGGAAAACTTCTGGAAATACTAGTCATCATAGGAAATAATGAAAGGAATCAAACCAAGTTTTACACAAACTCTAACACATTTGAAAGACATCTCATGCAGTTTAGATGACACAAGCACGCATGGTAAGAGGCTACAAGTTCAGATATACTCGTGTTTTTCACAGTGAAATGCAGGTAACTTCACCATGCAGCTTAAAATAATATATACTTTGATTAAAATAACTTTGAGATGGTGATTTTAGTTTTGGGAATTCATCTTCAGAAAGATTTGTCCCTACTTCTGATATGAGATGTCAAAGATTTCTGCCCTTCTTGATTGTTTAGAACCAAGCTCTATTCTCACTGAGCTGCAACACAAGAAGTCATATGAGCTTCCAAAGAATTGGCAGAATTTGGCTCGCCATATAGCGATCAAAACTACTTTAGTCGCATTTTTTTAAGAAAGGATTACTCTATGTAAAATTTTTATTCTAGTTTAGATACATTTACCTAAACTTGTATCTATGAATGACAGACTGAATTTCCTACCTATCCCAGCTTAACAGGTGCTTTTAAGTCTGCAAACTAAACACAACCACTGAGATATCATTAAATTTTCTCTTACTTCGAGATTTCTGTAAGGAAGGAGGAAGGAAAACCAGCGTTGAATAAATCAAAAGCTATCTAAAAGACTGTGCTAGTGTGGGAAAAGACACTCTAGCTTCAGTGATTCCATGCATCTAAGTGACTGAAAAGTAATACTATGGGCATACTTTAATTGTTTAATTATTTTTTCTAAATGTTTTTCAACTCCACCCAATATAAATATAACTAAGATAACCACTGAAGCCTGCTGCTTAAAGTAGTGCGGAAAAAAGAATTGCTTGAAAAGAAAGAAAAACCCCAAAGTGCAAATAGCATTTCCTTTACAAAAAAAATATTTTTTAATATTTATGGTAGCACACACTTCTTCTGGGATCTGAGCAGTCACCTAAATAATCTTGGTATTGAGACCTAAAACCAGAAATAAGTGACATTTTACAGTAATCTGTTTTCCCTGTACTTTAATCCCAGTTTTCTACTGTGCATTTGTGCCCACTTGTGAGACTATTAAAACTCTTGCGAAGTATTGAGAAAGCTTAACTTCCACTGAATTAGTTTCAAACATCAATTTGAAGCTCATGAACTACAAAATTAGTCTTCAAAACTGCAAAAATTAATTTTTTCCTCTTTCCAAAGATTGTGAAAGAAAGTTATCCAAATGTTTCGAAACAGATAACTTAGCCCTGCTCCAGCACTGGAAAAATTCATTCTGATTGAAGATTGAAATTACTTGTAGCAGTATACGGTTAGATTGTCTGCTAAATAAAATGAGGTAATAAACAAAGACCGTAAATTTCTCCCTGTACATTTCAAAACTACAAAACAGGTGTTTTTGTTTCATAACAAAGTGCTCTCAGCAGGAATATTTTGTGATTGGTGCTGCTCATTAAGCTTTTTTTTATGGACTTAGCAAATATTGCCTTAATAAAGAATATAAGACATTCCCATCTCCCCATTAACTCACAGAACTTCCAATAATACAATCTATATAACCAAGTGTTTAGCAAAACTGGTAGAGACTAGATGTTGAAAGAAATCTGATACAGAACAGGCAGGTTTAAAAAGTATCATTTGTCTGGTTTAGAACCACTGAATTTCAGACAATATTACAATCCTTGTAACTAAAATGAGAGGTTCTATTCTGAATTTAGCTAAAAATAGAGCTTAAGTCAGAAATATGTTTTGCTATTCCTGACCAGAATCAACCATGAAAAAGTACAGCAACTGTAGTTTAACTTAAGTTCATCTGTTTTATGCACATTATCAAAGAATTATGCGTGAATTGAAGAACACAGGCCTTGAATCATAGAATCATAGAATCACCAGGTTGGAAAGGACCCACTGGATCATCGAGTCCAATGCTTGAAATGCTTCTGTTCTGGACAGAGATATATTTTAAATCCAAGGAAACTGAAACCAAGGAAGGCAGAGAACTTGCTTAATCTCTTATAATGAGACTTGGTTCAGGTTTAGAAATAGGAGTTCTTTCTCAGTCTTCCACTTCAAATTGAAATTTTTCTTAGTAAATTCTAAAGGCCACTGAATTTTCATACTGATTGAATCCTTCTGCTGAGAAATATACGTATCACTCCTCATCACAACACAAGAATCATCTGATGCTACTACAACTCAATTAATTTTCAAGGCCTTAAAACATCGCCTCACCCATGTATTAAACTTTATCAAATTGCAAAAAACTCCTTATTACCATCTGTGTTCCTTTAAGATGCCTACATAAGCATATTACACTCTACAAATCCATGTCTTTAAGAAGCATGAACGTTGAGGACAGGTGAGCTACATAAGAAAAAAAAAAGAAAATGCTGTGAAATATCGGAACCTAAATAAAACCATAATTTATCTTGTGCTACTTCATCTTAAGGTTTAAGGGATAAATGAATTTGTTGAAATAGAAGCTAGGTAGCAGAAAGGTGACCATCAGACCTATAAAAAATGTGGGGTTCTGACTGCATGTCATAATGATCCGCAGAATATATCAACTATTTACACTAAAATATATTTTAAAAAGAAGTGCATTTCTAAAAAAAAATTATGACCTCAAGTAAATGCAAATCAAATCATGGAGTATAGACAATCCTGCTTGCAGATGAATATTTCATATTTTGTATGAACTGTATTTAGTAAGAAAATGGTAGCTACATAATTAAGATTAAAGTTCAAATATCTGGACACAGATCCATGAATCCAGCATCTGCCCTCAGAAATAATTTCAAGACACATCAGTATTTATCAGAGATACATGAGATACAGATTTGTCAGTGTCTCATCTTTTAAACTGCAGCTGGTTAGTATGCTTGTCTAGCTGAAAATGCAGCTGCTTACTTCCTCCAGGTCATCCAGTTTGGTAGGCTCAACTACTATGAGCAATAAGAATCTGGGTTTTTTTCTAAGTTACTAGGAAGTGGCATACTACTAGATTAACTTTCACATTATCTGGCATCTTGAAAACTATGTGGGTAATACATCCTCAGTTTCAATACAGGATGGGGATGACGAGATTGAAAGCAGCCCTGTGGAGGACTGTGTCCCTGTGGAGGACTTCTTCAAAAGAAGAGTGGCCAGCAGGTCGAGGGAGGGGATTCTGCCCCTCTATTCTTCTCTTGTGAGACTTCACCTGGAGTACTGTGTCCAGTCCTGGAATCTTCAACATGAGAAGAATACGGAGTTGTTGGAACGGTTCCAGAGGAGGGCTTCAAAGATGATCAGAGGGATGGAGCACCTCCCATACAGGGACAGGCTGAAAGAGTTCGGGTTGTTCAGCCAGGAGAAGAGAAGGCTCTGAGGAGATCTTATAGAGACCATCCAGTACATAAAGGGGGCTACAAGAAAGCTGGGGAGGGACTGTTTACAAAGGCCTGCAGTGGTAGGGCTAGGGGCAATAGGTATAAATTGGAGAGTGGAAGGTTCAGACTAGACATTATGTGGAAATTCTTCATAATGAGGGTGGTGAGACACTGGCACAGGTTGCCCAGGGATGTTGTGGATGCCCCATCCCTAGAGGTGTTCAAGGCCAGGTTGGATGGGGCCTTGGGCAGCCTGATCTAGTTGGAAGTGCCTGTGCCCATGGCAGGGGCATTGGAATTAGATGATCTTTAAGGTCCCTTACAACTCAAATCATTCTATGATTCTATGATCTGCACATTTGTGGGAAGTGATGAGATGCAGAAATCTTGCACAGTGAGATGTTTTAGCCAACCACTGCTCTAGTACACATCCCCGAGTTACACTTTCTAAAAATGCATTCAAGGTGATACTAGAATTCTCCTTTATATCTAAATCAATCCATCATTTATATGGTTGTTATAAAGCAGGATTGCCAATATATTCTCCTCTTACGCTGCATAATCTAATTCAGGTAAGGGAAAGGGCAAAACATGGCCCAACTCTGAGCTGGTTTTAGAAACTGAAAGGGAAATTACATTCAGACAGAAATTTACTCTGATAGCTAATTGTTGTTCATTCTTCTAAATTTTTCCTGTCTCCCCTCAGTTGTTTGGGTTCTTCCAACTGTATCAACAAATTCAAAGAGACTGACTTGCAATGTTCCTAACCAAGTTAACAAAAATGAGCACAAATTTCTTAAGGAAATACTTTCTAAGAGTCAGACAGAATGAACAGATTTAGATAAAAGTTTAAATCAAATTCAGACCTTTTGGATGGGTCTATTCACCTTATCTACTAGTCTGGCTGAATGTAAATTTTGATATCTTTTGATACAGTATGAATAACTTCCATGATCAATACCGGTGTTACTGTCCTGTAAACTCATAAAGTACACCTAGCACAAAAGAATATCCTGATAAAGAGGCATAACTTTTGTGAGTAAAACTTTGTACAACTTCACCGTTGACATTTCTCCTTCACTGTGACTCAAATCCATCTGTCTAGCAATGCATGAAGCTGCTCAAGAGTTTGTTTCCAGCATGAGCTCATTACACATTCAGAAAATCCTTTTCTCTTTGTATATGCCCTCTGCAAGCAGTTCCCAATTCATGGATAATGTTATGCAATTGATGGCTCACTTATTATTTTAGTTGCAAAAGAAAGGGAAAACAAATATTTTGAGATAAGAATCACTGCAGTGAGGTGCTGCATATTTTAATGGATGAAATGTAGGTGGATGTCACACTTTCCACAAAGCTGTATCTCTCCTGGAAATTCTAGGAAAGATCACTTCCTCATTCATTTATTTTAAAATATATATGCAGGTATATACATGCAATTTCACAAATTAAAAAATCTCCTGACTTCAAGTTTACTGCTAACAGATTCATATGAGGTGTGTGACCCAGCAGAAAATCTGACAATAAACTTCATCTTAATCAACAGTAACAAGTTTGCAAATATGGAAGTCATGGGCCTTGGAGATATATAATATTGTGTATATTGTGTCATCTATTAAAAAAATAAGTTAGACATTGCTTCACTCCCCTTACTCCATTTCCAAATAAGGACAATTATCACAAACAGAATACCAATTATGCAGCTCCATTAACCAAACCAGGCATGTAGAGCTAAATCAAGGAAATGTCTGGAAGGCATTCAATTCTGTTCTGTAGACCTACACTGTGAGAAAGAACAATGGATATCTTAAAGGACTGATGCATTTTAGGGACAGAATCATGACTGACTTATGCATAGGGTCTGTGATACAATGGCCTAACTACTAAATTAATGAATTTTTTTTTCCTTTGAGTAGGCATATCTATACCATCTTCACTTACAAGTCTTCACTGAATAGACAGTTATAATACTACCAGGGTGAGATCCATTTTTGTGTAGATACAGGGATTCCATTGTCCTTAATCTAGTCACTCTCTCAGGATAATATATTTTAATGCAATTTTCTTCAATCCATTAGGAAAATATATTTTTTAGTAACTAACAAATGTCCTTAAATCTCCATTTCTAATATTTACATTTAAGCTACCAAATCAGTTTAAGGTCGTAATCAAAGTCCCTAAACTGATTGGGAGAGGTGTTGTCTTTCCATGAACCATTAAAACTGACAGGAGAGGAGGAAACATTTAATTGTATTAGTCTTCATCTAAACAGGTTACAATGTCCTTTCACATTTGGGAATCACTCCCTCCACATCCTGTTCAACAAAAGCCACAACCAAGGCAGCCTGTAAAGTCCATCTGTTTTCTGTAAAAACTGGATAAGCCAAAGTATTACAGGATCAAGAAGGAGTTCTCAGGGTGAATTTAAATGTTTCTGTATAAACCTGGTTGTTTCAATTGTGGAAAAATGTGCAGAATTCACTGAAGACCTTTTGCAAAGTGTAAAATGGCACTTGAATCACTAGAATATCTACAAAATGGGCAATTTTTAGTGTGTGTTTTCAAAAATGCATATTTTTTAATACAAAGATAGCATACTTGGCCAACTTACATACAAGACGTACTAGCAGTACAAAGATACTGTAAGATTTTTTCAACAATTGGCTCTAGGTTTTATCTTTGGAAGTATCTTGAGAGCATTTTTATTGTCCTTTTACAATACCATATTTTTTCTAACACCCACATAAAGTGTGTGCCGAGCTGTGTTCTCTGGCTGCCAAAATAAAACCTAACCACTGTTCCTAAATCTAAGAACTACCCTGCACTTCCTGCAGGTTATGCCAACAGGTAGTCCCTGAAACTGTAGGGTGTGCTAGCAATCACCTCTGTCTTCTCTTCACCTCTACCACACGAGTCACTCTAAAACAGAACCAAAAGCACAACTGAGGTTTTTTAGCTTGTGTACTGTACACGTTGGAAAGCATAGTCAAAGCTGCAGTTAATGAGGTTTTTAATATTAAAGGAATGAGAAAGCTTATGTGCTCTCTGCTTCCAAACTCCAGTAAGAGTTTACAAAACATATAATCTAACCCTAAATCTCTTAGCTAAAAGCAATAGCTCCAATAAATGCACTGTTAATTACCTAAAATAAATGTTTTTGACTTGAAGTACTTATTGCTCTTAGCTTCTTTTATTCCCGTTCTTTCAAAAATTTTCTTCAAGTTGGAAATGCTAGTCTTAGTATTATGTTGCACATTGCATTTTTAGTTACTGGACACCCAGAAGTCACAATCAAAGATTCATTGTCACTAGGAAACTGATTGACAACTTGTATTAGCATGAGTGATTTAAAATTTTGAATTTATTATCCTTTAAAATAATTAAAAGCAATAGGAGAGCATTCCCCAACACTTCTGCTTTTCCCTTTCTAGATACACTAGAGAAAATGTGTTCATTTCATGACAGGCTGTCTGCATCATGTTTTTTTCTCGTCTTCTCCATTCATTCCTACAAGATTTTGATTAACAGTATGTCTTCATGAATATACAGGTGGTTAGCACTGTAATGCACTGCAGAACTGAAGAAAGGTGTTTGCAGTTTCCAGCCATTAGCTATTACTGTTAAAAGTTACAAAATACCAAAACCCCATCTGTTCCAGGTGGCATTCAGCTTTCTGTATTCATACAGTTTCAAAGAGCATTAGATAGTAAAGCTACCCTATTAAATAGGAAGTGTAAATGATCTACACATGATGTTACATCCAGTGCTTTGTCCTCTTTCAAGGATCTCAAAGAAAAATATTAATCCTCACTGTTTCTGCAATACAGCAATGCAGGCACTACTTATGCCCAATTCACAGTATCCTGTAGTAAGCCCTGTACACCATTCTTAGTGAGTTGATTCAAAAGTTCCACATGGGATGAATCAGACAAATTAAACACAGCTTAAGCTATAAACTGAAACACTTGATTGGTGATAGAATTACAGAAACATCCCAGGAGTACCAACTCACAGAAGGGAAAGTTAACTTTTGGTACAGTTACCTAATCAAAGTCTCTAATATCTTAATTATTCTGTGTCCATCATCTTACTAATTCTTTTTTATTCTGCAGTTTTCAACCTGGAGCAGATCCCTGGAAATGCCTTAACTGACCACATCAAAAAGACGGCAACTGCTACATCTATGCTTATGCATTCTTTCTTCCCCCTTGTTTTACATGAAGATCACTGGTATTAAAATGATGAGCACAACTAAGATTCACCTCAGTGTACAAAAGATTAAAGAAAACAGCATGGAAATCCTCAGAGATTAAAAAGATTTCTTTAAATATCAAATCCTGATAAATCTGAGGTGAGGAGGGGGTGGGGGAGGTGGGTGTATTTATTATTATTTATTATATTTATTTATCATAAAATTTGTTTTTTCAGACAATTCTAACTAATCTAGTTCCACTATTTTCCTATAACATGTAGGACTGGAGTAGGCCCCTGCCAGAAAAAGCATCATTTTGATATGAACATTACTTGCAAAGGAAATTAACCACACAGTTCTCAGAACTATTTCATTGCCTCCTGTAAGATTTGTTAAAAGCATGCACATCTCCATGTATTCTGCTTTATAACTGCAAGTTTAGTCAAATCATCCCATTTGACCTGTGATGTGCTCATTAGAGTACAATGTCTTGGTACAATGAAAATCCTCAAAACAAATGTCAGTAGAATTATTTCCAAACAAGAACAAGAATCTTTCCCCTTGAAGGGTGTCCTAATTCCACTTACACCTGAAATTCTTCAAAGCAACCTTTAACAAACACAAAGAAATCCTAAAGAACGACCTGATAAAAAGGAAAATTAAGAAACTCAAAGTTCCATATTCTTCTCACTCTCTTTCCACAATTCATGACAACAGGAGCATGCAAAGCAAATATGACTTACCAATTTCTGTTATGGAAGTCTTTCCTTCTGAAGGTAAAGGAATGTACTGATTAGAGAAGAAGCTGCTTCCATAACCCAGGACAAAGCCTTCTAGTTTGGTGTTTTGACTTGGTCGAAGATACCTCATGCAAATGGTGTCATCTGTTGCATTGATCTGAACTTTTAAACTTTGCCTTTTCACTGAGAAAAGAGTCAAAAAAGGGAGAATCAGGATGTATGATCTTATAATTCAGTAATCAAATATGACAATATAAGAATACAGGGCTGTTTAATTTGTTTCTCGCAAGCAACTGAACAGTTGCTTGAAGGTGGAATCTTCTGGAAACTAAGTGTATTTTTTGAAAATAAATTAAGAGTCATGTAAAATTGTGGTTTCCAACGTGTTTTTCCATCGTTAGCTTAATGCTATCATGAGCTGTAACAGCTTCTACAATTGCAGTAGCAGAAAAGTGCATGAAGGAATTGGAAGTATTTTTTCCTTTAAATGTTGGAGTTATAGTAGTATTAGCTATCTATAGGACCCACAGACAAAAAAAACTTCTTTAGTGGTTAGTAACAAATATGAAGTCTTTAAAAGCAAGTTAAGCACACTGCAAAATTAGGATAAAGGATAATTAGGAACTAGATCCAAATAAAAATGCTACAAGTATTCTATTTTTTGCTATGTTGGACTGGAAATGTAATTTTCTAGTTGGAATTACTCCAGGACACCTAACCAACATATACACTTTACTCAAATTACTAAGAAACTTTTTTTAAACATTCATTTTATGCTTTCTAGGGGAGTAGCATATAAAGTAAGAAACATCTTGCATAGCCATCTACAAAATTTAACTTATGACAACATGGAATGAATTCATAACAGAATAATCAGTTCTTTAGTCTACAAAAAGGTGTTTTATCTTCTCTTCATGGGGTGAAGGAGCATTGGCTTTTCCTTCCCTGATACTTACAATTTTAATACTCCTTGTCACTGTTAGCCTTGTATTTTCAGAACTGTTGAACATCAATGTTTAAAAGAAAAATAATTACTCCTCCCAAAACTTATGACACTGGCACTAGAATGGTACATTTTGGGTTACTATTCCCTCTTCTTATAGTTGAAATAGAATTTTTTTTATTCCCAGATGACTGTCAGGCATCTCTCCACTTATGAGGGCTGCAATTAACTTCTCAGGAAAAAAACCCAGAAATTTGTACAAAATCATTTCACTTCAGGAGATAAATTCTGAAGAACTAGAAGATATGTATCCCTTGACATTAAATTCATTAAATTACAAGGTGGAGTGATACTGAACTTCCTTTTCTCTTTTCCTTCCTTCCTTCCTTCCTTCCTTCCTTCCTTCCTTCCTTCCTTCCTTCCTTCCTTCCTTCCTTCCTTCCTTCCTCTCAGTCTAACTCCCCTCCTTTCTGTCTCTCGATAACTACAGACACATATTCAGAGTTTCTTTAAACAAGCACATATTGATTCTCTGGTATCATCCCAGCCTACCCCTGGGTTTTCTGGGGTGAAATTCTAAACACCAGAGTCTCTGAGAGGCCACAATTCCCGATCTGTGAAGATGATTTAGTAGTACTGTCAAACACCTGTGGTTGTCTGCACCCTAAATGAGGAGACCTAGGCCAAACACTTTATGTCTCTTCCCTTTATATAAAGGAGCGTAAAAGTAAAACTGATGCAAAACATGCGCCTCCAATGAGATGCCTCCTTTACGTAAAGACTTATCAAGTAAAAGCACTCAGCCAAGAAACAGTCCCTGTTTTCCAAAGGCAACTCTGACAGGGCTGCAGAAGGCTTCTAGAAAACTCAACTCTCTGATATTTCCAGCAGTTCAATGCCATCAGAGGGTAAGGGGTGGCAGCTGCTTCCTTATGTGGGAGACATCATGACTTCTTCTGTTTTCAATACATGAAACTGCCGCAGGTGTACAACTTTGAAAACTGACAAGGCTCCAAATAGCAGAAATCAGGAAGAAACCCCAACAGACTTAAAACCTTCCTAATATGCTTCATAAAGATGTTTAGTAAAAGGTGCTCCATACCAACAAAGTTTAGGATTATATATAGGCTGCACAACTTTAACCTAACCTTGGAAATCAGAGCATAAATGAAACAAAAGTCTCTTAGATTACATTGAATATTCACGTCTAAGAAGAAAGCACAATGTACTGTATTTGATTAAAATATGAGACAACAATTTGGTTTCTTTAATAAAATCCTTATTCAGACCCTAAACTGGATTATTTTAAAGATTTACTGAAGACCTATTTTAATTTTATATTTACAATAATTTCACATTTTTATATTCTACACAACTGCTTCTATATATCTCTCAATTCCACTTTACATTAATTTGAAGATTTAATTCTAATTCAAGATTAAATTCAACTGGGTTTGATTCCAATTAGTTAGATATTGTGGTTTTTTTCACAAGCAGTCAATTACAGTGGCAAAAGGTCTTGATTTTATTTAAGCCTAAAAGTTGTCAGTGAGGTTTCTGAAAAGAGAAAGTCTAAATGGGATCCCAAGGCAGAAACAGTTCTGAGTTAGGACCCTTTAGACCATGTATTTATAGCTAGCACATCAAAACCAGCAAGACTCCTTTTAAACTCAAAGCCAGTTCTAGCAGAACATAAAAAGGAATAATATTTTTAAAAATAGAGAATAAGGCAGAACAGAAGAAAAGGAGATTAACTTAAAATTTAAAAAAAATAATCCTTGGCGCCCCCACACCATCTTGTCAGGGCAGGTCTTTTCACTCTAATTCACTTTTAAATAAAGGATCATTTCAGTGATGGCCTGAAAGGCAACAAACACTGCAAAGTCCTAGCAGCGTTTAGAAAAAGCCTTTCTTTTGGTCTCCTCAGAGATGTAGCTATAGGGTCTGCTACATGCTATTCTTAACATAACTACCTTCTAACACTTCTGTAAGCTCCTTGTTTACTATTTCCTCTCCTCCATACAGCAGAAATTCTCCTAGCTGAGAGGGCACAGTCAATCTCAGCAAGTGTGCTCTTCTTCCCTTTCTCTTGAAGCCTGACCCAAAGAGCAGCATAGGGCAAGGCAGGCAAATAACCTTCTTCACTATTACTAAGCTGCACGTTTATAAAGGAAAATAACTGTGCTAAAGAAAAACATAGAAGTTACACTTCATATGACTAAACCACATTCACTTCCACAGGCATTCCAGAGTCAATGAAATCAAGGGATGAATTTTAACTGCTAAAACAATAACCATCAGAGGCTTACCACTTTCTGGAAGTGTATGGACAGAAGAGGCGTAACCAAGACCAACACTGACAAGTTTTTCTGTCTGAGGCAACAAAGGTTCCCAACTGATTAGAACCCAAGTTTCCTTGGAATCGTAGCTGTTGAATGATAGCCTTTGGGTTCCAGAGAGTGAACGGTTACACAGGAGACAAAACCAAAGAACAATGAGAAGAGAAGGAAGACAACAAGCACTGGATGGTAAGTCAATCTTGCTATGGACTCCCTGAGGGGAATGACTTGTCTCCTCAAACCAGGTCACTGTGCTACTTGGTCATCAGTCCAGCTCTTCTGCCTGCCAACATATTACCACTCTAACATCTTTCCACTCTTCCAACACCTCACTTTTGCTTACACACAGTATACTTCATAGCATCATAAATAAAAAAACAAAGGGCTGTGAATCAATCCTCTTTTGTTATAGCTGAGTACATTATAAAGAAATAGTTGTTAGAGAATTTAAGAAAAAAGTTTGAATGTTCCAGACTCAAGGAGGTCACAGCAGTTCAAAGGAGACCTGGACACTTATGAATAAATTCAAACATTTCCGGGATATAAGTGGGAAAGGCAGCTTTGTGCAGGAGACTAAGTCCAACTCAGAATTAAAAACAAGGAACAAAGCCTCCCATGAAAATGTAACAAAACTCAACTTGTGTTAAGGCCTATGAGGTAGGCTTATGTGGTCACTTAGAATTCTCAGAGTGGACAAGAGGTGTACAGAGAGGGCACAGCACTGCAGAGGGGCCTCTGCAGACATCTGAGGAGGGCTCGATGCAGCGTGTTGCACAGACACTGCCAATCTACTCAAGAGAGAGCCAGACTGGAACAATAAAGATATAAAGGACTTCATATCAGTTAGCGTGGTGAAGGGAGACTAATCCAGGAGAATGTCAACAAAATAGATTTCACTTGTGTTGATCTCAAGGTATTTTGAACAACTAAGGGGGAAACAAAGCATTCCTATTTTGAGTAATATCTCTGTCT
The DNA here is from genome assembly GCF_017976375.1 of Cuculus canorus. Lineage (NCBI taxonomy): Eukaryota > Metazoa > Chordata > Aves > Cuculiformes > Cuculidae > Cuculus > Cuculus canorus. The sequence goes on along the minus strand of NC_071401.1, from coordinate 117,599,219 downwards.
TGGCCACCTTTTCAATAAACATTCATTAAACATGATCAAATGGACAAGGGAAGTCACAGAAACCTGATAGATATGATACTGAGATAAGAATTTATTTCATTTTCAGAAAATAACTTTGTCATATTATGATTTCAGAATACCTTTTTTCCCCTCTCTCTTTTTGACGAAACAGTTGAATAATAAACTAGATGCCCTCTAATTTCTAAGCAAAAAGATAGAAAACATTCTTAAAACCAGAAAAGAATGCTTGCAGGCACAGAGCAAGACAAAGTTAATTTTTCCTAACTCATATTCACTTGTATCAGTTTTTGGCATATGTTATTGAAACTCTGATCTAAGTATCTACATTTGTAGAATAATTCTACATTGACGCCATCTCCAAATGAAAGATTCTGGGACCCATAGCATCCTCTGAAAAAACAATCTTTCCCTCCTGGCTTGCCAAGAGAAATTCCACAGTGATCTACAAGTATTCTCTTCAACAAAAGTCAACTGATGGCCAAAATGAGCAGGACTAACCATGCACAGCGTATCTGAAATAAATGCGCTCTGTTAAGTGCACCAGACTACTTGCAGTGTTACAGTCACTCAAAGGAAAGGGCTCTTCATCTGTAAGGAAAAGACTTTTGAAAACAGCTTAATGAATCAGCTGCGTCATACAGGAACCAGCCACTGACAACTCTTCAGAAAGAAGAACAACACTACAAATGGTCTGAGGAATTCAGCTGGGAGGACTATAATTTGGTGAGTTGGAAAAAATAAGTGGCCACATATAGGCAACAAGAGCCAAGAACAAATAAATATTGAAACTTTAGAAAAATTTAACTCTAAATCAGGTGACTGAAATTCACATCTTTAAAAGGTGAAAGCAGGTATGGAAAATAGTACACAAAATATTCAGTTGGACGCTTGTACATGCTTTAGATCCACCAGGGATTATGTGAAATATCTTCTTATCACTTTAATTAATCATAGCATAACAGAGGAAGAGAGGAGAGGATTTGTAATCATTAGTCATAACATATTAAGTTACAAGGCAAAGGAGAAATCCAATTTTCAACTTGTATTTTCACAACAAAATTTCAGTCAAAGCTCTTTGGTTTACATCTAACATCCCTCTAAGGATTTACCATTGCAAGGCAGTCTGGAAAGCCCAAACAGTAACTACTGAGAATAGATCTATATAATTCCTTTGCTATTTAATAATTGAAGAGAGGTAAGGAGATAAATAGAAATGGTTCATTAGGCTAGTTGCATGAAAGTAGTATTTGTCCAGTAATTCAATGTTGGGAACAGGTATTTCCAAACCATAAGCACAAATAAAACCACTTACGAGTTTGCTTCCCAGAAAGTAAAACTAATTTTGTTGCAGTAACAGAGAATCTAAGTCTTTGAAATCGTGTCTTATGCCCCACTATATAATTACAATACTGTTGGTAACAATAGATGTGGAGTTCACTAGAACTGCCAGCTGGTTTGATTTTCTCTGTTTCAAGGAATGTGAGAGAACTTCGGTGATGAGGTGACTGGAATGTGAATTTAATTGCTCTTTTCTGTTTCTACCCAGGCCCCAAAATACATCTTGGCCCTGTCAAATAACGTATCTTCAGATGAAAAGCACTTTAATTCTCCCTCCAGTTTAAGAAGATATGTCAACAGCTGGGTGATAATTTATTAACTAGTAACTAATACATTCCGAAGTAACTCCAAAGTGCTGATATAGCAACAAACTTCGGGAATGAAGCACAAATGAAATAAAGTGTCTATTTTTTGTTTTGAAATAAATTCACCTTGGCAACTTACATTTGGAGCTATCTGTTTGCCTGCTTCACTGAAGGCTCAGCAAAACCAGTACTGGGATAAGGTATTCCTTTCTCTTATCCTATGATTCTGCTGGTGTGCTTGAAGTGTGTACGGTCTCTTGCGATCAAATACAGTCCTATTTTTTGTTTTTATCCACAGAATGAAAAGCCTTGAACTCTGCCCCACAAAACTAGAGGGTGAATTCAGTTGTACTGTATTACAGCAAATTTGGCTTCATCATCAGAATTCTGTTTGCCTTACACTGAAACTGTTTGGTTTTCACTGTTTCAAAGGTTTTAGAGGGCATGAAGGTGAGACCCAGCACTGCCTCCCGGAGTGCTAGACAAATAAAGCATGCCTTAAGAAAACATATCAGTACCATCTATTCGTGAGCACCACCTCACTTCTAACGTTCAAGTCATTCACAGGAGAGCTTTCATTTTCCATATCTGGTGCCATAGTACCACCAGCAGCTTTTATTTGGCTATTTTAGATTTCTGTATTTATTTTGGCTCGCAAACATGGAGACATAATAGTTGTTTGGCTCACACCCAAATATGGCTTAAAATGGGAAACAGTTAAAACCAGTTCTGTTTCTATGAAGTAGAATAAACAAGACTAAGATAGCAACAACCTAGAATCATGGAATAACTTAGCATGAAAAGGACTTCTGTAGATGATCTATTCCAACGCCCTGCTCGAAGCAGACCTAATCAGATGGTCAAGGCCATGTCCAGCTGAGTCTTGAACACCTCTAAGGACATACCATAACATCTCTGGGTAACCTGTTCCAGTATTTATCTTCCTCGTGATTTTAAAAAAAAGTGCTAATATCTAAATGGAATTTCCTATGTTCCAATTTGTACCCGGTGCCTCTTGTCATATTCCTGTTAACTTCAGCAGAAAATCCATCCACTTCTTTGTATCCTCAGGTCAGGTAGCTGTGGACAATGTTAGATCATCTTTCTCATTACAGAATACATAAAACACTATCGTTCCTATCTACAAAATCCACATTATAAATACTCCAAAAGATGAAAATAGGTGCTATATAAATTATATCCCTAAAAAGAACAACAAAGAATACCTAATCAAGAGAAGGTAAGTTAAAATATTGCACCTAGTTTTGTTATTTGCAACTGAAGTTCTCCATTTAAATATTTTTTTCATAATACTAGTACGCTTACTTTCCGTATTACTTCAGAAAAATAGGCTGTCAAGATGCAGTTAACTTTTCAAAACACACACGTGCACGTATCTACAAAAGTAGCCTAACTCATAAGCTTGTAACTTAGACTCACAGCATCTCTCTGCTCAGGCAGCTTCCAGAAAAAGATGAACAAAAGCAGTGTCAATCATACCTGTGGACCAACATTCATTACAGTGAGATCCACTGGCACATTTTTTAAGGATGAGCAATCAGAAAAGCTTCAGGAATACAGCTTCTGTTCCAGTCCTAGCATTCTCCTTAACCTGAGTTTCCCTGTCTGCAGGCTATACATTCTGTTCATTTCAAAACTGTTCAAGCAAGCAACTGAGGAGAAGTAGTAATCTTTCATTGTGAAATGCCATTTTTTTCACTTACAATGACACTGGAAGTGGTAGGGTTTTTCTTATTTTGACTACGGCTCTTAATGGGATGGATAAAGCTTGTTATTTTAAGCCTTAATATCAAGTGTTGTTAATTTATTGATAACTAGAAACTAGTAATTGATTCTACCTTATTCAGTTCTGAAGTTCAGTTCTCTTTTCAACTCCAACAATAACTGAGAAGGTGAGTGAGATAGCATAGTAAACACAACCTGTCCTATGACTTGCAGTAATTTAAAAGAGAAGAAAAGGTATCATCAAAGAACAATCAAGAAGATCTAAATCTAATCCAATTTCTGATATCTAGTGAGAGACTTGAACGCCTGTGAGGAGAATCCACATGTTAAAGAGGAAGCCACCTTATGTCAGCCAACAGGAAATGCAGAATTTTGATCAAGCCTCTCTGGGAAATAAACTAGAATGAGCTGTAGCAACCTTACTTCAAGTTAAAAAAATAATAACATTACTTTCATGTAACCCTCCATATTGTGTTTTCTAGCTTCTCTTGATGCCAAATAAATCTTTTCAGCTAATATAATGACAATACAAACACTTGGTCCATTTACTTGTGTTCAGAAATCACATTTAACAACTTCAGTTTTCAGGTGGACATTGTGTCATCAGTTGTCTCATGATACAGGAATAATCTGCTCGAATTCCAACTTCTCTACTTGCCTAACTCAGAATAAAGATGTTTTCAAGAGAGTTTTAAATAACTTCTTTCTTGTCTATGCCTTTAAAATACTTTTATTTGAAAGATAATAACTTTTTTTTTAGGTGTATCAACATTCTTAAGAGATTGTGCATAGCAAATAAGATATCATAAATTGTTAATTCCCCTCCATACTTCTTTCAGATCATTGGGGGAAATTTTGGAAAATTCATTTATAATAGAAATTCACCACAAAAGAAGTACAAATATCTGAAACATCCAGTAGGAAAATCCCTCAACAGTAGCGTTCAGCTGGAGGCAGTAACTCAACTAAGACCTCCTTAGGAAGAGATGCACTGTGAGGGCCCAGGGTCAGCTACCTCCCTTTCAGCTCTCTTTCTCATAGTAGACTTTCAGGATTACCAAGACTTCTTCCTTTAGTTGCAATGCGTATATAGTTTTACTACTGTTAATTTGAAATACACTCTCTGGTTTTAGTGCATATAGAAAAAATTGGTATTTCTCAAAGAAACTTTTAAAAACATTTCTATTACACAGCTATACAGTCTTGTAGATTTCCTTTGCCCATACCCCATTAGTGATCACTACAGTTTAGAACTGAGTTAATAAGCTGAAGCTCGCCATTACTTTGGTACAAGTAAGGACAATGCAGAGGTAAAGATGTAGCTATCAGCAATTCCAACTTCCATATATCTACATAAAGCAATGTAGAAAAAGGAACTCATTACTCATATGCTTACATCTCTCTCATCTGTTTTCAAGTAATTCAAACACTTCTTTGAAGTTACACTTCCATGCTTTTCACCATGTCCCTCACAAGGCTCCTTGTTAGTTTAAAATTATTTTCTTATTGACTAAGTACACTAATTACCCTTATTTTTAGGGTACAAAGCTGAAAAGACCCTGGATTTAAACAAAGCAACCCACTTCAGGGGTCTGATCTCCATTTCCAGCTTTCATTCTGTAGCTGATTTCCCGTTATTTGTTAAAATAGAAAATAAAACTGAAAACAAGCAAGAAAATCATTGTATAGGAATAGCAAAATTTACAGACCTGATGGAAAAAGGAACAGGAGTTAAATTTCTGAGAACTGATTTGGATGGAATTTCAACAACCTGTCTCTGGCTCCTGTCATAAGATATTGCTTAATTTTTCTTTGAAATCTTAGAAAATTCCGCTCCTCTCTTTGCCCTGTCAGTCAACTTAGCGGTTGACTTAGGTCGAATATATATGCTAAATATATAATTTAAATAAAATTCAGTATCAAACAATTTAACATTTTTTGAAGGTTAGGGACAGAACAAAGTCTATCCGTTATTTTTGATGCATAATCTCCCCAAATCTCCTTCAAGTTGAACAATTTTTGGTAGTTATTACTTTTCAAATCAACAGTATATAAACAACAAAACTCAAAAAGACATTATTTGTCCCTGAAAAAACTCCTCATTAATAAAAAACCTCAAACTTTTATTTCAATTTCAATTATGATCACTTATTTGCACGAGGATAAAGCTCAAGTTGGATCCAATGCATTTTTATCTCCCGGGCATTATTCCCCTGGCTTCAGTCTCCGTGCTAGTTGTTTGTTGTTGCAATTTTTCCAGACTGGCCTGGCATGTCTTTTTCTGGGCTGATGCAACTCCACCTGGACAGAGCTGACGAGACAGTGACTGCATCTTGCCCAGAAGAGCTGGTCTTTCCAACCCTGGCTCCTTCTCCTGTCCAAGGAAACAGGTCCAAGGCAACTCCACCCAGACTTGGCTATGAAGAATATTGCATTTTGGCCAAAGAACCTGACAGATCCTGCATGAAGATATTCAATGAAGGTGTGTAGGTGACTGTGGGGACCAAGAGAAGCCTCCCAAGTTTTCTAGGTCTAACTCTCTTTTAAGCCTTCAAAGGCTAATGCAAAAACCAAAAGAGAAGTGTAGTTTTCAGCCTGTGTATAAGGCAGTCATATTTTAGAGCTGATCACTGAATAAAAATATGCACTTTCTTTAACAACAGCTCCTTAATAAAGACAGCTCAACAAGATACTAAGAATTTAAGGAGGTGAGGAATTTAGTTGCTCGTGATAGAGATCTGCCCACAAATTAAAAATAGACTTAAGTGATCTGTATTAAAGAGTGCAGACCTTAACGCAGAACATGTTCATTGGCAGGCAGTGCTTAACATTACCGCTCCCTTAATCCACTTCTCATTTACAATTATCAATGCATTTGTGAAGAATCAAAAAACAAAAGCTTAACGAAAAACAGTATCTGGAAAGATAACTGCACTTGCTTCTGAAAGAAGTGTGAAGATACTACACTTTACAATCCACGATGTTATCATTCATTACCAAATGCACAGATCATCGGCTACGTGGATTGATGTGTACCCAGATTGTAATGATGTTCTCACATTATAGCAGTCATTTTTAAGTGTTTTCCTTACATATGATCCATATCTATTACATCAGAATACATAATTCTGTTTTTTTTCAGTACAAAGGTTTTGCACTGATTTGCTGAGTGACTATTCACCCAGGGATCTTTTGAAATACTTTGGAAGAATAGGAGTCAGATTTGAAAGAAGAATATGAAATAACTGACAGTAAGACAGTATCATTTCTAATGTGTTAGAATAAGGCAGCTTCAAATTAATGTTAAAAAGACCCCAAGCACTCTCAAACTGATATTTGCAAGTGTTTCTATATCTGTAGAATAAAATAGGTAGTCATATACTAAAATCTTCCATCTGTGACAAGTATTATCTTAGCTGCCATGCTCCAAGCAGCTGAAAAAGCAAGTATTCTGTAAAAGCTCAGCATTTTGTAATGTTGACTTAGATGTTGTCATATATAATTTTCATTTACATTCTTCTCTGATGCAGCACACTGATTTTTTTAAGGACAAAAGGGCTTAAAAATAGTAGTATTTAGTCTGCTAGCAGGGTCCACAGGCTACACCAACAAAGTAAATGTGACATCAACATATATTTCCAACTCTTGGAGTCTCAGAAGCATTATAAAGTAGATCAACTTGATAAAATCCATGAAAAAAAAAAAAAAGTGAAGTCAATGACTAGAGGTCCAGAGTATGGTACACAGGAAAAAAGCCTCAATAGGAGTCATCCAGCTTAGAGGAAAACTATATAGATATGAAAACAGTATCCAAATACATAAAACAAACAAAATCCCAGCAGAAAGCAGTTTGAACAAGTTCTCCATACATGAAGAGCAGAAGTAAGTGACAAACCATGGAAAGGCAGATAGCTGGAAAACTGACAAAGGCAGTGATGCTCTGAAACAAACTGCCTCAGAAATAAGGAGAAGGGGAAAATATGATTTCAGAAAGTCCATTTCATCTCTGTGTTCCTTTATAGAAAAGAATATTTTTCCACTTGAAGGATGGAAGTATTTCTCCTGCACCTCTAATTATGCACCATAAAGCTCTCAAGAAGGACTGCCTTCCTCAATGCTATGATTGAATTCCAGTATCTTTTTACCTATTTCCAACATGTAGATATTGAAAATCCAGTAAACAATTATTTCTTCATTTATTTTCTTACTGCAATTGCTTGAGTAAGGGCAAGAAAGAGCATTCAGGAATCTGCAAGCTCTTCAGCTTAATCTCAGTCACCAGGAACAGATGGTCACACCTGCACATATCATGAACAAGAAGGTGACTCAGAACAGGCAGTACAAATTTACCAAGCCCAGACTTTGACCAACCCTGCTGTCTTCTGCAATGCTATTACTAGCTTTGTGTACAAGAAGAAACTATCGAATCTTTTTTACATTGACTTTGACACAATCTTCACGGGTATCCTTCCAGCCAAACGCAGACTGAATGTGCAGATTCCAAATTAGATGCAGAAATGAACTCAAAGAATAGCAGTCAGTGGTTAAAAGTCCGAAGTCCTCATTGATAACCTTTCTGGTTCTCGAGAAATATCCACACTAATTCCTAAATTAATTTCAACAGGGGAGAACATTTTGTGATTTTTGTGTGCTTGCGAAATAACTTGGTTGGGCAAATGAAGAAGTTGAATTGTACATAATTATCTGCTTTCATATTGAAGGGAGACAAACCAGACTGAGACACCCATTCAAAAATAAGGAGACATCAAACTAAGTCCCTAAAACATCTTTACAGAATGGCACTGTAATTAATGAAACAGACACTGCTGCATTCCTGATGCGCCCGTGAGTTTGAATGCTCCTTCCTTTGTCAAGACTTAATATTTGAGTAAAAACGCCCATGCCCATCTTGCAAGAATGACAGTTAACTCTGGGATTTAGTTCACAGGTTCTCAAAAGATGAAATAAAAGGTATATAAAATAAGTTATTCTTGAACAGAAACAAATATTTAATCAGAAGGTAATGTAAAAATCTATTTCTAACAGAAATGGAAAAGTAAAATCTGCCCACCACATTGAGATTGCATTGACATTTAATAATTCTTAAATGTATGCAAGCTTGTAAGAATGTACTTAGTACCTTAATACTGACTAATGGGATTTAATCTCTATTTATATATCTCCCATCAAGCTGTGTAAGGTTGAAGCAGGCCTCGTCAAAATAGTATACATCAAAAGATGAAAAATGAGTGGGATCATCTCTTCTCTGAAGTCATGATGTTTTTTCACTTCCAACATTGCAACCATCATATGATCACACAAAGTATCTGAGTTCTCTGCTCAAAATCTTCTTCTTACATCCAAGACATACAGGACTTCAAATAGTGGAAGGATTAATAGCTTTGGATGCGCACTTGGCAATGGTGCTTGTAATATTCTGCATTTTAACTTTGGAAGAAGTTTCCCATTTTTCAGAGAGAGACAGATGATAAAGCAATTAAATATCTGAAACATATACAAGAATTCTTTGATGTTGCTGCATATCAAATGCTAAACTCAGAAAGAACAAACAAACTTCATCAGTTAACAAATCCCACAAAAAATATGAAATGCTGCTATGTCTTCTCAGTGCTTTCAAGTCTATCAGCAAAGCTTTCTCCTCAATGTTTCCAAGAGGGCAGTCACAGTAAAGTGGTTTCACTTATGCTTTTGGTCTCCAAACTGAACATTTCTCACGCATGTCTCTGACACTAGCTGGCTACTAGTCACGTAAGGGTTGATTCCAACTGCATATAGTTTTTACACATGGAAAATTTATCTCATCTTGCACCATTAGATGAGATGGATCTCAAGACTGATGACTTGGATTTTATTAAAAAAAGAAACAAACTAAAACGGTACAATCACAAGTGACCCTTTTTATCTTCCTCTATATAGTTACACATTCTGTTTGCAGAGATCAAAAGAAAGCTTCTACAGTTCAAGCAAATGTCTGAAGAAAGAAGCAACAGACTTTCAGTAAGTCTTTAATTAAAGAGGGTAAATTCAGCCATCACTAAGATAAACACTTGATGATTTTAAGAAGTATGGCAGAAATTGTTTTTTCCAACACTGTGGGCACCTTGTGAAGCAGAGGCACTGTTAGCTTATCTTAAGAAAACTAAAATATGAAGTAAATTTTCTAAATAAATGCATTGGAACAAAAAAAAGCAAACCAAAATAGATTTAGAGTGAGTAAACAACATGTAAAGCAAAGGCTGTGTGTATGTTTAAGGGAGTACTAAGATATGACACGGATACTTACTTTTGATAGTAACAAAGCATTTCATCTGTTCTCCCACTTCCTACCCAGGATATGGTAGACAATATGGAGTTTATGTTCTCTGACTATATTTCCAAATTCTATATCTATTACATCAGCTGCTACATTTTCACCACATTGCCTTTTATCTACAAACACGAATGAAAATAATGAGGAACAATCTCTATTTCTAACCCCTACTTCTATGTCCATATATACATTTTTTTTTTAAAAAAAGTCTCTATCCAATTTTTATTGAAAGAAAATGCCATAAAAAACACTATCAGCTATGCTAAAAGAAGGTTTATGCTAATTGTGGGGCAAGATAGGGGCACGTATACTTATGGACAGACCCGTCAGCTAGTCAATCTGTGTATGACTGACTGCATTTTCACTTGTACTTTGCTCAGGCATGTATTCAATTGTTCGTGGAGAATTTATGGTATGTATATAGTTATCTCATCGCTGATCTTGTAACCCAGTGTGAGATAGATTATATTAATCCCCATGTGCAGTAGATTATATTCCCAAGGAATGTTCTTTGACTTAAGAGCATATAAAGTACATAAATACCGCTTCACAACTTCACAGCATTTTAATATGATATGGTCTTTCCCCTGCCAGTTTTGTTTGACAAGTGAAAAATGTTTTAACACTACAAAAGCAAATTAATGGGGGGAAAAAAATCTAGAAAATTCAGGTAATGGAAAAAAATACCCACAATGCCTGAGATTTCTATACTGAAACAAGGCACAATTAAGAGTATACATTTTGTTTGCATGGTGAAGCATCTGTAATTTTTCTTCAGCCTTAATACTACAAACAATCTTGCATTCCCTTCAAAATATATAAATAGCATGTGATGTCCATTGCTAATTTTTGCACGTATTTCAAGTGGAAACACACTAAACATCTGTAACATTATTACGAAACTTCGTTTTCTGAGAATTCATTAACTGTGTATTAACAACATACTAATGCTTTTATTAACTGCTATTTGACCATGTTGCTAAAACTGGGAGAGTACAGAGAGATTGTTAAAAGTTTGGAAGATTAAAATCAATATTTTTTGATACAATGCATTTACCAAAATTGAACTAGATCCCACAACAATTTTGTGTGTGCATGTCTCTGTGTGAAACCACTCTCATGACCTGCTTACTTGCGTGCAAGTTTAGTCTTATTATATCTCTTCCATTTAAGCAAAAAAAATCACAAAATCTATTAAAATTCAAACCAAGATCTTTAGCTCAAAAAGTGTGCATAACTAGCGTTACAGTCCTTTAAAAAACTTATTTATAGTGCTTATACAAAGATTTAATAAAGAAGCATAATTAACTACTACACAACCACTGAGTCACAGCAGATTTGTCATCAGCTGAGGAACACTGGATAATTTACGTGAACAGGGAGATGTTTTTCCTATTTTGCCTTCCTCATAATTAAAATGAAAGGCAAGAAAAAATACTGAAGAGATTTTGTCATAGCATATCTAAAAGCTGATTCTGATTGGTACAGGACCACCAATGCGGAGCAATTTCATAGTCATGTTTACAACAGTAATTAGCTGTTAATAAGCTTTAAGACAAAGGAAGGACACCTATTGATTCTTCACTTTTCCCTGAGAGGGCTCTTCATCGAGCTAAGAGAGTTCACAGTTCTCAAATCTGACAGCAGCCATTTCCCTAACTGTGTAACAAGCTATGCCTTAGTGTATGCTGCGCTATAAATAAAAACTGTGCCCTGCCATTTAATCCAACCACTTCAGTGTTTATATGAACCAGAGATAATGGAACTCTGCCAAAATATCCAGGTTGGACAACACAGTTTTCTTCCTATTATTTTTATCCCAAAGCACAATCTCTTACTGACTTTCAGACTATGCACCCGTTCCTTTATTTTCAGCATATGCTTGTGCATGTTACACAGACATACTGAAATTTTAAAAGGAAATGATAAGTAATAAAGCCTGGAGTCTTGCATTTTTCTCGCTGTGCATTTTTCTTGTTCATGTATAGGCTTGAACTTTGGTAACGAAGGAATTAAAACTGCCAGCAATGTTTTCGTTTCAAAGTCAGAAAAGAGCCTACTGGGGCATTTCAAGTTTACATATTTGTAGTTTCGAAACAATCACAATTTTATGTGTCCTAAAGTGATTCCAGACTTTTACGTCATAGAAAGAAAAACTGAAGTGAATAATTAATGTAAAGCAGAGGCAATAGCTGAGGAAAGGAGAAAAGATTTTTCCTTATGCAAGTTCAAAAATAATGTTACCCCATATACACTGTCAGTCCTCTGAAACTGGCCAAGTTCCCAAAGTGTTAATTATGTAGAATCATATCACGCATTTCATGGCCATTTATAGGTTCATAAACTAATTCCACAACTGCTGGTGACAGGGAAGAATACTACAATCTTTTACTGCTTTATTGAATCATGCTTTTCCTGAGCAGATTTCAATAATAATGCAAAAATGTAGAACTACACAAAAATGCAGAAGTAACCCTTCAAAAGAAATTCCCTCACACTTTCAGAATCCATTTTGCTACTGATTCTGTGGCTTGAATTATAGCAAAGAATTACAATCCCTTATTAAGTATGGTCATTAACACTCTAGTGTTAGCATAACACACAAACACACACAAATAAAAATCAAATCACACACAGGTACTTCATTTTGTTGGGTTTTATTGAAGTCAATTTATTCACATTGAGCCCTGCTGACTTGACCCATTTGTTCATGATCAACAGGAATTGGGTAAAAAAAACATGGCTACAATTAGCCCAATAAAATTTGTGGATTTTTGCCTCCTTTCTTTTCCTTCCAGAAAACACACTAAATAATATTAAATCACTACAGCGTGGTGGATCTCAGCAACAACTAAAGTATTTCACAAAACAGAGGTTAGATTTTGTTTACCAACCTCTGAACAATTGCAGCAAGTTCTCCCCTCCAGACTGGGTGAAGACTAGTTTTCTTCAAATAAAAAAATCTTTCCCTACATCACTGCTTTCAGATCTCTTGTGCCTTGGCTCTTTACAACTTACTATTCAGCAGTTCTGAAGTGGTGAAGACTCTGGGTTTGTATTCTTACTGTGACCATCCTTGGCTTATCTGGATATCTGCGTGTTCTGATGACGTAACTTTGGTTAAACAATGAGAGCAAAAAAATTAATTCTGGTGACCATAATTACAATTACAACTTCAGCAACAGTAGAAATTCACTTGGTGGTTCTTAAAACTTGACTTGTTTTTTCTTCATCTTGACATGACACACACACTGGTTTGCTCAAGTGAGGAGGCTTAGGGTTGACTTAGTGAGAGTATAATGACACATAGCTGATATGTTTTGAGGGACACTGTGCTGGGGAATTTGCCCCCACAGAGATTTGATTGATGACACTGCCATCAGTCATTTTTATGAACACTACTCTCACAGTAAAATATGACAGGCATATATTTCATAAAGCAATCTTGTACTGGACACATGTTGGCCTGTATTGTAGAAAACTCAATTTCTAACTAAGGGCATTTGAATAAAGGCCTGCAGGCAAGCTTGTGTGCATCTGGCCTGCCTCTGGCTGACTTCTTCTACTTAGGACCAAACTACAGACTGGGTTATTCTGCTAAGGGCATCTATTTTAGACCCCTACCTTTCCAGAACACTAACACCTGCCTCTCTTCACACCAAGATTTAATGTGACATTGCTGCTCAATCCACGCCAGTGAGTAAGTCTCCAACGGTCTCTCTCCCTCAAAAGGCAATACTTAAAAACACTCCAGAGCAACAAATTTATCCTACTTACCAACAGTTTCAAGTCTGCACTTGAATTTCCCCAAGGAAAAGAAATCCACTAGGAGATGTACGAACAGTTCTGACTATGGCAGGTCAGTGCTAGCCAATTTTCTCCCCCTGGGGCAGAAAAGGTTTCTGTTTGGACATGCAATGTTTAGTACACACCGGGTAAGTCCAAACACTACAAAGAAGCCTTAGACCCATTGACCATTCACAGTACAACCATTCAATAAATATACAACCTGTACTATCCATATACAGTAGGTATAGCCAAAGAGCAGCAGGATTTAGCCTACAGCTCCCCTCTCAAGTGACTTATGTAGCTTATCCTGCTGGAATGGCTAGATACAAAAGACTATATGGAGTAAGAATGAAAAATAATATTCAGAGATACTTAGGAACATTAAAATTAAAACGAGGAGGTGGAAGGTTATACAGATTACCCAGCAATGAGATCATTTGAGAGGCGTGCATATGCTATGGAATTTAATTCTGGCAGGATCCACCCATATGTATCATCACACTGTCTCTCCACTGTCTGTGCCAGTATAAAAATGGAATTCTGATATTACAGATTATCTTTGAACTCAGAAGGCTGACGCCCAATACCAGGTTTAGATATGTTTTCGTGTGATCCTAGGACACAACTGTCTGCCTGATAAGATAGCTTTGATTAAATGAGCTGCTATAATGGCAACATTCTTACGGGTTGTTTTTGTTTTCAGCAAAGAATAAGCCAAATTTGTCATGACATATCTACTGACCAAAAACTCTAGACACTCAGTTATAGTAGATGAAGGATCCCTTTGAAATTTCTCATAGGATTTTGTTGCCATTTATGTACCATTAAACACAAGAGAAGTATTTCACAAACATCAATTTAATTTTGAAGTTCACTATACAGACACTATAAAAAAAAAAAAGAAGTTCAATAGTTTAGTCCAGACAGGTCCTCCTTCATCAGAATATGCTTTTTAAAGATTGATACATTGCATGTTTTGAAAAATAGGTCCCAGAAAGATGTTTTGTAAAGTATGGAGAAAGTAACATGTAATTTCACTTCTTTTGTGATATTTTGATATGCCAGCCTCATTATAAAGTCAAACTCCCCAACTTTCAGGTATCTTTTCCCTGTCTTACAATTTCTGACCTGCTACCCTACAGCTACCATAGGGGTGCTGCTGAGGGGCTGGGGGAATGGGAGGGCAGCAAAAAAGTTTAAATTTTGGCTGTTGCAATACAGTGACAGTGATACATTGAAATAACTCAACATTGTTGTAACTGCTTGACACCAGTAAGTAAAAACACATGCTGAATTTAATGTCTGGTTAGGAAGAAGTATTACATAACATAGTATAGCCAGCAAATTTAGCTATGAATAAGATTAGACCTTTCCTTTAACAAATGTCAATGGTAAGTTTGGAAGTATACTGTAAATACAGCATTCACTCTCAAAGGGACGCCAGTTATAACTACCACAAACACAAATCTTAGCTAGTAGTTATCGAGAATATTTTCTAACATTCCTGTATACTTACAAAACAACAACGACAAAAAAAAAAACTTGGAGTAAAACTATTATTCTTCCCATTTATCACCATAATTGACCACTGTAGAAACAAGAAAGTTTTGAATCTGTTTTTCCTTACACGAGTCTGTAAATCAGGTTCTTTCACATCGTCCCATAAGAAATATCAAGTCTGTATTCTTTTACCCTAAGAAGGCAGAAAGCAGAAGGAAGGTGAATTAAGGTTTCCTGAGCCCTTCCTGAAAAGCAGAACAGGACAGGCCTGAATCCTAGAAAGTAGAACAAGGATAGGCCTCAATTCCAATCTACCTGATGACTAATTCAAATAGTAGAAAAACCACAGGGGTCAGAAATGTGGGAAAAAAAACCCCAAAAAAAAAAAACCAGAAAAAACCCAGACTCTTCTTTTTAAAAACTTCATTAAATTGTAAGCTTATATGAAGGGATCAAGCTCAAATTCTTTTTGGCTCTAACAGAGAAAAACAGAACATGAATATACTTAAAAGCTCTCAGAAAATGAGATTATAATGAAAAGGCGTTTTTCTATTTATAGCTGTGTCATAACTGGAAAGTCAATTGGTGAATTAAAAAACAGGAAATGCTGTTTTACCAGACTCTAAGGACTTGTTCCACAACTGTCACCTTCAACAGTTGTATCAGGTCCAGCTGTAAAGATGTTGATGAAACACAGTCTACAAAGCAGGACAATCTTGTGGATTTTGTCCTCTAATTTGCTTATTCTTGTCTCTGTGGCTTTAATTTTTCATCTCCCTATCAGATTCAGGAAGTGCTGCTTACCAACTCCTTCTATTAGTACACTACTTTTTTTTGTCTGTACCCAGTTCCTATCCACAGTGATAAAGCTGTATTTTTCAAGGATGGAATGTTTCTGATCCACAGAATCATAAAAATTAAAGAAAGTATGACAAGTTATAACTCTCAAACCTATGCATTGCATCTGTTTCCACCCATCATTAAAATATTTCAAGTACAACAGTGTTGAACTGAAGAGTTATGCATTGGATGGCACTGGCATAGTGGCTTGAGGGAAGAGACAAAAATAAGTGGAAAATCATAGAATCACAGAATCATAGAATGATTTGGGTTGGAAGGGACCTTAAAGATCACCTTGTTCCAGCTCTCCTGCCAACGGGCGGGGACACCTTCCACTAGATCAGATTGTTCAAAGCCTCATCCACTTTAGCCTTGAACACCTCTAGGGATGGGCACCCACAATTTCTTTGGACAACCTGTTCTAGTGCCTCACCACCCTCACAATGAAACATTGCTTCCCAATATCTAATCTAAATCTCCCTTCTTTCAGCTTAAAACTGTTACATCTCATCCTATCCCTGAACTCTCTGATAAAGAGTCCCTACCCAGCCTTCCTCTAGGCCTCCTTTAAGTACTGGAAGGATGCAGTAACATTTTCTCTTTCATTCTAGTCAAACACACACTTGTAGAGGTGAAAGTATGAAAATTCACTGGAAAAGACAGTCATGTGTGTTCCATCCTCCTGAACAGCATCTCTGCACATAATCTTTCAAATAACTCTGGAAGTCATGGACATACAAAGGGTGTCCTGGCTATGTTCTGCTGCAGCTGCAGGAGGCAAGATGTTCTTTCCATCTTATATCACCAAAAAGAAGCCCCAGGCCATGAGACCAGGGATCAATGTGTTTCACCTCCTGGAAGGAGGACTCGAGTCCTACTACTTCCAAAGTAGTAGTAAGAATAGCAAGATTTACACCAAGAACCTGTTCACAGGAGCACCTGCACCACAAGAAAGCAAGTTTGGCTAGACTGTTCTCCCTCAAGTTATGAAATTAATTCCACTGTTATCCACAGAATAGCAGTGAGTCTGGAGCCTCAGTTACATAGTTTGTGACTTGAAGAACACAGGAATTCACTTGAATTTATGCTTACTTAGCAGGGCAGAGTAGCCCTCTTAAAGGAATGCTACCACTACATATCCTCATTTGAAAAATACTTTAAGATCCAAATATACTCTTTGCTTATGAAAAAAAATTGTACTTCCTAACATGAGAGAGCTGTAGAAAAAGACAATTCTTTGAACATTTCCAGATAAGAGCTAGATACTAACACTGCTGTTTTTTCGATAGTCCAATATAATAATAACCTGAAAGGCAGACGAAAACAAAAGAATTAGACTAATGTTTCAACACTGCAATGGGATAATCTTTAAAACACTATTTCATTGACAAGAAATGAAGTTTCCACCTCCAGGTTTATGCATTTGGCAAACTCAACTTCACTTCTGCAATGTTATTTTAGGAAAGGAAAAAAATATGTCCCAGAGTTAATCTGCCACTGACTGCAGTGGATCAGCTTTGTCTGAATTTCACATTTAACGTAAATTTATAGGCACCGTTCTATAGTAGTGAGCAGAAATTTCAATGAAACCATTAAAAAGAGAACCACTAGAAAAGTTCCTACCCTCAAAATAGGCAGTACATACAAGGTTCTTCCCTGTTCAACATAATCCTTCCTATGAATCCTGCTACAAAATCTACTTATTGACTGCTTTTTTTTGGATTAAACTAAGGTCTTACAGTCTGCTTGACTTGAACAACAACTGCATATCCATGTGTTACATACAGACTAGACATTGTCCCACTATTAGCAGTATACAAAAACCTCTACATTGGCTCCAGAAGATGAGCTTAAAAGAAAGCCTCTTTCAAAACAAGATCACCGTCACAGGGGAAAGAAAAGAAAAGAAAAAAATCTTTTATAAAAAGTCTCTTGGGTCTCGGGGTGAGGGGTGGGGGTGTGTGGAAATCACCTCTTGTCCCCAAAATACCTTTAAGTTCTCCCTCCTTGAAACAGAATATCCGAGGAAGTCCTCAAAGTGCAGATTTCTTAATAAATATTTCATAAGGAACTAAATCACAACTTCCTTTCTAAAAGTTACTGGTTGCAGGAGACTGCAGATGTAAAATGCATTACAAAGCATAGTGGAGTCAAGCAGGCACTTCTACAAAGCGAGAGCAATATGTGCAGTACAGAAAGAGTTGTGAAAGTGCTGTTTCAATGCCAAGGTACTGCAAAATGTTTTATGATCTAGATATATTCTTTTCATTTTATGCTATGATTGTTTTTCCTGCAGGAATAAAATACTAGTCAAATGACAATGTTACACAGGTCACGTTAGCAACGAAGAGAAGAGATCCCTGCCAGCTTTGCAAATCTACTGTACTTCCAGACTCTAGGAAAAAGGAACAGTTAAAAAATACTCACACTGATTTGGGGGATTTTTTTATTCTTGTGGAAGCTTTAATAAGTCATATTTCTCCCCCTCAAAGATGCATACAACCTGACCTACAAACATGAATTCCTATTCAATTGTTAAGGATGGATATAAAGAGAAAGCATAAAAGCTCTTTCAAGACAGAACTGAAATCTTCCACCAGTAACAGAATGTGCTTCTAAGGCACATTTTCTTTAAGATCTTAAACCACAAACCTGCATAATGCTGTCTAAATAATTATAAAATCATTAAATACAGTTACTTTGTTTCATGGTACTTCTCGACAGAGTCACAAGATCCCATGAAAACATTTGAGCTTGTTTTATTCAAGACTTTTAAAGTTACTCTCTTATACCTGGACCGTGCCCTGTCGACTGATCTTTGATCTTTTCCATTATCTTTAATCATTCCTAACATGTTTAAAGCTAATTTCCATGGCAAAACACAAGCATTAAAAAACAAAAAGCCCCACAACAGAAAAACAAACAAAACCCCAGAAAGTTGTCATAGCTACTTGCCTCTTGGCAATTTCTGAGCATTTCCCAGCTTTAGTGCAATATATCCACAGAAAAGCAGAAAGACCAATCTTGACATCATGGTCACAAACCCAACCTCGCACTGGGAATGATTCTGACAGGTATCACACAAAAGTACTGCAGCTGCATTTAAGTGAACTGTTCTGTCTGTGACAAGAGGCAGCAACACTTTGACACAAGCTTAGTTTACACAGTGGGAGGAGACAGGATGACATCATTCACTCCCACTGGAAAAGGAGAATTAGCATTAAAAAAAATAAAAATATTATCAGGCTCCCCTTACATTAATCTGCTGGAGTTTGTTACAAGGTATTTCCACTTCTCAGGTTAAGAGATTACTGCCCAGTCACTTAAATTTCATGCAAATAAAATCAGGCATATCAAAACCTCTATTAGCTGAAAACCGATCTGAGACTTCTTCAGTGTTTTATCCAAGGAAGCTGGACTTAACATGCAAAAATAACATTTGCAGTACTCATGAAGCTTTTTTCTGTATTGAACACAGTATTTTTACTGTCTTGAGATTTTGCTTAAGATTAATCCTGTCTAGTTGTGGCTTTCATCCAGAGAAAATAAATACTAGCTTCATTTGACATGACAGTATAAGCAGGTATGATAAATATTTATTCAACAAAAGAACTGTGTTTGAACAAACTAAAGGTCATTTTTTCACTTGTATGTGATTCTGGCAATTTAAAAATATTTTACATCTTCCCTTTCATATGTGTCTAGTGAGTCAATGGGCACAATGCACAATGAAAGCAAAAAGGCAATGAATCATAGAATCATAGAATCACCAGGTTGGAAATGTCTCCTTTCAGGGGCTAGATCCTGTCACCAATTATATAACTATAAATGAAAAAGTAATTCCATTATTCCATTAAAGGCTGTTTCACTGGAGATTTACAATGACACTATTAAGCACAGAATTACGTCCTACCACAATTCAGAGGTAGGAAGGAAATGGTGTAGGAGAAGAAAAAGGTTGCAATTAAGTAAGGGAGGATTTGGTCTGTTTCTAGAAAACATTCCAAAAGAGATTAAATCTATTAAACTACGTATTGATAGCTCTCTCTCCCTAAAAAAAAAAAAAAAACAACAAAACAAACAAACAAAAAACAACTCCAGAAAACACACAAATACAAACTCATTCCCTAAAAGAAAAAAATAACAACCTCCACCAACAAAACCAATTATATCTATTGCTTGTAAAGCTCTTCAGTACAATTGGTCTGTTCCCACTTCCTGCTTGCCTGGACCTGACATCATCCTATTTTCATTTAGTGTTCTATAAGCAGAGAAAAATTGTAGCGTTATTGCCTGTGCCAGGTAAAAACAAAGTAGTTCAAAATAAAAGGGTAATATACTAAAGCATACTGGAGTATTTCTTCAAAAGATTAGTACTGAATTTAAAAGATCCCATGCATACCATACTTTGGGTGGACTCATTTCCTGAATATGATCACTATGAACAGATAAATGCAACAAGTATAAGATGTTTAAAAGGCCGTACAGTTGGACAGGAGCCTCCCAAAACACAGACCACATGTGATGGCATCAGAGTTTCAAATGACAGAAAGATGAATACATGGAGCAAATGTGCCATTCTTCTTTTTTTTTGGTTGAGATACTATTTCAAAAAATGCTCCACAAAACACGTTCTGTTTTTTCCTCCTCAAAATGAAAATAAGAAATCAAACATTTGATGAAGTAGTCTTTCAGGAGAGGTAATGGGAAAAAATACATCTTGGTCACACAGAGATGTCTTTGAAAAACTGTAAAGTGAACTCTACTGATTTCTCTTACAGCAAAGAGAAATCTCCTTTAAAGGGTCATACAACACCTTTCAACAAAACATACAAAGAACAACTTCTATTGAGAAAAATCTCAGTGAAAAATATTAGTGATGTAGCTACCTAACAAAATGGGGTTTAGGTCCTCTCTCAGAGATAAATATATTCCCATTCCTGCTTTCATAAACACTTGTTTCTCTGCTGACAGTCATACCTTTCCTCTTCCTCCTGTGCATTATCTAAACACCTCTTCTTTGTTTGATACGTCACAGAGACATTTAGCCTTCCCCTTGAAACTCTGACAGACTATCCAGGTCCCTTTCTCTCTGATAATTCCTGTAGAAAACAGCTCTGCTCAGCCCAGACTTTGAAAACCCACATCATTATGCATTTCCTCCTGTCTTCGCCAGGGGCAATTACGGTTCAATAAGCAGATACAAGTGTAAATTTCTGTCAAATATAGAGAGTCTCCAAAAAACAGTAATATAATATTCTCTCACACTTTTCCAATATGCTCCCCACATCTGTATCATCTAAGCCATTAGTGATTTTGCTCACTTACTTTTTTACAGAAATTGTTAGGAACCCCCTGTTATATTGCAAAAGAAAAAACCACATCAGCTTCTGCATTCCTCTTTTCTAAACCCTTCTGCTATTTACTGGATGCTAACTGCTGCAGTGAAAAAACAAACATGGGAACAGAAAGGAATTCCTGGGACTTCAAGCACTATCCTGTAATACTGGATGCTTCCATAATGCTGTTCAGGTATCAGATTTCTCCTCTGGTTGGAGGGCTGGTCCACAATCTCCAATTAAACTGAAACATCATCTGGTTTCTGTTCACAGAAATAAAAACTGTATGCCACACTTCACAGCAGAAATTATCTAAATGAAACCTTTCTCAGGTTTCTCTCGTCAACACAAAGCTGGAGTTACATTACCCTCTGTCCCTTCAGAAGGAAAAGATTAAACAAAGAAGATTCAGTTAATGACAGTTTTGTGTTATTTTACCTTTAGCAAAGAAGGCAAGAACTATGAGATAAGTGCAGCTATAAAAAGCCTCAAACAGATCAAATTTGTTCAGGAAAAGTAAAAACATCTGACCCCCTAATGACTCCTCCTCTTCAACACCAAATTAATGCTTAAGTAACAAAGACTAGTACTCAAAAGTTTGCTTGCTTACCTCAACTTCAACTGAGTCTCTCTGGGGTAGATCTCAAAAACAGAGATTCCAACAAGATGGTATCACAGCTAGTCTGGGAGCAGAACAGAGCTTTTCTAGTGCTATTTTAATAGTTCCCAGACCAGCAAGTACAGTGAAAACAAGACTATGGGAAGGAAAATAAAAAGGTGGGGGGAAAGGAGCGAGAGAGCAAGAGACAGGATTTTACATTTTATGTCCAAATACGAATATGCTTTTGTTGAGATTTGGGCTCAGTTCCAATTCACCTATCATTCCTGATTATTTTGACAAGCAAAAGCCAAGGTGACTCAACTTCTTACTGTTCTAATTTAAAGCAGGAAGAGTGTGTAAAGTATAACCTTAAAAAACAAAATCCTATTTTTACTCTGAAAAACACAATACGCGGTACTGAGCTCTCTAACACTAATGCCTTACTTTCAGTATACTTGGTCTGTCTTTTTCACAGTGTTGCTGATTGGTACTGTACCTTTTACCAGTGCTGTCAAATAATTGGGAAATGCCTTTGCATTAAAATATGCTATATAAATGTTAATTATAATTATAATCTCTAGTGTCTGACTCAACTATTGGACTCTTTTCCTTGTAAATGTCACAGGATCTCCTCTAAAGGCCTTCAGGAAAAGCGAGATGCCAAAGAACATTCTTTCAGAAGTGTTGCTTAAAAAAAGCGAAAGAAGAAAAAAAAGAAAATTTTAACTCAACTTTCTGAAAGTCTGCAATTAATCCTTCTTTCCCACTCCTCACTCTGTTGAGCAAATATTCAGACTCTGTGCTATGACAAATACAAGTTAGTACGCTAATCTATTAGTCAAAAGGTAAGACATGTCTCATTTGCTAGCATGAAAATGACAGGCAACGTAAATAGATTCTAGTATCCTGATCCCAAGTGCAGCTCCAGACCTCCAGGTGAATGGGATCAGAGACAAAGTGAAAGGTAGAAAATCAGTCAAAAGGGATGGACAGAACAGCTGGTTCTTGTGACATTTTGTAACTTAGTTCATCAGACTGTTCCAGTACTCACTCATTTGACACTTGTAATTTCAGACAGTGACTCATCTTTACTAACAGGCTGTATATTTCACCAAAATTCTGCATGACATGGAGTGAGGTAGCAAAAGCATTTATTTAGCTTCTCTATGAATTTATTAAGTTATCTCACTGTTCCCTTTGTAAATCAAATAACCCAGTACACTCACTGCTGCAGTTCTGACAACATTATCATGACCTACCACATGAGAACCAAACTGATTCCAGGTTTTAGACTGACACTCCTCTCTGATCTCAATAATTCGTATTGTTGTATGTGGGATTTATTTTGTCATTTTTACTTATTTCTTGACAGTCAGGTCTTGAAAGACTTTAAGGAAGGAGCCTGCACTTTCTCATTAAGCTCTTGCTCCACTGCATGTCCATCCTCATGGGAAAAACATTTTTCCCATGTAACCAATAGAAATCTTACTTGTTTCAACTTGTGCGCGTTTTCTCTCGTGCTCCCACTACCAACACTGTGAGGAGCCTAGCTCTGTCTTCTTAGCAACCTCCTTGGAAGCACTGGGAGGGCTGCTGTTAGGTGCCCTGAAACCACCTCTTCTCCTGACTGATCAAGTCCCATTCCAGACCCTGACCATCTTGGTTGCCCTTCACTGGACTTGCTGCATTTTTTTGGTGTCTGTCCCATATTTGGGGGTGGGGTGAGAGACTAACACTGGGCACTATCTAGACATGTGGTTCAATAAGTGGTGAGTAGTGAGGGACAAGTAATTCCCTCAACCTACTGCCCCCAGCTCCTGTTCAAACAGCCAAGGACACTGCTGAACTGCCTTGTTGCCAGCACCCACTGCAGGCTCCTGTGCAGCCTGCTGCCCACCAAGATCCCAAAGTTCTCTTCATCAGAACTGCTTCTCAGGCAGTCCCTAGGATGTATCGCTGCAGGGTTTATTATCACCCAGGTATGGGACTATGCAGCTGTCCTTTTTGAATTTCATAAGGTTCCCGTCAGCCCATCCCTTGAGCCTGCCTAGGTCCTACTGGAATGGCAGCCCTGCCTTCAAGAATATCAAATGGCCATCCCAATTTCATGGCACCTGAAAACTTGACAAGAGTCCACTCTGTCACCTCCTCCAGATTACTGACGTAGTTGTTAAAAGGATAGGTCCTAAGATAAGCATCTATGGCACTACACTTATTACTGTCATCTAGGTAGCACATGAGCCGTTAGCTACTGTCCTCCAGCCCCAGGCACGCGACCAGTTATTTACCCAGCTCATTGATCACACTCTATCTCAACCAATTAAATAGGTATATACTCCATAAAATACATTATGTTCTACAATATATACTTAAAACCACTATCAAGTAACCAGCTTCTTTGAGCAAGTACTGAATATGTTTAATATTTCTTTGACAGTTTTCTCACCTGAAGACCTCCCATTCATTGTTACATCCTAACAGAAATAAGTCTGCCTAACCTCGTAGAACTCCTATAGCAAATACCTAGCCTGTCTGCAGAAGTGCTATGTAATTACTTAGTACTTGAAGACGCTGCTGTCTGTAAAGAAAAGTAGCTTCATCTTTTTAACATCAACACATTTGTGCCACTTGATATAATTAACACAAATATAGCTTCTCTATTACTGGACTACTCTGCAACATTCCTTCCAAACATGTTCTGTCTATGTTTCTTCTGCCATTGTATCTCTAAATACCTTTCACTGTCTGCTTAAACAGAATCTGATTAATTTGAAATGCAGGCAGAGGCATAAAGCAAAATGCAGAAAGGCACGTGACAGTAATGATTCTCCAAAACAGTAACTGCATGAATCAAAAATGTCAGAGTATATATCAATTTTCCGGTGATTAAATGAGTTTAGGATAACCTAAATTATTCTGCATTATAACTTTATTACTCTAAACATGCTAAAAATATAAGCAAAAACATTAAGAACCAGTTCTATCTTAGACAGGTTGTTTTGGAAGATGGGCTTCATAATCCGTGCTGTACTGAGCCTCAGTCTTTCTATATGCTGATACGATCTTCCACTAAGAAGTCATTTATTGTTTATTTCAGTCACTTTGTCATAGAAGGAGATCAGATTAGTCAGGCATGATCTGCCTTTCCTAAATCTATGCTGAGTAGGTCTGATGACCTGGTTATCCTGTACATGCCACATGATGGCACTCAAGATGATCTGTTCAATTACCTCCCCAGCATCATGGCCAGGCTGACAGGCTTGTAATTCCCCAGATTGTCCTTCTTGCCCTTCCTGTAGATGGGTGTCATGTTTTCTAACCCCCAGTCAATTGGGACCTCCCTGGTTAGCCAGGACTCCTAATAAATCATGGAAAGTCACTTGGTGAGCAGTTCTGCAAATTCTTTTGGTACTCTCGGGTGGATATCATCTGGCCCCATAGATTTGAGCGTGTCTAGGTGGGGCAGCATGTCATTAACCATTTCCTCTTGGATTATGGGGGCTCTATTCTGCTCCCTGTCTTCCAACTCAGGGAGCTAGGTACCCCAAGAACAACAGGTCTTACTACTAAAGACCGAGGCAAAGAAAGCATTAACTACTTCAGCCTTCTCCTTATCACTAAGTTTCCACTTGCATCCACTAAAGGCTGGAGATTCTCCTTAGCTCTCCTTTTGCTCCTAATATATTTACAGAAACACTTTTTATTGTCCTTCACCTCAGTAGCTAGATTAAGTTTTAGTTGAGCCTTGCCCTTCTTAATTTTCTCCCTGTATAACCTCACAACACTTTTGTAGTCCTCCTGAGTTGCTTTACCACTCTTCCAAAGACCACAAACTCTTTTTTTTTTCTGAGTTCAAGTCAAAGTTCTCTGTTCAGCCAGGCTGTTTATTTTTCCCCACCAGTTTGTCTTCTGGCACAAGGGGACAGCCTGCTCTCGTGTCCTTAAGACTTCCTCCTTGAAGAATGTCCCACCTTACTGGACTCATTTGCCCTTCAGGAATTCCTCCTGTGGGGGGAGGGTGGGGGAGAGGAACACGACACACACACAACTCTCTCAATCAGTCTCCTAAACAAGCCAAAGCCCTCCCTCTGGAAATCCAAGGTAGCAGTTCTGCTGACCCACCCTCCTCACTTCTCCAAGAATCAAAAACTGCCATTTCATGATCACTATGCCTAAGATTGCCTCCAACAATCACATCACCCACAAGTCCTTCTCTGTTCATAAACAAGAGGTCAGTGGGGTGTCTCCCCTGGTTGATTCATTCACCAGCTGTGTCAGGAAGTTATTTTCCACACTCTCCAGAAACCTCTGGACTGTTTCCTTTCCTCTGTATTGTATTTCAAGCAGACATCTGGTAGGTTGAAGTTCTTCCATGAGGACAAGGTCTAGCAATCGTGACGTTTCTCCCAGCTGCTTATAGAATAATAAATCTGTCTCTTTTTCGACACTAGAGTGCATCCTCGAGACAACTTTTAGCCATTCAAGCAACTTCTAACCTCTGCTGAGCCTTAAACAACCTCTCTAATCAGCACTGAGTAATTAGTTGTACAGAAAGTCTTTGGAGAGAATAAGGGACAAGGTGAGGGAAATAGCTGGAATTGGAATACAGCATTTTATTTCAATATCAAGAAACATGACTGTCCTTCAAAACTGCAAGGGATGAGTAATAACTATCTGCCAGCTTTTTAACACTCAGTTTCCAGCCAGCGAATGTCCACAGAGCACACTGCAGAGCTGCAAGGCTTAGCTCGCGAGGAGGCTGGTGAGAATTCTAAAGCACCAGGAGTAGAACAAGATTTCAGGAGGGGTACAGTTGTATTTCTGTGGTGCCACCCTACACAAATTAATCTATGCCTCTCAGAAAGGCCAGCTAGCTATTAACCAGATTGCTCTCCATGCAGTGCAAAAGAGCCATTACACTCACAAACCGCAAGCAGCTAACAACCAGTAACTACAAGTTTTGTTGTTTGGTTATTTTGGGGTTTTTTTTGTTTTGTTTCATGATGTCCTCTCAGCATAAGGTCTGAGGGCAGAACATGGGTGAGGACTGAACTACTCTTTCAGTATAGATGTTACCCCTTATATCAAGGCAATGCAAAAAAACATATGAGGCTATTGCCTGTGTTCTTTGACTTAAATATAAAACATATTCTCTCATGGCTGTCAGCTCAATCCACCACAGCAAGAAAGACAGCAAAGTAGAACTCAAACTTTGAGTTTTGCCTCACTACATTTGGGGCACTGAATTAAATCCAACTCAGTACCAAATCTGGCCCACTCCAGGGACAGCAGGTGCAGCCTTAAGCTGTGCCTATTTCCTTCTCCACTCCCTTTCCCTACATCAATCATTCAAACATTTGGAGAGAAAGTCAGGGGAAGCCCTGGAAAAAACTAGAGCAAATAATAAAAGCAAAACATTGTCAACCATTATGAAGAGCAGTGAAGTCATCTCAAAGTTAGGTGGAGGAAGACAATCAGATCTGTAGCTTTATTAAAAGATACTTATTTTCTTGGTGTAAGAGAATTCTTTGGCTAGGATGCAGAGACTTGATGAATGTATGCAAAGACAGGAGGGAAATAATTCATGTTTGTTCCCCTCTCCTTATGAGTCATTTGGCCTAAATACAACTTCCAGAAACTTTTTTGGTTGATTTTGGCTTTATTAGTTTACAATCAGCATCAGCAGTTCATCAGCATCTAGTTCAGAATACCATGAATAACTTTGAAGTGTGGTTGTTTGTCACTACAGTGCACAGAATTTGAAAGTGTAAAGAACCTTACGAAATATATACATCATTTTAACCTGAAAAAAGGCAGCCAGTCATCAACAGAACTTTACTATTCTGAAGTACACAGCAAAATTATTAAAAATAATTTGTAACGTACATACACAAATCTTTAGTTGTCCTAATTCTCCTCTGTACTCAGGGTTAGAAAAAATGGAAGATAGATTACATGATGATTAAAATTTTAAAAAAGTGTGTGCATAATTTATTTGAACTAAACTAAACCCACGATTAAATAAAAAACTGTAATTGCAGACATTCTGTCTTTAAAACAAAATTATTTACATGCCAATCTTAGACAAAGTATTTTATAACTGTAAGTCTAATAAAATAAACTCTCAAATTTTATAGTCTACACAATGACAAAGCAAATCATCTATTGGGGAAAGAGGTTATTTTTTGCCTCAAAGATGAGCAGTAGCTGTACATTTCTGGCAGGTAGCTTTCAAATGTGTATTGGAAAATTCCTTTAATGCCAAGAACTGTGCTTAGCTTTAGCAAACAGTGCAGCCCAAAAGAAATATCTTTGTACAGCCTAAAGGGCCACCAGTGACTACAGTGGATTACATGTACATGTGGACCTTATCTTCCAATTCAGTTCCATTTGAAAATACTAGTTTATGCTATCTAAGACACCCCTATTACTACAGAGGCATTTAAGTGGGGATGATCAGGAGATTGTCTTTCATGACATCCTCCAGATTTCAAATAAGGTATGCATGTATACAGGTGAAAAAGAAACAAGTGTATTATCTAAAGTGAATAGTAAATATTGATTTGGCGAGCCCAATCTTTTCCATAATTCCTAAATTTAAAATACTTGTAATAGCTGAGGAAATTCAGAAACCCCCTGTTCCCTAAATGAAAAGTTATCACAATAGATGGCACAATGCAAGATAATTATAATATTACATGCTCAGGAAGAAACCAAATTTCCTCACTGTCTAACACTATTTAATCTTTTATTATGTAATGATTTCACAAAAAAATGCTATTGTTGTTAGATCTGATGTGTAAAACTATATGCTAGGAAGAACAGTACCTAATTAATCTCATAGCATCGGTGAAGTTACCAAGTTAAAGTATAACACTTTTTAGTCAACTTTGAATACAAATGCACTTAATTTTCCACAGTTGTGTTTGGGAGACCTAGAGTTTGGGAACTGTCTCATAATGTGGAGTGGATGGAAATAGAATTCTAAGTTGTTTGTTTCTTTAAAAGTGTATAGTATTTTTTCCCTATAAAAGTGGATTATGTGAATGAACTGAGACAGGTATGACGTCTTGAACCTGCTTGTGCCTTAGCATCTTGAAAAGCTATGAAGGAACATAGATATCATATCCAAAGTGCAAAATTTTCAAGATCTCAGAGAGTCTGTAAAAGCTGGTTACTGCTACAGAGATGTGGACACAGTCTTGAGTACAGCCACATGTAATGGTGGTTTGTCCAAACAGAATGGATCCTATTCCCATTACATACTGAAATCACTTATCAATAAAGTACTTCCCTGCAAATGCAAGTTTCCCAAGCCAACACTCAGAAAAGTAATCAAAACTTCAGATTCTCAGTGGGATGTATCTGGCCTTTGGATAATATCAGAAGAACTGCTAAACAGCTGATATTTTCCTGTAAAATTTCGAAAAGCTCTAATAATACTGGGAGATTTGGTTTGGAAAATCTGGACCTCAAAAGCTCTCTGATGTCCACAAACAATCCTGGAATGGTATACGCATATAACAGACTAATGTTATGCACATCAATTTTGCTACTGCACCAAATCACCATGCAGTCTTGACTATTGGGGTCATTCAGTAAATGGAAATAAACCTTGTGATCTACTATACATGTACACAAGCATACCTCTTGTAAATAAGCCTTTCCTGTAAGAGTGAACTGTTCCGTCATCTGTCACCTCCTGAATATTTGCCTTCAATTTACAAAACTAGTCAAAGTAGCTAAGGGGAAAATCCCACAGTGCCAGTGGTATCATTAAATGATGTGTGAGCAGTACAAACATGGAGTTAATCTACTGAATCAACTAATTCTTAACTCTATCACTCAAGTCAAGATATTGGCTCACCCACAGTGAGCCAGTGACAAGGGCACAAAGCACAGAGTGGTCCCCCCAAAACCTGGAAAAACAGCAGAAAGGGAGGAAAGTAACCTCTTGACATTATCAGTGTAGGCAGAAACAAAAATTAGCTTAGTCTTGGGTCAGAGGCTTCTCTCTTCCCTCCTTTCTTTTCTGCTATAGAACTGAAAAAGAGTCAAACATGACATGGACTTTAGTTTGCAGAAATTCCTCAGGCATTGGTTATACCCTTTCCACAGATGTTAGCTGTTTTTTAATGGAAATTACAGTGTCAGACATTATTTTCTCAGAAAAACAGTTTTAAACTCTTTTGATCAGAAGAGATTTAACCCAGTTTCACATGAGTCAGGGTGAACAACTTGTAGATGGTCCTCTGGGAACAGCACTTGGATGTGAAAAGACAAAAGCTCTTCAAGCAACATGACAATAGAAAAACTGGAGGTATATTCTGCAGTATGAAAGCAGGGAAAGGGAATGGTGGGAAGAAATGCTTGAGGACTATAGGGATTTTCCAAAAGAGCCTGTGAGAAAGCAGCCAAGAAACTGACAAAACATACAACATCACTTATTTCCCAAACAGCATTTAGTCTCTAAGGTACAAAAAGGGTTTTTCTAGCTTTCAAAACAACTAACAAAGCTGCCAACTGTTACTCAATGCATCATGAAGCTAAAGTGGAGGAGAGAGACAGAGAAAGAGAGCTTTTATCATCTACAACACTGACCAAAACGGTGAAGTTAAAAGTAAAGACTTCAGACATAGGCCAGGGTTCTCTCCTGCAGGCCAGTGCATAGCTGGATGAATATTAAAATCAGTACACAAGAAACGTGCATGAAACAAGTGCCTTGGGATCTTGGTAATACAATCTTTCAAAGTAAAAATTATAAATGGGGGGAGAGTCAGGGAGCATTTCTATTTTAATTTTCTAGTCATTGGACTACATAAATACAATACCTGGCTGAATGATGTCATCAATCATTCATACCAGCACACTTACTGCCTTAAAAATAACCAGTAGAGGAAGAAGTTACTCAAACAAGTATATTTAATGAAGATGGATGGCTTGCTATTAACACTCAGTATTTGAGGTTTGATCTGGTTTTCATGAATTACTGCTTGTTATAAATTCATTTCTAAACTAATCTGAAAAAAAATCTAACTGAAAAATATCTCTCAGATAATCTTAAATGGCATAAGCATTTATACCATTTACTGTCTAAAATAGTCATATACGGGAATGCACCTTTTACATATATGAAAACAGAAGTGCACCATAATGAATGCTTCAGATAGCTTTCTTCAAAATATATATCAATCAAAAGAATGAATGATGAGGTGGCCCATTAATTTAAAATGGAGAAAAATCTTAAAAAAAAAAATGAAAAATTTCTCTATCAAAGGTTAACTGATGGCCTTTCTCTCCTCCCACAGAAAGGCCTGGTACTAAGATCAAAAGAATCCCAAGGTTGAAAAACCAAGAATGGCAAGCAAGCACTGCAGACCCCATATGAAGAACACTGCTTCTTGCTGCTCTAAATAGTTAAATAATTATAACATCCTACATCAAAAATTCCATTTAAACTCTACAAAGTTGAGAGGAAGCCAAGAGAAACCTTTTTATACTCCTCAGTAAATCTCATGATAATGAGATGGGGATTTTTCTTTTTGTTTTAATTTTCCATTGTAGTCAGTTTGTGGAAAGCTAAGAGTGAACAGTGCTATCACTTAGTGGCGGAGGCTTGGGCGCAGCAGGGCTGGCTGGCCATGCCCTAACACACTTGGCTGTCCTGGTGAAGACTTACCATTGGATTTTTATGATCTTCATTCTCCGGAGAAAGAAATCTACACTAATTTACTCTACTCCTCTCGCAGCCGCACACGCTTCTCGCTCATTGCTTATTTTTTTCTTTGCTCAGCTTCTAAAGAACTACAGAAATGAAACCTCCCCATTGTACCATACCTTCCAGCTGGATTAGCCCCTGAAACACTATAAAAATATACACCTACAGCATTCACGAGCTCCTCTCAGTGAGGATGCAAGCAGGCAGCACCCAGCTTTCTGCCAAACGACAAGCACAGCCCTTGCCAAGTGAGGCAAACCTCTGCTAACGCAACAGGGAAACCAAACAGCTCTGGGAAAGCCCTCTGAAAGCAGCATGAACTGTTTTGAAAGCCCAATTATTTGAATCAGAAGTATTAATGATGATTCTTTTATTTCAACGAATCAATTTTAATATTGTACAGAAAAGATTTTTTTTTAAAACTCGAAAAAGATTCTGTCACATTGATAATTAGAGCATTGAAAATATTGATTAGCAATAAAACACAGTTGTGCTGAATTTAAAACTGTTCAGTAAAACAAGCCCCAGACGGTATCTATAGAGATCTAAGATAAAATATATACATGCATGCACATTTATATAAATATACCCATAAACATAAATATAAAATACGTAGCCCATACTTTGTATATTAGAACATGTATCAAGTGACTGATTTGTTTTGAAATAAATTATTGTATCAATAATTAAAGAAAGATAAATTAAAAGCCTAAATAACTAAACAATAACAAAAAAAGAAAAGTCAGCCTCCCCTCTGTGCCTCGGAAGGTCATGGAACAGATCCTCCTAGAAGCTATTCTAAAGCACATAGAGGATAGGGAAGTGATTAATGGCAGCAAGCACGACTTCATCAGGGGCAAGTCCTGTCTGACCAACCTGGTGGATTTCTATGATGGGGTAACTGCAGCAGTGGACATGGGTTAAATGACAGATGTGATCTATCTGGACTTCTGTAAAGCCTTTGACATGGTCCCCACAACATCCTTCTCTAAATTGGAGAGAGATGGGTTTGATGGGTGGATGGTAAGGTGGATAAGAAACTGGTTGGATGGTCATATTCAAAGAGAAGTGGTCAATGGCTCAAAGTCCAGATGGAGGACAGGCTGAAAGAATTGGGCTTGTTCAGCCTGGAGAAGAGAAGGCTCTGAGGAGATCTTATAGTGACCTTCCAGTACCTGAAGGGGGCCGACAGGAAAGCTGGGGAGGGGCTATTCATAAAGGCTTATGGGGATAGGACCGAGGGGGAACAGGTATAAACTGGAAGGGGCAAATTTAGACTGGACATTAGGAAGAATTTCTTCACAGTGAGAGCGGTGAGACACAGGTACAGGTTGCCCAGGAAGTTGTGGCTGCCCCATCCCTGGAGGTGTTCAAGGCCAGGTTGGATGGGGCCTTGGGCAGCCTGATTTAGTGGGATGTCCCTGCCCCTGGCAGCGGGGTTGGAACTAGATGATCTTTAAGGTCCCTTCCAATCCTAACTATTCTATGATTATAAAAGCCACAATCCTGATTGTTACTTTTGAAAAAAATCCTTGTAGAGATACAGAGGGCTTAAATTTTTAAAATAGTCTGAGTCCCATTAGGTATATAATTTTTTTCAGTGGCTTGCAGCTTTTGAAGAAGGAGCTTATTCTACTACTTTTTCTATTGAAAACAAACAAAAATGTCTGTTTCAGCAACAACAAGAAAACCATCGATAACAAGCAGTTCATGAACAAGAAATGCAGAAGGTACTTTCTCAACCACCTCATTAGTAAAGCAGAAAGTTCATCTTTCTCTACCATTCATTTTCCCTTTTCCTTATCTTGCTTGCTGTGCTTTATTGAGATCATGGCAACAGGAGGTTTGTCTAGTTGGGAAGCATTTGTTATCTTCCTTTTAACACCATGATAAAAAAATTAAGTTTACTGGCTGGATCTCCATAAAATGCTTAAAATCAAACTAAATGTTTTTGAATACTGACTTTGCGGATTGCTGTTGTGAATGGATTTTTAGATAAATCATGACTTAAGAAGTCAAAGGCAAGGTCACCCTATTACTTCCTACATGCAGGAAACATAAGGAGGGAGAACAGGGTTAGAATCTACTTGGACTGATTTACACAGGGATTGTGGAAGCAAAATGGTAAGGGAGACCTCCTCTTCAAGTCACGAGATTCAGAATGGACCCTCTAACTCCTTCTCAGAGAGAAGTCTAAGTGCAGTTGGATCCAATCCTTGTCCCAGTCGTGGTCAATGGTTCATGGATAAGGGATTCAAAGTCTAAGGATTGTAAGTGTTTGTAGCTAAGGGATTATATGTGCACACCTGCTTCTCTGTGTCACTTAGCTAAGCTTATTTTTAATGACACAGGGAAGCATGATGAAACTGAAACTTTTCAGAGCGTCAGTTCACTCTGAAGTTTGAATGCAAGGTTTCATGAAGCAGACTCTCAGGCATCAGATCTTATAAAATAAATCATTTAACAGACTGGTACAGCAGCATGGTCAGTCTCAGAGAGAAGGTTGACCTAACAGAAGAAATCCCTAGGTAATCACACCCTTACAGACTATTTACATGCCTCTCATTTGATGGTTTGGTCCAGTAATAATATTTGGGTCTGGGGTCTTCTTGCTTCTAATTAGATTTCTTTGCTGTCTAGTGGCAGCTGTTGTTGATGGCAAGTATTTTTTAAGCCTCTCTGTCTTCTCATTTATTTTGTCTCCAGAGGCTGTTTTTTCACTAAAGAGGTACACATTTACAGCAAGTTTTCATGGAATTTTACAGCTCACAGCCTACTCCTTCATCAAGTCTAGCTACTCATGCTAAACAAGCACAACTAAGCAAACAGTATACTAAATCACACAATATTGTAATTCTAGGTCACTTATTATATTTAAAATTTTACTTATTTACACTAACCAACTAATTCCTGCTAAAGAGGATTTTTGCCTGGTGTGCAGTCTGGTTACTGGCCAGGAAGGATTTAAAAGGGCCTCACCAGCTATTTGTTGTAGGTGAAAGATCTCATTGCATCGAGGAGCGCCCTTGACAGTCATCCCTGTGCAATAGCAAATCATCGCAGCCACATTGCCTAGCAGAGAGCTCAAATAAGGCTCACTTAGGCTGTCTATTTATTACAGAAAAGTGCTTGTTTGTAGTCAAACTACATATGAATAGGAGATGTATGCATGAGGCTCCTTATATCCACAAGTTATTGGTGATCCCTCTGTTATTCTGCTTCTTTTAGGCTTCCTATAGGAGCTTTTGGTTCGACCACAGCTCAGGCCATTGACTCCTTTGGAGCCTGAAACAAACTAGTGCTGATTTGCTTAAGTGGGGAGTGAGTGCATTCGCCGTGGTTACCGAAGCTCAAAATGATCCAAACGGCAGTGAAGATTTCCCTGGTTTAGAACACAAAGTTTAATTCCTTCCGCCTTCAACTAAGGAACAACTATCAAAATACGTAAGTTCTCGCTTTGAAACAACTAAGGCTTTTCCAAAGAACTCTTCTCTGACTACACTCGGCTACATTCCTGTCTCTAATAAAATATAGAGTAAACACACAATGCAAGACTATTCACTATTTAAGACACTTAAGGCCAGAAGATAAAAATTCACAGCACTTCACCCACTATTCAATCCACTTTATTATCTACTTATACAACCCATAATTTTTCCATTTCACAGGAGACAGTGTCAAAAACCTTACTAAAGCTGAAGTTAACATCCACTACTCTTTCCTCATCCACCAGGCTGATCACATCATCATAGAAAGCTGTCAGGCTGGTTAAGCATGATATTCCTTTTGCAAATCCATTGGGACTACTCTTAACCTTCCTGTTCTTCAGGTGTCTGGAAATAGTTTCCAATATTAGTTTCTCAACTAACTTCTCATGGACTGAGAGGAAGCTGACTAGCCTTGTGTTTCCAGATCCTCTTTGCCTTTCTGGAAGGCAGGAGTGTTTCATGCTTTCTTCTGATCATCAGGACCCTCTACTGATCACCATGACCTTTCAAAGACATTAAGGAGTGGTCTTGAAATTTCACCAACCAGCTTCTTCAGTACTTATGACTTCATTCTGTCAGGCTCTGCGGGCTTAAGTAGATTCAGTTTAAGTGTTCCCTAACCTGATTGACTTCGACTGAAGTTAAGTATTCCTTGCTCTCTCTCTTCTTTGTATCATAGCATAATTTTATCATCAGTTCCATGGCATTCATGGTAAAAACATTATCAGCATTACTACTGTCCTCTTTATATAGAAATATAAAATATATATGGAACCTCACAGGCATTCAGCAATCTCTTTGTTCTGGTTTCTGCAGGGACAGAATAGATTTTCTTCTCAGAAAGTTACGTTTTGAAGTGACTGCACTTTTCAGCAGCTAAAGCATCAGTTCAGTGTGAGAATAAAGGTGATAAGACTGATAAGACATTTAGGTTGAGTTTAGCAGTCGGTCATGGAATGTCATTTCTGTAGAACTCTCAGTCCATGGAAGTACCAGATGCGTAACAGTGGAAGAAGCAGACCTTGGACGGCTGACCCAAACTAACCAAAGAAGGTATTCCATACCATAAATGTCATGCTCCCTGTATAAGCAAGAATATTTCTTTGGCTGGCCTTTCTTCCTGGCGGCCACCATCCTGCTTCCAGTCGGTCTGCTACTCTGAACCTAGTTCCTGGTTTTGTAATCTTTCCACGATGTCTGTAACACCTGGAACTGCTGTGCTCACAGTGTGCATCATCTGGTAACCACTGCTTGTACTGCATTCTGTGACTGATAGCGTTTGTTTAGTGTACTTTTTTCTATAGCAGTAGTAGCAATATTATTTTTTATTAAAACCATTTTCTGTTTCAACCTTTGGGCATTCTTTTACTTTTCTGATCCACCCTCCCCTATACAGCGGGACTGGGTGATAGAAAAAACTGTCAATTGTTTAGTTGCCAATCAAAAGGGGCTAAACTGGCACACTTCTAGCTTCTTCTGCTCTCTTATCAAAAATCTTACTTAAGAGATAATTGAAACCTAATTTTCAGAAGTATTTGGTAGGATTCATGTTATTAAAATGTTGTTATTATAATTAGTTATAGAGGAAAGCTCCATATATAAAGACACTACTGTAATAAAGAATATTTTGACAATGTTTTGGTTGAATCCTTGGCTTATTCCTAAGTTTAAAAAAGCTTGCAATAGCAGCATATTGAGAAAGTAACAGAACGTGAATTGACCTGTATATTTTTGCTTAGCCCGTGTAATTCTACTAGAAAAAGAATATGTTTGCAATTTAAAAAAATAGCAAAAGTCTCACAAGAACCTATTTAAGAAGAACAACAGACTATAGTCACCAGCATCAATAAAGAAGAAATAGGATTCACACAGAGATCAATAGAGTCTGCCTTTATTAACTGAGATGTTACTTCTAACATTTCTCTGAGTCACATCCCTTCTTTTTGGCACTCAAAGGAAGCTTCAGCCACTCTAATTAAAACTCGGGAACTTCTAGGATTCCAGAGGGAGGCAGGAACAGTTTTCCTCAAGTGCTGTCTCACCACACATTCAGTTTCAGGAAGAGATGATCAATCATAGGCTGTTGGCTACCTGTCAGGACAATTCATCAGCTCATGCTCCCTTGTGCATAGCCTCTTCCAAGAGTCAAAGCTAATGAACTAGTCAAGCTGTTACCATAGCTCACAACAGATCAACATGTTCTACAGGTGACTAATAACCCTTCTCCTGCAAAAGGGATATACTAAGCACAAATTAGTGGCTGAGAGCAGGACTGGTCCCAATCTAATCTACAGACTGTGCCCACACACAGGTTCAAGTAACTGAAGAGGATTGTGTGAATATGTTTGCAGGCCACAGCTTATTTCCGAATCTTGTTTTCAATGGTACAGGTCTTCTATGCAGTCTTATTCAGCCCATGTACATAATCCAACATGCCAGGGAAACAATAGAACAGCTGCACAATTGTGGATCAAACCCCTTAAAACAAGCACAATATGAAGGAAAGCGGAAGCAGTAGAGGTTCTTGACATCTAGAGGAAAAGAAAGAGAGAAGACGACTACCATTTGGGATTCAAACAGTACGTGGGCAGGACCCTGCCACTCAAAAACCTTTCACTAAAGGCAATCTTAAAAAAATTATTATATATTTACTGTAGCATTGATGTTCAGATAAGAACGGTCCTACACAAGCTGTACCATTGTCTTTTTCTTTTACTGAAAACTGAAAATGGCTTACAAAACACAGAAGGTAAGACTACAAGATCTAATAGTCTCTAGTTGTCTAGAGACTATATGACTACTTACAACAACAGTGGTATTGTATATAATTTTTCTGCACAACACTCCTGAAATCCAGTATCTATTGTGACTAGACTAGACAATTAGCAGAAATACTTGCATAAGATTATGAGGACTCACAACTATTCTTGCAGGTCCCATCCAGAAATCAAAATGGAAGGACAATTTTATAAACAAAAAATAAAAAGCTGTAACCATCTTGAGGAAATCTAACAGGAGGGAAGGGAAGACGGAGATATCAGAATATTTGCCAGGAAATGAGCAATCTATTTATACACACCCATTATTACATCAGCTGTTGCACTGTAAGTCGTTATTAACTAGTTCTGAGAACAGAGTTTTTGTCATTGACTGAGATGATTCCAAGCTTTAAAAGGTCTTCCCAATTTTAAAACTGGTACTTAGTACCTCTAAAATCCATGCATAAGAAAACCATAAATAGAAAGTCAGGAGGGCTAATAAAACTAATGTGGAACCTTAAGTTCCACACCTTAAGAGCAATCTAAATGTATAATCAGCCAAAAATTAGCTCATGCTTCTTGGTATTAAAACCAATAGCGAGCCCTTGCTTACTAAGAAAAATCAGCTACAAGTATATAGCAGGCGTGGCCATTAGCTTTTTCTGCAGAGAACCATTACAATTAGGTAACTATGGAGAAAGAACAAATGGCAAATACTGAAGACTTTTATAAGGCCTAGGCACTTACTAAAGAGAAGACAGACAACTAAGTTCTTTGAAAATAAAGTACTATGATAATTGCTTATTTCAAAACACCAGCTAGAACAACTTATCTTTAACAGATGAAAAATATCCAAATAAAATGCAAGATTGGGAAGAACAAGTTCTTGTAATCACAGTAAAACTAACTCAGCACAATCTGCACCCTACATTCCACACCACTACCACTGCTGCAAACCTCTCATTTCCCAAAGTCATCCTCTACCAAAAAGTATTAAATCCATCTCCATATTCTTTAACTCTTCAGATGAAGTTGGAGCTCTTATTCATCCTCCTATAACCATCTGTGTGAAAGGCAGCACAGTTCTGTTGCTGTTGCCAAACTACATGTGCATTGTCTGGCTCACTTCTAGGCATGCCAGGTACCAACTCAAGCCAAGTAGTGTAGGTAGTCGCTTGGTTCATGCTGATGCTTACTTTTTGCAAAAGCATTAAATTAGAGTCTTTTCTCACCTCTATAGCTCCTTACTTTCACATAAGCAATTTATTCAGACACCAAGATATATTTTTATTAGCAAACAATAATTACAAGTGTAAAATCACATATGTGAAATGTATACGGCTAAATTTACTCTTGAATGAACTTCAACTAAACTAATTTCACACCTCAACACTAGTTTGTCTTTTAAGTAAATGAATCACTTCTAAACCAGAAATATAATTACACTGGGAATAGGAATACTTTTTCCTTCTTCAATGTCTGATAACAGAGGTTAAAAAAACCCAATAAAGAAAAATAGCCAGGAATTCCATTTGGACAAAAAAAAAAAAAAAAAAAAGATACAGATACAGAGTTAAGCAGAAAAATCCAGTTTTTAAGAAAATGTTTCTTTTATTTTTAAAATACCAATTAATTTGACACATGCACCTCCAAGCAGTCTGTGGTTCCCCCTTCAATCTTTTCAAGTACATTGTGAAATATCAGATTATGGTTATTTTTCAGGAAAATCATCCCAATCTTCATCATCTCTGAATCTTTTCTTTTGAAGAGGTTATGTTGGTGACTAGCAGAAGCAAAAATGAGAGGGGCACAAGTCTTATAGACCCACAGGGATAGGCTCAACTCAGTTTTTCAAAGCTTTCCTAACCTTATTCAGCAGGCTTGTGTGATAAACCCACACACCCAATAATTTCTTGAACTAATTATCAGGGGAGGGAGGGATGAAAAAAAAAGAAAAGGAAAAAAAAGCCACTTGAGCAAAAACAGACCCCAAAAAATGAATATTTGACTCATGGCATGGTATAGTTCACAAGACTACCAAACTAGTTACATCAAGTAGTATCATTTATATAACATGTGAGATAGCCCAGCCAGTGGCAAACGCTGAGTTTCAAATTATTATTTGTAAATATTACTGCTGTGGTTTTGTATTTTAGAGCACGTAACCAAATGTTTCCAAAAGCTACAATATTCCCCTTCTCAAAAGGGAGAATCCATTTAATATACCTCATTAAATATATGCCTAAATTGAATTTTTAACTGACATTGTTATTCACTCCGAAGCCACAAAGTCATGTCAAAATAAGGTAATAATAAAATACAGGAAATCATACCTAGTTTATCGACCTAAATGAAATACATGGTTCTCCACAAGAAATTCCAGAGTATATTAAGATCCCAGAACTATATTATGGGGAAATGAAATTTAAATTTGGAAACTGATTGACCATACAGGATATAAGTGAAAATATTTTTCACAGAATCATAGAATGTCCTGGGTTGGAAGGGACCCACAAGGATCATCAAGTCCAACTCCTGTCCCTGCATAGGACAACCCCAACACTGATGCCATCTGTGTCAGTGCGTCGTCCAGACACTTCTTGAATATTTTCAGGCTGGGCACTGTGACTGTTACCCCTGAGAGTTGTTCTACTGTTCCACCACCTTCTGGGTGAAGAAGCCTTTTCTAGTGTCCAGCCCAAGCCTCTCCTGGAACATCTTCCTGCCATTCCATTGGCATTCCTTCTTTTTGCAACAGGTAGAAAAATCAGGCCTTCGTATTCCTTTGACAACAAAATTTACACCACTTCTTTATATATAAATGCTCAAAAAGAAAAACAATAGCACAAAGAGATTTTGGGAAAAGAAATACCAGAAACACTGCAGACTGATGAAAGCTTTTACCTAACTGCAAATCTGAAAGTTAGTTGGTTCCCAACAAGCAAATAAAGCCAACTCAATGGAAGAGAACACGGAGTGTGATGAGCATCAACTACTGCCATGCACATGCCAGCAAGCAGTGAAGTCTGGAGGGCCAGGCAGAAATCAGAAACCAAGGGACTAGGAATTTGGGGAAAATAAAGCACCTGTTTCTGCAGGTTTCTGTAGGGTTTTCATAGAACTGCTAGGTTGGAAAAGACCTTTGAGACCATGAAGTCCAACTGTAGCTACTCACATGTAACAAAATAACATATATATACAGTATAGTTTCCTGGGTTCACAGAGACAGCAAGAGAATACAGACTTCTCAGCTAAAGGGACAGGTAACTAGGCAGGGATTTTACTGCACAAAAAGCCTAATTAATTAGTATTAGTCTGCAAAGTCAAGAAATCACTCCTTGCTCATTCATTGTACAGGGTGGTTTGCGCTATCTGGAGAGAGCAGCTGGATAAAAACTGAAACAGAAAAAAACCAGAAACATACACCACTGAATCCTAAAAAAACCAAGACAGAGGAAACTAAAAGCAATAGGAGAACCAGGAAAACAACTCTGGAAAAGAGCTTAGAAAATAATTATATGTGATATGGGAGTATAAGCACTTGCTGATTTTAATGTTAATTTTGAAGCAATATTTGAATAATATGGTAGATTTGAAAAACACAGAGAAATTTCAGTACTTTTATACAATGTAAACTTAAATCTGGTCCTGAAATAGATGCCTTCACCTGTAGACAGAAACAACCTATGGATAGAGAGAACAACATCTCTCGGCTACATATCCTCGCATCATTTTCCTGCTTAGTGTAAGAAAACATTCATAGTGAGGCTGGTGGAACAAGATCATTCATCATCTTAAAACCATTATTTTATTAATACAAAGTGCAGTTGATATGATTTTGAGACTGAATAATGATACTGAATACTATCTTTGGCTAAAAACCTAGAGATTTGTCAAAAGAAACTTCTGTGCAGTATTGTCCCCTAAACAAAGAATGCAATCTGTATGCTTAACGAACAAGCTGAAGGGGAAGATACTGCCTGCTTATAAGTCCCTAGATAGTATAGAACATGTAGCAGAGTTTCCCAACTACTTTTTAACAAGATCTCTGGAGAACCATCAGACCTTGATTCTCTCAGGTGTCAATGAGAGAATCTGGCCTCTAAAAATGCTGTGCTAGACACACTAGCATGATATCATTTCTCTGAGGCACAGTATTAATAGTTGGTTAAGAATTCCCTAACTGATTTTCTGATACATTTTACATTAATTTCACTATTTTATATTTTACATAAATTTCAGCAGTCCCATAACATTCCCCCTCACCATCTCTGTGGTGGGAATAATGTCAAAAAAAGAAGAAAATAGATGGCTCTTACCATTTTAAGCTTTCCCCCGTGGGCTGCGAAACAATCAAAAAAACTTCATTTCAAATCTTTAGAGAATTTTTCTGAAAACTACACAGAAATGCTCTTATTTTAACTGTCCAGTTAAAAAGCTTCATCACTTCATCACTTTTTCTCTCCTCAAATACATTAAATACATATATTTCCAATGAGAAACCCATTTTCTAAACAGCTTTAAATACAACACACATATAGACAGAAATGAAGCAGTGTCTTCCTAGGCTGGAATTACAGACAGATTCTTTCTTCTTCTCACAGAACGCAAGAATAACAGTTAGTCCTCCCAAGATAAAAACAGCCTTAATAAAAGAAAGCAGCACCAACAAAACTTACTGTTGTGCAGTCAGGAAGTAAAGCGATGCCTGTCCCAGCTCATGAACATTTACTTCACTATCAAGTTATATACATTCCATCTTTTTTAAAAAAATCCATTATTTATAACTTTCAAGTGAATGCCCTATTTAGTACAAAATTATTTTGTCAGCCTGCTAATAAATATTATACCATTGTTTTAGTTATGATCACAGATGATTAAACCACAAGAATATTTTTTTAGAAGTTCATTTCATTACATTTGCTCTTTCTTCTTATCTGTGGTTCAAGTCATTTTGCATTGCAACATCAAAGGTCAGGGAATTTTAGCTTACTGGAAATTATTCTAGAAACTCTGTTTTTTTAGGAATATACTTATGGCTAAACATCAGGCTTTTCTCTGCTTGCATAGTCCTTTGACTTGTGGCTTACACATGAAGAATTCCATGTAGTACCAGATTTAGTATCATAATCTTAAAGTGGCAAGAAAAGAGTTGTCAAAAGAAAGGAAACTAGTTTAAGAGCATCTCTGTGTCTTCTTGACTTAAAAGAATGACTAATAACTCCATCGCCAAAGCTCCCAAGAGCTGAGAGTTGAAAAAAAACCCTCTCATTGCGCTGGGATAAATTTATTTCTTTTCTCCAAGCAGATAACTCTGACACTCCTTTTGTTTCTGCAAGTAAATCAACAAGACTAAAACCAGGGGAAGAACACTGAATAATGTTGATCTTAATGAATACTGAAAGAAGCAATAAAAGTCATTGTGTAGTTGGAAAACCTGGCCACCTTGATCTGCTTGAAAGGCACAGGCACTTCACTGATATGCTTTTAAAGTTCAAACGCCAAAACTACCCTTATTACACAGACTAAAACTCTGCTGAAGCTTGATAAGGAAGCAGAAAAAGAAAAGAAAATCCACTTTGTTTTGCTGACATGGCTGCTTGCTTATCTGACTGCTCTGTCATCAAAATCTTGTTTAGTCTAGCATCAAACTCTCTTCTTGGCAGTGAAAACGAGGAACTCATACTCAAGCAGCTGACCTGGATGCAATCGAAAACCAGTATCCTCTGTCAGACACAGAACTCAGAGAGAAAAAGTATGCTGAAGTAGAAAACGAACAACTCAAAAATTCACATCTGAATAACATTCAAACAGAGTCACACACACTAAAGGAAATTTTTTTCATTTAG
The DNA here is from genome assembly GCF_017976375.1 of Cuculus canorus. NCBI lineage: Eukaryota > Metazoa > Chordata > Aves > Cuculiformes > Cuculidae > Cuculus > Cuculus canorus. The sequence continues at coordinate 117,555,595 of NC_071401.1, read as the reverse complement.
TGCGAGGCTGCACTTCTTAGAGAAAATGCTGAAAACCATCTAGTTATTGGCAAGTGCCCACATTTTCACTGCATTTCATGGACTGCAATTCTGTTGTTTTCCAGGACCTCAACCCATGCAAAGATTTGTACAGGGAACAATGACAAACTAACAAAATAAATATTACATTAGCCTGGAAAGATACTACATGCAAGAATGAAAATGCATGTTTTAAAATACAAAATAGATATAATAAATTATCAAGGAATAAATGCACATATAAAAACATAAGTATACTAATAACCACCTTCCTAGGGAAAACTGATTCCCCTCCGATTCTAGGCTAGCATCTTGCCTCCTCTTAGTTCATCTCAATTCCCAACAGTTTTGTCTGCAGTAACAGTTTGACAACTTGATGCTAAGGATATTGTTTGAATTATTTCATTTATTTAATTGGAATTATTGATGCTAATTGTATTAGCATAATGGTCATTCTCTCTTTAAATACAGCCACTGCCATGGCCTAAAAATCACAGCAAAGTGCACCCAAAGGTTTTTCACATCTGTGCTGTTAGTAGAGAACTACAAAACTCAATATTTCCTGACAGCACCCACAGCTTCAATCCTGAACCAAGAAGGGTCAGTTGCTAGAATAATACGACAATCCAGAGATTAAGACACAGACAACATAATTCCATTGCTATACAACTTCCACACGGGGAAGGAAAGAACCTTTTGGCAGTAACCAAGTACTTTCCAGAGTAAAAGTTTCATCATTTACTCCTCCTCTTTCAACTCTATGCAGATTTACTAAGCCTGCTATGCTTGGACAACTGCCTGGTGGTTTACTCAGCCTGAGGCAAGCAGAGGGTCCTCGAAAGCTCATCTAGATCCACTAGTGATACCACAGTGATAGTTTTTTTCTACCTAAAACACCATAGCCTGTTTCTTCAGTCTATTCTTTGAGATTTTTATACTTACCAAAACTTTTTGTCTGTCTTCCCCCAGGAACACAACTAGAGGAGAAACTATGAATTTTTTCTGCTGTGGCAGATATTTAAACTCACAATATTTGACATAGCTATACCTTCAAAAAGTCCTAATGTAGACATAGCTTTTACTGCTGAAAGAATACTAGTTAATGTCACATTTTGCTGAATTAGACTGAGCAGATTTCAATGATTTATACTTTTTCCATTGCTACGAGATTTCAGCAGTCCAACAGTTTTCCTAACACAACTGTCTTTTAAAAAATATGCCCCTCAGTAACAGAAAACAAAACTGAAGTCAGGCTCAGATCCAGGGTAAAATTTACTCCATTTAAAATCACTCCCTTAAAGAGATGGCAGGATAGATCAAGTCCTCATTTAACAAAACACGCCCAGATCTCCATTTCTGCTTTCAAGATTTGTCCTAGAATTATTTTATTTGGGAGGTGTAGGTTAAAGATTTCCTCTTATAAAGTGTATTTCTGCACTAGAAATCATTTAATTTTCACTCCCTAAATGTTTTAATTTCACTCCTGAATATTTTAAGTGGATGAGTATTTCCAAGTTGCAGAAGAAACAAGATGCTACCCCGAACTTCTCCCATTATATTTTTCAAGGCAAAATACAGGTGTGAAGCTGTTAATATTTTTTGGCCTGAAGTTAAATTAGCAGTGAACACTGTAAGCAGCCAGAATGCTTACAAATAACTTGCTTTTCTGTCTGGCTTGGCACTGTGTAGGACTTGGACAGATACATTACAAGAAAAAATACAGAACATAAAGTCCTCAAAGTTTCATTTAAGGGTGTCTCCTTCTGGACAGAAGGTCAAAGAAGGTGAGGATGATCAGGACTTGTATTGCTCTTCGGTCTGTGGTGTAAAGAGGACTCTAAGCCACTATAGCCTCCCACTGAGAACTTTTGAGTATTCAGTATACTTATAAACTTGTTTATAAGCTGGTAACATGTTTAAGTGGTTTACAACCAGGAAAAACAATTGACAGCTGTGCAACTGGTTAATTTTTGGTAGACAAAGCCTCTTTAAATCTTCACTTAACTCAAGAGAAATCTTCTAGCCACAGAGCAAAGTAGAATTGGCAGTCTTGGCACAATGAAAAATAATAAACAATATTATATTTCAATTCTGAACATTCATACGAATGAATTAATGTATTTATTAGGGTACTAGGAATATGCAGGCCACACATGAAAAAGCCATCCCTCAGCATCTACTACTCGCAGGCTGTTACACAAGCAGACTACTATTGTAGGAACCAAAGGAATGAATTGAAATCGTAATGCAACTTACTGCTAATAGCATAACAGGCTTGGGAATGAAAGGCTGCCACTCAGAAAGCAGCTGAAACTGTCTTGAGGTGAGATACTTAAGAATTACCAAACAATTGTTAACCTAATCAATGACAGAAATTGCTTTTGACTGAAAGTGTAACAGAAAGCCTATTAATAACAACGCAGAATTTACATAGTTAAACACGTTGTCCTGATCAAGAGTGCTTTGGAATACCCTCCTGCTGTCTTTCTGTTGTGAAAGGTAGGGGTGGTGATGAAGAAACCACAAATTTCAAACAATCTTTTATTCAAGCCATAACATCAACTCTTTACTATCATCCAAAGACAACATGAACTAAGTTCTTGACCAATCTGCAAGCAGGCAGGGAGGGGTTACTTCATAAAGAAGTCTGAATTATAGTCTATATAGTATGGCCTAGGAGGACAAGGAGAGAGCATATCACCTAAAACACTAAGTTGGACACAAAGTAATCAAACTCTTTGTACTAACTTCTTGGGTTTCATTGCATCTCCAAATCACAACACAGTGTGCTGATCTTTCTAAAATTAATTTGAACATATTTTGAAAAAATGTCATTCATGTTTTTTTCTTAAATTAGGTCACAAAAACCCAGCTGAGAACAGTCTTCCAATCATCTCTCCTGGCCAAACCCTGCAAGAATTCTGCAGTCATTACTCTTCAGCCAGCACCACCTTGATTCACAGTCAGTACAATGTGCAATTTAACAAAGAACTATTACTACAAATGGAAAAATCACAAATTCCCAGAGGCACGTGCAATGTGTGTCTCACAGACCACACCCTTACGGACAGAGTACACTGCGTTCAAAGGCTCACAACTTCCTCAAACACCATTTCCCCTCAAAGCACGCCAAAATACTAATCCCAAAAAGGTCAACACCCAAATGAATTTTTAAACTGCCTTTTCAAAAAGAGCACATTTACTACTAAGTTTTTTGTCTTGCCTATTTCTAATGACTGAAAAAAATACTGAATTAAACCAGAATGCAAGAAGCGTGACAAACAGGAATTACACTAACTGGATTACAAATTTAAATACAGATAGTAAAGCTGAACACCACTGATATCAAAAGGACATATTTCATACCTCAGCACCTACTTTTATCTATTTAGGCAATGTTACCTGTAGAAGTCTGCCCATGTTTTTTCCAAACTAAGCATCCACATAAATGTCTTTTCAGAGTAGTCTAAGGAAACTAGAAGCACATTTCTGCTAAAAACATGGCAACAAATGAGAAGAATGTGAGCTGGTTGTTGTTTTGTTGGGATCTTCTCTTAGAGGAGAAGGAAGTCAGTACCTTACACATATACCTGTCCTTCAGCTTGGGCTGATCAAAATACACATATGTGAGATTGGGGAAAAAAAAAAAAAGAGACAAGCAGCAATGCAACAAAATGTGCTGATGATATAGTTACACAAATCAGCAATGGCAGATTCACAGAAAAGCTGTGATAGGCACTTAAATAGTATGCAGACGCTACTGTTACCTACATATGAAGATTTTTTAAAGAGGGGGGAAAGACAAACAGAGCAAATTCTTTGATCCTAAAATGGAAAAGCAAACTGTTATATAATAAGGATAACAACTTGCACCAATAACAAAAGAGCATGCTATACTCAATTGTTGCTTATGAATGCAACATGCTCCTTATAAATGGCAGAGAATTTTCAGACATCATAATTTCTTATTAACATGCATAGAAAAAAAACCCAACAAAACTTACTTGAGGCTAGTGACAAGAACACTCGCCAAAAGTGGATCACAAATGGAAGTAATTTTGAATCAGACCGAGATTATGAGTTCACCAAAAACATCTCACTTCATAACTCATGTACTTTAACTCATTCATAAATCATGAACTTAGCATTTGAAGGCTGATCATCTGTGCAGCAATCAGATACATAAATAAGAGGAGAATAAAAACGCAGAGATATGTACCATCACTTTAGTCAGTACTTCCTATCTGAAATTTTATATAAAAATCCTCTTAATTGCATAAGGGGAATTTGATTCTAGAGAATACATAGTCAACCACTACGGAGTTATTAAGTAACAGATCCCTCATGCATAACCTTAGATTGATCAAACTACCCAAGCAAAGTCAATTTTGTATGTAAATCAATCACTGTGGAAGCCTGGTTTTATTAAGTATCTGGAGGAACCCACAGAACAAGAAATGCTGTCAGTCTTAGGAGTGTGTTTAATTTCTGAAAGACCATGCTAATCATTCTGTCTGATTTGGAAAACAACTCCAAACAAGTTAATCGCTAATAAAGGAAAAGTGAAAAATCAAAAAAGGTAACAGAATGGGATCTTAAAATCAAGACAGAAGAGTGCTACTGAAGAGACAAGGGCCACAGCAGAGAAATTTTGACTATGCAAATAGCAATGATTCCAAAGCTGAATGAAGATCCTTTAACTAGAGGACCTTGAAAGGACAGAGCATTCTTTCCATTTGACATATATTGATAAGATGACTCTACATGCAGTCCTGCATGTACACATGCAAGAGCAACAAAAAAACCAAAGCAGTAAATGCTAAAGTGGAAAATACTGCAGCTGAATAGATAGCTGCACTTCCAAAAATTTCATCTGCAAATCCAAACCAGTCAGTAAAGCTAACAGGTAAATCTCAAACAATAGACACTAATGAACCAGAAAGAAGGACTTGAGAACACCTCCTCATTTGCCTTCCTTTGCCACCTGCCAACCTCCAAAATCTCCCCAAAACACATGCATACAATCAGGGCTAAAGAACATACTTTAACCACTCAGAACTGGGTTTCTCCTTTCTGCTTCCCGTTAAAAGACTAAAAGACAAATTCTATTCCAGAGGACATTCTCCAACGGTTACTTGATAGAGATGGTCACTCCATGAGAATGGAGACCTGTAACAATTTCATTTTGTCAGTGCTCAGTAGTAACAAGCATTTCCTCCACTTCATTCTAATGGGGATATTACTCCCACTCACATATCTGTTTTAGCAGCACAGATATACCAGAGTTTACTTAGATGATAATTTTCACATTACTAGCAGAGTTCTCCACCCTATGCTGAAGAAGTTATAGTTGTAAATTTCTGAGAAGCAACATACTTCACTGTAACAAAGGGGAGCAGATACTCCTGAATAATAATGATCTACTCTCAGTTAAAGCATCAATTTTATTTTCCCTCAAGAACTCAGTAATCTATGCATTTAATGGGTTAATCAGTGACAGGTATTTATTTGAACAAATTCATTAGAGTTCAAAACTTAACATCATACATTTCTCAACTCTACAAATTGCAGCCTGCTGATGAAAATGGTTATGTATCAAAATGGTTGTAGATGGGGGAACAGCTAAACTGAATACAGGGATTTATGGATTCTTCTTAAATCATTAGAATTGCGTGTGAAGTTGGGAAGAAACAACACTCAGGGGAAAAAAACAGGGATAAGGAAGACCACAGAGAAGCCCCTAGTTGGGGTTTTTTTTTCCCAGAAGATGGTTAAACTCACCCATCCAGTTGCATACATTGTGTTTCTGAAATTACAAGAATTCAAAAAATGTAACTGGCAATAACAAACATATTGTAAGTTACATATAAACAAGGAAAACTAGAAACAGTGTTTTGCCATCTTTCATAAAAAATCCAGATATAAAAAGCTTAATGCTTTATCCACTTTCTAAACATGCTTTCACACTGGAATTTGCTCTTTAAATATAGCATTATATTTAAAGCATTACAAACAGGATTTGTAAATCAAAATTGAAGCAACTCTTCTTCCATACAGGCTTGATAAAAATCTAGTTAACCTTATGAGGAGAAACTTCATGTGCAATATCAAACTAAGAATATTTCATGCTGGTGATCTCTTTTTTTTACCTCCGTGAAATGCATGATTGCTGGGATCCTGATTACTAATCCTGATTATTCTACAAAACAATCTGAACAGAACTACAGAATAGAAAGACATTTTTGGAAAAATACAGACAGAAGAGGTTAAGAGAAGAAAAATCCTACCTCCTGTGTACCAAACACACACAAAAACCCCCAACCTTCCAAATGCAAATGCATTATAGGATCTAGTGGCCATTCTCAAACGAAGCAGCAGGCAGACCTCACAGCAATCCAATAAAAATAGAGAGAACAGGAAATGACAACAGTGTATGATTATAAACAGATTTCATGTAGAAGACTATCTCTGCTCACTTTTATTTAAACAGGATTCTTTAAAAAACAAGGAAATAAGAAAAACACTCTTGACTGTTCTCCATCTGCAACACCGAGCAAAATAATATTGTCAAAATTATTTTTAGGAGCAATTATTAAACCAATTTTGCACTTAGCAATAACTGACACATGGCTAGAATTTTTACAGTACTTTCAGAGTCCTCAGACACAAAAGCCAAGTTGCATAGTAGGATTCTTATAGGATTGTAAGCATCCTTATAAATTACCAGAATGCATTTTTTATGCTTTAATTTTGTACCCAGGAGTGATATTTTTTATATACTCAGTCTTCCAAGCAAATAATCCTAACAACCTAAAGGCTATATTGCTTTCAGAAGTGCAAAAGGTAGTTGATACCCACAACCAAATGTAACCTGTGGCTCCTGATTCTCAGCATCTGGAAAACAGATGTTAAGCTCACGGATGAATGCAGGCAAGAAACCAATGCAAACCATTTCACACTGAGAGACAGATCTATTTTGGTAAAATATCCATTAGGTCTGGAGATCTTTCCAATCTGACACCAGGAGCAAAGAACCAAAAGACAAGTTCTCTGAGGTCACCAACGTTGTAAAATAGACCAGGTTATTTCAGACAGAGTGAGACTAGCTGTGATTTACAACCACAAAATTTTAAAAGGAAATTAATTACTGAAGACCTAGGCCATAAAAAGAAAAGGAATAATATATATGTGTGTGTACACATATATATAAGAAAAAAATAGTCTAATTGCAAATAGTATCTACTAGTGCTACAAATCAGCATTGATTTTTTTCCCTTGCTAGATACCCCAATATGCATTCAGCCTGAGCAGATGAATCAATACCAGCTTTTATTTCAGAACACCTAGATTTCTTGCTTACAAAATAATGTTCATAAACATAACATATAATCTTACTACTGTGGACAGCACTGTCCAGAAACCAAAAAGTTAGAACTGACACATATACTAACTGAAAAACAGAAGACAGGAAGCCTCACCCCAAAGTAAAATCAAGTATAGAGAAAAAAAAACCCAACAGATAAATCTCAGCAAAACCAAATGTTCATAAAAATAAGGATCACAAAAGCAATACAAATGTGAAACTCAACATGACATCAAAACAATTATAATCTATTGTTTGAATCAAATAGGGATAACACATCCATTCACCTCTCTTTTTGAAATTAAGATAAGAACATCAATGAAAAGCAAATCATCTCAGCAGAAATTACCAGGGAAAAAATATTAATCAGACTTTTCCAGTCAACCAGAGTCTGTCATGCATTAATACTCGCAATGACTGGTAAAATTAGATACCAACAACAATCAGCTTAACCTAGATTGGAACTACAATCATATTATTGTTCTCATTACTACGTAGGTTTTGCATGACAAGATCTGTAAGAAGGCTGCTCAGAAAAGGTATCTATTCACAAGAAAAACAGGGCTTTAAACTCTCAAAGTTCTGCTGTTCCTAAACATATTCTTTAGTGCACTGATCCAAGAATTTACAAAGACTACATTTCTTCTTTCCACTTTAGCAGAAGCCTTTGGAAGTTAAAAAAGAGAAAATTTCAGTCTGATTTTATCTGAAGAGATGCTTTTAGGAATTCGAAATTGTGGATTGATATACGAAGTCTTCTATAGCTTTTTAATGACAGATGGCAGCCAATGGAAAACTAAGACAGCAACCTAAAGATGCAATTTTTTCATAATATTTTACACATTTTTTATCTTTATAGACTATGTTTATTAATGGGCATTATAAGCATAAACCAAAATGGTTTGCTGTTGCAGTCTAAAGAGTAGAAGCAATTGGTTTGCATACCAAAATCTATAACAGCTTGTTGGCACCCTTCTCAAAATCTGGGGCAGTGCAAGGGGAGAACAACACGTGGGCTTCTCAACTCATGACTGAGATTCATCTGTTCAGCAGAACTATATAAGTTATCCTGACCAGTACAAAAATAAACAAAATAGCTATCAAAGAGGAGGAAAACAGATGGCCCCTGACACCTGTCATTACAATGTGCCAATGTTGATAACTCAGGTCACTCCTAATTTAAATTGATTTATGACAGAAACTGATTATTTCACTTCCTACATAGGAACATTCACGTTGAATAAATATTTTTTACTAAATGTAATTAGCTAAGCCTGTAGTAAAGTCAATATACTTTCTACATGAATATTAAAGATTTCACTTATCAAGTGAAAAGACCTTTCAAGAAGTGAAAAACCTTTCTTGACTTATATAACTTTGAAGGAAAATAATCAGAAGTAAAACTTCTAAATGTTATTTTCAGACAGCAGTCCAGACATAATTCAAACAAACAAACAAACAAAAATGCCAAAAAAACAACAAAGCACACCAAAAACCCAGTGTGCCAAAACAGAGTTTCTAGATTTTCTACAGCCACTTTTTTTCACAATGTCCCACAAAAACAATCACAATTTCTACAACTGACCCAATTCAGGATTAAAATAATTCTCAGAATACAGAAAATGTGGGGTTTTATCCACCTGATGGCAGATATAAAACACTGAAGGATATACTCCAGCAGCTAAACTACAGATAGATCAAAGTCAACCATGTTTCAATACTTGGCTACACACTTCTTTTAAAAGGTCTGTTGAGTCTACATTACACAAGACTGTCAGATTGCAGATGGAATCCATTCAGGGTACATGGATTAGCTTCTTTTTCCGTTAATATGTTTTGCTAAATATGACATTTGCAAGAAGATACATGTGCATGAAGGTGCACAGGACTCGAGAAGATACAGCAGAGAAGCTAATGTAGAAAGAACAAATGCAGCCTTAGTACAAGCTCTTCCAGAATCTCTCATCACAGCACTACCTGTTTTACAGGCAAGTCAAGTTTAATGCCGAAACCAATTCGGCTCTTGATTACTTAGGAAAAACTGCCAACAAAGATATCGGCACCATTAGGAGTAGTTATTTATGCAGTTTGGAAAGCTGCCCACTGGGAGCAGAACAGATGCAAACAGACATTACACAAACTTTGAAACAACCATCAGTAGGAAATTTTAGATATAAATTGGTATTTGCGTGCAGTTACACATATGTTAAGTGCTATTACAAGGCTGAATGGGATTTCAACGCTCAAAGGTGCAGCAAAGCAAACATTAACAGTTTACGGAAGTTTACTAGGTATAAGCCAGTAATGGAGGCGGAGGAATTAGTCTAATCTTTGATTTACAAATGTTAATTCTATGCACGTTTCTGTATTCTCCAATTAATGCAATCTCTATAGCTATTGATCACATTTCACATGCTCTCATTAAAACATATGTAGTTAACAATGTATTAACTGTTGATTATGTTACTTTAACTTATGCACAAACACAATAAATAATCCAACTTTTACATGCCAAAGATGAAAAAAAAAAAAAAAAAGAAAAAAAGGGATTACTGCCCAGGTTAGTTTGTAGAAAACAGCAACTCTTTCAAATGTCTCAAAGGTTAAAGTCATTGAGGTCTTAAAGACTCCAGAAGTTTTGACCATTGCTGGTACCATATCAGACTGTATCAGAGGAGTTAACCAGGACAGCCCTATCCAGGGAGCTAACTAGTACTGCTGCAAAGCCACCTTGGAAAGAAGCAAGATGTGAAAGAAGCATAGGGAAAAGAAGTCTGTGATTAGGTGGTGAGCCAACAAGTCTCCGCAGTCAGACATTCCACTTTGGGCTGATCTGTTGTCTTTCTTAAGGCTGCAATTTATTCCTTCAGTACATTTTTCTACCAGTTCAGCATGTCAAAAGAAGAAAGTTTACAGCACTAAGAAATGGCCATCGAGTCTTGGAACTTTGAGTCCTTCCCAAAAGAAATAAGACCTCCATGTTATTTTAGGATTGTTTTGATAATTAAATGATTCTGCAACTTTAAAAAAAATTCAAAGACATACTTTAAAATTAAGAAAGCAAAAAATAAACATAAAAGAAATGACTTCTTTGTTAGTTCTATCAGTTCTCAAAGGAAGTGGCTATGGTGATGAGGGCAGTTCCCAACAACAGGAAAAAAGATACTACATATCCATAAACCCTTCACGCACCAATTCTTTCTCCTACCCATAATATTAGAGTATTTCCACATCACTGTACATCACCATACCATAATTTCACTGAAAACTGAGTGATTATCTAAAACTGAGCATAAAGGTTTTCAAGTTATTTGAAAGCAAGTTGGAAAAATGAAGATGTCATCTCTTGCTCTATTTAAAGCAGCACATTAAGAACTCCAGTCTACAAAGCATAGCAAAAGTAATCAGTCCCATGTGGGGTTTTTTTAGTGTCAACATCCATCATATTCTTTGCCACAGTATGGCCCCAATTCTATTATTCATATATTACAGCCAAAAATATTGCAGGACAGCCATGGTTCAATGGTTAGGGCTTCTTGAGGTGGAGTAAAGTATTCAAAAATTCACCATCAAAAGCACAAACTAAAATAACATGCTGTGTCTATAAAAGAATAACTTTTATGTAAGTTCAACTTTACCACTTGAATCCAGCCAAAGACACCAACTCTTAACAGAACGAGGCAAAACCTATTTCAGCTTCTACCATCTTTTTTCCTTCATTTTTTTTTTGTACTTCTAAATCCTGGAGAGAAGTCGTTCGCAAAATGAACTTTCTGTACTTGCAGCTTTGCCAGCATCTTGCTCAAATGACAGTAATATACTACTTTGCAAACTGTTCTGTTTGTTTAAAAAGGAATCAAAATGTAGGCAGAGCTTTCATTTGGAGTAAATTTAACTACTGATTATTAAATTAGGAGACAACAGAGAAAACTGAGTCCTTTCTCACCAGTCTATATTTTGCCCCAAAAATCGTACATAATCTATCTATAGTCAAGCAGTATCAATGCTGTTAAGTTTTTGAAGTCCAAATTCCTTCTTACAAGAGACAGCAGCTGCTAAATTCAGCTTGAGTGTATTAAAACATGAGGATGCCAATGTGCAGGATATTCTCAGAAGCAAGACAAAGCTCACCAAAAACATTAAGAAAAATTTTAAGATGACTTGGCTCTTTTACTATCTTCCCTATCAACAACTGGGACACGCCAAAGACATTAGATTAATCATCTGTACTATATTTGTACAAAAATTACTTCCCAGAGAACAGATGTTCTCTGTATTTGGCGTGAACTTGCTCATCTGAATTGGCCATGTTATGTGTCAACAAATAAGCTGAAAGAGTTGCTAGAATAGCATAGAAGTAAGAAGGGCCCTTAGGTCTTCCTCACCTCTCCTGTTATTAATTCTTACAGCTTTTTTTTAGCATACTGTATATAAAAAAAACCCCAAACCAACAACAAACCAACAATGAAAAACAAGACACACAAAAAAATAAAAACAAAAAAAAGAAACCCAACCAAGATAACTGGCCAAGATTTGTTTTCTCAGCAGCTCGTAAAGGTAGCTTTGCCATCTCAACAGAAGTTACAAAGTAAGATATAAATCAAAACTCTGAAAGACACTAGAACAACAGAAACTGATCACCTTATAATCACACAACAGCCCGTTTCTACATAAAAAATTCGTAATGTCATACATGCGCCACTAGGTTGCATTTCTGTGGAAGTGCTTTTTGCAGGTACTACTTATTGTTTAAAGATTCTTCAAACACGCTGCAGGCTTTGAAAATCTATTCAAGGCAGTCAGTCAGAAAGATCTTGCTATGGTCTGCCACTGTACCCTATTCTTGCATAAAGCATTCTTATGTGTAGCAACAGCTGCATTTGCACAGTTGTTTCTGTGTTACTTCAGTTAGTGAAGCAAGATGACAGAAAAAGTAAGATCGTGATCAAGTTTTCAAGGATTTCCATTAGTGGAATCACTGCTGTTGGCTCTGCCTCAAAGTAGAGTGCCAAGTGCAGAAAGTGTTCTAGACAGCACTAAAAATATCATAATGCTGCCTTTACAAAACCTCCCTGCAAGCCAGGCTAGATTACTTCTTCAATTTTAGAGCCATTTTAGAACCATTATAAACCATCTTCAGCTCTTTAAATTAATCCATTAAAATGTTGTCTTGAGTACTACTAAAGAAAGAATTCTGGCAGTTCTGTGATCATTTCTAGATCATCGTAATTGCCTCTGCTGACATCACATGTTGCTGCTAATAAACATAAGTGACCATCTTTCAAATTTCATCCAAGAAAGCATACCACAAACCTTCCCAAAACATCATTGATTAGTTTTCAGCAAGCGTACTCTGCAGTGACATCTACCAGTTTCCAATTTTTTCCTGATGAATAACCAAATAGAAAACTACACAAGTAACATAACCCTATAACATCTCAGTCTCAAATATCACTGTGTTCTGCCTGAATACTCAGGCTAGAGGGTGAGCTCTTTCTCTTGGCTTCTTGTTAGTGCTTCTAATGGGTTTTGTGATGATCAGGGCAGCTAGAGAAAATACAGTAAACAAAGGCAGAAATGGGTCTGAAAATGGTTAAATGTACAACTTTATACCATTGCAAAGGGACAAGAAAAAAAAATCCTTTATAAAATTCTGAAAGTTGTGGAGAAAGCTGTACAATATATCACATTGCATGGTGATTTTATGCTGGAATCAATTGCTTAAAAGGTTATTGCACTAGAGGCAATACCTGCTTTTCCTGCATGTCATTAAACAATATAAACTCACTTGATTTCACGAATGCATGGTGGCATTTATAAGGTCAGTTAAGAGCAAAAACCTTCTAATATTTTTAAAAGTACCCCAAAAACTTCCAAACTCAGAATTCGTTTGCTTTGATTTGGGCACTTTCTGCATAATTTTTGAGAAATGTCCAAAACTAATTTTCAAGATAAAAATATGAGAGACAGGTTGACAAATTCAGAAATTTGACTAGATTTTTTTTTCGCTGTAGCTTAGACACATTTGTGAGACTCTTCAAGATATAACTGTGCTCAAATTATAAACCAGGAGGGTGGGAGAAGGTAAAAAATCGAAGAGAGTCTGCATACAAACTTCCCTCCCACACTCCACCCCTAAAATCAGACAGAGTGGAGCTTGAACAGATATATATCATGCCAATTTAAACTACACATCAGATTTATAACAACGTATTTCTAAACAAACAAACAAAACCCTTCCATTTAATTTCCAGGAACCACAGCTGAGAGAAAATTATTATCCTTTGGAAGTTCCATGTACCACCAAGTATGGTGAGACAGGCACTACTTCTTAACAGTTAAGTGGGAAACAAACTACTTGTCAAGTACAGAGATACGTGACACAAAACGTAATGCATTTATTGGTCTTAATAGAGTAGGAAAGCAGAGAAGACATAAAATAGCAGACGCTCCCAAGTCTAATTTGTACTTAAATAACTGACACTTTTTAGCTCTGCCAAAAATTATTTCGTTTTTAAAATCCTGAGAGAAAGTCTTCTGAATTGTGTTATATTAAGAAGGGAAAACACAAACTTTTGCTATTCTAAACATTCACTGCACTCTTGTGGGTTTTTCTAAGACACAGCTAAAGCAAAAATTCAAAAATTCAAAAATTTGCAGCCAGAGCTGTACCCCTGTATTCCACAACCAATTTGAATCAAACTAACTTCCACTTTTCTCTGGAAGCCCTAATTCTTAGAGCTTTTTGAACTAATCAGTTCCTATACTGACAACAACATTAGATTCAGACAGCTGTCTCAGATCAGTCAATAAAGTGTAATTCTATGAGCAGAGAGCACACAGCATGTAAGACAAGATTACTTCAAAGGTAGACGATCAGGGAGGACCTCACCTATCTGTCTGTCCCTGAACCCATTCCTGTGTTCCTGAACTCAGTCCCTGGATCCAGCTCCTGCCTGCAGCTGAGTCCAGTCCAGGACCTTCTTCATGCCGTGCATTGTCAGTGGTGACATATTGGTTGGCAGAGGAGTTTGAATTGGTTTTGTATACTTGCATATATTTAATTATTTTCATATTAACATTATCATCTTCCTTTTCTTATTATTGCATTAAAGCTTCTCTAATGTTAGTCTCCTGTCTCCCTCTCATTTCTCTTTTCCCTTACCTGTAGGACGGGGTTTGGGACTAAAAACTAAAAGTTTTAGCTAGTGACCTGGCCGGGGTGGGTGCTAAACTGGGACAGAATATTTCTGTTGAAAGCATATAGTAAAGCATTTCCCAATAGAGGGCAATTTACTAACTTTTGAGTAAAGAAAGACTTCCATAGTAAGAAAGAAGAACTATCCTGTTAGTTAGAGAAGAACTAAGTGCAAAGTAGTTATATCGGTGACTTACACCAAGAAAAAGCTGCAATTGCCACTAGAGCGGATATAGGATAGAAAAAGAGTTACCAGTGAAAATCAATGCCTCTGAAGAGCCACCTCCTTTCATAGAATATCAATCAAACCTCTACCAACACACAGCAAGATTTTTCCAGTACCTCTTGGCCACTGGAAAACTATCTATCCCACATTCTAGGTAACTTGAGTTGTTGCCCAAAGAAAAAATTAAGTAGCCTGACACTTTATGAAAATTATTGCACTTCACAAAGTTTCCTGGAGCAGCAATCTCCAAACGTTAGAGTTGTGAAATGCTGTGTAACTGTAATATTTATAAATAATAAAATTTCTTTCTACCATATACATCCTCAAGCTTATTACGTTGTCACTGACAAGCACTTCATAGTAATTTGCTATGACCTGAGGAGGTCAGAAGACATCAGGCTTGATGAGTTCTCCTTGGCTTCGCACCCAGCACACACATGCACAAAGCACTCAATTTAACAAGATTCCTATTAAGCCATGAGACCTGTACAGGAAACAGAGACTTAATTTTGTTTTAATCACTTTAGATTCTTTAATATTCCTCAATACTAACAGCAAAGATCTGTTGGAATAACTCCCACATCCTTCCTACTCGAAAAATGTATATTTAATATATCTCAGGGATTTCATCATCCTTTGTATAGGAATATTTGTTCAAAATCAGCTGCAGAATTTACAAGAATCAGTCTATCCTGTGTGCTTAGAAGCAGCCCTTCAACAGGTGATTACCTGAAGGTAATCCTTATTTACAAAGCTTCACTATTTTACTTCTTCCACCTGCAAAGGAGTCTTGCTATTTTTCATTTCAGCTTAACTTTTTAAAATAGATTCAGCTCCTTGGCAATGACATCTCATGCAATATTCCAGCTAAAGAAATTACGACAATGTGAAAACATCATTGACCTTGGATCTAAGCCTGTTTTTTCAGCATTTAGGTTTAATTCTGTCTAGTGGTATTTGAAATATCAATACTTTCATTTCAAAACACAGTATATAAATTCAATAAATTTCCCCTCTCCCAGGATCATTACTTATTATGATTTAGAATATATATTTAAGCTATTCCAGTCATATTTCCTATTTTTGGCTTCAATATTTTACCTTCTTGTATTATAATATAACTTGTGCTGTAGGGATTTTCCTAACTATTTTTTTTTCTTTTGGTGAAGCTGGGTAAGAAATAGCTTGCTCATGTAAAGACGGATAAAGATACTAGTCTGTAATGAAGGTCACAGTAACCTGAAACAAAGTAGCTGGTTTAGGACGTATTTTGCCAACAAATAGGAAAACAAATCTTTGGAATTTTATTCATTATCTTTCAACCATTTTCCTAAGTGCTAAATATAATGAAGTATTTGGACCATCATCTTTCTGGAACACGAAAGTGTACTTAAGCGTAGTAAATCTTTTTTTTCTGATAAACAGATAAAATGCAGTTTGAGGCAAAAATGAATTTTATCACTATTTACTGGCAGTTAAAAGGAATTTATCAAATGGTTTGATGAGCCCTCAGATTTTTATCTACAGTTGGCAATACTAATGATATTTGATGTCTATGACCCAAAGCTAAGTACTACTGATATCCAACATTCAATCCAGCACTTCTACCAATCCAATGTGGAAATGGCAGATAAAACTCAGAATTAACTGCACAATACTTAAAAGATTTGATCAGTAATAATTTGTTTAATCCCAGGGAAATCAATGTTTCATCAATGTGTTTAACAGCTGAACTTCCTAAACTACCAAAGAAAAATGCATTTATGGTATTTGTTTTAAACACTTGTCTGAAATATTTTAAGGCAGAGGCTAGTCTATATATAAAGATTACCAGGATATAAACAAATAAATATTGATGTGCAGTATGACTTCTTTAGTAGTTGATAGTCTAAGTCTGTGTTTTCAAGCAATTTAGTATAAAAATTTTGGGGTTTTTGTTTTTTTTTTAGGAAGTACATTCCCTCATGTCCAACTTTCATCACAGTTATCAACTTTATTAAGTAAACAAGTCTGTTAAACAGTGAGCTCACATCTGACTCAAGAACTCTGTGTTTTCCACACTTCCCATGAATGTCACAAAATAATAAGAAACTAAGAAAAAAAAGTACAAAATTTTATTTATAAAAGTGCTATGTGCTTCTTTATAAATAACCACATATTCCTAAGTCAAAACAATGCAGATTGTGTTCATTCAGTATTTTATTATAAGATTCAACAGCACACTGGGAAAACCCAGTATCTCTTAGGGTGTTGACTCAAACATAGAGACTTGAATGGAGTAATAGACATAGCAAAGATCAAACAAATAAACAGCAGCAGTTTTACAGTAAAGTAAAACTTTCATACATCTAACACTAAATTTCAGCAGTTCAGACACTGCACTTCCCCCAATTAGTCATCCCTTCCACATAAAGAGCATTTTCCAGCAAATGGGCAGGGCCATGGGAAACCAACACACAATCCTAAATGATGCCTTTTCATGCTTTAACAACAACAAGAAAGCCCCGAATCTGCAAGATATAGAATCTAAAGTCCATGCAAACCTGAGTAAAACAGAGATGTATTTGATGTAAAAGTAAATGAGAGGGGAAACAGAGACCTATAAACAAAACTGATAAGATGCTCAACGTCAGAAACCATAACTCAAACACCAAGTAAAGAAGGAGACACAAAACAGCTTAGGGATATTATATATTACAAACAGCCAATTGTCAAGATAAGCTACATAAAGTCTTGATAAACTCTTGACATACTCTACTAGACGCACACTACTGAGTTCAGTAGTTCTATCAAATCTCCTTATAAGAACTGTACACAAACACCAAAGAACAGCACATTGCTTTTTCATTTCCTTCACCGTCAAAAGAGAAAAAATGCTCTTTTAGAACCAGAATATCTCCCTGAATTTTCACGCCAAATCCTTTGAATTCTTTTAAGCTCTGTCATACATTCATTTTATACTGTTGCTCTTTTTTTCTATGATATTTGCTTAATCCCATACTGCAGGAAACACCTATCTTGGATCCTTAGAGTATAACAAGATCAAATTTTGTATTTACAGTTTAGTTTTACAGTTTATATATAATACACTGAAAATATATATACTGAAATATATATACTACACTGAAATAATACACTAAAACAAAGATATCAGAGAGATTTGACAGACTGTTTAGAAATATTGCTATCCTGACACGCAATCATTAATTAATTTCGTCCTCATTAGGTAAGGCAGGAACTTGAAGCGGAGATATATTAAACCAGAACCAAAGATACACCACAGTCTGTGTTAGGACTACTAACATGCACACACAGATAACTCCCCTGCTAAAAAAGAATACAGGAAATACGCCACTGTTTTAGTCTCATCCTCCTACTTAACATCTGCATATCAATAGTATTATCTTGACTGAAGATAATAGCTTATTGGGATATGGCTAAGCAAAGACAGTTAAGACTGAGCATTCTGTACTGAGATTAGTGGCTTTGAAGCAATTAGTTTGTAATAGAGAAATTCAAGCCAGGTCATATGGAACTAGCATATGTAAAACCCGATCTAAGAAAATAGGAAGATCATACAAGCTTCTATACATAAGCGTCTGTCGGAAACATCATGAAAACTCAGAGAACAGTAAGGCTCCTAGATAACATTAAACAACTGCAGAAAATCATCTTGAATATCTAAATAATTTTTTACTCACTAAATAGGATTATTTCTACTGTTCCTTATATGGTGACAGCTAATAAACCTTTTAACTAGATAAATTTCTGTTGCAGCAGCCTCTTTAGAGTATGCAGTTCTGCACTGATGCTTTTCTGGTCACTTCCTCTAATTTATTCTCTTTGTAGTTTTAAGAAGCAAAGTCCAGCAAGTTCCAATAACGACCATATAGTAATATGAAAGGCAATTAGTAGTCACTGCAGCTGGAGTGCCAGTTCTCTTTTTTCCTTTCAGTTTCTCTGAATGAATGCACCCGACCATGAAAGCAGTGGAGTCACCATCCCTGGAAATGCTGAAAAAACATGTCAATGTATCACTTCAGGACATGATTTAGTAGGCACAATGGTGTTGGGCTGATAGTTAGGCTTGATAATCTTGAAGGTCTTTTTCAATTTTAATAATTTTATAATTCTATTAATTAAGTTT
The DNA here is from genome assembly GCF_017976375.1 of Cuculus canorus. Classification (NCBI taxonomy): domain Eukaryota; kingdom Metazoa; phylum Chordata; class Aves; order Cuculiformes; family Cuculidae; genus Cuculus; species Cuculus canorus. The sequence goes on along the minus strand of NC_071401.1, from coordinate 117,536,643 downwards.
CCAGTAAAAACTCAAGCAGACACAAATAAGAGCTCATCAGACAAATCATACATGCCTTTTTCACAATTCTGAAATTGCTCTGTCAGTGACTGGAGCAACAAACGCTGAATCTGCATCCCTGAAGTGACACAGCAGTTTTTCAGACTTTACATTGAGCATACACTCTGCAAAATAAAAAAAACAGACAACTTTCTTTGCCAGAATTCATCTAAGATACTACTTTCATAAACTATACTTGGAAATAGCCCGTACCAATAACTAATAATGAGACACCACATAACTATGTTTCAGTTATGACATTGCTGATAACTGTGACCCAGGAGCATGACAAAATATTCTGGAAAAAGAGAAAAAAGTTGAAATAGTTCTCGCTAACACTTTCTCAACATTGCATTGAATAAAAAGAAGCCTTATTCATATATAAGTATTCTTCTTGTCAAAATCACTGACTGGTAGTAGAAGAAAAAAGCTAACTTCAAGGCGTAATACTATCAAAAAAGCATCACAGAGTAAGTCAGGTCCTCAAACTATTATTTGTTGACAGTTCTCATTCTGACTTGATTTAAATCAATTTCATGAACAGCAATATTATTTTTGTAAATCTTTTCTGTCTCACGCAGAAGGCCACACTATATCATAGCATTAAAAAAGCATTGTGACTGTGCTACAACTGTGCTTCTATTAGCACTTTTTAGAGCTGTTTGCCTAACACCAGCCTATGGGCGGTTGGGTAATAATGTGAAATATGTGCCTCTGCATCTTGTTAAAGGGCAAAGCTAGAGAGATTTCTTCTCTCTGCAATTTCTCTATATACTTAGGTATAGAAAGTCAACCTACATTTCTGAGTTAAGACTTCTGCCAGTTTCTGATATTCACATTAAGGAAAAAAAATTTACTGCTCTTCTTAATTTACCGTCTCTCCACAAAACCCAATCCTTTCCGAAATCCCTCCCTTCCCTAAGCATTAAGAAATTTTACAATCCCAAGATGGCAAAAAAGCTACAAAATTCCATGATATTCTAGAACACAACATATATCCTTAATCTTTTTCTCTCTAAACTCAGACCCTAATGCAGAGAGGCTAGTCCATAAGCACAGTGGGATTGCTGGTGACCCTTATTTTGGATAGCATTTCTAGTATAAAATGAATAACATAAACATGTTTGTTTTATTAGGGCAGTACAGGTGAAAACTGGATGTTCTGACAGTACCTGAACCAAACCCCTGGGAAATATAATTCAACTCTATGCTAGAGGCTCGGGTAACCTCCCCCTGCTCTTCTTAGTGCGGATGACTGAGAATGCACCAGCAAAGTTATCCATACAGTAGTGTTCAGGTGCTCTGTTTTCCCTCAAATTGGTTAAACACTGAAGTTTGCCTGTCACTCAAGCTGACTTTCTCTGGTTTTCTTTTTTTTTTTTTTTTTAATAAAAAAATAACAAATTACCACAACAGCTTGCCTTTGTTTTTGCTAGAACAACACTCTTCCAGGATTAAAACCAAGTTCATGTAAAACCTGCAGCTTTATACTTCATACCTTAGTATAGTGGACACAAACCACGGATGACAACGGTAGCTGCCCTTGTGATCTGGGAGAGCAGCTGTATGAGGAGCAGCAGCAGGCAGGCAACACGGCCGTGGCTGGGGCAGCGCGCATCTCTAGGGCAGGGGCCAGGTAGGGGCAGAAGGAGCACCCATTTCAGAGGCAAACAGGAACACCTGCAGCAGGGTTTCTGCAGACAAGGGGAGCAGGTGTGCTCTGCAGGGCCACGTGTCTTCCAAAGATACAAAACTGGTGGGATCATTCACAGCTTTGAAACACGTCTTTCTCACTCTTCTACTCTTTTCTCCAAGCTTTTCTCCCTTAAGCAATTGCTTACCCCAGCACCCTTGTCAGCATTTTGCACGTACACAAAGAGCACCACTTCCAGCTCTGCCCCTCACCTCTGCTTGTACCTATTCCTGATCCATCTTTCTGCTATACAGGTCTGGGCTTTTTTGGTTCTCCCTCACGCTTTTGACAAACATCTACCATAGAGCTTGAATGGGCTCAGGGTGGGATTAAGAAGTTCGAGGCCAAAGGTGAGCTTTTTAACCTCTTGTGTAACTAACTTAACATCCCTTGCATCAACCTGCTCATAGCTGGCTGTTAGCAGGAATTAATCTGGCAGTCTCCATTTGTTTTGGGATGCATATAATTGTGTGAAGTTGTAACTATCATCACTGGTATTCTATAAGCACTGTGAGGTGAGGGGAAAGACCTGAAAATGATATGCACTGGCTCACCAGGTGGAAGGAAGCAGGTCTTGCCACACTGCTGCGAGACGGGTGTGCCAGAGCATGCTGAAAAGGCGGTGGCTATGGCATGCTGGTGGTTGCACAGGGAATGGTGGCCCTGTATTTCAGTCCCTAGGTGAGTCATCTTACTGTTATGATTGCGTGATACCATGTTTCCCTGTTCTCAGGAGTGTTTCCTAGTCTCTGTTTCCCTTGTAAATAAGGAGAGTGTGGACTCAGTTTGTAGTTTGGGTTATGCTTTTCCTATGTGCTGTATGTTATACAGTAAAGCTACAGGTACTGTATTTCTTGATGTAATATTCCTAATAAAAAAATATTTTCAAGAATTGCATCAGTAGGTGCTTATAGTATGCTTGGGAAATTCTGAATCTACTTGTTTTGTTTCATATAGCTATATATTATTTATATTCAACTGTTTTACTTTCCCTGACTTTGAAATGCTTTTTTTTCTTTCTACTTTCAGTGGTATGGAAGCCAAACTGTTCTTAATCCTGGTAGTTGCTGCCTTCTGCATTCTTTTTTTAGAAACAAAGTTGATTTCCATTATGTTCCTCGTGGATGGAAACCAGGCTGAGTTTGAGATCTGATCCTGTTGCTTAATAGCTTCTTGGGCTGGAGCAGAGCCCTGGGGATCTGGAAAACCCAACCGCATCGTATGAGAAGTGAAGGAAGGAGGGAGAAGGAAAATCAAAATAAAAAAATTAAAAAAAAAACAACAAAGAAAGAATAAAAACAGAGGTAGGGATAGGGGGAGGCTTATCATACTCTTAGAGGTGGTCTGAAGAAGGAGAAAGAAAAATGAAGCCCAGAGAGGTGATAAGTATCGGGAATAGAAAATTAAGAAAGTGGAATATGTGCCCTATGAGCCACCTGATAGGAGAGTTGCTTTCTCATCACTTACTTGAGAGGCTTCTTTTCTTTTTAAAGGTGTTTTAAATTTGAATTCATATATGTCATTTTGTGGTTGAAATGTAAAGGCATATTCTAGTTGTACTTATGGGGAAAAAAAAAAACCAGAACAGCAACTCATGGATTTTCTTTTTATGTAGAGTATTTTACTTTTCCAGCTGAATACTGGTGTTTCTAATGCTTGCCTGTAAAATATTTATCCATTATATAAAATGCAGGTTCAACAAAAACTCTTAAAACAGTCTTTGAAAATAAGCTGTTACTGTATGATACAGATTGCAAATATTAATTTCAAGGCAAGTTCTTTGCTTGAATGCCTATAACAGTAGTCTTTTAAAAGTTGAATGTATTGTTGCACCCAGCATTTAGAGAGTCTAACTTAAATCTCATGCAGGTCGCTAGCATACCTGAGCTATTGTTTATGTTTTTCTTTGCTTGAGACTTGCAGGGTTTTAAGAGTAATTGGGGATTTATGAATCATCAGTATATTCTTTACAAAAAATGGCTAATAAAGTGCACATTGTTCTTTATCTAAATATTAATATACTGGGTTTATTTCTATTCAAATTATTTAGATTATTTTATGTATTTGCAGCCCAGAAGGCCAACTGTATCCTGGGCTGCATCAAAAAAAGCGTGGCCAGCAGGTCAAGGAAGGCAATTCTGTCCTCTATTCCTTTCTTGTGAGACCCTGTCTGGAGTATTGTGTCCAGTTCTGGAACCCCAGCATAAGAAGGATATGGAGCTGTTGGAATGGGTCCAGAGGAGGGCTACAAAGATGATGAGAGGGCTGGAGCACCTCCCATATGAGGACAGGCTGAGAGAGTTGGGATGTTCAGCCTGGAGGAGAGAAGGCTCTGAGGAGACCTTATAGCAGCCTTCTAGTGCCTGAAGGGGCTACAGGAAAGCTGAGGAGGGACTGTTTACAAAGGTTTGTAGTGATGGGACAGGGAGCAATGGGTATAAAGTGGAGAGGGGCAGATTTAGACTAGACATTAGGAAGAATTTTTTCACCATGAGAGTGGTGTGGCACTGGCACAGGTTGCTCAGGGAAGGTGTGGCTGCCCCATCCCTGGAGGTGTTCAAGACCAGGTTGGATGGGGTCTTGGGCAGCCTGGTCTGGTGGGAGGTGTCCCTGCCCATGGTAGGAGAGCTGGAACTGGGTGATCTCTACAGTCCCTTCTAACCCAAATTATTCTATGTTTCTATGATTCTAAAAAAGATAAATGTGTTGCAAGTATTTCCAAATAATATGTATTTAAATTTTACATTAAAATCGGTTTTAATCTAGCAGCTTCTCTGGAAGGTAATTAGTTTCTTCAACTAAATGTTATGACAATTCACAATATGTAAAACCTTTTCAAGTAAGTTTCTGTAATGAAAACTAAGTTCATATGGAAGCGATCAAGATTTTATTTGGGTACCGTAGAGGTAAGGTGAAAGACTTGTGGTGTTCTGTAGAAATTCTTCCTAGTGCATTTAAAAGCTCCACTGGCAAAGTCTAAAGATAGTTTGATCTAATTACCACTGAGAGGCTGTAAACTACAGGAAATTCTGTTTAGCATCCCATGAGTTATGGTCTCTGCCAAAAGAACTCCAGGCACAAATCAATAATTATTTTCTAGGAAGAATTTGGTATTTCCATGCCCCTGGATTACTGTATCAGTACTTTGCCTAAAATTATTACCTTACCCAGTAAAAAGTCAGGCATTTCCTGGCTTTATGTTGCTAACCTATTATATTGTAACAAGATGCTTCTGACCCATGAAAAAGGAATGTGCATGAAAGTTGCCATGCTGAGATTAGCACTAGAGTTAGGAAAAAGTCCAGGCAGTATTCTTGAAAGCCAGCCACGCTTTCCAAGAAGTTAAAGTAGAAATGAATAGCACACTTACATTTTTTAAAACCAAAACACATTTTCCTGTTTACCTTTTTAATATTACCGTCTTATCTGAGCTGTAGATCACTTTTGTTCTTGAATGTGTCTTTTCATTTACATACCTGTTTCTACTATCAATGTTCCTAAATGGCAAACCAATGAAAGCATGGTGTTGGGTGCAGTATAAAAGCAGAAGCCTTTACTTTTCCATGTATGGAGTTAAATTCTGATTAAACAGCTATTTGAATCCTCAAACCTAAAATCCTGCAAACCTAAAAACCTTTTGGTTATAGCATAACAATTATAATGATCCCCATTGTGCTTAATCTACATGATATTTGTCCGTTGGGAAGAACAGAATGCCATTGGCAATCTTCAGAATAGGACGAGTACCTTACAAAAGTGTTTTGCCTACCAAGTGCTAGAATTTTGCACACGCATTATATTTTTATAAAGAAGTTAAAATTTGCTACAATACCATGATATCACTGCAATTTTTGACTCAGATTTATTATTAATATTCAAAGACAAGCTTTATTGGAGCTTTCAAAACTGTTCTTCAATACTCTAGAAAGGACTAATCTCTAGATTGCTCAGATGTCAATACCTAAACTGTCAGGAGCAGGCAAATTGCAGGTGATTCATCGTGAACAATGTACAATTTATAGCAGAATATCTAATGAAATTTATTTTTTTGCTTTGTTATGAGTGAACTATAGTTGTTTTGTTTGAATGATTATTATAAAGTTTTTCAGGTGTGAATCAAACCTACACACAAACAAATAACATGGGGAGCCTGAAGATATCTAAAAATGCTCGTACATTGTCTGTGGTCTCAAATAAGCAATTTTGGATTGTTCTTTTGCAAACTAAAAAGAAAATGCTAGTTTGACCTGAACAGTCTTCTGGCCCTACAACTGTAAATGAATATTGGATCAAAAAAGGCAATGTGGGAAGATTTATTTGTCACTCTTTGCTGTGTCCATTCAGATCTTCATGTGAAGGAAATGGACTATGATAGTGACTTACGGGATTTATGGAAAGCTGTGCAAATATGAAGAAAATTAAAATATATCTATATTAGTTGCTTTCAGAAAGTTAAACAACAACAGTTACCCAGAAGAGTTAGGAAGTACAATCCTAGTTTGATGAACTCTTAAGCACCAGTAGAGGCAACTGAGGACATTTCCTTGAGAGGGGCAAACTGTTGCTCAGTGAGATGGTCTACAGCTGTTTGTGGCAGTAAGTTCCAGAAGCTGTCTACCGGCTGCATTAAAAGTACTCTTCATCCCTCGCCTATTGTCTTACACTTGTCTTGTTTCGTTAAGTACCTTCTACTGTTATATAATGGCATTTGTTGAATAGCAGTTTTTCGTTCATTCTATCTGCTGTTCTAGTGGCATCTGCAAACCTCTAGCATATAACCCTCTGCTTAATTGTCTCTCAGCTATGGTGTTCCAGACATTTTAAGCCATCCTCTTAAGGTATCCATTCTCTTGATTATTTTAGTTTGCCTTCTCTGATTTCTCAATATACTTCTTGAGATATGGTAACCCAAATACACTCAGTATTCATGATGTGGACGTTCTATGGTCAGATAAAGAAGCAAAAGGATATTTCCTAAAACACTATAGAAGTCAGAAGGCAAAAAAGGCCCCATGGGGAAATACATCTTCCTGGACAGTTACAGCATTTGGATGTCTTTTGTCAGATTAAGCTCTTCCTCGAGTCTAAGAGTCAGGACGCAGGTCTTGATATTTCAGATATCACAAGGTATAGATCATGCAGGTAAAGACTTGCCTTTCTACAAAGGAGGTACATGTACCATTGGTGTAATGACTGTATCTGCTGGTCATCTTCAGTATATTTCTCATTATTTTTGGATCTGCATCCTTGCCTAAAATGAGGAAAAAATAATTATTTTAAGTTTACTTAAAATACTTATTCTTGGGAGATGACTTTGTTGCATATAACTAGACTTCTTGAAATTCTGTAAATCCTTTTTATTTTCCAAATTAATAGTTATTTTCCAAATTAATAGTGATGCCTAGCATCAATTTAGTCTAATAGCTGTGTAGAATCAATTTAGTCTAATAGCTTTCTAATTTAGAAATTAGACCAATCACTCAATATTAAATCAGTTCAGAATTACTGAACTCAAATAATTCCTGGAGGTAAGTTTTGCTTCTTTATAAACTTGCTCCTTTGGCACCAGGTCACTATTTAAATTTCATATATAATTAGGCAAGTGATTATTTGCTGTTCTTCCTGATTGAATTACATTTCACCTTCCTGGTAAACGCTCAAGTCAAACTCGCCCAAAGTGGTACAATCCTTAATTTACAATTGAGTTCTAAGTTTGTCTAGGATTATGTCAGTTCTCTTGAACTAAAGCTGTATACTGTTTCAACTAAACATAAATATAATTTACATCAAGCTAAGTATTTATCTTGGTTATCTTTAGTCTTCACATACTTGATATTAACATATGCTGGATATAGCAGAGAATAGCAAACTTCTTGTAATAAGTTTGGGTTGTTTTCCCTCACCTTCAGTGTTGCAAATATCTTGAATGTGCTTTTACTTTATGCACTTCCTTTAATAAAAGAACTAATTAGTGTAATTTAATTCACTAATGTGAATTAAACGGTGTAAGGTTTGGAATGGGCTCGTCAAACACGCTTGTGGCTTTTAGCAAAGATGGGAAATGATATTGGGTATGACCCACTTTCATTTCTCTTGGAGTCCTCTCATTACTTTTATTTAAAGAAAGGACAGTAGTAAATTGGTCACACTTCAGTGTATAGGGCTTGCAGTTTGATGTGCCAAGAACTTGGGCTGTGACAAATAGCTTAATAGCTAAGTAAACTTTATCTCAGTTCTTTGACTACCATGTAAATATGCAAGTAAAACGTTACAACCACAAAAAAGGTGCAGTCATGTAAACTGACTAAACTATATTGACCTGAGAAAACATTAGTATACTTATTATAAATGCACACACATATATTTTGAATTCTTATACTGTGTTGTAAGTTAGCTCACAACAAGTTTCTCTCACATTGTAGTTGCCATGCAATTGTTTCTTAAATAGCTTTTCCACATGGTCGCTCTGTGTAGTTTGAGAGAATAAATTAGAAAAGAGTTTATACGACTCTCTCCACGAGTTCTGTTATAAAATAGCTGTCCCCTTCTGGGAGTAAGGAAGAAAGTATGAGCTTTCCAAAAACTGAAATATGCAGCATGCAAAGCCAATTTTCAGTTTTAAGTAACTGAGTGTATTGCATAAGATTCCAAGATAATATGTGTCAAAGAACATTTAGAGTGTTATAGCAGTTGGAAATATAGAAAGACGGCAACCGCAAATAAACTGATACTTTCAACCCAAATAGCACCTTCCAAACATTCAAATTCAGGCATCAGTCTGATCAATCAGATTTATTTACCATGAAGTCTCAAATACTATTATGAAATAAATCTTTTCAATAGTGCTGTAGTAGACGCTTCTGTAAGTATGATTGTGATGACCAGGAGTTTTAGGAAGCAGGTAGGGGGACATGCTTTTTAAGGCCATCTAACAATACCATGAATATGGTACACTTTAGGTTTAAAACACTGGTTAAATTTCTGTGGAATATCAGAGATTGTGTGTGTATGTGTATATATATATATACTAAATACTTCTCAAAATCCTGAGATCTCTAAAACAGAAGCTTAGATTGCACATGACAACAAAAGTACTCATGCTTCTCTCTTATATGGTCATCCTCGTTTGCTTCAATATACTAAACCAAGATTTTCAGAGATGTCAGCCACCTAGAGAACTTTCATAGGGTGTCTCTGCATCATGCTGCTTTGATGTGGGTTTTGATGCTGCATCAGAGTAAAGAATAGCCATTTTAAAGAAATTGAAATAGTGATGAAAACAGTGATGAGATAAAAATGAGGATGCAAAGAACAATTCACTAAATCTGGAATGTAATGGGTTGAGAAAGAACCTCATAACAGGCAAAATAAAAAAAAGCTGGAAAAAAAGAAATAATGTGTATACTTGTGTATTGACATCTAAAATGCTTGGGCAAAATACAAAGGAAGGCTGTAAAAGAAAAACAGCAACTTTCTTAAACAAAAAAAAGTCTGATTGTGTTCCAGATATTTGGACTGTCAATCTAATTTGTACAATCAGAATTCTATATACTTATATCATAGCTGAACAACGAAACAGGAAAATTAAAGACATGTGCTCTATTTGTCAGAGGAATACCAGACAGCCTCGGTAACTCAGTGAGGCCCCACTCTTTCTGCTTAAAAGCATAGTGCTTATAAAACAACTCAGTCAGTTCTAGTACATGAGCTAATGTACTCAAAAAAAAAAAAAAAAAAAAAAAGTGCATGAAGGCAATACTACTGTTTATATTAAGTGTAGTAACTACTTCTCAGTCTCCATTTAACGTGTGGGGTTTTTTTCCAGCCTTCTGCAAAGATGGGTTTGATCTGTCCGTGAAGCATTTATTTATTTATTTTCTATATATTCTCATGTGCTTGACAATAGCATAATTGAAATTATCTCTTCTATCTGTGGGACTTGAACTGTTGCCATCTATTGGATACAGTTATGAACAGTGAGCATGCTGTGCTGAGAGGGAAGGAGGATGGAAAGAGAGGAACTAAGAAAGAGAATGATTGTTACTCTATGAGCGGGGAACTGTAGGTAATAGAGACTGTATTGGAATACTGCCTAATGTAGTTTTTATACAAATAACGAGAGCTTGAGAATTACTGAAATGCCTGTTATTCACCATTAGATCTTGCGGGTTCAGTTACAACAACTATAGCCAGAGTATACCTGCCTATGTCAGTGCTGTGCAAAGGCGGTAGATAGCAGAAGCAGTGTGCACCAGGGCGCAGGCTGCTGGAACGCTTTTGGACGTTGCAAGTGTGACATTGGTAGTGGTGCACTACTCAGCAGCTAAATCATTCTGCAAGACTCCTTTTTAGGATACAAATCCAGAGAATCATTTGAAGAATTTATGTTTGTGCATATCTACTTACGTAGATTTATAGTGAGGAAGAAAGGGACATAATGGCAAATATATCTGCTTCTGAATACCTTTGACTTTTGCCTCATGTGCTTCAGTAGCACATCCTGTCCTGATATGTTCTACTTGTGCATTCCTCAGCCTATAAGTGAAGCTTTGGATCACTTTCCCATACTGGCCAAGGTACAAGAAAGCTCTTGCTGATACTAACAGTATTATGCAGTAAACCCATAATGGAGCTTGGCAAGCACTTTTAGTGGGCATATGATTATCTATCTTTTCATGGTTTGATAGGTAGTTGTGTGCTATGAAAAACTTAGAAATGCCATTCTGCAGCTTTCAAGTCCATGACTGATTCCAGGATATACAAGCAGCTGTATCTAAGATTTCCCTGTTTGGGGTTTTTTTGGTTTTCAGTTTGTTTTTTTTTTTTAAATGCAGTTATAATTGAATGACTTCTCTAAACTTGGAATAAGGGAAATTTATTTTTCAGTCTGTATAACTCGTAACCACTAAAGAAATGCTGAATTAATACCGATTCAAGAAAAGGTCTCTTTAACTGTCACATAGTCACAATGTCCCATTGTAGGTGTTGATTGCAGGAACTTCTTTTACCAACGTCTCTCTAATTCACTTCTTTTCTCTATCAATGTGTTTATACGTAGTACCGCCCTCTACAGGTGTCAGTCAGGACTTCTCACATGTTTATGATTAGGTCTCCCATAGGAGGCTGTAAATCCTAGAGCTAATAACTGAAAAACACTTAGAATCGTCTTATGGAAGCATTTTTGGTTCCAATATCCACAGAGAGCTGTAAAGTGTAACTGACAGTGCTAATGTTTGTTTATGAGAAGATCATTTAGAGAAGATTAATAATTCCCTCTACTCAACCCCCAAATGTATAAATTGGAGGTCTGGTTGGATATACAGGCCAAAGACGGGGCAAATGCTTGATGATAAATATTTTGAGAAATATTTTTACGTCTTCTGATCGTAGTAAGCACTCTTTAAACAAATGTTTAGCAGAACTATAATGGCTAAGCATTTATTGATTATAAAAACTTGTGTAAATACTGTCTTTTTCTCTGTAGGGATACTTCACTACCTTATAAAGAAAATAAAAGCATAACTTACAGTTTGTTGACCTTGCAGAAATATATTCCAAAATGGTTTAACAGTCAACAGATTGTGTAAAATTGAGCTTAGTTACAACAGAATAATAGAGAAGGGAAGAGAAGACTTGGACATGCACATATCTGGAAAGCTATCTTGCACTAAACCTTATTGTTTTGGATAAAGTCAGTAAATTAGCATCCCATCTGGTATAGTTTTAAAGAAAAGCAAGCCCTGTCTTTTCTGAGCAGCTGTATTCTTGTACTCAGTGGCAGGCACAAAAGGAAAGGAAGCAAACAAACGCAGTGCTGGCAAGATTTTAGAAGAAGTAATGGAGATTCCAACACGTGCAGGCTTTATTGAACCCATTGAGAATTTGTATACTGTGCTTGTGTTGCCCTTTTGCCTTCACTGTCCTTGTGTTCATTTGCCCTGACAAGTTGCTCACAGAAATATGGCTGTGGGTGATCAAACCAGAAGAAGTGGCAGAAAGTTTAGAAGAGAATATGATGTTGGTAAATTTGGAAGACTAAGTACTTACCTGAGGACTGCTTTGTTTTTCCCACTGCCTGAGAAAGCCGTTGTACTTAGGAGATGTTAATTCCTTGTTTTAAGCCAGTGAAACTTTTGTGCCCATACCAAACATGTTATCAAGTGTAAATGCAGTTGCAAAGACTATAGCCAATACTTGTGTTCTAACTATAATATTTAATGTTGATTTTATATGACGATTTAAGGATCTGACAGACTGTAAGAAGTGGGTTAAAATGAGACACCTAAAAGGTGGCTGGCTCTGAAATGCTCGCTTTAGTAATCACTGCCAGATGTCAATAATTTATCTTACTGTGTTAGGCTGAAAACTGTGGCAATTCAGCAGCAGATCTATGACACTCCACTAGCCAGCAAGGCTGATGCCCAGGAGTAATGGCAGCTTCAGACATTTGATCTGCTGCTGCTGCTGCTAGGCTGTTTGGAGTTTCAGGCTGTGGACAGACACCCTAATCCGTTTGCTTCTGTATTGGCTGAAGAGTTTGATTTGTCAATAATGAGTTAAAAGACAAGCTATTCATCCAGCAGATTTGAGAGGATAGTGAAATGTAATGGGAGTTCAATAATGAGGAGCTGGGGACAGTAATTTAGTTCTTACTGCATTATAGACAACAAAGATGTGCCTGCAACATATGTGAGATGTAGAAGTATCAGCACTGCCTTCTGTTATTTGGTCACATATTATTCGAACGCCTAGTAATTCAGTAAATGTATTTGATTTTACATTAATAGCTAAGAGGAAAGTATAGTTCAGCCTCTTGTGACAACTAAGTATTCTTTCCAACTAACAGTACTTTGACTATCCAGTGACAAATCTCAGCCAATGTCATGATTTGACAGCAGGCAATTCTACATAAAATTGTCTTGCTTTGTTCATTAGATTAGTAATGATTCTTGGGTAGCTTTCAAACTGTAAGTACACGGTATATGTACTGTGGGTGAAGTTATCAGCAGTTCTTGATGCAAGACTAATATTCAGTTGAAGTACATACAGTTCTCAACTTAGTGAAAAATACAAACCCAGTTCCTAATGCACCATGTAGGACTGTCAGGGACTATTTAACACTTACTAAAAAGCTTAGTATCATGGTGAATAACTTTGTCTTCATGACCTGTTTCCCTCACATACTTCAGATTTCTCTCCTAAAAGTGCGTTTGTTTCGCAGATATAATGTAAAATCATCTACCTAATTTTCCCTTCTTTCTGTCTTATCTTGTAAGATTTAATCCCATTTTTCTTTGACATGGATATCCAGCAATATAAGCTCAAAAACCAAAGAGCAAAACATATGTAACTTTTTGATCTGCAGTTGTGGGCAAGGGTATGAAATTTTATTTTTGGTATCACACTTATTAGTCTATCTGCAGGAGGCCTTTAAGTATTTCTAACGTTTTACTCTTAGTAGATGCTAACTCTAGCAGCAGGATTGTTGCTGACAGGCTGCTAATACATTTTTTCTGTCTTAGTATTGTGCCAGAAAGGCAAGTGCTAAGACTAATTCAATTACTGGTTTTGTTAAATGAAAATTAACTGGACATCGCCATACCTGGTAGGTGGATTTTATACACGTTATAAAGTTGTTGTCAGACCTGCATTCAGATTCACCTTAGAGATGTTTTGCAGCAGGCTGGTAAGTTGCCAAACCCAGGCTTTAGGCCTAAGCAGGAGTTGAGGTCTGAAAACTAAAAATGTCATTGTTTAATACAGCAGGGAAGATGTACGGTTCAGCTTGTCAAATAACAATAACTTTTTCAGTGTCTCACAGTACCTGTTTTCTTCAATCTGTCTTTTAACCTTCTACGCCTTCAGTCAGGCCTTCAATATGTAGGGGTTGTTACTGGGATAATCAGAGGTTGCCGGATTTGTTTGATGGGCAAATGGGACCATTAATTTTCTGAAAAAAAATATTTAGATTGGATTAGAGATTAGATGCACATAAATTGATAAGATTTGTCTCTTAATAAGGTCTGCTTAACAACATCCTGGTAGCGTATAAAGTGCATAAGCTCAGAAAATTTATGAAAAGTCATCTTTCAGTATCCACATCTTTTCTGAAGACTATAGGGTTTGCAGTGCGGATGTTGCAATTCACTAGATGAACTATGCAGGGCTGGCCTTGAATGAAAAAATTATTTTTGGCTACACAGAGCAAAGACCAAACTGTTCAAAAAATATAAATTAGGTCAGCATAATTCACAGGGGGGGGTATTTGTCTTTTTCTTACTTATTAAAAGTAATTTTATGGAAATAGCTTAGTGACTGAAAAGGCTGTTCTTGAGAAAGTGTTGGCTGCTTGGAATTTGCTCTGGAAGCCATCTGACACACTTAAAAGCAAGTTTCTGTTTCAGTATTTGTATTAGCAGCTATAAGACTTTTATCTCTTACTGCAGAAAAAATATTGTCAAGTGTAGGCTCAGCAATGTGGTTTCAATAAAATGTTTCTACTAATCAAGCTAACAGCTACATAGGAAATTAATTTGAAAATTCCTTTGAGGCATACTTATGCATATGACTAATACTGTGACTTAGTTCCTTCAGGCTTACTTTTAAAAGTGTTTCAAGCCTGAAATCGGATAAATACTGCCAGTCTAGCTATATCTAGAGTTGGAATTGCACCAAAGATTAAGAATATGAATCTGGATCTATTTGACCCATTCTTGATGTATTGCATCCTCTCCAAATAAGGAGGCATGCCCCATTGCTCTAGGCTGAATGTTGAGACCTGTTACTGCTAAGGCATCTTACTAAAGTCATCATGCTGAAAAAATCTAGATTCCGGCTAAGTGAAACAAAACCTCTGTACTAGAATTGTATGATTTGAAGCCTTTGCAAAGGCCATCTGTCTACTTTCTTTAGTGGAAATAGAACTATGGGAAAATTGTTTACAAAATAAATTGTTCTCAAGAGGTTGCTTAATCATTTGAAATAGATTGAGTTGGCCAGCAATGGACTACAGTCAGTGGACCCCTTGATCCCAATTCTATGAACGGGTAACAGATAAATATATGGCTGTGCACAGGAATGGTGCTCTATACGCCAAAAAAATAGTCTGGCATCTACTTATATCAAGGGAGTTTACAGATGAGTTCAGCACGGTCTTATCCAAAATCAGAAGCCACAGTTATTTCCTTTCTTGTCTCCTGGAAGAAAATTGGGGTAACTTGATACCTGCCTGTTTGAAAGCGATTACATAACCTCTGGTGCCAGTGTTTTATAAGACAACTTAGGACTAAGTGCTTGAACCTGTGCATGCCTCTAAAAGTTACATTATAGCATTCTGGACCCATTCTTAAGAAGAATTCTATGGAAATGACATAATGGTCTTAATTAACTTTGGAGCTCAATACAACAAGATACTTTGTCATTGTTATCTATAGGAATATATGATATTTCCATTTGGTTGCTGTAAAAATGACCAAGAATCACATATTTGGATATTACAGAGGTGTTTAGGAACAGTGTAGTTCCACATCAGACCAAAATATTTTGTAAAGCTCTGTGTTTTAGCCAAGTCTCCTGTCAGTAACAGACCTATCTATGTAAGAGCAGAACTCAAGGTGCGTAGAGTTTAAATAATTGTGTGCAACCTTTAAATCACAAGTTTATTTCAGAGAGAGTAACTAGTACTTTTTAAGAAATAACATTTGGTTCCTTGTGATCTAGACTCAAGTCATAAGGCTTGCTGCAGTTTTACTTAACTGATAATAGGAGTGTAACAGACTTGCATTTTCATGTAGTAAACTGAGGTAGATTTCAAAGCCAGTAAGATGTAAAATTGTGTATGTTGACAGACTAGTTGCATGCATGAATATCTGGGTGAATGGTAATTAGTATTCGTGTTGAACATGCAAAGACTTGATATGCACAAAGGCGTCCATGTTAAAAGGTCTGGCAGCTTAGGCTGGGTCATAGGTTTACCGACAAAAACATTTCTCTTGGTAGTTTCTTATTGGAGATTGTGGGCACACGCTCCCAGTTTTATTATTGTTAGATAAGTTACAATTCCAGATTACTTTTTGTGACTTTTAAGAAATTAGTCAAAAAAGATCATGGTTTGTCTTCCAAGGTCCTCTGTTGTAATTATAGGGCTGAGAGTTTATAAAGAATATATATCCATTTGTAAACCGATCTAGTAAAAAAAGCCATTAAGCCGGGAAGACTAATGCATTCCAGGACATTGTTCCAGCTATCATAGCAAAACCCCCTCAATGTTTTACTTGGGGAGGAAGAAGCAAGAAATAGCAGATGGGTTGGAGATGGGTTGCCAAACATTCCCAGATGGTGCCAGCTCTGACTAATATCAGTTCTTATCTTGCTAAAACATCCAGTTTTCCTCACAAACAATTAATTGTTTCATCTGTAACCGTAGCCATTTAATTATGTATTCATAAGCCTTGGAGGTCATGAAACAAGCAAGTGGAAACTTTGAGAAATGGAAATAGCATTGTACAGTGGGACTGTGTTTCAGTATAGAGATCACTTTTTTTCATAGATGATGTGTAGCAAGCTGTGAAACTTCATTTATGTAACTAATGACAAGTTAAATACAGCACCGTTAGACTAAGTCTAATGGTAGCATTAGACTAAGTCTAATGGTAGCATGGTGAAAGACGAAAACTCTGTTAGTCATATTAGAGTGTAAATTGAAAGGCAGCTCTGGAAGGTGCTCTCACCTTCCTCCCAGGTGGGTATGCTTGTTACCAATCTGATGGCAAACTCTTTAAAAGGCAGTGTGCACTCAAGGACTGATAGTCAGTGGCAACTGCTGTTGGTAGCAGGTTTGCGAGCAGCTCAACAGACAGTATTTATATGTTCCTCTAGAAAGTCTATGTCTATTGTATGAAGTCAGTATCTTCCTAGCATTGTCAGGGCTATGAAGAGACTTGAAGACAGAAGACTAATTATAGCCTGAGATTTGTCTTCTTTCTGACACCAACAGATCCTAGAAAGGTAAAAAAAAAAAAAATCTTTTTCTTCAATATTTTCAGCAGTATAGGAGGAAGGCAAGTGTGCAGATCTGGTAGATTGAAAGACCAGGATCTTCTTCACTCACTTATCACTGTGGTTTAGTGCTTTAGCAATCAATTTTTTAGTAGACATTCTAGAAACATGTAAGATTAAGACACCTACAGAATCTCATCTTTAAAACCTTTGCTTGTGTGACTGGATTCAAGACTCTGGTCTTAGTGGTGGTTTCTCTAAAGTGTGTGTGGTGCGGCTAGTTGCAATGGGCTGATGATAACCTCGAGCTGTCTGTGATGTGCCACTTAATTTTCCTTTCCAATCTACTGGGAGTTCACTTCTTACCTTAAAGAAAGTGCAAAATAAATTTCAAAAATATGTATATACTTTTCATTATGTTTGTGATGCTTGCTAAGTCAGTATTGGGTTCATACATCCAGGACCAGTATAGATCAATACTATAGAAGTAACTATTCTTCCCAGTAGCTTCTTCATGAGTAACAGAAGAGCATGCACTACCTTCCTCTGTTCATTCGTTTTTTCCATCAAATGGGAGGTACACTGTGACGTATTTATGTTGCATTTTCCCTGCTCTTTGCCATCTGCCCTGAATAATTAAGTGTAATCCTAGACAAATTACAGTTAATCTCTGTATAAATACAATGCATAGCAATGGTATTGTATCGTAATATGAAGCATTAAACAGTATATAAGGAAAAGGACCTTGGGGTGCTGCTGAACATGAGCCAGCAGTGTTCTCAGATGGCCACAAAGGCCAACAGTATCCTGACTTGTATCAAAAATAGTGTGGCCAACAGGAGTAGGGGAGTGATTGTGCCCCTATACTGGGCACTGGTGAGGCCTCACCTTGAATACTGTGTTTGGTTTTGGGCCCCTCACTACAAGAAAGACATTGAAGTGCAGGAGAGTGTCCAGAAAAGTACAGTGAAGCTGGTGAAGTGTCTGCAGTATAAGTCTTATGGAGGAGTGGCTGAGGGAACTGGGACTGTTAGTCTAGAGAAAAGGAGGTTGATGGGGGACTTTATTGCTCTCTATAACTACCTGAAAGAAGGTTGTAGCAAAGTAAGTGTCCGTTGCTACTGCCAAGTGATGGGAATTATAGAATCATAGAGTCACCAGGTTGGAAAGGACCCACTGGATCATCGAGTCCAACCGTTCCCAACACTCCCTTAAACCATGTCCCTAAGCACTTCATCAACCCGCTCCTTAAACACCTCCAGGGAAGGTGACTCGACCACTTCCCTGGGCAGCCTCTGCCAGTGCCCAATGACTCTTTCCGTGAAGAATTTTTTTTCTGATATCCAGCCTGAACCTCCCCTGGCCGAGCTTCAGGCCATTCCCCCTTGTCCTGTCCTCAGCCACTTGGGAGAAGAGGCCAGCTCCCTCCTCTCCACAACCTCCTTTCAGGTAGTTGTAGAGAGCAATAAGGTCACCCCTCAGCCTCCTTTTCTCCAGACTAAACAACCCCAGCTCTCTTAGCCGCTCCTTGTAAGACTTGTTCTCCAGCCCCCTCACCAGCTGCGTTGCTCTTCTCTGGACACACCCCAGAGCCTCAACATCCTTCTTGTGGTGAGGGGCCCAGAACTGAACACAATACTCAAGGTGCAGTCTCACCAGTGCCAAGTACAGAGGGAGAATAACCTCCCTGGACCTGCTGGTCACACCATTTCTGATACATGCCAAGATGCCATTGGCCTTCTTGGCCACCTGGGCACACTGCTGGCTCATGTTCAGTCGGCTGTCAACCAGCACCCCCAGGTCCTTCTCTGTGTAGCTCTCCAGCTGCTCTTCCCCCAGTGTGTAGCACTGCATAGGGTTGTTGTGTCCCAAGTGCAGGACCTGGCATTTGGCCTTGTTAAACCTCATGCCATTGGCCTCAGCCCAGCAGTCCAGTCTGTTCAGATCCCTCTGCAGAGCCTCCCTACCCTCCAGCAGATCCACACTTCCACCCAGCTTAGTGTCATCTGCAAACTTGCTGAGGGTGCACTCAAATGCCTTCATCCACGTCATTGATAAAGACATTGAACAGGGCTGGACCCAGTACCAAGCCCAGAGGAACCCCACTTGTGACTGGTCTCCAGCTGGAGTTAACTCCATTGACCACCACTCTCTGGGCCCGGCCATCCAACCAGTTTTCAACCCAGGAGAGTGTGTGCCCATCCAGGCCAGAGACAGACAGTTTCTGAAGCAAAGATGAAATGGCCTCAAGTTGTGCCAGGGAAGGTTCTGATTGGATATTAGAAAAAATTTCTTTACCAAAAGAGTGTTTGAACATTGCGACAAGCTGCCCAGGGAAGTGGTGGAGTCACCATTCCCAGAAGTGTTCAAAAAATGTGTAGACATGGCATTTTGGAACATGGTTTAGTAGACATGGTGATGTTGGGCTGATGGTTGGACTGGATGATCTTGGAGCTCTTTTCCAGTCTTAATGATCCGATAATTCTGTGATTCTATATGGAAGGCCATGAAGTCTTAATATGAGTCTGAAATAGATTTGTACTATATTCTGAATGTGAAGAGCAAAACAGTTTAAAAGCATGAGCATGTTAAGCCTCATACAGATTCAGAGATTTTTTTTTGTTGTTATTTTGCCCAATTTAAGTGTTCCTTCTTAGGGGTGAGTAGTGTAAGTATCCCTTCGTAACAAGGGCCTTATTTTACCCCCTTAAAGAGAATCAGGGCTTCCTTAGAACAAAACCATTGCTGCCTTTTGGTAAAACTTAACCATGGAGTGTTGGGTTTTTTCCTCAAGTTTAGGATTATTAGCTTGCTAAACACCTTGTGCTGCACAAAGTTTTAGTCTCATCAATTTCAGTTTAGCGTAATTATACTAAATACAACTTTTTTTTCCAATGTATTAAAAGTTTATTTGAGCTCTTTTGGGGTACGTCTTATTTTTGTTTATGGCTTACAGATTTCTGGGTTTCACATTAATTTCTTGTTCTGAATTGTTATATAAGGCTAAAAAAATTTCTTACATTTCATGTATCCTTCTTCCTGTTACCATCTGGTTTTCAGTGTCTCTTCTTACTTCTTTTGGTTTAAGTATCTGTTTTTAAAAAGTAAAGTTAACTTGAGATGTTGAAAGAAGAAAAAACTGAAGAATTAGGTTAATATTGTAGTTGGATTGGAGCACATGTTCTGTTCTTACTAAAGAAAAAAATGTCTTAAATTTCTATTACTGCTAAGTAAAATAAAATAAAAAAAAAAAACACTAAATCTCTCCTGATTGAAAATTGGGTTCTTTGGATAAAAAATGTTGGACAGCGTGATTATTATTGTGTTTTGTCAAATGGAAAAGTTCTCAGGAAAAAAAAACTTTTGGTTTGAAAAGGTCTGATCCAATGCTAATAGCCTTTTGACAATAAACTGCATAGTGTACATTGTCATCTGCTTTGAGATTTTAATTCAAGATATCTCATGCCCGTATTTCCTTCAGGATTCTCAGCCAACTTGTGAGTTCATTTTGAGGTAGACATTTTGGTGTTCGTTTGGTTTTTTTTGTCAAAGAATTGGTGAACATAATGCCAGGATTATTTGCAGTTTATAGTATCAAATTCCTGATGACTTCATGTCTGATCTCTGTCTGTTTGCATAGTGCTATATAACCTGAAAGGCTACTATGGAATCTCTTCTTTCATTGGAACCATTGTTCATCCTCAGTTTTGACAAATGGATATTTTTGTTCATTTACTTCTTCTTGCATATTCCTGGATGTTACCTGAACCTCTTCTGTTTGATACCTGTCTGTGTTCCGAGATTTGGCTGTTGGCCACTCTCTGTCCCTCTCTACTTCTGGCTCTTGCAGAATGTTTTCTGCTTTCTTTCCTTACTACTTCAGCAAGGATTAGTTGTTTACATTTTCCTTTCTTGCATTCTCTTCAAAAAAACTTGAATTCTTTTGAGGTCTGCCAAAATCTGGTAATCAAAAGTTTGCCTTCTAGAGAATGCGCAGAAATGACGAGTATTTTTTAAGACAGCAAATATCTTTTTACTTAAATACGAACAGCGGCATGTATTTCAAGTGTGGGAAGTCTCTTTGGATAGAAAATTGAATATGGAATATCCTCCTATCAACTATTTCTGAACATCATGGCTGGCTATACGGAGCTGTATCAGCTGGCCTGCAGTAATTAATCTTCTGTCTTTCTGTATACCTAGTGCCACAAGTTGACTGTTCCAGTTTGTTGTTTTCCCTTGGTGTTGCTGAAACAACTCCGAAAGTTTCCTGTGATGTTTCCCAAGTCAAAATTCAGAAGTGGTGTTTCACTGTTCTCCCTGTTCTATCTTTTGCCTTTAATGCTGTCAGCATAGTGTTCCTGAAGTGTTGCATTCGTTCTCTTGGCTGGTACAACTGTGCTGTTTGAATTTCTACACCTCTATTCACTCTTCCGTCAGAGGACTGTTTTTTCTCTGAATAGTCTCACTTTTCAATACGAATTCAGCTTCAGTTTCTGATGACAAGATTGACCTTTAGACCACAGATCTGTATCCTTTTCAATATTGAAATTTACTCCATTGCTTTTCTAGTTTCTCATGAATGGGCTCCAGAAATATGCGTAAAAAACTGAGGTCTTTCATCCACCCTCTCTTTACTTACTGTAGAGAATTTGTGCTGTCATTCTGCATGCATTCACTTTCACAGTCAAGCTATTTTTCTTTAGTAAATCCATTCCAGAGGACCTCATATCTAGGTGATCTCTAAGAATTACCTCTATTTTTTTTTTGTCCTCATGGCTGGCTCTTAGCTATCTAGACCAACAATGCCTGACCTGTCAAAACCCTTTCCCAATTATCAGTTCTTTCTGTTATGATTCAGCTTTCCTAATTCAGCTGCACAGATCTGCTCTTCTCTAACCTCCTCTTGTTTTGTCTTAGTTATTAGAACACCCATCTCGTAGACCTTGAGAGATGTGCCTATATTAAAGCAAAATCCAGCTCTAAAAGCAATTCCTGGGTCCACTGTTTGATCCCAGCACCATTTTATTAGCTTCCTTCCACACGCTTCCATTCTATAGTCATACTCGGGTTGCTTGTCTTTGTTTTCTTAGCCCTTTCTAGATGGTTCTTGTATTTCATTTAATTTGTGAAGTTTCTTTTTGCTCCTCTTGGAGGTGAGCTAGCCTAAAAATAGTGATACAAACTTGGTTATACTCCCACTGTACAAAGTACGCCTAATAACTCTGCTAGTGAAACTTTTGAAAGTACACTAGGCTTAGGACAGTGTGGATTTTGGGGAGGTGGGGGGAAACACAGGGAAGCAATTAGGCAGCACTGGTCAGCATGATCTCAGTGTATTAGCTGTCTGACTTGAGATGCCAGACATGGTATAAGTCTTGTTGTTGTTTGCGGACTGGGTGTTTTGGCTCATCACACAGACTTTTAAGTGAGGCTTTGGTTAAGTTTTGAACTTTTTCAATACGCAAGTATGTGTTTAGTTGCATAGGTGATTGATACATTTCCAACAGAAAAAAATCCTAGCTATAGCTTTCGTTTTCTCAATATTGAGAATTGGCTTAAGGATTCTGGTAAGCCATAATGCAAAGCATGAACTTGTCCTGAGTTACTTTTTTATACATCTGAGCTGAATTGGCCATGACTCTTAACTGGAACAGCAATACTAACAGATGTTATCCCTTGTGTAATTTCTAAAGACAGCCACACTGGTTGACACTTTCAAATAATAAAAACAAAACCAGATAGGCTAAGATACTAGCCATCTTAAAATTGAGTGTAACAAAGCTATGTAGAGGGAGAGGGGTTTTCTTTAAGCATGCTTCTAGAAATTAATGGGAATTTACTACAGCAGTAAATTATTTTGGCAACAGTAATCATGTTTGCTGTCAGACTTATGGAATGACATAATAGAAAGATGTTCTCGGTTGTCATTCCTGTTTATCAACCATAAATAAATAAAGTATATTCTTATTCTACATAGCAGCTGCCTTACACTTGTACAGCTGTGAATGTACTTCTGAAGGCATATTTTCTTTTTTCTGACATAGTGATGATTTATTAGGACTCAGAGTAATCAGAGATCTGTGTCTATATTTGTGGGAGCTAGGTCCAAATTTTACTGAAGTATTGCCCACATTTGATCTCTGAAATGTGAGATTTCTATTGTCTTCTGTTAATTGTCTGATACTAGCTATTGTTAGCCAAGATTCCAGATTAAATAGCCCGTTTCTATATTTATTTGGCTGCATTTGGTGTGCTATGTTGATCAGAAAGTAGTTTGAATTCCAAGATACTAATCTAGCTTAGAAAAAAAGCCTATCCCATTCAAAGCAGATGGACTATTTTTTTTAAAATACCAGCCAAGATTTATGTTTAGGTTTTTTGTTCTGATTGGCTGCATCACTTAGTAAGACATAGAATTTATCTCTCAAAGCCACTTCCTCAAGAACTTTAATATGAAATATATTCAAATTTTATAGTTCAGATTTTATTTCCTATTACAAGGAAGAGAATCATTTAAATAATGAGATCAGAAATAGCTGTCTTTCCCTGTTTCCCATTGTGGGGCAAACGATCTGGAGTTCAGTGTATGTAAAGCACTGTGATCAGTGACATTTCCAGTTGAACAGAATAACTTTTGCAGAAATCTTGTTGCTATGGAGTATTACAGTAACTGGACTTGAGATTTCTCTGCAGTTGCTTTCTTAACATCTGTAGGAGAGGGAAAAGAGTAGTACATCCAAATGGCATGCCTAAGAAAGGAATGTAAATTATCTTTTCTGTTTATTTGCCATTAAAGCCTGTCTGTTGAAGTTCTTAGCATTCAGATACCACTGTGATAGAAGTATTATAAATAATTTAATACCTTTTCACAGTTTTAGTTAAAATAGAACGTGTCCTCACTTACCCTTTCCAAATTTGTCTATATGTTATTATTATATAGAAGCATAAAAGACCAAATTAACAACAGAGACTTGGAAAGTTGTTCATTTTATCAGTTTTTAATGAAAAGGGGGAATTTTGTGTTTTGTGAGGCCCATTCTGCCAGAGAAAACAACACAGACAAAATCAAATCCAGAGGAAAATCCTGTCTGCTGCTATAAAATAAATGGAAAAAAATCTCTTTCATACTTACACTGATGCCCTCTTAACCTTGCCAGGCTAAATGTGTTGCACTGGAAAAGGTTTATAATGGTTAATACAAGAACACTTTATCCACAGCAATTGTACTTGCATAGTGTACAGCATAGTACACTCAAGCACATGTTGAATAAACTTAGCTGTGCCATTTTAACAAGCTAGTTTCTTTAGATTTGCAAGAAATAATTGCTACTTGACCTTGCCCAACTTGCTTTGCTATTCTTGTTTCTTCTAGTTTTGCAATGGACAGGATACTGTTTGTTCATAAATCTTACAAAATTCTGAAAGCTGGTAAATATAGTCACGCAGAACTGTTCTCACGGCCAACGTATAATAGCTAAACATCAGATGAAGAGAAGTACTGTATTATTCAAAGAGCTTGATTCTTCAGTGTTCCAGCTCTTTGATACAAGCAACAAACCCAAACTCTGAAACAACTTCTGTTAATGTTTGGGGGTCTAAGATAAGCCTCTGGCCACCTGCCTCAACAGCAGTTTGTATGAAAGTGTGTGATTCATTGAGGAGTTTTATTCTGCGTGGTGGATTATTTCTCTTTGCAAAAAACATAGTTCTTGGTAATGCGTAGTTCTTGGTAATGTATGGGGGGTTTTATCTGACTTGGCTCTTGCCTGCATACATGCAGAAAGCCAAACTTATCTGGGCTACATCGGAAGTGTGACCAGCAGGTTGAGGGAGATGGTTCTCCTGATCTACTCTGCTCTCGTGAGACTTCACCTGGAGTACTGACTTTAGCTTTGGAGTCCTCAGCACAGGAAGAACATGGATATGTTAGAGAGTGAGTCCAGAGGAGGCCACAAAGATGACTGGAGGGCTGGAGCAGCTCCCATATAAGGACAGGCTGAAAGAGTTTGGCTTATTTAGCCTAGAGAAGAGAAGGTTCCGAGAAGACCTTATAACAGCCTTCCAGTACTTAAAGGAGGCCTACAGGAAAGATGGGAGGGATTGTTTATTGGGGAACGTAGTGATAGAAAAAATGGATAATGGCTTTAAGATGAAAGAGGGGAGATTTAGATTAGACATTAGGGAGACATTTTTTACTATGAAGGTAGTGGGGGCCCTGGAACACGTTGCCCAGAAAGGCAGTGGATGTCTCATCCCTTGAAGTGTTCAAGGACAGGCTGGATGAGGCTTTGAGCAGCCTGATGTAGTGGAAGGTGTCCCTGCCCATGGCAGCAGGGTTAGCACTAGATTATCTTTAAGGTCCTTTCCAAAGCAAACCATTCTATGATCTTAAGATTCTAAGTTTTTTTTCCTCTTTAACATTATAATTTTAATTATAATTATATTATAATTTTATAATTAAATATAAATATAATTATATTGTATTATAATTTTAAGTGTGATAGACCTTCCTCACCCTAGCACTGGTATAGTTAAACAGCAAGGTTGTATATCCTACAGCATGTCTTCGCAGAAGAGAAATGAGCAATGTCATAATAAGGCACTTGTCCTGTGATGATTGATAGCTTCAATCTGGAAAGAAGAACAATCTCATCAGTAAATTTAGTAGTACTTGCAGTAAAGGTGGCAACCTTGACTGGCACCTCTGTGCTTCTGAAGAGCCAGTACAAACTCTTCAGAGTGGGGAGAGAATAAGCAATAGTACTCTCAAGACTGTAGCCTGAACTGGGCATGTAGATAACTTCTTGGAAGAGAGGAGTTGCAACTTAATAAGCTCTCCTCATTGGCGAAACACGTAAAGTAATCTCAGGCTAGTAATTCAAGACGCCAGTTAGAGCACTTCTCTATGAAAGTATTTGTGTCTGAGAAAAAATATGTTGGTAACTGCATTGTTATGAAGGGAGAAATATATACCTCTCAACCACTACAGAACAAAGCACTTACAAACTGCAGGTTTGTTATCAACAAAAATCTTTAAAATGCCATCTGCTTACTGCCCAGGAAAGCAGCTCTTGTTTGTTTGTGGGTTTTTTTGATTGGGTTGGCTTTTGGGGATTGCAGAGGTTGGGAAGAAAAAGTTGGAGGTTTTTCAAGGTTTTTAAGACCTGAAACAGACTTCCAGTGTAAAACTGAGAAGGTGAAGACCCAAAGACTAAGCTGCTTGTATGTTCAAAACGAGACACTGCTATGAATTGTTGAAAGGTAAAAGTTGACCCTGCACAGTTTTCAGTGTAAGTAAGAATTTGAGTTAAAACTTTGCATACTAGTGGAAAGTATGAGGAGAAGTTTGGAATGCAGATTAATGAAATAAAATGTTAAACACAATCTGCAATGATTTCTTTACCCTTAGCTGGTGAGCAGCTGATGAAATGGAAATATGTTTACATCTGAAGCTCAGCTGTATGCATGTAATTGGAGTTGATACTTTTCACCCAAGTACAGAATGTCAGACAAATTCTAGCAACCTGCTGGCCTTCTAGGCAAGTGCCTGGCTTTAGTTAGCCCTCTAGTCAACCAGCCCGTGGTTGACTAGAATTTAGAGGCTTAGATACTCAAACAGTATCGCTCATAGTTTGAGTATCTAAGCCTCTAAATTCTAGTCAACCACGGGTGCCACAGACAATTAGTTGTAGTTTATGTAGAAGTTAGGTCTCACTCTAATAGTAATTTTATGGAAATTCAGCAAGGGTCCATTCTAATGTTTTGCAGAGTAACAGTGGTATAAAATATACTCTAATCCATAGTCCTTTCAATCCACCAGCATGAATGCAGTTCCATTTATATCTATTGACTATCTTGAAAGTTCAAGCTATATTCTTGTTATTTTTGCTGCTTGAATATATTCTGTTCATCATGTGTTCTTGGACAGTGTAGTCCCTTTCATCCCAGGACTGTAAAGTGAGGGGTCATTTGCATAGTGTTAAGCAGGCAGTGCAAGCTCGCTCTCCCTATGCCTTGCTCCAGGTGGATGCTGGCCAGCTCTGAGCAGAAGCCATCAAATGAACCTCAACAAGCACACTCTTCTGAGAAGCAGGTAGTAATATCTAAGGCCATACAGGCACATAAGGCTGATGGTGGATTACAACTCGGATTTGCAAATGCACAACACGTTGTGCGTAAAATCCAAGGTCCGAACTTAAATAACTCCTTTTTCTAGTGTTGTGACAAGGCTGGTATGCAAAGCATTTTTCTCCTCTGCCTTGTTCAATTTCAATAGATGTTAATCTTAGAGCATCCTTCGCTCCCTCTTATAAATTCTTTCCTAGTTAAGTGATGATGTTGTTGATTTGAACTGATGTGATTGTGTTTCTTATCCGAAGTTTAACATACAGAATGAATTTAGGTCTTGGAAGACCTACCCCATAAGTGACCAGGTTTCCAAAGGAGGGATAGTACAAAAACTATTAGCAAATCTAGCTCCATTGCATTGCATCGAGTTGTGTCCAGCCATCCTACTGCAGCTATTTCTTCAAGCGACAGCAGCCTCTTTTTGGTGGGATCAGAAGTTCCTGGCTTTTTTTCTGAAATGTGTGTAGTTTTGAGTCATCCTTACTTTTTGGGGTTTTTTTCAGCATATGTTAGTTATTACTTCATTCTCACCTGCTTGCAGGAAAAGTTCTTAAAACCTCACTGAAAAAATGGTATATTAAAGTTGAAGCTTAGGCTAGATCAGGTTAACTGACACAACTAAGACACAACTTTTATGTGGTGTCTCTTCTTCTCATCCCTTCCTGTGGTAGTTTAGATGACACCTTCAAAAGATATGCCTGAGAGGGAATGTAGAAGATATTTATAAAATTAAGTGACATCAAGAATAATTAAATTTCAAATGAAACCTTTACTTCTTGTGTTAGGAGAATATCAGGGTTTTTTAGGACTGAGCATGAAATGTTGTATAAACTGAAGTTCTAGTTTAACTGAAAGACTTCAGGAATTAATGGTATTTATTGGAGGGAGCAGTTGTCCTCTCCTTTTCAAAAAGCAGTGAAGTGAGGGCTGAGATTTTGCTGCCCTTTGGTCACTACCACAACTTGGGTGCGAGGGTTTGAAAATTGTGGGGTCTGCAATGAA
This sequence comes from Cuculus canorus, assembly GCF_017976375.1. Classification (NCBI taxonomy): domain Eukaryota; kingdom Metazoa; phylum Chordata; class Aves; order Cuculiformes; family Cuculidae; genus Cuculus; species Cuculus canorus. Next base: position 117,508,781 of record NC_071401.1, on the reverse strand, counting down.
TGTTCTCTACCTTGCAAGGGGAGTGAACATATTCTTTTTTTCAGCTGCCTGACTGCTACCAATGAGCTTTATCTTTACTAAGTACTATGTACAGGGGTTAGTACATAAAACATCATTTGAAGTGGTTAAGTGTGTTTTTACTTGACAGCACTTCTTTCTGCTGTCTCAGATGAACATATTGAATCACTTCACCAAATGAAGTTTTACAAACAACTTTTTTGGTTTTTAATTATGCACTTTTATAGTATGGAAGATATTTATACAGCCCACGCACTCATCTGTGTGCACTGAGCAGCAGTGCTTTATGTACCTTTCGCACAGGTAGAACAAATTAAATGGAATTCTGTCCTAGAAAGAGATGACAAAGGTGATTAAATAGTGGTGATAGAAACATGATGAGGCTTGGAAGAATGAAAATATTGCAAAAAAACAGGACTGCAAACTTTCCAGAGTTGAGCAACATGTAGGAGTGTATGCAATCAGTAACTGCTGAAAGGAGATAGGTAATGAGTTTACGTGTCTTTGTGTGCAGTTTCAAAGACCTTTAGTTAAACACAAGTAACAGACTTCATGTTGATTTACTTTTTCTCAAGTTCAGAAAACCTCTGTAGCTCAATGCCATAAACCACCTGGTACCAAAAGAGTTTCCTAGAGAAAAACTTTGCTCTGGAGCGTTTGATACTAACAATTAACAGTGGGATTTGGGGGTTACCCTATGCAAGGACAGGAGTTCATAGAATCACAGAATCACCAGATTGGAAAAGACATTTTGGATCATCAAGTCCAACCATTCCTATCTGCCACTAAACCATGTCCCTGAGCACCTCGTCTACCCATCTTTTAAATACTTCCAGGGATGGTGACTCAACCCTCTCCCTGGGCAGCCTCTGCGAGGGCCTGATGACCCTTTCTGTGAAGAATTTCTTTCCTAATATTCAGCCTGAACCTCCCCTGGCACAGCTTGAGGCCATTCCACCTTGTCCTGTCCCCTGTCGCTTGGGAGAAGAGGCCAGCTCCCTCCTCTCTACAATCTCCTTTCAGGCAGTCGTAGAGAGCAATAAGGTCTCCCCTCAGCCTCCTCTTCTCAAGGCTAAACAACCCCAGCTCTCTCAGCTGCTCCTTATAAGACTTGTTCTCCAGCCCCCTTACCAGTTTCATTGCTCTTCTCTGGACACACTCCAGAGCCTCAACATCCTTCTTGTAGTGAGGGGCCAGAACTGAACACAGTACTTGAGATGCGGTCTCTTTCCAGCCACTCTTCCCCCAGTCTGTAGCACTGCATAGGGCTGTTGTGCCCCAAGTGCAGGACCCGGCATTTGGCCTTGTTGAACCTCATGTCATTGGTCTCAGCCCAGTGGTCCAGCCTGTTCAGATCCCTTTGCAGAGCCTCCCTACCCTCCAGCAGATCCACACTTCCACCCAGCTTCGTGTCATCTGCAAACTTGCTAAGAGTGCACTCAATGCCTTCATCCAGGTCATTGATAGATACCAAACAGGACTGGACCCAGCACTGAACCCTGGACCCAGCACTTGTGACCGGCCTCCTGGAGTTAGCACCATTTACCACAACTCTTCAGGCCCAGCCATCCAACCAGTTTTCCACCCAGGAGAAGGTGTGCCTGTTGTACTTGACAATCCCTGTTGGGTCCTGTAGAACTCAGGACATTCTACGATTCAATGAGTTAAAGCTCTGACTTCTACAAAAGCTTGATTTCATAGGAAATTATTAAACGTATGCTAGTTTTATATAATTATGTGCAAAGATTTATTAAGAGGTATGTTAATATATATTTAGCAAGTAAGTATTGCTGGTGTTACTCTTTTTATATAATGCAGTAGATACAGTACTTATCATTGGAAACGATCACTGAGCACTGCAGCCGAAAACGTGGAGAACCCTCAGTGCCCTCCATCCCGAGCATCCCTCAGTGTCTCCCATCCCGGGCACCCCTCAGTGTCTCCCATCCCGAGCATCCCCCGGTGCCCCGATCCCGAGCGTGCCCGAGTGCCCCCGTCTCTGGCGCCCCCTGGCGGCCGGATGGCGGCACCACAGGCGCTCCCGGCAGACGCAGGTTCCTTGCGGCCGCCTGCCCCATCTCTTGACAGTGGGAGATGGCAGCTGCTCGGCTCCTGCCCTTGGTGGAGACTGTCCCTGCTGGGCAGCGTTGCAGCTGAGAGGCTGAGACTGAGCAAGAGACCACAGCTTTTGTTCAGCCTTTGGCCTTTTCCAGGCACACCTGCATCTGTTTCTCTCGTTCACAGGGCAACATGCAGTTGCCCCAGCTTTGTGTTTGCGTTTCAAAGATAATTGAAGTAGCAGTAAGGAGACATGTACTTAAGTGTCTTCATCATACTGTCTGGAATGAGCATTAGGAAAAGGTTCATCATGGAACGAGGAGCGGCTGAGAGAGCTGGGGTTGTTTAGCCTGGAGAAGAGGAGGCTGTGGGGAGACCTTATTGCTCTCTACAACTACCTGAAAGGAGGCTGTGGAGAGAAGGGAGCTGGCCCCTTCTCCCAAGTGACAGAGGACAGGACAAGGGGGAATGGCCTGAAGCTCCACCAGTGGAGGTTCAGGCTGGATATCAGAAAAAAATTCTTCACGGAAAGAGTCATCGGGCACTGGAACAGGCTGCCCAGGGAGGTGGTCGAGTCACCTTCCCTGGAGGTGTTTAAGGAACGGATTGATGAAGTGCTTAGGAACATGGTTTAAGGGAGTGATAGGAAAGGTTGGACTCGATGATTCAGTGGGTCCTTTCCAACCTGGTGATTCTGTGATTCTATGGAGAGGGTGGTCAGTCACTGGAACAGACTCTCCAGAGAAGTTGTCTTGGCACCAAACCTGTCAGAGTTCAAGGAGTATCTGGATGACACTCTTGGACACATGGCTTAGTTTTAGGTAGTCCTGCAAGGAAAAAGTAGCTGGACTCAACGATCTTTATAGGTACCTTCCTACTCAAAATATTATATGATTATATTCCTAGTTCCAGTCAAAAGTATTTCTCCCATCTTGCAGTAGAATTGGAAAAAGTACAGCCACAACCGTAGCAGAGAGAGCCTAGAGAAGGGTCCAATGTTGGATATGACTGGTGTAACCACAAATTAATAAGGACTAGAAGGTAGATGTTTTCTGTGTGGCTGCCAGGTGTGCATTTGTTCTAACAAATATGTTTTTACCTGATAGCTTTGTGCATGTGTGACACTGATTCATATAGAAGGTGATGAGAAGACAAGCATTAACTGGAAGAGAAATTATGTCAGAAGCAATGCTGTAACCAATCATAGAGTAACAGGACAACAATACACAGGTGTATTAATATCAAAATCCTAAAGTTCTTGTCACTTCAGCCCTTACTTTTAATCATAAATTAGGAGGGGAAAGCCAAGGTTAAAAGACCTTGTTTTAAGCTGTCAGGCTAGAAAGAGTAACACAGAATTTTCCTGTCCAAGATTTTCTAGTGATGTCACTCACAGGAATGTCATGCTGCATTCGGGACTCTCTTAAATAGTCACAGTTCGTTTAGGACTTTGTAGGTCAAAACTGGCCCTACATGTGTCTGACATGTGAAAGTTACAGTGGTTTGCACTCCTGTGCTGTTTACATGTTGGCTGAATCTCTTGTTTTGAAATAAATAGGATGCACAACTGGCTTTCATACAGCAATGTGAAAGTCTTTTGTTGTTCTGTGCTTGCAAGTTGTCAAACATTGTCCTTAACTAGGTGAGCCTTACCCACTAGAAAACCTCGATGAAATCAAAGCAGGAATTCCCTGACCTGAAGTTCTATGTGTCAGTCTTGAGTTTGGGTTTTTATTACCAGAAGAAATTAAACTTGATCCATGTAGTGTCTGTACCAATATATAGAAAATAATTTCGTGAATGCAAGTGAAGTGAGATAGTGATGGGTAATTCAGCTGATTTTAGGGAACAAAACCAGGAGACGGCAAAGACAGACATTTTCTTTTATGGAGGGAACGTGTTTGTGGTAACATGTTTTATGGGCTGTCAAAAATGCTACATCTGGTTGAGCTTAGTGCATGGCAAAATTCTTGTAGGGAGAACAAGATACTACTTGCTGAAGAGTGTGCCGAACACTTTTTTCTAACTACTGTGGCAAAATTAAGCTCAAGGAGTATGAAGGAAAGGCTCTTCATCTTATTGTGGGTGATGTTAGAGCTTTGAGTCTGCAGAAGACAGAAGCTAGGCTGGGTCAATAAAGCTTGGAAGAGAAGCGAAGGCTTTTAACCCACTTGGAAGTAGTGGAAACAAAGAGAAGGTAGTGAGAACAGTTGTGGTTTTGAGAATTATAACATTACCCCAACACTGTAGGGAGGGGAGTTAATTGAAGAATGGAAGTGCAGGAAGAAAAAGAGGTAAAAGTCTTTAGGAGAGGTGGCAGGAGTAGGATTTCATCCCCTTTTTCTTCCCATATGCCCCACAACATAAGTATTTCTGAAGTGCAAATGGAGACTGTCTGAAGAAATTTCCCAGTACTCTAGCATCTTCAGGTGGCAAGAACCAGTATTGATTTGTCTGTCCTTTACATGAAATTTTAACTTCCCAAAAGAGATTGTTTGCTTTTTCCCTGAAAGGCTGTGCTTTTAATCCCTAATCTTGGGATTGGATTAAGACCTGAAGCATGAGGCTTCTGTTCTTTCCTGTGCTTTGTTGCTGCAGGCTCGGAGCTGTGGGTACAACGGATAACTTGGTGAGTTGGGCCAGAGGTTTTGAGTACTGAGGCACTTAATTTGCCTGGCACTCCAGTAAACAAGAGTATGTCGTGTGATGGGGGCACAATGTACTTGTCCAGGTGGAAACTGCACCGATTTTGGAGCTAGATGCACTGTCACGGTGTCAGCACACCGCTAGTAAGCTGCAGGTGGTACAGCTTGCTGGTGGGCTGTACTGTGCTGCCTCTGCATTTGTGTGGAAGCTGCAGTCTGGTCATGGTACAAGCCCACTTTGTCCAGAAGGGCCAGCCCATGTGTTTCTGCAGTGGGCTTTGTTGTGCAGTACAGGCATAGTGAAAAGTCCAGCAAATAGAAATATTTTTATAACTCCATAATATTTTAAAATATAGTTTAAGGCTCATAAAAATGTCTTGGATTAATAAAAGTGGGTGAAGCTAAAGATGGGAGTAACATTTAAGTGACAGAAAAGGCATATAGAACCCTTTGTCATACTAGGATTTCTTGTTCTTTTAACTGGGATGTGACAGCAAGATTTCTTAGGAGTTTCTTTTAGTGTTGTGGGGGTTTTGTGAGATGATTAGTAGTAGTAGTAGTAGTAGTGTCAAATACAATTTGGCTGTCAGAATCTTCAGGAAAAACAGCAGAAATATAAACATAACAAGGTTGTGGAGCAGCAATTGCACTGCTGTGTAACGATGTAGGAACTATATACTACTTCTGCAGTGGTATTGGCCCTGCATAACCAACAGACAGGTAAAACTTCTTGGAAAGTTAAGTAAGCCTTCCATTTATCATAGGAAGCAAACCTATGGGACAGAGGAGCATTATATCAAGTACTACGTTCTTAAAACACATCCTTTTAAATAACATACAGCTTAAAAAAATTGTAAACTTGCCATTGTTTCAGTCAGGGGCATACACAGTATCAGGATTGCTGCTTAGGCCTCCTAGGCCATTCTGTAGTGGAAGTTACTGAACTTCAGGTTCTTGCATAAGAATCTGTAGCATGTCACAAAATGACCCAGGCTGAGCCAGTGGTCCTTGTAATAGATCTTTTTCCCCAGGTGCTATGTGGTGGTCCCTCAAAGTGGAAGAAAAATGTGGCCAGTCTGGACTAGAAGATCTGCTTTGCTTGAATAGTATAAAATTCTCTGAATTGTTATTACTTGTATGGCCATCAGACTCCCACTTTACCCTCTCCTCTTGGCAGCCCCTCAAAGCATACTAATGAGTGCAGCTTTGAGAGCTGATGGAAAGCATGGCCCCCAAATATATGTACTGGAAAGCATGCCTCCCCCCAAAATAGGTGCTGAAATAAAAAAGAAGAAAAACCAGCAATAGGACATGCACCTTTTACTCGTGGTGCTGAAAGCTGAGTACATGTTATAGCCAACAGCTCACATATCCTATCTTCTTGGGCTAAGTGACAGTTACGACTCAAGTTCTCATGCCAGCATTTGCATCCCAATAAATCCTTGCAATTTATACTCATGCAGGTTGACTCCCATCACTTGTTCAACTCCAGCGTGCCAGCTCTCATCTCCCCCTGACACATATACACTCATTCCATGCTATTATTAGCTCAGCTACGGGGTATTTTGACCCTACATGTTCATTTGATCCTTGTCAGCACACATGCAATAATTTAGTTAGCCTGCAGCCCCATGACTAGGATGAATAGATCTCACTGCACTCAAAAGGAAAAGCAGTGTATGGGTGAGGAGGAGGCTCCCAGCTGATGGAGAAAGTATACTACAATAATCCTAAAATTACCTTCCTTCTAACAGATTTAGAGTGTCATTTGGACAAAGGGAGAGTTCCTATTTTTTCTGTGATCTGAGCATCTCTTCCTTATTTAATATATACATTTGACTATACAGATTTTCCTCTTCTAGGTAGCAAGATTTCTTCACCGAAAGGGTTCTCAGGCACTGGAACAGGCTGCCCAGGGTAGTGGTAGAATCACCATCCCTGGAGGTATTTAAAAGACTGGTAGACGAAGTGCTTTTAGGGATATGATTTAGTAGTGGACAGGTACAGTTGGACTTGATAATCTCAAAGGTCTTTTCCAACCTAGCAATTCTATGATTCCATGAAAATATGATTCTTGGTAGAAAATGATTAAGATACTCCTTTTTTATATCCGAATTTAAAAAAATAATGCGTATGTGGACCAACAACTAATCACCATGTTTAAAAGGAAGTAAGTTCAAACTTTGCCTCTCTGCTCTGGGATGTACAAACGTGTTTTTTGCAAGATCTGAAACTATTCATGCAATGAAATAACATGGGGAGTAGGCAGAATGGGGAGTATTTAAGTTTAATGTACTTATCAAAGCAGTCGCTACCATTTTGTTTGCAAAAGGGTGTTATTTATTAAAAAGCAGAAAAACAAACAAAACGTCCTGTGTGGTGTAAATAGGTTGTGCAATGTAGTTTAGCTTTTCTGTATTGCAAAATGGTAAACAGCTTTGCCTCTTATCAGCATTCAAAGGATCGGTCAGTGATGTACAGTTTCCAGTGAGAATTCTTTTGTTGCAGAGTTTGCGTAGAAAATGGTAGCTTTCCCTAAATTATTGTAGTTGCATCCTGGAGATGTCTTTCTCTTCTCAAAGACTTCAGTAGAGGACTGAAACATGCTTTCCTCTATAATTAGCGTTTTCCCAAGATACTGTAAATACATGGTAGTTTTCTGGAGATGTGTTGACTTAATTGCTTACCTTGTCTTATTGAGGACCATGATGTGTCTTCAAGACAATTTAGTAATAATGGGGTGGGTGATAACAAAAGTTAGGAACTTTCTTCTTTCCACTCTTCCCTTCACTGTGGATCATCATGTGAAATAAATGAATTAAATGAACACTGTATCTCCACATTACTTTGGGAAACTGACTTTTCCTCTCGTGTTTAATATAGTATTTGTTTAAGTTTTTCTTGGAAGTTATGATTGAAGTAGAATCTTCCATAGTAATTTAGAGGTAGTGTAGAGGTAACAGTCTACTCTGTGATCTGACTTCAAGGCAGTAGATATTGAGTGCTTCCCCGTTTTTTTCCTTCCCTGATGAATCCAAACTTGTGTTATTTCCTGACTAAAATAATATGCTGATTCTTTGAAATGCACTTCTAGGGCACAACAGTTGCACTCAAAAAAAAAAAAAAAGATCTTTTCATTATAATTATTACTTATAGAAGTATAAAAGTAAATTACTTAGAGAAACATGACTGAAAGAATATTGCAGTTTCTCAGTTAAGTACTAGCCAGAAATTCCAGCAGAGATAACTGTTAGCTGTAGGTTGTCTGCTTAAATATATTTGACGGTGAGGGAGTAGAAACAGTGTCGGAGGGGCAAGTGAGTATTTCTCTGTCCAAAATGTGGAGTTAAGATAGCAAAGCATAACCTTCTTGAGTTATACTCTGTATAAACGCATTGAAAATATTCCAGAGCTCTTTCTTTAAAATTTACAGAATTTGATAGTTGTGAAGGCATGTTATTCTAAGCTACCACAAATTTTCATTCAGCCTGAAGCAACAGAATAGAGTCAAAATTCATGTCAGCAGAGTTGCTCTCACTTAACTTCTTTCCTCAACGTTACTCAACTCAAAAGACTAAAATGATGAAATATGAGTTGACCAGAAAGGAAGAGCCTATTTCAGTTATTTCATTGACGTTTTTTGGCTTGTGTTAGTGATTCATTTATTTTAGACCGAAGAAGCCTCTGTCAATAAAACCAAAATACTCTCAATACTGTTTGGATACAATGAAATATTTTACTATGACAAAGATTGATCTGTATTTGTTCTATTATCTTGCTAATAGCCAACAACAGTTAGTTGTTCCCATATGCCAAGTTGGCAGACTTGTATGCATTACATCAAACAGTCTTTACCAGAAATCTTTTAGACCTTCTGAACTATGTTTGCTTTTGAGCCTGTTATCTTTTCCTTCTGTCCCAAAAAGTGAAAGGAGAGAGAGAAGTACAAAAGATGAGAAGAAAATAGTGTGAGACTTTCTATACAGAAGACATGGAGAAGGCTCGTTAATAAGCCTTCTTTAGAGTAGTGAAACTGTAGTATAGCCACTAAAAAAAAACCCAAAAAACAAAAAAAAACAAAGCCCACCAAACCCCAAAACAAAGCCAAATTCACTTGCTTTTAATATTTTTTTAAATGTACTACCAAAAAAAAGTATTCCCAGCAGCCATAAGGTGTGGCTGGAAATGCATCAGCTGATTAACCAATATTCAGATCAGTTACATTCCAGCACGCCTTTCAGTCTCAGTTGCTTAGTCAAATGGCAGTCTATTCTTATCCAAGCTTTGTCGCCAAATGGGATAAACGGGCACATCTGACTGACGGGAAAGCTTAAATTTTTCCAGGCCTGTCTGTAAAGCATTCTTGTAATAAAGGAGAAACCTTGCAATATGCTGTTTCCCAGACACAGAGCTGACAGGAGATAAGGCTCTTAAATAAACGGATCAGCTCTCTTCACTCAGAAGCTGTGCAGAAATGATAAACCATCTGCTCTGCTGATTGTCCCTAAAGGATAAATGAAAACTAAAGTGAAGTTTGGCTGGGTTTTCTCATTTAGTCTGCCTAATGAGCTTTTTTACTAATTGTTCAGCATGCAGTCTTTAAGACAACAGTTATTAGTGATGCCACATGGCAGCTCGCTAAACTCTGACAACGTGGTTAATGAGACACAAGATGAAGTGCCTAGGTAGGTAAACAATGTAAACACAGAGAATTTTCTAGATGTAACATGGAGGTGATACGTGTCTAATACTTGACTGGTTGTTTCAAAAATCTTTGTCCTCCACAGCTAGGATTTGATCTCTGCTTTGGTTTTTTTTTTTTTTTGTTTTTGTTTAATGTTGGCTAGAATTGTTGGATTTTCCTGGGGTTTAGTTTTGCTCTTTTACTAAAATTCATTTGTACAATTTTTGCGTGAACCTTCCTCATGGGCTTAATTGCCCTCTTCAGCACTCAGATGAGGCACTAACATTATCCCTGTCTAATTAGTGGAGGAAGAAAATTGACAGATTGGGAAACAGGCATACAGATCAGAATTGTTTGCCCTAACATGAATCTGAGCTAGCTGGGTACTCCTGTAGTAGAGAGAAACCAGGTGCTTCAGACTTCCAGATATTTGGTAACTTGCAGACTTGTCTAAGATAATATATATAGTCCGTAACACTGCTAGAACTGTGGCCCAGAACAGAGAAAGTTTAACATGATTCTGAAAACTAAACACGTGAGGTCAGGGATAATTTCACAATGAGAATGGTTGGTGTGAGTCTATATTTATGTATAACTGGGAATGAGATAGAGTCCTCTGTGTTATTACAAAGAAGTTAAATGTCCTTTTCTTACATTCTCAGTGGGTTTCTTAGGTTTTGGTAAGTTTGAATTGGTGATTTTTTTTTTATTTTTTTTTTAAGTCAGCAGCACTACTTGTGTAGGTCTGTTGAGTAGGTTTCCTGCTGGGGAAACTTACCTCTTTATGGAGTAATCACAATTAACAGTGGTACAAGAGCTGAAGGAGCATAGGGAAATTTCTACAGACAGTTATGGGCAAGAGTTTTCTATTTGGGTTGGTGCGGGCAGTGGGACAGCAAAGGTTGGTGGCACAATATGGGATCAGATGGAAGTATAGTGAAGTAGTAAAATGGAAGAGTGGGTAAGTACATTGCTGGAGACAAAGGATGAGCCCTGATAGGGCTGTGAAGTTCCTAAGAGTGGAAGAGCAGTGAAGGAAGCATAGCTGAAGCTACTAGCTAGGGTAACTAAGTAGTACTACACTGAATAGTTGTGAGGAAGTGATGTGAGTATAGAAAGGCCATTGGTGACTTGGGGGGGCTGTCACAGTCTAGAGTGTTGTGGTGGTGGACGAAAAAATTATCAGGCTGATAAGAGACAATAGATTCTTCAGGTACTCTGGGGAAAGAAATAGCAGTCATAGGATGGAGAGACAAAGATGCTGTAGTCAGTGCCACAACAGTGGTATCTCTACAGAAGAAGAATCTGGAGTTATTTTTGGTTATGTTACACTTAAAACTTTTACAGAATGTCTAAAAAAGAAAAAAAAAAGATGCAAAACTCAGGTGAGGATACAGGAGTTGATAGAAGACTAACCAAACCCCAGTTAATTCTTTTGTGAATAATTTGCTTAATTTTTATTTCAGCCATGTGAGTAGATACTATTTGTCAGGGAAGAAGCACCCTTTTAACCTAAAAAAAGTAAGAACCTGAGCTGCTGGGGAAGCTTCCAGTGTAAAGCGTTTGCATTAACTTGTAGAAGCTTTGTCCCATTTGGTCCTTTTCTTCTTCGTTGTTTCAGAGAATATGACGGTGCAGACTTGCTGGCTGGAATAGCTCTGTGTGTGCTATTATGCTTTTGTATGCTAATTACACCAGTATCCTGATTTTTCTGCCTTGTAAACCCAGTTCAATGTAAGTGTTTCTGTACCCTGAGGCTCATCTGTGTCATGGTAATCATGTACAGAATTTAAGGCAGCGTTGCCATAAGCAGATGAGGACATATGGTGAAGGCTGAAGCAGTATGTTAGTTTTGTGTGGTCAGCTGCATCAAGAGTGCAAATGAGGACAAGGATGAAGTACAGATGCCAAAAGGTATTCCTGTCAGATGCTTTCAAGTGCGGCTAACATGTTTTTCGCTTGGAAATTAAATTCCCTTTTTAGAAAGCTTGGGGGGTCAGAGAGTTTGAGGACTCCAGGAGAGAGTGAGTCCAGGATCTGAGCAACGCCTCCAGAACCACTATGGGATTAAACACAGGAATACTGCTGCTTCTTTGTTGTCTGTTTTTTTTACGTTCACCATCAGGTCACTGGAACGTGTTAAATGCCTCTGTATGCAAGATGAAGATGCCTGCAGTTTCAGACAACTTCTCTTATCACAAGTGAATAGCAAGCCAGCCACCTTTTTGTCCCTTTCACTTAACTCATGCAGTTGACCCTAGGGTGTACCAATGTGATCAAGGGAAGACAACTGGATATAAGGGGACACAAAGTAGTGTTTAAAGTTCAGACACCCAGGTCATGCCCATTCAATTTGCAAGACTCAGTCAAGTCCTTCTTTCTGAAGGGAGAAAATGAAATTGAGAGGCCAATTGATATGATACAGCTAAAATACTTACTAGGGCATGGGCTTTTTGCCAGCTTGGGCTTCCCATTTCAGCTGAGCACATAGCTATGTAACCTCTAGCCATGACACACTGGCAACAGGCATGCCCAGGTGGGCACGGGAAGAAGGTGAAAAGTAGTGCTTTTGGGTAGGTTTAGCAGCCTCTGCAATTGCATCTCTGTTACCCAGAATTTCCAATTCTGGGCAATACTGAATGTCTGAGAGATCTATTTTGCCTGTAGGCTCTGCCCTAGCTTTACTGAAAGGTCTTTTTTTGGATGGGCAATTCCACAGGCTGAGTCTTCATCTGAAAGCGAAGGTCCAACAACCTAGCATCTGGACCTCCCTATTTACAAAGTTAAAAGTGGTTTTCCTTGTGTATTACTATAAAGGTAAATCAAGTGATCAGCACTTAGGTCTGAAATCTGAGTTTAAGCTTACCCAGAAGAATGTTACTGAATCAAGTCTGATGATGTTGTAAGTTCCTATATGAACTACAAGGCTTCTAAGGGTCTACTGCAGGGGTCTTCACAATGTGTGGATGAGCCAGTGATGAGTTCTCAGTGGACTGTAAGAACATTTCTCTGCCTTTTGGGAAGCATGTTCTCAGAGAAACTGGAAAATATGGGAAGGCACCGTTGCTTTAGACTGTGACCTTCTTGTGAAATGGACAGCTTACCAATCCTCTTGGAAGATTTGCTCTGGTTTTACACAGTCTATAGTAAGCCACCTGGACTGCCTTGTCGATGCCCCTGCGCTCTAGTTTGAGCTGGTTCTCTGGGAATGACAGAGTGCCTAGTTTACCTTTTGTTAGGGCAGCACAAGCAGACTTTGCCCCTTTATCTCTTTTTCAGGAGCCATCTAGCTTGTAATTGCATTTAAACAAGTATCAAATGGCTGTCATTCTTTTTGTTTGTTTGTTCTCTGGAGAGAGCATGCTAGAGTAGTGCACCAGCTGACAAAGAGAAGCCATTCATTTTGAGGAGACAGGGGACTCCTCAGGACCAACAAGGAAGGTGTCTGACAGCAAGACTGAAATTAAGCAGTCATATCTTGTGTCTGTGTCACAAATATGTAGAAGAATCTGAAGGACAAAGGTTGTGGATTAAATTCTTAAATGGATAAGTGCCAAGCAAATCCTAAAATGGGTTAAGCCTTTCTGGCAGACAATGGCTGACATGACAGCATCTGGACCCATGAACTTCCTTGTCCTTTTTAAATTCTTGAGTAACTGTTTATGCATTACTCTGAGTTTCAAGGAGAGCACCACTTGAAACCTTGCACATTAATTCACCTGGGAGTTGCCCTGTGGTTCAGCAGCTGTGTAATCAATAGTATACAAGAACTGTAAATGAAAGGAGAAGGTGTTACAGAGACCTAGGTGCACGCTGTGTTTAAACTTGGGTCTGGAGCCTGGTTGTTTTGAAGTAATGCAAATCACCCTTATTGTACAGGGCCACTTTTGGCCCACAATACTTAGTGACTTAGTTAGTGACTGATGTTTTATTTTAGTGTGTGTTTGTCAAAGCAAGCATAAAATCTAAAAGATGCCCAGAAATGTCTAGCAGATGCACGAAAACTTTCCCTGGGGAGCCCTGCCTGACAATGTGTCCAGACACAGGAGGTCAGACCAGGGAGCTACGTGATTGGTGTGTGAAGAGACAAAATACAGATAAAACCATCAAAAGAGGAATAATAGAAAGTGTCTGGTCTGCAATACCATGCATCTAATCTGTAACGTTCAAAGTGTACAATAATTACGAGATTTTTATACTAAGCAGCTGCAAAACAACAGGTGCAGGTTTGCCAAGGAAAGATTTCTCTGTGAATTGTGCTCTTGTTCCTTATGTGATATGAAAGTAGCTGCATTCAGCCTTAGCCAAAAAACCACTGCTTGCTCAAGGATAAAAATAGAGCTTTAAATATGGCAGTATCTTCTGATTATTCTCAAGTTATTCAGAGAAGTTCCCATATATTGAACAGCCAGTAGATTCTGCTGTACAAAAAGTGATTTCTACATACATTAAGAGGAGGAAACTCCGAGGATATTTATTTACCTGCTGTTATTAATTTTAAAACTAATAGTAACTGCTCGCATGTTTCATACAATCATTTTCATCATCTTATTTCTAACTCATAGGGAGGAACTGGAGCAGAGGAAAGGAAATTTAATAAGCAAAGCAGGGAACTCCTTTGGACAGTACTCTTGAATGAAGAGCGATAGTATTCAAATGAGCTCGCTGAGGTGTGAATGCTGATTACTTTAGGCTTCCTTGTTAAAGCTGTGATATGAACGCTGCTAAATGTGAAATATTTTATAGTACTGATGTCATAGCAGTGATGGTCTAAGAATACAAACAAGATAAAGCTTGTAGGTGAGGAGAACATTTTCTCATTTGCTGTTTTGGGTAGGAGGAGGGGAAGGGGCAGATGAGATTTTAATTTGAAAGCCATAAGTTCTCCTGTACCCTGGAAAAAAAAATTGTTGCTGCAAACATGGTAGATCATAGTTTAATTTCTGATTGTGAGTGGTGGTAGTATTTGGCCTTCAGCTGTCCTCACATAAATAGACTAGTTGTACTAGGGGAAGAGAAGAGTATTCTGGCCCTCTTTGATCTCTCTACTGAGAAAGCCAACGAGATTTCCAGTTATGGTGGTGGATTTTGTGTCTATGTGTGAGACACAAACACCTGTTTATTTTCCATAAAGTAATAAGTCACCAGATGGTAAAGATTTTTATCCATGCAGCTCTAGCTGGATTTGTACCAGTAAATTGGAGGCAAAAGGTACCATATGGTACTGTTAATCCCCAAAGCATTTGTTATTCCTAAAATAGTTTTCAACACCTTTTAGTGTTGACATCTCTTTCATAAATGTCTGTGCTTATTTATGTGGACAATGTTCAGATGAAGTGTAACTTAGAGTATTTGGGTTTCTGTTCTTTTTATATGAGTGTTCTTGAGGTTCAGCGCCAACTAGAAAATTAATTGTGTTTGGATAGTGAGTTAGGGGCTTATGTGAAATGTGTTACTTGTCTCATTGTAGTCTCCAGTGAATGTGAACTGTCACTGGCAGCCTCAGCAGAGAGACAAACTGCAAATAAGTGTGCTAACTTGAGAAGTGATGTGCATTCTGGTGGATAATATCTAATTATTATTTTAAAAAAAAAAGAAAAGATGTTTTATTGCGAACCATGGCCAGTGCGTGTGTCACTGCTGGCAAGGATCTATGAGATTGGGATGAGATTGTTCTCAGGTTCTGGGAGCAGGACTTAAGATACAGGGAGTATATTGAAGAGTGGACCTTGGTGGATGCGTGGGTGGGTGGCAGTTTTGGAGGGAGATGCTAAGGAAAAAATCAGTGTTAAATGAGTTTACCTAGACCACAGGATTTTGAGACTGGCCTGTGAACAACTCTGGAGCCATTGGACGCACTTGGGGACTTAGTGACTGGATATTCTTCAAGCCAGTAAGCATCCAGAGGGGAATATTCAGCCAGCTTTCCTCAGAAGGCACCCTGATTGCAACACAGTGCCTCTAGAACAGGACTGAAGCGTGTTTAATTTCATGATAATGAGGAAATATGTTTAACACAAATGTATCGCCACTGTTTCTGTGCAGATATTGTACTGGTAGGTGGAAAGCACTAGTGCTTGAATTAAAGTTGTTCAGCTGAACAGCTCTGTCTTCTGAGGAATGTTTTATATTATAAAAGCATGTCAATAAATACCACATACATATAAAGAAACAGAACTAGAAGCTTTTAACCTTTGGAAAATATGTCAGTATCTGAGTTCACAAGTTGCTTATTAAAAGTGATAAGGTTAGGCATTCCAGCATGGTTTAAAGAAATAATTTCAAAGCAAGAAAAATAGCAAAACTTAAGCCTACGGTTTGAATAGGATTACATTTGTTCAGCATTCTTTCAAGAAGAAAAAACTGTATTGGTAGTTAATGTCTTTTGTGGAGCACTGAGTCGTGGAATCAATTTCTAAAGTGAGCTATGAGGACAGCTGTCATCAGACCCTGAAACCTCAAGTGGTCTTCTCGTCAGCCCTTCCTCCCTCAGTTTGCAGGTATTCTTTGCCTTGTCTCTAGTTTGTTTCATAGTTCATTGCATAGGTTAGAGTTATAACTTTGGTTTCAACTTGCTCTGTTGGGGAGGAAACAGATCTGATGTTTCAGTGCACGTACCAAATAGACACTAAGTTGAAATTACTGTTTCCTAGAGTGTCTCATGTTCTACAGTGGAAATGTCTCTTCAGGCTTCCTTCAAAACTCCAGGAATTCTGCTCCTTTCTCTCCTGCTGTGAAAATACGTCTCTCCCTTGTCCTGCCTTTAATAAGAGCCTCTAAAGCCGGAAGTGGACAGCACTGTTTGCTTTCTGTTGCTACAATTTCACTTAGACTTTTGTTTCTTATTTGTTGTTCCTAACCCAGACTGTAGACAAGCTTTGTCTTCTGTCCATTTTTCTCCCCTTGTTTTGCCTCTTCCCAGCCCCAAATGCATCCTGAAATGAGATCCAGGTGTAGAACAGTTATTATAGTATTGCTGTTTCTAGCGATTTGGGTTGAAGGCTACTTAAATTTGAACCAAGTTCCAATTAGGCCACTCCAAGCTGAAGACTTTTCATACTATTTCCACTAACTAGAGGAAAAAAAAGCTCAAAGTGGCAGGGTTTTGAGGCAAGCACAGTGTAGATCAACAGAACTCCTGAAATTATCAAGTACCTCCAGTTGTGTGAGAGAGCTGATGGTCTTAGACAAATCCCATCAAAGTGTAAGTACTTATATTTTGCTGTACTGGCTCTGTTTTTCATAATTAATTGCATGTTGGTTTTTGCATGGTCTGACATTCAAAACTTAATAAATACTTTCATTTTTCAAATTTGGTCCCTGCATGCATCCTCTATTTGCTGACTGATCTTTGCTAGATTTCATAGAATCATAGAACTGTTTGGGCTGGAAGGGAGCTTAAAGATCATCCAGTTCCAATCCCTCTGCCATGGGCAGGGACACCTCCCACCAGATCAGGCTGGTCAAAGCCCCATCCAACATGGACTGAAAACTTCCAAGGATGGGGCATTCACAACTTCTCTGGGAAACCTGTGCCAGTGCCTCAACTACCCTCAATGTGAAAAATTTCTTCCTAATGTTTGATGTAAAACTCTCCTTTTCCAATTTAAAGCCATTCCCCCTCATCCTGACACTACATGCCCTTGTAAAAAGTCCCTCCCCAGCTTTCCTGTAGCCCCTTCAGGTACTGAAAGGCTGCTGTAAGGTCTCCCCAGAGCCTTCTCATCTCCAGGCTGAACAACCCCAACTCTCTCAGCCCGTCCTCATATCAGAGGTGCTCTGGCCTTCCCATCATCTTTGTGGCTGTCCTCTGGACCTGTTCCAACAGTTCCATACCTTTCTTATATTGAGGATTCCAGAACTGAACACAACACTCCAGATGAGGTCTCACAAGAGACCTCATATAAATAAGGTCTCTTATTTATATAAATAAATATATATCTATATAAAAAAATATATATAGATATATAATATATATCTATATAAAAATATATAATATATATCTATATAAAATCTATATAATAAATCTCTATATAAAATCTATATAATATATATCTATATAAAAAAATCTCTATATAAATAAAGGGGGAGAATCCCTTCCCTCGCCCTGCTGGCCACGCTTCTTTTGATGCAGCCCCAGATACGGTTGGCTTTTTGGGCTGCGAGCACACGTTGCCAATTCATGTCAAGCTTCTCATCAACCAGCCCCACAAGGCCTTCTCCTCAGGGCTGCTCTTAATCACGTTGTCCCCCATTCTGTATTGGAAACCACAGATTGTCCTGGCCCAGCTGTAGGACCATGCACTTGACCTTGTTTCCCAGAGAAGAGCAGGGAGTGTGCATGACCATTTTGACGTTGTATGTCAAGATGGTTAGTTAACTAAAGCTGGCTTTAACAAGTTCCTAAGAGATCTACACACAGGCTGGAGAATGTACATCTTTAGTTTTCTGTATTACAGGGCTGCATAGCTCTCCTGATTTTTCTTGTGGTTTTTTTTTTTTCCCCCCTTGATCTGCCAGCTTGAGTTTTTCATGCTATAAAATCATCTGCTTTTTTCACACAAATAATTAAACAGTGCAAAGTTGTATTATATGTTTATGGAACATATTGATCAGTACAGCTACTCAAGTTTTTATATGATGACGTGGGACACTGTGCAATACTCCATCTGGAGAAGAATGGTTGAAGGTTTACAGGTTTGTTCACAGGCACTTGATAGAAGCTTGATAGAAGACAGTTCTCGAATAGGTACTGAGCAGTGAAGCTGCAGAACCTCATCTAGACTTGGTCACACACATCCTTCACTAATATTTCAGAAGTGAAATTTTCCAATTAACCTTTTTCCTAGATACATGTGCTTCTTCCTTGTTTATGTCTGAATGTGGCAGCTGCAGATTGCAAAGGGCCAGAGGAAGGCAAAACAGAGTTCTACCCTCCCCTCAGACAAGCCAGGACCACCTTATTGACTTGAACGTATATCACCATAGTGATTATGGGATGTTTCTCCTCTTCCTTATATAGAAAAAAACCTCTAACAATATTAACCTGTTAATTTACTTTGCTGCTACCAACATTACGTTGTTCTTTTGTTCCAGGATAAATGATCCCTTTTGGAGACTGATTTGTGCTGCCAGCAAACCATGAGCTAGTTCTCTGCTTCAAATGCCTTACCAGCAGCTTCCATTTCATTTTTTCTCAGCAGGTAAGTGCAAAGTGCTTTTCACTTTCAACAATGTTAGTGGAGTCATGGTGTGCTGAGAGATGGCCCCAAAACACTTGCCATCGGTCTTATTCCTAAATCATCTACCTACTCATTCTGCTTTCTGTTAGCTTGCTGTATTCAGTGTTGCACTACACAGGATTTGTTCTATCAGGAGCTGTGTGTATAATGCAAAAGATCTGAATTTCTTGAAAGCTGAGTCTCCAAATGTATGAGGTTCCCAGTTAAGGTCACTGCACGCCTTGGGAGGATATTTCAGTGGGAGATTGGTTGGTTGGTTTGATGTTTTTAAAGCAGGTATGCGTGAGCTGACGTTATAAATGCTGGTGCGGTGGGTAGAAGCAAAAATGAGAACTCCTTATGGCAGACCTCTGTAGAACCACACTGCCTTCCCACCACGGCCGTGGATTTCCATCCAGGCCTAGGGGGAGCAGTTAGAAAGCAAACCCTGAAAACATAAGGAGGCGAAGGTTTTCTTGATTGATTTTCTTGGGTTTTTGTCTTTGTTTTTTTTTTTAACAAAACTTTAAATAAGAAATAGCAGGAAAAAACAAACAAACAAACAAACAAAAACCAACTGTGAAGGAGTGTCTGGTTTATTGGACAACTGTATAAATTATTTCCATGGATCAAAACCCTTTGAAAAACAGGGACAGGAAGAACAGCCACTCCCTTTCTGAGCAGATGGCTGGAGCTGTGAACAGTGAACTGCAGCCAGCAGTTACCTGTAGGTCATACTAGGAGACTTGAGCTCAGCACTGCTGCTAGAAGCGCTTTGTATCGCCCTCACTTTCTAGGATGAGAGATCATTGAATGGCTACGTAATCCTCTTTAGATGGAGCTAAGTGAGTTTCTTTGTAGCTGTCTCCTGTGAGTAGATGGAGGTCTTTCACTCTTAAGATTCTTGTATGCTTACCACCAAGAGTCTGTCTCTTCCCTTACCCTCTTTTATCCAGCTACATGCCTGCATTACTGCATAAAGGTTTGATGTATGGCCATATCCATTATTGTTCCTGCTTTCATTTCTGTTCAAGCTACGTCAGCCTTTCCAGAAAGGCATAGTTTCCCCATCTGGTAATCAGCTGTGGAGATGCAATCACAACTCCAGTTAACAATAACTCTGATTTAATATGAGACTTTTGAATAACATTTCAATCTCCAGTGATTCAAGACAGATACTATTTTTTGTTGTTTTGGTTGTATAAATGAGAGCTGGTGACTGGAGTGGGGAGGGTGTCCCTGTATAAAAGCTCAGGCTTCCAGTGTAGTTTACTCCAACTTATATAATTAATACATAAACATATACCTTAGATGTGCTGATGGTTGAATTGACTTTAAAAAAAAAATTGGTAAGTGTCCCACAAAATTCTAGTGTTGAGGGTATTCTTTATCCTGAAACAAATAAGAGTTGAAACCTAGGTTTGTGTTAAATTGCAAACACAGGAAAACTGAAAATGCTGGGTTTTAGGTAGTGTTCAGCTGGCTCCTTCTGAACAGCTGTAGCACCTCAAGCAAGCTGTCATCTTAGTCCTGCAACCTGCTGTCATCCTCCAAGCAGAGCTTGCTGCTGTGTGTTTCACATTGCTAAGTGCAGTCAGTGACCTAGCAAGGAGGGTGAGCAGCAACATGGGCAAGAATCCAAGAGAATAGGAACTCAAAATTCCTGAGGGTCATTAATAACCTGGAGTAGGAGAGCCAACTAGTTGAATGTGGCAAACCCAAAACTTCACCATTTGGACTGAGAAATGAAAAAATTCTCTTTCCTGGCCCAGAAATAGCTTTGGATTATTTATTTTTCAGTTGAGACACCAAAGCAAACGCATTAATCTTATATAGAACATAAAGCACTTGTTCCCAAAAGGGATCAAGTAGTGGAAAGATAAGACAGAAATGCTGCTGGTGTTACAGTACATTTCAAGTAGACAAAGCACCAAGAAAATTGCTGTGTGCTTTATACTAATATTTAAATAGAAATTATGCCCCGTCACATTCCATACGCTGTACAAAGTCAGTCTGTATCTGCCCTACAGTGCTTATAAGTAGACAGATAAATTGACTTTGGTCAATATTTTTGCTTTGTGTTTTAATAGGATTAGATGACTGTCCCTGTGCTGGAGCTCTAGCACCTTGCATGCCTGCTCTCCACAGACTCTGTATGGACAGTACTCAAGAGTCCTGTCATGCTCTTTTTACAGTCTTTCACAACAAGAACCAGTTCCAGCAGGTCTGTTGAGGAACGTAAATGGAAGTCTTGATTGTTAAAGGTTTTTTTTTCCATTTTAGTAATTGATCTATAAGTTCTTAAAAGTCTAACCTTATTCATGCTTCCTTGTTTTGGAGGAGATAGGAGAAAATTGTAGTTTCAGTTGTATCTGAGGACATGAGAAAATCTGTTTTCTGGGACGCAGTCATTTCCCAGCAGTACATAAAGTACACAGCGAGGACCATGGCAGAATAACTAAAAGATATGGAGTAATTGAGTATTTTTTTGCTGGGAAAGCTCTGTCCTTCACTAAAAAGCTCCCAATAATGGGCAAGCACACAGTTCCTAAGATGCTGGCGGTCTTGCAGCTCTGAATTTCCAACCATGGCAGAATTCTACCAGTGGGAACTGGTGACCTTGAGAGATCCCTGAGATGGTACAGGCAGAACTTGGCCCCAGTGGTTTTTACAGGACATGGCACTGTGGTCCAAAACTGGTTCCTGTATGTTTGAGATAATCTTTTAAAGAGGCTGCTGGTAGTGTCCTGCAAGGCCTCATTTTCTTCTGTGCTTCAGGCCTTGAGGGAGGCCACAGAACCCAATAGTCCTGTCAGTTTTCTGTAAACTTCTTCTGTTGATGTTATTAAATTAAGCCACATCATTCAAACTTGCACTTTTTACCTCTAGCAACTGAAAAACTGCATGTTAACTGGTAACAAGTACTGAGAGGTTTGCATACACAGTTGGTTTGTTTTATTTGGAGGTTTGGTGGGGGGTTGTTTTGTTAGAATATTTAAAGTTCTCTGTGTCTGCCTTGGATTGGGAAAGTATCAAAGAAAGTAAGTACATTAAGTCCTTGGCATGCTGTAAGATGCATCATCAAACATTTTAGATGAAGAGGTTTGAAGTTTGGAGGGGGGGGTATTTGGTTTTGGGTTTTTTAAGACTTCTAGGTCTCCTAAGTAACAACATGGTTTGGCTCTTTGATTAGAGCTGAAACATCTTCAAAATGGACAAAATGCTTAACTGAAAGCAAAACACTCTGTTCTATGTCTTCCAGCATGAATTTTCAGAATATAACCTCGCCAGTGATAATGAGCTATATTTGGCACTTTTGTTAGCAAAGAAGTTTAACAGCTTAACAAACTCTATTTAGAAAAAAAAAAACAAACACAAAAAACCAACAACAACAAAAAAAAACCAACAACAAACTTTCTAATCCTCTATGCACAATTGGTAAAGTGATACCTTCTTTCTTCGTATCAAACTCAGTCTCTACATTAATTGGAAATAATGTTTTATTGTAGTGAAAATAAGATACCATTATGTCCATATATATACATACACAGACAAAGAAAAGATTCACTGTATATGCACTGAAATACTTCATACTCAGTGTAACCAAGACCCTCTTCAGCTTGTGCACAGCAAATACTACAATACTTTGAAACCATGCCTGATCCTAGGCACCATCTACTGCTGCACTTAGCAGGAACAGCACTGAAGCTGGCTCCCAGATTTGGTAGCGCTGTTGCTTGGAAACAAGTCATAAGTTGATGCCTACTCTGAGCCCGGTATTTCTCTCTTTAACAGTTACCATTATCACAAGGCCTTGGTGTAACAGGATGGCTCAGCTGTGCTGCTGGAGGGGCAGGAGGGATTAGGCTGGTCCTCAGGAACTCTGGATCAGCTGCTCAGGGAGCCCTTCGGTCACCCTGCGCAATGGAGCACAATCTCATAACATCTGGTCACAACAATATTCAGTAGCACCGTGTTACTTCCTGATGTCTTGCGTCGTCTGGGCTTACAGTGGTTTATGTAAGCATTTCTTTGACAGATGTGTGGCTCTGGCACCCATTCCCTGCCATTCAAGGCAAGTAGATACTATGCCAGTGATCCAGTGAGGTTCTCCAGAACATGTAGAAGAATTGCATTGAAATCTTCCCTTGTTTAAGTAAGCCACCTACAGACGAGTACTTAATTCTCACTGTCACTTAACTCTAAAAAGTATCAGGTGGCTGTTGGCACATGTGGGCCAAGAACTACAGACTTTGTAGAAATAAAGAATAACTTGGCCTTGTTTGCTAGCAGAAGCTAATGTGAGACTATTAGGTGCCCTAACCCTGACAGCTGTGTTAATGCCTTAAACAAGAGACTGAACAGACCCCCAACACGCCTTTACATATAGTCACAACTCTCTTTGTAACTTCTACATAAAAGTCTGTTTCTGTACCTCAGAAAGTCCCCATCTCAATTCAGCTATTTTAAAATGCTTCAGGCTGACTACTTCTGTTTAAGGAACTCTACATTGACTTCCACTAAGCCAAGAATACTCTCATGTTTTCCCTTCCCTTCCCAGAAATTGCTGCCATCCCAAATATGCCTGCACTTAAATACCAGAGCCTAATTTTGAAATGGAGCTCATGGTAGGCTATTCCACGGTTCAGTAAAGAAAATTCAAATATTAGTTGGCTGAATTCAACATTGAGTAACGACTAAATATGTTTTTTAAAAGGGCTGGCATAAATGCCACTGCAGTATTTAATCATTAAGCTATTCATAGTTCTATTTCAACAATTAAATCCATTATGAAAACAAGCCGGTAGGAAAACACACAACAAATAAATAACACATAATAATGTATAAGATATCAAACAAGTTGTCTACATAGAAAAAAAAAGCCAATGTTAGTCACTTAACCTTCATGGAATACTTGTATAATTGAAGCCTTTCTGTACCCCAGCTCGTGTGCCTGTCAGGAACAGCTGGAGAACCAACTATCCTGGCTTTAAAAACACTCTACTGTACTGCAGAAGTACTACTCTGCCTTGCTGAGGTACTCCATGAAGTCACTACTGACGGGTGAGAGTCTTTAGGAGGCCTGCAGGCTCAGTACTATGTTCCATTTTGCTAATGTCAGGTGGTAAAATGTATGTTGGGCATCTGTACACAAAAAACATTTTTCAGGTGAGTTTGTTTGTGTTTATCAAGGGAGTGGTTTAAAATAATGCTAATGTCATTCTAGCACAACAGTTCTCCATTACAAATCATTTGTGTGCAAATCATTTCTTTGCACTAGTGCCTTTTACTTGTGAAATCACTACAGTAACCTCCAGTGAGGGGATAAATGCCAGAAAGGGATTTTAAATGTGCATTTTATTTTGATTGTGCATGTGTCTCCTCTTACCTGAGGAACTCTTTTGCCTTGATATACAAACGTTCACTGTCCATTTCAGAGTTAAAGAAAAATGAACTTTCATAACCTCTGCCACTTTTGATCACCTCTTAAAAATGTCACTTTATGCAGAAAAGCCAGAAGTAATTGAGATAAACAGACATCTGTACATTTTAGCCATTCATTTAGAAAACATCTGTATCCATCCATGCAATGTTAAGACTATAAGTAACTTTGCAGTTACATCTGAGCCCATTGCTATGGCAATAAGGCAGTCGTTATCTCTCACATGCATTCTACTGATTTCTTTTTTCTTAAAGCAGCTTCCTGAAATGAAAAACAAAAAAGCAATGATTAAGTTAGTCTCTTTCAAACATTGGATTCAAAGCTTATACGATGCAACCCTTACTACTTTCCAGCTGTGGAAAATTTAGATACTGAACCTTTTCAAGATGAAAAAAATAAACTGAAATGGAAAAATGTGAACTGCTGTTATTTTCAATTAAAAAAAAAAAAAAAAAGCATAGTTGATAGTTGAGCTCAGTGATGTCAAGATCAGTGGCAGCCTAGGCTGCAGTCATCACACACTGGTGGAGTTCAAGGTCCTGAGGGATATGGGACAGGCAAGGAGTATAGTCGGGACCCTAAATTTCGGGAATGCAGACTTCCAGCTCTTCAAGGAGTTACTCAGTAGGACCCCTGGGACATGATCCTCAGGGACAAGGGAGCAGAACAGAGCTGGCCAATATTTAAGGATGCTTTCCATAAAGCACAAGACCACTGAGTCCCCAGATGCAGGAGATCGTGCAGGGAAGGGAAGAGACCAGTGTGTCTGAGTTGAGACCTTCTGGTCAAACTGAAAACCAAGACGGAACTGCACACGCAGTGCAAGCAGGGACAGGGAACCTCAGAAGGGTATAGAGATGCTGCCCGGTTGTGTATGGATGGGGTCAGGAAGGCCAAGGCACAGCTGGAGCTGAACTTGGCAAGTGAAGCAAAGAATAACAAGAAGGGCTTCTGGGTATGTCAACCAGAAAAAGAGGTTAAAGAAAGCACACACCTCCAATGAACAAATATGGTGACCTCATATCAACAGATGAGAAGGCTGAGGCACTCAACAATTTTTTTTGCCTCAGTCTTCAGAGAAGGCTGAGGTACTCAACAACTTTTTTTGCCTCAGTCTTCACTAACAGCCACTCTCCTCACCCCTCCTGGGTGAATAGACAAGAAGGTGGGGACCTCGTGGGTAAAGCCCCTCCCACTGTAGGGGAGGATCAGGTTTGTGACCACCTGAGGAGCATGAACATATATAAGTCTATGGGATCTGATGAGATGCATCCCAGAGTCCTGAGGAAATTGGCTGATGTGGTTGCCAAGACACCATCTCCATCATATTTGAAAAGTCATAGCAATCCGGAGAAGTCCTTGGTGACTGGAAGAACGGTAACATTGTGCCCATTTTTAAAAAAGGGTAGAAAAAATGACCCTGGGAACTACCAACCTGTCAGCCCCACCTTGGTGCCTGGGACAATCATGGAACAGATCCTCCCAGAAGCTATGCTAAAGCACATGGAGGACAGGGAGGTGATTAGTGGCAGCCAGCACGGCTTCATCAAGGGCAAGGCCTGCCTGACCAACCTAGTGGCTTTCTTTGATGGCGTAACCACATCAGTGGACACGGGAAAAGCAATGGATGTGATTTATCTGGACTTCTGTAAAGCCTTTGACACAGTCCTGCACAACATCCTCCGCTCTAAATTGGAGAGATATGGATTTGATGGGTGGGCTGCTCAGTAGATAAGAAATTGGTTGGATGGTTGCAACCAGAAAGTAGTGGTCAATGGCTCAGTGTCCAGATGGACATCTACGACAAGTGGTGTCCCTCAGGCATCCATACTGGGACCAGTGTTATTTAATATCTTCACTGATTATATCAACAGTGAGATCGAGTGATTGCAGATGACACCAAGCTGAGTCACTTAGTTGTCACATCAGAAGGGTGGGATGTCATCCAGGGGGACCTGGATAGGCTGGAGGAGTGGGCCTGTGTGAACCTCATGTGAGTCAACAAGGCCAAGTGCAAGGTCCTACATCTAGGCCAGGGCAATCCACAGTTTCATGGAACTGTTAGAACAGGTCCAGAGAAGGGCTACAAAGATGATCAGAGGGCTGGAGCACCTCTGCTATGAGGACAGGCTGAGATAATTGGGATTGTTCAGCTTGAAAAAGAGAAGGCTCCAGGGAGACCTTATAGCGACCTTCCAGTACCTGAAGGGGGCCTACACGAAAGCTGAGGAGGGACATTTTAAAGGGCATGTAGAAACAGAACAAGGGGGAATG
Organism: Cuculus canorus; assembly: GCF_017976375.1. Lineage (NCBI taxonomy): Eukaryota > Metazoa > Chordata > Aves > Cuculiformes > Cuculidae > Cuculus > Cuculus canorus. The sequence continues at coordinate 117,482,438 of NC_071401.1, read as the reverse complement.
GCTTTAAATTGGAAGGGTGGAAGATTTAGATTAGACATGAGGAAGAAATTTTTCACAATGAAGGTGATGAGACACTGGCACAGGTTGCCTGGGGAAGTTGTGGGTGCCCCCTCCTTGAGAGTGTTCAAAGTCCGGTTGAATGGGGCCTTGGGCAGCCTGATCTGGTGGGACATGTCCCTTCCCATTGCAGGGTGGTTGGAACTGGATAATCTTTAAAGTTACTTCCAACCCAAACTATTCTATGACCTTGGAACACAAGATTTTTGCTACTGTAGCTATTTTAATCAGATCCCAGGAGTTGTACTACAGGATTTTTCAAACTAACATGGCTAGCTGTAGTTTGCTGCTTGCTACAGTGAGAGTACAGAGTGTGTATGCTAACAATTAATTTCTCAATGGCTTCTTCCATGGTTAATGTCCATCACAGCATACAGCTCAGCTTCGTTAAGAGGGAATTGTCCCTGTCCATGGCAGGGGAGTTGGAATTAGGTGATCTTTAAGGTCCCGTGCAACTCAAATCATTGTTATTCTATGATTCTATTATGGTAGGTGCCCACCATACCAGACAGGATTATACTAGTGATTTGTTGGATTTTTGTTAGTTGCCAGGTCTTAAGAACTCAACATAAACTACCATGCTTTTTAAACTTCTATTTTAGATACAACATCAGGCAATAATAACTACACTGGAAGAGTTAAGAAGGTTCCATCTCTGCTTTTAAGAACGTGAATTGACGTCAGTGCTTCTCTGATACCCATTAACTTTGAGATTCCTCTTCACTGCTTTTAACATACCTTCTGGGGCTACCTACTCTTGACACTGATTATTTTAAGTACTATTAAAGGGTCGAGCCTCTTCAGCAATAATACTTAAATATTAACCTGTAGTGTCCCAGCATTTCTATACCCCTCATATGAAAAATACAGTAATATATTAAAAGCAACATAAGAAAATATCAAAGGAGTTAGTTATCCAGACCAAATATTTCACTCACATTTGATGCTGCCTAACAAACTCTGCAAACTGACGATCTTTAGCGTAGAGCTCTATAATTCGAATCCTGTCCTGAATTTCCTAGGATACAAGAAACACAATTGTAAGTACATAACAGAGATTAGAATACTCTTGAAATAACTGATTTCTGTTTTTTTAAAAAATAAAATTCTTATGCTATGCTATTGCAGGGAGTAGAGCTTGATATTAGGCACTTCAATGCTAAAATTCTATATGTTTGGGGTTTTTTAAGTGAAGAACTTCACTGAACTCCAGCAATACTTCACTCTTAAATCAAAAGCAGTGTTTGGATACAATGTGGTGTTTCATCAGGCTTTAAGAAAAACATTCCTTTCTCATAAGTACTTTCTCTACAAGCCCAGCTACAGGCTGGATTCAGACCTCTCAGTTGCTTAAGGATTTGTGGTTCGTTCCTGGATATAAATCTCTTCTCTTTAGCCTTCTAGAGGTAACCCTGGATACTGGATATATAGGAAGGAAGGAGAAAGATGTGATCTAACTTGCAGGTTATAGGAAGACCTAAAATTTATTAAACAAACAACTATAAAAAGGCCTGGATGTGCCAGGTTTTCACTGTATAACTACTCTTACATAAGGTAGTTGGCATTAAAAGCTAAAGGCCAGGTCAAGTGATACAGCAGCAAACTCCCTCCACTCCCATGAAGTTACTTAAGCAGTCAGCTCCTTTATGACGTGAAATTCATTATAGGTCAGAACACAGCCATCACTTTCTCTATACTTAATAGCAAGCAGGGAAATAAATCCTTCCTCTCTTCTCTTCAGTATTACAGAAGCTGTAGATGCAACTTCTTTACCTAGAGCATAGACACTGGGGAAAACCTGGGCCCGCTTCTCAGGTTACAAGTGTGGAATAAGATTATTGTTTGTATATTCTCTTCCATGTCACTATGCAAACAAGGTCGCTTACCTCCTTAGTAAGCTCGCTATTTTCATAAATGTGCCTGATCTCTTCACTGCTGTATTCTGTGGATGTCTCTGCACTGGTAGAACTGTAGGACGTTAGCTGAGGGTATCTCCGGTAATAATGGCTGTAGCCAGTTGTATCACTTTCATACATGGGGTTGTATTTCACTGCATTCTCAATGGAAGAGAGGCTGTCACCCTGCCTGGGGGAGTAATAAACAAATTGTGAGCTTCTCTGCAGCCTGGAAAGTCAGCAGATGGATTAAGGAAACCAGGCATTTGGAAGCACCTCTACGTCCTATTGCTTGTCACCTATGTGATATAAGACTTAAGACAGAATTATCCTAATTTTACCAGATATATGTTAAAATATTAGATGGTGTCACTTACCCCTGCGAGTCCTCAGTGTCACTCTTCGTGTACTGGTCTCGAAGGGTCCTGGCCAAGAAGAAGATGACAGCAGATGCCACCAAAAGAAAACCTGCCACGGAAGCAATCGCAATACCGACAACCAATGGCTCAGACACATATTCTTCACAATGCTCCCCTCTGTACCACCAGTTCTCTCCCACACGACACCTGCAACAAATAAACACAAGGAAATTAAAAAACAGCAACCACCTTTTGCTAGTGTAAATGTATTTAATGTTCTGTTGTGATGTGCCCTCGGTTAAGTGACCTCAAAAAATATTGTTGCATGTTCAAGCACCAACTTTCTTGTAGTTGTAGTAGTAGTAGTAGTAGTAGTAGTACCAACAGCCTTTTTTGTATAGAAACATTTAATGGTTTAGGTTGGAAGGGACCTTTGAAGGCCACTTAGTTCCAACTCCCCTGCAGTGAGCAGAGACGTTTTCAACTAGATCAGGTTACTCAGAGCCCTGTCCAACCTGATCTTGAATGTTTCCAGGAATGCTGCTTCTTCTATCTCTCTGGGCAACCTCTTCCAGGGTTTCACCATCTTCATAATCAAACATTTTTTTCCTTATATGTAGTTTGAATCTAAAATCTTTTAGTTTGAAAGCGTGACCTCTTGTCCTACATCAACAGGCCCTGCTACAATGTCTGTATTCTTATAGGCCCCTTTTAAGTATTGAAGGGCCTCAGTGATATCTCCCTGGAGCCTTCTCTTCTTCAGGCTGAACCACCCTAATTACCGAATTGAATCAAATTAAAGAAGGATAATGTTTTTTGCAATTTAGGATATCCTGTGATGTGTTAAAACTGGAAGGTGTTTAGGCTAAGTAAAAAGTTATACTTTGATTGAACCTTACACGTGAAGTATAGGACACTATAAAAGCAGAAAACAGCTGTCTTAATCGTACTGCAGTGTAAAACCAAATGAAAGTGTGGTAAATGAGCAGAATGTTAATATAATGTGAACTGAACTCCACAGTGGTTAGTGAAATAAATAAATAAAATAAATTACTAGAAAGAAGTATGTGTCCAAGATTGTATCTTTGCAACAGTTTCCCAAAACACCATTCAGTATTTCTGCCTTGCTGTGGTTTCGAACACAAGAACTTAAACGTTAATACTGGCTTTAAATATACCAGTAAAAATAATATATTTGCATTATGTGTGTTTGGGAGTTCTTGCTTTAGGAACTCATGAAATTGTAAGGTATTGTGATGACTCAAAGCTATGAACCTTATTAATAATCAAGTCTCCTAATAACATCAAGTCTTCTAACATCAATATCTGAAATTAGTAAGTCTTACTTTAAATTTCTAAAAGTTACTAGTAAGTAATGGCCAGAGCATGCTTGAGTTCAGATGCTTACCTGTTTCTAATAACATTATTATACAAATATGGTAAGATTTATGCTATATATGTGATTGTATCCATTTTTGTAGCTTTAAAAACATTTTTATTTCTCCTGTTAACTGCTAGGACTTTAAGATTGACTTTAGAGATGTTATCAATAAGTTCTTTAAAAAAAAATCACCTGGAGTAACATAAATAATAATTACAAGTAGTCAATTTCTTTTTCACAATAAGTCTCCTACCTTTTGTTGATAAGTATATTTTGTTTTTAAAAATAGTAGGTTGTCATGTTGCTTGAAAAGGAAAAAAACTAAGCGAGAGTTGATTTGCCTATATCTTATACTATGTCTTTTCCATTACTGGTAAAATACAGAGATCTTGTTCAAATGTATCTATCTTTTCTAAAGCAAAAATTTGAACCAGGGGGGCTGTGCCTTGATCTTTTTTTGAACTGCACATAATTTTTCCCAAATGGCCAATGATTTCATTTTATTACTTTTTCTTATCCAAGAGCATTATTTTTAATATATCGATGCTATATGAATATACCTTTCAGATACAAATTTTTGTGATGGAATTAACTTTCATATGCTTTATGACATTATCTAACACTTTGCTACTTAAGAAAACCTCTGGAGATAAATTCTATTCTCAAAGATCAATTAAGGTGATTTGAAAAACTGATTATATTCCATTTCTACTATTTTTCTTAATTAACTTTCTGATGTTTCTATTCTAGTAATTTGTTACTGTCTCATTTCTGTTACATACATAGGAAAACAAACATTAATATTGGGACCTCCACTCAGCAGCACAACATGAATGATACTCATTATCAACTCTCTTGTTGCACGTTATCCTGTAGAATTTTGCACAAATCTTGTTGAGTGCTACAACAAAGGAGAATATAAGGGGGTTTCATACTGGAAGTACATGCTTCAAACATCAGGTTGGGCTACCTGCAGATGGCCCCTTGCCCAGGGCTTATGTCGCACTTCCCATCATTCAGGCAAAAGTTTGGTTGCAGATCACAAATGCTATTGCATGGCAGCCCATCAATGCTTAAGTAGCCAGGATTGCAGACGCACTCGGCCTCCCCACTCCAGCGATTTACTAAACATTCAGAAAACTCATTGCAGGCCTGGAACTTGCAGGGATCTGCTTGTTCACCTGAGAATACACAAAGCGGAAAATATTAATAATAGAGAGGAGAACCTTAACTGAAGCAAAGCGCTGGCTATCTGCTGCTATTTTCTCTAATGATCTCTTAGTTAAAATAATCTGCAAAAATCTGGCATGCATCTTCCCTGAGTTACAGAATAGCCTAAGGTCAACAATTGCTAGGAAGATTTCCTCTCTCTACGTAGTGCTTGTCAGTGGTGTAGCTAAGACCAACCAAGAAGCCAAACAAAAAGGAGAGTATTAAGTGTTCTTTTTCTTACTAGACTGTGCAGTACCTCAGATGTTCTCTCATTTGCTGCAACTATATTTTGCAAATGAGTAAAACACAGCTGATTTCCAGTATTTATTGTTATAGGATATTAAGGTAGCATACAAGGAAGGGCAGGGTACTTCAGGCACTCAGCACCTACTGTGATATGATTTGCTTTTGTCTGCAAGGAACACAAGCTTGGAGCATTTGAGATATCTGATTTGTATCAAGATTAAGAGGGCTGACATACAATTAAATGGTCAATATCAAAAGATTTGTCATGCTAATTAGACCACCCTTCTAAGAGAGCTACCTGCAAAGAACAACTACCAAATGCCAACACATCAGCACTGTCATTTTTCCCTAGCCTTAAAACAGGAAATATTTCTGTGTTGATTCTAAGGTAAACAGCTGTCTAACTTGGACAGGGAAAAAATCTTTCTCCCTGTATCAGAGGATTAAACCGAGAGTGCCTGTAAATTTTTAATGCAGCTAAGGCCTTGCCAGAAGAGTGAGGCAGCAGATTGCCTACCTGGCAGCTAAAGTGGCTGTAGGAACAATCACCAGCCTTCACCTTCATTCCCAAGTGAAAATGCAGTCGCATTATATAAAATACTACACAAGGCAATTTTGGCCCCCTGTGGGCCCCATGTAGCTTGCTCAGGCTGGGTCCCACTTTGATTTTCATCTCTTTAGTCACTAACAGATTTTCATTTATTTCTTTCTTCGTGAAAAAAGCAGTGAGCAGTCTCAGAGGTGCTGGGAAACTTTGTAAGTTCTTACAGCAGAAGTTGCACTAAATCTCTTGGCTTTAAACTGCACTTCCCTGCCATCCTTACCTGATTCCACGTCCAAGGAGTATTTATCAATGGCCAGGTTCATGGTGTGATATGCAGTGTTGCAGAAGTCTTCCAGGATCATGTACACAGCATTGGTGACATTCCGAGGCACAGGTTTGGCAAATTTCATTCGACTGTTCACCACGATGCTGCCATTTCTGAAGTTCAAGATTTCTAGATTCTGGAAGCCTGTCAGATTTGACTGAAGGTAGGGCACCAGCTGCAGCACAGGAGACATGACAGAAAATGAATCTCTACTCAAGCCGCTTGCACCGTTATTGCATCAGACAGCAGGAGCCTGAATTACTTTGTCCAAATCCCACAGCAAGGATATTAAAACTCTACCCAATGGAGGCCCAAGCTGGTGGCTTGCTAGGACTCCGAGTACTTCAGACAGTTCTTAAGAGCACACCAATTTGCAGACAATTGCCAAAAGTCTATGATTCAGAAATACAATGCTCAGGACATACATTGTGTTCTCCTTTGATTTAAGCACCAGGTGTACTCACTGTTTCACAGGGTATTTTCTTCAAGCATGTCCCCTTCCCCTTTCTCTCCTTTGCTCCCTGCATCTCCCACAACAAAATATGGGAGATTTTAGTCAAGTGAGGGGAATTTTCTGCTTAAATTTTGGCAGTTGTTGCTGTATAATTCCTGTGAGGAATTTGCTAGCCATCGGTCAGTTTAAGAACAGCTTAGTGCCCTGAGCTACCTCTTACTTAGGAGGGGTTGAACACATTGCAGAAAAGTTACCTCCTCACAGCCCTGATTTATATTTACTTCTCTCTCCCTATACACTAAATACAGAGCACTTGAGAAGAGAGTAAGGGGAGTGTTGTAGTGACTTCAGCTACACTGCTACATTTATTGACACCAGCAGAGCATCTGACCCATAGTCCAAAAAAGTTAAACTTGAGAGAGACTACTGACTAAACAAAACCCAAGAGACATCCCTCCCCTCCTATTTCCAGACAGAATTTTCCCATGAGGGAAACAAATAATACCTGTAAACACCAGTCTTGACAAACTATTATTTCCAAACTTTTTTTTTTTTATCTGTCTGGTAATGGACATTCAGCAAGAAATGACTCTTACCAGTTCCAAGAATCGCTGCTCCAATGCTTTGTACTCAGGGGAGTTTTTATTAAACAGATCCTCTGAAAACATCATATTGGTAACCCGAAGACTAAAAAATACAACTAGAGCTCGTGATGGGACAGGAGAACTATTCTGATTTTCATGTGTGGCCCAGGCCACACTGGCCATCTCTGTGGACTGGACATGAGTTGTTAGCTCCATGTGACTTTCAGTCATGCTCCTTCCCTCCTCAGTCAGCTCAGGAGAAAAGTGGATAGTGCTCACGTGATCCAGGTCTACTGAAACATCCAGAACTCTCGTTGTTTCATCTCCTAGTATTGTTGAGGAAGCCATAGGTGATGACGTTGTAGATTCCACAGGAAGGAGAAGGGATGGAAGCTCAACAGTGCTTGTTGGTACACTCATTGTCACATAAGAATTCGTAACACTGCTGGAGCTCTTGGAAACCTGCATGTCATGGTCTGTACCACCCTGCACAGCAAAGCCCTCTGGAACAGTGGTCTCATCTATTACAGAAGGACCTACAGTTGAAACTTGAGTGGCAATCAGCATTACCGATGGCACTGTCTGATCTAATGAGTTTTCTAATGCTCTATTGGTAGGCCAAACATCAGCTAGATTCTTCACTCCTGTTCCAGTAGTGTCTTGGCTTGCCAATGATGAATCTAGGGTATGCTGCTCTTCTGTGGAATCATCAGGGTACACTGTGGAAGCAGACGTTACCATGGAAAGATCTGCAGTTAGAATAGTTTCTGAAGAGCTTGTGTCCAAGTAGCCTATTGTAGCAGCTTCAGTTACATCTGACTGCCCCACAGTGAATAGTTCTCCCACCACTGTCCCGTCTTCATTTTGGTGTTCAGTTGCTTCAGAAATTATGTTCTGACCTACACTGGACTCTTCAAGTTGCCCCATACTGATCGTCCCTGTAGGTGTAAGGACACTTTCTTCCACAGGCAGACCTGTATTGTACAGTGAAACAGGTGCCTCTCCAGTTGGTATGTCTACAAAGGAATGGTCCACTGAAGGCTCCAAAGCCAAGGATGGTTTAACAAAAGAAGAATCATGCATGCCAAATGTTTCTGTCTGTGTAGATGGTTCCACAGATGATGGCTCTTCTGTCTGTAACACAGGTACTTGTTGAGCTGTAGTCTCTGGAAAGACAAATATTTCAGACTCATCAAGGAAATCTTCTTTTGTATTGGCCATTCCTTCATTCTCACCTTTGGAAGGATCATCATCTAATTTATTCCCAGAGTTAAGGATATAGTCTAAGATCATGCCTTCAGGAATATCCTCGTTTCTGATTAACAAAGACTCATTGTCATCTTCAAGCCAGCTATCAGGACCAGGGTAAAAAACTGGTTCCAGTGTTGCTTCTTCCCAAGGCCAAATACTTGATTCCATTTCTTTTCCCGAACCATCAATAGCTGAACCAGATCCATCATCATATATAACTCTGTCTCCAAGATATATATCAGTTTCTTCTTCCATAGGGTGTACTTCTAAGGGAAAATTAGTTTCTTCCACAGACCCACGTGGCACAGAGTCTGCATTGCTACTGCCTGCAAGACTTATTTCTTCCTTCTCAGCAGACACTATTTCTTTAATATCAGTCTCTATGACTGATGAAGAGGCCACTGTTGGTGTAGAAAGCAGAGGAACAGCATAATCATCTGTAGACAGAGATTCGTCAGGCACAAGGTGAGGAGGAGGACTTGAAGGCAAAAGGTTTTCAGATAGTTCAGTATCTTCAGACACTAAAAATAAAAATAAAATAAAATTACAGTTAGAATAATTGATTCACTTAATTTGGTAAAGACCATTGGTAAAGATCATTGAGTCTAACTGTAAACGTGACACTGCCAAGTCCATCACTAAACTATGTCCCTAAGTGCCATATCTACATGTCTTTTAAACATTTCCAAGGGTGGTGACTCAGCCACTTCCCTGGGCAGCCTGTTCGAGTGCTTGACAACCCTTTTGATAAAGAATTTTTTCTTACTACCCAGTCTAAACCTCCCTGGCACAACTTGAAGCTGTTTCCTCTCATCCCATCACTTGTCACTTAGGAGAAGAGACCAAAGCCTACCTCAATACAACCTCTTTTCAGGTAGTTGTAAAGGGTGATAAGGTCTCCCTTAAGCCTCATCTTCTCCAAGATGAACAGCCACAGTTCCCTCAGTTGCTACTCATAAAACTTGTGCTCTAGACTCTTCACCAGCTTCACTGCCCTTCTTTGCACACTTTCCAGCAGCTCAATGTCTTTCTTGTAGAAGGCGGCCCAAAACTGAACACAGTATTCAAGGTGTGCCCTCACCAGTGCCAAGTACACGAGAACAATCGCTTTTCTAGTCCTGCTGGCTACACTATTTTGGTACAAGTCAGGATGCTGTTGGCCTTCTTGGCTACCTGGGTACACTGCTAGCTCATATTCAGCTGGCTATCGACCAATATCCCCAGGATCTTCTCCGCCAGGCAACTTTCCATCTTTTCATCCCAAGCCTGTAGCTCGCATCCGGTTGTTGTGGACCAAGCACCTGACCTAGCACTTAGGCTTGTTGAACCTCATGCAATTGGCCTCAGACCATCGATCCAGCCTGTCCAGATCCCTCCATAGAGTCTTCCTTCCCTCAAGCAGATCAACACTCCCATCTAACTTGATGTCATCTGCAAACTTACTGAAGGTGCACTTGATCCCCTCATCCAGATCATTAATAAAGATACTAAATAGAACTGTGGAACCCCAGTTGTGACCATACACCAGCAGCATTTAACTCTATTCATTACAGCTCTCTGGGACTGGCCAACTCAGTAAATAGTACACCATCCAAGCCATGAGCAGCCAGTCCATCCAGGGGGATGCTGTGGGATTTCATTATGATGAGAAGTGTCAATTTCCCTTTGTACTATTGTTTGTAGCTGTCTGTTCAGCATGTTTCCTGTGATAAGGAAATCATCCAGACTGGATGAGGCTTTGAGCAAACTGATCTAGTGGAAGGTGTCCTTGCCCTTGGCAGGAGGATTGGAACTAGATTTTTAAGGTCCTTTCCAACCCAAACCATTCTATGATTCCATCATGACTCTATGATAATATTCTGGCCTTTGTATTCCAAAGTCAGAAGGTCCCCTACTGACCTCTCTCACTATTCATTCAGATATTCTACGGGCCAAGACAAGGCTGCAGAGTAAGCAAAAATGTAGTAACTCTGTGGCATGTCTTTAGGCTAGTCAGTCTATTTCAGAGACCAGTTATCTCTGGATGGCGCCACATAAACATGCCCTTTTCCAAAAAACTTCCATACAATTAAAGAAGTATCATGTATACCATTTCCTGAGGGATAAACAGGAATTATTAGGTGTTATAAACATTTTATCTTAACATATTGGTCTCCTATACTTGTACACATGAAAGATAAAAACTATCAGAGAAAGATATCCATTTTGTAGACCTTTCTGAAAAGTCTTTCTGGTGAATGTTAAGGTTTAGACTGGCTTGATCAGTAATTAAACATGGGTATTTGCGATCACAGACTACCCCCTCAGCCTCTCCAGGGATAGGGAAATGAGAGAAAGACTTGTGGGTTGGAAACTAAGACTGACTTTAATGAAACAACAACAAGAACAATAATAATAATTAAATAAAAAATATATATGAAATTTCTCCCACTCTACAATGACTATATTACCACTGATGCTGCAGAGCAGGCACAGGGAAGGTCCCAGCCTGGCCACAGCAGTAAGGAGTTGGACTCAGGAAATGGATCCAGGAATGCACGGATCCATAATCAGGGGCAAAAAGACAGATGACAATGGCCATCGAAGAAGAGAGTTTGACTCGCATAATCCCTCAGTTTTATACCAAGTACGATGTATAAGGAATGGAAGACTCTATTAATTAGTTTTGGGTCACCTGTCCTGTCTGCTCCTCCCTGAAGGCACAACCTGGTTTTGCCCCTTTCACTTATGGCATTCCACCAGCTTGAGGATGGCTTTGGTTTCTATAAGTATAAACAATGGCCTTCATGTATACCAACGTCCCATGTTAGCACTTCTTGGCAGAAACACTGTCTGAAAAACATGCAGTTAACTTTCAGAAAATGAAGTTACTTAGATGAGCCTTAGCTGAAAAATTAGAAAACTGATTTTACTTCAGTTCAAACCAGAAAGCTGAACTACACCTTTGGTGAGCATCAGGAAACTTTAAATTTAAAGTTGAATTTAAAATTCATTCAGCAGTATTAACTTACCATCTAAAGAATCAGAGGCTGAAAGCCATTCCAGGGAGTCCACAGAATCATGTGCTAACACTGGTGCAGTGACCAGATGAGGAGTCTGATTCCCATCCTCTAAATTCAGCCCATCAGGCAGAGAAGTGATGTCAGCCTCTGAGGAAAGCGGAGCTTCGGGCGCCAAACTAGCTTCAGAGTCCAGATTTTCTGGTCTTGGCCAGATTTCATTATCATTGGACTGTTCACTGTCTGAAGTGGAATCCGGTTTGGTGAAATCAAAGGGCAAGGTATTGCTGACAGTTGATTCATCTGCTGAAGGCCGTTCAGCTAAAAAGGTGCTGTCCTGGAAGGTAAACACACTATTAATATTTCCACTACTACAGGGGAAGCATTGGCTGTCCCTGTTGGACTAAACAAATAAAGGGTGTTATCAGCAGACAACAGCAAAATCTGGTAATATTGCCTCTGTGAGAAAGTAATCCACAGAGCAGGAGGTAAATATATACCCTTTGCTAATCATGTCTAATGTACATGTAAAATGCACATCCTTGGGAAATACATTTCATGTCCAGTCATGTCCACTAAAAAGGGAAATAAGCCATTCAGATTGTTTGGGGTGCAGCTTCAGTTAAGGTATTAAGAGATTTACCATCTATATTCACACAACCTCCTTTCCTTCTTTACTGAAAAAAAAATGATCTATTTCTAATTAAATCAAAAATAAATGCACACAGTCCTGCCTGCCTCCCTAAGGTTTGAAGAGATCTTAGCAGCTATTATTAATCAGATATATAATCAATACAGTAATTATAATATTATAAAAATGCCATGTATTGTATGTCATTATTGTATATTATTGTACTTTAATACTGGGAAAAATCAATCAAGGATTAAATTATTTGTTGAAGACTACAAAAGCAAGCTGACTGCCTAAACTTAGGAATTAGTGCTTAAATGTATACCTGCCCTCATATCAGTGCTGTGCATAGTCTGATATGGACAAAGACATCCCTTGGTGTGTGAAAAACTGCCAAACAATTTAACATAGCAGCAATTTACTAAGAACTAACTGACTGCTACAGGTAACAAGTAAAGTTAAGGGGGCAGTGGACACAGGTTTCTGTAATACTTATTACAGTTCAAAACAAAGTACTGATTTAACCGTTTCTGTAGCTCCCCATTCCTGTCTAATCTCTTTCTTTTTCTTAATTGGCATGAACAACAGGAAGGGTCCAAATACTTTTCTATTTGAAATTTTACTCCTGGGTAAAATTCAAGCTGCATTTGAATGCTTTGGAAACAAGCCAGTTAAAGTATTTTTATTTAATTATTTGCCTGCCTGTATTGATCACATTTTTATAGCCAGTTCTTACATCACTCAGTCTTCTCACATTTTTTAATTTATATGGTAACAATCAGTTGAAGAGTGCATATATTGTATAGACATGTGCTCTAGCAATTATCTTTTTTGGCAAAATTGACCATTATAAATAAAACTGTAAAAAAAAGTTACTGTTCAAGATTAGAAACAAATTACACATAGAAATTCCATAAAGAATGAATAAGGACTACCAGCAATAGCTTCTCAATACAGTTTGTTGGGGTTTTGGGTTGTTTTTTTTTTTATGTGAGCATTTAGTTGCCAGAGATTACACTTCATCATTTATTTGAATGTGGATAGATGTTCCTATGGCAACTAACATTATTCAGAGATTCTTGTTACAGTGCAATACATTATATTAACAAGTTTAATATCATATTGGCAAGTTCTGTTTTTTGCTAATGTCTTTTGAAAGGCTTACAAATATGACAGATGACTGCAAACACAGAACCCCCTCCCTGATTTTCCATTTTCTGCTGCCAGAAAGGCATTATATTCAGCAAGCCAGAGCATTCTACCTGTTAGAACTGAACAGAAATAACAAGAAAATACAGATTTTAAAAACTCGATTTTTTCTTCACTTTTTGGAGATCTGTAAACCTCAAAGAAAATAATTAATGACTAGTTAGTGTCATCTGCTGGCAATTAGATGGTGAAGCCATGATAGTGCCACGCTATGTCATGAGTATGTATGGTAATACAAATCCAACTTAAATCAGCTAAAAATTAATAGCAAACCCCTTTAACATAGGTAACAGTTCTACTTAACAGTATCTACTTGAACCATAAAGGTTTGACATCTGTGGAAGTAATTGGCTGATCCTTTCAGCCTTGTTTACTGTTTAAGTATGTTTACAATTTTCTTAAATTTATCTGAAGTTACTTTCTAGATTACACTTGATTTGCAGAATATACACAGCTGTTCGTTGGATATACTCAGTATCTTCTACATAATTATAGTTGTTTACAGAAGACCTAGATGACATTATTATTCATAGTCCATGATTAGAAAAACATAAGTTCCAGGAATTTTTCTTGCACATACTCTTCCCTAAAACTCATTTAAAAATTATTGCAAAGCTTTGAATACTCTAAAATCTTCTTGCCTGCACGTCTGTCAAAGCAACCACAGACAGAATGTAAAGATGGCAGTTTGTCATCTTACTAAAATGAACATCTGCAACGTTTTAATCTAGTTAGATAGCTCTAGAAAAGAGAAAGCTTTTTCCTGACAGTTAATTTAAATTCATATTTATCCACACTATATTTAAGCCATTTATGGCAAATCAATATGAATTTGCATCTAAGACATTAATGATTAGTTTTAAAAACTCAAGGAAGACTGGCAGGAAATTAAGATAGTTATAGCTGTGACTGTTCTAACAAGAATATTTGGGTTCTGCGAAGTCACTGAGAATTTTCTTCCATAAAGAATCCAGAAGTTGACCTGAAATTATATGTGTCTGTGTTCACAACATAATCTCGTAATGAACTTAGTGAAAACCTGCCATCAAACATAGGTGGGTCTGGATTTTGTAGCATGAACTGAGCTCATTTCTTCTTGGAAGGCATGTCTGTGTTACGCAACACAGTGCAGAGCAGAAAACTACTGGATAAATCTTTAAGCCCAGACAATGCACCACCATTCAGAAATTTTAGCTGTGGGTGGAACTAATTAACTCAATCTCATTGTCACGGGCACCTAACTTGGTATTTCAGGTTAGAGCCCCACTTCATTGTACAAATATGATCAGGGATACTAAGTTTCCTGCCCAGTGGGGAACCTGAGTCTTTATGCTAGGTTTTTCTGAAGGTAATCAGAGGAGACAATTGCAATTGCAAGAGAAAAGAAAAAAAGGAACCACTGGCTACCATTTTTCTGTATTTCATTTGATGGCATTAAGGAGATGGGCATCATTTTAAAACTGAACTGGGAACTTTCAGGGAAAGAAATACAGGAAAAAAATGAACATATGAAATTTGCACTTCTATCTATCTCTTCTAGCAGGCAGTTTTAATGCTTGCATCTATTTTTGCTTTCTAAAGAGGTTTTACTCAAGTATACAGTGTGCCTTCATTACAAATTATTCTATATTAACAACAGGCTAGAGAAGCTCTGTGTGTTGGCTGTAACTCTGTCTTGCTAAGTTGTTCAAACATGTCCAAAGACCACCACTCAGTACAATACTCACATCAAAATCTGGACGCTCCGGAACAACTGGATACTCAGTAATCCAGGATGGGTCTTCCGGTGTAGAGTGTAGTATTTCTTTCACTGTGGAAATAGAAATACTTGGAATCTAAAGGCTACAGTAGCAGTGTGAACAAATTGTTTGGAAGACTGACTGAAAAAATCTCCCTCATTTCAGATTTGTGACAAAGATCTTTTCAAAAAGTTTACTAGGGGAGATTTCATTTCTGGAAATGCCCCCAGATCATTGACAGGAAGTACAGATAAAAAATGAGAACAGAGGAATGGATAGCACTCTTCTGCCAACTCTAGCAGGGTCACCAAATACTCAACAATAAACCAGGTGTTTTCTTTGTGCTGCTCAAGGACAGCACAGGGCTACCAAGCTGAGGGTGATCTTAGTGTAACGTGCATCATGTGAACCACATTTCCCCTTCTAGTCCTGTTGGAATTTTTGGAAGTATTACTGAAATTGCATACCACAAACCTCAGTGTCAAAAAAGAAAAAGAAGAGTCTAATCTAATAGACTAAGAATAGGCTACTACTGCTAATGAATTGGCCTGGTTAAGATCAGAATAAAATAACCTACAAAGCGGTTGTTTTTGTTGTTTCTTTTTAATTATTCAGAGGGCAACTGAATTATTCGCTCATTAGAGGTTTATTTTACAACAACATCAGATGTATGGCCCACTGATGCATCATAATTAATACCCACCATTAGTAAGTTGAAGAGAGTTAGGGTCTAAAGACAAGGAAGTGTTTTCAAGCAAAGCATTTTTCTGGAGGATTTCAGCAATATAATCTCGGAAATCACTGATGGTATACACAGCTGTTGGATTATCCTCTATGCCCATAAAGGAGTTGTCCTCCACTTTGTTGGAATGGAGGTTAATCAGGTCCCAGGTGGCATTGCTGATGGCTTTTCCATCAAAGGTGACAGCATAGTGAACTTCCACCCCACTTCAGTTGTACAAAGAGAAAGAGAACACAGATGAAAGACGCAAGGGTTTCCAGCATATAGCAAACACAACGAATTTTTTCTAAGAACCTGTGTCAGTACCCTTTTTTAATACAAAAATATATTGCTTTAAAGGATTCTAAACAAAAATTTAATTCCTTTCACACTTGCAGCCGCCTGCCTGTGCTTTCTACCGCTGCAAAGTTCTCAAGGAAAAGGCTACCAGAATCCAATATCTGGTCTCATCCCAGCCTTGTAATTCTACTAGAGAATGATAGAGACACCACAAGCAGACCAAAACATTGGCTTTCTGCCAGCATTATTGGTGGGCCTGCCAGCATGAGTGATGATTTTACGATCGTGCCAATGAAGGGAATGGCTCTGAGGTACTAAAACAGCTAGGAAAAACAGGCTGCCTATAGTAACAACCTACAGTAGCAAGAGGAAGCTCTGATCACTGTCCTTGTGTAGTGACAATCTGCTTGAAATAATGTCTTTAACAGCAATAAAACAGTATTAAGTACAGTTCATAATTGAGAACGTTTTTTCCAGAGTAATTTGATAATTTATTTTTTAACTGTTTTGTATCTGTGTACTGCTTAGCTTTTTTCTTATTAACTCTCATCCATTTTCTTAATTTTCTTTTCCTGAATACATCTGGGTGTCCTACCTCACATGACAGCATAGGCAGCAATCAGATTTACCATACACTGGGCATGAGCATAAGGGAGCTTTAAAAAATATTACATATTTTAGCTGCACACAGGGCATAGCAAGATAATGTAGTAAACTGTGAAGTGTCAGAAAAACGTGATCCAAAGACAGGTTTTCCGCATTCCACAGAGCTGGACAGGATTATAAAATAACAGCTCTGTTCAGAGAAGCCTCTAAAACCCCAATACCAGATACAAGAGAGACACAATCAGCAAACGTACTGACTAAAACCAGGAACCTGGCAGAGTTTTGCCGCTGGGTCTCTCATTGAAATGAGCCCACCATGGGCACTGACTATCAGCAGAGGAAATAAAATAGGACAGCAGTACTGAAAAGGCACAGCAAAGATGGAATGCAGTATGATCCTCAAAATTAACGTTTGTATGTAATACAACTGTGTTTCCAGTTGCACTTAATAATTCCTAACTAATAACTATGCCACTGTCATCTGTCTGCAAAGGGCTAAAACATTAGGTGCTTGGAACATGGCCTTTGTGAATAGTTGCATGCATCTTAGCTTGCAGATCAGCAAAGTAGTAGAGGATGGCTTTAATTCACTATTGCCCATGGTAAGATTTGTCTTTTCTAACCTCTCTTCTAAAATTAAAATGCTCATTCTCTGTAAAACTCTTTGTGAAAACTGGTTATGACGTTGCTGAGAAATACATGAAAGAAAATAATATATCCAGTAAGTTAAAGACTTCAGCTCCTTTTCTGTCTTGTGAAATTCTTAAATTACTAAAGGATAATAATTTTGGATACTTAACCTGCATACGGCTGAAAAAACACAAGTCCGTACTGATCCCATATTTTGCTAAGGAATGTTTATCAAACTACTGGTAAGACATGCAGCATCTCTGGTCTTGAGGTAGCAAAGCCAACTGCCTTTGTTGCAGAACTATGGTTTTCTTACCAACTTTAATTTCTATAATAATAATCACCATCCCTCATCTATTCAAGACTTTGCTGCAAAGCATAAAGACCCTGAGTCATCATTAAGCAATTTTGTTTTCTTTACAAAAAAGGCTCCTATAAACAAGTTAACCCAGTATCTGACTTGTATTTAGGAAGATTTTCCCCAAGTAGTTTTTTATGACTTGACCTTAAATAAGTAAATTAGGTTTATCCATAATCAAAACAAAACAGTTACTTGGCCCTTCTGGTAGAATGCCCTCATATAATATTTATGCTGGATAACTATCTCACTCTGGAGCCAAAACTACAAATCCCCAAAACAGTGTCTTCCAGCTAAACACATTTTTCCATCTTTATTTTGACAATAGCTACAAAAAAAAAGTTGTCTTTACCTGTCGTCCTCAGGAGACCTGAATACAGAAACAAAACAAAACACAACAGCAAAAACTGTTAACGAATGTTACAGTTTCCTTTGCATCTTCTAACTTTAATACACTGCTTTGGTATTATACAGGGTGCACAAATTTGACAAAGCATGTAGCCAAATAGTTATAAGCTGCATAGTTATCCTGCCACATAACAAAGTGTTCTGCTTTTATTTAGCTGAGGTATTTCCTATTGATCACAAGGAATCAGCAGAGCACAACCATCTCAACTTACTGCAAATAATGCAGTTACATTGCTGTCAATACCAAGAAAATCAAGGCTCAGTAATTGTACCTAAATGTTTTGTTTACAAACACTTTGTTTCCTTTGTCGTGCACAGCAGAATACAGAGCTCAAATACTTTGGCAGAAATGTCAACATTTTATTTGTCTTCTCAAATGAAAAGCTTGCAAATGCATAAGACTGCAGAGACCAAGACGGACGGTTTCGCTACCTTCCAAGCTGGAAACTGAACACGGTCTAGGGTTCCAAGCATAAAACCTTTCTCACTATAGCTGCTTTGTTACCTGCATGTCTTCTAGTTAAAACATTCCAGCCAATAAATTCTAAGAAACACAGCTTATTAGATCTCAAAGAGAACGCAATTTAGATTAACTCATGAATAGTTTCATTAGGCTCTGAAAGTTATATGTAGACTTCACAATCATTTGTGATCTGGCATCAGATGTTTGATGCATAATAGGCAGGATTCACTTTTTCCCAAAATTAAGTTAAAATCTCATTCTGAAGCACAAATTGATTTGAGGAAACTAGTCTATAAGAAAAATATTTATAAGAATAAAGAGAGTTAAAACATTTCACATTATTTATCAAACTATTCACCCACCTTTGCTTTGATCAAAGGGAGGAAGACTTTTACATATCTCAAACATCAACCTTTAGAATAATCGAAATTAAAATTAAAAAATATGAAAAAAATTAATATGCCACATTTTTCCAAAAAGGTTTGTGTGTTCTCCTTTGTTTACTAAAACAAGTCAAAATCACTGAAGAAGCATCAGGTAGTCATTTTAAATTGGAAAAGATGTCTTACTTTTCAAATAAAAACTTGAAGAATAATGCCTTGCCTTAATGCCTTAATGCCTTAATGCCTTGCCTTAAAATGAATTTCTCTGATGGATGCCTTCCAGAAAAAAAGAGATGATTACACTTATAGTACTGTATTTCTATTCCAACCTCTGTACATAGAGGTGCCAAATATGAAACACTTGTCTTTTTTGTTAATACATCCTGGATTTTCCATGCATATGCCTGGCATTCTTCCAAGTGTGGCACTCACGCATCATGCCATCATACGTGATCAGTTTTAATCACTGCATACGCATTAGTATCTTTTTACCTGTAATCCAGGACATGAATGCTTTTGTATCCAGGTAGTTCTTCAAATACACTTTCGATCTATTGAGAGGGGAAAAACCAAAAAAATTAACACAGATTTCCCTCACCCTACTCAGTTAGTTAAAAATCAGGAGGTATTTCAACATTTTCTAAAACTGTATCTGAACTTTAATTTCTAATAGGAGAAAAACAGTTGAATATTCTCTTTCATTATGGAAGAAGAGTTTTGGTGACATTGTTTCATTATTAGAAATGGAAAAGGATGAACAACATCTAGCATTCCCAAAGAACATTCGGGGTTGGGGATTCCAACAGACTCCGCAGAGATCTGCATTGTGAATAGCAGACTATGTTTTCTGTTATTTATGCAGCACAAACCCTCTCTGCCCTAAAGGTTTGCACTACCTTCCAAACCAATTTGGATTAAAAAAAAAAATCAAGAAAATGCTTTGGACTTTAGCAACTTAAACCAGAGGAGCAGCTGCCACCATAGTAGGAACAGGGACCTCTTAGACTCCAAAGAGGCATTGATACATTACATACCGCAAAACACGTCTCATCTCCACTAAGCCAAACATACAAAGGGCTTAGGAGTAACTGGCAGTACTACTCAGAAAAGGCAATTGGGGCGAGAAAAATGGCAGCCTAATTCAATAGACCACTGTGTTACCTGAGGAAAACAAGAAATAGAGTATTGAAGGTTCATGCCCATTTGAGGTTTTTTATTTCCTTCCAAAAGGTCCTTGCCAACTGGAGATTATTTTTTTACTCCTCAAATTCTTCTTCCCCTCCCCAGTCTCCCTAGTTTTAAACTGTCTCTGGTGAGACTTAAACAACCAAAGTGCTGCTGGCTACTTTTTTTTCCTTCAAGAGCTTCTTTATCCAATAACAGAGAAAACCAGGCAAGGCATCAAAGGAGTGGAACATCCATGTGCCAGGTGGACTCTGTCCCATCTGACATTTCTTACACACACACACACATACACAATATGGTATTGCTACTTGGCAACACAGATAGGAAAATTAAGATGTCTAGCATACGCTAGCAACTTGTGACATTTGTGGTGATGCTTTTTGGCTGCCATGAGAAGTACATCTCTTTCCCATCTGGCCCATGATCTGGCACAAGGTTAGGCACAGTAAAAGGGATTCAACAGAGAACCCCAACTAAATGGGTCTAAGAAGGAAGCAAAGTTAGAGAAAAGATATGATTCATAATGCCCTGCTGTATGGTAGCTTAGATGCTTCTCCCAAGAGGAAGGAAAGACAAACTCTCTGCATCAAGAAAATTATGGTAATAAAATTACCAATACCTTAGACAAAACAAAAAAAATTATTGGAAACAATAGGGAGACAAAACTTAGGAGACAGCAGTATGATCATATTTTAAATACGCATTTGTGCATTGGTGGACCAGTAACTTTATTTGTAGCATACAAATTAAAACATTACATTTTAATTAAAATTAAATTAATTTGAAATCGTATTTCAATAAATGATTCATATGTGTGCATATGTATATGTTTCTACGCACATGCACATGTATATTTTTTCTTTGAAGTAGGTGCTTAACAGTTGAAATCGTGGTTCATTCCCACTGACTCCAATGAGATGTAAGTATGTGTTTAAGAACCGGCTGGAGGGTTTTAAAATGTGCTTGCAGGTACTACTGATTCTGGGCATAAAGGAGGAGTAAGAGTTGTCTTGCCAGTGTAGATTTCATAGAGTATTTTACTGCAGTGCACTATGATTCATTAGAAGAAATGTTGCTCCTTGTGGAAATAATGGATGAGATCTGCTGTTTGTGGCTTCTTCAGATTTCCCCATCGCCTACTCTGTATAGACAGATTCTCTAGACTGGTGCCAGAGTTTCTTCTACGTCCCAAAAATCTCAATACCACATAATCATTAAGATATCCCACATCCTATTTCAGTGCTTATCTTCTATAGGAAACTCAGAACATGCCCATACATGACTTGATAGACCTCTATGCCCTCTGTGTGCACTTCACATTAAAGCTGTGCTACACCTGAATTACTCGAGCTGCCTTCCAGGACTGCTTCAGCATAGGTTGATTGCTCTGAACTGTAGTCGATTCATGTCCTGCCTTCTAAGAGTGTAAGCAGGCAGGTTTGCCAAGACCCTCAAATTACCTTTTCACTCCCCAGTTTCAGATCAACTACATTATGGAAGAGTTCAAACTGGATGAGATAAGAAAGCAATGCAAGAAGCTCTAGGCAGATTGGCCAATTGAGAGATGGTAAATGTATCTTTAAGATTTTCAAGTCCTAAAACTTTAAGAACCAAGGACATTGCATCAAGAGGCAAACAAGAATCTTGTCACATCTCAATGTTTAAAAGCTCTGTTTGCAGTAACAGTGACAGGGAGAGGTACAGCAAAATTCTGAACTGATGGTAAGGCCAAAGTCAGCCATGGTAGAAATAGGTCTTTAATATGACTAAAATAAGTGGAAATATTTTTCATTTACTAATAGCACCTGGCTTAGTTTCTTTTGCTAACACGATGCAAAGCAAATAAAAGAAACCAGCAAATGTGGGGGAGAGAGCGGTCTCTCAGAAAGGTCATGTTTAAAGTATGTCTCCATTCAGGGGTTCAGTATAATTTTATGACCCTCCCAAAAAGCATACTTTCATCTCTTTTGCCTGCAAAAAATGATAGCAGGCCATTTCAAGAAAAAACACAAAGAAAACTATAGTAACTGGACTTAGGCAATTGGTATGCTACACACAACATGTGGCACTCCACTGCTTCAAAAAGGCAACCTGTCAGACAGAATGGTGTATTCTTATAGTGGGTGAACATTTTCCAGCCTGACTAGGGCAACAAAAGCCCTCAGCTGGTTCTGCTTAGCCCATGAGA
Source organism: Cuculus canorus (assembly GCF_017976375.1). Classification (NCBI taxonomy): domain Eukaryota; kingdom Metazoa; phylum Chordata; class Aves; order Cuculiformes; family Cuculidae; genus Cuculus; species Cuculus canorus. The sequence goes on along the minus strand of NC_071401.1, from coordinate 117,460,310 downwards.
AAAGGGCAGTCCTAACAGAGTTGTGTGTGCTACTATTGCTTTGCAGAGATAGCCAAAAGAAAAAGGAAGTCAGCGAAGATATTCACCTGAGAAATGAATTGTTCGGAGAGTAGTTGATGTTTTGCAGAAGTTGGGTCACTCAGATCCACACTGTACTCTTCACTATCAATCAAAATGCTAAACTCAATCATCTGTTCACTCACAGGTCTTGCTACCTTCTCATCTTGTTTCTTTATCTCATTATTAATCTGGAAAGAAAGGAAGAAGGGAGAAAACAGGAGGTGATCTAATGCCTTCTTTTTGTTTTACCTTTTGGTATTTTTCCAAGAAATAAGTCCTCTTTACTTACCACATATGATATTCCTACCTGTGCTGGATTTGCTCCATGTAAAAAGCATCCCTAGATACATATGTCTACATATGGTCTGCCATCTGGCAACAGCACACCACATTCCTAAGCTTGGGTCTAAATATCTTTCTTATGTAGGCTAGAAACCTCTCCAGTTGCTGCAAACCTGAAGGGTTCTTTAGCTCATGATGGGGCAAAAAACCTGAGCCCTCTCACTCAATGCTATATAGACAGGAACACCTCAGGGCAGTATCCACTGATGGTCACGGACATACTTAATGACATATGAAAATTGCAATCCAAAGCACAGCATGCTCTCTTGAGCCACCATTCTCTTGAGTGGCTGTGCAATGTATCAGGGAAGCATGTAGGTCTCATGGCTGCTACAGGCAGAAGTGAATTCCAAGTTTTTATCTAATTTGAACAACAGAGCAACACAGGAAGAACACTTTCTTCTTAGTTTCCTGATATTTTACAGCCAGCATACTTTTCTTTGTGGTATACTGAAAGACATGAGAAAAACTATGTCTTGATTCACGCTGTTGTGTTCTAAAAAAAAAAAAAAAAAAGAGATTGGGGGAGATGGAAGGCTGGCTTAAGTTCTCTTTAGTGAAATAGCCAAATGTCGTTTTTTGTTGTTGCTTTTTCCCCATTTAAAGAGAAAAAAAAAAAGAGACCCAACAAAGCAGACCTTCTCATAAAAACTGCAGCCTGCGTTGTGAATGGTGCAGGAAATGGAAAAATTTTTCTCCACAAAGTTTAGCTGCCACAAGTGAGCCACTCATATGTTGCTTAGGGACCCTCTAAAAATTATTAGTTAAATCCTCTTCCCCCCTCCCCAACCCTTTTATAACTAGATAATTTTCTTAAGGAACATAAAGACCGGTACACTAATTAAAGCTATTTAGCATTTGAGAGATGCATACTTGGCAGGCATATATGTGCTGCTACTATATGACTGTTGTTACACTATGTAGTTTGAATCATTTATCAGTCCCTCAAAGCCAAAAGTACAGTCAACATATGAGCGCGGTTGATGAGCTTTGCTCACTCTTGGTCTTGTATTCTGCAAGGCATTTTGGCTGCTCAGAGTGATGATGAGGTGTGATGTAACTGTATAGAGTGAAAACACCATAGCAGCAGCAATCTAATTCTGGTTTCTTTCTGATTTACTGAGTGATTCTATTCTCTGCTCAGGCAGAAATACTTCAGGCAGTTCTATTTCAAAAAAGAATAATGGTGTACATGGCACCAAACCACAAGTGTCCTTGGTATATAATATAAAGTCAGACCCTGGACTTGAGTCAGAAGCTGTCTGCTTGTTTCATACTCAATATTTATTCTTGGAAGCACAATATCAGAGCTCCACAGTCAACCCTGAAAGCTCTAGAAGAAAGTATACTTTGGCATAGCTTTGTTTTGTGGCCATACCAGGTTACAGAGCAGAGGGCATTTGAAGTCAGTACCATAAATCAGTTTCTACTTATATGCAGCATCTGCAGCTCTGTAAGCTTCTCAGTAAATCCACTGAGAGTTTCACATTTATAAGAAGACAAAAGCCAACTGATTCACACCATTGGTTGGCAAAATTTTCTTCAGTCATGTAGGCCCATGAATCCTGCAGATGGATTCTAGATTTTCGGCTTAAATTTTAATCCAGAGGAGATGTTTCCTGGAAGGAAATACTTCCCTGGGACCTGTGTGGTGGTCAGCACTTTTGAATGCCGTGTCAGTCTTACAGACACATTTTAAGGACTTGATAACACGGTAAGAGTGACTGCAAGATGAAAAATAAAATTCCACCTATGCCAGGAAAGGAAAAGGAGCTGAGAATGAGAAGGAAACTTCAGGGCTATCCAGGCCACCTCTCTGCTATCCGACACAATTGTACCATGTGGACCCTCAAAACACTGCTGCAGCAGTTCAAGGTGTATTGTATTTCTGTGGGAATAATGGTGCTCTACATTCTTCTTGGAGCTTTCAGAAGCTCTGGGCATTCCATATCTAGTCCTACGTCACAAGTGAAATCCTCACCTGATAACTCAACTGATCTATTCTCTTTCACTGTCCGGGAAGCGGCATTTCAAAGCCTCTGCAAATGAAAAAATACTGACCCAGGAAATTATTTTAGAACTTTCTAAAGTTTATGCCCTGTTTCTATGAAATCTTAATTTTTGTTAACAGTATGCTAACACAGTATGCTAACAACACCTTTAAGTACTAGGAAATACAAATGACCACAAATAATGTTATTTAGGAAAGGCAACAAAATGCTGAACTGAATGAAAACACTCACAGTAGTGTCTGCATCTTCGATTTCGCGGACAGTACCGCCCACAGGACTCTCAATGGAGATCTCATGGGGGGGAGGAACATTGGCAGCAGCATCTGAGTTTAAAAGAGAGCAGTATTATTTTGTTTGGGATTTTTTTATACCCATGTGCATGTAGATACACACAAAAGCAGTTCAGCAAGCAAAAACTAACAGTAAAATTTGATTCCTGTTCCCATCATCATGACAGAAATGACACATGAAACACCTGAAGAGTCTGAGGAAAAAATATCAAATGCACTACAGAATAAAATGTTAATGTTCTGTCCAAGTAAATCGTATTTTTTGGAAACATGAAGTTAAGTGCAATAAAAAGTGCACAGAACTAGTTTCTCAAGTAGAATTTTCGTGATTCATACAATAACAAAATAATGTCAGCATATAACATATCTCCAGCTCATAAACAGCATTATTTGAGATGCAAAAATTCACAGCTCTTCCTGAAATCCTCTCAATTTTCTAGTAATTCAGAATCAGTCTTGACAGGAGTTAGATGAAAACTGACCTCTTAATGTGGTAACATCAGCATCCGAAGCTGGAGTTGGAGTCCCACTACTGCTAAATAAAAATAAAATCAGAAATTGAAGGTGGACATGGTGAGATAGACTTATTAGTTTTTAATTTATCTTTGATTTTGATGCCACACCAAAAAGCACGTTTGCAAAAGAAATTTGTCACACTACTACTTCACTGGTAACTTCATAAAACATAGGCTTTCCCATATTTCAGTGATCTTTTGCCACTTAAACATTGGGTGACTTGCACCACACAATACATAACCCGCCTCTCCAGGTTGCTGACTTCCTTGTATTCCAGCTGGTGGAGTCCCACCAAAAATATATTTTGCCTTCTAGCAGTTCTGTAAAGGAAGTAAATGTGAAGACCAGAGATAAAACAAAAAGATAACTTGTAACATCCTAGAAAATGCTCAGTTTTTAAAGTACCCTCTAGTGCACTAAAACACCATAACTATACTAAAATCACTGCAAGAAGATGGGTTCTTTTCATCATGACTTTTACTCTGCCTATTTGCCAATCTTCAAAAGGCATCGGTTTCCAATCCAATTATTGCATTCACACACACACAAAACAACTCTAAAAACAGATAAAAATCAGGTGAAGACTGTCAGCCTTAAAACCAACAGCTTTGACATGGCCCTTATAGCTCCTTGAGTCCAGTTCTCTAAGCCCTGAGCCACTGTAAGTCACCAAGACTAGGAGACACACTTTGACAGAAACAATCTTCCCTGAATGAAGAAAAAAAATTTTCAGCTTTGTTGTATTTTAATTACATTCAGCCCAGCCTGGAAGACTGGAAATTTAAGTGCTGGAGAGAAACTTCATCACTTCAGAAAATCATTGAAGTTCATTGCATTGAGATATTTCGCTCACTTCTCATGAAACTCCTTTTTTATTGGTGATCTGGTCATATTTGTGCCATAAAATAAGTGTTGCAGCAAAAAGACTTTACTATAATATATACAAGCACTGATACTAAGTGAGCCATAGTCCCTAGCCTTGCCAGGTATGATTTTTTATTCCACTACTAGATTACTGATCTTGCAGTCTGTCCTCAAGCAATACTCCAGTCAAAGTCAATAGATATTTTCCCTCTTTCAGGACATATAATCAGTCTCTGTATCGCTCAAAACAACAAAATCTTCCAGCAGCAGCCAGACAACCAGAACCAAAGTTACATACTAAAGATACCGGAGCACAAGCATATGATCAAACGTATGATAGTGTCACTGTGTTAATACCTGAAACTCCATCTCTCTCCCTGCCTCTCACAACCACATAACAGTCATCAATAAACAGAACTGAAGACAAATCTGATATATTTTCTATTTAAGCCAAGGGAGGCCAAGGCTAGTCCAGTGCATAAGTTCAAGGAATGTTAAAATGGCAAGTTGAGGTCTACACAACAATTATAAAATATTAATGAAAATAAAATAATCTCCTGATGAACAAAGGAGAAAATACTTATTCAAGAGCTTAAACAGAGCCTTCATTTATTTTCTTGAACAACTAAAGCCAATGAGCTCCATGTGAGCTCTGAAATCTACAGTTTCTTCATGTCTGCTTCCATCTCGTGGACACTGGTACCTGGTTTCAGCCAGCACAGAACAAGGTAATGCTACCAATTCTTTGACAACCTCAGTAACTCTTGGAATGATTTTCAAGACTGGAACACCGTATATTACTAGCAAGTACAATTTAGACAAGATGTCCTCTCTTATCTTCTCTGATCTCATGTATAAAGAGTCACAAGTAACTAATTCAAAAAATATCAACTCCTTTCTGCTAAAAAAAAAAATCACAAAAATCCATATTAAATGGATTTAGATTTTCTTAAGAATGCTGGTTATAATTTAGTTCTCTTATTTTTTCCCCACCTTAGAACTGAAATAGAAACTATTGCTTAATTATTAATTGGTCAGATTAAATATTTCCCAAATAAGTTCACTGAACTATAAGGATGCATTACTCTTACCAATTTCAATAGGCATTAGATTACATCTATACCAGACTTTTACCAATTAACAGTATGAGTAAATAAAGCATTTTACTACATCATATTTAAAGTCGTTATTGTTAGAAGCAAATAAGATTCAATTTTTCAGGAGAGGTGAAACAATCTGGGCTTTTACTTACTACAAACTCTTTAGCACAGCTAAGATGAGAATAAAAACTCAAAACCAAAGTGATGTGCAGTGAAATAACACTGCTACAGGATTTGTAACGTTCTGTTCATCTGAAGTACTCAAACACATATAAAAACATTAGCTGACCTTGTATGGACCCCTTTTTCTTTAGAAAGGGGTGGCAAGGAATAGGACTTGTTATGGTAGGAAAAATCATGCTCAACCTGAGACTCAAGGGACTCAATCCAGCTGCCCACAGGGTGATGCCTATTACACTTCAAGATGCCTCCAGGCATTTCTGACCTCCAGCTGCTGCCCCAGAAGGCACCTGTCAACTGCAGATCCTACATCACGCCTGCTAGCCTTCTGCAGATGAGATCTGTAACTTGGAGCATCTCTGAAATATTTAATCATCTCACAAACTGAATTGTGCATCCTGTTCTGTGGTGAGTTAGTCTTAGCTAAGGGCCAAATGCCCACCCAACCACTCTCTCACCTCCCCTTCTCAATGAGACAGGAGAGAAAATAAGATTTAAAAGCTCGTGGGCTGAGATAAAGACAGGAAGATTGCTTACCAGTTGTCTCCATGGGCAAAACAGACTCAGCTTGAGGAAAATTAATTTACTGTATATTTAAATAGATTTAAGTATTGAGAACAAGACAAAGGCTAAAACACCACCTTTCCTCTACAGTTCCCCAGGCTCAGCCTCACTCCTCTACCCAGTGTGGGTTCTGCGGGGGCAGCAGTTCCTCCAGGAAATATCTATGTACTCCAGCATGAGTCTTTCACAGGCTGCAGGGAATACCTGCTCTACCATGGAGTGCCTCCTCCTCCACCTTCAGTTTTGGTGTTTCCTATGCCACCATTTCTCATTCTTCTTGCTCCTTCATCCTCACCCTGTGCAGGTTTTTTCACTCTTTCTTACACAGGCTCCTCCTGAGGCTCTACCGTCACGTTTGAGCAGCTCAGCCGTGCCCCTGTGGTGGGGCCATCAGATCTGACTGGAACCAACCGTGTCAGCTTAACGCAGCCCTGGCCTCTCCTCAAAGACACCATCCTGCAGTTCCTTGCCAGCACCTGGGCACCCACACTCAGTATCACAAGATCACTTTTAACTGAATTGCTCGAGTTTTTTTTTTTTAAAAAACTCAAAGTAGGCAAGAAAATACAAGAAGAATGCTATCATATAAAACACACTTTCTGAAGAAAAAGAGTTTGCAAACAGAATAGCCTAAAATTGGTTTTCTAGGATAGAGTACTACTTCTAGATTAGATTACTAGTTATAGATGGATGAATCAAAATAGAATTCTCCAGTGCTTCAAAGGTCCCAGAGGACTCTCACTGCCACTGACTTAAATGAGCAACAGCCCTCTCTCCGACAGGCTGCTTTGGTTAGGAACATCAACTTAGGTGTCTGGCAACCACAGACCAAACCAGGCCATGGGGCAACCATGACAGTGTTGAAAGGCAAGGTTAGAATAAAGCCACTGTCATTCACAGTATAGTAAACTCGTCACCTTAAGAAGCAACAGGACATGCTCTTTGTCAAGGCCAGGTAATACATTCTCACCGGCACTGAGACACTTTTAAATACAAGCCCCAAAGACCTAACCAATTTTCTGACAAAACTCCAGATCACAGCTGGCTGAAAACTAAAGACAAGGTCTTAAATAACACCTAGTAAAACCCTAATCAATGTAACCAATCACAACAGACAAGTACCAAATTTGGTAAAATTAACAGTTACCACTTTTTCTCAGGAGAATAAACATGCTGGTTTAAGAAACTGTGCTATAGCCAACCTCACTTTACGCACAATGGTTTTTTTCATTGCTTTACTGGAATGGTGGGGTTTGCTTTGGTTTTGCATCTGTTTCTTTTTGCCTTCCACTTCCCTCTAACATTTTACTTTTTCAAATTCTCACTTTATTATCTCCCAAAAAAAGCAGCAATACTACTAGGTATCTCTAAGGAAGCCACTCAAAATACACAGGACAATGCATATACTGATTTGCCTGAACACAATGCTCTTTGAAGTAAACACAGATTCAAATTCCCCTTGAGCCATACCATTTAAAATATTGGGGATTTGCCCCAGGACTAATCCAGGGCTCAGGCTTTATTTTTAACTATACCTATACAAGCAAGCCACTCCCACTGGAATGGCTGTATTCCAGCAAGAGCTCATTGTGAATTTGAGACACATACATATGAAATGTAGTTTCTATTGTCCTACCTGCATGAGTGATGCTCTGGACCACCTTGGCTGAGCAGTAAGCAAAATATAAAAACATGCACAGATGTATGGAAAGGCAGGAAGGAACATGCACAAGCAGATGTCTAAGCAGCCAAATGAACAACACTGCACTGTGTTTCCTTGGCAGAAACAACAAGATTCACATCACACAGCTCTGTTAAACACTTGGATCCAGGCAAGTGTAAGACAAGACCCATAAGGGGTCTGAGGAAAACAGTGCTTATAGGTAGCCCACATGTATTCAACACACCTACAACACACACAGCTCACAAATAAAGCCTCTATTTCCCTTCTTCAAGGGAAGAGCATGGTGAGAACTTCTGTGTGACATTCGTAATGTCAGGAACGGACTTGATAGGTTCCAATCCACCATAGCGCAGAGTGTGCCATTGACTCACAGGCAACTGTAGAGACTAAATGAGTTCTTTTGTGCAATCATGCCATGTTATTAAGGAAAAATACCACTCTGCACCTGTCAGCTGGGGCAGCAGTGATACAATTTCTCTTCCCCATGAAATTTTATAAAGGTAGCAGCAGTTACAGTTTTCTCTACATTTTTCCTGAAGATTTAACACAAACTCAAGTCTGTGATTGAAGAAGGTACCATCTTCAGATTTGTACTGCATTTTCTGGACATCCATCAGTTTATTTATTAGTTTCAAAGTCCTAAAGTCTAATTTGTAATGGCAAGAATTTAATTTTTTTAAATATTACTATTTCAATATTCATAGGAAAGGAAAATAATTCTATAGTCTGATATGCAATTTCAGAAGTATTTTTATCCAAGTACAGAATGCAAGACTGAGCCTTTGTATTCAGATTTTCTCCTTCTAAATTGTACTCATATTTATCTTATTTTTTGTTTAGACAGTTCTTGAATTTTGACCTCTTGTTTTTAGTTAAAGCAGGACAAACCTTTCATATTTTCTACCTGACAGTAGAGAGCACAAAAGACAAAATACACAACCGAAGAGGAGGAATGTGGAACTCTTCACATGAGGTAAAACTGTGCAGATGCTTAAAAATTTCTGAAATTAGCAATATCGTTGCCAAGTCCACATGAAGAGAAAATAAGGAGCTCAGGTATGTTTCTACTTCACTACAGGCAGAACTGCTGAACTGTTGAAATGATCCCAACACAGAAGACAAACTTTTTTCTTTGATAAAACACATTTAGATACAAGGTACAAAATTTGAGTTGATACATCATCAGCCTTTGTTGCCACCACTGATGAAATATGGATCCGGAATTTGCCAATGCATTTCAAAGCAGAGAACAGAACTGGACAGAACAAAGGAGGTCTGGACATTATTTATTGAGACTAATTTCAGTAAATGCTGCATCTGCAAGTACCAGTCAGAAAGAACGCGTGCTTCTGTTGATTTAATTTCACATTAGTAGCTACATATGAAGAAGTGAAAAAGTAGTGCATTATATTAATCCTTTTCAACTATCCCTTAATCCTTATGTTTTCTTCAGTATGTTATTGTGCAGACAGCATTCAAACAAGGCTATGACAAAAGCACTCTAGTTTTCTACTGCTGCAATTTTGTGCTACTCCTTTGCCTTCAGCTGATTCTCAAGATCTGGCTTTTGACTCCCTAGGAATTAGAATGGCTGTTCTACTATCACGAGATCTACTCAAATAGCGAGAAAGTAAAATTAATTATGCAAAGTTGCAACAACATACTGAATAAAGCAATCATTAAAAGTCTTCAGCTGATGCAGTGCTCCCACACTTCCAACTGAGTAAAACTCCATAGTGTCTGCTGGGCTGCTCTTTGCACATGTGGATTATACCCCATATATTACTTTTCATTTGAGGTTTTCTCCTCAGTGGCACTTAGGTTAAGCCCTCAGTCCCTTAAAAGGCCAGGCTAGCTGAGCGTTTAACCTACGTGAATGCGTGCACTGGTCTTACGGGAACAAACTTTCATCCTGCTGTTACGCAATTGTCAGTAATGCCGGATTGTGAGTTATTCTGGGAAGTAAATTACACAAGTACAAGCCACCTTCCTGTAGGCTACACTAAAACTATCCTAGCATTTAACTAGCTGAAACTACCTTTTTCCAGTTAGATCAATAAGTATTGACATCTAGGTGGGATTATATGAGATGTCTTAAATTATTTAAGTCACAGCTTCAATTCTGCTGATGTTTATAGCTTTTCAGCACAGTTTAGCTTTAACATAGAAAGGTAACGCGGTTAAAATGACTGACAGATATCAAGTGTCTGTCTTCTGTTCTAGATCAACCCCAAATTTAGAAGTTGTTGCACAGAAACAATTGTTTCACTGCAAAAAAAAGGAAAAAAAAGTCAAAGCTCATAAAAAGAAAACACTCAGTTTCTTGTGCCTTGGTTATGCTCTAGAAAACAAACCTACTACAAGGTTTCCTGTGTTCTTATCAGTGTGAAGACAGAGTGGGAAATATGCCTAATGCTAGGCCTCCAAACTGAAGTGACTGCTTCTGCACATTTATTAGAGAAATGGGAGTTCCCCAGAGGACATGTAAGAGCACCTCTGATAGACACCTACTTCGAGGCACCTTCAGGGGTATCCCGTCCTTCCCTGGAAATATGGGAGCCTCACGTGAACATCTCAGCCAGGCATTTAAAGCTGGTGCTTTAGGATAGTCCTACCATCCCTTGAGATGTGAGACTAGATCAGTTCCCTGTTCTGATGCAGATGCTACAGATGGGGAGCAAGACAGCTGTGCTCAAATCGCTGCACTGTCCTACGCTGGACCAGCCTCTCTCTGCACATGTGACAGTGACTGCATGTGTAGTCACTCCGCAGGTGTAGCACTGCCCACAAAATAGCAGAATGACATCCACATCTCCTTCTGTGTAGGAGGGACTTGACACTGCGTGCCTTAAGGACTAGGGGTGATCCTATTTTGGATACTTCCTCTGACCTCTTCCAGAACGTTTTAAACGTTTATTTTCTTCTGATATCTCACTGGACAGACTAGTATATTTTTGCAGGAAATAATAACGTTGGCTGTTGGCAATGCTGAGATAGCTCACTCATTCCTCTTGATGGAAGATGTCTGAAGTTAGATAGGACAACTTCTATCCACAATAGCCAGTTATGGCTTTGGTTTTACATGGTGCTAGCTTACAAACTTCACGTCTTAAACCATGAATGCTCTAAGATGTCCAGAACACTCTTAGAATAATTTTGTGTTAATATTGCCAAAATAATTTATATTAATTTCTTCCTTGTGCTCCATTATCCAAAGCAAATCTGTTTCTATCTCGTTGTTTCAGTCCTGTACCACCCTATGCTACAAAACACTATCATATCCAAGCACAAGACAAATAACAACTTTTAGAGGAAAAGATATAGTAAAACCAATGTTTGAAGTGACAGTGATAACAAAGACACCATCCTAAAGCTATTAATCTGAAGTAATATATACTAGGATAAAAGCAGTGTATTTTTGAGAAAGATGCAATACAGCCCCTCAGAGAATTGAGTTGGGTAAAGCTTGCCAGTTGTCAACTGGAGCCTCTTTAAAGCCTGTCACAAAACCACATAAGATAGCTTTTGTGCAACTACATCATCAATCATTTTGATCCACATTTCAATAAAATGTAAGGCCTGTTTGCACTGTTAGATTGTTTAGCCCAGTGCATGTAGTGACGCTAATCAGCATTGACTCTAACTCCTCTCCTATATCTATCTCTATCTTAACATTTCCTAAATGATCACATTGAGCGATACAGCAGGTTTTCAAACTCAAACTTTTTCAGAAAGATAATTTTTTTTTCAGTTTTCAACATTCAATCTGAGATAACTGTAGCTCTGAATTCACATTTTCTGACAAATAAGATGTGGTCCCATTCCTGTAAAGAGCCAGTCTAGATAATGACTGATGCTAATGAGAAAGAATCACGCCCACAAAGTTTACAAAAACAAAATTATTTTTTACAATTTATTTTCTGTTTGAAAACAAAAGCAAATAGAAGTTTGGGCTATGCTGCATTCTCAACAGAGAAAGTTCTGGACAGATGTATGGTACCCAGTTGACCTGGAGGCTTCCAGCAATGCTTATGTCAGAGGAGTGTTCAGCTCAATGGGATAGAGAGAAACCAACCTCTTAGGAATAATTTTTGCCCTTATTGTCTCATGTTACTAATTTTAATATATAATGTTGTGGTAATGAAAACAGTATAAGGACACCTAATTTTGGGAGTTTGGGGGGGGTTAAAGTCTGTTAAGTGATTTCTCTTCCCAGTAAGTTAATTACTGCTATTTGTCATAGCTTTATTTGGCCTGTAAAGCAAGGAATTGAACCTGCCAGTTTTTTAGATGAGTTCAGCACTGGGTTGTTTGGGTTTGAATTGCTCTAAAAATAACATCTTAGATTAAGTTCTGAGCAGGAAGGGAGTAATAATGATTTGAACTGTTTTTTCTTCTCATTTAAAAAAAAAAAAGGCATTAAAATAGCAGGTCAAGTTCAAGTTTGCTTTTTTAAAAAGAAGCCACAGTTCAGTCTAGTTTTCATTCTTATTGCCTTGTTAAAAGTATGAGAAGCCCAAGCGGCCAAATCACTTGTAACTGTTTTTAGAGCACGTCTCTCAAAAGTTTTTTTTTAAAAAGTATTTCAGAAACATACTTTCTTGCTTGTTGTAATAATGACCGGGACTAACTTAAACCCTCTGGGAAGGGTTCTCAGGATAACAAGAACATTAATACAAGTAACTATGAACATGTCTCTTTCCCAAAATAGATTTCCCCCACTAAACCTCTTCAGGTAAATAGCCTGCATCTGTGCCCGACGGCCAACAAGGTGATGACATACTTAAGCAAAAGTACAAGCCCCAGATCGGCTGAGATATTTTGAGCATGTCAAGCATGATAGGACAGCCTGAGAGAGGTTCACATGCAGGAACCACAGGACTTCACCACACTTTGCTGTAAGCCCTTTAGCACAAAGGTGAATTTTGTTCATCTTAAGTGCACAAATCAACTCAAGAACTGGAGAAAGAACCAATCAGGAGCCTTTAAAAAGGGAAAATTACTTACCTACATGACCAATCAGTGCAGGAGCTGACAAGAAAAAAAGAGAAAAAATGTAACAAAACTTCACAACTCAGCCCCACTGTCATCTCCAGAGAGAATAAAATGCACACACAGATACTCACCTGCCCATTGCTTCCTTTGTATAGGACAGTTTCTGGAAAACAAACAAACCAATTCTAAATGTACTTGAGTATCATAAGATGAAAAGAAATTGAAATGCAGTTTATACTACTGTTTCCCCCCCAAAAAAAAAATTCCCTTTTCTTTGTTCTATGCTCATTTTGAAATTCAAAATTTATTAACAAAGCCTCTGATGAAAAGAAAATTTGTCTTACATTTCCAAAATACAACTCAAACTCAAGAACATATGTTTTAAAGACCACTAGGTTTGTCAGAAGATGCTCTGCATTTTTGCATTTTCCTGCATTATTCTGCAGGAATAACGTTCTCTCACCTTAGAGGAGGCTAGCAATAAAATCCTATTAAACAAGTAGTCTTAAGAAATACAACATTACTTCTGCTACTGTCCATAGATTTAAAATCATCTTTTTGAGAGTACAAGTTACAGGTTAAATAACATAGTTCATGATTATAGAAGTGACAGGTATGATTTTTTCTCATTTATGGGTGTATAAAGACTAAGGCAGGGCTACACAGTTCACGTTTTTTCATGGTATTGGTGCCATTGGTTCTAGAGAGGGGTTAAGGGAGTTTCTGCAAAGAACCCCACAAGAAGTGGAGGAGATCATGAGGAGTTTGCTGCATGATAGTTACTGAGAAATAATGCTGTACCAATGTGAATGGAATATAAAATATTTATAGAAGATTATTGTCCAGCCACAAAGTTTCTGTTTCTCTCTGGCTCTGAGGGGGAAGGGATTGCTTAAGAGTTTGTTTGTTCGCCTGGCTTGCTTTCTTTATACAATCAATGCAGATATATTTTTCACTAAATACTCAATCCAAAATGGAGCAACCCAAGTATCCACTTTGAAGTTAGATTACAATGTACTTAATAAATACTATTTCCACTTGGAAAACTTCTCTGTAAAACACCCATGTGTATTTGGGGACCTAAGGACTGTCACTCTAAGATATCCTGATGATTCTTTCTGTGAAGGAAGAGTGAAAAGGCAAAAGAGTTAAATGCATACTTTAGTAAGAAAAACTAAGACACAGCGAGACTTGTTTTAAGTGACAAATCAAGAAACTAGCAAGACTAGGTAGTCTTAACAGTGAAAATTCTAACTCAGGGCCAATAAAACCATAGTGGAATTTGGGTATTTTTTATAAAGGGTCATTACACTGCTCTATACAGTGTTTATACACAGCTTTAGCACATTGGGATCTGCACGGAACAGAGTGACTGATTCCTTCTCTACAAGATTTTGGAAAGTTATATGTAAGTAGTAGCCTATATAGTAAAAGGTCTTTGTTCATTAGAAAAAGAGACCTTCTTCCATATTCAGTCAGTCAAGGCAGTTTGTAGGTGCTACTAAAAACAAACTCGCTTATTAGGGGCCACGCACATCTTTTTGATACCACCTAGTAGCTCACACTCAGCAGCTTTACTCCCTGGTCCACAAAGGCCATTGACAGCAGAGGTCAGTATAGTCCTGATCATTTCATAGAGCAAGGAAACAGATATGCCCCAGTGATGGATGCCTTGGCGAAAGCTCTGTTGCAGGGCAGCCTGAGGAGCTGGTGGCAACCAGCTTTCCCGAGCTTTAACGAGCATGCCTTGTTATTCCCAAGTCTTCTATTCAACAAATTATAAAAAGAACCTAGAAGAACCAAACCTGAAATGCTAAATTATTATTTCAATGGACAAAGCCTAGAACAACAAACATGACAAACTACCTTGGCATTTTTTAAAAAAAAGTTATCAAATTACTAAGTTATCACCCGATTTTATAGTAAACTAGCAAAGCCTAATACTGTATCATTGGCTTTGAATGACAGCCTCTGTGCGGGGCAGAGGATTTATTCCTTAATTCACCTAGTTGACGACACAATATTATCTCTTCATTGCAAGTTACATCTTTTGTGAAATAATATAACTTTGAAGGATTACATGCTTTAAATGTCTGCTTAAATTACCTGACTCAGCAGCTTTTGTCAAACAAAATCTCCCTCTGTATTCAATGGCAACTTTGAGATATAATGGCAAGTATTGTCACCCTTATATTTGCTAGCTATGTAATGCAGTGAAGCTATTGCAAAAACAACAACAAAAATGCATTAACTACAAATTACAAATTAGTTGATAAAAGAACTGTCAGCCATCCATTAAAACCCATTTGCGAATGCAAACCTTGAGCAGAGATTATTATCATCTTGCAGCTTTTAGTCACAGGTAAAATCTTAGGGTTTACAGTAAATTCAAAAGGAAAGTACAATCTCAATACCCAGTCTTCAGTTTCTTGCAATCTACAGAGGGCTGAAAAAGAGATTCACACATTTTGCATCAGTCCCACAGACTGAAATCTAAGACTTGGTTTTATGTTAAAAGAGGTTTTTCTGAAATGAGTTTGTGAAAATGAGGCATCCCTCTATTGCAAAGCTGGCGCCGTCTGCAATAGCTTGTAGTGTGATTCCCTTCCTCTCTCTTAAATGTCTAACTTGCATTCCAGCCTGGGATGGGGACAAGCACCGACATATTTTAATTTCAAGGCAAACAGGCATCTTTTTTTGCTAATTAGAAGCCAAGGGCTCTGGAGTTCTAATACTGGCTTGCTTTCTCATTTAGTACAGAATAGCCTTTGCCAAATCACTTTACCTCTCTGACTCAATTTCTTAATTAACAAGACGGAGTTATAAACATACCTACCAAACAAGGAACTGCAAGGATTAACATCTTTACCCTTTCAATATTTGATCTATAAATAGTTCTACATAGTAGAAGCAGCCACACTGAAGTTCAAGGGGATGGATTTTACTCAGTGAAGCTACTTCTGACAGATGCTTTATGTAAAATTAGTTCTCTCGAAGTGAGACCTTCACAACCTTACTATACTAATCCTTCCAAAGCTGGGACCTGAGTTTTTTGTCATTTGCACTGCTGCTTCCCTTTCTCAACAGACCACAGTTGGTTTTATATAATGAAAATTTATCACGAATTAATAAGTCCATAAAAATAAATACAGGCTACCACTATACTACAAATGACATACAGTACCAATTGGATGGATGAACTTCTGTCAACTCATCAATTTGCAGAAAAGAAATTATATAGGATACTCTTTTCTGGTCCTACAGAGATTATCATTATGCACAGAAGACAAAATATGTCAGAGATAATTCCAGGCAGGAAAAAAAGGTGGAGGAAATGTCAAGGAGATCTTAATCTCATATTAGTTTAATCCCATCTGTGTAGGATTCTATCAAGCATGTTTGATTTAACTCACCTGTACATGTAGCTTCCAACAGGAAAGTCATACCAAGAAATTATTCTCTCTTTGCCTGTACTAATTCACCATCGTGGTGCATGGCAGAACTACACTTTCATGAAGGCAAAGACAAAACACTGTGAGGAACCCAAGGAGATGGATGTCCAGATGTGAAACTGGAGGGAAAGGCCAGGATGGAGAGCAATGATCTGAGCCACAAGTCTGAAAAATGAGGTAAAAATATGGTCTCCAGTGAGCAAGAGGAGACACAGCTTGGAAAACTTAGTGGAACAGAAATAGTTTTAGCCATGTTCAACTTGAAATGTAGGCTGGAGATCCAGAGTAAGATGTCAGAAACAAGCTAATCATTCAGTCTGTCCAGGAGGAGTTAACAGCAGAGGTGAACTCTCAACATAGAAGTGATTCTTCAGCATGTGCTAAGCAGTGTTATCTAGAAATGAGGTGAAAAACAGAGAAAACAAGGAAGAACTACAGGCTTGCAAAGTAAAGAAGCTGATCAGACAAGGATTATGAGGATGAAATATTGCATTTGAACTCTGCCTGGAAAAAGATGAGCTTGAGATGACAGTTTTTGTGCTGTGTGAGGTGTCAAAGAGAGACCAAAAAGGAAGATTTAAGCTGAAACAACAGGCGAATGATCAGAGAGGGAATTAACACAGAGGGAATCATGAGGGAGCTCAGATCTGGAGCCAATTAATCTATTTGTATATATATGTGGTGAAGGTTTTTTTCTCCTTACGTTAGAGGAGTCTAAAACTTGCAATGCAAAAAGAGCCAAAGTCCGTAGGAGAATAATAAGTATGGGGATAAGAAAAGGGGTGAAGGAAAACTAACATAATGGCTTCAAGGTAGGCAATAGAAGAATTTATTTTTTTTTGCATCCACAAGGGATGGGCGGAGGGAGTGAAGGAACAGGAGAAATCTGTTTTTTTCCAGATTTAGAAGAAACTGGAGATGTTCTATGCAAAGAAAAAATGTTATGGTGTCCAAGTTAGCAATCAAAAAGATACTGGAAGCTGCAATTAGGGCATTTCATTATACAGAGAAAGGCAATGATAAGCAAAGAAGATCCCAGAACAGGAAAAGGAGAAACAACAGAAGAGGTCTTTCTGCCACAGGGGAACCTTAGACAAAATTATGAACTGCATGAGGTGATCAGAAACTACAATGCTGGGAGTGATTATGAATTACTCATGTCATTGAGATGCTACATCTCACCTTTGAACAGAGGTCAGAATTCAGGAAAAATAATGTATTTTACATTGCTAAGTGCAAATTTCAGAATGCAAAGAAGGCATTTTGTTATGCTACCCATTATAGTATCCTGAGGCAGAGTTGCCTCCTGTCCCTTTCATCTTAGTCTCCCTCACTGAGCAGTTAGTCTGTGTTCCAAAAACACTGAAAAAGAGCTGCTGTTGGGCTTAGAAGTCAATACTAAGCAAACGTACTGCTGAGTCAACAGAATTGTAGGTTTTGTTTCTTGGCTCTGGAGCTTTTTGAGTTGCCTTTAGGTTGGCAAGCACACCCTGTGACTGTTTGGGGATTCCTGGGAAAACTGCCTGCCTTTTTGTTCTCAGATGAAGTACTACAACCTCCTTTTTGTGGCTAATTCTCAGCTTAACTCCTGGGTCTCAGCCCCACCAAAAGTTGTGCACAGCATGAATCTGCCTCTCACCAGTAACAAAAACCACAGCCCTGCTTCCTTTGGAAAGGATTCATGACCTAATCCCTGTTGTGACGTGTTTCATTTGCCCAACACTGTTTGGAAATGCCTTGTTATACACATGGGCTATACAGAAATCCTCAGCAGGTATATCTTTTCAACTGAGTATCTTTCAACTGAAGCTGAGTTTTTGCAGTGTATTCTGCACATTGTGGTTTTGGTTTTGATTTTAAAGAATCATCAATTATATAAGGATGTGCTTGACTTCATAGCTACTTCTTTAAACCTCTTTCACATCTTCAGTTCTTTTAACTTTGTTCCTTCACATTTAAACATTCAGTGCAGCATCTTCTGATGCTATTTGTACAAAAATGTTGCTTGCAATTTCTTACATTAATTGCTCTGTAAATGGTACGGATTGGTGAGCCTCAAGCTGCATAAAATTTTGTTTTGGCACCACAAACCCACAAGTTTTCTGAATTTTCCACATCTCTTCAACAAATACACTTTGGAAGAGCATCTGGTTGGTGGTGTAGATCTTTTCCAGTCGCATTCTGGCTGAAACAGTAGCAGAACTTTGTGTTGTTGAAATTAAAAGGATTTAAAAAGGGAAAAAAAGAAAAGGAAAAAAAGAAAAGGAAAAAAAGAAAAAGAAAAAAAGAAAAGGAAAAAAAGAAAAGGAAAAAAAGAAAAGGAAAAAAAGAAAAGGAAAAAAACTTGACCCGAGTTGAGACTTCAGTCCACCTAGCTTTATTTCTTGTTCCTAATTACTATCAGCAGCAGATGCCTCTATGGAAGTTGTATGAATGTCCAAAACCTGCACAGGAACCTTAAGAGATCTCTCACAATGCTAAGGAAACACAGTAGACAGCCAATCCACAAAAATGTTCTTTTGACTGTTACAGTACTTGTTTCTGAATCTGAAATAAGTCCATTGTCTAGAAATATTACAAATAGAAAAGAAAAATGCAAACTTTGTCCCCTGCAGCTTTGCTCAGTCCTAACAGGTCACAGAGGAAGCAGAAGTTTGTATGGCTCTGCTGAATCTCTTAGCACTGGTAGGTCAGCTTGGGAGGTCACCATACACCCAAACCACCTCCTGAAATGGGTGCCTGGTGAGGAGGTCCCAGCAGTCAATAGAAGAAAAAAGGGAAACACTGGCAACTGACTCTCCTTATTTACTATAAGAACAGGCCGCATATGAAAATTCAAACCTCTGGTTTCATTTCACATGACAAGCAACAAACAATTAAAGAAAAATTGTAAAAAGAGATAGGTGAGAAAGCCAATTTTTGTAGCTAAAAAAGCTCTCCTTGTAGAATTCCCAGAACACATAGAAGAAAAAAAAACTCTTAAAGACAGAAAACTCAGGAAAGCAGGTGTCAAAACAGTTTGACCAGCTACTCCAGAACTGCTGCATTATTTCAGTAATTTATAAAGAAAAAAAATGTGCCCAGCAGCTATGTGGGCATCTTACAAAGAATATCATATGCCAGCTGTAAATGCTCCTATAAATAGCACAGATTGTGCTGTTTTGGCAGCCTTGCTTCAATCTTGTAGCAAGAAGGACAAGGCTCCTGGAAAATCAATAGTTGCTTTTGTTCGTGTTTGTCCTTTCTTGGATTTTTAAAAAATTATCCAGCAAAAGCGTGAACATGACTACAGTTTCAGGGCAGAGTGGGGGTATGTTTAGGCAATATCAGAATTCCAGTCACACGTGTCCCATAGTGTAGAACTACGGCGTGAATGGGAAGAATGAGAACGTTCTACATACTACAGAGCCATATGACCCCTAAAATACAGCTACACAGTAAGGAACACATGTCAAGTTAATTTATATGAAGGAAGGTTTCTATGAAGAAATAGATTGCAAGTAAAACTTCTCTTGGGATCAGAATTACCTTATCCTTTTCCATTTATGCTAAGACTTGAAAAGAGATGGAGGGGTGACATAATCCCAAACTTTGTAAACCTATTTAATATCCAAATAAATTAGTTAGGCTAGTATTCATCCTATGTAAAGTACTTTCATTTATCATAAACTCACAGAAAGTAAAATGAAATTGGAGGGGAGAGGAGCAAGGGAGGGAATATTTAAAATAATTCTTGATGGTTGGCATAAATCTGTTCACCTGTTCCTTTGGAAAAACTGGCAGGTGATTTGCTCTAAGAATCTGATGAAAACTTTGTATATGTATTATTTATTACTGTATAATATGGTTATACATACACATGTGTATAGGCATTCACACAGAGGCAGGCCTTAATTCTCTCAGACAACATTAGGCACATAGCTTGCTTATTATATGGCAGCAAAAGCATCGCCTTCTGAAGCACCCTCCCTACCACGAGAAGCCACCTATTAGCAAAAGAAGTTATGTATGCCTTCACCTCCACCACATTAGTCAAGTCTTTTTGACAGACTAGCGACTGAATGTATTTTACCTCAATGAAGAAGTGTGAGGGCTGGGACCAGAGTTGGTCTAAGTTCCGTCTGATACCCAGTAAGAAAGTGTGTCAAAAGCAAGAGAAACAGAGTTCTCCTTTCCATGAACTAAGCTGGAGCAGACATTACAAAATCTGTAGACGCGTGACAGTGATTACCAAGGATTAGATGAAATGGTAAGATATAAAACCAGGAAGGAAGGCTAATAAAGTGTTGTTTTATTATACTACTCAAAACTGAAACTCCACACTACAATAAAAATAGCAAGAAAGTAGTCAGTTTGCTGATATTGTTTACTGAAAGCAAATCCCATGGATTCATTTTGCCTAATTTTCAGATATGCTGAACTCCTTTTGAGAGAGAAGGGGAAAATTCAAGGCATGCATCACTTCTAAAAATTGAATTTCATGTTACCATCTACCAAAAATTCATACAGAAAGACACTCTAGAATAAGGCTGCCAGAAATTTCTAGGAAATACAATTATAAAAGAGGTGGCAGATCAATGCTGTGGCAGTAATAGCCAATATATACCAAAAGAAAATCTGAAATACTTTCATCAGCTGCAGTCTCTAAACAAAATGTTTGAAATTAACCACAGATTATTCTCAGTCACTGGAGAGCAAAGGAAGGTTAGAAACAAGTCATATTTAATAAGGCATGCAATGTCCAGACAAAGAACTACTGCCAACCTCATACACTGCTTTTCTACAGTGCCGGGCAGAAGTTAATTTTCCTTCCAAGCAATGGAGAATGTGGACTATTCACATGTATCACACATGCACACTACAGAGTACTGTTCACCCTGAGATATGATGACAGCTCTTTGGTAAGAAGTACTCAGCACTTTATAGATCAAACCTAAGGAAAGGAAAAAATATATATGTCAACAACTGACCATGAACAACTGAATGAACATGCTGTAAAGAAATTAAAAATATCTCAAAAGTAAGGGAAGAGCTTAGCTGTGGAACTTTGGAAAACTTCGCTGATCAAAGTGGAAAGAACAAGAGGGTAGGACAGTGCTTTAGAAAGTGTGCTTGGATCTACAGGCTGAGCCCCAGGTCTTACTACCACATCAGACTGGGGCAAGTAACTAGCAGGAGGATGGATGTTGTTAAAAGCTGAGTCATAACCACTGCATCTGTTTGGACTTCATGTTCTCAGAGCTGCTTTAAAGAAGTTTCACACTCTGACAAGCATTTTGTGCATGAGTACATATGAGAAAAGGTGAGTCAGTACTAGAGTTAGCAATTAAATCCATTTTCTTACATATGTATTAAAAAATACACTATTACATCTTCTGATGCTAGCTGATTGGGGGATTCAGTCTTTGAATCTAATTTAAATTTAATTCAGGCTTTTATTTAAAAAAAAATTACCTGATAGATTTATGACATTTTATGTGGAGGACAGCGGTGACAGCATTCAACCCTCCTTGACACAAACTAGTCTCCCATCAAATCAGCCAAATAACCACCACTTTTTATCAATTATGCTGAAAGCAAATGGAAGGATGAACAGTTATTTTCCAGAATTTGCAGTACTGGAGGGCATATACCCATTTACAGGAGAAAGGAAACCCAACTTACACATAAGCCATCTGAATAAGCCATCAAACACCGAGCACTTCATTTGACTCCACTGCTAAAGGTTCACATGTAAAAATGTACAGTAGAAGTGGGAAGCTGGTACACTATCCTGCTGTCCAGAGTCATCCTGATTTCTTTTAATAAGCTCCTACTATAATCTCACTACCAGAATCTTACACAGAGAAATGACACATCCACTGTGCACATAAAAATTTCACGTTAAGTCTTCATCTTTTTGCAAAATATTCTAAGGACATCAGTACCAACAGACATCATAGAAGCAAACTTAGGCTAGCATCCACCTGTGAGGACTAACATGTAGGCTCAGGAAAAAAATACCTCTCTCCATTATCCACAATAGTTTTCATACTCCCATTCCCCTGTGCGCATTCCTAGCACAGAAGCCCTTAAAAATGCAGAAATGAAAAATCCATACTAGTAGAATGTTACTGTTCTATGGGATCATACATTTAAAACTACTCTTCATAAAACTATCTTTCCGTTAGCTTGCAAAACAGAAGACATTGGAATGGTAAAGAAGATCCATAAACCATCATACATATTAAGACAACCTTTTATCCAGAGAAATCAAGATAACTACTGTATCTTAGATGCATAGGAAGTTAAGCACTTAAGTTTGTACTAAGGACTTAATTTTAAAATCCACAAACTCCTGAAATGATATTTTCATGTTTCATTTCAGATAGGCTTCTTTAGTTTAGCATCAGAAATACAGATTGGAACTTCCTGCTTCAGCACATCATTTCAGCTGAAGGCACTTCCATGTGCAGTTCATAGCAGGAAGGGTGCTCTACGCCACAGAGGGCAATGCGCCACAGCCTGCATCATGTCATGCGGCCTTTTCAGACAAAGGGTCTAGATATCATCAACTGGTCAGGAACATATCTATTGAAGACAACATTCTCTTCATCGTCATTACTTTTCCTTCCATCAGATCAGTTACAACTTTGGGTTTTGGAATTGATCTTAGAACTGTGGATACAAGAGCTGGGATCCTCATGCCTGTCCATTTTAAGTGCTCCATGGGTTATCAGCTGCCATATGCCAAGCCACACGTTGCAGTGGGACATTATGGTCTTGATCACGGGAAAACACCAAGTGCTGTACCCACCTTCACAATCAGACTCCGGTGCTCCTCAGACTGACTGAAGTTTGTGCCTATTTCAAAGGTACTCATCGTTCCTTCCTCACACAGGCTCATCCAGGTGTGATACTCTTCACGCTCTGGCAGTCTATCCCAGAATGTCTTGAAGACCTCCCAGACTGTCTCCTGACATACTGAAGGCATAAGAAAGGTCGAGTGTTAGTACAACAGGAGTGTTTCCATGTCGTCGGTAACTATGATAGTATTGTCTAAATACTGCATCCTTTTCAGTATATTAATACAGTGATTACACACCTACGTGTAAATATATAAGGCATTGAAGGGACTGTGTACTGGGTTTGTGCTGCAAGGGAAGCTGCTAGAAGCTTCCTCCACATCTAACAGAACCAGTGCCAGCCAGCTCCGAGATGGACTCACTGCTGGCCAATGCTGAGCCCATCAGCGGTGGTGGTAGCACCTCTGTGATAACGTATTTAAGAACAGTGGGAAAAATCTTTGCAATGCCACCGGCAGTCAGAAGGGGAGAGTGAGAATATGTTAGAGATACATCTCTGCAGACATGAAGGTCACTGGAGAAGGATGGATGTGCTCCAGGTGCAAGAGCAGAGATTGCCCTGCAGTCTGTCGTGAAGACCGTGGTGATGCAGGCTGTCCTCCTGTGGACCACAGAGGTTAATGGTGGAGCAGATATCCACATGCAGCCCACGGAGGACCCCATGCCAGAGCAGGTGGAGTCTGGGACGCTGGAGCAGGCTCCTGGCAGGATCTGTGGACCCATGGAGAGAGGAGCCCACATTGGAGCAGCTTTGCTGGCAAGACTTGTGACCCCATAGGGGTCCCACGCTGGAGGACTATCTTTTGTGGGATGGACACCGCACTGGAGAAAAGGAAGATGGTAAGGCATCCTCCTTGTGAACAGGAAGGAGTGGCAGAGACAGGTGTGATGAACTGACCACAACCCCCATTCTCTGTCCACCTGCACTGCTGGAGAGGAGGAGGTAGAGGATTCAGAAGTGAAACCTGGGAAGAAGGGAGGGGTGGGGGTAAGGCGTTTTAAGATTTAGTTTTTGTTTTCTTGTTATCCCACTCTCATTTGATTGGTAATAAATTAATCTTTCCCAAGTCAGGCCTGGTTTTGCCTGTGACAGTTATTGGTGACTAATGTCTCTTTGTCCTTATCTCAGTCCACAAGAATTTCATTATATTTTTTCTCCCCTACCCAGCTGAGGAGCTGGAGTGACAGAGTGGCTTTGGTGGTCACATGGCATTCAGCCAGGGTCCAACCACCTCAGACTGACAGTGAAGATCTGGTGGATCTTTCACACTCGTACTACTTGCCTCCTTGATTTTTTTAAAGTAATTAATTAATTACTTCATTAAAGTCAAAAAAGAAGATGGGAAGAAAGAACACTCTTGTCTCCCAAAAACCATCAAGAACAACAATATTTTCACTGAGTGAAACTGCCCTTGTTCAATGGGTCAAATTTTAGGAAAATTTAGAATACCAAAATAGTATGGCAAAAGCCCTTACAGAAAGTAGAGCTGAAGCTTAATGTTATAGACATATAGTTGCGCTGTTTAAAGTTTTAGAGGCTTCAGTTACAATTCCTTCGGATTCACCTTTATACGGAATTTAAAATAAGTTTCAGAAATTATAATTGCATTAATGATTTGAAAAACAGGATGGTAACACAACACAATATGCTATAAAGTAAGTCAATCTCTAACCCTACTGCATGTATGCACTGAGAAAGAGCTAGACATCTCTGACTGAACAGAGTCTGCAAATTAAGAGTTAAATTATCCTCTCCTACATCATGTGATTCAACCTCCTTATCCTGCATGTGCTCTTTGCCAATCAGAGCAGTTGGTCACATAACACTCGAGCAAGAGCCTTTGACCTAGGATAACTGGAAGAAAGGAAGATTTACAGGATTTTCCTTGTGTCCTGGAACAGAATGACGTTAAAAGGAGAACAACTCTTAAAATCACTTGCAGCAGATGCCAGCCTGGAGTAGTAGCAGACAAACCTGCTTTTTGGCCTTAATCGGATTCCTCTACTTATAGATACACAGTTCAGGAGAAGAATGTTTTGCATTCAGGGAAAGTCCTGGCATCATAAGCAAGACCTTACAGGAGACTGACCATGAATCTATTTTCGGAAAGTCATTTTCTTCAATCAGCTTAAAAATACACTTCAGAGTGTCAGAGCCAGCACCTTCTTGCTATTTCTTCTTGGTACTCTGTATTCTGAATTCCAAAAATTGATTATATAGACTTGTCTAAAACTTAATACATAGATCTCATGGAAACATCCCTTCATTCAAACAAAAGATGGATATTTTTCTTTAAAGAGTTCATAAATAACAACCTTAAGGAACTGTTTTGCATACAGTAGCATCCTTAAGGCTTAGCTTATTCTGGCATGCTGGATGGCACCATGGAGAAAAATTTCTTTTCTCTACCTCAAATTTCAGTTTATCAGTTGAGAGCATTTTTCCATTGAGGAACTCTACAGATACACAGATGTCTCATTTCCACACCACATTCCTGACAGCTTTCCTACATGGAAATTAGCTTTGTACTTCATTTGATATGTATGACTAGAGAAGAACACAGTCCTTAAACTCTGCATTATTAACTCTCAGTAGTATATTGCTGATCCAGCACCCCTCCAGCTTCCAGGCAGCTAACTTTAAGGCACAGTAATTAGGTAAGGAGTATTGGAGATTCTTCCAATCGGTTTTCCTTATGCAACTTTGTTAACTAGAAATAATTAGCCAAATTTACAAACATCTATGCACCCTGTCACGTTCCCCCTCAAGTTATGCATACTTTCTTAGCAGCTGAGGAAGCAAACGTTTTGAGGCAGGGACCACATTTCTGTATGACCCCTGCACAGACCTCAGGCAATGAAGCTATAATCCTGCTCTGGGATTTCTGAGTCCTGCTGGAGTACTAATAAGCTTCCTGAAGCAGAATGACATCTGTAGTATCCTCTCTACAATCTAACTCATAAGAGCTAGGCATCCAGGAAAAGATCAAAGTCTAGTTTCAGATCTAGACACCTATGGGAAGAAATACTGCTCACTCATTTCTTTTGGCGGTATTTTTACCCTGCATTCTGCCTAACGGATATTTCACTCCAGGTGCAACATTATACAGCAACAATCCTGCAACGAGATTATTCCGTGTGGCAGGGGTAAGTCTTCAGCAGTCTATCAGTGAGGGATGAAGCTCTGGCAGCAGCTTGCAAATGCATTGCAGTGGCACTGTTTAATCCTACAGTTTTCAAACGGTAAATGACTGGCTTTCCAGTTGCAGGTAGTAATTGGCAGCAATAATTGAAGGCAGTTTTCCATAATGCTCTCAAATACGTTTAAGGTCTTTTTAAAAATAAATGGGATGAGACAGTGTCTTGCCTGAATACAAGCTGCCGCTGTATGAACAGTTGTCTCAATCAGCTCCCAATAGATTAAGGATTTGTTGTGTGTCCTTTCATTTGGAATTAGACACCCCACTGAATTCCAATCCCAAAGGCTTTGCGCCATATGTGGGCTCCAAGCCCGTTAATCAGACCTAAGCCGTCAGAATAGGGTCATATTTTCTGTGGAAAGGTGATGCAGATAAGGAGTCACATTCTGTCCTCTCTAGCCTTTTGCACTGCAGAAAGCCCCTTTCTTCCTCCCAAGTAGCCTAAGAGTTTGTTAGTTCTGATACACAAAACCCAGGCAAATATCTACCACGACTGCCATTTAAACCCTTCTGTTAGCCTTGCACAGGAAACTGCACCCTAAGCCATGGTGGCCTACTTGCCACGCAGTCACCTTACAACCTCATTGGCACATAGTCCATCTAGTCATTGTCCAGTTTATTCCAACTGTCCTGTTTGTATAGCAGGGGATTGCTTTACTGGATGACAAATCCAGGCTGTAAGGGCTCAACCCAAGAATCATTCCCAAGCACTTTACCTATGTGGTGTTCAAGAGAAAATTCATAATGTGGCTAAGAAAAGGAACAGTTTTGTTTCGGTCTTTCTTTTCACACACCCTTTCATTGCTTTGTAGTTAGATGAGAGTTGCCACTCCAAGCACAGAAAATAGAACAGCATAGTTTCTTCAGCGTGGTTCAAATCACATTCTTATGAAGAAAGAGACAAGAATGATTCTATCTCCCATCTCTCCTTCAGAAAATTAAAGAGAGAGACAGTGCTTACCACACCTTCATTGACATGGTCACACAGAGAACTGAAGAGACACCACCCTTACAGGGTGTTCAAATCCATAATAAATGTGATTAAGCTTCTTTTAACTTGAAGGTGGAGCCCACTCCTCTGGCAGGTTTTTGACCATCTGCTGGCCAGCAAGGTTTTTCAAAGTTTCTTAACAACAAATTACTGAGAACTCCCATATAAGAAAGATACGTTTTTTTATAACTAGATTATAAGCATTTTAAGATTCTGTAGATAAAACTTGGAGGCACAAAAAATATAAACAAAATTCAACAGGACTTGACTGGAAGCTTCAGTAAGTAAATATATTTTACTGTCTAAAAATAATTCACAATCCTTTCTGACCTTCCAGCAACTTGCCAGTGCCTGTGCCACATGTACTATCTACATATGTTGACAATAAATGAAGCAATTTTTGACTAATATTCAAAATAGCAATTCCTTGAAACTAAAATAGAAAATAAAAGAAAATGAGAGTCGAGGGGGGGGAAGAGATTTACCAGTAAGTTTCTTGACTAGCAATATAGCTTTGAATTTTATATATAAAATTTTTAAAGTAGAAAGAGAATAGAAAACAAGTGCAGCATCAGAGCTTACAATAAATTGACAGTACCCCAACATGTCCTGTCCCATGAGTTATGACTGAAGATGCTTGCTTGTTACCCAAGTGACAGAGGACAGGACAAGGGGGAATGGCCTGAAACTCCACCAGGGGAGGTTCAGGCTGGATATCAGAAAAAACTTCTTCACGGAAAGAGTCATTGGGCACTGGAACAGGCTGCCCGGGGAGGTGGTTGAGTCACCTTCCCTGGAGGTGTTTAAGGAACGGGTTGATGAAGTGCTTAGGGACATGGTTTAAGGGAGTGTTAGGAATGGTTGGACTCGATGATCCAATGGGTCCTTTCCAACCTGGTGATTCTATGATTCTATGATTACAATATGCTGTGTGAATGTACTCTAACTATTAAGTAAAATAAATCTGCTGTACAGAACTTGTGTGATGATCTTTGCAGGAATCAGGTTTCCAAGACCAGCTGCAAAACCTTTAAAAACCAATGAGCAGCCCTCCCTGCTGGGACCAGGAAGGAAGGAAGGGCTGAGCAGATTCAGCAGTGCTGCCACATGCCAAACTGAACAACAGACCATCCCTCAGAAGAGCCTGTCTTCATGGCTAGATCTCATGCCAAACTTTCACTAACCTGCTACAGGGGTAGCCACAGCACAGATATATGGGATAGCATTAGAAACACCAGTCCCTGGAGGAGACAGGATTTGTGACGAGGCCTCTAATCCCTAGCAAACAATACTGATTAAAAGCATCATAAAATCGAGATCAATCTTTTAAGGCAGTGAGCTAAGAACCTTGAAGCTAGACGTGTGTCGGGAGGGTAAGCTCCTCCAGAAAACTACTTCCTTCATCCCATGGCTGCAGTAATAAATAACTTGTATTGTAGTGTTGACTGATCTCTTGTCTGCTTTGCAAGTTTCCTCTGAAGAATTCAGATGTTAAGAAAAAAAAGAAGACATAAAGAGAGGCTTTGTCCTACAGAGCTGCAATCACTCCAGCTGCCTACAGGAAAGTGGGTAGGGATGCAGAAGGTGTGTAACTGACACGATAAACCAGGATTCAAACAAAAAATGCAAACCAGATGGCTTGTTCTGCAAATTTTCCCCGAAGTATATTTTGTGTGCACATACTACATTTTGCATGGACTCTAGCCTCAGAAATTAAAAGTCATTTAACTCATTATTGAGATAACCATCTTCAAGGTGAGAGAGGAGGTAGGAAAAATTGAAAGATCAGCAGCACGTTTGGAACCATACCCTTGTGCAAATTTCCACTTGAGCAAAGTGTCATAGGCATTTAAAGTAGGTGAGGTCTTGACTTTTAAAGTCCATAACAAGTTTCAAAGGCTGCCTCAGAAAGCCAGGCGTGTAGTCCGATCACATGAATCCCAGCATACCTACTCGAGAAGCCAAAAAGCCCAGCACCTGGGAGCTTATCTGCTTCAAATGCAGTGTTTTCGCTCAACTAATACGTACAAATAATAGTGAATATTCTGAAAAGCTTAAAATAAATTGTGCTTCGATAAAAAAAAAAAATGCTACATAGGCGGGAACAAGCTCTTTTCAGTCCTGCAGGAAAGGGTGAGAAAAACTTTATTTGAAGCTTTCTTTCCTAAAGACTTCATCATTGTTTTCAATATCTCCAGCTAAGATCTGTGATGAGATGATGTCTTTTTCCCTCTGTCTCTGAAATTCTCATGTACAGTTACCGGTCATGCACTTCGGTAGGATACAGCATCTCTGTGGCTCCAGCTTTACCATTCCGGATGCATTTATCTTTCAAATGAGAGACAATTAGCCTATTACACTCAGTCAATGCTCAGGGATTTCTGAGGTCAACAGAAGGGACACCACATGACAGCACTAGGCACCTCATAGAGGGTAGTGTGGCTTTCTGGCCATTTCTGTAAGTGGGCAGTGCTGGAGCTTAATCCCAGATAAATCCCATTAGTGCTTCTTAAGAGTTGAATCATGTACAGTGGCTAGGAGCACTGAATCAGGCTGAATAGTCTATTTTGAAGCAACATGAAATCAACTCCTCCTCTCTAACATTTTCTGCACAACTAAGTGTCTTAATTGTGGTGGGTTTTGGTAAGAACTACAGTGACAGGGAGACTGAGAGACACCTACTAAAAGATCTTTCCTGCAAAGACTTCATTAGCATTCACTAAATAAATTAACATACATACATGCAGAGAAATCACTTTCTATTTCTATTTTCTATCACAATTTCTGTTGTGGAAATGCTGCTCTGTATGACCTATAGCATAGCAAACATTATACTCAACAAACCAGAATTTTAAGTTAAAATAGTTGAATGCGAATTAGCTAATCCCCATGAAAGTTTTTTTTCCTTTGAACACTAACATATTAAACTCTAGGATATTAACTATTCTCATCATTAACAATTCAGTAACTACAAAGGAGCATTTTTTATGGGAAAAGTCAAACTTTTTAGAAGCATGTGCTGACATCTAAAAAATCAAATGTAGAGGGAGACAGAACAAGACCTTCTACAAATAAACTTCAGAAACATATTGGCTGGACACAAGCTATGCATAATATGTGCCAGGGATGAGGGGGAAACAGAAAAAACTCAGCGAGACACTTTATTTATGCTTGTTTAGCCAGGTACATTGTGAGACTTTTGACTGTTTGCTTTTATCATTATTCAGCAAGACTTGCCTAACTTGTAATATTTAGGATTTCAACATAAAACCAAAACTTCAGTCTTAACTCTGTCCATGTATAGAACATAATGTCATTATTTCTAAAACTTCAGTCAATCAATTTTAAGTGACCCAAGAAAGGGGAAAATGAGATAACTCAGTGCTATGTCAAACATTACCAAATCTAGGGATTATAATCATGTACAGAACTTTATTCCTGAGAAATACCTTTTATTCTTTCCAAAGTTCTAAAATGTCCTTGTCTCACATCAGGTATGATACACTAGAATACAGCCACCAGAGTAATTGCATCGTGAACATGGCAAAGAGCAGCAATATTAACCCTGAGTCCTGCTGTCATAATCCAGCAGCCTTTGGTTTACCTAATTAATAGGTATAGGACAGGGAAACAGTGCAAGCCATGCTACCTTGCAAACCTTATCTTGTTTCTGTTTTATTGGCTAATTCATATTCCAAGTCTACACAATCCTCAGTCATCTACCAGCAATGTCCACCAAAGGAAATGGATAGATTCACTGAATTGTCTACATAAAATGACTGGTCTGAGTGGGTATGGCTGTTTTCCATAAACTATTTTTTATTTAACAGGGGCTTGGGCTATCATCTCCCTGTCAGCAGTAAAAAACATAACTATTCATAATCAACATTACCATATACAGCACACTCACTATCTGAAATCCCACTATTTGATTTCCACAAAACTTGTATTGTGAGACCTCCAGCTGCCCACTGGGCACACTTTGTGTTCATCACAACAGTCCAGCTACGAACCACCACTAGATTTACACCACTATTCCAGCAGCAACCATAACATTACTACCTCTAAAAAGGATGCATGCTAAAAACACTCCGTAAGACCCAATCTATAGGTGTGCATTACCCATTCTGTAAGGATCTACAACTTATTTCCATCTCCCTATTCTAAGAAATAGACCCCTTGATATTTTTTTATGATTTATTACGTATTTATTATATCTCTTTATCTTGTACTTTTTTAAGGCTAAAAAAAATCTGTATTTTGTAGTCTGAAGGAAAAAGAAGCTCTATAGTTAAGCCTACAGCTATATGACTTAATCATTTGATCAAAGCCTACGAACGAAATGTTCATCAATCAGTCTGACACTAATAGAGGCTTTAACAAGCTAGCAAAAGTAAATAAAGGTAGGAGTTACAATACCCATTTTCTTCTAAGGTAGGTGTAGTAGAACAAACACAATCTAGATAATCAACACATGCAAACCTTCTCTGTTTTTCTAACATGGTCCTCTATCAAAGCAGCAGTGTTTCCTTCCATGATAGTGGCACTGCTTGCTGCTGATAGTAAAGTAAACCTAAGGAAAGAATAGGTGGTGTTGAAACCATCCTTTCCAGAGAAAGCATGGAATATTAAAGTAATTCCTTACTTCAACAGGTAAAGAATAAAAAGAAAATTCTAAAAATGTAGACTGAGATTGAAAGAACAACACATTCTGTGCACCTTCATACTTATTCGCTTGTAGGGTCAGTTATTTTTCTAATCACAGATAGTAGCTGGTCTCTGAAGACTAAACAGTGACCACATTCTTTCCTAGGACTACTTTGTTGACACTGCAGAGATAAGAAAGTCCACTTCACTATTTTATCACTGCTCTAGTTCAGCAAGCAAGGAATAACACGGTCTTGAGAAAAAGTTGGTATAACTCAATAACAGTCAAAGAACATCTTTACTGTGAACGAAAGTAACAGCATCATCAACTCTCACTTGCCTCAGGTGCATTTACTCAAGATGCAATTAACTAGACATCACCAAATACTCGTGATGCAGCACACCACTGTTAGTAGGATGAACAAATTGCACGAATCAGAAATTGCTTGTTTCACTGCTAATTAAAGTCACCTCTGCTACTTGCAGAGACCTTTTAAAAAGTTTTAAGTTAAAACTGCTAGGGGTGGTTATGGCATCTCTGCTCAAGAAATCCTTGTGGATCATGGAAATTGTAAATTCAGTAAGGAAGCAGATGGACTAGGTGGATTCTTGGTTCAATCTAGGACCATTAAGTTCTAAATAAGCTTTTACAACCTAATTTTACAACCTAATTTTCCTTCTTTATTGTCACTCACACTTTTGCTTACTTGATATTGCCCTTACATACTGCTATGAGATAACTGACAGGTCACTGCAGTTAAAGAAAATGACATGGATTAATTTTGAGCTAAACGAAGAGTTGAGCGGTATCTGGTGGACAGAAACAAAAAGCTTACAAAGATGGCCAAACTCTGTGTGATCATCAGTGTCAACATCCCTCACAACTTGGGCACAGTTCCTATTTGAAAGAGCCTCTGATCCCATGTAATTCCACTTTGATCTCCAAATAAACTCTTTATCTTTAATTTTACATAGACACTTGGCAATGCCTGATTTTAATTGCTTTTCACTTCTCTAAGTGAATGAATTAGTTACTGGTGGGGGGTTCTTCTACAGACACTCAAAAAAGTCTTGCTAAACATGTGTCTTTGAACACCTTTCCTTCTTCTTTAAGTCACAACAGCTCTTTCCAGTTTCACCAGTTACATGCAAAAATGTTAGGACACTATGAATTGTTCGAATGCTACGATGCAGAGCCACACAAATACCAGAAAGTGCTGCATGACCCCTACGCCCCATACCAATATTGTCAGACAGAAGGGTTAAAATACATCATATCGTTGTAATATTTCATCACATGAAAGAAGCTGTTACTGTGACTATTTCATCTTTTCAGAGAAAGCTCTGTTACGCCAACTTCTACATCTTAAAAGAGAGGCTTCATCTGTATTATACTACCAGCTGATACAGAGATTGGCTTTCTAGACAAGAGAATACACTACACTTTGCGCAGCCAGCCATAGTCAAAAGTCACATGGCTGAGACAGCAGTGGCTCAGACTTGACTCTTTTCTGAAAGATCCCTCAGTAAATTCTTCTAGTGCTTGTAGAACACTAAATAAAAACGAGCTCTGTCATTTAGCTAACCTGTACATCACACCTATATTTCTTAGCACTCAAATCATTCTTTGAGAAATTAGGAGTAATTATTAAACACTAACTCTGGTTTCAGGAGCTGAAAGTTGTTGTGAGTTATAAGTGTAACCAAAAGGTGTTTTATTATCTCAGAATAGATCATCACAAAAAACTAAGTTTCTTGGGTAACAATGTATTTCCTCGTATTAATTGTGTTTAAACCTCCATCTATTAATTTTTAAAAAGATATGATCTTTATCAATCACACGAGACATATAATCACTTACCTCTGAGCCTGAAATATTTCAGATGGTTGGCAATAGCCTGCTCAACAGATTCATCAGGGCAGATCTTAACTCCACTGGGAAACAGAATGGACCGCTTCCTTCGTAACAATAAATGCTGGTTGACCTGTTCAGCCTTCACGACACCATTAAGCTTTTTCAACTCAGGAAGCTGAGAAGGGTTTGCCAACTGCCAGTCACTGAGCTGAGGGGTTGGTGAACCATCTTTAGCCTGTCCTCCTCCTACAGCTGAATAAACTTCTGCTGTAAAATTAAAACCACATTATAAATATCTCAGATGAGACGATGCAATCATCTCATGTATATTAATGCCATTTCCCTGGTTTCCAAAGGACATCACTGTACTTCTTTCTGTTAACAAAACTCGCCTGTATGACTGTACTATTATGAATAACCTTAAGCTCTTTACGGCATCCCATCAAACGATAACATAACTTAAATCCTATCCTTTTGAATGATAAAGTTTTGTGTTTCACTCTCCTTCTGTGACAGGCTTGTCTAAGTCAAAGGAACTATATTTGTGAATAAGCATGTACTTAGGAGCTTTCAGGGCCAGGAATGAAATAAGTAATTAATTAACAAGTCTCCTTAATCCATACATTCTTCCCACCAGAAACATTTATATCCCTTGCATCAAGAAAACTGCTTGAATTGATGGCTAGCAAGAACACCTTTTACCACGACAGGACAGATCCCTACCTGACTAGAGTGGGGAAAAAAAAATAAAAAAAGGCAGCATTAGCTTTAAGTTTTTTAAAATTCTCTCGTTTTAGTTGTCCCACATC
Organism: Cuculus canorus; assembly: GCF_017976375.1. Classification (NCBI taxonomy): domain Eukaryota; kingdom Metazoa; phylum Chordata; class Aves; order Cuculiformes; family Cuculidae; genus Cuculus; species Cuculus canorus. The sequence goes on along the minus strand of NC_071401.1, from coordinate 117,425,904 downwards.
ACTCCAGAAGAAACTTTACAGTGGAGGGGAGAATGTGTCTATTTTTTTTAGTCTGACAGTCTAATTCTCTGTCCTCCATAGTCAGCAGTCAGCTGATCTGAAAGCAGTAAATTCAGTTTTCTTCCTTCACTTTTTTCCTTCAGAAAGTGTAAATGAAGAATCACAGTTACTCATTTATTAGAGAGAGAACAGTAATAAGGGAATGGCAATTTTCATCCCACGGATTATGAGCTTATTCTGCAGCCTCAAAGTCAATAGCACCTTTGACTTGACAACTGAAAGATGAAGAACATGTTTATTTTGATGGTATATTAATAGTCAGTCTGGTGCAGAAGACCACTATCAGATGGTAAACCAGAGGGAGAGGAAACAGCAAACAAGGTCACTAAGGCAAAAGCTCAGTCTTTAACTGAACTGACACCAACTTCAGTGTCTTCAGTGTACGCAAGCAGAAGACAGAACCTCACTTTTTAAGATTTAATACAAAATTATTAACAAAATAACACCAAGTAAAACACTTATCAGTAATAAATGTCTCCCAAAGTTGGAAACACTTCTGTAGCTACTTCCTACACTCAAAACAACACAAATGTACAGTACAGTAATACCTCCTGGAAATCACTCTAACTATTCTATATTTACACTGATATCATGACACAGATTTGAACAAATAGTTCTCTGTATTAATCACCTTTGTTATAATTCTAGCAGAGAGATATTTTTATTTCTACACGCTACCATAGATAATCTTTGGAAATAAGAATGCGAGTAAGATTTCTGCATTACCTGCAACTATTTGAAGATGACCTTTAATCGTTTCCAAAATCAGAAGGCAAAGAAACATTTTCCAAGTGAAGCCAAACATACTTATTTGTATCAAAAAAAAAAAAAAACAAACAAGGAAAATAAGAAAATCCCCTTTTAGCAAAAGAGCTGTTGTCTCTAATGTCTCCTTGATCCAATCAAGAGCATTGCACTTCTTGAAAATGTCTTGATGTCACATAAAATTGTCTTTGGAAAAAACATTAGGTAAAAAAAAAGTCAATCAAGACATCCTGGAAATTTTCTCTTCAAAGACAGTATTCCGCTTCAGTGAAGAAACAAGAAAAGGTGATGGAAGTAAACTCCTTGGAGCTAGCAGATGGACTGAGACAATTTTTTAATTTTAATCTGGCCAGCTAAGCTCTTTACCAGAGCTTGTCATACCATTAACAGACAGTCCAAACAAGGACAGCACCTTTCATGTTTAATTAACAACGGTTTTTCATTGGCCCTTCAATTTCTGCCATTTTTTAAAATCAAGCTGACCACAAAACATCCGAGGGGGCACACTAATCTCCAGTGGAGGGTCTCGGTGTGTTTTTTACTTCTGCTTGTACAAATATACCTCCCTAAAACCACAATGACTCACTTAGACACCAACACTTTCGTGGATAACACTGAAGCAATCTTTCTGTGGGGTTGTTTCTTCTGGTGACAGAGCTAATGAAGCCCTGCAGACTGAGTCTGTGCTAAAGTAGAAAATCTTGTGCTGCTACACCACCGGCTCTTGCACCCCAGAACTTCTTCCCCTTAAGGTAACACCAGGGCAAGTTGTGTTTCTTTCATTTCTGTTCAGGTATTATCTGATACGAGTGGTAGGAACAAATAAGTACAGATATCTGAAGAGATGATCAGCTAAGAAGAGTTGTAGAAAGGAGGACAGAGTGCAGGCAAGCAGCAGCACTCTCAGTTTCCCTCCTGTCCAGCGTCAGGTCATTGTGAAAACGTGAACGGAAGCAGCCTCGCAATGGCAGACGGTATTCGGACCACTAGAAAACCCCGTCAGGGATATCTCCTGGGTGGCGTTAACCCAGAACTTCCTGGTTACTGCATTCATATCAATCTGAGCAAACTGCTGGTTTGTCTGAAGTGACTGGTTTTGGTAGTGGCTTTGTGTAAATATTTCCAAGCTGGGTTCCCAAGGCTTGCCAGGTGATGGGTCTGCAGAGCATTTACACAGAGCTCCTTCGGAACACAATGTTGCCTCCTCTCTTCTAGCAGCTCTGCTGAACTCCAGCAACTCAGATAATACTGCTAATTCTTGACATTACATGCATGACACAGAAATCAAATAAAACCACCTTTGTTTTCAGGCTCCGTTTCCTGGTATCTAAGAAACTCCAGCTGACATTTTTCAAAATAACAAATTTTCCTTTTTTTTTTTTTAATTCCACAAAACTACGAAATTACACTTTAGGTTGAACCACTGAGCTGCTCTAACACCCCAGTTTTATTAGAATCAGATATTCAGACATTTTGAATCTGTCAGACAAGCAGTTTTACCTAGGCTGGCTCTGTCAAGGTAACTACAATCCTGGCAGCAGCACCAGGTGCAGTACAGTCCACTGGAGCTGTAAATGGAACAGTCCTGGTGGGGTGAAGCACAGGAACGAAATTCTACTGGTGCCCATAAACTGTTTTGAAGTCCTACTCAGCACCTCTATGCAGACAGAGCAACTTATGAGGCTGCCTTGGGTATCTTTATCACAATCTTGGATTCAACAACACAGGCCAGCCTTTTCTTCTTTTTAATCCTCCGCAGAGACTGGTGGGTTTGACATTATGAATGCTTTTGCTTGCATTACAGCCTGCAAAAATGCAACTGAAACAAGACTAGAAATAATGTACACGCTTATAAAGGCAAAGCCTAGTTTGCCTCAGGAATGCACGACAACTAATACTTTTAGAGAAAATTCTCAGAATACATGTGCTTCAGTAGGTGTATGAAACTTGATTAAAAGTTCTCCTGGAGAGTCTTCAGATATACTCAGGAAAAATATATTCTTGCTGGGGTAAAAAAAGGGAAGTATAATCCTAGTGAAGTAACACATCAAGGTCACACTAGTACCTTAAAAATAAAAAGATAATTTTCTGACAATTTGTATTTCTGAAAAAAAAGGACACGCACTTTCATATAGCTTTCATAGATGTGCTTAGCTGAATTACAGTTCACTACAAGGTAACGGTCACTGAAATTCTGCTACAGCTCACATACTGTTCATTGTTTTTCAAATATAGTTTATTTAAAAACCTAAATCCTTCCACCTGTAGCTAAATAGTGTAAAATAAAGGTATACTTTATTGAAAGTGACTCTAATAAAAGAGCCATATGAAGGCAGAACTCTGTATCTCCAAGCTCACACAGCTTAATACGAGATTATAAATCATCTCCTGCAACAGGACTGCAGCAACTAGCTTTATGGTATTTGACAGGATTCACCAACAAAACTCCCTATCAGTTTAGGTGAGAAAATTACATTAGATGAAACCTTTTCACTTGATCAAGTTTCTAAGGTTGCTATTGCTGAGTATTTCACCACTACCACTTTTTGCTTGTGCTCCTGAGGAGCTCTCTGGTGAACTGTCTCCCAAGAATAAGCAAGGTTTGAGACTGTTCAGCCTTCCAGGTGAGCAAATTCAGCCCACCATAGCCTGTTGTAATGCCACCTCTTCCATCACATAGTATTGCAAAGTATTCAGAGCAGAAAGAGCAGGGAGGTCAACCAAATTAACCTAACACTTCATTGATCTACTCCATCCTTGTAATGTAAGCCTAGTCTCAGCATTCCTTCTTTTCTGAACTGCTGATCAGATAAGTACCTCCTACTTTGCTCAACAGTCAAAGATGATCCTGATGTCTGTGCTTCATCTCTGCACAGTATTTCCAACTTCAATTTTGTTGGACAGAATTATTGCTGTTGGTCTTGGTTTTATGCAGCCATTAATGGAAAAATTTTCAATCCCAAGACATTTTAAGTCTCATTCTACAATTCCTGCTTATTCATCTAGAAACTAGTGTCTTTTTCCACGGGTCGCCAGAAGCAGTATTCTCCCCCATGCCATAATCAAGATAGAAGTGCTACTAATGTGGTTTATTAGTCTTAAATATTTTCTAAGTTGTAGTATAATACTTACTGAGTACTGCGAACTCACTTCAGGGTCAAATTCTAGGAGGCAAGGACCAGAAAGGATAGATCACAGAGTCATAGAATCATTAAGGTTAGAAAAGACTTCTAACATCCTCAAGTCTAACCGCCAACCTACCACTACCATGCCTACTAAACCATGTCCCGAAGTGCCACATCTACACGTTTTTTGAATGCCTCCAGGGATGGTGATTCCATTGCTTCCCTGGACAGCCTGTTCCAATGCTTGAACACTCTTTCAGTAAAGAAATTTCTCATTATATCCAATCTAAACCTCCCCTGGTGCAACTCGAAGCCATTTCCTCTCATCCTATCACTAGTTGCATTGGATTGCTAGTTGCCGTTGCAGATGGACCACAATGAATCCATGCCTGCGGTTCCAGAGGAAAAACACTGTGGTCGATAGATATATTTTTAAAAAAGCACATTTGCAGTTTCATGATTAATTTCTCCAGTTCTTGATGAAAACTATGGGGGGGTTATGTTTTTACTAAAAGATTTACTTCCTACAAGTTAGTTGCATCATGCCTGCCAACAGATCTCCATGATTCAAGATTTCCTCACGGAAGCCAGTTTCTGGTTGCACACAGCCAGAACACAGCAGTTTCTTTTAAAAAAAGTGATAGCTACATTTAACACTTTGAGTACAATTCATTTCCTTGAAACCAAAATCAGAGCGTAGGTTGAAGCACCTTACTGAGATTGGTTTGCTTCCGAGTATCACACCACTCCACCATTTCAGTTAAATAGGGACCATTACCAGGAAATGGAGATGCAGGAGATGTGCAAAAAGGTCCTGGAATCAGTCTGGTGCCTTATATATGCCTAAAGTTACCTTTGAGTAGTTCTAGCGACTAAAAAGGAAGCACAAAGGTACCTGGAGTGGAACTTTTTTCCATAGACCTCCTAGCATTCACCTCACATCTATTAAATAGAAATGGCTGGAATAGGGCGAGTTGTGGCTGGTGGACCCAGGCATTTTCCAGGCTAGTCATTCAGACTGTCAAGACTGTCAGCCTAGCTGCAGAAAACAACTGTAAGATTCTTCGAGTCAAAAAGCAGCCTTGCTTGTCACAAGCAGCTGTGAACTAGCTGCATGCCATTGTAAGGACTGAAGAACAAATAATCACTTCAAGAGAAAATGAGTTAAGATACACATACTGTGTGTATACCTTAAAAGCAGTAACATGGTCTCTCTCACACTTAGCTCACTATCTAGCCGTGGCAGCTGGGAAAAGAATGGCAACAATCATTCAGCAACTTCTGGAGATACTTTTAATAGCAAATGTATTGGCATTCTCATAGCATATATCTAACAATCTACAAAGGAAATCCTTCAATGTTATAAAACCAGTTTAGAAAAGTTTATACATTACTTTTGCTTTTAAATGCATATAAACCAGTCAATCAAGAAAATAACAGATTACTTCATGATAAAAATTAACTTTACCATAAGAAAAAGCCCCAAACTATTTGTCATAAGGGAACATTGAAAATATGCATCAATTAAAAAGGTTTAGAGAAAGTGCACACATTTCCACATTTCATTTTTCATCTGTGTTACAATACATACACAGATTATCTCTGTTAGTAACGTTGACGTTGTGATTTAGGTGACGACATCCACAAAACCTGTGGGATGAGGAGGACAGATATAGTGCTGGGTAGTGACAAACTACGTAACTAAAGTAGAAACAAAGACAAAAACCACACAGTAATTGCACTAGGCTGCTCACAGCTATACAGAAGGTAACTCAGTAAATTACTTTGTTTTAAAATCGCCTCTCTTCTCCAGACAGAATGATTCCTGGTTTGAGAAACAATGGCAAGGATTTCTTTGGATGACTGTACAGGACCTGAAGTAATAACTTGATTTTTCCAAACACTAGGTTTCAGAGTTGTCTTGAGGGAAGGGGCCCTGAGAATTCTGCAATGCCATAAAAATGACCATACCTTTGGGTTGCCCTCAATTTTTATTTTAACTCTGTAGCCTGCTTCTAGATATAAGAGCTCTGGTTTTGTAGATATGTTTATGACACGGGGTGGGGGGGTTGATGGTTAGCCAACACACCATCCTTCTGAAGGGTGCAATGACAATTAAGTTTACTTACAGTGGGAAGCAGGAGAAAGTATCCTCTTAAAACAATCACCTTCTATTGTGCAGTAACCACAGAAAAAGCTATGCACATTTCAAAATGTTATTGAGGTTTTATGTGATCACTGTTTGAGGAAAAACTACATAAATACATTTTAAGACAACAATAAACTTGTGCTAGTTTATCAAATCAAGTCTGAGTTCAAACACTGAAATATTCAGGCATTTTTACATAATTCTCCTGAGCAAAGTATAAATCCAGTTTTCTTATATATAAATTACATATTATACATAACGTAATGAACTTTTTGAATGAAAATTACCTTATTTTTCAGTAAAACATCTCAAACTTTTGAGGTTATAGAATCACAAACTGCTTGCCTTTCTAGTGCAAGTCATGCCATAAGACTTGCAGGAGCAACTCCTCAAAATAATGTGGACAGGATTAAAAATCTACTGCCTACATGTATTGCATTTACATGTAAAATAGTTTTAGAAGAAATTTGGCTCTCAAATCTGATGAGAAAAAAATCATAAAAGAAAAAAAAACCCTACTCTCTACTTTAAAAGATTTCAGTGGTCACTCTAAAGTAAATGTCTTCTACTTATAGAAATAACATTTTATGTTGAAAGTGCTAGGGAAATTAAAAATAAAAATAATCAAAAGTCAGCAGTCTTAAATCTCGGCAGGACATGCAGACCACTTCTGTATATAATAAGAAACAAAAGAAAAAACACATCTCTAAAGAGAGTCAATATTAGATTCTTAAATTAAAAAATACATAGTATTTATTCTAACTGTAAGAGCTGGAAAATTGAAAGAGACCCAGTATGGGGTCAAAATCCTGTCTTCAGGCCTGACTCCCTTGTGATCATCCATGTTACAGAGAATTGTAAAGAACAGGCTCCAAAAGATGAAAATATTTTTACATCCTTGTGGCACATACCTGTATGCAGCATTCATATTCCAAGTAAAAAGTCAATTAGCTATCCATATGTATTAGCTTTAACTTCCATATTTAGACTTTTATGTACAGTCTTCTCTTCTACACTCCACAACTGCATTCTATGACCACACAACACAAATGAAAAAAAAAATCTTTAAATAAATACACACTGAACAAACAAAAAACTTCTTTTTTTTCCTTGCAAGGAAGGGAAAAAGAAAGAGCACAAATGCAGCTGAAACAGCTTCAACTACTTTATACAGCTAAGTTCTTTGCCAGGTCTGGCTTGTTAGATTTATTAGCTGCTGCTGCCACTATGCTGTTGAAAATGCAATTGCAAGATCAGGTCTCGGATTTCTTCTCTTTTGCTTCTGATCAGCTGACGAGGGAACCACTTCTCCAGATGCAGCGGCTCTTCAAAGTTAACTATAGGATTCTGGTAACAGAAAAAGGAATATTTACAGCACAAATTTCATAAAGCAACCTTAAAAACTAACTTCAAACCCTTCCATTACTGCTGAGACCAAAGAGGTACAAACAAGTTTCCATGAGACAATGACAGAGTTCAAAGTCAAACTCCGGTTCCTCCATGGCAATCATATATATACATACCCTTACCCAAGCTATTCATGGTAAACATAAAACAGGTTATCACCACTTCTCTTAAAGATACATCAGTATAAGTGCATATTCAAGCAGATTCCATGTACTATAAAACAATTAGGCATATTCTTGATATCTAACACGAAGCAGATGCACTTTTGTCACAAAACACATACATACAATCATACTATAGGGAAAGATCAAGTATAGAGCAATTAAGCATGACGAGCTTTGGTTGCTCAGACGTGTTTTTCTGTCATCAGCTGGTCTGTCTGATAGAAGACAAGAAAGAAGCAAGAACATCGCTAGCTGTTTTAGCAGGACACAAGATGGGGGAGAATTAGGAACAAAAGAGGACAGCAAACCGAAATGACTGAGAGGTGCCGGCATCTTTGGCAAGACCACAACATCACATCTGATTTGTCAAGGTCAATTATTTTCCTTCTATCCTTCTTCGTTCTTTTGACATGCTACTATTTCACCCTCTCCTTCTTTTGAATAAAGTAGTACATGATAAACAGCAAAAGCAAAATGAAAAACACATCATGATTTGCAGTCTATGAGCCCTAGTATATTTAGGACAAATTACAACCATCTTGTCCTGGTCACACAAGAGCTCAACTCATCTGTCACAGAATCACAGAATGGTTGAGGATTGAAGGAACTTCTGGAGGTCATCTGATCCAATCCTCCTGGCTCAAGCAGGGCCAGCTGGAGCCAGCTGCCAGCACCACGTCCAGGCAGCTGCTGAATATTTCCAAAGAGAGACACTCCACAACCTCTCTGGGCAAGCTGTACCAGCACTGTCTCCAGCATCCCAAGGTCCCTCTGGATGGCAGCATAACCTTCTGGAGTATCAGTCACTCCTCCCAGTTTTGTGTCACATGTAAACTCGCTGAGGGTGCACTCTGCCCCAACATCTGGATCGTTAATGAAGATGTTAAACAGGACTGGACTTGGTTTTGACTTCTGAGGTGCACTGCTAGTTACTGACCTCCAACTAGACTGTCTGCCACTGATCACCACACTCAGAACCCATCCTGTCAGCCATTTTTCAATCCAATTCACTGTGTACTCATCCAGCCTATACTCCATCAGCTTCTCTACGGGACACACTGTCAAAAGCTTCCCTGAAGTCCACTGCTCTCCTCTCATCTAGCAAACCAGTCATTTAATCATAGAAGGTTATCGGGTTGGACATGATTACCTCCTGCCTCTGTGAATCCATACTGACTACTCTCAATCCTCTTCTTGTCCTTCACACATCCAGAAACAGTCTTGAGGATTAGCTGCTTCACCATGTTCCAAGGGATCGAGATGAGGCTCACCAGATCCTCCTTCCTGCTCAAACCTTATCAAGAGCAGTCTCGCAATGGTATCAGCCAGCTCCCTCTGCACTCATGGAAGCATCCCACTAGGGCCTATGGACTTAAAAACACCCAGTTTAACTATTCCTTAGCCTGATCCTCTTCCACCAGGGGTATGTCTTCCTTGTTCCAATCTCTCCCCAGTCTCTAGGTCTTGAGTCCTGAAAGTCACTCTTGTTAGTAGAGAGTGAAATGAAGGCGGCATTTAGAAGCTCAACCTTTCCCGTGTCCTGTGTCCCCGCAGCCCCTGATGCATTCAAGAGTCAGTCTGTACCTTCCCTACTCTTCCCTTTGCTGCTCACATAACTATAAGTCTTTCTTGTTGCCTTTGACATCCCTCACCAGATTAAACTCCAGTTGGGTTTGGCTTTCCAAATTACATCTCTGCATGTTTGGACAGTGTCTCTACATTCTTACCAGGATACTTGTCCCTGCTTTTGTCCTCTGTATACTTCCTTTTTATGTTTGAGTTTTGCCAGGAACTGCTCCTCTACCCATGCAGGCCCTCTGGCATCTTTGCTTGACTTCCTGCTTGTTTGGGTGAACTGTTCTTCAGCTTGGAAGTGGTGTTCCTTAAATATCAACCAGTCTTCTTGAACCCCTCTTCCTCCCAGGGCCTTATCCCCAGGCACTCTTCCAAGTAGAACCCTGAAGAGGCCAAAGTCCAGGCTTGTGATCTTGCTTTCTTCCACGCTACTTCCTCTCATGATCCTGAACACCACTTTATGGTCACTGCAGCCAATGCTGCCTTTGACCTTTACATACCCAACCAGACTTTCCTTGCTTGTGAGTATGCAGGCCAACACAGCACCTCTCCTCATTGACTCCTCTGTCAGTTGGGTCAGGAAGCCGTCACTGATGCTCTCCAGAAACCCCCCCAACTGCTCATGTCCTTCGGTATCTCTTCAGCAGATGTCAAGGTGGTTCGAGTTCCCCACAGGGGTCAGGGCCTGTGAACGCAAGGCTGCTTCTAGCTGTCCACAGAAGGTTTCATCCACTTGTTCTTTTTGATTAAGTGGCCTACAGCAAACGTCCACCTATGTCACCCATATTAGTTTGCACTTTAATCACTACCCATAAGCCCTCAGTTAGCTCCTCATCCAATCCTATGCAGACCTCCATGCATTCCAGCTGCTCTCTCACAGTAAGGGCAACTCTACCTCCTTCTGTGCTGATGCACAGAAAAGATGACTTTGTAACATTGTTAGGACAGAAATTCATAAACTACATAAGACTCCACATACATCCAAATAGTTAGGAATACTGAATGTGCCAATGTAAAAGCCACACTAAAATACATGGTCAGAAATGTTTGTCAACAAACAAAGATGAGAAACTCTTTGTGCTCCAGATAGAAAGATAAGTGTCACTACTTGAAGAATGGGTTTTATCTCCTCTCTCTCAAATGGCTTGATGCTTTTGAGGCTGAACATCAAAGGCTTTTGTGTCCAGCTATTTCCCTCAGAAGTTTTTTGGGGGTTTAATGTGATTTTTGGGGAAAGGAAAAGGGGTAGTTTCCATTTGTACCTGGAAGAAGCTTTCCACATATTGCAGCAAATAGATCCCACAATCACTGCTGTTATCTTGTTTAGGCACTCTGGGACACAGGTCAATCATAGTTGATTTATTGAATTCTCGATGTGTTTTTCGTTTAGCTTCCCATTCCATTTCAAGGTACCTACACAGAAAGTAAACAGATTAAATACTTCAGAAATAATTCCCAAGCTCAATGCATTTTGCGATACAAACAAACAGCTTTAAACCCATTTCTTTCACCAAATGTGAAATTCATGCAGGGGAATACCACAATTTCCAATATTCTATGACACTCAGGCATCTCTACCATATGATAAGCAATATACAAAATAGAAAGATGCATGATTTTATATAAAAACAGAGTGATTTGTGCTGAGTTTCTTCAAGCCATTAGGATACCAGGGCATTTTTAAATGTAATCTAAAGGAAGAACTCAAATAAATCTTTCTTGGCTATCGCACAGATTTTTCCTGGGTTCATCCTAAAAGGCCAGCAGTGGTTTTCTAACCTGAGTAAACCATTATAAAACCTTAGAATTCACTTTACAACTTTAGTTACAACTGCACCAATATAGCCCTTGCAACCTACTAGTGTACAAGGTATATAAAGACATATTAAAAACTTTAAGGGAACACTTCTTTAATGATTATGACTTATTTGTTATCAGACTTTTCTGTTGTTCTTGTGCTTCAGTAGCAACTCACTGACCCCGCATTCTGGGCTGCCCACTGAGTTTGAAGATGGGATTGGAAGCATAGGGGTCTGATTTTCAAAGGCAACAGTTACCTATACTTTTCTGCTGGCTTTAGTGACAGTTGCAAAGGCTCAGAGGTTGTGAAAACCTAGATCTGACTTTAAGGAACAAAAAATACATAGAGTAAGTCAGACCTTGTGTTTTGATAAAAGCCCCAAGTCCTTGCAATTCTGAGAATAAAAATAGATACAGAACACCACAAAAACCTTTTGGGAAAATGGCAATTGTGAAAAGAAGGCAAACATGAAGTAATTCAAAGATGACAGATCAGAGAAGCACATTCCCTAGAAACTGTAAGAACCTGTGAATTTACACTTTAAAACCAATTTGAACCTGACCACTGCCCAAAACACAATAAAAATCAACTCAAGGAAAGAAGAGGTCACGGAACTCCTGCATCAGCTTTCTTAAACCTCTGCTTTCAGAGTGAAACTGCAAATTGAAGGAATAAGAGGTCTGCTTTCTAAACTTCCCTAATGTCACAACTCCATAAATCATCTCTCATGACATTTCTCCGAACTCCAGGAAACTACTTCCTCTGGAATCACAACCCCAGAAGTAGCTCAAGATATAGAACACCAACTCAATACATCTCACAGAGATTTTTTTTTAAAAAAAGATAAAAAATAAAAAAATAAAATTGCTATTTCACTCTTCCGCCAAAGAGACACGCGATGGGGAGGCCTCTCTATCTAGGGAAATGATAGTTTCACAAAAATTTCTGATTCTCATCTAGCCCTCATATAGTATTTTGAAAAACTTACTTTTACAACAAGGATATACTACTTGGTTTACACATTTTGTTCCTTTCAGTGAAGTGGATACAATATAGAACAAAGAGAACAATGCTGTTCAGCTTCAAATATTTAATAATAGTAACTTATTAAAAAGTTGTTGAGAGATGTTAACATCATTAGGAGTGTGTAAAAGTACTAGAAGTTTGAAGATGTTGTTCCACATAAAAGACTAAGTATATTTTTACTCCCACTTTTCAAAACAAATAATACCATTCTGATAGAACTATACCGATACATTCATGTTTTAGACAGCTTCAGTCGAGTTTCTACTCTTTTTTTTGCACATAGATAGCAGTGGATTTAACACTATATTTCTGTAAACTCCATCAAAAAAAATTAAGATCAGCCCTTTGGAAAATTAAATGTTTAAATTTCAAAGAATTCATTTTAAAGAATCTTCTTCTCTACCCTTAAAAATACCCTTCATTACTGAAAAGACAGGGTTAAAAAAAAATCACCTCTACTTTTTAATTATTATTTTTTTGATTTCAAACAGACTGTCCATTTTACAATTTTTGAATCATGTCTGCACTGCAGATCAAAGACAAGCTTTTTACACAAGTTTCTGTAATGTTACCACAATTTTCTTTGTTGTGGATCTTTACTGATTTCCCTTTAGCATTAGAAATGTACACCTTTATCGTGAAAAGTATTTTGAACATATAAATATGACCAGGAGCATCTCTTTGTAATAAGTAGAAACTGTAGTCACTTACTCTCTCAAAACCTGAACTGTTTTCTGCACAGAACCAGCTTTCAAAGAATCAAAGATGAGGATACAAGGTCTGTAAACAACAAGAACAAAAAAAGATGTTTGTAGTTTTTCATTGCCAACACTACTGAAGCAAATACTTTGTTTGAATACAGCTTAACAATAGCATTAATATCTGAATAATCACAGAAAAAAAATGGACAAGCTCCTACAGTGATAAATAACTGAATGAGTGCAGAATTTCTTAAGATAATTTAATGACAGAATATTAGTATGAAAACAGAAACGTACCTCTTACAAATCTGCCTTTTGGAATTACTTAGGGAGATCTGGAAAAAGAGAAAATATAAATAACCTTAAAAAAACCTACAACAATTAGAAACTCAAACGTCTTCATGGATTTAAAGGTAAAGTCAGAAAGGCTCTCATTCCAGAAACAGAGAAACTGATAAATAACTTTTAAAAACATGTGAAAGCATAGCATAGGCTGTAAGGGTTGATTTATTTGTGTGTGTGTCTTAAACACTCATCTTAATGCAAAACTGTGTGTGCTTCAAGCAGCTTGGCATCTTACTGCCCTGGTGTCCGGGGCGTGAGCTTGAAGAGGGAGGGGTTGTTGCACCTTGTGAATAGGTGACACCTGTTGAATCCTTGTGACAGTGCTGAAGAGGCAAGAGCTCCCCTGACTGCACATGCACCCAAAGAGTTCAAGAAGCAGCTATTCTGACAAGGGTCTCTTGAACTGTGAGTGACCCCTAAAATACCCAGAACCAACCCTGCAACATTCCAGAAGAGACTTTTACGCATGCTCCACTTTGAGAACTTTGCAAGCAGGGATACTGCATGAGCTCGGCAAGACCCCTCCTCTGTGTGCCTCATACGCTAATAAGGGATGGAGCTCCTCTATAAATAACCTGTGTCAAAAAGCACGTGTGCACCCGCTGCCCCATGGTCCACATTTTCTGCTGAAATCTTCACTGGATCCATTTGGGTGGTGATTATTTCTCCATCATATTCCCCTTTCCTGCTATTTTTCTTTTCTTTTTTATCTCTCTCCATCTTTACTCTCTGTAAAAGGCCTTGGCCCTTTTGGTGACATTAACTGTAATTAAGCTGTGTTATTTGGTAAAAAAACACCTTTTGCCAAGTTCTTGTTGTAAATTGTTGTGACATGACTGAGCTTGAAGTAAAGACTGGAATTTTGAGTAAATCCCTAAGGTCAATGTTATTACTTCCATGCTGCCACAAACACACTCAGAAGATCATCTACTCTCCCTGCTTCGGCTGAGCCTAACATAGGCAACACAGTTAGGCAAAGGAGGACTTTAGTTTAATTCAAAGTGCCTTGCACATGCTGCAAGCCATGTAAACATGAACAGTTGCTGCAAAAAAAAAAAAAAAACATGCAAAAACACCTGGTCAAGTCTCAGAGCCTCCAGAAACATGGTAATACGCTTTCAGTACAAAAAGGCACTTACTTTAGAAATGCCTGAATCCAGGACTGAAGCAGAAGCAGCAATTTCATTGCCACCTAGTACAAAAGAACAAATTAAGAAATCTTAAGAAAATACTTCCTATTTTCATTTTCAAATTCATTATTATTAGGATTCAAAATATGATAGTAAAGTATAAACTAATTTTGCTTCCCTTCTGAATGTTCAATTAGCAGAATTACTGAGGGCCTGCCTTCCTGTTAAGATTCCTACTGAAACCAAAGAACTTTCCACTCATGATAGGATCTGAGCCACTGATTTTTATATGTGCCTTCCAGTATTTTCCAGAGCTGCAGACAACAGGAGTTCAGTGCAATCCTTGCTATGCATGGTAATACAAAAACATATTGTATCAATCTTGATCTAAAAGTTACTTTGTAACACATCATATCTCTCCTTCAAGGATTAGGACACTATTAGAACTGTATAAGCATTGACACAATTTTCTTTTAGATTACTTACCTTTTGAGAATAAAATTCTGTTAGCATCAATCTCTTCTTCATCCTTGCAGTTACCAGGAAAGGCCAACACTGAACCAGTTCTGGCGTTCTCACCCTCTGACTGAAGTGGAGACTGTTGAGGCTGGTGATGTAATGAATTCTGATGGGGACACTCTTCATACACAGCTTCTTCTAACCAAGGAAAACAGATGACTGCAATGTACCAATGAGCCCTGCCCAGCAGCAAGGAGAGAGAGGCAAAAAACATCAAAACTGTGTAACATTTGGGTCCAAAGAGGTTATGAGAAGTTTTTATAACATCAAGAGCTCATGGATAACTGTTCTGTGATACATAATCATCATTGCTGTGTTCCTTCATGGCATCTCCTACTAATCCTCTCACTTGATTTTTTTACCTTGCACTTTGGCATAACAGCAAAAATAAGTATCAATTCCTTTTAAAAAAAACCCAAAGCCCACCACAGCAATTTATCAGTGTTTAACCACCCGTTCCACACTGTTCATAAAACAAAAAATAAGATAATAAACTGTGATGGCTATTCTACCTTTTAATATAATTGAGGGATAGCACACCTTCAGCCTTATCTCTTTCTGCAGTTGTTTGCATATGTAACGCTCAGTGACTCTTTAGTTTTACCAGTTTCCATGTGCAGGTCAGTTATTCAACCAGGCCAAAGCAGACCATAAAGTCCTACTCCTGATCCATTAACACTATGAGTAGCTGCGATTTCTTTCTAGAAATGTTCCTTAAGTGCACAGGAATCATCATTCCACACCTGTTACTTCTTCTAAATCTAATGTGTTCAATTCCAGTGATCCAATTTCATAGCCATAAATCTTTTTATCCCCACAACATTCAATTATTTAAATCTTTAACTATCAGAAAAGATATCTAACACATAGACTTACTCCTCATTCACAGGCACAAAGATATAATCTTTACTGAAGATGTTTATATGACGAGTCCATGTTCTTACTCTTATGTGTCTTCTCTGTGCCACTCTGCAGAAACCAAACGACAACTGTTGTTCAGATATGTTCTTTTTTAGTTAAAGTAAGGTATAAAGATTAGTAGTCCTAACATTTACCCAATCCCTCCATGGATTTATTATTTTCTCTTGAGATTTCAACAACAGAGAAAAAAATTAATCAGCACACCATTAAGCATAAGTGACTAACAAGCCATTTACAAATCACCTTAAACTCTTCCAGAAAAAAATCATCTATAGATTTGAAAGGACTTATTGTAGTTATTTATCAAAAAATTATCATTTACTACACAAAATGCAAAAATTTCATATAAACACTACCTAGTGGAAAAACGCTTCTATAGCAATTTACAAACATCCATGAACTAAATTTCACAATAACACTTTTGAAGGCCTGTCTAAAACACCTTTCCCTACTAAAAATTTGGACAATAACTTATTAACATTATGGACAATGAAAACTCTGGTAAAATTTTTAATAGAGCAGTTTATTAAAATGATGCATGCCTTGAGAAACTTTTGAGCTTATAAAAAAGATCAAAATATATAAATAATTGTCTGAAGTAAAGAGTCAGGTAAAGTTGGAGAACGGTGATAACATTTTCTTTCATATTCAGAATGAATCACACATAGATTGTATTGAAAAACAGTATACTTAAATTGTGATAACATTTGACTACTAATCCTTTAGAGAACATTGATTACTATTTTATGTACTAACTGGGAGACGATCTGCAGAACTTCCAAGTGGCATCAATAGGTAGCTTGTTTCTGGTCATAATGGCATCTAAAACGAACTTACGAAACTTTGAGATCCCCCTCAGAATTTTTTTCTGTCCTGGTCAGGCACTTATAGAAGAAACTGCTGAAAATGTGTGTACGATCAGCAAGATCTTTTGGTGCTTTCTCCAACAGCAGATATCTAACAAAGAAACAAAGAAGGAATTTTAAATGTTCTCCTCTAGAAAGTACCATTACTAATAAAAAAGAAGGACAAACATTTTAATGACTTACATACTCAGGTTATGCTTACTATCAGTTGTCTTCACAGCTGCTAATCACATCAAACTTTCAACCAAGAAACAACTAAGAATGCAGTTACTCTTTCTCTCAGATATGTGTTCCAGCATTAATGCTTCAGAATTTATTTTTAGAGTTAGGTTTCTAGCCCTTGCAATTAAGACAGACTTGAAAATTTAACCAAGTCTATGAAGTGCTATATTCCCACATATACAAAAAGCATGTATCAGTAGAGTACTATAAATTGTCTTCCACAGGTTATGCATATGAAAGTCAAGATAAATATAGGAACTCACTCAGTATTATTTTACTGTTGATTATCTTACAATAAACACCAGCTTGAGTGTTTATTCTGTCATCCTAGAAGGCTAAAGGTCTCGCAATTGCAGTGTTCCTACACAAGGTGCCTTCAGCTTCACCCCATGACTTGGGCATCACAGTCATACATGACACAGCTTGCAACACAATGAAAAATGAGAATGCAGCAAGCCTAACAAATTTAAAAAGCAGAGGCATGTCTGCAATGATTGCCTTAAATTCCTTTACAAGGATCTTCCTTTTCTGGAGAGATGAAGCTACAGACATTGAGAGGGTCATGCTTCATGATTCATTTCTAATTTAAAGCAAAATACAGGTGGCTTTGCTGTAAAACCACTTTGAAACACTGTGGGATATGCTTCCTTTCCCACTCCTCTAGAAAAGAAGTTTCAACTGCCCACAGTTACAGCAGCCACACTGGATGCCAAGCAAAATGGAATTCTTGCAGACAACCTCTACAAGAGCCAGAATTCTGCTTAGGTTTAAGTCAGCACAGGGGAAATAAATCTCAGCTTTTGGGAATGGTGGCCCACAATGCTGGTTTTGGAAAACTTCCTTTCACGAGCAATTTTAACAGGATGGTATGAAGCACATAAGCCGAGCACAATTTCCTCAGGGGGTATTACCTATGTTCCTTTCTGCAGGAGCTGTGCATCAGACTAATTCCTGAACTTTTGCACAGAAGAGCAGAGCACGCTCCATTTGATGTAAACTTAGTAAATAAGCTACCTAGTACAGAGCCATTACTTTGTTCAATGCCTGCTTAAAACTGCTCAGTTCTTTATGTTCTGTGAGGTCGTCAAGAGGCTTTTTCTCCCCAGCTATTCTGTCTGGATTACATCACAGCCCTTTAGAGAGACAGGAAGAATGAAACTGTAACAAATTAATCTGTTCGGAATACATAAAAGCTTAAAAAAATCCCAACTTACAAATTCATCATACTGTTACTTCTAAAACAGTTGTATCATACTTAGTGACTAATATTTACAGTAGCATTCAGGTCCAGATCAGGTCTCAGAAAGAAGGGTACAATTAAGGCTACAATTACTTACTTGAGATAGAAATCAATGATGACATCATTGAGAAACTCTCCATATTCTAAGCAATATAAGTCTTCTCTTGTGACTCCCAGTCCTCTTTTTGCAGGTGGGGGTGGATAAACAATTAAACTAGAAAACACAAATCACATTATAACAGTCACAAATTGTGTTTTACGTAACTTTCTTCATAGTATGGGTGTCCCATATGTAGAAGATTTTCTAGGAGACCTGTTATAAGCAGCAGTTCTCAAAACTGTTAACTAACTTAAGTCTTTTACCATTTCTTCCTCCAACAGTTAACTGTTACAAAAAAACATGCACCAGACTGCACGCTGAAATTTTAAGAAACCTTTTGAAAAGGAGATTCTTTTTTATCTTCATCTTACTTTTATCAAAAATAGAAAAACAATTTACAATGACTATATAAAATGGGAAGAAATACTAGGGGACATTCTCAATGGTACGAATGAACGGTGATTTTCTACTCATTAAGACTCTAATAAGGACTCCTACACTTCCAAATGGAAAACTTGGACTTACACATCACGCAGCATATGCACTGCAAGTGGTTTGAAACTGGCCAAGTTACTTCTAACATTACTATTTAAAATGTATTTTAAAAGCTCTAGATTAACAACCATCTTATTTAACTGGGACCATGAATTAAGCATGTTTGCCGTTGCAGAAACAAACCCAATTGCTATACTGTCAGTAAAAACAGTAACGGCAAAAGGCAAGAGTTCTTAACACCAAT
Organism: Cuculus canorus; assembly: GCF_017976375.1. Taxonomy (NCBI): domain Eukaryota; kingdom Metazoa; phylum Chordata; class Aves; order Cuculiformes; family Cuculidae; genus Cuculus; species Cuculus canorus. Next base: position 117,407,049 of record NC_071401.1, on the reverse strand, counting down.
TTACTTCACTAATATTTGCCATACTGGAAGTATGAGGACTAACAGGCTACTGTAGAACTGAGACATGCCAGCACTTCCATAGTATCTTGCTGCATTATACACTTGTGTGTTCTCATTTTCCAATGTCTTGCATTAACCAAGCTTCTGTACTAACTAGTAAATTGTATGACAAACTAGTTATAACTAGATTGAGCGTGACAGAACAGTGAAAGAAAACATTGTTTAGCTAACTGTTGGAGGAAGAAATGGTAAAAGACTTTTAAGTTAGTTAACAGTTTTGAGAACTGCTTATAACAGGTCTCCTAGAAAATCTTCTACATATGGGACACCCATACTATGAAGGAAGTTACGTAAAATAAGAGGCTCAGCTTAGGTTAGCAATAGTTCTGCTGTGATATAGACTTAGATGAACGCTCACAGAGGCCATGAGTTCCCTACCCTCTGGCTGATGCATTAATGATATATACGAGCCAGTAGCCACAATTCAAGTAATTCCCTAACTTCTGTGAGAACTTCTGTCATCCTGTAACATATCTATTTTGTTTGTTAACTATTAGGATGGAAACAGGAATAACTACCTTCATACTTGGTGATAGTTTAGCTTTCTAGAGGATCTTTCACACAACACTTTCAAATCAATTAGAGAATGCTTTTATTCCAGCAATTTATTAAATTTGTTTTATTTTCATGTTCTCATTTATAGAAATACACTTACTTCTTAACTGCTCCGGTTTCTCCTACTTCTTTCCATTCTTCATTCAGTGCAGAGGACAGAGAGATAGAATAGCAACCACTACTCTGCTTATTTGCAAGGGCATAACTGGGCCTGACCACTTTTGGTTTTGATTCCTGCTAGAAAAAATCCAGATAATAGTTAAAAGCATTACACAGCTTGATATGCAAAACAGAATACAAAACCCAAATCTGAAGCCCACGGCAGTATCCTTCATCGCTGAAGAGGAATCTTGATGGAGAGCAAAAATGTAAACATTAGTATTTAGGCAAATGTGCCACTGTTCAGACAATAAAAAAGTTATGTCCGCTTTAAAATTATGACAGTTCTTAAACTGCTCATGACCTCTATCTGTAACTGTTTAGGCATATTCAGCCAAGTGACATAGAACTGGTTTTGGAGAAGAAAAAAGACCTGAAATGAGGGAAGCAAGCATCAGATTGTCTTAGTAGGAGCTAAGTACGTTTGCAGGGTTTAAAAACCTAGTTCTTAACAATTTGCCTAAAAATTATACAGATTTGAACTGGCTGTCTCCATTCTTAAATTCCCAGTTTCATAGTCAGATTGATCTGTTGTCTCTGTGTTTCTTTCATGGGAACAAACATATGTAACTTCTGAAGTGACAATGATGTGTGATTGGGTTGAGACACTTACTCCTCACATTAACTTGCATGGCCCCATCTCCCCAGCAGCTTTAGGAATCATTTAGCATTTCAAGCTGTGGAGCCCTCACACAAACACCAAGAGATGTCTGGAATGAGCAATACACACCTTCTCCTCTGCTGTACCCTTTTGCTTCCAGCTCAACTGAAAAACAGCCCCACCACTCATTCCTTCATTAACTCCCAACTTTCTGCTCTGGAAATACAACAAGGGCAGGAAATTCCTGTGGTTCTAGGCATACACAACCATGAGACAACCTAAAGCTTCAGTAATTGCCACTAACTGACGACATCTATGCATTATCCCTCTGTGGACGCAATGAAGTTTACTACAAATCTTGTCCCACTGTGAAACAACAAACATGGCTTTTTTTTTTTTATTTGAGCTATAGATTATGAAAGAATTTACTTTTTTTTGCAACTGGCTAATGTAATATTTACTAGGATATGTGAATGCCAGCAGGTGGTGATGAATGAAACAATAGGTAATCACTAACCTGAACTGCAGGCTCATGAGCACTTGAGGTATTCTCCTTTGGCTTACACTGATTTAGGAGATCCTTATGGTAACTCATAAAAGAGGTCTCTTCAGGAGAAAGGTCCTTAAGGAAGGGTAATGCTTGCTTCAAAGACAAAAAGTCAGAAAGATCTGGTGCTCTATTTTTCTTGCTCACAACTGCGATCAATTCAGTCAGTCTGCCTTCTTCTGATTCTGTGAGTGGTTGGGACAGTTCAAGAAATACAAATTCACTAGATTTGGCTGGAAAAAAAGGAAAGAATGGATAGTATTAATTATTAGGTTACACGATCAAAAATTGTCTGCACACCCACAAAGGAGCATAGAAAAACAATGGCTGGAGAGGTAGCCCAAATACCCTGGCCAGCTTATCACAGGGGCCTTCAGCCCACCAAAGGCCCACCTCCACAAGCCCAGAGGAGCACGGTGGCACAATGGCAGGTAGGACCCAAATAGGAAGGACCCAGTAGGACTGGGAAGAAGAGACATCCAGTTTGAGGTCCAGACCTCAAACCCATCAAGACGAATCCTTTTGGACTGAGGGGAGTTGTGCAAGTGAAGCGTACAGCACACATGATGGGATGCAGGGGAAAAGTATTTTAGGATTGCAAAGGACTTATTATGGGAGGTTTCAGGGGAGAACCAAAGGCAGGCAAGGGGAGGTATTTAGGTGAACTGAGGATGAAGAAGTGTGGGAAAAGAGAGAGCTAAGGGCATTAAAAGGACCAGTCACATCTAAATACTTTGCTGGTCAGTACACTTGTCTGGTCATGCAATGTTGTCTTCTTACCAAATTCCTATCTTGTTAGGTGAGGAATTCTTCGTTTGATATGTGTGTATGGGCCCCGAGCGTGGCAACTGGAGTGAGTGTGGGTGTAAAAGTGAGCATGTGATTGCTAGCAAAGATCAAGCTAAAGTAGGTGAATAGGCAAAGTGCCTTGAGAGCCAGAGGCGAGCAGGTCCATAAGGGACAGCTCTTATGGCCGCACTGCCTGTGTATCACTAACGATTAGAGCACAGAGAGGTTAGGTACTGGGGCCCAGGAGAGTCCTGACCAGCTGTGTGACTGCACACACATGACTGCCCATAACAGCAACAGGCAATGTCCTCAGTTGCTTGTAGGTCCAGGTGCCAACAGCTGGGGAGACTGGGATCCAGGACCAGCAACTGGGCAGACTGAGTCTCTGAGCCCAGCTGACAGAGGGATCCACCTTGTACATATGTGAACATGTTTGTGCTTGCCTATGTATATATATACACACATATGTATGTGTGCGTGTGTGTGTATTTTCTCACTACCAGGCCTCTATCCTGCTCAGCCAGAGAGGGGAGAAGGATGAGGCTGCTGGTGCTGTCTGTGTTTGTATGAGTGCTGTATGTCTGTGTTATCTGTGTGGCCAGTTACGTGTATACATGGTATATGTGTGAGCTCTGTATGCTCTATCTATCAATAATACATCTTCACCCTTGTGACTGGTTGGACCTGGGGACACAGAGCTGCAGTAGCCTCACTCCTCTCAGGCTGTCAGATCTGGCACAATGTATTTTCCTCTAATATTAACACGCTAAGAAATAGAGCAGAATCTTAGCAACCATTTCCACAATCTGTAAATACACCACTGATTTGTTTCAAGTCATCTCTACATACATTTCGAAATATTTACATTAATACATATTTAAGAGGCATAAAACATTCAAGAATAGAAATTTAATAATAACTGCTGAAGGTTTCTCCTACAAGAAGAATATAATCAAGGTAAAAAAACCCTAAGATTAAAAAACACCTTGGAGCTCCATACTCAGATTCCACTGATTTCACTGGGATCTGCGTCTATAGAAGCTACATCTATAGAAGCTACCAGTAATTTTAATAGGCTTACATGAAGTAAAGGTAACTCACTGCTAGAATTTCACTTACTATCTCACTTCAAACTACTCCTGCTCCTTACGTAAAGTTAATATTATTTATAATTCTTCTTCATACAGGTGGTGATTATACATAGTAAATATACTGTGAAGTTTAACACAACTCAGAATAATTATTTTGTTAGGTATCATTTTGCAATTAATGTGAAAATGCTAAAGGAAAAACCTTGTGTGACTGTGCCACTCTGAACATCTGAGTGAAAGTTACACGCAGTTTTACATACCCTCATGCTAGAAAAACAAACAGAGCCAGTCCAAAAGACCCTGCAGACTAAATAGCCCATTTGGCCTTTAGTGGAATTTTTTTTTCCATTAACAATGCAATGGCCCAATGCAGCCTTGTCAAAGATCAAATCAACTTTTAACTGCCAAGCCCTTCACATTTGTTACTCAAGAGTAAGGACACTAAACATTCCATTTATTTTAAAGGGCGGGATACATTCTACACAAACTTAGTTTTATAAGGCCTCTTCGCACAGACTACACTTGAGTTGTGCTACAGGGTGGTTTTATTAGGTGGCAGTGGTTTTGAATCACATTGTTAGATTTTTCCTTCTAATTACAAGTATAGAGAAATATTTTGGGAAACCAAAACTGAGCAGTTTATCTTTGAAAAGCTACAAGCTTTCCTCAGTAGTCCAGAACCACAACTGTAAAATAATCACTTTACTGACATGCCAAACATTAGACATTTTCATTGGATTTAAGGAAAGATATTACTCACATGGCTTGCTGATGCTTAACTTTCCTAACTGGGTTTCAATCTTTTCTACATAATCAACAGACAACCAAAGGAAAATGATCATTGTTGAAGAACAGCCACAATCACTTCTCCACAAGCCAAACCTTCTCAGGTCCAGAGTATCCACTGTCAGGTTAATATTTTTATTCAGAGCCACTGTAGAAAATAGAATTTAAATAAATATAACTTTCACAGCCACAGGTAATCATAAAGTCATACATGTTATATAATAACTACATATTAAGATGTAAGTATGATCAGAGTGTATGAAAATAGTACAGATTTTATTCCTGACAGTACATAAAATGTGTTCAGAATTCCATACTTAAATCACTTATATCAATGTGAAATAAAGCTACCAAATCGTAATACCAAAAGCTAAACAACAACACACGGTATTCTTCCATGAAAAAAAAAAATGTATTTTTGCTCAGAATAACCACAGTTTATACCTAAAAATGTAGAAAAAAAATACTGCAAATCATGAATGTCTATTTGCTTTTGGTCAATTCAATTCAGAACTGCTCACAAACTTTCTCCTATGAGATACAGGAACTACGTATCAACTTTGGAAAATGGACTGAATGCAAATTTACACTTCCATTCCTCTTAGCCTTAATCAACTCATAAACTTGTCTTTAATAAACCTAAGGGTCTAAAACCCTAATCTGAAAAGATTAGTGTTTCACTTCAGAAACATGCAGAGTCATACTTACTACAGTTCAACAGTTTATATATGTATGAATGCAGGAGGCAAGACCATTAAAACTGTTAGGTTGGTGCAAAAACAATTATCATTTTTAACCATCAACTTAAAATTAGAATAAAATTTTTTGATCAAAATAAGGACTGTTAGAATCTACACACTTTTGCCATCAAGAAATAAGTCTAAGTAGCATAGAATTCTGGAGTCCTGGAATTGATGAATTCTTCAAAGGCATTATGAGATGCTGCTTGGCTGTGGAAAACCTTCACCTTCTCTTGCAGGAAGTTGTTGAGATGCCTGAAAACATGGCAATCAACTGGGCGAGAGGTCTGGTGAGTAAGCCTGCAGAGTCACTTGCAAGACATGCAGTCAGGCATTCTCTTGGAGAAGAACCTGTTCTTTTCAATCAACCAGTGATGGAAGTAAAGGTTGCGGTACTTGGTGTGTTTTATCAGTTTCCCGGCAATACTCCTCTGTTGTGGTTATTTCACCAGGATTCAAGAAGTTGTAGTGGATACTTCCACTTGCCAACCATGAAACAGTGATCATAAACTTTTCTTAATGCAGCTTGGGTTTGGGGAAGCGTTTTGGTGCTTTACCTTGATCCAGCCACTGCGCAGAATACCTTCTGTTGTTGTACAGAATCCATTTTTCATCAAATGTCAAAAAGCAATCAAGAAATGGAGTGGTTTTGTTGCACAAAAGCAGCACAGAGCAGACTTCATAATGGCAAATTTATTTTTCTTTTTCTTTTTCTTCAGCTCATGCAGCACCCATTTGTCAAGCTTTGTTGATTTTCCAGTTTGGTGTAAATACCAAAAAAATTGTTGAATGGTCAACGTTTAGTTCTTCTGCAGCCTCTTGAATTGTTTTGTGTGGGTCTGCTTCAATATCGGCCCTCAACTGGTTGTTGTCTATCATAGAAGGATGTCCATGATTCCTCCTCATCTTCAAAGCTCTCATTTCCATTACGAAATTTCTGGGACCAACCTCAAGTTGTATGTTCGTTGATGGTCCCCTGGCCAAATGCTTGGTTGACATAGCTAGCAGTTTCCGCTGCTTTATGTCCCCTTTTGAACTAGCACAACAAAATCACTCAAATTCACTTTTTTCCATCTTTAATTTGATAACGTAATATAAAAAACAATAAACAGTGAAACCAAAACCACTAGCATAAATAAGTAGAACAAATTTCACGCTATAAAATGGTATACAAAATGAATACAGTTAAAGTGTAATCAAACGCAAGCATGGCAGTTTATAATGACAAAACTGACAATTATTTTTGCATCAACCTAATACAAGTTCTTCTTAAAAGTGTAAGAACTTAATAAGTCATTACTGCTTACATTATATACACTGATACTTTATATTGAAAAATGCGAATTTAAAAAATTATTTAATGTCCTTATGAAAGCAAGTAAGATTACAAATATATACAGAGTATTTTAATGCAATATTTTAAAGACTCAGTTAAGAGAAGGCTAAAGAAAAAAAATTCTTACCCTGAAATGGGATCGTAATATACTTGGTTGAAAACTGAAACGAGATTAAAAAACATATAATTAGCTTGCTTTTCACAAATTGATTAAAATAAGATAAGAATGTATAATTATCTGCACCTCCTTCTTTGTTCACAGCAAAATAAGCTGAAGCTAATATCCTGGAATTGTTTAGGTTGGAAAAGATCCTTAAGATCATTGAGTCCAACTGTCAATCTATTACTACCAAGTCCAATATGCCTAATTTGAGACTTAATATTGCCTATGTCACCTAAAATAACACTCCTAAATACATATTACATCATCTAAATTACAGGAAACTTACTTCCAGAAGTGCTTACCACTGAGAAATAAGCAGAAAGTTGAGGAGCTGCCTACAGGACCCATAAGAAGAAAAAAGTTATGAACACTTGGGACAAAAGGAGCTTATTTGTGAGTACTCCATGACAATGACTGTCAGCTGCACTATATGAATTAAGGACACTATATAAATGGTCTAACATTGGGGTATTACTTTGAATTGTTACCTTTGAATTAAAGGCCTTTAAAGTTTCCACTTATACTGCTATGTTAAAAATTCATCTGTACAAAGAATGCTTTCTTGTCACTTTGACCAAAGATTGGCACATACATCGAGTGAAAAAGTTTCTCTTATGTTATCACAGTAAGCACAAATGTTTTTTCCAAGGAAAAACTTCATTTTCCACCTGAAAGAACTGATTCTAAAAAATATTTCAACTCATTGCTCAAATTATTTTGGCATACTAATTTAGGAAATTTCCACTAAAAGTCTTTATTACTGCATGACAACTGCTGCACAAACCCACTGTTTTGTGAAAAGCTGAAATTATTACTACAATCCAAGATTTAAAAATGCCTTACTGTAAGCAAAGAAAGTATATATACATGTTGAAACGTTTACGTCTCGATTGCAATTGTGTTGTTTTCATGCTCTTTAAAGCTACAAAACAAACAATTTTCTTTTTAAAATGAAAGATTAGCACATATTATATATCTGAACTCTGATCACTATGGATTACTTTATTCTAATAGCTGTCCTGTTTCCGAGAAAAGTAACCATTGTTTATTATAATAAAGTGACATTAACACAAACATTATTTTCTGTTAGAATTTTCATGAAAAGCTTCCTCAGTATGATACCTGTTCCAGTATAGCACTTACACAGTGCTTATATGCTATAACCTTTACCTCTGAAAACTGGGGCCACAGAAAATCCCAGTTAGCTTTTTTAGTGACACCTATCCAAACATATGATGTAATGGAGTACACACTTTGTTGTTTAGCTAAAGCAGTTTGATGTAACAATAATCAAAACTCAGTGCTTCCACATTAAGTACCACTAGCTTTGCTTAACCGGGATTTTAATTTTTAAATATTGTCAACATATCACCATAACAGAACAACTTACCCTAGCAGGACCTGTTGATAACCATTTAAATTTCCCAATGTATAGACTATCAAATTCAATATTCAGTCCTGAGTTCATCTGTTTTCTAGGTGTGCTTCCAGAAGTTAAGCTGATAGGACACTTATCTTCAACTGACTCTGTTAAAAACTGAGAGGGAAAAAAGTGTATTTACTGCAGAGATACAAATTAGATACTTCCCTCCTGCACTCTTAAGAATTTTCCCTTTGTGTTTGTAAGAACTTATTCCCAAAGCCAACTTCCATACAAGTATTCCATCCAAAAAAGCTGCAGATGTTATTACAATCATTTCTGACAACATCCTTAAAGGCCTAACAGTGCCTTAATACCATCTCTAAAGCTCCCACTGCCAAGACACAACCCATGCTTTTTACTAATCAAGAGCCAAGTCAAAACTCAAATAACAGAGCAACAAAAAAAATACTACTTTTGATATTAAAGGTACAGGATCTAATTCAATGCTTATGATCATAATGACGCATCTGTGAGAAAAGGCAGCAATAGCTTTTCTGACTTATTTCAGGATTACAGAGATAACTCAAATCCAGGTGAAAGCAAGCAGCACAAGGATAAGCAAGCCCAAAAAGGGACAACGTTTATGGCTAGTTTTAGATTCAAATTCCACTGCTAGCCACACAGGAAAGGGAACTTTACCCAATTTCTGTCTGCTGTTAACAAAGATTCTTGAAAGTCTTCATGCACTGAATTACAACAGAGGACTGGATGACAAGAAGCAAGTGCAGATTTCAACTATCATCAACATAAAACTGAGTGAAAAATAACTTTTCACAGATATATCTTTCTCATGTTCACCTCTAGCTCAGATTACTACTTGATTCTTCCTGTTCTGTAATATTATACTTTTCCAAATGTTTCTTTTCAAAATACATTGCGAATACGTTTTCAATACGTTGCAAAAACACTCAAACTTCAGAGTCAGAGATCTTCTCTGTAGACTGTCCAGAATTCTAATCTGTGAAATACATTAACATTAGCTACTGCTTGTTCCTGAGACTAATTATACCTACTCTAAGCATTTTACTTTTGGTCTAACATGCAAGAAAAAATAAACATTGGAGAAATCAATTAAAGAGTTGGAATAACAATACATAGGCCAAAAACTGGACTACCTGCTCTGTGTGTCTTTCCATCTTGTCTTCCAATTGCTCTGCCAAGACACAGATGTCAGACTGTTGATCTCTATTATCAGTGATACTACCCTGCAGCAGCTCTGTACATTTTGGTTCAGAAAGTCCATCTTCATCATCACTGGAAAGGACAACTAAAAAGGAAAGAAGTACACATATACTACAAGATGCAGACTTAAGAATATTTCATTGTGGGTTTCAGATGAGCAAGGAATTCTCTCCTGCACTAATATCAAAGTACATTGTCCAAACCAATCAGGGTCTGTGTACATGGAAGCATATGCAACAAGTACTGCTTTGTACTTTACTAACACTTTTTACCCACCATCCTCAAAATTAGATCTGACTATTAAAAGCAAGAGGCCACAACACAGTTGCTTCAAAGAGGAAAGAATATTTTTTTCTCAGTTCAAGCATCATGAAAAAGTACAAGCTTGATTTTCCATAGCCACAAAATCAGCTGCAAAATATAAGGATTGGAATTTGAAAACCCTGCTGTCTATTATGTTTCTCAAGCATAAGACCCTACACTCCAGTAGGGGACACTGGCACTAAGCACTGTTCTATAACCTGCCCGGTGCATTACAACCATGATCTGTCTTCGGTCTTTTGTTCCATATGTTTTTAACTAGTCAGTCACGCATGAGTTCTCCTAATACCTAAGGATACCAATAGTAATTGTCAGCAGCACAGATACAGTACATACTTGGGTCAACTGAAACAAGTTGCTGATTACCCCTGCAGATTCTGCTCCGTAGCTTGCTCAGGTATTGTGATGTGTCTATCTTTAATGTCCTTATAGTACTAACTCGTGATGAAATCATGTCCCCACTGGTGGCAGAAAGCTGTTTGTCTGACAGATTTCTGAGAGGAGACAGTAAGCCAGGTTTCTCTGTGCAGCTGTGAGCAGGCCTTAAGTGGCTGTGGGTGGAAGTCTCCTTATTGTCTCCCTCTGACAGCTGCGGCACACAATCCAGCACCAGAACTGCATTAGATTTGTGACTCTCTTCATCCTCACAGGTTGTTCTGTGGCCAGGAGACCGCGTTGAACTCAATCTTTGCTCCTTCTAGAAAACAGGCATCAGAGACAGGATATACATTTATTTCTTCACTTTCTAGGATGGTTCAGTGATCACTAAGACTTAGCTATGTGCTAGACAAGATAATTACAGCTTAATGCAGCTGCAGTTAGAGCTCAAGTCAGCGTTATTTCTCCCTCCTTGTATTTTAAAGGTTCATTTATTTATCATAAAGGTACGAGGGATAAACTTTTAAAAGTCTACTATGACCTCCATTCAAGCAGCTCTCTCACTGTCTCACACTGAAAGACCAAGCACCAAGCACACTTAGCAAACGTGCAACTTGGTCAACTCAGCAACTTCTGTGGGGTTTTAATCGGACAGTTACAGAGATGCCTTTATTGTACTCAAACACTTCAATACAAATCACAGTTTGTACTGCACTGACTGATTCCCTCAGTCTTTTCTCTTTTTTTTTTTTTTCCCACTCAAATCCTAATGACTTTAAGGAAGGATATGGTACACTGAAGTGGAGGGAGGGAGAGAAAAAAGAGAAAAAGAGAGGGAGAGAGAGAAAAAAGAGAAAAAGAGAGGGAGAGAGAGAAGGTGAGAGAAAGAAGACACCTACAAAATTTTGATAACCCCAGGTATACTATGTACTTTTTGTATCGAAGTCCCTAACTAGTTCCATACCATCTGTGAAAGACACCTCACTGAAGTGGCTAGGTGCCTTATTTCCAAAAACGTTTTACTTCATGCTCCTGTCTGAAGGAAACACAGTCATTCATCTTCCACAACCTTTCTGCTACAACAAGCACATTCTGATATGTTATGGACAGAAGTACATATACTCACTCTTCTTGACGTACCACTGAACTACTTTCCCTCAACAGGTATAGCAGTATCCATAGATATCCTACTTATGAGTATTATTATTCTATTTTTGCATGTTGCTATGGCTGCTACTGAAGTGTGTGTACACAACCACATACAATAAAATTAAGTGCAACTTACAGACAGTAAAACTGATTTTTCTGGAATGTGTGCATTACAATCATCAGAAATATGGCCACTAGATCTTCTTTTCCTTTTCTCAGAATCAGAAGAGCCTGATTCCTTCTGATCAAGGGTGGTACTCTTCATGTTTCTGCTCCTCTTTTCCAGTTCATAACAGTTCTTGTTTTCTGGCACAGAAAAAAAAAAAAACAACAAAACAAAAAAGAAGTGTGATTTAATGGGTTATCCTTAAAAACCTTTGTATTTCTTCATATCTGTTATGTCTTCAATAAAATGCACAGAAGCAGATATCTTCCACACTAGTTTATTCCTTATTTAATTGTGTGTGGCTGCCAAAATGTATTCCTAAAATAATTACTGCCTAAAATAATTAAGGAAAGGTTATTATTGCACAACTAGTTAAGACAAGGGTATAACTAAATTCATAGTTCCCTTTCAAGTAAGAATTAGCACTCCATATTTCTTTTATTTTCTGCTGGATTCCACACTCTCCATTCTCTGTTCTAATCTGCAAATTTTCCTAATTAGTATTAAAAAGACAGTACATTCTCCCTGGAGACTTAGCATAGAGCTCATGATTTTTCAGCTATAAATACAAATATTGTCATATAGCATAAACATTTTAGCAGCGTTGACAAACCATTTGAGCATTCTTCATGTATTACATTACTGAGTACAAAAGACTAGTTATAAAATCAGGATTACAATTGTGCAACAAAGCTCCCCTCGGTTTCCTTTTTTCTTCCACAGATCTGATTTGCCATAGCTTTATTCTTATTTTAAAACAGCTATTTAATATATTTTACCGTATCTGTAAAAACCTGCATTTTGAGGAAACACAAACTATGTGCAACACCTATTTTATTTCTGTGCTTCCCTCATAATACTACATTAAAAAAAGAAAATTTCCCAACACTCCAAAATTAATATTTAAGTGCCACATTATTGCTCAATACAAACCTTTCTTCTCCAGCTCCCGTCTTCTAAAAGTGAAGACGTTATTTTTTTCTGGTTCCTTAGAAGCCTTGGTCAATTTACACAGACCACCATCTGTCTTTCTCAGGCAATGCTCAGACCTGTAGAGAATATTAACTATAACTTATCTTCAATTTTAGAGAAAGAATACCGAATAGAAATGCTGAAAGAGTTGGTTAGACCACAAACTTCTGCCTCTCTTGTAAGCGTGTGGAGTTTGACAAATGAAACACAAACTAATTCAATTCCCATTATGTAAATACACAGATACTGACATTATTAATTAAACATATGCTTCTAAAAAGCACAAAGAATGAAAATTTGACATGCTTGACATCAGACACTGAAAGATTTTTTTTTTGCTGTAAAGCAAGACTGCAACAGAAACACAGAACAAGAGAAAAAAAAGAGAGAACAGTCAGTTGAGTGTATCCTTGCCTCTGTTATGAATGCAGAGTGGGAATGAGGCAATGTAGTATATTGTTTATTTAGATTTAGAATTGTTAACCGAATCCAGCAAGTTCCTGCAATGAGAAAAGTTTTGAAATAGAAATTCCTGCTCAAAAGAGCCTGAAACAGTAACTTTGAGGGAAGTCGGGGGCACAGGATATGAACGAGGAAGAAATAGAAAAGGATTACAGTAAAAGAAACTAGGCAACCTACAGGTTTTCAGCTGAGTTTGTATTTCATTCTGAAAAGGAGGACATATAAGAAAGCAATCAATTTGTTTTAGTTTTAAATTAGCTTTTTCATAAATATTTTACTTCCGGGAAGTACCAATAAGACTGAAGAATATTATATCCTCAGATTTGAGGCCTGATCTTGTACTCTCAACTCCTCTGGAGGCTAGTTACAGCAGAAAAAAGTCAATGTAACTATTTTTGTTTCTAGTGTATACACTAGGATAACATTTAGTTGTATGTCTGTGTGATATTTTCTCATATGAACTTTTATACATCTAGTATGCAAGACTTCTTCTAAAAATTTCTGAGTTACAAGATGAAAGAAACTAACCTCCATGACCTCTGGCTTCCTCTTCTGTGACAGTTGGAAAATAAAATAGAAAATAAAGAAGATTTCACAAATAAAGCAAATTAACATTGTTCTTTTCCTCCTTTTGCCATCTCAGTTAATCCAAAGGGATATTTTGTTCAGTGTTTTGTAACATGCCTAACTTGGACTGCTTCAGTCTACAATTTGCAAAGAGCTAAGTGATCATCACAATGACTGAAACCACCGATAGCTGAGCCCGAACCCATAAAGAACATCACTGACCATGGGAAAGAACATTCTTGACATCTCTAACTAGACAGCCAAAAGTGTCGGACACTTTCTGAACAGATACCTATTCTTCAATGCTGTATCTGTAGATTGGAGTATCATTGCTCTTTGGGAATACTGTAAAGACAAATAAAAACTTCCAGAGTGCTCTGATCATACAGTGATGAAGTGTACACAAGCATCATGAAGACACCACTGATTATCTTTCCACTCACAAAGAATCATGAATTGAACCATACACAGAAGTCGTCTTTGGTAAGCACTATTATACATTCTGCATATCGAACAAGAGTGAGTCTTCCACACACCAGGCAGCCCTACTTTTAAAACAACCTCACTACAGAAAACCTGATTTTGGAACCCACATCTCTCTCTCAACTTAAGTATTCCACATGCATAACAGCTGTATAGCTTTGACAGCCTTAAAAGACCATACAAAACTATTAGGCACTTTTTAGCATTTGTTTTACACCAATATCCTAATTTAGGCATTTCAAAAACTTTTCAACAACAGTAATTATTCCTATTGAATGTTTCAGCTAACAGACTTCCCTAAATGTATTTACTCTATATACAACTTCCACACATTCTATTTTCACTTCATCTTCACTGATAACTCAGTTTAAAATGCATCTCTTAACAGACAGATGCATAAGCTAAGAAGCTATGCCACTATATACTGAAGCGTTCTCAAAAGCCATGACAAACCAGGATGAAACACACTTTGAAACTCTTCAGTTTCGTTACACTTAAGACCTACCTCAAACTTGTTAGTTACACTGATAGGTCAGCGGTGACTTAATCAAATGCATTTCACACTGGGTTGTAGGGAATAAGCAATGCAAAATCCACCGATTCTGTAACACCAAAAGCAAGAAAGGAAACAGAGCATTCGCAGCAGGTTCTAGTTGATAGAGAAAGGTTAACTTATTACCACCGTGTTCCAAACACACCAAATTCTTTGACTTAATTTGAAATTTCCACAGTACAAAACTGGCACAATTTTCAGCAAAGAACAACATGCATTTTCGCTACTCTGATGATACAAAAGAATCTCTGTATGGCCAGGTGCATAAACACGCATAACCATTTTGCTCTCCCCTGAAAGAACAGACCTCAAAAGAATCAGTGCTAAGTGATGCACAGACCTTAGTTACAGAAAGATGACCAAGATCAAACTACATTTGTGTTGAAATAATTGCTAAATTCTCCATTTCCCATGCAATATCCACTACAACTTGCGCTAACATGCTGGTCACTGAGGAGAGGTGGAAAATCCTTCTAATGTTGATTCCTGCTAATAACAAGCCTTTTACTTAATACATTAGAAAAGCACATCACAGGAATGGAAAATTAATCCTCCAAGTAATGAACCACTCCAAATCTAAAGTAAATCAAGTACATCAACTACAAAAAAAAACCCTGACTAGTTCAAACCATTCTTGTGCTTAACATAAAACTCAACAGTAGCCCTTCAGATATGAGCTTGAAAAAGCACGCAAGATGTTTCCTCGAATTGTTACATACAAGAGTTCATGTTTTGCTCTTTACAAACCTACTACCTCCCACCATCCAAAACAATACCAAGTGGAAAAACAGGATACTAAAAACTATAGATCTTAAAGATTTTGTAGCAAGACAAAAAAACCCCAACATTCCAAACAAACTCCCCACACTTTAGTCAGCCTAAAGTTCTGGAAAAGTATTTATTAGCAATAAATGCAATACTTCTAAAATGAGACAGTCTAATAAACTGTTCTACATTCCTTATATAAATTACATCTTGTCAAATTAATTTAAGCAGCAGTGGTGATCTCAGCATAAAAAGAGAAAGGAATTCTTACTAATTTAGGTTCTCTAGTATAGTCATGTACCAGAATGAGGAATATGACTCACTTTTTTCAAGAATTTTTAAGAACCTGGAAACTGTTGATTATTCCTGCCCTCACAAAATAAAAAAAAAAATTCTTCTCTTCCCTCGTTTAATTTCTTCCCCAAAATTTCTTGCTATTTGTTCTTGTGGATACTTTGCTGTTATGCAAAGAGGCAGCCAAAAAATACAAGAGAAAACAGCTTAATCTGAATTCAGCTGCCAGCTTAGATCAAAAGAAACGTTTTATAATACCAGTATCTGATTTCTGCTAGTTTTATGTGTCAAGTGTTACTGTGATGCTCAGTCAACCTAAACACAGGGAGAAAAGAAGAAAAGTAGATATTTAGAAGAGAAAAAGTGGATGTTAAACAATGAGAGGACACATACAGCCCTTAAACAATGGCACTCTCTCAGGACTGAGAACATTCATGGATTAATGTGAAAAGAAATGAATTATCACAGAGAGGAATTTGGAAAAATATTGTAAAATAAGTTACTTGAAATCATGCTAGAACACATTAACAGGAAAGCAAGATTTTGGTTCTGGACACAAAAAGAACTTAAATGTGTTTGTATTACATGGCCACCTTCACAAATGAAAACATTGATCTATT
The DNA here is from genome assembly GCF_017976375.1 of Cuculus canorus. Lineage (NCBI taxonomy): Eukaryota > Metazoa > Chordata > Aves > Cuculiformes > Cuculidae > Cuculus > Cuculus canorus. The sequence continues at coordinate 117,390,887 of NC_071401.1, read as the reverse complement.
GCAAATGGAAATGATTTCTGTGAAGGAAAAGTAGCCTATTAACATCAGGTACAGCAAATCAGAATAAATGCAGTGTTAAAATGACTCACTGGAGCAACGTGTTAGGAATGCACTTAGGAAACTGATCTCCTGCTTCTAGACAAGAGTATAACAAAAACTGTTTCAGGGAACTTATTTTCCATTGTGAAGTTACGTCATTTCAGGAAGACTGGCAAAATCAGCAGTGAGTAACATACCTTTCAGACAGAAAAGAACTTTCACGATCAGAACTTAGGATTTCACACGTCTGTAGGCTGGCAAGTGATGATGAAGGTAGTTGACCCGACTGTAATTTGCCGGCATCGGATAAATTTGCATCAATTATTATGTGGCTGTCTATATATTTTCTTCCAATTTTCGTCGTCAGGACATTCGTCAATATAACTGCAGGTTGCCTGTCATACACATAACAGTAAATCATAAACACTGCACTGAAAATCGAGAGCAAGAAACTTCTTCTTATATTCATGTATCTTAGAGGCTTGATAATCATCAAACATCATTACTTTCAGACCCTCAGAGACAAAACAAAATCCCACTAAGGAACTTAAAATCCCAGGTAAGCAGACAAACAAAAAAAAGCAACAAGAGATCAGGGTAAGAAATGCCAGCCATATAATGTCAACTTTGCCAGATACAATTCACACTGCATTCCTTCTAAAACATTATCTCAGTATAGTTTAAAAACTGGTAAATGTTTATATCTAAATAGCCCTCATGCAATACCTGTACACATTTCTCAGAACTACGGAGCAAATAATGATTTTCCTGTGAACAAGAAGCCTCCAGTAAAACAGATATTTTTTCAAGCACTTAGTCAATAGATACAAATTAGCACAGAAACATAAATGTAGCATTAGAATTTCTTGCCCTCTTCAACTTCCAGGTGGCATTCTAGAGAGCAGCAATAGCAGGGCTCAGAAAAACATTTGCAAGTGTTAGAAGAGACAAGCATGAAAAATAAGTTAAACAGGAATACAACAATGCAACTCCCCACTTCAGCACAGATGTGCACGAGCAGCACAAGGATTTCAATTTTATGACTTCCATTGCAATTTATTTTGGATTAGGATGTAACATCATGGCCTTTTCTGAATTGGTTATGAACAATATTTGTCTTTTGGGTATCAACTGTATGATTGTCTGTATTCGTCCACAAACTACACTCCAGCACAGACTGTATGATGTCTGGGGAGCACTCAGATCTCCTCTTGCACAGAGATGCAAATTTGATTTTAATCAGGAGACTACCTTACGGACAAGATGTTGCAGAGGCACACAAGTGATAAGCAATGAGGATATAATTGAAAGGAAAAGTCCAATACAGAAGAACAATGTAGTCTGGATTTAACCTCCAATAAAGGCCCCTAAACTGTTTAGCAGAAGCAGCTCAGAAAGAAAACTGAGTGTAAAAAGCATTCACCCTAGCCATACCTTTCCCTGAATATCTGCAATTGATCACTGCTTGCGGCAGGGGTGGGGGAGGATACTAGACTTGATATGCTTTTCTTCTGACCCTTTATGCCAGTTCTCAAATTTTTATGAGTAGTCTGAAATGCTTATCAGTGAAAATACACCTTGAAAACTTCTCTGAGAAAAGAGGTCAGTTAAATGCAAGTGTACACTTCTTTCCACACGAATAAAAAAAAAATCCAAACATTCTGAGAGTTCAATGGCTGAATAAGAATTAATTAGTCTTGTCAGTACAGGATCATCTAGAAGCCATCTGATCAGAAAATCCACTGATTAGATAGAGCGCGCTTGGCACCATCTCTCTCAATGATTATCAAAAGGAACAAGGTACGAGGAATCAAGTCAGATGACATGAGAACACAGTTCATGAACAAGACAGCTGTGGTAGAACAAATACTTTCTCATGGAAAAACTGCAAGGAAAGCTATTTTTAGTGACACGAGGCAAAGACAACATACCTTTCAGACAGAAAAGGGCTTTGGAGAGCAGGGTTTAAAATTTGCCATATCTTTAGGCTGGCAGCAGATGATGAGGGTGGTTGATCTGACTGCAGCTTGCCAGCATCAGAAAAATTAGCACCAGTTTTAAGTTGTGCCTGTGTGTATTTTCTTCCTATTTTCGTCCTCAGGACATTCGTCAAGATAACTTTGGGTTGCCTGCCACACATATAATAATAAATTAATAATACGGTGCTGAGAACTTAAGTCACATGAATTCAATAAAGCTTTTCTATGAATTTACTGTCTCTGCATCACACCTTGTATCTTCAGTGGAATTAAGTTCACTTCCCTGACAATTTACAGAGCAGTTCTCTTTGGAGAAGAGGAATCACAAACACGTCTTCTGATTAGGACAGCCTTTCAGTGTGTCTTCTGGCATCAATGACTAAACACATACATATGTGATTCTCAAGAAGTAAACTTTCAGTGCAGAGAGGTGGAAATTTTTGGTGCATATTTTTATTGCAAAATGTTGAAAGTAGTCACTATGGCCTCACAAATTATTCTGAAAACATACGCATGAGCACCTGCAGGATAGGCACAGTGGTATTGGTCTGATGGTTGGACTTGATGATCTTAGAGGTCTTTTCTAACCTTAATGATTCTATGCTATGAAGACAAGCACTCATATTGTAGTACCTTAGTTTAAAGCCATGAATATTATTGGCTTCCATATCACAAATTAGATTATAAACTTGCTGGAGGGGGAAAAAAAAAAAATCAAGAAGCTCATAAAATCTCTCAGTTTTGAAGCTCCAACTGACTTCTATTCAATTTCACTAGAGAAGTGACATACAATTATGAACGACAAAGTTAGAAAAAACTTCCTACTCAAATTCTTTAAACAAGTACCTATACTTAGCACATTCTGCTAGACTGGTACTAAAGTCTTCACATAAAGAATTAATTCTAGAGCATAGCCAGTAATTTGGACAGTTTCCTTATGATATATAATGCTTATCAGCTTATAAGTAATTTGTAAGGATTACTTTGTTTGCAAACATATCAGAATTAGACTTATTTTCCCAGGACTACTCCTGAGAGGACACAGAAGTTCAGGCTCATTTATTGGTTTTAAAAGATTACTGAGGCAAGAATTGTTTTTTCAACTGCACGTCTTGCATAACAAACTAAACTGGTCACATTGTAAAGCAAGAATCCTTCTTTTAGAGCTACAGAAAACTTTTTACTACCCGCACAGCTGTTACATGCATGCGACAGTGGCATTTCTTAAGCAAATGGCTACTACTCCTCAGTAGGTTGATAACTGTGCAATCATTAGGAAATTAGAGCTGTCCCACCGATGTGCTGCATTTGGCTCAACAACATGATTACATGGTACCTAGCAGTAAACAAATATGTATGGCATGAAAACTGCTGCAGAACATATTGGGCACTGGCAGAGGCTGCCCAGGGAGGTAGTTGACTCACCATCTCTGGAGGTATTTAAAAGACAAGTGGATGAGATGCTCAGGGGCATGGTTTAGTGGTTGATAGGAAAGCTTGGACTTGATGATCCAAGATGTCTTCCAACCTAGTAATTCTGTGATCAGGACTGGTAAAGGTGAAATAAAAGATTCCAACCTTTAGAGTCTTCAATAATACCGTCATGACAGTGAAAGCCCACAGCAGGAGGTAAAGAAGTCAGAAGTAGAATTTCCAGTGAAACTTGATTTCATTGCCACCTTGGAAACTCAGGTCTGACATCCTTTGCCCATACTCACATCAGGCTAGACCTTCAGACCCCTCCTTATTTTGGTTTACTGACTGTTATTAGGTACAGAATTTGTAGCATTTCCAATTCCCTTGATTTAAATGGGGTTTATATGTTTTCAGCAAGTATCTTTGCAAAAATGATCTTACAATTTGATCTATACATGCACCTGTACAACTAGCTTTGCACTGGAAACCTGTGCAAAGGAGAGGAACCCTCAACAAACAACAAGGAAGAAAACAATACCTATTTGGCTATCCTTAAAGATGTCAGTGCTACATTAAGACATCACTTCTTATGTGGCACTAGTTGTTCACTGAAGATCTTGATAAGACAGCTAGTTAAAACCTGATCATCAGAGCTGTACAGTTTCTTCAGAGATTTCAATGGCTTCCCTTGCTAGAGGGGGAATGGCATCTGGTGGCATTTCTTGAAAAAGACTGAGTGTAAAATAAGAGTCAGGAAAAACACCTATACTTAAGCCACTGTACATCTGTAAATGATGTCCAGGACTCAGGCCCCTAAATTACCTGTTAAATTGTCCACAGACTAAAGTGAGCAAGTCAAGCAAAAGACATTTCAAAAGATAAAAATTAGTGCCAAGCAGAAAAAAAAAAAAGCAAGCAAAGTATACATTAAAAGCAAGTCCCACCAGCTAAACCTGCAAATAACTCGCACAACAGTAAGACTGGAGGCATCTTGGTGAAGGAAAACCAAAGGCGATTATTTTTGTTTCTGAAACAGGCACCCACTGTACCCCCTTCTTATCCATCTCCACAAAACAGAAAAAATACATAAGCAAAGGTAATGAAAATATACTTACACATGTAAGACTGGAATAGACAAAAAGTATATATTATGAAAACAGCTGTTCACTCCTCTTGGGAAGTCTCCCATCACTTTTCATGGGCAAAAAAAGGATTATCCTACATTACAAAGCCCAAGACCAAAAGCTATTAAACGTTTATACCGCTTTGGGGAAAACAACTATTTCACTCAATAATCAGAGCTGCTAGATCCAGTCCCTTTCTCTATAAGCATATTTGCGTACACACCAGTGTTGTAGTCGCTGGTTCCAATTTGCTCAAATTTGTGTTAGAAAGTTATCAAACTGAGACCTGGAGGCTACCAACTTCTTTTAGAGTAAATTATTAATTGTCTACACCACCACCATGTTCATGCCTACGTTCTTCTACTAGTAAACCCAAGTTTTGGAAAATAAGTATTTTGACAGTGGGATGTCGCGTATCATGTGAGAATCACCCCACCAGGTCCCACAAAACCTGAATATCTGTCCTGCATTTACAAAATAAAGCCACTGATAGTATTCAGTTTTTTGAGCTCCTGCAGCCCACGCACAGCTCAGGAGGTCCTCGGCCTTTCAGAGCCCAAAGGAATAACATAGTGCAATATCATTAACGGAAAACTCCAATCGCCTCATTCACTGACTACACCCTGTTGAGAAGAAAGCCTCTATGTGTCCTCCTCCTACTTCAAGGCCCTGACCTTTCAACTGATTAGAAGTCAATGTATGAACAGCAAACATAAACATCCCTACTAACCTCCCTGCTTTTCAGGACGGAAGTTTTTACTGCTAAAAGCTGCTTGCCAGGGCAAGAGAATCAGCATGTAAACGACTGCCACAAAAACCTGACTGCTACCAGGCAGAACTTGATTCAGCCAGGACATGTATTTCAATTAACACTTAATATACTCAGCTGAAAGAATCACACACATCTTATATAAGTACATTTTTCCCCAAAAGCGATCTTGACAGACAAGGACAAGCAGCTTGAATTGCAAAATAGTTTTCTATTTTGTTTCTTTTTTTTGTTTCTCTCTATCTCCCTCTTGGAGAGGATTAATAGCTGAAATAGGTGGACACCTCTAAGCTCTGTTGCCAGGCAGTGATAGCTACCCTTGAAATATCCCTTTCCTCGACAATAGAAGTTTTTATAAGTGGGATACAAAACGTTAACTGACCAATTACACAAACACTGTACCTAACTTTCTGCAATTACACAAATAAATTGAACTATTCAAATTTCATGACAGTTCTAATCTGCTTTGTGACACAATCACAGAAATATACAAGAGACATCCAGCATACGAGAAGGGCCAAAAAAATAACACACCCCAAGAGCCCTATCCAGGATCACGAACAAATCACCTGACAGTGACCTTTCACAAGGCCACGAGCAGCGATATTCAAGCAAGAGCTGCTCCTTCCAGATCCCATGGTCTCACATTACAGCAGAACTGACAGAAGCAATCAAACACCAAATTTTGTAACCCAGAACTTCAGTTAAAAACAGAAGTGAAGGTGGGTTTATGCTAATAAACCCATTTTATCCTTTCTGACTAAAATTAAGCAGCAATAAAACAATGCTCAAGCAGTACATCAGATGCCTCCCTAAGTATTTGAGATTTGCCCCTATCAATACAGAAGGCTGGTTTTAAACCACGAGGAGCTAACAAGATGTTGTCATTTAGACTTATTTCCTCCTTCTCAATGCAAGTGAAAAATTCCTCATTGGCAAGTAAGAACAGAAAAACTTCTACATTAGAAAGATTGTCAGCATGCCACGTCACACTTAATCTCTTTTGAGTTTTGTCAGTTCTCAGACTTCCGCTCAAACATCACCTCTTTAGAACCTGTGTGCTCTTTCTGCTTAATATGCAATGAGGTCAGCATGTTGATTCTGACTTACTGAGAAACATTGGGTACCCAAAAGCAACACTTAGAACAAGCTTTACCACAGACAGAAAATTAAGTATATTTTACAGAGAACCTCCAGGTAGTTTCTACACATACACCTTTTCTTTAGGAAATAAAAAATTCATAGGCTTAACATCTGAACATTTACTGTCTCTTTACGGTCCAAATCACTTCTCACCAAAATTCTGGTGAAAGGTTTGGTAAAAATGATAGAACACCTAAAAATGCAACTTGTAAGTCTCTCATATATCAAAATTAACAGAAAGTTAACATATGTAACAGATCCAAAGGTAGCTCTTTTTTTAAAAAAGAAGCTCCTCAACATTGAAATGTCAGTTCAAAGTTTACTGAAAGATCTTTAGAGACTGATATCAGACATGGACCATTTCACAGCATAATTAAAACTCTTATTTGTCTCGATTTAAATGATTTGTGGAATAACAATTGCTTCATTAAGATAAATATAATTCATTTCATCATGAAATCACTATGTGCCCTAGCTGCTGCCAATTATCTAACTCTCCATTTTCATTTCCATTTGTCAACTATGGCACTTACAGCTTCAATATTTTCTTGGGTAAACAATCACCTAACTGACAGCTTCACACAAGACAATTTTAAAAAATTTGCCATAATCCCAAAGAAACCAAGATATTTGCTCTTGGCAACAGAGAGTAAGAAGTGACATAGAGGCAGTCCTATTTATTCCCTTAGGCTCTAGACTATAAAATAGAGGTGAAAAAACTCTTTACTGCCTTCCCCTAACTATTAATCATATTGCTTGGGGTTTTGGTTGGTTTTTTTAGTTGTTTTTAAGAGCCGTTAAAGCCATATTAATGACTGTGGACCACAGGAAAAAAAGTGACAAACAAAGGGTAATCTGGGAAACTTCTTAAACATCTAAGATATTGAGGACTAGAATGATAATTTACACTAATGAACACCTTTCAGGATTCCAAGCAGGTCAACAGCAGCAACTCCTCCACTGAGTGTTGCATTCCCATTCTGATGTTGCTGCTTTGTGTCACGTTAAAAAAAAAAAACATGATTGTTTCATAATTCACAATCCCATTAAACCACTGAAGCATGATTTGCTGAAGGTCAGCTATGTAACAGGTCAAAAACCATCTCCGCATGACACAAATAATTACACAGAGACCAGAGATAACCAGCTTCAAGAAAGATTATGAAACTCTGAATATACAAACAGAGAAGAACTACTTTTGAGATTACTTCTTACCCAATTGATTCTTCATCATTAGAGCTGTGTCTCTTGCGGTCCTTTTGCCTTTTTCCTTTTGTGGAAGGCTCTCTATTGTTGGTACTTAATTTCCACTGAAATACAATGAATAAATATTGGTATGTTCCAATAGACATAAATATGTCATCATAGATATTACACTAAAAAAAGGGAACAATATCACAACAATTTTGCAAATAATGCATTTGCTTGATTTGAAGTACCCATGTACCACCTGATCTTGAATGGAACCCTTTTTCTCCTAAAGAAATTTGACAATACAGGACAATTCAATTACTTCCCTACTTAAAGGAGGCCAATCCCAAACAGGGACATAAATATTAGGCCTGTCCTACATAATCAAAAGTACACAAGATAACTCCTACTTTCTTTAAGTCCATGCATTTCACTAAACCGTATCCCACTCAAGATATAAAATTCTAAGAAGGAAAAGAGACTTGAAGGTTTGGGACTTTGGTGGCAAAACTCACAAAAGCAAGACTTCACTTTCTCCAAATTCTCTTACCTTGCTGGAATGCATTTGTATTTTCAAATTAAATGAGTGAAGCCCCACTAAAGCATATAGTTATTTCTGCAGTTCCAGAAACCTCTCTCCCTCTGCCACTGCCTCTTCCTAATATCGCCTCGTTTTTTTAATATGAAAGATAATAAACTAAACAGATGTTTGAAAATTATGCCACTCAGGGAGAAAGCAGATAAACTTATCTTCATTTCTGTTTAATTGTGAGGCAAATGGACACCTGAAAAACCCATGCCCAGACATATTTTACATAGTTTAGCGAAGTCTGAAAGGTACATCCCAAATTGATCTTTTTCCTGCCATAGGGGCCCACTCTGTAATGGAAAACGCTCATCATTAAAACAACCAGCAGTAAGAAATTGCCTTGAAGGTGCTCTCCCCTCCTCCTGCCTTCAAACATCATCTAGTTCACCTCATAGCACTGATCTTAAAGCCTGTTAGAGACCTATATACCCAAATCACTAAAAGCTGCACAGAATTTCTCAAACAACACGGAACAAACTCTGGCAACACTAAATACAACGTGAACAGAACTCTGTATGGATAAACCAGTCATTTTTCTTTTAATTGTGATACCTCATGAGCAATCTTCTCCTTTAAAGTAAAATATAAAGACTAGTCAGTGTTTAAAACATACTGAGCCCTGTTCTGCATAGAAAAATCTGAAATACACAGACACGGGTAAGAAAAGTAAGAAATGGAAAATCAGATAATATATGGGAAATAAAAGGGGGGAAAAAAAGATTTTTCAATTCATTAAGTCTAATCACTGTTTTTATAGAGGCAGAAAGACGAGAAGAATTCCATATAAATACTGTCTGGCCCTGCCCAAGAGGCTGCTGGTTTTAACCACATGAGACGTTACTTCTGACTTCAAAACCTAACCCTAATTAGATGCGCTGCTCACATAAGTATTAAGAAGTACAGAACACAACCACATAGTGAGTTTGTATTGCAGAATGCTCAAATGACCAGGCCTATCACGAGACCTGTGTCACATTATCACCACTACTGTTAAAACCAGAAAAGAAATCCCATATAACATTCTCCTATGCTCTTTACAACCTGAAGAACTTCTTTTTACCTCTTTTAAAGGGTAGTCCAAATGATGGGAGTCTGGGAGCCTTGCCAAAGGGGACTGAACTTGGACATCCTCTGTCTTGGTGTTTGTTTTCTTCTTTGCCAATCGAAACTGAAAACAGATGATGTTACACATCATAAAACTAAATTATCCACTGGTCCTGAGCTTACCTACAGCCATTCAGTGTTTTCTCAGCTGTCAGGCAAAATCACAAAGTTGCAAGGGAACCACTGACCGGTGACTTTAATTTAAATGCATTCCTCACTGATACGTGATCTTAAATCCTGTGTCATGTCACACTAGGAGCTAATTTGAACTTATGAACTGTCTAAAATGCAAGAAAAAGCTCTTCCTATTTCATTAACTTTACAACAAGTTCAAAGGCGTGCCTAAAAACACAAGAACCAATCTACTGGCACTTGTTTTCTTAGTTCTCTTTGATTTGTTTACAGTATGGTTTAATTATCTAACTTAGAGAACAATAAACAGAAATCAATATTTAAGGACTGCAATAGGCATTTTCTTATTCAAGAACAGCTGCAATTAGACTGTTTGATTGAGGTTTTTTTTCAGGGGTTGTGAGGTCTGGGTTTTCGGTTTTTTGTGTTTTTTTGAGAAGTGGTCTATAACCATGTTTTATCAGTCAGAATGCGTTCTTCTAACCTGCACCTTAATAGCCAGGTATAAATTTCTTATTTCAGGACTCTACCTGCTGCCTGACTAGTGGGTTTTGTTATGAGCTTCCTAAGAACATATATTTACCTAAATATTTAATGTGCTCACAGAGCCTCTGTAATTACCTGTTCTCAATGTTATCTGTTATGTTAAAGCAGATTCAGAAAAGAGAAAAGAGACAGATGAACAGACAGAAAAGGATAAAAAGCACAAGATACGTTCATCAGCAAAATTTCTACCTCACCACAAAATATCCTCCCAATGTTTGCACTCATTAAGAGGATATTGGTTTGCAATTCCCACAATTACCTTACAGAAGAAGCACAAAGTCAAGAGGTAACTAACAGAGGCCTGTACCTATGGCAAGTGCCAATGTATGCAGTTGCCTCAGTTCTTCTCTACTTAGAATGGGACTACTCAACACAAACAGATGAATGTGCACTTTGCAGACTCCTTATCTAAAGCAGCAGAATTTTTCTGAAGGTTCCCACCTGTAGGGGCAAGGGTCAGAGAAAGTGCATGAACAAGGTGCTGGAAACAACTTATTTCTAAACCAACAGACAGTCCAGACCCTACCCAATCACACCAGTTGCTGTGCCTACAACTTGTTTTTACCAGTGCTTCTATTGTTAGAAGCGTTAGCTTCTAAATACACTTGCAGGTCTATTTTAGAAAATACAAACACTAGCATAAGCCATCTCTGAACACATCTCTGCAGATAACTAAATAGTACGCAGTTATGCAGCTGCTCTACTTACTTGAACATTGCTCTTAAAACCTAAGCTAACATCTTAAATATTAACATATCGTTCAAAACGCACTGTTGATATGAAATCAAATGTCAAGTCTATCATGTATGAACACATGTTCAATAGCAGCCATTTCTATTGACTGCTACCAGAATAAACTGTTTCTCAGGAAAGAGCGCTCCAACAAAGCTAAAGCTGGACCACTGAAGAATTAATTTGGTTGTGGAAATACATCAGAACACCTTAGGATACCCATAGCCTCAGAATAACGTGTTGTAACTTGTTGGAAGACTTACACTGACATGACTTGAAGATGATGTTCTTCCGTCCATGACTTTCTCTACTGAAAAAAAGAGTTACAAAATGTTACAAAGATGTTTAATTCATAGGGAATCAGGACCACAGTAGTAGGTACTAAGCGAGAATAAGAAAATAATTTTTTTAGCAAGCTAGCACAAAGAAAACTCATTCGTAGAATGGTTTGGATATGAAGGGACCTTTAGAGATCATCTAGCCCAAGCCCACCGCTGTGTGCAGGGACGTATTACATTAGGCCAGGTTGCTCAAAGCCCGATCTAGCCCGGCCTTGAATACTTCTAGGGATGAGTCACCCACAACTTCTCTGGGCAACCTGTTCCAGTGCCTCAACACACTCATCATAAAAAATTTCTTCCTTGTGTCCAACCTAAATCTAATATCTTTCTCTTTCTAACCATTACCTGTTGCCCTGTCACTACAGGCTTTGGTAAAAAGTCATTGACAGCCACAATACAAGAGAGACGTGCTTGGCCAAGGCTCTGGATTGTCAGCGTGGCCAGAATCATTACAGAAATTTTCACCAGCGTTTATCCTTAGTGATAGCATTTACTGCATAAGCCCATCCCCTGGCAAGCATGCAACCACTAAGCAATTCAGGTATTGATTATAATGTGAAAAGGAGGCACAGAAGATGTCTACAACACTACAGCAGCTCCAAGCATAAATAATCTTCAAGGATTGCTGTTAACAGAAAGAATTTTTTTCCTGTGAGAGTGGTGAGGCCCTGGAACAGGTTGTCCAGAGGAGCTGTTTATGCCCCATCCCTGGAGATGTCCAAGGCAGGCTGGATGAGGCTTATAGCAGCTGATCCGGTGGGAGGTGTCCCTCCCTATGGCAGGGGGTTGGGACTGGATAATCTTTAAGGTCTCTTCCAACACAAAACATTCTGTGATTATTCCTTAGCTTCAGAGCTTCCAGCACTCATAGGGATTTATTCTTTTTATAAGTATCTCTCTAGGACTCCAGTGAGACCTTCAAACATTTCCACTAGGCTGGTCTCTAAGGATGATGTTAACCTCTCGTACTACCATTTAACATTTTTTCACCTTGCAGCCCCAGCCCTGGATGCGAGGAGCAGCAACACCAACAGCTATCAAACCAAAGCCAAACCACCATCTCCCCCAATGCCTGCAGGGTGGAAGAGATGGCAAACTGGGGGTCTTCTGGCACCTCTAGGGCACAGAGGCCACTGCTCATCTGTCCCAGCACCTCCACCTCCCCCAGCAGCCAGGCTACTCCTGCCAGGAAGGAGATGGATGTGCTTTTATCTAACAATCAGCCAAGAGTCAGGAAGGACAACCTCACATTCCCACGCTCTCCTTCAGCCACCACCCCCAAAGCCCAGCTGCTTGCCATAGGCACCCATGGACATCTATGGGCACCCACAGATACCTGTGGATGCCCATGGGCAACCATGGACACCTGTGCCCACTCATGGACACCCATGGGCACCCGTGCCTATGCCTGGACACCCGCGGACACCTGTGCCCACCCAACAACACAAATGGGCAGCCATAGATACCCATGGACATCCATGCCCACCCATGGACACCCGTGTACACTCATGGACTCCCACAGATATCTGTGGACACCCACAGACACCTGTGGACACCCGTACCTACACATGGGCACCCATAGATAGCCATGGATTCCTGTGGACACCCATGCCCACCCACGGACACCCATAGATACCCGTGGACACCTATGCCCATGCATGGACACCTGTGAACACCTGAGACCATCCATGGACGTCCACGGATACCCATGGAAACCTGTGCCCACCCAACGACACCCATGGGCAGCCATAGATACCACACAAAGACGTATGTCTGCCCATAGACACTCCATAGATATCCATGGACACTCACGGATGCCCACTGACACCTGTGGGCATCCTCAGACACCCATGGATACCCATGGGCACCCACACCCATGCATGGACACTCGTGGACACCTGTGCCCACCCACGGACACCCATGGGCAGCCATAGATATCCACAGACAGCCATACCCACCCATGGACACATGTGGACACCCACGCACAAACACAGACACCCATGCCCACCCACAGGCACTCATGGACAGCCGTGCTCACCCACGGACAAATATGCACACCTGCACTCACCCATGGATGCCCACAGACATCCATGGATAACCACGAACACCTCTGTCCACCCATAGACACCCATGCCCACCGACACCTGTGGACAGCTGTGCCCACTCATGGATTCCCACAGATACTCATGCCCACTCACGGACACCCGTGAGCACCCACAGACACCCACGTACAACCACAGATACCTGTGGGTACCCATGCCCATGCATGGACAACCGTGGAAACGCACAGATACCCACGGACAAACACAGACAACCATGCCTACCCATGGATGCCTACAGACATCCATGGACACCCACGGACACCTTGTGCCCAACCACGGACATCCACAGGCCGCCACAGATACCCACGGACACCCGTGGACACCCACAGATAGCTGTGGCCACCCGGGCCCACCCACAAATACCCACAGACACCCGTGCCCACGCACGGACACCGCGGGCACCCACAAATACCGGTGGACACCCGTGCTCACCCTCGCACCAGCACAGCTCCCCGTAGCCCCGCTCCGCTCCCCGCCGCCCCAGGCCCCGCGGCCGCCGCCTGCGCAGCTTCCCCGGCGACTTCCGGGCCGGGCCCCGCCCCCGCCCCGCCCCCGGAGCGGCCGCTGAGGCGCACGGGGTGGGAAGGTTTCAGGCGGAGCAAAGGTTCGTCTAATGATGAGTTTAAAACTCACATCCTAACCCTTTATCAACCTGAATCTCCAAATGTTATGAAATAATCAGCTACATGAAGCTGAGCTGCATTTACTACCGCAAAATCCAGCCCCGACTAGGACAGTAAAGAAACTCGGTAACTGAACGCTGTCAGCTTTGTCACCAATGACGTGAAGATGGAGAAAACGGGATTGTTCAGAATGGTGTAGCTGGCTCGAAAAAGCCACGACACTTCTAATAAACTGAGACAAAAGACTGTCCCAACCAACAGTATATAGTAAATTAAATCATAGAATCATAGAATAGTTTGCGTTGGAAATGACCTTAAAGATCATCCAGTTCCAACCTCCTGCCATGGACAGAGACACCTCCCACCAGACCAGGCTGCCCAAGGCCCCATTCAACCTGGTCTTGAACACCTCTGGCCACCGGGCAGCCACAACTTCCCTGGGCAACCTGTGCCAGTGCCTCAATGCTCTTATCATGAAGGAATTCTTCCTAATGTCTAGTTTCAATCTGCCTCTCTTCAGTTTATATTTGTTCCCCCTCGTACTATCACCACAAGCCTTTATGAACAGTCCCTCCCCAGCTTTCCTGCAGCCCCTTCAGGTACTAGATGGTCGCTTTAAGATCTCCTCAGAGCCTTCTCTTCTCCAGCTGAACAAGCCCAACTCTCTCAAGCCTGCTCTCATAGTGAAGGTGCTCCAGCCCTCCAACCATCTTTGTAGCCCTCCTCTGGACCCATTCCAACAGATCCATATCCATAAAAAATATATATATATAATAATATATAATATAATATATTATTATATAATACATATTCATATAAATACACATTTATTATACATATTGTATATGTTATGTTATGCTATGTTGTTATATATTATATTGTATTATATTATATTATATTATATTATATTATATTATATTATATTCTTCCATATAAATGGCACAATGAGCTACAGTGCTTTCTATTATATGTAATAATGTGAAAAATTTACTTTATTGAATCAAACATAAACTATATGGGTAAAAGTACTATTAAGGCCTGGATTCTTGCATTTCAATCAATAGCTCCTATTATATATAGGGATATAGCTTCTACCTAAAAATTACTCTATAATTTATAAAGAAACACATTTTCTAGTATTTTGCAAGTAAAATAAATTAGTCTAAGCTAAAACTTCTTTCAAAAAAAACAGTTTTTGAACGTTTACCATTGAGTTGTCATGACTTCGAAAGATGTCATCATGCAAATGTCGCCTCTTTGCTAGAATCTGGTTTACGAAGAAAACCAAGATACATGGTTTATAGTTTCTAAAAATACTAAAATATTTAACCTGTCAATTCTATGATTCTATGATTCTGAGTAACTCTATCTTTTGAAAGACAGGTAGAATGTCCCTCTGACAGCATGGTTTCTTTCAGTGTTTCTCCAGACACTGTTCATTCAGGAGCTGATAACGCCGTGTGTTCTGTGTGGTCTGTGCTGAGCAGCTGTGTCTACTGCAATCCACTCTGTTTGCAGCCTTGCCCTGTCTGAAAGGCAAGGTCAGGCTGAGCTGGCTCCAAAGATCCAAATCACCAAGAGATTTGACTGTTATGAAGTTCATAATAACATGAAAACTAATCCTTGGAAAGTAATAGAATATGCCTACAAATCCTGCGAGAATTTATCCACGTGCATATCAGTGGGAAATCTGTTCTGTCCCAGCTCTTGTCTTGCCACACACGACTGATGGAGATCGCTCCCTCGTGTTGCCCAGGACTGATAAAGGACGCTTGCTTTCTAAACTCCAAAAGGAGTCTTAGAGAGTTAACCTGCTGGCATTTTCGGCATCACCACCCCGCCCCTCGCTCCCAGCCCCACCGGATTTAAATTACACCTCGCTAGTTACGTTTCCCCCCAGCCCCAGTTCCAGCCCTCGTTCTGATCAGAGCCTGGGAGACCGGTTCGTCCCGTCGCACGGGAGGGCAGGTTGGGGTGCCGGGTATGGCTGGGCACCAGAGGGCAGCGCCCTTGCCGCTCCCGAGGGTGTCAGCCTTGAGAATCCACCTGCTGCCAAGTGGAGACAGAGATTCGTTTGTTGTTTTTTTGGTTCGGGTTTTTGTGGCTGGTGGTTTTTTTTCGTTGTTTTGTTGTTGTTGTTTTATTTGGGGTTTTTTTGTGGTTTGATTTTTTTTTTCAGGGCAGCTTCAGAACTGGAGGTTTTGTATGTAGTTTCCTCTTGGTAGTGGTTTTGCACTAAGTGTGGGAGGCTGTGCAAAACTAGTTTTGACTACTTTTTTTTTAGTTTCACAATGAAGAGGCTTAGCTTTAATTTATGGTCAGGTGTAAATTACAACATGAAGTGTTAGCTTGTGACTTGGAACCATGGAAACATATTAAGAGAGGTGATTCTACTCCTCTATTCCAGTCTTGTGAGACCCAAACTGGTGTTATTATGTTCAGTTCTGGAATCCTCAATATAAGAAGGATATGAAGCTGTTGGAATGGGCTCAGAGGAAGGCTACAAAGACCATCAGAGGGCTGGAGCACCTCCCACATGAGGATAGGCTAAGAGAGTTGGGCCTGTTCAGCCTGGAGAAGGCTCCAAATAGATCTTATAGCAACCTTCCAATACCTGAAGGTGCCACAGGAAAGATTGGATAGAGACTTTGCACAAAGGCATGGCGTGATAGGATGAGGGGGAACGAGTTTGAATTGGAGGGGGGAAGATTTAGATTGGACATTAGGAAGAAATTCTTCACAATGACGGTGGTGAGACACTGGCACTGGAAGTTGTGGATGTCCCCTCCCTGGAGGTGTTCAAGGCCAGGTTGGATGGGGCTTTGAGTAGCCTGATCTCATGGGAGGTGTCCCTGCCCACAGCAGGGGGGTCAGAACCGGGTGATCTTTAAAGTCCCTTCCAACCCAAACCATTCTATGATTATCACTGATATATTTCATAGATACACCTAGAATGAAGTACATAAAAGTAATGAAACCTCAACAAAGGTGGGTTTGTTTTCCTTCACGCAGAGACATTGTCTACAACCCCAGAGCGGAGAAGATTTCAGTCTATGATGATGGCAGATTTTACAGGAGACCATACGGTAATGTTGGGTTTTACTAGAACAGAGGAAACTGGTTTTAAGTGGGAAATCTCATCAAGTGTAATACACTGCAGTTGTGTTTCAAATACACTTAACTGCTGTAACAAACACCAACTGAATTTACAGCTGAAGAATCTTACAATCCAAACAGAAAAGTGGGAGGAAGAGGGATTTTTTTTTTCCTTCTCTCAACAGTAATATTTTTAAAATCAAAATAGCTATTGTAAAAGCTACCAGAATAAATGCCCTTGTATATTGCATATATATAATGAAGCACAAACAACAGTCAATGCTGATTCAGTATGTTCAGTATGTACATTTTCCTAAAAGAAGTAATTACAGCATTACACAGCTATTTCTACAACCACCTGTAACTGCTGCTTTTTAACTATAAATGGCACTACTACAATAAAATCAGTCCTCCAGACTAACAAGTATATAAGTTGTTATCAAAGTGAGCTCCTAAGTGATAACCTACTAAAATTGTTTCAAAGTTTTTCAGCTTGCGCCTGGGCAATTTTAGGAAGAGATGTCATACTTCTGCCTGATGTAAAACTATATTTTTTTGTTTTGTTTCTGCTTCTTCAGAAGCCTTTTACAATGCCTTGTAAAGCAGATATTTAAGTAGAGGTTCAATATTATGTGCACAGGGTTTAATTTGGAACAGGTATCTCTGTTTTGTTGTGGAACTGAAAAAGCAATGTTGTTGCTAGTACCTGAAGTAAGAAAGTAGTAATTTCCTATTTATAGTATGTCAGGAAACTAGAGTCTCCAACTGTTTAGGGGTGAGGAGAGAAAAGGACTGAGAGAAGTGCTGGACAGCACACCACTCTGTGAGGAAAGGGAATTTATCTTTTCCTAATTGTTATGCAATGTTTTCACTGCGCTCCACCTTTCTCCACAGACATTAAACCATATCCATTTTTCTCCCACTTCATTGCATGGGGAACACAACATGAATATGGGTAGCTTCCTCCCTGTTAAATACAATTTTTTTTTGTGGGAATTGCCCATATATCAGTAGTATAGCAAACAGACCGTCCTCTCATCTCCTGTGTCATGCCTTCCTGCAGAATGAAAAAAAAAAAATCATAGATGAATGCGTGCACTTGCAACTTCTTTGTGCTATTTCAAAGAAGATGGTAAGACAGCAAAGGGTTTTATAGGTCATAGAAACTGGGGTGTTTTTTCCATTTTCTATGTGCACTTAGGAGATAAAAAAATGAGAGGGTAGTATTTCCTAGCCAACTGTTAATCAGAAGACAGAAATGACCCTGATTACATGACTTAACCTCTTTGACGCAATGGAGATTGCTTAAAAGGAAAATGTATATGGTGATGCTCTGTTGAAAAGCAAAGAACTTTTTTCCTTTTTAATTTGTAAGTATAAGAAATAATTTTCAATCTGCCAAGCAGTTTACTCAAGGAAACTTGCATTCCACGAAGGAGCTGCGCTCCAACTCAAGTCACTTATATGAAAATTTTCAGATTGCTTTCAGTCCTAGTAATGGACTTTATCAGATGGTACAGTGAGTTTTAATATAGTTGGAATGTGATTTACTGTGTTCTAAAAACCTGTTATTTCAGCACAAAAAAATTAAATGTATATAGTTTTTATCAATGTATTAACCAAATATAATGTCATATAAACCATTTGCCAAAACAAAATTACTGTGTTAAGATGATAAATTCATTTTTAAAATACTAGTAATTTAATGCTTGCAAATATCTGCTGTTAGGAAAAAAAATCCTGTAACAATAAGATTCTAACCACATCAAAGGTTACCCCAGATTTACCATTCTACAGCCAGCAACAGTCAGTAGCAGACTGAAGAGTTATTAGGAAAATAGGTTATGATAACCTTAGTTTTTCAGTTGCATGGGACCTACTTCCTGGTATAATTCTTAGTTCATTAGTCATACAAGTTGAAGAATTATCCTGAAACTAGAGACCTCTACCTAGTCTCATGAAAGCTTGCTGCGTGGGTTTTCTTCTTTCCTGTTTGTGGATCACAGTGGCTAGCTTATTCTGCCATTGATGCCACAATTTCCATGCAGCGAGTGCTCGTAAAGATGCGCAAATAAGTGGAGAGGTTAGTATTAGTGTACTGCTGTTGGAATTTAACAACCAAAGTCTGTGAGAGGCTTTATAAGCAGCTGGTTTACTACAGACCACCAAGAGTCAGTGTCAATGAGTAATTTGTTTGTAACAAATTTGCTTTCAAATCTGAATTCTAATTAATAGATTTCCTTTATGTAGGTGCTGTACGGAGGTCTACCAGCACACTGACATAGTCTCCTTAATTTGTAGTGGTTACAAATACAGCAGGAACTAAGCTTGAGGAAACTAATAGAGGGCTCGGAGTACCAAGAGGAACTGAAGTATGATTTCAATATAAAAGGAGAACTAAGGCATCTGGATACAAATGAGTCCTTTGTTTTCAATTATTACAAGAATGCACATGAGCAGAATCATAAACGCTATCAAGTTTTGGGACATTTGATTACTCAATATGTTTACGGGCTCCTGGAAAGAGTCTGCACACTGCAAAAAGTTTACATTCCTACTGATGCTACAGAGGATGAACCAAGAAGTTTCTTTTTCATGAGTGAGAACGCACTCACAAGTTCCTTTAGCCTAATTGTCCTTCTTCAAGACCGTGGAGTTTTCCGTGCTGGACAGTGGGGGCAAAGGACAATTGTCAGGGAGGGCCTGGGGCATGGAACGCAAATACCATTCATCAAAACAGCCCTTCAAAGCCATAGGGGAGTGATTGTACTGAATCCCAATGACAACTTTGTTGATCCGAAGACTGAAAAGGAGAGGTTAAGCTTTTCTACCAGGGAAGAAGCACTGAATTCTACACAGTCCATCTGGTGGATCCCCAAGAGAGGCAGCAGCACCCCTGAGGAGCATACCATTTATGTGTGGGATCACTTCATTTCAAAGAGCGCAGCCAAGAATGTGGCCTTCATTGCCCATGGCTATGGTGGCTTGGTGTTCGTTGATCTGCTGGTGCAGAGAAAATGGGAGGTAATGAATAAAGTGTACTCCGTGGCATTCATCGACTCCACGCACAACATGCAACACCAGACGAGAAGCGATCCACAAATACAAGAATGGATACTGAAACACTGCTGTGAATGGGTGTCAAACTGTAAAACTCCAAATAAAGCTTTTGGCTCTTGCATGAAAGTGAATTGTCCTACTGTCTCTGCTAGAGTCGATAAGTATGATTTAGCACCCTCCTGCTGCTTACGTGCCATCTTTAAGTACCTGAACAGCACACTGAAAGCCAAGACCTCCAGGCATTCACCTGTTGCAACCAGAAGTAGCACAAGTAAAAGAGGCAATAAATAAAGGTATACTGATCTGTTCTTGATAGTGGTTTCTTCCTTTCACTACTTCCTCTGCACCTTTCAGTCACCTAAGGATCTTCACCTCACTGTGAAGCAAAATTCTAAGTTTGAAACTAGTTTGCTTGGCTTTGAGAAATGACAAATACAAGTTAACTGTTGGGAGAGAAGTGCATTGTTGAAATCTTTAGGCCACAACTCTCCAGCCAGCTGTCAAATTTAAAGCTGCACAAAACAGATGTTAAGGTATATCAACTCTATTCTGTATAATTTTTTTTAAATATTATGCAGTTATGGCTCTATGATCAGACTAAACTATCAGGAAAACACTGGCTTCTTAAGTGCACAGCTTTCATTAAAAGGACAAATCTGGAACACAAAACGCACATAAAGGATCTATTTCCTTTCCCACCATAAAGTGTTTAACAGTCTTTCAAAAGCTGGAACACCCACTCTTCTTGAAAAGGTTACTGTTAAGTTGAACAATGCTTCAGGGAACTACATATTACTATCTTCGCCCCCAGAGATTATATGCCCCAAACATGATACAGTGACCAGAAGTAATTTATGTTTTTAAGCCAGTGAGATTGCTGGGCATGAGCTGCTACAGAAATTCAGTACTCCAGCAACCTGCAATTACCAGACTGATGCAAAAGAAAGACACTGCTGTTTGCTCTCAGCTGTTTAATTTTAGACAGAGGTAGGAAATAGACACAGTTTTTAAATGTCCATACTTGAGCCTTTAAAGTGAACGTAAACAAAATGGTTATTCTGAACTTGCAGTTGAATCATATGGGAATTAAAAGTACTCAGCAGCTGCAAAAGAGCTTTGAAGGATGACAAAATTTTGTCCTATACTTTCAGTTCCCATCTCAGTCAAAAAAGATGTTGAACTTACTGGATACCAGAGAAAAGAGAGTGTCAACTTCCCTTTTGTGTTTATATCCATTTCAGTTTTTAGTCATCTAATACTGTTTGAAATAGCTTCCATCTCATTATGCAGTAATGAGTAAAAGCATAAAATTCCATTGGACGGGCACAGTCAGTTGAATGCTCCTGAGAGCAAGCACAGCTCTTTAAATAAAGATAGGTTTACTGTTATTGCATCTGAATGAAAATGGTACTAAATACGCAATTAATAGGCTACGCAGGACTTTGGTTCACTTAAGAAAGTTTCACTGAGGAAGCTGTCACTGAGGATGCATTAAATCTGCCTGGTTTTGTAGGTGCTGGTTAGGATGCAACTCAAAGAACAGTCACTTGCATGAATTCAAGGCATGGACATGTAAATTTATTTACAAGAGAAGTACAAGGTGACAGAACGTCTGTCTTTGGAAGGAGACCAATATGATCCTTCAATATAAATACTTAAATTTTACCACAGTGCCACAGGTGGCTAAAAATGCTTGAAGAGAAACGGGCATCTAGAACACCAGCCATTTCTGTAATTCTTTACCTCAAGACATCCCATTAAATTCCTTGGTAGAGAAGGTCATATTTAGGTATGTTATTGGGATCAATAGGACTTCTCACAATGAGCTTTCCACGCATTGCTCCACGGTAAATTACTTCAATCAGATCTATAAAGTCTTGCTTTGTTTTGAAGCTTCCTACAAATTTGGTATGATCTGGAGACCTAAACAGAAGCATAAGATAAAGGTAGAATTTTAATGTTACAGTGTTCAACACAAAACCACCTAAAGACAAGAAAAGATGTATAATGAAATTAGAGGTTCTGACTTGGTCATTCTAAAAGAATGAACTACATTGGTAATGGCATAACCAAGTCAGGAATTTACTGTGACCTCCAAAGTCTAAAAAGGTGCAGTTGCATGTCTAAGATTTTAACCATACTATTTTTTACACAGTCAGGCACATTTCACAGCTGAAACCTACTTATTGCATCAGAGCATATTTCAGAATACTTCTTAATTTCAAGTCCTTCTGGCTTCCTACAGAGTTCTCCATGCAGACACTGGTAACATTATAGTTTTCAAATGTGACCTTCCCCAGACATAGTAACATAGAGAAAGACTGATAACTCTTACAGACATACTAGATAATGCCAGGTAGGATGGACATACCCATAATCAACTTTCATGTGTTGTCCATTGAAGAAAAACACAGTCGATGGAATATAACTGATGTCAAAGTACTGGGTGTACACTGGAACCTTGTCCACATCCACCAGGTAAATGACTGACATTTTACTTAGGTCATGGGCTGTCTTCGCAAGCTTAAAAGAGTGAGAAAGATGGATGACAAATGGATTGAGACACAAGAGGAAAAGGGAGGGCAAGCTTTATAAAGTTCATTTTCCTTCTGTCTTATAAATTTAAGCAGAACTAGAATATCACATCTTCTCTACTTCAAGCACTTTATACACCTACTACAATAACATAATAATTTTCTAAATTTTCAAACGTTTTTATGAATATAGTATTGTTTCATTTTACATTTAATTGATGCCACAATTTTCATGAGACATTTTATTATCCAAAAGCGACATATCATAGAATCACAGGGTGGTTTGGGTTGGAAGGGACCTTAAAGATCATCCAGTTCTGACAACCAGCCATGGGCAGGAACATGTTCCACTGGATCAGGCTGCTCAAAGCCCCATCCAACCTGGCCTTGAACACCTCCAGGGATGGGTCAGCCACAACTTCCCCGGGCAACCTGTGCCAGTGCCTCACCACTCTCATCAGCAAGAAATTCCTCCGTATGTCTACCTAAACCTGCCCCTCTCCAGTTTATACCCACTGCCTCTAGTCTTATCAATACAAGCCTTTGCAGAAAGTCCCTTCCCAGCTTTCCTGTAGCCCCTTTGAGGTATTGGAAGGTGACTATAAGGTCTCTCCAGAGCCTTCTCTTCTCCAGGCTGAACAACCCCAACCCTCTCAGCCTGTCCTCATACAGAAGGTGCTGCAGCCCTCTGATCATCCTTGTAGCCCTCCTCTGGACCCGTTCCAACAGCTCCATATCCTTCTCACGTTGAGGATTCCAGAACTGGACACAATACTCCAGATGAGGTCTCACAAGAGAGGGATAGAGGGGCAGAATCACCTCTCTCTCCCTGCTGGGTGACCTGTGCTAGTGCTGAATATGCCATTCTCTTGTAAGCAACAGCTGTACTAGTAGGATGTATTTAAAAATAAAATAAATAAGAAAAAGAGAAGAAAACAAAAGTTGCTCTTACTATATCATCGAGCTGCAGGCAAACAGCATCGTTATCTCTTCCAAACCGGAGAACCAACACCTTCTCGGCCACACTCTTTATCGCCTGATCCACTTCCCTCTTGCAGGTCAGTTTGGGCAGCAGAAAACTCATCGCGAGGATCCTCGCCACCCGCCGAAGCCTCCGCCTGACCCTAGGAAAACAAAACCCGCCTCAAGCACCCGCCAGGCTTCTCCGCGCGGTCTGGACTAAATAAGGCGAACGAACCGCCAGCCCCACCCAGGGGCTCCAGCGCCCGCCTCCCGCCTCGACCCCAGCCCCGAGGGTCCCTGGAGCCCCCAGAGGGTCCCGGATAGCCCCCAGGGTCCCTCCCGGTCCCGGGGCCGCCGCCGCGGATTCACCGCACCCCGCAGGGAGCCGCGAGCCTAGCGGAGGGGAGAAAAGACACCCGGAACCTTGGCCGCGGGGAGCGCGGGGCAGCACGGGCGGGAGGAGATGGGGACCGGGTCCTACCCTCGGCGCGCACGCGCAGAATTACCCCCCTAGAGCGCGCACGGGGTGCGTGCGCGGTGGTGAGGACGTGGGGCTGGGGAAGCGGTAGGGGTAGCCCCTGCAGGGGAGAAGGTTTTCCCGGCCCCGGGAGGCGCCGCCGAGGAGATCAGAGAGTGAGTTGGAAGGGGCCTTAAAGATCATCCAGTTTTAGTCCCACTGCCATGGGCAGGGACACCTCCGGCCGGATCAGGCCGCTCAAAGCCTCATCCAGCCTGGCCTTGAACACCTTCAGCGAGGGGGCAAACGCGACTGCTGTGGGCGAGGTTGTCCACCCTGACCCGCGGCGCTTGGCCATGGGTATCTGTGGGCGTCCATAGGTGTCCACGGGTGTCCAAAGTTGTCCGTGGGTGGGCACAGGTGTCCATGGGTGGGCACGGATGTCCGTGGGTATCTATGAGTGTCCAAGGGTGTCCATGAGTATCTGTGGGAGTCTGTAGGTGGGCACAGATGTCCATGGGTGTCCACGGGTGGCGTGGGTAGGAACGGGTGTCCAGGGGTGCCCATGGCGAGCGGGCAGGCTTCAGGGCTGGCGGCAGAAGGAGAGTGTTTGGAATGCGAAGTTGTCCCCCGTGACCCTCAGCCAATTGTCATCTATTACAAAAAGTGGAATATTTTTATTTAAGTTAATGTAGAGTTAAGTTTTCATCCAAGTAACTTTATTTTTTGAAAGTTGGACAGAATGTCCCTCTGAGAGCGTGTTTTTTTTCAAATAGTGTTTTTCCAGACACTGTTACACTCTTCATTCTTTTGTACATGGTAACATCTTGTGTTAAATACGATCTGTGCTGAACAGATGTGGCTTCTGTAATCATCTCTGTTTGCAGTATTTCTCTACCTCAAATGCAAGGTCAGACAGAGAGCTGGGGCCAGCTCCAATTATCAAGCGATTTGACTGTTGTGAAGTTTATAATAACATTAAAATTAGTCCTTGGAAAGTAATAGAATATGCATAAGGTTGCTGGGAAACTTTATACAGACGCATGTAAGTAGGAAATACATTCTGTAACCAACTCTTGTTTTGCTGCACAGGATTACTGGAGGTCACTCGCTCATGTTGCCTAGGCCTGCATTAAAGGATGCTTGCTTTCTAAAACTCCAGAAGAGAATTTATTTGCCAGCATTTTCTGTATCAATGCTGGAAAAAATGAGAAAAAAAAAAATCAGTCCTAGAAATTGGGGTTCTTCGAAGAGATTTAGAGTAGTTCTTGCAGTAACGACAGAGTAGGGTGCATGCTGGGTACACTGAAAGGTAGCTTGGCTTTTGTCAAAATCTGTCATCCAATTGTTGTGGACAGCCAGAGTTGTTCAACATAAAATGGCGGCTCTTCAGGTGAATTCACACCACTTTATTAGTCATGTTATCTATAAATTGCAGATAACTTGATGTCTTGTTTGAAAAACTCTGTTACTAAAGCTGTCAGGCAATATTCAGATTGTCTAAATCCGCCTTTCAAATACTGACTTCATCGGAGCTCGGGTAATGTAAGTTAACTCAGAAACCGATCCCTTGATTTCCCCAGGCTGGACAACATACCTTTTTGATTTTTACTTTTGCCAGTAATTTTAACACTTAAATGTAAAATTATGAACAGGTCTATTGTAGCACGAGTTTTCTCTTAACTTCACATTCTTAGGATTTTTTTGTTCATTTAATCTTAAGGACAGTAGAAAATGAGTGGTCAGTCAGCAATTTGACCAATTGCAGTATTGTTAAAATGCATGCCAGTTTATGTAATGTTTCCTAATAACATGCTGCTCTTTCTGTAGCTCTTTATCTGGACAGATGTATATATATAACCTCAATTTAGATTTAACTTCTGTATATCTGGTTGTTTTCAGGTGCTAAGTTATTAGGGAGATGATGAAATTTTTTTTTTTTTTAATTTGGAGCTAATTTTCATGCTTTGGCTAAATGATGTTTTCTCAAACACTGAAATTTCACTGTTTTTACTTAAGTAGTTTTGCATAGAACGAGGAAAATATTAAAACAATCCTTGTGTTTTTTCTTTCTGCAGACCTTTTACATTTAATGTTTATGGAATCAGTGGGACTGTGGGTTTCATGTCCCTAGCTTTATGTGCCAACGTCAAATTCACAGGCAGCTTCACCAAAAGAAAAAAGATAGTCTTTTCCTATGCTGGTTGCTTATTCTTTCATCTCCTTTCTAGGAGGTGTCCGGTGAATTAGACATGGAAGCTCATCTGAGTGGGATGATAACTGGATTTTTTTACCTTTCTCCATCTCCTGGTTAGCTGTCCCTAAATTCAAGTCTCTGATTTGGCTTGTAGTGTCGCTATGTGGATGCTTGGACAGGTTCCAGAGCCAGGAACAAGGGGTTCAGGGGACATAAGAGTGCCTTCATTGATGGTAGTATTAGCTTAGCAAAACTATAGCAGCAGTAGTTGTAGCAGTTCCACTTGACCTGCAATGTGGAAAAGCACAGAAGAGGGAAACCCTGGTAGCAGAGCTTTGCCAGAATATAATGGTAAAAGCCAAAAATGTGCTAGTGATAAGAGCTGTTCCAGAGGATGTTACAAGATAAAGCATCTTATCACTTATTTCTCAGTATAGGTAGATTAGGTAGGCACCTCTGGACATGTATGAAAATATTTGCAGTCTCCACGCAGCATTTTGCTTGCTTTGGCTGTGAAGGTTTTTGTCATGTGATACAGATAATTTAAATAGATTTCAGACACTACTTAAAGGTTCTTTGACTATGTTTTGAGTTGCAGTAAGTGTAGCTGTCTTAAGAAGCAGAGCTGGCCATGTCTGTTCACAGCAGTGCCACATGCTGTTTTTATTTAGCAAACAGTGGAACAGCAATAGTGGAAGCAAGAATTTCTAGTGTTATCCAAGAAGTAAGTTATTGTCTGTCAGTGTTACTACGGATGAAAATATGTGTGTGTTTTCTCCATAGTTACTGACAAGGTTTTTTTTTTCCCCCCCCTTTTTTTTTTTTGTGTTCAGCAGATAAGTGCTTGGACACAGCACATACAGCACGTCCCAGTATGCAGTCTGCCAACGTGCTTCTGAAAAAAATTCTAAGAAGCTCTGTCCTTCCATTTGCTGCACAACATGGGATGAAAAAGGATTTGTTTCCACTCAGTAGAACTCTGAGTTTATCACTTTTCCTGAAGCAGGACAATTCGTGCAGTTCCTCAGAAAAACTAGATTTGGATGCCTGGAAAAAGGTAATGAAGTCTGGGTTGCAAGAAGAAGTTAGTGAGACGGTCTCTGAGCATCAGGAGCCTTCCAGTTTGGCTTCTGCACGTGAGATTTTGGATATGTGGAGACTAGCTGGCAGATTAGTTCCAGAAAATATGAGTGAAGAACAGCTACAAACCTTTATTGAATGTCCTACCAAGTCAGCCAAAAAGAAGTATTTAAAGTTTTTGCATCTCAAAGAACTTAAGAAGAAAAGCGACAAAAGAAAGATGGAGGAGAAAAGGAAAAGGAGACTGGAATCACAAGAGAGAGATCCAAAAACTGATGAGACCAAAAGGAATTCACACATATGCCTGTGGACCAACAATATGGATAAAGCATACAGCTGGAGGGCTGCTCAGTCTATGATCTTTGGCCAGCCTCTAGTATTTGACATGTCTTACGAAAAAGATATGTCTGTCCAAGAAGTTGCAAACACAGTAAGACAGTTGGTACTCAGTGAAGGCTGCAATCGAAGATCTGTGGATCCGTTCCACATCCACTTCTGTAACTTCAAAGAGAACAGCCTCTACCATAAGATACTTATCAAGCATTACAAAGAGTCGTGGGGCAAATTGCTTATCACAGTGACAGACCAGTGCTACACAGATGTCTTTCCAAAGGATAAGCTTATCTATCTGACTGCTGATTCTCCCAAAGTAATGAAAAGATTCGATCATGATAAAATCTATATTGTCGGGTCAATGGTTGACAAGAGCATAAAAACAGGAGTCTCTTTAGCACAGGCAAAGCGATTGGGGCTGGAGACTGCGGCCCTTCCATTGGAGAAGTACTTGCTTTGGAATACTGGTGCGAAAAATCTCACACTGGATCAAATGATGCATATCTTACTAACCTTGAAAGATACTGGAGACTGGAAGAAGGCTCTGGAATTCGTTCCGAAAAGGAAATACTGTGGCTTTGTAAACAAGTCTGTACATGAACTGAAAAAAAGCTTAAACCTCATCAACACACTGAAACTTGGAAAGAGACAGGAAGGGGTACGAAAGCAATTTGTCAAGAACTACTCTAAGAAGCTAACACAAAAGTAGAGTGATGAGAAAAAGAAGGATTTATTATTGGCAAACTGTGCCCTTGAATGCTCCAGTTTCTCCAGGCTTCTGGAAATGAATTCAGCTATTTAAAAATGCCTTTGTTTTTTGGTCAGATTGGAAGGGACCGCTGTTAGGGATTTTTTAAAAAAAAAACACCTTAGTATTTGAGCTGTTTGAATTTATTCACACACTGAACATGTAAGAGAAATGAGATAATCTGTTATAGAAAACTTCTCTGTACAAAGGATATAAACCTGTTCTGTTGAGCCATGCTGGGACAAGGGTGATTGTAACTGAGTGCAAAGGTGGTTCTTGAGAGAACACCTCAGAGCTTTGGGTTTGCAGCAGGTGGAGGCCAT
Organism: Cuculus canorus; assembly: GCF_017976375.1. Lineage (NCBI taxonomy): Eukaryota > Metazoa > Chordata > Aves > Cuculiformes > Cuculidae > Cuculus > Cuculus canorus. The sequence continues at coordinate 117,362,266 of NC_071401.1, read as the reverse complement.
CCACAGTCATCTTCCAGAAGGTTAGCTGAGAGGAAATAAGGAGACCTTTCCTCATTACTTCCTGAATCCTCTTTTGGTATGTTGGTGAAGCGACCTTTGATAACTGAACTGAAAACACATGCTTAAAACCTAGCATGAATCTGGGGAGCTTCACTGTTGGTTTCTGGGTGTCCCATCTGGCACAAATTAAGTCCCTATTTGGAAGGAATAACCCAAATTTTATTTACCCTGCCAAAAAAAAAACCTTAGGTACTTTTGTGTAAGACTCTTAACTGTGAGTGGCTGTGGTTTCAGTCTGTGTAATGCAGATTTCCCAAACTTATTAGAACCTTAATGAACACTCCTGTTGCTAAGTACAGGAGCAGAGAGCCTTTTAACGTTTCTTAGAGCAGAAAACTTGGGTCAGTCTCTCTGAAAGCCCATGTTCAGGCTGTGGAGCTATGGTGGACACACTGTTGAGTGCAGTTCTTTTTGCTGCCTTTGGGATTAGGATGGATTTCTCGGTGCCTTACAAGCACTTAAATCTTTCTGATTTATTAGTGTAGTTGAATACTCCAGCATTTGAAGTTAATCACAGAACCACAGAATAGTCCAATAGTTTGGGTTGGAAGGGACCTTAGATCATCCAGTTCCAAACCCCGTACAATGGGCTGGGACATCTCCACTAGACCAGGCTGCCCAAGTCCCCATCCAACCTGGCCTTGAACACCTCCAGGGATGGGGCAGCCACAGCTTCCCTGGGCAACCTGTGCCAGTGCCTCACCACCCTGATTCTGAGGAAGTTCCTCCTTATGTCTAGTCTGAATCTGCCCCTCTCCAGTTTATACCCATTGCCCCTCGTCCTGTCACCACAACCCTTTGTGAATAGTCCCTCTCCAGCTTTCCTGTAGCCCCTTCAGGTACTGGATGGCCACTAGAAGGTTTCACCGGAGCCATCTCGTCTCCAGGCTGAACAAGCCCAACTCTCTCAGCCTGTCCTCATATGGGAGGTGCTCCAGCCCTCTGATCATCTTTGTAGCCCTCCTCTGGACCTGTTCCAACAGCTCCGTATCCTTATGTTGAGGATTCCAGAACTGGACACGGTACTCCAGGTGAGGTCTCACAAGAGGGGAATAGACGGCTGGAATCACCTCCCTCAGCCTGCTGGCCACGCTTCTTTTGACGCAGCCCAGGTTATGGTTTGGCCTGGGCTGTGAGCGCACATTGCCAGTTGATGTCGAGCTTCTTATCAACCTCTCTGCAGGGCTGCTCTCAATCATCTCATCCTGTACTGAAACCGTGGATTGCCTCGTGAGGTTCACACTGGCCCACTTCTCCAGCTTGTCCATTAATTATGGCAGATGGTGGAGTTTGTCCTCAAAATTCAAAAAGCCAAACAACTAGGAGCAGGGAATGCAGTTCCCAAGGGCTGATTTAAGATATCCCATGCGTGGGTGGCGAGGCCGTGCCCGTCGCCGGCAGAGGCTGGAGGCTGCGCTGCCCCCATGATGTCCGACGCCCGCTCCCAGGCGCGGGGGGGGCCGGGCAGGGGGAGCCCCTGGCTTGGGGACAGACCCCGCATCGCTGTCCCCAGGGGTGACGCTGAGCCCGCGGAAGGGAGCGCTGTGCACGTGGACCTCGCGCAGCAACGAGCCGGAAGAGCGTCAGAGCAGCGTCTCCCGGAACTTTCTCGCCATTCCCTGCCGACTCGGAGACTAAAGGTTCCGCAATCGTCAGTGCAAGGGGGCCGCTCTGGTCTCCGCCTTCGTCATTCTCTATGGTCGGGTGCTGGATAGCGGGCAGCAGAGGCGCTGCGGAGGGGCGGGGCGAGGTGTGCCGCTCTGCCCTCCACTTGCGCGTCTCTATGGTCGGAGGCGCAGGGCGGGGGGACCCGGGGAGGGGGCGTTGGCGCACGCGCGGGCCGGGAGGCGGTGGCGGCGGGGAAAATGGCGGACGGGAGAGCTGAGGGGGAGAAGGTGAAGCGGCCGCAGCCCGGAGGAGGTGAACACCGAGCGCCTCTCGCCGCGGGGCGGGCAGCGGGGCCGGGACGGGCCCCCAGCGAGGGAGTGCGGGGCGCAGGGGGTCGGACGGGCGGGGAGCGGGGAGGGCTGCGCCGGGGCCCGCCCACCGCGCCTGGGGATAACTCGGGAGAGAGCTGGAAGTGTTTGGCCTCGGAAGAGAAGGCTCCGGGGAGACCTTATAGAGGCCTGCCAGCACCTGGAGGGGCTGCAGGAAAGAGGGTGAGGGACTGTTTACAAAGGCTTGTAGTGATAGGATGAGGGGGATACTTAGATTAGACATTAGGAGGAAATTCTTCACGCCGAGGGTGGTGAGGCAGTGGCACAGGTTGCCCCTCTATTCCTCTCTTGTGAGACCTCATCTGGAGTATTGTGTCCAGTTCTGGAATCCTCAACGTGAGAAGGATATGGAGCTGTTGGAACGGGTCCAGAGGAGGGCTACAAGGATGATCCGAGGGCTGGAGCACCTTCCATACGAGGATAGGCTGAGAGGGTTGGGGTTATTCAGCCTGGAGAAGAGAAGGCTCTGGACAGACCTTATAGCGACCTTCCAGTACCTGAAAGGGGCTATAGGAAAGCTGGAGAGGGACTATTCACAAAGGCTTGTGGTGGTAGGATGAGGGACAATGGGTATAAACTGGAGAGGGGCAGAGTTAGACTAGACGTAAGGAGGAATTTCTTGCTGATGAGAGTGGTGAGGCACTGGCACAGGTTGCCCAGGGAAGTTGTGGCTGCCCGGTGGCCAGAGGTGTTCAAGGCCAGGTTGGATGTGGCATTGGGCAGCCTAGTCTGGTGGGACATGTCCCTGCATTTTGCAGGGAGTTTGGAACTGGATGATCTTTAAGGTTCCTTTTTCTATTTCTCTCTCTCTAATGCGTATACAGAGCAGTCCTGTCATGTATTGAGAGAAATTTAGTCTTTGCTGTTAGTAAGGATGAACAAAGTGTCCTAAAGATTGACTTTTAACAGCTATGGTACCTTTTTGAGAATGTGCCTTACCTGCTGCTTTAAGCATCCTAGGGTTTTTTTTTTGCTTGGCATCAATCTGCGAGGTTTTTTGTTTGGTTTTATAGTATTATGACTTGAACATTCCTTTCGTTATCCGTATTGCTTATTATCAGTTCTCCTAAATTTTTTAGCCATGTATTTCTTTTCTTCTTTCTTCCCCTGTGTTAAAACTGAAGAGATAGCGGCTTTTCAAAGATAAAGCTTCTTTTTCCTTCTTTTTTTTTTTTTTGGTTTAACTATATCTGTAGGCAGAAAGCATTTCTTTGATCTGTTTAAAGCTTAAATTAAGCTTGTAAACCAATTAGGATAGCCTCAACAGTGACTGTTATTTGTGATAATCACTAAAATATGAAGAGTAATACCAGATTTTTATGTAGTCCTGTGACTCTTGATTCTCTGTTGGAGTCTTTGATTTTTTTTGGTTGGTTGGGTTTTTTTTTTGTTGTTAGGAATTCAGTAACTGGGCAGCATCAGTGTGTCAGTTATCTGTACTGTCTTGTGTGGATTGGTGTGCTGGAACATGGTCTTAATGAGTTGTGGTACATCGGCCCTAAGGATAGTCATTCCTTCATAATTTTTGGAAGCAATTTAGTGGTTAGCTTTTACCAAGATCAGAGGGATTTACCTTAAAGTGAACTTAGTTGTAACTGGTTTGTTCCCACAGAGGCAAGAGATACTGAAATTGCTGTGCAATTAACAGTGGCAGTGTTTGTCACTTAAACCACCTAGACAGTGGAAGTTGTTCACTTACTAGCTTGTTGATACAAGAAAAGCTCATCTGTGAAGTAGGCCAGCTTTTTATCAATGTTGTTCATGAAAAGAGCATTGGTCAGACTAATTTTTTTTAATAGTGCAGGTGCTTTTTGTAGGTGAAGTATGACCTCCTTGAGAGCTCTAGAAAAAAAACAATAAAGAGGCCTAAATGTCTTGAAAAAAATGTAATTTTCTAATTTCCAGAGAGAGGCTAGTTAGTATTTTTGAGGGAAAACGTGGGTAGACTGTTTTTGGTTTCATCTTGTGCTTAGCAATATTCTACGATTTGCAGCCTAAGAAGCAAGCTGTATTGTAATTAGCTTAAAGCTTGGATTAGCTTAGGGACCTGGACTGGTCCAGTGTGCCCTGAGATTTGGGCTGCTGTGGATTTTATATCTTATGAAAAAGAAGACTTTTAGGCCCACAATTCCAACACTTTTAAGGTCAACGAATCTTCTACCTACCCTTGAATTACCATATAGTCTGTAGTGTACCTAAACTGGACTTGTAATTAAATATTCTGTTTGATGTGATTTCATGAACTAGCTGTAAAGAACGGCTCATAGGCTTGCAGACTGCTGTCTGGAAAACTGTGCTAAGACAGCAATGAGTACCTAAGGTCACTTGTATAAATTTTGTTTGTTTTTCTTTCCTCCTTTATTTGTCACTTTCCTATCTGTACTTTCTGGGTCCAATTTCTAGTGGTGCAGATTAGTACTATTTTTTTAATAAAGCAAAATTGATTAAAGTTATTAATTTTTTTTTTATGATCTGCCATGTTCCCAAAGGAGAAAAATAACTCAGTTTTTGTTCCAGTCACTTAATATCTTGATAGCTAGAAGAGTGGAATAGAAATACTCTGCTGCTTGTGATTTGGGAAGTAGCTGAAAAAATATATAGATGGTGTCTCTAGTTTTTCTTTTTTCCTAATGTCACTTGCTTCCTTTTTTCACAGAGCTACAATCTTGTTGAGCCCAAGTTCAGACTAACTTCTCTCCACTGCTTTATTTTACTTAATAGCTTTTTGCAGTTAGAGAACAGCGCAAAGAGCTTTCTTCCCTCATGGTGTGAATTTGCTGTGCATGGAGAGCCCTGTTCTCTACTTGGTATAACGAGGAACTGGTGCTAGCTCCATTTTTCCTTAGACTGATAGTATGAGCACTTTCCTGTCCATTCCCCAATTTGCAGGGTTGGGTTTTTTTTTTCCTTCTGCTACTGCAGTGGTTTTCTTATTGCAGCAGCAGAGAAATGTATTTTTGCTGAAGCAGTTACTCCATTCAGTGTGAGTTTTCCAAGGACACCTTTGTCTCTTGCTGTAGCTGAAGAAGCTGAGTGTACAGCAATGAAAATGTGATTTGAGTTTTTTTCTCTGTGGATCGTTGTTCGGCTGCTATGTTTTCCACTACTTTACTTTTAAAAAAACAGCAAAGGTGAAATCTATGTATATGTTTTTCTAGTGCTGATTCCTTCCTCAAGCAGAGCTTGGCAGATTTATTACAGATGAGATGCGGACAAGCAGTGACTTGAAACATGATTGAGACAGCCAGCCTCCCTGTAGTCACTTCCATAATTTTAGAGTTGTGCCAGCCAAGCCTAGAGACTGGCATGGACATGTTTTTGTAGAAATTCAGTAGATTACATTTTAAATTAGGTTGTCTACTATAGATTTGGAAGTGGATACCAATTATGAAAGCTTATCTATGGCATCTTAAACCTTAAAAAGGCTTAGTGATCTACATTTAATTTACTACCTGAACTTTGACTTCCGTACTAAATAAAGAGATGGTGCTTCAAGATTGTTTTCCTGGCTCATACACAAGAAGTTCTTTACAAGTAGTGGAGTATTTGCAGTTTCTTCTCTTCTTTGTGTTTTGCTGTCCACTAAATGTACCTTGGTGGAAACTACTGTCACTAAAAACACCTTACCTAATGCACTCAAAGTATAATGCTTTTTGAGGTTGCTGCTCCCATCAATCTGCTCAGTAAAAATAGCTCATCTTGGTAAGTTGTTTCGACTTCACCAGGACCTGAAGAAGAGGCAGAAAAACCTGTGAAAACTAAGACTGTTTCTTCCAGTAATGGAGGAGAAAGTTCGAGTCGCAGCGCAGAGAAACGGGCAGCTAATGAAGAAGCTGAAGACTTCGCCACAAAGCCTGCTCCTGCCAAAATGTCCAAGTTTGGATTTTCCATAGGCAGTCAGACAGCAAAGAAGGCATCTGCAATATCGATCAAACTAGCAGCAAATGTAAGTTGTCTGAGGGGTTTTAATTTTAGGGAAAATGAGACAAACGGGGCGGTACTTTGGGGAGGCTTCCTTGCGGAAGGAAAGCCTTGAGTTACATGAGGGTAACTTGGATAAAGTTTAAGAAAGCATTGCAGGGTCAGCTAGCTGTGCATGTGTAAGTACTCCAAGGTGGTTAATACCAGGTCAGTTGTCTTAGGAAGCATGAGGCTTGATTGAAATAAACTCTAGATCTTTGAACATACAAAATAGTTTTTTAATGAGATTTGATAAGCCTGGAATAATTTCCTGAGGGAAATGAGCAGACTTCTTAAACTGATCAGGCTACTTTGAAGTGAGTGCTGGGAGCTTCACTGGATAGGCTGCTTAAAGCTAGAAGAAAGCAGGTGCTCTCCTAGATGGCTTAATAGGTCGTCTTGCACTCCAAAGACCTTATTTTAATGTGGGGAAGCATGGTTTATTTTTCATGTCTTTGCCCATTTTAGGTCATACTGTATGCAGGAGATGAGGCTTGGTTGGTTAAACAGGTTTCTAAGAATTCTGATCCCCTTTATTGCCCTGTACAAGGTATCCTTATGCTTCTTCAAATGTGGATCTGATGCTTCCCTTTACTACCATGGTAGTCCTCTACTGGCTTGGGCAAGGACAACCCAGATGCTGCCTCTCTGTTTAATACGGTTAATTTATACTGCCCACGTACCATTGTGATGGATACGTTATAAATCCTTGTCTGGATTAAGTTCAAACTGTAATCGTGAAAGGCTTGCACCTGCAATGCCTGCATTTTGCAGATCTGCAGAAGATGAAAAGAGCGCTCTGTTATTTTGAGATGGGAGGGACACGTGGGCTGGCAGCATTCTAGGGTATAAATGCAATCAGGTCAGCTCAGACTTTGGAAAAATTGACAAAGCTGTCTTTTCTGAGCCACTAGCAAGCTCTGATTTCTCATGCAGAAAGATACTTCCAGCGGCAATACATTTGGCCTAGGAGTTCTGGCTTCAGTGTGTAACTGACAGAGCACCAGATTGGACAGTGCTAAAACTTATCCTGTTTCTTTTTAGTCATTTTTTACTCCCTTAGTTTGTTACTCATTCCTGTGGAGCTGATGCTTTAAAAAATGGCGCAGTATTTATCCATTATACACTATTGGTGAGGAACCGCTGTAGACAGTCATATAAGGGCTCTGCTGCAGCATCACCTTCGAAACTGACTGTCTATGAAATAATGACCAATAAGGTCAAAATGAAGGAAGCTGTGTATGTTATTGATTTAGATAATTGGCATTACTGCAAAAGCAGACTGTTACTGATGACTCAGTGCTTTCTTACAGGTCTCAAAGTTACACTTTTGATATCTCTGCTGTGTTTTATGTAACAGTTTTGAGTTTAATAGCTTCTTGCATTTTAAGTAGAGGAAGGTATTGGAAATCAAAGCAATACTTTTTAAAGGAACCTCATAATAATCAGACTGTGTGATGCACACTGATGCTACTTTAAAAGTATTATTTTAAGCCAGAAAGCTAATATTTTCTCATCTTTTAACAACATAAATATATTCATTTTCCTGGCATTGATGGATAAGAATACTCCAAAAGAATAATGGAAACAATGACATAGTAAAATTTTGAACACCACAACTTATTCAAGTTCTGATTTAATTGTTCATGTCATGCACCAGTGGCTGCATACCCCTGCAGTGCTAGAAAGTTAAGACTTGTTTGTAGGGAGTTGTAATATGAGAGGGCTCAGCTTGCTTTTCAGAATGTCTCTCTCACAAATGAGTAGCCATTTGCCTTTTTCATGAGAGAGAAACCTTTATCTGGTTGAGTCAAACAAAAACACTTTCCCCCCTCACTGCCGTTTCAGTGAAGATGTTCAACTTCATTTTACCAAAATATTTAAAATGCCGAGGGCGGCTTTCATAAGTTAGTGAACTTAATTTATGTGTGCATTTGGTCTTTTTCAGAAGCCTAAAGAGCCTGTTCCAACCCTTGCTCCAAAAACCCTTTCTGTAGCAGCAGCTTTCAATGAAGATGAAGATGTGAGTATTAAGACAGTGATGAACACAATTTAAAGTACCATTGGTGTGGGTTAAAGTTAGGCGGACGGTGGGTCATTTAAGGTCCTTTACATAAATCTCAGGGATTTTCATCCTAGAAACATCTCTGTGTTTCTGTTTAAGAATGTGCAACTTTGTAGCTCTGTGTTGGTTCAAGAAATTGTTAGAGTGCTGAAAACTTTTCCCAGAAAATGAGATGTACAACATAATTTGAATTAATGACTGCTTTCTCTGGGTTTGATAAAGGGGTGGTGAAGAGGAGTTGTGTTTCTTCTGGTTTGCTAAGTATTTTATTATTGTGCTATTGTTCCTTCTTGCACAGAGGCGAGCAAAGGAATTTGTATTTCTTTCTATAAGCTTGTAGAACCTCTGCCTTGTCCTAAGTCACTTTGCTTACCTGTAGGGCTGTAGTCCATTTTTTTTTTAATCTTATCAGGCATTTGAAATGTTTGAAAGATACCAGCCAGCCACACTCTAACCTCCTTCTTTCTGTAGAGCGAACCAGAAGAAATGCCTCCAGAAGCCAAGATGCGCATGAAGAACATTGGAAGGTAGGTCAGCTTTTATTGGTTTGGAGAAGGGTCAGCATATGGGAATACCTTCTCCAGCACAGGTCAGATCTTGTAGATGGTTTAGAAATACAGGAAGATATAATAGGTTCAAAAAGTTTTTTCTTCAGAAACAATAACATTTTAATGTAGGCATTTTCTAATGTTTCAGCTGTAGTTTAAAAAGCAATACTCTTATATTTGCGCTTTGAATCTTATTTGCCACTTTCTTTCTGAGGAAGAAATTGATTCTATATTAAATAGAAGCCAATTTTTCTTCTTGGAAAGGTAGTAGGTGGGAGTTCCTGCTTGCTGCTAAACTTTGTATCTTTCTAGATCTCCATTTCATAAACTGCCCTGAAGTAGGGTAGTCTGCTCAGATTTTTAAACTCCTGTGCAAGAGGGAGGTGAAAATTATCTCTTTCAGAGAGGCAAAGAATAGCTTGTTTACTCTTAAAACAAATACAACTCTTCTGCTTGCCACAGAGTTGACACAGTATAGGGCCAATCCTGAAATAAATAGATATGTTTTCACAGGAGGCTTCACTTAAGTTAGAGATGAACTTAGAGCATGTATATTTTGAAAATGTTTTATCATGATAAATTGCTGTTAAAGTTGGTCAGTCCCCTGGAGGCTTGCTGCTATGCAGTGGGGGTTTTTTCTCCAGTGGCAAATTTTATGTAATCCTCAGTTTTATAACCTTTGCACCAAATTCTTTATAACTGGCAGCAGTTACTGCCACTCCCGCCTCCTCTGCTGCTCCATCTCATTGCTCTGTCTTGACTTGCTACAGAGAAATCTGTGGTCAGCTTACAGTTGCTAATAGTGAGGTCTCCTGATGTAACAGAAAGAAAGAAATGTCTCGTAGGCTCTGGCAGTGGGCTGGACTTGGAAGTGGTGTTTTCAGTGTCATGTTGCACAAACTACTATAGTTGAACTGACTTTCTCAGTTGATCTTGTTTCACTTTTCACAGGGATACACCAACCTCAGCAGGACCAAATTCCTTCAACAAAGGAAAGCATGGTTTTTCTGACAACCAGAAGCTATGGGAACGAAATATAAAGTCTCATCTTGGAAATGTCCATGACCACGAAAATAACTAAATGATGTGGATTGAGAGTTGGGTGTTTGGGGGGAGGGGAGGGTGTAACATTAAAGGAACAGTTTCCTTTTTTAAGAATGGTATAAGACTATCTTTGGAGCCACTTTTTTAAGATTTTGAGTGGTACACTAATAACTGAGTTTGAAATTAGAGGTAATTTATGTTTTGTATACAGATTTCAAGGCATTTGCTAATTTTGTAGTTCCATGTGATTAGTTTCAAAAGGTTCAGATAATAAAGAAATTGGAGTGGTACCTTTTTAAGATTTTAATTTTTATTTTTTTTTTTATCAGTGGTTAATTAAGGTGGATGAAAAAGGTTACTGTCTCTTTAATCAGGTTAACTTTGAATGCACTGGCATTCTCACTTTCGGCTCCCTCTTAGTAACAAGAGAAACAGTTGACTCCTAGGAATACTGCAAAAAGAGAGTGAGCATTGTCTCGTGCTAGAAGTGTTACTGGACTATTACTTTGAATATGAAGTTATGCAGGAAATAATAAGAACCTGGATTTTTTTTTTCTCCTTCCTGTCACCTTTTGTTAAGTCTCTGCAAACTAGGAATTATGTTGCTCTGAGTGGCTCTGGTAACTTAGCTCTAATTTTGTTTAAGACTTCATGTAGGATGTGTAACCTTCTGTGGCCTCTTTCATCCTAAGGAAATGGGCCTTGTCTGTATATTAGATACAGTCTGTAAAGAATATTTACTACAAAGGTAAATCAGTATTTTCAGTGTACTCCTCTTAAATCGTTAGCCTTGAGTAGTGCTTGTTAGCATTTCCTTGTGGTACACAAAAGCCACCACCAAAAAGGCAAGCTAATGTACATTAAGCTTCACGTTTGGTTGAAATATTTTTGTTTACTATGCTAGAAGGAATAAAAGCCACACCAAAAATCAGTAGCTCACTGCTTAAGTATGAAAAACCTAAGATGCACTTTCCCTGTCTTGCCATTTAAAACAAAATGCCTTGATGCTGTGACCTCAGCGGACACTATCAGGTTAAAGAAGAATCCTGTATTTGCAGTCCTAACAAGTATCAACTTCAGGAATAAAACTCGGCCTTTTCTTATCTGCCTGTCTTTTGCAATAATTTTTGACAATGACGTTAGCCTGGTCAGTTGATTTCCTAGCTCTCATATTGCAGAACAGTGCTGTAGGATTTCAAACCTAGGAAGGGCTGTCTAAAATTCAGATTGTGTATTTTTAGAGCATTTTACCAGCGGAACTGGTTAAACAAAAAGTTACCAACAGCAACACCCACCTCGCCTTCAAGCAAACATAAGGTTCTTTTTAAGCTCGAATACCTGATAGTGTCGACCACTAAATTAATTTCAGCCTGGAACTGGTTATAGAGTTCAACATATTAATAGCTTTTGTCCTGCCTCTGAAACCATTCTTCCTGCTAAAGTGGAACGTGCAAGTGCAGAAGGGAAAGTGCATCTTGAAGTATATTATTTCTTTTTTATTTTAGGAAAGCTCTGACCACTTAGACTTTTGAGTTTGTAAGTTCTAAGAAATATTTTTTGTATTTTTGTATTGTATGTGTAATCTTTTTTCTTTTGAAGTCTGATGCAGTTGAATACCTGTAACTATTTTCTTTAAAAGCCTTGTTATAAACGTAACATAAAAACATTTACATTATTTTTTTTCCATAGCAGAAATCTTTGGTTTATTTAAAACAAAACGAAACACTTTCAAAACTGACTTTCAGGACTTCCAAACTGATTTGGGTGTTACTGGAACTAGGCAAGGCAAAATGAAGCATTTACTTTTCACTTATTTTTATCACTTGTGATTATGTTTGTCAAAATAAATCCCTTTAAGATAGTGGTAATTCACAGTGAAGAACTATTTTATCTTGCTCCTTAGTAGTTTCTTGATACTGTCTCTGTCACTTGCGTTAGGAAAAAGCAAAAGGAAACTTTGATCAAGAATAAGAGGATTACTTTGAGACCTGTTCTTTTTTAATCAACCTACCACCAACATCTTCCACGTTAATTTTGACAGAATTTCCTGGTATTCCAAAATCCATTAGGAAATTGCTAGATGGAACAGCAGACAGGCTAGGAAATATCTTCCATGTGAGTGTGAGAGCAAAAGTTATATTTATCTTTCTTACTCCCATGGTCATAAATGTAATTCTAGTCCTTGTGAGACTGCAGCAAGTTCTAGATCACAGCTGAAGGTGAGCAGAGGTTCCGATTTTCTGGATGTACGAGTTCTCTTCCTTCTCGGTGCTTCCCAGAAGAAAATTGATCAGGATAGCTTAACTCCACTCAGGACTGAGTACTTAACAAGCCTGATCTTGACAGACACCAGTGTCTGCTAATGTTTAATGTGTGATGCTTGCAGGAAAGAACTGATCTGAATAGGATTGTCAAGGTGAACATTAGAACTTCATTTGAAGTTCTAGTTACAGTAGTGGTGACAATAGTGTTGGGAGAGGGGGTGGTTTTTTTTGTTGTTCTTTTTCTAAGAATACTTGGGAATCTAATACTTTTGGTAAATTGCCCGATTTAGCTATTTTAAGTGCTTCCAGGAGATATGTAGAGACCTTTAGCTGCTTAGTGTAGCAAGGTGTGTATACCTCAGTGGCTCCAATGTCTATCCATGTAACTTGTGTGTTTTATCTCAGAAGGCTTATGCTTGCCTAGCAGTAAAGCTTTACCTAGCATGTGAGCAGCTTGCAAAACATCCAGGGCATTAGGTGAAGATCATAGAATAATAGAATAGTTTGGGTTGGAAGGGACCTTTAAGATCATCCAGTTCCAACCCCCCTGCCATGGGCAGGGACATCCCACCAGACCAGGCTACCCAAGGCCCCATCCAACCTGGCCTTGAACACCTCCAGGGATGGGGCATCCACAACTTCCTGGGCAACCTGTGCCAGTGCCTCACCACCCTCAGCGTGAAGAAATTCCTCCTTATGTCTAGCCTAAATCTGTCCCTCTCCAGTTTATACCCATTGCCCCTCGTCCTATCACTACAAGATATAAGTTGTTTTCCAGTAACTCCTCTGTGCCACCCTGCACCCAGGCTGCTGGGTTGTCAGTGGATCCAAACTCATGTAATGCTACCTATATTAATAATAATAACAACAAAGAACGTAACAGTGCAGTTGCCTACGAGAGGCAGTGTTTCAGGCAGTCCCAGGTGTAGCCCCTCAGATGCCCGATTTCATTCCTTTAAACGCATAGCACTGTCCAGATTCTCAGAATCTGTATTTTATCAGCAGAAAGGAGTACCCAGCCAGCCTGTCTGCAAGGTGACTGACAGATGCAGTTTTGATTTCATGGGCTTATTCCCATGTCAGGTATGACCCAATTACAGTATGCAGCCAACTTTGACAACACCAACTCCCATGTCTTAATGTGACCAACCACAGCAGCAGCCCCAGCTGCCTTCAGGCCTGATGCGCTTGATCTCTGCTAGATGCGTAGAGCACTTCCTTGTGCGAACTCCAGTCATTGCTGAGTTCTGTTTGCTGGGGGTGGCTTTCCCAAACCTTTCTTTGTGAGGAGACGTGTAGAAAAAGTCAGCACTGGAGAAAATGGCAGCTTCTGCTTCCTGAGGAGACAAACCGAGGGTTTGAACTATTGGAAGTCTCTGGTGTAACTACAACTCTTTCTAGGCTACTGTTAAGATAAGAAGATAGATAAATCTGTGTGGAGAAGCGACAGAATTTCGATAAGTCTTGTTATCTGTGTAGTCAGGAGCCTTAAAAGGTGTTCTGTAAAAAGAGTGTTTTGGTTTTTTTTTTCCTTCATTATAAAACTATAAATTGAGGAATGCTGGGTAGTTCTGCCCTTAAGCTGCAGAAGGGAAGGTTACATTCTAAAGTCACTATGATTTGTCTAGTTCCTGTGCCAAGAGATGCTAGAACACTGTAAAAACTGGACAATTAATAATTTGCTTTTTACTGTATCCTGGTAACACCTTCCTTATTATTGTTCTATTCTCTAATTTTGATATATTGGCATCTTAAAAGCTATATAGTCCTTCCTTAGGAAAGCTGCTCACGTTTAATGAAGTGGAGCCATTGCCTCAGGGTCAATGCATAGTTATCCATAGGGTTAAAAGCATGGAACCTGAGCTGTTATTGAACTCTGTATATAGGGTGTTAAATTTTTGTTTATGAACTTCCATTTAAAAGTGTGCAATGGTAGGAGTCCAAGTGATTTTTAATTATCAAAGCAAACCTTTAAACTCCACAGAGCATGGGTTTTGGTTTTGGTATGGATACCTATCCCCTTTAAGCCAGGCAAAGTGGGTAAGAGTGGTGAAGACTGTCACAGCTGCCAATTAGAGGACGTATTTCTTGATTCTGTAACATCAGATCTTAAAAACCTTTGCTAGTAAGAACCCAGTTCTTAGATGCGGTTCTTGGGATTGGATTTCCTGATGAGACAGGTGCACAACTAAAGCGTTTGTGATTCTTCAATAAGAACTCCACTGAAACTTGATGTCATGAGCCTATGTTTATGTTTTCCTTGCAGTACCAGCCTACTCATTTAAGGTAATGCAAGTCATAATGAAAACATTATGACAGGCTTAGTGCTGTGACCACTTCCCTGGAGAGCCCTGTTCCAGTGACCGACCAGCCTCTTGGTGATGACCCTTTTCCTAACGTCAAAGCTGAACTTCCCCTGATGCAGTTTCATTCTATTTCCTCATGTCCTATTGCTGGTCAACAGAAAGAAGAGAAAGAGTAATTGTGAAACTAGTGAGGATCTTGGGCTGTGCTTTACTTTTTGCTGTTCAGATGCTTTTTTTAACATGATCCTTGTTTACATGTAAAATTTAAGGCTGTGACAAGTAAGAGTTTGGGCTCCTACACATCAAAAAGTGCTGAGTGACTAAGTTAATTTGTAAGGCAGGGCACTTCGAGACAAGAGATCCTGTTCTCAGGACAAAACCTTTCATAGGGGTGCAGGACATACTTACTTTCAGGAGAAGTCCCTTCAGAGTCACAGTAGACTTGTAAGCATCTTCCCCAGTGCCCGAGGGTGGCAGTAAAGCGAGATGGGGCCTCTCCCCTTAGGAGACAGAACTCCTCTGCAATGAGAACGGGGATCAGTAAAGCATTACCCAAGAGGTGCTAGGTTCCCAATGCAGTTTTCAGCAGCAGCTGTAGGACTGGCTCCTGAATAGTAGCATATTAAATGTATACACAATTCCAACACTTTAGAAATGTATGGCTCTTCCTTTTAACAGCCAGGAATGCCACAGTTTAGCTCAAGTAGAGAAAAGGGGGTCGGGAATAGGCATTATTCACATATCATTTCACTGTTTTTCACGTACAGTTGTATCCCTGTTGAGCAGTAGTTGCTCAGTGGTAGGGCCACGTTACTACACTACTTTTGAAACCACTTCTTCTTACGTTATGTATTTCCTCACTTAGCCTGGTTACCTATGCCGGCTCATCGAAGAGTTAATATGCTAAAAAGGCCTCAGCACTTCCCCTAGGAATCAGGATGAATCATGAAAAGGAATTGGCCTTTCTGCAACACTGACATTGCGTAAGGTCGCTCTGCCAGGAAACAGAGAAGCACAAGATGCCATTTGTTCCCAGACCGGGAACAGGACAGGACAGTTAACACTGGAGGACAATTTCCAAGCCAGAACCCCTGCTCTATTATTCCTCCCAGAACAGGGGCCAAGCCAGAAGTGCCGCAAGATGCTTGCTTTGGGATGGCAGTGTGGTACAGAAACCCACAGCAAGAGAAATAACATCCAAAACAATCTAAAGTTCTTACAGCTTCGTATCAAAGGGTGCCGAGTACACCAACGGCTCCTGCAGCCAAAGCAAATTCAGTATAAATACAGTGTTTTGTTAACATTGTGCTCCTGTATAACCATGTTCTGTCACATCTTAGAGGTCAGTGGGGTTCCTGTCCTCATACAAGTCAATTTTTTGAGCCTTAAGCAAAAATTAAAAAGCAGGTGGTACTAGAACTCTTCAGCTCAGACATCTATCTCTGTATGGCAGGTTAAATGCTAGAGAGGAGTAAGTAATTCTGTAATGCTTTT
Organism: Cuculus canorus; assembly: GCF_017976375.1. Lineage (NCBI taxonomy): Eukaryota > Metazoa > Chordata > Aves > Cuculiformes > Cuculidae > Cuculus > Cuculus canorus. The sequence continues at coordinate 117,346,528 of NC_071401.1, read as the reverse complement.
TTCCCCTTGAATAAAAAAAGCTGCTTGAAATTCCCTGTAAAGCTCAGTTTATTTAATGACAGATAACCATAACTTTATACATCTAACATTGAACAAAACCAGCAGAATGTACAAATCAAATTCATTATGTACAGGAATTCCCTAGGAATGCTTTATAAACGGACATTTCTCATGGACTTTATTTAAAATAAAATCAAATTAAATAATATCGACTGCATATTTGCAGTCTGACTTCGAAGAGCTTGCAGAAGGGTAGCAAACATCTTAAATTAAGAGCTTAAATCTAAAGAAAAACATAAGGCAACTTCACACCTATGGGAACAGCAAAGCGAAGAGTGACACTCCCTGCTTACCTCATGCCCTTGTGAAAAGGTAAGGCACAGTATGTTAGGAAAGGGGTGCCGCAAGACTCAGCTTTGATGTTCCTGGCTGAGTCTTGTTTAGGAAACAACTTCTTGTTTGTTTTTGTTTTTTGGTTTGTGTTTTTTTTTTTTTAAATGGTAGGCCACCAAGTCAGTTAAAAGTATTTTTACAGTGGGTAAGAAGGCTCCGAAACAGAGATTCACTTCTGTCTCTTCCATAGGTTGGGCAAATAAATAAATGCACCAAAGATTAAACTAAGGTGCCAATAATATTCTTTTTGTAAGGTAACACACCAAATATACAAATAATGTTCTAGCACTATTTACAGCTATTTCTCCTTGAACAATTCCTTGCTTTAGTATTACATCATTATTTGTAAGATATAAACATTGAAGTAAATTTTAAAGTTCACCTAGTGCTCTTTTAACTCTTCTTCCATCATATGGCAGTATTTAAATTTTAAGCAAGATGGCTCTCTCCAGATCCTTGACCACACAAAATTCAAGAGTTACAGCTAGCAGTAATTTTTCTTAAAGTATTCATTTTAATTTACTCCATTTGGTAATTAAAAAAAAACCCCAACAATTGTTAAGGGCTGTAGGATGTATAAATAACTACATTACTTATCTGCAGGAAGACCTTTATCTTTGAAATAGTAATTTACAGATGAATTCGGATCCAAGGCAGGAACTCAAACCTACATATTGCTTAAAAAATTTCAACAATCGCTTATCCACTATGCTTGCAAACTTTAAGAACAGTCCATTCTGTAGCTTGGTAGACAGATACTCAAATAGTTAAAGAAGAAAGACAGAGATACTAGTTCAAATGAGGTTGCTACTTTGTCACAGATTTCACTTAAATTTTGTTCAGTGGTTCTGTTTTCACAGGTAATGCAGAGTTGTATGCCTGTAACTTTATTTACAGTTTACCCTGCAACATTCCAGGTTTCTGGCTCCTTGGATATCTTGCTGCTGTCAAAGCTGGGAAAACACTTGATAATACTAAAGACTAAGAGCGGCATAAAGAATACAGTTCTGATTGTTCATGTGTGCATCACATTCCGTTCCCCTTGGTAGACATGCTTCTTGCTTAAAAAAAAAACCAAAGAACAACGGAAGAACTCACAGCCTGCAGATTAAGATGTGCACCCTTTGTGGTATTAAATCAGAGACATTTAAACTCGGGCCAAGCATAGCTATATTTCATTCTTACTTACAAGAAAACCTAGTAAGAATTTTTCCATCTATGCAGTGAAACACTGGGAATTAGCTCGCCCTAGAAGTATTTTCTCACAGCAGCAGGACTAAGATCTTCTGGAAACTAGCATTTTGCAAGAATTTTAATTTTTACCTCATAATCAGATTTTCATAGTTCTTTATCCTGGTATTGCTACATGTCCCATTTGGAAATTAGCTGTGCTCTTCCTTTCAAAATGATACGAGAAGAGCAGATTGTAACTATCTGGACTTCCTCAGTATATTTATGTTGCAGAAGTTTCCATGAGACCTTTTCCATTTGAGAGTTTCTACATCAAGTGTAAAGCAAAATTAAAAGCATCCATTGGTGGGTTGCCTGCTTTGGATACATACAATGCAGGTCATAGCTTCTGATATGCAGCCAAACATCATTAAACAAAACATGGTTGTGCACATGGGATGAAGTGTAAGCTCCTGGCTTACAAATAAAAAGCAGTTTACTTCTCTAAGCAGTCTCCCTGCAGCTGGCTGTTCTCTGGTCAACTTAAATTCACAATCCGTCTTGGAGAACCACTTCCTCAGAATTCAGTGGGCCCCAGGCCCATCACCTGGAAAACATTCAACAGCTTTTTGCTGAACCTTGGACCTGCCACCCACCAACCTGGAATTTAAGCAAGTTCTTCAAAACTGGGATTCACAAACTGGTGATGGTGCACTCACCTACCCAAGGAAATAAGCCTCAGATTTTCTGTATGTTGCTTGAAGAATATATGGCACGAAGCATTCTACCATGCCCTTGCCTTGAGGAGTAAACAGGCAGAATCCAGTACAGGTAATTTGCTCACAAACTTGATGAAATGCACATAAAATCAGAAGAAACCACTACCGATACCTGTGCATTTCTAGCGTTTAGTGCAGCCTCTTAATATTTTTTTTTCCTTTTTGTTTTTTAAAAGTTACAGCGTGATACTTACTCCAGGACACAGAAAACATTATTCCAACTTTTTTTTTTTTTTTTTTTTAATACAGTTATGGCCAGTGCAGAAATCTTAGTCCTCAAAGCCTTGGCCCATACTGAAGCATCTTAACTTTTTCCCCATAATGTATAGTGCAGTATTTTGTCACCAAGACGTTCAGAACTAGGGATTAATTGCTTGAAAACAGGTATCACTGTAAGGCTCGGATTCGTAGCTATCCAAGACCTCACCCTTCTTGCTTTCTCATTTACTACATTTGCTCTGTCTTTGTAACATGGGCCACTTCTACTTCTACGGTTTCAATGGCCTGTGTCACTTCAGCCATTTTCTGTCCTTGCTGCTGTGCCAATACATAATTTACAACCTGCATGATGCTTTGGTCAGAAAGAGTCGAGACTGATGTACATTCCTCAGTAGCCGCAACTGCTTCAATGGCTTCAAGTGTTTCTCCTGTCACTACCACAGTCTCAATCTCACCACCACCAACGCTAATCTCAGTTTCTTGTTCCTGCATGTCTGCTGCTAAGATGCTGATGGCGTGCTCCACCTGCGTTCCTTGGTTATGAAACTGAAGAGTGTCCTTTTCCAGCATAATTTTGCAGGGTACGTAGTCCCTATGAAACTTGGTCATGTGCTTCCGTAGTGTCCGGGCATCTATGTAAGCTTCATTGCACACTGGACAAACGTACGGTCGTTCTCCAGTATGCGTCCTCACGTGACGCTTCAATGAACGTGCATCGGCCCAGGCTACTCCACAAGTTAGACATTCAAATGGCTTCACACCTGTTCTCAAAGGGAAGGCAAGGAAAAGATGACTGTCAGTACTCATAAATATGTATGCACAACGATGAGAAATGACAGGGAGGAGAGCAGTATGAAAGAACAAAAGAAATACTGTAACTTTTTCCATATAAAAGATTGTTTACCATTTCTGTACTACAATATAACATTCAATGATAAGATTTTCCACTTTTAAATTTTTTTGTTTTCAAAATTACTTTTATTCTCTCTCCCCTATTTTAAGAATGTACTGCTTAATAAAGTTCTAATTAGTTTTTGCTGGTGATGCCTTTCTGAAATCAGGTTTTACTTAACAGAATTTGTCACTTACATCCTCCTTAAGTCATACTGTTTCTGTAAATCTCACTGTACACATCTCATCAAATCAGCGCTTATTCTCGTTAGCTTGTAATGTCGCTACAGCTTTTTTCCTCCTCCTCCTCCACACCACTTATGTTCAAATACCACATCTGATGTTTCTATAATCTTACTCTCCCTTGTAACATCTGAGTTTTGTGGTTGGCAGCAACAAGCACTATTTCATTACTGGCTTTTCCACTGTAACAGTTACTGTAGATTTAGGGTACCTATTACAGCACACTTTCTCTGCTTAGGAATCAAGAGAAAACGTCTGTTACTATAAAATGCTTTCATATTTTCTTCAAACATCATATAGTTTACTGCTTGTTATAAATCATGAGGCTGACTAATTTCAAACAGTGGTCCTTTTTTAAATTCAGGCGAATCACTCTCCTGTTTGAAGACTATTTGGTTAACTGTGTGTACTTTTCAAACTGGAGAATCTTTTGCATCCAATTTTGTGCTAGATATAGATCTTTTAATCACTTCTAAAAAAGTACCTCTTCCATTAAAGTTCTGAGAAGGATAATTTCTCACTGTCCCTTTGTGTGACTGCAGTTTTAGAAAGATCTCAACAGCCACCTCTGGGAATCACTGGAAGCAAATTAGCAAACCAAGACTGGCATAAAACTAACCGGAGACAATCTGTAACTTCTGTGCATCTTGCAACGCAGGACATAACACAGACTCAGAGAAACAATTAGTTTTCTCCCCATCATGATTTTGGGGGTTGAGGGTTGTCATGACTACTTGTTTTCTACATACCCTCATGATTGTTCATGTGCCTCCTGTATTCCCGGAGTTGTGTGAATTTTCTTCCGCAGTGCTCACAAACTCGTTCCAGATTTTGTTTCGCTCTTCCTTTTTTACCATGTGTGGCTTTCTGTACATGTCTTCTGTACAAAGCTTTCTCATAAAATTCTTTACCACATATATTACACCTAAAACATGTTAAATGAGAAATCTATTGAAAACATTATTCTATGCTCATGTTACATTTTTAAATCAAAATGCACTTTAATTACAGTGGGCAAAGGAATAGTTCCATAATTAGAAAGAATATTGTTGGACTGAGCTACATTTTGTTCTTATTCACAGCCACAAATCTTCCACTTACCATTCCAGAGAAGTAGGATCACATACAAAGCATTTATAACTTCATCAACCATATTTATCCTCTTCCAACTCAACTTACAATGTATTAGTTCCAGGATTGAGCCAGCAGATTATCAATTGGACCACACTATTTGAAGTCACCCATCCATTCTCAAGCACTCAAGAGCCCAGTTAACATCAGTCACTTGATACTTTAACAACGAACTAGGCAGTTCCTTGTTGACTGGCTGTGGGTCAGTATAACCTCATTTTTATTAGTACAATTTCATTTGTTAAATGAATTCCCTCTTACCTGTAAGGGTCTGTGACAGAATGGGACTTTACATGAGAATACCAGTCTTTCTTCCAACTATAACATTTTCCACAGAACTGACACTGAAATGGCTTCACACCTAAATGTTTGTTCATATGCTGCTGAAGATCTCGAGCTTCATAGAAACTCTTTTCACACCTGTAACAGTAAAGAAAGATCTTAGTGATCCTGATTACAAAGGCACTGTAATCCTCTTCTTTAATGGCAACTGAAGACTTTGAGAAGACAACACCTATTATATCATCAGTTATCTATAAAAAACACAATCTCCGGAATATAACTTGAGGACTACTGAAACATTTTTATCTGCTATGGGTAACTACATTCTTTCTTTTCATGGGGAACAATCAAAGGCACACTGACTGGAAGCCACTAGAAATTTGTATTACACCATATGAACTTATCAGGACAGTAACAGACATTTCTTCCCTTAACCAAAGAGGATTATTGATACAAAGATAATCAGGATTTGTTTGCAATGCTCAAATGTATTTTTTTAGAAATTAAAAAACAAATTCAGAATCCTACAAGAAAGCATCTGAAAGTAGTGATAATCATTCTTCAGCTTGCTGAAGGTAAATTCCTAGTTTTCCCTCTAATTATACATTGCTATAGGACCAATATATAAAATTGCAAATCACTAGGCTCCTCTTGGTAGAAAAACTACAGAGGTCAGTCTAATCAGAAACATGCTTTCTCCCTCTGAAAGAAATTCTGCACTTCAGACATCTTTGCCTGATGATCTGCATCTCTTCGTCTTGTAACACTGTAATTATTGCAATTTAATCAAATACCTACTTCACTAGAAAACTTCCACAAACAGTTCAGGAAAATAATTTGAAAGGTTCTTCTATAGTCTGCTTGGTCATGGAAAAAGTATCCATGTTTTGCTAATGTGCTAGGAGACATGCTCTTTCTACTTACAGAGCTTCTGCTAAACTGAAGCCCATAATGCAAAGATATTTAAGTGGTCATATAAGTTTGCTAATGAACTGCAATAGTCAGCAAAAGTCTTAATTCATGATGTTCATGTAGAGCTGTGTCCTAAAAAAAAGCGTGTATTGCAGCGCACACAAGTACATGGCAACATAGACTGTATAGGAACTTTTCAAATTAAACTGAAATCAACTATTACAGTAAAAAAGGGCAAGAACAGACTGAAGGCCTTTGGCCTCTGACAAGCTTACCGCTCTTCTACCTGTCCAGGAAGGATGCTTTAAAACCACATAGCTACCAATGACAGCTACAAGCACAAAGATACTCATTAAAAAACTACTGTACGAAACTAGAGGTAGGTAACATTTGAAAACCAAGCTTTTGCTCCCCAATGCGTACATTAACAAAAGTGCATTTTTTACTCTTGTGCTTTAAAAAAGTCATTCCAGGCCAGTGAACAGTTTTACACTACAACAAGCAACTGCTTTTAATCTTTTAAGACTACAAGGAGCACTAATGCTAAGAAAAAAAGACCACCAACCCCCGCCCTCAACAACTTACTGAGTACACTGATATCCACGAACTTCAGGCTTTGGCTGGTGTTTCTTTATGTGTTTACTGAGTCCTGATGCTCTATGGAAAGATTTTCCACAGATGGAACAAAGATACTTGGATTCGCCTGACAAAAATAACCCAAACAAAACACGTTATGAAGCCAGGCCTCCATATGCCTGGAGTGCTTTGTGAGCGTGTTTTTTCCTTATATAATTTATCTTAAATAGTCAGAGCAGTGCTGCAAAGAGAAGTTGGTTTAATTGCACACAGAAGGAGTTTTTAAGTGTATTTTGTTATGTACCCATGTAATAATACACAGAGAGGGGAGTGGCTACTTTGTAACATTTTTTTAAAACACGGGTGCAACTAGTTAGACAAGAAATAATAACAGTCTAAAAAATTGCCCTCTTGTGTGAAAAGAAACCCCAATTGCCCGTGTTCATATAATATGCAGTTTCTCTAGCAGTGCAGCACTACTTATAGATGACTTATATCTTGAATTTGTGGAACACCACCTTAAAACAAAAGTTTTTCCACTCAAATTCATCAATTTAGGAGTGCTGAGTACTAATATAAATTCTTTCATTTCTGGAACAAATTGCCTTAAAAAATATCTATTACTCTTAATTCCATCCAGCTGGGGAAACAAAAACTGCAGTAGATTTCTGCACATTACAATTTCAGAACTCTGCTTTTATGTTATTATTACATTATTATCTTTTCGTGTGATAAGATCTTTTAAGATATTAGGTGTTATAAAACGTTAGTATTTTTACAGCAAGTCTTGTAAAACATATACGGAGATTATCAGAGATTTAACTTGGCATGCTTTCCTCTGAAAGGATAGGCTGGAAGTATAACTGCTCCAGAGCATTCCAGCCTGCTACCTATCTTTGTTGAATTGACATGATATAGGCATAAATATGTAAATAAAAACATAGGAACAGACCAACCATGATTCACCAACCATGATTCCCTGTTCTTGTGTAGAAAATTGGCATAATGTTGAACTACACTAAAATAAGCCCAGAAAATAAATGTAAAATGACAACTTACCTCTGTTTCAGCCGCCTGACCAGTAGAAGAAAAAGGAGAAACTTTTTTTAAACAGTTCCTTGAACACTGAAGTCCAGCAGCATACAAGAGCCAACCAACATAATCCTTCTCATCACCTACCTGTATGAATGCTCATATGTTCCTGAAGACTTCTTTTTGTGACAAAAGACTTTTCACACAAGTCACACTTGAACTGTTTCTGTACTTCATGGAGAGCTAAGTGCATTTTTAATCCATGCTTATACGTAAAGGTCTTCCCACAAACCTGAAAAAAAACATATCCGGTCAAATAAGACAAATAAAACTCACCATGTAATAGGTTTTTAACTTCAAGCAGAACAAAACTTCCTGGATTTCCTGAGAACCAGGACAGCCAAGCCTGTGATCTCATGTCAGTAGCAGAACTGGTCAGTTAGAAATAGAATATTCAAGCGAAGACATATTTTTAGATGCAGGAATATGAACTTTGATGATTCAACTTCATTCTAGTTTTCTCAGTCTTGGACTACAAGAATTTTCATCAGGAATTTTACAGTAGTTTTTTCCCCCATTTTGAAGTGACCTAAGTTAACCTAAATTTTTGGATAGTGTCATTAATAAAATACTTTATTACACAGTAGAAGGACTTTCTCTTTACCTTGCATGCATGTGGTTTTACACCTGTATGTTTGAGCATATGTATTCTAAGGGAATAGAGCTTAGGTAGTGTTCTCCCACATATATCACATATAAATTCCCGTTTAGTTCTCCCTTTCACTGAAGACACGCTTGTCTCTTCTGCATTAGCAGCTGGACTATTCACTTCGGTCTTCCAAGTATGCCGGACGAGATGGGCTCGAAGGGAAGCACCATACTGGAATTCTTTTTTACACAACTGGAAAAGAAAGTATTACAACTTTACTTCACATTCAATACACAAAAATGATTTAGAAAAAAAAAATAGTCAGGGGTTTTAAGTATAGCAATATGATTAGCTAGGTCTATAACCCGATTCCAATATTTTATCTCAGGTTAATTAATAGCTGTAAGTTTTGAATTGCATGGCTACTGACAGAACCACTAATCGCAACCCAATGAAGCTAACTTTCAGGCTAATCTAAACACAACTGCAAATTTACCGCTAAGCTTAAAAGGAAAACTCACTCTAGCATTCCCAGCCACACAGTGCTGTCAGACCATGTGGCTGCACCACATTTTACCCCCCCAATCCAGATCAGGGCTTCATGCATCTCTTAAATCCATAACTATAATTATTAATGGAATTACTGAATTAATTTTCACAAAGGAGGTTTACAGATGAAAAAACAAACAGCCAAACAACAACTTACCGGGCATTTATAATCTTTGGATCTTTCATGTTTCAGTGTGTGCATTATAAGTGCATAGCGCCGCTGGAACACCATTCCACACTCAGTGCATTTGTGCTGAGCTTCTTCTTCATTATTTTCTGTAGTCTCTCTTTTGGGCTGTTTCATTTTTTTCCCTCTTTGTACAAGCTTCATTGCAACCTAAGTTGGAAAAATATATACCTTCAATGAACTTTACTACACTGTATTTTACATTTCCTATGAAAGTTAGTACTAAAAGCTGATATTTCTACGTGTTACTATAAGACCACTCAATTTTGCTCAGTTTACTTAGCTGCTACAAATTTACCCCTTCTCAGTTCACTGTAAAACTACAGATCTCATGGTGGATGAAAAATTGGTCTTGTTTTAAAACCATAAACATTATAATTAATAAGCAGACAACGACTTATGAGTTCAGAGACAACCAACTATTCATTTCTGAGTAACTGCCTAAGTAAAAACTAAGGCAGATAGTTAGAAAGGAACCACAAAATACTCAGTCAGTCACAATTTCTATCAAATGTTTTCAAACCTTTCCTAAATTCTCAACTTCCCTTTTCAGAATTTACATTTGCTTTACCACAGAAGTCATCAGATTAAAAAAAAAAAGAGTGGCCTAATTAATTACTACCAGACAGCAAAATCTAAACTATTAATAAAAAAAATTTACAGTACTCATGCAAAATTCTTTCTGGTTAAAAGCATTTCAGCTTTTCTAGTGGGTTTTTTTTTCATTAGGTACTAGCAATTTTTGTTAGGCGGTATTGGCAGTGCTACCTGAAGCTCATAGCCTCATTTTCCTTTGTAGAAACTCGCTGTCAGATTCTTTAAAAGCCAAATTGTAAGTGATCAGGCTGATAATTCCTGTATTGGGTATCTCCCCTTCAGGTTTCTGAGAATAAAGCAAGGGAAAAAAGCACATGCATCCCTATTTCTTCTTCCTGGTATCTCAACAACTGAAGCATCTCACAGTTTTTGAAAACATGCTAGCTCTTACACATCTCAAAACCAAATTGAAACTCAACACACAGACAACATTGTAATTTTTTAAAACTTTGCTGTTGCTCTGAAAACTTATGCAAACTTGGCTAAATTGTGAAGCCACAAAAATAACTTTGTTTAGTAGATGATTAGTAAGAGCCTGAAAAATAATCCATTTATACAAAGCAAGTTTCATCCCCAATGTCTCCATGCCAATGCAGTTACTCTAATTCAAAAGTCAGCAGCACTTTTGCTCTCTTTCCAGTTATACTTCCAGTGTCAAAATTGGAAACCCAGGAAGGAGCATCTCCTCCCCAATGCTTATATGACATTCGGTGGCTCAGAGGGGAGTTGAGGGAGGAATGAGACAAAAATGCTAAAAGTTATTAAATAAGCTAGGAAAGCAGAAACCTATTCCTGAGTCCAATTCTGAGCAATTACCTAAGCCAATTTATTTTTTCCACAGGTGGCCACTGTCTGTAGAACTCAACTGTTAAGGGGCTAGATTTAAAAACTCCAAAATAAGCTAACAGGAGCTGTTCCTGAATATAGTTATTCCCAAAACAGAACAAAACCTTATAATTCTCCAGCCATCATAAATACGCTGGTCAAGTACTTTGATTGTGTCAGTTTTAACATCTGGGCTTTAAGTCATCCATCTGTAAAAGAAGACTAATGCCATGATGTCTATCTAGGAGGGCATTGTAATCAAGACAAATTCTTCCCTGCCTGTGGGACTGATGGCTCTAGTATGTAAAAATCTCACAGAACACCTCTGGCAATTAACAGTTCTTCCTAAGATTTAGCCAATGTGGAATCAATAATGCAAAGCGTACTCTGTCATATAAACAGATGTATTAACACTCAGCAAGGTGAACATCTATCCAGAAACACTAGAAGAGTAAAGGCTCCTTAAGGGGAAAGAGAAAGAAGACAGTTTCATTAAAAAAAAAAAAAAGTAATTGAAACAACTTGTACAATTCCTAAACATTTAATAAATCTGAGTGCTTGAATTGCTCATAAAAGAGCTCTTCAAACCATTTTTTAACTGACCCCAATCTGAAGTTAGCAGGATTGCATTATCGTAACTTATGACTAAGTTTTCAGGTTTACATACAACATCAAATTTTTCATTCCCAACGCTCTTTTTTTTTCTTTTTTCAGGTTGGAAAGGACCCACTGGATCATCGAGTCCAACCATTCACAACACTCCCTTAAACCATGCCCCTAAGCACTTCATCAACCCGTTCCTTAAACACCTCCAGGGAAGGCGACTCGACCACCTCCCTGGGCAGCCTGTTCCAGTGCCCAATGACTCTTTCTGTGAAGAAATTTTTTCTGATATCCAGCCTGAACCTCCCCTGGTGGAGCTTCAGGCCATTCCCCCTCGTCCTGTCCTCAGTCACTTGGGAGAAGAGGCCAGCTCCCTCCTCTCCACAACCTCCTTTCAGGTAGTTGTAGAGAGTAATAAGGTCTCCCCTCAGCCTCCTCTTCTCCAGGCTCTGGAGACAACCCCAGCTCTCTCAGCCAATCCTCATAAGACTTGTTCTCCAGCCCCCTCACCAGCTTCGTTGCTCTTCTCTGGACACACTCCAGAGCCTCAACATTCTTCTTGTGGTGAGGGGTCCAGAACTGAACACAGTACTCAAGGTGCGGTCTCACCAGTGCTGAGTACAGAGGGAGAATCACCTCCCTGGACCTGATGGTCACACTGTTTCTGATACAAGCCAAGATGCCGTTGGCCTTCTTGGCCACCTGGGCACACTGCTGGCTCATGTTCAGTCGGCTGTCAACCAACACCCCCAGGTCCTTCTCCTCTGTACAGCTCTCCAGCCATTCTTCCCCTAGTCCGTAGCACTGCATAGGGTTGTTGTGCCCCAAGCACAGGAGCCAGCATTGTTGAACCTCATGCCATTGGCCTCAGCCCAGTGGTCCAGCCTGTTAAGATCCCTTTGCAGAGCCTCCCTACCCTCCAGCAGATCCACACTTCCACCCAGCTTAGTGTCATCCGCAAACTTGCTGAGGGTGCACTCAATGCCTTCATCCAGATCATTGATAAAGACATTGAACAGGGCTGGACCCAGTACCAAGCCCTGAGGAACCCCACTTGTGACTGGCCTCCAGCTGGAGTTAACTCCATTGACCACCACTCTCTGGGCCCGGCCATCCAACCAGTTTTCAACCCAGGAGAGTGTGCGCCCATCCAGGCCAGAGGCTGACAGTTTCTGAAGCAGAATGCTGTGAGAAACTGTGTCAAAGGCTTTACCGAAGTCCAAGAAGACTACATCCACAGCCTTTCCCCCATCCAGTAGTCTAGTCATTTTGTCATAGAAGGCGATCAGGTTAGTTTGGCAAGATCTGCCTTTTGTAAACCCATGTTGACTGGGCCTGAACACCTGGTTCTCTTGCATGCGCTTCACAATAGCACTCAAGATTACCCGTTCCATGACTTTCCCCGGCACTGAAATTCTGTTTCATTCTGTGTTCCATTCTTTCCCTGGCACTCTGTTTCAACTTTAAACGAATGTAGGGTCTCACTGCTCTAACAGATAAACATGAAGTCTATGGCTGACCTACACACATACTAGATAAGAATTAAATTCCCAGATCATTAATCATTTTAGGGAAGATACACCTTCTGTTTAACCACAACAAGTAGTGAGGAGATATTCAAGATTCTAAGGTCGCCAAGAACTCTAAAGATTTTCCATATGGAAGGAATTTTGACGCCAATGGTCTTTTTGCACAACTGTCACATCTTAGGAGTTACTTTGTTTTGCAATAACGTTAATCACTCAAAAAAGAAAAACATTTGCCAGTGCTTGAAATTGGGAAACATCCCTTTGAGATTGGTCTCAAAACATTGGATTATTACTGACAACGGGCCTAAAGACACATAGAATACCTGCTGTATTGCAGATTTAGGATTTGTCTTTCTATTTTGTAGTTTTTTTTCAATTCCTTTATGCAATCTGATATATCCCCCTTCACTAACAGAACGCTGGCGAAGCTTGCTTTTGTACGTATCATCTTGGCTTGAAGCTAGGCTTTCTGGTTGTGAAATTGAAATGCTCTGTTCTGTACTATGCATGCCATGTTTTTGCTTGAGTGTTTCCGAGGAGTCTTCAGAAGCAGTATCCACATTTGCTTTACCACTTTCATTTTGATTTATCTCAGCATCACTTTGACTTCGTGTGTCCATGGCTTCCACAGCTGACTGCTCAGCCTCTGTGAGAGATACAGTGCTGTTTGAAATGCTCTCCAGCAGCTCTATCTTGACGTATTTTTCAGTTGTTTCACACTGCTTCACAGGCTTTAAAAGATCATCTGGTGTGGGCTTCGCAGGCTCTGGGAGCAAGAGGTCAGGCTGGGGTGCTGCTGTCTCCTCTGGCCCAGCAGAGGAAAGAGCTCCATTTACAGCTACTGGCACTTCACCGGCTGAGAGCTCAGGTTGCTCAGCACCATCTACAGGATGCATCTCAGCTTCAGTCTGTTCTACTAAATTTTGTGTTGACTCTACCGTTTGAATATCTCCCTTTTGGTACACTGTAATCTGTTTCTCTTCCATCTGTTTGTGCACATTTTCACAGATTTCAAGGACCTCTGACATGAAGAGATGCCGGGCAAGCATGGCCACTTCTGCCATACTACAGAAGTCAAAAGTTAATTCTGAAGTATAAGCAAATTCCAATAGAGGCAGGAAGCTGGACTTGCAGAACCCTACCAGGAATAAAACAAGAGATTAGAGCAAACACTGATGACCCCAAAGTACACCAAAATACCCCATGACGGATACAACAGTTCACCTTTGATACCATCAAGTCTGAAATCTGGAGTGAAATACACTTGCAATTAACATTGAAGCCCCACCACTGGGACTCAATCACTTATTATTTATGCAAAACTGTCCCGTTTGTGTATTTTCTAAGTGGAAGTGAGCTCTGACAAGTTTTCCAATAAGTAAGTAGAACTGAGGTATTTTCACAATAAAATTCCCCAGATAAACCTTTCAAGATGCTGGGAGAGCCACAACATTTTTGAAGCGGATTAACCCCAATTCAACCAAAGTCTTTCTGGACCTGCTACATTCAGAAAGTAGTCAGGACTTAAGTAACAACAAATGTGTCAGAAAAATAAGACAAGAAAGTGACCAATGAATAAAATGAAGATAAGGATATATAGATAGAAGTGCTTAAAAACAAGCATTTGGTATAATTCTCCACAGTTTTGTAGATTACATATCAAATACTTAATTTGGGGGGACCTTCTGGACCATCATACTAGAAATCCATTCTTCATGCAGAGACAGACACAGTTAAGAATCTAACCAGAACACAACACAGCAAGCATATCTCCTGTACAGTATTCTTCATCACTACAAAGCTATTTTTAGAACATTTATTTTAGGATCATCTCCTATCTTTTAGGAACCAGAAAGTTTGAGAGAAAAAGCAGAAACACATATAACAGTGTTTTAAAGACACAAGAAACAATTTGACATTTGTTCAGCAAAACAGCTGTCTGGGAAGACAGTAAACATCCTCTCTTGATGCATTCAAGCATTTGATTGTGTTCCCTTTTTTAATGTTTGTGACTAATACAAGGAGGAAATACACCTAAGCAATCAATCCAAAGTTTCTCAGAAACTTTTAGATGAAATCACATAGTCCATTCAACACAGAATACCAGATTATGCAAAACCAGAGCAATTACTTTAGCATTGAAGTCCACACAAAATACTTTTATATTAAAAGACTGAAAAAAGCAAGAAAAAAATATTTGGTTGTCTTGAACACTCAAAAAAGACCAAATCAAATACTGTACACCTTACTTAGGATATTACGATTTCTAGCTTTGAAACCCACAACAATTCACCTGACAGGTCCACTACAGCTTCATGACTAGAGACAGCTCCCTTTTCAATGAAGAGCTCTCGGAAGTACTCGCTGTTGGCTGCCAAGACAGATTTGTGAGCTCTGTACTCCTCTCCTTCAATCAGCAGAGTCACATCACAGAACTGATTGGAAAGCCTCTGCTGATTCAGTTGCTTTAAGACTGACAGACAATGTTTGGAAGATGACTGCTTCACAAGGCCCTTACTGTCAACCTGTCATAAACAACATTATGAGAACTTCATTACATTTAGATCGTGCTTTTTCAAGCATTCACACAGAAAGACATTTTCTGCAACCATGCAATCAATTCAAGCCCATATAACACACGGCTTAACTTTATTATTGTTTTCTTTCTTTAAATTCATCCAGTCTCACCCTCCCTCCAAACGCAGTTAAAACAGACAACTAGGAAAATGGAAAGACACAGGTATTCAAACTGTTCTTTGACCATTTTTTTCAATTCTACAGTCAGACGGTTTCTAGATTCAAATGCCTTTACATGTGTACGAGACTCCATTATGATCAAGAATTTTACATATAAATATAGTATCATTTATTAAGCAACAGAGATAGATTCCATTAGAATCTTGTATGTGGTGCTTAACTACTTCTACATTTACCATTAATTTTCCCTTGGGTCTTATGTTTATAAATAGAAGTCAGAGTGATTTTGTTTTCCAAAGATGACACACTATTAATTAATTTCATGTCACATACACCAGTAACCCGTTTCTACACATTAAATATCTTTGCCAAAAATTACATCATCTTCTTGTTGCAAGTTTATCACAACAATGGGAAATAAGTATGTGACTAAGAACACATTAACAAACATCTTGCATACAGTCAGATCAAACTATGGTACTTACAAATACAAGCTCATGCTTTGCTATTGGCTTCTTCTTCACAGGCTTTGGGGATGCAGCTGGGATTGATGCTGTATTACTCAATTCATCATCTGTTTCATTACTATCTTCATGAGATTTTGCATCCAATCCTAGTTCCTCTAGCATTTCAGATGGATCTGACAGAGATCTAGAGCGATCTAGCTTTTCCTGGCACTTGCTGCATTCTTTAATGTAATCTTTAACCTGCTTAAGAATACCTAAGAAAAATTAACAGAGCTTAATTAGGCTTCTAATCTTAACTTAATTTACCTTATACACTTAATTGAATATGTAGGTGATTAGCAAAACAATACTACATACTTGCTAAAAAAAAAACCAGTCAGCACTAATACCTTCCTCCTTTTTACCAGTTCTGCTTCTCTCACACTATTGTATGTCTCTACTGTAACCCACTGTTAATTTGACATAGAACATTTGAAACATCACTATAACAAGCAGACCATCCTACAAAGATAATAACGCTAGAAAAAAAAATTTCTATTTACACATTCACCCTAAGAATCCCACAACAATGAAAGATCCCATGTTAAGCCCACAAAAGTGGATCTCGGCTTGCTCTTACTGAAGGGGATAAGAATTGGAAGGCTCACCTAAAGGATTTTGCAAAATTGGGACCAACCGTGTTATATGCAAGGACACTGATAGGTATTTTTAACAGAGATTTACATTAACTGCCCACGACTTTAGAATTTAAAGAAATTAATTTCCCACCACTACTTTAATCAGTGTAACTGAATAATTTTAGATACTCAATGGTTCCTAAGCTCAGTGTCCTCTTCTAGGTACCACAGCACTTCTAGTGTATGGCTTTCCACCCAAATTCGTTTTTGTCACTAGGACAATATAAAAGCATTTATAAAACTAGTCATGTCTCTCTCTCTCCAGTTCAAAATATAGCACAGCTCAAAAACTTGGCTAACTTGCACTGCTCACACCTTTTCAAAGCATGAGATCCACAGTCATTACATACCGATCTCTCTAAGTGTCAAGAAAATATGGACTTCAAGCAACCAAAGACATTTATGCCCATTTCAAACATTTCTACATCTCCTTGTTTTCATCCAAAACGATGTCTAGTTCCCAGGACAGAAGGTTTCTGGTCTTCAGTTCCCATATTTAACACCATTCCTGGACACTCGGACACACTCTAGCCTGTTGCTTCCCAGTTACAGAGCAGGCAGAAAGACTGGCACCCGTATCAGGATGATGGCTGGGTCAAGGCCACTGTCCACCAGTTGCAGAAGAGTATTATAATGGCAGGAGAAAACAGTGTTTTCAAGGAGACGCAGACAAGAAACAAAACATTTGAACTGAAAGCAGGGCATGCGTTTTGGTATTCACAGTGCAAGAGAAATAAAAGGATATAGGCTGTGCAAACAAAGGTAACCAATAAGATCAAAAGCTGTAGAATACAGTATGCCCTCTTCTGACAAACAGAAGATCTCCTGAGGTCCATTAAGGAAGTTTCTGGCATAGGATGGCAGGAAATGCTAGAACAGGCCAGTATCAGGCAGACGATGAGGAACCCAATAAAGGCAAGACCACCATCATCCAAAATGGTCCTTTTTCACATCAAATATCTTCCAGTCAATGAGACCTGGACTGCACAGATGGGCTGCAACTAGAACAAAAAGCCTCCAAATTAAAATAGGGAGAACTAAAGCTGAAATGACAGACATGTTGACTGATGGACCATAAAAGCAGTACAGAGACTTGGTCCTGGGCAACAGAAAAGCGGGACATTTGTTTAACAGATAGATAAGACTTAAAGTAGAACACCAAATCCAAAGGGAATGCAGATATCAAGTGATTGGTTCAGCCAAAAGAAAGCCCTGACGGGCAGTTATTGCTGTTCATAAACTACCATTTCTGTCTGCTATGACATCACTCAGGACCCAACTGAGAATTAGTCTGGTCTTTCAGTTTTCCATTGGAAGAAAGAGATAAATATAACAATGAGTGCAAGGACTACAAACCACCACTGGCACTCTACTGTTGAAATGCACCATCCATGCACCAGCTAGAAAAGTTATCATGATGTTAAAAGCTGAACTAGGTCATGTGGAGTGGATTATTGCCCTACACAGGACGTAAACGTGGAGAAACTCCTACCTTAAGCAAGCTGTACACAATACTTGGATGGGGACAGCCATGTTCTGTATTTCCTTATTTTCCAAAAAGCACTGCTACCACGTAAGGTTTGCTGACCAAGGTGCAACTGGTACAGCAGGAGTGATCCCCAGCCGCAGCCTGCACACCATGTGCTTCAAGACAGGGTGTGTGAAAGCACCAGCCAGCACCTTGCCTTCTCCCGGGAGGGCACACACCCCCCTGCCATCCTCTGCATAAATTCAGGATGCAGAGGGCTGCAATCCCGAACCCAGGCTCCTATGGTCGTCTTCCCTGCATCAGCCAGGCCTCCTCACTTATCCTCTCCTCCCCGCTTATTTCCCCCTACCCTCTCTTATCCTCTCCTATTCCCCACTATCCTCCTCTCCCTCCTCATCCCCTCCATTTTCCTCTCCCCACGTTTAACCCCTCATCCTCCTGTCTCCCCTTATTCCCCCCATTGCCCTGTCCCCTATTATCCTCCTCTGCTCCTTTAGCCCCCTATCCTCCCCTTCATCTTTCCTTTCCCACTTATCCTCCCTATCCTCCCCCCCTACACTTATTCTCCCATACCCCTGCCCTCCCATTCACCCCTGCTATCCTCCTGTCCCCCCTTATCCTACCCTATCTTCCTCTTCCCCTCTTCTTTCCCCCTTATCCCCATCTTCCTCTTTAACCCCCTGTTCTTCTCTCCTCACACTTATTTCCCCCATCCTCCTGTCCCCCCTTATTTCCCTCCCTTCCCCTCCATCCTTCTCTCCCCTCACTTACTGCCTTACCTTTCCTTCCTCCATCCACTTCTCATTTCTCCCATCCTCCTCTCCCCACTTATCCTCCCCATCCTCCTGTCCCCTCTTATCCTCCCCATCCTCCCTTCTCCCCCTTCTTCTCTCCCCACTTATCCCTTCATCCTCTCTTCCCTTATTTTCCCTTATTCTCCTTCTCAGCCTTATCCCCCATCCTCCCTTCCCCATCATCCCTATTCTTCCCTCCCCCCTTATTTCCCCATCCTCCTGCCCCTCATTTCCCCCGTCTTTCCTTTCCCTCTTATCTCCCCTATCTTCCCCTTTATCCCTGTCCTTCCCTCCCCCTACTTACCCCCTTACCCCTATCCTCCTGTCCCTCTTTGTCCCCCATCCTTCTCTCCCCACTTATCCCCCCTACTTTTCCTTCCCCCAATCCTCTCTTCCTTCACTTCCCCTATCTTCCTTTCTCCTTATCCCCTCTATCCTCCTGTCCATCTTCATCTTCCCCTTCCCCCTTATCCCCGTCCTTCCCTCCCCCTACTTCCCCCTTTCCTTTCCCCCATAATTCCCTCATCCTTCTCTCTCCCCACTTATTCCTCCTACCTTTCCTTCCCCATCCTCCCCTCCCTCGTTTCCTCCCTCCTCCTCTTTCCCATTATCCCTCCTATTCCCCCTTACACCCTCCTATCCTCCTGCCCCCCCCTTATCCTCCCTTTCCCACTCATCTTTCCGTACCCCCTCATCCCCGTCCTTCCCTCCCCTCACTTACCTTTCCTTCCCCCCTATCTTCCTGTTCCCCCTTTACCCCCCGTCCCTCTTCCCCCTTATCCGCCCCGCTCACCTCTCCACCAGTACTTCTGCGAGAGCCCCTGCCATGTCTGCAGGCGGGTACGGTGCGCGCCGTCCGGGGCCAGGTGCGCGGCGCGGATGAGCCCCCGACGGCGCTCGGCCTGTAACACCACCTCCAGCTCGGCGAAGCGCTGCTGGTCGCGCTGCCGCCGCTGGTAGAACAAGGTGCCGCCTCGCACCACGTAGCACGCGGCCGCCTTGCGGATCTTCCGCTTGGCGTTGCCCTCCGTGCCCGGCGCGTATGGCTCCCGCTCGTTCGTCAGGTACCGCAGGATCGCCAGGTAGCTCTCCTCGCTGGACATGGCGGGGGGGGCACCTGCGGGGAACCCCCCGCTCGCCGGTCACGCCGCTCCCCGCCCGTGGGGAAGGAGGGCGGCGGGAGCCCGGGCCCCGGGGGGGAACTGGAGTTTCGGAGCCAGCGGCGGCGGGTGGGAGGGAGAAAAGCTCGGGCAACGGCAAAAGCGGCGGAAAGACAAAATGGCTGCTGCACAAGAGGAAGTGAGGTCGAGAGCCCTCGCGCGTGGGAGGGGCGTGCGCGCGGCGAAGGCGCCGCTCGTATAGGGGGAAGGCGCCGACATCTTGGAGCCGGGCAAAGGACAGGCTGGGAGACGGGCTGGTGCGGCCATCTTGAAGCCGGGCAAAGGACAGGCCGGGAGACGGGCTGGTGCGGCCATCTTGAAGCCGGGCAAAGGACAGGCCGGGCGAAGGGCTGGGCGGCCATCTTGGAGCCGGGCAAAGCTCGTGAGGAGTGCCATGGCCGCGGCCGTAGGAGTGGGGAAAGCTCCACAGAGCCTGCCCTTATAGCCGTGTCTAAGAAACGAGCAGCCTCCCGTTCGGGATTGCCGCGGGAGCAGTAGCTGTGGGAGGACTGGAAGTGGGATTTCGCGGGGCGGCGTGAGCGCAGCCGTCGGGGCAGCCGGGGCGTGGGCCGCTCGGTTGTTTGTGGAAAGGCTTTCCTTGTCCGAGTTCTGACCCGACTGATACCGAAAATGCCGGCAAATCAACTCTCCAAGACTCGATTTGGAGTTTTAGAAAGCAAGAGTCCATTATCAGTCCTGGGCAACGCGAGGGAGCGATCTCCATCAATCGTGTGCAGAGAGACAAGAGCTGGGACGGAATGGATTTCCCACTGACATGCACATGGATAAATTTCCCAGGAATCTTAGGCATATTCTATTACTTTCCAAGGACTAATTTTAATGTTATTATGCACTTCACAACAGTCAAATCTCTTGCTCGCTTGGAGCCAGCTCAGCCTGACCTTGCCTTTGAGACAGGGAAAAGCTGCCGACAGAGAGGATTGCAGCAGACACAGCTGCTCAGCACAGATCACACCGAACACACTGTGTTATCAGCTCCTTAATGAACATTGTCTGGAAAAACAGACAATTTTTTTTTGTCTGCTCTCAGAGGGACATTCTGCCTAACTTTCAAAAGATACAATTACTGTGATGAACTTAACTCTAGCTTAAATCAAAGTATTCCACTTTCTGTAATAGTAACTACTTCCATCACGATTTTGCTCTACACCCTTAACAGAGACCTGAAATGCTTCAGAAGCCCGAACAAGATGCAGGAGTGTAGCCAGCTGCAACCCTTCCCCTGTGCTCAGTTGTGAGACAGCACCTGGAGTACTGTGATCCCTCCAAATATAAAGATACCGACTGGATGGAATGACTCAGGCAGGCGGTGACAAAGAATGTTAGGGATTAGAGTGCGAGCTAGGAGGCAAAGCTGAGCACTGGGCTTTTTCAGCCTTAAAAAGGCAAGGCCTTGTGAGGACCTTGCTGATGTCCACAGCTACCTCACCATATACAGAGAAGTTGGATACAAACTCTTCTCAGAGTTGCACGGCAACAGGCACAGGAACAAAGGAAATTCTAATTATATATAAGGGTTATTTTATCTTTTTTTTTATAAACGATGGCAGTAGTCAAATACAGGAACAAGTTGCCCTAACAAGCTGTGGAACCTGTCTTTGGAGTTGTTAAAAACTCAGCTGAATGCTCAACTGAGCAACTTGATCTAAACATACATGCTTTGAGGGAAGAGTTGGACTAGATGATCTCTGGAGGTCCTTTTCAACCTGAATTATTCTGTAAAACATATGAAAAATTTTAAGTATTCCATTTTTGGTGATAAATATTTAATAGAGAATCAGCTACTTTGCATTATATAAACAAGACTTCATTAATTTCCATGTTAATTCATTGCATTATATCTATGGGATGAATAATGTGCAGTTACACCAGGTTAATGCCCTGCGCTAATATCCTGCCTTGCTCACTTGAAGCATAGCTTGTGGGAGGAGTAACCTGATGGGCTATTATTCTTTACTCCATCTCATTGTATCAGTCAGAACTCATGAAAAGTAATCCTAAAGCATTTCTGTACACCTCTGCAGTACCAGGCAACCAAAACCTGCTAACATCAAGCATTAGAATTGCTAATTAGTTATATCTAAATTGATTTCTATATATCATTAACGATATTTAAAGCAGATTGATTGTAAAAGCTTGTCTTCACTTTCAGCTTGCCAGCTGAAAAGTTTCACAAGCATGCCTGCATGCAGCTACCTGGTGCTTTATATAAGGCACTGATACAGTGAAGATTTTATACAGTCATGACCAGGAGAGGTAACTTTCACTGGTGTTTTCAGCCTTCAGTTTTAAATTATTAAGAATTCCTTTCCCAGTAACAGTTTTCCTTTCCCTCTTTCCCCCTCCAGTTTCTGTGTTCTTCACTTTCAAGTGTGTTAACCAGTTTCAAAGCCTTCATTTTTTATTTTTTTAAGCAAAAGGCACAACTGTTTGTAAGACAATGGTGCAAATTCCACTAACATAACCAAGCTAGACCTATTTTAAATGGGTTGCAACCGTCATCCAGACCCATTATCTATTTTATTAATAAACTACAGCAAATTATGATACAACGCAAAATATAACCTGTAACTCATAGTGATCGTTACAGCCACCATGATTGAAGCCCAAAAGAACTGCAGGAAGCATAATTAAAGACAGCTGCTTTCCTGATTAGGGTAGTAAGATAACAAGCCACCAAAGCTAACAGGCATTAAGATGTGGCATTAAGAAATTGAGAAGTAGTTGATGCAGAAAATAAGGTTCATTTTCTTCTGTGCTTCTAGTAAGTCAGAGGACGTGGCTTTGCCAAGGCTAACTACTATCCATCAAAACTACAGCAGTTTGGACATACTGTCTACATAATGCAAAGTAAAGAGATAGATAATTCACATGAATATTTTAACATGGCCATTCCCTCCAGAGGTGGGAAGGAGGGCAGTTACTAAAGGCAATCCGTCTGCATTCTGGAAGTTAAATATGAACCTAAAAGAGCTTGAAGTAAGTAAGACCATCAGCTGCATTTGAAGCTCATTCAGCTTTCACAGCCATCCTTTTCCTGACAAAAGCTTCCAGCAATCCAGGTTTTACTTCCTGACCCAGGAGTTGCATCTGAACCCTTGCATGTAACAGCTATGCAGTCCATGAAATAATTCATTCCCTTTTTTCAGCCTATTCCTCCTTTGATCCTCTACATCTTGCCATGTGCATTTCACAAGAAATGCATTAGCCTTTTTAAGTCACAGACTGTACTGTTTTGTGCACCCTTTAGTTTGCATCACTGAGCTTAGAAACCTCTTCTAATACAGAATAAACTTGTACTTATGTGCTGTTTTGTCCTTCAGCTGTTCCTTTTACAAACAACTCCTAAAAACATCAGCTCCATCTTCCCCAACACCTGAGCCATTCATTAAAGACTGAAATGTGTGATAATATAGTAGGTTGTCTAAGAAACCAAGTGTTGTATGGCATGATTTTTTTTAGTCTGTAAAGCCAGGCAGTTTTTTTCCACTGATAATTCTCTTCATCAAATCTCACACAGTTGAGGAGAACATGGCACAAGTTATGAAAGTTAGTCAGATGTTTATTCAGCATGGCTAACAGTTTGGCAAGTTAGCGCTTTCCACCAACACGGGGAGCAGAAACCTTGACTGGTTTCACAATCTTCTGCTTAGGTGCTGCCTTTGTAGGAGCCTGCAGAGAAATAAAGTATGAGTGAAGGAAAACAATTTATTTGCAGTCCTGAAAGCATCCCTGTCTATTTAAGATTCTTGACAGAAATTAGGCAATTTAGATGAGATTAGAATTACAATCTATCAGAGTAGAGTCACATTAACAGATGGTTACACACCACTGTAAACCCACAACATGTAGGATGCCAGCATATGTTATTAATTCATAAGTAATCATGAAATAGATGCTAGCATTCATCAATACATCGATACCAAGTTTGTCAATAGTGAAGATACTGCATCCAGACAAGGTTTTAGCTTTTGAGACTCTCTGACATGCGGGCAGAAAGCTGTTTTACTGCAATATGTATTCTGAAAAAAAGGTTCATTCTAATCAGCTGTTTAGGTATTCTTCCAGATAAAAAAATATAAGCAAATGCTTCTTCCAAACACAAATGAGAATTTCCAGGTAACTGCTGGAACTGAATGCTGTGTTACAGCACTGTATATTCCATTTCATTATTTCTATCCACCTATTGCATCTTACCTTTGCAGCAGAAACAGCTGTTTTTTTGGTTGCCTGCTTAGCCTTCTTGGCTTCTTTTGCAGCCCTGTTGATTCACAGAAAAAAGAGTTAACAGTTATCAGCGCCTGCCATTTATTGTTTCTTTGTCTCAGCACCATAAGAGCTCCCGAAGATCAAGAAATGAATGCATTCACGTTTACCTTCTGCATTCACTACCCTCTAGGAGACAACTACAGAGACAACAGAATTATGTGACAAAAACAGTATTTTCACAAAGGGAGAAGGCAAGAAGAGACCCTTCTCTGCTGCTACTATTACCTCTTGTTGAGATCACCCAGTATTACCTCCAAATATACTTATTTTTAAAAAAACAAACTACAAAAAAATTAGTAAAATATGGAAATCATCTAGAATTCATCTTGTATGAAAAGCATTAATCTGTGAAAGGTCCGAGACAGCTCCACTTATCTCTGATTTCTTACCGAATAGCTTGTTCCCTCTGGGCTTTTCGTACTTCAGGCTTTTGATTTCTTTTAGCCATAATCTCAGCTAAAGATGCACCAGTGATAGCTCTCTGAAACTTAACAGCACGACGTGTACGCTTCTTTTGTACTTCTTCCTAAAATGGGAGAAGATAAAGACCGGTAATTGCTATCACAGACATTAAATAAAAGGCTAAGAACAATTACAGAAACAAGCTGCTAATAAGACTGAAGCTATTACAAAACAGTGTACAGAAGCAAAATTTTACTCTTCACTTTGGACGTAACTAATTTCTTAATTTGCCAAAGTGGATAAACAGGTAAAAACCATATTCTTTGCAAGGTGTAAAAAAAAAAATGTTACAGAAAAATATGAGAAGTTCAGTTTTCTGTGACTGCCAGGAAAAAAAAAAAGGAAGGGATGAAGTCCACTTTGATGGAATCTTCTGAAAGGAAGACACCCCTCACCTGTTTCAAGTGGGATCACTGTGCTGGGCAGCAGTACAAGTCACTGAGCATCTTTCATTCTCCTAACAAACTGGTAAAAACACCGACTTAACATATATGTAAGCATTTCTAAATGCTCTACTGCTGTGCAATTTTTAACAAGTTGTGCCAGGGGAGTTTTAGATTGGATATTATGAAAAATTTCTTTACTTAAAGAATGGTCAAGCATTGGAATGGGCTGCCCAGGGAAATGGGGTATTTTATTTATCTGAAGGCGTTCAAAAAAATTGTGCAGACTGGTGCTTCGGGACATGGTTTAGCAGGCATAGTAGTGTTGGGCCAACGGTTGGACTTGATGATCTTAGAAGTCTTTTCTAACTTTAATAAACCTATGAACTGCGTCATGCTACATGACTTATATCCTATCACCATTCAGGCAGTTTCCAGGTCCAAACTTTCAGAAAGTCTGCACATTAAGCAGCATTACCTGCTTTCTCTAAAACTATTTTTTAAAAACATATGCCATTCATACAGAACCTACTGTGGTTCCAAGTGGTCCCTCAAAGAAATGGTAGAATACTAATACAATGCTTTTGATGAATTGGTTACCTTTCTAACATAAAGCAGCTTGTGAATTCATGTAAATGCACCCGTAGTTGATTTAGTAGTGGACAAGTACAGTTAGGTTTGATGATCTTAAAGGTCTTTTCCAACCTAGTAATTCTAGGAGTCTACATTTTCTCCGTTACTGGCCCCTCTTCATCCCGGTAACACCAGCCTACTGAAGTTGCTTCTATTCTAACAAACCAATGACCACATCTTTTGATAGAAAACTTTGGAGTGCCATTATTTGGTTATATACTCACTGACTGTCCTTTCTTGTGCTTACGCCTATACAGAACAGTCCAGTTGATTTGACGGGGGTTTCTCTTGGAAAGGAATGCAGACTCACATTTTGCATTCAAGAACTGAAACACCTGGAAAGGGAAAGTATTTTGTTTAAACTTGGTTTCTACAAAAGACACAACCGCAGTTTATGTTAACTGATCAAGTAATTCTTCGATTCAGTGCTTTTCAAACGTGATGCTTTTGTATTTCATTACACAGGTCTCACTTAAAAATTTTAAAAGATAATTCAAGAATGAAAGTTTGGAATTTTGTTCCATGGATTAAACTGATGTCATATAAAGCATTCCATTGTAAGGAATTTTCTAGGCCTAATTTAGTTCTCTCATAATAAAGCCTAATGCATTGTATCCTAGGTGCAGCATGAGGAGCCGTGTCCAGCATCACGCTTTTAAAGCATCTGACCTCAAGTAACTCTTTACTTCCTGTATGCGTCAGTCAGAACTTGGTCTAGAGAATACACAGCAACCAATACTCCACCTTCTTGCATAGTTACACAGACCTTCTTGCCTAGAATAACAGGCAGAATCATCAGGCCATTTTAAAGCATAAATTAATTCCCAGCAGAGCACCTGAGGATTTATTAAGTCTTTTTTACTTAGCTGTCATTTCTGTACAGGGAGATTCTGTACAGCAAGATGACTGTACTGGGATACACAAACCCCAACCCCCTTCCCCAACCCTCCTCCTGTAGATATGAGTAGTGTATTTCTCTTTATGACAGTCCTGTCTTTATGAGGGAGGAGTGCTCTTTTGGGTTCTCGTATCTACACTCAACTTCACAAGTCAAGTTGGTTGCTTGAGCAAATCGAAGCACTGGATGCAATTATGTCTAAGGAACCTTTCCTACAAAGCTTCCGTATTTTAGACCGCATGCTTTAAGACACCCTTCCCAAACCCCTAAGCTACAGCGCAGCTGACCCCGCGGCCCAAATGACGTCTGGACTCGGACGGACACCACTCAAAACCGACGCTTCAGGCGGACACAGCACCGAGGCCTCCCCCATCACCGCGCAGGACCCTCTTTCCCGCTGCTGCGCCAGGCACCGCGGGGCTCACCTTGCCGTCGGTGCGGGCGTAGCGGCGCCCGTGGCCCGGGTAGATCTTGTACCCGCTGAAGCTGCACAGTTCGACCCTGCGAGGGAGAGAAAGATTAGGGACCAACAGAGAGGAGGGTAGGGGGAGACAGAAAGAGGGAGGAAGGGAGGGAAGCAGAGAGAGGAAAGAGGAAGGAATAGAGGAAGGAGGGAGGGAACTGGGGACAGAGGGAGAGAACTGGAGACAGAGAGAGGGTTGGCGGAGGGGACGGGCGCGGGCCCTCGCAGCCTCCGCACAGCGGATGGCAGTGGATGGCAGACAGGGGAGCCATCGGGCCTCTTACTTCATGATGGCGGAGCCTGCGTCGCGGGCGGCGGCCGGGCCGGAGAGAGCGCGGAGGATGGCGGGAAGGGGCGTGGCGCGCGCGGCGCGGAGCACGCCGGGACGGCCCCCCCGCCCAGCGATTGGGGGGGTAGAAATCCAGCGGGATCGTTCACGCTGGCTGGTGGTTTCGCTCTGCGCTTATAATCCTGCCAGGCAGCTCTATATGCGGGACTTTCCACCCCACCGACCATAAAAGAGACGGCTGTCCCGTTGTGAAGGAAAGCAGCCAATTGGCACTGGCCGGCGCGTTCCCGGGCAGCGTTGGCAAGCGGGAAGCATGGCGGGGATGGTGGCGGCATCTGAGGCTGCCTTAGCGGCTGGAGCAGGTATGCAGGGCTACACTGGAGGCAGTAAGGATGGTGGGGGCTGGGAGATGGGAGGCGCCGAGGTTCGGTGTCTGTGTAGGTTCTGGTCTCGGCAGCCGGTGGGGGTTTGTTTGGGTCTACTCTGCGCGCCGCGCGGAGCACCCTGGGAGTTGTAGTCGTAGGGGCACGGTGGTATTGGGAGAGGCGCGGGGCTCGGACTACAAGTCCCGAAGCCCTCTGCGGTCTTCGAGGCGGGGGGGAGGGGTCGCGCCCTGAGGAGAAGGTTCGGCGCTGGGCATGGAGAGAGGGGCGCGTAGCGGGGCTGGGGCCTCTGAGGCGGAGTTTGCCCCCGGCCCTGTGAGAGGTAGGCCAGGAGTTTAAATAAGGCCCCTTTTTCCTGCAGTGGAGGGCAGAGAGGCCTTGGGAGACAGCGGCTTCTGTGATGGTGCAGTTTCGTAGAATCATAGAACAGTTAGGGTTGGAAGGATCATCTAGTCCACCCCGTCTACCATGGGCAGGGACACCTCCCACTAGATCAGGCTGCTCAAGGCCCCATCTGGCCTGGCCTTGAACAGCCTCCCTGGGCAACCTGTGCCAGTGCCTCACCACCCTCACAGTGAAGAAATTCTTCCTAATATCTAGTCTAAATCTGCCCCTCTTCAGTTTATATTCGTGCCCCCTCATCCTATCACCACAAGCCTTTAGGAATAGTCCCTCCCCAGTTTTCCTGTAGGCCCCCTTCAGGTATTGAAAGTTGTGTATATAAGGTCTCCTTGGAGTCTTCTCCAGGCTGAACAAGCCCAACTTTCTCAGCCTGTCCTCATATGGCAAGTGCTCCAGCCCTCTGATCATCCTTGTAACCTTCCTCTGGACCAGTTCCAACAGCTCCATATCCTCTTTGTGTTGAGGATTCCAGAACAGTACTCCAGATGAGATCTCACAAGAGAGGAATAGAGGGGCAGAATCACCTCCCTTGCCCTGCTGGCCATGCTTCTTTTGATGCAGCCCAGGATATGGTTTCTTGCTTCCTGCCTCTGTCCGAAAGGAAATCGCATTATAATAATGCGAGTCTGAATTTGAAGGCTTAAGAGCAAGCGGAGTCCTGAGCAAAAATTGTGAGCTTCAAAGGTTTGTTAATGTGCATGGCTGTCAAACAAGTAATAGCAAATTCTGAAATGTTTTCCTTGGTACTGAGGGTTTGTTAGGAAAAGTCTCGTTCCCGTTGTATTTTACCGATGAACCTTTTATTGTATGAGACTACATTAACTTTCTTAAGATATGTGTGTGTATATATATATATTTCACACTGTATACTGAATAGTTATGCTTTAACAAGCAAACTAAGGACCCCAGCTTGTCACAAGGAGAAGGACTGACCTACTTGAAATGGAGACTTTTGCTTCTCTGAATCTTCAAGCTGCCCTCAAAGGATAAAGGATGCCCCCGGACAACCAAGATAGTGCCAAGATACATAAGTAATTATAGCAAGACCATCTCCAGGGACATCTAGGTCAGCAGAGAAACAAGGGGGATGGTGATGCCATAGAAATGTAGTCTATTTGCAAACAGTTGTGTGTGTTAAGTAGCAAATAGTAAAATCTTTTTATAACTAAATGCTTGAGAAGTATAAGAAACATCTGTAAAACTGCATTCTGTGTGCCCAAATTTGAGTGGGACACCTCATGTGCATGAACAAAAGGATTACTCTTGTAATTTTATATTATGGATTCAAGCCTGTCTCTTTGGATTAACAGGCAAGTACAAAAATTCTTTCTTTAGTTAAAGTGCAGAGATGGCCAGGTGAAAAATTTTCAGTACTTTCTCCCTGAGCATCCAAAGGCAGGCGTGTGACCGTTTTTGGTACTGCTGGCTCTGCATCATGCTTTGTGTAGCTGTGGATTGAGAAGCAATGGAAATGTAATATTATCAGAGATGCTTCTTAGAAAAGCATATTCTCTGGTTGGCAAAATGGTACACCAAAAATGTTTGTCTGCTTCCTTAGCATGACTAAACCCTAAAAGCCTGCGAACTGTAAGACTTAATGTATAGTGCATCTTAGGGTAAGAACGCTGTTCTTGAACATGGTGCTGATAAAGACAGTGTTATTTATTGTGCAGATAGTAAGAGAAGAGCAGACACTCAAATTGGTGGTTGTATGTAAAACACACAACAAAGGCCTAATGTATGAAAATTATTAGCAGGTGCCACCATAGTTACCCAGTAATTAAACTTTCCTGTAGATGGCAAATGTTTTTCTTTCAGCTTTATAGATTTTGCGTGGTTCCACTTTAATTGTGTGTTCCGTTAATGAAATGATACAGAGAAGGGAAAAAAGTGCAAGCTTTTATTCATTGGTCTAGTTTTTTGCAGACTATGATAAATCTATGATAAATAGATTTTTCTGGGTTTTGCCTTATCGTGCTTTCTCAGTACATATACTCCTATATAAAGTGTTGACTTTGGGGTGCCCTTTTTCTGCTCTTTTTTCTTCTTAGGCTTGGTAGTCAACTGGTCAGGTCAAGGATTGCAAAAACTGGGTCCAACTTTACCCTGTGATGCTGATACTCACACTCTGATTCTGGACAAAAACCAGATAATTAAATTGGAACACTTGGAGAAATGCAGGAATCTGGTGCAGGTCAGTGTTACTTGTCTTGAATTTGCTATGAAATAATGGTACTGTCATGCTGATTACAGTACTTCTGCTTTAGGGCCATATTATTTAATTAAAGTGAGTTAGCAGTTACTGTTTTCATAGGAAACTAAATGACAGTTAACTGAAATAGAAAGCTTTGTTTTCAGTGTAGCTTTACTGTTGATAGTGGGAGAGGCTGTTTTGCTAGTTACCTAGGTGACTAAAAAATGAACTAAATAAATCCTAATGGTGGAGTGTCATAAGAACATGCGAAAAATAATTGATAACACAAATTTTGATACTTGTTAGCTTTTGGATACTTGAGCTCTGTAACACGAAAAATAACTTTGTTTTATCTTTGCTCTGTGCAACTGTAAACATGCAGACATACATACAGAACTCTTCTCTCCATTTGGGTATCAGAGCTCTTCACAAAGGGAAAGGATTTGTAGCCTTAGTTTCCAAGAAGGAAAAAAAAACCCCAAAAATACTGTGTGGATTAGGATAAAGTAGAAATAGCAAATAAATAAATGTGAAGTGGGAGGGATCTGTGTAGTCTTGGTAACATATCAATTCATGTAGGCCTTGACGTTAGTATTGCTTATCTTTAATTTTAATACTAGCAGCAGTCCACTTAAGTTCATGAGGGTATGAGTGATAACGATGTTAAGCCTGTGTATGGTGCTTGCAAGAATCAAAGTATGAAATGCTCCAGGGCAAAGCTGTACAAGTCCATGTTAACTATTACTGAAAGTGCCTCCAGATGGACTTGAAGTCACCTGATAGCTTCTAGAGACAAGATGCACTGGACCAGGAGAGGTGGGATTTGTTGCCACAACAAACTAACCTTTGCCAGTCTGCCAGCTTGGTTGTTATGCGCGTGTTTGAGCAGGACTTAACCTTTCTAAAGTTGATGATTTACAGTCCTGTTAGCATAGGACTTCTTTGTGAATCATGTGATGTATCTTTTATATTGACAGTAAATATGATTTTGCACCAGGAGTGGTGTAGCAATTTGAACAAAGATTTAGCAAATCTGATTTTAAGATCTTATTTTCATATGACATGATTCCTCATTCATTCTCTTCTGTTTAGCTATTTCTATCAGGATTTCCTCTTAAGATTGCAGAGTGACTTGTGAAAACTACTTTCTTTTTATCAGTAATTTATTTTCTGGCTCTTGCACTTTTTTTTGTCTGTGTTATTTGCTTGTAAATGGAATGTGTAGATTGAAAAAGTTCCTGTTGGGTTAGATTTTTTTAACCACTAAAAATAAAAGCCTGATCTGTCTGTGCAGTTTTGTAACTAAAACTGATTCTTTTATTTGTGTGTCAATCTGCAGCTCTCTGTAGCCAACAATCGTTTGGTGCGAATGATGGGTGTAGCAAAACTCACTAAACTTCGTGTGCTAAACTTGCCTCATAATAGTATTGGGTATGTGGAAGGGCTGAAGGATTTGGTGCACCTGGAATGGCTGAACTTGGCAGGAAATAACCTGAAGGTGAAGTATTTGGTCTTTCTGTGTTTTCCAGATCCAGCATTGTCAAAATTAGGAAAGTGCTGCAAAGGAGTCTGAATGTTTCTGGTCTTTATTGGAACAAATATTGGCATTTTGCATTTACTGTTTTTTGAAAGAGAACAGGGCAGCTTTTGCACAATAATTGTCTTGGAAAAAAAATAAAGGTTTGATAACAAAATGTAGTGAGAGTAGGGATATAATTATTTTTCTGTTTTGGGAACTATCATCTTCAAAATGGGGCAGTGTAAAAACATGGGGTTTATTTTGGATTACTTATCTGCTCTTTTGTAGCTTTCAAAATAATTTTATAGTTATTGATATCTGGTTTTATTTAATGACTAAAAGAGAGTTACTGTGAGTAATGGACTTATTTATTGTTGTAGGCCATTGAACAAATCAACTGCTGTGTGTCTCTTCAGCATCTTGATTTATCAGACAATAACATAGCTCAATTGGGCGATCTCTCCAAGCTTACGTCACTGAAGGTAGGTGCTATTTTATTTCTGGTTTTGTTACATTCTCTGCAGAAAGAAATTTCCTTTGCTTTAATAAAAGGCAGCAATTTTCATTCATTATTCAAACACAAGCTGTTAAAACATCAAAATTAATCACTATAATTTCTAGAGGGAAGTGTGTAAGAATTCCTGTTTTCAAGTTGCAGAAACTGTAGCAGTGACTTTTCTCTAACTAGAGATTTTGGTAAAAATAACACTGAGATCTTGTTCATAGCTTTTGATTTTTGTCTCATGTCCTGAATCAAGACAAAGCTTTTTTAACTCTTTCAGCATGAACACTGTAGAGAAAAAGTGTTTCCAGATACATTGTTTTGAAACTGGCTATACATCAGTTCTGCATTTTAAAATGAGATTATTTTGCTCTAAAATATAAACATTAGTTTCCCATTGCTGAAATCAACAAAACTAACTTTGATACCAGAAATCGTATTTCTTTTGTCTGTATTGTGCAGGTGTTGCCTGAACAAAAAATGTGAGGGTTTTAATCAAACATACATTTCATCACCATAATTTTATTTTATAGACTCTGTTGCTACATGGAAATATTATAACTTCACTTCGCACTGCCCCTGTTTGCCTACCTCAGAATCTGACTGTTCTTTCTTTAGCAGAAAATGAAATCAGAGACTTAAATGAGGTAAGATATAGAAGATATCAGCTTGTCTCTAGGTAAACTGAAAGTTGAGAATTGGATAATTCTTTTGAGGATGTACCTGGAAATGGGCTCTGCTCTTTGAAACAACCCATGTTGATAGCAGTAGTTTTTAATAGTTTATTTGTAGTAACTATGCTGGAATTAACTGCGCAAGTCAGGTGATGCCTTTTAAAATTTATGCTTGAAAGAAACTTTGCTTTTTTTATTTTATGCTTTTATGTTATTCAAGAGTGTCAGAAGTATACTTCAAGGGCTATATTTAGAGAGCTTTTCATGGTTGTCTGACAGTTGAAAGCTGAACTGATTAACTGCTGCAGAAGGTTTCTGCAGCTACTATGTTTAGAACAGCAGTATGAATTTTGTTTGCAGCTGAATGTTTCGGGGCTTATGTCTTATTTTATCTATTTCTCAAACACAATATAAAAGAAACATACTCTGCCTGTGATTTTTGTCTTTTTGTCTGTTTGTTTGTTTTAAAGCTATAAGCAACAGCCATCATTTGGACTTCCATGTTAGACAAAAAATTGTATTTTGGTACTACATTTCTCTTCAAAACAGGACAGCGTTTCTCCAGCTTTTTGGCTTGCCAGTTTTTCTTGTCAAAATCTTAGCGCCTGCTATAGTGAACTGGAATCATGGAAATACTATATTTTTCTATATGTAAAGCCCCATTCTCACATTTTAAGGGAAGCTAATGCTGTCTAAGGGCTGTAGTACTTTCAGGGGAATTAATTCGAAAATGGCAGTTGTTGATAGATGGTCCTTTGAGGATGCATGTTCAAGAAGCAAATGTGATTTTCAATGTATTTGTAATTACGTTACTTTATGTGAGATGTCCATATGTAGTTAGGTGAAATGTGATATGTTCCATAAGCACTTAACAGGTTTTGTTTGATTAACAAATACATCTTGTTTTCTCAAGGTTTCTTTCCTGGCCTGTCTTCATCAATTGGAACAGCTGTCAGTTATGAACAATCCTTGTGTAATGGCCACACCTTCTGTCCCTGCCTTTGACTACAGGCCGTATATTGTCAGCTGGTGTCTGAACCTTAAAGTTCTTGATGGATATGTGATTTCTCAGAAGGAAAGGTGACGTGATAGCATTAAATTTTCAAAATTATTTAATGAAGTTTGGTAAAGCTGAAATTGCTTTTTTATGTAACAATAAAAAATTTGAAAAAATGTTAGTGATCCGAAATGCTGCTTGTCTTGCTAATGGCTGTACCAGATATAGGCAAATTAACATTGTTGCTTTTGCCAAGTTTTTTTACCTGTACCACTGGAATAATTATGTACAACTTCATTTAAGTAGAAGTACGAAGTTAAGCTTTTGTTTTGTTACTGAAATCACAGTAGCACTTCTACAAAGCAAAACCATGGTAGCAATTAGTGGTCTGTTACCCCTTCCAAGCTTACAGCCTCTTTGACTTTGCAGAATGAAGCAGTCAGCTATTATTCTGGGGGAAATTCAAATGTGTGCTTTTATAAAGGGCCTGATTTGCATGTGCAAATTGGCATTTTTTGTTTTAATTAGTCAAATATTGTTTTGTTCTAATCACTTGTTACTATATCTTTTTGGTCATTATAACACTATGATAATCTGTATGACAGTAGAAATGTATTCTTGTAGTTCTTGTCATCAGAACAGTCCAAGCATAAATATTATCCATTATAAACACATTCTAGTCCAATACATTAATGAATTCCAGGACATTCTTTTTTTTCCCTATTACTAAGATAAAAAGCTGCCTTTTTGATCAAAGATAAAACAGTTCTGTTTCTGTTTCACCATAATATATTATGACTTTCCCAGAAGGTTGTTCATAAGAATTCTAGACACTTTTTCGTGACTAATGTTTTTTTGTATTAGTTATATTATTATATACAGATATAGTAAATGCTCTCAGGCTGAAGAGCATTTAATTTAAAAACAGATTTCAGTTGCTGAATATTTTCAGCAAGATTTGCTCTCTTTGCCTGTTCCATATTTGTGTGAACTCTTCTGTTTCTGTGAAGGTTTTGCTGATAAATTCATTGATACAAATGTGTTTTCGGTGCTCAAAGACTACACACAGATAAAGCAGAGACTGCACAGTGTGGGTCAGAGGTTTTTTGTGTCATTGATGCTTTTGTGAGGGAATACTTTAATCATTCTGGTAATTAAATTCCCAGTTCCTCTGGGCACTGCACACGTTACAAGTCTTGATTAGATTTGTAGAATAGCTCATAGGTACCCACTAGAAGAACAGCAATTTAAAGGGAGTTGAGAGCTTTATTTTAGGTGTTAATGGTAACCATTTTCCCCCTTCCTAACAGTTTGAAAGCAGAATGGCTCTACAGTCAAGGTAAAGGAAGATCATATCGACCTGGGCAGCATGTTCAGCTAGTTCAGTACTTGGCTACTGTTTGTCCTCTTATATCTACATACGGTCTCCAGACTGAAGAGGATGCCAAACTGGAAAAAATACTCAGTAAGCAGAGGTGAGAACTTCTTGTTTCTCTATTGTTAAAGAATCTAATTGAGAACATAATAAGATATAAAATCATGTATTAGATATAATAACATTTCCATATACGTGTTTCAAAGCAATAACGAGGGCTAGAGATGAGAAGAGTAATGAAGGTACAGGCTGTTTCCTTAGAGGAGATTGAGAGGCAAGACAGTAGCAGCAGGAGTGTTTTTCCTGCTTGCTGGGCTGTCTAGAGATAAATTTTCTATATTTTTCAGTCTGTGCTCTGTGAAGGTGATTAGTGTTAGGACAGTGATTAAAATAAACAAGCTACCTACTGAGATTTTTTTTTTTTTGCCACTGAGAAAGTGAGGAAAATCTCAAGAAGGAGCTTAGATTAGCTTTTGTCCTAGTTGTAAACAAAGGCTATTGTGATACATTGGTGTATTAGCCACTTTTTTTTGTTTGTTTGTTTTTAGCCTATTCTTTCTTGGTCTTAAGGTTAAGGTTGTCCTTTGAGGGAGGGACGCTGTTCCCCATCGTGCACTTGATGATCTTTGTGTCTGGCAATTCAGCTTCTGTCATCAAAGACCTCTCTATAGCTTGCTGATTCTGCCAGCAGTAGTTGTTTTACTCTGGTAGATGAGCTACCATGGTACGTTTTCCTCCCATGAAAAGGTGAACCAATTTGGATGAAAAGCCAGCAAATGTAACAAAATGGGTATTCCTATTCCTCAGGACCTATTGACAAACTTTTTTTTTTTCTCAGAAAGATGAGAGCAGAATACTCTGCTCTAAGGAGCAGGCTATGTAAGTGGCATAGTATGGGCAAAACCTTGGGCAACAAAAGCGTTGAGTTAAGCAGGAGGGCAGCATCTCATCAAAGGGTCTGGAAACTTGGGAGCATCTGGAAGGAGCTACTCTATACTCTGTTAGCATGGATTATCTCCAGGAGGAAATTATAGAAATATTTGGTCCCTTTTAGAGGATAAGGTCCAATAAAAGCTTATTGACATTGGAATTTATAGCCAGTGCTCTTGACATTCACATGATGTTTCTGGGAAAAATTCGGGAAGTTGGCTTACAAGACATAGCTCTTTATAAATTAAAAAAAAGCCAACAAACAAAACAAAAAAAACCCACTAAAATCCTCACAAAAGAAAACAAACCCCCAAAATAAAACAAACCCCTGCCCATAAATATATGTATGCATGCACATACATATATGATTTATAAGGCAGTTTGACCTCTGTCTCATGATCTTTGAATTTAGCTGGGCTGAAACAACCTGTGCACTTTCTCAGTTTGTAAAGGATGATTTTTTTTTTTTTTTGTTGCAGTATTCATTTATTTGTGCCAGGATTTTGTCCTTCTAGTAACAGGGCCACCTTTTCCTTTATACAGTGATTTCCGATTGTAAAAGACACTCCCTTCAATTCTTGAACTGCTCTACACATGCAAGCATAATGTACCCTGCCATAGACACTTAAAATATTTGCACACATTCCTTGTACCTGGAAATACTTAGTGGTTTTCAGTCTGTAGTCTGAATTGCATATTGGATTCTCTTCTTTCTTTTTTTTTTTTTTTTTTCATTGATACATGTACAAGTAATGAAGAAAAATGGGCAGGAGGAAGGGAAACGGGAGCGGTCTGTGCAATCCCTTACTTTGTGAGTAGTCCTGTCCTAGTCTTGTAGGTGTAGGGATCTGCATAACTAACCTCGTTTAGAATGGTTTGATCACTTGTTTCCTTTAAAGTAGTTCATAGTTTCTTTTAGATGTCTTCTGTACCAAAAAATCCAGAAGAAATATAAAATCTGTTCAAACTCTGTGCTTAGGCTCCACCAGAGGCAGTTGATGCATCAGAACCAAAATGAAGGAGCTCCTGCGTCTTCTACTCCTAACAAAACCCTGCCAGTTGCTTATGAACACAGCAGTCCAGCCCAGCCGCCACAGATAGTTCTTGAAAGTGGTAAGAAGCTAATTGGCACCTATGATCCAACCCGTGGAAATATTTTTTTTTTAAAACATGGATAACTTTGTGGAGAGAATTTCAGAGCAAGGCTCTGGTTTTATTTTATTCTGTTTTATTTTGGAGATTATATATAACTTTGTTTTCTGGAAATGCATTCCATACTTAGTCTTGTCTTAAAATGCTAGTGAGATTGTTAGGTGAAAAACACAATCCAGTAAACTGAAGAGTTATTAGTTAGACTGTTCCATCGTATAAAAGTGTAACTTCTCCAGGGGGAGGCAGTTAATGCAATTTACAGTACCCAATATTTGCAAAGTTTGGGAATATTACTGTGATACGTAGTTACTGTCCTTACTGTAATAAGCATTATTTCTATATAAGTAGCATGTTAGATCTTCTTAGACACACGAGTTTTAACTGTCTAAAACAATTTGTCAATCTCCATGAATTAAATGAAGATGTGTTACTGAAATATTATGACACTTTTGAATATGACTTTCTGCCTATCTAGAGCCTATCATCCAGAAGAATTCTTGGGTTGGACCAAGTGTAAATGACGATCATTCCTATGCAGTAAAGAACACTTTTCTTCCTGAAAGAAGTTTTCAAAAGGAGCTATACCTTGAAGATATACAGGTTGATGAAGACAAACTAAACAGCAGCCTTTTATCCTCAGAGTCTACTTTCATGCCAGTTGCTTCAGGGTTGTCTCCGGTGTCTCCTACTTCAGACCTGAAGCTACATGGAATCAATTTGAGCCTGGAAGATGCCGATGATACAGTATTTGAATGTGTGAGAGATGTTAATAGTGGGGAAATAGCTAATAAGCAAGAAACTTTATGTATTACAAGAGAGGACTGTAACAGAGGAGTGGAAAGTGAGAGAACTCAAGAGAACGTCAAAGAGAGTATGCTGTTGCCTTCTACTGATCCAGTAACATCTAGCCTGACTGCTAATACTGGTGATAGTTCAGCATCCTCTGAAGACCGGATTCTTCATAGTCAGCCCAGCACCTCAGCAGGTGCTGAATCAGGAGTTATGACTCTCTGTCCTGACCAGATGGCAGGAGAAAGTTCCGATTCTTTAACTGTTGTCGCAGCTGAACTGGAAAGAATGACTAAAGCAGCTACTAAGCTTCAGGCCTGCTGGAGAGGATTTTACACAAGGAACTACCATCCCCGAGCCAAGGAAGTGCGTTATGAAATTCGGCTAAACAGAATGCAGGAGCATATAATTTGCTTAAGTGATGAAATAGAAAAGTAAGTTGAGGTTATGCGGTATGTTTTCAAATCTGAATGAATATAACCATCATTCCAGGATATTTCAGAACCGTTATAAACAGGTATTATGTCTACACAGAGTAGAACCTAGCATCAGTAATACCGATGCAGTTTGGTGGCATATAGGTAAGTGCTGCAGCCAGGCACTAGATCGAAATGAAGGGGTGGTTGCCAGACCGAGGGAACTCCAGGAAGCCTGGAGGGAGCCTAGTGGGCAGGTTCAAACTCTTGGAAGTGGAGGCTTGTATGTGGCGGCTGATGCAAGAGGGTCCTGGAAGCAGCAGCGGGAGATTTAAATGGTCTCCAGGGAGCACCACGACTCAGAGCGCTATGAACAGGAGTGCACAAACAGGGGTGGGCCTCATCAGAGGGGCGTGCTCAAATAGTTTGTGAGATCAGTTCACGTAGGCAAGGTGCGCAGGCAGGGCGCAGTCTCCATTCACAAGACGTAAGCTCTGTTGGTGAAAGGGAGCCCAGCCATGTGGTCTACCCAGCGAATGGCTGCATCCTCTCCACCTGCCAGAAGGGACGTGTCAGTCCAGACTGAGCTCCCAGGAAAGCATGCAGCTATCCAGGTCTCAGGCTGCATACAGTGCCACTAGCTTGCACTGGAAACAGAGGGCAGCAAGGACAATGGCTGCATAAAGTGAGAGCAGGTGGACTACCTCCTCAGCCTGGTGGCAGAGCTGGAGGAAGTAGAGAGAAACTTGGTGGGACGAATCCCATGACTGGAGTGTGGCTATCGATGGCTACAGGCTGTTCAGAAGAGACAGACCAGGAAGGAGGAGTGGAGGCATTGCTTTCTGTCAGGAAAGGGATAGAATATGAAGACCTGTCATTGCAGAGTAGTCACGAACAGATTGAAAGCTTGTGGGTCAGAATAAAAGACTGAGGAACCAATGGGAACCTTGTGGTTGGTGTATACTACAGGCCACCTGACCAAGGGAAACCAGGCCTTCTTCCTCCAGCTACAGGAGGCTTAATGTTCGCAAGCTCTCATCCTACTCGAGGACTTCAACCACCCTAACGTAGGCTGGAAAAGTAGATTTAGACTAGATATAAGGAGGAATTTCTTCACTGTGAGAGTGGCGAGGCACTGGCACAGGTTGCCCAGGGGCAGGGGGTTTGGAACTAGTTGAACTTTAAGGTCTCTTCCAATCCAACTTATTCTATGATTCTATATAAAACTGTGATTACAGTAGAGGATCGCTTCCTGTAAGGTAAGCATATTATGCCCACAGCTGTTCATGCTCTTTAAGTGCCTTCTGTGAGTGGGTAGGGCTAGAATAAATTTTTCTTTTCCTCTGTGAGCAGAACTTGCATGTTTCACTGCATAATCAAAATAGAAATTGTCAAGTGTGGTGACAGTTTTTTTTTTTACACTTGTCTCCTAGCAATTACAGAGTCTGTGAATGAAGTGTCCATATTGAGAGTCATTCCTCTGTTACTGGTGAAAAGAATTCTCTCTGCCTTGCACAATGCAATTTTAAAATGTGATTCTATGCTTGGTTCTGTTTTATTTATCTTATGAATCCACATTTGGAGGAGATGATTATCAAAGTTCCTCAATTTGTAAGATATAAATTGCAGATTTAGGTGATATTCAGGATCAGCCTGGAAACTGATGGTCTGACAGGCTCTCTTCCTTTACTATCACAAGCAACGAAAGTTCTTTGAATCAAATTGAGCCCTTTGAACTTGTAAGAACTCTCAATCCTTACACATCATACCTACATCCAAGTGATAGCAGTTGGGGAGAACATAATTTGAAAATTAGAAGCACTATTTGGGTTTTTTTGTGCGGGGAAAAAGAAGCATATCTATCTAAAATGAAGATCTTTGGTTCAGTTTAGTAAAAGACACTTAAAGTATTAGCAAGTCAGTAAATGTGCTGCAGCAAAAGGAAGCAGAATCTTAATGTGACACTGAAAAAGAATCTTGAAGTCAGCAGCTGGATATTGATGGAAAGCCAGACCGCAGTAATGTCTTAATATTAGGTTCTGTTGTATCTTTCAAGAGTGCTGTTCTATAAATAGGCATTTTTATGTATTTTTATTGATCTTGTTACCCAAATATTTCTTATTTAAGCTGCATAAATTTGTATGTGTGTTCTTGCAGGCTAAGACAAGAAAGAGAGGAAGATAAGATTCAGAGGCTTGTACAGGAAGAAGCTGTCAGATTTCTTTGGAACCAGGTAAATAGTTTTAGTCATCTTAATTTTCTGCTTACATATGAATTTGAAAGGCATTATTTCCTACTGAGGTCCTGAAGAGACAGTCAATATCGTTCATTTTTTCCAATGATGACTTGGGTGGCCTGTTAGAATCCAGTTGCTGTGTTGTTTGCTATACTGGTATTCCAGGGGAAAATAGCTTTCAGAAGTATTACTGCAATAATTTTTTTTTTTTTTTTTTTTTTTTTTACAGAAGGCTAAATTATAGCCTGGTGTGAGAAGGAGGAAAGAAATGCTATGTTTATTTAGCTCTCCTTGCATAAGTAAGAAGAGTGATGACTGTGAGATGCCCAGGGCAAGTGAAATGCTGTCAAGCTATGTTGCTTGTGAGCAACTCTTTTCTAACGTAGAAATGTTATCAATACAGCTTTCAATAAGCTGTTCTTCAAAAAAGAAGACTGTTTTCTAAGCAGGGGTTGTTTTATAAAGGTTTCCCATCCTTTCTGTTTTTAAGAGCAGATTCCTTTTTCTTCAAGTATTTGAACTGGAAGGCTTGTGTACTCTGTTAGTGTTGGGCATCTAGGTTTAAAAGCCTTTATTTAACAGTGGGAAGAATGTATTTTCCCTAAAGGTATAGCAGTCCTTTTGTTAGTTCACTTGGCCTTAAATTTTATAGTAGAACTTTGTTAGTGATTGGAAGAAATGCTGGACAAATCAAAGTACTTCCTTAATTGCATTTCATAATTAAATTTTTTCTATATTTTACAGGTTAAATCCCTTCAACAATGGCAGCTTTCAGTGACACAAAATTCAGGTGCCACTTGGCAACCTGGGATCCTTTCAGCCAATAATTTCTGTCCATCCGAACCATCTATTCAATCATTCATTCTTGAGCAAGAAACCCCACCGGATGTTAGTGCTGCTTGCTTAGTTCCAGCTAGCGATATTCTTCAGGTAAAGTCTTTGTCACGATTCCCAGATTCTGGTTTTCATACTTCCATGGCTGATCAGACTCACGGTGGTGACTTGTGTAGCTCTGAAAAGAGCTTAACAGAAAGAATGGAGAGTTCTCTTTCAGTGGAGACTGTCAAACAGTGTGACAACTCTGTTTCATCATATTCTTCAGATGTAGAGGATGACCATGGGGAATCTGGGCAAAGTAAAGAGAGCTCTAGCAATGAGCAGGACAACAGACTAATACAACAGTATTTGAAATCTGTTCAGCAGCTGGAAGAGGCTGATGAAGGATCAAATTGCAATGATGAAACAGGGGGATGCTGGCCTCCAATCGCTGTTTCAGCAGAAAGCCAAGAGTCTTCAACTGATGCTGTCTCTGTAGATCTCCTTCAGGATACATCTTCCCCTGCCCGAGGTGAAATGGGTCAGACACCAGAAAGCTGCAAACTGAATTCGGGAATAGTAGAAGGGAAGCAAACAGACTGTGATTCTTCATTTCAAATGCTGCATGTTGGGATAGCTGTATAGTAGGCTCAGTTCCACAGAGGACTAGGGATTCCATTTCACTTTATTTTTCCTGTTTACACAAAACGTATTTTTCCTGTGTGCTCTTTCAGATTTTTGACTCGTGTTAACAATTTATGGTTTAATTAGTATTTTATTGATGTTGCTGAGGGCTGATACTAACTATGCTAATCTGAAATCAGCAAAGTTCTCAGTGACGGTCATTATGCACTTTATTTTCAAATGTAAAACTGATAACCTAATAACTGGCTTCCACTAAGTTAATTCTGAAGATTAGGGGTATTGTGGGGGTGGTATTTGCTGTAAATTCACTTCAGTGAATGTATTAGTCTTCGAATTTTTTTCTAAAAAGCAGGACTGAGTTCTTTGCAAAGAGAAGGAAATGTTACGGAATGAAACCACATCAATATAGGCAGCATATGTGTGTATGGATACAACCTGATCAGAGAGACGAAAGCAGTTGCCTTTTAGACTTCTTTTGACTTCAACAAGGGTAGTTTGATCAGTGTTTCAAAGATGCATTCCATGAAACCAGTGTCCAAGTTGGTGACTTCTGTTTGTCATTTACATGAAGCTGCTGGCTAGGACTAAAGTCACTTATGTATGCACTGAAAACAGGAATCAGACCTCAGGAAGCTTCAAACAAACTTTGACCTTTGTTTGTCCTGAGTTTGAATCTCTCTGCTTTCTCAGGTAAGACTCAAAATGGA
Organism: Cuculus canorus; assembly: GCF_017976375.1. NCBI lineage: Eukaryota > Metazoa > Chordata > Aves > Cuculiformes > Cuculidae > Cuculus > Cuculus canorus. Next base: position 117,303,522 of record NC_071401.1, on the reverse strand, counting down.
ACCAATAGCAGCCTTTACTAAATAAGAATTTCCAAAAGGCATGTGATGTGGGAACACAGTTTCCAAGGCTGCACTTCTGGGTTCTAGCAGCAGACGTGGTGACACGTATTTGGTGGATGACAACTACTTCTGTCTACAGGTATAAATGTTAAAAGCAAATGTCGTGACTTAAAACTATTTCTTGGCATCTCTTTTGGTTTGGGTTTTTTTGGTTTTCCCGTGTCCAGTTTTGACATTCTAATTAGATGTGGATAAAAAGCTATATTTCTTCCCTGTTGGCAAATGAGCTAAGTTACTTAGGCTGTGCTTTCCACTTGAACCCTGGGCAAGCAGTAGGGTTTGTATTTTGCCTACCCATTGCTGTGGTGTTTTTCAACAGAAAAAGATCAGGTATCTCAGTATGCCATAAAAGTGGCAAGGGAAATCTGTTTTGCCATGCGATTTCTAATTGACACTAGTAAAATAAAAGTTGCTGTTGTGACTTTTAGGGGTCAATTCAGTTTGCTAATACTGCATTTTGCAATATGCACTGGAAGGGCCAGTTTTTCAAATGTGTTAGTATTAACTCCTTAGATATAGAGACACATGCGTATTTTCTGAATCTGCAGGTTACCTTCTGGTGCTATGGTGTCCTTAAAATCAACTAGTGCTGTTTTAAAGTGACTAATGACCATGTTGCCATGAATTTAATTTTTATAAAAGCTTTGGTTGTTTGTCTAGTTTGAGCTGAAATTTACCACTACTTAGGAGTTTGGCCTGAGGCCAGTATCCACTTGAGGCCTCAAAATAGCCTTTATTTAGAACATAAATGGTGTATTGGACTTGTACCAGCCATCTATCCAGTGGTGAAGCTCACCTTGGAAGAATAAAGCTTGCTTCTGTGTACAGGGTGGCCATTATCTCTTTTTTTCCCACCCTCCAAAAAAATAAGTTCTAGGGCACTATCTTCTCCAAAGAGCTGTCATTGCTGTCAAGCTGATGTTTGACTGTGCCTTGCATGCATGACAGCATTTTAAAAAAAGACAAAAAACAAAACAGCCGAGGTGATAGATTCTTCATGTGTTCTCTTTTAGTCTAGGTACAGCACACTTGTAGCATAACCATATTCATAATTAGGTCTTAGAGCATGAGTGTGCCTGGGAATTGAAAGTGGTACAGGTGCATTAACGTATCGCAACATCTAATTAACCACGCAAAGAGGTGTGTAGGCTACATGATCATACCCTGGTCCCAAAGGTTCTCAACTTGTGTTTAAGTATGCCTTGCTGGGAGATCTCCACAGTTCATTAGATTTAGCTCTTTGACTGACAATCTGTTATTAAAAACAAAACAAACAAAAAAAATTGTGTAAAACTTTTAAAGAGACTCTTTGAGTTTTGAGAGAGATTTGTTAAACAGTGGTTGGACCTTATGCTCTGGAAGCAGTTATTAGGTGTAGTAAAACAGTAAGTTCTCTTTTGTGGCCGAGTGCTGTATTAGCATATGCAAAAACTGGGAGAAATTAGACCACTGTCTGGATAAAAATGTTTCACTAGCTGTAGACACTGAGGGACTATATATATTTTGCTATTTTGTTTTATTGTCACTTTTTGCTGCAGAATTTGGAAGAGGAGAAACAACTTTAATTTTGGAGGTCTCAGAAGGGGAAACTAGATGAAGCTGAATTTTTCATGGAAGGCCTAGACATTTCTTGACGTTGCCCCGGTTACTGGGGCTTGCAAACGCCAACACAAAGACTTTTTTTTAACTAATGCCTAGGTCAGCTGCTGGCTTTTTAAACTTGTAACCCATATATCCAGAATCAATTTTGTGAAGATCCATCCAAGTTTGTACCAACATATAATTAGCTTCATCTTAGTCTTGTGGGAAAGCTGTGAAATATAAAAGATTTTTTTTCATGATGATCTGAAAAGTATCTTGCATGTGTAGAAGATGAGCTACCTAAATATAAAGAAATTGCAAAGAGTGAAGTTTTGGATTAGTTTCTACAGGGTCAAATGTAATTAGTTTGTATATAGACAAAATATTTTCATCCTGACAACTAAAATACATACAGGGGAAGACGTAATGGGAGATAGAGTGGAAAAATAAAGAATCAAACTAGATGTATAGTTAAAAATGACTTCATTCAGTCAGTTTTGAGCTCTCAATAGCGATCTAGAGATATCATAGTTTAACATGCAGTTTAACATTTACTCTTCTTTGTTTCTATAAGTTTTCTTAACTAGGTATGTAATGGTCTTTTACCTGGATAGGCATGCACATTTTCCTTTGGAGATGATGGAAATTTCGTAAAGGAATTGGAAAGCCTCATAGATGAAAATCTATGTCTGAAATTTTTGCATATTTAATATTATGGTCTTCATAATTTTCCTTTTGCAAGGTTTCACGTTCAACAGAAGAATGTACTTTATTACGGAAAATCTTGTCTGTTGTAGTTTGTCCTGTGCTGGATCATCCAGTGCTGATGGAAGAGATTACAAATATGTGTCAGGCAATGTTGTCGGCTCTGCTGTGAGTAAAGTTTAAGCACTTCTTTAATTTGCTTCAGAAAAATTGGCTAAATAGAGCTCAGGCTAAATAGTTACACCATTCGACACAAGTAGTTTTTCTCCAAATTATGTGGTTGGCATATGCAAACCCTTTCAGCTAGTCTGTGGCAAACATTACTCTGTTGCCACAGACAGAGGGACAAAAGGAAAAGTGGAAATTTATCCGTTTTCAGGTTTAATTTGTGATTGTAACACCAACTCTTCTATGATTGGTATTTTGATTTTCTCCCAATCATTTTTCTAGCTTATTTCAATACATTTCAATCCTGCATGTAATCAAGAATGCATTTTTTCTACTGTATGTAATATTTGATAGACATTGTTTCATGTGGTATTTGGAAAGGTAAAAGAGTGTCATGAAAGCAAGTCTGTTTGCATTCTGTACTTCAAGGCTCTTTTAAGGTATTTGGATTGCATTGATTCCTCTCTGTTAGATAACGTCTTTACAAAAGAAAAATATAAGGCAACGAACGCCTCGTTAATGACAGTAAGTAAATTTCTGTTTCTGCCTTTTTCCATGAACTGAGCTTAATAGTCACTGCTCTGGTTTTAGTACCTAAATCTGTAATATAAATGAACGAGAGATTTCACTGCTGATTGTATGCAGCAATTCTTAATGGTTTGGGTTTGGTTTTTTTTTTGGTATGGTAACTATTCCTGTGTGGTGCTATTTTGTAAACAAAGTATGTGTGGCAAGCATAGAATTTATAAGAGGTACCGAACGTTGGCTTAACTCTGCCTTCATTTCCTTAGAAGAAGCAGAGTCATGCTTCAGCTGAGTCCTTGTGAACTGGCTGTCTAAATTGGGATTTTATCATATTTACATCTCCAAAAGTGTTCTTATATCACAAACCAAGAAAGCATTAAGACTGCAGACTTTAGTTTGTTTTTAAAAGACAAATTTATCTTTCAGCAAATACTTGAGAGTCTTTGTTAAACTGAGTCGCAGAACCTGTTTGTTTATAGTTAAGTTCCTTAAACAGCCATAGATTATACTATTTGCATGCAGCAATTTAAATAATACACTTAGCAGCCAGTCTGTCTGTATATAAACAAGTTTGCTATTTTCCTGAATAATGTTGTATAGAACTCAGCTCGCAAGTTGTTCCTGGTTTTTATGAATTTGTATATATTGTCTGAAGAACTCCAGTCTTAAATTCTACTTGTAGTAGGTTGTTTGATGAACAAAAATGGGAGATACATTCCTTTGGGATTACGTGGGTACTTTTTACTGGACTTAAAGTTATAACGAGTCTTGCACAAGTAGACATTTTTCCTGAGAGGATAGGATTATAGCATTTAGTGGAGATTAACTGAAGACAAAATGTAAAAACTGGTCAGTTCCCTTGCTTTAGCTAGTGGAAAAGAGACTTTTTTCCTGTTGTATTAGTGCTTTTTTTTTCCTCCCTTGAGGACTGTGCCACCCAAATAAATAAGAATCAAATATTCATGAAGTCTTTCAGTAAGTCTTCTTTAATTAGTTACAGGGTTTTTTTTCCCCAGTTTGGCTTTCTAGAACAAGTTACTGAAAAAGCACTTGTTTTCTATATGCCTGTCAAAAAGCTGAGACCTTACATTTTTAAATACGTTCTTTATGTCAGTAATGGAAGAAGCACAGAATCCTTTACGTGCAAAAGCATAGAACAGTATTTACCAGGAAAGGTGCTTTATCTCTTGGAAAGTGCCAAGCCAAATTTTATTATTTAAGAACTCTCAAAAAGAAACTTGTGTCTTCATGACACTTATAACTGTGTGGGCCAAATTCACTTGTAGCATAATTCTATTGAACTAAATTTTGTTGAGCCTTTCACAGTAGTAGTCTACCTCTAAACTAGAATCTGCAAAAAGAGCAATTGGGCATTGATTTGTCTTTCTACTTCTCACTGTTTTCTGTGAAGAATGGTGGGTGGTTAAATTGGTACAGTTCATATATTTTCTATAAGTATTTACACTTCTGGATTTATTGTTTCTTAAATATTTTGTTTGTACCTCTGAGTTTTGAATTTTAAATAAATTATTTGTACGTTTATTGAAAGTGTTAATTTGTACTTGATCCTTAACGGCTAGTAGTCATTCTCTTATGCTTCGAGGGCTCTCTTGGAGACAAAAAGATTAAAGTACAAAACCACTGATGACAAGGTAAGCATTAGCATTCACGACTTGGTACAGCTGAGGCATCTGATGGCCCACTGTTTCAGTGTTGAAGACAGTAAGTGTGTGGTAGGGTACTCAAATTTATACACCAATTGATTAGCAGATGTCACTGAAATAGGTATTCATGACTTGCAGCCCTTTGTTTCTGTCACTGCCCCTCTCTTTCATGTTTTTAATTCTCTACTTTGTTTAAATGAAATATGTGGCAGTATTCTGCATAGAGCTTTCTAGAAAGAGAACTAAGGCTATGCGCTTATCAAGAGAAATACAACTGTTATTCCCTCTCCTACTATTTCGGTTTGCTCAGTTACCTGCTGTGGGCTTAAAAAGATGAATACTAACTTAACGTCTTTCAGGCTTTAAGAGACAAACAGTCCAGGAGCTCAGCCATATTTGAAAGTCATGTTTTAATGCAGGACTGTCACCCTAAAAGTAAAACAAACAAACAAAAATTCCCCCCAAATAACTTTGTTTTGCTTACCTCTTATTTCACACATGGAGGTTAGTGGGCATTTTTTATCTCTTTACTGTGTGTTTCTACTTCATTACACTGAAGAAATTAGCTGAGGTTTTTAAGTGAGACTCTTCTGTGAAGATATTTGAAAGATGGAAATGGATGCAGCTACGGTGACTTCAAATCTTAAAAGGGAAGAGCAGTGCTGTTTCTCTTGGAGTAGTTAAGACCTTAAATTTGTACTATTAAGTTTAAATGCTTTATATTATAGTGGTAGTAACCGTAACACTTGAGGAGCTTGGGCTGAAGGTCCCTCTTGTCCCTGTGTTTGATTCATGTTTGACATAAAAATATTTGCCTACAGATGGAAAATAAATGGATAAATTTGTCTAGTGGATGGAACCAATTTTGTTTAAATGGAAATAGTTTCTTTTAATTTTATGGGCTGAAATCCTTACATACCCTAAGGGCTGAGTTTGATACAGTTGCAAATGCACAAGCCACTATGCTCAAATAGAGCTTGCATCAGTACCTCACTGGTTTCAAGCCATAGTACTGCATTTGTGAAGGCTCTGTGGCCATATAATGCATCCACCTGCCATATAAGTAGAAGGAAGTTTACTTTGGCCTAACTGGGACAGCACATAGGGGTCTTAACAGCTCTTAATATGTGGCTTTCTCAACTTTATTTGTCACTGATGGAGCCCATTCTTGCTTTCTGTCTAAATCTTGGCATGGGTTTTGCCTATAAATAAGGATATTTTCAGACATGTCACTTGTGACACTCCATTGTAAGTTCTTGTGAATCTGGAATGGTGCATGTGACTGCAAACAATCCACCGTGTTCTCCTTGGTCTAGGAGCATCAAGACCAATGGAGCCAACATGCTGTGCTTGATGATTATGCCTGTTGTCCCTTCTTGAGGATTGCTAGGACCTTTCAGGTACGGCTCAAGTTGTTTCTGTCAGAATTTGTCAATGTGAGGGCCTTGGGATTGGTGAATTCTATCCCCTTTTTCCTTGCCAAGGTCCTGTTTGCTTTTTTTTTTTTTCTGGTATGTGCAAGACAACGTTGAACGAGGTAAGAAATAGCAGAAAACTGTACAGGATGCTCAAATGAAACCAGTTACAGCCTTTGACTTCCAGGACAATTTGTGAAAACTGGGAAGCCTGTCATCATGAAGGATGCACTGGAAAATGTGAAATCTGTGCACATTGTATGGAAATGGCTTATGTGTTGGGCTGAAAGCAATAAACCATTACAAAAGCCTAAAAAATTCTCAAACAATACAGGATTGCAAGGAACAGCAGTCTAGGAGCCAAGGCTGTTTTGTCAGTATAGTACTAAATGCCATTCAAGCAGCTGCCTTTGTGATGTTTCTTCCTGTCCATTTTTGTTACACCAGCTGAAGTTTTCCAGTCCCTTGAGAACTTGCAGCATGTTTTCTGGTGTGGGAACTGCATAAGCAATGAGCCGAGGAGGTTGTCACTGCGTTTGTGTGGAGAGGCTATGGGACCTGAGGAGAAACAGGAGACACTGAGAAACTGCAGCCTGAACTCTCTTCTTCCTTCCATCATTAGCTTGCACAGCCTCCTCAGATTTAAGCAAACACATGTGCTATTGGAGCCCGTGTTTTCAAGATCAGCTGTCTTGTAGTGCTTAGCTCCTCGGAGTGGAGTTCATTCCCTTGTTTTTTTCACCCACTTTTTCATATTCATTGTTGCCTGATGCTTTCCCTTCTCTGATGTAGCAGCATAAACATTAAACTTGCTGAATATGTTCCTCGAGGCAGCCTTTGGCTGGGATGGCTGTGACAACACCCATTGTCTGATGGAGAAATGGGAAAAGGGTTCCCAAAGAGGAACAGAACTACCTGAGGGCAATGGGAAGCTGTGCTCCTGCCTATCCTTGGAGTGGGGAATACAGCACAGCTGCCTGACTGAGGATCTGCAGTAGATTTGCAAGCACAGAAAAGCAGTGGAAAAGCTGCACGTTGCCTGTAGGTAAACTGGAACCTTTTGGGGAATGTCTTGAGGAAGACGGAAGAGGATTTTTCTGGTAAAAACTCTGGGCCTTTGCAAGTGTTAGATGATGTGAAAAGAGTCTGAGTAGCACCAGATCAGCAAAAGACAAGCAATCAAGTCAAATATACTTTAGTTGTTGCTATACCTGAAACCGGGGGACATGCTCAAACTTGTGTGCAAGGTCAGAGTGATACTCTCACTGTTCTAGGAACTGCTAGGGGACAACATGACATGGTTATGTAAATGAAAAGTGGTTGGAGAAGCAATACAGGGGCAATGTGGCAAAAAGGGTTGAAGATGTGTATAGAAAGGGAACAGGATGGGTTGTGCTCTTTGGAGACTCTGTCCTGTCTGATGCATTATTTGTTAAATTTATCAGTTCAGTAATCCTGGATACATTATCTAATATATGGTGTGCTGTTGATGATTATTTGCAGGTAAAGGAAGGACAGCGGGGCCAAGGGCCCAGCATAACTTCACCTTACTAAGTATAATTATGGAAAAAAAAAAAGAAATAAGGAAAGATTAATTGTTTTTCATTATCTATCTTTCCATACTCATCTCAAAAATAATTACCAAATGCTTCTGGTGCAATACACCAGGGAGGATGTAAGGTGAGTAACAGCTGCTGCAGCTCTAGTTTTTAGGGGCTTATGATGTCTAGATGTAGCAGTGAAACACCTCACCAAAGCCACTGACATTCTAATAATTTAAAACCAAACAACCTTTCATAAGGCTCCTTCTAGAGGATGTGGAGCTAGATGGTCAGTGATCAGTTTGTGGCCTCTTCATGCACAAAACCTTACCACTTTAGAGATTGGAAAAGCACATCTGAGTCATTATTAAGTCTTTGTGAAGACTAGCTACAGTAATAACTGAAAAATATATAGAGAAAAGTAGTGGGGATCCCATTCCATGATTGATGGATGGTAATATGTGGTGGAAAATAGCATAGCTGTACCCATTTCCTGTGAAAAGACCACAGGTTTAGTCATTGTTTTTATCTTCTATGCCCCCACCCACAACATCAGTCAACTTATATTACAGAGATGAACCTATTCCTGGCATTAGCACACTAAATAAATGGTTTTGTCTTGGGTATCACTTTGAACTGAAGAGTCTGTAGGAGAATTTGATGCACTGCATGGTTCATCAAGGAAGGGTTGAAGAAAATGAGGCTGCTATAGCTAGACTTTATAATATATATAGAGTGGAAAAAAAGGCTGCATAGGACGACCCTAACATTCACGCTATGTGTCTGAGGGCATTGCCCAAATGCTTCTGGATTATTCTCGGGCTTGGTGCCATGACTGCTTTTCTGGGGAGCTGTTCCAGTGCTCCACCACCCTCTGAGTGAAGAACCTTTTCCTAGTACCCAACCCAAACCTCGCTGGCACATCTCCCTGCCATTCCCTCCGGTCCTATCATTGGTCACCAGAGAGAAGAGATCCAACTCCTCCTCCTTCCTTTGTGAGGAAGCACGAAACTGCAATGAGGTCTCCCCGCAGTCTCCTACAGTCTGAACGGACCAAGTGACTTCAGCTGCTCCTCATACGGCTTCCCCTCTAGAACCTTCACTAACTTTGTGGCCCTCCTCTGGACCCTCTCCAGTGGCTTCACATCCTTTTTATACTTTGATGCCCAAAACTGCATTCAGCACTCAAAGTCGGGTTGCACCAGTGCAGAGTAAAGTGGGACCAACATAGAATCATAGCACAGTTCAGGTTGGAAGGGAGCTTAAAGATCATCCAGTTCCAATCCCCCTGCCCTGGACAGGGACACCTCCCACCAGGCCAGGCTGCTCAGAGCCCCATCCAACCCGGCCTTGAACACCTCCAGGGATGGGGCAGCCACAACCTCCCTGGGCAACCTGTGCCAGTGCCTCACCACCCACAGAGTGAAGAATTTCTTCCCAATCTCTAGTCTACATCTTCCCTCTTCCAATTTAAAGCCGTTTCCCTCGTCCTATTGCTCCATGCCCTTGTAGAAAGTCCCTCCCCAGCTTTCCTGTAGCCCCTTCAGGCACTGGAAGTTCGCTATAAGATCTCTTCAGAGCATTCTCTTCTCCAGGCTGAACAACCCCAACTCTCTCAGCCTGTCCTGGTACGGGAGGCCCACACAGCCCCACTTCTTGTTCAGGTCCTTCTGGATGACATCCCGCCCTGCTGCGACAACGGCACGGCTCAGCCTGGTGCCCCTCCCGGCTGAGGGCGCGCTCCATTCCCCCTGTCTATATCATCAATGAAGACATCACAGCGCAGCAGTTCCCTACGGCCCCGCTCTCCCTCTCCCGGCGGGATTCCGCACTGGTCACCTCCCCGGCTCCTCCCCTTGCGAAGCCGCATCCCGGTCAGTGGGAGGAGCGGGAGGAGGTGCCGCGGCTGGGGGCGGGGAGGGAGGAGGAGATAGGTTCCCATCCAGCGCCCCGCTCCGGGCCGGGATAGCGCCTGGGGCTGCGGTGAGGGGCTGCGGGGCGCGGGGGGCTCCTCCATGGGGCGGGGGGTGCCAGGCTGAGGCCGGGGCTGGGGGGGGCGGGGGTGTCTTGCGTATTAATTCCCGCTTATCAGATGCCCCACTGTCCCCAGGCTGCTGCCGGGCATCTCCCGCTGGGGCGGGATGGGGGGATGCTGAGCCGCGGGGAGGCTGCGCGGCGCTGGGCAGGGCTCGATAAGGGCTCCCTGCGGAGCGCCAGGATGGAGCTGCGCGATTTGCATCGCCGGCGGAGGCGCTTCCTGCCTGCTTTCCCCCTGCTATCCATTCCTTGGACTGCCTGCTTTCCCCCCTCCCTTCCCCCCCTTCCTTCCTTGGAGGTGCACATTCCCTAAACCGGGAGTTTGGGCGCCTGCGGGCGGTGCGCTCTGACCTCCGCTGTCACCGCGCTGCAGGGGCTCCGCTGGGAAATAGAGCAGCAAAACGGCTTTTTTTTTTTTTTTCCCCGAGCACAGTGAGGTCTAATAGGTGCCCGATATGATGCGAGCGCGCAGGGTTTCTTTGAGACTGCAAGAGAAGCCGTCTGAAGGCTGCTGGGAGCAGCTGCAGGCATTGATGTGCTCCCACTCGCGGTGCTTCTTGCCCATTTCTGTGAAATTCGGGGTTTCCTGTAACTTACAGATTGAAAGAAGTGAAAGAAAGTAAAGCTTAAAGGGCAATGAATTAATGAACTGGTGGGCAAGTAACATAGTCCAGGATGAGATGATAGGAGGGCTGGAGCACCTCCCATACGAGGACAGGCTGAGAGAGTTGGGGTTGTTCAGCCTGGAGAAGAGAAGGCTCAGAGGAGAACTTACTGTGACCTTCCAGTGTCTGAAGGGACTACAGGAAAGCTGAGGAGGGACTGTTCACAAAGGCTTGTGGTGATAGGATGAGGGGCAATGGGTATAAATTAGAAGGGGTAAGATTTAGATTAGACATTGAGAAGAAATTCTTCACCATGAGAGTGGTGAGGCACTGGCACAGGTTGCCCAGGGAAGCTGTGGCTGCCCCATCCCTGGAAGTGCTCAAGGCCAAGCTGGATGGGGCCTTGGGCAGCCTGATCTAGTGGGAGGTGTCCCTGCCTATGGCAGGGGGTTGGAACTGGATAGTCTTTAAGGTCCCTTCCAACCCAACCCATCCTATGATTCTATGATTTACTCTGACTGCAGCAAGGCAGATGTCTTTTCATTCATACAGAAATGGTTTTGCCATCTCCAGGGTTCGCAGCTCCTCTGCACGATAGCTTTCTGAAGCAGTTGCACTAATTCGTGCTTTTGTGATGCTTCCAGCTTAGAGCAGCATTGGCACAGAGATGACAGTGTTTCATGGCTTAAAACAAACAAAAATCCAGTTCTGGAAATGCACATGAGAGAGCTTGGAGACTGATCGTAAAAATGCCACTGAGCTGGTTTTTGGTTTTAACCTTGGGCGATAGTGGATGTGTAGTAACGTGAAATGAAGCTGAGAGGAGTAATACTTAACAATAAATAACAGGAAATTCAAAGGTATAGGATCAAAGTTAAAAAAACCCAACAAAATGCCTTTAAAAAGCCCCTAGATCATTGTACTAACAAAATTAGTCTTACAGGTAAGGAGTTTGAACTGCTGTGTTTTTTTGTGTCACCGCAAGCAAACCACCAATATAAGACTTTTTTTTTTTTAAAAAAAAAATTGTGTATATGTATATATATACACACAAATAAGGGGTTTTGTACACATTGTTTCCAAGGTTATTTTTGGCCTTTTGCATGAATGGCTTCAGAGAATGCTCCAGAGAATTCTCAAAGAATAGGGTAAGAATCTAAAGCTTTTGGGTTGACTTACATACTTCCGTTATATAAAAAATGCACTAGATCATTTATTCAGGGATGATGAAACTGGAAGTATGTTAAGACCTTTAGTGTAAAGAAAGCTCTAAACCTGCATTTTTGAATGTTTTAGAACATGCGATCTTCACAGAAATACAGAAAATTTTGCAGAAAAACTTTTGAACAAAAATACGTGGGAGTAGCCTCTGTGGCATTTATAGGTATATGAAAATACATTCTATTAATTTTCAGTGTCTTGTGCTATTCATTGATTTGATGAGAACTCTCAGCAACAAAATTGGAAATTCCCTTTTACTCTAATGTGTTTGTTTCTGTTCCTCAAATTGTCATATATGACCTTAAATTAGCATTTTAATGTATTTAGGTATATTCATTATCAGTTATCCTTTAAAACCCAAATTAATATTTTATAAACATTTAATACTTTGTATTAGTGCAGAACTGTTCCAGCAAACCTGCATTTTTGTTGCATTTTTTCAGTTTGATACTTTTGCTTTAGCGGACCTCTTGTTTTTAAAATGCTTGTTCATCAGTCAGAAATACAATCTCTGTAATTCTCAGCAAAACACGTGAAGTTATAATCCCTGTAATCCTTGTAAAGCAATTTCATTTGTGGTCTATTTTGAGACTGTCCTGATTATATGAGTAATAGATTTCAGTTTTCTAGTCTATGTTCATTTTGTTAGCTAATTTTGATATTTAATGTTTCATTACGTTTACTTTACACTCCCACAGCATTCTTTGTATAGTCTTAATAAATAATATCACTTCTCAGCTACAGTATTTATGGAAAGTTATACAATAAGTTTATCCAATCATTTGATTATGTTGTTGCACTTGGATGAGTAATGATGCTTTGAGAATTTTACGTTTGAAGAGACTGGTGTCTTTTGACTGTCTCTCCTTGCCATCTGTTGTCTGTTTCCAAGTTTAGAGCTTCTTCTGCAAGAACAGTACCCTTTTTTGCTTGCAAAATGACTGCCTCAATTTTTTTCCTGTAAAAAAGAATGGAGATGCAAGAGTCAAACTGTACAACTATTAAGCTGTGAGAACCATTTATCTGCAATTGTTAAGTCTGCGGTGTTATATCAGATCAGCTCTCAAGCAATCTCAAGGAAACAGTAAATTTCACAAAAGTTAATTTTTATTAAAACCACAAATATTACTATATTTTATTTTTAAACAATCACAAAAAAGAAAACTATAACCCAGCACCTTGTATTTTCCCCAGGAATTTACTTTTTTACCAATACAGCTGCATAGAGTACATGATGTAAAAGGAATAATAATTAATAAAATGTGGGAGGATGTATTTTAATGTTATAGGAGATTTCTGGAGCTCAGTTTCAGTGCACTTAACTCTGTTAGGTATCCCTTGTTTAACTGATAGGTGTTGCAGCTATTAAACTAGAGAGAGTGTATTTTATCTTATTTATCCAGACTTGCTTCATACCTTAGTCTTTAATAACAATTTATTGGAATCTCTAATCAGGTAAATGGGAAGATGTCTAAAAGCACAAGTTTCTGCTGAAAGTCTTGGGCTTGCAATGGCTGGATGGTGATAGTGTGGCCTAATGGATAAAACAGGGCGGTGGTTGGTTGTTCTGGAAATCATGTAGTCTTCTTTTTCTTTTTTTTTTTTGTATCAGATAAAGGTGAGGCTGGCTTTATTGTAAAGTTTTGCCTTGACATGCCAAAGAACATTAAGTAACATAGTAGATAGTACTGTTCAGATTAATGCCACAGAAATCTGTCCTGACTTACCAGTTCAACTGTACCAATTGTCGCTGTGTAAAGATGTGCTTTCAGTGTTAAACTCTACTTTACTTCTAATAATTTTGAGACTTAGTGTATTTTTTTTTTGTAAATACATTTGCAGGAATGAAGTGGAAGCCACCTGAATTCTCTTGTGCACTACTGAGACGAAATGACATTCAAGTTCATGGTGAATGGAAGTCATGATAGCATCTAACATGGGAGGGAAAGACATGAATGGACAATGTGGCGTGACTCATTTAGACTGCAGATCTTCTGCCTGCTTATGGCAGTACTGGCTGTTGTGGTGCTGGTCCATAATTTTTTTCAGTTAGAGGTAAGTGAAGCCTATTTCTTCTCCAAGAGGGCTTGAGCAACATTATTGCTCTTTGAGTGCAAGGTTAGAATTGTGACTGTCAGCATTTAGCTACAACTTGGAATCAGAAAATTCAGACTGGAAGGGATGTCTGAAGGTATTTCATCCAACACCCTCCTCAAAGGACTAACTTTAAAGTTAGCTTCAATTGCACAGTGTGTTGTTCAGTTGAGTTTTGACAGTTTTCACAGATAGTCAGGTTTTGCAACATCCTGGGCATCCTGTTCAAGTGCTGCACCCCTCTTGTAGGGGAAGAATATTTTTGTGTGCAGGTGAAAGTTGCCTCTCGTCCTTTTAGTTTGTACTCCTGTACTCCAGTTCCTCTCTAACTTCCCTTTAGGTAGCGAATGAGTGCAGTTCGATAGCCCCTGTCATCTCTGGAAATTAAAAAAAGAACAAGTCTGGTTCCTTTCATGTCTCCTTTCTGTCTCCTACTGCAGCCCCCTAGTCATCTCCGGGGTTCCTAGCTGGTCTCTCCTGTTTGACTCTGCTAAGAGTTGTCAAAAACCAGACATAGTGTTCTAAATATGGCTTCACCAAGGTCAAGTTGAGGGGAATTTTCACTTTGCTTGATCAGCTGGTTATGCTGCTCTTAATTATTTTTCATTGCCACAACGCTATGCTGCTGACATATGGTCAGTTTGCTGTCCACTGGAATCCCTAGGTCTTTTTCTGCAGAGCTGTTATCTAACTAGTTGATCGCCAGCCTGTGCTGATGCAACTTTTCTTTGCCTTTTCCTTTTTCCTGTTGATTTGCATATTTCTTCATTTTACTTACCACTTTGGTGCAGAGGTATTTTCAAGCTGCAGTAGTCAGTTACCCCAGACTAAAGTCAAGACAGATAAAATCACTGAGGATTTGTTTCAGAGTGTCGTGATTTTGAGCTCCAGCTGTCAACAAAGAGCCACAGTGGACAACAAAGCACCACACAGTTGCTCACTCACCCCTCCCACTTCTGAGTCCCATTGGAAGGAGGATAGAAAGAAACAAAGGCAAAACCTTGTGGGATCATTCACTAAGCATCGTCATAAGCAAAAAGGGCTCAACTTGGGGAAAGAAAAAGTCAATTTAATTTATTACTGATCAAATTAGAACAAGATACTGAGAAACAAAACCAAATTCCAAAAAGAACATGTTTTCCCTACCCCTCCTTTCTTCCTGGGCTTAACTCTACTGATTTCTGTGCCTCCTCCTCCTGCAGCAGTGCAGTGGAACAGGGAATGAGTGTTTCAGTCAGTTCATCATGTGCAGTGTCTGCTGCTCCTTCCCCCTCATGGGCAGGACTCCTCACTTGCTTCCTTGCTCCAGCATGGGGTTCCTCCCACAGAAGACAGTCCTCCATGAACTTCTCCAACACGAGTCCTTGCTGTGGGTTGGAGTCCTCCATGACCTGCTCCAGCGTGGGTTTTAGTGGGGTGACGGCCTCCTACGGGTACCTCCACCTGCTCCAATATTAGATTCTTCACAGTCTGCAGGTGGACATCCACCAGGGTCCCCTCATGGGTTGCAAGGGAACAGCCTGATCAACCATAGTCTCCTCCATGGACTGCAGAGGAACCTCTGCTTGGGGCTGGATTACCTGTCCCTCCATTCCTTCTTAATTTACCTTAATGTTCTCTGCAGTGCTTTTTTTCTTATGTCTGATGTCCACAGAGTTTTATTTCTTGCATCTGGTGTCTACAGGGCTGTTTCTCCCATATCTCACACCTCTCTCTGCCACCGGGCTGGAGTGGCCCTGCCAGACCTCCCAGCTCTCTCCACTGCTGCCCACCCTGTTTTTTCCCTCCACTCCTTTCTATCACAGAGGAGTTACCACCATTGCTGACTGGCTTGGCCTTGGCCAGAGGCAGGTCCACCCTGGAGCCAGCTGGCCCCTCAGCCTCCAGCAGAGGCCGCCCCTGTAGCGTCCCAGCTGCCAAACCCCTTGCCACATGGACCCAATACACTGGGAGCCTTGGAGGTGACCCTGGCCACTGGCTGGCTGCCTGGCCAGGCTATGCAGTGTTGGCTCTCAGTGGGTGAGCATAATAATGCTTAGCCTAATACCTTGTTAAATTCTGTCTTTTATGTGTGTTTACCAATCAATAATTGCTTTATATTTTAAGTTGTATGTATCCTGCTTGCAAGTCTTTTTTTTTTTTTTTCTCCTGGGTAATGATGCCCAAATGAAATGATCCAAAATAGGCACTATAAATTCACCCCTCGCTCCATAGATGAATTTGAAGAGATTCAGAAGGGTAAGGAAGATGTTTGAGAGGCCTAAAATAACAAGAGGCACAGGATCAATAAATAAAATATGAATGTTTGTGACCTATTTCAGTACTAGCAGAGACATTAAGTAAAAACTGTGCATGCTGAATTTGAAGGAAGCAGGGTGTTTTTTTATGGATTGCAGCAAAGCTGCAGAAGTCCTTGTAGTAAGACTGTGTAGCTGCTAAAAGCATATATGCAAAAAACCTGGATGAATTCATAGAAGAAAAACCCATTAGGGGATACTAAAAGATATCAGCTCTAATGTTAAATAAGTCTCTAAGCCATAAAGTGTTTGAAATCCGATTAAGTCTTCAGGAGGAAGTATCACAACATGTTTGGCCTGCATTGTTTCCCCCCCCACTTGCTGTTGGAAGCTGCTGGAAATAAGGTGTTTGATCTTGACTTAGGGTTGAGTTAGCATGTTCATTTTTGTGTAAAATAAAAGGTCGCTTTTCTTTTATTATTACTTTCTGTGTTTTCTTGGCCTAGGATGTTGCACGAAGACCGGTTTTGATATTTTGAATCTTAGACTATCTTCTTCCTTTTATTAAATGAAGTTTCTTGGAGATAAGGGCTCTGGTAGAGCTTTGAGAGTGAAATGAAACACAGTATGAGTGTTCATTCTGTGCTTTTGTTTGCAGCTATTCATGATATTCCAAACTTGGGTAAGTATTGTGTTGCTGATATATCTATGCCATAACATGCAACTCTAACTCCTTTTGCTGTCTTGACTTTTCTGAATGGACCTGCTCTGGTATTTGTCTCTGCCTTTGGCATAGCTATCAAGGCAGTGTAGTATAGGTATCTATGCTGATTCTTTTCAGTCAGAGATCAAAGCCAGAAAAAATCTTAGAAAGCTTTCACAGAATATCTGTAACCAAATCCATTCGGGCTCTGGAAGGAGGGCTTTTTGTTGGTTACTGTTGAAAACGTGTTTGTAAATGAGTCAGACATGCTTCTCATCCACAAATTGTCTGATCTTGCTGGCTAAAGCTAAAGAGCTAAGGCAATTACTAGCTAGCCCGCAGCTAGCCTCTCTGCTTTTTCTCTTTTGGATTTCATACTTTTTCATGTTGGAATATTCCCTCTTGAATTCTTAAGAAACCAATGATACCCTTTCAGCAATCATACCCATGTTAGAATTTTACTTTTCTTACCTTGTGTTTAAAAAATAATAAACAAGCTGTCCATGAAATATTTGATAGCCTGCTTATTGTTTAATTTGCTTTTTAGTATGGAATAGCTCCTCCCTTGAGGTCTACGGCTGATCACTGTATTATAGTAGCAGAAGAAATGTATTTTTATTTTATTATACTTTTTTTTGCACACACAGTCAGTCAGATGTTCAATAACTTTCGACAAAGTTTCAGGTTGTTGCCAAGGAGCAACATCATACCTTTAGGATATGGTGGAGTTTGTGTATTTTCACCAGTTGTCTTTAGAGTGACAGAACCACTTTAGTATTGGTTGTGAGCATTCTTTCATTTAAAAACACTTAGGGGGAGAGAAGTTTCTTGCAAGGATGAAGGAGTGATGTGTGAAATCAAACAGCTGAGACTGAACAAAACAACCATGTAATGAAGTTTTTTCATTCTTGCTGGTAAATTGCAGGTGCCTGCAAAAGATAACTGCATCATCTTATTTGGATTATTGCTGGAACATTGTCTGTCACTTGATGGCTTTTCAATATTGGTTTTGACATTTAGAGTAACTTGGTACCCACTCAGTGCTGTGAGACAGTAAAGACAGTGAACCGATCTCATGTCTGTCTTAGACAACAAATAAGGATAAAATACCTGGAGTGTAAAATTACTGACAGTAAGATGACTGACCTTTCACTAATTGGTATTTGTTCAGTTTCAGATATTGTCTGCTGCATAAATTAAAACTCTATTAGGCAAAATGAAACTTCCCCCCTCCTGCCATGCCTGTTACCTGGGAATCTCCTGTGATGCTTCCTGCTCTAATGTCAATAAAACATGCAGTTTTACAGCAATTGTTCTGAATGTACAGGCCAAGCTGAGAGTTACAGCTGGTGGGAGATACTGGGCTTTGAGAGGGAATTCCACATTTCAGCAGCTCTTGAAATAGTCAACATTTTTTAACAGCTGCCAACATTGTTGCATTTTACTGGGAACAGGTGCTCATTGCAGGTCTAACCAAGTACCCTATGACCCTTTTAGAATATATTTGAGAGCATGATTGCTTCGGTGGTGCTGTATGTTATATCTAATTTTTGCTTAGCATTCTCACTGCCAACTAAAAGTTGAGTAGTTGGGCTGAAACGTTCATTAGTTCTCCTGAAAATACAGCTTCCTTTTTTCCTTTTTATGACATGTTTCATGCACCAGGAGCAGCAAAACAGATTTGTTTGCACCTAAATGACATGTAATCCATTCTGTCCTGCCTGTGTTATTTGGCAGGCGTCCATTAAAAGAATTTGTGATCACATTTGGGTTCTACTTAACTTCAGAATACAGCAAATAAAATAAAATTAATAAAAAAAGGCCAAACAAACCCAATCAATAAACAAATAAACAAAAGAAAACCTTGGGAATTGCATTCAAAATCAAGACACCTTGAGTGAAGTATGTATGGAAATAAGCAAAGCAGGGCAAGTGTTCGTCAATATGGAGATTGTATTAAAAACGAGAAGAATCTGTGTCGTAAGATAAAGGAAGAGGGCTCTTGAGAAATCTTAAGAAATGCTCCTTATCTGCCCTACTTGAAGAAATTCTATTTTATTTTGGCCGCTAACTAGGATAGAGAACCCATAATTCTGCAGGGGCTCAGTAGGACTTCTTAACATGCAGAAGCCAGAGAGATTTGGAAATACCAGTGAAAGAGAGGTTAAGGAGTAGAGTGGAGACAGATGAAACTATTACTCTGCCTCAAGGCAAGCCATGTGTATCCATAGGGAGAGCTTGAGCACCTGCGTGGAGACGAGCTGGGGAAGCACTTGAGAAAGTAAGATGGTTTAGAAAGCTTTTCTATTCCAGTCAAAGGTCTTCTGTATGTTAATTGACTCTGAAGCTTTCCTTGCTTTAACTGAAAAATGTAATCTCTGTAATATTTTCTTCTGTGAATAGCATACATGATATAGTTTACTTTCACACATAATCTTATAACTGTGCAATAATACATGATCCTGTTTGGGCATGGGAGAGGGCTGTAAAGATAAATAAGGATGTTACAGAAAGAATGGTCTTTTAGGATGTTGAAGATCCTTTTTGACCTTTACAGAGATTCTTCCCCTCATTGGAAGATTGACTGAGAAAATATTTGTGGAATGATCTATTCTGCTTAATGGGTCATAACCTGGAGATGCTGGAATTGTTGTAACAGTGCTTGTCTGGAACCTCAGCTGCATGCAAGTGACGAGCTTTGGCCTGATGCTTTGCCTAAAAGGCTGTGTAGGTGGACTGCTTTAGAGACACTGAACTATGTTTTCTGTTTTCTGAATGTATGAGTTTGTTGCCTTGATGTTCTCTGCACCCTTTTCCATCAAAAGATAGGCCCTTGGGAAGACGTCGGAAAGGCTAGCTATGCCACAAATTACATCTTCTCCTTCTCTGACAGAAAGACTGGGTTAAAAACCCTGAAGAAATTTATAGAAGGTTAAAAATAGTGATAGTTCTATTTTTAAGGCTTTCTTAGATCTCTCTCCTTCATTTGAAAGGATTTTTTTTTATATGCTCCTCCTCTTGCCCCTTGAAGTACCAACCATTGAAGAATGAACTGAAATATAGAAGCTTTCTCTTGAGAGCTTACATTGAACTCAAGAATTAAACATAGATGTTCTCCCTCTCCACCCCTCCTTAGGAAAATGCTTAAATATTTTTGCTGACTGAGCCATGGTTATCAGCTTGTTGGATGCATCAAAATATATAGGTAACTTTAAAAAATATTTCCAGGCAGTATTTTCTGTGTTATGCATATGCATGAGCGAGTGAAAGGAAGAAGTTGTAAAGGTGTCCAAAACCAGAAACTTGGCTTTATTCAAGAATGCATGTAGGTGAGATTTAAAATAGAACCATGCCTGAGACTCACTCTCAGCTTTGCCTGAAGTTTACTGGATTAATAAAATCAATGTGTAGCGATGCGTTTGCATTTTTGTCTGCTGTAATAGAAAATGGAAATAATTGCCAGTTACCTCACCTGGCCTTCAGGGAAAACTTGTTAAATCCAGGGTGGAAATGTAAAACAGAAGCAAAAGCTTCTGTTGTGATAATAAGATTTTGTGTACCTGTGGGTACGTATTGAGTTACATTCTTATAGCTAAAATGTGACAATTTACCATTTCAGACTTTATAGTTAACATGGATATCAAACAGAGAAGATTTTGTGTATCCATTCTACATTCTAGTGTGCTTATTATCCTCTTAGTCTTAAGCTGATCAAACCCAACTTCTTGCATAATAGGCTTCAAAGCCTTTGCATTTCTATTGCTTGGAAGGTTTATCTTCCTTCTGAAAAAGGTATATGGAATCTCAGTCTTGTTCAAATGACGTTAATATACTGGCACATAAAAAAACCCATAGTGTGGTGGGAACTACTTTGTATGTACACGTACTTTAGGTGATATTTCAACAGACTAAGAAAGGTTTGTAACAGTAAATAAGGCTTTAATGTAAGTGCCATGAATTTTAGTATGTTACTGAGAGGTTAATTATGGAGGAATTAAATGGAAAACACTAGGATACCAGTAAGTACAATATTTTAAAAAAATTTAAATAGCATAGTTTTGGATTTTTATCAGTATTTAAAATCTAAACTAGAATATTCTCTGATGCCATGTGAATAGTGCACTGTATAAATTTAATCTTTGCTTGAAAACTGATTTGATGCACTTTACTCCTCTGTGAAATATAAGTATGGATACTTTCTACTATATGCACCTGATAACTATGCAAAAAATCAGCAATTAATGATTACTTATTTGAGGTGGAAGTTTGGATTTGCTGGTTAGAAATCTCACAGGTAGCTCTGGAGTCTTGGAAAGAAACCCTGCATGCTTGCATATATTGGGCAGCTATTAGACCTCATTGTGCTCGAAGACTGAAATGTTAACTACAGTAAGAAAATTAAACATGAGTTACAATTTTCTATCCAATTGTATGACCTTTTGTAATTTTTTGTTTTGGTTTGTTTTTTTTCAAATTGCTGATATTTGCAGAATACATTGGTAGCCAAAATACTGGGACTGATCTATATAAAAGGCTCTTTGCCACAGCAGGGTAACCACAGGTTGCCCACCTTTGATTTTCGGAAAGCCCGTGGTCAAGCTAATAGATTTGTGTCTTCTAGTGAAGTTGCTTCATTTGATCATCTTCAAAGCTCAGTAAAGCAAAGCCAAGTTTGTGGGATCATATCCCAACAAAGCATATGTTGATCATGGCTTTTCATTTAGTAGTACTGTTTCAGGTAATCTTTTTCGTCCCCAGCACCTGGATGATGACACAATTTCAGGATCAAATTGGATTACAGAAGACAATGTCCAACGTTCCCTATCACAGACAACCAAAACTGCCAGGAAGCTTTACTGTGGTTTTAAGCAACAGACTTTGTCCAAAAGAGAACAAGCGGAACAGGAATCGTTGCTTGCTGCAGTACAATGGCCAAAACCCCCTGATGGCAAAATTGCCTTTGTACAAAGTACTGATCCTGCACATAGTGACTTTGTGATTGTGAAACCGAGTGGATTCTTCAAGGTGGGTGATCAATTAGAGGTGCTTGTTCGTATGAAGGATTTCGAAGGAAAAGCCAAGCAGTATGGTGGAGACTATCTCCAGGCACGAATTCACTCTCCTCTGCTGAAGGCTGGAGCAACTGGAAGGATTGTAGATTGCCATAACGGTCTTTATAAAGTCTTCTTTACCTTGCTGTGGCCAGGAGAGGTCAAAGTTTCTGTGTCGCTTGTCCACCCGAGTGAAGCAATCCAAGTCCTTCTGCGTTTACGAGAAGAAAGGCCAGACAGGGTCTATTTCAAAAGTTTGTTCAAATCTGGGAGGTATTCGGAAACCACTGAGTGCAACATTTGCTTGCCTGGAGATCTCCCAGTCTGTAACTTCACAGATCTCTACACAGGTGAACCATGGTTCTGTTACAAGCCTCGAAAACTGTCCTGTGCCAGTCGCATCAGCCATGCAAAGGGTGGATATCAAAAAGGTCTTCTGACACAAGAGGAAAGCCTCTTTTTCCAAAGGTATGTATGTTGTTGAATTTATATGTACTCAGTCAAGTAATTTTTTGTAAAGACAAACTCTGGGTTATTGGTAAAATATGGCAGATTGCCTTAGAGGAGGTGTCTATCTGCAGAAGGAGGTGTTTGATGTGAGCTGTTGAGTATTCTCTTCCCCTCCGTTCAGCTGTGAAAGAACATAGTAATCTTAAACTAAAGAAACTTGGAGTGTAATTCTTTCCCCATGCTTTGAATTTCTACATCTTCACTTGCAATACCAATAACAATGCATTGAGATGTGTTTTTTGACCAAGTCTGAGCTACTTAAAAAAGGTCCAGGTTCTGGGCTTATTTTTACACGAAGTGCCAATTGCTTTATCCTCAGCAAGAGTCAACTTGCATGTAATGCAATGTGTTCCGTGTTGTTCAGTGCAACTTTCAAACTGAAAATGAATAATTTTAAGTCAGTCATGAAGAAAACAGCTGGTAGAACAAACTGCTGAGCAATACCTGTGCAAGTGGAAATGATCTGTGCATGTTCTGTAAAGTGTCAAATTAAATTAGTCTCACATTCATCTTTTTCTTATACAGTCATCGTTTAAAAATAAAATACATCTCTTAGTGCATGGGTAGATGTGATAGAAATACTTGTGTATCTACCCTCAGCTAAAATCAGAGAGTTAGCAACTGTTAGTGTCAGAATTGTAGTTGTAGGCTACTGCCTTGCTGTAGCCCAAAAGGTGTTGAAGCAAGGTGTTTCAGCAGTATGTGCACTTGAGGCTTAAATTGGGAAAGTTTTTAGAGCCATGCCAAATAGCTTGGTTAGGGATGTGCGTGTTTGTGAGTGAAGACCAGAAATCAAAAGTAAATGTTAGTGGAATTGTTTTGGCTATTCCTTATCAAGTTGTAATTGGGTCTTTTGTCTTTCTTGCCTCAAGCAGTTCACCTGTAAAATAGGGCTGATACTGATTGGTGATGTTTCCAAATGGGAAACGTGCTTGTTTTGGTTTGTTTGGTTTTTTTTCACTTGTTTCATTTAGCTCAGAGATCCTTGACTGAAATGGCTTATAGATATTCCAAATAATTTGTTTCTTCAATAGAGAAAGACATTACATAGGTATTATCTTTAAAACAGCAACAAAAGACAGAACAAGAGCTTGGCATTAGATCTTCACATCTGTCACAGCTGTACAATAGCAATGTGTGTCAGATGCAAGACAATCTGAATTTGTTGATGTCCACAAACAAATACTTCTGAGGTCTCTTGGTGTTCAGGGGGGTGAGCTTTGTTTCTGTATTCAGCAAATCACTGTCCTACTGGAAGACCTCATTGCTGGAGATATCAAAGTTGGTTGGTTTTGGCTGTTACTAATGTCTCCCCCAGAGGCAGGACACGCCACTGCTAGCCTCATCTAGATCTAGAACTGCAAGTAGTGGTGATGCTGGACTGCTGCAAGCTCTGCTTGTGTACTGCGAAGGAGGCTGAGGCTGAAAGCAGTTTTAAGCACCTATTGGGAGCTGTGAGAGCTGGGAGCTGCTGCTGCATCATACCCTTCCAGTGGTTTGTCTCCTGGCAGTGGTACAGGTACTGCAAGCTGGGAACTTCCCATCTTTGTGGGAATTCCACCAAAGCCTTTTGCAGACCTCTGATAGCTTGGTAGCTTTACCTAGTTTTTTGCCAGCAAAACTGTGCCCAAGACTTGTGTCCTAGTGCTTCGAAATTTTGAATTTTGACCGATAACAGTGATGGTGGTCTCAAGGAAATGAATACAGAATTAATTCAGCTATAGGAAGCAGAGTAAACTTAAAGTAATAAATTCATATTGTGAATCTTATGTGCTTATTTGAAGTGATTAAGAAAAAATGAAATTAATATTGCCCTGAAATTTTACAATCTTACTGTATTAATTTTTTTTCAAGTGATGTGAATATCAAAAAACCGATACTCTCCAGTGGACCTGATTCAGTGATTGTGAAGTACAAGGCATTTACAGGTAAAGTAATTCATAATTAAATTTAGAAAAAGAATAACAGTTGTGAAGTAAAAATTTGTTTGTTTACATAGCAGGGAATAGAAATTAACTTTTAAATATATGTTGAGAAGATGAAGGCTTTTGTGTGTTTCTGTAATCAGTACTAATAACACAGTTGTCTAAAATTACATACATAAAAGGGATTTTTAGGAACAAATATATATAAAAAAGTTTGCTCTCTTGCCAGAACTGTCTTTTCTTTTAGCATTTACTCAGAGATGTAAAATGTCTTATAGTAACTGCTCACCAAACTCTAGTTAATTTGGCAAAACTGGCTGTGTGGTGTTTGTTTCATTTCTTTCTTTGTTAAGAGTTTTGTCTAATGGATTCTGACAATTTGCGTTTAAGTATTACTAACATTTTTTTTTACCACAGGACATCAGAACCTACAACTGTGGACCAGAACCTAATTGTTCTGTATGCTGTCTGAAAACAGAACAAGAAGGCAGTCTATACTAAGTTAAACTTAAAGGTTTTAGCTCATTCATATCAATGTGCACACTTTTTGTGCCTCTAAAAGCCTGCATAAAATGTGATACCCAGCGATTTACTTTTCAATTGAAAGCTTTTCAGATGTTTTTTCTGTAAGTTTGTAGGAGATTTTAAGGTTAAGAGTTCCTGACCTGAGCAATAATGTCTTAACAGAAAACAGTCTACAGCATCTCTTGCTTTTTGTGTTGCTGTTCACTAAAACATAGAGTGCTGCTATTAGGCTAACAGCACTTTTCCCCCTTTATTTCTCCCGATCGTGTAGATGACATGTTTTTTGTTGCTTTTTTTTTTATCTTATATGTTACCTCACAGAAACTGCTGCAAATTTGAAATTCAATTATATTGCCCTTTTTCCAAGAGTTACAGTGATCAGAGCCTGTCTGCATTTCCTGAGGATTAATCCTGGGTTAGAAAGTGTTGATAGAGTAGCACAGTATTCCTCAGGGAAATTCCTTCTAAGAAGAACAGTCTCTCAATAAATAAACTTAATACATTGATATAGTCACAGAATCACAGAATGATTGTGGATGTATGGGCTTGTTCAGATCGATGGCATGCTTTGAATCTATTCTTTTGCTGTTGTTGGTTTTGCATATATCTGTTTTGGGGTGAATGTAGATCAAGTTACTTTTAAAAATGTATTTTTCTGAAATACAAGCTTTTTTTCCTATTCTTGGTCTGTAACTATTCAGGTTGGAGCTTTTTTTCTCTTTATAAAATCTAAAAGTAAAGGCTGTCTGAATTCTGGAGTGAAAATTATATGATACTGTATACAGATTTGAAATGATGCCTTAGTGTGAGGCAGCAAAAAGTTTTCTAGTACCAATTTTATATATAGAATGAATCATTATATATGTGATATATATTTGCATATATATATGTGTAGTCTAAAAATCAGTTTAAAAGGTAAAAAATTGAAATCTTTTTATGTAAAAACTTAAGAAATTGACTGAAATTGTGAATTCATATTATGAATTAGTCTTTAATTATGTGACCACATGAAGGGTTTTCTTCCTTTTCTTTGTATATTTTGTACATATTGGATGAGTCAAGACTACTAGTTGTTTTTTCCCTTTCCTTCATTGTCCCTGTTGCCTGATTTAAAGAAACATTCAAAGATAAAATTGTCCAATGGCTTTTTCTGTGGTACTCATGATTATAGTCTTTGTGTTATATAAACATAGGAGTAGTTTGCTTTTTTGTTCCTGTGAGGTCTAAGAAGGTTAACGTCTACTAATGCAAGACACAGAGAATATTGTATAGAAATAGTAAAAGCAAAAATGCCTATTAGGAATGTGTGTTTAAAGATGATTATGGCCTGATTTTTTGAGCATTTTCATGTTGGCTGCACCTACGTTATACTGAGGTTGCTTCTGGGCCCTGGAATTTCACTACTTGTAATTTTACATAGTTAGAAATGGTCCCTGTCATGATTTTGGCCGTTACAATGTGTGCTTTGCCAAACAGTTTCAATTTAGGACAGGACAGGGACTGTTCTTAACAGGTAGTCTCCATGTCGAAGTGGGTAAAAGCATTCGAACAGCTGGGCATGGTGGCTCCATTCAGCTGTTGTTTGTGCCAGGGAACAACTCTGTGCTTGTTCAGTTCAGGTGTTTGAATACACATGTGGTAACTCCTCAGAAGTTTGATGTTCTAGTATCACACCTGATATGAAGAGAATTATGGCAATGTTTGACTTACATAACCATGAGACGGCAGCTTCTCTTCCTGTAATCACTGGCCCTTGCTTGCAACACATCAGTCAACTTCTGCAAGTTAAATAGGTGTCCTACAGACCAGATTTTCCCTGGTGTGGTGTGATTATTCCTCAGAGGGCCACTATCCCAGGCAGTTAGAGGGCAAGGGGCTAGGTAACAGAGAGAAAGCATGAAATCCATGCAATTAGAGACTTTCATAATTTGTACATTTGAAGGGCACATAGGAGTTTATTGAGCATAACTTAAAGTCTAGAGTTTTGAATCATAGAATAGCATCATAGCATGGTTTGGGTTGAGAGGGACCTTAAAGTTCATCCAGTTCCATCCCCTACCATGTGCATGGACACCTCTCACTGGATCAGGTTGCTCAAAGCCTCATCCAGTCTGGTCTTGAACACCGCTAGGGATGGGGCTTCCATGACTTGTCTGGGCAACCTGTGCCAGTGCTTCACCACCCTCACGGGAAAAAATTTCTTCCTAATAATCTAAGTTTCTGCTTTCAGCTTAATACCATTCCCTCTTGTCCTATTCCTGTAATCCCTGATAAAGAATCCCTCCCCAGCTTTCCTGTAGCCCCTTCAGGCACTGGAAGGTCGCTATAAGGCCTCCTCAGAGCCTTCTCTTCTCCAGGCTGAACAACCCCAACTGTCAGCCTGTCCTTGTACAGGAAATGCTCCAGCCCTCGGATCATCTTCGTGTCCCTCCTCTGGACTCGCTCCAACAGATCCATGCCCTTACTGTGGCTGAGGAACTTTTGGAGTCCTGATGGTTCAGAATTCACTGTTCTAGCCCGTGTGGTTGGAGCAGGGGGGTCAGGGCGTGCGCGCGCGGGTTCATTTATTGACTCCTACGCCAGGGCGAGCGGCCTGGGTCGCCCCCTCGGGGCTGGTGGCGGAGGCGGCTTTGAGACTGCGGCCGCTGGGGGGCGCCCGAGCGCCGCGGCAGAGCCATGGGAGGGCTTGAGTTGGGAGGGACCTTAGAGGTCATCCAGTTCCAGCCCCTCTGCCATGGGCAGAGACACCTCCCACCAGACCAGGCTGCCCAAGGCCCCATTCAACCTGGCCTTGAACACCTCCAGGGATGGGGTAGCTACAGCTTCCCTGGGCAACCTATGCCAGTGCCTCACCACCCTCTGCGTGAAGAATTTCCTCCTTACGTCTAGTCTAAATCTGCCGCTCTTCAGTTTATACCCACTGCCCCTCGTCCTGTCACTACAAGCCTTCGTGAACAGTCCCCCTCCAGCTTTCCTGTAGCCCCTTCAGGCACTGGAAGGTCGCTATAAGGTCTCCTCAGAGCCTTCTCTTCTCCAGGCTGAACAAGCCCAACTCTCTCAGCCTGTCTTCATACGGAAGGTTCTCCAGCCCTCTGATCATCTTTGTAGCCCTCCTCTGGACCCGTTCCAACAGCTCCGTATCCTTCTTATGTTGAGGATTACAGAACCGGACACAATACTCCAGATGATGTCTCACAAGAGAGGAATAGAGGGGCAGAATCACTTCCCTTGCCCTGCTGGCCACGCTTCTTTTGATGCAGCCCAGGATACGGTTGGCCTTCTGGGCTGTAAGCCCACATTGCCAGTTCATGTCAAGCTTCTCATCCACCAGCACCCCCAAGTCCTCCTCTGCAGGGCTGCTCTCAATCACATCATCCCCCATCATGTACTCAAATAGGGGGTTGCCCCAACCCAGCTGTAGGGCCTTGCACTTGGCCTTGCTGAACCTCATGAGGTTCGCACAGGTCCTCATCTCCAGCTTGTCCAGGTCCCTCTGGATGGCATCCCATCCTTGCAGTGTGGCAACTGCACCACTCAGCTTGGTGTCATCTGCAAAACTGCTGAGGGTCCACTCAATCTCACTGTCTATGTCATTGATGAAGATTTGAAACAGCACTGGTCCCAGTGTGGACCCCGAAGGGACACCATTTGTCACAAATCTCCACCTGGACATCAAGCCATTGACCGCTACTCTCTGAATGCGACCATCCAACCAATTTCTTAGCCATCCAACAGTCCACTCATCAAATCCATATCTCTCCAATTCAGAGAGAAGGATGTTGTGATCAGCCTGTTCCACCCCCTGCTCATGGGCAGGGACACGTCCCACCAGACCACGCTGCCCAAGGCCCCTTCCAGCCTGGCCTTGAGCACCTCCAGGGAGAGGGCACCTAGGGATGTGGGGACTCTGGGATCTGGCCCCATCTGGAGGAGGAGCGTGCTCTAATGAGCTTTCTGCTTGTGCCCTTTTGCACCTTTTGCAAGCATCCGTGATTGAGTGCTTCTAAGTGTTAAAGATGTCAGGCACTTAACTATTTTAAACTTTAATTTAAACCAAATGAAACTATAATCGTTCAGTTAACTCTGTCAGTAGTTACAGGTGTTGCTGCAGAAGCAGGAGGTGAAATACTTGGGCTTGCAGAAGTGTGAGGCATCAAGGTTTTTAATCTGTGTCGTACATTGCGCTCTTTTTGCTTTAAACTAGAGAATATGTTTGTACCACACTAGCTGTATGTTCATGAAGTTTATGGAGACTGGTTTTGTTGTACATTGATTTCAAAGAATTTTTCTCTTCCAGATTTGAGTAGTATGGACAGAGCTGAAGATCCTACAGTTTCCCCTTCTGGTTATTATTATGAAGACCAGTGGAGGTCCAGAACACACTGGATCCATCATTTTAACAAGTCGGATGATATAACCAAGTGCTTAGAAGGAAAATTAATTCACTTGTTTGGAGACTCTACGATAAGGCAGTGGTTTGAATATCTGACAGCATTTGTTCCAGGTTATATTTTTTAATTTGATTTTGTCCTTAAAGACTTTTGCAAAGCTTTATTTCTCACATCTCAGACACAGAGTAGATCTCACTGAATGACAATGACAAAACAAAGGAGGACAAAAGAAAAAATATCATCAGAAGTGCTGGCAGAAAGGCAGTTAGTCAAATGTTTGAGCAGACATTGGAAATGTGTCGGCCTTAGAAATAGGACCACAAGGTGTCAACTTAAAAGTTGTCCTTGTAAAATGTTTCACCCATGAGGACTGCTGCTGTGGCTGTGAGTTAAGGTGGCCACCCAGGGGCCATGGCAGAAGTAATTTAGGGTGCCTGTGTAAAGCCTTGCAGCATCTCAGTAACATAAGTGACTTTGAAATAAAGTAGCAAATGACTTCCATTAATGTTAATTGGGTTTGGACCTTTTCTTGTGTTTCCCTTACTTTAACCTTTCCTTAAACAGCAGAATTTCAGTAGACAATTAGATATTCCTCTCTTGCCCCTGAAGCAGTTAAATTGTGTTGGAACACAGACTTGGAGACTCCTTAATGCCTACATGTTGAAGGCATCTTTAAATTTAATGGAATCCTAAAGTTGGCAGAAGAGTTTCCATGAACTGGATTCATAGGACAACAGTGACTGAAGGACTTTATTTGGAAAATTTCTTTTTTTACAAGAGAGAGATGATAGCTTGGGAAACTCAGAAAAGGCATTGCCAGCTTTGTGAAATCCAACCGTGCTGTCTTGCAAATGTCAACACCCATAAACTCTTCTCTGAATTGTGTAGCTAGCCCATGTGTGACACTCATCTTCTGTTTCATTTTAGAGTGCTTAGAATTATGTTCAGATTTCCTACTTCAAAATTTCCTTATCTACTGCTACTTTTGCCCTGTGGTCTTCGCATCTTGTCGATAGCTTTAATCTCTTATGCTGTCTTTCACTAATACTTGCTTTTGGGTTTTCAGATCTAGTGGAATTTAACCTGGGTAGTCCTAAGAACGTGGGCCCTTTCATGGCTGTGGACCTGAAGCACAATATCCTACTGAAGTTTCGCTGTCATGGGCCACCCATTCGCTTTTCAACAGTCTTCAGCAGTGAACTGCGCTACATTGCTAATGAACTGAATGGCATAGTAGGTGGCAGAAACACCGTGATAGCCATAACTATATGGTCCCACTTCAGCACTTTCCCTGTGGAAGTGTATATCCGGCGGCTGAGGAACATTCGCAGATCAATCATTCAACTGCTGGATCGCAGCCCGAAGACTTTAATCATCATCAGAACTGCTAACGTTCAGGAGCTTGGGCCAGAAGTGAGCCTTTTTAACAGTGACTGGTATTCCTTTCAGCTTGATTCTGTCATGAGGAAGATGTTCTCAGGAATTGCTGTGCACTTTGTGGATGCTTGGGAGATGTCTCTGGCTCATTACTTGCCACATAACTTGCACCCAAAAGAAGTAATTGTTAAGAATCAAATAGATGCATTTTTATCTTACGTGTGCCCTCTGCAGACTTAGCACAAGTGGGTATCCATCCCTGTGTTATCTTTTGCCGTAGCTAAAGTAAAGCTGCTCTTTGTCGGAGCTGTTGGATTATGCTGGATGGTATGGAAGAACTCTGGTTATTGTACTTACATGCAGTATAAGTGAGGTGATCTTAACTCTGGTTAGCTGTGAAGGGTGGTAAAGAGGAGTTGATGATTCAGGCTGTACTTTACTGCAAGGGTGATTCTTTTCAACCTTATTATTCATGTCTGAGATTATTAGAGAGCACCTTAAATTAAATTGACAGGGTTCAGTAAGAAATTATGTGGGGTTGTTAGCTTTACTAGTTGTCTGCACTGTATGCTTAGTTTAATCCATATGACGCAGATTCTGTTGCCAGTGTCTTGCTGCTCAGAACTGTGTGTGGAACTAGGTAAAGGTTTTGGGAGTGGTGCTTCTCTCAGTGTTACAGAGTTTGAGGGATACCCCTTCCAGTTGTATGTCAGAGAAAGCACAGTATTTGTTCTTGTTTTGAAGTGCTGATTAGGAATATGAAGGGAGTGTACCAAAATCACTACTATCAATCAAGAAAGCACAATCAAAATACCTATAGTATTAAGTCATCAAGAATTTGCTGTAATTTAATAGAGCACACTAGTTAGGCACCCTTCATGTTTACAGACGGCTGCTAACTGATGCAAATAGCCAGTATTTTCATTTGGTTTCCTGTACTACTACTGAATCTCTTCTAAGCTTTGATGTACTGTCTACTTGATTTATCTATAATAGAGAAATGTGTATGTTATGACCTCAGTGAAGACACTGCCGCAAGCAGTTTCTGCAAGTTCAAGTTGCAAGCTTGCCTACTTGAAGCTTGAAGCATTTATTAATAAAAGTGTTTCCCTTCCCTGTAAGATAAAGCTATTCCGTTATCTGTTGTACATCATTCATACATTACGTCTGTATGGAAAAGCCAAGTGACTCAAATGGACTTGACAATGTTTGGCAATGGGTAACAAGAACTAGCACAGTCTAGTGTCAAGGCTATGCAGTGATGCGCCTTCTGTATTTAGCAGTCTTATCATTTATTCATGAGCTTGACTGCTGCCAATATAAAAGGCCAAAAAAAAAAATCACACCCGAAAGCCAAACACACAAGGTTGCCATTTACACAGGTGCTTGGTAAATATTTGCCATTTTGCTGCTGTGAACACTTGTGGCTCTTGAGCCTCCTAGTGTGGAGTTTGCTGCTGCTAATTTGATTGAGCCAGCCAATAGTTTTAACTAGTAGGACTTTGAAAACAAAGTTTTGCTTAAATTCAGTCCTCAAATTAAACAGCAGAGGAGTGTTCAGTAATCTTATTTCTGGTCCTGCTCAGGCCAAACATAGTCTTTACCACTTTATTGAGAAATGTATCAAAACAGTAGTGGAGTGCTTCTGAAGAAGCTCATCATGCTTAAGGAGAATATGAAAGTTGCATGTTTGTGAGCAAACTGAGAAGATAAAAATTGATAAAGCAAATTGGTAGGTTGCACAGCATGGAATAAATGACTTGTCTTCATATTAGAAATGTTTTACTCTTTGCTAGGTGTGCTGCTACATTATGAAAATTGTGCTCTTATTGCTGGAGCACCAGGAGGGGTAATGCTACCAGCTACAGGAACAGTGTTTCATCTTTTATTCATTTTAAAGAAAAACTGGAAGCTGTTTAAAAAATAAATCTAAGTGCTTTTTGTCATGAAAAAGTAATCAGTAGCATCCATCTATAAATGTACTGATTTTAAAATGTTTAAAAATGACTGGAGGAGTCGCATACACTGAAATAACATTTATTCTTAGCTTTTCAAATCAGAATTAAGGAGGTCCATTTTGCCAGTTCCTACTGACAGCTGCCTCACATAATATCTGCCCATACATAAGCTTTAGGTAACTCTTTCTTACTTTAATATGTTAATGGATATTTATCCTCTGCCAAAAAGAGACCGTACCAATTCAGGTCTGGGAAGGTAAACCACTGCAACGCAAAATGACCTTTCATCTTTTCCAGGTGTGTTTTTTTAAAATAGGTAGAGTATTAGGCTTTCATCCTGAATAACAAATCTAGCCAAATAATGTTGATGAAAACAAGACTTTAAAATTTTACTTTGAAGGTACCTTCTTAATATATGGACTAACCATTTGATTTTCCTTGTAAAGCTGTATCATGTGAAAGTTATGGCTGCATTTGTCTTGTGCTCACCGCTGCTCTTCAACAGCGACTTTGTATTTCTGTTAGCTACCAAGAACAAATTGAGAGGAACAAATTTGTTTGAATGTTTTGACAATTGAGAGGAAAGGACTGCTATTAGTAAAGATGTCTAATCACCTTCTGTAGAGCCTCTCCCTTTTAGATTAATTAGATTAATCTTTTGATAACAGATTAACTAACTTTTAGGTCATTAACTTGAGGGAAATTGCCAGTTAGTTTGGAATGAGGACCGATATTTCTTTTCTTTGGACTCTGGAATAGACAGCAAGGAGAAGGGGAGAAATGGAGGATTTACTCATGTTTTAAGATGAAGACTAGGGATGCTATGGTTTTATGTGTCATTCAGTTGAACTGTAAATGATTTTTCATTTCTTTTTCTTCTCATTACCACTTGCACCAGTTGTGTATGTACTGTAAATGGAAACATAGAAGCAATAAAATATTTTTAAAGTGGTTTCTTTAAAACTTGAAGCCTGTGAATGGATTGTAATGGGAACTTAGGTTAAGAGGTTGTCTATTTTTCAAGTTACTATGAGACAGGATTGCAAAGGAATTTATTAGTTGTCAGTTTTGTATCTCCTTTTACACCTAAAAATTTATTTAATGAGATTTTTCAAAGCCCTGTGTTCCTTATCTTTGAATTTTCTTCACTTGAAGGGAAGAAATTGTATTACTTTTCATATTTTCATTCTTGTCCTAAGCCTTTTGATTACGAACCTTTTGATACGGAGATTTCTTTTCCTTTTTAATTTCTCTATTCAAAATCTAGCTCACTCAAATCCCAGTGGAAAAGATTGTATTTTTGTGGTGCTTAACAGAAGATTTCAAAGCAATTAATTTATAAAATAAGTAAACTCCATTTTACAGATTAGACTAGTACATGGTGATTTTCTGCACCTGATGTTTTGAGAATCTTGTTTCTCATGTATCACGTTTGGCCAATTTCTTCATTCTAGAAATGTAATAAAAACATTAGTTGAATTATTATTGATTAAAAGAGACATAAAAAGCAGATTTCTCCTTTTTTCAAGTGTTCAGTTGCTTCCAGTTTCGTCTGCTGTGCAGCACTATTGCAGCTCTGCTTTACAAGGTTCAAATTACTGTTTTTCATTATTTTACTTGTTGGAGGTGAACACTTAAAACCCAGAACTCTGACAATTCCATGCATATGTGATAAAAATAAGTTGTCTCCTGGGAAGGGTGAGGGTGTCGGGGTTTTGCTTTGGGTTGTTTTGTTTTTTTTTTAGAATTGTGGGTTAAATCATTGTTCCACTCATGGCAGTTTAAGTAACAAACAAACAGCAAATAGTAACAAATATAACTACGAAAAAACTCAATCACAAATGTGTATTTCATTTATAAAGTACTTCCTTGTTAAGTCTAGATCACTTTGTGATTAGTTTCTACTCATATATATTTAGACTTTTTGGAACGCTCTTGTTACCTGTTGGTAGCAGCGAACGGCTCTAGATCAGAGTGTTAGAAAAAGAACTTGTTTTCAAAATTTTTTTTCTATGATATGTATATTATTGAAATGCTTAAAATACAAAGAAGGCTTTAATGTCTTTTATTTCCTGATGCAATCAGAAAAACAATTTAAATAGCCAAAAAGCTCAAAGAATAAAAATTTCCTAATAGAGAAAGGCAAGTTTACTTGAACTGTTTCATATAATTTAGTCTCAGTTTATCTCGTTTGCCGTAACCCCACATTCTTTATGGTTTTATAGTTGTGTAGTAGTTCTCTTAGTTTTAGCTATTACGTTTTTGTGCTGTGTGTTGGGGTAGAGGTTTCACGCTATGGTTTATAGATTACAATCACCTAAAGTGATTTTTTTTATTTTCCTGATCGTGTGTATCTGGAGGGGAGTGGTCTGTGCAAGCAGCACAAGTCTGGTGTGAGACCTAGTGCTGAAACACACTGATGTTTCCTGTTGTGGGTGTATCAGGCCTGACGCATAATAAAAGCTCGTACGTAATCTAGGCTTCCTTCTTTGAGGGCTTTTGCAACCCAGCCAGCCAATGGGAAATCTTTAAACCACTTAGTTTAACAGCAGTGTGAAGGACAGAGGAGACAGCAGTGTGATCATTGCTTCTCTAGCTTCGGAGCTTAGTTTTTACGTTAAGTGATGGAAGAAAAATCGATAAGAGATCTGTTCTGTAAGTCAGTCAGTGTGTTCAAGGGTCATAGGGCATCCTGTGCTGCCTGGCTGCATGCCCACTGCCACATGAGAGCAGGAGATGTGTTTGCAGGGTCATGGGGACGGGGAGAGAGTGGCTGTATGGTACAGATGGGGGGACCCTCTGGGATGGCTGGAGGGCCAGAGTGGAGCAGTTGGGGGATGGCTGCAGGGTTGCCTTCGAGTTACGTTGCAGCCAGGATTCAGATTCACAGCTGGGAAAGAAGTAAGCAGGATGCATTGCCCCATGTGCTACTTTCCTCTGTGTGTAGCCAAAAATAGTTTGTTTCACTGGGAAAATTCTCTGAACTACAAATTTTTCAAAACTAGAAGAGAGTACACTGAGCAATATTGCTGAGTGTTTGCTCTGTTTTTCTGTTCCCCCTCTCATCCAATGGTGACTGCTGAAGGAGGCAGGGTAGGGGGCAACAGCCAGCGGTGTGATCGAGGGTGCTGGTCCTGTGTTCCTCCAAAGAGCTGAGTTCACACCCCAGCCTGCTCTTGCTAGTGCCACCTGACAGCCACTAGGTAACAAGGCATTGTTTGTGGCATTTTGCTCTGGAAACTGGAAGTGAGGTCAGCCTTCACTTAGCCAAAAATGGAGGAGAAAGGCTGCAAAGCATGAGCTGCTTTTCAGTGTGGTGCCAGGTCAGGCCCCAGGCATGCTTACAGGGGAAATGGGAGTGAGGGGTAAGAGAGAGAGGGGAATTGGAAGGGGTGTGATGGGGTCTAAGGAAGAACAGCAGGCAAAGGTCTTGCTCTGTGACACAAGGGAGAGGAAGACGGTTGGGTATTTGTTCATATGCAGGTTTCCAAAGGCAATATCAGTCCTGTGGGACAGAGTCAATCTTCTGATATAGAACACTGCAATATACATGCATATATTTCTCCATGTATTTCTGTCAAAAAAGAAAGAGTTCGTCCCACCCAGCCTGCTCGCTCACCTCTTCCTCTGCTCCTTCCTGACTGCAGTATCATAGCAATGATTAGTTAGGTACTGCTCCAGACTTTCTGCTCACAGTTGGTTTGAAGCCATGTATATGGCTTTTCCTGTGTTTGTATATGTGATACCATAGGTGGGAAACTTTTTAAAACAAAACCAAAGCACTTATAACCAGAATAGGGAGCAGTACACAAGCAGGCTTTCAACCTATGTCTCATGCTCTTCAGAGCTTGTGGTGACTCAGAGAATGCATGTGACTTGCCTGAGAGGGCACAGGTGCTTGGCAGGGAAGGGTTTGAGCACCAGGCAAAGGAATAGGAGGCTCACTGGCGTTGGCAAAGAGCTGAGACCACATGGTTTCTGATCTGGTTGGAATAGGGCTTCTTGGGTTCATCCCATGGTTTAGCACTGCATCCTCAATTAGCCAGTTATTACCTAACTTCTAATGTTAGCTATCCTATTTACAATGCAAGTCCAATGTATTTGGAAACAGGGAAATGTTTTCTTATCTCTCTGATTCTGGATCTTTGAGTCTTTCCTGAAATTATAATTCACTGCAGTGCTTGTCACCCAGATTTGAACTCTCTTGTAACTAGCTCTTATCTGGGCAGTGACTCTCTAAAATCCTGTCCAAATTACTGTGTCCTCCTTCACTGTTGGTGTTACTAGCCTCTTGCGGATGTATTCAATAGCCTTTTGGGTTGAAATAAGCTTGTCTGCTTTGTGAGTCTGTCATGGTGAATTGCACTGGAACTTCTCTGCCTGGAACGGGAGAGGGATTTGTAGTAGGATGCTAGAGAATTAAGAGCATGTGAGTAATTTTGTATGAGTCCCTAATGCAGAGTGGGCACATCACTACACCCAAGTGAAAGTACATATCCTCCCCGACATCCTGGCAGTGTCAGCTGGCATGGGCTTAACATATTAGTGAATCCTTAATGAATGTGGCCAGAAGAGGGCTTTCAGGCACTGAAAAAGAGCCCGGGATGATTCTCCTATGAAAAACATAAGCTATAACGTAATGATGTTGGTGGTGGTTTGTGTTTTAAGTGCTGCGTAGTTGCATTTTGAAAAAAAGTGGTATTAATGCTCTTTTAGTTGGAGTTCATTTTAAAGTGAAATTCAGTTGGTGGCATAGACATTGATAAATCAGATTGGCTGAGGACTGT
Source organism: Cuculus canorus (assembly GCF_017976375.1). NCBI lineage: Eukaryota > Metazoa > Chordata > Aves > Cuculiformes > Cuculidae > Cuculus > Cuculus canorus. The sequence goes on along the minus strand of NC_071401.1, from coordinate 117,266,442 downwards.
CCTTCAGAGATTTCTTTTTTTTTTTTTCCCTAAAAATTCTCTTAAATCTAATTATTTTTTCCTAAGTCAAAACAGGATCCAGAGGAGTAAACTTTACTGGGATAGAACAGTCCACCTCAAGCCAGTTCTTCCTGCAGTGTGGAAACTTTAGCAGACTGTGTGGTCTGACAGCAAGACCATGCTATGGTAGTCAGTATTCCCTAGTTCAGCCATCCATTAAATGTTTTGTCCTACACCTCGACCTGTTATACTCTTCTCTGGCCAGCTTTGAAAATAGACAAATGTTTTTCATCTGGTGCCCTCATGCTTGGACTCTGTATGAACCTGTTATCTTTTTGGCTTAGCTTGATATGGGACTCTCCCTTTTCACTCTAAATCTCCGTTGCAGGTTGTTTACAATGATTGGGACTAGTTATATGACAAGCGCTATTGCTCTGCCATGGCATGGAAGTCCACTCTGGTGGATCTCACAAAAGAACTTCCAGGGTATTTCCTGAAGTGAAGTAACCATGAGAAATTCGCATTCTTCCCCTCCCTTTCTCAGTTCTTTCCACTCCTTCCTACCCGCTAGTTTTCCTTGGGCTGAGTGAGTCACGCTTTCCAGTCCTGCCTGCCCTCTTTCTCTGCCTGAATCAGCTTATCTCAGGGAATTGTTGCCGCTTGTAAGGCTGCTGTTTCTTTCTGTATTTTGCTGTTTCTTCCTTCCAATGTTTTCTTCTCTTTCTGCTCCACCTTTATCACTTTTGCCCTTTGTATTACTATTTTTTGCTTCTCCTGTGTCTCATTTTTGCCTTTGCTTTGACAAATAAAAATAGAAATAAAAATTTACATTAACAAAAAATATAGTTTTAAAAATCCAATGAAAAGAATCCAATAGCTCCAGTAACAAGCAGCTATTACAATTATTTTACATTGTTGTAAAATGTGTCCAATATGCATGTATATTCCAATCCCAAAAATTTCATATCTGTTGTTTGAAATGTGGGTTCTCTATGTCCACAAATGAATTCCTGTAGTCCTGTTCTTCTGTGCAACAAATACTGCCACAGGCAGTTATTTTGATTTCTGACCGAAATAATGAGTTTCCTTCACGCTTTGCCACACATCAGCTCTTTGGCCACGGTGTTGATACTCTGTCCTTCTGTGCCTTGGTTTGTTTCTTGTCACATTTGCATTTTCCTTTTCTTTGCAGCAGTGATTGACTGTTTGCACAGGTAAGTGGTACCCAGGAAAGGGATGACCTCCAGTGCATTTACAGCTGGTAACAAGTGCCTCTCACGGCTTTAGGAGCCAGAGCACCTGAGCTGCCCTGATTCAAGAGGCAGTGACACTGAGGGAGAAAGGTGTGGAGAAGCTGGTTGAGCTGAGTGGTGCTCCAGGTGCTGCTCCTAGTGCCTGTGTTGCTGGGCCATGGGTGCCCCTCCAGGGCTGCAGCCTCCTCTTTTTGCAAGGAGAGATCTTGGTACCTTGTGAAGGCACCCAGAGGCCTCTCAGGTTCCAGATGGTAGCGTGCTTTGCTCCAGAGTTGCTGTGGGAGAGAGCAGGGCAAGGATCTGGCTGGGGCAATGTCCTGCCATGTGTGAGACAAGACACCATAGGCCTTCCATGAGCAAAAAATCAAACAGTAGCTCTGGCTGGAACAAACTGCCCTTATTTCAAAGAAAACTATTGAGCCCATCAAGATCATCGGTTGAACATGTTCCAGTGATATAATACACCCACGAACAGGAAGATGGAGCCCACACAGTGTTTCCTGCCTGCAGGGGGAAGGTTTCAAAATGATCACCTTTGGGAAGGAGACGTTCTCTCCTATCTCCTTCCTGCAGCTTGCTGAGACGAGGGTGGGGTAAAGTCTGGGTTGGGTTTTTTTTAATTTTATTTTTTTGTTGTTTTTTTTTTAAATATCTACATTACGGTGCAGGGCGCACTGGGGATGCAATGGACACAGGATAAGTGGTTCAGTAGTTCTCTCTTGTCGGTGCCAGGCGCTGGGAAATGTATGTGTTAACTGTGCTTGGGGAGGGGTAACAAAGGTAATTGAAGCAAGGGTGTGTTTGCTCTGGGAAGATTTGGGTGTCCTGTCCTTGCTTGCCATGTTTGATAAGCATAGTGAATCCTGGCTGGTGCCACTTCTAAAAGGAGAAAAGGGAGTGTGAATCAGATGGATTCACTCACCTTTTAGGAAAATCTTGGAAACTTCTTCCATGATGAAGGTTATCATATCTATTGGAGCAGGTGATTATTTTATATCCAGTAAATCTGTTACAAAGGGGAGTACTATTCTTTTCTTGCGTGTTTGTTGAGTTTTTTTAAGCCCCACCCCCTTTTAATCCGGCTTCTGGCTGTATGGAGCTTTCACACTAAATGACACTAGCCTCCATGAAACTAATTGCAATGTTCCTGAGTCCAAAATCCCACTGTCATCCAGGCAGTCAAGACCAGAGCTGTTATTTTTCCCTGTGGGACACTGCATCTCTCTCATTTCCTACGTGACTGCTAAGCAGGCACTTCTTTGTCCGGTTTACCAGATAGTGCCAAGGCTGGAAAAGGCTATGAGACATAGCTTGAGACAATGCAGCCAGGAGGTGGGCAAAGAGGACAAGCTGACCCTGTCAGGAAAGAAACCCCTCTGTGTTGTAGGCTGCAGGTTTTTTGTCATCTCTTTGTTGAACAGCCTTTTTTCATTGTTTATGCTGTGAAACTCACATCAGCGTCTTCTAGACCCTTTTTTTGGCAGCATTACACCAAGCCGGGGTTTCCTGCCAGCCTCTTTGGCAGGGGAATGTCCCTGCCAGGGCTTACCCTGACTGGGAAATTCCACTGCGCAGAAAAAGTCCAGGGAGCCATGCTCACACCACCCTCCTCCTCCACCCTGCAGCTTCCTCTCACATGTCATAACATCCCCCCCACTCTGGTTAACCAGGACCAAAAGATAAGCAGTGTGTGATCCACTGCAGTGAAAAGTACCCCATGGGTACTCAGCCTGGAGCTGTAACAAACTGGGGGGGGAGGGAGTGTTCAGGGTGTCTTTTTTTCTGTGACCAAAAAGCCAGAGTAAGCAGGACTTTTGTGAGGGAGGGAGGGAAAAAAAAAAAAGTTTCCTCACTGCTGCTTCTCTGTTTCATACCTTTAAACTTTCAGAGGAACTTTTCAATCATTCACACAGACGTGGCTATAAGGGAAGATCAGTTGCCTAGTGGGGTGCAAAGAACTGGTTTGTTTTCTGTAGAGCTAATTCTAACTGCAGTCCTCCAATATGAAGGTACACTATTATTATTTTATTTGCTTTATTGCTTAAAACTTGTAATTGATTGGAACAATAGTGGCTTCTCCTTATTTTTTTTTTTACTTCTAATAGCCTTCCAAGTGGCTTGTGCTATAATTGTCCTTGTGTGTTTTGGGGTTGGGTACAGATGACTGGCTGGATTTTGGGAAGGTAACGTTTAATAACCAATATTGAGGAAACCTCCATAAGTGGTGGGATTTTTGAAAGCTCACAGTGGAGCTAGGGGCAAAATACCTCTAAATAACTTCGATGTTTTGAGCAATTCTCTCTGAAACCATCTTTTTCTAGGGAGGATGTCGTAGGCTAAGATGGATGGATGGATGGATAGGAAGCTAAGTTCTGAGAGCACTGAATGAAAGAAACATTCTTGGTGAAAGCAGGTCTTTTGTATAATCTTGGTTACAATTTCTTTCCTGGCAGCTCATCAGTAACTTTGGAATAGCAGAGCATCATCAGCATAAAGCTTTGCCTGCTTCAATAGGGCAGGAGTAAACTGTCATAGTGCAGTGTGAGACAACACTGAGAAACATATATAAAACAGGGATCTATGCCTACTTTCTTATAATTTAGCAAAAGGTCTGTGGGAATGAAAAGAAATTTAATGAACTTAAACTTCACTTTAAAATTTGTTATGCTAAGGGCTTTATTAAACCACACCATAAACTTCTTTTCATCACCTGGTGAGGGTTTCTCTGGCTTACCGCATGAGGTTGATTATGCAGCACCCCAGTTCATTACCTGTGCCCCTATCAACCAGCTCAACACTAAGCTTCTTGCAGAGGGTGAGTAGTGGTTTGGGTTTTAGACCCCCAGAATCTGGAGGCGTATTTGTACCGTAGTGTCATTGGAGGCTCGCATGTGGCTGGGGATGGGTAGCTAGTAAGTACTTCAGATGGAAGCCAGGTGTTTTCAGATGGTACATCGCAGTTTGCCTGGAGGCACATAGGGGTAAGAGAAAGGGGGATACCCCGAGCTCTCCTTCAGCCAGTCTGGGTGACCACTGGGCAGCAACAAATGTCACCTCGGGATGTCAGGAAGAAACTCATATTTCTGCTCTGAATGAAAAGGCAGTATCAGTTTTGTTCCTGAGGCAAGTGATTTCTTTTTGGCTAGTTAGATCTTTTATTGACTTTCTTTAAAGCAAGCCACGTGTTTCCCCTTGTGTTTAACGGCAGTGGATAGGAGGAGGGTGCGTGTGTGAGGAGGAAATGCCTTCTGCCTCTGGGTGCCAGGGGCCAGGCACTGGCAGAGCCCTGGGCTGCTTGGGGTAGCCAAGCAGCTTCAGCCCTTCACCCAGCCCTGCCTATGCCAGAGTCCCACTGCCACCCCGAAGACAATGGTTGTGATCATCATCAGCAGCAGCAGCAACCATCTGCTGGAAACAGGCTTCCAGATGCTCTCCTGGGTACTGGGAATCTTCCTTTTCCACACCTGGGCCACCTGGAGCAGCAGGGTGGAGGTCACACTCCCACCTCTTCCTTCAGCTCTGCCTCCTGCCACAGCCCAGATGACTTGACGCTTCATTGCTTCTAGCCTTAGTCTTTTAGGGGCACCAAAACTCAATCCGGACAATATTGCTGAGAAACTCCTGTGTGATTTTTCACGTTCCCAGTCAAGCTCCTCAGACACAATGTGCAAGTTAGACACGAGCTGCCTTTACTCTTGCTTTCTTCTTAAGAAATTGGCAGGAAATTAAAAGGAAACTTAAACATCCATGGCTAGATTCTGTGAAGAGCAGCGTCTTGTAAGACAGGATACGCCTGGCATCAGTCGGTGTCTTTTCTCAGCTGAAAACTGGAGGAGGGAGCCAACGCCTGGGAACAGAGCTTTGCACTGTGCTCCACCAAATCAAAGGGTTTATTTCTAGCTTTCTTGATGTTTTATGCTAACCCGTGCATGATTTACATAATACTGTAGATTTGTCATTACTGTCATGGCTTTCTTTCTAAATGGGTAGCAACTGGCTGTTAAGCCTGTAGAAGCAAGAAATAACATGGCATTCCTATACTTTCCATGATGCTAATATTCTTTATGCAGACCTAGGATACCTGTGGTTCACATGTATGTGGCAGCAAATTTTGTCCCATAGATGCAGCGATGTTGTCCGAGTTGAAGACGACTACACACATTTAACAGAAGATAAAACCTGCCCTGGTAAATGCAGTTCATCCCAAGCACTAGGAAAGATTTTATACCACTGCTTGGAAGCAACTTAACATTTTCCTTACCACAATAACATTTTATTTGGCTGCTTCAGGTTAGGTGCTTTTCTAAATGAGAAAATTTCCTGTTTATTGAATTTTCATCTGACTAATGGAAGACAGCTCTACAGGACTTTCCCAAGGTCAGATAGCCATGTGTTTTGAAAGCTGGGATTTCTCTAGTGCATGGAAGTCTGAACTGAAGGCATTTAAGCTCTATAAACTGGAAAACACAGTGAAATAAGATCAAGGCATAAAATGAGGGCATTCCCTTCAATGGTTTTTGCAGTGTTAACACAGTAAAAGTGTCTTTCTTTTATTGTAGTTGTCTTGTTTCCACCTGGGCTTTCCTGCCTGCTGACCTGCACCCTTGAGCTGAGGGTACGCTCACAGGCTGGGTGTAATTGTGAAAATCAATGCTGAAGCTTCCCACAGGTGTTAATCCAGCCACACAAATCCAGAACAGCTGATCTGCCTTGTGTGCTGCCAGTGTGCCTGGGAGTTCTGGGCTGGTCAGCCCAGTTAGATCTGCTGTCCAGTAGGTGTGACTGATTTGCCATGTTGAAGAAGGGGATAAATTTCCAAAATCTGCCTGGACAATGGTTTTGAGTGGAAAAACACATTTGAGAATCCTGGATGTAGGACAACCCTAATCTTAGACAAGTTACTCATTACTACACATAAACCGAGAGATGAGAAAAACAGAGTCCTGGGTAGATTGCAATTTGAAAAATCATATTTTTCTGGGTTAGTCTGATTGAGATAAAGCTGTTTTTCCTCTTGTTCCTGTACTAAAGAGTTGAGTGGCAATGCTGCATTAGGACAGCTCTGCAATCCTGCTACAAAGTGATTTTGTTTCACAGGTGTTTGAAGTGGTTCTTGTTTGTGGGAGGTAGGAAGACTGAAATAGACCACCAGAGCTATGGCTACAGTACAGGCTCCTGTATCTGACAGCAGAAAATAAAATTAATATGGGCTCAGAATGACACATTTTGGCCCGGGTTGGTCACCTGAATTAGGAGGAAAAAAGTCTTCAGCAAGACTCACAAGGAAAACTGATGCTTACCCCTTTTAGACCTCCACTGAGACTCCTTAACAGCACTGAGAAACTGTGCTAACTCTTTCCTTTCTTAGCTGGAATATCATAATGAGAAAAATATTTAAAGTCAAGAACATACACTATTTACCTCATCTATGTACACACAGTACAGGTAACATATGATGTTACCCTTTGCTATGGGGAAATGGCTTTTTGCTCCTTGTTTACACACTGTGACATCAGCAGTGCGTGTATTTCTTAGCCACACATTCATACTGCAAGGTACTAATGAACTAATGAGATATGTAAGCTTACGAGAAAACATGACTAACCAGGGCAGTGAGTATATTGAGAGGAATGTCCACAAATACAAGGTGTATGTACAGGGAAATTGATTATTTGTACAGAAATCAGATCCACTTAGCCAGCTTTGTAACACTTGCTGGGTTTGGGGCTTCATTTCCTCCAAACTGATTCCAGGTGCTTTATATGCACAGTGTGAAAGGATCAACTTAGGAGCAACCCGTTTCCTTTATTTATTTATTTATTTATTTATTTATTTATGACATCAAACACCCTGGGAGGAAAAAAGCAGAATTGAGGGCATTCTTTGAATCAAAGCAGCAAGACCCAAAAGTTATATATTAAATAAATAGTCTGCGTTTTCCTTTCATATGAAGGATTATATGTGCCCCCTTCTGAAGTTCAGGCTAAACCCTTAGAGACCAATGTCTGGGAAGAATGTAGCTATACAAGTATGGCAAAGAGGGAAGAAACACTGGCTCCTCTGTACTGCCTTTTAAAGGAAAAACTTATCATGGACCATTTCCAACCTGCTGATGTGTGGTGTCCTAAACTGTTAAAGCAAACACAGGTATTGATCCTGAAATGTCTCAAGGACTGGAATAGTTACTAAGCTTTTACCTCTGTTTTTTTCAATGCTCTTATAAAAGCAAAGCAGCATTGTGCTGGATGGCTCGGGGTTTGCGTGCTGTGTGGAAATGCTGCAAGCGTACCGAGGCGTGGCAGCGATGTTCACACACCTCGACTCTCAGTCTGCAGCAGGAGCCTAATTACACCTATTGGAGAATAAGGAACATTTGACATCCATACAGCAAATACTCACTTGCATTAAGCAACTGGATTGTAAACTACCATTTTTATTCCTAGTTTAAGAAATACCATAAAGGTTATACGACTCCAGAAATGTGTTGCAAAACCAAGTTCTTTACACTAGTAGTTTGTGCTCTGCCACTGTACCTAATGGCTGACCCTTGTCTTGCACTGCTGCTTAGGAGAAAGACTGAAGAGAGATGTTTATTCTGCTCCCACACCCGCTCTGAGAATTGGCATGCTCCTTGCTTGCAGTTCGGAGGGATTGCATGCCTGACAGAACAATTGTGGCCTGCTTTACAGGGAAGACAAAGCTCCACTTTCCGGGCTTGATTTATTTACTTATGTATTTATTTAAAGCCTACATGCCCTATAGCATTGACCCCAAGGACCAAGCAGTGCAGGCACACTGATGCTGTAAAGGCTAGCCCTTTCCTTACAGCCAATCAGCCACATCCACGCAGTGTAACAACCATTTGCCTCGGTCTCCTCTGAGCCCCACGTAGCCTCCCCAAGATACATCTTCTGTTTGTTTGTTTCTTTTCTTTTCAGCTGTTGCATGTGAGATGTGTTGCATGAGCTACAGCTTCAAGGAGATTTTCTGAGGGAAGAAAGGAGGTAGGATGCCTTTTTGGAGAGTAAGCTAACATAGGGGGACACATCTGGCAGACTTTTGCTCATTCTGCCTCTAAGGAGCAGTCCTGGAGAAAACCACACCCAGGTTTCACCCAACGAGCTAGTTTCTCTCACTGGCGACCCCAGAACTGAGCTAATGTAAGGTCCATCCTGGGACCAGGACGTAAGGGTAAACTGTGGGGCCACGTCATTTGACCATATAGAGGTAGGGACTAGTCACATCAAGGATTAGATTGGCAGTGATCACTTACACACAAATCTATAGGGGATAGTATACGATGCTGGGAGGATGTATTTGCAAGCACACACAAATCTCTGTCTGAGCTTTGCAGCCCAGAATTTTCCCAAGTTGAGTGTACTCAAGCTGTCTGCCTGTTACCCCCTTGGTGTTGTATTTGGGCTTTGCCAGGCTGATCACAGGCAGTTCTGCTGCAGGTTTCCTTTCGGCTGCCTTGCTGCCACTCCAGAGGATGGCCTAGAAGTCCCCTGCCCTGCAGCATCACAGCTCAGACTGCAAAGCTCATGTCAAAGAGGATAAATCAGAGACGGCTAAAAGCTGGGTAGAAAAATTTCTCCCTCAGTCTGACTTTGTGATATCATTATTGAAGTGCTATTATCAGTATTAGGGCCCAGGTATGAGAAAAAAAATCTCATGGTTACAATTTAAAACGGTGTAAAAAAGATAGAAATCTGTTTTAACAGGAAAAATACCAAAGGCTGATCAGCTCAGGCTTCTTGATTTTACTTTGACTTAGTGCAGTGGCTCAGCTGTTTCCTTGTAACAAGGACACTTACTGGAGACCTAATGCAGGGGAAAGACCAGCCCAGCAGGTCCCGTGCATCTTTTCTCTATGCTGGCTCCGATTAAGATTGCAAAATGGAGATATATGACCTTGATTAGCCTAGATTTAGCTGGTGGTGAAAGTCAAATTGTTAGTTTTCAACATCTCTGACCCCTACCCAGTGAGTGTAAGCTTTGAGACAGCAGGGTGGCATTGGGTTTTTTTTGGTTCTTAGCTGAATTTTCAGATCACTTCAAAGTAGCTCACTGGTGTGCACATGTTACACTCTCAAAAACTGTTTCGGTAATCAAGTGTATCAATATAACTTAAACCAAGATTGATTAGCTTTAATCCCACAATTCTTATGCAGGCTGTATTCTGAATTGAGGGAAAAAACAGAGTTTTTGGAAACAAATGCATTTTGTTCCTTATTTTTGCAGTGGTCTGAGATACCAAGATAAGCATGTGTCACTATTTCCAGAAGTATATAAAAAAGGTTTCAGGACAAATGTTGCCAATACTAGCCGCTAGTTGGCATTATTGATACATCCCAGTAAAAGGAGGTGGTGCAATAAAAACCTGGGATGGCAGTGCTGGGGGAGTGAGGCATCCTCCTCCGTCCTCACCTCACAGCCTTTTCCAGCTATAGGAGTTGATGGGTTGTCACTGAGTTACAGCTGAGCCAAAGCAGGTTGAAACTACCTGGGCACTACAGCCCCACAATGCCTTCCCAGCTGATCCCTGTTTTCCCCAAGTACTGTCTGTATGGACTGCACTGCGTTTCCATCAGAAGAAGAGGTGATGAGTACTTTTGGTCACCACCCTGCCCAAGAGGAACTTTCTTAGGCTTGAAGATGCCTCACAGGGTTTTGGTCACCACAGATGTTGCATAGTGTTTGGGCCAAAATACAAACGCTCAAGCCTTCAGCATTAATAATTACAATTTGTAAATGTAGCAACAATTTGCCAGTAACTTGCATAGAAGCACTTCAAGAGCACAAGGCCACTGGGAGCCAGCTCATCTTGTGCAACCAATGGGTGTGTGTATTTTTGAAAGAGCCTTTTGTTGCAGAGCTCAGTGGGATTAGACTTGTCTTAATCTGCTTTGACTGAGAGTACATTTATGCCAGAAGACATGATAAATAAGATGTTACTAATGAAAAAAGTATGAGTTGAAGTATCAGAGTGTTGCCCAAAGTATGTTTTGCTTGGTAAAATGAGAGCAAGTCAGCAATTCAGCCTTCAGGAGAGCAAAAACTTTGGAACAGATGAGAAAAAGAAGTTCCACACCCTCTTTGAGACAAAAATTTCATTAAGCGATTTTATAGCATAGCTTTCATTCATATGAAGAGCGTAATCTTCAATCAAATCCATTCCAAAATCATTATTGAACAGCAACGACAAAAGTGTTGTCTGTCCCTGCCTGTGTGTGGTTTAGGGACATTCCACAACACAGTAGGACTACAGTGAGAGAAATCCGCTTTTAATTTTGACATTATTAAGGGGATTGAAGGCAACTATGATGGCAAATCTAATCTTCTGGGTTATGGAGTCTCAGATTCTTGTTACTGTTTGCTCATTAAGAGTTAGATCCTTTTGCTGCAGTAGTTGGAGACCCTCCTGGTTAGATTAAAATGACTGACTTTTGGGCTACCTGGCTGGGTTGCAAATGCAAAGGTTGATCAGTTAGATCCATGTTCAGAAAGCAGAGTTGTGGGTCCCTCCATCAGACACTGAGCATGCAAAGAGCGTTTGAGGGCTGAAAGATCTCTAGGCAGCAAGCACTTTTCAATGAGGAAATACTTAAAAGTTTCTACCTAAGGGAAGGTAGCGTAACTGGGATCTAAGACCTGAAGAACAACAGAGAACCATCTCCTTGTGTGTTTAAAACATATGGCCCGATTTCATAAATCTTCATTTGCATAAAGAGGTTCACTGAAATCAGTGAGAATGCACACTTGGGAGATAGCTGCTGGTTAGGGAGCAAGTGAGATTTTACCTTTATTAGATGGTGCTGTTTCTGGCAGTGCTACTTGGCATCTGATTTCATTTTATGGGTTACATTCGCAAATTTTACTGCGACTGCATAAATTCAGTCTATGGTGTAAACCAGCAGTCTTTGGAGTAGAAAGCTGCCTAGATAGTTCCCAGGGAAACCCTTCCTTCACCTGACAGTGGAAGAAACACTTGAATAATGTAAAATAATTCCCTCCTGCCCCTTCATGGGCTGATTAATACAATTTCATGCTACACCTGTCCCATGTTTTTTACTATAATGAAACAATGTATAATAATCTAAATTATAGACCTCTAATTTGCACAATATACTTCAGAAATACCGTGTTATTTTACATATTTTTTGAGGCAGCCATGCTGCTAAAACATCCTAATCACAAGCTTGTGGACAAAAGTGCATACTCGTGTTTTAGAAGATCGTGACCTCTGTGGAAACGTGGAAAGCAGAAATATTTGTTTGAAAAGTAACGATCTGAGAAGTCTCCCCTGTGAATATTGTAATAACTCACTAGCGTTGTTAACAGTAATTGCAGGCACACAGTTTCGCCCACTTTGCGTTTCAGCATTGTGTTGCTTACCCACTTCTCCTTGCCGGCCTCAACCGAGAGGCTTTGCCATTGTGATATGGTGCAACCTAAACCCAAAATATCTTCTCTGTCTGGCCCCTGCCTACTACATGTTCTGATAAAAGAGAAAGAGAGATGACTCATCTCTGTTGTAACTGCTCACGTTCCTTGTCTCTCTGGATGCTGCCCACTTGACACATACAACCAAAAAAAATCCCTGTCCTCCCAAACCAGCCCCTCCAGAACCAAGGCCTTGCAGGAATGGGGTGAACTCTCCTGTGTCATCGCTCTTGGGGTGAGGGGTATAAGTGAGCAGAGTCATAAGCCTGCATCAGCAATGGTGGGGGGCTGGGGGTGTGGCTCGTTGTTTCTGTTTCTACAGCTGCACAAGATGGGTGTGGAAGTTTGGGGTTGCATGTGTTGTGAGTGGGGGCTGCAAAAGCTGTGGGAGGGAGGCCTCCAGGAGCAGTCTTGGAAGACAGGGTGCAAGGCAGTGTCCATCCCCATTAACCCCATACTATCCCACCCCAACCCCATCCCAATCATCCTCATTATCCCTATCCCATCTCACCCCATCATCCCCATCCCACCCCATCATCCCTATCCCATCCCATTATCCCCACCATCCCACGCCCATCATCCCCATCCCACCCTATCCCCATAATCTCCACCATCCTTAACCCATCACCCCCACCATCCCAACCCATCCCCACCATCATCATCCCCATCCGCACCACCATCATGCCCATTATCCCCATCCCATCATCCTCACCATCCCCAACCCCAACTCCGTTATCTTCATCACCCCTATCCTGTCCTGTCATCCCCACCATCCCACCCTATGCCCAATCATCTGTTATCCCTATCCCATCCCATCATCCCCATCCCACCCCAATCAACTCCATTATCCCTATCCCATTCCATCATCCCCACCACTCCAAGCCCATCCCCATCATCCCTATCCCATCCTCCCCACCATCCTCATCCCACCCCACCATCCCCATCTCACCCAACCTCACCTCATCATCTCTATTATCCCTATCTCATCATTCCCATCCTACCCCAACCCCACCTCCATCTTCTCTATCCCATCTCATCACTCCCACTATCCTACCCCCATCCCCATCATCCCTATCCCACCATCCCCACCCCACCATCTCCACATCCCTATCCCATTCCATCATCCCCACCACCCTCATCCCACCTCATCATTCCCATCCCACCCCATACCCATCATTCCTATCCCATCATCTCCACCTTCCTCATCCCACCCCATCATTCCCATCCCACCCCAACTCCATCCTTATCATCTCCCCCATCCCCTCCATTATCCCTCTCCTCTCCTCTCCTCTCCTCTCCTCTCCTCTCCTCTCCTCTCCTCTCCTCTCCTCTCCTCTCCTCTCCTCTCCTCTCCTCTCCTCTCCTCTCCTCTCCTCTCCTCTCCTCTCCTCTCCTCTCCTCTCCTCTCCTCTCCTCTCCTCTCCTCTCCTCTCCTCTCCTCTCCTCTCCTCTCCTCTCCTCTCCTCTCCTCTCCTCTCCTCTCCTCTCCTCTCCTCTCCTCTCCTCTCCTCTCCCTTACCATCCCACCCCTTCCGATCTCTGTCCTAACCACTCCCTTCCCTTCCCCTCCCACCCCTTCCCACTTCTATCCTAATCCCTCCTATCCCTCCCCGCCCCTCCCGCCTCCCTCGCTGTCCCGCCCCCCGCTATATGGCCGCCGCCCGCCCTGCTGCTCGGCACTCTCCCCGCGCCAGCCCTGGCCGCTCCCGCCGCTCTCCTGCTGCTCCGCCGCTCCGCGCCGCCCCGCGGCCCCGCTATGATCGTCGAGAGCAGCCGCGACGCGGCGCCCGATGCGGGCGACGGCGGCGGCGCCCTCAGCAGCCCCATCAACCTCGCGTACTTCTACGGCGCCTCGCCGCGCTCGAGCGAGGGCAGCTGCTCCCCCGCGCACTCCGCGCCGGGCTCGCCGGGCTCCGACTCGGACCTCTCGGTGAGCGGCGGCCGCAGGGAGCCCCGCGGCGGCGCCCGCCCCGCGCTGCAAGGTACCCGCGGGGCCCGCCGGGGGAGTGCGCAGCCTCCGCGCCTCGGGAGCGCCCGGAAACGCGAAAAAAGGGAGCTGCGGGTCGGGCGGGAGCGTGTCCCGGTGCGGCGTGCCCAGGCTGGGGTGTTCCCGGCCCTGGAGGAGCGGGGCGGGGAGGGGGTGCTCGCAGTGGAAGACAGGGGACGAGGCGGCATCCATCCCATCCCCATCGTCCCCATCCCCCTGATTCTGTCCCCATCCCCCTGATTCTGTCCCCATCCCCCTGATTCTGTCCCCATCCCCCTCATCCCCACCCCACCGTCCCATCCTCACTGTCCCGTCCTCGTCACCCCCATCCCATCTCCTCCACCCATCCCCATCGCATCGCACGCCTGGAGGTGGTAGAGGGGGTGCAGGGGGCATCGCGTCAGCCCTTCCCTGTAAAATCGCGGATGTAGGTGGTTTTCCCACAAGAGTTCCCCGAAGTATTTTTTTTTTTTTCTTTAAAGTGAAAACGCAGTCAGCATCTTAAATTCGGGGTTTGTTTTTGTGTGTTAACAGTTGAACAACACATGGCGGGGGGAAAGCAGCACCGAGGACCTTTCCAGGGGGTCCGTGTGAAGAACTCTGTGAAGGAGCTCCTGCTGCACTTCAGGAGCAGCAAACAGATGTCCTCGGGCTCGGCCGCTGAGGAAGGCAAGGTAACCGGCATATTTCAGCACTGACATAATGCTTTTAATGGTTACTGAAGCTGGTAAAAAAATAAAAAGGCATGTGGTAATGCTAGAAGCGAGGTTGCAGCTTTATCTGATGTAGATGGAGTCGGTATTTTTCCTTTTCCATACTTAATGGGAGAACAGACCTGGGAAGAAATTAGTGAGAAGGTTTACTGCGGGAGAAGGAGAGCCTTCAAGATGTTCTTACTAAGCTTTATTTTCTGCAACAGAGTTGAGATGAAAATGCATTTGTGTTGTGAAACTGCAGAAACTCCCGGTTAACACGAATGAGGTCATTCACTGGGGAATCTCAGAAGAGAATCATTTGTCATGCTGTTATGCTCTTCTGTGGGGAGCACGCAGTATAAAGGTAGACCCCTCCAGTCTGAAAAGATGGAACCAGAAAAAAATATAAGAAATTCTGGGCAGATTAAAGGCTATGTTTCTTATGAAATAGTCTTTCTGAGGACGTGTTTGGAAGCTTCCTAGATAAGTGTTGGCGCAGGAGAATTTTTGCATCGAAGAGTTCATGGCAGTGAACAATAAAATTGGCTGGCTCGTGTGTGTTTAAAAGAAATTCTCGGACCTTAGTAAGGAACAGTGCCTTTCCCTAGATCTATTGAGTTTTGTGGTATTATAACAAATAGCTTAAAAATGGTGGTTTTAATTTAAGTTCAATAAAAGTCTTTCCGTTTTCTAACCTTAATTAAAAACAATTAAATTAGGGTTAGACAATCATATACCTGAATTATTCTAAGGTCTATTCTGTATTTATGGAAGGAAGCCTCTGCTTTGTTGTTCTTGGTTTTGTTTGTTTGGTGCTTTTTTTCCTGAAATAACATTATACTAATGGAATAATTTGATTTTTCTCAAAAGGCACAAGGAGGATTAGTGAACTACGAGCAGTACACAGGTAAAACCTGCTTTCTTTAAATACCTTGCAATAAGATTTTAAAAGTTGATTGTAAGAATAGCCTCCAAATGGATTCTAAATTCATTGTTTTGTTAGCAGAGCTGAAGAGCATACTAGGTCACAGTGGCAAAAGAAAGGCTCCCGAGCTTCTTTCCGATGGACCTTCTTTCAAACGCCAAGCTACTGTTCACCCGCACCTCCTGGTAAGTAACTTTTCCGGTACCTTGATTTTTCAGAGTGCTTTGTGCAATCAGAAACTGCCAGATACTGTAATACCTGTTAACTTTCTGGGGCTTAATGCAATTTTTCTTTTTCCTGACAGACACCACCCCAGACACCAACTTCTGTGGATAACATGGAAGAGACACATAAAAGTGACCCAAAGCATGACAGCAATTCTGATCTCCTTCAGAATATTATAAACATCAAGAATGAGTCGAGCCCCATTTCGCTGAACACGGTGCAGGTTAGCTGGCTGCACACTGTCTCTAGTCACAGCTCACCTGGTGAGCAGTACCAGGACAGCCCAGGAACACAAGCTTTCTCCCCATCCCAGAAGTACCAAGCATTCCAAGATCAGACCTCCCAGCATATGCTTGATCTGCCGCAGCATTACCAGTTCCCTCCATCACAGAACCAGGATTTGTCACAGAGCTATCCTTCGGATGCCTCCCTGGAGTACAGGCCATTTGGTGCCAACGACCAGTCTCCTGGTTACCAGCAGAACACCTTCGAGAGCCATGAACTGCAGTACTGCCCGTCGCAGAGCTTCTCCTCCCTGTTGAATGACTCTGAAGGCTCAGAGGGCATCTCTGCTCCCCTCCAGCCGCTGAACAGTGCCCACCCGCAGGCTGACGTCAGCCAACGTGCTCCAAACTTCAGCTTGCTCTCTGATAACATGTGTGGTAGTCTGGAGTGCAATGTCTCTTTGGCTGCCTTGAATGTCTCTCTACCTGACCAAAACATTGCCAGAAGCACAACGCAGCTGGGAAAGTCATTTTTTCAATGGCAGGTGGAGCAGGAGGAAAACAAACTGGCTAACATCTCTCAAGACCAGTTCCTTGCAAAAGATGCAGATGGAGACACGTGAGTGCTGTTTATCTCTCTTTCTGATGTGGAAGTTTGGGGAATATTTCTGTTTGCATTTTGGTAGACCCTGGGGTTGTAATGGTAGCTGTTCATTAACAGTGTTTGTCAGAAGTGCAGTAGCTTTGCTAATCAAATGGAATGTGTGGTCTTGCTGATGGCCTGCAATGTACGGAGTTGCAGCACACTAAGTAGAAGAGGTGTTTGCTTAGTTTCAGGTACTTATCGTTACTTTTATCCAGTAAACAGGGAGAAGAAGATTCTAATTTAGATGCTTTAAATTGTCATGGGAAGAAGGTACTAGTGTTTCTATTTTAGTCACCCAGTGGAGGTCTGAAGCTGGCAGCATAACACCACTCCCATATATTTTGGATTTCTGTAATGACTTGAGCCTGGTTTTGTATGATGGTGTAACTGTTTCCCCTCTTTCCTACAGCTTCCTTCACATTGCGGTTGCCCAGGGCCGACGAGCTCTCTCCTATGTTCTTGCAAGGAAGATGGCTGCCCTGCACATGCTGGATATTAAAGAGCACAATGGCCAGGTGAGGTTCTCAAAATGTTTGCACCCGCTCTGTGCGCATGAATGCCCTGTGTGTCTGGACCTGGAGAAAGATGTGGTGAAGTGCTTATTTAATATTAACCTTGAGATTTAGCCTGCATACTAATATTAACCTTGAGCTATTAATACTTCTTGGGATCACCTTGAGCTGGTAAAACTATGTGCTCTGCTTGGTTTGTCTTGCCTTCCTGGTATTCATAATCACTGCTTAAATAATACCAGGTAGCTAGGCTTTTTATTTGTTTTAGTTACTCTTTCCTCTTAGAGATCAGATGACTAATAGTTCAAATTTTCTTCTCAATGTTTGCAGAGTGCTTTCCAGGTTGCTGTGGCTGCCAATCAGCATCTCATTGTGCAGGACTTGGTTAGCTTGGGGGCTCAAGTCAACACCACAGACTGCTGGGGTAGAACGCCGTTGCATGTTTGTGCTGAGAAGGGACATGCCCAGGTCCTTCAGGTAAGAATCAGGCAGGTGTACCTCTGCCGTGACTGTTAATGCTTATACTTTGTATTGATTGTCTTGGAAAACTCTGAAGATGCCTCTCTTCTCTCTGTCTTTCTCTCTGTGTAGCCTTGTGAGTAGATTTCAGGGCTTTACAGTAATGGCTTAAAGTGAGACTGAGTATCACATTGAGGTTTTTAGCAGTGTTTTGGAGTAATTTGGTGGAATCCTCTAGTTTACAAAAAAACAACCCAAGCTTCCTCTTAATGCCATTATTTATTGCAACTTTGTTGCAGTAAGACTGCATATAAGCTTGAAGTAATATCTGGTTTGGATAAGACATAAATGCATACCTGTTCCCACTTTGGTAGGCAATCCAAAAGGGAGCCATAGGAAGCAATCAGTATGTGGACCTTGAGGCAACAAACTATGATGGTAAGTAGTTTAAGAGTTTATAATTTACAGAGTTACTGGATGCTATAATGTTTTACGGCTGCTGATATGAATGTTATTCTGGGTTGAGAAGCAATAAAATGGAGTATATCTTTGCCAGGTTGAAATTTATAATTAGAATTGAAATTATGTTACAGTTGGCATCTTTGTCAGATAAAAACATGGTTAGTCTGTGCCTGTCAGGACCTCTTCCCCCAACATGATTGCCCTGTTTGGCATGGAGAGTGTAGGTAGTAATAGGCTGTTGGTAGAAACCTTTGAGTGCCAGTGATACAGTGGTGGATTAGGAAGCCAGAATCTCTGACGCTAGAGAGCCGTTTTAATTGAACCACTTTCCATGTAATATTTTTTCTGAAGAACATTTTGTGAAAAAAATACATCACAATTTGTTTATTTTGTCACCTGCTGGCTGAGAGCTCACAATAGGTTGCTAAGTAACTCTTCCAGTGATAGACAACCCAAATCTTGAGCCATGCCAGAGCGATCACTGTCACTTACAAATGTAGAACTGTCCCTGAGTTTGACCAGGAGAGAAGCTGCTTTATCCATCCTTCAAACCAAGCAGCTAGTCAATACTTCTGTATTGCATTTATTCACTAATGATTTATTTTTTCAATGCTAAGGTTTGACAGCATTGCACTGTGCTGTTCTGGCCCATAATGCTGTGCTGCATGAACTGCAAAACAGTCAGCCACCTCACTCCCCTGAGGTCCAGGAGCTTCTGCTGAGAAACAAGAGCCTGGTAGAAACCATCAAGACTCTAATACAAATGGGAGCATCTGTTGAAGCAAAAGTAAGTACAGTGGCTTTGTATAAAGTGTCACGTCCAGAGAGAAGGTGGAAGTAGGACATGTCCCTTTTTCTCCATGCTACGTCTGAACTTTACTACAAAGGAAGCAAACTAGTTTGGAAGCTTGCCTACAGCCTTATTTATCCAAGTGGAATGAGAATTTTGCATTTATTCAGAACAAGGCATTATCAATGTAAATGAACCATGGGGAAGTGAAATAGGGAGGTGACAATCCAATTCTGGATTAAGAATAATGCTATGCTTCTTTGCAGCTGATTGTGTGATTGTGTCTTAAAAGTAAAAATGTTTGGAGCACTCTGAGGTACCCATAGTAATAGGGTGCTGATGACACCTCATTCATTTACTGCAAATTTTAATTAGAAACTGCACCCTGTCCACTTTAGGTCTGTGCTGGGCCAGATGATTGCGTGGTGTAAGATTTGATATTTTGGCTACATGAGCTTACTGCCAAATGAGATCTGATCCATTGTTCATTAGATATTCCTATTAAAATATATATTCAGATGGAATCTTGGTGGGTTTTGTAGTGCAAATATGTATGCTCAACACTGAGGTGACTCTGCTCTTTATTTGTCTGCATGTTCACCCTGGATAGATGAAGCGCCTGCGGGGAAGACTAACAGGTTTTGGTTTTTTTTTTTTTCATAGGATCGCAAAAGCGGTCGCTCAGCTTTACATTTGGCGGCAGAAGAAGCGAACCTGGAGCTTATTCGTCTCTTTTTGGAGCTGCCCAACTACCTGTCTTTTGTTAATGCAAAGGTATGATGATTTTTCCAGGATGCAGGTGTAATCCAGGATGTGCACATGTGTAGCACTGTGAGTGTTCTGAGACTCATGACCCTGCCTCTCCTTCATTGAGTTATTACTTTTGTCTTCTCCAGGCTTACAATGGCAATACAGCACTCCATGTGGCTGCCAGCCTGCAGTATCGGATGAGTCAGTTGGATGCCGTGCGCCTGCTAATGCGAAAGGGAGCTGATCCAAGTGCCAGAAACTTGGAGAATGAGCAGCCAGTTCATCTGGTTCCTGATGGCCTTGTAGGAGAACAGGTAAAAAAACAAGACTCTCCTCTGTTCTCATTTGTCCTATCTATACAAAAGCCTTATTCTTCTCCAAAAGTTTCATTTGGGTTTTGAGTTGCAGCTTCTAAGGAAAAGATTTAGCTAAAATTATAGGTTTTACTTCTTCCTTTTGTATTTTTCCATCTCAAAAGCTTTTTTCCTGTCAAGCTAGGTTTTTTCTTTGTAACATTGCAATTTACTGGAAGTAATATTCCTTCTTCTGTTCATCGCAGTATGGCCTGGGATAATTTTTTGCTGCTCTTATCATAAGTAGCTATGGCAATTCTTCGGCCTGTAAAACAGATGAAGAAAATCCCTTTTTCCTAGGAGCTATAGAAATACATGATGAAGGAGGTGGCTCTTGACCTAAATTCTAATAAGCAGCTGAGTAATTTTGTTGCCTTTTGTTCATTCAAATGCTGTAAAATTGAATCAATTCTGGTGTAACTGGACTGGGAACCTAGGCTCAGATAACTGAGGAATACAGAACTGGGTGTAGGGTTTTTTTCTCAGATCGTAGCTCATGTCAGGATGATGAATACTAATGTTTTGTCATCTTCTTTTCTCCAGATAAGACGTATCCTAAAAGGGAAGGCGATTCAGCAGAGAGTGTCGCCATTTTAGGCTCCATGTTTCTTGGAGTCCAGCAACTCACACTCACTGTCAGTCAGGCAGTCCTAATGTATCTGTAAATAGACCATTTGCCCGGTGTGGGCAAATGTTAGTTGTTTCTATGAAACAAAAGTATTTTGTTCACTATCATATAGTGGGGTTATATAAGAGTAAAAAACAAACAAAAACAAAACAAAACCCACAAACCAAACAAAAACCAAACCCAACAATCATTCCTCTGAGTAAATGGGAGTGTCTCATTCACAATTGTGTGGAACATTTGCCTGGATACCTGGATTCCATAGCTATGGTGAGACTGATTTTATTTTAACGGCCAGACAGATAACTTCTGGACAAGGACAATCCTATAGGAAATCTTTTTATTTAGAGAAGGCACATCAACATTGCAGAGGGTTTTTTGTGTTGTTAATAACACTTAAATATTTAAGTGCAAGACAAATCAAGTATTTTTGAAGTTGAACATTTATTTATGTAGCTTTGTAGCTTTCTCCAGTGTCTCATACAGGATTGTACATAGTCACTGACATTGTTGTACAGCTGTATATTTCAAAGAATCTGATTGCTTGTAGAGTGAACTAAAGAAACAAGTTCCTTCATCTTGAACTTGCAAATTGCATATGGAGTTTTAATACTATACTGGTGCAAATTGGGCAAAGTCTATTGTTTTGAAAGACTGAAGACTGAAAGTACAGTTAAGATAGATTGTCCCTAGCACTGATTTGTGCATGCTTTTGGAATTGTTAATAAAACATGAAAAGCCACGCTTTCTCAGGGGACTGTGTGAGTCTTTCTCGTACCCAGTAGAGGTTTTTCTTTCAATGGGACAATAGATTGCGGGAGAAAGATAATGACTTTTATAGTGTATATAACTTTATTGTACTTTAAGAACTATGATCCTGATTCAGTGAAAGTACTTAGCATGTACTTAACTGTTGATGCATGCTAAATCTCTTCATTATGATATATCATATAATACTTCAATATGTGTGAGCCCCACTAGTGTCAGTAGGACTTAAGCACATGCATAAGTAGTTTGCTGAATTGGCCTCTAGTTAAATCTGGAAACTTAATGGTTTTTTACCTCCTAAGCAGAGTTAGTCCATTTATGGTTTTACCTTATAGGTATAGTGGCTAGCCAAGTAATATTTGAAGTTAATGTTTTTCTATTTTTTAATAATTATGGATATTAATGCAAAATGTATTCTAATGATGCTGTATACTTGTGTTCTTTTGGAGAAAACTTTCCTCCTGTCACTTCCTGAATGATCCATGCTGGGCTGTAATGCAGTAATTTGTTCTCTGTATGGTCTTTGTTCATAAACCTTTTTGCATCACATGCAGTTCTCTGCCATAACTGTTTAATTAGTCTGATTATGCTGTTTTGACAAAGTATGTCTTGTAGACAAGCTAAGTGGAAAAAAATCTGATATGCAGAGGCCTTGTTGCGATGTATTTCTTGAAGGGTCTCCTGTAGCTTGTGTTTGAATAAACTGCTAATTAAATTTTGGTGGTTGCTGTCTGTGATACACATGATGATGAAATCAAGCTTGATATAAAACTGATTTAGAAGGGTAATACTGTGACACTGGTGAAGGTCCATTTGTTAAGGATGAAATGAGGTCTTTCCATCCCACTGTTCATGCTTTCTCTTGTTTGATGCTGGTTTTGAATCTGGTCCTTGGGTGTTTTGGGTCATGTACAGTTGTATTGCCTGGGTATTTAACAGATGCACCCTAAATAGACTTAATAGTTGTCCAAATTGCAAGTTGTTACCTGAATGCTTATCCCTGTATACTTGAAAGAATGATGCAGTTCTGATGTCATGTTTTGCCCATGAGATCCTTGTCTTGGTCCTCAATTCTTATAGCTCGGGTACAAGCAGTTACTTTAGCACAGGTGAAAGTCTGCATGAACAGATGAGGCTATGCACATGGGGAAAGACTCTCCCACTTCACAAATGAAAAACTGGGCTCTGAGCTGGTCCATGACCTTTCAGGAGGAAGAACTATTTTCACAGGCTGTCCTTGCTGAGCACTGAGCTGGTGAGATGGTGACAGCCAAGAAAAGCAGTTGAAGCATTAGGATCTGTAGGAAAAGAGAATGAAGAAAAACAAGAGTGCTTCTATGCTACTGTATAAACCTCTTGTCTCTAACCCTGCTTTACTGCTGTATGCAGTTTAGGGTGTCCCTCATGATGAAAGCGTTACAGCATTGGAAGAGGCCCAAAGGTATGGAGGAGCTTCCTTGTGGAGAGCAACAGTGCAATGCAGGACTTTGTCAGCCATTCCTTCTACAGCTGAAATGGGTATGATAAGCCTGCAGAGTCATGTCAGGCCAGAGAAACTGGATTGGAATGAACTGCTTGCTCTCCTAGCATGAGACCTGGTGGCTATTTATGCAACTACCAAATACACAGCAGACAACAGGTTATGATTCCTTGAGGAAGTTGAAGAATGTGGTGGAAACAAAGACATTTTTTGTTGTGGGGAAAAGCCTGGACGCATACTTAGAAGGAAGACTGCTTTGCAGAGTTACTAAAGAGATTAGCTATGTGAGGCAGTCCTTTCTGTGTTGAAGGGTGAAGAGAGAGCTGCCCTGCTCTCAGCTTTTCCCTGGGGACTTGCTGCTGGACACTCTTGCCCACCTGATACCAGACTAGATTATACTTTTTACCCAGCTAGTTGCAGCTAGGCTTTTAATAGTTCGGTCTGGTTCTGCTGACAGTGGTTGCACCTTTCATGAGAAGAACATGTAGGAACATCATCTTGCTGTCAGTTGAGTACTTCAGGGGACTCTGTGCAGATCCTTTGCTCTGCTCCATGCTCTGTGCAAAAACTTGTTCCCACAAGTCTCAAAAATGGTCTTTGGTGCTGAGATAAGATGACAGAGAGAGGAGGCTGTGTGTTGTTTAGCAGATAAGAGTGGGAAATGATGATGGAGACTGGAAATGGAACTGACTTTCTGGTCAGCGTATGCAAAGATGAAATGGCCCCCGTTTTATGAGAACAGCTAATTGGGCCTGGATTGTGTTGAAGGTGCTGTCATCTGCACCTCTTGTTGCAAGAGACTCTACCTTAGGTTTTTGTTTTAATATATATGCGGAGCTTGATAGTACTGTTTCTACTTCATTTCCATTTTCTTTATAAGAGGTGATTACACAGGAAAAAGAGTTGCTGATGAGGTTTACCGGCCTTTCAGATCAACCCAATCTGACTGCCTGACACTCCTTTCTGGGTGGTGTTGACTGAGTCATTTCATAAAGGATAAAAGTACCTTAGACTTGTAAGGGTGGAAGAGCGTAAGCATGTATTCAGTCAATGCTTGAGCGTGAAGTAGGTGCTGCTGGTGAGAGGCATTTAGCAAGCAATGTGGTGCTTTCAGCGGTGCTTGCGCCCTTCTGGAAGGGGCAGTCCTGGCACCCCAAGTTAGAAAATTGCTGAGAGGAGACTGAAATGTTTGAAGCTAATTTAATCTGCTTACGGCCTAATTTTATTGTCTCAAGAGCTCAGTAGACAATTTAACAAGAAAGCATCCCTCCTCTAAGTATAACTGACTCATTTCTCTCTCCTATGATACTGGGAACTTACGGCGTGTCTGACATGATATAACTAGTTATTAGAAACAATCCCTTTTTACTGAAGGGCAAGTGACACAAAATATTTAGTAAGCTAATAGTGTTTACCTGTAAACTTTTGGTGCTGGGAAAGTGCTGAATAGCTCTTATTGACGTGAATGCAGGCACATCGTTTATTTTTCTGGTTGAAGTAGAGGCAGAAGAGACTCTGGCTTGGGTCTGAGTAGGGATATTAAGACACATGAAGCTTTGTTCCCAGGATGTTTATGATTTGTTTGTCTAAATAAGCCAAACCTCAGGAAAGGGTTGATTTTTGATCTTTGTGGGTTACTCATCTGGCTCGAGTTGTAGAAGGTGGCAATCCATGATTTACAAGAAATGCATTCTGCTTCCGGGGATGGAAAAAGCACATTTCCCACATTTATTGCTCATTTTATATTTTTATCAGAAAAAGAAAACGTATCCAGGAAGGGCTTTCTTAGAGAGGCTGGGTGCGGCACAAGTGTCTGCAAAGATACAACATGAACTGCTTGTTCTTCTCTCCTGACAGTTTGCGTATCTGGTTTCCTTTCTTTTAAAAAAAATCATGTGCTTTTCTGTGTAAGGGAGAAGGTGAGAATGATTTAAGTGCAGTGAAGATGGGAAGATAAAGAACAGATTCCTGCAATTTAGTATCTGCCAAAAATTGTCCTGATCTCCCAGGTCATTCAAAACAAATTCTTCTATTGTTATCTGTTACCTTTCTTGAATGTTTGGTGGTGGACTTGGCCTGAGATATTGATGGCTTTGGATGGTCATACAACTGACTTCATGGAGTTGGTTAACTGCTATCCAGCCTCTACTAGTACTGCCTTTCACTTTTCATGATTAGGACAAGGACTGGCACTGCTTGTGCAGACACTGGACTGTGCCTGAGTTTAGAAAGGCAAATGGCACCTCCAGACATCAGGGCACCTTTCAAGTAGCATCTCACCTCCCTTCCCCACTGCTCCTGGGGCTACAATGAGGGCTCTCCTGGCAGCATTTTGCTGTTTTGAGAGGAAGCCTCTCTTGGTATCTTTTTCATCTTCAATAAATTCATACTAATTTGAGAGGAGAAAGGTTTAGTTTGCTCAGGGGACTGCTGGTATCTCTGTCTCTAAATGAGGCAGCACTAACTCCTAAATTAAGTTGCCACTGACAGGTGGCCTTGCTATCGGGGAGTGTTCACCCCTACACCAAGCCCACATGGGCAGATTTGTTTCCTGGCAAAATTTCACCAGTGTTGCTGGCTAATGGCCCAGTGCTGAATATTACAGTATTTCTTTAGATCTGATCACCACCATTAGCAAAAAACCTCAAGGCAGCACAAATGAAATAGGGAACTGCACTAGAGCTGCTACACCAGAATTTGTCTCTTTTCAAACAGTTGGATTTGGGAGTTGGTTTCTCTTTCAGGTGCCTATCTTGGTCTTGCTGGGGGTAGGTAATGTATCTTGGGCTGTGTTTGTTTAGTGTGTATTTGTTTTCACCTCCTGTGATTAAGTGGCTGACTCAATAAGTCTTTGTTTTATCTGTTAAACCTTACTCTTGGCTCTGAAAACATGATCTAGGCCGTTTTGAAAAAGTGGGTATTGCACTAACCAACCTATCCTTCACACGTGGTTTTCCTCTTAGTTTCTGGTAAAATTTCTCCCTTTCTCTGTGCTACTCAGAGAGCCTGAGGGAAAGATGTCTAAGAGGGTCCTTTAGATTTAGGAGTAGACATTTGAAAGAAGTTGCCTATTACATCTGCAAACATATCTGGGCTGCGAGTCGGACTGAAGAGCCAGAGTGAGATGTCTTCACATGGATGCAGTGCAGAGACGTTTATGCATATGCTTAATGAAAGCTTGTAGCTCTGTTCAGATGGTCTTGGTCACATACGTGACCTTTTGGTACCGTGGAAGGTACCATTTGGTACTGTGGTAGGTCATGGTATCAAATGCTGTATGCTGGTTGCCTTTGTCTGGCTTTTAGGCCCCACAAAAATCTCCAGCAGTGCTGAGCTCTTTCCATCAAGTTGACCTGGGAGAAAGGCAGAAGTTCGATCATTTCAGCCTGTGGCTCCTTGGAATGGCTTTCAGCCATTTTTCATGAGGCACTCGAGACCTTTCTAGGAAGGCCCGGAGCTGCCCTGTAAACTTCAAACTCAGGCTTGCCAGAGAAGAGGACTAGGACTATGTAAGCACTTCTGTTCATGGCCAGCGAACAAACACTGTGGAGCTGATCAGGTCCATCTTGTTACTATCCTCAGGCAGGTCCTTGCCCAAGGACTTTCACTGCACTAAACATAGCCCAGTAATTGATACCAATAAATTTGGTGTTTCTCTAAGAAGAATTGGGAGTTTGAGGTCACAGCAATGAAAGAACTTTAGAGATACTTATTGTGCTACCTGTGACACTGTCCTTTGCACAGTTCTGCAGTTGGGCATACCGTGTAGGAGTGAGAACTGGGTCACCAGTGGCAGCTGACATACCTTTTGACGGGAAGCATTTTAGGAGCAATTTGAGGAAAAACATCAAGATAACAGTATGTTGTTATCATTATTCACCAGGAGATTTCCAGGTGTCTTCAAAAGCCAGTAATAATCTCTAATCCCATTAGCTAGATAAGAAGCCAGAGAGAAGGAAAGATGCTTGTTTGAAGATACTCAAAGAACTGCAGGAGCTTTGTCCAAAGGCAGTGCAGGCTTGCAATTATCCTTCTTGTTGCCTGCTCTTTCTAAATGTACTGAATAACACAGTGAGCAATGACTGATCTGTAGGTCATTCACAATTACTCCATGTCTTTTGTGTGCTCTCTTCAGCAACCCTACCTGCAATACTGCTTTTGCTCACTGCTAAGATTGCCTGACTCTTCAGGTCAGCCATTGGACAAAACCTCAAAAATGAGCTGCAGGCTCTTTTTTTCCCTGAAAAAAAAATCCTTTTTCCAAGCCATGATTGCTGGAACAGGAAAGGAAAAAGCAGACACAGTCTAGGGAAAAATACACTAGAGCAACTGACTACAACTGCAGAGAAGCCTGAGCTAGACTCCTGTCTCTAGTCTCGCTGCATTTTGTGAATATTTGAGGCAAAACTATGAAACACTTTAAGTGAGGTGAAATTGTGTAAAGACGTTTTAAAAAAGCTGGTCATGAAACATGCTTAGTCATTAATGGATTTTTCTAAAAAAAGAAGGGAGATGATTCAAACTGAGAAATAAACATTTATTTTATTAGTATGAGCTTTTAATGGTGCTTAAGACATCACTATGAATGCTCTGATGGAGCTATATAAAATAAGTCTTCCTGTTAGGAAGATTCAGCTCAGGACACAGGTGACTCACCAGGAGGTAACTATACCAGCTTCTCTGGTGCTCAGGAGAGATGAACTTCTGTTAACAAAAATTAAAGATGGGTGGGGAAGTGTCTTTAAAAGTGACCAGATAAGAGAGGATGCTTTACTACCTAGAATATATAGCTTTTATCCAGCTCTGTCCTTGCCCCTGGCCCTAGTCACAGAATAGTATGGTTTTTCATTTTCTCAAGCTTTCTCACACATGTCTGTGAATTAAAAACATGCATATGTGGAGTCAGTTTATAATATGGATCAATTTATTTTTGCACTCTGTAGGAGAGTTGTATGTATATATGCATGCAAAATGTGAGTATGTAAAATGTATTGTGTGGGAGTACATAAGGCAGCAAAACTCTTTCAAGAAGATGAATCTTTTTATCCAGTAGTTCATTACTTCAGAAGTTTTTACTCTCTTTTGTTAAAAATAGAAACTTTTTCCCATACTATTCCCTTGGATTTGCAAATTGAATGCACTAGTAAAGACCTGTAGTAAAAAACAAAGCTGCATGGAGAATAAAAGCAGGTTTCTAATGATTTTCTGTCCTGAGAATGAATGCCAACGTCAACTCTTCCAAACCTAGTAAGGATGAAGCCATCGGTAAAGACCTTAATGTCTTCTCTATTTCTCTTTCAATAAATCCATAAATCTGTAAGTCTGTGTGAACTAGTAAATCTTGCGCTCTCCTCCCTCTGTTCCCATAAGGAGAAAGACCTCGGGAAAGGTGTTTTTTGTGCACTTTGTTGCACAGAGGGATGAGTTAACCCTGCAAAGAGCTGATCTGCTGCCTTGAAAAAAACAGACAGTTCATAAAGAGACTTCTAGCCCTCACCCAGGGCTGAAACCTGCCTGTGCAACCAGTAGTGCAAAGACAGATACCTTTGTACTTCATTATAGACAGGATAAACAAAAAATTTTTGTTTCTTCTTCCTTACCCATCATAATGAAATTTTATTATTGCAGTGGTTTTATCTGTCTTCTTATGAACATGAATGTTGTTAGCCTCTTTCCCACGCTTCCTGCATCAGTGTCTCAAAGTGCCTCTCTTGACTTCATGGCAGCCATTTGTTTCCATGCCTTGTGTCCCAAGGCTGTGGCTGAGCCTGGGGAGGAAGAGCTGGAACAAACCTGACTGCCAGCATGTCATCAGTGGGCACTGATCCCTTTTGGAGTGCCTGAGCTGAGGACTGGGATTTTCAAACTTGGACTCAAAACTGATGGGGCCAGTGCACACCTCCAGATGCCTGGCTTTGGTCCTCGGACATGAGTAAATGAGAGGTATACTTGGTATAGGGGCAATGGCAATTGACCCCTGGTGCTCTGGGCTGGGTGAAGCAGGAGCACAAACAACAAACTGTGCTTTCTAGGAAGCTGCTGGAAAGATGCAGCAAGAGCTATGTAGAAGGCAGCCTGCTTCCCCTCCTCCCCAGTTGAAGCCTGGTCTCCTGTTTCCTCACTCCTGAGGAAGGAAATTCCTTTACTCTCTAGGGAGGTGCCTAGTTGTACCTCCTTAGCTGGTGCTGCCAGCTATTAAGCCCTCTTGTCCTTTTCTTGTGCTGCCTGTGTTTCACAAGCCCAGCAATGATACTTTCCTTCAGGGACCTACTGGTGGCTGCCATCCCCTGGAAATGCAATCCTGCCAACCTAGTGTCTGTCCCACCCTGTCCACCCCACGCATGGTGGGGATCTTGTGACAGCTTCTGCCCTGAAGAGCTCTTGGTCTAGACGCCAGGTGCAGAGACAAGTGCAACAGGGACCCTACTTCAAAAAGATGTCTCTTCCCTGGTCACTGGCTTGACACGTTCCCAAAGGCCTCTGGGCACAGATGGGTATTCAGGGAAGATTTGAATGAGGAGAGGGAGGAGGACTAGCAGCTCCATCTGGCCTTCTGTCAACTGTTCTCCATTTGTGTACAGAGTTCATATGCTGCTCTGTCGTTGTCCTTGTTATCATGCTGGTGGCTCTGGTTCTTGTTCTGCCTGTTTATCTTTACTCCGTTGCTGAATTTATTGCTCCTGGACTCTTTACTCTTGTTGGCTCCTGATAAATTACCGCCTCTTATTAGCCTTAAATTACTGCCTCTTACCAACCTTTAATTATTTGCTGCCATCATATCTCGGTGCCACATCCTCTTAATTAGCGTTGCCGTACTGATGGAGACTCCTCTTTGTTAAATCCATTAGCTTTGCTTTCAGCTTGCTTCGGTTGTTCTCTCATCCCTCCCTGCTCCTCCTTCCCTATCCTTGTGTCTTGTGTTGATACTATGGACCATCGTCCATATTTTTTGCTGTGATTCTTTATGTCCTTACTGCAACCTTTCTGGCTCTGACTGTGCCACCAGCTCCCTGCTGCCTCATTCTCCCACAGCCTGCGTCACACCTGCTTTTCAGGGCTGGAAAGTGTTAGTGGATTTCTTTTGCTCTGTCTTCTCTATTTCTGTCTTTTGTATGCTCTGATCTCTTCTGCCTGTCCAATTCCCCCCATCTCTCTTTTTTTTGCTTTGCTTAGTGGTTTGGGTTTTTTTATTGCTAGTGTTCCAACTACTTTGGTGGGACACACTTTGCAGATTTCTCCTTCCTTTTCCTGCCAAATTTAATTTTGAGACCTGATTTTCTAATCAAGGCTGATGCTGATGCCTCTTTTCTTGAGCAGCAACCAAGAGCCTCCATCCTGTTGCATTCCATTCACCACATCTAGCTCTGGTACTTGTTTTTCCCTGTTTCCCGATCAGTTTCCTTCTTGGAGCACTGTGCTTGTGCTTGCACAGTCAGATCCTGCTTCTCCTGGTGCCTTTGAGTGCTCCATCTCTAGCTCTCACCACATCTGCTTTACTTCCTCAGCTGGTTCCACCTGAACACTAGTCAAATCCATGTCTCCATCCTGGCACCTCATTTAGCCACCTTTGTTGCCAGCTCAGGCTTCCTATATTGTTACAGCATTTGGTTTCCAGTCACCATGCTCTCTGTCATGCTCTATGCTGCTGTTTCCAGACTCTCATCCTTTCCCAGCCTCACCACTGCAGCCATCTTCTCCCCTGCCCATTTTCCCCCTTATGTAAATCCTACCAGCTTAAGCTCTCCTTTCTAGCACCTCCACCGTGTTTCCCTTTGTGTCTGCTACTACTAGCGTTGGCTGTAGAGAAGGCAAATTGAAACTTAGAGACACTAGAAAAGGAAGGAGAAGTTGTCAAAGACAGAAATAGCCAAACCTTGCTGGTGTGCCTAGAATTAACCTGTTCTACCATCGTAGTTTTCCCTTAAATTTCCTCTGATCGTAACCCATTGCTGAAATGTCAACTGCCTGCTTCCCTCTCTCATGCGCAGGTCCCAGCACTCGTGCAGTCCTGCAGCCCTTGCACCTTTTCCTTCACCCGTGCTGTTGACTGGCCACACCCTACAGCTTACCCTCCGGCCCACCGTTCACATGGGACTTTTATCTAGAATAACCACTCTGACTTGCTTTGCATCAACCCTCTCAACACAGGGGCCAGCAAATGCCTTGGCATTGCCATTTCTTTCTCCAAACATGGCCATAAAAATTTCCATCTGCTGTCTATATACATCCATAAGTGTTCTTTGCTGTGCCACATCTTCATGACTTAGGTTGCGTGCCTCGTTGATGCTGTTGATGAAGGCTGGTGAGGCCAGAGGCTTTTGCTGGGCCCAGGGAGTTCCCTGTGGTACAAAACTTGTTCAAGAGCCTCATTCCCCCAGTCAGTGCTGTCAGTTCTCAGGCCGTGTCTGCTTGCTCCAAGCATTTGGAGAGGTTGCGGGAATGATTGGGTCTATGTAAGTCATTAGTTTAACTAATATTGTATCTCTTTATTGTAAAAATGCTCTTTGAGGTTGATTAATGAGGAGTGGGTGGAGATAATATGAACTCTGGTTTTGCAGGTGAAACACCATTCCTTAAAAACAAAATACTTGTAATGTTAAAAAAAAATAAACCCACTTAAAACAAACCTCTACTTCTTCCTGTGGGGAGACTATGTCTCCCACAGAAAGTTATATTTTCTACTTCTTTTTTTTTTTTTTCTTTTTTAATACACGTCTCTATCTGCCTGACTTCAGTTTTCCTCTTAATAAAGTGCTAAGACCTTGGGTCACCAGTGACTTGTCTCTTTGAAGCATATCAGGTGCATGATACAAGGTATGAAACTACTGTGTTATCTTGGAACAGAGGGACACAGCTTTCTGACTGTATGGTTGAAAATGGTGACCTTGTACCAACAGACGAGGAGAAAGCTGAAGTACTTAACAAATTTTTTGCCCAAGTCTTCACTGACAACCACTCTTCTCTACCCCTCCTGGGTCATGGGTAAGCAAGCTGGTGACCAGGAGTGTAAAATCCCTCTTACTGTAGAGGAGGATCAGGTTTGTGAACACCTGAGGAACCGGAACAATTATAAGTCTATGGGACCTGAAGAGATGCGTTCCAGAGTCCTGAGGGAATTGGCAGATGTGGTTGCCAAGCCACTCTCTATGATATTTGAAAAGTCATGGCAACCAGGAGAAGTCCCTGGTGACTGGAAGAAGGGTAACATTGTGTCCATTTTTAAAAAGGATAGAAAAGATGACCCTAAGAACTACTGACCTCTCAGTCACACCTTTGTGCCTGGGAAGATCATGGAACAGAAGACATGCTAAAGCACATGGAGGACAGGGAGGTGATTAGTGGCAGCCAGCGTGGCTTCACCAGGGGCAAGCCCTGTATGACCAACTTAGTGGCAGTGGACACAGGAAAACTGATGGATGTGATCTATCTGGACTTCTGTAAAGCCTTTGACACAGCCCCCACAACATCCTTCTCTCTATATTGGAGAGGTATGGATTTGATGGGTGTACAGTTTGGTGGATAAGAAACTAGTTGGATGGTTGCATTCAGAGAATAGCGGTCAATGGCTTGAAGTCCAGACTGAGATCCTTGAGAAGTGGTGTCCCTCAGGGGTCCCTACTGGGACCAATGCAATATCATTGATCTTCATCAATGATATTGACAGTGAGATTGAGTGCACCCTCAGTAAGTTTGTGGAAGACACCAAGCTGAGTGGTGCAGTTGCCACACTGGAAGAATGGGATGTCATCCAGAGGGACCTGGGCAAGCTGGAGATGAGGACCTGTGTGAACTTCATGAGGTCCAACAAGGCCAAGCGCAAGGCCCTACACCCGGGTCGGGGCAATCCCCGATTTCAATACAGGATGGGGGATGATGTGATTGAGAGCAGCCCTGCAGAGAAGGACTTGGGAGTACTGGTGGATGAGAAGCTTGACATGAACTGGCGATGTGGGCTTACAGCCCAGAAGGCCAACCGTATCCTGGGCTGCATCAAAAGAAGTGTGGCCAGCAGGGCAAGGGAGGGGATTCTGCCCCTCTATTCCTCTCTTGGGAGACATCATCTGGAGTATTGTGTCCGGTTCTGGAATCCTCAACATAAGAAGGATATGGAGCTGTTGGAACTGGTCCAGAGAAGGGCTACAAAGATGATCAGAGGGCTGGAGCACCTTCCGTATGAGGACACACTGAGACAGTTTGGCTTACTCAGCCTGGAGAAGAGAAGGCTCTGAGGAGATCTTACAGTCAACTTCCAGTACCTGAAAGGGGCTACAGGAAAGCTGGGGAGGGATTGTTCACAAAGGCTTGTAGTGATAGGACTAGGGGCAGTGGGTATAAACTGAAGAGGGGCAGATTTAGACTAGATATAGGGAGGTATTTCCTCACAATGAGAGTGGTGAGACACTGGCACAGGTTGCCCAGGGAAGGTGTGGCTGCCCTATCCCTGGAGGTGTTCAAGACCGGGTTGGATGGGGCCTTGGGCAGCCTGGTCTGGTGGGAGCTGTCCCTGCCCATGTAGGAGGGCTGGAACTAGATAATGTTTATGGTCCCTTCCAACCCAAACTATTCTATGGTTCTATGACTCTCTTAATGCCATGGCAGCTACCAACTCCTGTTACATCTCGCAGGGCCTCTTACAAAACAAGTTGTTGACTTAATGATAAATCTTAGCAAACTTTCAAAACATCTGTGTGGGAATCCTTCCCTCTGTAAAAAAAATGCAGGCAAGAATGACCATGGTTTCTGGCTCTCCCTGTGCTGCCCCAGCTATACCCAGCAGACAAAAGGCTGCTGGTGATGCTGGGGAGTGCACCTGGTGGGCTGCTGTGGAGGGAATGGCACAGCCCTTCCTCAGTCCTGGGCCAGGGCTGGCAGAGACCTTGCAGACTGCAACAAGCCCAGAAATAGCCTCTCTAGGTGTGGTTCCTGACTGTCATACCCTTATCGGGAAGCTGTTGGGAAATCTGTTAGACCTAGTCTCTCGCTAAATAGAAGTTCAGCTTCCAAGTCTGTCAGCCTGGCTGGAAACACAAGGTGCCTTGCGGGGGAAGGACACATAGGGAGACACTGCAGCCCTTGCAGCCATCCTTATATCCAGTTTCTAATACCACCAGGCTCTTTCAGTGCATAACTTCATAACACCTTGGCAGTACCCACAGCAGTATGGGAGGATTTCCTGGTCATCACCATAGCACCCTGTCCTCCAGGAGTGTTAAAGAGCACCTTTTTCTTTTTTTTTTTTTTTTTTTTTCCCATGAGACACGCTATCCAATAAAAAAAGTAAATACTTGATCATTTTGATTGTATACTACACAACTCCCTTGAAAAACCCTGGAGCATCAGTGTAGGGTGTCCTTTTCTGCAAATTCCTAGTGCCCTGGGGTTAGTTAGGGTGAGGACAGGCTGTGACGCTGAGATTGATGGTTAAGCTGCAAATGTGAAGACCATCTGAGCAGAAGATTTTAAGTTAAAAAGAGATTAAGTTAAAAAAATCTGTGCCTGGCCACAGCCCAATGTCTGTCTGCCTTGGCACACTCTGCACTGGGATGGGTGAAGAGCAGGAGGGGTATACGCGTGGGGAAATACGCCTTGGCAATGCAGCAACATGAGCAGCGTGGCCCCTGCCTGTGCCAGCGGAAGCAGGTGGGAGGTGATGCGATCCTGAGAGCTCTCAGTGGCATGGCTCAACTTGCTCTCCCCTGCTGTGCCAGGCTGTGGCCATGGCTCTGCCTGCTGCTTAGCTCTCATTTCCCTTTCTTTGCTTCCTGATGAACTAAATTTTGCTTTGGACAAGGAGAAACATGGGTGCAAGTGAAAGATGTTCTCAGCAGTAGGGAGAGTGTAGGGTAGTTCTTAAAGGTCTTCTCTTGCCTCTCCTTTTACTGCTTTTAGAGGAGCAGCAAAGCACCTCCCACATCCCAGGGCCATGCAGAAGCTTGCCTGGGAGGCTGGCACGAGGAGGGTGCGCTCAGAGCCTGACCTGCTCTCTGGTGGTGACCCCACTCCCAAAGTTGTCTGTGCAAATATGTGTGTGGAGGGCTGGGGCCAAAGGGCAAACACACGCTGCTTGTCCTGTGAGGGAAACTGTACCGTCACACACAGCCTGTTCTGGAGCTGTGTGCAAGTTCCTGAGGCGTGCACAAGGATAGAGGTCTGCATGATGGGGATCGAGTTTGGTATTAATTGTCAGAACATCATATTAGACTCCCAGCATATCTAGTGCAAGGATTTTGGAAGGGTGACTCTCCGGGCTTCATCAGAAGACATGCAAATGCATGTAGAGCCAGCTCATGCACCCAGCAGGGAACAAGCTTTCCCTCCAGGTAGGAGAGGGTGGGCCTGTTAGTTGTCTGGGCCTGAGAGGTAGGAAACACCCCAGTGTCAATCCTGGCTCCAGAAGTAGGCAACACAACTGTGTTGGTAATTGCAAGCTGTGTGGGGACTTTTTGACAGCCTTACCCTACACCCTCATTCTTGTCTGGAAAGAAAAGGATGTTTTTCTGCAGTGGAGGCAGAGAAACTGTCTTCTCTCCATTTTGGTCCACATCCAGTTTACAGCATTAGGAGTGGCTCTGGAACAGTTGACTAGGGGACATCATACATCAAACCCATTTTCTTCTTGATATCTTCTAATGCATCAGTCATTGCCTTAGTGGCACGAAGACAGCAAGGGTATTGTCTCCCAGGAGAAATCATGTTGTAGCAGGAGTAGCTCAGTACAGAGCAGAGAGGGTGACAGGGGGGCTCTGCCAGCTCCCCTTTCCCTCCGTGGGAAAGGCTGCTTAGATGCTGGGTGCCAGCAGCACCCTCTGCCTCAGGCACTGGGCCTT
Organism: Cuculus canorus; assembly: GCF_017976375.1. Lineage (NCBI taxonomy): Eukaryota > Metazoa > Chordata > Aves > Cuculiformes > Cuculidae > Cuculus > Cuculus canorus. Next base: position 117,231,015 of record NC_071401.1, on the reverse strand, counting down.
TGGGCTTGTCTGCTTCCCTTGGCAACAGTCCCGGTGACTCCTCCAGCACCATCCCTGCATCAATCACATGCAGGTTCTTGTGGATGCTGGTGTGTGGGTCAGTAATGCTAAATGGGATTGTTTCAGGGAGTGACACTATGGCAAGCTGCCAGCCCCTGGATGGGAAAACAAAAAAATCTTGTTTCCCTGAAGGCTGTTTCTTTGAACAGAGCATCCTGCCCTTAGGGAAAGCCCTGACCCCACCAAGGAGGGCTTGGCACTAAAGCCTCCAGGGTTTCAAGTACTGGTGCCTTCTTTTGCAGGATGGGGGACACCAGAAAGTGATCCCAGCCCTGACTCCTCCAGGGACACAGGTTTTGATGCTGGGCTTTGCCCCGTCCTTCCTCGTGACCATTTTCACCATTTGCCATCTCCTTGGCTCTGCTAGGTGCTGCTTGGCTTCAGTAACTCTTCCCATATGCTTTCATTATTTTTTAAGGGATTATTTTTTGATTAAGACACATTCACTGTCAAGTTTGGTCCTAAGGACAACTCCTACCAATAAGAGAGATGATCTCTGCATCACAGGGATGGATTGATGATGGCACAGGGAGGAAGGTGGCAGGAGGAGAAAGCTGGCTACTATGCTGTGGTTGTCTTCTCAGATTGCATTGTGGGAGGGTTGTGCTGGGGATCATTCACCACATTGAGGCAAAATGATGCTGGTTCAAGGAGGCCTGCAGCCTACTGAATACAAGGGATGGTCTGAGAGCTGTGGTGTAAATCTGTTCCCAACGTGGTGAAATCCCGAGGGAGCCTCGTGGCTCCTCTGTGATGTGGACAAAGGTGTGGTTTTGGACTGGCTGTAGAAAGGTGTAGAGGGCTTTCCTTGTGTTTCTCAGGGGTTACAGTGAGTTCAAACGGTGAGCAAGGCTAGTCAGTTGGTGAGATGTGGATATAATTAAAGCCTTCCAACCTCCTTGCTTTACCTAATTTTTCTTAAATCGAACCTTAAATCTACTTTCTTTTTTCCTCACCCAAGGATAAATGCAAAGCAATACAAATAGGTTCAATGAAAAAACAAATGGTAGAAAACTAACCAGAGATAAGAACGAAGTTTAATCTTTGGTAAAATGGTGGTCTTTCTGCTACTTCCTCAACCAAGTAAAACTTCAGTTGCCAAGGGGACCTTTGCCTCATCTATCATTCAAAAATATAATTTCTCTTGAATTTTAACACACAAAACATCCAGCCAAAGAAATATTTAGTGTGCACAAAACTTGCACCAGACAAACCACAACGAATTCCCCACTGCTGTAATTATCCTCCAACACTATTCTTTGCTCTCAAACAGTCAGGATACACTTGCAGGGAGGCTGTGGCTCACTGGAACCCTAAGGCATCACACAGGGCTGCTCTGGCCACTTTTCCCACAGCAAATCTTTCCTTTCTCCTCAAGGAAGGTGCTCTGGTTTTAGTTTGGGCACATGGCTCCCTAAGCAGTGAGAGCTCTTCTGTGTCAGTTGAGAGTGGAGGTTAAACCAGGCTATGGGTCTCCTCCACGCCCACGTGTGGAGGCTTGCTCATAGTCTGCCCAGGCTGTATCTCCAAAAGTGATTGCTGCTTTGTGAGGGTTCAGCACCCAATGGAGATCAAGTACTCAGTGCAGTATGCCTACATATCCTAAAGAGGCATGGCACTGGCATCTCACCTTCATGTCCGTGAAATGGCCATGGTCCTTCCCTGTGGGCTTTGGGAGGGAGTAGCAGATAGATTACTTGAGTCCTGCTTCAGTGCCTGGTGTACAAATTAGCTTTCCATGTGCTAATAAGAGTTATTTTATTCCCTGATTTCATGCACTGGGTCATACAGGGGAGTCTTACGAGCATGCTTTTCTGGAGACACTCATTGGAAGACATATTCTTGGTTTAGACTCAAGGATAATAAAAATCAGAGGGATATGCTTTTCGCTCTCTGCATGTAGAAGAGGAAATGAGACACTGCTCATTTCAAAAAGATATTGTGGTTTGCTTTTAAGGTGTTTTTTTGGCACACTTCCTAGAAAGCCCCCTTGATTTTTTATTTTCATTTTGCCATTAAACAATTAAATTCAATTTTGGAAAATATTCTACCTGCAACTTCAGGTTTTTTAAAGTACTGTAAGTAACTACAATTTGCTGGACTCCAGCCCTTTGTGGACCTGCATAAGTTGCTAGGAATAGCCTGGTGCTGTGAGTTAACCTTGGTGGGCAGCTCAGTCCCCACAGCTTCTCGCTCACTCACTGCAAAAGGATGGGGGAGAAAATTGGAAGGGTGAAAGTTTATAAACTTGTGGGCTGAGATAAAGATGATTTAATAAGTAAAGCAAAAGCTGTGTGCACATGCAAAACAAAATAAGGAATTTATTTACTGCTTCCCATGGCAGGCAGGTGTTCAGCCATCTCCAGGAAAGCAGAGCTCAATCATGCACAATAGTGACTTGGAAAGATAAATGCCATAATGCTGTTTCCCTCCCTTCCTCCTTCTTCTCCAAGCTTTTGTTGCCGAGCACAACACTTGAAGGTGTGGGAATATCTCTTTGATGACTTGAGGTCAGCTGTCTTGGTTGTATCCTCTCCCAGCTTCTTGCGCACCTCAAGTCTACTCGTAGGCAGGGTAGCCTGAGAAGCAGAAAAGACCTTAATGTTGTGTAAGCACTGCTCAACAGTAGCTAAAACATTAGCATGTTATCAATACTGTTTTGGTCACAAATCCAAAACATATGAACATATGAACTACTATGAATAAAATTAACTCTATCCCAGCTAAAGGGCTGTGCATCTGTTATTTCCAGTGAAGAGGAGTAACAAGTCAGAGCTTTTATCCTGGTACTTTGCTACAACTGCATCATTTGAAGGACATTGGGAGGACAATATTTGTAGGTAAAGCTAAAATCTATTATTAGATGAACTACTACAACTACTAAAAATTAAGACGCTCTTTTGAGAATAGAGTCATTCTTTGCTTTGGGGCTGTAGGCATGAAAACTAGTTTCTTTCCACCTGTACCAATTAGTTTAATAAAAGACACAGGCTTGTAATTGTGCACTCATAGCAGGTGACTGCCTCTGTACTGTTGAAAGTACAACAGGGCAAGAAGTATAAAAGTAACATCTGAATAGGAGGAGTTCTTCAAGTACACAGTGAGTGTATAAATCAGGTCAAAGAAATGAACAAATTAACCTGTCAAATTCAATAACTCAACATGACATGTAATCCAAAGTTCAGCTTTGTTTAGTCTTTTATTGCTTGCTCAGGACCAACTGTTCCTGTAACTTGCTGCTGTTTGGGTTTCTTTTGAGTGTGCGTGTTAGCACTGTTGTTTCAAAGAAGTAATAAAACTTCAAAACCTGGACTTTGAGTTTACACTGTTTGTGCTTGGGAATTGAAATTTTTTAAATGGAATTTGTCTTCATCACCGGGGGAGAGTGTGTGTGTGAGCAGGAAGAGGGAGATCTTTACATATCTGCATCATCTTGAATTTCAAAGGGCTTTACAAATCTCAGTCTTCCAAAATCTACTAAAATGCTGTGCTTTGCATATGAGTATATGAAGCTCATTAGTAAGGGTAGTAATGAGCCTCTATACACCCAAGGCAGATAAATGAGGTTCCAGAGTAAAATGATTTGCTTAAGGTCAGACTCCTGTAAGCTGACAGCAGAGCTGGAAATAGAAACGATTGTTTCCAAGTCTCTGGTACCATATTCCCACGGAGGCAATGTGTTTGTTTTTTTTTTTTTTTCTTTAAAGATGAAAACACTGCTCTCTGTTCATGCTATTTTGCTTCTTGTGCTTTCAATGTATTCTTCACAAATGCAAATGTCCTAACCTAGAGCTATATAAGGCCTTCATTAAAAAACGCTCTCTACTATATCAGTCTTCATGCAATTGTATGAGGCAGAATGGATAGCCCAATTTAAAAATTCCCACGCCTTATAAAATGATTGGCCTAGTTTCTTTAAAGTGGGTTTAAGCCATAGCCCCCAATGTTATTTAATGCGGAAGCCACACTATTAATTGTCTATTTTCTGCCATTAAATAATGAGTTACTGGAAAGAGAGGGAAACACTGTTTGTTTTTCAGGTGCTAATAGCCAACTTTGCTGAGGTTTATTTTCTTTTCAGGCTGTAAGAGAGCACACTGAGTTTCCTCCTTCTTTATACTTTGAGGAGCTATAATTGGGATTGGATGAGCACAGGGAGGTGCAAAACTGATGCTGCATGAGAGAAGCCCAAATATCAGTGTCAGGGCTCTGCCACTGAAACACCCTTTGCTCACAACCTGGAGAGAAACTAGGGATGGCACTCCCACCTGGGGAACGCAGACAGGCTGCATTAAGGAGATGCCTAGAAACTCCCAGCTACCTTTCGGAGGATGAAACATCTTTCATGCTTTTCCCCTTCTTTCCACTAACATCCCTCCTTCACCCCTGTATATACAGCATGCTTTTTCCTCATTTCCCTGTTATTGCTGGAGAAGAACAGCTGTTGGTCTTGTCAACAATTTGGAGCAAGTCCAGTGAAAGGGGTTTTGGCAATTCTAGGCTTGCATGGAAGACTTGTGGCCCAGAAAAAAAGAAAAGATATGCATATACACACATATATATTTATGTATACACACACACATATATATGAATATATACATATGCACATGAGAGAGAAAGCAAAAGTGAGAGTCTGCCAACAAGACTACCATGTGAGTGTGTGTGTATTTTTTTGGCAAGAAATGTGACTTTGTGCCTGCACATTTTATACTGTTTCTACGTATTCTTCTCATCCTAGGCCCATTTTAAGCTTGAGTGGCCAGGGACATGAAATTCTTCACCTTGAGGGCAGTACGAAGGAAGATATCGGTACCTACAGTTATGGTTGACCCATGACCAGCCTTGGTGGCACACATGGCACAGATCATCCATCCCTGGGCCAATGGCAATTTCTCCACCAGTGCCTGAGCCAGCATGGGTAATGATGGCAAGTGGAGAGTGCTAACTGAAAACAAACAGTTTACTTACTTCTTATATAAACCAACGAGATGAACACTCATTCTCCTACTTATCTCAGCAGGGCTGAATCAAATGATGGCTGCAGAGTTCAAATAGCTCACGCTGATTAAAGATGAGGGGGATAGTGTTGTAGGTTATCTGCAAACTACTTTTTCAATGCACTGAGACAGTAGCAATAAAAGCTGTAAACCTCTGTTCTTCTTTTGGCACTAGCCCATTTTAAAGAGCGAGCTACTGAGCTTAATGAGGCAATTCTGTACCATCATTTTTAATAACTGAATGTTTGTCTCCCGGCTATTCAGGTGGGCTATTACTGGTATTTAATATTACTGGCAATGCTGTATATTCTGTGCCAGTGCTGGCAAAGAGCAGGGTGATTCTTCCAGATAACAGCCATGCAATATCATTTTTCTGGGTTTACCTGAGAAAGGCCAGTCAAAGCCACTGCAGGCTTATATTTAGCTTTCCTTTTTCCTTGCAAATGTTATTTCAGACGCTGAAGAGTTAAGTGAAATAATTACAGTTGTAAGCATGTTGATTCTAGCTTCTGTTACAGCAAACATGAAAATGTATTGACCTAAAAGGTAAATGTTGATTGAAGCAAAAAACTGACGTCAATATAAACACCAAAGCATTTTGTGTCTTAATTTTTGGCACATGAACACCGTATTGTATGTATAATACGAAATACTTAGCTTTGTTTCAATTAGATGGATCATAATCTGGTGATTGTGATTCTCATTTCAAGTGTAACAATTTATGATACGACTTACTCTGCTGAAAAAAATGAAATTGTGAATGACTATCTGGAGGGCTGAGCAAACTGGTAAATGATGGTAATTTATTGTTTCAATTACATCAATGGAGTTTTCAGAGAAAAAAATTTGCATACTCTGCCTAGTCTGCCCAATTTTTGGGATGATTTCTTTACTGCCCAGTGTGTTTCGTACTAATATTTCCTCCCCACTCAGAAATCTGCCAATGGAGATCAGTTTGTGAGTGAAGCTGTAGATATTTGGTTGCAGTAGCGTCCCTCCCTCTGCTGCAGACATGCTGGTGCTGGTTTGTAGTTCTCCCCCCTACTCTTGCCTCCCATAGCTTGGTTGGGTCCCTTGTGCAGGTCACTCCACCATCATTAGCATTTCTTCACATAACCACTGGACCTGAGATAAAATTTTTTGCTGTCCTCGATTTTGCATGGCATTGAATTATCTCCCAAGAGGGCAGCAGCAAGGATAAGTCCTGTTGAAGCATTTAGAGAGCCTCAGAGAGGTCCACTGCTGGACCCAACAATGAGACTGCCACCATGTGCGAAATAAGGATAAATTTTATTTTGCCTTTCTAGTAAAAGCACTACTCACAGACAGTGGAGATAGGTCATGGCTGGTGGTGAAATTGATGTGAGGGCAGATCCCGGCTCCCAGAGATGAGGGCTGGGGCCAAGTCCCAGGTGCTAGAGGCAGATATGAGTGGTGGATTGGAACCCAGGGATGAGGTCTATGGGGATAAGGGATAGCCAGCAGCTGGAACGTTTGCCTTAGGGATGCAAGGATGGAGCAGGAGGAGAGGGATACCTATGGCTCCACTAGTGGCCTTGATTGAGTAAACTATGACTAGGATTAGACTTGCAAATCTCCTGATACCCCTTGGGAAAGTACCCCTCATCATCCATAGGGCTTTCCCAGTCTTGCACCCCACTGTGTGCAAACCCTGACTGAAGCCCTTGTTGCTGCTTTGCTGGGGGTGTTTCTTGCAGCCATGGTATCTGCATGTTCAGCAGTGGTGCTGGCTCTGTCACTAAGCCCGCTGTTGAATCTCAACATATCAAAGCCCTTACACATGGTCTTTGGCTTTCTTCTGCTCCTATGAACTGACTAAAACTCGCATTCCTTTTTGTGAGCCTCTGGTGCAGGAGGCAAGTGTGGATAACATAAATGTGTACATGTCCCCCAGAGCAGCACCAGAGAAAAGAAAGGTGATCTGGAAGATGAAAAAATCAGGTGTTTCTTCATTTCTTAGGACAGATCTGACCTCATACATAAGCCTGTGTTTTTTCCCCACTTGTTTTTCTTCTCCCTGATATGTAAGTGGAGACCAACGGGTTTCATAGAGAGTGCGGCTCTTGCCAACCCAGTATTAACAGAGGTTTAGCTTGAACCAAGGGGCTTAGGGTAATGACTTGGTCTGAAGGCAATTTGAAGCAGTGCTTTTTTGACTCTGTTCCTAGAGTATCCCCATTCTACACTTTCAAGCTCCTCACTCCCCTCCCCTTCAGAAATTCTAAAGGGGAGAAACTTTAATGAGGACTTTTAAATTAAACATAGAAGATGGCATTCTCAAGCTACAGGTTGGTTCTGGCAGCTTTTGTGTTGAGACAGAGATTACCGACTTATGACCTGAAATGTTCTCCATTTTCATAATGTGGCTACATTAAAAACATAGTGTGGGTCTGTAGATTTCCTTGGAAAATTCTCAGGGGTATGAAGAAGAATTAAGCACATGGAATACTTTTCCTTGAGCCTTGATGGATAAGCTGCAGGTTTTACTTTTAAAGCAAGAATACTTTCTTTTCTAGGTGATTTCAGGTACTTGAGCTATGTGGTAAAACAAGGTCTTCAACAAGCATTTTTTTCTGTTTTGCAGGTTTTTTGTCTTTGTATTAGCTCTTTTGCCTTCAGGGAAAAGTATGGCAGACAAGATTGGTGCTTAACATCAAAAATCAGTTGGAGAATCCCACTGCTGCCTCTTTTGGGAAAGAGCAAGAAGGACATCCAAGTAAAAAAGAAACAAGTTGGAGAACTTCGCATTTTCCTTCCTCTTCCAGGTGACTTTTAACGTGACTTTTTTTGATAGTAATCTATTGTTTCAGGCCACTGACCATGTATGTGAGCTGAAGGGGACCGCAATGTGATGCTTCAGAGGAAATTTTGTTATACGATGTGGCACACACATGGGAGAGCTTATTTCCACACCTAACACATCTCTCATTTGAGGACTGAACACCCAGTTTATTGAGAAATCATGGTGACATAGTCTTACAAGTTCCTAATGTTGTGCAAAGAAGAAATTGGGTCTCCTGCATTTTAATGGTGTGCTTTTTGTGATTGCTTTTGTGTTTAATATTGCAAGGTAAAACGCATCTGAAGGCAATAGAAGGAGGGACTTAAATACAAAGCAGTTGAAAATGAAAGACTCCTTACATGAGGCGTAGCTTTTGCTGTGTCGCTCAGATCGTCAGGTATGAGCCAGTTGGGGTGGTGGTGGTCTTGACCCCCGAGCCATGGCTGGGCTCTGAGCTCAGGAAGCAGAGTACAGTATGGATCTGGCCATGCAAACTTATCTCAGTTGCCAAAAGCATGTCTTAAACTCTGACTCACCTGCAGAGAGACAGCCCACGGAGGGAAGGTAACTTTTCAAGGCAGTAACTCTTCGGAGTAAAACCGCAATTGAAGGAAATGGGTTGTTCCCATCAATGAGCTCAGGAGCTCTCTGCCGGCACTTCTTCACGTTGTCAGTGGTGTTAGGAACATTCACCCTTGGGAGACAAACTGCCCAACCTACTTGTCACAGTTTACTGATATATCAAGGTTTCATGTAGTTTGTAAACAACTAGGTGATTCATCCTTTTCTTGGTAGGTGAGTGACGTTCCTGTTGCTAGACTGGGTATTTCCCTGACTTCAATACTGATGCCAAGTGACACGCATTTTTCTCAGGGCTCCTCTTCCTGCTGGTTCTCAGCACAGGGAGGCTGAGAGTTTTGAATGTCTCCAGCTACATCACTGCCTTACTCGGGAGAATGACAGGGAGCAGCATGGCAGTGTGCAGTGCATCCTGTCTGACTTGGCTTTCTAAGGGTTCAAGGATCTCCTGCTCTAGTTCTTGCATGAAGCCCAGGTGCAGGATTCCTGCTTAGTCAGCCTGCCTTCCTCTTTGCTGCTTTTTCAGGAAAAACTCAGAAAAGCTACCACATACAGCTGGAGGCTTCAAAAAGATGCATCAGAAATCCAAACTGGCTGACCCGTGCTATGGCAGACAATTTCATAGTGTTACAGCGTTGACTCTGTCACTGGCTGCACATCATGCCTGTGTTTGGTGTGCTGGGATAATTTGGATGAAGACAAAATTTGGTGTAGCTGGGGTGAGTCATTGGCTGCAGGAGCCGTGCAAGCTCCAGTCATGTCTTGCAGAGAGAGCTTGTGTTTCAAGCAGCTCAGATGTTATCTTGTCCGAGGTTCTTTCCACGCTGTCAAAATCAGTGCTACTGGATGATCATGCGGATGTCAGAGAGCAGCTGGTGTGACCTTATTCTCCTTTCTTAAAGCAAACTGGGGTGTTTTGTGAATTTTCATCCTGGTGTAAATCTAATTAATTTCTGCCTATTCAGAAGAAATACTTAGTAGCCTGAGGAATTTAGGTACTATTGACTTGCTACACATCCATTTAGAAAACTGATATCCAGGGTCTGCATTTGCAGCTGGACAGCATGTGGGATATGGCTGGAGTAAAAAAAGCCTCTTAAGAATTATGAATAAACCCTGTCTGTGCTCTATGGTGGATGCTTTTATCAGCTGAAATAAATGCAGTTAAAAATTTCGATTCTGTATAACTGGAACGGTGCAGAAGCTGGGAGCAAGGGATGATATTATACAATATATAAATCCAAGCTACACCCATATCTTGGGTAACGTGAGTGTTTCTCTACACACATATCTGTGTGTCTATATAGTTAATCCTTGAGGTGGAGCTGCTACTGTGTGCAATATGCTGCTTGATTTTTTTGGACTGAAGTAGAAGAAACTGCTCTTCAATTTGTTGAATAAAAATATAATGATTTAAACATAGCTCTTTGCATTTGCTTCACTGAAGATACAGTGTGCTACTTTTGGTTATTTTTGGTATTAATGTCACGTATTGACGTGATTTTTTCCATGCCAGCATATCAACTTCTGGCATAGCCATGCTTATAGTTTTCTTGGGAAATAAGGAGTGCTAGCAAATATGCAACTTCAACTCTGCCAACTAGTTAGTTGACTTCAGCAGAGAAAAAGTGATGGCTGGTGCTGCTTGGGGAGCCAGTGTGGCTTCAGCTGGGCACCAACACGCAACCTGGCCATAAGGATCCCAGCTTTCAGCAGCGCTCAGGCAGGGGGCCCACGGCTGCACACAGGGACGGTTTGAGCAGCCAGAGTGCGTTTTGCACCCCACCAAAGGGGCAATGGGTGGGCTCCCATTTCCGCCCTTGGGCATCACGCAGCTCCCAGTTTCTTGCCAGAGGAGCCCTGAGCTTCTTGCTACCCAGTGAACGGAGGTTGAGTACAGGTGCTGGGGACTCCTGTGACATCCACACACCCATCCCTACACCAGTGTGGGAAACTAAAATGAGAAATGATGGATCGTGGGTATGTCCAAAACCCTGCCAGCCTCTCTCACTCCCATCACCACCTTAAGGCAAGAAACTATGAAAATGAAATGGATAAGAAGCAAATTTTAATGGGCTATGTCTCTGATTGGCAACCTTATCTAACAGAAGAGGAGGCAACAAATGCTGGCTGGTACTGTGGTTAGTTTAAACTAACCAGTTACTCTGTTTCCCCCTCCCCCTCTCCTTTTTTTTTTTTTTTTTGAGAGATTTTCTTGTGATTAAAGACTTCCTTTTTGCAGCACTTTGTGCACCTATTCATTTTTGCAGGTCTCAGTTCCCAACTAATGCCTTATAGTCCTAGAATAGGAAAAAAAATCTCAGATGGAAAAATATCTGCCCAGGATGGCTTTAGCTTTAGAGCAAGCAGTGAAAGTACAGAAAAGCATTGGAAGCACATGAAGATCATCCATCTCCCTTGACAATTTGCTTGAACTGAGTAACAATTTCCTCAAAGAAAATAGAAAAGTTGGATAATTGAAGAGGCAAAGTGCACATGCTACTGCTTATGAGAACGAACCACTGTGCGTAAAACGCCAAGATGCCAAGGATGTCTTGATTCACAAAATCTGGACAGCTGAAAACGTCTTCTGAAAATCTGTGGGATATAGGTAGAATGAAAGTAAAAATACCCATGCTGGTTTCAAAATGTACGTGCAATATTGGGTTTGTTTTTCTTAATAGGGGCTTACTTTTGCATCAAATAGATTTCACTACTTGCTACTGAGGATATCTTCCTAATAGGTGTGTATTTTCCTGTTATTAACTCAAATTAAGTCTTCTCATTAAATATAGATCTCTCCACACATGGATGCATGTTCGCTGATTGCTGTACATGTCTTCGTTCATGACCCCAGGGTTGTGTGCAGCGGTCTCCAGTGTAATGGCAGGGCTGCTGTGGACTTCAGTGCTGCCACTTTCTTTATATTAGCTTTTATCATGTTACACTACTACAAGAGGTCTGGGGGTTATAATTGATGTTTGGATATGCCTTGTGTTGTGAGTCTAAGTTTGCAGGTGTGTGGTATCCTTAACCATCCTTATGTGGCATAGAACTATTTTTTGCACCCTTCCTATACACTCTTTCTATTTGTTAGGAAAGCAAATAGGCACTTGCACATGCACCCAATGGATCATCAAGCCTCCTTGGCACAATTCTCTGTCCTGGCTGTGTTCTACTATTTCGCTGCCTTTTGGATCTGGGTCTGGATGCTACAACCAAACAACTTAGGGATGGCAAAGAAATGAAAACAAAAAGGTTGAGTTTGTGTTCTGGCTCTTGGAAGAGGGATATGCCTAAAAGCAGAAAGTCAGGTTTACCTAAAAACAGGTAGAACCCAAACCATGGTAGGCATGATCTCCACTTGGCTCCAGACTATTACATCAGCAATGGACTCCATCCACAGAAAACATCTAAGGGTTATAAGTATGAGGGATATACAATTAATATGAATTAATAGAATTAATTTTTTTATTTCTGGGAGTGATTACTGGAAAATGGTGGTGATGTTAAGTATTTGGTCTCCCTTACAGCTGTATAGTATTTGTATTCCTTTGCCTCTCGTGTTGTTTTATGAGGATTTTTCTTTTTTCTGGTTTTATTTGTAAACAGGGCAGCGGATGCCAGGGCCTGAACTCTATTATAGATCTAATCCAAAAGCTGTGAAAGTCAGTAATTAGCCTGTGATCTCAACTACTAACAAGCTAATACTTGGACTAGATTAACAAGCTAACAATAAGGTTATTTTAAGACCTGAGACAGAGACTTACTTCCAAACATTTACAACAGTAATTCTGGCTATTCATTTTAACCATGTGAACTGAGGTAGTTGATCTTTTGTTCTTTCTCTTCTACCGAAGTATTTTTGAATGGTAACTTTATGTAATTTTTAATAGGCAACTGTGAATTTTGAGTAAATAAATTTTACATGAACTGTAGCTGGTCCCCCAGTCAACCTTTGATGTTTTGTTGTTGACGGGAAAAAAAGGAATATCTGAAAAGCTCTGATGCATCTAGTGCAATAATTTGCTGTCACACTAAAAGTCTAAAATCCTCTGAATATCTCCCGTACATCTCTCCCTATGATGTCCCCTAGACCTTATCCTTTCTGGCTGTGGAGATTCTCTGATACCTCAGGAGACTGCAAAAGTAGGTGAAAACTTGACCCAGCAAAAAGGTTACAAGTGTTTGTTGCTAATGGAGATAGTGACTTCTGATTTGGTCTGTCTAAGTGTGTCCAAAAGGACATCTGATGGAAATGGCAGTAATGTTATCTTTGTTTTTGAAATGGGACCAAAAATTGCATATGCATGATTTATACTTGTCTCTTTGGCAGAGCTAAAACTGGGGTCTTCAGATTTTTTAGAGAGAGCAACAGTTTTTTTCTGGTTGTTTGTGCATCTACCAAATGATGGAGAAATAAAGAACTGAGAGCTGCTGAGCCAGACAGGAACCTTGCCTCACAGGTGTTATTTGGATTAGCCAACTCGCAATATGTAACAGAAATGTTTCCTTTCAGATCTAGAGTGAATAATGAAAATGCTCCATTATAGAAACTGTCAAAACATTTCTTATAGTGGCCCCAATTTTGCAATGTTACTGCTAAAAATTAACCTGGCTGCAGGGAATGTATTCTGTGTCATGAGACTGGTCAGCGTGAGCATCATCAAGCTGTGGGCACTTCATCTGTGAATGTGGTTAGCTGTCTTCATAAGCCTTTAACCATGGAAATCCCCACTGTAAATTAACCTTTCCACACTGTCAGGAAGCAAGTTGGCTAGGCATGTCCTTCCGTGCAGCCCCAAATCCGTTCTACCATTACCCTGAGCAGCTCTTTACCTTGAGAGGCGTTTTCCTCTGCCTGCCTGGCCGCTCTTATGTGACCCTGAAGAGTTCACTGCAAAGCCTCAATGTTGACATCAGGAATATGACAGCCTTTATCCGGCCACAAGCGTTTTTAAAAGTGCTGGCTGGTGGCCCAAGTTACCTGAAGCAGTTACTAATTGTTTGGTGATGACGCAAATGCTGGGGTCCAATTTCAGCCATGCTGTCGGCTCCCAGGCAGGAATGACCTGCTCAACTATTATTGCTCTCCATATCCTGGTGACAGGCAGGCGAGCAAATTCCCCAAGTGCTGTGCTCCTACAGTAGGTAGGTTATATTGAAAGGTTCATTTGATTGCTTTTGGAGTGCAATACTCTTTCCTGTGGCCTTTGCTCTGATTTAAACCTGTGGTTTCCCCCCACCCCTATTAAATGTAGAAACTGTTCCTGGTGCCTATCTGAGCATCATTTCATGTATGCTTACTCTACACACTTCTGTTATTATCCAAAATTGATGAAAAACCAGGTTCAATGTCTTAAAGACTCTCCTTATCAACCAGTTACCTGGCCTAACTCTTCTACTGCAGGCACATCCTACAAAGCTGTCTCAGCTTTGCACTACCCCATTGAAATAGAATTGTCTTCTGTACTACTGGCAACAATTGTGGAAAACTGTTGTAGTAGTTCCTGAATTAACATTTCAGGAGTTTTATAGACTTTTATAATTTTTTTCGCTCCTGATTTGGTCATTTATAGCAAGTGCCCTCTGATGTTATCCATGCAATGGTCTAAGCATAAGATATATCTGGAGATATCCTCCTATCCATCCTGATTCTGTGATGTGGAGTGAGTCAGTGGCTGCCCTGGTATCACTTGCCATTCATTCGCTATGATTAATGGGAGAGGAGCAAGGCAGAAACACAGAACGGGCTGCTGAGGTCCCCTGGGACCACACCACATGCACCAGTGCTGCAACTTCTGCTGCGGTTGTCTTGTTTGGGGCCAGTCCTGAGAGGCAGACGTGTGGGCGGATGGGCGAAGGGGCCTTGGATAAGAGTCTGAGACTGGGCGAAGTATTGTGAACAACTGCAGTACACATTTTCTGTGCACAACCATGAGAATACTTTCTGTACAGCTTTGTCACACGTATGGTTATTCAGTTCTGTCTGAGCTCTTTACAAGACAAGTGAAGTGGAGGGAAGAGAGAAAAAAAAATCTTTGTTTTTAATGGTAATATTTCAAAACAGTATAAAAACCTCTTCAGTGGCCAAACCACAGAAATTGCCATGCAGATCCAAGAGCAGGTGTGCCTCCTGGAGCTACTGGAACACCATCAGAAACCTGCTGGTTCCCCAGTAGAAAGTGTCCTCTTAATTCTGGGTCAAATTCTGCTCCAAATGTGGTTGAAAGAAAAGCTTCTATTTACTTTAATGGTCGCTGGCTTTCATCTGTTGTTTTTAGAACAAACTGAGATCAGACGTGAGAAGACCAAAGTATGTCTGTTAGGGCAGGAGGAAACCAGCAATGTGCTAGGAGAGGTTGGGAATGAACTCATTGGTATGTCCGAGTCCTTGAGATAAGGCCTTTTAGGAGTGTAACATGTTAAAATGGTCTCCTGGTCTTTCGACATGAAGCTGACGTTATGGCTTTCCATCCTCACTTCTTATTGTCTTTAATTTCATCCGCAGGTCTGCCTGGGTGCCTGCAGCCAAAAGTCTGTGCTGTATTCAGCTGTGACCCAGCACAGTAGTTCATTTCTGTCAGGTCTTGTGCCACTCTCTCCTGCCAAAACAGTGGCTCTGGGTAGCCCTCCCTGCCCCTGTTACTATGAATGTGACTTACCCAGCAAAACAGCTCTGTGCCTGGCATCAGATATTGAACTGTCCCCGGGTGTAACAGGTGTCTGCCCACATGCATTGGCAGGTGTTTATGCTTAGCTGGCTTCATGAAGCTTCATGGACTTTGCGTGACACCCAAAAACTTATTTATCTTCTTCAGCTACTCTAGCATAGAGACATGAACAGCTTCACCCATTTTTTGTGCCGTGGAAGTTATCCCATTCCTTCAAGAACTGTAGGCTGGCTGTATACATTCTTGTATTCTGATGGAAATAGGGAGAGAAAGCAGGTAAATTATGTGCATAGACTACTACAGGATGCATTTCTTAATTCGATTTCCTAACCATATGGCCAGTTCATTTTCTGGGTCAGTGTGGACATAGGGCAGTAAGTCATGCATAAGACAAAGGTCCAAACAGATTCAGGCCTTCTACCATTATCATTATCTCTTTTCCCATCACAAACTTCAGAAAAAATCAACTTATTATTCAGCAGGAGAGCTCCTTTCCCATCCACTTTCCTCCCCCCTATTTCCCAAACCATTCCCTCTCATTTAAAGCCTTCCAAAGCATTTAAGACTTGATACTCCAGAGTGCTGGGCATCCTGGCCCTGATTCAGTAAAGCAGTTAAACATAGGAATAATTTCATTTGAAGTCAATGCAACTATTTGCATCCTTTAGTTGCTTTGGAGTGAATTGCTCCATATTCAATAGGGTGGAGCTCATCGAGTCCTTTCCTGGCTGCTACACTCAAGTTTGCTAGACCAGGAGGAAAGCTAAAGAAGCTCTTTTCAGTGTTTGCGCTGCTGGAAACAAAAGGAAGCGGCATCTAGAAAGGCTATTTCTAGGCAGGATGGGGTTGTGGTTCACTAATGCTGTATTGTAAACGGCTTGTTCTCATTGTATTCTTATCAGAGCCTGGGAGATTATGCTTATCAGAGTCTGTAACATTATTTTTATCAGTTTGAAAGATGATTACTTTATACCAGGGCAGCTGTGAGCCTCTTAAGGCCTTTACTTTTATTTACCTCTCTGCTACACTTTTCTGCTTCTTTCCCATCAGCATTTGCCCTTTGATATGAAAGCTCAGAAAAGAGTGACATTTAAATATAATAGGGGACTGGAAGTGTTTTATGGTGTAAAACACCTGTATGTGTGATTTAGATCACTATCTCTCAGTTCTCAAGTAAAATAATGGCTCAAGTAGGGCTCCAGTGCCTGTTTTAGGAGATTTAGCCCAGTGATGCTCATTCCTGGTAGCTGAGGCTGATGGTAGAACGTAAAGGTATACAGCCGTGATTTTATCTGTGCTACCTTGGGCTGCTAGTTTGTGGTCCAGGGTGAGCTGAGCAGCTCTCTAGGACAAGAACATCCTTCTATTATGTGTGGAGTCCAGAGTAAGACTGAAGCTCCTGAATCCTCCTGGAAATAGGTCAGATAATAATAACAACAACAACAATAATAGTTCTGTTCCATCTTAAGTGTCAAAACCACCAACTCAGCCAATATGCACATACTTGTATTTTGATATCCTAGACTGAAACCTTAGCAGACTCCACGCTCAGTCCTCATCAGAGGAGTTGTGATAGGGTTTCATCAGCAGATACTCCAGGCCTCTTGTGAAGTCTATGTTGCCAGGAGGTGCGGTGCCTTGGTGAGCATAGTGCTGACCTCAGGGTAAGCAGGAACAGTGTGTCCATGGGTACTGTCTCACAGGGCAATGCGGACAGGTCCTGCTCTCCTGGCTGTGAGAGAGAGGCTGACTACAGGGGAGCTGGTCATGATATGACACTAAAACTCTGGACCTGGCCCCTTTTGTTTCCTGGCTTAACAATCAAAGAGACTGGCCTTGACTGTTCATGTTTGTGATGTAAAAGAGGCCCAAGAAAATTGTGCGAATGCTTGACGGTTTTTATTTTATCGTGCTTACACTTCTGTGTTCACTTTCCTGCATATAGCCTGTGCATAGGCATTTGACTGTGGTTGGTGCTGCAGAGGCAGCAAGGGTGTCTGTGTGCTGACTCAATATCTGTGCAACTCACTGCTCACGTGACTGGAGGATCATGATGGGTATTTCGTAGAGAGAGGCAAGGAACGAGAAGGGGAAGAGTTGTACTCTGTTGATGAAAACCTTAAATGTATAGAGGTCAACTATGACAATTGTAGAAGCCCTTTCAGAAGCCTTTGGGTCAAGATGAGAGGCGTTGTCTCCAAGTACACACGTGGTACTGAACTCCAAACCCAGACAATAAGGCCAACGAAGTAAAATTTGGGTCACTTAAACAAGATTCTGTTGAAAAGAACCTGGTTCTTATAGGTGAGTTCAACTACTCAGGCATTTGTTGGAAGAACTACAGCAGCTCACTTGTCACTTATCAAGTTCCTGGAATGCACAGAGGACTGCTTCCTCATACAAATGTTAGATGTGCCAACCAGGAATGAAGCGCTGCTGGAACTGCTACTCACAACCCAAGAAAACCTACTTTGTAATATATTAGCTAGTGATAGCCTTGGCTGCAGTTATCACAATTTGTGGACTTTGGGATCCTACGGAGCATGCTGAAGGGATTCCATGGGAAGCTTCCATGGAGGATAGAGGTGCTGGTAAGTTCTGGGAGTTTTTCAAGAACACTCTCTTGAAGCACAAAACCAATTAATTCCCTTTAAAGTTAGGGGAGTATGCAGAGCAAGAGATCCCCTTGGCTTAACTGTGAGCTTCTGAGTCTGCTCAAAACTGAAACAGATGCATACCAGAGATAGAAAAGTGGTTCTCATTGCTTTCTTCAATCCTGTTTTTACCAGCACTGTTGTGCCCCAGGCCTTGGGAACAAAAACCCATGATGATGCAAACCCACAATCAGTGAAGGAAGAGATGGTATGCAAACTATTACAGGAGCTTGACCCCTACATATCAGTGGGCCCTGACAATATCTACCCGAGGGTGTTGGGAGAACTGGTTAATATTGTTGTGAGGACACTTTCCATAATCTTTGAGAAGCTGTGGAGATTGTGGGACATCCCAGAAGAAGGCTAATGTCACCCTTATCTATGTGAAGTAGAACCAGGAAATTATAGGCCCATCATTCTTACCTCAGTCCTTGGGAAAGTTATGAAATGAATCCTTCTGGGGGTTACCGCAAGTCAAACAAACCACATGATTGGGAAAAGCCAGCATTGCCACTAAAGGCAAACTGTGTTTGACAAACCCTATCACCTTCTGTGACAAAGTAATCTGCTTGATTGACATGGAGCGAGTAGTGGACTTTGTCTACCTGGATTTCTCCAAGACTTTTGATATGACTTTCCATAGCTTCCTCCTAGCAAAACTGGTATGTTATGGTTTAGACAGGTCATCTATGTGGTGGGTGGGGAGGATGCACCCAGAGGGTGGTAGTAAATATCTCCTTTTCAAACTGGCAACCTGCCGCAAGTGGGGCCTTCCAAGGTTCAATATTGGGCCTACAGCTGTTTAGTATCTTCATAAGTGATCTGGATGGTGGGATCAAGTGTGCCCTGATGAAGCTTGCTGATGACACCAAACTGGGTGGGGAAGTGGACACTTTGGAAGGGGTAGCCACCCTGCAGGAAGACCTGGATAGGCTGGAGGAGTGGGCGAATGAGAACCTTATTAAGTTAAAGATGGAGAAGTGTAAGGTCTTGCATCAGGTAAAACGTAATCCAGGAGTGCAGCACAGGCTACTATCTACCAGGCCAGGGAGCAGCTCCGTGGAAAGGGACCAGGGGGTCATAGTGGACAACAAGTTCATATTGAACAGTGTGCTACTTCAGCAAAGAAAGGCAACAGGATGCTATGTTACATCAACAAGGGCATCACGAGCAGAGATAAAGAAGTCTTTAACCCACTCTACGCAATGCTTTTCAGGCCACGCCTGGAATACTGTGTTCTGTTTAGGTCCCAAATATAAAAACCAGATGTGGACAGGCAGGAGAGGGTCCAGACAAGGGCCAGAAATATGATCAAAGGACTGTGAAGCCTGCCATAGGCCAAGAGAACTAGCTTTGTTCAGCCTTGAGAAAAGAAGGCTCAGGGGAGATCTTATCACAATGTTCCAGTGTTTAAAGGATGGCTACAATTAAGACAGAGACTCCCCTTTATTACAAGGAGTCACTTGGTAAAGATAAGGGGTAATGGGTACAACTTACTCCTGTGAGTACTTCACAGTGAGAACAATCAGTCATTGGAATAATCTCTCCAGGGTAGTGGCAAATTCCTCAACACTGGACACTTTTAAGATTCAGCTGGACAGGGTGCTGGGCCAAGATAGGTTTGACCAGATGATTCTTGATGTCCCTTTCAACCTGATATTCTATGATTCACTGAGTGAGTAGCCATCTCAACGCACCACAGCAGCCGGAAAGGGCCTGTAATTTCTCTGTCAGCGGCGATCCCCACTTCTGCTCCTACCCTCTCATGTTACCTCTTAGTGGGCTGCCATCAGAAAAGAAGCAGAAAAAGTGCTGTGGTGAAGTAACTGGACTTAAAAAGGGGAGTCAACTAGAAGCAATCAGTCATGTTCCATAAAACATTTTCAGCAAAGATGTAAAAATTGGAGCTTTACTACAGACGGGGGATAAGCAATGTGCATGCGAGGGACATATGTAAGGTATCAGGCCAAATGCTTGCCTGGCTGAGGGTCCTGCCCCTGTCCTGCAGCAGCAGCTGTGGGACCCATATGGCAAGGGCAAGCTTTCCCCTCTTGCAGCATGCCTGCCTCAGGGTGAGCAGCCCGCACTCCACCTCTGCCCCACTGCACTCCCAGTGCTGTGGCCAGGCACTGGTGCAGAGCATCCCAGCAGAGAACATGTAGAGCTTGATTGTGCTCCAAGAGCAGGGAGCACTGGCCCCGGTGTTGCCCTGGGCACAGGCAGGGAAGCAGACCAACAAACATGCCTCTTTTGGCTAGGGCCAAATGCAGCCTCTGCACAGATTTTTTGGAAGTATGTCCAGACTGTTTCTCCCACGGGCTGTTGCTGTCTGGATGCAATGTAGGCAATAAACCCCAAGAACAGCAGTGCCAATTGGGAGAACCAGACCCTCAGACCGTGGTTCCCTCTTCACTGGCAGTGCCACATAGAAGGTTGTGCTGCAGCTACTGGGAGATGCGGTCTGAACTGAAGTTGCCTAACCCTCCACAGTTTTTGCCTCCTTTTGGCAATTTTTAACTCAATAAACCTCCATTGAGGAAAGATGCTCAGTAAGCCCCCTCTCTCTTCTGTCCACAGATGGTGAAAACACGGTGGCATGGCTGTGCCAACTTCTGCAATTGGGTCACCGTTCATGGCAGCTGCGCTGGGCTTCTTTCACTTGTCTTTGCTCCTTCGCGCCCTGCAACCCAGGGTTTCAGCTGCTGAGAAGCCTTTGCTGACTCCCCAGACATGTGCTTCACTGCGCCCACCAAAATGGAGCTGTGTTGGCCCCTGGGGCTGTGGTGAAAATGTTTGGAGTTGTGGCTGGAAAACTCCCCTTACTCAGGCACTTGAAGGGAAACCGCCCAGATGTTTGGTGGTTTCATTTTTCATTTTTTTTTTAATTTTATTTTTTTTTCACCCTTAAAGACACGAATTTACAAGTTAGCCTTGTGAGGACTTTTCTTTTCAGCTTGTATGGGAAAGATCTATGTGGTATAAAGGGAAGGGTACAGTCCCTAATTTCTGAATACTTAATGCTGGTGAAATTTGCAACAGGTTTGCGTCATCCATCATGACCGCATCTCCGTCTCCTACTGCTGTGGGTCTGTGCCCCATAAAAGCGTGGATTGGAGATCCTGGGCTGCTTGGGAAGAGGCTGGTCTCTCCAGAAAGCTCTGTTGATGTGGATTTTACAAAGATCTGGAACAATTTTTTAATGTAGCTTGTACACATTTTTAACAGAAACTTAAATCTAATCTAGAAATAATATTGCAGATTGACATTATCCAAAAGGAATGAGAAAATACTACAAAAACTCTCTGCGGTTCAGTCTTCAGTCCTAACCTAAAACTTCCTCTCCTCTTGGACTTTTGCTAGGACTATGATATCAGCTGTGCTATGTTTTGCCAGTACAAGTTGTACTATTTAGACATTGCAACTCCTGACTGACAACTTCCCTGCCCCTGAAAATGTCTGCAATGTGTATACCGGGCCTAAGTGATGTAGCCTTGAGGCGTCTCATCAGCAGTGGTTTATGCAGATACTCGGATTTGTATGAGTTTCACAATCACATTTGAAGCCCCTGGGCTGCTGGAGCACTCCCTAGGAGCTGGAAGAGGCTGGGGCCCACAGCAGTTTGCAAGGTAGAGCTCATTGTCTTGCTTTAAAGCAGCTCCTCATGAATGCCGTGGACTGAGAGCAGAGGGACAGTGGTGCTTCCCACTGCTTGTACCCAGGGGAATAAAGGGAAGTGGGATTAGTAGGAGTTTTCAGAAGCCTCTAACTCCCTGGAGAAGCATAAATATCTTCAAGGGATTGCCCTGAGGTGCTTCTTAAAAAAGCAGCCGGGTTAAAGTGGCTTTGCTAGGTTTGTTCCCATGAATATGATTTTCCCTAGGCACACTTTTTACATATACCTGTTAGATAAAAGCTACCACACAGTAAAAGAAAAACAACATACAACCCTCTTAATTAAAGATACCAAGGGAAGGAGACTCCTCACACAAACAGAAAAAAAGAGGTGAGATGGTTCTGGTTTAAAGAGCCCTGAGAAATAAAGCTGCCTGTGATTGCTACAGTGGTCCACCCAGGTTCCTGCACAGAGCCTAGTGGATGAGTGCTGGTGGCTGGGATACTTATCAGGGGTTCCCAAACCCCTCTCTTCTCTTCCACTGCAGACCAATCTCTCACTGCCCAGTGACGACAGGCATTGGAAAACCCAACTTAAAAGCTTCTCCTGCTGATCTTCTTTCTGGGGCTGATCCCTCTGTGTGTACCCTGCCTGCAAACTTGTAGCTCCCTGCCTAGGTTATCTGGCTGCTTGTCCAGCCTATACTGCGATCCCACTGTCCCCAAACTCCTGGGAGGTTTCCTGAATGCCTGTTGTCCCCCAGTGACAGTGGGATGGCTTTGTCCATTTATGTGTGCATCGTCCTGGGTCTCCCTGCTCCATCCTCACTTTCTACAAGGCCCCTCTTCTTCCCCCCTCCCACCCAGATTCTGGTGAGGGCAGGCTGTCCAACTCTCCTTCTGCAGAATTGTGACTCCTGGGGTAGGGTGTAGTGATTTTTACCTGGTTCTTCCTAGCTAGCCCTCCATGTTCCATGTAAGCAATCCCACAGTGCTCAGAGACTGGGAGTAATGAGTAGGTTATTTCGCCCACAGCACTGAGAGCATAAAGCAGAGGAAAAGGAAGCAACGACTGGTGCTGATTGAAAAGCCAGCTGCTGGATGTGCCTATTTTGTGCCAGTTAATTCAACTATGTTGACAACTTTCTTTGATATAAACTCACTCTTGTAAACAAGCCTATGATCTTATATTTGAAAGTAGGGAAACTTCTGTTGTTGGAGGTCTGGAAGCTGCAAAGTCTTTTTTCATGTGTGATGACAGTATGGATCCATGTGATGTGCCTTTCAAAACACTTTCATCTAGGACATTGTGGAAGGAGGGAAAAGGTGGAAAGGAGGTGGGGAGTGCCTTCACCAGGTAGGGGCTGCTCAGTATTGGATCTTAAAAAACCCATCTGATCTGATGGATGTGTATTTGTGGTCTAACAGGAAGGTGGTTCCATGTGCTACCCTATCTGTCCTACTACAGTTTGTGCTCAAGTGTGGTCACAGTTTGGGAGCTCAGTAATGAACTGGTATGAACAAAAGTGGTCTGGCACCTTAATAGTGGAGCAGTGGACCCAACCAAAATGACTCATAAAATAAGGAGCTACAAGAGCTGTGTGTGAGGTCTATAAGACAGTTCAGACTTAGCAAACCCTTGTGAGAGTGAGCAAAAGATTATCTTGCTCTCCCATTGGTCTACTGATCATGGGAACGCGGCAGTGAAATATTTATTTAGAAGGCTAGTTGTGTAGGTGGCCGAGCGTGTTATCACAGAAATGAATTGTTAGTCATGAGAGCATACTTGCTAGACATGCCTTCTACATGCACCTTCTCGTGCAGCAGCTGGCTTTATCTCCTGGCAGGGTGCGGGCCCTTGCCAGTTTGGCATGGGAACGCGGCAGGACAGGACTTGACACAAGGAGTCTGGAACGGAACACCGCTCCACCAGCACCAAGTGCTTCGCCTGCATTTCCATGTCTAAGCGGTCTAATTCACATTTGAATTAATGCAGTGTATATGAAGACGCTTACAGCTAACAAGTGGTTGTGGTTTTGTTTTGTAAATCACTATCTCACTTTCAGATCAATGAAACTAACTCTGCAGCTGACAAACAAAGTTAATATACTAAGGCTTTCAGATGGATGTAAGTCTTGTATTGACTTAGGTTTTGGGTGTCCAACTTTAGCTAAACTTCCGGTGGATTTTAGAAATGCAGATACTCTCAAGGACATCAAAAGTACAGGATGGGGGATGATGTGATTGAGAGCAGCCCTGTGGAGATGGACTTGGGCATGCTGATTGATGAGAAGCTTGACATGAGCGGGCAATGTGAGCTCACATCGCAGAAAGCCAACTGTATCCTGGGCTGCATCAAAAGGAATGTGGCCAGCAGGGCGAGGGAAGTGATTCTTCCCCTCTATTCCTCTCTCGTGAGATGCCACCTGGAGTATTGTGTCCAGTTCTGGAATCCAGAAGGATATGGAACTGTTGGAATGGGTCCAGAGAAGGGCTTCAAAGATGAGCAGAGGGTTGGAGCACCTCCCATATGAGGACAGGCTGAGAGAGTTGGGGTTGTTCAGCCCGGAGAAGAGAAGGCTCCGAGGACATCTTACAGCGACATTCCAGAACTTGAAAGGGGCTACAGAAAAACTGGGGAGGGATTGTTCACGAAGGCTTGTAGTGATAGGACGAGGGGCAATGGCTTTGAGTAGATCCCCCAGACCAGCTGTGATGGAGAGGGCTATAGGACTCTGTTGCAGAGAGCTGCAAGGATGTACCAAAGGAAGCAGAGATGGCTTTGGTGGGTGGCACACATCTGAAGGCCACTTTCAGAGGCACCCTGATTTGCGAAGGGGTTCCGATCCACTGCCATGCTGTTAACTTATCTATAGCACAAATTGCCAAGGTTTTTCAACCATCGTTTTCCTGCTACATATTGATTTTATTCTGTTGCCTAAAGGTACAGAAATAATTATCAGAAGACTCTTCCCATTGCATTTACTATGTATTTAATTCAAAGTTTTATCATATAAAGTAGTTATGCAAGAAAAACAGTACTGTAGCAACTCAAGCGCGCTCTTCCAGATGATGTGAAACAGGAGGTCTGCATTGACTTCTTCTAGTCCTTGTTGTTTTACAACAGCAGCAGAAGCATGGTGCTAAATGACATTGCAAACAGCAATGGCTTTTGTTTCATAAACAGAGGCCCAGTATATATTCCAGGGAAGCTCTCACTGTTTAAGCAGCTTGTTGGGGAATTGAGCCAACTTGTTTCAAATCAGTGCATCATTGCCCCACAGTTTCCTTCCAGTCACGATGGGAGGGGATCCAGCAGATCTGTGACATTTCCATATTTTTCACATTCACCTTGTGTTTAGATGATCCAGGATTTTTAGAGTGGTTGCCTCTAGGCTTGGGGACTCTGGGGGTCACTGTAGCCATGTCAAATGCTGAGCCCTTTGTTGGATCTCTTCTAGAGATTTTCCCATGGCAGAATTGCCCACCATGCATTAGCCAGCTTTGTTATAATAGGAAAGCCTTTTGCGCCTTACAGTGCCAAGTCTCTGAGTCAGATAGTTCAAGCATCCTTCTTTTGCTCTGCTCTTCCATGCTGCAGATCCATGCAGAGTCTCCCACAGCCAGCTGACCACGGGTGCTGTGTCCGGCTCAGCAGGTGGCCAGTTGACCATGTGCACAGACATCTCTGAAATGACCTCCCTGCAGAATGTGGCAGTGTCTGGCCCACGGCTCATTGAGGGGCTGAGACTGAGGGGTTGCCTCTTTGCATGCAATATTTGATGGTGGCAATCCTGACAAGCTTGTGGATGCCATGAGCATTACTTGTTGTAACCATTACCTGTGAACTAAGCTTGCAGGTGGAAGTGAGCTGCAATTGTGCGTCTGTCTGTGTGTATTTGTAGGTAGCGCAGATGAAAAAAAAAGCTTGCACATGCCAGTAGGTAATTTGGGCGTTGATAAAGAATCTCTCCCTTGCAACTGAGTGGCTTAAATCCAGCTCATGGCCAAGAGAGAATAATGATTAGTCCTGAAAAGAAGGCTCTTCAGCATGCTTTTCCTGCTGCAGTCCAACATCTGATATCCACTTCTTAAATGGGAATAGGTGTATGTGCATCCTGGAGAGGAACTGACACTAGTGGCTGGCTGAAGGTATAGCTCCATCTCACCTCCTCCCAATGAATGGCTCCTGTAAAACGGGGGGCAAGCATATGCTGGCCTGGGTAGAGCTCCATCTCTATACCCTCACCTCTGTGGAAGAGGTGTTGTGCTGGATAGCTGGTGGTCGTCTGAAGCTGCCTGCATTTAGGTGTTTGTTACAGCTTGTGACACCAGAGAGCGTTTATGCTTTGCCAGGGGAGGCAAGATCAGCCAGGAACTGCTTTCAAGTTGAGTAGCACTGTTTCCTACTGAGGAGCTTCAGCACTCAAAAAAGCATCTGAATATATAGGCTGGTGGCATGTCTTTGGAGAGGCTGCCGGTCAGTGAAGTAAAGGTGGGTGGAGGTGCAGAGTAGGACATCTCTTGGTGGCACCTCATGGAAGGCATCTGAGCAGAGACCAGTTTTTTTGGCAGCTCCAGGTTCTGCTTTCAGATCCTCCACCGTAAGTTTCTGTAAGTGCTGTCTCTTTTATTTCTCCAACTAGTAGTCTACTTATATGGCAAACTCTTTGGCCCTGGGTGTTTTGTATTTTCCTGTTGTTCCCTGCAGCCTTGGTTTGATTTGATTCTTTTCTAGAGGGTGGAAATTACTCACTCTGCAGATCCATGGGCACCTGAGATGGCTGCTGCACCACAGGCATAGGCGGGCAGCCTGCCCGGGGAGGCTTTGGGTACATACGTTGACTTCTGGATACTTTGCTGACTACTCAGGGCTGATATGAGCAACTAAGTTAGATGCCTAAACTTAACCTAAGATGGTGTGACAATCCTCCTCATCCCTTCTCCACATGCACTTTTTTAATTCACATTCATGTTTCTCTATGGCTGATGTCTGATTTCTGTCCATTAATTTCCACCTGAAGACCTTTTTACATGCAGTCAGTGTTGTGATGTGGCCTGTTCCTGAGTAACTGAAATGCATTGAACATTGTTCTGAAAATCTCTTCAGAGCCTGAAACAAGAGATCATCTATCCTTTTGTGCATCAAGATTGTGGTTTGAGATGCATGCTTAGTATGATTGATGTTAGACAGTATTTAAAATTTCTGTTGCATCAATGGAAAAAGATAAATTCTTCTTGCCAAAAGCCCCTTCTTAGATATCTATCAGTACATTGCCTAGCTTAAATGAAATATCTACATCGTAGCTCAAAGCTATTATCACGTTAGAAGTTAACTTCCCATCTGCATGCTGCATGAAAGAGGATATAACCTCAAAATTAAGATGTAATAGTATGGAATATAAGATGTAGCAGTTGGACTATAAATTGGTTGCTTCCTCAGAGAAGACACTTTTTTCCTTAAATACTTGGCTAAGCTACGTTGCTTGATCAGTTACAATTTAAGGCAAGTTCCCTCTAAGCCAGCTGTGCTAAAGATACGGTTGTCTGCCTGCTTGTTACTGCTTCTGTGCCAGAGGGAGGCAGCTGCAAGAGTGACAGCCCTCTCTGGTGTGTCATGGCAGGATCCCCACAAGCATTTCCCAGGCACAATCCCCCTGCCTAGAGCAAGCAGCTGGCTCTGGTGGTTTGAGGGTTTGCCCTCAGCACGAGTGCACAGGGCAAGCTACTGGGCCGGAAGACAAAGTGAAGCCCTGTCTAGATCTGCCAACAAAACTGCTCATTATCTGTAACCCACTGGAGATGAAAGAAGCCCCAATTACCTATTTAAACTCTTTGAATGAGTGCATTGTGGCTGCAGTACAGATGCACGTAGGGATGCTAAGCTGTTGAGCTGACACAGCAAGATGTGTAAGTCTGGTCCACCCAAGGCTCCAGTTAGAGCAGGCTGCAGGGTGTAGCAGTGACATGAGCTCTATGGGCCGGAAACAGGAGAGATTGCTTGTATTCCCGGTAGTGGGAAGGTGCCCTGTGGTATTTCTAAATGGTGGAGGAAAGAAAGGGCAGCTAATCTTAGAGTGTCTGCTGTAGTTAAAGTAGACCATGGGCTCTCAGGTACTTAAATTTGCAGAATGATGTTGTGTGTGATGGGAGCAATACTAGTGTTTGCGTTTGGATTTTCTTGAATTGTATGTCAAGGCTATGGGGGTGCCAACCAAAGCCATTTCAAGTCTGGACTATGATATTTATGTATTAGGATGACTCCTATCAGCATCAAATGACATTTCACAGCTCATAGACCTGCTTATCTCACATGTGGTGAAAACAGTGATTCTGTTGCTGGAGAGCAGGGAATCTGTAGTTTCTTATTATGAGATGTATAATTTTCTGTGGTTGATCTTTGAGCCTCTCTGACTCTAAAGCACTTGGGAACTGCCAAAGCTGAAGCTAATGTTTTGCCCCCTAACTCATGTTTTAGTGAGGCCTTCACACAGATTTTCACATGAGGAAAGGAGAGGAAAATGCTGGATTTTCCCTCTGCAAGTAACTGTGATCAGGAACCAGTGATGTCTTTGCACACCTGAAACTAACCTTCAGATGGGAGACTCCTGGAGACCTTTCCAGCTAGCAGGAGGCATCATGATTGGAGTCTATTGTCTATTGGAGTCTGTTGTGTCAAGGGGTTTACCTTTCAGCACCTGCCTGGTATGCAGACTTTTGAAAGACACTTTGATGAAAGCAAATAATTATAATTGCAGAAAAATATCCAGCTTGCTAATTGAATTAAAATCTGAAATCTTCATGCATGACTGCATCTGAGGGAGAGGATGAGCTCAGCAAAGCAGATCACTATTGTTCTAACCAGCTCAACACTGCCCTAATGAGTTTCTGGCTTGAGGATGAACTTTCAAAACACACATATCCACAAATACAACTGTGAATGGATCAAGTGGAAAGGCTGCATTTCAGCATGCTACTCCAGTTACAGATCTGCCTTGAAATAGTGATCAAGGCACCATCCCCTTTGCCAGCTCTTTCAGTGGCTTTAATGTGCATGTGAGGCACAGGGCTGTGCCAAACCACTTGCAGTGTGGAGAAGAGGGAGGAGTGGGATCTGGCAGCAGCAGGAAATGGAAAGAAAAGGGGGAGCCTGGTGGAAACCAAGCTCTTCCTTCCACCATTTCTGACAGGGATGGTATTTGCAACATTGTTGTGGGACACTGCATCTCTCTCTGGACATACATAATGTGAATTGCCCGACCCCCTTGTCAAAGCAAGGCCAAAGGACTTCACCCTGACTCGAGGAATTGTTTCTATGAATCTTCTGCTGACCTCCAGAGGTGGTGAAAACTGTCCCCATTTAAACCAGATTTACACAGAAACAGGGTCATGTCTTGCAAAATATTTAATCATTGCATCTGATACATCTGGGTAATTTGGCAGACAATAGCTGTTTTCATACTCTAACAAGATCTTTGCTGTTTATGTAACTAGAGAGGGAAGAGAAACATGGCACAGCAGCCGCACCAGCAGCTCCTGGCAGGGCAATGATAGTGGCACCAGGGAGGTGTGCAGGGCAGAGGAGCAATATGAAGTGAAAAACCAAACCAAACCCAAGAACCAAAACATTGCAGGCAGCTCATATTTGCTTTTCTTTCTGATTTGCTTTATTAACAGGCAAGTGAGACCCATGCACACTCAGTGTTTCTCCAGGAGCCCCTGTTCTCTGCACACTGTGGGAGAAGGGAATGCTCTCCCCTCTCATTGGCCAGCTCTTTGCTTGGCTGCCTCCAGACTAGACATGGTGGTGGCTCCCTTTGGCTCCTGCTTCAGCCCATCAGCTTGCCCTGGGCCTTCTCCCTTCCTCATTTCTTACATGGGATGTTTTCCCCCTCTCCTTTTAGAAAAAGTATTGGCAAGGTGCATCAGGGCAGCAAGCAGGAGCTTACAGTCTTGATCAGAGCTGACAAATCCTCCTTCACAGCTCATTTTTCTGTACTGGAGCTGGACATGATGGCTACTGACTCATGAGAGAAACTTCCTTATTTGCAGCGTGGAGATGAGCAAGGTGCTGAGCTGAGGACAGAGAGACATGAGATTTGACAACAGAATGAACCTCTCTGTCTTTTTGTGTGGGTGTGCAGAGCAATTCCTGCAGATCTGTTGAGTCAGTCCCATTTGTAGTGCTTGTCTGCTGCTGAGCCTCTGCTTGAGGGCAGGAGACTGGCATGACACACACACGGGTGCAGGGAAAAGGAGGAGGAATAGGCTGAGCATGAGCTGCTAGCATGGTCATTGCCAGGCATTAAAGGGATCAGTGGACCTCTTGCATGAGAAGAACATGGCTCAGACCTTCCAGCCTCTTACCCACACACCAGCTGCCCTGCTTTGGATCCTGTGCCTTAAACCCTGAAGCAAGCCATTTCAAGGATATTTGTTTAGTATTGTCTTTTCCTCTGCCTTTTCTCACTTTTACTCTTGTGTTTCTGATGAACCGGAGAAGCACTAATGTAATGTAAGAAGATTGGACCTCTTATTTCTGAATGTTAGGTAGCCCGAAGATTCTTCTGTTTCCCCAGCTCCAGCTGGCTTCTCTAACTCTGGTATTCACTGGCAGACACTTTGGCTTCAAAAAAAGGGAAAGAAAACCACAAACGTGCATGTTTTTTTACCTTTTAAAACAGGCATTATGCTGCACTTTTAAAATGAATAAATGCCACAAAAAGAGGAAATGATAAGAGAAGGAGAAATCAGTGACTACTAAGATGCTTGGTTCGGTTGAGTCACGCAACCTGTCTTTCTGAAGTCAGCTTCTTACACTGCTGAAAACTCTTACAATAAATGTATCTTAGAAAAATGAGAGTGATCTCAGTTTCTCTCTCTAAAACCAGAAAGTACTGATTGACAAAGGGAACCACTGCACACTGTTACTTGATGTGGGAGGCCCCATTGAGACATCTTGCTGCAAACTAATCTGAGGAAGAATTACTCAGTAGAAGCTCCCTGGTAGGTTTGGCACATCCCTGAGAAGAAAGTCCATGAAATGGAAACTTTCCAGCAGCTGCTGCTCAGTGTGAAATACTGCGAATGAGTCCACCTCTGATTCACTGCCTGCTGTGCCCAAGGCTAGATCCTTCCCGGTCCACCACACAAAGACAGTTTTAGGGTCAAAGCACACATGCTAAACATCCTTCAGCTCTCAAACAAAAGCGTTCACAGCTGTTCACTGGCAAAACCAGCCCCTGGTTATCCAGAATGCCTTTTCCCTTTTGCTTATAAGCCTGGTGCAAAAGAAATAAAGAAGCAATACAGAACAAAATAATATTGACTTTGCTTACACCATGACTATTAAATTCAACAGGAATACTTTAAAGCAGTGAAGGGTCTTTGAAAGGTGCCACCAGGACCAGTAATGTAGAAAATTATCTACATGCAGGAAGGCAAGGGACAGATTATGTAAGGAAAAGCAACTTTTTAATATTGTGTTCTCACTGGAGAAAGTTACTCCTGAGTCCTATCACTTTTTTTTTCCATTGGTGAAGCCTTTATGAGTAGAAGATAGATTTTAACCTGAAGTAATCTGTGGTTTTAACCCATGCAAATATTTTCCAGCCTAGTTGCTGAACAGTTTGTAGTGACGTATTCACTGTAATGATTTTGGTGAAACTGCAGATGCAGAAATAAGATGAACCTTTGTCTTTATGCAAAGGAAAATCTATAAAAATGGAGTTTCCCAGGCTTTTTCCATCTCTTCTTTGATGTCATTCATCTGACATTTATTTGAAAAATCTGAACATGAGAGCATGTGTGCTTCCCATGCCTGACACTTTGTTGCTATTTCTGAAGGAAAGGAAATGATTATTTTCCTATTAATTTTGATCTTTGTACTGATTGAGACACAAAGATTAGCTGACCTCAGCTGGCTGCAGATCTGTCCAGGCATTTCTCTTTTACTCTTTGTGAACTCTTTTATCTATGAATGTATGGATTCTCTCCCATCTTCTTGTTTTCCCAGTCTGTGTTTTGGTTTATGATCTGTAGCAGGCAGACTACTGCTATGTGACCAGAGACCACAGGAAGTGTAAGTGTGGAAGAGCAACAGACCACACACCACAGACATGCGCGCTGACATTTTTATGAAGTCAGGATAGTCATTTTCAATCACCCCTGCCAACACAGGAAGATGACATCTTGTGTTGTGATAATACAAAAAATCCCCTATTGCTTTTAGCATGAATCAGCTCAGAGCTGTTCCTGTTTGTGATGCAAACCCAGAATCCAAATATCCATGTGCTGCAGTGGGGGGAAGGAGGGTGGTCAACTCCACTGCCCTCAAACATACAGGCCAAAAATCTCCATGTAGTAGTGGAGGCTCATTCTCACACTCCTGCTCATACGAGATTGAGAAGTGTGTAAGGCGAATGTGAGCATACTGATGGTGACATACAGCATATCCTTCAGCTTCCCAATTTGTTATTTTTACCCATGTGCTGTAGCTGTCAGAGATGTGTCTGTTCTCAATTACATATTCTGAAAGCTGTGTATTTATATAAAAAATAGTTGTCCAAATTATTTTACTGATTCTATTGCTTAGCTTGAGCTAACAGTTTCACATTTGGTAACGAATCTCCAAGGCCTGTCTTAGAGTTGTATATTTGAAACAAGGACCTATCCTGTTGCTTATTCTCTGCCAAAAGTTAAATTGCAGGTCTGTTTCTTCAGATATCTCATTGAAGGACATGTTTCTGGCTAACAGGTTACTATGGGTATGCCTACAAAAAATGCACACGTATGCCTTATAGCATATGTGCAGAAGCCATTTCTCCTTCCCATGGGAACCCATGTGTTCCTGATGACTAGCATAGGGTAAGGAGATGTACCATAATTTTGATGGAAGGGCTGCAGAACTGGATCTAAATCAGAAGGAGCATAGCATGCCCTTTGTTGTGATTCAACAAGGGGTTTACTTTGCTGTGTGCCAGATGGGTTGGAGAGACTTAAAATGTCTTGTAATGGTGATGCCTGTCCTCTCTCTTGTCTTGTGCTTAATGAATGGGGGGATGGTGAAGAACAGTTTGATTTCCGGTAGAAGGCTTCTAGACCTTTTTGGAGCTGACTATAACCCTCTTGATAGCATGTATTCTGGGAGGCCAGTATGATTCTTGTTTTGTAAAGTATTGCAAACAAAAATTGTCTCTGTCTGTGGCTCTGCTCCTGCCGGTGCTCTTTCCCCTGTCCCTGTGATGTGGTGCTGCCCCTGGAATGGCTAATGGAGACGAAGTGGGCATGCAGACTGACTGCCACTGTGCTGAGCACTGGCCTTTCCAGCTCATGCAGAAAACACTCAAAACATCTGCAAAGAAGATTATGGCAGGTTGTCCAAGGTCAAAAGGAAGGTCAGAAAGAAAAAAAAAGGAGAAGTAAAACTAGATCTTGATGTACTTCACTGGTTCCCCATCTACCAGACCTGCCTTCCTCCTCTCTTTTGTCTGGTTGAGGAAGCCCCCTTCTTGCTTTGCTTTTCAAAACGTCTTTCTGGCAAGGAGTGCTTCTTTGTGCACAGGGCTACTGAAACTATGGGATCACTGATGCAGGTCCCTAAGCAGTGTCTATCCCCGACTGGGTGAGGCTGCCCATGAGCTCCCTCTTCACTTCCCATGTTGGCCAGGTTGAGCACCCTTCCAGTTTTGCTCCATGTCCATTTTATGATGAAACTCGTGCCAGCTGAATTCTGGCTGATTCTTCATTGGCTTGAGCTTTGTTTTGCTACATCCTCTGAATGTCTATTCATGGGAGAAGGCATGGCTAGATCTTTTCAGGAGGTCTTGGAAAGCAAGAAGGATGAAATGCCATGTTGCCTCCCCACAGTGCATGTTGGGAAAAAAACCTGGTGTGCTGAAGAAAAAGATGAGCTCAGGGAGGGAGTGGCAGCTTCTTCCCTGAAGGCTGATAGAGGATTAGGAGTGCATACATGACCCACAGAAAGAGATGCTGGTTGCCCGCGTCTGTCTTGCCTCTGATGCAAACCAAATGGGTTTAATTCTTCACAGAAAAAAATTTAAGCTGAGTGATATATTCTTGGGATGCCTCCCCAACAGCAACAGAGCCACAGGAGGCTGGCACTGTGGTTTCAAATCTAAATATCCTCTGCAGTGATGTGGTTGATCAGAAAAGAGAAATGGGATGGCTTGTGGCTGGTGGGAAGTCATGTCTGCTCAAGAGCATCCCGAGAAGCTGACGATGATTGCCGATGCCAGGTCAGCTGTCCTGGAGCTACTGCTCCCAGCCAGTGGATTGCGCAGTGCACAGACGAAGCAATATTATGCCATGCCTGAGGCCTCTAGACATTGTTGTCCTACAGATAAATAACAGGGTTTGAGCTGCTGACATTGCTTGTAACGTTGTGAGTCAGATTTTCCAAAGAGCCTGCTGCCTGATGTGCTGAGCTTTGGGAAAATCTGACCCCATATTTAGATGTCTGCTGGAGTGCTGAGCTCCCAGGAAATTTTGGTGCCCTGCTGCAGGAACTGTATTTCCTTAGGTACCATGGCTCACACCTTATGCTCAGGCTTAAGTCTAGCCTCCCTGGCCCTGTGCTGCACCCCGTGGTATGATGCCTCAGTTCTATGTGGGATCATGTGCTCCCAGTATGTCAGCTTTGATGACCTCCAGCTAGGCATGTTCCTGGAGAGGCGAAGTGCTGGCCTTCACAGCTCTCTGTGCCTCTTCCAAAGAAGATGAGGCTGTTCCTGCACGCTGCAAAGCCTGGGAAGAGCCAGGCATTACCAGTAAAGTATTTTAAATTAATAGAAAAAGGTGGGTCTTTTCACCACACTTTGTTCAGCTGAGGGGCAAAAGAAATACAGTGGAGTTTATTAAATGCACAAAAACTAGTGCAGGAAGTCCCCCAGCCATAAATTGCTGGATGTTGGGAATGGATTCAGGAGAGGCATCACCGTATGTTCTTACTCTTTGTGTGCTCTTGCCAAACTGATGGCTGGTCAGTTTCAGAGAGCAGAGATGAAGTGGGACAGATTTCAGTGCCCTCATGCATCTACTCCAGGGCTGTGCAATGACATGTGGATCTCCTGGGGACTGATGTGGCACCCCAGGGGAAGTTCCTGCCCATGAAACTAGGTGAGATGAGGCAGATTCATCTCTCTTGCATACTGAGGCATTTCTGCTTAGACAGTGTGTGTATTTTTAAAAAGGGAAATACAGTTGTATGCTTTCTCACTGCATCGATACCAAGAAAAACCACAGACATGAAGTTGTCACAGGACAACCCCCAAACCATCTCAAAATGATTCCAGATGTGCTTTTCTTTTTGTCTAATATTGATGTATGACATTTTCAGTGTTTTTCTGTCTTGCATTTTGTTTGTTTGGTTTTGCATTAGGTCATCATTAAGATGCAGTGGCAAAGAGCAAGTCAAATGGACTGTTGGCAAGGTTTTCTGCACCTACAAGTGAGCAAGTAAGAGAGATTCTGCTTCATGCATTCAGTCATGCAGTGGGAATCTGTTGCCCTTCGAGTCATACTTATTGTGTCTGCCCTTTCCCTGTATCGTTTTTATTTCTCATTTCCTCTTTTTTTCCCCCCACAACCTTTAGATGCTGTTTGTTGATGGATAATGCAGGGATTCTTTCTTTGCCTTTATTATTTTTCAATAGATTTTAAAGATTTTCTCCTCCTTCTGCCTCTTCTTTCACTTAAGACTGCTAAATGATCCGCAGTGAAGCTGAGATCTGGATGGTGGCTTTTATGGAGATGGCTCCTAGAAACTCTGTGAAATGGGCAGATATGTTGCTGGATACAGACACTAGTTACCCTTTTGTGACACTTGTAATGGTCATTCAGTTCCTGAAGCTCTAATTCAGTTATGGTTGCAGATACAAGACCTTCCCCTCCATGCCTCGATGCAGCAATGCATGTCCGTAGGATTGGAAACACCTGCAGGAATGCCTGTGCCACCTTGCAAGGAGAAGGTCAAAGTCCATGTGGAAGCTATTTAAATGAAATTCCTGTTTTTCTGGCTGCCACAGCAGCTGGGCCTTTGAAGCTGACGCTTCTTTTGAAAAAAAACCCAACCAAACTTGACCATAAAAAAGGGTCAGTAACCAGTAACTCTATAAGGCACCAAGCTGTTTGGGAAGCCAGCAGCGAAGGATGGAGAGCTGCCTGAGCCTGCCCCCTGCACACTCTGCAGTCCCTGCCCAGAGCCAGGCTGGAATCTCAAATTTTAATTGTTTGGGGTTTCTTTCTGAAACTACACCCCAAAGGTCTAAGCTGTCCGAAAAACAGTACTTGAGAGTACCCTCTACGACCTTTCCTGTCAAAAGGGAAAATTAAACTCTTTAGTTTCATTTAGATTGAATAAATTTTTGTGATTTGGGTTTTGGTTTGCATCTTAAGCTTGTATATTCTACTACAACACATTTCTACAAAATTAAATTAAAACATACTAAAATATCATCATTTGGAAAGAGGGAGATCTCTCAGCAATTTGGTTGGCTGCAACAAGGGTATGGGAATTTTTGTCCCTCACTATATTTTTTAATCCATTCTAGCATATTGGCAAAATTGAGACTGAGCTGTCAGATGGCAAAGCAGCCCCACTGCAATTTTCCGAACAAACCTAGTTGTTATCTTTGCAATTCAAGAGTGCGTGACAACGTATTTGTTTTCATATCTATTAGATGAGGCACACGTACTCTTTGGCCCAGCCTGTAACCCAGCTTAAGCACTTAACCCCCACTGATTTCAGTGGAAATGGTGTGACTAAGCATCCTTTGAATGCCAAGGCCTCAAATCTTAGCTAACAGGATGCAGAAAGCTTTCGAGGGTGCAAGAAACTAATTATCCTCTCTGAAGAATTGCAGCCAAGGCATAGCTGGTGTACGCAATAGCACTTGAGACAGACTTTTAAATAGAAGATGTGGTCAAGGCAAGAGTCTGTGCTGTCAGGACAGGTCAAACTAATGAGACGTCATTTAAATTGCAAAGGATGCTGCTGAAAAGGTGATAAGAGTAAACAGCTTGATAGATTAAATGATCTTAACATACTGAAAGAAAAAACCCACCTGTGAGAGTGTGAAATGTTGGTGCAAGATGGAATTTGGATGCTAAAATGCTTATTTATCTATTCTGCAAGTGACAGACATGAAATGTGAGGATACTGGAAATGCCACTGGCTGATCTCCAGTGGTGCTGCATGGAATGTCAGCAGAGAGCATCACAGCTCTCCAGTGCACAATCCTGGGAGGGCAACAACATTAGAGTGAATTCAAAGGAATGCTGAAGCTATGGGAAACTGATTCTCTTTGGCAAGATGAGTTCTCTGGTAGATGTGAAACTAAGTATGCTAATGGGGAAAGAACTCCAGCAATCCAGCCAAAGTTATATTTTCCTCTGCTAGTGTTTTCTTGAGAAGGGGCATAAAGAAGGGACTGACAGTTTAATTTGCAGATTAGAAATTCAATATTTGCTTTGTTAGGAGGCAATATGCTCTCAAAGCAAGATACTTGCGAGTATCACAGTTTTTGTTTACCTTATTCATAACATTTTGTTCTCATATTATGTCAATCATGACCTGATATTGTTTTCAAGACACCCAGTTGTTCAGCCAGGAGGTGAAATCTCGAGTGATCAATGAGTGCCTATTCAGGAAGTTGCCTCCTCTTCACCCTGGCAATGCAAATGATGTTAACATAAAGAGTGCAATTGAATGCAGTGTACAAAGTGTTAAAGGAAAAAAAATTTAATTTCTCAATTGTTTATTCTAATGTTTGCATTTTTCAAGTGAGCTACTACACTGTCTTGTCACTCTGAAGTCTTTATTTTTATGTCATGAAAAAATGCAGTAAATATAGAGCATATGAATTTAAAAGAACTCTTTTAAAAAATAGATCAAAGCCAGAATTTAAAATATTTGATGTTGGAACAGGTTTATAGATGTTAACGAGAGAAAATATACCCAGTAGATTATTCTTTTCTTTTGTTTTCCTACCTCATACATGGCTGGAGTACTGTGGGAAGGAGATTGCTTGTAAGGTTACAAGACCCCCATGAAAACAGGAGTTTTGGAGGGTTTGTACTGCTTAGGGTATGCATTATGCAATGCAATGGTAAGAATGTTCAGCATATGGGCGGAAAGGTTTATGGCACTGTTATGGCTGACTTCCCTACCGACTGCTATATCCCAGTTTAGGGCCTGATCCTCAAAATGAGTTGCTACCTTGTAGTGCCTAAACATGAGCTGTGTCCTCTTAGTTCCTAATACACAGTGTTCAATACTTGAAAATCTCATTTTGGAGATTTTTAAAAATTTTTTCTCACCCTGTGGTTCTTTTTCTCACAGCTTAATAATTTTCCTCTGCCTTGGCTTCCTGAAAGGAGCCCATCTGTTCTCTCGTGCTGGTTTCAGTCTGCACTGAAACCACAAAACTCAGATTAGGCTCTTCAAAAGCTTTACCAGGCTTGAGGAACTCCTGAAGCGAATCTGGGCCCGTTTTCATGCAAATCAAAATACCTTTTATGGTTTCGTTTCAACTTGACATTTTGATTTTGAGATTTTGAGTAGCTCAGACCCTACGGCTTTATGTGAAACCCAAAGGGCGTGAACTTACATGAACTGAAATGGAAAAATATTCAGATGAACCCACTGAAGACTGAAACTACGTTCCCACAACTGTGCTTAATAAACCGCTCTGTTTTTCTCTTAATTGGAGAAGTGGCAGCTACGGTTCCACAGCTAGGAGCTGCAGCAAGGCAGTTTCCAGTTAACATCTACTGGGTATATTAAATAGGGATCCTGGTAAATCACAGATGGTTTATATTCGTCCAGCTGGGAAGTCAGTAAATATGACACCCTCTCCATCATGGTATGACCTGAGCAATGAGAAAAATCAATGTTTTCCCCTTCTCAGGGTGTGGTGGCACAGGGGTGTTGCAAGGTTTTTTTTCACAGTATGGCATTCACTCCATCATTTCCAGGAGAACTGTGGCATGTCCTCTGTCTTGGCATGACTGAGAGCAGTGCCAGGTCAGTGTGGCCTCAGTTGTGCTGAGGAAGTCCTGGCACTACTCTGGCTGAACACCTCCAATGTCACCTCTGTTTCTTTCCAGCACATGGTGGCTGCACTGACCAGCCATAGAATTTCCAGCAGAGCTCGCTCACCCTCTGACAAATTTCCTGCATGCCCAGGTCACCACCTCCAACCCCAACAGCCCTGGCACACGTTGCTGGTGGCAAGTGGACACACTAAGGCATTCCTCATGGGTTGGTGCCACCCCTCTCGTCTGCCCTCACTGGCCACTTTGCCAAAGGCCAGGAGCCATTGAGGAGGTAAGGATGGGAACAGGAGGAGAGAGGAGGTAAGGATGGGAACAGGAGGAGAGAGGAGGATTACTCCTTGACTCAGGTACAGGCAGGGCCACTGATGGGAGAGGAAGCAGTGTGTGCTGCAGACAAGCATTAGCAAATAACCAGGGACCTGGCTTTCATGGTAGTAGCCAATTTGGCTCCAACAGACTGAAATCTGGCTATTCCGCACAAAGAACAATACCCCTGCAAAGCTTCCTTCCCAGCTGTGAGGACAGACCACATACAGTGTTTCCAAATCTGTTTGTGTCTTTCCAAGAGGACAAACTGGTGTTACTTCCCAGCCTGAGCAGCTGAGCGTAGTGCTGGGGAGCTGCGCAAGATGTAGGTCATGCAGGGAAATGCAACTTGGAGGGTTCTGGTGACTTGTGCTGTTATGGTTTCTTGTTGGACATCAGAAGCAGAGTCAGGATCTGTGATGCAAGTTGCATGTCCCATGTTACTGGTCCTGTGACTCAAATATTGTGAAGTTCTAATACCACAAAAGATTTTAGAAATTACTAGTGTTTGTATAGTGTTCTTGTTCCTGAGTTTTTCTCTGCAACTCTGAACGACAGCAACTTTTTTTCCACCTCCTTTTAATTCAGATTGTCAGCCTGGTACTTCCATTGAGGTCTGGGAACTGGCTGTCTAAGGTAGTCCCCATAGATGAGGGGAGCTGGAAGTTCTTGGCATTCCACACTTCTGCTCTGTCTTTTTGGACAGACCCACTGTGGGACAGAAAGTCTGCCCTGGGTGCTGTGATGCACAGCATTCCTTTTCTACCCATGCTGAAAGACAGTGGGCTTTTGAAAGGTTTCTTAATGCTTGAAAAAAAAGTTGTCTTGCTGTGATGAACCTCTTTTTCTCATTGTCTCAGTGGTCTGGACTGCTTTCCCTACCAGAAGGGACAGAGCAAGGTGCTCCCTGCTGGAGGTATAGGCACAGAAGAAAGATGTCTTGGGAGTGCAAGTGGAGCCTGGGTGTCTGTCCTCACTTCTGCCCTTGGTCCTGCTCAGGGACCCTATTCTGCTTCTGTCCCTCAGGCTGCAAGCACAAGAGGCTATGGTGGGTCCCATTATATGAAACATGAAACAACTGGTGTTGGTGGACTATTATTTTTTTTTTAAATTTAGAAAAAGCCTCGTGGCTCAGCTGTTCTCAAGCCCCGACAGGGAAAGCCCATGGCCTGTGACACTTCCGTATACAGGCAGATGGTGGTATATAACCTTTTGGCATCATCTTCCCCTTGAGATGTTATTGACTAGAGTGTTGCAAAAATACTCTGAAGCCATGGCTGTGAATGACTGTGTGCTCTTGTATTATGCTTTTCTAGGAAAGCATGAGTGTGGAAGTGAAGGTCTGCCATTTCAAAGGCTGGTTCTGATTTTCCGTGTCTGTGTCCGTGGGAGAAGTGAGCCAATCCAGATGTAGGAAAATGAAGCCTTTTGAAATGAAGCTTTCAAAACCATCAGTTAAGACTTTTAATGTTAATTAAAAGATTAATATAATTGATTTAAAGAGCATGCACATTACTACAGCCTATTAGGGATATGCTATCTGCAGTTTACATATGGTTTACTCACTGCAAATATCATATGCACGGGGAGGCAAAGAAGGTGAGGTTAGTCATGGGTGGAGTGGAGCAAGTTGTCCTTGTTTAGATATCTTGTGGTAAAAAACATAACTACCTTATCTCCTGTAGGATTTTATTATGGGCTTGCTAATGCTGGTAACCAGCTTGTTTTTGCACTTTCTTTCAATCCTCCCTCATCAACTCCTTCTGCAGTAGAGGCTTTGGTTATAAGAGTTACCTGATTTCCGCAGCCATAATTTCTCCACACTAGATT
This sequence comes from Cuculus canorus, assembly GCF_017976375.1. Lineage (NCBI taxonomy): Eukaryota > Metazoa > Chordata > Aves > Cuculiformes > Cuculidae > Cuculus > Cuculus canorus. Next base: position 117,190,424 of record NC_071401.1, on the reverse strand, counting down.
ATTGCTGGGACTTGCTGCTTCAGAGCTCCTACAGTTGGCAGCGGACAGAAAGACTGAGTGACTTTCCCAGGATAACAACAGAAACCAAACTGGAAATTGAACCCAGGAATTTCCAGTTAAGTTTCTTACTCAGAAAGTATTTTTTTTTTCAGTCTTCCCACGTCATTCTCTGAGGCTGTTTTCCCTGGGCCAAACAGTTAGTTATTCTACCACCCCTTTCTTTGGGCTATCATCACTCTAACATCAAAGTTTACATAGTTCCCCAGCACACCAGTACTTTTTTTTTTAAGAGACAGGGAATAAAAAAAACCCAAACTGACAGTCTTCTGCAGAGTATGGACAAAGCTACCACTCAGTGTCTCTCCAGCAATTTCTTAGTTTTACTTTGAACAGACCTAAGCAAGGATCATGGCCTGCCTTTCTTTCTAAAAGATTTACAGACACCTCATGGATGGAGAGGACAAGGAGGGCTCTGCTTGTTTCACTTCCTGGCAGACATATGAGAAAGAGTGATCTTGCTTAAGAATATTTGCCAGTCTTTCACTTCTATTTCTGTGTTCGATTCCTATGCTGAAAATGTTTTGCGCCAAGAATTATTTGTCTGTGAGAAAGCATACAGAGAATTTATTGGATGATCATGTTGGGTTTTTTTTTTATTGTTCAAAATTTCGTTTAGAGAAGAGGGCAATTAACTTTGACTGCTCCTCCTTTTATAAATATCAACCTGCCCAAAGTTGTGCTGCCTCCTGGAACCTCGGCAAAGCATTGAAGCTGCTCTGAACAGTATCGATAGAAACATGGCTAATAGCAGAAACTAGGAGGTTTTCAGAGTTGCCTGATTCTGTAATGCCACAGTCACTACCTTTTGCTATGGCCAGGCTGGCAACACCTTGGAAGTCACTGAGGTGATTTCTGGCAGGGGACTGTCTGTTGAGGATCAGCCAAGTTCAATTTAAATAGGTCAGCAAATAATTTGATTTTTTTCCCCTTTGACTAGTACTTGCTGAGTTTCCTACAGGCTCCTCAGCTCAAACATACTATTGGTTTGCCAGTGTAAAACATACTGCTTGGTAGTTTGGGATAAGTCTCCAATTTCCCTTTGGGTGACTGAGCCTCATGAGGTTAAAACTTCTCAAATCAAAGCTACTCCTAATGTTTTCCAACTTCTTTTACCATCCAAATCACCAGGGTGCTTTTCTGTCTAGCTGTTTAAAAAAAGACTAAAAAAGCTGTTTAAAGTGCTGTGCATGTAAAACAACATCTGATCATTTTGCATTGGCATGAATGGTGGCAAAAGGGTGGAAACAGTGCAACATTGGTCTGTTTGGAATTTTTTTCTTTTTTATGAAGCTTTTTATTAACATTTGGCTGGAGCTTTGTATCTGCTTGATAATGACAGATAATGTGTATAATGAGAAATATACTGGACATCAGAATGACAGATCAAGAGGGGTTTAATTGCCAAATGAAGTGAGTGACTCCCACGAGAGTGGCCAGAGGGGATGTCTCCGTAGGGCTGTTTCAGGAGAGCTTGTAATGAACTGATGAATGTAGCTCCAGTGTTTCTTTCTGGGAATTTAGAAATAATGATGAATAAGTGTTGGAAAACAAAACCCATGCACCGTTCTTAAAACAGAATACACAATTTATACTCTTGTTTCATCTTAACTTTGTTTTGAGAGGCAAAACCTGATTCTTTGAAGGCCTTGGTCATCAGAAAACAATGCTATACCTCTTTGGGACTTTTTATCCCTAGGAGAGGCATTAGAAAGCTTAAGAGATGCTTAAATTTGAAATCAGGTTTTGCCAGTACACAGCAGACTGGTTTCTGTTTAACATTTCATTATGATTTTGTTGGGTTTGTGTGCAACTTGAGGTTGGAGATGTCTATTTCTTGTGAAGATTTTACACATCCTGTGACAGTTTATTATAGCTGGCCTATCTGTATTTTCTGAGCAAATCAGAAAGGGCTGGAAAAATAACAAACCACACCAACAGTTGCTAGGGTAAGAGATGGAAACCTATAGTCTTTGAAAATGGAAAATGAAAACTTTCAGACAGCAGTGGAAAGCATGCATCAGCTGAAACAGAGAAGAACATTTGTATTTACATCAGGTTGACAAAAACTGCTTACTTGAGACACCTACTGAGTCTAGTTTCTCACCTCTGCTCCTCCAAGTACTTCAGTTTTCACTAATTGTCTACTTGCAAAGGAATGGATTTCCCTTAGCTTTACATGGCAGATACTCAGGCCTCTTTACCAGCCAAGGACTGTCCTGTGTTTCCAGGGAACCCAGCCTTTTATTGCAAGGCAAATATTAGCACAGGTTTGAAAAACCATGTGGATGGTGTGGACTCACCATAGACATTAATTTTTCAGGAAAATTTTGGAGTTTGTTTTTTTTTTAAGGTTTGACACTGGATGCAACTTCTTTTGCCTGACTTACTTATACAAGTATCTCTGGCTCAAGTGTCCAGACATTGATTTGTTTAGGGGATGAATGTGGAGAAGAGAGAAATCATATGGTTCTTGCATTGACTGATTGCTGTGCTGCAGCTTCTGCGCATGATGAAGGATGGTATTAGTCTGAGGTAGCTATCATTCCGACATTCAGCCATATTCCTTGCGTGATCTACAGCACCTATGTGCCCCTCAACATCCTGGTGGTAGCAGTGGCCTGTTCAGAATTAGTATTCTTCAAAGAAAACTGATCTGAAAGCAGAAGTGTTCCTTCAAGGTAGAAGGATCACGCATGGCTTCAGACCCTGCCCATAGATTTGATGTGCTTAGGAGCACGATCAGGTCCTTCTGCTGCCTCGGTTATACCTTTGGCCCAACCTATCAGATAACTCTGCTCCCAGTTGTGGAGGTAGAAGCTCAGCCATTACTGAGTTTTAGCCCCCCAAACCCTAGCAACAAATAGGCTTCTGCAGAACAAACCTTTTCCTGCTTTTCTTTATAACCCAATGCAACTCCATAGTAACCATATCCCACTGTCAAAGTCACTCAGATAGATAAAAATTATTGGGAAAAGGTTCCATCTGCTACTCTCAGCACCTCCTAGGAGATCTTAACCAGTAATCAGGGATTTTTGCAGACAGCTTGATGCAGCATTGTGCTGTGTATGGCAGTCACTGCACCTCCTCCAAAATCTTTTTCAACATAATTTTCCTCTGTGCAGGACTGTCTATTTTCAGGAGTGGTTGCCCTGGCCTGCGATTGGCTGACTTTATATGTCTGATGGGCTTGAAGGACAGTGGATTGGAAGTGTCTCTTCATTAAGTGCTAGGCTCTTGCTTTTTCTGCGTCTTTTCTTCTTGCTAAGATGACTAGGTACCACATGAAGTAGATATAGCTGGAGGGCTTTGTTCTCAAAAGCACCCTGTCACCCCTATTGCCCAAGCATTTGGTCATCACCAGTAGGAAACCAAGCCACTTGTCCATGAAGCAGACCTTGTCTCTGTTCCAGGTGATGCATGCTCTCGGTAGTTCCTGCTGCCAACCCACTCTACCATACAGGTACTGAGTGCTTGCAACAAGGTCATGACGAACTTCTCCATAACCCACTTCCAGAGGTGGTGAAACCTGGTTTCCTACAGCTCTTCATCTTGTGATTTGCTGTCCTGGGGTCTGGGACAGAGCAGGAACTGGCTGACATGGCTCCTGCACTCGAGAGAACTATTCTGGAGACCTGTTACCTGGCCAGTGATGGCCCCATGCCACTTTCCCTGGACAACAGCACATGGGGGATGCTGCTCCTCCTCCTATTGCCTATTACTTCTGGGAAATTGCTGTCTTTGAAAGTTCAGTGTTGGTCAAGTGACTGTGTTTGGTGATGAGGTAGTAGTGGGATGAATGGGAACAGGTGTATGAAGAGGTCCAGAGACAGCTGCATAAAACTTATTTTCTTAGAAAACTAAATGAAAAAGGGGCTAAATGAAATAGGAATGTTTTCTATTTTTTTCGATTTTGTTTGTTTGTTTGTTTGTTTGTCTTGTTCACGCCCCTCAATGTGTAGGCTATCTCCATCTATGAAAGCACCTACTTCTGTCCCTACCAGCAGAATGTGAATTTGTGAGCTGCTAACCAGGAATTTCTTAGTGCTGACATTTTGTCCAGGTCTCCCTTCATCAGGTAGGTTGTTGCTGCCTGGGTTTCAGACAGGAGAGACATGGCAGCCTTTCAAGCCAGGGCTGGCTCCTATCTGTGCTGCAGAAAGTTTCCCATGTCAGTGTCCTACAGCAAGGACACTTGTGAGCCAGGTGGATAGAGAAGGATGGAGCCTGTGGTGACCAGCTGGATAAAGAAATAGGGCTTGAGCAAGACCAAAATTTGTTCTACCACTCTGCAAAGCACCCAGAAGCTGTCATATAGAGAAGCCTCTAAGGCTTCCTTGCTGCCCAGCCCTCAGCATACTTGTTTGACCACATTACTTCCCATGAATAAGAAGTGGTGATCTTTAACCACCTTTCGATAGCAAAGCACCTGTGATTGGCGTAATGGCAAGGCAGCACTGAAAAGTCAGTGCAGAATCAGCCATGGTATCCTCATGTGCTGCTGCACTGCTGTGATGTCAGTAGTGCTGCTGAGAAGGGGCAGGGGTGCAGAAGAGGCCAGGCTTAGGGGGAAGGGGTAGTTGCTCAAGACAGGTCAGGTTTTGCTTGTCCGTGTGTTCAGCAAGTTGTCTTTCATTCAGACGAATGCCTTGATTTGTGTGTGGCTGTGAGCATTTTTTTTCTGTTGTCACAGAATGCTATTATTTATTGATCATTATTCATGTTCTTGCTTTCAGAATTCCCCAGTCAGAGAGTACAAAAGCAGAAATAATGCTGGGATGATAAAACAATTTTAATGAATTATAAACAGTTGAACAAACTGTTTGCAGACAACTGTAGGTCTAAAAGCTGTTTTGATACCCCTGCGGTCAAAGAAACTGAATGTGACAAGCACATTCTTGGAAATCAAGACTGTCTCACAAATGAACTACAAGCAGCCAAATATTTGCAAAATATTTCCTTTCATTCTTTTTAATAACATATTTCAAAAGTCTCCAGTGCCTTGCTTTACACAGCAGCTGTGACCTGAACCCCATTAGCACTTGTAAAGAATTTTTTAAGAATGCAATTGGCTTGGGAACCTATGATATTAATTTAGCAAAAGAATCAAAAGGTGTATTTCATGTGGTTTGGTCACTTAGCATGGATGCCTGGGGCTTGTGTAACGGTGCTTTTACCACCACAACAGCTCCTATACCAGCTGTAGCATAACTGTATCAGTAAAGCTACAGTCCTGAGCCAGTGGTTACCTATACCATAGGATCTGCAGCACCACGTGAAGTTTGCTGCTGGAGGCAAGGAAATAGTTCATCACAATGCTTTCAGCAAGGAAATAGATCTGTGTGTCTTCATTTCCTTATTTCCAGAAAAATATCCCAAAGAGATTTCCTTATTTTTCTGTTTTAGGAAACAGAATGTTCTAGTAGAATAAGATAATACATTCTGATAGAGAAAACACTTTCTTCTGTGGCCCAGGTTCATTCAACCTCCTGAGCATATTGTTGAGGGGGACGACTTACATGCTTTAATTCAAAGCTCTTGCTGAAAGACTTTGCTGAATGACCGAGGCTGCACACAATGTGATCTTAACAAGCTTTTCTCTACTGTTGATGTCACTGCAAGTCTTGCCTGCCACCACGTTTCAGCTACCAAAACACCACCAATGTGCAAAGCACTGTCATCAACTGCACCTGCTGGTGGTGGGTATGAAATGTGTGATTTTTATGTGTAGAGAGTTGTAAGTCATTTCACAATTCCTTGTCTGATAGCAAATTTTCCTTGCCCCTTTTCTCTCAGTTGGCAGAAGGCAGTTGTCCAGACTGTTGGGCTGTTGTTTCTCTCAGAAGGCAGTTGTCCATGCTGTTGGGCTATATGACGAAGTCCACGTTGTCCAGCTCTCCCTGCCTTAATTAATGGAAGTAGGATTGGCATGGGGTGGGACAGAGTAGGCTGGAACAAGGCTAGTAGCTTGCTCTAAATGCAGTTGTTTTTCTTGTACACTAGGAAAAGGCTGAGGGAGCTGGTATAGGTAGCACTGCCTATCAGATATGATTTCTTTGATGCATATGGAGAAGTGTTAATGTAGCTAAGGATCAGACATGGGGGTCTTTCTTCAGTGGGAAAATAATCTCATTAATTCATGCTGCTGATGCCTATGTTGTGGGTTAATTTCACCTTTTGTGAGATACACAGAGCTACAAATATCTTGTGGTTCTTTCCCCCCCACCTCGTTATCATTGACAGGAGATAATGGGATAGGTTAGATACCTTTGTATGAGATTGCCTGTGTGCATCATTAAGCCTGTGTAGTGGGTGATTTGGGTTTTTTAGCATGTCTATTTTATTTTTATCATATGAAAGCTCAAGTGGATGTTGGCTAGAGCATAGCAAGAAAAAATCTTTGGATATTACGTAGGAAAATGAATGACACTGCAAAACTCCTGCAGTCATGACTGGAATGAAATATTTTTGGTTTTCACACCTCTGTTCCCCTTTAGAAAAAAACCCCAACAGCTCCTACTCACATCACTGTGAGGTGTATAAAGAACAATTGGCAAATATGCTCCCCACTGTAAAACCTGCAAATGCTTACCATGTTTTTCCACAGAGAGGAATAAAATCAGATGGTTTGGGAGAAAGCAGTTGGAAAAACTTCTCAGACCCTCTTTTTCCTTTTTTCTGATGAGAATCCAGGCTATAAATCAAAAGTACTCTTTGTTCTCAGGCTAAATAGAAGTCCCCAGAGAGCAACTGGTTTTGGGATTAACAAACATACACTCATCTTTATCAAAGTACTGGTATAAAGGAAAATAATACCTGAAACTAGAAGAAGTTTATTGAGTGAGTATTTATTAAGATGCTGTAGCCCAGGAGCAATAATAGAAGCACAGCCTAGGCTGCAGCTCATCTTCTTCTCTGTCTGCTTGTCTGAAGGATGTTTGGGACCCAAGCTGGCTGGATCCCAGCACTACTTTTTGCATCTAAGCCCCTTCAGCATGAGCTGCTATTGGTGGCTGATGCAGCCTGGGACAACTCACCCCATTTTGGGGAAGAGCTGGGTACTCTGGCAGCATTTCTGCGTGGGGCTGAGTGCAGGATGTGTCTGGCTCTGGGATGGATGTTGCAATACCTCCAGCATTACAGGGAGGAGCAGACACACTGGAAAGGCTGAACCATGCCCCATGTTCTCCTTGTTCATTGCAGAGGAGAGGAAAAGTCTCTCAACTTGCAAAATAAACAAGGTGCTGTGGGCTAAATCACACAGCCTTGAGAGGAAACAAGTAGGAAGTGAGGTTCTATTTTCAATGTGTGTTCATTTAATTTAACCCAACAGATGCTAAATGTATCCTTTTTCCTGGAGAAACCCATGGGAAATCATGAGAGGAAGTGGCATGAGGTCGTGTTTCTCCTCCAAGCGTGGTGCCTGTCTGCCTGACAGGGATACACGGGCGTGGCTGAAGGGCTTACTGCTCAGTCCCCCACCTTTGTGACATCCACCCTGGGGGCCAGGGAGAAGTTGATCAATTCAACTGTGGCCAGGAATTTTTTGGGAGGAATGCGAGGCTGGGAAGTGGGAAGCAAAAAGACCATGAGGCTGCATGGGGCTGGTGGTGTGAGGTATGCTTCTCGAGCATCTGATCTCACATCAGTGCTCTCAGCAGCTACCTCGGGAGTTGCCTCCATGTATGAACTTTCAAGCCTCCAAGTCTCTTTTTGTCCCTGCTTTGCAGTTAGTGCCCAGCAGTAACAATGCTCTAGGTCCAGCATTCCATTCACAGCAGCTGTTATTGTGATGGGATGAGCTGAAGGAAGAAAGAGGTTTGCGTTTATTGATCAATGAGAGGGTGCCACAACCATCACCATGCCATTAATCTGGGAGAAAAAAGATGATGACAAATTTGATTACCAGCTGAGAGAATTTTCTGGATAAAGACAAGGAAAGGTCGATATATTTCTGCAGGCATTCTTCAATGAAATATTTTATATAGCGTTAGTTACCCATGCTAAAGAAAGATTAATATATAATATATAATTAATATATGAGCACAGGTGCTACTCGCATGACCTGAATGTAAGTATTCCTTTGGAAGAATCATGAAAAGAAGATGGCTTCTGGAACTGGAGAAAATAATGGTGGCTCTTTTAAAGTATATTTTTGGGAGCAGGGAGAAGGCAAAAACTGCAGAGGGAAAAGAAGTGTTTAAGTTAAATGACACTACTGGCACAAATAAAATTGGATAGAAATTGGTCACAAGGGAGATTGGGTTTGAAATTAGTAAAACCATTCAAAAACTGAAGCTCTGGATCAGTCTCTCAAGCAGTGTAATGTGGGCAAGGACTTAAATGCTTTTTTAAGGTGGAAGGTGCTAAGTTATTAAAGTGATTGTGCATCAGAGGAAGAAAATTCTTAGTAAGAAACAAGAGGTGCCCTCAGATAAACGTGAAGTAGTGTGTCCTCCAAAGTGACTGGAAAAGAGACTAGATCACTGTTCACAATGCTCTGTATTAAATCTGTGCTTGGGTGCCTCTGCAGCAGGAATGTAGGATCCAGGGAGGAAATCCTTCCCTTTCCCTGTGACAGTACCCTGGAGTTTGGCTACAGACAGATAGTGGCAGGATGTATGGCAACATGAAAAACTGGTCCTGTTCGGCTCTATGGTGGGGGGATGGTGCACCCTGTTTTTGTCCTTGGATTTAGTCTCTGGATTTAGAGTTGAGAAGGAGATTTCCTACAAGCAAAGTGAGCAGCCCTTCGTTCCTGCCCTTAAGCCATGAGGGCATGGTCTGCTTCCAAGGTCTGCATGGGAGCTGATGTTTGTAAGCAGAGAGCAAGATGCATTTTTGTGGAGTTAATCCTCTAACCTATTTTACACATTTACTTTGGAATGAGACAAAGAGTGGCCCAAAACTACACATCCCTTTTTGTTGCCCATACTGGGAGTTGAGCTGGGTAGTTACATGCCAGAAGAATCCTTTTGTCCTGAGGAGAGAGTATAGCGAGGAGAAGAAAGGAGTTTTTCTCGTAATAGCTGCTCTGATGAGTTTTCCAAGGGAAACAAGCATTTATTCATGATGGGAGGAATCAAATTCTTCAAATCATCAGTTTCTTTGGCTATTCAAAACTTTCATTGCCTTTCACCTCATCAGTCCCTGACTTTGATGAATGTGAGGGAGGACATTACCACTAACCTTCATGGAAGGAGAACTGAGCTAACATGAAAGTAGTTCGCTGTGTGTGTACGTCTGCATGTGGTTAGCATTGCAAAACAAGACAATGAGGCTTGAAGCTTTCCTGACATATACTCATTTACATCATGATGTGCTGCCCAATTACTACAGGGTCCTTTTACAGCAATTTTCTTTTTAGATTGTGGTGGATCATACACATAAGAATGTTTATTTTTGTGTACATGACATGCATGTGTAAGCCTTTACTGTGGTATGGGAAGAGGAAATGTATTTAGTTTGCCCATTTGAAGTGCTGTGTTTTTTTTCTCATAGGAAGTAATCTTGCTTTGCAAGCATATTTCTTGTGAGTGTATATACTGGAAATACTTATATTTCACTTCCAAAAAGTAAGTCACTAACACCTGTGTGACTGTAATACCTCTTGAACTGATGTATAAAATATTTTTTAAACATCTTTGTCTTCTTGTGCAATAATTTACTTTCTGAGGTACCTGAGAGGAGCAAGGCTGCGTTCTAGAATCAGTGAGCTTAAAAGTAACTGGAGTGGAAACAAGGTGATTATATCTCAATTACAGCACTCAGATAGAAATATGTCTTCAAGCAACCTGTAAGCCTCCTGAGATTCTTTCATTGCCTCTTTGTGTTAATCTCCTGTCTCTTCAGGAACAGCAGTAGGGTGCACTATTAGGAAGCTGGCAGAACATGGCCTCAGTCATTAGGTTAGATGTGAGCTGGAGGCACAGGCTGGCACATCACTCACTTCTCTTTGGAGGCAAGAAAGCAACTGCAGAATATTCTCCTGAGTGATACTGTGTATGGGCTCATACAGGCAAGTGTGAGGAATTGTGCCCCTGTCTGGCTGTAAAGGTCTTCCACCAGAAAAGAGTTTCTTATTTTGGTACATCTGTTCTGTTCTGTGTCATACAGGCTACCAAGGTAGGAAGGACTAACCTGTCCTTCTAAGCAATCTACATCTGTGAATGAACTCCATCCTTAAACTTTTGAAGTTTTAAACTTTTTTTTTCCAGAGGAAATGGCAGGTCTTGGTCTTTGCTGACTGACAGCTCCATCCACACTGTCTGAATGTGTTTTCAACTGGATTATAGAGGGCTCAGTCTGGGGAAGGGTGGGTGGAGGGGAGAAAAGTAAAGTTTCCACCCCAACTCCACTGATGTATTAACATAAAACCAGCCTTGATGTATAGGCACAACCACCACTTGTTACTTCTGCTGTTGTTTGCAGAAGAACTACATTAAGACACTACAATTTGAAGACCGGATCAAATCCATTCCTTCAGCAGATTTTTTTTTTTTTGTGGAAGTAAGATGGAAAACCATACACATTTCCAAGAAGGAACATGTCTGAGACATTTCACCTGGAGCACGCATCAGCAGTTCTCAAACTGTGTGGGCTTTCACCTGTGCCAGCATTGCCTTCAGCCACACTGGGCACCACTGGCAGTGCCACCACTTTTCTAGTCCTCCTGTCTAGGATATTTCCCCCCAAAAAATGTCTACTTGACTAAGGGAGGTCTGGGCTCCTGTTCAACTCTTCAGCAATACGGTGGCAGAAAGTAAGAGACCTGGGCTTAAAACAGAGCTGATCGAGAGTTAGACAGAAACAGATTGTGAACACGTAGCAAGGTAGGATGCTGCTGCTCTTCAGGGGCATGATTTTCTCCCACTGCTCCTCATTTGCTCAGCCCATCCAGACCTGTGTTGAGGTCTTTCCACCTGGGATAAAGCCTTCGCATGGGATAAAGCAGGAAACTGCTTATCTTAAAAAAAAATCTGCCTTTTCCTTGAATTAGGGTTTAGGCTGAGAAAACATTCCTTTCCTCTAGAGAGAACTTAAATGAGGATTTATTGGCTTTGCTGTTTCAGTCTGTCTGTCTGCTCTCATGGTTGGCTCTGCTAAGGCAGCTTGTGATCCACCATTCGAATCCTCAGAAAAAAAAAGCACCGATATCAGAATTAAGTTACTTTTCACACTTACTGGAGTTTTACGCTCTGATTGGGAAGTTAAATTGCGAAGTGAGTGTTGCAGTGAAGGTTATATAACACAGTGGAGATTCCAGTTTGACATAGATCTGTCTCTGCTGTTCCTTACAAGACCATCTAATCTTCCAACTTCCACCTATAATCGCATCAAATTGATTTCACTGTTTTGATTGTTTTTGAAACAACATGGCCATTGTGTAATAATCTGGGTGTGTGTGAACAAACACTTGAGCTCTTGAATCAGGGAGCAGAAAAAGAGAAGGCGTTTAGAAACTACCTCAGTGAAGCCTTCTGTGGTTTAACCAGCAAAGCTGCATGTGAAGAACAATGGAAGTGCTTTGTGAGAACTGGAAAGTGCAGTAAAACACTGCTTAGCAAAGTGTTGTCACTGTCTCTTCATGCCCTATCGACTCCTGTCCTGCTGGTTCAAGAGGGCATGAAAGCAGAAGGGGTCCCTCTACCTGGGATGATTTTGGGCTGCTGGTCTTCCCACATGGGGAGGGTGGGTATGAGAGACCTGACTGCAGGTGTGCCCCACTCATAGGGTGATCCTGAGGCTCAGGCAAAGGGCTGCAGCAGAAGATGGGATCCTAGTGTGGCCTTCCACCCCCTTGTAAGCCCTGCATAGGCTGCTTTTACACCAAATAAGCCAGCATGGCCCTGTGCCCCCTCAGGGCTGGGCTGCCTTTGTGCTGGCAGCTGGCAGCTCTGTATTTAGCCATCTGGAGGAGGGCAAGTGAGTGAGAAACCACATTCTGCTGCCTTCAGAGGAGACTATGGCATTGCTCTGGCCAATCTGACCAGGTTGTGACCTGCTGGCTCTTTCACTGATTTCAGTGAATTACAACTCCTATAAAACTTATTTCCTTCCTCTTTGCTTTCCACTGTTAGCGGGAAGCAAATTTCTATTTATGACGGGTTTTGTGCACTTCCTTGCCAAGGGCTTTATATATTTGTTGCAAACACAGACTGGGTAGTGGGTGTGAAAGTTACATTTGTTTTGCTCTGGTTTTAGCCATGGCCTCTCACCTTTCTTCCTACCAAGCCATTGCACAATGTACGTTTTGGACTAATGTACACATGTGCTGAAGGATTAATCGGCCCAGCCTCTTGCCTCTGTTATCTTACATGCCAGTTAGATAGAGATATGGGCTCTGCAATCTAGTTCAGTCAGAAAGATCTGCTTAAAAAGAAATCCAGATGTAACAGAAGTTCATCTGGACCATTTTGCTACAGTGAGTTAGGAACCGGCTCTCTGGGCTGTAGCGTCAGCAAGGCGGAGGGTATAGGCTTTTCTCTCATCTCAGCCACAGCTGGAGCAGCATGTTTCCTACTCTTTCTGTTAGCCCTGACAGCTGGCCTGTAACAAACCTTGCTGCATGACATACACTGATGTAAGAGATAAGAAGAGGTTGGTTCAGAGCTGTGTTCAAATGATCTCGTTGGCTCTGATGGTATCTAGTCACCTGACAAGCTTCTTTTACACTCCTTGGGTGCATTTCAGAGGAAAAAGGGAGAGCTCTGCTTTGTCAGAGGCACGTCCAGTGGTAATTTTTCAGGCTGTGGGAAAGGTGGTGAGAAGAGAGAACGTGCTTCGTTAGGGAAAAATTGCCTGATGATGGGCCATAGGCTTCCTGAAGTACCACGCTCCCAGTTACTGTGCTGTTGGGGAGGGATTGGATCCAGACTTTCCAAACTCATGCACGCCTCATCTCCTTGGCATCATGCCTCTGCCAGTGCACCCACATTGCTTTGCATGAGCCTTCCCCTAAAAAACTTGCTATATTTGGGGGTAACATCTCTGCTGGCTCCTGTGAGAGGGCAGATAATGGCCACATGCTGGCAATCAGCAGCCCTGGTGCACTTTGGAAACCCTGCTTCCTGAGAGCCATATATAACTTCAGGCACTTCCCCCAGGTCTTTCAGCTTGCAGGTATATAATTTTCCTAATGGAGCTGCAGACCTTTACCTCAACACCTGATGGTCAAACTTCCTAATCTCGGGCATTAGCAGTCTGAGGCAGTGACTATATTCTGGGTGATGGTATCACTTTTCTTCAGCCTCAGCCTGGCACTCTGACAGACTGAGAGAGCTTCAGGCAGGTACTCACATGGGCCCTCTGAGATTTGTGTTGCTGGCCCCGCAGATTTTAGTGCCTCCGCAAAACTGGTTCAGCTCCCAAGTCTGTGCTTGAGCTCTGGCTCGAGAGACACCATTGTGCGCTTGGACTTAGGACAAGCCGGCTCCCTACAGACACTGGGTTCAGGATGGATGCTGGTGATCACAACAGAGCCCAAATTCCCTACTGACTTCTAAAGGGAACCTCCTGCTACGGTTCAGTGGTTAGAGGTGCTGTTACAATGGACAGGGTCATTTTGGTTGGTTGGTTTGTTTGCATTGTACTTACTTTTACAAAGTTGTTTTCCCCTTTGCAGTAGTTGAGTGGATAGCATTTGTGGTTTCAACCAACAGAAAAAAACCCTTTATTGCACTCAGTCACTCAGTCACAACAAAGAGCTTACTCAGGGCGTGATCAGACCTGTCACTGTGAATAATGTAAGTTAGAATGTTATATATATAGGTTAGAGTGATAAACAAGGCAAACCAAAGACAACCAAAGTATCTGATAAACTAAACAAACAGAAGGTCCCAGCCAGAATCCAGATTGCATTGTTAAGTCCCAGACAGTGTGTTCAGCCTGGGACCCTTTCCTCTTCTTTCCTTTTGCTGCCCACATGGTGTGATCATGTTCTAGAAGGAGTGGGAAGGAAGGAAGACTTGTGCCCCCTCCCCTCATAGCCCTTTAACCACTCAGTCACAGGAGCATTAATTCTTCCATCTCTCACTGCCCGTGGGGAGTGGTGGCAGGAGCAGGACAGTGATGATGTGGAGCAGGATGGGTTGAGGAGGCAGGGCAGATGTGGAGCTATGTCTCCTGGTGCCAGGGCCAGCTCTCAGAGGACCGGAGGAAAAGAGGGTACGTAAAACCTGCTTCTTTCCCTCGTCAGGTCCCTGTTGGGTTTTGTGGAGGGTATGGCGTGGAGGCTAGGGACAACATGACTGTCCCCTTGCAAGCATGGATACGTGCCAGCACCACACACAACAGTGCACATTTCTAGTACAGCTCTGTTCACACTGATGTCTTACAAACCCCATCAGCCTTGAACCTACTTGGCTGCTTTGTACCCAGGAACCACAGGTACCCCAGTCCCAGTGCCACTTGCCAGTTGCTTTCTACCTTAAGTTCTTCTCATTTATCCTGTAGTAGGTGTATGGTTATCTTGCACTTCTGTTTCTCCTGGTCATTTCAGGCTTTGGTGCAATTTGACCGCTCTGAAAAGGATTTTGAAAGGTTGTGGGTGTGAAAGTACCTTTTGCCATCCCTCAGCTACAGCCACCAGGTGCATTAACCATGTGCTGGGTGCAGCTGTTATCCTTAAAATAGAAACTGACTACCTGCGGGCAAACTACTATGCTGGCATGGAGAAGGTATCAGTGAGATCCTCACGTACTGCAGGATCCTCTTGCCTTCTTGTTGAGTTGTTTCCTTGTTTGTGCATATTTGGGTAACTGTCCTGTGCCAGTAATGGTGCCTCACAGCATTTTTATGAACACCTCCTATTCATGTGAGTGGCATTCAATCAGGAAATACAAGCGATACTGGACAATTTTGATAATCGTGTCATGATGTGAATTGTTTGTATGCTATTAAGAAAACATTACAAAGACCCCAAAGTCTGTAAATATTTGTCACAACGATTACTATTACTTTGTATTTCTGAGCAATGATTATGCAACAAGAAATTTGTCAATAAGATCAACATAAGGAAAATGGAATAATATGCAAAATTTTCTCATAACAGATCCTGAAAATGTGTTTTGTTCTACAATGTGGTGGTTAGTGAGGGCACAGAGAGTAGACGTAAGATGGTGATCTGTGGCATGACCATAATATTTGGTAAATCCAGGACAAAAGCAGGATAGTGCACACTGTCCACATCTGAGCAGGGAGACCATTAAGCCTTAACCCAAGTTTCATTTGTCTTTAGATGAAAGCACTGCTATCAATGGTGTGCCAGATGGTCTACTCAGATTTTCATTTTTGCTTTCACAAAGTTTAGGTAAGCCTTTGATTTTGAAGCAGGTGGTAAATTGTCAGTGTACACCCATAGTAAAGATTATGGTTCAGTCTGCCCTACCATGGAATAAAAAGAGGTTTAAAATCTGTCTATAGGACTGGTTGATCTAAAAAAAAAATAATCTGACATTATTTTAATGTAGATATCTTCAGAAATTAAAAGGACTGAGATTGAGGGTATTGGATCAATAAAACTTTTCATTTTCTACTACTTTGCCACCTATGGCTCAATACAGCATTTTATATTTGAGTTTCTATTGTTCCTTATTGCTACCAGCAATGGAATGTACTCCCATCCACTTAATCCCCTTTACTAAAGAGATCCAGACCACAATGAAGTCATTTCGGTAACATGACACAGATGTTTATAAACAATCTGTTGTTGTGCTGGTGTCTGTACCTATCTCCTGTCAGCAATTTAACACCTGTAAAATATCAGAAACTATTTGTTAGTCTGATGTGAATGTATACACTGGAGTCACCAGTACAATATTTGGCTTAGAATATTGTTTTTCTGAATTTACCAAAATGGTGTGAAATTACAGCAAGGACAATGTCCTTAACTATGCATTGCATAGCCTGCTGGCATGTGGATTTTATCCATGATGTGTGAAGGAAACACACTGTCTCACATAGCAACTGTAAGTAGTGTTTATTAGTTTTGGACGGAGGGGGTGGGAGTGAAAAAAAGGTTCTGAGTCATAAAATCCTAAGCTTTCCCAAAAAGTGGGCGTGTTTAGAGGCAGTTTTCAGCCCTGTGATTATACATGAGACCATAACATGCTTTCTTTATTTACTTCTAGAGAGAAGCTTGAAAAACACCAATATTTTGAACCCAGTTTCTCACAGGGCAAGATGATAAAATCTTTTTTTTTCATGAACCCTAGCTTACTAGCAAATTCCTCTCCCCGGGCATTGTGCCTTTTGGTACTAAGACAAACGAAGAAAATAATTGTTCCACACCTCTTTCTCTCTCTTAGCCTGAGATTGCCCCTTTGGGATTTGTCAGGCTGGGTAATTAAGCCTGACACTCATTGTAGATGTTTGCTTGCAGCTGGTGTTGCACAAAATGAAGCTGGTGCTCTCCATGAGTGAGCAGGCTATGGCTGGGGATGGTCTTGGTCCTCCCTAAGGAGTCTCATCCAAAATCCATCTCTAACCGACTTGGCAGGGCTGACCTGTGACACAGTAGAGTGGGGGCTTCCCATCCTATGGATGCACTGGTGAAGTTAAGGACCAGGGCTGTGGAACGCACATGCCAATGGTCCTCGGTTGCACAAGAAGCACCACTTCCCTGCATCAAGCCAGTTGCTGGGGGAGATAGGCTCGGTGGGCGGGAGGCACAGGTGCCTGCAGCTGGTGATGTGGCTGGATGCTGTACGCTGTTTCCCGTCTGTGCTTGGCTGAGGAAAAGGCTCCGTGCTGTTGCCTTGCCAAATATATCATTATTCTGGAGGAGTCCAAGCTAGAGTCTTGGAAAACATATTCCCATTTTGGCAGGGCTTGTTGCTGCATTGAAACTTCTCAGCATTATGGGAGATTGAAATAAAAACAAACTCTGAGCCTAGGTCACTGCCATCCAAAATAAACAGATATGTGGGAGTGGCAATCCTGCTTCTTTTTTTTTACTGCATCCCTCCAGCTGTGGCTGGGAGGGATGAATTAAACCCGCTCATGCTGAGCTGACCCAGCGCCCCTGCCTGGCAGAAGATGGGTGCTTTTCTTCTGGCATCCCCACCAGCTGTGGGTGTGAGGAAGGGAGATGTCCCCTAGGGCTGAGGTCCCATGATGCCACCTCGCTATGTGAGGTCTTGCCAGCTGCCACTGTGGCTGACAAGATGCATACTTAAATGCCAGCAAAAGCTGGGCAAACCATGCACTAGATCTTGCTCTCATCCTGCCAAGGCACTGTGTGGTCTCCTTCTCCCCTCTGTGCTGTAATCCATGCATGCCCTGTCTCTCCTTCCTCCCTCACCTGAAATCCTGGGGTGATCCATGTGGGACATAAGGACGGTGCTATGAATTTTGTGATTACCGTAAGAGGGCCTACCAGTCTTATCAGGTAGAGATGTCTCACTCCCACAGTGTATCTTTGCTGTAGTCACACTAAGGAGTGATGGTTATCTTTGCTCCGAGTCAGTTGGGTGGCAGATCCAAATTCCCCCTCTGAAGTCCTTCTCATCTGTGGTCCCCATCTGGAGCAAGAACAGGGCGCATTGCTGTTGACTCCCCAAAATGTGGTAAGTTTGTGCATCTCTCATGGGTTTCCTGACATCTGGCGGTGCAGTGCAGGGAGGAGTTGTAGCTGTGCTGCTAGAGCCTCTGGGTGTCCCAAAATCCCAGAGGTGCCTGCCTTGCCTGCACAGAGCAGCTCTGACTGAGGCATCTGGGATACCAAACAGTGCTACTGCTGATGCTTGCTCACAGCTCAGGCCTCCCAGGCAGAAATATGACTGTTTTGCATCCCCAGTGGTATTTTTTTCTTTCTTTCTTTGGCAAAGGTAGGTTACTATTCAAACGTAATGGATTTAGAGGTAGTATTAGATGTTGTTCTTCCTTTCTTTTTTTTTATTCCATTTCTTCTGGCCCAGAAAACTAAAAGCCACCAATGGCAGCAGCTCCATGCATTGACACAAAAGACAGAGCTCAGAGGTGCTTGGTAGCCTAGAAGATTATATACAAAGACAGGTAACACCCATTACACCAAACCCCAAAGTTTTAGTTTAGGAAGATGTCTACTGAAGTCATGGTTGATTGGTAAATGATAACCGTTGTGAAGGAAATGAGTGTGCAACTGAGAATAATGAAATATTTTAAGGAAATCTCAGAGTATGGGGCAGCTTCAGGGAGCCTGTAGAGAAAAGTCCTGGGAGAAGAACTCCCTTCCACTTGGGTATTTCACAGAAGACTACAGAGTAAATTAACAGTGCCAGTTTGGCATTGCATATTGGTTGATTGATTCCCCTTGAAAGTTTATTTAAAATAAATAAATAATGTAAATAAATAAATATCTGAGAGCCACACAACAAATATTAGATGGGCAATCTCTCTGCTGAGCTGGCTTCAAGGAGAGCGGACAAGTTGACCCATGAGGCAATTTCTGCTTCTGTGCTTTTAATGACTGTGTTGTTGTTTGAGCTGAACTGAAGAAATTCATACTGGAAGCAAAATCAAAGCATTCTTGGCTTTTTGTCAACCACCGCTGTGTGAGTTTACTTCCCTGTTCCCAGACCTTCCCTGGGTTTCAGGGTTCACTGGCCAGACTGTGCAAGTGGAGGTGTCTTAGGAGCATGGTGGTGAGGTTGTGATGTAGGGTGGGGGTGTCCAGGGGACAACTTGCCCATGTGGCTTGCAGGACTTCTGGCAGCAGCCAGGGAGACTTTGGCTTTCACGCCACTAGTGATTCATGCTGCTGAGAGGGAAGAGGCAGTGTGGGCAGATGTCCTGCTCCTGCTAACTGAATGGCTGAGGTTTTGGAAAAGTGAATGGACCTTATCTGATGAGGATTACTGAAAAATGCTTGCAGACAGTGGCTTTTTCCAGTCAGTATCACAGCTTTTTAGTATAGGGGTAAGCATGAGCACTAAGTAGCATCAAACCTATGATTAAAGAGTGGATTTAGCTTAGGTACTGATTAATAACAGTTTTCATGCTGGCTGACTCGTGACTCCTAACCAACCAGTATATTGTGGACTTGGTTATTTTTTCTAGTATTCCTCTACCTACACCTGGGATGTCCAACCAGTAGTGTGGGAGCACATCTGGCCTCTTAGTATTATGTTGCTTGGGGCAGTGTTCTTGCACTTGGGTAATTCTTATGGGCCAGAAAAACAAACTCCATATTTGTAATGATTTCGGGCCTCGGTGTTTGACAGGGCCCTTTCTCATTCATGTCTGTGTTTAGCTCTGGGCTTTGTAAGTGATGAGGGTATATCCGACAATGTTATCATAATCCAACACACACAAATTAGCAGTTGAGCTTCTGAAACTTTGAGACTGATTTGAACATAAATGTTTTTACACACTCAGGTTTCAGTTGCCTTTCATTTTGAATCTTAAAAGAGACCTGCTTTGAAGCCCTTCTGAGCTCCAGGAACTTAATTTTGTTTTAATGAGAGTCCAGATGGTCTTAATTGCATGATACTTGGCATTGCTAAGAAAAATAGTAAAAATCAGGAGACCTTTGATACTTGCCAGAGGTGTACCAGAGCCTGTGGGTAATTTTTTGTGTGTCTTATTCTTGAGCTCAGTTTTTAGGCGTGGCTGACTATTAATGCTTTCCAGTAAGTGGACATGAAATTTAGTCATGAGTATGTTTGTTTTCTACATCTGATATAACTCACAGTGCATGAAAGCTCTGTTTATCTTTTAAGAAAGCTATGAAAACCTGCTTTGTCGTGGCAGTTTGTTTTGCTATTTATCATTATGATGCTGTGCCCTGTCAGTACATTTAACACATGTGCATGAGCACATGTTTTTTTGGGTACACAGCACTGCTAGCATATTTCTCTTTCGCAAGCCACGATAATTAATCTGACCATTAATTCAAAGTTCCAGAGATGGGAGAAGGCAGAAATGATAGTTAACCATGGACTGGAGAGTTTGTGCTGTTTGGATTATAACAGTATGTGTCAAGAAACAGGCTATTTTTTGAGCTGGATTCTGTGTCCACTAGAGTCAAGGGACTTGGTTTTGTTGACTTCAGCAAAAGAGGATAGATCTTGTGGAGGCTGATCCACCTCCAGCTCAGACAAAAGGGCATCATCTATAATGGCATGAGATTTTTCCGGAGGGCTGAACATTTCATCCCATTTGCTAATAGGTCACCAGTAAGTTTTGCTCCTTCTTTAAATGAAGCAGGGTGAACAATGCCAAGTGGATCAGGTGGGCTTCATCAGAAGTGGGAGGCAGCAGTGGAGCTGTGGAATTTGAGAGAGCTTGTGGGTATTTGCATGAATGTGCTGCAAAAGGGAGAATCACCTGTGAAGAAGAGTTAACTGGGTTCTGATGTGCCTTCTTTGGTCTATATAAGGCCTGGAAACACTTTGGTTTTGTTTTCTTGTCTTGAGGGATAGAAGAGAGATGGAAAGCTGTGGTGGGATGTACCCCCTACGGCTGTGATCACAAAGGTGCTTGTATGTTGATTCTCACTGGCTCTGAGAGTAGATGGTAACAAAAGCAATGAAACCAAAAGGTATGGTTATTCTACATTTCTGCAAGTGTTCTCCAGGAAGCAAGTGCCTTTTATTCTGCTGGTGCAGTGTTGTATGCAATAATTCAGTGAAGTTTTGTTTCTTTTTTTTTTTTTTTTTAGTTCTTATGAATCATTTGAGTCAAATTAACTGCAGTTTCTTTAATGCTCTTGTATTTTCTAAGCCATCCATGAAGAGGGAAATTAGTTTATATCAGTGCAGCTTCTAACTGAATATTTGCTGATTAATTTGAGCCACATCTACTGTTTGCTTGTGCCCACTGAACTGGTGGTAGCTATGAACAGAGATAACTACTGTCACTGGGCAGTTATAGTTTTATTTCCTGCTGACAAAGAGTCCTGGTTTAAGAGGTATTTGGAACCTGGGCCTTTTTTTGTTAGGAAAAAAAAAAAGAGGCACTCTTAATATTCTTTGGTTAACACTTGGTAGAAAACCATGCAACACAAAGCATTTTTGTAGTTGTGATTCAAGGTAGTAAGTGGAGCCAGTCAGCCTGTTAACTTATGGACAGGAGCATGAATGGGACTGGATCCCAAAATACATTGATTTGCAGGCTTGTTAGGTTCATGGATCTGCAAATAAATCGTTCGGGTCTAGGCACTGAATATCTATGATAAACCTGTTTCAGTGCTGTTTGGCTACAGTTACAAGGAAGTTCTGTGACTGTCTACTGAACAGAAGAAGATTGATTTCGCTTTCCATTGCCAAGACTTTTATCAAACACATGTAACCCTGATATACAAGACTTGCCACAGCTTAAGAAAATAATTTTGGTACCTGTGCTTGCAAATATGAATGTTCCTTGCCCCTCCCAGGTGCTCTTCCTCCTGTCTCCAGTGTAAACTCTCCTACAGCTTTTTGCATAGCTTATGAATATTATCTCAGCCTAAAATCCAAACAAAGATATACACAATAGCAAGCAGCAGAACCTTTTGGGTCCTTTTGCCTGTGTTTCCTGCTTTGGAGAAATCACTCTTGTATCTAGCATCTTGTTTAAATTGCTGAGGTGTTCCTGTGTTTTTGAAGGGTTACTTTGTACTTGTCTGTGGTATGCTGCTTCTAATCACCTCCATTTATTTCTGACACATAGCCTGGCTCATTTTACCTGTCTGTGATCTGGAGATGGGGGCATGAGAAGAAAGTGCCTTGCTTTCTTATCCTGGGATGGTAGGTAGCAGTGCAGAGCCCCAGCTGACTTGGGCAGTGACCTGCCAGGGTGGGACAACACTGTGAAAGCAATGAAGAGGCACGTTAATAATCACAGAAGCGTCTGAATATGCATGTATGCTACTGCCTGGCAGTAGGGACAGGATGGATGCTTTAATATAAAGTGTGTTGGTGCCCTATGCCAGCACTGGAAGGGATGTTTCCCCTCTGCCAGGCTACTGACGGAGTTGCCAGCATGAGTACGGTGGCTGTGCTCCTCTGGGAGCCCCTTTGGTTCCTGTCCTATTTCCCTCCTACCACTTTGTGTTGCCCAGACTGGAAGTTGGTTGCACCACCTCTGACCAATACTCATGAAAGAGTTGCTGCGCTGTGTACAGGAGCTGTTTGGGAGTGAGGGAAAGCCTGGGGGACTGAAATGAGCAGGCTTGTTGTTGCAACACCTCTGTGCATCTCTGGTTTCAGTACTTGCGCTCCTCCCCTCCTTGCTGATGAATGCTGTAGGAATGCACCAAGCTGAAGTCTCCGAGTTTCTGTTTAAATTTTCATTTTTCTTGATTCTTTGAATAAGAGGAGCTAAGAATAGATGCAAAATATTCTGGGCTCAGAAATAATGTGATGCTGGAGCATTTTTTAACCCATGGACTTTCAGTTTTTCCTGAGAGTCTGGTTAGAGGGACCTCCTTCTCAGAGAGCATGTACTTGGCTCCTAGAACTTGTGTCCCTCTAAGATACACTCAGGAGAGGAATGAAATAATTAGCTGCTCCCAAAAGCTTGGCTTAAGAATTTAAGATATGCTATCTCAAAGGACAGGAAAAATGAAAAGATAAGTATATTGTGGCTCATGATAAGGTCTGCTAGCAATTCAAAAAACATGTTAGAGGAACCTCTCTTGGAAAAAAAAGTGCAATCCATAAGCTGTGCCCATCCTTCTGGTGATATCTTCCAAAATTATTCCATTATTAGCCTGTTTTCTTACTAAGATTTCAAAGCAATAATGTGAAATGCTACTGTTGGTTTTCTTCCTGTCCTACAACTGGCTGATCAGTGATTTTAATGTCAAGTGAAGACTGGGATTTCAGAATCTGAAATGTATATTTGTGCTTGGGAATGTCTTCAGCCATCCCTTTTAACTTAAATACTTGTTTTCTATAACGTGGCTGTTATGTTTTCTTGCCTCAGTCAACACCATCATTGAAGTAATGATGTTAAATTAGTCATGATCCTGTAACTAGCGGCAGGTTTTTCTCCCAAATGGGATGCTGTCTCAGCACAGCACATTGAGTGCTGTAGATTGCAGGGTTGGAACCTTCTCACTCACTTTCGTTTTAATTCTTTAAAATAAATAGCACAAAGTGAGATGCTTTGTAAACCTAACAAAAATAGAGAAAGCAAACATGATTTTTTTTTTTTTTAGGGTTCCAGCTCAAGGGGGTGAAGGTCAAAAACCTGCAATTGAGCCAAGTTATTAATTAACGACTACTTACTGGAATTCTCCCCAATTTATGACTTCATGTATCATAACACTTTCTGTAAAACATCCTTGCTGGTTATAAACATGCCCACTGAGTAATCATCCAGTATGTACAGCCAAATAAAAAAAGAAGTCTGGGAACTCAGAAGCTAGAAATCAATAGACCCTGTTCCTGGCTTGAGCAGGTCAGAAAAGATATCCAACAAAATAGTTTGTTGAAAAAAAACACTTCTCTGTTTTAATAAAAATATATATAATACAGGGGAAGCCTCCTTTGTGCTGGAGAGGAGACAACTCTGCTAGAGTGTACCCCCCATTCTGGGAACAGGGGCTGGTTGCAGTGCTGGGGGATGAAAGGCAGCCCTGCAGCTGGGTCAGAAATCAGCTGCCTTCCTAGGGAGACTCCTTGTCTCTCCACGAGAAGCAGTGCCCTCTGTGACTGAGATCTTAGGTTTGGATGAGGACAGCGGTGCAATAGTTGTGCTGAACTAACTGTGAAATACTCTGAAGGGCCCAGGGGCTGCTGAGTAAGGTGGGGCCAGGAGACTTGCAATGATGGCCACTTCTCTGTCCTTTTCTTGAATCAGTGGTGTGCACTTTGAATAAAAGATTAAACCTGAAAATGACTTGGAGAGCATCTACTTCCCTACTAGGATTCAGACTTTAGTATTTAACCACGCTTTATAACCAGGACATTATGGATGTTTGCATTTCTTCTAGCTGGAGAGGGAGAGAGAGGCAGGGATGAAAAGTGAGTGTGGGATCAGGAAGGTGAAGACCAAATAGCTGAGTGAGGCCTTTTCTCTCCCCAGCATCTGGGTAATTCTTTTGTGTAGGAAGGAACACAGAGACCATCTTGTTCTGATTTAACCAAATTTCAATAATAAATGCAATTTCAGTATAAGATGCTGAAACTTCACTAGAAATCAGTGTTAATTAGGCAGTGGTCATTTTACTTGTGAGAGGTTTGATCTTGGATGGAATTCCTAGGGGTATGAGATCCTGCAGGAGATGAATCTTATCAATGCTTATAAATACCTAAAGAGCTGGTGTCAAGAGGATGGGACCAGACTCCTTTCATTGGTGCTCAGCAACAGGATAAGGGGCAACGGGCACAAACTGGAACACAGGAAGTTCTGAGCATTAGGAAAAGCTTCTTTACTACGAGGGTGACAGAGTACTGGAACAGGCTGCCCAGGGGTGTTGTGGAGTCTCCTTCTCTGAAGATATTCAAACTCTGCTGTGGGTGAACCTGCTTTAGCAAGGGGGTAAACTAGATGATTTCCAGAGGTCCTTTCCAACACCCATAGTTCTGTGATTCTGTGGATCTCTCCATCTCCCTGATCGCTTCTCTGCCTCCTATCATCATGGTTATTTGCAGTCACCAATAACTTCATAACTTGTCCATAAGGCAGTATCTTTGCCTTATGAATTAGAAGCTAGAGTACAGCACACACTAAACAACTTGCCAAGGGTTCCACAGGAAGTCAGTGTCTGAGCCAAGAACTTCAAACCCAGCTTTTCTGAATCGTGACTTTGACATCTCTGTCCAAGGTTTGATTTGGTTAAGGTTGGGTCCCTGGGCAGAAGAAAAGCGTTAAAAAGCCAAACCCAAAACTCATGTTGACTTTCTTTAGTGAGAAATAGTGCTTCCAAATCAAGTATTTCTCTCTTGCTCTGTGCCCTCATACTTCCCCAGCTGTCAATTACTCTAAAAAGCTTTTTCCAGTGTGTTTACTCTATCACATTCCCCATGAATGGGCCTTCAGGGTCACAAAGCAACCCTGCTTGCTGCCTTGTGGGTGGGTTTTTCTTTATTTTCTTTTTCCTTTTAGTGGTGGTGTATTTTTTTATTATTATTTTTGTGTTGGAAGGCAGGCAGGGAGGAACCTCAGAGGCAGCTAGCCAAGGGTGTGAGCAGTGCAGGGTTAAGTAATGGCTGTGCTGACAGAGATTCCCGTAACTGCTGCCTATTCCTGCCCTGCCAGGAACAGCCCATCAGGCGGCAAGTTTTGAAAAAGTCAAAATCATCCAGGCCAGTAATCTGTTGACCTGTAGAGGGCTGCAGGAGAAACCCCATTCATATGTGTGTATTCTCTGAGGGAACTTATTAATTAAATGTAATAATATTTAATGATCTAAGTAATAAGTGGCTGGGAGCTACAGGAGTCCGATGAAGCACACACAAGAGGCTGAGCAGGCTGGTGTGCATAGAGCGAAGGAGGCAGAGAGGACCCCACAAAGTGAACTCTGGGGGCCTGCAAGGGAGCTGCTGGCAGGACTGCTTGGGGGCAGGATGTTGGTGATCCTGGTAAGCACTTCTTCACTCCTGTCATAGCTGCTTACTAAAGGGCATAATTTCCCCCTAATTTTTTTGTCTACATCCCCTTTAATTTATTTTTTTCCAGATCCAACAGAGATGGACTGTGGGACTGGAGTAGTGGATCGCTTGTAATGCCAAAGAAAAATCCTCTTTATCATCTGAACCTGTAAAGTAAATTGAAGGGGCTGAATACAACACTTTTACATTCACAGGATCAGAAATGTTCTCTGACTTTCAGTAATAGCTTAAGAAATGGATGCGACCAAATTTTCTTCATTAACCTGTGGCTCACAGTCTGTTTAGCTGGTCAGTGAAGCAAACTCTGAGACCTCATTTCTCCACTGGTTATTTCCTGCCCTAAATAAATTCATGAATTTATCCATATCTTCTCCTTGTCATAATGCCAGAGAAACAGTTCAAAGCCTAGTGTTCTGAAAGTGAGTGTTCAAAGTAACAGCTTGATGGACACACTTCTACCAAACCCCCCACATTAGGCTCTCAAGAATGCCCTCTTTAGCAGAGGAAGTATTGTTTTATCTCAAGTGTTATATCTGTGTGGTGCTTTGTCTTGTTCAAGAGCAGCTGTTGTCCTGGAAGTCAGCTAACAGGTGCTAGAGATAGGAAACATCAGTGGAGGGGCGTAGGGGTGATGTTAGAGGCAAGTGCACGTTATCCAGAATCACAACAGAGTAAAGGTCTGTCAGATTATCAATTTTCTGTAACCAGGCTATAAACCAGTAAGTTTTATTAGATCTTCAGAAGGTAAAAAAGCAAAGCAGCAGAGCTTAAAGTTGTCTCAACTGTACTTGTTGACCGCAATCTAAATCCTCTTCTGCTAACACCTTTCATTAAATGGACTATGACCTATTTATTGATGTTGTTTAACTCTCTTTTGACACAAGATGCTATAAAGGTATAGCACTAGTGATTTGTTCCATGGTGCGGCTATGGGAACAGTAGCCTAAATGGGCTCTTTCTTCAATAGCATATTTTTTTAAAACAAAATCAATGCCCTTCTGTCCTGTATTACTTAAAAGATCTGGATGTCAATGTTCCATTATGGAAAGATTTTGAATAAAAGTAAAAGATTTTTCATGGACTTATTTTTGAATTATTAGATCTGTTGTGATTTGTAGCATTTTTATTTGTGACAGAGTTGCAGTGATTGTATTCCTTGACTGAGATTCTTTCAGTCAATGAAACATTCAATGAAACAGTCAATGAAACACATTCAATGTGTTTGTGCAGATTTTCGCGTGTCTGTAGGCAACTTGTGCTCTTGGCTTTTGGGCCATAAAATGTGGCCACTTTCATAGGGCTTATGTGAAGAGTGGATGATTGCTTGCGAAGTGCTCTTGACCCATGTTTTGCTACGGCATGAGCCTTTGCACCAAATCCAGAGCAGGGCTTGAGGAAGAGGAGACAGAGGTGGAGGTGCTCTGTGAGAGTCCAGGTGCTCCTTCCTCTGCTGGGGCAGACATGAACAGCTATAGTGAAGTAAGGTGTTCATCTGGGCCTTTGGTATTCTAGCTAGTCATACTGTTTACACATGGGTAAAGTAACCCGCTTTGCTTAACTGCCCTATTTAAGGCAACACTTCACCTTGTGGGGAATGTCTCTGAAATGAGGCTGTGGCTTTAAATGTCTGTTTTTCCTTTGTGTGAGCTGAGCGTATAAGCACATTGTCTATTCCTCCTTGGTGTGAAAGAGTGTGCAAGCTTTCCAGAATCTACCCTTCTACAGACACCAAACACAGTCACTATGTAGCACCACAAATCTGCATTTTTGCAAACTGATGTCAACGAACTCATACCAATAAAATCAGCAAGAATGGATTTGTGTTCTTGAGAACTGCTATTTAATCCATTTAAAACAGCTAAAAATCTTCTGTATTGAAGACATTGATATTTTTCATAAGAGACAATAGAATAGGAAACGGTGATATAAATATTTGACACAAAAGAAGAATGAGATACACTCTTGGTTCGAACACCAGCTGGTGCTTGCTTTGGCTTTAGTTATGTAGAAAGAGCTCCACTCACTGGCAGAGCAAATTTCTAGACTGTTAATTATGAATTGGTCCTGGGCTAAAAAGATGTTGACTGAAGCAGCTATTCCAAAAGATAAGGTGACTGTCCTACCAGGAAATACTGCATTCAGTGCAGAACCATTTTTTTAGTTATTTAGTAAACTCAAAAATATTTAATTGTTTATTAATTTCATACATGTATGAATCGGGCTAGAGAAAGTTTATTTTCATGTGAATTGATTAGATCTAGAAGGTCTTCTGAAGAGTTTGCTTTCTGGCTCTCAACATGTGGGTGGCTGGTATGGCTGACGCATACAGCATGCTTTGTTTCCACTATGATTAAAAAAAAAATTCCAGCTTTGACCAAGCAGTGACCAACACCTTTTTTTTGTTGTTTTTGTTTTCCCTTTCCTAACCAAGTCATCACTTCTGCTTCCTCCTTTGCTGACCACAAGGGGAAGGCTCCTCTGCAAATGTCATAGAATCATAAAATGGTTTGTGTTGGAAGGCACCTTAAAGATAATCTAGTTCCAACACCCCTCTGCCATGGGGAAAGACACTTTCCACTAGATCTGGCCTCATCCAACTTGGCCTTGAACGTTTCCAGAGAGGCGGCATCCACAGTATCTCTAGGCTACCTGTTCCAGTGTCTCACCATTTTCACAGTGAAGAGTTTCTTCCTAATACGTAATCTAAACCTTTGTAATCTCTTTCAGTTTAAAACTGTTACTCCTCATCCTATCACTACACTTCCTGATAAACAGCCCATCCCCAACTTCCCTTTAGACGACCTGTGTGTACGGGAAATCTGCTATCAAAGTGCTGAAATAGTTGAGGTGAGGTGCAGGGTAAGAAAACAGGGTAGATAACTGAAACATCTGATATGCTGTCAAGTTGCATTGATGTTTCCTGCCCATGGCAAAGGAGTTGGAACTATATGATCTTTAAGGTCCCTTTCAACCCAAACTATTCTATGATTCTGTCTCCCTGGAGCCTTTGGGCTGCTCCTAGCCAAGTAGCGACAGGGTTATTGTCTAGAAACAAGAAATACTTTGGACCTATGTAAAATTGTTGCAGCTTGATGCTGTTGTCCTTGTTGCATCAACTGGATTACTCTACTGTCATAGTTTAGCCCCTCCAGCAAGGTCAACAGCTAAACATTGGAAGCTGTGGTCCTAATCCCACCCCCCTCAAGGAAAGGGAAATGACAGTGACAGTCAAGGTGGTGCCATCAATTTGCATTGGGTCAATGTTTTACCACAGAGAGCAAACCACGAAGTGCAATCAGCACAGAAGGCCCAAACTCTCCAATACTATGTGAAATCAAGCTTTACTTAATAAAACAAGAAAGGTAACAAATGATTAGTAGTGATTAACAAGTTAACAATAACAGCTTTAAAGGCAAGGCCTCTAATCATTACTACGAGAGAATAAGTATAGTAATTAAGAAAGATACATCTCCAACTGCCCTATTATCATCATCCATATCTGCAGCTGCTGGGGAGCCCTTGTTGCAGGATTTTGGAGAATCTGTCCCTGATGAAAGGGAGATCCTACACAGCATCTCCACTCAAAGGTGGGGACACCGAAGTCACTACAAGAGGGTCTAGTTTTTACATTGTTAAGTAAGCAGCTTACATCATTCTGAAAATGCCGAATCTTTGGTTTCAGCTGCCCCATTATGATGCCTTCTTGGAGCCTGGCCAGGGCCCAGAAAGAGAGATCAAGGAAATGGCTGGATATCTCTTATCTTTGAATTAAGGGGGATGTTGAGGTGCAGCATTTCTGCAAAGTTTTTCTCTTCTCACAGTGTTCATGCCTGTGCTGATTGGTCAGCCAAGGTGTTGATGGCCAATCAGAATGGTGATCATGTGCTGGCCATGAGGTCAGGGACTGTTGCTTTTTGCCTCTCATGTCCTGTGCACGTTGAAGAAGCCACAACTAAAGTGGCACAGCCCAATTCTACTAATAATGCCACTGTGATGCATTTTCTCATGCTCTGCGCTTTACAAAATTAGCACAGCGCAATTCCACTGACAATAGCAAGGCAAGAAGTTATAATTAAACAGTATACATAGCAATGCAATGCAAATCATCCATGGGTCACCTATTTTGTTTTAGGGCTGTGGATCAGGCCCTGTCACTTCAGACAGTTATGCTTTCTTGGGAGTATTTAATTTCCAGTTTTACCTAGTTGTCAACTTCAGTGTGTTGGGCTGCATGTCAGGCCAGGGGGGCTAAATCGTGACACACTGCCATTGACTATGAACAAAGTCCTCCTTGGCTGTCTCATTCTCTGAGGTTGGCCAGCTTGCCTGCTGCCTGGCTGGTGAGTAAGAGGGTGTATGGGTGAATGGTGTGCATTTATGATCCTGTGTTCATATGGACCCAGGGTATTTTGCTCCTTTTTGGGGCACTTTGGACAGCAACTCTGGCTACACGGCCATAGCAGCCAGCACAGCCACAAAAAATGGTGGAGATACGTCTTGAAAAGAATAGAGACAAATTCTCTCTGAGCCTGAAATAACTGGGTTGTACTTCCAGGTTTTCAAGTCATGAATGGAAACTAATTGGATTTACTGCCAGTCACAAGAATTGATTCTGGCAGGAATAATGAATAGTGTCCCTTACTTGTCTTGAACAGTGTCAATATATTCATGCCTGAACAGACACATTCCTGGTTTTAGTGCATGACGTGCAAAGTACTTCAGTGCTGAATGAAGATGCTGAGAGACCTAAAAAGACATGCTTGCTTAACTGTGTTTACAATATTACCTGATTTTAACTCTAGAGTGAAAAAGTCGCCCTCCTTGTTTACAGAGGAGCTTATCAGTCCAGGTAGCTCTAGGCAGAGCAGGAGATGGGCTGTATGCAAGGCTGTGCTGTCTAGCACGTGGTGTCAGGGGAGAAATTGTGGTAGATATATTTGGGAGAGATGGAACCCTTTCAATGCGGGGCTGCATGTGACTGTACTTATGTCTGTTTAAACCTGCTCTGTCCATGGGTTGTATGCAAATTGTTCATAGTGATCTCTCATGAAGGTCAGGATTGGAAACTCTTCTGGCCAAGTGTCTCCATTAATGCCACAGTGAGCATATTTGAACAGCTGTACTGGCTTGTCTGGCCCCTGTCTCCAAGAATGGTCATAGAAATGGGCACCCTGGTGGAAGGAAGAGCAAGGCAAGCATGCATGTTACTACTCCTCAATATTCTTGTCAGGAGCTGTCTACAAAAAATATCCAGAAATTTCTGCTGTGGAATTATTAAGGGTTTTTATGGTCATATGGTTATGTGGCTTTACTGCCTTCTCCTCTGTATTCACAGGGAACTCCCTGTGACTCAAAGTTTTAAACAGTAAACCTCTATGCAGTTTTTACTACTTTCCTTCTCCCTTGCCTTTGTGATCTCAAACCCTTAGATCTGGGCTGGCTGTGATGGAAGGCTCAGCTCCTGACTGTGATACAGGGTGGCCACAAGCTGTAGAAACATCTCAGTAAAGCCAATGGTTGCTTTGCAGATGATGCATATTGCTTCCCAGATGAGCTTTGGGCGTGACAAAGTGCAAACCTCCTCTCTTAGAGATTGCTACTGCTCTGCACTATGAATCTGGGACTCCACTATGCTAAGTGATGTACAAACAAAACACGGTCCCAGCTCCTGGTACTCTGTAAGCGAAATGAATGCTGGCATGAACTCACACAGGAATCTAAGCAGACATATCTACATTCCTCTGGTCTTGCTAGCAAAGATTTGCAAATTCATTTATGAAAGCAAATTAGTTTCCAGGCTCTCCCAAAGCTGCTTTGGTAGATGATATTTTATCAGGCATCTTTGCCAGGAAACTGAAGCAATACCATGATACGGAAAGGAACACTTAACTCTCTTCCAGTGCCAACATAGTCATGTTTTATGAACAAATAGCCAGCTGACACAGCTGTATAAAACCATACACATTTAATGAATTCTTATGTGTAATAGATGCCTGTCATAACCTCATGTATAACAAGATGTAGCTATCTGGATTAGAGTGATTGTTAGAAAAACACTTCAGTTCCATTTCAAGTGTTCTCCATTTCAATGCAGTTGAAAGACAAGTGTAGTCAAGATACGAAAATTTGAAATAATTGTTTTATAAATGAGAAAAAGTTTAGTTGTAAACTGAAACTTTATTTCCCCCAACCTTTTCTTGAAGTGAGAATGAAACCCCTAGTACTGAAGATCAGCATTTCTTCAGCTCGTGGGTTTTTATCCAGCATCCAGTGAAGACTGGAAATTTTGCTTTTACCTCCTTTTTCGAGGAGTAGATTGGTGAGCTAAAAGACAACCAGAGGTGCAGAGGTACACCTGCTTCAACAGTTGAAGTTAATAAGTATGATTAAGAAAAAAAATTACATGAGATCTTGTCCTGCTTTGCATTTCTGGGATTTTTAGAATAACCAAAGATTCATATTGTCAGTTGTAACTGAATTTCTGTTCCTGTAAAGAATATGAGTGTTCTGACTTTTTTATATTGTGACTTTCAATCAAATTTCCTCTTTTCTGTCAAAAGCATAAAACTTTTCAAAGACATTCACATTAAGATTCGCTCTCTGCTCTCTTCTTCGTTACCTGAATAATAAGCAGAAACTTACACGTGTACTCTGATATATACACTGATGCAACTTCTAATAGAAGATGTCTTTCTTTCCCTACTTAACTGGAAACTTTCTTTATGTGGTGTTGAGTTCTAGGCAATGAGTGATTGCAACAATCTTCAGACGCTTCAATTATGTGCCTTTTTCAGATACCTTGTGTGGAACAGGATCATCTAGCCTGCTTAAATATCCATCCACTTCCCTCTGACAGCATTTTAAAAGTTATGTTAAAAGATCATTTTTTTTCAAACACTCTAAATCTTGAAACAAAAATGTCTGGGTAAGTCAAATAGCAGAAATTCTTTAGTTGTAGTGAAGTGCACACTGTTGTCATGAATTCTTGTACTGTGAACAAACTGGTGGTCTTCCCATCATCTCCTAGAAGCACTCTGATTTCACAGTATACGCCTCTGGGGCAGAAGGTATTTAGCATGTTAAAGTTGAGTGTTTTGTTTTTAACTTTAAAAAATGTTTGAGGAAGAGCCGATGGGTGTACTCTGGTATGAAGGAATGATGAGCAGCAGCCAAGGAACACGGAGGTCGTTTGGCTTTGCTGCCTGGTTCTCTGGCATAATTGTATTTTGGGGCTCTCCAGGAGGTGTGGGATCTGCCTCCAGGGTAGAAGCAGCACACTTGCCTGTTGCAGCATGGTGGAAATTGGATATGTTGGGGCTGGAGGGAAGCAATGAGGCTCTCCAACACACTGAGTAAAGCTTAAGCTAGCAGGTAGCCTGGCATTTCGGCACCGAGGGCCTCCAAGGATTGTGATTCAGTCCTTGCTGCAAGCTGGTGCCTGTGGGGCAACGGTCAGGTTAAGGACACCATTCCTGCTCTCATTAGTCTGGCTGATAAAGCTAGAAGCAACTGTGCTGCTATATACCACCAGTGCCAGCGGGATGGCTATGGAAGATCCTGGTGATAAACAATACCCAGGCTTGGCCCTCTCCTGCCTCAGGTCACTTAACCCAGCTCTTCTACCTTGTCATATGCTCATCTCGTGGAGCGAACTTTGCCCAAAGAGCTCTGACTATATGTAAAGGCCCAATCTAAATTAATATTGATCATGTTGCCCTAATAGGGGCAACAGTGTAGAAAAAATAGGCATTTTTAATTGAAGAAATTGAAAACAACATCATGTCTGCATTTCCAAAGGTGTAGCAAATGCCAATTGTGCTGTTATGGCAATCGGTGTTGCAACTGGTAATTATTGGTGGCAGCACTGAATGAGAACTGAGAACCAGCTAGGTTGAGGATTTGTCTTTTCCACCAAAGCAGGTGTCTTTTTCACTTGCATAATGAGTTAACAGATTGGCTTGTATCAGAGATGGAGTGATCAGCAGGACCAGGGAAATGATCATCTCTCTGTACTTGGCCCTGGTGAGGCTACACCTTGAGTACTGTGTTCTTATTTTGGATCCTCACTAGAAGAAGGACATTGAGGTGCTAGAGTGTGTGCAAAGAAGGGCAACAAAGCTGGTGAAGGGGCTGGAGAACAAATCTTCTGAGAAATGACTGAGGGAACTGTGACTCTTTAGCCTGGAGAAAAGGAGGCTGAGGGGAGACCTCATTGCTCTCTACAACTACCTGAAATTTGTACATCGTATTGAGGCAGATGTTGGTCTCTTCTCACAAGTAACGGGTAGTAGGACAAAAGGAAATGGCCACAGGTTGTGCCAGGGGAGCTTTAGACTGGATATTAGGAAAATTTTCTTCACTGAAAGGGTTATCAAGCACTAGAACAGGCTACTCAGAGAAGTGATTGAATTACCATCCCTGGAAGTATTTAAAAGAGGTGTAGATGTGATGCCTATGTACATGGTATATTGATGGGCTTGGCAGTGTTATGTTTACAGTTGGACTTGATGACCTTAAACAACTTTTCTATCCTAAACAATTCTATGATTCTACTCCTCTCTTGCTCTTTCTGAATGTTTTCCACATTGAAGGGAAAACTATGGAAGTGTGTATGTATATCTTGCAGATGAATATAAGGCCCCAGGGAAGGGAATAAGAATATATTTTGGATGTTCCTGCAAAGATAGTTTCGAAGTGAAAAATTCAGTGGTTAGGAGGGGCTCTATATTTTGGAGGAATAAATATTCTTATTCTCTTCCTTCCTGCAATCCAGATCAAAATTTGCAATGGTGTACCACACACTGAACTTGCACTCAGACTTATGCTAAACGCAAACTCAAGCAATGAGGTGACAACGATTTTTGTGGCATTTGCTTGTATGTAAAAGCAGAAAGTTTGAGTTGATGCCTGTCACATAAAGCAGAAACTAGAAATAAGATGTAGTGTGAGTGGGAGTTGCAATACAGCTAAGCATAGGCTCAGTGAGACTCTAGTACCTGAAGAGTAAAAAGGTGAGCTTCACAGTCTTCATATGGTAGATTAAGCAGGCTGTAAAAAAGATGAATGAAAAGGTTGCAGCAAAATGAGAAGTGGGAATGTGTGCACACCAAGAAAATAATATAAAAAATAAGACCAAGCTGGCCAGAGTGAAAAAGAAACCAATGCACACACACTTAGATTGAGACTGGAGTCTTTGTGCATTTCCCAGACAATGCTGGCATCATGTGGTCACTTTATTTAGCTTGCTGTGTACTAAAATACTTCTGAAAAATACTTGCCCTTTCTCACTATATTTCTAATTTGAATCATCCAAAAAGCTCACAGACATCACTAAACTCATCTGCTCCACTTGCCTGTATGTCCTGGGAGACTATACTTGGTTTATAGAAGACATAAGGGGTCTTAATTTGTCATTTGGGGTCTTCTGCTTTCTGTCTACTGATCATATTTTTAAAGTGATCAGACTGCCTATTCTAACATACAAAAGACGTTTTGGCTTTCCTTTGCTTTTGAATCTAAATGAGAGGAGGGAATTACCACCTGCAGAGCAGGCTGTGATGGGAGTATTTTCCCACTGTGGAACATGCTTCTAAGGAGAGGGAGCAATGTTAGAGGACAGTGGGTTTACAGGGAGGGAAAAGAAACTAAGCAAGCAATACTTCCTATACAGGAAGAGCATGGGCTGCAAGGCAAGAAGCGAAGCTCATTTTGAAAAGATACAGAGAAGGAGAGATCTTGCAGTGGTCAGGAGATACCCATGCAAGAAAACGAGTGGGCAAAAAGAGGAAAGGGAGCTCTAGTGATGCTTTTCATGGGTACCTTGCATGTAGGAGTAGCAAGCATCCTGTTAAATGACTTAGAGACTTCAGTGACTGTTGCACTATGTAGAAGAAAACTGTGCATATCATTCTGAGTTTAGCTGATTAGTTTAGTAAATGACGCTATAGAAAATAAAGGTATTTTTACAGCAACACTACCAGTATTCTGGAATAATGAAAACCTGGGTAAAGATGGTATCTAATAGTAGTTGAAGTGGGATCCTGTTACACAGACCAAACTTAAAGATTTTTGCAGAAATGCCCCTGAAGCTCAAGTAAATAAAGCCTAGATAATGTAGCTGTAATCAATCATACTAATAGCTAATTAATCTTCATCTGAAATCATCTGCCAAGAACAAAATCAGTTCAGAGCTCCTCTTTGAAGTTCTGTTTATCCAGATGAAATGGAAAACTTGGAAAGAAACATAAAACAGCCAAAACAGACGGCATTTCTCTCAGCCATATTTCAGATTGTGAAAGAGATGGTACAGCATTTTTAAATATTAAGACAAAGCATGTGTATAATTGCACAGTTGCACAAGCTTACAGAGGAGCTGTGCATACTTGTGTACATTTCTATACATACAAACACTTGTGTAGATGCACAGATGCATGCCTTTCTACAAAGACTGTCTACAGTTTTAAAAGATCTGATATAGGTGCAAAAGGGATGAAAGTGTAAAAAGAATGATATAACTGTTGAACCTTCTTCAAACCTTGTAAATCCAAACAAGCCTTTAGGTCTCTGGATACCCAATATCAGCAAGCGGGAAGTCAATTAGCAGGAAACACACACCTCATTCTAAAGTTTGCAGTGCTGTACAATTGCAGGCATGTGTTTAAGTAAATATCGGTAATAATTATGGCTCTGTTTTTATAGATTTATGAACTTTTTATTATGTGTTTAGATGTTTAGATGGGAAGTAAAAGCTAACAAGAAGGGCTTTTACAAGTACGACAATCAGAAGAGGAAGGTGAAAGAGAATGTACCCCCACTGATGGTTGGAAATGGCGATTGTGTATCAACAGACAAGGAGAAGGCTGAGGTACTTAACAGCTTTTTTTTTGCCTCAGTCTTCACCAATAACTGCTCTCCTCACCCCTCCTGGGTCATGGGACAGCAAGATGGTGACGAGGGCAGTAGACCCCCTCCCACAGTAGAGGAGGAATCTGAACATACATAAGTCTATGGGACCTGATGAGATGTATTCCAGAGTCCTGAGGGAATTGGCCAATGTGGTTGCCAAGCCACTCTCCATGATATTTGAAAAGTCATGGCAATCAGGAGAAGTGACTGGAAGAAGGGTAGCGTTGTGCCTATTTTTAAAAAGAGTAGAAAAGATGACTCTGAAAACTTTCAACCTGTCAGCCTCAGCTCTGAGCCTGGGAAGATCATGGAACAGATCCTCCTAGAAGCTATGCTAAAGCACATGGAGGACAGGGAGGTGATTAATGGCAGACAGAATGTCTATATGGAGATCTGTGACAATCAGTGTCCCTCAGGGGTCTGTACTGGGACCGGTGCTATTTAATATCTTTATCAATGGTATTGACAGCAAGATTGAATGCACCCTCATCAAGTTTGCGGATGACACCAACCTGAGTGGTGTAGTTGCCACACCAGAAGGACGGGATATCATCCAGAGGGACATGGACAGGCTGGAGATGAGGGCCTCTGAGAACCTCATGAGGTTCAACAAAGCCAATCGCGAGGTCCTACACCTGTGTCAAGACAATCCCTGTTTTCAGTACACAGTGGGGGATGATGTGATTGAGAGCAGCCCTGCAGAGAAGGACTTGGGGGTGCTGGTAGGTGAGAAGCTCGACATTTACCTTGATGATCTAGCTTGACAGAAGGCCAACTGTATCCTGGGCCGCATCAAAAGAAGCATGGCCAGCAGGTTGAGGGAAGTGATTTTGCCCCTCTATTCCTCTCTATGTGTGGGCTGGATACACATTGAACTCACCATTATATAGTAAATTCACTGTTGTAGTAGGTCTTGATGTAAGCTAATAAATATTTATTTTCCTGAGTCTTTTGGAAGGGGATAAATGGGTGGAAAAGGAAAATAAATTGATAATGTGACTGAGAAGAGAGAACAGGTTCTTCTGTTTAACTGTTGAGCTAGGGAAAAGGTGAGCCTTTCGGTAGGTTACTCTTTTTCTAATCGTAGCTCTGCCTTCTCAATTCTCCTTGCTGGAAGAATGAGATATTCTTTCCTTAATATAAGTTTTAGAGGCTTTTGTATAGCTCTGTGGGTGAAGGATTGAACCTGTTATTAGTGATGATCCCAACAATTCTGGGCCACGATGGCAGATAATCTTCCTGATGTCTATGTAGCCTTACCAGAGCCATAGAGAAAACCACTGGCAGATAGAATTGAAGCACACCTCTACAGGGCAAATAATCTTCATCTGAAATCTGAAGTTCCTCTGAAGAGGAACTCTTCCAAACAGATTCTCTTTGAAATTCTGTATATCCAGATGAAATGGAAAACACTTGCTGCCACAAAACATACTTTGGATGTAAAAGAAACTAATAAGCTGATTGAGGTATTTTTCCTTCTAAACTGTTATTTCCCCCTTTCACTCTGGTTTCTCAATGGAGTCAGTTACATTAAGTAACAGCTAGTTGCCACCAAACATGCTAGGCATACCTTATGCTCTGCAGAACGTTATCTTATGCATTGAAGGAAGGACCAGGATATCAAATGCTTTTTTACAGACACTGAAAATGTGAAGAAATTTTTTTACCCCTAGAGGGAAGAAGGAGAATAGGAGACTTTCTTAGAGAATTCAGATCTTGGTTTCCTATTTAGTTGATTAAAGATTTAGAACTTTAGAGTATGTCTCTAAGTATCTTTGGTGACAGAAGTCATATAAGGAGGTTTCAGCCCTGTTTTGTGGATAAGAAATGGAAGTAGAGTATGGAATGAGTAATTAGCTCAAATGCCTCAGGGAAAATTTATGATTGAATTGGGAATTATGTCAAATTCCCGCATTAACTAGACTAGTCTTTCCTCAAATTTTTAAAGAGGTTAGGACCCTGTTATTAGCAAGGAAGTGAAGTTTTTTTAAGCTGCTCTTGAAAAAATAGCCCAAAGAAATCAGCACTGGCAAGACTGCGTTGCTGCGGGAATTGTTGGGTTTTATTTTTTGGGAAGAATGGTTGTGTTAGAACTTCAAGAACAAAGCACTCCTTAAAGATATCCTTACAGCTATTACATTCAGGCTGAATATCTCTACTTCCCTGGGTTGCATAAGCTACAAGCTAGTTCTAGGATAGGCAAGGAGGAATGTAATGCTTAGTTAAGTGTGACAAGAATATAAAAGTCCTGATCCAATACAGAAGGGTCAACAGGAGGGAGGATCACGCTTGACTCAGATGGCACTATGGTGGCAGAATGGCATCTTTTGGAGAGAAAACAGTGTATAGTGGCATGCTACCTCAGCTCTTGTGTGTGGAAAAGAAAGGTGCATTGAGGGAATTGTGTGATATCTAGGCAGCCATTTAGACAGACTCTACATTGTACTTTTCATATAGAAGGTACAGACTGGCAGAACCACAGTGCCTGTCTATTAATTGTGTGGGTCCAGAGTAGAAGAGTAAGCAGATGCTGGGGCTTGGGTTGGATGCTTTCTGGTAGTCCTTCTGGCTGCCTTGCTACAGGCACAAGTCTGGCCTTAGCAGGTGGATCTGGTCTGTGGGACGGGAAACTGAAGGAAAAGCTTGCAGGGCTGCTTTAAAAAATGTAAAATACGTACCTACCTGAGGGAAAGAGCGTGGGAACTATGCATTAGTGGTAAGGCTTGAGAGCAAGTGAAAACAGGTAATACCGCAAAGGGTAACAGGTGTCTTACGGATCCTGGCTATGGACTGAATTATTGCTGTTGGAAAGCAATTGGAAGAAGAGCTTAGTATTAAAAACCTGGTTTGCTGATGGAGTTATACAGAATTTCGTCTGCTTAAGACACCGTTTCTGCTTTTTCCCCAATCACTGGCTGTGTTTCTATCTCACTCCCATCAGTTTTCTTCCTGCATTTACCATGTTAAATGAGAAGCTGTTTTCATGGCAGGTGCTCTTATGAGAAAGCCACCATGATCTTTGCAGGTAATGTTCCTTGTTCCCATCACAATTTCTCTGCTGCAGTGTGACTTATGAAACTGAATTTGAGTTTGCTGCTGCTGTTTCCTTCCACCAAATATTTATCATAAGGTATATCAAGGACGTAACTGGCTTTTTAAACTTAGAAGGTGGAATGAGTAATTGTATTAAATGAAGGCATGAGACGGGGAACTCTTGGCTTCCGTAAAAGAAGTTTGGAAATTTTGTATCTCTAACATTTTCCTTGGTGTGCTTGAGTTCTCTGTAATTTATAGATTAATCAATTCAATGCTTCCAACATTTTTAATGAGAAAACTACCCGTAATCTATAGCAGTATCTTTGATGCAGTGTATTTTACCCTGGTAATAAAAACATGCTACAAGATTTTAATCTAGCATTGTAGAATACTCTTGGGTATTTTTTTTAAATTAACATAAGGGCTGACTGCTGGGAGATACTCCATGAAAACAAATTATATTATTAATCAAATGAAAACACAGAATTCTCCACATAGTGGTTTTAAAATGCCCAAGATAGATTTTAATTGAAATGTTTCAGAAAATAGCAGAATGAGGAACTGGGAACTTGGTGCTTAATTAACTTTACAATGTACGTTCAGCAGTTTATATCAGATAGTGGGACCAAAATGCAACTATGTGGTGTAAGATGTTGCCAACAATCTGAGTCCATTTATCTATGTCTAATGACAAATTTCAACTTAGATAAATAAGCACATTCTTAATTAAGCAGCGCCATTCCTTGTTGTATACTGAAATGGCTGATGCTAAATGCCATTTCCATACATTGCTGCCTTCTATTAATTTCACTTGCCGTTCCTTATGAAGATCATTTATCATGCAAAGAAACCAGGTCTTAACAATACTTTTTCTCTCAGCACCTGTCATATTGCCAATTGTGGCATTATTTTTCTGTTCTTTAATCTAAATCCAGGCTGTGTTTTAGCCTTCTGTGGTTGTGAAAATGATGTAGGAGATCTGAAGAACTTCATATTTTGTAAAGAAGGCCTGGTAGTGGTGGTCTTTCACATGGTCTCTGTTTTCTCCCCAGGCCAGGCACGAAGATGACTATGTGTCCCTGGAGGTAGGCACCAGCATTAGTCTTGTCCACTTTGTGGTTTTGCTCTGGGGCTTGTTCAAAATAGCTAGAGGGAGACATCTAGATTTTGACAAAAGTTCCAGCTAGTCTTGGAGCAGTGATGGATAGTGGATGACTGGGGAGGAGTACAAGAACAGGACAAACATATGATAATGCATTCCTGTTATACTCTTCCTGAGCCACGTTCCTGTGATTTTGTGCAAGCTGCAGATCGTCATGCTACAAAAAGCTCCTTCCCTAGCTGGTCAGGGCTTGGGCCACCAGGATTTTCCCCTGTGATCTTGGGTAAGTAGATGTGCTCTCCTCCTTCATCAGCACAGCAGCTCCAGCCCTGCAGAGCCCCAGCTCTGCCCTGACATTGCTGTCTCTGGTATTATTCTCACCACCTTAGCACTTGCTGGTGAAGCCCTTGGTTATGGATACAGTGGTGGTGCCACAGGATCAGTTAAATACAAGTAGTTTCTCTACAACTGACAAGAGACTCAACCCTTTCTATTTTTATTGCAGGTTGTATGGAGTTGATTGTAATATGGTGCTGGCACCTCTTTAAATATCCTAGCAATATGCTTGGCTTGAACATACTACCAAAAAAGCAGGGAAGATGATGGTAGTGTTGGTCCTATTAAATACCTTTTGATGTCAGAAGCAAGTGTTTAAGACCTCGTCCCTCCTGGTTTATTGGAGAAGGGTTTCCTTCTGGAAAGAAAGTGTCTTGCCTGCAGAATTCAGGTCAGGACTCACTCAGGTGAGAACAGGATACCTGTGGGGTTTGCTGAGCTGGAGGAAGCAGGGTGACATCGGGTGGTGGGGTAGAGTAGGACTTGGAGTGAGATGATAGCGATGAGAGCAAGCAAAGTTTTTCCTCTTTGCTCAGTTGAGTTTCCAGCCACCTGATCCAGGTGAGTGTCAGTGATATCTTGTAATATCCAGAGCTACCGCTGCTTTGTGTCCTGTACTCGTCAATAAATCCTGCCCCTTGGTGGAAGGGCCTTGTTTCTGAGTTGATGCAAAGGTGAGCTGACTATGGCCTCTAGTGGCCTGTTAGACACTGAGAATCAGGGCTTGCTGAGCTGCAAATCTGCTAGGATCCTTGATGCTCCTTGTTAAATAAGACCTGCAAATTTGTGAAAGAAATAAAAGAAAATTACACCCAGAGAGCTGGGATAACTAGGTTTCTTGCTATCAAGCACTTGCTCAGGTGAGATCAAACAGCTCTGTGGGCTCTGTATTGTGCTAGAAGAGCTGTCACTCTTTAGACGTTTTAAAGTGGCACCACAATTGTATCTCACTGACAAAGCTTTGGTATTTTTCATTAAACGTACAGTTTACTAAAAGCTCTAGTAAATACGGACAAAGTAAGTATTAGATCACAGTTGCTTTGATCTATTAATGTTTGGTTCCCTAATTTGCAAATCTCTGTTGTAGGGTCTTTGCCTCCCTCTGTATCTGAGACTTTCTCCAATAATCTGAGCTGCAGTTTCTTAGCAGAACAGTTGGGTGTCAGAGGACATAGCCCATTTCTCTTGGGTTATAGCAGGATCTACTGTCCTTCATAAGAGACCTATGAAAGCAAAACTGCTCATCCTGAGCATGTCAGGTATGAAAGCAAGCCCTAGCCCAGCAGAGTCTGTGTACTCTGAGGAGAAGTTACAAGCAATAACAGTGCTAACAACCAGCTTATCCATTTACCTATCTTTCACTTTAATCCCAAGAAGTACAAACATCTAGCAGGCAAAGTGGAACAAGTGGCATTATTGTCTTGCTTTTAGTTTATGAAGAGTGTATATGGAGAATATTGTTTCTCATCTTCCATAGCATCCTGTGCTCGCTCACAGCTCTGAAGTGCTTCTATAATTTGACGTCATTGAAGGAAGTTATTATTAGTGCTCACTAAGTGCAAAACATTCTTTTCAATATGGAGCTTTCATAATTCTGTACTTCTGATCTGTGGTGCTGACTCATAAACATGAGTAAACTGTAAAATTGCACTGGTGCAGAGCATGCCTTCCATGGCCACCCACTGTGCTCCTGACTCAGAGGCTATTTCCCTCCAAGGTATCTGGCCTTGATTCAGCAGTGACTCAACTGTTTGTGGCACTGAACTTAGCAAATAACAGCCTGGCATGCTAAGGAAAGCTGAAATTGGCACTGATTATATATATATTTATATGCTGCATCTAAACAGCTACTTAATGAGCATCTGAGCCATGCCTGCAGTTGGCCCAGAAAAGTCTCAGGTGATTGGGAATAAGGCCTGCTGCAATTCTTGTTCTTCTTTTCTCCAGCTAGAGCCCTGTGTCATTTCACCACCACAGCAGCTAGGGAGAGCCTCCCTTATTCTGGGAGAGAGAGAAACCTGGGAAACAACACAGAGATCAGCTCCCCTTCCTGCTCTGCCTAGTGTCTGCTATGGCAACTTAGCCTCGAGCATGAGTGAAGCTCCTGTTCTTCTGCTTGCAGTGGTATCTCTCATGTGATCCAACACGTCTGCAAGAGCGTTGTGAGGATCAGTTAGGGCACACTTGGGTTTTCAGAAGTGCATAAAGCACACTCCACAACAGTTGGTATTTCTAAAAATTGCATCTTGAGTATCTGTCCCCTGAGGCTTTTTCCTAGGTCAATTGAATTGTTTCTTCACAAAACACACGTTTCATAAAACACCGATGGTGAGTTTAGTGACCCTTGGAGAAAGTTGATGTGAGAATGCTGAGACGGTAGAGAAGAAGACAAAGCGTGCTTGTTGCTCCTTTGTTCTTCCTTGCTGTTTAGAGGCACAGGAAAGACTTCAACAGCTGCTTTTTCTTAAGACTGAAGCATTCTCATCCTTGCTTTCAAAGTTATGCTGGGATTAGTGTTGAAAAAAAGGAGAGGTTTTTGCGATTTTGCTTGCACAGCACAGTAGAAACTATTCCAACATTAACAT
This sequence comes from Cuculus canorus, assembly GCF_017976375.1. NCBI lineage: Eukaryota > Metazoa > Chordata > Aves > Cuculiformes > Cuculidae > Cuculus > Cuculus canorus. The sequence continues at coordinate 117,146,883 of NC_071401.1, read as the reverse complement.
CTGCAGACAGTTATTTTTATTTGTAATGAGACTGCCAAATGGTGATGTTTAAGATGCCTCTGAAAAGCTATGGCTGGCAAAGGTGGCTTGAGTGAAATCACTAAATTGTATTTTAGCCACAAAATATTCCCTAGCTGATTCCTAGAGAGCTTAGGATGTCACCTGGAAAGAAGCAGGATGTCTTTATATGTAGAAAAAGAAACAGCGTTTGTAACAAAAAAATATTCAAATGGCAGACTGAGAAGTGATGGTAACTGACATACAGGGAAAACTGTCTCCCTCTCTGGGCTTCTTGATAGAGGACTCATGGCAGCTGCTTTTCCTGGTGAATAGACAATGTGCTCTCACTGCCTTTTGTGTGCAGGTGGATGCTCAGAAGGGGCAAGATGGAGTCAGCTTTGCTGGTGCATATGCATGATAATGCCTATCAGTCTGGGGCTAGGAAAAGGATCTATGCAAGGGAAAGGATAGGGAAATGGGGCATAAAATATGAAAGCAGACCCTTGTCCGAGCAGTGTTTTCTTGCCTATCTGTTCTCCACAGGTATAAACTTGATATCAAATATATTTTGTAGCAAGAAACTAGTACCTTTAAAGTCTTTTAACTGAACAAAGATTAGTATTCTGATTTCTGTATTAGTTGATGCTTCAAGGACCAGAAAAGAAACAAAACAAACACCTTAAAATGTAATACATCTGTACGAAGAGTGGAGAGCTATTTGTGAGAAATGCTTCCTTGTGTGCAAGGGTGATCTTTCTGTGCAATGAAGCATGAAATTTGATTATTATCTTATTCTAACCTTTATTGTAACTTGTGGAGCTGAAAACATTATTAATATAAATAAAATGATTCAACCTTTCCTATAACGTAGTCCTCCTTTAATATTCAGAGGCAGTGAGTCCTACATGTTGGTTCTGTGCAGTCCAAGCTGGTGGTTGTTGTTTGCCCCACAACTTCCTTGCACTGTAGCTGTGGGATGGGAGACCCACACAAAGTCTTTGCTTTCTGACTCAACGCAGTGTAAAACTGAACACTTTGCAAGGACTCAGATCTGTCTTGTGTGCTGCTGTTTTTTAAAAACAACATCCTTTGCATGTCAGGTCAGAAGCATCCTTGTTACCGAGGTGGGTCAGGAGCACATGGTGTAAATGTTGGCATATTTTGGCATATGATTTGAATCCAAGCTAGTGTTTTACCCTAGGCTGGTTCTGCTGGCTATCCGGAGGAATAAGTGAAATCTGAGAGCTGCAGCCGAGGCAGGCCCTGCAGATGGCAGCAGAACAGCATCAAAGGCAAAGCACAGATCACCCGGTGTAGTAGCATCCCCAGCTCTGCCTCATCTGGAAAGCTGCAGACATTTTCCATTGAACCCTTCTGCGAGGTTGAAGGGCAAGAGCAGCGAGTTCAGATATTCAAACCGTGTACAAAGGTCCCATGTTGGGTTTCAATACTTTGCATTCAGGCATGGCAAAAAATAATGCTTTGAAAGAAAGTGAACCGTAAGCGGGGAGGAAGGGAGAGAAGCCTCAAACTCAGAGTGGATACTAATAGTGTATTATAAGATGATGTCCTCTCAATGTGTCTTGTTACTGCTCTACTGTGTAAACATTAGTGAAGGAACTTAAATTAGGGTGGTGTTTCCCACGAGGAGATCTTAACTACAGTTATGAATGCCCTTGTTCTCAGCCTCAGCTGAGGGATGCTCTCTCCAAAGCAAAACAGGTTCACTGACAGAGACTGGAAGAAACCTACTTCCAAAAAAGCTCTCACCTTGCAGTTAGCATTTTCTTCCTTGAGGCATAAGTAAAGGAGCCCTCAGCCAGGAAAGGAGTTGCAGTAACGTCAAGAGTGGTCTTTCGACTGTTCAGTAGTGGAGGTTGTTGCTGCTGGGGCTGAAGGATGAACTGCAAATACTGTAGGGCTCTCAATGTACTTTATCTTGATCACTGCCCTCCTACACATTATTAGGTGGGAGGTAGACCTCGGTGCTGAATTTCCATCACTTCCAGAGTACTTGTTTTATTCTAGGAAAATTTTCAGCCAGCTGCTGAAGCTAGTTATAAGCCTGTTTTGCTACGTTAGCTTATGTGCCAGGATCTAGCTCTGGGTGTCTGTTATGATTATTTATTATTGTGGGTAAATGTAATCATTACAGCAGGCTAAAGAGGCCATTTACTGTATATAATAATAGCCGTTTTTATTTGTTGGCATATAATACTGTTAATAAAACCCCCCAGCGATGGATCTGGTGTTCTTACATCAATCAAAATAAGACTGCTATGAGAAAAGGCTTTTGCTCATGCAAAACATTCTTCTTCAGCAGCATTTTTATTATATATTTTTAATAGACGTGCAGGTAGTAGTACATAACCTCTAGAAGGTGTACAATTAAACAGTGTACTTGCACTCCTTTCAGAACTATGCCAGTATACCAATTTTATGTCTGTAGTCATGTTTCTGCTAGTGGTTTCTCACAATTGCCATAAAAAATTAAACAAAAGGCAATGTTCTATACAATGTGGTTTATTAGGCATATTGAGCAGTAATACACAGATCAGCGAGCTTGGGTGTAGCCAAATATCTCTAAGTTATGGCAGTAGTGCTTGCTGGCTTGAAAATGAGCTCAAAATTGAGTTTGCTTTTAACATAAAGGTCAGCAGCATGGGTGCTTTGCTTTATACTTACCGACCCCTCTGAACTCTAGAGCACTAGACAGCCACCTGGATGTGTGTGTGCTTCCCCCATTTATTTGCTTGAAAGAACAAAAAGCTTCATCTGGATCCTAATGTTTTGCAGTACTGTTAAGTCAAAATAGTCAAGCAGTTTTAGCCAAATGAAAAATGATGAATTTCGAAAGTGCCATTGTGTTATCAACTTCCTGACCCAAGTTGGCTTGATACTTAAGGCTGCCACACTGCTGGGGTGTAGGAGGAAAACGAATGGAACACAACCCAAAACTTCAACTGCAATATGAGAAGTGCAGAGTTTAAAGATCTAGGTTTGATGTGGGTAAAGACTGGAAAAAACGACTCAGTCTTGGAAGAGTACCTCTTGGTTGAAGGATATTGCAAGTTGTCACCTGCAGTCTCATATGTTTTGGCTTCATCTCTTTTACTTAAAATGCTTATGAATTTGAGGGAATGACTGTCTTCAGCAGTGACAGCACTTCCTAGCACAAGAAATTTCTAGATTTGAATCTTGCTTCTGATAAACCATTCCAAAATTTTTTACTTAAGGAAACAGGTCAGCAGAAAAAACAGAACGCAGACCCTGCGTAGTACAATACATTAGTGGGCAGTTGGGCACCTCATGACTGGGAGGTCATCCAGTCATGAGGATCCTTCTGCAGAGGAAGCTTGGCTGTGTTTCACATCCAGTGATCGTCCTAAGGACTGGGCCATCCTAGACTATGCAAGTGGAATTGCATTGAAACTGCTGTTCAGTCACGAAAGTCTTGAGATTTTAATTTTTGAGCTCAGCCTTTTGACTCTGTTAAAAGTGACCTTTAATGGGGGAGGAGACGACTTGCTATGGATTGAATGCGGCATTGAGTTATAAATGACCAAGCTCTGAGAGGTTGTTTTGGAAGCATTTCTGAAACCATATTCCCATCTTTCTTCCCCCTCATTTTAATCTTGAAATGCACTCCTTGAATGCTGTCAGGAGTTCAACTGATTTTCATACTGGAGCCCTGATTCTTGTGGAAACTGTTCAGATTCTGCCCATGTGATCAGGTGTGTGTCTGTCTGTGTTGCTCATGTGCTGCATTAGCTTGGTTCAAAGTACTTCTCATGCAGAAATCATTTTCCATATTGGCTAATATGGCACCTTGCAAAGATGCAGGTGATGCCAAGTGTGCCATAGTACATATGTAACGTAGATGTCATCCCTGTAGCTTGGTATATAGTGCAAGAATCCTGGCTTATGTGAGGTTTTGTTGCATATTAGTCTGTTATGTGCATCTGTATGTTGAGGTACTGGCAACTGGAAAAAACAATACTGACAATTTCTAGTTAAGTATGGCCCACTAGGAGAGGCTGGTAGTGAGGCAAGAAGCAAGGAAAAGGAGCATTTGTGTTATTGCCATTAACATTTTTTTAAGACAGTGGGACTCCCCTGAGCATTGTCATTTCCAGAAGACTTCAGCGTAACTCCCTTGTATCACCCCTCCCTGAAGAGCATTTTTTTATAATTGTGCAGGGTGGAGAATGACATCAAAAGGTCACATAGACCATATCTGAGTCAATACAATCAACTCTGTGAGACAGAAAAGGATGTGTTAGATGAAGACAGCAATACAACAGGTGCAGAGAGAGACAGAAACAGAATTCAGAGTATTTGTCAGTGATACACCACCAAAATGGAGGACTTCTGGAGAGTGTGTTCTGGAGCCTGTACTTCTAAGAAGATAGCTAAGATGGCTGTTAAATCTACTGCTGCTGGATGTTAAATTTCCTAAGCTCAGAAGGACTGGTGGTAGGTTAGAAAAGAGAAATAGCTTGAGGAATCAGGAAAATCGTTGCGAGTAATAGAAAGAAATAGCATAGGATTGAAGGAAAGAGGCAATACACAACTCAGCAGGACAAGTGTGAGGTACTTCACTTCAGCAGGAACAATGAATTGCACAAAAGCAGGATGGGAGAGTAACTCAGTGGGTATAACTCAGGGATGAGAATAATTCTAGTCTCTCCTACAAGAGAGGATGTAGAGGGTGGTAATGCATCACAGGTGACATATGAGTCGGCAGTGCCATGCCACTAGGAAGAGAGGCAAATACATTACTAGAGTGTAGAGTAGAAGGGACTACAGTCTATCAGACACATGAAGCAGTAAGTCTGCTCTGCATTGCTTTTTCTCGGCATTGCTGGAGTGCTGTGAGCTGCCCTGAATGGAGCATTCCAGGAAAGCTGTGATATCCTGGGGAGAGCCCAGAGGAGAGCACCAAGGAACACTCAGACATCTGGAAAACACAACCCGTGACAGAACAGAGTAAACTGATGGTGCTTAGTTCAGAAAACAACACTGCTCTGTAGAGCTAGGGCACGTTTTTAAATCTGTTGTAGAGGAGGGAAATGATCTGTTCTCTGTCTTTGTGGTGGGTAAGTTGAGACCTGATGGACCTGAATTGCTGCAGCAGAGATTTAGGGAAGGTGTTGGGAGAAATCTGCTGTAATTAAGATGGAAAGGATAGGAAGGGAGTGCGCTCTATGCTCCCTGAGCAATTGCACTTCTCTGCAATTGGAGGTCTTTAAGAATAGACTAAATACCTGTCAAGAGTGACACCAGAAACCTATGATCCTCCTGTTACGGCATTTCTGTGGGCTGCCTCTTTCATTTTTAATTTGAGCACTATCTCTGTCCTTCTTCGTTTTCAAACGTTGTGGGATTTTTTCCCCCTCTATTCACAAGTACACCTTCACACTAGAGCAATCTATCCCACCCGCCAGGGTTTCCCACAAGCTGCCTAGGGCTGCTCGCTGAATTTCCCCAGCTCCTCAAGCCTGGGACTGCTCCTGTAAATCAGTCCTTGCTTACTCTGCTGCTCGGGGTTGATTTGTTGCCCTTCCTTCCCACATCCCACCCCGTAACCTTATTGAGAATAAGCTTGGGGGTGTCTAGATCTTGCTGCGGGTCGATGGATATTGAGGGACCCTGTCGAATCAGATTCCTGGGGTGCGTTCGGCGGCCTCCCCCTCCGGGTGAAATAATAGAGGGGATGAGGACCAGTCTGTCTGGTTGGGAGGGAGGGGCAGACGCCAACCTAAACCAACGCTTTCTGCGCCGTGGGAAAACGCTTTGGGTCCAGGCGGCAGAGGGCGCTGCCCGCCAAGGAACGCGGGGACCGAGGGCGGTGGGGGCGGTCCTGGTGGCCCTTGAAGCCCGCTCCGGACAGACAGCGAGCGGGGCCCGGGGGCATCGAAAAGGGGCGGGTGGAGCAGCCGCGGTGTGGATACTGAATCAACAGGCATCTTTGATAAGAGAATATTAGAGTGGTTTGAGTTGAGAGGGACCTTAAAGATCATCCAGTTCCGACCCCTCTGCCCTGGACAGGGACATCTCACCGGACCAGGCTGCCCAAGGTCCATCCAACCTGGCCTTGGACACCTCCAGGGATGGGGCAGCCACAGCTTCCCTGGACAACCTGTGCTAGTGCCTCACTACCCTCAGCGTGAAGAAATTCTTCCTTGTGTCTAGTCTAAATTTGCCCCTCTTCAGTTTATGCCCATTGCCTCTCGTCCTGTCACTACAAGCCTTTTTAAACAGTCCCTCCCCAGCTTTCCTGTAGCCCCTTCAAGTACTGGAAGGTTGCTATAAGATCTCCCCAGAACCTTCCGTTCTCCAGGCTGAACAACCCCAACTCTTTCAGCCTTTCCTGGTATGAGAAGTGCTCCAGCCCTCTGATCATGCTTGTAGCCCTCCTCTAGACCAGTTCAAACGGTTCCATATCCTTCTTATGTTGAAGATTCCAGGACTGGACACAGTAGTCCAGGTGAGATCTCACAAGAGAGGAATAGAGGGACAGAATCCCCTCCCTCGCTCTGCTGGCCATGTTCCTTTTGATGCAGCCCAGGATGCGGTTGGCTTTCTGGGCTGTGAGTGCACATTGCCGGCTGATGTCAAGCTTCTCATCTACCAGCACCCCCAAGTCCTTCTCTTCAAGGCTGCTCTGAATCACATTATCCCCCATCCTACTGAAACGGGGATTGCCCCAACCCAGGTGCAGGACCTTACACTTGGCCTTGTTGAACCTCATGAGGTTCACAGGCCCACTTCTCCAGCCTGTCCAGGTCCCTCTGTATGACATCCAGTCCTTCAGGTGTGGCAGCTGTGCCACCCACCTTGGTGTCATCTGCAAACTTGCTGAGGGTGCACTCAATCTTGCTGTCTATATCATTGATGAAGATATTAAACACCACTGGTCCCAGTACGGAGCAGAAGAGATTTGCTAATTTTTGTGCATATCAACTGCTCACTCAGTCTCTGAAAGGGGGTGGACTGAATGATCTCCTGGTGCTCCCTTCCAGCCCTACTATGTTTTTTTTTCCACTCTTCTATTGGTCATTCAAAGTTCCTTACAAGAGCTAGTCCCACTTTTCTGATTAGCTGTCTAGACTTCTGAAGAGCTTTTTACATAGCTGTCACTCTAGGTACTTGAATAATTTTAGAATCACAGAATGTCCTGAGTTGGAAGAGACCCACATGGATCATCGAGTCAACTTCTGTCCCTCACAGGACAACCCCAACATTCACCCCATGTGTCTGAATGCATTGTTCAAATGCTTCTTGATTATTGTCAGGCTTGGTGCCATGACTGCTTCCTTGGGAAGCTGTTCCAGTGTTCCACCACCCTCTGAGTGAAGAATCTTTTCCTAACATCCAACTTAAACCTCCCCTGGCACACCTTCCTACCATTCCTCTGGTCCTATCACAGAAAGAAGAGATCAGCACCTGCTTCTTCCCTTATGAGGAAGCCTTAAACTGTGATGAGGTCTCCCCTCAGTCTCCTGTTCTCCAGACTGAACAGATCAAGTGACTTTAGCCACTCCTCATACAGCTTTTCCTCTAAACCTTTCACCAACATTGTGACCCGCCTCTGGACACTCTCCAGTAGTTTCATATCCTTTTTATAATGTGGCACCCGAAACTGCCTACAGTACTCAAGGTAGGGCTGCACCAGTGCCTTTAGGTTTCAGACAGTTTCTGTCCTCTTTGGAATGAGATTTAGAGCAACACTTAAGTAAATTTGAAAACTCCATTGTTGAAAAGAGTAAACCTGCCCTGGTTATTCTCTGCCTCTGCTCCAAATTCTTACTGCTGAGCTCTTTTAGTAGCTTAGCATATGACAATCTCAAGTGCATTGTGACATGGTTAACTCTATCATTCAATGTTAAGAGAAGATGTAATCTTTTCTACTATTAGGCCCTCCCAAATATTGTCATTCTCAGGGGCTGGGAGAAATGTCTTAAGCTTTTTGTTGTTTTACTTTATTAGGTTGTTTTGTTTTAGGAAAAAAATATTTGGGATGTACTGTCTGTTTCTTAGAGAAGGATTCAGCAGGGCTCTAAGACCTTTTGATTTGACTGCAAACTGGTCCAAAAATGCAAACTTATCTGCAAACATTGTGTGGTCTCTTGTTCCCTGGAAATGAAAGGAAGCGTTTTGCTATTAATGCATTTACAACTATGCTTAATATGAATAATAACGATCTCATAAGTGGCTGACAGACCTGTTTTAGAAACTTTATTTTAACATGGGATGATTTGAATTTCTGTAGATAAATTTTTCGCCTTGAGTAAGTACAAATTTGTCCATAATTAAAATTGAGATTAGTGAGAGAAGAGGTAAAGAATGGGGATTGGATGCAAACCACCGTGGGTCAGGCTTCATCAGTTTTGCTCTTACATTTATGTGCTGTTCAGAACAAAGTTTTTTATTTTGCTGGTTAGGACAAGATTTCTAATAGTTTGATGTACACAGCCACTCATTTGTAAGCACAGCCTTATCTCAGTGACAGTGATAAATTCTCTCGCTTAACTAAAAGGTTTAAATATATACTTAGTGTCCTGATAACTTTATGGGAATAAAGTTAGGCAGACATCTAAAAATAAGTACAGATGTCTAAAATAAGAACAAGGGGTTCAATGTAGTTTAGAAAACTTATTCTTTGTGTTTTGTTGTAAGGGGATATATTATTCTAAATTATTCTAAAAAGGGGATATAATATTCTAAATATTCTTACAGATAGTTATTTAAGCATTATTTTTATGTCTGTTTCTTCTCTTCTGCTCATTGCCTATCTAATCTTCTGGCAGCCATTTTGTATAGATGATAAAAAGAGAATTCAGCTTAACGTGGTTTGAAATGGAACTGTTATTCTTGGAATAAAGTAAAATGCTTGAGGAAACATGCAAAATTCATGCAGCTTCATTGTTCAAGGAATGAGATAATTTTATGAGAAGTCCAGGAAATAAAAGTTGTTTCAGCCTCTGGCAGATTACAATGGTCCCCAGCTTGAGACCTTTCTGTTATATAGTCAAGGGTAAATGCCAGAAAATGTAAACTTGCGCATTTCTGGTTTAAGCAATAAAGAGTTTTATTTCTTACTGCTGACGTGAAACACCGTTCACACAAGTTTATTCCTTTTTAATGCATCGGTGTAGTGCTACTGCCAGCCTAGTGGTTTTAAAATTATGAACGGATCTAATCCTTTTTACAGATAATTTTCTGGTTAAATCAAAAACTATGCAACTTGTAAGTGGTTCAGCAGGAGCTATTTAATCCTGCTATTTAGGCAGGATTTACACACTGAAGTCTGGTGTAGTGACTCTCTTGAGGTTCAAACAAGGGTGTTCGGGGCTAGCTATCAGAATTTACAAGAAACTGTGTCTTTTGCTTTGCATAAAGTAATTTCTAGACATTGTGGAAGTTGTGCTAAATGTTGTATCACTCCTAGCTGCTGGATCAACAACAGAGTAACCTGGTGTTATGATCTGAATAAGGGAAAATTAGGAGGTCACACCTTTCTAGTCTCTCACACCCAGCAAGTAGCCTTATAACAGAGACAGTAATGAAAATGCCTGAGACCAGATATCAAGGTTTCCTAGACAGCAAAATGGAGAGTCTGATGACAAGAGATTTAATTGTGTCCTTCAGGTGGAAGTGCGGAACACCTTCATTCTTTGGTGATTCCCATGGACTAACATGTTGTTCAGCCTTTATGGTCAGATTATGTATATTGCTTTGAGACCTTGGCTCTTGACCAACATGGTACTCTGTTGGTCCCTGTAATTATAGCATCCATATCCTGCCAGTGACTCTTCTGGTGACAGAAGGTCACTGAAATGAAAAGCCGTCTTGGGTGTTTCCCTTTTCTTTAGCTGTCCCAGAGGTGCAGAAAATTGTTTATTGTAAGAGGCACAGCATTGTCTTGTGCCACGGCAGAGCTCAGGAATGCTGCTGGAATCTAGCTATTCTGTGAGGTTTCTTTGTTCGCTTTTAGAAACAGTACATCCATCTCACTAAGTGCTGAAGCTTCACCCTGTGTCTTGAACAGAGGAGGAAGCACATTAGTCTACAGCAGTGTTCATGAACACTCAGGAGACTGAAAAAAATGAAACTGCTATTTTATTTTTTTCCTGATATCTACAGTGCTTGTGGTAAAAGCTCATTTCAGTTCTGTTTTAAGGAGCTAAAAATTTCCTCTAATTGATAGTAGAACAACAACAAAAACAAAACAAAATTAAAAAACCCTCCACAACAACTAAAACCACAAAAATGGAGATACATTTTTGCCACTATGGTAACTTGTTTAGCCTGGAAAAGAGGAGGTTGAGGGGAGACCTTATTACTCTCTACAACTACCTGAAAGGAGGTTGTGGAGAGGAGGGACCTGGCTGGCCTCTTCTCCCAAGTGACAGAGGACAGGACAAGGGGGAATGGCCTGAAGCTCTGCCAAGGGAGGTTCAGGCTAGATATCAGAAAAAAGTTTTTCACGGAAAGAGTCATCAGGCACTGGAGCAGACTGCCCAGGAAGGTGGTCGAGTCGCCTTCTCTGGAGGTGTTTAAGGAATAGGTGGATGAAGTGCTTAGGGGCATGGTTTAGGGAGTGTTAGAAGTGGTTGGACTCGATGATCCAGTGGGTCCTTTCCAACCTGGTGATTCTATGATTCTTACAGTAGATTGAAGATAATTGGGACAGAGAGGAAAAACTGCAGTGCTTTTTCCAACTATTTGCAGTTCCTTGAGTTTTGTAGTACAAAGTGAAAAGTCTCACAGGTAAGGTGTAGAGGAGGTAAGTGAAAGTCAGCTCTCTGTTACACTTCCCAGATGTGTCAGAAGATTGGTTCTCATCTTCTCTGTTATTTCACAGCCTCGTGGTTAGGAATCTTATCTGAATTGCCTTCAGTTTTCAGTCCATCAGTGTACTGTCTACTGTAGCTATCAAGTTTCTTCCCTGATCTGTCATCATTATTTGGCTGTTCAGAAGGGGAGAGCTCTTGAGTATTACTGGGTGGCAGCTGTGCAGATGCAAGCTGAATTCCTCTCCTTCTCCAAAAATCTGGAGAAGAAGCCAGCAAGTGGTGGGCTTCTACTGAGGAACCTGAAGCTTGTGAGAATTCCTTGTGAGAGACATCTTGTCAGATTAGAGCAAGACAAGCATTTGAAAGTGGACACTTGCTATTATTGTAGCACTGTGTTTGTGAGTGTACTTTGTTTCCTCATTTTGTTCCCCTGAGAATGAGAAGACTACAGGAATGGCAGAAAAGAGTGGAAGAACTGCTGTTATGGGAGTACTGCTTCAAAGAGGACAGACTTTTTAGAAGGTACACCAATTCCCTCTAGTTTGACAGGTTTTTAAGTCTGCCTCCCAATGGTGCTTCGTAGACATATTCTGCAGAAGCTGGATTCCTTCTGGGTTAGTTATGCATTTATGTCTTTGATGACTTCTGTATTTATATATTTGGTGAAAAATAAGTAATTATGATTAGCTGCTTTGTGTATTTAGAGTTATTGGACATCATATGTGGATATTGGCCTTTTCTGATGTAGCTGTAATGAAGCCAGAGTATAAAAACTATAAAGTAGGACAGTTATTTTTCATAGCTTGTGAGGAGTTTCCACATATTGCACTGTTTTACAGCAGTGTGTGCTTATGACTTAAGAGAAAATGAGAGTTAGAAAACAAAGATATTTCTATGTGGTGATATAGTTTGCAATAATTCCCACACAGCCAAAGTTCCCTGCAAATAAAGGAGAGGTTGAGTCCTATGAATTTGCTTCTTTTATACTGCAGTTGTTGTAAGTGATTGGAAAGCTAGTTTAGAACATTATTGGAAACTTTTCCCTTGGGGCATGTCTTTTATAGTGTTACCAGTGGGAAAGAGGTGATTGGGGAGGAAAGCATTTATACTGTCAGAGCAAGGTTGGAAAATACCTTTTTTAAGTAATACACTAATGAATGTGTGACCCAGTGTCCCTTTACTGTCACAGGAAATGAATGACATTCTGCGTAGTAAAGGATTTCTTTAAGTGCCCTCTCACCTCTCTTACTTGTGTAGTAGCAGTATTTTTTGCCTCTAATAATTCTTAAGGTATTAGGCATAATAGAGTCTCCTGCTGAACCTATTCAAACATGGCGAATATTTATGGAAGTCCTGGTGAACTGGGATGTACTTTCTGGCTTTTCAGCATTCTCTCTCCTGGCAATTCATTGTCACCTGCAGAGAACTTTCTTCATCTCACTGACAGTCCATACAAACCAGATTTTTCTTTCTCTTAGTTTTTAGCTGCCATAAAGTGAGCTCCCAGCAGCAGCTTTCCAGCTGTGAAAGTCTCTAATAAGCTTTAGGACTGAAGAGGTAAAGAGTAAGCTGGAGGGAGGAAAAGAGGAAGAAGGTGCTGAGGCCTATCCTGTGGATCTCTATGGTTCCTTAACCAAGTTTGGTCTTACAACTATTTTTGATTGTTGACATTGTGTTAAGTTTACACAAGAGGTTATTGCAGTCCTGCAGAGCTAGCACCATTGCTTGTCCATGTTTATGGGGATCTGCCTTCTGACCCCAAGGGATTTCTATTAGAATCATATAATCACTAGGTTGGAAAGGACCCACTAGATCAATTCCAAGCATTCCTAACAATCCCTAAACTATACCCCTCAGCACCTCATCGACCTGTTCCTTAAACACCTCCAGAGAGGGTGACTCAACCCCCTCCCTGGGCTGCCTCTGCCAGTGCCCAGTGACCCTTACTGTGAAAATTTTTTTTCTGATAGCCTGAACCTCCCCTGGTGGAGCTTCAGGCCATTCCCTGTTGTCCTGTCCCCTGTCACTTGGGAGAAGAGGCCAGCTCCCTCCTCTCCACAACCTCCTTTCAGGTAGTTATAGAGAGTAATAAGGTCACCCCTCAGCCTCCTCTTCTCCAGGCTAAACAACCCCAGCTCTCTCAGCCGCTCCTCATAAGACTTGTTCTCCAGCCCCCTCACCAGCTTTGTTGCTCTTCTCTGGACACTCTCCAGAGTCTCAACATCCTTCTTGTGGTGAGGGGCCCAGAACTGAACACAGTACTCAAGGTGCGGTCTCACCAGTGCCGAGTACAGAGGAAGAATCACCTCCCTGGACCTGTTGGTCACACCATTTCTGATACAAGCCAAGATGCCATTGGCCTTCTTGGCCACCTGGGCACACTGCTGGCTCATGTTCAGTCGACTGTCAACCAACACCCCCTGGTCCTTCTCCTCCAGGCAGATTTCTAGCCACTCTTCCCCTAGTCTGTAGCACTGCACAGGGTTGTTGTGCCCCAAGTGCAGGACCCGGCATTTGGCCTTGTTGAACCTCATGCCATTGGTCTCAGCCCAGTGGTCCAGCCTGTTCAGATCCCTTTGCAGAATGTCCCTACCCTCCAGCAGATCCACACTTCCACCCAGCTTAGTGTCATCTGCAAACTTGCTAAGGGTGCACTCAATGCCTTCATCCAGGTCATTGATAAAGACATTGAACAGGGCTGGACCCAGTACCGAGCCCTGAGGAACCCCACTTGTGACTGGTCTCCAGCTGGAGTTAGCTCCATTGACCACCACTCTCTGGGCCCGGCCATCCAACCAGTTTTCAACCCAGGAGAGTGTGTGCCTGTCCAGGCCAGAGGCTGACAGTGTCTGAAGCAGAATGCTGTGAGAAACTGTGTCAAAGGCTTTACTGAAGTCCAAGAAGGCTACATCCACAGCCTTTCCCCCATCCAGTAGTCGAGTCACTTTGTCGTAGAAGGCAATCATTAGGTGCTAAAGTAAAACTTTTTATAGCCTATATGCTGTCTTGTGATGGACAGTGATCCTCATTTCCCGTTTTCCAACAGAGCAGTGCTTTCCAAGAAGAAAACCTGTCCTGCCATCCTAATTTGATTTAAATCTATTTCCTTGTATTCACTATAGTTTTCTTCCATGAGGGATGGAAGTTCTGTTTAAAGAAATGTTTGATTACTTTGCTTATTTAGTTTTCTGAATCTGCAGCTCCGGTCTAGGTGTTGTACAGAAAGAGGTATGCTCTCATCAGGTTCTTTCGAATCTTCAGTCTGTGAGGAAGTGTATTTGCAAGCCCTTTTCCCGGAAAAGGTGACTTTCCTTAAACTGAGTTGGTAAACTGGCCAGCACTGCAGAAATCTCAAAATAGATACAGACTAGCTGGGATAGCTCTGGTGTTTTTCTTCATTTTCCTCAGTGAAAATGTTTGCCAGTTTTAATTATGAACCCTGGATGTACATCTTGAGATTTGCAGCATCTGGAGCACAGTGCAATGACTTCTGTTCTGTGTGAGGCATGGAAATAAGTAGCAGCTTCAGCTTGCTCCCTGTTCCTAATGGTACCTCTGTCTCTCCCGCATGCACACTGCCTCATCAGCCCATACAAATATGCGCCTCCTTGCCTCAGTGTGACAGACCTGTTTTCAGACTCAGCTTTTAAGGCAGAGGGACAAATTCTCTTAGGGGCAAACCTTACATGGCTTCTGTGACTCACTTCTTGAATTAAATCAATATGTCTAATTGGATAAACCCAGATGAGTCAAGCAGCTACATGTGATAGGTGAGAGAAGACTGGAGCTAAAATGATTTATTTATTGCTACTATCCATGGATGATATTCTTCATAGTATGAAGTTTTCACTTCTTCTCCATCCTGTCCGTCACTTCATATATTGCTAAAGATAGCCTTTTAAATGGAACAGCTGTGCCATCTGCCTCCAATATTATTTCAGTCTTCACTGTTTTGGGATAAATTTCGTGAAGTGTATTGCACATACAAACATTTAATTGAACAAATGGGAAACCTCTCCAGTTAAGAAAGCTTTGCAAATGACAAGTAGTGTCAAATTTCCATTCTAATGGTTACTCCGGGGCTTTAAAATATGTGTGAATTCATCTAGTAGGGGCTGATGGTATATTTGAGGCAGATGGCTTGGTTCTGCAAAGAAGAAATGTAAGTGGCTTTTACTATAAATCTTATTTTTTTTTGGCAAAGGATTGACATAATAAAGATGTGAGTATTACTGAGAATGTTCTTTAATAATTATACCACCTTATGTTTTCCCTCAAGAATATGGTTAACTGACTAGAAAAATCTATTTTGAATTTTTATGCTTAACTGTAACAAACAGTTTAGAAATGCCCTTTTCTTCCTTTAGTAAAAAGACCGAAGAGTGAGCAGATTATTAAGTAAAAAGACAAACATTAGTCTTTAGAGAAACATTGCAGCCTCTGTAAGGGTATTGGACCTTTTGAGAAATGCAGCTTAGTCACACACAATGTCCTTGCCTATCTGAGGACCTTAACACTGAGCGTAGACTTAACCACCCCTGTAAGGTCTCAGATTTTTAAAGTCGTTTGGAAGTGGCCATTGGAAGATATTTGAAATGTTTCTCTTGAAGCCGTGCTGGTGACTTGCTTAAAGCTTCAAGCCTTATATTTCTTAATGCTCATGAAAGCTTAACTGTGAGGCAGAGTATTTCTCAGACACGTGGCTAAGAGCAGTTAACACAAACAGTGGACAAAGAGGCAAGTGTTCCTAAGTGCACTAGAGATGAACATGGCTATGGGATGAGTAAGGTTGGAAAGTCTTAAGGATTTTGATAGTGCTTGTCTGAATTTTCATTCAAACAATGAATGGAAGTAGGATGTCTAATGTAAACTTAGCTATACTGCTTGGAGATACATATGTCTTACTAGTAGAATAAAACAAAATCATAGAATGGTTTGGGTCAGAAGGGACATTAAAGATCATCTAGTTCCATATAAATTTGTCTGAGCTTTATCTGTAAAATATGGACAAATCTTGCTAGCAGGAGCAAAGGGTGGACATCCCAGATATGTATAACTAAGAATGCCTACTTATTTGCCACAAATTGGGTCAAAGCTGCATGCTCGTTGCTTTTTTCTTCTCAGGGTTTACTGAGCTATACTCTTTCCTTGATGCTTTCCTTCTACAATACAGTCTTAGAATTTTGTTTCCTTCTATTTGCGTATTTGGATGGATTTTGTGGATTCTGTTGTTCTTGGCATTGTAAAGATGGTACCTAGCTAGTCTTCTGGGCTCTGTAATTGGCAACTTTTGAACAACTGAGCTCTAGAGCTCATTTTTTAATCTATTACAAAACTAAAATTAAGTAGGAACAGAAGACTAAATATACTACCTACATTGGGGACCAGCTCTCGATGTTAAATACAGTGAGACTTGAATTAAGTCTTAAAAGTCATATTAGCTATTACAAAAAGTTACAAAAATTCTGCTCCACCTTCCCTCCCCCCAAAAATTGGAATAATCTAATATAAAATCTGGCCTCATGCACTTGAATGTATATACTTCTAAATACTTGCATATGTCTTAAATTTTAAAATATGCTTGTCAGAACTCATTTTGTAAGAACAGACTTGATTATTTAGTCTTCAAATGGCATTTTTCTGCTGTTACCTGGGACAAGTTTAATGAGAAAGAAGGCAGACATGACGAAAACCTTGACAGATTCCTTAGCTGTTGTAGAGCTGGCAGGCACTAACCTAGGTTCATAACCTTTCTTGGCAATTCTTGTTCTAACTGTAATAAGCACATATTTACTTCTGTTGTATTCATCATCAAGATTCATTGACCTGAGAGGTAAATATTGGTGAGAGCAAATCCAGGGTCAATAAAACCCTCAAGGGACTGTTAATTGTCTGTACACTCAAAAATAAATCAACATTGTTATTATTACGTGATTCCAGTGTAAGAATATCTATTATATGCACACACAAAGGAAAAGAGAGAAAAGCTACTGAGAATGTAATATAAATATTTTGCTGGGCCCTGTGTATAGTTTTGAAGTCATAAAAGTTGATTATTTCTATAAAAATATTTGGAAAGTAATATTTTTTTTGTGATGCAGCCTGGATTTGGATCAAAAAGGAAAGGAAGGATGTAAGATCTGAGGAGAGGAAAATGGCTCTCCCCAAGAATTGTTTTTCTACCTGGTGGGCATAACTGTGCCACGTGCTAAATGACTTGTTCTTAATGCAGCACACTGTGGGAGTTGCTGTAGTTGCTCGCATCAGAATAACTAAACGTTCTTCACTTTGCAAGCTCAAGGGCTTCAGTACTCGCAAGAAGGCAGGATCCTGCCTTAAATATATCTGGTAAACTTATCTAAGCAGTGTCTCCTGGTCAGTCCTCCTAATCAGCTCTCTGAATTTTGATTGAATTTGAACACTGAATATTCTTTGTGTCACCTTGCTCCCTGCTTGTCCCTCCTGAGGCCTTTACTCAGTTCTTCTGCTCTGATTGCTCTCTATCTCAGCTTGGGTAGAAATCTTAGAAACTAGCTTACTTTATGAATATTTCATAGTTCTGAATGCAATGCCTTTTGAAAACAGCGAGGAGAACGTGCTGCACTTATTTTGGATGGCCTCTTCTGATTCGTGATTTTTACAGTACAGCAATAATATAGCACAAAAAGGACCGTGTGGTTATGGTGATGCCAAATAACTGCTTAATGAATGTATGAAAATTATGTAGTCTTGCCATTGCAATAAAGAGGTCAGTGGTCTGGAAGGTGCTTTTGAGCTTCAGAAATTAAAGAAAAGCCATTTTGAGAGCCTTATGTGTCATTTTTCCTGATGTGTGTGTGTGTCTGAAATGGGATTTGCCTTTTGATGAAGCGCACTGCTAGCCCTACCGCTGTGGTTAGTGAGTTTGGTCATACTCCTTAATGTGTTTTCTGAGGGAATAGTCAGCTCCTGAACAGCTAGGCAAAGATTGCTTTTCACTAGGAAACAAAATTGGCTGTTCTTGATACATGATTTGTTATTCCTCTTGTATGGATATAGCAGCTTACAGTTTCACTCATTCGCTTAGGGAGTAGAAATAATGTTGTGTGACTTGGGAACCTGCTTAAACACATTGGATAATAGGTAGAGAACAGTAAAAGCAAACAAGCTTGCAGACAAACCCTTAGGGTGAATTTTCTTCATATAAATTATTCAGTGAATAATTTGCAAACAGCAAATACATTGGGAACGAATGGATTTTGTTTGTGAATGACTCACAAAGTAAAAATACATTTGAAATCACCAGACCATTTACTCACAAAAAGTAATTGGACTGACTCTTGTTCTCCGTTAGGATAATCTGTAACTTCAAAAATTCACATGTTTTAGAGATACATAAAACTGCATTTTTTACAGTTAGTATCATCTACTTATTTACCCATTGGTCTACACACACATGTTCTGTTGTTGCTATTTGAATAAGAAATTTTAATTCAATTCTTAAAATAGGAATGTAAAACTTAAATGATGTAGATATCAATATTTTACAGGTGCTGGTATTCAGAAATGTGCTCACATACAACACACAATATTGAGGTCATTGTATAAAACACATTTTTAAAAGTTCCTGTTGATAATAAAAAAGGCAATAATCTCTTTTCCACTGTTAATCGTCTTTGCAGTTAATCTTTGAATAGACTTTTTATAGGCATACCATCCTAGAAGGCAATGCCTTGCAGAGTTAAATTAGCATCAAGTTTGGATCTTATTTGGCATTATTTCATGTTTATCATGGTACAGCAATAAAATTAGGTAAATATAAACCAAGTTTAATACGGTAGTGCTGTGGTTCTTGCCACTCTAAGCTTTGGCAGCTCCTCTTGCGCCTACTATCCCACCCCTTTCTGTGTCTCTAGCTACATAATTTTTCAAGAGGGAACTTTAACCTAGAAAAACTTGTTTTATTGTCTCTGTGAATGTTAAACCAATATTTTTGTGCAATACCTTGCAAATCCTCTGTATTATATTCCAGAAATTTGAATTAGATTACCAAGAGGCAGTTTTCTAGGACTGCCTATAAATTCATTTCCTTACCTGAGAGTTCAACTCCAGACTTCAAGGTACTTTTCCTATATATAAGATTATTTTTAACCCAATGTTCTCATCAGGAGCTGGTCAGAGCTCGGGAAGACAAACTCAGTGCTTTGCCTCTTTAATGCTGTTCCAAACCAGAGAGCTTCCTAGAAAGAAATGTTGAATTCAACATTGAGGAGTGTAAAAAGGGTGCTATTATTTATTTAGAGGTATGTTAAATAGAACGATAGATGGTTAGAAAACAAGAAACACTTGAACATTTTCTATCTGCAAGTACTAGAGCTGAAAAATAGAAGCTACATAATTGTGGCCAACTTTTAATAAAGTTGAGTTTCAACAAGTCAGTGCTCTGTGGAAATTTTAATGAAGGAATGATACTTCTGTAGAAATACTCCTACTTTGAGGGTTTTGGAGAGGGAAGGGTTTACTTGTTTTCATCTAACACTTTCAAGTAGTTTTCTGACACTCTGTAGTAATAGGGTTATGCCCAAAAATGAAAAAAAAAAAAAATGTGGGTATGCATTGTTTCTATTATTGTGGCAGAGTTTCTACTGACATCTCTATTTAAGAGTAATAACTATATACTCAATTACAATTTTTTACAGAGTTGGGACAATTCCTCTTTTCTGAGATAAAATTAGTTGTATTTTAGGGAAGGAAGACTTGAGTCTAATGGTGATCTGCCGAAGCATTCATTTTTAGATCAATCCTACATTAAGGAGGTAGGCATATTAGTGATAAGAAAATATTTTAAAAGGCTTTTGTACAACAGCTTCCTAGGTAGGAAACTGTATCCCAAGTGTTTATTGCTATTTATGCATTTGCATGTGTCTTTCAATGCTATAAATTTTGAAATGTATGCCCCGTTAATCTGTCATGAGAATATCAATTTGTTAGAAATTGATCTGCAGCCCATTATGGATTCATGCATTTACTTTCACTGCAGAATGGTAGCACAGTTTTGCTTGAAAGATTGTTGCACAATCCAGGTTTCTTTCTTTCTTAAATAAAAATAAGACTGAGATACAAATAAACTGGTAAAAAGGGAAGAAGTACTTTTTCTAAAAGCCCAATATTTCAGTGCAAAGTATTCATTTGTCCCAGGAGCTTCTGCTGGAAATGTTATGGCTGTTAGCACTAAATGGATGTTCAATTTCCAGGCTCACAACAATGGAGCTAAAGAATGTGGCACCAGTATGACAGTGTGATTCAGACATGCAGCACCAGACTAACAAATTCGTGTGCTGAGCTCAATGGTAATCAACCACTACCCTGTGGATTCCTGAAATTTGCTTTTAAAGTATGTACTATCCATTTGTATAAAGAACAGATGTGCATTTCAAACACATGGCGTAATCGGAAAAGTTCAGAAGACAGTAGAGTAGACATTGCCCATATTTTATTAAGGTTTGCAGCATATTGATAGCACATTTGGCAGCTCTCTCTGCTTTTCTGTCTATTGTTTTGGAATGCCTCATCTCTTTTCTTGCACATCACAGTGAGCTATCTTGGTTACACTTCGCTTTCATTTGTCAGTGACTCTTCCTTTCAGTTTTCACCTTATTGTGTTCTTTATGACACTAATTCAGAAGCTGTAGATATCTCCATGCCTGTCTCATGTCCCTTGTTTTAACTTTTGAAACAACATAAGGCCCTTTTCTTTTCTTATATGAAAGCCAGAAATAGCATTATTCTGTTAAGGTTGCTTGGAAGGGTAGACTTTCTTCACTTTTAGGGACTTAGGGCAGGCTAAGGGTATTGTCAGTCTCATAAGAGCCCTATGTGAATTCAGTTTACTCATGCTTTGGTGACAGCAGTCAGTACCGAAGTAGGCAAGACATTTTACTCATGTAGTAGGCTGCATTTAAAAATCTGTATCCTCTGGCCACATAAAGCCTTGTGTTCTGCCTACAGAAACCGCAACCTCAGGCTAAAATGTTATCCAAGCCTTTATTTTTTTTCTTTTGGTCATTTCCAGCAGCCAGAGCAGAGCTTATCAGAATGGTTTCAGGCTGAATAGAAGATGAGCTGAGTTCCAGATGCATTGTGTCACTCACTAGATCTTGAGCTTGGAACAGGAAGTAGAAGGTAGAATTTCCTTTTCTTTCATTACAATGCCCAGCTTGGAAGAGATGCAGGGGATAAAAGCATTTGCAGCCTATGAGGGCTATTCATGCAGTGGATAATTTTTTTTTAAATACTTGTGTTTTGGTCAGTTGTCTGAGTGTTACATCTGCTGGGAGTGAGGAGAACTGGTAGAGAGGGATTTGCTAGCTCTGAGCAGCCTGATTCAAGACACGCAGCTGATAAAACTGCCAGTAGCTGAGATGGTTGTGCTATGGGTACTCTACCCATGTGTTTTGAGACCAAGGTTTTGCATTTTGCTGCTTCCATGGAGGAGAGGCAAAGAATGATACCTTATCCTCTTGCTGTTATGAATGTCTGTTGGCATCTGTGCTGGAAGGAGCTTGCTTACTCTTGCTCTGATGCCTTTTTCTGCGTTTTCCTGAGGTGTGGAGCTATGAACAGGAAGCGTGTGAGCTAGGTTTTGCTTTTATTTGCTTAACAGTCCCAAGGATCTGCACTACTGACTTAAAATTAGCAATGTCATTAATCATAAGGCAGTGAGCTTCATGAGTTATGCAAGATGCATTTGTAGGCCTCGAATAAGCAAAGCTTTTCCTTGGCTTTAAAAATATTGGGTGCTACTGTGTTTGTCAGAGTAGTAGCTGTCAGCCAAAGGAGGGAGAAAGGAAATGAGATAGGCTATGGCAGGCTAACTTTCTTCTCTTAATGGCAAGAGTGGAACACTATGTTAGCATCAATCTAAGGTGATGTGACTTTTATGTGAAATTTTTGTTGGATCTTGGTGCATACATAATTTTCCACGTTTCCTCCAGAAGACTCGGTATAGCTCCTTTCAAGATATCAGAGGTTGACTGGGTTTTTGCCCGTCGTTTACTCTTTGTGGCTTCCTGTGCACTGTCTGCCCTGAATGTGGAGAAAAGCAGCCTAAGTTTGTGTGCATCCTGAGACAACATTCACCTGGGACCCCTTCCTTCTCCTGATCTAAGATGTCCTAATTAGGACTCTGGGGTTGGAAAAAGCTTTCGTGGCCAAATTCCCTCATTGTTCAATAAAAAGAAATGGTCAGAAGTCCATAGAAGTGTATTTAAGGTTGAAAATTCATCCTTATTTCTGTAGCATTTTGATTATTCATTGTACCTCTTGTTCTGGGATACTAAGTACTCCAGATATTGTTGGCAAATGATGTAACTTCTAATGCTATCTGACCAGAAATCTTTGGAATAATGAGCCAGTAACACATGGAAACACTGAGTGAAAACATTATTTCTACAGTCTCACATTTGGCTATTGCCAAATGATATGGTTAAGTGGCAGCTGCATGCAGAGCTCTGTCCCTCTTTGACTTTGTTCCCATTTGCCTCTTGTGTGTTAAGCTGAGGGAATGAGGGAATTGAATTATTGTGTCTTGCTGCTCTATTGATGTGACTGTAGGAAGTAAGGGAGATAAGACCATCTGCAAAGCTGCTTTTGCAATGTGTGTACACTACTGTCCATGCTCTGTGTGCTTCTGCACTCAGGTCTTGCAAGCAGCTGATTACCAGACTGACGAACAACTAGAAGAGTAACCCATGGGCAAATGCTGTCACTGAACTCCTGCCCTAAACTTCTGCTTGTACAAGATTGGAAAGGGAGGACTAAGGGCAGAGACTCTGTGCTCTTGCACTTCTTATCCCCATGCCGTGCATTTCTCTGAAACACTGAAAAGGGAATTCTGAGGCCTTGTCTGAAACATTTTTTCCCTCCTTTCTATCACCCAGGTACTACTATTGCATATGTATCAGTTTCCATCTCTCTCGTTTTTTGTAAACAGTCTTTTATCAGAGGACATTTCTGCCTATCTCATCTTATAGATGTGTGGTGGGAACCAACTGGCCTTTTGTTCTCTGAAGATGGGAGGAATATGACACCAATGTACTATTCTGTGCTTTGTGGTTTGGTTTTTTTTTTCCCCCCAAATTAACATATTTCCATCTCTGTGCCTCTCCCCGAGTGTTAGCAGGGTGGTGGGAGTGATTTGCCTTGGTTCTTTAACTCTGCAGCAGGGAGGCATCAGGGAGAAGTATACAACTTGATGTTCTGCAGTGGCACAAAGCTGAGAGAAAAGCTTCAAGGGTAATGTTCTGTCCTTAATCTAATAATGTTCCTTGTTCAGTATTAGTAGAAAATGACTCTATCTGCATTCCTTCAGATTGCTATATAATAAACAACAGCATAATACTGAAAATATGAAGTAATTTAATAAGTTCAGACTTTGTTACAGATAATGGATAACAATGCACAGGAGTATAGTAAATCTTGAATGACAGTTTTATTTGATTACTGAGCCTGAATGCAATGTTCCACAGCACTGCTTTACCATAATGCTGTGTCATGCTGTAGGAAGTCTGATTACCCTCAGACCCAATCGAGCAGTTCTACTTCTGTGGCCTCCTATCTCATCAAATCTGACAGACTGTGCTTGGTCAGTGCCTGGGTAGAAAACGTCCAGAGAAGATTTATGTCTGGTAGGATGAGATCCTGGTGACTCAAACCTATCTTTACCTACCTAGTGCAAACTGAACCAAAGTCTCTGAGGTAGTGCTAAGTATATTAAGATTTGATGGAACTACCATCTTCAGAGGTGATGTACTGCTGAGAGTCAGGTCAAATACTGGGTCTATAATATAGGTTTTGTAGTTTTGCTAAAGTAAAGTTTTCATCAGTTATTATCGTGTTGTCCTGTGGCTGCATTTTAATCAATGAAATACCTTCTAACGGAGATGGAAAAGAGTTTTGCTGTCATATATATATATATTATATCTTTCTGTTAGAAAATTACAATGATCAAAGGAAAAAGGAGATCAATTTTATAAGACGTTGCCAGGCAGATGGAGTATGTTTCCTCCATTCAGCCTCTTACCACCATGCTACTTTGGCAGGGTGACTGAGCAAAACAAGAGAAGACATTTGCCAGTTTTCTAATGGAGCACTGACACTGTCCTTTAATACTGCCCTGAGAGAAGTAATGGTATTTTGCTCTTGCTTGACAGGACGCAGCCAAATGTTGTGACATTTTGTGATGTGCAGGAGCTGGAATGAGGTTGTGTCCTTAGGCGCTGAATTACTTAACTGTTAGATTTGTTTCTTACGCAAAGAAGTTCACTCCTGGTTTACTTGCACTCAAGCCTCATGCTTCTAGTTTGTTTTATTCCTCACAGGCACGCCATATGGGTGTGGAAGGGCTTGCGCTTCAGGCAGTTGGCAGTTTTCTTTGTGAAAAATGTGGAGCTTGCAAATTTTAACAAATATTGTGTTGATTTTTGTTACTTTGTTTGGTTTGTGCACATTTTGCTGGTTTCAATTTTTGGAGCTTTTGGTAAACTGTTTTTTGATTCCCACATTTCTACCTGGCTTTAGGGGAGTATAATATTAAAGTGGGTTTTGAATGATTTTTTTTTTCCTTCTACCTCTTTGACGAAGCAGCAGAAATTTTCAGTTAAAAGATAAATTGCTGGTATGTATTAAGCTAAAGACTGGAGAGAGAGACCTAACTAGATATCACTTCTATGCTGGGAAGCCAAAAAGGACAAAGAGCTTGAACTTTATGAGACAGAGATTTGAGGCTCTGGAGCTCATTTGGATATGCTTCTAATACTACTGTTAAGACAAGAGACTGCGGTAAGCAGTATTCCGTCAGCATCAAGACTTTTAAAGTGTGCTGTAAGTAGTCAGAATATGAACTTCTCTATATGCCAAGCAGTGGCAATAATTTATTTTGGCTTTTAAAAGGATTTTGTAATACACATTCATAAAAGATGGCTGAGGTTTCTTGGATAAAGAGTGAGAGGAGCAGCCATTTGAGAGAGGGAACAAAGGATGACAATAAATAGCTAATTCTCAGTGTGGAGGGAGGTTAATAGTGGGGCAGACCAGTGAAGATCTTGAAAAGAGTGCTGGTAGAGTGAGGGAGATCAGAAAAGCTGTTTAAAGATTGGTCACCTACTCTTTAACATCTCATTTACCATTGAAGCTAACTTAAACATCTAAGGAAACTTCTTTTGTCTCCTTAATCAAGACTGAATGTTAAAAGCAGCCAAAACTTCTGCAGCTAATTCAAGGTCAGCCGTATTGAAGTGTTAGGCTCCTGTGAAGGTGATGGAGATAGTGGGATGAAGGCACTCGTAAAAAAGATCTCTGATCTTCTCTTAACACTTGTAAAGAGAATGCAAGTTCTCAGGATATGATTCCATGTTACGTAATCCTAGACAAGACACTAGAATAGGGCCAAATTTTTTTTTCTCTTTAAGGCAGGTATTTCTGTATTGTTAGGCCTAATAACATCTCTTGACAGAGACCAGCAGAGCTTCAGACAGCAAACTGTTACTTACCATTATGTGATGTGTTTTACTGGCTGATTTATCTCAATCACATCAGTGCACGAAGCAGCCTGTAAGGAGACCAGTAATAGGGAGCCTGTGGATACATGACTAGAATATGATCATTGCTCTAAGGAGCTGTAAGCCAATGTGAAACAAAGATGTGTGTCACCTTTTTTATCCACTTCTGGGGATTTCTCTAATGTGGCTTTTTTTCTGCATGATGAGGCTCATTTTTGCAGAATGCTTTAATATTTGGATTATGCATGTTGGGCATATGGGGAAAGGAGATAAGGACTGGAATGATGTAAGGAATGAAACCTGATTTACTTCTGGTCCCATTAGATACGAATGATACTACTCTATTAACTTAAGTGTTTGGCCTCAATTGACCTGGCAGAATGAGCCATTTATACTAAGTCTCTGTGCTGTATATTCCTCGATGATCTTATTTGCAACTAGCTACTACTCTACTAAAGCAGAATAAATAATGCACAATCAATGATTTATCCTACAAACAGCATCTTATTTTTCTGCTTGTGGAAAATCCATAAGCAACTCTTGATTTCTTGTAGTGGTTTATCATTTTATAGTAATAGACTGAACATAGTTCTGTTGGCATTTGTGCTGTATGAATTTGGAAGATGAGTTGTGTTTGAGGTAAGTAATTTGATATTGGTTTTGTTATGTGAATGGATGTTCATGGAGCTTAAATAATTTTGTACAGTCCTCCTGGCACCAAGAACTGTGTTTAAGTGTAACACTTGTTTTTAGCAAACAAGCAAAGTGAATTCTTTGTTTCAAGCATTTCTGCTAGTAGGACTTAGAGACATAAACATACTGAAAGTGAAAACTATAGAGGTATGTGTGGTCAAAAGAGTAATTCTTCTGCATATTTTCAGGCTTAAAGATAAATATATAAACATTTATGTATATATAATGTTCAGTCAGATTGTAACTCAGCTTTCTTCTACTCAAGAGAGTTGCAAAGTTATTTTACATCTGCAAGGTGCCTGGTAATATGCTGCCTCAGTTAAAGCATACTTTTGGAATGGTATGGTTTTATCCAATCCACATATTTTGGATCAGAAACTGTATCCACAATATAGCCAATTAGAGTCTGCAGTGATGATGTAATGGTTTTCCTATAAAGTGCCATTGGTTGCCTGGAGAGAAAGTGAGTGGAGGTGACAGAGTGCTGCAGATAGTCCTCTCTTGCATGCGTTTTACCATGGCTTTTAATCCACTCTCTCTCTCCCACTTTCCACGCAGCATCAAGCTGGTTTTGGAAAGAGGTGTTAAACCAGCAAGACAGAACCGTTCGTCATTCCTGAGAGGGGCAGTAAGCATAGACATCATAATCTCCTGTGCAAGTGCAGGTAGAATTTCTCTGATGCAGCCAGATTTATCTATAAATAGTCAATGATTTGAGGAGAGTAGGTCATGGCTGAGTCTTGCTCATTTCACTTCAAGTGATTGAATTTTGCCCACTGAAACAAACTGTGTGACTTCCCCAAATGGGGCAGGATATGACCCTGAGTGATGACAGAGCTGTGATATTGCACATGATGAGACTGTCAGCCAGAGACCCACTAGAGATGTAAGTGTTGATTTTTACAGCTAGAGCTAAAGAGCAAAGTTTTGTGTCTGGGAGCTGTTTAATCTTTTGTGTGTTGGATATATAAGGTGGATGTGTAATATGCACAAACAGTACCAAGTATGTGCAGAAAGTGAAGATGTCAGGCTTTTAGTCATTGAATTCAATCCTTATGCAAGTGGGTGACATTCCATGTTGAGAAAACTTATGAGATATTCAGCCAGTCCTGTATTTACAATTAAGCAACAGGCTGAGTTTTAGCTTAATTTTTAAATTTCCTTATGACCATAGCTTCAAGCCACCTCTCTTCTGTTATTTTGCCTTATTTTTCTTGTTTGGTTGCATATAGATAGATACAGTATCTTATCCTAGAATGGCCAAGATGAGACTAATAAGACCATCTGATCTGTATTATAGAAAGCTGACATGCATCAGAATGATAAGTTGCATCCTTTTTGGTGCCAGTAATCTACACAACCAAACAGCTTGTGACTGCATTAAATTGCTATGATTTTTGACAGAAGAGACCTTGTTTGCATAAATCCCTTGAATACTGATGGGAGTGTGATTACAGCTTTAACAAAGCAAGGTTGAATACAAATTTGGGAGGGCCAGAAAGTGTTTAGTACCTCTTATTGTTTTCATCAGAATTCTAAATCTTATTCATGCAGATTACTCTGATCTTTATATCAATGCACAAAAAGAAAAGAACAGAGCAGCAAAAAGACTCTTCTCTTTTGACTGAAACACTGATTTTGTTATCATGTTACCAATGAGGGTCCATTTGGGATATTATTCAAGCACAGAGATTAGTGCTGGCCTTTCACATGAGCCCTTAAATATTTGGAATGCTTTTGCCCTTAAGGGGGATAATCTACTGCAGAAAAGTTAGATTCAGATCAGGAGATAGAGAAGGTGGGATTGTGCTTGGTACATCGAAGCCTGCTGGCAGAGCAATTCTGCCTTAAGTTTAATACTACTTCCATTCTTTTGTAACCCTCTTTACTTAATAGCTGCATACTGTTTTCTGTGTCAGGTTTTGTTCGTGAAACAAATTGGCAATTAGCCACTGGCTGAGGGAACAAAAGGTATTTGTTTGGAATAAATGCAGTGATCATGATGTGTCTTGCTATTCGATCTCTTTTGAGATCAAAAACTACCAGCTATGTGTTTTTTGAACCAAAAAACTTAGGAAGACTGCTTATTATGCATAGAACAGGCATTGAATTATTTTACTTTCTGTTGTGGTGACCCCATAATGTCTCTTGCCTAAAGGGTGGAAGTTTTGCACTGTGGATAGATGTTTGAGTAGGCTTCTGTGTAGACTCACAGGGCAGAGAAAAATGATGAGCTTTTTTCCTGTCTTGTGCCTCATGTCAACTTGGCCAGTCTTCCACTTGGGAGCACAGTTGCTCTTCCCTGTTAGCATACTGGACATCTGCTTTCTGAAAGGAAGTATCGTGTTTGAGCCAGGGCTGGAAAACACACCAGCATTCCCAGGGCTGGGGGATTCTAATCAGTGTATTCAAATGCTGAAGGGATGGTGCAAAGAAGAAAGAGCTGGCTCATTTTATTGGTTTCCAGTGACAGGGCAAGGCACGATGGGCATAAACTGAAACAACGGAGGTTCCCTCTGAACATCAGGAAGCACTTTCCCCCTCCGCTCCCCAAACACTGTGAGAGTGATGGAGACTGGGAATGAGTGAAAGCTCGAATGAGTAGAACAATCCTGGCTGAATTCAAGACTCTCAGATTCAGGCCTACAATGATATGGCCACTGATTTCATATTTCATTGAATGTATCTGTTTCTTGCAAATGTGAATGTCAGGCTACTTTTGGATTGCTTTGATTTTAAGTTTATGCCTAAATGGGTCTTCTGGCAAACCTGAATGGAACAGAAAGAAAGGCTGTGTGCTGAACGTGAGGTTGGGATATAGCCCAAACTTCAGGTATCACATGGCAAGGTCATACTTCCATATGGCAAGTTAAGTGAATTTGTGTATTTGTTGTGGCTGAGGATTTCAAAACTAGGCCAAGAGGCTCTAACAGAGTTCATCCTCACTGCAAGAATTTGCTCCTGCTGCCAGTGCCTGGAAAACTACAATCTAGCATCTGGTATAAGTTAAATTTGTGAATTTTTTTAGGCTTTTTAGAGAGCTGTAACCTGAAGTCTTGTTTTCCTAGAGAGCTGTAACCTGAAGTCTTGTTTTCTTCAATGGCAGAACTGCATTGGTGTAATGTCACTATAGCTGCACAAATATAGGTTTACCCGTATAGATACAGGATTTAGACACCTCTTTCTAGTGCTGATCACTTTTTTGTTTAAAGTTTTTTTAAGAACTGCTGTGATTCCGAGAAGTGATCTGAATCCAAAATTACTCTCCACATAGGCAATATAATGTTATACTTAATCATATGTTGTTCTGACATAGTTTTTTCCCAATGGACTTGTACAAATGGGCCAGGTCTATTTCTGTCTGCCTTTTTTGCCTGCCTTTCTTCCTTCCCCATGTTTCCAAGCTATAACAATTGCAAAATATGAACATTTCTTCTTATAGGAATAAGACCAGAATAATTCAAATAATCTTTTTAAACATTAGCATGCATCATTAAATAGCATTGTAGAGAAAATCCACTCTAAATAGTATTATCGTTTTATGCTTTTAACAATACATAATGCCTCAGAAGTGAGCACTTCAAGTCATCAGTTTTGACCATCCCAAAGAAACCTGTTAAATGAGTGTTCATCAACAATGCAGAGATTTTGGAGTACCTATTTATTTTACTTAGTGGGTTTTTTTTTTTTTGGTGAGTGGGTAGACCACCATAGGTTAGGAGCAAGAACAACAAAAGAGAGAAATTAGGACCCTATGGCCAGCGTTCATTCTTCTTTCAACTTCTTCATAGTTGATAACATTACACCTTCTACACATCTGGTTAATACCTTGATTTTGGAAGCTGAAGGATTTTGCAGATTTTCCTGGCTGCTAAAATATCATCCTGTAGTGTGTGGGGTTTGTTTTTTTTTTATTTTTTTTTTTTCTGAGTAAAATAGACCGAAAGACGATTCTTAAAACTTATTGTTTTCAAATCATTTATGCAGTTTGGATTTTTTAAAATGTGTTGCCTTTACTTTTCTGTAAGTGAAACTATTTGGTCTTGAATCTAATGATTTCCTGTAGACCTTGCTGGTCCAGTAACACCTATCCTGTTCTGACACTAGGTAAAGTTTAAGTCTGCTGAAGCCTAAGTAGTACAGCTCTCAGAGCTTAGCAGAGGCATGCCTATGTCCTCAAGGATAGAATTTAGATCTTAATGAGCTTGCTCTGTTTTTTTTTCAGGTGTTTACCCAGCAGAATTCATTCAGAGCAAATGAAGCATCTAGAAATTCTGAAGCATCTATAAATTCCAAAGCACCTCTCTCAGTAGCCCAAAGTGATGAGCATCAATATTTAGCTTGCCAGGGAAAACTGATATTGTCTTTAGGGAGAATGCAATCAGTGATTAGTGTATTTTTCTTGTGCTGAGAGACTGGGACTGCCTGAACATATGGAGGTGAATTACAGGAGATGTTTAAATCTAGACTAGACGAAGAATAGTGTATAATCGTCAGTACTGGTTCAGGGAATCGATGGGACAAATGATGTGCTGCATTCTGTCAAAGTCAAAATGCTTTATTATTAAATTTAATGATATACGTGTTTCACCTTGTAAGTAAGTGACACCTTTTAATAGGGAATAAAAATATAGCAGACACTCTACAACTTGAATTTTTCCAGTTCTGCTTTAAAATGTTGCTTGTGTAAGGCCCTTCTTGTAGGCATGAAGGCAGATATTTGTGGATTTGGTTTTGATCTTTTTCAAATGTTTGCTCAAAATAATGGACCTGAGGAATGTGCCTCAGCCTGAAGCTTGACCATCACATCCTAGCCAAGTGCCAAACATAAGTGCCAGACATGGTTGTGGCTTGGAAGTCAACAGTGGAATAAAAACATGGCAGGGGGTTGCCTGCACGATCCCTACTGCATTAATTTTAGAGACACAATATTGCTTATTTGTTTGGTCTTCATGTTACATGTGAAAGCTTGCACAGGGGCCCATCTCTTCCCACATAACAAGTGACAGAATGAGAGAACGTGGCCTCAAGTTGTGCCAGGGGAGGTTTAGATTGGATATTAGGAAAAAATTCTTCATCAAAAGGGTTATCAAGCACTCAAATATGCTGCCTAGGAGAGTGGTTGAGTCGCCATCCCTGGAAGCATTTTAAAGACATGTAGATGTGGTGTTTAGGGACCTGGTTTAGTGGTGAACTTGGCAGTGCTACATTTGTGGTTTGAGATTATTATCTTAAAGTTCTTTTCCAACCTAAAGGTTCTATGATTTTACTAGCTTACTTCTTGAGAGGGCTTTGCAGGAAGCCTGTGTTGTTTGAAGATCGGCATCTGGCCTAGGGTTAGCTAATGGGGAAACTAGACACTGCTGTGTGTCTCAGCCCTGATAATTCAAGGCCTGAGTGCCTGTATGAGGGTGGTGAACGGTCAGCCCAATAGTTACCTTCCCAGTTCTGATTCTCTCTGGAGCTAGGATCTTCCCATGAAAGCAATATGTTGCTTCCATCTGCTTTGGCTTGCTGTCAACTTGCACTGAACTGCAGTGAGACCAGCAGGAAGAGTGAGAGCTGTGAAAACCTACTTATGGTGAAGCTCTGTGAAGTAAAAATTGTCGTCTTTTTGCGAGCATCTTTTGCAGAAAACAAAGGCCTGAGGCCCTTGGGAAAGAGTAGGAAAAAGGACAGGAAGGAAGCTGTTCATCACTCTGACTGTTAGAGGAGAAATGCAACTTATAAACAGTGAAACACTGAACACCCACGTGAGGTTACATTGACACCTTCTGCTGTCTATCTTGCAGAAAGACAGCATTGTTTTTGGTTTTACTCTAAAGGGAGCAAAATGGGGGGCGGGGAGGTGGGGAACGACCTAGAAGTGCACATATAATAGGAGCAGCCTTCACACCTTGCAGCAGGTAGTTTTGGCTGCAGGCATTTCGGATTATAAAAAAGGTTGTATCTTTGCTTGCTGGCACGTGGCACAGCTGTCACTTGGCTGCTTGAATAGGGCTGTCTTGTGAATCTCAGTGCCTGTGCTGCTTGTCCAGGCTGGGAGAAAGGTACTGTAATAATAACAATAATAATAACAATCATAATAATAAAGGCTGTTAGAAGAGTATGATGGAACCTCCTGCTGAGAATGCATTGTAAGAATATTGACGTATGGAAATGTACTTCAGTCCATTTAGTGCTTTGTTTCCTTGAACACATTCTGATGATACAGTATTGTCATATTTTGTGGGGGTGAACAGTTGCTTTGGGTGTTGTTCCATAGCTGTGTGCTGTAATTACAAAGTGGGAATGGAATTTCAAGTTGAGTCTCAGCTGGGACATGAATCTTCTGCTCAGTGCAGCTGAGTGCACACATGCTTGTTTTCACAGCACCGACAAACAACTCCAGTAAAAAAGTGTTTAGGTTGTGAAGTAAGTGTGGAGGAGCAGAGATGAGATGAAGACTGAACCTCCAGCCTGATGATGTGGGACTTAAGAGTAATGTCAGATTGCTGAACCACACTCTAGTCTGCTGCTCAGCCCAAGATTCATATTTGGTTGTACGTTTTTTTGCTTGTTTCACTACCTGAATAGTAGGATCCCTGTTTGCTAAAGTCCCATGTCAGCTAATGCTGTCAGGCTGGCACTCCTCCAGATATTGGGTACTTTATTATTCATTGAAATAACTGAAAGCAGCACCTATATGAAATGGCAACTATGTGAGAGCAATGGTTGCCATGCATGAGAAAAAATGGAGTGTGTGAAATTTATTCATATCAATTTTTACTTGATATGTATTTACACTGTGTAATCATATGCAACTAACCAGCTTCTGTAACTATCTATTTGCAGCTATATTATTGCAAGTTTTATTGTAAAACTCGTTACTGATCACAGTTTGAATTTTCTTTTCAGTGAAGTATATTGTGTAAGGAACCTTCATATGTAAGACTTGGCCTTCAGAATATCTCAGCTACTCGAAAATGTGGTTGATTTCAAGGAATTTAAACTTAAAATAATAGCACCTTTCTAGTTAGTGTTGCTGTTAGAATTCTGTCCAGAGTTGGTGCTGTTCATGGCACATGGTATTGTGTGTGCAACCAGTGCTGTTTGGAAGATGATGTCTTACAAAACTAGATTAAGTATTTGCCTTCTCTTGAGAGGTTACTGTTCCAAAATGCTGTGTTTTAATCATGTGGAAGTCTTTTAAACCTAGTTTTATAAATGGAAAAATGGTATAGTATTGTAAATTAGGCATGTTTCTGCAACTCCTTTTGGGTTTGTAGAATTAATTTTGAGGCTTGGAAAGGCTTTGCTTTGTATTTTGTAAATGTATACTTTTTGTGTAGTCTGCCTGGTTGAGAGCACAATTGTTCCTAGAAGTTAATGGAGTTTAAACAGGAACAGAAATATTTTCTTGTTCATTTTTCAAATCCTATTCAGAGATAAAAGAAAGTGTATCAAAGTTCTGGATATTTGTTCATAATGTATTTCGGTTGTCTAAGCCTGAAATATCTTGGTGTTCCATAATGAAGTAGAAGTTTTTTTTGGTTCTTAAATCAGATTTCTTTACCTTATCCCTTTGATCTCTTAGCACCCTAAGTTTGCTTTCCTTTTGTATTTATTTCCTTTCTTTTTGTGTCTGAACTCTTACCTCTTCTAAGGAGCTGAAGTGTTTAATAGCTGGTGCCTGAAAAGAATTTGGAGTAACTGAGGGCTGCTAGTTCCAACAGACAATGTTTTGTCCCCATTTTGTTGTTGTAGAGACCAATCAGTTTTGTAATCAGTTCTTCATCTGTATGAAATTTGATACCATGTCTTTCCCTGTAACTTTAAATAAAAGAAGTACATTAAATGTTTCGACAGTGCTTCTGAATTCATCTCAGATTTTAAGGACAGAAACAGAAACTGCAGGGAGAGATTCCTGCTTAAGCTTCTCCCTTTCTCAAAGGAAAGCTGGTCAAAACATGACACAACATTTTTTGGAGTGGTATTTATTCCTAAAGTCTGAACTTTGTTGCATTAACTTTTGTCTTGAAACGAAAAAATTCTCCTGCTACTTCACATTGTATGTTACTGTTTCCCTCTTATTTGATGCCATCTAATTTTATTTATTTCTCTTTTTTTGATCAGTGTCATTTTCTGCCCCTCCAAAATATAGTTTTCCCATTATCAAATGTGCTGTGTTTTACCACTTCTGTATCTTCTGTTACCCTTAGCTTCTCTGCTGCTTTGCTACTTGTACTAGAGATGTGCTTAGTATGAGTAAGCATTGTGACTTACACCACTAGTAATGTATTTCTAAGCTTTGTATGTTTGTCAATGTTAATCTAATTACAAATTCTACATTACTTATTGGACTATTTGTATCCAATATCAATATCCAATAATATTGTGCTGATTGAGGTAGCTGTTTTAAGAGACTGTAGTTCTCAAAGCAGATTGTATGAAGATAAGAACACTTGTTTCTGTACACGTGACATACGTGTAATGTGATTGAGTCCCCAAATGCTAAAGGGAATGCACAGATCAAAGCCACTTTTGGCTGTTGACCCAGGATTTTGATTACTGATTTAATTTTATTTTTCTACTAGCACTAAGATTACTGTTTGAAAACAACCTAAGAGTCCTAAGGAAATATTTTTTCCCTCTTTCAACCTGCCTTTTATACACACTATCTCTTCCAACCAGAGTACACTTTTGTCTACATTTTTTTATTTTTATTCCTTTCTATATTATTTTACTACCTAGAGCTGACAATATTCAAGCCTGTTCACAGCTAATTGATCAGAGTAAGAAACAGCATCATTTATTGCTTCTAAATCAAGGTCAATATGACTTAAAAAAAAAAAAAAGAAAGAAACACCAATGAAATGAACAACTTCTCAAGTAGTAGTTACAGCCTGATATCAAAAAATTTGGGGAGGTTTTCTGTTCTGTGTCATACAGATTGTCAAGTTAGAACATTAAGAAGTCCCTTCTGGCCTTCAACATTGATTTGAAGTTACAAGTGAGATTTATGCTGTTCTGAGGATGATTCGCAGCCTGGAGTGGAAATATATAAATGTTTCTGATTGTGGTGGAGAATCCTGGTAATTGAATTCATGCTATGGAGTGTGATACAGAGAACTCAGAACTTTGTTTCTGGCATTTGTAGAAATTGATGGTGGTAATTTTTCTCCTTACTGCTATCTTGCCAATTCTGCCCTTTGGTACTTTGTAGGGTTTTAAACAATGTCTTTTTTTCATCAGAGATTTTTAGTGTTTTCTTTTTCCCCTTTCCCAGTGCCTTTGCTTCACCAGTGTTGACTGTCTTTCCAGGAGATATTTAGTGACTACTACAGCAAAGATTTGCCTTGACAAGAACACTTGACACAGGTATGGCACAATATTCCTGTTTGAATTGGTCCCTGTGGGCGTGTTTCCACAGCCCTAGCATGGGTACCTTGCAACTGGAAATGAGTGGATGATGGGCTAGAGAACTCATCTGAAGGCTGGTAACTAGTGCAATTAATCAGCATGACAAGTGTTCCCTGGCATTGCCGTGTTTATATCTGTCTGGTATAAAATAATGACAAGTAGGGATATTATTGATGATTCAATAATCATCCTTAAAAAATCAAAATAATTTAAAAGTAGCTAATCCATAAGCCAGACTTTTGGATAATTACTGAAACTAAATGCTAGTCACAATGTCAGAGTGGTGCACTTCTATGTATCTGCTTCCTTCTGGCTGAGACAAATGAACAGCTTAATTTTGGGAGTGGGACGTCTTCTTAGCTGTGCTCAGTTCACTGAGTGGTGGGTTCGTACATCTCCCACTTGGAAGTGGCAGGCCATGCATCACAGGCATGTGAAGCCAGCTGTCTTTGGTGGAGGCATGGGTAGAAGCTGCTATGAATGGCAGCAGGAAAACAGTTTGTCCTTTACTCAGGCACTGTTGGAAAGGAAGGCCCAGACCTGCAGTTGATGAGAGGGAGCTGATGGCCTGTCCCACCTGTGTCAGCTCACCCCCACTGCTGGTCACGTGGGTGAGCACTGTGGCATTGCTACCTGGCTCAAAGCAGAGTGCCTGGAAAGAACTGACATCCCTCAAAGCTGCTTGAGAACATGTTTACTTTTTGTCACAATGAGAGTCCTGGATATCCTGGTCCTGAGGGTACCAACAGTCCTATCTGCCCAGGGCCCAGTCCCCATTTCAGCCCCACAGGTCTATTGATGTCTGCCCCATTGAGGCTGTAGGGTACCTGTCCCCTGTCCTGTCTCTAGCCTGTCTGCTGGCTGGACCCCAGCCTGTGTGGTTGGTAGCCCTTCACCCAATGGATCCCTCAAATGCCATCTGTGGATTGTCTCCAGGCCTGTGGCTCCTCGGACAGTCCCTGGATCTGGTTCCTTACTTGCCTTGTCCAGGGCCATTGGTGGACCTTATGGCCAAGGTCTGCCTGTTGCCTCTAGACTTTGGGGGACAGTGCTTACTGGTAAAGGCCACCAGAGCTCCCAGTTTGCCTTTCTGTGGGGAGCAGCCAGCCTTTTTCTGCTCTCTGACACTGAGTGACTTAGCTGCTTGAAGATATTGTGCATCTTTGTTGGCGGTGTCTTGAGGAATCAGGTCTTGAGAACGCAACATTTGACTTGCCTGGTTGTTTATTAGGAGTTTAGCTCTGCAGGAGACATAATGTTGTTGATGGTAGCATGTGAAGGAAAATGGCTCTTTGGTATCTTTTTTTTTGTGGAGCATAAAGAAGCAATGTCATGATAGCCTAAAATCTCCACAAATATAATCACCATTGTTTTCTTCTGGCTGGGGTCTGAAACCTGGGGTGCATATGCCATTCCTTTTGACAGAAATGTAGCACTTGAAATGAGCAAAGATTGGCAAAAAGAAAAAAGCTGGGATTTCAATTGCCAAATACTTCTTTATAAACCTGAAATGTGCTGGTGGTATGGTAAATCTCACTACAAATCATATTGGTGCAATATGATGAACTTGTGTACCAGTCAGGGCAGCCAACAAGGTTTCTGAGACAGTTCTACGTGTGGAAACTCATGAAGCACGTAGAGTGCTTTCCTTTGTGTCGGGAGGGTAGAAGGTGGCAGTGCAAAATCTCAGCTGTAGAGGCAGTAGAATCAGTGGCTTGGTTTGGGTTATCATGTTGCAGCACTCTCAGAGATGCTGGAACAAGCCTAGGAATGGCTTGGAATTGCTCAGCTATATGAGAAACTATGGTCTTGCACAGTGTGTCAGCTAGTGAAAAGATTTTTAATTTTCTTTTTCCATAGCAATTTTAAAATTAGTGAGGAACTATAGAAATTTTATTCATGTTGCCCAGGTTACATGAAATGTGTTGCAGAAAAGAGGAAAACTAAATTGATGGAAGTCAACTGGTATAAGCTTTTGTGTACTAGGGAAAAATACAAACCATGAGAGTTCTGTCAAGCTCCTCAACTTGATTCCTAGCTGGATCTTTTTTAGAATTTGTGGATTTTTTTTTGGTTTGTATTGTCTTATGGAAGAAGGAAGATGCTTGTTCTGATGAGAGCACCGAGTAAAAATTCAGTCTATTGCTGCTGCCATTCAGTAGAACAAGGTAGTCTTGGCTGCATGCCGAAGTGAGACTCAGCTTATCTGCTCTGAATTCTGTGGGGTCTTACCTATGTATTCCTCTAGTGAAAAAGATCATGCTCCTGCCCTAGGCATGGTACAAATTTGACATTGAGGGCTGGGGATGTGCAGTGTTCAGAAGAGGTGAGAGTAAAGAACTTATGTTAAAGAACTTATGCATGCATAGCAGTAGTGAGCTTAGAAGGTCCTGATTTGATAAAGAGAGCAGGAGAACTTGTGGTAGTTTGTGCATAAAAAACAAAGGAAGATGTTCCATCTTGGTTTACGTATTGAAATCAAATCAGTCATAGACAGGAACAGCACTGAAAGTCATGGAGATCTAGTTGGGTGGCTATAGTAGAGACTGATTAGCAAAAAAAAAGGAGTACATGATGTACATCAGGTGTAATATCATGGATTTAGAAGGCTTCTGAATTTTTGTAACTGTGGAAAGTAACTGCATGGGTTTTACTTTCTCATTTTTTTTGTTGACAGGATGTGTATTCTGACTACCATTTACCAACTAGAGTTTTTTTGAGATGCTTTCAAAGTGTTTGTAAAGTCTGATATTCCAAAAGGTCTTAGAGTGCAAAGCACACAAACTATGGAAAGTGAGAAATGTGAATTTTGAGGATGGTAATCACAATGTAGTTTAACTGCCTATACCTCATTTCATTCCTACTCCTCACTTTTCAGAGTACTGGATTATGGTGCCAGCTTCTCTGTACCAGTGCTACTTGTAGATACAATTTTTTTGTCCTTATTAAGCTTGCTCCCAAACACCCATCCTTTTGTCTTGATCTATCCAAGACTTGCATGTAGACATATGCAACCTACTGTGCTGTTCCTACTTAGTCCTTAAAGGCCTTAGGCTGGATCCCAGGTAGATAACTTACAGGTGGTGGAATACTGAGTAAATATGAGGTACTATAATGTAACGGAACCACCAAGTCTGCTTCATCAACTAGTTACTAGGATTCATGGATAAATACATGCATAGAAAGAGACTGAAGTCCCACCTGAGTCTCTGGCGAAATTTCCCCCTGCATAAATATTTAGGCAAAAAACTTAAGTGGCCTGAAGTTCTTTGTTGGTTAGCAGGCATTTTTCTTTAGAGCATGCAAAAAATATGCGGCCTATTTATTACTTTTCTCAGTGTATTTTAGCTCTAATAGTTCTTAATAAATTTACCATGCTATCTTCATTCACATAAAATTGTTACTGAAAGATAAGTCTGTCTACATCATTAACTGCGCTGTGTTTCATACCCTTGGAACAAACATCTTTACTGTAAAAGAATAAGCTGGCAAGGTCAGCTGTCCTTGCAAAGTTATGGTTTATAAATCAAATCCAGGTATTTATGCTGATAGTCAGTTTTATTTTTCTCGTGGGCATGGTTCATGGGTTTTTTTTTCCTCTGGAATAATACCATTATGGAACCTAAGCCAAATATAAGCAGTTGAGGTATTTACTTAGCTGAGAGTCCTTGTCTGATATTAATCAATGTAGATTTTTGAAATACAGTGATGAAACACTTTAGTGTGTGTATAGGAACAATGTGAGTGGAAATAGAAATGAGTGAATTCTGCTAGTAATTACTTCCAAACATTCATATACATACCCAGGTGTATTGAACTGAGTTAATGTGATTATCTCCAGGCAGTGTATAAGTACTGGAGATCCTTTCTGTGAAATCTGTAAGCTTTTCCTAGCTATGCAAGCAGATGAAACTATTCTTGTCCTTACACTTGCTGTCTTGTTCCAGAGATGGGGGCTTCATCATTTCCTGTAGACTTGCTGAATGCATTCATTCTCTGCTTGTATTCCTCTAGGTTGCTAAAAGCATGGTTTTAGCTGGCAGCGCTGGGCTGGGGTTAGTGTTGCCTGTTCGTTTATTGACTTCTTTTGTGCTGATTTCTGTCCATGCTCTTTGCCAATGTCCTTCATGGCTTAAGCTATTGTAGCTCCTTCCTCATTCAGTAGTGAGAATCTGAGAATGTTTTCTTCTCCCTGCAACAAGCAATGTGTCCTGGTTAAATTTTCAAAAAGTATCTTCATCCTTTTACTTACCCTTGTGCTAGGGAAGAAATCATAGGAAATGTCTCTAAATCTAGTTCCCTGTTCCTCTATTAACTGTCCTTTGCATTAAGGTCTGCACAAATCTTGACTGGACTGCTGTGGACATTACTTTTCCATTCCCAGAAGAGATGATTCAGCACAACAGGTAGCTGGGAGTGAGGGGCCGGAGAAGAGGTGAAATTGGCTGATTTCTCTCACTGCCCCAAAAAGAAGGGCCAAGGAATCACAGCAAGGACGACAACAATTCACACTGCCAAGTGGGGTCTAATTGTTTTACTGGCTGTCCTGTTTGTACCCCCGTGTTCTTGTGTACTACAACTATAATTACAAAGTCTTTAGGACAGATGCTATCATCTTGGTGTTTATGCAGTCTCCACCAATGTAGCATTATCACTTCAGAAACAGCATATAATAATCAATGGATTTTATATAGAGAGCTTTTATCTAGTTAAAGCACTGTAACTTAGAGCTTTAGCTGATAGAAAATAGAAAAACAAAGCTGAAAGAGAATTAGAAATATTGGTATTTATTTAAGAAAAAAATTAATTAAAGATTTTTTTTTTAAAGCTTGTGGGTAATGTTACATATTCTTTCCATATATAATTGTTTTCCCAATTTATACTGCTTGGTATTAAATTGGATAGTAAACTCTCCAAAGCACAATTGTTTTCCCAAATTGCAAGTACTATTTACTATTGCAAGTAGCAAGCCTTCATCTATAGAGAGGAGCTTTTTGCATATAATAAAGTAAAGCAATATAGTTATTACTCTTGTTTGGAAGTAGACCTGAAAATGATTTGAACTGTGTGGAAAAGCTGTTTTCTTGCATGAAGTGTAAAAGCAATAGGCCGTGGTTATGATTTTCCTCCTGTGCACTAGCTTAAACTACAGGCACAGTTGTATTCTGTGGACATACTGCCTTAAAACAGACACAGATCACATCCTTATGCACTTGTTCAGAGATTGTTATAATCATTAGTGACTAGAATTGTACTTTTATTTATATTTAAGCAGAAGTTTTCATCTATTCTCTTTTCTGCTTTTTTACTATAGGTAATATTGCTGACATGAGCTTACACCGAATTTGACATTAGAAGAGTGCTTCTCTATTATGTGACTGTCTTGGAGGTTGTATGCAGGTGCTGTTGAGGAAAGAATTATCTATTTTTATGTATAAATAGATCTGTTATACAAGGTTAAAGTTTTATTTCACGGAGCTTTTATGTATCTGATGCATTTCTAAAACATATGGTCTTCTGTTTCTGTAGCTCTGCAGATACGAGCTCTCTAGCTGTCTCCAGTATCTAAGTTCATTGTAGGCCTGCAGCTTTCCTTTGCTACAAGGACTTATGAAGTCGTCATTTGCATTTTATTCAAGAATAACTTTGCTAAAATTATTACCACTTCTTTATTTTGTGACCTTTGTTATTCATATGTTCTTCTCTTTGTTCCATTTTTAAAACTGACTATGCTCCAATTTAGCTGGAGAGTTCAATGTGTTCCTTTTTGTTACTTACAAGTTTTTATATCTTAGTTGCTTGATTTCAGAGAGTTCTGATAGAGACAGCTGGCTGAAAAATAGACTTGTCCATTTTACAGAAGAAAAAAAAATCTTTATTTTAGGAAAGCGTTTTTTTTTTTTTTTTTCTAGCACCTTGATTTGAAACAGTAGTGAAGTTTGAAATTTTCCATGGAGTTCAGGTTCTGAAAAATCTTTCGATATATCAAGCGAAAAGAAAGAAAACACCCAAACCCCAATTCCCCTTTAATGATTTATTTAATGTTTTATTTGAGATATTCTCAATGACAAACATATTACTGTTTTGGTTCTTTTTAATTTGATTTTGTTTCACAGCTCAAAATAGTGGAGAGAAAATAATAGGAACCTTCAGACATGCTAGTAAGTATAGGAGACTCTCTAGCTACAATGTAAGAATATGTAGAGAAAGAAATAAAATTTAGGTTGAACATAGCTTTACCGACAATTTCCCTCTGGATTTAAATTTCAGTTTTGATTAATGCTAAAAATGGCTTTAAAAATGCATCAAAACCACTTAACCCGCTGACATTTCTTTCAGCCATACACATATAAAAGAATCTTGATATTCTCTCCACGTGAAGAAATAGTCTGTCATTGACTGTATTTCAGCCTGTCAAGACTCTTTCAAACAATGTGTGCAACCTCACTACTTTTGGCATGTTACTTGAATAGATAGCATTCATTGTGCGCTTTATGGTAATATGCATAGTTTAACTCAGATAAGTTTTATTAAAAAAAGAAAAAAGATCTCCTTTCTACACCACAGAATAACTGTCAGCTGTAACCACGTAATATGTCCTCAACATGCTAGTTTTTTTGTGCTTCTGTACATCGCTGTGGGCTGTAAATTGCTGTGATCTGTTACTGCTACATTTAACACTGCATTCTTTAAATCAAACGACTTCTGAGCAGTTATCTTGATTAAAGCACTTGAATGAATAAATAATGCAGTGGACTTAATAGTGAGGGATGAAATACATCAAGCGGGCTGTAATTCTTGAGAAGATAAATTTTTCTCACTTTATAATTTTATGGATTATTTAAAAGAAGTAGTTTTAATCACAATTTTTTTTTTTGGTAATGTTTTCATTTAGTATAGCAGCATTTACTTTGATCTGTTGCTGTTGTACTTAACAGGCAATCCTGGTAATTAGCCTACAGTATCTTTCCATAATATACAGACTAACGAAGATTTGCAGTCAGAATTTCAGAATGTGAACCTTGTAGCTCTTTGCACTGGTTTTGCATGGAGGAAAAGATAAAATTAAGCTCTGTAAGGATGTATTTTTTCGTCTTTAGTTTTGAGGCTTTGCTTTGCAAACACTCATAATGTCAAAACAAAGATGGGACAAAACCAGAGTATTTCTTAGAATAGCAGTTCAAAGAGGGATGTAGTCATACGAGTTCAGAAAAATTGGCTAAAATCTGGGGATGGGCATATTCAACTAATGAACAAAGTAAGAAGGAGGAAAGCTACAATTTCTTTGAGTTGTCTCGATGCAGAACTTGGAGTAGGCTGTTTCTTGTGTGTGATAAACTGTGCTATTAAAAATAAACACTCAAACAATGTAAGGACCACAGTGAGTAAAAGGATCTATCGCAGGTCTGGGTTTTTCCCTTGAGTTATGTAGTCCTCCATATCTGGTTTTATTTTTTTTTTTTTTTTTTAACTACTAAGACAAGGGTCCTCATTGTCATTCTCCCCGAAACGAGCAACTTGGAGGATGTCTGACTTCCACAGATCTGATCCTTTTGCTAGAGGGGAAAAAAATAGGTTTTTTTTTTTTTTGTTTAAGTGAAATATTAAATTAAAACACACACAAAAAAAACAACCTCCAACCTGTTCAGCTGCCCTAACTTATGCTATTTGTTAATTACTCTGCTCCATAGCAGAAGATAAACAGCTCCTAAAGGTAAACAATGTTTCTTATTGAATTTTTCCCTGGCAAACAATACACCTCACCTGGTATGCAACCATGTCCTGGGATGAGGATAGCTTTTAGAAGAAAATTTTATGTACTGTATACAAAAAAGTGAGATAATAGAACATTAGACAATTAGTACCTAGTCAGTCTAAATCACTGACGAGAGAGGGGTGCCAACCACATGAGATGAAAACACTACAGGGTGAAACAAGTGAGAAGAGGTAAACATTTATTTTTGTACATATTAGTGTAAACTGTAAATGAGATATAAAGAGGAATGAGAAGTATCTCATGGATAGAAGTGTCAGATAGCAGGACTGTTCCCTCAGATTCAAACCTCTCCCCTTCTGAAAAAACCCAGTCAGTTCTTTCAGCAGAGGGCATTTGTAGATTGGTGATGTTGAGTGGGTGGAAGGGAAACTGTGCCTGATTTGCTTTAGCAAGGATGTAGATGTGTATTTGGCTTTTGTCTGTGCTGTCATAGAAGAAAAAAATACATGTAAACTAAAAAGAATTTTTTTTAAACTTGTTATGTCACTCTTGTGATGCAACGTACAACAATTTTTTGATGCCCTGATAGAAA
This sequence comes from Cuculus canorus, assembly GCF_017976375.1. Lineage (NCBI taxonomy): Eukaryota > Metazoa > Chordata > Aves > Cuculiformes > Cuculidae > Cuculus > Cuculus canorus. The sequence continues at coordinate 117,103,140 of NC_071401.1, read as the reverse complement.
CCTTTCTCTGCAGTAGCTTCTCTCTGTTAGTCCAGGGTTCTGGCTAGTTGTTTAAGATGTAGAAGTCCCTGGTTTAATGTCCCTTTAGTCTGGGGGCTTTATTTAATCTTTGCTCTGTTTCTCAGGACAGTGGATCTAAACTAGATTGTCTCTCACTTGCCGTAATTGATACTAGAAAGTCTTTCTATAAACAGTTCAGTATGAGTTGGTGGGGACAAAAAATGTTGTCACTAACCTGGGAGAAGGTTTCATCCTTTGACCTAATGGAGTGGTCCCCAAGGGGAGATGTGGTCCCTTGAGCTGGAGGTCTGTTCTCCCACGTACTGGATAAATGCCCTAATAGTTGCTGGATGTGGAAGGTAACAAGGGCAGTGAACAGTGATGGCAGCATGACTGACATTGTGATCAGCTATCATGATTAGCCCTTTATGTCCAAGAGAGGAAGGAAAATGTTTGTCTAACAGGTTAAGAAAACACCTTCTTTCTCAGCTTTGGTAATGAACGTGAAATATCTGCCTTGAGTGGATCCAAATTCATGACCTTTATTCCTCATACAGCCATTCAGCTGTTAACTCCTCCTTGCACAGCTGGAGCTTTTTCTGGCATATATCTCTGCTTGGTGCTGACCTGGAGCAGAAAGGTGTTCTTCTGCTGGATGCTCATAAATGGTCTGAAGACCAGTGAAAATCAGTGCATCCTTGGCAAATTATGATTTGGGAGCTCATTATCTCCTTGTGAAACTCATTTTCCAGCCTACTGATTAAGCTTATAAAAACACAGTTTTAATATGCCTCCTGCTCTATTTTTAATTCCCTGGCTGACAGTAAAGAAAATTCTGACCACCTCTCAGGACAATTTATATTCTTCTTTTATCTTGATGGCATATTGATCCTGCTGAATGCTCCTTCTGCAAAATAACAAACATGCATCTTAAATCCAGTTGATAGAGATCCTGGAGTGAGCTTTTGTCTTGCCTGGGGCAGTATGCTGTTTTTGTCTTAGGTAGAGCCTAGAAGGAATCGGTCAAGACTCTTCCCTGAAAAATCTTTCTGATCTCTATCACTCTTTCTCTCTCCTTGAAAAGAGTTTCCTAACACCCACTGGTATTATTGGTTTTGAGTTTTAATTTCACATTAAATTATAGAAAACTGTCCTAGTAACCAAAACATGGGCTGTATTTACCTAGGAAAAATCTTGTGGGAAGTGGTCTTAGAAATCCGTTTGTGGCCTTAATAAACATAGGTAGCTCTGCATTTATTGACTAGCTCTGCACTTGCTTACTTTTTTTTCTCCTTGAATAAAAGTAGCTCTGAACCCCCCCTCAAATAATCCCTCAAAAAAAAAAAATCCCCAAAAGAAGCTTCTAGCACAATAGAAACAACCAAGGTCTACAACTAAAAAACCCTCTTTATACTAAAGTGGGGGTGATTGGAAGTGAATTGGCTCAAGGTACTTCACTGGTGAATTAAAGTACATTAAACTTGCATCCTACCTTATTCAGAGATCACTTTCCTCCTTGGAGAAGCCCCATGGTGTTGGGGCACACGTGGTCTGCAACAGTGCTTTCTCAGGCAGTCAGTGGTTTGCTTCAGTTTCTTTCAAGGTTTTGTTAAATGTGAACAGCAGCTGAGATGCTCTGCATGCAGTTCTTCACAATTATCAGCAAGACCTGAGTCTCTGAAAAGGAAATAAAGGCTTCAGAGTTCGTCCCTGGAATAATGGTAAATTTAGACATATTTCTTTGCAATGCAAGCTAAACTACCTGTATTTTTCAAACAAATAATTATTGCCTGGCTCTCCATACACTCTGGAGGCTTAACAGGCTCCCAATCATATGAATGAGGTAATCTTTCAGCAACTTAACACTAAACTTGAGAACAGGTGAAATAAGGAAACCACTTAGAGGAAAATAACCTCTCTGTGATGTCCCTTTTTCAGAAATACAAGACTTGCTGTTCAGCACCAGCAAGTGTGTAGGGAGCTAGTTGAATGGGAAAATCTGTCCACTCCTCTAAATACTTAATGGGACACTTATTTCCCTTTGCTAAAGAAAGGCTGGTGACATCTGAATTTAGTTGAAGAAGCTAATGGCAGAGGGAGACAAGGAAAGGCTATACTGTAAAGCAAGAGGACAGATTAATGTTCCTTTCAGGTTGAAAACATTCTTTCTCATCTGAAAATCTGCAGGCCCTCAGTAGAAGAAAAATTCTTGAAGTACTGGAAGATTAAGTATAATCTAGTTGTTAAAGGAGAGGAATGGGAACTATGAGTTTGTCTAGGAGGTGGGAATATGTTCAAAAAGGAGTATGTCTCCATTACATAAAGGCATGTGTAATATTCAGGTTTCATCTAATGCTAATAAATTATATTTGGAAATGGTGGTCTTAAAAACAAACTTTGCATATTGTTTCTGGACAGTATAACTTCCTGTGACTTATTACCATTAGATAGCAAATGTTAGCAAAGTGATTTTTACTTTTTTTTGTTTTAAGATTTGGAGAAAAATAAGAATTCTTTATATTATCGGAGAGGAAGTTTAATTCCAGATTTATTTTCACAGCAGGTTATCAGTTCTGTTATGGTTAGCATGAAAACTCTTTTTCAAAACATCCCCAAGTGTGCTGAAGCTCATCTATAAGATTAGATGTAGCTTCTGTCAGTAGGGGCTTAAACATCTTAAAACGAAAAAACAGACAAATGGTGAACAAAAAGAAATTTTAAAGCAAGAAATGAGCTGCTTTAATGCTGTTCTAAAGTACTAGAACATATTTTTTTTGCCACCAAACAAGCGGGTTTCCATAAAGCCAGAGAATCTGAAGGAGTTTTGTGTGTGTTTTTTTAATCCAATTTGCAGTTTGTTACTACAGCCGTTTCTCATTCAAGTTCATCTGTGCTAGTATTGAAACATGTTAGTCCTTAGATGTATGTTGTTGTGTGCTAGTATGACTAACAGGGATTTATATATCCCTGTTCTATGTTCTATACCGAGATGAAACTGTTGCCAGGGTTATTTACAATCTGTTCATTCCACATTTTTGCCTTTAGTAATACTCTGCATAAACTAGATTTGGGTTCTGTGTGATGTTTTAGTGCAAGTGTAATTTCATGATCATATTTTTCACTTGTGCTCCCTTTTCTGCTAACAGTTTGCATTAGAGCGATTCAAATTATAATTGCTTTGGCAAGACAGAAAGTGAACTAGTCAGTACTGAGCTTGAATACTGTTCAGTTATTTAAAACTGGTGCACGCTTTCTCTCGATGCCAATAATGTAAATAGCCATGACAATTTTTAAGCCGTGTGTTTGTGGGAGTATATTTGATTATAAGTAGGGATGAATTTCTCATGCAGTATTGATTTTTAAATTTTTTTCCTTGTAGCTATAGCGCACGTCAAATAGGTACAGTAAGTATCATATAAGTTGTTAATCTACATTAGCTGTGTTCTGTATTAAATCTGATCTTTCAGAAAAGATATCTGGGTAGCAGTGTGCATTGTTTATACCAAAGTGCTTTATGTGGGCTTAATACTGAGAAATGGTTAGAAAAGAAAAAGTGTCATGAGGGCTTAAATGCAGATAAATATGGGTATGAGAAATACAAAGCAACTGGAGAAGGGGTGGGGAGTGTTTCAAAGCTTCCAAAATTTCACTGTAGGAAGAACTGAAGGGAGTAGCACAGGCCTTGTTGGAAAAGATGCAGATAAGAGGGAATATTTATGGATGATGGTACTGTCTAGAGAGGAAACCCATGAGAACCCTCCCAAATATAAGCCTATATATGACAATATACATTGCAACTATAAAATGACCTTCTGTCAAGTTATTTTGTGGGAAAGGTTTACTTGTTTGTGGTTTGTCAGCTGAGGTTGTGCTTTTAAGTCTCCTTTTTCTCCTCTGAATTTTTTAGAAACATTTGGTGTAGAGGTATATTCTAGACAAGGCATATGTCTAGATAAACTGCTTTTCTAGTAATGTAGGAGACTTCACTGTTCCTAAACAATAGAAATGTGCTTTGGTTGAATTCTTCCCTTAGAAGGCTATTTAGGCTGCCAAATTCTTTTCACAGACACGCGGGCAATCATAGTGTGCCTTCAGAACTCATCCCCAAAAATGCAGAGTCCCTCTTAAGACAGCAAAACATTTCACTTTTGAACTGTGCATGGGAATTTAATTTGATTTAAAAAATTGAAGAATATTTTGTTTTAAAACAACCTTATTTCTCCTCTGTGCTTAGAAAAGCCAGCAAGCTGCCTGAGCTTTGTGGAATTCACATTAGTGATGACGTTCTGATAACTTGCAGCCACTCTGTCTCCTCACAGGTATTTAGATATTAGCAGTAAATTATGGATGAGTGGGGACTTTCCAAATCCTGGAGGAGGGGGGAGAAAAAATATTTTGCTTATGTATTGTGTCTTCTATATGAAAAGAAAAAGCTGTTTAGATTCTAGTTGCTAAAACTTGTAATCAGTGTCCAAAATACCTGTAAAATTAGTGTTTAGAAGAATCACCTTGTTTGACCTCAAATAATACACAAAATAGTGAGACCAGCAGAGGGACTGGTGGGATGGAGGCGAGTTTTGAACTTGGAAGTAAGCAAGATGTCTTATAGTCATAATGAGGTACATTTGGAAAGCTCTTTCTGGATACATTCATACCACTGGGCTCTTACACTTGTTTTGGCCAGAGTGACTCTTTGAAATCATACTGAAAACTTGTAAAACTATTGAATACTATATAGAGTGAAAATAATTTCTTTACCAATAACCTTTGTAAGATTAGAGAATCAAATAGTTGGGGGCTGCACGTTTCTTCAAGGATTAACGGTGAAATACTCGGGTTTGTTTCATTTTTTTATGTTAATGAATTTAGGGATTTCCTTTTATTTTAAATATAAAGAGAAGATAAATAACACAATATATAGCAGTGGAATTACTGACTTCTCTATTATTTATAGAGAACTTAGAACCATGGATTTTATGGGCGCGTGCAGCATATCCTTCAGATTACTTGTAAGTACAGTGTGATAACAGTGAATTGCCTATTTGTACTAACTACAGTGAATTGTTGATTGATGGCTTTTTATAAATGACCAGTTAATTACTGATAGAATGAATATGTTGTGGCTTTGCCCTCCCACCTGTGGAGTTTTAATAGGTACAGGAGGGAACATCCGCACTCTAAGGTTGTGAAAGGTATGTTCCCAATGCCAATGTTTGGCATTGGGAACATATAACTAATCGCTCTTCTACTGAGCACATGGTAAAAGAAGAGTATGCCAGCAATAATTTTCACATGAGTATGTGATGTGACCTGCTTGGATGAACCTGGTCTTGCTGGTTACCAAGGACTGTGATGCAGCCACCATGAGCTGTGCTGCTCAGCCAGCTTTTAACCTGCTTCTGCTCACGTACACGTGGAGGTGGAAGTACATTCACCTCAGCCAAGCTGCTCCTACAGCTTCTGGGGAGAGCTGGGTCTCCCAAAAGTACACAGCCACTACTCCTCTCTGTGTAGCTGCTGAGATGGCCAGCTTCTTGGATGAGTCTCAAGTTACAAGAACCTGTCCTGCAGCCTGTTGTTTTATCTCCTTTATCTCATAAAAAAGATGAGATGACAGCTGTGGTGCTGGGCCAGGGTTTCCTTGTGTGCACATCCCTGTGGAGGGAAGAAACTTAGAGGTTACAGAAGCTGTAGTTGCTGTCAGTGGAGACAGAGAGAAATTGCACTCTGCCTTAAGATGGTTTGATGATTTTAATGATCTTATCTGAAGACCAAAAGGCACAGGATGACTTTTGAAGTGTCTTTAAAAATAAATAATAAAATAAATTGAGATTCCCATTTTGGAAATCTGCTCAAGAGCAGACCATTCTTTAAACACTCTTTGTGAAACTGGTATTACACTGAAACTTTTCGTTGCGAGTTTGTGTGGTGAGGTATCAAACATGTCTAAACACTTAATATATATTAAGTAAAAGAGTGGAACATGTTATAGCTGCACATATATTGGTTTATCTTTTTATTAGTTCAAGGCTGCCAGCATCCAGAATGTGTTCTGTTATTCATATAATAAGGTTGGATCTAGATTCTGAGTCTTTATCCACAGCAGCATCAATATTATAGGGTGTCTGAATAAAAGACTAGAAATTTGCATACATAAAGAGCCCTTTGAAGCCTCACAACTTCTAAGTCTAACTCTTACAGACTCTAGAGCAAAACTCCTGCTGGGAACAGCAAAAGCTCTGTCTTAATCAGTAAGGAATTTGCACTGGGCTTCTCTGCTGAGTCTGGAGTGGCCTGGTGGGGTCTGCCATTCCCTAGTGCAGGACAGAAGGTTTATTTGTTCAGAGGCTACTCCCTTTCAGGACTTGAAGTAAGGTGAAATGGATCTTCTCCAGCTTTACTGGAGCTGTGCGCAACATCACTGAGCAATGAGGCTGCTAATCTTTCTCATGTGTGGAGTTAACTGGCAGGGGATAGCTCAGGAAAGGGCAGGGCAACTCTACCTCTGGACAAACTGAAAGCAGGCAGCGGACATGCAGAACCATGAGCCCCCTGTGGCTCCTCTAGGAGTTCCTTCACCAAAGCCTATGTCTCCACAGGGTGTTTCAGTGTTAAAAGGGGGAAATTAGCTTTGTTCTGTCAGTATCCTGATGTGGTAGAACCATGAGGAGGATCAGTCCATCAAGTTGCCGCTGGCTTTGCTGTGGCTGCTCTTCAGGTCCTGCCTGGCTTACCATGAACGTGCGCAATATGCTTTGCAGTGCTTTGATGTTTAAGAGGAGCTGGCCAAAGTGTAGGCATGTCAGAAGCAGGGCTTTTCTGTTCTAAAAAAATGCCCTAAGCCCCAGCAAATCCAGGCACCTCAAAGCTTTCTCAATGGTGCCAAAGCCTATAAACTACTGTTTCCCTGGCAAAGGTGTAATGAAAGCTCCCAAGCATAGATGTTTGCAATAGAAATTGAAGGGAGAGGTGAAAGGAGGCAGGAGGAAGAAAAAACTAATGCAACAAAAGGGAGTCAAACATCTCTTCCCTCCCCTCCAAAGCTTAGAAATAGGGGAGTAGATTTTATGAAGCAGATTCAGTTTCTAGCAGCCTGATCTTTGCTTTTGTGTGCACTTGGATTTGTGTGCATTCATGTCCTGTTGGTAATTATCATTCTGTTGACACCTGTATTCATGATGACACCCCTATATCACATTTTCATCCCAGCGTGAAATGTAGTTCTTTCTGCTTTTGTTTTGTTTAGTACTATGAATTTAGCCCAGAATTGAAAAAAATAGACACTTCTCACAACACACAAATGAACATTGATAACCTTGCAGCTTATTTACTGATCCTATCTCAGTGCTTCAATCTTTCTCCTTCCTCCAAACTCTCTTTTTAGGCAAACAAGGTTTTCCCTCAACAAGCTGATGACAGAATAATTTCTCCAGGTTGATTGTTTGCCCCACATGGTCCTCTGGAGATCTTCATACAAGCGGAGAGAAACAGATCAAAAGGCTGCAAGAAAAAAAGAGGCAGAGGTTTGCAAAAAGCGACTGTAAAGATCCTGCTCAGGTTTCAGTCTGATGATGAACAGACTTGTAAAGTATTCTAAGACCTGTCAAATTTTCCCATCTAAAATCAAGACCTATTTTAAAAAGAATTTTCATAATGAGTGTCTCTTTTCCTCCATCCACAGGCTCAGAATATTTTCTGAAAAAGTTCTGCAGGGCAGAAGAGTTGAACACTTGTTCACATGCAGGAGCACAGGATACATGGAGTACAGCTGACTCAACAGCTACAGGGGATTTGGGTAAGTGCCCACCATGTCAGCCAACTAGAACTTACTAAAATACTGGTGAACATCAAACTATTTGTTACTTTTTAAAGAAAATTCTCTTTTATCATCTGTCAGACAAATTTAACCTCACTGGGAAATCTTAGTGGGAGTTTGTTAGCAAAGTAGTGTGCAGGGAATAGCTAATGAAAACAGGAAGCAGCCAACTGTGAAAAGTGGTGATATATATATATAAATATATATGTATATAAACTTAGCTTTTACCTAAAGGTACCCAGGCTGGACTCATGCTATTAACGTGAGGGAAGAAAGGTTACAAAAACCTCACAGCGCTGAGGCTATCAAACTCACTCATATTGCTTTCAGTAGGGAAATGATCAATAGCTTGAAGTAGACAATGTTATCCACCTTCTGGTGTCAGTCAGCCTGTTCCCACAATCATTGCATTGATCGAGGAAAATTTTGATAAGCGAGACTTCTTATCTGTCTCTACTGCAGTCAAATGACATGGGCTTGCTGACTTGAAATTACATTGTCTCTGGTCACAAAGGTGACTAGACATGATAATTGTGCCACCTTTGTTTATTTTTAAAGTAATAATTATGACAATATATTCTTGAATGAAGATAGTGGGAATTTGAAATCAAGTCTTCGGTTAAGCTGATGGACTGATATAGTCCAAATTGACATAGTTACGATAATTGCTGTGTGTCCTATGAGAGGAAACTTTATCATGGTCAAAGAACAGCAAAAGATAAGAGTGTTGGCTGTGCTTGCATGCTCTTGATCAAAGAACATTTTTATCACTGCATGATATTTTGTTTTCTTTCAGCTAGGTCTTTAGCAGTAGTCCTCAGTCTTATTTTACAGTTTGGCTTGAAAATTACTTCAAACCAGGTTTTAAGTGCAGAATGGCTATGAGAGGAACTTGAAACATTGTGAAAGAAGTGTCTATTTTCTATTTCACAATAGAAATATTTTTTCCTTTTTGTTTTAAATATAATTCGGTGACTGCTCTCTGATTTCACAGTTTATGCAATCTGTGGAATTACATACATAGACCTAGATATTAGCAGCATTATTTATTGTAAATTTGTTTAATTTTTAAGGATAAGATAATACCTTTGTACTGCAGCAGTATTCTTGACTTTACTGCTTAATTTCTTTTTTTAAAAGTTAGGGAATTGAAGTTATCCTAGTGGCATAAGCTGTCACTGCTTTTTGTCAGGCAAGTCTTATTTTGCTGTTAACTTTTCAAGCTGCAAACAGATGGCTACAGTATAATCTACTTGCTAGTGACATCAAGTATTATTTACTGAAGATTTATATGTATACTGCTCTCTTCAAAAGCGTAAAAAGAGTAATTAAGTGGAATGATGCTCATTTAGATCTTTATCTGCCCATGCGACTACAGGGCTCTCAGGCATGCAATAGGATTAAGACTGTGTCATCAGTATGCTTGGATCCAGACCATGGTTACAGGCAACTGAAGGCTATTGACATGTGATGACTCTTCAGTGGCCTATACCAAATAATTTCATAGTCTCTGTAAATTTGCTAGCTGATGAAACCCCCATAATGATCAGTGGTCCGAGAAAGAAATCTGTAGACTGAATATGCAGGTATTGAGAAAGTATTTCAACCTAGGAACAACCTGTTCATTCTAGAATTTGGGGCCACTCTTTGTACACTCCCAGTACAGCAGACTTGACGCGACTGTTGCTTTTGTGTTTCAGACCAAGATGAACCTGGACTCACTTTAGTCTCCCAGTGGTTTTCAAATTGCAGTGTCTCCACTAAAACTGAAAGAGGAACACGATGTAAAACTGATGCAAGAGAGCAAAATTAGAGCATTTTTTTCTCAGTATTGGATTAATTAGTGAATGCCTTAAAACCTCTGTGGTACTCTGTAGTATTGTTCATTAGGGATACTTATATATGTAATAGTCACTCTGCAGGTGGGTGCGGCACAGCTGGTTGTTGCCCAATGGTCCTTGTTTCTTAATCACGCAGTTTTAACTGTTAACTATAAAACTTTTTTCTTGTTTAGAAAAATTTGTAACTGTAGTAAGAAGTGGAAAATCAAAATTACTTTTATTTTTATGATGCGAGTCAAATATGCGTTGACTTTAATAGGAAGTAGGTTTATATTGTCATTTCATGTTGAATACACCAAAATAACACTGAAGAACGTAAAATCTAACACACAAGATGAAAGAAATGCAGAGCCAAAGAGTCAAATTATGTGGGTTTTAATGATTAAAAGGAGGATTTACTTGCCAAGAGCCTCCAAATTTAGGTTAAAATGGTCTTTTCAGACCACTGCAACAGTCTCCAAATCTTATATTGAATTTCCTTCTTTTTTTCTCAGGTCTTTTGCTAATGTCAATTTTTTTTTCCTATGTTCACAATATGAATAGTGTGAAAGTGAAAGGAGAATTTGCCCAGCATTCTTTAATTCAGGTCCAAAGCTTTGACCATAAATCACTTCATTCAAATCCATTTTCCTCTCAAATCTGCTTTCACTGATGACGTTCTATACTTAGTAACTGTGTGAATGTCCTATGGGACAGTGGTTAATTCGTGCAGGCTGAAAGCACAGAATAAAAATCTGTCTTTTCTGTGAGGCTCAGAAGATGTGATTTTGTTTATTTTCATATCTATAACTTTAAGCTGCGTTGTGTTTTAACATTTTATTGAGGTATCTGTGAACCATGGAGTCAGAAGCATAGTTTAAAACAAATTTTTTAGCTTATCTATCAGGTACATACTTAAGTACTTTCATTGTATGGTATGATGGGCACGATTTAGAAAACATTCACATTTCCTTAGGTTGTTAAAATAAACGTCTGGAAGAATTTTGGCAATATTTTCTGTGAAATGCAGGAAGAAAGATCCAAATATCTTATTCAAGTCATCTTTGTGGGACAATAAAGCAAGCATTCTGGCAATATTTAAAGTAAAATCTAACTGTTCCATTGCTAAGCATAACCAGTAGAAATAATATGGAATGCAGTCGGGGTAAGGCAATGCATTTGAAGAACATAAATATTACACTAGGGAATGTAGGAAAGCTAAAATAACTCTGATGTTTAAGACTGATATTGATTTAGAGTAGTGGGTAAAGGGTTTATTCCATCACTTCAACAGTCTTAAATGAATAAGTTTAAATAAATCTAGTAAGTCAAGATCTCTGCCTTGTTCAACTCATAGTTTTTCAGTATTTCCCTAATAATCTGTCTCCTTAGAAGAAGGTATTATGTTACTTTGTATAAATCACCTGGAAGTATTTAATGTAGTAATTTTCTTCATTTGATCACTATTTCCCTTTTTTGCCCTTTAAATAGATGCAGTTAACTTTAATCAGACCAGATTAAAAAAATCTCAGTGCATCAAGGATTTGTTGTAACAACTAATAAATATGCCTGCTAAAGTACAGTTTTAAAAATTTATTATTGAAGTTTTGAAATGTTAAAATGTAGACCTCTCTCTCTCTTTTTACAGCTTATTGGCAGTATGGTGCACCAATTAAATTTCCCTGGTCTTAAGGCAGGGAAAAAAACAGTCTCAACTGGAGTTTTGTCTATCCAAGGCTGTGAGATGAAACTCCAGATAGGCCTATGCTCATGTGTATCTGTTTAAGCACACCTTGTACTAATTTTATAGGTTGAGGAGCACTGCATGGCTGTGAGGCTTCTGTTATTTGTCCAACATAGAAACTTAATTCTCATTACCAGTAATAAGATTCACAAAAAAAAAAAAAAAGACTGAGCTGTGTCTTTGTGAACTAGATATAGGTTTTCAGCCTCTTGGTGTTCCACAGCATATAGAATGTTAATTTCATTTGAATTCATAAGCAAGATAAGGATTGCTTCCATATAAATATTTTATGGTCTTGAATTTCAGTTGGGCATGTAGTTTACTGGTCAAAATTAGAAGTCATTCAGTTTAAAGTGGGGTGATTTTTGTGCGGCTTCCTTTTGTTGAAAATTAATGTCTCTTTCTCAGTCTCTTTCTCTTTGGCTTTTTATCTTGTGAAAGAGGTTTTTGTAAAAAGGAATGGATATTAAATAAGATTTTTTTTAAAATGTTAGAACCAAGCATTTGTATATTGCTTTTAAAATACTTTCCACAAATTTGTTCCCCAGTCTCATTTTCCTTGGATGCTGTAGGCACCTCCTTAATTCACAAAACATCTTGGCACTTGAGACTTGAGCTATGAATGAGTCTTTGCCAGGTAAAGCTTCTATTTCTTTCTAGTAGAAATTTGGGTAAGGAGTGTCTCCAAGTTTTGACCCAACATTTAATTACAAAGCTGATGTAGTAGGACTTTTGTTTTTAAATCAGGAACTGAGTGGAAATATGACTAGCAAATAAACATGGGTCATTCTAGGACCAAATAATTGATGCTACTGGCAACTTTATGCCTAACTACATGCAGGCATTTAATGCGCAATCTTTCTTGCATAGTTCACAGTTGCTGTTTGTGTTCTAAATAGCTATGTGAGAGATTAGATTACCTATTTAAAACAAACTTGTTTTCCTATTTTTGTGGAGAAAAAAACAATAGCATTTGTACATTCTAGAGGGCACTAATCCCTGTTGTTCTTAGTTTTATTAATTCCCCATATTTGTTTTTAAATTATTATTATGTTTGTTATTTCTGTGCTGTGTGCTCTCAAGTACTGCAATTTTGGGAATATACAGTCTTCACAGACTCTTCACAGATTTAGCTCTGTCATCAGCTTTAGTCCTCTGATTAGGAAGCTGCTGACCTTCGCGATATGTGCGTGTGCCTTTGTGTGTATATTTGATGTGTGTGTGTGTGTCTGCACATATCTATATTTTCAGCTTTGCAGGCTTTGCTTTGTGTCAGAAAATTGGATGATGCTATGTAGTCTGAAAATTAGAAAAATCTGTAAGAAAAGCAATGCCCTGTTTCAAAGTCTCAGCACCAAAGATTATACACAAGCAGAGAGGAATCTTATAGTTGAAAGGTGTCTGAAAGCTCTCCTCATCTCATGTGCCCTTTTTTTCTGTAACAATCCTTTAGAAAACAAGGAATTATTGCCTTTTGGTGGGCTTGTCTTCAAAACAGATACTGTAACGATCCAAATCTGATTTTATCTGCATCACAAGAGCCAAGAAAATCGAAGGCAATAGTTAAAATGTGATCTAGATAATTTGCTACAAGGGGAAGTACAAGTTATAAGAGAAAGTTGCACTGAAAAACTTGAGATAGAGAAGTGGTATTCTATTTTTGTTCACCGGGTTACTTTTAAATGATGGCAAATGACCTAGTACCTGTCTAGAAGCAAAGCAGTTCTGGAAGACCGAATGGTGGTGCAGTTACTACACTTCACAACTATTCACAACTTGAGTGCAGAAGCATAAGCAAGTGTGGCTGCAAGATGAATATAAACCAAAAAGGCATAAAACTATTTTGTCATGAGATGACTGAGAAGTACTCATTGAACTATGTAATGATAATTTAAAAATACTTTTATGAGTAGAAGTAGTAATGTTTCTATTCCATTACTTAATGTACAGTGCTAGGGAGCATTTAGGCAGTTACTAGATAAGTATGAAAACACTTATAACTGTTCCACCGGCTTTATTATGTGCTTAACACATCTATCATTTTCCTTCAGAAGTTTACATTATTCCTGTTAACTGTTTCTTTGAAAGACTTATCCAGTCAAAAGGTATAAATTTCTCTATATTATTATGCAGAACTGTCGCAATCTGTGAATGAAAAATAAAGCAGTCGATTATCATATGTTCCCATAAAAATACATGATGAATATTTGAAATAAGTCATATACTCAGAAGTCAGAACTGGCTCAAAAATTAATTTTAACAAAAATGTGAGACTGAATCAGTGAATGCTGTTCAGAATGGAAAATTTTTCAAGATCTTTTTAGAAAGGATGTGTGTAAAACAGAAATTAATGTTAAGTAATAAGAGAGGAAAGAAAAAGGAATCTAGGTAGGTCAAACCACTGCTCCTCCGTGAAACTAAATTCCTAAATTGACTGCTAAATGGCTTTTGTTTAAATCATAAATGTCTTTACTTCGAAATTTTGTGCGGGTTTTCTGACATGGTGAAGTTTATGAAAGCAGAAATAAAGGATTTGTAAAATGGTAATAATTAAATTGAGGGCTGCATGTTGCAATTCTTACCCCTTTGTACTCTTAAATTATATGCAACACAGAACAGTAAGACCTGTCATTGTGACTTGTTTCTGAATATATAGCCAACTTGTGGTTCAGCAGAGATTCATACCATAAGTAGTGTTCTGTAAGTTTATTCTAATTTAATTACATTGAAACTTGGATATGTTGGCCTGCTTTCATTTGAATTGATTGTTTTATAAATCTATGAGAAACTTGGTCTCTGAAATGATTTTATTAACCATGTTTGGTAGGCCTTTAAATCCTGTTCTGTCTCTTTGTCTGTACCTGGCCTGCAGAGCTCTTTTGTTTGTGTAATACTTGAAATAGTTGTTATGTTAACTTCTTTACATGTTAGCGGAAGTCCTGCAAGTGGATTTTTTACCTCTACCCCCAAGTCAAAGGAAAGACCATTTTCCCTGGCTAAATAGGAAATACCATACCTTGTTTGGAAGAGATCTCTAGGTGGATGGCTGGAGGCAGAAACTTTTGGAAGTAAAATTTAAGTGACTGTGAGGATTTTTTGAGGTGATTAGGGGATTTCAGTGAGACTATGCACTACGCTGCAAGTATCATAAACAAAACATGATAAATAATGTAAACTTTACAAAGATCCTTGGAGATACTCAGCAGAGAAAAATGGAGATGAGATCTGAAGAATATATGAGAGAACTCTGGGTACACCTGTGAAAGCTGGTGTAAGTTTGTCAGTTAAGTGTTTCGTATAAAGGATCACGTTTCCCTTGCAGTATGTGTTGGCTTCTTTAGAGTCATGCAAACCTTCTTAACGGCCAAATATATTTGCTGCTAGAACAAAGCAGCACTCTTTTTTTGTTTTTTTTGAAAGCACTAAGAGTTGTATTCCTTGAAAAAAGCTTAAAGAATTGCATACAAAGTTAAAGAAAAAAAAGGCAAATATCTTCCACATGAATTTGTTGACTCTTGGCTCATACATCCCCTTATTTCTGACACTTCCATACTACCTTCCCTTTTTTGTATATGGAAGTTTCATTTCATATTCATGTACAGGAAATAAGATTATGATTTTTACTATTTTGGTAAAATTTTATGTTTTCTTTTTTTATAATTGCATGAAACATTTTGCAGTGTCATTATGGCCCAAATCTTTTGATTACTATTCATTATATATTTGGGGGACTGAAGTTTTAGGTATTTCTGTTGATAAATGAATTGCCAAAGACCGTAAAAAAAAAGGGTGGAAAAGCAGAAATGGCTGCTTTGATTCTCACTGGGCTGTGCAGACAGGCAAGGGGGGCCTCTCAGGGTGCTTTCTAGCCTTGCACTTCTCTTGAGAAATGAAAAATAGTGCATGTTCCTAACTTAACTGAAATCAGTAGTAGTCAGCTCAGCTGATGATGTGTATCTGCATGTTGATCCATGTGTAGATGAGTCAATAGCCAGAAAGCAGGACATTATTGGTTGTGTTAAAATACAACTTGTTCTGAATATGGCTAGACAGCCAATGCTATAAATACTTAATGTCTTAATTCAGTTTTGTTCCTTGGCAATCATCTCTTCTTCCTCTGAAACACAGCATCAGAGTTAAGTTTAATAATTAAAATTGTAGATATTATTGCAAGTTCTGTTTTTCATCTAAAATAATAGCTACAGCTTTGTCAGTGTCATCTTTCATTAAATTCTTTTCCAACAGGTTTTTTTTTTTGGTAGCAAAAAATACTGTGGCAGTTAGAAAATTGAAGTTAGATTTAGATCTTGCTAAATTACCCTTGATTTATATCATTCTAATAGGCATCAGAAACCAGCTCATATACAAAAGAACAGTAATAGCTATGTTATTGATGTAACTCTTGTACAAGCAGAGGTGAGGCTCCACTACACTGGAGAAACGTCAATATTCTAAGGGAAAAAAAATGTTTCTTTAGAAATAAAGTACAAATTTTCATAGTAAACAAGCAAACCAACCACTATCTTACTTCTCCATCTGCAGTAATGGAGAAGATGAGTAGATCACAAAACCACAGGGATTTCATAGAATCACAGAATGAATCATAGGATGGTTTGGGGTGGAAGGGACTTTAAAGATCATATAGTTCTAGCCCCCTGTCATAGGCCGGGACACCTTCCATTAGATTAAGTTCCTCAAAGCCTTGAACACCTCCAGGGACAGGGCATTTGGATATCATAGGAAAAGTTACACCTGACTTATAAAACATGCATGCTCAGTGGGAAGCTGGCATTTCCAAGTCTCCATTTTTATTCTGTGTACTTCCAAACAGAATTACACAAGTGAATGGCCAGATATTTGGACATCCTTCAACTTTTTAGTAGAGTTTGGCTCCGTACTTTGTTGTAGTTGGTTTGTTTGCTGACAGTCTTGGGATTGTCATCTATGGGTCTGTCTTTCAACACAAGGCTTTAAATCCCAGGTTTTTGTACTGTGTGAGTGCTGTTTGAGACCTGTTAATTTGAGGAGACTTTAGCTCAGACCACTGTGTAGCCGTGAAAGATCCGGTTAGGAGTGAGGGTCCGTTTCAAATTCTCTCCATATGCTGTTGCCAGCTCTTTTCAGCAGTGCATGACAGCTACTTGCCATGCCAGATATGGCTGCACTTAAGTGTGCCGTGTCTATGGAGTTTACAAATGTTCTTTGATGTCCACTTGGAGAAAGGTGAAGATCAGCATCTCAGTATGAATAGTCTTAAAGAAAACAAACCTTCTGAGTCTTAGAATTACTCAGTTCCTGTCTAAGCAAATGGAGAACATTGACGCATTTCAGGTACATGTCAGAAGAGATACTTTCTAAGATTACAAAATATAGTAAATATGAAATATACAAGAGATAGTAAATTAAAAATCAGTAACACTTGGATTCATAGACAAAAATCTCAATATTTTGAGATATTGTTGACAAAAGCATGAATTGGGTGTTCTTTTTGGTTATTCTAAATACCATATTTACATCTTTTTTCCTCCTAAGAGGAATAATTACTCAAGACATTAAAAATGCATGTGTTCTTATCATCTGGTCTGGTTGCCAGATAAAATTCAAGTAGCTAAAAGTTTCTGTACCACCTCTGAATGTGAGCTCAATGCAATTGCATGCATGCTTCAAAGAAGAGATTTTTGGTAAATAGATATGAACTAGATTTTCTAGGACCTTGAGCATGAGAATTGTTCAGCAAACCATTTATGTTTTCAAGGACTTAGCTAAAATAAAAATATTATTTAAGACATCTTTCTCAAAGATTTTTTGCACTCAAATTTCAAAATGCTGTTGGAGCTTAATTATTTAAGCAATCCTAATCTATCAATATGTTTTAGGGATTTTGTTCCTTTTCTTTTATAGCATCCTTGAGCACTTCCCCAACCCCTCCCCCCCCAATTTATAATTAGAAGCTATAGAAGTTAAAAGAAATTACACATTATTCACAAGTAGAGAAATGGGCCCTGCTGCCTTTGGCCTTTTTCTCATAAGTTTGTAAGCTTTATCCCTGATTCCTTTGCTGGAGACCATCAGCTCCTGAGTGGTTAAATATCTGCAGTAAGCATCTTTAACACAATGAACAGATGTGTGTAATAACCACCTAATGTTTTGCTAGGTTTTGCAATGGAACAGGTATGGTTACTGCTCCTGCTGACGATTAAAGTGCTTTCAGTGACTGCTCAGTTCAATGGATACAACTGTGATGCTAACCTCCATAGCAGGTTTCCTGGTAAGTGTTTAATAGACTTTTTTCTAATGGCTGCTTTATTGTTTTGGTTCAAAGCAGAGCTTATTTTTAAATACAGAGCTTTAAATTTGTCTGAAGCCTGGGGATAGGGCTCCACATTAAATGACTGTTAACTGTCTCAGTGACAATGAAACTCCTGTGATCCTGCACTTTTCTTTCTCCTTAATTGCACGACGGGTCAAACTCAGCCTGGTAGTAATGAATACGATTCCCATCACATCAGTGGGGTTTGACCTGCTTTTGCCAGACCCCTAGCCTGTCCAAGAAATTCGCCAGAGGTCATGTTGTAAATGTTCTCTGTAGATTTAAGAGTCTGAAACTTCTAACTGGGTTTTCTTTCCTGTTTTATTTGGGTAAGAGAACATAATTATGTCATTTCAGTGAAATAAAGAAATACATGTATTTATTTTTGAGGAAAACTAAGTTGATGGCAAAATTTAGTGCCTGACTTCAAAATTAACTGCTTTGTTAGAGACAGGTGAAGCAATGGGACTGTATATATTTATGATGTGCACTCAGCCTCTGTGAGAAAATGGGAATTAAGTCATCTTCAAGACATTAGCTATATGGAGTTGTTAATACAATAAGAAATAGAAATGAAATTACAGTCTTCGTGATGCATATCAGGGTTTACTCAGCTAAAGAATGCTTTTAGTCTCTGTTGCATTACTTATCCTTCCTGTTTCACCTATTTCTTGGACAGAATAATAATAATTATTATTATTATTAAGAAAGGTTCTGAATAATGGCTCACTCACATCTTGTGTTTCTGAGGTAGTAATTAACAGTGTAGTGATGAACTCTTAATATAGTACAACGCTGTAATAACTTTCAGTGTTGTTGCTTTCTGAATAGTGATAGTTTTGATCTTTTTTCAGGAAGGATGAGTTCTTTTATTAAACTTAAGTCAGCAGAAAGCCTACGGTTTGTTTATTTTTTTCCTCTGTTACCACCACATTGCTACATGCTTTGTTGACGTAAATACCAACAGCAAATTTGATCCTTTTTCACATAGTCAGTGTGAATATGCAAAGAGAAATAAGATATGCAAAGAAGATCTTGTCTCCACTGCTGACCAGAATCACTGCTTAACTGAGTATTTCACAAGCTACTTTTATATTCCCTTTCTTAGTTAAAAGTTTTAAAGACTTTCATCAAAAGTGTGGATGAATTTTGCCCACCCTCAGGTCTAACTTTGGTAGTTTTTCATGTGATTGTTTTTCTCTTTCAGGATTCTTGAGAGGATTGCAACAGCTACAGGGAAGTTTAGATTTGTACTTCTATGCTTTTCAAATTTTTCTCTGGTCATCTTTTGCACCATGTGCTGAAGTTTTATATTTACAGTGTAATACCCATGAATTGAATCCAGGTCTTATTGTGGGTGTTTAGGGGCCTCCTCCAGTTCTGCCTCATAAAAATGGTCATATCAGGTTCCATGTCTGCCAGATCTCATGGACTCTGGAGAAAACCTGTTTAGGTTGCAAGTAACAGGGTTGTTTTTTTTCAAGTAAGTGCTAATGACCCTGCACTGACAGTAGGAGTTGACAGTAGAGCCCTGCTCTTTCTTGTTGTGAACTCAGGCACTAAGGATTAAAAAGCTGGAATTTAATCAACAGTCTTAGTGATGATTTTGAGAGCTAGGAAATAAAAATAATCCTACTTGTTAGTCAAGCATTTGAAATAGAGGTAAAAAACCCCAGAAAACCTCTTTGTCCCCAAATCTGACAGGTATTATTTTTGGTAAGCAGAAGAGGCTGCTATGTAATAGGCTGGGGCTAGTGGAGCTGAGTGAGGCTGATGGAGCTCTGTTTTCTGGGTTTGAGAATCGCAGAAGATGTGGGTGAGAGCCTCTGCAGGGAGAAGAGGCTCACTCTTGCTACACCTGCCTCCCCAGTGCTTGACTCAGACTGTGGCTTTGAGAATGCTGGCACCACTGCCTTCAGAGTTTGAATGAGAAAGCAGTGGTGAGAGACAGAGGTCAAAAGGAGAGCATTTCAAAACAAGTATCTCTCCAGGCTGAGATGCTGCTCACAGAGCCTGGTTATAGATAGGCTTTCTTCTGGCTCCTCATTTGTTCACACATAAGAAATCTTCGTTGTTGTCAGCTGAAATTCCAAACATGGGGTGAGAATGGGTTTTCTTGCTGAGGTCTGTGGTGTACAGATACCAGAGAAGTCATTAAGTTTTGAAGTTGTTTGCTCTTTTTCTTTAAATGCTGTGAAGAACAGAAGTTGTCTTCAGCAAAGATGAGAAATTAGGCCTTCCTAAAGGAACCTTGGAGCTCATCCATTTTTCATTTGTTTGTGTTTTATCATTCATTGCTTAGGTGACTTCTTGCATAGGGATGGTGCTGCATAAATAGGATGATAAATAATCATGCAGGACTTTTGTTTCTGCAGTTTGCAGGTTTGTTTTAGAGTGTAGGTGTACGTTGGTCAGCAGGGATGAAGAAAAAAACCCCATATTTGGTAGACTGAAAATTCTGTGTGACTTTTTATACCAAAAACTAGACGTGTCCTAGAGAGCATGTAATAAGGTCAGGTCCTGCCATCATTCAGAGTTGCCTAGAGAATAAAGCTTTAGTTCTGCATTGCAGTAAAACATGGCATTTAGAGGGCTCTTGGGGGATGGAACCATAGCAGTCTGTCTGTCTCTAGATGGGAAAAGCACAGTTTTGATTCAGTGAATTTTTACTGTAAGTATGTACTGAGAACTTAGTATAAGCCAAGAAAATATTGCAGCTTTCCCCACGTACAATATGCATTTTAATTCACTGTCAAAGCAGTGATTTGATCAAAGAGGCAGCTCATGCAGAGAAGCTGGTTTTAAACTATAAATGGTTTTGCACACCTCTTCTGATGGAACGTTTTTTTGTCAATGGTGTTCTGTGGTAAACTTGCCCTCTGCAGGTTTTTTTGCTGTCTGCTCTGGGGTGAGTCTTGGCAATGTATGGAAGTATACTAGAGCAGAAGTTGACAGTGGCACTGTCAGCATTTGACTCCTGTTTCCATGGGTCTGTCCTTGATTCAAGATGGTCTCTGTTTCTGTAGTATCTATGTACCTCTTGAGCTTTACTGTTTTGTATGTGACATCCCTGTGAGTACTGTTGACTATAGGTAAGATTGTCTGATTTGAATCAGAAAGAGGCCAAACGCTTTGTCTGTGTGGAAACTCAGTGACAAAGAGGTCCTTATATTTAAGGTTCCATCAGCTGGGTGACCTAGCCTTCAAACCATTGCTCCTCTCTTACTAAGAAAGCTGAAGCTTTTACTGCAAGAATAGTAATACTTTTTGTTTAAACTTACACATATACAGGAATAATATTTACCTTTCTGAATTCACAAGAAATGAGGTCAATGTTTTGCATCTAAAGGAACATTAGTATCTGTTTGTACCTGGCTTCAGATTAATTTCTGTCTTAATTCCAGAGTGGAGTAATTTGGCAATAATACTTCCTTGTAGAATAGTGGGAAGAAAAGATTCAGCCTGGAAAGGTCATGTATCCTCCTGGGTAGCACAAATGTTGTTTTCGTACTGTATGTTCATATTTCCCTTAGTGTCAAAAGAGAATTTTGCAAGTCATAATGGTATCTTAACAGGTGAAGTAATATCCTGCTTTCTAAAAGGCTTGAAGTGAGTTATAAAATTAACTGAGCTACTTTATATTATATCCTGCAATTTGTTACGATCTGACTGCATTGGTCCAAATAAATGTAAAGACGCACTTTGCCATTTGCCTTTTTGTACTATTGCCTCTGCCTTAGTATACCCATTAAATGGATCATAACGGTCCTCATGTAGTGAATACTAAGGCATGCTTCCTCTTTGTCATTGTATGTTATGTTAGCGGAATTATGTATATATACAAATCAGGAGAATTTCATGCCGAATCACTTCATCTCCTGTCTTGCCTCTGGTGCCTTTCTGCCCAAATTTACACCCAGTGAGTAACGTTTATCACCGCATTATCTCAGGACTGAGTTTAGCTTGTTATTTCCTGCACTTGATTGTTTTGGCTTTAGAGCCACCATTAAACTGTCTAAATTAAACTGCTTGTGCTGCTGTACCATGGGGGAAGAGCTAGTTCATTGTAATAGAGATTTCATTTCCTCTCTGTTGTGACAATGCAGTGAAACAATTCATTTCAGCAGGCTTAATGGTATAATATCGACTCAAGTTGCTCTGCAATTTTTAATAGCACTTAATCTTTAAGCAGATGTAATAAATGAGTTGTTATATGAAGGAGTAATATCTGAATTTAAGACAATGTAGTATGTCTTTTTATAAAGCACTAGGGCAAAAAAAAAATAATAATCCCCCTAGTCATCTATAGGCAGAAAAGAGTTTATAGAAAACTGTTATTGCTCTAAAGCAAAACAGTTACTTGTGACTATATCCTAACCTGGTGCTCTTCCATTGAAGTACATAAAAAATCCTCAGAACTTTTGAAAAAAGGGTCAAATTCATCCAAGAAGGTGTTTTGCTGCTGTTCAAAGATTGATCAGTTGTAACAATTGCTGTTTTCTAGGCCTTTTGTATTGTCATAATCTGTCTGAATGACAGATTACAAGATGCTTTTTAGTATCGATCATTGTCTTTCAAGAGCCAACAGATTTTTCATTAAAGCTAAAGTTGATGGTTCTTAAAAAAACCCTGAGCTCTAAAGATATCATAATAAATTGCTCTGATATACTATTGATTGTACTTTAAAGTCTGCACAGCCTGAGCATGAGGTCTCATACAAAATGGACTCCTGACAACCTCAGACAAGCACACCTGAACTTCCATGCCAGAGTGGGCTGGAAAGTAGAGCTCAGCAGCCTGAGATTCTCAAAATTGTTGGAAATTTCTGTTCCAGAAGGGGACTGTTTAATCAGATTCCAAATATTTAACCACTTGCCATTTTCCACTTTGTTGCAATACTTCAGTTAATGAATGTGTTACCAAATATTTTGCTGGGGAAATTGGAAATAGTGGTTTTGTTGCGTGGTAGACTGTGTTACCATATTAATTCTTGTTTTCTTTTTAGTGAAGCAGAGTCAAAAATGTTCTTCAGAATAAAGCAATTCTGGCCCTTATATTCCAATATTGCGCTGTGACTGGGGTCTAAAAATAGGTTTGATCAAAAGTTATAATACTAGACTGCTACAATAATTATATGGAGATTAGTTGAAATACATCTTACAATGTCTTTTCCTGTATTTTTCTTGCAGCTGAACGAGATATCAATGTTTTCTGTGGAGTACAGACAATTACTATGAAGATAAATTTTTGCACAGTTCTTTTCTCTGGTTATTCTGAGACAGATCTGGCACTGAATGGGAAACATGGGGATGCCCACTGCAGGGGTTTCATCAATAACAACACCTTTCCAGCAGTAGTCATTTTCATCATCAATCTCAGTACTTTGGAATCCTGTGGAAACACCTTAGTGGTAAGATAAGGTCAAAGTGAAATAGTAGTATAGCTGTTTATGCATAGGATCAAGTAAATGGCCTTAACAGCATTGTATCTTACAGATAATTGTTACATTGTCTTTTTCATCTAGCTATATATTGCATACATGAAAGAAAACCAGAGAAAGTCTGTAATTCATAATCTTGATTACTGATGAGAAAATGTGGTGGAATACACATTTGTCCTCTGATTAAAAGTATATTTTCCATTTCAATATTTTTTTTCCTGTGGAAAAATATTTTTCCAAACCATTTTTAAAACTCTTGCTGAACATGCCTTAAGTTTTGCTTACAGTAGAAGGATTTGCCATGAAGCAACTTTTTCCTGACCCTGTGGAACTGGTCACATTGTAAACTCCCTGAACTTGCTATTTGATAATAGTGGTAAGAGCTTGATGGTTTGGGTTTTTTTAGAAAAGTCCAAATAATTGGAACTCCCCATGAAGCCCCTCACAAGGCTGTACAAGATGCAAAGTCAAAGTAGCAGCTGCTAAAAATATAGCAAAAAAATTCCCCTTATCCTCTCTCAGTTTATGTATGCTGTGCCACAAAGAGAGTAAAGGAGAAGGGAGCATTTCTTATCACGTTCCCCACACTGGAGTAATACAATCTCATGCATTTCTTGGCTGTGTTTCACAGCAAAGACCTTCAAACTTATTTTCAATAAAAGAAAAGGAAAGACAACAACTCATGAAGAACTTGGGTAAAACCCAGGTCTTTCTATAATATGGTAGACACAACTTTTTTTGGGGGGGGGATGTTTTGGTGAGGAAGATAAAGAGAGTTGTGGTTGGCTGTATTACCTTAGTGCTCTAGCCTGTGTTTTGTAGGCCACGAATAGATCCTAGGAAAACTGATTTTCAGAATTTTCCTGCCATTTGGCAAATGATTAGGTATACTATTGTCAAAGTGTGTGGCCGCATCTGTCTTCTAGCTTTTTTTTCTGTAGCCAAAGAAATCAAAATACTTGCTATGTATTCTCTGCTACTAAGTGCAAAATGTCACAAATCGAACACACCTCAGGATGATTCTTCCATAATGAAATACCTCTTCAAGAAACGGTGTATTCTAAAGCTATTGAAATAATCTGTTTTGCTAAAATGCTTATACAAAAGAAATGCTGCAGTGGAAGTCCAGTGCCATATTAATTTGCCCTATTGTGTATGTGACTGCTGAGAAAGTAATTTGTGACACTTACGTGCTGTTTCAAAACCACTCCCTTATTCAGACTGGTAGCTAGAAATGGAATGAGACTGGGCTTCTGTAAGGAGGAAAGGGTGTCTTTCAGTTTTCTGGAGAGCTGTATGTTATTTGTGGCTCTGCACACTGTGATCCAGAGCAACACAAGACAGTGCATGTCCAGGGACTGAATTAAGGTTGCATTGCCATTAAGGTTGTGTTATTTTTCAGTTCTTACATTTCTGACAGTGTTTCTTTGCACATAGTTTGTAATTCAGATTTAGATATATGTAGACAAAAAACACAGACAAAGTTCAGCTATTTGGCTCGTATCTGCTTATAAAATACATTTGTTTTGATGTGTCAAAAGCAAAGCTCAAGTGTGACTGAGTTTTTTTTCTGTGAATGAAATTGCTTGCATATTGACATTATTATTGCATATGGAAGCTCATTTTAAGATAATATTTTTAACAGTTATAGAGAAGCTCCTTCAGTATTTCCCAGTAAGTCATGTGAATTCACTGGGAATGCTCAGAAAAGAAGTAAGACAGACTGAGAGAGTTGGGGTTGTTCAGCCTGGAGAAGAGAGGTTCTGAAGAGATCTTATAGCGACCTTCCAGTACCTGAAGGCGCTACAGGAAAGCTGGAGAGGGGCTGTTCACAAAGGCTTGTAGTGACAGGAAAAGAGGCAGTGGGTACAAATTGAAGAGGGGCAGATTTAGACTAGACATTAGGAAGAATTTCTTCACAATGAGAATGATGAAGCACTGGCACAGGTTGTCCAGGGAAGCTGTGGATGCCCCATCCCTGGAGGTGTTCAAGGCCACATCGGATGGGGCCTTGGGCAGCCTGGTCTAGTAAGACATGTCTGTGCCCATGGCAGGGGCATTGGAACTAAATGATCTTTAAGGTCCTTTCCTTATATGATTCTGTGATTACACCTAGTACCAAACAGTGCTTCCACGATTCATCAGTTTTCTTTCAAATGTTACTCAAGTCTGTGTTTTAAAAACAGTGATATTGTTTGTGAACTGTATATGCACAATTTTGGAAAGGTGAAAAACAGAACACAGGGAACATGTTATTAAACTAGATTAACTTCTGAAGGATTCCCTGAAGATATCTCTGGTTAAATTATGAGCTAAAGCACCAGTGTCCACAGATTTCTATTGTTCCACTGTTAACTTTCTGATAAATGTCATTTTCTGTCTTCCTCAACAGGTATCCTCAGCTCGAGGTATCAATGCTTATGGAAATACCTCAGTGGTGCAGATAGGTAACGTTTCAGGCTATATTGATACACCAGACCCACCAACGATTATCAGCTATTTGCCTGGGCTTCTGTACAAATTTAGCTGTAGCTATCCACTGGAATACTTGGTTAACAATACCCAGCTTGCTTCGTAAGTGTGTTTTTCATTTCTGTGTGTTTCATTCCCATGTATTTGTAAGACTTTATGTACATTTATGTATGCATGTATACTTAAATATATGCACGCCGTAGCAGTAGTGTCAACAGAATGTTTCAGCTGTGCAAGAGTAAAGGGAAAGGAAAAAAGCACTGAAAGAAGAGGTCATGCAAAGGAAAAGAAAATTCTATATCTCATTGCATGAGATAACATAGTTTTTAATATAAAACTTACCTTAAAATTCAAGTGTTCTGATAACAATATATTGGCAGCAAAAAATTGGAAATTCTTCATGAAATAGTTTGTAATCATGTGAATATAGAGTATAAAAGAAAGCATTTCCATGAATAAACCTTGTACATCGTGAATAGTGGGTTCCTTTTTGTCACTTTGCCTCTCTGCTAATTATTTTTCTGATTGATGTTTTCAACAGTATCCATTACTTTCTGCATAGTTGAAGTCCTGTCAATGTTTCCACTATAAATTCCTGTTTCTGAAGTTTATAACCCCAATACATAAATTAACTCTGTGATATGATTCAAGGAATTTTTTAACTATTAAAAACACTGAAGTGTGTAAATACAGAAATAAGAAATCTTTCCTCATGAGGTTTTTGGTTTCTGGTTCTGTTGTAGGTCATCAGCTGCTATTTCTGTAAGAGAGAACAATGGTACATTTATCAGCACTTTGAATTTGTTGCTTTACAATGTGAGTATAAAATACAGTAATATGATCTGGACTAGATTCATCTCTGCATTATGTGGGTACAAGCTGGATTAGCAAAGAAAAGTATAGACTCTTCTTTATTATTTGCTATTCCTTTCCCACTCCTTCCATAAACCAGACCTTTCATCTAGGCATCTTTCATCTGAGTTCTGTTCTCCTTTTTCTTTGCATGTACCTTTTGTCCTGTGTCTGTATGGCTGGTCTTTGAGGACACACACACAAAGTATTTTTGTCCTGTATTTATACAGTTCCTCGACTTACAGTTCTGCTTTCAGGTTGTAATGACATGTGAATAATCAGTTGTAGTAATAATAATCATATTCTGGAGTGCATGCTTGTGTTTGCATTTGTTATGTTTGTTGTGTGTACCTATTACTATACATATGTGTGTATATGTGTGTATGAGTACAACATACCTATACAGAGAGTACTCTATAGAATTCTGTAAAAATATTCCGTATCTGCTCCCTTAGCAATAAACTATAATACTTTTGCTGTGCTGTTTTTATGTTCAAGCCTCATCAGTGTGTTTTGATCATCTTTGTAGTGAGGGATGTGGGACTTTTTCCAAATCTATAGCCTGCTGCCCTTGTTGCCTCATCATGTGAACTTTCAAGGTTTTAAGGGTTAATAATTTTAGCAGCTTTCAACTAACACTTCTCCCTTATGTTTTAGATAATTTAACTTCAATATGCATTATTGTAAAAGCTTTTACTATGTAAATACGGATGGTGACAGTAAAACAGGAAAAATGCACAGATATCTACTTAACATTAGTTCCTGAAATGATATTTTCATATTGATTAAAATTTTTATTCATACATTTCGAATACCTAATTTAAATATCAAATTTTCAATCTATCAAGCGTTTTTGTAAATGATGAATCTCATTTTTTTGCATTATTATTCATGCCGTCATGACTCTGAGTTATAATTCATGCAACTGATTTAAAAGTCAATGCTATATGCTTTGAACATAATGAGCTATAAATATTGTAACAGAACATTTTCCAAAGGCATGTCTAAAAAAAAAAAAAAATATTTGTTTGGCAGAACAGAGCTCCAAATAACAACTTATAATCTGTTAAAATGAAGATTATACTTCTTTCATTTTTAAATAAACCTGTGACCAAAAAGATTGCACAGGGTGAAGCCAAATTTCTCAGTCAGGCCAGGCTTTGCCCACCACGCTTGCTGCCTTTCAGGGCCCAGTTCTGCATACAGTCAGGTATAAATGCTGTCGATGCTTGTAACAGGCACATTTTTCCCTCAAATACTACATGCCAAGATGGACTTTAATCCTCCCTACACCAGTGCGTTTACAAATCAACCATGAACAGTGGTGTCTTATCCTTCTGATTTCAGTCAATATTACTCGTGCTACTGAACAGCACTAGAATAAATAATACTGCTGCAGCTGGCAGATTCAAGTGATGGATGTGCCCTTCTTGTTCACATCCTAGGGCTGAGTGTATTGTGCATTGCCTGTAGTCTGCCTGTTTGGGTGTGCCTCTTGTGACAGCCATTGTCTCATGACCTCTGACCCTCTGGGCTCACTTGGTCCCTGTTAGAGTCCTGGTTTTGTGAGGGACCTCTAGATTCCTGTCCACCCTTGATATAGGTGAGAGATTATGTAAAGATGTGGGTCTTGACTGTGAGCAGCCATAGTTTCAAGCTTTAGTTGTAGTGTTATTTCCAAACGTTAACTCTTCTTCTCAGTTCACCTCCATCTTCCCTCACACAGTGTTTACACTTACTTTGTGGCATTAGTATGTACTATCATTAGTAAAAGCAAGAGAAGGCACTATGATAGACCCAGGAATAGTTTAATGGCAAAATGTTTAATCGGCTTTTGCAGACCCTGAGTGGCTATGTGATTTTGGCCTTCCTGTCTGTTGAAATGAATAAAAGCTGCTCTTTAATAAATTAAGAAGTATGAAATGTAATAACGAGAGACTTACTGTAGACTTTTAATCAATTTGCAAAATGTGACAGTTACATTTAGGACAAATGTATACTTAATTTTAATGAAGGCAAACTTGGCTGATCTCACTCCAATGGAGCTTCAAGGACTTGCTTTGTGTATGTCACAGAGCAGGTCTGTGTGTGCATGTATATCTCCCAAGGCCTCTAATGCTGCAGGGATCGAATATTAAGTGTACTGTGCATTGTTCCCTCTGAAAGAATACTTGATCTATGTGCTTAATCTTTCTTGTTGCTGTCAGCTGTTGCCCTTGGCTTTGCTTGCCACCCTGAACCTGGTCAAAATTCTGTTCAACAGAAGTTTTCTAACGTATTGAGTGTTTTGACCTCTCACAAGAGGTCCCAACATGCTAGGTTCCCGTGCTTCCTGGATTAGCAACCTATTTGACCTAGGTGATGCTACCTATAAGTGCGTTGTGATATGCTGAATTGGCATCTGTCAGTCAGATCTGTTTCACAGAATCATTGCTAAAGTGACATTAATGGTTCAGCCTTTGAACAAGGAACCTGTAAAACAGCTATATCTATGTAGCTGTATATGGCGGATTCTCAAATTTTATGTTATATACAGCTTTCTTGAAACTACTGTAGGAAACATTTTTTGATATTAGAATGTGTTTGTTCTCCTTGACTACAGCTTAAGATATATAAAACCTGGTGGTATCGCTATCTCCACTAAATCAAATAACCTTAACAAATTTCCGTGGGAAAGAATGCATTGACAACTTAGTTAAGCTCCTCCTTTAGAAAACCACAGTAGCTGCTACATTTACTTGTAGGCACTGAGAGAAATATCGAGGTGTCAATGGATGATACCTTTCCTTTAATTGCCAGCCCAACCACTTCATAAAGTCATAAATAGATGCCCTAGAGTAGTTGCATAGGATAAAGATAGTTAAGCATTGTTTACAGACAAACTTGTAGGCAAATGCTCTGGCACTGCTTTTTGCTTCTTCCCTTATGGAGGACAAAGTAAATGACTGTCCTGCATAGAAGGGTAAGAAAAATTAGATGGGAATTCAGTCTCTGGATGCAGATGGACTGTTACTGTGAGATTTCTGGTACACTAAAGCTGTGTTTGTTTTCCAGGATTCAACCTACAGCCAGCAGCTCCTTATCCCAAGTACAGGTTTGCCTTTGAAAACAAAAATATATGCAGCTGTAAGAGCAACCAACCTTGATGGCAGGTACCATAAAGGATGCTATTTCTTGCCTTGCTTGCTATTCAGCTCTTGGTGCTTCAAAATTATCTAGTTCAGAAGCAACTGTCTTTCTTCATAGCCTTTTGTATGCTGGAATAGTGGTTGGTGTTTGATAGACACTGCCCTCATCTGGAGGGTATCAGATCCTTGATGATGAATGCATATCTTGCTGCTGTCCTCATTATGAAAGTTTTCCTGTATTATACTTTAAATTCTATATTGCTATTATTTAAGAAAGGGCCTCTGTAAGCTCAAATGAGAAACTCCACGGCTTTTAAAAGTGGCATGTTTTTGATCTCTAGTCCCATGTCACCTTGACTTCTGAGGAGAGGTATACAATGTTTGTTGGTATGGTGGTTGACTTGCATGAAACTGAGTTATTTGATTTATACAGTTCTGCTGCTATATGGTGCTGTTTAGTTTTCTAAGTCATGTGAAGAAATAACTGATGTATTGGTAATGCAGGATGACTTGTATGTGTCTTGTTAAATACAGTAACTTGGCTCCAATGTGACAGCCTGTGTTATCAGTTTGTACACCTGTACTATCTTTTAATCTTATCTCACTCAGTCTCCAGCTCTACTTTTACACAGCTAGTTCTTCTCATCTATCGCTCTGCTCCCTGTGCAGGTGGAATGTTTTGATGGACTACTGTTACACCACGCCATCTGGTAATCCTAGTGATGATCTTCGATACGATCTTTTTTTCAGGTAGGTCCTGTGCGAACCCAATATTTTGTGGGATCTTCCTTTAAAAAAAAAGACAGTTTAATCTCTCCCATAGTGATGTTCTAAAATGCCTGGAAACCATAAGAAATATTCACAGGGAGGACTGAGGGCTGGGCTTACAGGTAACATGTCAGGACTTATCTTGTTTGTGAACAGAAATGGAGAAGCAAGTGCAAGGTAGCAAGAATTCTGAAGGTAAAGAAGCGTATATCTAAAATGGCTCCGTGATAGATACCATAAACACTCAAACTGAATTGCTAAACTGGCCTTTATTTTACCAAAGGTACCCCTGTGGTTGTTGACAGTGATATAAAATATCATGGACTCCAGTTCAGGAAAGCAGTTAAGCAAATGATTAAAGATAAATAGCTGCTCCTGCTTCTCCTCTCAGTAATAACATTTATTTGAATTGGAACTTTGAAAAACATCTTGGCAGTATCTCAGATTAAATCTTATCAGTGACGGTTGCTAGAGAGATACTGTCCTCAATTGGACTTACCTGTCTATACTAGTTAGCATACTTGATTACTTTTTGCTTCAGGTCTCAAGTTTCTTTGGGCATTGGAATTAAATGGTACCTTGCTCATAGCTGTGATGCGGCAAAACAAAACACAGTGTTTCTGTAGGAATGATTTCAGCACAGGGTTATGGAGCCTAACAGGCAGATTGTGGCTACCCATGTTGGACACCAGGGCACTGTGTTCTTTTTCAAGGAGTTAAAGTGTTGAAACTCCTGCTTAAGTTACCTTGTTCTCAGCTAAGATCATCAAAATTCTAATCATATAGCTGCTCATTCTAGTTTTAATCTCTTCTACAAAAACTAGTTGTGACAAGGACCCGCAGACAACTATAATTGAAAATGGCAAGAGCCAAATGGGTCGGTTTTCCTTCGAGGTGTTTCGCTTTGTGAAGCACAAGAACCAGAAGATGTCTACGGTCTTCCTTCACTGTGTGACAAAACTGTGCCGAGCAGATGACTGTCCCTTTCTTGTGCCAGTAAGTTACTGTGGATGGAAGTTGCTGTTAATTATCTGGATATAAAAATAGGCATGCTGGAGTTATTCGGCATACAAATGCTATGGAAGTTGAAATGACTTCTTCACCTTTTGTCCCTTAGTTAATATTTAAAAGTAACAACTCTGATACAGATTCAGAGCTAATATTCCTAATAGAGCACCTAAGAAACAAGATATCCACAGTCACAGCGAATGAATAGAAATATCCTAGGACAGAATTAATGGAAAACTTACAGCTATAGTAAGTGTCTTATACTGAGAAGGAAAATTTTAAAGAGATTTGATAGTGAAAAAAAAAAATTACTACATCCCCTATAATTTATTGCCACCTTCCTTATAGTTTGGGAAATCCTGTTTTGTTGAAGTTCATGATGTTGTGTCAATTAAAATTATTTATTTTTAGGAGCATCAGGAACAACAAGTATATTTTGGAAACTGAATCATTTAAATGAACATATAAACACAGAATATTCTGTGTTGATATCTTCAGAATGCAGTATCATTTCCCATTGAATGACTTGCCATTTAGAATTTTAAAATGCTATCAATTCACTGTACTTCTGACATTTTGTATATTATTTTATACTTTTATGTTATGCTTTTAAATAATTCATTGTTTCTATTGAATTTGTGTACTGAGGTTTTCTACATTCTTTCACAAGAAGAAGAAATTAAAGAAATGCTCTTGGTTGAAACTTACTAGAGTACCTAAGAATAGGGTAGATAATAAAGTAGAGATGTTAAGGGTGGATTCCAGATGATAGGGTGCTGAGGACTGTTTTAATGTGGGTCATTGTTCTTTATAACTCTATGGAAAATATGTGAACTTTTACTCGAGAAACTTGCTAGAATAGGGATTATAGTTATTGTCTATCCCTAGTCAAGCAAAACACATTTGTTGGGGAAAACTGACTGTAAACAAAGCTTTGGGAAATTAACTACTGAAAATTTAATATACCATAAGATGGATCGTGTAAGCAACAGTAATGTAGTTCTGTAAACGAAG
The DNA here is from genome assembly GCF_017976375.1 of Cuculus canorus. NCBI lineage: Eukaryota > Metazoa > Chordata > Aves > Cuculiformes > Cuculidae > Cuculus > Cuculus canorus. The sequence continues at coordinate 117,070,768 of NC_071401.1, read as the reverse complement.
TGAGGCAAAATATAACAGGAAGACAGTCCTTTATAAGATACACTTCTTCAGAACATTGCAGCTGTTTTTATTGCGAAGTAATTTAATGCATGCTAAGAAATAAAATCAAAGTTGTAATATTGCTTATAAAAGTGTTCATATTAAAGCAGGAAGCACATAAGGCAACTCCATTCCACTCTGAAACTGTGACTGTTTTGATTAACCACTCAGATTTGCAGTAATAGAGAAAGAAGAGACGCCGGTGGGAGGACAACTTGGAGCCCTCAGAGCACCTCTGGCAATGCTGTAATCTCTGCTGGCCCCATCATTACAAGGAGTGGTAGGAATGAACAAGCTTTTTCTGTGGACTGCAGGAATTTCACAAACCTGTTTTGCAGTTGAATATAAATTTGTAGTGACTTAGAGAAAGGGTAGATTCTCCATGAGTTTGCTAGGTATTTTTTTCCCCTACTGTTGGAGTCTTTGGTAGAAATTTTGAGCTGGTATCTCTATTCATTTCTCACATACTACCTCCCTATTCCAGTAAAATTACTGTGGGATACTGTTATGCATATAAGGCCATTATAGAAGCCCAAACACAGTGGGTTAACATCTTTTTTTGTCAGATTTCAGTGAAGATAATGGCATGTAAGGTACTGTGTTGCAATTTAATTTGGATAGCTAATGAATATTCATTGTCACTTTCTTTCACCATTTCCTACGGCTTCACCTGTGGGGTTTTGCATAAAATTAATACAGACTATGCTAAGTCTACAGCTATAAGAAAGAAATAGGACAAACACATTTTCAATTCTAGACTGAGTGGGCCAAAATCTACTCCTTCAAATACAGAGTGAAATTCTATTATTTGGATTTTTATTGCCAAATTTAAAAAAAGGGGGAAAAGAACCCAAAACCCCAAACCCACCAAAAAACACACCCAAAACCTCACAAACCAAATGAAACCCCCCACCCCACTCCTCCCAAACCAGCTTTGAATGTGTCCTGCAGTCTTTGAAAAGAATTTGTGACTGCTGTTGACAAAATAATAATAATACTAAATTAAAAAATGTTTAAGAAATTATGTTTACAGATATTTATATAAGTAGTTGCAACTAAGCAACTGATTTCAGCAGTCTTAGTTTTAGAAAGTTGAAAGCAGGACTGAATCATAACTAGGAAAAAGAATTGAAACGCTTGAGAATAAAATCCTTCTTTATGTGTCCGTGTATACCAAGACAACAACTGACCCTCCAGAATAAGAAACCATCTAGCAAGACACCTTTTTTAGAACAAATGCCCTCTGTTGTAAGCAACATTTCTGCAATGAAAATGAGTTGAGTTGCTGCTATCTGATTTTTCAAGAAAAACTGAAAAGAACTAACTTCAAAGTTGCATGCATGAGTACTTATGGGAAATGAATAACATGTATGCTAGAGAAATGCTGCCTTAGGCAAGGAATGAAAGTTAGATAAAGCTTGTTATATGAGCAACGCCTATTAGGTAATATGGTTTACGATTCAAGTACTGTGAATGCTACTTTTACAATTAAAAAAAGGGTACTCATCAATTGCTTTAAAATACTGCATATCTTCAAGCAAACAGAGATGTGTCCATGGGTGCTTAACGATCCCGAAGAAAAGATAGATGATTATATGATTTCTTGACAACTGTTGAGGTTTGTGTTTTTTTTAAATGGAAACACGAATAAGGCTGGAAAAGGAAATTTTTTAGGTGTCTTCTACAGAAGGTATGTGGATAAAGCATTTTAGATTAGACATATTTCTTCATCTTCTTAGTATGTTTTTGGAGCATCCCACCCATGCTGACAGAAGGATGGTTTGATGGGAAGTACTCTGAAACAAATGGGATTAATTTCTGAACTCTGTCACGAATCTTCTGAGTGGCAAGTCAATCTGAATTGCATTTCACTTTTCTTTCTGCAACAGAAAGAAGGAATCAAGATTTCCTCCCACTGTCCCTTCCCAATATGAAAATAAATAAATGCATTAAAAATGTGGCTTTCATGAATGCTATAGTCAAGAGGAGAAAAGAGGGAAAGCCATGAGAGAACTTGAACAGAACTATCTGGTTTGGATGAGGAGTGTTGGCATACACTACTGGCTGACTCTGGTGTGAAACTGCATGAAGGTGCTTGTAGTATTTTCAAGGCAAACTCTGCTCCAGCTTTAGTACAGATACATTTGTACAGAGGCCACAAGCCTTCTGCACCTTACTCACCACAGTATGTATAGTAGTATTCACTCTGCAGTTTCATGGGCGTGCAGCCTCTTACTTCTCTCACTTAGGTTGATGCTGCATCTGTCCCGGTGCTGGTCCTGTGCACATAACTGTCTGCAGAGGCACCTGAAGTCAGCCAGGTCTCTCCATTACTCTAGGCACCAGTTGTTCTGGTAACAGAGCTGTTAACAGTTACCTTGATAGAGATTGAATGCTGCTTACTGCAAATGAGTGATGGTCTTTTTCCCGCTTATTTCTGAACTATTATTTCTAACAGTTTGTCTTTTCAGAGAAAGTTTGTTCTTGTTTCCTAATCTAAAATAAGTCATTACAGCAGACATACTCAGAAGAAAAATGTTTTAGTCTCTGTGTACAGAAACAAAGCAGGTACCTACTTGTGAAGGTGAAATTGTATAGCTTTTGATGGATGTCTCACTTAAACTTAGAAGACAGCTACTCAAAAGAAATATATACGTGAGCTGTGCTTAGAAGTTGCACAAAAAAGTAAAAATAGTGACAAGAAATTTAGCTCTGAGATGGGCAATGGTAAGTAAGTAAAAACTGAACACAAAATACAAACATTTCCCTGAATATAATGCCACTGTGTAACTGTCAAGAGAAAAAAGCATAGGGAAGGGCATTTTTGTGATCACTTATGGTCACTGATGTATTTTTCCCTGGAAAACTTGGGTTAATTTTTTTCTTCCTATACAGATCTTGTAATGTAATAAACCATGAAGGGACTTGATTATAATATCATGCTTATGGTCATATTTTTATTGAGGGACAGAATAGAACTGGACATCTTTTCAGTTAAAAGGTTCCTACACCTACATTAAGGTGTTGTGTTTTGTTTCTTTTATTGCGACAGAATACTGAGTAACTTTGTATTGGTGTGCTCACATTAAAAATGAAGCAATGCCATGTAGTAACTGTTGTTTTCCTTACTCTATCAGAGATGTTAAAAGCTACTAGTCAATGTTGCAAGTATAGCTGATATGTTTTGCAAATAAAGCTAGGATTATTGTCTTTTATGTTGCAAGGAGGGGAGGAGGTAGATAGAGATATTTGTAAAATATAATGCATCTCGGTTTTGTTTTATACAGATGAGACACCAACCAACAATTCACTGCTTGGTAAGTTAATCAGAATTCCAAGTAGCATAAAAGAATGTTTGAGTGAAACAGAATTGAGGAGAAGAACCATTTTGATTGAGCTCTATACAATGAGCTGGAATGTTTTTTTCCCTTTGGCTTCAGTTTTTTTCATCTAAATGAGTCAATACTTATGTGCTATAAAGAAACAACTGGTAAATCTGGAATGCTCAGTTTAATTGGTGCCCCACCAACACAGCAACGTCTAATTTCTATGGTGGAATTGAAATGAAAATCTGCTGCTGTGACAGATGAGGGTGAGAACATTGCAGATGCTGGATGCAAAATTAGACTTCATCAGTAAAATCTGATCATGCCGCATAGGAGTAGAGCAGCAAAATGGTTATTATAGTGCAGACAAACTCTGTTCACAGCTGAAGTCAGAAGAGCTCTGCTTCAGCTCCTGTTCTTCTGGCATTTAGCCACGCAAAGAGTCTATGAAGGAGCTACGATAGAAGTCGTAGTCTGTTAGGGCAATGAAGAAAATAGGCTGCAGGGAGACCAGGTCTCTTTTAGGGTGCTTTTCCTTTGGGCAGCTGGAGAACTTGTTTCAGCCTGTCTGTTAGTGTTGTCTGTTGGTCACAAAGAGTAGCTAATGACTAAGAAAGGGTGGTCAAGGTAACAAGATGGTCCATTGGGTGATTCCACTTCTTTCTTATTCAAAACAGGACCAACTGGCTTAAGCAACACATAAAAGCAGCTACCTTTCTTCCGTGGCATGGAAACAAAGTTGTCCCTGCAATGAATTGCTCCTTAATTTGTTCCTACCTATGGATATAGTGAATATGATATACTAAAAAGCAAACTCTCCATTTACTGAATACAGTTTGCTGTGTTAATGGCTGCTACCTTTCCTTCCCATCCAATGAAAGCAGCAGTTGCTGTCTCAATGGAGAACATAGAGGTAGAACAAGATGACTAGTGGAAAGAAGACAAGTAAGGTCAAAAAGCAGCACAGTACTTAGAAGGGGAGGGCAAACTGGTAGACAAAGCTGATTTTTTCAGCTTTGGTGTAGAGGGAAGGTTTGACTGTGTTGAGGGTAGGTCGCTGCTTCTGGGAGGAGTAGTCTGGTTTCTCACATAGGAGCTGCATTGTCATTTCACTTCACTCTCCAGCGCTGGTAATGGCAAACACAGGTCTTAAGCAAACACACATTGGTACTTTGGGTAGCACCTACCGCTCAAATTTTTTTTCCCCTCTTGCTGGAAAAGGTGGTGAAGGCTGGATATATGTGTTCCAGTATCCAGCAACTGTCCATGAGCTACAGTAACTACCAAATACATGCGTTACCTCTGCTGTCTGAGAATTGATAAACACATTAAGAAGACTTATCTGGTGCCAGATATGCCTGCTATGGATTTATATACCCTTTGAATTGAGATGTAGATAATGGTACCGGGGAAAAAAATGCTTTTATTAACTTGCTTAGACCACAAATCCTTATACTTCTGCCTTGATGGTTCCCGGACAGTGATAGTCATGCCTTATATAGCACTAGTCAAAGTTAGTCACCGACACACAATCCTAATAAGGATTATGCCTTAGAAATATCCTTATTGTCTTTATCCCCCAGTATAATGGGTTTTGAAAGAATTAATAAAGATTTTCAAAGCATATTTATTCAAGCTTTCTTCAAGTAGGCAAGTGTTCATTCTGAAGTAGTTCTAGTCCCTTCATTGTAATTATTCTGTATATAGGGTGTTGTAGTGGCAAGACAGAAATTTTGGGCACTACTGAGAGATTCTAACCAGATCTTACATGTGCATTTTTGTTCTCCTTGCAGCTCATCCAAATGGACCTCCTTTCCAGCTGAACTCAGTCACCAGTGCACTGATTTCAGGTGTTGTCATCCTAGGAATCACAAGCATTTTCTTTTTTGTATGTTCCCTAATGCTTTTGCAACGAAAGTGGCCCAACAGTTCAGTCTTGAGTGGCATCCGAAATCCAGTTTTCAACTGAAAGTGATGATTTACTTGCACTTTTCCTTTGGGGTTGCCTTTCTTGTCCATGAAATATTGTTCCATTAAAAAGTAATATTAAGGCAACACTCCAGCTGTATCCAGCTTCTATTCCAGCTATTCTATATTTGTAGATTTGCTAGATGCTGTAGTGTAGGTAAGCAGCAGAGATATTGTTAAGAATCTAGAAAATTATGAGGATCTCAATTGTGCTTGTGATCAGACTATATGACATTATGCCCATGGGCATTGTGCTGACAATAGAGCTCGTGTCTCCAGCTTCCCAGTAAGGTCTCAAAGCTGAAGGTGCTGAAGGTGAGAACCTTTCCAAGTATGCCAATCTTATACAAAACCTGACATAGTCAGAAACATTCATAAGTTCACAAACACCTACTAAGATAAGCATCACTTCTATTTTGTTATGGTATTTTTCATAAATTTGAAAATGATTGCATCTCAGGAGGAACTTGTTTTCATCTATCTTGGCTGAAAATAACCCCAGAAAGACTTAGAATAAGTGACTTGCTTATTATTAATTTGGAAATGTTTTCTTAGATACATCTTCCATTGAATTATGGTAGTATTGTGAGAAGGACATAATTTGGCCAGGTATCTTTGAGCCAAATTTCTTAGGGCAAACTGCAGTTGGTCCAAGGGAACAATGCTGCAGTTTTTGAGGTGGAAAAAACTTATTTCAGCAAAATCATTGAGTGATGTTCAGTGAGAACTTTAAATCTAACTAATGTTCAGCAGAAAGTTGATTCTGCACAGAATTGCCACATCTGCAGCCTTCAAATTCTAACCCCAGGCACTGCTCCAACGGGAAAAATATTCCTTTCCTCTTGACTCCTTGAACAGGCAAGCTAATACAAACAATTAATGCCCAAACTTTCCTCATAAAAAAAATATTTTTGGAGCACAGTTTGGCAGTTGAGTAAAATGCTAATATCCTAATTAGTAAGGGCTAGTTTTGCCCTGTGAGTTTTGTTGTTCTCAGATAAGGCTTTCGTTTCTACATGAAGAGTTGTAGATCAAAGCTTATTTCTTTAGCAGATTTTCTGCATAGATTAAACTTCTTCACTGCATGGATGGAGGGGAAGAGGGCAACTAGAAGGATAACAGGCCACAGGCAGTACCATGCTATTGACTGTAGTTAATCTGATAAACATCAGACTTACCTGAAGTGAATGTGAGTGACCAGGTGCCCTCAAACAGCGGGAGCACAGGGCAGTGACATAGCTCTATAGAGCAGATAAAAATGCTGGTGCTAGAAAGGTCACCATAGACACAATATATATTAAGCTGGACTGGGTAGACAGTTGGGATTTTGATCACATGTACAGCAGGTAAATTTCGTTTTTCATGTACTGCACATATTGGCCTAGAAACACCTCATGGATATTTATCATTATTATCATTGATGTGACACGCCTGCCTAATGATCAGGGCTCTTCGGCTCTCAAGACTAAAGACAAATACAGACTCGTTCTCAGTTTTCTCTGGTCTTGCAAATACTGTATAAAGGCCTATTGTTCATGAAGTCCACTGTGCTGTAGTGTGGTATCCCTAACAACCAATACTGTGCCTGTTTTCCTCCAGTCTTAATACCTCAGAAACATTTTTGCACTTCAGGGGTTAGGTCTGATGACATGTAAAACATGATTGTTTAATAAAATTATTTGAAACATTTCAGAATGGATGCTTTGACTGAACTATTTTCCTCCCCCTATCAAATTGTTGCAGTTTTGTACATGTTTTCAGTGACCTCATTCTACAAAGATGAAAACTGGACATGCTTTAAGTCAATTTGGTAAGAGCTTTCAATAAATAGCATAAATTAAATTAAATGTAGGTTTGCTGTCCTTTAAAGGAGGGTGATAAGATGCAGGGATTTATGTCTCAGTCTAGGGATAAATAAATTCAGATAATGTATTTCAATTTACTGATAAAGACAACCACATAAATTCCATTAATTTAATTATTACTTCATAATGAGCAGCTTTAGCTGAAAGTTTTCAGTGACAGAGAGAGCCATTACCATCCTTAGTGACTTGTTCCAATGGCTAATTGCTGTGTTTAATACTTTTAAAAAGACTTTTTCTAATGTGAGTGTACTCAGCTTAATTTGCCAGCCATTAGAAACTGCTGTGCCTTTGCTAGACTGAGTGAGACCCTCTTTCTAACACAAATCACACATAATTTGATTAAGACCACAGGAAAAAAAAAAGCAGTGAATTGTGCTGTGGTGGGGAGAAGGGAATGGGAAGCTGCTATACTTGTCCTATTTCAATTTCTCTGTGTTTCTGGGGAGACAGTTTCTTGCTTTTATATAGAGAAAAGGAATTTACAGTCATTAACAAAGACTTATTGACCAAACTCTTTGAGGCTTCCATAGCTTATTACAAAAATGTAGTCGTTATCAAAAAATGTAATATGCAAATTGTTTTTCTTATGTTAGTTATAATTTCTGGAGTGGTTTGTTTTTGTGAAGAACCAGATAAGATGGTATTCTTTGTGAAACTTTTCCTTATGTGAAAATTATTATGTACCAAGGGGAAATCACACACCAGTTATGTTAGTGAACAAAGTTCCCACAGTCATCTGTAGGAGTCATTACTGAGCTTGCTATGGATTGAGTGTATTTGTCTCCATCACTCATTAAATGAGAAAAATCCCTGTTCCTGCTTGGTTAAGCAAAATGAAAGTCACAGTTGGAAAATGTCTAAACCCAGGCTCACTCGTTTGCTTTACAGACGAATAAAGTTTATGTGGGAATGCTTTACAAATGCTTTTTAGGGGAGGTGAAATCTTAAGCCAGGCTGCCCAGATGTTTCTGGCAAGGGGAGGTCGAACTGTATTTGTAAAAACATCCCTATTGCAGTTTGTCTGAAAGAAGTATACAGGTATTTAGGAACTCATGGACGGGGTAACTGATCTCATGATTTTCAAGAAACAAGTTAGGTAGAAGTTGGGTGAATGTGCATGAAGGTTACATCCTACTTTTTGAAGCACAGGTTGCTAGGTGAGAAGGAAGGGGGAATGAATTGAAAACATAAATTACATAAAATGGGCAGAGACTTCTGGCACTTGAAATACCAAGGTTTAAATGGAGCGGTGAATTAAGATGACGTTTTGTACTTTGGATGAAGAAACTCTGGCCAAATACATAATGGAGATCTTGCAGGTGTTAAGTGAAACTGAATTACTTGAAGAATAGTGGCTCTGCTAATAAAATAACTTCTGTTAGGAGTGTCCATTACCTGTGTTTAAATGCTCTTTTTTTTTGCAGCAAAAGTTAGGTTTCTGGAGGTAAGTACAGCATACTGAAATATTCTCAGGTCTGTGACCCCAGCTTGAGGCAGACAGAACAGAAACTGAGGGAGACTTTAAGCTCCTAGTATAATTTAACAGATCTCTAAAGAAAACAATTCCTGAGTCCCTGTCTTTGGAAGAAGTGAAAAATGGCATTTCCAACTGGAGCTATGCACTGCAGTGCTTTGGATAAATTCAGCTAATATTTGAGAAACAGGCCTTGGTAAAGGAAGTAAATTATATTTCCCACCTCATTCAGCAGGCAGTATTTCTTACTCTAGATATCTCCTAGGCTCCGCAAATAAGGAAGAAAAAGCAGCCTTGCCCTGTTAAGATATTCATCTCTTCACCTGGAGGAGACACAGACAAGAATATCGTGATAAACTAGGAAATGTTCCAAGTGTGGTAAATTAGTCCTTCCTCAGGTTACTCCCAGGTTCTAGGTCAGTGACACTTGGACACTTCCTGCGCCTTTCAGGAAGAAAGAAGTAGGATGGAAGTGGAAGAGAGAGCAGAGAGTAGCTCCGTACTGTCATCAGTGGCTGGACTGGCCATTTGGTACTATAGCAGTTTCAGGGTTTATTGTGGCTCTTTGCCATGTCTGTTTCGAACTGCTTTTATGACTAGTTGATTAACCCTTTCCTAGTCTTTGAAGAATATGTTTGTATAATTAGGAAGCATGAAACTGAAAATGTAAGGCAGAAAATTTCATTTAAGTGACTTATCTTGTGGAGAAGGTAAATAAATTACATAAAATAGGAAAAAAATAGAAGGTTTCTGCAGCTTGTTCTCATCCTGTTTCCCTGGACTGGAGAATGAATCACGAGAGGCTCTGTGTTCCTGCCAGAACTGTGCTAATTTTCCATCGTAGTGGAGAGGCTGAGTGATGTCCTTTACAGGTACTGTTCAGAGAAGGTGGGGCAATGTTTGTTTTTGTGACTGTTTTCTCCTTCGTGCTTTAATACTTTGTTCCCTAAGTCAAGTTGAGGTCTGCCTCCATTCTGCAAATTTTATTATTCTCGGCAGGTGGTAACATCTGCCTGCTCAGCAGCTTTTTTGAGGGACAGACATAGTTTTAATGGATTTTTCAAACTCTGTTTTAGAACATAGAATTTATTTTTTTTTAACCTTATGAAGCAGAATTAGTGAATTGAATTGATTGGTGTGATTACAGGTAATTATTATATAGCAGCTATTCCTGATTTATTCTTTTCCTCTCTGGATTGTAGAGAATAAAGATAATGAATCTCTTAATTCAAGTATTAATTGCAAATGAATGGAAGAGCGTAAGTTCAGTGTGGGGTCTGAACTGCATGATTCATTTGGTGCATATGAGTGTGCTCATTCACCAGGTATATATTCTGTGTGGCTTTACATTGATTCTGGAACCTGTGACTTGTCAGGAGGTAAGTTCTCACTGTGTATTCACAGATAGTGTTTCACTTGCAGGATCAAATCCTGCTTCTGTGTGTCAGGGACTGCACAGCTGAGTCAGTGTCACGTGATGGAGTAACATCTGCAGGGCTTCCCTCCCTACCCTTTCCCCCAAACATGGACCAGTGGGTTGCACATCTTAAATCAAAACACTGTAACTGGTACAGCCAGAGCCATTAAGTTCTTGGCCAGGACAGCTGCTCCCAGTCAGCCTCATCATTTCCTGAGCCTCCTAGGCAGTGAGTCCTGCTCTTGTAGTGCTCTGCACATGTGGCAAAGCAAGAGCATAGTCCTGGCAATGCTTTTGCTGTTTGTTTATATTGGTGGGTAGCTTGTTTTGCTATACATGAACTGCACAGTGACTTGCTCTAGTGCGAATGCTGATTAAATACTCTAACAGAAGTGTATGAGTTAGTGGGAAACCACTGTGTAACCTCCTCTCAGGATAACTGTGTTTGCTTCCACACATGAAGGCAAAGAAGCTAGACGGGGGAGGTGGCAGCGCTATGGCCACAGGCACGAGAGCAGCAGTCCCTGCAGAATGAGCTGTCAAGATGTCAGTTTTTGAGGAAGAGACATAGCCTTATTCCCTGTCTGTGTTCATCCAGGCTTCAAAGGCTAGTGAACATGTTACGTGGCAGGAATTGATAAAGTTTTATGGTTTCAGTGGGGCAACCATGTGTCTGTTCTTGGCCTGGTACACTGGAGGGCAGTTAGTGTTTAAGGCAGGCTCCGTAATATAAACTAGGAAGGATTGTGTTATCCTAGGGAAGTCTGCTTTGATACTGAGCCTGAAACAAGATTACAAGTGGGCAGAGTGGAAACTTGAGCACTTGCATACTTTTCTCTTGTATAGATCACTTCTGCAGTAGGAATGGGCTTTTTTGCTTTGATGACGGTATGACATTTGCAGCACTGTCAGCAGGGAAAATCTTTTATCAGTGTTGCAGAGGACCACTGTGGTACATTGCTCAGATAAGAACCTCTCTCTGGGAGCTTTCATTAAATTAATTGTACTTAATAAAGGTATTTCTAGTCTGCCAAGCCAAATCTGTAAGGCTTGTGCCTTGGCTCTTAAGTTAGTTAAACTCAGGCATCCTTTGAGTATGGTCCTATTTCAATCACTAATTTTAATCCTTTAAAGTAGCAACTGCCATGAGCTCAAGATGTTGCTTTGTCTTTTCTTAGCATTTTTTCAGATCTTCAGGTTCTTTAAGCGTAATAGGTTCTCTCCAGGCTGAGCAAGCTCTATTTCCTCAGGCTTTGCCTGAAGGGCAAGTGCTCCAGCCTCTGACAAGCCTGGGGGCCGTCCACCAGAATTGTTCCAGTTTATAGAATGGTAGAATGGTTTGGGTTGGAAGGGACGTTAAAGATTGTCTAGTCACAAACCCCCTGCCATGGGCAGAGACACCTTCCACCACACCAGGCTGCTCAAGGCCCCATCCAACCTGGCTTTGAATACCTCCAGGGAGCGGGTATCGACAGCTTTGCTGGGCAACCTGTGCCAGTGCCTCACCACATTCATTGTGAAGAGTTTCTTCCTAATGTCTAATATAAATCTTCCTCCTTCCAATCTATAGCCATTCCCCCTCGTCTTATCACTACAACCCCTTGTAAAAAGTCCCCCCTCTGTTCCTGTAGGCCCCCTTCATGTACTGGAAGGCTGTTATAAGGATGGCTCACCCAGAAGCCTTCTCTTTTTCCAGGCTGAAGAGTCCCAACTCTCTTAGCCTGTCCTCATACCAGAGGTGTTCCAGCCTGCTGTTCATCTTTGTAGCCCTCCTCTGGACCTGTTCCAACAGTTCCTATGTTGGGGATTCCAGAACTGGACACAGTACTCCAGGTGGGGTCTCATGAGAGCAGAGTAGAGAGGGAGAATTACCTTCCTTGCCCTGCTGGTCACACTTCTTTTCATGCAGCCCGGAATATGGCTGGCCTTACCGGCTGCAAGCGCACATTGCCAACTCATGTTGAGCTTCTTATCGATGAGAATCCTCAAGTCCTTCTCTGCAGGACTGGCCTCAATAATGGTGTCCCCCATCCTGTATGGAAATCGCAGATTGCCCTGACTCAGGTGAAGGACCTTGCACTTGGCTTTGTTGAACCTAATGAGGTTCACACAGGCCCACTTCTCCAGCTTGTCCAGATCCCTCTGGATGACATTGCACCCTTCTAGTATGACAACTGCACCACTCAGCATGGTGTCATCTTCAAATTTTCTGAGGGTGTACTCAATCTTGCTGTCTATAATACCAATGAAAATATTAAACAGAACTGGTCTCAGTATCATAGTGTCATAGTATCTTAGTATCTTAGTAACATAGTATAGTTTGGGTTGGAAGAGACCTTAAAGATCACCCAGTTCCAACCCCCCTGCCATGGGCACGGACATCCCACTAGATCAGACTGCCCAAGGCCCCATCCAACCTGGCCCTGAACACCTCCAGGGATGGGGCAGCCACAACTTCCCTGGGCAACCTGTGCCAGTGCCTCACCACTCTCATGGTGAAGAAATTCTTCCTAATGTCCAGTCTAAATCTGCTCCGCTCCAGTTTATACCCATTCCCCCTCATCCTATCCCCACAAGCCTTTATGAATAGCCCCTCTCTAGCTTTTCTGTAACCCCTTCAGGCACTGGAAGGTCACTATAAGATCTCCCCAGAACCTTCTCTTCTCCAGGCTGAACAAGCCCAACTCTCTCAGCCTGTCCTCACACGGAAGGTGCTCCAGCCCTCTGATCATCTTTGTAGCCCTCCTCTGGACCCGTTCCAACAGTTCCGTATCCTTCTTACGTTGAGGATTCCAGAACTGGACCCAGTACTCCAGATGAGATCTCACAAGAGAGGAATAGAGGGGCAGAATCACTTCCCTTAACCTGCTGGCCACGCTTCTTTTGATGCAGCCCAGGATATGGTTGGCCTTCTGGGCTGCGAGCGCACATTGCCGGCTGATGTCGAGCTTCTCATCAACCAGCACCCCTAAGTCCTTCTCTGCAGGGCTGCTCTCAATCACATCATCCCCCGCTGTGTACTGAAAACAGGGATTGCCTTGACACAGGTGTAGGACCTTACACTTGGCCTTGTTGAACCTCATGAGGTTCTTAGAGGCCCACTTCTCCAGCCTGTCCAGGTCCCTCTGGATGATATCCCGTCCTTCTGGTGTGGCAAGTACACCACTCAGCTTGGTGTCATCCGCAAACTTGATGAGGGTGCATTCAATCTTGCTGTCAATATCATTGATAAAGATATTAAATAGCACCGGTCCCAGTACAGACCCCTGAGGGACACCGATTGTCACAGATCTCCATATGGACTTTTAGCCATTGACCACTACTCTCTGAATACAACCATCCAACCAGTTTCTTATCCACCGTACTGTCCACCCATCAAGTCCATCTCTCTCCAATGTAGAGAGAAGGATGTTGTGGGGGACTGTGTCAAAGGCTTTACAGAAATCTAGATAGATCACATCCGTTGGTTTACCTGTGTCCGCAGCTGCAGTTGCCCCATCATAGAAATCTACAAAGTTGGTCAGACAGGACTTGCCCCTGGTGAAGCCATGCTGGCTACCATTAATCACCTCCCTGCCCTCCACATGCTTTAGCATAGCTTCTAGGAGGATCTGTTCCATGCTTTTCCCAGGCACAGAGCTGAGACTGACAGGTCTGTAGTTCTCATGGTCACCTTTTCTACCCTTTTTAAAAATGGGCACAACGTTACACTTCTTCCAGTCACCAGGACTTCTCCTGATTGCCATGACTTTTCAAATATTATGGAGAGTGGCTGGGCAACCATATCTGCCAATTCCCTCAGGACTCTGGGATGCATCTCATCAGGTCCCATGGACTTACATATGTGCAGGTTCCTCAGGTGTTTGCAAACCTGATCCTCCTCTACTGTGGGAGGGGGTCTACTGGCCTGGTCATCATCTTGCTGTCCCATGACCCAGGAAGGTTGATAACAGCAGTTATCGGTGAAGACTGAGGCAAAAAAGTTGTTGAGTACCTCAGCCTTTTCCTCATCTGTTGATATGTGATCCCTGTTTCCAGTCATCAGTGGGGGTACGTTCTCTTTGATCTTCCTGTTTTGATTGATGTACCTGTGAAAACTCTTCTTGTTGGTCTTTTACTTCCCTTGCCAAGTTCAGCTCCAGCTGTGCCTTGGCCTTTCTGACTTAAGTCAGGAAGACAGTATGGACCCCCGTGGGACACCACTTGTCATGGATCTCCATCTGGACATTGAGCCATTGACCACTACTCTCTGAATGTGGCCATCCAAACAATTCCTTATCCACTGAACAGTCCACCCCTCAAATCCTTCTCTCCAATTTAGAGAGAATTAATGTCTTCATTAATTATATTTATTATTGTTATTTTTAAAAAATTGTTATTAATGTCTTCATTATCTGGAGTGACAAAAAAGGACACAGTGTCTAGATGTGGTGCAAAAATTAATGAGTAGTGGGAATAATTGCTTCCCTTGATCTACTGGCCAAGCTCCTGTTCACACAGCCCAGGACACTGCTGATGTGCCTTGCTTTCCAGGGCCCACTGCTGGCTCCTGTGCAACTTCCTGTCCACCAAAATCCCCAAGATCTTTTAAGCAGGACCACTTCTCAACCAATTAGTCTCCAGTTGTATCATTGCAGAGGTTATTGCCACCCAGGTACTGGACTTTGCAGTTGTTGTTGAATTTCATGAGGCTCCTGTCAGCCCATTCGTCCAGCCTGCCCCAGTTTCTCCGAATGGCGGCCCTGCTCTTGAGTGTATCAACTCATTCCACTAATTTACTGCCGTCTACATACTTAACAAGAGTGCACTCTGTCACTTTCTCCAGTTTATTGCTAAAGGTGTTGAACAGGACAAGTCCAAAGTAAACTCCTGCAGTACTCCATTTGTTGCTGGTATGTAGGTAATGACATACATCAGTGGAGTCACTACTCTCGGAACTCAATCATCCAACAAAATTTTTAGCACCCGTCTGTTCATCCATCTGGACCATAATATTCTAACTGGGGTAGAATGCTGTGGAGACCGTGTGGAAACCTTGCTGAAATTGAAGTCAATGATGCATGTTGTGCACTTGATCATAGATTCAATCATTTTATCAGGTTGGCCAAATGCCATTTTACCCTTGGTAAATCCATGTTTGCTTTTTCCAATCACCACCACCTCCTCTGTGTGCCCAGAAAATCATTCAAAGAATATTTGCTCCAGGAGTGCTCCAAATGCAGAATGGCACTGGGTATTTGACTCGGGAGGCTGAGTGTTGCCACCTACAAGTAGATAAGAAGCTCGTGGTTGAAGTTTGTTTCCTATTCACCAGTCATCACAATGGCCTGCAGTTGCTAGCATTCCTCCATTTGTTTAAATGAAAGAGATTGTCGCTATCACTTCAAGGTTTGTGTTCAGCTGATCATGTGTGATAGGGACAATGATGATGCTACATAGTGAAGGTTGTTTTATTTATTTATTTTTAATCGGGATATTACATAGAAATCCAATCCTAACTGATGGCTAATGTTACAAAGTAAAGCATTAAGAAGCTTTGCTCAAGCGTGGTGTGTTTTCTTGGTCTCTTATTTTCCACGAAGCCACATTTTGATAAGGCATAGCTTGAGCAGTGAACTAGGGTAGTTTCAAGCAATGAATGAGAAGGAGATTACTGCCTAGTGGAGCCTTGCTTCCTTTACTGAAGAAGTTACAATTTCCAGTGAATGAGACGGGTGATTGGTTTAAAGGGTAGTGATCAAATTATTAAACCATTGATTCTGGTCTGCCAATTTAGACAGTGCTTCTGTGTCAGTCTTCTGCTAGACATGGCTGCGTTGAATAGAGGTCATGCTCTGCACTTTAATTCTTAACTTTCTCTCCAGATCCTGTCTACTTAAGCTAAAGCCTTAATCCTTGGCAGCATTCTTGGTACAGCTTTCCACTCCTGTGTGTGTCTGATGTTACTCTGCCCTTGCCTGCTTCTTTAGGACTCCATGGCATGGTGTCCTTGGTGCTGATCCATGACCATAATTCTTGGTGCTCCACGGTTGGATGGGCCCCTGACTTCACTCATTCCTGACTTCAGCCTGCCTTGACTGTAACTCTACTGCTTCTGCCCAGCCAGCCTGACTTAACCCTAAGCTGTGACTATGCAGGAGCCATGGCAGCGCTACCTCTGCTGTGATTCTGGTCCTGAGTGCCCGTGCCCTCCCTCCTGGGGTAGGGGTGGTTAAACCAAACTTATCTTAGTTGGCTGTTGCATTCTGAATTTAATTTAAGTGAGATAGGGCACACAGGGCCTCTGGTTACAGTAATAAAGGTATACAGTGACTAATAGTCTAGAAAATGACTTCTTGTTTTTGGAAATGTCAAACTTACTTTTCCTCAGGGTAAGTTTTAAGCAGATAAATCTTGATGCTCAGTACGTTGAGCATGCTCTGCTGCTGTCATCATACAGGAGGGAAGAAATACTAGCATTAAAAGGAAGCAAAAAATGTTAAGCAACAGCAAAACCTTATGCTAATATTTTTGCACTTCCCTTGTAATTAAAAATAAACTAGATTTTATATACTTCAATAGCTTTTTTTGGTCTGTTCTGTTTTGGACTAGGGTTGTGCAAAAATATCACTGGTGCACCCTGATTTACATGAGCGTAAATCCAGCATAAGGCCCCCTTATACTTAAAATAAAGCAAGCAAGGTACTTGTGTTCTCAAAGGGTATACTCAGCTGTTTGTTCATATGATTTCACAGGTTTGCTTTAATGCTGCAGAGGCTGTTTGCTATTCTCATTGCTTTATGAGTTTTGTGGTGGCAGAAATCTGGAGAGAGACTTATATCCTGCTTCTTGTTTCTGTTTCTGCGTTTAACTGGTTTAATTCTGGTTATGGGTGTGTTGGGGCTGCCAAAACACTCTTTTTGGGTGGCTATGGAGATCACTTGTCTTTGCCTGCCTGCAGACAAAGAAGCTGAGCTTTGCTGCTGTTTGTGTTGTCTGGAAACAGCTTCCTCCTGCGAGGAATACCTCTGTAATGATTACCAGGCAGTCAATATACAACAGAACAGATAACGGTATCTGTATCTGTTGATTCAATATGGTGGGAACAGTCCAGCCTCTCATAGAGCTGACTCAAAAAAGGTTCCTATTTGAATCGCTGAAAGAAACATCAAAATGGATGTGTTTTGTAGTGACATGTAAATTTTGTGGTATAAGCTGCCTACTTCCTTTTCCTCAGTTGTTTTATTCTGTACCTGATCTCTTTCCTTTGAAATTTTAGTTTCCTACATCAGAAGCTCTCTGAAACCTCTTTCCTTCTCTAATATTCAGTTTTCAACACCATCCTCAGCACTACTGGAGCAGAGTCCTTCACCCTCTAACTTCTGCTAAAACTCACTGGAGTCTATTACAGTTATACGCCTCTGTTTCTCTTTTATTTTTGAAGCTGCTAGGGCCAGCAGGAAAGACATGTATGGTGGAAAATAATAAACAGCAACCTGATCTTTTTTTCCTTGGTTGATTTTTGCAAGACATCCTTGGTTAAGTATTTGCTAAGATGTAGCAATGAAAGCCAGGATTAGCAAATTAGTTTTTGGGTAAGTTTTTCTTTGGAAAAAAATCTGTGTATTCTTCTAGCCTGGCTGAAATCTCTCTTCTGTCTTCCTAGGCTTTAAAGTGTGCTTTATCTGCATTTTATTGTAATTGGATGACTTGGCTGCTCAGGTTCACTTCCAGTGAAATGTGGGGAACTAGTGTACAGAGAATATATAGACTGTGAAGATTGTGAGGAGAGCTTAGAAAACAAGATGTTTATTCATGTTTTATTTGTTCAGTTATTTGAAGTGTTATGCTACCTGAAAATCAAGGAGTTGGAGAGATGTTCATGTGAGATAAGACACACCTCTCAACATCATATGTCCTCTCACTTTGAGTTTACAAAAGCTATTCAGATGTGATGGTGGTCTTCGGGTTTGGTTGATATCCAAATGGGAAGGTCAGGAAGTTGAGTTAGCTGGGACTCATGCCTCTTCTTGGCAATAGGATCCAGGAGGTGGAAGTTGAAAATGTGTCAAACCCATATATTTTTCCCAAATCCAGACTGGAGTTGTCTGAAGGGTGACCTGCAGCATTTTAATGTCCAGATGCATCAGCTAGGTGGATTATAGCCCTGAATAACAAGACTCTTGAGTTTGTTTACTTTACTGGATAGGGAGCCATGTGTAACACCAGTAAACCAGCAAATATCACGATTGACGCACAGAATACAACCAAATTTTAACTCTTACTATTTTCTGAACCAGTTTCTGAACCAGTATATTTTCAAATCAATAGAAACCAGCATGAGGGACTCCCACACTGCTGCTTTTAGTTTACGGTAATGTTAGTAACATTACTGAGGCATCACATCATGGGAATCATTCAGGTTAGTATACTTAATTGCGAGGTGTCAGTGATGTTGGTGTAAGCTCGGAAGCTACTCGGGTTAAAACTGCTCATATCACTGGCGGTACGAGACAGTTACTTGGAGTAGTGCTAGGGGGGAATACTTTTGCAGTTGTCACATTTCATATCTAGCAGTAGGGAGAATACACCTACTAATGTTAAAGATCAAGATAAAAAATTAAAAAATTATGGCATATCAGATATTTATATATCTGTATATAAAGAGATGACCTAAAATTCTTGACCTTATCTCTCATCTTCCGTTAGAACACGTGAAGCTGCTGTCCTACAGCTCAATACCTCTTTCCTACTGAGACTAGCTCATCCCCTGAATGGTGGGAAAAATCAGTACTCGCAGCTCCTATTATCCATCCTAGTATTTTATATCATGTCTGTCAATCACTAGAGTATTGAACAAGGTCATTTCACATCACTCATATGACTTCCAAGAAAATGACTTTGTGCTGCAGAGTAATATAGTGTTTTGCTTTTGTAATGCTGTACATTGTACTGCAATATGATAAGATCCTTTTTTCTTATAATATGGCACCATTATTTGCTTTTTCCATAGATAAAGGCCAGGCAGATGCCCTTTGTTGCCTGTGTAATAAACTGCTTTGCTGTGGCAAGAAGGAATAAGTTGCTTTTTAAGGAGTACTGACTGAGTAGTTAAAAAGCCAGCAGCAACTGCAAATAGATGTGTTTCCTTTTATATGAAATACTTTTCTTCTTTGTAGAAAAGATGCAAAAAAACTTAGGAAGCAGTTTGCAGATCTGAAGCGAACAGCACCTTTTTGACCAAAAATTCCTATGCATCTCTACCTAGAAAGCCTTTTTGCTTGGGGTCCTTGTTTCAAAATTCGCCCTGGAGAAAACTGCTTCAAAGTGGGGATCTTGACAGCTTGGATGAGGGGCAGGAAAGTTGCTTCTAGGATTGGAGCTATTAAGAGCAACTGTCAAATACTAAGGACTGACAAGAAAATTAAAAATCACTTTTGCTTTGGTAATCTCCTAGTCTGGGATACTTAGGATTTGGCTCTCCTCTGCTTGCAGGTGGGTATGGGTAATAAATCCAACACTGTAGTGAAAACTTGTGTGATATTGAAGGAGTTACAAGTCAGTGGGATTCAAACAGTCTTCTGCATTGTCATCTGAAGGGATGTATTTAAAGGCTGTAATTTCAGGCCTCATCATATCCTGATTAGCCAAGGCAAGCATGGATTCCTTGACAGATCTCATTCAATGAGTACAGATTTATGGTTAATTAGATATTTCATTTGGATTTCTGACCATCTGCTATCCATCATCTGCTGGGTACATGCTTTGTATCTTTATTAATAATGAGTCATGACTTGTTGATATGCTTATGTGCAGGATGGGTTGTGGTTTTCCTGGCCTCATTTTATGCCCTTAGTGGCAGATGTGGGAGCTGTTGCTCTTGCTGCTCTTGTTCCACAGAGAAGCAGGTGGTTCCAGATGCTCCTCTGCATCTGTTTCATAGACATCAGTCCTGGCCATGGTTTTTCAGGTCATGTATCCTGCCTGAGGGCAAGCAGGATGTAGGATCAGCCGCAGGTTTGAGTTTATAAGAGATGCTGCCACGCAATCAGGTAAAACCAAAACTACTGGAAGTCTGGTAGCTCCAGTATTTTTTTGACTGTTCTGTTTCAGACTGACTCCCTGTATCTATGTCTTGACTTTGCTGGTTTTCTCTGATTTATGTTCTTGTGGCTCACAACTCCTGAAGTCATCAAAAGAAACAAAGAACGTTCTTCTATTCTCAGAAGGGATAAGGTTGTAGCAAAGAAGCTCATTAGAGCCAACACTGAACTACAGAGAACAAGTAACTGCTAAACCCTGAGCTGCTTAGAATGAGCAGAACGCTGTGGGTTTTGGGTAATAACCTCTGGTTTTGTTTTGTTTCTTGTGTTAGTCTGCCCTACCTAGAAAGGCAGTGGATGACATGCATGTGAGGTTATTGCATTTCATATTTGTTTCATATTCTGATGTCGTTTGTGAGAATGGCAGAGGGGAAACAGTATGGCACAGAGACCTGTTAATATCTTCAGATGTCCTCTGCAAAGTAAGGAACAACCTCTCGCCACATAAGAGGAGACAGGAATATTGTTTTATTTGTAAGATGGCGAGAGGTGAAAGGTTGGAAAACAAAAGCCTCAGCATGATAGCATAGACTTAATCTATGCTTAAGAATAAAAATAAAGGTTATTGTGCAAAGAAAAAGAGAAATGTCTTAGGGATAGCTGACTCAAGCCAACCAACCTCCCTGAACATTAAGTGGTGTATGAGAAACTCAGAAGTGTTATTTGAAGAAAGATATCTCCCCAGTTACACTCCTTCTATTTCTTATAACCATTATCTATCAGCAGATAGCACAAAGTCAGTACTGCTTTCGTGAAGAGCCATTGATGTTTTGCGAAATTGCTTCTCTCTGTTTTTCACCCCCCTTCCTTTTATTAGGCAAGACCTAGCAGTGATTGATTCTTGGAAGGAAGGAGTGACATCTGAATAGTTGGAGCTGCAGTGACCTACTTCTTGTAATAGCTTGATAAGAAGCTCCACAATGGCTTGTGCTTCTGAACAGCTGTATCTTTCAAAAACATTTGCTTCATGGGAATTTTAATCTCATCTCTGCCCCTTTGTAGCTAACTAAATGTGTGAAAATATAAAGATTTACCAATGAGTGAGTTTGCAAAACTGCATTTGAAATGAGTTAAATGGTGCAGAAAGTGGGCCCTGACTGATATGTCAAAATGTGAGAAATGCTGTAATGTCACAGCAAGTTAACTCATTAGGAATGGGATGTAGAGGTAGCAGAGGTGTGTGTTTGGGGATTGACATACTGTTTTTGCTCAGATTGCTCGTTCACCTCCATCTTCTTCCTCTGGTTTGGACAAATTCCTTAGCTGCCATTACCTCTCCCACTGCCTTGCTTTCCTGTTCCTCTCTGCGTTTCCTCCCATTCTCACCTCTGTCTCCCTACTCCCTAGTTTTCTTCCTATTTCTTCTCTCTTAATTGTTATGTCTTCCCTTCTTCTTCAGACCCGGAGAAAAGACAACTCTGTAAATCGTTACTGATAACTTTAATTCATGTCTTAATTTTGAGACGAAAATTCTGTTCTAGCAGTTGCTCCAATTAAACACGTAACATTGAGAAAGAATGCATTTAACAGTTTATGGGGAAATTAGAAAAGGAAAAGATAAGTATATAAAATATTGATTTTCCCAGCTTCAAGATTTTCTTTTTTGGTCAAATAATCCTTAATAGATCTTTCTAGAGTTAACTTTTCGGTAGTTTAATATTGTGGCTTTTTATTTCAATAACTTACTGCTATGTAACAAATTTGGAAAAGGTTCAAGGTGATGATCTTTTGTCTGCTTTTCAAATCGATAGGAATAAATCAGGCATTTCCACAGCTATTTTTTTGATTGAAATAAAACTACATTTCACTCAGGAATAATTTAATGGAAATAGGATGCTACAACTGGAAGTAACTTAGATTAGTGATGATGCATTTCACAAAGCCTTTCTTCAAAAGAGAACAGAAAAAAATCCCTTTCCATAATAAAAATACTCCCACAAAAATTATCTTTCTGTTTGTGCTTGTTCATTTGAATAGAGGCAAAAATCAATCTGGTCTTAAAGCTTTTCTGCTTAAAAAAGAAAACAAATCCACCCTCAACAGAATCAAGTTAACTAATGGAAAAGCTGTTTTTCTGCCAAGAAACTGTGTCGTTACACTGGGAATTAGACAAATAAGATACTAATGTGTTTTAATAAAACAATATATTTCTTCCCTCTTTCTAAAACCCTGTGGTCCTGCGTATTTTTGTACTTTGGCTACCAGCTACATGGAGCTCAGTTATAATTGCTCACCTTATAACTCCTTCTGACACTTATACCTAAAGCACAGTGCATTACAAGAATGTAGATATATTCTGAGTGCTTGAAATATTTTGTAGCTACTGCAGAACTGTGTTCAGAAGAAATGAAGATAATCTTTAATGGTTCTTCAGCCACTGAAAATATGAGTCTGTTATGCATTCAATGCATATTAGGAATATCTTGCTACACTGGGTTTTTCCGTTAAAAACATGCATTTTGAAAACTAATGGCAATGTATTGAAATAATATTTCTCTACGTAACTGTTCTGTTCCTTGAGCATGCTGAGCCATATTTATTTCCTTTTGTGAGTAAAACTGAGTGTTTTGACTTTTGTTTCTTTTACATGCAGCTAACATTGCAGACAAAAAAACCACCTGAATGCTCAGGTGGATGCTTGTCTCAGCCCTGCACTGTTTGTTTGAGCCATTTCACTGAATTCAGTGTTCAGGATCCTTCCTGAAGCTGTGTTAACCCAGGGCAGCTTGTGTGCCTTTTGGCCCTGAGCTGGATTTGGATGCCTACCAACAGGGAAAGACAAGGGAAACTGATAAAAAGGGAGGTCTCACGTGTTGTGATTGTGTTTAATTTGTTAGTCATGCTCAGATGTGAATGCCTCCTACATAACTTTTACAAATGTAATTTTTCAGTTTTCCTGTCTGTGTGAGATGTGCTAAGTCACTCTTCCTAGCTGTGTGAATCCATATGCACCATCCCTTTCACCTGTTTGAAATTTCCTCCCATTTATCTTCTGTTGATTAAGCAAATCAGCTGTTTGACATGCCTGCTGCATTTTTGCCTTCCCTGTCTAATGTGGTGTATTTAGATATGTGTGTGTGTGTGTCTGTGTGTTTTTCTCCTAATATGAACGGCTCATGTAAACGCATTGGGATTTGCTTCATTCCATAACTTTACTAGTGTTTCATGCAGGATGAAACTTGAAAGCTTTCAAGTAGAAAACAAATCCACATACTGATATCAATGTGAGTATTAAACACTGTACAAGAAATGCTAGTGAATTTTTTAATTCCTCTGCATAGAATTGTCTTTCCGGTAGAAAGAAGGATTTTAAAAGCTGTTCCTGAGCATGAAGTGAGCAAATATTGCATGGAGGAAGCTTTGCCACTGCTGTTTCCCATTTCTTGTTCATGGTTTTGACCTTCAGATTGCTTTAGATGCAGTAGATCAAACACACCACGGCTCCTTGTCCCATACATTTCCTTACGATTTCCACTACAGTTAGAAACTGAACTCCTGGCTGTCACTGCATTTCTCTGAGATATGGCAAGGTCAATGGATGTGGCCTGCTGCTCCTTTCCTCAGCAGACTCGCTCTTCTCTGGTAGTTGCCCTGAGGGAAAGGAGTGAGATGTTGACTTCCTAAATGTCTGCTCCTCTCCAGCCAGAAGAGGTCTGCTAAAGAAGCCTTGGTTGTGCTCGGTGGAGTGTGCTCTTCATTGCAAATAGTTAGAGCTTGGGCCATGAAGGTATAAGCAAAGTGTGCTAGTGGAGAGCATGTTGAGCACATCAATTAGCCATATTGACAGGCTTGGTCACATACAGTCAGGTGGTGAATGTAGTGCTATTCTTTCAAATATTTGCCTGAGCTTCCTGTTTTTTCATTTGGATGGTCACATTATTCTATATGATAATGGAAGAAGGTGATGAATTAAAGATGAGCAGGACTTGATGAAAAAGGAAAACTCTTAATGTTTCACCTGTAGTCCTATTGGTAGTAATGATGGATTTGAGTTCATGTACTACTGGTAGGTAAGGGCATGTATGGACTCCATTGAAGAGAAGTATTTCCCTTCACTCATTGGGAGGCAAAGTCCAAAGATTAGATGTGTACTGACTGCCTGACAAGGTAATTGAGACACTGAACATAGCCTTTAGCTGTGTCCAGGGTGCTTGTGAGAGTGCAGGCAAAATGCAATCATAAATTTTAAACCTTTCCCCCCAATACTTTACCCGACTTATGGGAGCAGTGAATGTCAAAACCAACCTCAGACTTAAGGTTGGATTACCACAGTCTGCTCACCCTTTTCTTACTCATCCAGACTACAAATGCTCCAGGTTTGAGTACATCGCTGCTAAAATAGGTGAGGGCCCATGACCAGTGTGTACCCATGTCTCACTCACTGGGAGTTAATGGGTGGGTGGACTACTCTCTCATGATTTGTAGTGTCTGTAGTTTTTTAGAATCTTTTTTGCATTATTCCCCAACACCGCTGAGTTATATAATGACACACTTTGCACAGTAATTTGTAGAACTTCTGTCTCTTTGTACACTGAGCTAGAGGTGAAGTTCTTGACTTGCTTTGTCTGTCATGCTTCATCTGTCGAATAGGAACAAAAAGTGTTTCAT
Organism: Cuculus canorus; assembly: GCF_017976375.1. Classification (NCBI taxonomy): domain Eukaryota; kingdom Metazoa; phylum Chordata; class Aves; order Cuculiformes; family Cuculidae; genus Cuculus; species Cuculus canorus. The sequence continues at coordinate 117,045,989 of NC_071401.1, read as the reverse complement.
GGTCTTGGTTCAAACCAAATATAAGCGTGGAAATTGCTCGCTAATTACCATCAATTTCAAGTCATTTTCTCCTATCCAGTGGTTATATTTGTTTATTATGCATGTTTATTGCAGTTTTCTGGCCAGTGCTCAAGATCAATAACCACAAAGGAAGAGGATGAAAATTCAGGGTTTTACCAGCAAAGCCCAGCCAGAATTACTTTAGTTTAGTTCAGTCTGAGAAATATAACATGATAGTTACATCGTCAGTTTTGTTATCCCGTCCTACATTCTCAGATACAAAAATGTCTTGAGTATTGGAAGGCCTTTAACTTGTGAAATAGTGTAAACATATAAAATCGGTTCTTGCTACAGTTTGTAATTCCTATTTCACATGCTGTCTTCTGGTGCAGCTCTTAATGTGAAGCTCCTTGTTCACCCTAGTTTTTACCTATTGACAATTTTTGCCAGCTCCATATCGCTATATGTCCATTGATTCTTTTTACTTCACAAAAAGGTCTCTTATTCTGGAGCTGTAATATTAGGCGAAATTCTCAGGCTTTGTTTAGAAAGTTCTTGATCTTTTTTAATGGTGGAAAGGATTTTGAAAATATGATCCCTAAGGGCTCAAAGGCTGAAAGACTGAACGTCGGATGTATTATTTTCAAATTTTATGCATTGTGCTATCTGATGTGGCTTCACATGGTCTGAAGAAGGAATTACAGCCCTGAAGTGCCTGACTGAGTTCCCATTATGATGAAAAGACAATTATTTTTCTACACTAGCAAAAAAAAGACAGGTTGGCACTGAGGCACCTGAATCTGTATTTTTTTTTTTTTGTGCGAAATGGTATTTGCCGCTGTCGTAGAACCACATAATCCTGCACCACTGCAGAAGGCTTTTCCTCCCCCATCAGTTGCTTTGCACAAACTGTGCTGACTTTGTGAAACAGTGTCTTCACATAGGTGAACCCTAGGACTGAAATAAAGTGCCTTTTGTTCTACTTAAGAACTCATGCTGTTATAGATGTGGTGAGATACATCCACTTAATTGTTAGCTTTGTGAGTCTTGTTTGTATTTTTGTCATCTCAGTAAGCCAACAATTTCCCTCCCCAGTGCCCACCAAACGTTATCCAGGAAAGTGTCCTAGACCAAGGGCAATTCTTGATGAGCAGTTTTTGTAGCAGCTGACTGGTGCTAGCAGAAGTGACTCAGGGCCCTACCTGACTCTTTGGGAGAAGGCTTAATTTGGAAAAGAGGTCAGATGTGGGCTTTGCTTTTTTGTTTACCCACATGTGTAATGGGGTCAACAGTAATTCCTTATAGTTCAATGTGTGGTTTGTACTGTTTTCCATTAGATGAGTGTTCTGTGGCCAGAGTTCAGCTTATTTAGGAAGGTTTCATGTGCAAAGCAGTTCACAGCCCAGATTGGTTTAAGATACAACATTCAGAAAAACTTTACTGAAGTCCCCTGAAACTTAAGAGTCTGAGCCCTTACTGAAGGTAGCCAAGTCCCTACTAGCTATTGAGAGCTGGCTAAACTTGCCCTTTGTGATGGCAGGAAGAGGGATGGTACAGAAACCATTTAGGCACAGGGGTATACCAAATAGGTTCTACTTAAGGACTCCTCATTTGGACAGAATTGCACAACAAAGCATTTAAACAGTTTGAAGAGCATGTGGTACCACAGCCTTGGAGCCCAGGCAAAAACACTCCTGAGCACTGTACAGTGACTGAGGTAGATGCGCCATCCAGCTCCTTTGAAATCCTAACTTTCAGCTTTATAAATCTCTTACTGATCTTTGTAAGAAAATCCCTTTGTCAAAGCAAATTATCCTTACTACTGACGTGATAATAAAAGATGAAATCAGACATTGCTTAGAAAATTGAATGCCTGCTATAAAATGCTGTTGTCAGGGTTGTGCATTACACAGTACCTGCATCTGGCCATTCAAAATAGTACGTCGTCTTCAGTTCAACAGCTGGCTTTTGGCTCTCCCTCTCCCTTACCCCCCAAAATAATTGGCAAATGACAGGATGTGATTACATGGCCATTTACAGCACTTATTAGCATTTCATTTATAATATTATCATAGAAAACTGACTTAATCACCCTCTGGGTGTAAACATTTAAATTTTGTAAATGGCATCTCCATTCACTTCTCTGCCACTGAGGAATACAGTATATTACTTCTCAGAAAAGAAAACAAATTTGTCACGGACTGCTACATTCACTCTATGTGAAGAAGAAAGAGCTCAAAATATTCTGTGGCTCTTTGGGAGTATAGACAAGGATAACAACATAATTTGCATTCAGATATTTGCATATATGGTACAGTAATTTGGCATGGCTCCTTTGGTTTCTATCTCATAGGAGGGAAGGATTGTAATTTTTCTATTTAGTATTCTAAAAATCACAAAGTCTAGTGATGAAGAAAGTCTTTGTAAGAGCATCCATAGCCTTGTCACTGTAGAATTGTTCCCAATAGAGTATTTATTGGTGCTTTGCCAAATCTGCATTCAAATATACCAGCTGATAGCTTGACATTCATTTCTATTGGATGGTATTCCAGAAGCTAAGCAACAGCCTGTTTGGGGATTCTTTTTCCTTGGTGTATAGGCTAAAATTTCATTCCAGTTCTCCCTCTGTTCTTACCTGGTCTGTTGCTTATGTGTTTACTCAGCCATGCAGGCCATATTTTATGTATTTAAGTTTCCTTGAAAGGGATGTCTGAATCATTTCAGGGAGCTGTTTCTTTCTATCACGTGGTGCTTTTTAAATTCTCACTGTTAATGTCTTCTATAGCATTCTCCCCCTGCCCTCAAACATTATTGGCCATTTTCTTCTGAACTCCCTTTGAATCACAGAGCTCTTAAACCACCAAGCAATGTACCAAATGCTGCTGTGCCAGGGCTGTGGGTCTGATCCAGAAGGCACTGCAGCCAGAGGAATACCTCCATTCATTTTGAATAGGGAACACAATGAAGAACCAGGGAATAAGATAATGGTTCACAACTTAAAACACTGAAATGTGAGCTAAGGGTCTTTCACAGCCACAACCAAGAGAAAACAGCAATGAGCTATTGATCTTACCAAAATAATCAAAAATTACCACAGTCATTTTTGCAATTAAGGGAGGGTGAAGGTGTTTTGGCAATGTTGGCAGAGCTCAGTTTGGCAGGGATGGACTGGGAGCAGTACATCAGGTGGTGTTCCCTATGGGCTCAGGGGTAAGAGGAGAGCCAGGGAGGGCTGTGGGGCAGGGCAGGCTGCCTAGAGGGCTGAGAGAATTTGGTTGCAGACTGGCAGTGAGACAACAGTTTGCTTTGTTGGAATTTGGTGGGAGGAAGAGTAAAAGAGGTCCACAGGGCTGGTGGGATCTCAGCAGCCTTGGGAGAGCTTTGACTGTGGCAGGAGGTCAATGTGGGTTCTCTCTGCTCCAACCTCCACCCCTGCCCTGAGTACTGGGAGGAGAAACCTGTGTTTGGAAGGGTGGGCAGTCAGGGTTAGGCCTGAGGCAGCAGTACGCTTGAAAAAGAAGGCATTCTGCTCCTGTGGTGTTCAGGGCAAGAGTGACCCATCTGTCTTTCAGCAAAAGGCTGTACACATGCGAAATAGGAGGAGACAGTCTTGCAGTAGAGGGGCCATATCTGTCGCACCTTCTCCCTCTGTGCCATGCTTCTGTCTCAAAGCAATTGCCTGCTGTGCCAGTTTGTCTGTCCATGGGCTCAGCATACAGTTGGGGAGGGGACAAATTCTTCCCCAGGATTGTGGGCTTCTGTTCTGGTCTCACTTCTCCATCGGGACACACTACTGCTTTTGCCATCTTGTTGTGTGCTGTTTTTCCTCCCGCTTGTTCCTCAGTTGCTTCCAAATCTCACCGGCTTCCTCCATCCCTGGAAAGTCAGCCGTTGATCAGTCTTGCCCCCAAAATGCTGCCCCATCTACTTTTTCCCTTCTCTTTCAAGTCACCGGTTTAGCACTTGAGCTTATGCTAAGGCCAGGATGGGGAAGGTGAGATCTGAGGTGACTTAGACCTGTGTTAGGACATTTTGGGGGATCACTGCAGTTATATAGGTCAGGAGCAGCGTCAGACGCTGTTCAGTCCTTTGCTTTCCACAGGCCCCTTGGGCTGTGTTGACTGGTGCCTTGGCTCTGCAGCCCTATCTGTAACATGACTTTCAGCTGACAATCTGACAGGTTCTTCCTTATTTCACCACAAAGCTGGAAAACATTCCTTGGAATCCACAGTGCATGGGAATAGTCACTCCTTCAGGAGATTCTGCCAGGATGCCCTGTCATCCTCCCTAAGAAGCTATCTACATTACTGGAAATAAAGACTGCCCACCCTGTCTGAGGTGAGACAAGGTGGGTGGTATCAGCATTGTTTTATTCCTCTCCCGTGGAATATTTAGTCTCATCTGGGCTTCCTGCAGAAACCAGATAAGTTTTTACTCTTTTATCAAAGATCGACAATGCGTATTTCCATGGGAGACTGAGCTAGCTGGCTGATATCCTTTGCATCAGCAAGACTGTTAATTCAGATTTCCTTTACCTTTCACCTTTTGTACAAAATACCTTGATTCATTTTGGTGTCTCTCTTACTGACCTTGCAGGTTAACTTTTTCAGATGTCCATGAGGAGAGAACATCTTCAGGAATAAACCAAAAATGTCATTATACCTGAACACGTGCAGTTAGGATCTGAAACACATTTTTATTGCTTTCCACAGATGAATGAAAGAATATGAAAAAAATCTTGGAAATTAGGAGGGAAAATAAAAATATGAAAAGGAAGAAATGTGAAGTAAAAGAGGAAGAAGAAAAGAAAAAGAGAATACCCCCTCACCCCCTGCCCCTCTTTAAGAAATTATTAATAGCAATTACAGTGATCACGTTTTTCATAGCTCATTCCTGGGGATACACTGCCACCTGCCAGCCTTTAAGCAAAATGCGTCGGAAGAAAATGTGGATTTCGTTGTGAATTGTTTTTAAACTACCTGAATCACCACATGACCCATATTTTAGAAATAAATTTGCAGTCAAGGACTTACCTACGCATTTATACTCTTGCATTGCGCATTATGCGAAGAAGCTGAATACATTTGCAAAGTTGAAGAATCTTGAATCCAGCCAGAGGTGACCAAGGCTGGGAAGCAGGGCTGAGCTGCTGCGGGGAGCAGGGCTCCCCAGAACCCACCCTTCTGCCCTGCAGAAGGCACCCTGCACTTGGCTGAGGGGTATGAAAAATCTAGGGGGAAAGGAGCAAGAAAGGGAGATGTTGAGAGGAGTCAATTTATGCTACTAAGAAGAGGTTTAAACCTGCTGTATATTAAAGGATTGTTAAGTAGGAGCTGAAGCAGTGGCTTGCTGAAACCTGAAGGTGACAAATGACTGAAGGGAAAGAAATACTGATTTAGGGTGAGTGTCTAGGAATAATGGGGTGAAATTTCAAAGGGAAACGTGAGTATTGTTTATTAGGAAATGCTTCCTTATACTGAGATCTATCAGGCTGTGAATAATATCCCAGGGGAAGCTTCTTCACCCCAGGCATTTTTAAACTAGACTAGAATAAATGACATGAAATTATTATAGAGCGAAATCTTATAGTGGTAAGGAGATGAAATAGATAATCTAATAGGTTTTTATTTCCTTGCAGATTTTTTTACTCTCCCTTGTCTTTCATTATGCAGCATCCACAAGCTGTTCAAATTTGCCTATCAAGCATTAAACTACTATTACTATGTACACAAGTGTCTGTTAAGTATTATCTCTATTGTACAACCTCTGATAAAGGATGTGTAGAGTACAGCTTTGTCTCAAAATTGATGCAAGTGGCAGCGTAAATGGCATGTTTGATCTCTCAGGCTTAGTCCTGTTTCAGATTTAGCTTTTCTTTAGCACTGTGTAGGGTCAATTACTGTGAAGAACCTTGAATATGCTTTGTTCAGTACATTTCTTGAAAAAAAAAAATTCTGTCATTTGATGCACTACATCACCTTAAAACCTCACTGAGTCAAAAGCAATTTAGTAAGCACAATCTGGTTACCTCCTCCTAAAGTGTCATTGTCTATTCTTGATAGGGTTGTGTGGGATGTAAAAATTCAGAAATGCCTCTGCAAATTAAGCAAGCCTTACATCTCCCTGTTAAACTTCAAATGTTCTTCTCTGGGTTGGGATTGAGATCAAAATAACTGTCTAATGTTCATGACTGACTGAATACCTGACACGCTTATTCTTAACACAGACCTTTTGACAAATGGCAAACAATTAAAAACATGATTACTCTCTTGAGAGTCTGATTGTCTTTTTATACACAAAGGTGAAAATGATTGAAGCACACACACAGGTGGAAAAGCATGCTGAGAGCATAATGAAACTCTAATTTTTATCACCTGGTTAACTGAGCTCACTCCAAAACACTGGCTAAAAAGTCTTATGGGGTTTTTTTTGTATGTATGTATCCTGAAACACAATTTAAAAAAAGTGTCTGTCAAAAGTGATCCCAGTTCACATAACAGCTATTTAATAAAGATTCCCATAAAGACACCAGATCATTTTAGTGTGGTCTTAAGAGACACATGCATTAGCTACCATCATTACACTGTGAGTTAAATTTTCCTTTTTCCTTGCGAAATTGCCTTTATTTGTTTTTCTTTTCTTCTCTCTGGGAATAATTTCAAAACAAGATGCACTTACAGATACTAAGAGAAGTGTTAGTTTAGGAAGGCAGTTACCATACACTTGACACTAGGAATATACCAAGTCCTATTTACTTCAAATGAATATTAAGAACATGTGAACATTTTTGAAATGCAGTGCCTGTCTGTCATTGAACTTCGGGAACAGAGTTGGTGGGTTTATTCTTGGGAAATGTGGAGTTCCTTCTGCAATGAATACAAAGAGAAAAATAGTTGCTGTTCTCTACACAGTGATGCCCAGGGCTACGTCACTCTCAAGACCAAATCTGTCCGACTGCATGTGGTAGTGCCTGTCCTAGGAAGTTGCCTTATGTCTAGTAAAACCAGCAATATATTCAGTGTCTGAGCTTTTAGTCCTCTGGGTGAACCAGAGTGTGAATTAGGTGGGCATGTGACGGTCTTTTCCACCAGAAGCTCTCATCACTTTGGCTCCTCTCAAGCACATCATGGAGACCTCAAGCACCTTGTTGAGTCCCTGCTACAGACAGATTAAAAGTCAACTATGAAATTCAGAAGTGTACCAGTCCCCAAGGTTCAGTGAATGGAAGCTCACACTTCACCTTGTGGTTCAGACATAACCAGTGACCAATACGGAGTACAGTTTAAGGGTACAGCAATGAAGGTGCGGTCTTCTGAGCCAGAGGGTCAGATTTAAGCTGGTCCTGAGCAGCAATTCGTTGCAATGAGCCTTAGAATCACATTCAGCAATGAAACACCTCGGAAATGAGGTGGTCCCTGCTCTAAAACCAGTTTCCTTTAACTTCTCATCCAGTCCTTCTGTCCTGAAAGGGAGTGGTTTGGCAGGGGAGGATGAAGGTAGTGCCTTGTGCATAAAGCACAAAGGTGCTGTGAAGTTGGTGGTGAGGAGAAGCTGGGTGAAAAGCAAAGCAGATATAAGGTCTGGACAATATACTAGAAGAAAGTACAAATCACTTGGATAGATTTGTCTTTGTTACTTTGCCTTCTGGGCAGAGCATGCTATGGATCGGGACACCAGGATGATGAATGATTGATAAATATGAGTACTTTATAGGACTTCTGATTTGTTAAGCCAGTTTACTTATGCAGGAGATTGATTTATATAGAGTCTCTGCAGGATGGGAATAAAAATGAATAACCACCTCATTAATCCCTTTAAAAATAACATATGGATGGGCAAAACAACTGTGGATGGTTCTATTTCTTAATAAACAAGGAAATTATTATGAAAAGTCTTTACATTGTTTAATCATCTTCATTGTTTCACTCCTATTGTGTAGTCTGCAAGAATAAATTAATCTAAATGAGCCTTTATGAAAATGCTTTTTAACAATGTTTTTGTTTAGAATTTAACCACCAGCTCTGTAAAACTCTTTAGATTTCTAGATTCTCAGACTAAGCTTCCAGCATCTATTGAGTTTGCCTAAATGCAGAGATGAAAGGAAAACCTAGTTCTCTTAGATATGCCCTCTGGGACTAATTACACTCATTTGACTAGACTAGCAGTTAGATCTGAATTATAGTCATGAATAAGTTAGATCTTAATTAAAGTCATGTTTGGGTGCAAAAGGCAATGTCATACATGCAAAGAAGCTGCTTTGTAATATGTGAAAATTAGTGTTAATAATAATTTGTGTATGAGGTTTGGATTTCAATTTATTCTTCGTAGTGCTCTCTCTGGCACTTTACCCATATAATAGTACATCGTGCTACTGCTTCCATATTTCAGTACTCTCAAAGTAATAAAAGGTAAAACATTGCTAAACCAAAAACCAAAATGACCCATTCAATTCACATCAATATTGAAGGACCTTTGTAATTGTCAAGGCCTTATCAGGTGTTTGACGTGGTCTCACTTCTATTTGGAGTATGTTGAAAAATTAGTAACACTATAGTGTAATATAATTACTTTCTTCTGAAGACTATTGGAGTTTCCCAGGAGCATAGTTTAGTCATGTTTTTTCATGTTCTGGTCAATGCTTTTTTTTCCCCATAAAGATAGCAATGACGCTTAAGTATATGTACATACATAAATGATAATACAGCACACTTTAAAACACTGTTTCATGTGGGTAACCATCAGCCCTTACTTTTCTTTGGACAATGTTATAAAGCTTTTTAGGGAAATATCTACCCCATCTAGGAAATAAAGACAAGAATAAAGCATGGAGAGCTGATGTAAGGCCAGTCAACTACACAGGGCTGTGGACCAACTTGGAAATACCATTTAGACCATAAGATGTCTACATGGAGTAACTAAATAATCCAGAAAACAGCAGCTGTGGCTAGTAAGTGACTTTATTTCTTCATAGTTCTATTCATCTTTCTCCATGGTGATCTAGATTTTCAAAAGCAAAGTATTACTCCTGTTTAGCATGAGCAGGTAGCCTGATCCACAACATGGAAGCTTGGCAGACTTCTTTCTTATGACACGTTTTCTGTCAAATGCTGTATCTGAATACATTTGGTGACAAAGGATCTTTTACATTTTTTGTGACCATTTTGTCATTCCTTTTTATTTCTGAACAAAATGTTCTGAAAAAGTCAGAGTATGTTCTTTTGATATTCTCCAAGGAACATGTTGTTTCTTGAAAGAAGAAACTCTCTTCCTGATCCCAAGCAACTTTTTTTTTGACACTTTTATCCATTCATTTAAAAAAATAGAGAGGAGATAAAGAGACAGAAAACTTAAAATAGAAACGAGCCTTTTTGACATCATGCTGAATTAATTATGTTTGCCTTAAACTGAGATTACTTTTTGCCCCAACAATTCTGCTCTTTACATCTGATACACTATATATGGTGAGAGCAATCCAGGCAGGAAGGATGTACTTGGTCACAAAGGAGGACAAAGATGTAACATTAATCTTGTATGTGTTTCACTTCTCAGGTCTAGGGTAGAGTCTAGTTTACCACTAAATAGAACTGAAGATCCTAGATTTGGCCCCCACAAATACAATATCCAGAGGGAGTGGATCTCAGGAGATCATCTTGGAAGATGATTCTGGTGCACAGAGTTGTACTTGGAAGGAGGTCAGGTCACGGTGCATATTTAACTCTGTAGCCATCACATCGCTGCCAGCACTATGCTCACGGACGCTGCACCTGTATGGCCAGAAATTGCTCTGTACCGATCATTGTGCTTTTAATAGTCACTTGAAACCACTCAGTGGTCAAAACACTTAGGGCAAGGATGCATAAAGAAATCTGTTTTAGGAGTTGTTTGCACTACACGTATTTAATGACACATGAACAGGGTAAATTGTGATGGGTTTAAATTGCAGTGAAGGCAACGTAGGCTAAACATTGAGACAAGATTTTCAGCAGTTAAGCACTGGAGTTGTATATCCGTAGGCCTTATTAAATTCTGTTTCCTAAAGATTTTAAGAACAAATAAGTCAAATAAGAATGATTTTGGTTAAATTGATCTATATTTGACTAGAAGATAAATTGGAAAACTTCCTGAGGCTTAGTTAAATCATTCAAGGAAATTATCCACAAGATACCAAGTATAGCTCTTTACACAGGTTTGGACTTAAGATGTAAAATATCCTAGGAAAGCAGTAGAAATCTTAGTATTTGATCCAATACGTTGTAGTGAAAAATAAGAGTATATAAAGTAAGGAAGTACTTCAAGGGATGCTTTTTTATTTCTACTTTTTAATGTTATTTCAGAAGTGAAGGTAATTTGGTAAAGTGGAGGAAGAAATTGTGAAAATTTATATAAAAATGCTTTTCTTTTTTATACTGCTTCTTTTTGTCCTGTAAAACTCACTGTTTCTGGACACTATTACTGAGGTATTGAATTTGACTGCAGAGGATTCCACTCAGATGACTGTCTGTACCTGTACTATCTAGGATAAAGTACAATATTGAAGATCTGAGCCCTTCTGCTTCAAGACATTAACCAATCTATAGTGCCTTGGTTTTCAAAAAAACATGCTCTGTGGGAACCTTACTGTGTGACTATGACAGTTTGAAGCACCTGTTGTTGGTACTCATCAGAAAGATATGAGCATTATAGACTTATTGCCTGTGTGTGAACCCTGTAGACTGAATCAAGCCCAGCAATAATTTCCTTCTTAGGAATTATTATCCAGTAAAACACAGCCGAGCAAAATCCTGCTACTTTTCTTTTGTTTCAGGCATTGCTGCTTTTTTTCTAGGACAAAAGTAATGATTGCAACTGGAGAACTTGAACTACAAATACAGGTAACATTCCTGTAAGTGAATGACTTCTTGTCTATGAACTACTTAAATATAGAAAATCTCCAAAATTTAGAAAGTAATTATAGGGCATGGGTGCTCCTAGATGCAAAGGGAGTCCTGAGCGTTTGCATGGATAGATCATGCTGTGAGGGAGGTGCAGCTGACACTCTTCCTTGACCATGCATGTGATGTTGTTTACGTGAGATAGTCAAGTTTGTTTCAAATTTTCTTTTCTTGCTTACTTGTCGATTGTCACACGGTCAGTATCAGTAATATGTTTACTTTTCTTTAGCCAGACATATCCATGTCTGGTTCAAGGCGCTTTGTTCCTTCTGGCAAAGGCAGGAGCACTGTCATTCTCATTCATGTGAATAAACCCAAAACACAACTCTGGGCTGATATAATTAGAACACATTTATGCTTGTTTTCCAGCCTTGGTCTGCTGAACAGCAATTACTTTGAAAGGTAGGTCCTATGCCTGATTTGTTTATTTTTTTTTCATTTATTTTTCTTTCCCATTATACCTTTAATTCAGCCATGGGCTTGCAGCAGAAAGATGGAGGGAGATGACAGGTACATAGCACTTTGCATATTTGTCAGTGAAGTGAAAAGGAATACAACATACCTGGTACAATAATCTTCAAGTATACAAAGATAACCGCAGAGAGTAAAGGCCTTGGATGGAAAAGAATTCTTTATGAAAGAAGATTAGAAATAACAGGGACACATTTCACCAAGGGAGACTGACATCAGATATTAGAAAAACTCATGTTTAGTACAGAATAACACTTCTTAGGGGAGATATGGGCTTCTGTCACAGAAAATCTTTAAAACAGGATAGACTAACTGGCGAGAAATTCTTATGAGTACTTGACTCTGTTCAGTGCAGAGCAACGGACACAATGGCCTCTCAAAATCTCCTCTAGTCTTCATTAGTTGATGTACACCTTTCTTGCACTGTTTCAACCATATACATACAATACTCTTAAAATGTATTTACACAGCTGTGATGGTGATGGAAGCAGGGTAAATATATGCTCCTGTGGAAATGCCAGCCCCTGCCAAATGCTGTCAAACAGCAGAGCTTGCAGAGGGGCAGAAGATGACTCTTAACTAATTATAACAGTGATGACTACAGGGTTCACACACAAACAAGCATACCACATGCCATCTGCTTAATTGATGAAGGTATAAATGCTTCACTCTGGTGTAGAACTTTCATCTGAGGATATCGAACTATTTTACAACATGGAAATAGAAAGTGACATTGTCCTAATTGCACAGTTAGATGAGCAGGATCACCACCTTTCTTAATTGCATGTCAGTATTGTAGCCTGGCATCTTCCTGAAGAGGTGTTACTTATTTAGGTCTTGTCTATGTGTCAAAGTTGTTTTGCTTAACACTTCTGGGGATACCTGATACCTGGGAGGTAAAATAGTTTTTTTGTGCCACAAGCCATATATATACATGTGTGCATATAAACACATCTATTTTACTAGCAGAAATTCTTTGCATCATGGATATGATGTAGTTTTTCTATTGTGTGACATCTTTATAGAAGAACAAGTGCATCCGATATAGCTGGTTTAGTATGTCTGCACTACTACCAATGCCACTGAGCTGACATAGCTACATTGACGCGAGTTAGTTTATGCCCTCAAGAAGGTTTAACTCCCAGCCGGTAATACATGGAGATACTTGTGTGAATAGTTCTGCATAAACTACCACCATTAGTGAACTAGCATATTTTCACTCATTTCACATAGAAGAAAATGACAGATAATGCTAGAACTGGAGAAATAGGCCTTCTCCTTTGCAGTATGATATGTACAAAACCAAGTAATATACTTGGGAATAGATGTGATAGATGTGTGCATCTCATTGCCACCCAAAATGCTTATAGAATTAATTTCCTAGCCATTTAACTGTACATTTAGGACCCAAAAGTGAAGAAGTTACCATTTTACTGGGCACTGAGTAAACAGGTAGCAGAGACGTCATGACTGTGTGTCAGTGATGAACTCATATATACTCCAGTTCCTTTTCAATATCCGTCTAAGCCAAAGTGCGTGTAAGATATCAGAGTGCTGCTTGGAGGCCACATAAATCCATATTTGGACCCTAATAATGTCCTCCAAAACTTCCTTTCAGCAAGTCATTACTCTTCCTGCTTTCATTTTTTAAATCCACTCTGCAGGTGAGATAAGAGGATTCTTTTTGCCCTTAAATTATAGCAGTTGCAAGTAATCTTTGCAGTCTCTGTACATAAGGGGCACTTTTGTTGTTTTTTTTTGTCTTTATTGTTTTTCCCTAAGGAAGACAACTGTTTTGTGCTCATAGAAAAACAGGAGACTAGCTGCACCAGAACATGAAGTACGAGTTAACTTGAGGCAAAGCACAGCTGAACAGTAGAAATACAAACATCCCCTCGGCTCTGGTGCCAAACATCTTCAATTATAAACCTTCAGGGGCCATTAAGTAGAAACCAAGTGTCCTTTCTAAAGTTTCCATTTTTATTAAAAATAGTATATGTAGCTGAACATCTGAGAGTAAATAATTTTGCCCACCCCTCTGCAGATAAAGGAATGTTTTGAAGGGCAGCAGGCACTTGCTCTCAGAAGAAACAATTTTGAGATGGTTTTGAGGCAGCAGCTGCACTTGTGATCAGGCGGGTCAGTGACATTAATATTGTTTCAATGCATATTTAAAGACTCTCTGACCTACATAAAAATATTTTCAGGACATGCACATTCTTATTCTAGCTGGCATCTTTTATGTCACTGGAGTTGCCCACACCTTTCTCTGCAGACAATGTTGCTACCTCGCCTGGTTTTGCCTATGAGGAGGGTTTGGAAGATGTTCAGACAAATTATTTCACGGTGGATTTTAATGGGAAACATCAGTTCAATTGTCTTGAAGCTAGGCACGGGCTTGATTTATGTTCACCAATTACAAGCACCTACATTAAAAAAAAAAGAGAGTATTTTAGGAGAGAGATGTCATTCAGGAAAAGGCAATAATGGTGGCACCACATCCTCTTCTTTGTTTTGGTAGTGTAGGCACAGACACTTGGAACACAGTAGAGAAATTGTTGAATTGCATCTGCCTGGTTTAGATCAGAAGCTATAGGGTAGTCATGTGAAGCATCCCTGTTGCAGCTGGGCTGCTTGTCCGGATGCCAGAGAAATATGAGCAGTAATTAGGCTGTTCACTAGGACACCTTTGTTATAGCCTACGCTCTGCATTGAACAGAGAGAAGCTGCTGAGACGTCTTCAGTGAGTGTCAATTACTCAGCTGTGTGGTAGGGACATGCAGCAGTTTTCTGAGGCGATCTGTGTCACTCAGATCTTTGTCTTATTAAACAAGCAGGAAAACTGTTGTGACTTGCTAAAAATTTGGAAAAGAACTGAAGTTTTCCAATTCAAGAATCTGATTTTCCCCTTCCCTGGGAGAATGGTATTTAGATTGTGGTGGGAGGATTTGGGGTTGTCTTGAGCTTGTAGGCTGGCAGGGGTAGGGAAAAAAGCTTTCTACCTCTGGGGCTAAACAGCAATGCCAGTAACTCTCTAATGACCATCTGTTTCCAGGTGCTTGGGGATGTATAGCAGGAATTTATGTGCTTGTTCAGGTGAAATGGGAACTTCAAAGAGAAGTTTGTCTCTGAACTATGACAGTGTACATGTTTTTCCAAGGTCACTCTCCTCTGCTGGGCCAGGAGCAGTGTGGATCTGCTAGAGGATTGCTAGAGATTTTGAACTTCAACATTAACTGTTGAAGCTAAAATGTTTTTCCAAGAGGCTGCATGGGCACATTGAGCATATGACTGCAGAAATGCGCAGTGGACATTGTGATTGCCTTTGAGGACTTTTAGGTAGGAAGATTTTTTACTTTATCTGGCACTTGTCCTGCTAATAATGAAAATGAGAGGTGGCCAGCATAAGAATTAGGAAGCATGAAAGAGTTGTCCTCTGCTGTATGACAGAGCTAAGAGGGAGACTGGGTGGTAGCAGGATCACTTATTAAGAAAAAAAAAATGGAAACAAGGATGCGAGAATTTGAAGAGTGATGAAGGGAAGATGAGAGATATCTTCAATAGTATGCAGTAACAGCTTAAGCGAAGATCAGCAGTTTCTTTCCTTTTAGTTGTTTGACCCTAGGCAGAATTTGACTTATAATTTATTTGTAGGGCTGTTGATAGAGACAAGGCTGGAGATATGAAGACTCTGAGTTTCTCCCCCTAGAAATGTAGTCATTCACATTTCAAGCAAAGCAGGAGTTGTGCTCCTGATGCCCACTCAAGGAAAGCTGACAGTCAGAAGCACAAGCGGACTGTGTTCACCATTGCTCTTGAGCAGGTCATGAGATTGCATTGCGAAATAGCCTTGAAAATGTTAATTTCAAAGTATGTACTGTGTTGTGGGAAGTGCAGGTGGGAAATGATGACACATGGACAGCATCAATAAAACATCATGTGCAGTGATTACCAAATGCTCAGGCAGATCTCTGTACTGTTTATGGAAGTTCCTCTGCCTCCCTAAGAATGACAAGAGAGACTTTCCCATTAAGCAAAAATAGCAGTGCAGGAACTTGTGAAGTGTTCATTAGGTACAGTAAGCACAGGAACATTGTAAGTGACTATCATTTTGATGGATAGAATACTGTAGGTTATGCTCAATAAATCCTCATGATCTCTACGTGCATTGTCATTCAAAAAGAATTATTCATGGCTAAAGAGATATGGAAAGTCTGCACGTTGTGCACTGTCTGCACGTTGTGCATTGTCGTGTCCTGAGTTACTGGACCATGTAACTGATGCCACACAAGTCAGTGTGGAGATGGGGAATTAGCAAACTCAGTGGACCACCACGGGCATGGAGCTGTGTCAGATGCACTGGAAGTTCTCCTTATGCACGGAGAGAGTTGGATGGCTGTGAGCGGTATGTCATCTTTAGAACTTCCTAAGATCTCTTTAAACACTAGTTTCTATACCAATGTACAGTTACTGTAGCATGCGCAAAGGGAAGAGAGAGAAATAGAGAGAAGTAATTTTTTTTTTTGAAAAAAAAATACGAAAGATTGAAAATGCTATGGGAGTAAAGCAAAGCCAAGTTCAAATTTGTAAAATTCACTTCGCTTTCACAATATTAAAGCTTAGGCACAATTAAAAAGGACTTTGAAGAACCGAGTGATTTTTAGCAGATGTGAAAGGGCAGGAGGATACAAGGCAAACGTGTTGTCTGCATTCATTTGTAAGTGGAACCACTGAATTTTGTTATCTTGGTGATGTCTGAGAACAAAGCTAACTTTATTCAGCTTTTGACCAAGATATTGGAAGTCATGTCTGATCTCATCTAAACTTCATCATTAAACTCAACACCTCATCTGTGCCCATGGGCATGACTAAGATACAAATAGGCTTACTCATTTTCTAATTACTTTCATTGGACCATGGATGGAAAGCAAGCAAGTACAGACTTAGGTGCAATATTCCAGTGCCAGAAAGAGACATGTGCTGAACATGTCACTGTATAATGCCACAGCATATAAAAGCATACACTACTGAAAAATCTAGCCACCTAATCAGTACTAATTAAAAAGTAAATTGGAATGGGGAGCAGCTGAAGAACATCCAACTATTTCTATGATCATAACTGCTTGCAGCAAAGGACAGATGAGTAAATGTTGTGTTTGAGTTGGCAAACATTCATTGTACAGCTTCAAGGCTGCTGAGAAAATGAAATTCAACTTTTTCTTTCTTAAACAAAGATACATTTATTATTCTTCCTGCTATTTAGCACACAATAGCCTTAATGGATAGAATACAATAATAAGGCTGCTGGATCAGGTCCAAAATAAACCTACAATGGCCAGGTGCTATAATGTGAGTATCCAAGTGTGACATTTTAGTTCATTGAATTACCCTCCTTGCTCTATTTTCCAGTGTCTATGGGCAGTGGTCCTGCAAAGTGCCAATGTTTAGATTGGCATCAGTGCAAAGCGGGAAAGGAGGGCTCTTGGCTGAGGGGAAGTCGAGTTACTGTTTACAATGCTACACATGGTTGGGGTGGAGTGGAATGGGATCTCTGGGTTTTAAGTAATGTGCAGATATTGTGGAATATGCCTTCTCTGAAACGTGTTTTTCCGGCAGCACTACCTGCTTTGGTTGCAAAAACTGTGCAGAGAAGTATTACCCACCCCTTAATATTTGTGTCTCTGCTGGGATTAATGGTGATGGAAAGCATACACTAGAATAACTGTTTAACCTGCATCTTTGACTATGACTCTGTAGAGCTGGTTATGTTGTCTTCTTTAATCTGCTTCACATTATTTTTAGATTGTGACTGTGAAAGTCTAGCAGTTTGCTGGAGTCAATATTCAAAAAAACCCCAGTGACAGAGTAAGAATTTCTGCCAATCTTCTTAACTTGTACCGAAAGCCCACAGTTTCTCAGGTGGAAAAAGCACGATATTGAGGAAAAAAATGGCAGCCATCAAAGCATGGTCTTAAAAAGAAATACTCTGCTAGATTTGTGACTCCTTGTTTGACACAGAAATGCCTAGATTTGGAAGGCATGACTTGGGCATAGGCTCACACTTTACACTGTCAGTCTAGTTCCCCTTGCCCCTTGGTTGCTTGTTCCAGTTACTGGCTTTGTGAGAATGCTTTTCTTTTATTTCTTTTATTGGTGGGTCTCTCGTCATGGTTCTTCCTCTGGTACTGCTTCTTGTTGCTTCTTATTGCTGAAGAGGTGGAGAACTGAAATGAACATTGACTATCTTTGGGCCTCTTCATAAGAAGGACCTTCCTTCTGGTTTTGACATGCAGAAGAAATTGGAGGAGGAATGTAACTGTGAACTTTCGGTAGCTTATTCCAAACAAGGGAGTCTCTAGATTGTTTACCTTAAAAAAATCTTCTGTTCATAGCCTTCTTGAGAAGAAATGAGGAAAGAACGGAGAGGGCTTGGCCCTCTGACCATGGAAAACTTGTCTCATGAAAAGCAAGTCTCACATAGTTTCAAAAGTACTTTCTCACCTTCTTGCCTCATCAGGAGTTTGTGTAAGGTGTTCTGTAAACAGTAAGCACAACATAGTGCTTCTGTGCCCCTAAACATGACCTATAGGTACTTATTACATGGTTGGTACGCAGTATATGTTGAGGATCAGAAAAAAAGGAGCACGTGTATGAGAAGTAATAGTTTTTCAGTAGGATGTGGCAGTGTTGGGTCAAGTGTTTTCTTGTCTTACAGGAAAATCTTTACTGAATTCAATTTTGACAAGCATCATTTGTGCCAGGAAATTGCCTTGGCTAGCTATGAGGTTACGATAACTCTTGTGACAGCGATTTAGGCCTCTAATAGCAGCACTGGGGTCTGTGCTATGAGGGTTCCTGCACAGTGGACATGCTGGTCTTGGAAAAGCTTGCTCAATAACTCAAGAGTTGCTTCAAGTTACTATGGTTTCTCCAGGAATTTGCCTGCAGTGTGCACAGACTCTCTGCTCAAAACATAAAAAAAATGTGGTCGTTTTATTTGATTCCAACTGGTTTTGATGTTGTGGAAAATAGATGCTTAGAAATAAATAAGCTGACCATTAAAACTGTGTTTTGTTTGGTTTTAACGATTTGTACTAATTAACTGCGTCCTGTCTAGTTTCACTTTAGTGGGGGTGACACAGGCACAAAGATCACAGAATGGCCTTTACGTTACTGTTTCATTAAATAGATAAAGATTCTGTTTAGCAAGAGATATTTCCAAGGAAAACAATGCCAAAGGAAACAAAACTACTTTGGTGAGCACTGAGAACAGGGCTTCAATACAGTAGTCTAATTAAGATGGTTATCTGCTGGTAAACAAAAATAGCTGAATTCTGTACAGTGGACAGGGGAACTTAAGGAGAAAACACATCGATTGAGTCTGGAAGAAGAACTACGGCTCAACAATGCACCAGATAAACACAGATGCTTTCTTGGTCTGTTTCTTTCACATTGAGTAGATCTGATAAAGTTGGGGAAACTTTTTTTCTTATTTGCTGGGTAGTTTTTTTTTTTTGTTTGTTTGTTTGGTTTTTTAATCTCCAATCAGGCTTCTCTGAGAAAGATTTTGCAGCAATGGATTGGCAACATGTGTCAGCCAAGTCAGCTCTTCGGTGAATCACTTTGTTTAATTCCTTATTCTTTGATTCTGTCAGGTCTGAAAAGATGCTGTTGGTGCTGCCTTGGCTGAAATTTCTCTGCAAGTCCCTGCTTGTATGAGTTAAGGCTTGTGCAGATGGTGGCAGTGCTGATCAAAATGACACTGAGGAGCTGTTTTCTGTTTTCGAAAGCCAAGCAAGGACATTTTAAACAAAAAGTGGGCAGCTGTTATTATTTTGGTGCCTTTTATTGCTGCTCTGTAAAAAGGTATAAAAGCCCTTTGGCTACCTCTTCCACTTGTCTAATCTGGAAAAATAAAAAGTAAAACCTCCCCAGAAACTGGTGGGCATAACTGTTACATTGCTTCAAAATCTTCTATAAATCATAACTTTATAAAGGGAGAGATTTTTTAGTTTCAGCGTCAAGCCCTATTTGATGAAAGATGCTCACGAGTGTGAGGACTGAGGAGGCTTCACTGAGCGCTGTTGAAGCCTGAACAAGCTGTGCCCAGGCAATCCTAAGGAAAAGCTGGATGATGATTGTGCAGAGGGCATCTACTGAAACTTGGTTGATGCTGTGCACTGGGAAACTGTTCCCGGTGGCTTCATTTCACTTGGGTAAGTACATGGTTTGTTTTGTTGTAAATTAAAAAAACATCCTGCCTATATTTGTCTTTTTCTTTTTTTTTTTTTAATAAACTGTAGGTATATCTGCATCATTCATGTAGAGATATCCAGGCTACCTCTAAAAAACTGTGAGGCAGACTACAAAGAAGGCAACAGGGTAAAAAGCAATAAACTTTTGTTTAGTCAAGTCTCCCCCTACCCATAATTTGTGTCATTGATTTGTAGGTTCTGGAATAAATCATCTGAGAAGTTGTGGGAAATACCTCTGGTCTGTGAACACAAGTAAGGCAGGGAATGGGGTTAGGTTCAAGTTACGACAAGGGTAACATCAACCACTTTCACTTTCACTCATTTCCATAGTTTTCTAACAGTTAATACCTCAAACCCAAAGCTGATTCAATGAAGTATGTTAGACAAAGCTGAATAGTGTTTCTGTCTGAGAAAGGATCTCAATGATTTGGCCCAAACATCCAGCCAAGGTGTAGGGAAGGGCATATTGTTTAGTTGACTGCTTGCAGCCTGTAAATTATGAGTAGCCAAGGAGGTAGCTGAAGTGACTAGCCCACAAACAGAATCCATGCGTTGAAATATGTTTGCGTTATCTTTTTTTTTGCTGAAGAGCCTTGAATAATGAGCAGATTAGTAAAAATCAAAGTCCTTTGTGAATAATGTATGAACAGCAATAAAATGAGGTAAATTATATACTGCAAATAGTTGTAGCTGTACTCCTTGGCCTGTAGAATTCAAGCAAGGCTTAGTATTTTAAAGCTTTTTTTAAAAATGTAATTTAAATGAATTCAATTCATCTGGCAGAGTGGACACAGCCAAAGAAACCAGGTAGTTAAGGAAATACCACGCAATAGCTAGACAAAGAGATATAGTAAGTGTATGCAAAGTGCTCTTTGATTATGTCTTTTTGTGTATACTCTCTCTTTTCTCTGCAAAGGCTTTTCAATAATATCCAGCAAGCATACAGGAATGCCACAGGGACAAGCACTGTCCATAATTTGGACTAGAGTGGCAAATCAGACTCCATAAGCAAAAGATATAGACATAAATTTGATCACAATAGGCAGAGAGGCCTGGAGGTCCAAAAGTTTAAAGACAGCTGTTCAAAAACCTGACTAAGAATTGGCAATGGAGAGAGAAGACAGGACTGCCAGTTAAAAAGGACTTAAAAGCTGTGATTTTGAGAATACTTGTTAAATATGTGTTTTTCCCCAAAGCAGCCTCCCTGGTAGATTGCAAAAAAGGAACTCTTAAGGCTGTCCCTTGCTACGTGCAAGGAGAGGAATTACCATTCTGAGTTTTTTCCAGAGCCTCCTCTAGCAGTTTTTCTCCTCCCTGCTGCTTCAGTTCAGGCTAAACATGCCTCTGGTCCATATATCAAGTGACCTGTCAGCCTCATGTTGCTTCTCCCACCGCTTGTCATGAGCGCTGACCTCTAACACTTACATTAAAGAAATTCGTCCTGCAGTGAAGATCATTAAGTTGCTTTAAGCATGAAGTGGCCAAAAAACATTGCAAAGCACAGGGTGATTGGCAAGCGTGTTGCAGATGCAAGTTTCTACTCCAAGTTTCTAAGGGCTGGCAGTTTGTAAAAGGCTTACAGGCCAGCTCTTGTTAAGAACTCTTTTAGCATTTTCTCAGCAGAGATGAAGCCATTGCTAAAGTACTGCAATCTACTATGTGAATGCAATGAGCAATTTGCTAATGCTACTTGAAAAACTTGTGTGAATCTCTTCTTTTTCATTCTAGGCTTTATCACACAGAGCTTTTGTTGAAGTTCCTTCTATTCTTGCTCCACGGCTTGACAGTCTTTAGTTCTTCCACAATCAACCTTCTCCACATACGAGACTTTCTCCTGCTGGACTGACTGTGCTGGGCATGGCATGGCTGTCAGACAGGCCCTTTGTACAGGTAGTGCAACACTGTTTTCAGTTACAGTGTCCAGCATTTCTTGCAAGAAACATCGTCAGGCTTTTTAATGCTTTGGTGCTTGATAACAATGTCTAATTGACCTGAACATCTCCTGGCCTTTTTTTTGTATTTTATCAAATGGCAAACATTCAGTGCTTCAGGCCTTGAAACCCTCTCCTTTGCTTTGGAGTGTGGGGGGCTGAAAAGCCCATTTTCTTTCATCTGACAGCCATGCAACCCCAGCCTCTCAGTCAACCTCACGGGCAGAGCCATGAGTGCACACTCCGCAGCATACAAGTGAAACAGACCAGCCTGATGGCAGAGGGTGAGAGCGTGGACAGTTTAACATTGTTGTCTGGCATCAGTAGGAGGTCAGAACTGTGTGCTGGTCACAAGTTTGTAATATCATTTTAACTAGAGAAGAGGTGGAATAAAAGAACTGTTTCTGAGAAGAAAAGCAGAGGCTGCTTCAACTTCAGTTTAAGGAATAACATGAAAGTTCGTAGCTGCTAAGCCTCACTGGAAAGTTAGAGAAAAGACAGTTTTAGAAGGAGTGAGCATTCGTTTTTGTGATTAGGAAAAAGCATATTGTAAATGTTGTTTCTCTTAGATGTTCCCTCAGAGCTTTAGCTTTTATCCATTGCCAGAAGTGGAGCTTCCCACTCTAACCCTTTATTGATCGTGAAGTGTCACCATATTATGCTGATTTTTCTCATCACTCATGACAGTGATGAACAACTCAGTTAATGTGCTGTTACACAGTCACCTCCGCATGTGGAAGGCCACAGTCTAAAGCAGACCATCCTGAACTCGTGTGCTTAGTGCTCTCAACTCCAGGAGAGCAGCTGTGTCCAGAATGTCACAAATTATCAGTAATGTTTTGCAGACTTGTATTATGCGTCTCTTTATGGAAATCCCATTCTTCCTTAAGCCTCCAAGAGAGTTGCATGTACATAAAGGGAGGAAACATTAAAACATGCACAGTCTCCCACAACATCCTTGTCTCTAAATTGGAGAGATATAAATTTGATGGGTGGATTGTTCAGTGGATAAGGAATTGTTTGGATGGTCATATTCAGAGAGTAGTGGTCAATGGCTTAAAGTCTAGATGGAGATCCATGACAAGTGGTGTCCCTCAGGGGTCCTTAATGGGACTAGTGCTATTTAATATCTTCATCAGTGATACTAACAGTGAGATGGAGTGCAACCTCAGCAAGTCTGCAGATGACACCAAGCTGAGTGGTGCAGTTGTCACACTAAAAGGGTGACAGAGTGTCCTGGACAGGCTGGAGAAGTGGGCCTGTGAGAACTTCATGAGGTTCAACAAGGCCAGATGCAAGGCCAGAGCAGCCCTGTGGAGAAGGACTTGGGGATGCTGGTTGATGAGAAGCTTAACATGAGTTGGCAATGTGTGCCTGCAGCCCATAAGGCCAACTGTATCTTGGGCTGCATCAAAAAAAGAGTGGCCAGCAGACTGAAGGAGGTGATTCTCCCCCTCTACTCTGCTCTCTTGAGACCCCAGATAGAGTACTGTGTCTGGTTCTGGAATCCCCAACATAAAAAGGATATGGAACTGTTGGAACAGGCCCAAAGGAGGGCCATGAAGATGATTGGAAGCCTGGAGCACCTCTACTGTAAGGACAGGTTGAGAGAGTTGGGGTTGTTCAGCCTGGAGAAGAGAAGGTTCTCGAGAGATCTTATAGCGGCCTTTCAGTACATGAAGGGGCTACAAGAAAGCTGGGGAGAGACTTTTTACAAGGGTGTGGAGTGACATGACAAGTGGGAATGGCTATAAATTGGCAGGAGGAAGATTTAGATTAGACATTAGGAAGAAATTCCTCGTGATGATGGTGGTGAGGCACTGGCACAGATTGCCCAGGGAAGTTGCCGATACGCTCTCCCTGGAAGTGTTCGAGGCCAGGTTGGATGGGGCCTTGAGCAGCCTGGTCTGGTGGGAGGTGTCCTTACCTATGGCAGGGAGTTTGTAACTAGATGATCTTTAAGGTCCCTTCCAACCTAAATCATTCTGTAATTCTATGATTCTACGCATCCAGGAGCAAGTTCTCCTGAATGGCTTCATCGTCTACTTTCTTTAGAGAAGCCTCCTGAAAATGTAGACATCTAACTTTAACTCTTTATTCATTGCCAGTTACTCTGACAGTGCTTGCCAGAGTTCAGCTGATTTGAGAACAGCGATGGGCGATGTGAGTTTGAAAGCTGTTGAGATACACTGGCCTTCTTCACTGATCTTCTGCTTAGTCCTCACTCCAGAAGCAGATATGCATTTAGTGTCCATCCCAGTCTGAAGAAAAACATACAGACTACAGCACTGTTGTCCATCTCTGTGCACTTTTCATCACACTACATTGGCCTCTTTGGAAAGGATTAACAATCAGCCGTGACAGACAATTGCATTTACACATGTTGACTTGATAAAGTAAATATATATAGTCATTTGAGGAAGTCCAAATATGATATGCTTCAGGAGGAGAGGCACGTGGCTGACTCATAATATGAAAGCCAGACTGAAAAAGGAATACAGGACTGTGTGCAAGAATAATTGAAAAAGAAAAAACCACGTTATTTTCAAGTTTGTAGCCCTTGAATGGGTATTCTTCACCTTTGAATACCAGTGAAGAGGTAGGAGTGAGAGATACAGGTTTAAAGATAAGGGACAGGACCAGTTCCTCCAGATCTTGCTGGAAATTACAGTCACTGAATGACACTAGCGAATCAAAATAAAAAAAAAAAATTAGAAATGCATCACTTCCCTTCAAAGTGCTCACATTTTTACAACAGAGGGGAGAGAAAGGAATGACTGGGACTTGAAGGGAAGGGCACGGTCATGGTTTAGTTCATTGCAGAGGTTGTGAGATCTTGCTAGGGCCATCACAGCCCTGTCTCAGAAAGAAGTGAGGAAGGCATGTCTAGGAAGAGTCCTTCAGCAGTGCTAGCCACCAATTTTTTTTTTTTTTTTTTCTTTTTGCTTCCCCTTCTTCATTGTCCTTGAATGCCATATAAAAATTTCAGAATCAGTCTGGTTGCAACAGTATGTGAGAGAATAGCCTGATCCTTTTCAGCTATACAAAGACAGAACAACATGCATGTGTGCAAGAGGGAGTGTGTGTGTGTTGTCTGGGGAAATGGGAATAAAACCCATCTAATGTTTGCAAGGAGAGAGGTAGATATGACTATTTGTTTTATTGCAGTTCATGATAGGGATATTGGTAGCTATTGGTCCTTGTTTCCAATCTCTTTTCAGTCAGAGGTGTTTGGGGCTGGCTAGTGGTTTGCTTGGGTACTTTTACAGCTCCAAGCATCTGACCTTGTAATACAGATTCTAGTCATAGCCCTGAAAATACTGATATTGTCCTTGTGAGTGAAACTAAAGGCCTATACTCTAGGGAATTAGAGGAGATAATAGTAGGCTCACAAGTGGTTTGCCAAGAGTGAATGAGGCTTCTGTCATTTGCACTCTTTATAAGTGCATACGGTTCTTTTGTGGATGAATAACTAGATTATTCCCCTATCTTTTGCCCTAAGAGCATTGGCTTCCTGAGCTGGCCTAAGAGATTAATGGTAGCACCAACTGAATTGTTGTTCATTCCCATTCCTCTACTAGTTTCAGCACAAAATTTGATGCTGGTATCAGCACTGCCGTGAGCCATCCTCAGGTTGCAGTAGTCTCCTGTCCAGCTCCTTTTCCTGATGTAAGTAACAGAGCATCTGTAGTTTGAGATATTTTCTCCATTTAATGTTTCCCTTTCCAAGTTCTTAAAGCCTTGAAAAGCATTTTTTTGGCCCTCAACGTGTATCAAGAGTACCTCTTGATTGAAAGAGCTGACAACCAATGCCTTCAGTCCAGAACTGCAAGGTTTTAATTTCTCAGCTTGCTTAATATTCTGCTTTATCTCTAAAATATTTGGAATAAGTGATCTATAAGTACCTAATTTCCTAAGATGAAAATATAATAAAATTACTGATAGATTGACTGAACAAAGTGCTTGATCAAGGAATGGCTGCTTGAAATATGGACACTTAGGAGCACTCGTAATACATTAGATTGGAAAAAAACAACAGGGAAAGTTAAAATAGGATGGTCTTAACATAAACTTTCATGGAAACAGGGAAGAAACAAACAAATCTGGTTTGGAATGGCAGCCTCTCAGAAGAACAATAATCAAGAACAAAGGGTAAGCACAGTAACCCCTTAAATTTTATTGCAGCTGAAGCAATGCTTTTTTTTTTATTTTCACCAGCTGCTGGTTTTCTTTCAATAAAGTCTTTTCTTGTAAAGAAATGAAGAAAAGAACAGCAGCTTTTTCTAGAAATTCTGCTGCAACAGACTAGAGGCAGGACTGTGGACAAAGATAAATTTCCACTATTAAAGCGGTATGAACTCTGAAGAAGCTGGGATAAACATAAGCAAGAGGCAGAAAGGTGTAAGAGAGATTAAGGGGCAAGACTGGCCTGAAATGTAAACTCAAAAGTGTATATAGAAATGCTGGGATATCCTTTTGTAGCAGATAGATGTCAGCTTAGATGATGTGGCACTTTTGTAGATCATGTGCCTAGAATAAAGCACCTCCAAATTTCTGGTTCAGCCAAACACATCTGAGTTCTTAAGGATCTAATGAGCCTCACATGAGATCTCTCCTACACATTTAGGAATGATATCGTTGATAGCTCAAAATACCTTTTGAGTCCATAAATGAAAAGCAGTCTTAGTCTGATAAATGTATTGCATTATTTCTTTGCTACAACAGGCCAACACTTTACATATTTGTGAAAACAAATTGTCTGCAACTGTTAGACTGAGTTAATGAAAGAGGAAAAAATGAGGAGGAGAAAGCTTGTATTAAGCATGATATGATCGTTAAGCTAATGAGAGGAGCATTATTTTGCCATTAGCTTAAAGACTAGGAATTTATAGTAAACTGATGTTAGAATTGCACTGAGTTATGTTTCCATTTCTTGGTGAAGTAGGAAGGAGAATCCCAAACTGGAATTGGCTTGTTTTGTGCATGCTTTTGTGTTTGTATGGATGCACGTCAGTCTTTAGGTGTAATACATATCTTATACCTAGGAAAGAGTTTGAATTTTTTTTGCCAGTTCTGAGTAGTGTAGCCATGACTGAAGGTAGAATTCAGCTGACATAATGTTCATACTTCACAGTATGGATGTCTTCATTTGAGCTCACCACACTGTTTACACCATACTGGGAGGGGAAAAAAGTAGAGGCTTTAGGACGTAGTCTGTTTGATCAAATTTATTCATGTGTATTACGTTGAAATGGATGGCCTCTACAAGCACCTCTTTTCATCCATTGACTACAATTGGTACCGTGCTAGTTGCCTTACATTTGACCATAAACACATTTAGTTAAATGTGACTAAATGACCAGACCTTTGCATCCTTTATGCAACTGCACATCTCGAAAGGAGACCATTCTCTTGAAGCTCGTATTCAGTTGTGCTTAAACTAGGCAAAGATCTGCAACAGCACTAAGCTCTGCCAACCTAAATATTTCATTGAAATGCTGGATATAAGATCAAATAAAATAATAGATTATATCTACCATCCTAATTAGATGAATTTAATAAATAATGATCAAGCATTGATAGTACAAGATTACTGAGCAAATTAAGGAGTGTCTGTCAATACTCAGATAAATCCTTGGTTCAGTGTTGCCCTGATCCAGAAAATGCATTTGACAAGATTAGATTGACTTGGTCTTTTATGTAGATTTACCTTATGTGATCATTTCTCACCAAGATTTTGTTGCTTTACTGTAGTCCACAATCACTCTGACTACAAGGAAGCTAATCACTTAAATCTTAAAAGCTGTGCAAAAGAATAGGGCATCCCCTTTTACTTCTTTTCTTTAACACCACCCTTGAATGGTTGGAAATACAAATTAGGACTAATCATAAACTGCAATGTGTGAAATCAGCAACACATAAAGTTAAACTATTACTTCATGCTGAAAATATACTTTTTAATTTATTTTGGATTTATGAAAATCTTTTCCTAATATATTGGTCATGGTAGTCAATTTTGGGAAATATTCCTGGTATGAAATAAATCGGTCTAAATCTGAGGTGATGGCAATCTCCCAAAGTATAAGAGAGAGAGAAATGATCAATAGTCCCATTCAATGTCAATAGGCTAGTTCTAAGTATTTGGATGTTCAGTTTCCTAGGAAAAATAATGAAATTGTTAGAGCTAATCTTAATCCTTTAATTATGGAACTGACTAATGACTTAAACAGATGGTAGGCTTTCCCCCTCTCATTATGGGGGAAGGTTAATACAATTTGAAAGAATATATTACCCAGCTGCCTTTCCATCCTGTGTACATTACCAGTTTCTGTTCCCTTTCTCTTAATTTTTTTTTTTTTGAAATTTAATGTTTCAAATTCTTGGGGATTATGAAGAAAACAACAACAAAAATGTCATTAAGGAAATGTAGGAGCCCTGTATACTTCCCAATATTATGTTGCATTGTATGCCTACTATCTTGGGGGAAGGTGGCTTGATTGCTAAATCATTATTTCTTAGGGTTCTCAGTGTGGCAATAGAGAGAAGAGAATTAGTATCTTCCCTGCATTTACAGGGCATTTTGAATTCTGATAATTTATGTCCTCCAGGACATTTACCATGGCTGGAGGCAGCTGGAAATTTTCTCTCTCACAGGCAGAATTTTCAGCTTGGTTAAGCTGCAAATATCTGCTGCTCAGCCGCCTCTGCTAG
Organism: Cuculus canorus; assembly: GCF_017976375.1. Taxonomy (NCBI): domain Eukaryota; kingdom Metazoa; phylum Chordata; class Aves; order Cuculiformes; family Cuculidae; genus Cuculus; species Cuculus canorus. The sequence goes on along the minus strand of NC_071401.1, from coordinate 117,017,690 downwards.
GGAAGAACTGGCACAGAAAGTCCCAGAAGTCTTGCAGCAAATGATGGGTTCCTGCCTTCTGTACATCTCGAGGAGAAATGTACACTACAGTTCAGGAAGAAATTGATACCTGACAGAGAGCAAAACTTAAGCATGCAATTACAGGACAATTTGGGACTAAATATTGCCACTGTATTGAACCCTCCTGATCTCTTCCTGTTGGGAGTCCTGTGGCCTTTTTGGCAAGATTAAAAATTCTCTTCATGAGCAGACAGAGCCTATGTACAGATCTAGTCACTGTTATAGCTACTAGTTACTGGCATCTCACATTATTCAACACAAACCTGTGTATAACATAGCTCTTCTGACTTAAACATCCGATTGCCTTCAGAGAAAACTACTGGAGTATGCATTAGACTCAAGTAAATAATTTTAATCTGGTTTTGTATGTAGCACTAATCACTGGTAATGTCTGTGAGGATATTGGGATAACATGCAGGATTGTGTTGTGAAACCTCCTCTCAGTCATCCTTCCTCCTTTTCTCCTGACTGTTTATTTTCCCCTGCTTTATCTCCTTTTCATTTTTATTACTTTTCCTGCCAGCTAAATTTTATGTAATGTGTTTAACTTAATATAATTGGGAGTTACTCGTTGTATGGTAATTTCTGTTGCCAATAAAAAATTCCCAGAAAAAGCAGAGGAATTAAAAATAATGTTAGCCTTGTTTCTGAAAATGCCTGAATGGTGTGAAGAAAAATTTGGGAAAAAGACAGCAGTGTCAGCAAACCACCAAATGACAGCCTTCATACTGTATTTCTGTCTTCCTGTCTGGAGATTATACAGTGTCTTTTTATTACAGACCATATTTTAATAGGCAGTTCTGATATTCTCATTTACAAATTCACCCATTAGAAAGGGACATTGATTTTTACATTAGCCATACTTCCAAAATATTGCTGTTGTTTATAAGTAAGCGCTGCATATATACAACAAACCATTGCAAAGATCTTGTGCTGTAGCTGTTTAGGACTTACAAAATATATTTGTGCATACTTTCATAGCAGCTTGCTATACAGGCACAGGAATAGTATTCCTATTTTTACTCCAGCTTCTGGGTCCTGGTGTGAACAGAAGTGTTTTGCTGGATGGGCAGAATATTTGGTATGCATCTTTTCTCTTTTTTATGCCTTAGCATTTTGGTCGTAATTCTTTCTTTTTCTTCGTTTCTTTTTCTAAATACCCTGAAATCAGTTTTGAGAATGCATCTCTAACATTTTCCAGTGTAATAAGAACTAAGGTGATCATTTTCTGCCACAAACCTGATTATATGCTGTATGGAAATGGAGATTGAAGAAGAAAAATCAAAGAAGTATACCACTCTTCATGGGAAGGAAATACTTTTTTTTTTTTCTCATGTAGGCAAAGCTGGGAAGTTTTTCCAGGAGAAAAACAAATCCTAGAGTAAGGGAATTTGATAAATCAGATGAGGTGAATATTTTCTGGGCTGACAGACCATTGCAGCCCCACCAAAACCCACCAATTTCAGCGGTTCCCCACAGTCAGAAAGAGAATTCCTTGCAAAGAGTTTGACACATAGGTGAAATCTAGGCTCAGTTAAAGCCAGTAAGGCTTTTGTCACAATCTTTACGGAAACTAATCTGGTTTCTGATTTCATTCTGTGCCCTAGATTAATTTTTGGAATGGAATAAATAATAATAAAAATACATATCTACTTCAGAAAGAATTACCAATCAGAATGTAAAACCACAGTGTTTAAGGCGGAAAGTACATCTTTTAAAGATACATATTTTTGTGGAGAAGCATGCATGAAAAAGAAAAAAGGATTCATAGTTCAATGGGCAGAATCACTGAATATTGATAAATCATATTTTTCTATCACACTAGGATAACACCAGCAAAAATATTATGTGGGAGTCAGGTAGTTATAGAGAAAAATGAATATTTTCTTTTCTTTTGGTGAATTTATTGAATTAAAGCCTAATTAAAAATGTAGTCTTGGGAGTGATTGGACATTTCTTTGTAAGTTGTGTCATATTCAGGTCAGGTGGAAAAGTAGCTGAAGAAGCACTTAAAAAAGTCATAAATCTTTGTGATAATTTTCTTCTTTTGATGATAGAAGAAATAAGCTCAAGAATACAGCTGCAAATGTAAATGATTTTTTTCTTTTTAGTTTAAACCCCCAAATCTGTCTCCTACACATATATATTTTATTCTGGTGAAAACTGACAAATACTCGTATTTCTGCAGTGCCATAACATATGGATACAGATAGTACCCGGGCAGATGGAGAAGCTACAAATGTCAAAGGTTTAAAACAAGGTAGACAAGCTTTAAAATGCTTAAACATGAAGATTTTTCCCACATCCTGTACTCTGTAGATCTTCATGGCCAGCCTGGAGAAGGCAGTCCTGGATCAGCAGGAAAGGCCACTATGTGCTGTCAGAACAAACAATTATTATCTTTCGTTTGGATTTCTCCTGCTGGATTACCCTGGCCATTTTTTTTGGCTGAAGGAAGCAGCAAAAGGTAGGTGGGCTTAACTCTATAATCTTCACAATTTCACATTTTCCCAGGAGAAAAATGTGAGGTGCCATCTGTGTTCAGTGCTTGCTTTTTCCCTCAGGTGTGTGAGCTTTAACTAGAGGTAATAGGAATTATCTTCTTTTTGGTACCAGATGTTTCCCTATGAGATCAAAATTCTGGCTGCTTACAAAATTACTTGGTTAGAAGAGTTCCTTCCTGCAGTAGTTAAGGGGTAGTTATGCTCTGATACCTGAGGGCTTATATCTTTTCCAGACTCCTGCATTTTCTGGTGTTTATATGCAATATTTATTCAATAAAGAAAGAACCAGGCCATAAAATTGTAGGTGACAAGATTGAAAGGAATATCTTAAATTATCATGTCCAGCCCTGCTGTTTCTGCTAGGTGATATGATGGAGACATATTTCTGAGATGAATTTGCATTTTTTTTTCTTGACTGAACATATCTGTCTATGTGAGTCTGTACTGTATAATGCAATATGTGTTTGTCATTATCACCCACCTTCCACCTTGTGGAGTGTAATTTTTTTTTTAAATGCCTGTGTTATTCACCTAAAGTATGTAAAATGTGTGATTTTGCAAAGCATTTTATGAAAAATGCTAGGACAATGACAGTAATTGCATGACCTTGGTACATTTTGATTGATTGTGGACCTGCATTAATTGTATGTTTGGAGACAGACACCTGTAATTTGTTTTTGCTTGCACTTTTCAATTTTATAATGTATTAGACAGCATATTATATTACATACATTTCTCACTGATAATGGAGAGTTAAGGAAGTGATTAGTCTTCCCTCAAAAGTTTGTTTTAATCCCCTGTTTAACACTTCAAATCAAATCTGAAAAACAGCCCTGTGATTATTTGTTTCTGGGATTATTATGGGTTTGTTTTTGGTATCAATAGATGCAGGAGTCAGCAGCAGCCATTTTGTGCTTTGTTCAGATGCTATGCGTAGGTATATCTATAAGGATGGCTATTGATATTTTTCATTTATGAATTTTTACTATATATTCCCTAAGTAATTGATATACGGGAATTCTCCTTTCATAGTATCAGTGTTCTGTTTCCTTTATTTATCCTCTTAAACCTAAAAGTATAGTCTTCATACTTAGAAGCACGCCTCCCAAGACATGAAAATGACAGAAGTTTATTACGTGTGTTTAAAAGAGAAAAAACTTAATAGGAATATCTATTATTATCACTTATTATCACTTTCTGGGGTTTTTAAAGCATGTTAAAAAGTCAGTGAAAATTGATGTAAAATCTATAAATAGAGATAAAATGCAAGGGTACAGGCAGTTACACAACTGTTCAAAATTTCAGGATGAGACACTGAACTGATAATGTTATAGCTGCTTATTATTATTGTCATTATCTGTAGTTTTTTTTAATTGTATTTATCTTGCAGACTAGAAGAACAGTTCTTTTTTTGAGTTGAAAAATCAACAAAGGGTTCATGAAAGATATTTTTTTCAAGGGCATTAGTAATAATCATTAAGAATATACAAAGGGCCACAATAGGAGCTTAAATAATTTGTCACACTGTCAAAGTAGGAGCAACGTTGTCAGTTTTTCACAATCTCCATACATTACGTTTGCACCTCCTTGTCCTTATCCATAGGCTTTCTAAGTCTCTACAAGGACAATTTTTTGCTGCCGGTGCTGACTGGAGATCATTTGGACTAGCACACTCCCTCTATGCCCTCAGCAGTATCTTCCAGTTTAACAGTACTTGCTAACACTGGAGGATGTTTTTCTCCTATTCTTAGATTATTTCATTGCAAGACATGTAATGACAGTAATCTGAAAAAGCAGTTTTTTTCTCAATATGAATATAGTTCATGTATGTGTCATGTAAATGGGATGCAAGGACAATGAGTGCACAGAGTACAGAAGGATTTTAGAAAGGCTGGGGATTACTCCAGCAAAACCTGTTTTGAGGCACTGTAGAGACTCAGTCATACTCTTGGGTGCATCTAGAAAGGGTATAGTTGTCTGTTCTGATATTAGAGGCAAAGTTTCTCTTTAAAGAGCAACTATGGAGTTTAAGCCAATATATAGCAATGCCACATAAATTCAAAACACCAGACCTTGGAATGAAAGAGGTTTTTTTGTATGGATGGAGACTTGAGCAAAAGAATAGTGTTAGATACTACCTCAGATTAATTCTGCAGCTAAGACATTATTCTCCTACCTTTCTCTAGTCAGTCTTTCTTTCAGTCTTTCTGAAGATAAACAGGTTTCTGAAGATAAACAGATTTCTGTCAGGCAGTGGAGGAAATAAAATTAAAGGTAATTTTGATGTCATGTTAATGGTTAGAGCCAAGAAACAAAAAAAAAAAACAAAAAAAACCCCAGAGAGTAATCTTTGGAGGCAACGTGTTAGGGTAGAAATTCCACTTATAACTTTATTAGGGGTGCCTGTCTCCTCATACATACAACAGGAAAAAAAAAGGGCACTAACAATAGCATTCACATGGGCAATAGCCTACAGTTCAAGTTGCATGTAGAAAGCAGGTTTGTCACAAGTTACTGCACTTTAAAACTGCTGGAAAAATTACCAGACACATGGCTAAAGCTAATCAGAATTTTCTCTTGAAATATAAAGGCATTATCAAATGAGTGTATAGAGGCTGTGAATTTCAAAGCAAAGATGCAAACATACATTAGATGGAAGTCTTTTCTTAAGCAAAGGGAAACCATTTATTTGAAAGTGCTCCAGATATAACTGAATGAATAAGCGCTTCAGTGGAGATATCTGAGATATGCAGAAAGTCAATGGAAAAACTTGTTGATCAATGAGAAGTGCAGGACTGCCTTGAGAATTGATGAGCTCAACTGAAGCTTGCACAGGGTAAGAAACAGGAAGCATTCTTCAACCACTTAAAAAAATAATAAAAAAAAGAGAGATAAAAATAGCCCATGGTGTATTATATATCCCCCATGAAACACTGGGATGAAACAGGCTTTAAAGAAAATATCAGAAGTACCTTTCTCTTCCTTTCCTCCCCAAGTACACTGCTGCATTTTTTAAGAAGGGTGATGTTAGGGTGTAAGGGCAAAAGGCAACAGTTCCTGGTTTTAGGTAAACTTTTCTCCGTGACCCTGGATGAACAGCACAAGAGCAAGGTTATAGCTCTGCAGAATGTGTAATATGTCTATTTAAAAAAAGGATTAAAAAGAATCTGAACAACTATTCATCTTGTAGTGTGACCTCAAATACAGACAAGACTTTTTAGATTGAGTTTGGAAAAGTTTCAGACCAAGTTTAGAAGAGAATTCAATGGAAAAAAGGAGGGAAAGAGGAGCGGGGGAAAGTCAGCCTGGGTTTCACTCACTAGTAAATTGCACCAGTTGATGAATCTTGCATTTCTGGTAAGATATCCATAAAACAAGCAGAAAGAATAAAGTAGATCTAGGCCCTTAGGCAAGAAAAAAATTTTGCTACTGTCCATTTGTTGAGGTAAAAAGCCACTTGTATTTGGAAAGATGTGGATTACTCTAAAAACTGTACAGAATGTAAGGAGCTAATTGAAAGGAAAACAACGGCAGTTAGAATTAAACTTCCTCTAGCTTCAGCACTTCCCTTTTAATGAATAATCTCTCTTGGAAGAGATGTGATTTAATACTTCCACTAGACCCTTGATTAGAAAAGGTTGAGGTATGCCATTAAAGCAGACGAAATTTATATATGGAAAAACTGAAGGATCTTGACAGTCTGGGGAACAAAGATGGAGTGAAATTTAGTAGCTCATTGTCTAAGACATCTAGAACTAAATAAGATCTTTGGCTAAAAACTGGGGGGTTGTCCTCTAGAGGTGACAAGGATTAAGATTGGTAGAGGGTGCCTGTGACCCACAGTGTGATGGGAAAGACTGTTGTGGTCCCGCAGTCTGCCAGAACAGTGAGGAAGGACTTCCATAGTAGATTAACAAATTTTATTCCCATTCATGAGGCCCTAGGGGTACTTAGGGACATCTGAAATACTGGTGGTTTATGTTTGAAAGAGTAACTCAGGCTCGAGCACATGTGAAGAAAGACCACCAGCATGATCAAAGATGTGATGCACTAGGGTGATGTGTGGTAACGGGAGATCATAGAGAAAGCCTTCTAAAAGAAATAGTACAGGCAAGAATTCTGCTGGTTTCTTAAATGGATCTGGGAACATTTATGAGTGTGATTATGATAGGGCTGCCTGCAATAGCAGGCAACAGACTTGATTTCTCAATGACCGCTTCAACTGTACGTTTCTGATAGGGATGGGAAAGGCCACTCTTCATTGTTACTAGTGCAAAGTCAAAAGTAGAGCCTAAATGTGCTCTTATTTCACAGAGGAATGTTCCAAGGGTATTAAAGCCCACAAACTGGTCGCCACAAAGATCACCATACATTACCATCACAGATAGTGAAGCTGTAGGCATGGATACTGCGTCATCTAATCTGCAGCTGAAAGCTGGAGAGTTGTCAATATCTTCTCCTTTTATGTTCCAGTTTATGATTCCTTACAATAAAAAGTTCAGACTAATATCTTAGCCAGCTAGAAAAGACCCAAAAAGAAAACTCCTTGGAGGATGTATCAAAACTTTAAATGATAAACCAAAGAGGGAGAAGTGCATAAATACTTAAAATAAGTTTGACCTGCGGCCAAGTAATGTTTTCCTGTGGATAAGTACATGTTGTACCGTACAAGGACTTCAGCATTCTGTGTTCAGCAGGTGCCAGTGTTGTTGAGTGTTACAAATTGTCATGATGCTTTCAGAAAGTTAAATTGTGAATGAATGCAATTGCAGAATGATAAGAACTATTTGGCATTTGCATGTGTTCTTGGACGTAATTTTTTGTTGCTGCTGCCCTAGATTATAATGCAGGTTTAGTGCCGGTTGTGACTATCCAACTTAAAAGCTTTTAGGAGTTACTAGTGCAAAAGTTACTAACTATGAGTCTTTTTACAGCAGGATCCCAGCTTCCGGCTGCCATGCAGGTAGAAATTTCTAAGTAAAGCAGGTAAAAAAGAAAATTGTCAATAGCTTTAGATCACTTCTTTTTCCATACAAGAAGATTAGAGGTAAAGCTTCCCTCCAAAACCATATTTCCCCCTCTCAATCAACTAGCCATCTTCCCAACTCAGGACTATGAGTTTTCGAGTCTTTTTCCTCAGGTAGGGTGATTCATTGATTTAGTTACCTCTTTTTTTGGCCTTCACTTACCTTATCGAGAAAACTGTTGGTTAGGATCATAGAGCTTCACTATGCAAAGTACTCTGAAAGACTTCCCATGGTGGGTTTATTACAGGTGTGTCACAAGTAAGTAGAAGCATTTGAGAAAGTTCAGCATTAATATACAAAACTTTAAGGTCAGCCATTGTGTCTTCTGTCATCTGTAGTCTAAGAAATTGGAATGGAGAATCAAATTCAAGGGCAAAAATATAACATTAATGATGGTTTTGAAGCTTTTGTTGTTTTTGATGTAGGGTTTTCAGATGATCAGTATGTCCCTGTAGTGGAAGTTTTTTGATGTTTGAACAATACAGAACAAACATCAAAGTCTGAGGACTCCAAACTTCAGTATGGGATTGAATAACTGTAGAAAGAACAAGAATCAGTTTCTAACATTCTCGTTACTAAACAGTGTGTGAAATAAAGACTGGAATGTAAGAGACAAGAAATGGGCAATCGTTACCATCTCATTTGGATCTTAGATTTTTCACTGGCACCATTCACTGCCTGGTATTCTTTCCTGGCTACAGCAGCATCTTTCCTTCTAGCCTTCTACCAGTGACATCTCTGTGTTTGGTTACATTCATTTTTAAATCCCTGAAGTAAGAAAGCCTGGAGAAGAAAATCCTGAGACAATTTGTGTCCTTTACAGTAATGACTATAGCTATCGTGTCTCCCTCTCAAGCAACATGTCACTCCCCTTTTGGAGTACTACAATCAAAGCTTTTCCCTGGTATCATTAAGTAGAGCTCAATAACTTCCTTCTTGAAGAAGTGCTGTTGGAGTCCTGGTTGAATCCTGTGGTTTACTTGGCTCCCTTTGTGTGTTTTTTTTCCTTAGGTAGGATATCTGCACACAGGTCTGCTTCTCTTAATGTATTTTTTCTCTTTCTCTATTCCCTTTATGACATCTCTCTCCCAGATAAAAGTTTCTATCTCTTTTAGGGATGCCCTCTTTAGGGGGTCTTGATAACTACATTTCCTTGTTCATTTGCAGTATCTGTAGATTCATATTCCTAACAATCCATCTTTGCTAACAAAGGGGTTGACGAAGCCCATTACAACATAATAAAATACAGGAGCAAAGCCGTCACTCTTCTGTGTGTAAGTGCTGTGTGGTTAGCATACTCAACAAATGCATGCTCTCCTGCTAGCTTTTATGCATCTTTATTGTACTGCTTCATACCTACACCAGAAACTAGCTGGCACTATTGTTCTACTTTGCTATGCTCTCCTGCTTGTCTCTTTACTCACACTGGATTTTTTTCCAGGTCTGCATAATTTCACAAAAAGTTTAACACAAGCTTCCTGCACGTGTGCTCCTTGTGCTGGAACTGTTTCTTTCCCACCACAGCACTGTATGTCTGCAACTCATTCACCGTCTTCAGTATTAATAATATTATTATTAATAATATTATTAGTATTATACTAGTATATTATTATATTAGTATTATAATATTAATAATATTATTAATAATATTAGTATTAATATGCCAAACCAAATGCCAAACCAAATATTATTAATAATAATATTATTAGTATTAATACTAATAATATATTACTTTTGCAGTGGAGTACCTTCAGTTAAAGAAAAGCCAGAACATGGCTGAAGCAAATAAAAAAATAAAAAAGAATTTTGTTGTGAGGCTGGAGAACAGAGATGGAATTCAAAGTGTACGGTGGCTGCATTGGATCCCAGATGACAAATATCTCAATGAATTAGTGACAAAATTGCACACTGCTCAGATCCATAAAACCAGGCACAATTGTGACTTTCTTTGGTCTAAACACTATTAAAATTTGGATTGAGTATGTCATTTGAGTTCTGTTAGAAAACTTTGATGCACATGAATTGACAAAGACAATCATGTAGACAGCCAAGATTTATTATAAAACTTTGTTGAGTCTTTATAGCTTTCATAGGTGTTTTTTTCCCACAGTGTAGTAAGTTTTTTTCTGAATCTCTCTCTTTCCCAAAATATTAGATTAAAAAAGATTTAAGCCTTTAGGAAGTATATGAACTGTTTTTTACAAACCATTCCTGTTCTTTTTCTTCTTGTATAAATCTTTAATTTCCATGAGCAAGAAAAACTCTTTAATAAGATGATAATTGCTTCCAAAGATTTGGCCAAAGGTGATGAAAAGGATAAATTGTATAATACAAGGGCATCTGAGATCTGTTAATGTTGAGAGGGTATTTACATATTTTAACTGGTCCAATGAAGTTGTCTGAAACATGAGTCAGAGATCAGACTCTATAGATTGAAGTCACACATATTACTCGACAAATACCAATTACTACCTTATGCTAAACCCCCTCCAATGCAGATATCACCTTTGACACTTTGCAGTGCTTGCAGAGGCAAAGTCTAAATATTTCTTAACATTTTCAATAGTTTCTAATGCTACCAACTCAAATTTATGACAATTACTATCTGATGAGCTCTCATCTTCAAAGAAGCAAAGGGCAAGGTTGCGAGAATGGTTTAAACATGGACGAGACAAAAAAACCCTCCAAACGCCTTTTATTTTAATCTTGAGGGCAGTTTCTTGAGGACAGGTGGAGATTAAATAGGATTTAATGTAATAACAATGAACCACAGACAGAGCACAGTTTTCTGCATTTATCTTACATGGGCAAGGTCTCTATGAATGTGTTCCTCCTAGGTCATATTTAGGGGGAGTAGATCCATCAGGGGTGTCAACCTCTGAAAGCCAAGCACCACTGCGTTGCAAGAAATGCAGCTGATAACCTAACCGATGGCACAGGGTGAACCCTGGGTCCATGCAGCTGAAGGGGAAACAGAACCCAGCATTCTGTCAGCAGCTCAAATATTGTAGATGAAGGGCACCTGCATGGCAGGGATGAAAGAGATAGGGTTGGCACAGAACCTCACATTCAGAGTTGCAATTTTTTATGCCTATACTTATGTCTTCTAGTGCCTTAGAGTAGAGGGAAGCATTGTTTGTCCTTTGTTTGTTTGACAACAATTTATGTACAGGCAGTTTCCCTCCATGTTTGTGCAGACCTCTAGCTCAGCAGTGGGGAAGATAATTTATTGCAAAACAAAAGGGAACAAAGTAGAAGGTGACTGTAAAACCAAAAAAAATTGGCAGAGGACAGCTTGTACTTACAAGTACTAGAGCCTTTTAAGGTACAGAATTTCAGGCCAATAGTATCTACATCAGCATCTCTCCGATAAAATAAAACCACATTATACTTTTTCTGTTAAATAAAGTAAAAATAACTTCTATGGAAAACTGCCCTCACAGGATGCAGTGGAGACCATTTCAGAGAGCTTTGCATGAAACATAAGTTCTCTGAATGAATGAGGTGAAGTTAAATGGATTTGAAACCTGTACAGACACAGGAGCGTCAGTGCTGCAGAGAAGGAACTGCATGCCATAGAAAGTGAACTGTGCACTTTTTGTTCACACCTCTTTGTTTTGATGACACAGAGAGACCTTTTAGGCTGCCCACGGTTCTAACAAAGAACTTTGCTATGTGGGAGTTGTTAATGTGTCCTTGTAAGTGGTTAAAAAAGGAGGTCTGCACAGTAACTTTAATAGTTACTGCAAGACTGCAAACCCATCGTACAGTGCTGTGCAGCCTCATACAGGTAACTGTGCTGCACCCAGAGTGTAAAATAACTGCCAAAGCAGAATAAACCAGAAGATTTAAGAGAAGCCAGGGAGCAAGTCCCACACTTGAGGAGGTACTTTCAAATCGAGCAGATGTGAAGTAGTACACCAAAGTCTGCACTGGAGACTTGGGGAGAGGAGGTGCTCACCTGCAATCTGTCACTGCATTTTCATTTGGCAAGAAGTAGCTAACAGATAAAAGCCAGTAGATTTCCGAACTGCTGCTGATCTGGAAGTGCCTCTGGGAACACCCCTGTGATGCCAAGGCAAAGAGGTTTGTTTTCAGCTCCCCTACTCAGGTGTGTGTTGAAGGGTACACCGGTGAAGGTGGCCTGCGCTACACTGTTTGACAGAAGCAAACTGCAATGACTTTATGCAATGACTTACAGCAGGGTTGTACTTTAGGAAGCTACCAATATTTTGGGCATGTCTCCTCTCAGCTGAAGATTGGTACCTGACTCGTATAGTGGAGACTGACTCTGTACGAACTAATGCTACAGACATAAATACTCATTAGGTGTGTTGGCAGGCTTTCTGTGAAGAAGCTTAGGGTTCATAGCTCAGTTGTGTAGACACAGTGATTTAGAAACGTGGGATGTTGTCAATGAGGCTCTAACAAACCCCCCTGAGAGATATGCTTGTAAAACCTCTAAAATCCTTTGACGATATGTTGCTGATGGGGAGACTTTTTCATGTGATGTGACAAGTTAAACTTTGAGAAGAGAGTAGAGTGCCCTTTATTTTCTTGTTAGGAATTGAGATTGTCAAAAACCTTAATTTATTTTTTATATATTTGTCTGTAATTGGTGGCATGGCAGACTGCTGTATGCTGTTTTACCTTGAGCACTGATAACAGAAAGCATGTTACATAGGAGATTAACATTATCATCTCAGTTCCAGGAAAGAACAGCAATAGCTTTCTTTTGTGTTTAGAGTCTGTACCAACGGCAATATCTGTGGGAGGTAGGCTCTCAAACACACAGTTGAGCAGTTCATTATTTTCATGCTGTGGTGGCCAAAAATATTGTCCTTTGGATTCTAGGTCTTCCCACACTTGAGAAGGCTTGCACCTGCTATCTCTGGCAATAAAGCCATTCTTTTAATTGTTTGATTGTTTAGTTTTCCACAGTGAAGAATGCTATGGGAAGGGGATTGAACTGTGTTGCTGCTGTCATCTGAATGTGAAGGTCTGAGATAAATCACTGCTATGCACTTCTGGTGAGGGATAATTCAAAGGATGATTCAGAAGGTCCTGATACCAGCTGCTACATGGGTCGAAGTCTGTGTTAGAAGGACTTTGGGCCCAGTGTATCTGTCTCAATAACATTCAGAATCTTTAAACTAAAGATGCCTACTATTTAATAAGCCAAACAATGACAATTCGATAGATGCTTCATCATGCCACGACTAAAGTGTTCATGTTCAAGAAGATTCAGAATGCAGCTACTGCTTACATGCTTAACAAAGTGTCAAGAAATGTAATTATGCTGATAAGTATGGATGTGCCTATAGTAGTATTTTAGATTTGATGAGAAGTTTGCTTCTGAAGTGAAGCTGCCCGTCCTCACTGTGTTTTGATCTTTCCCAGTGGGACAGTCTTGGGATGCATAAAGCAGGAAGCTTTCAGGTGAATAAAACCCAGAAGTGCTGCTCCTGTAACACTGCAGAACCTGTGGGCATTCAGCATGGGACCAGACTGCAAATAGCTTTCACTGAACCCTTCAGCCCTAAAAGGTATGAAGAGTTAGCATCAACTTTCTCACTACAGACCTGCTTCTCAGTCAATTTACTAATGCAGACACAGCCTGTAGGGCACCTCCATGGTTCTGGGTCCAAGTGCATTCCAGTCATTACAAATCTTTTTGACTTCACTGAGGTCTGGATCAGACACCTTTGGCCAACCTTCTCTAAGTGAGCTGTTTGAGAAGCTTTGAAATACATACAGTGGGTTGAGAAAGAGAGGACAGAAGTGCTGAAGCCTGAAAGGCTAGATCCATCAATATTTTGAAAGCTTCCTTTACCTTAAGGTCAGCCATCAGATGAAATGGCTATCTGAGATCTGTAGAATGAGAACCATTAAATCAAACATAAGCAGGAAACTTGTTCCTGACAGCTGATCTGCTATGCTTTGGAGTATGAGTATTAGAGGGTCTCTAATATGTATCTTTGCCAGTATAACTTGGCAGTTCATGCTAAGATGCTTTCAGAGGAAAGACTGACATGTTAACTGCCATCAATTTAGACTGATACACAGCAAAAAAACGTGTTTACCTGGAAGTTTTGGCACAAACATAAACTTTTTATTAAGTGCATTCAATATAATTGTATAATGGCATATAGGATGCAGTATCAATGACTTATTGGAAGTAATCCCGGTTCAATTTTTTGTCCTTAAAAATAGATATAATGTTATAACTTTAAAGCAAAAGTCGTCTGGGAGTTACTTTCTGTCTGTTGTAGACGTGTGATGAGAATCTTGAGAGCCTCAGAAATTGAATGTTGGCAGCTGTGAGATTTCATTTTACTCATTGACGATTGGATGCAAATGTGAGCCAAAGCAACTGACACAGTATTGCTCATATCTCACATGTCATTGCTGAAAAAGTGTCATAAAAATGAATCACCTCTGGCCTGACATTATTCATACTGTCTATAATCTCCATGCATACAAAAAATAAAATCAAAATACACAGAAAATGAAACCACAGGAAAAGGCAACATTTCTACTGCTCTGGACTGCTTATCTGTAACACTGGTGTGCAAAAAAATCCTTATAAATGTGATGGGGGTTACCTGAGCCCTCAGGGGAGTTTTTATGAAGAGTTTTCTTTAGCTGAACTCGTGCTAATGTTCCATGTAATTTTCATCCATGTGTGTCTGGAATGACCTTCATTTCTCAGTAGGAGTGTTTTACCACAAGAGAGGGGAAGTGGAGGGGATAAAGACTACTTATGGACAGCTGAAGTTAAAATGCTTCACATGGCCCAAGGTACTCTTCCATTCCGTGTTTGGATAGGTGTAATTTAAGGCACATGTTGGAGCCTGACAAAGGATGATTTTAGGAAGATGGTTAGCAGTCCATGTCCATTTTATGCCAGTGAAATATTTCCTCTCTTCCAGGGGTGACTGATTACTTGTGCCAGGTTCCTTCTCCAAATCACCCTGGGAGGACTCTGTTTTTCCACGATTACAATGGGCACATAGAACCAGGCATCCCTAGACCAAAGTCATCCTTTGCAAAGAAACACCGCCACATTTATTCCACAGCGGAGAGAAGGTACGGTGCAGAACCTGTGAAACCCAGAAGAACGAAAAGCTTGTAGAGCAAGGGATGCACTGACACAATTGCAGTGACATTCCAAGATAATGCAGAACTCCTCATGAAACAAACCTCCAAATATAAAAGATCTTGTCTACCTTATTTTTCAGCAGAATTCTTGGCTGATCAGTTTATATGGATACTAGTTTTGGTCAAGAAATTAGTTTATGTCTAGAGGCATAATGCTACTCTATGTGCCTTTCTGAGGCCTCAGACAAAGTGCTCCTGAAATGCCACTTGTGTCATGGTTGCAAAGCTCCGCCAGCTGTGGGTAGTTGCGATAACAAAGAGACTTCCTTCTGAAGCTGGAACCAAACTGCTCTATTACCCTTTCTTCTTTTGTCTTGCTGTGGATGGATACTCTCTGGTTTGCTCAGCATTGCTAGGAACCTGGACGTTTTAAGCCTGAGGCATAGCTTTCCAAGTTTTGATAACATCATTTTGGTGTGTCAAAGCTTACCTTTCAGGGATTTTACTCAGTGCTGGAGGATGCTGTTCAGTGCACTGATGTACTGCACAAACATTACTGTTCTTTTCATTGCTGGTAGTTTTAATATGTATTTCTTGAATCCTGCTATCTAGCAGGTCACTGCAAACAAAATCTTTGACGACATAACCTGAAATGGTTGAAGTATTTCATTTTGCAGGTACATTCCTACTTTGTTCAACTGTATGCAGCCTGCATTTAACAGAAGATGAGTCTGTAGTATCCCTACCATGCAACCCCTCACATCTGTTCTTGCACATTATCATAACTTTTTGAACATGCTGTCAGATTTGCTGTTGCAAATTCTGAGTTTATGGCAGTTGGTCTAAATGCTGTTAGCCTTATAATATGCAGCCTAATTCACCCTCCCTGTACAAAAGTCTACTGCATCGTTATTGATTTCAACCTTTGGCTGCCTAATAGTTTCCTCTCCTAAACTATCAGCATTTTCTTTGCAGACCGATTGTGCATTGGTAGCCATTCAAATATTACATCAGAGCCTTTAAATGTTGATTCCTACACTAAGTGAACAACCTTGTCATACAGAAACTCTCTATGTAACTCGACCTTCCTGTGGTAATCCTCCACTGAATACTGAAAATTCTACTCAGGCATGCATTGTTAATTCATTAAAGAAATATAGCATTTTAAATTATTTAAAATCCTATTTTAGAGCTCTGAATCTGGTGTTTCTCTGCAAATAATGTCATACTGATTTTTTTTTTCATCTAATGTTTAGGATTTTAATCTCAAAATGTCCTCTCCCGTTAACTGTCATCAAATTGTAATGGCCTCAGGCTTTTTAAATGCTTAACAGTAATGATAATTGTGGTGAATATGGTCCATCTTCGTGTACATTTTTAATGCCAGTAGAGTAGATTTCTTCGTGATAACAGAAATTATTACAATGCTGGCTGAATATGAATGTATTTTCTCTACAGTATGTGTGCTCATACATTCCTAAAATTAAATTGCGTTTCAGTCCTTAAAAAGTTTTCAAAGATTGAAATATACTAGATAATACAATATCTCCTATGCATTGTAGCACACCAAAAATACTCAGGCAGTCATACTGCCCAATAACCTGAATTTACTAGCCTTATAGAAAAGCACTACAGAGTTTAATAGAAAATGGTAACCTTTCTACATGCTTTTGAACCTTTCTATATGAGGTAGCAAGGAATGAATGCTTCTGGGAGGATCGCTCAAAGCTACAGATAGGATGGGACCAAGCCTAGAGTTTTACTCAGCAAAGCATTTAAGCATGTGCTTGTACTGGAGTGTGAATCACCGTGCTGAATTTGGATGCGAGACACAGATATGCACATTTCCTATTGACTTCCAGGAGAGAGGGTCGTGATACGCAGCAGAGACGCACTACTGCTTTCTACTCAGCAAAACTGAGATAATAGAATATTTTGGCACTGTGATGGCTTTCATGTGAAAACTGGGATTTTGGAAGTTGTAGATTTGCATTCTGTGCCCTTTAATTTTCAAGCAGCCTGAAGGTAGACTGATCCCCTTTCCTCTGATCAGCTGCTGAGGGAACAATCCTGACTCTATAGTTCTCCTATGACCATAGCAATTCCTCTCCATCTGCATCTTACGGTCACAGAACAATTTAGGTTGGCCTGATCCAACCTCTATCTCCAAGCAGGGCCAACTTCAAAGCTGGATCAGATTGCTGGGGGCCCTGAAGAATTCCTGACAGCCCTGAAGTCCCTGACAGCATCTTTAGTTAACAGTAGTTGGTGCAAAGGGAAAGTCATTGCTGGCGCTCGTTCTCAGACAACTGAAGACTTGCATAAAGTCTGAAAATGATGGATCTAACAGCTTTCTGATTATTGAAGTGGGTTACTAAAGCCTAAGCGTCATGGGCTACCACAGTCCATTTCAAAGGAAGGCTTTTCTTTCTAAGGATAATTTGCAGTTCTGTATGAATGCAGTTTTTGTGGGAGGGCTTTTTGCCTAAATTAATTGCTAGAAAAACGTACTACAGCAAAAGCCGCCACCCTCTGAGACAGGCAAATCCTCTGTGAAAATCATTGTGTGTATGTGTTGTGAATATTTGATCTAATACTACCTCTGCAGGCTCTCTGGTCACAGGCCTGGCTGTCTTAAAGATGTGTTAAAATGATGGTTGGATATAGAAACATATATATTGAAGGCGAAGAATGGAAGAAAAGTTTAAACTTGCCTGCTCAGCTGTTTCTTTGGCCTCTTTCACCTTACGGTTCATCTTACGTGCATAACAGCAAAGGTTTCCAATGGCATCATGCAAAGTGCCTGTTCTTCCTGAAATTTTGCCTTTGGTGGAGGAGCTCTTGTCTGCCTTTTGAGGGAGCATCTCAGCTACAAGGAGCCATGCAAGCAGTACAGCAGGACCCTGCCAGCAGGCCTACTGAGAATTCAAGAGCAAGCACATGTTGTAAATGCCGAAATGTGGGAAATGTTGCACACATCTGCTTCGAAGGGTAAGTGCTCCTTGGTGAGACGAACTGGCCTTTCTAATTAATTATGGGACCCAGTGCTGAAGGCAGTAGAGGGTGAGATAATAGATTTTGTCCAGGAAAAGTGTTGGACAAGTCAATATCTGCAAAAGTATTTATGCACAGGTATTTTCTTTCTCCAAGGTTTGACACAGTGTAGAAGTCTGCCTTCACAATTTTCTATAAAGGCGCTATTGACTGATTTGCTAAAATGCAGGTTTAGCAATATTATAATGCACAGTACACTATTGTTTAATTATGAAAAAGAATTCACCTCCTCCTGCAACTCATTGTGGAGATCCACAGCCTGGAGGGAAGGAAGGATGGAAACACCAGTCTTGCTCCATAGGGCTCTTGCTCCATAGGAGGGAGGAGCAGCTCTGAAGCAAGGGAAGGATTTTTGAAGCCGCCATTACAAAGGAAATAACGCTCCTTGGTCTCCCTAGTTCTGTGAATGATTTTATTTACTGTTTCTTTTGTGGACTTCCTGATCAGATCAGCTCTAGAGCACATATCTGCCTCTGTCTTGGTGGAGTTTAGCCTTAGGCTTGAAGTTAAGCGCAGGTGCTTAAGTGGTTTCCTAAACTGCATCAGTAGAAGGGCTGATCCAATATCCGTTCAAGTCAACAGAAAGGTCTGAACTCTGTCCTGATAAAGCCGAGGTGGGGACGATTAGTAGTCCTAATGGATGCTACTAATGTAGCACGAAATATTTTGGCTTGTATCTTCACTCATAGTGCTGAAAATGTTACTCCTAGCAGGAAAAAAAAGTAAACCTAAGACTTCTTCCTGTATTTTAAGCATTCAGCTTGCATTAGTTACTGATAAAGATCACGCATTCTGATAGAAATTCTTCAGAACAGTTAAAGAGTTTCCTAAAGAACACAAACAACTCTGTTCTTATCTGGCAGCGTACCCTGTGTGAAGAAGCCAAAAATAATTGTATTGACTCCTCCTGGCTTCCCTTTTGAAACAAAAAGCAGCAGCCCGTTGTCTGTTCTTTCTCAGAAGTCAGTGGGAAAAGTTATTGAGATGAGCACCACAGTATGCACCAGCACACTTCTGCTCATAGCTAACAAATGACAGGATTCCTTCTTTTCCATTTTGGTGTTGGGAGCAATTGTTTTCAGAAGTGCCCTATTTAAACAGGCCCACAGTTGTAAATACGGCATGGACAGCAAGATCTCATAATCTTTTAATTTGTCCAACCTTGCAACAGGTAGTGTAGATAATAGTCTAAGATTACATTTGAAGGATGTGCATCCTTCACAATAACTTTATTGTGCCGTGGTTTCAATTGTTTTTAGAGCAAACAATTTTATTCAATTCTGCTTCCTAGCTTGTACATATATGCTAAATACTCTGAGAAAACAGAAGATTCCATCAGAGCTTTTCTAAGATGTCAAATATTTGCAATGTTTGTAAGTATGCTGACTGTGTAAGCATATATATATATGGAGGTGCGTGCATGTGAATGGAGATGGCTTTTAAATAGTAGCCAGGGCATTGAGGTATTTCTGCAACAAAGTCTGTTCCTGATTTCCTCACAGGCAAAGAAGAAAGCCTATCAATTAGCCAGTGCAATGGATCTGCACAAAAATACCTTTGCAAACGTAAGCTGCTGCTTATTACTTAGTTGCCCTCAGAGGCAGGTTTTTGAATGTTCGAAGTCCATAATGAAAATTGCATTCCTGCTCTTAGCCTTCCTCTTATCCTTCTTTTCTACTGCTCTCCCTGGAAAGGGGGCTACTTTCATATTTTATTTATTTGTCAAAGACCTTTGCAGCAATCGGTCCTTTAAGTCTCCTCGGTGCTGACATTGTTACATCACTTGAAAACAGCACAGAAAAATGATAGTGTCCTCTTGGTGCTGGGGCTCAGCGTGAAATTCCTGTCACAGTGTTTGTTGTTGCAGCATTTCTCTGAGCTTAGGGACAACGGCTGGCAAGAGATTTCCTCTCTTAACGGAATTTTTAATTTTGGTTTGAAGCAGAGGTATGCAGACGAGGAGCCCCACTGGTGCCTGCATGAGGAGGAGAGCCTGGCACAAACTCCAGTCTAGCTCAGCTACTGCCACCAGAAACTTCCCAGGAAGTGTTGACTGGTTGGAAAAAGGGGAGTAGGAAGGAGGAAAGCATACTGGCTTTCCAAAAAAAGTTACTGCTCCTTCCACTGAAGCTTCTCACCTGGCTGTATCATGGTTTGTGGGAGCTGCTGTGCCTCTGCTTCAGCTCTTCTCTCTTTCCCCTCAGCATTAACTTCCCATTGCTGGGCTTATAGGCGTTGGTGAGGAATTAGCACAGGCAGTGTTGTTTAACAGGGAATCATCTACGCTGTTGGTTTCCTGTGAGCTAAATAACAACCTACGACAGGCAGCTGGGGTAGGGATTTACATTTACTTTTATTACACGGAAGCTTTTCTAATCACATCAGGCTGTCCTTCAGGGGTAATTAAGCAAGTATATTTCTTATTATTCCTCCAGTAAAAGAGTAGCTTTGAATTTGCAGTTAGACCTTCAGGGTAGGTTTTATGTATGGAGTCCAGATATTTTCAGCCATCCTAAGAGACCACCCTCAGTTACAGTGGTGTAACTCCATTGCATCTGATGCAGTTCCTGGTGATTTACCCAACATAGGACGAGTGTGTCTTATGGGCTCTTCTGTCTCTGCTGATCTCAAAATGACAAGTCAAACAAATGCTTCAAAGCAGGAGTAGTAGTCATTTGTTCATCGACAGTGCCTATCAGTTTCTTGCAACAACGCACATGGGTGTTGTTATTTTTTTATTTTTCTCTGAGCAGCCCCAGATCTTCCCATACTAATAAATGTGAGTTATATATCCATCTAGTATTGTGAGAATATCAAAAGTGCCTGGTTCCTTATTTGTTGCATCTGGCTCAGTTCCAGGCTGCAGATTAATTTTGATGTTTCAGAATCTTTGGCAATAGAGCACTGAAAATGTGAAAAAATATACAATAAAATATATTGAAAGCAACTTGAAACGTCAGGTAGAATTCAGTGGAAATAATGTACCCATCAAGGGAGATTAATGGCATTTCTGCAGAACACTTCACTACTTTTGCATTCTAGATGGGCAAATAACCCATTACTCTCACAATTACTCATGGCTACAGATGTGGATATTCTTTGTATCTGACGATCTTTGCTCTCATGTGTCTTCTACCTAGTGTGTTCTTCTCTTTTAATTATTTCCTGAGGCCCTTCAAACTGCCCTTTTACCTTCAGGCATCTCCAGCTTGCCAGTCTCTCTCTTTTGCAGGTGACCATTCCCTTTCTCCAGTCCTTTATGTTGTGATGTGGAATACACTTCTTTCTGAAAGGATTTTTTGATCAGGTAGGGTTTTTCTCTTTGACTAGAATGGGAAAGAAATGGTGCTTTTCCCTCATACCTGAGGTTTTCAACTGGCCTTTATGTGAAGTGTACCTTTGCTGAGGAATTAGAGATGACTTTTGTCTGGTATGGTGAGGATATCAGGCATGGATGGTGATGTCATGTCTTCATTTGTTCTTTAAGACTACCCAAATGACCAGAAGAAAAGCAGGAGATCATCTCCTCTCTAGTTGGTAGGTTTGGGTAAAGAAACTTCTAACACCAGTCTTTAATGTTTCTTCCAGCTGGTGAAAGTGGCCAAGGAGAGCTGTGGTCTAGCAGGTAAGTGTTGGAATAAACTGTAGGTGAATTTCACTGTAGAAATCTTTGAAGAATTACAACGTTAATGACAGCAAGTGGGTTTTTTTTCAAAAAATGCTTGAAGAATTGTCTGTTCTTTTCCCTCAGATGTGGGAAAAGGACCATGAAAGTGTTTCAGACTTACTAAAATGCAAACAATGACCCTCAACATAAAGTATGATTGCATCTGAAATGGCTCTCACTTAGGTGCTGCTAATATTCTGGTTTTATTGGGGAAAAAGTAGGTCATCAGTAAGAGCTGAGATTGTAGCCTCAAAACTGAAAAACAGAAGTTTCAGGTGAGGGACAAATTGGTTTTGCCACTTGCTTTACTTGCTTCTAGTTCAGAAACGCTGAGAGGCTCTTTTGTGACTGGGGCAAGGAAGAACAGAGTGAATGTTGCCCTGCAGTGGTACCCGTTATTGTGCTTGCCAGCTGTGACACTGCTCTTTAGCAAGTGCACCAGGAGAAAACCTTCTGCCCAGATTCATCTGGCTCTCAAGAGAAATAGTAAAGCCCAAAGAAGGGCTCTGCTTTGCTTTGCAGTGAAATAGGCTCCTCCCTTTCATTTAAGGTCCTGCTTTTAGCTTTAGCAGAAGCCCAAATCCCTTTTGAGTCACCTTGTCCTACTGCCTCTTGCCTCTCACATGTTGGCTCACATTTGCCTCATTTCCCTATCCTTTATTTTCCTTCTGTCACCTTTAAATTATGCTTTTTTCGCACTTGCTTATCCCTTTCCTTTGCTATGTATGTTACAAAGTATTTGTTGATTGGTGCCCCTTTCTTTCACATATGTTACTTTGACTTGCTTTGGGGCTTTCCTTGGCTTAGAGCTCTTCTGCTCCTTTCTCAAATTCTTCCTTTTATTTGGTACTTCTGTGCTCAGCAATGTTTACACCATCCTTTTGACATGCTTTTTTCATTCTTTCTTTTTTTTTTTTTTTTTTCTCCTTCTGGTCTCCCCAGGTCTCTTCATCCTCCACCTACAGCTTTTTTTCTTCCTGTTTCCTTTACAGGAAACTTCACATAAATATCCCAGAGCATTCCTTAATATTTCACTTCCATGAAAATTTGGGGGTGTTGTCATGTCATAGGATTTACTGTAGGTCTGAATAGTTTCAAAGAGAAATATTGTTGGATTGTAGCCAAAGCATCAAAGCCTTCATTGCATTACATGCAGCCAGAGTAGATAAGGAGGTGAGCATGACCGTCATCTCCATGTCTCAGTCATGATGCTTGAGCCTGGATTTCCAAAAAGCCCCCAGAGAAGGCTTTTAGCCCAAACCCAGGCAGAGAGATCCACTACAGCTTGGTAAAGCCGATAATGTGAGAATACATCAGATGCTGGTTCCTCGTTTGTTTCTGCTTGAAAAGTCATGGGCGAGCAGCCACGCTGAGGTCACAGTTTGCTGCACAGTGTGCTACCACTTCACCTTGCTTCCAGGGGCATGGCTTCAGGGCAGGTGCATCTAAATATTGAAGCACCTTAGCCAGGCTCCAGACACAACCTGCAGAGGAGGCTTCAACAAGGCTCATCCTACTCCCTGGGAAGCTGCTGTACCAAGGAGGACGAGGGAGCTTTTTGCCTTTCTTCTCCTCCCTCCTGTGAGCAGCCTGTAATATGTGCTTTCATGCAGGGGTCTTGCTCAGAGAGTCAGGAGGAGTTTGTACAGGCACTGGTGCGCTTGCCAACAGATTTTGCAAGAGCAGAGCTCTGCCTGTGGGAAGCCTGAGAGGTGACAAGATGAGAGCTGAGTGCTGCCATCCGATGTGGTGTTTCACTAAATACCTTCTTGTCCGTGCAATGGAGCGGAGGTGGGAGAAGTCCCCTCCTCAGTCCCTGTGGGGTTGCCAGGGAAGTAAGGGTAGAGAAGACAGCCTGCTGCTGAGACACATGGCATTTAGGAGAGGTGAGGGGGAGTGTGGGTGGGGAGAAAGTTGTCGTGTTCAGTTAACTGCAGGTAGAGGCAGCTGCTGGATGGTTTGTGCGAGCGTGTGTTGGGCTTGGGGCAAGTTACCACGGTCGCTGGGCACTGCGGGCACCATCAGCTGAGCTGTAGCAGCCAACAAGCTCCGCTCAGTGTCTGCAGCTGCTGCCTCGATTTATCTCTGCTGATGTCCTGTCAAGCAGCATGGTTTTAATTGAGTGAGGGCTGGGGATGGTGAGAGGAAACTGTGGGGAGGAGGACAGAGGCACTTAACCAGCATGGACCTTTACTCCCTCCAAACTCCCTTTCCACCTCCTCCTATTGCCAACAATATCACTGCTCAGAAGGCACATGCACCCCCTCCCCACGGCATCCTTCTTGCTCCCTCCTCCTCCTCCTTCTCCTTCTCCTCCTGCTTATGGATGGATGGGGGTCTTGCACAGGGGAAAAGAGGAGCTCTCACAACCACAGCATGTGGTATCTGACCTGGGGTGCCAGGTCACCTCAGGCTCTCTTCACAAAAAACAATGAGAAAAAGCTTCCTCAGAGGCTTGTCTCCCATTGCCTCCAGCACATGGGCAGCTTGTCTCCCTTCCTGACTCTGTGGCCCTCTGAGAACCATCTCCTGTGCTGCCTCTTTCCCTAATTTCCAAATTTCTTGCTTTCAGGCCTTCTTCCTCCCTCTCTGGGGTCCTTTCTTCAAATACGCTTCTTTCAGAAATCCTTCTGATAGCTTGTTCTCATTATCTTAATGAACAATTAGAGAGTGAATCAATCAATGTAATTCCCATGCTCTCTCTCCTTGTCTTCAAGCAGCATGAGTTATACCTCTGCTTTGCGGCCAGCTGGGCTAATGTTCTGTGGGCAGCCCCAGCTTTTCATGGGATAGGGAAGTAAGTATTCAAAGGCATGAGAAAAACTTCTGTGCTTCTGGCTTTCACACTATTTAATTTTTTAGAGGAGAATATTAAGGCCGGCTGGGGTAGGTGGGTAAAATAACATGTAAGCAGGAAAAGAGAACAGAACCGATGGCTATTTTTTACTTGTGGGAGAAAAGAATCCAGAGTTATTGCAAACAAAAACATTTCTGAATTGCCAGTTGGTATATGAATCTCACTGGGCGCCTCAGCCAGTAAAGGATTGGCTGCCTGTAAGCTCCATCTCCAGCAGAGTTCTGCTTAACTGAAGCACCAAAACTACCTGTAATGCCAGTGTGCATTGTACAAATGTTTAAAATAGGGTAATGCAAGCTCTGCTGATACCCATTGAGGTTCTGGCCGGGCTTTTTTCCAGTCAGACTGAAAAGGATGCCACCTTGCACAAAAGGCATAAACCAAATATTTGTATGCAGAGTCGTGGATAGTTCCGCACTGATATTTGAATTTAAGCATTCATTAAAATCGAAATAGCTTCAAGTCAGTGGGTGAGCTGAGAGGGGAAGACAGATAATGCTACTGTGAATGGGGCCATATAGCAATGCTTTGCTCCCAGCAGACTGTGCAGATCCTGGTAATGTTTTGTCTTTATGTGTTTCTCACCTTCTGTCTTACCTCTTTAACTTTCTGAAGGAGCAGGGAAATAATTGAACGCTGTGCTGACTTTCTAAGTTGCTGTAAACAGCCACGAGAGCCACTGTTTCAGAATAGTGAAGTCAATTTCTTGCTGCTCTTGGAGCTATTGACAGGCTCTCAGGAGGCTGAAGCAGATCACTCCACGAGTCCCACACCTTGCTGCTCTGGCTCCCTCTTTCCTTTTTGAAAGTTAAGATGCCGAGGGGTCAGGATGACTACACTTACCATCTCAAAACAGTCTGGCTCCATTCATATTCCATGGCAGCAGGAGCCTGCTCAGGTTTTCAGAAGGATTCACTGCTTCATCATTTGCCATCTTCTTGCAGTTTAGTAATAGGCACCCGATACATGTCACTGTCAGCTAGAAGGTGCTATATTTAGATGGATCAGTATAGTGATCTCTATGTTCGTGTTGGTGGGTCACGCTAGAAATAGCACTAAAATGACACACTAAATAAAGTAACAGTTACATTAATGAAAATAGAGAATTTTATTTAGTTACTTACAATCACTACTCAAATTAGAATCCTCCTGGCATATTACATTTTCATACTGAATTGAACTTACTCTATACTGCCCTTACCCACTTTCAGTCATTTTTCAGTCTGTTTTTTTCTTTTTTTTTCCATAGATACCACCTGCGTAAAATGCTGCAGGTGGTACCGTAAAAGGGAAGTTTGGGTATATGAAATTGAAACAACATAGATAATTTTGTATCTGAAAAGAGATAAAAGTAGCTTTCTGGGGAGTGTGACAACCACAGTACTCCTGCTAAATGCTGAAAGTGGAATAACAGAAGAAATAAGAGAATATCCTTTGTAGATTTTCAAACCTACCATAACTTGGAGGAAGATTGAGTTTGCAACTCAGAGCTCCTATTTTCTTTTTTTTTTTTTTCTAGAATACAGGTAGAATGTAGTGTATTAGTTGACATTTCATTTATATTGCTGACATATTTTACAGCCAGGAGTGGTAAAGCAAATAATTAAAAATCATGCGTGTATGGATGAGTGGAATCTATGGCAAACTGCATTTAAAAAGAATAAATCACACAATATGTAATTCTCAATAAGCTTGGTAAAAAAAACCAACCAACCAAAAAACAAATAACCACACAACAAAACAAACCCTTTGGAATTTGTTTAAAGTGTCAATATTTTCAAAAAAAAATGTGTTTGGAATGACCTGTTAAAAATATATTTCAGCAAATTGGCCATGTAAAATATGGCTCATTTGTCACATTGCATTGTAAAAATACCAAAAGATTTCAGTGTTTAGTTTTTTTCAGTTTTAAAAGGGAGATTTCATTTCAAAGCTGAAAGCCATTCCAAACTCAAGACCGAAATGTTCCATGAAAAATGTCATTGTTTTTAAACATTTTTAATGAAAATTTTGCAAAGTTCATGGCTTTGCAGAATGTTTTGCTGTGTTCAGTATTTAATTTTCTGGGAAGGCAAGTTAATGGTGAAAAGCTTTCACAGGAAGGTGTAATCAAGCAGCTTCTTATGCAAAATCAGTGGCCTGTGATGACAGTCAGTATTTTTGCAGTAGTTTTCAACAAAGGTTCCTCATATTCTATGCACACTTCATGATCTTCTTGCTTATCTTCAGAGGTTTTGATTCCATAGTGTATTCCTAGGTAAACTGCAGAATAATTCTAGATTATGGAGTGTTGGGTTTGTAGAAGCTGGAGACACTGATGGGTTTCCAAGGTATGCAGAGTTGCATTTCTCCTTTGTTCTCTTGGCAAGGAGAATGAGCGCTTGTCGCTGCCCAGGTGGAAAGGCAATTGCGTTCCTTTTCTGTTGAATCAGCAAGAAATGGGATGGGTTTGTGTGGGCTCTTTCAACATTGTTGATATTCCTAGCGCATAAAGGGGAAGAAAGGAAGGAAACCCCCAATGTATTTCTCACGGAAAATATACCACCTTTCCTCCTGCTAATCTTCCTGATATTCTTGCAATGGAGCAACCTCCGTTTAACCATGACAGCATGTAAAGTAAAACATTTTTTTTTCCTCTTGGTTCCACTCCTTAGGTGAAGAGGCAGGGAGCTATGTGAGTTATCACCTCCACAAGTGGTACCTTCCTGGCCCTCAAAGGGGCACTCTCACTTTCTTCGCAGCCCTCTGGCATCTTCCTCTTGTTCTTCAAGCACTGGCCACTCTTCTCTGTTTGGCTGCAGTGGTCCTCAAGAAAAGTCCCTGTGGGGAGCCTGAGGACATCATTTCTAGTGTCTTTGATCCTGTGCTCCTTCTCGTTGACCCACATCCCCCAGTGGGAACCCTCTTTAGTCTCAAGCCTGGTGTGTCTAGGTGCTGGCAGAGGGGGGCAGCAACCCAAGGCAAAAATCTGATATGTGCTTCCAACTTCTGCTGGAGAGACAAGGTCACAGGTAATGGAGTGTGTGCAAGGCTAATGTGACCTCAGAGCACTTTAAAGGGCCATATTCTTTCCTTCCACGCCAAAGGAAGAACTATTGCAGGCAATTTGGCAGGAACTAGCTGGCAATTAATGGAGCAACAATTTCAACTATTGTAAGGCTCTATTGTGAGGGTATTGATGGCAAAATGACTGATGCCTCCCAGGCTGCAGGTAAATGTGATTTCTGATGCTGCAGTCGGGCTGACCAAAGGGCAGTCAGTAATGACAGGGACTTCTGCTAGAGAATTAGGCTTTTGTAGGAATAAATAACAGCAATATATACTATGTTACATGTAATATTACACATATCTCTTTGTGATTCTTGATTTTTAATAGGATACAGTTCAGTTCAAGCCTAAACAAACAGAAGTAAAAGAGGTAACTTACAGCTAGCTGGCTGTTGATTTCGGTAGATAATGTTGCTAAAGGCAGCTCAGGCTGGAAATGCCTGACCTTGCCGCTTCTGCGCCTTGGCCACCATACCTGGAGATGGCTATCAACATGGGTTGGTGTGAGGAGTAATGCTTCTGGGGAGGACCCATAGGGGAGCGTACCCTTTTGCTGTGTTGGGTAGCCCCATACCTCAGTGCTCTTTGCAGTCTTGCTTCCCAGATCCTCCGTGGCCAATTGCCATGGGGAGAAAAAGACCTCTGAACATGGAAAAGCAGGCTGCAGTGTTTGAGGAGGCTGCCAGGGTATGCTGCTGTGCCTGTCCTCTGTGAGAGCGTGGGATTTGTTCAGCTGTCAGTGCTTGTGCCTCTCTAGTCATGTTGCAAGCCTGGGAGGGGGAAACAGATACACCGAAACAGACGATGAACATTATTCATTATCCTGATTTTGTGGGAGGGCTCACAGTTCAAGTGCTGTGAGGGAGTAATTGAAGCACTAAAACCAAAGAGCTGGCTTGTCACAGTGCTTGAGAGAGGAATGAAAAAATAAGTGGAGAGAAGGGAGTTCAAATGTGTGGGAGAATGGCGGTGGCTGAAATT
Source organism: Cuculus canorus (assembly GCF_017976375.1). Taxonomy (NCBI): domain Eukaryota; kingdom Metazoa; phylum Chordata; class Aves; order Cuculiformes; family Cuculidae; genus Cuculus; species Cuculus canorus. Next base: position 116,989,391 of record NC_071401.1, on the reverse strand, counting down.
TCAGCCTGCTTGAGAAATTGGATCTCTTCTTGTATTACTGTCTTAGCCAGGGACTTTGTGGGGGTGCTGCAGCTAGCTCAAGCTGGATGAAGTTGACAGAAGCACAAACAGGAGTTCTCCTTGCTCCTGTCACAACATCTGAGGAGAGGGAATGTGGGAGGTGTTCCTCCCACAGGATATGGGGAGGGTTTCCTGCTTTACCCAGGGTCATCTTTACTCCTCCACAGTCTTTCTGTCAGCATGCAATGATGGAGCCTGTTCTCAGTGTAACCTCCTAAAATCTCTATTTCACTCCAGTCCTCTGTTCACCAGATGTAGATATGGGCATTTTGGGGTAAAACCCACTTGTTCTCCAGCCCTTTTTCTGGTCATGGGAGTTTACAGGGCCCTGTAGTGCATCGCACTTTGCTTAACTTTCCCACTGGTGGAAGACATAAAATGGTAAGTTATTCATCTTTCAAATGAGAGATAAATCCTAAATCCTTGCTAATCCTTGTATCCATAGCACAAAACCATACAAATGACAAGATGTACAGAGCTTCAGCTCATTAAGAAGAGGCAATTATGCAGCCAACTGCAGCGCTGGGCAGTGGTGGGTAAAACTCAGATGTTTAATTTGGTGTGGGAAAAATTAATTTCAGAACTTGTATTGTCTAATTCACAAATTTACAAGCCTGTCAAATGCATGAAGGTACTGCTAGAATGAATGACCTCTGTTTTTAGCCAGAATAGATAAGTCTCTGTGTTAGTACGGCCCTCTTGTTTCCAGTCCTGGGTGATTTTCAAGAGGGAAAAAGGAGAATTTTAAGTAAAGTTGGAAAAAATCATAGCAAAAAGGTGAGAAAATCCTACAATCTCTTTTGGCTTCGTAAAACAACCAGTTCCAGGTGGATCTGAGCTTAAGGGTATAATCCAGTTCCCATAGTCCTGTTTCCTCCTACATAATTTCTCCATACCACAAAATATTTCTGTAAGGCAAATGGCTGGGGTGGTTTGGGTGGGAAAGACTTAACACAGTAGAAATGCAAAGAAAATCTTGATATGTTGAAAGTTTCTTTCATGATTTCACAAGCCTTTCCCTATCCCTTTCCTTGGTGTTACTGATGAATGCAGCCTGTCTGGAAAATGGACACGCTTATGCTACTATATAGAGTGGGTTTTGAGAGAGTCCTAAAAGATTTTAACTCATCCATCAACTGATTATATTGTCATTGCCACGTAAGGCTGTTGAGCATTGAGCATCTATTACTGCGGCTCTGATTGAAACATTGCCCTTACTGTGCAGAACTATTTAACTTTGTCTCTTTGAAATGAAATGTGAAACGTTTCTTATCTTGCAAAAAAAAGACAGATTTCTTCTCAGCCTCTTGAAAAACAGGTACATGAATCTGAAAACATTTTTTGTTGTTGTTGTTTTAGCTGAGCAACGCTTGATTTCTTCTCCAGTGGAAAGAGCGCACCGTGGAGTGCAACACGAAAGGTGAAGCGTGTGTCCTTTCCCCTGGGAACTTCGCATTTTGCGGCTTGCAGAAAGAAGCACGCTTGAGTGCTATATGGAATAAGGTCAATTTCCCGACTCCCTCTCCTCACCAAGAGGTTATTAGAAACGCACAGCTCCCTTAGTTTATCCGAGGCGGGGTCTCCCACTGCTGTCGGAGGCTCATCCTGGGGCCGGAGATCCGGCAGGGATGAGGGTGTCCGCTCCGCCGCTGGGTGCCAGTGCAGCCCCGGAGTAGGCAGCTCCCTGCTTCTCTCTAGGTTCCCCGTACTCTCCTTTCCCCTTCTTTATTTCGGCTTCTTTTCCTCTCTTTCTTCTCTTCCCCAACCCCCCCCCCCCCCCCCCCCCCCCCCCCCCTCCGGCACCGCCGCTTTCCCATTGAAATGCCAGGGAAGTCACTCCTTGCGGGCACGCCATGCGGCTCCCTGCCCAGCCTTTGGGAGGCTGCGGTGCCCGGGAGGCAATTTGGGGTTAAGAGAGCAAAGAGGGAGGACGCTGAGCCCGAGCTTCCTCTGGCGAATGTTTTGGCAGTTTCCGAATCTGGCTGCTCGCTGTGTCTTTGACCTGGAAATCGCGGGGAGGCGAGTGGGACGGGCAGCAAGAAGGGAAAACCATGCTCCGGCGGGGGCTCGGCAAAAAGGCTGCTCTTTCCACTTTTTGGTGCGATGTTTTGAGCTGTTTTGGCTTTTTCTCTCTCTATTTTTTTTTTCTTCCCGAAGCAAAGCTCGGTTTGTGCAGCAGCTCTTCTTCTCCCACTGCCGTTCACCTCTGTTGTCCCTTCCTGCAAAGCTCCCGGGGTGTGGAAACGGCAGAGCCTGGGGACATAGTTGAAGGGGATAATTCAGATGAGTAGGAAGGATTTAAGCTTTCCAGGTAACCTGGATCTGTGGCTGTGAGAGCATGCCTCTACCCATGGCAGTGCCGAGCATTTGTGACTGATTTAGTCTAACGCCTTTGGTTAGAACAGTCTCTTTCTGAAATCCTGCTCTCTTTGGGTTTAAAGCAGGACAGTTTGGAAATCAATAGTATATATCAAAAGGCAAAATTGACTGGGAGGCTGAAAGAATTTGTGAATCTGGCTGTGGCAGTTTATTACTTCTAGAGTACTTTTCACCCAACATCAGGAAGATGCACCAATCTGTGTCAGAAAATCTTCACCTCCAAAATAAAAGTAAATAAACAACATGCAAATAAGCTGGCCTTCTCGAGTAGCACAGGGAATTCATAGCAGAATAGGAGAAAGAAAGCAGGACCTCCAAACCCTGCATGCTCTGGCCAGGTAGAGAAATGCATGATTGTAACCCTTAGCACAGCTATGTCAAGATATTTAGCCTACAGTCTAATGCTAGATGGTCTTCTGAAAGTTATTGCCTCTAGCTAGTGCTATGATACCTTGGAAACTAAAGATCATGAAGCTGCTGTTCAGAAGCACCTCTGCACTCCTGGAAATTTTTCCACCATTAGATACTATGTTTTATTATTTTGTTTTGACCAAATTACTAAACATTGAACAGAGGATATTGCTTAATGCAAGGTTGTGTTTCTCCTGCAGACTGAAAGCCTGGAGCCTGCTATTCCTGAAATGGCTTTAAACATCTCCTAATAATGCTAAGGACCATAGATGGGCATCAGGAGGAAACTAGGCTTTTTTAAAGCAGCCTGTCACTGGGACATCGTTTCTCCATGAGCTGTCAGGAGCACTGTGTCTTTTGAATGGCTCCTGTTCACAAACATAAAAAATATGTCATTATTTTGTATTCCCAGAGAGCCAAAAGAAGGCATTCTGCCCCAGGCTGCCTTCAAAAGTAAAGATCCTGTGATCGGCAGTGGCAGTGATGTGAGAGCTAAAGGGAGTCGTGAGGGAGGAAGCAGAGAGCTGTGAATGATGGAGACCAGCTGGGTGTGGGTTTAAAAACTGCCAGTGGAAATGCCCTTTGGTGGTGCCTGTATGACAGAAGCAGGTGAAATCAGGCACATGCCTGACAGCGCAAAGTCATCACCTCTGTCTAATGGACGTCCTGCTCTAAAGGGTGAAGGCAAGAGGTGGAAGGGGAAAGGGTGAGTGACAGAAAATGAAGTTTAGGCACAGCTCCCCTGAATGATGTCCTTTTCACAAGGCCACAGGGGAGGGTGTGTGTAGGGGAAGGAAACTCTCACTGACCTGATCTGTTGAGCCTTGAGTTTCAGCTCTTTCTGGAATAAAAAACCAAATTCAATCACCTCTGTCTCCTGAGGTGCAGAAAGCAATGCTTTCTCTTCCCCTGTGTTCTTCTCTGGAGCCCAAGCCTCTGTTCAGCTCTCTCTTTTCTTGCTTTGCCCATCCTGTCTCCACTGTGTCAGCATGCAATATCCTTTTCCAGGAAACACCATATGCGCTCAGTGTTTAAAAGCATCACGTTTCTTCCAGTTAACATCCAAATAATGTTAATTCTATTTTCCTGCCTAATTCTATTTCCTTTGCTGGCGCTGCTGATTATGAAGACATTTATGTGTAAGTACAGGCGTTCTTCTCCCTTTATCATCCTGATTCCTTCAGTGGTGCAACGATCTAGCACTCATGACACCACAATTCATCACCAGTGACTGTATTACTGATGCAGCTGGCACCAGGCAGTCTTTAAATCAGGCAGTGGTAGAGGCAGGTCCCAGATAACAAAGTAGAAAGCAGAAAGCAGAAGCCTGTGTGTAGATGATGTTGTGGCTGCTAATCTGTATGTGTCTCTGGGAACATAAAAACTGTGGGGTGCCTAAAATGTAACACTAAGCAAAGTTTGCCTAAGCAAGATGGAGAGTGTGGTGGTAGATGACCTTGGTTGTCCTATACAGACAGCTTTGCTCCCGAAATGGCCATTGCATGCCACTGATCAACTGCAGTCACTTCCCACACTGACTCCCTGCCCCATCAGGTTTGCAGGACTAGGGTGGGGGTCCCCTGGGAACCCAAGTAACCTGGCTGGGGTAGAGGCTTGTCTCTGCAGTGCCCTCCTCTCTGGGTGAGTGTGATGGTATGCTGGAGGATTCTCATCTTTGGCCAGTCTGTTGGAGAGTGAGAGGAAAGGGTGGCAAGAGACAGCACCTCTAAGAGGCTGAACTGCATTTCTGCTTTGAACTCTCAAATGTGAATGTAAATTGCAAATATTAAACACTATTTCCCAGTGATTAATATGTTTTGCATTTCTGCATCACAATCTACTAACACCTTTTAATTTCCTCTTCCACTCTCACTTTTGTGTGTTTATTTGCATTGTGTCTCTTCTTTTTTATTTTTCAAACTCCATATCATAGGTGTGTCTAGGTAGCTGCAATGAAGGAAACTAAGGTTTCCAAGTAGGAGGTGAATTAAGGAGGGGGAGATTCTGTGTACATCATGGTGGTAACAGTGGCAGCCTTGGTTTATACTTAAAGTCATTATAATACGAGATGGTGGTGACCAGACATAACCTCTGTGATCTCTTGCCTGTGGAAGTGAGGTGGGTGCTGACCCAGTGTAATGAACCAGTGGTCTTCAGCAGCACCTTGGCTACTTGCTAGAGTACATGCAAATGTAAATGGATGTGCTGCTTAAACACTCTGGTTGTGTGGTTGGCTGCCAGGATGCCTTGGCCAGCCACTAGCAAGGCAGCCTCAGAGAGGCAGTGGCAATAGCTGTGACAGCTACTACCATCAGGATGGAGGGGAATTGGCCTCTGTGCTTATCTGAAGGAAAGGATCTCAGCTGCCAGCTTGGTCCTCTTTAACTCCCTTGACTTGTTGAATTATTGCTTTGCTTTCTTTTTGCACTCTGAGATCATAGCTGAAAAGAACCACTTATGAGTGGACCGTGACAGTTCCCCTTTGTCCCTCTTTGCCCCAGAGCAGGTGTCAGTTAATTGCAGTCACAGTGGCTGTTTTGGAGGTTGCAGTTTTGGGCATAAAGCACTCCAACAAGGCAAGTCCGCTTCCCCCATCCAGGAGGCTGCCTCTCTTGGGCAGCTTGGATTTCTTGTGCACCATTGAGAAAGCAGGTTTCCCCTGCCATCAGCCTGACTGCCCCTCTCTTTGTAGAGGTGAAGGAGGCAGCTCTGGGTGTAACTCCACAGGCTGGGCACTGTTTATTGGAGGACAAGGGCTATGTAAGCTGTGAGTGACACAACTGTCACTCTCGCAGGGGCTCCTGCCCTGCTAGGAGGATGGAGAGAAGGTAGGTGCTGGTAGGAGGTCTCTCTGGCAGCCAGGGGCTTGCCTTACCCTTTCGTTTTGGTCAAGATAAGAGAGAAGCAAAGGGAGAAGAGGCCTCCACGAATATGTGTGTCCTTCAGCTGATGCATCTTTAGGATGTCTTTCCACATCCTAGGAGTACAACAGTGCCAGATAATGAGTTGAGAGCTCTCCCCTCCGTTCTCCCCTCTCTTCCCTGTGCTTCTCAGAAAAAAGTAAATAGTGCCAGAGTCTTTTCTTTTTTTTGAACTTTTTGTTTGGCCTCTGAGAATTTTGGTGATATTTGGTGCATGTTTTGCCAGGTTTGTTGGCAGCTAGAAATTTGTCTCCTTATTGTCAGTAGAGGTGTTTTCAGCTGTAGGCTACTGGGAATTGCATCACATCTTTCTGCTGGTGAGAATGACAGGGATGTGGCTGTGGAGCTGTTAAACAAAAGAGAGTTTCTCCCCCAAAATATCCAGAATTTCAGCTAGTGGGAGAGAGAGTTGAACTTTCCTACGTATGTCAGATAAACATGGACCTAGTGATCTCTCATAAGCCCAGACTTGCTCATCACCAGTATTGTTTTACATATGGTGTAGACATAGTTTTTATTTTTTCAGTCTGGGTAGATGAGGCAGGGCTGGGAGTGAGCCACCAGTTTAGCTGTGCTGTGGCCCTATGATGGAAAGTATATGGCTCATAGGACACTCCATGTTGGACCCTGCTCCCAGTCACACATTTGGGCTTGAGAAATAGACATATCTGCACAAGGAGATTGATTTTTTCACTGTTTGTACTGGAGTAAGCCTCACATCCCACTAAAGGCAATGCTCTGACATCAGTGTAAAACGAAAAGAGAAAACCAATACCCCCTGCTTCAAAATTGCAAGAAAAAGGTGATGATTTTGTTTTTTGTTTTTTTTTTCTGGAGGCTAAAACTGTCTTTTTTAATCTTTGAAAATTGTAATAATTCTTTTCACAAGCATTAAACTCAAGAGCATTCAGTGCCTTTTAGCAAAGCTTAGAGTTAAAATTGAACCTTTTTTTTTTTTTAATGGCAGTTTGTAGTAAAACAGCCTGCAGGGCGCGTGAAGAGGGAAAGGCTCAAAATATTTCTTGACTGATGACTGTTTTAAGTCCTGTGGTGGCTTGGTCCTTATTTACTGTGCCAGAACATGCTCACCTCTTAAAATAGCACAGAGGGACAGACAAGCAGTCAGAGTATGGGTATTAGTGTAATATCAGCTTTCTGATAGAAATGTGAAGATATTAGCTATATATGTGGATATGAAAAAATACATTATTGCTTTGTGCCTCTTAAAACTAGCCAATTTATTTATATTCTTCATGGGTTAGATGTCTATTGACAGGATAAATGGCAAACATCTGAACTAAAAGTAGTTGTAGGTTTGACAACAAAAGTGATAAAGAAGCAGTAGAGGGCAATGAAAATTGATAGGGAGAGAGAGTGATGAACAGCAAAAGTGCCATTATGGTCAAGTGATGGGGTAAAAGGTGGAAGAAAAAATAGAAATGGGCTGTTTGCAGTAATTTGGGTACCATCAAGCCATGTTATTCAGCTGCCTGCGAACATCTGCTTACTTTATTTACTGCTGCACTTCTTGTTAATGTCGCTGCAGTTGAACAAAACATCTTAAGCATCTATGCTTGCGTCTTTTTGTCTGAAGTGGAATTTTTATCTTTTTTTCTCCCCAATGCAAAAAAAAAAAAAAAAAAGCAGTAACAGCAGTAACTGTAACTTCTAGGACAAAGAGCTAAACATGAATGCTGAATTTTAACTGAAAAATGTACTCTAGTGAATGGGGCCAAGGTGCAAAACGACCTCTTGTTTTTATGGGGAAACAGTGTTTTTGGAGGGTAAGTGAATTGTTCAATGGATGTAGGTTTTCTACCGAAGCAAAGTTCACAAGTACAGCTTGCAAGCCTATTATTTTAACACCACAAGGGTGCAAGAAAGTTGGTTTCTTGTGTAGTTTGTAAAAAATACCTTAGTAAATGTTGTGACCCCTTTATGTACATAGTGCCTTTATTTGTGGCTGTGTTTGATGATAATGCAGTTATTTTTGGAGGCAGCTGGTCTTTGTCAGGCATAATGTAGTAAAAATTCAGCCACTAATCAAAAAGAAAGAAAAGGGTAAGAGAGCAAAATTTAGCAGCCCCTCATATCACTAGTGAAGTTTTGATGACTTAAAATGTCGAGAAGAGAGGATACAGCTTTTAGAGAGAATTTTTTAAAGTTTTTTTTCCCTTGTAGTTTTTGTGAACCTGACACTGCTGCCTAGGACTGGTAGTTATAATAAAAATGTGAACTGTGTTCTGTTTTCTTTACCTAGATTAAGATATAGAGAAAAAGTGAAAATATAAGGTGCTGGAAAGCAAATTAGCTAAACTTCAAAACAGAAAACTTTAGACTAAAGAAATTATATTATATTTGGGCATTTCTGCAAGCTGAAATTCTGTAAAGCTCAAAGCTCTGTATAGTGCCAAAAGAAAAGACTCTTTTTTGCTCATTTCTGGTTTTATTTGTTTTGATTTAAAAATTTTCAGAGAGGTAGGAGGTGCACAGATGCACTCTGTCAGACAAAGCAGGTTATGAAACTTCTGTGAGAGCTCCTTGTCTGCTTCAGCATAAAGTCAGCCAGCAAATTGAAATCTCCTCCAACAAGGATTTAAATTAAATTGACTGCCTTTGCATTGGGGCAAACCAGGAGCATTCATATAATCAATTAATGTGGCTCAGCTTTGGGGATGGCAATCTCCAGTTAAGACAAAAATGAACAGATGGGGCTCGTAGCTTATTAAATTGCTACCTCCATGGCATCTGTGCCATGGACTAAAATGGAGGTGGGGTCATGTTTTGCGTAAATGTATTGCATGACCTTGGAGGGGGGTGTGTGTGTCTTTCAGTAGCTTTCTGCTTCAATTTTTCTTTTTCGAGAACGCATTTAAATCACGAACTCTTTAGTGCCTATGTAGGAAGATGATTCTCTCCCAGTGGCTCAGACCTACACTGGAATTGCTGACAGTAAAATAATATTGGTTCCTTATGCCTATTTAATAATGCTTTTATGTAAAGTGCTGGTTTAGATGCGGCAACATTCACAAAAAAAATTGCAGCTTTCTGCTGGTTATTTAAACTCTTTTTGGGAAGTGGTATTTTTCCTGTGGAAATGAGGGAGTGGTATTGTCTGCATGATGTGCTGAAAGCAAATGTCAATGTGCTCTGCCTCAGGCTCTGAAATGACCAGAAGTGGTGTGGATAGATGAGTACCTCAGTAAACCTGAGGCAATAGATATTGCTGAGAGGAAGGGTGTATTACCTAAAGTTTGGCTCTGCAGCCATTCAGCTTATAGATATGTGGCCGGCAGAGTGAGCTCATATCTATGCCACGTACCGTGGGAAGATGAATCTCGGGGCTTAGCTAGGAGGGTTTGCTCATATAATCACATTTGAAAGCCTCTTCTAGCACAGACAAGGCCTGAAGAGATCTCTAACCCCAGATGCAGTATGTTCCAAATCTTGCTTGTGTCTTTTAACTGCTATAATGTAATTGCTGCTATTAATAATAAACTGACAGGCTCTCTTTAAATAACTCTAAGTCTGACAGACTAGAGTCGGTTGGATGCTTCAAAGTTTGACTAACAGCAGGGAGAAGAACAGTTCCATTCTCAGCTCCTCATGCAGAGAAAGGCTGGCAACAGGAAGAGGTGATGGAGAGCTGACACGTGGCACTAGGATGCCTTGAGGACATTCTGCAGAGCATTTGCTGAGCAACTTGCCTGGTTTCTTTAGAAAAAGACACACTTTCACTCTGACAAGTAAAGCTTTGGGCTGTGCTAGAAGTTATCTTGACTTGAAGAAGGATTTTAGCTGGTATAAGTTTCTGCTCTCTACATGTGTGTGGCTGGCAGAGCCAGAATGGGAAAAGATGCCCAAGACCAATGCACCCTTCCATTCCCCCTCCTTGAGTGAGCTGGGCTGTCACTCTGATGATGAGGCAGACTGTCTGCAGACACATGCTAGCAGGTGAAAGAGGTGTCATAGCCCTGTGAGGTGTCCCCAGGGAGCTGTGGTTTAGCCATGGTCCCTCAATACCTTCTGCCAGCGTGGCCCAGGAGTGTGGTTCCCCCAGACCCAAGACTCTTTTCAGCTGTCCTGGAGCCCCAGGTATCCATGCCCTCCCAACAATGGGCATTGATGATGTAGTGCACCCCTGAGCCCAACCTGGCTTTGCCCTCAATTCCCATGCAGTCTAGGGGACTTCCATACCTTCTGTTCTTTTCAGTTTTTTTGAATATCTGGAGACTTGGGAGGGTGCTGGAGGCTTGCTGCCTGGTACACCATTGTGAAGGAGCCTGGATGTGGTGACCAGGATAGTCCCATTAGTCATCAGCTGGTGAAGGAAGGTCTCAGCTTGCCAGCTCAGTTGCTGCACATCCATAGTTGACCTTTGGGATGACTCCTTGAGGGCTCTTTTGCCGTCTGTGTTGTTTTTAACTATTTTATCCTCAAATGGAGCATTTTGAAAGGGGCCTTGGGCAGGAGGTTGAGACCCATGGGGGAGAGGCCGATGACCAGAACAAAGATGTCAGCAGGAGCAGAGTGGAGGGAGGCCCACAGGGATGCAAGGGCACCTGTGCTTTAAGGCCCTGCAGGTCTCTGACAGGCAAAATTCACCCACTTAAAAAGGCTGTTATGGGATAGTTTTGGGGAAAAGCCTAATCTGACATACATCTGGAGCCGGGAGCTAATATCTCACTTGCAATGCTTCAGTGGGGTGTAGTTTTTCCCCCTCCACCTTCAACACTTGCTGTACAGTGTTTCTGCAAACTGAGGTTTTTAGTAGAAAGTGGGGCTGCATCATCATGTGGATGCAGTGCTCTGATATTTGGTACGTTCTCCTGTCAAATGAGAGTGAGAGAAGAAGACAATAAGCCAAGGAGAGAGAAGCCTTGCACAGGGATAAGCAGTAAAATAGCTCAAGTGTTATCTGTGCGTTTTGACCCAAGTCGCTGAAGTATTTTTTGGATAATCTGGCATGTTTATGTGAGAACAAAATGAGTTTCTAGCCGGCATGGACATTAGAATAATTTTGAATCCCTTTCAAAGCTTCATTAATATCTGCAATTACAGTCAGCTACAGCACACTTAACCCAGCGTGCCAGTGTCACCAGGCTAAGCTGAATGAATCAAAAACTTTTTATCATGGACTCTGACCTTGTTTGGCTACAGACACAGGGGATGAGTAGAAAAATCTTCTACCTGCACCAGGCGAATCAATCCATAAAATGGTGTTATATGTGTTCCTCTTAGAATCGTTTCTGTTTGCTTATAAGTATCTCTGATGCTTGAATGTGATTATGGAATTTCTGCCATATTTAAGCTGTTAAATAAAATGATAGTTTCCAGTGATGAAGACAATTAAGTGCGTAGGATATAATGAAATTGGATAGAAACTCGGCTGCTGTCCTCCCTATTAGCGTGCACAGCTGTACATGTGTGTCAGCGTTTGCAGATTAAAGAAGCAGTTAATCTGAGCAGAGTGAACGTGAAACTGTTACTTAAGCATACCAGGAGATTGTGAGCCTTGGTCTTCGACGTTTTCATGAAGGTTGCAACTCAAATTGCAGCCAGCTATGTAAAACCATTCTTCTCAAATCCCATATTTCTAATCAAATTTAGGAGCTGATAGTGGTGAATTAAATCCTGATGTCATAAATCCACATTGCCAGAGATTTATGCACAGTGTTAACTGACACAGTGATTCATATCTGCTGCGATTAAGAGCTGAATGGCTTTATAGATCTTGATATAGTTTCCAAGGGGTTAGATTACTAAACCAACAAAATGTCACGAAGTAGCATTTAATAGCTTTGCTCACAAACAAGCTTTGTGCATTTCAGCAAGCACATGAACAACTGTCTCTCAAGCATTTGGCACAAACAGCACTAATGGCTATGGCAGTTGGTGCCTGTTGCACCCTGTCAGGGCTATGGATTTGCAGAATGTATTTGCAGGAGCTGTGCCTTGTGCTGTGCAAGCAGGGGCTGCAAGGTCCTTTAAACACCCTTGAGCTCTGTGTCAGGTGGAAAGGAAGCAGGACATGGAGTTGCCTGTTTAATTTCATTTTGAAAATCGTATGTTAAAGGTGGTGCTATCGATGATCTACTGAATTACTGACACTCAGAAAGAATAGAGAAAGGCGGTTTATAAATCACCCAATATCCACTTTAGTCTGTTTTTCAATTTTCATTTCTCAGAAACACAAATTGCAGCTGTTCCTTAAGGTGTCTGATACATCCTCTCAAGAAGCCAATTTCTTTTTTAATTTCCTCTGATGAGACTCAGAAGATACTGGATAAAATATGAGGTGAGTTCTTTTATTTATTTATTTTTGAAGCAGTCTTCTGTGTGAAACACGTCATGGTTTGCTTCCTTGCTGCCAAGGAAAGTGCTCATCTCTAAAAATATGCTTGATGGAAGTGTTGTCATTGAAGAGCATAAAGCAAAGCAGGCCTCTACTCTAGCTGAGGTAAAGAAAATGTAATCAGTAAAATGGGTAATCAAAGCAGGTGCAAGACCTGAAATTAGCCAAAATATTTTGAAAGGGAAAGAAATACTAAAAAGACCTGAGCTGAAAAGATTCTTACTGGGGTATTTATTTCACCCTGCTAACCTGCGGGTAGATAAGTTTCAGGTCTAATTCCCAACCCGCTCCATGATAATAAAGGTATTTTATTAAAATATTAGCAACTGTGAAGGAGCTGTGCAAATGCTGAAAGAAAAGCCTTTCTGCATAAACAGGATTATGGGAAAGTTCTCAGTATGGTAATTTACTTGGTGGGTTTTTTTTGTTTTTTTTTTTTTTGGTGTTCAGTTGCTATAAGACTTTAAAGCCAGTGATGTAAACAGAAAAATCAAATTTTTGGAACCAGCTGCTGTATTACACATCACCGGTCACTGCTGTCATGCAAAACTATCCTGTATGCAGTAAAGATAAAGAACTAGAAAAAACAAACTGAAAATTCCTTTACATGGCAAAAAGGGACATTATTTTCTAAAAGTGTACTACAAAAAACAAAGAAGAATCAGGGAGGAATTTGACGGCACCTTATATTATTTCACCATTTTTGTGCAGAATCTAATGTATTGTGCAGAGTATTGATGTTATTATATAGGGGGATAGAACTGAATCTACAGGAAGCATGTGTTTGACTTCTGTCTAAATTGTCTGTAACAATGCTCCTTACTCCAAATGTTTACTTAAAACCATCTGAACAGGTTTTAAGGATACATTCCTTTTAACATGTTGTCCAGTAACTATTTTTTCAGACTTTTCGCTGTTGAGGCACCTTCCTAATTTTGGCCTGGTTGTTCCCTCTGATGGGAGGTTTGACATTTTCTTTAACAAGAACGATGTCTAAAATGGCCACCCAGACCCCTTCTGGGCAAACCTCCTAAAGCACGTTCTTGGAGAAGTTTGCTACTTTTTCCCTTGATAGGGATGGTCTTGTGGGTACGGTGTGTCTCTTTTTGGATGGAAAGAATGTGTAAAGGCATCTATTAGTAAGTTTGGGTGTTGGGTTTTTTTCTTGGCCAAGTGCTGTTACAGAGCCTAAATTTTGTCTATACCAAATATATGTTGTCCTTTTCCAGCTTTGGATGATGGGAGAGTGCACGTAAGAGCCCAGAAGCAGCTTGTTGTAAGTGACCCTCCTTTATCTGCTCTTTGCTAGTTCTTAATACTGTTCTGCTTTATGTTTCTTTTCATGTAGAGAGTGGCTTTGGCAGCAAAACCAAAGTTTTCAAACTCATTTTCAGAGGAGATGAGAACAACCAATATTGTTGTGCTAAGGTTGAAACATAAAATTTGCTGCTTTGACTTAGTTTCCCTGCAGAGCACAATGAATTATAGAGCAGGAGGTGAAAAGGAGGACAAAAATATAAAAGAGGTGAGGAAGTATAAATGAATAAAGAGAAGAGGGAAATAGGGGAGAGGAAAGGGGGATGAGGAAACAAACTTAACTCCACAGACTAGCAGTAGAATACTTCTGAATGCCTTGGGAAGAAAATTTGTAAGGAAAATGAGCCTGTTGTGAGTTTTTTTTGGTTTGTTTGGGTTGTTTGTTTGGTTTTTTTTTTTTTTTTTTATTACTACTACTGGGAAGGCTCCAGAAACCTTATAATGGTGGATGCTGTAAAATAAGCTATTTCTTCTTGTAACTTCTTGAAGGGAAATATGCACTTATTGTTTTAGCACTGATAGACAGGATGGTGTACAGTCATGGAGAGCTGTAGATAACCACTGGAAATACAGTAATACTTTATCTATCTCCTGGTGGTACCTTGTCAACCTCCCTCTTCACTCTTGAGCCACTGTGCCTTTTTAAAATAGATTTGCCATCCGAAGTGCCTGAAATGGGCTAATTCTATAAAGTGAAGCCCGGGAAGAAAAGAGCTAATGTAAGATGCTCACCTGCTTGCAATCAATGGGACTTGCACGTTTTCCCAGAGGAAGAGAGTGAGGTAGCAGTTAACCAAAACCACATTTCCTAGGCTGGCAACTTGAGTACAGTGCTATCTATGGCAACAAGTACCTATGTGTTTTGGACTAGCTTGACATGAGTTCATCACCATTATGTGTAACAAAAACTCACACAAAACTCCAGGACAAATTTGGTTAGGACGAATAATTTGATTTTATAGTTGTGTTATCAAGCCAGTCTTCCAGGGCTTTCGGTTTCATTTTGTGTTTGTTTCACTGTATTAGGGAGTGACTTGGAGTAAATTGTGGAGAGCTGCAGAATTGACAATGTTTGACCCTATAACTCTCTGCTCAGTTAAGCTGTATGCTTCTATATAAAGTGAAAAAGTTGACTATGACAGGCTTGAGGCCAGAATAGCCATGAGTCTGGCATGAGGTCAAGCATTTGAAGTTGTTTATAATCAGGCAAGAATATTAAGCCATGGTGTTACTTCTCATGCGGTGGCAACAGTTCATTGGCAGCAAAAGGCAGGCAGACCATCTCAAACAAGTGTCTGGTTAATCCTATTAGACTATGGGGAGTGTTGATGTGGGGGGGAAGCAAATGAAATTCAGTGCCCAAAAGTTGGAGCCACTGCTGCAGAAAGTTTTGTAACAAGTACCACAGGAGGCAGGGTATTGCATCTCCCTGTCTATCTATTTCCTCGCTTCCCTGCTGGGACTGCCAATTAGATCCATCTCTGATGGTGGCTTTTTGACACTTTTGCTCACTGGGAAATGGACTCAGACTAGTATTTCATCAACATCAGAGAGAAATGACTTTCAGCTACTCTGTCTGAACTGGATGTGAGCCAGCGCTCAACACAGAAATGGAGAGAAGGTCTCAGTTTGACACAACTGTTCCCTAGTGTGTGACAGGCTCTCTGCAAATGTACTGGACTCTCATTTACCTATATCTGGTAGGAATGTGTGCACCTCAGATTAGCTTTGGTACTATCTTTACACTTTCAGCATTCATAGACCAAACTTGTTAGGCATGAAAAGGAAAATCAGAGGGGGAAAGGATGTGAGATTTTAAGTGAAAAGTTTGTCATGCAGTTCCCCCTGAAAATGACCTAAGTTCAGCTGAATGTCCTTCGTACCTTGTAAATTTGACCTTTGGTCCTCACAAAAATAGTGCTGCAATTGATACTTTATGCTAAGTGCCTTTTTCAGACATCGGTTAATGCTTTACCTGCCTACCATACACCTATACTTCTTTATGTATGCTGTGTGAATGTCAGTGTGTTTTATGTTGTCTGTGCTTTCTGAATGTTGCAATTGTTGAAATATACTGTAGAGAGCCCCAGGACGAGATATAACTTAGGGCTGTTTGTCTTAAAGATTTCCTCTTAGAGTTTGCCTGTTGCTTATCTCATTATTTTCTTTGCAAGTTTTATGTCAGTTTCCTCTTGTCTGATCTCCTGTGGACACAGAGAACAGATTGTTCCCTTTCTCTTTGCTGCCTTCAAGAACTTGAAGGCTGCTGTCACTCCATCTTCTACCACCAAGTGTTTTCTTCCTCTGGGAAAACAGACCCCCTTCACTCAGCCTGCAACCGATCATTGGAGATTTTTCCTAGTCCACTTGTGGTTCTCTTCTGTCTTGTGCCCAGTTGCTCTGTATTTGTCTCAGGCCAGTGGTTCACAGCAATGCATACAGGAGTCTGACATAAACTGAAGAAGAGAAAACTTATGTCACTGTGCTTATGTAGTTTGATATAATATGCACCTCTTTCATGCCAGCCAGACATCATTGCACTCTGCTTGTGAGTGGCATAAGCCCCAGACTGCGCGCTGCTGAACTGCCACCCAGAATCTCCTCCTAGTTGATGTACTCCTACTTGTGTGTTCTGCTTTGCATGTTTGTTCCTGCTATATCCTTCTCCCTTTTGGAGCATTCCTCCCATTTGTCAGGACAATTCTGACTTCTTCCCTGCTGCACTGGCTCACTGCTGGGGAGGGTTGTGCGGAGCCCGTGCACCAAAGGCCAGCTCTGCTTTCAGACCACAGGGAGGCAGGGTTGTTTTTTTTCCAGCTGATATGTACATGTGTGCACCCAGACGGGGCCAGTCTCAAAAATCCTGCATTTATATGCATATTCACTAATGGGATTTCTGCCAAACTAAGAACCTCTTCTTCTTACATTTTTAGGATGTGTGTGCATGAACTTCCCTCACTCCCTGACTTTCTTCTCTTGACTGAACGTGGTATATTAGTGAAATTTATTTTTACTTTCAACCTTTTCCAAGTTTTCCTTTTCAAAACTGTCCAACAGGTATAATGGAGGTAAAATAAGTCATGCCAAGAACAGGATAGAGAAGAGTTGATGGTGTGTGTGAGGAGGTAGGACTTAGGTATAGCTGTCTGTGGGCTGATTAGCATAGGCGTTGAAACATAGTAAGTAACACTGCCGTTTGCTCAGCTTATAAACAAATGTAGTTTAAATTTTTATTCCAGGATCTTTTTCACCCTGTTATATAATTTTTTTAAGTCATTCAGAGGTAGCAAATGAGCTAAAATGATGCCTGTCATCAGAGGCACTTAGTTCCAGCCTTGGCTGAAGTAGGGATGAATTGGTTCTGCTTAGGCACTGCACTTCTTGTCTTAATGTGCTTGAGGACTATCTAATCTACCAACAGCTTCAGTCTAGATCTGCTTTCATATTAAAGAAATTAAGAACAAGGGGCTCTAGACACCGGCTAGGGGATGTAATGAGCTTACTGTTGACCTGTGCCTTTGGCTGTGTAACTGGAAGCAATGTAAGTGGAAAGTTTCTAAACTGGGGTGCTAGGAGGAATAGGAAAGCTGTTTCTAAGGGAAGTGAGAGCTGTCCTTGGCAGCATTTGTTTATACTGCAGCCACTACCCATAGAGAGTGGAGATACTCGCCAAATTAAACTGATTTGTTCATGGGTTTACATGGTATCCTTCCTACCAGCTTGTGAGAACTCCAGAGGCCGTGGTTCCTGAGAATCCACAGGAGCATATCTATGTCAGCTGTGACTGTAAACAGGGATGGATTGCAAACAGGAATAAATGTTCCATTCCCACTTCCTTCTGTCATACTGTAGTGGGAAAGACACAGGCTTTGTACATGGGATTGACCATAGCTTTGGGAACATTATACTCTGTGCCTGTAAGATAAATTCATGTCCTCTCTGAAACTGCTTATTTTGCCATTGGCTTAGGGGGTGGTGTATTCTTGGTGAGCAGGTCTCCACCCACAGTCGTGTGCCATCCAAAACTCCCTGCAGTGCTATAGTTCTGGATCTATGCTAGACATTTAATCTGATTTGGTAAACAACATGAAGGTACTAAGAATTCCTCACTGGTAGGGAAATTCTTCTGGCTCCTTGATCTCTTGATAGCGGCCAAGACTGAAAATTAGATATGAACTTTCCTAACATTTATTTTGGCTCTCACAAGGGCTGCACCAGAATGATAAACAGCATGCTGCTTTCTTTATTGTTTCAGTTCAAGGACTGTCTACAAAGAGTCACAGCCTTGTGCTTAGCATTACACAAAATTATTCATTTCCTAGCTATACAGGAAAATGATTGAATTGCAGATGATTAACATGTTGTATTTTCTTTTCTAATGCCTTCCTGTCCTTTCATGGCTTACCTTGGTAAATGACATCAGAACACTTCGCTTTCAAGAGAATGTCTCCCTCTGAAACCTATTATCAAGTCTATTTCAGAAAAGTTGCTTTAGCTTGGTACTTCTGGTAGACTGTTTCTAGAAGCAAAACACATCATTGCTGCAGCAACTTGACCTCCGCTAGTCAATTTATTCCAGCTCCTAGCTATATTCAAAATTTTTTCCTCCATCCTCTCTTCGCTCTGAGCAGCTGGGCTAGGATAAAGAACCTCGTAACACTTTTCCTTTAGAGATGCCTTGGTTTCTTATAATCAAATCTGACTGTCACACTTGAGCATGGTCAACAGTATAGAGATTTTATCAGCCTATATTTGGCATACAGGTGCTGTTGCTGATTAGCACAGAAGTGAGATAGGCTGCATAGATCAAACTGTCATTTAAGCTACCAAATTCTTTTTTTGATTTATTTCTGGCTCGTTTTTGAGACAGGTACAATGGTGATTTTTTGTTCAGAGTTTTGTTCTGAGGCTGAGGCAAAGACTAACTCAAGGCATTCAGCACTGCAGAATTTTAGGAATTTTCTGGTATTTTGCAATGTTAATTGCCTGATCATCAAAACAGTGAATGTCATCTTACGTAAAAGAATTGATGACAGAGCCAGAAGGGATTGTTGTGTTCATTTTGTCTGACTTACTGCATGACACATGCCCTAGGACTTTTTATATGAACTGGAACAAGACTTCAAAGACTACAAAAAAATCTGATCTTGATTTAATCACCAGCTATGGAGAATCAACCAGAACACTTGGTAAATTTTCCAGCAGCTAATTGCTGCTATTGTTAAACAAATAATTGCACTGCACTTCATTTCTCTCCTGTCCTCTTTCAAATTGGGTCATTTGGTCTTGTTACACTTATGTCTGATGAATTGACAAGCATTTTAATAACGTTGTGTTCTCTATCCTGGTCACTAAAAATTGTGATCAAGCTTCAACCTTAACTTTCTCCTTGGTAAACTAGCCAGTAGACTCCTGAAGTCTCTGAATTTTTGTTTTTTTGTGATTATTATGGCTTTTTTTTTTTTTTCTCAGGTGTGCATGCATGTTCATCCAGTTCTGGGCTCCCCTGCATGAGAGAGATGGTGCTACTGGAGGAAGTCCAGAGAAGAGCTACAAAAATAGTTAAGGTGCTGGAGCATCTCTCATATGAGGAAAGGCTGAGAGAGCTGGAACTATTTAGTCTGCAGAAGAGAAGGTTCAGGGCATTCACTTAAATGTATATAACTACTGGAACGGAGGGTGCAAAGAGATCGAGCTAGGCTCTTCTCAGTAGTGCCCAGTGACAAGACCAGAGGTAATGGACACAAGAGAAGCACAGGAGGTTCTCTCTGAACACCAAGAAGCACTTTTCTCCTGTGAGGTTAACCAAGCATTGGCACAGGTTGCCCAGAGAGGTGGTGGAGTTTCCTTCCTTGGAGATATTCAGAACCCATCTGAACATTGTCCTGGGCTTTAGGTGGCCTGTCTTGAACAGGGTGGGTGGACCAAATCACCTCTGGAGGTTCCTTCCAACCTCAACCTTTCCAACTTCAGCCCTCCCCTGATTCTTGGAATACCACACCAGATGTGGAAAATGAAGGCAAAGAGAAGCGAGTTGATCCACAGGGGAATGCAGTGTCAAAGCCAAGGTAGGACTTGCTGCACTATTCCTTGCTCTGGCCTCATTGTATGTGTGCAAGACAGTGTTTCTTCTGATAAAAAAAAAAAAAAAAAAAAAAATAAATCCAGCTATTTCAAGGATTTTGACCAGAGAATTTCAAAGTGTTTTCATCAGCTGATTTCCAAGCAGGTGTAAATATGAAGAACAGAAGGATGGAGTGATTTACATGATGCCATCCAGCAGCCCAACTGCGTAACTGGCTACAGACTCTGGCTTTTTTAGGAAAACAGAAGCAAAGATTCATCTATTCCCTGGCCCCGCCATGCAGGAGCAGGATTATTGAATAGCAAACTCCACTCACATAAGTACTTTTGAGTTGGCTTGAAACCAAACTGGATGCAGAAATTTTCATCCAAACTCAAAGGGTGATGATGGGAAATGAGAGAAAAAGAATCTCAAAGGGACTTAGTTAAATGCAAAGCTGAGATACTTTTCTATGCCTGTCAGTTTATTTTGCTCCAGGTCACTTTTTAGCTAGGTCAGTGGTTTGTGGGTATGTAGTCAAATGAACGGCAAATTTTTGCTCTGAATGCAATGCTTCAACAAAGCTCCATAGATTAACGCTGATATAAATCTCTTGGAAATTGCACTTTCTCTGCAGACCTAACAGAGGTTATGAACAGTACTTCAGAAATCAGCATTTAAATAACATTTCAAAACCACTAGAAACCTCATTATCCTGAATGTATAGTTTTAGCAGTCATACAAGAAGTGAAAACACTGTGAAACAAACATGCAACTTGTACCTGGGATTAAACAAGAGGACTGCCTAAATACTGTGTTGATAAACATCCAATTGGCCACTAGGTACCTTTGCATAAATGCGTTTGCTGAA
The DNA here is from genome assembly GCF_017976375.1 of Cuculus canorus. NCBI lineage: Eukaryota > Metazoa > Chordata > Aves > Cuculiformes > Cuculidae > Cuculus > Cuculus canorus. Next base: position 116,969,013 of record NC_071401.1, on the reverse strand, counting down.
ACTTCATAAGGTAAGTGCAGTCCAGAGGTAATGTATCCATCTTGTTTTATGGGGATTTGTTTCTGAACTTGCCACAGATGATAAATACAGCCTTGAACAGTAAAAGTGAAGACATCTTGTGGTTACCCAGGTTTGTGTAGGAATGTAGAGCAAAACTGGTGACCATCATTAAATGGAGTTGCATTTTTCTACTTTATTTCTGGAAATGTAATTCTCAGTTCCTACAAGGTGGGAGCACATGCACTCATGCACATACACTTATATTGCTTTCTCAAATCCCTCCTGACCACAGATATGACAATCTACTGGAAAAACAATTTCTTTTATGCAAGTTTTAAATTACTACTGTCTGATGCCTGTTCCTCCTGAAGACAAGCAAAGTTTTAGGGACTGTAACCTGGCCTGGGGCAGGGAAGGGTCCTGTAGACTCTCATCCCTCTGAGCCCTGAAAATCCCTGTGTGGGGACACCCTCAGGCATACGATGGTAATGTGGCCATGTCCCTGGAGAGCCTCCACCCTCTTCTCCCTGTCTTCACCACATGACAGTGTTTAAACAGTGCACCTGCCGGCTATGAAACATGTTTCTGGAAACAGAGCATGTGCATTGCTGGACTTAATCAACATGCTTAGTGGTATGCACCCCTACATCTACCAGGTACAGATGTTTGCTAGATGTCACTGTGCAGGTAGTCATGTAGACAGGGTGCAAAGCGTGCCTCCATACCTCTCCTCAATAGAGCAATGTGGTCCTTTAAACCTGTGAAGGGATTGAGCTAAGGTGTAAAATGAGCTGAAGTTTGCATCCAGGCTGTTGAAGCATGGGCACACTTTCCCTTCTCCCATTGTGTCCTGGGCAGGTACCAAGGAGCTGATGCCTGGGGCGATCACCAAGGAGCAAGGGGGGATGCTTTTTGCAGTGCTCTCAGTCACTAAAGTACTTTAATTTCAAACACATTGGTCCTGGTGAGGCATGGATCCTTGCCAAGATGCAACTGCACCTGCCTCTGTGTGATCACATAGTCTGTGTTTTAGTGAGGGATCTCTTACCTGCCCTCCCTTTCAGAATGTCCTTTCAGAAGACATTTGCATATTTTTTAACTGTCAATTTCTCTGCTGTTTTCTTCCTTTTCAGGGCCAGATGGTGATCCATGACCTATCCCTTCTTACTTCCCTCAGTAACTCTGTGGCATCAGGGGATACAGCTTCTGTGAGAAGCTGTTCTCTAAAGTCAGTGAGCTTCTGCAGACCTGGCAAAAGTGTTTAAGTCTTTGTCACCATTTTTATTTCTTTACCCTCCCTCCTAGGCATTTCACTAATTCTTTGTTTTCCACATGTCCTTTACTAGCGATTTCTGTAGACGGCATTTTTTGGAGGGTTTTTTTGCCTTCTGTGTAAAGCGGCATGATTCACTTTGTAGCTCCTGCTTAGTGACCTCTCCTCATGTTCTCCCCTAATCAGACCCATCAGTGATTAGATGCTCAGCAGAGGTGATTGTGCAGCCTTTGACACTTTGCATCCCCTGCTGCCTGGATTTCAAAGAGGTAATCATTCTCAGAGACCTGCCACTGACCCTTTGCTCAAGCTTTTGTCATTCACCTTTTCCTGTCTCTTTTCTTAAAGAGCTTGAAGTATCTGGATTCTTCTGCTAGGGAAAAAAGGACACATGCACTGAAATCTTAATGATTTTACCATTCTTTCAGAGCACTTTCGCCTGAACTGATACCAGTTAGTACTTCTGCATCACATCTTTACCACCTTTTGGAGTGAAATCTTCAGCTCCTATTCAGACATTCCCTTTTTGTTCATTCAAAACCAAGGTGACAGTCTGTGAGATGTAGAGGTGGTTCAGTTCAAAACCAGTAGTTTTTAACTTAGTATGTACTGGCAGTGGCGAAAGGAGTGGACCTCATTGCTGAACCTCATTGCCAGGCAATGTGACTCATTCCTAAACCTTAGCAGAATTTTGAAAGGACTTGGGTGCAGACAATGAAGCTATTCACACAGCTGAAACAAACGCAAAACTGAGAGCCCTCAGCCAACCTCTGGTGTGAAGAAGATGAGCAGGAAGCTTTTTTTAATTCCACGGGACTTACTATATGGCTTCTTCAGCTGAAATGTCTGATGTTGACCATGAATACTTGAGTGCTGTTGGGAGTCAGTCTGGTTATCTTTTGCCATGGATTGCAAATAATATCCAGCCATAAAACCTGAGAAAACATTTTTGTACATTTTGCACATTTTATTTGAATTTTTACGAACAATAAAAAAGCATCTAAGACTAAGGAAACATATTAGTTCTATTTAGATTATTTAAATGGCTACACTTTCTCCCGAGAGTTAAAATTGTGCAGCAAAAATCCTAAAGGCTATATTAAATCAATTGCAAACACAGAGGAAATTGACTTTTAATAGTAGAAAAGCAAAAAGTTCTATAACTCCCCCAAAAGCCCCTTGATATGTCTTTGGTGAATCCGTCTGAGAAAAGAGCTGAAAATTGATTTCCAAAAGCATAATAATTTTTTTTTTCATTTTTCCTTCAATAAATGATACATTTGATATATTTCCTTAGGGTTTCACACTAAACAGATGAAGTAATGATGTTGTGATTTTTTTTTTTAAATGTCTTTTAGTAAAGCAATTTCTGGATTATCTCAAACACACTGACAACATAATCAGCAACAGCCTTCCAGGTGAAGAAACCTATGTGGAATATGTTAAATGATAAGTAAAACTTGGGCCATGAAAGGTATAAGAAAAGGAAATTCTGCTGCTTGAGTGACAACGTTGATGTTTACATTTTAAATCTAAGGCTGAGTGCCCTATTTTTAATTAATTTACCATCCTTCCCTAGCCCCCTCCTTCAAAATGTTTCACAAATTGTGGTACTTGTGCCTTCATTCATTATTTGTAATTGTGGTGGGAATCATTTATCTAAAAAACTACAGCTGCTGGATTTGCTATAAATCAAACACTATATGTGTTGGGTTTTTCCGCCTGGTCACCTGAGTTATGTGGTGCTATTCCTCTTCTTTAGTTGGATGAAAAACTTTATGAAGTGGGGACTAGTTAACTCTAAACTTCAGATAAATTGTCATGTTTGCAGTACAAATGTACGTAGATCAGAAGAACAGATGCAGGGCAGCAGTAAAAGTGCAGTAGTCTTTGTGTCTGCTCAATAAAATGCAGAGTGAGGATTGACTATTACATTTATATAGACATGATTTTATATTATCACTCCTTTACATACACTGAGACATTATTGCAACAAGACTGTCTATAATAGTTTAATCAGATGTGTATACAGAGAGTTCTAAACATTATGCACTGCTAGATAACTATATGCCTATTAATTAACTATTAATTAACCTCAGCCAAATTCTCTTGTTAAAAACTTTTCTGGTCCTACAGTGGCAACCTGGTACACACAGAACTGGGGCCATGGGACACTTTGGGGGCTGCTCAGCTGCTTCCATCGCGCTGTGCCACAACCTGTCTTGTTTGTTTGACAGCGAACCTCAGAGGAGAAAGCCATGCGCATCTGTACGGAGCAGCGGCAAATTTCGGCACAAGAGCTGAGTGGAGAATCATATTCATACCTCTGAAGCTGTAGAGGAGTGCTGTAATTGCTGTATCTCACGTTATTGCACAACATCTTGTTTGTATTCTTTAACCGTGTAGCATAAAAATGAATAGGTAGGAGAAGAGAGAGTAAGTGTATTGAACTATTTTCATGGAGTTTGAAGACTTGAAATACCATGCCTTTGTGCTTGCACATGGGCACAAATCCTGGTGTTGCCTCAGACTGAGCAGGAGGTGCAAGTGGAGCTGCGTAAGCCCAGTGGAAGGCAGAGCCCTCAGCTGGAAGTTGCTAAGCACTAGGTGGTTCAGGGACAGGCACATAGTACTGTATTGTAATGAAAGCTGGATAATACAATAATTTGAATTCAACAGAGTGCAGACGGAAATGTAGAGAAAATTAGAAAAATCATATAATCCTTTCCCCATACAAAGCTTGACTCAAGGTAGATTTGGTGGAGCCCCTCTAGTCAGCTTCAATTAATGGTTACTAGACAGCCCCCTACTTCTAAGTTGTCTAACTGTACACTATCTGAAGTCACAGAAAGAATATAAAACTACTGCTGTCTTTGAAGTTCACAGCCAGGGAATCATGGTTACTAAAGACTAATAATTATCTCAGCAGTCAAACTATGCTAGGCAAAACTCCAGTGCAAATGGCAGACGGCAAGTCTGATGTTATAATGCAACATTTCCTCAGAATAGTGTCTACACGAAGAACATAAACCATGTGCAAACTCTAATCTCATTGAAACAGCCTGCAGAAGTACATGTATAAATCAAGGGTTAAGTAGGAATGTGTTTTTCTGAAGAAAGTAGAGGTACTTTCAGTGTTTAATTAACAGAATACTAATTGGGTAAGGGGAAACATAGAGTATCTGTAAGAGATTGGTGGTGAAGCTTTTAGAGCCAAATATTTGACCTGTGGATAGAAATTATAAGTCAAGAGCAAACCCTAAATTTTAGAGTTGTTATGAATACAAATATGTTCAGAAATTCTAGATTCCTGAGAAATAATATGCTTGGACAAAACTAGGCTATTTTAGCCAAGAGTATGTGAATGCTTTGTACGGACTGACGTCCTTGCACTGACGTAGTTTTACACCTCATGGTCCTGTGAGCAATATTGTTGGTTTTTTTATATGTGGCTCTGATGCATCAGAGCTGAGAGCAGGGAGAGAAAGGATGTCAAAAGAATAAGTTTTTGCTCAAAGGCAGTCACATTCTAACATATTTGGGAAGGTCTTTATTCATAAGAAATGAGACCACACATTTCACTGTGGTTACCAGGAGTGTAATTTAAAAGTGTGCAGCCCTTGGGCACCACAGACAGGGGTGTGATAACTCTAAAGAGTCCAGCCCACAAAGAAGAAAAAAAACCAAAAATCTCTGAGTCTTAGTTCGTATTTGGCACTCTGCTCATGGGGCAATGCTCTTTGGCAATTAAGCCCACTCAGGGCAACAACGAAAGCGCTGCAGCGCCTTATGGTAGCACCAGGCTCTCCAAGCACTGTGTGTGTGCTGCTTTGAGCAAGCCCCATTTGGCATTGATAGCATCGGGCTGGTGGAGAGATTTTACAGTCTGAGAAGTCTGTCCTGCTGTATTGACAACCTTTGCCCAGTGGCCATATAACCCAGAATATCATGCCCCTTTTTTTGTGACTGGTGCAGAGGAAAACTGCCTTAGGCAGTCAAAGCAGCAGCCAGGCAGAGAAAAAGAAAGTCAGTGTCACAAGAGGTCTTCCAAAGCACTTGCAAAGTTAAATAAGCAGTAAATTATTCTACTCATGTGCAAAACTCATTTAGGTTATGGCTGGAAGCAAGGCTCTGTGAAGCACTTCCTTCAGTCTCCTCTTTTGTATGTACATTATTTTAAGGACTTGAAAGAGGCAAACTGATAAACATGGAACAGAAGTCCTCTGGATCTTTAAAACAGGAAAACAAACTATACATCATATCAGTCCTTCATCCTAAGATACTGACAGCAGGCTTGAGGTATGAGCAGTGTTGTGTGTCTGATATATACATATATTTTTTAATAAGAATATATATATCTTGTTTAAAAGTACATTCTTCAAAATTAATCTCCTAGCCTATAAATTAGTTTTGGACTGCATATATTTTATTTCTTGGTGTATGCCAGATACTTCTCTGGCATGCTGTGATTCGGTGTGCCTCCAACATCAGCACTGAGAAACTTCGTGACTGAGCCAATGCCTCTGAAATTAATTAGTCTTATTCAGTTGGCCTGAGGTGGTCTTGGCAGCAACATGTGTGCCGTGAAGGCCAGCAGACTGAGAAGCACTGGGCCATAGCCCACATTTACCCATCTGAGTTTCATCACTTCAGTCATGACAAAATCAGAATATATTGTTTTGTGTAATAATATATTGTTTCTTCTTCTACTAACAGTGACCGCATCTATTTTTTTTCCCCGTGTCGAAGTCATGACTTTCAGATTAAAATTGAACATGTTCTTCAAGCTACAATGAGTGGTCAGACCTGATTAATTGCATAGGGACCTTGTATACTTGATGAGTCTGAGGATCTTGGATTCATGCATTGTTTTGTGAGAGGCTGAAATTGATATTTAGCATATTATTGACCAAATTTTCTCTGGTGTGACTTGGGAAGAATTAGTGTTAGCATATCACTTAGAAGCTTTAAAGACATGAATAAATACCAGATTTTCCACAAGGCAATTAAACAAAGTGTGAAATTTGTTGGTGTTTGTGAGAGCTTAATTGTATGTTAGATTTGGTTATGATTGGGTGGATTGTGCATCTGTGCGTGTCTTGAAAATTCACTTATATTTTACTCCAGAGCGTATGATTTCTTTCATTTTTTCAGTAAAAATTATTATTTTTTTTTACTTGAGTAGGGCTCCAAGTTTGTTGAGAAGGCATATCACTTCACTCCAGAAATGACTATGATTTTCTTCAACTGCAGAGGAAAAAAATTAACCCCCAAAACAAGCAAAGCCAAGTACAATTGCATTTCTTCTAGATGTTGCAGGATGATATTTTAAGAAGGTACACAACCAGCCAGTTGTAATTGGAAAAACATCGTTTAACTCAATCAGATAACACGCTTTGTTACTGTGTCCTGCCTTCTGCAGCTGCAGGTGGTGGTGGGATGTTTACACCCGCAGAGTGCTGTGTTTTCAAGCATAGCATCTGAATGCTTCTTCAATGGGCTTGTCTGCCCTTAGAATGAAAGACATCTAAGCTGGCCATGGCTGCACTCCAGCTGGCTCTATTTGTTTCATACAGTGCTACAGCAAAGAAGATTCCCCAGAGTCCTGGGAACCATTGCATAGAGTCATCCAAGATGGTCTGCAGGCACCAGTCTGGAGACAGAGGTGGTTAGCCTGGCTGGGCATGAGCTGACTCCAAGAAAAGGTAGAGGAATACCACTGTGCTTTGCACCCCATCTCTCTCATTTCGGTTCAGCACTTAGTAACTTGGGCTGGCTTTCTCTGGAGCAGCTCCAATCAGGCAAGGCTTCCTGAAACCTCTTCCATGCCTTTAGAGAGTGGGCAGGCTGTTTTTGGGGCTGGACCTGCTCCATATAAGCATGGTATCAGGCATATGCTAATGAGCCCTGCTGGGCTTGCACAAGTCTGTCTCTGTGTGCATGGCATGGTCCATTGTCAAACAGAGGATGAAGGGAGGACTATGTTGGTATAATTTCCTTTTACAAGAGGGAATTTGAGGTACAGTGATCCTGAGAAGACAGTTTGACACTGAATGGAGACATGGACTGCAACATATTCAAGAGGCTTTCACTAGCAAATTCAGGCTTGAGATAAAATGTATTTTGTGCGTTGCCATTTGGGTTCCACTCCTAATTTTCAGGCAGATGTCTTTCTGCCTTGTGTGTGTCCTTTCTGCCTTGTGAGGGTCCTGTATGTGAGTTCTGAATGCTTAGTGAACACCAGAGGAAGAGCAATTGCATGACTCAACTTCAGTGTGCCTAGTCCAGCACTGCTGGCAGCAAAGCCCAGCAGTCGGGCTCACCTGTGCACAACCCCAGATGAGACGGTGGCTTTGCTGATGTCTGGGTGGCTTCACTGAATTAAAGCTGGTTCCAGTTTGCCTACATGTACTGAAGCCATGATTCTAATTGCAATGCAGGACTTTCAGGACTTTTTGCCGTGTTCAGCTCCACACCGGAAACCTGTGCAAGGATAAAGAACTTGAGCTTCCTTGTGTTTAAAGAATGTGGCTCATCCTTTGTCTCTTCAATAAGTTTATACAAACATATAGAGATAGTTATCAGAAACACACATCTGGAGTCAATCCTGAAGCAAAAAGTAAAACCCCTGTAATTCTCTGAACAAGAATATAGGAGATGAAATATTTGCTTCCTGAGATTTTGTTTCATTGCATGACTAGAGAACAGTTGTTCTTTTCTGCTAAGCATTGCCCTTGGCTACTTTATTTTTAACATTAATTATTCAGGAGAGTAACTGATAGTTCGGTTTATAGTTTTCCTTCAAAGAATATGGTGGACTTCCAGGCATTGTGGCCTTCCCCGAGGTCCTCAGGAGCTGCTGTTCTGGTTTTGCTCCTCAATGGCAGCAGCACTGACATTACAGTGTTAAGTGTAGCCCTTTTAAGTAAAAAAAAAAAAAAACCAACCAAAAACTAAAAACCAAACCCAACCAAAAACCGCCAACAAAACTGCGAGGAATGTTTTAAGATGCAGCTATAAGAACCTTACTGGCAAGAGTTTTGGCACACCATAATGTGTTGTCTTCAGTTTTGATTTCTTGCCAATTTTTCCCAGGGTCTAGATTTTCCCTGTAAGTTTCTAACACACAATAAACAAATCCCTGCAGACAAAGTCATTTGAGAAACTGAGAAATTTCCTGTGGAGGAGGTCACGTTCAAAATGCAACCTTGTTTATCATATAAGGTGGGTCTGAAGGAACAATGCCCCTGAGGTGAAGTACTATATTCATTGATTTTGGCATAGTTCAGATCCAGCCTAGGTGAAAAGCATGTGCCAAATTGTGAGATCAACTGGCTTGTTCTGAGGTCAGAGAGATATGACTCTCAGGGATTTGACTATCCCTGAGAATATAGATGTTGTGCTGACACTCACGTGGCTCTAATTTAAAATAAAATCTGAAAGAGCAGCAAGAGGAATCCAAGGATGAGTCAGGCTACCAAGGCATTCTTCAGCTTCCTGCAGTGTTTCCTTTGGAACTGGCAAGTTTTTAATCTGTTGGCCTTGGAACTTGTTTAATGTGAAATGTTCCTGGAAAATAATTAGAAATTGGGTCAAAAAAGAATTCCAAGAATTTGAGAAGTTAGAGAAAAATGCTGGATTTCCTGCCACCTTCATCTGGAATTCATCCAACCTGTGAAGGCAAGTCATACGGGATAAGAAAGCCATATCACAGCACACCAATATCCATTTTGCCAGCATGCTGATTTGTCAAAGTCATGAAAATCCTCCAGTGTTTTCCTTGATAGTGACGAGGAAGATTTTGTGATCCAGTGACTTCATTAATAGTGCTCTGCCTCTTCTCTTGACTCAGGGAAAATTCCTGGCATACAGGCTGACTTGTTTAACGAGATATGACACTTAGTGTGTTACTAATAAGAAGGAGAAGTGGGAAGAAATGTATGCATTGCTTCTGAAATGTTGCTGCAGGCCCCTTTTCTGTACATCTAGTACATATTTCTAATTTTTTGTTTTGCAGAGTAAGGTGCCGGAAATGTGGAAGTCATCTGCAGTTAGGTCTTTTCATAAAGGAGAAGATGCTGAAAATCTATGTAATTACAGACCCATTTCAATTTTATTCTCTGCCGTTAAATTATTTCAATGTCTTTTTATACAGAAAATGAACAAGTTTAGTTTACAAATATTTTATTACCATTAGGGTAACTTGATTTCCATTATCATCATTTTACAACTGTAGTATTATTAAAAGTGACAAATGACTCTGTAGTCAATTGCTCTTCTGAATAAATGTTGTTTTGTATGGTGGTTTATCTCTGCTGCCAACCTTTGATCTAATGAGAGACAGCAGATTTTATTTGGCCTTTTTTTTTCTCTTTGGCATGCAACAGCTTTGCCTTAGTGACAGGAAACTATTCATTTTCAAGTGAGGCAGCTGGAAATTTTTCTGTAATGAAAGATTTGGCATTTGGCATGGCAACGTTTAGGGATTCTGCAGCAGGCTTTGACAGTTTCCTCATCTGTATGTTTCTACATTTATGGCAGTCTTTAGCAAGAGCACAGAGTGTTGACAGCTTTTGCCCATTTTCTTCTGTAGGTCTGTGAGGAGCTGGCCTGAAACATTTTGGCACTTCATGCTTTTGTTGACTCCTGACTACATGTCGTTTATGGCCATGGCTTTTACAGTACTCCTCTCCAGTGAAGGCAACTACAGCAGCTCCAGCTTTAGGTACTGACCTCTCAACCTGCTGCCCAAATTCTCCCCACTTCTGCTTGTACTTCCCCCAGAGTCCATGCTGGCTGCTGCCTCTATGACGTTTTGAGCAGGTATTGGTGCTGAATGTGGTGGGACTGCTGATGGTGGGCTCATCTGCCAACACGTCTTCCTGGTAGCAAGCAGAGGAGGACATGGTCTGTACTGACTTGCCTCACCTCGAAGTGACCATGTTGGTGTGACTTAGCTGGGAAGGTCCCACCGTGGGGACAAGCATCTCTCTGCTGTCTCATGTATTGGCAGTACAGGAAGTTGTTGACACTGGTCTTTGGGGCATTTCGATATTAATATTGTTACTCCGTTAATTAAACAGCGCTGATGGTCATGTGCAACCCTACCCCAAGCGTAGCAGAAATTTGCTGGGTCAGAGCTCAAGAGGGTGAAAAGAAACTTGATGTTTTTTACTTTTTAACCTTAATCAATACTGAGCTGAAGCTGGACTTGAGGAGCTGGCTGCAGTTGGTTGATTGTGATGAACATTTTCCTCAGCCCAGCTGCTCATTTGTGCCGGGGACAGCTGGAGTTTCCCACTTGAAGTTGTTGGGAGCAAGCCTAGCTCTGAAGCTACTCCCTGAATGGTGACATGTCTTAATTGTCCTCAGCAGGCAGGTCACTTCATGAGCTTAGCTCAGCTGAGCTGATGGGACTCTGTTACAAGGCATTATGTAAGTCGACAACAGCAAAACCCTTGGAAAACTGTTGCCCTATCAGTCAATGTCAAATAGCACTTACGCTTTAAGATCATAAGGCAAATATACATCTGAAATGCCAAAAACTTCACGTGGGAGAGAAGTGGTAAGGCTTTTCATTTTGCTACTCCAAATAGCTGGCATCAATTGCAAGCCCGGCTGAAGAATATATTCTGTTTTGAACGATTTATAGTTCAGGCTGTTTGATTATTTGTTCCTACAGACAGACAGCTGTGTTTACTCATTTCCACCTCTTTAAAGAATTTATTAGGAATAGTTGGAGACTTTTTTAGTGAAAACTGGTGACATTAATTTTCCAAAAATGAACTTACAGAGGCATTTGATTCTACTTTTCAAATTTGGATTCTACTTTTCAAATTTGGATTTCTTTAAAGGGCAATCAGTGGAAATTTGGGAAGTAAGTGATTAGTCTTTTCAGTGTTTTAGTCACTCAGCTTAATCTAGTTTTGAATAAGTTTATTTAGTTTGGGAATATAATTTAAAAAAAAAATAAAAAACCAAACAACCTCCCTGAAAATTATGTAGCTTAAAAACAGTGGAGAAAAGAAAGCAGGAAGAGAATCACTAGTGGGGAGGGAAAATAACAGGGGCTGGTGAAATAATCCCAAGTTTCTTCCCACCATGGATCAGACTGGAGGCAGTCATGGCTTTGCTATGATGACAAACTCACAGTGAGGAGTCCTGGAGATGTGTTACACCCATTGCACTTTCTGGGTGTGTGGTGTTAGCGAGTGTTTGCATGGGAGCTATGACGGTGACCAGATTTGTAGATGCTGGAATTCCCTGGCAGGGTGCTTTGCATGGAGAATGGTAGGGAGGAGAGTGGAGACAGCTGGTGCCACCACCTGTCTGGGAGCAGCAGGAGCAGTGCTGCCCACGATGGACAGTTAGGCAAGGGCAGTAAATCACCAGCCAGAGGTGCAGTCCCGTGGTACCTGAACATGGACACTCCTGGCTCAGCTGGAGAGCCAAGACTACCAGGTGAGTCCACGGCATGGAGGCAGGTCTGAAGCCAAGCTGGGAAGGCCAGTCCCCAGGCTAGGGTCCCGATGGGTGCAACACGCAGCCAGGCACCGGCTCAGCTGCAACGTGGCTCAGGTGCACAGCAGCAACAAGCACCTGAGATATTAAATGAGATACATGAGCACTGGCAGGAGAAAAGCATGTGCGATATTGCTCTTTGAGTCCAGTGTGAGTTACCTGTGGATGTCTTGGTTTGATTAAGGACAACAGTTTGGAAGATTGGGCTGTTATATTGTCATTGTAATATTTTTCTAGTATTTCTTTCAATGAAGCACAATTTTTCCTCCTGTGCTCCAGAACTTATTATAAAGAAAACACTTTGTAGCAAAGGGTAATCCCTTTGCCTCTCTTTGGAAGCCAAAATCTGGTTTTCTGATTTTGGGATGGATATGTGGCCATTACAGTTTGTTTGATGCTGATATTTTTATTCAGGTTCTGGAGTTAGAGATCCTCTCTGATTCTGCTTGTGAATCCCTTTGCTATTACAGACATATCCCCAATTTTGATTTACTGGAAGAGCTAAAGTGACTTTCCCCTCCTCCTTTTAGCAGCAGGTGTACTGTAGGCTCCAGTGTTTTACTGTGTGTTTATATTGCTTCATGGCCTCACACTAGGTCAGGACTCCGTTCACTCCTCTCTGCATATTTGTCTAGCAGTAGATGTCTCTGAATGATTCCATGTGAAAATAATTCCCTGATAATAAGAGCGGCTTACTTGCTAGGAGAGTGGTTTGTGAGTCTAACCACCTCTGTCCCATCCGCTCTTGACCCTGTAAAAACTGCTCTCATATGTGTTCCCTGCAGAGCTCAGCAGGTGTCACAAAAGTGATCATGCTTTTCCAAGAGCTTGGCTTCGGATCTGGTTAATTGCATTGTGTTTAAGCCTTAAAAATTTGGCAGCAAGTTTTTTTCTGCCACCAAACAATTGTTCACAAATGTTTCCATTATTCAGCCATCTGTAATGCATGCCTATCAAAGGCAAAGCAGTCCTATTAATAATTACTGTCAGCCATGTGCAGTGATGCAGTCACTTTGCAGTGTTCACTCCTGGTATAATTCCAGTCAAATGGCTTATTTCAAATGTCAGCTTGATGCTCCTGTTGCAAAGAGGAATATTTTATTACAAGAAATAAAATTTACTTGTAATACAGGTCTATCGTCCAAGGCAATGCTGGATGGTTGAGATTTTCAATGCCGTCTAGTGACTTACTCTTTTTCTTTTTATTTTATTTGAGGTCCCTGCACAGCCCAGCCCAGCCCTATGATCTGAAAGCCATTCCGGTAATGACAGGGTTTAGCTATTAGATTATTTGCCGTAGGAGAAATAGGAGCCATCTGCTCCTCATCATGTTTTTACACAAGGGTGGTGAAAGCATAGGGATTAATGTGGCCTTTTCCCTGCCTGTTCATGGTCTCTTTGGGAGCTGGATATTGGAAGGGCAGGTCCTTGGGACCACATATGCATTTGGTGGTATATCGGTGCAAGTCCCCAACTTCCGGAAGTGCTCCAGTCCTCTATGGGATTCTTTTCTCCTTGGTAGCTCTGCTGTTCCCTGGGGCAATGGGGATTTTCCTTGGTAGCTCTACTGTCCCTGTGCCACAGGGCAATGGTGAGCTGGGATGCACCCGGTGGGAGAAGCATCCTTCATCCCAGCACCCTCTAGAATTTCTGTCCTGTGAAATGTGGCTGCTCTCCTGCCCTCCCTAGGCTGATGGAGCCTGTTCCTGGCCTGGGCAGTGAAGGGATAGGGCAGGGGGTGAGGGACTCTGGGCAGCCTCCTGGCTGTGGGACAGGGCAAGGCGGCTGCCGGTGCTGGGCTGCTGGAGCTGGTGGAGAGATCCAGGATAGCATTATGGAGTTGTTCCCAAAAGCCTGGCAACACTGTACCCAGGAGGTGCTTGTATTTTAGGGGCAGTGATGTTCAAATTTTATGGAAGGCTTTGCATTACATTACTGAGCCTCACAGATCCCTGAGGACAGATGTTACAAGCTGAGAGATGGAAACCTGCTAGGAGAAGATTAAGCACCATTCTCTGCGAGCCAGAGGGGGCCTGTTCCCAAGTTGGGATCAGCTTGTTCAAATTTCTAAGCCCCTTATCCTGTATCTGGGTTTCCTGGGTTGCAGAATTAATGGTGTATTTGGGGTAGCATCTGCTAACACCCACTCTTTTGATACAGGCAGACACAAGAACTACTGTGAGCTAGTGTGATGTTATTCAACTCCGATATTTGAATGCCAGAGAACGCTGCTATAATGACTTTTATTTAGTGCTCCCCTGAATAATGTTTGCCACAGAGCCTTGCCAGTGCTTTTGGTTCTAAGCCGAAATAGCAGTAAAATCTATTGCTGCTGAAACTTAGTTATAACCACATCTCTGAGAACAGTTTATTAAATCTTGTGCTTTTTATTCAGGTTGAGTAATTCTGAATGTTTCTCGCAGTGACAGGGGTGTCATTTTTGCATGTGGCATCTTCTTTGTGGTTTTCATTTGCTGGCTTATTTGCTAATAAATCTCACAGTTTTATTCAGCAATATCTTATATTACAAGTTCTGTGGGGCAGGTAACAAAATCCACCTATTCTTGGATTTGTTTCCATCTTGGTGAAACTCCAGGGCAGAGGGTATCCAGGCTGTTGTGGAATGAGCCTGAATAACTTTGACAGACCTTGAAATGCATCTGTATGGATTAGATTACCTCGGAAGGAAGGGGAAATTTATATTTAGTGGAAGGTAGTGTCCCTTTCTTACTACTTCTGCTAGCACTGAAAAAAATGTTAAGAGTAGCACTTTGGAAAGTATATAATTAATATGACAGGGATGATCTCAAGGCTGAGAGATCACAAGACTAGCGTGCTGTATAACTTACAGTAAAATCCCGCTTTGAGAAGTAACCATTTAAAAATGTTCTTACTCAACATATTTGCTGCCCCTGTGTAGAGCCGTATCTGCTGACTTCAGTCACAAAAATAAGTTCTTAACTACTTTTTATTCCCATCAGCCCTGCAGAGCCAGCACAGCTATGGGATTGCAGGTGGGTTCTGGAGGACTGATAGCTGAATTTAATTCCCATTGCAGGTGTTCTGATGCAAGCTCACCAAAGCCAGAGGAGTCAAACGAGGAAACAGTAGTTGAGAGCAGACTGGGTCTGCAGAAGAGGTGGTGGGCAGAAGAACAGAGATTAAAGCAGCCACTTCAAATCTGAGGTTCCAGGCTAAGATTAAAAAACAACCCAGATACATGAGGGAAAAAGGGTTGGGACAGGGGTTGCTTCCAGGGCAAGAATATTAGTGTCTTGGAACTCAGTTATAAGTCATATTTAACTGATATTTAAATGCTGTGGGGGTGTTATATGGAGGCAAAGTTAATGCTAAGTGATGTTAGTGCTGATTTTTCCTTGTCTGACATATTTAAGAAGCCTTATTTTACCATAGATTTTGATGTCTGCAATACCTATTTAAAATCCAGTATTTCTGTACTTCCCATTTTTGAAGCAAAAACGTATATATAGTTTCTCACTTTTATTTCTCTCATGAAGACTTGTGAAATGTTGAAATCAGTATAGTGGATTTGGGCAGTATAGTCACAGACCCACAGAATCACAGAATCACAGAATCACTATGTTGGAAGAGACCTCCTGGATCAAGTCCAACCATTCCTATCAACCACTAAACCATACCCTTGAACATCTCATCCACCCATCTTTTAAATACCTCCAAGGATGGTGACTCCACTACCTCCCTGGGCAGCCTCTCCCAGTACCTGATAACCCTTTCTATGAAAATTTTTTTTCTGATGTCCAGCCTGAACCTCCCCACGCAGATCTTGAGGCCGTTCCCACTTGTCTTGTCCCCTGACACTTGGGAGAAAAGGCCAGCACTCTCTTCTCTACAACCTCCTTTCAGGTAGTTGTAGAGAGCAATGAGGTCTCTTCTCAGCCTGCTCTTCTCAAGGCTAAACAACCCCAGCTCTCTCAGCCGCTCCTCATAAGACTTGTTCTCCAGCCCCCTCACCAGCTTCGTTGCTCTTCTCTGGACACACTCCAGAGCCTCAACATCCTTCTTGTGGTGAGGGGTCCAGAACTGAACACAGTACTCAAGGTGCGGTCTCACCAGTGCCGAGTACAGAGGGAGAATAACCTCTGTGGACCGTTTCTGATACAAGCCAAGATGCCATTGGCCTTCTTGGCCACGTGGGCACACTGCTGGCTCATGTTCAGTCGACTGTCAACCAACACCCCCAGGTCCTTCTCCTCCAGGTAGCTTTCCAGCCACTCTTCCCCCAGTCTGTAGCACTGCATAGGGTTGTTGTGTCCCAAGTGCAGGACTCAGCATTTGGCCTTGTTAAACCTCATGCCATTGGCCTCGGCCCAGCGGTCCAGCCTGTTCAGATCCCTTTGCAGAGCCTCCCTACCCTCCAGCAAATCAACACTTCCACCCAGCTTAGTGTCATCCCCAAACCTACTTAAAGTGCATTCAATCCCCTCATCCAGGTCATTGATAAAGACTTTGAACAGGACTGGACCCAGCACTGAGCCCTGGGGGACACCACTTTTGACTGGCCTCCAGCTGGAGTTAACTCCATTTACCACCACGCTCTGGGCCCGGCCATCCAACCAGTTTTTCACCCAGGAGAGCGTGCGCGTGTGGAGGCCGGAGGCAGACAGCTTCCTAAGCAGAATGCTGTGAGAAACTGTCTCAAAGGCTTTACTGAAGTCCAAGAAGACTACATCTACAGCCTTTCCCTCATCCAGTAGGTGGATCATTTTGTCATAGAAGATGATCAGATTCGTTTGACAAGTCCTGCCTTTCATTAACCCGTGCTGACTGGGCCTGATCACCTGGTTCTCTTGCATGTGCTTCATGATAACACATGCTATCATGAGGGATGGGCTAGGGAGCCATGTCTCCCTAAACCCACTGAAACTTGCTTAAAAATTGTAATGCATTTTTGTAATGCATTTCTTCTTTAGTTTATGGTTTCTGGCCTTTTGGAACATACTCATCTCAGGTTTTCTAGCCTTTTCTCTATCACTAAAATATCAAGGTGTTTTTGGTTTTTTTTTAATTGACACACGTGTTGCCAGTATCCACCACTTCTAGCTGGAGGTTCAAGTTAACAAAAAGGAAAACATCAATCACTGTCAATGATGAACAGAGACATAGGGATGCTTAGGCTAAACTTACTTTAGCATTGCCAAGGCCCCCCGATGGCAACTCAGTGTAGATTTTCTGCTGACATCAGTAATCTAGTATTTAATTTCTGGTGTTTAGAACATTGTCTTCCAGCTAGCATTTAAGGACTGTGCATCAGTTGAAATGGATTTATGACTGCCTGGGATGCAGCATCTCAGGAGGCATGGCTTTTCCCAAAGAAGGGGTCCCCAAGAGGGACGAGATGGCCAGAAATTAAGACAGAACATTTCAAGGAAAGGTAACAGATATTTAAAATCACTCTTACATTTTTTTCTCTTTTCTCTTTTTAACTCCTCATTCAGAAAACACCTTTTAAAGGACGCTCTGAGAAAGCTCTATTGGGTTCCTGCCAAACCGAGCTGAAGCACCACTGCAAACAGAAGAGGAATAAAAAAAACTTCTCCACACAGGGTAATTCCTATATTCCCTTTGGCTCCATCTCCTCTTTCCTGGCCCTGCTGGGGGACTCCCTGAGTAGAGGGCTCCCACAAGAGAAACAAAAATACCCTGGTAAGGATAATAGTAGCCCAAGACTCAGTGTACTGGATGTAAATCCCTGCCACAACTGTCCTGCAGTCCCAGGACTTGTCAGATTCCTGAGTCCATAGATGTATCTATGTATATTTATATTTGTACATTTTATCTCAAGTAAATTTGTTTTCAAAACCTTACCCGTGACTGTCGGGAAATGTCTGCAGGCAAGGCTGTAATTTCTGCTCCCAGAGGCAACAGTAGCTGCTCTGAGTGCCCAGCTCTCCTGCCACCAATCCCAGGCTTCTGCGTTGGCTCTCTCTCCTAAAGGCATGCACTTTTGGAAGCCAGCTGATAAAAATGTGCACACACTGAGCTCCCATGCAAAGTAATTCCAGAGTATGATGAGCCTATTATAAATATGAATAGACCTTTAAGGGATATGTGAAATAAACCTTTTTTGATCTCCTATCTCTTCAGAACAGTTTGTGTTGTTGCCTCTGTCTCTTCACTCAAATTCTGCTACTTTTTTTTTCTGTTTTATTCACTTGCGACATGCATGGCATATTTAAAAAAATAAAATGTTGAGGATTGGTCTTCCAGAATGGACTAATGATGGAGAGAGAGGTGGAAGAAGGATCTGTTGTGAAAGGCACATGTATGCACGTAAGATAATGTTTTTATAGCGGGTCACATAGTACCCATTTTTTTTTCACACACTTGCGAATGTTGGAGATAAGGGCAACTGTAAGACTCAAGAGTGTTGTCTCACAGAAAGTATGGTCAAGCTACCCTCTGAAAACAGGTGATAAATAGAAAAAGAGATTCCATAGGTATTACTTAGAAATTGAGTCAAGGCTAAACTTGCATAGACCATCACCTGCTTGTTTTCCTTGCCTTTTTTTTTTCTACTTTTAATATTTTATATAAAGATGAGGTTAGTATGAAGTGTCATTTCTCCCTGGCCCAGCAATAAAATGGATATTTTGATTTTGTGTGTGATTCCACACAGAAATAGGAACCTGCCTAAGGTTGGCTTGGCAGGACCAGCATCAGTGAAATGACTTTGTTGGGCTCTCATCCCCATTTCTGCTCTGAGTAGGATGTTACTGTGTCCTGCAACAGGTGAAAGCTGCAAAGCTATGGGTCTACCCTCTCTCTAAGCATAATTTGCCACCTATTTTTCAGTACATCCAGGAAAAGATCATTACATTTCAGGAGGGTCCTGTTTTGATGATCTGAAGGGAGGAAGAATGACAAGCTTTTGATATTTTTACTGCAGAGACCAAAAATTAGGATATGCCCCCAAAATAGGCAATAATAAACAACTATTATTGTATTTTCTTCATATTTTGTTATAAATAAGCTACTGTATACAATGCAGCCTATTAGGGATCCCCTTTGCACGGTGCAGTGGGTAGCCTTGATAATGCGGAGGAGAAATTGCAAGAAGCTTTATAAAAGCACTTGTGGTTTGGCTCTATACAGAGCAATAGGGCTGTAAGCATGGGAAGTAATGAAGCTTGGCTCCCTATGGGCATGCATCTCATGCTTAACAGACTTTTTAATTGAATTTTATCCTAAAGTAGCAGTATGAGGTTACCTCTTTGGGACTCCAGAGGGTCTACTCAGGAGAATACTGTGAGGAGAGATAGTCAGATGGAGAGATGTCCGTTTGGGAGCAAAACTGGGGCTGCACAGCTGGTTTTCTGGTGCCCAATAAAGCAAAAACTGTGCCTGAAGCTGTTTGCAGAGTTGAGGCATAGGCAGCAATTCTTTTCATGGACTCCTCGCCTCAGCCTGCCCCTCTGGAGCTGTGGCTCTCATTTCCACAACATTCTAAGGAATGGAGTATCTTTGACACTTTGACCTGTGATGAGTTTTGTAGGCTTCAACATCTGGGATCAAAAGTCTTCTTAATAGGACACTGGATTCATATGCTAAAAGGTGCCTAAGACCCAGGGGAGTTTTATGAGTTTGTTGCCACTTTGTGCTGTTTGTGCATACTGTGATTCTTACTTCCCCACCCCCTCTCTCTCGGGCTTGTTGCCAGAAGACAAAGGTACTAACAAAAGCCTCAAATCTCTGCAGTGAAGTATTTAGCCCTGGGGAACACCATGGAGTTCTCAAATTTTAAAATCATAAGTGCTGTTGTACCCCATCTGATGTTTTAATTGCTCCTGGCTGGTGCGCATGACCTGTGACAGTGTGGGGGATACCCAGGAGGCCCCAAGGCTGTGATTGAACAGAAGGTGTGGGATCATTTACCAGGCACCGGGGAGCCCAGGGCCCAAAAGACAGCATGTGCCATCCTCGCTGTGTTGGAAAGCTATGAATGGAAGAAACTGCTGTAAAGTGTGCTGAGCTCAAGCCGCTCAAGAAGGTGGTACAGTCCTATTTAGTCTCTGCAAAATTACATGTTTTGGAAGCCTTTTCTGGCCATTTGTGTCTCTGTTCTTACCCTGGACATTAGAGAGAAATATTGTCATCAAGGGTGACTGCATCACATCTCAGCCACAGAAAGGTGATTTGAGGAGGAGTAGTAGGGACCTTAACTCAAGACTTCCTTGCTCCTGTCAGCTTGCAATGCTGCCTTTAAGTTATTTTTATGTCATCTTATACTTTATTGTTCATAGTAGTGTTCAGTTTAATGTAGGGTGACCAAATGCCCCAGCATGACTCAAACAGTCTTTATCCTTAATTAAATGTCCTCTATGCATCTGTTTTTTCTTGCTGGTTTCTGGAGACCCAGGAATTCAATACAGTTTTCACTTTCCTGTTATTAGCAAACGCTGTTTCATATCTAGCTTCAGACTTTTATTATAGAGTCAGCCGTAGAGCTTAAAATTGCATTATAAGGCTCCCCTGAATACTCTGGCTTTCAATATATGCTCACTTTTGTGGCACTGTATTTCTAAAGCTTGTGCTATTACACAGTGATAATGCACAATTTTATATTTTACAATCATCAACTGTAAAAATAAGACAGTAAAAGTTTGTAATTTACAAGGCTATAAATGACATCTGCAGATCTTATGAGTTTAAAGATGTATGGGTTCAGTTTCACATATATATCAGTCTGAGATGGAATCTATTAGGTTCTGCGTATATACAGCATATTGCTTCCATTTAAACTCGATGCTGTCATGTCTTTGAGGGAGAACATAAAAAAGAAAGAGGGGAAAAATAAGAACATGGACTCTGTTAACTACAGCAGATGTTTTCTAAATATGCCAAGTCATAGGGGCTCAATAGACATGAAATGGCAGCAGAAACAGGCCAAAATCTTGCAAGCACATGTGGATATGTTTTAAATTTACACATCAGTGTAAACAGTTGTGTTGTGTTGGTTGTCTTGAAAGTATTCATGGATGTCATGCTAAGGTTGTGCATAATAATTTGCAGGACTGGATAATAAATGATTGTTTATGGTAGGGCCAAAAATTCATCGCATATATATGTGGGCAACCATGAGTTGCTCTGTGAATTGCCTGGAAGATCATTCAGACAGTCTTGCAAAATCAAGTATGTGATCAAGAGAGCAGGCTACCCACAAAAACTCACTTTTAAACAGTGGAGAGGGGTAAGAAGTTGGCAGAAAGAAAAATATGGCAGAGCCTGTGTCTGCCAATGCATGTAGTTGATCTGTCCTCTAGACTCAGTTCTGCCATTGAGAAGGTTATTACTCCTGTGCAGTTAAATGAGTTCTCTTATGTGATTCGTATTGAGCCAGCTGGTGCAGCCACAGTGAACAGGGAGGACCTGCGCTGTCTGCTCTGTGGGGAGAGATGTTCTCACCACTGTAATCTGCTGAGGCTAATCTTGGGAGAGAATGCTGGCCCCAATCTGATGTTGTGTGAGGGGGCAGGGCTGCCAGAGGATGAGAGGTGCCCCTGCTTACCCTGAGGCTGCACTAACGATAAAAATGAGTGAGGAAGCACAGAATTTGCTCAGGCAGTGATTTTTTGAGAAAAGTGATCTCAAGGCAGCTATTCAGCAACAGGTTGCAGGGGAGGACATGGTCTTCACCACACAGAAATGGACTTCTTGAACAGGAGGAAGTGAAGCATCCTGTGGCCTAGCTACCACAGAATTATAGAACCATTAGGTTGGAAAAGACCTCAGAAATTATCAACTCCAACCATACCTGTCTACTACTATACCATGTCCTCAAGCAACTCAGAAACCCTATTTTTAAACACCTCCAGGGACAGTGACTCAACCACCTCCCTAGGCAGCCTATTCCAATGCTTGATAACCCTTTCTGTGAAGAAATTTTTCCTATTGTCCAACCTAAACTTCCCCTGGCAGAACTTGGGGCCATTCCCACTTGTCTTGTCCCCTGACAATTGGGAGGGGAGAAGAGGCCAGCACCCTCTTCTCTACAACCTCCTTTCAGGTAGTTGTAGAGAGCAATGAGGTCTCCCCTGAGCCTCCTCTTCTCCAGGCTAAACAACCCCAGTTCCCTCAGCCGCTCCTCATAAGACTTGTTCTCCAGCCCCCTCACCAGTTTCGTTGCTCTTCTCCGGACACACTCCAGGACCTCAGTGTCTTCCTTGTAATGAGGGGCCCAAAACTCAACACAGTATTCGAGTACTGTGCAGAGTACAGGGGTGTATCACTTCCCTGGACCCACTGGCCACACCATTTCTGATACAAGCCAAGATGCTGTTGGACTTCTTGGCCACCTGGGCCTAGCTTCTGAATCCTGAGCAGTAAAGCAGTCTTTCAAGGACAATAGTATGTGTAAGTGTAACTGTGAGCTTCCACCTTCAGGAACATTATTTTTGAGAGGATGAATATCTTTAATATTCCTTTAGTCATGTAAGCAAGAAAAAAGAAGAGAGACTGAGATACACACTTGACTGTTGCTGGTGAAAAAGATCTATGATATCATTTGTTGATGAGATCAACATTACTATAGATATATTGTAATTTGAAAGGAAACAAAGCTCAAATACCTCTGCTCTTGTTTTAAACCAGAAGAGAAGAAGATTTCAGAAAGGTGAATCCTCGTATACAACAGCAAAACACTGCTGTATTGCTGCATTTTTTTGAGAAAGAGGCAGGGAAGTCTTGGGGTGTAAAATCAATGAAAAATTGTGATTTCACTCAGATTGTTTTGCACTCAATCCTAAGTGCACATTTCCAGTCTGATAAAAAGGTCTGATATCTGATCAGCAAAGGTTGGAGAGTATTGATTTTCAAACACTCTTGGAAGAAATACCTTTTTCCAAACACCTATGGTAGTTCACATAAAAGTATTCTGGACAGAGCAAGTATATACTCATTTGATTAAAAAAGCATTGATTTTGCATTATTCAAATTTTAGAAATCACTGTATTTCCACTAGTGAGTATCTCTGTATACCAAGACAGGATGATCGATTGGATATGTTTTCATCTAAGGCAGATCAGTTTATTTCAAACCTATTTATTGTCCTGCAAAGCAACTGCATTGTAACATACTTTTTTTCCTCTCCTGCCCTCTGCCAGGCTATGGGACATAGTGCATTCAAACAATGGACTCATTAATTTAACTGAGTAGGTGCTTGCAATTAAATGTATGGCATCATTATCATTAGCTTCAGTTCCATCATCAGGGTGTCATTACCACATTTAACTTAATTGGTATGGAAACTCTCTTAAAGGAATGCTTCATAGAGAGAGGTGTTGTAAATGTATTCTTGACTCCTAATAAATAAACCAATAGGCTAATGAACAGTGAAGAATTTATAAAATTGCTGGAGTGGAAGGCAGGTGAAGCTACATGTACATTCATGCTTAGGGCAAGGAACTAGCAGCAAAGTGGCAGCCACAAGCTTATCTAGCAGCTAGTGTTATGGCATGACATTATCTTATCAGGTCTGCTGATAAGAGGCCCATACCTACAAGAGGATGGGTGGGCTAAGTGGTCATGTGTGCAGCTATGACAATCATGCAACTTTTGCAGTGAGCACACTTGTCCTATTGTGTTGGAAGGCAATAGCCATTTCTGAATTGCTGCAGTGCGTGCAAAAGTTACTTGCACTGTTTACTCTTGGTGGGTTTTTGTTGATCGAAACAACGGATCTACAGCTATAAACATAAAAGAGTCTGTTTCAACCTATTGACCTCCCTGGTCAATCAACATACCCTGCTCCCTCACTCCACGCCTGAGATCATGTCTCAGAACTCCGTGAGGCTTATCCAATCTCAGTTAGACACAGGTGCTTGTAATGCTCAAAACGAATGGAGCAGCTCCCTTTTTTAGCGTGTTTTTCAAAGGAGGGGAAGGTAGTGTGGTCATGCTCTGGGTGAGTAAGAATTAGTGCTGCTGTTTTGCCTTTCCTCCATAATAATTTCTTGATCAAGTTTCACAGAGATGTTGGGGTATTTAGCTGCAACTTGTAAGGCATTGAGTAGATGGAAAGGCTTGGTCTGAGCTCAACCCTAATTAGACTCCAGGGAGTGAATAGACCAGGGGAAGAATCAGGAAGAAAGATTATAAGTGTCACAAATGTGGGAAAAGCTTCAGCTGGAGTTTATATGAGAATGGTTCTGTAAGAGATCTGACTTTAATAGTTTGACAGCTCAACTAACTAAAATGCCTTCTGTTGCTTTGGTGCTTACAGTTCGCCCAAGTAGCAATTTTCCAGCTTTTCCTTATAATAATCTCATCCAGATTTGTCTTTTTTTATTTTTTTCTTTTTTTTTTTTTTGTCAGAGATCAGCTACTATTTCTTAATCATGAAAAGCCTAGAGAAAACAAATAAAAGAGCCACGATAAAAATGTGTGAGATGACATCTCCGACAATAAAATGTAATTAAATAAAAAAATTCCCTACAGGCTTCTTCAGCTATGGAGCCTATGGAGCCACCTCAAATTTGCTCTTCCGTCATTTTGTCGAATATCAGTAGTCTAAGATCTTTCAAAGGGGCATTGAAGTCACTGCAAATAAATAAAAAGATCGCAATCTAACTTTCTTCCAGCAGAGGCAGTTTTGTAATTTGTGTTTGATTCTGGGTCTCAAATTAAGTCTAGTAGGACTGCTGTGGACAGCTGCTGCTACTGCTGGCTCTTCGTGGTGGTATCCAGCCCTTAGTGTTCACTTTGGCTGCACAACTGGGCACTTGCATCAACAGCGTGGACAGAGCAGCTGCAGGTGTGCCTTGAGAGGGGGACAGTGGCTTCAGGAAAGAGAACCATCTATTATCTATGATAAGCTGAAGGCTTTCTGAAGGAGAAGAGTTCAGGGAGAACTGGAACTGGAGGAAAAGTAAAATAAATCCAGAATTATTATTATTATTATTATTATTATTATTATTATTATTATTATTATTATTATATTTTGCATCTTTCAGGTGGTGGAAGATAACTTGTCAGCTTTCTTAGCAGCAGGAGGTCTAGATTTCACTGGATTTAACAGCAAAGCTATAAGCAAGCACTGGACACAGTTCATTGACTGTAATGGACATTATGTCAAAGTACTTCTGCTTGAGATTTCAAGAAACTAGGACAGAAATTGAGGACATTAGGTCAAACTATTGCTAGAATAAAAGTCCAAGAAGAAGTAGAAGGAACATTAGAAATTCTTGAAACCTATTGACGTAAGTGCTTAAGGCAGATGGAGAAATTCATCAGAAGATGCTGAAGTTTGTCTTTATCATTTTGACCAGGAGTAACAAGAGGGAACATTTTTACTTTGTCATCCTCATAGCTGGCTAAACTCACAGCTCATAAGTAAGTTATTTTTTACTGGTAAATTTTATTTTACAGATCACATGTACGCAAAAAGCAAACTGTCAAAGTAGGTGTTAAACAAAAGAACAGCTCCCTGGGTAAACCAAACTTGAAACTTTGTCATAGATAAAATAGGTACAGCTGAACGTTTTCAGACAGTACACCCTGACGTGACACAGGTGGACTACAGAAGAATGACAAATACCTGGGAAGCTTCAACAGTTTCTGAAAGAGTCTGTGGCTAAGCTACCTTCACTACAGGTAGATGGCAATGCTTCTGTGAGATCAATATGGATTTACTTTATTGAGACTGATCCTGAATTCTTAATCCTTAATTAGTTGCCCAAAGCTCTTACATCCACTGAAATCAGGGGGAGGTAGGTTAAGCAAACTTGAAAAAGAAGGTGCCTGCTGTTTCTGGTGTGAAAATGAACAAAATTATTTTGAACACAGTATGAACAAGTATTTGGGTTTTTTTCTGATCAAATTCAGTGCTTTAGGAATCATGGATGAATGTGCAGTCAGAATGCCAGGGGAATACATACTGAGTGTATATTTTTAAGCTTGTATCCAAATGCACTACTGAAACCTGATTTGGAGCAGACATTTTGTCCATTATGCAGCAATACACTGCAAGCCATGGAGTTTACAGGTATTAAATTATCCATTGTAGGACACCCTTTTGTTTCTTAATTTCAAAAGGAAAACATTGAATGTGGTGAGGAGAAATAGTTTATTTCAAAACTGTGTAAAAGAGGGCCACAAGGTTCAAAGAAATTATCTTCCCCTACTCCTGTTGAGATCTGCAGCCTTACTGAATTCCTGGCAGGTCTCAGTTTATCTGTTAATTGTTTTTTGCTGCTCTGAGAACAAGAACCAGCCTGTGTGTTGACTCTCAGTCACTCCTGCAAACAGACCACTGGCTGGATAGGAACTCCGTGTGCGTGTGCTTGTGTGCATAAGCTGTAAACTGAGATTAGACAGGAATGATGAGTCTTGTCAGGAAGTCCTTGATCCAGTGGTACTTCCTTATGGAAAGTGACCATTTCTTGTCTTTGTATGTAACTGTTAATACAAATGTGATCCTTGTAAAGGAGCATCAATGTTTTCCAATTCTGCTGCCGCTGTATCTGTCTGACACACTATGAGGCGACTCCCCATACTTAGAATAGTAAATAACTGTGGAGAGTTCCAATTCATTAAGTGCTTAACCCTGATTTTTCTCTTTATTTCTGCAACATCTAAGGGCTCCTCTGTCTCTTCTTACTATTCCAAAAAGTATGTCTTGCCATGTTAACTGGATTAAGCTAGCATCCATCTGGACCAGACTGCATTAAAGCAATTTTTCTCTTCTTGTTACCTGAACTCATTCGTTCATAGCTTGGTACTAAGAGTGCTGTTCTGAATACACATTATTAGGGTCATCTTCCCCTCAGCCCTCTGAGGTGAGGAGGGAAGAGTTTTAGATTTACAATTCAACATTAGATTTACCCTTTCATAAAGTCAGAAATAAAATTCAAGGGACAGTAAATGGCTAACCCAGGGCCACACAAAAAGACAAAGAAAAGAAACAAATAAATCCCTTTTTTTGAGGAAAGTATTAACAACCATTTTTTCTTCCCACCATGCAGACCTCCATGCATCTTACCTCTTTCCTTTTCACTGGCAAAGGAGAAGATGTCTTTTGTCTCCACAAACTAATAGGAAATTCCTCAAACTTGTTTACACCGAAGCGGGCAATTGTTGCACTGGTTAGTTTTATAGGACCAGTAAGAGCTGCATCAACCAAAATTATGCAAATGATATATGACATCCATAGCTTCCTTGCCAGTGAAAATATTTAAGTTAAATACATAGTATGTCTATTTTGCAAATGCACAAAAGTTAAACCATTTAAAAATAAATCAGGGCCATGCACACATTGGGAGGTGGGTCTTAAACTATAATGCATTTCAATAACTAATTCAATCAAGGAAATGTATGTGCCCTAAGGGAAATGTGTTACCAAGTTAATTTGTTGTGATGAAATAATCTTCCTTATGAAAAATAAAAATTAAAATGAGAACAATGTTGTTGCTTATGCATGTGGTATCTTTCCTGCATTTATATTTGGCTTTATAGATGCATGTATATTATGGACAAAAGTATACAAGGCAGGAATGTGTGAAATAGCTGGTCACTCAACATCACTGAGAGGCTCATCCTCCCAGGCAAAAATATGTGGTAGGCTTCTTAATATGCCTTGTCACCCAAAGAACCTGCTCAAGGACTGAAAGTTTTGTAAAAGAAAGTTCTAAACTGAGTTTTTCCAGTTATGACTCCCACAGGCGACTTCCAGGCTCTCAAGTCTGATCACAGTCTCTGGTATGAAGAAGGGGTCACATGCAAATGTTTGAGAGCTTTATAAAGCAATGTCTACATCCTGAGACAACTCCTGAAGTGAACAGAGAGCTAATGAAGATTTTGGAGGACTAATGTAGAGTGCTCTATGCAGCTCCTGCCTCCCAGGAGGGAAGTGTGTGCTGTGCCTGCCTGAGTCTTAGAGCTGTCTGCAAGTGTTGCTGCACATGAGCTGTACTATAGCACTACTTCTGATAGTATTGTGTGAATAATTACCTATCACTGTGGAAAGCTCTGTTAAATATAAAGAGGTTTCTTCTGGCCAGACTTCCTAACGCTGCATATATCTGCAAAAGTACTGATTAACCTTACTGTGTGAGGCAAGACTAAGAAATGCCTATAGCTCAGTTGGCTGAGAACATGTCATCTAGTTACAACCCTCTTGCCATGGGACATGTCCTGCCAGACCAGGCTGCCCAAGGCCCCATCCAACCTGGCCTTGAACATCTCCAGGGACGGAGTATCGACAGCTTTGCTGGGCAGCCTGTGCCAGTGCCTCACCACTCTCATCATGAAGGAATTCTTCCTTACGTCTAGTCTAAATGAAGAGGAGCACAACCTAACAGCAAGGCGCTGTTGTACTTGACACAATGGCACTCTGTACCTGAAAACATTCAGAATACTGGTCCCTAGCAGGTCACTGTGCTCTCTCTGACTCAAGTATTAAACTCTTCTGCTTTAGAAGTAACTGTTCTCTAGCACCTTGAGGAAAGCTAAGGCAACCTGTAAAAGTCAGGGAGCAATAAAAGCACCCTTTTTTTTACTGTAGGGTGGACAAAAATACCCTTTCTAACACTGCCTCTGCTCTTATGAGCTTGAAAGTATTTTTTCTGTTCTGTAGAGTTTCATCCTATCAGGATTTCAGCCCACACCCCCTCCCATTGATGCTCTTTACTGTGGAGTGCAAAGCAATGTGTCTTCTTTTGTTTTTGCATCAACAGCACTCTTGCTGCAAACCGAAGCAGTGAACTAACAGGATTTAATTGACTTGTGCTGGATTTTCACGACAGACCCCCTGGGGCACACCAGCTCTGCTCCTGATGGCAGCCTTTTGTGCCATTGATTTTAAGTGTAAGGCGGTGGCACAGCACGCAGGGTATTGGAACAGGATGACAGAATTAATTTACACTTTGGTTAGTCTTGATCTCTTGCAAAAGAAGGGTAAAATCATTTGAGGCCATGGCTACATATGGAGGTTGATCTATATTATTTGAGCCACCCAAGAGACTTCCAAATAAATAGATAGGCTCCATGTTTCAATTAGGAAGTTTTAGGCTGTTAAAATCACTTGATATGTTAAATTTCAATAAGAAAGGTAAAACTTTCCTCTTTCCTGTGCTTGTACGAATTTGTAATATCTCCTGTGACTGGGAAAGATTTAGCTTTATGTTAGAATTCAGACTGAAAACTGATAGGAACATCTGTACTTTGGGGAAGAAATGAAATGGTGGGACCAAACTGCTGTCGAGGAGTACTAGGAGGGGTGCAAAGTGACAGAACCAAAGTCTACAGATATTTCCAGACTGTGTGACTGTACTCATCTGTGCCATATGACCACCCTGTAGCATTTTGGCAGTGGTTTTCCTGGCCCTGCTCTAGCAGTACCTTGAGTCTTTTTTGTGCATCTTTGCTAGCACCAGGTGACCTGAAGTCTTCACCGTGATCTCCATCTCACTTTCCCTGCTCTGCCCTGTGTTCAGGTGCAGCTGAGGAGTTCTGTGAGTTTATGCTGGTTAATGTGTGCCACTTCATGTCTCTGTCCAGAGCCTTGACCTCAGACATGACTTCTCCCCATGCTTTGAGCAGGTTGTATCTGCATCCTCATTGGTATCTCCTGGCAATGGTGAGAGTGCAGCTGACTAGATCAGCTGTCTATAGACCTCCCAGTGCATGTTGAGAGGAAGATAAGCAAGAAATGAGGCAGGGAAAAGAGGATGAATGAAGGAGATAGTCACCCTGAGACAAATGTGACATGATAGGCAGGATTAACTTCTATAAAGAACTGACTAAACTAATAGAAGCAGGAGCCAAGCAAGGTGTTTTTAATGTGGTGGCAAAAATGTTAATCAGACTAAAATGTTGTTTGTGTAACATTCTGGGCCCTATAAGGTACACAATGTCTATAAATCTATCTGATCTATATAGAAAATTTGTGGGTCAGAATAAGCAGAGAACGCGGCATCTAATAAAAGAAAGCAACTGCCAGGAAAATCAGTGATTAAGAACTATTGAAATAAACACATTAAGCCTATTGGAAATGACAGGTTTAAAATGCTTGTGCAGTGGACCTCTTTTTGAGCTACTCAGTTATAAAATAAAATGTTTCCTTATCAAGCCATATTGCAGAGCACCTTTGATTGTATGGAGTGCAAATTATTGTCTGTTTCTCAAGCTCTCTTCTTGTTAGTTAGGGAAGACCTTGAGTTAGAGGGTAATTAAATGAAAGGACCATTTCAAGGAATTATCTGGATAATTAGTTGTGATAAATATGATTTTACTTTAGAGAACTGATAAAATAGAAATCACTGAGTTGAGACAGGGAATCATATGGGATGTCTTCAAGTGAACATATTTATTATCTCTTTTAATTAGCATACTAAGTAAAAAATATGTAATGTGAAGTACTTGTCTGGGGTTTATTTTTGTTAAATAACTTAATTTCTGAAAGTCCACTATGCTACTTTTTATATATACATGTTTTTATAGCTATGTCAGTGGCAGGGTTTTACAAAAAGACAGCAAAATGAATTATGGAGAGATATTAACATTTTGAACTAAGTTGGATATTTTTGTCTATTGAGTTCTGGATTTGAAAAGCTTTGTGTATATTAGACCTATTTCTAGTGGCTGCAGCCTTAAGACTACTAAAGTACAGAAAAGCTACTACAAATGTTAATTCGGTGATTTAAAACTCACCAAAGCAATAAAAATCTGACTGAGGTTGAAATGCATTGCTTAACTTTCTCTCCTATACCTATTCCTGGCTGCATGTGTAGAGCATGAAAACGCACAGTTGTGTGGCACCACAAAGTTTCATGACAGGAATTTCTGAAGGTTCTTCCATGGACAAGAATAACCACAGAAGCCAATCAATGTTGGCCTTTCTTTCTGGAATGTTACAAGTTTTGCATTTCCTTCAGAATTTTTTTTTCCTTCAGTTTGTATTTTTTTAGAGATCAAAAAGCAAGCAAAAAAAAATCTTACAGTAAAATACTCCATTTGCACCTGGAAATCAGTCCTATGAAACCTGCTCTTTATGGCTACGTTCTAGGTATATGACATGCAGTCTTTGTTACTTTGGGAGAGGGTTTTTGGAGGCATTGGAGAAATGACTTGATTTGGTAATCAAGATTACATGGGAAATAAAGATCCAAGGGAAGCTCAGAGCTCAGGAATTTCTCAGTGATGCCTATTTTGCACATAGGTAGATAGTATATATCACAAGAGGTTTAGCCATAATTTTCAGCAGTAAGGCACAATGGAAAGTTTCAATAAGCAATTAAACACTGTTTTTTTTAGAGAAGTTGCTTGGTACCGAGTGTTCATTCCATGTGCAATCATAATGGGAAAACAAAGAATCCTACTCATTATCTTCAAATGGTACTGACGGTGTTCATAAATCCTGAACAAGATTGACATCCCAGTCTGTCAGGTACTGACAGTCCATGGTAGGAGATCATCTTTGATTTTGAAAACTTACTGGTTGAGTTGAGAGGTCATGGAAAGGCCAGAAGATGAAGCAGAGCCTCAGAGATAGTCATCCTGAGACACACCAGAAGCGAAGGACGGAGCCAGATCTAACCAAAGGCTCATTATGCAGCAACCAGCAATGAATGCCTAAAAAAAAAATATTATTATAAATTGGGTAAATTCAGGGTGAAAGTTGTGGTGTATCCTCATAGCTTCACAGATTACAAACACCTCAAACCAGATGTTGCATCATAGCAACTGATGAACCAATGCTCCATGAATTTCTATAAAATGGCCTTATAACCATAATCACCACAATCCAGTTTTTCTGAGTAAAGAAATTAATATTTTTTAAAACTTAAAACCGTATGATTCTCACGGTTTCCTCATAGCTCTGCTACACAAGATTGTAAGAGCAGGATTTTGTAGGCATCCCTCAGCGATACTCCTCCTTTGCACTGAGACTAGGATTAGTGTTTAATGTGCTGAATTTACTTATTCTCAAACTCATTCTGCTGTCTGTACAATGTTTACCTACATTTTAGTGTGGGCATCCATGAGCAAAGATGTCTGTGTTACCAACAGTTTGTTTGTTTATGGAAAAGAAAAACAACCTCTCTTAGGAGCTGTAAGACACTTCATTAACCTAACAGTCATTCTCACATTTGTTGTTATTCTGATTGTTAGAAAATCTAACCTGGTCTCAGAAAGCTAAAGACACTTTTTATCGCTTCCAGGGCTTTTAACCTCGTGCCTGTCATGGTAGTAATGTAGCTCCAGTTTATGCACTGAAGGTACCTCCCTCCTAACTGGTAAGGGCATGAACAGATGACTCCATCCAATGCCCTCTATTACAGGCAGCCTTAGGACTCCAGTTTCCTGCTTCAATCTCTTAAATAAAAGGTTTCCCTTCTGTGTGTATTGGCTGTAACACACTGGAGAATGGTGTTTGATAGCTTAATTTGCTTTTCTTTTTTTATGATAGCATTTAAAGAAAGCAACATGTTCTTGACAAATGCTATAGCATTAAAACTACCTTAAGTCCAGGTCCTACCACTGGCCCATTGAGATTTATTTATTTTTTGCCATGTGAATAGCAATAAAGAAACCTGCTAAATAAATACTAGGACTTTTGTCAGCTGTGGATTTAAGTTTAATTATGAAGCATAAAGTCAAATGAGGCTTTCTGATACTTTGGGATCTTCCAGCAGGCTAGAAGGTTTCAAACACACCTCAGTTAATGCGCTGTATACTGACTCCTATCAGAAACAGAGCAAAACTTGGCTCAATGTCATGCTGAGCTCTCCTCACAAGGAGGGCCACCCCAGCAGCACAAGAGGTGCGTAGTGAAGCCTTTGCAGTCAGAGTCTTCTCCCCTGCACCCACCAGGGGTGGCCAGAAGTAAGCTGCCTTCCCAGTTAAGTCTTATGTAGGTTGTATTTTGAGAACTTAAATGATCCATTGACCTTGTATCATCCTTCTACTCAAGAATAAATGTTACCTTTTAATGCAAGACTTTACTAGGATCCTAGTAATTCCTGAAGACTTGTACAGATCTACTGTGTAGACATAATTTTCATTGTGAATTTTGGGGTTTCCTTGAGTTCTGCCTCTAAAGAAAACTTCACTGCATTTCTTACAGTCATAACTAGGCCTGTGTCCATCCTTGGAAAATTGAGTTTATTCTTCAGCAAAGAGAACTTACAAAACTACATGTAAGTTTTCCAAAACATATAATGTATAGTACTTTTTCACATTGATGGAAAAATATTTTACTATTTTTCATGTATTTGCATGCATACTTTTAGAAATAAATTATTGGTTAAAAAGAGATGAGGTTCAGAATCTGGAAGCTTGAGGTTTGATACTTTATTAATGCACTGTTTTCCCTTTGGGCAAACTGTCTTCCTTTTCCACCATCTCGGTTTGTAACTTCATACAGGACTAGAAGTTGTTCTCCTTGGCAAAGTGCTAAGTAGAAAATGAGTGTCAGGTATTGCTAAATTCTCACTAAAATATAATTTTTGTCAAAAAGATCATCTGACGACTAATAAACTGTTAATTTTTGCACTATTTATTACTTCCAATGAATTGTAGCTCAAGAAGTTTACTTCAAATATTTCATCAAAAATTTATCAAAACTATTCAAATAAAAATAATTTCTAATGAGACCTTTTAGTAGTTGAAATTTTTATAACATTTCTTAGAGTTTTAGCCAGAAACTCTTGTAATATTATATTTCATTATAAGCAATATTTTTCATGAAATAGCTTGAGGAATAAAAAGGAGGGGAAAACACACCTTAGAAGATGAAAAGAATGTAGAACTGTTGGTTTGGTTTTTACATTTGACCAGTTCTAGTTGTTGCAAAGTGGTTTTGTGTATGCTGTGGCTTCCTCTGGAAGTACGTGTGTATTTAAAAGCACCGTAATGCAAGAGTTACTGTTTTTGCACATTTCTGTGTAGGAAGTAATAATGGAATAGGAATAGCAGGATTTTACCTGAAGAGATCATATATTTTTTTTTTTAAATACATGTGCATAGCCACTTTATTAATGCAGTTTGATGTTATTACTGCATCAGACTGTATGTGCAGTGTCACCAGTGCATGTGCTGCTGCAGTTTTTTGGAAAGCTTATAGTGCAGGAGTCTTGAAAATTATTTGAGAAAAGTTCCATGTTACAGTTTTCTCACATTTGTCTTATCATCACAGCAGAGTCCTGAAGGTCCCCTCAGGATGGCTGTTTGCGCCCTGCACTGTGCATATTAGAAGAGATGCTTCTGTGATGAGCACAACTGATTTATACATGCAAGTTCAGTCTACTCTAGAGAGAGCTCTCTATTTTTTATGAGACACAGGATTGAAGGGATTTCTCTGTCTCATTGAATTAAATCCCCCTGCAGTTGCAGGCATCCACCTTACATGTTGCCTCCACAAACCAATAAATCTTCACTGTAGAATAGCCAGATTTCCTGCTCCTTATTGTTTCTTCAGAATTTCATTCCTCTGATGGTTAGAAATCACGCTCCCAGCCTAACCTTATTTATGTCCAGCTTCTACCTTTTTGTTCTTGTGCCAGCGCTGGCCTTTAACTTAAATATCTCTTCTCCTTTCCTGGTGTTTACCTCTTTGATAGGTTTATAGAGAACAATTATATTCTCTCTCAGCTTTCATTTGTTAAATGGTTTCTCTTCTCAGATAAGCTTTCTATTTCCCTGATTATCCTAGATGTTCTGTGCGCCTGCCTCGGTTTATATAGCTTAAATTAATCATTTTTTGGAATGTGGATCACCGGAGTTACCCACAGAGCTCCACAGGACACTTCAGCAGTTTTCCATGCCCCATGTCTTGTGCAATTACCTTTGCTCAATATTACTTGTGATAAGATAGCTCACTAATGTCTTCCTTCTCTTCAAATGGATACCCTCCCATCTTCTGTCTTTATTTAGCACTGTTTACTACTACTGCTCTCCACTGCAGTATTTTCTCCCTTTTCACCAGCTTCCTTGTAACAATCAGTGTTTTGTTGTAAGACAAGAATCACAAGTTTTGTCTTACCAGCGTATTGCTTAACTACCTTCATACTTCATTTTTACTGAGTTCATCTAATATTACTGAATAAGACTGGCTATGAAATCAGTCTTTGAGAATATTCATATTTACCTCCTTTCAGCCTCTTGCTAAGTAGCTGGTACAAAGTCATACTGTCTGGGTCATTTCCCATGCAGTGCAATAACAGATGTTTTTCTAAAGACCAAATATACTGTAAAAGTAAGCTCATAGGTGGTCCAACCTATTTCAGATTAATCTATTTCAAATTTTATTTTACTCTTTCCCCTTGTTTCTGTATCTTTGATGTTGCTTCTTTCAAAACCGATTCAGCTGTCACTGGACTTCATTACTGTTATTTTTTACTATTACTTAAGGGCTGGTAGCATATTTGCTATTGCTATTATAGTACATTTCATATGGCAGTTCTCCTAGAGTTTTTGGATAGATATGATTTGGACACACAAATTACGTGAGTGCATAACAAGGTTATTTGATATTTTCTTCCGCCACAGTTTAGCCTCTGTTTTATAGTGACCCTATTTTTGTGCATTTATTGTACATCATTAGAGCAGTCTGTACCATCATCTTCAGTGAAAAGATTCTAAAGTGCATGTTTAGTTTATAGGCCCAACCAAGGTTATATTTAATATTGATCTTCTCTTCAGTGTCTAACGACCTTGCTCTTTCTTCGCTATTTATGTATCAAGATAAAAAAAAAAAAAAGGTTTATTATGCAGTTTCTTTTCCTCTGGATATTTCCTACTTGCATTATGGCAATTCTTGGTTTATCTTTTATATATCCCTCCAATAACTGTCGTCATGTCTTCTCTTCATCCTATTTTTTGTTTGTTCATTCACACTTTCTGTTGGGATCAGATATTTTAAACCTCTGACTATTCCAGCTATTCTTTCTTCTTGGATTCTGGTCCATGTCTTTCTTAAAGTGTCCGCACTCGACACACTACTAAAGCAAAGACTTTGCACAGCATTGAAAACGTACTACTTCATATATTTCACAGACTATACTTCTGCTTCTACATTGTGGTAGAAGTGTGTGTATGTGTTTTTTATATTATTCCCACATTGCTGAACTGCATTTAAGTTATAATCCCCTATAATCCTCACATCCTTTTAAGCTGAATTGCTCCTTAAATAGTTGTACCCAATCTTGCATTTGGGCAAACTGATTACTCCTGCCTACACTGTTGTGCCTCACGCTTGTCCTACAAGTTAACTGAATCCCATTTTTGCAAGCTGTTTTTCTAATTTGCTAATAGAATTTGAATGTCAGTCCTATCCTCCATTATTCCTATCTTTCTCTGTGTTTAGAATGCATATCTCAGATTTTATTTCATCCAGTTGGTGTGGATGTTTTTTTATGCCTTCTCTTACTTCCTTGAGATCGTCAGTTCAATTGACTTTAATAAACAGGTCTTAGAGCTCACCTGGTCAAAATGAAGAGATAATTGTAATTATGAGATGGGATTACCTCTCTATTTTAAGTTGATTTGAATCATACATTTCTTTTCTACTATTTGTTTTTTTTGATAGTGTAGTTATCATTTGACAGTTTATATTACATTTTCTTTTCTTGGTTCGATGACTGGTCAGTAAAGAAGTTTTTCTGCTGCCAGTCGGGTAGGTCTAGGTTCCTCTGTTGACAGCAGGGCTTACCCTGCTTTGGGGTTTTTCTTGCATGAGAATCTACTGCTACAACATGTGTTTATTTACTTGGTGATTTGTAACATTCTCTGTCATTCTCTGGTGAGAATGACAACATGCTGTAGGTGCAGTCAATGGCTTCGGCACTTGGGTTTTTTTTTTGTTGTATTTAGGTGTATGTAAGCCCTAATCAGGCCCAGCTTCAGGGTCTGCTGGTGTACTCCAGGGACTGGGGAATAAATCTGGGAGGGAGAATCCCTTTCTGGCTGTGTCCTTATTCTTGAAGACCAGATAGATTTAAAAACAATTTCCATATTCTGGCCTTTAGTGGACACTTTGGGCTCATCTGTAACTGCTCGGAATTGCTATCCTGGCGGGTCTCCGGAAGAGATGCAAATCTCAAATGACACAATAATCTATCAGATCTTCTTTGCTGTTAAAATTATGCTGTAATTAATATTAGGAATATTGCACATTTTCCAGTTTAGAACTTTCCTTTCTTCTCTCCCACCAACTTTCATCACTGGGAAAAAAAGGAAGGAGAAAGCATTAATACACCTACAGTAGTGGCGATCGACATTTTTGCTGATGTAGACAACTTTTTGTGCAGCTTTGTAATGGTCATGAGGCAGCAGTGAATCTTGCCTACCGGAAAACATCTGAAGAGTGAAATGGGACTTCATTAGGGGACAAACACTTATTCATTGATTTAATTTGCCTTTTTTTCTTTTTTTTTTTTTTTTTTAAGATCAGATACAAGCTCACCCAGATATTGGAAATTCCGTTTTACTGAAGAATTGATGTCTAACACTTTGATTTTTCTTGGGCTCTTATTCCAAGAAAACTTGCTGGGTTGTATTTACATGAATTGGATAACTTTTGTAAAGGAAAGCTCAGCTTCTGTCTTTTGTGTGTATAAGATCTAATTCCTTGTTTTCTTTTATCAGGTCTTTGAGAAGTACAGATTTACATTTTCCTTGCTATGTATCTGAAAACTGGCCAGAGATCCTGCTAGATTTTCATACAGGCTTTGTGATGTTTGTAAGAATTTCTTGGAAGCAATTGTACATATCTCGTTTCTTCATTACCGTTTAATATACATTCTTTCTGTATCTCCAGATATATGCATCTGCTTTTGGAGATATGAGGCCATTATCATTCCATTCCATTCCATTCCATTCCATTTAAAAAATTCTAAACATAAGATCCTCTGAGATTTTCAGAACAAAGCATGCTCTGCTGTGACCCTTGGATTGGTGAGCAATAGTGCAGCCAGAATATTGAAATGTCACACAAAAAGAATATATATGGTAAGTTTACTTTCCTTTATGTGTTACTAGCAAATTTAATAACGTTTTTCCTACTAAAATGTCACCTTTTTAACAGGTCAGAATGCTGACTGTTATGAAACACCTGGTTTTAAGAAGAGAGGAAAACTGCTTTAAAGCAAAACAAAGCTGAAGTAGACCTTAGTCCAGGCTGTTTCCTGGGATGCTGTTTGGTCCTTGTGAATTCTGACATTTCTCCTGGCTGTAATGTGATGCTTCTCTGTAGTGTGACTGCTCCATCTTTCTGCCTGAATACTCCCATCACACACACACCACACACGAAGAGCCAAAAATGAAAAAGTGAAAACTCTTATATTACTTATCTGCCCATCTTCTTGGTGATGAGAAACTCATCATGTCTGTATAGAACTTCTGACATAAAAAATGCCATATAAATACTTAGCACTATTACAAAAAACAGAGAGAAGCCTGGGAATGGGATATGGTTGCTATCTAGAAATACGTTAGGAAGGTAAACTCTACAAAGTAAAAGACATATTTAAGGTAAAGGACA
Organism: Cuculus canorus; assembly: GCF_017976375.1. NCBI lineage: Eukaryota > Metazoa > Chordata > Aves > Cuculiformes > Cuculidae > Cuculus > Cuculus canorus. The sequence continues at coordinate 116,930,704 of NC_071401.1, read as the reverse complement.
ACGCTTGTGCAAAGTGGAAACAGATGTAAGAGGGTCATGAATAAATATAAGCTGGAAATGAGAAAGAGGCTTCTATTACAGCAATGCAGCAGCCTTTGAGACAGAATCACAGGGTCGTAACTGTTCCTGTTTTTAAGGTGGAGTTTCAGATGTTAAAATCATGTGCTGTGGTTTCCTGCCACAGGAACTGAAAGTTTGGGAAGTAATTTCCATTGCTGACCTGGATGACCAGAGGAATCTTTGGCTACAAACAGACATCGTTCAGAAGGTCTCACCTTCCCAATACAATCACAGCCAGAACTTTTCCTCCCTCTGGAAGAAACCAAAGAAATACAGTGTTAATTTGGTTTGTTTCCCTGAAGAAAATCTGTTCATCCTTACTTCAACTGTTCAACTTGTACTTTATAGCCAAGAATAGTATCTTTTTGCAACAGCTTATCCATAAATATTCTGCAAAAGCAAGGCATAGGTCACTGGAGGTGGTGTAAGGAAGCATAATGGAAGGATAACTTACACACCAGTGCAATTTGTTGCTAAGGCACTCATTCCTGTGGTCCTAAACCTCCTTTGTTGTGCAGGTAGAGAAAGGGGGAAATGAAGTTATGCAAAGAGTGGACAAATGTAGATGCAGTTTGGCTAAATATTCAAGTGAAAGCAGTTGCTCTGCCTCCAAGTGCAAAAAGTGAGGAAGGTTTTCTCTTTTGTGAACCAGCTTAGATGATGACTTGGATTTTTGCATGGGAACTTGGGCTTCTCAAGTCCTATAGAAAAAATAAAGTACAGTAAACAAAAAGAGCCATATAGCAGTCAGCAGGATATTCCAGTTGGCTGACTTGCATTGTCTAGTGCAAGTAGCAGAGTGGAGGGATCTTTTCTTTATCAATGGGGGAAAAGAAATTCTCCAGAGGCAGTTTGCAGCACGAACATATCTCCAACTTCTGCTGCTGTAAAAATAGTCCTGTGAGCCTACCTAGCCAGGCTGGGAATATAATAAAGCAGAGACAAAAAGCTTCAGAATTTGCCATTTGAAAATCTATGACTTTGATGAAACTCAACTGAAAATAATTTCAGTGTGTGGAAGTCTTTGTCGTCTGTTATTAGGAAGAGCCTTGTGCATTAAAGCCTGGAGTCATCTCCTACAACCTTTACAGGTAAACACTGTTTTGGGAGTTGGATTAGGGTTGCATGCTACATAATATTTCTGGAGAAAAGAATCGCAATTATTTTTTGTAGAAACATAAACAATGATAATTGCACTCATTCTATGTTATTAGATAGAGGATAAACAATGATACTGCTGTTGCCAGTGACAACTGAGTCTACAGCCTTGGTTTTTTTGGATATCAGTATAGGGAAACAGAAGTCTGTTCCCCATTTGCCATAGTATAGCAAAGGCAGAAAGACTTGGAGGCTTGCAGCTCAAAAAGAAAAATGTGCGAAAATGTGCTCAAGTGAGACTCTAAATTTATATTTGTATTTTATAAAAGCCTTGCTGGAGAATTTGCCTCCAAAAGGCAGTTGGTGCTGTCATTTTGCACGGAAGTGATTAAAACCGCACTGCACTGACCAGTAGTGGCTGTAAGCTAGTGCTCAGAACTTGGTTTTGAGGCAAAAACAATTTGAGGATTCCAGTTCAAAGGTGATGAATTTCAACTGTTCTTGTGAGACTTGTGCCATAACTCAAAGGAAATATTTCTGGCTTCAATCCTCATTTTTTGACCATGAAAATGACAGGCTATGTTTGTTTCTCGAATGATAACCCCAGCCTCATGCTTTGTTTTGTTGATGTGGTACAGATGCAGCGCTCTGGGGAACCGAGCTAGTGATTCTTGATGGGAATGGGGCTACCTGTGAGAAGCCTTGCAGATCAATTAAAAACCAGATATCTGTTATCTATAGCCTGCTCTCTCCTGTTCCACTATTTCTCTACAGTAAGCAGCTACTAAAATTTATTTTGGAGGAAGATGCATAGATTAGGGAAGGGTAGATTATTTTGCAACATATGAGGAACTTTATCATGTGAGGTTAGAAAACTATTGAATTTTGTCATCCTAAATTAGTGTGTTCTCTGTCAAACACAGCCTTCCCTCAAAAAATTATTTAATTCTGCAAAAGAAATGATGCTGTATTAGTTCTCATAGTCTGTCCTGATCCTGAAAGCTTAACTATTTACATTTACAGCCCTTCCATTTCATATGCTTTTTGTCGAATTTCAGATCATATCTGAGATGCAGCTGGCTGCATCGATAATGGCGGTGATTTCTGTGGGACCATGTTTCCCAGGTCTGTAAGACCTCCCTAAAGTAAGTTTGCTGAAACACTTTTCTATGCTTATATATCTGGTAGGGTCATTAAAGAATTGAGAGCAGATTAAAAAACAGATGGGAAAAAAACCCACTATTTGTTCACCTACAATTGCAGTTTGATGGGGAAACACTCGACTGCTGTCTCAATTGGTCAATGTCCTCTCAGTGCATCATAAACAGTCTTCAGCTAATATATCACTCCTACCAGTTTCATGTACATGAAAAACATGGACTATCAGTGGTCTGAGAAAGAACCCAGTAAATTGGACAAAAGTGATGAAATGTGTCTGTATTAGGACACAGAAACCCAAGGAGGATAGTACTCGCCTCCTCACTTGTTTTCATACCGTATTAAGTACAAATTAAACTGTGGTGTACTTCTAGATGTGGAATTCTCTAGATAGTAAGGATTATTAGCTTTGGGGACTATGCCTACACATAAAATTGCAGTGTGGGAAGTACAGATTACCGATGTTGATTAAGCATGTACCCCTAGTCCCTGGCAGGATTGCAGCAGTCCCACTGGATTCCATGCTACCACATCTTCACATTTCCTGCAGCTTAGGCTACCTATATTACATTTACCACAGGACAAATTTGTACCCTTTGCCTCAAACCTCCTTTGCCAGCTGCATAGAGATGCTGTGCGTGTAAATCCAGGAAACCTCTTACTAGAAACAAATGCATGTCTACCCCCATTACTCTATTCCATGATATCCTTCACTATAAGACCGTATGTTAAAACCAGTTTTCTTGTCCCGCTTATTTCCACCAAAAACTCATCTCATTCTTGAGTCCATAGTCTTCAATACCAAGCAATCGAATTTAAAGCTTGTAAACATTAATTCCTGGGTGAACTCTAATTTTAGTCAAAGTAACTTAGTGTATAATATTTGTGGTCCTTTCAGTCTTCCTATATCATTTCTTCTAGATGTTTCACTGAAAATAAGTTCTTCCCATAGTCTTTTGATTATCCCAGTAATTGTTCCTTGTACCTCTTCCCTTTAAGATTTTATTTCTCCAAAGAGCAAACATCCTTCCCAGCCTCTGCAGAAATAGGGTTTTTTATGTGTGCTAGGACAGAATTTGAGGTTTTTTTCACGACACCCTCATTTAATAGCTCACAGCCCTCCAACAAAATCAGCAAGGGGAAATAAGTCCTTCTCCTTAGGCATTTCCAAGTGAGGAGTATTAGGTGTATGGAGAATTTCTTGCTGTTAGTTTCAAAGATTGAGATCCTTCAGTTTGTACTTCCAGATTTCTTCCCATTCTATTAACCCAGTCTTCAATGCTATCAATATCTTTGTGTATTGTAGCCCATTTTTCTCCCAGAACTGAACTCTCTATTTGTGCGTCGAGTTGTGTTATTTTTTCATCACTGTTTTCCTAATATTTCTTCCCTGATCGTTAGTGACTTTTATAAATTTATATAAAGTGGGGTCAAAACCAATTCTTGAGGAACCTCATTTATAACGGCTTTTCAGCCATAAACTTCCCTTTCAAAAACTGGACTTTGCATCTGACTTGAGACAGCTTCTCATTCTCACAATTTCTCTGCTATTCCCATCTCTTCTTGTTTTACTAATAATTCCTTGTGTGTTATCATGGACTTCTTTAAAGTTAAGACAGATGAGATCAATCACATGTCCTTTGTCTAGAATGTAGGTTATCTTGTCAAAGAAATATATGAGATTAACCTGGTACAATCTACTTTTGTTAAGCCAATGCTGTATTTTATGCCATTTTCATTTGACCTCCATGTCTTTAATTATCTGTTCCCTTAAAACCTGTTCTAAAGCTTTGCATACCACTAAAGTTAGAATTCAAGGACTGTGGTTATCCACAATCCTTCTCTCCTGATGGCTAACCTCTTCTTGAATACAGCCACTATATTTTCTAGTCATCTGTCTTATAGTACTCAGTAGATCTATTAAAAAAGTATTACTGGATGAAAGTATTACTGCAACAACAAGTTGCAGGCTGCAGTAGTACCTTTCTGGTTCAAGCCCTTAATATATTGACCTTAGGATATGCTGAGGTTTATTGGGATTTCTTTCACAAATGACAACAACCTGCAGAAGTAAGACCTGCATATATATATGTGTAGTGAACAGGGGATCACTGATAGGAGAGCTTTCATGGCAGTTTGGCTGAGAAAAGTTGGGGGGAAAAAGGGATCTGGTCCCTGGAAAGTGAGACTGATACATCTGAGCTAGGCCAGTTCTCATTTTGTTGTGAACGATCTTAACAAGGGAGAATCTGAACAAATGTCTTCCACCCAAGACACTGTGGAGGACACCCTTCAGAAAGGGATGTTGCTGGGCTGCTGGCACTGTTAATTAAAAGCACAGGAGAATATTTAAATTAGAATCCAGAGAAGATCCCACAGGTATGGAGCTAGTACCACCCGAGTGGATCTCTGAAAAGACTAGCAAAATTGAAAGGAATAGGGAAAGCAAATCAGGCTGTGCAGACCTTAGCTGACTGACAAGAGAATGAGCTGTGGCTTCTCCAAATCTGCAGATGATACCAGGGTTTTTTTGATTAGACAAGTACTGTGCTGATGGGAACTCCAAAAAATGTTCCTTACAAAACTCAGTGGGTAAAAATAAGTGGCAGATGAGCTTCACTGTAGATAAATGCAGGCTGATGCTGTTAGAGAAAAAAAGAATCTAAATCTTGCTTATGTAAATTTGGACGTTTAACTGGTAGTTACAATTCAGGAAAGAGATCTTGGAATTGTCCTTGACAGTCCTTTAAAATCATTACCTGGATGTGGTGGCACCCAAAAAAAGTGAGAAGCATGTTGAGCATCACTAGGAACGTACTGAGAGAAAATCAAAAGCACTATTTTCCTCCCAAGTAGAACTTTGACGCATCTTTAGAGAACTTTCTGTGACTCTTGTATCCACAATTTAAGAAAGTTATAGAGGATAGGAAAAAGATACTGGGAAGAGCAAACTAAGACAGTGAAGAAATTGCCTTAGGAAGAGAAACTAAAAAGGCTGTAGTTTCTCAGTCTGGAGTGAGGGTTGGGGGGAATATGATGGTTGTTTATAACATTACAAATTGGTGGATAATGCAAAACTGTAAGTAACACGGACCAAACCTAGGAGGTCTAGTTTGAGGTCTAGATCACTTAACTGCTAACCTAGACTAGACCTTGCCTAGTGCAAGACTGGAACAGGGAGTATGCATTAAAACTAGAAGGAATCTGTTTTAAATAGATACGAGGAAGTACTTTTTACAAAGCAGAGAATAAATTTCTGAATCTCTTGCAATAGGAGTCTGTGGATGCAGACTGTGTCAGCAGGCTCAGAAAGGAATTGGAAAAATTAATGGGCATTTAATTAGGTCTATAAACTAGTGTTAATGGAAATAGTCAGGGATACACGCCCTAACATCTTCAGTCCAAAAGTTACGGAAGCTGCTGGAGCGTGAAGAGAATAAATAGTTAAATAGATGTTTCTTTTCCTGCTATTGGAGAATACTGGGCTAGAAGGTCTGGCCCAACAGGGCTTTCCCTGTGCTCTTTATGTTGCAGGTGCCCCTCAATTGGGATTTGGTGCTGTTAGCAGACTTATGAATGAGACAAGATGTCTCTCAAAATGGTCCACAATCGTCTTCCAGAGGAGTAATTTCTGTTCTAGTGGGAACGTCTGCTTATTGCCCAGTCTCCTACTAGCATGTTTTTCTTGACTTTTTCCCAGCTAAGGCTGTGTATTTGATTCTGACTGGAGGTCAGATCTATTCCTTATCTAGCTTTTCAGCTTGCACGAGCTATCCTCTCACTAAGAATTAAAACTAAAAATATACATATATACACACAACAAACACATGTGCACACTTAGAGAGTCTAGAAGTGTGTTTATTCAAACTAAATATTTTTCAGTGACTTTGGTTGAGGGTATGTACAAAGGCAGTTATTTATTTGATTGAAATCCTCTTTAACTTCTTATAAGCCCTCCCTCTTTGTAAGCCCTTCACCTTATAAACTCCATTAGCTTTGTGTGTTTTGGGCACTATGGAATGCTTGCAGAGACAGAGAAATTATAGGTTCTTTTCCATTTCCTTTCAATTTGTTTTCACCTGAGGGAGGATATATTTTTATGTAGCTAAGTCAGAAGATGTAACTGTACCATGCAAACTCTTTTCAAGATAACAAGATATTTTGTTTCTTACTTTTGTCTGCCCTCACTACTGGGCTTTTCCAGTCTGTCTTTTAAAAAAATATGTACATACGAATGCAGAGGGCTGATGCATTGTCAGTTATGGGACAGCATAACAGCCATAGGGTCTTCCAGAGATTTTAGCTTTGCACACAGAGGCATAATTTCTGAAGAAGACAGTGCTGGGCGGGGGGGGAGAGAGGGGGAATAGAGAAACTGGACATGTTGATGGCTGCAAGATTTTAGGATCAGAGACCAGACTTGTACCTCTGTGTTTTTGTGTTTGGTTTGTTTTTTTTTTTTAAAAAAAGAGTTTGCAAGTATTTGGTCTTGGAAGTAGATGGAGCCTTTAAGGAAAAATAAAACCAGACTGAATTAAATGAGGAGGGAGAAGGATACTTTTGAAGCTGTAACTCAGAATAAGTGTAAAACCAGAACACAAATTCTAATAGACCTAGGTAAATAAGGCTTGGATCCATTTTAAATAACTCAAAATATTAAACACCATCTAAGATATTCCCAGACGTAAGAAGCAGAGGAATGCAAATGTTATAAATTGAACAAGATGGCAAGGGACATTATACTACCCTCACACGGAACAACTCAACCTCTGTTTTTCCAGGAAGAAGGTGATTTCTAGTGGAACATCCTGCTGAAGTGTGTGCTCTTCTCTAGGTGGGAGCTTGCAACAGTAACTTGGCCCCCTCCAGGCTTGCTTGGCAGCCTAAAATGCTGAGAAAGCAGGGACAAGGGACACTACACCCCTCTCTGAAGACAATAGTTGTGAATATTTATCTTTTTAAGGTCAATTATCTCACGACCCTCAGTACATGGAAAACTTGCAAAGGGAATTAGGGAAGAGGAGTTCTTCCAGCTCAGCTCATGACTGAATCCTGCCTTTATCTTCAAAATTAGCAATGAAGTTGTCCGAATTTGTCTTGTGAACGGTGACCTAGAACTGAGTGCCTCTCTGTCCTTTATTCAATGTCCAAGCTAACACAGACTGCAATGTATCAAGCACTTAAAATTCAGGGATTCGCTTTCATATTTTTCTGGGTTACATACGGTGTCTCTCTTTAAATAGAGCACTTATGAAGACATTTTCTTCAACCCTTTTTAGTTACAAAATGTCCCCAACATCTTCAATACAAAGTAGCAGAACACCTTGTAATTTAAGATTAAAACATTATATAAATAAGTATTTTACAAAAACAGCTCCAAACTACCCAGCTCCACTATACTGTAAAATGCAGTATTTGGCACCATTTCTTCAGAGCTGTGTTAAAACGATTAAGGGCTTGGAAGATCAGAACATGGTGATTGATACAGAATTCAGTTTATCTGCCTTAGAAGACGTGATGAAACAAAGATTTGTATGTGCACAACTTATGATTTATCTTTAAAATTGGAGGCTATCCTATGCATATCGGGGTTATGTGACAGACTGGTTTGAATGTAGCATCCTTAATTTCGTTATTGGTCCAGTTGTCCTCTATATCTCTGTTAAATTAGACTGCAAAAAGTGGTGTGTCTGCATAATTCTGCCAGTAAGACAGATTTCCTTCTTGTGCTCCTGGGAAACAGCTTTCTCATTTTCCCCTCTATTCCCTTGAGAAATTAGTTAGTAGATCTCTAAGAGTAGTGCTGAATAATATGGGTTCCTCGTAAGGATTTGTCATCCGATAGATCCCAAACAGTATGTCATTGCGAAGGGAACTGAAAGACGATTATAAAAAAGACAGGAGTTATGTCATTGTGGAGATATTTTCTCCTTTTCTTTAGTACCGAGGGCAAGATATAAGCATTATTTTTTTTTGGTGGTGGTGAGGCAAACAGGAATATGAATATAGTCGTGTGCACACAAAAGGAATGTGAGCTGCAGAAAAGCATTTATTAGTCTCCCAGCGATCTATAGTCTTGCATGAAGCGCAGGTGGTAGCAATAGTCTTTCTACAGCTCCCTTGCACCCTTTTCAAATTCTCTCTTCATTCCGCCTCTGATGTGCCTTGGAAGAATTAAATTCTAGTTCAAAATATCCATACAACCACAGATTTGGGAAAGAGGTGCTTTGTGAATTAGAGGGTTAGAGAGAGGGAGGGAGGCGGGCAAACACAGTGGATTACACTCTTGTTCCGTTTTGAAGCCATAGGGCTCACTGTCATAGTACTGTCTCCATCAGGGAGAGCTCAGCCATATCTGTGATACAAAACATTGCTTGAACTTTCAGGATTTGAAGGTGATTTCCCAGGATTTTATGACTTTCCATCTGCTGTTTAATCTGTAGAATCAGTTGTCTCTTGATGATCAAATTTCCCTCCAACCTTTAAGTATGGAAAAAGAGACATATGAAGATGTACAGCCCAGCTAGACACCCAGAAGTCTATGGGGCCAGATGGCATCCATCCAAGAATATTAAAGGAGCTGGTGGATGTCCTTTCCAAACTCCTTTCCATCATCTTCCAGTGGTCCTGGCTGACTGGGGTAGTTCCACTGGACTGGAGGCTGGCTAATGTTGTGCCCATCTACAAGAACGGTTGCAGGGAGGATCCGGGGAACTACAGGCCTGTCAGTCTGACCTCAGTGCCAGGGAAAGTCATGGAACAGGTGATCTTGAGTGCTATCATGAAGGACATGCAAGAGAACGGAGTGATCAGGCCCAGTCAACATGGGTTTACAAAAGGCAGATCTTGCCAAACTAACCTGATCACCTTCTATGACAAAATCACTCGATTACTGGATGGGGGAAAGGCTGTGGATGTAGTCTTCTTGGACTTCAGTAAAGCCTTTGACACAGTTTCTCACAGCATTCTGCTTCAGAAACTGTCAGCCTCTGGCCTGGACAGGCGCACACTCTCCTGGGTTGAAAACTGGTTGGATGGCCGGGCCCAGAGAGTGGTAGTAAATGGAGTTAACTCCAGCTGGAGGCCAGTTACAAGTGGGGTTCCTCAGGGCTCGGTACTGGGTCCAGCCCTGTTCAATGTCTTTATCAATGATCTGGATTAAGACATTGAGTGCACCCTCAGCAAGTTTGCAGATGACACTAAGCTAGGTGGAAGTGTGGATCTTCTGGAGGGTAGGAAGGCTCTGCAAAGGGGTCTGAACAGGCTGGACCTCTGGGCTGAGGCCAATGGCATGAGGTTCAACAAGGCCAAATGCCGGGTCCTGCACTTGGGGCATAACAACCCTATGCAGTGCTACAGACTGGGGGAAGAGTGGCTGGAGAGCTGTACAGAGGAGAAGGACCTGGGGGTAATGGTTGACAGCCAACTGAACATGAGCCAGCAGTGTGTCCAGGTGGCCAAGAAGGCCAATGGCATCTTGGGTTGTATCAGAAACGGTGTGACCAGCAGGTCCGGGGAGGTTATTCTCCCTCTGTACTCGGCACCGGTGAGACCGCACCTTGAATACTGTGTTCAGTTCTGGGCCCCTCACCACAAGAAGGATGTTGAGGCTCTGGAGTGTGTCCAGAGAAGAGCAACAAAGCTGGTGAAGGGGCTGGAGAACAAGTCTTATGAGGAGCGGCTGAGAGAGCTGGGGTCGTTTAGCCTGGAGAAGAGGAGGCTGAGGGGAGACCTTATTACTCTCTACAACTACCTGAAAGGAGGTTGTGGAGAGGAGGGAGCTGGCCTCTTCTCCCAGGTGACTGAGGATAGGACAAGGGGGGATGGCCTGAAGCTCCACCAGGGGAGGTTCAGGCTGAATATCAGAAAAAAATTCTTCACAGAAAGTCATCGGGCACTGGCAGAGGCTGCCCAGGAAAGTGGTGGAGTCACCTTCTCTGGAGGTGTTTAAGGAGCGGGTTGATGAAGTGCTTAGGGACATGTTTTAAGGGAGTGTTAGGGATGGTTGGACTCAATGATCCAGTGGGTCCTTTCCAACCTGGTGATTCTATGATTCTGTGATTCTATGTGTCTGCATGAGAGGGAAGCATGGCGAGACAGGAGTAGATCTGTAGTCAGCTGCTCCTGGATACTCAGGGTCTGTGTTACTTGTCTTTTGGCAGCTTTAACTTCAGACTAGATCCAGGCTGCCCAATGACTCAATGTGTATTCACAGCTAGACCACAACCTGCACACCTCAGGGGTACATCTTTTGGTGTGGCAAATATGAACTCTAGTGCAGGAAAGAGAAATATTAGGGAAGTAACTTCAAAGTCACTTTCCTGAGCTGAACTAAAATGTATCACCAGGTCTACATTTAGCAGAAAGCCCAGTACCCATTCTGCTTTTCCCTGGAGGGTATGCATGCTCTTTGAATCTCAGAACATATCAAAAGAAGCAGTGGGGAGTGGAGTAGAGGCAAAGAACTGCTAATTAAATGATTGTCATAAATAAAATATAAGAACAAGCTACTATATTTAAATCTAGACACTTAATTTTTCTTCCTGTTAGGAGTCTGGAATGAACTCTGCCAAAATATTAGGATTTCCAACTGACTTGTCACTTCCCCTCAGCCATCTTTAAAGTGGCTCAAAATGTAAATGTAGTATTTTGTACATGCAGTGAAGTCTTTCTCTGGCTTCTGCTGTATAACCTATTGCCACTGCACTGGTTGACACCAGATGAGGATAAGCTTCATAAGCTGTTATCGTGCTTCGACAGAAACTAAGGTGTGGGGGTGACATCAGAGGTGATGTTGGGGAGCTGCTGTTCTCATAGTTCATCCAGCCATGCCATTTTAACATACAGAAGTCTGAGGAAGAAACCTGCAGTGATAATGGATTTTGGTTAGTCAGATAGAAAAGTCTTTGGCTACTTGTTACTCTTACCTTGCGGCAACTTTGAGGAAAGGATTCTGACCAAAAGGCTGTGGCTAGGGTGTAGAGGAAATATATAGAATCGGCTTTGAAAAACTCAGTGTACTCAGCTTGCTTTTCGGCACAGTAGACAAACTGTATGGCAGAAGCTTAATATTCAGTATCGGTTTGTCTCCCAAACCAAGCTGTTCAAGAATTTCAGGGTTTTAAATAAATTATTGCAATGGAAAGATTTTTTTTTAAGTTAGAACATATTTGAAAGCTGATCTTTGAAGACATAGCTTTGATGGGTACCAGCTAATGCAGTACCACTGAATTAAACAGAAATATCTCCAAGTATCATCAAGGGTGTCATTCTTTATATCAGCTGAAGTGAATGCCTCAAATGTAGCTACGAATGTACCACTTCACATTAAATCATTCTTTTGGCTTTTATACTTTGTTTTGCACTGTAGTGTTTTATCCAATATTCCAAAGATGCAAATAGACCAAAATATTTTCTAAAAATAGAGGCTTCTGATTTTTAGTCATAAATAATAAAGATCTGTTTCCTTCTTCTCTAACCCACAAACGACAGGATTTCCTTCCTTCCTTTTTTCTCTTTTGGGTCATTTTAGCACATTAGGCAGAACTTCTGCCCCATGCAGCCCCCCTAACCCCTCTGGTGACTTACCTCACTGTGGAAGCTCTTTTTCAGCAAGCTTACGACTGATGATCTCATATCTTTGATTTAATAAGGACTCTATAGTGCATCTGGGAAACTTGGGGCTAGTATCAATCCTACCTTGCCTTCAAAATTAATTGAAAAAGCACTTCACCAGTAGCTTGATGGCTACCTCAGAACACAGAGACTAAATTAAAAGAGGCTGGTTTTCACTCTGGATATTCTTTGCCCATAGGTCTCATAAAATGTATGGATAGTAGCCTCAGAAAAAGGCAGTCTTCCTGAACCAACATTCACCTGTCCCTCAGCATAATTTTAGAACGTCTCTCTCTCTCAAAGTGTGTTTAGGTTCGGATGTTTGTTGACACACTAATAACAACCTTTCCATATGCACATGAGCCAGTAATAGCTTTTGAGAAAGTATTATTGAAGAGTATGTTAAAAATTGCTTAGTGGCCAGAAAGCAATCAACCTACTTAAGTCTAAGTGAAACATAAACAGCCAGTTAGAGACTTCTGGAGTTGATAAATAGTCTGTTTGGATCATTTTAAAAGATTCACTAAGCAATGTCTTCTTCTCATAAGTGCTAACTGCACTAAAATCCAAAATGAATCCATCTGAATGAAATATTGTATATGGCCATAGTGTTAGGTTAGCTGTTGCTTTCAAGAAGCTGTATACCTAATGGGGCTAATTTCTCAAGGAGCATTAGAACTTCCATCTTTTTTGTAAAACATGTGAGACTATGTTCAAGCAAAAATAGTTTAGTGATTAATATTATCTCTTTCTAACTCCAGAGATGAAATCTGAAGAAAACATTGAAATGGTCCACTGAAACTGTAAGTAGCATGCATGTGGGGAAAAGATGGCCGATTTGTGGTAAATCTACTAAAATAGTACAAAAAATAACATTTCAGGTATAATTTTATTCCATTAGAGTGGATAGGTGCCTGGCAACAAAGCTGAACAAGTGTATACATACTCAAAAATCTGATAGTAAAGGCTCTTGTCCTTCAGCACAGTCTGTGCATGCACAGATTTTGCTGGTGAGCACAATGGGAGATGCTGAAGCTGAAGGAAAATAAACTAATTTACAAGGAATGCATTTACAGGAGCTGGGGGCAAGATGCTTACCTTTCTGGAAGGTCCTGGTGTTCCTTTCAGAAAGAAGAGCTGACGTTCACAGGAGAGCATTATGTGAAAACCACTGAATGAAAGACTGATGCTTAGGTATTATTAAGTCCACTGGAAACATGTTAAGACAGGATTGAGAGTGGAGTAAAGTGTAGGATTTTTGTTTGGTTTTGAGGTTTTTTTAGGTATTACTTTCCTCTTCCTCCAAAGCATGAACTAAATCCACCTAAAAAAAAAACCAAAACAGCCACATGATGTTTAATTCTGGTGTTTCAAAAACGAAACCAGCTGTAAAACAGTTAGCACTATGTTGTCAACCACTGTGGCATGAGGCTGTCTATTTTAAAACATATAACTGGAAATACATACAAGGACAAAGCTTTGACCCACATATGTGAAGGCATGGTGGGAGCTCAACAACACAGTGGATTCCCATGTGTGCTGTATATGTTGCCCATTTCATGATATTCAGGATAGGAGCAATGCACTACTCTGGGTAATAGCTTGTTGGTATTATTGCCAATCTGGTGTCTTCTGTCCAGACGAAGCGCCACCGACTTTAATGCTGATGGAGAGCGAGGCTGTGACAAAATACTTCCTGTGGAGTGCAATTTACACTGCAGTCCCAAGCAAAGATCATGTGTTCTAAGGCAGGAAACAAGATAAGTTGTTAAATATGTCCTTAGCACGTGAGTATGTGAAATGTGAAGCACTCATGAACAAAACCCATGCAGACCAATGCTAGGATCCCAGCTCTGCAGAGCAGCTGAAGGAGCAGTGGTAGGTCAGCAAAGGAAACCCCTGTGGACTGTGACAAGTCCCTCAGCAGTAGGTTTATTTTAAGCAGATGAGTAACCCTGTTTATTTCAAAGTTTAAAGCCAAGTATGTTCTTAAATTTGAGTTTAATTATAGGCTTAAAAGTGCAGCTGTTTGCCTGGTGTGTATTTGTACTGTTTAACTTTCTTAGTTGCTTAACTTTTGGAGCCTGCAGCACTCTTGCCTGAAGAGCTTGGTGATACTTTTGGGGCAATTGAGGGGATGTGCCTAGACTTGATGTACATTCCCCTAGGGTATGCAACTATATTAGCATGGAGAAACATATTGCTGCTTTCCAGGCATCAGTTCTTCAATAACAAGACTCTGAATTCTTGTAAATCGTTTCAAATTTGGATGTGAGGGAGCAGGATGTTTAAAAACATCGGTTATGTTTCCTTTGAGAGGGGCCATTGTGTCTGTGCTGAGTAGGGGGACAGTGTGTTGTATTTCATCTCAGGATTATATGCATATTTTTTCCTCAAGGGCTTTTCTGCTTATGCTTGAAAAATCATTTTACCTACCACTGCCATGGGTTACCTCAGAATCAAAGCAAACGCACAAGTCAGGCACAGCTTACTGCTGAACATTAGCCTCTTTTCGTGTAATTACGATTTTGTTGTCACCGAATGGTAGGAGACAAAGAGGATAAATTCAGCGAAGTCCCTATCCAATCCTTTGGAGATAGACCAGAGGGAGAAGGAAAAAAAAATCCACCCCCCCCCCCCCAGCCTTCTGTTAACAGAAAGACCAGATTTTAGGCTGGATCAAGCAGCGAGTGGCACTGAGTGGCCACCACAGAAACTCAGGATATCATTCAGCAATTCAAAGGTACTGGCTGTGGCTTGGTGACCTCTAGAAATGTTCCCCTTCTTTTCTTCAGGAAATGTACACAGCTGCCCATTGCCAGCTTCACAGCTGTAAGCTTGTTTTTATATTTCTGGCCAGGAGCTGCAGACAAATGGACAAACATGAGGCTGAATGCCCTCCAGAGCAATGCTGTGACTGTGCCCATCTCAGAGCCCCATGCTTCGGTAACATGGGAATCCATCTGAATGGCAGGCAACTGGGAGGTAATGATCTTAATGCTTGTTCTTAAAAGCAATGGAAAGAGGAACAATTCTTAGGAAGTGAAAAGAAAAGGTGAGGTCTGGTACAGGATATTTTGTGGATAATTCCAAACAGCTGCGTATTCCTCCCCCCGCCACGCATTTATGACTCTTCATTTAGGTTTGCATTATGGAAATGGCTGGAGGATTGCTCTTCTTATAAGCAAAATGGCTACTGAAGGGATTCAGTGTTTGTTCTCTAGCATCTCTCATGTGACCAGTTGCACACCAAGGAGACCAAATAACACATTTTCAAAGCAAAGAGGTTGCTTTTCAAAGAGTGGAATAAGTTTGTGAAAATGCCTGTAAATAAGATACACAGTCACAGTATTTGGATTTGTTCACAAATGATTTGCAAGCAGGGGGTAGGGAAAAGAGATGAGTATCATCATAGAGTTTATTTGCAAAATATAGAAATATATGAAATAAATCATTTGACTGGCTCTGTTTTTCAACATAAGAGCTCAGTGGAAATGACAGAGGACTATATAGTCCTCATTGCTGAGTTACAACAAATTTTGAGCTTGGCTGGGAAAGGAAAAAGTGAATGCTTAGATGTTGTTTGACCACCAGCAGATGAATGCACTCTTTAGAATGTAAATAGGATTTTTCCAACAACCACAAATATGTAAAATGTGAATAGACTTTATTTGCAAATTGATTAGACTCCTACTTGGTCTCACAGGGTGTGAAGAGACACAATTAAACTAATACAGTAATTGGATTTCCTGCCCCCCCCCCCATATAAGGCCTATTTCATAGTGATACCTTTCGAAACTACAAAGACAAGAGAGAAATGATATTTACTCATTTAGTAGATGATGTTAATTTGAAAGAACAGACAGGCAGCAAGAAAAACTCCTCCAGGTCTACAAGAAATACATAGTTGGTCAGTTTTTCAGTTCCACTTGGAAGTAAATGTTTTAAAAATAATTTCTTTAAAAAAATTTTTTTGTCATAATTAAAACCTGGAATAAAGGTTAACTACAAGCTAAATATCCTGGAAAGATTTAGACATTTGATAACTCTCTAGCATGACTTGTCAAGCAGCCATTGATTGTGAACATTAACCAGAGGTATATAAACACTTATAAATATTGTATGCAGAAGACTAGCTGCACTTAGATTGATGATTAATAGGTCTACTATTGGCAATCTATGGCATCTCTTTTGCATGAAGAAAGCAATTAGAAACACATTTCCGAATATTCTAGACAGACCTGAGATGATACACAGCATAACATTCAAATCTTAAAGTACCTTCATGTAAAAGCCTAAATTAAATATACAGATACAACCCTAGCATTCCCTGGTGTAGTTATTAAGAAACTATCATAGCTCATAGGCTGAAAATGCAATTTATTTTTCTCTTATCTTTCTGCATGATCACTAATTTTTTTTTTCTTTTTCTATTCATTTTTCTCTTTCATTCAATTTTAATATATTACCCTGTGTAATAATCTAAGAAAAAAAAATCTATGGCACCCGTCTGGCACTTTTAAGCAATAATACAATTATAAAGTAGTTATTATGTGGAACTAACGAGAAGAGCATCACTTAGGAAATGAAAGAGGATTAAAACAGTGCCCTTTAAAGGAGTGAAACTCTAAACTGAGTGGTGTTTTCCCCATGCCCTTACTGGTGTAGTCCGTGGTAGTAGGTAGCTTTTCCCTGGCTCAACCTGAGGGGAGCACTTGGGAAACAAAGGTACTTCTTCATCTGGGGAGATGCAGCTTATCACACACATGAGTATGGGGTAGTGGCAGGGCTGGGAGGGATGGAAGGCCACCAGATTTGAAGGTACTTTGAGAGGGAAGGATAAATTTGCCAAGTACTCATGTGGCTTGCTAAGTAACATGATGTTAAGTAGCACAGAGTTAAGTAGTGCGGACCTGATGTTAGGAGGTAATTTCTTTTTTTCAGAAGCCTTCTTAAAGGTCTGGATTTCTAAGGCAGTGAAGATCAGTGGTTACTCTCTGTGAGTATGTCAGTCAGCCGTCCTCTCACTCTCAAGCTGTCATTTCTTGTTTAATTTCAGTCAAATGTGTCAGATAGGTATATACCACAAAGTCCCACAAGATGTGTGATCTAGGAGTCATGTGGATCCTGTAGGACCCTTGGATTTCCCGGCCAGCAAGTGGCTCATGAGGCTCACATGGACATGTGGGCACTCAGTCCCCCATACTCTCTCCCTGCGGAGACTCATAAGAAAGTGTGAGAATGGGAGGAAGTTGCAAGCAGCATGGTGGGAGGTTAGGCAGTGCTGAAGGACTGAAAGAAACAGAGGTACTTATGGGGGAAGGAATCAGAGGGTGAGGAAGATGGTGGTATTGAGAATACACATACAAAATAAACAAGGCTCAACTATTGTCTCACTTGTAGAGCTTCCTGACTTATTTGCTATCCTATATATACTCCGCATTGCTTTTTGCTTTGGGAAATAGGTATTCAGGGGTTTTGAACTATTTAAAATTTCTGTTAACATATGTGTAATTTTGTAAAAGAAATTATGAATGCACTATAACAACATATTCAGAGATAGCATTTGGTATTACAGTTTTACCTGAGGGAGAATAATTATTAATGTATTTTAATATTTTTTAAATTAGGGAATTAACCCCTTCATAACTGCCCAAATGAAGTTTTGGGATGAAAAATATCTCTAATTGTGAGTTTCTCCATTTAATTTGTCAGAGAATAATACAGTGTTTGATTAAACCATAATTTTATATTAAACCCCAGTTTTGCAATCCTTTTCGAGTAAGACGGAAAAATCCCTTCCTCTGTCCTGAAATTTCTCCTGCTGATTCTCAAGCAAGAGGAGACTTTTTCAATCTTCATACAGTTTGCTTGTAAAGAATTCCTATTTCTGCATTAACCACCTCAGCATGCTGTCGATAAGGGGTCTTTCTTTGCTTTGTCTTGGTACCTTTAAAACAGAGGAACATTTGAACTCGAAAAGTTTCCAAACTTAGATAAAGATCTGAATTCAACCTTAAAGTGCAAGATAATTCATGTCCAGTTTAAAGTCATATCCTTAGTGTATTGTACCTACAAATTGAAAGGGTCACCAAACCACCAGGAGATCTTTCGTGGCTACAGTAGGTGCCCCAAGCCCTCAATGCAAACAGTAGGTGTAAGTCTGATGTTAGATATAGAGAGAAGTTCAAACTTTCCTCTGAATTTCCTTACTTTTGTGCATCCGAGGTCAGAACCTTAATGTTATCTGAATATATCGTGTTTTGTGATTTAATAAAGCAATGTTAGAGGCTAAAGGTCTACCTACCGAGTAAGTTATTTTTAAAATTTCCTTCAACTTTATGAGACTCTTGAGGATAGAATAACTTTTTTTATACGGGTAAAGTCATCAGGGAGAGTGCTGGTCCAGAGATGATAAAACTTATGATAGCAGCTCTTCACCCAATTTAATTTTGCTAGTGTACATAATTTCAAGTTTCCTATACAGCTGTATGTAAATTAAACCTTGAACGTGTTTTTCAGCTACTACTCAAAGCCAAAGAGCCTAGAGTCCTGCTTTACTCAAACCATTCTGGTCAGCAAAACCTGGTGGAAACATCTATGCAATATGGCAGCTGAGTCCTTTTAGAGTCTTCAAAAGGCAATGTTCCTTCCTTTTCCCTTTCCCTTTTCCTTTTCTACTGCTAGTATTAAAAACCAGATCAATTTAACAATTTTCCTTAATTTAGCATAGGATTTCAAACTCATCTTATTAATAATGCCATCCAGTCACGTTCTTAAAGACCCAAGGCTATAACAGGGACCAGAAATCTCTCCTAAGTCAGTGTATCACCACTTGTGAGGTTGTAAGCCCATTTATTCTAGCTTTGTCCTATCTTGGGAGGTCACCTTCCCCTCATGCAAGAAGATTGAATGTATTCTCTTTATCTCCGTTTTATATTGCACCATTGTACTTAACCACATTATTTATTGCAAGTCTCACCTGCATCTTTTGGCCTAGCTGGAGTGGCAACCTCTTACAGGTGCTGCTACCTGTACCGTCTCTAGTTAAGACTGCGCTGGTCTTGGTACATCAACTCATTCACTGTTACCTGTTGGAGAGAAAATGATCCAAGCCAATGTGTACTGATTCATGCTCTTTGGTGCCATCCTGCAAATCAGTCTTGCAATTCAGTAGTGTTAAATGGAGATCGAACTCTCAGTCTGAATTTCCTATTTAATGCATGCTTCAGTATTTTGATGTTTTTCCATGCATTTAAGGAAAACATCAGTGGTAGGGAGGAGGGGACAAAGGTGCTATGTATCAACTTACGCTACCCTTAAAACTGCTTAAGCTCCTTCCCATGAAATTGTGGCCCATGATCAGTGGTTGCTTTCCCAGGAAAAACAAGTGGGAGTTTTCGTATCTAATTTTAGCCATCTAAAAATGAAGTATCTCATCAAAGGTAAATGTTTAGACTCTGTAGTCAATAGAGATAAAATGAAGATCAATTGCTACAGAGAGCAATTAATTCTACTACCTTAGATAACAATCCCCTAATGACAAGAAAAAGATGAATCCTCTCAAAGTACCTATTTTTTGCCACTTGCTGAAGAGGGAATCTAAATAACTATCTTAGACTAGGCCCCACTTTTGGATATTTAAAATGAATTTATATGAATTCCACTACTGGGCCTAATGAAAATACGATTTGACAATCAATTCTTTATTTGTAGAATCTTTTAAATACTTTAAAAAGAGAATTATTGTCTAGGACAGTTGTTTACCTGTTTTTCAAGGATCCATGTATCTATGCCTGCTTTGCTCCAGGACATTAATTATTCCCTTGCTGCCATGAAGGACTCAAACTGTTGACCTTGCAAAAACACCTTTCTCCATGTCCCTCTTTTCTGAGGATCAGCATCACCATTATTTCAGTTTGATTTTTTGATAACAATATGATGATAATATTGTTTTGTTTGTTTGTTTTTTTCTGTAGGTAACTTCACCTTTGGAATATGACTTGGCAATTCACACTGCTTTTAAAATTGAACTGAAAGAAAAGAAATGGCCAGTGACTTGTATGCACTGAAAGTTTAAACTCAGCTCCTTAGATGTTCATCAAAAGTGAAGTGTCTGTGCCTTTATCTATTTAATCTTTTTCAAGTTTGCATGACTTTTATAATTAATACATTGCAGATGAAAAAAAATCGTCTTCCTATTTTAGGGAAGTAGCCTGTTTGCCAAGACCATTTTGACAAAGTCATTAAATCGTTTATGGTTGTTTCAGCGAATCTGGGCTTTATGTAATGACATAAAATTTTACACACATGGACAAAGTCCCAGTCATCTTCTATACTTGACTGTAGGTCTCCTATTCAACCTGAGAAATGTATTCAGTGGCCTCTGGGTTTGACCTCATCATTTTAGGAGGACTGTGACACTTCCTTGCTTGAAAGCATTTGTAGGAAACTTCTTTATATGCTCCTAGGCCTATGGGTCTTGAGATTTACTATTGTATGAGAGTATTGTGTGGAGCACTCTGTGTTGTTTCTGAATTCTTGCTTTGAGTCATTTGCACCATTCTGTTTCTGTAATTTTTACATTCTGTATAGTGGCTTTAGCATCAAATAATTTGGAGATTCCCTAGTATCAACTTAAAGTAAATAAATGCCTTTGTATGATATATTCTCATTTTTCTTTCCTTATATCTTATTATTGGTATTTTAATTTAGGAGTTAACCCCAAGCTTCTAGTAATCAGTTTCTCTTGGTGTTTTCTCCCAGTTGTAATCAACATCTGGTCTCTTGTCACGAGCTCAATTATTGTGATTGCTAACTGCAATTGCAAGATTAGCTCTTTAACCTTAAATCAGTCACAAACTCTTCCAGATTTTCACCTTCTGTTTGTTTAAAACTTCTCTCTGAACTATTTCACTTTTATGAGTAGTAACATCCTTCTCAAATTATCCTCATTTGCCTGAGCTAACTGAGAACTATTACAAATTTCCTTTTAGAACCAGCTATTATCATAATTTTTCTTCTAGCTGTTGTCTTTTTCACTGAAGCACTCTGCTTGCATGTAGAGAGGGAGAAGTGAATTAATACATTCCTATAACTCAGTAAGATATTTAATTGTTTTTTACTAAGTGTGGGCCCAAACTGTCCCTGCATTGCTAAGGGTGCCCTTAGCACACATGGGTCCTTGCTGAGAGCCATATTGAAGCATAGTCTCCTCACAGTTTCTGACATTATCTCTGACAACTGGATGTGATTTTTTCACAGTACAATAAGAGATAACTCCTAGCTGGCCAGCTTCAATGTTGCATGTATGACAAACACGTTACTTTTTCTCCCTCAGATAGATAGGGAAGCGTTACATTGGCAGCAGGTTCAGTAAAGAGGGAAGTCCCCAAAGCACCCGCAGCCTGCTACTTGAAAACCAAATATGAAATTTAGCATTTAGCTTCAGCCATCAGCTACACTGCATGCATATGCATTTCCTCTCTTTCACCACCTTCAAAGACCTGCTCCTGTCTGTCCTTTCTTTTTTAATTTGCCTTGCTCTCTCAAACTCCCTTCTTGGCCATCCAGCAACTAATCTGTACAATTAGCCTCACTACGCTAATTGTTAATACTGCCCAGCTGATTTCCCCAAAAATACCTGAAAATCCTGCACAGAGGAAAAATAAAAGACCAGAACAACAATGGGGTAGAAAAAAGTGGGACTATGAAAAAATAGAAAACGATATTTGTCGTCACCTGATTATCCATGTATAGGTGTGTGAGATGTAATTCCTTTTCCCAAGTAATAGTGTAATCTAGCACAAAGCAAGCAGAAAACTGAAAGCTTTACTTGTGTTAGGATCAGCTTGAAATCCTGGTAAAGGATTTGTCATTACTTTGACAACTTTAATTGATATTATAGCATAAAGGTTTCTCCCTCAAAAGACTTCTTTTCAATGGCATACACTTCATTATCATATCTCCTTTCTAAAAGATAAAAAGTATGAGATGAACAGTGAAACATGACATATTTCTGAGAGATTAAGTGTAAGCCTATATTACTTCCATTTAGTGTTCCATGAAACTGACCTCTTACAATTCGAGGACCTTAAGCATCCAAGCTACAGGCAGGGTTAAGATTTACCACTACACTGATGACTGCGCAATTGTTTTAATTTTCCTTGAAAATAATAATTACAGTGAAGACAGGCAGCCAAACCCTTTCAAGACCAATTTGGTTGAGTCAAGGTGAAAAAATCCAAACAGGATTAATTCAGCTGGAGACGGGCTATCATCAAAACCAGAATATCATACAAATTGTCTCAGGAAAGCACAGTTTTCAAGTGTTCATTTGCTTAATTCATATGCATCCTGTTCCAGAAATTCTTTAGCAGTATTTATATTTGAAACACTTTCTTTTTACTTGTTCCCCTTACATCTTTTTTTTTTTTTTATTTTTTTTTCCCATAAAAGTGACAGCCATTTTCTTTGTCAAGCCTTAAGCAAAATACCTTAGCATCTGCTGGGAGAAAATTTACCTCAAGGAACATCAATTCTTTCAAGAGCAGACACAGCCTTTCTATTTTCTATACCTGATTTATTATCCTTGTTGCATATAAAATTTTAATATGGACAGAACAAATTCTGCAATAAATATAAAACACTTTGCCAAGTTTCCATGCTAACCTCCCATCCCAATCCCTCCTCCAGCTTTGACATCAGGTTATCTCCTGTTTCTCCATCTTTCTCCTTCCTTACTTCCTCTCAAAGGTAGTAAGGTGATGTGTCATGGTTTGAACATCACAGCATGCAGAGAACAAGGTGGAGTAGCATCCAAGGTCTAGACTTCTTGGAGAAACAGTCAAGCAGTAGCACCAACTTGTTTAAAGGCCTGACTTGAAGCATTAAGCGCGGTGACTCAGTGCTTAGTAAGCTCAAAGGAAGAAGTGGTAACACAAGAGGATGCATCAGTTGCTCTGTTGCTGCTCTGAGAGACCAAGGCAAATTTCCTGTCTTGAATTTCTACTCAGATCTGAATAGAAAGTCAATACCTAAACTCCTCATAGGGTGAAGCAAATGGGAAAAAGCAATAGGGGCTACTATGAACTACCCATTCACGGTACGGTGTATTCATTTTTGGGGCTTGTATTTATGTACTTGATACAAAGTCTCTCAGAAGGGGGACATAATAATAAACTCTCAGAAAGGATGTACTGAGACATAAAGAAATAAAATTGATACTTGAGTGCATCTTCTCATGTCTTATGCACAGAGACTTAATTAAGAATGCCTTGGCTGGGGCTAGAGGTAAGCAGGGAAGGAGAGCAACCAGCTAACAGAATAAGTAGAAAACCATCATAACACCACAATCACACCTCGCTTTGCGTTAAAATGATCTGTGGAAGGAACTGCAACTTGCTGTTACTCTCAGGTATGAGTTGTTAAGGCCCCCAGCACACTAATAAGCCTTAATGGCCTTAAACACCCTCACCTGGGACATCCACCCACACCCATGAGTCAAGGAGCTCCTTTTAACAATAGCTCTGGGACCTCACCTGTTGTTGGGGTTTTGTTGGAGGAGTGTTGCTCTTCAGTTCTGTTTGTCCTTGTGGAGTTTCTTAATCCAGACCCCGACCTCTAAACTAAATTTTGGTCTTGACCTTGTTTGTCACTATGGAACAGCTTAACACATACTGACCTGTAGGCTGGTTTTCTGTTTTGTGTCAGACTAGTTTAATTTCTAGAAGGTGGCCTTACGATCTAGGATCCTGGCTGGACTTGGCTACTGCTGGACCTTCTCTTTTTGGATATTGGATATTGGACCTTGGCTGGTAAGACTCCCTTTCTTCTTGCTATGTGATCCCCTTTGTGGCCTAGGCTGTTCTTGCTATGCCCTGATGTATCTGAGGATTCCTACAAGGCTTTCAAGAAGCATGGAGGATACCTTACTGAAGTTGATGCTGTAGTGTGATGCCAGAGGGTTTGTGCAACTTGGGAGAAGCAATTACCTCCTGTAGTGAGAACAGCTAGGCTCTTTCCTATGGCTTTTTCATGTATTTTTTTGGCTTTAGCAAAACATTTGGCTGCTCACCTCACTAACCAGCACCTATATCTGTTTGAAGCACTAAAGTGAAGAGCTGGAGCAGCTGGAGGTAAATGCCTGCTGTTCTAGGAGAGAATAATGGCTATTTTTGAAGTGCCATGAAATGCTGCTACAAAAGCAACACTACTGCATGAGGTATGTGGGACTGGTGTGTCCTGATTTCTGCTGAATTAGTGACTTCATTTGGAATTGGTGTTTAAATTGTAATGCTTCAGATCCAGCTTGTGGGGGGTGCCTTACCAAAATCAGGGTAACTTTCCTACCTGATTGTGAGTTAACTGGTACACAGGAGAGCAACTCCCAGCTAATTGAAAGCATAAGATACATAGAAATAGGATGCGAGGCTTCTTCAAAATCCATTAATGGGAACTTCTCCCAACCTCAAGCAGTCATTTCCAATATAACTAAAGGAAGTTAAAAGTGCTGAGCTTTATTGCTTTTACTGAAGGCACTGTACTTTTTGAAATAGTATGCCGCATGTATTTAAATGCCTTCATATATATTTGCAAATATACCTTCTGTTGATGCATCTCAAACGTATTTGAAAGATACATTGTGTGTCTGTGTGCCCTGGCATTACTCAGTGAAGCTTGCCACAACTACCAGGTGCTAAAAGCCCTTCAGAATAACACTTAATGGGAACTGAAAGGATACTAAAGGCAAGTATCCAGGTACTAATCAAACTTTCTACATGTCTTACTAATGGAACAAATGTATTATTTCGTGTGTACACCTACATATTTCTGCAAATGCTTTCTGGGCTGCGCTTGGCTTGGAAGAGATGTCTTTGTATGGTTGATGTTTGCCACCTCAGCTGAGCTGTGCACTGGATAGAGCTGGGTGAACTTGTGGTACACGTATTGCTTCATCTCCTTCAAGTGGGTGAGATTTCTGTTACCTTGCTTCAAGGAAGGAAACGGTGAATGAATCCTTTTGTTTAGGAAGTAGCAGCTCTGCCTAAACCTGCCTCAGTGCTGGCTAGGGCAGGAATGCCTTATGAAAAGGAAGCCTATCTGTGTGGTGGTAATGATTGCACTGCTAAAAGAGGGTACTGGAGACTCTACAGCAGTGCCACTGGATTTGATATATTTAATATCTTTGTTAACCTGCGTATCATGTACTAAAAGGCAAGTCTTGTGATTGGTTGTATATGTACAGCTGTACATGAAGTTATTCCTTGTTAAGTTAGACTATTTTGTGCTCCTAGGATGGTTCTAGGTCACTTGAATGTTCTGTCATGTTGACTTTTGGCACAGGTTCATGCAGTCAGTCAGGAGTTAGAGTTCTCCATGGGACTGTGACTCCTGAAATATTTTCCTGAGTTTAAGGCTTTGTGCCCTCAAAGTAAAGACAACCTGTGTGTTGCATAATGTTTCCCACTTTCCAGAACAAAGAACTGTAGGACTAGCCTACTAACTCAGGCAGAGGGAGAGGAAACCCCTACCTAAATGCTAGCTCTTTCTAGGTCTGATTCTAACTGAGCATAGAATTAGGAACAATTTACTGAAATTATTCTCCTTTTTTTAATACTCATAAAATATCAGACTCCAGTTTTCTTGAATTTACTATTTGTTCAGCACTCTTACACACTCAGTTCTCTCTCTCTCTCTTTTTTTTTTTTTTTTTTTTTTATCTGTGGAGGGGAGATGAGCAGTTTCGTTGACATTCAGCTTCTAAGCTGCATTTTTCCTTATCAGGAGAAAACCTTTAAATCGCTTGCAGACTCCTAGAAGATAAACAAGTACAGGGATTTTTTTTTATTATTATTATTAATTTTAACTCTTGCATGTCACTTAGCCTGTGATATCACATGCTTAAGGGACTGGATCATCTCTCTGTGGGTGGCTATTTTTCTCTCTGCATGGTGAAGTTGGTTTAGGGTGGAAAGAAGGGAAATTCTAATGGGTTACAAAAAGTTGTCTCTAAATTCTTGTTTACTTTTAACACTCAGTATATGGTATCTACTGGAGTTATTAATCTTATTTCCTTCACGTGACTCATCTCCATCTTGCTTGAAGTTAGAGAGCAGAGGTGGAGTGTTTGTGGAATGTCATGTTGGCTGTTGTATAATAGATATGTCTATGATTTAGCTGACTAAATAATGGCTGTCTAGTTCCTTCCAGAATGCAGTGAAACACAGCATGTTCTAGAAAGTGTATATGTAGGATGCATGGATTTTGATGGCTGCTGCAGGAGAGGATTATTTATTATTGCTGTACTTTACATTTACCTTAGTGTCGTGTGTTTTCACCTGGTGCAAGCAAAGTTTTATGCTTGGAATAAAAGTTCATCAAGCCTGGAGGGCACAGAAATGCAAATTCTGAGGGAAAAAAAGCAGAAGCCAGTGGATAGCACCTATTAAATAATCTTCTGTACTGGTCCCAGGTCAGGATAGTATGATGGTCACTCTTCTAAGCATGAGCTTTCTAGGATGTAACATGCTTCATTGCCCTCCTGACAATATGTACTTCTAATTTGGCTCTTAAAATCTAAAATATCCAGAAGGGTAACTATTTTTTTTTTTCCTACTTATAGTGGATGACCAAATAAAAGCTATTGCCGCACTCCACTAGTCTTACTTCTCAACACTAATATTGTTGCAGCACTACTATAACACTTATTCCTTTTTTCTCGTGTTGGCTTCTTGTTGGAGGAGGTACTGTCCCAAAACCTATATTAAACCTACATCGGTGCACAAAGCGCACTGTAAACTACTCAAACTAATTGCAGAAACTGAAATCATGAGGACTCTTCAGTGAAAATTAATCAAATCTGCTTCAAGGAAACTGGTAGAAAATTAATAGCACTGGCAGCTTAGTCTTTTTTTTCAAGGATGAACTTGTATTGTTAAGAAATGTATCTGCCTGGTATCGCGCTTACACAGTGTGTGGGAGTGAGTTGGATGGGGAACTAATCAGGTTGCCTAGATCTACTGACAAAGAGGACCCTTGCTTATAATGCTGGAATGCATCCTAATGTCTTTGCCTTGTCTGCTGTCTTGTCTGCTTTAATGCTGTTTCTACCATGGTCACTAACAGCTTATTTGAAAGAAAAAATGTGCTGTGATGGATTTGGAGATGTACACATAATTTTAATTTTTGGTGAATGTTAGACTTTAAAAATTTCATTTATGTGCACCATTCCTTCCACAAGGCACTCAATTAAATCCTAGTTAAATTAAGTACTTGACTGCCAAGGCTTTGGTGAGGAATGGGGAGGGGAAAGAGGTTCTTTTTGTATGTCAGGCAGCGGCCTTTAACATAAACCCTGCTATTTAGGTACGGATACTGGAGGCAGCAATTTCAAGTTTGCTTTCAGATGACATTTATCAGCTAAACTCAATCATTTATATTTGTGGAAAGCTGACATTGAAGGAACTTGTCTTTAAACCAGAGTGGCTACTTGGAAAACTTTTTTACATCAGAATACCTCTATTTATAGGATGGATTTAGATGGGAAATCTGGCAAGCTGCCTCAGCAGTACAAATTACTGGAACTTTTTTGTCCTTTTGTACATATCTTATCATTTTAACATAACATCCACAAGATATTGACTGTAATAGGAGCCCTGGTTATTTATAAATGTATAACTAAATTGCAGGGGTAAAGGTTTATTTTTTCACTGAAGAAGCAAAGCACAGAAAATTATTATCTGATTTATGTGTAATTATGCATGCAGATCTTGGTATGAACTAGGGAAAAATCTTTTGTTTGAACTTTCTAGTGCTTATATTCAAATGTTTAATTAACTCTTTTTTTCTGTAATTCTCAATATGTTTCTATTGTAATTCTCAATATGTTTTGATAGCATTCAGGGAACAAAAGGTAAGGCTTACTGTGGCTAATTTAACAGCTGTAAATTCCTGCGATGAGGAAGTAAAAAATACATAGCCTTTTGGGAGGAAGAGGGAAAAATGGAAGTCTTGCATTATAAAAGCAGTAGTTCAAATGCCATTTTGATTGATTCATTAATTGCACAGACAGAAAATACAACATCTAGTTATAAACAGATTAATTTCTAAATTAATCTCATTCTAATGCTATAAATTCTCAAAAGAATTAAAACTAGAAGTTTAAATTCTGGTATATGCAGGATGCTTTTCCCATGAGGAATACAGTAAAAAGCTTGGAAGGACTTCATAAGGATTATATCTTGGCACAGAAGTGGTTAAATCATACAACATTACATAAGGTTAAATTATACTGATTTTCTTTCCGCACTACAAGAATGTCTCTAAACTTAACTTAATAATAGATAAAGGTAAAGAAGGTGACTATCAAGAGATGAAAGAGTAAAAGTAAGCAGTTGGGAAGTGAGTTCAGGAGGGGTTTTTGGAAGACGTGACAGAACTGAGCTGCATAAAGTTGTCTCCATGCCCAAAGTCCTGTGTAACTGGAATATAATACAAGTTTGCACGTTTCGTACTTTATTTAATATTTCTTGATTGTGACTTGTTTTATAAGTAAATTACTCTTTGCCTTGTCAAAGCTAATAAGTCACTAGTTCATGCTGCTGCCATCCCAGATGTGGATGTTGTGCTGAGGTGAGATCTACTGGAGTTACTGGTAGCAAATTACAATGAGATTATGCTTTTACAATCCTAATCTTAGGAAAAAAGGAACATAGACCCAGCATAGTAACAGCAGAGGTACTAGAACTGAGAACGTTCTGGAGCAGACTGAGGTTTCCTGGTGTTCAGTTAGCTCCCAAACATAATTCTTTTTTCAGTACTGATGCTGGGAATGAACCCATGCTGCCTCAAGATGAAACCCCTCAGTCTCTGCCTTCTGAACTGCAAAGGTTTCTGATACCTTTATTGTAGTGTGTTTTTAATGGAATTTAAAGGTGAGTAATTACATTTCTTTGGATGACACTTATGTAAGACTGGTACTTTCTGAAAGGCTGGCAGTTACTGTGCCTTTACTGCTTTATCTTTCTTTCTGTCTTCCTGTACTTAACATATGTGCTTTGAAGAGAGAAGGTGAATTGACTGAAAAGTCAAGGTATATTGCCTTAGAATGTGTTTAAAGTATCACCTCAGTTTATACATATTCAGATAATAACACTTAATTCCTGGCTTCAGCTCTGTGCCTGCAGCTGATTTACCTTGACTTTCCTGGGCATGCCATGCATAGGTAGATAAGTTCTTAATGTATGTTAGGCTGGGGTTTTGCTGCAAGCATCTTTACATGGATGTATGTGGCCAGAATGACATTCCTCTGCAAACATCAGAAAGATCAGCTGTGAGCCTGCTCTAGCTGGCAGGTGTAGTGTGGTGGCACTGGCACAGTGCTCATGTTGGCAGGGTCTGCCACCTTGGTCCTAAGGCTGCAAAAATGCTTTGTATAGCTATCTGGCTAGAGTTGGTGTATAGGACATGGTGAGGACAGGAGTTCAGGTCGTCTCATTCTCCTTCTGGCAACTGTTAATGCTGAGGAAAAGGAAATAAACTAATTTTTGAGAAATGTTTTCAAAATAGATGCTTTTTTCACAATTTAAGTGTTAAAAATTGTGTGATTAAGGTGCTCACGTAAAGTGTCAAAGAACACCTGATGTGGGAAAAAAGCTTCTAATTTTTTGTGCATACTGAGTGACTTTTAAAAAGTCAAGCACAAAATGGAACTCATCAAAATAGTTTTTTTGGTCGACAACAAAATTTGATTCCTTATTACTTTCATCACTCTTATATCTATCTTTTTATAAAAAACAAGGAAGCTGTTTCCAGAATTCCTACACTGAAAAATGATGTTGGTGTTACTGAAGGCAGCATGGAGTAGGAAATTTTCTTTTGACACAGGCATTATCCTTCAAGATTATTCCAACACTTTTACTGCTTGTTAAAATTAGGAAGGGTAGGAGAAAGTGAAGAGCTCAGGGTATGCACGTGTGTAGGTATGCATGCACATGACTGTGTGTGACTGAAGTTAGTTTTTTATGAGTCTCCAGAAATTTCAGCTCTTATTTTGAGCAAAGGTTTAGGAAGGTTCATAATTCTTCTGAATTGCTCATCTAAATCATTCAACTAACTTTTTTTAATTAACAAGAAGAGGGTACAACAGTGTCTAAATCAGAAGACAGACTCTTTTCTTTTTTCTGACAGTTACTTGCATATGATTTGGGGGTGCTGTGTATTTTTTTTTTTTTCTTACTATAATACTGACTATTCCTAGCAAGTGTGTTGACTAATCTTGGTAAGGGTAAAGTACTTGATATTCCTGCACTTACATGACAGTCGGTACCAGGCTTTTCTGCCACAACACCAAGATAATTCTGATTGAAATGAGATAAGCACCTTTAATATATTTTTCCCTATTAAAAGAAAGAAACTTCACAGGTAAAGAGAAGTGTAAATTCTTCTTCAAGTGATGCATGGTGTAAGACTTCTTTTCTGTGTTTTAATTTCTATGCATTGTGATTTTCAAAGTCAAAATTAACTGCTTTACAAAAGCCAAACTTGTGCTATTTTATTCTGTATGCTTTGTGTTTAAAGTAAACATACTCTGTGGCTCATTACCCTGTACATTTTGACAGTCCTATAATTGATTGTCATGACTCAGAAAAAAAATGCCTTTTCTGTTCCTTCTGAGCCCAGTGCTGTAGCAGCAGCTGCTCTGAGGTAATGAAGGGACCTTTGAAGTCCACTGTCCTGTTAGACTTCTCATCTTAGCCTCTTGTGAGAGCAGTGCCTGCCTCATTTCAGTTGAAATGCAAAAGTTTGGCTTAAATTGTATTAAAAAAAAAAAAAAGCTTGCTAGTTCATCTTCGGAGCAGTTGAGTGGACAGCCTGGGAGAAATTTTTCCTCAAGCTCTTCAGCTCAATTTTTTAAAGCCAAAATTGCTACCACCACCACTGGCTTTCCTGGGGGCAGACCTTGCATAGACACTTGCCCATTCCTGTCCTGCTTGGCCATGACTGTGGCTGCTACTATAGCATGTGCGCTGGTAACCTGTCTTGCCTTGGGGCTGCCCCTGATGCCTGCCAGGGTGTGTGTGGCACCTGGGACTATTTATGGTTTATGGGGATCATTGATGCCATGGACCCTGGGCTACTGGACCTATCACCCAAATGGCTGGGAAACGGTGCATGTTGAATCCTCTTCCACAGTAGATGTGAGGTTTTTCACACGCCTTGCCAAGTGTTGTTTGCAACAGTCAGTGTTTCATAACAAATAAGCTAATTTTACTTTGTTTTGTTATTGTTTCGTTTGTGAGAGGTTTTAACAGGCAGAAAGCAGTGCATACTGTTTCTAATTCTTTGAACAGTTTGATGTTGCTTGTGCTTTAAGTCACTGCTGTAAATATTCTTGTTTGACCTACAAGAATTCCCCATTTGCAGTCCTGTTACTCCAGATGGTCCTGAACCCCATTTTCTCTGCTAAGGCATATGCTGCTTTCTAATTTTGCATGTACAATATATAGCTTTAATGCAAATTACTCAGCATTCCCAATGTGCTTGTGCTCATTCATTAGTGCCATCAAAACCTTGAGATTTATTTGGTAAGTCTTGATGTGCAGGATATTTTACTTTGATTTTAAATGGTATTGTGGCAAGGCCTTTCTGAAATTATATCTGTCTAAAACTTAGTAGCTATGGTCTTTAAAACTGTGTTTAAAATAACTTTGTCAAGGCATGTATGAGTTTTTATTGCTGCATTAAACTACTTTTTATTGAGTCATAAAATGAGTAGGCAGTGTTTACACTTCCGAATATTTTAAATATGTAGCCAAACCTTTTCTAAAGATGAGATATTGGCATCACTCA
Source organism: Cuculus canorus (assembly GCF_017976375.1). Taxonomy (NCBI): domain Eukaryota; kingdom Metazoa; phylum Chordata; class Aves; order Cuculiformes; family Cuculidae; genus Cuculus; species Cuculus canorus. The sequence goes on along the minus strand of NC_071401.1, from coordinate 116,898,922 downwards.
CTTCAGTGAGGTCTTGCTTTGCATGAATGCTGCTGTGTCATCCTTGCATTATTGTGTGAATGTGTTCACTAGAGTATACATAACGTGTTGGTTAATGTATCTTATGTGGGTAGAGCACTTATTTGATGGGCAGCCCTTAATGGGAGACTTGCCATGTGTTGCTGCTGTGGAGAGGCACTGTTGGCCTACTTGCTGGACTAGGGAATTAGAAATCGGGAGAGCAAGAGTCTATTCACAGGGCTGTCACTGAGCCATTATTGCCTGACCTTTAATAGTCTTGTGTGTATCACTTCACTCCTCTGAGTTACTGTGCAATTTTTTTTGTGACTATTTGGATATTTTTGACCATTGTTTTTCCATCAGGCATTGCTTATTGAGAATAATCCTGGGTATGTTCCTTAGCAGTGCCTAGAAATCCTTAGCATGCTATGAATGTTTTGTTTGAGTGCCTGTGAATCATTTCATCAGATGTATAACTTCATATTTCAAAAATATTTATTGCACATTGCCCTATTAATGTAACTTAGCACTGTTCTTCAGGGACTTTGTTCTATCACTGTTGTGTAATAGTCAAATTTCTGTGCTAGTGAACCCCTTACATCAGCTGAGCTCCTGACAAGCATACTGTTTCTACAACAGACATTTGATCTTTAAAAACTGGCCTTGGATCGCTTAGCTGCTTCACTTTCATCCTCAAATTGCTTAGTCACATTAATGAGGATGACCCCGATGTTCACGTTTCATTGTGAGTCCTATTTGGAAGTGAGATGTAAAATGCATATTGTCCGTAACTAAACTTTGAACTTCATAAGCTTCTCACTGGATTTGCCTGTTGTGTTGGCATACATTTTCCTTGGAGCTTCATGGATAGGTAGATAACAAAAATAAGTGTTCTGATGCTTTTAGCATAGCCATAATCTAGATTAGCTTTTGAACTCGAGCTTGATCAGAAAGATCATTTTTGTTGGAAAGCCAAGCTGAGTTTTGAAACATATCAAATAACCATCTCTCTCTGTATCCTTCCTTCTTTTCGTAAAAGCATTTCTGTTGAAATTGAATCCAAGTGGTTATTTTTAACTTTTGTGGGTGATTTTTTTTTGTTCATGTCCCAAATTCTGGAAGAAAAGTGAAAGCTGCAATAGCTTTTTTTATATAAATGTAAACCAAAATATTTTAAACTTGTCAAAGTTCCATTTTCCCCATATAAAGTAAATACATTGCTTTGAAATGTTTTAGTTTTTAAAAGAATGTTTTTGATAGAACAGTTTCCTCAGGTTTTCTTACTTTTCTAGTGGTTGCTTTGTGGTTTTCTCATTGCAAGAGTGTAATTGATTTGAACATAGGTTATCCTCAACAACTGTATTTCAGTTCAGCAGCTCTGCTTGCTTCCCTAAGAGCCTAACAGTCTGTAAAAAGGGGGATTCTCTTTCCTACAAAAGAAAAAAAAAACACCCCAAAACCCGAACCTCACCAGACACCTACCTCATCTCTCAAATTCTTAACACAAACAAAGGATACTTCTAAACAAGGATCATAGAATCATAGAATCACTAGGTTGGAAAGGAACCACTGGATCATCCAGTTCAACCATTCCTAACAATCCCTAAACCATGCCCCTCAGCACCTAATCAACCCATCCCTTAACACCACCAGGGAAGGTGACTCAACCACCTCCCTGGACAGCCTATTCCAGTGCCCAATAACTCTTTCCGTGAAATATTTTTTCCTGGTGCCCAGCCTGAACCTGCCCTGGCAGAGCTTCAGTCCATTCCTTCTTGTCCTGTCCCCTGATGCTTGGGAGAAGAGGCCAGCTCCCTCCTCTCCACAACCTCTTTTCAGGTAGTTGTAGAGAGCAATAAGGTCTCTTCTCAGCCTCCTCTTCTCAAGGCTAAACAACCCCAGTGCCCTCAGCCGCTCCTTGTAAGGCTTGTTCTTGAGTCCCCTGGTCATGCCGTTTCTGATACAACCCAAGATGCCATTGGCCTTCTTGGCCACCTGGGCACACTGCTGGCTCATGTTCAGTTGGCTGTCAATCAATACCCCCAGGTCCTTCTCCTCCAGGCAGCTCTCCAGCCACTCTTCCCCCAGTCTGCAGCACTGCATAGGGTTGTTGTGCCCCAAGGGCAGGATCTGGCATATGGCCTTGTTAGACCTCATGCCATTGGTCTCAGCCCAGCAGTCCAGCCTGTTCAGATCCCTCTGCAGAGCCTCCCTACCCTCCAGCAGATCCACGCTTCCACCCAGCTTAGTGTCATCTGCAAACTTGCTGAGGATGCACTCAATGCCTTCATCCAGGTCATTGATAAAGATATCGAACCGGGCTGGAGCCAGTACTGAGCCCTGAGGAACCCCACTTGTGACTGGCCTCCAGCTGGATTTAACTCCATTTACCACCACTCTCTGGGCCCGGCCATCCAACCAGTTTTCAACCCAGGAGAGTGTGCGCCTGTCCAGGCCAGAGGCAGACAGTTTCTGAAGCAGAATGCTGTGAGAAACTGTGTCAAAGGCTTCACTGAAGTCCAAGAAGACTACATCCACAGCCTTTCCCTCATCCAGTAGTCGAGTCATTTTGTCATAGAAGGCGATAGGATTAGTTTGGCAAGACCTGCCTTTTGTAAACCCATGTTGACTGGGCCTGATCACTCCGTTCTCTTGCATGTGCCTATGATAGCACACAAGATCACCTGTTGCATGACTTTCCCCAGCACTGAGGTCAGACTGACAGGCCTGTAGTTCCCCGGATCCTCCCTGCAACCCTTCTTGTAGATGGGCACAACATCAGCCAGCCTCCAGTCCAGTGGAACTTCCCCAGTCAGCCAGGACCGCTGGAAGATGATGGAAAGGGGTTTGGAAGGACATCCACCAGCTCCTTTAACATTCTTGGGTAGATCCCATCTAGCCCCATAGACTTGTGGGTGTCTGGCTGGGCAAGCAAGTCTCTAACCACCTCCTCTTGGATCATGGGAGTCTCTTCTTCTCTAACTCCTGGGTTGGTACAGAGGGATCAACTTCCCTTACTATTAAAGACTGAGGCAAAGAAGGCATTAAGTACCTCAGCCTTGTCCTCATCCCTTGTCACTGCTGTTCCTCCTGCATCCAATAGGTACTGAATATTCTCCTTAATCCTCCTTTTCTTGTTAATGTATTTGTAGAAAGATTTTTTTTTATTATGTTTCACTGACTTACCCAGTTTGACTTCTAGTTGGGCCTTAGCCCTCCTGATTTTTTTCCCTGCACGATCTCGCTTCCTCCCTGTAGTCCACTCAAGATGCTTGTCCCTTCTTCCAAAGCTCATAGACATTCATCTTCGTTTTGATGCCCCTCAAGATCTCCCTACTCAACCAAGCTGGTTTTTTTCCCTCACCGGCTCCTATTCTGGAACATAAGGATGGCTTGCTCCTGAGCTGCTAGGATTTCATTTCTGAAGAGTGCCCAGCCCTTGTGGGCTCCCTTGCCCTTAAGGACTGTCTCCCATGTGACTTCGCTAACCAGTCTTCTGAACAGTCCAAAGCCTGCCCTCTGGAAGTTTAATGTGACTGTTCTGCTAATCCCCTTCTTCATCTCACCTAGAACTGAAAACCCTATCATCTCATGATTGCTTTGTCCCAGGCATCCTCTAACCGTCACATCCCCCACAAGGTCTTCTCTGTTCACAAACAGCAGGTCCAGGAGGTGCATCTGTGTTGAAGAGCTGGGGTAAATATGGCTGAGAACTTCCATGAATCTCTCCAATTTTATAACTATGGAGTTTAATAATACCCGGGTCCTCTATAGCAGACTGTCACTTGCTATTAGTGGTCTTAAATGAAAAAGCTCTGATGTAGATGGTACTGGAGTACTGACAGGCAATCGCTTCTTTAAGACCTAGAGCCCAGGTCTCTAGAGCTCTGTCAACACAGCTGCACAGCTTGCACCGATGGTATGAATGCTTACTACCTGCAAGGAAACATTCTGTCAGATTCACAGAAAACAAATATTTGAATCAGATTTGAGATTAAAATGTGTAATTGTGTGAGTTCCTAAAGTGCCTGTGCTCAGGGGAGGAGGAGGAATGCGCTGTAAGACCTATGTGACAATCAAAACAGCTGGAATTTCCAATACAGAATAAGTAAATAATAATTAATGGAGATAATTCCATAGGTAATTTCTGAATAACAAGAAAATCATGAGCTGTACCTGCTCTGTTCTGGCAGGAGACGGGGAGGAGTTCAATAAGTTACATTATTTATGACTTATTCAAATAGCTCATCTTATATTTCTAATATGTATGCTCTATATCTTTTGTAGATGAAGGCTTATTTCTGCAGGGCTGTGTATGGAGATACTTTCAAGCTGTTAAATTTAATTTAGGAATCAAGTGTATATCTGTGACCTCCTTTCTTTCTTCAGTGTCCATTAAAATACGCTGCTTTCTTTTTCATTGCATTGATTGAACTTTTTCACATAATCAAACAAAATCTGAAGTCCTCTAGAACAACAAATCTTTAAAAAAATCAGTTCTTGTTATAAAGCAAATGATTAGAGGTGTTCTTCCATTGGTATTCTGGTTGTAGTGGGCTCTGCTTTTTTCTTTTGTTTGAGGAATGAATTCGTAATAATTGTTGCTGCACATCCTCGTGTGCAGCAATGGAGATGCTATGAAAAATATGGCTAAGTCACAAAAGCACAGGAGTGGTAGCTGTGGTATTGGTAGTGATGTTTGTCATCTTACAGTCACTCAAGAAATCTCTGCTAATCGTGTGCAAGCTGACTTAGTGGACTGGAAAAGTGGTTTGCTATGAAAGTTGAGGGGATGAGAGGGAAAAATGTCTGCTAATGCATATAATCCTATTTTTATTTTATTCCTAGTTGTCCAGCCAGCCAGCATTTTGGTTTGGATATGTCATATATATACACATATATTATTTCTACTGCTGGTAATCATAATACTGGTTTAGCAGTTCATTCAATTTCCTGCTTTGGTTTTGTGCACCTAGGTCTTTGAGCATGTGCAGCGTGACTTTCTTCAGCAGTGACTTCGTAGAGTATCTTTTGTTTAAAAGGTTGTTTAGGTGCTTAAGTTTTGGCTTTGAAGGTCAGATGTGCCTAGAATACTACAATTGCAGTATTTGGATCTTCATTCATGTACATGAATATGTTTTTGTGGGATAGCCCTGTCTGGTAGGGAAGGTTCTCAGGTTCCTCCCCTTATCCTGTGTTCCCCTTTGCTGTGCTTGGCCTGCTTAATGCTGATGACACGAGCTATCAGCAGTTCTCCTGCTGTTGCTTTTACACTGACACACTGCAGTCACCCTTGATCCATCCTAGGCATGCATCCCTCATGCCTCTGCAGATTAGTCCTGACTCTGGAGAATCCATAAATTAGTAGGTATGTTTATCAGTCTACTGATTTAAGAGCAAACACGCATTCCCCCAATAGATATCTTCCTTCCAGAGATGTGCTCACAATACTTAATATGTTGTCTTTCACACAGACATATGCTTTTATATTTTACTGAAATCTTGCCATTTTTTCTTTAAAATTTCTTCTGATTATCATCATTCAGAATGATGGCAAGTCATTCTAATTGATATGGTTAGGTTGTAGGTTTTAGTCCCAGCTGACAACAAAGAGCCATGTAACCTCTGGCCCTGGTGGGCAACAAAGAACCATGTAGCTGCTTGCTTATCCTTAACCCTTCTGGGTCCTGTTGGGAGGAGAATTGGAAGAAATGAAGGCAACTCATGGGTTGAGATAGGGACAGGGAGGGATCATTTGCCAAATATCATCACAGGCAAAACAGGCTTGACTTGGGCAAAGAAAAAGTCAATCTAAATTATTATGAATCAAATTAGAACAAGATACTGATGAACAAAACCTAATTCCAAGAAGAACATGTTTTCCACGCCCCTCCCTTCTTCCCTGTCTTAACTTTATTTCAGATCTCTCTACCAGCTCCCTATTAGTGGCACAGGGGGATGGGGTCTGTGGTCAGTTCGTAGCATGTCTCTGCTGCTTCTTTCTCCTCAAGGGGAGGAGTCCTCATCTACTTCCTGTGCTCCAGTGTGGGGTCATCAACGAACTTCTCCAATGTGATTCCTTCCTGCTGCAGTCCTCCACAACCTGCTTCAGTGCAGGTTTCCGTGGGTTCATGATCTCCATTGGGCACCTCTACCTACTCCAACATTAGATCCTCCATAGACCAAAGGTGGACACCCACCTGAACTCCTTTTGGGATACAGGGGAACAGCCTGCCTGACCATAGTCTCCTCCACAGGCTGCAAGGGATTCTCTGCTCAGGCATCTGGAGCACCTCCTCCTCCTTCACTGACTTTGGTTCTCCATGCAGTACTATTTTCCTTGCATCTGATGTCTATGCAGTTGTTTTTCTTGCATCTGGTGTCTGCAGGACTGTTTCTCCCACATCTCTCTTTCTCTTCCACTGGGTTGGACCAGACTGACTCGTCCAATGAGCCCTGACATCAGCTGTGAGTGGGACAGGAGGAGGGGAGGCCTGTGCCTCCCACCTTTCTCTCCTTCTGCCTCCTCATCATTTTTTCCTCCTTCCTAAATATGTTATCACAGATGTGTTACCACTGTTACTGATGGGCTCTGCCTAAGCCAGAGACGAGTCTGCTCTGGAGCCAGCGGATTCCAGTTTCTAGCAGCTTCTCACAGAAGCCACCTCTATAGACCCTTTTTGATTCCAAAACTCTGCCATGGAAACTTAATACAGACTAATACTAAGAAAGTTTTCTGAAGCCATAGTTATTTTTATCTTAAAAAATAAAATTGGTTCAACTTGGATTCTTTTTCAAGCCACTAGATGAATAAATTACCTGTGACTGTCCTTAAATTGTCTGTGTGTTTATGATGATCAGTTTTCCTAAAAGAGGATTTGGGAAACTGTGGGCACAGAAAATCATGGCTGGGATCTACTGGAATTTCAGGGTAGGGGTGCTTTATGGGTATCAGAGCCAGGGTACTCCACGTGCCTAATACTGCAGGTAAAATTTCAGAGTGGTCTGACAGAAACTTTAACAACTATGATTGTAGTGAAAACATTCAGACAGCATCTTGTCTTCAGCATGCCTGTAGTCTGTCAGGTGATTGCAGAGACCCAGCCTATATATTCTTTCAGATAAAAAGAGGTGAAGAAAGACTGACGGAGTGGCACAGCCAGTATTAGCTTAGCTCAGTAGTGAGGGGTTGGAAACTATCATAGCTTTTAGTTGGGGTAAGCATCTTAACCAAACCTCTCGAATCTTAAATATTAATAATTCTGCTGCCAGATGGAGGACTGCCATGAGTTGAAAAATCTTTACAGAAAAAGAAGTCTCCAAGTTATGATCATGAGGCCTTAGGAAAAATTAGGTAAAACCAGAGTAGGGTCAGAATGGAGGAGGAAAGCAGGAGATTGTCAGAGGTTTTACCAGGGTCATGGCTTAACAAAGTGTAGAGAGGAACACAGTCATCGGTTACTTCAGACAAAAATCTGTTTTGTTCTGTAGCCAAAGAGTCTGACCAAGATGTTGATTCTGGTGTGTTTGAGGGAGACCCACTATGGATGTGCCTTATTTCATGATTCCCACTTCACATACCACCCTAAACAAGAGACTTTGGTATATGGTCACCACACAGGGAAAATGGTTAGTAATGAATGACCAGAACAAATCTATCCAGGAACAGTTGAGAATCTCTTGGTTTTGGTGTGGTCAGTTTTAAGTTCTGAAAGCTGATGGACGAGTGTGCAGCTAATGTGGTATAAACCATATTCAACCAACTTCATTTTGTTTACAAGGAAGAAAACAATTCAGCTGGATTTCTCTTTACAGGGGAATATTAGAACTATGTGCTCATTCCCATATTATTGCACATTAAGAGCTTCCAGAAAATTTCTTGTCATAACACCTTTGTCAGCTTATGGTCAGCTCAGTATAATTTAGCCTATTTCTAGTCAAAAAGCTAAAGCAGCAATGAAAATTCTAATGTTTGTGAAGTAGCATGTTTTTCTTGGTTTTAAGTACCTTTGGCTACATAATGCAAAATGAGTATTTTTCTGCTTAAGTCTCTTATCAGCATGTACATATGTGGACTGAATAAAGGTAGGAATTTGCATGTCAAGTTACTGCTGGGCAGCTGTTGCCCTTTTCACGATGCAGATGATTATTTTAAAAACACGAATTCTTTCACAAGTACATCAAAGTTCTCTGCAAGGAAATAGTCATTCTTCCCTTTCTGCAATTAAATCAAGCCCACTGGCACCTCTATCTTGATTTATTCTTTACAAAATTATACGCACCTATTATGTTAATATAGATTACTTCCTTCAAGATGCTTGGTTTCCTATTTTAAATCATATATTTGATCGAATTATAACCAAAATAGAGTCGACCTGTAATCAATCAATTCTCTGAGAGGAATCATTTGCTCTTCTCACTTCATGGAGCTTGTGGTTTTATCAGCATCGCCTGTTAGTAGATCTCAATTTCAACTGTTAGATTTTCTCTTTTAGTTTCATTATTTTCTCTGTATTCTCCTCTTTCTGTGTGTTGCTGTGAATGTCAGAACATGTCTTCCTTTCTTTGTTCCATTTATTTTAACTCAAACCTTGCTGTGATAACACTAGCCTCTAAAAGCTACCACTCCTACATGTTAAAAACAATGTGCTTTTAAGAGCCTTCAGGCACTGCTCATTCAGTTATGCTTTTCTGAGTTTTTTTGTTCTTGTAAACTTAAGTTCTTATAAACTTAAGAGTGTTTGGGATGGGAGGGGGGAGGTGTGGTTCTTGTTTTCTGATGGTCTTTTTCTTTTAGAAAAGTAGGTTTTGCTTAAAAAGCAACAAGAGAAATGATGAAATTGATTCCAGTGGAGATAAGCTCAACTTCAAGTTTTGGACACATACCTCTGGGAACAAGGTCTTTCTGCTGCAAGTTTAGATGGAAACTGTAGCCGCGCACTCTACTTCAAAACTTTTTGACACTTTTAATCTCGATTGCTATCCCCCTAGTGCTGTAGAATTGCTCTTGGTATCACAGTAGCTCCCATTATTCATTCTCATGTTCTTGCAGATCAGGATGAGACATGGGGAAGGTAAAGTACTCAACTAATAGAATGCAGGAAACTGATGGTGAATCCACTTCGACAGAGCCTTACACTTATTGTATTATCTTTCATTTTATGTAAATTTAACTCCAGTATTCATTTAATCCGGTGTCACTGGAGGTGTTTACTTCAGCCCTAAATTCCCTCCATGTGGATACACAATCTGATGTAAGTAAGGTGATGTAGAAACAAGTTTTGACTGAGTGCTGCGGATAACAAAATATGTTTGATTGTATCTGCTTTAGTAGGTTAGATTGGATGAACTAGACACTTAGACTAGACATTAGGAAGAATTTCTTCACTATGAAAGTGGTGAGGCACTGGAACACGTTGCTCAGGGAGGTTGTGGCTGCCCCATCCCTGCAGGTGTTCAAGGCCAGGTTGGATGGGGCTTTGGGCAGCCTGATCTAGTGGGATGTCCCTGCCCATGGCAGGGGGGTTGGAACTAGGTGATCTTGAAGGTCCCTTCTAACCCAAACTATTCTATGATTCTATGAAGGTGGCAGTTCCACCACTGTACCCCAACTGTCCCTGCTGGAGAATCTATTTGGAAAAAGCAAATCAGATTCCTGCAAGACTAAACTAAACAAACATGTCAGCAGTGTACCTAGAGTAATTTGAAACTTAATGACTTCTCTTCTGCAGGACCATGCTAGACCTAGCATAAAGTAGAGATCCTGGAATGTTTATGGACTGTACACTGCCTTCCAAACCTGCTGTCCGGCCTTCAGATCTCTCTCTGTTAAGCTGCAGTAATTACTAATGGAAACGTACGTTAAGTCTGTCAAACTCTACAGGAGGCCTGCTCCAAAGGCACTCTCATTCTGACTTACCAATATTTCTGTAATATTTTTTTCATTGAGCCTGGGTTGCATGTGTGTGTTTCTTGTCTTTGTGACTGCCAAGATAAACAGTAGACTTTGGATTATTTGCATAGCATTTTCAAGCATTTGTTGCTTTTTATGACTGGACTACATTGATGGTCACTTTTTGGTGGCTTTTATTTGGATGCATTTAGTTAAAAGTCCTTACCCTATGGAGGAAGAGTTAACACACAGTAACTCTTCATCACATGGTTTGTTTGGGTCATCCAAGCTGCATGACATTGTTTAAGTGTTGTTCTCCCTTGTTGTCTTCCTATTTCCAGTTGGGTCACAGCAATATTCTGAGGAAGAAAATAATTGTGACTAGAAAAAGCTGTTTAGGGTTCTACTAAAACTCATAGGATCTAGAGTTTTTAGACACTGCCTGGGATGTCTGGCATAAATGTAAATGTGAATAACAAATTACTGGGTTGTGGTGAATGAATTCTTGTTAATAAGCAGTCTTGGTTTGTTTTTTTAATAAAATCTAGCTTTATAGATACAATTTTGCTAAAATGCATGCAATGGGGGGTAAATACTTTCAAAATGTTTAGTGCTGGCCCTGCAGGATGCTGCCAGGTACTAAGGAAACCTTAAAATCCTTCTATTATCTTTCTGCTTAAAATAATTTTAATATTTTAAAAGAAAAATGCCTTCAAATAATAGGGCTGCAGAATAAGGCAAGAGACTAGTTATTGTTATGTTGTTGTTTGGAGTAAAAAGGGGTTATTTTTCTCTTATCCCTGTCTGGTACTGCATATCATTAATTTCTGCTGGAAGAGGGAACCAGTGGGTCTTCAGCTCACGCCCATTGTCTCCTTTAAATTCATTTGGTGTGTCTAACTTCATATGACTAGTTTATTTTCACTTTTCCTGCTCTTTCCACTAGGGTCTTTATTACCATCAGTGGGTTGAGCAGCACTCCCAGGGAATTGTGGAATTAAAAGGAGATACCTATAAAACTTGGTGTGTAGCAGAGCAGGATCAGGATTTTTTTCCTTGATGGCAATTAAGGAGGCAGTAGGATACACAGAACCAGCAGCAGCAAAGTACCTTATGCAAAGGATTCCTTGTGAAGCGGTATGTGGAAATGAGACTTGCATGCAAAGTCTCCTTCTCCACACTCTTCTGTACTAGGCAAAGATCATGTTAAGCCTTACCCTTATGACTAGCGCACCCTAATTTTGTAATACTGGGGTTAGAATAACCTGCATACACCAAGATAAAAACTTTTGGGTATCAATTTTTCAAATTTCTTTCATAGAAACTCTCTTGTGCTGAAACTTTACCCTATCCCTTTGTTCTGTACTCAGTGAATATGTGCCTACAGTGTATGGCAATTCACCTGGAGGATTTATGTAAACATGATGGCTATTGAAACGGTACATGAAGTGGGTGGTTAAGCTGCACAGTGCCTGATGAAACAGTACAGCAGGTGGCAGCCTCTGGCTCTTGGGATAAGTGAGGCTCTCTTTCCAGGGGAATGAAAGATTTGGGAACAAGAATATAGAAAAACTTGGTCGCTGGCAAGGATATTAATTCTTGTTGGAAAATTACACTGGGTAAAGGTCAGGGGAAACCTTATTTTGTTTACTCTTTATTTATGAAATTCCTAAAAAAATGTGTTGAGATGTGCTGAGTCTAAATCTATGTTCGCAAGAATCTAATGCCCACGGGAAAGGAAGGCAGAAATAAAAACAAAACAACCCTACACTAAGCCACGGGAGAGGCTTTCTTTACTTCAAACTTGATTAATATAATTAAGTTGTATCATTCATTGCTTTTTACTTGCACTGGCCTGCTTTGCTGGATCAGGGTCTAATTAAGAGATTTTAGCTTACACCTAGCTTACACTCTAGCCAGTGGCCCCAGTGGTAAAGTTGAAGGTTATTAACAAAGGCAGACTACCTATAGTTCTGTACCTTTAACATGGAATTAAAACCAGCTCCCATTCTTGAAATGGACAGTTTTTTTTTTTTCTTAGGCTTTACATATGTCAATACCATGTTTCAAAAATAGTTTGGCACCACATTCAGCTATCGCAGCTGAGCCTAGGGCTAGAAGTACACTTACTGATGTGCAGGAGATCCATAATGCTGGCTGTTAAGGCTGGAGAACAGTGCAGCACTTGTTTCCTGGCAAGAAATCATGTTAGTAATCAGCAGGATCCCAAAAGGTCATCCTCTTTCAAGTGTTGCCTAAAAGGCTTTTTGCTCTTTTCCTTTCCTCTGTTTGAATTGATCCTGTCCAACAGGGTCTAACTTTGTACATAAATCCTTGCTAGGCTTTTGGTCTGTCCTCTGGCTGTGTTAAGTTGCCTCATACTTATTGGTGTACAAAACTAAAAAGATATTCCTGATTAGACAGTGCTGATATTTATTAGCACCATGCCCTGAAAAGAGACTACTCCAAATACTCTACCAACCCCTGTCTGTGACAGCTGGTTCAGGATCCTTTCTTGCCATTCTGTATTGCTGCAGAATGGGAGCTGGAGTGGTTCAGCAGCACAGAGAACAGGGATAAAATTTGTGCCTCTAAATTAGTTGGTCATGGCTGAGAAATCCCAATCTGTTCCTAGTTTCAAGAAACATGAAGAGCTCTCTCCAGAAAAGATGGGTTGCTATGAGCCTATGCTATCTAAACCCTGTTCTATGTTATTGAAATTTTTTAGTAGTTGAAACTTTTTTTCTACATCCAGAAACTGAAGCGTCTTCCCAAAATTAACCTGTTTGTCAAGATTCTGGACATCGATATCAGGCCATTATGGAAAAGAACATCTAGGGAACTGGTTCAACTTCAAGATTTCATTCTCTCAGTTTCTCTCAGTACGGTTTCGTATGTAACAAACTTTTCTGTAGCCAAGAACTCAGGAATCCTTTTTCCTTCCCTTCTTCTGTCCTGTTAGGAAATCTTGTTTGGATTTGCCGATATCTAATGGAGATTCTGGCCTTCCTTTACTCAGGTGAGGGCTAAGGTGTCTATTTGCTATCTGCTGCTGAGTTTCCTAATGCCTGTAAGAAATGAACAACTCTCAGATCTCCATTCCTTTGTCATTTTTATTGAAATGCAGGTAACTGTTTTGAATTTAATCGAAAGTGAATTCATATAGTGGGGTTAAACATGCTTGTCAGGTAAGCAAAAAATCCTTAGGTTATTAAAGGTTCTTAAACGTACTAAACTTCCCTTTTTGCCTCACTGAAGAACTTTATGGTATGTAAAGAAAGATGAACTATCTTTGTTCTTAAGGATACCATTTAGCTGATTTGACTTTTAAGAAAAGTGAAAGCTCTCTGAGAACATGTGCAGCTTTTGAATGGTTAGATCTATAAGGCTTTGGGCAACAGGTGAAGTTTAGTATATCACATCACTCTACGACTTGTGTTTCTAGGCTGGGGGTGATGAAGTGATGTGTTTAGGCTAATGCAGAATTTTTTTTTCACACTTCAAGGAACAGTATTTCAAATAACATCCTGCAACTTAAAGCATTGTGTCCCCTCTGGACACACTGTTTTGTAACTCTGAAACCAGCCAAAGAGAGATAGGTGCAGTGCTGTGTAATTAAAAATTGCTTTTGACTTTGGTCAGAGTAGACTTTCACAGGATAAATGAGTGTTTGACCTAATAACACCGGACCAAACCTTCTTCTATTTGGGAAGTGACAGGACAACTTTCATATCCATTCAGATTGGACAGGCACTTTTATTCCAAGGTCACACCACAAAGGCATATACGGAATAAACTGTGTTGTTCAATTTATCTACATCAAGAAACCAGAAAAGAGCGCTGACCCTGCTAGAACTTGATCCAGTTATGCTTTCACACCCAGGTACCTTGACCCCTATGTTCCTGGGGATAACAGGTGTCAGTGCGATTTGTCTCCGACTGGACCCAAATGCTTTTTTGACTTGTAATAGTTCAATAAACCTGCATTGAGGTGTGAACTATGGGGTTGATAGTGTTTTGCTTCCCTTGAATTCCTGACTTTTCCGAATACTTCAGCTGTTTCCTTTGCAAAAACGGAAATGGGAGATGTTAATGCATATGGTGGTTGCAAAAATTAATTGCTGTTATATGTAAAGATGAAAAGAGCCACACGAGTGCTGAGCAGTGACAATGATGTGGACTTGACGCTAGGTTTCAAAAACAACCCAAACCAAAACAAAAAACAACCAACCAAAACCTGAGAATAAACAGTATATACTGCTACGTCTTTCATGGTTAGAGTGTGACATTAAGAAAACTAACATAAAGCATATAGAAATATTATGATAGTTCTTTTAAACACTTGGAAGTTGCATGTAAACTATTTCTAGCATCCAGAAACTTGGCTTCATAAACAATAGTTGTCATGGTAGGTCTTATGTGGAACTAGTAAGAAAGCCGTGAAAATATTTGTGTCGCCTATGGTAGGAATCATGTGCAACATCTTAGTAATATAGAGGCATTTTTTATGCCAGTGTTTCTTACCTGGAAACAGCTGTCTTCAGGGAGCATGGATGTAGGAAGTTGAGAGTACTTATGTTTGCTGGACTGCTGTTATTGGGTTTACTGTTTTTGTTGCGCATCCTTTTTATCTACATGAATGAAAGCTGAAGTTCTTGTCCAGGTCCCGAATGGTGTCCTTCTGTTGCATTAATAAATGGCAGCCTGATGGAGTGATAAATAATTTATGAACTTGGGATATTGATTTTTCTTCAGTGCTTATAGGAAATTATACACTTGTGGCTTCAAGAAATAATTGGTCCAATTTAATCTCATAAAAATTATAGTCCTTTTTAATTCTTTTCAAATGGAACTTTAATGACCACTGGGTGTGTTACAGAACAGAGCAGAAGAGAAGGGTGTCTGCATGGACTGAAAAACCAAGAGAGCCTAAAATGGCAGGTTTAACAGGTCTAACAAAAATGACTGCTATGGCAGGGGCTTTGAATGAATGCTAATGGACACTTGTCTGTTCACAAATCCGCATTTCCACAGGGAAATACTGCAAATTCTAATAAAATCTCTTAGTGGTACAATGCAAATTAAAGGTACATAGTGCCTGGTAAATTAGGAAAAAACGTTCCTTTGTTTTAAAATTTAGCTGAATAGAAGGTGGGGTTTGCTCTAATACAATGTAATTTTCTTTTTAGTGTACTGGTTTTCCATGTAAGCTCTGAGCCTGAGAGGAGAGAGGTAGGGGAAAGAAGCAATTTCAGTAGCTTCACAAAAATAAATTTGAGTTTGTCTTTTTAGAGAGGGTAAAACCACCACACTTCATGGTCAGGGTATTGCACGATATTTCTGACTGATTCTAATTGAAATATAAATGCCTTGTGAAACATACCTTCAGATATTCAAGTTTGAAAGAATTGCATTGACGAGCTTCCCATGAATATGAAAATAAATAAACTCTCTAATATCTACTAATATCGTAAATAAAATAAAAAAAAAAGCAAGAATATTCCCCTGCAAGCATGTTTTAGTGAAATTGGTTTTTTTAGAAAGCCATCAGGAAACTGATTTTATAAAATGGGTATTCTAGAATGAGATTTCAGGTTGCTCTGGAATTTAACTACTTCTCCATCTTCAAACTGTAAATGTAAATTGCTCCAAAATGTAAAGAGATGACTATTTGGTCTGGCTTAAACTTACAAGTTTGGATTTATTTTTTTTTCTGAGAAAAATTGGAAAAAATAAAACTATTTTTACCTGCAAAAGCTTATCACTTAAATTGCATATGAAATCTATGTAATCTAATCCATTCTGCCTATCCATAGCAGGAACAAAACAAATAAGCACAACAATCTCAGCACTAACAATTGGATGGTATTCAACTCATCCTAGTGATCTCTAATGCTAACTGTAGGCTTAACGTGGCATGTTAACGAGTAAATAAATGCCTTGTGTTAGCTTTAGGCTGAGAGTTGCAGAGCATCTCAAAATATTTTCCAGGGGAACAACTAGGTCAGGAACTGCGAGATGGGCAAACAAAAAATCTTTGCATAGTGTTGTCTGCCACCAGCCAGGGCACTAAAACAATACTATGCCAAGGTTGCAATCCAAAGTGCTGCCTGCTGGGGATGGGGTGGGTAGTAGCTGTACGTGCATAGCTACAGTGTCCTAGCTGCATAACCTGCTAAGACCATATACTGCTCATGTCATAAAAGAAAAGACTAAAGAAATGTCATAGATAAAGTCCATGTTTTCTGACAAATGTATGGGACTTATGGTGTCCTTTGGACAGCTTACTCCTATGTCAGATTTGTGGTAAATTTGGGCTTAAATATGCATGATGATGGCATGCAGACCTCGATACCAGCTTTCATAGTTGCTAGTTCATTTTAGGTGGTTGAAGGCAGAGGGTTTTTTCCCCTCTTCTTCCTGGGGCTCTAAAGCTGTCCATATCTGTTTCTGGCCAACACAAAGAAATTGAAGTAAATTTGGTTATCTTGTTCAAAGCATGACACTATCTCAACTGCTGTACGAGAAACTTAATGTGGTGGTTATGCTGGATATAATGTCCTGCTTCTAGATGTGATTCTTGAGCTGGTGGGTTTCTAATTCAAAACACTGGTAATAGTTGGACAAGAACGGTCGTCTTGACTCTTTTACTCAAAACTTGCACTAGATCTTAAAAATGCTACAAACATAAAATGCATATGCACGCCACACTTCAACTCACATTTTATGACCCACCAATGCTTGCTTCATGATTAGGGCAATAACAATTTTATTGAATGTAAAATTGTGGGTCTTTATTCTGTTTTGATGCACAGACCAATGCAAATAACTTCTATTAGCATTTTTATGAGTGAGATTTCAATGGCAAGCTTATTAATTAATCCCCAGATAGTGCTCAGACTGATAATATTAGTTCCCTGTACCCTTTTATTTGGGCAGCTAATGACTTCCCCCCTCCCCCCCCCCCCAGCTGTCAGTTCTAAATTGATGAGAGACTAGAAACAAACAGGACATGGCTGTGGAATGCCTAAAACCATACTTTGTGATTAAATTGCCAGTTCAGATCCATTTTGGGGCTCGGTAGTGAACAGTGACTGAAAATCACTATTAGATGCATTACTGGCCTACGTGAAATAAGATCTTAATGTGTCCTGCAGTGCAGGTGCTCATAAAGCGGTGGAGGCAGAGGGGAGGCCATGAGCATGTTCTAGTCTACTTTCTGCCTATATATCGTTATTTCTTCTGGAAGATGGTCTTGTTTTCATATATGGGCAGGGATTCACTTGCAGGACCTGTTGCAGCATGTGGTGTGCTGCAGGACGCTCACTGCAATAGAGGCTGAAGTACAATATATGGGGGAAGTTGATATATTTGCCAGCTGGTGATTTATTGCTGGTAAAATGGAAGTAAAATATTTGCTTGGGCACAGAAGTTGTACTGCCTTCGTAGTCCTGAACAACACTGGATCTGAGGAAAACATAGCTTTTCTCTGTAGTCAACATAATGAGACACAGCTCTTGGGACTGCAGTTCAAATCATGGCCAGTGCAGGTTGTACTGGGGGTCAGCTGAGAGCACCAAGCTCAGCCTGCGCCCAGTGCACTGCTTGCTACCAATGATAGTAATATATCATGGATAGTAGGTGAGTGGAAGAGGTCAGGGAAAAGTAGAACAGAGTGGTGGATGCCGAGCAACTTGTGGCAGAGAGGGAACGGGCAACTGAGCTCCATCTTGTCTTCAAGCTTGGATCTTGTCTTCAAGCAGCTGGACCTTGCTCTATTTTCAGTCTCCTGCTCTCTGTGCCCCTGGCTTGTTTAAATATAAATGCTTCAGAGTCTTTAAAAATACTTTATATAATGGGAAGGTTATGAGGCGAATATTATAGCAAATCTTCTAAATGTGCTGTAAAAATCTAAAGCTGTTTAAATGTCTAGCTGAGGCCCTGAATTAGGAAAACCCTTAGAGCTGGGATTCCATTTAATGAAACACTTGTGATCACAATTCACTAACGTTGATGGTGCTGAAAAATTCTTGCAAACACTTTGCATGTACAGCCTCTAAACTCTGTAATATTGCAGATGTCCACTATATAGCTTCATAGCTGTTTCCCATTCTTGGCTGCTTTTTTTTTTTTCTTTGCTTGAGAGTATGGATCACACACACTGAAGAGAAACTAGAGTTTACAGTTAATTTAAAATATTTTGTTTTCTTGGAGATGACATTGATCTCCTGGACTGTTATGTTATCTATTGCTGTCTAATCGCCAAAATTCTGTTTCTTGTGCAGCAGAGGCCAAATGAGACCCTCCTAAAAAGGTAGGGTGTTATTTCTGTGTGTGGAAGGGGGCTTCAGAACAACAACACGGGTTGGCATTTGACATGTGCTTAGCCTAGCTAGAAGGAAGTGTAAAGAAATAGCCAAAGGGCACAGAGTTTTTCCATCTTGGCACTGTTTAATTAGACCAAATTGGATTACAAACCAGTGGTAGATAGCTGTGAATTAAGAGATAATATATTACTGCTTGGAGCTACTTCTGGTGATGTTCTGGTCACTGTGAATCTGTGTGCCAGACGCAGATGAAGGTCTACTGTTCCCGTACATGTTACTTATTCAGTCAGCCCAGAGACTGCCCAGACTACAGTCACAGGCCCAGTTGTGGCTTGTTTGAGAGTACTTTTTCTTTCTGCCCTTTAACCTTTCAGCTTTGTCTTAAGACTCCAGATGTGGCTTTGCTGTTGAATGGTTGAGTGAGTTTAGCCTAACAATGCAGTGACATTT
Source organism: Cuculus canorus (assembly GCF_017976375.1). Lineage (NCBI taxonomy): Eukaryota > Metazoa > Chordata > Aves > Cuculiformes > Cuculidae > Cuculus > Cuculus canorus. Next base: position 116,880,253 of record NC_071401.1, on the reverse strand, counting down.
CCTAGAAAATATAACTGGTTATCAAGATCCCAGTATGTATGAGCTTCCTGGCAGTTAGCTGGTTCCTATCTCATGGAGATCAATTAGAAAAGTGGAATGAGAAATGACAGATTGGAGTCTCCTACTTTCCCATCCCCTCTCATGCTCCTTCCTCTGCTTGTTTTATAGCCCCAGACAGCCTACAGGAAAATTTCTTGGGCTGATGAAATAAAACTTTCAAGCATGAAAGAGATGGCATATGCTTTGTGGGATGCTTTAGCAGAGGTTAGAACTTGAATAGCGAAGGTAATAATCTACTACCCAGCTACTAATGTGTATGTGCTGTCACTTGCAGCCACTTATAATTTGTTTTTTATAAAACTGACTACTGCCCTTCTGTAAAGGTGAAAAGAAAGATGTTCAAGGTGGATAAGTGTGACAGTGTAAACAAGATGCTCATTTAAACAAAGAGCAGCAGCAGCTCAAGTATCAAGGGATGGTGTTCAGGTATAGTAAGGACTGTATATGCTGTAGCAAAAGTCAAGGGTGATTGCAATTTGTGGAAGAATGCTGCAGAGATGAAAGAGCAAATGCTCCTCCGCGGAGACGAAAAGGTGTCTGAGTGAGCATGGACTAGTGGTGCTGAGGGGGATGGCAGGACTGGGAGACAGATGTGAGGGCTGGGACAGCTGAAGAAGATGGGATGTAAATGATTTGATTGATTTGGCTCCTAGGAAAGAAGGAATTTATCATAAAGCTAGGCAAAATTATGTTTGGGGAATGTGGTGGTAGCAGATGGACTAACAGCAATAAAGGGGAACTGAAGGTGTGAGGGATGCAAAGGAAACGGGTGGGGGGCGGGGTGCTGACTTACAAGGACGAGTGTGGTCTTAGAAATTACAGGGTGCTGTCATGCATGTGATCCTGAGTCAGCCTCTCTGTCCCAAGCTGTGATATAGGTATCCCTTGGTCTTTCCTTCTACCACAAGCTCTGCCCAGAACACCAAGCACTTGAAAGGCTTGGTTTTTATTTCAGTCTGTGCCAGAAAATTAACGTTTTAAAACAGCAACCTTTGACTATGTAATACAAAATTGGGGTAAAAATGGATTGTGAATAACTCTTCCCCGTCCTGCTGATCCTTCCAGGCTTAGTTTCTTTCATTTCTGCTGCAGGGTGAATTTCAGTAGATGCTGGTCCCCCCTGCCTGCCCCCTCGTTCACCAGAGGCCAGGCTGGGGGTCTGCTTTGAGTCTTAGTCGGGGTGTCTTGCCCACCCGCCCTGCTAAAAGCCGTAAGGGCAGGCTTGGAGGCTGCTCAGGGCTTGGCCCAGGCGTCTGGAAAAAGTTCCAAGAATGGAGCCTGCACGACCTTACTCTGCAGCTTCCTCTGTACCCTCCCAAGTTCTGTGCTCCTGCCTGGAGGGTCTGCTTTATCCCAGCAGCAGATGCATCCCCTGTCAAACGGGACTCTGTGGGACTTCGCAAAGGAGTGTTGCTGGTGCCACGGGGGGCAAACCCGCAAACCTCGAGCAGGTGGCACTCGCCCCGCGGAGAGCTGGCGTGAATGTCTGCGGCGCAGCGGCGGGGAAATATGCCCATGCCACAGGAGGAGGATGGTGTGTTCCGATAGTGTGATGTAATGGTTCCTGGTAAACCTTACGACAACAGGGCCGGTTAGCTCAGTTGGTTAGAGCGTGGTGCTAATAACGCCAAGGTCGCGGGTTCGATCCCCGTACGGGCCAGTACCTTTTGCGCGGGCAGGAGGGGGAATGTAAAATATTGAAGATGCGACAGTTAATGCACGGAGAGGTGGAAAGTTGAAGCAATAAAATGTTAAGTTTTCCCCTGGAATGTCACAAAATATTCAATTTTTTTTGCCTCAGGGCATCTCTTTGTCTTGTGCTTCTGTTAATTAGCAATTAGGCCTGAAGAAAGTTTGTGGGATTTGAGACGGTCCTCATTTTCCTTTCATAGTCATAGGTAACTAAAGCTTCGTATCAGGACTTTAGCTCATTACATTAGTAAATGGGTTTGTTTCTTTATTTTTTCTTTTTTATGGGTGTGAACTCCATATAAGAGATGCTCAGACTTTATCAAGTGACGCAGACACACTGTGACCTGAATCTTGATTTTCATTTAAGTAGTATTTACTAAAAAAAAAAAAAAAATACAAGCCAAACTGAGAAGCTCTATTAGAGTGGTATATCCGCAAGAGTGGCTGAGATGGATCCTGCTGTCTCAGCCAGCCCTGGGTAAGGGTGTTTTGTCTAGTAAGATGCTTCTCTTAGAAGCTTAAGACAGACATTGTTTTTGTCTTATCTACCTCCCGTCTTAAATGGGATTTTTCCAGAAGAGGGACACTTTCTGGTGCAAATGTTTTCCTTGTGGAAACCACTGGTTTTATTTTTAGAGCCTCTTAATGACAGGCCACAGATTCTTTGGGAAAATATCTTGGGTTAACAGCATTCTATTTCTTTCTTTCTCAGATTTGCTAATATGTTCCTTTGCTCTCCAGGCATGTTGTTAAAGTCTTCTTCCAACTTCAGGATTTGCTTCAAAATAAGTGATAATAAGAAAAAAAAAAAAAAAAGAAAAAAAAAAAGGGAATAAAACCAGGTGGCAGTCATGTCAAAGTCAGTGTTTTGACATTGCATCTTCCCTACAGTATTGCCAAGTTACAGCTAGGGCACATAAGGAGTGTCATTCCAAAGTCACAGTGTAGTTTTTAATCATACAGATGAATATTCATGTTATCTACCATCCCAACTGCTGTCATGACTCCATCAGATGTCAAGGGAGAGTGATGTGGTGCTGGTTTGACGACCTTCTGTCCTGCTACTTTGCTCAGTGGTCCCCCTCAGTTCCTTTGGGTCCAATTGCAGTGGTCAGGACTTGACTGCATATATTAACATCTATTTTAAATTAAATGAAAGGAGAAATAGCACGCTGTTACATATTAACAAAAAAAAATATTCCGGGAATAATATTGCTTTGTTTTATGTTTCCCACATTAGAAATCAGAATTTTATTGCTGCTATATTATTGTAAAGCAAAGTCCTTGCTGTAAATGAAGGTGGTGCAAGGGCTTATTGGCTGATATTTGAGCCTGGTTTGAGTTGCTTATATTCAGTGTGGGTTTTTTGGTGGCCAGGACTGTATGGGCATGTTTTCCCTAAATTTAATTTCAGCAGATGGTTGTCCAATTGTGAGGGTCAGCCATTGTCCCTAGGAAAGTCATTCCAGAGCCTGTTCTTCAACCTCAAAACTAGCTGGAGAATAAAAAGAGATTAAACTAACCCATACAGCAGAGTAATGCTCTTGTGAGGACAGCAGAGGAATCTGCATTGTGAGTTGTGTGCAGTGGCAGATGTTGAGGCATATTCTGGGCTTACTGTTTGGTGTTTCCTTTAACCTGTGACTGGATTGTGTAACGCTGAGCCTAGCACGTGTATTGTTGTGCCCTTAAAGTGCGGTGTGAAACACAGCTCCTCTCCGCACAGAAGGCAACCACTGAGAGGCCTTTCTTATTGCCTGTGACAATGCTGAATGTTGACAGTTATGGAGGAACCTTCTACTAAGCGTATCCAATCCAATAATAAATAAACCAATTTGTTTCATAGCCTTCACTTAGAGGACTGCATTTTTCTTAGGTGCTTCAAATACTTCTAGGAGGGCTCTTAAACCCAAATAGTTGAAGCCAGCCAGAAAGTGGATTTACATCATATTAAATTTGGTAGATGTGTATTCATTCACTCAGTAACATCCTGAAATATTTTTTTTTTTCTGGCCAGATCACAGATTAATTTTATTTCTTATATTTTGTATATTATTAGAGCAGAGAGTCTTGTGTCAGTGTGGTTTGTTCACCGAGTTTCCAATTAGAGGTCTTAACTGTGTTGACAATCTGAGTGGCAAGGATTCATCTGGTATCAACAGAGTAAAACACAGATGCAATCAAGAAACAAGATTATTGAATCAAAGGAGGATGTAGTGGAAGGGGCTTTTCTTTAGGTTTAACTTACTCACACACAAATTAAGCATTAGAACTATTATCATAAGTGAAGCTTAACCTTTGCTTAAAACTGCTGAGTGTGGTGTTTACCTTCCGCATGCTAGGAATAAATCTCAGCTACATCAAAAAGCACAAGCCTGTCACAACACCAAACAAAGGTTTTCTTTTAATATTGTGAGCAGGGATGCAGGTGGGAGGGTGGTGGTGGGGGGAGGGAATGCCATAGAAACAGACCCAGGAAGGAGACTCCAGCCAAGAATGCGCCAGAATGGGCATGAGCCCAGCACTGCTGAGTCCAGGATCTGGGAGCTGTAAGCAAAAGCCCAACAACAACCAGCCCCTGTTTGGGTCCTTCAGTGTCTCAGAAACTGTAGTTATTCAGGAAAGAGGACAGCATGAGAAGGATGCCGGCTTCCATTTTTCTTCTTTGCAAATGAAACAACAAGGACCCTGAATTTTCTGTCTTGCAGCTCACATTAGAACGGGGTAACTATACTTACTGTTGAAGCTGGAAAAATACTTTCCTCAAATCAAAGTCATTAAAAGGTAATAGCTAAAATGAAGTAAGAGCCAATCTGAGTAATGTCTTAAAACTTGAGGAAGGGTAGTGGTCTGGGCTTGAACAGGAATCAAACCGTTGTTCTTGAGATAATGTATAAAAGGCTTAAGGAACTTTTTTAAACACAGTATCTGGCAATTTCTCCCACAGTTTTGAACCAATGACTGCCAGCAGAGTTACTAACTTTAAATAGCTGAACAGTCCTTTTTTGATTGTGGAAGCATTCACCAGTAATACAACAGGGCTACGTGGAGGTCATTGAATTCTCATTTAAACATGTACCATGTAGGACTAGGTGGAAGACAAGTGTGAAAATATCTGGCTCCTGGTGTATATTTGTGCTGGTGTTACAAAGAACAAATGAACTTCTCTTACTAGACAAACAGAAGTATCTAAAGCTATAGACTAATTCTATGTAAGGCTTCTTTATTTGTACAACAGGTGTTCAGTTTAATGGCTATCTAATCAATGTTTCACAGAGAAAATAAGCTAGAGGTAACAATGTTTGATACTCTTTAAGCTTAGAAAAGAAGTATGTCAAAGTCTGGGTGTGAATTTTCTTATTTTTGAACATGAGAAGGAATTAAGTTTTAAGGACAAGTAATACTACACTATGACATTTCTTTCGTTAACCAGTAATGTAAGGAACAGTGAAGGGCAATGGGGATCTGAAGTTTGGCATGCTCAGACTTGTGTGGGGAAAAGTATGCTGCTTTAGAGGGGGACAGCAAATGAGAAGTCCCTAACATTTGGTAGGACCAGTACTGGTTGTTCCTCCTTATGTTCCCAAACAGTGTAGTTGTTAAAATTTTTCTCCAAGGCTTATCTGAGTCATGGCTGAAGAATATCCATGACACCTTTTGGAAACATATTGTCTGTTTTTCTATTAAATGATTAAAAATGCTGTGTAGGGATGCAGACTGAAGTACCCTCTGAGTTGGCTTCCCAATGCTTTTGGAGGGGGAAAAAATTCTGTCTCGTTCTAGGCTTAAATTTAAACCAGAGAGAGAAAGACCAAGTAGAAGAAAAAAATCTCATGGTCCTGACATTAACCCTGGTGGTAACCTGCAGCTTGTATGCCCTCCTTGTATGCACTGTCTGTTTAAACCAATCTCAAAAACACCAAGCAAGCAAACAAAGCAGGACAGCTCATCTCCTGTATGCTACCCTGCAAGCTTGACTTCACAGAGAGCAACTCTGGTATTGAGCTAGAAGGTTGCAGCTTGTGCTGTCAGGCTGTGGGACATCTGTTGAGGTGGATTAGTTTTAAGATACGAACATCTGATATTGTACCCCTGAAACAATGCTTACCAAAATGGCCTTCAACTACTTCTACTGCTTGGGCTGTATTGGTGAGAAGCGCTTCAGTCTGCATAGCATAGCAGAAGTTTCACAGTGTCCAAACACAAGCAGTAAAAGATCTTTTTTTTATTACTATTATTCTCTGTGGCTTTCCTCCTTAGCCGGAAAGGATTCAAACACCTAGCCAGTCCAAGATCACAAAGACGGATGTCCATGTCTGGTCTTCTCAGCTGTACTTAGAAACCACTTTCTGTTCAGCTACATTGGATTTTGCATTTCTTTGTGTTGGCTTTGTGGAGAATTCCCATGAATGTCAGGAAATAGGACAAGTTGAATGAGAGAGTTGAAGAAAACATGGTTCAAGGAGTGATTTATTTGGTGCATAGGGGAAAGGCACAAATAATTGTCATACGCTCAGTGAAGTCTCACTAGCTTGTTAAAATGTGTTATCATCACTTTCAGTAAGGAGAGCTTTTTGATGGTGAACTCTTTGCTCTTGAATTATTAAAACTGTTTTTTAAGGAGAAAATTTTCCTGCACCCCATTTAAGCATGACTCTTCTTATTTTACCCTTACACATACAAATTGAAAAGCTGAACAAAAGTGAAACAAATATTATTCTGTGTTTTACCACAAAGTATTTCATTTCAGCAAAACCGAAGCAGCATGGCCCCAGTGTCTAAGAATTAAAGGACAAGTAAATATACAGGTTCTCAATTCCACTTTTGGCTCCACGAATAGGCCTTCAATTCTTTGTGTCTGTCTTTCCTCATCTGCACAAAAGGAGAAAATGCTTATTCTAATTAGGAAGCACTCTTGAAAACCCGCTGAAAGTGCTACAAAATCTATATGCAAAAAGAAGTGGTTACCCATCCTATCTGCAGAACGACAGCCCATTGTTCTCATCTACATGCTTTCTAGTTGTGGACAAAAAACAGCAAAGAAAGTAGCTGGTATGGTGATGAGTTAAGAATATTAGCCATTAGAATCTGTTTAAAGTATGAGTTTATTTCTACTAGACAGAAAGCATGCTGAGGCTTCCCTATGGTGACAGAACTTTATAAAGTGGTAATTTTCTGCCTAATATTGGTTTTAGTGAGGAAATTAGATTTTCTCTTTTCACGTGTATATACTTTTGTTCTCCAGCTTTGTTCTCTAAGAGATTTGTGATTACTCTGCTAAGCAATGTAAAAGTGCAAGTTTTCTTTCAAGCAGCTGAGGCTCTAGGCAAGTGGTGATGAGGCAGCATATAAAGAATATGTTTTTATGCTATATTTTAGTGAATACATTGACGGGGGTCTTCCTTCAAGAGCAACAAGGATAAGAAAGAAGTTCCACTGACTGCATACACCTTCTCATCCTATTTTGTCTTCTTCTAGGTAGGTAGTCTGGGAACAAGCTGCTGAAGGCAAGCTGACTGGTTTGAAGTTTAATTTTTTAATGTGGAAAGAGTAACTCTGCAGAGATAAATAACTAGAGAACTCCAATGTGTCATTCTCTTCAGCTCTTGTGTTGCGTTCCTAGCTCACATGATGCCTTTTTTCCTTCCTGTCACCCTACTTGTATCTCCTGGTCCTAATAAACTGTTATATTGGTTGTGTAAATCACTAATGTAGATGACTCTATTGTCATATCTGGCAACCTTGCTGATCCTAAATGCCGGACAATCTTTTTTGTTCTTTGACAGTGGTTGTGGCTCTGCAAGCAAAAAACAGGACTTGAGTTTTGTCAGAAGTTCATTGAGACTTAAATTTGTACAAGGATGACCTCTGTAGAATGTGAATATGTCTATTTTTCTAGACCAGTTTTGTTTTCTGACTACAGTTGTATTTTATTTCCTTCTCAACAACCAGAGGCAAAAGTGATTCTACATTTGGGCCAGATGGTAAGAAATTTGAGGTAAATTTCATGATTATAATGATTAGTAAGGGAAGGAAGGCTAATAAAGAGAGGCAGTAGCCCAGAATAAAATCACCCATTCTTACGGTTCTTCCATTCACTGCTTATAAAACTCTGTCTGTACCCTAGCACTCATCTAGGTGGAAAGTATGATATAAAAATATTTTATTTCTCAGCTACTGAAATACTGATACTGGGGGTTGTGGTAATATCTTAAATGCATTGTTCAGAGGAACTCTCTTTGGCCAGGAAGATTAGCCAGAAGCCTCAGAGCCTTTTCATTCTCCCTTGCAGTGTTGTGTAACGGTTTCCTGCACTTGTCCTGAAAGAACCATGAACCTACCAGGAGATCAGAAGTGTAGCAACCCAGGCAAGCTCCAGGAAAGCTGGGGCAGAAGATGGAAGTTATAAAAGTCAGCTAAGACACAACTCAGACTGCCAGAAACTTCTGATGTCACTGAGTTTATACAAGTGAGATGCCAGTCTCTCTACTCAGTTGAACTTGCTTCTGACTTTGCTGGAGCAATAATCCTATCCAAGGTTTCATGCTTTAAATTCTCATTTTGAAGCTACAAGTGCCAACAAGGAAAATCTTGACATTTGAAAATCAAAATATATTTCAGTCACTAAAAATGCACTCCTTTTGACAGCATAAAATTGCTCTGATTTCCCAATGTCAGCTTTGGATATTTGGGATTTTTCCTGTTCTGCGTCAGAGCAAGACATTATTCTTAGAGGGAATCTGGCATGAATGCCAAATTGGGTCAGATTCGTCTGTTTTGATTTGGATTTTTAATAGATACACTAAAATACCTAGTGAAAAGTCACTCTGTCCACATTTAACTGTTGAAATGCTTGAGTATATTTCCCAAATACGAGATGGAAATTTTATTTATGCTAGGGATATTATAATGAGAGTGCAATTTCAAACCCATATTTTTTAATTGAGAAATTTCGGTTTGGTTTCATTCTCCATCAGCATGTAATGTTTCCATGAAAGGACATCTCTTGCCTTTTAGATTAGTGGTATTTACAAGGTTGTTCAATGTCTAAATATTATATGATTTTTGGGTCACATCTAGATGTTGATGAAAACAGCTCGACTGTGCAGCAAGATAGGTTTTTCATCACCTCTGGAATGACTTTAATTCTTAGAAGTATTGACTTCCAGTCTAATCACTTCAGAATGGTCTTTAACTGTACTTGAGTTATCTGCACATTTTGCAATTGCTTAGCCTCTTCCTATTTCTCACAGATCTTGTATCATCTCCAATAGTTATTTTCTCTTGGTTTTATGGTTTTGAAATACACAATCTCACATAGCTTGCGCTAATTTTCTTTTTCTATCTGGAATACACGAAACTTCAACCCCCAAAATGGTACTTGTCCTCTATCTTTACAGTTGCTTTAATATGTATATAGTGCCTTTTCCGAAATGTGTACTGTCACTGATACTTAGTGACATGTCGTGAACCCTGTCTGAGTGTAGTTAGATGCATATATTTGACAGCCGAAATAGTGTTTTGGTTAACATTGATCTCGCTAGCCTGTTAGTCAACTCTGCTAGACTCTAGTTCTAATTTGTAAATCCTTTCCTGACATTGAGATCTAGTTCAATGGTGTCAAAATTCATTTGGTAACTTAAGTGGCCACTGATGTTCATGAGCTACATTACTGCTTAAAAATAGACCTAGCTTCCCACACTAAAAAAGGTTCAACATATCTATCATGCTGGGAGATCAATGCTGTTTTCCTTACTAATTACTGTACATAATTAGATATAACATTAAAACTACCCTGATCCCTAGCTATTATATTTTGGCCACTAGGAGGCTTACTTCTTGATAATGGAATGTTTCTTCTGGGCTCCTAGTGCAAGTTGAAATAGCCTCCTGGAACTTCATCTCCCTGGGAACCTGGATATAAACCACTTTGTCACTTGAAATGTGTAGTGCTGTACAGGAAACCCTTGCTTTATAAAACCTTTACCACAACCAAGTACATGTGAATTGAAGCCTCTAATTCCAGTTGGAGGTTGGATTACATCTGTGAGTACTATTGGTTGATACTACTTTTGTTTCTCTTTCATACTCATCTGGAATATCTGTGGTAAATTTTGTCAGCTTTTCTTCTCCGAAACATGTGACTCTTCAGCCCAAGATTGTCTTTTCTTTTTACAGTTGCTATACTACGTGTGGTGCTTCTTCCAACACATGTACTTCCACTGCAATATACAAAGTTGCATGTCAGGAGACCGGTATCTGTCCTGGTACTATCTTTGATTCATTGCCTATTTGAAAAGGCAGCTCTGTGTGTATGTTTTCTTATATTTCGTACTGTGATATTTTCACCTTATATTGCTTCTGAATTTAAATTAGTCTAAGCTCCCAGGTTTTTATATTTCTTCATTCATTCATTCCTGAGTACTTTGCTCTCTTTTGTTTGACCCTGCCTATTCACTCCTTAAGCCTAGGCTTTCCTCACGTGTACACCAACAATCTGTGGAAGATACTTCGGTTTGCAGAACTGAATACTTATTTGAATGCCAAAATTTTAACCTTAAATTCTTTGTATCAAACGTTTAAACTCTGCCATTGATTCTGTTCAACAACGCAGGGTCTGTAGCTGTTACTTGTGTAGATAAACTGTTTCCTTTCCTGTCTTTTCTTTCACCTTCTACTGTGTTGAAACTGCTCTTTCTCATTGAGCTGCATATCCTGTACCTAGGGCAGGTTCAAACCTGAGGAACTGTGAGGTGGAAATTCTTATATTATCATTCTCCCCAAACAGTTGCTAGCTGTAGCATGTTTTTTGCATGGCTTGTTTGCAGTTTTTTCCATCTGACACAAGTTCTGCTGTTTCTGGCATAAAGGCTTTCAGAAAAGATAATTATTTTCTATTTATAACATCTGAAGAGGGGAAAAACATTTACATCTGTGAGGTTTTTAGAAATTCCTCATATCATTTGAACTACTCTTATAACATAATGTTGCCCATATATTCTAACACAAGATTAAAAAAGTAGAACCTGCTTTCAGATTGGATCTCTCCCCCTCCCCAAGTGAGAGAGTAATTATTACAAAAAAATGAATATATACCATTCATATTTCTTACCTATGTAATTTTTCAAGGAACAGCCTCTTAAAAAGGAATCTTTTGATGTCCCATTAGGAGAGGAGGGAAGAGGGAAACACATTCTAAGAAATTCTGTTTTCCCACTCCCAAAATCAGTGCAACTCCACATTAAGATTCAGCACATACCATTCACACCTAAAAGCTTGTGTTCTGAGGTTCTACAATTTTCAGCAAGTGCCCCAACAGGACATTGTCACTCTCTACCGACTTGTACTTGATAGGCTGGCAGTGGTCCAAATGCTGGCAGAAGCACTTGCACAAACACAAAATGTTAGATTTTTCTTCTCTTCATTTTCTGCCACCACAATAGAGCAACATTCCAGATGACACACCTTCTATTAAGTAAGGGGAAAGAGTGATGAATGCCTTCACAAGGGAAATTGTGGTGCCGTCATATCACTTTAGCATAGTCTTCCTCTCTGGTTAGTTCTAGCCCCAGCTAGTTCTACTTAGCTGTCTGATTTGGAAGACCAGAAGTGATTGATCCCATCCTGTTTGCTCACAGCCACAAGGCCTTTTAAGATAAATCCAAAGTGACTCCAGCAATCTGAGGAGGGAAAGAGGGTAAACTGAGTTAATAATGGGGAAAACACTACTACCATAGCTAAATACCTATCATCTCTTCAAGCTGGGTCAAATTACACTGAAGGATACTTTCTGTTAAAGCTGGTTACTAGCATGAGGTTTTATTTACCTTTGTTACCTAGTCCTCTGGAAGCTGAGTATGAGCTGTGAGGCTGATGCACAGTTGTAGAGACTTCTGCTGTATTTCTTTGCAGGCAATGGGCGCTAAGTGCTGGTAGATGAGAAAAGCATCTTCTCTTCAATTTCTCTTAGAAGCAGCCATGCAAGACTGATTCATCTCTAAGAATAATGTCACAGATGTCTGAAGTATTGAAGCCCCATCTCTGAAAGCATATAAATAAAGTTTTTGCTTCTGAGTAATACCTACTAGAGCTCCTCTACATCCTCCCCTTCTGTTCTTTGTCCAGTAGGATTGAGAGGGGCTGAAGAGCACTGGTGTCCTGGGAATTCTTGACACTTCTCTGAAAATGACTGCCAGTAGACATCACTTACAGTGACCCTGCATTTCACCAAGGGATGCATGAAGTATCACTACAGGCAAAAAAAAAAGAAAAGTTACAGAAACACACATTAGTCTGCTTCTTTTTCCACATTCTCTATGGACAGATACTATAAAAGGAGAGCTGTAATACTTGTGCAGAAGAACTAAGATCAAAGGGTCAATCACATCCTAGTCAAAATTACTTGCTCGAAAAAACCACCATGTAAACCAAACCTTACTACTTCTGCTGTAGCCAAGGTCATTACAGGTCTGGCTGAGTTAAAAGGTGTTTATGTTAGACAGTGAGTGCCAGTGAGGATGCAATACTGTGTGTGCATTCTCTACGTGTGTGTGCCAGTCCAGAGCCAGGATCCCTCTGAGAACACTGTCCTTCCCGCTGTTGCCAGCACAGCCTTTGCCCCTGCTGCTCACATATAGCTTCTGATAAGTACGGCGCTTTGGCTATTGCTGCCCTGGAAATAAAAGTTGGTAATTGGATGTTACAGGCAAACCAGAGCTCTGAGGTGACTGAGAAGGGTAAAACAGAATAGATGAATGGAAATGGTGAATGAGGAGTGATGGGTCAGTGTCTCTCAAAGCAATGAATGTAACTTACTGGTGACAGATCAAACCAAATATGAGACGCATCCTCACACAGCAAACACTTAAAGCACTGCAGGAGGTGCTACAATTTAAATGATCACAAAATTGATTTCATCAGTTAAAGTAGGGAAGTCAGTTCAGTGGTTTTAAGTGCTAAAGCCCTGGGCAGCCTAGGAAGTCCCTGGGCTGAAAGCTTCTGGAGAGAGGGAAAGGGTAGTACTGTAGAAGTGTCCCTACTTGCTAGTTCATTTCCCAAGGCTCTGCTGTTTCTATGTGTAGGCAAAAGACTCTAGGCTTAATGGACCTTTGGTCCATGTACTCTTCTCACAAAACCCTATGCCAGACTGAGAGCAGATTTAGAAGGTGTGGTGCTGTGTTTTTCTTTGAAGGAGAAGAAGCAGCAGAGACAACTGACTTCCATGATCAAAGTCTCTTCTGTTATCTGCAAATTGATTTTTCGTTTTGTTTTGTTTTTCTAGTGACTTAAACAATATGTCTGTACTGTCTTTATTTTTTTTCTTTTATAGAATAGATTTGTTCTTACCCTCTTTAGCTGTTGATAATAAGGTTTAAGAAAAACATTCCTTTTCTGCATATGTTCCGACTGTGCTAGGTATGTGTAAATGTATGTATATTTGCACCAAATTAAAAAATGAATTGTTATTTAACTGCTCTGCTATAATGGTAGCAGCATCAGGCACATCAGCTAGTGAGACCTTGTTTTGCTTGAAGTGCAGTACTTGCATATGTTGCAGGGTGGCAAATAAAAACTTTGAAAACTCGATCCTTATTTTTTTTATAGCTAAGTTATTCTGTAAATTCTGGGAATAGCACAATAGGCACGATTCAGGCTTTATGTGAACTATTCATGTTTGCAGAGGTAGGACAAATATTGTAAGTGTAGCTACCCTATGAAAGCAGATTAATAACGTTTACAAAGGAATCAAGGATGAAGAACACTGAAGCTAATGTAGGAATTGAGCTGATAGATGGTCTAGGATAAGCTTTCTGCATTTCTGTGGTTTTGCAATGAATCTGATTGTCCACATGCTAAATTCAAGGCATTGGAACAGAGGACTGGAAAAGATCTGTATAATTACGTCTATTCTTCTATTACAGGCAAGAGCATCAACTAATCACATCACAAAGATATTAAAACCACATTTCCTATGGCTTCACACTATCCAGAAAAACTGATTTTTGGTCTCTTGAGTAGCTGAAATGCATTTGTTGCCTGCCAGTTACCTGCACTTAAAAGAGAGAGAATTTGTAACAAGTGATCAAAAAGATCTTCATCATTACTAAAGAATAAAATAGCAGTACACTAGGGAAAAGAAACAAACCACAGCAGACAAGGAAAGCAGGTGAGGTATGTTAATGAGTTGACAGCAAATACTGAGATCAACATTTCAGACTTATCCTCTGTTTAAGATTAGAGATGGCTTTTTAAAGACAATTGAGTGAAGAAGAGGGCCTTCACTTGTCTAGTCTTTGGATCACATTCTGCAACTCGTGTTCAAGTACTATATGTGGATTTTAGTGCCTGGCTTTCCAATATTCATATTTGAAAACTGTACCGTTTATTCTCAAGCTCAATGTATTAAGAGCTAACAAGAGGAACTTAACAAATTAATATTTTGTTTGCATTATACTTTGAATGGAAAAGGTTAAAAGATCTAGGAGGGGAAAAAAAAGCATTTTGTAGTTGTGTGATTTACAATAGTAGCCTGTCTCATCTGTATCATCACTACATGATGAAAGAGAAAAATGTGAGAAGCAACAAGACTAGATCATCAAAACAACAGCAACAATGTTCTTTATCATTTTGGACTTGTCACTCTTTGAATTATTAGATACTTGTCCAATGTACAGTAGCTGGTGTGTTTCCAAAATGAGTTAATGAAGTAGATGTTTTGAGATGCAATCAGAATTTTTTAAAGGTATTCCATAAAGGGGTTTTTTGAGTTTTGATAAATGATCCAAAAAAAAATTGGATTTTTCTTACTCCACATTTCTTCTTGTGCTGATGTCAGTAATTTTTTTTTGATTTAACCTTTCATACATTCTTGTGGCATTTCCTCCTGTAACAGAATTATGCTTCTTTTCCCATTTAAATAATTAGTTTGGGAATATCAAGAGGTTAATAGGCAAGGCATTCCCTCTCTATTTGTCTTTTCTTCATCCCTGTTTCTTCATACTGCTAAGAGGAGTGCTAATATTCAAAATAAATAAGATGTTGTTTTAGAATTGATAATTCAGCTCCCCGTGTTACTAGTTGAATATGAATCTCTTTGATGATGTTGTTTGTTCTTTCAGTAATGAATCTTCATCTTTGCTGGATTCTCTGTCAGACAGAGCCAGGGGCAATCACTGTGCGCCTGTTTCAGTGTGCTGTAACTATATTCCATAGACAGTCCAGACACGTGCCCCCAAACAGGCTGCATTCTCACAAATATGATTTTGCCAGATCAGACAAAGTCCATTTAGCTCAGATCCCTTCTCTGATAATGGCCAGTAATGTCTAGCAGAGGGAATGGAAACAGGTCTGGCATTTAATATTATTTTCCCAGAATGCTCTCTCAGACAGAGCAATATGTGACACAGGGTCATCCTGAACCAAAAGTGGTGATTTGTATTAATAGTCTTCAGTAGACTTTTCTTCCATAACCATGTCTAGTCTCTTTCAAACCTACAAAAATGTATCCACGATGTTGTGTGTCAGGGAGGTCTGTAGCTTAGCTTCATGTTACTACAAGAAACACCTTGGGAGTAACACACCTATCTCTGAGTTTCTCTTAATGCTGTATCCCTAAGTGCTCCACAGTTCTTTGTTTGGAAGCTGGTAATTATTTTGGCTTTATACTCAGTATCCACAGTAGTATATGTTTTTTAACATACCTGACCTTAGTTAACACTTTTCCAACTCTGACCCCACTTCAAGCTTTTCTAGGTGAACTCTCAGATCATGAGTCTTAATGACTCCTGTCTGACCCTTTTCCAAAGGGGAGAAAAACTCAACTCATCCTGCTAGCTAAATACTGCAAGACTGTTGCAAAGAGTAAAGCAAGTGTTAAACTGTGGTTTAAAGGCCTGTGTGGTGTCAGTCTTTCCTGCTGCAGCAGCAGGACATACAGCCGCTAACCCCCAGGCACCAGAGTGGGTGCTTGCACGGCTGACTGGGTTTTAGATCAGATTTGGTGGTTTTTTTTGGTTTTTTTTGCTCGGAAGAGACTGGTGCTCAACTTGTCATTTAGGGTGAAGGGAGGGCTCAACAGGTGTGAAAATCAGTCCATTAATATTTGGTTACTGAAGCCCCTGAACCTCAAATTTTGCAAGTGTTTCCCTATGTTTCTTTTTTTTGTGAAATGTGCCTGCTGGAGTAGCTTCTTCCTGGCTTGATAGAAGTGTTTTCTTGAACTACAGGGGATCAAGACACATTGATATTGCCTGTGCAGTAGTTACTCCTACTTCCTAACGGCTGAACTGAGCATTTGGAGACTTCAGGTGTAGAAATAGGACATTAAGAACTATGTCATGCATTTCCAAGAAAGAAGACTGAGGGACATGGTTTAGGGAGTGTTAGGAATGGTTGGACTCGATGATCCAATGGGTCCTTTCCAACCCTGTGATTCTGTGTGATTCTGTGATAAGTATTGATAATTGTGCAAATACGCTCTCATGAGACAGAAGCAAGTTAAGGTTATATTTTTATTTAGTAGGCTGGTTTGATGCAAAGAGGATTCCAAAGGAAAAAAAAACTTTCTCCAGATTTCCCTTATTGGTAGTCTGTTAAGGCAATAAAAGGCATAGAGCTGTTTATTTAACCATTTTCTACTCTTTCATGTTACTCAGGACATAGAGACCTGTACTTGGAGAGGGAAGATAATTGGCTGGCCTCCTTCAGCAAAAGGTATGCAAGAATACCCTTCAATGATCAGTGTTTGCACTGTATGATAACACAGTCCTTGAAATGCAGATCAAGCAATGCTACTAACTTGTATTCTTCTGCCAAATATTTCACTGGCTTAAGATTCTGTATGTAGCTTACTCCTTATGTCCTCTGCCAGGGTTACTGCAATTTAGTGATGGTTGTGGGGTTTATTTCCCTCTTGGGCAGAGGATACAGTTCAGATACTTGCTCTTCTGCTCCCAACACAAAACAATTCCTTGTATTTGCTGTTTTGAATAATCCAAACTTGTGTTGTTGCTACTGAGGAATTCACTAACTCTGAAATAAAGTCGCCCCTGCATGGGAAGTGTAGGAGACGGCATCATCCCACACAGCATCTTTCTATTTCTTTCTATGGTTCTCTGTGTCTTAGACAGCCAGCCTCATCTTGCTCTTCCTGGCCTCTTTCCACATGGTTTGCTCTTCTCTTTCCAAACCACATTTTGACAACAAAGTTACAGGCACTTCTGCTCTACACATTGTCTCTCAACCAACACACCCTTCATTGAGGGAAATTCACTGACTTAATATTAAGATGCTCACCTCTTTCCTTACAGTTCAGTATTTGTCACTCTTCAGGGTGAGCCAGACCAGCGACTCCCACAGAGACATAAGAAAAGTTGAAAGCATGATTTTATGTATGTAATTTGAGAAATTTCTAAGGAATGGGAAAGCTCTTATGTATACTGACCCTCTTCAGCACCAAAGGTACTCATGGGCAGTTGCTCTGAATTTTCCCCACTTTGCCTTTTTCTTTCATTGTAGTGCATTATAAAATGAGGCAGTAGATCCTTCACAAGCTCCAAAGCTGTAGTGTTTACTTTCTTGTGAGTCTTTCTGGGCTGACTTCTGATTCTGAAGTGGAAGTACACCTGCTGGAGTGTTTGCCTCTTGGAGTTAGAAGAACTACAATGTTTGATGTCACATTCCATGTGCCTGTACCCTTCCAGCACCTGCAAGTTTCCTGGTGTATGTTTGGTATTTCCACAGAGTAAAGTGACGGTGTTGGGTGGCAAAAATTATGTGCAAGGCCTGAGGCATAGTGAACGTTACAGCATTATAGATCATTGCAAAATCTTTTTGTAAATTGGTAAGTCCACTAGTTTCAAGGCTTCTGTTAGTACAAATATGCTGGCAAGAAAGACCATACTGATCTTTTTGTAATATAGCATATGTGGTTGTTCCGGCAGGATGAAGTATGCTATTTAAAATCTGAGAACAACTGTTGGGTTGTGGTTGTAGGGAAAATTCATTTGTAACTTTCATGAATGGACTCTCGTTTTGACTGGCAATAAAAAGCTTCTTGACATAGTTTTCTGAGAGAAGCCACTTACTTTGGATCTGTTTTTTCTTTACCTTCTTTTACAAATATTTGTTAGGATGTTATGGCTTTGAAGACTTGTAGTTCTTATGTGCCTGATTCTCTATAGCTTAGGGATAGACTGCTTTTTGGAGGAGAGGCATGACATTTTCTGCAAACACAAGTATTATTTTTTTTATTAAACTACACTTTAAAAAAAAATAAGACATTGAAAGATGACTAAAAAAAAGGCTCTTAATTTAAAACAAATTTGAGAAATCAAAGACCTACCAAACACCTGTATTTCATGGTAGTTCAGAAAAAATCCTGATCTGAGAAAGAAGTGCAGAGAAGCAAAACTGCTAGGGTCTGCTTAGGATTTAAACCTGTACAAGGTGAACTGAAATCCCTCCTTTAATGTCAGAAGGAAATTTGTGTATCTTTTTCTTATTTTTCTTCTTGCTACTCACTCCTCGAGAAGTATCTTCTTTGTATGTGCCATACTTGTGCACTACTGGCATATTGTCAACCGCTAAGAAAAAACTTGGGAAACATCTGCTGCATTCACTCAGCCAGTAAAAACATTCATTTAAGAAATGAAAAGCAAACCCAAAATGAAATAAAAGGAAAACAGGAAACTGATTTGTGATGACTGTGTGTGTTCTTCCCATTATCTTTTTCTCCTCTTCCATTTAGTTAATCTTTTTGTTTTGCAAGAACACTTTTTTTTTTCTTGCTGAAAGGCTTGCCTTATACCTGTGATCTGTCCCTGTGAATCTGGATGCTGAACTCCATCCTCTCTAATTACCAGTGTCTAAACAATACTACATGCAATTTCTGCCCTTGACTTGAGCGTGAGAGGAGAGCCAGGCAAGCAGGCTAAGGTAATTTCACCTAAAGATGAGACTGCAGCTATCTTTGCTCTGAAAAGCTGGACATGGGTGCAGGGAGAGAGCTAACAATGTGATTTTTCAAGATTTACTTCAGAGTGTGTTATCTCATAGGATCAAATTGTTAAGGGATGTGGGAGAAATAAGACTCCTTGGTGCTTTGGTACCTTCACTGTAGTGAAGTGAGCACCTGATCAGGGCTTTGGCTCTCTTGATAGCAGCGTCTTAAGGACTCAGCCATGCATAGCGGGATCCTTGTGACAGTGACACTTCCCCTCCATGGCCCTTGGTGTGTTGAACATGAGATCTGTAGAGGTATGCAGGGGTAGAAACCTAAGTGGATGCTCAGCAGTGTAGTGATATTTTTTTTTTTAATTATTTGTAATTTAAACACTTGGTTAATCTTTTTCTAGCAAAACTCAAATCTTATGTTGTTTTCACCTCTTAGGAGATTAAATGTTCACTCAGTTCAGTCGTTGTCCTCTTCTGTGTGTTGGATTTTTTCTTTTGCAAAGCATCTGCACAGTGGAAAGAAAAATTCTGCTAGCCGTACCTAACATCCTAAGAAGCAAAGCCTTTGCTTCCTTGTTGATAAATACAGATGTAAATATATAAAATGTATACATTCATTTGCTAAATTTACCATATTACAGAAGTAATACAGGCAGCCTATTTTTAAGCTGGAAGGTACTACTAGCTGGCAAATCTGGAGGTGGTAGATTTCTCTAAAGAGCTTGAAAAATAACCTTTTAATTACTTCAGAGAAGTAAAGAAGCTGTTTTAGCACTAATGAAAACAGCTGTGCATAATGAAATGCCAGCCTAATAGGGTAGATACCTATAGCAGGTACATCCATGCAATAGGCACTGAGGGGTATCCTTGATTGCAATAACAAGGCATAGGTTTTTGACTTTTAGGCTGTGCGCACAGGAAGAACAAGCAAAGAATTTGTGCCTTGACAGGAGCTGAAGTAGCTCATACAAAGAGAGCTTATGTGAGAGACACTTGAGGTTTCTGAGGTAGGAAACTGCCAAGTCTGCTTCTGTTGTATTTGAAAGATGGGTGGATGTTGTGAGAATGTTTGTAGTTAATAAACCAATTTGCAGCTGTTAATTTGTTCTCAGTGACTGAATTTTGTTCTAATGGATTTACATCTCTGAATATTAGCCAACTTCTTGGGCCAATAACCACAGACATCAGACTTCTCGAATTATCTGGATGCCAATATATGAAAATCTATGCTTTAAGTCGATGGATAGAGAGAGGCTTACAATCTTTTTGGTGGGTTTGATGAGCTTAGAGCAGGATGTGCCTCCCCAGGCAGGTGGTGGATCGTGTGCCAGGGTTTCTGTGCTCCATTAGAGGTCCATTGCTTGTTGGTACCTCAGTTGGTGGTGTTGTTTTTGCTGTGGCTGTCCTCCCTCTTCTCTGGAAGCAAATAAGACCTGGGGTTACAGCTGCAGACAACTGATAAGTGAGCAGGAGGTGTCCTGGAGCATGAGACTTGGTGAGTTCAATAAGCGCTTTTTCACAGGCAAACAAAGCAAGCTCCTGTTTAAACTTTTGCCAGTCATAACCTTTCTAGTGCTAAGCAGCCTATAATGAAGTTGCTTAACATGTGACACAGCATTAAGTTGTAACAACTTTATTAACATTTATCTTTGTTTTAACTTTTGATAAAATCTGTTGACATTTTTGTTTTAGAAGTGTGCAAATGAAGCTTGGAGGGATAGTGAAGCAAAGTTGGACATTTCTAACTATAATGAAAAAAAGCTGCAGTGAGGGAGTAATGTACTGCAGGTCAGAGATACCAGAGTGAGAAATAGCATGGGTTTCTCTCAGGATCAGGCAATAAAGTCTCGCTCAGTAATTTAGGAAGAGAGCTGTTGAATAGCTTAAAAGTATCAGGAGAAACCTCCCTTTGCCTCAGGTCAGAAAGAGTGTGACTTTTGGCTCCCGAGACCCCAATTCTCAGTTGCTCTTTGAACCAGAATATAAGGTAACAAGAAAGAAGGATAGCTGCAATCCACCTTTGTATTCTGGGACAAATGATGGCTCTTAGGTATAATACTAGAGCAGTTTCAGAACACCCTTAAATTGCACTGTGCTTTGCAATATATGCCAACTGCAGAGGGACTGTGGGGCTGGGTTCTCATAGCTTGCATGCTCTCTGCTGTTACTCTGCTGTTACTGGTTTTGGCCTGCTCCTGGTCCGCTTTGTTTGCAGGATGCTATTTCTAACTCCTTTAGGTCTTTTTTTTTACCTCCAGCTAGGTGGAGAAAATGGACTCAATGAAGCTCAAGAGCTCTAACATTCAGAAACTCAAGAGCTATCTATCCCAATGAGCAGGATATCAAACAAAGGAGGCAGGAGGGGTGCATGGATAAGCATGGAACTCCCAACAAAATGTAGGTACTAAAAGGAAAAGTGTACAAGAGGTGGAAGCAGGGTTAGGTGACCCAGCTGGTAGGTAGAGTAACTATGGAAGCTTGGAGGGATTGGGTTAAGAAAGCCAAAGTCTTTGGCTTGGTTCTTAATGGTAAGGTTTATCTTTCAGGAATCCCAAGTCCCTGAGACCAGAAGAAAAGTCTGTAGCAAGGAAGGCTTACCCTCAGTGGTAGTGGATCAGGTTAGGGAACACTTAAAGTGGTCACACACAAGTCCATGGGATAGGATGTTCCCACGTATGTTGAAGTAGCTAAGTTATGTGCTAGTATGTCCGCTTCAAGTTACCTTTAAAATGACAGTGACTGGGGGAAGACTGGTGACTGAAAGACAGCAAATATCATACCTTTTTTGAAGGACAAGGAGGATGATTGAGGCAACTACAGACTAGTCAGCTTCACCTTCATCCTTAGAAAGGTAATTGAACAACTAATCCTGAAAGCTATTTCTATACGTGTGAAGGACAAATGGCGGATCAGTAGTAATTAACATGGATTTATTAAGGGGAAGTCATGCTTAACCAGTCTGATAGCCTTCTGTGAAGAAACGATGGCCTGGTGGAGGAAGGAAGAGCTCTGGATATTTAACCTGTCATTTCACAGTCTTTGACAGCATCCTCAGAGGAAAGCTGATGATGTACAGGCTGTATACAGGGACAGTGAAGTGGACTTAAAAACCAGCTGAACTGCAGGGCTCAGATGATTGTGGTCAGTGGCACAAAGTGTAGCTAAAGGCCAAACACTAGTGAGGTGCCCCAATTGTTGATAGTAGCTCCAATGCTGTTTGTCCTCTTCGTTAATAATTTGGATGATGAAATGGAAGACTTATGGACTTGTATCATCTTTTGTATCATCAAACCTGCAGATGATATAAAACTGGAAGTTGTACCTGATAAGCCAGAGCACTGTGTTGCCATTGAAAGGGACATAGAAGGCTGGAGCATTGGACAGAAAAGAATGTCATGAAGCTCAATAAAGGGAAATGCAAAGTTCTACACCCAGAAGTGCAGAGGCTTTCCTTCCCATATGCACAGTATCTCATCCATAGCTGTGCCCAGTTGAAGCTTCTCTTTCTGTCCAGCTGCATACTAGTGCTCTTAAAACTACTGCGACTTGATTCCTGCTTATGAGGTCTACCAGGCTGTAAATGAGACTAATATGGAAATACATTTACAGCTATGGAGGTGCCTAGTTAGATTGAACTTCCTTTAAAAATGTTTAGTGATCCATAATTACATTCTTTAGTAATTGTGTTAAAGCATATTCTTTGCAGTGATAATTTTAGTTAGTTCTTCAATTGCTTTTGAATTGGTCACAAAGAAACTGACTGAGTTTTGGATGGTTATCCTTAGAGTTGAGCATGAAATGATTAAACTCAGTTTGTGAAAATGTCAGAATAATTTATAACTTTCTGGAAAAATGTCTGTTAACTGAACACTTCTACGCTTAAACTTCTTCAAAACAGGAAATCCCAGTAAGTTGCAAAGAGTATATGTGTCTTTGGGGGGCTGCAAAATTGGAAACATGTCAGGAAAGAAAAAGATTATCTCTTTAAGTAACAAGACAGTATTTTGCAGGATATATGAGGTATTGATCTTGGTAAAGTGAATTTGGGTTATACGCTTGTTCTATCCTTGTTCTACCTAATGTGGTCTATGGAAACTCCACTGGTTTTGGCATTATCAGTATTGTAAACGGTAGTGATTAAACTGCTTTCACTTAAATTAAAAAATAATAAAAACTAAAAAATAATAAAAAATTAAACACTTCCTGTCTCTTCGACCTAGTAAAGAAATTGAATAATATATTGACATGAAAATTAGAAGAAGAAAACATTGAACAATTCTCATCACTTCTAATTAATTCTTCTTTCTTCCCACCTGAGGGTTTAATAGCAAAAGAAAAAAATTGCTATATGATTGTCTGCACTCCTCTCTCCAATGCTTCTTAGAGACTTAGTTAGCTAGATTTAGAGATACTGTAGTCTGACAAAGAAGAAATGTTGAGCTTGTCAGAATGGAAAGTGAGTTGCCTGGTTTTGACTATCACAAAGATACTTGGTCCCCCTTTCCTTCTAAAGTATGTCTTTTGCTCTGATAAAGTGAAATTTAGTGCCATACTTGGGAAAAGGAAGTCAAAATAGGATACTGGTTTGGATGTAAGAAATATATGCAGTACCACTACTGGAGGTATCAAGAATGCAGGAAATTTAAAAATGAGACTGTCTTATAGAAATCCTGGGAGAAGGGTTTTTTTATCTTAAAATTTCATCTGACCTTCCACACAGGACAGGCTTGTAATGATTTCATAAAATCACTTCTGTTCCACCTTCAAAATTTCTGCTTGGGCTGGAGTAGCTGAAACACCTTTTGTGTCATTATTCTAATATGCTTCAAAAAGCACAAGATATGAGGCTGAGGCAAGCCTCTCAAATGGCTTAATATCTGGTGCATGTGGTGGTATCTGATGGGGCAAAAGTTGCAGCTGCAGGCTTCTGCTGGAGACTTAGCTGATTAGTAGACTTTCTCTGAGGATCGGGCTCTGCTAGGTGAAAATATACCCCTGAATGCAACCTCTTTTCTCCCAACCCTGTGCAGCAGCATCTGATCAGCAAATTAACTTATGAGTTACGCTGGTAGGTGGAGCCACAAGCTGCAAGAGAAGTGCAGGTCTGTCTTGGTGTATAACACTCAATAGGTCTGTATATTTGCCAGTGTCTTAATTAACCATTTACCGTTCCGTTAGGAAAAGGAAATGTGTAGTGGCTGCTCTGATGGAGTTGTGGAAGCTGTGGAAAAATGCCGAAGGCAGAGCGGAATGTGAGTTATCTGTACCTGACAATCTCCACAACGAGTTTGCTTTGGTTTTTGTCCCTGAAGATTTTCCTGTGTCTGTGATCAGCTGCATTCAAATTAATGTGGTGTTTCAGTATGTATATTACAAACAGGCTGCTGCAAGGATTCATTTGTTCTGCAGCTGTGTTCTAGGCAGTGATGTATGGCTTGCTGTCCACTTGTTGCTTGAGATTGCAGTGTCAGAGTTGGCTTCTCTCTAGGGATGAAATGAAACAAAAATAGGAAATGTATTCATGTGTGCCAGCCACTTGCTGATGCAGTCAAAAGACATCAGGTTTCACTTGCAGCGCAGATCTTTTTTCCTCTGTCACTTCTAATATTGTGCTTCATGCATAGCTAAGGGCTTAATGTTGCTGACGCAATTGCACTTGTTTAATTTCATCCCATTTACTGTGCCACCTAGAGTGATTAGTAATCTGCTAAAAATCCTTTTGTTAAGATCGAGAATGAAATACAACACTGAGTATTTGATCCTACCTACTTATGCATGGCCAACAGTTTTTGGTTTTATGTTTATCTTGCTGCTACAAAAATAAGGAAATATTTATTCCGCTGTTAATGATCAGAGTTTTCCTTCTCTCAAGATTATACGATCTGCAACGGATGATCCTGAGAGAAAGGATCTGCATTCCTCAGCACCACTGTCAGGAGAGGCTGTGCTCTGAGATGGGGCATGTATTATTATTTTGCTAGGTTAGGCTTTTATTTTTTCATTCAAAGGAACTGTGGTCAAGCCTTTTGAATTTCGATGTTTCTTTTGATGTCACAGGCAGCTGACTCTGGTCAGCCTGATTCCTGATCGTCTGTTAAATGCTGCCGTTCCTAGGCAGTGGGGTGCTCTGCAGTCTGTCTTTTCCTGTTAGGTTTTTGTAGGATTTAAATCAACGTGGCTGATATTAGTGAGCCGCAGCGAGGGCAACAATGTATCACTATGAAAATCAATGAGGAATGAATCATGATCAGATTTTGAGGACTAACTGGGAAGGAGAAAATCTTTTTCCTTTCCCTCTTTCTGGAGTATGTGGTATCTTTCATCTGAGGATTTCTACCCCATTGACTGAATGCTGGGTATTCTGAGCATCTCACCTGAAGAGTATATTCTTGTACAGATGAAGCCAGCTGAGAAAAATCTTCTGTATATTTAGCTTACCATATGTTTTCAGAAAACTATCCTCCTGGAATGAACATTCTTGGAAACAAGCATACTAACAGGCTATCATCTGTTCATTTAGTTGTCAAGACCTAGAGTGCGCTTAGACAAGAAACAGTAAATGATGGAGATGAAGGAAGCAGAAAATATAATAAATGACCTCTGTTTTCCTCCTCAACAGCCATACACCCACACACCCTACAGAAACAGTATCTCGGTGCTGTATGATTTTCTTATTTCCATTAGATTAAACATTTACTGCAATGGTGCGTGAACCTCATGTTGGACTTCAGGATGAAGTCTAGTTTTTCTATCACTGAAAAATCTCAGTCAAATTTATCTGTTTCTGACGATGATGCCAGTGGAGGAAAAAAAAAAAAAAAAGACATTTATTTGCTTAATTCTCTATCAGTGGGTTTAATATGTCCAGACTTTGAAGAAGGGGCTTGAAACCTTAGAGAAGCTGACTTCTCTGTTACGAGTTCAGCCTTTGTCAGTTCTAAGAAACACTATGAAAGTACAGCTAAGCAAGAAGCCTGTGGAAAAACACCATTTTTTCATGCCTTGTCAGTTTGTTGTAATTGTCAAAAAGATTTTTAAATGTTTTTAAAACATTTAAAATCAAATGATTTTTGATTTTAAAATCAAAAAGATTTTTAAACACCATGTGCTGCATGGTGTTTTTGTTTAAGCTCCATCCTTTCACTGCTTCCATCTGAGATGGCTCTCCTGTAGCAGAGTATCCTGGTCTGCACCTCAGTCACAGTGGCATCACGTTATATTTTTCATACTAGTTTGTGTATGAGGAGAGTATTAGTATCCAAAGGTGTGCTGGTCTCCTTGTCTCGGAAGAATCAGGTACATCCCAGTGTGCAAAGGGATAGGCAGTGAGCATCCTTTTTCCTAAGGACTGGCAATTAAATTTACAGATGTGCTTATAGCCAAGCCTCATGTTTTCTTAGCAACAACTGAAATTCTTACAAATGTATTGCATCATGTGCAAGGAAGAAATCTGGAAAGGAATACTGGCAGTTTAGGAAGACTTTTACTGTTACCATTAGACTGTAATTTGTTACAGAAACATATTGGCTGACATTGAGTCCTACTTGTTGGCACTTGATTTGTATCTGCAGTGCTTCGCCGGAGCTCACTGGTGTTCATTTTGGTGATGGGGATGGGGCTCACATTCTGTATAGCAGTGGAAAAACAAGACATCTGGACACAAAGTGGAACAGTGCAAGTGCTCTTTGACAGAGAGAGGGAGCCAAGCCTCAAGATCATCTTCAGAGGAAGTTTACTTATCATCCAACGGGGTGCTAAAGCACCCTGCTGTTGCTGCTAGTTTAGGCTATGGAGCCCAGCCTTTCTCACTTCGGAAGAGAGAAGCCCCATTTTAAGGGTTAGCATCTGGAGAAAAAAATGGCAAGTAGAAGGGAGATTGGCAGTGTGCTATAACTCATTCTTGAGTTTTAAAGCAGCTCCTGACCTTCTGCCTTTGTTTAGTGACTTCTCAGAATACTGAAAAGCCAGCGTGAAGCTACCTAAGGAAGCAGGTGAGTTATCCCAGCTCTTCCTCTGAAAGGATTCCAGATCACAGCAGATATCCTGAAAAGTTATAACCAACACAGGACAATAGTCTTCGAGTGCAAGGTGTGACTGGTAGCTGCCGTAGAAATGGAATGGAATTTGGAGTGGGATATTCTTGTATTTTCAAACTGTGCACTGTCATGGTCGTCTGGAGGAGAGAAAGACAGGGATACAGGAACAGGTTGAGCTGTGGAGAAGCAATAAGCAGTTTTCTGTAGAACCAAGGTGGAACGTGTTCAGACTGAGGCATAAGCTCGTAAGAGAAGGACTTTATTTTGGGTAGTGTGGGAGTCTGAAACTGTGCATTTATTTATTTAGAGTTCCAAGAGTGGTAAAAATGGCATTATTATACTTCAGATATTTTTGACATAAGTTAGAAATACATGACAAAAATACCCTCAGTGCAGAAGAACAAATGAATATTTCAAGGAAAATGACAGTAAAATGAATTTAGGGTTGAGAGTTCACATTAATAATGCAGCCTGATCTACAGCACCTTCATTTTTCGTCTGTAAAATAGGGATAATGATGCTGACCTGGTTTGCAGATGAGTCTTGAGATCATTTGATAGAAAGCATCACCAACAGAATGGTGGTAGAAATTGGTGTTAGATGTGGCATAATTGTTTAGAACGAGAATTTTAAAAGAAATCAAAATATTTTTAAGATTGGAGATGCTCTCAAAATGTATATGAATACTTCTACTGAGCAGTGATGCCATATGGTAACCATGCAATTACAAGCAATATGTTTTTTATACTTGTGGATCAAACTGATCTTTTTAAAGAAGCATAAATTGTCTTGACTTGACTCCTTCTGTCGTCTGTCTGTCACTGCTGCTCATCAATTGCACATGACAGGCTGTTTCTCACTACCTTCCTCTTTCTGTGCTTCCTGCTTCTGAGGCCGTTGGGCCACCAACACACCAGTGCTGAACACTGTTCTTTCTGCTGTGTTTTTGGTTTATGTACCTTGGCAGATTCTGTAGGCTTTTTCTTTCTGATTGCTTGTTTTAACTCCACCCAAGTCTTTCATTCAGGCTCTGGAACCCTTAGAAAGCACTTCTGTCCCAGTTTCTTTGTGTACAGATGATTTCTGTCGTCTACCTGTCAAACATGTCTGCATCTGACTCCCTCATTCATCTTTCACCTTTGCACGCAACCCTTTCTTGCTAACCCCTCACCATCCTCCTGTGACATGGTCCATCTGTTTTTAACTTCTCCACTGTATCACAAACCTAGCTTCAGTCTCCTCTCCTCTTCCCAGAAGTGTGACCAGGGGCCTGCAATTGTGTCTCTTTCACCCTGTCAGTGCCGCTTGTGCTGACAGAGTCAGTTCAGTTTTGCCACAACAATAAAGAGAAAAATACATGCAAACCTTGACCAAGTAAATAACTAGGTAATTACTAGAACCAGATCATTTAAAAAAGGAAAAATATTAGACTCTCCAGGCATAGTCACTTGTCTAGAAAAAAATACAATACTTAATTTTATTAATGTGTTTTATTGACCTTGCTTGTACTTAAAAAACAATGAACACAAATAAAAAAATAAACAAACAAACCCCCCTGCCTTGGCTACTGATCCTAGCCTTATATATTTAGTTTTGTATGCAGTATATTACTTTGAACTCCAAGATAAGCAGGCGAATGAGCAGATCAGAGTGTGGGAAAGCAAACAGCAAAGTGTGAAGCTGTGGCAGATAAACCATGGCAAGTGATGAAATGAATGCCAGTGGGTCTCTATTCGAGTCCTTCTTTTTAAGCGTTCTCCAGGGCCTCCTGCTTATGGTTGTTTCTGATGTGCAGACTGATTGTCAAAGAAGTAAAGAAAACATTTTTCTCTGTTATTTTCTTGGCTGTTGATTTCTAAGACTACTAATGCTTCGAATACTAGAGCCAGAACTGATGGCTTTTATTGTCTGTTTGTATTTGTGTGCCTGAGACCAGAACAGCACTGAACCTTTCCTAACAGAAAGGTAGAGTTGGTTGAAAATAGTGGAAAACTACCTTCCACTGTAGCTATGCAGCAGGACTCTGTAATGATAAATTTGTCAGGCTTTTTCCCTTCACAGTGTTATGAATGTTCACAGACTTTTTAGTAGAGGGTATATTCTTATAAAGGAAAGGAAGAAAGTTTATATGATTTCTTTACTGTCTGATATGTAAGTTTGGTAAAATGTTATGTGTAGCTTTTGTAATTTCAAATCTATAGGGGTTTGAATAGTAAGTGTTACTCCCTGTTTTTTGACAGTGCTATTTGACAGATTAAGAAATAAAATGCTAAAGTAATGTTGCATCTGAAAACAAAGATGGAAATAGAGCAGATGTCATTTTGCAAATGGGGAGTAAAAAGGTTTTTGTGTTTGCCAGCATGCATATTTTAGAATAATTTTAGTGCATCAGGAAATGAGCTTTAAATTATTCTAAAGTGGTTGATAAGTGGGAGCAACACAGTTAAATTTATTAAAGCTTTTCTTGGTAAATAATTGATATAATGTTGCAATAAGAGTACATTATGTATTATAAAATGTTACATTATGTAAATAGATGTAGCACACTTTTCCTTCTGCTTAATACTAGATTCCACACTGACTAATGATTGTGAAGGAGTTTAGTCAGTTTTTCTCCAAGAGCCCTGAGTATTTTAGCTGTGGAAAATTGGCAGGTGCATTATTTAAATTACTTTCTCCATCTTCATAGAGCTTTTGGCTTAATTTAGAAATAAAATAATAATAATAATAATAATTAAAAAATCAGCCCTAGAGGAGGAGATAGTCCAGCCTGCTTACGACAAGCAGCTGGAGAAAAAGTTGGGAATTTGACATTTCCCTCAGTGCCACCTGAATGATGTTCAGAGACTTAGTGCTCTGGGTGATTTGCTGCTGTTAAACTTGCATACTTGTCTACACCTAACCCATATGCTGGGTTGAATACAGTCTTGATTATCTCTGACTGTGGGGAGTAGTATATTTGTGCTTTTATTAGGGCAATAATACTATTAACAGTAAACCAGACTGTTATTTTCAGATTTTCCAGAAGTCAGGTTTAATGTAGAGCATTTCTTGAGAAGCCTTATCTAGTTAACAGAGTATTCTCATTTGACAAGGCATGCCTCATACTGTGGCTCAGCAAGACCTCTGTACTAATTGCCATGTGAGGATCTGTTCTCTATTTGCAAAAATGGATTGCAAAAATTTCTCCACTTTTACTGTCGGAAATTGGACTTAAGTCCACTATTTGTATGGGCACCTTTTATGTGGAAGTTTTGTTAAAGGGTTAGGAAAGATTTGCTATATGTTGAACAGAGGTATGAAGCATAAGTACAAAACAGCCATTACATCTTCAGCTAGTAAGAAATCAAGAGTAATACCCATTAATTACTTCTGGCAGTCACCAGTTGTTAACCCTTACACCAATGAGGTGCTGATGGAATCTTTATTTAGAATATGACCAGATTTTCTCTCTCAGGTTCTTAGCTCTGAGGGAGAGAAATAGCAATATTTTGGAGCATGAAAGTGTACTACCTACCTGCTAAACTGAGTATGGTCAGCTTTATTTAGTAGAGGAGGCACTAAAGTCTCGTGGCACCATTCTTGTATGCCACTATAAACTTAATCCCAAATACCATGCCCAATCCATGTAGAAAGTCTCTCAGAAAAAAAAATGCCCAGGAGTATGTGGCATTGGACAATTACAGCCTGACTTCGTGTTCTATTGAATTTTAAAGAACAACACTTTTTTTTAAATATTTTTTTTTTGTCACAATGGTGTTCCATCTATCCGATCTCTCTGGACATGTGAAGACACATTTGATAGAACTACTAGGAATGGCAAATGAACTTCTACAGCTGGCTTCAATCTCCACAACCTTCCTGATCTCTATTTACCAAGTTCTTGTACGTGATATACAAATAATTGTGCAGATAATTAATGGATAACCTATCTTTTGTCACCTCTAGATGTTGTCAAGACCTTTCCAGAAGCTCTGGAAAGGGACATTAAGGAATTCATTTACTATGGTGATCCAGCAGCATGGTGGCCAGCACTATAATAAATGTGTACTTACTGAAAAGCACTGTATATGTAACTATCAAAAAATCAAGTATTTTGGAAACGTCCACATTTTCCAGTGAGATGAGTGAGATGCCTCTTTAGCATGATATAGAGGCACAGCAATGTTTGATATTGTTGCAAAGATTGAATAGGAAAACAGCACCTTCTCTTCCCCTCTCCTCCTCCTTCCCCTTCTGCCTTTCTGTGTAATACAAATTCATCTCCTGGCAGTAGTGATATAAACTCATAGAAACATCACTTGGAATAAATGTTTTTTTTGCTGATGTGGCTCAGAACAAGTTGTTTTCCTGTCTCTCCAGAGTCTTTATCTGAGTCTGCTGGTATTAGTAGAAGACGACAAATAGTTATACAACAATAGTATGGAAAAATTGCTGCAATTTTCCTAAATGCACCAAGATATTTATGTTACATCCAATTTAAATAAAAAAAGAAGATATGCGAGAAGAGATTGTGGAGTTAAAACATGCAGCAGAACTCGATGCTATCTCCACCTCTTTTCTTCCTGTCATATTTGCTTACTTGTTTGAATTTTCCTCTTTTGTTTCCAGGTCCAAGCTCCCACCTTGAGGAGTGCAACAGTAACTGTGTAACTACACTAGTGTCTGCTCAGGTTAGGTTGATCTGAAGATTGAATTATCTGCATTCATTGTATTTGTATCACAGGTTAATTCTTCTCATAGCTGCTCAGCTGTGATATTCCCAAATACCCCTTCCTGTCAAGGGTTCTCCACCAATATCCTTACCTTCCAGGCTTGTCACATGGCAATATTGTACACCACTCTTTCTCCTGTTTTTCTCTGACTGATTTGCCACAGTGCCTTTAAACTGGATGACTCTCTGATTCTTTCAGATTATCCGAATAGAAGGTAGTTAGGAGCAAGGCATAGGTATTCTGCAGAGAAAGGGCAGGGGGAATGTGCTGAGGGAAATGACCCCAAATCTCTTGGTACACACCTCCCGTCTCTGCTAAATGTACAGGGCCCAAGGGAGCCCGTGGCATGTGGGGTGGTAGGAGAAGGACCTAGAAACAGATTCAGACCACGAGACTCGGGGGCAGGCAGATTTCTGTAGAGGCTGTACCAAGCCTATTGCTGCATTGGGGAGGGTTGTCTGGTATTCAGTGATGAAAACGGAGGTGATAAGGAGTAAAGAACCGAGGAGTGTTGTGAAACACTTTTTCTGGAGCACTCGTTGAACCTTTTCCTCAGTAACAAGAAATAAATATGACCTTTTTACAGTACTTCAATTCAATACGATAAAGAGTGACCCTTTTGGCCAGGTTTTGTCTGAGGTTTCTGAATTCAGCTACACTACTTTTAATCAAAGTCTTCTCTGAGCTCCCTCAGCACTCTCCTCTTCAGTATTGTTTTCTTTCCCCTTCTGCTTTCTCTCTGAGTGTTTCTCCCTGAACCGATGGTTTCAGTCCTTCTGCTGTCTGACTGACTGTGGACTTTGAAGAAGGAGGCAGAGTGGAAGCAGTAAGTGCACCCTGTGACGGTTTGTGTGGCAGCGGGGGCAGTGACCCCTGGGGGTCTGCTCTCTAACAGGCCTTCTGAAAATAAGAGGAAAAGATAGAATTAATAAGGCAGGCTGTGAAAATTGTTGCTTGTTTTCAGGAGCTCTGCTTCTCTGGTTCAAACAGAGCATTTGACAATCCAGGTGAAGTAAAAGAGGGGTGCATTTGAAGGTACTGGGAGCATTGAAACAATTACAATTATGCTCCTGGTTTTGGATTAGTAGAAAGTTTTCCCCTTCAGCTGTTCTATTCTTAATGCTGTATTTCTCTTTCTTCTTGCCAGCTGCTGGCACTTCTGACTATTTTCTGGCATTATCACAGTCAGCTTGTTTGGATGGCCTTTTGTAACAGTTGCCATGGGTTGCTTTGTCCAAGAATAGTTATTCTCTGTTGGACAGGTACAATACTCATCAACTTTTATTCTATCTTAATTCCCTCTAATACAGTCTGATTTCTTGACCAAAGAGTCCTTTTCTAATAGGTCCAGTGATAGGGTATTGCTTGAAGGAAAGGAGTGGATTAGTGTGCTGAAATTGTGTGCAGAGCTAGAAAAAGATTATTATTTTATATATGATTGGGTGCGACAGTGTTGTGATGGAAATTTAATGCAAAGTTGGAAGGAAAACCATTTTGGAGTACCTGTGATGTTCTCCTATTTCCACAACCCTGGAACCCAGGCAGCAGTCATGGGGCATTTCTGTTTTCTTCCCTTCTTTTTCCAGCTTGTTAGCCTACGCCGTAAGTTGTTTTGAATAAATCCCTGTAGGAACTGTAAGAAATAAATATTTTCCATTGGTTAGGTTTTCCAGGGATGGCATTCTGCTTGGAAAGAGCTTTGCGGGTTATTCAGAGGGAGGGGGAAGCCTGGTCATCCTGGGAGGCAGGCTAAATGGAGGTAGATCCCCTGCCTCCATCTCTGCCAACTGGTTTCCAGTGCAGAAGTTAATGCAATAACTAGCATGCTACAACACTTTGAACTTATTCGTTGGTTTGTGTTTGTGTTTGGCTTTTTTTTTTTTTTCCAAATTTCGTCCTGCATTATACAGAACTGAACTCATTCACTCTACTCCAAGTCCTTTGTGTGTGTGCGGGCTGGATGCAATGGGAGCAATCAGTGGGAAACAGGCTGTAGATGGACTGAGATAGGGAGGCAGGTCAGGCTTACTGATGGGATGCCAAGTGCTTTGCTTCATGATACTTGTTGGCTTGTTAGAGGCACTCTAGTCCCTGCTGGTGGTCTGAGCCTGTAGGTATTGTTGATGCTTATCTGTGATAGCCCAGTCTGACTTAACTCTGCCCTAGGTGGGAGAGACAGACTGACAGATAGATGCTTGAGAACAGAGGAAATGCGTGAGTGTAAACAGCAGGACAGAGTACAATTCCTTCCTTGCATCATGCAGAGTACATGTCAAACACTTGTATGAAATGACAAGTAGTAATGACAACAGTTGCACCAATGAATTTTGCTGTGGAACCATCCTCAAAACTAGCTTATTGAAAGTTTTTTCTTTGGATTTTTTCGTGTAATGGGGCATCATAATAAGGGAAGCAGGAAGCATGGTCTTGGCAAGGGCATCTTGCTTTGGTTATCTACTATGCTTTTGCGTTTTGAAAATTAGTGTGTTTTTTTCCACAACTACCACCTCTTATGCCTCCTGTTGTGTGAAATATGTTCTTTTATACTCAGGTACCTGTTAATAAAATATACTAATTTGGAATACTATTTCCCATTTCACCCCACTCCGCAAGTTCTCTATGACTTACTGAGGAGTGAGTTATTTAGGAATTCATGCCTTCACTGGCTGTTTCGCTGCAGACTAGACAATCTGATTTCAACTGACTCAAACAGTATTTCTTTTCAAGCTGGTCCTCTTAAAAGCTGCAAGTGTTAAATGCTGTAAAACTTGTCCAGTATTTGGCCTGTTCATCAAAGTGCTGTGGAGCACTTTGCATTTTGAGACCTGCTGGCTGTTTTCAAATGGTCTTACAAGTTACTGATTCAGTTGCATCACGTTACTAGAAGTAGAACAAAGTTCATGGGTACTCGTTTGTAACGGGATGATGATTGCCCAATGATCTCCTAATCCTCAAAGAGGGCACTTTACTTGTGCAGAGCTACTTTCAGGACCCTGAGAATGGCAAGATCACTACCGTGGCTCTGCTTATACTATCCAACATCCACCAGTTTGTGTGCCATAGCAAGTCTTCACCTAGAAGCTCAAGCTTAAGAGTTCATAAATTCCAGCAGAAGTGACCAGGTGCCACCCTCCCCAGGATAATAACTGGAGTATCAAAGGAAAAACTCTTAATTGGGATCTATGACTTTCTTCACAGGCAAGTGAATATTAGCTGATACTTAGAGGGTAAAATTTAAGCAATTGAGAAAAGCTTATTTTTTACTACAGTGGGATCAAATTAACCCTCAGAATTTCTTAGACGGTTCTTAACTAGTTGCCTAATAGAGAGGCTGATTTTTATCACTTTTAAAGAAGCTTCTATTCTCCAAGCCATTGAGCTTATTAAAGACTGTTTAAATAAGCTGTTTATAATCACTGCTGATTGTTTCCCTCTGTTTATTTAACAGACTAAGTATATTTATAAAATCCATTTCTGTTCCCCTGTGACTAGCATTAATGTACTTGGTTATTTTACTTCCGTTATCAGAGTCATGTAACTCTGAACAAACTAATATATATATTGTAGTCTACTGCTTTGTGATTTCTTGGTGCAAATTCATTTTTACCCTCATGTCTTTGTGTAGAATTTCCATTTGTGAAAATACAGCAAGCTACACTGGAAAGATAGAAACCCAAAGACCGGTGAATATTTATGAAGAGATGATATTGGGCTAACTTTAAGTGACCAGCTCTGGTAGCTCAGTTTTCAGATGATATGTATTCCTATATCAGTCTTGACAATTAAAAAAATCCTGCAGCGACATTGTCTTCAAAACCTCTGTGGTATGATGAATTTTCACAGCAACAAAGGTTTAAATGAAGGGATGCTGATGCAGATATGGGGCAGACTCAACAAAAGTCAGCTGCAAGCTTCTCGTCTCTAGTTCTGGAGAGATTTTTGCTTTTGAATCAGGTAATATAGGAGTTTCCTGAGCCCCTTCAGGGAAGATAGGCTTTCTTTATTTCTCTTTGGATCACTGTTCTGAGGAACAGCTATGCCCTGGGAACTTCCAGTTATCTAAGACTACAACGAAGTGTTCATTGCTTGCTGTAAAAATAGGACCAAATCCAAATAAATATCAAATGTCTTCCTCCTTACCAGCTGCATTTCAGATTACCATCTCTGTTCCTTAACTATAGTCGTGAGGATAATTTGTTGTAGAGTATTTAAAACTGTAAAGCTGAACTTTCTAAATACTTGCTGACAAGAGCTAAAACTTCCTCCCATGGAAGAACACTGACATCCAGATTTCAGAAGAGCTGCATGCAATACTAGACAAAAACTTGTTCTGGGATCATGGAAAAAACTAGGGTTATCACAGTAGGACTAACAATTTTAGAGGGGACGTCTTTCAAAAATACTGGTAAATCTTTCCTCTATCCATATTTGTAGAGACCTACAAGTTATGTTCATGTGTAGCAGAAAATCTTCTATAAAGCTAAGAGCCACAAGTATATATTGGTTTATTAGCCAATGACTGTGGCTCTGGTCTTGTCTGGAACCTCTTAAGTTTGTAAACACCGTGTTATTTCTATTTGTCCTGGTGCTGTGTAGTTGTACTGCAAAAGCAGTGCATCATGATCATTTTCTTAGATGTGTAATACAAGAATAAGAGGCACCTTCAGATGAAAGAGCTGTGTGATGCAGGGCTTGCCCTTCAACGTGTATGGATTTGTTGATTAAGAAAATACCTTGAAACTGATTCCTCCTGGGGCCTTTTGATCTTTTCTGCCCTCTCATTTCCTTCTGACTGTTTCTTTATACTCTTAGTGCCTTTAGGGGTTTCTAGACTCACTGTATTCAGGTGGCTGGGGGACATGCCATCTGTCTAACAGGCACACAAAAATACCCTTGAAGATAGTTTAGTTCATCGAGTGTATGATATAATACAAACCCCCTTTTTTTTTTTTTTGACATGAAAGCCAGGATTCTGAACAGAATTGTGAAATCAACACCTTTCTTTGGCAGTGAAAAGAAAAAGTCCAAAAGTCCAATTATGAGCATTGTCTGAAGAAATTCATGTTGGCCTGGGCCATTCGGCCACCCTGTACAATGTTGCCAAGTTTGTTTGAAGACGAATTTGGCTGTATAGCTCTAACGACCTTTAATATAATATTTTTTCATTCTTCTTTCTTTCTTTCTCTCTCCTTAATGAAACTGCTCCCACTGATTGATGTGTTTTTAATAATTACCCTCACCATATACTCCATACTATGGTGATTTAGAGTCTTTAACATCTTTTTTTATTTGACAGCTCCTTCCTACTCTTTTTTTTTGTCTCTGAATGACAGATTCTGCAGTGATATTGTAGTGCTGACAAAATGGGAATTGCAAAGAAGCACTTACCAATCTAATGAAGATGTAGGGGGAGAGGAAAGGAGAGACAATCTGAGTGTTCAAAACCAATTTCTGCTTAACTCATCCACCTGAGCAAACAGTGTTTTATTGAATGGCCTCGTTTGTAAGTCTGAAAAAAAAAAAAAAGAAAAAACCAAAAAAGAACAACGAAAAAGCAACTTCAAAAAAACCAAACTAAAACCCCAATTGTCTTGAAAGATGTAGTCCTGTCATTTAATGAGAGAATTGCACTTGATGTAGGATATCTCACAAAGATCTTCATCAGGCAGAGACCCTTCGTATTTCTGTAAAAATGTTTTATTTTCCCACAAGGCTGATAATATTCTCAATTGCTAAGATGGTTGCTGCGATATCCAGAGGGCAGAAATGGAGTCTCAGGGACTTGTACACTTGTGTGTCAATCTGAGAGACAGAACTGACAAACAGAAAGAAAAGTTTCCTGGTATCTAAACATTCTTAGCTCGTTACTGAAAAATAAATTGTATTGGTTTTTACTATTTCTCATTAAGTGATCATAATCTCTCGTCTTTGTCATTCCAGCTTTGTTGTGCTTGGTAGGGAGCAGCCTTCTGAGAATTCCCTCCCAAGGAGCAGACATGTCTTCTGATTGAACATGCCTTGTAAAAATACTCAAGTCATTTAAACAAACAAGATTTGTCTCTCCCTTCAGCTTAATGGTTTCCTATTTCCTACAAGGCGCCTTATCATTCAGCTATTTAAGCCATATGAACAGCACAGCAACAATGCAAGCATATCAAAGCTTGGTTTATAATATTTTACTGTCTTTTTATGGTCTCTCTGTATTGAGGGTAGTATTGTTTCCGAACTGGAGCTGGAGAAAATCTACTTGAAGCAAGCAGCTCAACGAATACTGTCCTTTTATTCTGATAATGAATTATCTTTATAGAAACTTGCATGAGCAGGAGCTTTTGCTTCTAAAAAAATTATCATGAGAATAGTTTGGAACATATTTTGCTGACCATCTGGTTAGATATGTGCGCCCAGTGTGATAACTATCACTTTACTTATTTCCTATACCTAACTTGCTATTTGCTCTTCATGACTGATGTCCTATGTCAGGTGATATTGCTTTCTCTGACTCCCAGATCCACATAGGAGCTATCAAATATTTGGGAAATGCGTGTTCCCTCCATACATTTGACTGTTCTGACAATCAAGAATGTATCTGTACTGTAACATTTGTGCAAAGTGAGTCAACAATATAGGGAGGTAGTCAAGGAGATTTTACATTTCGACAAGGGTTCACAAGCAGCTATTTTATAATATATTATTTGCCCAGTGTAAGCATGAACAAAGCTGATTTAAGTGCTTTCCTTTTTCGCAGATGGCACATAATAAGTAAGTGCAAAAGAATTGTGCTCTCTAGCTGGATGTTGTTTCTTTTTAAAGTCTCTCTGCGTTTTTTCAGCAGTTAACTCTCTTAGCTACTTCTGTCTCCCCTACTTACATAGTATCTGAACATCTCATAAGCCTTAATGTATGTATCCTCATAATATCTCTCAAAGAAAAGGAGACATTCTTGTCTTCTTTTTACGGATTTCTTACTTATGGTTCTATTCCTTCAAGATTGGAAATATCTTGCCTTGAAGAAGGAAAATCCTGTGGTATACAATGCTCTAATCTCCTCCACCAAGTCACTGCTAAAGGTTATTGTTCACACCCAACAGCCAGGCTGTCTGTGTGAGCAAATCCCTAATACAAAATGAATGGAGGAGGCAAACACTTGCTCTTTAATTTGCTAAAATGATCTGAGTCTTTTTGACTGACACTGGGGCTTTTGCCATCATGTGAGCAGCCCAGATGAAAGGTACGAGGTGACAGTAGCCAGCAAAGAAGAGCGTGAGCAGAATAAAGGTTATGGTACGTGAAGACCATGGGAAAGAGCAGGTGGATGCCAGCCCTGAAGGGTGTACTGTCTTAGTACCACTGTGTCAAAATCCGTTGTAGGCTGCCTGTGAGAAGAAGGATTCTGTTTACACATCTTAGGTGTGTGCT
This sequence comes from Cuculus canorus, assembly GCF_017976375.1. Classification (NCBI taxonomy): domain Eukaryota; kingdom Metazoa; phylum Chordata; class Aves; order Cuculiformes; family Cuculidae; genus Cuculus; species Cuculus canorus. The sequence goes on along the minus strand of NC_071401.1, from coordinate 116,841,381 downwards.
ATTACCATTTCCCTCTTGCCAGCACCACATGCTGCCTAAGGCCACCAAACCAGAGGAAAATTTACCCTGCAAAAAAGCATTGTGTAGTTTTCAGAAGGAATTTCTCCCTTCCCAGCTTGTGGTGGGCAGGTAAGCATAAACAGAAATGTGCCAGAGGTGGCTGTTGCCGAAAAAGAGCAGAATGTCCTTTCAGCAGAGACTGTCATGACACTTTATCCCTGACAGATTGTCTCAGGTGCACTGCAAATCTATATGTGAAATGACTGGCCAGGGTTATGCAAAGTCTGTAAGAGAGCAAAGACTTCTGCCCATGGTCCTTGGCTGCAGGCTGACTTTGTCCATCTGTGAGCTAGTTCAATTCTTTTAGTCTCATCTGCTTACATTTGTTTTTCTGTTGTCTAATCCTGAATGTGGTGGTTACAGATTTTAAAAACAGTATTTCACATGAGGCCTGATTAGCTAAAGGATTTACAACGTGAAATGGTCTCATGCTTGTTCATAAAGTTTATGCTAAGATCTCCTTTTATTAAGTAATAATGCCATATATTTTTTCTTAATTTTATTTTTTTGAATGGGATGTTTTTCTAGTTTTAATGATAGCCCTCAGAATTTGTTGGAGTTACATGTGAGTTTCTAATAGGCATATATGTTCAGTGTTCCTGGTTCCACATTACCTGATTTATTAGGCGTGAACAACTATCTATCTTCTAGCAATTCCAATTTGAGAAATTGATTTTTGTAAAAATATAAATTATTTTTAAGTCTTTTTTATTTTCTCCTGGAGGAAAATGAAGATGTGGGAGGTGCTTATATTAAGCATATAAAAATTAATACAAAAATATATTGAAGTGAAATATTTTAGTGTAACAAAATATATGTTTGTACATGGTAGTCTCCCCCCTCACCTGATCCTCTTCAAATTCACAGAATTATGAAATTGTTTTTAAAACTTTTACAATGAAAAAGTAACAGCCATTGTTAAAGTCTGTTAAATCATGAAAATCTAGATCTGATCGATTCTCCAGTTTTCATCTAAAAACTGGAAAAGATCAATCTATTTTTAACAGATTTGACAACAGTTTATATAAATTTTGGAAATAATTGAGAATAGAAAGTTTTATTTTTTATCTCATAACAAACAGAAAACACTTCTAGTAAGTGTTTTAAAAAAAAGCTGTCCATAAAATAAAGGGAGAGCACTGCAATAAACAGCAGATAGTAATTATGACATTAGCTGTAAGAAACAGGATGAGTAGGAACATCAAAAAAAAATCTGAAAGAGTAGAAGACCTCTTTGAAGCCAGGTTTGAGTACTGTTCTGTTAATGCACCCTTCTGTTTTAATTAGGAATGAGCAAGTCTTACTTCATGGTAAAATTTATAAACAAGGCTGTATGAAGGTCTTAGGTGGCCTTCTTCTCTGACTTAGAACCCTAATCACAAAAAAAGAGTTAGACAGGGCAGAGTGTCCCTAGCATGTCTGCTAGAGTTTTCTTCAATGCTTTATTATTCTAAACTATAGTACCTGAGAGTTTTTTAGGAGAATGAGCTGCTTATTTTTTCAACTGGTGTTCCCAGGTTTGAAAACATGCTATGGAAAGCCTTCCATGTGTTACTTCTAAACCTTTCTTGAAGATTTTTGTTGATTCTTGTTCCAAGCCAAACTCAGGGGCTCTGAAACCTGCTTTGCACCTTGAAACTCTAAACAAACGTTTTCCCCTACTGTGTCAGCAATGTAGCAAATCTTGGACTCTTTATGGGACAGGAAGATGATTACATTTTAAAACACAATTGATTTCAGCTTCTTGTATTTCTTCATCCATCTGCTTGTATGTATGCATGTAGAGGGCCAGTGACAAGTAGTGTGAGACCAAATAGTCTGTTTGGCTGTCTGGCCTCAGGATGCATGTGTCCCAGTTGTCTGTGCAGGATTTTGTGCAACTATACTTAATGCAAGAGATGCCTCCTCTAGGCTGGTGATCATGTGATGATTTGGGGTGCACATTTTTTTTATCATTTAATAACTTGCAGTTGACAAGCCTGTAGGATATGGGAAGTCACTCCTTCCTGTGCCACCTATGTGGGTGATCGGGGACATTATTTCCTGTACTTTTAATTGTGACCAGGGGTGTCTGGAAAAAACACACAGAGACATGTGCTGGGGTTGTGGTGAACAGCTAATCTGAGAGCTGCCAGCACTTATCCTTCATACAGTACTACTCTTGCTCCTTCCCATTTCCAGTTATTCTCCAGGTATATCAGTCCCAAAATTTCTCTGTGGGGGGAACTGATAGCATTAGCTGTGGATAAGCAAGAAGAGGTGCTTGTTATAATCTGGACTTCAGTCTCAAGTTACCCTTTTCCCTTTCTTGGTCTTCCTTCCTAATTGTATTGAGAGGTGTGAAATGAAAAAATATTGACTGAACATTGGACAAATAATATAAAATCACATTTTGAGCAAACTAGTGGGTTGCATCTCACTACATCTGAATGTTTACCACTTAGCCGATAAAAATCTGCTGCCATTTTTAGGAGGATTCTTTTGTGTATTATGTATTACATTGTTGAAAGAGCTGCTCCAATCAAGTTTTATGTTAAGGCAATTTTGTTTGGTAATTGTTTGGTACAATAGTGAAAGAAAAAACAATTGTTTTAGCAGTATCCTCTGTGAAGCTATGTCTCCCTCTGTTGATATTGGTTCCAAGATTTCAAACCAGAAGGAATCCTTACTGATAGTGAGGCTGACAGGTGCACGTGAAACAAAGCACTCGCTTTATCTAGTAACTTTTGTATTAATCCTTTATTTTCTGCAGAACTAAAGCATAAAAATATCCTGTAGAGGAGTCAGGCTCTCTAGCCAGCAACTCTCCTGTCTACTTTGTTTATTAACTTTCAGCTTAAAAGTTACTGAAGATCCTTCTTTTCAGAATATTGTTTTGCCCAGTGTGAAATGCATTAGTGGGCTAGATCTGGTTTGAAACAAATCGTTAATTGGGAAAAGGTCACCAGAAGCAACTTATGGTTTGCCTAACTACTCTTAGGATGCTCTCCAGTGCACGTAGAGCTGAAGGAAGCATAGTCCTTTCTAGAAGGCCACTGTGTTTCTCTGTGTGTTGGTTCTTAAGAAATGTTGTTGTACCTAGCATCGCCGTAAAAGGCTTTCAGTCTCTTATTTTCTGTTAATCTATGGTGTTAGGATCTAGCAAAGAAATAAAAGGTTTTGATTAAACATGACAGAAATTTAGGTATGTTTCATTGGTATGTAATATGTAAACTCTCTAATCCACAGCTAGTATATTTTTGTCTTCCAGTGTTTAAACAGTTTAAACACTGTTTTACCATCTGTGGTTATGTTGCAAAAATTAGCAAGAAAGAGATTAGTGTCAAAATCAACGTCAAAATCACTGTCAAAATTCACCTCAGGTTAAAATATACATACATAGAAAAAAAAATCAAGTGTCTGTAGTGTCCTTAAAAATCTATGTCTAGTTTCCTGTCTAGATTGCCTTGGAAGTGTTCAAGGCCAGGTTGGATGGGGCCTTGAGCAGCCTGATCTAGTGAGAGGTGTCCTTGCCCTTGGCAGGATATTTGGAATTAGATTATCTTTAAGGTCCCTTCCAACTCAAATCATTCTATGAGTCTATGTTTATGTTTTCATATACGAACAAAATTATTAGCCAAAATAGTCAGTATTATAGCACTAAAAATCACGTGAAATAGTGAAAATATAAATAAAAAATATCAGTAATATTACTTTTTTCTGGATTTTTTGATTGTTTGTTTATATAAAACTTCCTAATTTTATTTGCAGCCATGGCATCTTAATTTATAAACTTATCTTAATGAAATCAGTATGTGACAAAACATTTAAGAGCATGAGTTTTTAGAAGCAGGCTGTCAAATATTGCATTATTAAACAATGGTAGAAAAATGGCAATATCTTAATAGAATAGAGTTTTTAACAGGTGTGGAAATACGCAGCTTGTGATTTGGGATTCCTTTCTGTCTTTATTCCTTGCTTTCTGTCTCTTGATGTCTATATTTTGGAGTCTTTAAGCATGTATTTAAAAAATAAAAGCTAGATTCTGCAAGTACTTGTGCAGTTGAATTGGGTCATACAGATTGTACTACTTAAATTGTTCATATGTAAGGGGTTTTTCTAGATTGGCAACTAAATTTTTCTCCATTGCCAAAATACTACACATGACAGAAAAATGAGAATTGTGGGGTTTTCTTTTTTGCTAACTTAATCTTGCAGGAGATTGTTTCCAACAAACTTGATTATCCTGGTCATTCACTTTCCCTCCTGATTTATTCATTTTCATGGTACAGGAAAAACAAAACCTGATGAAGTGTCTATTTAAATACTGGGTTGGTTTCATGTAAAATTCACCTTGCAGACTGCTATGAATCCACAGCCTAACCAAAAAGGTGCGGTACAGCTCTGTGTTGCTGAAGTGCATGTGAAAGGTGTACAGTACGCCAGATCCTGTAAAGTGGAGCAGGTTTCTCTATCCCAAGATCTACAGTGGAGCAAATAAAAGGGCGTGGCGGTAGCTTTACTAGGAGGACACTGCTTTTGCTTGTTGTAACATTTGCCACTACTGTGTTAATCTATAATACTCCCACGTGTGTTTTAACTTTTATTGCAAGCTGGGGGAGGAGAAGAGGGAGAGTTTTGTTGTGGAGAGAAGAGGCGTACAGATGTACATTTATATGCTGAGGTTCTTGAGGATATTGACTACAGCTCCTTGACCAGCAGCACTGAGATATTCTGAGCTCCTGTTCTGAGAAACAATTGTAGTTGTCCTAATCTTTTTCCTTTCTGGATCAATTGTCACCACTGTCCAGGACGTCTGTTTAAGTGGCGAGGTCTTCAAGGAGGACACTGTTGTTCTCTCTGCATTGTATCTCATGCCCTAGGGGGCCTCTGACTGGGGTGAGCTCTTTCTGGTAACAGTAATGGACTTTGCTTCTGCAAAATGTTTTCACCTTTAATCCTCACAGTATAGCTGTCCCTTGATCTTTTATGATAGAAATATGGTGGCACAGATAGACCAATTTTTAATTTGACAAAAAAAATTACAGAAATTAGTGTGTATGCACAGTATGGCCAAGTTCAGATCCCTAAAGTCAAATTACCTTCTATTTTTAACCATGAAAAGTAGAGCTATGTTAACATATGCAAGGAGTAGATTTTTTTTGTCTTTAATATCACAAGCATTAGCTACAAATCTTTATAGACTTCACTTTAATTCAGGCTTTTCCCATCTGTCAGCTGTAAAATTAGGACACTTCCCATCCATCACTTAGTAGGGAGCAGAAGGGAAGGAGAGGGCTGTGCTCGGCTTGGAGGTTTACTGCAGGTGGCTTCTGGCAGTGTCACCAAATGAGACCAGATCTATAGCTTAGAGGTCAAGTTATGCAGGGTGTACGTATTTTCAGGTATGTTTGCTTCTGTGCAACTGGATGGGTATTCACTGATGCAGATGCTGGTATGCATGTCCAAGCTAAATTTTGTTTGGAAGGGTTCTCACTGTGAGGCTGATCAATGATGCAGACAAAATTGAAGATCAGACCTGCTTTGAAAGCACACTCTCTTCTGAATTAGGGCAGGGCGGGGGGTGAGAGGGAGAAATGAAAGAAGAAACTCCCACTTAAACTACTATGAGGTAAGAAATGTCCAGGCACTGAGGGCACCATCAGCCCTAACTGTCCCTGCCTGGCTCCATCAGGTCTCCCCTGATCAGGACCCTATGTCAGCCCCCTGGGTCCATCAACCCCTGCCTCAGCAACACCGCAGCAGGGCTGGTCTTCAGCTCTCCTCTGTCCTGCCCAGTCATGAGTCCCGATGACCTGTGCCCACATCCTAGCCTGGTCTGTCCCCATTGCCAGGGGGCATCTGGGACAACTCTGACCATAAGCCTAACCTTGATTGTATTGGCTCCCTGCAGAGAGCTGTCCCACAGAGAGTTGTCATTCCCCATACACAGGGAGATGTCTGGGGCTGCCCCATTGCCCCCAGCTGCTCTGCTCCTGGATGGGGTGGTGGGACAGGTCCTGGAGGAGCCCCTGCTGCTCCCAGCCCCTGCAATGCCCAGGCGGAAAAAGGTTTTTTTTTTAAGTCCTTATGTATGTTGTGGAAGAAATGATATAAGCTCTGCTGACAGAGATTAATGCATTTGGACTCCTAAAAAGCACCTTTGGCCCTCTTTTGTTGAGGAGGATCTATGTGCTTACAACTTCTGGAAAATGAGGCTATTCTTGATTTCAGTGTTCAAATGCAGATTAATGTCCCAGATTCTTCAGAGTATTTTGTTGCTCTGTGACTTTTCACTGTAACTGCAATCCTGACTTGTTTCATATTTGAAAAACACTGGTCTTGACCTACTGGTGTGCTTGTTTCCTCACTTATGCTCTGATGCATGAGGTGCTGCAGGCAGCTTCTGAGGACGCTTGGTTTAAAGCGACTGACACAGTACCAGAGGAAAGCAGCATTAGAGCTGTGTATTTTGTGGTATTCAAGTACTGTCACGTTCCTCCTTCTTCTGCTCATCTGTAAAAGGGCATGCCATCCCGAGAACTGTGGGCAGGTAGCTTTGGGCTGAGGGAAGTTCTAAGGGGGGAAGATGAGCCAATTGCTGTCTCTTCACTGCCTCTAGCTCCTGTTTTTCCATAGATCTTGTGAATGAGCTTGTGTTATGAGGTGTGCTGCTTGCTTCACCATGAATAAGACATTATTTTATTTATGTTTTGGATAGTTGTGCATTTTTCAGTTTTTTGCAAAAACGTTTGACATCCATCTGATTCTTACGCAATTCTCCCACTTACACTGATGAAAAGGGAGCACAGATGGCTCCCAAATAAGAAAATTTTGATACCTCCACTTTGCCCTTCAGCCCGAAGCTGCACTGTTCCAAAACCACAAAACAGTGGTATACCCCCTCTCTTACATATGTTCTAAACCAAAATAACTTTAGCCAGTCATGGAGTAAGTTTGAAGAAGCTACCATTCTTCTGACATGAAGGCTGGAAATTATGTATTTAATCAACAGGAGCAAGTTTTGTACCCTGGAAGTATTGACATTCTGAATTACAGTGACAACATCAAAGCTTTCTACATGAAGCTTTAGCTTGAAACATATGGCAGAATATTTTTGTGCTGCTGCTGCTTTACTATGGTATATTGGATTTGTGCTTGCATTATTTTCTTCCATTAGTTAGGCTCACCTTACGTCACCTTTCCAATTTATTGGAACTTAACTTTCATTGTCAACTAACTCAGGAATGCAGACCCATACTCCGTAGCCAACATATGGCCTCAAGTTAATAAAATTAAATGCATGAAGTAGAGTCAATTACAACTAGTATGTTAATGTTGATAGCTTTTACTGCAGAACTCTTAGTACATCCATCTCACAGATTTTGATTTTTTTCAGATGTTCTTCATGTACATCACATTGTACATGTGCATCGTATCACGACTTTTTTTTTCCTTACAGGGGCCTAACATAAAAACATGAGGTTTTGTATAAATAAAAACTTTTCATTCACTGAAATGGAAATGATAGAATTTCATCTTTTAGTATAGACCTTTGCCGATATTCTCATAAAAGTAAGAGGAAAAAATGGAAAAACATATTGAGATGTGGATAAGAGAAAAACTCTTCCTTTCCTGAGAAGAAGGACTCTTTTTCTCTTTTGCTTCCCCCTCATAGTAGCAAAATATAGAGGTACTAGTAACACGTGCAGGCAAACCTTTCATAAGTCAACATCTGTTTAGGCATATGATAAAAAAATGTCTCTGACCTGAGTGTGCTTTCACTATGAGTATTTATTTTATTTGTGCATAAAAATTTGAGAAGCCCCATTACCTACAGGTACATTGTCTAAATTTATTGAACTCCTTTAGGTTGGCTTGGAAAGAATACAGTATTGTTTCTGTGAATTGGCTGATGGGTTGAGGATCTAAAGATAGGTCTTTGTTTAAATGACTGCCATTGTTTAAACCCAGCCGGCAACTAAGAAATAAGCAGCCACTCGCTTTCTTCCCCCTGCTGGGATGGAGGAGAGAACTGGAAGAACAAAAGTAAGAAAACTAGTGGGCTGAGATGAAAACAGTTTATTAGGTAAAGCGGAAGCTGTGCACACAAGTGAAGTAAGGTAAGTAATTCATTCACTGCTTCCCATGGCAGGCAGGTGTTCAGTTATTTTCTGGAAAGCTGGGCTCCAACACGCATAATGGTGACTAGGGAGGACAAGCAGCATAACTTGGAGCACACCCAGACTTCCTTCCCTGCTCTTTCCCCTCCAGTTTTTAATTGCTGAGCCTGACATCACATGGTATGGACTATTCATTTGGTTCATTGAGGTCATCTATCCCAGCTGTGCCATCTCCCATTTTCTTGTGCAGCCACAGCCTGCTCACTGATGGGGTGGTGTGAGAATCAGAAAAGGCCTTGACTTTATACACACTCTACTCAGCAGTAAGAAAATCAACACTGTTTCCAGAAGAAATCCAAAACATAGACACACACTAGCTACTATGAAAAAAATTAACTCTATCCCAGCCAAAACCAGCACACTCTCTGAGATATCAATTTCCTTTCCAAACTTCTCCTTTCAATCTGTAGGAATTTTAGCACTTTTTCCATCCATTGTTTTCAGGGAGGTTTGGTTACTTGCTGTAAAAAGCTATGAGCCTCTCCTGCTTGATATTAAGATTCCGCTTCTCTTTACTCAAAACAATGAAACAGCCATTGTTGTCTCTCATTTCTCCTAAGTTTTATTGATGTTGGTTCCTAGGGCTGCTATTGACTTTAGGGGAGCAGGAGAAGCATCTTAGCTGATACTCTTTCTTGTTTTCCTTCTCCCTCAAGATCTGAAGTGATCAGCCAGCAGTGTTTTATTTTGTTCTGTAAGGAGTGGAGATGGAGGAGACTGCTATGGCATCCTTTCTATTGAGGGAGTCGGAAAGTTATTGAGGTTGATGATCTGAAACCAGCTGCAAAACAACAATGTCTCTTGTATTTCCCTCTCATAAGTGGAAAACTGAAAGTCTGAGAATTAACACCCTTGAGGTTTGGTGGAGGTGCCCCCTCCACTGTGGGTCCATGTTGGACATGCTGAGACAGTTGGGGTCATTTAGCCTGGAGAATGCTTCAAGGAGACCTTATAGCAACCTTCCAGTACCTGAAGGGGCTAAAGGAAAGCTGAGGAGGGGCTGTTTACAAAGCCTTGTAGTGATACAATGAGAGGTGATGGATGTAAACTGGAGGGGGGCAGATTTAGACTAGATATAAGGAAGATTTTCTTCACTATGAGAGTGGTGAGACACTGGAACATGTTGCCCAGGGACGTTGTGGATGCCCCATCCCTGGAGGTGTTCAAGGCCAGGTTGGATGGGGCCTTGGGCAGCATGATCTTGTGGGATGTCCCTGCCCATGGCAACGGGGTTGGAACTGAGTGATCTTTAAGGTCCCTTCCAACCAGAAGTATTCTATGATTCTATGATTTTAGTCAGACCAGAAGGCAGGTTTTGGGGTGGCCCTCCACTAGAAGTTTCCTAAATCTTCCTTCTCCTTTCCTGCATGGCAGACACTCTGCTTGGGATAGAAGCCAGGCAGTGGCCTGCAGCTGTACCCACAGGCAGACCTAACAGCCAGGGCAGCTGCACGGCCACCCTTTGTTTGCAGGTGTAGCGGTGCTGGGAGACATGAGAGTCCCCAGGGCTCTAAGGACACATCAGGGTTTCCTGCAGCCACTAGTCCCTCCTGATGCTGTTGAGTTCTTGTAACAGTTCCTTTTATTCTATACTTTGGCAAACTGACAGTAGCACAATTTTTTGTATCAAGTCTGTGGAAAATTGACCTTTTTGCTTGGTAAATATCTGTTGAGCACTTAGGAGAGAGGGGAGAAAAAAAGCTTGGCCCTTAATGGAGATCTGCTGGTATCTTTCTTCTGCTCTGTTCTACCCTGCTTTCTTCCAGTCCCTATGCCAAGCTCCCTCATTTACTCTCCTAAATCCTGGAAACAGAGGAGGTAAAGCAAAATGGAAGATGTAGCACCTGGAGTAGAGATTAAAGCATTACATGATCCTGCAAAAAACCTCCATATGCTTTGGCAGCACCTCACATGTATTGCATCCCAGATTAAATGTCTGGATGTCATGAGGCCGTGCTCCATGTTTTTTGAACAGTTGTTCGGTAGTTTGAATTCCCATCTACAAAGAACTAGCCAAAACACAGTTTTTGTGGAAAAAACGTCTCATTATACTTCATGTTGGAAAACAAAAGAACTGAAAGTTATTAAGCATGGACATACACAGATGGCAGAAATAAAACTTCATGAAATGGCGTAGTATGAAGTAGCCAGAATGGTGCACTAGTCATTCTGCTCTTAAACAGGGGAACAATTTGGATGGTAAGGACATATTGTTATGTTTCTGTTAGGGGGAACTGAGTAATAGAGATGTTAAAAGTCTTCTCTCAAGTTACTCGGCCTTGTGGATGTTCTATATGTTCCCATTTCTCTACCTGCATTGTGCCTTAGTCCCAAAGCATTTTTTCCTGTTAACGTTTTTCTGTTACATTATATTTAAAAACAGCAGGAAAATTGTATAGTAAGTATCTGATTGCATGAATGATTGTATTAACTAACAGTAAATTTGTGGTTTGGTGTTTAATTGTGTGGGGTTTTTTTTTTTCTTTTTGTGAAGTCAGAAAATTGACCAGATAAATCTAAAACAAAACCAAATAAGTGAAGGAAAAAAAACCAAAAAAGACAACCCACCCTTTTTTGGTCTGACTCCTCTCTTTTGTCTGCACTCCTCAATTTATTGACACAAAAGTAAACACACTTTTACAGACACTGTGAAGAAAAGCAAAGGGAATAAACAGATACAACCTCCAGAGAGGAGAATGAGGAATTCTTTGTATCTCCTCTTGCTCTGTTCATTAGTGATTCGGATGCTTATTGAGGTGATAGGAGATTTGAATGAATTTTTCCTTTTTTGTCAGAGAAAATTTTAACAAGCTCATGGAAAAATGTGTGCCTTACACACGAAATAGGTGTGGATGTTGTAATCTTATACGATGTTTAAGAAAGCAATTTTTCCCGATTTTTGTGTTGTTGGGGTTTTTTTCCCCTCCAAGGTGACTGACTTGAGTAGGAATCTTATTGAAAAACTTTGTGGCTGAGCCAGGGTCCAAACTTATCTCCCTTTATTCTTATCTAAGCAATCAAACTATGATACTGCCCTGCACACTAGTGCTTGGCTGCTCCTCCTCAAATGCAATCAAGTCCCTGTTAGCTGGCTCCGCAGTTTCTCTCTGTTCCCCATTCCTTTCCAGGGTTTTGGTAACTACTTGCATGTACTAAATATACAGAACACTTGCAAAAGTTATCATGTTGTTAAAAGATAAGATTGCTAGAGAAGCATTTGTTCAAACAGCTTTGGTTTGAGTCTGGTTTCTGCAAGACTGATTCCTTGGACAGTATTATTAGCCCCTTAGGGGTTTGAGTATATTTGCATGTTTAGATAACTTCTGCTGAAATGAAAGGTTTTGCATTACACTTGACTTTCACAGTAAGTAGGCACTTACATAAGTAAGGTGGTAATAGCTATATTCTTCTTAGTAAGATCTTAAGATAGTCTAAAATGCGTTAGTTGAAAAAGAAAATAGATAATTTGCCTCCTGTGTGTGAGAAAGGTCTTGAGCACTTTGTTGCTTGTGATTTCTAGCTCTATTGTTGTCACCCCACTACAATGCTCATTGTGTCAACAAAAATCAAATTTATGAAATGTAAAATAATGCATCGGCTCACACTACTTTCAGTGTGAAAAAACCTTTCAGAAAAAGAACTTTAGAAGTAGAGATAATTTCTTGCTTGTGTTCAGGTGTATGGCTTTGATTCATAGAGACAAAACCTGTTGAGTTTTAATGCCTTGCTTAAGTCTTATTGGTTAGCGTGGGGTTCCCCCCGCTCCATGTTTAAATGATGTTTTAGCTCTGCAAATTCTTCAGACGTTCTCTGCTGAGAGATGTAAACACACAGTCCTGAAATGTTGTAGGAGAACCTTTATGTCTGTGAACATCAATGCAAGCGTGGATAAGGGTAGTGTACAGGAATTTCAGGCCCAGGAGTGGTGGGAAAACAAGGAAATAAATATTGGACTACATCAATTTATTTTTTGTTTTGATATATCCAAGTTAATAAATTTTGGTTTGAAACAGATTATAGAGGCATGAACAATTCAAGCAAATACCTCTTCCATGCCTTTAAACTATTTTGAGTTTTAAATGAACTTGAACAAAATAAAGTTATATTTACAAAGGAAATATAGTATGTGGACCTCTGCTTAACCGAGTATTTTTAACTTTAAAATTCCCAAAAATCTGAAGATAAATTCTTTTTTTTTTTTGCATCTGATACTGTGCAGCCAGTCTCTAGACAGTCATTTGGCTTTGTGAAAAGAAGGTAAGTAAATTTGAGGCACAGAGATGTACAGAAGAAAACTGCTTTTTGTCATGAGAGAACTCCATTTCTATTTTATTTTGCAGACTCTACAATGTGCTATACCTGCTATACCTCAAGGATCACCTCTATAATGATAGTGGTGGTATGCTGCCAACTCCCTGCAGTGTTTTGGGTCAAAGATCTCTGCATTTTGTGGAAAGGATTGGTGATATAAATTAATGGATTTCCCTAGAGTTTTTCTTCATTGCGTTTTTTCTCTTTCTTGTGACTTAAATCAAGACTCTTGTAAAATCATTTACCTTTTCTTCTTGTTTACTGGTTGCACACACTTTAAAAATATTTTCAAACACTTCACAAGATTGGGGCAGGCTGCACAGCTTGTTAGAAATTGTTTAACTAAGACCTTAGTCAAGTATTACATATGTGAAGAAGCACCACTCCTTCTCTTCAGCCCTAGTTACCTTCATTTCTTTCATTTGTCTTCTTAGTTTTGAAGATCAAGAAAAATTTATTTATTACAAGTTGATATCTGTACACTTTGCTGTTTCTTGTACCTTTTCCTTAAGCAACTGGTGGCTCCTGGATACTCTTGTTTTGGATGCTCTGAGCAACGGTATCAGATGCTCTGAGGGAGTGAGGCATTTAGTCAGCATTGGTGTTTTAATATAAATGATACCTGTTGCCTTAGTTCCCATTATTAATTACCTGAAGAATCCCTGCTGGCCTAGAGGCAAAATAGATTCCACTTTTGCTGAGGGCAGAAGCAGGCAGCATGGGAGCATGGACTGGGGCAACTCCCCATGTATTTCCAGCTAGCTGCTCTCAGGATGTCATGAGTTAAAATTATACAAAATAGATGAAATCTGTGGAGAGCTAGTTATAAAACAGGTTTAAATGTACAAGAGGGGTTGGTAAGTTTGTTTGAATGATAGTCAAAGATGGGTTTTGATGTTTTGAAAGGGTCTTTCCATGAATTTTTCCCCCACCACTAGCATTTCCCTTGTTGGCGTAAAGCCTCAGTTACATCTGTCAGGGACAGACCCAAATGCAGTCGCTTTCTTAACAAATTTCACTTGTTTCATTTCCACTTACTGCAAAATAAATAACTCATAATAATTTCATCACACTCAGTAGACTAAGGAGTTCGGGAAATACAGGAAAAGCAAAATGATGCCAAGGACATCTTTTTGACAGCAGAATGAAATCTTTAATCTTAAAGCTGGCTACTCTGCTGTGAGATCAAGAACTGTAATTTGTTTTACCTTTGGAAAAGAGTCTGATGAAAACATTTGTGAGGAATGTTTGTCACTTTAAATACTTGCATACTAAAAGAGTTCACAGAATCACAAGGTTGGAAAGGACCCATTGGATCATCGAGTCCAACCATTCCTAACACTCCCTAAACCATGTCCCTAAGCACTTCATCCACCCGTTCCTTAAACACCTCCAGGGAAGGCGACTCGACCACCTCCCTGGGCAGCCTCTGCCAGTGCCCAATGACTCTTACTGTGAAGAATTTTTTTCTTATATCCAACCTGAACCTCCCCTGACGGAGCTTCAGGCCATTCCCTCTAGTCCTGTCCCCTGTCACCTGGGAGACGGGACAGGAGTTGAAAGTATTCTTGTTACTAGAGATTTGTCTTCCTAGTTTCAGGATTTTTCTTTTGAGGATACCTAAAAGAACAGAAAAAAAACCAGAAAAGTCCCTTTATTATTTTCTTTCATACCCCTTTCCAGTCATAACAATCTGCTGCTTTTCAAATTTACTTTTGTGACTCATTAGAGAAACAAAAATGCTTCTTTTTGTTGGTAAATCAATATGGAGGAATTTGCTGCCCAAAAGCTTTTTTCCTTTGTTATAAAATATATTTTATTTTTGGTCAGCATCTTCTCTTCACCTGGAATTATTCAGGAGGTTTCTTTGCCTCCATCCAACTGGCAAATCTATAACCAACCTGTAAATAATTATAAGTGGCTAAGATGGCAGAGTACACAGAGGAACAGCCGTCTGGCTGCCCCCCATTACACATATCTTAAATGGTCAGGCCTGGCAGAAGCTTTGCTCTGCTGGAGTTTACAAGTCCAGGCTGCCTACAGCTCCCATAAACTGCTTTTTTTTTTTGATGTGCACTTTAGTGAGGCAGGAATATAGCCCAAGGGTGGAATTGCCACATCTTCCCTCTCTTACAGGAGAGAAGCACTATTTTCTTAACCCTAAATCTGTTGGGATTTATTAATGCACTGAGGAAAAGGCATGCAGTGTGATGTGTTTCAAAGAAGGTGTACTTGCCTCTCTTGTCAACAGCAAGTCCAAAACCAATACGTGAAGTGCTGCGCATGGCTCTACTTTCCTGCAGAAGGAAAAGTTCTATATTTTAGAAAAAAAAAAAAACCCAAACCAAAACAAAGAATTTATTAAGCAATTTTTGCTTTATCTAATAGGAATTTTAATAGACAAACATTTACATCAGAGGCAGAGTGAAAGGAAACTATGATTGAGCTACAACTGAGAGTCACAGCCTAGAATACAACAATATATGGGCCCTATTGATAGTAATCCATGATATGCTGTCTAGGAGGTCCTCAGGGTCTTGATTGCAAAGAAATAGATACCTTGGTGACCATGCTTATTCATTAAAACAGAAATTACTTGCAGATCAGGTGCACAAAAGAAAGGAGGCATGGAAACTTTAAAGCAGGACATGAGAATTGTGACAGTCTCTAGAGAGGGTAAGTGAAGATTTGCAAGTTGGTTCTTGCATTTTTCTGACTGTAAAAGAAAAGACTACTGAAATAGTCTCTACTGTAACTTCAGCAGGTACTCCTTCTATAAAAATCTTGATGATATAATATTTAGAGACTTTTGCCAAATGGTGAACAGATTCCCACCAGAAATCTGTCTCTGCACTTAAACCTTGGTGCCTGAACAATCAGAAAAACAGAAACCAAAATTGGATTTTAAACTCTTATGTAGTTTCAGCTTGGGTTTCTTGGCTCTGTGTTTCTTCTCTTTGTATATCTTTTGAACAAGTGTTTTCAGCTTTCTGCGAGCACACAGAGATGCCACGTTAAAGAGTGGATAGACCTGGGCTTTTTGTACCCACTTATTAAAACCGAAACAGAAAGAAGCACGAAAAAAAACCATCTCCTTTCTGAAAAGAACATAGTACCTATGAACACCACTCAGTTTGTGATTTGAAAACATCTGCTAAATAAAGAACTGATTTTGGCAGCGTATTCATTCTGTCTACTTTCCAGGGCTCACTAGAGAAAGTGGGTACATTACCTGTATCTTTAATATTTGCCAGGCTCTTCATTGCTGCTTTTCTAGCAGATGTCTTGCTTGATTTCTTCTCCAATACTTTGACGCAAATTTGCAGAAAAAGAGTATTTCGTAAGACTTTGTTGCGTTGCCAAAAGTCAGTTGAACTTTTAATTTTTCTGAATGGTGAGGTGGGCTATAGTACAGAGGTGTGCACAGTTGAATGTCACCTTTAGCTTTCATACTTTTCTGTGAGAGGGAAACAGACAAAAGAAATCCCTAGAAATTTATTTGCTGTGTTTGGGGACATGTGTCTTTGCTCTTGGAAACATGTTGTTCTTGCTCTTGAAGCAAGCTGGAGTACTTCTGTTAGTAAAAACAGATGTGGACTTTGTATCATGACCTCGTTTTTTGTGTACATTATTAAGGAGTCTTTTGCCAGCTATGTTCTGAAGAACACCTGATTTACACAGAGATCAAGCTATAAAAATTGTAGAGGAAAAAAAAGTGCTGGTCTTGTGACTGAAGCATTGGTTTGGTTCAATTCCTCATGTTTAGGAGCTCCATGAAATCACTCCATTGTGAACCTGCCTGCAAAGAGAAGGAAGACCACCGCATGACATATTACCTTTGGCTTGCAGAGAAGGGACAACAGCAGGCTTTCCCTGACCTACTGGCATCTCTAGGCTGGATTTTATTGTTTTATATTTTCTCTGGAATAGGCAGCTTGTTTTATTTCATTCTTTGTCTTCCCCAGGTTTTTAGATGGTGCGGCTGTAGCCCCAGAAGATATGGGCAGCCCTAGCCCAGGTGGGAGACAGGTGCTCTGTTGAGCTTTGCAAGGACAGAGGATCCTGGTCACGCTGCTGCTGGTCAGAAGGTACAATTTTTTTTTTTTTTTTTTTTTGTGAAGCTGTTTTGGTGGTATGTGTAATGTCTTGAAATACCAAGAACAGGCCTAGCATGGGCAAAGTCTGTGGTTAGTAAGACACTTCAAAACAGGACAGCTCCTTCCGTTCTCCAGGAAGAGATCTTGTGGTCAAATTATGTGTATGCTGGCATGTGAGGTGACATGTGGATGTTTTTCGTGGTCTCATCTTGCTGGTATTGCTCCAGCAGTAACACCTGCACAAGAATAGGCTGGTGGTATCTTCTACCACTCCAATTAGCCCTTCCAAGTCTGTGTATTTGTAATCTAATGCTTAGGGACTTGAGCTGCTGATGCTATGTCTGTTCAAGGGCAAGAAAGAGGTCTTCAATAGCTCCAGCTGTCAGTCCAATTGTTGCAGCCACTTCCTTTTATTTTGAGTAACTTAAATTTTCTCTCTAAGTTTCATACCAGAGATGTGTGACTGTGATTTCTTCCAGAATGAAAGAAAAGAAAGGGAGAAGACAATTTTTAGCAATATTATCATTAAATATAAGTCACTAAAGTAAAACAGAAAGAAGCAGCCCCATGAATGAGTCCAGATTAGCTTCTCCCACTGTGATACATAGTTTTTCATCCTGCTTTTTTGGTACTGTCTTTTATGTGCTAAGGTTTAAAATACATGTTAGTATAGATGTAGTGTCAGCACTGTCTAGCAAAAGCACTTTATACCTGCCAAAACCACTACTATTAAAATAATTTACATTGGATTGCTAAACAAAAGCATTTATGTCATCAGAATCTCAGCTATGTTGCTGTAGCTGCATCTAAACAAGAGCTGTGGATGATGTAGGAATATTGCCAAAAACTGTATCTCTAACCAACATTGCTACATAGACAGGAATTTTCCAAAGATGACCTGAACTGAAAAACTCCTCTATAGGCATAGGCCTGTGTATCTTTGGTCTATCCATGTACATGTATGCAAAGGTTTCCAACCCACTGGTTTTCTTATTTGAAAAATGTAATTTACTTTTTTCTTTTTTTAATTTCAAAAAGACATTTTGCATTGAGTTTACCTGACTTGGATTAATGTTATCTGAAAGTTAACCATTGGGCATCTGACTACTAATCAAGAGAAAGGAAGTAAGTCACATATAATTTGTCTTAGGAAAGCTAGCTATGCCTTTGAAAGCGTCTGTCTCACTGCTAGATATAGGAGTCCAAATAACATTTCAATGGCCAATATAGGGTGTTATGTACCTCCTTCCAACAAACATTCTAATGAATTCAATGGATGTAAAGAATAAGGAGACTTTGAGCTAATGCTGAACTCCTTGTTGAATCGGAAGGAGTCCCACCAGCAGGCTGCAATGGCTGTAAGCCATGCTGGGCTGCTATGAGTTGCTCCTCAGCCACCAGGAGAGGAGCAGCTGCAGGGTACGTGTGAGAGTCTTCCTGTGCTCTGCAGCTGTGGGTGCTGTAGACCTCTCCAAAGGTAGTAGTATGTCTGTCCCTTGTTCTTCAGGATTCAATGTGTGCTAAAATCCCCAGTGCTTTTGTTTTCTATTTTTTCCCCCTCACACAGGAAAGAGCCCATCTTTGCAAGCTCCCAGTTTTTCCTCTGAAGGAACCAGGCACTCTGTAGCTTTTCTGTCATTGAGACTAGCTTCGTCTTGAAGTCACTGAAAATCTACTTATTCCTGAAAATCCTGTAGCACTGGTAGTACATTCAGCAGCCAGTTGAAAGCTATCTGCAAGCATTGGGTCACCCTGGGTCTCTTTATTAACTAGGAAAAAAAAAAAAAGGTTTTTGTCTCTGTTTCATTTATGGTTTGAAGTCTGTGATGCTTTGTACTTTCTGACAAGGTGTGACAGTCACTCATGCGTGACTTTTATGTCTTCTTGTGCCAGAAACCACGAGGCACCTCATTTCATGAGCTTAAAAGCCTTTGCAGCAAGAGTCTTTACATTTCTTTGTGCCATAGCTATGAACATTGTGAATTTAGGAACATCTTATTCAAAGACCAGGGCACATGTTAACTCTACCGAGGTTAGGTTTAAAAGAACAGCGTTTGTTACTCTAGGCACTAAAAGGAATTGTGTGGCCCTGTGTCCTTGTGGGATTTTGTGTTAGTTGATTTTTATTATATTTCACAAATACCTGCTAGCATTTGCAACTACGGTAGCCTTAGATTTCAGGAATGATTTCGCTTTGTTTTGTTTGTTTCTTGATAGAAGAGCCATGGCTCAGAAAATGACAGGAACAGCAAAACTGATGAACTGAAAATTTATGAACAGAAAATCGGTACAAATCGTTTTAATCAATTGATGATGAAATTATCTGTGAATGTGTATTTTCACTATTTGACCAGTTTTATATATGGCTTAATAATATTCATCTTAAAAAATCTCTTCTGTTCCCCTTTGCTGTGACTAAATAAATTACTAGGGAATAACATTTTATCGTTCAGACAGATCTGTACTGCATGGAGTACTGTCTAGTACTTGTGCTATCAACAAGTACTCTGTTTTGTAGCTTTGCATCTAGCGTATGTGTGCGTTTCTGAAGCTTGAAAAAGTTTGATCCCATGTCTTTCATTTAAGTTCCTCTACAGGCTCGCAAAGATGTATTTGCTCAACACTTTTCCACCTTCTTCAAAAATTAAGTGTAGGAATAATTGTGCCCCGTTCTTTCCAGTCCCCAAGAAGACTGCTAGAGTCTGTAGCCCTGTAATATCCTTGGAGACCTAAGACCAGAGATCAGTTCTTAAAGAAAAATCATTCATTTGCTGGAGCACCAGAACTGAATTGTAGCCTGAACATTAAAGGGAGAACTAAGATTCTCTGCTACTGCAGTAAGACAAAGCCAAATTCTTTTGTCGTCTGCTGAAGGTGATGAATTCAGTTTTGTGCTGGCAGTGGTGTGGTTCCTCTAGGAGCTGGCTTCTTTGCCAGTCTCTTAGGATTCAGTGGCAAGGATAAAGGATGAATCTGGCAAACACTGACCTTCTTTTCTCCACCCTTCTCGAGTCTGCGTACAAAACCCACCTAATCATCTGAGGTGCACAGATGACAAAGCTGTCAGTGCCCATCATTGGTTCCAGGAACTTGTTTGGTCTCAGTAAAGCTGCTGAAGGATGGTGATAAGGAGGATACCATTGAGATAAGGTGAGCTGAGCCATATAGAGAGACCTAGAAGATGATTTTCAATTGATTAGGCTGCAAATGGAATTAAGTGAAGTTCTGCGAGCTTGTTGTACTGTATGTATAAATCCCATGAATTATGTATCAGCTCTAGGATTAGACAATGGAACCATAAAACTCAACTTTGCTGAGCCACATTTTCTCAACTATGTTGGCTCTGGAGGGTAATTGTAAAGTAACTATTATTTATAATATTTTGCCCTATTCAGTTCCTTTTACAATGTGGAAAGCTGTGTAAAGTAATTTCTGGTTTTTTACATAGAGACCTCAGATTTAGTATTGAATTACAAAGGGAGAAAATCTGTCTTTCTAGAAAAATCTATTTTAAAATAATGAAGAAACTTAAACTAAACCTTCAGAACAGACATTTTCAATATATTTTGAAAACAAAATGCATGAGAACAATATTTGGTTTCTAAATGCACAATATAGAAATATATTCAGAGTTGATTAAAATACTCTGAAAGGAATATTGCTTGACAAACACACTAAATTAGCCACAGTCTTTGTAGAATCTGCATTGTAATGGTTTGATAAAATAGGCTTTGAGGTATGACACTTTCTACTGTCAGTGGTCAGAAATCTGAGTGAACTGTGAAGGATTACACAGTTCAAGAGAACAAATATATAAAACAAGATCCTAGCTTTCAACTACTGGTTATTTGTTATTCAGCCATAACTGCCTTGAAACTAAAAATGCAAAAGGAAAAGTGAAAGTCTCTGGACTAGTACAGGATTTGAGGTATGTACTCATAACTAGATATTTTGGAACATCTTAAAAAAACCAAAGCCTGATATTTTCCATCTTCTCTGAAACATAATGCACATACTTCGTTCTCTCCCTTCCTGCAGTGGTTATAATCCATATCAAATAACTACGGGATGGATATAAAAAAAAATGCAATTTATGGTTGAATTTCTTGGTAACATTGACGGTAACATTGACACAAAATTACTCAGGAAGTTTTAAAGATTTTTTTAGAGGGCATGGGTTTGGCATACTGGCTGCATAAGATATGAAGGATACTGCGCATGCAGTCACAAGATGATGGATAACCATAGTCCATGCAAGGGCAAAAGAAGGGAAATATTTTTGGTTGCTAATTATTGTCCTTTGCAAGTCTGTATCTTTTATCCAAGGGGAAAGTATTGATGATAAAAACTCTCAAAAGTAAAACTCAAGTGGTTTGTTCATGTCACCAGAATTCCAATATAAATGTTACAAAAAGGATCAGCCATCACGTATTATATATCTACAGACAGTGCCCATTTTTCTACCAGTACTTTAGGACTGAGACTTCTTTAGATGACAGTTATGGAAAATCTGAAGTGCCTGGAAAGTGCAAAAATAGAACGTTCTGAATGCATTTAATAAAAGTTTAATCTGTGAGTTATATCAGCATGGAAATTACTACTGTTGGGTGAAACCCAAAGGTGCAACAGTTCAGACAAAGCTCTCTATATGAACTTTATAAAGATTTCATTCTTTCTTGTGGTGTAGACTTTATATTGCTTTTATTCCTCCTTCCTTATTCTTGTCCTTATCCTTACAGTTTTAATGCCAAAATTAGCCTATTCATTTACAGCAAATCTTAATGTGACTTCTTTCTTACTAGTGTTTCAAACAGCTTCTCTTTTATATAGAATACTCTGGTGGTCTGATGTGTTTTGTTAGCCCTTTTTTCCCCCCTTTGCTTCTACTTCTGGACATTGGCAAAGGTGTTCTGTACAAATCTCATGACTTGCTGTTACTCCACTGTTGTATATTTGAGCCAGTACTTACCGAGACTTTCATTCTTCTGTGCAGGATTTTGTCAAGAGATTTTGCAGACCTGCCAGGAATCAGCAGGAAGTTCCCGTCCGTTTTAGCTTGTCTTTCTGTCACAGCAGGGAAATCATATCAATCACTAATGAACCTCATCTTGATGATCAGTGTAGGGCTCATAGGGGTTTACAAAGATTAAACAAAAACCTTTGATATAAGCAACACTCTGATTTGCGCAGTTCCCTTGTTTCTCTCAAAGACTCTCACATCAGAGACCATTGTGTTACAGACACACAGAACCAAATCTTGGTGAGTAGAAAGCAGCAAGCAAGTATTGGAGAGTAAAATGACCAATTACTATTACAAACGATATTCTTAAGGCAACTAGCAAGCAAACGGAACTGGGTAAAAAACCCCAAATATTTTCATTAATCCTTTTTACTGTTATCATCAAAATAGGCATTCTTGCATATTTTTTTCTGGATAATGCAATGCTTTTGTATAGGTTCTGTTTTCATCTTATTTACCTTTAAATGTGTTGTACAAGGAGTGGGATTGTGACTATATTGTTTGTAAGTAGCAGCTAAAATTATTATTTCTAAGCTCAACAGGAAACATTCTCTAGTTATTTCTTCAATTTGTGATTGAAGAGCCATAGACAGAGCTACTGTCTGCTAAAAGAGCATGACATTAGCTCTGATGACAGCTGCAATTCACCTTTTAAGAGATGCAATTTCTCCTCCTATTGGACCTGATTTTGATATTTGCTCTGGAGTAAAATCAGGAGTAACGTGGAAAAGCTTATCTATTTGCACTGAATATGAAAATAGAACAATAAGGAAAGAACTGTGTTTGCTGGATCTGAGAAAGTAACTCTCTGGCCTCTGGTACTTCTTATTTCTTGTCGCATTTCATTATAATTGATCAAGACAAGTGTTGGGACAGTACAGTTCTACCTGTTCAAAGTCATGCCTATCTCGGATCATGACTGATTCAGTATATATACACGTGTAAGCAGCAGTGTCCCTTGAGACTCTCCAGTCATTTCTGCTAACTGTACCTTAAAAAAAATGTCAGCTCTTTAATGCTCTTAAAAAATATTGGACTTCCTCTAGTATCCAAGACCCAATTCCACTCCAGTGTAAGTGTGTCCTGGCATAACTACCAGGATGTAAAAGGCAGTATGCTCACAAGGCAGGCAGTACTAATTTGATGAAGTTAAAAGTGAAGGCAGTAAGTACGAAGTCAAATTTGTTTGGGGTATGACAAGATAGGGGAAGTGCAGCTCTGCTAGTGGATGTGTGAAAAGATGAGAATTCTGTCCCAGGAGAAGATGGTATGGCAGGAGGTGGTGAGAGGAAGCCCACAGTCCATCATATCAGGGGCCTGAGGAAACACTGGAAGGGCTTCTGCTGAGAAGGTGGCTAAACCATGGACACCATGCTGTCTCCATCAATGTAATGATTCAGATCTATATGAGGTGAGGAGGAGGTGAATAATAGGAGGAGAGATTATTAGCCCTAGGCAATGGATTCTTCTATTTCCTTCTCTACAACAGGTGCCAAAAGTATTCAAAACATAATAGTTGCTAACTCAGCATTCAGAGAATTCTACTTTCTCATGCAAGTAGAAAATCGTGATGCTTGTCATGGTGTGTTTTGGACATGGACTTACAAAACTTTTCATATACACTACTGAAGATTGCCTTTATGGCTATGTTTTTTCATGTCTAATATAGGAAACAATATCTAAATATGCAGTCTGGAAGAGGCTTTATCTCTCCTTGGTTTCCTATTCTTATTGTACTCTTTCTAGTCTCATTTGCTTGTCTTAGAACTCTGCATGTCAAATGGAATAAAAAAACCCCAAACCCCTGATTAAATGTAAAATCTCTGAAGCGTAAGAATTATTTGGTAGAATGGCTTCTAAAGGTTTGATAAAAACAACAACCTCTAACTAACTCTATCAATTTTCAGATTGTCTACTTTGGATGTATTGAAAATTTGTCCCTTGACAATTATCTTTTTCTGCTCTGACTATATTTTGTTTCATTGCTGTTGTAGCTTTATAGACTTGCTGACAGTGATGGTTGAAGAATCACGCCATATTGTGGGTAGTTTGCAACTTTTTTTTCCAGCTGAAGACTTTTGATCAGGTGGGTGCACTCAGGCTCTTTTTAACTCATCTGCATTTCTGATTTTAACGTCTGAAGGAAATTCTTGTAACTAAACACAGTCCAAATAATTCTTCTGGCTACACTGTAAGATTATTTTTAGTGCATAGTAGATGTTGGATTAACAGACTGTTCAAGCATTTTCATCCAACATCTTATTTGTTCAGAGGACAACTATGTTGAATATAAGCTGCTTGCTGGGCTTCCCCTTTTGAAATGGTCGCATCTTCTGTATACTGATGGACTGGATCTACTTTTCTTTCAAAGTTTGTTCTTTTTCTTGTACTTTACGGCCTGACTAGACCTGTTGTTAAATTTTGCGATCTTTGCTGCTTTGATCATTCACAAGGGAAGCCCTTGGGCAAGAAAGAAAATGCTAAAGCTGGGTCTTTATGGCATATTGAAGCCTGGAGTTCTGAGGAGTGTTTCTATACAGATGATGCCCTTAGAAAACCTTAGAGACATTTTTGCACATGCAGGTGCATGCACACATAAATGCATTTGAAAGCTACCAGGTCATATAAAAAGTAACAAAGTACATTGTGAAATTTTACAAACTATTTTAAAAGACTTTGAAGCTTTTTTTAGATAGTGCTGGCAATGCAGTGAAAACTATTATATAGGAAAAATGAACTTTGATATTTGAGAACATGTGGATAGATGTTGATATGAAGGTTAACAGATTTATTTATACCTTAAAAACTATCTAAATATTATCTCTGTCTCTCAACTAAATAAGAAATCACACTTCTCAAGCTACATACTGTAATATTAAGATTTCTTTCTTTCATATTTGCAGCACAGTGGAATAAGCTGCTCTCCTCCAAGATCATTGCCCCACAGAAATTCACAGTTTCATAAAATATACAGCACAGAAACTGTGCTTAATAGACTTTGTAAATCTTCTTTTAAAATCAAACCTGAAAACAAATATTTTACAAAATGTTCAGAACTTCAGGAAGTGACCTGTTCTCAAAAGCAGTCATATCTTTTGAGAGGTTTCCTGAGTTTTAGGTCCAAGAGGCCTTTAAGAAATGGTATGAGAGTAAAGGTGAACTGTCTATTTGAAGCATCCATTAAGGCTGGATGTTCTGAAGTCCCTCTCACGTTACCTTTTTGTGTGGAACGCAGTTGCTAATTTGTGAAAGATTCACTCACAGGTACAAAGCAATGTATTCCTGGATGCCCTACTGGTAAGGATTTGAGTCATTTTTATTTTCTTTTAAGGGATAGTTTTCATTTCAAGCATATATTTTCTCTTCCTGATTTAGTGCAGGGTAATTTTTTAACTACTAGAGGTGAATACTGAAAATTAAAAGTAGTAGTTCTTTAATCTACTCGTCCTATTGACTCCAGCATGTTCGATACCTGGACTTGCCTTGTCTTTTCCTTGCCAGATGTCTGAAGAAGTGTAGAGGCTGGAAGAGAGCTGGAGATGAATCTGAATGCTTGCCTTCAGACTAATGGTCCCAAAACGCAATGCCAGAGTTTATAACAGTATGTTTCCTATGAATAATGAACAGGTCTGGCTTTATGAAAAATACCTTGATTCAAAAAGCAATTTAAAAAAAATGACAGAATAACCCTTCTTCACTCTAGTCTGCTAGCGAAGAAAGCAAAATGATAGGAGCATAACATGAAGTACTATTTGCTGACAACTAAATCAAAAAATGTCATCCCACTGTGCACGCAAATATACAGGTAGGAGGAAAATATACGGGTGGGGAATGTACCGTGTATCCTGTTCATTCCCACAAAGGGAGCCGAGTGTATTTAAGGGCCTCTTCTTCGTGGGTTAGTAGTGTTGTGGGTAGAAACAGTGAAATGATGCAAAGTGATGTTTATGATCTCTGTCTCCATTTGAAATCGTGGTTAGTTTCTGTGGCTGCACTGGCTATTTAGACAGGGTTTCTGCTTCATCACTGTAGAGATGAGTTTAACAATCCTTTCTGAGCAAATACTCATTATTTTCCTTTAGCAAAATCCTGCTCTTTATGAAAAAGGGGAGGGGGGAAATATCCCAAAGTCCCTCAATACCCTGTCATATAGTTGTGATAAACTGCGTGGGATTTAGTCTCCTATCTAGAGCTCCCCAAGGAGGCCTTGTTATAAGTAGTCTTTGGAGAATAAAGTATAAGAATAAGCAATCTTTAGAGAACTAACACAGAACCCTCCAAACATGAAATTGTATCTGGGCCAGACATCTTGTGTTACAGATCAGTGCAGAAACATGATGATGACAATAGCTTACATATGCAATGAACATAACTCCCCTGAAGATTCAGAGGTAGGTTGTACGACACACATAGGGCATTTATACCAAGCTGATTGTGATTGCAAATATTTTTTTTTACAGATTATTCTGTCAGTAACCAGAACCCTTGCTTTCTGAGAACCATCGCACCAGCTACATGTGTAAGCTGTGAAGTTGAAAGCATAATAACTATTTTGCTAGAAAACAGAAGATATTCACATGTAGTGAGACTATTAGAAACAACATGGAATATGAAAACTAGTGTTATAGTGGAGCTCCAAAAGTTAGTTATGTTTTCAGAGGGCAATGAATGAAAATAGATGTGAAATTCATATCAACATTGATTATACTATATTTAGGACAGCACAAATGGTCAAAGACAATAAGAAGTGCATATAATTTATTCTAGCCCCAAGTCCTTCTTCCATCCCCTTAGTTTGCCATTTTCCCCAGAACTACATATTGCAACAATGGAGAAATGAT
The DNA here is from genome assembly GCF_017976375.1 of Cuculus canorus. NCBI lineage: Eukaryota > Metazoa > Chordata > Aves > Cuculiformes > Cuculidae > Cuculus > Cuculus canorus. The sequence continues at coordinate 116,814,890 of NC_071401.1, read as the reverse complement.
GTGACAACTTTGTGTTCTGCTAGAATTTTTTTTTCTGGCTTTTTTTTTTTCATAATGATGAAGATTTTTATGTAATTGTTGATATTCTTCTTGTCTTCGGCTAGTACTGAAGATATGGAACACTTCAGACACCAGTTTTAATGCAAAATGAAATGGTTGTTTCTGAAAGCATTAGCTCGAGAGGGAACAAGTCTAGTCAAAATAATGTGACACTTCCTATTTCTCCACTCTTGCTGAAACCTAAACTGGGAATCTCCCTTCTCAGTGACCTCTCTTTTCAGAACCTTACAGCCTCAGTTACCTAACTATTCCTCAGTATGCACTATGGCTGAAATTGTTATGTTTGTACTAAAATATTCTTGAAAACTAAGTATCTTGCCAGACTGTTATGTCCAGGCAAGCATGAAAATTGTAATAATAAAAGGGTTTGCTTTGTACTCTTTACATTTACACTTTCAAATTCCAATTACAAAAATGGCCACTGCTAAAATGTAAACAAGTATCAAGTTATCTGCAGTGTCTTGTCTAACTTCAGTGACAAATGACTTTTTAAAAAAATATAATTTCTCAACCCTCCGAAGCTTTACTGAGTGTAAAATACTAAATGCTGAATAAGTGCTTTTGATGCAGAGGGTTAGACACTTCTAAAAAAGCCTGCCTCTGCTTTTCCAGTTGCTCAACCACATGTATCTTAACAGAACTGGAGTAGCAATCATAGGACAGAGAAGAATATGACTTCAGAAACTTAGGGTAGTACATTGGCAGTGTAATTTAGACAAAATCTGAAGCTTCCTCCGTCTGTCTCTTTCTTTGTCTTAGTCATGTGTAACTTAATGGGGATTGCTGGGCATTTTTCTGAATCTCTAAATTTGGGTTGGCTTGGATTCCAGAGTTTGATATTGGGTTTTTTCCTTCTGGCCCTACCGATCCTGAGGTGACTAAGACCCCATTTCAGCAACTGGCAATCTTTCTTAAACAGTGGTCTGATGCACCCACCTCTGTAGTTTAGTGGCATATGCAACGTATATTGTGCCTGCAGGATTCCTGTAATTTGCTTTTTTAATACATGCAAACCCATTATGTTGTCACATTTGTTGTCTTCTGGTGTTTTACAGGCTGTTCTCAAGATGATAGCACCTTTCCATCTGTCAGAAGTGTGTTTACTTTTCACAGGAAGTTTTCTTGTAGATTCTTTTCTGACGGACCTACTAGGACATAATTATTCTAAGCAAGAGCAGGGGAAACAAAGTTATTGTGTAACAACATCCTTTTCTTGCACTATTGCTAGTAATGCAGGAATGTATCTTAGACTTAGTGAACACATTCAAGAACTAATGCCAACAACTGACAATAGATACAAGATGAGAACAGATTAGTGATAACAAGGACAGGGGGACAAGTTTAGACACAGCATGTAACTCAGCACAGTATGTAACTCATCAAGAAGCTCTTGCAGCAGAAACTACAATGCAGCATGATGTTACAGAAATAAATTTCTTAGAATGGTGCAAGTAATGGATTTTTCTATCTAGTGGGCAAATTTAAGCATGGTGTATATGTGTGTGGAGAGAAGGCTCCTGTCGATTCAACGAGCAAAGTTCTGATTTTTATTTGGTAACACAAATATTGAGGAATGTCATTCTGTTCATAGCTACAAATGCTATAACGGCAGAAAACACTTGGTGCAAAACTAAAATAATTGACTTTTGAAGGTGTTTAAACCTTTAAAAATTAAGTTAGTTTCAAAATGGATGTGCTGTTCTATTTTTGAAATATTGAAATGTTTTGATTTTTCTCCTGTCCTTCCTGCTTGAAAGTATTTATCAAGTCTGGTCAAATTTGTGGATTCTTATCTTGGGGTACATTAGAAGGCAAGAAAATTAAAAAGAACTTTTGCTTTTGTGTAAATTCACTGCATGAATAGTTCATCGTATTTATATCCAACAGCTTTTTGTATACAACATTTTTTTCCCCAGAAAATTAAATGATACATTGCAATCAACTTATCAAACACTTCTGTCAAGAAATTTTTGTTTAAAGAAAATTAACTTCAGAGAACACTTGTGAAGGTTACATTGAAGTTGTAATAGTTTGGATTTTCCATTTGAAACATTTAAAAGGTTCATCTCTCAGAAGATTGCATTTTTCAGTCAACATGAAACAGGTTTATGAATACTATGAGTATGAATTTGTTTTCTATTTAAGCACATCTTCATGGGCAAAATTACTGCATGTGTAATTATGTGCATACATATAAACTGAGAGTTTTCTGTAATACGAGAGTCCTAAAACTTCAGGAACATCATACACACTCATGTGTTGTGCAGTTTTTTACGTAACGTAGGCATTTGCAATCACGTAACTAACAAGGTTCACATTAAGATTCCAAAACTATCTCCTTTCTATGTAGCACTTAAAGGGTAGAGGCTTTTGCAGCCACCCTAAACTTCTTGCTCTCTCTAAACATCCCAGATGTCTTATATCTGCTCTGGGATTTTCCATGTGGCAGCAGTGTGAACTTGGACTAATTTTATTTATGTATTAATATTTTTGATACACTGAGAAAGGCAAGCAAGGGAAGCAAAAGGTTTAATAGGCTCAAAAGTCTTGAGGCATTTCTTGTTGAGGCACTGAAAGCTTTGAGACTGTCTTGCGTATGAGAAGGAAGGGTAGCATGACGTCATAACAGAAAAGGATCCATACTTATCAAGGACACATTTCCTTATCAGGAAGCTATATAAATATCAGGCTTCTTGTCTCTGTATGTTTATCTCAGACTATGAAATTGCAGGTAATGAGGTGGTGTAATGCAGCAGCTCTGCTGCGATGATTGTTTTCATCGCCATTTGAGTCATCCGTCTGCAGACCTTAATAATATCAGAATAATGCTGTAAGGACAGGAGCTCTCTACTCTGTCTCTTTACATTGGCAAAACGGTCTCTTGAAACTGATCTCCTTTACTCATGTCTTACTTGCTGTTTATAATGATTTGGGCCACTTAGGCACATTTTTGCCTTTACCTTGGAAAAAGAAAAACCCCTCTCTTGTGAAACCTCATCTGGAGTGTTGTGTCCAGTTCTGGATTCCTCAAAATAAGAAGAATATAGAACTGTTGTAATGGGTACAGAGGAGGGCTACAAAGATGATCAAACAGCTGGAACACCTCCCATATGAGGACAGGCTGAGAGGGTTGGGCTTGTTCAGCCTGGAGAAGAGAAGGGTTCAAAGAGACCTTATAGCGACCATCCAGTGCCTGGAGGGGCTACAAGAAAGCTGGGGAGGGACTGTTCACAAAGGCTTGTGGTGATAGGATGAGGGGGAATGGCTATAAACTGGAGAGGATCAAATTTGGACTAGACATAAGGAAGAATTTCTTCACTATGAGAGTGGTGAGGCACCAGAACAGGTTGCCCAGGGAACTTGTGAATGCACCATCCCTGGAGGTGTTCAGAACCAGGTTGGACAGGGCCCTGGGCAGCCTGTTCTTGTGGGATGTCCCTGCCCATGGCAGCGGGGTTGGAACTGGGTGATCTTTAAGGTCCCTTCTGACCCAAACTATTCTATGATTCTGCAATTTTTTAGGGAGTTGGTTGCCTTTAGTTATGTTTTCAACCTCTTAAAAATCTATTGGAAGGGAGTAAGACAGTATATTTGTGTTGTGTAGCTAGGTTCATTTCTAATGTTCTAGGAAGCTTGTAAGAGGGACATATCTGTTGATTTTGTATGTGCATGGAAATTGGAAGATGATAGTGTTTTCTTTCAACGTGAAATGTGATTCATTAAAATACTTCTCACAGTTGTTATTTTTCCTTTAACAATGATGTGCATGAGCTTAACCCCCAGATACAATAAAGAGGGATCAAAACAGTAAATAGCGTAAAAATAAATAGAAATAAATTAGTAGAAAACCTCTTTTTTAGAAGTCCTAGAATTTCATGTCAAATAGGTTTGACAGGGTGTTGAGCAAACTAAATTGCTAGTATGAGATAGAATGAAGATTTTGTGTATTTCTTTTGTTGTTCCTTAGCTCTGGTTGTAATATAATTTAGTTTCTTATGCAGCAAAAGAAGTTTGAGTCCTCTTCCTTGTCAAAGAAAATATTACTAAGTTACAGTAGAAAAATAAAAAAGAAGATATTGTTGAAAAATCTTGTATCTCTGTATTGCTTGTGACAAAGTATGTACTGTATTGATGGTTTGTAGGTTTAAATAGGTGTATGTCCTGTGGAGATGTCCTCACAGCACCCTCAGATAACTACTGTTGAGTTTTTGGGGAGAGCGTGAGGGGGGTACGAAGTGTGAGCAGAGGAACTGTTGGTTTTATTTTATGTAATTTCAAAATGTTGCAAAAACTGTGTGTTAAGCAGTTTAACTTTAGGTTGATTTGAGTTAGTATTATGCAGGATTAATTTTCTTTATAAAAATGAAAGACCAATTTTAAATTTTGGCTTGGTACACTTCTGAGACTGGTCTCGACTTAAACCGTGTATTTTGTAAAATAAATCGCTTAGCTTGTAGAGCCATTAATTACCTCCAAAACACACCCTTCACTCTTGTGAACCAGTATTCATCACACATTTCTGACACGAATTTCCACATAGCATTGGTACAAATATATCAATATTTAAAAGTTAAATACAAATGGATCCAGATGAAAGCCAATCACAGGGGTCCCTATCTGGCAAATATCTATGCATTTAACTTTATGTACGTGAGGATTAACAATGATTTTAACTGGATTATTTATGTAAAATTAAGCACATATGTTGAGACCCATTTATGTCATTTACTTCTCACTAAGGACATGAAAATGAATATTAATAAACTCTGCAGATGACTCTTGCAAAGATGCTTGTATGTAGGCAGGTGCTTAATTTTTAAGGTCTGTAGAGTCAAAGTATTTGTGTCTCTAAAATGTAAATATGTGCAGAAGACTTGGCAGAATCAACCCATGTGTCTAAGCAGATGTATTTATAGTATCAAACCACACTGGTTTACTTAGAATAAAGCCATTATTTGAGCGACTTTTCAAGATGAAAAGACTGGGAATTTGGAATGGCAATGAAGTTCCAAGTGTTATTAAAAGAAAAATAGCCTTGTACTAGCTTCCTATTAATTTTAATTGTATTACACCTCATTCTTAATTCAAATGAGCTAAACTCATCACTTGCTGTAAATCCATAGGGTGTTTATTTTCACTCATATTTTCTCCCATGGAATGTATTATTAGTACATCATATTTGAGTCTTTGCTTATTGCAGATAAGTCCTTTTTCCATTCAGCAATAATTTCATATTCAAATAGTGTATACATAGCAATGTGATTTAATTCTCCAGTTTATTTATTTTTGAAAGGCTAATGTTTTCCAAACCACAATTTAAAGGTGCATGTAGCAAGGCAATTTGCAGGTTCCCAAGTGGGTCAAGTTGTGTAAATTGTCATCTTGAATTGACATGCAAAGGAAGGTTCTAAGCTGTCTTAAATGACACGTGGGGCCAGGCAAGAGTAGGTTAAAAAGCAAATCAAATGAAAAAGAAATTTGCCCAGCAGGAATTCTCTACATTGCAGGCAAAACTGCAAGACTTGTGTAAGTCACTGCAGACAGAACAGGAAAACAGATTGTAGTTATTTATTCTCATAATTTTTCCCTCATTCAAAGAAGGAATTCCATAAGCATTCTATTTTAAGAAAAGATAGTGGCACTTAGATCCTTTCTGTGAATTGTGTGATCTCTCACTTTATGTCATCAAGAGCAATTTAGCTCCTTTCTGCCAATATAGGCAACACTGTGCATATAAAAAATCTTTCTTTTCTCCAGTAGAGGTGGTTCTAATATTTTATCAAGGATTTCTGTGAAAGTAGTATGTGAATATTTCTGCAAAAGAACACTTTCCTAGATGGGCACAAAAAAATTTCTCATTAAGACTTTCTCTATAGATATTTATTGGGTCCTGGAAAATATGACCCAAATCCTATATGTGTAAGCCATTGCTGCGCTTGCAAGAGACTTGTGCCATCAACTGAAATTAGCATAAATAAGTGTGCAATGATTAGAGCATGTTGGCAGTGTAGAAATATGGTCAACTTGTGAGTTAAATGATGCTATTGCAAATTATTCTGGGCTTGAAGGGTGTGTTGGTAACGCTTAGTGGTAGAGGATTATGATCCCATATATAGGCTGGCTGGTAGTTTCGGGGATTTCTAATTGTCTACGGTAGAACCTTCGACTAATTTCTCAGCCCTACTTTGTTGAAGGATTCTTGGGAAAACTTGTACCAGTGCAAGTGAACACAGGAATGCACTTCTCTCAAGCTAGTGTAGATTTTCTAGTAACCTGTGACACCACTTTGATTCTGCACCTTCTTGTCTGCTTAAACAAGCCTGACAGAATGTAAAATCATCAACTATTATTGTACCACTTTTCAATCAAAGCGATTCTTACTACATGCTGTCAGTTGCTTTCAGAAGAGAAAATGATGATGGCCAGCAGCAGTTGGAAGCTGATAATTTCTCGACATTTGAGCTAGTGGAAGAGAGCAGGACATTCTCCAGGAATATTTATTTAAATTTTAAAACTAATTTTTTTCAGCTCCATTCATTCCTCAATGGTTCATTCTGACTCAGAGGGAATTTAAACTGAATGGCTGATGTGCATTTTGGGGTTGTTGCCAAAGTGACATTTTGTTTGCTTTTAAAGAATTGTCATGGTCTAGAAATTTTGAAGGCAATGTAAGCACTTTACAAAAAAAGAAGACAAAATACAAGAAAATTAAATATTGGACACCTCTGTTACATCATTTTATGTGAAGACACCTCTGACTGTGTCCAGAAATGGTTGCACTGCGTTAGTAGGAACAATTCTACGAGGTGAAAGGCTCATTCATACATTTGGCTCAGTTGGAGAATGGAGACATCACTCATCTGTTGCAATGAACACTTGAGATCAGACATCACAGATTTGCAGAAAGCTTTTTTTGTAATCAGAGTGCAACCCATAGTTTCTTTATTTAACTCATGTGTGAACTTTGGATTGCATGCGCACAATACAATTTTAATCTACACTTGTTGGAGAAGTTGATTTTGGTTTGCTGTCTTGTACAGCATGCATTGGGCCTCAGGGAAATATTTATTTCTTACAGACCTGCTGTAGGTTTAAATAACAGAAGGTTTTGTGGTTCTTGTTTTCTCATTGTCTTCCTCTCAATCATGATTTAAATGAAAAGTTATGCCTCCTTGTAGGATGAGACATAGTATGGGTTTAGACCTTTAAGACCTATCCCTTAGGATAAATCCATAAGGTAATTCTATTTTCTGTGGTTTAAGTATGAGACTGAATAGATAAATTCTGTTCCTTGATGGTAGATTTCTGTTGAGGTCGGGGCGGGGGAGTGGGGTGAGGAGAAGTGCTTTCTTCCCTTACGCTTCCCTTATGCCTTGTTGCGTGTAAAATTACTCTGCGTGATTTGTGCCTGTCAGATAATACTATGAGATTTCTGCCTCTCCCTCCCCCTTTTGAACATTATCCCAACTTTAATGTCAGTGTTTTTCATTATCTTCCCAGATCATGATTAGTTGGATCTTTAAAACAGAGAGAGATTGAGAAGCCTTTCAAAAAGCTTGCTTTATTTTTTTTGATCATATCTCCTTTTGTGATGGGGCTACGGTATAATCTTTCCTAAAATGTTGCCTGGGATTTCCCATTCAGTGTCTTCATTACCACAGATTTTGTGCATCTACTGCAGAACTACAGCTTTCGATCAGCTCAGTAAAACCGAAAGTATTGTCTTGTCATTGCATTTCAATTTAGTGTGGCCTCCACTGGAACTTTATCAATGTAAATTCTGCCATTTTGGAAATGCTTCCTGGTGTGAGTCACTGCTAACATACATACTTGCACTCAAATTACTCATCTCTCTATACTTCATTATTTCATAACATGTTAAAATGTCCAAAATTGACAAGTTGGGGGAAAATGAAAAGGAAGTAAAGAATGAAATTAAAATATTCCCCCTTGAACTGTGGATTTCAAAGGGAAATGCTACTTGCATGGGATTAGCTGAATTTCTGCTTTTTTGGATGTTCCTATTCTGAATTACCCTCATATATATTTTTTTTTATGAAGTTCTTAGTGTATTTTCAGAGTATATTTTAAAACCATCTTTGGCTTTTACTGCTGAGCCTTTTGTTGCTTCGTTGTGTTATTAAAGTCTCTGGAAGCAAATGTATTAACCTCTTGTTGCCACAATCCAGCTGTTTGTCAGAGTTAAACTTAAACTTGCTTTCTCAGGAGAAAAAGTGAATAGAGGCTTCTTTCAGTCAACTTTGCACTAACATAGACTTCTAACATTAAGAACAATCTGAAAGCAGTTATGTAGTAGACACTTCAGGTGGTATTGAGTAGCTGCATAGGGTTTAAAATAGTTGTTTCTCATCCACAAGGCAATAAGTATGGGCTTGATAAAAGTCAGTAGGAAGATGAGCATCCAATAAGGAATCCACTCATCTTGCAATGAGCCCCAAGTATTCCAGAGTCAATGTATTTTCATTTCCTTATAACATACCTTTTCTTCTATCACCTTATTTTCTGTATAATTTCTACCCTGTTCCTTAGAAACACAAGAAAGAGTTAGAGTAAGCCACCTCTTAACATGTAGTACATGATGTTTCCATTCGTCTCCTGGAACAGTTACATATTTAGTTGCAAGAACTAATGTCCAACAGTGTCAGAGGAAGGGACTGGTGCCATAATGTCAATCCAGCAGCAGGGCAGGAGCTGAGCTTGAGCCACTGGCTACCCCAGTGAACTACTCACTGGAGCACGAGTCAGTTTACCAAGTTCATCAGCAAAGCAAGACTTTCCAAGGGACAGGAAGGGGCCTAGGCTCTTGCATTTGAATTAATAAACATCGTCTTCCTATAAACTTTGAACCCTGTGCCAAGTCCTAAATATCACAAGTATTTTTCTGAAATATATGCATGCACTCATATTCATTAGTGATATCACTGTTTTACTGGAATTCACTTGAAGCTAGTTCTATGTCCACTACAGTCAAATAAAGGATAAGTGCTGACTAAAAAATGGGATGAATTTTTTTTCTGAGTAATTTCTACTGTGGTTTGTTACAAGCAAAGTAGCAGTGACACTTGCTATAGAGTGAAACAAGGTTTTTAAAATTGTTGAGTTACTATTTAAAACCCTGTCACTGACTAATTACTTTTTTGATTGATGAGGCTATGTGCAGTCCAGGAGGAGGGAGATGAGCATATTTCAGGGAATGCTGGAATTACAGGGCAGTGTGTGTACTGTGAGAGTGGGCTAAGCGGAATTCCAGGAAAAAATTACTACAAACTGACTTGGTAATTAAATAACCCTTCGCCCTTTGATAGGCAAACAATCTTAAGGTTTTCTGTACAGGGATAACATCATACAGCAAGTTGGGGTGAGTGTTTACAATGAGCTGTCTAGACCTCACTAAAGCCCTGTGTGGGTACACCCAATGCCTGTGCAGTGTGGCTACACGATTGCTGTGAGTATCCTGCAGCAATGTCTACTTACCCTGTCCAACTGGACTAAGTTCCTGGTGCTGGCTGCTCCCTTCTTGTGAAGACACACAGTCCAAGTGGCCCCAGAGGCTGCTTTCACACTAGAGTCTTTATGGTTCATGAAAAGTATGGTTTGGTTTGCTCAGGGATGTGATTGTCCCTTAAACTCCTGTTTTGAATGTTTAACTTTAAGGACTCTCCTAACTTTGTTCTTCTTTCTGTCCCTGAGTTTCAGATTTCAACCATGTGCTGGTAGTCACTTTATTGTGGTAAGTTTTAACTAAATGAATGCATGACTGTTATGCATTTGCCTTTGCACTAAAATATTTGGTATATGCAGCATCCCTGATTACTAACTTGGCTTCATCTTCCTTGCATCTCTTGGTAATGATATTTTTGAGATGGGAGATGTTAATCCCTTTGTTGAGATCAGCCATATGCTCTTTTCCTCTGATTATAATTACTTTCTTTTTATAAATTGCCACAGCATTATTGAATGTGCATTGGTAAGGGAATTTGCACATTGGCTGGCAGAGAAAATGTTACAGGTGTGAACTATGCTGTGTAATAATCTTCACAAGCGCTGTCTGATTTTTTTTTTAAGTTTTTAATCAAAATCATACTCTTATTGAAGTAGAAATGTTGAAAGAAATGGATTATTCTGACAAACTTTGATAGGAAAAAAGTTGAAACATTAGCTTTTGACAACTCTGATTCATTTTCTCTCTACTTGAAATTTTAATATCGGCTATTGGTATGCTTAATATCATATGCACATATAATTTGCATTTAAGCTTCTGTTTATCTTGTTCCAATCTCTTTCTCTGCTCTAAGGAAAGGTTAACTAAAATTGCCATTTCTGATGTATGTTGCCCAAATAATTTTTAAAGTTCTCAAGTCTATTACCTCTATAAGTGATCTATTCTAGTGTTTTAACTTTTTTGCCAGTCCAGAACAAAACCAAATGTGCAATATTAAATTTCACAGTGGAAAAGATTTTAGTAGTGGACCAACTAAACAACAACTCTTTGCCTTTTTATGTTGGGCCATGATTTCTTTGTGTTGTGTAAGCTAAGCAGAGCTAAGCCTAGGGTCTATGATGGTCAGGTTTTGCTGGGAGACTAAGAAAAAACCCAAACCAAACGAACAATACATCAAATGGATGTTTTTGTTTTGTGGGATTGTTCTTTGTTAAAATTAGCCACAGTTATGTGTTTGAAAGCATTGCTGTAGTGTTACTAGACATTCAAAGCTTTAAATGAGGATTTAGTTTCTATTTTTCTCCGATGGGGTATAAAATCGACTGTGCATTTCAGAGTTTCCTGTCATTTTCTTCCGATGGAAAACTTTCATTCTAAATCCTTCCAATTACATTCTGTTGTCTCCTGCTTGAATCTGGTTAGGACTCTTCACTTCCTTGTCCTTATTCTTTGGGCTGCCTTGCACAACTTCCCCAAGATTTTCAAAATCAGTGAAACTGTTTTGTTTCATTTTTCCTACATGAATAGTTCTATTTAGAGAAATAGCATCCATTAAAACCTAGACTTGCACAGTTGCAGTACTAGGGAATCTGGATCTGAATCAGTTTTGCAGATTGAGCTATCTTGCATTTCTGGGAGTGTGCTGGAGACCCTACCAAGGGAATGGTGTCAATGAACGTGAAGCTGTGACTTCATGAGATTTGCCACTGAAGATTAAATTCAGAGCCTCCAATGAGATGTCTGAAATGCTGATCTGAAAATTCAGGAGAATAATCATGTATGAAATATTAATAATGCTATGTGGCTGGTTTTTGCCTGTTTCCCATAGGGATAAGACTGCAGAAGTCCTCTTTCACACGGCAATTGGCCTATGTGTATATAAGGACAGATGTACTGTGAGGTTAGCATAGGGGCATGAATAGTTCATTGTAATGTGCATGTCGCATTGTAAATTTGTGAGGTTGCTAATTCCTTCATAATTTGTTGTGTATCAATCAGTCGTAACAGATGGCCCAAAATAGCTTCTAACAGGCTTCTCAGATTCCATCTCTCTGGCCTGGAAATAAACATGTTTCTTTACTTTATACTGCCTAAGGTGAATCATTGCAACTCTAATGTCTCCTCACAGGTTTAAAAAAATTATGCAGATAATGTCAATTTAACTGCTAATCTTCTGTAGTCCAGCCAGTATTTTTTTATGAGACGTAGAATCTAGCATTTTACAAGCGTTGTGTCAGGCGCTATCTCTACCACTATATCTAGTTATATCTATTAAAGACTGAATAGTGATTAAATACAGATTCAATAGCTCTCTGCATATAGGTTGCAAATATATGTTCATTCTCACTTTTAAACAAAGTAAATGATGGTCACACATAAGGAGTTGGGGGAAAAGAAAGTATATTAATTAAGTGATGTCAGAATGAAGTTCACCAAATGCAGATGACTGGTTGTTTTAAATTTTCAGATACAGACAAAAGAAAAATCCAGTATATGCCAATTTCATCTTAACAACTCTGCTCCGTTTTTCAAAGCCCAAAATTAAATCATACAACTTCTTTGAATATGTACATGTAGTAGCAGACATGATTTTCTCTGCTCTTATATATTCTTATAAGCAAACATTCTTTAAGGCTATTGAAGAGCCATAGGCTGTATTTAAAACCAGAATTAATGCATTTTCTAATCCCCAGCATGGCTTTGAACATATCAAACAGCATTTATTAAGTGCAGAAAGATAAACATAAGACCATACTTCTCTGTTCTGCAGGCATTAAAAAATCTAATTGGGACAACAATTTCTGACCATGAAACAGAGGAAACAGTTTTATATATATATATATATATTGCTGTTTTCACATTAGCTAAAATTAGGCTAACTTTTTCTGATGAAATATTTCTGTTCTGGAAAAAAAAAAAGATGATCAAATTAATCCTGATTATTTTAAGGCATGCAACTTTCCCAGTTGCTTCCTGAAGAATGATGAATATAATTGTTTTGACTTCATTATTTGCCTTTTTAATACAAATAATATTATGTTTAATAGCAAATCAAAATGACCTGACAGTTATTTGTTCAGGTTGAACAGTTGAAACATGGCAATAAGGTCAGAACAAAAGTTTATTTTGATCAACCTGCAATGAAACCATTTATGGGGGAGGCAAAAGTAGCTAGAAAAGTCAAATATTCTTTTTTTTTTTTTTTAAGGAAAAAAAACCCACTAAATTTCTTCGAACCTTTCTGTTATTGGAGTTCTAACTGGATATGTTCTGCTTTTTATGGCTGGGTATTAATAGTGAATATTTCTTTTTTATTTGATAGTATTAGGAGAAAGCAACACTGGTGATCAGTAAATATTAATGATAAAATACTGTATGCTCATAAATTCATCATTTCATGTGTTAATTTTTTACACAGAAAAAATCATTGAAGTTTAATGTAATGAAGCAAAATATAAAAGTAGAAATAATAGATGACAGTGGATTTTTAAAAGTTTTTTGTTTCAGGTAGTCTCTAAACTTGTGCATCTGTTCTGATTTTGAATGAATCCAATTTTGAAATGTTGTAATACCTGCAAGTGTAGCTCCCAAGTACTCTAGTTTATTTTCTTGTCACTGCAGGAGACATTTGTTATTGGCAATCTCAAAGGAAAGCTACAGTCTTGAGTGGGAAATGAAAAAGTAATTTTCATTAAAATACAACAACTTACTTGCATGAAAATTTGAGACTACAGCCAATTCAGCCATGTAAATAAAACAGATGTTTTCTTGTGATAAAAAGGAGAAAAACATGGCAGAGAATTAAAAAAAAGCATGACTTTTTATGCTTGCTTGAACGATTATACAGATTGCAGGCCAGGGAAATAAGAGATTCAGAGCACACTTCTAAATCTTCAAACTTTCTCCCTATATCGGGGTCTCCAAATGAGTTTTCCAACCCAAGAGAGGCAGCTCATCTCACTTATTAAAATGATGATCTGTCCATAGTTAATGACAGAAAATGAAGTCCATCAGAAATGTGTACAGTGGCACAAGGTATTCGAAACTTATTACTGGGAAACCTTTGGGTGTCCTTTAAAAGTCCAAATAGCTCTGATTTCAAATGGTTTGCCTTGTAATAAAAAAATCATTGAAGTCAGATACTTTTCAAAACTAATTAAATTGTTTTGAAAAAGCTGTTTAAAAAAAAAACATTTTAAAAATTTTCTGAAAGATCATTGAAGACTCGATTTTTCCATCAAAATCTATTAGGTTGTACTTTCAAGCAACATTGCTTGATGTATGGATTGTTTGTTTCCCAAGGACTGTGTGCAAAGGATGTGACAATATTCTCAAAACCTGCTGAAGTATGAAGTGTCACTCAGAAGGGAAGAGACCTGCCTAGCCCTTTGCCTTCTCCTGACCGCCGAATGACCTGGATACACCTCTCAGCCATTCAAGAGCTGAAATAGAGAAATAGAAATTCCTTTGTGGAGGAACTGTCAATGATGCCTCAGCAGCAAGACTCGCTGAGCATTAACTTTTAAACATAGCTTCTCAAGTCTGAGGCAAATCACAAGAGAGCACTATTTTTCACAGAAAGGGTCATCGGGCACTGTCAGAGGCTGTCCAGGGAGGTGGTTGAGTCACCATCCCTGGAGGTATTTAAAAGGCGGGTAGACGAGGTTCTCAGAGACATGGTTTAGTGCCAGATAGGAATGTTTGGACTTGACAATCCAAGAGATCTATGATTCTATTTAAGAATTAAAATGGGAAGATGAGCTGGATCGGCTGAGATATGGTGGAGATGATGCCTTGTGAGTGCTTCAGGACTTTCTCCCAGGAAGGTGGCCACTGATGGCAACCCCTGCCTTTGGCTGGAGAAAGCCCTTGCTGTAGCCATGTGACCAGCCTAGGCCAGGTTCTTTTCAGGAAAACCACCTTACACTGCTGAAACTTGCCACTGGTAGCTCAGATCCACTTTGGAGTATTTTGGGGATGTCTGAGGACACCAGCAAGCTGAGACCTCCACTCCTCCCTGACTCTCCAGGCTTGGTATGCCAATTTGTCTCAGCAGTGCCACTAAGGAAGGGTGTCCATGCCCTGACTGGGCTCCCTGTGTGTCACCTCAAGCCCCTTGAGGAGTCCTATCAATGCTGTTGTCCCAGCTGCCTTACGAGCTGGGAGCTGCAGCCATCCAGAGGGACCCTGTCCCGTGCAGCTCCCCAGTGCTGGTGCACTGGTGCAGAGAGGGAGCTTCGCTCCTGCACCAAAACCCTGTGGGGAGTTGGCTGAGGGTCTGCCCAACCCTGCTGAGATCCAGCCTGCATTGAAAGGACAATGTGCCTGGCGCCTCTGCCTACTGCTGCGAGCGACTTTGAGCTAGAAGCCGTTGGGAAGGGGACAGCCTTGCTGCTGGCCCTGCTGCAATGGTCTCCTGGTGGTTTCAGCTGAGTAATGGGATGTGCATGCCAGCAAAAAAGACCGTACTGTGTTTCTTAAGAGAAAAGGAGAGCAAAAGAGGGTGTATATTATTCTTGAAATGAAACAGCATTTTATCTGTGTGAATTCACCGACTTTGATTAAAAATAAAGCACTAATAGTAGTGGAAGAGAGACCCTGCGTTGTCACACACGAAGTGAAAGGTGACTGCGGAGATTGCAGTAAATAATGCAGTCATACATGTTCTTGAAGGTTATGCTCTAGGTACTTAGTCTTACCTAGTCTTTAACTTGACTCATTCCTTTTATTCTGTTAATTTTTAAGACCAGCTATGTTGCCAGCCCAACAAAATAAGAAAAATAAAATCTTCAGGCAGATTTACATTCATGGGGGCCAAGGCCTAAAATACAGAATTAGTGTACACTCTATTAGAACTACTAGATATGATATCAATTGTCATGACAAAGAGACATTTTAAATGCTAATGACGCCTAACAACTCTGTAAAATTATAACAACTAAGTATGTTTTGCCATGTCATTTAAGGATTTTGTTGTACACAAGTAATATCTGAAAAAAACTCTAAAAGATGAATATAAAAAGGCTGTTTTCAGTGTTGTCAGTAAAATTTGGTTTTATTGTATAATGGTAGTGGTTGTACCTTCTCCCTTGATATATTTTTTTGAGAATAAAAGCAGTGGCTTGGAGCTGGAATAATTGAAAATCACTCAGTCTAAGCTTAAAATATTTTAAATTCCACTATTGACAGCATAACAGTTTCTCAGTACTGCTCATGAATATGTTGTCTTTTGGCATAAATGAATTTAGAAAAACTGGTTGTACACATGACTAGTGAAAAGATGAAAGAAAAAAAAAAAAGGTTTAGCTAGTTTCAACTTCTAGAAAACTTGGAAATGAAAGGATTATTTCACCACTACCACTGTCACCAGTAGAATAGGGTTTATCAGATTGTTCTATTGGGTAAAGTACGATAAAGGTTATCTTGTAAATGAAATATTATAATGTGAGTTTTAAATGTCCATCAAAAATACAGTCATAACAAAAATCAAGGTTTTCTGAATTTTCTTTGAAAGCTTACAAACCGCTGGCCATTACTGATGTTAATAGGTTTTGAAGTATTCCATATATGTTTTATCTGAGTGATTTTTAAATGTGGGGATAGTATTTTTAAGTGATCACCAAGCGTGAGATTTCAAAATATGTTTCACTCAGTTAGGGGTGGAGGCAGAAGGAAGTTGAAAACATTAAAATCTAGGTAAAAGGAAAAACTTTGAGAGGATTTTGGAGCATCAGATCGTTTAGCACAGACTGAGTTTCAGATGCTTGTATTTTTTATTTGCATTCTTTCTTTGTGCTATATTATAAAAGCCATACATCACATTTTATGTAATAGATAACTAATAGTTATTAGTGTCCCAATACTATTAAATTTGAAAGTTTTGTCATGCTAGATGTCATATTTTTATTAATTTTTATGTTTTGTCCCTCTGACATCCCCTAATGTTTTGTTGTTGTTGTTACTGAACAAAGGTAATAAAAAGGCTCTAATCATTAACAGTATGAATGGAAAACCAAATACTTATTTTGGAGTAACTCTTTGGAAGGGCTCTCTTACTCTGATTTATAAGATGATGACACTGACACTGAAATATAAATTGTCAGTTCTTTGCTCTGCTTTTGGATGAGTTCTTAAAAAGAATAGGTCAGTCCTCAGCCTTGAATCATAGTTCTTTCTGAACCACAGTTATCCCTTAATAAGGCAGTTTTGTACACAAGCTGTTAGACTAAGAGATCTCTGAAGTGCTTAGGGACATGGTTTAAGGGAGTGTTAGGAATGGTTGGATTCGATCCAGGGGGTCCTTTCCAACCTGGTGATTCTATGATTCTCTGGAAAATATGTTACTCTGCTAGGGTATGTTGCAGTAAAAGTAATGGGAAAAAACAGAAGTCTAAGAAAATCAAGTTCTGGCAGATAAATAATGGACATATTAGTGATATTTAAAGAAAAATGTTAAGTATCTGTAATTATCTTTGAGAGAGCCTTGTTATTGAGGCAGAGCAAGAGAGCAAACTGTTGGCTTTGAATGGTAGTGTGTAAGAAGAATTGGTACAAATTGAAGTAGACACAGCTGCTATCAGTGATGGAATTTATTTTTTTCACCTGATGCATTTGTTAGTTCTGTATGTATTTCTTATTTTACCAGGAGTGGAACAAAGTATTTGGTGAAACAGATCTTCTTTCAAATATTCTTTTTTTTCATGTCTGCTTTCTGAGAAGAGTATGAAAATGGCACAGAGGAAGGAAAAAAATAATCTCTGCTTGATAATGGGGTTTGAATACAATTTCAAAGTTAAGTTATTTTCTTTTTCATGTATGGAGTGTTGTACCCCTGCCTTGCCATATACCACCACTGAAATGTGATTGTTATAAAATCTGCATGATAAAATGCATAATAATCAACCAAAAAATTAGTGTCTTGTGTTACTATTCATTATCGCTTTATTGTGTATTTACATGTGACTAAATCAGGTAGACTATTTTTATATAGTATATGCTATATATTATATATAAAAGAATAAGATCTTTACCTTTAATATAGAGCAAACTCTGTAAAAATTGCACATGTGTGTCTGATCTGCTACTGGATTTCCAATTACTCTTCTGACACTTCTGTCTCTTAGAATATCTGTCATTTTTTTGGAATAAAGCGTAATTGTTTTTAGCAATCTTGCTTTCCTCTATCAGGATTAAGAGGTGCAAGTGGCAATAGCTTCATATTAATATCTTTATTTTGTATAAGACATTTGGACACTCTTTTTTACCATGGCCACATATTGCCATTGAATAGTATTACTGTCTGCTGTCAGTAAGACTGTCATATTCATAAATTATCAAAGCTAGCAATACTACTGACTGCTCTTGTAATCTGGAGGGTTGAAGTGAACTGGAAGCAAATGATAGTAGTGAAGCAACACTAACTAATGAAGTACGGGGCAAGCATAATTTGAAGCTACTGTCATAGCCTTGATTTGCAAGGATGCTTTTAGGCATTCTCCATACATCCCTCTAGGTTGGTGGTAGAAGGGAATACTATTGCAGAAGGATGATAATTACAGCTAAAAAGATGCACTGCAATCTGTAGAACTAACATAGGAAGTGAGGAGATTCTTGAGCGTGTTATCTTGCAGTTATCACAAAGATGCAAACATTCAGCTTCTGGACTTCATAACTTTTGAGTCCAAGACCCACCACTGCAATCTATGTGTTTTAATTATGTGAAATGAGAAACCATCCAACAGCTCTCCCACTTGGGGACCCAGGTTATGTTGGCAATCTTTATTTAGACTTCAGAATGAGTTTTGAATCTGCAGAAGAAAAAGCAGTCTGGGCAACATGTATTGGGCTTTGGCTTTTGCAATGAATGTTTTACACATATGGATTTGAAAGGGGTTTGTCTTTTGCAATGTTTTATGTTAAGAACGGAAGAGAAATCAAAGGACATTTATTAGGGCATTGGCTAGAAACCTCATCGCTGCTGACTGAGAGAGTGATGCATTTCACTCTTAAGAGAGAGGCAGCAATATGTTTACTGATATAAAGCAGATTTTTAACAAAGTTTGATAACAAATGGGACAGTGATTTACAAGGTTCCATGGTAAGGTACACTTGATTATTACTTGCACAGAGGACAGTTGAGTTGCAAGGTTCAGAAAGGACCCTCTTGCGTTCTAAACTCTTCCTCACAGAGGTGTTTACGTGTGGCTGGGTCCAGACTTAGTCTCAGACTTGGCTTATGTCTAAAGTATTATATATATATATGCACAATCAATTCCTTTATACATCTTAGCTAAGATCTCAGTGTTTCAGAACACTTATTCCTAATCCATTTACCAAGGGTCTGTTGCAGCAAGGATTCTCTCAATCTCAACAAGTAACTTTGAGAGGCATCCCTTTCAAAGTGAAATCCTACTGTCATTTCAGGAGAGCTCTTGGTCTGTTCACTATTTATGGAGTAAGATGATTCACTCATACTTACAAACTGACTACAGATGCCAGTTCTTCCAAATTTAGCTTGAGTTGGACACTGATCAGCACTAGGCCAAGTGGGTGCATTACCGTAGATTAAGTGTTGGCTATTGTGTTATTATCTTTTTTCACAAAATCTTTGTGAGGTGGATGCAGACATCATGACCACCACAGAAGTGTTAATTTGCAGAGGAAAGGGACTGGATGTACAAATTTGGATCCCAGTCTTGCAAATAATAAGGCTGTGTGAGCACCTTTGCAGTTCCACAGAACAAACTTTCTCGCAATCATACAGACTTTCAGAAGAATCTTGTATTTTATTGATGTTCGATATGAACTGTAAATCCTGTAAATAAAAATATTGGCTCACTGGCAATATCAATGTTCAAGATCATGCATATTCTCCTTATACCCTATTACCAAAAGGCCATTAAGATCATTGGTCTTAAGTTCTTGAGCGTGTTCCTCCTCATCAAGGCCACTTTCTGCATTAGAATTTGAACCTATTAAACTTTTCTTTTCTTTTCTTTTCTTTTCTTTTCTTTTCTTTTCTTTTCTTTTCTTTTCTTTTCTTTTCTTTTCTTTTCTTTTCTTTTCTTTTCTTTTCTTTTCTTTTCTTTTCTTTTCTTTTCTTTTCTTTTCTTTTCTTTTCTTTTCTTTTCTTTTCTTTTCTTTTCTTTTCTTTTCTTTTCTTTTCTTTTCTTTTCTTTTCTTTTCTCGACAAGTAACTTTTCCCAAGTGTGGGTTATGGGGTTTTGCTTTATTATACCAGGTATCTCCTATATTTCAGTATACTAAAATAAAAAGACTAAATTATGAAGCTTATGTTTGGTGTTTTGACCTAAATGTAATGTATAGTTGGTTATTTGCATATGTAATACTATGTTGACTTTAATTCCCATATTTTATTTAGTATGTACTTTTACTTTTTCAAAATTTGCCACTAAAATTGCCTATATTGACAGATAGATGTTCTTTTCCTTAGCAAGTAGCCATCTGAGGCTAAAAGAACTTCAATGACATATGAAAAATATTTTAAATTGAGTTTTATAGCATCTAAATTAGTTGTGCTACAGTTTTTTTAACAGTTGGCCTTGCAAAATCTCTAAGTAGGAAAGTTATTTGTAGAAATTTGAGACAGTGTTTATTGCTGGATAATTAAACCAAAAAAATCATGTTTTTTTTTTTTTTTAACTACTTGAGCTAATATTTGCAAGCCTAGGTTTCTATTTCCTAAACTTTAAGGGGTATAAAAGATCCAGATGTGTCTGTTAGACATTGCTAATCCAGTTAGGATTGGTAAAACTCTTTCAACTATGAGTTAGCTAGGGCTATGAAATAGACAACAAATTAAGGGTAATTACCATTGTTTGTTTGTGCTCTTTTAGTGCCTGTTCTGCTTTGGTGTCCAGATCAAGTCTTGACTGTAGTAAACTTGTTTGGGTGTATAGCATATTCCAAATGAAAATGTGTCCTAAACCCAGGTAAATTAAGTAACTTGCCTGCCTTAAATGTTGTTGAAAAACTCCTACATGAGGGTTTTTTTCATTCTTGGTTATCTAGATATCTCTGAAAATCTTTTTCTGTGTTAGATTTTTTGACACTATGACACGTATTAAACCGCTAAGGGATTAAAAGTTGGCTTTATATACAATAGGTGGGAAACTGAGATGGCAAATTCCATTCAGCCTTGCCAGTACACAGAAGCAAACAGAAGTGATGAATGTAAACAAACAAAATCCACGTTTAAGTTTTCTCTGTTACTGGTTACTTTTGTCATAACAATGGACAGTTGTTAGACACTAGTAGTAAAGTGCAGTCTATCTTCTGGTGCGGTTTCATTACATTTGGTGACTAGGTTTGTGCAGGTGTATTAAACCTCAGGGTACTCTGAGGTGTGTAGGATGGGATACCTATGAACTGTCTGTGACACACTTTTTGCTTATCAGTTCAAGTTCATTTAAACGTCAGAGAATGAGGGGTTTGCCCTCATTTGCTGATGCGGTTGGAAGTCTGTTGAAAAGCTGATTGTTGCAGCTGTTGTTTTGAAAAATCTTGTCTTAGACTGTCTGCAGATGTCATTTTAATGCTTTCCCATGGCTTAGCTTTGGGGTATTCTGTGATTTAGAAAACACAACAGCCTTAATCTTCTGACCCGAGTGTCTCTGTAAGGCATTCTAGAGCTGTATTTTCAAGTGAAAAGTAGCATTAGAACTGGAAAAGGATGAGATTCTGCTTTTGCTGAACTTACTAGTATTTTTCTCCTGGCTTCAGGCCAAGACTTCACTGAACTGATCTGAATTCTTAAGAAACAACTTAAATATCTAAATGCACGTATTCTGTCAAATGTGGTTTCTCCCTCCTATCCACAGAAAATATCACCCAAGTATGTATACTTGTGTCAAAGGAATGCCTTTTTGTTTCATTTGCATAGTCCCTAACAAAGTGTGGTGTGATACCTGCCTGGGGATTTTGAATGGTATCATAATTCAAAAAAATGAGTAAATATCATGTTTGATTTAATAATTCTAGCATTTGCTTATAAAGCATTTGCTGTGCATTTCTGTTTGGATAAAAAAAAATAAAAATAAAAATGCCACTATCTGCATGAATTATTAAAAACTTCCAAAACTCAAAGCTTCCAGAACTTGGAGTTCTCTGTATGCACTTCATCAACTAACGTGACAGATTGAAATGATTAATACTACTTGATTGACTAAATTTACTTCATTGGTATGTCATGAGAAAATGTAGCTTTCTGTGAGTAGGCATATTGGCTTTGTTAGTGATTTGTCACAATTGTAAACTATTTATACATAGATATTTTTATGGGTGACAAAAACATCCAGGATATGTATAAAGTAATTAATACTGGGATTATTCTCGTGTTTCCTGATTTCTAGGCTTTGTATGGTTTAGACCAGGCAAGCTGCTGCCAGTAGTTGACGCTGAGGTAATT
Source organism: Cuculus canorus (assembly GCF_017976375.1). Lineage (NCBI taxonomy): Eukaryota > Metazoa > Chordata > Aves > Cuculiformes > Cuculidae > Cuculus > Cuculus canorus. Next base: position 116,792,940 of record NC_071401.1, on the reverse strand, counting down.
GAAGAGTGCACAGAAATTCTATAGAACCTATGCATTAACGTCTGTATTCTGCTGTGCCTCCAGAATACTGTTTTGCCAAAACTAATTGCACTTCATTCGTAGAATCATAGTATGTTTTGGATTGGAAAGGACTTTAAAGATCATCCATTTCCAATCCCCCTGCCATGGGCAGAGACCCCTTCCCCTAAAGCAGGTTCCTCAAAGCCTCATCCAACCTGCCCTCAAATGACTCCAGGGATCAGACATCCACAGCTTCTCTGGGCAACTTGTTCCAGTGCCTCACTACCCTCACAGCAAAAAATTTCTTCCTAATATCTAATCTAAATCTCCCCTCTTTCAAATTAAAACTATTATGGCTTGTCCTGTCACTACACTCTCTTATAAAGAGTCCCTCCTCGTCTTCCTTGTAGATTTCCTTTAAGTACTGGAAGGCTGCTATAAGGTCTCCCCAGAGTTTTCTCTTCTTTGGGCTGAACAAGCCGAACTCTCTCAACCTGACCTCATATGGGAGGTGCTCCAGTGCTCTGATTATTTCTGTCACCCTGCTATGGACTCATTCGGACAGATCTGTGTCTTCCCTGTGTTGAGGACTCCAGAACTGAACACAATATTCTATGTGAGGTCTCATGAGGGTGGAGTAGAGGGGGAAAATCACCACCTTTGATTTGCAGCTCACACTTTTGAAACAGCCCAGGACACTGTTGGCTTTCTGGGCTCAAGTGCACATTTTCGGCTCAAGCTGAGCTTCTCACCCTCCAGCACCCCCAAGTCCTTCTCTTCAGGGCTCCTGTCAATCTATTCTCTGCCCAGCCCGTAACTGTGCTTGGGATTATCCCAACCCAGGTGCAGAACCTTGCACACGGCCTTGTTGAACCTCATGAGGTTAACACAGGCATACCTCTCAAGGATTTCAAGGTCCATTTGGATGGCATCTCTTCCCTCCAGTGTGTCATCTTTCTGCTCAGTTTGGTGTTGTTGGCAAACTTGAAGAGGGTACATTCATATTATAACAAATACCTTTTACCTTTCTACAAGGAAAATTGGATAAAAGGAGACACTATGTAAGGCAGATTGCAAAAATATGTGGTGTGAAAAAAAATGTCAATCCAGAATAGAGAAAAGTATGCGTGACGGTGAGGTGTACTACTGTATAATGCTGCGTGTTTTTAGCAAACTACAGGCAAAATGTATGACACAGTTTCTTTACCACTCTTAAGATCCAGAATCCACTTTTCTGATGTTTATAATGAGACACTTCTACAAATCCATGCAGGGTCCTGAGCATTAATGTGTTTTGTGGAGAGGTCCAAGTGGGAATAAGCTTCAGAACAGAGCAACAGGAACCCAAGTATGCAGTTAGGGAAAGATGATGTGGTTGGGAGGGCTGCAGGTAGAGCACCATGGTGAAAGCTGTCTCCAGATACTGAAGCACATGTCTAGCCTATAGTGAAGAGGTTTGATTAAATCTCGTGTTTATGCAGCTGAGTTGTTTTTAAACTGGGTCAAGACAACAGAAAAGCTGCAGTGGTGTGTGCTTTAAACCACCAGATAGGGTACTATTCACTGTGAGGTTACCTATGCTACACTTAACACATTAGCTTGCTTAAATAAGGTTTGGTAGAAGTGAATCATGATAGCCCTTAAATGCAATGCCAGCATCTGTTATGTGGGTGTTAATTCCACTGACGTCTCCTCTTGGATTCATAGGTCTTTCTGACTTACAAGCAGGAGCCAAACTACTGTGACTGTGAATGATTCACCTTCCAGAGTGCCAAATACCCATACTGTCCCTTTTATGTACCCTGGTGGCAGATCAGCTGGTCTTTATCAGGACTTCTGCATTTCTGTGTTTACTACTAGCTGCAGGTTCACACCAGCACCTCTGTAACAGCTCTTGGAAATGGTCCTGTGGATTCTTTGTCTGAAGCAGCACAGCTGAATTGGACACTGCAGAGCTTCGCTTTTATGCCTTATACCTCTTAGGCAAAAAAACCTCTGCCTTTCAGCTGCTACTTTCAGTGTTCTGATGCAATGCAGAGTTTATTTGGCACATAATTGGAAATGAAGAATGGGAATGTAAAAGAAAGGTTAGGCCAAATATTAGTGTAGTGTATTCAAATGCAAGAGTAGGCATATTCTAAGCTGGTAAATAAAAACTAAAGGTGAGTCAAATTTAAAATGGAAAATCTTGCATCACAGACTTTTTTTTTTTTGTGGCTTGGTTCTTGGTCTGTCAGTTTTCTTAAAGTCCAGAATTAATGTGGGAAGTTGATTTGGTGTAAGCGCATTTGAGCCTGGCAGTGCTAGTATCCCTGAGCTCCTGTCACATCTCCTTCTGGCTATTGCAGTGTTCTTTTTGCCTTTTGGGGCCTTTTTAGTCAAGCATGAAGTCTTATGCAGACCACTGTAGACTTACGTTATTGCTTCTAGTAGTCATAAATGAGTACTTCAGAAAGCAGTTCAGGGAAGATGTTTTGGGCCATTATCCAAGGTTTTTATGATTGATTACAGGGTGTTGGGTGTCCTATGTTTCAGACACTGAAGCAAGACACTTGAAAGGAGCTTGACATTACTAAGAAATTACTCTGTACTGATCTCCAACACTGAAGTCTCAGTTGAATGTCCTAAGCTAGATATTGCGTGTCATCTGTCACCCTGATCCCAGCTCCCGACTGGATCTGCAAGCACAAGTGCTAAGGTGCTCTGCTTCCTTCTTGTCCCAGTTTTGTTCAGGTGGGTTCCTCTGAATTTACAGAATATGTTGTGAATACAAAGAAGATTTTAGCATACTTTTTCTGTTATCCTGTTGTAAAAGTCAGAGGAGATTTTGTGATTATCAAGAGATACCAGGTGACCTTGAAATTCTGGTCCGAGTTTTGTGTGTTCTCCAGGTAGCACAAAGACTTTTCCAGCCTCCACTGTAAAAATACTCCACATGAAAAGCAATCAAAAATTGCATTTCACTGACCTTTAAAAATAATTTCTCAGAAAGCTAGAAAAAAAAAATACTGTACTCTTTGCTTTATTTAATCTGAATACAACTGATCTCATACTTTAAATAAAAAAAGAACAACAAACAAACAATTAAAAAATTATTTTTTCTACTTGGACATTCTACCACCTGGAGTAGTCATCATGGTTTCTATTGTCTCTCCTGGACAAGGAATAGAAAGGAATATATGCCTCCTTCGTCCCACTCCCTCCCCAGGCAGTTCAGCTTGCTTGAATATTTTCCAGAACTTGTGTAGTGGCCCATGGGATCAAGCCCACAGTAGGAGTGTAGGGGCATTTGGTTCCCATTCCCATATGGAAAACTGAGCTTATTTGGAGCTGGTTTTCAGACTTACTGGTTTGGGCAAATGCATTTCTTCTGTCCTTTTTTTTTTTTTTATCTCTATTTTGGGAAAAAGTCAGAACTCGAAATATTGGGATCTTCTATCGCATAAAGGCTTTAAATCACTTCTCCTTGTACTGCATGCTAATACGTACTGAATCAACTTGCAAACAAATTGAAGAAAAGCTACAAGGATCATAAGCATGTGATTAATAGGCTAGTGTTTGTAACACAAAGGTGCAAACCCATTAAGCAACAATGATTTAAAAAGCTCTGTGTGTTGTGTTGGATGCCTTAAAACTATTGCAGATACCTTAAGAGTATTGCAGGCCAGAATTAGGATAAGAAGGCTGGTTTTTTGAAGACTTCCCCCCAAAATTATTCAATATGCATGATTTATTTAAATGGTTTTGGTCAACACGGTTATTTTTTCTGGAGAGAATAAAAACGACCCTTCAGTGCTACAAAATATGTATTGTAAAGAAGATAAATTATTTCTTGGTGTGCTGCTTAAAATTAAATGGAAAACTATCTCTCCCCCAGAAGACCTGTGTACAAAGAGTTGTACCACAAAACAGTAAGGCTCAGCACTTTAAAATTAAAAACAAACAAACATTATTTTACCCAGCTGGTCTCTGGAACTTACTGATACTCTGTTTGGCTGGAAAGAAGGAAGGACAGATTTTCAAGAAAAAAGAAAATAAACACAGAAATGATGTTTAGACCACTTACATAAAACATCAGGATACACACTACCTCAACAGTAAGGACGGCATACTTTTATGATTTAACATACCCTAACCCTGCCTCAGAAAAAAAAAAAAAAAAAAAAAACCCAAAATACCCCAACAAAAATCCAAATCAAACCAACTCTGCCTTAATTCAGCCATTTTCCTGGGGACAGAAGCAATTATCCTGTCCAGAGAGAATAAACATCTTCATCACTGCATTGTGCTACTTGCAGGAATTTTAATGATAACTAGCAAGAGAAGGAGGACCCAATAAAGAAAGTTTAGTTTTTTTCAAATAAAAAGCCTCAGATAAGATTAGATTTTTATTCCTGAAACTATTACTCAAGCTTGGACTTGAAGAAAATAGATGATTACATCTGAATAATTTCCATGTTTATAAATCATATGTAATTCCATTTTGTTTTGTGCCTATCACTGTAGTTTGCATTCTTGAATAAACTTGGTTGTTGAGACCAGATTAGTCCCTGGAGTAAACAGCATCCAAAGAGACAGGCCCCATTTCTGAATATAATTGGATTTGCATGTTTGATCGTGACTTTGATTATAACTTTAAAAGGATCTGTTGATCTACAAGATCTGATTTGAAAGGCTGCTACATAATGAGTTACCGTTTCATTGATATAAAACAAAATATTTGTTTCATGCCATAATTTGGGAAATGGTAAAAGTTTGTTGTCACAGAAAAAGAGATGAATTCTATTAATTCTTTTTGAAGGGTTCACACTGAGCAAATGAGAGGTTTTTCTTCAAGTTTTGAAGCCTGATCTGAGATGAATGGCTGTGAGTGTGCTGAACATCTTACAGGATCTGTCTCTTAATTACTTTAACATTTGCCTCACTTGTGAATAAAGCCATTGACTGTTTATCTTCTAGCTCTGCCTCCATTTTGGTGAAAGGTGGAAAGTCTGTTTTACTAAGGAACTGTGAAAAAATGCCTTTTTGTTTCACGTTTTTTTGAGCTGAATATCAAAGTAATGTTCTTGAATTTTTTCTGTTGCTAGAATAAAACTGACTACAGTTGGATTCACTAAGTGAATTCCTTTGTCCCAAAAGTACAGAGGACAGGCTGGTGCTGGGAGCAGCTGTTGAGGATTTGTACTGTCTGGGTTCTCTTCCCAGTTTAGTGACCTTGAGCAAAGGCACTGAATCATTCTGTGCTGCCCCTTAGTGATTTTTGTTGACTAATAAGTTGTGTTACCCAGCTCCCATGGGTTGGATCTGGCTTAATTAAAGAGTTGGTAATGTGCTTTGAGATCCACTAATCTGACCTTTCTGCCTGTAGTATCAAAGCACTTGTCCCTGTCCTTACCGATGTGCAAAGTATTTACAGCTGTCTGTTCTTGCTGTCTCTTAACCGTGTCATCTCAAATCTGTTTGCTGTGCTTCTGCTTGAGTCTGTCTGGCCACCTTTTCTGACCACTTTATTCCTCTGCTGCTTTTGCTATCTTTGCTACATTAAGCACAGACACCTCTATTGTCACTTGAATAGCTATTGAGTCTCACTGACCTTTCAGGTTTAATTTTGTATGGCAAAATAAACCCCAGCTCTCTGTTCTGAGCATGTGCAGCCCCGAGCATTTTTCTTCCTGCAAGCATCTTAATTTTTTTCATACTATGCCTCATCCTTTGGAAGATTAGTCTGTGAAAATCTCCCTGCATACTGCCCAGCTCCTCCCTCCTATGCTTTCTCCTTTGTCTTCTACTAGGATTCAGTTCAGAAAACTGTATGTCATCATCTCTAGAACTCACCGAGACTTATGCATGGGAACTGTTGCACTGATTTCTGAGTTGTGTATGTGCTAAAGGACTTAGCAGTAGGTTGTTTAACCTGGTGTTGGTTTTAGCCCTTAAATCTTTACTGGAAAATCTACCCTGGTTAGGATGCTGCATTCGCCTTGCTGATATCTGTGCCTTTGTTTAGTTGGGTGTAGCTATACAGGGTATAGCTTCTGTAACTATACTAGAGAAACTGAACCTCCTCAGATACCTTCTCTTCTGCTTATCTATTTATTCACTAGTGTAGCATGAACCTAATTTCTTTTCATTACTGGAAAAATTCCTTCAACTCCAACAAACTGAAGCATAAGGAAAAATATTTTTACAGCTAATATGGTAATCATGTTCAGTTCCCTGTGTGGATTGCGGATTTGTGTATTAGCAAGCAAAGTAAAAGAAAGAATAATTTTCCAAGGTTTGTTACATACTTCTCATGTGTGTATACATACATATGAACTTTTACAAACAAGTATTCAGAGGAACAAATATTTTAAATGTTTATTTTCAAATATAACCACAATGAATAAAATATTCTTGAAAGATAGGAAACATTATAGAAAAGACGTTTTCATGCTGACCAGCCCAAGTCAAGTCTTATTGCCTTTGATGTTACAGCTTTTATCAAAGGCAAAATCTTGATTTTTCACACTGGAAGGAACTCGGGGAAAAATAATTTGTTCTGTAAATGCACCCGTTTTGATTACTGCTCCTTGCTCTTCCAAGGAATTAGTTCTACTGGTCCAGTGCAGAAATGTAACTCTCCTAGAAAGTCTTCATCCAATAGTGCAAGCAATTTCATCACAGGATGATGAACACCACAAAAAAGAACATTCACATGTGATGGAAAGGATGACAGACAGAGAGACCAAACATCTGGAAGGTGGGAAGGTGAATTAGAAAATATCCAGCATGATAGTGAAGCCCAGCTGGCAGAATGTGAGATGTAAGAGTAACTAAATAACTTTTATCAGAATGTGCAGTGAAAATTACTTGACTACAAAATGTATACTCATAAAAGTTACTTTTTCTATACAGCAAAAGATAAAGAAAGAAGAGATCCTATACTTTAGTAGTGGTGAGGACTACAGACTTCCTAGTCTCGGGTGAGAAATGTCAGTCTTTAACTGAGAACAATACAAGCCCATACATTTATTCTTTCATTCTGATGTTATTGTCCTTTCATATTCTAACAGAAATGACAACTAGATTTGTCTTTGGCTGTTGTTGAGATCTTAAAGCCAAGTACCTAGCGTTAATTAATTCTATCTGTGCTTTCTACTGAGACATAATGATGGTATGAGCAAAATTTGTGCCCTGTACTTCAGAATCGGGTCATCCTCTTGGCCTCAGCCAGCTGGGAACTTTTGTAGAAGCAATGTGGACAGTCGATGAGCTGACCTTGAGCCACGAGGTGCCATAATAAGATAGATGTTGTCGTAAGTGACCAAAATGACAGGTGAGAACTAAGCAGATATTTTCTAGGTGTCTGGAATAATGACTTTCAGTATTTATTTTCACTTATTATGGTATTAGTTTACAGAATGAAGTCACCTGTTTTGGCTGAGGGAACCTTGAGCATCTCTAGATAAACCTGTGAAGATCAGATGGGATCCATACAAGTTTAGAAAGCTTTATTCATGAAGGTCTTTAAAGCTTCAATTAGGGAAGAAACCTGTCTTAGAGCCTGACACAGTTTTCAGTAATTTGCAGAGCCTCATTGACACTTTGACCTCACTTCAGTGGGATGACTCTATACAAGGACTGGTGAGTCTGCTTGTCTTCTCTAACAAACCAAATCCATCTCATGTCTAAGGCTGTAAAGATTCTCATGCTCCTAGATTGTTTCTCTTGCCACCCTGTTTAACAATATGTGAGGGGTAACAAAAATACATTAAGGGGTAACAAGTGAAATGTCTCATATTTATTTACAGAAATAGACTGCAAACCAAATTAATTTAGCTTGTGGAGAAGAACCCTGAGCTACAGAATATAAGTGCTCTTGGGACAAAGAGCATAAGGCTGCAAATTAATTGGTCTTTAAGTTAGAGGCTGAAATAAATCCAGCTGAAATTTTTATTTAGAATTTATTGGGCTCAGTGAAATGAAACCCAATACTAATACCAATAAGTGCATGAGCTGTGCAAAAGAAAAGGAAGACATGATTTACAGGATATGAACCTAGATGTACAATTAACTTGTCCTTAACAAAGAACAAGGAGGAAGTTGAATGAAAAACTGGAAATGAATTTACCTATATTGTCAAGATCACTGCCCTCTGAGACCTGCTTCCATAATAAGTATTAATGAAGAATGAGAAATTTTTTTGCTAAGGGCAATTGCAGCTGGGAAAAAAATAGTTTTTACGAACTTAAAAATGTACTGAAAGAGCTGAAGAATGTGGAGTGGTATTTTAGGTAGACAAAAGTGGCCTGACTCGGAAAGGGAGAAAAAAATAACATCAACAAAAAAAGAAACAGTTTAAGTGATTTGGACTTGCTTTCAAGGGGCCAGATTGTACTTCCTAAATAATTGCTGTGCGATTGAGCTCTGTTTTATTTCTTTGGTAATGTGTGTTGAAGCCAGAGCTGAATGAACTATTTACAGTGAATAATTTATTTGATCAATGTTGTCCTTTATTCTGTTCATGAATTATCCACAAACAGGTGTTTTCCACACTAATTTGTTCATTATTCAAAATTGCTCAGCAAATGCTATGTGCAAGTGCCTTTTTGGCTCTTTTTTATCTCTTTCTTTGGAAGGTTATAGTTATGCAAGGAGCCTTTTTACAGTGGGACTGAAGAAATCCTAATGTTCTTTTTTAGTGTGCTTTTAACTGAGGGGAAAATAACCCATTTTCTATGGGTTATTTGCTGTATTTGCTGAAAATGTGAATAGTGCGGCAGCTTTTCCTTTTTATTCATAGGATTTTAAGCCGGAAGGGACTATTAGATCATCTACTCTAATCATTTTTGTGATGCAGACATAGTAGGAATTAATCTGATTTCTCCTATACTGAGTCTAATAATTTGTTCTTAACTAAAGCAGATTGGAACTTTATTTTAGACAAATGGCTTTTTCAGACAAATGGCTAAGAAGTGCTTTATGAAAGAGTTATTATTCTCTTTTCTTCTACAAGATTGTGAAACTATTTGACGATCCTTATTTTTTTCATGTGGGCTTGTTTATATTTGCTGATGTGATGTTTGAATCTTTAGACAGCAGGAAGGACATGAGAGGCTTCATGTCCAAGTGAAAAGTTTCATAAATCTTTCTTATCTGTTTGCCCTGCTATTGCTTTCCCACAAGCAAGTGCACATAGAAAGAAAAAAAAATGGGATGAATATCTGAGCTAGGAAAACAATGACCCTTATGAAAGCTGTCAAAACAAATGCATGGTTTTACTCAAATTAATGTTTGCGAATTCTCCTTAGAGTATTTTCCCAGTGCTAGCCAAGAAAGACATTGCTAAATGTAAATTGTAGTGACAGTAATTTTTTTAAGATTTATAATGGCCCTTGTTACTCAGAAGTCAGGATAAGTGCATTTGTCACGCAGAATTAAGAGAAAAATGTAGTGAGATGCTGCCTTCCACTGAGTTTGGTTTGGAGTCTGTATGAAGCATAAATAATAGAAAAACATCACATTTCTAGCAAAATCTCATGGAAGTCTTGTCCAAACAGTCTTGGTGGAACCTTTTTTGTGAAGTGGAAATACCCAAGCTTCAAAAAATACTATTTGATTGGAAAAGCTGTTCCCTACAGTAGATCAAACTAAGGGATGTCTACTTTCTCTCAGTGGTGTGCCTGGTTAGATCTCCTGCCAAAACTCCCACAGCTCTCAAGTTCAAATTATGAGCTGCCTCCATACTGTGGCAGCATTTTTGTATACAAGGAAGTTGTCCTTTAATATGAAATTATCTGAACGGTCAGTTGATCCCAAGCAGTTTGATTGCCACAGTTTGACAGGCAGCCAGGCAGGTAGCCCGCTCACCACAGCTGGACTGCATTAACTGGCTGCTTGTGAGCCCTGCACACTTCCCACTAATGAAGTGGTCGTTTCAACTTGTGTATTTTACTTCCTTGCTGGAGTGGGCTGTGGCAAGCGTGAGGGTAGTTAACACAGCTCTGCTGTCTAGTCAGGTCCTGTATTCTGATTGTGTATGGCCACGTGAACAAACCCTAAAATACCCTGTGGAGTGTGAACACAGTTCCAACCATTCCAGTTGCTGCCTCATGCAACCAAAGTGCAGTCAGATGTAAAGATTACTGCAGCTTCCAGCAGTCTTATCCTTGTCACATGCCCTTGAGAAGTGACAGTGCAACTGGCCTCACTTTGCAGGTGGACAGTCGATGTACAGAGTGAGTCTCTGTTCCTCTCAGATAAAACAATAAAAGTTTAGTCAGTAAGATTGCCATGACAATATGGGATAGAAATACCTTCAAAAACATCCTTCTGATGTTTGGATCCATCTTGCCTACTTTTGGCAAATTAAAAAGATATAGAGCCTGAACAGATGAAATGCCTTTTCTTTACCAGTGGAGAACAATCCATCCCATTGTTTTAGGATGCACTAAGGGTAGGTCTCATCCCTAGCCTGCTAGAAAGGCCTAGTTTTCTTCACTGACTTTTAAGTGGAACTAAATGAATAAATTAGATTACAGACCTGACTTTTAGGCTGCTGAAATGAAGTGAGATTAATGTTATCCCAAATTATTTGCCTAAGAATGGCTGTGATAAAGCAGCTGCACCTGATGCATTAACAAGTAGCCATGCTTTTTCTCTTTCAACTGAAGAAATGATCACTTATCATTTTTTTTCCTAAGCAAGCGGAAAGGTCTGTGATATATTGGAATGTCAGTAAAAAGGTGTTTTTTAATTTTCAAGGACTGCCCTTTTGTGGGTGTTCTTGAATAGTGTAATGAATCTTTGAATTTTAAGGGCGTGGTGTTGTATAGTAACTGCATCAGGGACCCCCAGCTTACCTTATCTGCATCACGATGAGATATAAATTCAGTTTCTTCTGAAGAGGCTGCAATGTAGTCTGGTCTATATATGAATGGGATAAGGAATTTCTTGAAGCATCAGGTTACTTTTTCCTTTGATAAATCAAGTGTTTTGGCAATAAAGGCACTACCTTGCCAAAGGAGGCTAGTGAATACCCTGACCCTGCATTTGGGAATTGTCTCCATATTGCTGTTAATGGATATGCAAACAGTTCTTTAAAGGGCCTATGACCCTTCTATTTTTTTGTGGTCTTTGCTGTTAGAAGATAAAACATCTCTGGGGGAGTGGTGGGAAGCCATTACATACCTTCAGGTGAGGTGCCTTCAAGTGATGAGCTGTGTATGATAATTTATGGAACACAGTCCTCCTAACGCTTTATACTGCTCAAATGTTCCAGATGATTATAGTCTCCAGATCTGCAGTTAAATTATTATCCTGATCAGAAATGTAATTGCTCTCACTTGTCTTGTTCTGTATGTGCTGTTGGAGGAATGACAGGACTTTCTATCACTGTTTCCCCATCCATTGAGTGATACAAAATGTCTTTAAAATCTGAGGAAAAATATTAATGGGGATTATGTTGCCTGATAAAGTGCTTTGTTGCTCTTTTCAGATCTGATGATAGTGCAAAGTGTACTTTAAATATTTAATATTGTTCTTTGGATAAACTATGAATTTTAAAGATGCAATTTTAAAACTGAGATGAAAGTAAGTTTTATCACTGTTCAGGTCGCAGATGTTTTTTGGTATTTTTCTTTCCTTTGGCATTTGAGTATAGATTTACAGTTACAAACTAATTGAAGGCAAGATAGACAAAGTGTTTCCTACCTATGCATTTTTCATACATATTTTCTTAGTAAAGCAGGAATCAAAGTTAAAGCCAGCCAGTTATGAACTAATTTTGCCAAACAGAGGGAAAAAAAAGTCCTCCACCAAAACAACAACATGCAAACAAACCAGAAACCCCGAAATGCTTGAACTTCTATCTCCAGGTTTTGAAACTGCTGAGAAATTTCTTTTTCTCTGTCAGTAAGTTAGAAATTATTTTAAGTGACAAGACTGCATGTATGGAAACTTCTGCTCGTTGTGGTATTTAATTGAGATGGAAAGATGTTGATGTTAATTTATGGTTTAAAAAGTCTGAGCTTTTTTGTTTCTTAGGCAGTTGAACCATATGTTTTTCAATAAATACTTTTAATTCGGGTAGTGAAAATGATTGTAACTGACTGGGTTTTAATTGTTGTTTGCAGAAATGTATGACAGAAAGTAAGTGAGATGAAGACAGGAAGTATTGTAGAATCTATTAAACCAACACTGTGGAATGCTGAGAGGAATTTTTAAACATGAGGGCCTTAAAACAGCAGGTTGAACCGATTATTTAAACTATAGGTGAAATGAAGTTAGGCAGAGGTATGTGTTGAAAAAAATATCAATAATGAACATTATTGAATCTATGTATAACTGAAGTTATTTCTATACATTATAGCTCCATAGGTTTAAAAGGGGTAGTTATAATTGACTTGCAATAAGTATTTTAGAAATAAGCTTTTAAGCTGGGATTTCCAAATGGTAGTTTTCTTGTGTGAAGGAATTAAGCTGCTAATTCAGATGTGTAAATATTCTTCCTGCCCCCTTTGAAAACTTTATCATAGAGTATTTTTCCTTTGGAAAAACTAATTCTTGGCTTACCTTTAAACCATGTAGAGATAATACAGCTTACCTAGCTTTGAAAGAATTGGGACAAGTAAGAGAAGTGTTGTGGCTGCGTCAGCTCAACATCCTTACTCGCAACAAATGCTCTGCCATTTTGCAGGGCTGGTTATCCCCACACTATCCGAGTTGTACCATGCCTGGCACCCAGCCTGCAACTCTCAAAGCAAACTGGGCACATCTGCTGTGCTGCATCACACAGAATATTGAAGTAAAAATTGAGGTACAAATTATACTTAAGTACTGGGAACATTTCCATAAAAATAGGTTTTTTGATTTGTCTTCAAAAAATTCACTCACTCATGCTGTCCAAAATTGGGACCTGAATCTTTTTTTTTAACATCATAATCATCTCCATGTCCACCAGTTGTGATATTGCAGAGAAACTTACTGTAAATTAATTTTAAATTATAATAACTATAAGCCACACAAGAGGAAGACAAATTCACAAAACTGGGAGGTGTTAAAGTTCCCAGACATTTTAATTTTCCAAAGCAGTTTTAGGCTCTGGAATATTTTTCTCTGTAATGAGTTTCAGAATAGATGCATTCTGAATCAATCAAAAAATTTCCAGCCTGGTTGTAACTTTTTACTGCTGCTTATAATTTGCCCAGCTGTGATACTTTGCAGCTGTTTTCTCATCTTCAGTGATACCTTCTTTCTTTAGACATTTCTCTTTTGTCCAGGAAAGCAGTAATTGGCATAGAAATAGACTTGGATTTCCTTCTCCACAGCACATAACTACAGTGACTCGCCAGTCCAGCCTGCTCATTCACCTGTATTTTGTAACTCCTTTGGGTAATTTGATCCCTTCTGACACTTCCTGATGCCTAAATTGGCTTTTCACAAGGGAAGGCTTCTCCTTTGGAACTGAGAGAGAGATTTGCTGCTGTCAGCATGGAGTATTCTTTAGCTATTTCTTCTGTTGGTTCTTCTCCGTTCACTCCACTAATTCACGCTGGTTTTCAAGTCTCTGTGCAGCTTCTTCCCTCTCCCCCATCCCACCTCACCACCCTCGCCAAGAAACTCCTATCACTGTTCACAGTCCATCTGTCTTACCTCTTTTGCCTATCCTTGTCTCCTTCCCAGATTTACATTAAATCTCCCCTTTTTTCTTCCTTTTTCAAAACTCTGTCCTTTTCCATGTTGCTAACCTGAATGGATAACATGGTGTCAATTGGTGCACATGCTTTCTAATCCCTTTCCTCAGTGCACAAAGCTTTTAATGAAGAGCTTCTGAGTGGCTTTCTAATTTCTGTTTTCTCAAGTTAGATGTGTCTAGTGTTAATGCATATTTTGGAACAGTCTTCCTCTCACTGGGGACTTTTATCAGCACTCTGACTTGTATACTTACCCTCTAAGCTCATGAACTGGGAGTTAAGAAAGGAATCCTCTGCTTGGTGGAGCCCTTCTATTGAATTTGGAATTGTCATGGGATTTGATTAGATAGTCAGTATCGTAGAATCATAGAATAGTTTGGGTTGGAAGGGACTTTAAAGATCATCTAGTTCCAACCCCCCTGCCATGGGCAGGGACATCCCACTAAATCAGGCTGCCCAAGGCCCCATCCAACCTGGCTGTGAACACCTTCAGGGATGGGGCATCCACAGCTTCTCTGGGCAACCTGTGCCAGTGCCTCACCACCCTCACGGTGAAGAAATTCTTCCTTATGTCCAGTCTAAATCTGCCCATCTCCAGTTTGTACCCATTCCCCCTCATTCTATCACCACAAGCCTTTATGAATAGCCCCTCCCCAGCTTTCCAGTAGCCCTTTTGAGAACTGGAAGGTCACTATAAGATCTCCTCTGAGCCTTCTCTTTTCCAGGCTGAACAACTCCAACTCTCTCAGCCTGTCCTTGTAGGGAAGGTGTTTCAGCTGTCTGATTGTCTTTGTAGCCCTTCTCTGGACCCTTTCCAACAGCTCCATATCCTTCTTATGTTGAGATTCCAGAACTGGACACAGTATTCCAGATGAGGTCTCACAATAGAGAAGTAGAAGGGCAGCATCACTTCCCTTGATCTGCTGGCCATGCTTCCTTTGATGCTGCCCAGGACATGGTTGACCTTCTGGGCTGCGAGTGTACATTGCCAGCTCATGTCGAGCTTCTCATCGACCAGAATCCCCAAGTCCTTCCCTGCAGGGATGCTCTCAAGCATGTCGTCCCTCACCGTGTTCTGAATATGAGGATTGCCCTGACCCAGGTGCAGGACCTAGTTGAACCTCATGAGATTCTCAGAGGCCCACTTCTCCAGCCTGTCCAGGTCCCTCTGGATGATATTCCGTCCTTCCAGTGTGGCAACCACACCACTCATCTTGGTGTCATCTACAAACTTGCTGAGGGTGCACTTGATCTTGCTGTCAATATCATTGATAAAGATATCAAACAGCACCGGTCCCAGTATGGACCCCTGAGGACACTACGCTTCACGGATCTCCATATGGACTTTGAGCCATTGACCACTACTCTTTGAATATGATCATCCAACCAGTCTTCTTATCCAACACCACCATGCTATACTGCCCACTGTCACTATGCCTCTCCAAGTTTCATGAGAGAGTTGAAACTGAATTGCCTAACTGCAGGACTCCTGTGACTATATTCTTATTTTTTTAGCCTTTTAGAACAAATTTCTAGTATTCTTTTATAGGACAAACCTTTACTTCATGAACTCAAGAGTGTCTATTCCAAAAACAGGCAAATAAAAAGGTCTCTAATGTAGTCATTATTATCTTTCTCCTGCCTGAGTCCATGGCTTTTAAACCAGTTCGATTCAGCATCATTGTTGAGTGAGTTCCAGAGAAATACCTGTGGGCAGAGGGGAAGTAACTGCGTTGATTTGGTGGGAAAAGGTACTAAGAACCTTGGATCCAAAGCAGTCTAAACAGTGTGAAATTGTGTTGTTTCTGGGCAATGACTATTATGTTAAGCCTTGCTGAAACTTGTGTTTTGTAATACAAGGCAAATAAAAACAACCTGCAACACATGAGCTTTTTATTATTAACTACATGTTTTCTATGGCAGCTCCTACCAATGTTGCAGCTAAAAGACTATGCTTTGGGGAGAATATTGGAAGGAATTATTGGAAATTAACTGTGGTATTTTGTTTTTAGAAAGTTATAATGAATACTGGCAGTTTCTGGAAGAAAAATTGAAATACTCTTAATGGAAGTGAAGCTGAACAAACACATTGAAAGTCTGCACACAGTGCCTTATTCCAATAACTTAAGTCGGTTTGGGGTTGTTTCCAAGAAAAAAGGCAAATCATACTGGAATGAAGTAACTAGTTGGTATGCAATAATATATTAAAAATGTTTAGGAATTTGAACTTAGAATTGAAAGTGCATTTCAGGGATCTAAGGAATCTAGTTCCTATTATTTGATTGGACATAATGGAAGTTTCTGTGATTTTAGCTCTTTTGCCCTACTAGATTTGAACATGGATTTTTATGATACTAGAACAGCTGAAGAAAATAACTCTTCTCCAAGATCACAAAAAGTCTTGCCATTTTTACAATTTTTATCCACAGGGAAAAGTGAGATTTAGCAGGGTAACCTTTCTTAAGGCAGAGCGCTAATGGTATATAGACCCTGTGGCATTTACTAGGCAGTGCATTGCCCAGAGCTTGATTTATTCATACAGAGTTTGATATTGGCACTTACTTTTTGTTAGCATTGATGTTGCTGAATGCTACATCAATTCTACAAGGATTCTACAAGCAAACTATTGCAATGGAGTGAGTATTGTGTCAAAAGTCATGTGATCACCTCCTCATCTATCTTGATGAGCAATGTACATTTATTTATCATTATGTTTAACTTACCCCTCCAAAAGTGAGGCTGGCAATTGCAGTTGAATCCTATGGTCTTTCAGCTGTTAGGATGGCTTTGTAGTGTTGGGCTAAAAAAGGTAAGATATGATTATATATGCAAATCTAGGCTCCAGTTGAGTGCATAACATCATCATAGATGGAGTGATGGCTAGCCTAACCTAGATGACATTGATAACAATAGCAATGAGAATGTGTCAGTGAGATTTTCATAGTGGACCATGTAAGTACAGGTATGTCTTGTTATTAGTGGATTTCTGTCCCTTATGCCACAATTTTCTCTAAATTAAAACTAGAAGGGAAATAACTGCTGATAGAATTGCTGCAATCATAGCTGTATAACTATAGGTTATGCAGTAGATTAACCTAAAAGATATAAATTTATTATACCCTTGACTTATAGACCTGCAGATTTCAGAATGGCATTAAGTAGGATACAAGCATCTTTACTATTTCCATCAGTTTGCTCTGAGGAAGAAGACATAAGACTGAGGTTACAACTTGTCTTGTTGTTGTTGCCCTGCTTTGTTTTCATTGTGACCATCACTCTTTGTTTCTGTATCTTCACTGACTTGTCTGTTTAGACAAATCGGTGATTGTGCAAACAGGATTTAGAGCTGTGATATCCTAAAGTATTTTAGAACTCAAAAAAAACTGAAATTCTTTTTAGTTAACTTCAGAAGTCTTAAGAATTATAGATTCCACCTGTAACTATAGATTCCACCTAGATTCCATATGTAAGCATAGGGAGAGTAAGATCTCCACTGTACAATTAATCTCAAGGACTTCAGACACATCTTAATGTGAGGCATACTGTGACAGACGATCGTGGTCCCAGACAGCTATAGAGAGTATGCAGATTATGGTGAAGTGAATCCTTTCTAACTTAGTTGCAATAGTCATTCCAATGGAAATTTACAAGTTTCAAGAATTGTTTCTTATGCATTCAGTATTCTGCAAAATACAAAGAAATGTGCGTAACATCAATGCAAGGAAAACATTTTGATTACTAAATTGAAATAATTAGAAAGCTTTTTTCTTTTTTTTTTTTTTAGCTTCACTGACAGCTGTTCATCCATGAGGAAATAGCCTGCTTCCATTGATTCCATGTATCTCTTCATCTCCATATTCTTGTATACTTAAAAAGCCTCTCTGTGTGCATATGTGGCAAAAGTTATACGTAATTTGGGAGAAATGTGTAAAATTTCTCTAATTTTTGTTGTTATGTTTAGGAATGTGTTTGGCTTTTTATTTTTTTAAATTAGAAAACATTTTAAACTATTAAAATGAAAGTAATACCTATCTATCTTCTTGTCAAAACCTTAAAGTGAAAGTCAGCTGCACATGGGATGCCTAAAGCTGATAGGAATCCTTTTTTACTTTACTTCTTTTTGAAATGTATTCCTAGTGTATTTACTTTTCAACTTTATGCTTTTCCTGTTTCTCTTTAAGTGGGAATCAACAACAGAGATGAGAACTCCTTAGAATGCATACTAGGAGTTAAAATAAAAAGCATGGACTTTCCCTCATCAAATTTACTTTGGTTTACTGTTCTTCTCAAATGAAAATAAGGAAAAGTAGCAACAGGAATAAAAAAAAAAAAAAAACCACAAAAAAACATGCCTGGAGTTTCCCTTTAAAAACAAAACAAATATTCAAGTTGAGAAGAAAAAAAAAAATCCTTCATATTTACATTGCCTGGAAAACATATCCTCTTAGTTATATGAATAAAAAAAAGAGAAAGAGAATGAGAGGTGGGCTTTACAAAGAACTATGTTAGTATACTCAGCTTCTTGTGTTTGTCACTTGGAATGAGAACTGTATTTTGGTAAAGAACAGCTGCTATAGATTCTTGGAAGGCTTTGCTATTAGAAGTCCTGGTATGGCAAAGAAAGATGACTACTACTAGAACTACTGATAATGACAATACAATGGTCCTTGTGGAGCTTGGAAAGAACGTTGGCTATCCAATGCAAAACACTTCACGTAACATGAGAAAATAGATCAAGATGTTGATAAAGGGGAAAGAGGAACAGAAAGAGAGAGGAGAATTATTAATGTTTAAAAAGGCTTTCAGTTTAGCCTCTAGTCCATTCTTTCATTGAGGGAATAGGAATGGCTTCATTTTTTCATCAGTCGTCCTGCAGGGAGGTTTCTAACGTTGGCTGTATACCACTGATGAGGACTTTTTAGCTTCTATTGATGGATGGGTCATTTGCCTGACTCCTCTTCTCACTGTGTGAAACTTTACACAGTAACTGTATGAAACTTCACACAGTAACTGTATTTGACCTGAATTTTCCCTGATGTTGCTTTAAGTTCATTACTCCCTCTTCTGTCCGCATTAATTAGGGGAATAATTGATTTCTGTTCTTTTTATAAGGACACTTCATTTACTTGAAGACAGCTCTCTCAATTTTCTCCATGACATATAAATATGAAGACAAAGGGGAAGTATTTCCATGCTGGATGATGTCAGGAAAATAAAGCAACTCTTCAAAGAAAAGTGGGAGGAACAATGAAAAACAGTGTAGCAATTGAGACTGGTAGAGGCCTGCAAGTCATCTTCTTGTCTGATCCACTCTGGATAAAATAAGATAGCTGTGCACTGTTCTCATCACCTTTAGGTATAAGCTACTTGATCTCTAGCTAGTTATAGGTGCAGTTATTTCCATACAGCCAGCTGATGAAATCTCTGCTTTTCTTTCATAGGTAGTCTGAACAGGGAAGGTTGGAATTTCTTTTGTGCACAGGTTTTTCATATACCTCAAGTTTAATTGAGTTGTTTGGAAGGGGGTGTGTATTTTTAGGTTTCTTACTTCCAGCCTTCTGTTGAAACTGAACGTAGCTCTCGGTCCTTTAAACCTAGCAATCTGTCTATCATTTTTGTTTCCTTTACATTTTCAAGGTTATCTCTGACAGAAAAATGGATAGAAACCTTAGAGAAAAAAAAGTGTAAGCTGTGATTATCTTTTATGCGTATATGGTTTCTGAAAGATAGGAAGGCCCACAGCTGCCTACCCTCATGAATTCCAAAATAGGACACAAATCTGACCATCATCACTTGATCATTCAAGTTATGTGGTCCAGTATCTGTAAAAATCATGTAAAATACTGCACACTGGTTTTTTAGATAGGTAATATCAAGGGTACAGATGTACCTTGCATGCATTTTTAACAGTTCTCCAAGTGGAATAACAAAACCCAAATTAACTACAGGGAATATTTAGTCTAGAGACATAAGGTTGTTTATATTGTCATTATCATAAACGATGTGATTGTTCCAGTTGCCTAGGTAGAGGAAATATTATCATGTTATTCCGAAGTGTGATCTGGCACTGTCTGAAAGCTATCATTAGTGGGTAATTATTTTAAGAAATTATTCTACTGCTCATTTATGTAGGCTGGTAGCAGTTTTGGTAATTTTCCTTTTTCTTTTTGTTTGTGATATCCTTCAGTGCTTGAATTTTGTGCACGCTGTTCAGAAAATATTTCAGTGCATTTTGGTGATGGCCAGTGACTTTGTTTTTTTTCCTCCAAGCAGTTAAAATACAGTGAAACCTGTTTGCATATTTATTTTACAGCTGTATTTCTCACCTCTCTTCTTGAGGTATAATGTATTTTAGTGCTTTGTTGATGGGAGAGATAGAATTTCATTATCAAAGCAGTAATCTTGAGCAATAGTATAGGGTACTTGCCAAATTTTGTAGGTCTCAAAGTGTTTAAATAAGATGAGACAAAGCTCTTGCTCTATCACAGAAGCTAAGGGTTTATCCTGTAATCCTCTCACTTCCATGATTGCAGCATACACACTGGGTCAGAATTAGAGAAGTCAGACACTGTAAGGAGTGGGGCTGAAAGACTTGTCTTGATCTGGCTGCAGAACTTACTATAATATCCTGCCTAACTTGTGTTAACTGTTTGTATTACCTAGTGAGCAGACTACAACTTGTTTGGATATGCACGTACAAAATTCCACCTCAGTAGAAGCAGGAGTCTAGGCCAGTGCTTTGGACTGAGATCTGTGACCAAATTTCTGTGATTTAATGAGTTACTGTGAGCTAGTTGACAGCAACAAGCATCATAAGGTGTATTTTATACACATTTGCCACCAGTGGGAGTACTCACAGAGGGCAATATTGGAGCTCAAAGGACATGAGTTAACTTGCGAAGGCTTAGTTACTCGTGCTTACCAGAGATCTGCAATCAGACCTTCTTCTATTGGGATGTCCTGGAGCTATGGTAACTAATCCCATATGTAACATGTGTAAAGATCCCAGACATGTCTCCCTATTCTAGCTGACAGGCGTAAGCTCATTCTATTGTGCTTTAAAAGCATTATTTCTTTCTAGAATGCATGGATTGAACAGAAGTTCGGGCAATGAGAAGTTAACCAATGGTAACTCTGGGTAATAAAGGTTTTGGTTTTGTTTTTTTTTTGTGGTCTGAGGGTAACTTCTATTTATAAGCTGAAATACTTGGGTTTCATGTGTTTTGTAATTTTCCCCTCCCACCCACCACCACAAAGCTCTTTCAAAAAAAGCAAAATGTCTGACAGTGGTGCTGACATAATCACCTATATAGATATATCTCTCTGTCCAGTAAGATGAATATTCACCTTTATATGAAGTGTATTTTAAAAGGATGGTCTGTGTAATATTCCTGTTCTTGTTAAATTGTTTGTAGTCTGCTTCTAAAGATACCAAAGACCAATACAATAAATTTATTATTGGGAATTCACTTAGTTACAGCAGTTGACAGTTTCTTGTTCAAGGCTACTTGAAGAAGGTGAAGTAAAGTAATCTAGGTGGCTAGTTAGCTGACCTGGCAGCTAGTCTACAGCTACAGCCACTCATACATTTTCCTGTCTCGGCTGCCAGTGTCACAGCTGACCATACATTCATCAAGTACAAATCACTGCTGTAAAATTATGCTGTACATTTTATGCGGTGCATCCCCATCCTCAAGAGGCAGACATTGCTGTTGCTTGTGTGTCTCCTGCAATGTCACCAGCTCCTTATTCTCTTCATGTGTTTTTGCTGAGCACCTTTTTCTGTCCTACAGCTGTAGGCAATGCTGATGACAAGTACATTTGCATAGATGTTTGCATATTGATGGATGTGTTTGTGATGTCTCTTCGCCATTGCAACACCTCTGGAACAGTTTTACAGCTGAGGCTTGTCAAAGGAATTGCAGTTTGATGTGGCTCATCAGAGAGTTGTGCTGGAGACTTAATGCTATATAGTATATGCCAGAGAAAGGCTGTTTATTTTTCCTTCTTCCCAGGAGGCTTTTCTTGTATATGCTGAATCCTGACTCTGGCTTTTCCAGTGATGACTAGAGGAAAGTTGTCTTCTAGTAAACAGATATAATTTGCTTCATTTTGCTGTCTTAGGCTTTGACAGTTGATTTACTTTTTTTTTTTTTTTTTTTGTCTGATTAGGTATTAACCCAGGGAGAAGCAATAAGAAATGTGGCAATTCTACATTTTCTGATAAGTTTTAACCATTTATAGCTCACTGTTTTCATTATTTTGGTTTTTTTAGACATAATGGCTTAGTATGTTCTTTTCCTGGCTTGGTCATTTCCTCGCTGAGTAACTGCAGTAAATTCACTGCACTTTTTTTGCTTTGTGGGTTTGGGTTTAGAGAAACTTTTATTATACATCATTTTATGTGTTTGATGCCCTCTTTAATTTGGAATTACTGGTTAGTACTTTGCTTCAAAAACTCAGCACTAGAAATGCTAGCCACAGACCTCTTCTGAAATGCATATGCGTGAACAATGTCATCCTTAAAAACAACTGCTCTTACCAGTTAGCCAGTTTTGTTGTGGTTCAGAGCATCAGCCAACACTTGACATATTTGAACACAGAAATCGCTGCATCTGGGCAGTATTTTGATGTGGCTAAACTCATGGAAGAAGAAACAAGTATTGAACCCAGCCTATCAAATGTTCAAGAAAGGGACAAAGAGCATTATGCTCCTAAATCAACTTTAGTTTCAGCACGTTCAAAGTATGAATGGTTAGAATGAGCTAAAATATGTGGGTCAGATGAATTGTAACCCACAATTTAGGGCGTTTAGGGATTATACTGATTGTATGCTCTCTAAATTGTTTGTTTCTAATATCCTCCTTATTGTCGCAATTTTCCCTTTCAGATTTTAATTTAGGTTTTGTTATTGTTCCTTTGCCTGGAGGCTTGTTGCCTCTGCTGCTCCTATATGTTACAGTGTTGGATGACAAATTCATCTGCTAAAGTGATTTATTACCCCAGCTCAAAAAGCAGTAGTACTGATCACTGAACAGACAGATTGGTCAATTCGTTGCACAGATATCTTTATGGTCTGCAACAGGTGCTGTGGAACGGAGAGTAGTGGAAGAGTGCTTGTGATTGCAAAAGAAAAAAATCTCAAGGAACAAGGTGCAACACGAGTAAGTAAACAAAGGTAGAGGAGGAAAAGCAAAGAAAAAAGTTTCATTTTCCCGTGTTATGAGACATATAAACTAGTGGGACAGATATAATTGCTAGCTCACAACTTGCCTGTATCTGATAAATTACTATTCTGGTCACTATGTTTCTGCTTGTTGTTCACATTAGCTGTCTCTTCCTCATGTACTGAGAAGAAAACAATGAGACTAGCCAGGAGCAATCTCTATGACGGGTCCTGAGGTTTGGAGCCTATTTCTTTCCCTTGGATTTACTTGCTTTTCTTCACTCAGCTTGTCTTTTCTATGTGGTCAATGGAAGCAACATTAGACTTGATTTGTACTGATTTTGTATGGAGAGTGAAAAATTATTACTAACACTTAGTTTTACTCTGTACTCTCAATCATAGTGCAGTACTAACATCCAAAGCACAGATTTCTGTAATCACTTGGTAAAGATACTTCATTTGTTTTTGTTATCCATTCAGTGACCAAGCATTCCTCTACTGATCTATGTCCCCTGAACTCTTCTGCCAACCTAACTGTTTTTATTTCTTGAAATTCGCTCTGAGGAGTAAGACTTTGTGACCTTTGTCATTTTGGTAGACTTAGGAGGATGAATGTCAACTTTCAAGTCTGCCTGTTTAACTTTCTTCCATGTTCTTTCTCCATTTATTTTTCTCTGAATCAGGATTTATTGAACTAAATGCTTGAAAATGAATTTTTAATTAAAAGCTGAATAATTTCTGTGAAAGAAGATTTTTTCCTGCGAAAACCTTTATGTTGTCACAGGCTAATTCATGCTATAAAAAAAATAAACAATGGGAATAGGTTCAGCTGTCTCTGAGAAGCCTGTTTAGACAAATCTATTGGAAAACAGATTGATATACGCAACATTGGGCTGGAATTGATTTTTTTATCTTTTTTTTTTTTCTTTTAAAACAGATCTATGTGACAAAACAAAACAGCATGTCATCATCTTCCAAATTAACTAACTCAATAACAATTAATGTCTTTGTTTCTCCAGATGGATACTTCATACATGAAATCAGTGGGTTGGTGATTTAATGTTGATTTTCAGGGAATACTAAGTATCAACAGCTGGCACTGAGTTCACAAACAGTTGCACCTCCGAAAGTAAGACCATTATTTATTTACACAGATTTGAACTGATAACATACAAAGGGAAAAATTTAAAATAAGCGAGTACCACTACAGTCAGTGTGGAAAGATTAAATTCTCTAGATCTGGACATGTATGTGTGTGTGTCTGTGTTTGCATGTATGGTCATTTTCTTTCTCAGTTGTTTACAAAAGGCACAATTTAGGATCTTCCCTCCCTCCTGCAATTGATCATATTAAATGAGAAACAGCTTTCAGAAAGACTTTTACTTTCTCAGCCTAAACCTGGTATATTCTCAGACATACACTAGCTTTTAAAGAAATACATTTACAAATATAATTAAAACCCATACCAAATTTGTCCAGCCTTAAGGCAACTCAGTTGTCTACTAAAAGCTCTTTGAATCTTGTGCAGTGAAAATGGCTTTTATATAGATTTATTTCTATTTTTGTTTTTTTAATAAAAGTTAAAGAGAGCAAATGATAACACAACACCTTCACAGACATTTTGGCTAGTGCAACAGTGTTCACACAGTGTACTAACCCCTTAGGTTTTTTTTTTACTCTGTTAAACACTGTGCACACACAATTACAAGACAAACTTTGAGCTACATATCCTGAAGACATGGTTTCTCAAAACCAGAAAGTTTGCCAACAATAGAGAATGTAAAGGGAGTATAAGTGTTACAAAGGGAAATCAAAGACTTGTGGAATACAGTCAACAGAGAACTGGTGTTTTACATTCTTCTTTCCAGTTATGCAAGGAAGAATTTGAAAAGAAAAATAGTGTGTATTCAGCCCTATATGATAATAGCAGCCGGCTCATTCATGTTAATATTTAATCCTCACCAGAATGTAGTTTTTAATTACATGGTCACATACTGGTTTCCGCCCCAAGTTCTGTCTTGTTCAATGAACAGTAGAGTTGTGAACACTGAAAGAAGAGAAATTCCATAGTTCTTTTTTTTCCTTTTGCTATCCAATGTGTAGACTCAAGCTTGATTCACAGCATGCTGTGCAGAGTCTGTTATCACAATGACATTATTTGTGTTTTTCCCCTAGGCATTTTCCTAGCCATTGACTTCAATGTGCATAGTGCAAGCGTTGTTTTAGTGTTACAGTGGATTTCTTTTAGGTGTTGAGGATCATCTCCATTGTGGTAATTTGGAATTTGGATGCACAGGGATGAAGGTAGGTATAGCAAATTATTTTGCATTCCTTCCTTGAGAAAGGTAGGGCATGTATTTTCTTTGAGCCTCTATTGGTTCAGACCCCAACCTCTTGTGACTTCAGTTGCAGCTGTATTGACTCCACACAGCTGCAAATGAGAACCCTGAGGCTCTAGGCTGTGTCCTCTAAAATGAAGAAAATTTGTGAGCGTAATTTGTGAGCATTTGTGAAAGCTTGATTAGAGTGGCTTGCTTCATGTCCTAATGGATCTCCTGACAGCAGTACAGACTGGATCCTGTTCTCCAGGCAGGATCCACATACTTTAACTGTGAGACTCTTGCAAGAAAATAACATCATCATCAAGACTGTTTCCTCCTATCACATGCAGATAAGTCATATAATATATTTAATAAATTAGTCGTGTCCTTTCTTGGAACTATATAAATTGCACTTTGCGTTTTAGAAAGTTACTGTAGAACCTTATTATTTTGGTGACTGAAAATCTTTTCTAATTTCCATCTTCAATCTATTTATGGCCAAATGTATTTATATCTCTGTTTGCTCTGATATTGTTCTTTAGCCTAAGTAGGAGCAGGGTTTTTTTTGTTTACATCTGTGATTTATTTACAGAAAACAATTGTATTTCTTCTTAGCCATTATTTTGCTAAACCTACAGAGGTTACTGCCTTTTATCCTCCCTCTTGAAAACAAACCAAACAAAACAATCTCATTCCTTAGGTTTGTAGCAGCCTCTTTCCGTGTTAATATCTGTTTCACTTGAATACAGTTCATGATAAACTCTATACAGAACTTGACACGAGATATTATCAGATATATCTGCCACACAATGCAAATATTCACTTTTTATTCCATGTCTATAACATACTGTTGGCTCATGGTCATCCTATGACTGATTAAGAAAATTAAATCATTCTTCTTTTCTTGGGTCAGCCCTCAGCTTTCAGAGAAATGCATTAGTGGTCTTTAAGTGCATGTTAATGGTGCTTAAAAGTGTCTATGTGTGTGTACTCTATTCCAACTTCTCGGACAAAGAATGTAGGAGTCTTTAAAGTGGTTCTTACTGTGCAGCTTGACTGGCTGTGGAGCAGGAGTATCCTGCTCACTAAATGGAAATGCAGTTTTGTTTCAAAGCTTCCCCATAGTTGGAATATACTGTAATGCCCCTTGAAAAGGAGGCCAGATTAAGAGTGAAAAGAATCTTCTTTTTTGCTTTACATCAGATTGAAGAGTATGAAATTGCTGAAATAGAGATGCTGAAGTAGGGGAGTGCTTCTAAAGAAAGTATGTCAAAGGCAAATTTCTTCAAATAGTGCATTCTTAGACTTGATGTTGAGGCAAAGCATTTAAGGTCTGCTGTGTGGAAATAGGATGAAGACTGCTATCACTTGAACTAACCAAATAATTTAGGTTGTCATCCTGTAAGAGAACTGAAGTGAGATCTACTCTTTCAAATGGATTCGTAGGTATTTGCTGTTTACAGAATGAGGATGCCAGTGCAAGTTCTGGAGGGGCTGCAGACTTCCTTTCTCATTCCTTCTCCCATCCTCGCAAATTCAACCCTTTCTGCCTTGAGAAAACAGTAAAGACTGAAGTAGGGAGAGCATAAGAAGTAATGCTCTTCATTGGCATGATAAATGACCAAGGTTGCCTTGCATTTTGTTCTCTACTGTCACAAATATATCTTGTTTGATGCAGTAAGGAAGGGGCCCACCTGGTTGTAGGAAGGAGTAGCTAAAGGTAGCTGTAGGTTAGGGCTCTGGGGTATGGATCTTGGTCTGCAACAGACCTTTGGAGTAACCTTCAGGTAATCCTTAGCCTCCCTGAGTCTCAGTTCTTACTTTGCAAAATCAGAGTAATAACATCTCCTTTCGAAACAGGCAAAAATATATTAAAAATTCTGAGATGTTCAGTTATTGCAAAGCTGGTGTCCACATGGAAACATAAAGCTGTACTTTAGTTAGTCTGATTTTTAATCTAGTTTATCATTCTGTCCATGACAATAGCAGCCCAGGGGTGATGTTCAGAAAAACACATGAGAACAGGGCCAGCACATAGTCTTCTTCCCCAGTTCCAATCTGCTCCTCTGCACATCTGCCCTCTAGATAGAGACAAGTGTATCCTGCCTCAGAGTCTCTGTTTTTACATTTTCCAAATAAGATTCTTTAACCCTAGGATTATTTTTACTAATGGCTCAAGGAGCCACAATGAAGCTAGTGATTATTATTGTTATTAATTATTTTTATTTTCATGATTTTTGGTAGGAAAGAGAGAGCAGGAAGAATCCATTCAACAGCCTTGGGAACTATATACTTTATTTCTAGAAAATGACCCAGTATACTCTCTCAAAGCTTTTAGCAGGTTAAGGGAAAAGCCAGAAGAGGAAACTATCTCTAGTTTCCATGGCTGTCAGGAATTTAAGCATTCACTTTTCAAGGTTTGATTGTGTATGTGTTCATTACCAGCTTCTCTACCTGGACACATATGGATAGGGAGATAGCACTGAGCCTGGATTTGGTGCTATAGAATAAATTTGACAAGAGTCGCTGTGAGACTTCTCCCTCACACAGAAAAAGAGAGGGAAAAACTGCAAAATAATAGCAAGTTTTTGAGGGTACAGGAGAGAACTGCAAAAATAGCATTTAATTTCAAATAGTGGCTTAGAATCACCTGTTTAAAGGTCCCTTTGGAAAGCTACACAAACTACCTCTTGTCAGGAAAATCTTCTAGTCTGCAGCACCTGTTTTGAGGTATGGCAAGCACTTTGCTAGCATTTCACTTGTAATCTCAAAGCTCTTTGGAGCCGAGTACAGATACTGTTTTGCAGTGCAATCCATTAAATAATAGAAACGCAAAATGGGGCTTAACTTTCTGAGAGTGGAGATACATGTGTGTGTCTGGTGAAGAAAGAGGTGAAATGGAAACATCGTAGCTAGCAGAGAAAGGAAGAGAGAATAGAAGATCTTACTACCAAATTTTTAGAAAGAGGACCATCAAAAAGGGTGGAAAGAGAGAGGAAGAGAGGTACAGGTGGATGTCTGCTGAAGTGCTGTTTGAAGAGGTGGTCTTTGTGTCTGTTTCCTAGAGATGCTGGAAAAAGTTGTTATTTAAGGACTCAGCAGAATGCATGAGAAAGTCATGAGGGCTTAAGAAGGCAGCACGATATGTAACCCGTTCCCTGGAAAGCAATAGTAAATGTTGTAGGGTCCTTTGGGATGGGTTTAGACACTGCAGGTAGTGATTTTGAAAATGATCTTATTAATTGTGTTGTTAAAAGTTGATCTGCTTATTTGCATGGGTAGGGCAGTGCATTCAAATATTAACAATCATTATTAGAAGAGAAAAATATAATCATATACCTAGAAGAAAGCTAGGCAAATTTCTATACTAAAAGACCGATAGTAAAATGTTGGTTTTTAGCACTTAACATATTTTGTTTGGTACATCAGGATTTTAGGGACTCAAAAAATATGGTCTATTTTGTAACTGGCTTAAAATCTCTTGTGAAAATGATTTTAAAAAAATATAGGTTATGGAGGTAGGTTATTTCTATTTCTTTTTAGTCTAGCCAGATAAGAAACAGGTAATTGTAGAAGGTGACAGCTGTTTGTCTATTAAATTGAATAAGCTGAATCTCTGTTTCTGCTATTCTTGTTCTCTCAGGCCTGGATGTTATCAAAGCTGTTATCAGGTAAGGATGACCTAAGTCCAGAAAAGGATTTGGGATGATATATCATGCCTGGTTTAGACTAATCTAAATCTTCACGGAAAGGATGTGGTCTGACACCTCTCTGGTAGGTCTGTGGAGTCATTCAGTCCCCAGATCCAGCTGAGGATACATCACTGTGATTGCTAGTAGTGGCAGAAAGTAGGGGACCAGAATATCCTTTTTGTTGGCAGTGTGGCATTGAGTCATCCATAACCAGTCGCAGAACCACCCTGTTTCCATTAGACTTTGTGGACTGCTAGTAGCAATGATGCTGACTTAGGTAGTTTCTGTGCTCTCTATACCTTTGGTGGCTTCTTCATGTGTTCATGATACCTCCTCTGGACTGAAAATCAAACCAGCAAAACAAATGTCATTTTTAACCTAGATAAGCTCCATTGTCCAGTTGACTGTGCAACAGGACAGAAGCAAGGAGTAGCAGGGGTAAACACAATCAACCAGAGAGAGTAAATGGCTGCTTACCCAGCACTACTGCCAAATATGAAACTGTAGCATTTGGTGGCCGGGAGCATCCGCCCCCAGTCCACCTATTTATGTGTAGGAGGGCACCTAAATTTTTGCCACTAGCTGTATTGAAAGCCTTGTGACCTAGCAAGCAACAGACTCAAGTGTCAGTCTTAATAGTGGTGAAAAGGTGAAAAAGAAAGCTATTAACACAAATAGAAAGAGGAGGAAATGCTGTTAACAGCCAGCATTACAGACTGGGGTTCTTTACTAGAGTTCTTAACTGGATTGTGGAAAAGCCATCTGCAAAACTTCCTTGGAGGACTAGATTTGAGTAAGATCATGAACTCTGGTCTCCTACTGTGCCTGGCAAGTTCCCTAACCACAAGGGCACTTCCAAGCAGTACCTCTTCTTTCAATTTTGACTATGGAAGCTTTTTCAAATACTACAAACTAATTACCTATTTGTAAGAATAGAGAATAGTGCTTCTTTTGTGGATGTACTTTGCTCCAAGATAATGCTAGGTTTTGCTCTTTCTAGCACAGGGAATATCTAATTAACTCACAGAAAGAAATTTGGAGAGCTTCCACAGGAGGAAGAAATACCTTCTGTCAATATGGTGGGAAATGTGCTCTCTAGAATAAAGAAGTGAACCAAAGGTTTTCACAGCCTGGCTGAATACTGTTGTGGTTGTGAGGTGCATGGTGTTTGTTGGGTGTCTGAATACTGACTGGAGGCAGTGAATTGAATTAGGACACAAAATACCGAAAAGTAAGGTGCTGAGATATTTAGTGCTGCACTGTGAGATGCGGTCAACATGCTGGAGGGAAGAGATGCAATCCAGAGGGACATTGACAGGCTTGAGAACTGGGCCTGCTAACCTCGTGAAGTTCAACAAGACCAAGTGCAAAGTTCTGCAGCTGGGTCAAGGCAGTCCCAAGCACAACTACAGGCTGGGCAGAGAACAGATTGGGAGCAGCCCTGAAGAGAATGACGTGGGGGTCTTGGTTGGTGAGAAGATCAACATGAGCCTGTGATGTGTGCTTGCAGCCCAGAAAGCCAACTGTAATCTAAGCTGCATCTGGAGAAGTGTGAGCAGCACGTCAAGGGAGGTGGTTCTCCCCCTCTAGTCTGCTCTCGTGAGATCTTTCCTGGCATACTCTGTTCAGTTCTGGAATCCTTATCACAGTAATCACATAGATTTGTTACAGTGAATCCGGAGGAGGACAACAAAGACGATCAAAGAGTTGGAGCACCTCCTCTACGAAGTCAGGCTGAGAGAGTTGGGACAGGTTAGCCTAGAGAAGAAAAGGCTCTCCGGAGACCTCATAGCAGATTTACAGTACTTAAAGAGGGCTACAGTATAGATGGTGAGGGGCTTTTTATCAGAGAATGTAGGACAAAGGACAACTGTTTTAAGCTGAAAGAGGGAAGATCTAGATTAGATACTAGGAAGAGAATTTTTTTACTGTGAGAGGACTGAGGTACTGGAAAAGGTTGTCCAAAGAAATCATGGATGCTCCATACCTGGAGGTGTTCAAGGCCAGACTGGATGAGGCCTTGAGTAGCTTGATCTAGTGGAAGGTGTCCCTGACCATAGCAAGGGGGTTGGAACTGGATAATGTTTAAAGTCCCTTTCAACCCAAACCATTCTATGATTCCATGATTCTGTGATTCTTTGATTCTACTATAGCAGTGCTTACAAGTTAGAACTTAACCTAGTGTTGCTACAGAAGATCTACCTTTCCTGTTCTCACTCTCCTGGTTTTCTGCTTCCCATTTCCTGCTGATTTGACTTGTTTTGTTTTCTAGGAAATTAAGCCTGTAGCAACTAGATTGCCTTGTTCTGTTTGTTTATTGAGGAGCAAAACCTGAATGTTGAATACATGAGCCTGTGTTGCATTTTAAAACTGTGCGGCTGTAATCCAGGTCCCATTGAATTCATTGGGGAACTTGGTCTATGTGTCAACAAGGCCAAGATTTCTTCCCTAGTAATCAATACGCAGAAAATGAAAATTTATGCAGAGCTGTATTTTTTAGAACAACTTACTAGGTGTTAAATTCCAACCAACCTATTTTTATATTTTAAAAACTGGAAAATATTTGTTTTATTTTATTTTTATCTTCTAAAGACTGGAAAAATATTTATTTTATTTCTTGTCATTACTTAAGATACATGTTAATAATTATCCATTATTATAACGAATGTCTTCCAGATACAGAACATCCCCTCTACTGAAAGGTAGAAAATGGAGAAATATGATAGGTTAGCACCAATACAGAGCTTGACACTCTTAGACAAGACATCAGCAAAATTACAAAAGCAGGGATGTGATAACACTCTAAATAGACTCAGGTGTATTAATATCTGTTTACTCACATACTTATCTCCATCACTATTAGGGCATCTGACTAGTAGCCTATGAAATACCAAAAGGAATAAACTAACCAAAAATTCCTCTTTTCATTCTAGAAAGTTTTAAGGGTATTTCCCTTTTTCATTCTCCCATATTATTCATCAGTCTGTGTTGCAGAGACAGTAAGTATTACAGAAATTTGAGCTCCTTGTACTTGATTACCAAATAGACCTTTTCTGTTAGATTTTTTTTATTTTTGTCCACGTACAGGAGTAAGGATTGTTTGAACTTCTAACTGTATCAGATCTATGCCTGTAGCATGCTGCATTGCCCTATTTTTGGTAAAATTATTTGAGGAAGAGAGTGTTTAAAAACAATGGATGCTTGCCAGTCCACTTGGCCAGATTCTCTGGTATTGTATAAATCCCTCCCTTCTGGCTGTACTACAAAGATGGTGTGTGATTTGAAAAGTGGGTGAAAATCGTGGTGTTATATATATGTATTGGAAGCAGCATCTGGTGTTTGCTGGTGGGGAGTACTTTTCTGAAAGGAACCATGCAAAGGCCCTTTGTCATGCAGTCTTATCTCCTCCTGCACCACTTCTGAGCTCTGCTTCCTTGAATAATGTGGGGTTCTTTAAAAAAAATGTTTTCACACCATGAACTATTTGGAAGTTTTAATTAGGCAACTTGTTTTCAACCTGGTAACTTTCCCTTTCTCCCCAAAACTGTGTCACAGCAGAGCCAGCTGAAATATACCATGATCCAAATGTTGTTGATCTTTTTAGAAGTCCTGTTCTGCATGCAGGAACAGTTGTCTTAGCAAAGAGGTCACTGCACTATGGTGGGACAGTACACTGGCAACACTTACATTAAATATTGGCAGTGAAGTTTTGATATAGGCTAACCACAGACCTAGTCTCAAAATGTGTAAACAAGTGCTTGTTGTGTTGCTACAGATTTTGAAAGTACTTGAGAGATCCAGCCATGATGTTAATTCAGAAAATTTTGACAAATATATTAGGCAGATAGTAGTGATACTTACAGTTAAGACAGGCTGATGCTTTTTGTGATAAAATTCCATTTTCAGTTGTTTATAACTTTACCAAACTTAAATCAGCAATGAGATCGTTCAGGCTGAATGTCTGCCTTGGGCTGTTTGTGTGTGTGTGTGCAAATTTAAGATAACACGATTCAATCATTTTCTGTAACAAGTTTAGAGGAAAGTGCATTGCTTTATGCTTGTTAAAGAAAAGTAATAAATATGTAAATATTTCACTTACAAGTTATGGCACTTTGATAAGAGACTACATACTTGGCATTCAGTGGGGAAAACTGACCACACACCAGAGATGTACCATTTGTTATGATGATAGAAGTTCATCAAAATATGGGCAATTATAAGCCTCCCACATGTGCTGGATAGAAAAGCTGGTATCTGATAATGAAGGATGGTAATGGTAGGTGTGTTTTTGAGGAGGAGAACTGGCAAAGATGAGGAAGTTTTCTGTGACCTGGGTGCTATTTGTGAAGAGATCAGTGAAAGATACTGATTCTGAGACTGATTCTGCTTGTTTTCAGTTTTCCTAGAAGAGATTAGTTTATAAGATTTTGTATGAAGCATGCTTTGGAGACATGTTCCTTTAGCTGATTCAGCTCAGACAGACATGAGGAGTCACCTCTGGAAAAGGTATCTTGACACTGAAGTTCTGAAGTATAGCTGAGAATATGGCCA
Source organism: Cuculus canorus (assembly GCF_017976375.1). NCBI lineage: Eukaryota > Metazoa > Chordata > Aves > Cuculiformes > Cuculidae > Cuculus > Cuculus canorus. Next base: position 116,759,534 of record NC_071401.1, on the reverse strand, counting down.
CCACAGTCTTTTATACCTCTTGAGTCATAAGAGCATATACTTGCTATTTCTAATAAATATAATGGGATGTTTATGTTGAGTTGTCATACAGTAAGCAAAGCAGCTCTTGTTCCTTTATTAATCATAACACACTATTCTTCCAACAGAAATCTGATTTTCACTCTCCTTTGTTTTTCCTTCTGCCCTCACCGCCACATACTGTTTGTCCACAAGATCTTTCTTTCTCTGCATCAATTTCTCTTCCTACTTTCTTTTTCTTCCTCCTCTTTGGCTCAGTAGAACTTTGCATGTGCCACATCCCTCTTACATTTCACCAGTGAGGGCTCCTTTCAGCTAGGTCTCTGCAAATGGGGGGTAGAGCTTGTAGTTTGTAAACTGCAGCTTGTAAAACATAAAGGCTGCAATAAAACCCCCAACAAACCAGTTCATGAGAGGCCATTTAAGGCACAAGGTAAAATATGAATCACTTTAGTCTGGGAATATGTGCATTTGCTGTTACTTCCCCATGTATTGATGATCAACCTGTTCATGATTGTTGGTAGTCTGAATTGACACTCTATTTTTTGCCTTCCTAATACAGCAATAGGGTGAGAAAAATATTCCTGAACTAAATACACAGAAATACAATACAGTTTCTTTTACCCACTAAATAAAATGATGAAAGACAGCAGCATCGTTTCCTTACATTGTGCCAAGCCTCATCTGAGAAGGCAGCTGATGATCTAACAAGGAGACACCAAGATATCCTTGATGAAATATGCATCAAACATAATGTAAAAGCAAGGACTAGTGATGTGGTACATGGAGCACTACAAACTATGGGCAATCAGAGGCAATAATCCATCACGTCCACCCAGTCAAGACATTAGTTAGAATATGGGTTACTGTGTTGTGTCAGAAATCCATGAGCACTGTTCTGTACCTACTCAGGCTGTTGTCTGGTAGCAGTTGTTTCTGAAATAATGTTTGTCTGCAGAATGCAAGATCATAGTGAATGCTATAGTCTGGCATTAAGAAAGAAAAATGTGCTTTGTAGAGATGAACAATTATTATCTCTCACGAGAGCAGTAAGTTCTCTGAATCCTCCAGCTGTCTCCTTGTTTTTCCAATGTAATCAGCTGAGGGAAGGTACAAAATAGGATATGAGAAGATATGTCTAGCAGGCATAAAGAGAACCCCAAAACATATCATGGGGAGGGCAGAGGCACTAATGGAGGTTTGGCCCTGTTCAGTGCTACCGCAGTAGCGCATGGACCAAGATGTTCGAGTGCAGCTAGCATCAAATGGCTTTTTGTAAGAGCACAGTCTTTCTAGCTAAGGACCTTCTGCCGTATTTGTACTACTTTGTGTCCAAGAAGTATTTAATCATAATGACAATGCCACGTTGTTTTCATATTCTTGCTTGGGATTTATGAAGAACATAAGGGCTTTCTAGAGTTAGATTTGTATTAGAGACCCTTACATTCTTAACAAGGGTGTTTCTTGGTATAAAGGCTATCATTTTGGCATGATACTTTTAACTTCTGGTAGATTCATCAGCATTATTTGTCACCCAGTCATGCCTAACAACTTGCTTATAGTGAAGACTTGTGATTTTAATGAAAAATAAGGCAATGGGTTTATTTTGCTGTTCCGTCAACTAAAAAATCATGACAAAGTGATAAACTTATTGCCATTTTTTTTTTTTATCCATTGAGGATGCAAATATTATGGATTCCAAAGTATATTTTTTTGTTAGAGTTTTGTTTTTTGTTGGTTTTTGGTTTTGTTTTTTTTTTTGCATATGAGGAATGAGAGAAGAAATTTTTAAAGCACTTGCATCCAAAATTGAAAGAAAACAAGCTGGAATTTTTAATCTACAAGGCCACCCACCTGCTTTGTAACTGTGCTGTCGTTTATTGTTGTTTTTCCTGAAGAATATTTAACACAAAAACTCTCAAAAAATCTCTTCCTTTCTAAATTTCTGGAAATATTGGTTCTTGGTGTTCATGATTTTATGGTTGGATTAATATGCCAAGTAATTTTCCAGAAGACCGGTGTAGAGCAGATGCAAATTTCTAGTGTAAAACAAGCCATAACAATATTAAAATAGTTCCACCATTTCCAATACTCTTTATTATAAACAGTCAAAACCCAGTAAAACTCAAGCTATTTTCTCTTTTGAGGTACCTGTAAGAAAAGACAAGAATAACTTGCTATAAGCTTATTTTTTTAAAAAAAGTAAATATATAGTATGAGATAACTTTTATAATCCTCTTACAGTCTAAAAATAAATTTATTTAGATAACCTTATTTGCCTTTTATGCTCCTAATGACATCCTTGAGACCTAGTTGTTTCGGAGTCTTTTAAAAAAAGTATTTTAGCAGTAATGTTTCTTTCTGGTATCAAAATCACTCTGTGTGTCTTTGTTCATCCATCACAAAAGGCTGAAAAATAACAACATACACTTCTTATATCCTGTTGTAGTACTTATCTATAATGTGGTCCTCAAGAGGTAAAAAGAATTTCGGCATCTAGGGTCTCTACAGGATCTTAATAAAGTATTTTCCTGCAGTAAAAGATTTCAGATTTGAGTTGAGTGAACCATTAATTTTTAAAGTCTTCTGTTCCTTTTACCCTTGTTTTTTCTTTTGTCTGTCTTCAGCAGCTGGCTGGATGACTGACATCCTCTAACAGTGTTCAGTGCTCATTAGCACCATGCCATTTTGGGTGTTGTTTCGCTTGTTCCTGTTCTTTTTCCTTGCTTCATTTATCAACCTATACATTCATAAGTTTCACAAGTCATTGACAGTGAAGTCATATGTTTCACAAGTCATTGACAGTGATGTAGGTTTTAACACTTTGTTATTTTCTCCAGAAATCCTACTTGGTGGCTAGGAGGAAAAAAACAACTTCTGATGTACAAGATGTTAATGAAATATTCGTCTCAGTAACTAACTTACTTAAAACCTTCTAGAAGCATGAATTATTTGGTTTTACTGAGCAGCTGTTAAGATCAGTGCATATAGTTGAAAATTCAGGCCAGTCTTCTTTCTGTAATGTCTAAAGATATGCTGGTTACAATGTGCATGGGGAGTCATAATGTTAAATGGATTTACTTAAATGATGCAAAACAAAGCTATTTGTGAAATAAAGTTATGAGTTTATTGATTTTCTTCCAGATCTCTCTATTGTCAGGTCTGCTGCTAAAGCAGAGTAAGTACTTCAACTCCTGGTGTAGTCCCATATTGGCAGATCTAATGAGCACAGTATCGGCAGCTTCCAACACAGCAGAATGAATGTTTCTCAGAACATGATAGTGTTATTTAGTGGAGGAAATTTATCACTGAGAAATTGACTTTATGTAAAAATCTGAATAAATTCCCATGTAATGCCTGATATTGTTTCACTGATATTTATTGAAGTATATAAACAGATATTGGTGGAATCAGAATCAAGCCCACATAGACAGTATATTCGTACCTCTTCTAAAGGCTCATCTGAAATCTACACTCAGGGATTAAATTATCAAAATCTTACCCACTATGGATAAGTTCAGTGATGAAATTCCTGTTAACTCAAATACGGTAATAGAAGGACAGTGCTCAGCAGATTTTACTGATTCAGCTGATAACATACAACTGTGTGACAAGCAAGGAACAAAAGAAAACCTCTGAAAGGCAAGGAAAAACAGCTTAGTGACTACACAAGTTTTCCCCTGACAGCTCTGAACCCAAATGAAGAACTTCGTTTTCTCGGTTTATTTATTTTTTTTTCCATGTAAGAAATTCTCTTACTCTTCGAGATGTTATGTTCTGTAATCTTCCCTAAGAGATTGCACCTCTCTTCTGAAATTATTGGCAGAAAAAAATTCTCAGAAAATCGCTGTCTTTGAACCTTCATATTTAATTCGCACTTTACCCATTAAGTTATGGAAGTAAGAAAGTTCTGACTGCAAATCCTTGACTAATTAATCATAGCAAATTCTCCAACTGTGTGAAACATGATTCATGCCTGCCTCTTGACTACTATCCACAGCATTTTAGATTTGATTTTTATAAATTACCTGTGCCACTATCATAGCGTAAATGGATGTGCAATGGATTATAATTAACAAGAAACTCAATGATGTCCAAATAAAAATAGTGCACAGGGAAAGATTTAGTCACAAATACTGCATTATTTAATACAACGAATTTTAAAGAACAGATTTTTTCTTAAAATAGAATGGTTGTATTTTCCTCTTAATGTGGATCATTGTCAGAGTCTTTACTTTGTACAGGGCAGAGTGAATGGTTCCTTGTGTCACGGGAATGTCAACAAAAAAAGCAGACTGTAATAAATGCTATTGTACTAGAAATCAAAGGAGAATTTATGTAGAAATAAATAAATATGCTTTACATTATGTTCAGTGACCAAATTAAATGGCAATTTTGCTAGAATTCATGGATAATGCCACTCAAGTGATTTGGGCTATGGACTTTACTAAAATATATTATATTTAATACTTGCACATGTAACTAATGAAGGCAAGCATTATAAAAGTGTAAAAGTTTTATTTGAGAAGTGTCACGCGAGTTGCAGTTAGTGCAGATTGCACTTGGCATGTTGAAACAAAATGAATAAATACAGCAATCAATATAATTATATGTATAAATCAATGAAAACAAAAACATTGGCTTGAGCTTAGATAACACTTCTTCTCAACACTTATTTCAAAACTGAGTTCCACAAAAATGGGAAGTCTTCTTTTTGTGGTCAAATCTACATATAAGTAAGTTACTTCAACCAGAAGGATCATTAGGTTACTTGGATTCAATCAGGGTTTAAATCAGAACTCAGAAAAATCTGTAAGCTTCCTTTGAGTCCTGTGATGGCTGGATAAGTGAATGGATCAACCAGTTGGCAGGTAGCTCTTTCTACTAAATAAAAAAAGCCTTCAGTTCCCCTAGGGGTTAACCATTGCATACTTCCATGCCATTTGACCTAGATTAGATAATTCGATACCCATTCAAAATTAGGGATCAGATTTGACTCCACTGGGTTCTAATTTACTTTCTCACATGTCAAGTGTTTACTGAGAAACAGTGGTCAGGACTTGAGACAGGAATGAAATCTCAAAATGAGAAATTAATATAGTAGACTGAGAATTGCGCTGGCACCTGGTGAAGATAAATCTTATTTCAGTGTGGTAGTTGATATGTGTCTACATGTTCCTAAAATCTTTTGAGATGAATTAACACAAAACTCACTGAAAAATTAGGAATTAAGAAGCAGCAAGAGTTCATAGTTTCCTCTTAGTTTTACTGCTGTTTCTTTCAGCACAAGGAATGATCACAGTGCTTTCATAGAGTTATACAATAATTCAAGCTGGATAGGACCTGTGGAGGACATTTCATCTAAATTCCTGATCAAGGCAGGGCCAGTGCAGCTCAAGGTCTTTAGGTCCTTGTTTGGTCAAGTTTTGAACATCTCCGAGGATGGAGATGCCATGATTTCCTTGGGAAACTTTCCCAATATCTGACAGCATTCATGGTGAATTTTTTTTTTCCCTGCATTGGAAATCTACTGTGTTGCAGGTTGTGTCCATTGACTTTCCTTATCTTTTTTTTCTTTTTATTTGCTGTAATTCAAGAAATCTGAATCATGAAGAAACTATGAGCATGTGGTAGCTTGATTGCCAGTGGCAACATTGACCAGGACAAAACATTGGCCATGTTTCTGATGGAAAATGTTTATTAATCCACCAGTTGTGCATATTACAACTTTGACCATTTTAACCACCTCAGTAACAATACTGACTACCACATTTCAGCTAGACGATTCCAAGACTGTTAGAAATGAGACTGGCCCCAGGGGACGACGGTGTTAGTAAAGGGTGCATAATTAGTCATTAGGAGATATTAAAATTATGACAAAACCAAATACAAACCCAAGGCTGGTTAGAGTTAAGGTTAATCTCAAAATAAATGCACCAAATGCAAAGAAATCTCTCTCCTCCCTTCAGCAGATATGTCCTGCAGGGAACACGGTAAGTATATTTAAAGTTGTGGAAAGTGAGGAATATCGATTATTATAATCCTTGTATGACTGATCTCCCTAAGCTGCTTCATAATCATGGGAGATAAAGTGGGAGAAAGGCTTCCAGTCGAGGAAAATTCCCAGTCCCTTCCACTTTGGATAGAAATCCTGAGAGCAAATGACCACCATTAAGCTTCCTCTCAAATGAGATTTACAGCAATGCTTAAATACATGTTGATTATATATATATTTTTTTTTCCAAATTTGCTTTATTACAGGCCAATGTCAGGATAATATTTTTCTGAAAAGGTGATCATGACTGACTGAGTCTCTTGTGAGGGTGTGTGAGTCTTAGTTGTGCCAAAGCTACCAGTATTTTCTAAGTGGAGTAATGCGGGTATTGATATAGATGTAGAAACATCTCCCCTTGTTTGGTATTTATTTAGATCCCTTGTAAAACTCAGGCAAAACAAACAGAAAAAAAAAATTAATGTAAAACTCCAAAGGTAAATTTGGATTTGTTTGATCTGAAAATCTATTCAGCCCTGGCAAGCCTAAACACAGTTCAAACTTGAAGCAATAACTCAGTCGAATAACTCAGTTTTATGAATATTTTAGTAAGCTTAATCTGTATTTTCAATTTAAAATTAAACTAGGCATCATGAAGGCAACACAGACTTGTTTGAGGCTCTCTTCGCAGAAGTTTCGCACTGCTTCAGTCAATCATAAGCTATACAGTAATGACTGTGCACCCCTTCGGGTTGTTTGTTTGCTCCTCCCAGCTGAAAGCTAGCAAAACACATGTTCACTTTCAGCTTTTAGTTATACAACAGACAGCTCTGTCAATCTCTGTCTAATGCTGTCACAGCTTTAGTAATCCCTAGTGATGAACAGCTGCATGTAGGGATATGAACAAGAATAAGGGGTACGCATTGTGTTGCCTATGCAGTACTTTATGAGCTCTGTGTCCCTAACTTTTATTGGTTACTATGTCATTCTAACCTGGAGCCAGTAATTTTGTAGCATAGAATACCCAAGTTGCATAGAAGTGTTCTGTTCTTGGTATATGGATATACAATGAAAAACAACTGAGTTTCTTTCAGAGTAGTTCAAAAGCTCTTGGATTTTTACTTTGTTTTAAGACATGAAGAAGCAGAGTTATGGTTATCCTGGCTTGGATGCAGAGCAGTGACTGGTTTGGCTTTTTGATTGTTTTGACTCACTTTCCTGAAAGTAATGGTTTAGTTTTTTTAAACTGTTTGGATTTGCTGCCGCCACAAGGTTTAATCTAACGTGATACTCCATAGCGGGTTTGGCTCAAACTTGCTGATGAATAAGTTTTCCTTTGAGAAATATGTTTTGGACAGTGCAGATGTGTGAGTGACGACTTACTAATTTGTCACCTGAAAAGTGCAAAGTGAATCAAATCAGAATCTTTTGATTATGCTTCCTTATATTTTGTTTTGACATTCTATATGAGAACCTATCTCAATTTCCAAATGTAATATACTCTTGTGTACATATGCATATATTTCATAATGCATATATTATGTCATATTGATATTTTTGGCGGTATCAAATTAAAATGTCTAAGAAGATCTCTTTAATATTTTAAAATCAAATCAGTTTGGATGCATGAAATAACAGTGTTTTCTAGGTTTAAGAAAATACCTGCATTTTGGATGAATGTGTGTTTTCTTTATCTGCCAAGCTTTATTCAGTGTAGAGGTCACTTTGTACTTCTCCCTAGGCTGATTCTCCACTTGCTCAGCAGCTCTGTTTTCAAAGAGCTTAGCTACAGGGAGTAAGGCAGGAATTTATGCTCCTGCGTGGGGTCAGACTCACTTGAAGGGAATAGGCACCAACAATATATAAACCTGGAAGATTTGCCTTTGCTGAGACCTTTTTCTTCATTCTGCAGGGGAGGATATGTCTATCTGTACGTGCATCGAAGCAGCTGCTGCTACAGGTGTAACAAATCTTACAGATGGTGAGGGAGGATTCCTCCCATCTGTGCACCTCCTCAGTGCCAACCTCAATCATCTAATCTCAGTGCAGGTTCTTGAATTTAGCTGTAATACTATGGGCTTCATTATTTTGGTGGCTGGAATCAGTCCCACAAAGCATGACTTTATTCCCTTAAAGCTGAGATGTTGGTAGTATGTTCATGCACCTACAGAGAATTACCTATGTATACGTCTGAGTGTGCACATTGTGTGCAAGTCAATCTATAGTAAAATATTTAAGCTGTGCGTTCGTACCTCAAACTAGTATTTCATTAGCAGGCATCAAAAAAACCACTGTCAAGTATGCTGTTCTTGAAATTGAGCTTCCAAACATAACCAATAGCATATGTTAGACTTGGCTGTTACTGGGCTTTCTGTAAACTTATCTCTGAGGTGATCCACCAAATCATGGCATGTTTTGTCTTTGTGGACAAGTTGGGTATGAACTGTATCTATCTTGGTATCATCTTTCCTGTGGGGAGAGAGCAGTGAGGGAATGGAAAAGCCACTATAGTGATGTGTGGATGGGTGCTTTGGTCATGAGTTTCCACTTACAGTTCAGTAGTTTTAAACTTACGTAGTTAGGTGAAAATGAAGTTCCCCTCCCTTCTTCCTTTTCTATTTAAGGTTGAAGTTGAACTCGAGTGAGGACTGGCCTGTCTTGGTGACAGACCAGCAGTGGTTTTGTAGAGAGTAATTAAAAGATTTTGATGAGATTACCTTAGAAAAGATATAAAGGCCAGTTGTCCAGATGCTCTGCTGTGTAAGAGGCAGCCCTGGAGAGTTGTTAACCAGAGCTGACAGATGGCCCCCAAGGTCCTTGATGCTCTTAGTTAAAAGCTCTGTATTATGTCCCTGGTAGATGCATCCTTATTAGATTAAGGAAGTGAAATAGAGCTTCTGTTTCCCCCTTCACACTCTCTCTGCTTCCCCAGCATGTCTCTGATGTCATGAATAGATGTTAAGACACATGGACTGGCCTCCTCCATAGTTAATTCTATGACAAGCCCTGCTGCTTTTCATTATTCTCATCAATTCAACAAAGCACGATATCATAAGAGAATGTTGGTGTATGTTTTAATTTCTTTTCTGGTTTCTTTATCGCAGACCAACTACACAGATCTTCACTTGCATTGAGCAGGCTGAAATTAAGGGCTTGTATTATTGAAATACCACCATGAGGGGATAAATAGGCTGAAACTGTCCGAACAATACAGAAGGATACAAAATTCAAAATACTAATACACATATTGTCTTTAACAGAAAGCTATAAAACACGTTAAATAAATAAATAAAGATTCAATTAGCTATGATTAATTATGCTGCTGTACATTAGTCCTGCCTGTCTTTTTCCTCAGCCTAGTCCAGGAAATGATTCCAAATTAATTCCTGGTCAGCCATGCGGTTCCTGGCAGAGTAAACATCCTATTTTTTACACAGACAAATGGTGATGTATCTCGTATCTTCAGCAGTACCAACCAGCACATAGTGGTGTAAAGCTACAAGCATTGCAAAGAAAGCTTTTGTCTCTAGATAACGTCTTACAGACCTGATGCTTGTAGTTACTTTACGAAGGCATCCAAGAGCATTTCTAATGGAAGGAACAGGTTACCGAGTTATTAAGCTCAGAAAAAGAGCAGGGGGAGTTAGAAGACATTTAGTGATTATCTACCTTACTAATTTAAAGAAGGCAACTGAAAAGACATTGCTGTAGAAATATCACTCTCCTTCCTCTGACTGCAGCATCAGGGGAAATGAAACAAGAGACATAGGTGATACAGCTTTCACTGTGAGTTTGAACACGTGCCTGGAATGGAGCTGCTTTCCTATATGGCGGAGTAATGGGGGCTATATCACTGAATCACAGAATGATTAATGTTGGAAGGGACCTCTGGAGGTCATCTGGTCCCATTCCCTGTTCAAGTTGGCCACCTAGAGCCAGTTGCCTAGGACCGTATCCAGACAACTTTTGAGTATTTCCAGGAATGGACACTCTACAACGTCTCTGGGCAACCTGTGCCAGTGCTTAGTCACCCTCACAGGAAAAAAAGTATTTTCTTTAGGTTCAAAGGGAAGCTTCTGTTTTCTAGTTTGTTCTCATTGCCTCTCATCCTATCACTGCGCACCACTGGAAAGAGTCTGGTCCCATCTTATTTGCATTATCCTTCAAGTATTTTTACACATTGATGAGATCCTCCCAAGTCTTCTCTTCTGCATACAGAACAGTCCTAGCTCTCTCAGTCTTTCCTCACAGGAGAGATGCCCCAGCACCTTAATCATCTTAGTGGTTCTTTGCTGGACTTCCTCTAGTGCTGCCATCTCTCTCCCAGTGGAGAGTCCAGAATTGGACACAGAACTCCAGATGTAGCCTCACCAGTGCTGAGGAGAGGAGAAGGATCTTCTCCCTTGAACCGATGGCAATACTTCAGCTAATGTAGCCCAGGATATCACAACTTTCTTTGCTGCAAGGGCACATCACTAGCTCATGTTCAGGTCGATATCTGTCAGGACCCCCAGGTTCTTTTCTACCAAGCTGCTTTTCAGCTCGGTGGCCTCCAAGGCATTCTGGTGCCAAGGTTTGTTCCTCCTCATCTGCAGGACTTTGTACTTGTTAAACTGCATGAGGTTCCTGTCAGCTCATTGATTCACCCTTCCAAATTCCCTCTGGATGCCAGCACAAGGCTCAGGCATATCAGACATTTCTCCTAGTTTTGTGTCATCTACAAACTTGCTGACAGTGTACTCTGGCCCATAATTGAGATCATTAATGAAAATACTAAACAAGATTCCAGTGAGGATCTTCATTGCAGCAGAGATATTTTGAATTAATAAAAGCAAATAAAGGTGCAGTTTCAAGAACATGGAGAATTACCTTATTTTTTTCCTTATCTTTTTTCCTTATTTTTTTGAGGCAATACATTGCCTCAAATATTCTCCATCTGCCCATTAATGTGCTAACATCATTTAAGATTCTGTGCATTCACCTATTTACTTTTGAGGTTCTGGTATGTAAAATAATTATCTTGCTTTGTAGCAGGATGTTATGCTATTGCATAGTTAACATTTTGTAAATGACTCCGCTAGCATTCTTTATCAATTATGCGCCTTTGAATAAAGGTAACGCCTCAGGCCCAGAGTTAAATTATTTACTTGAAGCTTGCTGATATTTTCTGTATTCAGTTTAAAATTCCACTCTACCTGCAACTTTGTCAATCAGCCTTGCTTTTCTCAGTGCTCGAAAGATGGGAGAAATGCAAGGTCAGATAGGCTGATATTTTTAGTAGGGAAAGAAAAATGGATATTAAGTAGGCTAGATGATTAGATAGATAATATCCTCTAGTAGAATGCTTTTAATATCGGTGAACAAAATGTGATCACACAAGATGGCAAGTTTTGTGCCAAAAATGAATTGATATTCTGTGGATTACCATGTATGGAGTCATTGCAGCTAGCCTTAGAAGAGATGCTGTAATTTATCGTGGAGAACATACCATACCCTAGCTTATGCCTCTGGCTTCTCAGCAACTTAGCATGAACTGCTGCTGATTCTCTTCCAGCTCCTTCTGGTTGTAGTTATGGTGAGCTGAGATCTGGATGAGCAGAGGACAATGGTCATTTGAACCCTTAATCCAGCACTTCCAGCAGCAGTATCTACTTGAAAAGAGGGGTAAAGTGCCTATTTCTTCCTCTCCCATTCCTGTTCTCTTGTCCTCTGATCTTGAACAGAATTAGGGCAGCTTCCTGAGTAGCCAGGAAAAGAAAGAGGTAGAAAGATTTCTTCTCATTTTTTTTTTAAACTATGTCTGGAAAACAAATATGCATCTTCGTGGAGATGGCCAGTTATGGCACTCCTTGTAGCATTCCACCAGTGTTTCGACAAAGATATTGTTGCTACTATGCAGAGTGCTCTACACCGTGCCATCTGGAAAAGGGTAGGAAATAAAAAATGCTAATAAAACTTTAATAATGAGTTGATGAGATATTACTATATTTAGCTTTAATTAATTCACATTACTCTAAAATCTTTTTATGCCCCTACAAAAGCAAATGTTTTCAGGCTCAGATGCCTGAAGTTAGCCTATTCATATAGGAGCTCTTAAATAAATGTCTCATGTAGCTAAATCACATTGCTTCTTTGTGATACTGAAAAATTTTTAGCATCAGTCACAGTATGAAGATTTGTTATCCTTTAATTTTTTATTAATGGCTTATATGCAGAATAGCAATTTTTGTAAAGCAATTTGAGATCTGATGATAAAAAGCACTGCATAAAAAAGTGTTTACACTTCTTCAAGTGCTTTATATGCATAGAATGTGTGTTCCAGGAACAGTGTATGTTGTTTTCATTTTTAATAACTGGTAAAACTATCTCTTCCTGGGACACAGGTTGAATCACATATCAGTTCATCTTGCAAAGAGCTTCCTTCTGTGCATAATGCTTTCTTTGAATTCCAGTGGGGAAAGCACTCATGAGAATGGAAACAAGGTAGTTCTGGCAATTGAAGGACATAAGATCAAGTTTCTGCTGATCAAGTTTCAAAGGTGGCCTAATGTACTAAAATGAAACTTCCTCTATTGTATATGGCTAAACTAGAAATCACATTGATCAACACATAAGTTTGTAGACCCCCATGATTTTTAATTTTGAGTTTACTAAAACAATATATAACAACTTGACCTAAGTTCACAATTAATATGTATGTAAATGTCTTTTTATTATATTGGTTTAGGTTTGCATTTTTATAGTTCAAATCCGATATATTTGTGATTTAGGGTTTAACAGGAACTCATTCGCTTCATAAATATTAATTACTGCATAGGCTTTATTCCATCTTAGAGCATCTGGGGGAAAAGTGCTGATCATCACATTGCTTGTGAGGATGTACTTTTGCCTAAAAATACCCCTAGATAAATTCAGTCTGAGAACATTAGTCTGAAAGGTGTAATGCATTAATTTCAAACATAATATTTTAATAGCAGCAACTGCAATGTAACAGTGTTCAACCCTACAGTCTGAAATTTGCTGCATTATTACAGTGTCCTCCAGCAGAGCTTGAGTGGCCAACTGGGAGAGTGATGGCATCAGTTCAATGTTATATCTTAGTAACAGAATGTGCATACCCAAAGTCACTAAGTTGTAAAAGACTAGTTCTTAGGGCAGTTCCCTGAGTAAAAGTAAATCAGAAAACCTCCCTGTGTTCATTAGCAGGATCCTCAGCTAGCGTCAATCAGGATTGCTCCATTGATTTCAGCAGTGAAACAGATGAGTAACTGACCTTTCTGTCTTTAAAACACAGCCTGAGGTTGAAGCGGTTGCAAGGTATGTCAGATGTTCTGCCTTTGCTGCGTGGTGCAGCATTTATTATTGCCACAGACACCTTTACTCAGTGCACATTTTTATTGCAATTACTTGGTCAGTGTTTAGAGACTATATTTACTCTTTTTCCAAGTCTTCATCATCTTAACATATTACTATGCCTGTTACGATTGCATTTGGCTGGCTCTGCTGGCTAGTAACAAAAAAAAAGGAAGATGAAATCCATTGCAGGTTTCGCCTGGATTAGTACATTTTTTTTTTATCCAGATGGTAACAGTTTGTTGTTATCTCTTGAGTACCAATGCAGGGCTGGGTACAATCTACACAATAAAGCATGCACAATGCTCAGCTCAAGAGCCTGTACCATGATGTGGGCTGTCTAAATTTGACCTTGAAATTCTGAACATAATTTTTGTTTTCTGAGTGTTCTGAGCAGCCAGGGAAATTCTTCAAGTGTGAACTGCTTAGAATAAGTCTTGACTCTTGTCATATATTTTAATGTACCATATATTTCCATAGCTATCTGGATGATGAATCTGAAAAAAAAAAATACTGTTTTTCCTCATAAATATGTTCTCTGCATTGCCACCACTGTCAGTTACCTTCTGTTTTATTCCCAGAGAATGGTATGGATTAAGACACAAATGACCCTAAATCCCTCAGTACAGACGTGTTTAATAGATGTTCAGTAACTGTATACAGTATTAAGAAAAAACACTATTTAAAGAAGTGCAGATTTACTCTTTGCTAACATTCAAGTAATCACACTGGAATAGGGCAAGAAGTTAAATAGGAACACTTCTAAGGTTGCATTTAAAATCAAGTGGGCTTTCTCTAAATATTTTCCCATCATTTTACTATCCGTGATTTCTAATTTAAGCATGGAAAGAACCATAGTTTACATATCCAATAGCAAACTGATTATTGTTGCCAAAAGCAGATGTTGCTTCTTTATGACAATGAGTATAAAAAAGGACAAGGCAGAGTTCTGAAACAGAGCCCTGTCGTTGACGAGCTTGTGAGGATAATACATGAGAAATGCCATTCATTCTTGAAACAACGCTTTTGGGCATAAATGAGAAGTGAAGCTTCAGTCTAAAGTACTGAGAAATATTACAGATATGGCAGAATCTGGAGATGAAATCCTACCTCTATTCATATCAATGGAATAATTTATTTTCTTTTCCTTATTTTTCAGTTAATTCACTGAGCCTTCTCATAGTTAAGTATTTTATCTATAATCTTTCTAATCTGATCAAAGGTCTATTCAGTTTTATAAGACTGATGTGGGAGAAAGCATGTATGGGTTTGAGCTCGATGAGAGGAGACTGTGCCCCTGAATTAGCACGAGCATAGAAGATTCCACTCTTGTGCATGTGCCAAACGCAGGTGGCCGATGCCTTGGCATGCCTACGATATCCGTAGCAAACGCAGAGCAAGCAGCCATTGTTCTGAAGTTTGCTAAGAAGCTTAAAAGACCTTCGAATCATTAGCAGTACTTGTGGGAAATGTAGGGGCTTGTAGCAAAGAGAAACAAGAAGATGAGGGCTACATCTCTAGCACTAGTCATTTCTCTTTATCTCTGTAGTCATGGAAACTTCAGTAGTGGAATTTTATTGGGGTAGCTGTTAACGGGGCAGACAAGGGTATATAAGCTCTACTTTCACTCAATAAACTTGATTTCATTTGCACCACGTTTGGAGTCCATGTCCCCACTGCCACAGACTAATACTATTGACTTGAGTTTTTACAGGAACTTTTTAGGTTGTATTCAGAAAAAAGTGCAAAAAAACCAGCATTTCACTGTACAGAAATGCCCAATTCTTCACTTATTCTTCACAATTCTTCATTGGAAACTCTAAAAAAGAAATCATACGTGTAACTGAGCTTTTCTAAAATGGTATAATTCCTCTGTACCCAGACTTTGTTGTAAATGAAATGAGAGAGAAATTGGGACAAATTGATTATTAAATATTCTTCATAGTCTGTCTTGTGTTCCTTTTCAGGAAATACTGTTAAAATCAGGAAGTTTAATTTCAGTGAAACAGTTACTGAGAACCTGATTATATTGAAAATACAGTGAGTATTCATTTTTGAAATTTTTAAAGACTTATTAATGGGCATTGACAATTCCAGCCTTCTTTTTTTCTGAAATGCCCAGAGCTGACTGAATGAAGTCTAGCTGACAGACGCTTAGCTGATCACCAACTCTTCCTCCAATTTTAAAGTGATATATTTTTGTCAATTAAACCTGTGTTTTGTATGTAAAGATACTATTTTATTTGCATTTTTAATTAAATGAGGATGTTTGAAAAATATTGCTTGAGGTAGGAAAGTAGCTGTTTTATTAAGAGAACTGAATTCTGAAATACTGTTGAAGATAAAGACATTTTTATAACTGCAAGTGCTGGAAGTTGTCATTTTGGTAAAATGAAGCAAGGATTTTCTCATTTTTGTTATATATATTTTTTGGATGGGTTCCGACCCCCAAAGGCAACAACCTAATCTGCAGCTCAGAATTAGAATATCTGTAGAGGTGGCAGATTCCTGCCCTACTAGTGGTATAGCAACCTTATGAGATTCCCTAGCCTAGATAGTAATGAGTATTTCTGCTTTTAGGGCAATGTTTCACTGTACCCAATAAGATATGCACTGGGCTTGCCATCTTATTCCATACTGGTCTTGGCCTCTAGGCATCAAGGTGTTCAGGATTCTCCTTCTGCTCGGATATTAATTGAGAACCACCTCCCTTTCTGTTGTTTTGTGCACTGTTCTCAATGGCTTATCTTTTTCCTCTTTCCTTAACTGGAGCTTTCTGTCCATAGCAGAACTTAACATTTTCTCCCACTGTTGTGGGACCTGATCACCTTCTATGACAAAGTGACCCACCTACTGGATAAGGGAAAGACTGTGGATGTAGTCTTCTTGGACTTCAGTAAAGCCTTTGACACAGTTTCTCACAGCATTCTGCTTAGGATGATGTCTGCCTCTGGCCTGGATGGGCGCACACTCTCCTGGATGAAAAACTGTCTGGATGGCCGGGCCCAGAGAGTGGTGGTAAATGGAGTTAACTCCAGCTGGAGGCCAGTCACAAGTGCTGTCCCCTCAGGACCCAGTGCTGGATCCAGTCCTGTTCAAAGTCTTTATCAATGACTTGGATGAGGGGATCGAATGCACCCTATGTAAGTTTGCAGATGACACTAAACTGGGTGGAAGCGTGGATCTGCTGGAGAGTGGGGAGGCTCTGCAAAGGGATCTGAACAGGCTGGACTGCTGGGCTGAGGCCAATGGCATGAGGTTTAACAAGGCCAAATGCCGGGTCCTGCACTTGGGGCACAACAGCCCTATGCAGTGCTACGGACTGGGGGAAGAGTGGCTGGAGAGCTGTACAGAGGAGAAGGACCTGGGGGTGTTGGTTGACAGCCGACTGAACATGAGCCAGCAGTGTGCCCAGGTGGCCAAGAAGGCCAATGGCATCTTGGCTTGTATCAGAAATGGTGGGACCAGCAAGTCCAGGGAGGTTATTCTCCCCCTGTAGTCGGCACTGGTGAGACCACACCTAAAATACTGTGTTCAGTTCTGGGACCCTCACCACAAGAATGATGTTGAGGCTCTGGAGCGTGTCCAGAGAAGAGCAACGAAGCTGGTGAAGGGGCTGGAGAACAAGTCTTGTGAGGAGCGGTTGAGGGAACTGGGGTTTTTATCTTGAAGAAGAGGAGGCTGAGGGGAGACCTTATTGCTCTCTACAACTACCTGAAAGGAGGTTGTGGAGAGGAGGGAGCTGGCCTCTTCTCCCAAGTGTCAGGGGACAGGAAAAGGGGGAGTGGCCTGAAGCTCCACCAGGGGAGGTTCAGGCTGGACATCAGAAAATATTTTTCACAGAAAGTGGCATTGGGCACTGGCAGAGGCTGCCCAGGAATGTGGTTGAGTCACCTTCCCTGGATGTATTTAAAAGACGGGTGGATGAGATACTCAGGGACATGGTTTAGTGATTGATAGGAATGGTTGGACTCAATGATGCAGGATGTCTTTTCCAACCTAGTGATTCTGTGATTCTGTATGAAAGGGGAAGAAAACCTGGTAGCAAGAAACTATGAGAAGAAATTTCCTACACTTAGTAAGCTATGAAGAAGAAAATAATAATTTATACTACCTCAGTAGATTGATTTGGGTTTTCAATTCAAAATAGTTGATGGGGAAGATACATTATGCTCTGAATATAAAACTTGGTAGCACTCTACAGCCCAGACATTTTGAGAATTCTGCTATGAGGTAGCCTCTCTAGGAAATCTGTTCTTCTTATGATTACAGACTGTAAAGTGGCTGAATTTTTGAAGTGCTGAGAAAGCAAGTAACTTGAGGGAAGTTAAGAGCTAATGAGAAGATCACACTCCTCACTTTGTCATAAACCTCAAAACTGTGTTGAGATCAAACTTACTAGTTTTAGAAATGAAATACAGACAATATGCAGTGAAAGAATAGCAATTACTTGGATTCCAGTGTCCTGCCAGAATTGATTTACAGCATTCTCTTAGCCTTGACCTGGATGATTTCTTCTGAGTTTAATGAAAGTTACAGTTCAAATTGTTACACTTTTTTGTTTTCTTTTCTTTTCTCCTCTGCTCTTTTCTGTATTGCATATTTTCAAAGACTTCTTTATATTTTAGAACATAGAGACAATAACAATGTTTTATTGCGAACTATACTGATTGCAGAATGTTTTTTTCCCCACAGTTTTTTACACATGTTCAATGAGCACTGCACAGCAGCCTATGTAACCTGTTTACTGGGTGAAAAATAGGTTATTATTGTTTGCATATTCACAATGTGGAAGATCAGCAAGGATATTTAAAGGCTGATATGTGAGACTGAGTGGAGAGACAGACCTGCTGGAGTGGGTCCAGACGAAGGCTACAAATATAGTCAGAGGTACGTAACACCTCTCCTATGAAGATAAGCTGAGAGAGTTGGGGTTGTTCAACCTGGAGAAGACAAGGCTCCAGGGAGATCTAATAGCAGACTTCCAGTACTTGAAGAGTGCGTACAAGAAATCTGGGGAAGCAAATTCTTACAAGGGCACGTAATGATAGGACAAGGGGTAATGGCTTGTAGCTGAAAGAAGGTAGATTTAGATTAAATATAAGGAAAATAATGTTTACTGTGAGGACGGTGAAGTACTAGAACAGGTTGCCCAGAGAAATTGTGGGTGCCCCATTCCTGAAAGTGTTCAAGGCCAGGTTGGATGGGGCTTTGAGCAACTTGAAGGAGTGTAAGGTGTCTCCGCCAGTCGTGAAAGGGTTGGAACTAGATGATATTTCAGTCTCCCAAACCCAAGCCATTTTATGATTCTATGATTATATGCATGCACACGACCAGCTCATAGGATAAAGTTTCTCATCTAGATACTTGAAAATATATCGAAGAGATTTACTGTGTTTTCTGTCCAACTGAAAACTTTCCTCTTCAAATAGGAATTGTCCCAGTCAGTGTAAAAACCCAGAAAAATGCATAGTATTATGCAGACCTGCTTATTTTCAAGACTTTGAAAAGAGAAACTTCTTTTCAGATGCATCCTGCATACTACTTTTCATTGTAAAATCAGAAGAGTCAGGAAATAAAATGGATCCCAGTGAATGTTTTTGGCCAAAAAATTAAGCATCTTCCATTTTAATTCTTTGTTTGGGAAAATAATTGGTTTTGATTGTTTTTTTTTTCTTAAATTAAGATGTGGAACTTTGGGAGGTGTGACTTTTCCTTTCTTTTTTCTCCCCCTGACCTTTTCTGTCACATCTGCCCAAGAAAGAGAAGGATGCCTTTCACTTTGAGATGTTGTATTAATTACATAGTAGTGACTGGGCCAATACACCATTCCTAGCAGAGGATGGCTGTACACTCTGGTCTTGGCTGGTACTTTAGCCTGCGTTGCTGCTGCCCAGATGTTCTTCTGCCTTCTAAGGCTGGGCACGACCAATTTCTGATTTGGGCAAACTGGTGTTGTGCGATTAGTATAATTAAATTTGAATGTTAAGCAGTTCATCATTCACCTTATCCCAGTATTAAAATACCCTTTTAAGAAGCATCCACAGGCATTATTTTATACCTTCCTGACAGCTGTAGTGATGCTTTATTTTCCTAGTTGTCTTTTGACAATCACATCAAAAGATATTTCAAATCATCCTGCAGGGAAGTAATAATTTCAACAAACATAGTTTTACCCTTCGGCTGTTGTTTTCCTTTTGCTTTGTTTCTGTAATTGTCTGAAATACATGACTCTCTGATTAAGCTTAAGAAAAAGTACCAAGTGTGCAAGTTTCCTGTCTTTGTGTGTCTCTCTCCTAATTTTGATTTATATGAGACACTTTTAAGTATTCCCAAATCTCCAAAGTGTCTGATATTCACTGTGGAATTTGTATGATTCCATTTGGTGCTGCCATGTGGTGCAGCAATCTGAGTTTTCTGTTCTTAGCAGATGGTAGGGGAATGTATTTGCCTCTCTTTGGAAATACTAGTCTGGCGGAGATGTTTGTGCCATGTTTGTGTGCAGGTCAATCAAAAAACATAGGTGACTTTAGAACTCTAGACCTCAGTTTTGCAATGTATAAAGCATTTAGAAATGCTTAAGTGGTCCCATTAACTTCAAAAGGGCTAAATGTCTGAAAAATATCTTAACGCTTTTATCGCAAGATGCATTAAGACCTTCACATGTTCATTGCTATTTCCTTTCCATTAAGCCCTCAGATTCCAAAAGTGAGTTGCACTTATCTTTGGTAAAGGAAATATCACATTTTTCCTAGAGCAGTTCTTAGGCAAAATGAGTTCTGAGATATAAGGAAAGGAATGGTATCACTTAGTCTAATCCTCTCTGTCTATATTAAGTTGACCTCTCTCTCCACAGTGATGTTCATGATGTTAGTGTGAGAATAAAATGTCTTAAACCAGGCAAGTTTATCTGTGTGCTGTTTTGAGATAAAATATCATCTAGCCAGTCTGCAGTCCTGTATTTTGTGAATTGTATATTTTGCAGACAACACCAGCATTTATCAATAGGAAAAGCCTGGAATGTTTTGTTTTATCTTTTTTTTATTTTGCTTTGTTTGGCAGTAATATTTTTATTATAGTATCTTCTCTGATACATAATGCCAGCAAAACAGACATTCCTTTGCTTTATTTTCCTACATGTTTTTTCGCATCAGGGACTTTAGCCTTTTGTTCTCATCTTATTCCATATGCTAGTCACACCTGAGTCCTCTGCTTTGATTCATCAGATTTTCTCCATGTCCATCTTGTCTTGTGTTTCTTTATAGCTCTTCTTGAGGGAAATGGAAGGATGGAAGGGTTCTAGGATATTGTTTGTTCAATGTTAACAACAGAATCCTGAACCTTTTAAGTTGTGTGTCTGTTTTATCACCTGTATCTTGAAACTACTTTGGAGATTTTTATAAATATGTTGGTATAAAACTCTTACTGTGCTCTCTTGTTGCTGCTGAAAGAGTGTAAGTGGTGGCAATACCTGTGATACCTGTGCTCAACAGTGTGGCTCCTCCCCTACCTGTCTCCAGCTCTCAATTGGCTTAGCCCATTTGCTGTTGGTAGCTTTATGATTTAACAAAGTCTATGAACAAGCCACAGCAGCTTTTGGATATTAGTCCCATTGGCAAACAGATCCTTCCACACAATTATCTTTTCAGAGGACATCTTGCAATCAGCTGCTAAATACAAAAGTATACATATCTGTCCTCCTCCTTCCCCATTCAGCTCAAACTCAGCTGACACTGATGTTACTTTATTTACAGCTCGTCCACCACCATGGCACTGTGAATGCGAAATATCGTGTCTTACTGTATCTTACAACTGGAAGTAATAATTTTTTATCCTGTCTGGAGGTGGGAAGACTTTTCTAGGCCAACCGTCCAGGTCAATAGAGCTAAATGTCCTGAGTCTGGAGTCCAGCTTTGGACTCTGCTGTTACACCGTCTGTCACACGTCCCTTTGGTATTGGAAAACCTGTGTGATCACCCGGGTAGTGTTTGCAGTCCATGATTTGAAAGATGAGATGGCTGGATGAAACACAACAGAGTATAATGCAGTGAAGGTTGGATTATATGCTCCTACAACCCTTTCTGGCTTAAAAACTTGTGAGCACAATGACTTTTGAAACAGTGAAATGACCAGTTCTCAACTGTTTCGTGCTTTTTCTAGGCTTAGCTTTCCTTTTGGCTAAAGAACATTGTCAGCATGAAGCATATAATGTTGGAGACAGCTGCATAGATGCAAGCTAATATTGCAAGAAAGAGGGAGGAATGCCTCTGTATGTATGTCTGAAAGAGAAACAAACTCTGAGGAAAAAAAAAAAAGGAGCTAGGTATAGCTCATTGTATGAATGAAGCAGACAAGAAACTTGAAAGTAATGGGTGTCTGAAAAGTCACCTGGTTTTTACTACTTCATCCAGAACTTAACAGCTTGGGCTTCTGCCATCTAAACATTTGCGCTATTCTATTTTCTAAAATTTACAGTAGAAATAATGCCAGATAGAAATAAAGGACAGGTAGACAAAGGGCTATTTTAAGCATCTACTGTAAATTCATACACTATCAGCTAGGAAGAGATGTTCAGGTAGCTTTATCTCACTTGCTTCTCTATAAAAACTTGTTTCTGTTTTCTGCCTCTATCCAGAAGCTTATGCCTCAGAGAAATACTTCAGTTTTTCTGACCCAGTTCTGCAGATCCAAGTCTTTCAGATATCTCTTAGTAGCATTCAGACAAAACACCTTATGTGACTGAGATCATGTTGGAGCTGAGCCTCCAAACTGGCAATTTTTTATGAAATTTTGACCAAAACCCTCTCCATTTTGATAGAATCACACTTGCCCTTACAGCTATCTCTTTATAGACAAGTTATTGTAATTTTTATTGGAACTAACAAGTTACATATTCATGTTTTAAGAGCAGAACTGAAGACATTATTTTTTTTTTCCCCAAGTGCTTCAGTCATCCCAAATGAACTCTGTGGAAGTGGCAGTTGACATGCCTTTGGAGAGGTCTTGTACAAAATGTATTCCGTTTTGAATCAAATTCTGAAGTGAGGTGACAGGCTTCAAGGAATCCATCTGAGGGTCTAGGCAGGCTCAAACAGGAAATGCTTAAAGAAAAGAGAACGAGAAGAAGGAAAAAGAAAAAAAAAGACCAGAAAGTGAAACAGGTTCAAGATGAGGGTGTGAAGAGAATCACTATGTTTCTGACTAGAGCCTTGCTGTCTTGACTGCAGCCAGAGCTCTGTCTTCTTCTTTTGCTACCCTCATTTTTTCCTCCATCCTCTTCACGTTCTACTGTAGCAGGTGAGATGGATTCATCCAATCTAACTTAAGTTGTCTGAGCAAACTACTTGTCCTCCCTTTGCAGTCAGTGGAGATTAAAGAACGTTTTCAGGATGTGATTTGATTAATTTGGTTTTGATGTCGATGATAGCATGATGTGAATGGTACCCAAATGCACATTTCTCCCCTTCAGTCAAAAGAGGAAACCTCAAACAAACTAAGAGTATAGAGATTATGGAATATTTTATTTAGTCAGATGAAATATGGACTACAGGACCAGGAAAGAAGGGCCTACAGGAAATATGGGGAAGGGCTCTTCAACAGGGAGTGTAGTGATAGGACGAGGAGTAGATTTAGTAAGAGGGTAGATTTAGATTACATATTAGGAAGACATTTTTTACTTGGAGGGGGGTGGTGGTGGTGGTGAGAGGTGGCACTGGGAGAGGTGGCCCAGAGAAGTCGTGGATGCCCCATCCCTAGAAGTGTTCAAGGCCAGGTTAGATGAGGCTTTGAGCAACCTGAGCTAGTGGAAGGTGTCTCTGCCCATGGCAATCTGGACTTTCATGCCAATAATAGCCTGCCTTTGGTGTTGCAGGTACAAAGAAGAATGGATTTAGACTGTCTTCTAGGAAGGGAGGCTGGATCTTCAGATAAATACCTTTTTGCCCTCCCTCTGTGTTTTTAACAGCCAATTTATGTGTCGGTTTATTTTGAGATCTTTTTTAATGTTTGTGATGCTTCAGCCTTTCTGAAAAGAAATGCTTTGTTCTAAAAGGATTGAAGTGAAACATTATGGTGCTTAAAAGTAGTTTCTCTTTGTTTGTCTTCCTTTACTTTTTCCCTCCTTCTCCCCCTCCTTCTCAAATTCAATCTGAATTCACAAGAATTTCTTGTTGCTCTTGGCTACAATTGAATTTAGCACCTGGTGAAAACATTTCATAGTTTCCTAATGGGTCTTTGTCCCCATATAGATGATTTGTGGAAGACTCTTTGTCCCCAGCTTAACTTATAAGGGTTATTTTTCCTATTCTCTGTGTTTGTATTGCTGTGAATTTCATGCTTTCAGTCAGGGTTGGAGTCCTTTTGAATCAGGCATTCTGCCAACACAAGAAAAGCAGTGGTACTTACCCTAAAGAGGTCACCACCTGACTGCAGAGGAGAAAAAATGAAAAAGTACTTAGCATAATTTCAGATAACTTTCATTGCTGAAATTTTCATTATGTTACTTGTCTCCGGGTCCTTAGCCATGATCTCGAAAATTTTTTCATGTCTCTTTATGCTTCCATATAGGAACGTCGATTAGCCTGAATATCAGTTGTTTTTTAGGGTCTCCAAATGTACATTTGGAGCAGTGAGATGGCTCTGTGTCTTCATCAGAGGGCAGCACTGTTCTTGTCTCAGCAATTATGGATGAGTTCTTGCAATCTTCAGTCTCAATAAATCAAGTGCTGACAACACTGGAATAATTCCTGTCCTTGTACAAGATAAGTTTGGCACTTTCAGACTTGGAGAAAGTGGTTCTATGATCCTTGCTTAACAGAAATTGTAAATAGATCTTCTTGAGGGGCTCTATGTCCTAGATGGACTAATTCCATACGTGCCCATATGAATACATGTAAATCAGTGTAAAGACAGAAATTATTCACCATTCATCAAAGACCTGTGACTCCAAGAAAGAGTCCTGTAAGTGTATGTAAGCAAGAGTAATGCTCTTGAAGAATTACAGTTACTGTAAGCCACTTTTGGTTTCTAAAGGGCTGTAAGCATTTTGTTTCAATGCAAAGCATTTTTCTGTATTTCTGTTTGTGCATATTTCTCTTTGTGCACAAGAGAGAAATAATAAGACTACGTAAGAAGGGTTAGCTCTGTGATAGTTCCAATGCAGCAAGTACCACAGAAACTGCTGTAACATTTACTTTTTGGAGAATTCATAGAAGATTTCTATGTAAAAGTGTTGTAGCTAAAATCATGTACCATTAATGGCTGCTGGGGTTCTTCCACATGTAATTGTCAACCAGATATATGTAAAACATCTGAGCCCACTATTTACAAATAGAACATGCATGCATCTGACACCTCTGTGCAAATATCTGAATGTCATACAAATCAGAAAAGGGCTGTGAGTGGCAAAACCACTGCAACCAACAACCCTCCCAAAAATGATATATAGATGTTTCTAAGCCTAAATGCCAGTGCATGGCCTTTGCTTGTTCTCAGAGAACAGATACATCTGTTGTTTTGGTTTTTTGTTTTTTTTTTTAAAAAAAAACTGGCATGAAGTCATAATGCTTTGTTCTCCATATGCTGAAACTGGGGTGGGAATAGCATTCTGATCCTAGAAAGGAAAATATGCCATTTGCATACTCTTTTAACTAAAGCAAAAGCTGGGAAACTCTCTTAGCAAAAAAAAAAAAAAAAAGAAAAAAAACCCAAAACCAAACTCTTAAAGCAAAGCTAACTTCTGACATTTTCCTAAGCTAAAGGTCAAGTCGACTTGACCTAGCACATTTATTTTTAATTTTGGATAATCATCATTGTCATGGATCTAAAACAAGTTTTCACCTGCAGAGAAACACATAGTTTACTATCAGCTTTGACTGGTATAGAAATAAATGCATGAACGGTCAACACTTTGAATTTAAACTCACAAAACAAAATCCAAATGTGATATATCCAGTTAATTCAGTATCATCGGATTATATTGCAAAGAAGGAAAAAAGGTGAAAACAGAAGCTGAGTGGGAAAAAAAATATCAGACACACTCTGGGATTACCTAGAGGTTAATATAAACTTCTAGACTCTGTCTACAATTGAAATAAGTTTCTGCTGTTAGATGTACCTGGTACATAAACTGAGAGTTTGAAAATGAGTTTATCAGTTAGAAAGAATACAACATAGTACTTAAATAAAAAACATTTATTAAAATGTCATATCTTCTAAGTATTGCTTTCCATGCACTCGTGACCAGTTGGTGGCTTCCTGTTTCCGCTGCTGAATATTGCTACTGCAGTAAGACAATATATAGCCATAGATATTACATTGATTTACTGAAAGGGTACTGCAGGAGAACAGGAAACTTAGTTGGCCAGTGTTGCACTTCCATAACAAGCATTACTGCGAGATAATTAACCTTGCTGTTTGTTTAGCACCCTTAGAAAGCTTCATTACCAATGCAATCAATTATCTTCTGGTAATGGCTACTACAGAAGGTAGAATTGCTTAATTAAAATTATTTAGGCTGACGAGTATGATTGGATAACAGATATTGAAATGAAGTAGAATAATCTCTCTGAGCTACATACTTAAGTTTTGTATTTCACATTCCAGAAAGCCACATTTTGCATCTTTCTCCCCCCCAATCATTATAATAATAATTATGTATTCATTCTCCCACCTACATACATTTCCTTTCTTAATAACATTTTTCTATAAAGCAGCTACAGTAGGAGGAGTAACGAGCTAAATCAACCATAAGAGTACTTTCAAGTGGAAGGATACAAGTGGGTCCATTATATGGAAGATAATGAAAAAGGGGGAAGATTATTGAAGAGATGTAACTCATGGCTATGCAAATACCTATTAGGTGTTGCTGAAGAGAGAGTCTTGATGGCCTTCCCTGAGCAAAGAGATTTTATTTGTTCTCCCCTTGGTAACTATTAGTATTCCCACCTTCTTTATAGATCTCCAAAGTGGAAAGAGGCCTGAGTTTTCGATTGTCAGTATTTGAAGGCTAGTGGAGGTGGAGACACAGATTTGGGTGCCTGTTTCAGTAGGGCTTGAAGATAAGGTTTGCTTTCCATACTATAAAAGTTTTCAAAGCTTTGGTCTCACTTCCAAGAGCACTTAGAAGCCCAGTGGGTCCTTTAGTACAGACTTAAATTGATTAGTTAGTCTTAGAGCTAGTTCTGTACTCTCAGACAAATGAGCCCTGACTGATGTGTTTTGCCAACAGAAAACATAGCATGATGGAATTGTATTAGTAAAACTGTCCTTCTACTAGTCTTTCTTATTTTGCTCAGAGCTGATTTTTCTTTATGGTTGCAAATTTGCAGCCTTGTTGATCTACTTAAGTCCATGGTTAGAACTTTTTACTGTATATATATATCAATGTTGTTATCGTAACTATTCTCGTAACAGCAGCTTTAACCTAGGTATGGTATGTGACTTATTCACTATCTGATGTTCCTCTAAAGGGCTATATTTTTAAAGATATATGTGTCAGATATGTAATACAGGTGAGGTGAAAAAAGTGCTAAAGTAAATGGCATAGATGAGAACATCCATTTCAATCTGGCACCTAATCTACAAATCAAGGTTGGAAAAGTTGATTCTGGACAGGAATCTCTGTGCCAGATTAACTTGAAAAACTGAGCCTCTACATTAATTTTGATAATGGGACTTGGGTTTATATGTCACTTATGCATATTTTAAACCTTTGTCTGAACTTTGTGAATTCTGGTCCTTTCGAGTGAATTGATAGTTGCTGTGGAAGAGACTCTGAAGGTAGAAGCTAATGAAGTGAAGGAAATCCTAGTGGAATTAAATTGATGGCAGAATGCATATTGATTTTATACAGCCAAGATACCATTTATGATTTCTGTACAAGACCCTGAATTTCTAGTGTCTTGAATATGTTCCTAACAATGATAGTCTTTTTTGTCCCCTGAAAACCACAGAAAGCACGAGAGGTTATAACTGAAATTGTATTTGCTCTAATATCCCTATCTGTAAATAATCTCTGATAATAAGGAAACAAAAATGATCCTTTCTGCTAATTCTGTCTCAAAACAATAACTGCAGGCATGGTACTGAAATGGGGTACTCTTCCTTACTCTTTAAAAAAAAAAAAAAACCTGAAGAAAATGCTAGAATAAGCAAATAGCTACTTAAGAGGCACTGCTTCTTTGCTAAGCATGCAGTTAACCTATGGACCTTACTGCCTTAAGATATTATTGAGGCAAACAATTTAGCCAGCTATTTATATAAACAGCAAGAATAAGAGGTATAATAACTGCCATAAAATATCATGAATTCAGGAACTCAGAGTTAAAGACACAAGAAAGATTACTAGCTCATAATTTACCTTAAATCTTGCCATGCTCAGTGTTTTAACAAAACTTCAGGGCTACAGCGAGTGGTTTTGTAAGGAGTTCAAATTTCTTCTTCAAAAATGTGTGGAAGAAGAGAGGTCTGAAGAAGGGCAAACAGGAATTCATATTAGCAGAATATTTACTTTATACTTGAAAAAACAAAGCATTAAACATGTCCTGCACTCGAAGTCACGGTTCTTTGTGGGGATGACCTGCAAGGTTTGAATGTTAGTGGCAATTGTGATTGCAAAACACAACCACTACTCTATGGGGTAGTGCGGGGAAAGGAAACATTCATGTTGACAGCTGATAGTCTTTCCATACCAGCCCCAAGTTCTTGAGCTGTGCTATAGGTTCAGAAACACAACCATGACCTATGTACTCTGTTGTATTACAATTACACTAGAAATTAGAGGGTAAATGTAGGTTTTCTCTAGAACATGCCAAGGATATCTTCAAATCAATGAAAAGTTCAATTTTTTAATAAGTTACAGTGCTTCAACAACACAGATCAGCAGAGCTGTAGTAGAAATATGTGCTTATGTGTGACGGTGCTGATCTGTAGCAAATAATAATGTGACTTCTTTCTCACTGTCCAGGAGGTATTTAAAAGATATGTAGATGTGGCTCTTAAGGACATGATTTAGTGGAACTTGGTAGTGTTAGGTTCATGGATGGACTTGGTGATCTTAAAGGTCTTTTCCAACCTACAAGATTCTGTGATTCTTGTTTCTGATTAGTGTAACTAGAATTACTGTGCTTTTATTAGAATTTATAAAACTGCATATAGACAATTCTGCAGCTCATGATAACTTCCTAGGAGCCTGGATCTTTGTGTGTCTTTTGCACCAAAAGAGGCTTGTCTACCCTTTAACAGATCTTGTTTCAATACTCTGTAGCATGTCAGAGTGCTTCCAGTGGACTGGAATATAAACATAACCATAGGCAGCTTGCTCAAATTAATGTCACCAATAAACTAGATTGTCTCACCTAGTAGTCCTTACATTTTCTTCAGTTGCTTCATGGAAATAGCAATGATGGGCTTTGTAGAAGTGCTGGTAGATATGAGAGATGGGACTGACCTAGGACAGGGCAGTATATCTACAGAGAAGGAAAATTACTATTCTTTTTTATAAATCTACCCACAACTTTAGAGTGTTTTATGAGTAACCTTTGTAATTGTTCCTTCTTTGCTCTGCACAGAGCATTGGCAATGCCACAAGGACGCTCTGAAACCTACAGCAGATGCTAGTACCACTTTAAATTAGCTCTTATGCAGTGATTGATTTGCAACCAAGTGCCCTTAAAAGTGTTTGTTCCCCCCAAATACAGTCGAATCAAAATAGAACCTCAAGTGAGAGAAAGTACAAACAGATTCAAGTACATGACATACAATTACTGTATGGAAACAATAAGACAGGGAAAAAAATAGAAACCACTTTGAATCTTATTTCCTCCCAAAAGAGAGTGTAATCAAGGTATAATGAGCATTGAAATTAATAAATTAAAAATAAATGCCCATAAGAGGGAGAAAAAAATGTGTTAATCAGTTGGCAATTATATTTTTGGCATTGTAAATTAATTCCCAAAATGAATTTTCTTCCAGCTTATTTCATTCCATTATCTGTTTTCTTCTTTATTTTTTATCTAATGATTAGGGTTTCTGAATTCTGTGCATAACGATAATTTTTAAAAACCAAAGGTGTTTGTTCAAAGATAACAAAAAAGACAATGTGTCAAAAGCGAGATTATGACATTTTGTCCTTTCCAATCTGTGAAGGAAAGAACAGAAATGTCCTCCTCATAATGAGGCTGTCCTTTCAGAGGACTCATTTCTTTTTTTTCGTTTTGGTTTTTTTTTTTTTTTTTTTTTTTTTTTCCCCGGATTGACTCTTGTGGCATTACTCATCTTTTCAGTAATGGAAATGGTTGTCTGTTGTCTCCCAGCTACCACCGAACAGTGATCTGCAATAGAGCTCATCTGTTCCAACTCCTCCATCTTCTTTGCCGCACCTTGAAGTACTAAGAGCTTGAGAAGTGTTAAGCTAGAAAGAGGGCAGGGAAAAATCCTAACTCTACTTATTGACAATTCCTGCTCACTTATGTGTCTTCTGATTTAATTAGAGCAGTGTATTCTTTCTGCCCATGTATCAAAATCTGCAATAGCTAGACAGTTATTGATACTAACATGAAATAAAGAAGGAGGTCATATATTAGAAAGCATCCAGGAAAGTTATTTGATCTGGGAAGTAATTAGGAGAAAATAAAAAGCAACTGAAATACATTTTTTTGCTTTTGTTTTTCCCTCTGCCCCAACAACAACAACAAAAAAGTAAAAATGTCAGCATGGGGCTTTGTAGATGAAAATTCTTGAAATAGATTGAGTCCATAAATGTAATTCACCATAGTAATGCAGTTCAGAGGAGGTGAGGCAAAAGTGTATATTGTTCATGACTTTCTAAAGTACAGTGGAATTGAGAAATTTATTGCAGAAACAGGAGGATAGGCAGATCTAACACATACACCACGGTGTCACTAAGATTTCAGAACTTAGTCAGATTAGGGTCTGCTGCATAATGAGCATTTCCTATGCCTTAAAGGCTCAGACACACTGCCCTGACTCCTTGGAGCTGTGTTCAAGGGTAAAGTGGCAGGCAGACATGAAATCTGCTGCATTTTCCTGCCACCTGTCTTGGGAGAGGTGATTTGCTAAGTTGAACTTGCTGAGCCAAGAAAGAGAGATTCTCTTTGTTTCTCCCATGGATCTGTTTTACAAATATCCTGTACTCTTAGAAGAAAAACATATAACTGTGCTAATTGCACCTCTACCTGAGGCTGTGTTTCTGCTATCTGACCAGAAAAGGACTCTGTTATGCACATTCATACCATCTATCCTTCCACCCTTTCCCCTTATACCAGTTTCTCTGGCATTTTGTGGAGCAGTGACTTGGGGATCTTCCCAGCACATGCCCTCTTCTCCTGGTGTCCTTCCAAGTAGCAGCTATGCTTCTTGGAGTCGAATTGGGGGAGACAGAATGATCTGTCAACCAACTTGAGCTGCTGTATCTGGTATAATGCTGGGAAAGAAAAAAATATCCAGAACACTATCACAAAAGAGATGTGCCTGGTAGGCCAAATGGTTTCTATATGAACACGTGTGCAGCATGAATTTATGGTGCTGGCTTGGTAAGCTTTTGGTGGGAGAAGAGAAAGGGGACTATCTCTTCACTAGCCTCTGAGGAATTAATTAGTTGAACAGGTAGTGGACAGCAGTTTTGAACTGAAAAGACAAAGTGCTGTGAATGACTGTTTCTGATTCTGTCTTTTTTTCAAGGCAATCTTGTCACGCTATTGTACAGGTGTTTCTAAGTGAGCTGCGGCAGCTGCATCACATGGCAGCACATTTGTGAATTGTCTTGGTCATATGTAGGCTGTGCTAGTTGGAGGAGGGAGTGCTCTATCGATGCCAGTGGGTGCAGGACTGTTAAATAAAACCATAGATACTGTTCAGATCTAATGTAATGATTTGCAATAAAGTAAGCATAAACAACTTTGGAAATGCATGAAAAGAGACCTGGCAGTGGTATCCAAGAGAATTACCAGAAACTAACCACATTTTGCACCTTAAATGCATATTCCTTTCAATTGTTCAATTAGGCTTGTATTAATTTTTTTTTTTTTTTTAAACAACAACAACAACAAGATTAACACAACAGT
The DNA here is from genome assembly GCF_017976375.1 of Cuculus canorus. NCBI lineage: Eukaryota > Metazoa > Chordata > Aves > Cuculiformes > Cuculidae > Cuculus > Cuculus canorus. The sequence goes on along the minus strand of NC_071401.1, from coordinate 116,728,088 downwards.
TTTATGTTCTGTGTTTTCCTGGCTCTGTTCTGTTTTCGGTACTAAATAGACTCAGGCTTCCTCCAGCGGAAGTGTTAGATTATTTAGAAATGTGGAGTCAGTAAATCTTCCACTAGTAGGATTCTTTGTGGCAATAATTTCAAGCTATTCTGTTTCATGTTAATTCTTGCTGTCAGAGATTTTTTTTACAACAGTACTATTAGCTTGGCTGAAATTGGATAATAGTCCATCAAGGATCTTTGATGTATAAAAGAAAGCCTAATATTAAATGTTCCTCTGTAGTGTGTTGACAATGTGTATGTCCTCTCCTATGTCCTAACAACTCAGTACCTGCAATTATTTGACCAGAAAACTAGTAAATTCCACAAAAAGGACCAGGGCTTTTGGAATACAATTAGTTGGGCTGTGACTGCATGGCCTATGTGCTGGCCCACAGTTGTACTTTCTCTTTGTCTGATGTTATCACTGTTTTTCATGAGACTTCTTTATTCTTCATTTGCCAAGATTTGTGCAGCCTTAATAATTACAGTTACTATTGTTGCAAACAATTTAGCCCCTGGAGTTTCTATGTTAGTGTTATATGATCCATTACAGGTTTATTTTCTCTTTTGTTAAAAGGAAGTAAAATATATCAGTTTAATTATGTATATATCTGCTAAATATAATCCTCCCTTAGCCATGTCATGATTCAAGCAGCAGGTAATGCTGGTGTGATAATATCCACATGCAGATAGAAACATTTCCAGTATCATTTTCCCCCCTTCCATTCTGCTCACGCCTCTAACGCTTCATCCTGCATTGATAATGTCCCTGGGACCTTCATCCCCATTGTAAGCAGAGTAGCATTGCATTCTGTGAGCCTGCTCCTGATACAGTCCTGTGCAACTTTGCATTTAAAAGTGCAGAATTCTGAGTCTTGGTTCAAATCTTTGTAAGCTGGAGGACTTAATTTCTTGGTCATTTTTAACCAGAGGGTTTCGATGGTTGTAACACTGTTCCTCCTACAATAGTGCATTCATTGTATAGTGTAGGCAAATGATAATAAGCTGTGTGGATCACCTCCCTGCAATTACAGGGTCTCCTGAGAAAGTACCTATTATTACAGTGGTAGCAGCAGTGTGGAAAGGACCGTCCGTTTTAAAGGTAATTTAGGGCTCCACAGAGAACAGGGATGTTTGACTTAAGGAATGTACTATTAAAAAAACCCAAAACACTGGTTTTGGCATGAGATTCTTCTCCTTGCTCTGTTTCCACACCAGCCAGATACTAGATTGTCCCTCCTGAAGGGACATTTATATGTTTATTTGTCAGTCTTGAAGTTGCAAACTTTTCCGATTGTGTACAAGGTAACAGCCTGTAATTTAGCATTGTGCTTTCTTACTATTCATCGCTTTGCTCAGGTGCCAGGGAGCAAAGCCTAATCGAATGGGAAAGCCTAGTCTCGGTTCTGACTTCCCATCCCCTCTGTGCAGTCAGGGAGAGCAGCTTTGTATTGTGTTATTCACCGTTGTCTCTAGGCACATAATGAATGAAGGAAAAGGCACAGGCACTACTGACTGGTGAAAGAGATGGGGACTTGTAGCCAGTAATGAAATAATATAGCTGATGGTATATCAGTAGCAGTGGTGGTGTCCCTGAACAAGCCCACCCAGACGCAGAGGATGACTTTTCTAGGATTATGAGCAGGCAAGAAAGGGAATTTGACTTTTATTATCTCTCAGGCATCTGTTTAATTTGCATGTAGAAAGCTGTCCATGCAGTTTGCTGTTTCTTTTGGAGGACAGATCTGTCTCGCAAGACCTGTGGTATCGGTTGTTACAGAAAAGGGGAAACAAACATGGTGGTCCAGAAAGCCTCAAGAACTCAGTGGTTCTCTACAGGATTATGGAAATGGGTCATGGGGCTTATTTTGAAAGCCATTTGCTCTCTCGTTCAGCTAAGATGTGAATCCAGCCAGAACGTGGAAACGCTTCCTAAAGTCACGAGCTCCTATTATCCCTGTGTGATTCGAAATATGTTTCAAACACAGCTTTTTCTCTGTAGAAAAATACATTAAAGCTTTGAGAAGGATCTAAAAGAAAATCCACACACGTACCTATATTTCTCTATAAACATATATGATGTTTATATTGAAACTGAGCAAAACATTTTGATATATACACACATGTGTTCATAAAACAGAGAATAAAGGCTCTATTTAATAATAAAAGTGTGTTAATGAATATATTAATCTTCCAGAAAATTCACATTAGGAGAAAATTCTAAAACTAACATCCTCACTCTTTATTCTTCAGCAATGACCAGGTGTTTCAGGACATGAACAATCAGAGATGTCCTACTGAGGTTTCCTAATCACACATATGTGCTATATATTCCCTCACATTTTTCAGCTTTCCTATAATTCATAACTAAACCAGGTTGCAAAAATACTTGATACCTGTCTAACAATGTATGATGACAATACGTGCAGCAGGTCAAGAGGGAGTACTGGAACAAAAAGAGCAATAACTTGTTTTTCCTACAGTAAACCTAATGTCATCTTGACAATCTGCAAATCCAGGTGCTGCCTAAGGAAAATTGTGTAGATAACCTCTGAGAAAAGAGAGCTGGTGAACTGCTTGATTTCTTAAGCTGAACCACCAGGGTTCCTAAAGCCAAAAATGTGTTTTACATCATAAAACAAGATTTATTTTCCGTTCCCAAGTTTTAGGCAGACTCATTCTAACTATTCCAACTTCCCTTAGCTTTCATTACATTTCAATCATGTCTCAGTCATGATAGTCTCAAAACTTGAAACACTAACTATTTGACACACTTCATGTTCCTATTACTCAATCATTAAGAGTTTGATAAGAGCTCTGTAAGAAATCTACCTAAATCTTGCTTATCTGTTCTTACAAGCTTTCGGATGGCTTAGGTCCTCTAATTAACTATTTGTATGTTTCCCGTAACTGTTCTAAATGACCATTCAGGTTAGAGTTTGTGTCATATGGTAATTCAAGCTTTTCGAGGACTATTTTTAAGGGGATGTTTGCATTCTTTGGACTATATTGTAGTTACTGTTCACATATTTAGGACAGGGTTAATGAGGGAGTGCTTCTTTTCAGTTCTTGTTTGGGATCTGGACATTGTCTGTTTGGTGAAGGTCTTTGGAAAGGGAAATTATTTGTGTGCCCTTTATCAGTGTTGGATGGGAGATCCATGCAGCCAGAAAGGAGAGCTTAATAAGGTGCACACTTAAGACAATTGAATATGGGGAAAGTTACAGTCCCTTCCTGTTTCCTTCAGTTAATGTATACATACTTAAATCTACCTTTGTTCGGAGATGAACAACAGTTCATCCATTACACATTTTCCTGTTATTGTTTTATAAAAGGATGAAAAATTTTAGGGATGTACCAGAAACAGAAGTGTTATTAACTTAAAGCTGCCTTATTGTTTATTTTCTGCTTTTACTTTGGAGAACTTTCTGTAAATCACCATTCCTGAAGGTAAACATACTGGTTGGTATTGGATGTTATATTCTTTGAAGGTGCTTACTTTTAAATAAAACTTTTCACTGAGGTGAAGTGTCTGATGAGTCTGTATTTTCCTAAAAACTCTAAAGGCATTTTGCCTTAGTACTATTTTAAATAGTGCTGTGGGAAGTAAACCCCATCAAATAATGCTGCCCTTTGAAAAAGTTCTCACTTGACCCACAGGAAAAAGAATGCATCTACAGAAGACTTGCTTTTAAACAGAAATAAAACAAACCCAACCTCTCTAAACTGCAAAGTCAACCACATTGCAAATTGTCTAATCAATAAAACAAGCGGTTAATTTTTAATGGGATGTTAAAAGCCCTCTCAAACTTGATCCATATTTCTATAAAACTGTTGCAGGCATATTTAAAGAGGAACAATTATTTATCGAGGAAATTCCATTATGGCTCTGTAGCTGTGAGTGGGAGATGAAACTGCAGCACAAAGACAGAGTTTAAGCCTATACCCACAGTAAAGTTTCTAGCTTAATTTCTGATTGACAAAATATACCTGTGAAGCAATTGTGATTTTCAGCTATTTATTTTTAGTGCTGTTCTCACTGCAGGGCTGCCTGAGGTCAGACAGCACAAGGTGCTTTGCAGGTGCAGCCTGCAAAGGTGCCTGAAAAGAATGATCCGGTCAAAACAGGCCACTATCTGTTGCAATGTTCATTTTTAATGATAAATAAAACATGCCTATTACATGTAAGTGCTCCATAAGCACTGTTTTACTCAGCATATTATAGAGGGAAGTTGGTCTTGGAAGACAAAAGAGCAAAGGATTCTGTGCTCAGAACCCAGTAGTGAGGAAAATGTTGAAGCATGCATGGCAGAAGTAAGCAGACAAGGTTACCATTCTTTACAAAGTAGGCCTTGGAAATCAACAGATTTTTTTTCTTGGGTTAACTGAAATGAATATTTACCTCTGTATCAGACCAGAATAAAATCTTTTTTTTTCACACTGCCATGTTCAAAGTGGAACGAGGGTGAGGCTGTTTAGCACTGGCTTTCTTTGGGGAATTATTCAGGCGCCAGACTTCTTTACCATAGTGCAGGGCAGGTTTCCTGAGTGAACTGAGTCAACATTACTATTCTTCATTGCAATTAAATAAATGCAAATGCACTGTGGTAAGTGGAGTCTGGTTGAGGAGTTTGAGTTATAGGATGTGTTGGGGACTACAATACTTAGTAATTACAACTCCCAGGAAGCACTGTGCCACTGTGGAAAAATACAGTTTAATGTTGAACATTAGACAGAGGACTGGAGTCTATTCTATGGCTAGATTAAGTATTTTGATGTGAGAAATGTTGATATGCTTAGTTGTTTCCATCAAAACTGTTAAACCAAAGCATTTATTAGACTAATTTCTAGTCTGTGAAAATACTAGGAAATAAGTAGATAAGATATAAGTGGAATACATGGAAATCAGTCTGATTCAGGATAAAAATAGGTGCTGGAATCTCCCACAGAACAGATATTCTCAATTTCTTTCTTTCTAAGTGTTAATGCTTTGCATCTAGATGAGATTTAATGTTCAAGGTATTACTCTTAAGTTTCTAAGTCACTGAGAACCTTTTTCTGCAGACTTTGTCTATCACTCTGTCTCCCTACCCTGAGCAGAAGTTGTTAGATTAAAAAAAAAGAAAGGAGTGTGCTATTGTGAGCATAATTCCTGTAAGAAGTCAACAGGAGCTGCTGTTGGTGTGTGATGCACAGGGGATGCTCATTCACACGTCTATTACTAAGTTTCTGGAAGTGTGTAGCTGACAGGAAACAATTCAGAAAAGGGTATTTTTACACTATTTTTTATTATTACAGTGCACATACAGATACATCGACAGCCCAGTATGATTCATATATTGTGATATATGATATATGTCTACTTTATATATTAGGAAGTGCCTGGACTTTGACAAAATCAAGTAGACTTATGGGATAACAAGAGCTGTGACAGGCTGTTTGAGAAACTTTGTGATATAAATAGGTACCCATTTTTTTGCAGCAGTGGTGTCACAAGAAAAGAGTTGTAACCTGGCCTGTTTTCTTGTTAGCAAATGGGATAATCCTGCAAGAAGACACAGCTGGCTGCTTTTTCTTTAGCAGGGCTTGTAGAGGAAGAAATACGGGCTCCAGCAATTCTAGGGAATAAAGTCTGGACTGGCGGTAAGGGTGAGAGCATGTGGGACTTTTAAAGGTGTTGAAAGGATGGACACATTCTGAGAATGAACTTTTTGCCTTTGTGATTGTTCAAGAACCAGTGAAAATCCCAAGAGTCTGGTAGCACTGAAGGAGTTCATATGTTTACACAAGGTTATTTCTTTAATGTTCATGTTCTGCATTTGTTTCAGTGGTGGGTTGTTGCTCCTGAGCAGTGTCCTTGTACAGCAAGAGAACAGCAGCAGCAAGGTGAGCTTCTGTTCCATGCATTCTAAATTAAGACTCAGTATCAACCTGAAAGGATACCTGTTGTGCCCTCACATAGTTCATAGTAAGCATTAAATAACAGACTAGTTCCAGGTATGCTTTCATATTGGAGAAGGTGTTTTGATTTTTTTTTTTTAATAAATTCTATATCTTGATCTGCCCTTTGTGTATGTTTTTTTGTTGCTGTTGTTGTTGTTTCTGATATTTTAATGCTGTGATATTTCTGTGTGTGCTTCTTAAATAGTTTTGTACTCTGGTGCTCTGTGGAAACAGTCTCACCAGTTCCTTCAAATGTTCTTTTAATAATCATCTGTAATATTTATTGTGTAATGTACAGTCTTATGTTCTAGGCAAACTTTGGGTTCACTGTAAAGGTACTTTTTTCAGAAAGAGCTGAACTTCTTATTGGAAATGTAATTACACACTGTAGTAAGTGCTGTTTTCTTCTTTATTTTATTTAATTAAAAGTGATTAAATGAATACACTGCTTGTCTCCAAGTCTTCTACTATCCAGCCTGTTAGGTAGTAGAAATTTATTTAGGAAATTCACAGGACCTTGGCAGAAATCACTTATCTGCTATGGTGGATGTAAATCATTCAGTTAGAGACAGCAAGAAACTGCATGATCGATTATTGATCTGTGTGCTTCCTCTTCTGATTAAATCTTCCAAAGTATTGATACAGACTTTTAGCAAGAAAAAGGTATCAGATAAGAGTGAATGTGCCTGACTTTGCCATGGGATGAAGTTGAAAAGCAGTGAGACAGGGAGAGTGCAAGAGGAGCTGTGAAGCTGTCTCGCATCATATGACTGTCGTATAGCTGCTGAGAGGGAAACTTTCAGAAAGGCTGGTGCTGGATGTTTTTTCAGACACTCTTTTGAATAAGAACTCCGTCCAGAACAGCTCCAAAATACGTGTGCCAAGTAATTGCCAGACATGAGCCCAGAATTAAGCTCCTCTGTAGTCTTTGATTGCATTACTGTCTGGTCAAAAAGGACTAAATCTGGAAGCCTTCTGGGTTATGCTGGGAAAAAGATCAGGTTGAATAAGTTTGTTAAAAAGGCTAAACATTTTATTTTAAAAGTGTATGAAAAATGCATGTCACACCTGCTTGAAAGGGTGGAGATGAATTTTTTTTTGCAGGGGCTAACTACCTTCCTGTTGGAATGATTGTTTAATGGGATTTGACTGTTTTACTAAGGGTTGTCATAATTTGAGAGGAGTGTGGGGCCTTTATTATGTTTCTTCATGGACCCAGGGCCACAGTCCCTGGGATTTGGTGGTTAAATCCAGCTCTAGAATATTTTTGGTGTACCTTTAGCAGCAGATATGGAGGAAAGGCTTAGTAAAGAGCCTTAAGTCATTTGAAGTTGTCACCCTCTGGTCAGGAAAAAATAAATAAAACAAAGCAAGGCCCACACATACCACGTGGCAGGGACCAAACCACCTCAAACCAAAATCAATGTTATGCTTCCTGTTATTGTGTTAGACAGAGGATTGAAAACTTGCTTTTTCAATTGATTTGTTTTCCACTGCAAAACTAATTATGTCCAATGCAGTTCTTCCTCTACCTGCCTCCGGAGGGGAAGCTATATTGGCAGCCGTGGCTCCTGTCCTTTGCTCAGGCAGCTGTGTCAATACCCCTGTTGCTTCATTATTTGTTGAAGAGTGAGAGATCCCAAACTTCAGCAAAGTCCTCCATGCGTTCATTCTTAGAAAATGCCCTTTTTATTCCTGATAGCCCCCAGACACACTCAGCAGATTGAAGCCATCCACAGTGGTGCCTTCAGAGGCAGATTGAGAACATGGATGCACACCAAGAGGAATCTGTCCCTTGGAGTCGTGGGTGCACTTTGCATTTGCCAGGCTTTTTCAGGGATGACAAATCAATTACCTGAATTTCTGAGGGTATTTGAAACTGAAATGAGGTGAGATATAAAAGGACTTTTATTTTTTTTTAAATACTTTGAAAAAATGAGAGGTTGGGAGAAACCCCTCCCTTCTTTTGGTAATATTTAAGCCTAAAAATGTTGCTTTCCTGGATGTATTTGGTAAACATACAGAGAAACTTCCTGGGGTTCCTGTCTGGATTACTACTGTGTAATGTTTCTAATACCAGTGATGACTGCAGAGTGAATTTAATTTTCCTTGTCAGCCTCAGAAATATGGTAGCATAGTCCAACTTGGGATTTAGTAAGCCACAGGCTTCCCATATAATCCTTCTCAAGGTGTTGAAATTGCAGAGAGCCAGATGTTTCACTCAGGATAGCAGCAGATTGTCATGCTCATTCTGGACTCTTCTAAATTCTACAGACACACTTGATAATGCAATATTACGTCAGTTCTGCTGAGAAAGAACTTTCCACAGAACCAAAATTTGTTTCTAACTGAATGTAAGGGCTGGACTTTTCAGAATAATGGTTCCCCCAGATGGTAAGAGCTACACTGGACAGCAACAGCTTCCATTGTTGTTGCCTTGCTAAAGAACAGGTCTCAAGGCACCACGACAGCTAGGCAAGCTCATCCTCTGCAGCTGAGCCCTGGCTGCTGCAGAGCTCTGGTGCAGTGTGCTGGGAATTCCACAGCACCTCCCCTGTATATGACAAAGCAGAAGGGTTTTAATTAATTAATTATGAACTTCCCTAACATAATCACTGTATTTGCTGCTCTTTCGTACATATTTTGTTTTCATTTCTTTCAATGTCTTCTGCTTTCAGTTTTCAAAAATGCTAGAGATGTTTCTATTGTTGATTTGTAACAGTATCATAGATACCAGCAGCAAATCCAGAGGCATTTGGACATGATTGAATGGTGATCTGGATGATGGGTGTTCCCTGTTAGCCAAGTGACCCCCTGGAGCATGGGAAGAATTGACATGTGAGGCAGGAAATAAATAGGCACAAAACACTTTGTATCCCAGATGCAGTAAAGAAAACAGGGTTTTCTGAGAGGTGAAATATTAATGAACTAGTCCTCTTTTAGGACTCAAGGGACTATAAATCCCCAAATAGTTCCTCTGAGATGCTGAGTACCTCAAAAACCTGATCTTAGATTTTAATTCAGCATCAGATTAGGGAGAGGACTGTATCCATGCTTTTCTGATGCATATGACTCTGAGGTGCTTACAGGTGAACAATTCAAGTGTAGGTAGCCAATGAAAGACTTCAACTTATCTGTTCTTCCTCAGCACCGTACCTCTTCCTGCCCCAGTCGTACCTGTCATGTGCCATCTCTTGCTATATCTCCTAGCTGCAGTGCCCTGGTTTTCTCCCATGTCCTTGGATTTTGGCAATGCTTTCTTTCTGTTGGCTAGTTGTTGTATTGCCCTAGCTTATATGTTTTGCTGTCTCATTAGTTAGTAAATTAATGCTATATCTTTGTTTTCATGTATTAGACTATTTTTCTGTCTTTTTAACTTATGAATTTAAGGCAGACACTGTCTTTCTCTCTTGTGTATTATCATAACATTATTTGGAGTTTGATTTTTAGTTCAGAAGTTCAGGAATCTTTGGGCAGCCCAATTTAGTGGGATGTCCCTGCCCATGGCAGGGGGATTGGAACCAGATGATCTTTAAGGTTGCTTCCAACCCTAATTATTCTATGATTCTATGAATCACTAATCTCTTGGCAAGATTGCATGATGATGTCCCTTCAAACCTAAATGATTCTGTGATAACAGTAATGATTAGTGCCTCAGGCATTTTGTGTTTCTGTGGCCATAGAACTTTCTCTAGAATTATGAATCTGAAGAAACCACCAGACTGTGAATCGTGATACAGTATTACACTTATAAGTTTACAGAGAGTGGAAAGAAGATGTACTGGAGATGTAATCTGTCCCATTGATCTCAAGGAACTGATAAATCAGGAGATGGAGACAGGCATCTTCTGTACTGCTAGTCATTTTTACAGGATTAACTCAGCAAAATTAGTGCCTCGAAGTTCTAGGTCTGTTAGTGGCTACCAAAAATCACAACTCTTTACATCTAGCTGACAAACTCTCTAACTCTTTCTTGATATCGTTGATGTAATTGTGGATGTTCACTACAAGAATCTTTGCTGTATTCAAAATGGACCAAATAGAAGAACCATAGAATACCATAGATTTAGTATAAAATAAACAACAAAGAAATTGCATTTTTGATTGAATGAATAGGTTTGGTGCTTAAATCACTGGAACGTTACTTGAAAACAGTTGAAAGATTTAGGTAAGTTGAACTTCCTGCAAAACAACTCTACAACTGCAAGTTTTAAACTCTCAACTACTCCAGGGTTCTTAAGACTGTGAAAGAGCTTGGGGCAGGTCATTCATTAGCATGCCTGAAGATTTCGTGTACATCACCTATAAAGAAACTTGGCTTTTGTATGTCTCTGTGACAAAGAAGTACTGTAGATGAGATGCTTCTCATTTTCGGTAACAGTGATGATGTATGTGGATAAGTCTCCAAACGTGCTCTTCCCTCTAAGATAATGAGGTCATTTTTAAGGTGAAACAGATTACTTGAAAGGAAGAGCACCATCTTGTGACACCAAGAATAATGTTGCTGTGGTGTTTGATTCAGAGAAGAAAAGGAGTACATTTACATGGTTTTATCCTCTAACAGGATTTATAAAGCTGGATTTTCTCTTTCATTTGCCTTTCTTTTTAAGACCTAACAAGGGAACTGATATTTTCAAGTGATACAAATTCAACAAATCAGCTTTATTTGATCGATATGAAAAGCTCATTTTCCAATTTCATTTTGAATTTCACTATTTTAATAGATTCACTTCAGAGAAAGATTGCTATAAAGTCTTAGATTTTAGAACTGTCAATTACACTATCAGTATTTTAAAACTGAAATGTGGTTTTCTTTTACAGAGTTCTTATACCTTACTTCATCTTTCACAAGCTGTAAAGAAGGAGAGAGATTTTATAACCTTTCTTCTAAGTAGCATGCAGGGGCATCCCTGTTAAAGCATGTACAGCTGTAAGCATCTGTATACTTACATTCGATTTGTGAGGAGACTTTTGCAGAGGAAACTCCATCCTAGTGCACAGGACTTTAAACTAAATCTGGATCCAGATATCAGACTGGATGTCCAGTCAAAATAAAAAAAAAAAACTTATTGCTGACTGGACAGGGCACAGATCAGGACAGCATCAATCCTACTATCAAAAATTCTTCTGACACATTTTTGCACAAGCAGAAGCTTTGACAAGGGCCAGTTGTTTAAATGCAGTGTTAAATAATTCCTATAGGAGTGCATGGGTGCTGCCAGAGAAGCTGGTGGAAGCTATTGCTACTTTTAGAGAAAACAGAGAATTTGGAGTGTTTAGAATATATTGAATGGAAAATGACATTTTTAATCAATACAAGAATATTAATAATAAGCCACAAGGTTTTTGTTCTCTTTTTCTTCTTCTTTTTCTTTTTCAATTTCTTTTTCTTTTTCAAGTTCTATTTCTTTTTTTCTTGAAATGCAAGCTTTTACAAAATTCAGGAAAGCAGACACGTTTATTAGTCAGGGCTTTTTATTACTATTGCCTTAGGCATTTATCTCCATAACACATTTGTTTTCACCATCCAGTTTAATCATGCTACTTCCATAACTGTGACTTATTTGGGCCTTGAAAGCTGGAACTCACCTGTCTTTCAAGAAAAATATCATTTTGTGCTTTCTGACTTGTTTGCTTAAAAGCCTGTTGATTTTTTTTTTCAAAGGTATATTTATATTTTAATGACAAACCTAGCAGCTTCAAACCAAACCTAATGCTGACTCAGAGAATAAAAACAAATATGTCTTCCCTGCTTGTGGCATGAATTAGTGTAATTTAGCCAAAGATCTGTCAGTCTTGTTCAGCGTGAATAGGATCCCTTTGGAAGGATTTGAACTACTGCAACACTCAGCTAGGACAGACTATGATCTGGCAGCATCAACTGTCAGACTAATCCTGCAATGTTAACAAGATTTGAAGCCTGTACGTACCTGGTTAAGACTGGCAGGTGTGGATGAACCAAACTCAAGCAGTGCACAGTGCACAGGATTGAACTACAATTGCACAGCTATTGCACAGTGCCCAGTCCAGTTCCTGTAGCTTGAAGAAACAGTTTCATGGATTATGATCCACTAGAAAGAAACAGGGAAAAAAATATAAAGGGAACTCCTGAAGCTGTTCCCTGAAGGAAGGAGAAAGGCTGGAGCTAGAGACGAGTAAAGAGATAATGAAACATTGCTAGAATGGGTTTTTATTCTGCCTTTGCCAGGGACAAATAAAAGATGCTGTGAGTTACCATCATTCATGGTTTCCTTGGTAACACTCTGCATGTTGGGAAGTGGCTGTCTGAAAGTCATACCAGAGGAAAAGCCCTTGGAAAACTACAGTCTGATACAGGACTTTTTTCTTTCTCTAGAATGAAGCAGCAGTAAGCATGTATGCATTGTTTTTGAGAGAGTCTGTAATTGAAGAACCTGTTTGTGTGTTGCTGGTTAGTTCCATTTGCGATAAAATATACATTAGCACTCTTTTCACCCTGACAGGAATGTCCTGGATCTTTTGCCTGATTGCTGATATGCAGTGCATAAAAGAGAATGCTAAGTATTAATCTGTTTGGAGAGACAAGGTATAAATAATGTGTTTTGGTCATTTATTGGCGTGTTTTGTGACATGTTTGAGAGCTGTTTGTTTCCTCAAGTACAATTCCTGTTCCATTTTCATAGAAAAAAAAGAAAGAACATGGCCTGATTGGAGAATTTAACATTTGTACAATGTGTTCAACTCTTTAACTGATTAAAAATCTTGAGTCTGGAACACAAAGTTGTTTTAAAACCACAGAAACAGCTTCCATCCCTCTGTCAGCAACCAAATAGGCTCTGTTTAGAGGAAAGATGCTTGCAAAGCCTCTTTCACGTTTGGGCAATGATCCAGTAAAACTGTTAAACTATTATTTGTTAAAGGACAAAAAAATCAAAGCATGAGTTTTCAAACAAAACTTTTAATGACCTGAAAGTTCAAGCAGGAAAGAGGGTCTTTCAGTTAGTTTTCTTCTTCTCTTGGCAACCCTTTCTTCTAGAGTGGTGAAGGGTAGACTTTAAAAGTGACGCTGGTCCATGATGCTCACAGTGGCTCACAGTGGCAAAGCTCAGTTCTGTTTACATGCCTTTTTTTTTTTTTTTTTTTTTTTTTGGTAAAGTTGTTAGCAGTGCTAGTAATGCAAAGGAAGGGCTGAGACTCTCAGCTTTTGGGTTAGGCTGAGTACCCGAATTTCTCCCATGATTGGAGAGATCTATTCTGATTTCTAAGCAACTTTTTCCTTGGTAGATTTGGGCTGGTAGCCCCTGAGATCCCCAAACCCTTTCATCAGGTGTGCAGGAAGCCTAGGCACCCAAATCAAGGCTGCAAGTTCCTTGCTGGGAATAGACCTAGAAGCTGGGGACTGTCAGTTGGGTGGTCCAGCATATGAATCATTCAAAGCTCATTGCCCAAGTATGTTTCCAAGTAGACATTCTTCTAAGTTCACATTTAGAGTAAAACTGAGAAAATCTATTTTCAGGACACAACTCTCAAATTGATTTTTGTCCTTTTCTGTGCTGAGTTTTATTTTTCCCAAGACCAAATAAACTTTGCCACCAAAATCTACATAATATCTGCAGAAAATATACGAAAGAAATTATTTACTTTTTTTAACATAGCACCATCTTTCTGCTGTTGTCTGTCTTGGATATTTTGTTTGTTAAGTATTTTCCTTCCCTTTTAAAGAAACCACCAACAAAGAAAGTATAATCTTGATTGTAGCCCTCCATAGACACAACTCTGTTTACTTTAAATTCCTGTAACGCTAAAAATCTTTTTGTTTATTTCCAGAAAAAAAATCAATGAAAAAAACCATGTTAATCCCTTTGAATTCACTGCATTTTCAGGATGACTAGAATAATAGTCTCACAAGTTACCAGCAGGGAAATTTCCAGTCTATAGTAGCTTCTTTCTTTTTAAAATATTTTGAATGTTTCTTTTTTCCTCTGCACACTTACCTGATATTTTAGGCTACATTACTAACTGGTATTATTGATGAAAATTGGAAAGACTATAACTTATTCACCTCCCTTCCACTCAAACAAAACAAAACAGTCAGTTTCTTTAAAAAATGTTTGCATAAACCATTATAGCAAAATCCAAGCTTTTATTCTTTTTGCTGAGATTCTCAGGAATGGAATTGCACATGTGTGTCACTGCTTAGACAGCTTCATAAGGTGCATTTCAGCTTAATATAGAGGTTATTATGAGGGCAGTGCTATTGGAACGATGTTGGCAATCTTCTCCTTCCTGCTGTCTTTATCCACTGTCGCATACCTTCTTTTTAATAGCAGTAGAAACTGCTTATTGAGCAAGCAATCCTTAGGTACTGCCATGTGTTTCATGTGCATGGTGATTTACTTAGAAAAGAAGTGAGTAGCTATGTCTGCATTTGTTTTTCCATATAATTCTTCTCATCATTGTATTTGATCTGTTTTGATGATCTAGTTTGCGTTCAGTTCTTTCTCCTGCACCTATGATGGCAGTCTTTGTGAACTACCAAAAGTTGTCTAGCCCCTATGGCACATCTCTAAATTCTCTAAAACAGGGAATGTATCTCCTACATTCTTGTAAGGCTTTGCTTAGTTCTGTGAGACTGTAGATACAGCAGTTCTGTTTGTAGTGGAGAAATACTTTGGCCGCTCTCTCTCTAAGATATGTTTGCATTTGAGTACTGGGAGAAATTCATATCATATCATACAGCACCAAAAACCCATATTCATTTTCCTGTCCATGCAGGGCAACCTCTGTTTCTTCCTATCCATTTCTAAATCTTTTTAAATTCTGTTTTACGATGCCATTTCTGATAATCTTATTTTGTCTCTGTGACTACTGTAGATCTTAGCTATTGTAACTACATTATCACAGATAACCCTGGCATAAGGAAATATTTGATAGGTAAGAAACACTGCCAGGGAAGTTCTAGGGGAATCTTTGCTATAATAATTGAGTGGTCTCACCTCACTAGCATGGACCTTTAATTTTCTTACCATGATTTCAAGCATTATCTCTAAACCTGAACCCCAGCTTTTCTTGCTGCCTTTGGGGGAGAGGACAAGGATTTCATATCCCTATTTAGTTACCCAGTTTCACTAATGGAATAAAAACATCAGCAGACTTGTTGGTAATTTCAGAAGAACTCACACGGATGTCTGCAAAACTCCTTTCTTTTAATAGCATTTTTGTTGTACTGTTATATTTCTCTGACTGTGTGGGATTACCTCTTTTCCTTCCTAATGATGGTACTCTGATCACCTTTCCAGTTTTTTAGCTAGGATGAGCTGCAGAATTTGAGCCTAGAAATATAAACAAATAGACTAATTTTGAGACCGGATGAGAGCTTTTGTTGGACCAGTGAGGAGACAACAGTAAAATTCTCATTTGTCTGCTGCTGTTGCTGTAATACCCCCTGATTAGAATTTTCCTATCCCAAGATTGGGCTCAAATTGAACATATCAGTCTTCAGTTTTCAAATCAAATTTAGGAAGTCATGTAATGCTTAATTGTTTAATAGTAAACTGCCCAATAAGTCATTTATGTTACATAGCACTGGAAAGAATTTATCCATAAAAACTGACTCCATCCTCTGGGAATCTGAATCATTGTTTTAGCATTAGTAAGAATTTTAAAACTGAGTAGTGCCACTAACTCATTCATTAATTCTGTCCCATGGATAAATTTATTACATAAACCTCTCATCCCTGCAAACCGTAATAACCTGTTCCTAATGCCTTAATTGATCACAGAATCATATAATGACCTGAATTGGAAGGGACTCACAACGATCATCTAGTACAGCTCCTACCTCTGCATAGGACAACCTTAAAAATAACACCATGTGTCTTGAAGGCATTGTTGAAATGCTTCTTGAATATTGTCAGGCCTAGCACCATGACTGCTTCACTAGGGAGCCTGCTCCAGTCCCCCAGTACCCTCTGGGTGAAGAACCATTTCCAAATATTCAAAAACCTCCCCTGGCACATCTTCCTGCCATTCCCTCAGGTCCTATTATTGGTCACTAAAGAGAAGAAATCGGTGCCTGTTCATCCTCCTTTCCTTGTGAGAAGGCAATAAACTGTCATGAGGTGTGGGACCCTCAGTCTCTCCTTCTCCAGGCTGAACAGACCAAGTGACTTCAGCTGCTGCTCATATGACTTCCCCTCTAGACCCTTCGCCAACTTTGTGACCCTCCTCTGCCACCCTACAGCAGTTTCATACTCTTTTTATGCTGTGATGCCCAAAACTGCACGCAGTAATTGAGGTGGAGCAGCACCAGTGTGGAGCAGCACCAGTGTGGAGCAGAGTGGGAGGATCACTTCCCTCAACCAGCTAGAAATGCAGTGCTTGGTACACCCCAGGACCTGACTGGCCCTCTTGGCTGCCAGGGCACACTGTTGGCTAGCGTTCAACAAGAACCCCCAGATCTCTTTCTGCAGGGCTGCTCTCCAGCCTCTCACTTCCCAGACTGTAGGATTATCCAGAGTTGCCATGGCCCGGGTGCAAAGTCTGGCAATTGCCTTTGTTAAACTTCATTTAAGTTAAATTGCTCAGCTCTTCAATTTATCTAGATCTCTTTGCAGGGCCTCTTTGCCCTCAGCAGTGTCAACAGCTCACCCCAGTTTTGTGTCACCAGCAAACTTGTTTAGTAAGCTTTCAAGTTGTGCATCAAGGAAATTTATGAACATGTTAGAGAGTACTGGCCCTAAGATGGACAGCTGTGGAACCCCGCTAGTGACTGGTAGCCAGCCCGATGTAACCTCACTTACTATGACTCTGAGCCTGACCCACCAGCCAGTTGTTCATCCACTGCATTATGTGTTTATCCAACTGTATGTTCTTCCAAAACATCCAGTCTCCTCCTCTACTCCCTACTATATTCTCCCACTTAATTGACCTTCCCCTACTTCTAAATGAATTTTTCCTCTATTCTTTCATTTTTTTGTAGTAGTCCTCTGCTCTATAGCTGTTCCCGCTGTTTTCCAGGGCTGTAAAATTACTCGTCTTCTGAGTTTGTCCCAGCAATTTCCCCACTGTCCCACCTGCTTCCCGCTGAGGAAGCTGTAGTAGTATTCAAGCTACAGTGGCTCAGCAATAAAAGCTTCTTCCAGTTCCCTGCTTCTTTACTTCGCTTGTGAATCAACTAGTAGTGCTCAGTCTACCCTTTGATCTTCAAACCTTTCCTTAGTTTAACAAAGTTTAACACAAGAAAGCAGGAACCATACGAAACACTGAATAGTTTCTGCGGCAGATTAACAGGGATAAGGTTAGGCTAGCATTGCCTCGTGTAGCATCAGGCAAGCAAGGGGCTGGCAAGTCTCACCCAATCCTGGAGTACCAGGACAGCTGCATTGAATCCAGGGCAGACCAGAAGTAGCACTCAGCTTCAGGCACTTGTTTGAAATGCTTCTGTCCATATAGAACCTTTTCATCTTTTCTTCATGATTTCATGGAAGAAAACAGTCATTGGCTCTTTACAAACAAGCCTGGCTTTGAATAGGAGTAAATTGAAACTGACTATTGCTTTGATAGCTTGAAATCTTGCATGCTGGGTTTGAGCTGTATCTGGAAAACACTTCATCAATAAACAGGATTGGTTGTGTTTTGTTTTTCAAATGGGAAGAAATTCACAGATCTTCATATGTGAGATTAGGTCTTGTAGGCAGCCAAGATAAAAGAGTAACAAAGTCTCTGTTGTCCTGTTGCACAGCAAAACTGACAATGAACAAGAAATGTTTTGCTAGATATAAAGCAAGGTCTTTGGAATATGAAAACTTTGATCTCTGTGGGTTTTGAATCTCTAAATTCTGAAGTTTTCTAATTAAAGTGTAAATCACAGGAATTCATGGGGAAGATAAAGATAACTTTTTGTCTGTGATCTGGATTTCTCAATTTTCCCTATGTACCAGGAATTAATGTTGCACATAGTTCAATACTGGTGGCCTTACTCTTACATTAAATTGATTATAACAATGTGTGGGATTTAGAGGTAGTAAAATGTAGGCTTTTTTATGTGTGCATTGCATGCATTAGCTTTATCCATGTAGTAATTTTACAAATCTCATTTTGTTTCCATAACTGCATGTATTGACAATAAAGTATTGGTAGGGTTTTAATTTTGGTAAAAAGCAGGGAAAAAAAAAAACCAAAACAAAACACTGGAATGATAAAATCCTATTGGCATGCAGATTTATGAATGTGCTAAATAGAAACAGAAGAACTAATTTAGTAAAAGTGTAATGGATAATTCACAAAACAGGTTTATGTCCACCCGGGTGAATTGCTTTATTGACTCTGAAATGTAAGGGCAAGCCACATATACCAAGAAAATGTGAAGAATAGCATTGTTGTCCCTGTCCTCGCTCTGCAAGGTAGGGTTTTCTTTTTTAAACAGCTATTAAAGGCCTTTAAAAGAAAAGGAAAAAAGGATGCTGCTAAGATTAATTCCTAATAACTCTTTGCTCTTCTGTGGTGCTTTAATTGTTTTCCTTTGCTTTCTGTGGCTTCTTTGCCCTCTCAATGTGATAAGATTTTTTTTTTTATAATCTTGAAGCAGAGGCAGTTAGCAGCCATAATTAGAGACAAAGTCCTGGACTGCACTTGTATATTTTTGGGGTAAATGTCTCTTTTCATCATGTTAACTAAGGAAGTTATGTTCCAGACCTGGCATCTGCTGTGTTGTGTCATTGCTTCTTTATCCAGTTAGGTTTCTTTAATCTTCTCTTCTAGCAGCAAAGAATCTCTAGGACTCATAGATGGCAAGGAACAGGAAAGTTGAACGGAAACTTACACTTTTGCCACAGCTCCTATGTGGGTTAGGACAAGAGAAAGAAAAGTGCGTTAAAATTACATAAAATGGGGGGGTTATGTTGTGTATTATAAACATATAAGGAATATTTAATTTGGTTTTAATTCATAAGTTTCAACTTCTGCTTGTTGCTAGAAATAGGTTGAACAAATATATTCCTACAGTTTTGATGAATTCCATTTCTTTCTTGGCCTCAGGGCTTTCAAGCCAACTACCAAGCCATAGCCCACACTGTATTTGGGCCTCACAGTGGGGTTTACATTCCTTCTTCTCCGTCCTTTGAAATGTTGTCTGTGGTCTGCCAAGAATGAAGGATTCATGAGGGCAAATGACATCTTCAGTTCATTTCAAGTCCCCAAAGAGCTGTACTGACTATTGCTTGAGGAAATAATAATTGATCAGCTGTGACTATTTTACAAAGTTGGAAGCCTTGTAGGCTAAAGAGGAAACCAAATTTTCACAACTCTCAAGGAATTATTTAAAAACCTAGTGATTACTGTGAAGTTGAAAATGGTAGAAGGAGTAAGGGAAAAGCTGCAACTTCTTGCTTCCATGTTTAGGAGAAATTCTTGTCCAGTTCTTTGACAGCTTTGTAAAGATACATACCACCAAGTGTGGACTGCCCTGGATCTCAAGTCAGGAAAAGCGCCCTTTGTGCTAGCCCAACTGTGGTGCTGCAAGGACAGGAGTGTTGAGGAGGGGATGTTTTCACTAACAAGGTTCCCAATGGCAAATCTCAGGTCCTTTCCCATGCAGCATGTGGGTCTCTGAACAGCCTGAGATGCTTCACTCTTCCATTGTGTCATAGAGGGGTACTCATGACTTTGGATTTTGAATCCTGCTTTAATGGCCATGTGCCTGAAGCACAGATGTTTCATATACTCAAAGCCTTGAGTAGATTTTACTCATAGGTTCAGGAATTTTCTAGACTTTAAAATTCCTATTTTATGATGGATCTTGTCCAACATCAAAACATAGTGACAGAGGCAAAAAATTCTGTTCTTGTCAACCAATTTTACAAGGATCGCCCATGTTGCACTAAAAGAGATGCACAATTTAAGTGTGATTACAATATTCTGGTTTTATTATTAGACTAAATACACTTTTTCGTATTAGGCAGCCTCCTAGTGCTCTAATTCACATTTGATCCGCAATACAGTGAATTTGCATGCACTAAATGGCTATACTATACAAAAGGTACAAAATCATTGGGAAGAAAAAAACCTTTTGCATTTATTGTTCATAGAGAACTTAGTTGGTATTAATAGGGCTGTATTTTTCTAAGCTAAAAAATTTCATTTTAATTTAATAGATTCATGTCCAGTTGTTGTTAAGTGCTGCATACTTTTCTTGTAGCAGGAGGGATTGCTACTGTAAAAGCTGATGAATGTCACTTTGTGAAAAGGTAGGTGAGGTGACATTTTAAGGTTGGAACCAGCAATTGTAATTTGGAATCAATACTTTATGCCCTAGGATAATATAAGGTATTGTTCTGTCCTAATTGGCTGGAAGCTAAAATGTTAATGCCAACCCAGCAGATGTATCCCCAGCCTGTAGTTTCCCATGAAGATTTGGTTTGCAAATAGATGACTTTCTATTTATGGGTAAAGCCTAATTGTGAGTCTTCACAGTAGCAGGAGCTGCAATGACTGCAACTTTAAGGGAAGTAACTGGCTGATCACACTGATGCCGTAGAGCATACCAATGAGCTGTATCAGTGTATCTTTTCCAATATGTGAAAATCTTCAATAATCAGCAGAATGTAGACAGTAAATATCCCATTGTTTTTCACAGTGAAGTGTTGCAAAATCAGAGAAATATGGCAAACTGTAATTGGATTGAAAACAATGATTTCCTCTCAAATAGATTTCTGATTGTAAACTAATATAATCCAGTGATGTCCCAGGTAATAACTGCAATGCACAGATGGTGCCAAATTGAAAGACTGAGTGACTGAAAGTGTTGACATAGTAGATTAAAAATCCATCATAAAAATATTTCTATTGCACTGTGTGTTTCCTACTTTTCACCACTTATCCAGGCTACCAGATTTTTCATTTGTGTGGCATTTTCTCTTATTTTCAGTTCAGTCAAGGTTGCACTTGAAACCTTTTTTGGGGTGAGGAGATAGCACATCTTATGTATTACTAATGCCAAGAATTCATTGTTGGTATAATTGAAGTCTTCAGAGTTTGATCATTATTAGTCCAGATGTAATTGCTGCAGAACAATAAGGAATAATAATGCAGTTAAAACTGCTATACACATACACAGTTTCTACCCCTTTTCTGGCATTGTGTTCGCCCTGTCATTGCTAATCTGATTCCTAGTCAGTGGCTTCATTCTGATGGTGGCATATGTGTAGGAAGTGACAAAGAGTTGTCATCATCTGGAGTCCTTTGCCAGGAGGAGTGTGATACTGAATATGTTGGTGTTTTCTTCTTCCTCTTTTTCAGATTTACTTGGATAATTTTGTATTTTTGTTAAAAAGCTTTCACATCTTCCTCTCTCTTCATTGGTCTACAGTTCCAGGTTACATCTAAATCTACTATATACTTATACTATATTATTAGATATTGTTTCTTTTTTCCCACTAAAACCAGTTTTGTCCAGCTCAAGATCTGCATGTTTTTTCAACTGACCATGACTGAGCTGTTTAGAGCTATGGGATCTCCAGTATCAGACCCAGGACTCTCTCTTTTCTTCCTGTCCTGATATTCCTTTAAGCCACAATTTGTGTGTCTCTTCTTCCCAAGGCCTCTTCTATTGTATCAGCCCTCTATTCCTATACACTACATTGCCATGCTAGAGTCATAAATATTTCTTTTTATAGCATAACTGCTTGTTACTGCTTTCTGTATGAAACTGTGGTTGTACCACAGAAAGATGCACAAAAGTAAAACAAATTATCCATAGACACCTGATCAATTGGAGAAACTGCTGTCACAGTAAAGTTGAGTGAAAAAGAAGCTAAAGGCAGGTCAAGGGAAGTCCAGAGAGAACAGACCTGACACCCCGCAGTCTTAAGTGCTTCTAAACTCAGTACAAAGTTTATGGCTTGCTTTCTTCAACAGCATTGCCATATGACAGGACTACATGGTTATACTAAACATGGATGAACTGTTTCAAAGGTACAGAGATTTAAAATTACCTTTGGGAAGGGACTGTATTGCCCCCACCACAGTGAGAAGCATTGCTTACAAAGCTCTCCTCCCATTTGACAAACCTTGAATGTATGCTGTTTGTTTAAGCTGCTTCACTTGTCTGAGAGATAAAAATTTAGTTGGTTCTGAATATTGGAAAATGCCCAAAATTTAACTTAAAAGCCACAAGTATACTTTGGATGAGAAGCATCACAGCTATCTGTGTGTCTACCATTGGATCATCTGCCTCATTTAGTAGTGGTCCCACATTAACCTTTTTTTACCTTTTTGCTGTTAAAGGGACAACAGAAATTCTTCTTGTCCTTGATCCCCCTGGTAAATGTCAACTCCAGCTTACCTTCGGGTTTCCGAAGATCATACTTACTCACCCTAGCAATGCTTTAAATTCTTATTTTGAACTCAGTTTAGCCAAGACAGACACTACATATGGCTGTGTTTTCCTAAGCATTAGAATGGACTGTTCTTCCCCCTAGAGGATACTGTCCTCAAAGACTTGCCATCTTGACTGAATTACCCTTCAAAGACATCCTGCTGGGGATACATCTTACCAGTTTAATCATAGTCACTACAACCAAGGCTGTCATCTCATACTTTCTGAACAGCAGATCCAGCTGTGTGTCACCTCTGGATTTTACACCCTGTACCTCTGTCAGGAAGTTACCTCACCCTCCATGAATTTCCTGGATTGCTTTCATCCCTTTTAAGAGAATTTAAGGAGATAAAGTCTTTCCTAAGAACCAGGATCCATGATACAGAGATTTTCTGAGTTTTCTTAGAGAAGACCTTCCCCTTTTCCTCATCTTGGGCAGGTGGTTTGTAACAAGCTCCCATCACAAGGTCTCTCTTTCTGGCCTCTCCTCTTCACAGAGGTGTGAAATGTGTGAGAAGAGAATGGTCGATTATCAGGAAATAACCTCATCTGGCCCTTAGCTCATCAGACAAATGGACCAAGACACTGACCTGGCAAAAGAAGGTCATACTAAACAGTGGGCTCATAGGAGATGTTTGTAAAGCTGGTTACTTGCCTGCCAATGGAGCTACGGTATTTCAAATCTGTTGGTGGAAAAAAAAACCTGTTTCTGTGAAGAAATTAATGAGTTTTCATTGAATTTTTTTGGTCTGAAACTGATTTCTTTTTGTTTTTCACTGAAACTTGCTAATTTCTTTTAATAAAAAAAAAAATGTTTCCTGCAGGAAGGGACTTTGCTTTCAAAACATCTCTGATAGGCATCAGAGCATAGAATTCTGTTTGGCTGAATGGTAATAAAACCAGCTTGCCTATAATGATATCAAGGACCATCCTCTGACAGCATATTTTCTGGACATTTATTGCCAGTGGCTTATTATGCAGGTAAAAGCAATGCATTTTGGAAGTATATTGGTGATAAATGTTCAATTAACATTTGCTCAAATAGAACTGAACTCTCTCTGCTTTTTTATGACCTTGTTAATAAACTTTGATCACTCATATGAACAGAGCTGAAAAATGATAGCTGAAAGTTTTACCTCATGTTTAATTGAACCACAACACAGTTCTAAACTGTCTGAAATTTGCCTTTCTCTGTAAGAAATGTGCAAAAGTTTAAAGGTGTGCTTCATGTTTTACTAATTTTCTTTCTTAGTTTTTTTCATTCATCCAGGTTTGTCAGTTCTCTTGCACTCAAATGTCACTTTTTGTAGTACTTGAGATTATGAGTGTTAGTGCATCGAAAACATGAAATATGAATCTCACCCCTATGAAGTTAATGTTAATATGAATTCATGTAAGCTAACTGCAAACTACTTTTCATTCAAAAGAAAGGAGATGGAAAAAAGAACAGGATGCATCTCAGTGATATTTTTCACAGAAACAAATCCATTTTCAAGCTTGACCAAAATGTGAATGTGTGATAGTGGTTTTGCATTTCATCATGAATATTTCAAACACATTTGATTTCTACAGATTGTCTGATTGCTAAGGTGTGAATCACTTAATTAAGTATACGTTTAACCATTTTCTCTGAGAGGTGCTCATGAGAAATTAAGCTTTTAAACTAAAACGAAGCTACAGTTAGAATACACAGTTGCCCTAGTCTTGAAAAGCAGGTAAAAATCACCATTTTACTCATTTTCTCTTTTGTTTATTTATTTTTGTTTATTTTTGTCTTAAATAAAACTATTTTTTAATCCAGTTGCAACTATTGTATATTCTTCAGCAGATGCTAGGTGTGAAGGTCAGCGATAAATTCTTTCTGCTGCACTGGGCCCTGAAATAACATATAATGTTCATTTTCTTTGCATTATTTTGTGATGTTACTTGGTTGAGTAAAGATTGATTTGATATTATCTTTTTGGGGCAGGGTGTTAAGAGGAAGGGAAAGGAATATATTTTTCTAACTCGTAGCTGAAGAGACTTGCAGATTTGGCCTCAATTTCCATTTTCTTTATGGAGACTCTTTCCAGAGAGGATGGAGAGAATGCCTGTGCTGCTACATGTTTAAGGCAAAGGATAGTGGGAGGAAGCTTCTGAGAAGAAGGGTGGGGAGAGGGTTGCATTGACCTGTGCGACTTTCTCACTTCAACAATGAATAACAAGATCCTAAAATCAGGTTCCTAAACAGCTTTAAATTGGGTTTTTATATAGTTGTCTTTCCAATTCAGCCCTTGTGACTGAAGATGCATTCCAAACCAGTGACTACAAACCCTAGACTGCTGCTTCTGAGTGGCTGTGCCTTAACCTTATGTGGCTCAGTGTCATGGCTGATGCAAGTATTGTTCACCTGATCTGCCATGGCAAGTGACTTCAAAGTTGCGTTCAATTCTTTAATTGGGAGTTGGAGGTCATCCAAATGTACCTCTTTGACTTCGTTGTCAGTGAACTCTAGACAACAACATTGTTCCTCTCAGAGAGGGAGGAAAAGGGCAGTATGGGTGCTCATGGCAGCGATTCTGCTGTCTCTCTTAATTGAAACGTTAGTGCTGATGGCTTTCAGTGTGAAAGTGCAGTGGGAAATTGAGCCAGGGCAAAAACTACAAGGTGGGGCTGCCATCTCTTGCTTTTAGTTGCATGTATCTGGGAGGCTGTATGAGACAGGAAGATTTTTTACTTCATTTCTACCACTTTTGCATACCTGCACAGGACTTAGACGAAGTCCTGCTACTGTAAATTAAGTCAAAACTTTGTTCAGCCTGCTGCCACAGTGTGACACTGACTCCTTCAGCATAAACACATACAACATCTGCAGACGGAGGATAACATAGCAGAGGCACTCAGGCAGATCTGTCCCAAAGGAGCTGCACCTCCTTCTGATATGAAATCTGTTATGCTGCTCCTGAATTTTTTTTTTCTAAGTTAAACTGTCTCCAAAGCCTCATGACCATCTATGGGAGTATTTTCCTCTAAGAAAATCTTGCAGACAAAAGCTGCAAATCTCCTCAGAGGAGACATACTTGAGGTATAACACAATGTTGTAGTGAGAGTCAGTCTGCAAAAAGGTAATTAATATTGTTTAAGAGCCCTGTGAGTTCCTCAGAACTATCTGTATTACATCAAAAATTATTGCAAGACCCTATACCCATTCAGGTTTGGGAAACTACAATGTTTAAAGATCATTGTCCCTCACTACTTCTGCCAACTCTTTGAAGGCATCTTGAGTATCTTCTAGAGGCGAGGCAGCAGTTTCTCTACCCGTCACAGTCAACGATTAAGAAAGTTCTGTCAATTTTGACAGCCTGGCTCTAAACAACCACATAAAGCAATTACTATTGCTATGATTTCTTTACCCTCTTTTCATATATAAGCACAAACTGCCTAAGGTTTTATAGTAATTAATAGGATTTTACCATATGTTACGCTTTTTTCATATTAGAGATTTATGTAGGTGCTTTTTAATGTTGTAATGTAAGAAACTGTAGTTTGGTGCATATTATTGTCACAGATGTCTGACCACCTAGTAGGATTATTCAGATATTTAGCATTCCATATTGTTAAAAGTTTTATTGGATAGCATAATCACTCCAAGTGATTCAAAATTTGGTGACAGATTACTATGAACAGCTATGGAGGAAAATAAACCAAAACAAGTAGTGTAACTGAAGGCTTTTAAAAGAGCATGCAATTATTCAGGTTTTGCTACCACTGGATCACGAGAGTAGATAATTACTGAAAATAGTTCTTCCCAGTGACAAAACATCTTATTGGAAAGGAGTTTTTTCTTTTAACTTTGCAGTATGTGCAGTCTGAAACAAAGTTGTTACTTTTCAGGCTTGCAGTGTATTTGTTTCTTTGCCTTTTGGTAATTCTGAGCCTGTTTAAATGGACCTTTTAATGAAGGCAACTCAGGATAAGTCATATCAACCACTGGACTTTTAAAAAGAAAACCAGAGCAACCAGTAAGTCCAAGCAAAAAGCCTTCAAGAATACAGGAAATTTTGGATAATGCAGATTTGGCTGGGCTGGAAGCATGATGAGTGTGTTATTTGTGAAAAATACTTTAAGCAAAATAAAAGTGTGTGAAGCTGCTGTGGAAATTTGAAAATGTATTAAAACTGTACATTTAAAAAAGCTGTGTCCAGTGAAAGATTTTTGTGAAATGAGTATAAATTGTTTTTCTCATCTCTGGTGCGTATCTTGATATAATGTTTGATTTGGTGGTTGTGTACAACAAGTAGTTTACATTGAGCTTTTCTGTGTGTGAGTGGTGTAGTTGTCATTCTAGAAGGATGCGATGTCATCCAGAGGGACCTGGACAAGCTGGAGAAGTGGACCAGTGTGAACCTCATGAGGTTCAACAAGATCAAGTGCAAGGTCCTACACCTGGGTTGAGGCAATCCGCGGTTTCAGTACAGGATGGGGAATGATGTGATTGAGAGCTGCCCTGCAGAGAAGGACTTGGGGGTGCTGATTGATAAGAAGATCAACATGGGCTGGCAATGTGCGCTCACAGCCCAGAAGGCCAACTGTATCCTGGGCTGCATCAAAAGCAGCATGGCCAGCAGGTCGAGGGAGGCAATTCTGCGCCTCTATTCCTCTCTTGTGAGACCCCACCTGGAGTATTGTGTCCAATTCTGGAACCCTCAACATAAGAAGGCCGTGGAGCTGTTGGAACAGGTCCAGAGGAGGGCTACAAAGATGATCGGAGGGCTGAAGCACCTATACTATGAAGACAGGCTGAGGGAGTTTGGATTGTTCAGCCTGGACAAGGATCCTAGTAGACCTTATAGCGGCCTTTTAGTACCTGAAAGGGGCTACAGAAAAGCTAAGAAGGAACTTTTTACAAGAGCATGTAGTGATATGACAAGGGAGAATGGCTTTAAATTGGAGGGAGGAAGATTTAGACTAAACATACGGAATAAATTCTTCATGATGAGGGTGGTGAGACACTGAAACCAGTTGCCTAGGAAGGTGTGGCTGCCCCTTCCCTGGAGGTGTCCAAGGCCAGGCTGGATGGGGGTTTGAGCAGCCTAGTCTCATGGGAGGCGTCCCTGCCCATGGCAGGCGGGTTGGAACTGGATGATCTTTAAGGACCCTTCCAACCCAAATCATATGATTCTATGATTCTAACTGAGAATGCAACAGTTGCTTTATGTTAGCACAAAAAGGGCTATATTAAATCATTTTCAAGTCCAGATCATTTGACTTTAATGAAAATTCATGGCAAGAGTAGCGGGGGGGGGGGGGGTCTCTTTTAGGGTATTTGTAGCCTGTAAGTTCATATTAAAATGAACAAAGAGATCTTTTTCTATTATTCTATGATTCTATGATCTTAGACCAGTACAGTCTACAATTGTACTGTAGACACAAGTACCAAAATAAAGAGCTATGAATGTTTATAAATTACACATGTGGAATATTGTTTCCCTGATTGCAAAGGCAGACTTCAAACTGGTTAAGCTAAGCTTCTATGTAATGGAAGATCATAGAATCATAGAATAGAATCACTAGGTTGGAAAGGACCCACTGGATCAGCAAGTCCAACCATTCCTAATAATCCCTAAACCATGCCCCTCAGCACCTCATCCACCCGTCCTTTAAATACCTCCAGGGAAGGTGACTCAACCACCTACCTGGACAGCCTCTGCCAGTGCCCAATGACCCTTTCTGTGAAAAATTTTTTCCTGATTTCCAGCCTGAATCTCCTCCGGTGGAGCTTGAAGCCATTGTCTTGTCCCCTGACACTTGGGAGAAGAGGCCAGCTCCCTCCTCTCTACAACCTCCTTTCAGGTAGTTGTAGAGAGCAATGAGGTCTCTTCTCAGCCTCCTCTTCTCCAGGATAAACAACCCCAGCTCTCCCAGCCAATCCTCATAAGACTTGTTCTCCAGCCCCCTCACCAGCTTCGTTGCTCTTCTCTGGACACTCTCCAGAGCCTCAACACCCTTCTTGTGGTGAGGGGCCCCACAACTGAACACAGTACTCAAGGTGCGGTCTCACCAGTGCCGATTACAGGGGAAGAATCACCTCCCTGGACCTGCTGGTCACACCGTTTCTGATACAAGCCAAGATGCCATTGGCCTTCTTGGCCACCTGGGCACACTGCTGGCTCATGTTCAGTCGGCTGTCAACCAACACCCCCAGGTCTTTCTCCTCCAGGCAGCTTTCCAGCCACTCTTCCCCCAATCCAGTGCAGGACCGGGCATTTGGCCTTGTTGAACCTCATGCCATTGGTCTCAGCCCAGTGGTCCAGCCTGTTCAGATCCCTTGGCAGAGCCTCCCTACCCTCCAGCAGATCCACACTTCCACCCAGCTTAGTGTCATCTGCAAACTTGCTGAGGGTGCACTCAATGTCTTCATCCAGATCATTGATAAAGACATTGAACAGGGCTGGACCCAGTACCGAGCCCTGAGGAACCCCACTTGTAACTGGCCTCCAGCTGGAGTTAACTCCATTTACCACCACTCTCTGGGCCCGGCCATCCAACCAGTTTTCAACCCAGGAGAGTGTGCGCCCATCCAGGCCAGAGGCTGACAGTTTCTGAAGCAGAATGCTGTGAGAAACTGTGTCAAAGGCTTTACTGAAGTCCAAGAAGACTACATCCACAGCCTTTCCCCCATCCAGTAGTCGAGCCATTTTGTCATAGAAGGCGATCAGGTAAGTTTGGCAAGACCTGCCTTTAGTAAACCCATGTTGACTGGGCCTGATCACTCCGTTCTCTTGCATGTGCTTCATGATAGCACTCAAGATCACCTGTTCCATGACTTTCCCTGGCACTGAGGTCAGACTGACAGGCCTGTAGTTCCCCGGATCCTCCCTGCAACCCTTCTTGTAGATGGGCACAACATTAGCCAGCCTCCAGTCTAGTGGAACTTCCCCAGTCAGCCAGGACAGCTGGAAGATGATGGAAAGGGGTGGACGGAAAGATATTTTATTACAAAGGCAGGGTAGATGAGTTCCACCTCAGTTATGTAAAATACTGTGGTTTTGTGAGAAGTTTCAAACAAACTTAATTTTAACATAGGAATTCTTTCCTTATAGTGAAACCTTCCAGCTGCATCATATTTCTCATACCACCCCTTGATAATTTGTTATCTAAGTGAGCTAAGAGATGCTTAGCATATCAGTTCCCTTTGAATAACCATATTAATTTTAAAAATGATTGCTTTGTGTGCTATTCTGCCATATCAAAAATGATAGCTGTCCTTCTGCACCTTCCCAACTATGAAATGATTTTTTTTTAATTTTTTTTTCCTTTGACTTCAGTGATTTAGTGATTAGTCTAATTCCTACATAATAAATAGATTTCTGAGGTTCTCTCTAGGACTTTTTAAAATGCCGATTGATTTACTTATTGACCTCAATCAACGGAAGACATCACAGCTTTCTTTTAAGAAGGAATTTATTCTCTTAGACTGCCTGGGCTTTCTAATTGTTATTCCCTTCTTGTTTTCTTAACTCTTACACTCTTTCAATTTATTCATAAGTAATTACCTATAATAGATTATATCCTCGTTACTTTCCTTCCATCCATAACATTACACTCTGTTCCTCTCTCTCTCTTCCTCCTCCTCGTTTTCACTCACTCTTTTTTTGTAACTGACAAGCTGAATTTCAATGCCACTAGTTAAATTAAACCATAACAAATGTGAACCTGTAGAGAACCTACCATGGTAGTCATTTTTATTCCTACCGTTTTCAATATCTGCATTTTTTTTATTATTTGGTATTTATCTACTTAAACACCTCATTAGCATAGAAACAAACACCCCTTATTTCCTGCTATCCCCTATCAGATAGTCTCAATTTTACAGATAGATACGGAATTTTAGGATAGATTGCAAGATTTGACAAGAGCATGCAGTGAACCTGTGCTTTAGTGACAAGAGCATGCAGTGAACCTGTGCTTTAGATAAGGATTCTATTTCGATCTCCAGAATCACATTTTTTTTTAGTATTCAAAACTGTCCTACTCAACCCAAACAACATAAGTGGACATTGACATATGAAAGTGCTATTTAGTGGGGAGATCATCAGTTCAAAACAGACAACGTATTGTAGAGAAAGTAACAACTTCTGGTTATGATGGATAAAAAGTTATTAAAACTTCTACACTCTCCTGACCTAGGTGTTTTAACAATGCACAAAACAGGTGAATATTGATGTATTCACAGCTGTTGCTTCTATGTTGGTGACCTGTAATGTCTAAAGGATAAACACTGCAATCCAGACTCTCACTAACCACTGGGATATGAGCATACGATTATGCAAATTGATAAAAAAATCTTTATATATTGATGTTACCTTTTTTTCTTTATCAAATGAACTGCAAGACTCTAGATCTTACTTCTTTGCAAAAATTATTTGACTTCAAGATGCTAACTTTCTTATATTCTGCACGTGTGCATGCCTGTTGGTGTTACATTGTAATCTGAGCCGAAAAAAGACTTAAGTCAGAAAAGATCTTTATCCCCAGCACATACCTAGAATCTACTGTGGATTGTGTTTTATATCTGAAAAGGAGCACTTCACAATGGGGGGCGGCACAGAAATCTAAGACATGAGAGAACATGGGTAAAACCATTAATGGGATTCACACTAACTTTGGAGTGAAGCTGGCAGCCTGGGGAGAGTCTAGAGCTGTCATCAGTGGCATAACCTTTCCTAGTAAAGTGAGCTGTGGCTGGTTTAAGGGCAGCTAAATTCACAGTACAAATTAGCTTCCTGGTCATGAGAGGCTTCAGAGTAGGAGCTCTAAGGTTTTGGAAAAGACTTCTGTGTAATTAAAATGGCTGAATAGCGCCAGGATTGATGGTCATCTCCCTAGCAGGAAGCTTCGGAGAGCAACCCGAAATTAACTAGCGAAACTCCCGAGAGCTGAGGACTCAGCCTCTACGATTTACTTGGTTGCTCGTTTTCTACAATCTATTGTTTAGTCTTTCACAACTGTCTTCCAAGGTTGTTTCCTATGTGTGCTTCATTATGTCTTTGGAGGCCTCCAAGATTTGCAAGGAGAGTCCCTAAGAGACTTATTGGGAAGGCAGACTGGTCAGTTGGAGAGCCTGAAGCAGCAGTAAGCAGTGAGAAGAGCGAAAGAGATTTTTTCAACGACAGTTGCTCAAAAGAGATTAAGGGATACATGCATATCTCCATGAGAAGGAGTGTGTGGAGCCCAGGCTGAGAAAGTGACAGTGTTATAACTTTTCGCTTTTATGGGAAACAGCAGTTTTTCACACTGTACTCCAGTAATGGTCTTGAACAAACCCTTGAGTTTCCCTAAGTCCTGTGGTTGAAGTCGGCTCATATTGTCTGAGCAGTTAAGGTTGAGATGAGCAGAACTCATCATGTTAGCCAGGATTTTGAGAGTTATAACAACAAGTGTCTGTTACCTATGGGGCACCCCTTAGATTTCACATTCCTATAGTAGACTTTATTTGATGAATAACAGCTCCCTTCAGAAATGTCACTACAAATAATTTTCTCAGGCAACTTTGAAAGCAGTTTTAGGGACTTGGGTCAGATACTACTGCTGGAAAGCCCATTTGTTGTGAATTACAGTGCTACTATAAAATAGAAATAAGAAGATACTGTATCTGACTGGGGAAAATCTTCTACTGCGTGCTGTCTGTGACAGCCAGTATTGTGTTGGGAGAATCACATCGACTCTTGGAATAGTGTGACAGTATGAATAGTCTTTGCATGAGGAGTGTTTCTGCTCTCCGTATGCAGGTAGCGACATACAACAACCCTTCCCAAAGAGCTTCTGAATTAGAAGTTTAGATGCAGAATCATGGGTGGTCCCAAATCTTTCCTGAATTTGGGCAGGACCTGAATTTGAGATGTTTGTCATTGTATGATGGTGAGATCTCTAAGGTAGAGTCTTATCCACATTGAAGTCAGTCACAATATTGAGTGGGTTTAGGGTTTCTCATGTTATGGGTTTGCTGTTTTTTGGGTTTTTTTTACCAAACCAAAGGCCTTTTTCTGTGGGGTGTTGGGTGTGGGATTTTTTTTTTGTTTTGTTTGCTTTGGTTTGGGGGTTTTGTGTGTGTTTTCATCATGAAGCTTAGTAAAAGAATAAATTGGACCTTTACTAGTTTTTAAGGTTCCACTAAGTCCCTTGATACGTTCCTTCTTAGTTTTCTTTACAGTACATATACTAAATTCCAAAGATTTTCTTGTTTTCAGATGTAAAAAAATTTGGTTTTCATCCTCTACCTTCATTTTCTAGTTGTTGATCTTTTTGAAAATACAATATAGTAGAGTCTACATAACAAGTAAAATTGTTTATAGAGATTTTTACAGTAAATTTTTATCTAGAAATACTGAATTTCTAGGAAATAGTCTATTTATCTTGTGGTCAGGGCAGGTATGATAAAGCTAGGAAACATAATCTTCAAAATCCTATACCTCAGGACAATTTCAGTTCAAGGATAAGTAGGAACAAATCCCACAAACTTTTCAGAGAGCTATTGCTTTACACTATATGTGTTTTCATTCAGGTGCACTTACTGGTAAGAGATAGCGTACATTTCTCATAAAATATTTCAGAAAATTTCATATTTCTCTGCATCATAACTCACAGAAGTCTTATGGATTCTATTTGTACAATCACAGACTTTATTATTGCATAGATTATTTGACAAGGCAAATATTTACCTGTAACGCATACCTAGATATCCCTAAATAGCATTAGCATGACTATAATCAAGGTTTGACTTGAAATCTGTCTCCCACTTGATGATCCCAAGATTATTAAGGATCATTGTATGTATGATTTGCATATTTTCCTTATTGTAAAAATATGACATGACTACTATATCTGTTGTCCAAGGCATCCAAGTTTTTTTACCTTCTGATAATTTTCAGAATCAGTTTGAGGAAACACTGCCATTTCCTCAATCAGGACATCACATACTTCTGTTACTTTATAGTGGAACAGGAGGAAGGGCCATTCATGTTCCTGAAAAGGAAATAGCAGGCGCCAGTCCTAAAAAATCTCTTAAGAGTGGCTGTGTTCACTTACCTATCCCAATCAAAATGTATGTAATGATATGTTTGATGTCATCTGTAGCACGGTTCCTCTGTACACTATCACTGTATTATCTCAAGTCCAAGTCTGCAAGTGGGTGTCAGGGTGGAAAGATTCATGGTAGATACAGACTAGGGACCTAATTCTTAACAGAAATCCACAAAACCCAGGGATTACAAACCTGCCTGCCTCCTACCCTATCCCCTGGACATATCTCCACAATATTCCTGTTTACGTACAATGTGACTTGCCAAGTTCTTCATCTTGCTTGCCTGTCTTCTACCTAAGATGAGCTGATTTTCAGGAAGGTACTGTCTTTTAAGAGTATACATGAGGAAGATAGCTTTTGTACGCTGTAGCCTGCAAAATGCCTAGAAAGTGTGGGACCTCAGTGCCAAGGGCTTTCTCATCTCTCATGCCCATAAAAAAATATTTTAACTGCATGACAGATTTGAGAAAATCAAATTGAGCCAAAGGACTGCTAGATCAATTTGGACCTGAGAGGTAATAATCCTGAGGAAGCCTAGCTGGCGTGTTGGTACCTGGGAGCAAGAGGGACACTGCTGATAGTGGGGCACCGATCCATGACCTTATCTGTGTTCTGCTTCAAGATTCTTGAAGGGAATCCAGATGTGGGACACTGGATTTTGGGTGTAACAAAACCTTCTGAGGCCCAGGTTTAATGTTCTTCAGATTTAGGTTTCTGTTTCAGGCTATTTGGGACAGAGCTGCCAAACAGTCAGCATTTAAGTGCTAACATTTCTGTGACACTTACAAGAAATCCGACAGTTGCTAGCAGCAAATATTTTTGTCTAACAATTCTCTCTACTTGTGCAATATGACTCAAAGATCTGGCTTCTGCTTACTGCAATTTTATTCTGTTTGAACTCTGTAGTCTTTATAGCAGTAACTCACGATTTACAACAGCGCAGGGATTACCAGAAATAAGACTTGATATTCTCTGTTGGAAAAGCCTTATCGAGTTTAATAGCATATAATAAGATTTCCTTGGTTTTCTTTCTCTTTTTTTCTTTTTCCTTATTCCCTTTATTTTACTAATTGAATCATCTGAAGAGATGGGTAGAGAAAATTGCTCTAATTTTTGTAGGGATGCCTAGTCTTTATCAAATTCTCATAGACTTAGAGAGTGCTTTTTTTGTCTGAATCCTTTGAAAATTCTGTAAGAATTTATTTATGGGTTTGATAAATTTTATTTCTGATCAGTTTTTGCCATGGCAGAATACTCAGCCCATACAGTTTCAACTGAAGCACTGCAAAGCAATGCTCTGCAAGCCTGAATTTTGTTCTTATTTAAAGTACCATAAATTTCTTCTTTTCAGTGGCTCTCTCTTATTTACATCAGTGTAAATGAGATGTGATTCAGTCTTACACTACATCTTGAGGAATTGTTTTCCCCTAGCTTAGACATTCTGTTAAATAGAGAGTTAATCAGGTACTAGGCTTGCAAAGCAAACAATGAGTATTTTCAGGTCTATGAATTTCCCTAAAATTGCCACCAAAATAAATGTTCCAAAACAAATGATTTATGAACTTGCTCAAGCAAAATAGATTATTCAAACAATTACTTATTAATAGAGGAAGTTTGAGCAACGATACTTCTAATAATGAAGCTGCCCACAGATACTGATGCTCAGGAAGATTATGAAGGATTAAGACAGATTCTTTCTCATTCTTTCAGCTCTGCCACCATCCTCCTGAAAATGCAAAGAGAGAGGGAGCTTCTTTTAGGATACAGTAATGTCAGGCCTGCAATTTAGTGCAGTTTAAGCTCAGGGGAATGCAAGCATATAGATGATGGTTTTAGAGGTACAGGCTTAATTCACTGATGTAAATCCTTGCTAATTAGATCCGAGAAAGCCTGGAAAGAGTAGATGGAGGATGGGGAGGATTAAAGATTTCTTTTTTTTTTTTTTAATATAATTTCAGGGTCCTACGAACTCATAAGCCTAAAGGGAGCTTAAATATGTCCAAAAGCAGATCTCCAAAGCAATGCAATTAAGGCACTTAAAGTTTTTACATCGTTCTTTCTTCACAGCTAGCCTGCTTTACATAAAAAAAAGCCAATGTCCAAGTATAAGTGTTTTAACGCTCGTAATTCCCAAATTTGTCCCAGCAAAAAATCCATGCAGCTCTTCAGGGCTTGTTCCCCCTCCTCAGGTTTACTAATTTTCAGTAAGCAAATAAGAAAAGATTGGCTATTGACTTCATTCCCTTCAGTGAAACTGAATAGATGTAAGGGCAGTTGCTTATAAAATTTTAAATGTAACAGTAAATCAAGTTAATCTGCAATGCCTTCAATAGTGTAGTGTTCCTGCATCATGATAATAGAGAGCTCTGGGTTGCAGCTCATAGTTGTGATGAGTCTAATATAAAAAAAAAACCTCATAAAGGGAAAGATCTTGGAATGCAGAGACACAGAGCCCTGCAGACTTTTTATTTTTTTTTACTCAGCTGCTTACTAAATAATTAACTAACCGTTCATTTAAAAAGAAAAAAAATCTCTACCCCATCCTGCCAGGGATGTCATGTTTTTCAGAATGCACTCAAATGCTCAGTTAACCTTGTAAATGCTGTGGCTTTTAATGGCAGCCAGTATCTAAATCTGGAAAGAAATTTTCATAGACTCGATTCTAAACAAGACCAGTAACATCACAAGGTTACCCATCACCCCTCACTACCAAATCCTGATGACTAACTTTACGTTGCATTTTGAACGGATGTGATGGCTTCTGATGAGTGGACCTGAGACAACTGAAATGATGAGGACCAATTTGAGACTTCCAGAATGATACAGCAGTACTGACAACTATCCCTTCCTTCTCCCTCCTTTCTATGACTGTAATCTTACTTGGTATACTTGGTCTGATCCAGAGCTTAATCAAGGATAACTGTACAGGTACAACATTATCCAACTGTGCTCCTGCTGTAGCAGAAACAGTTCTTATCCATAAGACGTGGTGCTCCATTTACTGCAAGGTGTGTAGTGAGGAACTGAATATAGAGTACTGAGGAGGAAATGGGACAATATGATGTTTAATGATAATGAAATCTCCCTAAAGAAATAGATTCTCTCCTTGTCTTGACCACCCAAGTCATCTAACCCAAACCTTTCAGAGTCAGTACTCAGAATTCATCCTGAGGGTACCTGTGCTGCAGATGGATCAGGATCGTTTTGCACCATACACAGCCTGATGGAGTGTATTTCAGAAGTATTCTCAAAAATTAGATCATAAACACCTCACATGAGATGTCAGGATCTAATGACTTCCTCTGATAACATTTCAGGAAACCATCATCTTACAGGGATGTTCTGAAGATTTATATAAAGCATTTGCATTTTCTATCTGGGTGTACTGGGCTTGTCAGCTCTTCCTGAATGTGGCTGGAAGCAGACTATGGAGAAGGCAGTCTGGTGTCCTCAGGAAAGATGGGGAGTCATAGAACCATAGAATCATCAAATCATAGAATAGTTTATTTTGGAAGGGACCTTAAAGATTAAGGCCCCATCCAACTTGGCCTTGAACACCTTCAAGGTGGCATCCACAGCTTCCCTGGGCATGTCCATCTGAATGTTTGCTTTGTGTCTGGAGATGGGTCATAGGCTCAGGTACTGGCAAATCAGGGCAGAAATCTCTCCCCACCCTTGGAAACCTTACCCTGTTTCCTGTTTGGTTTTTTTTTTCCTGAGGAGAAGAGGAATGGAAAGATTCAAGAGATTTTTGATCTTTTTCATAACTCCTGTCAAAGCGGGTATCAGCAGGGGTAGATCCACAGATCTCCTTTCTCTCCTGTCAAAATCTGTTTAGGTTGGATATGATGCAGTCTTTTGTCTTCTGAAACCTGAGAGCAGGCTTATGAAACCCAGGGGCTGCTGGAGAAATGCTGAGCGTACTGGGGCAAACAGTACTGCTGGGAATATAATGAGGATAGCATTATCAAATAGCTGCTCATTAACCAAGCACGTTGAATCCTGTGCACTGAATGACACAAAATCCTGTGGGGAAAAAAGTGTCACAGATTGTGTTTACTAAAGATTGCATCATAATGCAACATGTATAAAAGAGTTAAAGGATGCAGAGCATTTTTAAATGTTTTTTCTTAACTGTGAATACCTAAACATTGTGATCATAACATTCTTTTCAAAAAAACATATTTTTTCTCTAAGCTTTGCATAGATGGTAAATGGGCTGCTATATGTAATAGATTGTTAGGAAACTTTGTGGTGTCTTTTTGGTGGTTTGTTTTTTGGGGGTATTTGTTTTGTTTTGTTTTGTTCTGGGTTGGGTTTTTTGGTTTCGTTTTGTTGCCATGAAAGGACAATTTGTTTTGTAAAGGTGGCTGTTTCCCTTAGGAAATATTTCTCTCTGAGGCATAACTGTTAGCTGAGAGATACTTCACTTGGTTTTAACACTCTCAGTTATCCTCTGTAGGGCAGCACAGCAGACTCTTCAAGTACTCGTTACTCCAATTGTGCTTTTGCACATCTTCTCCTTCCTACATTTTAGTAAAGCTTAAGATTTCATTTACATGCTTATTAATAAGCTTATTGTAGAAAACACGAAAGTATGAAAAAAATCACTGGTTTAAGTTTGGGAAAAAAAAAAGATTATGATGGGTTTTTGCCAGTGTGGCACGCTTATATTTTGCACAAGTACTATCCTTTCAGATTGGTTCTTTGTGGACATATAACTTGAGAGAGTAAGAACCAACTCATATCTGGCACATATGGAACATCATTGTTGTTTTTTTTTTTCTCAACAGATAGAAACACAACACAATGTTAGCACTGTTTTCATCTAGAACTCCTTAGAAAATGCCCATTAAATCTTATAAAAAAAGAAACAGGGAAATACTCTTGAGAGGAACTATTTATAGTTAAACTTTCACAGTCTATATAACGTTTAGGCAAGATTACATATGTGGTAAATAACCCGTGTCCTACTATGTATTACATTAATGGTCATATCATATTGTAAAATGTAACATAAGTACATACATATGAATTAGCTTTGCAGTAATATAAAAATCAGTTTGGATGGCTTTGAAGACCCACAAGTCGTTGAGTCTTATAAAGACAGATTTCTTTCTTTTTCCTTTGTAGTTAATAAAACAACATTAATTGTTTAAAGTATTTTGCATTTGAACAATAGGAACATTTTAAGTGAATTAAAATATATGAAGATTGCTGGCTTTAAGTTGAAACTCTTAACCTGATGTGGGTGAAAAGAACAGAGATGTTTATTGAATTCTTTTTTTACATAAATTTATGTGAAATGAGATTGACAGTTTTTACACAGCTCAATAAAAGGCTTTCTTCCAAATACCATTATCAAATTCTGAGCATCAAGCAAATACCAAAATTAGCACTTGAGTCTACTGTACAGAGACAGAGAATACTTACTAGAAGTCTATATAGTTGCACAGCATAAAAATAATGAACCCCTTAAACTGATCAAGTGTGAAAATACTTTTTAATGGAAGTATTATTTTAAATGTTAGCAATAATTCTGGGAGAAAAACTATCTTCCTTATTTCAGTATCTGGACTCTTATTAAAAGCTTTGCTTCTCCATAAGTAGCACAAATAATTCTGTCATGTTGGGCTCATTCAATAAGCCTATCCAGTGGTCTAGAAATGAAATGTCATATACAGCTGTTCATCCTGTATCATTAGTCTTTACACTGTGTTGATGTGCTGCGGATAAGTTTTGCTTTGTCATCACATAAATTCCATAAATCATAATATTTGTCACCTTCCTTGCTTGTTAAACAAGCCAAAATTACCAAGATCCCAATGTTTCCTTCTTTTATAAGCTGTTGAGTACATTCTCAGGGAATTTAATTATTGTATCAATAAATGCCAAAAAGTGCATATTAAATCTTTGCTTTTTCCCCTGTGTATGGAATAAAAGCATATGGACAGCACCATCTGCATTCTTACAATTACAGATTTATATGTTTATTGTTCTTTATCTGGAGATCAGTGTCATTTGAACCCAGATGCGTCCTCAGAACTCACATCCAAAATTCTGGCTTCAGCACATGTATCCATTATGTTACAGTTCTAGCTCTTCCTGCAAATCTGAAGGCCAGGAATACATCTATTACCTTCCGTAGACTTGCATCTATAGCAAATGAGATATATAGCAGTACATATTTTGGTGATTCAAAGCTGCTTACTTTGGAGTTCCTATTTCCTAGCTATTTTTGTGCCTATGGGGAAATCTTCAGTTAACCCCTTAACTTCATTTTTTTTCTTCTGTAAACTGATGATAGTACTATACTTCTAATAAGAATCTAGAAAGAATTAATTGTGCAGAGAATAAGCAATTGTATTTAGCTTGTAGACATTAGTAACAAATGTTCACATTCTCCAATGCCTTGGTCTTAGTTTCATGAGCTTCCTTTAAGATAGTGCAGGGCTTCTTCATAGCTATTATTCTTGAAACACCTCTAGAAAGAGATGGTTCCCTTTTTTTAAGCACTGGAATCAGAAGAGTTCTGGCTGTTGCTCTCAGAAGATGATGCACATAAGCGCTCCAGGTTCTTTAACTTCAGCTGCTGCTGGGCCGTCATTTGGGCATACAATAATATGTGCAACAGTTCTGGGACTTGTGTGTGTGCTTAACTTTGTACTTTCCTTGTTGGCTGGAGTATCTCCCGTTAATAGCATTGGTCTTCCTTAGGAAGCTATTGGTACAAACTGGAAAATGTTACTCTCTTGCTTCAGATTTTATCCTTGCATAAGTGAGAGGCTGATAATGAGATTTCTTAGAACTTTTCTGTCATCCTATATAATCTGCTGATGGAAGTAAAAAGCTGATTGATTTTAAGGAATGATATAGAAATACTGTAAAGAAGATAATAATTGTCACTACTTTTTCAAAAAATTCCATTGACATTCTATTGTGTTGTTTTAGAATTTAACTTCTCTCTTCTTAGAATTTGTTTGAGTTTCCTACAGATCTTTCTGGAGGCAAGTTGAAAATGTTGAATTATTCAGTATTAGTGTGTATAATACATAAGCACGCATATTGCTACATACTAAGCATTAACACAACTAATTAGGTCAGACTTTCATGCCCTGCATTTTCCCAGGCTCTCACTGGACAAGAAGAATATGTTTAAGGAACTCTAAATAGAATTACAGACTTTGGGATGATTCCCTCCATGAATATTAGTAACAGTGATGAAGGAAGAAGTGAAAGTATGTACTTTATAAGCAAACTGACTCCTCATGTTACTTCTATCAGAAGATTTTTATTTTTTGTAGACCTGATTTTGAAAAATGTTGAGAACTTGCTGGGATTTCAAGAAGGTGACATCTTCCAATCTGGCAGGCTAATGGAAAAAAGAAAACTGAGTCTCACATCTGTCAAGAGCAGCAGATAAAACAATTCTAGAACTAATGTAACCTAGAGCTTTGGTAAGCTATACCACGTTCCAATTGACTTAACTGGGAATGTAACAGTGCTGCTGTTAGTTAATAGTGGAAACAGAGAGAAGGAATAAATCTATCCACTTTCTAAATAGGATGACTGGGATGAATTAGTAGCACTGTGATGATTTGTTTATTTTTCTTTGCTGAAGTTGGAATGCTATGTCTTTTGACTTCAGAATCCTTCCCTCTGCCATTTTGCCTGTGTTTAATTGCACATTCTTTGTACAGCAGGTTCTCTGTTAAAACACAGTAAAAATCTGCTTTATGTTTTTGCTTCAAGTACGATAAATAGACACCAAAAGCTAGGCCAGTCTTTGGCTGGAATATTCATTTTCTGGTCTCAGTTTCAATACATCCATGCTTTTAGAAGAGCTGCAGGCATTTATTAAAAAAATACCTATTCTCAGTTTTCTGATGCTGCCTTTTCAGATGCTCTGATCACCTGTCCACAGTGGTTAGCATTCCTTGCTTATTCAGATGCACTGTGTAGTCCTTTTTCTTCCAACTCACAGATTTGATGTGTTTTGACAAATGATTTTCTTCTCTTTTTGATCTTATGAACATAAGAGTCAGTGGTCTTGTGCAGTGCTTTGGTGCTAAAAGTTGCTGCAGAAAGATGAATAAGAACATTATGAATACAATAGTTAATAAGTATATATCTCTTCCAGCTCCTACTGAATATTGAAGGTATGCTTAATTGAGGAAGTACCACAATAGCTTTCTAGGTAGGTACACACTTGGGATAGAATTAAAGCTTGTGTTCAAATTTTTCTCTCATTTTGTGTAGAAACTTAATCTTCTCTGCTGAAAAGAACTTATTTTTGCCCTTGTGGCAGCTACCACTCCCTATGCTGGAACTTACTGCTGAGATGCAGCAAGCGTGTGAGAGAGTGGCTATTGGAAATTGGAGGGTCTCTAAAACAGAGGATAAAAAAATCTTCAAAGACTTATTATGCAGAAGATGTGTTATTTGGGTCAGGAACTGTAACATAAACACTTTTTTTTTTGTCTTGGAAGACAATTTTTTTTTTGCCTTGAAAGACAATTTAGATGCTATGCAATGTAAGGTTGTACATCCTAGGCTGGGGGGAGATAATCTATGACATCACATGGAATTTTAATGGTTGTCTGCAATATTCTTTGTAAGACTTGGGCAACTACATGTACTTGGAATGTTTAAAAATATCTTCAGTGGTTTTTGGGGGGGTTATACCAAACAAAGATTGGAAAATGAAATCCTGTGTTTGGCTTTTTAAAAATACACTAAACACAAATGAAATCAGCCTTTTGTGGGGTACTGTGGTGCTTAGATCTCCTCTCCTTTGAGTAGTGCATAAAACTGAGGATGTCCTCAAATTACTTTGTATTCTTCAGAGCTCATCAGGAAAGTAGTGAGATTAATTTCTCCA
Organism: Cuculus canorus; assembly: GCF_017976375.1. Classification (NCBI taxonomy): domain Eukaryota; kingdom Metazoa; phylum Chordata; class Aves; order Cuculiformes; family Cuculidae; genus Cuculus; species Cuculus canorus. The sequence goes on along the minus strand of NC_071401.1, from coordinate 116,685,807 downwards.
TCGTGGCTGAACTCCATATCTATTAACGACGTATTAGCTACTTAATTTTCCACTGTATCTTTGATTATTAGGTACAATTTTTTCACCACTTGCTACAAAGGATAAAGTGTTATTAATTTACTGGTAAACAGTGGCTGCATTTCAAGCCACAGCTGACTGGATTTCAAAGGAGTTTATCAAAATACTCCAGCTGAATTGTAGATCACTTAGTTTACAAGGTTTTTGGGGATCCTTCATGACAAGAGTGTGCTCTGTGTGGTCTTCATGCAATGTCCAGTTAAATGGAGAACATGGTTTTTCTACAAGCAGAGAAGAAGATTTAAAAGAATAATAAATATGGTAGCATTTAGAAATATGTGCTGCTTCTTGCCAGTATGCAGACAAACTTACAAAATCTTAAGATGCAAATATCTAAAAGATGTATATAAAACAGAAAATTTACACACTGGTGCAGAAAGCATTAGTGTATTAGTTTGACAAGGAAAAGTATTGACTAAGCCTCCTTATTCAACTTATACATATAAAGTGATAGGTTTAATGAGAAAACAGAAATAGAAAGTCCTATTAGTGCCAAAATCTTGTCATTGCTAGGATGTAAATTTCTGCATTTTCTTCTGTTGATTTATGGGACTAATCCAGCAAGTAGCACATAAATTGAAGAACATTTAATGTAAGGACTTATGCACGTGCTTAAATATTTAACTAATTTAGACCCTAGTTGTTCACACTTAAGAGATGCATTGAGTGGCTTTTGCATTCTATTTCCTAGACTTTAAAAAATAATAACTGCTAAAGTGATGTAAAGTCTATTTGTATTATAGTCTAGAGCATAAGTTATCTCAATAGTATGTGGCCAAGTTTTTGTTTGACTTCATGGAACCACATCATTAGGCTGTTAAGTCCAAATCCCTGCTGTGTCCAGTAAAGGACATACCAACTTTCTCATAAACCATCCCATTAAAACCACACTTTTTTGTAGATCTCCTTCTCCTGACTCCTTTTCTTCTTATATACCTCAGGAGCTAGCCTGGCATCCGACTTGTCCAACCCAAATAAATGAGTGCTGGGCATGTCCCTGTTAAACCGTCATTAAACCAAGTATCCTGCACTGGGCAGAACTGTGTAAATGCCTCAGAAATTCAAGCAAAATTAAATGTAAAGTGCCATGTATTTCTGCATAATTTCATTAAAGTCCTGAAACCACTATAACAGTGTAAGTTCTAGGGTGTCTTTAGACAGATAAAATTCAGCTCTGCAAATAGTTAAAGATCTTTTCATGTGTAAGACATTGTAATTTGAAAAGCAATTTGGTAGATCCTAAGTCTAGGTTGTATAAGGTACTCCCTATTCTCAGCTTCTTCTGACGTCTCCAAGGTTGTAATGTTTTATGTACTTCACAAGCTGGAGTCTTTCAAGAAGCGATAGCCAGAATAAGATCATCAGGATAAATTTTGCTTGTGCTTCCACTATTGGTGGAATGCCTTTTGAGTCCTAATTCCTCATCTTGTACTCTAAACACTTAGAAGCATTCCTTTCAACCTTTTTTTTTTTTCCTCTTGTCTTTCTCTTTTTCACCCAGTAACTTACTAAAGAGCTATACTCCCTTAAAAGTTTGCAAAGGTATTTTCAGTCAAAACAGCTACTTCTCATGCTTGTGGAACCTTTTCACAGTATCAGGAAAGTATTTTCTCTGAGTGATGAAGTTTTGGTGAAAATTATGGAACAGAGTGATTTGATATATTCTGACAACAATACACAAACAAATGAATACCCAACCCCCAAAATAAGTGCTTGCATACTTGCTGTCTTTCCTGATCTGGACCAAAAGACAAATTTAAGTAACCTGGTGATATGCAAGGGTTTTGCATTTATTCATGCAGCTGGGTTTGGCTGTGTTACATATATATACACTGAACCATATCCAAAAATTCTACACTAAAAGAATTTTAAGGTTGCAAAGTCAAACATGTTGAAATTAGGAAGTGCTGGAATTAAGTTTGCCTGTGGACCTTAATTCATCACCTTTGTCCATTTTTTTTATAATAAGATATGTAATAATGTAATTAAAGATTATGATATTTTTTTCCTTTGTCCAAGCTTTGTTCAATGAATGCTTAATTTAATGTTTTCACATCTTCACATTCTTGATCCCTGTGTTGAATACAGAATTATTAATTTCTTGAGGGACAGTACTAAGAACGGCTCAACACAGAATCTGGATGTTCTGCAGACATTCACAGATTTAACTACAAGCTGAGACTAGTTGCTATTAATACCCCTTTTTGTAGGCCCAAGAAACAGAAGCCAAGGATTTACCAAGTTTAGGTAGCTAATTTAAGGCATGAATCTTCAGGCTATTTAGCTTACAGGATACTTCTTATATTCAAACCCTACTTTCAGTATGTTAGTTACAGAATTTACACAAAAGAATTCTCAGGCATCTTGGCAGAAAACCATGAATACTTATTAGTGGGTAATGTGTGACAATATTGTTTTCAGTAATCGTATTGAGCAAAAATGTTGAAGGGCAAGATTAGTGTTTTACTGGAGTACCGTTTATCTGCCCTACTGGTAAAATAATTTCTAAGCATTTGCCTGCAACCTTGACTTCAGATGGTCTAAAGTGATTGACAAATGCGCAGGACTTCTACAAATGACGGCCTCTTGATACATAATCCCGATTCATTCTCAAATGGCCATCTTGTGAACAGAATGAGATGGGACCCAACTTAATGAAAGGTTATGATTCTGTTATCCCAGAACTTTTCAGAGGAAGAGAGTAACATTTAGGCATACCTAGAACCTTCTGAAAAGAGAGCTACCTACTCTTCTGTGGATTTGAAACAGAAATTTTCAGAGATTTGTCTTTTCTGTCTCTTGCTGCAAAGATGACAAGGGAGAAAGCTATCACATATAGACATAAAATACACAGGTCTTAAACCATTGTCCTAAACCCTGGAGACACTAACTTGCCTTAAAAAAAAAGAAGATAAATTTGAATAAATATAAAACAATGAGTGTTTTCTCCTGGTTGTGAAAAATTACACACTATTATTATCTCTAACTTTAAGTGTAAGTATAAAGTTCAGCCTCTGTGTTTAAAACATGCAAAGTTATACCCAACTGAAACAAGGACTTCGGCTAGGGAAGTGTCAAATACCATTAATAGGTCTACTAGCACCATATAGAGCATCGTGCTCTTTTTTGTTTTTTTTTAAACACACATTAGCAAATGGCTGAAATGTAACTTAGCAGTGCTTTCATAGAGAATGTATCCAGGCATACCACGTAGAATAATGATGCTTGTTTCTGCAAAGCAGCATGCCACTTTGTAGAATTTTGAAGGAGATCTCAAATAATGGGTTACTTCCTGCAGAGTTGTTTTAGTTTTCTTTTCAAAGTTGAGAATCATTGTTATAAAATAAAAGGTTGAAGTAGCAAACTTTCGCTACTTCAAGATATTTTTTCCATATCCTAAGAGATATATGGTTATTTTATTTAGAATAACATCGTAAGAGCAATACCCTTTACTAATTCTTTCAGCTCTTGTATCCATAGGAAAGAGGTGATTGTAGTGGCTTGTAAGCAAGCATGTCTGATCACAGATGGGTTTCATACTGTTTCAAATGGATTCACATCTGGACAGAAAGCAATGAGCATAAATTAAAAAACAAGAAATCCCATTAAAACCTAAGGATTTTTTTTTTTCTTCCATTGTGAGGATGATCAAATACCGGAAGAGGTTACGCAAAGATGTTGTAGAGTCTCCATTGCTGGGTATACTCCAACTGGACAAGGTCTTGGGCAACCAGCTCTAGGTCACCCTGTTTGAGCAGTAGGGTTGGACTAGATGACCTTCAAAGTTTTCTTTCAACCTCAAGTATGCTGTAATGGTACAAATCATCTCCGCTAACACAAAATTCTTTTGACTTTGACTAGACCTTGGTATTGAGTACTAGCTTTCAACGTAAGCAGGCATAACAGACAGTCATGTTTTTTCTAATACTAATCACTATCTCATTAATGAGTAACAATTCTATGGAATTTCGATGTCTCCAATAGATTTATCCACTTATGTTCTTAGAGAGTATAAATTTGATTTCCATACTCGCTGAGTTTCAGAACATATTTTTTCCCTTTTGTTTCAACTGTGCCCAGCCAGAAATGCTACTTCCTCAAAGTCTTCTTGGAAAATTTTGTCCAAGTCCTTTATTCAATGACTATAGAAGTGTATTGTCAGATTACTTTTTTATTTATTATTCCTAGTCTTGTATAAGCAGCTACTCATTATCATTTTTATTGAAAAATGCCTTAGGTTTTACCTCTCTGTTTTCTCAGATTTGCCTCTATTTATTTGTCCAATTTCCTGACATCTGACCTTTTGACCTCTTAGAAAAATGCATTTATAGTCTAATCTATTTTTATCCACTTATTTAGGATTTCTAGCCTAAACTTCATTCACTCTAGTAGTTCCTCTTCTGTCCATGGCCTCTGTGCTTGGAAAATGTTCAAGCTCTCAACTTTAAATCAAACTAACTTTAAGCAATGGAAGAGGAGTAATTTTTTTTTTGTTCTGAAATGTTGGTATTCTATAAGTATTTCCTACGTTGCTGTCTGTATCACTAAACTCACAGACAGACTAATGAGAGCATATTTTTATATGTAAAATTAAACTGCTATGAGCAGAAAAGAATGAAATAAACTCAATCCTTTCTAAACAAGCATTGTCAACAAAAACTGAAAAACAATTTCTACTAACGTACTACTGGCAAGCTGATCTTACCATAGAGTAAATCATGAGCAAAACAATAAATGAACTCCACATGCCCTTGGTATTGTTCTGGAGATTAATGTGGTATTCTTTCCCCATTTTCTTCAGGTGGGAATGTGCACTCGATGATTAATTTGATGTCAATGCGACTACGCCATTTAGTAATTCTAGGGTAAAGATCTGTGGTTGAAAGGTTGAAACTCAGCAAGACTTTTGAATACCTAAATTTACAATTTATGAGCAGCTATTCCAGCAAAGGCAACAGAAGTGTTTGTTGGCTCACAGGTTAGGTGTGTGCTAAAATGATGGTTGAGCTCAAGCCTTGCATAAATACATGAAAAGCCAAATAATGCCTAATAATTCTCAGCAACCTCACAAGGGCCGTATTGAAATGAATATTCTTCTTATAACTCCTTGTTCAAACTATCTTCTGAAACCTTTCTCTACTTAGGAAATACAGGTTTGGTAAATTCTTTCTTGTCACTTATTTGGTTTAGACTCCACTTTACTTATCTAAAGTTTCTGAAAATTGATCCCCATACTAATAACTGTTGTCAGGCTGCGATGGGGCAAGAAGAACTGTATGGAGGGAGAGATCACCTGCACGGATCTTTGCAGCTGTGTCTGGACTACTGAAGGCTATACTGCTGTTTGGCTTTATATTTGGAAAGGGCAGACTGATCTGCCTTGTGTCTGCTTCACAAATTGTCACTACACATGTGTGTTCTACTAGGTCTTTATAGAAGTCCTATCTCCAGTACTGGAATATTGATTATACTCCACTTTCTGTTGCTGAATAAGTCAGAACCAATCCCACTCAAATAAAACATTTTTTCTGGGTTTTTTTTTTTTCCCTTTTTTTTTTTTTCTTTCTTACACTAACATTAAAGTGCCCAATGTTAAGGCAATTCCCCTTTGCAGTGATTAAAAAAGCTCAGAATATACACCAAATCTAAGCAGGTCTGTGATTGATGACAATCACGAACAACTTCCTGAGTGATGCTGTCCATTTTTATCCTTAGTATTACCAATGCTTTGGGATACCAAGCAAGACCAGGACTCTGCTGCTCTCTGTACAAGCCTCAAATTAGAAAAAAAATAAAATATGGGGCCATGAGGTCTGACAAGCTCAATGAACAGTGTAGGCAAGGCATTCATATGTAGAGGGTATGATGTACAATTAGGCTGATGATTGTGAGAGTGTTAGATGTTGTGATGGTACTGTTATGATTTTGAATTATGGCTCGGAAAGTAGGATTACCTAAAACATAGCAGATGTTACCCAAACATAACAGATGCATCTCCTTGGGTCTCATTTGATTAACAGTAAACAAAAAGCACAGGTACTTTCTTGTTACCTTTCACCTTTCTGAAAGGTGGATGTATTTTGCAATATCTCTAGTTTAAGGAAGGATATGTTTTTAACCGCTCACGTGCTACAATTTTTTCACTTCACTCAGGAACAGATTCTAATATATGTCCTTACTAATGTCCCTTCCCAAACAAAGATCAATGGTGCCAAGGCCACATACTGCCCTTATTAGCTATGAAAAATCACATCAAAACACAGTGGATATATTTCACGCAAATTTAAAACCTGCTCTGCCTAAGAATTCTGGTTGTTACTTTTCTACAACAAAGCGATGTAGTATGTTTCTCCCTGTGAAAGTCAATGTAACTTACTCCTTAAGATCAACCAGCTTTTTTAGGGTTTTAATTTCCATTAACTAGAATGATTTTTGTATGCACTGCAAAATTGCAAGTAAGAAGAAAATGTAGAGAGTAGGTAAAATCAGCTTCAATAGTATGCGTTTATATGGCGAATACTAATTATGTTTGACTTGTAATTATTTGGACATTAGTGAAGTAACAAGGTGACCAACACTGAAAGTTTAGGAGAAGGTCTGTCACATGTAGAGGCATTTCTTGCTTAAAGATGCAGATTTTAAGATGGATAGGTCCCTCGTTTATTCTTTAACTTACTGCACAGAGTTTGTGTTTAAAAGAGAAATGCGGAGGTAGATAACTTTATTCAGTTTCTACTGAAGAGACTCCACATGTTAGATCCAGTGCCCTAAATTATTAAGTACTAACGACAGATTCTTTTGGGTTGTGTGGAAAGTGACATCCATAAGACCTCTTAACAGCAACAGCAGTTGTGTGTGTCACTTGCTGTGAACTTGAACAGGAGTTTAGTTGCCAGTGACAAGGTGTGTGTTCTTTATATTCTTTCTCCTCTGCCTGTGAATAACTCCATGCAAGTTCAGCTGGAAAGAGAGAACAGGTTTCACGTATTAACAGGATACACAACTTCTGTCATTTTTAGTTTGCATCTCAAACTTGGTAAAATGTTAGTCAGAACAGCTTTCTGAATGACTGGTTTTAAGAGGCTGCTGCCTTTTAGTGCTCGTTGCCGTCTTTCTTCAGAGCACGGTCCTACAGCAGGTTAATTGGTCAGAACTGAAGTCAAAGCTGAGAAAGAAAGAAGAGAACAAGTCTCAAGGATGAGAGAGCAGTGATGGGGTGTCCTGAAGAGGATCAGACATCAATACATAAGAGGATTGAGGCTTGCTTACTTACTGTTAGGTATTACTTACTAAAGTACTATCTTTTTTAAATAATAGATTAGCAGATTTTGGTGGAAAAAAGACAACTCACTTGGCGGTGTTTAAAATAGCCTCAGCAAATTATGCAGGAAAGAAAGAGGAGATGTTATTGACTTGGAGACCTAGACTGTCAGTGAGAAAATGAAGCAGAAATTGCAGGGTTTTTGAGTTTTATATTGCCCTGTGAAAGAAAATGAATATGTGAAACAGTTGTGTCTAGCTCTGCTATGTTAGGAAGTTCTTACCTGGAAGTAGATAGATATTTCTCAGCTGTTGTGAATGGACTTTGATTTCACCTTTATCTATCCCTTTTTATAACATCATCCAGCAATCTCTGGCATAAGTTTTAGAAGTGGGAGAACTGCTCCTAAGAAGTAATCAAGTGATTCATGGCTTCGATTTCATCCTTTTCTTTGTAAGCAAATTACAAGCCTCCTAACTGGACATCTTTCAACTTTGCTATATTCATGCACCACTAATTATAAGTGACATTTGTGAAGTCTGTTGAGCATGTTGTTATGACATGACAATGCAACCTTACAGGGTTAAAATGTCATGACAGCATGGAATATAATTAGGAAGAGACTTTCTTGTTTCAATGAGCCATGACTGAGGCTTTTGTAAATTAAAATATGTATGATTTTCTGCACGTTAAACGAGCTGCAGTTCTGGCATTGGCATTTACATTCAGCCCTTCAACTGAAGCTGATAAAATGATTCAAAAGGGATTTGCGAGTAAGTGTGTTGAGCTGACATGCTCATTAGTGTGGTTATGTGATATCAGGCAGCCTAGAAAGTGCAGCAGCAAATGGTCAACATGGCATGCAGCAACATTACTTCTCCTTCAGCGGTTACACCCTGTCTCTGAAAAAGGTCAGCGCAATCTAGCTTGTTGCCCACATTGCTGAAGTGTGTATGTGATGGAGAAGAAGGAGAAAAAATGACCACCTTCCCCTATGTTAGCCTTGTACTAGTTGAAACTATGCTTAACAGGACAATTCTAGGTATTTAAGACCATATTCAGAGATCTTCTCCCCAAAACCGCCAAACTGATTCTTTTTTCTAATGTCCCTTCTTATGTCCCCTCTACTCCAGCAGACTCATGTTTGACAAATTAATGATGCTGAACTCTGCATATCTGCTGGGTATGGAGGAGAATAGAGACTGTGGTATTTAGGCCAGGGAGCAAAATTTACAGCAACTGTAAGAACTTCCAGCTGAGGAGTGACCTGTTAAGCTGTTTGGTTTGGGTTTTTTTCCCCACCTGGTTTGAGTGCATCAACAATGCCTTTAATCACCCTAATAAACAAACATGCATGAAGGAGTGTGTCATGTTGATACAGTTCTGCAGTTTTCCCTTCCGATGCTTTTAAAACAAACGTTGGTGTTGGCTGACAACTGAACATGAGCCAGCAGTGTGCCCAGGTGACCAAGAAGGCCAATAGCATCTTGGCCTGTATCAGAAAGTGAGGCCAGCAGGTCCAGGGAAGTTATTCTGCCCCTGTACTCGGCACTGGTGAGACCGCACCTCAAATACCGTGTTCAGTTCTGGGCCCTCACTACAAGAAGGATGTCGAGGCTCTGGAGCATGTACTACATACCTTGGAATTACTTCTGGCGGACTGAAGACACAAAATAATATATCAATTTTGTTTTGAGTACAATGTTTTAGATTTTTTTTTTTTCCATCATTTCTATCTTCTGGAGAAAGTTAAAAGAACTATTTTAATGATTCCTTTTATTTACTGGAAGAACATAAATATTCTTTGATAGAATAATACGTAGAATACAGACTAATCTATAACATAATTTATTGAAACACACACCTAGTCCACAAATAATTAGTCTTGTAGAACCCCTTTTGGAAGATCTGAAAGCAGATGTCAGATGTTCTGGGATATGTTCCTGGTTTGGTGCTGTTTCTTATGGTTGAACTGCATAATATGTTTACTCTCTAACATATCGGACCTGTTTGTGAAATAGATGCAAGGTCTGACCAGACTGTGCCTGTAACTTTTTATTTAAAAAATTAAGAAAATTAACTGCAATCAGCTTCAAAATAGTTCCTTTCTGAGTCTACACACATCTGTATATGGTGCTGCCAACATTCAAAGCAATTCTGCAGATAATTTTCTGAAAGGCTGTTGAGGATCTTGGTTGTTTTTGCTGTCATGTCTTCTACTGGCAAAATACAGGTCCTTTAGGCACCAACTTAATTCTTGGAATCTCTTCACCATAAGCTTCAGTCAATAATTGATTGATTTCTTCAGTTTCACAAGAAACTTGATGTTAACTCACTGTTCACTCTTGCACACTGAAATTCCATGTAATAGTTCAAGACACATTTAATTTAAATGCTACTATAGAGGTAGTCTGTTTCCAGCTATCAACCCACCATATAGCAACTTTTTTCCCGCTCAGATTGGCCATAGAGCTGCTGAGAATTGTGCCATGAGCCATACCAATATTTGTCAAATTTATACATTGGCTTATCTTTTTCCGTTGTACCTTTACACTTCTTCAGTGCAACCAAAGACCCAACCTCACCACTACTGTGTATAAATAATATTGCACTCTTTAACCTTTCTGAAGCTTTTCAAGTCCAATTTGCAGTATCTGGAGAACTGAGTTCTGGGGTGATGGTTTTCAGTCAGTATTGCATATAGATAGTCACTTAAAATGCTTAGCAATGTGATCATATTTCTTCAAGAGGATTGAGATAGCATAGATCTAAATACCACTTATTCTTAAAGAGGTTACCCTCTTGGATGAAGTTTTTAAGAATATGGTGACTTATCATCCTTTCATTATAGAGGTCAAACATGATTACTTTTTGCATCAGTGCATTTATTGGCAGTGTGGGGCATGATCTGTCAAATGTGGTTTTATTAATACTTCTTTCCAGCTAAGAATGCAAGAATAAACTCAAAGTTGGAAACATATCTCAGTAAGCCATTAATAACAGTAATAATATAATTGCAAGCCTGAGTTAGTTCTTTTGAATCATATTATGATATGTGTGCTGCTGATCAAGTTTCATAGATGTTAGCAAGGTCAGAATGAGTTTTTCTTCAGAAATATCAGTAAAATAAATGTGTGAGAGAAGGGAGAAAGAAGAGATAGGAAGGAAATCCACCAACATGTAGGTTTTTTTCTGGACATCAATGATGTTTATAATGTACATCCACTATTCTGTTACTGAGGTCTGAAAGAGACTTCCTAGTATCAGTAAACTAACCTATATTTAGTAGCAATTGCTAAAGGAGTATGTGCCTGGGAAGTGAATAATATTCTTTGTGAATACAATTTGCTTGCAATGCTATATGTTGTAGAGTGACCTTTAAATTGCACTTGAAGGACTAAATCCAGTTCCTAGATTACATCTGTGGAAAAGCTGCATGGTAAAAACCCTCAAATTCAGTATTTGCTAGGAGGTATTATCTGAGAGTAGCTTATAGGAGTTCTATTTTCTTTTAGGTTAATGTTAAATAGTTACATTATGACAGAAAGAAAAAGAAAAATCCTGTAGTTCTACTGCACTGTACAACATCTTATTCCCATTTTCTGGGCATCCAGCTATTTCTTTTTAATATTTTTTCTGTCCAAATGAGATTATTTTCTCTCTTTACTTTTCGTACTGGTACAGGCCACAATTCCCATATGAATATTCTGCTACAAAACATTGTTTATTAGAATGTTATGTATTAATGTTGCTGACATGATTCTAAAGGTCACCCTTAATAAACAAAGCACTGTGCCTACTGCCTGTTGAATTGCATTTTAAATTAGTGGGTAATTATGCCAAAAGTGAGATTCCCACAACAGAAACCATATGGCTTTGTTACGCTGGAAGATTCAGAAGAAATGTCATCTGAGACACTATATGTTTGATGGAATAGCTTTCTCATCCCCTCTGACTTCCTCTCTGATATCAGTGAAAATATTGGAAAGTTACTGGATAATACTAACGGTGCTAAAGGTGTCAGGACTCTGTCTTGGGTATATTTCTTTGGTTCCATGATGCACTTTCAGTTGCAATAACTGCAGAGAGTAAGCGTGGTCCCACACATTGTTTTGGGAGTAAAGTTTACTTGGAAAGGCATTATTTAGTATACAGCCCAATGCCATGGAACTCAATGCAGACAGAGACGTGTGCACAGACAGAGACGTATTTGGCATAGCTGTTGGAGGGTATTAAATGTTGCTTAATGATCAAAACATAATGATCAAAATCTTAAAGATCAAAATCATTTCTAAAATGATCAAACCAGCTTCCATTGTCAAAGGCAGCTGTTCTGTCTGTACTCCAAAAAAAAGAATGGAAGGAAGCATCTCTGTCACCACAGAATATTGAGACTGTTTTCAGAGTTACGTCTTTAGTAGTATGGTAACAAGTTCTGAGGTGCCTATAATATAAGACGATTAACTGCAAATTGCATTAAGAGACAAATGAACGGGGACCCTAAAATATGAGCCAACCTGAATCTTCACTGGTACTGCAGGTGAATCTGAAAGTTAGCAGAGCTATAACTTATTAACATATTTGTGGACGTCAATTCACTGGTAAGGCTTGCAGTAGCCCAACATCCCTCAAATCAATTAAAAAAACAACTGAATGTCTTACTAAAGGCTTATATTCCCAGTTATAGTGCATCGTAGTAATTTACTCTGAAGGACAGGAACACAGAGATAAAAGTGGCAAGAACTGTGGAAGAAGAATTGCTGTCACATCCTCTAGGATGGTGCTAGGTGCTAAAAGGTATTGCGTGCCAGAGAAACTATAAATACTTAAGTACTCAGCAGTGGGAAAGACTGAAATCTTGGAATCTTCTCCAAAGCGAGTTGTAAAAGACTAGAGCAGCTTAAGGAATATGGCAGCACATATCCATTTAGACATATTTCCCTGTTGCAACTTCACAACCATGCTTCTTTCTAGCAACTGGTTGACTTTTGTGAGAGAACTGCGACTTTAAGAGTGTGTCTGTAAGGTAAGGGATAAAAAGAGAAGCAAGTGTTATCAAAATATTTGGGAACTACTAGAGCAAAATGAACCACAGTCTATTTTAATAGCTGACCAAGGAGGACAAAATGGGAATAATTCTTGGTGTCACAAGTCCATACTGTCTCAGCACTGTCCAGTTACCATATGGAAACTCTTCCAGAGAACAGAACTGTGTGAACAAAACTACCCATTTGATGGCTGTTAAGTCAATATATACTTATCTTGGAACTGTAACAAAAACCATCAGCAAGATAAGTTTTTGCCACAAATGTAAACTGATTGTTACTCTAGATGGGAAAATCTGTATGTAATTAATTTAGGGTGAACCCAGACTGGACAAATTGAAGAACATTCTGGAGATCAAGAAACTGAGAAAGTACTCAATCCCCACTATTCTTATAAGTATTTACCATTTCATTGACATCACTGCCTCAAAACTGGTGTTCTGCCTTCACAGAGAATCATGTCACAGAAGAAGAAAATTTTGACTGATCATAGTTATGGAAAATTTCATTAGCAACAGTGTTACCAGTAGATCATCACAACCTGTAAATTTGATTCTAATATTTTATACATAAAATAAAATGGGATACATTAAAAAGAATAAAGAGGATAGAATTGCTCATGTAGTGAAAGCAAAAGTGTGTTGCTTCCCAGCTGAAAAAGTTATTCAGGAGCTAGCACATGCAGAGCTTGAGTATACATGCACAGCCATATGTATTTTGAGACCATGATATTATTTCTTCTTGTATTTCTAAAACTTTGAATAGTAAAATCGTGAATGTTCACTGGGATTTTACCAATGTGCAGACAGAAAGCAAATGGTGTCCCAAGATCAGTACCAACTTTGGCAGCAAGTAGGTAGTGCTGTGCCTGTGTGTAGCCAGAGGTGATGTCTGTATGTCATTTTTTTTAATTGTTATGGTTATTTTTCTTCTTCAGTTCAATTTTAATTTTGTGCCTATAGCAAGGGAAATAAAAAAGATGTAGCTTGTGAGCTTGTGGAAGCAGCTCTTTCCTCTTCTATAGTCCTGCTTGAGTAGGGTGTTCAATGGAGCTGCTTTTCAGCTATAATGGAAAGAAAGAATAATTAATGCAAGTGTGCTCCCTGTTCCACCCAGCCAAGTAATGTGTTTGTTTATTTTGCCAGTGTTACTACTTACTAAAATACATCTGCATTCTCTAAGCCTCTGGGTGTGTTTACATCTTTAGAAACATAATTAAACTTCAAACATTCATAGCTGGCTGTCCACATTAGATACTGCCAGAAGACAATCATCAGATTAATAATTTCCAAAAAGCATATTGGAGAAGGAAGCTGACACCACTCTTGACAAGGATTTTGTTCTGAAAGCTGCCTATGTTCAAGTCTTGTGACTCAGCAGCTATTGTGTACGGGTGGGGAGGTGGATATAAAGGGTGAAAAAAATGACCTGTGGTGATTTGGGGTTTCTAGGCATGATTGCTTTTGGATATCAGTTGGACACTTCAGTAAGATCTGATCTGGGGAGGGGGTTCTTTGAAAATCAAGCTCCTTTAATGCCCTGCAAAACTCTGAAATAAATTTACTTGGTGTGACTTACAGAAATATTTAACTATATTTTTGTAGGATTTTTGTTTGGATTTGTTTTGCATGAGTAGTTTCTCTCATTTTCCTCCAGCTTTTCTTGAATGAAGAATTCATTAATTTATGAAGATGCTGAAACAGAACAAATGAAAGTATTACATACAAATACCTAAAAAAATGTGTATGTACTCTATAGCAACAGTATATACAGCTCTCATTTCAAAGTAGTGTGCCACACAGGAAAGGGAATAAAATTAAACCCACTCTCCATTACTTTAATGGCTATTTTGGAGATCATGTATTGCGCTGCTGCTCTTGTTTTCTCTCTTTTTTTAATATCTTTCTCTTCCTCTTTTTGTTTATTCATTTATTTTTCTCTTCCTCTTCTGTGTTATGCCTTTCCTTCTTTTAATTTCTTGCCTTCCAGTCTTCTTTGAAGGACATAGTTTTTCTTCTTTCCTTTTCTCTTTCCATCTCTCTTCCAGCTCCACCAAAGTCTCTCAGGGCTGTGTTCCCCTGACTCATGCTGTCTTTCTGCTATATTATACTCTTGCTTCTGCATTCTTTTCCTGTCTTCCTCTGTAATCTTCCTACTGTTATTTTTTTCTTTCTACTTTTCACATATGAATTAAAATATACATGAATAATTTCTTACTGTGGCAAAAAGCCAATCTCTCAACAAGCTGCCCCTGGCTTCTGCTCTCAGGCTCAGCAACAGACTTCTGGGGGAAAACCTCTGACGTGCTGTGTCAGAATGGTTCCTTTTTGGCATATGTGAATCATATGCTGAGGAGATGGTGTCCTGTGTCAGTGTCCTGCTCTGGCACTATAAGGTACAGTGCAACCTAGGTGACTGCACAACCCCAGAGGTGGAGCTGTGGTACGTGTCCAGCGTCCCTCATTGCATGGTGCAACAGCAGAGTCCCTTAGCCCCTTTGGTAAAACTATGTTTACTTTTTTCCTGGAATATGAACTCGCCGGGTTGTTTCATCCCTTCCCCTGGCTGATTTGTACCTTCAGGTCACATTTGTTGTGAGATGGTTAAAGCGCAGCCAGCAGTCAGCTTTTGAGATCGAGCTGTGCCCATGGCTACAGCAGACTCTGAAAGCCACAAGTTCCAGCAACCAAATGTCGTGCTAAATCCCATAGGCCTTTTGTTTTTCTGTTCAGAGCTGTCTTTTCCCAGAGAAGAACAGTTCTATGTTTAGGATACTGGCCTGGAATTTAGAACAACTACTTTCAAGTCTCACTATGCCACAGATATATTGTCTAAGTGTAACCACTAAATTTCTCTTTTCTTCAATTTCTTTTCAGTAAAATCTTTCTTTACCTCCTAAGGGCACCCTTAAGGGCAAGGATAAGGTTTTCTACAGACTATGCGTAAAGTCCTTAATTGCCTCCATAGCAAGACAGACATGGTCTAGTTAGATCTGGTCATGGAGGAATCTTACCTGCAGGTAAGTTTTCTTAAGTCTGCAGCTCTGATACAAAATTCTTTCTTAGTTAATACAGCCACTCTCTCCCACTTCGCCCCCTTATAACAAATCAAACAAACACAGATTGTCTATCAATGTGAAACAAATCCAATATATTGGAAAATGAGATATGATACATATATGGAATACTTGTTTGTTGTTCAGCTTATTTTATATTCAGCAGTTTGTTTAGTTTGGACTCTGGTTGTATTTTATCCATATTGAAAAGTATGAGATTGCAGCAAAAAGATGTGAACCAGTCAGAGCAGGTCAGTGTGTGATGGTTATTAGGTACTGCGAAGAAGGACACCATACAAACCATGGAGTAAAGGGGCTCTGAATGAAAGTGTTCCTCTGAGACTTGTCTGACATCAGGGAGGGAGAGAGGTTGTTTAACAGAAGCAGGGAATCTCTTCTGGCACCTCATCCAGCTCTTGGTCTAAATGATATAAACATATCTTGACTGTACCACAAAATACAGGTAATACTTATTTTTAAAGATCAGACGTCTTAGAGAAAAAAAACCTACTTGGTTCACATAATTTAAATCAAATTCTGGTTGAAGTAACTTGTTGTTTTATTAATGACGTGGAATTCACTAGTAACTACTGAATTATACATTTAGGATCAACATCAGCCATGCAACAAATAAACCACCATAGCAGACCCTTCCAAAATACTAAAAAACACCTATAAATTTCTAAACACCCTAAGTAATCCTAACCTAATTTTCCTCTCACTCTGCACAGTGACTCCCACCCAAGTCATCCACGCTCAGTACAAGTGGGTTGTGAGGATGTGAGGACACGGCTCCCTTCCTCTGGGACTGCAGGTTCCCCTATTTGCACACACATTTGCTGGGGATGTGCATCCATGCCACTCAGTGCAACCTGCCAATCCACCTTGTGCAAAAGCACCGTAGTTGAAATATGCCCCCTGAAGCGTGGATCCTTCATATTGTACCCAATACTGTCAGTCCACTAGCTGGCTTCTCACCACATGGTCTGGATGAGGAGGCTGCTCTCTAAGGCCCACGCAGAGCACAATCATATCTGTGCAAGACCAAGTTTTGCCTGCTTCTCTGTTTCCACCCCAGGATCTTTCCTATACATTACAGATATTTATATTTCTCATTTCTTTTCAAGCTGATTTCCTGTTTATATCAACAGTCAGTTGCTTTTTAATCTGGCTGATGGCTGTCTTGCTGTTTAACTCCTTTCTCAGTAGGGGTTAAACAGGTGACAGGAATCTACATCAAAACATTGTTCTACCCATGCAGAGTAGCTTTGCTAAGAAATAGGATTAAATAGGTTGGTTAGTATCTCTGTAGTCTGTGATATGATCTTGCTCTGAGTGAGCTAGCTTTTGAGACTGCTACATTATTCCATGTAAAAAAACCACAGATATTGAAAAACCTTGCAAGCAGGAAAGCAAAAATGAAAAAAATGACCCATGAGGCATGCCTGTGAGTAAAGACTAAAAGCACTTTGGCTGTCTGGAGAAATCCTGCAGCATTGCTCTCTAGTTTGTAAGGGAAGCCAGTCTGAGCTTTTGCAGAAGAGGTCTGTATAGAATCTTACTGCAGTTTTTCAGCTGTACAACTCATTTCCCTCTAGAAATTTCTGTCTTTCTGGAAGAATTGCTAGAAGAGGACATGTGCCTACATTTCAGAGCCTCCAGTTCATTGTCTGACATCTTAATTCAAACTCTTTTCTCCAATAAAGAGGCTATTTTAAAAGTAAACAAGGAGCAGAGTGATGTTAATTGTCACCAGTTACAGACTGAAGACTAAAATATTTGTGAGAAGTGGTCTGAATGAAAAGCTAGGAGCATCAACACCTTAAAAGACACAAAGAAGAATTATCAGACCTCTTTTGCCAAACCTCTAACTTGGCATTAGTGAAGTGTAGCATTAGATAAGATTAAGTATGTATAGGAACTTCTGATAGTTCTAAATACTTCTAAAAGCTAAGTGTTGAAACTAAATTCTAATTGATGATAAACAAACATCCTTAATTTTTAAAAGAATGTAAGGTCTGATCCCTGAATAGAATTCCTTCCTGATGAAATGTGTCTGTTTAGGAACCCAACAGAACTTTCCAGAAAATAGGCAATTGATAAATAAGGAGAATAATTACATCTACTCAAATGAAGATGAGAAATTTATATGCTCAGGGAGAGCAGAAAGAAAGCAGAATTCAAAACTGTTAATAGTCCCATAGCTTCCCATATTGGTAGCCATATGAATAGCAGCCAAAAAATAGAGAAAATGAAAAAAGTAAAATGTCAGAGTGGGGTGAAAGTGTTAAAGGAAAAAAAAAATACAACCATTCTTTGTACCTCTCTTTGTTCTCTTAGAGAAGAAGAAAAAGAAAACATGGAATATATTTTGCCTAAGAAAAGATGAACCAGTGGTTTTGTACAACGGACATTAAACTTGAAAGAGATTTTTAAAGATATAGCTTTATGTACACATAACAAAAAAGCATCTTGCACTGGAACTCGGTGACAAAATATGTGACTTGATAGAATAGAGTTACATGCTGAAACCTGAAAAACAAGATAAAGTAGGAGGTCTTGTGGAGACTGAAGAGATCCCCAAGAGAGGCTTGGATAAAGATGTTGAGGGTACCCACTGACTGGAAGGGTAACTAGATGCATTCTAAATGGAATTCTGCAGTTTACTGAAGTCTGAAATATCAGAAGTTGCCACTCAAAAGAGAGAACTTGGGCTGCTGAGGTAATATCTAGTCATCCTTGAAAGAAACAGGGCCAGCCAACCAAGGGATTGAGGACGTGTTTGAATTGGATCAGCTGTGCAACTACCAGCACAGGCAGTCAGCAAGTGTTGACAAATTCCATATGTTCTGCTTCTCAGGTGACACAGATTATGAATAATCATCCTAGTATCTGGACAGGAGTGACAACTGATGAATTTCTAAATGCTTTTGAGAGCAGTGAATTAGGCTGATTTTGAAGAAACCACTGGCATTCTTCCGTGATCTTTTCCCCATCACTTGGAAGTGTCTGAACAAAACAATGGATTAAAAGCAAACTTTCTAGAAATTAAATAAATAATTATCCTAATGGTAGATTATTGGCTGGCTATGTGGTAGGGAAATGAAAATCCCTAATCTGGAAAGAATCCACAGTTCCACAGTGAGGACTGTTTTTGTGCTACAGGTCAGTACTATGTTACATCAGTGAAATTATCTAATGTTGAATAACTTTAAATTTTTAAATGCTGAGAAATTTTATTCCAAAATTATAGTCATTTCATTGGAAATAATAGAGGAAATTTCAAGAAAAATGGTTAAAAGGCTCTGCTGTTTTAAATTTTTCCTCAAAATGTGGCTCATTTGTAATCACTTCCCTTTATTTCATACAAAAGCAATTATTGCCATGCATGTATGCACATGTACAAATATATATATAATTTAAAATAATTCAAAACCTAATGTATGAACTTCTCAGGTAAGAGTGAGCTAGTTTGTCCACACCAGAGCATTCTGTCTTGGTGTAGAAGACATATCATGCAAATACTGGCATTCAGACTAACAGTTTTATTACAAGAGTGTTTGGCTGCTTTCCTGCCATAATGACCAGAGATAGCCGACCAGCTGTAAAGCGGATCCCTCACCTTTTCATCAGAGATTAACAAAGGGACTTGCTGATACCCTGGTTTCTAATGGGGATGGGGGAAACGACTCATGTCTGTTAGCTCCACTGGGCATTTCTGGTTTTATAGACTGGTTCAAATGCATGGAAGTATCTCTGATAATGGCACATTAGTATGGCACAGCACACAAGCTAATGAGCCTTGCCTCTTGGGGGAATCATTAGGCTGAGGGCAGGGCTATTTTGACGTGAGTACTTTGCTCCCAGTGTCATAGTTAACTCAATGATGCTAGCTTGGTGGGAGGGGGTGAAGTCTCTGAACCATCCTTTATTATTTCATGGTGTGGACTGTGTCACAGTACCTCTAGTCCTGATACTTAGGTAATCCAAATTAGGTTAAATTAAGTTTATATTAAATTAAATTAAATTAAATTGCTTCTGAAATTGTCTGTTGTTATATATTGGATCCAGTTTCTAGTCAAGTCAATGGGTCATTCCACGTACTTCACTGGGTATTAGATCAGCCTTCAAACATTTTCATACAAGAGTAATAACAACAAAAGGGAAATGGAGAGGAAGGAAATATAGAAGAGCCCCTGGCTCAGCACATTAGGAAATTTAGAGAGATACTGCAATAAGACCACTCTGTCTTATCTTCAAAGGCAAAAGAGAGTCAAGGCTCAGTTATGACAATCTATGCAGAGAGCTGCAGGGCTAGTTAGATGATGAGAGACTGATTTTCATGAAGAAAGATATACCAGCTGACAAGAACATGGAATCATTTTAGAGAACAGTGAATAATGTGTTGGTTTTTTTCAGATATTTACCTCTAGTTACATGGAGACAAGAAGAACATCCTACGGAAAAGGGTGCTAGCTTTAGTTTTCAAAGGATCCCACCTGAGTTTCTTGTTCTGCCACATACTTTTTGTGAAAACTTGAGCAAATCACTTAATCTTAAATACACAAAAGTTATTTAGGTTTCCTAGTGCCAGTTTCAGTCCCTTGCTCCCATTGATTTCCAAGACACAATGTTTTCATATCACTGGGTGCTGGGTACATTCTCATGAGTGCAGTAGCTAAGCATCCTTATGGATCAGCCTGTAAGTGTTTTTTTTTACTTTGATTCCCCCTTAGTAAGAAAGGAAAAGAGATGCTGAGAATTGCAGCTGTTATTCAGTCTATCTTTAAATACAAGGCTTTTGGACAATGGTTGCAATGCTCTGTTTTTTTTCTGAGAGAAGGGTGATCACAAATTTTTTTCCAGTTGCTGTGGGTGTCATGTTGCAAGGGCAACACTGTTGGGGTGCAGTGATGATAAGCGTATTGAAAGACTGAGACTACACAGGTCATGAAGGTAAGCAGCTGACTGGGCTTACCCACCTAAGAGTGGTAAAGACAAAGAGATCGTAGAGAGCCACTTCTGAGTAACTGAAATCCTCAGTGCTATCATCAAGGATATGTCTATATTGCACAGCACAGTGCTATATAACCTGTGTACTTAGGCTGTTTCAGCATACTAATAAGCCTTACTGCAAGTCTTACACTAATGTGGCTACGGAGCGTTTTAGAGCTGGTTTTACTTATTGAAAGCTGATTATGGGATCTCTTTAAAGTCTGGTATATGTGAACTCAGAAGTATGTATGATGTGCAGGTCAGCATCAGACTTGGTCTCAACAGATTCCTGATGACTGAAGGCAACATCTTACCACTTTGAAATGATTATATTTATTTGGGCTGTTGGTCTCTAAGCCCTCATTATAAGGCTCCTATATCCAGTAAAGGGTCGAGGAATTGCTTTTTAAATAGAGGCAGACAGGTCCTTGGCTGTGTAAATCAGTGCAGCTCCCTTTAAATCAATGAAGCTATCCCAGTTTACTCAAGATGAGGATCTGATTCAAAGACTAATGGAAGAGAGGCGACACAAAGAATGAGATTTTTCTAAAGCTTTCAACATTAGTCTGGCTCTGCCCATTTCCTTTGAAAGAAAAAAGTCTTATTAAATTCAGAGTGAGCAGAGGAATACCAGGGCTGAAAGCCGTTTGAGAAATCCCATCCTGCAAACCAAGAGTGCCTCAGATTGCTCCATGGAGGGAACTGATTGACTGTGAGGGTTCAACAGTTTCTTATCCTTCTTGGTCAGCAGTGACAAAGCTGAAAACCTTGGCACCTGTCAAAAATCAGGAGAGGAAAGCCAAAAGAAGTTGGATGACCCGGAAGTAACATATTTCCACTGTGTCTCCAAGTGCTGAAAAGGACAAACTACCAAACCTGAGATTCTCCTACGAGGCTAAGATATCGGTGTTTAATCCATCCTAAAGGAGCTTTTTGGATATATTCTTCCATGAGGATTTCAGGAGCTGCTTAGGGCCAAGCTGCTCTGGGTTGAAGCCAATGTTACTCTATGCCCAGAAGCATATGTGATGTGAGTAGGAAGAATGAGATGTTATTTTCTTTGAAAGGAGTGGGATAGTGTTAACACACGCTGAACTGCTCAGTATCTTTGCTGATAAATAGCGGAATCTGAAAACTTTCTAGTGTTGGTGTAATTGACTTTCACTGTCCTTGTATTGGGCCCAAGCTCTAACAGATGCCATTACAACATAAACAACCCAAAGAATTTAGTTGAAGAAAAAATGTCAAGGAAAAGGACATGAGAAAACACACACACACACACACACACACACACACAAGTATGTAAGGATCCCTCCCCTCAGAAGACCTTTTGCCTAATGACACAAAAAAATTTCTAAATTTAAGTTCATACATTAACTTCTAAAGGAGCAGAGAATGGGTTAACATAACAGGAGAAGATAAGGTTCAGGATAATTTTTTAAGTGCTTTTTCTGCTAACAGCACTGAGCCCAAAACAGCACCCATGTGTTAATGTAACTTGATCAAGCTGATTATATAACAGCATAAAGACGTTTTCCTTATCTGCTGGTCTCATCATCATTAATTTGCAGCATGTTCCAACTGACTACACTATGTATCAGTTGTTATTTTCTATATGCAATAAAATTACGCTATTACATGCTTGCATTTATATATGTATATATACATATATATACACACATATACACACACACATTCACTTCATAAGGACAGGAAAAGTTCCATCATTCTCTTGCTTTGCAAGTGATTTCATTGTGAAAACAGTTTCACATAAGAATTGTTTTGGGTATCATGACTATGCTCTACGACTATTGTAGTTTTGACTCAAGCAGATATGGTAAACTTGGCAACAGGCAGATTCCTGTCAAGAACACTAAGAGATCCCTCAGTAGTAGTTACTTACCTCTGTGGGCTTTGCTAGGTCTTTCTGGAAACATAAGGCTTTGAGCAACATGATCTAGTGGAAAGTGTCCCTGTCCATGGTAGGGAGGCTGAAACTAGAGGGTAGTTAAGGTCCCTTCCAACCCAAATCATCCCATGATTCTATGATTCTTGTTCATTTTTCTGAACAAGAGTCTCAAAATGTAAATATTATATATTTCTGAAACATGGTTCACAGACAACTGCCTGTAGGACCTCCTCCCTACTCTCTACCCTAACGAATAAAAACGTTGAACCTGAAACTGGCAGGAAGAAAAAAATACAATGTTTTCTGCAAAATGTTTCTGGTTTATGGCTGGTGGGCCAGAAAAGGGAATAGAATCTATGTGGAAATGGGCTAATGCAGGATGTAATTTTTAGCTCATACTGTGCAAGCAGCTCCCCAGCTCTCTGGGGTTCTCTGTGACACAGACAATTATGCTGGCACGGGCAGATGTTCAGGAGTCCGTACTTAAATGCTATAATTTAGGGGAGCATACTGTGCATGCTGTATTTTATAGAAAGCAGATGAATCCCTGCTTTCAACAGTACAATCCAACTCAGATTACTGTTTTGAGCATTAAATGGTGCGTCTATATATCATTTTGGTAACTTCTCAGCATCAATAACAAAATACTAAAAGGGAATAGAAAAAGCCAACATCTTTAAAAAGTTAAGAAATAAACAGAAAGCACTGTTTTGGGTGGAAACTTTTAATGTTAACATTTATATTAGAACACATGCGGTGCCAGTTCTTTGTAATTATCAAAAAATAGAAAATGTAGGCATGGGGGAAAAATATGAAGCTGGAAGTATACATGATGAGAGACATAATGTCTAAATTATTATTATTTTTGTAATTTTCCCTTTAGTGTTCCTCTCACAGAGGAGAGCATGTTTTTCACTACTTTTTGAAGTCTCACTGATTGTTTCATTTGTTTTGTTCAAATTCTGGAGAAGTTGGGTAATCCTAATACCACTGCATGGCCCACAAACAGTAGCCCCAAAATGGAAGCAGTTTATTATGAGATGTTATCTTCACACCAAGGGACATTTCAGGGAAGGAAATAGCAGTTTGTGGAATAAAGCAATTGGAAATATGCAAGTAGACTCAGCAAACAGATGGTGTTTAGAATGAGCTGGATTCCTTTTTCATAGCTCTAGCTCAAAATTTTTGACTCAAAAGTTCACATTGCAGTTTTTTTTCTCCCCTAATCTCTTCATAAACTATAGTGGTCTTGAAGGTTATCTGTCACTTCAGCTTGAACATAGGTTTTCATTTCTGGAGTATGATCTTACTTGCAATTAGATCATATAAAATACCAGATATGCTGTTCTATTAAAAAAGAAAAGAAAAAGAAAAGAAAAATACCCACCCAGTTCTGCACAGAGCAGTCTCAGGATTCAGTAAATTATACTCTTACAAACCCAGTAAACCAATGGAGTGTTTCTGCAAGAAATTATGAAAGCTTATAATAAGACCTTTTATGAAGAAGTCCATGTTACAAAGAACTTCCATGTGTTCATGGAAGGCTATTTTTATCAGAAATGTGGAAAAATTTCAAACACTATTACAGATTTGAAAGGGTTATTCCCAGTGGAAGACTGACCTAGTAAAAAACAGCCATATCCATCGACTGAAATTTGTAAATAATCATTCCCTTTCCATTATCCTATTGTATGAAAGGAACAGAAATTTGTCTACGGTCAATAATTAGTGTATATCTGAGTTACGGAGGGACTGAAAACTCAGAAAAAAAGGATTTTTCATGACTATTGTCTTGGGACAGAAGAGTTGTACCCTGTTGGGGTTTTTTTAAGAAATGATCACTAAGACAGCCAAGATTGCAAAATTAGGAAGTGTATGGAAAGGCTAAAATCTTGATCTTGATTGAAAGGAGTGAATACAGACCCCAGTCTGGAAGACAGCCTATATCCGTAAGTAATTATTTCTGAATCAGAGAGACACTGAACGGGACACCAGCTGCCCTCATACGGGGGAGAGAGAACAGTTCAGGTACATGCTTTGCTTCTTTTATGAACTACTGAGAAATGCTTTTAACAGGAAGCATGTTGCATGTTTTATGGCCATTCACATAGGGTATGATTTTGGCTGTGAATGCTCAATGTGTTGCTTGTGTGCCTTATCTCTGCTTGATTCTGTCATAGCTCTTGTCATGTCATTTTCAAAGCCAAACTGCCCACTATTAAAGCCCGAGCCAGCCCTAGATATGGAGTCAGTCAGGAAAGCACTTAACCCAGTATGGGTCAGTGATCCCTAGCCTTGTGAGCATTTCCAGAAACTGTTCTGGGCATCCCTGCTCTCTTCTCATGAACATCTTGAGCAAAGCTGCCACAGTGACACAATACGAGTGCCAGAGACTGCAGATACTCTTTGTCACACCGTGCCCTTGTGCTCCAGTTTACTCACAGGCAACGCGACTTTGACACAACCCCACAGCCCATGCGTGGCATCTAAATCCTCTTGCTCAGTGAGCTGACTGTATTAATCCCACTATCTGAAAGCTGATAATTTCTTTTCCTTTCTGACAGCATCGAGGCCTGGTGTGCTGGGTTTGCTCTTGCACTGGAAGAGCTACGTCTGTGGCGAACGGGTCCTAAGGTACGAGCCCTTCACAGCTCATCTCCGTTATGTGTGCTGAACCAGTGGCCTTGCAGCCCTGCTCAGCCCTGGTATCTGTGGCTATGCCCATCCTGAGTTATTTATTCACAGAAAGCACCCACCTCAGCCAAGGACAATCCAGTTGCTAAGCCCAGTGTTGTCAGGATGCACTTGCATAGCTTGCAGCCAGCAAGCACTGCACCTTTTGCTAGTGCATGCCATGTATGTGCATTCAGCAGATAAGTTTTTTGCACATCAGTCATGGCTAAAACTTGCTCAGGCGCACTTCCCGCTTGACTCTTCCTCATTCATCCCACTATTTGTTCTGGTTTTCACTGGAAGGTGTGCTATACCATTTTGAACAGGTAATGGTACTGCCCACATCCTGCATGCACAAGCACACAGGCAGAGAAGGACCCAAAATGGTGATATTTTAGTTAGGGAAATATAACGAAGGTAAGAGAGAAAGAAAGAAAGAAGTGAGAGAGAGAGGGAGGGAGGGAGGGAAAAAAAAAAAGCAGACAGAAGGCAAGAAAGAGGAAGAGTGAAAAGGAGAAAATATGGGAAAGAAAAATCCCACGACACGTACAAAAGGCCAAGGTTGTCTGGAGGGACCTAAGGGGCTAGAATTGCACGTGATGAAATATCACTGGCAGAGAATATATTTGTGGATGTTATTATTTCTGCACCGACTTTCTGCTTGAGAGGAAAAGACACTATCCATCTAGTGGTATGCACCACTAGAGATAGTTTGAGTGTTCATTTGTTTGTACCATGCTCTTACTCTTCCCTGTAGGTTTGTCTTTTGTTTGATTGTGTTTTTACTGTTCAGAAAAAGATACACCCTTCCCTCCATTTAGTTCATCTGCCTTGTTTTTCTCTTGTTTGCTTGTTTGCTTGTTTGTTTGTTTGTTTTAATGGCCGGGTTTCCCAGGTTGGGCTGCAGTACCCAGGCTGCAATATGGTGTTCATTTTGGAGAACCTTCATGGTAGTCCCATGGCTTTACTGCAGAATCAGCCTCATAGAAATGAACAGAAACAGAAAGCAAACTGTCTTCATGTACCCTCAGATATGATGACAGTACTCCAGAATTAAAATAACTCTTTGCTGCTAAACTACAGTCCTTCTAGTTTACTACTGTACTTGAAAAGGCAAGTTCTGATTATAAAGAAATTACATAGTTTCACATACAGAAATATTTTTTGTAAAAGCTGCTTTTCTAGCATGAAACAATTTCCAAGGAAAATTTTCTATAAGTATGATTGGCACAACTCTCTTTTCTTTTATTGATAGTGTTTTCTCCAGAAGCAGATCAGAGGCACAGATTTTTTTTTCCTAGGTTAGGGAGATGTAGACAAATGCACGACTGCATATTCCAATATAGTATTGCATTCTGTACCTGTCAAAACCAGATCAATTAGCTTCAATATTTTTTTCTGCTGAAGGGTTTACAGGACAAAAACATACTTATGCTAGTTAAGGATGCATTATTTAAAACTGCAATTAACAGTATTCAGTCAGAGCCACAAAAATAGGATACTTATCAGAAACGATGCTTGTAACTCACACGTTCTGGGAGAAGCAAAGGTGGAAATATATCTTCATAAAAAATTCACAGTCACAAATCGTGCCATCTATTTCTGAACACTACATTTTTGTTACTCCTGGAGAAAGATCTTTTTTTTTAAAGTAGTTGTTGGTTTTTCAGAAGACATAAAAGTATTCATCTTCTACCCTCTCCTGCTGCCTTTTAGAAGTAGTCAAAGATCTGAAATTAATTAAGTTCTGACCTCACGTCAGCATTGTATATCATAATTAACCGAAAACAACATCCTTAAGGTCTAAGATCTGCCCAATTAAAGCCAGAAATCTGTATAAAAGACAAGATTAAAAAGAGAGCGTTGGGAGAGAGAGTCTTTAAAAGTTGAATTCCCCTGCATGGGGAGATGCAGTCACTGAAAAGTTCAGCTAGTGTACCCAGATACGTTTACATAAATCCCTTTGTTCTTCTCTGCAATTACCTTTCCATTTGTCTCCATGGAGTTCAGTGTCTCTAAAACTCTTCTCATTTATTTCACACTTACAGCCCAGACACTCTCAAAAACAAAGATCCATTTGGATAACAGAGGTAATCAGGATGCATCCTGGATCTAGCCCTGGTGTATGCAAAACATCCTTTCTTTGTCTTATAGCTGCTGTTACTGACTATCAAGAAAAAAACACATGGCAATCAGCATATGATTTTCTCTGCCTTACATCCTAAAATGCCTGATATATCAAGATCTACTAGCATGAGCACTCGTTTCAGTGTGGTGTTGCCCATTTAAGAGACCCATCAGACTGGTACAGCTGGAAGATAGATTTTACATTTTGCTACTCGTTGACTTACACAATGACTGTTCATTCTTATATTCTAATGTCCAAGAAATGAAGCCTTTGCTTCTTTTACTTTTCAAATCTGGTAATTTCTAAACGTGTCTTTTGTCTTTAATACTACCATGCTAACTTCTTGTTCATTAATAATTTGATATAATTTTTGGTTTGCATAGCTCAAAAAACAACCGGGTATTCCAGTTTCAAAAATCAAGAGAACATTTTTTGTTTGAGAATGAAGTATTTCTCCTTTTCCCATTCCCATTTTGCCCTTGAAAATTAATTTGAGAAAAAAGGTATATAAAACCCCAAAAGACTGATTATTTTCTTCAATTTTATCACAAAAGAGGAAAAAAGAAAAATTAATTACAGCAAGCTTTGATTTTCCTTTAAGAACAGTTATTTAAAAAGCCTGATATAAAGTGGTTTTATGTATCATTTTTTTAATTGTTATTCCTCTGGGATTATCTTTAATAGTTCTTGGTAAAGTCACTCTTTCTACTGATTTCAGTCAAATCCCCAGTCATTCTCCCTGAATGACGCTTAAGGCATCATGTTTATTTTTATTGTTTCCTTCTATTGACTTTACTCTGATTTTGGCTTTTTTGGCCAACAGCACCTTTCTTACATTATCTTTTCTAATAATAAGTATTTTCTTCCTATTGAGTCTTCCTCCTCCATACTATCTTTCAATTTGTGTACCTCAGTCCTACTGGCATATTCTTGAAGGGATATTTCATCACTTATGAATACATTACCTCAAGGCAGTTCATTTCAAATTATATTTAATGGGAGATGACAAGAACTCATCATTTAAAGAAGCCACAATCTCGATCACCTGTGTTTTAAAAACTCTGTCTGCCATCTTGTTTTTTCATTGAAATTATGAATGATCCAATCTGCTTGTGTACTATCTCTGCGTTGAAATTGGATAGCCTTTTATATAGTCCTGATGCAAAGGACTTTTGCATGTTGCTCTTTAGGATCATCTCTCCAGTTCACTTTTTCCTCCACTGATGCATATTTCTTGAGTTTCCTATCCATCACAATCTTCCAAGCTCTCTCAGAGGCACTTTGGGTGTTACTGTCTTGTCTCCTAACACAAAGTCTAACAACAAAATTTTGATTTTGATTTCCTTTCTCAAAAATCTTCCTTAGTCTCCAGCACAGGTTACTTTTTCTATTATTCTAATACTTTCCAACTGAAGTCTTATTCTTGTCTATCCGAAGCTCAACAACTCACATAACCTTAGATTGCTGTTCTGGATATGTTATTCAGAGATCCTCATCTAGGCTTCCTTTATTCAAGAAATTTAAGATAATACTCCTTCACTTCAGTGCCCTATACAGCTTCCCTTGTCTATATATGTACTGTTACCTTTCCTTCCTAGCTATTGTATTTTCTATATGTCATGAAGCCTTAAATTTATCTCCCCTGCCTTCTGAACTCCTTTCATATATAGTTGTACCTGGCTCTGTATCCAAACACTCACTGTTATTTTGCAAAGCTTACTAATTCTAATCCATTTCTGTAGAATCATATCCACTTTGTTACGGGACTGATTTTGCCTCCCTCCATAATATTAAATAATGCAATATGTAGCTCCCACTGAAATCTGTAGAACTTGTCTCTAGAATGAAAGGCTGGATCTGCACTTTTATAATATAGGATACAATACGTGGTCGTGCTAGAAACAAAGTCAGTCTGTTAGAAGATTTTTCTCCAGACTGGCTGAGGTGGCTTTGTTTCTGAATTATAGTTCCTATGTTCAGTAAAAGTTGCCTAGAACAGAGACTTATTTGTTACTCGTGTCTTAAATGTCCCAAAGGACATTGTTTAAATTTAACAAATGCTGGTTGCTACTAGTGGGGTGTAGAATTAATAGAGAAGGGAACAGGGGAAAAAAAGCAAAAAATAGTTCCATGAAAAGGTTACAAAGAGAACATACAAAGACTTTCAGCTCTTTGAACTGAAATGTGTACTGTCATTCTGGATAGGTAATCAAAAGAATGAAGGCAGAAGAACAAGTTATTGAACTACAAGTTCACTTTAACTTGCCCTAATCCTGTTAAACGGTGGCTCAAAACTGGCAAGTTTTGTACAGAATTAGAGGGAAAGAAGTTCAGAGGTACAACTGCATGGCAAATGTCAACAGTCATCTCTCAGCTGTTTGGGGTTTCACTTTATTTTCAGCTGCCAATTCTAGCTGACATTGCTGCTTTCTGGAAGGGAAAAGAAAAGCTGATGGTTTTGTTATCACTGTTGCTCAAGCCACTAAAATAGGACCAGCTACAGCATTTGTTTCTGTTCTGTTTAACAGAGGGCTTGGAAACAGTATGTTTGTAAAATATGTAGAAGTCACTGAAATAGCATTTCCTTGGTAAGTCTCATTAAAGTTATCTTAGTATTTCTTCTACTGATGTGCCTTTTTTTTTTCCTTTTGTTTTTCCAGTGGGTTATTGAACAAGAGAATAATTTCCAAAACTCTTTGGGGGGGCAGAGGAGATCCTAGCTCATGTATTGTTACATAAGAGTATTGTCACATAAGTGTATTGTCACATAAGTAACAATAGACTTCCACTCTTTGACTTAGTTTCCCACAAAGGATGTGCGAAAGCTGTATTCAAGTTCATACATATATAAAGGCAGTTAAGGCTGCCCACTATGGGAAAGAGGAGAGCCTGTGGATCTGGTGTTTCAAGTCATAATGAACCATTTCACAATCTGTGCTGGCATACCATATCTCATCAGCTATTAACTTTCACATAATTGCCCTTGTACTGAGCTCAGGTTTAGGGGTAAATAAAATACAAGAATGCAGGCAAAATCTCCAGTCTTGATCTGAAATCTTCCATTGTTTTCCTTTGTAGCTTCCTTCAGTGGGTTGACCATACTTTTTTTAAAGACAGTGTGTGATTTTTGTCTCAATTTGTCTGGTTTATCTTTCTGAATATTCTATCGATATCTTTCCTTGCTTTAATAATAAAGATGCTGTTTTACCATCTTACATTTTCTTCCCATGAAGATATATATATGCTAGCATCAAGTTGGCTGTCAGTCTTCTCTTCTGATAAAGTAAACAGACTGCACTTCCTAAGTCGGCTATTGTAAAATATTTTCTCCCATCTTGAATTAATTTGTCTGGCATTTCCCTACCCCTTGCCAGTGTTTATAATATATCTCAAAATGTCTGCTAAAAATTTATTCAGTTTTCTAGTATCAGCATCATGAATGTAACAGAGGTAAATCATTTCCTTATATCTAGTTTCCATGTTCTAGTGTCTAGTGCTTAAGAAATGTACTAGCATTTTTCACCCCAGTCTGGCATTCACTGTTTTTAATCCAATATAACTCATAACATTTTCTTAGAGTCACTTCATTCTAGGCTACAGCTCCCAAGATACAGTGCTGATAGACCCTATATCTCTTCTCCCCAGATGCTTCTCTGTTGATTTCACTGCAATTAAGTGTATTTTGTCTGAATGGACCCAGGACACCAACTAACTCAGTGTCTGATCAATGCCTGATTCATCTGTCACCCTCATTATTTCTTTGGCATATCCTCAAGTTCTATCAGATCATTGGTTCATTACTCATTTACACATGTGTAGTTTGGGAGTACTTCCACAAAAATCAGTGTAGACTCTCTAGGTCTGACTCATTGCCTCTGTATATGAGTATATTCTTGGCTTCTGGGATATAATTGTCTGTTCTAATAATCAGTCAGAATATTAGAGTAGAATAGACTATTTCCGTTGGAAGGGACCTACAATCATCATGTAGTCCAACTACTTGGCCACTTCAGGGCTGACAAAGTTAGAGTGTGTCGCTAAGAGCATTGTCAAAATGCTTCTTAAACACTGACAGGCTTTGACCTCTTCTCCACGAATCCTGTTTTAATGTTTGACCACCCTCTTAGCAAAGAAATGCTTCCCAATGTCCAGTCTATACCTCTCCTGGCACATCTTTGAACCATTACCACATGTCCTATCACTTGATACCAAGGAGAAGAGATCAGCCCTTGTTCTCTACATCCCCTCCTCAGGAAGTAGCAGAGATCAATGAGGTTATCCCTCAGCCTCCTTAATAATAATTGTGCAGGATTAACTTCAACTCTACCTGAGCTTCCCCAGCCCTAAGTGCGTGATGGAGCATCTTCTTCCTGAAGGACTTTTACTTGCCCTAGAGTGAAAAGGAGGAACCAGAAGCTGGCATCAGTACTGTGACAGAAAATGTACAAGAGTAAAAAAAATACAGAATTCAGGGAAGGAAATACAAATGGTTCTTCTGTTACATTGGTTTCCACTTTTCCCTTATCTAACTCTACCTGGTTACACTAGAAAACCAGGAAATGTACCTGTTGCAAGAGAGAACTATATCATCTTGAATCTGCAACTTCTTATTTAGCTCCTATTCAGTCTGAAGATCACAAACACTATATGTATATTTATCCTTCACATCATACTACATCCTACCTATTATATGGGTGCAGTCATTCACTAGCAAAAGTACAGGATGGGATGGGAAGCATTTCTCAGAGCAGTTAGTGCAACTTATACTAATAACTGAATTTAAAACTTGCAGGGATATCAGTAATCTTTATACCTAGATTAGCTCATCCAGTCACCACAAGCCATAAGCTTCATAAAATAAGAAGGGAACAGCTATTTTTAAATTTTTTTCAGATACTATGGCTGCATCTATACAATAAAATGAAGGATTTCTATGAACATTCCTAGGACTGGTCAGTTTACTGATAGGGCCGTAGTTGATACGAAGGTATTCTCTACATTGCAGAAAGAATGAGTAAACTGGACTGCCAGAAAAAAATACATTGTGGAAACAGAGCTGATTCATGCAGTTGTCCTCCTACACAAGTTATGATTTTGTCAGGTACTTCCCAGCTTTCAGACACCCAGTCTGATTCTGCTTTGAGTGCTTACCTTCTGAACAGACACTGATTTTTTAAGACTTTATTGGTGAGAAAAAGGGCAAATTTTTTGCTGCTCAGAGAATAATTATACTTGGAGAACTGCTAATAGCCAAAAATACACTGCCATTGTGGAAGGTAGAAACCTAAACTGAAGTTCTTTAGTCAGGTCTATGATGCCAGGGAATCTCTAGAGGGCTCTGTAACTAAGATATTCTCCCTTGGAAGTAATTTGACCAGTGTCCCTATTCATATATTGTAAAAATGTTCTTTGTTTTTCCCTATCCCCAACTGAAAATGTAGCTCTGGACTTTAGTTGGTACACTGCTTCTAGCTGTCTTTGTTATGCTTCTTTAGTATGTTGCCCTTCCTGGATTTCCACTCTGTCATGTTATACTCCAGCCATTCCATTTCTACCTAATGGCATTAAACCTGTCTTAAAAGCTTAGAAACAAAGAGCTTTCTGCACGTTCTGCAGTAGGTTTAAGTGTTCAAGATTTCCATCTCAGTGCTCAAATCATCCACAAATATTTTTTCCTCAACTTTTTTTCCATCCATGAGAAAGCACACTCAGAAAAAAAAGTTTGAACTAGAAATAGAATC
The DNA here is from genome assembly GCF_017976375.1 of Cuculus canorus. NCBI lineage: Eukaryota > Metazoa > Chordata > Aves > Cuculiformes > Cuculidae > Cuculus > Cuculus canorus. The sequence goes on along the minus strand of NC_071401.1, from coordinate 116,652,922 downwards.
TCTGTGACACAAAAATTGCAATGCATCTACTTCACATAAGGCTTTTAATTTTTAGGAAACAAACTATTTGATTGCAGTTCTCCAAAGGAGATTTTCTGCTAAATTCCAACAAAAGAAAACTTCTCTTTTTCTCCTATCTTTGAGATGAGAAAGGAGAAAAGGAAGGACAACCAGCTAGGAGATGTTTACTACTCTTTTTTTTCACTCTTCTTCTCCAGGTTTTCATTCCCAACGGCTTTTGCAGCTGCTGCAGTCTTGCTAGCCCCAAGCAATGCAATGCTCTTATTCCATTTGCTTTGCTGCTTTGCATCTTGGCTGCTGCCTGTCTCCTAGAGTAAAAATTCCGGCAAGCACATTGTCCCTTGCTTCCCTGTATTGTATACAGTAAAGAGTGCATTCCCAGTCCTTAGTAAATCATCTAAATGAGCTATTGCTTATTGTGATCACCAGTCACATGAGAATAGGGTATATTTTTAAATGTGATATCTGGCTTCTTTGCCTTGGTTTTCAGTTGTGCAGAATCATCCAAATGCACTGATACATAACATGGGGATGGCTTTTCTTTTGCCCGTGTGCAAAAGCCTTAGTAGCATGCACATACACATACACGCTAATTTAAATAAGTGATATAAAAACGCCTTATGGTACTCAAAGTCTCACTGAGACTTTTGTGCGAAGAGCAGGAATAGATAAGACACCTGCTGGGTAATTCACTGAGTATGGATAGAGTTAGGCTTGAAAGGAAGACAAAAACTTACATTCAGTGGTTTAAACAGTTCAAGGCACATCGCTTTGAATGAAATCACTGTACAAACCAAGTTTACATTATTATTGTATTTTACCTTTTAGTCAGAGTGTCACCTTCCTGAAATCTAGTTTGTTATGTTTAGTGTCTGAAATTTTAAAGCAACTGGAGTCACCAAATTAAAAGATTGCACTTGGGTCTTTCGTAAGCAAATATTTAAATGATAGCCACCAATATCCTGGGGAAAACAAATGAACAAACAAACCCAAACAAAACCAAAACCCAGACTTAAGCTTCTGCTTATAAAGAGTATCTGGTTTCATCGCACAATAAGGTCTTTTCTGATTCTAATAAAAATGTTAATGTCAACAGCAGGAAGGGCCCACAACCTAAACTTTAGCTAGAGCCTCACCAACACTTAGAGAATATTTTTATTGAAATGGAGCTCTTTTAACATTCCCTCTCATTTGGAGACTGCTCACTTAAACTGTAGAGTTTGTTCTTTTCTACATACCCAAGAGTCTTGATTGGTGCTTTAAATTTCACCGGTGTAGTAGCTGCACAAAAGGAAAGTGCGCTGATCATGTGATTATAGCTGAGGGCTGAAGTTCAGTGTTCATCTCCTCTAGAAAATTTGTCTCATCATACTCATAATGTAGCTTTATTTTCCAAATGGAGAATGAAGTATTTTCCATGCCTCACACAATAAATACATTAATATATGAGAAATTTTGGGGAAAAAAAATCCATGTAAATGTCCAGGATATACAGAGGTGTCCAAGATTCCAGTGTGATACTTGGGGTGAAAACTCTGGCCATCCCAGAATTTTTGTGCCTTAGAGAGAAATGTGATACGGTCATGATGTAAGTCATTCCCCAGGGATGCTGGAAAATCTTCCAGTACACAGGGGAGTCAAATATAAGCCTGTTTTACCCCAAACAAGCAATTTATGACTGGCCCAGCATGTGACACGTACAGATTCTGAATACATAAAGCATAAATTTCTGAGGTGAATATATAAGAATGCCTCCTCTAAGTATGCATCTTAACCACAAACCTAGAAGAACTCTTTTAAGAAATTAAACCCTCTTAAGGAAAATAACATCCTGTAACAAATTATTTTAAAGAAATTAAAATGAATTAATTTCAAAAGGCAATTACATGCAAATACAGTAGAAGAATAATTTGCACTAATGACTGGGATACCCATTGCAAATTATCGAGTTTCACAAATTGCTGAGTGAATAAGCAAAATAAATCCAGGCCAAGAATAATGTATGGCAAAATGTTCAGCATTTCATTTTTTCCAAATGCAATTTAGTTTTAATTATGATATAGCAAAGCAATGAAGGGGCCACTCAGGGGAAAAATGCTTTTAAATGCATGAGAGACCTATGGCCCAAATGCTGTAATCTCAATGTGGAATCCCAGCCAATAAACATCTCTTTGAGCTATTTAATTGTTCTTCTGGTATTTCCTACAGTAATGTAGGGAGTACTAGAAATGCTAAATTTCTGATATTAATCATTAGGTATAAATTGGATGAGTGTAAAAGAGCATGGACTATGAATGCAACAGAAGCAGAGGTCAGATTTTAAAACGAAGTATCACTGTCTATGTGCTCGTGAGTGTGTTGTACCCCCTCCCCCGATATCTATACATCTCACAATCCTCGATGGATTTTCTCCTTTCATCATTTTGAAGCAGGGAATTTTTCCATTTTGCAGCTGGGAAATAGCAATGTGGGATAGATTAAAGAGGTCACATACAAGAGTCTGCTGATGAAGTGGGAATTGACCTGAATCTTCTGAGTTCAGTGAGTTACCTGTTAGAACAGGCTTTCGTCTGGTAAAGCATCTGAAGTAAGGCAAAAGAAGAATTCTTTTGTTTGTACTCAATTTAAAATATACCTTGGTTCTCCAACCTGTTTATCAGGGAGGATTCACTGCAGCTGAACCTGGAAGCCAGAAATCTCCATGGAAGATCCATGCATAGTGAGTAGTGGCAACCCCAAAAGCAAACCTGCAGACCTGTACATATGACAGAGCAGTCTTCAGCTTAATTAGATGAGGCTGGGCCTCATCATTTTGATGATGTGCTCAGCAAATCCCACCTTGGTGGGAGCAGGAAGAGGCTGAGTGATGAAATCATAAAACATAATATTATAAAGTCAAAGCTGAAATGGTATCAACTGCTAGATTAAAGTTCAATCCAAATATATTCTTCGAAGTGTTCACACAAGTTCCACTGTTATAAATCTTTCAGCTGCTGTAAATGAACCTAAGCTGTTCATTCCTGAACTCCTGCTCTTCCTTCATCCTCATTTTCAAAGTTACTGATGCTGCCTTTTCTCTGCAGTTTGACTAAGTATCAGTCTGTGTCGGAAGAATCCCAGAAATCACATATTTCTCTCATGGGCAGAACTTTGCAAGGTACAACAAAGCTATTGTAATATCTTCCTCTAGCAGTGTCTCTTTAGTCAGTAGGAAGGTATTTCCTGTATTTGATATTTTTAAAAAAAGAGAGAAGCTTATAAAGTAAATTAAACTGCTGTGGTTTTTTTTTTTCCCTTCATTTGCTTGTTTGTTTTGCTTTGCTTGTTTTAAGAAATTTAGTGGAAATTTAAAGATGAGGAAAAAGGCTCACTGGTAGAATGACATGACAACTTAGTTGCTGCAACAGAACCCAAGGAAATCTTTGATAATGGAAACTCCCATAATGATACCGTTTGGGTGGAGTTGTGGGATGGGAATGTCTCATACAGGAAAAGGCTTTTCAATGAGACCATTTGAATGACTGTATTATGATTTTCAGAATCTCCCTTCATTGTAATTCTGTTAGAGCTCCAAGGCCATGAAAAAAGAGAGAGATCAGGTCCTCTTGGTCTCAGTGTTACACTGGTATGAATTGTAATGCAGAACTCGTGCCACTGTTACTCTTATCAGCTAGGAAGGTGGCCGGTTGTACCTGAATCCTCAGTGTTTCTGACTACACGTAATGACTACAGAAATTCACATTTATGGCAAGTATATACCTATGACATGATTCCCTGTTGTGGTTTCTATTGAACACTGTCCATCTATAGTAATACTTTGGATATGGCTGGCAGTTTCGAAAATTTGATGAGTTTTCCTCAAAATATTCCTAAAAAGTTGAAGACTTACAGGTGATTGTGAGGCTAAGAATACAAATTTCTTTCCTGCTACCAAATCAACAGACTATCATACTGTTTAGGCATATACTTTACTCTGTAGACCTTTGTTAAATCTGAATATTTAATGGCTTTAGAAACAGGCAGCAACAACGTAGGTTGGAAGTATCTCTCGTGTGTATAAGCAGACTAGTGTAGAGGGAGGAATAGCTGTTCTTCCTTCTACCGTGGTACAAATCTCTCATTTGAGTGGAGTGAGATGAGTGAACCAAGCCTGGGAATATTTGATGTGGACTGTCCTGCTTCCTCTTTAGAAGTAAACAATAGATGCAGACATTCAATCAGGAAGCCGTTAACACATTTTAAAGGTGTGCATGTCTATCTCATTAAGTTTTTTAACATGAAGTATTTTTGATTCCTCAGAAACCAATCCTTTCCTCACCTCTACCTTGAGAATATGACATTACAGAAAAAAAAAAAAAAAAAAGTGTAAAATTCTGACTCTTGCTTCTCCTTACAAACCATTGACATGCCAGCATACAACCTATCAAAATATATATAATGTAACACGCATTTCACATCCTAAGCTGTTCCAATCACATCAGAAGTCATGGAAGAACCATTCCTGGTTGTTGCTCAAACAAGCACAAAAACATATTCAGTTTTAATTACGAAGAGATTTTTTTCTTCTCTAGTGACTGTTGTGTCTAGTCAACAACTCAAATTTTAGAAACCCTTGCACGTGCTCCACTCAGACAATCTCAATGGGATTGATTGTGATTGACCCTATGTATTGAAGCCTTTTAAAGACCATGGCTGATATTCAGTGTTTCTTGTTTTTTTTGATGAAAAACCATCCAGAATAACAAGTTAATTTCTCCTGGGGAAAATACAACCTCAATTTACATTAGGAACTATCATGTCATCTAGGAAAACCTTTGCCTAAGATGTCTATCTGAAGTAGTCCCTTTAAATGTGGAAAGTTGAAGCAATGGCTGTTTTGCAAGTGTTTGCAAATCTTCTCTGCAGGAGCTGGTGAGCATACTTGATTATGCTTTCCCTTGCGTCTTTCTCTTGAGTTTCTGCAGAAGTGAAGAGTTGTGATCTGATATCTCTTAAATAGCAGTTTGCAGTGTATTTTGAAATGCTGTCCTTTGTATATGTTTATGCACGTGCATTTCATTTAAGCTCTTTATCCCAGCTCTTGTGTTTCTAAAACAACATGTACTAGGTATTCTTCCAAACTGTTGGTGTGGCTTTTACTGAATTTTTTTAATTTTTTTTTTTTTTTAAGAAATACTGGAGGTTGGGAACATTTTTATTTGACTTATAGGTAACTTGACCTGTTCTTTTGGTTTTGTTTGTGTGTTTTCTTTAATGCCACTCTGCAGCCACAAACACGAGATAGTGAAGAGCGATATATCAACACTACGATAGTAGTAGGGCTCTGTATGTGTGAAATAATAAAGTGGGGCTTAAAAAATCAGGTACTGACATAATTGTATTGTCTGGGGCCCAGCAGACACCAATAGACTGTCTCAGCACTGCACTGTCAGGATTCCTGTTTTCCTATCTTTTATCCTCTTTTCTCTTCCTAGGCTATTATGGTTCCACTTACATTTCATTATCTTACAGTACTAGGGCTCCATACCTAGTAAAACACAATTATTTGAAGAGGGTGATAGAATATTCACCTCTGTCACTGTGTGGTCTTTTTATCTCTTTTCTAACTCAAATGAAAATAGTTAGGGATCTTTTTTTTCCTCCATTGAATATGCCTTCTTAGTTCTCATTCCCTTTGTTATGATCGCTACAGCTCAGTTGACTTTGTGACAGTTCAGTTAACTCTGACATTTTGGGGACATAGTTTGCATGAAAGGAACTACAAAACAAAACCTGCACTTCATCTTCAGAGGCTGAGTTCTGAAAAATCTCTGCTGAAGCAATATACTGAGAGCACAACAATGATAGTAATTCCTACAGCGTTAATTATCATATATAATCTTTTACATGTGAATAATGTTATTTTGGCTGCAAAATGAAGAACTAGAAATGTCTGGCCTGGTAGTTACCCATTGATCTTTAATTCTGGTCCTTTTGCAAGCTGATTTCCATAGGAGATACTACTCGTGTCAGTAGTTAAGTTGTGATAACTCTTACGGGGCCATAAACAATGTTTTGCTGGCACCCGAAAAACTTGATTTTCCTATATTTTCAAGAGGTCTTTGCTGGCTTGAACTAATTTAAAACTACAGCCTGTCTGCAGATAGCATGTTATGCAGAGAATATGCATGCAAAACTTCCAAATAATAAAGTTTGATGATCAGATTCTGGAACTACATTCTCCTTTTTCCAACTAGGTTCCCCTCTTCTCCACCACACTAAGTTAATTTGTGTTATCTGTGCTTCTCAGTATGCTGTCTCTATTGCCCTCTTGCACTGAGTGGCATGAGCAGGTCCAGCGAGGAAGAAAAATCTAAATTTAATGGTAGGACAGTAGATTTCTGGTAAATGTTAAGGCTGTATTTTTTACAGCTACTTTATTTCTTACTGACCAGATTATTGATGTTGTTATAATCACACTCCTCTCTTTTTTCAGTGCTAAGGTCTCTGTATTCAGAAGCTGCAGTTAGCTAATTCAGTGGGTTTTGTACTGTTTATGTTAGTAATAGAGACTTTTAGACTTGTTTTGCAGGTATTTTTTTTTGCTTGTCTGTACAAACAACTAATACAAAGGTGCACTTGAGTTAGTGTTTCCTAGGTTATATTTCAGTTCTGCAAACATCATAATGGTGCTAGTCATGAACTAATTTAAATGGATTTCCCTACGCAAAAAGCTAATAATTCGCAGGTGGATTTGCAGGGTTGGGTCTCATTTATATTTTGCTAGGCAACTACTGAAGTCTCTCAATCATGAAACCATTAGAATACCTTCAACTAGCTGGAAACTCAATGTATAGTCAGGAAAACCAACTCAGCTGCAAAACAAGAAATACTGTATTTGGAACTCGGAAAACAGGAGAGAGGGTGGGCATCAAGACCATGGTGTAATATAATAGTTTGGAGTCTGCCTAAGAAATATGGCAAATGTAATAATGTCTCTCCCTTCTTTTGTTAAGAAAGTTGCCTGATAAAGCACTAGTAATACTAACAATCTTATCAAAAGGCAATAGTTGAATCTTGGACCAATATAGTATTTTTTCTTAAACAAAACCCAAATATTTATTTATTGTTTGATCAATTTTAATTCTAGGAGACAACTATAGTGGTTTTCCTCCACAGAGGTTTTTTTTCATAGTTACCCCAAAAATATGCGTAAGGACTGCCCTTAAAACTCAGTTAATATGCTTGATTCATCTGTTACAGCCCGCTTTCTGTGTTATATCCTTAGTGAAGAGGAGAAATGCAAAATATATCATTTAGTATAAGCAGAGGGTATTCAAATGGATGTATTGCTTTTTAGCACTGCCTCCCCTCCTTTTTTTCTTGTCTTTACCCTGTTATCAGTTGTGTGCAACTGACAGTTGCCGAAGTTGGCACCTCTGCTTCAGGTATTTCCTTCTGCCAAGGTCTTCAAGACATTCTGCCCTACCAGCCTGATCTGGGAGTTGTCGTTCCTTCCCACTCTGGTATCCCCTTCCCTCCAACTCTGTCCTGACTCCTTTGCATTGTACCAGTGGCTCCTCGCTGAGCCTTGAATTCCTCTTCTGAGGTCCAAACGCTTTTGAACCCTGAAACTGATAAAAGATTCCCTTCATGGTTAAAATACAGGAGAGGATAAGGGACCTTGAAAAAATGTTGATTTAAAACATTCCTCATACAAGCACACCCAGTTTTTCAAAGTATGTTGATGCTGGCTCCAAATGCTGTGATTTGGATCTATTCCTAAATAAGAACAACCAACATAATACTACATTATCTAGAACTATAGCTCTGCAAATTAAATGTTTGCTGAAAACAGGACTGGAAGGGGAGCAGTAGTTCACATAATGCTTTGTAATATGCTTAAGTGGTATCTTTATAGCTAGAGAATTTGAGATATATTTGTTTCTCATTGCCATCTTTTCTAGCAGAGTCACTAGATTTGCAACCAGCTCTCAGGTTGTTTCAGCAGACTCTGATGTTTCTCCTTTTATGTTTCATAACTGTCTTCATCGAGACAAGTGTGGCATGTATGGAAATCTTGAGTAACTTAACCAGATTGAAATGGGGAAAGAAGCAGTACTAGTATATTAATCCTAACACCTCCTGGTGCAAAAAATCCTTAACAGCTTTTCTTTTTCAAGCAGTAAGAGAAACTGAAACAAACTGACTGTAGTAGAAAGTGATGCAGAAATAACAGCAAGAGCAGCAAGAAAGAGAAAAATAGTGGACAAGTAACTGTTCCTATCTAATCATATTAATATGGATAGCTGAATCCATTTGGGAGGCCTTCTTGCTCAGCGACCTGAAGCTGCTCAGGGTGGGTACATGGCTTTATACAGCTGTGTCATGCACTCTCCCATGCCATCTGGGCATGGACTGACTTACTTCAGCAAATGCATGCTGCAAGCGCAGTGGGATGTTTCTTATCATGGGTACCTTGGGTGTATGGCAGAACCATGTAGTCTTCTTGTATAGAGCAGAGAGGCACTGTTGTGGTTCTTTTTCTGTCCTCTTGTCCTAAATCTAGTGGATGCTGCCAGAGGAAAAGCAACACATTTTGATCACATTGTTTTTCCCATTTCATTTTAGTTCATGTGCTTGATCATCTGTTGCAGCTAAACAAACTGCTGCAGACACGCTGGCACAGACTGTGATGATCTAAGCATGATGGTTTTAGCACAGGTCTGGCAGGGTTGATCTAATTTCTTGCTCTGCAACAGACTTTCTCTGCTGGTTTGAAGAATCCACATGATTTCTCTTGGCTTCATTTCCTTATCTGTAAAATAATGATAAAATTAGGTGATGAATGGATTTTTTCCATTTGCTAGCCAAACTGTAAAGTGAGAATTCAGTTCAAAACAGAAACTGTTTTGAAAACTCAGACTGAACAAACACAAGGGTCATTTGGAGTGTTTTATTCAGTCTAAAATGAACTGTTTTGATTAATTTCACCTACTTAAAGTAAACCCACCTTTTTCTTTGACAAAAATATTGTATTGAAATGTAAATTTAGTTATTGTGACAAGAACTGAATCAAAGACTGCCACTGCTGTACAGTTCCCTGCTTTCCTGTCTTATGCTCCAGCTCTTCCCCCTGTTTTACAGAGCTTTATTCACTCTTCAGAGTTGAAGAAATAGTTTTGCTTCCTCTGCAACATTACTTTACTCTTTGGGCAAATAATAATAACAGTAATAAATCATGTAGTTTTATACAAGCTCGTGTTGCTCTGGCATAACTATTTCATTCCCTAACATAGTCTCTGTGTCTATATGGAGGACAAAGGGTGAGATCACCTAGATATCTCACGTAGAGGTATTTGTATCTGGATCGAAAAGCCAACATTCATCTTCCTTCCAGGAGTAATTCTTGTTTTGGAGACATGTGTGCCTTCATGGTGGAAAGGTCAGTGTTGCTAATCCACAATCCTGGTTTGATGCCAACTCTGTCTCTGAATTTGGTCTAATCTCACTCCTGTTAACATTAAAGCAAGTTTTATGGTGAGCAGAATCAACCCATTCTGTGTGACCTTGATGAGTCACTTAACCTTTCTGTGCTTCATTTTTCCCCCTCATTGATTAAATAAAGAATCATCCCTCTTTCTTCACAAGGGTGTCTTTCTGTAGAGTTCACTCAATGTTTTCAATGTGCTCTGAGATATAATAATTTCTCTCTGTAGACTTTCAGTAACATAACATGCTGATCAAATTCAACTTGGTCAAACACCTGGTAAATTTAGGAAATGGGACTCAGAGCAATGACCATGCTGCAATCTTTCCCTTCTGTGCCTTTCCCCCTCTTATTTTATGCTTTAATAATGAGAATGAGCTTTTATATGGACTATTAACACTGAACAGGGCGCTGGGGAAATGGAATGTCATTAAAATATAAAAGACAAATAAGTTGTCTTGGCTTTTTTTTAAGTTTAGATAGGTAAAATCAGTACCTAACATCATCTGATAGAACCAGCAAAGTAACATATCACTTTTATAACAATATAGGAATAAACTCATAACAGTCTGCTAGTTAAAAGGTTATCTTTACTATGCCTAGTAAAGCAGAGTTCCACTGCTTCCCTGGAGCTATTTCTGTACTAGTGTTTCTGTGAAAAGTGATGCCAGAAGGAATTCTGGAAAAAGAAAGCCAGAGAAATAGTTGATGTTCACACGAACATCTGACACAGGTATATAACTTCCGAAATCACTGCAGCAAGTTGTGAACAATATGTAAAATGAAAAAATGTCCAACACGTGCAAAGTGCAGTAAAGAACTACAAGGCCACTTAGAAACTGCTGTGCTTTATTGCTCCACAAAGACACATAATCTTCAGCCTGGTTGGAGACAGAAGTGCCTGGGATGCTGCAGATTGCCCACCTTGTTCCATAACTACTTTGTTTGTTTACCGAGGGCTAAATGAAAGCTATGCATGGTCCTGTGGTATGACCCCCCACAATGTTTTAATGTGTCTTTTTCTAGACAGAGCATAGTTGACAGGGCATGAGAAACAAAGAGAATACGTGCATGCTGTATTCTTACAATCACTGTCTAGTTTAAATAAAAAAAAAAAAATTCTACTTGAGAAAAGTTTGAGAATGCCTATGTGTCAAAATTAAATACTTCTGCTACTCTGTCAGTTATTTCACTGGTTCAGACTACAGAGGTGTTGCTTCTGGCCATAAAACTCATCCTATACCCAGTATTGTTGATTCTGATCATCAACTACAGCTCTCTAAAGGATCATCAATAAAAATGACACAAACAAAAATTCAATGTCAATTTCTGCTTGTTTCTTTTCTTAAGAACATTACAGCTTCTTTTTATTTGTTTTTGTTTCTTTAATCTTTAGGAATTTTGTTTTCAAGGTTTTCTTTGTGGTTTGCCCAGACAGGAATAGGAGAAGTCTGCGGTTCTTTTACAATTTCCCAATTCCCAGAGCTGGGCTGAGTAGAAAGCCCATTTGCTTCATGACTTGCAACAATGAAAGTCCCAAGATTAGTCCATGCTACTTACTCTAGTGTGGAGTCTCAATGAAATCAGTGCTATTTTTCACAGAGACTATTAGTTTGGCCTGGATCCAGCTGCAGAATTGAAGTGGCTCTAGCGGCTGAAAGAAAACTTAGAGAAGGAGGTATCTCTTTTATTAGAAAAAAATATGTCCTATCCTATGCAGAATCTCTACCAATTTGACAAGCGTCCTGAAGGAATTCAGACCAGGAGCTGGACTACTATTCATGGAAATGTGACAGCTCTTGGAATACTATCTCATTTCTTGATACTGATCATTTGGTAAATTTGCATTATCGTTTCTCCACAGGTAGCAAATGGTTTTTCAGAAAGTAGATGCTTAGATTAAGTATTATCCAAACGTCTGAGGCTGTATCTTTTCCCAGTCACAGTCAGTCCATGATACGAGTGGAGATCCTTTGCTTGCTCTGCACGAGCCAGCTAATAATCTAGTGGGACGTCCCTGCCCACGGCACAGGGGCTGGAACTAGATGATCTTTCAGGTTCCTTCCAACTCAAACTATCCTATGATTCTATGATAACAATAGAATAAATCCTTCTTGGGTGGCTCTTTCGCAGGAGCGTGATGTGCAGGAAAGAACGGTGTGAGTCTCCAGCAAAGGGCCAGGCAGGAGTTAACCGGGAGGCAACGGCTGCCGCTGAGAGCGGTGTGAGCCTTTTAGCCACTAGAGGGGAGCCGAGGCCCGCACTGGGTTGTCCCGGGTCATGGCTCGGGCTTCCTCGGGAGCCGGGCAAAGGAAGAACAGGTGAGGCACGACCGCCAGCCGGGGGTAAGGGTGGGCCTGCCCCGCAGCAGCCGAACGTGGAGTCAGAGCTGCCGAGGGTACTGCGGTTTGCTCAGCACGAAGTCAGGAGTGAGGGCATTATCCAGCCCTCCTGTGCCTCCCGAAGTGTCTCTGAAATTCACCAGAGTATGCCGGTGGAGATACTGTCACTACCAGGTTTCTGTTGGATAGCGTATTAAGCTGGCGTTAATTTTATCCCACTTTAACTGAGTGAGTCTAAAGCCCGGGCTTTATTTTAGGATGTATGTACAACACAGGTTTAATCGTAATCTGTTCTGCAACGGAGGAAGATCTGATTTAAAGGTGTACTAACTCTTTTCTGCTGGAGATTGCATGCTGAGTGGAGGCATCTTTGTGAAGTAGACAAACTACCCTACTACTAATGAGAAAAAGGGTAAATCAGTCTCTGTAAAGGAAGGTTCTGCCTGTGCGATGCCCTTTGAGTTTGAATTTTGTGTGTGGTGTTTACATACCTTAAACCTGTTGATTTCAGGAGCAGCAATTGTTTCCAGCTTCACTTTGGCAAAAAAAACCAGGGTCGGCTTAAGACTAATCATGGAAGCCGTGCTGCTCTTCACAACTGTGACTTGTTTAAATCAGTTTTGTTTATAACTCCCACAAAGATCCTTGCTACGTTTGATAGTATCCTATTTGCCTAACACCCTGCTACAAAAGGTAGAACCCCGCACTCTCTAGAGTACAGTTTGCTTTTCACAGCAAATTACTTTTTGAGGTATCAGTAATGAATAAGAAACAGTATTGAGGTTTCTTTTTATCAGGAGTTCTAACACGTTGGGAAAATGCACTAAGCTGCTGGAAGAGCACAGCAAAGCAAGATGCTATGCTCTCTAGAGGGCAGCTCAGGGATAGGCTTCTAGGTTTGCTGAACATATGAGCAGCAAATCCAGGCTTGATAGTCGTTCAGGAGGTGCCTTATTATAGACGTGTGTATTTGCACTGAGGTTTGAATGTATGCTTAAGTACTCTCCCAATTTCTGTATTTCAAAATCTATTTGTGAAATCTTAGAGAAATGTTCCATTTGCAGAAATGGGTTTGAAATAATGCCCTTCTTGTAACTGCATACAGAAAGGATGGAGTTTGCATACAGACATTTAGGGGTCTGGATTCTAAATAGATTCAAACCTTGGACTGAGAACCAATACAAGTGTCTTGCTTGTGTTATATAGAGATAAATCACATTTAAATCATTTAGTAGTAAATGGCTAAAAAAACTTGGATAATTTGAGTCTGATTTCCTTTATTTTTTTTTTAATAATAGCAGATCTCATACTATGATATGAAATACTCAGAGTTGTTAAGATAATGTTCACTCCCATAGCAGATGAGTCAGGTCTTCAAACCCAATAATTAGTATACTCATTGATTCATGCTATCATTCAACCCATGATGGGTCATTTGTGGCTTCCAGTCTTCTGGATACAGCCATATGGCATCCCAGTGGGATCCAGGGCACTGACCCTGGGCTGTTACAAGGGATACATGGTTGGCACGCTAGACTACTGATTAAATATTAACCACAGCAGACACATCATTTCCACTCTGCTTCAAAATGAGTCTTTAATTAGAATGAAAATAACAGCAGCAAATGAAGTTTCATGGTTGTTGTCTTAAGTAAATATTTTGACCCGTTTCCTGTGGTAAAAGCTTAAAAAATTCCCCCTAGATTTTCAGGCTGCCAATCAGACCAAACACAGGTGTCTTGAGTGGTATCCAACCATCAATCATCTGACATAGGTAAGGAGGTTTAAATAGGAGAGAAGACTTGCCTAAATAAAAAGAACATACATACTTCTTTTAAATTTAGCCACTTGTTTTCTAGAACCAGCTATTCTTGAAGATGTAGTTGTACAAGAAACTGAAAATATTTTTTTTCTTTTTTTTTCCTCATAATGGAAGCTCTTGTCAAATAAATTTACCAGTAGCTTTAATTCAATTCTTTATTTCACAGTCTCATTTATTATTCTTACATGCCCTGAAAGAAGAGCCATTGGGTTTAATTACATTCTGGGGGGAATAACTAGTTAAGGATGCACGTTTTAGGTTTCATGAATAATGTATGGTTTTAGGTACATAACTTTTAATGTTTTATCGGTTAGTAAGATGCTGACATAATCCAGAATTTATTTTTTTAACCTCAGAAATGAAGATGTAATTATTTTTTAAAACTTCCTATTCTTACGCCCTTCATTCTGTCTTTGCTGTTTCCCAACCCCTGAGAAGCCTTTCGTAAAAATGAAGCAAATTCTTAATGTTTAAAACAACCTCTAATTTACTTGTAATTAAATAGAAATAGATTTCTGGTGCTTAACACTTATTATAAGTCAAAGGGAGTATTTTGTAAACAGTCATTTGAAATTTTTCATTGCATAGAAATATAGACTTACTGAGATATGCATCTCCTAAAGTTTATAGCAAGCCAGTTCCATGTTTTTATTAAAAAGAAATATGATTAAGCCACTGACTAATAAAAGCAGTGGTTTCACAAACATAAATCCTGCTACTCCTTTTTGTGTTATAAGCCCTAAAAGTGACTATTTTGTCTTTCAATAGTTTTCTCAGGGATGAAGATAACAAAAAACTCTTAGGGTGTTATTACAGATTTTTCTTAGTTTTTCTTAGTATTTCTTAGTTTTTCTTAGTTCATTTATGACTTAAATATGGCCATGGTCTTAGAAACAGTTTTAGCTGTGGATCAAAGCAGAAGCCCATCAGAAACACTGGTAGTGTGTAGTACCAGGCTTACAATATGTATATTATAGAAAAGCATTCTCACAGAGGATCCCAAGCAGCTAGTTGTTGTTTTATGCCCTTAAATGTCTGATTTATAACTTACTACATGCTTGCCCTTATGCTGGTGTTACCAGTCTGTATATACTATGGGCCTTATTTCCATAAATAATGCTTGCATCACATACATTCATGTGGTATCTTGGTTAGTTTTCTTAGGTTAAATTTCACAGCAGCCCACTTTTTAAATTAGGTATTCTAGGTGATTTTTAGCAACGGTAGTTTTGTTGAAGGTCTTAATTAATAAGAACACATGCACATACTCACACACTCCAATATTTTACTATGGGTTATACTTTTGTAAGTTGAAAGTATGTATTATTTTTCTTCTTTGCTTTTTAATTAAAATTGGCTTCCGTAACTTTGGTTTGAATGGTTTAGTACTCTTTAAAGTAGTTATGTCTCAATCCACAAATGAAAGTAAATGTTTTCTCTGTAAACAATTAAGAAGATTGTCTACTTAAGCAGGTGAGAGGATAACAAACATAAATTGCACATGCTGGTATTGAATAAACTCTACTTATTAAGTAAGGACAAAGTGTTTCTTCTTGGAACAGCAGAGCTGTTAATGAAGAGGCGACATCACAGGAGTTTCTGTAGAGAGATTGTGACCTTTGAAGTCTCGCCTTCGTCCTTGGTGCATGCTGAAACCCATACTAAACCTTCTAAAAGGGGTAGCATTGCCCATTGCTAGCAGTTGTAAGGCCTTTTCAGCTCCTTCTGTAGCTACCTCAGCACTTCAGTAGCTCTTGTGCAGAAGTCATGGGTGGTCTTCCTCAGTTTTGTCTGGAGGGAAGCTCTCCACACAGACTCCCTGTGCCTATTAAGCCCTATAAACAATCAATAGCAAAAGGAAGAATCTCCTCCCTTTGTGTTTATCTGTATGGTAGGAAAGGTGACCTAAAAAATTCTCGCTTTACCAGTAAAACTAGTTCAAAGACTAAAGTTCCTAGGGTGATTTCCTCTGACTTCCCAAGGCTGTTGCAACTCCATACTCTTCCCTTTCTGTGTGCTTTGTCTTTTCCTCCTACATGTTAAACCCTCCAGAGTTTCTGAGAACAAATCTCTTTTGAGATTTTGTGAATTCATTGAGTTAGTAACATGGAGAGAAAAATAGCTGTTTTGCTAAGCTGTTATTATTGGCAATAGGTCAAATTCTGCCAGCAGTTTCTCTCTTCCTGATGTGGAGTAGATCTACTGAAATGCATATTGGACTCTTCTGGTTCCACTTCGGAACAATTTCCATCGGAACTTATCCCATTATACTTAATTATGTGAAAATCATCGTGTAAAGTTCTCATTAGTCTGTCTATTTGTGCTGCTATTTCTCTATATTAGTTGTTCCAGCTGATATGTAAGTAATATTTGGTGTGGCTGTTTATGTACAGAGATTTTATTTTATAATACTCTTTTTGAATCCCTAGCTATGTTTTTGTGTTTTCTTTTGATAGTAGTAGGACCTGATTTAACAAAGGGATATATAATTTTGAAATTATAATGAACCTGCACTACAGAAAACTCAACTAAGTCAACAGGTTCCTATTGATTTATTTTTATTTTTTGTTTATTGTTCCAGGAACTCTGACATGTGTGGCTGGGTTTCTTCAGATTCCTCAGCATCATCAGGGCCTTATATAGAACACATATTGAAGATAGGGTCTCATGTAGAAATGTATTAATATTACTTCAGGATTGCTGTGTTGCTTGAATGATGACGGTCACTATTTATGATAATAGAAAGAAAATAAGTTCAATTTTCAATGTTTTGAGGTGCAGTGTCTATTTATGCTACCTGTTAGTAGATAATTAAGGTCCAAAGAACAGTGCCCTGGGCTGTGTTCTTCTCACTCCTTCCTTCTTCATATCTGGTTGAATAATTGGAGAGAAATCCTCTTCGCACAACTGTGTTAACATAGAAAGTGGGCAACTGTTTGGTAGCAATCTTCCTTATTAATTGGAATGATATCTTAATAACCTAATGAGTCATTTGGATACTGTGGGACATAGGATTCTAAAATAGAAGCCAAAAGTGAAGTTCTCATCACTTGTCAAATTGTATTTATGGATGTTTTTATCTTACCCTCACATAATGGGAACCACTTGTCCCCATTAACACTTCCTCAGTCTTGCTGTAAAGCATGTTCGTTACCATTTCCTTCTTTTAAGCCTTCAGACTGCATGAAAACCAGTGCCGTATATTGCAGCAGATCAATCTACATTGGTATACATGGCTTCCAAAATACTTTCAACTAGATGATGTAAAAAATAAGCAATAATATGAAATAATATCTTTCTGCTCATGTTTGGTTGGGGGCATTGTAGTGATGGGTTTTGCCTTTTTTTTTTTTACATGTGCACGTGTACACATGTACGTGCTATCTTGCTTTCAACCATACCTACTCTATTACTTAGAACTAGAGGACAAAGTCCTCCCCTTTCTTGTAAGCTGTATAGTTTCAGATCCTGCCATGTCACAAGGACATGCATCTCCTGCCAAAAGGCAGTCATAGAAACTTATTTATTTTTCACTCTAACCTTACCAACCCTAGAAAATACAGGCTATAAGCACTGACTATTGATGTGTTAGGCCTGCTAAAACACTAATCAAATGGCAGGTTGGCTGATTTCTCTCCCCTTTTCTCCAAGGAGTGCAACAGTTGCTTAGAAATGACCCAAATAATTTTTATTAATGGGACCAACATTACTTTCATTTCAAAAGAGACAAATCATTTAATAAAATGTGTGTTCAGTTGTGTTCATTAGTGCTAATCAGTAGTTCATTAAACCTTAATCATATCAATTTCGGGCCACTAATATTCAGGTGGTTTAATAAAGGACCCAGCAGCAAAAGAGCACACACTGCATATTCAGGAGCATATTCATACATAGTAAACCCCACTTGAATATATGCTCTCCATTCTGTTGGGTATCAGGGATATGATAATAACAGATGAAAAAAAAAAGTATGCATGGCAAAATACTACTTATACAGTTTTAACTGCTGTGTTTGTAGATTATGAAGCCTCTGTCCCATAGAGCACTGTTGTTGACTTTGGTTTGAGTAAGGAGTGCATCGCGCTAAAACTTTTGACCAATGGAGTTCACCTTTCTAGTAGAAACAGCAGGGCAAATTCTAAGGATATTGGGAATGCTTAGTATTTTGAAAGGATGATTTGTAAAACAATATATTGAAGGACACTATGTATAGTCTTCAGTTGATAATGTTGTAAACATAAAATTTTAAGGCGTGTGTAGTTCTACAGAACTCACTGCTACATTTGTTGGATTTGAAGCTCAGAAATATAGCTCAGTGATTTTCAGAGATCTCATACTGTCTTCCAGTAAAGACATTCACTCCGGATGTGTGCAGCCCAAAGAGTACTACAAAAAACATTTAACAAATATGCTTCACTTATTACTATTTATGTATTAAAAAGTCACTCTGAATTTCATTGTTTGCACTGAGATCTGAGGAGTAAGAGTGAGTTGTATTGATACACTAATTTTGTGTCAGATTTCTGATGTGCCAGAAATATCATGAGCTGTTTAATTCTAGTTAAAATCTTATATTTATGAATGTTTGTACAAGCATGTCAGTCCTAATTGCTTCTGTGAAACAAATAAGAGTTAACAGCTGGTTAGAAAGATGAATTTTAGGGAGAATCCTGGAATTACTTGCTGCTTGTTTCTAATATCTTTTCTTCATTGAAATCCAGTCATAATTTTTGAGATGCTGGTTTCTGTATTTTAGGTGACTGTAACTGAAGAACGTGTAGCAACACATCAATCTCTTCCCTTCAAGAAGTGCAGTGTACTATTTAATAATCTAGTACAGTAAGATAGCATACATTGAGGTTATTCTTCTGATTCTGCCCAGGTAAGAAAATAATTTGACTTGGATCGGACCCTTACTTTAATCTTCTTTTACACTCCCTCACCTCTTCTTTCTGGCTTAGCAGTTCTTATGAACAGTGTTGGCCCATTTCAGTGAGAGATCTTGATGTTTATATAGAATTTTTGTCCTACAGTAAAACATTATGCCATAAAGGAAACAAGAATTTACTTCTTCCCTCCTCTGTAGATTGAATACTATATAGAGCCTGTTTCCTTTTTTCTTGCACTATAATTACTCCTTTCTCCTTTTCTTCTTCTTTTTTTTTTTTTAATTAAATAAAGAAGTGAAAATGTTATGAGAAGATATATGCTATGACAACTGCATTTAGTAAGTGAGTGTCCAGGCATATTAATGCAACAGGGTGTCAAGTGTCTCTGCTAAGATAGCCATATTCATCATGTCTTTACTAAGCACTCTTATATAGCTAAGTAAATGGTGTATTTGTTTTGCCAGCCTACTCTCATCAGAAATGAGTTAAATGCGTACATCCTAGACTGTTGCTATTTACTGTTTTGATAGTTTTAAAAACTACGTATTCGCCTTGTCTATTTGAGGGTCTCCCTTCAGTCAGCCTTTCTGTTGACTGGAATCTCATGTAATGCAGTTTGTCACCTCTCTAAAACTCTGCTTGAAATAAAGCTGACATTACAATATGCTGATGCTGCTTTAACATACTGGATAGAAACTTGTCAACAGCTTCAAGAAGCAGCGTGAGTTCAGACATTGTTGTCAAACAGACACTATAACATTGGGATTTCTAGCCCAGCAGGTACAGGCTAAAATTTTGGTATAGCATAATATTTTCTCCTGTTCTGTTGTCACATGACATGTGAAGCAAACAATCTAGTCAAGCCAGACAGGTCTGTGCAGATAGATTGGGTCCCCTGGGCACAAGCAGCATAATCCATTCTTCGCTGTTTTCCTTCCTGCCCTTTCTTTTGTCTACCTTTGAATCTTAAAGGCGTCTTTGGCATGTAGCATGGCAAAGTCTGAAAGAAGAGGTTAGATAAGGACTGGAGGGAGAAGGCAGCTTAAACTATGTGCAGCCTGGATTTGGCAAACGGTCCAACATAATAGTTCCTAAGGCTTCGCTTAAACCTACTGTAATATGAAGGTGCTTATTTTTGTTAAGTCAGAAGAAAATAAAAGCAGAGGTTTTTGGGAAGTCCTAAGAACTGCCAACAGCACAGGCTGTTTGACATATACCCTTTGGGCTGTGGAAACTGTTAGCAGAATGAAAATCAATTCAGCCTATAAAAGACTGATGATGGACTGGCATGAGATTCTGTTATACCTGAACTGGCTTTACTTATGAAAGTGGCATGTCAGATGTTGGAGAATTTAAAATGTCTGGTCTGAATATGAGGACTCACGTACATACAAGTTCTTCTAGACCCTGTCTGGAGTCATTGGCAGTGCTTTAGATGCTGAAATCAAAGCTGTGTTATTGTAGGTGAGCTTTTTTCTGCTTTTTTCTTTTTCTCTCTGTCTTTTTTTTAAATTTCTCTTTTTCTTTCTCATTTTCTTTCTTTTTTATTTCTTTTTTCTTTTTTTCCTTTTTCCTTTATTTTTTCTTGTTTCCTTCTTCCTCTCTTTCTTCTTCCTCTCTTTCTTCTTCCTCTCTTTCTTCTTCCTCTCTTTCTTCTTCCTCTCTTTCCCTTCCTTTTTTTTTTTAATTAAAAAAAACCCCAAACCCCTTTATATTGTCATAGGGGATCTCTAAGAGAAAAAAAGAATGCATACAACTTAGCTAAAGAGCAAGGCTCTCCATCAGCAGCTGCAACAGACTCATTCTCTCTGGCCTAAGATACCCGTGGCACACTGAATAGTGGATCAGTACCAAAATATAAAAACCAATCTATTATAAAGCAAGGATGGACAGAGTGTAATTAGGAATGCATGCTTCTCATAAAAGTTATGTACTAGTATTGCTCAAGGCATAAAAGAATTTAAACACATGATTTGTTTGCAAAACAGTGAGAATCTAAGCTTAAAATACTAACAAAGTATTGGGTTTAAGAATAACAGTAAGTGGATGTTTGGAACTGATGAATCCCATGTTTTAGATAGCCTAATAAAATACTATGAACTGGATATATGTCTAAAACTACTACTAAAGGGGACTACATCATGCACAGGGATTGCTAACATGATGTAGAACCATTACATTGGGCTCACTGTATTGAGGAAATTTTAAAGAGAACGGAGCCTTTTCTTTCTCCTTAATGGTGTTTGATGTCCTGCATGAAATCTGTGTGGGTGGGTTTTCATTCTAATACTCAACAGGCAGAAGTCCACATCATGCAATAAAACAGTATGTTAATTTGCTGTTGTGTTCTCTACAGAAAACAGTACGGGAATCAGGGCTGAGCACTGGAGCTGAAGGTTAGAGACTGGACCTCTAGCAGATAATCTGTGTCACCCGTTGAATTTGACTTAAATAGTTCAAAAATAAAGAATTTTTGATTCATATTGTGTTTTCGTAGGGAATGGTTGTGTGTGTGAGTTTTGTTGTTGTCTCTTTAATTGCCTTTCGGTTGGTGATAGCTCTTCAGCCAGAAGAAATGTCTTCTGTAAAGTTGGTGGCCTGAATTCCTTCTTCTCAGGATGTTAATTCTCCATCTCTGAGGTCCTTCTGGACATCCTTCACATTCATTTTGGTGTCCTCCCCTGTTGCTTGAATTTTTTAAAAATGTTTAATGTTAACCTGTTGCCTCTGGTGGGCCTTCAAAAGAATTTTGTTCTCCAAGGCCTTTTTCAATTTGATTGTGGGTTTCTGTTTTCAAAGGAATACTTTTAAAACTAAATATGTTCATTCTGCACTCTGATCCACTGCATGAGAAACTAATGAAAGAGGTGGGAAAAACTCACTGAGATGAAGGGTTTGTCTTTTTTTAATTAACTGATAAAAAAACAAAAGTGTATTTGAAGTACAAATAAGACGGCTTATTTGAAGTGTAAGATATTGAAGGAGAAAGTTAATAAAAAGATATGTCTGGAAAACTTGAGTGAAATATAGAAAGTACGAGAAGGAAGAGTAGTAGAAAATACATGAGAAATCAGCTTAAATACATAGAATATAAAAAATATATACAAGGAATCTTTATTGAAGCCAAGGGTCGTTGAGGCTGTTGAAAACCTGCATAGGATTATTAATGATGTGGTTAATGTTAAAAGCTAAAATGGGTTGTTTACAGTGATATTTGTTCAGAAGAGCACCTGAGGATTGTATGCTAGAGACTATGATAGGCTTTTCTACTGTGTTGAAGTAAAGTAATGGTTATAATGCATTAGATCTGGGAAAATTAAAACACCAGCTGAATTGCATTCCAAAGGATTCAAGATAAGTAATACAGGAAATTGGAAATGTGATAGCAGAATATAGAGGAAAGTAACATAGTGATAGATGAATAGTGTTTCCTGCAGCCTGCATTGCTGGAGCTGTGGTGTAGTAGCAGTACGTTGTCATAGCAATGCTGGATTTTAAGAAAATGGAGATTAAGTTTGCAAACACTTCATCGGTTGTTTGGTATTGCAGCCTTTATATATATGTTGTTTGGTAAAAGAATATACAACTGTAGTAATTCAGCAGAGTTTGAAAATGGGCCTAAGGGATTTGGAAGCAGAAATTGCAGTGAAAAATTATAATGAAACTAGTACTCATGTATCAACTAAAATCCATGAAAATCTGCCCTAAATTGTTGAGGAGTTTTATTCTTGATTTGTTTGTTTACCCAGTAAACCTGTCTGCATAGGCACTAGGAGAAATTTTACAACTGAAACTCATGGCTTCCAAGAAGTACAGTTGTTTCTGTGTTGGGTGGGTTTCAATTAAGTTTCATTGTCTAAATTAAGTTCACTGTGCCTTCTGCCCACTTGCTGTGAAAACTCTAATAGAAGGTTGCCAGTATAAGACCATTTGTTGCATGGGGAAACTTTCCCTGATAATCTGAACTAATTTACAGCAAGGGCATTGCAACTAATATCAGGAAAAAAGGGCTTTGGAACTCACTTTGCGAAAACGAGAACCTTAGTTATAGATATCACTTTAACTAGATCTTATGGCTTGAGTCTCAGATACTCAACACAGACTGTTCATAGGGAATCGGCAAAGCAATCTATACATATTCATTTTGAAACAGCAAGGGACTGTAGGCAGATGGCAATGGAGATTTCTCTTGGTAGAGACCTCTTGAGTCTTTAATGTGTGAATGAAATACACAGACAATAAGTGCTTATGAACTTGAGTAGGTGGTCAGCACTTTAGCTGAAGAGCACATTAGTGTTTTTCTTTTTCTGTAGTAATCTGTCTTAAAGAGTTATTGGGTTTTATTTTATTTATAATTTTTATTCTAAGGATTTTTTTCAAGTAAGATATTTTATGATAAATGAACAAAAAAAGAGATTCTTTTCTCACTTCTGTCCAGCTGACACTACAGACAAATAGAAAGATGTGACTTAACAGAGTAGATCAGTGTGTACTTATAACTTGAATGAAAACATCCCAGTGAAACTGCTCTAGCTTTGCTCACCTTTCTGAACCTAGCCTAAGGCAGACCTAAAGATCAAAGCTTACTGTGTCAACAGGTATAAAGATGATGTATTGCCTCTCTGCAGTATTCTCCAGGTCTGATTTACACTGGACGGAGCACAGAACTAGAGGAATGATAGAGCTTAGATAAAGTATTAATAAATATTTGAATAATTGAGAATGAACTTTGGAGGCAAAACCAGCTAGCTAGCTCTTTGGCTTGTCATTCTTATGTCTTATGTATGTGATGTCAAAATGCATTGGGACACTTTTACTTGTTTAGGTAGAGATATGAATCAAACTGAATGTTTCATCATAACATTTCCCCCCCCAGCAGCTGAGGAAGTCCTTTGATAGAGTTTCACTAATTTAAAGGAGGACTTCTTCACAAGTCCAGCATTTTCAACAGCTAAGCCCTCATCTAGGGCAGATTTCTTTGATATTTTCTTTAAAACTGAACCTAGGAATCATTAGCCATGAGTTACAGAAGACAGAAATGCCTATTTTGTGGCATGTAGACTTATAAACAATTATTTCTGTCTTGGGGTTGGGAGGGAAGAGACAGTGGATTGTGCTTTTCACAAAGCCTCCAGAAAGGAGGCTTTTTGCTTTTGTTTCTATGGAAGTAAAGCAGTATCAGATGTAACTGTGTCTCAGGCATAAATACTTACAGCTATAGGGCAACTCTCAATGGGGGACAACCCTAAGCGTAACCCTGACTCCAGTGGTTCCCCATGAAGAATAGTCCTGTGGAGATTTTTTTCTGGAGAGTTGTCTGGAGCCTATAAGTCTTGTGAACTGGCTAAACGTAGAAGAGAGATCTGGAGATCTGGTTGTTGTGAAGATGTAGCCCAGCCCAGAGGCTGGAAGGAGAATGGGAAGCCCTTTGATTGCATTTTCCATGAGATGTGTGAGCAATGCAGTGACACATGGTTTGGTTTGGTTTGGTTTGATTTAACGAGCTTCTGGCTCAGATTATGGTCATTTAGGATAACGTCTTTTTCTTTATTTTTTGTCTGTAGAGGAAATGAGACTTCGACTCAGATTGCCTTCCCTTAAAAAAATATTTTGATGGTTAATAGCTTTGAACACAGGCATGCAATGTTCCCATCTAGGATGTACAATTATTTATATGATGTTAACACCTAAGTGTCCTGATCTCCCAGCTATTTTGCAGGCCGCCCCTGGATGGTCTCACTAAATACTAAATAACTTTGTTCATGTGCAGAGATATACTTTTCAGTTTCCTTTGTTATACAGATTTCCAAGGGAAGACTCTTTCCACTAAAGCACCAGGATAACGTACAGAGTAAAGGCATTGAAGTATTGTACAAAATATGCACCTCTGCACTTAGATGTTGCCATTGTGACACTAAGACAAAAATCACAGTGGGCATTCGGTGAGCTGTATTTCCGTCCTACTGAGTCTTTTAAGGATCTGGTGAGTTACCCTGTGCTTAAACAGAAAGCAAAATTGGATTCAGATTATTTGTGCAAATCTGTTTCGGAATATATCTTTGCCATGCCCAAAAGCACACTAGAAACTTAACAGCTGCAGACTGAAGATGCCTCTCTCTCCCAGACCTTGGTATCTAACTAAACATCTTGGTTCACATGAGCTAAAAAAATGACTTGAGGGATAAGAAGTGGAAGGGGCTTTATTTACTGTAATACAGTCATAACAATGTGGCTTTTCTGAATTTCTAATTTGAGTTGCATTGTATTTTTCCAACTTTTTTAGTATTTCTGTTATTCAGATAAAGCTCACTTCTGACAGGTTGTATACAAAGGATAGCTTGTTGGGGAATTTTAAATTAGGAAAAGGTTATGGTCTGTTGAATTGGCAGATATTCCCTATATAAGGAGCAACATAGAATAATAGAATAGTTTGTGTTGGGAGGAACCTTAAAGATCATCCAGTTCCAACCCCTCTGCCATGGGCAGGGACACCTCCCACCAGACCAGGCTGCCCAAGGCCCCATCCAACGTGGCCTTGAACACCTCCAGGGATGGGGCAGCCACAGCTTCCCTGGGCAACCAGTGCCAGTGCCTCACCACTCCCATAGTGAAGAAATTCCTCCTTATGTCTAGCCCAAATTTGCCTCTCTCTAGTTTATACCCATTGCCCCATGTCCTATCACTACAAGCCTTTGTGGACAGTCGCTCCCCAGCTTTCCTGTAGCCCCTTCAGGTACTAGATGGTCGCTATAAGAGCTCCTCAGAGCCTTCTTTTCTCCAGGGTGAACAACCCCAACTCTCTCAGCCTGTCCTTACATGGGAGGTGCTCCAGCCCTCTGATCGTCTTTGTAGCCCTCCTCTGGACCCGTTCCAACAGTTCCATCTCCTTGTTTTGTTGAGGATTCCAGAACTGGACACAATACTCCAGGTGAGGTCTCACAAGAGAGGAATAGAAGGGCAGAATCACCTCCCTTGCCCTGCTGGCCACACTTCTTTTGATGCAGCTCAGAATACAGTTGGCCTTCTGGGCGGTGAGCACACTTTGCTAGCTCATGTCAAGCTTCCAGGCACGCCAAAGTCCTTCTCTGCAGGGCCTCTCTCAATACATGGAGTGTTTGAGTTAAAAAAAAAAAAGAAGAAACAGTTGCTTTCAGAAGCCTAAATTTGAATGCTTTAGTCAGAAATCAGAATATTTAAAAATTAAAACTAAAGATTTCCAAACTAACACCGTTACTCATTCTGTAGATGTGAACTTGTGGGGCATTTGAGGATACTAGAATTTACTGAATGCTGACAGGTCCAGATCTAAAGAAAAACTCCTGTAGAATACATCCTGAATGCTGCCTTAGACCGAGCTGATGTGAAAGTTCTGTGGCTGTATGGCTTTACCAGATGTCTGGAAGCACCACAGGAAATGGTATTGCTGTGGCACTGCTCTGTGACAGTCTCACTGATACCATCTTGTGTCCCTTTGGGAGGGAAGCATGGAGAGTTGGGTTAATTGCTTAGAAGCCTCATGAACTGGACAGAACTTGTAGGACTGCAGTTCTGAAACTTGAATGTCTTCACAGGGCTGCAGACGTCTTTGGCTCACCACATTTAATATGTGTATAAATTATGTCCTGAAAGCCTGCAGTTATTAATTCCAGAGCTGCTAAGATGCTTTGATGTGCTTGGATTAGATGGTGAAGAAACCCTAGCTCAGCTGCCAATATCCCACAGAGGGTAGACGCATGCATATAGTAGGAATATAAATTCTCTTTGAGGCCTTACAGAGAAACAGGGTTTACATACAGATCTGACAAACTGTTTGGGGTTTCTGTAGGAAGATCTGAAAAGTGGAGTGTACAAGAGAAGGACTGTATTTGGAGTGCCACTTTGAAAATTGCGAGTAAAAAACAGTATGTGCTCTTAAGAAGAATGAGTAAAGTACCATTTTATACATAGTGCAAATGAGCAGAGAAAGGTTGTGGCACTGAGCATGGAACTTTGTTTGAAGGTAGCAATGAATGAATGGAATATGCATGCCAGCGGTATGTCCTGAGTCCAAGGGGACTGGAACAGAGCCGTTGTCGATGCCTTCCTGTCTTCTCCGTGCATCGTGCTTTTCTTTTGTCTATAAATCACTTTCATACAAGAGGAACAGTATATTTATAACACAGATCAATCAACATTTATTTATTTTCAGCCTAAGGCTTATCAGAATGCTGACAATTGAGAGAATCTCTGTGATGGTGTACTAGTCAATATATTAATTCTCTTCTAGATAATAGCAAAAATCACAAGCCCACCATGAATTTTATTAAGCCATATTAATTTCCTGTGTGTTCTGGGAGCCACAAGGTTTTGATGGTGTTTGTTGTTTTGTGGGGTCGTTAGAGTTTGCCTGATTATTTGGTTTTTTTTAAAATTCCTGTAAGGATTTCTGTCTTGGCTTCAAAATGAGAGATAATTTTGTCTTTTGTAATGATAATTAAACATTTTTTGAGCTTATTAACTGAGGAACTAAGTGAATAATTCTAAAGAAATAATTTTTTTGACAGCTGGACCATCCAGCGTTCTAAATATTTTCACTGAGCAGAGCGGATTGCTGACATCATTGTTTATATCAGAGTAGGTACCGCTGATCTCAACTGAAACTTTCTGTGACCACAGCACTTGTGTGTTACTTTTTAATGGGTGTTTTGCTCCTGTTTTTTGGACCTTGTCTCTTGAGTTTAGAGGGTTGGTTTGCTTTCCAAAACATCCTTGTAGCTACATATACAACATACACAGCTGGTTGGGGGGAGAGTGATGTATCATGCAGTCTTGGATCAGCATCTCAAGAAAACTGTGGCCTAAGCCTAGATCAATTCTATCCTGATTTGTAAGGAGTCTCCCTGTGTCAGAGAAGGACAGATCACAGCTCCAGTCTTCATCCCATTTTTAAGTGTTTTCTTAGGAGGCGCGTGTCAAAGATAATCAAGACAGTTTCAGAGTTTTGTAGAAAGCAATGCATAAAGAAGAGCTTTGATGTAAGTGCAGTATTTCTAAGAAGATGTGCTAGAGAAACATCATGTATAACTCGAATTTTCCAAGTGTTGGAATCATCTTCACAAGAAGCTTAGATTTGTTGTAGTCCAAAGATAACAAATGTGTATTTGAGACCCCTCCTTTATTTCTTTGGAGGGAGATCACCTAGAACAGTTAGGATATTGGAACAAACCAACTCCACTACAGTATTTTCTGTATGTAAGATATTATCTTTAACAGATGAAAGGGAAAAAATAGAAGGCAGACTTGTTACTATTGCTGGTTGGAGACATGCAGCAGGCTAGTGGTGGAGAAGGATTAAAACTTGTTTCACTGGCAATTTCCTTCAATATTAGAGCCACAGACCATGTGTTTTTCTTAAAATGGCTTTGATATTTATTGATATTCTTGGAGATTTCTTGTTTTTATGCCAAACTTGGTTTATCTTATATGGTCTCTAGACCTTTTATTGAGCAATAATTCTTAATGATTATCTCATTAAATAAAATACTAGGATTTGAATGACATAGAGGTATATGCTTACACTTTTTGAAAAATGTATTCAAATGTCATATTATGCCTCTTCAAATTTTATTAATTCTTTCTGTGAACACTTATCCTTATAAAGGTTGATTTCCTAGGTCTTGAGGGGAGTCAGAAGGTGGTGGGAAAATGTGTCAAAGACCCTTCACCGATAAGGTGGCAATTGGCAGGGCTACTTGTGTAGCTGTTCAGCTCTCCCTCAGACTGAGGAATTGGAAGCAAGGGAGAAAATTACTTATGATAGGAAATAAAAGGTCAAAATATAAACTTTGAATAACTAAACATGTAAAAAGCTACAGCAAGTACCTGATATTTATAGTATGACGGTTCCATTGTAATACTGGCAGAGGCAAATCCAGAACAGTCTTGATTCAGTTGTACTTAGAGCCAAGGAGTGTAATTTAGCTCTGCATGTCTATTCATGTGCTGTGAGAATTAGTTGTTTAAGGGGGGGGAGGGCAAAAAAGTGCCAGGTGCTCCAAGTGTGCACAAAAAAAAGTGGAAAATATTTTTTCCTCCTATCAACTTAATCCTAAAAAGAATCAGCATTTAGGTTGGACTGGTCATTCATATTTAATATGTTTTTTTCCCTCCCTCCCCAACTATCTCCAGGCTAACTTCTGAACTGCTTGAAATTGTTTAAAGTATATGCAATGAGAGAGCTCCCAAATGAAAAAGGAAAACATTAAATAAGTATATGTTAGCTGTGTAAAGAGACAACAAGCAAGGATATTTGTGCCAATGCACACATCTGTGGATCATGCTTTAAAAAGCACTTATTTTATCATTAATATTTAAAAATGGTGTATTTTTTTTCTCTCAACACTTGAAAAAATTCAACTGCTGTTTACTTAATGGAAAGTCTTGACAATTTAGCTAACTACTTTGGGAATATGTGCATGCTTATGTTAAGCATAAATTCTAGGTAAAAGTAGTGGAAAAGCTAGCTGCAAAATGAGTAGTTACTTAAGATTATGATACTGTAGGTGTCAACATCTAAGGTTGCAGAAAATGAACCAGCGGGGCAAGAGCAGGGTCAGCACTAATTTCGAGATATTTTTCATTGCTTACTATTATGAACATCCTGAGTTCTTTATTGAGAAGCAAAATCTACTTCCAAATGAAAGCAAGGCAAGACAGAAAATGTATTTTTAGATTAAAAATTATCTGAGTCAGCATAGATTTGTTCAGAACAGTCAAAAGCAAGTCAGTCCTGTCTTTTGGTTTAGCAACATCACACAAACACCTGAAAGTGGAGAAGGAGAAACAGAATCTTGACTGAATAGCAGCCTTGATGATGACAGAAAGTAAAAAGCAATTTCTCATTTGAAGTAATAGTCCAAATTTGACCAAGATAGAAAGATAGATACTTAAGATGCATTTAATTCTAATTTGGCATACATTCCTTCTCTTTAAATTTAAAAGCAAGATAAGATAGAAGTATTTTAATGATAATTGGAGGATTTTCATTTTATTAGGAAAGAAACCTAATCATTCAGCAGTGTCTGCAGATTTACTAATTGTGTTGTGCTCCTGGAGGAACCACGTTACTTGTCTGCTTTGAAACTGGAAAGATAATAAAGCCATTTGATGTTGTAAAACTTAAATTTACAGCAAGCATAGGTAAAGCTGTTGTTCAAAGAAGCCTCAAGCTAGACACCTATCAGCACTATCAGATTTTATGGTGATTTTGGTTGTATGAAAGAAAACCAACAAACCCAAAACAAACCCACCAACAAACACACCAAAAACACTTTTACCCCCTGAATTACATTTGTGAAGCATCACTTTTGAGATGTAATGCAGACTAAGATTTATCTCTCTGCCATTTGTTCCCTGCATTGATCTTCAGGTCTTTTAATATTAAGAGTTGGGAGCAAAGGGTCAGTATGACTCAAAGGAATGGTGATAGGATGCACAAAGCTTTTCACCTATAGGTCATTAGATCAAGTCCAGCCAGGATGAATGTCACCTCAAAGCGTTTCCATCCCTTTATTACTCTGTGGCTCCAAGCAATATAATCTGAAGGATCTATTTCTGCTTTCTAGTAAACTGGTGACCAGTGCTGGAAAAAGCTACTGTTCTTCAGATCCAGGTCAGTGGCAAGGGCAGAGATATGAGATTTGCCTTTCCACATCTTAGCTGCTCTGATGAGTGACTGAAACATGCTGATGAGATTAGCAGTGGATTTCTTTATTTATTTCTTTATTTATTTCTTTATTTCTTTCTTTCTTTATTGCTACCTCAACTGCAATGTTTTTCCTCTTGATCAATGGAAGATTTTAGTTCAACCCCTGAGCTCAGTAGTAACATAGTGGAGGGGAGAGAAAAAAAAAATAAAATTGGGATGTGTCTAGATCCCAGTTGACAAGAAAAAAGTGCAAAAATAAATGCAATATCTCTAGAAGTTGTTTGTGGGAAATCCCCACAAACACAAACCTGTGAGTAGGTGTAGCTCATAAGAATAGGATAGTGAAATCAACAGATATCTAAGCTGCTCTGGAATTTGCAAAACCTACTACAAAAATGCATAATCTTCTAGAACTTTCTTTAGGCGAATGGAATTAATACATGACTCTGGCTCCTGTAAACTGTGACTGAAATGAAAAAAATGGACGTAACTTTCTTCTATGATAATTGGATGTATAATATTTGGTTTACAAATAGTTGGAAGTATGTGGGCTTTTGCGTATTCATATAAAAGTTTTTTTGTCTCCCCCTTTTTTAAAAAGGACCCAAAACAATGCTCTAAAGCTATTGAACAAAAGAATTCAAGAACAAATATAGAACCAGGAAAATTATTTGCTATATCAATAAACAAGAGATTGTTTTGTATATTCTGATAAAATGAATGTCATCCTGTATCATGCAAAAAAAAAAAAAAAAAGTCATGTGATTTTCCTGCACTTTTTCCTTCTTCTTTTAGAAATAGGTAATTGTATACTCAGCTGCCCATAGCTCATCAGGGAGTAAATGGCATGCAGTTCTGTCCACTGTAGTAAGGTCTATCCTATTTTGATTTCTTCGTTACAATCTCTCACTTCTCTTACTAAAAAGTTAGCATAGTAATACACATACAAACAATTCAGGCACAGGGGCAGAATATTTGTGTTTTATTTGGTGCTATCAGATGAATATTTTAAATGAAAACTTCTTCCACATGTGTTACACAGAAACCAAAATAGACTGGGGGGTGAGGTGTGAGAGGTGTAAGAGTCTTCACCTAGTCCTTTATTTCTTCCATTGGTTTGTCTAAAACATGAATTAATTCAGTACTGAATGCGAATTTTATGTTAAAAACAACTTTTTAAACTTTCTAATGCTTGCAAAATGATACAGTAGTTGAATTGTAACAGCATTTCTAGGGTTTTGGTTTTGTTTTTTGTGGTTTTTTTAAGTGATTGCATTACATGTGAGTGACTGTGCCACATCGAGGTCTGTTTGGTGCAGTATCCTGTCTAAGAGGTGAAGGCGGGTGTGACCCAGATCTAAAAGCTAAACACTCACATTCGGGCTTCTTTTGACTTGCACAGTCAAAAGAAGGTGTTTTGTTTATCTGTGCAGTGGAGGCTGATGAGGTAACTCCCAGGGCAAAAATCAGAAGCAATATTTATTCTGGCTTCGACCAAAATAAACAGACCAAAATGCTCAAGATATGGGGTGCAACTTCACAGAGTTGCAGAAAACAGATTTCAGTCTGCTCAGATGACAGTCTGATCCCTGGACACGGCCAAGGTCACTCAGATTTGATCCAACACGTGCCGATACCAGTCAAGAAACAGTAAGGTAAATGAGAGAGGGGGAGGGAGAGAGTGAGAGAGGGAGAGAGAGAGGAGGGAAAAAGGAAGAATCACCACATCGATGGGCAATAGCAGTTCCTCGGGGACTTGTAGTCACTGCAGCAGCAGCTTCTTCCAGGCTCTGTGGTCCAGGCTGGTCCCATTGAAGTGATGGGCGAGTGCTCCCCACGTGGCTGTGAGTTCTTTTATAAGGCCAGTCCGTGCCCCATCAGGATGTGGGGGCTGGGCCTTGCCACATGTGTGCAGAACCTCCTTTGGGAGGGTCTGAGATGGCGCAGGACCATGAGCTCGGCCAAGCAAGGGAGCGGTGCTTGCACCTGCACCTCCCTTCCCATTGAACCGGATGCCACAGACCAAGCCTGCAGACAATATCCTAAGATCAGTCTTTGGGGAGTGCCTGCTGCTACACCCCCTCTGCTATTCATTGCCAGTGCCACAAAATACTGGCACAAATGGCCAGCCTTCACACAAAATGTTTAAGGCAGAGAAAGAAGTAAAGTTGGACTTTACAGGTACTTAGGGAAGAGTATAATAAAAGGGTAGGCATGTCACTCCCCCAAATCACAAGCCAAGGACTTCCTGAGTGAGAGGGTAGTTTCTATGTATTTAGCAGCTTTTAATCCATTTTTCTTCCTTGATTTTGTCCAGCTTCTTCTTGAGGTTATATAAGCTTTTAAAGCACCCTGTGTCATGGTGCATTACAGTGGAATCATATGTTGCATCTTGAACATGCAACAACCCCCAGCCATGAGCACCTTCACTTGGTGTTACCTAACTCTTATGCTAGGAAAGGCAGTGAATGGTCACTATGGGGCCATCCCATTCACATGCTGTGGGACGTCTACAGACCTCACTTATAAACTCTTCTCAGACGTGTGGGGTTTTTTTCCAAGACTGAGGACAGAACTTTGCTATTTTGTTTATGGTTTTCCTGTGGTGCTTTGATTTGCCTATTGTACTCTCAAATAACTTGGGTTTCAACAAAATCCAGCCATGTCATTAAGTCATTTTAAGGTGTAATTTTAAACAGAAGGCCTGCCAACAAGCATCCCAAAGCCTATGATCCCCAAAAGACTTATTGAGTAGAGGGTTACTTGGTGGAAGGTTTGTATATACCTTTACCTGCCTAAATACATCGCCCTAATATTTAAAAAATGCATTCCATGAAAAATTATAATTTTTTTTTTAGATGCCTAAAAATGACTGTGAGAAATTTTAGATAGAACAGATTTGAAAAAAATGCCTCTTGGGACAGTTCATAATTGTTTGCAGGTATAGTTGTTACCTGAAGGAAGGAATCTGTTTTTGAGAAATGTTTTTCTAGTGCAGAGTTACCTCTGGCCAGGGAAGGTTGAACAGTGATTCCATTGACTATAAAATAATTGGTGGGTCCGTTATAACTGATAGCATTAACAAATCCATGTATGTGTTTGGTTGTGTACTTCCAGATAGTTTTCCTCAATGGAAAAGGCATTTCTACCTTTATAACTTCTAGTAACATCCAGCAGTCCCCATCACCTCTCAAGGTAAGACCAGTTGGTGGTGAGGCAGCAGTGAGACTGAAGCAGTGAGGGTTGACTCTTGCCTTATCTCAGCTACCCTGGCTGCTCCCTGCAGCCATCCCTCTGGCTTCCCTCAGGAGGAGGGTAAGCAGCACTTGGCTGCAGAACATGGAAAACTTGATCACATGCAGAACTGGATGCCCACTTACTGCAGACACTGCTGGTACCTCCTGCAACACTCACTCACCTGACCAACAAGGTCCCTGGAGTCTGCCTGCCTGGAAGGAAGGAACTGTTGGAGCTTGGTTTGAATTATCCTTGTAGCATCCATACCTGAGTTCTCATTCATTTAGTGTTTAATCTGCTAGTGGATTTTTAGTCTCACAGTTAAGGTTGATAATGATTGATTAATCCAGCTAGGTATAGAGAGAGCACACCAGGCAGTTATAAATGAATTGCAACAATTTCTCTGATGCTACCTTGTGTAAAATGTACTGTCTGGGGCACAGATGAACAGCAGTGCTTCTATCTCTAGTCTTGACCCTGAGCTAATTAGGGCAGATCCTGCTCCTTTCCATCTGCTGAGATGAAAAGAGGATTTAGACAAAGGTTTTCAAAGGAATAATTTTGCCTTGTATGATGGGTTTCTTTTACTGGTGTTAGGGTTTTTCTGGTTTGGTTTGTTTGGTTTTTTTTTAAAGGAACACATGTTAGGGTACTTTCTGTAAATTCACTGTTCTCTGTTGCCGTAAAGGATTAATCAGAGGTATGAGAGCCTGCATAATGCTTCTTGAGCAGAATACATTATGTTTTCCAGTGTGCGTGTGCATGACAGCGAGTTTTGTTATGAGGTTTGACGTTTGGGTTTTGTTGTTTGGTTTTTATTTAAGAAGAATGTGAAGGTGATCAATCTACGTTCTTTACAATCTATGTTCCTTAGTGCAATGTGTACAGCTAATTACAAAATGGAAGTGCATGCTCATGTTAATGCCTGGATGATTTCTAAGTCAGGAGAATCATCCAAAAAAAAAAACAACCCAAAAAAAAAAAAAAAAGGAAAAAGAAAAATATTTCAGCTGGGACTCAAGTTTCCCCGTGAGAATATCGTGGAAGGAAGGCTAAATTCTGCCTACACAGGTGGCAGAGGTTCCTCCTCTTTACATGTTCTTGGCATACCTTGTTCTTGTACATGTAGATTGTACTTTATCAAAAATGATCACTTCCAACATTCATGGATTTGTTCAGCATGTGTAGAATGCAACCTTCAGTAATAAACTCACCATAATTTTTAGCATTTAAAAATAGACTTCTTGTTAGAGTCCATTCTTGATTATCAACACAAAGCTCTTCTGCATCTTGGCCACTAGAAAGATAAGATACTGGGAAATCAGTAGCTAGCGAACTGGGAATTGTGTGGAGGCAAGGTTTTGCTGTTCTGTCATCAGCAAATCTGAAGAGAGAACTTCTTAGCAACCAGAAGTCAAATTGTTCTTACAACTGCATACATTCATTTCTTCAATCCAATTGGTGTTTGCTCCATGAACATCTGGAAGGAAAATGAGAGTGGATGTGGGGAGGAATGCTTTGAAAAGAAACAATCAACACTAGAACAGAAATCAGAGCTTTTGCATTTAAAGCAGCTTTTCTCTGAAACTAGAGACTAATGTGATTCCAGGCTGCTCAGATTCTACTGTTAACATGTCTCTCTAGGTTTTGATGACAGTTAACATAAATATTAATGACAATTTCATTAAAACTTGATTTCACACAAAAGTGGCTTATTCTTTTTATTCGTTCCCTTGTGCTAACTGTCATTTCCTGTTGAATAGATGCAACATCATGCAAAATTGCCATGTACGACAACTACCTTATTACGTGCATGGAAAAACAAAACATTGTTCAGATTACAGGAATTTACACAGAATAAGAGAAGGGTGAATCCACATCGGATGTAATGAGTATCAATTATCCTGGAGAATAGGGTGAGAGAGTCACAGGAGAAACTGGCAGACAAAGCTGAAGGAGAGCTAGTATAGCAGGTAAACAGAAGACTAGTATGTTTTTAGTAAAACATTCTTGGTATTGTTTGTCCCCTTTTAAAATATTTATTGCCCTGGTTTCCTGTTCTTCCAATATGCATGTCATGACAAAAGTAAAATTAATTTCCAGTTACGTGATTAATATTAGGTTCACAGGATGTTTTTTTTATCTTTTGTATCTTGTTTGTGTTCATCTAACACTTGTTGATGGGCAGACTAGTATTCTTCACTTTCTCTAATAGCTTTACAGTAAATGATTCCTTTACAGAAAACATATAAATACTATGATTCCCAGCATTATGATGTCATAGCACCTATAAATACTCAAAGTACAGAAATGCATCCTTCTAAATGGAAAGTTTATAGTACTCTTGTGGATACCTTCCAGCCAGAGGATGAGCAGCTCATAATTCTTTTTTAACAGAATAAATAGGAAATCCATGATTCCTATCAAGTTCTGTAGAAAGACCCAGACACCCAAATCCATATGCTATACTTTGCCTTGTACATGTTTGAAGCACTAGCAGACTTTATTGTTATACCCTGGGGAATCTTCAAAACTATGACTGGCAGGTAGAAGGGATATTAACAAGACAAATATGTTTCAGTATATTTACCAGGTGACTACTGCTGTTTCAAAAGTAGTAAAATGTTGTATTTATTGATCTATTATTCTTCCATAGGAATAGAAAGCAAGCTGTATTGTGATTTTTTTTTAATTTTTTTTTTTTTAAAATCTGAGGGAGGTTATGGATAGGGAAGGCAGAAGAAGAAAGCAGGTTCAGATAGCGCCATAGAGGCTGTCAAGTTGTATAGCTTACTATTAACCCTGTTTCAATAGCAGCATATAAAATCACAAGGTTTTCATTCTGTGTATGCAAGTGATTTATAATGCCACATACCCTATGTGCTCACATATGTAGTCTCCAAATATTTCATCTGTGTCTAGGTACTCTGTTTTTTAAAGCGCTGCAGTAGTGCTTTAGAGCAAGCAAAGAATTTACCATATAACTTGATTTTGTGTGTGATTGTTTATATTTAGACAATGTCAAAGTCTATCTCCTTTCTCTCATCTGCACTTCTTTTTTAATTCCCGTTTCTGCTTGTCTCTTCCCCGAGACATTATTAACTAACATTTGAATTGTGCATATGTGTTTTGACTTAGATAGTAGTTATCTTAACTAAATCAACCATATCATTTTCAGTCTCAAATCTTCAACCTAAAACTGTTCATGAGAATAAAACAATATATTTCCCCTTTTCCAACCAGCCCTCCGCATTAGGGATGAGTTTAACTATGGTTTTTAAATCTAAGGCTTCATTTGAGGATGAGCAGATGTAGGTCTGACTTGCTGCATGGAGACCGCGTGTGGGTAATGTGATCAATTATGTACTAATTCTGTGTTTGCTTTCTTTCTCTCTCAGCTGGAAAATTCTCTAAACGGTGTACATAATGTTGAAACCTTCTTATGGGATTCAGGGATCTATGGGAGTGCGATAATACTTTTCCCATAATATACACAAGACAACTGAAACTGCAAAATGAAAGCCATATTTCCTAGGAAATGCCAGAGTTAAATTTTAATAATTAATTAGTCCTTTTTGTACAATATATTACAAGATATGTGAGATTGTGTAATGTATTTAATATTTTTTGTCTGTGAAGCCCTACCTTGTTTGCCAGATGGGCATACCTTGCTTGATGAGCACCTACTTTGTGTTCTCCACATTACTCAATAGAGGTCTCTAACCCTCACCTGTTACATTCTATTTAATATTATCTTGGGAGGCAGCATTATTGTTTTAAGTGCTTGTTCTAGTATATGCATACTACAAGATGCTTATTTTCAGAAAAAATACTGTGAACTGAGGTGATAATACTGGAAATAATGTTTGAAATTACCTCCTTTGGGTGTCTATTTAAAAATACCTATGGAATTTTTTTCTGGGTTTTGTTTTAGCATACTTTGCATTAGTTAATACTATACATAGGCAACATGTTTATAACACATATTTTATATATAGAAGCATGATTCTCATTAAGTACATCCCAGTGTACAAGCACAATTCCCAGCTGCATCTGTGAGGGCTCAGCGCTTCTGCAAATCATGTTTCAAGCTAAACATGAAAATGGAGAACACACGATGAATAACTAGCAGCAAAATACTCAGTTTAAGTGACTTGCCTATTTAAACATAAGAACATTAGTTCTAACAGAGTAAGAACTAACACTGTTGTTTTTCTTTTTTCCTCCATAAATTTTCCCCACTCTTTCTCTCTATCCCTTCTGGCCACAGCAGAACAGGGAGATTACAGGAAACTCATTCTAAATCTGGAGGGGTGAGAGCTCAGTGATCACAAACCTGGCCTCCCCTTCACGTCATACCCACAATTCTTCTTTACTCATTAATCCTTGATTCCACCCTATTTATTACAAGTTTGTTGTTGTTTTTCTGATAATTATTTCAACTTTCCCTCTTTAATCTTACCCCATTACTTGTTTCCCTTGTTCAGCCTATTTGTGCTCTTGCTGCCTGTTTTTTTTCTGACACATCTGCAATTATAGAAAGCACATCTCTTTTAGTTCTGAAGGAAATTTCTGTGCAACTATATGTAATTTTCAGCTAACTCAAGACTCCTATTAGTCAAGAGAACATTTAAAATAAAGGTCTCTCAGGACTGCTGGAGACAGTATAGTTGCATGGATAAAAACTGACATAGAACTGAGCTCAGTGTCAGTAATAGAATGTCTGTATTTGATATTGGACTTCCAAATACTTCTGGGTTTTGCTATGCTTGTACTCCCCAGGCGTATCTGTCTTGAGAAGGAAAGAAGCTGGAGACATTTTTAAAAACTTTGCCTTGTAAGGCGATGGGCAAGCCTTCAGATTTCTGTGTAGACAAAAATGGTATTAAGTGAATGCTGTTGGCAAAACCTGGAAAACCAGATTGTGTTTGTTGTTTATTACAGCGGACTATTCTGTTGGTGTGAATGATAGGAGCTTCAAAAAGATTTGAGAGAGTGTTATCTCACATGGTAATGTTTTGGAAATATCTGCCCTCACTGAGATCAAGTCCTTTGCAAAGACAAAGAATTTGTGGCTCGGAAATGTTTCCAGGAGCCTTGGGTATAAAAGGTTTCTGTCAGAGATGATTTAGTAGCATCCAGAGGGGAAGTGATTCCAGCTGATGCACCATAATCATCATCCCAAACATGTCCTTAATTTTTTGTATAGAATACTAACAAGTCAGACCCACAGGGTAGCCTCACTGTCAGCTTTCCCCACAGACACTCAGCTGAAATGCACATGCAGCTGCCCTTTTACTGGAGTGCAACTCTAGAGCATTTACGCTCTAATAACACAGATGTACCTGATAGCAGAGGCTAGTGATGGACTTAAATAGGACTTGCATGGGGTTATCTGCTGAAACAGTCATCTCTTTCTGTTCTTAGGGCTATTTTCTGGCAAATCAGAAAAAAAAAAATAATAGATAAAAAGCATGAAGCTGCTCAATTTTAATTCCTTTCTAAGATAACTGTAGTTAACTAGTAGATGCCAAATAGAGGATTTGGAAAATGCAGTATCTTGCCACAAAGTCTTTTCCATAACCACTACAATTCTGGAGAGAATTCTACATTGTGTTAGAATCTCAGGATGACCTGATTTGGAAGGGACCCACAAGGATCATCGACTGCATTGTGTCCAAATGCTTCTTGAATATCATCAGGCTTCGTGCCGTGACTGCTTTCTGGGCTGGGGCGCGGGGGGATGTTCCAGTTTCCTCCACCCTCTGAGTGAAGAAACTTTTCCTAGTGTCCAACCTAAACAACCCCTGTTTTCATCACCGGAGACAAGAGATCAGCTCCCCATCCTTCTCTTGTGAGAGATATACTGCTATGAGGTCTCTCCTCAGTCGCTCCTTCTCCAGGCTGAACAGATCAAGTGACCTCAGCTGCTGCTCATATGACTTCCCCTCTAGACCCTTCGCCAACTTTGTGACCCTCCTCTGGACAGTCTACAGTAGCTTCATACCCTTTTTATGTTGTGATGCCCAAAATTGCACACAGTACTTGAGGTGGAGCTGCACCAGTGTGGAGCAGAGTGGGATGATCTCTTCCCTCAACGAGCTAGAAATGCAGTGCTTGGTACACCCCAGGACCTGACCTGGTTGGCCATCTTGGCTGCCAGGGCACACTGTTGGCTTGTGTTCAGCTTGCAATCAATCAGAACCCTCAGATCCCTTTCAACAGGCCTGCTCTCCAGCCTCTTGCTCCCTAAACTGTATATGCATCCAGGGTTGCTGTGTCCCAGATGCAAAGTCCGGCACTTGCCTTTGTTAAACTTCATATGACTGGTGATTGCCCAGCTCTCCAGTTTGTCTAGATCTCTCTGCAGGGCCTCTTTGCCCTCAGCAGTGTCAACAGCTCACTCCAGTTTCACGTCATCCGCGAATTTGGTTGTTGTTATCAGGTGATCATGCTCTTATTTACCATCTGTCATTGAAATATCAAGTTTATTTTCTGATGTATCAGTCTCCTGGCTCTGCAACTGCACATTTTCAAGACCTCCATCTTATGTACTACTTGCTTTGTGCTTCTTGGAAGGCATTATATTTCCTGCTGATGCCTTTGACAGTTGCCAATAGATCAATGAGAAACTGCAGAAACACATACACTGATTGCACAGAGGGTGCTTTAAGAGAGCTGGAGCAGCAGAAACACATTGAGATAAATAAAATTGTGTATGCAGATTGAATCCCAACTAAAATGTTTTTTAAATACATTTCTAATTTCCAAAACAGCTGTGTTATAGAGCTGGTAAAGAGCACTGTGTCAGACCTCAGAGTGCTTGTGAAGGATGAGGTAAAGAATTGGAGCAATGCAGGAAGGCAAGACATGAAACCTAAGATAATACTAACAGCAGCAGTTTTTCCAGAGGTCAGCTTAGGCCACTACTTGAACATTTTGTGTGAGCAGTAGGATGGGACTTGGTATATCTAGTTGGACATTTTGGACAGGGGGGTAAGCCTCACTGTGTGGTTACAGGTGGTTTTATAACGGATGCAAAAATAAATGTATGACAGTACTCTGAACCCTCTTTAACATTTTTCTGACTCAGTGGCCAGCTAGGCTATGATGTTGGAAATTTGGATTCCCATTGGTTTTGTTGAGAAGAGGGAGTTAATTCTGATCTGTAATTTATGTCATTGTGTGCTCGCTTTATATAACTATGTAGAGTGCCTGTGCACCTGAGTATATGACAAGTCTGGGATCTTTAAATCTTACCACTTCCACTGCAGGCAGACATAACAGGCTGTTTGCTTTGTAGCAAGTGTGAATTAAAGGTTTTAGGTTGCTGTCAGATCACTTGGAAATATTCTACTCCTTCCACTGAAAGAAGCTTGTGAAGTAGTTAATGGAAATTCCTACTTAAGTGTTTAAAGATTTATCATCCTGTTTATTATGCATAGTTAAAACAAGTGAATCTATAACAAGGCCTTTTAGCTTGGGTGTCAGTTTTCTTTTCTGTTGTGAAGACCAGTCCTAAATGTCCTACGTGAGTTTTGTGTTTTGTAACATTTTGCACAACCTTATTTGTTATTCAGCTTCACTGATATGAGTAATTCTCTGAATTAAACTGAGATAACACTAGGTTTGTGTGGAATAAACATAGCTTTAGAATAGGAAAGGAAGAATAATTGAAAGAGATATTCACTGCCTTTTTCATAGCAGACAAAGTAATGCTCTGTGACTGTGCTAGCAAATATTATTTTCCAGCTCTGTCAAATAACATCTCTAATGTAGCAGTGAACTAACTATTAATCCTAGGTCGACAACTACAGTCCTGCTTTCCTTGTCTCCGTCCCTGGTGAGTCCAGTCAATGGTTTCTTTGCCCCACACATCCCTGTTGAAAGAGCATATGTTCTCAAGGCCTTATCAGTTTGCAGCCTGGCAGAAGGTACTTAAGTTTATCTGTACTCTCCAGTGGCTCCACAAACTGGCACGTTGTGTTTGTTGTTTTCACGATGTCTACTTTGGCATCCAGCTGTGGCTGGACAGTTCTCCCTAGTGTTGGCAGTAAGTGGAACAGAGTCCTCTTTTCCTCTTTTGTCTGACTTTTTGGTTTTCTTGCTGGGGTGCCTACTACAGGTTTTGCATAATCTCTAGCACGGAGAGCTGAGTTGTGCATTTTCTGACATCTGCCATCCATGCTTTACCATGAAGTTGTTTTTCTCATCCTCTACTCTCTTTCTGTAGATTTTGGTATAGCTGTAGGTATAATAGTACTTATTCAAATGAGCATAGGTATGAAACATTTCTGCCTGTTCCCCAATGGTGCAACTTTTTTCTTTCCTTGCAACACTCCCTATTTTTTTTCCTAATCTTTTGTATAAAGCCTGCATTAAATGTCTGTCTTGAGAACATTTTCTCAACTCTCAGCTTTGCTGGAAAGCTCCTAATAATTCTCACCTTTATGAACAGGATACTGCTTCTAATCACTCTTTCTTTCCCCATTTCTTTCTTTGTTTTTCCCTACTTGGTTCCCTGAAATGCCATGTAATAAACAGAGTTAGAGGCAGAAAAGATCTTGTATGACCTGAAATATTGTTTCCTGCAGTATGTTTTTTTACTGCTTCATTGAGCCTTGTTCTAAACATCTCATGAGATGGAATTCCTTCTGGAGACAGTTCTGTGGTCTAATTCATCT
The DNA here is from genome assembly GCF_017976375.1 of Cuculus canorus. Taxonomy (NCBI): domain Eukaryota; kingdom Metazoa; phylum Chordata; class Aves; order Cuculiformes; family Cuculidae; genus Cuculus; species Cuculus canorus. Next base: position 116,610,772 of record NC_071401.1, on the reverse strand, counting down.
TGGTTTTCTTACCTGCTGCTCAGCCTCAATAGCCCATTCTTTTAAATGGCTTCCCATTACTTATTGTTATACCCTCTTAGACCATTCAGGTGTTGTTGTACTATCTTCTTGTTTTCTACACTTTCCATGCCTTCTCAGTACTCCTGCTGACATTTTTATGCCTGATTCATTATGACTGTGTGAAGTTACATATTGTTGGGGTCAAATTTGTCTCCAAGTTGAGGTATAATAGGGCAAAATTGACACTTGGCAGTGTGTGGGTATTGGCTGTTCTTTAAACTTTTTGAATACACATACTCCTTTCTGTTTCTGTGTACTCACTCACTGTTCTGTGCATTTCTTTCCTTCCGTACTCCAGCGAATTCCCTGACACATTAATAGCAATTTTCTCTTCCTCCCAGCTTCCTGCTTTAAGCTACAAAGTGGACTTCATAGAGCTTTCAATTTCTTGTGACCATGAACCTGCTTATTTTAAAAGTGGACTAATCTTAACAATTTACCAGTAACTTTCAGTCTACATAGCTATCATAATTGCTTCTAAGTATATTTAGAGCAAAACTAAAATCCTGCCTAAATGACAGCCTGAAACATTCCAGCTGAGCAATAAGCATGTTTGCCTTAAGAACTATTAGCATTTGTTTTTTCAGTAGTGTTTTCTCACTTCAAAGTTTTATCAGTTTAAAAAGCAACAGTCTTGATGCTCATATAGTAGCAAGCAGAATTTGGCCTTTTCTCCATCTTCCATATTCTCTCTGTTTAATTTATTTATGTGCATATCTAATCTAAAGGGAAAGGCATCAGTTGCAGACTATTGGAGCCTTTGAAATGATTAAGATTATAATGACGTAAAAGATGAAGCTAGCAAATATTCTGTTGCAACTGTAGCTGCTGTCTTGGTGTACCAAGCTATTAAGTAGTCCAGTCTTAAATCCAGGGCAAAGAGAAAATGTGTAGAGGTAGAAATCAGTGGAAATGGAGGAATTTGGAATATTTTTCCAATTTGACATCAAAGCAATTACAGTCCCTGGTATTTCACAAATTTTTACTGATTCTCTTGGTCTCTTATGTCTAGAAATATAAAGGACAAAGTGCAGATACTGTTGTGATAGATTGGCAGATGAGAGAAGGAAAGAAATCCACTAATTTCCACTCATCTTTGCTCTCTTGGTAAATTTGACTGATAACCTCTGTTAAAGCAGCCATCCAACTTCAGCAGAATTAGATTGATGCAGACATTATGGCAGAGGAATACGCAGTTGTAAAGGATATTTGAGACTTTACACCATTCAAATATTATAGGGAGAAGAATCATAGGTAGTGTTACTGTACAACGATCCAATGTTTCTTACAGCTCCAGCTAAGAATCTAGAACTGGTACTTTCACCTTTGTAAGAGTAATGTAATCTTCCTGCATCTTTCCAACTAATTGCCCTCTAGCACCAGGAAGGTAAGGTGGTTTAATATCAGGCAAGAAAAAATTATGACTGTGTGTGGTGAGCACACTGAGAGGATGACTTATGTGAAGCACTTGGAAGAGAAAGGAAGAAAGTAATCCAAATCTATCTTGAAGGTTTTGAGACCCACTACCAAGCTGTAATGAATCATTTACTATATGACATATTTTTTTATTCTGGGAGACAGTCTCTATATGATACCTGATGAGACAAAAGATGAGGAACTACTGTGAGAAGTGTCTGGGTGCAACCCAAATAGTCTCATGAGAAATGGAAGATTAGATTCTGGGTGTCAGTTGCTGTTGTCAGGAGCTACTGAGGGACAGGAACGCAAAGCTACCTTGGTTACAGTTGTCAGTCTTACAAGGAGCTCATGTTCTCCACTAACACAGGACATTGACTAAAGAGATGATCTTTTCCATAAGTTTGAATTATAAGTTACAGTACAAGTGTGGTATGTCTCCAAGGGTCAAGATCTCCCTGCCTGTACACAGCCTATGAAGGTTACTTACATGCAAGGACAAAAGACTTCCCTGTTCCAGATTTGTCCTCCAGACTAAGTCTGTGGCTGTGCAATATTCCTCTCTTGTGAGTGCGGTAATATACTGCTTCTCAATATATCATATCACTAGTTTTAAAACTACAGCATACACAAAGTGATCTCTTACATAGTATGTGACTTTTAATAGTGTGCCACTATCTTATCTCTTTTGTTTCTTATGCTTAGAGGGGTTTTGTGCAGTATGGGTTGGTTTTCTTTTTAAGTGGTTTTTGAGGACTTTTTTTTTGTAAGAAAGTAAGTAAGAAGTAAATAAGTTTTTTGTAAGGAAGTTGTAAGTAAGAAAGATCCAAGTAAATTTAATCGAGTCATGTATTATTTTTCAGCAAACTGAGTGTATCATCCTTTGGAAGGAATGTTATGGCATGGAAACAAATCTCTGACATATTTAAGAAGTCTTAGATTGGATAGCACTTAGTGAGTAAGTCATTCGCTTGCCCGTTTCTGTTAGAGGTATATAATGTCTACTTTGATCCACTGAGGATCTTACAGTGATACATTGGTCATGTGCAATGCATCCGTCAGTACCATAAGCTCTGTTGGTCTTCCTCCTCTGTAGGAAGTATGAATTGCCTTACAGTGTGTAGGCTTTTGATTATTTACTGGAGTAAAATACGGATTTAAATAGAAAACGTGATTGTATTTTATTTGACCAGCTGGGAACACTTCCTTTTCCCTGCAAAAAAAGCCACTGCTAACATATCCTCAGCTGGAATAAATTAGCATGGCTCCATTAAAGCAACTGGAACTAAATGAAGCTGTGTGACATGAAGTGCTGACCTTTGGTGTCTTTGGGAGACAAAATACAGAAGAAAGCACAAAACTCAGAGTAGCCCGATCAACTAGTGAGAAAAATGTTATTGCCTATGAGACTGTCTAAAGCTGGGGTGGGACTATATCCAAACTATATCCAAACATGTGTTTACACTTTCAATTTTGTTGAAAGGAGAGGGAGGGTCCAGAAGCGCTGAAGGGTCCAAAGAAAAAGAAGACAGCAGCGGTGTGTGACGTGGCAGTCTTACTGAAGGTCTCCTTTGGAGAGGTGTCTAAGAACAAGTCACAGACTCCTGTCTATGGTTTGCCTCTGCTTAGATAAAATTCTCACTCTAGGCACTCTTTAACCCTTCAGTTAGTGTGAAATGCTGCATGGGAAGATTAAGAGAAACAAAGATAGGTAAGAGAAAGAAGAGTAAAATCTGTGCTTTTGAATATGAAGATTTAAATTTTGTGAAGCCAACAATTTGCTATGTGATGGGAATATGTGTTAAGCAAGTGAAACTGCATTTTTTGCTTCTCCAGACCTTGTTCTTCAGCTTTGGAATACTCTAGTAAATCAAAGATTGATACTGCAGGGTAAGCTTGTGTAGGTGATTAGCGTTAGTTGCAAAGGAAATGCACAAAAGTTAGTGTATTTGCAAAGGAGACATTATTCAACCTGGAAACAGAAGAAAAGAAGCAAGTTACTTATGACACTGCTTTCAGTACTAAAGCAGCCTGGTAAGATATTATGGACCAAAGTCTAAGACAGGGGGCATGTCTGTGCTCATAGTTTGCACATCACTTAGCACACAGATTATGGTGATTAATCACTTGACGGAACCAAACAAGATTGATTTTGAACTCACATTTCATAAACAGATTTTATTTTCAAAAGGATGATCCATATCCACAGTACTGTAAATCAGAGTTGCTTCACTTAAGAGAAACTGGGTGATTTTATGCCAGTTGCAGGCTTGATATCATATTTTAACAAGAGTGATTTTTGTTGAGTAATTTTATTGTTGTTGGAAGTGGGCAAGCTTCTGAAATGAGGATGTCTTTGATCCAACACTGGAACAGGCCTAGAAACAAGCTCTCAGTAGACACCGCTCCTTGTGTGTTTGCAGGAACTAATTATCAGTCTGTGATAATATGTTTTCAAGCATTTTTAGGTATGTTCAGATATAGGCTACTTAGGGATTGATGAAAAGTTCCTGTGCTTTTACCCTGTCTGTAGAGCCAACAGATCAGAAATATGCTAGTGCTCCAAAGTCTTGCATTCAGATCTCTTTCTGAATTTGTCATAAATCTATCTCAAGCGGACACTGAGCAGCTCCACTAGATTTTGTGAGACCAGTTTTGTTGTGTCTCATTCAGTAAAACACAGCATTACTTTTCTTGAGAAGCCCACAAATCAGTCTAGTTTTTAGGCAGCTGTTTTTTGGGTGGGTTTTTTTTTGTTTGTTTTTTGTTTTGTTTTGGTTTGGTTTTTTTTGTTTTTTTTTAGTATTCTCCTATTTCTATTGCTGAATGAACTCTCATTACATAATAAAAGATATAATAGAATTTACCTAAGTCACATATGGTTCTTTCATTTGAGCTTGAAGAATGTGTCATGCACTTTAATAAAAATTCTGATAAAAAATTGTTCCTCTTCTGGAAGTCATGCGACATCATTTAAGTCTATAGTTCTTGCACGGCAAGCATGCAGAAAGTTCTGGTTATTCAGTTCTGCAAAGCTGCTTGCTTTCATAGACTTTAAAAAGGGGCCTTTCAAAAACTCAGAAAAGACTACCTGGTGGTTGCTGTATCTGTTACTGAAGCGCTGCAGAAGTGCAGGTTTCACTCTTAAGTACACATTAACTGTATCTTTAACTAGCTGAGGTCAGGAGGACTTTTTCCTTTGGTTCCTGCATTTGTTAGGTGTGTGCATGTACACTGAAATTCACAAATGGAAGGAGAAATTTGACTTATTGGCAGACTTAGAAAGTGGTGTGTAGAATGCTACATAGTCTCCACTTACCAGGCCTTCAAGAACAAAGAGGTCAATGATCATAGTGGCTGTATTAGTTAAGTTGTATGTCAGACTTCAGTCAATAAAAACTTGTAAGGTTAAATGTCATGTTGAGTTTTGTTGAGTCATGTGAGTTTTGCTTCGAAGAAAACTCCCAGGATTTAGCACCTTAAACAGCACAAGCTTTTAAACAATATTGGGTTTGCAAATCCTCAGAAATTTTCCAGAGAGGTGAAGAATTGTTGAAAAATTTCACAAGCTGTAAGAGCATATATGGACTAAATTGCATTAGTTATCTTACAAATGAAAAATCAAACTGTCTTCTTCTCATTAGAAATTAGTGTAAAATCTCTTCCTTATTTAGCCAGTTGTTTAAACCCGTGCAGGCCCACAGGGTTGGAGTGATAAATTCTGGTGTATAAATGTAATTCTGTAAATTTATATATTGAAGAAACGTATCTTTAATTCTGTTGTGCTTTTTTTGATTTCTGGTGCTCTTGAAAACTCAGGATGGTGCTGACTGAGTCACATGCTATAAATCTACTTGGTTCACTTGTGCTTCTTGGTGTTTGGAAGGAGTTAGCGAGAAAATGCTGAAACTTGCTGCAAAACCAGTATTGGCAGTTTTTGGTTTGCATGCTTTCCTAGGTTTTCTAATAATGTTGTGATGTGTTTTGATTCTCATAAGTTTGTACTCAAAGTTTTACTTGCCTGTTGAGTTTGGTCTTTCAAATATGCTACCACAATCCAGAATTTTGGCATAGATCTGTGACAAGTTTTGCTGCTCAAAAGTTAGCCCATTGTTTGGAAAATGTACCCATACTGATGTTTTCATGACTGGAAAAAGTGAACTGTAGCCATAAAAGCTTCTGAAATAAGTGAAGATATGACAAATTCTTTAGCGCTCAGTCCTTGAATATGGCATGAGTGTCAATGGCATGCAGAGGTATGCAAACTGCCTGTCAATGTCTAGTCTCCATCTCACTGTGAGTCGGGAATTGATAAGAAAGGAGAAGGGATTAAACAAAGAAAGAGTGCTATACAAGAATATGATTGGGGCATAAGTACTTAACTCTGAACAGTAAATATTCATGAAGAACAAATTGGGCGTTTATAGGTTACCCCCAGAGGCAAGTGGTGACTCACATAGTGGTTGGCCAACAGTACAGAAACATCCTTAGAGCTCTAGGAAAATAATACCTGCCACAGATAGCTGCTTGGCACCAGTGTATTCTGGGCACAGTGCTTCTGCCAACTGCCTAATCCAAAAGACCAGCTATCCTGAGATTTTCTCATCCTGGCAGGTGAATAATGGAGCATATACTGTATAACTAGTCCATCCTGTGTTTTGGTTGACCTGTTTCTTGACCAAAGACCTTCCCTAGCTTTTGGGAACTTCTTTTAAGTGTCATAATGTAAAAAAGACTGTCAAAAGAGTGTGTGATGTCTATTTTTTTATGGCTAGCTTTACAATAAACTAGGGGACTGTGAACCACACAGTTTCAGATTTATTGTTGGGTTTGACTTTTACTTTTTCGGCAGAGTGACTTTCTTCATTTTTCTTTTAATTCTGATTGTAGTTAAGAAGGTGGTAGAAAAAAAGTTTCAGCAGTTGAATAGTGAGCAGTAATATCTCCAATTCCTTTGTCTTCCCCCTACTGCAATCTCTCAGTTGCCTTTACTTCCATTTCACATCATGGGCTCCCTAACAAAATGGATAGAACTGGTCTTGCCCCAGAAATGTCTGCCTCTCTTTTAATACTTCTTTAACCTCATTTTAATATATGTTATGTTTTATTTACTTATAATATCACACAACGTATCAGAAGTACCACAAACGTTTCTGATACAGGGCAAGCAGTCAAAAATGACTGTCTGCTGAGGTAAATGTTTCAAATTATCTGCCAACAGTTGGGAATTGTGCAGCTCTCTTAGCCTAGGCTATTAGCGTCTACTTGTTCTTAAAGGAGGAAAAAAAAATATACTGTTTTCTTTATCTTAACTTAAAAATGACAGTATGTATACTTTGAAGAAGAAAAATGTAAGTGCCAACCCCAAGATCAAGGATCTTATTCTGTTCTTCATGCCATTCTGAAGATTTTGTAGGGCTTTAAAAAAGTTGTGTTCTGATATTTGCATATTTTCTTTAGCAACAGATAGATTTAACATGTTAACAGCTCTAAAGTTTGCACATTTTTATACTGATGTAATAAGATATTGTATTATATGGCCTATTGAGGGTTGTGTTTGGTGAACTCGATAGTCTTGGTTCTTGCCTCTGTCTCTCTCTTTTTTTCTTCTTTCTTTTCTTCCCCCTGCCTCCTCCAAGTCTCTTGTTTACGATAAAAAGAAGTAGTTTCTTAGGTCTTACAGTGCCTACCTATCAGAGTATTTAAGTGCCTCCACCGTTTTAGTCATACACTTCCCTAATTCACTTGAGGGAAGTTTATTATACTACTAAAAGCTTTGATTGGATTAGTGCCTGTCAGCAGGTGATTTTCAACTTGCTTTGTAATGACAGGTTGTTTTCTTAAGGATTCTCACTTGGTAGTGGTGCCTGAAGTTCAAAAACACCATGCCATCACTGCTTCTTTTCTGATGTTATGATGGGGTTGAGGTCCAAAAACAAGGCTTCAAAGTAGTCACACAAAATGTACATACTACCAGAAAGAAAAATTCTTTCACATTAGAAATTTAATAGCGGATTGTTTTAGTGCCTTATGCCTCTGTAAGGCTCTTTTATGTAGGTGGCTATTGTGGTAAGATGCTGCTGACCTTGAACTATCACAGCAGCTGCGAGGATGTGTGAAAGAGATACTGGAGAGATATTATTCCTTGAGTGCCATTTTTAAGAGTTTAGAGGTAGTGTGGAAGTCCACTCTAAACTGACACCTGTTTTTTTCTAATAAGCTTTCTAGTTCAAAAGATCTTTTATTCTTTCCCAATTTAACTATACTGCATGTTTAATAGGTTTAGCTATGCAGTAAATTACAGGTGTTATGGTTTCACTTCTTTGTTAATTCAAAAATTATGATACAATTTTTAAATTGAGCTTTGGGAGTCTCTAAGTTGAACAGCTCCCTTTGGATGTATATAATTCAGGCTTGCATAAAACTTGAAACCTGTGTTCAACCATATCACCTGAATCTATGAAGAATCTTTCATATCCTTTGTGGCTGCTGCCTAGTATTTTGAGGTCCTGATCCAAGAGAACACTTATATGCCCATAAAAGTTGATATTCCTATAGAATAAAACACGTAGATACTGCCAGATTGGAGTGAAAACAGGCAGTTAAATGTGAGGAGTAGACTTTTTGTTGTCATTACATTTCTTCACTGGTATAACGAAATGATACATTGCCTTTAATACCTTCATAAAACAAGCAAAGCCATTTCAAATTTTGTGGGTTTATTACATTCATAGGAATGCATGGATCTTTAGATTATGAAATGGGACTGACTTCTAGCTTTAAAGAAGGATGAATTTTGGACAGAATTTGAGGATTTTCTGTAGGATATAGTGTGGCATTGCTGTTTAGTAGGAACAGAGAAAGGGGATTCCATTTTGTGAACCATCTCTTTTTGTGTTGTTAGTTTGCTCCCAGACTGGATATGAAATTTATTCGCCAAGGATTTATGGAAGTACATTGCGTAAAGTCAAAGTAGGCAATGTGGTAAACTGCTAGTCCAAACCAATTAGCTGCACTACAGTTTTTCTGTTTTGATCAAAGAATGAAAGCTTTGCTGCTACGTGTCTAGTGGTAATGGAAAACTGAACAAAATCCTCAAACTTCTTCCCAGTTCTTTTGCAGAGAGATATATTTACTGCAGTTCCCTAATTTCTAACTTATTTAAGGGAAACCTAGTTTGTTTTCAGTAATGCCTCGTAATATACTATTAGCACATTGAATCCCTGCTCTGATGTCAACACAGCAGGCTTACAACTGGCCTATTTTGAAAACATTCTCCCCTCTGTAATTATAAAGAAATCTTTTCCTTTGTTCTTAACAATAGCAAGATGTAGAGCTCAGCCTAAACTTTTCTCTGAGCTGTATGTTATTCAAATATATTTCACTTGAGAGAAGAGGGGTGCAACAAGCAATGTAAGGACTGGGGTCTTGTATTATTTCTTCATATCAGTTGTAGCAACTGGAATGAAGGGAGGGTGACTGCATTGATCTTAAAACTCCATACGTAAATGGTGGTGGTAGGGAAACAGCATCTGTTATCTACTTATAAGGTCCTGTTTCAGATGCACATTTGAAGTGATACGAGTCATACATCGCCAGTGCTAGTGGAGTCTGTTAAAGGATCATCGGTAATCAGTGGCTGTGTCAAAATTTTCAGAGAGGCCACAGACTGTATAGATTTGACCTCTACCCTGAGTAACAAGGAAGTCATTGATCCTATGCTATTACCATTGTCTCCTTGACATATCCAAGCCTGAAGGTTTGTGGTTTTTTGTTTGTTTTTTTTTAAAGTCTGCTTAATGCTGCAAACAGCATGTGCTGGGCTCTCATTTTTCACTGCCAAGAAAATGGAAGTAGAACACAGAGGTTTCATTGGTGAGACCATCTTTGAAGGTAAATTTTGAGTAGCTGATGGATAATCTTTCCTAAAAGAGAAGCTTTTTTTTTCCAGAATCAAATGCATTGCTTTCTCAGAATGGAAAAAACAGTGACCTGCTTAACATCGCATCTTCTGCATTTCCTGCTGGTTTTGTGTTCACAGGGAGGCTGAACAATGGCACAATGCAGATCATTCAGACTGCGTTGCAGCATTCTGTCAAATGCAGTTCACTGCATACATAGTTTCTTTTCTCTGTGAACTTTTCCTTGTAGTTTTTCCTGGTTTGCTTGTGAATTCCTGCTAGTCCAGTTCAATTTGGTTGTTCATTTATCATTGGGAAAGTGATAGTTACTCCAGTCCCAATATGGTGGCTGCAACTGGGAGAAAATAGCCTTCCCTTGTTACTTTAGTGACAGGTCTGTTGATGTCACTGCATAGTTTCTTGTGAACTTGGTAGCACCAACCTTCTAGGCTTATGTGCCTAAGTATGATAGTAAATGTCACGAGCTCAGCAGAATTTTGGATTCTTGTCAGTGACAACTCTGGTCAACTGATTCAGCTTAGTCTCAATATGCTCATAATTTTCTATAAAATGAAGTAAACACCATTTTATTGCTCCAGAGGCATGGCGAGTCATACTTAACTAGGATTTTGTAAAAGTTATGTGAATGCATTCTGTGAAAGAGTATGATGCAGATGGCACTGATGAGACTGGAAAATTCTGAGATATAGAAACTTTCTGATTTTGGGAGAAATTATAAGTAGGGATAAATATATCCTGCCAATGCCGCACCCTGTATGATTTCGGTGCTTCATGTCACTGAATCAACTTAATGGGAAATCAGCAACAATCTAGTTCTGTTGTTTCTGCACTATCTTTGCAACACACATTTCTCATCTAGTACCAATATGAAGAGACCTTTGCAGCCCAACCATGTAAAATATAACGATAGCTAATGGCTCTGAGAGTTGGAGTTGATACAGCAATGGACTGGCAGAAGTCATATATAACTTGATCCCTCTCCAGCCTCTTAACACTTTTTCTGAGCAATTTGACTTTAAGGGAGACTGATTCCTACCTATGGATTTTTTTTAGAATTTCTATCAAAAGAAAAGAAAACAAACATGATTAAAAGAAACAAAACATGATGATAATTTAGTTTTATTAGGTGAACTTCTTTTCTTCCTTACTTGTATACACAGCTGGCTAATTGGCCACTCTGCACCTCCTAGGGGGCTCTCAAGGTACAGGAGAAAAATACCCATAGGCATTTTGGATACAAACTTATCTGAATTTGCCTCATTTTCTTCCCTAGAAAAATAACAGTGGAAGGATTTGGTGAAAAGTTTTTGGTTTTAAAAGATTTTGATAAATTTAGGAAATAAATTACAGTTGTGTTCAGTGTGATTTAAATAAAATAGAGATGATGAAGATGATAACAAATCTGTCTTTCTTCACATTAGCAGAACAAAATTCAGTTCAGCATCAAAGGAGGATAAATAGGGATAAATGTAATGGCAACCTTTTGTTCTGCGAATGCTGTGACAGAGGAGTTGAAAGCCTGAGCAAATAATGAGAGGCAGAAAGAGAAACAGCAAGTTCATGAGAGAGACAGCGTAGCAGAGGGTAGGAAAGACTGGAAGGAATATCTGTCGTAATAATCATAGCAGAGACAAAGAGAAAGCCCAGGAGACAAGACAGCTTTCTGTGAGGAGTAATCTGAATATAAAAGCCTCAGGTCTGGAATGGAAGATGGTATTCAGCAATATCTCTTTCCTTAATCCTCCTCATCACTTACTTCTCACTTAAGTGGTTTGATTACTTTGCAGCTCTTGCCTTGATTCCCCCCACCGCCTACCATCTTTTATTTCCTGTCTTGTTCTGATACATTAAGGTGGTTTGAAATTCTAGCACAGTGGAGGAGCAGCCAGCCCTGTTTTACCTTTGGCAAGCTCAAATCTTGTTAGTTGCTGTAGTTACTCTTCCCACCAGTTCCAAGAATCACACTCAGTAGGGTGAAAAAGAAAAAAAAAAAAAGGCAAGTCAATCATTTCGTCCTCAAGAATACCATCCAACAAAATATAAGTTCCTTTTCGGTCCTGAAACATAACTCCTATGTTTAGTTACAGATATTGATCTCAGGACTTGCCATTAACTTTAAGTAACAGAGTAAAGGTAGTAAAAATCATCAGGTTTATAGGATTTTTATTTATTTTTTTTTTTAAGTTCTACAAAGAACTTGAAGAAAGTAGTCATTTGTTGGGTCTCTGTGTTGCTCAAAGACTCACCATTATATGACCAGCATGAGGTACTTAAGGAAGTTAAAGACGGCAGGGCCTGCTGATCTAAAAAGGTTTTGACTGCTTTACGATCTGTTTCATGAAATGAGAAAAGACCAAACAGCACTATTCTATTGCGGAAATATGCCAACCATTATGCATTTGGAGAGTGTGTAATTACCTGGGAGCATTAGGCATGAAAAATGAACATCTCAATTAGAAATGGCAGAATTAACAAAGAAAAGACTCACTGGTGGTTTGCAGTTAACAGCATGGCTGTCCCCTAGCATTTTTGAGAGGTCAGAGAATGTGCTGCCAGATTTGCCATGCTTTTGGATTTTTTTTAGACTGTATATGGTTAGTTTCTCATTTACAGACTTATGACCCATATAATTGCAGTGCTACAGACTGGAGGAAGAGTGTCTGGAAAGCTGCACGCAGAAGAAGGACCTGGGGATAATGGTTGACAGCCGACTGAACATGAGCCAGCAGTGTGCCCAGGTGGCCAAGAAGGTCAATGGTGTCTTGGATTGTATCAGAAACAGTGTGACCAGCAGGTCCAGGGAGGTGATTCTCCCTCTGTACTCGGCACTGGTGAGACCGCACCTTGAGTTCTGTGTTAAGTTGTGGGCCCCTCACCACAAGAAGGATGTTGAGGCTCTGGAGAGTGTCCAGAGAAGAGCAACGAAGCTGGTGAAGGGGCTGGAGAACAAGTCTTATGAGGAGCAGCTGAGAGAGCTGGGGTTGTTTATCCTGGAGAAGAGGAGGCTGAGGGGAGACCTTATTGATCTCTACAACTCCCTGAAAGGAGGTTGTGGAGAGGAGGGAGCTGGCCTCTTCTCCCAAGTGACAGAGGACAGGACAAGGGGGAATGGCCTGAAGCTTCGCCAGGGAAGGTTCAGGCTGAACATCAGGAAAAAAATTCTTCAGAGAGTCATCGGGCACTGCCCGGGGAGGCTGCCCAGGGAGGTGGTTGAGTCGCCTTCCCTGGAGGTGTTTAAGGAATGGGTGGATGAAGTGCTTAGGGGACATGGTTTAAGGGAGTGTTAGGAATGGTTGGACTGGATGATCCAGTGGGTCTTTTCCAACCTGGTGTTTCTATGATTCTATAATCTGAAAAAATAATTATTAAACATTTGTTTCATTAATACAACAAAAGCAGAATCAGACTGAATCAGGATCACTTTAAATGGTAGGCTGCCATGATATTGAGAAATAAAATTACAACCAGTATTTGGTTGAGAAAGATGTGAAATTGGAATTCATCCTTGACTAATGATGTATGTATATTTCCATATATAAGTATTTGTGTGAGGGTGCAGCAGAAGTCTAGCTAGCCATGTGGTAAGGAGAGCTGACTTGTGTTAATGGGGCTGGAACATTTACCTTGACAACTGGGAACATGTATAAACCTTTATTGTGTTTTACCTTATTTTTTAAAAAAACATTAGAGAACGACAAAATGGCTAATTGTAGATTTGATTTTATTTACAAACTTTCTTTATAAAATCAAATAAATTACGGTAACTGTTTAGAGTTATTAACTACACTTATTGCTGGCAGATACTGCTTGTGGTTTAGTTCAATGATAGCAATATATTCCACCTTGAAAAAAAAAAGTGTTAATATATTCAAACTGAGGGTTATCCGAGGCTCTAATTATCTTAAAGTACCTCTGTTAATTTGCAGATTAATCACATTCCTCAAACCATACAAACTAACAACAGCCCATACATGATCTCATAATTGTAATTCAGTATAATGTATAAGGTGATACAAGCTAGAGTTTAAATGACTCAGTCTAAACAATTTGACTTCAAAACTGCCCATCTTCAATTGCTTTTTAGTGACAGCTTTCCTGTTTTGCCTGGAGGAACTTGTTCTTAATGTGGGAAATATAAATGGTAGCATTTTCTACCTTTTTGAAGTACTCATGGGAAAAACATATGAAAGGTAGTCACTTGCTTAGATCACCCAGTAATATTACAAAGTCCTTCAGTTTCCTGAGGGGAAAAAAAACATTTGTCATGTTAGAAATAGATGTCTGAGGCACTAGTAAATATAGAGAAATTACTTTCATAATTCAGCAGTATTACCATGTAATAAATAATACAGTATTATTCCTAGCCAAAAAATAGGATTTCAAGTCCACAGGAGATTTCACTTTTTAGAAATTCCCATGGTCTAAAAATTCAGGTTATTTTTCTGCAGAGAGGCAGATGCTTGTGTTTCCAGAGCATACAGCAAGGTATGTTCCTCGGGTCCTGTAACTGCAGCAAATCCCATGTACCTGTGCCCTGAAGAGTCTGCATGATGGGCTTGTGCCAGAGCCACCCAGCCTGCGAGGGTAAATAGCACTGACTGGGGACTGCAAGTACCCCACCTTCAGTGGTCACTTGACAGACTGTCCCTTGGCTGGGATTCAATTTGGGTGATGTCAAAGCAGAAATATTCTTTTAAGATCCCCATACCACCGGAACTGGACTTCTACAGAGCTGCATGTTCTGCTGGGAAGGTGTGCAAGCCCCTATCCAAAGTTATATAGCGCTCATATCTAGAATTTTAGTGATATTGGCTTGTTTTCAGTCTCATTTCTGAGCAGAATCTACGCAGCCCAGGCTGCTGCATCCTTGCCTTGCGTGTCCTCCTAGATGAGACCTTAGAAGGCAGCAGCATGGCCTGCTTCACAATGTGTTTGTGGAACAGATCATCTCATGTTTGATGTATGTCCCTTTTCAGTCTCTTTTGCTGCTTTTGCTCTTTATGTCCATGCATCTATGGAATTAGAGAAAGAATGAACTAATCCTAGATTATTATTATTTTTTTTGTAATGAATACATTTATGATGTGTTGTGAGCAGACTGAAAAAGGCATCAGATTTCTAGGCGCAGTTCTGCAGTGTCTTTGTTTGCTACTAATGAGGTTTCCTAAATCTGAAAAAGAGTTGAGAGAATAAAAAAAAAAAGAAAAAAAAAAAAAGGAAAAAAAATGTCAATTGCTGTGAATTAAATGAAAACATCATAAAATCACTAAACAGGTCCATATCTGGTTCAGGTACATAAATTCTCTTTGTTTGCTCATAACATATACACATACTAATACATGTCTCTTAAAAATATCTGTTTAAAGCTATAGACTGCAAAACAGTATACTTTATGTAGTAGCATATACCATTCAAAGCAAATATTTTAAAGGTAATGGGCATGTTTTGCATGCAGAAAGAATGTACACGAACCCAATCTTCAAAGTGGATGAATCTATTATGTAAATCTAAATGTGTCAAAGTGATCTATTATCACTATTTCTACCATCATCTGTTCCGCATAGCACAAATTCGGGAACCTACTCATCCTGATAGAGGAGAGTATTTAGATATTATACCAACTATTTATT
The DNA here is from genome assembly GCF_017976375.1 of Cuculus canorus. Classification (NCBI taxonomy): domain Eukaryota; kingdom Metazoa; phylum Chordata; class Aves; order Cuculiformes; family Cuculidae; genus Cuculus; species Cuculus canorus. The sequence goes on along the minus strand of NC_071401.1, from coordinate 116,595,744 downwards.
AATTTTACTGATTTCTGCAGCATCTATTGCAATGACAATTTTTGTTACAGAGATTAATGCATAAACCAGGAAATGAAAATCAAAAGCCAACAAAGGGAGTGTCATGTTCATGCCATGAATATAAATCGAAGACTTTGAGGGAATGACATGACTCAGAGAATTGCTGCTGGAGGCCAGTCTTTCATCAGAGGGTCCTGTTTAGAAACTATAGCAGGTGGGAGGGAACCAGATGTCATTAGTGATGGCTGTTTTTAACCTATATGAAAGACGTGTGGTCTCCATGCTGTCCCTAGAATGCTGCATAAAAAAAAAAAGGACCTAAATAGGCACTATTTTGAACCTCAGTAGTATTTTCTGTAAAGAGTTTGTGGACTATGTCTTGGCATCCAGATCTAGTTATTTGGTGTTTCTTCCCTCTTTTCCCACAGAAGGTATTTCTTCAGGCTTAGGAGTGAGGCAATATTTTAAAAGATTTTCCTGTCATTGCTAATGCTACTTTATTTCTTGGCATGCTAGATATGAATTTGCACTCCTGGATGTCTAGCAGTTCAATACAAATGCTAGTCAAACATTTTAACAGTATTCCAGCTGTGACAGTTATTTTAATTATCTCTTCTTGTGTCTGCTTTCTTTTTAAAAGGCAAAGTAAAATACGTTGCTGCATACTGACAGTTGTGCTTCTTCCCAAACAGTATGAAAACTCAGAGCTTTGAGCCAGGTCCTACAAAAATTATTTTCCATTTCATGTGTATTACGGTTTCACAAAAAATAAAAGATGCATTATACAGCATTGTGAAGTCAATGTATGTAAATTTGAAAGGATTAACCAGCTTTATAGGCATGAAATAATAGTGAAACTAATGGTTTATTTGCTTCTTTTTCCTACATTTTCAGCAACTGATCCACGCAGATTTCTTCTTTCAATTACATTTCCAGTTTCAAAAGAGTTGAGCATTGCTGCAGTCCAAAAATACATGTAGCTCTATGGTTTGCTGTAGATGGTTGGTTGATTGGAGAGCAATATGCTTCTATTGAGGAAGAAGAATGAGATTTCCACATTTGTTCAAAGTGGGATCACAGGGAAAAAGCAAACTGTCAAGGAGTACCCAGTGGCATAGGTTGCAGTACCTAGAGCTGAGATGATGCTCTGAGGTCAGGAAAGTGGCCTAATCAGTAACTGCTCTGAGGTTTACTTCTTGTTGTTTGGATTTGGGGTTGGGGTTCGGGGTATTTTGGGGTTTAGTTTTGTTTAATTTTACCACAAAGATTTTTTTTTTTTTTTTGTTTTGGCCCATAGAACCTTCCTGACAAGTGTGTCATTGAAACAGATAGAGAGGTTTCCACCAAAAAAAGTTTGAAGTCCAAAAGAAAAAAAAAACCAAACACTAACCCTATAGCTCAGGAAACAAGAGTGGGAGGAGAGACACAAAGAGATGGTTATAGAACATATTCTAACACATAACAGCGACACAAGGCTCAACTTGATTGCTTCACTCAGTGACAGTGGATGTGTGTTCAAATATAGATATGATCTTACTCAGTCAGAAAATGCCGATGTGCACCAGCCCACAGTGCTTTGTCTTTGAAGCAGTTTTTAGCTAATAACAGCATCACTATGCTTGAACATCCACCTTGTTAACCAAATCTGGCACCCTGCAACTTCTACCTCTTCCCAAAGATCAAGTCAGTGTTTAAAGAAAGTAATTTGTTGGTAGAAGATATGAAAGTAAAAGTGACAGAGATCTTCATCAGCCTTTCAGAAAATGATCTGTGAAATTGCTTGGAACATTGGCAGTATCATATGCAGCTGTGTGTCAACTCAGAATGGAACTATATTGGAGGTGATCTTAGTTGAGTTTCTTAATTTGTTAAATAAAAAGGGTTACAGGCACAGTCTCTTTTTTTTTTGTATTGAACCTCTTATTTCTCCAAGAACTGCCATTTTATTGGATTAGCATTTAATTAAATGAAATAGACAGTAATTAAACATCCTTTTATCCTTTTAAGCATCTCAAATCTGTACATAGTGAATAGAACCAACAAAAGCTGTCACTACTGAGCAGCTGAATGCTGCTGCTTGACATTATCAATTGCGCATATGAGAGATATGTTACAAAGGATGTTTTAACATTTTTAGTTTTTGAATTACCTATTTTGGCTTTGTAGTTTCTACTATTTTCTCTCTGGATTATTGTTGAATGTGGAGCAAAGTTCTCTCTTTTGCTTTCTGCAACTACTAACTCAAAATGTGTCATGATCTTCATTATTTTTCTTGGAATGTGGGAGCAGAAATCCTAAACAGTAGAGTTTAGGTTTGTAAAGGGGAAATGTGAGGAGCTGTATGGATTTCAGGAAGGCAGATGGCTATATCTAAGGAGCAGGTAACTTCCCCTCCAGGACATCTCTGGTTTCTCAACAGCTCTGACCCATGCAGCACCTCAGGATGCTTGCATTTCTGGTAAAACTTCATAACCATACCTGCTGCTGGGATCTCAAGTTGCAGCTGTCTGGCTACTTACAGTTAGAAAGCCAGATCTACTTTCTCTGCATTACAGAAATTGGTTCTTGTCCATCACTAATACCTCGCTTTATGGATATGGAAGGGAATTTTCCATGAATTCTGATATTTTGGAACTACACAGTGACTCCTGTAAATTAACTCTGTGCAGGGGAAGGACAAACTGGAAGGACTGCGTGGAGGTCTGATGATCTTCTTTGATGTCAGGTTTTTCAAAACTGTGCCGTTGTCATTTTAGAGGGGCTCTGATGGCTCCACATCTAATATTTGTGAATTTGCCTCTGTAGACTTGTGTGCATCTTGGCATAAGTGGAAGGCCAAGCCAAGCAAAAGGCCTACCAGCTGTGTGCCAGATGAGACTAAAATGCACCCATCTGTGCGGCCACAGCATGCTGCTAAATCAAATTAGGGTTTTTTTTTCAAATTGCTTTGTTGTTGCGTTGTTGGTTGCTTTGGTGGTGTTTGATTTTATTGTTTGTTTGTTTGTTTTATTTTTTTTAATATAAAGAGATTTTGAAGAGTTTATTTCAAATAACTTCCTTTTAGGAGCAAAACTATATGCCCTGCACTTTAAGTCCTGAAAGCTACTTCATCAAGGCTTCAGATAGAAGCCCCTGTATGAATGTTGATACATGTGTTTTAATGTGTAAGGGATTCTGTAACTTTTAGTGATTTCACCTTGACTTTCTTGAGTATTCTTGTTAACCCTTTTTTATTGCGTTAGTGAGAACTCATTCTAGTCCATTACAGTGTCTTCCTGAAAAGCACTATCCATCATGATATTATTGCTGAAAGGGAAGTACGCATCCTGCTTACTTAGAATATTCCTTTAGCTGTGTTTGAATCACTGTCATTAGTAAGACTGCATTTACGGAGTGTCAGTTTAGAGCCAAAAGTACATAATTTGATAATTATAATTATATTGTAAATATTTTTCTGACTGGTTGCAATGATTGGAGAATTACATGCTTCAAAAACTGAAAGTTATCGGATATGTATAGGAGAGTCTGGGGGAAAAGGAACTTCTTCAGTGAGGGAGACCAGTGGTCCACTTTGCTTGCATACCTTTCCAGAGGCAGTCTGGGGATCTCTGGCCCTCTGTCAGCTGATGTTGAGGGATGGGCCTACACCGAACCAGGGCTTTGCTATTAATCTGCTAAAGCAAGGAGGATGAGTTTAGTGAACTTGCTACTTTTTTCTGTTCTGCAGCAGTTTTGAGTGTATCTTGTCTTACTGACTCAGGTCTGTGTGATTTTTTTATTATGCAGTTATGGTTCCTTTGTGTTGCCAGCCACTAACAGATGGCTTATTTCCTTAATCAAACAGTTATTTGATATGGGTATCTATCTAAACAGTATACATACTGGATATCTGGTGCTGGAAAAACAAATAGTTTCCAGTCCTCCTGAGGGTAATAGAAATATTTAAAAGTAAATTTTATCACACGAGTATTGAATTTTTAGATATTATAAGGACCCTTTTTTCAGTTAAAAAAAAGTCCAGACTAAGAAAAACAGCTGTCATTTTTTCCATATCTGTGCAGAAGCTCTTCAGAGAACTGTTATGTCTTCCTTGTATCTTTCTGTAAAAGTATGAGCATTATAATCATTTGAAATATCACTAGTTCTTATCCAGAGCACATCATTGCAAAAATTATGTCGTTCCTCTAGAAGTAAATGTGAGCTATGCTATGCTTTTATTGGAAAGAGTCAAATTACACCAGATTGTGTTTCAGCAGACTGTTGTCGTCACAGTGTTTGGGGATAAGACAGTTCCTTCACGAAGGTCTCTTAAGATTGGTAACCATATCTGAAATTATTTTTAAAACCCTATTTTTGATAAAGCAATTTCTTCTAAGTTGCATCTAGATGACAGATATTTATATTAAAGAAAAATAATCCTCTCTGATTATTGAAGAATGTTGTCTTAAGATAGAAAGAAATTGCCTGTAATTCAAATAAATTCAGTTAATTTTCTTGTGCGGATTGGCATAAGGTAGCATCTGTTCCTCCTGGTAGTCTATATGATATAGACTCTTCAGTCTACAGGAATGCAATTTAAAGGATGAAGCGTAATTTTACTTCATGGGTACTGTGGTCATGCTATAATGTCATCAACTCCATTTAACCAATCAGTGTTTTGTGCTGGCAACAGATTACTCATTCCTACCAGAAGATATTGTGCTCGCCAGAGTTCACCAGAAAGGGGACAGTTTTTCTACTGTTTTCATGACCTGATAGGCTCAAACCAGTTCTCTTATCAATTTTTTTTAAGAACATGAATGAAAGTAGCTCAATTAGGTGCTCCATAATATTTCTGAAAAATATTGTCCCATTTTCCTCTGATGTCATGTTGCACAAAACAGTATTTTAGAGATATTTAAAATGCAATCATCATTTGGTCTTCCGAATTTCTCTGATTCCCTTCTCCGTCCCCCCATCTGAATTTCTAAAAAAAACATCAAAACCCTTTCAGCTGAATTAGATCATAATTTGTGATGTATTGTTAGAAGTTGATAATACGTTTTTTATATTCTGTTCCATAGAAATCTTCATGTGAAAAGCTTTTCTGATAATGACTTTTCTGTAATACTCAATGGTTCTTGAATACCAGATCGCACACCACCATTCCGCAGTCCTCCCGTCTCTACGGAATCTTTCTGCTATATAGAAATTTCTTCTAAACCCAGAATAATTGTGTGATATCAATATTGTGAAGAATCGAAATATTGATCTTTCCATCTTATCCAGTAGTTTATCTGCTAAGACAAATGACCCAGTAATTACACGAATCTGGAAATAATTTATATCTTCATATTAATAAGCTGAATGCAATTAATAGAAGTAATTGTATAGCATGAAGTCGTGAACTATTGAACATAAAATTTTAAAGAAACTATAGATCATAGAATCACAGAATATTTCAAGTTGGAAGGGATGAATTGGGATCATTGAGTCCAACTCTCTACTCCTTGCAGGACTACCTAAGATAACCCATATGATTAAGAGCATCATCTAGATGATCCTTGAACTCTGACAGGCAAGGTGCTGTGACCACTTCCCTGGTGTTCCTGTTCCAGTGACTGACTATCCTCTCAGAGAAGAACCTTTTCCTAATGTCCAAGCTGGACTTCTTGTGACTCAGCTTCATTCTATTTCCTTACGTCCTGTTGCTGGTCACCAGAGAGAGGAGATCAGCACCTGTTTCTCTTCTGCCTCCCTTGAGGAAGTTGTAAACTGCAATAAGGTCACCCCTCAGCCTTCTCTTTTCCAAGCTGAGCAAACTAAGTGTCTTCAGCTGCTCCTTGTAAGTCTTGCCCTTTACTAGATTTTACTCTTCGTGATACTATAATTTCCAGCAACAATACCTAGCTTTTCCTCTAAAAAAAATATGTTTTTTTTTTAATGGGAGAAATGCAAAATTTGGAATGCTTTGAAAAAATTTGCATTGATATTCTCCTTTCAATGAAGTTTTTTGTGCTTTAATCATGGTACTGACTTCAGTCCACGAGGAATCAGAATCCAAAGTGCTCAAATTTCAGGTGACTGCCCTAGCTTTCTACAGGCTCCTAGAGTTGAGTATTCTTATAGATACATGTCCCATTATTTAGACTCATGAAAGCTGTCATTCTCACCAGCTCGTTATTTCTTTGCCTCTCGATGACTTTTCAAGTATTTTACACAAATTGGAAAAGTAACAGCAGGAAATAAGAGAAAACCATCTCAGAATAATAGTTGTGGGCACACTCCTGGGAGATGCAAGGTACAGGTTCAAATCCTCTCAATTAATTGTGTGGCTCCCAAACCTCAGATAAGTAACTGACTAAAAGGCTAAAAAATAAAACTGTTAAATGTTTCCAATAAAAGAGGAAGGTGAATGCCATTTGTGGTTTCAGTAGTCATAATTTCACCTGAATTTATGAACAGATGATTTAGCACTCTGTCTGATGCAGTTGATTCTTTCAGTGATTTTACTCTACAAACTTTTTTTCTTTTAAATACAAAAGAGCATAAAAATGTCTTGAATAACCTTTAGCACAAGATCAGACCAAATGTCTCCTTAACTACATTCCCTGCAGCTAAGTCCTGTATACGGTAAACTCTATGGGCACCCAAGGGTTAGTAGTTTGGTTCCATTTCCTATGGAATATTTTCTTCCAAACCTTTTGCCTTGATCACAGATTTGACATGACAGCTTTTCATGTGTCCCTGAGTTTGGGGGGGGCTTCACAGTGAGTTGGTGTGCTGCTTTGGATCATTTCTTTAAAGTAAGCACCCTAAAAGTGGAAAGGGCTTTGAATCTCAAAATGCAGACTTTAGCATGATTGTATATTGTAGACATCCAACATCATCACTCTGAATTCTTTTCAGTACAGGAAAAGCACAGGGTAAGTAAAAATTGAAATAAGAGGTTTGTAAACAAAAGTGCCCCCCTACACTTTTTTATGTCCTTGTAGAGTCTTTCAGACTGATTCCAAATATAGCAATGTTCAGTATCTTTCAGGTTGCAAAAATTCTGTACAACTCCCACTCGATCCCAAGTGTGATCTTGCTTCTGATACCTCAGTCACCTGTCTATCTTTTCCCAGATTACTTCAGTAGTCTCCTATTCCCCACATTTGCCTTAGATTCCCTTCAGGCTTTCTTTCCTCACTCTTGGCTTGCTTTCACCTACCTGACTGCAAAAGTCTTCCCATAACCTAAGCAGGCTCTATCTGCTCTGTCTGCACTGTTTATCTTGCTCTTTTTAGCATCTACAGTGTTGGGGTAAACTTGTTAGTTTTCTGAGCTGGACTCTCAGGAGGGGCTTCAGATACTTCTGGAGGTTCCCTGAATTGACAAAAGGGTAAATCAGATTTCAAAGTAGACAAAAGAGAAGCAAATATATTTCCCAGATTCTGGAGTATGCTGGAGTATTCTACATCTCACATTAAATTAGCAGATTATCAGAAGACCAGAGTCCTATTTGAACTAATCAAGTACAACTGATAACTGCAGTTAAAAAAAAAAAAAAGTCTCCTAAATCAGCTTTATTCTTCTTATACAGTTTAAATGCCCCAGCTGAGAGGCCCAAATGCGCTAAAGCTGTTGTACAACCACACAGTAGGAGACAGTTCCCGTCTCAAAAAACTTGCAGTTGAAATGGATGAAATACTACTGAGCATAGCACTATTGCTCTCTTGACAGAAAGGCTGAATTTAACTGACACACTCCCTAGCTCGAGGTCAGTGAAGGACTATGACAAAACTGGAAACTGAACCAAGATCTTTGGACCCCCAGTCTAGCACCTGAGCCAGATGACAATCCTTCAAACCATGCAAAACGTCACCATTTGTTTTCATATGAAGTGCTTTCTTTCTTGCTGGTCGTTCTCCAGCACCTTTTTGTGTGGCTTTCTGTCTCTGCCACAGAGCTTTCCTCCTCTAGGTGCTATTCTGGCAACACAGCAGCTATTAAAATTAAGCCTTGTGCATCTACAGCCTCTGTAAACAGTTTTCAAAAGTGAAAGTGTTTGATAGCAATAGCCTGCACCAACCAGCACTGCGCATTTTTTCTCTCTTTTTTTAAAAAAACAAATTTCTGTCTTCCCTATTCTGTAATTTTTCTTTCCTTTCTACAGTCCTAACATGTCAAAGCCTGTGCAAAGTCAAAGTGTTTGCAGCAAATTAAAATAAAAGTCAGAAATTCACCAAAATAATATGTAATTTCTGCGAGTAGATTTTACTGTGTGATGCTCTACTGAAATCTTCCTTCTCCAAAACGTAAAACCAGAGCAAGGTAAAGCTATGGTATTGTTTAGCAATCAAATTTATTTTCTTCTCATTCTGACAAACTTTAGTCGTTGCATATGTGCATTCAGTAAGCACAGAGTTTACTTTCATTATTAAGATGCTAAAACAGCACAATTGGTGCCAGAATCTGTTTCCAAAATACAGTTGAAGTTATCAGAGGAAAAAAATGAGGACAGTTTATTTGTCTTCTGTATTCCATTTTTCTCAAATAAAGGGCTTTACTTGTCCTTTTCCTAGAAAAATTAAGATATACAGTATGAACTCAAGAGTAATACAGGACACAGCTTCTTGAAAGCAATACTGAAATCCACAGTACTATTTCCATTTAAAAACATGGACAACTGTGAAATACTGTTTGCTAATCAAATATTACATCACCCATTTTCCCATAAGGAAGGGACAGATGTTTCTTCAAAACAAGTCTAATGGCAACTTGCAGAGATAAGAGGGCCATCTTAAAGAACTTTTGGGAAGGCTGAAGTAATGAATTTAATTTACCTGTCTGCATCACTAATGAACACTTATCTTCCAGTCTTATAAATGCTGTAACAAGTTTTCTGCCCAGGAAGGGAAGGCTTAGAAATAGATATAGGGAATCTTGACAGGGACAAATTATATTAAATAAAATAAGAATAAAAAGAATGTAGTTTAGTAGTTTCTGGGCTTCTTATTCATTGTGGGGAGGCATGTCTGAAAGCACCATTTTGTGAATCAAAGTGGTCTTGAGAAATTAAATTATCTTTTTATGTTAAAAATGTATTTGTAGACAGTGTGATTCTTTTGCTTTTCCTGTAGTTAAGGAAGAAAGGAGAGAGATTTTTGGAGACACTTAAAAATAACTGATCCAGCAAAAATTTGTGATGCCAAAGAAAAGGTGTTAATCCATTAATATAATCGGAAAGAGCTACAGAAAACAGAGGAAATGTCAGTTGTCCTGCTGTCCTCCTCAGCTCTGGCCTGCTAGTGACACTGTAACATCAGGGACAAGGCCTTTCTTGGAAGCATGGGTGGCGGCAGGGAGAGAAGGCAGTGTAGTCACATATGATCACCCTGACAGGCAAGGGGAGGACAGACATATGTGGGATATATATTGATAACATATCGTGAACTTTGTTGCTCCAAAAATGTTGGGTTAGAAACCTGGCTCTAGCAAAAATAATCAAGATAGTGTATGGAAATGCACTACATGGCTGAGATTGTGGAAAAATCCCAGTCATAGACTAACCACAGAGACGGTACAATAAGAACAGTCAGGACTTGGTTAGCTCAACCTTCATGGAAACAATGTGCATAAATACATTTATTTTGTGAATGTGATAACAAAATTCAATTTTTTTTTTCTGGTTGTAAACAGAAAAAAATGTTGTGGCTTTGATGGATTGGATTTCTACTTTAATTCAGCAGGAAGCTCTGAATATAGTAAAGGACAGCATTGCCCTTAGTTGGATTTTTTTCTAGAATTTTGTAGACCTGCCTGTCACCCAGTGTCCCACTCACCTCTGCAGAACAACTAGAAACCTCCTTGCTTTTGGCATTTATTAGTTTTAGAGCATCCAGTGAGCAAATCATTTTTCCTGAAAAGAGTTCTCTCAAGGTAATCATGATGCTTAATAGTCAGTCACCAACCCATAAACTATGCAGCCCCTTTTATATGTAATGAATTCTGAGTAATTAGCACATTTCCAAAACATGAAGTCCAGCTATGGAGCACTCTTAGAAATAAGGACAAAATCTGTTGTACACATCAGTTTCTTTAAATAAATCACCTTTCCGTTGGCATACTGTCCCCCAACTGGCGATGATGGGACTACTCAGTTTATCTTTGCCGAATCCTGCATGCTGCAGGCTCTGTTCAGCAGGAGGTAAGTCAACAGGTCCAGCTCTGGACATCTGTGAGGAACTGTGGCAACAGGGTTCAACCACTTCCTAAAGTGAGCACTGACTGGCTTTTCTGCCAGGCAACATAAGAGAGATACAGCTCAGTGGTCCAGGAAAATAAGCAGTAGGGCTGAATCTCTGCCAGGACTGGGAGAGACAAGGCAACTGGGGTTTTGATGAAGTGTGGAGAAAAAACTAGCCGTATGCCAATCAGCCATTTTAATTCTGCAAGATATTATCTGTTATCCTGTTTAGAAGAGTACAGAGGGATTATTTTCTACTCTGACTCTCTCCACTCCTAATAAGAAAGCTTGGTTCATCCTTATTTCATTATTTTCAAAATGAAGTAAACATGAAGGAAACAGGTAAAATCTGTTATTTTTAGTTAGTAATAGCTCCAATAACTTGTTTCATCTGTTCTTTCTACCTTCTTATCTAGATCCTGCCTGTGTGTATGTTGTGACAAATAAAATGTGGTATGGTATCAAAGCATCTGATCAACGGTACAAAAAATAAAGTAAGACTAAAGATTGGTTGATATTCTTCTCTATCCTTGTGATAAAGCTTAGTGAGACATATAAGTTACTAGGAAAAGCATAGATGTTTGCTTTGCTACGTACAAAAATGAAGTATTCCTACAGAACAAGAGGAACTTAGGCAACTCTTCAGCAGTAAATTCAAATGGCCAGTTTGAAATTTGTGTACCAATTTTCATGTGCATCTTATTCAAATGGACAGTTTGAAATTTGTGCACCACTGTGCTTCAGTGTGAAATGCCTAATACCGGATTGCGAACTCTGCAGAAAGCCAGCAGTTGCAGTTGGAAATGGACCCATTGCCAGCCAGAAGACCAAGAGGAAAGGTATAGCTAAGTTCAGCCCAGACAGTGCGCAGCCCTCTGAGACCTAAACCATGAGAAATGTTGGTGGAAAAAGGCAAGGAGGAAGTCTTACATTTCTGAAGAACTCACTGCCTTACCTAGGGCTCTAGGAAAAACCTCTGCCTGCTCAGGTCTGCATACAAGCTACTGTATTGCCAGCATCTGGACTGTTTCCTACATGGACATGACTGATGTTCATCTGTGTCTTTTATAATGCAGGCAGGGAAGAAGGGTGCTGGTCCTAGCGCAAATTTTAAGTAAAAGCAAGGGTACTTGCCAAATAGATATTGCTACCAAAACAGTTGTACATCACGGATGCGTCAACATTTGTCATTAGATGTTTGCTTGTGACTTTAATTTGAACTAAGTTGAAGTAATTTGCCAACATAAACTTAAAAATATTGAATTTTCTACTTTTTTATGCTGTAGTAGGGCTTCATTCGGAGAGCTAGCAACTATTCTCAGAAGAGGTGCTCTTCTCTGCTTCTGAAGAACTGACCTTTGCATTTCTCTGTTGTTCATTACAAATCAATCTATGATTTCCACTCCTCTGTTGCCATTTTTATTATTACCAGCGTTCTGTTCCTCTAGCTTTCCTGTACTCTGAAGCAGCAGATGGCTCAGAATCACCCTCTTAAACTTTGGTGAGAAAAAGTTGGTAAGCTGACTCTAGAGTGATCAACTTTTCAGAAGGGGTTGCTGGAGACCTGTTCTGAAGAAATCAGTAGCAGTCCTAAGCCAAGTGTGAAATATCCATTCTTCTGAAAATAAGCCTGCTTAAGCCAAAATGTTATCCTCTCTTTCACATATTTCTCCTTATTGACCATTTCAGTAATATGTTCCTTCCTGCCATGTCTTTCTTGTGCTTTGTGGCATGCTTTTATTGTGGGTTGTTACTGTATATCTGATCTGTGAACGAGTATTGCCATTCTTGGCACTATAATTTGAGATCCCATTGTTTTTGTTATGTCTAATTTTAGTAAAAAAACTTCCAGTTTAGGTCAGTTTCTTTTGGTAAGACAGGATAGCAACTGGAAGAATTATTTACTTTATTTTAACAAGAAGTTGAAAAGAGGGGGAGAAAGCACCTTGTTTTGGTCAATTTTTGACTCCTGAAAGGATATAAATAAAGTTCACCTTCATTTTAGCAAGAGACTAACAGAATCATCAAAATCTACATGTTGTTCTAGCAGCACAAAGAAATTCTCCCCCTGTACTGTGCACTGGTGAGGCCACACCTTGAGGTCTGTGTTCAGTTTTGGGCCCCTCACTACAAGAAAGACATTGAGGCTCTGGACAGCGTCCAGAGAAGAGTGACAAAACTGGTGAAGGGACTGGAGAACAAGTCTTATGAGGGGCAGCTGAGGGAACTGGGTTTGTTTAGCCTGGAGAAGAGGAGACAGGCGGGAGACCTTATGGTTCTCTACAACTACCTAAAAGGAGGTGTCAGAGGTGGGTGTTGGTCTCCTCTCACAAGTGACAGGTGATGGGACAAGAGTGAATGGTGTCAAGCTGCATCAGGGGAAATGTAGGTTGGACATTAGGAGAAATTTCTTCACCGAAAGGGTCATTGGGCACTGGCAGAGGCTGCTCGGGAAGGTGGTGGAGTCGCCATCCCTGGAGGTGTTTAAAAGGCGGGTACATGAGGTGCTTGGGGACATGATTTAGTAGTAGACAGGTAAGGCTGGAGTTGATGATCTCTGAGGTCTTTTCCAACTAACGATTCTATGATTCTATGAATGTTTCATAATTATAGATTAGTACAACCTTTCTTCTCAGTATTTTCCTTCTCATTCACTGAGGGATTTATCTGCTTCCTAAAACTAGTCTGAAATCATGCAAGAAGAAATAGGTGCCCATGAAGACAATTCCTGTGAAAATTCACAGGAGAAAGTTTATATGTGGCCTTCAGGACTTAGAATAGATATCTTGCAGTAATCAAAATCCAGACGGATTATTGATTACTGTGTAGTAAACCAACAAGGGAAATCTTTGTGGCATAAGAATTTAAAGCATAAGTTCTTTGTAACAGGACTTAGTCTTCTTATATCTTCTGTGATATATCTGCTTGTTTCAGTGATACATACAGAAAACCATTTGTATAATTCACAATGTGACTTTTTCAGGCTTTTGCTAGCAAATGATCTGTAATGCGCCTCATGTTGGTTTGCCTTTTAAAAATAAAATAAATATTTTGAACTGATTTTGATTGCATTCACTTAAATGTTTTGAGCAAATATTACTAGGATATTTAGGACACAGATTTACTGTCTGAGCATGCTATCTGTAATGACCCAGTAGACCAGAACATCTTCAGAAGAGCTGTCACAATCTATCAAGCCAATGATCTGTGAAATATAAATTGTCTATGGAAGTTGTTATGGGCCATTAGGTAAATAATAATACCTATTTTATAAACTCCATAATAACTTTATATTTATTACAGCAGATCAAATTGATAAGATAAAATAAAACCCAACCTGAGCCTCCAACTAAAACTTAAACTTCTCTGATAGTGAAAAATTGTCTTTGTGTTTTGTCACACACATTCTTTTTATTATCACCTAGTGTAAAATGGTGTACAACCGGTACAAAATGTCAGAGTACTCAAACAGTCTATCTTCATAGCATTTTCAGCCTACTTTTGAGAACAAAGTCCTTCTCTATGCTGGCATAGATAAATTGCAATAGTCTTTGGCAGAACTGAAGGAGAAATTTCTTGAAATGTGCACAAAATTCTAAAATACAGCAATTAACAAAACTAATTGCTATGAATTCCCTCTGAGTTCTCTTGGAGGCATTAATTTTGAGAGTTCCATTCCAGCTGCTATATCAGAGTGTTTCAAAATATTTAGTGTGTTTTTACCTCTGAGGAAGAGGGCAGGAATCTGATCCCCATGTTTTATGAAGGAGACTCTGAATCGCACAAGTTAGAATTCATCTCTCCTAAAACTAATCATCCAGAAGTTAGGCACTGAGCAAAATAGACTTTATTTTCTTGGAAGAAGAGAAACATCCCCATTGGCAGGATTCAGCCACAATAGGTAACTGAAGCATACATTTATGCTTCTGTTGAGAGGTATGCTGGAATTGGCAAAGCTTGTCTCTAGGCTGTTCCTCCAGGCTGCCTTGCTGGTAAGTTGGTTTCTGCTTGTGGCTGTTTCCTTGGTAAATCCAGGTGCTTTTCTCCAGAAGGGCCCCAGAGTACAATGCAGCACACATGACCAATTCAAAAATCCAGAAACCCTAAGCTCACAAGCAAGGTCTTTAAACAAATGTTATACTAGTGTTTGAAGTCATTCTACTGCTATCTGCTGATAGGTAAACGTTAGTGTGATGAACGCCACCCAGCATTTGTCTGAGGTAGCACAAGAAGTGTTGAGTAAAGCAAACAAATGAAGGGACTATACTAGACTGCATGATCTAACTAGAGTATTTAAACTTAATATTTTTAATAGTGGTCTATTTTCTTTGGAACTTTTCTTCCTCTGGTGGCTTTTTAATGCCCAAGTTTGATTCATATGTCAGAACACTGTATAGGAGCTCAGGCTAGGAGAGTCATCAGAGGGCTGAACAAGGTTTTAAGCAGCCATAGGAAAATTTAATGAAAAATAGACAAAGCAAGCACTAACATTATTAGAATTAGCTAATATTAGTGGTGTAAGCTAACTGCCAGTTGACTTAACTGAGTTACTAACTACTGGAAAGGCTTAAATTTCTTTGGTACCTGAAGAATGACAAATATGACAGTCTTTACAGCAGCATAGAGGGTCTCTAAGCTTGATCATTTTCCCAGACTACTTAGTAGAAACTATAAACAATGCAAACATGGAGAAACATGACCTACTTGAGAGGAATTACCATGACTTCTTTAAAGGGAAGTTCTGCTTTATAAGTCTCTTGGCCTGCTTTGAAGGTGCTTGAAAATATGCATAAAAATGAACATGTGAATATAGACTACTTTAATTTTTAAGGAGCTTTTGGCAAAGGTTTTTAAGGAAACGAGGCTGGCATTGGATAAGGTAAATTATTATGGATAAATAATCAAAGACAGAAATGAAGTTCTGCATTGCTGTCTCTTGAGACTTGTCGTGGTCAACATATTCATAGAAGACATAGGAAAGGGGATGAGTGGAGGTGATGATACAAATATTTGTCAAGACAAGGGTGAACTGAAGAATTGCTGAAGAATTTTGCAAGTCTGAAAGATGGGGCAATAAAATTGAGATTAAATTAAATGTAAAATGTGAAGGGGTATACTGGGGAAATACAATCTAGGTTCACTTATGAATGGTGGACTCTGAGCTGACCATTAATATTCAGGAATGTGACTTGTGGTACCTATAGAAATGTAGGTATTTTTCATGCTGTGTAAGTATTTGTTACACAGCTAATTATTTCTGTAGCCTTTTTGTCAATGTCTCAGATGGCACAGCCAGTTTGAAAAAATAAGTCATTACATCTTTCCATCCACAGTGGATAATTACTAGTATGTATCTTGGATTCCATTTAGAACATGACTGATTACAACTAAAATTGTATAGCATGACTCATCAGTTGATAATTAGATCTCCCCTCATAATGTACCTAAGTTGTCTCACCATAATCTATAATGATAAAGGAAAGAATGACTGATTTCATGCTTTTGGCAAGCAGAAGCTGCAGTTTTCTAATATAACGACAATAAGGAAATTGATAGGTTTCTTTTATATTGACTTGTATCTTTTTGCACCTTTCATTCAAAGCAGTCTTGCTGTCCTTTAATTGATTTATTTTTATCTCATTTCCCCCTCAGTTTCCTGTCTTACACTCATATTTCCCGACAGCAAACAAAGATAAATGAGAATCAAAAAGAGAGCTGCATCTTCAATACGGACAGACTTTTTTTAAAGACTTAACATCACAGAATACCAGCAAAAAATCCACTACCAGAAACCACATGATATTACAAGTATTGCACTAAGAGGAGCTACTGATGTAGGTGCTGTTTTGAAATGTCTGGTAAATATTGGGGCATGATGTGCTATCTCAACAGAGTCTGGATCTAGGGCTTGATTAATCAAAAGCACAGATTAATTTAAAACTTGGTTTGGGGCTTCAAGCATTGATAGTCAGTTTGTATGATTCTGCATTTGTTTCTGAGAAGTAGGATGGGAACTGTGACCTTAATCCTCTATGTATTTTGATACGTATTTATCTTACTAGGTTCTTTTTATCTCATTAACACAATAAAGCATTTTAAGTAATTAAAAGTTTAACGTTGACTTGTGTGCAAATTTTGAACATCATCCAATCTATATTGGAAGCAGTGAAATAGCCAAATTATATTAGTGTGTTGAAATACTTAGGCAACAGAAGCAATGAGAATTAAACAGATGAATACTTAACATCATCAGCTTTATAGTATCTGCATCATGTAGCCAACATGCAAATATTTTTCCTGTTTAAGTATGAAGAAAGGTGACCAAGGAGGTACCTTTCAAACCTACTTTCCTGCACTTACTAAGAAACCGATTTAATCAGTCTTAATCCTGATGCACATATTGAGTCCAGTGGATCTGCTTTACACAGCAAATGTAAGCACATGCATGACTGCCTGGAAGAAAGGAGCTTTTGTGTTTGACCATATAGTTCTCTGATCTGGTTGCACATTGAACGGAATATTAAGGATCCCTTTACATCTGACTGATAGCTCAAATGCAGAGTCAGGGGGTTTGAAGGATGAAAAGCTTATTTTCATAACTAACCTTCAACTATAATCCCAATGCAAACTTAAAAGATGTATCTACACATTAATAATACTTTAATCATTCCCAAATGCAAATCAAGATGCATAATTTTTCCATAAATCAACACTGTTATACACTTTATGAAACTGTATGTTCAATGCTATTCTCTGGAAAAACTAATTAAAATTGTCAGTTGATAAAGTTAACAAATGATTGTATTTCCTATATAGCACTTAATATAAAATATTCAGAAACTAGAACCACTACAAAAATTATATTGAGAAAATCCACAGGTCAAACTTAAGGTTGTTCTGTAATGATGAAAAATGGATTCCTTTTATGTAAATGTGAATAATATATGAATAATGTATGTTTGTTATGTAGGCAATGTAAAATTTATTATGTTCTTTAATATTCACTGCTTGGCTTTTGAATGCTTTGCTTTGTAAATGATGCAATAGGTAAGTACATCTGTGTCATTTAACAGCCTAAATGTTTTGTGTTAAAACAGAATTTAGTCATCTGCAAAGGTTAGGACTGTTTTAAAGACACAGAAATTTAAACCTGGTGATTTGTCTGACATACTTTGAAACTTTTATGAAAACCTCCCTGAAGAACCTGACACTTGAAATAATCGAAAGATAACATGTATACTACTAGTATTAGTGAATCCCTTTGTGTATCTAACACCTATATGGACCTGTGAAGATCTATTTGTGTGTTTTCTGAAGTTCCTCCTACTGGTTTAGTGCTCTAGGGCTGCTGCAAGCGTCTTCTTCTGTTCTGGCAGCTAGTCAAGGGCAAAGTAAATCCTTCCTTCCCAGGCAGGTAATGGGTGCCATATTGGATGTTATTTTAAGACCCGTACTGTAGGAAATGGAGACTTTCTCAGGAAGGGGCTAGTTTAAAGGTTTGCTGGCTTATGATATAACCGGCTAGTAGTGGAGATCAGGTGACTAGTCCAAATTAGAGTCTAATTTGAAGACTCAGTGAGGTGAAAAGCTATTCTCTGTCAATGCTTTCTTCTTAACAAAGAGGGTTATGGCTAGTCCTTACTTTCAAACAGCCCTCAAACAGGAATGAATGAATGAATGCTTGTAGCTGCTTAAACAGGAAATTCACTGGACTCCCAGAGAACTTGCAGAAACCTGATTCTACAAGTCCTGACTGCAGGATAAGGAATGGCTCAACACCTCCATAGTTTTCCTCTCCTTTTCTGAAATGAGAAAGGGGTCGCTTCCCTGAGAGTGAACACATGCTCTTACACAGATGTCTTTGGAAAACAGCCTAGGTGGATAATGGTTGCAAAGCACCTTTAGAGTGTATCTGACCAACAAGGGCACACACAGAGCCCAGTTCACCCGGCATGGGAAATATAGGCCAGCTCTCCGTAAGGAGAGGTATTAGTTCTTGCTTCCTTGCAGGTCAGTCTTTCACCTGCAGACACTGAAGGGCTTTACAAAAGAAACAGGCATCACAGTCTCCGTGAATGAGTGTGCATGCAACTTTAGGAGAGTAAGGTGGTTTGTGCAAGGCCAGCATTACAGACAGAAATAAAGACCAGTCTCTGCAAAAAATTTTGATGTGGTTCTAGAAGTTGCCTGCATGACACCTTGTTTTCTTTTTGAGTTTTGCTTCTTCTGTAAACGTAGTTTTGAATGCTGAAGAGCTGGGCTACTTGTAATGCATTAGAAAGTAATAGATACAGTTTATACAAACCCCACAGAATATGTGGACTGTTTGCACGTCCTTAATCATTCAGTGGGTTGCTGTTTAAAGTCACTCATCAGGCTGCCGTATGGGATTCTTGACAGGAAGAAATCTAGGGGTTCCTTGCAGTTATAAAGTCAGTGTAAGATACATGCTTAGAGCTCTCTGTCTCACTGAAAACAGTCCTTGTTAGCTAGCTTTTGTCAGGCGGAACACAAGTGCATTTCTTGCTTTTAGTCTTGTATTCATGCTGCCAGATGGTACTAAAAAGGAAAAAGAGGAAATGAATCACCCTCTCTAATAATTTTCATTGTTGGCTCTGCCATTGCATGCCTGCTTCATCTGGATGAATGTTCCCACGGGGTAGCTGGTGATCTCCAAACTATTTCAGACTGATCTCTCCTTCAACCCAGCTTTACCAGTCCTGAATTCCACAAAACTGCTTTGTCTGGAGATCTGCATAGTTCTGCTGCAAACAAAATCAATGGCTTAACATTTTCTCTTTTATTTTGCAAGCCCTGATATCAGACTTATTTAAGCATCTGGCCCCAGTAAAGTCATGCTAAACTTCGTTTGGGTTTGTGTTGTGAATTCTAAAGCAACGAGTTATTCTTCATAGTCAGGCATGGATGACGGCACACCAGCATTTGAACGCTGTCACTGAGATGCTGAACAGTGCCTCTGTTGTTAGAAAGAATGGCTGGCTATTGCTTCCTAATAGGAACCATATTTGATGGCTTTCTTATATTATTTAGCTTTCCAGTTGGGGTCACGATTATACTTGCATGTATAAATTAAAGCCAAACAGCTGCCTCTTTGCAGCATGTCTTAGTGTTTTCTGGTGTTATTTTCTTCTTGTTACGAGTGTGGAAACACCAATGTTGATACTAGGTGCAAAATTTAAACAATAACAAGACCTTCTTCATTGCCTAAGCACTGAAGCAATAAAACTTGCATATCAAGAGGAATTGAATGCACTAGGCTGCATACATAAACCTCCAGAAAGCACATCTCATAGCCACTTGTAATAACAACCTGAAAGCTGGAAGTTAGAATTCAAAATCAGTATGTGAGACTAATCCTGCTTCCCTAGAATAAAGTGGAACTGTCTCTCAGGTACTTGAGCTCGAACCTGTACCAGAGGAAAATACAAAACTGCTTGAAAAATCCAATCTGTCCTATTTCATCATTGTTGCATCATCCTAGCATAATAAAGATATGAATCCAGTGCTTCTTACAAAGTATTGGATCTTAAATCCTTGATATCACAGGCTTCGAGCCTAAAATGTAGTCATACGTTTTTGTTTTTTCCCTTCCTCCACAGAATGCAGTCAGCTGGGAAAAGAACATTTCTCAGGTTACTGCTGCTATTCACATTTTACTGGAATCTGGAAGTCTCGGTGAAGACTGAATGCAGCCAGTAAGCACCACTGAGTGCATGGGTCGGCCTTTGTATTGCAGCGGAGGCAATTCTGAAGCCATTGATACAAACACTTAAGATTGGATAAGTCTAGAGGAAGAGGGTGATCGGCAATATTCAGCAAGGTGCTTGACATTTTCTGACACTTGCTAATAAAGTATATTAGGCTCAATATGCATATGCCGCATTTTCAAAACCCCTTCTCACATGTTTACCCGATAACTGTTTCCAGCATATCGTACTCTAGTGTGTTGTTACTATAATACCTGTAAATCTTTTAACAGCAGAACTATCTGCCTCAGCGGTAGCCACGGCTGATGCCTTCTAAAGCCACAGACCTCTGTTAGTAGGCAAGGCATTAGCTCCCATTCTTTTTCTCTTTATGGTCATACACGATGTGCTCTCTTAACCACTGCTCCAGAGACAATAGGTTGTTTTGAGGCTTTCAAAGTGGAGCTGAGCAACTTTGCCAGCTCTGCTGTGGTAGTTTTATGAGTAGTAGATAAGAGGAGACTGAGAGCTCTGTGCTATTCCTGTTATCTCCTCTTGTATCCCTGCTGTGTACTGGCAGTTGTCCGGTTGCATTTGCAGACCTACTGTGAGACTGAATGCAGCTTGTCTAATATCTTCTTAGACCACAGTGGCTGACAGAGCCCCAGGTCATTTAGCTAAAAAATGCTAAGAAGAAGGAAAGAGCCAGCTGTGTTTTCCAGCACTTTTACAAATGTTCCTTGCTCTCTGGGGAGTCTTGCCCACCCTTCCACTGTACTCCCTCCCTCCCCTCCCTCACCCACCCCCACCCCCACCCCCCTCTCCTCTAATATTTTAGTTTGGTTTGAAAACAACAGCCTGACTTAGTTGCAGTCAGCCACTGTGCACTAATGTGTCAAGTGACAAATTATGGCTAGTATGGTCTTTATTGTGTACATTCTTCTTTGAAAAGGTGAATGAAAAATAGTTTGAATATTGTGTGAGATGAGGCACTAAACTCAGAAAAATAGGATTATTCTACTATTAAATTCAATGGGGAGACAGCTCAGAAAGCAAGTGTCATGTAAGTGTGGGAAAAGGAGAAAATGGGAAGTATACTGGAATGTAATTTAACTGTAGAGTGAAGTACTTGAAGTCATCGTCTTCTTATTTTCTTTCCCCATACCTCACAGATTTCTCTCTTTGCAGTGCCAGTTTTAAAGCTGCTGCTGCTGCAAAAGCTGAAAGAAGCAACAGAGAGCATTACTGAGCTTCTTGACTCTGATGGAAATGGTTGTCGTAAGGACAACTGATCTCCAGAAGAAAGAGGTCCAAATGCAATGCTAATGTCCTCTCTTCAGTTCAGAAACTATTGTGATGATCTTCCTTTCTGATAACTGAGTGTACACGTGAGATGGAGACCTGAGGCAATGGTAGTTTGTTATCAGTCCCCCTGCACTCCTGGACTTATTCCTGTTGGGCTGAAACCAGGCTTTGCTTTTCATCAGATTATTCCTTGGTGAAAGCTTTCAGAGCAAAGCAGAAAGGAAGTGAATAATAAATAACTAAAAGGGGAGAGAGTAAAGAAAGCAAGATGGAGTTGTGTGGGAGATGGAAGGAAAGGTGCATTTTAATTCAAAGGTTAAATTGCCGCTTACAAAGCCATACTTTTTTGTCACGTTTAATGGAAAGTAATCAACAAATGTCATTCGACTGATGAGACTGCCTTCTTTAAGATCAAGGCATTTTTTAAGTGGAAGTGCTGAACAGTGTAATTTATTTTTTCTTTTTAACAAGAGTTTTGTTTTTCATTAATGAAGTAAAAATCTCTAGGGAAGGAGACCATATAGAATGAATTATACATTACAGATTTCATAGAAATGATTTAGTGTTAACACGTGTTTTATTCTTCCGATGGAATAATGAATCTCATGTGATTTACTTCAAATGGAGTTTAGGACCACTTCTGCTTTCTGAGGTGGGAGGAGGGCTGTTCATCAGAAGCACTAGCAATTTTGCTTGTATTTATTTTTTACCTCCACTCAGAATTTTGTCTCTGTGTGTTCCCCATCTGATATACAGCACCACACGTACAGAAAGAGGAAGATAATATGATTGTATTTTGCTTGTCTACATTGCACTTGCTCCACAGATGAATTGTTTCTCCTTAGAAATTATTTTACATAACTCTCTTAACACACATTCCCAAGCTCACTGGCTACCTTCTAATGCCAAAATACATCTGAGGTTCAAAAATGCAGTGAGCCTTGGTCTATAGTGATTTTATCTGCAGGTTGTATATTGTGTTAGTGAAAATCTTTCAGACACCAATATGATGTTAATGTCTTTCCTGCAGTGAAAGAGAGTAGAAACTGGCAAATTTGTGCCTTGTGAGCTTCACCGTTACCTTTCTCTGTGTTCTATCAGATATTCAGGGATTTCTTTTTTAATTTTTTTTTCCCTAGCAAAAAAAAATTCAAGAAACCAGGTGTGAACTTGATCAGTCAGCTGTTTCTACATTAGTTCATCTGGATGTTATGTTCCTTACACTCTTATCTGTGTATTTATATAGCGATAAAGGTGATATACTTGTAAGAGCTCTGATGTGATTTTATATAGATTTAAAAGATTTCTAAGAGCTATGTTTGTAGCAGATCCTTATGAATGAAAGCTTATATTCAAGTATCTTCCATATTCTAGCTGAAATTTTTATAAGCTACCTTTTTACAAGTTATCAGTTTAACAGGTAAACTTACACACATTGACACTCTTGGTGAAAAGCGAGCTATAGTAATCACCTCAGCTAAGGCTTTTGTATGTGTTTGGCTTGTCAGCATCTCTGCTTTTATTGCATACTAAAAGAATGGTGCATCCTTGCTCATTGTGCAAGTGGAGGGGTAAGTGAAAGTTCTCCTAAGTCTGCAAGCAGCCTGGAAAACTGATTCATAGGGCCTTGATATCTCCCGTGCAGGTCTATAAATAGTATTGAAATCTCTTGAATCTTCTCTGCTGCTATTCCATTAATACCACTCCAGAAGCAGATTCTCTCTACAGCCGACTAGAAAGCCACTTTGTTTTCTTACATTATATGACATTTCCCTCTTGGCCAGTCTGGTCTGGCTGTTTGGTGACACCCTTGCTAACAAATGCTCAGGGGCTTAATTAGGTAACATGCCTTCACCTTGCTTTGTACTCATGCTGTTTTGATACTCTCTTCTGCCAATCACTCAGCTAAATCTGACCACCACAATCTCCAGCATGAAACATAATAAGAAAACTTGTTTTATTCAACTAACACTTGATATCTTCAGAACAAGATTTGTGAATTTAGTTCTGGTTTGTATTTAAACTAATATCTTGTCCTGCCTTATTCGATTTCAGAAAGGTTAACATGTATTTCCCCAAGATCCACAGACTAGAGCAACAGCCACCTGCTCATTAAATGAACCACTGACATTTATGAACATTACATTCATAAGCTGGTGTCTTATACTATGTGTATATTTAGGAAAATGAGCTACAAAAGAAGCAAGTTGCTTGTAGTTCTGCCTCTATTTAAGTTTGCAAAAATCAATGAGGCTTTACCTACACACAGTGTGTCATCTCTCCTGTGCTACTGTAGCAATAAGCAGTAGGTTTTGACACAAACTCTGTCTGGCACTGTGTCTTTTGATGTCTCTCCACTGCAGGTACATTTTTGATGAAAAAAACATGTAATACTTGAATGCCCACTGCAAACTACCAGCAACAATTTTCAAGTTATTTGAACAGCAGTTCTAGTAACAAGATTAACAAGAGGGACAACAAAATCCTGACTCAACTCCACCCTTCCTCTGTTTTTCGGAGGTAGAAGTAGTCCAAGAGAATCCCAAACATAGAAATATTCAAGCTACAGTCTCTCTTCTTCTTTGTAGCCAACCACAGTATCTTGTGTTTATGATGTGAATTGACCAAGCAATGCTTCTGTCATCAAAATCAGATGAAGACGTTTTGAGAACGTAGCACACATGGTTCAAGAAGCAGTCATTAGCATTGTTGATGTTCTTTCTTTTTCATGTGAAATAAAGGAGTTCTTAAGCCTTTGTAGCTTTATATCTTTGAGATTTTTTCAAAGTGACAGAGCCTTGAGGATGGGCAAAATAGATATTGCAGAGGAAAAAAATTGTGTGAAATGAATGGATAAGTCATGATTTGAAAGTGTGACTGTCTGCTTCTCAGCTTCTTGCGTGAGACCATAGGTAACTGGAGTTCAGAGAGCTGCCAGGAGAAAGGAAAGTGAAGGTATGGAAACTGAATGGGATCTCTGAGGAAAGACTAGCATTCTTTGAGGATTTCAGAGCTAGCCATAGTTTTTTCTCAGTCATTCAATTGCTCTTGATGCTACACTATAACCGTGTGTGTATACAAATACACTCATATGTACAAATAAAACAGGATTTTATAAATATTCTGTGCACAATTCTAGTGAGAAATACTCATCCAAACCAAATCTCACAACTTTATTCATAATCTTTCTGCCCGTACCCCCCAAAAGAGGCTCAGTTGCTTACTTTCTTTCAGACTGAACATACAGCTATAAACTATATTGAATCTAAATCACATTTCCCAGTAACAGTAATATGTTATTTGAATATAATAGTTATATTGCTGAGATAATAATACATTGTGCAAGTCCTAGTGTCTCCAAAGCCTAAAACATTTACCTGCAAACAGAATGACAGTTCTGCAGCTAATCCTTCATAATAATTTGTGAAGAGATTTCTGCAGCTATCAAATGCATGTCTTAAACAGTTCTGTGGGTGGCTTCTCTCAAGTGACTCATTTTCCTTAATCATAATTGTATATACAAAGGCCTTTTCCACATTTTGGCAATAGCATGTCATGGTATGTTGCATAATTTGTGTGTCATTGTGATCCAGGTTTAGATTGCAAGTGTATTGTTTGTGTTGTAAGTAGCAAATGCAGGATACGTTTGGTTTGTAGGGGGAGAGAATTAGGATTTGATGAAATTCTCTTTGTTTTTGAATTAAAAAATGTACTTATTCCTTCTGTCTTCAAAATGGCTGAAGGGTTTGGTTTTTTTTTTTTGTTTTTGTTTTCAGCATGGAGTGGCCTGAACAGTTGACAATGCTGTTGACCTGCTGTGTGAGTAGGAAGATACTTTACATAATTCACTGATCCTGACAAGATGTTACGAACAGCTATCAATTACATGTGTCCAGAGTATGAAAGGAAAGACTTTTCTCTTCAAATTT
Source organism: Cuculus canorus (assembly GCF_017976375.1). NCBI lineage: Eukaryota > Metazoa > Chordata > Aves > Cuculiformes > Cuculidae > Cuculus > Cuculus canorus. The sequence continues at coordinate 116,570,593 of NC_071401.1, read as the reverse complement.
TTGATTTATAGATGCAGAGAAACTAAAAGACCTTCTAATTCTGCTTAGAGATCTTGATCTTGGCACTGTTCTGTACTTTACAAGAAGTCTTAGATCCTTTTCATAGTTCTTCTCGCCTTTGTTATGTTCCTGACACATTCTGGTCCTCCCTGCCAAATGTCTTCTTCCTCCATCTTCAGCTTATTACAGAGTAGCCACTGCAGATTTTCTTGAGTGACTAAATATGAAACCCTTCAAAGAGTACAAATGTTCCCCAGGTGTCTGGAGGGGCCACTAATGAGCAACGTGTGATTTTTTTCCCCCCCTTCTTGCCTCACTTTTGAAGCATGTCTGCTCTACACCAGGCAGCTCATGTAGGAACACACAGTTTTATGTGCAAGTAGTTTGCTTATCTGTGGAGCTTTCAGCTTCTAGTTCTGAGCTGAACTACATGTCTCTGAGGTTTATACTCAAGTTTGTTTCTTTTCTAATATACCCCATTTAAATTCTAAAGCTAAATTCAAATTGGGAACAGAACGCTGCTAGGGTTCAGGTAATTAGACCTGTTTCCTTCTCCCACACCATTTTTTTTTCAGGGAAAATAAGTTCTGTTTCAGAAAAAAATTAGGTTTATACTGTTAGCGTTGTCATTGTAACAGAAGAAATAGAAGAAATCATTAAGCATAGAAAAGATAAGTACTGGATGAAATTTACGGTGTCAAGAATGCTTGTACAATCAGAGCAAAATAATGGTGTTTGTTTCTCAGTTTGCTTTTTCAAACTAGGGGCTGGATTATAACACTGAGATAACAGTTCATATCCAAACAAAACTGCTAATAAACTTCCAGTTATTTACCACTTCTTCTTGAAAAAAATCAGTTAAAAACATTTCTTGTTTAGTGTATTAGAATTTTTTTCTGTTACTAGGAAACTCCCTGGTCTGGTACGGCCCTCTTATTTTTACTTGCTGTAGTTTATGCAGGTTGGCAGTGATGAGGCTGCAGAGGGAAGTCCAAAAGTGATCAAAAGGGACTTCAAGTCACTGGGCTGATTGAGTGAAGGATTGGGAGCCCACGCAGTGTTTTCCTCAATCTGGTCGATGGTAGGGAAGAATACTGAAGAACATCTATTGGTGTTCTTTTGCTTGTAAAGCAGTTGTGGCATGGGGAAAGCAGTGAAGAAACTTAGAGTAGAGCTTGACGATGCTCTTTAAGTCATTACTGCCTTTCAGCTACTGGTTGACACTCCTCTGCTGAAGGTTAATGCCCCATATAGTTAGAGCAAGGGGTGTATACTTCTTTGTTTAATGGATTCTTGATTTAGCCCCAGACTGAAATTTGAGTTGGTGCTCAAATGGATGAGCTTCACAGGAGCAGCTGAGGCTTGTATGCATGAGCTTCCCTGATGAATCTGCCATAGAAACTGTTACATGGGAGATGCAGAAGGAGTTGACAACTTAATCATGGCAATGGACTTGAAAGAAAATGTTAACTGTATTTATTAGTCATGAAAGAAGTTTTGAGCACCAGTATAACCTTAAGTTTATTAGCAGCTAACCTGTTTTTCAAAGCAGGATTTATATTTATCACTAATATGGGCACTTTTGGAAATTTTACCCTTCTCTTCACAAAGAGAAGAAAACTTTCTGACAATTATATGATAGTCCTTTCTGAATGTCTGAAGGAGAATTACCCCATCATGTTAACAATGCTAGAATTATCAGAACTCTTGCAGTTTTGCCAAACTAAAATTAGTTCAAAACAGTTTAAATATTTTACAGCTGTGTCACATTATGCTGTAATTGCGTACTTAATAATACAGGATGTACACTATTACTTACATGGAGAGTTAATTAATTTGCTTTTTCAAGTATGTTTTTTCCTCAAGAAAACTTGCTGAATACTTCATAACTTGTGTATGTCTATTTCATGTTACTGCTAACAGCTTTAAGTAATTAGGTTATAATTGGTAAGGATTAGAGTATCACACACTTAAACGTAATTTAAATGCCCTTTAAACTGTTCTGAGCTTGTTTCTTTTTCTTTAAAACTCTTAATTTCTGTGTCCAACAGTGATATAGACAGAGAATGACAACAACAAAAAAAAGAAACAGAAAAAGGAGAAATCAGTCAAAATAATCAACTCTAGCAATTAGTGTGTACATTTACACTGTTAAAGGGAGTAAGACCAGAAGAGAAAGGAAAAATTGAGGTGTTGTTACTCTGCTGCTTGGAAATGTATGGTGCTGTGTGTATATAAAGATTGTTGATAGTTTTTTTCTATTCTTAAGTCAGAAATTATTTACATCTTGCTTTAATTTGATTTGAAGTCATTAAGACAAATCACCTATTACTAGGCATGCCTTTAAGTGGTTTCTTCACAAGATGTAAATTGCAGTACTTTATTTTCCTGAAATGGAACCCAAAGCTCTGCTGATGCCTCTCAGAGAAGCCAACATAATTCAGATCAGATTTCTCACCATGCATTGTGGTGCCACCTGCATCTTCACATCAGTTTCTAACTAGCATATTCTTGAAAAGGTGAGTTTTCCTTTCCCAGTCAAACACAACACGATACAGAAGTTCTAATGCCTATAATGTCTGTATTCATCAAACTCATGAGAGTTTGTTTGTTTTCTGTCCATTTTCCTCCTTCTTTGGAATTTGGAAAAAATGCTTTTTTTGTGCCTTTAGGGCTGGGATAAAAATCTCACAATTCCCACAGACTTTCTCCTTTATTTCTGCTTATGTTTCTGGTCATTACTTTTTATGGTGTTGCTGAGAAAACTGTGGCCATTTCTGGGACCCAAAATCCAACTCAAATTTTTTTTCTAGCTGTTTTCCGTTTCTTATCTTTAAGGTACTATGATGTGAACATCTAACAACACAAGTCATGTTGGGAAAAGAATGTCAGCGGAGGCCAAATGGCACTTTAATATTGCTCTGCAATTGTGTAACCTAAATATACCTTAGAGTTTGCCTCTACAGACTTTTTACAAAACTCTCATACATTTTGAAACTATTTTCTGTCAATGCTTCAGATGGGTAATAGTAGATAGCTGTGGTGACATGTCTAAACCTTCATTCTGCTTAAATTCAAGCCCACTAGACTGTGTGATGTGGTCAGATATTGTGGAGATAAGTTAAAACAATAACAGTGAAAGTAGATTGGAGATGCACTATTATTACTTTATCTGTAGCATCAACCTCTTTAAATAGAGGGACAATATTACCCCACGGAAACTGTTTGTTTAGGTAGCTTGTTGAATATTTTTTTTTCACCTATTGCTTAGTTTTACTGCTTTTTTTCCTCTGAGGTTGGTGGAGTTGGGACCTATGGAGGTGGGTGGTTCTTGGATTTTTTTTCCCCTCAATTAACACTAGAAACAAATCTACACCTGCTTTTTTTCATTTTTTTGTCCAGTTTTTTTCCCCCCTGGTGCTACGAATGTTAGATATCTTTTGCTTAAAACAAAATCCTTGCAAAATCATTTTATATCCTTCTAAACTTAGGAGATTCTCTTTATTATACTTTTCAATAAAAACTGCCTCTCAATAAAATCAATACTACTAATTATAAAACATTAAAACTGCTGATAAGAGGGGGAGGGGGAAACTGTCAAGTTACCATGTGATCAAATTTTTTAATTACTTTTCTTTTCCCCTTAGAAAGCTGGGCATTTTCATCTCTGTCCTCTGTCCTGCAGAGAGTTTCCTAGTTATGGGAAATATGATTTTAAAATTTTCATAGGTTTTGACCGGCCTTCTGGGCAGTGCTTAGCCTCCCTGCTCAGACAGAAGACACAATATTGTTTAGCTAATTATTGGATATATTCATTTCTGGTTTTGACTAGGAGAGTGGGATGGTGCTTCTTATATGCCCTTCTGCTTTGCTCACCTAGTGATTCACGGAGGTGAGATCATCTCCCTCTTGCATATGCTCATTCCTTCCTAGCTATAGCTTTTAGAAACACCTTTTCATTTGCCACGTGAATTATATTGGAAACTTTTCTTGATTTAAAATTAACAGAGGCTTTATTAGTTATTCATCTTGTACTGAACTATATTCTTTGATCCTGTGAGCACCTCTTGTGTAAGTCTCGTTATCTTGTCCACTTGATCCATTATTTGCATATTTGTAATCAGTTGAAAAACTTTAGTAATCATTGCAGTTGTTGCATTGTTTTTTTCCCTAAATGTGTAATATTGCCTTGGCTTCCATTATTTTCCAGCCACAGGCTGTGGGAGGGAGATTTTGTGGGTTTTTCTCCAAAAGCTGGCTTTTTGGCAAAAGTTGTCTATGTCTTTCCTCCATAGGATGTTTTCTTATACGCTTTCGAGTTCTCTATCACTGACAGTGTCAAAACATTGTTTCAAAGTACTATGAGTACACTAATACAGAAACTTCTGTTCACTTGAAATGACTGCTATTACAAAACTAATTTCAGTTGGCTGTGCTAAAACCTGATTATGGGTCTGCAAGCACATCTGAGAGTTTTTATCCCAGATCCATCCCAACAGCAACTGAGTTTCTTATAAAGAACTCAGTTAACACCTGCAAAATTGCAAGATAGGCTTCTGTACTTTTTGTGTTTTCCATTTAAAAACATGTGTCTCTCACCTTTCCTTTTATGTGGGATGCAGTTCTCTTCAAATTTCTGTATTACAGTTTCAATACAGTTTTTTCTGCCAAGTTAACTGAAAACTATTACAGTCATCAGGAGCTTCAGAATCAACTATTTTCAGAAATAACACCACTGCCTTTCTTTTCTATTTTCAACCACTGCTTGCAGATAAAGTGAGAAGCAGCATTTAAATCTTTTTCACTTGCCTTCCAAGCTTCTGGAGAGTTTCAGTTCTACTGTCGAACTTTTAACTGCTCTATTTGTGGGGTTTTCTGTAGTTCACTTCAGCTGTCGGAGCATTTTTTACTCAGAAATTAGTTGCAGTCAAATGTAATAAGGCTCCTTCTGCTATTGGCATCTGCTTTCTAACTGGCCTGCATTGCTTAACATCTAACTCTGCCCGTTAATAGACCACACTCCAAATTATTTAGGCCAGGACCTAAGTTAGTGATAAAACGCACAAAAGTTTTCACTAATCCCCTCAAGGGGAATAATAGGAAGAGTTAGTCTACAATGTCTCATGCAGTGTCCTTTAGCAATGCCATGCTTCTTTTCCATTGTTAGTCCTGCACCTGGCCCCCAAATAGTACATGGCACTGATCTACTCTTCTTTCTTTCTTTGAAGAAATGACTTTTTTCTTTTTTTTTTGAAAGTTCCAAAATGAGTTGGGATCCTCTTTCTAAGGAACCTTCACTTCAGAAACATGCTTTGAATGTTATTTCTGGAATTACTGTATCTTTGGACAGAAAGCCAACTTCTTCATTCACTTCTCCAGCCCATCTTGTCCCTAAAAATTCATACAAGTATCCTGAAACTGCCAACCAGCAAAATCCTACCACTTTATACACCCTAAAATAGTTCAGCCAAAATGTATAATTAAGTCAAAAACATCATCAATTTTAACTAGCTTTTGAGATTTCTCTGTTGAGTGAAAGATGGGAGAGCTGTCATTTGTCTTTAGAGAAGTTACCGTTACTTGAATAATAAAATATAGAAGTTTGAAAATGGCTATTACATATGAATAATTGTGCTATTCCCAAATTTGTGTATTTGATGCCATATGAACACATATTGCAATCTAAGCCACAGGACTGAATGTAAAGAGAATATTTTTAATTAGAAGAGAGCTTTTATTCCACTTTTGCTAATGCCTATTAAAAATATATTTTTAAAAAAAATCTGCACTTTATTCAATTAGAAAAGCCTGATTAATCAACAAGAGCCAAATGAGTTCTGTTCAAACTAATGAAACATAACACCGTTTACTCCCTTCATCCATTTATTTCTTTAGAGGTCAATTTTGTGACTGTGCTGCTGTAAAGCTATTTCAGTATTGGGGTTTTAATAGGATTTTTTTTTTTTTTTTTTTTGAATCCATTCCTGTCCCAACATCTAGAATGGACTTGCAAAAGGTTTAGTCACAATTAGTGCATTTATAGCCACCAGAGCGCCTTGTAAGAACAGCTTCTGACAAGAATGGATGGTTATTGAAATAGAATTCTGTCTCCTGTTGAAATAGTGAGGAATCAATAAATTATTATTCTATAAATTATTAAATCTATAGACATAAGATAACCATAAGTTGAGTTCCTTCTCATTAATTAATTAAATGAGGACATACACACATTGTTACATCTGTTTATTAATTTAATAATTTATTGAATAATGGATGCTGCTAATACAAGGTTAAACAAGAGGATATCCATCTTTAGTGCTACTCTAACATTAATGAGCTTGACACTACATCAATCCAATCCACCCTTTTGGTAAATGTCTTTATTTAATATGGTTCAGCAGAATGTGTTGTCTGGACTTGTAAACTTGCAGGTACTTAATTTCTGACAAAATTCTGTTCTACCAAAAATCTGGCTCTGCAGCAGGCACTTCTTTTTGAGCAGTGAGTTTAGGTGAGGCTCTAATATGGTACCAGGGAAATAAAGAAGAGAAAGGGAATAAGACTGATGTGTTTAAAAAGGCCAGCTAAGTAACCAATTGTATGATTGTAGACTGCTAGGGACAATCAGCTAGTTCTTGCAAGAATCACTTAGTAGAAACCATAGTCCTGAGTTTGAAAGTCAAACTCAATCTTATAGGAAGAGTTATACTGCAGATTTATTGTTAACTCTTCCTATAAGATTGAAAGAGTTGGTATAAGCTGTCTTAATGCTGTTTCTAAAACAGGAATCAAGAATTGCTTTCAGTCATTTCAAATTTTGTTGCATCTAAGTTTTTTGAAAAGTTATGTACTAAATATTACACATTGTTACTAGAAAGAATGTGGTTTGTCTCAATTTCTTATCCAGCTTTCTAATTAAACCAAGTTTTACTCAAACACAGCAACTCCTTTTTCTAACAGAAGTCATTAATATTATTTTCAGTTCTCTGAAAACAGCATTTTCTGGTGAAGCTGAATTCAAGGTAGTGATGTACATCACTAAAAGATAAACCAAATCAAATGAACACCTGCATATGCCTGTGACCTCCTGAAGGGTGTTGTTTAGAGCTTTGGCTGGGGCTTGCAGGCTATATTGATTATATATTACAGATATACCAAATGATCTTTGAGAATTACGTTAACTAGATAAATGGCCTAAATACAGAGTCACAGAATTGTTTAGATTGAAAAAGACCTTTAAGATCATCAAGTTCAACTGTAAACCTAACACTGCCAAGTTCAATGCTAAACCACATCCCTAAGCACAACATCTACTTGTCTTTTAAATACCTCCAGGAATGGTGACTCCACCACTTCCCTAACTAGCCAGCCTATTCAAATGCTTCACAACCCTTTCAGTGAAGTAATATTTCCTAATATCCGACCTAAACCTCCCTGGCACAACTTGAAGCCATTTCCTCTCATCCTATTGCTTGTTACTTGGGAGAAGAGACCAACAGCCAGCTGACTAAAACCTCCTTTCATGTAGTTATATAGAGCAATAGGGTCTCCCTTTGGCCTCATCTTCTCCAGACTAAACAATCCCAGTTCCCTCAGCCACTCCTCATAAGGCTTAAGCTCCAGCCCCTTCACCAGCTTTGTTCCCCTATCTTTGGAGGCGCCTTAGCACCTCAATGTCTTTCTTGTTGTGAGGGGCCCAAAACTGAACACAGTATTCAAGATGCAGCTTCATCAGTGCCAAGTACAGTGAGATGATCATATCCCCGGTCCTGCAGGCCATACTATTTCTGATCCAGTTGGAAGTAGTTCCAATGTAACAGGCTATATTTTTATGCATTTGAATTTCCTTTAGTAAATGGAGACCTGTAATGGCTGTAAAAAAAAATCCCAAACCAAGTGATGGGGTTGTGTAAGATTTCATATATGCCTACCCATGCAAGGTATCTGCAGTAATAAAAACATATTACTTTATTTAGTTAGATGATTTCTGTCTCCAGCTCTGTGACATTAACAAAATATTAAAGCATGAACATTTCATACAAGAAGGCAAAAATTAAGTATTTAACTATATGAACAGGCTTTGTGATTTTGGCATATGGTTTATTATCTTGCCAACTAAGGATAAATTTAAAAAGAGATAGTTACCTTATTGAAAAAAAATGTTTTGAAATAGTTAGAAAATTGATTGTGAGCAAGAGCTTTCATATTTGACTCTTATTTTAGAGTGATGCATACTGAGTCTCTTGCATGGTACTGGCAGATATGACTAACGTCATGTGCATAACTACAACAGTGGCATCAGCATAAGACTGTCCCTGTAGTCTTCTTGCTAGGAAAATTCCTATTGAATACATTCAGAGTTTTCATTATAATGGAACGCATTTTTGTACCCTAATTTGGGCTGAAGTACAGCGGCTGGAACCTGTTAAGACTTGTTGAAATTTTAGTGGGAGCTGGAACGAGCTCATGATGCACAGTAATATGCGAGGATTCACCTTTTTCTCATCAAAAGAATCCTTTCCCGCTCCAAATCCAATTTCAACAATGGATGTGTTAAACTTGAATTACAGTATTGCATGTCACCAAAAGAAGGGGATAGGATTGTTTTGTAACATTATCAAGAGACTTGCATACAAACAACAGTTTTTCTAGGTGTGGCAACGGATGGCTCCACTTACCAAAAGAATATGACCTTATTCATATTTATATTCTTTTAGTCACTCCTTCAAGCCAAATTCTCTTGCAACTCAGCCCACTGGGGAAATTAAAACAGTCTGAGACAGCAAGACTGGGAGTTACAAGAAAGGCATGCCTGCATTCATAAGAGGTCCTTGCCAGTTTTACCTTGTGCAGAGAACTGTTGTAAAACCTGTGCTACTGGTTAGCCCTCAGAAAAGGGTATTGAAGTAGTAATGAAGTGACACATATTCTTTGTACTGTCATTTCAAAGAATTATGAGTTTTACCTTCCTAGCAAATTGTTCTAAATATGCCACAGAAGCTTTACCTCTAAGATAATCAAAGATAAAACATTTTAACCACAAAGGGGTTAGCTTTACTACTGCATATGCATTTTAGAATTGTAGAATGCGTGGAAAGTTTCATGTGAAATATGTATTATACACTTTATAAGTATATACCTATCTAAGGAAAAAATTAGTGAGAGGAGAATTAAATACCAGCACAGGAGTAAAACCCATATATGTTACCCATGAAAAGATGAGTGGGCAGCAACATTGTGATTTATTAGAATAATGGTGTAGAAATAGACTTACGGTGTCATAAACTAGTGGGCAAGCTATTTTTCTCTTATGCTTATCGTGAATCACCATTTTGCTTTTATGCTTGAAGAGAGGCATCTCAGAGTACCTCAGGCAGTAACTAGGGCAAGAATGGTTTTCATTCAAAAGTCAAGCCTGAATCTTATAGAAATTTCCATTTTTATGCCATGTGGATGCAGATAATACAGTACAGTATTCAGATCCAGATCACTCTTAATAGCTCTGGTGACAGAAACTTCCCTAAGGGTGAGAGTCTTTAACAAGGAAATGTCAATGCCCCACTGAGAGAGAAATAATTTTCTCTGAGACCTAATAGTGATTTAAGTGACCACCATTGGGATGTCATGATACAAGTGTGTGATGTGTCATAAATACCATAACCACAAGTAAGATCTGTCAGGGACAACTGCTAACCAGATGAAAAACACTGAGTTTCTCTAACTCCATTGATTAAGATTATCTTGGTTAAAAGCCAGGAAATCTTGCATAGTGCTTTGAAACATAGTCCTGCGCTGCTGTTATCCCAGTTGTTGTATTGAGTCTAAATATTGGACTCCTATCTGATCCCAGAGCACTAATGGAGAATATCAAGTAAGAAATCTTACTGTTCTGAAAATGCTGTCTAGAAGGCTTGTGACATAGCTACAACACAATGAATTTTGGAATGAAGATGATCCTACACTTATTTTGTCAGCTGGCATGGAAAATACTTGATATTGTTTGTGATGTTGCTCTGTTGTCATACTTCTTAATGATGTTGCTGACTATCCTTCCATGCTGAAAAGAAAATAACAAGGTAGCATTTTTTCTCCTCCCATCAGTGACTGTGTGGGGTGCCGTGAGCCCAACCACTTGGCCTTTCTTTAAAAATTCTGCTCCAGTTCTTTTTTAGAATTTTTTTTCTTTTTTTGTTTTTTTCAGGGATCTTGAAAGAGCAGCTAAATTTAGGAGAATGCTGGGACACCTCCGGGCACGGCAGGTATGATACGTACCTTTTGGGGGTCACAATTATCACAATATATCAGGAATTAAAATGAGCAGAAAGATGAGAAAGCACTCAAATAAAAAAAACAGTGGCTTTTATTTGGGAATCAGCGTCATTAATTAATCTTTCTGCTTACACAGGTCATTTGGATTTAGCAATGATTTTTTTTTTATATTTCTGTGAATTACTGTCATTGCTAGTAAACTACTGGATTAGCTGGATCTGCTGGATCAATCACAGCTGGTCCCATTCACAGTGACCCAAATGACCCATTTTCTTTTAAATTATCTATACTTTCTCCTAGACCGAGAAAAATTTTTCTTCCTAAATGCCACTGCTACAGCTTCTCTCAGAAGTACTTGGCTCCGGGTCACCTACCTGCCCATTAACACTACTTATTAAACTAATGTATGACCAAGAACTTTTAAAAAATTGGGGTTTATGACAAGTTTTTGGCCATGTAGAAATGTGTATGGAAAGCAAAAATGGTACAGATACAAGTTGTCTTGTGTGCTGTTCATCTTTGTGGATTCTGTGGCATATAAGCAAGTTAGATGCCTTTACTTTTCTGTTCTGGAATTGTGGATATTTCAGAATTAGATATGCATTTTTTTTTTTAAGAAAGTCAGGAAAGCATCCAGAAACTTATTTTAAATGTGAAATGGGAATCTTATTTTAGATCTGATCTGTAAACTGCATTAAGAAAGTTGCTTCATGTTTAAAGCAATGTAGCTCAAACAGCAGATACTGGAACAGGACATAGGGTGTGCCCTCGAGCTGCACTTCTAAGTCCGAAGCTACTGTTCTGTTACTTACCTGGAAAGCTCCCAGTTGGTGTGAATCACTGTTGTACTGTTATTCAAGGGTCTGTACAAATATGTCCCATGGTATATACAGTCCATGCTACCAGTATTCACTCTGCAAGAGGGAACATTGTAAGTTTTTCTTCATAAAAATAACTGGTTAACTTAGGGCTGACGTGTCTTGTGCCTGGCTCTGCCATGGACAAATTAAATGAAGGGTTAAAGGTTCTTCCTTCAATCTACACAGCCATGCAACATATGAATAAATCTTGCTTAGTGGGTGGGAGCTACAGAAACGCTTACAAGCAAGTATCCAGAGAGGAACTTAAAGGAGGAGTAAAGAGCACCCTTTCCCCTTGTATACGTCAACACCAATCCAAACCAATAAGAGTGGCAGAACATTTGGAGCCAAGGAAGCTGCCCTTATCTCTGCTGCCCCAGGTAGCTCCTCTGCTTCTAAAAGTGTTTTACGGGGGAACATGAGTGTTTCCTGGGCGGCAGTCCCTCTGAGGGCTGCTTATAGAGGAACATGGTTTTTACATCACTCTCTACTCAGTGCAATGTCTAAGGACTCCATCCAGTTCTGAAACTGCAATGGTACTAATTAAAAAGGACAAAACAGAAAGAATGTAATGTTGCTACTAACTATTGTCTAAAAGGATTACAGTTTATAATATACTGTAATTAATACTAATAATCAACAATTAATGCATATTTTGAGTGATAGGAAAGCAGGTGCTTTCAAACTGCTGTACTATCAACTGATTTGTACTATCAACTGATTTGTACTATCAGTGTACTATGTACTATCAGTGATTTGACACAGAAAATGCTCACCAGAAAAAGCGCCTCTTGTCTGTAGCACAACTGATGTCCTGAGAGGCATATAGAAGTCAGAAGATATAACTTTCCTGCTGTGTCTAGGTAAACCTTGAGATCACTTGAAACACCAGTAGAGGAAAGACTGTCTGTATTTGCTTTTTTGCCATGGAAATGGTTTGGGTAGTATACTAATCATTTACTTCTATTCACCATTTTGAGAATTGGTTCAGAAATGTTTACAAATGATGACAATAAAATGTCTCAAGAACAATGTGAATATAAAAATCATCCATTCTGTCTAGAACCACCACAAATATTTGTCCAAGTTGAAGTAGTCTTTTGATTTTTTAGAGATATGTTTATTAATAGAGAAACTTTCTCCTTACATTTCTTTCTCCTTACATACGAAAGACTCTGACCTGTGTGAGTACGTGTGCCTATTGCTTAAGTGAATCTTTAGTTCCGTACCTTTTCTGCAAAGAATGAGTCTCTCTTAGCCCTGCAAAAGCAACACTTCTTTCTACTCATGGGTTGCAACAGTCTATGAGTGTGAATTAGCAATTATACCATAATACCCCTGAGAGATATGAGTGGCAATGGTTGCCCCAAACACAAGCCCAGTCATTTCTCCAGGGTGATTATTTCTTCTCCTAAGCAAAAGCCAGCTGGGAAATGCATATTTTAATCTCAGTTACGCTCTTACACGAAGTGTGAAATCAGATTACATCATTCTGTAGCATCTAGGGTTTACAGTGTGAGGAAGCTTCAGACAGATTCAATGCTGTACTGCCTGGCAATAAGGAACATTCTGTCTTGTCATAGTTTAGAAGTTTTTTTAAGACTTACGCAGATGATACAGCAGTTGATGGTTGTCATGGGTCGTGCTCAAGAGACAGTAGCATTTCCAAAGCAACAAGAGAAAGTCAATAGATGAGGGAGGCAGGAGTAGTTATTTCATAAGGCCACCAAACTATTGACTTTGTCATACCCTTTTGGAAATGTTAACATCACTGTAAGTGGTATCACCTGCAGTGACATTACACAGAGGCAGCTATGAAGAGTTAAAGTTAGTTGTAGGTGGGTTTTTTTTAATAGATAATTTGTCTAAGAATGGGAAAGGAGATCCTGGGTTGGAAATAGCCTTCCACAATTTTTTTTTTTTGTGATATAAAGAAAAAGATGAATATTCAGCTTATCAATACTGCATATAACCTATTGGTGTAGAATTGGATCTCTAACCCTCAACGTGTGAAGTGTCTGCATCACTTTACCAAAAATTTCTTCCTAGTATCTAGTCTAAACTTCTCTTCTTTTAGTTTAAAACCATCACCCCTTGTCCTATTGCTACAAGACATACTAAAAGTGTTTCCTCATCTTTCTTATAAGCCCCCTTTAAGTATAGAAAGGCCACAATTAGGTCTTGGAGCCTTCTCTTCCCCAGGCTGATCAACCCCAGCACCCTCAGCCTCTCTTCATAGAAGAAGTGTTTTAGGCCTTTGACCGTTTTTGTGGTCCTCCTCGAGACTTGCTCCAACAGGTCCATGTCCCTCCTGTGCTGAGTGCTCCAGAGCTGGATGCAGCATTCCAGGTGAGGTCTCACCAGAGCAGAACAGAAGGGAAGAATCACCACCCTTGACCTGCTGGCCACACTTCTTTTGATGTAGCCCAAGCTATGGTTGGTATTCTGGGCTGCAAGAACACATTGCCAGCTCATGTTGACCTCATCCACCAAGACCCCTAAGTCCTTCTCTGCAGGGCTATTCTCAATCTCTTCATCCCTTAGCCTGTATCAACACTGAGGATTTCCTCAACACAGGTGCAGGACCTTGCGCTTCACCTTGTTGAACTTCATGAGGTTTTCACAAGCCTACTTCTCCATCCTGTCAAGGTCCTGTCTGAATGGTATCCAGTCCCTCAGGGAATGTCAGCCTCACCACTCAGCTTGGTGTCATCTGCAAACTTGCTGAGGGTGCACTCGATCCCATTGTCTATGTCATTGATTAAGATATTAAACAATACTAGTCCCAAAGAGACTCCTGAGGGACACTGATTGTGACTGATCTCCATCTGGACATTGTGCTGAGGACCACTACCCTGCGGGTGCAACCATCCAACCAATTTCTTTTCCACTAAAACATCCATCTATCAAATCAATATTTTCAATTTAGAGAGAAAGATGTTGTTGGGGACCATTTGAAAGCAAGTAGTGTTTGATAAGGAATGAATGATGCCTAGGAAAAAAAACATTATGAATGTACCTGATTTATACTATTAATATGTAAGATCAAGGCTGTCACTGCAAAGGGATGGTGAAACTGACAGTTTTTGTGGATAGGATGTTGGAAACTTAGTTCAACTTGTTCTGTATGTAAAATTGACAGTTAAACAACTTTTAATTACCTGTCACGTTTACTAAAAATCTGGGCTGGGTTTCATGTTCAGTAGAGATTGTTTTCTATTTTCTGATTTCTGTAAAAAGTTAGGTATATATAAGGTATTGAAAGTATTCTTAATAAAAAAGAAAAGTAAAAGATTCAAAGTGAGCCAGCCTCCCATCCCCCATTTTTTTCTCACCTAATCAGTCAGCCAGTCTTGACTGATTGCATCTTAACTATACTTGAGCATACTCCGTTTAATCAAGATTTAATTTGCTTTAGCAAATCATAAAAATTAGTCAGAGGATAACTTAAAAACATTGTAATTTTCAGTTGGGCAACGTATTTACCAACAGCTATAGCAATGTAATAAAACTGCTTATTAGGCATCAAAATTTATTTCTGAAAAAATCTCTTTTCTTTCCAATTCAGCTCAAGGAAATGATATAGATTGGACTCATTGTAAGTGGCAAAGCCAGAGAAGTAAAGAAACAGGGCAGGGTATTTAATGTATGTAAATCAGTAAAAAAAAAAGAAGATTTTTAAATACATTTGGAAAGTTGAGTAGATGTTCAGTTGGACTATGGGTATATGTAAATGTCACAAAGGGAAGAGAATATCATTAAACTGAATCCTATTTTATTAATCACGGACTTTGTATTTTTCCCTGTGGTTAAAAAAAAAATGCATAGGATCCAATCAGTAACTTCAGTAACAAAAAATAAATCTTCTACAAGCAGTTTTAGCAATTCAGAATAGGAGCTTTTTGAAAACAATTGAATTTCTGGAGGTGGGAAATGTGGGTCAGTCAGGAAATGGAATACCTTTGGGAGAGCCTTTCCCTCTGGTCTGGCAGCGTGCTGCCTTGTAAGCTCAGTCGCACCTGAAACCAAGCTGGGAAGTTCAGGAAGCAGGAGGAGGAGAAGAGTGCTAATGTTTCTTCAATTGAACATCTGGAAAATTTGCTTGAGCAAATCTTTAGTATCGGTATCGTAAATTTTGAGTACTTTTGTTAAATATTCAGAAGCACTGCTGTGCCATGGCTTGGTCCAGTATAGCTGGGCAACCACATAGTGGATCCTGGTAACAGCACTGGCTTGGGGAAGAAATGCTGTCCTTGTCAGGGTAGTGCAGGCAGGTGCTACCCCCCTTGCTATTTTAAATCCTGAGCTATATATGCTAGTAGTCCCATTTTCCTCATATGAGCTTGTGACTGGCATCGGCACAGTTCTCTTGGTGCAAGCAGAGATGTTTTAGTACATGAAAAGCAGAGCAGCAGAGACAGGGCATAAGCCTTTCTTTTTTACTGCATATTTTATGAGGCAGGAAAGAGTGGCCAAATGTTTCAGTATTTTTTACTTTCTTGATATATTTACCATATAAACATCTGAAGCAGCTTTGAATTTCATCTGGTGTTTGAATAGTTGAGGCAGAGATTGCTGAGGCTCTGTTTGCCACAGCTCGGATATGAAACAGCTGTTATGCTTCTGGATTTTTGTAACATTGTTAATGTTAATGTAATTAACAATGTGCAGTTGCAGTTTAAACATCGTTTTCTACTACCTAAATGATTTTCTTGCATTTTCCTTCAGAGAAAAATTTCTTTTTGAAAATTTCATCTCCCAAGAAAGAGCATCCCCAAAACATTCCTTGCTGCATACACATTCAAAGACTTCTCTGTTCAGAAGCAGAAGCCTAATTGTTAGTGAGTCACTTGTCTGATTCTGTAAAATGTACTGCAGATGAGATCTGGGCAAAGATACAAGGAATCTTAATCCTCAATCCAGGAAAACAGCTTTCCTGTAATAACCCTCCCAGCCAAGGGAGGGCATCCTTTCTTGATTTGCACGTGAAGTTATTGTTTTAATTTCTCCTTTGAATAGAACAGATTTCACTGTTTAATGTAAACCTCATCCTGACTAGGTTTGATTCAGGATGTTTTGGCTTTTTGTCTGAAGGCATAATTTGCTATTGACACATGTACAATTGTTCTAGTTCTGTTATGTTGTTTTTCTTTGTGTCCTCTAATCACCTGCTGATCCAGTATTTTCTCTATTTTTGATTTATATGTAAATAATTGCTGAGCTTATCTTACCTCTGAACACTGCAGGGCAGCTGGAAGGTTTACACGTGGTCCTTCTTTATCTTTCCCGTCTCTTCCCTCCCCGTCCCCAAAATTCTATGGTCTGAATAGTCGTTAATGAAATTTACATATTCATGAAAATAAAGTCTTAAGCACAGGAAACCAACATGCAGTGCAACCAGTTCTACAGTTTGGTTTTCTTTTTTTACAGAATCATGGAATCATTTAGGTTGGAAAAGACCTCTAAGATCAAGCCCAGCCATCAGCCCAGCTCCACCATGCCTACTACACTATGTCCCAAAGTGCCACGTCTACATGTTTTTTTACACCTCCAGGGAGTGTACAAACCACTCTCACAGCTGTATCCATATTAAAGATTAGTCTTCAAACAATGCCCATGTGCTTTTATTTGGAGAACAATGACACCTTGTGTATATGTTTTGCTATCTTCTAATGATCTCAGACTACTTTGGAATCAAATAAGTTTCATAATCCTTTCCCGTCTGTCGTATGAATAAGGTAAACAGTACATTCCTCATTTCTCCGGTACCGACAGAAGAACTCACTTTTTCATGCGCATACAGCAGTTGTTTTGCAGAGCCAAAATCCTTCACAATGGGTTGAGAGAGTATTTCACTGGATGTAATATCTTCTATCTTGTACAGAAGCTTTGCAGTTCCTCAAGGACTTATTAACAGCGGGAGTCTCCTTATTTTCAGATGTCATCCAGTCTGCATACGTGAATTGTGTGACTGTTATAGACTGCTAGCCTTGAGGGTCTTGTTCTCCAGGCACTCCTGGACTTAATGTTCTACAACTGGAGCTGAGGTAATCTAAAACTAAAAGTTTTTTAGTCTATCTCCTTGTCCCAGGAGAAAATATTCATGTGAGTTTTTTGTCTCATGTCTTCTTTAGAAGTTTCTTGAGGAACACAGCATAACCTCCATATCCCCACTATTCGCAATTACCTAAAACTTACTTGCTAGAGATGTAAACCCAGTATCGCCTGTCCTAACACAGTATATGTGGAAAATAGTGTTACCCTTCCTCTGTGCCTTTTTCTCATTTTTTGTGTTTGAATGCAGTTATAAGACCATCCTTCAAGCCTTTGTACAAAATAACACCAGTCCTACAGTCATTCCTTCGCAGTTTATTTCCAGATCTTCAATCTTTCCTCTTGCTTTCCTTTGGAGTCTCTCTTTTTTTTCAAATTCATGCATGTGACCTCTTAATCAATATCCCTAGCATGATCTTCCACTTTGTAATGCCTTAATCATGTGGTTTGTGACATTGGTATCAGCAAATATATGAATTCCAAAGCATTCACCGTTAGGGAAGATAAAGAGTTCCATTTGCTGAACATCATTTTCTGAATTTCTTTGATAGTTTTGTTGGAGGATACTTTTCTTATCTTTCTTATGCTTCTGTCCGTCACAGTTACCTTCTCTGCATAGTTTACTTGTTTTTATCACCCCTTTGTTTCCTGTTTAGTGGTGGTGTTATCATCGGCATCATCATTATTGCTTTTGTTCTTGTTATTATTACTGGGTTTTGTGTTATTAGTGAAACTTAATATATACCTGTATACTAGTACTGACTTTCCATATTTTGATGATTACCTTATCCCTTTTAACTATGTCTCTTAATTCAGGTTTACCTATTTAAATATGTCTGATCACAACCTAAAAACAATCCAGAAGCTACAGAACAATGCAAAAACTATCCTATTTTAGTACACTCGCAGGTCATCTCCAGTGACCAGTCTACTTGTCCTTTCCCCACCCTTTTGTTTTCCCTTTAGTCGTGTTCATGCAATAGGATGGAGAAAAATCAGTATAAGGCTAATGACCTTTCTTTCACATAATTTAATATGATTGTGATTTTATCTAATAACTTGTCTGACAGCTCTGTTTTTAATTCAGGCTTCAGAAAATTTTAGCTAAACGAAATTGATCTCATGACTGCCACACAATTGAGCATAGACAAAAACCCTATTTCTCTTAATACAGGGTAACTTTTGAAGCTGGATCATTTAGTCATAGTTTAATACAGAGAAAACAGACTGGCTGAAACATTTGTTGCATCATATAGTGAAAAATACATAAAGCTTCAGCCCCGATATCAGTGGTTATTAGGAGATGGGGGTTTGGGGTTACTACTAATGCAGCTGCCATCAAGTTAACTGAAAGTCTTATAATGGCTCCAGAAAGACTTACATCAGGCCTGTAGGCAGGAGTATATAACATATGTATAATTCCCTTACCCTCAGTAAGTGCATACCTATTCTCTCTCTTGCTATATCCCCAAAAGAGGTCAAATATGGAATATGGTTTAAAACAAGCAGATACTGTGATTGTGACACAAAAGAGGAAGCTTAGAAGGATCTTTTCTTGAGTAGAAATATCAATGTATTTTCTAAGCCTACCTTCATCATTTTGTTTACTTCTGAGGCCAATAAATTGCAGGGCTGCTGATCTTAATAGCAGTGGGTTAAAGTTATATATGAAAGACGTTTCTCCTTAGTTCAACTCAAAAGGACATACATCATGACTATGTTTCTAATAATGGCATTTGACTGAAGGTAGAATATCGTTTCAAGCAAATACAGTGAAGTGCTTTTTAAGAAACCATAAAGAAATTAAAAGAATGCTATTGAAGGTGAAAATGTAGTAAGAAAATAATTTGTCAGATTCTTCAAATCCTAGAAGCACAAAATGAAAATTGTAGTGAAAAATAATAGATTTGTAAGAGAGAATCTTGCACTTAAAACATGGAAATCTACTAGTTAATATCAGATCATGCAAGTAGTTTGCACTAACTCATTTTATGTTTTTGTGCTGCACATTAGATAACTGGACAGGGAGCAGCTTGTCTTGTTTTTAAAAATTTAATGCAGTGTCATATGTGAAAGTTGAGTTCCTTCTCCTCTGTTTTGGAAGCTGTGCTATTTTATTTTATTAGCTGAAACTTAAATAAAATTTACAATGATACCTTGATATACAGTAAAATGTGCCCTGACTTCTGGGGAACATACTTGCTGCTGATACCTAAGGAATGCTAATGACATAGGTTAACCATTCTTGACCCTCTCTGTGTAGTACTTCACTCTGTTCGGACAAAAGCCAGGGATTACAGATTTACTCTGGTAGAAGTTTGGTCCGGTCAAGCCTTTTGATAACATATAGCAGAATGAGCAGAATGACAACTTCATTCTGTCACTCTCAAAGAAAATTTTTTTCCTAGGGAAGCTGTCAAGGAAACTAATGAAACACTGAGATTTTTTTTAACTAACGGGATTGGTGAGCAATAACTAATTTACATGACATGAGCAGTTTTCTGTATGAAAAAATGAAACCCTTCATTTTTCAGCGTGAGTGTTATTACTGCCATTGTTGGGGCCAGACTGTTCTCTTTAGTTCTTCATCCTCTTGAAGTGGGCAGAAAGAAACAGGTAAGCAGGACAGCTCAACAGCAGTTGACGTACGATAGCAAGAAATCTTCTGCAGCTCTGTCACTTTGCAACTGGTTAGAGGCACAGATAACTTAACTGTTGACAAACTGCGTGGTTGGATTTGTAACAGCCACTTTCTCTGCTGTCATAACTGAGGACAGCAGATGTTTACATCAACAGGGGAATGTCTGAAAAACAAAACACAAGTCTTCCTAACCGCCTAATTAAGAACTTGGTCCTGCAACCAGTGGTATGCATGGGCGCATCTAATCATGTCACTTCACTGAGAAAAAGAGTCCTTCCTTCTCCTGTTACCCTGTGACAGATAGACAGGCTTCCTACAGAGCTCCAGCAGGGGCTGCGTATAATTACAACTCAGTGTTGTTAGCTGGCTGCTGTGTGCTGTGCAGCAGGTTTCTCGGTGGGAACGATCTGACTCAATGGCTCCCCCAAAGCAAATATTTTGAGTGGCATCCCACAAGTTGCAGGGGGCATGGCTGTGCCAAGCACTGCAGTGCCCAGTGCTAGACAAGGCAAAACAGTGTGAGGTTCTGTGGCTTTTCCCATGGTACATGGGTTTTCCTTTGTACTGGGAGAGGTATGTGTCTCATAGTGGGACAGAGACACTATCAAACTGGATTCAGCATGCTCAGTCACTAAGGCTGAGCTGATGGGAAATTCTAAGATAGAGTTAGGGGGTTGAATTGTGTGGAGCCAAATGGGATCCTATTTCAATTAAGAGCAAAAAAATTAAATCAAGTCTGTAAAGTAAACCCTCACATCCTTTCCTTGGAGCCTACAGCAGGGAATCTCTTTTTCATTTCAAAACAGGAACAGATGGTGCTTCCCACACCTCCCTCCAATCACTTTTACTCCTTAGCCTTTTTGTGTGCAGACTTGCACAGGACCTGGAGACTTAAAATTGCTTCCTTGCTTCTTGTTCTTTATCAAAGTCAAACTTAGCTCCTACCTCCTCCTAGAAGAGACTCCAACCCACCAGGTGCTGAGGAAGTCTGGATGAAGAGTAGTATCCATCCTTAAATGGCATGAAAATCATGTCACCATGCAGAACAAAATGCTGAATGACTGTGGAAACAATCTGCAGAATTGACTTGTGGTTAGAGTGATTAGGTCTTTTACTAGTTGACTACAGCAGAAGATTCTGCCTTTAAAGCTAGAATATCGTTATTAGTCCCCTTGAACTGTAAAACTGGGGTTTGCTTGTTTGTTTGCAGTCCTTTCTCACAGGCAAATAATTTCAAGAAGCAAAAAAGCATTTCCACCTGACAGCAGGCACTGTCAAGATTTTAGCACTAGCTAATGTTTTGTAGTGGTTTTATACAGAAGGGGAGGAATGGATGTATCTCATGTATTCCTGTAGTGCTAGGTTGTGGCACATGGTAGGATATGGAAATGGCTGTCACATCTGCCTTTCGTCAGATGGCAGTCCAATAAATGCTCTGGGAAGTTTGGGAGATATAAGAAGAAAAGAACATCTTCATTATTGCATATTGATCAGGACTGTATATGAAGCAGGCCAAAAGTCTGCAGCAGATCTATGTACACCCAGAAACAGAGCCTTAGCCAACCAATGTGCTTTAACATAAAACCTGGATACATACAAATTTTAAATGCTTCAGGGTTCAGTGATGTCTTGGTAAGACAAATTTTGTAATCCGTCCATATGCAGAGTATGTACATCAAAGTCTTACGTATGTTTATGATGTTCTTTTTCAAAATTTGCATGTATTGTGTTTCCAGTTCTGGTGAATATCTGACTGCAACCATAGGCAATGCCAGTTATATGAAAATCACCCGATATCATTCTGAGATGCCCTGTCCCTTTGACTACCTTTCAGAAATGTTACAAGTTAGTGTCCAGCTATTGAGAGGTGCATCTCTGAGTGCCTTTAAAAGACCTTGGAATAAAATAATTGGTACAAATTAGGACTTTCTTTATATCGGTGACTAGTCTTTGGTCATCCTTGGCATTATGTTCAGTCACTAGCACAAAATACTTCCTCCTTGGAAAAATTAAAATAAGAAATGCAGGATATTGAATAAAAATGCACATTTCATGTAGTTTTTCAAGATAATTACTGGTGCTAGAATTCTGGAGTTTTTTTAGGATTCACAGAAGTTCTTGCAAATAAATTGCTGATGAACTGAATGTACATGAAGGACTGATTTTGACCTCCTTGACTAATGATAGCGCTAAATTGGTACTTTCTTTTTGTGCATATTTTAATGAATGGCTTTTTGTACTACTTGACTAGATCTAATTTGTAGCATTCTTTCATGTTCCAGGCAGCCAAGTCACATTTTCTCTCCTAAGCATAACTCTTAAGATTACCTATCCGTAATAATTGCCTATCAAAAGAATTTTGTGATAGCATGATTAAGAGTGGTGTATTGAGGACCTATGTGTAGCACTTGTTAATTTTTTCCTTTTAAGCACAGTTCTAGAGGTTCTTTTTAAAAGAACTGAGTGCTCAGCAGAGGTACCATTCTGTCATTAAAAAAAAAAAATCTGCTTTTGCTGATAGAATTAATGCCATTCAAATAATAATTGTTCAGTCTTTCAGAAACTGCGCAAATAATTCATCTCAACTGTGACAGAGAGAACTACCTCTTTGTCAAAATCAATATCCCACATCTGCTGGGAACCTGATGTGAAATCCAGTTTATCAACTGGAATTCTTCCAATTTCTGGAAATTTCTAGAATGGGTAACATTTTGTTATTTCACCCAACACAATGCTTCGCAAAATTTACATATTTTGTTTTGTGGACCTTAACATTAGGGTTGGATTATGGGTTCTTTTTGTTGTTTCTTTTCCAGCTCTTCTCCCAAATCAGGCTTCATTCACAGTATCATTAGGATAGCTTTTTTTCACAGTGAAAAAATGCCTAAATGGAAATTGCTATATTTTTGATAGATAAGCCATGTTTTCTCAGCAAAGGTGTCTATTTTTGTTTGACACATGTCCCATTTCTCTGGGAAAATATACTGATTTGTGAATTTTAATGAAATCCAAAGAACCCTGAATTTCAAGCTGGTTTTGGTTCCTTACAATATTCTCTCACCTACCTTCTTGGAGCTGAACCAAGACAGAAAATATTAACATACTCTATTAAGTCACTGGAGTGAAAGTCTGGCTTAACTGACATAAGTAATTTTTATTAATTCTAGTGAAACAAGAACTTCTTCTATGATGAGCTGGCAACTAATGGAAAAATATATCCAACTAGCAGTCCAGTCAAACATAAACTTGAAATTCTCTTTGAAAGTCTCTGCTATCTCTTTGGCTTCTTACGATCACACCTTCACATAAATGATTTACCAACATGTTCACAGATAGAGGATGCCTCGGATATATTTGTGTGAAGATATTTTTCCATGAATATTTGTATTGAGTTCTGTCCCAGGTACTTCTCTCACTTTTTTTTTTTTGTTATATTTTTTTTACTTTGCCATTTTTTTTACTTTACAGTTACCAGGAAAAAAGTTAAAATAAAAAAAAAAAATCAACAAACAGAGCTGTAAAACTTATGTAGAGAGTCAACCATTTCAGTGTTCAGAGTAATCTTTAAGAAGCCTCACAGGCTTCATGGCTGCCTTCTCTCCTAGTGTGGGTCTTCTACCTTGAATTAGATGACCAGGTTTTTATGGAAATATTGGATTCAGTGTAGGACAGATGATATGACTAGAACTCCAGGGACTCTCTTAACTGTAGATGTGAACTGGATGCTTTAAGTGATGTTTAGTTAAAAGAGGGGTGCAGGGACTAGTCCAATTATTTACAAATACACAAGCTGCCCTAAATACAGTGGCGACAGACGTAGACAGTTCTTTCATTCAGAGATCGGTAGTCCTCTTTCTCTGTCTCTCTGAACTCAAGAAGGTGTGTCTCATGTGTCATGATGTCTTTCTCATGACTATTCTGTTTTTAAGCCTACACTGTGCAAGCTTAGGTATTTAGCACTTACTTTTGCAGGAAAATCCCTGTAAATATATCGATATTTGATTTTCAGTTACACAGTACATGTCATTGGACAACAGTTGCCTTATTCTCTCAGTACAAGGATAGACGAAGATGTTCTTTCCACATAGCTTGAAAGATGGACACTTAATACATGAATTATCTCTATCCAGGCACATACTTGTCTTTGGATTAAATAAAATCTTCACGGCAACTGAAATCAGCTTTCAGCCCGAATTTTTTTTTTTTTTTTTTTTTTAAGCTAGAACATAGGAGTCATCTAATTTTATTTTAAACTATACAGAATGGACCACAAAACTTTTAGGAATATTGTATTTTGTAATATTTGACTATGATGAAATTTTTACTGCAGACAACAAATTCTGAACAGCAAATAATTTGCAAGCATTATATAGGCTAATATAATGCAGAAAACATGCATTTCTAAATGATTAAATGGTGATTCATATGGTATGAAGAATGATTTATAGACAGTTTCAAACAGAGAAATTTACTGGTATTAATTGCTGTAGATAATTCTCTGAGTTCTGTTGCCTATGGTTTGGACAATTTAAATTAATATCTAGGACTATGTAAGTGTTTGAAATTCATTGAAGATGCCCTTAGAGCATCTAGGCCCCCTTATATGAGAGTTCTTAATTTAGTCTGATTTTTTTCATGTTTGGTCTATGTGCCTGTTACTAGTATTTGCAAGAATGTTCTTGATGGCATTTATGTTTATACTGAACAAAAATACTACTTTATCCCTTAAAGGCAACACATCATTATTTATTTTTATGTACTATGTTTTTTATTGTTTAGCTTAATCCTTATTAGCATTTTTGTCTTTCCTGCAAACAATTCTCAGAACATTATTAGATTGTGTTGAGTGCTGCTTCTTGTTCCAGCTGATGATTAGAAATTGTACTGAATTCAAAACATTTCAAGCTCAAGGAAAAAAAAAAATCATTCAGAGACTAATATACACTTGGATCCTTTGTCCTAACTTTTTACTTTTCCAATAGATGCCTCTGGGCAAACCAGAAGTACTCATAAATAAGATAGATAAAGAAAACTATCAAAACCCAGCTGAAATAGCTACAGAAAAGCAATCAGAAACATTTACCAATGCTCTGGAAAATTAGACATGCATTACAAAGTCATTGCATGGGATAACTGTGAAGCAGTAAGATCACTTATATCTGAAAATGAATTGCTTCATAAGTCTTCGTTTATAATATGGACATTTATATAAAGGCTAAATATTCTGCAAAGAGATTAAACTCACCTGGGTCCCAGTGTCTGATAGGAGTTCAGAAAATGATTCACAAGTGTTACAAGGAACAGAAAATGAGCCATGATCTGGCCTAAGTAGAAACACTAAAAAAGCTTGCAATACTGCCATAGGAAGAATATTTGCCGTAGGAAGTTGATTTGCAGAGTGATTTGGATAGCCTGAAGGAATAGGGTTTTTTATATAAACTAAAACCAACTGTGTAAGACGTTGGTGACCCTAGCATTTTAGTCTGGTGCCAATCCTGTTTAGATCAGATTTCAAGTCTCTGTGTTCCTAAAAGTGAATTTGTGACTGAGATCAACAGACCATGCAAGGAGGCTTAGAAAACACTTTTGTTGAGTGTGAAAAATCGTTTGGAGATCATGAGGCTCCCAGTGGCCTCTGGATGCTAAGCAGCCTGCACCTCAACAGAGATACCACTCTTCCTTGCCAAAGGTAAACAGAGAAGTTTGTGGTAAAGGTTGCACAGAAAGAAGAAAAATGGATTTTTTGCAACCATAGTGCACTTTGGTGGCAAATGGACCAATAGAGGTACCGAAGGACAAATTAGGGATCCCTATTACCAATAAATGATAATAAGTGTAAAGCCATCACATCAATTAACAAGTACCTGGATGAGATGCTAGGAGCAAAGGTGAGGAGGTTTTCAAGACTTTTGTCACTGAAAGTAAAAGCTCGTCTTGGAGGAAGAGCAGAGCAGGCTAAGAAGTTGTGCTTTATAGATTCTACCAGTGAATAGGAGGAGATCATGGCCACTTGTAGAAATGAAAAGGTTTTGCCAGCGGGCACTGAGGGATGCCAGAGGGTTTCTGGCTCATGAGTGCCTGGAAGGAAAGAAGGTCCCTTTGGATTAAATAGTATGGGTTAAATAGTAGTTACGTTTGCTCTGCAGGTAAGGACTGCTGTCCTTCTTATATCTGCCCCTGCTTCTGTACAGTGAGAGGCTGCGCAGAGTCAGATATACAGTGAATTGGTGCTGATGTTTCGCAAACCCTTAAACATAGTTCACTGTAAACCCTGATACTGCTGCAGGTTTTCTCCCATCTAGTTGTATGTGTGTATATACTACCTCCTGCTTTACGGTTTCAGCATTGCTGGCAGAGAAGTTTGGGACTTCATTCTGTGGTCTACACTTCCCTTTTCTCTCTACCATGTCAATACCTCTTTTAAAAGCATCATAAATTTATATTTAGCATGATTTCACATCATATAAGTCCGTACAATTATATACTTCTGTATGTGATTTTTTGCTCTTGTTTTTTCTCCTATTTTATTTTTAGGCCATCCTGCTTGGTTGCATCAGTTAGAGTTTTAAGAGAACTATTTATAACATTTAAAGTTACTGTATGAAATTGCCATAAACCTGTTCTTTAGTGCACAGGCAGTATGGCTGTATGCATGTGAAGAAGAAAATAGGGGTTTTCTTGTTTTGTTAAATAGCTAGAAACATCTTTTCAGCAAAACTAAGTATCTTTTTTTATCCCACATTCAACTCACAAAGTCTTGTTAGTGTTATTTATGTATAGTCTGTTAATTGTGTACCCCATGGGCAGGGCAGTGGTGGTGTCAGCATTTTAATATTTCGCAATACTAAAAAAGAAGTATTGTGATACAACCAAGTACAGAAGTGCTGTGAAGCCAGGAGGTCAGTAGCGTTTCACAGGACAATGGCTCATCTTAAATGGCTGGTACTGTAGAAATCTGGAAAAAAGTACTATGCCTCAGAGCAGCTTAAAGTAAAGCAGCTTAGAGAAGGAGGGCATTGCTTGACTTGTAGAGTGACCTGCAAAGGCTTCAGAGAAAGGGAAGGAAGCAGAGGAATGATTTAGGAGTATTTGAGGTAGATCTTCACCAGAGTGGGATCATTTGAATAAAAATGGTAGGGAAGTAGTTGGAGGCTGATACAACAGAATGAGAAAGGCTCTGGCTGAGGCAGAAGAGGTGGCCTGATGGGGAGATTTCAGCAAACATGTGAACATGATGGTAGGTGACATTGGGGACAAAGCAATGAAAGAGTGCCAATAATGCCACTGCAATCCCAGCAGCTGGTCCTGCCAGCTTTGGGAT
This sequence comes from Cuculus canorus, assembly GCF_017976375.1. Classification (NCBI taxonomy): domain Eukaryota; kingdom Metazoa; phylum Chordata; class Aves; order Cuculiformes; family Cuculidae; genus Cuculus; species Cuculus canorus. Next base: position 116,543,448 of record NC_071401.1, on the reverse strand, counting down.
CTGACTGAATCTTCCCAGCATTCTCACTTCTTCATTGCCACCGGCTTGCTAATGGCTAGGAATTGCCTCCAAGCACCTATGTATGAAAAGGATCTCTTGAGTTTAAGAGAGATGCTGGGAAGGAGATCGAACTCCAGCTGCATCCACATCTTTTATTCCCCCTCCCACTGCCATTTACGTATTCCTATATCACCCCACAGGTGTTCCCATTGGCACAGTCTCTGGCTGCTCTCCGAGCACAATCTGGGCACCATTTCAGCTTACCGTTTCCAAGAACGAAGTCCTTTTGCATAACTATGGTGTGCTCTTATTCTGTTAGGTCTCCTGCTGCCTTGGAGCTCTGCCTGATTGGAATTGGGTCCTTCATGGGCAGAGGTATTGCTGTTCAGAGCTTCCACCCAGCAGTACTCTTTCCTATGCAAGAATAATCTTTCTTATTTTCTGGAATCCTGAATCTGAAACATGTCCTTAACAAAATGAGTACAGCAGAGCACCTAAGGAGGCTCTGATAGAAGCTAAAGCTAGAGAAAATTAAGATAGCTGCATAGTATTACTGCAGTACTATTGTTTTCTGGGTTCCAGTTTAATTTATTCTTTTATATTTCCTGAACATTTATAGATTTGATTTAAGCTTACCATAAGGCAAGCTATAGCACAAGTACAGATTTAGGATTGGGAGGATGATGTCTGTTATTTGCTCATTCCCTTGGTATAATCTGCCCAGTCAGATATGCTCATGTCAAATTAGAATACAAGGCTTATATTGTCCCATGTGCTTATCTAACACATGGATGGGCCACTAGAAAATCCATTGATTTTGTGTGCTTCTGTCTTTTAACAGTTTTCAGAGGAGAATTCTGCCCTGCCAAACTCTGATTGTTCCCACTTCCCTGTGCATTTTTATATCACAGAAATAAATGAAATAGAATTTCTGTAGTCCTTCCAATTGCAACTCAGTCCCCAACCTTTTTTCCCCTTATTTAACAAAAGAACCTGAATGCTAAAAGACTCTCAAAAGTTATTTGATTCAATGTTAAAAAAAATATATATATACTATTCTTAAATATAAGTTTGCTCAAAATGTGATAAGCAACATTTTTCTACTGAATATTGTGAAGTGTGAATCTGGAGTAAAAAAACTGTGGAAGTATCTGGTTTGTGTGAGGAAAAAGAATGGGGGCAAAATTAAAATTTATAGCAGCCTGAGTGTGTGGCCAAGGTCTAGGTTGCTTTGCAGTCTCCTCTCTGCACACTGGCTTTGTCACATCATTTGGGGCTGTTAGATCTGAGAGATTATAGAGCCCCAATCCTGTGCTTTGGTCCTGGGTGCAAACAATTCTTGTCTTGTCTCAGAGTCATTAGTTAATGTGGAGGTCATTTCAATTGCACGAAGAAAGTAGAACAAACTCTTCTGTGAGTGGTCTTGCAGAATTTCAGCACCTATCTCAAGACTGGAAAGACATATGTATATGTGTATATATATATGTATATATATATATATCTCACATCAATTTCCCCTCTCAGACCTTTGTCCACTGAGGCTGATACATCTTGAAGTCCCTAGAAAAGACATTCAGAAAGATGTTTCATTGCATATGTGCACACCCACACCTACTCACAGAAAATCCCTATGTGTCATATACCTCCATTGAGGATGAGAGTGCAGTAGCATTTTGACATGGCGTCATTCAATTTCTCTAAAGTATCCAACTGGAGGACATTTTTTCCAGATGTGATTCTTAGCTCAGTGAGCTAAGTCGCTCTCTGAAGACAGATGTCCATTTCCAACTGTTAGAGGAAGAACCCAGCCCAAGAAGTCCCCTGAAGTTTGGATGGTGGTATGGATTCAGGCTGTTGTCTTTCTCAAAACACATGCATAAGCATTAGGAAATTAGTGTTCTAAAGCAGAGTAATGTGATTTGACTGGTTTCCTGGGAAGATATCTCTGATGACACGCATTCCTCCTTGTTACTTACAAGAACAAGATGGTTATTTTAGTGAAGTTAAATGATATGGAACCACATATATATGTATATATATATAACCAAAGTAAAATGAGAACTCTCAGGTCTAAAATTCTGACAATTTAAGGTGAAACTGAAAAAATTTTTCTTCAACTTTTTTCCCAACTTTTTGTTCTGCTAGTTACAATTGTGTGAGTTCCACTGGATTGTTTTAATTTGTTTGTATACAATGGAACTATGGCAACAGTATTTTTCCAAGACACTTTTCCTCTTCCAAACAAAGTGACTTAATTTTATTATATTATTATCATTATTGGTCAATTTCTGCACTGTCAGTCATGAACTTGCAAATATTTTCCCAGAAAGATCTTCCTCATTTGATTTTCAGGTTTTTTGCTGAAAAGGAAGTACTCAGAACCTCCAAATTTTTTCTGTCTGAGCTACCTGCAAGCTATGTCAAAGGCAGATAGTACTGATAGTGAACTGATGTCTTTTGAAAGAATTCCTATCAGCACCGGGATGATCTTTCTCCATTTATTTTATGCATGGTTAGCATATCCAGACCAACATTAGTGATTAGAGTTTACCTAATTTATAATATCTGTGTCATCTACCTGTATATATTGACTTGTTGATATGCCTATGCAAAAACCCACTGTGAAATTGTTAAGGATGGGGAGTACAAACTCTATATTGCCATAAGCAGGTTAATTTGGCTTATACTTGGCATCTTGTAAACTTACAGCAACAATTTTAGGTGAGGGGAAGGGATGTGTACTCACTATATGCACACATAAATTATTGTACTTTATCAAAAACACTCACAAAAAGATCCCAGGAGACTGTAGACAAAATAAAGCAAAAAGACAGGGAAGAATCTCTGAAATAAACAGGCAGTTTTCATGAGGAATTTTTGAAAGGGTATAGGCTCAACCTGGCTGAAGCAGCATGTCATTGTGCAGAGAGATCTGATTCTTATTTGTTCTGCCTGAGAAATATCTAATCTTACTTAACTGAGGATAAGAGAATGTAAAGACAGAAATTCTTCCTTGTGGGCAGAGTCAAGCTGAGAAAGGGAGAAAATTAAGCCAGCTTGTCAGCAGCTGTCATGAATCAGAGATTGTAATCATTTTACAAAAGGATGGGCCATTCTCAGTGATACACAAATACTGTTTTAAGATAACTCTATTGCTACATGACTTTCTGGTGACGTGGCTAAAATGGTTAACTGAGTTTTGGGCAACACATTTACTTTTCACAGACGTGAGCAAAGTGACTAGAAATGCACTGAGAATGAGGAACCGACTGAAGAACCCTTCGATAAACAATTATTGATACTTAAAGCTAAGAGACCTTTTAAACACATTTCAGCCAAGAAGAGTCATGTAAATGAGCCATATAAAATGTGCAAAAGATGATAGTGAAAAAGACAATCGCTTCATGTTGTTCTGAGCATAGGTGGAACTATATTTAAGCTATCTTTCATCTTGAAGTTGATATGAATAGAGGTGTATTGATAAAAGCCTAAAATTTCCAAGTACCCTTTCTTCCAAAGAAGGGCTGATTTATCATCATAGAATTTGGAATGATGTAGGTCTCACTGTTTGAAACAAAATAAAGCCACTTTGCATGGAAATTTCTTGCACAAGCTTTCCGTCTGTTTAAAGCGCTAGGTACTTAAACCCTATCCATGCAATTAATTCATGTGGTTTCATGTTTTGAAACACCTACACTCAGACAACTTTGAGAGAAAGAGTAGTCAGTCATCTTCCTCTTTCCCCTCCAGGACTGGATGATCAGCTTAGAGGTCTTTTCCAACCTTAATGATTCTATGATTCTATGCTTACGTTTAAACACAAGAAAAAAAAAAAATGTTCCTTTGAGATTGATTTCAACAGTTTATGAATTGATACCCTTCTATGATGGCCCAGTGGAATGAGAGGGGGTTGGGTGACAAGGAGTTTCATGGGAATGTAAGGCAAGACAGATGCACTCAACCTCTTTTTGAGACAGGAGACAAGGAGGAAAATCACTCTTGTGGGCTCTCTGCTTTACCCAATGATACATGATGTGATCCGTGTAAATGAATACCTACTAAGAACACTACAGAATATTGTTTAGCCTGCATGGAGTCACAGAGACAGAGGCTGAGTAGTTATAACCACCCAAGAAGTTCAGTAATAATCCCTAAACACTATTACATCTGAAATGTCTCATTGATGCTATGAAACTAAAATCATAACAGTAAAAAGCTGGAGTCAGACCATGTAGTTGTCCGAGTATAAGGAGTGCAGCAGCCTGTAGGCAGTTTCATTTCTACCTGAATTACTGTAGCCTATTTCTGAGTCAGGAAATAAGCCAGAAATTTAAAAAGCTGAATGAAGGACTTATGCATTTAAAGATCTCTGATTGTCTTGCTGTAACTTTAAAGCCTCTAAGGAAATAGACATCTACATAATGTAATGTGTCTTCCAAGTTACACAGCAGTAATAGTATACTTCTACTTTTTCACCTCAGTTTGACTACTTGGATCACATCATGCAGATAGTGTCCATATGTAAAAAAAACCAACACTGGCCAAGATCCATGCACTAAAGGCCATGCATTCAATAGAATTTTTTTATCATGCTGTACCACTTAGCATATTTTGTATTCTATTCAGCATACCATGCTTTTTAGCAATATCTATAAATATATGTTTTCTTATTTGAAATCAGCAAGAACAAAAACTATAGCTTTAAGTTATGGCATTCATATTACATTGTAGTTGGAAGGTACTTTTCAAATCAACTTTTAATCTGGCTTGACAGTGCTTTAGTTCTGACTTTCATGGAATGATGATACATTGAACTGTTTGGATTATTGTTCTTAGCAAAGCATAAAATCCTCATCATATAAACATTCGATGGCTTGATCTATTAATTTCTGAGTTAACAAATAACAGGTAAGATGAATTTGATTTTTAAAATTATGACTATTTGGACATAGCAGAAACCAATCCCTTGAACAATAATTTCTGTGGGTGACCAAGCAAGCATTCATTATTAATGGTCATGCCAAACATGCCATGTAATTAAGATTACAAAATGATGTCCATTTAAACCCTAATCCTGTGTCTATATATGGTAGTTCAGGCTCCAGCCTTTCTGGTAAGTTCAATTGATTTCAACTTGTCACTAAATTGTGATGCATGGAAAGTATTGGCATGACTGGGAACTCACACACAGACAAAGGTAGTGGAACTGAAAGGAAGCGTGCGCTAAATTATATACATGGTGTAGTATGCACAGCTACAGGCAAAACACTGGGGAGATGGAGATGGACAACTTGAATTATCAAGCAAAAATAATTTGACAAATGAAAATATGTCCAGCTTGTTAAAGAAAAATAGCATTCTTTTAAGTATTCTTTTAAGTATTGTTATGCAGGTGAGAAGACTTCCATTTTTGGTCAGTGGGTGAGAGGATATTTATTCTCCTTGAACACAGGCACTTTGCTGGTGTCTCTGAGTCATGAGGCTGCTATCCTCTTATTTTCCATTTGGCTATTAGCAAGAGCTTGGCTTATCCAAAGATTCAGAGAAGTTAGTTTCTTTCCAATAAAAGCCTGTGTTTTCTGTTTTCTTACTCATTTGGGGGGAACTTCTCAAAGGAGACTTTTCCCTCTGCTTACTTCCTTTTCTAGCTTTGAGCAGTTCTGTATCCTTGACAATCATCCCTTCTAATAACAGTAAAGGTTTAGGAATTATTACTGTCATCTCACAGAGGACTGTTAAACGAGGAAATGGCATTGCAAATAATTATAATCATTCAGATGTTGTGAGTTGTTATACAATGCTGGCAACCTTCAGGTATTGCCAGAAAATTAGAGAGCTCCACAGGCACATTCTTTGATTGGAAGAAATGTTCAGGTTAGTTTTTAACTGATGATAATGAATGAATTGAGAAGGCTGGGGCTAAATCACAAAAAATATGACATTGAAAGTTCAGCATTAAACTTTAATGTTTCTCCATTTTATTTAATATTTTTTATGCGTAAAATACTAAAAGCTTCTTCTTCTCCTTGAAGCCCCCTCAATTCCACTAATAACACTTTAAAGCAGTAGAAGTGTATCTTTAAGTACAAAATTATTAACTGGTAATGCATTTGGGGAAAATGGCTTACGTAATTAATGTGATTGCACTGCCTGGAACCTGAAATGTTGGGTAGAATCAGAAACAGTCTACACTGGGGACTGTCTCTCTCAAAACCCCCAAGGCAGAAAGTAATAGTACCGGCACCTGTATTGCTATGTGCCCTGTACAATTTAGACTGTCATTTTTCAGAGCTATTGAACACCTTCAAATTGCTTTGAAATAATTGCAGACTTACAGGACATCTTAGAAAGTTTGAATTTGATTTTGTATTCCCTGGGATTCAAAAGACCATTTGTTCTGTTATTTAAACAAGTTTAATGTCTGTTACTTATTTTCAGATATAGATTTATGCTGAGGTTACAGAGATCTCTTGACCTTCAATATTTAGAGCTGTGGAACTGGCTTTCATCCATATCTCAGGCAGCATCTCTCTGCTACATCCACCAGAAAACCTTGTTTGCAGAAGCAAAACTGAATTTCAGGATTCCTTAGATTCTAATCCAAAGCCAGGTTCATATTTCCATATATGCCATTACATCTAGATATTCAGAGAAAAACACAAACTCTGATGTACTTTTGCAAAAACCCCTAGAATATTTCAAAGTAATTTGCCATTTACAATACTATGTTATTAATTGTAATTCAGATTCTCTATACTCCATGGGGTTCAGAGCTCAAGCCATAGGGACACACTGTAAATTGAGAAGAAATATTCAAGCTTTCACAGAGTCCAGGGTGAAAGAACTTAAAAATAAACTTTTGTTCAGCCATAAAACTGTGTATGTTTTACTGTGTAACTGTGTAAATGAGCTGTACTATTAATTTCAGTTCAATGTAGAAATGAGTTGAAGATTTTTCAGTGTTATTTTTCACTTAGCTATGAAGTTCATTGAGCTTGATGCACAGAAAACATGAAACCAAGATTTACTTGGTGTTCCTAGATTTAGGAAGATGAGTAAGGCCTATCAGATCACCTGCTCTGCAGTTCTGAGGAGATAATACAAGGCATGACATTTTTCCACTTTTTCTATAGTTGATCCTGAAAGTCTCGGCTGATGGAATTTCCATTCCACCCCACAGCTGGAGGCCTCTCATTGGAAGAAAAATAAAAGCCTACTGCAAGGTGCTTAAAACATGGAGCCCCAGTCTTATGCGTACTCCACTATTTTGAATTTCTCGGGTAGACAAGATCCCTCTGGGGAAAGAGGAGGATTTAATGATCTGACCAAGTTACAGTTCATTGTATATGATGTCTTCACCTCAGCTACATGTGTGACCCTCACAGAAATGCAGCTGCAACAGTAAGGGCTGCTAGCCACAGGGAAATTATGAATGCTGAAGTGAAGCTGTGTGGAAAGCATTCTGTCAGAAATCTTGGGAATTTCTGCCAAAAATGATGAAAGCACTCTGATCACCATGATTTTTAGCAACAATTAAGAGAATAGCAAGGTTATAATAAATCTCTTGCACACTTTATGAGAAGGAGGGTGAGTAACACCAGACTGATGAGTTAACAAGCAAAACTGTGGTATTGTTATTGATGACTGAATTATGATAGATGTAAAGTTTGATTTAAATTTTTTTTTTCTAAACAGTGCAGTGATAGTAAAGTTTTGGATCAGAAGTTTTGGTAAATGTCAGAAGTGAGTAACATTTTGTGCTTTTTATATTTGTTTTTAAGCCTTTCTGACACACTGTAAAATTCTCTGGTATAAATTTGCTTCCATTAGTACTTGGAGGGGTGGATATGAGAGCAAGGGTAATGTCATAGATTAGAAAGCAACACTGAAAAGAAGGGCACTATACAACTGTGATTTATTCTGGATAACTGACAGAGTACTGTGATGGTGTGTCACTGTACTAAGTGAAAAACTCAGCACGACTTCCACCTACTCTCTGTAAACCTAGTAGTTAAGCCAATTAAAAGTGCCTAGAATCAGCTGTAACATGTTCTTCTAATGTATACATTTAAATTGAAATATTATCCGTCAAGCACACTGGACCAGCATGTACTTTGTTAATCAGGCACCAAGTAGCTGTGGCCAACTTTGTTTTTTCTCATTCATATCGTTTGCAAGCAGAAAAGACAAGGTTTCCCTTCGGGCAAATCATATGAAGAAGCTTTCAGATGCCATTGTATGTAGCTACTAATTTCACTGGTACTTTCACAGTCCATTCTAACGGCATAGTGTTTAGGAGCCAAGACTGCTCAGAAATTAACAGAATAACACAAGTATTACCAGAGAAGAAATGCACCCACACCCATGTTGCTTCACTCTACAAATTAACAGTGACAGCTACTGGCTTCCAGAAAGGACAGATGCCATAGTAAGGGCTGTAAAACTTTGAGCAAATGAACATGAATGTCTGGATTAACTCAATTTTAAGAAAATAATTTAGTATAGCTCTTTTCTGCATCTGCCACTTTGCAGGGTTGGTACTTTTCATTTTCAGTAAGCCACTGCGTGCCACAGAGTGGTAAGGAAATGAAGCAAGAGAAACTGAACTGAAATTTGTGAAATGGGCAAATATTTAATGTAGTTAAGGCAAAGAATTCAGCAGGATTCTCTGAAATATTATATTTGAAGGGAAGAACTAGACCAGTGGCAAATCGGCTCCTGGGATGTGCCAAACTCAGAAAATGAGCAAATCAACCTAGTGTCAGTTGTTGCCTGGTTCTACTCTCTCTATGGACTTGTATTCATGTATGAAAATATAGATCCTCAGGTTGGTTGTGAATAAACATGAATTCATTGCTTTCCATGTGTTTCTACTAATTTATCCCAAGTGAGAGATCGTCCTGGATATAGTGGAGGTAGCAATAGCAGTGATTTGTCCTCCCTTCTCTTTCCTGAGAAAAGTATTCTAACTGCTGAAGAAGCTGGTAAGTCATTTGAAAAGACAAATAAAATATAGGTCTTGCCTTCAGAGCTTATTCACTGCAACCACTATTGTTACCTCTGCTACTTCCTGCTCATTGTAAATTCCTTGTGTGGATAAAGCCCAAGTGATCTCAGATTAGTAACATCCTGTATTAACAGTGTAGTCATACTTTCTTTACTGAGAGAGAAAGAAATCAAGGTCATTTAATGAAAGAAGTGTTTACTTTCACCATATATTTGTGAGTGGGTTGTTTGGTTGCTTTTGGGAGAGATATTTTTTTTCGTCTTTATTTCAAGACAGTTCTTGCTAGTTGAAGGCCAGTTAAGCAAGCTGGGAATGCCCATATTCTGCAGTCGATGATGGATATTGCCAAGCAAGGTTCCTGGTGACTCAGAAGCAGGGATAAATCTATCTGGGATCTTAGAAACCCTGCTTTGCTCAGGCAGAAGTTTGTTTGCTCTTCTCTGGACACGCTCCAGAACCTCAATGTCCTTCTTGTGGTGAGGGGCCCAGAACTGAACACAGTACTCGAGGTGCGGTCTCACCAGTGCCGAGTACAGAGGGAGAATAACCTCCCTGGACCTGCTGGTCACACCGTTTCTGATACAAGCCAAGATGCCACTGGCCTTCTTGGCCACCTGGGCACACTGCTGGCTCATGTCAACCAACACCCCCAGGTCCTTCTCCTCTAGGCAGCTTTCTAGCCAGACTTCTCTTAGTCTGTAGCACTGTATAGGGTTGTTATACCCCAAATGCAGGACCCGGCATTTGGCCTTGTTAAACCTCATGCCATTGGTCTCAGCCCAGTGGTCCAGCCTGTTCAGATCCCTTTGCAGAGCCTTCCTGCTCTCCAGCAGATCCACGCTTCCACCCAGCTTAGGGTCATCTGCAAACTTGCTAAGGATGCACTTATGTTACTGGTGAGAGCGCTGGGGTCAGGTAGAAAGTCTTCTTCAGGGAAGCACATCTGCAAATTATAAAGGGCAAGGGAAGAGAAAGTCCACTTTGCCTTTGCTTCACAGAGTAATACCTTGCCTTGTGTTGAAGCTTCTCTTTGTTGGATATTTGGGTGTCATGGCACAAACTATGCCCTGCATAGCAGTCCTGTCCTACAGAGGCCTTTCTGTAGCTATAGGAGAAAAGAGAGGGAATATTCCAATTCCCCATCCTTGGCAGTTTCATCAGCGTCTTTGGGGTTTTTTTGAGTTAATGGCACCACCAAAGTGTGCAGTTGTGAGCGCGCTAGCTATAATCTAGCCCTGTGCATATGTATCATGTATCTGAGCCTAAAATAAATATGAGGGGGTTTTTTTCAGCTTACAGGGATGTGATTTGTTCCTGTGTTTTTTTCGTTTGGTTTGCAATGTACCCTAACATCTTCTCTCCATTTTCTCTGCATGTAGATGTAGCATCAAGATTAATTGTATCATAAGCTCCAAGTTATCTTTTCTATATCCTGCTTGAAAGTGCTTGCTTGCAAGATGGCATTTTCGTTGAGCTGGAACTGTGCATACGATGGTTGTAATTCTCTGCTCTGCTTTTTTTCTGCAATTTTTGTTTTGTCAGAATTTTACTTTCATACTGTTGAGTGATATACAGTTAAATTTGAAAAGGAAAAAAAAAAGTACTTCTCAGTTTATTCAATTTTTTAAGGCAATTTCTATCCATTCCTATGTAAAATAGGGTATAACTATTTGACCAAAACCCAGATGTCATCTTCATGGTCTGGATACTTCATCTCCAAATTAAAGGCATATTCACTTCCCCATTTTATCATACAAGGATAGAGATGTTTCAAGATCTAATTCAGGCTTTGAACTTCTGCCAAAGATCAGGACAGAAGCCTTCCTGATCAGTCCTGTTTGATGGCCACAGATAGGCCCCTATCACCACCTCTCAGGCTCTGTGCTAGTGATGTCAGTTCCAATATCCAGTTACATTAACTCAAAACAGCACTAGGAACAGCATGCTTTTGATACTTTTTCCACATCTTTAGGTGCAGTTGTTTGGCTTTGAGGAAAAGACTACTCTTTGCTCGATTGGGATGACAAATTGCATTATTAGTATTAAAAACAGTAATGATAAAAATAATCATAACAATACAGGTCATCTCAAAGTGTGATGCAAACCTACAGAAGCATTCAAAAAAGCTCTTAATAAGGAATGAAAGCTTGCAGAGAGGTGTTCTGTGAAGCCTAGAAACCACTACAAGAGTTGCATAGATTTGGATTCATCAACATGATTTCTCTTCTTTTGACATTATGCTTCTCACAAAGCCATGGGCATCCTCTCATTTTTAGTTTCCAGTTACCAGATCTTTCTTCTTGACCCTAGCTCTCTTTCTTTTCTTAAATGTTTAAGTGTGTGAAGTAATTTCTTACACACACTAATGTAACTGATCCCTGACTAGAATAAACCATCCAGGTAGTTTTAATGTTGTTTGTATTGTTCCTCAATATTCATGGCAAAGAGCATTTAATATTCAGCTGAATGGGAGCTGCCGTTAATACAAAAGCCTTGCAGCTCAAAGTCATTTGGTAATATTAGGAGCAAGGAAGGGCAAAAGTAAAAAAAAGGAGACACAATAACACTTTGCACATAAGAGCATCAATACATTAGAAATGTATTTTTTTTGAAAAATGTTCAGAATCTCCAGCAAAGAGGAAAAAGTATGAGAAAAGAATATGTTATCCATTTAGCAACTAGAGATTTCATTTTAGCACATTTAAGAGGTATTGTTGCACTGCATTTCCTCCGCATTGGAAAGTCATTCTCTCTCAAAGGGAAAAAAAATTTGTACACATTATTTTTTGAAAAGGAGAATATATTCTACTCCTAGGCCAGGGTACAGAAAATCTAGATGCATTCTTGGCTACTCAATGTTGGTTGACCTGGTAGTTGATCCAGAAGTACCGGGATGTCGTTCTGTATCTGCTTTTCTATGTCATCTGTTTTCTCTCTTACAACAGTAAATTTTGATGTTATTTTTTGTGTGTCTCTTCATTTTCTTCAACTCTTTTCACCTTCTCCAATTCACAGGGGTTAGAAACTCCATGGAAATTAGAAAAGCTTTCAGGTTGCCTTGTTTCTTTGTTTTCATTTATGCTTTCGCCTACCAATACTTTATTGGGCTTTTTTTGGGTTTTTTTTGTTTTGTTTTTTTTTTACACAGAAGTCTGTCATTTGGACCACAGAAACTCCATAAAGTACTTTTCCATCACCGTGCTCTGAGCTGGATAAGGAAGTGTTTGCATCTAGTTTTCTGGAAAACAACTTTCAAGTCCTCACTGTATTCACGGATATATGCAAATAGCATCCAAAAAGACAAATTGTGATGCTTTTCTTGGACCTGAGAACTCATGACCCAGAACCCATATCTTAAAAAAAAAAACGGTTTTGCCTGCTGTGTGCAGGTGCTGTTGAACTCCCTTTGGTGCTCTAGAGTTGTTTTTCAAGATAAAGGTACAATGTAAATTTTAGCAGAGTAATGGTGACATGTTAATGCATATTCCTCTATCCAGATATTTTGCAGATAAAATAGATAAATCCTGTTTGAATCTGTAAGTCCCTGCTTCATACCTTGGTCAAGGTGGCAGCTACTCCAAGAGTGAGGATATTATGTGAGGCACCTCTTGCTTTCTTCTATTTTTTTTAATTTTATTTCCTGTGACTGCAGATACTTTGCACCAAGGATTATTTTCGCTGTTGCAGATACTCAGAGTGAAGTAAAATATGATCTCAGCTGCTTCAGTAAGTTTCTGATTTAATGGTTTTATTTAAATCAGTGTTATCAAAGACACAGAGATCGGTAACAAAATGGAAAGAAGGGCTTGCCAGGAGAGTGAACAGTGGCCTCCACATGGAAATTTCAAATGTAATGTAAATATCAGGGTATTCCACCTGGAAAAGGCTTGGAAGCAAGAAGGAAAAGAGATACCAGTCTTTCCCCCTCTGACTGCTAAGTAAGCTTGTTTTAAGAGATGTTCAGTAAAGGGTTTTCTTTCTCTTATCTCTGCTTTTTCTATTTTGTGAGCCTGCAGCAAAATTGTAATCCTTTCAGAATGCTTCCTTTAGCACAGCTGCCTACAGAAGGGAGGATAAAGCCCAGTAGCATTTTCAGCAGGAGTTCTAGACTAGCACAGTGTTTCAACAAAGATGCTATTAACATCTGTTTGTCTGCTGCTCATGGTTTAAGGCTCAGTGGGAACTCATCTGCTTGGGGGAAGAGTTTCAAGTCAGGTCAAGTGAGAAATATACTCTGCCCCATACCAGGTCATAGAGGGTTTATTTTCATTGTGTCTTTGTTGTTTTTCTTGAAGCTAAAGTACAAAGTCATCTTAATTGAAACACACATGTTCTTCATTGTGCATGAGAGATATTCCACGTGTGGGAGGCAGCACCACCATTCACCTTTTCTCTCCTTCCATCTAGTAGTAATACTTGCAATTACTCCTCCTCTGAACAGAAAAGTTATGCTGATATATATTAGGTATTGATAGGCCTTTTGTTCTTCCTGATGTCTTCTAAATGCAACCAATTATCTTTACCTGTGTTGGTGATTTCTCTGTTGTGGTAGTCAATAATTTCTGCTGAGCTGCAGCGGGCTTTCCCGTTAAAAGAAGAAACAAACAGACAAGCAAGTTGTGGTTGTAGTTTACAGCATTATAAAGTTGGCCAGGTGGCAAATTCAATTAGACCAGAACATTTTATAATTTGGGAGCTGAGGTTTCCTTTACTCAGAGTGTAAATGTTCACAGCCTTTGCATAGACTCCAGGGAAGGACAGAGTGGTATTTATTTTAATATTATTATTTCTACACATCAGGAAGTGGTTGTTTGTTCTAAGGCAGTTGAAATGGAGCTAAGAACAACTGTTAATATTTGCCTTTCAGCAGGTTTGACGGTGACCTTCCTTCCCAGTCCACCCAAAAGAAATTAAAAGATGGAAGGAAAAAATTTGTAAGTTCTCAAAAAGGACTGTCTTCAAAAGTCATGCAATAATGTTGTGGATGGATTTTAAAATAGATCTTCTTAAATTTATGGTCACTAATAACATTTGTAGTTAGAGTATGCAAGCAAAGATAAGGCCACTCTAATTTCATGCTTCAGGAGCTGAGATGATTGCCCGTGGGGGGTCAGGAAGGATATTTTCCCTGCACGCATATACAGCACTGCACAACTGATTGGGACCCATAATCACCAACATACACAAAGAACGTACCTAGCTTTAAGCGCTTGCTTAAGTGATATGCCAAACTGGGACTGTCAGGCTTCTTATTACCATGAGTGATATCAAGTTCTCACGTAGCATTCTTCACTTTCCGAATCCGGAGAAATACAAAGCCAAATTCTGCTCATTCTGATAGTAACTCACTTCAGTTCAGTTTGGTATCTCCAGGTTTTCCAATAAGTGATTGTGTTGTCTGATTTGTTACCTAACATGTTTAGCTCTGTGAACATCTCCAAAACGAATGTATATATGAAATAAGAGTAACAGAAGATGCCTAAAAGACTTTGGAATGTTTGACTATAATCAGTAGCTTTCTAAAAATCTTAGATTTGTGATCACTTCCGAATTTCTGAGATAAAGAATCATTGGTGATTCATCTATACAGATAACACGTCTATATGAACGGTAAAGAAGCAACAAATTAAAATGAGTGTCCTTATCTAAAATTAAAGTGTTTATGAGAAAAAGTAGTGTAAAAGATAGTAGAAACTAGCCTTTGATTTCAAAGGGGTTGCGTAGATTTGTCAGGAATTGAATATAATAGTGAATTTTCAAAATATTTTTATAAAAATGTGGGAGGTGTCCCTGCCCATCGGGGGGGGGGGGGGGGTGGAATTAGATGATCCTCATGGTCCTTTCCAACCCAAACAATTCTGTGATGCTATGAAAGATTTACAGTAAGTATTTCTCTATTGCTGTTTAACAGATGGGGGAAAAAAAGACAAAGCAATTAAGTAAATAGGTCAAAACCTTGAAGTGTTTTGGAGAAATTGTGTCTTTGCCAAAAAAAAAGAACATAATTTCTTATGAATAAATATATATATATATATAAATTTACCAGAAAGAGGCTGCATTGTACTGTTCAGTAGTAACGTTTTACAATGTAAGTTACATTAACACAGTTATAAGGAGATATTTTAAAAATTCTGGTCCAGTTGGAATTGTAAAAGGTATTATGAACTTTAGAAATTTTGCCGTAAATAAAAGTGATCCTTTGGTCAAGCATCTGCAATGGATATTTCTCAGTATCCCAGCTAGCTGGGAAATCACTGGATTTGCTTTCTCGTGTCGGTCAGTCTTTGTATGGAAAAGGTGGCCATTTCAACATCGCATCCAGGAGAGAGATGGACCTTGTAGGGTTATTGTTTGATAGGAATCCATTTATTTTGTGTTGGATTGCTTGATGTTAGTTTGCTGTAGTTTTCTTTACCTCACTCACTTACTCCTTTTGTTGTTCCTGTTGCGACTCCCTTGGGCTCCTGCGAGGAGCTAGTACAGCTTAGCACTTTCTCAGTGTTTTTCGTAGAATAATAGAATCACTAAGTTAGAAAAGACTTTCAAGGTCATCAAGCCCAACTGCAGCTGTCAATACCTCCAGAGATGGTGATTCAACCGCCTACCCGGGCAGCCTGTGCCAGTGCTTGATAACTCTTTCAGTGAACAAATTTTTTCTAATGTCCAGTCTGAACCTCCCCTGGTCAACTCAAGGCCATTCCCCCTTTTCCTATCACCTATCACTTGGGAACAGAGACCAACACCCACATCACTACAACCTCCTTTCAGGTAGTTGTACAAAGCGATAAGGTGTCCTCTCAGCCTGCTTTTCACTAGGTTAATCAAACCCAGTTCCCTCAGCCACTCTTCATAAGACCTGTTCTCCAGTCCTTCTCTGGAGACACTCCAGGAGCTCAAGGTCTTTCTTGTAGTGAGGGGCCCAAAAATGAACACAGGATTCGAGGTGTGACCTCACCAATGCTGAGTACAGGGGCAGAATCACTTTCCTGGTCCTGCTGGCCACGCTGTTTCCAATACAGGTTGAGATGACATTGGCCTTCTTGGCCACGTGGGCACACTGCTGACTCATGTTCAACTGCTGTCAACCAACAACCTCGAGTCCTTCTCTTCCAGGCAGCTTTCCAGCCACTCTTCCCCAAACCTGTAGCATTGCATGGGGTTGTTGTGTCCCAAATGGTGGACTTGGCACTTGGCCTTTTTGAACTTCATACCCTGGTCTCAGCCCAACAACCCATCCTGTCCAGATCCTTCTGTAAGCTTCCCTACCATCCAGCAGATAAACACTTCCTCACAGCTTAGTGTCATCCATGAACTTACTAAAGGTACATTCAATTCCTTCACCCAGATCATTGATAAAAATACTGAACAGGACTAGACCCATCACTGAGCCCTGGGGACACCACTTGTGACTGGGCTCCAGCTATATTTAGCTCCATTTACCACCCATCTTTGGGCCCAGCCATCCAGCCATTTTTTTACCCAGCAGAGGGTGTGCCTGTGCAGGCCAGTGATAGCCAGTTTCTCAAGCAGAATACTGCAAGAAACGGTGTCAAAGACTTTACTAAAGTCTAAGTACACTGTATCTACAGCCTTTCCCTCATCCATTAAGCAGGTCACCCTGCCATAGAAGGAGATCAGGTTAGTTTGGCAATGAATCTCATTAAAATCCAGTGTTGTTCTAAGACCTGATTATTTAAAAATTCAAGACAGACTGTCAACATTTGAGACAGATTTCCAAGCAAGCCAGTTGCCATGGACAGAAACAGGACATATCTTTTTGCTGTCCCTAAGCAACAGCAGGGGACTAATGTGGAAGACATTGTGTGCTCTCAACTTTTGATTAATTTCTGGATATATCATTTCCATGTATAATATGATGACAACTGGATGATCCAGATAATATAGATAAGGCTTGCAACAATAATAACCTGAGAATCACTGATTCAGAACTGCAAACAGTAGGAACCAGTTGGTCCAAAACTACTTTTGACTACTTCGTTACATTTTGTTTTATCAAATATATGGTCTGTGGTGGGTTAAGAAGTGTGCTCATTTCCATAAAGTTCAGCAAAACAGCTTGTCAGCAGGTGTTATGCTTGTGTATTTTGAAAAGGGTAAGAATAGAGGGCAGGTGTGTGTACTGAGGCTATCCTTACAGCTGCCTGGCTTTGATTCTAGGTGCCTACCTTCCCTCTGTATTTGCAGTCTCTAAGGCTTCAGTGAGAAGCTGGGAGATTGACAGGTCTCTGGCTGAGATACTGCCCATTCTGGAATTTCCTGTGTAAGAACTACAGGTTCCATGGTTTCGATGTACTGTAAGTGACACCCTTATGTTAAACCATACAAAGAAATTAGTGAAACCAAAAGTCAGTGTCTCCACAAATTTGTTTATTCAGGATTGTACAATCTTAAGTGATTTTCTTAGTGAGCAGCAGTGTTTATTCTCAATAGTAGCCATCCTTTTATTCCCATTAGGACAACCTGGATTTCTGAAGTTAAAAGTAGTAATGTGACAGAAGGCAATTACCCTCTGTATGCTTGGCTACATGGGAAGTGAGGAATGCATGCCACCTATCTCAGCAGTGGTTTTGTCCACCGATTAATCCCTATGGAGAAAGGTTATAAAAGGCCCAACAGGAACTTCTGCTTAGGTAGACCTATTTTAAAGTGGTTTAATTGCCAATAGCCAGCTGGGAGCAGATCTTTTTTTATCTGTGACTTTCATTTTTATACAGCTTTTTTGTATTACTTTACAGTCAAACATTTATAAACAATTGGAGATTTTGAACAAAAGAGCAAGCTATATACAAAATAAAAGTAGTTGTTCAAGTCTGAAAAATGGGTCTTAAAGCTTCAGCCTGAAATGTGGTGGGAGTAGATGTCCCACATCTGCAATCATGAGTCTGATTGCAGCTTTGTTAGAGATACTGAAATTGGTTACCATGCAGAAATAGCAGGCTAGGCAGGGGAAACAGACTGTATATCTTCTTTAGAATTGACTGAATTAAAATTTAAAGGAAGTTCAAGAAATACATGTCAAAAAGCTTTGTATTTAAAACTGTCAACAGACTGTATATCTTCTGCCCTGTCTTTCAATCTTTTTTCTCCTTACTTTTTTAACTTTTTCTGTATTAATTTGGAATCGTACCTCTTGATTTTAAGATTTTGTCATTAGCTGTGTTTCAGAAACTTGCGTGTTGGCAGTGGTGTACCTCAAAGTGCAGCATCCTGGAGGAAGCTGGTACTTATGTTATATCACATCATAATATGACATAACATGGCTTGAATTGCACACTCCAAATCTATTCCCTAGAATGAAATGTGGTTACCTAAATAAGCATAGAAATAAAATAAGGATGTTTCAGAAATTTAGAATTAACTAGCTCCTTGAGACCAAACTGATTATCCCATCATGTGCTCCTCCTCAGCACAGAAGCCAGGAAAATAAAACACTGCTGCCTGGAGCTGCAAAGTACCCTGTATGTCAATGCAGATGAGATATATGGAGTTATGCAGAGAAGGACACAAAGCCCAGATAGGGGCCCCTATTTTCAAAACTTTCTGTCTCAATGTTCAGCTCTGTCACTACTGGTAAGCCTGTGGGAGGCTACAGGAGGAGAGAAGGGCATGCTGCCACATGGTTTTACCTTATTCAAGAAGTAAGTACGCATAATATCTACCCTGAATCCCTAAGGGTAAATAGAGGAATGATGGTCTGGGGGTCGGGATGATAAGTTGCAATTCTGGAGTTAATGAGTTCAGTTCCTTTCTCTGTCTCAAGGCTGATGCTTGATTTTGAGTAAGTTGCTTATCTCCTCAATTCCCATTTGTTCAGGGCAAGTAACAGTAGATTACCACTTCCTTGGAAATAAAATTATGTGTGAAATTATGAGAAACAGGGTCTTTTAGAAACCAGAGGGAGGGAGAGAACTTTTTAGAAACCAGGGTAGTGAGAGAACTGAAATCTAATTGCGGAAGTCCTTAGAGGAGTTACCTTTGGATTTGTTATTTGGTGTAGATGGCCTGGAATATTCCTGGATTTGGGGATTTTTTTTCTTTTCCCTCTCCTTCAGACATGCTCCAAACAGAGGCTGAGGGTAACTTTGCTGCAGTAACTCCTGCAGTGACAGCAAAGAAGGAGGACTAATGACAAGTTGCTAGGGGAGGGAGAGCTTATTTGTGTGAGCTCCTTGATAGACATCCCTATTGCCAAGCAGTCCTTCAGGGCATCTCAGTGGAGGCTGTATTTGTTTCAATCCAGGCCTGAATTCTTTGACATAGGGCTAGCAGGAGAATACAAAGCTGACAGGTATTTCTCTCTCCAAAGTATGACTGTTATCTAAGGTTTCTTCAGCTCTTTTTCTGTAAAAAGTTCACCCAATGTTTCCACAGCTCTTTCCTATCCCAAAGGATAACATTTCTCAGAATCTCTGTATGCCTACCACAAGAGAAAAGCAGCTAGTTTTCAGGCAGCTGTTAGCAACCAAACAATTCTGAATGTTACCACCCTTAGTGAAAAGGCATTTGGTCTACCATTTGTCCAAGGACATTTAGATGTCTCTGATGTTATGAATAGTGCCTTGGGACCACTCATCAGCAAGACTGAGAACAAAATGCTTTTTGATTGTTCACAGAAGTATATGTCAGTATGGAAGTATTTCCTTCTCCAATTTTCCTGAGGAGTAATCAGATGCACATGAAAAATAACCACAGTAACAAGAAGATTCTCTCAAAAGGGGAGGTCCATCCCCTGACTAATCATAGTTAAATGCCCTATTTACTATTATTAATTTGTCATTATTGTCATTAAATTATTAATAACAATAAAATGTTAAGCTAACAGATTTTCCACAATTTTGTTAGTGCCATCTGTAAAAAAGGGATGAATAACCCTGCTAGAAAGTATGGCTTTCTAGAGAATGGTCGTCAATCATTGATAATTCCTTACCTATAAACATTTGCAAAAGAGGAAGATAGCTTGGAAAGGAGATTCTTGTTGCATCACCTAGGATAACATGATTTTAAACCTGTTCTGGTTTGAGTTAAAGTAGAATCAGTTTTCTAACTTTTCAGCTAAACCTTGTTTAAGTAACTTCATTTCCTGAAAGTTAATTGCGTGTTTTTCAGACAGTGTTTCTCTCTGAAAGTGATAGCATGAAGTATTGGTATGTGTAAAAGCTGATGGTTATACTTATTCCTATGGAGACCAAGGCCATCTTTGAATTGGTGGAATGCCATAAGTGAAAGGGGCAAAAATGGGTCGCACCTGCAGAGAGGAGTGGACAGGACATGTGGCCCAAAACTGACCAACAGACTTCCATCTCATATACATCAAACTCAGCATAAAACTGAGGAATCACAAGGATCAAGCTCTCTTCTTCGACTTCTGGGGTCCAATATGGACCTTTTCTGTTTTATTGCTCCTGATCCCAGATCCATCTGTTCCTGAATCCGGTTCCTGAGTCCACCACTCTCCTGCCACTGAGTCCAGCCCATGATATTTTCCTCATGCCTGGTCTGCAGCATCTGTGGTGATGTAGTCACTGGAGCGGGGGCGGGGGGGGGCGGGGAGAGAACTTTGGTATATTAGTATATATTTTATTATTTTATTATGATTATGATGATCATTATTATTATTGTTCCATTAAAGCTGTTTTAGTTTTAGTCTCCAGCCCGAAAGTCTCTTTCTCTCATTTCCCTTTCCCCGGGGGGGGAAAGAAGAGAATTGATGCAATAAATGCTTACATTTAGCTGCCAATCAAGCTGCGCTGAGGCTAAATTTTGAAAAAAAAACTCACTTGGGTTAAACTGCACCAAATAAGGTGATTGATTGATTGATTGATTGGTTGGTTAATTGATTAGAAAATGATGTCTTTTTATTGTTTCAGACATCCCAATGGGATTAATGATGCAATAAATAAAATGAAATTGTGTTAGTAGTATTAAAATCCATTCCAGCTGTCCAGCTGGTCATTTCTTCCATTCATTATCTAAGGTGCACATGCTTTGACATCAATAGAGGTGCTCAGACCGGATTTGGTTCTGTCACAAACTTTGTAGGGAGAAGTATTAGCTTTTAGTGCATCAACAAGTAATTTTATGAGAAAAAGAAAAAAAAAAGCAAACAAAAACGTGACTGACATAGAAGGGAGGTCAATTTTATTATCTCCCATAATTTCTATTTCAGACCTGAAGCAGAGCTGGAGTACCTGGAAGCTTATTTAGTTTTGCTAATTATGTCAGCTACTTGGGTCCTATTCAGGAAGTTAAAGCCAGGCTCTTTTGAAAAGCAAGTTGGAGAGGTTTTTTGTAGCGAACTTCTTGTTAGCCATCCCTTCCTACTTGGAAAAAGAAAGGAGACTTCAGGTGTATTGTTCCTGGTGGGCTTACTGGAGCTAAGTATTTCTGTAAGAGTTATAATCCTGTTAACATTATATAATATAAAACTGCAGTAACTGATGATTGAAAAGGGACGATGCAATGCTGCGGAGATTGATGTCTGATAACAGAAGAGCTTTGATTTTTGCTTTATAACAACTCCTGCATCTCCAGGCAAAATTGAGGTCTCTGGTGTTCAAGGCACCGTAGAACTGAAGCAGGTATATCTGTCTTGGATTCTGAATGTTAAGTAGATCACAAAGTCGAAGTTTGTTTCCTTGGCTCTCTGCCCATTACAGCTAGATGTGTTGGATGAATGATATGCAGGTCCCGCTTAGCAGCTGCCTGGTGACAGTAGGAAAAACTCAGCAGAGAGGTAACAGTCCCTTCTGATGAGAGGGAAGGCAAGGAGGCACCCTGGTGGTGCCTGGTTTCTTGGGACACATGCCACACAATCCCTCATGGAAAGGAAAGAGCAGAAAATGTACCCTTTCCTAAGACAAATAATTAAGAACAAATAAATAAAAAAAAGCGGAACACCTTGTCCTTTATTGATACCTTCCTTTTGCGTAACTGAGTGGTAGGCAGAAAACTTACTGGATCTACCAAGCTACAATGGTTCAAATTCTCGTCATTTTCTTGCCAGGAGACAGCCCTAATACTGAGTGATAAATGCAGCAAATGGAAGGAGAGGGCTGGCAGCTGGTACATGAGGAAGGGCCTTTCTGGTCTGGTGGAAGAAGTTCATTCCACTGCAGCTATTCTCAGCCCTTTCCAGTAACATACTGTTTTTCTTTTGTCATTCTAAATAAAGCCTCAGCCTGACACCAATACCCGTAGTGTTTCCCAATCAGCCTCAGGCGCTTGAGGGGAAGTTCTGTCAATGTGATTATTTGTCTATTAGTTATAATGGATGTAGCTGGACTATGTACAATTTATTTGACTGGTAAATTTCCCAATTGCCACTCATTTTCATTATTGAAATTTGGACCTCAGATACAACCCTCCATTCATTTAATTTACTGTTTGACTGTCAGGAGTAACCATGATCATCATCGTAACGATGTATAAGGTAAACATCCGCAAGAAACACCAGCACATGGTGGGAAGCCGTGCAGTGGGTATAGGGTAAAGTCAAACTTAAGGAGCATAGCACAGGTGGAAAGGGCCAAGAAGAAATTCTTCCTATCTTACACCTGTTCTATTCTATGTAACCACTGTATTGGATTTATTACAGCTTTTTATAAATGGAGATAATACCAGTATTATGTGCAAATAAGGGTGTCTAAATAAGTAGATGTCTGACTTACTCAAAAAGGGTTGCAATGATGAAATCCTAATCTTCAAATAAAACCCATGCACCTACTAGATTTCACAAGGTATTTTAACAAGAAAAGAGTTACTTTAATGCTTTCGAGCTGGAAACTTTGGAGTTGCCTCTGCTGTTTCTTTGTCTAGCGTTTTCATTCTTGTGCTAGACAGTAAAGAGTTAGCTAGTAATAAAGAGAGATTTAAGGTTAAATCTGCAATAGGTCTAAAATCAGGAACAATTGTGAGATGTAATTAAGTTGAAAAGGCCACAAAGGAAGAGTTTCTAATTTTAACGTAAAATAGGCTTTAAAAAAAAAATTGGCAAATTTTACAGAAAGCAATTGTAGAAACCACATAAGACTCATAACTAATACATATAACTTTTCAGAAGTCATAAAGATTGATTTTTTTAAAGGATTAACTAAAAGCCTATTTTACTTTGAGTAAGTTTTCTTCTGTGTTCCAAGAACTCTTTAACTTTTTAGTGCATGTAATTTTTTTTGTAGTATTTACTCAGAATGGAAAATGTAACACCGAGTGCCAGCTTTGTACAACTATAGAATTCGGCACTGATCGTCTAAATAGTTAGATCTAGGTCTAAAGCAGAAATTTTCATTAATACATGACAGTTATGTGCATGAGTAAAGGCATGCATGCTTGCTTAACTGTAAGATTAGGGTTCAGGTCTTCTTCCAAGAGAATCATGGCTGCCCATTTTGTCTGTAAGCTGTTCAGTATGCTAGCTAGATGCAGCGTTAGTAATCAGTAACCTAAAAAGTGTTAGATAGGCATTCATATTCACTTAATCTTTGTGTGATGTACTGAAAATAGAAACATTTATATAGGTGATGTGTAGTTACAGTTTTTAGTGTTTAGTAACATTAAACATAGCCATGAAGAAAAACTTTGATTGTTTTGGACCCCTTATTGTCAGAGATTAGGAGGAAAGAAGAGAAGCTTCAGTGCAGTATGAAACCTCTCTATCTCTGTCTGTGTTAAGGCAATGGTTTTAATTCTTACATTGTTTTAGGGTTTTTCAGTACATAAAAGGAGAGAGGAAAGGAAATAAATATTTGAAAGTTTTTCTAAAGTATGGTTTCAGTTAGACTGTGATGATGTAGCAATAGCTGTATTATTATTATTTACACTGTGGTGTGCATCATTAAAAATACAATAATCAACACTTGCAATATTCTTTTCTCTAAAAATACAGTGTTGAATTTAACTACAGTAGAGGTGAATATTGATTTAGTGATTAGCAGTTTTTCAGTAAGTGTCTGGTTTTACTTGATTTTGCATGTCTTTTATCGCTTGTAGGTAGAAAGTATACTATGTTTAATAACAGAAAATGCAGAATTCTTCTCAAAGAACAGAAGAATAGTTGTATGATTCAGACCAAAGCTCAGTCCAGCCTAGGATCCTATCACTGGCAGTGATTAACTGGATACTTAGGAAAAAGTGGAAGATTGGAACAAATACGATGTACTACCTCCCTGGCATATACTTGCAGTTACCAGTTATCCCTAGTCCAGATGTTTTTGCTCAGAGGTATTTCTTTCTGTATTGAATAGCAGCTGTTGGATTTTCATTCCATGAATTCATCTAGCTGTCTTTTTGAAATCACGACGTTTTTAGAATGCACAATGTGCATTCTAGAATTAATTTTGTGAGAATGATATGTATTCTCCATGGATAAATATTGCTGTTCATGTGCTGCATGTGGTTTACGTCCCTGAATGAAATAATGATGTGTCAAATGATAAGAAACTTTAGATTTCACAGACACTTACAGTGAAAAATCATTCAGTATTTTTTATATTAAACCATAGCAATTATTTTTTTTGCAAGTCCCAGTTAGCCTTCAGTTGCCTGTGTAAGGTAGTTGATAAGTTTGTTGTAAGGACTCCCAGAAAGAGGTATACGTAAGCTTCATCAGAGCTTTAAGGAGCAGGCAGAAAGAGCAATTTGTAGCATGGATAATTATGTTCCACTTGCTTACTGTTCCATTCGCAGCTCTGCATGCAGTGGCTTTGAAGATTCTCTAGTTTAAATTTGTCTAAATCCAGAATGACCACTGAGTTGTTTCATAGGTGTTACAGAGACCTAATTTGACACAGTATAATTTTCATTTCCTGACCTCATCTGTAGCTATCTTCTGTTAAGTAGATGCCATGTTTGGTCACAGTAAGAGGTGATGTTATTCCTGCATAGTGTGAGAGACACACAACACTGAAAATAATACATTATTATGCTTTTCAAGAAAATAATGCTCAGTCAATGTTGGTTTCTCAGCATCGATGTAGTTGTGCAGAGAAACGGGGATTGCAGACTTGTATAAGGCTACCAGATACTGTGCTCTTAAATAACTCACTTTTTGGTTCAGGTGGAGATATTTAGTTGTAGCTTTTGCAGTAAACAGCTTGTCCCAAAGCCCATGGGACTAGCTTTGAGAAACTGCATAGCTCCCTCTCCTTTTTTCTCCCTTTTTTCCCCTTTGGACTGAGAAGAAAATACATCTTCATTCATAGTTCTCCATCAGTGTGGTGATGGTTTACTGACAGACCATCAAAATATGGTTTTTTTAAGTCGTATTGCCATTCTCAGTACATAACAACAAGGATGGACTAAAAACCTCAGATAATTTTTTAAGAGAACCTGAAGGTTAGTTCAATTAGCTCCTGGATGACTTTAATTTATGTAGCCAACATTAAATGTCAGTGAAAGATTAAAAAGCCCATGCCCATGCAGGTACTGATGTTACCAACATTTCAGCAATAATGCTTTTCATGAGTTACGTGTTCTTTAGCAATTTTTCCACTTTATAATTTTAGAGAAAAAACATTCTTGTTCTGTTGTTGCTACATGCATCATCCACCCTACATTCCTCAGTTATACCTATGTCTGCTGATCAATACAGAAGAAAGACTAGTCCTATTTATAGGACTTCAACCCAGTCCAGCCCATGCATTATTCTATGCTATCAATAGAAACCCAGTAGAAACTTCTCCCCTGCAGAGTCCCTCTTGTGTGCTGTCAGTCAGCTGCTGTTCTAAATCTGCTCCTTCTTTATGCACTTTTAGTCTTTTTCCTTCTGTAGCAATCAGCAAGTTCAGAAGTCTTGCATTTTAGCAAGTGTTGCCTAAAATCTGTATACTATATAGTCATAGACATACATTATCATTGTGCACAACTGGAAGAGCCTTCAGGACATTATTGCCTTGTGCCAAGTGAAGAGGAGACACAGATAAGGGTGCCTGTCTGATCTGGATATGGTTCATTACTCCTCTTGACCTATCTATATTTCTTTCTTTTCTGCCTATCTATCAAGATTTTGGGGTAGGGAGATTGCTGGAGAAGTACACTGCGGCCAGTCTCACCAAATGCAAACAGTTATGCATGTAAGTTTCCCTCCCTAGTGGTGGGAATCTGCCTGAGTTATTGAAAGACTCCAGAGAACAACTGGACCTTCTGTAGTCACAGCTATTTGGTGCCATCAGAGTAATGCTGCACGGCAGGAACATGTTCTCCACTCTTTCGTCCCCTGCAGGTTTACAGTTCAGCAATACTAATTGATCACCTAACAATATGAAAGAGCTGAAGAGCTGTATTAGAACAGTAGGCAGATTTCATATATTCTTTATGTGTTTTCATCTCCTAATTGACTGAAGATTTTATTTTATTACAGTATGGAAGCATTGCTTACTGACCATTTGCACCACTAATTACTACATAGAATCATAGAATCACTAGGTTGCAAAAGACCTCTTAGATCATCGAGTCCAACCATTCCATGCACAGAATAAATTTGGTCCTTCTATAAATGTAAAATTTATGCCTTTTTCCTCACATATATTTCTGTAAGATAGCCTAAGACCACTGTACAAAGAAGGATTAATCCTATTACTTTACTAGAGATGTAATGGCTGAACTTAAGTACAAAACACTGGAAGAATAAGTAGGCAAGAAACAATAAGAGGGGGCACACTGGCTTTTATCATTCCCACAGAACCAGGTTTCTGTGTCCTTCAGTAACTATGATATGTATATTGTTGGCCATAAGACCTGCTGTTAGTCAAAGAAGTCTTCTCTGTGTTTGGTATGTCTGTGACTCTGGGAAAGGCTTTACCTATGGACTGGAGGAGTTCTGTTTGGGAAGTTACCTGCAACAAATGCTTATTGGTGCAGAGTAGAAGCTAGAAAAAGGCAAATGTAAAGTAAGAATGATCTGGAGGTGAGGATTGAGTGTTCCCTCAGTAAGTTTGCAGATAACACCAAATTGGGCAGGAGCGTTGATCTGCTTGAAGGTAGGAAGGCTTTGCAAAGGGATCTGCACAGGCTGGATTGATGAACAAAAGCCATTTTTATGAGGTTAAACAAGACCAAATGTCAGGTCCTGCACTTCAGTCACAACAGCCCTACAGGCCTATGAAAGACTGGCTGGAAAGCTGCCTGGCAGAAAAGGACCTGGGAGTGCTGGCCTACAGCCGGCCGAGCATGAGCCAGCAGTGTGCCCAAGTGACCAAGAAGGCCAACAGCCTCCTGGCTTGTATCAGAAACGGTGCGACCGTCAGGAGTGAGGAAATGATAATCTCCCTGTACTCAGCACTAGTGAGTCTGCTCCTGGAACACTATGTTTGGTTTTAGGACCCTCACTACAAGAGAGACATTGAGATGCAGGACCGTGTTCAGAGAAGGGCAACAAAGCACATGAAGGATTTGGAGCACAAGACCTATGAAAAGTGGCTGAAGGAACTGGTATTGTTTAGTCTGGAGAAGAGGAGGCTAAGGGGAGACCTTATCACTGCACAACTACCTGAAAGGAGGTTGTTAATGAGGTGGATGTTGATCTCTTCTCTCAAGTAGCAAGTGATACGACGAAAGGAAATGGCTTCAATTTGTTGCACAGAGGTTTAGATTATATATTAGGAAAAAAAAATCTTTACTGGAAGAGTGATGAAGCATGGATTAGTAGGCATGGTGGTATTGGCCTGACAGTTGGACTTGATGATCTCAGAGGTCTTTTCAAACCTTCATGATTCTATGATTCTGTGAAAGGATATGCCTTGAGGGCAGGAAGAAACTACTTGATTCCTTTGATCTTTGTCTGTCTGTTGCCTGCCTAGAAGAAAATGTGAGAGGGAAGTGAAAAGAAATTTAGAAAATGTCTGTAAGCAAGTTCTCTAAGTCTATTCTCTAAGCCTCCATCATATTATCAGCAACAGGAGGAATACTCTTCATGTTCAGAACAACCTAGCTGTAGTACTGGGGTTTTCTGTTGTTGTTTTTCTTAAATCTGGAGATAGCATCTCTCAAACTGTGATAGGATCAGTGTGGTCAGCCTATAATGATAGGGGATATTTCTTCCTCTGTGCTATAGAATATTAATATCTTTGAACTCCATGCTAGTAAACATAAATTAATAATATCGTAGAAACCAACTGCCAGTCTGGTTTGTGTGCTGGCAAGGTAAACGGACTTCAAATGTCATTTTTTAGTCTGGGCTAAAAATGTAAGTGCTTTAAAAAACACATATCTTGCAATTTTAAATTCCTGGGTAATGGGTTTTAAGAGCTATCTTGGGACTTTTGAATGCAGTTCCTCAAAGCCAGTAGTGGAAGTCGTGAAAATTAAAAACTGCCTAGATTCTGATGGAAATGACAGTGCTTATGCCACTTAGGATTCTGCATAGTATTTGGTTAAAGTGCCCTTGCAAAGGTTAATTTTCCTCAAAAAGAACAAAAATATTGTCCTTAACTCTTTAACTTGCTGTTTATTTTTAAAAGCTGTTGTTTTCCTCTAACTGCTCCCACTCAGTGGATATAGTTTTCAGTAGTGCTTCTGCAGTACAACAATGCATGCTGCGATTTCTACTCTTATGTTATGCCTGCCACCCTACCATCATCAGCTGGACAGAAGACCTCAACCTTTCCTTTTACGTTTGGACCTTAGTGCAGTTGCCCCTGCTTCTGTTATTTTAGGATTAAATGTGTGCACCACCCTTTACAAAAGAGTGTAACTTTAAATCATTTGGAAATCACATCTGGTGAGGAATGCAGCTATTTGTTATGGGAACAATTTTGTACAGACAAATGTGATCCCAGCACTCTACAAACTGTGGGCACTTTGAGCTGAAATTGAAGTTGGTGGCTCTGACATGGGACTTGATACATGGACATATTTCTCCTCCGGGCCACGATGTAGCAGCCGTAATTCTTAAACTAGAGCTTTCCCATTATGAAAGAGGGGAGTAGCTCTGATGGCTTTGAGCAAAAATTCCTAGGGTCAAACATTGCGTTTCTGTGGTCACTTTGCAGGCTGCTATAAGCTCCAGTTTTATGAAGAGTATTTGGAGAAAACTCAGAGGAAATGTCTCATAGCAATCAGGGAAAAGAAAATAATTTCCGTACATTGTTGCATTACCACTGAAATTATTAGATTAACACTGCTGGATTTTGTTGTATTGTGTAAATTAATTAAGGTACTACAGAAGCCTAGAGTCATAGATATGTCTTTTTATTATTTTAATTCTAAATAAATTCTGTGGGTGCTGCGGTACTCTGTATAACAATGTCAAGAGGAACAATGAAATTTAACCTGCCTCCTAGCTACAAAATGACAGCTACAGATAGATAAAAGTAACAGTTCCAAGAAGTGTTTGCTGTGGTCTCAGAATCACGACAAATACCCTTTTGTCAAATACAGGTTTTGATTTCTATGGACTGATAAATGGGTATTACCTCAGCCTAGCTTCATCTTAATTACTGGTGATTTACTTCTACTCCCACAAATGGTCCCTCAAAAGATGATCACCACAGAGGTGGGTCTCCCATGTTGTGAAGAAAGACCTATAATGCATAGTGCCTCCTTGCACATGGCTTAGAGTGCCATGTTCAGAACAAGGTAGCCCTGTGTAGGTTGGAAAGAAAGTAGCATGATACAGAGAGAACATATTGAGACAGCCAATTACTTTGGTAATATCTGGCAGAGCTGGCTTCTTTTGCTTTGCAAATAAGGAACAGGTTCTCGTAGAAATGACACAGAGAGATCTTTTTGGCAGATCTGGCTGGATTTCCATTAATTAAAAAATACAGCCACAGGGCTGGATTTCTGTGACTCAGCTAGTGATTCATCTCACCTCTGCAACTCTACCCTGATGGAAGCTTGAGAAAACCAAGCCATGCGAGAAGGAAGGCATACTTCCTGGAGCCAGATGGGGTAACATCCCTTGTTTGTGATAATTGATAGTCTTATAGCAAAAAGAATAATTCTTTTTTTTACTTCAAGTTGAAAAAGAAATATTAACCTAATCAAAATATTTCCACCCAACAGTGGAACCAGTGCCCAGAGAGATTGTGGAGGCTCCCTCCTTGGAGATTTTCAACCCTGAGCAAACAGCTCTGCTTGTGCAGGGGAATCTGAACGGGATGATCTCCGAAGACCTTGTCCAGCCTCAACTATTCTGTGATTTTGTAATCAAGTAAATATAGTATCTCACAGTACATGGCAATTCAGGGTTTTGCATTGCATATTAATTGTTATTGGCAGGCTTAAATACTAAAGGCTAGAATTTTGAACTCTATATTAGTTTATATTTAGAATACTGGATCTGAGTCAAAGGAATATACAAGTATAAAGAACTGAAAACTTCACTCAGAAGGACTTGCAAACAAGTAGGGAGCTGAATCACTTCTCACTCACATCAGTGAAAAACTGAAGTAACTGCAGAGGGTAGAATCTGCTCTTCAGTGTCTTATCATAAGCAAGTAAGTTCTTTATCACCTATTTTTGAGAGAGAACCATTCGATACCAAGAATGTCAGTGGAAAAAAAATGTTCTTGGCCTCTGTGCAGGGATACTAGCTTTTCTTATTTTCACATTTTGTTCTGTGATTACATGGACATGACAGAGTTAAGAGGTTTGCCATAGGTGCTACTCTGGGAAGAACAGATTGGCACAACGTATCCATTTTCTCAGCAGATAAACATGACTTTTATTCCTGGCAGGTGGTTTTGCAATTGTATTTGGGCAGTCAGCTTTGCATATGGATGCCAGAACACCTGTCACTCAAGAATATATTTATAGAAACTGTAAACTAATTAATTCTCTTAAACATCCCAATGGTTTTTTATGACATATTGTGATAGTCTGTCCAGTGGGGATTACATCGCTGTTTTTCTGGAGTTACTTTTCTCCCCTTCTTCTCTATTTCCATCTACCTTTCCTTTCTTGCTACCTGCCTCTAAAGCAAAAGTAGCAAAAGAGTTTTTCAGTTTCTGAAAAGCCATGTGTCAACCCCCACTCTTCTCTGAGGCTGAGAGACTTGCTCTGCACACAGGCAGGTGCCTCTCTCCACCGGGAGCTCCCAGCACTAAGACCAAGGCAAGAGCTGAACACCAAAGCCTTTTTATGAAACAAATAGTTTCAGAAGGCACAGTGCTGGCAGCTCACTTCCTCCCACCCCCCCCCCCCCCCCCCCCCCCCCCAGCTTGTGCTCTTCTGGCCAAAAACTCTGATATTGAATACTAGGCAAGTTCCTTTGCCATTTTTCTTACAGTGAGGTCTTTCACAGCCTCTCTCTCTCTTTGTATGGGTGATCCATTATCCAACAAGAGCAAGATCAAACTGCTGTCCTTCACTCAGTAAGAAGAGTAAATGTGTTGCTGCTTACCTGGATACAACCTGTAGGAACTCAATACCTTTGCCACGTCTAATGCCCTGTCAAATTTTGGCAGAAATTGGTCACATTCAAGCAGTTATGAAAGGGTAAATGGGCAAGCAAGCTCACCATATAGAATCATGGAATAGTTTGGGTTGGAAGAGACCTTGTAGATCATCTAGTTCCAACCCCACTGCCATGGGCAGGGACACCTTCCACTAGATTAGGCTGTTTAAGGCCCCATCCAACCCAGCCTTACACACTTTGGGGGATGAGGCATCCACAACTTCCCTGGGCAACCTGTGCCAGTGCCTCACTACTCTCATAGTGAAGAGGTTCCTCCTTATGCCTAGTCTAAATCTGAGTTTCCAGTTTATATCCATGCCCCTAGTCCTATCACTACAAGTTTTTGTAAACAGTCCCTCCCCAGCTTTCCTGTAGGTCCCCTTCTCCAGGTTGTCCAGGTCGCTTTGGATTACATCTCATCCTCCTGGTGTGGCAACTGCATCACTCAGCTTAGTGTCATCTGCAGAATTGCTGAGGGGGCACTCGATCTCGCTGTCAATATCATTGATGAATATATTAAACAGCACCGGTCCCAGTACAGACCCCTGAGGGACACCACTCGTCACGGATCTCTATCTGGACTTCGAGGCATTGACCACTACTCTCCAAATACAACCATCCAACTAGTTTCTTATCCACAGAACAGTCCACCCATCAAATCCATATCTCTCCAATTTAGAGAGCAGGGCGTTGTGGGGGATCAAGTCTAGATAGATCACATTCACTGGTTTTCCTGTGTCCACTGCTGTTATTACCTAATCATAGAAAGCCGCTAGGTGGGTCAGACAGGATTTGCCCCTGGTGAAGCCATGCTGGCCGCCATTAATCACCTCCTCGTCATCCATGTGCTTTAGCATAGATTCTAGGAGGATCTGTTTCATGATCTTCCCAGGCACAGAGGTGAGGCTGACAGGTCGGTAGTTTTTGGGGTCACCTTTTCTACCCCTTCTAAAATTAGGCACAATGTTACCTTCTTCCAGTCACCAGAGACTTCTCCTGATTGCAATTACTTTTCAAATATCATGGAGAGTGACTTGGCAACCACATTGGCCAATTCCCTCAGGACTCTGGGATGCATTTCATTAGGTCCCATAGATTTATGTATGTTCAGGTTCCTCAGGTGGTCATGAACCTGATCCTCCTCTACAGTGGGAGGGGCTTTAGCCCCCTGGTCACCATCTTGTTGTCCCATGACCCAGGAGGGGTGAGAAGAGCGGTTGTTAGTAAAGACTGAGGCAGAAAAAAACTAAGTACTTCGGTTTGTTCCTCATCTGTTGATATGAGATCACTGTTTTCAACCATCAGAGGAACTATGTTCCCTTTAACCTTCCGCTTCTGATTGGCATACCTGTAGAAGCTCTTCTTATTAGTCTTCACTTCCCTTGCCAACTTCAGCTCCAGCTGCACCTTGGATCTCCTGACCTCATCCCTGCACATCAGGGCAGTGTCCCTATACACTTCCCAGGTTCCCTGTCCCTGCTTGCACTGCCTGTGCAGTTCTCTCTTGCTTTTCAGTTTGAGCAGCAGGTCTCGACTCAGCCACGCTGGTCTCTTCCCTTCCCTGCCTGATTTCCTACATCTGGGGACTGAGCGCTCTTGTGCTTTACGGAAAGCATCCTTAAATATTTGCCAGCTCTGTTCTGCTCACTTGTCCCCGAGGACCATATCCCAGGGGGTCCTACTGACTAACTCCTTGAAGAGCTGGAAGTCTGCTTTCCTGAAATTTAGGGTCCAGACTATACTCCTCACTCACCCCATATCCCTCAGGACCCTGAACTCCACCAGTGCATGATCACTGCAGCTCAGGCTTCCTCCAATCCTAATGTCATTGATGAGCTTACTTGTATTAGTGACCATCAGGTCCACTATTGCATCCCCTTGGGTGGGGGTCTCTATTAGCTGGGCAAACGTTTTCCTCCAGTCCGTGACTCTATGACTGCATAATATAATTTCTAAAGGCGTAACTTCTACCAGGCTAAAATCTGAGGCAGATTTGGACTTTTCTTCCACTTCTTCTACTTATCAAAGATGGGTAAGTGTTGTTCTCCTCCTCTGCAACTGCTTCAGACATCCAATAGTCCTGTGGCTTCATGCCTGTATTGTTCCTTTGTTTGCTGAAACAGTGGTTAAGAATATAAGAATAGTTACTTCACTCCTAGTAGGAAACCACCTAACTCAGCTTACAAAGGTGTTGTGAAGTGAAATGGCCCTCAGAGTTTCTATTTGGAGCTGTTTCGTATTGCTTAAGTGTGAGTTTGCTGGGTTTGATGTGAGCATCAGCATCAAATCTCCAGGCTAGTGATTATGAAATTTCCCAGGGTGTGAGAATATCTTGGATCTTGTCCGATTTCTAGTTTATATTACTACAGAAGAGGATTTGTGAGGAGAGGGAGAAGAAAAAAGCAGGAAAGGGAAGCTCATGAGCAGCACGTGTGCTTTAGGTTATGACACAAATGCAACTGTGCTTTTGTCTACCCATTTTAATTTCTATCTCCGGTCTTCCAACACATACACACATCCAGATGCTAGCTACATCCAAAATTAAATGTTCATCCTGGATGAGAACTTACACCTGGCAGAAGTACAATGTCAGTTTAGTTCTTAAGGACTTGGATTCAATGTCTTCTTCCGATGCAGAATTTCTATGTACTTTTTCAATGCTACTCCTCAGGAGAGGTCATCAGTTTTCTACATTGGCTGTAAAGAAGGAAAATAAGGAGACTAAATTAGCCAGCCAAGACAGACACCTTGAAAATATAGTAGTTGCTGTAACAACTTTCTTCATGTTCTCTGTGGCTTTAGTTTTTTGTCTATGAAATGGGAATACATTTCACTGATGAATATGTTACAGGCTGTTCATATAGGCCAACTACAGTAGGCTTCTACCTTGCCTACACATTATCCTTGGGTACTATATAAGCAGCTTCTATGAGTTTTCTAGGATAATCTCTGTTGTGTGTAGTTGTAAAATGCAATGAATAAATTAGAAAGATACGCTGACTGAGCAGGTAGCAATAATGTTGAGCCTTTTACTCACATAATAATGCTAAAAAGTCTGAGACTTTAATCAGACATTATCCTATTATGTACGACTGTTTTAATTACATAATTATTTATTTCATGAATATGTTTTACTTTTTTTCAGCAGATACACTATTCAAGCTATAGGATTTAATAAGCCTTAGTGAACGTGGCCCCATTAGATGCATCATCTAATGAGAATGTGCCAGTTTCACATCATTTTCATAAATTGGCAAAGGCAATTCATTGCACTAATAACAAAACTGATGTTAGTAACAATAGATTTGGCACCAAAATGCATACTGTCATTTCTGGGTGGAGAAGAAAATATTTAGCTGGATAACTAATAAAGGGTATAGCATTTTCAGAGGGAAATATGTATTAGTGACTAAACTAGGATTAGATATTTGATCTTATTTCTCAGCTTTGTCTCAGATTTTCTGCATGAGTTTGGACAAGTGAGCCTAAGAGCTTGTGTTGTCACGTTACTGAAGCATTTATTTACACTCTAATGTGGTGATGTGGTATGCACAATTCTTGATCACAGGAACCCCCTTCTCCAAAACCAGAAATCAGCAGAATGCTGATTTTTAGCCTTATGCCAAAATGTCTCAGTTTGGTAGACTACAGAAACTCAGTTTACCCAACAACTCTAAACCCCTCAATCTAGAAGCAGTGCACTTCTAAAGGAGAAGGAGTATGTCTTTATTTTAGTTATCTTTCCTCAAGAATTTCTGTGAACAGTTATCCATCTGAGCAGTAAAACAGGTCTGCAGCTCTCATTCCTTGCTGGCATTCATCTTTATGCTAGCTGTGTTTGTACATCTTGACTACCAAGAATATTAAATAAAAAAGTGTGTATTGATTGATTTACTTTCTGGTGTCAGTCTGTTTGGAACAGTGCACATGCTCAACATGCATCTGTTCTGCAACATTAACAAGGAGGTGTTTTCTCGTGATTTTTCTATACATAGCCCTCAGTGTTTGACTGTTCTATATACAACTTGGCTCAGGTTTCTGGATCAGGTACCCAGCAAGTAGAGGGTTTTTCACAGATTGTGACATACTTCTTCATTAATTTTTGTTCCATTCTTCTTCAGTAGACTAATTTTTCTTCCTTCGAATGTTAAGTGAGGGCTAAGTTCTCATTTCAAATGTGGTTATCTTCTTTACCAACCTTCTAAACAAAAACAAGTTGTCATCTTAATATTTTCTATCAGTCCACATCATAAGGTAGGCTCACTTATGCTGGTGGTTGCCGAAGTAACTTTATAATCTGCTGCACTCTCTAGCAGTATTCACAAAAGCATGTTTGTTGTTAATTCCATATTGTTCTGTTGTATCTCACCTCTCTGGAGCAGGATTGTGGATATTCCTGAAAACAACTAGAATATTATGAAGCTACTATCAAAGCCTTGGATGTAATGGTTAGCTGTTTGGGCTTTTTGGAATCCTATCTCAGATCTTTCAAATTCTCTGCAACGTGAAAGCAGAACACCTACACTGAAAAAAAATCCAGAGGCTGAAGTAAAGCCATCAGGTGATTTCAGTCTGCCAGGTTAAGACAATTTGCATCAGGTTTATAGGTGTAAATCAATGTTTGCATCTCATGCCGAATTTCAGCATTTGACTGAAAAAAAGCGTTCCTATTTTTGTCCCTCCATACTAGAGGATGAAATGGGAGCTTTTATGTAGGATACTTTACTGAGAGCTGGATTGTCGTATGTAAGCATATTATTTCCACCTGAAGTGAACATAGATGTTTCCCTGTCCCCTGCCTTCCCAGACACAAAGCTTTTAAGGGTTTTTGAGTTCGTTGATTGGTTGGTTGGGTTGTTTTTTTCAGTGTGCCAGAGAAGTTAATAGAGTTTTTTCAGCCTAATCTTTACATGTACATATACATAACTGTAACATAACTTAGGTCACTCTTCCTTTTCTGTAGAAGCCTCTTCTGCAATTGTTAGCATAGGAAGTCTTGTGTAAGGCAATATATTAAATGAGTAGCTGCACCTGACTAAATAGCTGGACCATTCCCTGGATAACCCAGGTAAATCAACAGAGGCTCGCTTCTGTTGGCATGGGATGTCCACACCATGCAAGACAGATAAGACAGAACTGAGGTGGACATGTAAAAATTTTCACAGACTGAGTAAACATATGTATGTAAGTAAAATTTGAACTGTAAACTCTAGCCAAAGGACTAAATTTTTAATACTTACAAAAGAACAAGTGTTACTTCTTCAGTCTTACAAAATAACCTTAAAACCTTAAATTTTATGGGTGCTCACGCTAAGAATCAAGTTTCAGGAGTTTTTTAAACTTAGAAAGGAATTTCCTTGGCTGACTTCTTCTTTCCTTTTATACTTTGTATATACTAGATCTTAATATTAATGTGGTTCTTGAAGACATTATTTTAAATTTGTGCCATTTGTTGTATAGCATGGGAAATAAACATGCTGCTTAAAATCTAAAATGCTACCAAGAAAATTAAAGCCATCAATGTACTCATTACAGTACCCTTTCAACTTGATGAGCTGCAGAATGGAGCTAGCTGGCAAAATGATGGCTAAACAACTTGTGTTGAAATTTTCTCACTCTCTGAAGCTAAAAT
This sequence comes from Cuculus canorus, assembly GCF_017976375.1. Classification (NCBI taxonomy): domain Eukaryota; kingdom Metazoa; phylum Chordata; class Aves; order Cuculiformes; family Cuculidae; genus Cuculus; species Cuculus canorus. The sequence continues at coordinate 116,506,398 of NC_071401.1, read as the reverse complement.
CTACCACAGATAAGGGATTTTTTCAGCAAAGAGTAGCTTCTTTCCAGCTTCTCTCTACACCTCGGGAGTCTGCTAAAAAACCTCTGTCATTGCATTGGCAATCTCGGTGCTGTTGAACAACTGTGAGGATATTTTACTTACTTGTACAGACTAAGGGCCCCCTTTATTTTAGCAGATGGGTCCTGCTTCTGAAGGCAACTAGTTTTCAAAATATGAAAACTCCCTGAGAGAGGAGCTGTATTGCTAAGCCAAGTCAGCCACAAATAGTACGTCAAAGATATTTGATGTTATTATTTATTTGAAATAAAGATGCGATCAATAAGAAATCCTAACAATAAATGGTGAGAATGTTTTGCTTTACAATAAAGCAATTTTTAGTATGATACATTGAGAAATTAATATAAAATTATGACCTTTAGGGTTAACCTAACAAAATCTCTTAAAGTGTATGAGATTATTAGGCTCGATCAATGTTTGCCTCGCAGTTACACATACCACTTAAGAGATGAACAGATCATGTTAACATACTGGAGTACAAATACGAGTGAAATGACCTGTTATTTCTCCATGATGAACAACTAAGCTAATGCAGGCAACAGGAAGATATTTAAGTAAAGACAACTTTTACTGCAAAGTGCGTGTTTCAGCAGCCAGCAGATAAAAATGCTGGTGTAAAAAACCTGCAGCTTGTGGAAAAGACATGGATTTGTGTAAAGTTTCCTACAGGGAGCAGGCCCAAGGGAATTGGTTTGCTCAGGTGGCTTGTTGACTTCAGGCAAATCAGCACATTGTTACCACATGATGCTTGGCATAAAAACTTCTGCAACTTTTTTCCAAAGGCAAAATACCAATACTTCAAAGAACAATTACTGCATTTTCTGTCTGTGCGATGAGATTACACTCATACAGATTTTTGTTCACAATGTCATATTTTGACCAGAAGCTTTACACAATTCCATTTGTCTCAGAAACTGCTGTCCCATCAACTAAAAACTCTATGAAATGTTCCTCCCTATCCAATGGGCCTTTCCCTGATGTAAGGATGTTTGACTGAGGGACTGTCTCAGGCTTGTTACCATTTGGCCAGTGAGGGTATCTCCTGACTAATAGCAGATCAGCCCTTGTCAGTGACAACCAACAAATTAATTCAATTTCTTTGAAGTCTGTTTTAGAGAAGGGATTGTGAAATCCAGAAAGAAAATAGCAATACAGCTGTCAGCATCTTGAATGAAAATTATGTAAAAGAACTTTGTATTTCAAGGAACCAGTCACTGAAACTGCAAAACTTACTTTGAGAAAATGTTTGTGCCAAAAGCACAAGACTTATTTTTTGTAAGTGAATCTTTTGTTGTCTGACTCAGAAACCACATACTCTTGTTAAAGACTTTTGAACAACTGCAGAACTACTTTTGTTCTGCTAGCAAAGTAATGTTCAGTCTTTGATTGTCAAAAACATTTAGATAATGAGCACCCATTGATGCCCCCATAAAGGAATATAGAGGAAGAGAGACTCTCAGTCCTGATTTCCAAATGCTTCCACTTAAATCATAGCAATAAAAAGAACATTCACAAACAGCACATTAGAGACAGCTCAGTTTGTATTGCTTTTATTTTGACTTAATGGGCATGCTGTTAAGGCCAAAGTCTCGGTTGGATACATGCTGTCTAAATGGATGCAGAGAATCTCTTAGGCGGGATCTGGAGAGAAACCAAGTAGAAAGCAGGCAGGTGAGCAGGCAGTATCCTGGCTGTAACTCTACTCTCACAAAAGAACATGTACTCTGCAGTACAGATCAAAATTCCTTACGTCCAAGTGGAAGCTTTCCATTAAGCTCCAGGGGCCATGTAGCGGGCCTTGTGTTCAATATCGTGACTGAATTATGGACGCAGTGCATTCAGTCTGTTAACAGCAGTGTGCTCTCATCAAAGAATACCCACAAGAATGACTAAAGCTCTCAAAAACATGTGTTATGGTCAAAGACTCCAGCGGGCACAATCTGTTTATCCTAACAAAGACGAGGCTAAGGGGGGACTTAATCACAGTTTGTAACTACACGGGGAATGGTAATGTCAAAACAAAAAGATCATCAGTCTAGTAGTAAGAAGAGCTATGTCTAGAAATGAAACAGGATAATTTTAGACTAGAAATTGGTTACAAATATTTAACAGCAAGGTTGTTTAACCTTTGGAAGAACTTAAAAATGCCAAGAAGTGTGGTAGATTTTTCATTCCTGCAATTGCTTTTTTACCTCGTTTGAACATAAGCCAGGGAATGTTTATTGATTGTGCTATACAGGACATCAGGCTAATGAATAGGAATGTCCCTTCTGGCTATGTTATGTATGAATCCATTCTGGTGGAAGCATAGAGTATTCTCCTCTGTAAAATCAAGAAACGTATTTAAGTATGTGAACATGGATTTTGGCTAAAGATAGTTAGGAATTTTTCACTGAAATTGTACTTCGCTGTGAAATGTAATTTCCAAGGAGGAAAAAAAACATGATAGCATTTCTCTAAGTGCCATATTTTTCTGATGGTGAATTAAAATTAATATTTTTATATTATTTTGTGTTAGTTGACCTGAATAGGAGTATTGATTTTGTTTTGACACTAATCTAAATTATATTGCTTCAGATCAATATTAAGTAAATATAAAATAAAATACCATTTTGCCATAAATAAATTTTACCTTTATAGGCGTTATTTTCTTTTATAAGCTGGGGTTTTGGTCAAACACATATTCGGTAATGTATTTTCTAGAGCAGACTCATCTGACTTAATGTACCATGTTGATGGCTTTCTTTTGGTCCTGATGCTTGCCTGTCTGTTATGGAGATGGGAGGCAAAGCCGAATTGAGAGAATAAGACAATGAAGTTTAATGCTGAAATACAATAGTGTAGAAAACCACTTATTCCTAAGAAATTCAGATATTTTAACTGAATATACCAAAATGGGACTTTTTGACATTTCTGAACAAATTTTGTCCCTTGTAGTTTGCTCAATGTTTCTATTCTCCTTCAACATCAAACCAAGCACTACAGAAGATTTGGCTCTGAATGTTGCCCAGTTCCTGTTTACAGATTCAATTTTTGAGACTTCATCATAGAAGGCTCAAGATTATGACAATTGCAGGTCTACTATGATTATGGTTTTTTTTCTTTATTACAAAACAAGTTTAATGGATGGAAAGGATGGAGATTCTATATTAAGATATGTAAAAGCTGAAGAAGTAACTGAAACTTTGAAGGCTGAGCTGCCAGAAAGAATTCACTTAAAAATAAAAATGCTGAAATCCCTTAAGTCTCATCTACGGTCCCATATTTCTCCTTGAAGGGAGCACCCAGCTTTCAGTACTCATCATTTCTACTCCAAATTAAAAATTCAAACTATTTCCAGCTCTTCTTTAACATGCCTTCTTTTCATTGTCCTTGAAAATAATGTTGTAGGCCCAGGCAGGTTTGGCAATCTCTCCAGGAGTTAAGGCAGAGTTTATTGGGTTTTAGGGAACAGAGAACATTATGTGTTGTTGGGTTTTCAGAAGGAATTAAATACTGGAAAGATGCAGGGAGGGAAAAAAATGTTGTAGCATAAGTGTGGTATAATATTACACCAGAGATTGGTGACTGTGCTCTAAGGGTGATATAAAGAAGGTTCCTATTTGAATTAACTAAGTGAGAGGAACAGCAATTTTGAACGTAATTTTATAATAAATTAACATCTTTGATATCTTTTCCCAGAGGAAAACATTCATTATTATTATTATTATTATCTTAGACATTTAGCTTCCTTTTCCACTAAAAATAAGGAAAAGAATAGTGGGGTAAGAATTAGGTATTTTCTTAACAAGAAAACATGGTAAGATAATTTAAAATGCTAACCTTTTTATTATTACTATTCAAATATTTATTAGAATGAGAATGCTGATATTTTTATTTTCTTATTATGAAACATTTAATCAAAATAACATTTGGCTATTTCTTTTCAGTTTACCATTTCAATTAAACTAAAAATGTAAAACAAAATCAGAAATTCTGGACTTATTTTTTATAGAAGTGTATTTGCTAAGAAAACTTCTAATCTGAAAAGAATTCCAAGATTTCAGATTTTTTCTTTAACCTGATCAAACTTTGGAATGTTTTATGCAGGAAAATGTGCTGAAGATTTTTTGGACTTAAAATTATCTTGCTTATTATGAATAGTTTATATGTTAAATTAGTGTAAAAACCCCATTTTTCAATTTTAGGAAAAATCAGTGATAATGGAACATTTTGAACAAATTGTTGTTTAAAAGGAATTCTTTTAGACTCCCAGAGGTCTAGTCAGTCTTACTCTAACTTTCAATGCCTTTTTTAAAAATGCATGGGTTTGAGGTTTTCATCAGCAATGAACAGAATGCCAATGTAGAACAATTTAGTTTGTTGAAACAGCATATCAATCAATTTACTACCCAGATTGCTATTCATAACATGCCTAGTCATATAGTTAGACTTACTTTTTCCTGAGATACTGTTGACTATTATATACTGTCCCATGGTTCCTGGCTAGTAGCAACATGGCAATTTTGCCAATGAAGAACTTAGGTGTACTTAATTCTCCTACTTTAGAACTTTGCTTCCCTGTCCTCATCCCACACCTCCAACTGCAAAAAAAATCAACAGCTGTTTAGGCTCCAACTTTAATTTCTAAAATAAAACAAATAATGTGACTTTGAAATTAATCTGCTCAGTTGAGAAATTATTTGTATTATTTCCTGTTAGCTCATTTCCAATGCTGAAACTATTTAAAAAAGCCCATTTACAACTTTGTAAATATCTCTAGTGTCCAAACCTGTCAATATGGTGTCTGCTTCAGTGTGTTGCTGAGCTCTCACCCAGTGATTTTTGTAGCCTCCAAGTGCTGTAGGAGGTTCAGAATAAATGCTATTATCTGCCAAATTCTGCCAAAATACGTATATCGAAACCTTGTGTCCAAGAATAAATCTTTGACTCTAAAAAACAAGTCTCCAAAACATTAAAAATATAGGCATTTTCTAGATATGTGAAGCATTTGCTAGATATCAGATGTTTTGAAGGGCGTTCTTTGTGTGACATTATTTATTGGAAAATTGTATTGGAAATACCTATTGAGGGAAATAAATAACTTTAAATAATATAAAATGGGTATAGGTTTTTTGTAAGAACTAGATCACAGTGGATGTAGATTTTTCAAAATTCGTGATCATTTGCAGTGATCAGTTCCACCAGAAATCAATGGAAACTGCACCTGCTCAGCACCTCTGTAAAATCAAACTCTCTAGGAATCTAAATAGTAATGGCAATTACACTATCAGGGGCAAAATTACTAGACCTACACATTCTCTTGTTTCATTATTATTCTCTGAAAAGTAATTTTCAAAAAGTGGTATTTAGGGGTTTCCAATTTAATAGAACTCAGTGACTTTGTAGCTCACTTGTTCCATTTCAAAGGAAGAGCACATTAGTGTTATACCAGAGACCTGAAAGTTAATTTCTTCTTTTTTTCCTATGAACACTGTCAATAAAAGTTTTGCAGGATCACATTCTGTCTCATAGCTGTGTCGCATAGCACTGTCCTGTTAAAAGGAAAACTAAAATAGAGCTGTAGCCAGTGGCACAATGACTATGACAACAATCTCATACTTTCGTGAAAAATTATAAACACCATATTGGGTGTGTGTAAGCAAGAGCAACGTATGTTATGCACATATGGAATTCTGTTCTCTTCAGAAGTGGTGAGGAAATGGCTAAAATATGCAATACAATTCTGGGTGCTGTAGTTCAGCAGAGTTTGAATCAGGGGAATAGAATCTAAAGAAAAGTAAGAAAAACATTAATCATGAAATAGTGAAGGAAATAAGTTGTTTAGTCACTGCAGGTTGAGAGCAGGCTGCCAACAGGACTGTGCACGTAGAGTTAATCCTAGCTGGGTAAAAGGAGTTCACCCTTTCAAGTTCATCCTAGCCCTGTGTTCACTGACTGCTTCGTTACTCTAGAAAAGCCTTCCACAGATATAATTGACTTGAACCTAAATATTGGAAAAGAGATATAACATAGCAAGGAAGCTTAGAATCTACTCCTTCTCTGAGTCAGGGTTCCCTCCTCGTCCACTCTTGCTGCCCTAATGGCTGACCTGCTTGCCACTCCTGAGCAAGAACATTTTTTCACTTTGCTCCATTTTCTCCCAAGAAGTTTTGTAAGGCTGTATCCTTGTTCTGCGTAAGCTTAGCTTTTGGCTAAAATAAAGAGAAGCCCTAAATCTAGACAGAAAAATCTGATTTCTATACTACACTGAAACGATAACAGCAGCTCTGTTCAGATGGTAGTATTTCAAAACCTGTTCTGACAGAGCCGCCTCCTGTTGATGTTCATTGTGAGCAAACTTCTCACTTGCAGACAGTGAAGGAAAACAACCGTGTGTAACGACAGACTCTTTGGCAACAGTGGAAGATCTTTGGTAAATAAAATAAAATTTGAGCTTCCTATCTCAAACAGTTTCAGACTAGCTCCTATTCTGAACAGGGATGTAAAGCTGAAGGTCTTAAAAATATTTCTAAATTAATAACCTAGGCTGCATGAGAAGAGATTGGGTCAGCACAACTGAGTCATTAATTTCCTAGCAGCTCAGAGCTAGTGTTCTTTTCAGCCCAAACTTCCCTGTGTTTAAGTGTTTCAAAGGAGTCTTTTTGAATTGGAGTACCTCAACAGCAAAAATTAAAAAAAACCCTCCACCACTAAAAGTGAGGACCCTTGTGGAAACCGAAACATTTTCTCAAAAAGCATTTCAATTTTGACGAGCCAACAAAAAAGTTTAATTGTTGAATACTCTGACTTTGTTCCTAACCGTGGAAATATCTTTGAGTGAAATAGTGGACTATAACACAAGTTGATGTACAGTCACCCTCTTGACAACAGATGTGTTTGTCACTTCATTCACTTCAGTGGATGTCTTGCCAGCAGGCTTTTGATTTCCAGAATTTTGTTGCAAATTACAGCTCTCCAATGTCAGCTTTAACCCTGCCTCTGTCCTTTTGTATTATCTGAGTTCTTTTTAATGAGGTGGCACGATTTATTCCCCTTAAATCAGTGTGATGTGGTAAAAGGTTCATACTACATGCCAAAATTTTGTTAGTAAAAAGGTATTTGATTCCAAATAAATTGTGTTGTCCTCTCTTTGTCATGGTGCAGTGTGTGATAGTTTAGACATCTTTGCTGACTTCATGCTTTGTTATGACAGCTTGTTTGTTCCTCCTAGAGACAGATATCAACCTTTTCCTCATCCGTAGTTATTCTATGACATTTCAGAATTTAGACAGCAGCTGTGTTAAATGCACACGGAACCTATCCATGCCATTATCAGAGACCTCTCCCTCTGTGTAATGGTACTTTGTTAAATAAGGGTCATTTAGCTGACTCTGGGCTTGGCCTACAACTCTCTACATGTTTGGTTAGTTTCAGGGAGCGTGCAAGTGTTATAGGAAATCTCATTCCTGGCAGCAGTAATACAGAACATTGTTTTACTGCCTATTTATAGGGTTCTCATATTTGTTATTGAATTGACTGATAAGAAGAAAGGGAATGGAAGAAAGAAAACATAATGGATGTACATTCTTTCACCATAAAGAATGCATTAAGCAAAGATCCCAGCCCCAGATGACTCAGAAAAAGTATGGGGATCTGACAACAGTATGGGTTATATGTTTTGCAGAGGGCTGTCTTGGTGGAGCTAGAATTATTTCTATATGCTGCCCCAACTTATCCTGGAATTAAAATCCAGCTCAATCAGTAGCAATTACCTAACCTCAAAGAAAATAATTTTTTGAAAATATTTTCCAGTACTTCCCATCTTATTGTATTAGGTGATGACAAGTTATATTGTGACCTATTTGGTTAATTAGAATCACATCAAATATAAAGGCAGTATTATTTAATGCAAAGTGACTTGGGAGGAGTGGGGGAAATGGAGAACCATGTTATGAGGCCTAAGCCAAAACATTTCTATTATTCAGAAATGGTGAAGACTTCTTTTTAGTGCCTTGTTAAATGGATAACATGAAGCTACTAGCGGTACTTCACTGAGTGCAAACACATTTGAGCACTGGAGCCCAGTCGGATCTGGGCTTCACTGGTTGCTGGCTTGAGAATACTAATAAAATTATTTACATGTAACCACTATATTTCTGCCAGTTTGATTATGAAACTAAATATTAGACTGATAACTTTAAAGTTAGATTACTAAAAGAAAACCCTACTGAGATCCCATGAAAATGGATATTGAGATAGTGAGACAACTACAATAGTATCCCACATGAGTGTCAAATTAAAGAATAAATTATTGCCAGTGGAAGCTATGATGTTGTTAAACAAATGAGATCAAATCCTGAAAGCAACCAACGTATGAAAATATGCAATTTCTGCAGTCCTGATCAAAGTAAGGGAACCAGGCTGAAACTATTGGAACAGTCTGCAACTGCATTTTGTGGGTATTGAAGCCACATCTTATCCTAGACCTGCATGTAAATTGTTCTAAAATGGATCATCTGACACTGTAACATGCCTTGCTTCATTGTTTGTACCTTACATTTCTATAATTGTTACAACAGAACTTGTCTAGACCCATGAAGTATAAGACAATTAATTACTTCTACTCCTAGCAGCCTGGCAGAAAAGTTGGGTACTTTCAGGAATGTAAATCACTGTGGACCAGATCATGAACACCTTCATTTAGCAGAAGAAAACCAGCTGTATGTATAGCATGAAAAGTTTCCTCATGTGTGTTGAATAAGATTGCATCCGTGTTTTATGAAACCTGTTCTCAGAGGTTGTAGCCAAGTGTTTATAGTCACATTGCTTTCTAAGATGTTTTGACTTTTTCTCAACTCATTAATCTGTTATCATGCAATGGAATGTGTTGGATTCCACTGTTATAAATATATGGGAATAGGGCCAAACCCAGCAGTATTACATTGATGTAACACTTGTGTAGAAAAACTGTTCCAGATTTACTTCATAAGTGAGAATTAGAAAGCCAAAAATATTGTTTTAACAAGCCTCTAATTGCTATAAGTAGAACAAAATTGAGAAATTTTAGAAGGCTTAGGACAAACAGGGCATGACACACCCTCTTCCATTCCAAACTTGCTTTCTCTATCATTTACTGAAATCCAGGGACTCTTAATGTTGTGGGGCATATGCTAATATTTTCATTTTAATTCCACTGTGGGCTGGCTTCTGGTTAAGACAACATACTGGGATTTTCAGGTGTGTCAGATTTTAGGTCAATCATTGAAAAACCTCACTGGATAACCACAGTTACTCAGGTTCCTTGCAGACGTCATCCAGCATCTAAACTGCTTTGGCTATTCAGGTTTGGAAAATCTCATTAGATAACCCTCCAGACACCATCTGTTAAAAGAAGATGCACATAGTTTTTAGCAAGGAGCCTTTTAGCACTGCTGTATTCAGAAATGGATATCTGAGATTTTAGGAGGCAAGAAGGTGATTTGAGAAAGTCTTTTGAAACCTCAGTTTATTGAAAAACTAAGAAATATAAATGCATTAAGGGTTAATGTTGCAACAACTCCAATTAATAATCCAGGAAAATTCTACTTAGTTACAAACCATTATAAAGAAGATCCAAAAGAGCCGTCATATGCGGTCTCATATACTAGTGTTATTTAATATGTGACCCAGTGGCTTATAATACCTAGTGCAGATGTTGTCAATTGAACTAAGCATATGAAACTTGCCTTCTCCTGGCGCAGCTGGTAGAACATTATTTCTTCAAGAAAAATAAATTCTGCACTGCACAGACATTTCATCTGTTACAACAATGATCCATAAGTCTAGAAAACTTTTCTCTACCGAAAACCTTCCTAACTGAAAAGAAATGCGAACCAAGTGCATTTTTTGTCTTTATCTTTTATTTCTAAATGTCTCTGACATAATAACGTATACAGCTGTTGGATTTCTTTATATAGTAAGAGATCAAATCCTATGAATTTTGTTGCAACATGTTTTAAGTAAAATTTCCTCTGAAAAAAGATGTGACTATAAGTACTGAAGCTCTGTTTCCCTCCTATGTGAACCAACTTCAATGTGTAATGAGCGTAATGTTATATAGAAGGCAAATAATTAATTACATGACTATTAACAAAGTGAAACATTGTAGGTTTTCATTTGCTTTAGGGTTTTAGGTCCAGTGTCTAGAGACAGTCTGGCTTAGGAAACGAGTTTTTGCCCTAGCAAAATTCCTATTGGAATTTCAGACAAATATCTTCCTCATATTTTTTCTCCTGCTGCCTGTTCCGTAGCATGACCCAGTATGGAATGGGTCTCTTGTAGAAATGGCTGCATTTCTAAGTGGGTAAAGTTAAATGCTAGTGTTCTGCAAAAAAATAATTTTCATAGCATTTTGAGATCCTTCTGAAATAAAGGTAGTGTTTAAATACTGAACAGTCGTTTTTAATTATATGTAGGAATAATACTGTTTACTGGAAATGTCTACTTGTATTTTAGTAGACAATTCTCTTAATACAAAATAGCAATAGTGAGATATTTAAATATAGCTTTAGTTAAATATCAGATGTTTTTTTCTCTTAATTATTTTGTTTTATCCCACTGGAGCAGTAAACAGCTGTGTTACAATACAATCAGCTCCTCTTCAATAACAGAGATGTTTCAGTGTGCTAACTGTTAAATTCCTGGGTTTGTGGAGACTTAGATCAGGATGTCTGGGAGAACAGGAGACAACTATGTATGCATGATACTGGATCTGATGAACCTTCCAGAAACACAAGTTAGCTTTACATAAGGCCATATGTTTTTTAGCTTTTCCTGCATCTTGCAAAGTCTGCCAGCATAAGAAATAATAACATCCATCTTCCAGTAGGATTTAATGGTGAATCCTGCCTTTGGAGAACAAAAGACAAGCTATGATTTAGCTACCCACTTCTGCCTACACTTAATTTATAGAATTTCTCTTTTGATGCATTGAAAATGACATTTGCCTAGAATATAAAAAAAAAAATTTCCCTCCAACTTTTCTTTGAGTTACAAAATAAAAGTACAGCCAGATACAACTAAAGAGTACAATTCTTTGAAGGAGAAGTCATTATTTCCTTTCTATTTCTGTGTAGTACCCAGGTAATGTGATCATGACATACGCATAGTAAAATCACAGTAATAGACTGGGTTAGGTGAAAGATCAGAATGGCCCATTATCCTGCGCCTGACAGAGGTCATTGGAAAATACTTGTAGTACAAAGAGACAGAGTTCATACAAAGGTATATTGGTGTCTTTGACTTCAGGTTAGTGTCATCTTGCCTATCCTTGATTTTCCTGCTGTCTGCTCCATAACGCAGTTGGAAGAAAGAGAGAGGAGCAGATGAAAGAACTAAGTCGTTGATTTTTAACTACGTGTTTCATATTCTCTCTTTACACTTTTGTTATCTTTTTCCCTCAGAGCTACAGAGTCAGGTGTGAAACATTAGTGTTCCTGCCTTTTTTATTGTGACTTTAGTCCAGCTGCTGCATGATCTTGTGATTTACCGAAAGCTTTGGTTTCTGTACTCAAATGAACAGGTAAGTATATCTATACTTTTCAGTAACTTTCTTTGGCATGAGGTTGTAGGAAGAAAATCTCAGAAATCCAGTCTAAGTGTATTTTTAAGATGTAAAGCCCAAAAGACAAATAGAAAGGCAAGATTTATCTCTTTTTTTTTTTTTGTACACCTCAAATTTTGGGGGGCAGACTAAATGTTCTTTACTCTGTTCAATTTATTTGTTTGTTTCAAGAGCAGTGTGTTTTTCCTTCTGAAATCTGCCTCTCCTCTCTCACATACATGAGTCAATAAAGAATGATTGGAAAAAAAAAACTGGCAAAGGATAGTGGGAACAACTTTTAGAAAATCCAAAGTGAAGAGTGAAACATAAAATTTAAAAGAAAAACTTTTATAGGAGAGATTTTAACGACTAAATAGGTGTCTGTATGTGTAAAATTTAAGGCAAGGATATCTGTATATCACAATGCAATCCAGAAAGATGTAAAATCACTTTAAAGAATCTATCTCAGGTGATAGTTAAGACTTTAGGCTTCATAGCATGGAGTTCAACATTGGATAATTTAAGGTGCCAAAAATTTAAATGGATTAGCCAAGGCTGAATGGTGTATTTCTGCACTGCTCTGCAGCACAGACATCTGCAGACTCTAATGTTATGATTTGGTTATAAGGACTTTATTTGTACAAATTATACCTCATTTCATGCATGTGTTCTACTGGCATTGAATTTCCATACTGCAATGGTGGCATGAAAATATCAGTGCTCAGCCCATTCCCTCACACCTTGCTTGTTTTATCTGAACAGTCAATTGTCTAGGGAATAAGGGAAATGCACAGCAGACTTTAAGAAGAACTTGCAAACCTCGGATTGCACTGTACCTTGCCTACCTTGGGAAGTTAGATCTTGGTTCAGATGGGCATGAAACTAAATATTAACATTCTGGTGGCATTATCCTGGGATTTTGGAAGAACTGAGACAATTTCCTGTTGAAATTCTTCAACAAGATTTGGAAATATGAAACACATGGGGGTTTGCAGGGGAAAGCTACTTGAATGGTTATTTGTATTTCAGGTACGGTATGGGTTGTCGGTCTAAGCTTTTGCTGTAGTTTCATGCTAGGATGAGAGGGAATGGCCTCAAGTTGCACCAGGGGAGGTTCAAATTGGACATTAGGAAAAATTTCTTCACTGAAAGCATTATCAGCACTGACACAGGCTGCCGGTAAGGAGGTTGAGTCACCATCCCTGGAGATATTTGAAAGACAAGTCGATGAAGTGCATAGGGATATGATTTAGTAGGTGACAGGTACAGTTGGACTTGATGTTCTCAAAGGTCTTTTCCAAACTAGCCTTTCTATGCTTCAGGTCAGGGATCAGTACTAAAGAAAGCAACGTTAGAAGTCCTTATGTTACTAAGGACTGCAGATCAGGTCAAAAATTCCCAGAGGTCTGTATCTGCCATTGTGCTCACCTCAACATCTGTGGCAAGAATTTAGATCTGACGCATCCTTAGGTTGCAGAAAAAAATTACAGTGAGTGTTAAGCGAGGCAAATCTAGAGGCAGCTACAAAATGAAAGTCTTATCTGGTTGTTTATTTGAGGCTGAGACTTAAATCCAAAGAACTTGCTTCCGGAGTTTTCCTACTTGATATTACAGTTTGATGGGCAGTGTGTTTTCAATGTTGCTAATGGATATAGATCCGCATTTGAACTTCCCTGAATTAAAGAGAAAGCATAAATTAAGACAATTATTTTGAGACAAGCTCTGAAGTTGATGAACACTCACCATCCCTCCATTATAAAAAAGGGGGAAGCTTGTGCTGAAATCACTGCAAAATGTTAGCAAGACTCAAGCCTCTATTCCTAGCAGTAATAGTAACCTTCGTATCTGTTGGTTTTGAAGAAGAAATTCATAGTGTGCAGTTCCCTTTCTTTGCAGTGGAAATAATGTAGCTTTTCTTACCTAACAGACGCGTTTGGACAATTGGATTGAATGCTGAGATGCCACATGATGTGGCACCTCAGAGAAATCATTACAAATAATTTAAAAAGCCTGAAGATACATTATTCCTAACCGAGAAATAAGCAATTATTTAAAAAATATTAGGGCCTATCAGTTCAATGCCGTATAAAAATTCTGTACCTTTCCCTGTTAGAGGCATACTCGGAAGATATTTTTCATAAGGTTTTTGCAATAATGTCCATTAAAGAGCAAATGTGCTCTTTTCTGGCAGGCATGAGCAGCCAAGATAATCACACAAATTCATTCACTCTCCTTACTACCTACTTTGGGGTGCAACATTTAGCCAAGGGTACATCAAGAACATTTGGTCATTTGCAGTTTCCCATATCAAATGGGCTACCAATGACAAAGGAGCTATTGACTTCTAGCATCGGGATTCAAAAATATTTCCTTTCTCATTGAGTTAACTTGAACAGATAAACCATTGTTTAGTGAAATGTTGTCAAGACAGATGCAATTTTACCTCTCAACATAAGGGCAAAGTCCAATTTAAATCTCTTACTCCCTTGATATTTTCTACGTCCATATCTAGACTGATGGGTAAAAAGATGACCTTAAGGATCATAATAAATAAGCTGTCCTTCATGTATGTTTGCTGGTTTGGGGTTTCTTTTGATTGAGTTTTTTGGGTTTTTTTTAGTGGGGCTTTTCTGTTTGAGGAGTATATTTTGAGGACCGGAGTATTACGAAGCTTTTAAAACAAAAAATTGAAGTAATCATCTTGCTTGCAGCTGGGGTATTGATAAGAGGGAGAGCCACAGGGATATTGAGGGCTTGTGCTGGACATGAGATATATACTGTGTCTTTCTCCTGTAGTTCCTTGGCCATTGTAGCATTGATAGCACACTGTGTCTATCTAGTTGTGTACAACCTTCTCTGATATCCCCAAGGCACATTCAAGGCACAGATTTAGTACAGACAAAGAGGTAACTGCCACTGTATTTAGACCTGAACTGGGCTTCATCTTACGAGGGTGGCAGGGGCAAGGACATGCTACAGTGAGCTTGTTATCTGCCTGAAAGGAGAGTTGCCACACTGATGGAAAACTGCCTATAATGGTGTTGTTACTCTGAGAGAGGCAATGTGTCCTGATCTAGGACTTGGACGTGCTCATTGATGAGAAGCTCTATATGATCCGGCAATGTGTGCTCGCAGCCAAAAGACCAACCATAGCCTGGCCTTCGTTAAAAGAAATGTGGCCAGGAGGTCGAGGGAGGTGATTCTGCCCCTCTGCTCCCCTGTTGTGAGAACTCACCTGTGGTGTTGTGTCCAGTTCAGTCTCAACATAAGAAGCATATGGAACTGTTGGAATGGGTCCAGAGGAGGCCTACAAAGATGATCAGAGGAACGGAGCACCTCTGCTATGAGGACAGGCTGAGAAAGTTTGGGTTATTCAGGCTGGAGAACAGAAGCGTCTGAGGAGACCTTATAGCAGCCTCCCAGTACCTGAAGGGAGTGTACAAGAAAGCTGGGGAAGGACATCTAAGAAAGGCTTGTAGTGATATGTTGAAGGGGAATGGCTTTAAATTGGAGAGCGGAAGATTTAGATTAGACCTTAGGAAGAAATTCTTCACTATGAGAGTGGTGAGACACTGGCACAGTTTGCCCAGGGAAGCTGTGGATGCCCCATCCCTGGAGGTGTTCAAGGCCAGGTTGGATGGGGCCTTGGGCAGCCTGATCTAGTGGGACGTGTCCCTGCCTATGGCAGGGGGGTTTGGAAGGTTGTTGACCTTTTAGGTCTCTTCCAACTCAAATCATCCTATGAATCTATGATCTAATAGGCTTCTCAACAGCACTGCAGTCATTATCAGAGGAGCATAAGCCCTGATGTTTAAAGGTGACTGAGACTTCTGCCACACCATCCTTCCAGTGGATAATGTTTTCATTTCAGAGATTTCCTATTGAAATACACTTGTACGGCAAGTCCTCCTTTTTTTGACAGAAGGAAGAAGTAAGGCAAACTCCAGAATGTGTTTTTTATTGATTAGGAACAGCCTCAGCTCTTTTCTCATCATCTGGACTCTTAACACAGATCCTCTGTTTTTTTCTCGGGATTTCTTCAGTTACTCAAAGGATTTTTTCAGACATCAAGCTCCCCTTGGGAAAAAAAAAGACATCACGGTGTCTAAAGGAGTCTAATGAGAGATCCTGTAGGCCATTTCTCTTTACTTCTTGTCCTTTTCCCTTGTTTGTTTTTTTTTATTATTATTATTTTTAGTTTTTTGGTTTAGGATTTGGGGCGTTTGGTTTTTCTTTTGGGTTGGGTTTTTTTTTTATCAGAGTTTATTTGCTCTTTTCTATTTTCCACTACTCCACTCTCCCATCCCCAATCTCATTTGTTTTTAAATGATTAAATGATTATCAAATGGGCAGAGATTTTTTTCTGCACTTTTGTTGCCATGGCAACTGGAAGTGAGGCCCAGGGAAGGAACAGAATTTGAGCATCAGAAATAAAATTGAATCAAACTACTTTTGCTACTAGAGAACTTTGCCCACAATTCACTTTTCTCCAATGAATTTATTTTTATGCAAAGGAAAACAAACCCTTGTGGGGAACAAAGGGGGCAAAAGAAAACTTTTGTCTTCTTTACTGAACCTGTGTACTCAAGAATTGTTGAAGTTTTTTTAAGGTACAATTTTTGGACCATTTTTATACTTTTTATTTGATCAGCCTCCTGTGTCCCTTTTCGTTTGGTGTTTGGAGGGGGCTTTCAGCACTCTCAGCTTAGTGTATTGTACTGGTAAATTCAAAACTACAGTCCTGGGCTATGACTTTTTATGCAAGCTAAGCCTATGGCTCCAGTTATTGTTTACTCATAAAAGAGGGGATCTGGAGGAGGAGAAGTCAGAAGAGAAGCACGGTGAAAGATTCCTTACTGCTTCCTATTACTTTCTGTAGTGATTCTTTCTCTCCCTCCCTCACCTAGACTAGTTTCCTGTTACATCTAGTTTGGAGATGGAAAAAGAAGCCATGGAATGATTTTCTTCAGAGGACTTGTCCCTTGGCTTTATCAACCCTGAAAGACCATTACTCCTTTTTAGAGATGTATTTATTGTCACTGTATTCATACACTGTACAGAACCTGATCTCCTGCCCATCATTCCCCACAGCCTCTCCCCAGGTGTGACTTTTGTAACTAGAAAAGATTCAAGGCTTCAGCAGGAGTAGGTTTGTAGGACTCAGAGAAGGTATCTTAATTATATCTTGAAGGTTCAATGCCTTTGTCGGTAGACATAAAACTTTCTACGAGGTGACTAGGAGGGAGATGACAACATTATAGAGCAATTTGTTTATTCTCCAACATAATCCTTAATTTTAGGTTTTGCTTTGTTTTTAAATGCACTCAATTACTAGAAAAGACTTACCACTTTAATATTGATAGGTAATGTAATCACTTGTTAGCTTTTATATTGTCAAGTCTCAAGTCATATTTCTAAATAGTTCGGAAATGGGAAGCTTTAATTCCAGGAAAATGGGGAGGGGTAAATTTTTATAATAAAAAAATAATGATTTAGGGGTGTTTGTGTGGAGCATTTGGATGTTGGGTTTTTTTTTCCCCTCTTATTATTGGAATGTGATTAGCTCTCTCCTCCCCCCCACCCTCCCTTATTTTTCACTGCTAATAATTATTCTGATGCATTCTAGGTAGAAATGACTGCATGGACAAAAGTTTTAGTAGAAGACAAAGAAAGATTAGGTCTTGATTAAATGGAAATACGGATGGAAATTCAGGACTGGACAATTATTTCCCCATTCACTTAGTCTGGGTAACATCTTTGTCAGGCGCACAGCATTGGAATAGTCGTGATGGGAACTAAATTAGCTGCTTACTCTTTCCAGCACAAGAAATTGACATGTTGAACATTACCCAAGGGAATGGGATGGTTTTTAAGATTTAGGATCTGGCAGTTAATGTGATTTTTGAAGTACCTAATTGATAGGAGTGAGAGATCATAATATTTCTCTTCCCATGGAAACCTTATTTTTCTTTTTGCAGCCCTGATTCTCTAACAGACCAAACACTGAAAAAATGTTGAAGTTAAGGCAAAGGTAAACAGACATGTTATTGTTACTAGTCATTAAGTCATTCAAGCTTGTTTGAAAATTACCAGACTCTTCCCAGCTGCAATATTGAACTCCAAGCAGTAGGCATTATTTACCCGTATCAGGGAAACATTCTCAAATTACTGTTTCTGGGCAGATGTCTCATTCTAGGAGCCACTGATGCTCCTTTTTGGATGTCAGACTATGGGAGAAAATCCTGTCTGGACAGGTCCCTTAATCCCAGCTTTTCCTAACCAGTTTTTCATTTCCTGAGATGAACTTGTAAGTTTTTCTTTCTAACATTCAGGACAGAGGGGTTATACCTTAGCAGGACACTTGACTTTGGCTGCTATTTTGCTTTGTGTCTTCCAATAGTTAGTTATTTCTTTTGTCTCTGTGAGTCATATTATTGCCTTGCTGGGACAGTTATAGCTAGATTCATCAGAAGTATCGTTTTTATTCTTTATTAAAAAAAAAAAAAAAAGGTTTTTTTTTTAAAATAGGTGTGGTTAAAGACAAAAAGGATTGTTTCCTGTCTTTTGCTTATACCTGAAAGCCTCAATGGCAATTATTTTGGTTAATGTGGTTTCCCTGAAATGTGGGTGAGTTTCTGTTCAGCTCTGTATGTCTGCACTTTTCCCACATTACTGATAGCTCATTGCTCTATTATTAATAGCAACTGTCATGCAAGAGACCAAAAAGCATCTGTAATGTATTTTGGTGAGCTCTCTTTGTGGCTGCATTGAGCTTTGAAACAGTTGCATACTTATTTCTGGAAGAAATGAGCAGTCTCGTAAAAGAGCAAAGTAATAAGGAAATAGGCCCAAGTACTCAAGCCGTCTCTTTCACATACTTGAGAATTTACTCTATTGTGGGTATTATTGTTTAAAACGCAATAGTATTCTCTTGCCTACGGTTTCTTCCATTTATTTTCTTGTCATGGGTTGACACTGATCTATGCAAAGTCTGATTGACTTTATGTGGATGTAGAAATAAAAAGCTGCTCCATAGCACTTTGGTCTGCTGCAGTGACCGGGTTGATATAACAATGGTTTAGATACTTGCAGACTGTCAGACCCTGAGCATACAGATGAATGTCTGATGTTCACTCTTGCCTAATTTCAGCTTTCATAGGCAAATGTGTGCCTCCATTCAAAATAGACACTATCTGGTGGATGTAGAAGGTCATGTGTCTTTGAGCTGTCTGGAATCTCTAAAATATTTCATAAGCATGGAGCCCTCTGTCTAGGAATTACCTATCTATCTATGTAACAGTCCCTAGGAGATTGGTGATCTTAATCATTGGCAGCAGGAACAGAAATGTCTCATTTTCCTCTTCCTTTCACTGTAGGATTGTCTTAAACTGCAGTTTGCTAAAGAAATTCACACTGAAAGCGTGTTGCCACAGGGCTTGACACACTAAATTTCAAAGAGTCACTCTGCTCTACATCTTTATTGCTTCTCTTTTTACAGGTCAAGACAGCTACAGAACACTGCCTGAAGTGACAGTGATGAATTATATAGTATTACTGTTAGTGTGAAATGGAGTGTCTATAATGTAATATGTGAGCATCTTAAAAACACGAACCAATTCACCAATGACAAATGTGGTAATGAACGTGTGGAATTAAAGTAACTAGCATCATGTGTAAGCAATCAATGATCTGCAACAATAAAGCTTTGTGATGTGAGTCTTTATATTCTCCATTGACTCACCTCTTGGATAATTACCCTGTCTTACCTCTCATCCAAAAACCTTGAGCTTCTTGATCTTTATTCTGCTGCTATATGCTCTGTGCTTGCCGGACTATTTATACATGGTACTCAATCTTTCTCAGCTGTCCTAAACAGCTCATACTTAGGAAAAGCCGAAGTTTTAGGTGTGCTGTGTCTCACTTATATAGCTGAAATTACTTTCTTCCTCTCTAAAGGCATAGGTTAGAAAGAACAGTTTCCATGTTGCGGAAAAAAATAGGTTTTCAGGTTTCAGGAGCTGGTTAAATGGCTCACAGAGCAATAGCATTTTTGTCTTTGAAAGAACTGATAATAAAGAGGGTGGTAAACTCCAAGAAGTGCTGAGGGTTGAGAACAGTCTCTTGCTTGAGAACAGTTTGGGAGCCTTGAGTCTTGTTTTTTCTAGCCAACAGTTCTCAATCTATTTATTTTGTTTTCTTGTACTTGAGTTGTTTTTTTCTTGTTGTTAAAAAAGAAAACAAAACTGCAAAACAGACTAAGGCCTGTGATCCACTTATCAATCATCTTTTCTCTGGCAGTGCCCAGTGTTTCATAAGAAGGACACAAAAGGTGTGTGTTGAATTGTATGCATATTTTTTTGCATTTGCTTTCTCATTCTTCCCCCATGACACAAATCTCAGTTAACTGTTGTGGGTCTGAATATTTTCTTCCTTGACTAAAGAATTAGAAAACTTATCACATTTTTTTCTGATGTAACTCTGGGTTGGGAAGAAAAAAATCACAGATAGTGTAGACGAAGGAAGAGTACTTTGAGTAAATGAGGATTAAAACTGAAAAATTTTTGGAAGAATATTTACATTTTTGCAAGAACATTTTTACGCAGCATACTTTTCTCCTCTCTTTAGTTCCCCTATTACTTCTCCTGAGATCCTGCCCTCCTTCTCTGCTTCAAGTGCCATCCTCTTCTCATTTATTCTATTATTTCATTGTCTAAACTTTTCCAATTTTTCTGTCTCAGCTATTTATCAATGGTGTCATAGTTACATCATGTACAACACCTGCACTGTACAAACTGGAGACTTGCAGTACTCAGAAAAGGCAGATACTCTGCAGAATTGTAGTGATGGATAAAAAGGAAGAGGATTAGGGCATTTTCTGTAAGCCCAAAGGCAACCAGCTCTTACTGTCATCTAGCCCATACCACTGTATTTTGTACTGTTGCTGCTAAGTCATTCTCTGTTTTAGGCAGAGCAGTTATAGGCACAACAATTTTTTTAAAAAGCAAATGTCACAATAGCCAAGTGTCCTAGAGAAATCATATTATTTGAAAAATAAGTTGTTCTTCTATGTGTTAGTAAGCACAGTGCTTTGGGGCAACTACATGAGCAGCAGTTGTTCATTCAGGGTTAGTTTGAGCCACAGGGATGTTTGCCACAGGCTGAAACTGCATCAGTTACAGCCCTGTTGTACGAATTACGTGTGACAGTTACAGAGAAGGATTTGAGAACCAAAGTGGGGAGAGACCTGCGACAAAACCAGCCCTGAACAAACTGCTTCAGACTCCTGACAGCGTTCCTCATTGGAATGAGGAGTTTACAGCTGAAAATGGACACTAGAGAGAGAAACTGAAAAAAAGAGGAGGCTTTTATTGCAGAGCTAGGGAAGGATGGTGGAAATGAAAGGTCACTCAGTCCTATGCAGAATAATGAAAGCTGGCACTTCCCAGTCACAGCCCATTCTCTCCTGGTTGCTCAGTGACCTGAAAATAATATAGATCCACAGTCTTTTCTCTCCTACCAGTGTGGTCAGTGACCTTACAACAACATCCTGTAGTACATTAAAAGAAGCCTATTAAAAAAAACATTACCGGTCCCACCCCCTGAAATTAAAGCAGGATTGGAAAGAGTCATAAATAGAGGCTCTTACGAAGTAAATTAGCCATCTTGGTATTTGGATGAGAAGGCAGGAAATGATGAGTGAAATATCAATCTATCAGAGGTATAAGCTAAATGAGATACTGAAGTGACAGAATTAATGTAGTTGGTTACATTTAGGATTAACATTTCCTCCCTTCGATACATTTTTTTTCTTTTAGGGGCCCTCTGGATAAAAATCCAAACAATTCTCTGTTTTTCATAGTGTTAGTTTCTCTGACAAAATTCTAACTCTCGGGGACAGTCTGGAGTCATTTACTGTTGACTGACTAATCTCTTGATGCTAACATGAAGGTCATTAAACAAACATTCTAGGGAAATGCTAAGACTTTATATGAAAAAGTATCCAGGTATGTGTCTGGAGGAGGATTGAAATTGTTAGATTTTGAACTAACTTAGGCTTATATCTTCTGAAATCCTATCTGTGTTAAGGGAAATTTAACTTCAGTACTAGAAAGCTGGACAAAGCAGATATATGGGAGGAGAATGTTCAGATGTATTCCTGGGGTTTGACTAAGACTGTATTTGTGTTTCAAAGCTTATCTGAATCTATCTGAGTGTGAAGTTAGGTATTTACAAGGTAATTTCAAATAAAAGGAAGAACTGATGAGTAACTGATTAATAATGATGTATGACATGCAATTTCAAGGGTAGCTTAATTGGACCTCCTCAATGAATAGAAAGTGATGTGCTGCTAAAATTCAGGCAAAGTGCTTTTGATTTCTTTTTTTTTCCTGTATGGATCTTTTTCTTCTGTTCCTCTTCATAGCATCATATATGGTTATTCATTATATCATTTACTTCCCAGATTAACTGTACTCAGCAATATCACCAGAATATCATGGCATCCTTCGGCAGAGAAGAAAGTGCTTCTATTAGGAAACTATTTTTTTGAAGCTGTGACAGGTTTCGGGAGAGGTGTTCTAATAGTGGGGCCTTTCCAGCAGAGAACTATGTGATAAGAAAAGACAGACCAAAGAAATAGGGTTGTCTTTTATAGGAAAGTTCACTTGGAAACCTGCAATTTTCTTCTAGACTAATCCCTGAATAAAATGAACAGTTGACTGCGCTTTCCATTCTTTTCTTGAATTTTTAAGATTCTAGGAAGTCTTACTGTTTCCCCCCTCTCACATTTAACTGGTATAGTTGTATTAAACCGGGGGGGTCTACTTTCCTCATAGAATTGTTAGGATAGTTGAAAATTATCAAAGACACTATGGTTTACTTAATCAGAAGTATTCTATCTCAGGTACAAAAATCGTCTTTTTACTGGAGTGTCTACATCCATTAAATTTCATTCTGGCTTTTGTATGTATTTAAGGTTGCTAAAGCTTTGCACTGTTTGCACTCTCACAAGACATACTGAACTGTGTTGCTGTACATTAACAGTAGGAATACATTTCCAGCGTTATTTCAGAAATGTAAAATAGAAAGTTCCTGGAGTCTGGGCAAAGCAATCACTCAGTTCAGACTGGACTTGTTCTGTTTTAGGATCAAACACCAGAGTGAACATATCTCTGTGTGCGCTTGGGATGTGGTTTTGAGATTATTGCAGTTATGGGTCAAGAAGCACAGTTTTCTCCTATCGGAAGTGTGCACAGAGCAAGCATGAAATTGTAATGGTTACTTTGCCCCTCAGCGTGGGGAACATCAGAGAAGTATGCAATGCTAGAAATCACATTTTGAACCTCTCAGCCTGAGCTCAGTCTCATCAGCAGTGAGAAGTTATGTGTTCCACAGTACAGAAGTTACTGAAATAATTTATGCTGGCAAATGGGCACTGCAGAAATAATAGTGATTAAAAAAGAGAAGCCGTTGATCTGGCTTTTCACTAACCGTTCCAAGTGCTGATAAATCTAATTATAATCCTGAAGCATATGCAGAAGGAAAAAAATATGTCAGCTTGTTTTGTTTATTTTTGGAGAAGAGTTAAACTCTGAAATCCTATGCCATAATTGTAGAGAATGTCATTCTGTTTGAGAAGACTGAAAACTGAGGGACATATAACTTTGCTGCACACTAGTATCAAAAAACTATTAAAAAAGAAAGGAGTGAGAAGGTTGAGGGGATTGGAGGCATTGCTTTACAACATAAAATTAAGGTAAGTAGGTGCAGTTTGTTTAAGTAATGCCATATTTGCAGATAGGGAGGTCTACAGACATTGGGAGAGTGTACCTGTGAAGCAGAAAATTACTTGGCATAATAAGAGGAGTCATGAAGTGAACTCAAGTGGAAGCTTAGGTGGTATGTTCCAAAGAAGCATCCTAACATCGAGATTTATGAGTCTAATAAAATCCCATTGGATTTTATTGATTGGAATTCTATCATTTGAAATTTAAAATTAGATTTGAAGAGAAGTATTAAACATACAGTACGCTTTTGTGGAAAAAGAAAACACATGATGTCTCTTCTGCACATAGATTATGCAATTCTGTGAATCTCAGGATGTATTCCTATCAGAAACTGAGAGATAAGCATATTTGAACCTTGCCAAGACTTGGGCTCAAATGGGAGACCATTAGCAATGCTGTGGGAAACAGAGCTCCTTTCTCAGAAGCAGCAGGTGGAAGCAGCTTCCCAAAATAGTGTTTAATAGTGGGGAACAGAAGAACCATCACAGTCCTACCCACCATCTTGGGTAAGAACATAGTATCATCATATTTGGTGGGATTTGGCATGTTGTTCCCCCCCCCAAAAAAAAATTCTTCCTGAATTTTGTTGAAAAAATAAGTACTTTTCTTCTTTCCCATCTACTTTCTTTCCCTCAATCTTTGCATTGCATGAGGGACAAAAGGGAAACAAAACATTTTGTTAAAGCTGCTTGTTCCTTACAATATACATGGGTAAACAAGGATTAGGGATCTTCCATTATTTTTTCTTCTCCTTGCAAGGGCAGTATTTCATATTTGTAATCCAAGAAGGACAGGCAAATTAGGAAAAAAACCAAAACAAAACAAACAAAAAAAAAACCCCAAAAAACCCCAAACACATTTTAGCTGCATGTGTTTCTCTAAGAAACTAGAAACTTTCTTAAAGTTCTGCAGTTGTAAAAAATTCGGCCTTATCCTGAAAGCAAGGAGAATTTTTCTAAGGCAGTCATTGGCAGCAAAAGTTAAAGCCTAATTATTTTAGGCAGGCAAAATGTGTTCAGTGTATTTCAGCCAGGACAGAGCTATATTGGCTCTCTTCATTTGCCTATGCTCTGGCGTTGCTGCCTCTGCTGCATCACAGGCTTGCAAGGGCTCTGACCTCAGAAGAACTGCCAGCAGGAGCAATGGAGATCCACATAGACATTTTGGGTTTGGCCACGACGATGGATACGCTTGCTGAGCAGTATGAGTCCAATTTAGACAAGGCAGCTGCAGAAGGAAAGTAAATTGTACAAAATACCAGTGGGTATCCTGTAATAGGCATCCGTATTCCCAATCTAAATATTCTGGCTGGAATTTTTCTGATCAAATGTAGGGGTGGAGGATACACCGGGCATGTCTCAGCCTGTGGTTTACTTGTGCCATTAACTACAACTTTTACTGCATGAGCTAAACCCGATGCAGACACTGAGAACATGGCCTTAAAATAATCCTGTTTTAATAACGTTCCCATTTTGAGGCTGTCTGGGAAAGGTGTAATCAGCAGTCACACTATGTAGTCTCTTGACCCTTTAGGAACTCCTGCTAAGCTTTGATCCTGGTAGCTGTTAATGTACTGCTCAGTGCGTGAGAGCAGCTAAAAGACCTAGACTGTTTCCTCTTTTCACTGGTTTGGAAATAATTTTATCCCTTTCTTTTGAATTCTACTGAACACGGGCACCCTAAAACATTTGAAGAACTTTCTGTGAACTTGTCCCACTGAGGTCTAGTTTTGGCGAACGTAAATTACTGGGTAAAATCATACCTCTTCTTTCCGAGCTTTTGGTGATTGTGAGTACTTCACTTGTCAGAGAAGAAATTCTGCAAAGCTTGGATGGATTTTTTAAATTTCGTCAGAGGTATAATGTCACTGGTTAACCAGCTATTCCTAAAATGGAACAAGAATGTTATGGCTTGCAGTATTAATAGTTCCATAAGAGAAAGTGATCTAGCAATTAGTGATTTCTTCATGGCTTTGCTGCTCTCCTCTAGCCAAATATTTCTGTGACAGATGCATTGTAGCAAAACCATGCCCACTCCTTTAATCCTTCCCCAAAAAGCAGTAAGATACCTTTTGTTATAAGATGGTAATTGTGGGAATAGGTTCCACATGCAAAGCATTGTATTACAGATGTATTTTCCTTACATGTCTTTTTATTGATTTTTTATACCAGTGACTATATTTACTGAATAATGTAATTCCTCCCATGGCAGAAACAGCCTGGAGTTTTGCCTTACCTTCAGAAATGTCTTACACCCCAAAAAGAAGTGTGCAAAACATGTTATGTGGCTATGTATTTGCAGTGGCTTTTTTTTTTTTTTTTTGTAAAAATCCTGATCAGGTAAATCCTGATCATCGATCAAGATGTGCTGAAGTCTCCTTTTTATTCTCCCTCAGCTTTTGGACATATTGCATTAACAGGTTTGTTTTTCTCCTAATTCACACATTTTGTACATGTGTGTGTGGGTGTGAGTGTGAGAAAGAAAATGCAAACCACGCGGCAGACATTAGTCACTTTGTGTCGTAGCGCACTGGAAGATACCCAAGTTCTAGGTTGTAAAGATGTGCTGTACTCCATAGATTGGGGTTCTGTGTGGCTCAGTATTGCAGCTGCTGTTTTCATAGCTGAGGCACTATTTCAGTTCTGTCCATCTTTTCTCCTTTTTGCTCTGAGTATGTACTTCTATACGTGAAAGCAGAGAGCACCTTTGCTGCAACAGGCAAAGCCTTCAAGGCCACAGACAGAAATCCTGCACTATGGTATCAGCATTTTAGCCAGCGTGCTCTTAATTCACTGGGCATGGGGAGCAAAAAGGAGAGGAATTGAGTAGAATTAAGGTCACACAGACAGGTCACACACATAAACACTTCCACGCAGAGAATGCAGGGGGATAAAGCAACAAAGAGATTAGGATTCTAGCCCTCTGTTGTAAACAGAATTGCTTCTGAACATTAACACCGCAGAAAAGTGAAACTTTGCAGAGGATGTATCCTCTCCATGTTCTCAATTCAGATGGAATGTGTCATGCATTTCCGCAGCTGGATGGCTGACCCACTTGCAGCCCTCTGTGCAACTCAACTACTCTTGTAAGTCTCTCTGTTAGCCAGCACTTTAGGTACACTGTAGTTGACTCCTTGCCTCAAAAGCAGATATTGCAAAACCCCTGTGGCTAGCATCTGCAGCAAATGGAGTGCTTATCCTGGGATAAATATACAGATGGATACAGATCACTCAGTCATTCTTACAAATTGCATTTTACATCTTTGTGTGGTGTGTACATCTGTGGATTGTTGGTAAGACTCCTGTATGCCATGTAAGAATGTCACTAAGCTCATAAAATTCCGTTTCCTATGCAACCCTTCTTTGCACATACATTGCTTAGGAGAGAAAGAGAGCAAGGGCACATATGAGAGTGAGAGGTGAAACAAATTCTGTTGAATTGTGTTTAGGATTTTCTCATTAAGTGAGACAAGAATGAATGAGTTTAACTGTATTATCAAGATCTTCATCCTGTATGCAGAATTGGTGTGAGTAAAATGTTACACTGGCAATACTTTACCAAATTTTACACCACTTACCTCTGTGTTTGCTTCTGTATGCATCTCTCACTGAAGCATTATGACTGTGTGTTTCGGTAATAATGGCTGTCTGAGATTCTCAACATTGAGGATAATTCATCACATTGAAACAGCATGTACTGTGATATATACTGTTTGAAACAACAGAAAGATTGTTCCTACCCAAAAAATGCTATATGTGTGTTATACGTGTTTTGCTTCACAATAACATCATCGCTCAACTGGCAGTAGATAGCAAATGTTAGAAGTACATAGATATAAATCACAATCTAGTTATCTATGGGTGACTCAGGGATCAAAAAACTTGGGATATTGGGGGTGACATTAACAATTTTAGAGGACTTATCTTGGCCAACTTTGTTCTACATGTTTTAAATACTTGCCTGGTGATGTTAACTCGAGAGCATTGCCAGGGTGGAGTTGGGAGCTTGCCATTAAACATTGATTTTCCCAGTATCTCACAATTACAGCAACATCTGCGCTAAATAACTTTTACTGATTGTCTGTGAAGAGTTCATGGTCAATGTGTCCTACTCAAAGGTCTCCTTTCTCACTTTTGCAGGAGGGAGTTGTAATGATTGTGCAGTAGGCTATCCTATGAGAGGGATGGAGATTCTAGGTTTTTGAGGCTTTTCTTTTTATCTTCTTTTAATGCCGTCTTTGCAGGCACACTTGAATTTTCATAGCTGTACCAGTGTAGTTTGCCTAGGCCTCTTAAAATGTTTTCTTGGCTGTAAGATTTATAAGTAGTTGACAAGTAATTTATTTTTCTACCTTCATAAAACTTCAGAATATTAAAAAAACAAACCAAATAATAACAACAAAAGCATGAGAGTATGATGAAATTGTACAGTATATTGCTACTGCTTGAGTGAAGAGAAGTTATGTCTCATTAAGAATTCTATTGAAGAGGTGCTAAACAGACTTTTCCTTATCTCAGTGCTCATATTTTGAGTACTGCTCCACGTAATAGTGAAGGGAAGTGAAACAATGACTGGAATAGTCTGGAAAGAAAAGTAAACCCCCTAAATTTAATTTTACAGAGCAAGTTGTACCTAGGCTTTCCAAAATGCTTTACAGATGCTTATTAATTAATCAGTATTTGCAGCACCCCTGTGAAAATGGTATGTATTATTTTCTGCATGCAGAGAGCTGAGCAGACTTGCCCTAAGTGATACAATAAACCAGTGGTATTGGTGAGGTGACAACACACGCAACCTAAGCCTCCATTTCCACACTGACCAGATCTGTACCAGAATTCATGATGCAGTTTGAGGCCAGGGCTGTGCCTTACAATACCACAGTGCAAGCCCAACCAGGGAGAACTAAAGATGTAAGTAACAAAAACCAAGGATGGAGTAAAAAACATTTTTCCATCACCAGAATGTATATCTCCTAGTGCAATGCTGGCTATTCTGTGCTGTCAAAGATCCCCTGGATTTGAGGAGGAAGAAGAGGAGGAGAAATAGGAAACTGCCACTGTCAATCCATGCTGTCTGACTTTATGCCAGCGCCCATTCCTGTGGTGCTGAGGGTTCAACCGAAGTATTTTCATAAAAGTTATCTGACATGTTTATAAGAAGCCCAACAGGGATGGAAAGCATAAAGGTCTGAATAAATAGTTCTGAAAACTGTGCAAGATAAATGCACGCTGTCACTGAGAAGGATTATCCTGGGCCTTTTCTCCCTTCAAATAATAGTTCCGGAGAACAGTACCAGAGCTTGTGTTTTTTTTAAAATGCCTCAGTTGCTTATTTTACTTGTTACTTTTATTTTTAAAACTTGCCTGCGAATTGCATTTCTAAATATAAAAGAATAAGCTACAAGGGAGGATTCAGCCTTGCTTGCAGCATCTATAGTGCCAAAATCATCTGGAACTTTCTGTACTACTTTGTTATACTCTAGTTATTAAGCTATACTAAGGAAACTTCCTTTCTGAAGTATCTCAGAAATAGCACAAGAGAAAAAGCAGTGTTTTAGCATTTTCTTTTCATGCAGGCCCAGAAAACTTCCTGAATTTTCATAAAAGATGAAGACCGAGAAGCCTCAATATTTTTAAAGGTATCTTCTCCTTTCACTGTATATTCTGTTTTAGCATCCAGTGTTATCTTAAGCAAAGGTGGTTTTGTACTTAATCTTGAAACACACCGAATCAGGACTTTCAGTAAATTCCTTTAAAGTATCAGTTTACAAGGTTCCCACCCTGTAAACTTCTACTGTCAGACAGGTTTATTTTTGAAAGGAAAAATCAAATTAATTTGTGCCTCTTTTAAGCAATGAAGTTTACTTGTGAGAAGCTGAAGGAACAGTTCTGTAAATCATGGATCAGCTGTTTTCCAATCCCCGATCTGAGAATCACAGGATATTTATAGTGTTCAAAAAGAGATATTAAGAGGATTTTAAAGTATATTTCCATTAATTGATTTATATTATATTTATATTTAGCAGTTCAGCTTGTATGTGAACTTCGAAACAACTATCTTGATTGAAAATTTCTGGATGCTGTTATAACATTGAATATTATAAGCTAATCGGAATATTATGTGATGATTCAGTCAGGCTGACTAACATTCAAGAGATTAATTCTCTTGAAATTCGCTGCCCAGTCACTGTGCTTGAAATTGTGTCTCCCTTCAAAACAAATATGATTATTTCAGCTTTTTCTTTTCAGTTCAATACTTTGCATGTCTATTGTATTTCTCCCTGCAAATCTCTCTTAAGTCCTTTATGATCATTAGGTGATTTACTGTCACTGTCTTTGGTAAGAGAAGCCTAATAGCAGTTTTGATGAATAATAACTGGCTCTTAGAGGTCATTCTACCCACCATTGCAAGAGTATTAGCATAAAGCATAGCAACTAACTGGTAACATGGAGGTGAAAGTAGAGTTCAGCATATATCTGCAACTGCACAAAGAATTTATGGAGGCAAAAAGTACTTCATTGAACTGGGATCTGTCTGAGATGCTAGTTAATGACCAACCATGATCACATAGTTTAATGAGTACTTTCATATCAAGTGAAGTTAGTATACTAATGAGACATTTCCTTCAACCATGGACAGAGGAAGGCATCTGGAGGATATTGCTCCCTCAAGCCAAAGCTGTTAAGAAACTGGAAGACTGCACAGGAGTCTTGTGGACAACTCACGTCTCGTATCACAGTTAGGGTTTCCTTTCTTCCTCAGCATGTAATTTCTTAGAGCACGGCATCCCCTGGAGTGGCCTGAACAAAGAGAATGGAGGTGAATATGATCAGCCTTCCTTGATTACTGATAGGTTTACATCAACCTACAATGCTCATACTGCAGCTGAAACTTGTGTTTCTAGGTCATGGAGACACACCAAATGTAATTGATTCATGTCCACTTGTGGTTCTCTGCCTCAGTTGCCATGCTCCTGCCTTTTGCCAGTAGAAATTGATCCTGCCATTGTCTTGTGGGTCTTAGCTCCATGGTACTTGACACAGCTAGTATTCACTCAACCTATTGAGAGGGCTACAAAAATAACAGAGCTACAAAAATAACAAAAAATAACTTGTTTCCAGTAGATGTTTCTTTGCTGGGCCTCTTCTGTTATATTCACCGAATTCATTTCTTTCCCAAATTGTCCTCTGTACCTTGGCATATTTACAGGCAGTTGTCTCCATATTCCCACCTACTGGTGCATTCTCATTAGCCCTTTGTTTGAGCTATACTGTTTGGGCTTTTATTCTGCAGAACTCTGATAATACGTATTTGGGAAATCTGCCTTATGATTAATTAAAAAATTTCATGAGCTGTAACAATACCTCCCACTATCATGGTTGTTTTTGTATGTACAGCATACTCATGGACTTTCTTTACCGGTAATAACAATGATTGCTATAGCGCTTTGTCTTTTTAGCTTATCTAAATAATCACCACACAAGGACAAAAAACAAATCAAGTTTCAGTTTTAAAAAAAAGTTGTTTAAAAAGGCTCTTTTTTATTTGATGAATCTTCCATCCTTGAGCCTGTGCTTCAGATTTTGCATATTATGTATGCTTGATAGAAAGAGAAAATGAGTTGTATACTGCTGTTTCATGTATCGGCAACAAAACTGTGAGATAGATTCTGAATGCAGAATTTTCATTATTGATGACAGTGTAATTTAAAGAGCACAGCTGGATTTTCAGATCATGTTGCATAGATTTAAATTACTTTATAGATTGTAAAGTAGTGGAGAATCAGCTGCTATCTCTTTTTTTATTTCCTGTAGTATTTATGTGTTGATCCAGGTTTCTCATTTTTTTCCATAATTCTTTCCATTTTATTTCCTGGAATTAGATGGTGGGAGAAGAAAGAAGCGAGATCAGGTATCAATGATAACATACACACACAGAGCTTATCAGGAGAAATATGTGAGCATCTTCATTGGGTAAAAACATTAGGTTTTTGATGATGTTGCAGACTACTTCAAAATCAGCTATGGAGGATATTGAGGAGAGGAAGAGACAAACCTGTGGAAAAAATAGTATGTATATGAATATGTAATTTTTACAGTTTTAACTTACTACAGACTTAATTTTTAGTCTAATGGTCTTTAGCTTGAACTTGATGTCTTCCTCACTAAAGGCTAATATGTAGGCTTTCAATTTCAAGTTGAATTCTTGTTGAGGGTTTTCAGAACATATGTCCTTTTCTCGTACACCCACATTCATGTGACCCAAAGATAGCTAAGCATAATTTTCAAGTAACAAAGACTTCACTCATGTATTTTGGGTGTTTATCTGCTTTGGAAGTCTAGTGTGCAGTGGAAAGGAGAATACTGTTTAACTAACACATTTGCTTCTTGTTGAAATTGAAGTAGGCCATAATGCGCATATGCATCTGCAGGGAAAAAACACCTTACTGCACCTGCACCTATTCCTGAACCATTTTGTTGATCTGAGTTTATAGAACATTTTCCTAATTCATCTGTTTCATATAGTGTTTATATGTCAACAGCTATAGAAAAAAAATACTAGGGTACTTTTCTAAAGAGCCCTAAGCTCTTTTCTCCCCTGTGCTATGCTATTTATCTCCTTAGACTTGCTGTGTATGTTTCTGTTTGTTTGTTTGTTTTAATTACTGTTTAGATTTAATGCAAGTTTACTTTATTGCTTTATACTTGGGCCACACTACTTTCTGAGAGACACCAATTCCATGTACTGGTCCTGTGATTTAAGGGACAAAGGAGGAGGAAACCACATCACTCTAGATGCTGCTGTCCTGTGTTCATTGGCTGTTCCGTTTTGTGCCTAAATTTTTTGTTGTTGTTGTTCCTTCATTATTTGTTCCTACAGAGCAGCTAAAAAGAGAGTAAGCTCCCGAGTGATTTTCAGGGAAGAGTCAGTGTGTTACAAACATGAATGAGACTGTCCTTGAAACTAGGCTTGCCTGCTCCTCGTGGCTACAAAAGCTTTTGCAGCTTGGCTGCCAACAGCTGCTGTATGTAAATGGGCATAAGATGGAGCATCCTTGTTCGTGACCATTCCTGAAAGCCTTCTGGTAGCATGGACTCCACCCAGCAGACCATAGTGCAGTACCTAGGTTAAGACAAGACAAATAAATGGGAAGACATTTATCTAGGTGTTCCATTCAGGAAGCAGGTGAGGTTTTAGGTTAACAATGCTGCAAAAACAGTTCTAAAAAAGGAAGTGCTTTCTTGGAGATCTCCTTTGTTACAGTGGCAATTGTATACTACTTCAGCCACCACTGAACAACCACCGATTTTATATTGTCTTAATATAGCGGTCTGTAAACTACCGTGATTCAGGAGCTGCAACATAAGCAGTTCTGGCATCTGTGCAGCGAAGATTGGTCTGTTATGTGACATGTCAACTGACATAGCTGTTCCTGCTTATTGACTAGAGCCAAGTTTATCTGAAAACATCATCCATGTCAATGTTAATTGGCTTTTTCCAGACAAGGAAATAAAACCATTGGGATGCAGGGAAAAGAGCAAATTTCATGACTAAAATCCTACTCTGATTGCCTACTGCGGTGTTTTGTGGTCAGTCATTCCTTCCTGATTTTCTGCTAGTGTGAGTGGAATAGGGTGGCGGAGGAAGGTATGCTGCAGAATAGGTATGATGCACTTCAGAGGCTGAAGACAGTAATGTGGCTAACTTGTTAATAAATGACAATGTTCCGCAGAAGACCATACGCCAGGTAGCATTGGCCAAATGTTTTTCCTGTGCCACCCTATTGACTTCAGTGGAGTTTCTCCAGAGAGAGGTTTGGCTCCTCTTCCTTGGAAAGCTGGTGGAAGGGAAAGTTTTTATTTAATTTTTGGCAACACTGATGACTTAGTTGCAGTGTGTTTTATATCCTTACCCTTCTGACATACACTTTTAATTATTCTTAATAAATTCAACTTGGAGCAAGTATCTTGGAGTTCAGATAACTGAAATATAAGTTATAGCTTTGATATATGCCAACCTTTGGAGGATTTGTCAACCTAGCATTGGAAGCAGGGGATGAAGACCTCCAAAATGAAATTAACAGATATTTAACAAAAATAAATATATTATGTCTAAGCATTTTTATATCTTTCGTGTGTTACATAAATCATTCACCACATTTTCTTTGGTGCAGCATATATTTTTAAATGGCTTTTCCACAGAGATATGTTGTTAATATAGATTTAGCTGACAGTATATTGCCCTGAAGTAACTTTTGCAACTCTCTGCTCAGTAACTAATTGTCACTAGTAGTAATAGTAGTACTATTTATTGCACACTGCAGAATAGTTAACTTTTTAATTTCTTCTAATACTTGGGCTACTAATATATCAGCGAATATAATAATGATGCTATATATTGCTTTTGATCTGCAACACCCAAGAAAGACAGGCAAGATGGTCTGTCATGCAACAATAAGCAAAAACGATGTCTACCCGCTAAGCTGTACAACCCAGGAGTACTAAATCCTAGTCCAGGTTTCTGTTCACTAAGTGGGACTGTCGAGATCTAAGTCTGCTTCCTTTTGCAACAGCCTTGCTCACTGCTTGCAGAAAAGAAATACTTAATAGTGATGGCAGTATCAATCTGCCAGTATATCACCCTCCTCAACTGGAAGGACTGTCTTGAGATCCTTAGTCCCCAAGAGTGATTGGTGTTGGTAGGGTCAGTGGTGACAGCTTTTCATGAAACCTGTCTGTGAGAACATTTTTAACAGATAATGGTAAATACTTGGCTCCTACTAACTTGGAATGCATCTGACATGCTCTAATTCTGACTGGAATACCAAATTAATACATAAATGTGTGGTCAATTCTCATAGCAGTGTCTTCATTGAATATATCTCAACCCTTCAGAACTAAACAGAGGATTTTAAAACTTCACTAGGACCATGGAGGCAGATCATTTACTCAAGACCTATAATCAACTTCGGTGCCTCTTCTGTAGCCAGACCTAGCTTCTCATTTCTTGTAAGCCATAGGAACCTGAAATACATTAGGAAGGAGCAGAGCTCCATAAGTGTGATATTTAGTGGTACTAGGTAGAACAACCCTGAGTTTTGGTTGTTTGGTTTATTTTTGTGCAAGTCGTGGTGTTTGCACCCTCTATTATTATGACCTGCCTTGGTTGGATCGGATCTGGAAGAACAGTAAGGATGTTCTCTATACCTAGGAACATTCTACAAACAAACATGAACAATTTTGCCTGTACCAAGGCTGGCCACATTTCTTTCTGTAGTGCCTATCACAGCTTGGCAGCAGTACAGCTGAAAGATTGGTGCAGCCTAATTAACTCATTAAAACTTCTGATCTATAAGACTGCCACTTCTTTTACTTTGTGCACCTTCTGTATGAAAGTAAGATGTGCCTGCAAGCATAACATGTTTTCAGAAATGCTGAATCTAATAATGTCCACCCTCCAGTATCACTCCTGTAAAATTATGCTGTCACTCTATTGTATTCAAACCAATATCATTCTGTTCCACCATGAGGACATCCATTTATTATGAGCAAATCTGTCTCCTGTACTCACCAATTATTTTACATAGGATGGATTGGAAGCAGGTCCTATAATTATACCCTAGTCGACCAGTCAAGTCTATAAACAAAATCTTTCACTTTCTTATTACCTACTTTCCTTCCATCTATTATTCTTTGAACGTTTATGGGAGTTGTGTGTGTGTGTGTGTTTTAATCCATTGACAGCCGTACATTTTTCAAGCCCAAATGCCCTAAAACTGTGGCTATTTTTCATAAGGCTTCTAAACGCCCTTCCTGCTTTCTGCTTCTGATAGCCAGAGCAGAATAAGCCATCATTAAAGGCAGCACAAATTATAATGCTAATTAACAATGTTATTGGTGCTTTGGAAACCTGCATATTTCTTTTTTTTTTCTGCTGTTGTTATCAGGAAAGAAGTTCAGTGGTGAAATTCCCATCTCAGGCACTCATTTTTATTTCCCTTGCAGTCTATCTGTCTTAATAGTCAGTTTTCCTCTGTTCAAATAGCAGATTAATTTTACAGGATCAATGCCATCTCTGTCAATATAGGGGATAAGGTCTAGTATTTTTTTTTCCACAAGTTACTTTGCTTGGGGGTTTTTGTTGTGTTTTTTTTTTTTTTGTGGGCTTGCCTGAACTGAGTAAAAGCATCATCAAAGCTTTTGCATCCAGAATACTCTTGGACAGTCACTGCCAGAATTGTTCCTTGTTGGTGTTCAGACGAACCTTCTCTCCTGTATTTCTGTCTCACACTCTTAGCCTCATTGCCTTAATCTTAGACCGAGATCCAAATTGGCACAAAAGCTGTGCACAAAACAAGTGAAAGCTTTTTTCTTCAGTGCCAGCACTGTGGAGACCAGCCCATGGACCCTCTTGCAAGCAGTGGTGTAGGAAGCACCTGGAATGATGGGGTCCAAAATTAGGCAGGACAAATGCAGGGCATGATTTGATTTTAGTGTTGAGGCCTGTAAACCTGGAAGGCTATAGATAGGACTCAAAATACATGCCCAGGATAAAAGACTTGAGCTCCTAGGCTGCCTGTTTTGTAAGCAGAAAGAAATCTGTTTCTCCAAAATGCAATACATTACTTTGTATGGCCTGGAAACAGGAGTTATGTGAGCACCATATGCAGAAATGTTCAGGTGTGGCATCTCTTAACCCATCAATAGTTCTCACCCACTCCTGGTTTTCTTCCTTTAAACGCTAAGCTATTAATCTGTCAGTGAGGTAGGTACTAGTGTAGCTTTCCATCTCATATATTTATTTCAATAAAGCTTTTATTTAATATATTTGCCACACTTGGATGCTTCTGCTAACACCTTCTCAGAATAATTCCCACTCTGCATTTGTCAAGGCAACTTGTGCCAAAGCCACGCTAGGAACAACCACATTTATAAATAGCAGAAACTAGAACATTTACTCAGGTAGTGAAAATAGAGCCCATATTACAGATGAAGAAAAATAATCCCCCTTTCAATGGCCTCAAGAAGTTTTCTAACATATGTCTTTCCCAAGAGAAAAATTCTCCATGTGCACCCAGAATTTCTGAATTGAAAGTTGTCACATATAATTTAGAAAACATGGACAAAATGTACTTCATATCCTAGTGCAATGAGTCAATTAAAAATATAGCAAATAGAAACAGCTACATTCTGATAATCAGTGCCATGTCCTCTCTTCACCTCTTATGGAAAATCTTCATCTTTTCTTTTATCTTTCATTAATTGGAATATATTAATTGAGGTGGTCATACTTTCCAACACAATATTTAGGAACTGATGTATCTGCTCAAGAGAGCCACTAGTGGGCCTTAGCATTGAAAACCAGAATGTCATTCTTCCTTGGCTTGTTTTGTCACCCTTATTTCTAGGTAGTATATTTGCTTTTTCTTTTATTTAGCATTTGTATGACTTTGAGGCAGGTAAAAATGAGAGCAATGAGTGTGTCTGTTGGAGTTTTGGCCTTATATACTGTTTCTCACCCATATCTAGAATTTGGTCTAGGTTTCTTGCACATCTGGTTGGTTGTTTTTTTCCCAAAAGAGGGAAAGTTTTTTGCAAACAGTTTGCAAGAAACTAACAATTGAACTAAAGCTATAGTCTTATATCTCAAAAAAATACTACTAAGGTCACTGTACATACCATGCTAGGGAATGTAGTGAGCATGATACTGTGAACAGTGTGCTTGACACTGTATCCTTCTTGAATCTCTCCCCCCTCCTACATGTTCAGAATAGAGCTCTGCAAATGCTCTCATATTTACGCAAATTTGTATTTTCTGGGCACAAGTGCCTGTTGCCTATAACTTTGGAGGATGCAGTCACAACTAAATTAGTGATGGTATCAATGTCATTTTCTGGTAGTTTTTTTTTTTTTTTTTATCCTGACCAAAGCAATAGACACATTCATACTGAAATCAGAAGATATTATTAGCCAAGTAAAGAAAGGGAATGTAGATAATTTTGTTTAGAAACTGGTGGATTTTAGGAGAGGTTAGCAGGAGCTACATGCACTAAACAAAGTTAGATGCCATGTTTATATTGTCAGGGTAATATTATTTCTTCTTTTTAATTCTTCTGTAACAAATATTCTTCTCTTTCTGCCATGAAATATTACAGTGCAAAAGACCATTTTGTATAGTCATTGCTGGACTAGGATAATTTTCAGATGTATGTACACTGAAGTGGCACATATGTGGCTGTGCATGCTGGTTCCCCACAGTGGGAGTTCCCTTCTCTGTGAAACTCTACCATGAAACTTCAGTCTCTGTGTTGAACTGTGCTGCAATAATCTCATGTGTTGACTTCTTTTATCAGGTAACCACAGAACGAGTGCGGGCACTGGTAGCAGCAGCTGTCATGATTCAAGTTCTCAATGCATGCAGAATTCCAAGCACAAATAGTTGTGCTGAAGTCACAGCAGCTACCTTGCTGAATCAGATCTCTGAGGAGGAAATGGCAGCATTTGGTGTATTATGCCATTTCCAGCAGTGTCAGGTCATACTTTACAAACTCTGCTTCTTGTTGTCCTGTGCTCTGGTGGATGGGCCCCAAATCCCATGAATTATTTTCAAGATAGAGCCCTTAAATGTGACAGGTAGGCAAAGGGCAATACTTCTGCATACACCTCTCAAACAAGGCTGATCAATTACAACTTGGCAGCAACAGAAAGGTGCAATTTATGGAGACCTTCAAAGATCAGGGACTGCTGCCTCTGGATGGACAGTGTTAGAAACCTTGTATGTATTTCCATATATCCAGACTGAATTATTGAGACACATTTTAGGTTCATAAATATGTACTTAGGCACCATAAGTAAAATGTTTTCTTTACCCAAAAGTGCTGAGTACTTCCTCTTGACAACATTGAAATTTGTCCTTCCTTGGTATAACAGGGCACATCTATTTCAGGTTCATAATGAGTAGGTGGACTTAGGAGACCACCTTTAACTACTCAGATTGGACTGTATTAATTACTTTCTCCAAATCACCTGCACCAAACATCCAACAATCTATCCAACAACTATGTAGTCCATGCAAGCACTTCTTCCCTGCTGTAACTGGTTGCTTTCTTATGGCCTAGGCTTTAAGTGTATTTCTTTGAAAGCTAGTTCAGAATAAAGCCTGAGGTAGCTAAAATGTGCACGTGGGGTACCACAACCCCGTGCAGTGCTACAGACTAGGGGAAGAGTGGCTAGAAATCTGCCTGGAGGAGAAGGACGTGGGGGTGTTGGTTGACAGCCAACTGAACATGAGCCAGCAGTGTGCCCAGGTGGCCAAGAAGGCCAATGGCATCTTGGCTTGTATCAGAAATGGCGTGACCAGCAGGTCCAGGGACGTGATTCTGCCCCTGTACTCGGCACTGGTGAGACCACACCTTGAGTACTGTGTTCAGTTCTGGACCCCTCACCACAAGAAGGATGTTGACGCTCTGGAGAGTGTCCAGAGAAGAGCAATGAAGCTGGTGAGGGGGCTGGGGAACAAGTCTTATGAGGAGTGCCTGAGAGAGCTGGGGTTGTTTAGCCTGGAGAAGAGGAGGCTGAGGGGAGACCTGATTGCTCTCTACAACTACTTGAAAGGAGGTTGTGGAGAGGAGGGAGCTGGGGTCTTCTCCCAAGTGTCAGGGAACCGGACAAGAGGGAATGGCCTGAATCTCCACTAGGGGAGGTTCAGGCTGGACATCAGAAAAAAAATTTTCACAGAATGGATCATTGGGCACTGGCAGAGGCTGCCCAGGGAAGTGGTTGGGTCACCATTCCTGGAGGTATTTAAAAGATGGGTGGATGAGGTATTCAGGGGCATGGTTTAGTGGCTGATAGGAATGGTTGGACTAGATGACCCGGGAGGTCTTTTCCAACCTGGTGATTCTGTGATTCTGTAAAATCCTTAGCTGAAGTAAGTAAGGCACTTTGATAAGGAATTACATTTTGAAAAATCGTCTTTCCCCTCAAATTCAATAAAAAGCGGTGTTTTATGCTTACCGTACTTGTGGTTTAAATTAATGTTTTAGGTTTTGAAAAGGCATTTTCACAGTAATTAATTTGGAATTAAGGGCTGGCCACTTCCCTATTTCAATTTGTGATTACAGAAAGGGGAAAAAATTGTATATGCAGGTTTACACTTACTCATTGATTTGAAAGTGCTGTCCTTCTTCATCGTCCTTAACATCTTTCACAGATGTGATCGTCATTTCATTTGTTGCTCTCTTCCTGTCTTGTAGTATAATTAATGATGTAACATTTATATAGTTCACTAATTCACACTAGTTTTGTGCCAGTAAGTTTAGCATATATGAGACAGATGAGTAAAGAGATGAGTAAGTTTTAAATACCTGACAGAATAATTAAAAGTGGATAAAGTGCCTCTGATTATTTTGGTTTTGCAAAAGGTAATCTGTGGAATGATAATCCTCTGGGTTTGTGTTATTTATTATTTACTATTCATACAGTGAAAAGTGTGATGTTTATTGTTCTTTAAACTAGATTTATAGGAATGCATGATGAACCACTGTATGCAGAATACTATCTTCACAATTTATTTGCAAAATAAAAGGCAACTGAAAGAAGACTATGCTTTTTCAGCATGGGTAGCTGGTAATTTTTAGAAAAGGGAAAATAGTATCCAATCACATGCCATTTAGACTGCAGGGATTAATTATACTGAAAATAAACATGCAGGTAGGAAAGAATCAGCTTTCTTTTGAATCCAAAGAACTTGTCTATGTGCTGTAAACTACAGCAGTGTCAACTCTGCTGTCATTAGGGGCATCTTACAAGGAAATAGGAGATTCTGTAAGCAGAAAGAAAAGACAACATGGCATTCATACTTTACCAAGGAGTACTGGGTCTCTGTGATTTTTACCTGGCAACAGAAATCAAGCTGAATAATGATCCAGCAAATCACAGGTTGTGCAGTAAGAACTTAAAACTATCTCCTTCTGTCTCTGTAGATCTTTAGGATGGCCTGTTGTGCACACACACAACCCCCTCCCCAGTCAATGCCTCTAATGAGTGCGTTCATCCATGCAGAACAGTTGACAGAAAGTAAGTTCAGGATCATTTTCCCTGCCATTCACTTTGAAACAGTCTTCTGTCAGTGTGATTCCCCAGGGCTACACAGAAAAGTATAGCAAGTAATCCCAGAAATATTTTGATAAACATCATAGATTGATAGGCAATCCTTGGAGAATACTGAGCCCAGGTGGTCATATCATTGACCTTCAGGAGAAGATGGCAGTGCCAACATTGCACACTTCCAAGTCCTCAGCCTTATTCTATAGTGATATCTGGATTTTTCTCTCAAAACGAGTGTCACCAGATGAACATTCAAGCTCAGTGGAACCTTCAGGCTCAGACAAGCCTTCATGCTGAGAGTTTACGGAAGATAGCAGAGGAAGCCATATATTCATGCTTAATGCACTACCTGGATTCTCTGTAATTCTTAGACTGAGCAAGTATGTGACTAAGTTTATATCTGCAACGCTGTATTGAGCCAGTTTGTGTTGATTTTTTTATCTCAAACTCTTACATCACATGGCAAGAGATCTGTCCATAATGTTAGTACAAGAAAATGTATCAGTCTTTATTGCAGCTGGCTGCCTGTCCATGACTGCCCCATGTGGGTTAAGATAAACAGATATGAAGAGAAATCAGAAGACCACACAGAGAATAATCGTGAGCTAGCTTAGCAGATAAATTCAACTCATTTAAAAACCGAATAGAAACACCATGAAAATGGTAACTGCAAGTTGACATTTCAATGAATGTTTCTCAAATAAATCAAATGAAAGAATCAAGAAGAAAGATTTGTAAGAGAGACTTTCAATCCCCAGTTTTTCCACTGGTTCTTTCATATCATATCATGTAAGCTGTATTTGTATGTGTTTTCCAAAGAAAAGAATAGTGTCCATCTGTGGAATAGGACGAGTACAAAGTAGACTTTTCCCAGTCAATATATTAACAGAAAAACAAATGAAAGGACTGAGGCTCTGCAAGCTAGACTGACATAGGATATGAGAGTGTAATAAAGCAAGTCTATGAATTTCAAGTGAAGATGTAACTGCATAAATCCTGAAGATTTCCAAATTTACCCTTAATGCAGTGTCTGTCATTTAATTTTTACCTCATTTAATAGGTATGATAAGGCCAAACATCCCAAGTTAGCCCTTGTGAGATCAAGGTAGGAAGATAAGGAGATAAAGGGATTGTCTTAAACCAGTGGTCTCCAGTGACCCATATTGCTAAAGTGGTAGTATGCTCCCTGGAAGTTTTGACCCATGACAATTCATATTTTTCCAAACAGTGCCTGGACGCAGTTCAGACGATACTGCAGGTTAGAAACTCTTTTAAACATCTGACATGGATGAGGCTGCACTGGACTCTCAAGTCAAACACAGCTTAGTTATGTAAACATAAGCCATAATGCTCATTTTGGACAACACAATAGACCTGGGAAAATATTTCTTAGTATTAGACATACAGTCACTTTGGCTTCCATTGTATTAATTGTTTCTACCTGTGCAAAGGCTGCAAACTGGAAAATTGTATGTCATCTTTTTCTGGGCTTTAGCAGTTTCACATCCTAGTTTCATTGTATTTAATAAATTTTGTTTTTAAAGGAAGGCAGCGGGTACGAAGGCTTTAACTGTCTAGCTCATTCTTTGTACATTTGATTATTGTTTTTCTGAATACTGGGGATAGCATTTTCTATCAATGAACAACACATATTTTTGGTCAGCATCTGTTCACAGGCATTATCACATACAGTTCCTTATCTATTACTAATTTGACCCTAAGGCACAAACAGCTGTGGTTAGCCAGATATCTACATTGTGGTGGACTTTGCCTCAGCTGGTCACCCCCCCCTACTTTACTTTGCAGTTCATGGAGAGGAAGTGACTTGTCCAGTAGTTCGCTTAAAGCAGACACCTGAAGTAGGAGGAATTGCAATAAAAGCACTACTATAAAAGCAACCATGAAAGGGCAGTCTGTGACAGGCACTTATACTGTAGACATGTAAAATAATATCAAATTATTCCAACTTAAGAATTCTTCAGTTCAATGTTGTCTTAAACTTTTGAAAGAATTCCTTTAATTAACAGAGCTATCGACTTTGTTGACTCCTTCATGTTGTGTTTTCTGTCCATGGAACAGCTCAAGTACCCACACCAATGAGTCTTTTGTAAAGTCTGAGACGGATATATCTTTGACAGACTTTCATTTACCCAAGGCATATGTGCAGCATGCATCTTTCCAAACCACTACATAAGCATACATATTTACTATAGAATAAGCTTTGCTTATTGGTTGGTTACCTGTTACTCAGGTCAGACATGTATTTTACTGTTTCATAACTAGACATGAGCAGCAACTGTGAACACCGGAAGGCTTATTCCAAATACCTATACCAAAGCCTGGTCACTTCTGACTGAAAAATCAACCTGTAAATCTCAGACAAGGTGTTTATGTGGTATTACTTTTTTAGACTTCCAGTATTTTCTGATTTTGTTTCACATGGAAGAATCCATGTTCTTTTAGTGCATCATCTTTTGGTACCAGACAAAACCAGAAAATGTAGAGACAAGAAAAGCTAAAATAAAACCAGCAGTACCATTGTTACTAATTGGTATCCTTGTTAGCAAGCTCAGCAGAGAGGCCAGAAAATTAATGTATATATATGAAGACAGTAACGGACTTGAGCCCATTTACAATGCATAATTTATTCAATTAATTTAGCCTGTTTTTCTTCTCAGCAATAGAGATTATAATTTCCTTAAATTTATCTATTTTTCAAAATTCTCAATGAAGTCTCTATAAAAAAAATATGGTTTGTTTTCTCTATTTAGAATGATTACAAATATTGTAGCATTGAACTGTTTTTTAAAGTTGTGATTGTGTGGAGAACTCATATAGCACACTTTCTTTCATTTTATTTTTTTTTTTTCCTCCTCCCGTTAATTGGACGGACAGGTAAGCACTTGTAGTTCATATATTTGCCAGTGGGAATTTAGAATTTCCTGTCAGCAGATATTCAACATGCACAAGTTTATAGTTGTTTCCTAAGAACGTGAAGTTTTGACCAGGAAATGTCATAAGTGGAGACTGGGCCCACTGATATTAAGGGTAACTCTTACCAAGTGTGCTAGTATAGCAGAACCTAATTCTTCAGAAGACCAAAAAATAAGTAGACCTTATTTTACTCAGAGCTCTGTCTGTAAGTGCCTATGGTATATTTGTGAAGCATTCCCACTAAAGCTATCAATCTAGGCACTTTTGTTCACTCTTTCTTCTCAGACTTCTGCTTTGTCCCTTCTCCTTAAGTTTGCAAATGTTTTCTTTCTGAAATTCCACAAATATTGAAGTTATTTTAAGATTTTTTTTAATAAGGTAATATAACTTCTGCCATACCCCAGCTAGAAGCTTCAGATACATTATGAGGTAAATGCCATGTTGAAGGACAATAATGACAGAGGAGGAGAAGAAGAAGTTACTGTTGTTGTCATGAAATTCTTAGGCACAGCCTGATTTGATACTACAGCACATGCTGCAATAGAG
This sequence comes from Cuculus canorus, assembly GCF_017976375.1. Classification (NCBI taxonomy): domain Eukaryota; kingdom Metazoa; phylum Chordata; class Aves; order Cuculiformes; family Cuculidae; genus Cuculus; species Cuculus canorus. The sequence continues at coordinate 116,462,404 of NC_071401.1, read as the reverse complement.
TTGCAGTGTTACACCTCTTAAGAAAAACATGCAGGCTATTGATATTCTTCAGGAATGAGACCTGTGAGCAGTGGCACAGTGGATAGTGTTAGGCCTTGGCCCTCTCTTTCCCTCGCACACAGCTGCTTGGGCTGCTCAAGTGGCATTTTTGGATGCGAATTCCCAGTGAACAGGAAGGTGTCTATGGCAGGATTTGAGCAGCCCTCATACAGTTACGATGCACATTCTTTGTGGAAAGAGATGCCTCTCCTCCTGCTGCTGTGTCTGCAGCTATGCTCTGGGTCCAGTTAGAGCCCAGCTGGGTAGGGAACCTACACTCTGCTGTATGCAGTGCGCTCCCAGCCACACCGATTAGCAACAATATCAAACCCTTGATATCCAACCGATACAACATCATTTTGCAACCCAGCAGGCAAGCAGAATTTGCAGCCACAGTAATAATGACAGCTGGGTCATTACACACAAAACCGACAGACTGTTAGTGTTTACTGTGATTTTTAAGGATTTTTTTTTTACTGTACTTGTGTCTCTTTTGTGTGGTATCTATTCCGTCGTCTGAAAGAGGAATATTCTTCACTGTAGCAAATATCAAATCTGTATTGCAGAATGATCATTGAAAGGTAGGGCTCTTTTTTTGCACTCAGTCATCTGTCATTGCACCCTCATCATCATTGAGGGTTTGCTCAAACTGATTCTTCCACGGTCTATACTTGGCCAGTCAAGAAACTGAAAGGAACACTATGAGTTCTGTTAAGTAAAAGCAATTGGTAATTCAAATCTTAGCTCTACACAATGAATGGCATGTGGACAACACAGTAGGCGGATGGTGAATTTTTGTGGATACTTACGAATAATGAATATTTCTTTTATAGGAGACTCACGGCCTCTTGGTGGACATCCTGGAAGAATCATCAGACACACTGTTCAGAACATTTTGCATGTATGTGCCTAGAACTAAAAGTAGATCTTGACTTAAATAATGAAATCTTCAAACTAGATTAATATGTATTTTCTGGGAGCTCTGCAAAAAAAGATTACCTTTCTGTCTTCTATCCTGTAGTATATTAAGTGAATGTCAGCCAAAAAGCTGTAGAATAACGGATAATGATTCTACTCAAATATTTGATCACCAATTGTAGCAGCATTTGATAAATGAAGAGAAAGAAAGTAAGAACAAAGAAACGGGACCATAAGCTAAAGGTCACTGATAGTCACGTAAGAGTCTGGATTTACTTCTACATTTTGTTAAAGAGAATAAAAAAATATATAAATAAGTCAGTTTAAATGAACTTTTAAGAGTTACTTGGAACCTCTAAAAGTGCTAAAGAAGATTCTTAAAAACTCTCTGTTAGGGGCAGGATTATTTGAAGATATTCTGCCCAAGATTATCTCCCCTTCTCCCTTTTTCTTCCTTCCTTCCTTCCTTCCTTCCTTCCTTCCTTCCTTCCTTCCTTCCTTCCTTCCTTCCTTCCTTCCTTCCTTCCTTCCTTCCTTCCTTCCTTCCTTCCTTCCTTCCTTCCTTCCTTCCTCTTTACAAATGTTCTGAGTACTTGAAACATGCTTATGATGGAAGTACTTTCTGAACAATAATTGATGAGGCTTGTCTTTTGATGCTGTAATTTTCTGTTGCCTGAATTTCTGGTCACACACTGTGGCTTCTTTGGGGAGGCAAATAACTAACAAATTGGATAGCACAGCTCACTTTGCACATGGAAGAATCAGTGGTCCTAGCTTTCCTTCCTCTTACCTTTCCATCTTTGATTCAAGATTGAAAAGTATCAGACCGTGAAGGAATGTTGTGATGTTCAGCTTCATATTGTTGTAATTTTTCTCTCAAGTGTTTTATAAGTTCTATTCCTTTTTTTTAAAAGAAATAAAAAATCTGAATCCATTCCAGTTCTGTGTGAGTTCACGGCAGGTATAAAGAGCAAAGAAAAATGTGACTGCAGGAGATAGTTGTATCATTTTACCTGTCATGATTTAGATGTGACATTTTCGGACTGTTCTTCAAGCTATTCAAGGTATACCAGAAAGAAAGTGGTATTATTCCTAATCATTGCACTACTTCTGCACATATCTAGCTCAGCTGGGCTGTGTGCTGCAGTTACAACAATCCTATGCCAAATGACTGTAAGTGCCCGCAGCTTGTAGTGGGTAGTAAATGAAGGGTTAAAGGCTTGTCTACAAGGAAGTTATTGCAATTACTGTAAGTAAACTACCTAGCACAATGATCTTCTAGCACTATTAAGTATTATAATCTCCTAGAGAATGAGTGCAAAAGAACTCATTTGTTGAAAATTTCTTTTGTTCCTAATACCTTCCCCCTGTTCATAAACTAGAGCTTGAAGAGACTGTGCCAAAGAATATTGAAATATTTTCAAGGGGAGAATAGGAACACTAGGAACATTTCAAAGATTACATGGGAGATCTTTTTCTTCTTTCTTCTACATTTGTAGTTCATGAGTTTTCTGTGGCTTTCAGTTATGTTATTAAAACAGTGGACTCTAATCGAAGAGTAAAAAGATAAAACAGATTGAGGATGGGCACCCTGTGAAGTCTGTGGGAGTTGTGGAACATGGGCATGGGATGACTTCATCCGTAATAAATCACTTTATTGAGAATGAAATTGTTTTTCTTCGAAGTCTTGACTTATGATTAATATTTTGCACAAGTAATTTCAACAATAACAAAAAAAAGTAGTTCTATTCATGTGTTTGCTTGTTTGTTTGTACATTCTCATTTCTGCTAAAGGGAGTTTAGATCATTCATCCCGCAACGTGCAGCTCAAAATTCACAAGAAGTAGTATGATCACTAATGGACATTTGAACAGTTTCTGTGTCTCTTCATTTCCTCTGCTCAAGTGTATTTACAAGAAACATCTATTTTTGTTACAGTCTTCTCATTGCAGCTTCCTTGCCAGTCACACGTACATATGGAACAAAAGTGCCTCCTTCATGTCCCCTGAGTGGTACCATATGCTGACAAAACCGTATTAAATTCACAAGCCAGATTTCATTGGCTATTTGCCCTCCACTTTAAAAGTGTTTTGTTAATAAATACTCCTCAACTTTCAATCTGTTCCACCTCTCCCATGGTAGATAGCAAACACAAAATTTAGCTCTCAACCTAGAAGGCAGCCTCAGGTCAACTGTTTGCAACAATTGCACCATTCCTAGGCTAATTACCGGGTAAAATCTCACAGATTGCTGCAAAAATTTCTTTTTCCAGACATTTTTTTTTTTTTGTCTCATTTGCTCCTGCTCGCTTTCCGTCATAAACAGCCTGCAATCACTCTTTGCAGAACAGACCATGCTGCTCTTTTAGGAGCTTTCAGGCACAAGTGCCCAGAGCTAGGAAGACCTGACATTCAAAAGGTCTTGACATTGTTCAGGGGATTTTACTCAGTATCGGACAAGTGCAAGCAACTCAATAATGGGTCCATTGTACCCTGCCAGTTCGATGTTAGCTCTGCTTCATATTACTGCAGCCCCTCTGTCTGAGAACATGGCTTCAAAGGTCACGGGTTCAGTACTGGTATTATTTAGGCTGAGGCCTGCTGTGACTCCATAGAGAAAAGAAATCATCGAAAGCACACAAATGTGTGGACTGAAGTAAAAATAATTTAAATGAAGCTGGGTGCCAGGTTGTAACTATACATAGATTGCTTGTACGGTGAATACTTTTCTCAGTCATTCCCCCTAAGTTTGTTTGGTAACACAATGGCATGGACTTGTCACATAAAGCAGACTGCAGCTAGATCATGCTCCATCTTCCCTTCCTCAGTCCTTGTGTACCTCTTCCTTTCACACCAGTTTCCCTTCACTTCCTTCTGACTGCTTTCTTTGTCTCCTCTTCCAACCTTTCACACTGCCCCTCATGGCTGGATCATCTTCTCTGTTCATACGTGCCAAATTCCTTTCCTCCTCATAACATGTCTGAAGGTGTGGCTATATTCAGCTTGAGTGTTGCTACCATCATACTTGTCTGTGTCTACTACAGTGTCCTGCACTTTGCTTGCAAGTTCAGTAGGGAGATAAGCTGTGATTTCTTCCTCTTGCCCAATAAGAAGGTCTCTATACCTTATTACACAGAATATTCTCAGCACATAACTTAAGAGGACTACTTAGATTACTGAATTTGTGATTAAGAATCCCAGAATGTGTCACTAAAGTGTGAAACAGCAATGACTGTATTGTATAGGTTGCCCTATAAAATAACTTCGAAAGTCTGACCCTAAAAAAGAAGTATGTTTTACCTCCTGAAGTTCTCCAAGCCAGATAAGTTAGTGTTAGGGAGCTCTAATAGTCTGACAGGGTTAGAAAGATCCCTTTCCATCTATTACAACATTTCGGTTTAGGACTTCTTGATTTGTCATTTCTAAGATTAAAGACTTGTCATAATCTTCAATTCCAGCTCTGATGCTTGGTAAAAAACATCAGAGAGATCTCTTGTTAGAAACAGAGCATGGAAAAATCACTGCTACTTGTGGCCTTGACTGAATGTTAGTTACCCCACCTTCTTTATTCACAACATTGGCACTACAAAGCATGCCATGACATCTAGAGATGCATCAGCTCAGAACAAAAATCAGTTGGATAAGAGAATACGAAGAGGAGGCAGGGAACATAAATCCAGGCTCACAGAAATCAAAGCTTCTGCAGTTTCGATAGGATCATGACATTCAGTTGCCCGTGTTGCAACCTATGATAGAAAGAGTGCAAATAGCCATATTACAAGACAAACAGAAGGGAAATATTAACACTAAGCCTTGTAGTAGATTTGCATGTGTTGATTTAGGAGAAAAAATACCTGTGCCACTTTTTTGTCTCTACAAGAGTTTTCTGAAGCCATTCCCCGTGTTCTTTTTGTCTAAGTGATAACCACATAAAGGTATGTATGGGTAGGTTGGACAGATATAAAAGGTGCAATGGTAATGCCCTACAGATGCTGCAATACCTGTTGTGTCATGGTAGATTGGCCATAAAAGGCTTGTAACTGATACTGGTTTGGAGGTTGAGTTTAGGACCTGCTGAAGGTTTGAACTAAGAGATAAACATCCCCAGTGTTCATTGATTTGATCTGAGAATTTTTGTTATTTAGCAGGCTCAGATCTTTAGCTTGGCTTTTATGCAGTTTGTGCTTTTACTGTTTCTAGCAGCTTGTGTTGGGGAATAAGAGAGGAGGCGAGATGTAGTAATGTGGGAAGGCCTGAAAAATGCATTAATTAATTTGACATTTTCTTGACAGCAAGACCTTGTTTTGTGATTTAGGAAACAAAAGTTAACATAGAAATTGCATAAAGTCTTTTGTGGGGATTTGTTCTGCATCCTAGCACTTTCTCCAAAGGATAACACATTGTGTGTGGGCAAGCACCGCTGGATTGCATCCAGCTCTTTACCCCTCCTCAACGCCCACAGCTGGAGCTAGTAGGCAGGCTGTGCAGCAGGTGCTCTAGACTAGATCACAGTTTGAATCAAGATGCTTTCATTTTTAATGAATCTTGTTAGTGAAGTGTTTTATTTTATTTTATCTTTTCATGAGAAGGAACACTTGACTTGTTATGAAGCAACATGTCATTAATCCATCTGATTGCTGGAACCTGCTCAGTAAAAGAAAAATATATGAGAGTGGTAGGAATAACAGCAGTATATAGCTTGGTGTTCAAATGCACACATGCACATACAAAGGCCTTTATTTCCCATCTACAGAAATTGAGTCTCCATTTCTCTCAGGCTAATTTATTAGATATATTATATGGGGAGTTTTATTTTCATGTTTGTGCACCACTCCAAGATGTCATAGTCACACTGTCACCTAAGAATCACTGCACATGTTTAAATGTTAATTAAATTTTGCAGCACCTTTTGTTTGGATTATTGTTGGTGGTATAACTTTTCCTTTCTAAACAAATACATAGGCTGAAATTAAGGAATTTACCAGGGGTCAGGCAAGGAATCACTGAGGTGAAAAAAAAGGCAAATAAAAAACCTTGTCTTTGAACCTTTTCTGTAATTATTAGGTATATCCTAGTTGCCATACAGGCAGGCTGAAGAGATTCAGGCAAGACAAGCTATGTAGCAATTTAAAAACTCAGAAACAACAGAAAATCTGAAAAGCAAACAAGTTCTGCCTGCCAAAGAATCCCTTCTTTTGGTTCTTCTAAAGTTTAAGCTAAATCTATTTAGTTTAATTAATTAATTTAAGTAATTTAACTTAATTAGGTTTTAACCTAAATATTAATTCCAGAATTTTAAAGTCAGCCTGAGGGTAATTTTAACCTGATTCATGTCTACATTTATACAAATATTAGCTGTGCAATGCTATTTTGGAAAACTAGTATAACCATTCCAGAAGTGTTTTTACATGAGCTTATTACAAGTGCAGGTTTGGGAATATTTTTGTGATTTGTGGAGATTTTTGGTGGAAAGATTTTTGTCTTTTCTAAGGCAAAACTCCTTTTTGATTTTGTAGGAATTTTAACCAATAAAAGCATAGTAGAGATCACACGATTTTATGGCCTTTTTTGAAGGCAAAAGGATTTTCATCAGTGACAATGATGCTCATCATCTTTGGACTCTTTGCTTTCTTTTTCTTTTTTTTTTTAGTTGAAATGGATAGAAGTACTTGAGCGAGATTCTCCTGTAGATTTCTTTTTTCACAGAGATAAATGAATATCTAAAAGAAAAAAAAAAAAAACAAGAAATCTAATTCATTTCTGTGTTTTTCTAAATCTGAGGTATTATGTTGTGCTATCGTTTATATTATTGTAAAACTAGTATATAATCCAAACAAAACCACCCAAAAATCCAAGCCGAAACCCTACTAGTATTCAAAACTAGGATTAATCAGGCCCTTGTAAAAAAAAAAATAATTGTCTAAACTGTAGGTGGTCCATTCCATGAAAAGTAGAATTTTTTTTCATCCATTTCAGTATTGCTTCTCTTAGCACAGAGATCCTTGTCATCTATAGGACAAATTATCCAAAAGCTAATTGAACTTAGGCATGAATTTCCATTGCTAATGTTCTTGAAAATACCGTAGACCCAGTGCTGAGAGAGTTTCCTAAGCCAGGCAAGCGGTTGTGCTAAGCACGTTTTCCCACTCACTTGAGTTTCCAGTCAACTCGTTCTCTTCTGCTTTTGTTGAAATAAAACCACTTTAGCCTGTGTGTCAAATACTATGCTGGCAAGCCTGTGTAGCAGTGCCTTTCTGTCTGGCAGTCAAAATCAGTCCTGATATCGCTGAGATCTTCCCTACAATCTGTTATCTCCAAAGAAATTAGATATTTTTTTCCCATCAGGAATAAATGCTTGCAGTGCTGCTCAGCAACATGAAAGCAAACTTATATGAATGCTATGACGCATGAACTGTATTTTCATGAAATTAAGATCACAAGGTAGTTTATCACTAGTTCCAGCTAAAGCAACAGCTTTTCTTTTCTGTAACCTTTGATATGCAAATAAGCATTTCAGGCAATAAAAATCTGCCTTATTATAAAAAATGACCTATACCTATTCATCCTGGTTTATGCTCAGTTTTAGTTACCTTTATAGATAAACTTTGCATGTAATTTGGAAGCTGAACTGCTTCCAAAGTATGTGATTATGAATGTTGAACTCAACAAAATGGTATGTATGATTTTGGAGACAGCAAATACTCTTGCAGTGTCACAAAACATGGTGTGTTATCTGCATACACTATACTTTCTTTGTTTAAAACACCTTTCCATAACCATTATATAGATATATATTGCAGATGCTTACATCCAAAGGCACTGCAGAATAATTGAAGTCTGGATGTATTTCCTAAGCATTTCCGTGTTCAATGAGTGACAAGCAAACAGTGAAGCTTGGTTTTCTCAAAGGTGTCAGAAACACACAAAATATTCTCTACAGTCCATTGGGTATCCATCCTCTGAGTTTAAGAACTAAGATATTACAATAATAAAGAAAAGAAGTATTGGATTGTGGCATGGCAATATTCCAAGTAGTTATGATAAACCTGCATTGTTCACTGCCTGGGAAGTTAAGCAGAATTATGTATTGTTCTAAAGCAGCTGGGAAGTGGCTCCCCAGACTGTTTCTTACAACAGTATTTTAAGGAGTTAAGGATACAATCTAGTATCACTTTTAATTAAAATAACTTTTTAAAATTACCCTAAAAGGCAAAAGGCACATACTTCCTAATTTTCAGAGCTGCAGTTGAAAAGTAAACATTGCCAAGGTGAGGGCAAAATGGCAGGTTTTTGGAAACAGTGTTTTTGTGAGGGACAAATCTTTTGTCTGAATATTTTTTCATTATAACCCTGACACAAAATACTTTTGAATTACTTTAACTGATTTATTGTAACTGTGTATTTATTTGAAAGTTTTCGTGCGCTATCTTTGTTTCTCATTGTGGGCAATAAATGGTAAAGACTTTAGTGAAATGCCACCACATGGAAAAGAAATAATGTTTTATCTCTGAGAAACCCTGGGCTAAAAGCTCATGTGTGTTTCCAGCATGCTTCTGGGTACAATGCAGTTTGGAGGATAAACATGACTATTCATTTGTATTTTTTTGGGACCAGACTTGGGGTTCCGGCCTTCCAGGTGACAGGAGCACAGCACCTGCTGAGCCAGGTCCCATCAGGAGCCTCTGATAAGGCACTCAGTCATAGCATTTTGTGGCAAGTCAGAGGAATATGGACAAATTCTGGACATTTATTATATACAAAGTACATGCGTACATTGCATACATGCTGTTTAAGACGTGAGTTTTGGAAATAAAAGCATCTCTTGAAATAAACTGAGTCACATTTTCCTTATCCTTCACATGTATCAGGTTGCAAATCAGTTACTACAGAGAATTTTTACTTAAAAGGAAGGAATGAAAAAAAGCAACCTAAAAATTGAAAGCTGGTGAGCTCTTTGTAGGTAGCAGGGGCTCAGTGGCAGTGCACTGAATAGCCCAAAATATGTAAGGAGGACACTAGCTTTCCTACACGTTGTGGAGCTTTAATCATTCCTGATTGCATTTAGAGGACATCTGGTGGCTGTAATTTGTAGTAGTGAGAATTACTCATTCGATGAACATGAGCCAGCAGTGTGCCCAGGTGGCCAAGAAGGCCAATGGCATCTTGGCTTGTATCAGAAAAGGCATGACCAGCAGGACCAGGGAGGTTATTCTCCCTCTGTACTCGGCATTAGTGAGACCGCACCTTGAGTACTGTGTTCAGTTCTGGGCCCCTCACCACAAGAAGGATGTTGACGCTCTGGAGAGTGTCCAGAGAAGAGCAACGAAGCTGGTGAAGGGGCTGGAGAACAAGTCTTATGAGGAGCGGCTGAGAGAGCTGGGGTTGTTTAGCCTGGAGAAGAGAAGGCTGAGGGGAGACCTTACTACTCTCTACAACTACCTGAAAGGAAGTTGTGGAGAGGAGGGAGCTGGCCTCTTCTCCCAAGTGACTGAGGACAGGACAAGGGGGAATGACTTGAAGCTCCGCCAGGGGAGGTTCAGGCTGGATATCAGAAAAAAATTCTTCATGGAAAGAGACATTGGGCACTGGCAGAGGCTGCCCAGGGAGGTGGTTGAGTCACCTTCCCTGGAGGTGTTTAAGGAACGGGTGGATGAAGTACTTAGGGACAAGGTTTAAGGGAGTGTTAGGAATGGTTGGACTGGGTGATCCAGTGGGTCCTTTCCAACCTGGTGATTCTATGACTCTATGAACTGTAGTGAAGGAAGAAAGAACAACTAAAACACAGAACTTCAGTCATAATTTTGGCCAGTGGGGACATTGATTATATTGTTGTTAGTATAAAATTAACGTATTTTCAAACTTTTACCTGAAAATGAGTTAAAGGTCTTGAAAACTGATGACCACAGGATGGAGTTTTCTGCATCTTTTTCATCTGAATCCCCTTCTTAGCTAGCATTATTGGAAAGACACAGACACTGGAACTCTTGGTATGTTCTGTAGGTCTGCCTTTGCAGATTTTGGGACTAATCTGAAGTTTCTCCAAATTGATACAGAGTATCCCCATAGTAGTCTCAGTAGGACTTAGAACAAGGTGTGTCTTATATTGTTTGCATAAGTCAGGTATTATTTTTATCCTTAGCATCCTATGCTCATTAGTGAATGTTAATGTTCTGCAGGTAGTGGCTTTGTTTCTACTTTAAAGATATATTCAGGATACATTTTCCATTTTTACATGAAAAGGGAGCTGATTCATTTCCATATTTAAATGTTTTTATATTCTTACATACTAGGTTACATTTTGGGGATCCTTTGATTTCTACCTCCCTCCTTCTCTTTTTTCCAAGCTTCTACTGGGTGCTCATTAGTTTCTAACTTGAATTACACCTTGAATTATTCCCATTTCAGCTTTCAGCTGCAGAAGAAATTAACAGGATCAACACTGCAAATCTGTCTTCCATTCTTTTCTCTTTTGTGTATAGCATTGTTTTAACTCTAAGTATCCATATTCTCCACTGAAAATTCTCCAGTGTAATAAGAATTGCATATGTATGGAAGTGAAGAAATTTTTTTATCGAGGAGAGAGGGAGAAATAGTATCTAGACTTGTTCTCTAATTATATCTGTTGCAGTGAATCACTTAGTTTTGATTTCTGTCTTTTGAACTACATATTTATGGATGGGCATACAAAAGCATAAGGCTCATTTATACAAAACTTATGTTTTTCCTTAATAATAGGAACAGCATCATTATTGACTTGATGATTTTTGCTTTCAAGTGCTTTTATTTCTTTTGTTGCTTAGTTGCATTCATTGATTTCCTGCTGGTCCCTGATGTGAAAAAAATAGAAGCTAAAATGATAATTGGAAACCAATTTGGTATCCAAAGCTGACCAATATCAATCCCTCTAATAACACAAGTGTATTATGGATTGAATATTTCATGTCATAGGTCTGAAAAGTAGAGATTAATTTTCCTTAGTTTTCACTGTATCAGAGTATCATGGCCTGAGATAACATACTGTAGTAAGTGATATTACAGGTGTTTGGGTTGTATATATGTACCTACTTTCATCCTGGTATTAGCAGGGGAAGATCTGCATGGAGTAATCAATCCATAGATGAAGGTCAGAACTAGTGCTTTCCAGCCACAAGGAAAGCAAGTGTGATGCAGAGTTGTGTTGGGAGGGTGTTTGTGGTGGACGCAGGGAATGTCTTGGAACCATTGTTCAAGGCATAGGTCGTTGACAGAGTGATGTCTCTTACCTTTCTTGAATAAGATGAACTGAAGCTGGAACAAAATAAATGGAAATGGAAAATTGTTTGGATCACTGAAAGACTGAAGAGATGTCTTACAGGGGCTGATTGGATTAGCCTAGGAGAGTGAAGTCTAAGAAGGATCTGGTTACTTTTCATAATCAGGAAGGAAAGTGCAAGCCACGAAAGCAAAAAGAAAAAACAACGTAAATAGATTAAGTGGCATAATTTGGCAGTGAATCACAGTTTAAGCTTAAAATAAGGTTAACAGCCAGAGTTGGAAATAAAGTACTGGAGGTCCAGGACTGAATGTGTCTCTGCACAAATGCCACAGCTTGGGCAACAAACAGGAGGAGCTGAAAGCTACCATGCTGCTAGAAAGTTGTTACCTGATTGCCGTTACTGAAACTTGGTGGGATAAGTCCCATGACTGAAATGTGAGTATCAATGGCTACAGATTGTTCAGAAGGGGAAGGCCAGGAAGGAGGGGTGGAGGCATTGCCCTCTACAGCAGGAAATGGATAGTTTGTGAAGAGCTGTCCCTGAAGAATAGCTACAAACAGGTCAAAAACTTATGGGTGACAATAAGAGACCGAGGCAACAAAGGGAACCTTGTGGCTGGTGTCTACTACAGGCAACCTGATTAAGGAGAGCCTACCTATGAAATGTTCTTCCTTCGTCTACAGAAGGCTTCACGCTCTCAAGCTCTCATCATGCTGCAGGACCTCAAACACCCTGACATATGCTGGAAAAGTAGCACAGCAAGCTGTAGGCAATCCAGGAGACTCCTAGAGTGTGTTGAAGATAATCTCTTAACCCAGGCAATATACACCCCTGAGAGGATGCAATACTGAACCTGGTGATCACCATGTAAGTGAGCTCATCAGTGACATCAAGACTGAAGGCAGCCTGGGCTGCAGTGATCACACATTGGTGGAATTCAAGGTTCTGAGGGATATGGGACAGGCAAGGAGCATAGTCAGGGCCCTAAATTTTAGGAAAACAGACTTCCAGCTCTTCAGAGAGTTAATTAATAGGATCTCCTGAGAAACCGTCTCCAGAGATGAGGGAGCAGAACAGAGGTGGCAAATATTTAAGGATAGTTTCCATAAAGCACAAGAGCACCAAGTCCACAGATGTAGGAAATCAGACAGGGAGGGGAAGAGACCAGTGTGGCTGAGTTGAAACCTGCTGCTCAAAGTGACAAGCAAGAGGGAACTGCATAGGCAGTACAAGCAGGGTCAGGGAGCCTGGGAAGAGTATTGGGACACTGCTTGGTTGTGTAGAGATGGGATCAGGAAGGCCAACGAGTGGCTGGAGCTGAACTTGGTAGGGGAAGCAAAGAATAACAACAAGGGCTTCTACAGGTATATCAACCAGTAAAGGAAGATTAAAAGAAGCATACACTGGTTGATGAATGAAAATTATGATCTCCTATCAACAGATGGGGAGAAAGCTGAGCTACTTAACAACTTCTTTGTCTCAGTCTTCACTGGCAACCGCTCTCCTCACTCCTCCTGGGCCAATGGCCAACAAGATGCGGACCGGGGGGTATAGCACCTTCCACTATATAAGAAGAACAAGTTCTTAATCGCCTGAGAACCTGAACATATTTAAGTCTATGGAGCCTGCTGAGGTGCACCCCAGAGTCCTGAGGGAATTGGCTGGTGTCATTGCCAAGACACTCCATGATATTTGAAAAGTCATGGCAGTCAGAAGAAGTCCCTGGTGACTGGAAGAAGGGCAGCATTGTGCCCATTTCCAAAAAGGATAGAAAGGATGTCCCTGGGAACTACTGATCTGTCAGCCTCACCTCTGTGCCTGGGAAGATCATGGAACAGATCCTCCTAGAAGCTGTGCTAAAGCAGATGGAGGAGGGAAGGTGATTTGAGAGAGCCAACACAGCTTCATCATGATCAAGTCCTGCCTGACCAACCTAGTGGTTGTCTATGGTGGGGTAACTACTCCAGTAGATATGTGAAAATCAGTGGTGGTAATCTATCTGTACTTCTGTAGAGCCTTTGACACAGTCTCCCACAACATCCTTCTCTCTGAATTGGAGAGATATGGATTTGATGGGAAGACTGTTCGGTGGATAAGAAGATGTTTGAATGGTCACATTCAGAGAGTAGTGGGCAATGGCTTGATGTCCAGATGGAGATCCATGACAAGTTGTGTCCCTCAGGGGTCTGTACATGGAGCAGTGCTGTTTAATATTTTCATTGATGATATAAATAGCGAGAGTGAGTGCACCCTCAGCAAGTTTGCGTATCACACCAAGCTGGGTGGTACTATTGTCACACCAGAAGAATGAGATGTCATCCAGAGGGGACCTGGATGAATTGGAGAATTGGCTGGAGAATTGGACCTATATGAACCTCATGAAGTTCCACAAGGTCAAGTGCAAGGTCCTACACCTGTGTCAGGGCAATCATAGGTTCAATACAGGCTAGGGGACAATGGCATCGAGAACAGCCCTGCAGAGAAGGACTTGGGGGTTCTCATTGATGAGAAACTTGGCATGAGCCAGGAATGTGTGCTTGCAGCCCAGAGGGAAAATCATATCCTGGGCTGCATCAAAAGAAGCCTGACCAGCAGGTCAAGGAAGGTGATTCTGCACCTCTGTTCTCATGAGACCCCATCTGGAATATTTTGTCCAGTTCTGGAATGCTCAATGTAAGAAGGATATGGAGCTGTTGGAATGGGTCCAGAGGAAGGCCACAAAGATGATCAGAGGGCTGGAACACCTGTGCTATGAGGACAGGCTGAGATAGTTGAGGTTGTTCAGCCTGGAGAAGAGAAGGCTCTGAGGAGACCTTATAGCAGCCTTCCAGTACCTGAAGGTGGTCTACTAGAAAGTTGGGGAGGGACTTTTTGCAAGGGCTTGTAGTGATAGGATGAGGGGAATGGCTTTAAATCAGAAGGGGGAAGATTTAGATTAGACATCAGGAAGAAATTCTTCACAGTGAGAGTGGTAAGGCGTTGGCCCAAGTTGCCCAGGGAAGCTGTGGCTGCCCCATCCCTGGAGGTGTCCATGGCCAGGTTGGATGGGGTCTTGAGCAGCCCGGTCTGGTGACAGATGTCCCTGTCCACGGTAGTGGCAATTGGAACTGTATGATTTTTAAGGTCCATTCCAACCTAACCCATTCTATGATTCAGTAAGTGCCATGAAAGGGATTAAGTGACCTGGCTGACTGCAGAGGAGGGGAGACTGGCCTCAGGAATGGACAGCATGAGTCCTCAGTTTACTAAACACTTAGTAACTGTAATTGCTGTGAGAGAATCGTTACATTCACTTCAGCTGTGGCTAAGCTCTCTGTTTCACACAGTTGTGAAAAGCAGAAGCAGGGAAAGCATGTTGGACTGGATTCTCTCAAAAAATCCCAATAATAGCAGCAACAAAACCAAAAAGCCTGCATAGGTTTCTCTAAATTAGTGTGAACCTCTCCAGTTTGTGTATGTTTAAACACAGACACATTTAAGTTATTAAGCAACTAGGTGGGTCTACATTAAGTTGCTGTGATGTTTATCACGTTTGTGTGTTTTATTTTCTACCAAAATATCCATATTCTCCACTTTAACTGTTTTGTTTCTGGTGTTCCCTTGTGGCTATAATGATAATAAAATAATATTTTCATTTTCTCTGTTAAATAATTCTTTCTCTGCCTCTTGAAGTATGACTGCGCAATGCGAAGAGGCAAATCCCTGACTCATTTGCAGAATTTAATATAAGACTGAAAAGCTTTGCAGTAATGCAAACCCAACACTGCAAAAAATATGCAGTTAGATAGTCACTTGCATTGGGTGCCTGAAAAACAAAATAAACTGAAGTGGATTTTTTTAGGTCTTTATTGGCCTTGTTTTTTTTTTTCATGCATAAAGAGCTTACCAAAATCATTCATGCTTCTGTCACCTTCAGACTTGTTAATGCAATCTTGTGGCTACTTAGTACAACCACTGTGAAATTTGGTCTAATGTTGAATGCATATAAATATTTCACCTGTGGAGAATATTTAACTGATGTTTGAGGAGTTGTGCTGGCTTAGGAATTTTTGGCTTGCATTTATTTATTTGTTCCTTTTCATGGATAATTTTGGATGGTAGTTTTCATCCTTAAAAATGACTGAAGGTGCTTGTTTGATTCACCTCTAATTTTCTGGGGAAACAACCCTCCAGAAGTCTCCAATCCTTTTCTCTCTCTCTGTGCCCTGAAATCTCCATAGACTTTTTTGAAGTTTCTTATGGTCTTCCCCTCCCTTCTCTCTCTCTCTCTCTCTCTCTGCTGCCTCCATCATCACCTACCAACAGACATAAAATCACTTAAAAGATTTTCAGTAATCACAAAGCTTAAGACACACTTCCAAAGCTTTCTACCAGCCAGCATTAAGTTATGTTGGACTTTGCAAATCACAGTAAAAAGAAGTTGCTGAAGGAATTTAAGTAGGGAGATTAGGTCATGATTGTACTAACCTGTCGGGCGAATGATAGCCCTACCAACAGAAGTCGCTGTTGCTTTTTTATTACCTAGTTACGCAAAGTCTTGTATTTTGATGTGTGCTGTCATCTAAGTCTCATATGCAGTCATAAGACTATGTTTTCTGTTAAACCAAGTCACTTAAATTCTCTCAATCTTAATTTTTCCCACCTATAAAATACAGCTAATAACACACTATGGAGTTTTCTAGTACTCATTAGCATAGCTGCAGGCTTCTTCTGTGTTAGCATAACATTGACTTCATTGTGCAGAAGAGGAACCTAAGGCACAAGAAGGGTAAATAATTCACCAGTAGCGAAGTGCGGATGAGGAGATGGCTCAGGAGCTGACTTGAAAAGTGTAAGTTTTGGAGAGCTAGAGAAGGAGAGAGGAAAGGAAGATTTTTCCCTCAGTGGCCTTCTGCACATCCCTCTGAAAACTCACACCAGCAGCTGTCTAGTGGTGTCTGAGTGAGGTGAAGGCAATGGTTTCTTGCCACTCTTACAGTTTCCATGCAATAACAGTGATTTCTGTTTAATGAAGCATATTATTTAGGGCATAAACAACATGATCGGAGAGCACCTAAGCCCAACTGTTTTTGAAGACTGCTAGTTATTAATGCTGAGGAACTCTCAAGTTTTCAGGCTGAAATTCCTGCCCATCTCTTCAGTTCTGCTGCATGCTGCAAAGTTGGGTCCTGGTTCTTAGCCCTTGTTGAGATCCTGGCGCTATTTACATTTCTTCTCAGCTCCTGACTCATTTTTTCTGGATTGGGACAATGATTTTCCCTTGTAGACCTAGGCTGCCCTACAAAAGCTGCCTTTTTTTTTTTTTTATGAAAGCAAGATTTCTGTTCTTGCATCATCTGTACTCACACTGAGATGTTCTGACCTACAGTCCAATTCCAATTAAGTTTGATATGGGTAGAACATAGGAACAGCATTCCTAAAGAAATGTATAAAAATAAGAGTGTGAACATAGGGAAAAATTGCTTTTGGCAAATGAGGAAGAGGAAGCAGGAAGAGTTGGATTCTTACCAGACATCCAAGAATCCAGTCACTCAGGAAGAAGCCCATAAAGAACCTACAGCTGCAAGGAAAAGTTCATGTGGTTCTTTCATCTACCCAACAACCAAATCCAATTAGTCACAAGCCATAAATTTAAAGGAAATGAGGCTCATTAGTTTTCTTGTCTAGGGAACTACTTGTTTTTCAGGGATTTGGGCTACAAGGACTAATCCTTTGCAGAAGTGGGTGTAGAATTTAAGCTTCTGCCTCCCTTGGCTGTGCTTACAGCTTCTTTAAGGCAGATATACCTGGAGACTACAGACCCAGGAGACCTGCATGATGAGATCAAAAGCTCAGCCTTCATAGGAAATATAATTTTAACACAGACCAACAGACAATTTTGTGAGAAACCTATCAACAGTTTCACTGAAATCTTCATCCTCTTCTAAGAGAATCAAAGGCTACAGCCATGAGCTTTTAGGAATTTCATTTGGACAGCACTTAAGACACATAATTAATGCCTAAATTAGAGTATGTTGATGATGTGTTTCCAAAACATCTTTGGTCTGAGTATTTGTTAAAACCCCACCTTTGGATGTTTCTGGCAGCTAAAGGCATAAGTATTATCATACACAACTTGCACAATGCAAAATGTGGCATAAAATCCTCTGGCTGGCTAAAAAATACTATGCTGAATTTTAAGACAATGTCAGGATGTATAATCTGTAGAACATATTGCCTTAAAAGAATGTTACATTTATCTTCTTCAGGTAAACTTGCCGAGAAAGACTGGAAAATATCCCTGTGTCCCTAATATTATCCAGTAACAGTACAGTCTGATTATTCTTTGATACAATCTCACCTTATAATGTCTACTTAATAGTTTTAAAATTGTTCTGCTTGCTTTTGAAATGGTCACCAATAACGAGGGTTACTGCCCACCCTAGACCTCTAAATTACTTAAGCATGTGATGAAGTACTTTTCTTCATTGGGCTTTTAATGCTCAAATATATAAACACAAGTCTGTTTCAGAGGAGAATAAAGTGTAATGAGGAAGAGGAAGCAGGAAGAGTTGGATTCTTACCAGACATCCAAGAATCCAGTCACTCAGGAAGAAGCCTATAAGGAATCTACAACTGCAAGGAAAAATTCATGTGGTTCTTTCGTCTACCCAACAACCAAATCCGATTAGCCACAAGCCATAAATTTAAAGGAAATGAGGCTCATTAGTCTTCTTGTCTAGGGAACTACTTGTTTTTCAGGGATTTGGACTACAAGGGCTATCACTGCTATGGCAGGTGATGAGATTTTATCTACAGCTCTAAGATGAATATGATACTGTTTAATTCATACTTAAGTCTGAAAGCATTTGGAATGATCAGTACATTAATGAAATGATAATTTCATGCAAAATGTCTGACCATTATTTTTCCTGAAAGAGGCCACAGTATCGGCCACATATCTTTATGGGACTCTTTAAGAATGAATTATTGGCAACTCTGTTTATGTTTGAATTATATTCCTCTGATCCCAAGTGAAAACAAGCCTAAAGAATGATTACAATAAGCCATCACTTTCCATAGCAAAATGCAGTGTAACTTATACTGAAACATCTAATATGTAGAGCCCTTTTCCAATGTACTTTACACACCAATTTCATTAGCAGGTGGAATAGGGCAACTATGCTAAATGAGTAAGGATTTATACTTTCAATCTCTTCTCTAGCTGATATTTTGCAACCTCAGTGCAACACTTTAACCTCATGATTCAACTGTAATGATGTTGTGCATTCCTCAGAGATATATTTAATCTTTTTACTTAGATAAGTTTTTGGCTTAACATTACAGTATCAGACAAGCTGAACAGAAGGAGAATGCATTTAACCTAAATGGCCTATCAGAAGGAGTGTCTCTTTGCCCTAATATTAACTAAGATTGTTAGCACTTATTAATCGCTTATCTGAGAACACTGCTAGCTAGCAGAGATACAAAATATACTCATGCAGAGCAACATAAGCCTAATCCCACCGTCTAGTGAAGACACTGATATTTCAGCTAGAAAAAGATTAGACCTATCAAGTAAAGTCACCTTTTTTTATACGTTTTTGGGGGCTTTAACTGCATCCCTGTAAGGCATTACAGAAGATAACGGGACAATGCAGCACAGAAGGGGTCTTACATGTTACTAAGGCAGCCTGCTTTAGTGGAATGTCTCTGCCCATGGCAGGGGAGTTGGAACTAGATGATCTTTAAGTTCCCTTCCAACCCTAACTATTCTATGATTCTATGTTCGGACCTTAACTGCTTATTTGGTCTTTATCAGTATCTGAACAAGTGGTTTGATTTTCATAAGTACCAAATGCTCCCAGTTCCCTGAACAAGGGGCAACATTCAAGGCTATTTGCATTGCTGTGATTTTCTTGTGGTGGAATGGCTCTTAAGAATATGCAAATTAGTCTAAAGGTCCTGATAGCCTGGCTGATCCTGTCCCTAGAAATGGCCAGGAATAGAGCAGTGTATGAAGAAAGCAGTCACTAAATTACGCTTTTTTCAGAACAACCTCCTGTCTGTTACCTACTGTGATCCAACAAGCCCCTGCTTATACATACAGGGGACAGGTGTCAATGATGATAGAATGAGTGTCACCTAGGCTTCAGAGTCCTTTACTTTTAATCTGGATAACATCCATGCAAAGGGACTTCTTTTTTTTTTTTTAATTTCAGAAACTTGGTATTTCAGAGTTTGCATCGAAGTGCAGTCACTAGAATATGCATTGAAACCAAAAGGCTGAACACTCCAAATGCCTCTTATGGTAATCAGAATTGAGAACATGCTGGAAAATTACCCCTCCTCCTCTTATGAACAGCTTAGGAAAAAAAAAAAATTGTTCTTATTATTGGCTTAGTCTTATTTTCCTTAAAAGCAAGTTTTGGAAGGAGATGCTGCTGTGCTTTTTGTACAAGCTAATGCTAAATGTAATAATAATACAAAAAAAAAAAAGAAAAAAATTCATTGGCATAAAAATGTTCTGGCAGTGAAGAAAATCAGTCTCAAAATGTAGAAATATCATCAAGGGAAAAAATTTACGTGTTTAAAACTGTTTAATTACAGATTAAGCAGATTAAATTAGTCATTTGGTGCAACAAAAAAGTGGGAGAGGATGCTTCATGGGGTGGAAAAAACACAGCAGTTTAATAAAATCATAAGTATCATCAGTATTCTGTTATGACTGAAAGTATTTATTCCATTGAAAACAGTTGCAGTTTTCCTTTTGAGTCTACAGGCATGAAATGCAACTCCTTCTTGTTTAAAATGAAGGTTGAAAGAGGGTAGGTGGAAAGAAAAAACAGCAAAGAGGGCAAATGCCTGAATCTGTAGGCATTTTTTTTCCTGTTCATGGTTTCCATCAAAGGAAGATTCTCTAAGGACCTTTTTTGAAAGCTAATTGCAAAAAGACAGAGAATTAGGCAGAATGGTTGTAGTGAATCAGCTGCTACTTGGAAACTAAGAGTAAGAAGAATACACAGGTCTGTCACTTAATTGTGTTTGAGATTCTAGTTCCAGCTGCTATTCTCCTTCTCTTGCTTCCTGCATTCACATATGTAGTATTCACGTTGTAGGAAGTTGTACATAGCATATTCTCTATAGGAATACTGTATACCCATGAAGGAGTTTGTCGAAATTGGATCAAGATTTTGGAGGTTTTAAAAAAGAAGAAACATCCTGCACATTGCTTATAAAAGCTCTGTAGTAGTCATTTGCTGGGACCTCAGTTCTTCTGAGCAGTGAACTTTTCAGGAGAGATGGAACTGAAAAACTACATTTCTGACATATATCCTTCTAACATCCATCCTTCTACCCTTACATCCTTTAAGTTTTCTCCATGTATAACTCCCTGTTCCTTTCATGCCTCTTTTCTTCTTCCTTTTCCCTCTCTGTCAATTCCGTTCCCCCTTAACTTTTCATTGTAGGACTAGAATAACGGAAGCTTTTCTTTTGTTTTCTCCTAGGAGAAAGCCTTCAACAGAAATCAATATTATTCCAGCAGAGAGGCGCCCATAGCAATGTGGTGTTCCACTGCTAACTGAATAGAATACTGCAAGGGAATCCAGATAGCCACATGCTTGCATGCCTAATTCAAACTGGGTCATTTGCAGAGGTAGAACAGTAGGAATCATTTCTCCAAGTCTGCATTAATTCTAGGCCCCTCTGAGGCTCACATCAGAACAACAGATATATCAATATTTATATTAATATATTTATAAGGGATTGCTAGCAGTACCTTAAAGTATTGTTAGTGCAAAGGTCAAAACTGAACAATATACAGATCTAGAGATAGTTTACTTAACCTATAGAGTTACTACCTTATAAGCAGGACTATAAAACTTAAGAATTTCAGTTTTCATATTTCACAGCTGTTATTCACATTAATTTTACTGACCAGCCAAATGAAGCACTGCCTCTGACTGCATTTTGGGAATACATGTCCCTGGACTAGGTGCTTAGCTAAGCACAAGTCTAGATGGCTCTATTGGTATCAGAAAAGTACTGATGATTTATCCCAGCCTGAGGGTCTGGCCTTTAATGAGTCAAGGAGAATATAAAAGCTAGCTTGTATCTGAAAATAGGAGCAAGCAATTTAAAAACTAAAGATATTCTAGCCAAATCCTGGAACTATGCCTGAAATAATAATTTCCATCTTGTGTTTGAACTTACACATTCATAAATTACCTTGTGTTACTCAAAACTTTACTTACACTCATTGCTGTGTGAACCACCTCCTATAATACATACTACAAGTGACATAGATTGCAATCACATCTAAGTTGATTAAACTTCATAGAGAATAAATGAGGATAATTTGCACTTATGTATTTTCTTTCATCTAGGGAGTTCAAACAGCATGTATTCATTAGGTCTAAACACCAGTCCTTATGGACAGGTAAGTATAAGTACCAACCCCACTTTACACACAGATAAATTAAAAGGTGAAACAAAATAGACAGCAAAATCCAACACCAGGATGACAGGAGTCACCCCAGTTGGACAAACCATTAACTTTCATTAACCATTATGAGTCGTTCTGTGCTCCAGCCCAGATTATTGCCCTTGAGGTACAAAATGTTACCACTGACATGTCATCGACACTATTTAGGCCCTTCCACGCAGAATGCTGTGGGCAAAGCATTTCAACCAAAAGCGGAGGGTTGGTTTGGAGGTAGGTTGTTTGTCATATTGTCCTTGAATTGTTTTGCACATGGAGCAGTCAAATATCAAACAAATAAAAGCATACGCCAAACCATTGTGGGATAAGAGTTATCTTTGGTAGAAAGGTGAACTTTACGCTATTGCACTAGATCATTACCAAAGCCCTAAAGGAGAACCTTTGGACCAATAGGTCTGTGTACCTATAGAACTCACCAGAGCATGACTTTGGGGATGATTTGTTGTATATGACTGGGTTAGAATATCCTGCATTACATGCATGATTTTTGTGGAGGAAACCAGGAGGAACAGCTGAGTCCACTGTTTCTATAGGTACAGGATCATGTATTTTCTGAGCAAAACACAACTTCACAAACTAAAAATAAGGGATGAACGTGAGAGCAGAAGGAAGATTTTATACTAATTTATAGCACTCAGAACAGAAGGTTCCCTAAGCTCATCAGAAGAGAAGGGTAAAAACAGTCAGAGAAAGCATTAGTGTTAAATCTTTGGGTCAGTTTCTCTAAAGAAGCTCAGCAAGATACTTCTTACCTAAACTCTGTAACTGGAAGG
Organism: Cuculus canorus; assembly: GCF_017976375.1. Lineage (NCBI taxonomy): Eukaryota > Metazoa > Chordata > Aves > Cuculiformes > Cuculidae > Cuculus > Cuculus canorus. The sequence goes on along the minus strand of NC_071401.1, from coordinate 116,439,936 downwards.
ACACAGAAGACTACGAAGAGGTCACTGATCATATTACATCAACATCAATGATTGCATCTGGCTTCAAGGTAAATACTAAACACAGTTACCTCTGACAGCTGCTGGTAGTTCTTTGTTAAATAATCTAGAGCAGGTGTCAATTTTCTGATGAATAAAATCTAGGTAAACAGCTATTCAATGTTGTTAAGCCATTTGGGTGAACAGAATAGAGAAGAACAGAATAGAATAGAATAGTTTATATTAGAAAGGACCCTTAAGATCTTCAAGTCCACTAACACTGCCAAGTTCATCAAACTGTGTCTCTAAGTGCCACATCTACAAGACTTTTGAGTACTGCCAGAGATGGTGACTCAACCACTTCCCTGGGCAGCCTGTTTCAGTGTTTGGTAGCACTTTCAGTGAAGAAATTTTTCCTAGGATTCACTCTAAACTTCCCCTGATGCAACTTGAGACTGTTTTGTCTGTTCGCTTCTCACATCATGGAAATCGAAGTTGAACTTTGTGGTTGAATGCTCATCTCATATAATAGAGGGAGGCTGCCCCATCACTGCAAGTATCCAGCCCCTTTGGGCTTCCAGGGAAGACTTGGATTTCTAGGATTCTTTGCCTTAATGTGGAATCCTTTCCTAAAAGTTTGTTGCAGGGGAAAGCAGATTCGTCTCCTCAGTGGGTGACAAGCAGAGATAAAATTAGGTTCAAAGAACCAATTTTATTTTTCTCCTGCTTTCTTACATTCAAACCAATAAGCAAGTCATTGCTTTATCTCTGAATTGACACTACCATGAATGAAAACAGAATCAGAGATATAGTATGTACTCACTTGCATTGGTATCCATACAGTCAAGTTAGTTGGAATTTTTCTTCAGAACTGAATTTGTCCAGAATTTAATATGGCATAAGTCAGTGCACCTCTGTACTGTGTCTTCAGCTGAGGATTTGCTCTATAGAGTTTAAATTACCCAGGATAGGATATCTAAAATATTTGTAAAAGGAGTAGAAATCTGTTGAGAAATGGAAAAAAAATCATGTGTACAAATGACTGAACACACGATGTAGCTTAAAGAGAGTTGATGATTAGTTCATATGTAAATCTATGTACATGTAAAATGTCAGGAAATCTTAATGTACTTCTCCTTCTCTTTGTAATTCAGTTTCAAAGTACTGTCATGACTTTCACTCATGGTAAATGTCTTTCTCCACTAAAGCTGCATGTATTGTATTGTATTAAACAGTATTCAAATTAGATGCAAGAGTTGAAATAATATTGTGAGGTAATGGTTATTTTATCCACATTTTATCTCCTTGCTATAAATTTTATACGTTAGTTTGTATAACTCCCAATAGATCTTTGTATAAGAGACCTCAATAAATCTCAAACCATTCAGTATGGAGGAAATTTATTTGTTATTTGTGTCATGTTTTATTAGTGCCCTGCAGTTCAATCCTGACACTGGAGAGATCACTCCCTTTATCAACAAGTAAGAAAAAAAAATCTTTGCAGCTTTAATTTATGGTAACAATATATTTATTACTTTTATACTATGCATCTTAATTCATAGATTCAGGTATTCCGGCATATTTGTCTGAACATACCTCTCCAGATTCTGTGACATATTTATATTTTACACCACTTGTATAGCTCTCATAAATCAACAGTGCTTAAGTGGAGTATGCATGGAAAAAAGAGCACGTAAAAGATTTTATTTCCCTACACTGGAAGTAACAGCCGCACAATAACGAGATGGATGGATAAACAGATAGAAATTCCCTTTACTTTTCAGTCTCTGGGTATCGCATCTATGTGGTACATTGTGCCAAACACTACTTCTGTTTCTGCTGCTGTTTTGTCTCAAAATTGCTTTGTAATTCATGAGCTATGCAGTCATCTCTAGCATTTGGAATAAAAGGGTAGATTCAGTCTCTTGATATATATAATGGATATAAGAGTATTCATTTTCTTGTTCTATAATGGTTGAATGGAAAAGTAATCTGACTTCTATCTTGTGAAAAAAAACCACCTATATTTCATCATTATCATATAAAAAGAAAGATACAGAGTAGGGCTAGGAGAACATAGATGTAAAATTCATTTCTAAATTTGGGACGGGGATGGGAGGGAAGAAATTAACAGTGCTTACAGACTTTTTACCCAATAGGATGGTGGTATGTAAGTAAATTTGTGTTAAAAATGGGAAAACAACTAAAACAGGTCAGCTATTAATCCTTCACACCCTTCTAGCCCCTTTTCTTAGTCCTAGAGTCCTAAGGCAAATTCCTCCACTTTGCTTGCCTGAATTACTAGCTGCAAAATTCTCCTACACAGCGATATCATCCTCGTCATGTGAGGTTGTGTTGAAATTTCATGCAATATTCTGCCAAGGAACTGCTGTCATCGTAATGAGACTTTCAGGTTCCTTCTAAACTGTATGGTCTGCTGTTTTTTTTTCTTTCCTCCACTGCTCCCAATAAAGGAAAAGCATGGTCTGAATGCATGATCAGCAGTCACCAACAACACAGGTCTAACCCACCTTCATCTCTGGCTTTCTCCTTGTCCTTGGGCAAGATCCCTAACCTCACAGTGAGATGGATGATCCTGAGTTCAACCTTTAGCAAAATGTGCTTCCTTTCCAGAGAGGAAACCCTCATGAATGACTCGTGTTGTCACCAGGCTAACTAGGTTATGCGGTCAGATCAGTGTGTTTCTTGTTACATCTTGTTATTGCAGTGAGTATTACAGACAATCACAAAACTTTCTTCAATAACAACTTTCCATTTTGACTACTTTAATTATGCTGAAAAGTCATTATTTCTAATAAATTTTGAAGCTGTTTTTACAAATCAGGAACTCTGCAATGACATTTCAATATTTTGAAATGTGTTTTGAAAATGTATATCAAAAATTACTTTATTTCCTCAACATTGGATTGAAACATTTTTAAAAATGCAGTTGAAGGGAAAAAGGTGAGGAAAACGCTGACATTTTGACCCCATTTTTAAGAGAAAAAGTATAACTAGATCCCAGGTCAGAAAATCTTGTTTTCAAACACTCCTTAAAAATACCCATTTTCTCCATATTGGTTCTCTCTGTGTCTCCTGGGTATTCATGTTTTAGGGATGTGGTGTTTGTCTCACTGCAAAGAAGTCTAAAACCTTTGGAGAACAAAACATGTTATGAATGTACTGTCACACAGCATGTAACAATGTTTTCAGTTAAACCCGATCTATCTGTCCTTGGGAAAGAATCATCCGGCCAAGTTGTTTTCAAGCCTTCATAAGGCCAAATGCTGAGGGGTGCTGCACATGCTGTGGGCACTTGTTGTGGGGGCCACCAAAGTCATTGTGTCCCGGGTGACTGTATCTCCAGGCTGGGCTTGAGCTCGAATCTGGAGATAAATTCTGTCCACATATCTTTAGTTCAGTGTAGGTGAAACTTAATCTCTTCATCTCATTCCATCAACAGAACTGAAAATAACCTAAAACAAAGTCTGAGATACAACCCAGGAAAATAGCTTTTCCAGTGAGATTGGACTGACTGGTTCTTTCAAATACTTGGCCTGAATCATAAAAAATACTAGGTGACAGGAGATATATCTGCTCTGAATTCTTTCACCCCTGTAGTTCTAATAGCAGCTGTTGGTTTTGTTGGTTTTTCCGTTCTTATGTGATTATTTTCTTTGTTTCCTTTTCATGTTTGCATTTTAAATAGAACTCTGAAAAAAAAAAATTGTTTCAGTTCATGTTTATAACTCTGTTTGTCTTTTTCCTGCAAGATTCGTGTATTGTTTAAGGTCAGACACCAAAAACAACATTGTGAGTCTGTTAAACTTGTCGCTCCATTTCCAAGGGTGGTGTTTGACCTCCAAGAGCCTCCTTTGTACCTGTATCAACAAGCTTTGTTATCAAAACAATACCACCAACCTCCATCCCCCAAAAAATGCTGACAGTCCAATGACAGGAGAGAATTTTGTCTTGATACTTGCTTTAAATTCAACAGGGCCCAAAGGCATTTTGCGTTAAAATTTTCTGCCCCTTCTTCCTGCAAAGTTGTGAAGAATTGGGACTAGCCCCTCAGTGCTGGGAACACAGGAAGGAACATGCTGTTTCGCAGAGTGTGAGGGCTCCTGTTTTCTGCCAGGCTTCTCTGTCTCATCTGTGTTGTGGTTTCCTGCAGCTCCCTGTGTGCAGCTCTCAGTTCTCCTTGTCTCTTTCTCCATGACCTTGCTTTTTTATTTCATAACATCTTCAGCACAGTTTATTCGTTCCCTTTCCTTTGTTTCTTTCAGCCATTTTTCTTCTTTGCCTCTGATTCCTTTTCAGATAGTTTAATACACTCCAGTGTTTTCTTTGCTCTCTTTCCACTTTCCTCTTTTCAAAAAGGCAGTCCTGCTAGTCATGGTACTCGTGCATCTACGCAAGTCCCATGAAGCCAGGTGAGCATGTGCCTAGGTACTGTACCAGGGTCTTAATCTCTTACTCTTTCAGGCTTTTTCTTTTTTTCACATTTCTTGTTGCTCATCATGTGAACATTCTTTCTAAGAGAAAAACTTTTTTTACAGTAACTAGAATTGGGCTGACTGATTTTTTCATTACTTCTTTGTTCTGTTAGAGTAGAAAGAAAACTTTAAACATCAGGTAGTGGGGGGCTTGAGTGCATTCTGTTTCCAGCTGAGGTACTGTTATTTTTCTGAGAAGTGGAAGGATCTGATGAGAAATCAAAGCTGTGTGCTGTGCTCTTAGTGAGACACAGACAAATTCTGAATGCACAGCTAACTACATATGGAGCATTTTAATTCTTGGGTCACTAGTTCAAATCCATTGAGCTTTCCAGTTGCAAAAACTCATTACTGTCTGATAGCCACTGAGGACTTAGCTTGAAATTAGTGAGAGTGAGTGTGAGGGGGAGGGAGGGAGGGAATTGGGGAGGGCTGATGGGGGTTGGGGGGGTGTAAAAGAACAAATCGTCTTCAACCACTTTGTATACACTACTTTCCCTTACAACTGAGGGAGCTTGCATCTTTGTCAACAGTTTCAGCTCAGGAAGCAAAAATATGGAGAATACACTACACCAAGCTCTTATTTCCCTGCGAAGACAGGCTGTCAAGGCACTGCTCCAACACCTTGATGAGGCCCCAAGGACCAGCTTTCTCTGGCACAGCCTGTTTGAATTCTAGTGGGCATTAGACTGCAGTACTGTCAGTGATGTGCCAAATTTTTAAAGATATTTTAAAACATCCTTTGATGTTTTATCTGTCTCATCAGAACAATTAGCCCCTGGATGCTTTCTGCACAACAAAGGAAATTAATTAGCCAGAGTCAGATGCTGTGATACAGAGTGGTGCTTGGGACACTGTGGCATCTCCTGGGTTTTGATGTTGCAGCATCTGAGCTGGAGACTGTTGCCGTGTGTGGCAGAGTATAGCTGGACAGAAAAATTTTACTGAAAAGGAGAAAGTCACCTTATAAAAGCTCTGCATTTCCATCATGCTAAATGTTGTTCTGTTAGCTGAGCCATAAAGGGGACGTGTGGGGAAAGCATCCAGCCACACTGAGACTCTCTCGTGGATACTAAAGTACGTGAAGAACAAGGGAAATATAATGCCTGCCTATTTTCAGCTCCTAGATACACCCTGATTGGAAATCAAAGTGGAGTAGCTCTGCTCTTGCTTCCCCCTTCATATGTCTAAATGGATTTTCCCTGTAAGGTGCTGTGGGGTGCTAAACTTTGATCATAATCATCTGACTTTGAAACCGGCAGATATCAAGAGACATTTCTTTTCTGTGATGTATGCAATCTACTGACTTCAAAAGAATGCATTGAATGTGATTGAGAGAAACAGAAGTTTGATCCCAAGAATTTGAAGTCAGAGTTGTTGTTTGTACCACTTGAAATACAACAGTATTTTCCACATGCCTGACAGATGACTGAAGACTTTCTTTCTCTTTTTCAATTTTGGTTTGGTTTGGTTTTTTTTAGGGGTTGTGGAGATGTTTTCAGGATTTTTTTGTGAATGCCCCAAATTGGCACAGGCTTCCTCAATCTCTGAACTGTACTGTTGTGAAGGAGGTCAAAGCTTGGCTATTAAATAGTCTTCTCAGTAATATCAACCAGATAGACTATTGTGAGGTTTTGCAAACCTCTGTCTGTACAATTGTAAAATGATGTGCAAATCTGGACACTTGAGTTGACAGAGACCCTCATGGAATGCAGGCACTGTCCCATGACATGAGAAGTAGGTTATCAGGCCTGAAAGAAAACTTTGGGTAATGGATTTTCTTAGCTGTCTGCCAATTTCAGGCAGATTGACAAGGTGGATGGCATCCTGGCCCACTAGGAAGCTTAACAATCACTCCAGCTCGTTGAAGATCACTTCTTTTTCAGCTGCAGGATTGCAACCCTCTGGCAAATCTGACTGCTGAAACCTAGGTGGTATTGGAGGGAGTCAGCCTATAGCCTAAAACTTTTGCCAGTCCCTCTTGGGAACTGATTGGACCTAAAACCTTAAGCCCAAAGCGTGGAGATCCAAACCAGGATGTACCCCTTCTCTGGAAGAAAGTAAGGGAACAATACTGTTGGGTGACCTGTCAATGACAATGACATTGCTTAGAGAATATGTACTACTGCATTGCACCCTATCAGGCAGAAACAGTAGCTTGATTGACAGAAGCCAAGATAGACACAGCTGCAGCTTCACAGGGAACGGTTTGTCCTGAAAAATGGAATGCAGGTGACTAAATATGACATCGTTCAAAAGAGTGTCACTAGAGAAGAAAGCTGTTGTATAGCAGAGGTTGCTCTCTAAGCATTACAAATAACTTCAAAGGAAAGGCATCCAAATACAATAAAGGCAGGCATCTAATGTTCATAATATTATTTTGAAGAGTTTTCTTAAGTATTGAAGGAGCCCTTTTAATGCATAACCAAATTACCTGTTGAATGGATGTGTGCTGCAAAGTAATTTTCTCCCATGAGAGTCAGGATATTTAAAAAATACTACACTCCAGTGGTATTCACATCTGGAACACTTTTCTGTTCTCTTGTTGAACAATAGAAAACAGTGTCAAACAGTGTACCTTTGGAAGTGAAGATAAAGGGAGGAAATGCAGGAAGGGCTGAAAGATTTATCAACTTGTGTGTTGCATCATTCTCCCTAAGAAGCATAGGCAAAAGTGAAATGAAGGAAAAAAAGAGCTGTGAACCATGATGAAGATGATTAAAGAGGGTACAGAACAGCTGTCAAAGCAAATATCAAGCAACATTAATAACTTCATAGCACATCAGAAGACTGTCTCAAATCTTCCCAAGAAAACAAGGGTTTTTGTTGCTGCACAGGATAAATGGAACTAATCCTCAGGTGCAGGCACTCGTCTTTGTCTGTCAGAGACACTTCAGTGCCAATCTGGAGCAGAACAAGAGATTTTAATGAGGTTAATGTCACTACAAGTTACCAACTGAGAGAAAATCTTGTTCTGAGATTTCAAAAAGCTAGAGCTATATGGGAAAAACTGACTTCAGTGGGTATCTCATACCTTTGGAAAAAGCAAAAATGTGTTTTCTTAATGCCCTTTCTTCTGTTTAGAGAAAAGGGATTTTTCCACGTACAGAAGAGAAAAACAAAGGGTGTTTCCTGCATAAAGCTCAGTTTTTATTCAAACAGTTGACATTTTTCTTTCTTTAAAAGCACAGCAAACTTTCATCTTATGCAAAATTATGCTTTGGGCAACAGAGTGGGGTTTTGTCCATCTTTGCCTTCAGTCTAAGCAAATAGCTCTTAAAGCCACAGAGAGGAGCTTGTCAGAGATCAATCAGCATGGCTGGAACTTCCTAGCCAGCATTTTAGGAGAACTTTCTTTCAATCACATTTGTCATGTCCAAATGATTCCTGCGTGTGGGTAAAAAAAAACATTGTGTGGGTAAAAAAAAACATTCAACATCAGACATGAGCAAAGGAGTGAAATCATTGCTTTACAGGCAATGAGCAAATAGTCTTAAGCTTTTTGGTGCCTGCATGGTGTTTATAAATGGCCATAAAAGACACTCCTGCATGCTTTCTTGTTCTTCAGCTACAGCCAACAACCAACAAACCTAAACACTACTCTGAAGTGTGTCATATTCTTTATTGTACACGAGTTTCTTACCAGTTATCAAATCTTCCAGGAGGCTATGGTTTGATATTGCTTCTGGTATGAAATCACAATCCTTCGTGTTTCTGCAGCACCCATTAGAAAGGAGGACACTGGGTCTGAATAGCTTCTCTGAATATTAAAATATGAACTACAAGAAAGCTGTTGCTGACTGTAATGATGCCTGGTTTTAATCTCCCTTTTCATAGTAGAGAAATAGCTGGAATTAGTTCAGGTTTGTCCTCACTTGAGATGAACAAATGTATCTGTTTACTTGTTTAAATGCCCCTTCACTACTTTGGCTTGGCCCTTCTTCACCTTTTTTTAAACCAAAGCAAACAATGTAAGAATTCCTTAAGCTACCATTACCATCATTTCCGTATAGGCATTTTTTATGAAGTATGACAAACCTAGGAAAAGTGAGGTTCTGTCATTTTCTCCTGGAAAACACAATCTACCTTCTTACCCTTCAGTCCCAATTATGTTTTTCATATCATAGCTCTGCTATTCTGTCCTTGCCTCTGCCTCTTGTGTAATATCAGTTTAAGAATTATGCATTCATTTCATACTGAAAGTTGTTTCTTTGGTTTTCAATGCAGATATAAAGACAGAAGGGAAGTTAATACTTATGGAGAGCCCTGAGATATTATTCCTCTATTATTGAATGTACTCTATAGTTCCAAAAGCCAGGCTCCTATTTTGTCCAGTGTGCTTCCCATTCACTTGAACTGACCAGTGAGTCTATCAAAGTAATGATCAAATTCAAGTCTCTTTCTTTCTTTCTGTGTTTTTTTTTTAATGAAATATGTCATTTTTAAAGAAAAGAAAACTTTTGCGTTGTTTTTTAAATGCAGTACTTCACTCTCTTCGCTATGTGAATTGTATTAAAATTTATGGGAATACCCACCAAACCCAGACAAATTTTAATTATCTGCTGGTGCCAAATGAGCCTATATAGCTTGTTCTGGCCTTGTAGAAAAGAAGTTTTATGATTTCTCAGCATGCATCTGCTTTGAGGAACTCACCCACTTCTGTATCTGTGTATAATGATTACTTAGACATAATAAGGATGGTGAAAAGGGAGGATGTTCTTCATTAGAACAAAAAGCTGGTAATAACAGAGAAAAATGACTATCTGAGATAAAAGCCTGGCAACATGAAAGATCAGATGGGTTACTCATATGTAATTACTCTCTTGAGTCCATATGGCCATGGTGTATTGTGTTATCCCCACTCAACATGCTAGTGGCATTTTAGTGGTGTCTTTCCTGTTATTAACCATATCTGCTTCATTAGTCCAAACACTTGATACTTCACTTGTAGAATTAATAGTTTTAGTGTCATAAATATCTTATTCTGCATTCTCAGACAGTCCAGTCTCTCACTAGCTGCAAGGGGAACAGTGAGTAAAGAAACCCTGAGGTAATTTTGTAAATGATACAGAATTTTCACTTGACAGAATAGCGTGGGTCCTCCTGCAAGTGAGATCTAGGAGCTTAGTGAAGTCTCCAAGTAGGACTTGCATGGCTTTGTTTCTAAGGGGCTTTGAGAAACATTATGTCAATGGTACCTATTTCGAAGTGGTTTAGCAATTTAGCCATGTTAACTCCTGTGTCTTTTAGACTCCCAAGAACTTAAATTACATTTGAAAATGTATATTCTGATTCTTCTGGGTAAAAGCAGTTTCTATCCATAAGACAGCTGGAGTTTCTTTTCCTAACTGGAGTCAGACAATTGGAAATTCCTTCCTTGTTTCAGGTATGTGTGCTTGAATATGTGAGGGGATAAGTCAGAGATTTCACCCAAATTAACCTCTTTCTCAGAATTAAAAGTGTTTTTTCATTTTACTTTTAATGGAGTAATGAAGTCTTTTTTTTTTTTTTTTTTTTTTTTTTTTTTTGAGGGGTCTTCTCATGCTTGTCATCATGTGAGATACTGCAGTATAATCAACTCATCAGGCTTCCAGTATGGTTTGAAAAGGTTTTGAAGAAAACTGGAAGATCTTCAGGAACATGGCCATAATTTTCCTGGTATAAGCCATCAGCCACTTGGCTTATAAAATTGAAGTTCTCAGCCAATATTTCCTTTGTCTCAAAATATCTCAGTATTGGCAATGCCAATAAACTGGGCAGGCTGTCTAGTCACATTTCTTCCTTTTATTTATCCATCAAGAACACATGTTACATGGATAAGAGAGCTCTGAAAGGACAATAAATACATGTATGTGTCTCATGCATCTTTGTCTGAGTGTATGTGCACACGTCTGCTGATTCACTCATACAAAGCTTCCAGAGATTGATTAAAAGCTTTTTGTTTGTATTTGTTTGAAATTTGGCTGCATGAATATGGTCTTAATTTCATACTGTAGTCTCAATATTTTCAGTGGTTTAAACAATGGAAAAGAACACTTCTCAATGTGGTGATAAAGCTTTCTAAACTTTTATCATCCCAGTCAGAAAATGTTTCTCATTCTTTATTCCAGGAGTATTCCTCTGGGTGGAATCCCTGGCCCTCATCAAGCAAGAGCAATAGCTAATGGTGGTCTTGAGATTGTGCAAGAAAACACCCATCTAAGGAAATTTAAGAGAAAGAAAACCTACTGTGTTTGGTATTCTTTCCCCATCCCAAGGCTGCCATATTTTGTTCTTTATGCAAGTGCTATAAAGTGAGACACAGCTGAAAACATTCATTTGGGAGCTTGGCCACAGACTTCAGTGAAAGTCAGAGCAGGCAATTCCTCAGAACAAAAAATGCAGGGAAATATTTTATAAGAAAAAGAAGCAGTAAATGCAAATTCCTTAATTGCTATTCAGACTGGAGGGGGAAGAGTATTATTCACACTGTCAGCCAGGTTTAGAATGATTAACACAAACAAAACTTTAGGGATCAGGAAAAATACATATAGTTCTCTTGTTTTGGAAGGGATTACTCCTGAATGTGCTGCTAATCTGACTAATACATTTATGTTTCACTTTGGTGGTAAAGTGGTGGGAGGAATTAAAGAGATTTGATATGGATACCATATTTGGTAAAACTTCTAATGAGATTACTTGCAAAGAAAAAGCTGCCTCCTGCATAGGCTTGACTAAGTTCAGAGTCTCTAATGAGATCGTGTATTCTCTCTCCACTAGGGTAAATGGTGCCAGTTCAGAACTGTGGGAATAAAATTCATTGGACTCTGAATAACTCTAGGATTGTAGCAGTACCCAAATTGGCATTTAGAATTTCATGTCTCTCGAAGGTCATAAGGATACGCTGTGAAAACAGAATAAGGAGTCAGTTCTGTACCAGTGATGATGCATATTTATTTTCCACCGAACTAAATTTCATGGATGAAGTTTTATTTTCTTGTTTCTTAAAAGGAGATTTTATGAAGGTATTTTTGTCAAATGAGCTTGAAGTTGAATCAATGGTCTACCCCTTCTGTTCCGTATGATTTTGGATGCCTAAAGCCACAAGATATGAGGTGGGTTATTAGATATGCCTTTCCAAAAAGGAAATGGTAAGACAAAAATGGCCTGCCTGAAGTTACAGTTTATAGATTAGAAAAAAGGCACAAACAATTAAAAGACAGAGACAGTTAGGGCAAATTACTTGCAATCAAGCTGCAGCTAAATGAGCTTCTTGATGAGGAAACCAAATTTATGTTGTTTAGAACCACAAAGAAATGTTCACAAAACAAACAAAAATAGTTGAAGGTGAGTGAAGTGTTAGCACAGTTGGATACGGATGTGTTGATAAGAGAAGTTATGGGTGCAATTAAAGTTCTGGTCTTGGATAAGAAAAAAAAATAGTAGTAACAAGAGAGAGCTTGTCTTTCAAATCCAGTGAGACAAAACCTTAAGAGATATAGGATGGTATGTTTTTCCTCACCTCTGTTTTTATGTGTGGCTAGCAACCTCAATAATCAATTTTTACTCAAACCATGCAAAATTGTAGCAATGCAAATCAAAATACACATTCTCCAAAAAAAAAAAAAAATCATGATTTTAAAGAAAAGGCTGAGGGCTAGGGGCAGGGGTGAATATATTTAACACTAGCATTAAACATTTTTCTCTCCTTTTATAAAAATGTGAATTATGCCTTTGGCAGTTCTTTGGAAAGATCTTTGAAAAGTTATGTATATTCAGTGAAGAAGACAGAAAATCACAAAAGGAGCCCTGAAGACATGTGAAGACTTCAGTGTGAAACGTCACATTTTTATTTTTGTTGCTTTATATACATTTTGCATTCAATGTAGTATTCATCATTTTCATTGAATGGTAGCAATTTTTTACTTATATTTATCTGAAAGTAGTGACTTTAAAGACTTTGTAATTATGAATATACATCAAATAAAACTATCCTTCTCTGTTCTTATTGCATCGGATCAGTAGGCATAACATAGTAGACAAAAGCAAGGTATAATAGGGATTCTTATTGGCAGTTAAAACGTAGAAACATATGTTCATAATATTCTGATGACATTTCCCCTTATCTAGATTTCTCCTGTCCTTTAATGTAAAAAAAAATGTGTGAAAAGGACCTTGTGGAAATAGGCAAATGGAGAACAAGAGTGAAAAATTTGCAGTCTTGAGCTAGAAAAAATGGAATTCCCGAGTATGAAATTTTGAGAGAAAATTGAAAGTGACTGCCCCTGTTATGTTTAGAATAGAAAATGAGAAGCCTAAACCCTTAAGCTCCATAATCTTTTGGAGCATTAAAGCATTATTGATACTATATATATAATTTTCTGTTCAGTTGCAAACAGCATTTATCATCTGACAAACTTACATAATATTGAAATAAAGAGATTGTAATATGCTGGAGCATTTCTCAGAAAATACAGCTACTTAAGAAGAGTCTCAATCACTACAAATAGATTAAGAATACATTTTTACATTGATATGGCATAAAGTGTAATTCATCTGTTTAGTTAAGTAAGTTTTGAATTTTGAAAATTCAAGGCAGATTTTGTAGATATACAGCTTTTATTTCATTGTTGAAATAAGAATGGACTTTGGGAGGGCTGTCTGTTACCAGTGGGTCTTGCTTCTCCTCAGTTTATACACTCAAAGTTGTTATGCTGCTTTAAAAAATGTGACTCATGCGAAGAAGGTGGAGGTTTGGTTTCTAATCTTGAGCTTTAGGTTAGTCAGTGGTCTTAATAGTGTTTTACAAATGTGGTTAGGATTCAGGTAAATACACGTAATATGCTCTATTTATTTTTACATTATATGATAACTCATATGCTTAAGGTACAGAGAATGATTACCAGATTGATTCATATGTAGTTCTATCCCCATCGGCTGTAGCTTGTACAGTCCTTCATTCTGTCTTTTCAGCTTGATGTGGAGATGATCATGGGAAGGAAGATAAGGCTGGGACTCTGCTTTTATTTTTCATCAGGATCACAAGGGCAGCATCACCTGTTGTGAGGGGTTACCATCAAAGTGTGAGATTAGGAAGGAAATTTATTTTCATTACTTGTGATTTGGGCATTATTTTAAACTCCCCAGAGGGGAAGGGCTGGATGATTTGACAGGTAAGTAATGTGGAAAGCCTAATGGCTTGGAACTGCTTAAGAGAAAGTTTGGTTTCTAGTTTAAATACTAATTGTCTGAGAAAGTGTAGCCATCTTCTGTGAACAGCTGCAGGGAAGTCAGGTACTGATCTAAGCAGGAGAGTCGGGTACTAACTTAGCGCAGAGGCCTGGCAAGAGGACTGAGACTTTGATTTAGTCTAAACGAAGAGAACTACTAGTGTATTTCTGAAAGTACATTTACCTTAGCCCAGTTTCTCCTCTCCACTGCTCAGCAGGAAGCCAATCCACAGAGACCCTTGAGAAACAGCAAGAGAGGAAATGGCTGGTTGCATCACAGTGTCTTTCCTACAACCTTTTTGCCCTCTTTTTCCTCCTGTTAGGCTGACCTCATACTTTATCCGCAAGGGACAGAGAGACAGGCAATGAGTGAGCATAAGGCCCCTTCAGACAACTTCACAAAGAGCTGTGCAAAAGGATCCCAAGTGGAATTCACAGCAACTTGTCAAGCAAGTTAACACAGAGTGTACCTGGACCTCCTACTCACCTGTAATTTCCCAACCAGAACACCAAGAGAAAGGTTAGGAGAAAAAAAAAAATCAGAATAGAAGGTAGAGTAAGAGTTAGATTAACAATGTCATCAAAGGTAGCAATATTTGTTTTCCAGCTAACAGGCATGCAAGTCACAGAAGCACTAGGGAAGAGGGTAAGAATGGTATAGAAGATTGGCAGTACTTCAAAAAAATGCTCCCTCTTCTACTTACAGACTCTGCACATTTTGGAGAATGCTGTTAATGAACATGCTCCATTGTATTTTAATTTTCAAAAATAGTAGATGCACTGTGTGGAGACAGGTTAGATGGAAGTATCTATTTTAAAAACTATTCATAGCTGTTCAGTTATATTTTATTCTTGTCTTTTCTGTAGCTAGTACTGAAAAAGCCCCACTGAATCTTGCTAAATATGGTCTTTTATAATAATAGCAATTGCCTGACTGCATTGTACTGGAATGAACAGGTGGGCCAACAGACTCAAGACGGTTTTCCGGTTTCTCTGTTTTAGAGAGTAAGTTTGGGCTTTAATCAGTCAGAAACTGTTGCAATATTGGCATGAAATGGAAAAATAGAGCCATTATAAGAGTTTTCATTGCAGAGAATAAAAAAAAAATTATATATCAAACTGGATTCCCCGCCTCTTCTCCTCCTCAATTGCACAACAGAACTTTCTTTTCTTTCCAAGCAGAGCCAACATTCCTGTGAAGATTTGGCTCTGATTCTCAACCTCTTCCAGTGTTGCTTTGAACCTGGATAGAGTTTTATTTTTCCAGTTTTCATACAAGCCCTGTTCTGTTAGTAAAGCATGATTGTCTAGTTGCCTAGTAATTTGGAACTGTGCAGCAGTTTTGTCTCTTCCTGCAGCCATCTTTTCCTCCTACCTCACTTTACAACTTGAGGTAAGCATCTTGGTTACTTTTCAAGGAACAGCTGATATTGCTCACTCCCTCCAGGAGCACTGTTTGACCCTGAGGGGAACAATCAAGCCAAGGGAAACAGACAAGTCTCCTGATTAGCCATGCTCTTAAAATGTCATGATATACAATGCCTACAAAATGAGCTTAGAGCACTAGGTCAAATGCCTATCTCCTGTAAACAAATGGCATTGGAAACGCCTCCTTCTTTCTGCCATAAGTCACCATTGTGCCTCCAAACTCACAAGGTAAAACCTCATTGAATTTGTGGTGTTTGCACTCTGATCACCTCTAATAGTTATCTCCAGTTGTAAAACAAAGGAAACCCTTGCTGAGTAAAGCTCTTTATATTGACTTAATCCATCCCACAACATCAGCTATGTAGGTCTCAATAAACACAGGCATTAAAACACATTCCCAGATTCACCTTTGAATAGTTTCCCACTGAAGACACTAGAATAGCAACACATATAAAAAAAATGCTGTTCTGGAGTCTAGATACTACAGATACAAGGCAATAGTGGTCAGACCTAAAGTCACATGGGACAAATTCTCTTTAGAAATTTTTATTCATGGCCCTTGGGCAACATCACTCACCTTGGCTAAAGTATCACTCTCTCTTCTTGTACCAGCAGGGCCAAGGCAGGATAGGAGAAGTCATAGCCTCCTTTCTTCTTCTGCAGATGCTCACCCTCTTCCTTTCCACACTTTTTCCCCAGAAGCTGCAGCAATAGTGGCAATGTGCAGCCTGCATTTGGCTGTGAGAAAAAATTCAGAAAAAAACCTGCATGCCTTTTGCTGAAGTGTTTCTTGACTGAACAGCTCTTCTCCTTCAATATGAAAGGAAGCAGAAGGCACCAGCAGGACAGATTCAATCTCTAGATGCTGGTAGGATGCGGCAGAATTGTCATACAACTATATGCATTGAGGAATAATTTAGAATTATTCCTACTGAGCAAAGTATCAATGAAGTCACTAAGTGAAGGAGTGCAATCCTTTATTTACTGATACATCAGTCGTTGTTTTGTCAGACATGAGTATATTATTTATATTCTGAATAAAAGGCTACATTTCTATTTTCATGCTAAATTGAAGAAACATTATTACTCAAGCTTTTGGTTTAAAGTGGAATTTGGAGATAATGGACTAAAAGATTTCTCAAGAAAAATTTTGTGCTTGTGTGGTTTACTGGCCTTTTTGTTCCTCTCTTTGCTTTGTCCTAGTTCTGGTTTTGCTTTGTTTGCTCATGTTTCTCACCTCGTGTCACCTTCCCTCCACCTCTCACCAGCTAAATATGACTTTTAGCTTGGTCTTCTAAGGCAAAAAGAATGCTCAGTTGTGCTGTTGTGGTTTTGTCCTCTTGTTCTCCTCTCCAAAGAACCTGCAAACTTAATGGCAAAATTCAATTCACTTTCACAGATGAGAAATTACCTTAGAGTATCTTGTAAATTCTATGCAAACAGGTGTCCAGGAAGAACCAAGAGATCCTGTTAGTGTCTTCCTTTGAGGAGCCAACTAAAAACTCATCCTTTAGTAGATACCTAGGAATCTACACAGAAGGCAGTGCAGGCTTCAATCGTTCTGCTGTGTACAGGGGTACCGTATGTTTCTTCAGCTTGGTGTAGGCTACTTACCTCCTTGCTTTTGGACTGTAGCATATGTCAACTGACAAAATGGTGGTAGAAGAGAGGTCTTCACATTGCAAAAATTTTGCATAAAGTCTCCTTTGGAGGCATGAGTTTATTTCTCATGTGGAAGATGCTTACGTTAAAGTTTGATGCATCCTCTGTCATGACTACAGAGAAGAAACATCAAAACCACTCAGCATCCACCCCAGGAAAAAAAGAGAACACACAAGAAGGATGTGCATTATTAAAGGCAATGCTCTGCAGTATGGAAGCAATCTTCAGGGAGCAGAAGAATTTTGTGTGCACTAACCAACAGATTTATCAAGAAATCTTAAAGGAAAACACTCTTTCTAATAAAAAAAATTCTCTGATGACGTCTGCAATATCATGTCATCTTAATTTAGTAAGAACATAGAAGAATTCTGATCATACCCAGTGCTACCACAAAACATTGTGATAGGGTATCTTTCTTTTTTCTATTGTCCCCCAAAGTGTGTATGTGAGAAGGAAGAGAAGTGTGTTTGTCTGGAGATCTGCCTTTTGCTTTTGTCACTGAGGTTCTGCAAAGTGCAAAACCTGGTGCACATACTGGTTACTGCTAGTCCACTGAAGAAGTGTGTCACCTCAAGTATCTGTTCCTCCTTCCTTAGGCCAGTGGTGAGAAGTCCTGCTTGTCAAATGCTGGGCATTACCAAAAGACAACCTCAAAACAGTTGGTACACTTGCCCCGCCAAGGGGAGCCCTGCTGCTTTTGCCCAACTTATGGCTTGGACCTCTTATGTATGAATTAATTAAGCCTGAGATTTTGTACACGTTTTTTGATATGTGCTTGCTTTTGTGTCTTGTGGGTTTTTTTTTTACTACTCCTCTTCAAATATTCCCTAGAATTTTGGGGAAAAAAAGTATTCTGTACTGTTAACATTACTGCTGTTACTCCAACTTTATCACCAAAGTGTACAATCAGCTTCGCAAGCCTTAAATTCTGTGTTTTTATCATACTTTGCTTTATTATAAGACATGATCTTTTCAGGAAAGTCCAGGATAGAAGGCGTTGGCTGTTTTGAGCTAATATAGTGTAATGATGGGCACAAAGAGATACAGATATGAGACAAATTTTACATCATGGGTGTCCAAACCATTAAGTGTTTTTCTGTGGTTGAAAAATGAATCAATGAGACAATCCAAAAGATTAATCTTATGCTATATTTGAGCAATGAGGTTTTTTATCTCCTATAAGATGCTTATGGAGAAAGAAAAATAAAGGGTTGAAAGATATTAAGGAAGGTTTATGCAAGAGTAAGAACTGGAAAGTGCAGATGATAAAATAATGTTTTTAATTAAAATAGTAGATTCAGATCCAAGATAGATGACTCTTCAAGAGAGTTTTAGGAAATACTGCCATTCCAAACCTCAAAATTAATCCTGAATTATAAAATAGAGTTTTAGAATCTAGAAAGTGCTACAGGAAGCAAGCAGATCCTTCATATGTGACTAGAGAGGTAATTTTTCTGGTTTTTTCTAGGTAAGCTGATGAGTTGAGACTGAGATGTCCTATCTGAAATTTTCTGTAAGGACAATCAAAGTTTATAAATGTGTTTGTCAGGAGAATAGCATAACATCGTGTGCTTACACATGTATCAGGAGTTAACTGCGACTATTTCAGACTTAATTCTACCAGCTCCATTAAGCTACTCCAGGGAGTGTTTTTGTGCTTGTACAGTCCTCCATCTCATTCAGTGTGGAGCAGGAGCTGTTGAAGTGTGATGGTGAATTTGCACTTTCCTGTGTATTGCAGCATATTCATTATGCAGCTGCTCTGATCCTTAAAAAAGGTAATGGATTTATCACCATTTTATTAAAGGAAGACAAAAAGAGAGGAGGAGGTTAATTTTTTAAGTGTCTCACCTCCACTTTTATTTCAAAGATCCATTACCAGTCCTCTGACTATTCTGAGTATTCTTTCTTCAGTTATCCAGTATTTCAGCTGCTGCCTTTTGTCTGAAACAGGATTATAACCTTTCCATTAGCACTTCCTTCTTAATAGGAGGTCTGGGTGGGAAGTGCTGTTAAAGCAAGTAGGTATGAAACTGGAGGGACTGCAGTTCCTGAGCAAAGACTACTATCTTTGGGTCTGGATGCTCCTCTGATTTACAGTGTTCCTTCTCACCACTCTTCAGTAGTTCCAAGCACTTCAGTAATTTTACTGCTGGTGAACACTGTAAGAGGGATAAGAGTAGGTCCTGGTGGCTTTGAATAGCTGGGCTTCAAAATGTGGCTGCTATGAGCAAAGAGAGACCTGCCCAGAGTCGGCGTCTACTTTACTGCTTCCCTACAAATTTCTATTTTTCCCCAATAAAACCACCAAGGACTGAGTTTGTTCTCAGTTTCGCTGTGGGTGTTGCAGAGCTGCAGTTGCATTGGCATAATCCAGGGCCATGGAATCTGTGCTTGGGCTGAGGTGCCCCATCAGAGAGGCAGAGCAACTCTTTACCACTGGTAGGAGCACTAAGCCACTGTGATGGTTTTACAACCCTTAGGGTATAGGAGCTACTACACAGACAAGTCCTGTTCCTAGAGGGAAGATACATTCTTGGTCCATACTCACTTTGAATGAGATCCAAAGTAATAACCAGAGAGAATCCATTTGACTTCAGTTTGTGTAAAAAATACAAATTTTTGCTTTGGTGCAGATTACAGTGAGACAGTATCGCTGGGACAGTAGGAAAGATAAAGTCAAGAGTCTGATGCTTTTTTTTTTTTTTTTTTAATAATGACTATTATCATGGCCTGGAAATGACAGGGCTGCAAGTATAGATGGATCCATTGCTCTGGAGACAGTTTGGAGAAAGTGAAAAAGAGTGCTTTTTCACATCCAATTTGGAATAAGGCAGCTCGGTAAAGTTATTTGTGGGCCTTTAGACTGCTTTCAGCACGGAAAGAGGATTTCGTTTCTGAGTGAAAACTATATAGAGACATTTAATTACACTACAAAAAATATACACAATAAACAAGTCTATTTTATTTTATTTTATTTTATTTTATTTTTCAGACAAATATACTAGAGAGCCCTAGAGGGAAAATATATTTTAGTACTTTACTGTTACAATTGCAATTTATGTTAGTCTAGTGTCTTTCATACAAGAAGTACCATATCATAAAACACTTCACAGTCTGTTTATCAATACAATAAACTGAGAATATTGCTCAATTTACTTTATTAGAACTTGCTGAGAGATACAAAAATAAAACTAGCTTGGATTGCTAGTATTATTTTTTTTAAGCAAGCGTAACATTAAAAAGAATAAGCATATCTAGATACAGTCTTAGTTATGAAAAAGTGTAAAAAAGCTTCAGGTAACAGGAAAGCATTGATCTGAAGACAGACTTCTCATCAAAGAAGTTCAAGAAGTGGCTGGATTGCAAAGTATATAAAGAAATTTTAGTGAGGCTTAGACCCAAATAGAGCTATTATAATACCACTATTTTTACTTGCTTGAATTGTGGGATATTATTAGTTTTGTTTTTATGGCCAGCTATTGCTGGAGTTTGCTTCAGTAAATATTTTTGTGATACTGCAGAATCCAGCAACAAAGCTTCAACATGGGTACTCATATGACAATTCATAATGCAAGCATTTTTATTAGGCAAGAATTTGCATATTTCCATACATATTTTCCAAATACTAATAAGCAGTATCAGAGTCAGTCATGAATGCATCATGGACAGTAACCAGTTTGGCCCCAGAACTTAAGAAGATATGGACATGAATTTCTTATGTTTTAAACCATTTTAACTACTTTGACTACAAATGCTTAACCTGCCTCAGAAACTGTTGCCAGTTATATTATAACACACTCACCTAGAGTGATTGGGCAATGAAAAACCACTGTGTCCTCACACAGATTTTACTGTGCAGTGGTACTGTGCATGTGTGTATACTTTTAATGAGTGTCTGAAAGGCACTTTTTTCCTAATTTGAGATGATAAATACAAACATGCATTAATTGTTTTGAAGTTTATTGAATAGTGTTCTGCAACAACATCATTGCTAGTCAGAGTTAAAGCTGTTTGAGAGCCTGAAGTAGGCTCTTCCATATGTTAATAGCTTTTCATTTTTTTTTAAGTTTAATCTCATTTATAGGGCTCTGTTTTGTGACATGATTGAAGTATTTTCTTAAGTTGCTTGCTATTAATACTGCAAGAAATACTCTCAAATTTTCCTCCATAGTAGTGCAGTTTATATGTTTTCACTCTATCTTATTATGAAATTAATTGAAGGTATACTTGCTTTAGATTTTCTAACCACAAACTTAAAATTAGCCCTAATTTCATGCTGTGTCAATTTATTACAATACTTGTTCTTTCTACATGACTATTTGTATATCTCTAAAATTCTGTTTTGCCTTGCTTTGCAAACAATTGTTATCATTAAAACCACCAACATTTCAAAATTGTGCTTGATATTTTATACATATGTATAATACTGCACTCTATCATCAGGTCAGGAAAGACAAGCAACAACTGAATGATATTCGCTGACAGGATTAAATTCAGGAACGCAAATATCTGTGCAATAACAGGCGATTAGAACAAATAAACTAGTTATACACTGAAAAAAATCCAGTCCAGCTGATTCTTTAGTGCTAATTTCAACATAAAAATAAGTGTTTGCTATTTCAGTTACCATCAGAGACTCTTCAGGAATGCATGCATAAACCCAAAAGGGAGAAGTGCAATACCCATCAAATGCTTGGAATGCAAATATATACATTATCCAGTATGAGACTGCCTGGTGCAACAAGGTGAGTTCTGGAGACTGGGAAACTCAAGTTCTGAAACACAGGGTTATTGTTTTTCTAATTGCTTTGGACACCTCCATGTTATTTAGTAGTTACATGTTCAGTAACAACAGTCTTTTGCAGTAACTTGCAGACAAGATGACATCAGTGCAACACTGCAAGAACCAGAAGACTGTGAGCTCTATTTGTGTTTCTGTCAGCATTTAATTGAATTGTCTGTGAGGAATTGCTAGGCCTGGAGCAATTACTATCAAGAGCAGAACTATTAGTTTAAATCTTCCATACCCTCTTTCTTGTACAGAAACCACTTTTTGTAGATCTCATAACTTCACTTGCTTCCTAGAGTTAATCACGTTCTTCAGCACATGCAAGATCATGTCCCAGGCTGGTCAAATAAGGAAAACTATAATTTTAAGAATCTTAGTATTTTTAACGGTGTTATTTAAGTTCCAGAGCTTCTGGTTTCCAGTTTTCAGAATTCAGTAGATAAAACATCCATGTTTGACAATACTTCATGGAAAACAGAGTTTGGTGGCTGCTCATGCCAGAATAAAAGGTCAAACCCATAATTTTTCAATGACTTGACTACAGACATACAGACTCCATTAGAAAGAGGACCTGTGGTGTTCAACTTAGCCTAAATTATGGCCTGGCTGAGGGAAAAAGAAAATAATACTTCTTTCTTCACGCTGCTAAGTTTCTCTGAAGTGCAATATTTTACACCTGCTTTTCTCTTTGTTTGAATACGCAAGATGCAAACTAGTGGCAGTCCAGACCCTAGAAGTGTCTTGAATCAAAAACAAACAAAAAATGTGTAATCTGTCTTGCAGGTGTGCAGTATTACTAATTCTAGTGTTTGCACGTAGTATTTAACACTCTGAGAAAATGTGGTTTCCTTCAGCAATGTCATTCAGAGGTATTCCTAAAAAATGGTGATAGGATAAAATAGCAGCCCAAGAGTGAGAAGGAATAAATAAGATACTCAAAGAAAATGGTGACAAAAGCAGACAAATATCAATTAAGCCTTAAATATTGAAAAAGAAAAGAAGTTTAAGGTACCATCAAAGAAAAACAATTGTGCTATTAAAGAAAAATCATCAAAGAAAGAAATGAGAGATTAGTCCAGAGGAAGAAAGAAACCATCATAACAAGGTGGGAAACAATAGAACAAAAGGTAAGGGCTGAGAAGTGTTTCTGTCTTGTTCAAATATGAGTGTGCATGTAGCATTTGGGAATAAAAATATTTTGCTTTGAAATTTGCATTAAAAAGAAACCTTTATCACAATAGAAGGAAAATTAAAGCACGTGATGGTGAGGGTGGAGGGAGCAGGGAAAGGAGCCTAAACCACACAAAGGAAAAGGAAAATATCAGGAAGAGAGAGAAAGGGTAGGATGCTAATGGAGACAGACTACAATGGTGTGAGTTGGCATAGAGTATGTAAATGTATGTCATATGCTAGAAACATCTATCTCATAGAAAATCACAAGGCAGAGAGCAGGAGATTGGAGGGTAGTGGGTGATCTGGGAAGGGGAGGAGAGTAAAAAGTTTGCCACCAGAAACCGAACAGGGTATGAAACTGAACACTTAACACTGGCTTGCTGTAGAAAACATAAAATAATTTCTACTGAATGACTGGCTGAGATAACTTCTGATATTCCATTGCTTTAGGTAGGATAAAAACGTACAAATGTATCTTCATTCTCTGAGGCATAAACCAATCTTTAATTCCCTTGGTTAAGAAATAAACTCTTATTAAATTAATGATTTGTTAACATACTGTTTACTTATACGTTGTGCTGAAGTGTCAGAGACAGGCTATTGGATTAAATAGTTGGAATGCCTGATTTTACTGTGCCCTTGTAAAAAGAGTACAAGAAGGCAGTTTTAGTCACTCCTGTTTGTCTTGGCTTTCATACCTGGAATGTTATAAGCCTCTGTAACAAAAGACCTACTTCCTTCTCTGCTTTTGAATGCATCCTTCTATCACTCTACACGCATGTATTCCCAGTCTTGCCCCCATTTTCAGTAGGAACACTTCTATATAGAGTTTGTATTTTTCCTCTATTGATTCAATAAGCAAATGTCCAAGTTCCCACTAAAAAAAAATAAAAATGGAAAAATCTGTCTCAGATCTTTGCAGTTACACCCCTTCAGAGAGCAAAGAGTATTCATGGGGTGCTGTAGGAAAGTGGTAATCTACATTACAGCTGTAAAAGATTTTGTGGACATGGCTTGGCAGCATGTTGCCATGCTGTGCAGAACAGAAGGGCTGACCTGCCTCTTTCTTCTAGCTCCCTAGGACCAGCTGGGCAGTCATCTGCTGTGAAATATGAAAGTGCGGCAAAGGGATTCTGTATTTGCAAAACACTCACAACTTCATATGCACATTCATGTAAAACTTCATTTGCTCCTCTCTTTCTTCTTGTCAGTTTTCCATTTTAGTTTACACATTTGCATGGCTTCTCAGAACGTCCTCGAACTGCTCAGCAAAAAGGAGCCTAATAAAACTACGAAAGTAAATATTACCAAGTTTTGTAAAATGTAATAACCTTTGTAAAAACATAGGTGGAGGTGGTAGTGGAAGGAGCAAGCTGGAAGGCTGAGTTAGGGGCAATGAGGGCAGGGAGCAGACACTGAACTTCAACTGAATTGCAAGGGCTAGTGCATTCTTGCTGGTTTCCGGTCCAGCCTGGCTTCATGCCACGGATGTCAGTAGACTTCATTGGACAGCTGAGGTTCTTCTGTTTTCCTGGCATTGCTGTGGCTCCTTGTGAATTACAGAGGCTCCAGTCTTGGCTGCAGCAGAGCTGGTTCATTTACGCCACTGTTTTGTCTGTAAAAGACAAAAAAGAGGGATTTCATATCTGAATTTCTTCCAACTGTTGTGTTTTCCAAGTCAATATTCCTCTTTTTTTTTTTCCATTTTTCAGTGCTAAGTTTAAGACAGGATGGCTTTGCCTTGCAAGCTGAAAAATAAGTGTGATTATAAAGGGAAAGAGACTGTAAATGCCAGAACTTGTTTTCCTTTAAGACTGCACTAGAAGGAAACTACTTCGTCTAGTAGGAGAATGGCTGGAGTGGAAGGACTGTGGCCTTGATCAGCCTTTGATTTTCCGGCTGTAAAGCAATGTGGCACAATTCAGGTCTTACTCTGTCATTACCTTCTTTTCACCTCCAGCTCTAACCCGAAGGATTCTTAGGCGAAAGAAAGGTAAGTTCATCCTTCCTGCCCTTCAAGCATTGAGACCCTCTTTCCAGGCTGAGGGAATCCATGTGAATGGATTTTTTCCCCCTTGTGACTAAACTGAGATCAACTGCTCATATAAAACACCAAACAACAATGATTTTTTTTTTCTTTCTTTCATCACTGATGATGTGGATCACAGTTTGAACTAGCAGCAGTCCCTTTTCCCCTGCCTCCCAACCCCACATCCTGCAAAACTTTTATTTGTTTTTAAACTTGTTTGACTTCTTCCAGCAGAAGACTATTAGGTAAGCAATAAGTGAGATAGGGTCAGATGAGGAGGAAAGCTGAATCCCAGAACATAGAGCTAATCTCATAGCCTAGCTAGAGTGACAGACTAATAAAAGGCCATTGAGTAGTGTCTGTGTTTGCCACAGATGTGCAGACACATTCCTATGATCACTCACCTTACCCCTGACCCATGCCTGGCACTGTGCTCGTTTTCTGGGAGATGGATACTCCCTCGTCAGTGACCACAAGATAATATTTTGTCATACAGCTATTAGAACTAGAATATGAATAACCTGATCGCTCTGGTAAGAAAGTGATATTTATGGGTTGTAATCTCAAATGTAAGAGAAGTCACTGGCAAAAGGTGTGCAGGAAGTGGAAGCTGTGCAAAGACCTGCTTGTTCCCAGATGGTTTTAGGATCAATGTTACAGCTCCCCACTCCCTCTAGAGAAGGCAGGATGGAAACCATGGTAAAACCCCGTAGGGCGAAGGGTTTCAAGTGACTGTCTCCAGCCTCTTCTGGCTAGTTTCAATGATGATCCTTGAGTCAGGCTCATGTGACCTGAGGCATCTTCTACTATGAAGCAAGAAAAAGGATTTAATTACAAGGAACAGATAATCTTTGTTCTAATGCCTTTAATGCTATCACTTTCTCTGCATCTGCTTTATACATAATAACAGCTTAACTTTCATTACAAATATATATATATTTAAAAAGGCAATATCTTCCTGTCACCACATAAGCAGCCCTGGTTTCATTCATTTGAAGTCATCATTTCTCTCTGGCTACAGGGTATTATATCCTATGTCATTCCACATAATAATCCTCCAGGAATATATATATATTTCACCGTTGTTATTGGGATTGCTTCAGTCAGCAAGTTCCTGTAGAACGGAATGGCAACTGATGCATGCAGAAAGTTAGCAATAAGCTGTATTTCTTCTGTTGGTATAATAAGCTGTATCAACACTACCGATGTTACCTGGCTCTTACTTTCACAGTGCAGGACATGCTGGCTTCAGTGAAGTTTTACCCAGCACTCATGGGTGAGAGAGGAGCTGAGTGTTGTAGACAGAGTTATCTTTGCTACCCAGTAGGCATTCTCTTCAGGCTGGGATGAGGTACATAACCGTCTGTGGGATTATCAATGGTGCACCTCTGCATGGCTAAAAAGAGGAATTTCATTTCCCCACCTGTCACTAGTCTGCCATGAGAGCTGAATTTGCTTTGAGAAAGGTCAGGTACAACCTCTGCATGCCAGAAGTAAGGAATCAACAAGTAGTGTTAGAATATCTGTCTGTGGAGGAGTAAAGCACAGAATGTCTCATTTGGGCCTGTTTGTCTCATTACGTTCTCTTTCAGTGTGAACTCTTCAAGATTTCTTGTAAATAGTACCTGTTACTATCAGGCTCAGAGATAATTAACACTTGTAGTATAAACAAGGACTTTTTTATTTACTTTGAATTCTTAATGTAATAGCATAAACTGTTGTTCCTTATTAGTTCAGGAAGTCTCTTTACTTGCAGCAAATCTGAAGGGCTAGTGCAGAAGTCTCCTTGACGCACCAGTGTTACTTCATAGGCAGTACAGAGCAAGCCTGGAAGGATAACTCTCATCATGAGTTTTCCCGGTCTGTAGAGGAAAAAAGTGATTCCCCAACTGGTATACCAGAGAAGGAGCAGGTTAACTTTATTTGAAATTCCGTCAGCTAAGAATTTGATCTCAATAGACAAGTGATTTGAACCGCTAGAGCAGATGGGTTGATGCTCTAAATCTCATGACACAAAGCTTATAATATTTTTTTCAAACCACAATGATGAACTAACAACTCTTGTCTCCGTTTTTAAGTAACTTTGTGCCTCAATAAGGTGTAATGCAATGCTTCAGAAGTTGCTAACAGATCTTTGGCACCATGGGTATTATAAGTCATGGGCATCTGCGCTGTTAAGAATAAAAGATGAATTCCTGAATTCCTGACCTAAGTAGATCAATAACAAAAGGATTTAGCCTCTTAGCCTCTGGATATGGATGATCGGTATACTTTCCTACATTTTTTTGTTTTCCTTGATATTATATCTTAAAAAAAACCAAAAAAACCCCAACTTCCTTCTGACAAGGTGTTCTGCATTCTTCCTGATAATAGCTCCAGGCAAATGTATCTATCACACAGAATGTAAGGCATTTCTAAGGGGAGTTGTCCTGGTCAAGATATAATGCCAAGGTGGTGGCAAAATGTCAAGTCCTCTAGTACCCATTCCATAAAAATCTGTTAGTTTGGAACAGGTGTCTTGAGTTTCAGCATGAAACTAATGAAGTGAGAAATGGGTAGATTTGCCAGTCTTTACTGTGGTGGGAATTTTATTGCTTGAGCAAGTAATTAAATTGTCCACACACAAACCACTTCACAATAAAAAATACATTTATGACGGGATATTTCTTTTCATCTTGATGAAACAGACCCCCAGATCTTTTGCAGGCTCTGTGTGTGTGTAGGTTCAAGGTGAGTAATCATATTGTTTAGAAATTATGCTATTACAGTATCCATGTGTGCAAAAATTATACAACAACAGAAAAATACTTGATGTCCAATATTTATATTACAGAGCAGTGGGGAGAGTGAATTCAGAGCGGTGGTTACAACGAAGTTGTGTATTTATATATTAACAATGGGATTAAAAGTTTTGTTTTTTTAAAATACTGATATTTATGCATTTTTCTAAATGTTGACAAAAAGCATATGTTTAAATGGTTACTTGAACATTAAGCACGTTATGAAAGAACAATCTGACTGGATCTCAAAATTAAAAATGTCATTCCCTTTAAGTATTTCCATTTACATCCCTGTCTTAAAATTACATTTTCCACCTTGAGAAAGATTCAAGGAGGACCCCACATCATCCCGGAATTTCAGCAATCTTCAATTAACAAAAGTCTAAAACTTTCCAAAACAGTTGTCTTGATCACTGAGTTATCCTAGCTCTACACTCTGATAAAAATCTCAGGCTGTTCTTTCGTTTATTTGTCTCTCCATTTATCTGCCTGCCTCTGTAGATACAAAAAACAGAATTAAAAACATATTACACAATGATGAAAGTTTCCTCAGAAAGTCACCTCTGGGCAAAGTGTAACCAGGGAAAATTCCAGATAGCACAGGATGTTTTCTTTTGCTTCAGAAAATACCAGCATTTTAAAAGGAGTGTGATAAAGGATATGCCCGCTCAAGCCACAGCAAGCAATTAAGGAAAACTTTGTTTTGGATGCTCATGAAATGCAGCCACTGCAACAACAGGCACTCAAACCAGGCAGACTTGTGCCAATGTTCAAGAGAGTAAAAACAACACACTTAATTTAATGCAGTGACACACTTGAGAGTAGTCAGGGAGTTCATCCTGTCTTGGTCTGGAGTGGGGGAAGGATTCTCCTTGGGCTCTTCTTGGGGGCCAAGGATGGCAGACAGGTTCTGGGATGTGGGTCCCCATCACTCAGCCTTCTGCCATGGCTCTGGACAGTCACCCAGCACTTGCAACTGTAGGCCTGGGCTTGCTTGGGGCACTCAGTCTGCCCACACAAGCAAGGTGTAAGTGAGTTTCATGCCGTGAAAGTTATATTCTTCTCATTCCAGTCTCTTCCAGATGCCTTTCATCTAGCAGGAGCCTTTCATCTAGCAGGATCTTGGGGAAGCAGGATACCTCCAGCTTTTGTTTAACAAGTTGCTTTACAAATGCTAGCTGAATACTTTTTTTCCTGAAGTATTCATTTTCTGGCTACAGAAATATAGCAGACACTATTTTCCTGTGCACTTAGGATGCGTGACCTCAAAGTTTTACTTTGTGCCAGGAGGGAATGACGTGCCCCTGCTGAAATCCCCCCCTTTTCCCTTTTTGGGAAGAGCCAGGTAGCAGCCCTGCACCTCAGTGCACTGTATGGTAGGAAGTCCAGGTGGGGGACCCCACACTGTCTGGAAAGGGAAAAGTTCCTCAGTCTCCTGGCCCATCCTGGCCAACACTGTCATTGTATTCCAACCTGATAATGGAAGAGCAGTATATCTTATCTTCCTTTGCATCCCAGTATTTATTCTTGAGTTACTCATGGCATTAAAGAAATATCATCTCCATCTTTGCTCTCAGAGCAAAGGTGGCAATGGGAACTTGGCCTCAGATTGTTTCCTCTGATGATGGGGTGGCACAGATTTTTCAGAAGATTCCACCTTTATCCTTGGGCATGTAAATACAGTATCTGTTTTCTTTTTCAATTGTTTGTGTGTCAACAGTGAGACTGGATGCTAA
Organism: Cuculus canorus; assembly: GCF_017976375.1. Classification (NCBI taxonomy): domain Eukaryota; kingdom Metazoa; phylum Chordata; class Aves; order Cuculiformes; family Cuculidae; genus Cuculus; species Cuculus canorus. The sequence continues at coordinate 116,410,634 of NC_071401.1, read as the reverse complement.
ACACATCTGGCTATTTTACTGAGACGTCGAAAAGTGACATGATCTTCAGAAAGGTGTAAAAATGGGGGCTTGGAGGGTAGAGGAGAAAATGTAATGAATCAGTAGCATATTGTACATTGAGTGTTGAATTTTTCCTGCTGAATTCATTTGTGTCACTGTAGGTGACACACTACTTCTACAAAGAGTAGAACAGATTGGAGGGAGTTCAGTAGGAAGCAGTAGGTACTGGAAGTGGAAGGAAAGAACTCAGGTGAAATATTGTAATGATTCAATAATCTAATGTGTCACTAGTTAGTGCCCAAAACGAAATTAATTTATAAAAAGCAATAAATGTTTGAAGTGTGCAAACATCCATGAGTGAAAGAAATGTGGTTTGATGTACCCAACTAGGATCAAGAGGCATGGGGATATTCAACTTTAGTGGCGACACATTTAATCCAAAAAAATCAAGTTAGGGTTTTCAGGTGGCAAGACACCTGAAGTATCTTACAGAGGAACTACTAGAAATCCTTATTGTTTGTGACTTCTAAAAGCAGTTTGAACAAAATACTGGCATAGGTCCTGTGGAAATCAGTCCTGCTCCTCCAGAATGAGAGTGACTTAGTAAGTCTTTTTACATAGACTGTGGTATGTTCAACCTTAATTAGGCTTTAATATAAAAGAAAATTCTACAAGTGAACTCTTGACATGAAAGGTTGCTACACTTGTTAATTCTTTGACTTTCTGGGTCTGAAAGAAAGGTTTCTTGGGTAGACAACTATACTACTCTTATGTTTGTCACTGACCTGCTCTATGACTGTTGGCATGTAGCCTTTACCTTTCTGTCATGCCTCTTTCCAAAAAGACAGATACAGTTAAAGCAGGAGCCTTGATGAGCTCAGGTTTGGGAAACCAGAGCCATGTGGCATGCACCTGTGCTGTGGGCGATCAAGCACCAAGAGAGGGGATTCATTTTGTGTTTACATGTAGACAGTGTACCTTCACCATGGTTAAAATGGCCAGTGTGATGTGTAGTGTAGTATCTCTCCCTCGCTTATACTGAGTGAGAGATAGGCCACCCTGCCAGAAATCGGGGAATCCCTCGGGCTCCTCTGTAATCAAGAGAGATGTGAGTCATCTTAGAAGATTTCTGGGTGTTGTGGAGATTATTGCTATTTCCTACTCATTGCCAGAGACAGGCAAAAGACTAGTTTTGCCTCTTTCCTTACATGTTCTTTGTTAGACTTCAGTTGTGAGCAGTAGAAGTCAAATAGTGAAGGACACATTATGGGCGGGAGGGATTGCAACTCTTGTTCCGACAGTGGAGCCGGTACATTAACTTTCAATGTTTTTATGAACTGAAGAACCCTGCAGTAGCACCAAGTCAACTTATCAATAAGCCAAGGCTTATCCTATGCTGTTATCTTCAGGAGCATCAGAGCTCAATAAGTAAGGTGCTAAGTATCTACTAGAACATTGTTAAATACCACTTTTGGTCTAACCTCTTAAATTATTGTCTAGTCTCAAATTTGCCATGCATTGCGACATCAGAGAAGACAGAATACACTACAGGTCAGTAGATCTTTCCTGCTGCTTCTGATTCCCAAGTTCTGCAAGAGTTTGTTCTGCGAGCTGCAGGCTTTGAAATAGGAGAAATAATGAAATCTTAGCCCACCTTCCAAAGATATAGTACTGGTAAATGGGGTTTTGTCTCATGCTGTTGTGTATTGTGTGTTCTGGAGACAAGTAGCCATCAAATACTCTTTCTGTCAGATTCACAAACTGTGAATTTATCACACAATTGTCTTGACTAACTTGTATCATCTATAAACTCTCTAGATTATGGCAGTGATTTAAGAATACTAAGAATACTCTCCAGAATTTTTTTTTTTTTTGGGGTGGGGAGGGAGGGCAGGGAAAAATCAACATGCCTTCAAGTGGATTTATTGTCCCTCTATTTTTTTCCTTTTTCTCCTCCTGTAATTTTACCGTATGTTAGGTGTTATGAAATAAATTCTTTGTATTCATTGTAACCCAATAATAAGGAAAATTATCTTTGTCCTTTTTCTGAAAGGTCTTGTTAGAAAACTCACATCTCCTTTGATTAAATCAAACAGCAGGGTAACTTGAGTCACTCAGCTGTTACTTCACCTATAGGCATAATTACCATTAGTAATAAAAAACAAAGTACACTGGAAAGTTCCTAGTGCCTGAATTTGTTCTGCATACCATATGTGTTTATTAATTTCCTAATAAGAATTCAAGGAAGCAGGGAATAATAAAAGAAAATAACTGTTAATGCCCTCTGCCTATGCTATGTTTCACTTTCTATTACAGCTCAGCTGCAGTCCTGTTACTATGGCTGAGTAATACGTTTCTTAGGTTTGAGGATGGCTCACAAAATTCAGATGCTCACCGGAAATTTCAAGGCCATTTTGTCATCTTGCTTTTACCTATGTTCCTCCTTTACTCTTGATTTCTGAAAACAGTGAAATTTCCCTTTTCTTAGGATACTCTGATTAGTTATTTAGTTAATAAGGCAATGTGCGCTCGCAGCTCAGAGGGCCAACTGTATCCTGGGCTGCATTAAAAGAAACGTGGCCAGCAGGTCAAGGGAAGGGATTCTACCCCTCTATTCCTCTCTTGGGAGACCTAACTTGGAATACTGTGTACAGTTCTGGAATCCTCAACAAAAGAAGGATATGGAGCTGTTGGAATGGTCCAGAGGAGGGCTACAAAGATAATCAGAGAGCTGGAGCACCTCCCATACGAGGACAGGCTGAGAGAGTTGGACTTGTTCAGCCTGGAGAAGAGAAGGCTCAGAGGAGATCTTATAGCGACCTTCCAGTACCTGAAGGGGGCCGACAGGAGAGCTGGGAAGGGGGTATTCATAAAGGCTTGTAGTGACAGGACCAGAGGGAACAAGTACAAACTGGAGAGAAGCAAATTTAGAGTAGACATAAGGAAGAATTTCTTCACCGTGAGGGTGGTGAGGCACTGGCACAGGTTGTCCAGGGAAGCTGTGGATGCCCCATCCCTGCAGGTGTTCAAGGCCAGGTTGGATGGGACCTTGGGCAGCATGATTTAGTGGAAGGCACTTGCCCTGTTCATGGCAAGGGAGTTGGAACTAGATGATCTTTAAGGTCCCTTCCAACCCTAACTATCCTATGACTCTATGATTCTAATTTAGACTTTTCTGGAAGACACTACTGCTCAAATGTGAATTTGTGAGGCTGATTTCAATTTCAAGCAAGTTATAAGCTGATTCACTTTGTAAGGGAAGGGGCAGGGGTAGATATTTCTCAAATTCTCTCTCCTTTATCTTTGGAGACCTTGCTTGGACCTTTTTCTCCCCAATGTCCTCACTAAGATATCCACATAACAATACCTAACTCTTCAGGACAAAGTATAATGTAAAGCAAATACAGATGTGCAGCATAAAAAGTTGCTAATTTTTAAAACGTCTTATAAATTTTGTACTCAACATGAAATAACAAATATGTGAAGCGTGTCCTAGGTATTTTCATGCCTTTCTACATTGCAAACAAATACCTTATTAGCCTTCTTAGCTATCTCCTTGGTGAATAAGCACGAAGTCACTCTCCTGTCCTGCTCTTAGCAATAAGGTCCTGAGCCTTATTTAAGGCACAATACAGCATTATAAGAAAGGGCTCGGCCTGTGCCCAGTTTTGAAGATAAAGTTTCATATTTCACTGCTATTAATCTAACAGTTTCTACAAGCACTAAACAAACATCCCCACACCTAAAATCATCTCCCAATAGATGTAGAAAAAGTCTGCCATATCAGATCATACATCTTCAACCTGTCAAACATCCTGGTTAATCATTCTTTGAGTCATAGCATAAATATTGAGTACTAATAAATCTGCCAACTCAGATTTATCTGGTTTTGCATTAGTCAAGAGTGGTTTAAATAGTGTGTTTCTATTTATTGCCAATTAATAACCTCACAAGTTCAGATGCAGTGTTGGTCTAAAGGGGACACTTGAACAAATCAGATGGAGACCATGACAGAAGTAGTTTGTAAGCATCAGGCTTTATTCGTGTGTGGTGTGTGAATAAGAATTACAGTTCCTTGAGAACACCTATGAACATAAACATATTTTATGGTTTTTGAAAGTGAGGAAAGATTTGCAGAGGTTTTATTTTTTCCAGTAATTTCAATGTAATTGCAGCAATGTTGTCAAAGATAAGTTATTTCTGTTGCAGAACTTTCTTTGTTCACCAATCCAGAAAAAAAAAAAAAAGTTGACATCTTAGATTCTCAGTAGCATTACAAAAAAAAAAAAATCCCTAAATTTTATGTGACCATCACCTATCAAGCTGTGCAGAACATGTGAATGATCTGTGTGGTCAGTAACAACACCTGAACTCTTTTGATAATCACTTTCGTGCTTTAACCAGCAGGTTACGCTCACTACTGAAACACATACAGCCTGCCCAGGTGTGCAAAGTGTGTCTGTTTCTCAGACGTTGCCTGTCTCAGGTACTTGCAAACCACAGTGAATTGGGCAAGTATGGGGGAAGGGAGGAGGTACAGACGTCACCAGCCATCTGTCAGAGTCTTTTTCAGGTTATCTGATTATGGACAGGTTTGTCTGCAATTTTGAGCAAGGAGTAAGCATTATTAAATAGATGTCTGGCTTAAAAGAATGCTTTGCTATTGCAAATTTAACACTTGATTGACACCCCTGGCAACTGGAGTCTTCTCACTCCCTGTGGGAAAAGGGAACCTCAGGCCTTTACAGGCAGCACACACACCTTCTCATGGTTCTCCTTGGGTGTCTCAGCCTGGGAAACTGTGCTGGAAGTGAAAAATGGGTTTGGTCTTTGGGCCCACTAAGACTGTTCAATAGACAGTTACTAGCATATGGTCAAATATTCCCCAGTGAAAAATTCCTCTGCTGGTTTGGTCTTTTTTTCCTGGCAAGCAGAAAGGATCAGAATGTCTGTAGAGGATGAAATGCATGCAGCAATCCTATCTAACTTCAAAAAACCCTCTCTCTTTGTAATGCGGAAAGACGCTTGAGAGACACACACACACACACAGAGCTAAGGCTGGATATAGGAAAGGCCATTTCTGCAACACTACAGGAAGTAAAGACCTGACACTCAACAGAGAGGAACTAGTTAGCAGAAGAGTGGAAGTGGGGATTTGTGAATAGCCACATAAAATGTAGACTATGGGGAGGAAATGATTAAGGCTTTCCATTTAATAGGAGGCTTACTCATGAATTTCTCTCCTGGTCAGCTTATATTATTTTATCTCGATTGCTAATTATTTACTTAAAATATTCTATTGGACGCCATGCTCTGTAGTATCATTGCAATTTTATCTGTGGGGAAAAAAAAACATTGGAATGCAGTTAAAGAGATCAGCAATTCAGACACAGTTGCTGAGGAATTATATTTATTACTCCACGGGTACAAGAATAAGCCATGCATTTTGAGGGTGGAATTATTGGAAAATGAAATTAATACGTTTTTCTAGACAAGGAACAAGTATTTGCAAACAGTTCAGACTTGCCTAGTCAAAATCTGCTGAGCAGAAAGCAGGAGCATGCATTGAAATCGTGTCACCTGTGCCTGCCCTTTTGTCCTGAGCTGCCATATTTTCCATCAAAATTTCTCCACTCTGCTAATGCCCTTTCTACAGTGTCATTTCCAGTTCATGAAACGCTCCTGTTCTTCTGAAAGTCCATGCTGCTACAGTAAGTAGCCCCAATGCTTAAAGATCGTGATTTCTTTGTTTCTGTAGTGGTAAATGTTGCATTGTACTTACAATCAAGTTTCTATCAAAGACCATGTAAAATGTTCACTCGCACCAAACAAACTGCATTTGAACTAACGTTATTGCAGTAGGTCAGTTTGAATTAGAAGTGACAGGATATTTAGTGTTACAGAAAAACAAAAAAGAAAAAAAATAGTTCTGTTAATCCAGCAGCTAGGGAAAACTGAGTAAAAATCCTCCAAAAGGCCTTTATCATTTTAAACCAAAGTCAGTTACACAGTCTGGATAAAATGAATGGTATAAAAAGAAAAAGGCAATAGAGACTTAGAATATCAGTCCCTCTTGGGCTGAGATTTCACTAGACTGTTTTTTACTGTTTCTAATAAAGTATCATCCAGCCGACATCAGGACTCCATCATGCTAGGGTTTATCTGCCTTATGGTCCCTGAGCTGAAGAACTGTTTGCATTGCTTGCAAATAAACGCAGGTTTCTAACAGGACAGCTAGTTACTTGAAAACATAGTTTGATGAAAACAGATTCTCTGTGAAAAAATACCATTTCCAAGCTCCAAAAAACCCCAACACTCTGGCCTTTTTCTTTAAAAAGACAAAGAAGCATTGGAATAAATTTGACCAACTCACAGTGTAACTGCATATTAGCTGTTTAAACATATTGTCTGGGATTGATTCTTAACAACTCATATGCACAAGTATGAAATGGAATAATTTCTTTATGTGACAAAAGTAAACTAGCAGTTTTAAACCATAAAATCAGCATTAAACACAGAGTTTCTTGTGGCTTCCATATGATAAAACAGCAAAACTTTTGAGGGTCCTTTCTCTGTAGGTATTCTTAAAGCAGAAAAATATTCAAGACATGATTCCCCTGAAGCTGAATTGTTTAATTTTAACATAATATATAACAGTATATATATTTATAATAGATAACATAATCTGTGGATCTGGAGCAAGACACCTGTATTTAAAAGCCATTTTTTCACTACCATGCATCATTTCAGAAAAACGCATTTCACTATTGTGTGTATAACACTGAAGTCTGAACTTGAACTCAAAGACTTGTGTTCTATATTCTTTCTTTATTTACCTGTCTGTAAACTGAGATAGAGCCTTTGTTTGTCACGATCATGCTGCATCAGCTCAACAGGAAAACCTTTGAAATGGGTTAGTTAGAGAATTGCACATATGTCCTTAGAATCGCTGGGTGCTTCTGTAATAATGTTAAAGTACTATACATGAAACACTCATTCCATGAAACCCCTTTTTCTTGTGCCTTTCAAATAGGAATATTGTATTCTCCCTCAAGAAATGGATGTATATAGAGAAATATATAGAGCTGAAATTGTTCTCTTCTTCCCTGCTGATACATTAATTCCTAAGAGTAAAAGCCTGTATTGTGAGTGTGAAGAAAGTAAGTACTGTATGAAAACCCATAATAGATTCACGTTTAAGGAGAAAAGGAAATATGCATGGTAAAATTTCTTCCAGGGCTACGGATGTTGCTTAAGTGGCAGCATTCCAGGGACAGCCCTTGAAGGCATTTGTGCTTCAGAAAGCTGCAGGGACAAAGGGATAAATGAACCTTTGCCATGGGCTGTGGCAGGGTAGAAGATGCATGAAGGGGGTTCCTGCAGAGCTGCTGACACAGTATGCAGCTTACTTTGAGTAAATTATGCCTATGTCCTCAAGCATTAATTGCTTTCCAGTTCTCCTTTTCTCCCAGATTGACACTCATTAGTTGCTGACTTAATTCTTCTGCTTGTTTAGCTATACAGCACAGGCTACAGAGTAAAGGGGAGAATCGGTACCAAACACAAGTCACCTTTTCTGCTTCATCTACTCTGCGCAGGATAAAAAAAAGGTAAATACATACAGGCAGTATAACCAAGCACATCAGAGGTGTGTGTTTATTACCATCCCTCTGTGGGAATGTGGTCCGGCAGCTTTCCAATAGAGTGATGGGCTAGGTAGTTTAGACTCTGTGTCCAAACAAAGCCCAGGCTCCTATTTCAAAACCACATTTTAAAAAGTCAGTCCACATTCTGCTGCCATTTATACCTCATGACAAGACTGCTGTTTCAAAATCCACTTCAGTGTTAGATCAAATTGTTCTTACGTCAGTAACATGTAAACTGACAGGTTTTAGCCATCTGTTGTACAGGTAGCACATAAGTGTAAACTGTTCAGTCTACTAACCCACAGCCCATATCATGCTTCTCACAGTGCTCAAGTACCTGGTGCTAGTGAGGTCAATTTATTGCATCAGTGGGTGTGTTCATCAAAATGAAAGGCAGACCATCCATCAGGAGTCCGGATAGCTAGAGGGAAGAAAAAAAAGAAACAGCTGCATGAGCAGCAGGGGCTTGATGTTCTTCAAATTTGCACCTCAAGAATCATGTCTTCTGTAGATTTCTTGGTATCGAATACTTAATGAGATCACACTACGGCCTTTCCCTCAATGGAGGATCATGTAAGATCTTTCTTCATTACCTACCTATTTTTTCATTATGTCATGGGGGATGTGTACCTCCAAGAGCTTTAATCCTTTATGAAATATGTTAGAAATTGTCTCAAAGATTGCAGTGAGGAAGGATAAGGAAGGAGGAAAAGGGATAGATGCACAAAAGTATGAGAGTGCACAGGCATCTCACATATCCATATACACACATACACATCTCTTCTTGCAACACATGGGTCTCTCTTACCTGGGTTGCTTGACTAAAATAGTTATATCTAGCTACAAGTTCTTTCATCTTTGTTTTCCAATTGTTTTTATTTGGAAAGGTCATCAACCTTTTCATGATTGTGCACCAAGTCAGATTTTAATTTGCTAAACTGGAAATAAGGCACATTGACAGATCATCAAAAGGTTTCTGGATATGTTTCATGAAAGAGGGAGAGGCTTCCAAGAACTTGGTCTGCAGTGTGTCAGTTATGAGTGTTGGGAAATGCCCCTGATTGCAAACTACCTGCCTTAGTGTGAGTGAAGAACAGGTTAAGCACTGTACCTGCTAGATGACTCTGTAAAAATAACTTGGTTCCCTGACTTTGGCTGGTCCCGCATGCACTGTTCTACATCAACCCCTTTTGATCATTAGATTAATAAAAAATGTCTTTTATTTGTTGCAGCACCAGGGGAAGTAACTAAAACATTTCAGTAAAAGAAGCAATGAAAAAGACTAATAGTGTTGTTGTTATTTTATTCAATTTCAATCACATTAAAATGCCTATGACAAAAATCCTCTGGCAACTAATTGTACAAGGTCTTGTCAGTAATAAACTTAAGTAGAGGGGAGGGAAACACCCACACCTATGATTTTTTTATTTCCCTCCTTTTTACTACTTTCCAATTAGAGCTATCCAAAATGTTACTTGTAGTAACAGTAATGAAAAGGAGAGAGGAGAAAAGAGAAAGGAAAAAAAAAACCATATAAAATAGACATTTTTTATTTTAAATGAGCATCTCCTCTGAACTAATTTTTATTTTAAAAAATCTGGGACTTACAGGTTGGCGGGGGGTTAGCAGGAGGATATGAGTTATCTTAAGACATTAAAAATTGCAGAATCAGCTTCCAACTTGGCAAGATTTTTGTCTTTGTGGAAAAAACTTAAGGATCAAAGTAATTATCTTTTCTATTGCTTTTTAGTTCAGTGTAGAAAGCTTTCACATTAAATATATCCATTTTCTTTGTGTGTAATCATGATTCATAATAGCTCTACTTCCAACCAAACTGCAGTTTATTTTGACTGATTTCAATGTGTATTGAAAAGGAATAAGTTGTCTTTTCGTGCTTTTATTAAGACTGTAGATACCAGATGTGCCTTGTTAGTAGGGTTTGCTGGGCTGAACTAAGTTTAGTCCTCTACTTTTTTTATTTGTTTGTTTATTTGCCAAATTCCGTTTTAAGCTTTATCTCTTCTCCTTAATTCTGACAGTTCTGTTTCACTGATGTTTTGCAAAGACGACTTGCACTCTGAGCTGCTGAGCTAGCTGCTGCAGGAACAGCCAATGTTTCTAATTCAGAAAAGAATGTGAAGCATGTCCAGGCTTTATTGTTCCTTTTTTGCTACTGTTTGATTTCTCTGTTTTCTTTATTTTTGGTTCCCCAATGCATTAGAGTAATATTGATAACCTTACCTAAGCATTTGTAACTAGGCTTTGATGAGAAGTCATTCATATGAAGAGAGAATTTGTGCTGACCTGGCTTTTACTTGAGGCTCTGTATTGCTAGAAATTCCTGAGTTTACTTTTCCAGGGATATGCCACACAATTTCCTATGGCTGTGGACATAACAGCATTAGCACTATGCATTTAGTAAATAAAACTTTGTGGGCAGAATTTTGGCCTAGCTTTGCTACCATCAAAATTAAACTGTTGTGCTAGCGATTTTGATGAAGGAGATCTTAGCCTAGCAGAAAACGGTTTTGAAAATCTCTGTTTAGAAAAAAGTGGTCTGGGAGGGAAATTCTTGATAGGAGCTGTATACATTTTTGTGAGATACAATCCCAAACATTAGCAGTTTTTGAGCCATAAGCAGTAACTTTGTTACCATGCTCAGGAGTTATCTCATTCCTCAATCATTTTATTAGTAAATCATCACACATTTTGTCTGACTCTTGTTATGTTTTCCCACTTTGAAGTGATGGCTTTACCCCACAAGCAGAGGGGTGAGGCTATGTTTACGCTAGAAAGCTTTGCTGCTACAAATTTGTCAGCATGCAACAGCTGATTTTGACATGTGCTTAGAAAAAAAATTTTGCTGCTTGAGCTCATACTCTGTGCGGTCTCCTGGCTGGATAGTACACTGCAGTCATGGAGCACAAGTGTTTTCCAGAATGCCCTTTTTCGTTGTTATCCTGCAGGATGTGCTTTTTCATGGTTTACAGAAAAGCACAGAGGAGAGCTAAGGAAATCATAGGTGCGTGGGGATAGTTTTCCACATTTTCTTTTCTCCACTGCTTAAAATTCCTCGCGCTCAGCAGCTACCTATCCAGTGCATGATCATAAGTCCTACTCGTGTCTATTGTCCTCTTATAGTGAGATTGCATGATTCACCTAAATCTAGTGTAATTTAAATGGATATTACCACTGTGACACAGCAGATGGGGTTTTTAAGGAAGGGAAAGCAGGTGGTGCAGAGATGGTGGGTGTGATAGAGCCTGGAAGACCTTGCAGCACCCAGGAGGGTAGGAAGAGTCTTGTACAGCCCTCCCACACAGGCTGCTAGCCTGTGATATTCTTGCAGTCTTGGGGCATAATTTATTACTTATCTTCCTTTGGGTTTTTTTCCATCACAAGTTGACTATTGCATTGAGAGGACTGTGTTTCAGCCTGGTGGGGTTTTTTGAGAGTAATGTGAGTAGTGATTACTACGTTCTTAGAAAGGTGATGAGAGAGGGCTCAAGACCCACCATGGCTAGTCCCAGGTGTGAAAAGCCGAGTTTAATGTGGTGTTGTCCATGTCTGTTCTTGTTGTCCAAAACAGATACTGGAGCCAGCTACCCTGTTCTGAGCCCAGGGCTCCTCATAGAGGGACCACGTTGTCTTACTCCACATTGAAGACAGGGAAACTTTTGATATACTGTTAAATGACTGACTTGTCTGCATCTCTCTGAGGCAAGCAGTTTCCATCTTACTGCTTCTTCTTATGTATCATGGAGTATTTGGGATAACAAAGATGATGCAGTGACTGGGTGAAGGAAATAGAATCACCTGTTAGTTTTCAAAAGCGAAGCACCAAGCAAAGTCACCCAGGAGTGCCTTTGATAGTTGAGGAAAATCTCACTTTACCACTGCGTCTCAATGTATGCTTAATTGTTGCTTATTTTTGATCCTTCTCTTTTGTAAATAGCACAAATATTTAGAAAGTTGTTGATCATTCTAGAAGGAAGAGAAAAGGACATACAAAACATCAATTGCTTCTCATGCTTTTATGCTGAACTTATTGCATGCACTGAAAATGAGTGATAAAATCTAGAAAATAAATAGACAGCACATTCAGAGCAAAGAAAAGAATCTGTGGATGTGAGAGTTGCCTGTTACCTGTTCTTGCACCACTAGAGAAGTGAAAGCTGCCCGTGGAGTTGGTTTCTTTATGTGTAGTTGTGGTTATTTTTTCTACCAGCATGCAACGGGACACCCAAGCACTGATGATTATCTCCTTGCAAACACTGTTGAGAACAGCTTAAAATGCAATGATGTTAGATTGGTCAAGAAGTGCTGCACAAGGAGAGAGGGCTCTTATTGCACGCTAGCAATGTATAACAGACAAAAGCAATTCTTCCTGAAAGAATTTTAACTAGTGTTCCATTTGCCATCTTCTGCAACAGCTTGGTCTGTTAGGAGTGAGGAAATTGGTCTTGAACTTACAGTTCAGTGTTTTTCAGTGCATGAGTACTGGGGACTTAAAAAAAAAAAAAAACAAAAACAAAAAACAAGACCTCAGGCTAAAGTCACTATCAAGTTTTTCAGGGAATTCGGTTTTATGTCCTTATGTCACTTATTTTCTTATGCTTGGGGACTGGATCACTATTTTACTAATTTATGAAATGTACTGCTGATGTATTTTTGTTTTGCAGCAGTTGAAACCCTACCAGATGGCTCACTGTGTTCTGTTGCTGCACAGCTTAGACAGGTTTTTTAAATAAGCTACCCTCTGTGTTCTTTATTTTTCAACTCTGTAAAGGACTGCCATTTCTAAAGAGGATGTGAGAGAGGGAGGGTTTGTATGATGTATTATGGGGACAAGATGTTAAATGTGTAGAATTTTATCCAAGTGTCGTGTCTTGTCTTCATTTCATGGCAGGTTTTAGCATGCTGTTTTTCAAGAGACCCATGAAAGTGTCACCACATCCACCACACTTTCCCATTCCTCAGAGATTCTTCCATCCCATTCACACATTCATAATACTACTAGGCATGAAGAGGGAGACACAGCTGAGGAGGAGGGGTTGCTCCCAAATCAGAGCAGTTTTTCACGATCTCCAGAATTTGTGTTGATTGTGGTTCTGCTTCGTCAGGGCAAGGTTCCCTGGCTGAATGCTAGCCACTTTTCTCATTGCTGTTAGTGTCTGTCCTCCTTGCAATATCAGAATTGCTGTCATTTCTCCTCTGGTTGACCTTGGAGGGGAACTGAAATGACCTCCTGTCCCCACAGGCTGAGGTGATCTGTTTTTATCCAAGAGCATAGAGCACAAGTGGCGCTCTTGTCTGCTTGGGTCATAGAAACGGACAACTGGAGAAGAGACATTTCCAGAAGACTGAAGAAATAGGTGTCTGCAGTCTGAGTCACTGGACTTGTAGAGATAAAAGTCCTAATTGTCACGATCAAGAATACAAACATTGTACGTGATTGTTTCTTGAGGGCTGATGGAACACAGTATAGCATCTATGCAGGTTATATTGACAACCATGTATTTTCTGAGACCTTGTGCTATTCAGGGAAGAAAATGTGATCAGGCTTAAAAGAGAAACAGATTTGCCAGTTTCCTGAAATTCATCTGTCAGGACCCATCTGCCAGTTGTTAAAACTTTGCAGTGTGAATCTGGGCCATGAAAGCAGTTGTTACTGCGCTAAATGTGCCCAAGAAGAAGGAACAATTGCAAGAGCTGAGTAGTAGTACATTCTGAAAAAATGTGAAACGCATTCAGCATAGCCATTTTTTTGGTTTATAACAAGGAGAAACCCTGGGTTACAGTACCACGCACTTATTCTTTTGATAATATAGTAGATAGGGTTATTTTATCAATATTCTCTCAAACTTCTAGGGATGCCTGACGTGTCTATGTATAAAAAAGATAAAAATCTGGTTTTACCTGCACACAAATAGCTAGCTTCAAGTATGTGAAATAAGTGGTGTTTGCAATGTGGTAGCTGATCTTTATTTTTCTTGGCTTTTATAAACAATAAAACCAAGGCCCCATTGGTTTATCAGTCCTAAATATAAATAAATTCCTGATTTTCGTATATCTGCAAATCTATCTTGAGTCAGACATTTTTCATGAGAAAAACAAATGTGCAAACCCTGCATAGTTCACAAAAACATCAGAATTTATAACTGTAATGTCACCTTGTATAGGTGGATACTTCCAGCTGCAGTAAAAACCTCCCATTAACATTTTAGTCAACTCTTATTTTGAATCATGAATTTGAAAATAAGAAAGTAAGCTAAAATGATGTAAACTTTAATATTTCAAAGTGTCCAATTTAGGGTTTGCATTAATTCCTTGAATAAAAGGACCCTTCTCAACTACTTCGGTACTGTTTGGATAAGGACTACATAATATATGGCTTTCAGGGTATCTTTTCCTCTGTTGAAGTAATAGCAATAATAAACTCACCTTAAATATTTATTCAGGTGTTAGACAAAGTCATCATAAATGTGGCTATTTTTTTTTAAAAAGATTTAGTCTTCAATGCATGTTGTGTGCTTCAGTTTCAGTAGAAGGCATGCAGAAACCTACTTGAGGATCCTATTTAATCAATGAACATTAATAAAATAATTTTATATTTACAAAACATTGTGTACTTTACAAAAGTGAATATTCCAACTTGGGCTCATCGATGCCCTAAATAGTCACTGACTTATAAAATGCCCTGTTAAACAATCAAATACCACCTTAACTCTTTAATTGCATAGCCAATCGCAATCAATATACTAATCACTGCTGGGAAATCTAACACTTCCTCTTCAAAATGTTAATCTGATTATTAACATAATCAATATCACATGTAGCTATAACAATTGCAAATAATGAAAGAACATTTAACACTTGTGGAGCACTGTATGGCTTCAGATTTAGTACAAACCTTTGCCTTTGGAACTGAAGCACTGGTTCTTTTGATCTGTTTGTTTCTTTGTTTTTAAATTAGCTTATTTTCCATAGAGTTAGCCATCTCCTCTTCTACCTCATCTCCCCTGCAAGGTGAAGGAAAATTAAGTCTGGTATGGCTTCTTTTTACACCTTCTTATTTTCCAATACAGCTTCTGACCAATTATTTATTCATGCTTCTCTGGACTGAAACAGCTGAATTTTGAGTGGAATTTGTGTACCTTTGGACTTGTCCATCACAGCACAATAAATGTGGCAGATACATTTTAATTGAACTTGGGAAAGAGATTCTTACTGTCTGTATGATAGTAGCTGATAACACCTAACACCTCATTCCATCTCTAGTCCCAACTGGGGAAGGTTTGTACAGACAAACTGAAGATGTACCACATCCTAGAGAATCTCACAAACTTGCCTACAAAGCTCAGATTGAAGTCAATGACAGCATTTTCCACTTGGATATAGCCTAAAATTTGTTAATGCCTGAGTATTATTTCCCCCTACATTCAAGAATTATCAAGAAGAACAACATTTTGTTTGCATGCAGATATTAAAATAAATACATTATATCCCAGGTGTTGGACTTGCACATTGGAATTACTGATTCCTTCAGTGAGATGATATCTGATATTGCCATGTGAACAGAAGCATAAAATCCTTTCATGGGATTAAACAGCACATATCTGTAGGTAGCATTATGTTTATTAGATTTTGCTCAGTTAATACATTTTCCTCTCTTTCCTGTTGCTTACTGTGGAGTGGAAAATGTGCTGATGCCACAACTGTTCCTGTAATGGTTGTTAAATACCCTGATATTATAATTGGCCAAATAATTAAGTTATGCTTGCTGCAGAATTACAAGAGTGCAAAAATCACCTTAAAATTCAGCATTAAGGATGCAGGAAAATATCTGTGAAATGATGTTCCTTTTTTAGTGGTATATATCTACCTTCTGTAATACCACGTCCTCCAAAATCATATGGTACTTTGAGGAATGACAGCCAAATTGGAGACTGTGGAGTGTATTTTCTTCAGACTACTAAAAACCAAAGGGAGGTGACAACCTTGTGGTGCCAGGGAAGGGGGAGTAGCACAGTGTCTGCTTGCAGTCTTGGCTTCAGGCAGGGAACTTAACAGTGAGACAGAGACTTTAGAGACAGCTAGCTCAATAATAGTTTCAATGCTTGGGTGAAGGGTGGTAGACCAACAGCAAAAAAGAGGGACTCTGTGACCTCCTCCTGCCTGTGACCTTCAAGCAGATCTCATCCCCAGCCTATTCCTCAAAGGGACTTCTCTAGGTAGGGAGGTCTTCATGAACTTGCCACGTGTCAAGGACATGGTTAGAACTCAATGAATAACAAATGGTCCTTTTAATACTGAGATCATTTGTGGAATTCTGTGCATCTGAACATTTTCTCACACCAGGAATGGAAATGGATTAGCATAAGGATTTAGAAGATGTGGAATATTTTCTTTTCTGCAGCCTGTGTGAAATAAATGCAGTCATCTCAAGAGATGTGTGAATTCCCCAAGTTTGATTCCAGTTTCAAATGTTAGGATGCTACTATTCAAAACATCTCTAAAACTTGACCCGTAAAAAGAGAGCTGGAAAACTATCTGATGTCCTGTAGTTCTTTTTAGGAATTTTAGTGCCAATGGTGTGAGGACATAAAAGATCTCTTTAACCATGTCAAGCTTTTAATCGGGTTCTGGTTGAACTTTGATTCTGTGTGAAAGGAATAGCATGGCAAGCTTCTTGTGTTTCATGGATTACTTTCTTTGTCCAAGTTAAATCAGCATCCTGATTTTTTTTCTCAGGAACTCCAGAGGTATCATTGGATTCTATTTGGAGATACGAAGATGGAAAAGAATGGTTTAGGGTATTTAACTGGTGTAAATTTGTGTAAGTAACAGGATTTGCAGCTTCCTCTACTTCAGCTTTGCTACCTGTTTTCTAACAGTTTCAGCAGAAGAGTACAAGTGAGGTAGAACACTCATAGTATTAAGATAGCATTTTGCTACTTGTAAAGGGAGAGAAGAGAAGGAAAAGTCCCAAGCCAGTGTCACAAGATTTTGGATCAGGCACATGAAAAAAAATATAACTATCAAAGAAGGGGCAAAATTAATTACCTGGTCCTCTCCACTTCTGCAACACAATGGGTGAGACACATTTTTTTCAATATAGGCAGCAAATGTTTTTCTTACCTACACTGCTGAGTGAATGGAAAGAAGACCTGGACACTGTGACATTCAAGTCTCTGACTGTATCTGCCAAATACTTCAGGTTGCATGTGCCACTTAATAATTCACAGCCTTGTATTGCTGTGTTCCCTGAAAATAATTCAAGTCTTGTTGTATTTAGTGTAACAGCTGTAATAATAGAGTCCCTTCAAACAGGTCAATTGAAGATGATGGCCATAATTAAGTGAATGCAACAGAAGAGATGAAGCAACTTACCAAAGATAGTAACATCAGCTGTAGACACCAGGTCTCCTGGCTCCCAGCCGCCAGCACTACTTACCAGACTTCATGCAGTAAATTTCAGTCACACAGGCAGGGGTAATGGATGGTGTAAATTGAATGGCTCCAAGAAAGAAATTCTTATGCTGAATTTACATAGTGTTGAAGAAAAACAATTGACAATAAAATGGGGCATCACGACCCCAGTCTCAGAGACTTTTAAGTTAGAAAATTTAGTTAAATCACTGAGCCTAACTTGTTGAACACAGACTTTCACCTTTTCATGTAGGTAACACAATATTGAGTTTTAAGTTTGTTTTAATTTATGTTCGGTCTTAAACTTTCACCCAGTCACCCCAAAGTTGTGGTTTTCATTTGGATTAAAGCAAAATCTGTGTGATTTCCTACAAAGACATCCAGATTTCACCATCTCCCTTGCGATACAGACTTTTAAGGAACATGACCCATCTGCAGGTGGAGAGCTTCCACGGAGATGGTGAAATGCTGCCTAGATTTGCAGGCACTGATTTAATTGCAAGATAATACCTTGTTCTCTTTGTGCCTTGAAGGAAAATCCTAAGTGTATCATTGTGTCCTTCTGCCCAAAGGCAACAGATAAAGCTTGTCTGTAGATCACTCACTGTCTGTATAGCAGAGGTATTTAGAGCATTTTGCCTTTGCTTTCAGTGGTCAGGCTGAGTTGCTGTAACCCCATAAGGAAATGAAGTCAGATTTGGAAGGAGATTCCTGCCCAACATTGAGCATTCAGGTAGTCTGATGAAATGGTTAAAAAGGTCTTGCATCAATAGCAGTGTTTGAGTGGGGAGACAGCCATACCGGATATTAGTTAACTCTTGCATCTGGCTTGTATTGAATCTTCAGGCTTTGTGGATGAAATCCTCATCTAGTAAAGACTGAGACTTTTTTGTCTAATGGTGAAAATTGTCCAGCCCTGCATGTTAACCAGTACAGCAATCAGCCCTAAATATCTACATCTTCCTGCAAGACCGATAGCTGAAAAATTATAATATTATGCTAATCCCATTATTAAGTGTTTGGAGCACAGAGCCTCGGTGGCCAGCTTATTTTTAGAAGTGGTTCAGGTAGTGCTGGGTTGATACGAACATACAGGGGGCTGTGAAAAGCGCTCGCAGAACACCTACCTGCCAAAGCAGCTACCTTGGCTTTCCCTGCTTTCCTGCTCAATAGAGACTCTCTGTCTTCAACCCGGTGCATCTACCTTGTTCCAGCAAAATCCCTCTTGTTTTCCCCCTTTGAACGAAAAGCCCTGAAAAGTTTCTCTGAAGAACTCAGCTTATTTATTACCTTTCAAGCTGTTTTTTTATTCAGTTAAATACGAGTAATAAGTAATCTCTGTACAGCCAGGGAAAAAAAAAAAGACACTCTAGCTGTCTGAAAATATGAGAGAGGAGTAAAAAGAACTGAAAGCGTTTTCTTAAATTGCATTCATGGCAATGGATCCTTATGCATACTATCATGGGTAACATAATGCAAATTGCCAAGGCTGACAAAGCTGCTGTAGAGCCAGAAGCTTTTTGCTTTCAATCCTCAAGTGAAATGGAGATTGATCTCAGCTCCTAGTTTAGTAGTTAAACAGATTTTGCCAATCTTTGTTTCTTACCAGATCAAAATAAAAATGACACATTCATTTATAGTAATGCAAGAATGTAAATATATATAAATTTGAAATATAACCAAATTAATTGCCCTAAATGGATACATAATAAATACAAGTAAATACATAAGGAATCAAAAATGTTAATTGATTTTGGTTTTTATTATAATGAGGCCATTTGCAAGGATTAAGAGCTCCTTTCTGAAACATTGAACTCTGACATGATGTTTACATTTCCATATATTTTTAATGATCACATAGTTTACTGTTTGAATAAAATAGCACCATATGCTTTAGCTGTATTTAATACTGCAACAACTGAACACTAAATATGGAATAAATTATCATGCAAAGATGGTTAATACTGGCAAGTCCCTCTAATATCCCACATCACTTTAGTTTCAATGTGCCAGACATGCCACAATGTGCCATGGAATACCTCTTTTTATTAACTAAAAACTAAAAATGTTTAATAGAATCTCTGGAAGAAAGTCTAGGCTGGACACAAATGTCTTCATTTTGTTTAAAAAGAAAATAACATAATTTATACTTTCTAATATGAGTAGAAGCATTTTCATGGCTTGGTTTTGCTGCAGGAGAATTTATTTTTTAAGTGCAAGTGGAAAATTGTTTTATTTAGATCTTCTTTCAGAGCAAGAACTATACAATAATAGATGCTGCATAGATTGGTTGTACTTTGACAACTGGGGCGGGCTCTGCAGTTTCACGGAAGCATCAGGGGGAAAAAAACGTTGGAAAGATACTGAAAAGCTGGTTTCTTTAACAGCAGCCTAGTTATAAGTTACTTTTCTAGCATAATAATTTAATAGTAGATAGTCCCTTTTATTTTGGAATTGCCCGATTCAGCCTAGAAACAATTTTCAGCATGTGACCAGGAGACTTGCATGTTTGTAGTACTCCAGGGACAGACCTTAGTGAAAATCTGTCTAGCTAGCCTTGCTCTGTTGATGAATGAAGTCCTCATCATGTCACTCCTGACTGTCATGGTTCCGCCCTTTGATTGCTAGTTAGAGAGAATACTTCAAGGAGTAAATAGGGAGTCTGGTACTCTGTTCAGGCTCTTCTGAAACTGCCAAGCAGATCCTGGCACCAGATATGTCTTTCAGAGAAATGACATTTAACCAAAAGCTTGATCTGTAATGGGATACTATCTAAATCCCATAATGGAAGTGATTTACCAGATTGACTTGAAGGTGTATTAAGGCAATACTGGAACCATGGTCTGCATCGTTGATAATGTTATCTGTGCACTTGCTAGTCCATTAGCAGAGTGATTCATCTGAGAGCTGCAAAAGGGCATTCTCCAAAACATACAAATATCTAGACAAAAAAGATCACAGAAGCAAGTAAGCAGCTGTTCCCTTTCTTGCCATATCTGTTGTAGGTGTATAATGGAGCAAATAGACACATGGGATCCTGCTTTTAACAAGATTGTGTGTCCCTCTTTGAAAAATGTCATTTGACATGGGTGTATTTTTCTAGAAGATATAACATCAAGCTGTATCTCAGAGCTTGCTGTTCAATTAAGGACAAATCTTGAATAAAATATGCAGCTGCAAACTACTAAACTTAACCTGGCATTACCCAGTATTAGAAAGGCATGCTCTGATAACTTCAGCAGACAGAGGAGGTTATTTAAGGGAACGTGTTCTCCGTCTCATGTAATCACTGAGATTATTTCTCACTATCTCTTCCTTGTCCTCCCCACCCAGAACAACATTGCAGCTGCAGAAACACCAGCTGTATTGGCAGGGGCAGGCACACAGCCTCAGGCTCGGGGCTGGGGCTGAGGATAGGGGGTGGGTCTGTGTGTGTATATGTGCAACAGGCCCTTCTGGTGCCTAAAAGGAGTATGCCAAGATGGTGAGCAGCGTCAAGGGCTGCATCATTGCTTTCCCTGTTGGGCTAGCATGCAGACTGTAAGGTCAGCGTCCAGTTCAGCAGTGGTTTGGGGGTAAGGAGCCTGACAGAGATTGGTTTCTTTCAGCGCCCTGATTATAACCAATTGTGTCAGTGCAATATGAATTTGTGTATAATACAGTAAACAGTTTGTTCTAAGTGAGGGCTTTTTAAAGGTACAACTAGAAATAAGAACAGTTCATCAGCCTGAATGTACCATAAAACTCCATTTAAAATACGTATAAGCAGCAATGCCCAAATAATCCCTTAAGTGCCTATAATTTGTTGAGTCTCCCTGAGTATCATCATCACTATGGTCAGGTAAAGATAAACGGATTAGTTCTGGATATAAGCATCCGAACTTATACTCATTGCTCAAATTTATACCTACTGAATTGGAGTTTATCATCATGTTGTAGGGTTCAGCTATCTGAATTTGCTGTGGTTTAACCTGTCAAAGACATTATAGGTGAAATAACAACTTGGGGGGTATACAGAGGTTATTTATGCTTGACAAAGAAGGGTAACCTCTAATCTCCTGGTAATATTATTGGAGTTCATATTTATTTGTTTCCAGTCTTTGCCTTTGTTCTGCCTGTCTCTATCTGCATACCACCAGTAACCCTGACATCGGTTCCAACAGTGCTAAAAATTTTTACTGCTGAAAGTTCATATCTACTAAATTTAGGCTTACTTTCAGCTATTACTACATCAGGGATATGATATCTAGAGAAAACAGATATGCTTGATCTCCGTATTTGTATCAATGTCATCTTCTAATGCTTCCTCTTGACAGGAAAAGGTAGGTGCCTCCATCAAAACAACTAAATCCTGACTAGTTTGATCCAGAAGAGTTTTGCTTTGCCACCAAACAGAGCTTTTTCACTTGTTTTTCTTATATGTTCACCTTATTTATTGTTTTTATGAATACTGGGCAAAGATTTGTTTTTTGCTCTTTGCTAGAGTGCCTGCAAATTCACAAACTGCTTATTGTAAAGTTTGCCTTTGATTTTACATATTTTTCCCTGATTGATCCTTGCCTGTGGTATGATCCTCTGTAACATCAGTATACCATTCACTGGCTTTGCCCTGGATTAGATTGGATTTCTGAACATGAATATGCCAAAAGTTGATTCCAGACCCTAAAAGGAGGCTTCGTGTATTTTGAGTCATGTGGTCGTTTAGGCCACATCGCATGCAAAGATAACCAGTGACCAGATTTGAGGAAAATGAAACATACTGACTCTTTGACACAGTGTGGGGCAGCCCTGGGAGAGCAGGTGGCATCAAGACTGAAATTTCCCAGTGACAGGAGCTTTCCACAAAGGCAAGAGCTCACTGGCCACCAAATCTTTTTAGACACAGATAGGCACCCAGCGCATGCATGTTAGGAGGTACCATGGGCAGGAGCCCTTTCCAAGCATGCCCTCCTCCTCTAGCACCTTTGGCTGCTCCAGTCCTGCAGTGCAACACAGCAGCATGGGTTTGTGCACTTAAAACCGACGGACAACAAGTAGTGCTTGATGAAGTTGTTAGTCATGTTAGCAACCCTGAGCTCTTCAGCCTAAGGACAACTCTGAGCAATTAAGTTTCTCCCAGCTCTTTCCCGTCTCCACTTTCCCCTGATACTTGTTTTCAACTATACCTTGTTCACTTTCATGCAAAGGGCTTCAAATTCCTGCATTATGGTTTCACTGTCAGCCACCTCTGAGTTAATTGGAAATTGTTAAAAAACACTAAGTGCTTCGGAACCTGTTATTGGCAGAATTTAAGATACTTCCTGGCAGTATTCCTTTTGGCTTGTCTCCTAAGTCAGCAGGTACCTTCAGCTTGCAGACTCCCACACTGTTTGAGCTCTGGTTGGGCTTTTAAAGACTGTGTACTCTTTGAAATTGCTTGGAGCAGTATCTACAGCATAGTGATGCCTTCATCCTGAGAAGCTTGTATCTGAAGCTTGTAAACTACAAGTCCCTTGTAGTTTAGGGACTTCAGATAGCTGGGCAGCTGAAACACCACCTTAGGATAATCTAGCCCTCAAGGAGGGGGTTTCTGGAACTTGCAAGGTCATTGATGGTTAATAATTGCTGTCTGATAACTGGCTGAATGCTTTACTTCTTCCTGTAGTTTCTGCCCTGAGAACTCAATTCTAGTGTCAGGCAGCTGTTGTGGGCATCCTGCACCACATGGTTGGGAGCCTTTATGTGAAGATCCAGCTAGTTCCAAAGGGGCTTCAGTGGGTTTTACCCAAAAATAAAACTTCTTTCTGAGATGTATGCACTCATTCAGGCATTACAAGCAACTGTCCCAGAAGTCAGCAGATGCTTCTTTCGTGAAAAAAATGCTTTTGGGTTTAAGGCCTCCTGAAGGGATAGAGAGGAAATTTTCATTGCACCTCTACAGGAGATGAAAACTATGGTGTCCACCATTTACCTGATGTTCATTTGTGGAGAGAAAGCAGAAACATGCTTCACAGTGTTTGTTTATCACATACTAGACTCTGACCATCAACACTGCTGCCGGTGGCTGTGTGTAACTAACTGAACTAGTCCAAGACTTCTTCTCATTAGAACCAGCAAAGCTGAATTAAAAGACAAAAGTGGGACACGCCTTGGGAAACGGGGCAGCTAGGGAGAAGACAAAAGATATTCCAAACACCCGGCTGGGCTGCAGGGTTAAGAGCCATGCATTCATTTTCTTCTCTAAACATGCCACTTTCTTCCAGGATCTGTCAGGAGCCACTTCTTTTCTCTTTAAAGGAATTGACAGTCTTGATATGTTTCCATTTCTGAGCCTTCTCCAATATCAGGATTTCTACAGAGAAGGTAAAAAATATTAATTCAAGTTAATTCTATTGTGTATATTTTGCCAGCAAAACAAATAGAGTTACTTCAGATTTCTGGGAAATAGACATTCTGATTTATTTTAGCTGTCTGGGCAATGACTTACTGACTTTTCACAAATGAATAATTCTCAGCTTGAGGTACTGGTGGGAATTTCTTATTACAGTCATGTCAGGGAGGGAATTTACATTCTTTACATACTTTAAGCACATTCTTAAACATACTGGTATTAACCAACCCCAGACCCTGCCTGTATCAATATAAGAGAAATACAGTTGCCTGTAGAGATACACTTTCACCAGCACCCTCCTAGCCACAATGTGCAGTGTTGCCTGGATGACTGCAAGTGCAACCATGCAACACTCTGCTGGAAAACTACTTCTCATGATAGAGGGCTACCTGGAATGAGCTGCACAGGAACATGTGAACTGGCAGCTGACACATGGGAACTTGCTAAACTTCTCCTGTGAGATAACTTTTTTTCCGCCTTTCTTCTTAAAGGCAAGTTTTGGGTTTTTTTTAATTTTTTTTTTTTTTATTCTGCTGGGTAGCAATGACAAGATGTAATTTTTAGTCAAATGAGAGTGACAGGTGTAACTGCAGCTCTGTGCAACGTTGGTTACTGTAAATAATGCAGTATCATATGTAAGTTTTATGTTTAGTTGCTGACACCTAGGTCTGTGAACTGTGAACACTATGAACATAGTGACATTAGCACACTGTGGATTGTTGAGAATACAGACATTTCTAAATCTTGCATGAATTTTTAGGTGTTGAAATACAAACATTTCTCTGCTGTAGATTTCAAGTGAATTTCTATATGCATTGTCTTCTGGAGGGCAAAAAGAATGTTCTTGTGGTTAAATAGGAGGTTTTAGGTAATCATGAGCTTTACAAGGCTGAGCTTATTTGCATTTGCAAACTGTATTTCAAGTACAATAACTAACGCATGCTAGTTTGTTATTGTTGAGACAGCCAAATGAATGGTCATCATGCTGATGGTCAATTAACACCCTGTGGAGAGACACCATATATATTTGCATTAGTATATATATTACATACAGATCTCCTTTGTAAAATTTGTTTACTTATGTGAACTTAAACACTGGAGAGCTCTTGTATTGTTGTCAAATGGGCATTAGCACTGACTTGGTAAATTCAGCCATATGCTTTGTTTATAGCTTACTGCTGCTTCGAGTACCTATAGAATTCAGTCATTTGCTTTTTTTTTTCTGCTCTGTAACCTTTTGGATAACTTAGTTTGGGTAATGAGATTTTTATTTCATATTTTCTAATGTATGATCTAAATGGTAGGCAGTATTTATTTCCATCTTTTGGCAAACTTCAGTGCAATTGCACGGCTATTTTTTTACCATTCAGCAGGAAAGCAAACAGTCCATCCACTCTAGTTAGAATGATGTAGTTAATCTTGTCGCAAGGTGAATATTGGGGCTCTAAGCAACCTGATCTGCTTGAGGATGTTCCTGCTCATTACAGGGGCATTGGACTAGATGAAAATTAAGGGTCCCAACCCAAATTATTCTATGATTCTATGATATAATGAAGTGTTGATGTAAATGGGCAAATTGTTTGGAATCTGGCCCTCCTCTTGCACAATTAAATAAAACAGACCTGAGAAATGCAAAAGTTAAAACTAAATTCTTAACTTGCTGTTATTTCCAGCAACAACAACAGCATTCAGAATAATCCCAAATGCCTTCAGAGGGTCAGTTCAGATAAGCAACCAAAAGTTCATTTGCTACAATCTGAAAAGTTTATCTAAACTTCTCGTGTCTACATAATTGAGTTTGAAATCTTGCAAGAACAGGCTTGTTCTCTGACTCCATATAACATACACCATATTTTCTACCTGTCTGTACTTTCCAAAATGTTAATCTCCAATGACCCAGAATAAGTCAACAATGCTTGCAGTCATACATAACACTTTCTCTGTTCAAAAGTGACATTCCTGCTATCTTTATAAATGGCATTACTGGAGCATAATCATGGAATGAAGATTTTGAGATGCAATAACTTTTTATGCTTTCTGGCTTAAATAATATCTTTTAGCGTTCTGTACAGTTCATAATATCAGGTTTCAGGTGACTAGTTCTAATCAACTGATCAATGTGATAATCAAAGTTTGGGCTTCATTCAAATACCAAAGCATCAAATGCTATCTTCAGCTTCCAACTCCCAATTCATATTAACCTTGCCTGTTGTTTTGTAAAGTTTATTTTGCCAAGTTCCCTTTGGAAACACATTGTAGTGTTTTGTCTCAAAGCACTTAACACCGATTCATTTCTTCTAACCCACACATCAATAAAATTAATCATACCCCATTTCTTACAATGATACAGCTCTTTTCCTGCTAACAGGTCTCTATTGATTCAGGAGTGCTAGGCTCTGAGGGACTAAGCAGCCTTGTTCTCTATGTCTCCTGTGGGAATCATGCTGAATATACAAATACACTTTGCCTGGATAGTTAGGGACAGAGATATTTCTCAGACGGGCAGAGGAGACTGCCAGTGCCCTGCTGCCTGGTGGAGATTTCTTTCCTCAGTTAGGCAGTATTATGGTGCTTGTGCTTCTGGAGACGGTTTCTCACCTTCTGAAGTGGTACCGGATGAAAAGTAATTTTCAGAGGCCAGCCAGCAGAGCAGAGGGTCACTTATTCAACAGAAGGGGACGGGGAACCCAGGCCACAGACTGTAGGGCTACTTCTTGGCCCATCTCAGTCAGTCAAGGATAATAAATATCCCATTTTGTAACACCCAAAACTGTCGGTTCTTACAGCTTTTCTCTCCCAGTCATGCTTGGTGTCACTCATGTACCATCTCTTTTTGTCCTTGTGCCCCTCGCCTCCTTGTGCAGAGCCTGTTTTGTCTGGCAGTGGTGGTCTGCCTCCCTTATTAATTTGCAAGGTGGGAGAAACATTTTGACTGCAAGCTGTGCATTTGACTCCTATGAGACACCCTATTTTTAAAACTCCTTTTAGCAGCTTCAATACATCCTCCTGACCTGTTTATTAGGTGCTGAGAGGCGGTGACATCTGTGGAGTTGTTTTTAAAATGTTGACACGCAACAGTATAGGCACCTCTGCAAGTTATTGTTGCCTAATCGTCAACATGGAAAATGTCAGTAGCATCTGCTTGATAGACTTGTCTGCCTATTTGTATCTGCCTAAATTAACAAGCATCAGATTTAAATGGATTTTATGTGGTGCATAAGCAAAGCACAGCAAGACCACTAATGTGTGCAGATATGCTTTTTAGTCACCTAGGGAATCACAGCTCTTCTGAGATGGCAGGAAGAGCAACTTGCTGTGTACACCTCCACCCAAGCCTGGCAGAAGGAAGAAGGAGTGTGTGAGAGTGTATTTGAGCAGCTTTTGGTAGGGTCAGTGTACTTGTTTCATGCTGGGATGCCCTTTGGAAGTCTTCAGGAAGGAGTGCATGGCTGAATTGTGGCTTGGTGAAGCTGCTTTCTCTCTCAGCGTGTGATGGCCCACCACTGGTAGGTGACAACACCTGTTTTTTTGAAGTGGTCAGTTCTGAAGGTCTGGTGGTGGCTGCAGTCTGGCTCTGCCACTTTCTTTCCATTAGCTGAAATCCAGGACTCCTATCCTTCCAGCCCAGTTCCGCAGCCAGGGTCAGCACCTATTCTTCAGCTATCTGTTCAAACTTATGCCTTGGGAAGTAGTGCAGGAGGAAGATGTTATTATGCAAATTTATTCCCTCCTTCTTTATAATAAAAGCTAGGAAGAGAGGAAAGTCAAGGGAAATCACTGAGATAATTTCTACTGTTTAGTGAAGGATGTAAACTCAAACAGAAAGTGCATCAGCTGATACTGACAGGAAACATGTTGCCTGATACGGAGTTTACTCATAAAGGAAGCCCACTAAGAGGAACTGACAGCTATGCTATAAGTATAAAATGATCTCAGAAACCTGTGGGCTAGTAAAAAGGTCCTGAACTTAATTGCAGTGGTAAAAATCACAGAAATTCCTTCTCCCTCACTCCCTGCTCTGTGCTTTACTCTCCTCCTCTATTGTGTTCAGCATGAAGGTCAAAAGCAGGCTGCACTTGAGATGAGGAGAGGGAGGGACGGCACAATCCCTTTCATTTCCATAGACATAAAGGGCAAGGGTGTTCCAGCTTCTGCATTTGCTGAGGCCCAGATGCCAGTGGTTTTATTGGAGGTGGTGCGGAAGAGATGGAGCCCATTTAAAATAGGTTATTCAGAAGAGTTTTGAGCCCAGAGTGTGTTGCTCTGGTTTACAATGATTGTCTCTACCAGCAGAGACACATATGGTGTGGTTCCCTCTTAATGCCCAGGGATGGTGATCTTTTGGTATTGTTGACCTATGGGTTTAGACTGTAGAGGCATTGGGAGATGAGGCTGCTGCATTTGCGGATAATGGACAAAACAATTCTTGAAGAGAGGGGAAAACAGAAATAAGGAATCAGGAAAGTTGTGTTTTCAGCTCACTCTTTAAATGTGAATTTTATTTTAATTGAGGAGATTTTGCAGGAAAAAGGAGTTAGATAAATAACCTGAAAATAAAATGTTAAATATTTGTGTTTGTTTCTGGTAAGCATAAGTGTTATTTTCTCCTCTTCTTGTTAGTTTTTTTAATTCATTGAGAAAACTGAAGTTTGTGGTAAACTTTCAGCTTGCCTAGGGAAAGAATAAGTGAGATACTCCCTACACTGGATCTATGAGAACTACTAACTAACTTGTAATTTATTTAGTTGCTTAAGAAGGAGAATTCCTTCACAAAAGGTTGTTTTGTAAATCCTTTAAATGTCCATTTAAATTACTCTAGTTTGGCATGAAGAGTTGGTTGGGGGTTTGCCGGATGAATCAAGTTAGTTAGTTGGATATTTTTTAAAGGATATGTAAAGGAAGTAGATGACTCCATTGCTTAAAAGCGTCATTAGTTTTACAAGACTGGATATTTTGTCCTGTTTAAAGGTAAGTGAAATGTATGGAAAGTCACAAACAAAATACAGTGATAAGAAAACATTTTTACAAGTTGGGCTTTTTTCGTTTCTTCTGTTAAAAGACCAGTAAGCAATACTGTTTACAATATTATAATGGGTATTGCTGTGTTATTTTAAAGAGCTTTAAGGGATGAAAACAGATCTGCTAGGGAAAGGTATTAGAATTGCCAATGAGAACACATATGCCTTGAATTTGCAGAGCAGCATTTGCCTTTATATATTTGTCGAAGGGATTAAGTATTCTATATGTATGATGGCCATAGCATTAGATTTAAGACAGTAATTATCAGCTCTTGATGACATCATCTAGTATATAGTTCCTGGTTCATGTAAAGCAAAGATGAAATTGTCAGAGAATTGGCAGTAGTCTGAAGGCATTAAAACTTTGCCAGTGGGGGGCATAAGAGAGGGGCAAGAAAAGCATGTTTTATACCACAATTTTCAATGTGGGGACATCTTGGCCACTCTGCAAAATAAAATCTCCAGGTATTTTTTCAGCAGAAGAAAGGACAGGACTGTGGCCCCACATTTGTGATTTTCTGCACTAGCTGAAATGCAGCTTTGGTGGTGTGAAGGGAATGAAGAACCCTCATGAGAGCCCTTCACCTCTCCCAAGCAGCGATGCTGAACACAGCGAGCTGTTCTCAGCAGCAACGCTGCTTTGCAACATGCCAAACACTGCCTGTACCTGCCACTGCATGGTAGCGAGTCCCTTTTCCCATGGACACTGAGCCATCTGAAGAGCCTGTCCCTTTCTTTGCAGGGCTCGCTGTGCTGTTAGACATCTCTTTGTCAAGAAGGCCACTGCTGCCAGTTGACTTTTGCACACTGTGATCTCTCCCATGGAGCTATGAATATTTATTTTTCCCAGGGATGGGGTTTTGTTTTTTGGGTTTTTTTTCCCCTTCTGCTTAATCATATATACTAGCTGTATAGATACATTTTGGAGGAAAGGACAGGCATCTTGGGTGGACTACAGGGATGAAGTGAGATCATGCAGGGAAAAAATCAGGAGGGCCAAGGCCCAACTAGAAATAAAACTTGCTAAGTCTGTGAAAGACGACAAAAAGTCTTTCTACAAGTACATTAACAGGAAAAGGAGGACGAGGGAGAATATCCAGTCTCTATTGGATGCAGAAGAAATAACAGTGACAGGGGATAAGGACAAGGCTGAGGTACTTAATGCCTTCTTCGCCTCAGTCTTTAATAGCAAAGAAAGTTGTTCCTTCTGTTTACAAATCCAAGAGTTAGAGGGGCAGATTGAGGCTCCCGTGATCCAAGAGGAGGCGGTTAGAGACTTGCTTGCCCAGCTAGACGCCCACAAGTCTATGGGGCCGGACGGGATCCACCCAAGAGTATTGAAGGAGCTGGCGGATGTCCTTTCCAAACCCCTATCCATCATCTTCCAGAGGTCCTGGCTGACTGGGGAAGTTCCACTAGACTGGAGGCTGGCTGATGTTGTGCCCATATACAAGAAGGGTTGCAGAGAGGATCCGGGGAACTACAGGCCTGTCAGTCTGACCTCAGTGCCAGGGAAAGTCATGGAACAGGTGATCTTGAGTGCTATCATGAAGCACATGCAAGAGAACCGGGTGATCAGGCCCAGTCAACACGGGTTTACAAAAGGCAGATCTTGCCAAACTAACCGGATCACCTTCTATGACAAAATGACTCGACTACTGGATGGGGGAAAGGCTGTGGATGTAGTCTTCTTGGACTTCGGTAAAGCCTTTGACACAGTTTCTCACAGCATTGTGCTTCAGAAACTGTCAGCCTCTGGCCTGGACAGGCGCACAGTCTTCTGGGTTGAAAACTGGTTGGATGGCCGGGCCCAGAGAGTGGTGGTCAATGGAGTTAACTCCAGCTGGAGGCCAGTCACAAGTGGAGTTCCTCAGGGCTCAGTACTGGGTCCAGCTCTGTTCAATGTCTTTATCAATGACCTGGATGAAGGCATCGAGTGCACCCTCAGCAAGTTTGCAGATGACACCAAGCTGGGAGGAAGTGTCGATCTGCTGGAAGGTAGGGAGGCTCTGCAAAGGGATCTGAACAGGCTGGACTGCTGGGCCAAGACCAATGGGATGAGCTTTAACAAGGCCAAATGCCGGGTCCTGCACTTGGGGCACAACAACCCTATGCAGCGCTACAGACTGGGGGAAGAATGGCTGGAGAGCTGCACGGAAGAGAAGGACCTGGGGGTGCTGGTTGACAGCCGACTGAACATGAGCCAGCAGTGTGCCCAGGTGGCCAAGAAGGCCAACGGCATCTTGGCTTGTATCAGAAATGGGGTCACCAGCAGGTCCAGGGAGGTTATTCTCCCTCTGTACTCAGCACTGGTGAGACCGCACCTCGAATACTGTGTTCAGTTCTGGGCCCCTCACCACAAGAAGGATGTTGAGGCTCTGGAGCGTGTCCAGAGAAGAGCAACAAAGCTGGTGAAGGGGCTGGAGAGCAAGTCTTACAAGGAGCGGCTGAGAGAGCTGGGGTTGTTTAGCCTGGAGAAGAGGAGGCTGAGGGCAGACCTTATTACTCTCTACAACTACCTAAAAGGAGGTTGTGGAGAGGAGGGAGCTGGCCTCTTCTCCCAAGTGACAGGGGACAGGACAAGAGGGAATGGCCTGAAGCTCTGTCAGGGGAGGTTCAGGTTGGATATCAGAAAAAAATTCTTCACAGTAAGAGTCATTGGGTACTGGAACAGGCTGCCCAGGGAGGTAGTGGAGTCGCCTTCCCTGGAGGTGTTTAAGGAATGGGTGGATGAAGTGCTGAGGGACATGGTTTAGGGAGTGCTAGGAATGGTTGGACTCCATGATCCAATGGGTCCTTTCCAACCTTGTGATTCTGTGTGATTCTGTGTGATTATTCAGGCTCTGTCCCATGATAGATGCAAAATTACTGTAAAAATGCAAAGAAAAGAAAGCACATAAAATAAAGAAGGCAGAATACTAGACAAAAAATGGACCTTATAATTGCCTGGGAGGTCCTTTGGTTAACATGTTTGATGCTTTCTGTTACGTCATGGTTAACAATTGGAATATTTGATGGAGTATCTTATAAATTAGATAATAGGTTCATGTGTGGTGGAGAGAAATTTAGATCTAAAAATAAGTGACTGAGTAGCTAGGAACTGTTGAGGTATGGGATGAAAGGTCCTCTGAACTGTAATATATAATTAAGTCTTTCTCTTACACGTTTCAGTCTTTTTGCCATGACACTTGCACGTTTAAATGATAAATTATAGATTGCACTTCACTCCATAGCTCAGTCTTATTTTTTTCTCTTTCAGCAGAAGTGGTAAAGATATTGATAAAAATGCTGGTTACTCTGCTGATGTATGGGAATCTGCAGGCTCCTTGATTTTTGGATGGAGATCACCCTCTCATTTGTATTTACGAACAAAATTAAAACTTTTTTTTGATGTTTGAACTGTGGTTTTGAATGGTCTGACATCATGTTTCCTTTTTCTTCTTTTGCCTTTGAGATTTGATCTCTTCATGAAATATCAAGTAAAAGGATCTTTTGTATATCTGCATTATATGAAGCATTCACATTACCTTATGAAAAAGAATCAGACTATGACTGTCTAAAAATTCTTTAACTTATAATCTAGAAATGTGTGGGGAGAAAAACATGGTACTTAGAGATAAAAAACTCCCTAACTTCCATCATCACTTCTTTCCAGTTGTTATTTCATCACTGATTACAGCAGTCAGAAATTTTAAAGTAAATACAAAAACTTTAAAGACAAACCTGTCAAGCTCAAACAGCTGGAGGTCTGGAACCTGACTTCAAGAATACTGACATTTACTTTAAAATACAGCAATTTATAGCCAGGCTTTTTACACCTGCAACCCCACTGTGCCATAGGAAAAATTATTAGTGGAGGAAGTATTTCTAGAGATTCTAAATGGTATACAAAATCTGTAACATTTCTGTTGGTAACTGTCCCTTGAGGTAAATGGGGTTGATCAAATCAGTCAGGTAATCACAAGCTTGTAAATAACATATTTTTATGAAGGTCTAGTTACAGCTCTGATTCCTGCTTTCTCCCAAGAAAAGTTTTTTCTTGTCTATTATCATCATCTGACAACAAGTTACAGTATATGACTAACATTTCCAGAACATAAGTGGAACGCACTGGTCATCAATACTGACGGAAGAGGCGAATCAACAGAAATGGACACATCAACAGTAATGCAAAGAAATCTTATATATCCAGGATATACAAACATATTTACCTCATAGCTTTAGCATCCTGACCTGGGGAAAAAAAAAAAAAACAACAAACTGTCCCTTGGGTTTAGGATTGCATAAAAAAATTACTAGGGCCCTTCAGGGACATGCAATGATATAGGCAGAAACAAATGAAGTGAAATCTCTATAGCTACCTGAACAAAAAAAACTTAGGGTCCTAAGTGTGTTTACTACTAAGTAAAAGTGCATAGGGAAGGAGAGCCTGGGTTTTTGTTGTCCTCACTGCTTTGTGAGACAGCTCAGCCCTTGGCTCCCTTTCAAACTATTCCAAATATTTGTTTCCAAGACAAACCTGCCACAGAAGGAGCAACTCAACAGTCCTGGGGACCAAGATCAGTTCTTAGCTGGCTTTTCTTTAGTAATATCAACATAACCTGACTGACCAATGCACTCAATTAAGTGTTCTTATTTATCCTTGGCCAGGGAAACAAAGTCCTACTTAGCTTTAGGCACAGGGTTCAGTCCTCCTGAATCATTTTGCATGCAACGTAAAAATGCATTCAAGTAACCCAGAATCAACATGTTAAGTGCATGTTTTAGATGCTACTGAAGCTGTGGTTTTCTTTTATCAAAGGCTGAATCCAAGGATCTTAAGCACATTTAAAACAAAGCTGATATTATTTTGTTAAACCATAATCATTGTTTACACTTTCCTCTGAAGTAGTCAACTTTAACTGGTATAAAAGAAAGATACTGCAATATGTGGATCCTTAGATAGAAAATTCCTTGGCTAAGGAGACTGTCTTGATGCTTTGCAGACTTGAGTGTAGCATTTAATGAAAGTTCACCAGCAGGACTGTTGGCTGCCCAAGCACAGAGGATAGTTGTCAGGGAATATGCTTGTCTAGCTTCAGTAGTGCCACACACAGCATTTCCTGAAGCTGCTTCCTTTTTACCTTCCTGGAGACCTGGCAGTGAATCGTAATGAAGGCCATGCATAAGACAGAATATACTCAAGGCTGGCAGCTCCTGTTATGCTAAGAAACAAGAGGCTGTGGAAAAGAGAGAAAACTCACAAACTCAAAAGGAATATTCAGGCTCAGCTCAGCTTGACCCACTAAAAATGTTTACATTCTGATTTCCAGTTAGAGTTGATTCTAGAACCACTTCAACAGATTTTTAAAGCTTAAAAAAGTCCTATTTATATGCAGTTATTTACAATATTTTATAAATTTTTGTGAAGTTATTAAAAGATCACAAGCCTGATATACGGTGATTACATCTGAGACCTTAAATAGGGTACCATTTTTTTTCAGCAATCCTGAAAAATAACAAAATATACTGTGTGTATAAATCAAAAGTAACATATTTTTGAGCTGTGGAGTAATGTAACTGAAGAAGAGTCAGAATTAGATTCTTTTCCCATTTTCCTCTAACCAGATTATTTTTACTTCTTTGGAGGGCTGTGTTTACTTTTCTTTCTATTTTTTATTACAAATAATTTGGTAATGTTATATATTATTATTTTGCTCCTCTTGCATTCACACACATGAAATACCGATGTCCTGGAAAAAGACAAAAATCCTCTAAGATTTTATAGTAGTATTTTGGCTTATGCTTCAAGTAGAGCGTTATTAAAAATCTGCCTCTATCACAGACGCAATAGTAAAAATAGGGATATTTTAGTGTCATGGAAATTGTACTGGCCAATTGGATGGATCAAAGAAGAAAGACTTGCAACAGTATCTATCAGTGCAGCTAGACTGCCATGCAGCAGCAGATATTAAGCTTTAATGGACCTCATAAAATAAAAATCAGAGGTGCCAACCTGTTAAAAATGTAAATTAAGACGTTATTTTAAGATACTTTTTGCATTCTGTTAATGTCCAAAATAATGAATTAGCAGCCTGTTTAATGACAAGGACATATAACGCTTTGCAATAAAAACTCTGCTAAAATGTGCTCAGCTGGACCACAGATACTTAATAAGACTCCTAGTGCTTGAGTGTTATTGCACCTTTTCTGGAAGGTAGTGAGATAAACATATTCAGGACAGAGCTGGCAGGGGCAGGGTCATTAGCACACCTAAATAATATTTTTTTTTTGGCTGCTCCCTGAGTCCCTTCTGAGGAAATGACTGTTTCCCTGAGGACATATGGGCTCCTTTCCATAGCAGCTTTGTCCCTGGAGCAGCACAGAGGCCACCCAGGGCAGAAACCATGGCAATGTGGTGGCTTATTTCTCTCAGGTGTTCCAGACCTATGTCACGGCACCAATCATGGTGCCTGACCTAAAGGGTGTCCAGACTGCAGTTATGTCCCAGCTGCAGTGATGGGGTGGCAGCAGGGCTCCAGCAGCAGGCAGCTGCCTGAATAATCATGCAAGTTCTCAGAGGTAAAGCCACCTCAGCCCTTGCTCCCTGCATTGTGCAGTGCTAGACATAAAGACAGTACATGATTGCACTAGTAACAGTTTACAGGTAAAAAAAAAATTAGTCTAGAAACTGCCTTTCTTATTTTTACAGCAGCCTTGTGGCAGGCACAACGTCCTTGACTGTCAGTTTTGTTAGAGTTGGGGAAGATTGTGCTGATTTAATTCCCTTAAGTGAATTTCACCCATGACATGAGGATTCCTTACAGAGGTGTTCCAGTAGGTAATCATAGAAACAAACTCCTAACATATGATTCTCCGCTCCATTGTATAGTAGGATAAATCAAGACATCCAGTGATACATTTTTATTCTTCAAAAACGGGACCTAGGGCTCTTCCCTCATGTGCAGTTAGACAGATTTACTGTCACCAGTGAGATTATGTGACTGTAAACTACATGAGAATAAGGTCTATATGACCACATGAACATTTCTAGAACATACAGACCACATGTTAGTACACAAAACTAGCCAAATACCATCAAATACCATCCTGTACAGCCTTGAAAAGGTTGGTGAAGACCAGCTTTCCTTCCAATGTGTTCATGTGATGATGCATTACCACCATTTCCCAAGTGGGGGCATTTTGTTCCTGGTTCTGACCTCTGGCAGGGACCTGCTTAACCTTCTCGGATCTGGCCTGGCTGTGCCAGCTGGTGTGGAACAGATGAAGTGCCCTGCCCTAGGGTGGGTGGCTGGGAGTGTTTGGGCAGGGGCAGTCTTCGCTCTTCTCAGTGAGCTCTCCACTAGTGCAACAGCAATGCTTCCAGTTGCACTAGTGGTCACGGCTGTCACAAGGCTGGTGCAGCTGAGCAGAGAAGCCAAACTGCAGGTTTAAATTTCACTACTGAGAGGCCTATGCAAGAACAAGGATGGAAATACCCAAGCCTGTAAGCTCACAATCATAGAATCATAGAATAACCAGGTTGGAAAAGATCTCTTGGATCATCTAGTCCAACCATTCCTATCTGCCACTAAACCATGTCCCTGAGCACCTCATCTACTCATCTTTTAAACACCTCCAGGGAAGGTGACTCAACCACCTCCCTGGGAAGCCTTGCCAGGACCCTATGACCCATTCTGTGAAATATTTTTTTCAGATATCCAATCTGAACCTCACATGGCGCAGCTTGAAGCCATTCCCCTTTGTCCTGCCCCCTATCACTTGGGAGAAAAGGCCAGCACCCTCCTCTCTACAACCTCCTTTCAGGTAGTTGTACAGAGCAATAAGGTGTCCCCTCAGCCTCCTCTTCTCCAGGCTAAACAACCCCAGTTCCCTCAGCCGCTCCTCATAAGACTTGTTCTCCAGCCCCTTCACCAGCTTTGTTGCTCTTCTCTGGACACGCTCCAGAGCCTCAACATCCTTCTTGTGGTGAGGGGTCCAGAACTGAACACAGGATTCAAGGTGTGGTCTCATCAGTGCCAAGTACAGGGGCAGAATCACCTCCCTGGACCTGCTGGTCACACCATTTCTGATACAAGCCAAG
This sequence comes from Cuculus canorus, assembly GCF_017976375.1. Taxonomy (NCBI): domain Eukaryota; kingdom Metazoa; phylum Chordata; class Aves; order Cuculiformes; family Cuculidae; genus Cuculus; species Cuculus canorus. Next base: position 116,374,085 of record NC_071401.1, on the reverse strand, counting down.
ATGCCGTTGGCCTTCTTGGCCACTTGGGCCACTGCTGGTCCATGTTCAGTCGGCTGTCAATCAACACCCCTGGGGCCTTCTCCTCCTGGTAGTTTTCTAGCCACTCTTCCCCAATGAGACACCAGGCAGCAAGATTCCTCTGCCAAATTTTTAAAGTTTCATGGAGAAAAATGTGCCACTTCTGTGACACTGTGTCCTGGCATATTCCATACTCAATGTATTCATATCCTTCTGTAAAAAGAAATAATGTAAATCAATCTTCCCAAAAGTTATCTGCTGAATTTCTTTTTAAAATATTTGAGGAATATTCTTGAGTCCTTGAGCCTCTCTTTAACCACTTAACAAAACAAAATATAACCTGAAAGGTTATAAAAAGAGATAATTAAACAATTCAGTGAAACTCAAATCACCTTTCTACAGGTGCTGGTAGGACAATAGCCTTGAATCTGATATGGTTTCCCTGAAACATTTTGTAAAATGTGTGAAAAAGAGGACAAGGAAGACCCAGGTACTGAGGTGACTCTGCCTGCATGCAGCTGAGGGTTGTAAAAACCTAAGAGGTGCCTCTGACAGGCAAACATTTGCAGTTTTATAACCTCAGTATTTGCAAAATTTAAGGCATTTCCTGTCTTCAGTATTGGAAGTACAGGTAAATATTGCCTGTTCTGAGGTTAACTGCTCTACTTAGTTGAGGTAAAACTATCAGAGTTTTCATGTTCAGAACCAATTGGCAGACAGACCACAAAAATCCCAAAGCTGCTCTCCCATTTGTGATTCCTTAGGAGCAACTCATGCCTGTTCCCAGAGCTACTTTTAACAGTGGACCACAGGTGATTTTGCTCAGAAGTAGAAACTCTGAGCCCGATAAGGGTTGTTCTGGCTAAATGTTGAAACAGTCAGAACAGAACTTCTTCAACTAAGTTCTTCCTTTTATAAAGAAAGGATATTGGTTTTTTCTGTCCTTTCTTTCTCTTTTTAAGGTTTAAAAATCCATGCCTAATTTCCCCACTCTACTTCACACACAGATTTCATAGATATTTGAGAATCTTTGCATTTTCCAGCCCTGGATGGCAGCCTAGGCAGCCTGCTGGAAAGCAGAGAGGGTGTGAAAATGAGTGGGTTTAGAGCAGTGGCTGGACTATGTCTCCGCAATTGCTCCATTGAAGCTGGCAGAACTTCATCATTTTAAGGCTAGATTTGACTCATGATTGAATTTTGTATGTCTTTAGAGCCAAGACTGTGCATGGCATATGAAGCAAAACAGAGTACAGTGACTGCTTTTCCTCTTAATCTTTTTCTTTTTCTTCCAGCATTAAGAGGTAATAAAAAAGTATGTACATGTGTGCCTGCACACACATACACACTTGCACACACAAAGCCTTTTCTTACAAAATTTTCATCACATTTTTTCAGACTCAGGAGGTCTGGATAGTTCAGATAAAGCTTGAGAGAAGTATCTTAAGGTTTAGATGCTTGTCTTACCCAGCTGTGAACTCAGATTTACCCCATGGTTCAGGAAAAGCTCCACTCTCAGGAACCCTGTTTAGGGAACAGCATCCATGCAGGAAGCTAACACCCAATTCAGAGCTGTGACTGTGCGGTATCTTTTACTTCAGGATAGAAAGCTTGCCATATGGCTGTTTTGTTTCCAGTAGCTATAATGTAATTGAATCAATTGCCCTCGCATGATATGGGTGTACTAAATGAACATACATCATTTATTTCTGGTTTTTGAGGCTTGTAAGGAGTGGAGGGCAAGGCCTCTGAGGATAAATCAGTCTAGTTTGTCTTCAAGAAAAATGGGTTGAAATCTGACCTGTGGTGCACGCACAAATCAATTCAGTGGTTCTGACAGTCCCACGTGGATACTTTCCTCATTTGGAAATTATCCTCTGATGAAGGTTGCTGTCAGTCTTTACACAGTGAGCCTACAAAAAGCAGATATCTTCTGAAGTGAAGGTTATTGGTAAATAACATGCAAAATTCAAATACAGCTAACCTAAACTAGGGAAAAGGATAGCAGTAATTCTCATGATAACTGTCAGAAAGTAAATAATGAGGTGGGAGAAGGAGGAAGAGGGGAGGGGGCTGCCAAAGGCTGGCTCTGCAAGATGCTGAGACCTCTAGTAACTTAGAATTGCCAAAGGCATTGGGATTTGCCTGTCTCCGACTTTTCCCTTTGCAGCAGGAGCCAGGCAAGGTCAATGCCAAAACCTACTGTGCTCTAGTTTCTCCAGTATTCTGCTGCTTTATCTCAGTAACACTCGGTTAGATAAACCCTAGGTTTGGGGTTTGTTTTGTTTTGTTTTGTTTCTTTAATTTGCTCTGCACCGGTTCCATACCAGGTGCTGGGGCTAAATACATTGTTCCTGATCTCTCTGGCCAGCTACGGATACTGCTAGCTGCTTTGTGTCTGATTCATATGTTGCGAATCTTTCCCCACAAAACCAAAGTAGACTTAGCTTTGCTGCTTTTTCTTTCATTACAAAGCCAAAATTTAGACCTATACAAAAACAAGGCCAAATCCCAAGGAAAGATGGAACAGCTTTTGGAGTGTGAAGAAATGAACTGTCTATAAGCATCTTATTTAAGCTAACCAACTGGGCCTTCAGCATTAGGCAGCATGAGATGAGTTTCTTCCTGCAGGTGTGTCTTTTATAGGAGTGGGACAGTGTGTCTTCTGGCAGTGCCTATGTCTTTCTGTTTGTAATCAATCCTGAATAAGTGGCTTCAGAGAGCACCAACTAACCAGCTGGGTTAGTTGCATGTATCTTGTGATTGCTGATAAAGGACTTACTCTTTGAAGTCAAAGCCTGACTTCATGGGATTTTTCTTCTAAAGCTGGAGAAATTATTCTGGAGTTAGACTTTGAAATCATACTTCCTCTTCATCAGTGTTTTGGTGACTCCAAATTTGGAGTGCACTGTTTTAGAGCTGGAGACCACTTATCAGCAATATGTCACCTTGTCAGAGAGTTTGGAAAATGTTTTTCAGACCTTTCAGCTATTTTTTTGTCTCTGCAAGATTGTTTCCTGCAGTCTGTCTCCCAAAGCAGAAATTGAAGATCTAGCCTTTCAAAGCTATGAGTCCATATTTCCTTTTAATTTATTGGCATACTTGTTTTCTTATCTGATATCTTGTAAAAAAACAGTCTCATTTTTTTTCAACCCCTTTATGCACCTCAGTGTTTAAATACACATCTTTAATTTCTTGCTTCCTTCCCGTCCTGGTTAATTGCTTTCAGACCTTTGGATTTCATACCCCACAGCAGCATGGGCAAATATCAATGTGGCACAGAAGTCCTTAGAGGGAGAAAGTTGAAGGTCATTGCAGAGAAGAGACAGCATTTCTGGAGAAATGGGATTGGAATACAAGCATGTGGGCATTCTCTGGCTTTGAACACAGGCAATAACTATAAGGCCACAGAGCAGAAGACAGAAGTAGGGGAGAACAGAGCCAGACCCTCTGCAAACTGGTGGGAAGCTGAACTGTGAGGTCATTCAGTACCCTAGGCCAAGCTAATATTTGTAGCACAGCCATTTTGTTGTGCCTTCCTGGTAAATCTATGCCTTCATACCATTTCTTTCTTGTATTTTCCCATTTCATTTTTCACTAAATTGATTTTTTTTTTCCATTTCTGCTCCTTGGAAATTTAATTCTCTGCCACCTAATACCCTGTTAGTGCAATCTCTGTACAGACACATTAGGTCAGAGTGGAGTTATACAGATGGAAAACATGAAACTTGTCTTGAAAATTTTCCATTCTAACTAGTTTGGACAGAATATGGGGATTTAAGAAAAGAGAAAGGAAGGCCAGCACTAATTCACAGCAGAAAATGCTGCATTATTAGTAGAAACTGCACCCCACAGAATTTTCAGATTTAATACAAAGAGATTTTTTTTTTTTTTTTTTTAACAAAATGTGGCATTTTCCTTTGAAACACTCTCCCTTTCTTTCATCTTTGATGTCCTGTTTTTTGACCAGAGTCACTCAGGCTGTACCTTCTGTAACAGGCAGCAAATCCATTCCCATTCTCACTTCAAGTGCTATTGCTCACAGTCACTTATTTGAAGTTGCACTCTAATTCATCTTCTCTCATTTGTTCCCTACCTATTGGTAAGCAGTAGAACAAAGGATGGCTGCTTTTCCATGAACAGGCAAATATTATTTCTTCAAAATCAGGATTGTGTATATTCAAAAACCTTTTCTGGTCAGGTATCCATGATGTATAGCAGCGAGCTGACTGCAGACTCACAATGTGGAGTTTGCTCAGAGGACTGAAATAAAAAGATGGATTAGTTGCTTTTTTGGGGATCTGAGTGTTAATTGGCTCCCTAATAAAATCATCTAGTTAAACTCTCTGCTCAGTGGTATAGCAATGCAGTGAAGGAATTTTTGAAGGCACCCTGCTAAGCTGATTGTGCTTCTAGATAATTAATTGAAATGAGGAAAATAACACATACCGAAAAAAAGAAAAAAGGATATCGCAGATTTGCAGCTGTTCTTCGTACATAAAGTTGCAAATATTAACTCACCTTGATAGGAAAGTAAGTACCCCACTTAACAAAGTGTTTCTTTGTCTCAAGCAACACCTTTGGCAACTGCTTCCTTTGAAGAACTTCACTTTTCTAAAGCTGCAAGGAGGAGTTTTAAAACCATTGAAATATTTTTCAAAAATATATAATGGTTTTATGTACATTTCAGTGGTTTTGTATACATTTTATATGGTTTTATAGACATTTTACAATTTTAGGAAAGTAGTTTGAAAGCGAAACAAAAATGTTTCCCATTCTCTCCTGTTCATTTCTTGATGCTTATATTTGGCTTGTGTTTGCCTTCCTGTACAGCAGTCCTTTTGACATATATCATCCCAAGATGATTTAACTTTCTGTGTAATTGTTTTCTAAGTGTTTGTATTTGTCCCATTGGCAACCCTGTACTGGAAATTCTTGCCCATACTTGGTTATATTCTAACATTGATTTTGTTTCCTTTTCTTCTAGTCTTAGTTACAAATTATACCTTCCTTTTTGCCCAGAATGTTTTAGAGTTTTAGAGTGATTGATTACTGAATGAATCAAATGCACCCACAAGCTAAGGCCTGATTTAATCCCCTTAGTGTCAGAAATTTCAGAGCACACACACTGAACTTACAGCACCCTGTGGAAATAAGGGCAGTGGATGTTTTTCCTGCATGTCGAAGAACCGTGCCTTCAGGTACCCTACCTGTGCTTGAGTACCCATTCTCACCGAGGCACAGGGTTAAACCCCAATTTCTTTCATGTCAGTGGATTTCTGTGGCTGTCAGAGGAGAGTGAGCTGTTTGTTTACAATCCCTTGAAGACATGAGATCTATAAATTGCAGACTCTTTAGTGAACATGACTCTATGTGTGTGGGGCTTTGTTTTCTTTGTAAAGAAAAGGCAAGGGAGGAATGTTTGATAAGCGGCACTCACGTGTGTGTAAAACAGTGACTCGGGATCAGTAAGAAAAAGTTGGATCCTATTATAGTTGAATTATCCTCTGAGTCCATTCCCCAAAGATAACTGAGCTTGCTTTTATGCAAATGAACTCTCTGTGAGCTTGACATTGCAAACAGTGTGCTTGAAAGTATTTTTTCTGCTTCCAACCTTTGCTATGAGGTGGTTAACAAACAGATTAAACATTTATTGCAGTGGGCTTTATCAGATATATGATGACATGTAAATATCTTTGCTTACAAGTAGACTCAGTTGCAATGGCAGGAATTATCTGGGGAATCAACACGGTGTGGAAATCATAGAATCATAGAATAGTTTGGATTGGAAGGGACCTTAAAGATCATCTGGTTCCAACTGCACTGCAATGGGCAGGGACACCTCCCACCAGACCAGGCTGCCCAAGACCCCATCCAACCTGGCCTTGAAGATTTCCAGGAATGGGGTATCCACAACTTCCCTGGGCAACCTGTGCCAGTGCCTCACCACCCTCGTCATGAAGAAATTCTTCCTTATGTCTAGTCTAAATCTGCTCCTCTCCAGAAATGGGAAGACTACAAACAGCACAGCTTGTGGGGACTTGTTGCTGATATCCCTTTCATTCCTGATGTTTGACAAACTTAAAAACCTCACATCATGTGCATTCTTTTTCCTAAATTGTTGTTGTTATAACCACACAGGACTGAATCTTCAGTTACAAGTGCCATAATTACCTCCATCTCCTCCTGCTGCTGCAAATGAGTGGAGAGGAAAAGTTCATTAATCAATGATCAGAATTTTGGAGAGAACCAGAGCAATGATAGTCTCCTGTTTCCTGGAGGTTTGAAATATGCCTCCTTCCTTCGGAAACGGATGCAGCCCCAGCTTAAGCAGGGAGTGGGGAGAAAAAGGAGGGGAAGAGCAGAGAGAGTGTACGCTTGAAGTGGCAGCTTGAAGAATGCTGGCACAGAGATAGGTTTGAAATTACCTCTATCTGAAAATATATTTATCTCACAAAATAATCTGGTGTGTGGATGTGTGGATGTATGCATGAGAGAGAAAGAGCTTAGAAAATAAAACATCTCTGCAGAGCTTTGTTCTTGTTACATGTGATGACCTGCCTTCAGGACTGGTTTTACGCATTTTACCTGTCAAACCCTCTTCAGCTTCGTGGCTTGGGAAGTTAAGCGTGTATTACTGGTTCTGTGAGTACTTTATACAACTGTTTCCCAGACCATTTCTCTCCTCCCAGATACTGTCTCTGCCATCTGGCTTCAGTGTCATGCTCCTGCCTTTCCTTTGGTGGCCACCATTGTGTTTCAGCTTCATGAGCACAACCACCACCTTCTTGTAATGTCCTAGCCTACTCTTGAAATACCCACAGCATGCCAAGGATGTATTTGCTGTGAAGAGTTGTGGGAAGAAGTTGGCAAAATTGCATCTAAAACTGCAAAGAAGCAATGTTATTAGAGAAGCTAGCAAGAACTAAGATATTTATTTAGCCCCATTTAAGAAGCACATACTAATGCAGTTCAGTGAGATTTCTGCTTGTGGCGTAATTTTTAAGGCCACAATACAACACACGCTGTTACAAGAGGCAGTGACAAGTACATTTATCAGCAACAAACCAAAGTAAGACACAGTCATTACTACTTAGTCCAAGTTTTAATGTAGAAAATGTTAAGCACTTCTCTAAACCCCATAGGGCTTCATCCAGTGCTAAGAATAGGCAAGTTGAATTGATGGCTATAACAGGTACCTGAAGGCTCTGCAGACACCAGACTCTGTTATTTTCTTCCTTACTGTGTTTCAGTACAGTCCAAATCCCTTTTTTATTACATATGAAAAAAAGTGATCAGGCTACACAGAAAGTTAGAAAGAAGCACTAGGAAAATTCTCTTTTTGCAGCAAATCACTTTTTTATAGTTATTGAAATAGGAAGAAATGCAGCACATTATAATCTGACAAAATGGTGAATGTCTTATCTCTTTATATGGACTAGGGAACAAAATTCAACTCTAATTCTTATTTTTATAACTTTTTGCCCCCTTCTTTCATACGTTTATCTATATTCATAGAACAATATAAGAGAATGAAAATAACTAATTTAAATGTTATAAATATGCACAGCCATTAACTGGAAGACTTTGTAAGAATGAGAATAAAATATCAGTCTTAAATATCAAAGTGTACAGTAGTCATTCAGATACAGTTTGGGATATAGTTTTTATCTTATATTCTTCAAATCTTTTATTCTTTCTGTATCAAATAGATCACTACATCTTTAATACTTGATTATCTGCACTATAAAAAGAAAACCCCTCTAACAGTTAAGAAAATATTTAAACAGCGGGGGTTTTTTTTCTTTTTTTTTTTCCATAAAAGAACTGAAACATGATGTACAATGTACAAGTTAATCTTCTACTGATGTATACATGGAGGTCCAAATAAGGATAAAAGAAATGTTCTTTTTCTGATCTCAGCAACTTTTGCATTCAGTTTTCAGGCCATCATTTTATGGATGACCTGAGAATCCAGACAGATTTAGCTACATGAATTTATTTGCAGAGTCATGGACTTGCCAAGAGGTAGCTACATTTATTTACTTTTACAGAAAAATACAGACTTCTCAGACCTAAACATGAAGACCATCTTCTCATGCTGGAAGTTATAAGCAGAAGCTTTTGAAGTTGGAAAGGGTTGGATCCTTAGCCAAAGTTTGTGGTGAGACAAGAGAGCTCTTTAAGTTCAAGCATTCCAGGAGGAAGAGGAGCTGTTTGCATCCCCAGGGAAGCAGAGGGATTGGTATTGAATGGGAGTGGGACAGAAAAGTGGAACTTATTTTTTTCCATGTGAAATGGAAATAAGGTGGAAATGTATTTTTGGAGGTAGCTTAGTCCTATATTTTAAGGTATTTAACATCTTTAAGTTAGACTTGTTAAAGTTTGAGATGAATGAAACATGGGACTTCTGGAAAGTTTCCCAAGATATACTCTGATTGTTCAGCCAGCTTTACTTCTCTCCTTCAGAAGTGAATAACCTCCCCATGTTGCATATATCCTCAACTGGGGACTGTTTTCCTGTTTCACCTGCTGTGTAACCATTTCTATGTTACCTATATCCCCTATTTTGGCACACGTTAGCACAATGCAGGAATGGGTCAGACGGGACCACACATACACTGTTGGTTCTTTCCAGATTTTTAGTACATTGGTTTGATAAAGGATCACATATTGACTTGGAGTCTCCATGATCAGGTGTTTAAAAGGAGTGCTTAGAATCATAGAATCATAGAATAGTGAGGGCTGGAAGAGACCTTAAAGATCATATAGTTCCAAACCCCCTGCCATGGGCAGGGACATCCCACTAGACCAGGCTGCCCAAGGCCCCTTCCAACCTGGCCTTGAACACCTCCGGGATTGAGGCATCCACAACCTCCCTGGGCAACCTGTGCCAGTGTCTCGTCACTCTCATGGTGAAGAAATTCTTCCTAATGTCTACTCTAAATCTGCCTCTCTCCAGTTTACACCAATTCCCCGTGGTCCTATCCTCACAAGCCTGTATGAATAGCCCCTCTCCAGCCTTGCTGTAGGCCCCCTTCAGGTACTGGAATGTCGCTATAAGATCTCTGAGCCTTCTCTTCTCCAGGCTGAACAAGCCCAACTCTCTCAGCCTGTCCTCATAGGGAAGGTGCTCCAGCCCTTCAGTCATCTTTGTAACCCTCCTCTGGACCCTTTCCGACAGCTTCATGTCCTTCTTATGTAGAGGATTTCAGAACTGGACACAAAACTTCAGATGAGGTCTCACAAGAGAGGAATAGAGGGGCAGAATCACTTCCCTCAACCTGCTGGCCAAGCTTATTCTGCTGCAGCCCAGGATATGGTTGTCCTTCTGGGCTGTGAGTGCACATTGCCGGCTTGTGTTGAGCTCCTCATCAACGAGCACCCCCAACTCCTTCTCTGAAGGGCTGCTTTCAACCATGTCATCCCCCTTCGTGTACAGAAAATGGGGATTGCCCCAACCCAGGCACAGGACCTTACACTTGTCCTTGTTGAACCTCATGCGCCTCACACAGGCCCACTTCTCCAGCTTGTCCAGGTCCCTCTGGATGACATCCTGTCCTTCTGGTGTGGCAACTACACCACTCAGTTTGGTGTCATCTGCAAACCTGCTGAGGGTGCCCTCGATCTTGTTGTCAATATCATTGATAAAGATATTGAACAGCACTGGTCCCAGTATGGACCTCTGAGGGACACCACTTGTCATGGATCTCCTTCTGGACTTTGAGCCATTGACCATTACTCTTCGAATACCACCATCCAACCAGCTTCTTATCCATCTTACCATCCATGCACCAAATCCATATCTCTCCAATTTAGAGAGAAGGATGTTGTAGGGGACCATGACAAAGGCTTTACAGAAGCCTAGATAGATCATGAGCTTGCTGTGCTTGCACAGCACCTCAGCAAGATAGGCTTAGAGAGAAAAAGTGAGTTTGGATATAAATTGAAATGTTGTGAAATTTGATCTAGGAATGCAGACAGGGGAGGGAGGGAGTGTTTTGAAATAAAATAGAGGTTTCTAAAGAAACAGGAGTATCCTCTGAGTAAAACCTGCCTATTCTGCATTTTTACTTCTGTGATTTACTAGTTTGGTATAAATTAGATGTAGCTTTACCTGGGGGAGAGAAGAAGGGAGGGTGGTAGAAAGAGGAGAGTGAGAGCTTCAGTCATCATATCTGCTCACCATATCCTGCAACAGCAATTATGCATGTATGGGGAGAGGACTCTCACTGCTGCTTAATCCCAGGTGTGGACAAACTGACACAGGATGTGCAACTGCAGTTCAGCCAAGCAAGGAATCAGTCTCCCTATGCACTCTGTTTATAAAACTGCACTCCATGGTCTATGACATGACCCAGAGTATGGTGGAGGAAAGGGATTTCCATATTCTCATCCAGGTTGCACCTATTCCTGGAAAGGACTATTGTCTGAAAAGAATTCAAGATCCAGAATGTATTGTGGCACTAAACAAGAGTTTCTGCTGAAATACTCTCTTCTGAAGCCCCACACAAGATATTAGTGTTCCTGAAGACGAGGTACTTGACAGGATTTGCTTTGATGTCTGACGACGCCCTGGCATGGAATGCGAGGAGTAGCCTTGCCCTCTTCTTTTGCTCTAGACTTATCCCTGGGAGTAGGAGGCAGCTTTATTAACACCACCAGCCTTTGCCCTGGGTTGTCATTGTGGGTACTGAAATAGATTTGTCACAGGAATCCTGACATATCTTTTGCTATCCTGAGGGTAAGTTGTAGTTTGGCAAGTCCTCTGAGATTATATACTCCCTCTTCTTGCCTCCAGTGGGTGATGGGTGGTGTGACACTCTCCTAATGCCCCCTCAGCAGGAGATGGCTGTAGGGGCATGATGACACTTGGTAAAGCTCGTGTAGAGGGCAGCCACCCCTGGAGAAGTGCTTTGGCATCACACTGGCAGTGAGTGACTTGCTCAGCTGGAGACACAGGAGAGTGGAAAAGGCAGGGGACTGGCAGGAAGGAAACAGAGAGGTAAGTGTCATGAAGCAAGGAAGACACTTGACAGATCTGTACTGGCATTTTGTATTTATAAGCCATATTGTGACCGATGAGCTCCACAATAAAATCCCTACTGACTGCAGAGGCTGTAAGAAATGACTTTTTTTGTCAGGGGGAGAAAGGACAAACAAAAGAGGAAGGGGGAGAAATCATGTTTCTCAGCTCATGTGAGTAACGTCTTCAGTACATGTTTATGAAAGAAAAAGCTCTCCATCACTCAGCAGTGCACTATCTTGCTGAGATGCAGAGTGAAGGTGACCAGTGTGGGAAGAGCTATTAGGCATTTCAAAGCCTTGGGGAGTTTCTCTGTGTGCTGTTTTGTGCGTACAGCCAGAGAGGAGAGGGGAAGTGGGATTAGAGGTGAGCTTAGTCCCATTTCCAGAAGGCTTCAAGAGTCTTGAGCTGGCCTCTACCACTTAAAACATGATGGGCTTTAAACTGGGGAATAGCTTTGCAATCCCACTTCTCATGATCAGCAGTGACAGTCTGCTGCTCACAAGGGTATATGTGAGAGGAATTAAATTTGTGTGTGTGTAAGCAAGCATCATATGAGGGATGTGCTGCTGCCACGCTGGAGAAGTCATCCTAACTTATCATCCTACAGCATTATCCTGACCAGCTGATGGACATTCAAATAAGGGGATAGTTTTGAAAATGAGGTAACTGGAATTTGGGCATATATGGCCAAGCATGAGTGCATGAACGGCACTGCCAGTTCCTTTGAGCAGTTTTTCTGTTTCCAAGTCACTGTCTCAGAGGTAACAACTCCCCTCCCCTGACACAGGACAGAGCTAACTTACACTAATGCACCTGGTCTGCCATCAGAAGGGAAAGAGCTGTGTCAACACAGAAAGTGCTATTTGCTGACAAGTTGTTAGAGACAAAGGAGACAGAGGCAGAATCAAGAATAAAAATAGAAGTTCTCAATAAGAAATGTGAGAAAAGGAAAAAGATTGATTGTTTAAGTCACAAAAGACAGAAAAATGAAGGGAAAAGTAAAAAGACTATTAAATCGAATATGCCTGCCCTTTAGAATAGCTTTGATAAAGGCTGAGGATGTGCAGTGTAAAGGTTGAGACATATCTAACTGAGGGTCACATCTCATGAAGCGATAATTTATGGTTAGAGAATAAAATAGACCATTTGAGTGATGTGGGTATCATTTCTAGACTATCAGGTATTGGGAGGGTGGAGGGCACACACAAAGATATTTGAAGCAGATATTTGAAGCAGATATTTGAAGACCATCCAGCTATGAAAGAGAAAAAAAAACCCCTCCAGTTTATTGCTTTTCTTGCTTCCCTTCCCTCTCCTTCTATGCTGTAGGGAAATCAAATGAAAATCTAAGTAATACAATATACATTCAAAGTTCCCCATTATCATTGATAATATGAGAAACAATTCCTTAACTATGTCTTAGATTTTTAATGAAGACACTTGTTAAGCTTCACCGTGTAAATGCAAAAAAAGATTTAGAGGTGTTTGTTCTCCAAACATAGCAGGTCACGCTGAGGCAGAGAAGGGTAAGCACAATTAAAAGAAACAAAAACAGTGAGGAAAAAAAAAAATGGATACGACCTGAACTAATCAAGAAAAGCATTATTATGCTGAATGAGGAGACTTCTTTATATAGAAATATTAATGTTGTAAATTGTGTCAGCCAGTGTGGTGGTCCAGCCTCCTAGTAGCTGCATCTGCTTATTTTCTATCAGGTGCAGAATCAAATCTTGTCATTAGGAAACAGATGTATGCATTCTCATCTCGAGAGTTTATTATACTGTATTAACTGGACCCCACAAAATATGGTTAGATCATTCACTCATTCTCTCCCTGTTCCCTAACTGTCCCCCATGTTTGCCTGCTACTTATCAACCCTACATGCACCTGCTCTCTGAATTATATGGAACTTTTTCTTGAACTGGATTTTTTTACAGAAATGTTTTCTTCAAATCCCATTCATAGAATTGCTTCTTTCCTCCCCCAGTCCCATCAAATAGGGAGAAAAATGCATACACCAGAGTATAATTTACGGAGAGATACTGTTAAATCCTTCATCAAACTCTTTTGCTTGAAGCTTGTAATTGTATTCTGCAGAAAGCCAAACCAAATTTGCTCCCTCTGGAGACCATCGTGTTGTATAAAATCAGATCAGAATTTAGCACTTGATAACAGAAATAGCTTTTTTGCTTGTTGTAGATGCAATTTGTATTATGTAATGTATGTAATTACTATGAAATTATGTATTTTTAATAAGGGGTATCATAGTCTCCAATGAGACACTTTCATTGCAGCTTTTCCAGGTTCTGTGAAGTGTGTTTCAGAGAACGTTGTCAGCCCAACAGATTTTACCCAGTGTCCTAACATTGCTGAAGGAAACAGAGTGTAATTATTGGAAAACCTGTACCCTCTTCTTGTAGTCATTGAGAATATCGCGGTGGTGTTGAGGGCTCTTCACCTCGCTTATTTTCGCAGACTCATGAGAGAAAGCTTCATGTACGCCAAAAACAACATGGCCTAGTGAATTAGATATGCTTCGTGTCCAGCTATACTAATGATTGCCTTTGTGGCACTATTTGTAGATATGTCCATCTCTGTAAAATGGTACTGATGGTCACTCACCTTCGTACATCTGTGAGAAGGGCAGGGAAACACTCTGCCCTGTCTGAGTGTTTGGTATTATTATGGTATTATCTTGTGTAATGCTTTCCTCCCAAAGGCTGTCTGCAGTAGATGATCTTATTCTTAATGTTTTGCTATCTACCCAGCACTTCACTGAAGGGTGCTGTAGCTCAACATTATGCATGGACACCTTTCTGCATTGAGGAATTAAGGCTTTGCTACCATTTGTACCTTTTTTCATCCCAAGAGGCAGAAGTGTATATACGTACAAACCTGTATTTCTGTGCGTGTTTATGCTTGCATGTGCATGTGAGAGAGAGAGATGGTGATGATGAGACTACTGTTCTTCTTTGGATTACTCTAGGGATTTTCTGCATGATGTGCTGAAGTGACTGTGAACTTCAACATTTCTGACTTGGGATTTACATGGTAGTCAGTGGGCTTTACTTCTTAGTCATCTGGGTTTTCTTTTATTTGTTCATCAAATGGCAGACTCTTTTTTCCCTGCTGACTTTCAGATAGCAGGGCTTATAGTCAGCATTTCCTGAAAGCTGGCTTGGATCTTCCTGAACTACTCCAATGTAACCTAATATATTAGCTGAATTCTCTACTAAGTTGTTTGTTTGGTTGGTTGTTTTTTAATGTGTTTTGAGGCCTAGAAGTAAGATGGCTTCTCGATACAGGAATTTTCTCCTAGCGTTGTAAGTTCTACTTGGTCTAACTGATTTTCTGTGATGGAGGTTTGCTGTAGGAAAAAACATAGCTTCCTGCATTTTATGAAGTTTGGCCAATTTCACTGAAAATATCTCCCAAAGGATATTATTGTCTTCTTCATGAATTCTTTCTGTCTGCTATGAATCATTCACCTCCATGAACCCATAGTTCCCAGTTTTGGAAATCTCTGTATCTCTCGAGGGACTTCACTCTATTGGAAGCAGCACCTCCCCCTTAGCTCACTCTAGAACTTACCCTGTGAGGTTCCTGGAGGCTTCCTGCCCTTGTGTCATGCCATCCCATCACAAAGGATTTCTCGGCTCCTATCTCACTGTGCTTTGCACTAGTATGCACTTCCCAGTATGAACTGAGTTTGTGTCTCAGCGAAATAGTGCAAGACCTTCAGAGAAAAAAGGAACCCACTGAAGTCATGCTGCCAAAGTCAGTAGACTGCTTTTTCAAATAAGAAAAAAAAGGGGAAGAAAAAAACCCCTCATCCTTGAAGAAACCACAAGCCAGTCAACTTTGTAAATTCTGCAAGTAAAAGGAGTACAATTTCAGAGAAGTAACACCCTTACTATTGCTTGCAGCTTCTTTCAGCATAGGGGGAAAGTGTTTCTTGTACTTCATTCATAAGCGATAATTGGAAAATATATGTTACAATTTCAGCCCTTTTGTGACTAAAAGCTTGTGACTGAAATATGTCTCCTGATGGCACGTGCAAAGCACTAAGCAGCTCCTCTTGTACAAATGTGCTCTGAGGTCAGCCTATATAGCTTATTTTGTCCTTGAACTTCTTTATCACTTTGAGTACTGGCAGATACAATATTTCTTCCTTCTCAAATCACTGTCTTCCCTCAGGCTTTCCCACCATATGACTATCCTTGTCTCCACTTTTACTCTTCTCCTGTGGCAGTCTTTACCTCTTGCTTTCCATTGGTATTGCAACAACTCTTCTCTTGCACCTACTTTGTGTTATCTCTGTGGTAGTGCATTTCAGATCTCTGTGGCAAAGCATTTGAAATTACTTTCCCACCTCTGTCTGCCTCCCTAGTGTTTGCCTTTACAGATACCATTGCCAATCACTTAAATTCATTATGGCAAAACACATACTCCTTATTCATATTCTTCTATTCCTGGATGCATTAACTTGATTTTCCCCTCTCTTTAGCTCTGCACCTTAACGCCACTGCTAAATCCTAATCTTTACTACTTTATAACTAAAATTTTTCTTTCTACTCCTCTGTTCCCAAACCCACTCGATCAGTCTGATATTGGTGAGGGGAAAGGTTTTGTTTAAGCAACATTTCTTGCTAGCAATGTGGAACAGAAGTGTTTGGGTTTGACTTTTGTGGGACCACAGAATGAATCTTCAGTCTACTAGTAAGGAGAAAATGCTAATTTAAGAATCTTTTGGCTTGAACACAAAGTAAATTTGATGCAGCATTAGATATAGAATGGCACATTGTAATTTTAGAGTTTGGTTTTATAACATGGAGTGCTGTAATAAGTATGTACCCATCCCCAAAACTAGCTGCATCGCAGAAGGATGCATCGAAAGAAAGAATGGGAAAGTTGCTTTTTCTCATTCAGCAGTTTGAACTGTGCCCTAAGGCCCTGGTTCGTACTCCAGCAGATGTGTAGGTCACTGACAAATAGCTCTGGGTTTGGTTGCTTGTTGCATTATGCCATATGTCAGCTGCTGTGCCTGCCTAAAAGCTGATGCAAGCTTTTGCCCTCTCTTAATGCCTCTGAGGTAATTCTCCCCTTGTGTGAACTGTTTGGTTGCAATTTCACTGTTGAGCTTTGCAGAAGTGGGCTGTTTTAAAAAAAAAAAGTAAACCAACAGAGGGTGGTAGCTGAGTCAAACAGGAAAGGGTGAATAGCAAGCAACGCTGCACTGTCTCCTGTTATGTCTTGACACAGATGAACAGCTCTGAGACTGCTGTAGAAACAGGAAGGAAATTAAAATCTAGGAGTTGTGTTAAGGGCCAGCAGTTCAGCATACCTTTGGATGCAGCACTGAGGTCCTCTGAGAGACATGTCTCTCAGCAAATGCCTCAGCTCTGTACTTTTTAGGTCTGTTGTCTGATTTTGGGATGGGTTTTGAGACAGAATACGAGCCACAGTTTGCTAACACACAGGTGAAGTGTGGGAACCGTGATGTACTTGGCTCTGAAGGCAACTTGGGCATTCCTGGGGTCAGGAGATGTGAGGAAGAGGGAAAAGCAGTAGTGCACTGAGTAGTTATTGGTTGGCAGATGGGCTTGGTCAGAAGGCAAGCCTCACTCTGCTTGCCAGTGCATTAGCTATGCATTGTTGCAGACTTTGGGAGATTTGAGAAGAAAATCTGTTCTAAAGCTGTACCTGTACTCTTTACATGCAATCTGCATTTCCTTTCAGAGGACCTTTTGTGTCCATTTTCCTATACTGCCAAGGGAGTTTATTATTTCCCTCATGACCTTTTGTTAATTCCTCAAATCCCAATGAGAAGCCCAGCAGCAGCCAGGACATCATAATAGTTACTGATGCAAAAGCAATGAGCTGCATAGCTGTGTGCCCCACAGCACCCACAACCCAAAGGAAAGGCACCTCTTGTTCCCCACCATCTCTCTCTCTCTTACAACTGCAAACATGAAGCAGATTCTTTTTCTTGCAGGCCAAAATAAGTCCTCCACCTCCTGCAGATGTCCTCTTGAGTAGAGTTACAAGTCCTCATTCATTAATGCGTATTTATTATCTGCATTCATTTACAGGTTTCAACAGCCTGATGGTAAACTCACTTTTCCTCCCTCCTACCCACACAGCTAGTTGCTCCTAGAGAGGGAAAAATTTTGATTGGCAACTGCTTACTGAGATGCTTCCTATTATTTTGCTTATCTTCCTGTAAGTGTGTTCAGAGCAAATGTTTAGTGCGCTGCAGATAATGTAGTTACCGATAATAGATCCTTGCTGCTAAGGGACATGCAGTGATTTATGTTCATCGAATTAAATCAGAACAGGTGTTGCCATCTCACTTCTGAATCAGAAGGTGAACAGGTGTCACTAAGTTGCATCTGGCAGTGGGAACAAAAAAATCTAAGCCAGAGAATTGTTGAATGATATGATTTTTAATTTGGTGCACAACCTAAGCAATTAGAAGCAGCTTTTCAAGCACACCCCTCTCGTACCCATTTAAGAATTAGTGACAGAGGGACATTATCAGAAAACAGTACTTGGATTAGAGAGCATTGTGAATGTTGCTTCTGACATTTAAGGCGTTTTCTTTGTCTTTGCTGTGGACCTGTGCATGTAGATATAGTCCAAAGTTAGATTTCTTGTTTTGGAAAAATTGAGGAGGAAAGAAAACTGAGGCAAGTTTATGGTATGCTGCAGTGATGCGACAAATCAATGGCTGCAGGTCCATTTCTACATTGCAAACTGCCCCCTATAAGCATGAAACACCACTGCAGAAAGGGAGGGGTTTTTTTCTTGAGAATGTTCTGACACCGCATCACAGTTTATGGGTGGATAGCCACTGGTTTTAGGGCTAGATATGATATGAGACCCATGTTTCCATCTCAGAAGAGTAGCTTGGGCCACTACTTTGCTAATGATCAGAGTTTCTCTATCTGACCCTCCATATTTGGCTAAAATCAGTGTTTTTGAAAGCATGGATTAAGTCCTCTCCCTGTTGCACGTAAAAGCATTTTTGACTAAGTCATTTTCAGCCAAACAGTGCTCAGCCAGGGCAGTAAATCACACAAACAATGTTAATCACTTTTTGGTCATGTTTAATGGCCTTAAATTGCCTTAGAAATAGCTTCACCTAATTTTATTTCACTGGGGCTCTACAAGGGATTCTGTTGCAAATACCATTCTCAGAATCAAGGCTGAATTACTGCAAATACCTCAGTAAAAGTAAGAAGGCAGATCCTCAGATCATACAAATTGGTGCAGCCCTGCTGATGTCTGCAATGTTATGGTGATTGATACCAGCAGGGCTATAATACAGCTAAAGTAAATGGTCTGCAGTTTTACATGCCTGCTGTTAATGGGCCCCACGGTAAATCAATGGCTGACTTGTTAGTTTCTCTTTAAAATAGACTCAGAAGGTACATTAATGGGGAAAAGATCCAGCTTAACAGAGCAGTGGACAACACAGGTAGCACTGTAGCAAATGTAGTTCACATTTGCATTTAGACATAGGGCATGGTTTGTTACCATAGCAGAGGCTTGTTCCAGTGTGCTGTAACTCTAAGATAAAGCCTGACCCCTTGAACAGCCCAACTGCTGCTCTGGTTGACCCAAGATGAGGCTATGATTTTCTGTGACTAGGATCTTACCTGTACATCTCTGGGCTCTTGAGAATTAAAGCCAGCAAGTAAATTCATTTCTACTTTTTAGCCACCTAAAGAGAGTCAAGAAAGAGATGGATTGTAGTGTCGTTCCAGTGGAACTGGAGCAAGAGAAAGAGCTACTGAACCTGGGTGGGAGTGAGCTTCCTTACTCCCTCAGGGTTTTCAAGAATTCCAGTGTTTTTCCTATCTCCCATCAGGGGGGAAAGGTCCTTCTAAAACTTGGATGAAAATCTCCAAAATAAAATCAAGATGGGGCCAAACTAAATATTTTACTTTAATAATGTTCAAAGAGTATATTTTGATTATGACCTTTCTAAGTAGTTGACGCTTTTCAGGATAAAAGGAACGCGAGGTCTTTACTTGTTTCCTTCAATTAGAAAATAAAAGTTTTCACTTTAAAAATGTCAAACCAGCAATTCTTGATCATTCAAAGGTTCTTTTAATTTTTTTTAAAGCTGAGAGACTTGCTGAAACAAAACTTTGCCATCAATCATTTTCAGTTTTGACAGATGACTGGATTTTTTTCATTGTGTGTAGAGGGAGAATAAAAGTTTAGTCCAAAAGTTCCTGACCACTTCTAGCAATTTTTACCTCAGCTTTGAAAACCTGCTGCCCTACCTAGGTTTCAGACCAGTTAAATGAGGCTGCATTGGGCAATGGAGATGCAGGAAGTGCCTTTTTTAAAAAAAAAAAAAAAAAAAGGCTCATTTTTAAATTAATACTTTAATCTTTCTCTTTTTTTTTTTTTATTAGTGACCAAAATGATTTATATAGCTTCAAAGTGATTTATATTCTGTTTGCATGATTTAGTGTCCTGAGTGAACACTCTTTGGTTGAAAATGGCTTAATGAAAAATGGTTTCTTTATAGCATAGATGGAGCTTAATCCATGTTTTCAAAAATCATTCTGATTAAAGCCTTATAAGGAACAGACTAAGGCCCTGTCTGTTGCCAAGGTATCTTCTAGAAATGTGGCTTCCAGGGAAAAAAACTAAAGGCTTTACATCATGAAAGGAGAGTTACTTTCTCAAATATGGTGGAGAGACAACTTTTGGATTTCCAGCTCATATAGCAACACAGCAAGACTTTAAAGGGAAAGCAAAGAAATAAACACAACCTAATTAAAAAATTAAGATAAACCCTGGAGGAGACCAGTTCATTTGATATCTGATGCCATGTAAGATAACTGTTTTTATCCTACTTGTTAAAAGTCTATACATTTGACCCTGAGGACAGGAGGTGGAGGTCCTGCCGAAGACAGGTTTCCTACCAACAGCTGTCCTTGAATGGATACTCAAAAATTTCAAATAATTTTGTATGAGGTTTTAAAGAAATGAGCTGTGCTGAAGATAACTTTGTCAGGGGGTGGTGATTAGTGACCCATAGATCTGCACATAAGCATAAACCAAGGGAGCCTTATGTTTCCAAATGTTTAGCAAACATTGCTGGGTGTCCAGCAATCACAAGAAAATGGTTTAAGACTGCAGCTGCTTCAGCTCAGAATTTTCAACTGGAAAAAGAAGATGTAGCTGGGAAATCCGGGGGAATGGCACCTCGTCCTGCCTCATCCTTGTGTTATCCATGCCACACAAAGGCAACCCACCTCAGACGTGTCAGTTACATCGCTTGTGAACACAATGTGACCATGTGCCCAAAGACATCCGAGTAGCAAAACACAGGTCAAGCTGTCCAAACCCTACTCATCCCTCCGTAGAAACAGCACAGTGTTCTTGAGATTTTGAGGCATCTATTGGGTGTTAGCTGCATGCTAACCCACTTAACTCAAATTCTTACTCCAGCTCCAGGTAATGAAGGGCATTCTCCCCCCCTCCATGCACAGATTTCTGCTTCTGCAGTGTTTTGGAGCAGGGGCTGCCCCGCCAGCTGCAGAGCGGTAAGTCAGTCATATCTGCTGCTTTTCCAGTGTCTTGCTCACACATCTGTAATCAAAGGAGTTCTTCTGAAGAAGAGTCAGGTGCAGCAGGCAACAGGAATAAATCAAGACTTCATAATTTTTTTTTTTTTTTTAACAGCTTTGTACCTTATTTTGTCACTTGCATCTTTGCAAAGTGCTTCAGAGCAGAGCTGTCGGAAACAGTGTTGAGTATGTGCATTTAATGTTCTCGTGGTGTGAATGATTTTACGCCGGGTGCAAGTGGTAAAGAGAAGCTGAGGTTCGTGTTTACGCTTGTTTTACACTGTTGTCTATTGTTGTTTTTACACTGCCTTACCCTTCATAGACTGCATTTGGGTGACTCTTGGTGTACATGAAGGGAAACTCAAAGTCAAGTGGTAGAATTACATTGGCAGGTTAGACGTCTGAGGCACATTTATATGGTCGGGGAGGAGGACGGTTAGGCACGAAGGTGAATTTTACATAAGTAACCAAAATAAGCAACAAATATCAACGATTAAATGTCAAAAGAGGGCATTGTTTCCAAAGCTGGCAACTGAAACAATAACCAAGCAATACAAAAAAATTAAAGAGGTTTTAACTTAGCATGCAATGTATAGGCCCCAGTTCAGAGAAATGCTGTAAGGTGCATGTTTGCTGGTATCTGAGCATATGTTTAGATGCTGTGCTTAGTAAGGATGAAGGTACCTGCCTCAGTGCTGTTCTGAGGAGAGGCTTAGATGATGAAACAAATGGTGAGATTATTTTTCCTGAGGCAGCAGAACTTTCATTCACTTTTCACCTTCTTTTTCAACAGCTTGTTTATTTTTGTTGAGCACTGGATTGAATTCTTGTGTTTTGGCAATAACAGGCTTGACCGTTCCTCATTCCTTGGGTTGTTCTCCCCTGTCACTGCCACCTCTGAAGCTATGTGTGTTTTTTGTACTTTCTGTGTTTGGAAGTGGGAGGAGGAGGAGTTGCTGACAGAGGTAGCCAGTGATGGTTACTAAATGTGTCTGCTTGGTTGAAAGTAAGGAAGCTTAGAGCAAATGTAAAAAGGAACAAAATGGATTATTTGTTATTCCTGGGGGGATTCTGAAAGCAGTGCCCAGAAACCCAAATGGAGTGTTAAATGGAAGTCAAAGACCCCCCACAAGTGTGTTAGCAGAGAAAAGCTCCTTACAGTGAGGGCCTCTGAAAATTAGAACCAAAAAATAATATTCTATAAAAAGAAAAATTCTCCTAAGAAAACAGAAAGTGAGAAAATGAAAAGCACAATAGGGGCAGGCCACAGTACTTTGGTCTGACTAGCAATATGCTGTTAACACACAGGCCTGACTTTTTTCACTGTACAAATATACACACACACACACTATTCAGAGTGGCCTTAAGTTTGCCTCAAGATCACCAACTGGGTTTTTAAATTAACACAGTTGTGCTCACACTGCCATGCACAATCCTAATGGCCCTCCAGAAAAGGGCTTTCTGCATATAGAAAAGGAAGAATGGGTGCTTTCTTACTCAATTTCTTTCTCACCTCAAAACATTAGGGGGAACAGGTGCCAGTCAGGATTCTGTGAAAGAATATTAGGGTTTTTTTAGCTCTGCTTTTGAAGTTACCCTGTTCCTCTCTTCCTCCTCCTCCTTCATCCCAGGTGATCTACAATGTCCTATATGGCAGAGGTCTGCTTTTAGTGAAGCGTCATCTAACTGCATTGATTTAAACACCAGCAAGGCTTTGCCCCATTAAATTCAATGAGGATTCATCAGTAAGATACAAAGGACATGGCTCTTTTCTTTATGGGCCAGAGGATCAGCATGACCTAAACATAAAGCCGTGAAATGACAGACCTGGAAAGTTATTCTTATTTTAAAAGTAGACATAGTATTAACGGGAGTTGTACTGATTTACCACCGTGCTGATATGCCACAAATCCCCCCTGTGTGAGAAAGTGAACCATCTTTGTGTCTGCTTAATCATAAGCCTCCTTGCTGAGACTTTTTATGAGTTTGCCAGATGATGCTGGTTCAGGCTTTGTGTCAATGACAAGATACCTGGACTGGCCATGTTGGTCCTCAGGTAATGCAACTTGCCCCAGTGTCCTGAAGGAAGTCCTTGAACGTGGCCTTGTATTGGGTTTTCCTTCTGAGCACAGGCCTTTTCTTGTATTTTTTCTCTCAAGCTGCCATGAAAAGCATTAATGCATTTTCAGAGGGTTGCACAGAATGATAGAAGGCACACAACCTCCTTGTCCCAGCCTCGTGTCAGATCCCACAACTGGGAAGAAAAAGGGAGAAAGATCATTCTTCCTCTTATGTGACCAGCTGCTTCCATTACTCCATATCTGGTGTATCTTGTCAGAGTATTTTAGGCTCCATCGCATTATAAATGTCTATACTTTATGTTTGACTTCTAATTGAGAGGAAATTAAAGGGTCCATGAAAGAGCTGTGTGTTGGCTGCCAGTGACTGAGTACAAAATGGGTGTCGTATCTGCACACAGGCAGATTCTCTTCGGCATAAATGAAATTTGTTCACCATATGCACTATAAAGATGATGACAGTGGAAATGGACACGTACCTACCAAGCAGTGAACTGACACCATTGATTCATCTGGTAATAGTCATGAACAAGGATTTAAATTGCAGGGACATTTTATTATTGCCCAAATTGAATCAGTTGATAGAGCATTTACAATGCCTGCTCTCCATTTGTAACCATCCAATGACTAACCTGAATCACTAGAATTTGTAATGTAAAAAATCCTTGTGTAGTTATGAACTCAGTGCCCCCAGTCTAATACCTAGGGGAGGTATGTACTAATACCTGGAAAATAATGAGTTAGTAACTTAAATTGATTCCTCAGAATTGCTAACTAATGCAGGCATTATGGATAGAAAGACTGTTTATCTGTCCTTTTCATCACAGTTATTTCTAATAGTCTAAACAAGGACAACAACATAGTGCCATGTGGAAGACATGATACCCCGTAACAATAATGACTCTTTTTATATGAAATGGAGCGTATTTCAAACTTTTATTATGCATTAGCTCAAATCTGTCCTAGAACTTGACGTAGAAAACATACTGAACAATAAAATGCCTTCAATGATATAAAATTATGGTATCTATTCAACAGTTTCCCAGTCTCTCTAAATACAAGTTTTCAATTCATTTTTTAGTGTTTGGAACTGAGTAGTTTATGCATGTTTTTTGTTCATGAATTAAACTTGGCATGTCTTTATCTACAGAACTCGGAAATTGATCGTAGTGTTTTAATAAAACATGTATTTGAAGAGTCGATGTCCTAGGAAATGTTAGAGTGCTTAAAGAATACTAGTTGGTTACTCAGTGAAACAAATCAATGTGCTGCCAAATCTGTCATTAATTAATACCTCAGCATGAAGTTAGGAGTATCCATTTTCTACAAACCCTACAACGTGTTGTCTTTTGGTGTAGGCATAAAACCCGTGAATAAGCGGACTATTAGTCATTAAAGAACACCAGGGAACTTTAAGCGTAGAGATATTGTAACAGATGGTCTGGGCAACATTCTAACTCATGTCTGATATTCATCTGCTGGTGTAAATCTACATTGCTGCCTTGGCTTTGGTGATACAGAAGAGATTTGCATCAGAAGGCTTCCTGGTTCTGCTTGCCTAAATGGTCCCCTGTTCTTTTAATTGGATGTGCTATTCTTCTTCTCGTCCTCTACCCAAACACAAAGCAGCTTCCAGTGTCTGTATTTACAGCTGATGGAAATTGAGGAGTGTATCTTCTGAAGGTCTCCTTATTACCAGTGGTCAGTTTACCTCCCTAATGTTCTACATGCTGTGGGAACTTCCACCGGAAACAGTCAAGCAAATGCAAAGACATAATCGCATGACCTTAAAGCAAAGTGGTTTTCTTTAAACACCAGTAAGGAAATAGAGGGCTACCAGATCTCATTGCTAGCATTTAATACTCACTCATCCTGATGTATATAATACAGCAAATTGCAGAGTAGTGCATAGTTAGGCTTCAAATCTCACCTACTGCTGCAGAAAAATTGTCACTCATAAAAAAATACCCAACTGCTAGTTACTGTACCAGACTATTTAAGACGTACAATTAATTACAAAGTAATAATTACAGTATCTCGGATACTATTGCTGATAACTGAAGTCAATTTTCAATATCTGGTACTTCTCTGATGTGGTGATACTCAACTAGACCATCAACAACCCTTATAAGATAGTAATTTGCATACAATTGGGTACTAAACTATCATTTAGCATTAAAAGTATAGCCTTCTGAGGCTTAGACACAGTGTAGTGTCATCTGGCTTTTTCTACCATTGCAGAAGTCCCTAAAGAGTCTTTCCAACACTTTCCAAGAGTAAGTAGCTGGAAGGCTTTATCTACAATGTAGCTTAGACCTGCTTCACTGCACCGAGGCACCTGTCCCTTTTACAAGAACATACTGGTTATAGGTATTATGTAGGCTTATTCTACACCCATTTATCTTTTTCTCTCAGGTTTATGATGTATTTTGTCCTCTGTTCTTGTTGATTCAATGAAATAATACTTAGTTTCTGTCTTAACATTTCTCAAATAAATCCTAAATCAAAGACAAAATTCAATGTAATCAGTTGATTGTTTTAACACATGTTCATGATCCATTATTTTTGAGTGCCTTAGATGATATTTATAGGATCAGTAGCCTGGTGGAGAGGGGTGTGAAGGGTCCTGTCACCCGTTAGATCAAGGTTTTTGTTACATGAAATTGGTAAAGCAACACTTTTGTCTTGATGAAATCTTCCTGACATTGACCTTTAGATAGATCAGGTGTCCCTAAAGCAGGTGATTAGCAACTTTTCATTTACCCTTAGTTTTATAGGTTTTGTTGTAAAAGAAAAAGGAATAAGTTGAAGACAATGAAGGTGAAACGATTCTTTGGGGTCAAGGAAACCACTGAAGATTACGAAGGTGGATTCATGGAATTAGGTTATTTATGAAACTCAGATGCCATGGTGTAATGCTAAGGAACCTGAAGTCCCATTTATCTGGTGTGGTTTTGCTCATTTTGGAGGTTGTCTTTCTCTATGGGAGGTGTCAGAACCTCCTCTTTGCCAGAAGAGGGTCCTCAAATTTTCATTTGCCACACAGTTCACTGTCCTAATTATCTTTTCATACGTAGACTCCCACCTCTCACTTTGAACATACTGCTTCCCATGATCCTCCTAACTATCATGCTCTGTTGTTGTCCCTTTTCTTTTTGTTCTGGCATCACAGGATTTGCAGTATCTCATTCTACCCTCATGCTATTGGAACTATGTTGAGCCTGTTTTGAGGAAGATGACTGAGGTACAGCCATTGGCCACTGAATCAGCAGTGTCTAACACAATTAAGTAAAGCTAGTCAGGGCCAAGGTTTGAGTCTCTCTCACTAATAATTCTGTAGATTCTAGCTAAAAAATTTGCAGTTAAGCTGTATGCTTAATTTAATTAATGCCAGCATTTCTCAGGGTAATGGATTGGCTCACTGTAGACCACCAATCCTGCTATCATGGCAGCACAAGCAGCAACAGCTGCAGTGCATGCTTCCCTTGTTAGGACCTACATTACACGGCAGACACTCCTGTGGTGACTAGGACCAACATGAGAGCTACATTCAGATGAGCAGAAAGGTTGTCAGTAAGACAACCAGAAATGAAAAAAAGTAATTCCTAGGAATGCAAAATCTACAAATGCAAGTTCTGGACTGCTATGACGTCCTGGCAGTAGAAAAGCAAAATTGTACTCTAGTAGGATATTGCACTGTTTTCTCCAGGATGGTATTTGGCAGCAGAAGGGAGGATACTACCTAATCCTGCTTTATTATGCTATCTTTTATACCTAAGTATTAAAAAATTCATCATAACATCTGTATCAATAGCATAGAAGTTGTTCATACTATTCCTGTCTTCATGCATATAATTGTTACGTGACAATCAGCAGACATTCTAGAGGCAAGATGGATTTCACTCAGGAAGACTCAACATTAAATAACTTTCACAGAATTATTATTTTTATTACTGTAGTGCATGGAAGTTATAGTAATGGAACAGATTCCCACTGTGTTAGGAACCTTAAAAACAGAGTACAAAAACACATTGTTTTCCTCAAAGAGTTTAAAACTAATTAGCCTTCTCCTTTCCGGACATGGTCTCTGTACCTACAGCAAAGAAAAATCTTGTTTGCTTATTTATTTTTCCTGATTCAATTTAGAATAGACAGGTCAGTTTGTTTTTCCATTAAAAAGATGATGCCAACTGAGTGCTAATATACATGAACTACAACCTCTCTGTTTTCAATAGGGGAGGAAGGAGGTAAATGCTTGTGATTAATTTGGCTCATCTTGATTGAAAAACAATAAGATTTGTCGTAACTGTCCATAAGTTGAGTGGATACTTTAAACATAAGCAAGCTACCTCTCAAGCTGCAAGGTAATATCTTATCTGGAGTATGGTATGAAAAATTATCCAACACATTTACTATACCCTCTAGGAAGCCCTGTGATTAAATTTAACACAGCTGACCTTGTTGTCCTATGTCTAATGAGATAGAATGGATAGAAATGTCCTTGATCCAGCTGGTGTTTTTTAGTGTCAGACTCTAGTCTTATATGATTTATCCACCTTAACCCCACCAGTGCTGCAATTGTTTAATGCTCTGGCCCATCACCTTTCAAATGGAATTTTTGGTCTCCTTGGTGTAAAGTGAAATTAGACTCATCTGCTTGCAGAGGCAACAATACATCTTCAGCCTGCAAAAGCAAAGTCTGGATTTCGCTCTGAGACCTGTATTGATACAAAGATGAGGGCTGCTTACTACCCAGTACAATGAATTTTGTTTTATACATGGAGGGAAGCATTTTGAGGACAATTGTTGCAGAAGCTGTCTGTTACAACAGATGTGAGCTCACTTGTACTGTGATAATTCTGTTTTGTGACTGCATTCTTAGATAATGTATCCAGTTTCTACGTATTTGCACGTTTTAACCTAAGTATTGTGCATAATATATCCAGCACATGTTGCCCAAAACAAGCAGAAGCAAAAGAGAGAATTCTCAAACAACAGGACTACAAAATGCATTTTTGCTGCCTGATTTACATTTCCAGTTTAGAACTGTAATCCCTACTCTGTTAAACCTGCCTTTACAGTCATGAAACAGGAATGTGATTTTTTTTGTAGCAAGACCAGAAGCTTTTTCTGGTATGTCAGATCTTTCACCATGAAAAAAGATTCACCCCTTCCCTGTGCAGATCCTTTCCCAGAGGTGCAGGATATAGTTGACACTGCCCAGCCAAAACTGGGCAGGAACCTGTAGGCTGCAATTAACTGGGATTCACTGGAGCTCTTGCCTATTTAATACCAGCTGAGCTTTGCTCAAGGAGAAGAATGAAAAAAACTTTAAAGTGCCTCTCTTTGCTCAAACAGCTGAGACAAATTGTTTGATTAAGAGCTTATATCGTACACAGGGACCTGCTTAAGCCCCCATGCAGGAAATCAGTTGGGCACTGTTAACAGGCAACAGCTCCCCTGAATCACAGCTATATCCTTACAGACATAGAATATAATTTCACTAACGTTTCAGTAGTTATTCCCATTCCTGTTGTCTACCTTCAAGCATGTATTTATCGGAGCATGCCAGGGCAGAGCTCCACAGCACTGAGGGAGGAAATCAAACCTCAACAGATGCCCAGCCTTTCCTCTGGGCAGTCAAGACACGGGTAGGATTGCAAAAGCATCCTCCCAGACTCCAGTAACTATCCTAAGCTGCTTTCTTCTTGAACTCAGCAGCCAACAGACAGCAATGCAGGACATGCTTAACTTGTAGTGTGGAGGATATTTCTTTTGACATAAGAAAAAGATCACATCTTTTTTTATAGCCCAGAGAAAGCTAAGAGAGAGACACACCACTACTGCAGCCACTCACACAATTTCTTGTCCATGCTACCTTCAAGACCAGTAGAAATCTTTCATGCAGCCCTGAGTTTCTGCTTCTTTCTTACTTCTTGTACACTGGCTTGATAGGATGTTTTGTGAAGGTGCTAAGGATAGTCTTCCACAAGGCTTGACCCAGCTATGTTTCCATTAGCTAATGCAAAAATTATGAGGATGCTTTTTTGCTGTCTTAGAGCAGGAGTGAGCATATTCCTGAGATGATTACAATGAAGCACATTTTAAATGCCTTCTAAAATTATGGACATTCATATTTAAAGCTAAAGCTATGCATTTAATCATAAAGGCAGTTGTAAGTTGTTTGATGGGGTTGCATTTAAACCACAAGCCATTCCCTGGGCATACTGTGCAGCAGAGATTAGTCAAAAGGGAGAATTTGGAAAACTTTTCAGCAGGGGAAATCAAAGGAGCAGTAAGCCAGCTGGCTACTAGAAATAAATATTGTTTCTGAGCATACCTGTGCTGTGGGGGGAGCACTTCACAAAACAAAAGAAGTGTGCAAGTATCCTTCTTGCTCTTCCACAATTCTGGAGTCACAACTGACCCAATATTAAATTGAGGTTCTTCCTAATTCTCACACACTCTATCATTAAGGATACAGATTTACAAAGCAAAAAAACAGATTCAGTTTTTTAAAGAAGTAGTGTAGTATTCTTACAAAATGTTCAATGGATTCAAAAGAGCTAGCACTTAGATTTCTATGACTTCCCATTTACTGCTGATCATCTGATAGTGTGTGTGTGCATATGTATATATATATTGATATATGTGGTTGGTTTCTTTTTAAATCTTTGTACTCAACTATTTGAAAATATTCCCTTAGATTTCTACAGAGGTAGTGTAAATCCCCAGAACAATGCCTTGGAGCATTACTTCATAAAGCAATGGGATTCCTCACGATCAAAACATTAAAAAAAACTATACAGGAAACTGACCCTGACTGTTGCTGAGCATGGAGTTAGTATGTGCCCCTGGAGATGTCCTTATGTACTCAATCTTTGCTATATGCAATGTAAGATGTCCAGCCAAACAGGTAAAGAGAAGACCCTTTTTTGCCTCATGAGGTTATACTGTTTGAAAGCAAAACAAGCCAGGAGTGGGAGGTTTCAGAAACCTGAGTGGCAAGAGAAATCTCTGAGCAATACCAAGCTGGCAACCTCAGCAATGAAGGTAGTAATCAATGACCTGCGGTGAAATCCTCGTTAATGGAAATATGGTGGTCAGTTCAGTTGAACCAGAGTTACTTTCTTGTTCTCCACGAGATCATCTTCATGGAGTGGACTTCAGGTGTTTGCGGAACAATATTTTAAAGATGTTTAGCTGTCTGATCTAATTTTTAGATGTAGAAATGCCTCTGCATGGCTCTGACCTTGCAGTTTTGAAATCAGTGAAATCATTGACTTTGTGACTGTAAAATCAAAGCTCTACAGCAGAAAAGAGAGGAGACTTCCAGTGTTGCAACTAAAGTGTTACGTACTGTCCACTGAGTCAAATTAGCAACTTCTAGAGCTGGATTTCTGCTCCTACACTTTTTGTGTGCTAAAATTATCGCAGGAACTGGTTTGTTCAGATCCTTGCACAAATATAGAGGTGTAGGTGTTACTGGAGGAATTAGATCTATTTATTTTGGGGGAACTGAAAATACCTTGAAGAGTACCATGTCTAAGAAGACTTTAGTTTTCAGAGTCTCAGGATCTGCTAGTTTATTTTTTAATTTTTTCATTTTTTTATTTAGGATAGTGATGGTGATGGGAATCCAAGAGCATCTTTTTATTCTTATTGTTATTTTTATTGTTCTTCCTTGGCTTGTTGCTTGTTGGAACATGTTCACAGTATTGGACATATCCCCAGCAGTTTTCTTGAGCTTGGGTTTTAGATAAAGCTTGAAGGCCCTGGCTCAGCATAATACTTGATCATGTATCTTCCCTGCTATGAGTGGGTTTTCTGTCTGAAGCTTGAAAGTGGGTTTTCTGTCTGAAGCTTATACCCCAAAGTTGGGGTATAAGATTAAAAATATTTAATTAGGAGTATAAACTTCTCCAAACACTGCAGTAGGGTTTCCGTTCTCATCCATAAATGGTGAAGGATCTGACCATTTTCTCAGTCAATAGAAAGACTCTCTTTGACTTCATCTGGGTCTGAATAACACAAAAATGAAGGGGTTATTTTTCTTGCCAGGCAGCATTTCAGTGATAATACTGCAACTGTCAGACTGAAGGAGACGGCAGAGGGAGGGTCACTGTAAGTATATGTCAAAGGGATAAAATATGGGTAGAAGCAATTTAATTTTCCTTCTTTGTTGGGTTGGCTCATTTCATCTTGAAACTGAATGCAAGCTCAGCTCCCAGGTCTTTGTAAAATCATCCAGACATAATGTAATTTGGGAAAATAAGTGGTCCACGTATTCTTGATGTGACAACATATAGCTATTAGCATTTTTTCATTTCTCCAATCAATATACATAAAACATGTAGAAGGAAAACAAGTCATGCAATAGGACTCAGATAACTTTTTAATACTGTCAAAATTTTATCAGTCAGCAAATGAGGTAAAGAAAGAATAAGTCAATTTGAAATACCACTGGACAGCAGTGAAACAGACTCTCTCCACCTCTCTATTTGTGTCAGATTTTGGATTTCATTTGTGGGGAACTTCTACCTTTTTGGTAAGTATAGGGAATGGAAAGAGAGAAGGACTCTGCATTGCTTCTCTGTAATCCCTTTGCAAGAGCTACTCCTTTAATTTCCCAGAGGTTTCCAGCAGAATATACCAATATCTTTTTTATCTTAATTTGAATTATGAACAGCAGGAGCACAGGGATCCTGTTTGAAGATCTTTTTTTTTATCCCCTTGAAAAGGAAACTCTTCACAATTAAGAATGTCTAATTAAAAATTCTTTATGATTTCTGTGGGTGGGTTGGTTTGGTTACATTGTTTTTTTTTTTTACTTAATCACTTTATATATGATTTTTTCAGGCACAGCCTGTGTTTGAATTGTGGTGTATGAAAAACAGGAAAAAAAGGTAACCATCTGTATTAAGTTATTATTTTGCAATGTTCCCAGGTAGTTGTCCACCTGAAATGGTTCAAGTGTGGCTAAAACATTAAGGGAATATAATTTGACTTTACTGTAAAGAAAACATTAGAACACTCTTCTGCCCCCCAGCAAACTTTACAAGTGACAAACAGAGGCAAAAAATGCTAGGATACCATTAAGAAGATACAATACATCTATCTCAAACTTATTGTTAGGGCTTACTTAAATGGAATTTAATATAACAGACACATTGCATTGCAAATGAATTCTCTTTTTGCCAAAACTCTAACAGATGTTTAATCAATAAGATAGACCATAAAGGGCAGTGCGATTAGTAGGTCTGAGAAATGCTCTTGTATGATGTTAGGAAGCTGTAATTATGGACCAGATCTCATAAGTATTTTGCACAGATGACACATAACACCAGCATTCTAGCTTATAGGAAAGGCTGCATGGCACTTTTAATATGATTACAGGCACAGAGAGACAACAACCGTGATGTTAGAGAATGCATTTAAACAAATATTGAAAATGTCACTGAATTAAAAAGAAAGGAAAAACCAGAAAGACAAAGCCCAGCTCCTTGGACCTAGTAATCTGGGGATTTTGTCACACTTCTGCTCAAACGGGCACAGACAACAACTCCACCTTCCCCAAGTGCCTCCTCTTATACCCTAAGGCAGAAGACTCAGAATGTTGCCATCCTTTTCCTCACCTTCACCCAGGTAAAGTTGAGCAGGCAGCTGTCCTATCAGCATGAGATGGGACAGGGGGCCTCAGCAAGAGAAGGAGTATCCAAAGCAGATGAGAGCATCCCGAGGGTGCTCTAATTTAGTTTAAGGAGACAAAACCTCTGTGTTTCACCTCTAACATGTTTTCGGATTACACACTCCATGATTATTGGAGTGTGTAATAGTCCTGCTGATCAGCAGCACATTATAGTCCTTATAATTATCTGCTACTTAGCTCCCATGGTAGATGTTACCTGCACTTGGAGCAGCATGGAAATGAAGATTATTGAAGGAGCAGTCCTTGCTGTTTTGACAGCATGATCATACTGTTGAGTGAAGTGGCAACTAGGAGAATCACTGGGTTCATGGCTGTGATGTGAGGTTTGCTACCCTGTCTTCCCCCCAAAACTGTCTGCCTTTGCCATATGTGGAAAAAAACTGGAGGCAGTAGAGCAAAGCATTACTTTTCTTAAAATATCATGAAAGTCCTAGTTGTGCATCTTGTTTTTGAGTTTCTCCAGTAGAGAGAAGCCATTACTTTAGACAAGTGTTCTCTGATTCACACCATGTTCAGACACATGATCCTCCTAAATTACTGAGATTTCAAAAATGTTGCCTTTGTGCATGAATTTGAACTTCCGTATTTAATGCTTTAAACAGATCAATACAGCAATGCTCAACAATCTGGAATTGCTATACTTAACCCGTAATTACAGCTCTTTACTGAAACTTATAACCGGGCTAAAGCCCTTCAAATCTTTGATTAATCAGACTCAGCATAGTGCCCCTCCTTACATATTTCAGAAAAGTAGGTTTATTTCAGTATAGTGAATCATGCAGGTTTTGGCAACAATCTGAAGGGTATACTTTGTCCATGATAAAGTGAAGGAAGTAATATCATTGGATGGATTATGTAAAAGTAAGAAAAATCCCCTTTAAAGTCATGTTCTAGAACTTAATTAATAAATAATTGACTGATTGGCTGGTGTAGTGATAGGCTTCATTGTAGCTAATGAAATTCCATCAATGTATGTCAGCTGAGAATCTGACCAGTAATTCTTCATGTAAGATTTATAAATTGTACAAAGGAAATACATTGTCAGAAAATAAGAACAGTATCCCTATTAATGCACAGTTTTAATTTAGTTATTCCCAAAAAGCATACCTCTCTTTGCCACAGGCCTGAAGTGGTTCAGACCATTTTATTCTATGATGGATCTCCCAGGTGCATAATAAAAAAATGGTTCTCCTGTTAAGTGCAGTCGCAGGTTAACCCATGTATACACATGAGCATGTCAATAGTCAGCACCACTTATGCACCTGAAGCCCCAGTAATAAAAGCACCTGAATGTAGTGGTTCTGTTCTTCAGGAAGTCAATGCCAAACGCTGTCTAAATTGGGTTTCTCTATAAGGTTCCCCTTCTAGGTGGGAGTGCAGAAACTGTGTTGAGCCAGCTTCTATCACATGAGCCTGGCATGCCCTTCTCTTTAGGAAGGTGATAGAGTACGTGAATGCAGGACATCTGATATCTTGCAGTCTTACTGAGACCAGTGAATAGCTGTTGCTCTGTTGCTGCTAAAGCATAAATATTCATTTGTGTAACTTGTAAAGGCAAATGCAGGACACATGTACCGCATACTGCATTAAAAACTATGGAGCCAGCTGATTGAGTCACCTAAGTGTAGGAGGTGGCCTTTTTGTACTACCTATCTATTTTTCCCCTCAAAAGGCAAAGTTTAATGTTGCTTTACATGTAATGGCATTAATAACATATCATCTGGTGGATTTGATCTGTCTTTTGGGCTCATCATTGGGTGCCAAATCTAAAGAATGCCTCTGTTGTGAGGTTCAAGTAATAGTATTGTTGGGTATAGGTACATGAGGTCTACTCAGCCCCCCTAACCACTGTGGATTGCACCCGTGTCTCAGCTGGCAGGGACCCTCAGTACTCCCTGGGACAAAAACCTTCATCCTCACCACCTGTCAGAATGGCTCCTACAAAAGAGGGAACCTCAGTCCTCAAGTGGATGTCTCAGCTTCTTAACTGTAAGCCAACAGCTGATGCAGGAATATGTGCAAAGGAGGACTACAAGGTTAGTGGGGGAAATGGAATGTCTGTATTGGGAAAGGAGATGGGAAAAATCTTGGATTGTTTAGCCTAGAAAAATGAAAGCTGAGATGAGATCTGATTGCTATCTCTAAATACATCAAGAGCATAAACACCAGGGAGGGAGGAGAGCAATTTAAGCCAAAGGACAATGTTGGCAGAGGAACAAATTAGTCTAAACAGTCAATGAATAAATTTTGATTATATAGAGAGGAAGGCTTCTGAGCATCAGAAGAGGGAGGTTCTAGAGTAGTCAGAGGGGACTAGTGGGAGCTTAGCTCCTTCCAAGACAGTCTATTCACAGGGTGCAGTGTCATGTGTCAGCTGGGAGCTGGAGTTGGTAGCCCAAATGGTCACTTCCCATCCACTCTCTGTCCCTTCCAAGTCGACAAATAGGTGGATGGATCTGCCCCTAGGTTTAATCGCTTGGTCTACTCAGAGTTCTGTCCCATGTACTTCTCTGGGTAGCATGTGTTTTCTTTCATTGTTAATGCCAGTAGTAGCCTTCAGGTGTGAGGCATGCTTGGTTCTAGTAGAAAAGGTGCTGTCTTTCTTGTAGCCTGCACAAGTCACAAATTCAACTTGTCCTGTATATGAATATGTATCATTTTAAGTAGGATGCTATTTTAAAGGGTGTGAATCTTATTAAATTGAAGTAAAAAGGTCAGAAATTTGAAGAATCTCATAAAGAAAATTTAATCTAATTCTCATGCTGATTTATTTTTATAAGAGTCTTTTTGGAAGTACACAGACTGACTGTAAATTTTTTTTATTATTATTTTGATTGTTTGTTTCATGATTGTTTGTTTCATGGCCATGCATTTTTTTCCTGTCCAATTAGTATACAAAAACATAATCTAATTTGATGTAACTCATGAGAACAAACTGAAATTCGATTTTTGTGAATAGGAGCTCCTTCTAATATTTGAGATGACATAAGCTACTAGGACAAAATGGCTGGGATTTTTTTACCTCGCTTTTGCTTTGATAGTTTTGCCATTGATGCCTACAAGTTTTTAATTACCTACATGCATTTATATGCATCCATACATATACTTAGATTTTTCTTTTATGTGTTAATTTTTCCTGAACTCTTTTAAGCAGAGACAAATTTGGTCTCATCTGCGCTTTATTAGTTTTCTACTGCCCACGATACTTACAAAAACAACCCTATCAGTTCAGATTTCAGTACTTTATTAAACTCATCAAGACCCAATTTTATTTAGTTGCCCTCTGTTTAAGATATTTAACTTGACAGGGAATAGACTCAGACTCTCTCTGCCTAAGGGTATCTTAACCAGCCCCAGCGGTTCTTTTCCTGGTGATGTGTCCCAAAATTTAGGTTTATCATCTCTTCAAAAGTCTGGGGATGGAGAGCTGCTCACAGTCCTTCCTGTTGGTGTTGTTATTGCATTTTAGATAAATAGTTAGGCCCCTTATATTTTATCATCCTGACCAGCAGGTACAGAATCATTTGTGTCCCCCCACGAAATATTTAAGTATGCTATTCAAAGTGGAGCAGTTTGAGTTGATGAGCCTGAGGGACGCCTGCTTCAGCCCGCACTAATGACTTAGCAGTTGAGAGACTCACTTGAGAGGTTAGAAACATTGGGTCAAATAATTTCTCTAAATCTGTGAAGTACAAAACAGTAATTAAAAAATTACCTACTTTAATCTGGTTCCTATTTTCACCTATTGCAAATGGAGGTTTTATTATTATTTAATCAAACCAATATTTTTTTCCCTCAACTCAGCTGCCAAAGCAAACAAAACATTTCATGTCAATATGTGATGGGTTCGCATGAATGCTTTCATGATACTTCAGTATATTTGTGTCCAGTCAATTGCCTGCATGCAGCAACTCTGTACCATTTCATACACTGCAAGTCCTAGGATGTGCAGGGGCTACACAATGTTGTACAGTAGAAAGACATTTGAGCTAGCTTTAGTTATCTTGGGTATTGAAGCAGAATAGCCACATTACCATGGTACCTCACAAAAGTAGAGTAAATTAGCCCTGGAAATGTTGCACCCATTACTGTCACTACCAATTACAATAATTAATGTTATTCATCTCTAGGCAGCGGATTAAAACTGAACTAACCTATTAGTAACTGAATGTCATTGCAACTGGAGGGTTGTTGGATTGCCAACATGAAGATGGTGATTTCATTTCACTTCCTATTGGCAAATGGCCATGTTCTTTAAATGAATAATAAATGAATACACAACAAGCAAAATCTTGGCTCCCTGGAGCTCTCTATTAACTGAAATGGTGCAGGACGCAAACACATCTGTGTCAGTTATTGAAAACTTTATCATGATACCAGTTATTTCCAGGTTTGAATACAGAAACGAGTTGAGGAAACTGAGGTGCCCTATTTCTCCTTTGGAAAATCACTCTAAAATAAGGGTGTTTGCATACCCATTTATAAGTTTCTTAGTAGATGAATGAATGCCTGCTCCATTGCTGCTTGCTTGTACAATTTCCTGTTTGTTTATTAAATGATCAGTTACAATGAAACACACAACATAAAGAACTAGTCTTGACAGAAATCACCCCTCAGTCACAGCACATGTATTACTACTGTTAGATTATACTATGTATTTCTGTGTAAGCATACACTAATCAATTTTCCAACACTGTTCCAAAAAATAAAACAAAGCTTAAGTCTTAAAGACCTATTATTTGCAATCTTCTAAACATGACTAGTGAAGAAAACCTCAGCCGTATTTCATTTTATAGATACCTATTGCAATTAGACAACAGTTAAGTCTCTTTAGCTCTTTTACTTCATCTGTCTATAGGCTATTTTCCAGATCTGATCTTTTTGATCCATATACTTCTACTTTCTATTTAACATATCCATAGGTGATATGTCATGTTTTGTGTCATGTTTTGACTCTCCCCCCCGAATATGGTTGCTTCTTGCTTGCCCTTTAGTGAATGAGAAACAAGGAAGAACCATTGACCTTTATAAGGAAGAAAACAAGACTCATACAATTTATTACAGAGAGCTATGAACAGGCTCTGTATGAAGTATACATCACTAAATTGATTCCTGGGTATTTGCCAATGTTGGGTTGGGGTTTTATTATCTTGAGGACTTGATTTTTTGTAATTATTTCACTATTTGGGTTTTTTACCATGACTATTTCTACACAGTGTACCAGACTAGAAGTGGACCTAGATTTTAACCCTAATGTGAAACTGACAACATGTAGCTGTTAGTTTGAAGAAAATTAAATGAATATTTAGTTTGCGTGTTTCTAGATAGGGTAGCCAAGATGAGAAATTAACCTTGTGGTCTTGGCAGAGGGATGCTGAATGAGCTCTCTGAGCTACATATGATACAGTTATCATCTTTTGGAAGAACATGGAGCAGAAACTACTTCCTTTGCATCACATTTATTGGATTCCTGGCACACCACTCATCTGGGATATCATAAACTCCTAGGGAAGAATGTCTACTTTTCATTTGCTTTCCAGCCATTTTCAAATTTCTGCATGTTTGTTCTCTTTTTTTGACCTCCTTAGCATGAACTCATGTCCTGTCAGGCTCTTAGACTGTCATGGAAACCAAGCAAGACACTTTCTGGTGTTGAATTTGAGGGAAAATCAATAAAACACTGATTAGTACACATGCCTCTCAAATGCTCAAACTTCCAGGCTGAAAACCATGAGCCCTCAGAGGCAGGATGAAGGTATAAGTAAACATTAGACTTCTACCGCTTCTCAGAAGCTTATCTCTGCATTTTGCCTGCAGTATTGAGATACAGCCTTCTAATTGCATTACATGCATTACATTAGATTTGAGTTTTGGTAAAGCAAATTAAACAGCCATGTCTAAAAATAATGACTGGGGATCCTTAAGCTGACCATGCATCTCAGTCATCTAAAATATAACTCCTACGTGGTCTGCAGTATCACCCATGTTCATAGACAAGCAAGATGTTCATGCTGCAATATTTAGAATCTGTAATGCTTTTAATATGTAAAGTGCTAATCTACTAAGATGTTACTGATAATATTTTTTTTTCTGTGCTTTATTGGTCCTTATTAAATCACTGAAAACCCTGGCCTGGGATTTACAAACATTTACCTTTGCCCTACATAATCCTCTTTAGCTCTAGGAGTTTGAATGAAGATTTTGAATGAATTTTTTTACATTCCAAGAAATATTTAGCTGAGTCAGTCAAGGTGTTACTGCAGCATCATAGGTCTGTCCAGGAGTATAAACAATAGGTAATGACCCTGCAAGGGGCAGCTGGACAAGAAGCTGGAAATGTTATTATGACGAAGCCACACGAGTCTCTATTTCCCACTAGAGGAACAGGCCTTTAAACTTTACTTTGGACCTCCTCTGTGGAAAATGCCAGAACGTAAATGACTTCTCCCACATGCCATGCATTCATCATCTCTGCACAGGTCCTGTGAGCCTTCAACACAGCTCCATCTGGTAAATCGTGATTTTGGCTATGCTAATAAGAATGTATTTGGTTGCTGGAGGGGCAATTAGGGAGGAAGGGTATTTCTTTTTCTCCCTATGTTGTAGAGAAAGGATGTGTTTCACAGTCTGTGCCAACTGGAGAAGAGCTTTCCTGAGATTGAATTCTATAAAGGAGTTTATTTACTCTCCAGCAAAAGAGTTTGCTATTGGTCAGCTCCTGATTCAGTTGCCATGCTCTTAGCACTGCCTATTCAGTGCTGCAAGTTTCGTGATTTGCAGAGAAAACCCACTGGAGAGACAAAGGTACAGCATAGCTAACTGAAAATTTGTCATAGAAAGAGAAAGCATTTTTCTGTTCTTAATGCAGCAGTAAATTCCATATTCTACAAACTGCAGTAGCAGAAGCAGTGGAATGTCACACCTCACCTCAACACAGAGTGGTGGCCTGCGCTAGTAGGTAAAGAAGCTCTCAGTGATCCTTTCTGCTGTTTTGTTCTCTACAGACACCAAAATGCTAATGAATACGCAAAGTCCTTGTTGGGATTTTCTTTTTCAGTAGCCTCTTTTGACAAGACACAGCTGGCATTTTCATTCAGCATCCATCAGTATACCAGTTGCAATGCCTTACTGCAATCTTTTTGTCTCCATTGTTGCCCTGTTTTCTGTTGCGCTGGCTGTAAATGAATCCATTTGTGCAATTAGCACTGGGACTGTAAAGTGTCTAATAACAGGGAAAACAGGAGTCTGTGCACTGAGGAAACTAGATGCACAAAATGATGCAACCAGATGAGACAGTGTCATGTTTTGTGGCGTCTGACATTTTTTGTGAACAGAAGTGGAATATTCTCATTGTTGTTTCAAGATATTTGGAGGTATTATAGCAGTAAGGGCCTCAACCAGGAAATATCTAAGAGGTACCACTGGAAATAATTTTAACACAGACTTCTATGATTAGCCATTTGTTTTCTATGTAAAGTATGTGCTTGAGAATCAGCAGAACTAGTGTTTGAGGCATTGGCTAATATAAATCTTTACTTAAAACTAAGATTGTCCAATAAATTGAAGTTGTTCGGTCTGTCTTCAACTGAAAAATGGCAATATGGACGTGTTTGTTGCACAATAGAAATGATACTACAGGGTGCACAGAGTAGTGCAATATGATGGTGACTAGGCTTGCATTTGAAGCTGACAATGGCTGGAGCTTAAAGGGGCCACAAGGCAGACTTAAGTTGTACAAAAGTGCAACTAATAGCGTGTTGTAGAGCAAAGCCTTCAAAACTATGTACAGAAAATACAGGGCCACAGCTCAAAGTGATTGATCTCAGCTGTATTGTTTTGTAGAGCTTGGTGAAATTTTTTTTCTAGCACAAGAAGTTTTATTTCTTTAAGAGTAGGCATCGTGCAGGGAAAGAGCTCTGAGTGCATGGTCCTGGAGCCTCTATGAGGAAGCTTGAGCTAAAATGCTGTCCTGACCTTTAGAGAGGATGTCAGAGGATCTTTGTGTGTGGCTGTCTGCACTTAGGATCCAGCACCATCATCCACTAAACAAGATTTCTCATGGTTTTCCACCAAACTCAGTGGAATTGCTCATGTGTGTTAATGTTACTCAGCTGTACTTATAGTGCTAGAACCTCAGGCATGATGGACAAGTTAATTATAAATAGGTCAAAATGTGATGAAGCTTAAGCTGCAGTTGTAAAATTTGCCATAGTTATTAAATATTTAGGCTACTGTCATACTTGGACTGATTGCTCTAAGGTTACAAAGAAAGTCTCTAATATTTATGGCATGTCTTGTTCACTTTTTCTTGACACTGTCTTGAAGTAATGGAGACAAGGTGATGGATTTTTTTCAAGCATCTATAACAGTTGTATTTTAAAGTTTGCTTAATGCAAATTTAGAAGACAAGAATTTGAGGAGATACACTTTAGGGCAGAAAAGTTTAGAAGCAAACAGCTCTTTACTTTGTGGTAGAGATAACAGGTATTTCGTACAGTGCCACTATGCATTTACTATATAGGTGTTATATATACATATATTGTATTAGAAGACCTTTCAAGTTTTTCTTGGGTCTACTTTTCCTCTTTGTCCCTCTCCCATCAGACAAAATTCTTTAAACTATAAATAATAAGGGGTGTACGGAAAGTAGATTCCTAGATTAAGTTATCATTTATATGTCAAGCATCCATTGTCTTTTGGCTTTTAAGAAGAGAAACAACCTCATGCCTTTAGCTTTGTACTAACAAAGAGCTGACAGCAGCTGCCCCTCCCATCACTACCATGTTAAAATATGTTCTGATATTTATGAGTTCACAAAGTCACAGATCTCATTTATCTCCAGATCTGAGGCTCCATTCTTGTGTCAGCTAACTTGCTTAACCTGAAATCCTTATGGAGAGAAACTGAAAAAAAATGATGTAACAGAACAAATATCCTTTAATCAATTGCCCTCTGACATCTCTCACTCAGAGGCTGGAGCTTGCATAATGAATTAGCATAATAAACTCAATATGTACAGCAGATGGCATGGACATTATAATAAAAGTAGGCGAAATGAAAACTCAAATCTTCTGTAATGATTTCTAACTATTGAACCCACTGAAACATTTCTGTTCCTTCAGGGAGGGGAGTAAAGAAAGAAACATTAGCTAGGTGCTTTATTATATATTGTATACCTTTTTTTTCCCTACAAACTGAGCAGAAAAAAGCTTTGCACGTAGAAATATCTCTAAGCATTCAGGTAAAAAGCCTTTTATATAAAAGTTTAAACAAATTTTCTATCTATTCCAAGGAGTTTTAATAGGATTTCAAAGTGATACTTTAAACAAAACTGCTTTATGAAGTGATTTTTTGGGGAAAACTACATATCTAAATCTCTCAGCTTTATGGGGCATATCCATCTACATGAGTCACATTGCATTATGTTGTTTCACAAAATGTTGTAACATCTTACAGGACATTTTTTTCTGAAAACCATTTTTACTTAAGTGGTAGGATATGATGCTCACAAGGAAAGAAAGATAAGCTATCAAGGTATGTCAATATAGAGCTGAAGAAAAAAGAGAAAAAAAAATCAAAGATGAGAAACTTAATTCAATTCTCCCTTAGAAATAGTATCTTCTGAAAAAAATGGGGGCGGGAGTATCTAAAGAACAGTATGCCTGCAAATATATTAGCAGGCAATAAAAAAGGTCTAAACCTTGATTTAAGCAAACTCAATCTTAAGTCCCAGCTCAGCAAATATTTTTTTTCCAATGGGAGCTGCACATATGTCATTGCTATTGCTACAGTGAAGAGTTTCTTTTCCAGAGCCCTCTCTGGAGCCCAGAAGATAAAAGAAATAACATCCATAAAAAAGTTTAAGCATAACTGAGTTATCTGCTGGTTACGTGCTTCTCTGTTCAGGGAACTATTTGCACAGCTTAATTCCGGCTTTAGGCTAGCATTTGTTTAATACAACTGACCTCAAAACCACTTCAGCACACAACAAAAGTTATGCACTAAATTAAAGATGTCACACAGACTCGGGACCTTGTTAAATGATTTAACCTACTAGTGTAGCTGAGAATTAATTTAAGAGAACCTATTGCTGTTAATTTACAGAGCTTAACTATGTTTCATATACAGCAAATAGGTGAGTTAAACATGGGTTATTTTTTTTGTTTTATTCACTCAAACACCACTGATTTACACAAACAGTTGTAAATCTTTCCCTTGCTCACATGAGAGATACTTTCATATGCCTTGGACTGGTCCCACTGACATAAACATGGGGACTGATTAGTGGGGGTAAAGGTGATAAGACTATGTGATTTGCTATACCATGTAGAACACTATGTAGCAATCTGGGTGGTTACTGAATATTGCCAAAATTAGTGTTACTGCATTTGGTAACAGTTACAACAGCTAAATTATGAACTTTCTGCAAAGTAGCATCTCATCATACTAAGTGCTAAGCCAGCCCTTCGGAGAGTCATCTGTTGAGGGACAGCAATTGTCTGAAATGAGTTTTAGAATCCCAGGTGCAACTAAAGCCTGTTCAAAGGAGGGGAGCATCTTTTCTTAGGAAATTTTGGTGCTGCTTCCATTTTCCTTGTTAAAAACAACCCCTTGTTTTTAA
Source organism: Cuculus canorus (assembly GCF_017976375.1). Taxonomy (NCBI): domain Eukaryota; kingdom Metazoa; phylum Chordata; class Aves; order Cuculiformes; family Cuculidae; genus Cuculus; species Cuculus canorus. The sequence goes on along the minus strand of NC_071401.1, from coordinate 116,331,040 downwards.
AAATAAAAGCACCACCTGTACCATTTTATCACTGTTTTAATCAAATTTTTATTTGAAGCTGTTACAAAATCATTCTGCTTGTTGTGAGTAAGGATACACTATTGAGAAATAGGGGCAATTTTCTCACATGAAACTCCAGTGAAAAACCTTTCCTGAAACCTCTCCTTACCAAAACTAAACATCAAAAGTATGTGACAGGCCGTCATTATAACAGCACAGCAGAGGAAATTTAATAATCAAAAAAGGCGACAGCACACAAAAGCTGAGTATTTGCTGTATTTACCTCCTGGCATGCTACTTTTACCTAGAATCATGCTGTAAGCCTTGTGGTGGGGCACCTTGACACCTTGATGGGTGTTGCAACTGAGTCTTCACAGCAGGTACAAGGAAGATGCAGCTACTCTTTTATCTGTTTTCAGGGTGATTGCAAAACACCCTCCAGATTTTCATGGGGAAACCTGCAGAACTGTTCGCAGTCCTCTTCTAACCAGACCTGTGGTGACTTTTGCCTTTTCTGGCATTTAATTTTGCAAGATATTTGCTTTACAACTTCCATGCCCAAGTACAAAATTCTTTCAGCTACCAGCGGGGGTTTGATAATAAATTAAAAGTCTGCCCTTCCTTTTGTTTTCAGCAGAACAACACTCTGCAATGGCTGTCATGTGTTGTGCTGTGATATGAAGACCTCTTTTGCCCTTTCAGTGCCTAGGTGACACCTAGTCCCCCACCCACACCAACTCTTCACTTTTCTGGGAGGTGTCACAAGGCAACCTTACAACCACAGTTTTGCACTTGGTGGGTAGAAGACTGCAGCGGAGTTGTGGTTACAGTCTGCAGTGAGTGGAATATGCCAGGCTCTGTCAACAAGAGGGACTCATGCATCTCATTTTGAGCTGATGTGCTCCAGAACACACATCTGCATGACCCCAGGGGACACCCAAGGGACATGTGCCCAAGACATGTCTCCATGTCCTGAACACTCACCCCAGCACCAGCTCAACACTAGCATGCAGGCTTTGATAAGACATCAAGTAACCAACATCCTTGAAGGCAGCCTGGCTCACCACCCTTCCCAGCCCACACGGAGGTATGAGCACTGTCTGTCATGGCAAGCTCTGCCCCTTGCTCCCTAGCAAGAGCTTTTTCATGGTCCCCTCAGAAAACAATAATTGGGTTTTATCCAACTAAAGCTTCCCTTCCATTGACATTTCAAATGGAAATATTATTAAGAAATTACTGTGTGTCATTTCAGACGATTCATTTGGAAATAGATGAGTGGAAAGAAACTTGCTTAAACTTTATCGACCAGGTCTGTCAGACCAGCAAATGTCACTTCAGTCTAAGGGGATTTTCTACAGAGTTAAAGTGAGACCTGATACTGTATTTCAGGCTACCTCTGTCTTCTAACCCAGGCCTTCTGTCCAGGCTTGAATCTGTATTTTGCAAGTGGCTTTTTTAGCAAGACTTTTGCATTCTGTGTTTTCTTGATACATCCACAGGGAAGCAACTGTATACTTGCTATCTCATTTCTCACAGTATACTTACTGACCTACGCTATAACTAGTTATATAAGTTTTGCACTGTGAACAGGATGAGCTGCTGAAAAGCTTTTGTTTTCCAACACCATTCCTTTTATTTAGAAATCACAACGTGAATTTAAGTGAAGAGGGTAATCCTTTTTTCTTCTTCTTCTTCTTCTTCTTTTAATTAAAAAAATATAAATCAAAGCAACACATTCAGACTTCTGCCCCCAAACCAACAAACCAAAAATGGCTACAGATGAACCCTGTGAAGGAAAAATTCAGAGAAAATTCCTAACAAAACAGGGACTTTTTTCATTTCCCATGAACATTTTTTTTCTTTTTTTTTTCTTTTATCAAACATCTTGACTGCCTTTCTTTCCATATATTTAGCCTTCTGTTTAAAGCTTGTGTTATAGAAGTTTTTAAAAATTAATGTATTAGAGAGAGGTGCCACCCTAGTATAGCCACATTTAGTGACACTTCAATGGGGCTAAAGGATCATGTTTTTGCAAAATCCTTAAAGAACATCTCCTGGGACATTGCTCTCAAGTGAAGTGTTGGCTTCAAGGCTGATTATCTCTTTGCAGCATGGTAAAAACTAAGTAACATTAAGTCCTGGGAGTTCTCCAACTGTATCCACCTGCTCTGTCTGAACCCTCAGCTCAGTCACTTTCATATACGGTAAGTTTTTACAATACCACAAAACATGTTCATTCTGAGATAATTTCTACTTTTCTAGAAAAGGAGGAAAAAAAGTCTCCTGTAGCTCAAGTAAATAAGTAAATTGTTTCTCTTCTTTGGGATTCTTAAAGGTTAGGAGAGGCAGAAATCACCAGCCGTTATGAACAACTGAAAATCAGAAGCTGAAAGAGACACAAAGAAATGAGATAAAGGAAGGGAATCATAGCTGGCTCTTGGGTATTGTTTGGCTTCCAACGAGCTTTCATGGCTCTTTTTACTACCTTATTTTTCAGACCTCCCCTCTCCCACTGTGTTAATTAGGCAGGAATTGACCTGCCTACTTATTTTCTGTTTTCAAACTTAGCAACGGGGCAACATGCTGAACAGATGACGGTGTGCACAGCACTGTGGATCAGATCCACACACTCTGTGACTGACAAGCATATCATCTTTGAAAAAGTATATATCAAGTTCCAGGTTTGTATTTGCTTTGGGTAGATAATGACATGTTCTCTCGAGCAAGCTTTTCTTTCCTTTCTCCACAGAAAGGAGCTTTTCTTTCCTTCCTCCACCAGACATCATGCTGAAGTGACACATATATTATTCTAATTAACTCCCTTAAATTTAAGAAGGAAAGCCTCAAAAACCACGTGGGGTTCAATAGAAATTCCCCATGAATTCAACACATTTCACTTCCATCAGTATTTGCCAGCTATGAGCAGCTGTCATACGCGCCAACTGCATTTGCAGAGCAGCTCTGCATTGTTTATTGGAGTAAGGCTTTTCCCTTGTCCCTCTTTCTCTTGCAGTCTGACCTTCGTCTCCCATGCTTTTTCCCATTTATGAATCCTACTGGGGTCTTGAGTACAGACTGAGGAAGGCATTGTCACCGGTGGTACATCTAAGAGAAAGTGTCTGGGATGTCAAATCGGTGAGTTAGCACCACTTACATGATTCTCTGCCCCTCTGCAGGAAGTGTTTTTTCTGTCCAGCATGTGTTCATCATCCACGTTTCAAGAATTGCCTGTGTTTGTCTTTGAAGTATCTCTGTGGTCACAGTAAATGTGTAGGATCCCTGTGGTGAAAGAAATGTGGAACCAGGTAGTGGGAGTTGTGGGAAGCTGATGTAGAGACAGGATGAGGTGTGCTAATGATCTATGTGAGCTGATAGAAGAAATGACTAAGAAACAAAGCAGAATGTAACTCTTGATTTGGAGTAATATTTTATCTGCCCCAACCCTGAATGCAGCTGCATCTTCCTTTCCCTCTTTAACAAAAACCTGCAGAGATTCCCTTGGAGAGCACAGTGGGCTGGGAAGAAATAAAGCTTCAGCTGGAAACCAATTGCTTTCCAGTTTATGAGCTTTCCAGCTCCTTCCAAAATCAACATGGTAAAACAATACAGCTGTATACCTGCAGACAATATAATGGCAGAGAAAATTGCTCTCACAGAAGAAAAGCTGTGCTGCTGTACCCCAAAAGATTCGTTCAAAACTCTGTGGAAGAGCTGTGTGGATTGCTTTGACATAGACAGGAAAAAAACATTTCTTTGTTCATGAGGTGAAATGATAGCTTTTAAACCATGACAGCAGCTACAAGTTGTATGTGCAAGTTTCATGAGACGTAATGGGCTTCCAAATCAAATAAGCCTTAAACTGGGGGACAGAATCAGACATAATTGAGACAGAAGCTGAGCCTAACCCAGGATTGCTCTCCCTCATCCATACGAATTACATTTCACATCCATATAGCCTAAATCTTCAGCCTTTCTCCAGAGAAAATGTATCAACAGGTTAAATCCTTGGAGGACACTAACTTCCTTCAATATTTTTCTTTGAAAATATTAACTATTTCCTGACCAAATTTTGTCAAAGAATGTGTAATCAGCTATGCGTAAATGTTCATAGCACCATGTAGATCTGCAGTATTCTCCTTTGGGTACATCAGAAATGTTCCTGAAAAGAATTAGTTTCTGTTCCTGGCTTATTCCTGACATTGTGTGTCACTTTGCAAAAGGACCTGGATATTTTCGTGTCCTCAAAGGTTAAATTCTTGGAGATGGTTGTACTGTGAGTAATTCAGAGGCACCCTGATCTCTGCTGCTAGATCTCAGTGATGCAGTAATCTAAGTAACAGCAGGGACATCTCTTAAAAGACCGTGCTGAGCTGTATGCCACTATTGCAACTCTAGCAGCTAGTGTTTGCAACTGTGTATATTGCATACATGTGTGTGTGCTGCCTCAGCTTTTCAATATCCAGATTCTAAGACACAGCAAAATTGGCGATTACATTGAACCTTTGCTAAAGGCCAGCAGAAGAGATCCCTAAGGAATGCCAACTTTGCATGACACACGAAGCATCCATTGTGTTAACTCCACTTGTTTTAACTGCACATTGACAAGGTATCATTTGACTTTTTCCCGCAATTAGAGGATGCCATGTGAAGTGCATCCCACCAACCAGGAATCAGGGACAGCTACCCCGGGACTTCTCACTGACAGTGAAGGTTACAAACTGTCCTTATTAGCATGCAGCCTACTAAAAGTAGTGTAAGTAAGGCTTTGCATTAAGAAAGGAAAGAACTTGTGTTCCAGAATACTGATGGCTGTGAACAGCAATTCTACAGTGGAAGGCATGAGGAGGCAGAACACTTCTGAGAGCAGAGTATAAAGAGAGCTTGGCTGTTTCAGGCCAAACACTTGATTTTTTAAGGGACTCCTAATCAATTCGTAGCCTAAATCTGGAGTGGGCATCCTTCTGCTTTTCACAATTAGGGCCTTGGGAATAGCATTTTCATTTCAGGAATAGTGCTTCAAAAATCAGGGCTAATTTTCAGCTACCAAGTTCATACCTCAATCTAAACTTGCTTTCCAAACTTCTTAAGGATTTTCGTTTGTCTCTTATAGAAATGGGATGGGAGCAGAACCCAGCCAAATATCTGCCTGCCAAGCAAGTACCAGGTTCAGAACTCAGCCTGAAATTCAGAAGCTCACAGCTTTGAGGACTTCAGCTCTGCTTCCTCTCTGATTTCCAAGGGGATATGACTGTTATGCTCAGTTAATACACAGTTTTCTCATAAAATGAAGTTCAGCAAAAAAAAAAAAGCAGTCATCTCCTCCAAACCATGTGCAGTACTTATTAAATAGAATAGCATACAAATTATTTCCTTCTCTACAATATGTCCTTGCAACTGTCATAACTGATGCCTCTGCTCCAGTAATGCCAGAGCTCCCGAGTGCCACTGGCTCCCAGTGGAATTGAAACAAAGAGAAGAGCAGTGGAGAGAAACATGCTATGTCTTCTCACCCTGTTAAGCTCTTTTACTCTTCTGGAGCCATTGGAGGTATATGTTGCTTGTTTCAAGTCACGATAAACATTTCGGATTGCACAATTCAGGTTTTAGTCTCAAAATATAAGTGTGAACAAGATAATATATTTTGGGGAGTTGTGATAAGAAATTAATTTCTGTACTGTATTTAGTCTTAAAGTTACTGAGGCAACCTAGATATGAATACGCACATAACCAACTGGGTATTCAATCAGTTACGGTTTTCCACAAAGCATTTACATTCTTTACCTTGTTATGGAAGTGATCTGCTGGTGCTATCCATCAGTATTTTCTTCTCATACATAACCCTATTACTAGAAATAAAGTCTCGAATTTATTATTTAAAAACATAGGTATTTGTACTGCTTTCCCACTGTGACAGTGTTTTTTAACTGGCATGTTTGGTCCTTACTGATATACTTCTGTAGCAGAGGATTTTCAGGGCTGCCTTTCAATGTATTTTGTAGACTTCTATAGGATTTCCTTTCTATAGGAAATTTTTGTGTTAGAAAAGGAGAGTCTGTAGATCTTGCTTAGAATTTGTTCTCCATCTTCTTTGTCAACAACGATGTTGAAATTGAAAGGTATATTCCTTAAAGAGGCTTCGCCCTACTCACTTACAGGGAAAAAGTTAGTTACACATATTGCATGTGGTTCTTCTTAGGCATTCTACAAATGCCTTTTAAAGCTTTACTATGTACAGGTTTCCCTCAAGGGCCACAAAAAGACAACAGAATTACAGAATCTGATGTTTGAAAATATCTAGCTGTCTTTGTCTTATAAGTGTCTTGTTCTGGAATGCAGGTAAAATAAACTGCACTTTTTAGTTTCATATAAGTTTATCTTTCTCTGCAGTGAGAAAATGTAATAAAAGTGTAATACAACTGTAATAAAAGAAAATGCCAGTGTAACATTAGATGCAACAGACAAGTGCGGATGTAGCAGATTAGAAAGAGGTAACTTTGTCCTCTTTCTGATCCAAGGTGAGCTCTCTGTTTCATTCAACTCTGCAAGAGGTGGAAGAACGAAACACCCCACTGCCAGAAATGGTAAGGTCTGCCCACCCATGTTGGAGGTTCTGCACTTCTCCATTTGTGTTCCAGGAGAAACAGGAGACATCGTAATGACACCTTACAATGTCACACAAACATTAATCCAGAGTTCATTACTTGTATTTTTCCTCCCAGAATTCAATGAGAAAAAGACAAATTTATAAAAATTATCGCTGAACTCTGCTTGTGCACATCTACAAATCTCACTGGGTGTCTATATTGAGCCAAATTGTCCCTGCCTATGGCAGAGCATTTGGAACTACGTGATCTTTATGGTCCCTTCCAACCCTAACTATTCTATGATTCTATCATTCTATGATTCTGTGATTCTAAATATGGTAAGGTAGAGAAATCTGGTCTCATATCATTTTCACGACATGCTTAATTTTAGGCATATGAGTAACCCACTGTGTTCAGTGAAACTACAGAATTCTTTAAATGAAGCACTGAGATGAAGCCTGTTACAGAACTAAGGTCCAGAAACCTGTGAAATCTGACCTGTGAAATTTTGACATTGGATTTTCCACCTTTCCTTTCCTTGTTAACCAAAATATCTAATTTATTCTGGAATTAAGATGTATTTATAGAGAGAAGTGACAATGTTTCATGGTCACAGATTGCCAAATGCATAAATATCTTCTCCACCCTCTACGTTTCAGTGCACAAATGAGAAACAAAGCTATAGCTTAGTATAAACTGGCTTCTTTATTTGTTCAGACTTTGCAACACAATGACTTTTATTGAGCACAATCTGAAGGCTGTCTGTAGGCCACAATTAGTACAGATATCTGATAAGTGATTTGGAGGTCACAGGTTTTGGCAGTGTAACAATATCCTTGAGGAGTCTGATGGGAGAAATGAGCCATCAGAATTGTTTGGCACGTGATATCGCCTCATATGTTTGATTTCTGACAGAAGCAACTTGAATACCAACTGTAAGAGGTCTGCAGTTCATTCCTCGTATTGAACACCCAAAGCCGGTGTTGCAGGAGTACTCTACTGGTCTGGCTTGTCAGCAAAGGACACACAAGAACAGGCTTCAGACCTGTACAATTGATCAAAGTTGATCATTACTAATGGTGTTTGCCGTCTACCTTCTTCATCAACCTCCTGCTGAGAGTAAGAGAGGGAATTATCTGCCATTTAATTCTGTACACTGCCTCTGGCAGTCATTCATACTTGAGAAAGAGAAACAAACTCAGTGTTGTGCATTTAGGATTTGGAAAGTATCTTTCCGAAGCTGAGTTTCCCGATATCTTTAATAGCTTAGAATGTGCAGTGCTGTGCATATGAACAGTATTTGCAGCTGATCGTTTTTTCCTAGAGCTGATCAAATTAGTAGTCTCGGTTAGTTACACAGGCGGGAAATAACCCAGTTCCTTGTAATTTATGTCTCATACTCTACTAGTATAATATGTGTTTGAAAATAATTTATGCAAAGAAATATCGGTCTGTGCATTGCAGATTTTGGTTAGTCACCATTTGCTAATATTTTTGAGACAGTACAGGCACCTAAATCACATCCTGCTGTTTCTGTCTCCTTATTGGATAATTTAAAAAAATGCAAAAAAAAAAGCATAGTAAAGAACATCTAAAAATACAAAAATCTGTGGATTTGCTCTGAATTTTCAGACTAGTCAGCAAGCTAAGGGCATTTTAAGAGCTTTACAAATATTTTCAGAAAAAAAATATAGAAATTCTAAATTATTGTGATTAGAGCAACTCAAAATTCTGAATTCCCAGTCTTGTCAGAAGTTCTGTGATACTGAAAGCTTTGTTCTTATTTTGGAATGAAAATTAAATTACTTTAAAATTCAAATATTTACAGCTGACAGTTGTAGAGGTAACTCAGAATATCTCATCTTGGAATTATTAATTATGTTCTTTGCTTGTGTTTTTACCTCTGCCATCCAGAAAGATCAAAGAACAGTCTGGAAAAAGCCCAACAAAAAGTAAGGCAGCTGAGTGACCTGGAAATATGAAATGTGACTGAAGTTTTCTAGGCTTCTAGAATTACTTCCATAAAGCCAAAAACTCAAAGTTCCTGAAAGCTTTATCTGAATCAGCATGATTGGGCACAGCCCTAAGATGTTGGGCTTTCAAACCACTCATCAGCTCAGTGACACTGAATTATTTCTGCACGCATTATAGTTTCAAGGAACAATGTTTTTATCCCTTTAATGCAAAGTTATTGTATTGAAAATATCTCATGAGCTCTACCGATGAATGATGGTGATCGACAAATAAGCATAGAGTTATCACTTCACGTTGACTTGCATGAATATTGACTGTGCAATGAAAATTTTTAGTTTTTAACATGTATTTGTAATGAAATTTGATTCCTATGTGTTCTCCAGAATTTCTGCTGCATATTTCAAACTGCATTGGGTTTTGTGTGCAGAAGCACTGTATTTTCTCAGGTAAAAGAGGCTTCCCTTTGCAAAAACTCCATTTTTAATTCTTAAGATAAAGTGAATGAGTGTGCTCTTTAATTATTTAAAAAGTGAAAGCTAATGGACTTCCTATAATGTGGGTTATTTTAATTTCCTAGAGCATCTTTCTCTGTATGCCTGTGTGCAGTTCCTCTCTGTCCTTATAAATCAAGTATCATGGCCAATTTTAGGAACACCTGTGGAATGAAGTGCAATGTTGTAAATAAAGTTCTTTGTACCAGGGCATCATTTACATCAATTTAAAAATAAATAAGTTAAAGAGAAGTACAGCCATATAATCAGGTTATTTTTCCTACTGAAGTAAGATTTACTGAAGACCTTAGATCTTTGACTATTGCCCTTTATCTCGTCGTCTCTATTCCTTGGGATTGTTTTGCTTAAATGGAAAAGAACATGTTTAACTTTGTAATGCAAAACACAGCTGAAATCATTGACACTTCAATCAGCCTTTATTGTGTTGAAATCACAGTAGGATATCCCTTAGATTGTAGCAACACTAAAGCAGAAGTGATTTCATGTAAGAAGGAATGGCAGTCATATGCAAATATATAAATCTCAGTGCAAACAATGGAGAACATACACACAAATTTGCTGTTTGCAGAGTTTGTTTTAATTTTCAAATGTATTAAAATAGAGCATGTAAAAGGGAAAAAAGAGAAAAAAACAACTTGGATTAACTAATTAAGTCACCTCGTGGCTGAAGTCTTCAAAGTCCTTCTGTTCAGAGGCAGTGAGCACTGAGATCAGTTACCTGAAAAGTATGAATGCTGCACTAGAGCTTCTGTTGAGAAAAATTTTCTCAAAACATTTAGAAAACGTATTTAATCCACAGTGTTCCCAATCCAAATGTTATACAATTGAGGTCAGGTCTATGATGTGAAAGCCGGATGCTGACTTCCACCCACAAACAAACTTAATGTTCAAACGCATCACAATGTTGTCTAGAATAAAGGTTAGAAAAGTAAGCAGCAGACAACATTGAAGCACTCAAGAAATTAAGACTATCAAATAATTTCAGAGGAAGACTGCAAGAATATGTACCTCAAAAAAGTACTAAATTAGCAACATAGTAGAAAAATAAACAACGAAAGTAGAAATGAGAATGTGAATGTACAGTCCAGAAATAGCGAAATTCAAATACTAGAAACAGGTGGAGATGGCTCAACAAGAAGCTCAATGGATTACACTAGGATTACTTTTAAATCTGTGTTCAAATCCTACTTTTAAATGCAACAAAAATAATCCTGATGACCTGAAATTTGTCTGCACTGGAAAGTAATCCACACGCTAAAGACCTCAAGAGTCAGAAGAGGTTCTCCATGTTCCTAGATGAGTTACAGCAGGCAGGATCTGCATCTGTGTGCAGGCCCAGATCCTCCACTGGTGTATAATCTTATCTCAGTAGATAAACAAACCTTACAATCTAATTTTACTTATAAGACATCTGTGGTTAAAAAAATATACGAACTAAAAAACATTTTCTCATAGCCTGGACAATAGTACAGAGTCTGTGAGGATGATAAAGTTCAGATTTAGAGAGGTGATCCAAAGTGCAATGTTTACATGCAATTCCTCATGTGGCCACTGTGTCAGTAAAGCACTGTGCAAATGCAGACCCACAGCTATCCATATGGACAGTCTCCATGCTTTTAGTAAAACTGATGATTGAAAGCTGTCCCTATTAATCCCAAGTGGCAGAGTTGTTGCAAGTCTTGCGGTGCATCAGCCATAAAAGACACAAGACAGCAGATGGGGTGATGTTGGCTTGATGTCTACCACTGTACATGCCCTTCACTACACTTGTGGCCTGAGCAGAGCCTCCCTGGCCCAGCATAAAGTCACCTCTCCCCCCCTTCCCCTCTCCCCTGAGAGCTGCCTGTGAGCCTCCCAGCAGCGCAGTGGTGCTTAAGGCACAGAGCAAGACTTTGTTATGCTGGCTGCTGTGTAAATACATAGGAAAAAAAGACAGTTTCTAATTAAAGGAGGCGTGGAGATAGAGTGACAGAGTGGATTCAAGACTGTTAACAGACATTTCAGTCCCTCCAGCAGGCCACTGACTGTCTGTAAACTATACTTCACAAGTTATACTTTCTGTATTAAACATTCTTAATCTGTGTCAGACCTGAAAAGAAAGTCAAGGAAAGACAGATCAAAGGAGATCATCACTCAAAGCTAAATCGTTAGTTTTAGTGGTAGTGCAAAGCAAGATCCACCTAGACCTGTCCTTTGTGTTGCAGGACCCATACGTACCTGCAAAGAAACAGGTGAGAAATGGACAAGTAAACATGACACTCCCTGAGGATAATCCCAGCCTCCAACTGTATTCAGCTCAGGGGAATTCCTGGCCCTGACATGGCTTGCCTATTAACTCTCGGTACATCTACTTTCCAGTGGCTTGTCTCATCTATGTTCTTGGAACTTCATCAAATTTTGCATCCACAGACTTATTTGCATCCTTATCAGTGTAGGCATTGTTATAATTTGACTCTCAGCTGTGACTGCTTCCTTTGATTTATCTTCTTCTGACATCTTTTTGTGACCTAGCATAGGTTAAAAGCTGTAACAGGTAAGACACAATTAAACAGAAAGCTTGCATGTTCTGACTTGGAGTGCCAAAACCTTCTTAACAGCTATAAGAGGTCAAGAGGTACAAGATCAGGTAACCTCAGATTTATTTGGTTTAATTTTGATAAAGTCTGTCCAGAACAATGTAATAAACTACGACCATCTGTTTTTCATGTCATTATTAATGTGTTTTTCATATGTGGCTGGCTTATTAAAAAAACTCTGCTCTAAGGTGTTGTTCGTTTAGTCCTGAGCTCATGCTCATACCAGCTTTCCTACCATCAGTTACAATTGAGTGTCTGACTCCTTTGCTACTTAATATCTGAAATCTGGGCATTTGTTATTACCTGCTCACCCAACTGTCAGTATTTCCTACCATCTTAAAGGTTAAAAATTTCAGTGTGAAGAGACTTTTCTATTATTTATAAAAATTAAGCAAGATACATTGCCTTTTTTCATATTTGTGCTACATTTTTTTTACTAAGTATGCTTCATTTAATTGATTGGATCATTTCACAATTATTACTTCTTGTAAAGTTTCTTTTAAGCAGTACTTTGTTTCTCTTTTTATTTGCTTGAGCTCTTTTTTTCCCTAAATAATGTTAGGCATCAATTTTTTGACTTGTTCTCATCAGCAAATTTTATCTTCAGCATTTAGTCTGACCTCCTAAAAGCATAGCCTCCCTTAGCAGTTCTAACTTCAAACTACTGTGTTGATGCCTAATAAAACCAGGGAACTTCATGTTTTAAAAATTAAACTGATTCTTAATGCAACTGTTTGTATCTGCAACTTCAACTCATCCCATTTCACAGAGGCAGACTTGCTGTTGACTCCTCTGATTGTTTAACATCTGCCTTCTCTGCTCTATTCTTCCTCAGTCAGTACATTCCCTGTACATCCCTGGTGGTCTTGGCATGTTATCAGCTCATGTGCAAGTGAAAATAAGCAAGCTGTGTGTCAAAAGAGACTCTTGGTTGTATGTCAATTTTATTAGTTGTTTGCTTTCCTATTCTTTGAGAGGAAAAGGGAGTCAGAATTACCCTAGCTGGGAATGTGAGATTAAAAAAACCCCTTGCTTTCAGAGGGACGGTGCTATTTCTATACAAGTTCATGGATTTCACGCTGCCCTAGAAGCACTCTGGTACCACAGCCTCTTTCTGAATATGCCCCCCATTCCATGTCTACATACTTTAAGCCTCTCAGCATGCATCATGCGTGAATTACCAATCTAGCAGCAGAAGTTCACAGAAAGGACAGTGCTATGTTTGCAAAACTTGGCTGTTCATTCCCTCTTGTGAGAAACGTAGCTAGCTAAATCCTATCCTAAACTGTTTTCAGCACAGCACGTTTACCGTATAGAGAAAGCTAGGCGACTCCTTGGGTGAAATTTTATTGCTGAAGAGAACTTAATGGAAGATGGAGCTAGAGAATTCTTATAAATCAATAAGAACCACAAGATCAAAAACTGAATTCGCATTTAAGTTATCTGCTGTGGGGAAAAGAATGAGTCAACAGTCACAATGTATTCATCTTAATGAGGACAAATATTTATACCAAACAAAATTAACATATCAGAACATACGAGAGAAACATATAATTAACAAAAGGCAAGGGAATTGGCATAACATTGATAAATTCTTTATTAATAAAATAACTGTCTTAAAATGTCAAAATGAGTATATTTTATTCATAAATTGTGTAGAATTTAGCACAGTAATTAAATACATGGGCTCCATAGCTATTTAAATGGCAATTAAATCTACAATGCTAGTGACCCAGCCAAATTAATGTTGGCCCCAACTTAAAAGTAGACTGTATAAATAAATAATTCACACCAACACTAGAGCCTCCGCTTAAGCAAACAGTTTGGTGTAGAAAACTCTGGGAATTATTAATGGCGTTGAAGTGTATTAAAAAGAAACAAAAATATAAAATGCAAAATAAAACACTCAAATGTTTTACTAGAGATTCAGATTCCAAGCTAAGTTATATAAACAGAGATGGGAACAACACAAGCACAGAAGGGGATAACAATCCTGTCTTCTTCTCAAAGCAACTAAATCTGCTATACAGATTATATAGGTAGCAGAAGGCCTGCTCTCACAGTCCCATATGAAAGTCCAGCTCCCTCAGGTAGTGTTTTATCCACATAGGAGTTAGTAGGTTTGTGGCTTACCCTAATTTTAGACCTTTAGGAAGAAAGGGGGAAATCACGAGCAGCATGCAAAGAGAGAACAGAATAGGCACTTTTCCAAATTACCAACTGATGTTGTGTGTTCATGTGGTGGCGTGGGGAGATCCCCTCTTTCTGCAAATTCAAATTTTGTCATCAAGGAACAGCAATATACAAAGTAGCTGTATAAATGTAGCTGGAGCACAGCTTCCTTGAAAATAAAACCCTACAAGGAGATGGCATTGTGCCTGAAGTATCAGCTTCTTGTTTTTACAGCTGGGTGCGAAGTAGAGCACTGCTTCATCTTTGGCCAGGTTGAGAAATCTGAGAACAGTGCTAGATGAAGTCTTGACATGGCTCATGCATGCAAAAGCAGAGCTGCTGTGTGTTGATGCTCTGTATCTACCTATTTTTAATAACAAGCTCAGGCAGAACCACCAGCAGATGAAGCAGGCAGCTGGGGGAGACTGACTAACCAAGGGAAATGTATAAACAGAAAAGCACAGATGCCAGAGCCAGGCCAGGATGAATTCAAGGTGAAACAGGAAAGGACGGCCTCAGAATAGTTCTTGTGTTATACTCATCTCTTTACCACATCCCATCTTCCTCCTTCCTGGCTCCTGATACAAACTGTATCCCATAGGCATTCGGTGCCCCGGGAAACCTGCTGCAAATTTGTACTGAGGTAAATTTCACCACCATGTCTATTCACTACCTGATTTATACATTAGACAGACCAGACTAGAAAACATCAGCAAAGAGTCTATAACCTTCACAAGTCATAACAGCTGCAGAGGACCATGAATAAGGTACAATCTGCTTTAAGCATGATGGGAGGTTTCCTCAAGCCATGTCCCATATGAAGCATAGAACGTTGTTATTCACGCCACATAGAACAGACCAACAAAATCGTATGGCTCAAGGCTACTAGAATGCAGCTTTTGAATTTTTTAGCAAATGCTTACAGGACTTATTAATGCAAAATGTTTCTCCCATTATTATTCACCTTAAAAAACTATATATAAAACTAAGTCCTCCAATTCCAGAAAGACATTGATAGATTAGGAGACAGTCAGAGAAAAGTAACAGATGTTTTTAAAGGCACAGGATTTATGAAACAAAATTAACAGAAATAAATATCAACTTTATGCTGTAGGTCTGATCATCCCAGAATGAAATGGGAGGCTGATGTGACAACAACTTATGGATTTTCTGAAAGGTGCAAGTTCTGTTTATGGAAGGGAAATTGTACACAGGTTACACAAGGGCTAGTACAGTGGGGTGTAAACTGTGGGTAGAAGAATGAGAGGAGAAAAAAATCATTATGATTAGTTAGCATAGCTGCATACCACGAGAAGCAACTGAATGGTTTTAAACAAGCTTTGGCAGTACACTGGGGTCTTTGCCACAAGGGAAAAGTCCTATATAATCAGGGAAAGAGTGTTAGTAATGTTTCTGTTCTCTAATTTCAGGGACTCAGCACCCCAGATTCATCCTTCCTGCTATCACAAATCTCCTTATTGTCCTTTGCCTTTTTGGGTGTTTACTGTGAAAAAAAAAATCCAGTTTTTGGAGTCACCTGCAACAACAAAAAAGTCTTTTTTTAATTGTCACATACTACTCAGCTAAGAACTACCACAATTTTAGATTTCATATGCCATTTGGAAAATGGCTTCAAAACACATACACGTAAATGACCTTTCTGTGTGCTGGTTATTTACCACACCAGTCCTTTAAGCATGAAGAATTATACTGAGTTCTTGTGGGGAGTACACAAAGCCTCCCTCTGCATCCAAGTTTTCCTCTGCAAGTTTGACTAGTTGAAGTTAGCTCAGCTTCTAGGCCTACATCAATGAAATGTTGAGTGTGCTTGGTTTAGGTGCAGAGCATCCTTCAGGACTGGCTCTTCTAGCCAGACTTCAGTAAAGAGGCATATCACTAAATCAAGTCACTAAATCAAGTCTGGTACTGAATTTATTCCATAATAAGCTCTTCCTGTTACAGCTCTGCTGATTTTGTCTTAGTTTTCCTTGGGTTTCAATATTTTATCCACAGGATTGAAAGCTCTCGTGTTTTGGAAGGAATTTCAAGCGTAAGAAAGTGGTCCTGATATTGACCCTTTCTCTTCTTTCAGTTTATTTCTGCATGCAATTTTCTTGGAATATGTTTTTCCAGTAATGGATTCAAGCAAACATTTTTTCAGCCAAGGTCATAATTTTGGACTGAGCAAGGTAACAGATCTGTTTATGTGCATTTCCAACAAAAGCTCTTACAAAGATAGCAGTTTCTGGTGAGTATTCACAAAGCCGGTTGTGATCTCATCTTGAAAGCTCACCTAGTTCCTATGGCTTTATGAAGAGTTCTTGGTACATGAAGGAATCTTTCACTCAAAAGAGTAAGAAGTAAGCCATCAGTAACAATTTCATTTTTTATGGAAGCTTTATAAAAGCACTTGAGAAAAGAAATTATTAACATTGCCTCCACATCCCTTCAAGAAATCCGTTCCTTTTCCTGAAAGGAAGATCAGTGGTATCAGTCTCCTCCATCACAGGTCTTGTCTAACCTTCCCTCAAAGACCTCTAACAGAAGTCATCCACCGGAAATTTATTCTGTTTCTTCAGTACTCTCAAGTTTTAGCAAGTCTTTTAGTTACAGGTAACCTGAATCTTTCTGGTCATAATGCAAATCTCGCTCTTATTGTCTTCCTTATTGTGAGCTTTGGAGAGCCAACTATGTCTTTGTTTTCTGCTACAACTGGAACCCATTCAATCAGTTGCCAGAGACTGTGGTTTTCCATAACTCCTCTGGATTCCTTTCTATTCATCCCCAAATTCCTTTAGGTGTTCTGCCCAAAACTCTATATTTGTTTAAATGTTCAATTGAATCTTTATGGATTTCTGAATAGAAGTCAAGGTCCATTTCAGTTCTTATACCTTCTGATTTACCTTTTCTACAACAGCATGAACTACTGGCTTTCATTGAGTTTGTAATTCATTAAGATTCCTGGATCTGTCCTGTAGAAATCCTATCAGTACAGTTATTTTTGAGCCTGAGTTTATTCATATTGATGATTCCTGACGATGTATCTTACACTTGTACCTTACTAATTACTTTTTATTATCCATGTTCTAGCACGCATCAAGATCATTCCAGATTTATCCTGTTTTCTGACACATTTTCAGGTCCACTTAATCTGATTATCATCTCCAAATTTTGATAAGCATCTTCTTTCTTCCATCATTGAGGTTGTTAATGAACATATTAAGTATCACTGGGTCATGGATAAACACCTGTAAAACTCCAGAATCACCACAAAACTTGTCTATGAAACATTCATGTCTTCCCTCCGAATAGTTTTCCAAGCAGCTTTATAACTTCCCTGTAAGTGCGTCATGCATTCTGTACTCCCATTGCATGCTTCTGTGGTCTTCTAGTGATACACCACAAAAAAGACTGTATTAAAATGAAGATATACAATGTATATACTTTTCCCTAAATGCAAAGGGAATCTATGCTATAGTCTTCCTGCAATGAATGAGTTATTTGATATGATTTATCTCTAACAAATACTCAGGGGCTGCTGGCTCATCTTCTTGTTTTCTTCCATGTATTTACAACTAGGTTGTTGGTTTATTTCTTCCAGTAATTTGCTTTTCTCCCCCTTTTACAATGATAGACACTTTGTTTGTCCTTCTCCTGTCATTTACATACGTTGTTTTCTGTGAATCATTCCTTACTACAATTTCTTTTGTGAGTTCCTTTTATGTGCTTTTTGTCAGATGTTGTAATTTGTCTCATGTATACAATCACAGACTTTGTATAACTTGGAACATGTTTTGTGTTGAATAAATTTGTGCATGATTTTGAATAAGTAACCTTAATGAAGAAGGTGTCACGATGCTGATTTGCCAGGATCATTCAGATTTTTATAACATGCTGTCTGAAACAGAAATATTTTAAAATAATGACCTTTTAAACCAAAAGCATAATAATTCCAGGTTATGTTCAAGCATAGCTGAGACTCTTCTAGTATTCTGGTACACTTTGGTTCTTTCAGTGTCTGCAACAAAGAAGGCAACGAGTGTTTCAAGGAAAATGTGGAAACTATGTTAAAGAAAACTCCCTGCAATATTTTTCTTCAAATATTTCTTTAATTTCTGAGGAGGAAAAAAAAAAAATCCGGTAAATTGTAATAAAGCACTGCTCTTTTGACAATGGAAGCTGTCATTTCACCCCCAATGTTATTTTTATAGTTTCAAAACTTGTTCTTGGCCACTTTCCAAATATTTATAGCCTTTATATAATATCTCTTTATAAATATTCTCAAGCAAAATTCCAGTCTTGCAAACTCTTGCACACATGCTGAACTGTGCTACGTGAGGTAGTTAAGCATGTGAGTGTTTGCAACAGTGGAGCCTCAACATAAGTAGACTACATCTTAAATCACACTGACAGACCAAAGCACCTGCTGGAATTTTCACAGATATATGTGGATATCTGTGAAGGACTGGAATCTTTACATGTCAAGCAGAAAGGGAGATAATGCAAGGCACTGTGGAAGAAGTCCAGCATAAAGCTGGGAGGCTGGACGGAGTGACTTGACAAATTAGTTTGTGGAGCCCCAAGTAATGTTGCTGTTTCTTTTCTTTTTTTTAATGGTCTAAAGCAAGCTTGTCCTCTTCTGCCTTCATGAGGCACTCAGAAAACAGCAAAACCCATTTCTCATAAGCCACTGAGAATTTTGAAAGTGACATTCAGGATAGTCAGATCTGTGAAACTGAGAAAAAAATAAAGTAAATTAAAGCATTTTACTTTCTTATACAATTGTGACATTTCAAAATTGAAATGTTTTCAGTAGCCTTGGTAGTTGAAAAATAGGAGAACAAATGGCAATAATTTACTTCCTCTTGGTCTGGGGCATATTTGAGGAAGGCTGGTTAGCTGCCTCAGCTTCATGCACTTGAGGAAAGGGCAACTGGGTGCCTGGGCTCTCCCCTTCTCGAACGTCTTAATGGTGAAGCCACGGCTGCATTCATCACTGAAACAGCAGGTCCACATGGTCAACTGCGAGTCTGTCGTTTGAGGGGATCTGATTTTCCTGGCATACCCATCATGCAGTTTGTCCTCCCATTAACTTGCCACCCACAGCTGTTGTTTGTGTTCACGTCCATTGATCTGTGCTGTTGACCTTCCCCAAAAGCTGCTGTTGTCTCCCAGGAGGTAATACAGCTCAGCTTGAGCATTGTTTGAAGGGCTGACACCTCATCTTGTTTCAGTCTGTGAGTGTCTAAGCAACTGAGTAGAGTTCACTGGTTTACTTAAGGCTCCCCAGCTCAGTGGCAGGTGAAACACCAGCAGACCAGCTTTAGACCACACTTTTCTACTCCTTTACACACCCATACCTTCTCCTTTATTTCCATCTGTAAATACATGTGGCCTCTCCACCTCCTCCTCTGCTGAAACATCATGATCACCCACAAGCCCCCTATCCTACACCTTAGTGTCCTTTCCTGCTGAAGTACTCCCTCCTTATCTCCTCACAGCCTTCCTCCTAGCCTCCCCCGCTCCATCTTCATGGACTGCCTTGTCTGTGAGCATGGGCATACAAAACATCACAGCTGGAGGCCGAGTAGCACAGCAGGTGTTTCCAGCTAGCTAGGTTGAGTAGGAGAGCCTCTGAATCAGCCTGGGAGGAATCTTCTCTTGCCTACCTGTCAGCCTGTGAGACATGTTGCCACTCAGCTGCTAGCACACAATCTCCAGGCCAGATTCTGTGCAGATCTAGTTTAATTTGGTCTGAGTTGTGTGCAAGCTTTATTTTTGTGTCTGGTTTTCAAGAGCTTCCTCATCTTGCTCTGTTATTTTTATACTTTAGGTTCTATTTTAACCCTTAATCTACTGGTGACTATTCTGCATGTACACTGAAGGCTGGAGCAAACTTGCTCACCGCACCATTCTCCTGTCTATTAGAAGATATGCATGCTGCTGCTTTCCTTTCTGTTAGTTTAATGCCACCTTATAATGAATTTACAACTCTTACTTTCAAACATGTGTAAGAGCAAAAGGAACTACTGCACATTTTCAAAGGCACCTTACTTACTTACACAGAAGGCTATTCTCCCTTGAATACCCAGGAACTTGCAGGGAATTTAGGTGAGAAAAGGGTGTTAGCTGCTTAAGGCCTTCAAGCGATCAGGATGTGTAAATAATCATGTAAATAATCATAAAAAATGGTCTTGTGTAAAGACCAAACTGAAAAATCCTCTTTTAGATATTTAAAACCCATATCTTGCGTGATCTACAAAAGTTCCAGTGGATTTTTTTATCTCACTAAGCATTTATTTTTAGGTATCAACCTTGGTTTTTAAGCACTTTAGTTGTAAATGATCCTGGGATACTTTTGAAACTGTTTGCCTTATACCTTTTTTTGCCCATTGTTGAGGCATGACATTTTATTCCCTCAGTTTGTGGCCTCCACAGGTTTTAAAAATTTCTTTTAAAGGTAGCAGACTGACAAGTCTAATAACAGCAGGTTCTAGCCTAATTATTAAATGCTAACCTCTTGAGGTTGAACAACCTCTTCTGAGGTCATTAAAAATGCCCCAGGAGCTTTTATGTACCCTCCTCACATTTGCAACACATTTAAGGAGAAAAATCGTGCAGCTCATCACACTCCAGCCACCATGTGCATAGTGGTCATTCAGACAAAACCTCTCTGCCATTTCTTCTTCCTGTTCTGACATAACCCTCAGTCAGACAAACTCCCCAAACCATACACAGTTCACAGGAATCTAAAGGTATGAGTATGGGCATACTGTGAAACACAGTAAAGCAGCTCTCATTTACCAACACTTACTGCAGAAAATCAGGGCCATTTTAAATCCTCCTGACAACAGTCTCACACCAAGTTGTGCTGCAACTCTGAACGACTGACCTCCTTCGAGACTCTGGAAGTGCTTCTCCCTGTGATGTCAAAAGATATTACAAGTGCTTGGCCTTATGACTGTTGAGACATTTATTTATGTGCCTATGTTTGGATTTGTGTGCTGCACTCAAGATATGAATATTTCAGCCTATTACTCCTCCCTCCCAAGTGATCCATCTATAGACTGACATTTAATGGCACATTCACCGAGAGGAACAGATGAGATGTCTGAAGCAGTTTAAGAAGAGATATTTTCATTTCTAACAGCAGTCAGTGTATTGGGAACAGATGACGCATCCATCAGCTAAGTCAAACTGCTGGATTTTCCTGATGCAGTCCAAACTTCTATTATAGCCTCATTGACAGTAGTCAGTGATCTCTCAATGAAGTGTGATGTATTCAGTAACTGATGTGTGACCTTCTTTAGGGGGAAAATGAAGTCCAACAAGAAAAACTGTCCGTTCTGGGCTGCACACCATGGTCTGTGGTTTAGCTCCACTATCTCTAATGTCCCTGGTGCATACAAACAGTAAATAACTGCAACTGCTCAGCAAGAAGGTCTTGTGGCTAAGGTGTCCTTTTCATGAAGGCGAGAAGTATCCAAGTTTAAAAAATTAACTTTCTCCCTTATGTAAGCATCCCTTTATGGACTCGTATTCTGCTGTAGCACTTTGGTTTACTCTGGGTTGCTTTCCCACCACACAACAGAATCACTACCCTCCTCCTCCTCCTATTACATCATCCAAGGGCCAAAGTGATAGAAGATGACCTCATTTCCCCATACTACTGTGCATTGGTGTGCACACAATTGTGTCAGATGGGCCTTTGTGAGCATTTTGTGACTGTCCAGTTTATTTTCATTCACTTTCCTTGTGCATTAATCATGCAAAATGTACATCCCCTATTTCTGAATTGGCATGGCCTCTATTAGCCTTGACATGCTGCAAAGATTGGCTTGAATTCCTTCACTGGGAATTTCTCCTTGTCTCTATTTTTATCGGGGATGGCTCTTGCCTGGTTTTTACTCAAAAAGAGTGTTGCAAATTTCAGAGATGAGGACTCGGGCTTTTCAGCAGAAACCAGCTTTTCAACCAAATGTTCATAAATTTGGAAGACAGCAAAAAAAATACTGCAGAAGTGTTGTTTGGCTGTCTGACAGAGAAACTGATTATTTTTTACTGTTGCAGTAAAATTACCATATAAGGTTACTTTAAAGTTGTGCACAACATTACTACATTACTATATCTAACATTCTATTTAAATAACAAGGAGATAGGGAGGGGAAAGCTAGAGGTTGGGACACTGTACCAAGGCTGTCTGCAGTAACATGCTTTATGATATTTATTGTTTTGCTTTTTTCCTTCTAAAGCACCTAAGGCCAGAATCAACTTTTGTTCACAAGCATAGACACACCATTTCCATTGTTTTCAATGGGAGCTGCTTATGCATCTGAAGATATCCCCTAGGCTCTATAAGTGTGATAACGCCCCAGCCAAGGAGTGAAGGTGTCTCTCCTCTCAGTTTTTATATTTTATAATACAATGACTATACTCCAGACACATACTTTGTTAATCTGAAAGAGTTGAGAGGAAGCACCCCTATCCTTGAGCCCCTGCTCGTGTGTGTAAAAGGAACATATATTTCTGGTTTTTCCATGTGGAAGACATTAAAAAAAGAGGAGATATTTGCTGCCTACAGCTTTATTTTGTACACTTCGCCTAGCCCATCTGAGAAGTCCAGATTGGAGAGTACATCACTGTGATTGTGTTCCTGTGTGAATCTATACGTGGAGGGTCAGTAGACTGCACAGCAGAGTCCGTGCTCAGATCCGTCACTCCTCGATTTCTAAATGACATTTTCTTCCTCCCTTGACCTTGTAGCTCTCTGTTACCCAGTCTCTGAATAATCATCCAGGACAGACAGACCCCTGAATTTTGAATAAGGCAGTGCCAATAGGTTATTAATCTCACTGTGCAGCTTTGATTCTTCTTTGAGGTCAGAAGTCTCTCTGCCAGGACCAGTTGTGTGAAATGAAAGATGGGATTAACCTAGAGACTGGGGGCCTTCTCTGTCAACCTGACACCTTTGATCAAACGATAAACCCTGAAAACTACCTGAAACTGACATGGCACTGGAGTTTTGGCTCTGGCCACAGGTAAAATACAGTACTGCAGAATTTGTCATCTGCCCTACAGATGAACCCTGGTAGATTCACATGTGGACTGTTCCTATGTCGAACTCTCCTCTCAGGCTACAATGTTGGAACCGCTCTTTAAACTCTCAGCATGACAAATTATTTACTACAGGTTACAAAGGACTATCCTTGAAAATGGGGAGTAAAAATGCAGTCTTCATGATTAAGAGTTTAAAAGCTGTGAATCATGAATGAGACCACACCTTAATCTTAGGAAGCAGTAAGATTTAAGATGCATCTTAGATTTCCCTCGTTATCTTTCTTAAAAGATACCCTCAATCTTCTGCATATCTCAGACTCTATTCTGAAGTGTGGAACTCTTCCTGGGCACATGCAACGTCTCTAGTTTGGACACCATATAGCGCATAAGCATTGGAGGTGACTGGAGACAACTGGGGAATCACAAAAAAGCATGAGGGCTGCTTTACTAAGTCTCCTAACAGAAGATATTAGTTGCCTCATAAATATCATACACTCTTGTGTCTAGTATTAGACAGTATGAGTCTGTACTACTACAGGATTGAAGATTTAGACCAGTTTTCCAGTTTACTCCAGTAATGTGTGTTTCAATACACTTTAGTACCTCCAAAAGTTTGCCATCATTTCCTAGACTGGGATCTTCTCTGCTTCATTTGCTATTCATGCGACTGTAAAATAAATAGTCCACCAGAAGCATACAAAGGAAATTTTACACTCAAAACCTGGAGTGTAGTTTTTTGGTTTTTTTTCTTTAAGAGAATATATGAATTTTGTCTTAAGAGATATGAGGTTTGGCCAATTTCTTGCTCATATGCATAAGGTATGAAGTCTGGGTAATACATGAAAAATGTAAATGTTCACATAGCTAGAAACTCTAAGCAGATAGTCAGAGACGAGAATATGAAGAATTCTGGTAGAGTGTTTCCATGTTGTTTAAACTCTGGTGTTAAGTTACTTCTAGTGGAAGATGACGCAAACTGAAGTTTCCCATTTTTCCAAAGAAATACACAAAACACAGTCAGTGACATAATAAACCTCCCAGAGATTTTTCCTTCAGGCTGTCTTCACCAGCTGTAGAAACCTAAACAGACATGGAACTGAGAATCTCATTGGCCCATCAAGGGTCAATTGTGATTCTGGATTCAAAAAGCTGGAGAAAACATTTCTTGCATATTCAAATATTAACATAAGTCTTCTTTGAAAGTTACAACACTTATAAAAATAGATAAATACACAATGTAATGCCTTTGAAGGAAGTTTGTTTCTAACCCTAGCAAGCAAGAATTTGATTAGAGTCTAAATCAGGAAAAAGAGTTTTCTTTAGAAAATCATCCCATGAGTAATATGACAGTGGATATTTTTATTATTCTTAGATACAATTAATTCCTTTCTGTATCCCTCTTTGCCTCTGTTTTCTTGAAGTCAACAATTATACAAATTTTGCCTTTTATCAGTTTGACAGTTTTTACCTTTTTTATTTGTTCTTCTATTACAAGATAGAGCAAAAAAAGGATCTTCTGACCGTTGTGGAACCATTCAGTATTTTGCAGGTTCCTTTCTGCATGGCCACAAGGACTAACAAATGTCTATTTAAAAATATTTATTTATCATTGTTGTAAAGGCAAATATGAACCTTAGTTAATGTGGATATTACATGGAACAGTGATCAGAGTAGAAGGTGGATGTCAAGTGGAAGTAGCTCAATGAGTTTCTTGCTCAATATTAATTTATCTGAATGATGCCTAGAAGAGCATTATCAGTGTCATTTATCTGAACAAGGTCTATTTAGCTTGTACTTCATTTCTAGAGGTGTAGGAAAGACTTGTCCCTTTAATGGGTTAGTGTTCAGCCATGCATTTCATGTACTGTCAGTGTGTCCTGTTCTACAAGTACTTTTTTGAAAGACACACCCTCAGCTGTTCCATTTTCCCAGTCCTCTGAAGAATGATATTCTTAGGAAAAATATAAAATAGCTTAGATAATATTATGGGATCCCTAGCTGGCAAAGATCATAAAAAATATTCTGTAAAGATGATATATCCCTTCATACTGGCACAGACTGATCCTTGTAAAAGCTAACTGTTTTCCTTATGACTTCAAGTTTTAAATTTCTCTCAGCTTTCTTGAGAATCATGTACTCATCTGTCTCGCACAATAAAAAAAAATCATACACTCAGTGCTTACCAATGCCAATTACTTTTAGAAGAAGTCATCTTGTGTGTGTCATGAAATAGTCACTAGACAGCTCAAACTATTTTCCAAATGTAAATATCTGTCTGTGAATCATTACCAGAGGCAGATGGGGCACAAATCAGAATTCATATGAAATATTTTTTTTTTTTTCAAAAAAAAGTCTCTATGTAGGTCTATAATAAAAGAGCTCATTTGAATGACTTATATAATAGATTTGGGGACCTATCACTGCACAGAAAGTACCCATCAAGCTAAATATTTTAAAGTTATTAAAAGAAACCCATTTTACTCTACTATGGGAAAAGTTATTTACATAGGCACCCATGACATTGATTTATGCATAACTGGATATACAAGAACAAAATTACATTGAGGTTTCAAATGGGAAAAGTATCTTAAAATCAAACTACAGGTTCCCTGGACATTTGTACAGATTGATAATAGATAGGGCCTTTATATCTAATCTAAGGCAATATTTTCAATTCAAATCACAGCACACACAAGACAACCATGTGATCAGGCCCAGTCAACACGGGTTTATGAAAGGCAGGTCCTGCCAAAGTAACCTGATCTCCTTCTACGACAAGGTGACCTGCTTGATGGATGAGGGAAAGGCTGTGGATATAATGTACCTGAACTTCGGTAAAGCCTCTGAGACTGTTCCTTACAGTATTCTACTTGAGAAACTGTCTGCCACTGACCTGGACAGGCACACACTCTGCTAGCTAAAAAACTGTCTGGATGGCCAGCCCCAAAGAGCCATGGTAAATGGAGTTAAATCCAGTTGGAGGCTGGTCACCGGTGGTGTCCTCCAGGGCTCAGTGCTGGGTCCAGTCCCGTTGAATATCTTTACCAATGATCTGGAAGAGGAGATTGAGTGTACCTTTACCAAGTTCACAGGTGACACAAAGCTGGGAGAAGTGTTGATCTGCTGGATGGTGGAGAGGCTCTACAGAGGGATCTGAACAGGCTGGATCGATGAGCTGAGACCAGCGGGATGAGTTTTAACAAGGCCAAGTGCCGAGTCCTGCACTTGGGGCATAATAACTTCATGCAGCGTTATACCCTTGGGGAAGAGTGGCTGGAAAGCTGCCTGGCAGAGAAGGACCCGGGGGTCTTGGCTGATAGACAGATGAACATGAGCCAGCAGTGTGCCCAGGTGGTTGAGAAGGCCAATAGCATTTTGACCTCTATCAGAAATGGCATGGCCAGTAGGACCAGGGAAGTGATTGTGCCCCTGTACTCAGCACAGGTGAGACCGCACCTCAAACACTGTGTTCAGTTCTGGACCCCTCGTTACAAGAAGGATGTTGAGGCTCTGGAGCATGTCCAGAGCAACAAAGCTGGTGAAAGGGCTGGAGAACAAGTCTTATGAGGAGCAACTGAGGGAACTGGTTTTGTTTAGCCTGGAGAAGAGGAGGCTGAGGGGAGACCTTATTGCTCTCTACAACTACCTGAAAGGAGGTTGTAACAAGGTGGGTGTTGGTCTCTTCTTCCAAATGATAGGTGATAGGATGAGAGGGAATGGCCTCAAGTTGCACTAGGGGAGGTTCAGATTGGACATTAGGAAAAAAATCCTCACAGAAAGATTTATCAAGCCCTGGCACAGGCTTCCAGGGAGGTGGTTGAGTCACCATAACTGGAGGTATTTACAAGACGAGTAAATGAATTGCTTAAGGATATGATTTAGTAGTGGACAGGTATGGTTGGGCTTGATGATCTCAAAGGTCTTTTCCAACCTAGTGATTCTATGACTCTATAATTCTATGGTTCTATGATATCAAAGGATGAAATCTACTTCCTCAAGCTTCAGAAATCCAGAAGCATAGCACATAGCTTACTCTCATCTGTGCAAAGATGTAGGCAGTTGCAGAGGATAATTATTACACGTATTGGAGACTCCTGTCACAGGGTGGAAGAAGGCAGCTGCCTTTTCTTGAACTGAGGGATACTGAAAGGTTACACTGGATAATTAAGTAGATGCACTTCAGGTTCATGATGGAGTAATAGGGAGACATGATGCATCAACCAAAAGATTGTTAGAAGCTGAAGGCTTGGACATCTCACTTTTACGGGATGCGAGGGAGTTGTAGGGATTGGAGAAGAGGAAAAAGGTGGAACTAGGACCCTGTGTAGTAGGAAATGGGCACGACTTAGTGGTGTTGGTCTGAGAAGCTAGGAGAGCTTGTGTTATTAAGTAGTTGTTCATAATGATCTGGTGAAAAAAAATGTCCTTCCCTTTGGGGAAATGTAAAATGTTTTTATGAGTGTGCATATTGAGTTTAGGGGAATATGGATGGCCCAGAGACATCAAACTGCAGTGAATTTTGAGCTGAGAACGCTTGATCCACATATCCCCAGACTGAGATCCCTTGGATCCTTTTTGCTTCAATTTATTGTGCAACAAAAGGGGAACAGAAAAAGCAGACATGGTGCTGTTGGCAAAGCATCATGTAGCTAGCACTGCAGAGCTTGCAGTCTTCAATCGAATGAGGACAACCTCAAGAATAATGCCTTCTATCAGTAAGGACAGTACTCGTGCCCTCCTCTCAGCTATATAAGAACTATTCTACTATGTTTAAACAAATCCAACCCCTTGAGAGCATATGCATACTAGGTGACAGTGTTGGGTACTAGGATAAAGGTACAATGTGATAGTGAATGGTATGCAACATGTAAGGCAAAAATCTATCACAGGCACTTTCTTATTGTTTAAATTTTGAAACATAATATTAAGAATGCATCCTCATTTAATTGTCCTCTTTACCTTCTTTTCAAAGCTTCCATTATCTGACTACAGAGCCTTTGTCACTTGCTTTGTAGTCTATACATGTACAGTGCACATCTTTTAAAAAGGAAATATCTGGACAGTGTTATAAAAGAAATTCTTGCCAGTGCAGCACAAGAAAGCATCCGTACTTCTGAGCTGTGGTATCACAGTCAATGGATATTTCTGCAGTGGTAAGATAGCCATTTTCTTCCTTTTGCCATTGAAATTGTTTGTAGCCTGTATGACCAATTTCTACCCAACTGTGCAGCACAGGTGAACAGCTATACAATGAGCTGGGGAAAAAAGGAGCTTTATTCATGTTGAAAGTCTGAAATTAATAAAAATGTACAAATCATCAGAGACAGAGTAAAACTTCCCTACCTTTTAAGGCTTGGTTGGCCAAGCCTGACATAGTGGGTGTATCAAAGCTGAGTGATGTGAAGATCTCCTCACCTACCTATACTGTGCATCTTGAACATAGACCAGCTGCAGGTGTATGGGTGTCAGTTTGGTGTGTGCCATACATCTCATAATCCCCAGTTTCCTTTGGAGAGGAGCTGTGGTGTGTGGACCGTCGGACAGCTGTGATGCACATCTTCCCATCTGGATTCCCAGAGAAGCCAGACTGTCACAATTCTGCAAAGATCACTGACCTTGACTATCAGGCAGATTCGTGTCTTCTATGGGTGCACGGACTGGACTTCCAGGTGTCAGTTCCCATTCACTGTAGCTATGCAGATCTACCACAAGAAATGCATTCCCTGGCATCAAGTGAGAAATTATCATCAACTCATCTCTAACTCATTGATGAAGCCTCAGCCAGGATTAGTGGTAGTTGCATAAGGCATTTTCCAGATATGTAAGGAAACCTTTCCCACATGGATGCTGAGTAGACAGTCGGACTCTTTATGTGGCACAGGAAGATAGATAACTAGTTAAGACTTCTGACTTCAGAGACTGGACATCTTTTTAAGGTCATCTCTAGTCTCAGTCAAAAGGCAGCTTCATCCAGTTGACAGGGCCGTAGGTAGATACTCGATCGTTTGAGCTGGTGGGTCAAAAGTGACTGGTTTTTATGACAACTTAATTATTTCCTAGCTAGCCAGAAAAGTTGGTTCAACCTAACCCAAAGATTAAACACAGTTCAAGTCAGCCTTAAAAAATCAGGAACTTCCCTTCCACTGAAAAATCCCTAGAAGATGAAGATCTGCATACTTTCCTCCTAGTCTTTACATTGATTACAGTGGCCTTTGATTAAGGCCGTGAGTGAATTTTTTGGTAACACTGACTGCATGCTGAATAAATGCTTATAGAGCAGAAGGTTAAGAATTTCATAACCTGAAAAGCTGAATCTCTTGTTTTTTTCTGTATCAAAAGGAATACCAACTTCCTCAGACAGCATTGCTATGTTTGAGCTCTGGCTTTGAAGAGTCTGGCTACAGACCACACAAATCCTCCCCAGCCTGACCTGTACATCACTTATTTACCTACAATAAGCTGGTGAAGGGGGTTTGTGCTGTACCTTGCTGTAGTGGCACTTGCCAAGTAACTTTCAAACTGGTTGGTTTTGGTGCCATCAGCCCCTCTGATGGCTACCTCAGCTGGCATGAACATCTTTAGCATCCTTGCTTGGCTTTGGCTTTTGCAGCCCATGTTAAGCACATGATGCAAAACCTTTAGCATTATCAGCCAGCACAGGCTAAAACTATATAAAAGTCAATATGACTGCCAGTTGCAGTGCAGGTTTATCCCAAGGTTTCCAAACACATTCTACCCTCTATTCTTTGTGCTTGATCCTTTGCATTATTTTACTGTAAAGTGCAATGATTTCCCCCTCTCTTTTTATATAATCTTTTCTTCAGTTCTTCAGTGATGCTAATCTCCAAAGCATAACTGGTGTTATAGCTAGAAAGTTTAAAAATTAATAAAATTGAGCATAGTCTGCTTCATTTGGGTCTTGCATGAGCTATGAACCTTGCCTGTTTCAGAGCTTGAAAAAACTCAGACATGCTCATGACCATTATGAAGTACAACAGTACTATTCAGGCTGCGGAAGGGACATGATATCCCCAAAAGCCTTTTCTGCCCCTCTGATTATTTAATACCTGCCAGCCACTTGTTTAAGCATTGGTGACTTTAGGATGGATAATCAGGGACAGGCTGTTTATCTGGAGAGACTGGGAGAGAGCAAAAGGGATTTGCCTGCATACAGCATTCCTAATTGTTTTCACCATTTCAGTGTTTGGGTGATATCACATTTATAGACACTTCCTCAAACAAAGGGAATGAAAAAAAAGAAAATAAAAGCATAATTCATGAATCAACTAGCCTACAACCTGCCTGCACAAACCCATGTCAAAAACTGTGACTGGGGGAATGCAGATCAACTCCTTCAGTGAGCCATTGGCTCCTGTACCTACCATTCATGTTTAGAAAGCAAAGGAAGGATCAGAGTTCCCCTAAATCAAAATTATAAGTGGCTCATTATGCCTCAATAGAAGGACTATTTGGGCCCACACTCACCTAGCTATCAGTCTTCTACAACACAAAAAAAAAAAAATTATTGTTTTTTGCTTGCCTTTGAAAGGGACAATTGCACCAGATTTCATCACAGCCCTTCTGCGGCTTTCTTTGAAGTTAAGCAGATAAACACTGTTATCGAGGTCTACAGGGACTCTGTCTAAACTCGTTATACATATTTGTTGGAAATGAAAATGTGAGCTGGCAGCAAACCAGGATTCCCTCATCTTCTCTTGCTTGCTTTCTGACCCCCAAGAGATGCTATGGATGTGTACACGCTGTACGTGGGCTTTTCCTCCCAGAATTTACAGGATCTTGGCTACTGCTAGAGAGAGCCTAGGCCCTCAGCTAATCTCAGGATGGTTTTACCTTTTATGGCTACTATATTTATTCAGAATTTACCTTTCCTTTACTAATTACATGGCAACACAAGCACACATATTCTTGCTGGGTGGGGTGGGTTGCGGAGGGGATGTGTGTGTACATCTCCTTCAGAGGCAATCTGCACAGCTTCTGTTTCCTGTCATTTGCTTTACCTGTGGACTTAGGTATAAATTCCTGCTGCAGGTCCTCACAATTAATCTGTAAGGGTCACCGAGCAGTCAGAGGGAGGAAAAGTAGACCGTCAATAAATATATAAAAATTCAGAAGAACTTTTTCTGCCCTCTGTGAATCAATGATATTGTTCTTTAGGATGTCAAATGAAAATGTGTTACTGGTTACAAGATAACCTTAGAGAACAGCTAAAAATCAAACAGAAATTTCTTAACTATCTCCTTGTCAGCTAAGAGCATCACAGAGACCATTGTTACCAGCATATCTTATAAGCTTGCTGCATGCAAATAGCACTTGATTTATTTCACAAGCTTGCAGATAAAACCCAGTGATCATTTGAATTGCTGCTAGCCTGAAACATACTACAGAAGTATGAAGAGTACTCAGGAAACAAAAACTCAGGGAAATATGTGTGAAATGTAATCTTGTTACCATTTGCCACATGCTGAACTCATGTGTCATCAGTACAGGAAATGAATAAGCTATAGATCAGGAATATCCTTTAGATCTAGGAGACAAGTTGTAGGTGATTTTTCATTGAGCTAACCTCATAGTCTAGACAAGTTTTCAAAATGTATGGAAACTGTTCTCCCTATCCTGGCAATACTGCCCACACTTTTTTTCCTTGCTTCGTGTTTATTATTGTGCTTAATTGGCCAAAATGATTGGCATGTTTCTGCTTTAATACAAATTCTCCAGAGTCAGGGGTTGGGGCTTAGCAAAGGGATTAGAATAGGCCTTACTTAATCTTAATGGATTTCTGTCTAGTGCAAAGCAACCAAAGATGAAAACAATAAAACTACATACTTTCAATGGAGTCACTAATTTTCCTTCTCCTTAGTCCTCCAAACTAAATATCTTCTTTAGATTTCTCTTTTCTGTGTGACATTTAATCACAAGCATTAATGCGTGCTCTGATGCAGTTTTTAATCAGTATATTCATTATTTAATGGAGCACCTATTTCTTTTTTTCCTCCTCTTATATCTAGGAAAACATTTTTTCATTAAATTGTTACTTTCTAAAGATGCAACTGACACAAGCATGCAGAGCACAAAGCACGAACCAGATGGGGTTGTCACCTGTGAAGAGACTGAGAACAAGTTTTATTTCCCTCAAGGAATCCTGTCTGTGTGCTACTATCATGAAAATGTCCATTTCCTGGCTCCAAGCTTAAGCCAAAGGAGCCTGCTGCCAAGTGATTACCTGCCTGTTTTGGCATTTACTGCTTGCTTCCTGTCTCAGAGCCATACATTGCTGGAGATGGGACAGAAAGGTCACAGATTGAGATTACTTAGGTGTGGCTGACAAAACCAGCACTGTGGTCATTCTTCATATTGCCATTATTTCTCCTTAGCAATTAGAGATGTACCACTCTCTGAACTCTTAAAAGACAGACTCCAGTGGCACTGTGTGGTATAGTTGCAGTACAAAGTGGATGGATGGTAAAATTCATCCTTGATCTGTGAGTAGATGAACTACCTGACTCCGTGGAGTTTGAAGTGTAGAACTTGAAGCAATCAAAGATATCTGCACCTGCTACAATCATCAGTAAAACCACTGTCCTGGTACTGCTTATGCTTCCTTCACCCACTACAAGTGTATATAGGCGTACATGTATGCAGGTAAAGGTCTGCTGTTTCATAAGCTGACACAAATCTTCTGAAATTTCACAAACTGCAAAGTCTCTGTTTTCCCATGACTTTGGACTCCTCCTCTTGTGCTTAAAATCCAAGTGAATTCTCCTTGGTCATCTTGAGTCTGCACAAATCACGTGCCAAGCAGCAAGGTGCTCAGGAAAGTTTGCATTTAGTTTTGTTTAATGTCATATGGAACTTTTGTGCACAGAAACTTCAAAACACTCAAACAGGAATTTGAAGTCTTTAGCCCTTTTTTTCCTGAAGTCCAGAATGGCAAAATCACCTACATGGCAGGGCTCTGCCTCCTGCCGCTCTCCCCTTGGTTCTTCTTCCTCTGGCCATGACAGAGCTCTCTGATAATCACAGTCTCCAACTACCACACCTTGCAGTTCAGACCCCCAGCCATGCATAAGAGCTTTGACCTTTATGTTCAGAGCCTGAGGTGGCTATATAGTAATAATAGCTCTTTAGGGAAGTTAAACTATAGGTAGGCTGATCCCTATCCCGAATCTACAGGACAGCACTAGCCTGAGAGCTTTGTGACATGAGCATCCTTTCTCATAAATGAAAAAGATTTGCCTGAAGAAATCCAAAGCCTCCCCTTCTCTTGCTATAGTTTTTTCTCTGCAGATTTTTCCCTGTGCTCTCAGGAAAATTGCATGTGGAGCCTACATTACTGAGACAGAACATTAGGGCAGCCGGACATTTAATCTGACTCAGAATGGCACATATTTGCACTCTCCTCTTGTTTAAACTAAACATCATCCTTCATGATAAATAGCTCTAATGGCCTATTTTCAAATCTGTAGATCAACTATACTGCTAGGTTTTGGTGCTCCAGAAAGGTAGAGTAGGGATTATTGAGGCTTTAGAGAGTTAAAGAGGAGATTAAGTGTAACCCACATTGAAGGTGTAGTAAGGAAAGCAGAAACTAACCAAATTAAAAAAAAAGAAAACCACAAAAAGCAAAGAGGAAAGTTATTGAGAGAAAAATCTGGATTTTTTTTGTTTGGTTGTTTTTTTTTTTTTTTCATCATGAAGGAGCACTTAAAAAGAATACGCCTCATGGTCATAATATACACTTCTCACTGGCAGCAGGACTAGCAACTCTTTAGGAAACTCCTGTGACCTGAGCTGTGCAAAGTACACTAATAAATGTTACTAAAAGACCTCGGAGCTCAGAGTACTTGATCAATTTAAAATCTGTTTCTTGTGACTCAGCTTTTGTGTCACTTGATATATCACACCTGATATACATTTCCTTTTGATGTGTTTTGTATATTAACGTTCAAGTTGCAAGAAGGGGGAACAGAGGTAGAGATGAATGTGAACAGCCAGGAGTCCTAATCTTTGAAATGATCCTCCCAAGAGCTTTAAGTGAAAACACATGCAGAATTTTAAAAAATGTAAATAAATCATCCACAATTGTTCTAGAAGTCTTACCCTTTTTGTTCATCTTTGCCTCTAGCCAAGAAACTGTCTACATTCTTAGTCTAAACATATCCCCCTTGTCTTTAATTTTTCATAATTAAATACACTTTCCATGGTTTGCAATCCAGCTGAGGCAGGTCTAGATGACTGCCTTTTCATGTTGTTATAAATAGAGGCCCTCACTGAAGAAAGAGGGAAGAAATCTCCAAGTAAAACATGAAACAAAACAAGACCCAAACCAGATTTAAACATCTCCAGAACTTGTTTATGCCTTCTCTGACTCCACAGCACTCGGCTGAAACAATAAACAAGTGCAGGCATGTCTGGTGCATTAGCTTTAGCCCTGCATGTGCCTGGAGAAGGTGTGGTGCTTGGAGGTTGTGACTAGCCTTACCATCCTCTGTGCCCATCTCTCTGCATTTTGAGATAGATGGGAGTGCTTCCAGAAATTCCTAAATGATAGCTGTGGTTTGCAGCTTTACTTTCAGTTCTTCCTGTGTGATATCAGAAATGATGTGGCTTTTTTCTATGTTTTATTTGCAGTCTGCACATGTCAGAATTTCACAATAGTCTGTGACAGAGACACCCAAATTACCAAGACATTTACTATAACTCAGGAACAGCTGAACAATGATCTTCCTGGGCTGAAGTTAAGGGAGAATAGGATGGGAAATATTAATTTGTCTGCTGTAAAGAACTGACTTTGTTCATTGAGCACAATTTGAATCTGAACAGAGTTCTGATTAAGGTCTGGAAAAGTTGAGGGGTACGTACTCTTAAAAACTGTCATTTGCAAACAATAGCCACCATTTGCAGTTAGACTAGTCTCAGTGTTTGTAATATTTAAAGAACTTCCTTTAGTAAGTGCAGAAAAGTATAAACTATAATGAAAACTCTGAGACAGCTGTATCTGCTTATCTTAGGTAAAACTGAAAAGCTTTCGAAGGCCACTGTTCTTTATGCTTCTTTATTTCTGGTCACCTAAACACAGATGTATGAAAATAGACATTGGCACCAAAAATGAAAAGGGAGATTTTTGGCATTTCAGGTATGACTGAAAGAAAGATCAGTTCTGTCGTATATTTTTAATAGACATTTCAGAAGAATTATTTATGTTAATTTCAAAAGTCTCTGTAGTTCAAAAAAGAACCATTATCTTGGATCTATTTATCTCCAAATTATCAGTATTGCTTCTAGCCCTCTTACTAGTTAGCTCACTCTCTGTTTTAAACTTAATTTCTTTGCTGACATAGAAGACAGTCTTGTGAGACAATGCAAATGAAGACATCTGGGACTCATTCCCAAGTAGCTACTCGTTTCAGATGCTCCTTCTTCAAAATCATTAGATGTGCAATTTGCAGGTTCATAATCCCTTGAGGAAAAAAAATGCCAATTGATGCTCAGTAGCTAGAGACTGATAAGAAAAGAGTGCATTTCCAGGAGCATGACTTATGGAACCACAGACTCTTCTCAGAAGAGATGCATGAGGGTCAGATTCAAATACAGCCAAAGCTTGTTTCTTCAGCTCTTTCATTTAGGACAACCACAACAACAGCTCTTCACATATATTTACTGTGTGCTTTGAAAGTGCCTGCTGCCCCTGCTACAAGACTGAAGGACACTGTGACCAATGTCAGAGTCCTTGAAACGTCTTAGTGCAGATCATGCAAACATAGATCACAATCCTTTTTAGATTATTCTGTTGTTCATTTCTTATATCTCTTTAACAGCTTGCTCTGTCTCATGGTATTTTCTGACTTTGGTTCCTGGGTTTCCACCTGCAGTTTTATAAAGATTAATCTTCCTGTTGCCGTTTCTCAGCTATTTGTCCTGTTCCACCCTAACTTCACTATGATTTAGCCTTTCTATTGCTTTTCTTCTCTGAAAGTTACATGGTATATAGTCACACAGCATATTTGTAGTATTTAACAGACATTTCTTCAGAGTGAAGGAATTCATATTATGAATTTTGGATTATTTGTATTATTGCTTGCTTCTCATATATTTTCATGGTTTCCTTAGGAAAAAGAAAAAGTATCCACGAAGAAAAAGATACCACAGTTTGGTACACTGTGGGTGAATATCCAGTATAACCAGAGATTAAATGATGCAATGTTTCAAGTCAGAAAAAATACCCACAACTTGTTAACCGAAAATTTACCATCCATTGTTACATTTATGCATAACTGCAGATGTTATGTTAGTCTGTTAGCAGTGCTAACATCCAGCATGGTAGAGGCCATCTCTCTCTCACATTTCAGACTTAAGACCGTATTTAAAATATAGCTTATATTTGATGTCCCTGTTTGCACTGTGCTTTCGAAATTTTCAGTGCAAACACAAGTTACAATAAGCGCCTTTCTGTACGTGCAGCTCCCCATTTTACCCAAACATGCTGCTAAGAAACCAAACAGCCACTCCTTGTCCCAGGAAAGGGGAAAAGGCTGTTCAAGAAGCCTGTGGTTGGGTGAGGGCAAACATGAATGACTCACCAGCTTACGTGGTTGTGCTGTGGTGAAGCGGATGTAATCCCACTTTGACACCAGGTGATGGATTTGAGAGAGCAGACTTCTGTAGATACCCAGGTCATTTTACAAACAAGCAGGGTGGTTTCCATCCCCACCCATGTAAGCTAAGCATGCATGTAAGTGTGCTGAAACCCAAGGGGGTTTTGTTTATAACCCAGCACTCGTCTGGTTTCTTTTCACCAGGGGCTATCAAGTCAAGCACAGCTTCTGCTGCAGCAAATCCCTAAACTGCTAAACAACAGCAAAGAGAGGTGAATGCCAGACGAAAAAACATTCTATTGTACTCGGTTTCTCATAGGTTTTGGTAAAGCTGGTATAACATTAACGACGTGATGCAGGGCAGGACCCATTATGCCATTCCTACAATCCACTAATAAAAACTAAATTAATCAAGTAATTTTCTCAGCCAGAATAGGCCTCTTGACCACTGCAGCTCTAGTCTTATAAGTGTAAGAAGAAAGAGAGTTAAAATTCAAGTTCCTTGACCATTATTCAGTTTGGATTACTCATCCAAAAAGACAACAAGGAAAAACACAGGTAATGAAAATTTGGGGAACAAACAGAAACTTACAACAAATGGATAAGAGTAGAATATTTCCAGTCCACCTTTCTTTCAGCACGTATTGGGTGTTCCTAGTTTTCACTCTGATGTGCAAACAGAAAAGTACTACCTGCAGCTCAACAGTTATCCTATGCACTTTGCAGTGTCATGGAACCATGAAGACTGAATCACTTCAGGATAAATGCTCTTGACTCTTTCAGTGCACCATTGGAGGGGATCACATGTGACTTCTCAGAGGAACGCAACATAATGATACCATTCTTATAGACATAACATTCAGGCCAGTACTAAAAAGCTTTTAAAGACATAGTCTGAGGTCAAAATTTAAGAAATTGGCCGATGATGTTTGTGGGCAGTATTTGCTTTCCAGCCCAGGACAAAATCTGGAAAGATTAGAAAAAAATAAAAAATGAAAAAATAGAGAAATACAGCAGAAGAGCATAAGGAGAACCCAAAAAAATCCACCCAACAAACAAAGAAAAAAATAAAGAAAACAACAACAAACAAACAAACAAAACAAAACAAACCAGAAGAAGGCCTCTGAAATCTGAAAGATAGAAATGTAACATATGATTCAGTTTCTTTAGAAGTAAAATCTCAAAGACACTCAAAAATTTCTTTCATTTCAAAAACAGTTGCCTACAAATTCCAAAAGAACATGGTATGAGCTTTTTCTCCTTTTTGTTCTGTTCATTAGCAGTAGCTTGCTTTGTCTTTTTAATTACCTAAATCTTGCCTTTTCAAGTCCAATTAACTGGATTAACCCTGTTGTTCAGATAGCAAAGTTTGACTCCAATATAAGCCCCACAAAGGGATTTGCATGAAAAGCAATTTTTCTACCTCTAGAGCCTCCACCATCTCCGACTTAGTCATGGAGAGTCCATGCCAGCTGACCTGAAAGCCATACTGGCTTGGTGCCTGGCTATAACTTTCATGTTTCTGAGCAGTGGCCAAAGAAGTCTGTCAGAAAGCAAAACGTATGGAAGCCTTTTCTCTTGGAACAGGAAGGGCTGAATATTGAAGTAAAAGGTCCAGCAAACACTGATGTGGCTCTTTTTCAGAGCTGTAAAGAAAACAAAATAGTTTCTTGTCGTGCCTGAGAACTGCTGTGTGAGCAACAATGCAGAGAATGAGCATTAGTAACTTTGCATCCATGCAATGTTCACTATTATCAGTCTGGTTTGTACACTTAGATGGCCAAGCAGCTGAAAGGAAGCTGACTATGAGTGGCTATGAGCTGATTTGTGTCCTGGTTATGCTAGAAACATGGATTACTATTTCACATTGTGAGCTGCAAAGGTTTCACCTAAATCTGTTGCAAGTTCTGGGCAACTGGCAACCCCAAGCTGTAGGACAAGTCAAATTATATCAGGATGGACAGTGAAGAAATCTCTCATGAAGACCAACAGTGGGAACACATCGATAGGAAGGAATATGAATTGCATTTTTCAACAAATAAAATATCACTGAACACCTTACTACTATTATTTGTCATGATGCAGCAGCCTACAGATGCTGATCTTGGAGAACCAGTTTTTACTGGCCTATGTTCTGGCTGCAGATGGTCTGATTAAGATGGTGTCTGTTTACAGACACTAAGTTTTGGAATGGAGAGAAGGAACAACGACCTGCAGTTCTGCCCAACTCAGCATTCAGAAACCCTGAGTAACACCTTCCCTTTCTTACATCCTTCCTTTCTCCAATCAGTCACAGGATTGATTTAACACCATGAAAGCAGACAATTTCATTTTATAGTGTTTTTATATGTGTTCTGGTGCTGGAGCATTTAGGGCTTTCATTTCCAGGCACTGTGGGCGAGAAGCACACTCCTTTAAAAATAAAGTGAGATTGTCAGGCAGTAATCTCTATGCGGCAGCTATGTTCCTCAGAAAAAAAGGTGTTCAGACTAAAACTGCAAAGCCTGTGACTGCTCATAGACTCCCTGTCTGTGTTGGGCCTTATGCAATAGAGACCCAGTCTGACTGACACCCCAAAACATTCCTGAATTTTAAGTGATAATATGGTAAACCTGTGATATGACATTTTTCTGTCCTCTTCAAGATAATCTAGCATAAGGATAGTTCCCCAGCTTAATAAATCTGTCTTTAAAACCAACAAGCAGTGACTCTCCTGTACGCTGGCTACTAACTGGCGTCTTTCCAGGCTCCCTAGCTTCACCTGCTAACAACAGAGCAATAAACAGCAGATATTTAAGATTTTAATTTATGCTAAAACCTGACCATGTGGGAAATAGTCCTTTTTTGTGTGCGATATATTCCTTTTAGGTGAGAAAGTATGATCCAGTTAGTGCTGGAGTCTTTGCAAGATGAGGGTACACTGGTGAGCAATTCACATTTGCAATACCTGCATGATATAAAAATAACATTAAAATATACCTCCTTAAAAATAACGATTGCCAAATGCTTTCTTCCACTTTGCCTTTGGGCCCAGACACTCTATTTAGTTTTTGTAAATGTTATTTAGCATTTGGGCTGCACTGCTACCACAGTTCCATTCAGCTGTCACGGTCACTTTAGGTAATGCTAACCTGAGTAGTACTTTTGCAACCATTCTGTCGAAGGCTGAAGGTGCACCACGGCCCACTTCACAAGGGAGAACAGAACAGAATAGGTACCTTGATGTAAACGAAGGATTATTTCCAGTACAGGAAGCCGAGTGAAAATCTCCTAAAAGAAACATTTCCTGATGCCATCTGCAAAGCACACAAGGTAGGGACCAGGGGAATCCCTTGTAAAGCAAAGAGGAAGACCGAGAAGTTCCCCAGTCTAAACAGCATTTTCTTTTTTACTGCAAGCAGGTAAAACAGTATTTAAAGCTTCATACAGATACAAAAGGCTATACTGGTCAAGGTGTTAATAGCAGCATTATTGAGCTGTGTGAAAGAGAAAGGCAGTGGGTAAAGGAATACTGACCAACTGTTCTGCTTTTAGGCTATCATTTATAAAATGTTCAGATTTAGCCAAAGCTTTCCATCGTCCAAATCTTTGTTAATGAGGGCTGGAAACAAGTGCTCAGACGGCTCGATTTTGTGCACATATACTTTTCAGTGTTCCCCAGTGACAACCAGGGAAAGCACGGGGAGAAAAGAAAAGAATGACAGAGTCATTTATTTATTTTTCTACTTGAGGCAAAATTAGAAATTATGTGCACCACACATCAATGTTGTTTGTCTGGAAGATATGTCTGGACTGTTGGAGGTCTGTGTGTGTGCACATACGCACACTTGCACAGGACAGAGGGAACAACAGCTTTATTTGGTCCTGAATACTGGGGGTGAATGAGAGGTGCTGAGCATTAGTGAATGAGGTTCAGCAGCCTTATCTCAGTTAGGCCCTTTGTGAGAAAAAGAGTCAATTGGGGAGGGAAGAATGAGGTCCAGATGGGAAAATATCTTTGAAATCTTCTTTGAAGCCTAATTTTCTCTTCCTGTCACTGAGAAGAGTCTGAATCTGTCCTCTTTGCATCCTCTCTTCAGGTATTTGTACACATTAATGAGGTCTTCCAAAGCCTTCCTTTCTCTGGGCTGAACAGTCTGAACTCTCTTAGCCTTTCTTATATGAGATGCTCTTAATCATTTTTGTGACCCTTTTTCTGGACTCTCTCCACTGTGTTCACAACTCTCTTGCACTGGGGAGCCCAGAACTGGACACAGGACTCCAGATGCAGCCTCACTAGTGCTGACAAGAGGGGAAAGATCACATCACTTGATGTGATGCCATACTTTGCCTATTGTAGTCCAGGGTACTATTAGACTTCTTTGCTGCAAGAGTACCATCACAGATAGTATACCGCAATTTCTTTTTAACAAGGCATCCACTTCAGCTTCACTCTACATCTACCTTATCCACAACTATTTAAGAATCTCTAGAATGAATTCCTTTTTCTTCTCATGAAATGCATATTTAAAAAAGACAATTAAAAGTATGTTAAAGGCCTGACTGAAGTAAAAAGAAGTAGGGAAACTTGAAGATAATGAGACCAGACTCTCCTTATTTCACCCAGAGCTCCAGAAGATTGTGTAGATCGTTTATGATATCAACTATTGCTAGGTAATTTGCCACAATAAAAGAGAACGCAAGATGCATTGGGTAGTGGCAATGGATTGATTTAATCAATGAGTCTGTGCATTTACCCTGAATTTCATTATCTTTGGCAATTTATAGAGACAACATAGGGTCTCCAGCCTGCTTTGTTCTCTATGAAGCATGAACATAATAGTGGTTATCTCTTGTGCATCATGTCTTTTAAACATCAGATGTCTGCCTACTTGTCTGTTCAGGGCTACCAAGCCCAAGAGCTCCAAAATAATTTGTGGACTCCTTTTGGCTCACCCACTTTGCAGAGAGACAACCAAGACACTAGTTTAAAGGTCTCAAGGTGTTTTAAATTATATTTTTATTCTACCTTCTGTTTCCAGCCAAGAGAGATGTGCCTCTGTCATATTTTTAGGCTGTTCTTTGAAACCTGTAGTACTTGTAACTTGTTTTGAGAAAAGAGAAAAGTGGCATGCATTTCCCACTCAAGTTGCCCACCTCCCACAGCTGGAGCCTAAGGAGAACTCCAAACATCATGGGAAGTCTGGTAAGCCGTTCTGTATGCTTCCAGATCTGTACTACTGAAGGGAGCCCCAAGATGGAGGATTTCATGGAAGAGGCATATATATATACACACAGACAATTTCTTCTCTTCTCAACCTTTATTGAGCTTTAAGTTTTGTAGTTTCATCTAAAATTAAAATAAATTATAAAATTCAGACATATAAAGAGTATGTCATGCTTTTGTATATTGAAAGCTTAACAGCAGGTGGGACTATTAGTGCTTGCAAAAAAATCTCTCATATGTCTGACATGAAAAAGGCCTTTGTGGATTTTAATGATGTGCAAGGAGGAAAGTAAGAGGAAAAAGAAGTTTAAGGTGCAAATGAATGTCATGCTGTTGTTTCCAGCCTATTAAAAACAAGATTTTTTTTTTCACTAGAAACTCAAAAGAGAGAGAGCACAATATAACGGCATGTTTTAATTTGGGGAGTAAAAAATAGGATCATATTGGATGAAAAGTCACATTTTCAAATCTGTAGCGTATTTCTACTAAATTGGAAGCAAGGGAGAGAATTTAATACCTGATTTGGGTTGACAGGTTTGCAACCAATACTATTTGCCTTCCTGCTGTTATTTTCTAATGTATTTTTGTCCCTGAGAGTCTTTCTATAGCAGTATGCTGGCAACAGTAGAACCCAGAAGAAGGAACTTGGCTCTTTGCAGAAAAGGATCATTCTCATTAGAAGATGTCAGCTACCGGCTGGCTGCTGAGATTTATAAAAGCTTGTTCCAAAACTCAAATACTAAGTTACTCCTTCCCTCTTTTCCGCGCTACTTCAAACTGGAGCAAGGGAAGTTAAGAATTTAAAGTAGAGGAAAAAAATTCCTCCAGTATTGATTTGTTGAATAGAGGTGAAAGCATGAGCGTAAACAGGTGAGTACATTTTGCCCTGTCTAGTAGCATCAGAGAAAACATTCATTAGGCAATATCCTCTTTCATAATGAAGTCATTACAGTCTTTACAGATGAGTGTTCTTCCTGGGGCCACATCCTACAAAAAATTTCTGTATGCCTGTTATCTTGAGGACTGTACAAGTCTGGTGTTTTTCTCAGGACTACTCATTTTATGAACTTACTTCTCTCTTTAGGTAATTGAACACACAGGGTCTAGATCATTACATTAAATGATAATAACAAAGAAATCATTCCAATGAGATATGGAAGCAGTTCCTCAGTGATATTTAGGATTTATCCCAAAAAGTATCTGACGTTTTGCTTTCCTGAACCCAAATTATTTTTGAAAATCAGATCTGAATGGCTAAGTGCCACTGGTGTTGATTTTAAGATAAATGCAAAGCAATATATCTGTCAGGCTTTCAGTGAGACTGCAGCTCTCTGCCTGAGAATGAACCAGCTACTATATTCCAGACTTATGCCCTTTGGGG
Organism: Cuculus canorus; assembly: GCF_017976375.1. Classification (NCBI taxonomy): domain Eukaryota; kingdom Metazoa; phylum Chordata; class Aves; order Cuculiformes; family Cuculidae; genus Cuculus; species Cuculus canorus. Next base: position 116,287,965 of record NC_071401.1, on the reverse strand, counting down.
TTTTCCTGGCTCAGAGGTGCACATAGTGCATCCTGGGGCTATTCCTAAAATTATTACTTATAATTTCCCTTCCCCCTGGATACCATAACTGGACCAATGCTAGTAAGGTGCCTGGATTTTCAGGATGTTACCTTAGAAAACTATATAAAAACCACATTTTCAGAATGTGTTTTTAATTGCTTTCTATTTCATTACCCTACCACTACAGTCCTATTGAAGCAAGGGGCAGACTGTATGCCAAGATGATCTTGTCCTGCCTTGGGAATGGGTTTATTACTTGTCAGGTAAAACATAAAGATTGAATATTTATATGGATCTTTCCAAATTCCAGATCCCTCAATGTACACACACAGACACATAAAACAAGTTCACTTTCTGTTCTGCACATACCATAAGCATGTATGTCTACATCTTAAGTCAGACATTTTGCCTGTTTGATCTTCTTCTACTTCTACTTGCAGAGCCTAATGCCTGAAATTTAATTCAGTGAAAAGCCCCAGAGGCATACAGATTTCCTTTCTTTTTCCCTCCCCAAATGATTTCTGATACCTTTTGGAAATACATAAAAAACCGCTTGTAACTAGTCACGTAGTAGAAGCAGTCATCTCTGTAGTGATGCAAGAAAAATATAAGTAAGCCCAAAAGCTGAAGGGCTGTCTAGCCTGGGCTCACAGACACTCTGCTATGGTATTATTTTTTTTGTGCGAACCTACATTCATGTGATCCAAGAGCTATTTTCCCAAAAACTCTTTTAACTGTCATGCAGAACTGTCATGTTTTCCAGCACCTGTTCCTTATCATTTTGAAGATCAGGTTGCTATGGTGTTGAAGATCCTGGTATTGGAGATCCTCACTGAGGCTCTCTGTGAGGCTGCGTAGGTCCCAGGGGTATCAAGGGCTGAAGTTAAGCTCTGTGGCAACGTCTTCCCCTGCCACCCTCCTCTTCCTAAGTATGCTGTATGTGCAAGGGGAAGTCAAATCTCATGAGCATGAACAGAGAAGGACTACTTTGTACAAGAAACTAAAACATAACCAGAAATGCTCATCTAGGAGCCCCTACTTCACAACCTTTGTTCCAGATCACCTAGATGGACTGAGTAGTAAGCCATGAATTGCCAGCACTTACAACTACACATGAAAACTCCTACAAGTAAGAGGCGCAAGCCATGTGTGGCACACCTTGGTAAGCCAAGAGACTAGTTGCTCCAGAGGTACACTGATGTTGCTGTCTCCTCAGAGACGTACCCTACCAACACAGAATGAAAATGGTTCAAGCCCGTAGCCCTGAGTACCTGGACAATGGCACCCTTGTGAGACACTCATAACTCTTTCCTCTTAGTGCCAGGTAGATACAATAGATTGAACATATCCACTATTGAGAGTCCTACAGCTTCATAATATAATGAGATCAGGCCTAGGATTGCATTTGAACTGTTCAAGCACCTAAAATTGGTGACCTTATCCTCCTTCAATCTCTCTCTGTCTGCTTCTGACTCAGTATACAGAGTACTAAATGCCTTTGCAATTTTTGGCTCTAGTTGCCCAACCTGAGACAGGGGACAATAGTACTTTGACTCACAGGATTACTCTAAGGACTTAAAAGATTGTAAGGGATTTGGATAAAATCATAATAGCAAGGTAAATAATGGGCAATAAACACAAGAACTGCCAAAGCCTCATGATATGGTAAAAGCACACAGCTCCCCAAATCCCCCTTTCTTGTGTGCTGGCTTGAGAAGTAGCAAACACTAATTCTGCCACTAGTCCACTACCTAGTGTTGCCCTGAAATTTAGAGGGGAGGAAGGAATGTCTGTTTTGGGGAAGAAAGGAAACTTCTCTGCTGGATTGTTTGAATAATGACAGCTGTATGGCATTACCAATATGTCTAGGATGTTTGAGTTGAGCAGGGAATATGAATTAGTGGCCAGGGTTTGACGAGCCAGCCAAGAGCGTGTGACAGATTTCTGAACTATATGATGAGAAATGACTACTTTACACACTTTTGCAATGTATATCGCTCCCTTTTATATGAATATAAACATATATGGGGGGAGGGTGGGTTTTGAAAACTTTTGTAAAAATTTATCTGCCATGATTAAGTATCAGTTCAGCCAAGGACACTGTGATGAGAAACTTCTACCATAAGACAGTGCTTGTAATTGGGTTGAAATTAATTAGAGGTGCGCGGCAAAATTTTTCATGCTGCTCTTCCACTGTTGGGGAAATTAAGATCACTGTAACACAGATGTTAATAATAACAACGTTATAAATAAATTTACAGTAGAGCCTTTCCAAATTTACAGCAGCATTTGTCCTTTAAAGGGTGTCACAGTGGATGTGGCTCCAAAACCTGATCTATTATATTACAGCACAGGGAATCTGCAGTCTTTAGTTTAGCTCCTTTCATAACTGCAGTTTTTAAAGTTATCGCCAGATGTGTGTAATTACTTAGAGTTGCTGTAAAATCAGTCTCTGGGAAAGGAATCTATTATTATGACTGTAATTTTTTTTTACAAGTTATGGAAATAAAATTATGCTTGTAAGGTTCTACTCTGATTAATCTCAATGCTGACCTGTTAAATTTAACTTTTTTTATTTATAGTAATAGTTTGATTATATTTACTTAAGGTAGGGCCTCAAACACTACGTTTAGTCAGTCTATTCGCTTGGATGATGCTAATATGATTAAGGTCATGATTTTGTTTCCTTGCACTCAGCTCGTCAGCTCTACTTGATGATTAAGCTGTTGTACTTAGCCTCAAAAAGCCAACAAAATGAAATCCTTTATTGTGAATTTTGTAAGGAGGCTGCATATTTGTAGTCCTCCATAAAGGTTTTGTAATGAAACCAGCTAGTCTTAACTGTAAAAGATTGGGAAGCGCAAGGTGTGAACTTCTTTTATTTCCTAAAGTTTTTCTTGATAATATCTGAAGTTGTTACACATATAGCTCTGTTCTAAAGCATTTCCCTGGATCACTCGAAGGATCTCAAAGATGCTTTGAGTAGAAGTGGATAAGATATTACTAAGAGCTATTAAAAATATCCAGACATGATTATCTTAAGAGCTTTACTTGGACTAAAACAAGATTCTCAGTACACCTTTACTTCAAGAACAGTCATTCACGCACAAGATAAACACTGTTGTACACATGTTTTCCTGCTTTCCCTGGAATATCTCAACAAAAAGGCATGACAAACCCTAAAATGCTCCACAGTGTTATTGCTGAGGCTGTATGAACCGTTAAAATATCAACAGAACACAAATCCTAAAACTCCTGTATTTTGCTTCTACTTCACAACATTGGCCTGGAATCACAAAAGCCTTGTGAATTTTCACACCTAATTGACCACAAATGCTGTTTCCAGACTTTATCCTACTTTGTTGTAAAGTTCTCAAAAACCTGCATTCTATTATAGCATACCTATAAGCCTGGTATTAAAATATGCAAACTTCTGAATTGTTGTGCTACACAGAAACCAGACAGTATCTCTACTAGAGATTTGAAGAACATAAATAGCATGTTTTACATATTAAAGATCACTTATCAGCTCATGCACATTTCCCCTTTCTATTTAACACTTCAGACTTTAATATATGGCATAAAGGCAAACTGCATTACTTTCCTTCTCAGATCAGAGAAGATAACACAAAGCTTATGAAGAATATATGAAGCTCTGAATACAGAACTGGATTTCAGCTAGTCTTAATGTTGCTTCTTGTGCAAGTCTGGTTTACCCCAGTATGCAAAAGCAATAGATACCCAGTGTCAAGATACAGCATTCAAAAGCCAATGCCTAAATGTCAGGCACTGTGAAAGCACAGCAGCACTTGACAAAGGCATTAGCTTGGCTGATAATGACAGCTTTACTGTTGACTTTGACAATGTAAAAATAAAGTAGATGTCTGTGGAACATTGCAGTCAAGCCTTCAGAATCTGGTACATTTGGGATTTTTTTAATAAAATGACAAAAATAAGGAACTGTGGTTTAACAGTGTAGGAAATAAACTCAATGAAGTCTGACGCAAGCTTCCAGAAATGAGGAAGCCAGAGCTAAATACATTGACTAACTGTTACATGGCCAAAGCAAAGGAGGCTACCCAGACAGTAGACTTCAGTGCCCTCAACAGTAGGAATAATCTGAGATAGAAGGGATTCTCTCATTCAAATGTCAGTGAACAGACCCAGGTGTGTGCTGCCAATCAGAACAAAACAGAAGCAAATGTAAAACTGCAAATGAAAAGTACACAGAAACAATATATAGAATGGAAAGCCAAACGGGAACAGCTGAGCAGTCTGCAGGAAGAACACAAGCCCGTATTTTCAACAGCTATTTTTTCCCTGGGTTCCCCCGGCTAGCCCATAGACATGTGGTCAGTGGGTGCAGTGTAACAGAAAATCTGAGAGGCAGTGTAACGGCAGAAAGGGAGGATGGCAAAACACGTGAGACCCATTAAAGTGCTGCCTGATTAACAAAGTTTTCACAGTTTTCACATTACCTGTAGCATGGGAAAATACATCTCCCATACCTGGAGAAAAGTATGACTTTTTCCTTCCAAAACAAGTTAACTTTTTGGTTAGCAAGTCCACAGCACATGAAAGAATGAGAATCTCAACATTTCAGATGGCCACTTACAGGGTAAAGAAGGAACTGTGTTGCATCCCAAGATAATGAACTAAGCATCATTACCATCACAGACCTTGTGACTTCAGTGCAATAACTGGAAACAGAGATGGAAACTGGGGAAATGAACTCTACACATGGCATTCTGGCAACTAAATGAGCCCATTGTGCCTGGGAATCCTCAGAATCAGATCCTTTTTCATATCCTTTTCTGGGGATAGGGCAGTGGCTGGATCTTTGCAAAGAGAAAAGGACAAACTTGTACTTTTTATTTAAATCTCATTCTTTGCAAGGAATGTTGGCATGCAACAAAAGCTGAAGAGATATTAAAGTTAATCTACCAAGCTCTGTTCTTAACAGGGCTTTGGTTTAGTTCTCTTTTCCTCAAAAAGTTTTAGCTCTGCTCTTTCTATTACTGTTTTTTTAAGGAATTGTCTGCCATGTGAAAACTCCCTCCTTCTAAATTGTCAGTGTCATCTGATGGCAACAGGATCTTTCTCTGAAAAAAAGCTTTTATATCTGAATAATTTTATAAATGTTGATGCTCAAAGGTAATACAACTAAAACCAGCTTAGCCAGGCCTGAAAATGGGTTAGCAAATCTAAGTACAAAGGCAAGGACATTAAAAATAAGACCAACTAAACTCCTTAGGAAAATCTGACCAGAACAAGGGAAGTAACTGAAAGGGGCTTACACATTTCAGACAGCAAATAACTCACACATTGTCTGGGAGGTCTGGGTGTCTAGATAGATATCTATCCACATAGAAACCAATGTCACATTTTACAAAGGACACCTCTGCAACCTGCTGAGCAGAATGAGAGAATTACTTCAAGCACCTGAGAATATATTTATCTTATTTCCCCTTTGCAAAGGTGCCTCCTCATCCTGGAGACAGAGTTATACAGGAGGCCTAGTGAGCAAAAGTTTCTTGGAAACATTATTCCATTGTGACTCAAAACAAGGTAGGATGAAGATTTCCCTTCTCCTAATCCCACTCCCTTTCCTTAGCAAGGCAAGAAAAAACAGCCTTGAGTTAAGGGATGGTTCAGACTGAATGTCAGGGTCAGGAAGGGTCATCAGGCACTGGCAGAGACTGCCCAAGGAGGTGGTTGAGTCACCATCCCTGGAGGTATTTAAAAGATGGGTAGATGAGGTGCTTAGGGACATGGTTTGGTGGCAGATAGGAATGGTGGGACTTGATGATCCAAGAGGTCTTTTCCAAACTGGTGATTCTATGATTCCATCCAGAAAGGGGAGACCAAAAGCAGAAGAGATGCCAGCAGTGGAGATCAAAGGAGATGAGTCTCAAGAGCCTACATTCAGCCGTAGGCAATGCAGTGTCTTCCTATATCAGCCTGATTCTTCCAAACCGTCAGTAAACATAACTATATGATGGAGGCATAAGCTGGGCAAAACAACAGCTATCTAGCACAGCAGTAGCAGTTAAACTCTACTACTTTGTAACCAATAAACAAAATAGTGAGCAGTTTTTCTTATTTCAGGACTGGACTATTTACACCAAGTCTCAGCATTTTTAGATACTCTCTGGGATACTAAAGAAGATATTCAAGAAAAAAAGAAAATTGACATACAGATCTCATAGTGGCAGACATGACATAAAACACAAAGAAGAAGGGAAGAAGCATCTCCTGCTGAACCCATCAGTTTCCTTCCTCTCCATATTCATGGAGCCATGTGTGCTCTTCTACTACACACCGTGACCTGGCAGAGACGAGGTTAAATACCAGCTTAGGATAGACACACACAGAGGGTAACAAAAGTCTCCCAGATTATTAAGACTCCTGGGATGAGTGATGATGAACCTAATTGGCAGCAGAAACCAGAATTCCTGCAGGCAAGGGGTATAAGTGAGCAATAGGGAAGATGTTCAAGTCCTGCAGCTGTAAGCTGTTCTTCTGGATCAAGTGAAGGCTATTCTTGGTATAGACTTCAGGATAAGACAGAAATTATATCCCATTGTAATCCATGTCCCCAGTCCTTAGATTAGATTTGACTGTTAGCAACACTGGAAGGTGGTTTGAGATTTGTAGGCTGAAATATTGTGCTAAGGAGAAATACTGGAAGCTGATATGTATTGTCTGCATTCTTTTCTAGACCTCAAAACAAATGGCTTATTTCTTATCTGTACACAGTGAAACCAACTAAGGAGCAGGATAAGATTTCAATTTCATGCTTCTTATTTTTTTAGCATAAAATATTTTCTAAAAGTCACTCAGGTATCTTGACATGTATTTTCCTTGAGCTGGGCCATAACAGAGAGATCTTCCCTATTTTTGCATATTTTGTCAATGTTATTTATTAGTTTAATGATAAAAATATATTTTGGTAATGTTGACTACAAGGCTTCGTTTAAAATAGGTTTCATTGGCTTGTGGTTCATTTCTGTTCTTAGTCATGAAGGTGATAGGGAAAATTTTGGCAGCTCTTTACACTGAGACAACATTAAGAGCATTTGAGAAGTGCATGCAGTGTTTAAGACACATGAAAAAATTCATTTTCTTGTATTCTCCTACCTAAAACTACACATTTTTTAAACACAAATCAGCTCTTTTCATAAACGTATAATCTAGCTGAAACCCCTGTATTCTGTCATTAAATAAAAGCCACTGAAGACAGTCAAGAAGGTCTTAGCATTACCTTGTTCTAAAGTGTGCCTGAGAGTTTGTTTTTACCCTTCATGCTCACCTACCAGCTTCCCCTGTTTTCAAGAAATTGCACATTTTTGAGCAGCAATTTCCCTTCCTATGATAATGCGTTTCCTCCTTTCATGAGTTTTGGTTGCAGGTATGATGAGGCCTCCGTGCCAGCACACAAGATGTCATGCAGGACCACAGCTGCAGGGCTGCTGCCCTGGGACCATGTGACCTCAGCTAATGGTAGGATGAAGCTCAGTGGAAAGCACTTTACAGCTGTCATCTCTTTTAGACAAGCTACTTTTGATTTCTTTGGTTCTGCTCTTTCCTTAGGTTATATGCAAAACAGATGAGCCCCTTCACCTCTCTCTGTACTGTTTTGGGGAATAGATGCAGGCAGCATTCTCAACTCCTTTTGCTCCTGTCACGCCATTGCATTCCTGTCAAGCTGCTCCTTTGAATTCCCCCTCACTAGTCTTTCATCAGCAGTGACCTCTGCACTGCTGAAGTCAGCTAACACCTCATTTGCTTTCATCTGAAGTACCTCCTGGGTGGAGGATATTGCAAGTGGCAGGTGAGTGAACTACTGCTAGTCAACTGGTATGCTCAGGCTGTCAGTTTGCCATGAACATCCCTCCCCACACCTCCTACAGCCAACTCAGTTTGCCGGGAGCTGTTCTATGCCTGTGAGAAAATGCATCATAGATTTGTGGGCAATATCATTTTGAGTTGAAAGAAAATGATGCTCTCACACTGACTTTGACGAGCTCCTTCAGATCCCTGTATCTGGATCTTGTCACTGTTTCTTTTGATTTCCTCAGACAAGGCTATTTTTTTTGGCCATTAGGTCTTTTCTCCTTCTCTTTCCCCCTTCTTTTTAAATGTGTGCTTTAGTATAGGGATGTACAGTGTACAAAATGCAGTCATTCCAACCTCATTGAACACATGAACTTTTGGAGTGCCTGGGTTTTTCCTTTCTTATTTTGACTTCTGTGGTGTCTGACTTGATTGGCTCCTTTAGAACTTTTTTTGTCAGATGGAGTAGTCTAGTGATTTGTAGCCTTAGGACAGGCACTACAGAACATCTACCATTTTCACATGGTCTGTAATATCTGTATTTTTAAATAAACCCCTATACTTCATTGAGAGCCTAAATATGCCTAGAGACAAAGATTTCAGTAAGGTTGTATCTCAAACAAGTTAGGACAGTGCTCTTAAAATTACCTGGGGTATTTCATGAATATATCATTTGTCTGGGATTGCAGCGTGTTTTCTGGAGGTGTTTGAACTTTCCACTGCAGTAGACTGGGGAAGTGCATGTAGTCAGCTCTGCTGAGAGAAAACTGAATTCCCAGGTGATAGGGGGCAATGTACTAACTTCATTGGTAGCAGACAGCTCAGAATACGTTGACTTCCCTTGCTACTGCTTCTGTCTTTGTATTTTGTTCTTTCTTTTTTTAATCAGCACTCTCCCTGAAGCTTGTGAGTCGTTTTCTCTGGAGGAGTGTTTCCTGTGGAATTCAGAATATGCAGCATTTATTTGACCTTTGCCTCCCGTTGTACACCATCATGCCTTACATTTCTTGTCAAGCTTTCTCTGTGGCTAATAAGTTCAAATATTAGAGAAAATTATTATTCTTTTCTGCCAGACTATCTTGTTTTATGCAAAGATGTTTGTGATGCCCCAAGGATCGTGCTTGGCTTCTTGTTGATGTTATTGTGTTTTCTAAGCTGACCTGCAATTTAAGACTGATCTGGCACTTCATGAGTGTATTACACATAGATGCACACACACACACATGCATGTGCAATCAAGCACACACCCCTCCAGGTTGAGGAGAGGTGATTCTGCCCTTCTATTCTGCTCTTTAGAAATCTCAGCTGAAGTATGGTGACCACTTCTGGAATCTTCAACGTAAGAAGGATATGGACATGTTGGAACAGGTCTAGAGGAAGGCTACAAAGATGATTAGAGGGCTGGAGAACCTCTGGTATGAGGACAGGCTGAGGGAGTTAGGATTGTTCAGTCTGGATAAGAGAAGGCTCCGGGGAGACCTTATAGCAACCTTCCAGTACCTGAAGGGGGAGGTGGGGAGGGACTTTTTACAAAGGCTTGTAGTGATGGGACTGGGGGCAATGGGTGTAAAGTGGAGAGGGGAAGCTTTAGACTAGACACAAGGAGGAAATTCTTCACAATGAGGGTGGTGAGGCACTAGAACAGGTTGCCCAGGGAAACTGTGAATCCCCCATCCCTGGAAGTATTCAAGGCCAGGTTGGATGGGGCCTTGTGCAGCCTAATCTAGTGGAATGTGTCCCTGCCCATGGCACAGGGGTTGGAATTAGATGTTCCTTCTAATTCAAACCATTCTATGATTCTATGAATCTTCCTACCATCCACCCATATGCGCATAAGGATTCCTCTCCCTGATGCTTACCCATTAGGCTGTCCTGAGATACCTGGCGAGAAATTTTTGGTCAAAACCACATAGATTCAAAATTTGTGATGGCTTATCTCCAACATTACAAGCTCATCTGTCATGTATGTCCATATAATAGCATTCAGAAAGGCCGGACATACTATATTTGAAACAAAGGAAGTAGTCTAGTTGACTTCAGTAAAAAATAGATGAGGCCATTTCTTCATTGGCTGACTGGATGCGTATGGAATTCTATATCAAAGCAGGCTTTCAAATATTTAAAAAAGGAAATAATAATAATAATAAAAAGGAATAATTTTTTAATGTATTTCTTCTTTTAAATGTGACCTTTTTGAATTTTTAAATGTGAATCTTTTTGCATATACTGCAGCTGAGTCTGGCTATTGAATTTAGTAGATTGTGGAAAAATAAAACCACTGCATGAAGAGCACAAAGAGTAACACCTGCTTTGTTTCTCAGCACAAACTGCACCAGTACACATTCACTTACACTCACAGTCAACAAGAAAATATTAGCAGGAGATTCTCTTTTCTATCACAACGTCTCTATACAGTAATTGTATAGGAAGTTGTGTAGTGCAGAGGACACTAAACTGGGAGGAAGTATCAATCTACTGGAGGGTAAGGAAGATCTACAGAGGGATCTGAACAGGCTGGATCAATAGACTGAGGCCAATGGAACTAGGTTTAGCAAGACCAAGTGCAGAGTTCTGCACTTGGGACACAAAACCCCCGTGCAGCACTACAGCCCTGGGGAAAAGCGTCTGGAAAGCTGCATGGCAGAGAAGGATCGGGGGGTGTTGGCTGATAGCTGAACATGAGCCAGCAGTGGGTCCAGGTGCCCAAGAAAGCCAATAGCATCTTTTCTTGTATCCGAAACAGTGTGGCCAGCAGGACCAGGGAAGTGATTCTACCCCTGTACTCAGAATCACAGAATCACTAGGTTGGAAAAGACCTCCTGGATCATAGAGTCCAAACCATTCCCATCAACCACTAAACCATGCCCCTGAGCATCTCATCCACCCATCTTTTAAATACCTCCAGGGAAGGAGACTCAACCCCCTCTCTGGGCAGCCTCTGCCAGAGCCCAATGACTCCGTGAAAAATTTTTTTCTGATGTCCAGACTGAACCTCTGTTGGCAGAGCTTAAGGCCATTCCTCCTTGTCCTGTCCCCTGACACTTGGGAGAAGAGGCCAGCACCCTCCTCTCTACAACCTCCTTCCAGGTAGTTGTAGAGAGCAATGAGGTCTCCCCTCAGCCTTCTCTTCTCCAGGCTAAACAACCCCAGCTCTCTCAGCCTCTGCTCATAAGATTTGTTCTCCAGCCCCCTCACCAGCTTCGTTGCTCTTCTCTGGACACACTCCAGAGCCTCAACATTCGTCTTGGAGAGAGGGGCCCAGAATTGAACACAGTATTCGAGGTGTGGCCTCACCAGTGCTGAGTACAGAGGGAGAATAACCTCCCTGGACCTGCTGGTCATGCCGTTTCTGACACAAGCCAAGATGCCATTGGCCTTCTTGGCCACCTGGGCACACTGCTGGCTTATGTTCAGTCAGCTGTCAATCAACATCTCCAGGTCCTTCTCCTCTGTGCAGCTTTCTAGCCACTCTTCTCCTAGTCTGTAGCACTGCATACTCATCACTGGTGAGGTTGCACCTCACATACTGTGCTCAGTTTTGGGCCCCTCATTATAAGAAAGACATTGATGTCCTGGAGTGCATCCAGAAAAGGGCAACAAAGCTAGTGAAGTAGCTGGAGAACAGATCTTATGACGAGCGGCTGAGGGACCTGGGGTTGTTTAGCCTGGAGAAGAGGAGGCTGAGGGAGACCTTATCACTTTCTACAGCTACCTAAAAGGAGGTTATACAGAGGTGAGTGTTGTTCTCTTCTTCCAAGCAATAGGTGATAGGACAAGAGGGAATGGCCTCAAGCTGTCAGGGGAAGTTCAGATTGAACATTAGGAAAAATTTCTTCACAGAAAGGATTATCAAGAACTGGCACAGGCTGCCCAGGGAGGTGGTTGAGTCACCATCCCTGAAGATATTTACAGGGCAGCCAGACGAAGTGCTTAGGGGTATGACTTAGTAGTGGATAGGTACAGTTGGAATCGATGATCTCAAAAGTCTTTTCTAACCTAATGATTCTATGATGCTATGATCTGAGATCCCTGTCACTTTGTCAAAAAAGGCCAGTTGATTTAAAAGTTATCAAGGTAAGAGACAAAAAGATGGTTGATTGAACTTAGTGCTTAAACTTCATTACCTCTGGAAACCCGGCTTAAAAACCAGACCAAGAAAAAAATCACTGTTAGCTGAAGTATTTTAGCTGGGGTTAAAATTATGTTTGAAAATAGTATATTTTGCTAGAGATTTTCACACAATTAGGCTAACATGCTCATTGAACTCCCCATTAACTTCTCTTTCGCTTGTTGTCCAACTCATATTGGACAAATTGTGCAGTTTTTTAAGTAGTTGACAATCTGTCTTTTTTGTATACTGCAAGCATAAAAATTATCAACTTCCATCTGGTCTGCTTTCAAGAAATGTTTCCCACTTCGAAGTCAACTGGCAGCATTTCCCCCACATTGTCTACAGATTGTGATCTCTTCTTACTTCTGAACCTTTCTTTGGCCCCCCAGTGATGTTGAAATATAAAATTTCCTTAAAAAAATTCTTAAGAAAAAGCTTCTTTCTGTGATTGCAAACCTAAAAGTACCCCTATGCCTGTTCTTCCACTTGACTTCCTAATGTTAGTTCTGGCAGCTGTGTTTAAAATGGGCTGACACATTCAGTGTAGTGGAGGTAGGCTACCTGAAGCTGAGGTCCCATACATCTGGCATGATGTAAAGGAATTGCCATTTTATTCCCAGATAGGCTGTTGGTTGTAAGAAAAATCTCAGAAACACAATAGCAGTAAAAACTTTGTTTTCCTTCTCATCGTGTACCTCAGCACAGCATTAATATTATGGGGTTGTTAAATGCTAGAATTATCAGTAAAGCATAGCCACTTTTACTACTCTTTTAACCCTTTTAAATACAAGGAAATTATTTTATTTTTAAAGGTATTAGAGCAATGAATTTAAATCAGAGGTTGTCAGGAAATGGAAATAAAACCCGTTGATCTTCTCTGTTATAGTTTATATACTGAGTGCAGCTAAATATATTTAAGGGTCTAGCTAGGAAAAAAATATAGACTGAGAACATGAACTCTTCTGGCATTTACATTTATAAACTCAGTGGAAAGTAATATTGTTGAGGTTTTTTCCTTTCTTTCTTTCATTCTTAAGAGGAAAAAAAAAACCCCACATCTTAGAAGCATTGAACTCTGCTTGACTACTACATCTCTGCCTCAAGACAAGGCATGCATAAGGCGGAAAGGGTCTGTTAAGTGCCTAACTCCTGCCAACTTTCAGTAGAATTTGGTCATCTCTGAAATTTTCTCTCTGTTTACACAGCTTGACACTTCTCCCTTACTGCAAATGCTCTGCTCCCACTGCTAAATTGTGGTCCAGCTAAAGCTCTCAGCTTTGCAATAAGAAGGTTGTACAATCATGCTTATAGCATAAATACCTGCTGTCAGAGGGCAGCTTGTGCTCTACACTTCTAGGGAAACACAGGCTGAAAGAAGTTGGCTGGTCTAGGAGCACATAAGTGAAAGGGTGTGTCCATTTCCTCCTGGGCACCCCAGCTAACAGGAACTTCTTGAAGCATGACCTGGAGATGAAGGGAAGGAACCTCTGGGAAACAGAAGAGTGGCTGTCGTCGTATTGGTAAGGATGTGGTGTGTTTGGTTGAGCTTCAAAACACATTTCCCTTCTTCTTGACATAAAACTGGTGGCTTTGTTAATCAGTTTAGTTGGCTAGGACACCTATGAATAATAGTCTTTTTTTTTTTAAATAAAAGAGAAGAAAGAAACCTCTTCAGCTTGAGAATATCCATTCCCCCCACTTGCCACAGGAGGACACATGACTCATTTTTGCAGCTCTTCTGAGTTCAGTGCTGCTGCAGTGATATCTGGAGTACTTTTAACCTTATCTGAAAGCAGAATGAATAGTCAAAAGTGTCTGTAATGGTACTGTCCATAAATGAGAGAACTGAGGGTGTAGATCAAAGGCTTTTGACTTCCATTTGGATGAAGTGGAAAATAGAATTGTCCAGCTTGAAAACAGAGTAAAAGATGAACACAGCATTGGGTATTGTCATGGTTTAGCCCCGATCCAGCTAATTTTTACAGCTAAGACCATGCAGTTGAGTCCCAGTTCCCTTCTCCTCCACCCTGAAGAAGGAAAAATGAGAGGAATAAGACTTGTGGTTGAAAACTAAAACTACAGCTTTAATGAAACAATAACAACAATAATAAAGTGATAAATATGTATACAAATAGAAATACATCGCACCCCCAGCCCAGGAGCAATCAAACAGATAGAGTCCCCACTGGATGCTGCCTGTTGCAGAAGACAGTGAAACCTTTATGATCTCTCAGTTTCATACTGAATATGGTGTATATAGGATGGAACACTCTCTTGGTCAGTTTAGGGTCACCTGTCCTGTCTGCCCTCCCTTGCAGGTGTGGTGCTTTTTTGCCAGCTTGAGGATGGCCTTGGTTACTATAGGAATAAGTATAAGCATTGGTCTTTATGCATACCAGTGCCCTGTGTTATCAATTCTAGAGAGAAACTGTCTCAAAACATGTAGTTAGTTGTCAGAAATTGAAGTTACTTAGATGAGACTGAGTTAGAGTCACAAAATTGACCCTAATTTAACTCAAACCACAACACGTATAAAGGACAAGGACAACAGATTAGCTTAAGGATTTAGAGAATCACCCCAAGAACTCAAACGTAAGGCTTTTTAGTACACCCGAGTGTGCTTGGATGTATAACCAGCTACCTGAATATTCTCTACTGCCAGATTTCTGAGAGCAAGGGTGAAAATAATAAAGAGTTCAGATTTGAAGACAAAAACGATCATGCTGAAGGAAGCAAATAATATTCTTTCTCAGTATTAATTTCTCCTTCTGCTTTTCTATCAGTCAAGACATCTTGTGCAGCCTTTAACCTCATTAAAACAGTATTGTATGAAGAATATAAAACATGAATTTCATATTTTAAAAAGTGTAAGAACAGAATCTTTCTTTTATATCACATCAACACATATTAGATTTTAAAACTCACAGAAAAAAAGCTGAGAAGTTTTGCAAAAGTTACTCTAATAGTTATAATGTGATATGGTCATTCTTACATACATAAAAGAAACTATGATAGCGTGATACACCATCAAAATTGCAACAAAGAGGCATTTTTCTTTGATCTACTGATAGCATTCTGATGGGCTTGTGGTAGATTATAATTAATATACAATAAGTCCTGTCTCTATCTCTACACACATTCAGGACAAGGGCTTTTTAGATTTATTATTTTTTCCAACTTCCCAAAGAATTAAGGACAATAAGGCATGAAGTCTGCCTGTGCCTCCTTTGACTTCTGAGTTCATATTTTCATACCAGGTATTTTGAGCATTGTAAGTCTGCCTGCTAACTGTTCTTTTGATTAATCCTTCAAGATAAGTGAGAATATATGTTAATAATTAGTTTTATTAGGTTGACCTGATCAGTTCATGCACATCAGTAGAAATAGCCTCTGTTCTGAAGTAAAAAAATAAAATTACAAGTGATACAGAATAAAAGTCCAATGCATATGGACGTGTATGCTTTAGGCTTAGAAATTAAGTTCAGCTGTCCCCAAACTGTAGGAACTGATTCCTTATAGACATTGTGGTAAAATTATTCAAAATTCTACAAACAAACTCAGGCAGAATTTCTTTCCCTTCAAGATTTATCTTTCTCAAGTATCGCTTATCACTAGTGAAATATTACTTATCACTATTAAATCTGCAGAGTACTTTGAATCTCCATTGTCATCATGAGTCATGTTTCATCAGGAAAATAGCTCGATTCTTAATAACTGCTTAATTTGTTCCCTCATTTTTCCTTCCTTTTAGAAGTTGTAGTAATACTTCTCATGAAATCCATGCATTGAGGACACAGAAGGTGGAAGCATTCCAGTACCATGACTTGAAAATGCACCCAGAGCACTGTATGCCTCAGTCACTTGGTTCAAGGCTTTCCTTAAAAAATTGTGGCTGTTACACTTGTGAAGAAGCTTAGAAGAAAATACTCAAGACTACCCTATATTCTCACAAAGTTTAAAAAAAAAAACAGAAAAAAAATAAAGTAACGGAAAATGAAGACAAAATATTGCCCACATTAAAGAACCTTCATTGCAGTTTGGAAAAATAAGCATTACAGATGAGTTAGAGAGAAGTAAGTTTTTAGCTCCAGCTGGTACAAAGCAGAGGAGACTGAAAGTGTCAGGCAGCCCCTTCTTGGTCTGAACCAGGTTTGGAACTGGGCCATAATGACATATGGATATGGTGAAGGATTTTCAACTTCACATACAAAACCATAACAAAACCAGACTATGCTTGAGTAAATAAAATTGCTTATAAGCATCAGATTTTCCCTTATTGATTATCAATGAATCTTATAAGGGACTTTCTCTCATGTTGAATGAATGTTTAAGGTGTTTAGCGTGGGGTTTTAATTGTTCTTATGAAATTAGAATAGATTCTCAAGACTCTCAGACTGATAAGCAAGCATCCTGGACACTTCTGAAATACTTCTGTTCAGCTTTAGGTTTGACTATCATTTGGAGGAAAATAATACAGCACATAACACAATTTTTATACTGCCTAATATCAATGTAGTTCTAGGATGACTTTTTACTTAGTCTCCAAGGATCTGAGATAGAAAGGTTTTCCTGGCTCACTAGTCTATATAATGGTGCTCAACCATGCTATAAAGCATCTAGGGATTAATTTATTTCTATTAGCAGATCCACCAGGGAAATACAAGTGGCTAGGAAAAAATTTACCCATCAGAAAAGGAGGAGAATCAAAACTTTTTCAAGTAATGAAAGATGAAAATAGATTGCAACTGAAAATCACAATACTTTTAGAGAAGACTCTCTGTTATGGGTGACTGCTGGCAACAGGAGTGTGATTCAGCCAGTGATAAAGCAAAATCAAATACATACCAGCGATATATCTCTGATTTAAGGGATGAAACTGTATCACTATAACACAAGAAACCTCTAGGGAGAGTAAATATATATATAAATATACTGGAGTGACTTTAGCTTGTGTAACCGTGTGTAAGATAAATTTAAGCAAACTAGGGCAGGTATTTCTAGTAATGTAACCATGGTAGCTCAGAACTCAGCTCAGACTAAAAAAGCCCCACCTGCTCATGATATTTTGTAAATACTTACCATTTGGCCCTGCAGAGCCCTGTGCTACCATCATTACACCCCTAACAATCCCCAAGTTAGATAGGCTGCACATCATAACTGCAGCTGAGATGTTTCTTCAGACTAAAACTCCCTTAAAAGTATCCAAAGCCCTTTGGTGTCCCCAGCAGACTTCCTATTGATTTTCACGAACTTTGGCTCAGGCCTTTAAATGTTAAAGATTAATGTAACATATTAAATTATAGAACAGAGTACTTGGTCTTAATAAGAACAAATTATTTCTTCAGGGTAATAGAACTGATCTAGTTGTAGCAAGGCAACTGAGAAAATAGACTCAGGAAAAACTAATTAAAGCATCTTGAGTACTAGAACTAAGTTTCACCCTCACTGACATAAAAAATATTTTCAGAACTTTTATAAAACATTTGTCCTTACATGAAGTAGGTAATAAAAGTGACATACTGTAGCCTTCTCTCTAACCAAGATCAAAATACCTACCTATGAAAGGGAACAAATTTCCTAGGATGCGCCTCTTGAACACAGAAAAGAATTGTTTGCTATTGAATGTGAAAGTCCATTAAGTGCTGGGCTGTGATTGCTTTCCAAATAGCTTTTACAAAGTTCTAAGGTAAAAAAGGTGGTTCCTCAGCTTGCAAGGCAGCTATTAGATTTCTACTCAAACAAGGGTTACCAGGAGATTGTGTTTTGTTTCATCATGTAGGTGTTTCTCTTTTAAGAAGAAAAAGCTTCTAGGAGTAACTGAAGGACAAAGCTAAAGAAGGTGATTTGTTCTTTCATTAGTAAAGGCCATGCTGGCTTTGTTGGGGGTCAACTATTCCCAGCAATAAACAAGTTTTTGTAGTAAATCTGAGTGGGTACCAAGAAGGTATTTGATTGAGCTGACTGGTGCTGTTCGTATGCAAGATCGAGACAGAAGAGTTTGGGCCAGAGAAGCTTTTGAGCCTGAACAAGAGCATTGTGTGGAAAGTCAAATGCCAAGGTATTTCTTTAAAGGGAAAAGAAACTAGCTAACATGATCAACAGAAATATAATACAAGACCCTCCAATACAGTGACCCCTAAGGGTACTTAAAGCCTTGATGCAGAGGGGTTAGATCTAAATGATCATTTATGCTGGTATTTAACTGCAAATACATGAGAACTTCAGTTGACATCACCAAGACATTTCCAAAGTGAAGAGCAGATTTAAGTGCTTTGCTGGACAAAGGCCAGAGGCAGCAGAAGAGAGCACTAAGAGCATTTTGGAGACTTCATTTTATCTCTGAATTCTCAGAGCACCCAGACCCCTTCCTGGAGAGTCTTGGGGAGGATTATCAAAGTAAAGCAGATCTAAAATAGTCAGGTTTAAAACCTGATTGGAACAGAACTTGAGACATTAGATGAATGCCTTTCCACATACAATAGAGAAATTTTCTTTAGCCCTTAAACAGAAATTTTATATTAGCCTTTCAAACAGCTTTAGGGGCTGTTTTTGATTTAAGGGCTATTTGTTGATTGAGAGACTTAAAACAAGACATCCGGGTCAATTTTTATTTCTCTCATTGGAATTGCTTTATAATTGTCCTGATCTTTACTTTCTTTTTTTTTTTCAAGTCAGAAAAAGAACAGTGTCCAAAACTATTTGCTCAGAAACTGGATTGTAATAATAAACGTCAGCTAGTTACACTAGATCCCTGCTTTTTCTGGATACCTTCCTACAGTGTTTATGGGTGGCATTTGAAAGCAGTTTTATCACTTGAAATGGCTGTATATCAGAGGGCAGGCTCCAATTCAACAGAACTGACTTCAGTGCTGTCTAACCCCGGAAGAGAAATGTTCTCCTTAGTTTTATAAAACCTGTATCAGGCTGTTTCTATTAGTTTGCTTAGATAATCAGGGAAACACCACTTCAGTTATGGTTACCTACAGAAGTCCTACTGAATTCACAGGAGTCAAGGGTTCTTTTTCCAGTATGGTTGTTTCCTAACATCCAGGTCAAATCAATAGAAAAGGAAGAATTCCCAAACTGTAAAGTGGTCAGAATTGTTACGGATAAAATCTAAGAACCGAAGGACCTATTATCTATACAGACTTGGAATTATGTGCATTTCCAGCCTACTATTCTTTGCAATATAATGCAGTTCTGGAACATCTTTGCTATCATTCATATTTACTAAAAAGTGTCTGATTACTTCTTCGACAGTGATAATTATATGGCTTTTGCCCTTTTTTCTTCTGTTTCTTAAAAATTATATATTCCCACTGAAGACAAGATATTTGATACAGACTACTCAAATCAATTTTTTTCATGAGTTAGAGACAAGGACAGATTCCCAGAAGATTTTTGCAGTGCTGTAATGGAACACCCTCTGTTTACTCCTACAGTTTATGGAGAGTTCAAGACATGGATGTTGCATATACTCAAAATAAACTCTTGCCCAGAAATTTGCAGTACTCCTATTCTCTGGTACAGTTTTAGAATATATTGCAGTCTACCCTCCATCATTGCTGGGACTTCAGGAATCCATAGGCAACTGACAGTGAGAATTAGAAAGAATAACATTAATTCATGCTTAGGGCAGCTACAAAATTCCAGGCAGTATGCCTCCATATTCCTGTGACATCTACACAAGGGAGCAGGAATGGCATATGAAGTGCAGCTCTGGGAACACACTCTGAATATTTTTATTAAAAGGAAAGTTTTTTTACTTGGGTTTACCTTCATGTGAAGATGAAAAGCTGAATAATTAGAGCGATATTCTTACTGTGGCGTTGTTTCTCATTGCTTGTTGCTTCAGTAAGTATTCAGTGCTGCAACAGTGGCAGGAAGGAGATGTCTTTGGACAAGCACAAAGTGGGGGATCCTCCTCATTGAGCACTAGTCACTCTCAATGACAATAAATGCAACTAAGCTAGACCTTCTGTGCACAGTAGATAGAAACAGACACTCTCACAATTCATTTGATAAAATGTTGATTTCAAGATGAGACAAACTGCACTATACAGCTTACAATTTCTCCCCATTGACTAGAAAAAGATTATGGATATTTGTATCTTTTGATCAGGTGAAGTCTCACAGATATCAAAAAGGTCGATCTAGAAGTACTACCAAGTTTGCTCAGAGAATAAATTAAGATAAATCTGCTTGCCACACTTTTATTATTGTGGTTTTATACTAACAATTAACTATAAAAGAAAGACTGCTCTGAGGAAGTGTTCCTCTGGCACATAAAAACTTTGCATCCTGTCAAAGATCTTAGCTGCATATACACTGAAATCCATGTTTCCTCCTTAACATCTGAAGCTTGGCTGTGATTCATCCCTAAGAGACTTGATACCTGCCACTGTTCCTTGTTGCCTTCCAATTTACAAATGCTTCTGATAAATATTCTTTCCTTTCTCTGAAATACGTAAACATATATATAAAAGAAGGCTGTGCTGCCATTCAGTGAGACCTGGACAGTCTGGAATATTGGGCGGGGAGGAACCTAATGAAGTTCAACAAGGGCAAGTGTAGATTTCTGCACCTTGGGAGGAAAAATACCCTGCACCAGTAGAGTTTAGGGGTTGAACAGCTGGAAACCAGCTCTGCAGAGAAGGATCTGGGTGTCCTAGTAGACAACAAGCTGACTATGTGCCTGCAATGTGCCTTCGAGGCCAAGAAGACCAATAGTATTCTGGGGTTCTTTATGAAGAGTGTGGCAAGCAGACCAAGGGAGGACCCCCCTCAACTCTGCCTTAGTGAGGCCTTATTTGGAATTTTGTGTTCAGTTCTGGACTCCCCAGCTCAAGAAACCCAAGGAACTGCTGGAGAGAGTCCAAAGAAGGACCACAAATGTGATTAGAGGACTGGAGCATCTCTTTCATGAGGAGAGGCTGAGGAGCCTGGTTTGTTTAGCCTAGAGAAGGGAAGACTGAGAGTGAATCTTATAAGTGCTTATAAAGATCTAAAGGGTAGATGTCAAGAGGGTGGGGCCAAACTCTTCTCAACACTGCTCAGTGACTGGACAAGGGGCAACAGGCACAAATCAGAATACAGATAGTCCCACCTCAACATGACGAAAAAATTCCTTGCTATGAGGGTGACAGAGCTCTCAAACAGGCTGCCCGGGGAGACTGTGGAGTTTCCCTCTCTGAAGATATTCAAAACCTGCCTGGACACATTCATGTGCAACCTGCTGTAGGTGAACCTGCTTTATTAGGGAGGTTGGACTAGATAATTTCCAGAAGTCCTTTCCAACCCCTGCAATTCTGTGATTCTGTGATTCTGTAATTATACTAGATAGGATCTTATTTTAATTAGTATTTTTTAATCCATTCCTTTTAATTAATTCTTTGTTTTACTTGGTTAATATTTTCAATGAATTTTCATTGAAATTGTTCATTCGCAATATTTTGTTCCTCTGGAGTGGTTCTTTCCTGCATTCTTGTGGCTTCCAACGCATGTCTCTGGGCAACAGCAATGTACGTACATCTCCTTGACACCTTAGGAGACAGGCTGCACACTTGTATGTCATCACTCCAGATGGAGTTTCTAAATCAATTCAGTCTTCAAGACTTTCCTTCCTCACAGAGCTTTTCTAGGCCTGGACATTTCAGTGGTTTTGGTCTTTAAAAAATTAAACAATAACATTTTTTAAAAGATTAAGGTTTTGGTTGAAAGTGAGTGCTGCTCTTAATGCAGAGCTTGATAATTTGCAATAGTTTTTGTGAGGTATGATCTACAGTGAGGCATGAACTTTAAAAAAAATAAAAAATCTGCTTAATTTTCAGAAGTTCAGGGCACTCCTGGACTCAAGCAGCTTTGATTTGAACATCAGGTCAGCTCTGGCCTCCACTGCAGTCAGAAGGATTTTTATCAGAGAGTGAGTTTTGGCCTATACATTTAAACAGTGCAATCAAATCACTTTCTATTGAGCCTAGATAAGAATTTAAGTTCCTCAATTTAATGTGCTCCAGTCTGAACCATTTGTTCCTTGCAACTGTAAAAAATAAAAATGTTCAGGAGAAAGTTTTACTTTATGCTGAAGTTTAACATGAAGTGATCTCCTGAGAGGTCTTTTATTTGTCTGTTAAGCAAAATGCACATTTATGGTGCTGTATAAATAATAATAACAATAATGCTATCACCTCTCTGTATTCTGCTTATTATAATCTGTTTATTCTGCAAAACTCAGCAATGAAAGTAAAACTAGCTTTGATATGTGTTTTCAGTGAAGATCCAGAGCCATTTTTATGTCATGCAAACTTGTTCTCTCTTCCTCAGTTGTAGGGTACTTTGCACTTAAAGATATCAAAGGAAAACAAGAAAAGAGCAAGTCTGAAAAAAAAAAAAAGTTCTGACAGCATTAAGTAACCCAACAGCATAAAAGTATGAGGCCATATCATCCAATAATCTTTTAAGTACTCCCCAATCAACTCACTGAAGAGTTCTACCTAAAAATCAGTGGTGGTCGATGGCCCAAGTAATTTAAAAAAATTAAGTGGAACCATACAATTCAAGGAATTTGTCATAATACAGGGAATTTTTTACCTATAAATCTCAGTTTGAAACCTTCTCAGTTTCAGTAAATAGTAACACTAGTTAAGGATTGATGGCCTGTAGAGATCAATATTAAAAGGCAATAGCAATTGTGGCATCCAAGAAATTAAAGCTATTTCCCATACCTAGAAGAGGAAATCAAGAAAGTATTCGGGTATTAATGTTGGCCAGCATTTGCAAAATGAATAGGCTTAACCTCAGTCCACCTTATTTTATAGCAAAAGGTGCCTTCTTTTTTGTGATCTTGAAATCAGCAGCTCTCTGGATGACTAACTTAGTGCAGAGGGAGAAGGAAGGCACGTACATTGGTAAAGGGAAGAAACACATAGGAGTTTTGCAAAACCTGCCACGCATACTACAGTTTCAAAGATTAAACTTGTTTTCAACACTCAGGCTGCCAATCCTACTCTTTTATCACCTATAAATATACTTATGACACATCAAAGAAAGTCCTGAAGTAATTAAGGGAGAAAATATGAACTGACAGTCTAAACACTAATCATGACATTTTATATTAATCTAGTATGAAAGTCAACACCTTTAGAAACATTCATTTATCATATTACCTTGTTTAAGCAGTTCACAAGGGATTTACAATAGTTTCCTCATTCTAAGGCTAGGGAATTGCTAGTACATAAAATGCAACAATCAACATTGGAAACATCTAACAGTGCAATTTTAAAACCACTAATCGTATATTGCTGCACAAGATTTCAGTGTGTTTTAATGCTTGTCAAGACCAGTGGCCAGCCTTTCACTGAGCCATGCATAGAAGAGGCAGAGGACAGAAGTTTACTCTGGAAAGACTGGAGGTTCACACATATGGTTTTGTACCTGGCCACATTGATAATTTATTTATTACAATATAAAATACTGAAATCAGTGCTACTCTGCTTCAACATCTTACTTGCATAGAGCTCCTATAGTTTGAATGCAAAGACAGGTAGCTGAAGGCGTGGCTTTCCCAGTTGCAAGCAAAGAGTTTCCCAATGCAGCAAGAATCCTAACATCTCTAGGAAAATTAAAATGGTGCCCATCCTTGAAAATCAAAGGCCCTGGGGAACCTCTCAGGGTACGTCAGCTGTGTGTGGAGGACATCATTGCGCAGGATGGTGATGGTGGGATGAGACACGGCACAGGCTGGGCTTAGCATCCCTCCTGGGTAACTTGGGCTCAGCATGGACCCTCCCAGATCCAAAAGCTTCATTATCAGTCAAAAATGTTCATGTGGACACTGATTAAGTGCCTAAATGGAATTTATGTGGCATGGAAGGTCTCTGGATGTCAGAGTGGTACGCGTAGTGCCTTATATTTCTTGAGCCAATTCCAAGCCCTCGCACCTAACTTTTGACTAATGAATGGCCATAAAAATATATTGCATCTCCCTGGGGCTGAGGGAGATGATGTTCCTCTCCTGACATTATGCTTTCCAGCCAGCTGCAGCTTGAAGGAGTCATGTGCCCTGCCCCTTTAAGTGTCGGCTGGCAAAGTGTCAGCCTCTCACTAGGCAATGGCCCTGCTTAGGCTCCATACATTTTGAAGAGGTGATCGGCTCTTGCACTAAAGCTTGCATCTCTCAAGCCCTGATTGCAATTGAAGCAGTTGCTCACCTGCAGCATCTTTTTTTCCCTACTTACTTTTCCTCTGTAAGCTAAACATAGCAAGACCCCATCCTCCCACATGACGAGGGCTAGTTGCTGCATCTTCTAGCGTCTAACCAAAGCCAATAGCTTCATCCCTTCAGACAGCTTTCGCTACAAAGCCCTCTGATGCCTTTTTGTCACATTTGAGACCTATCAGTCCTTTGCTCCTGTCTAGCCCTTCCTGGCCCTGGGCTGACTTAGCTTATTAAAAATTCTTTACAGACCTGCAATAGTATAAATTAAGAGGTAGAGGACATTATCCTGCAAAAACTGTGAATTTTTATTCAAATAATTCTATTAGCATAATTATCTTTTTTAAAAATTAAATGTACATTATTACACTTGATGTGCTACAAATTATAAAAGCAACATTTCACTCGTAAGGTTGCACAGTTCTCAAGCAATTAGCCATATTGCATCCAGCAAACCAAAATTAAACACATAAATTAAAACAGCAGGGGGGATAATGGTGTTGAAAGGGGGCTTAGACTTTATGCTGTTTGTTGCTTCCAAAGCTTCCGGCTAAAGATAGCTCTGACATGAACAGGTCAGACAAGTGGGGTTAACAGGTTTCCCCACATTCTTCTAACTCGTGATGAAAAAAAATTATTTCTTACTTGACAGAACAATTGTGGACTACTTTCATCAGGGATAATAAAATAATACAACCAAGTCATTTACTTGTGTGTTCTGTATATGTAATCTTCTAATATGTCCCTCGTTTTTACAGTAATAGCTGTTATTGGTATTTTAACCTATAGGCACATTAGGTCTGAATTCCATATTCATACTCTTCTTATGATTATTGAATGCCCGTGGTTGCATCTAGATGCAGCTACCTACACAACAACATACAGACACACCTTTTACCCAGGAGACATTAATTATTAAAACCACCAAAATTTGTCAACACACATAAATATTTCCAGGATGACTAAAACATCAAGATAATAGCATAAGATTAAAAAGTATGGAGAAACACATGAATGCTGCTGACTAGGCTCCAAAGGTGTCTTGCACTCACTGAGCTTTTGGAAGTTCTCCTAGTTAAGCTTCAAACATAGGAAATGTCCCATATTTGAAAAACTACCCATTTGTCTTACGATGCAAAGATGAATTAAGACAGAGGAAATTCTAGCAACTAGGAAAGAAATAACAATGGTTGTCTCAGATGCCTCAGCTGAGGGACTTACCCTGTCCTTTGCTGTGCAAGTGCACACTGTAATTTGAAGGAGCACTGCTTCTTTGCTATCCAGAAGGTCACAGCTAGCAGGGACCAAGAGCACTTGCAGTGTGTTCTTCTATCTGTGTTAGAAGAAAATTTTCTTTCAGACCAAGTCTAACAGTTAATTATCTTCTGCATCTTACACAGTTCTTTGTGAAAAATAGTAAAAATTTCCTCTTTTTCCTGTCTGTTTCATAGTGCTCCTAAGATGAAGCAGATGACATGTGCTTACCATGAAATGTTCTGGGGTTTAGGTAGTTTTCTAGCATGATTCAATTTATTTGCTTTGGCCTGAAATATACTGAATTCTTTAGATGCTGACTGCTTTAGTGAGTATCTGTATCCTCATGGCACTGCAGTACCACAGTGATATGAAAGGGATTTTCCAGTTAGGGGTGATTTCAAAAGACAGGTCTTTGACTTGCTTTTTCCTCTCTCTTCTAACTTATAGCATGCCAGAGCTTGGCATACTTTCTGTTTGCTCTGTTCCTTATGTAATGCACTTTCCTTATTTTCTTTTCTCATTATTGGAGAGCCTTTTCCGATGTTCAAGAAGGAATGGATTTACAGGGAATCTTTCAGCCAGGAAGATTTTGTTGTGTTTACCTAGTCCATACTAACTGTATGGGGGTTTGTATGTAATTGCATGTGCATCCAGAAAGGAGAAGAAGAAGCCTAAGAAACAGTTATATTCAACTTCTTGGGCCAAAGGGGCAACATATGTGCTTTCCAGCATCTCTTGTGAAAAAACTGAGCAGAGGAAGAAAGAAAAAAAGAAAAATAATTCAGAATGCTCTCTAAGTTCTTATCAATGAGGTTGATTTGAGTCAGATTGTTTCATTAACATTTGCATAGCTTTTGCTTTCCAGTGTAAGAAGGTATGCCTTTCCAGAAAAAGAAACAAACCATTCATTCAATTGTACAGGTGTAGAGTTTTCAAGAACTGACAAAGAACAGTAAGATTAGTGAGTAGGATCAGCCCATACCAGGTCGCAGTGCGCATGCAAGAGAAATTCTCAGGCAGCTCAAAATATGACATTATTTCAAATCCCTCTGAATTACTAGCATGACAAGTTTGAGCATTTCCTCACCAAAATGTTCTGTTTATTCCCTTCCTCACCCTTTGGCTCTCCATCAATACTTAGTTTTACTTTTAGTTTACTTAAAGATGATTTACTCCAGCATGAGGAGTATGTCAGCAGGAAGGAGTGTGAGAAAATAGTAAATTCATCCTGAAAAAAAGACTTTTGTGAAGTCACAATAAAAACTGTTGAGTCTTATCACTGTAGGTCCAGCAAAGACATATTTATTCCTGAATTGCTGCAAGAAGGGAATGACAATTAGGGTGTGTTTGGTTGTGATTACTTCAATTTGATTATATCCCTGGTTCATCAGCTTCTGGAAGAATTAGTTTAGTCTTTTTCCCATCCTATTGAATTAGTTGTTGTGGCTGCCATAGTTTCTCATCTTGTTCTTCACCTCTCCATCTGCCAATTACCAGTGATGGTGATGTATCTACTCACAACATCTATCTCAGGCCCTCTCTTCAGCAGTGACACCTATATTACCTTCTTCCTTCAATGGCAGTAATATCTCCTGGGACTAATACCTCACATCAGCCTCCTTCCATTCCTGATGCATGAAGTGAGAGATTGAAAAAATAGAGGAAAGAAGGGTAAAAAAATATCACAACTCATAAAGGAAAAAAAAATCTGAGAGATGGGTTGGAAGTTGTCCAGATTGAACTAGAAGTAAGAGACAGGGAAAGCAGCAAGGACAGAGCAAGAGCAAAATGGTGATCAGGTTACAAAGTTAAATTGCACCGGGGAGAGTGGAACCTTTTTCAATACTGGGTACAAGAAGGTTCTCTGCAGCTGTCTTGCAAAGAAACAATAGCAGTCATCAGAACTGAGAGGTGATGTCATTTGTCTAGAAATTGTCACATATGTCCAGACAAAATAATCAGAAATTCTCAGATAAATAAGTCCTAAAATCTTTACTTTTCTACAGTGTTATATGCAGATGAAACTTGCAGATCTTCACACATTTTTGCAAAGAAACCAGGGCAATGTCTTGTTTTGATCTATGCATTGAAGAACATTGGTTTGAAGGATCAAGCCTCTTACCACTCTCACTATTTAGAGAAGACCTCTTTAAAATAAGTCTGAAAACTATATGTGAAGTATGTTTTTGATGATTCAAGCATTAACAGGATAGAATCATAGAATCATAGAATCATAGAATCATAGAATCATAGAATGGTTTGGGTTGAAACAGACTTTAAAGATCATCTAGTTCCAACTCCTCTTCCATGGGTAGGGACGACTTCCACTGGATTGGGTTGTTCAAAACCTCATCCAACCTGGCCTTGAACACTTCCAGGGATGGGGCATCCACAACTTCTCTGAGCAGCCCATTCCAGTGCCTCACCACTCTCACAGTAAAAAAATCTCTTTCTAATATCTAATTTAAATCTATCCTCTTTCAGCTTAAAAGGATTACCCTTCATCTTATCACTATAATCTCTGAAAAAATGCCCCTTCCCATCTTTCCTGTAGGCTCACTTTAAGTACTCCAAGGCTGCTATAAGCGGCCTGTCCTCTTATGGGAGGTTCTCCAGCCCTCTCATCACCTTCATGGCCCTCCTTTGGACTCATTCTAACAGATCCATGTTCTTCCTGTGCTGAGGACTCCAGAACTAAACACAGTACTCCAGGTGAGTACTTATCCACAGAGTGGTCCATACATCAAATTCACGTCTCTCCAATTTGGAGACAAGAATGTTGTACAGGACAGTGTCAAATGTTTTGCACAAGCCCAGGCAGAAGATGTCAGTTACTCTTCTTTTATCCACCAATGCTGGTGTCCCACTGTAGAAGGCCACCAAATTTGTCAGGCATGATTTGCCCTTAGTGAAGCCATGTTGACTGTCTCATGATACCCTACTAAACAGATCCCTGAAGAGGCCAAAGTCTGCTCTCCTGAAGTCAAGTGTAGCGAGCTTACTGCACATTCTCCTCGCTGCCACAAAGCTCTAGAAATCCACCATATCATGGTCACTGCAGCCAAAGCTTCCCTTGAGCTTCAGCTTCCCCATCAGTCCTTCCTTGTTGGTAAGAACAAGATCCAGCATAGCACCTCTCCTCGTTGGCTCTTCTATTATTTGGAGATAGAAGTTATCATCAATGCATTCCAGGAACTTCCTGGATTGTTTATGTCCTGCTGTATTGACCCTCCAACAGTTATCAGGGTGGTTGAAGTCCCCCCATGAAGATCAGGGCCTGTGAACGTGAAGCTGTGCCTATCTGTCCACAGAGGGCCTAATCTGCTCATTCTTCCTGGTCAGGCAGCCTGCAGCAGATGTATAACACCTGTCCTTGCCTTCCCTTTAATCTTGACCCATAAGTGCTTGGCCAGCTCATTCATCCCCGGGAGGAGCTCCATGCAGTCCAGCTGGTCATTGACACGGAGGGCAAAGGCGAATCTCCCTCTTTGTCCCTCTTTCCTAAAAAAAAGCTGATATCCTCCCTAAAAAGCTGATGTCCTTCCTAAAAAGCTGGTATCCCTCCATATCAACATTATGTGGATACATCCCACTATGTGTCCATGATACCAGTGAGATCCTAGCCCTGCAGGTGTGCACGTATCTCTGATTCATCTCTTTTATTCCCCATACTGTATGTGTTAGCATGTGGACAGTATAGTATTAGTTAGCATACAGGATTTCTGTGCCTCTTTAACATTTTTCTTTTACCTAGTACAAAAAGACAGATAATGAAGGGTAATTTCATCTAGAAAGCATGCAAGGCAGCTCCCTGAAATGGTGTGTCCAAATCATGTCATTATTATTTAAGAACTATGATAAGGAAATGAAAGGTTGTGGAATAATGCGTACCATATATAGAAGTCCCACAACACTTTTTCAGGTATAAATCCTTCCTCACATATAAAGAAGCTGTGATCTAGAGCTTAAATGATTTTCTGAGGGAATTTTTGTCAAATGCAGATTTTCTTGGCTTTTATTCTATTGCTTTGACCACTTGATGATGCTAAGTTAAAGATTATTGTAGTCTACTGAAATCTAACTGGACTTTATCAGTCTTCTTTTTTAAAATTATTTTAAACAAATAAATGGGGTATATTACTGATAAGTTAATGCAATTGTTGTCCAGGGCACCTAGAACTGAAGCAGGAATCAAGAGATACTTTCAGAGTAATGATAAGGATGAAATGAAAATGAAAAGGATTAAAACCAAAAGCCTTAGATAAGCATGTGGTTTTTTAAATATCAAGAGAACTGGGGAGAAGAGGAAGTCTTCTAGAAGCTTGTCTCTAACATGTGATAAAAAATATTTAGACCTTCTGCCAGGTAGGGGAGTTGGGGAAAGTCTGAGTAGCAGCAATGATGACACCCCTTCCCCCTCAAAGTCCCTTTTGATTACAAGTTAGAGGTAAGTAGTAGTAAGACGGCATTACACTTTGAGATTAGTATCCTCCTTGGAGTGGCTGAAGAGTTTTCAGCCAATCTATACAGGTGAAATAGCCTGTGCTCATGGTTCAGATGGACAATATAGGCAAGAAAAAGTAGCAGCTCACAGCAGATCCCAGTGATCCCACTGCCCCACTCCTTAAGTCCTTGGAGGGGCAGGATCCTCTCACCCTGCGTGGTTTGTGGGATTAGGCTTTTGGTGGTTTAGCTGCCTGTGCCAGCTAGCTGCAATCAGGCAAATGTGGCCTGTGGAGATGAGAAAATGTGAAATTGCTCTTTTTAAACACAAGTAGGGACCTCTACTGCTAGCCTTAAAGTTACCCTCTTAGCTGTTGGAAAACTCTTAACTTCTTTCGGACTTGTTTCATCCACCCTGGTCATACGAAGCATATCTGGTGGCTGCAACACCAAATGCTGTCCTTAGTTTGACCCTGTAGAGGTGAGCCACATGCACTGGGCTGGACTTGCAAACTCATCTCGGGGTGACAAAGTAAGTTAGGCCCCTATTTACCCATGAGAATCTGTGTCTTTTCTCTTCATTTTTAGAACTTCAAAACATGTCTGAGCTATAAAGGTTCAACAGATTAGGGCTGAAGGTCCTGAGAAGGAAGCATAAATATAAAGAGCAAACAGGCAGAATCTTGTCTAAATAAAATGCCTGCACCATACATTCACACTCAGATACTAATTTTAGAGAGAAATATGAACTCCTATGGTCTTACATCTGTAATTTCAGAGCAAGTTGTGTCTTTATATGAATGAGATCTAATGTCTTTGATATATCCACCTTTCCTTGCCAGTGTTTGGCAGCAGTTTAGATTTGTCCAGGGGTGAAGTGATTAAAAGCAACAAGTTGTCTAATCATCTGTGTGGCACTCAACGTTCTCAAGGATATTCACTAATAAGGCTACATTCAAAGATACATTCATTAATTTTCAGGAGAACCCATTGCTGAGAAGATGGCATAAGATCATGTTTGGCCAAAAGAGCTAGAAGAAAGTAAAGCACTTCCTGAAACTCGATAAAGTCATTTTAAAAATAATCTTGGATGTTTTCTCAATATATATAGTCCAGGGATGTTTTTAAATCAGTGTCTCTAAAACCACAAAAATCATTATTATACGAATGGTGGGACTCCCTAATTAGCTAATTATTGTTTCTATAATTAACTGAGAACAATAAATCACAATGATACATCTTTTGAATAATTGACTGATTGAGGTAATGATTAGCTTTCAAATGTATTTGTCACTAATTTGTAACTCACATAGATGAAAATACGCAATAAAGTTGATGGCTGCTTGGAATTTGAAGTAAGAGAACAATCCTCTATTCATGTCCATGTCACACTGCTGTGACGAAGCAGCTTTTTAAGTGCTCCTTGAGGAAGTTTGCATGTTTGCCATTTAGTCATTAGTATACTCAACTTTCTTCCCCCAAAGGAGATCAGCAGAAGGAGATTAAGGAACTTGGAGTCAGCATCCTAAAAAGGGAAAGATACTCCCCCGTTTATTTGAAATATTATTCATATGCTCTCTGAATTACAAACTGGTGAAAGATGCCAAATTAGCAGCCTGGGAAACTGGAATTTTTCTTTATCCAAAGACTATGGGAAAAACAGAAGCTCTTTGCTTTAATCTACAGCTGACTTTACTCTTAATATTATTCCAGCAGAATGTTCATTTTACTAGAAAACACTTCTCCAAGGCAACAAAAAGTCCACCACAAATTTCATCAAATACAGCAAATAATTTTAGCCATAAGGAGGGTAGAGGAATATGCAGAAATATTGAAATATTGTTCAACAGTATTTCTGAACTGCCACAGTTAGCTTTTGCCTTTGATGAAAATGTTAGAAAAGGATGGGGGGAAAAAAGTCAAATAACTGGAATTGAAGTCTTAGAAGCACTGTTTTTCTGAGGTGAATTTGGCGTACTCCAGTGTTGGCTGGCACTGAGTGTTAATAAGCCTCAATGTAGTTATCACAGGACAATTCCTTCAGGAGGTGACCCAAATTTCAGGTGCCCCTGCAAAAGCCTCTTTGCCTCCAACGATTTTCCATTGACTGACCTCTCACCTGCCTAAAATTCAGTCATCTGACCTTTCAAAACATGTCACTCTGCTTGAATTACACATTGTAGGGTGATATGAAAATGAAGGGCATTGTCTTGCTGAAATTACAAAAGTATTTCTGTTCAATATTTTTTTTTTCAATTTGAAACCAAATGAAAAAAAAAACACTAAAAAAGTACTTATGGCACAGTTCTAATCTCCAGCTGTAATTTTAGTACTCAAGAGATAGTTCTATGTCCCTTCATATCTAGGTTGAGACGACTGAATGTTTTACCAAAACCAAAACAGATAACTGGTTACCATTGGCCTAGCATTTTCAGGCTATTAAATCTTGTGGATGAAAGACAATTTGCTTCTTCAAATCACGCAATATGGAGTTTCTCCTACAGGCCTGAATCGTGACAGAGAAGAGCCAACTGCTGCCTTGTGGAGAAAGGATCTTGTCACAGATTTCAGGTTTGAATTTGCAGCTACAAAGTTAGAGGCTACTCATCTTTGGGGACAGGGAAAGGGAAAAGTGGAGTGAATACAGGGTTTTTGATAATCTAGAGAGAAAAGCAAGCATTACCCAGGAAGAAGTTAGGAAATATTTTCCTTATTTTGCTATGTCACTCCAAAGGTAAACCCAAATTCACAGCAGAAACAACACTTGTAGAGATGCCTTCCAAAACTCAATGAAGAAGAAAGACAAATAAGTTAGATTTGAGATCCAGCTAGTTCTCACCACTTTGCTGACTTGAATAGCATGCTCCTGAGTAATATCAGTAGCTAAGATTTGGCCTTGAAACTATTTCGATGTTTGCATGGTGTACTCTGATTTGAGACTGCAGATACATGCAACTTGGCCAGACGTCAGGCTTGATTTTGATAGTGTTCATTCCCCCCTCCCCTAGAGTGAAGCAGAAGCAGCCACCAGGATGGTTCCTGTGCGTAGCCTCAGGATCATCGTTAGCACCAGTAGCACTGAAGGGCTGCATACCCAGAGGCTCCTGCTGCTGCTGCGTAGTCTTGACCACCACCAGCTGTTGTTTCCTGCAGCCCAGAAACAGACATTTTTAAGTACTCAGTCACCCAGACAGTATATTTTCAGCCCGTATCTGGTCTAGACTTTGTATGCTGTTTCCCATTCCTCATGGCAAGTGCAGTTTAGCTCTTGCCGCTCTTCTGCAATTTGCCTGCTTTTGTGAGAGAATAGTTCATTCTCTCTCAGGTTTCCAGTTTGAGCAGTCCTACCAGATGTCAAATCAGTTTTAAAATTATAAGATCCAACTTACAAGGATTACAGGAAAATAATAAAACACTATCTGCCTAGCCAGGCATTAATCACTGTGTTATCTGAGTACCTCACAAATAAAGCATGTCATACGGAGCATTTGTTACCATTTATCTCATCTATGTTATTTGCATGTCAGTCTTTATCTTGGGATTTTGCAAAGTACCTAAAGGCACTTGAGTCAAGGCACAGAGAACAAGGTGAGCAGTTATTGCAGTTATTTAGTCCTCATGACACTTTCCGCAATTGTTAAATAACAAAGTTAACTAATGAGATAGTCCAAAACTGTGAAAGGTTTTGTAAACAAAAAGGACTCAATCTTCTTCTCCTACACTAAACTTTCAGTTAATCACTGAAAGACTCCAGCTGACTATCACGGAAAGTCAATTCTGTGCATGGAACTGTACATAAAGTGAAAAAGCCTAACCTGCCATTAAGACAATGTATAAGCTTGCAAGAGAGGTTTAGCACAACTGTCTGTCTAACCCACCACAACAGAATTCAAGAACACCAATCTATCCTCAGTCTTGTTACAACACTGCATTCAGAGGAGCATAACTCCACTTTTTTCTCTATATCTCTACCTTAAAAATGAAGATAACGACACTTGTTTTGCTCATTTGGACATTGTGAAGATTTTTTTTTTAAATCACTTTTGGAAACTTGACATAAGATAGACCTGAGTTTTAATTGATCAGAAGAATTTTTTTTAGATAACAAGACAATAATCATGCAAAAGGAGTAGGTGGCAGAAAATGTTTCAAGTTTGGATTAAAAGTAAGTAGGCTGTAGACCACCAAGATGAGCCCTCCTGCAGGAGGTGTTGCAGAAATATTTCCACTTCCAGATAACATCCTGTACTTGTGCAGAAAATTTCATTCCTTACTCAAACCTGACCCTTTTTTGTCTCTCTCTGACTAAGTTGCATCCCAAGGGACCAGAAGTCTAAGTGTTTTTTCAGGCAATTATACGTAATTACATAGTGATGCAAAGTGTCATAAAATGAATGAGAGAAGACATTTTGCAAAGAAGTGCTTTTATAATCCTTGTCATGGTGTACATGGAATATTTTATCCACTATCAATCTTCATATTTCCTAAATTTACATTATACATCATAGTTGAATTATAAGCAATATAATCTATTGAAGTAAGCATTAATTAGCTTGGCTTTACTTCTAAACAGAGGTCATAGAGTTAATTATTAAGCAGTTGAAGGAGTCAGAGATGTCCTTTCTTATTATGTTCTGCTCCATAATCTTCATAGAACTATCTCTTCCAGGAAGGTTGAAGAACTAATCTTAAAGGAAATAGATAGGCATGTCATTATTCTCCAAAAGTTAATATCTAGGTAGTTCTTGCAGCTGTGAGCCAGAGGAGTCTTCATTAAATAAGGCCTGAATCTGCAGAGAGTCTGGAGCTGACCCATCTATTCAAATAGAATGAGCTTCTGTGATATTGATGATACTTTATATGGCAACGCTGTTGAGCTCTGCAAAGCCAGGACAGAGGATGAGAAGTGCCATCATGCAAAGGAGCTACATTCGTTGTCTTGCAGGCTTGGCTATTCACCAAAGGAGGACGGATAACAAAGATTAATTTATATACTGTGACCTACCTCACATTAGCTGCAGAGCCACATTTTCTTATTTGTGGTAAACACAAGGTAGTCTTTCCCTGCTTATAAATATGTAAATTCACACTCCATTGTAACTGATGGAGTCTCATTTGTAACAATTCCCCAAATACCTGTTCCTTAGAGGAATCCTCTCACCGCCCATGGTAAACTGACAGGGACTGTCATTCTTTCTGGTGACTTTTCTATATCCTGAAGACATGCACATTTCAATACTTTAGAAAACACTCCACTGCAGGCAGAAAATTAATGTTCTGTTCAGAAAAGAAAAGAAACAAAATAGGACAAATCAAAAACTGATTCACAATTTATGACTTGTTAAGCATTTTGCTTCATAACCACAATCTGTTTACATGAATTGCTTTAGTGTAAGAGCCAGAAAGTTAATTGCTCAGTTGCAGCAACCTAAGATATAAACTTGTGCAGTAGCTGTTATTCATTACAGCCTACCAGAAGTCTGGAAGTCAATAACTTTACACCAAAGTAATCCTACTGTCTGATGATTCACAAATAACAAAAGAGTTTTGAACCAAAAGAAGAAGAGATTGTCTTAAAAGAGGGTATGTTACTGATTGTAATTTATTCCAGTCAAAGCTCCCAAGTAGCACCATTTCTGTGATTTTTCACATCTCTGAGTGTCCATTTAAAGAACATCCTAAAGTTTTGACAAGGTTTTTGAAAAACAGTGCTTGGGCTGATCTGTACCCCAGCTATATTCAGCAGTGATATACCTTAAATGCCACAGCTGTACTGCTAACAGTGTACATTTTTCTATATTCAGTTGGAGTCCAGGAGTCTTTAAGATAAAGTCCAGAAGTGATTACATCATGTCCTTCCTCATGCTTCCCATAAACTGAAATGTCACCTCTATAAACTTCTACTTCCCTTAGGTCGTTTGGGCAGCATCTCACTCACTTCCCTTCAGACCTGAGGTCTGCAGAAACAGAAACTCCACAACAGCCCTTTGCACATCACCAGCTACTGTTGCCAGGCTGGTCAAGGACTTTGGGGAAGCTGCAGGCTGCAGCCCAAGAGGGCTACATTAGGTAAGATGGAGATAGAGCCCAAGACTAGGTCCAAGGAAGTAGTCTCAATGCTCAGCTGCCTGCCCTCCCTGTGGCACTGTTAGGGCATTTTGTCTTTTTCTTGTCCAGGCATCAATAACCTTTCCTGGGGACCTGTGTGAGTTTACAGACTGCACAGGATGGGTTTCCAGCTTCCACAACAGCCCCTTTAAGCACACACTTCTCACAAAGACAAGGCCCAGGAACTTCCCTCTGTGCTTGCAAGAGGTGGGGGAGGGGTCTTGGATTACCAGGTTACAAAGATGTCACATATCCTCTTTGCCTTTGTAGCATGTATGGGCTTTGAATAGTTCTAGAGAACTGATTTGTCATCTTAAGTTGGTGCACTTTTGTCCCTTTACAAATCCCAGTCACCTCTGCCCTGGCATCAATGTGAAATGCAACAACTGTATCACAGACCTCAAAAATAACAATCTAGGCTTGTTCATGAATGCCTGTCATGGACATTGAACTCAGAAAATAGGTAACTGTTGCTTGGTTTTGCCCTTTCTCCTTGGTCCCTTCTCTTTGACAGACACATTCCCAATATCCTATTATCTTGCATGTTTGTACTACAGTAAGTAGGCATAACTGATTTACCTTTTCTCTGGCATTCATTGCTTTCTGTACTTCCATCCTGCCTCTTCTTATTCATCTTTTCTTCTGAACCGAACAAAGGAATTTGTTAGAAAAAGGAGAACAAGATTACCACTGAAAACTGGCATGAATCTTCACTTCACAGTCTCTGCCTAAAACCTTTCCTCAGCTTTGTATCTCCCATTTAAAGGAACAGCAGCCTCCTAACCAGGACTTTTTTGGTTTTTTTCCCCAACATGAGCTGTATCAGAGTACAGAGCCAAAAGATTTCCCGGCACCTTCCTTTTCACAGTGACATCCTACATCAACCCTGTCCTTGGGGTAACAGTCTTGTGTCAAGTGGAACAAAAGACGGAAGAGCAAAGTTGTATGAGATAATTATTCTTTAAATGCTTTCACCTTTCTAGTGCACTTCAGCAAACAAAAATCAAGGAAAATGTCCATACCAAGTCACCAGCAAGGTCTGCCAAATCATGAGTGTGTCCCATGCGAAACCATAAGCAGGCTATGGGGACACAGTTTTAGGAAGCCACATATCAATGGGAGACTCTCAATAAGCATATGAAGTTTCCTTCTTCCTATAAAAAGAAATATTTTCATTGACTTCTGTAAAGCAGCAAAATTTCCAAGCAGGAAGCAAAGAGGGCTAAGAAACAGAGAGGGTTATAATCACAGAATTAGCACCAGTTCAGAGGTCTCCAGAGCAACTGCACTTGGGAAAAAATTATGCAGTAAACATACAAATCTCTGCTACCCCAAGGATATGATTCATTAGGTACCAACTGACTGTCAATGACTACTGTTTGTTTGTTCTCAAATTTTATTTATTACTTCTAACTTAGATTAAATAAATCTATTTTGACTCTAACTCATGACTCACTGTTCTGTAAAAAAAAAGTAGGTTAGTAGCAGCAGTTGCCTCAGCTAAGAAGTATCAGGCAACTCTCTCACACACTTCTTTTGTGTCAATAACTACTTGGTGTGGTGATGATAAGAGAAGCACTATTCGAGAGTTCAAATGCTTCCAATGAAACTTAAAATTAGGGCCAAGAACAGCCCCTGTTTTGAAGAGCAGACATCAAAAAGTCCCCCTCAAACTGTATGAAAGGCTAGGAAAGAAGCAGAGGAAATGAGAGATAGGAGAATGACCTGCTTTTACTGTGCTTTTTCACTGAATGATTCCAATAAACCTAAAGCTTTCTTTTTCCATAGTAAATAGAAAGTTACTTCAATGAAGCCCATCCCTTACAGTTATGGAATTAATTCCTTTAAAAAAAATTAAAACGTTACCTCTTCCTTGACAGTCTATAAAGATGAAGGAAATTAAAGTTATAGGGCTTAAACCTGCTGTGCCTTCTATGCACTCATTCACCTCTTGATTGAACTTCATTCATGCTGCAGGACATGTCTCAGCATGAAATTGCAAACCAGGATGAGAAGGGGAGGGGTGGGGGGGGGTGGGGGGCTAGAAAGTGTTCCAGCACTGCTTGTGTCCAGAAATGAAAATATTAATACATGAGGTTGTTGGAGAAGATTGTGTTGCCTACAACTTGATTGCTTTTGTTGTTTGCTAAGAAACTGAGGTTCAGTAGCCCCATTTAGATCCCAGCAATCTCAACGAACCCATGTGCATGCACACTTTGAGAGTGTTGCACCCCATTTGCTCATGCAAAAATGTTAATGTTAAGGATGATTCCTGCTAGAAGAGGGATGTAGAGAGGTTGTACAGGTTCCTGCTGTGATAGGAGGATTTCAGCTTTCCAGAACTGACACTGGTTCTGCAGAGATCTCTGCAGAAGTGAGACTGTGTAATGTGAATTTCAGCATTGGACTCAACAAGCATGTAGCTAAGGAAATGATATTTATATAACTGCATCTAGTGAAGGACACGAAGCCTTCCAGGGTTTAAAATTGACTTAGTTAATGATGCAGACCTCTGTGTGTGTGTGTGTGTGTATTCCTTTTCTCAAGTGAGATGTGGCTTCTTTTAGTTTAGTTCAAACTGCTTCTCTGTGTGTGTGTGTGTGTCTGTATATGCATATATAGCTGAAGTAAATTGATTTCATACAGAAATGTGTCCTATGCCCTTACAGAAGCTGAAAACCATTCTACTGGCTGAAAGAAAATTAAAAACAAATTGACAGGGTACAACTTTACACACATGCAATGTTTTCATATTTTGCAACCTTGAAAATACATCTTCATTGAAAATACACTTTGAAATATCTGAAATTCGTTTATAGATGGAGAAGCTCTTGAGTATATTTCTTATTTTCATGTGATCCACAGTACTATGTATAAAAAGGGAACAAGCAGAAATTTATTGAGTGAGAAGAGGGAGACACTTCAGGATGTGCACCCAAGTGAACCACAGCTGAGGCCAGTGTAGATTTGCCATTCTTTTCTGACAGTTCGTTTCCTGCTTGCTGCATCTTTATCATGGGAAGGTAACATGCATTTCTAGAAAGCCCATTGTTATAGGTGATACGGAGATCAAGATCTATTTTAAGGCTCTTCTTCACACCAAGCCATACCATCTTACAGCTTTGTAAGATTACACGTATTTGTTGTTGGTTACTGGTTTTCTTTATTTTGGGGAAATATAATTACTCTTTATCTGAGAATAAAGTTAGGGGGAAACCTAAGATTTTCTCTTTTTTTCTTTCTTTTTCTCACACTTTCTCCCAACCTCACTTTGAAAAGAACTAGCATCCTCATATTTCAAAGAAACTGTAGCCCTCATGTCAGGAAAGTACCTCTTCCTCTCCCCAAGAATAGAACTCCCAAATTTCACTTCATTGTAGTCCACTGGTTTCAGCACTTCGTTCCTCAGATGCCCACCCTGCTGTACATGAGACAACCTGGACTGAGGTGGATTTCTTGCAATTAAATTTCTGAGAAAACAATGTAGTTCAAATGTCGAAAAGACCACAGCCAAATCTTAACGGAGTTGTTGTTTGGGAAAAGCCATGCTTGTAAAACAGAGTAGAGATTAAACTGCAGTACCAAACGATAATTCAGTGGGAAAGAGACATAGAGAGCTCCCTGGTCCGACCTCCTTATGAAAGCAGGGTTAGTCAAGAAGTCAGACAAAGCTTATTAGGTCTTTACCCAGTTAACCTCCTTGGAAGCCTCCAGAGGTGTAGCTTACTTAGCCTGTCTCAGCAACCACCTCCACAGCCTGTCTGTTCTCATTAGGATATAGTTTTTCCTCGTATCTGGGTTGATCTCTGTCCGCTTTCACTAAATCACCTGACCCAATCTACAATCCCATATTTTTCTCATTCAGCCTTTTACTTCTAACGTAGCACAGAAGCCTATATTTTTCATCCTCCTGGAGTATCAACTCCAACTGACCTTTGGCTTTTTAATACCATGCCTATCTGCCCAGGCAAAGTTTCCAAATCCCTCCTCTGAACCCTTTACTGCTGTCTATCCTCTCCGTACTGCCTTCTTGCATTCCTTAGCCATCTCATGGTTGTGCCTGATGACGGTTCCCTTCGCTGGGCCTGAGAGGTGGAGACAAGTAGCAGTCAGAGATGGCAGAGGAGGTCAGGCAGAAGGAATGGATTGGACAAGAAGTTAGAAAAAGTAAAAAGCAAACTTTCTCTAAGCAGAAAGTAATGCTGCATATTTTACTTTCTTGGTATCTAACTTCGTACCCTGGGACCTGATTTGCTGAAATGCTGAGTATTGCAGCTGCAATAGAGCTCAATAGGACCTAAACTCTGCTTTGAACAGATAAAGCTGAGCACACTGGAAAAATCTGGTCATAGGTGCCTCCGATTGGAAAACCAAAATTTTGTCAGTGAATCTCTAAAATAGGGTTAATAATATTCCTTATTTTCACAAGGGTCTTGTACAAATAAATTCATTTATTGTGCAGTGCTCAGATACCACAGGGATGAGCTCAAAAGAAAAGCCCAGGAGGCAACTGAAAATTCTGTCTTTAGAGAAGAATTTGAATAGTATGCAGTAAATAAGGTTTGGGGGTTCTTATCATATAATAAGGATTAAACAAGAGGCTGAATAACTGCTGATTAAGTGAGCAGCATCCATCTTGCATGATGAATGAGATATGGTCCTCTGGAAAAAAATCTATATGTTACTGTGTCATTAACAACTATGTCATAATGCATAGACACAATGGAGGGGGCAGATTTATCTCCTACACGATTTTAATTCTGACATTTCCTGGGTTTTGGTTTTTTTTTGCGAAGTGACTCTGCAATCATAAAGCTATTCCTTTAACATCATTTCTGCAGATGTTAGTATGCATGTTTATTTAAAACAGTGTGGTTTAATACAGCTCCAAAAGAGGTCTGTTTCTGACATACAATCTTATTCTTGTAACGTTGATAAAGCAAGAAGTAATGTCACTGTTTACATTTTCTATTTGTTGTACTAGCTTCCTCCTGGTGCCCATGAATCCTTTTAGCCTTATCAGTAACTGGGAATTAATTTCTTATATGGTTTTGCAGTTCCCATATTTAATCCATTGCATCAATAATTGTATTACAAATGTATGTGTTAAATGTATATCTAGAATAAAACAGGCAATCCCATTAGTTAAGGAAGCTGTATTCGTGGCACCATACACAGAAAAATCCTGGATGATATGTTTATGATAAACACTCGTAATGGCAAAGAATTATTGGGTTGTAGGTTGCTCAAAGGAGTTAAATAAATTGTTTTATTACTATTAAATTTTTTTTAAAAAAGATTCTTTCTAAAACAAGCTGCAACATTGCTTTCAGGAAGTATTTTTTTTTTCCTTTAAGTGAAAAGAATTTATTTATTTATTTTAATTCCATTCTAGCTTGGTCAGGCAGTTGCATTCAAAATCTGTCCTACTACAGAAACAGAGGAATTTATGTGTTGCTTGCAGTCTGGCTAGGCTTAATATCAGCCTTTTTTTCAAAATGTCACTGTACTATCCTCATAGAAATTCCTTCTACGAAAGGCACACCAGTGCCTCGGACTTACCCATCGGTTGTTGGGACAGCTTCTCTAAGCATGTTAGTCAGTTTTCAGCAAGACTTTTTTTGCCTTCCTCTTCATCACTCTCAAAACTAAGCTTTACTTGCTTTCTCTACCACTTGGGAACTAGAGAAGCAGACTGCCAAAACAGCAAGATACTATACTGCTGCACCTGAGAACTATGCATCACGATCCACCAAAACTCTCTTAGAAAGAATGCAGAACCCTCAGGCCAAACCCTACCGTCTGCTGCCACGTGTTAATTACATCATCAATAAAGTGAATGAGTTTCTAGAATGGAAAGGAAAAGTACGTCTGCAGGAAGGTAAAATGTCTGAAAACACAAATAATTGTCACCTGCAAGAAGGGCTTTTAAGTTCACATCCTGTCAAATCTAGCACGAAGAAGAGCAGATGGTATATCAGCACCAGAAACAGCATCAATATTTTGAGATTAACCTGGCTTTTCTGTAGCAAACAAAGTGCAGGGATTATCAGCTTTCAAGATTTTGCTTTCCTCCCTGTGCTTTAATGTCACACAATTTCACAGGAGCTAAATATGACAGATGAAGCCGCTATCCCTCCTTCAGATTTCATACTGTAATGTTATTGGAAAGTACAAGAAAGCTGAAGATGGCTTAAGCTTTCAATACTATTCTTGTTGTCAGACCAAGAAATTGTACAGGGACAGGGGGGAAAGAAACATTGCAATTACGGGGGAACAAGTATACAAATATTTTGCTGTCCTGTAACTTTTTTCCCTTGGGAGGCTTTAAGGATCTTGCCATATATTTACTGTCAGATTAAAATCCTGCTCCTGAAGTGACCTCTACTCCTTCATATTGTCCACTCTGTCATCTCCTGCAAGTTGCTGCCCCTGTAACTGAGGTGGCTGCGTGGTTTATGAATCACCTCTTGACCATTACCTTTTGCAGGACGATATGTTGCCATGTATCAAATAGAAATAAGATTTACTTTAATAAGCTTGGCTGTTAACTGCATGGGTTTAGGGAAGGGCCTAAACCCTAGGACCTTTCTAGTAGTCCACAGTGCAGAGGCAGAAGTTTCCCGGAGAGGAATAAGTCAGAAGCTACAGCTGAAAATTTCTTTGCTTGTCACAGTTCAGTCTGCTGCTGAATGTATGTCAAAGCCTTCAGTGGAATATGATGAAAATATAAAAAAAAGATGAAGAACCTACTCAGAATAATAAGATTCATGTGTTAACTCAAGACTCATATAATCCATCCTACAAGATCCTATCCCTCCCAAGGATTGTGTCACTTTTCCCAGTGACACAGATCACGTAAGAAATCATTGCTTTTGTGAACAGGGAAATGTCATTTAAATCTAAGCATTTAGCCTGTTGATGGGAGCTTCCTAGGGACTGGTGGAGATTAAAAGGAGAAGAAAAGGCTTAAATTATATTGTCTCATTAAAACTACACATAAACTTGGATAATCTAAATATTAATTTCCAGTTCAAAATAAAAAACAAAAAACAAAGAACAAACAAAACAAGGAGGTGAACTAAACCCAGGTAACATCTTCCTTATTCCTTCCCTTGTCTTAAGGCTGGATCACTGTACAGAAAAGAGGGAGAAATGTTTAAGCTAATAGGAGACAATTATAGCAGTCAAGCTTTTTCACACCCACCTTTCATTTCTTCTCTAAAGTGTATTTGCCATCCAGACAATAGCAGACAAGATATGCCATCCATTGTTTCGATAATGATAAAGGTGGGTGGAGTAGGGCTGCTTGCATGATCCCATGACAAAGAAAAATTCTCTGTCACTACAATGTGCTTGAAATGCTATGTCTGAAAACCCTGTCTCATCCCATTTCTTCCTGCTTCAGTCTTTCACACTCAATGCTGGAGCACAGGAGTAAGCCATCTCCTCTCTTTAGTCTCCCCTGCCAAACTCCCAGTTGTTGGGAAAGAGGCCCTGTGCACTCTGCAGTGGGGCATTCCCAGTGTAGCAGTATTGCAATGCGGACAGAGGAAAAGGGTTTGCTCTACAGCTTCTTGATGTGCTTCTAATGCCAAACTTCCCCCTCTGCCAGGCCCAAATTGCTGCCTTCTAAGCTGGTCTGGAGCTTTCAGGCTTCCTCTGAGACCATCCTCTTCCAAACATACCCCAGAGGTGTGAAAATGCTTTAAACTCTGCAGTCCTTTTCACGACCAGGGATGAGAATCTCCCAGCTGGAACCCACATATGCTCAAAAAAATCACTCAGAGTTTCCTTTAACTTATAGTAGTTACTGATGCACCAATGCAATTACTGGGCCCTGACAACCCATATCCCACTGCCTGGGCTGCAGCAAGGAGAACCTGCTTTAGCTGCAAGAACAAGTTTGGAGGCCTGGGAACCTCCAGTAGACAGCCAGATCTTGTTGCATGAGGGTACCTGGACATTTGGGGAAGCTTTGCATTGACGATGCTGCACTATTGCTGTAAGCAGCCCACATCCTAGCACTGGATGGGAACAGTCATGCATGGCTTAGCACAGACTAATGAGTTATATGCCACAGGAAAATGGTTTGTGTTGTAAGGAATGGCAGTAAAAATCAGTAGAATAATGATCAGATAGTTTCAGCTCTGTTTTCACAACCTGTGTATTCTCCTATGCCATGAACTGCAGGCAATGGAACGTAAATGGTGACTACTAGATAGTTTTTTTTAAAAAAAAATGCTTATACATATACTCTAGAGTAGTCTAAGTACTTCAATTGACATATTATTCTAAAAACCAGCACCCCTTTTCCC
This sequence comes from Cuculus canorus, assembly GCF_017976375.1. Taxonomy (NCBI): domain Eukaryota; kingdom Metazoa; phylum Chordata; class Aves; order Cuculiformes; family Cuculidae; genus Cuculus; species Cuculus canorus. The sequence goes on along the minus strand of NC_071401.1, from coordinate 116,243,657 downwards.
TTGCATTGTAGAGGATCTGAACAATCAGTCCTCTTACTGGATATATTAATCCTAAAATAAGGAACACGTAGAGCATTAGAATTACGTAGGGTTATTGGAATGGAAAATGGCTCTTACTTCAGAAAATACATATCTTTGTTGTTGCTGGCCTGTAATAGAAACTGCATCTGGAACCCCTATTGTTGTGGCAAAGTCTGAAAGGAAGCTTTATTTCTTCAGTAATGAGAGGCAAATCCATGTAGTTTTCAAGCTGCTGCAAATTTTGCGTGCCCTGTTGAGAAGCCGCTTTTAGAAGGCACTTCACCTATAACAAACACTGCCACAGGGCAACAGCATAATGGAAATTTCAAGTCCTCTGCCCCTTGCAGAACCTTTCTGTCTGCCCAGCACAAGGTTCAGTAAGCAAATATACAAGCCAATAACAAAAGAGAAAATGCTTTTATTTATTTTTCCCTGATCTCTAGGGTTTCGGTGACACTCAGAACATACTTCCCAAATGAATACTTTAAGTCTTTATAGCTTATTCAATTTCAGTTTACACACTGCATTTTATCCAGCTCAGGCTGTGTGAGTATAATGCAAGAGACAGCCATTCAAGATACTGAGTTGTTATTCTCCATATATGTAACACTGGCCGGCATTCAAGCCTGGAGATATAACAGAGGCTTTTGTGCAGATATTTTTGGCTGATATTGGAAACTTTTACGATAAAGAGGGAATGAAGCCATCTGCAGAAAACACACTCACACACACACACACACATGCACATATATATACACAAAACCAGTTTTGCTGGTCAAGGAATGCAGAATCGATGCTACACTTGAGCTCTGGATATTATCAGAGCTACGCAGGAGCATAATTTCTGTCTCAGAGAGAGCCCAGGCTTCTGAATCTTTCCACATTAGATCAGAACAGAATGTTTATTTTCAGAATTTGCCCTACAATGTTTTTAATTAAAATATTACTTTCTATTTTGACATTTATCATTGAAAATTTTTCATTTAAAACCAAATTTGCAGTGAAAGCCACTTCAAAATGGAGCCAAGGGGCTCCAGTCTGATCAGCTTTAGTCTTACCAAAACACTGTGTTACAGAAAGTGAAGACATTGCTTCATTATTTTCCATTTTGTTCAAAATGAAATATCATTATAATCACTATTTCCCGTGAAATGTCCAAGTTATAACAAGCCAATACTGTCTGACACAAAACTGCTTCCACCAAACATTTTCCACCATATCTATTAAGAAATACTTCTCTATATAGGGAGAATTCAGACACTAGATATACCTTCTGTGCAATTGTTCTTGCTTCTGCCTCCCTCAACCTCATTTCTTATTAAACCCACAAGAGGAAGCAAGCTACAAAATCTGTAGAGGAGGGGAAAAAGACCTAGCAGGTCTATCCTAGCTGATACAAGGAAATGCATTATTCAGGGACATCACTGAAGCCAGGATGCATTCCCTTGCGCATACATTCCCTGCTCCCAAAGCGCTGGGGTATCAAGTGAGGACTTATAAGGGAGGGATGAGCTGAGATGAGCAAAGCCTACCATCTGACTCACACAGGCTGTGTTCAGGGGCTCTGGAGCCAGCCTAACTGAGCCCTGAACTTGGTTCCAGTGATATATTTAGCAGGAGAGCCAAGAGGATCATCTCTGCATCAGGCATAGACTCTGGCATTTTGGTCATCCCTGACCCTGCTGTGCACTGCTGGAAAGTTCCCTGTCCTGACTTCCCCAAGGGGCTGGTGAGCTCAGGAAGCTTCAGGATGATTCCCTGCTCATGGTGCAACCTCTGCCTGGACTCTCTACACAGCCATACGCATTTAGATGGAGGCTTAAGGCATGACTGTATGGCACTGAGTTTGTGGCTGCTTCCATGCTTCTTCCTTCTTTGCTCTTTCCCCTCCCCTCTTTTCCACCTCCTGCATGAGGACTACATAGGTGCAATTGTTCAACCATAATGTGGTTGATATATGCAGTAACAGATTTTTTCACATCAGCTGCAGTGAGATGGATGCCAACTTGATGTTGCCTCTTGCTGTACCGGTGCTTCCATATACAATGGTATGGCAGTTACAGTTTGATTCACATCCTTATGGTGTAATTGCTCTTTATGTATTGTGTCTCTATGAGTTCACTCTGCTCTATAGCCGTCTTTGAGAACTTCAGGGCAATTTTTCTACCTAAAGACACCAGTCGGGGTTCCAGCTTTGGCATTGCACTGTACAAAAGCACACTGACCTTAACTCCCAATTCACAACACAAATACATCAACCTTCCAAGGCAGAACCTCTCCAATGTTTATTCAGGACATGTTTAGTGCTTCTTGTTAGGACAAGAAGATTAAGGTCTCAGCATAATTGAGAAGCTGGTATGATACTGACTTTGGTTTTACTTTTAAGTGGAATATTTCTGCTTCCATTTAAAACAAAATATAAAGACTGATTCCTCCCTGTCTGAAGTTTGTTTCGCAGTGTTTCAGCACAGACTGGGATTTGTACAGTGTATTATTAACAGAAGTTATTAAAAGGAGTTAATAATGGAAGCACAGACACTTTATAGAATAAGACAATACAATTAAGAATAAGAGGAGCCTACACAAGAAAATGAAGTCTTACATTGCTTAACAACTTTAAAAATAACCAATGGGTTTCCACTTATTAAGATTACATTAAGTATCTGCATCAGAGAAATGATCAAAAAATAAAACAGGACAATGGGTGGAGAATGAGATCACACTTTCTAAATATGCAAATAGATAAACCTCAGAACAATAGATTTTCTTCTGTTCCATTCACTAAGGTGCAGTTTGCTTATCTGAGATCATTGTGAGATTGCAAGAAGGCTTAATACAAAATCTCCCAGAGGCAGATAAACAGTTTGGCCAGACTGGCTTTATTGTAGTAGAACTCTTTACATATATACACATACAAACATACAAATATGTGTAAGTATATGTGTGAAAAACCTACATTTGTTTTTCCCTTTACCTACTGTTCTCTTTGTACAGAAATAATACACAGTAAGAAAAGTGGAAAGAGGAAAATAGTTATTCATTTACTTTAACTTAATGGGATGTACACAGTCATATAAGGATGTCATCTGTGTGACATTCATAACCACCTTTGCAGACTTTCACAGTCTCTAGCTTTCATGTGTCATCTTACCTGTGGCGACGATAAGCAAGTCTCTATTTTTTTTGCAACCCCAATAGTACCTAGTATAGCCATTAGCTAAACCCTAAACAGAAAGAGCATCCATTTGCTACAGGTTTTAACATATTCATTTTTTACCCCCTACTGTATTTCCCTCTCTCACCAGTTCCATACAGAACACGTCTACTAGTAGAGAAAGAAATGACAGGCTTCCAAACATGCTGATCATCAACTGTGGTTTGACAAGGAGGTCTGAAACCATGTTTCTGCAGGAGAGCTTTGATGGAAGATTGTGTCCTCAGGTTGTTCTTTTGGCTGGTAATGCTTCAAAACCTGAACTGTGAGCTGGCTGGTGGGAGCTCTCCCTTTACTTTCCATCTACTCTGCACCCTCATGGTTTTTCTTTCATTCAGAAGACATCACTCCTTGCAAGCTTTGTCCACAAGTCACTACAGTCCAAGAGCTCCTTTCTCTTTGTTTGTGGGGCATAACCTAAGTGTTGTGCCTGTATGGAAGAAAACTCCAGCACCATCACATAAAAAAGCGATATATAAGGGTTGCTGGCAGTGATGAAAGGTCTTCCCATGGGAGATCCTGTATGACCCTGCCAAGTGAGCAGAACCTTTTGTCCCAAGTGAAGACCGTAGAACTGGCATAAGCTCAGCACTTCTCACAACTGAAATCAAAGGTGTCTCATTTTTGTTAAAACTTGAAGGAAGCTGGGTGCCCGGTTTCTTACACGTCTTCAAAAATACAAGTCTCATCTGTTTCTTCCCATCAAGCTCTCAGAGGATGTCATCAGGTAGAAGCAGGGCCTGCTCTGTGTGATGTTCACTTCAGGTTAGTGTCATTTCACTGCCTCTGAAAGTGAGGTGGAAATGCACACTGGGAATGGCCAGGTTACTCAGACATCCTGTCTCCTATTTATGGTTAAAGTTTTTCCTCCATGTATAATCCATGGAGGAAAAACTTGGAGACCCATCTGCAGGACCCATTCAGTGAAGACAAGGTGACATGAGCTTTGCTATCAGTTGGAAAGTCTCCAGGATCCATTTTTTGCCAAGGTCTGGACTAACACATCTCCACTGCCATTTGCTCCTGTGCTAGCTAGACTAATGCTTTTTTTTTCCAGTGCACATGCCCATTCTGGGGTCACCCCTTCAGTTACAAAATATAAAATACACGCTTATGATCCCTAGATTACCATTTGGTTTAATAAGATGGGACAAACTGTCCCTTCATTATAGCCCTTTCATGCAAAGTTTACTTTAGATTTTTTTCGTAGTGTATATCAAATTCATTTACAGCTTACAAAAGTAAAAAATCCATGCTGCCATCCAGATCCTGAAGGCAGGACTATTATCCACCTTTCTGCCTCCCTCATTATATCAGCTTCCCTAACAAGAAGAGGGAACTGGAAGAAGTTGCAATAGAAAACAGCATGTCAGGCTTCTTAAAACAGCAAAAACAAGTCACCAGGGTTTTCAAATTTTTATTATATTTTACCACCATGAACTACAACTATTTTTGAGACCAATGTATTTTATAATCTGATTTCTTTAATGAAGACTTCAAACTCACAGATTGTGCTGGTGTCAGGGAATGGAATGTGAACTTATGATTCTGTGTCTTTCTGACAAAAGCTCATTCATAAGAGTCATTTTTGTTAGAAATAAAATGCAACAGTATTCATAAAACATGTTATCCATGAATAAACTCGTGGCAAACGTAGCTCAAATAAGTTTTCGCTGCCGCTGTTTCCTTAAAAAGATAAGTCATTCCTTGAGAGGTACACATGGTAAGTGGTGCTGAGAGCAAATGCACAATGACTGGGTGCCAACAGTTCTATCAAAAGCAATTCCCCAGATGAGAGAGAAGTTGTCATCCAGAAAGCCACAGTCAGTACAGATGAAAAGATTGTTTTAACAAGGGAACAAATGTCAGTAGGAAACAATGATAAAAAATGAGAAGAGATATAAACATAAGCATGGAAAATGAGTATTATATCATTCTGTTACTGGAGCAAGAATATACGTAGCCATGTGGGAAGGGCCAGGAATGACCAGAATGACCGAGATCGAAGAACTATTCAATTTTAAAATGTCAGTAGTGAAAAAGAGGCATAAAAATCTGAGCCTGAAGGGACCTATACAAATGAGTGTCTCTGATATTTCATCCATATGCTTTTTTTCCCCTTTTTCTGTAGATATGCCTATTTCTTGTGCTAATTAAAAACTTCTTTTACATGTACTTTGTCTCCCTCTTTCTCTTTACTACTTCATTCTGTTCTGTTCTTTTTTTTTTTTTTTCTGTCATCTTTTATCTTTCCAGATACCTTTTTAATTATTTTTTTCCTTAAGGTCATTTTTTTTCTAATGCAGAAATGGTTGCCCTTTGTTCTTCTTTCTTCTTCTGTCTTACCTTTTTTCCGTCTAACCTTTTTCCTGTCTTTGTTCTCCATGTTTTTCAGCACTTTTTCTCCCTCCTCTTAGAGACCTCGTTGATTTCATGTTTCCCACTTTGTGGCTCCCTGTGCTCACTCCCTTTCTGCCCCACTCCATCTTCTCTCTTACCTTACCTCCTCTGTCACCAAAATTCTCACATAACCAGTTTCCATAGCCACAAAAAATGCTGATTTCAGCCTCTCATCAGACACAGTCTTCTCTCTTGGCAGCCTTTTCTTCTCTAAACCTCTCCTAAACACATTACTGCCTTGTCTAAGAATCTAGTCAAATTTAAAGCTCTCTTTCCACCATTTACTCATGTACGTACATGACATATACATACTCAGACTCATATCCTTTTCCCCTCTGTATACAAATAGAAATAATGATGAGCTATCCTAACCTCTGCTACTGCAATTCAAGACATAGAATAGATCCTAAGAATTGGAGATTTCTGTTCTGATCATATGAGCCTCTGCTGCCTGGGCTACTCCATCAGAACTGTTCGCCAAGACATGAGGAACACAGGCCTCTGTGTCCTGCTTCTCCCCAGAGATACATACTGAAGAGATTCTATAGGAGCATGCAGATAGACAGTTCTTACCTATGATGCTATCTATATGAGTCTTATCATCAGAGCCCTCTGAAGAAGTCATAATCTTGGATGAATATTTCTTGGCCCAACAACTCCACAAAACAGAGACACCAGAAGTGGGGAGGTATTGAGGACAAGACTAAACGATGTGTCTTGGGCCATGCCAAGAACCTATAAGAGACTCAGGAACTCAGCTTCTCTCTGCTGATTTGCCCTGTTGTCTTTCCTCAGCCTCCCATTTGAGGTCATTTAAACCTTCTCTGACTCTCTCTATGCAGTCTTGACTTTTAGACACATACAAGCAGTCTTCTTTTCTCAGGAAGGTATGTGGCTCTACACTCTTCAAATATATATAGACTTCTTTGCTCACTCCCACACATTACTCTCTTAACTAAACTCTCCCCTACCTCCTGTACTTTTCTGCATTCATATTTTTGAGTGCCTTCACAGACTCTTTCCCAATTTCTAGAAGCATCTAGTAACAGCTCAGTCTCATGAAATGATATCGGCATTGGGCATAGCTTTTCTTGACTGTGTGAGCATTGGGACCTCAGTAAACCTGGACAGCTTGCTGGCAACAGCCACTAACATTAAAGAAAGGTGATCCAAGCTGGATTCCAAGGAAGAAGTAGGGTAAGCTGAAGGTTTTAGGGCATTTTTTCCTACTAACTTGAGTAGAGCTGAAGGCAGCAGTATCACCAGGTTCAGGAAAAACACAAGGAACACAGGAGCATCACTACATCAATATTAGTAAATGCTATGTGGGCAGAGTCCATGTGCTGAGTTCAGGACACCACTTCCTGGCATCAGCATGCTTTCAGAGGCACCTATATGTGTGTTCTTTTAGCATGGCTTTCTGGGCCATTTAAATATGCATTCATGTGTAGCATAACACGATGCAGTCTCTTTTCAGCCAGATGTTTTTTTTCACCTAGAAGCAGCCTGTTGAACTGTCAGTGTGAAATATTTTTGCACTTTTCATGAAAAAAATGCTTGCTTACTTTACCCAGATATTGCCATGTGCTTGGCACCTGAAAATGTGTCTGAATACCAAAGAACTGGAAATCCAAGCGAGCAATTAAGAAAATCTATGACAGTTCCTAACATACCTTTATTGCCTCTGTAATGAATTTTGATTGATTTGATGCAAGCAGGTCATTATGAGTGTTTTTAAATCAATTTATAGCTCAGAAATACTTGAGGAGTTGGCATGATGACAGAGCATTGAATAGCCATGTGTGGCAGCACTGCCTGGCAGTAACACTTGGTCATGCTGTGGTCTCACACAGGGCATACTGATTGTATGGTAGTTGCTCCCCATCAGCTGGCTACAGAAGCAGTTACACGCAATCAGAAAGATCTGTGTCTATTTTAAAAGGAAAACTATTCCTATTCCCGCTTTTGTAATGCTACTAGTTCCAGCTACAGGTAGATGTTCAGATAACACAGGTGTTTTAACTGATTAGATAATATGAATGTTTCTCATCCTTGCTGCTTTTCTCCCTTTGGCACTTTGAGCTGCAGAAGAGTGTTATGTTCCATTTCAAACACCAGGAACTAAGTCACCATTGTTGTTTCTGGCTAATAAGGGCAACAGTCTACCAACCAACTTAGCATGTTGTTTCACTTCTCTTGCTTGCACTCTACCTCTGTATTTTTCTTTTATTTTTTTTTTCCTTTTTCAGTGAAATGTTTACTCAATTCATGGGCATAAGGTTATTTCGAGCTTCTCATTTCCTCTGTAGAAATCTTTTTCTGCAGCAATAGATCTGTAAAGATGAGGAGAAGCAAGAAGAGAGCCCTGATGTAGAACTTACATCAGAATATAAGCAAACAAGTCAGGGTTTATTTGCTCTTTCTCGTGAACATTCTTTCCCTAACAGTTTAATAGTTAATTTTAATTGAATGTTCCTTTTGAGATGAGACTCCCAAAATTATTTCTCCTGCCAGCGTCACATTACTTTCCTCGCTTTTTTAACTCTACTTCTAAAATGTTTTGAAGGGCTCAGCAACCCCTGAAGTCAGACCTCTCATACACACTGTCTTCATGTTCATTCACACCTAAAATTCATCCTTAAGGAGAAGAAGAAATATTTGTTAGCTCAGGAAAAACATATGCATGTATAACAGTGTATTTCTAAGTGCTAAACGGAACCTGATCACAGGGGAATTGAAAGTTTGGAGGTATGCTGCTGCCTACGCTAGAGCTAACTCAAGCATTCCTCATTTCTCTTTTCCACTTATGATTAACATTTGTTGATATTCTGTAAATAGACTGTGGCAACATCTAAAATGCACATCAGGATAGGGGCAACTGCTGTGCAAGACCCTTGTAGTCACTCAACTAGAGCTACTAGAAAATATCCCGAGGGAACATGCTGATCCCTTATCCTTGACAGGTTCTGAAGAAGAGCTTTGATTTTGGAAACAAATATTTTTTTTTTTTGACATAGTAAAGTAGAGGTTTTCAGTTTGCCCAGAAATAAATGTCTGGCTGCCTAGTTTCAAAATAAGTTAGTACTTAAAAATATACTACTTATTATCATATGTTATAAAAGCATAACACAAGAAAAATAAAAAGGTACAAATTCCTTCAGTTTTAGCAAAAAGAACAGTGTTGTGCCTAACTTAACATTAAACTTCGTGCAAGAACCCCTTTTCATCAGGGATTTTGCATTTTCAGCATTTTACTGCTGTTTGTAATACAGTTATAGAAATCCAGGCTTTTGGATATAAGGTTTCTATGTCTTAGGAACTGGAAAATATTTTTTGTTCTTCAGTGACATTTATGCATCAGGGAAAAAATGCTTCAGAGTCATAAAGGAAACACTTACAAACAGACTGATGTGCTATCTTGTGTCATGTTTGTTGAATTAATATTTTGCTCTGATGTATATGTTTGATGCGAAGAGTTCCCTGCTCTCTGAGGATTTCCTAAGTACTCAGATATAAATATCCAGATTGAAATAAAATGACATTTCTTAGGTTCTGCCATGTTCAGCCAGAGCTTGTCACCAACCATAGGGAACACAAACACTAGAAAAGTGGCTATTATTCAGTATATAAGGGTGGCAACTCACAATGACTATACTTCTATTCAATGTTTTCATTTCCATGCTGTGTTTCAGTGACATTGAGAGTAATAGTCAGGACAAACCAAACCTAAGCAACAGCTCCTTGACATTGCTCCCTAATAAAAGAAATGTATCACTCTCTATTACTTTGACCTTTTGCGATAAGATGTAATGAACTGATATAAAGCGAAGGGGATATGCAGCTACCAAGTTTACACTTGAAAGAGTTTATCCCAATGCTCAATTGGCATCTGAAACTTTCTTCTGAACAATGTGTTTGCTGAGGTCAGTGAAGGATGTTCTTTTGACTTCAATAGCTTTTGGTGAAGTTCTTCGAAATTACTGTACTGGTTACCTAAGTACCTGCTGTATCCAACACCGAATAAATACGGAAAGTAGATTAATGCAATAAACACGTGAAAAAAAACCAGTGTGACACCTCAAAAGGGTTTGAAATAAAAAAGACAGAATGTTAACAAAAAAAGGCCAAAAAAACCCCAGAAACCAACCCTTTGATATGTATTTTCTTAAAAAAGATTCCTGTTTAATCCTACAAAATACTATTGCATTTTAATTGAATTAAACAAGCAATGTGATCAAAACACTCGTTAATCCTGTATTGTTCATTTTCTCTACTGTTAACACCAACCAGAGTCTAGGTCTATTTAACAGCAGTCACAATTATTGATTGGTTCTGTTTTGCCCTTAAGAAAAACAAAAACACCCATTTGGAGTTCTTTAGCAAAATATCCACTATTAATGGGTATATAAAAGGTGAGAAAAAAAGAAACAAAGTGAAAAAGTAGTTTAGACATCTTAAAATAAAGATGCTTTCCTGTCTTTAAACAGCTTTCAGAAATAAAAACTGTCAGATAACTCTTCTAGGTGCTTGTTCTTGCCATTTTGATGACAATTTGTACTGAATCCACAAATTCAAAAAATAAAAATTTTCACTTAATAAAATATTTTATTTTACCCAAACCAGGATTTTTAAATTCCAGTCTGAAAACTTCATAAATGATTGTTATTCCTCTATGTGAATGAGAAAAATATTTCCAAACAAAATTTAATGAAAATTAATAGTTTCTGAATTTTAAAAAGGAAATGTTGAGTAAAAAAAAGGCAAATAAATGTTTAGTTTTTTCCAATATGCTCATTTTCATTTTTGAAATTAAGAAAAAAAACCACATTTTTTGATGTCATAAAGAGAAAAAAAGGATGGAAAATATTACATACATCAGTAAAAGAGTCAAGTCAGCTTGAGTCATCTAAAAACTGAGAAACACAAGACAGGCTTTATAACTGATTTCTTTAAGCTAAAAGGTGTGGTACTGATGGATGTCATCTATGTCTCCATATACATACACATACGATGCATGTAGAGGTCATCCCTAATAACCTTCTAGGCTGGACTTCTTGTGGAATTCAAGAAAGAAAGCTGCTTTTTACTTCATTACTTATGATCCTGTTATCTGTTAATTTCCTGTAGAAAGGTTCAGGTGTTGATAAAGACTACTGCTAAATTTCTCCCTTTACAGTTGAGGTGCCTGGAGTGGCCAGTTAACCAGTGGTGTTGAGTAAATCAGTGGGAAAAAAGATCAAGTACAAAGTGCATCAGCATGATGAACTTCTTACAGAAAATTCTTCAAAATTGCACCAAAATCCTACAGGATCAGAGGCCTTCTACACATCGAATTAGGATTCATACAAAGAAGTGTACAGGATCAGAGGCCTTCTACACATCGAATTAGGATTCATACAAAGAAGTGTAACTTTTTTTAAAAGACACATAGTTAATTCTCTTGTGGAACAGCTGTATAATGGTATGAACACTTCAGTTTTGGGACAAGCAAACACTGAAGTTAGGGAACCCTGGAGGTGCTTTAGCTCTCTAAAGAGATGCCCTATTGCAATGGTTTCCAAGGCAGGGTTGCTGTGCAGTCTTCTGGACATCACTGTCTGTCTACACCGAATAAAGAGAGAACCTACATGTTACAGATGACCAAAGGTCATCTGGAATTCTAGGTCATTATCTCTATGGAATAATGCAAATAAACTAAGATCATTATCATAGCCTAATTAATTCTATAGGATTATTCTAAAAGAATCTAAGACAAAGAAGAATAACACAAAAAATGGTACATAGGTACTTATTTATGTAAGTTTTCATATTTCCATCCTTTTGGAGGGATGTACAGCTGAATACCTATAGAGATGTTTCTACTGTGTACTCAATATTCAAATATTAGGAGATTATCTATAATCTCTAATATGGCTATAAAAAATATGAAACTTGGTAGTATATAAAAGCATTTCTCATATGGGTTGTTTCCGAGCCTCAGCAACTGCAAATAGGTTCCAGGAAGAGTTTAAAATTATCTCTGAGTTGTATATGTAGTGTTTTAACAGGTTTACAAACAATCCAAATAGATAGTAATTTTAAAGTAGTTACTCAGTTCTGCTCTGGCTTTGTAAGACTGTAGGAGAGAACTGACTGATAAAAGATGGGCTTAAACTGTAGGAAAACTTGAAATGAAAAGGCGGGAAACAATATGTATACAAACAGAAGATTACTTTCCAGCACTTCATTTTTTTCCCCTGCTGACGCTGCAGTTCTTTAGAAAGAAACTATATTATTTCAGAGGATCCAGAGGAGGGCTACAAAGATGATCAGAGGGCTGGAGCACCTTCCCTATGAGGACAGGCTGAGAGAGTTGGGCTGGTTCAGCCTGGAGAAGAGAAGGCTCTGAGGAGATCTTATAGTGACATTCCAGTACCTGAAAGGGGCCTACAGGAAAGCTGGGGAGGGACTGTTCGCAAAGGCTTGTAGTGATAGGATGAGTGGAAATGGGTACAAACTAGAGAGGGGCAGATTTAGACTAGACATTAAGAAGAATTTCTTCACTATGACAGTGGTGAGGCCCTGGAACAGGTTGCCAAGGGAAGTTGTGGCTGCCCCATCCCTGGAGGTGTTCAAGGCCAGGTTGGATGGGGCCTTGAGCAGCCTGATCTAGTGGGATGTCCCTGCCCATGGCAGGGGCGGTGGAATTAGATGATCTTTAAGATCCCTTCCAACCCTAACTATTCTATGATTCTATGATTTTCCCTTTTTATGATGCGCATGGATTTCTCACAGAAGTCACACCTCAGGTTTTAAAACCACAGAGATCAGTATCACAGGATGGATGCCATGAGTCAAATCTCTCTTCCTGCAGGAAAATAAACTTGGGAAATAAAGGATATGTAAAGTAATAAATGGAAGATGAAGGAAAACAGAGGGAAGAATCAATGATCAAGGCATAACTTCTTTTAATGAAGCAGATGTTCCCACAGCCTTCACAATGTCACAAACAGGCAAACAAGTCTTCCTGGGACAAAAACGCCTACTTTCCTCTAAAACTTTCAGTGGAAGGGAGTGTGTACTTGTGCATATTTGAGGACATACCATAGGCTCCTACCAGCACCACTGGAACAATATTGAGGATTTCTCTTTGAAGAAGAGATTTATTTAAAACATTCTATCTACTTCATCAAAAACTTCTATCGTGGATCTTTTCTTGTGGATCGTGCATAAAATAGCGATCAATCTTTTTCCATTGTGTCCTTGGAAAAAGTAGCCCCGACCTCTCCAATTTTTCCATGCATACCAGATCAAAATTACAGAAAATTCAGCTCTCTAGTGTTCTCTTTTCCTAGTTTGGCACACTTATCTCCCTCACAAACATTCTGCTCACCATTCCTCTCCAGTCAGAACTGAGCTGCAGCTTTCTGCTGACTTTGGCACACATTTCAAATCTGTGGAGGGTGCTTAGGAAAGGAATATCTTTCAACCCAGGAAATAGTAGACATGGTGAAAGCTGAGGTGTTTGCTGGACTGGCCCAGGAGCTTATGCAGAACCCATGTATCAAATCAGCCACTGGGATACCTCCAGATCAGAGGTGGGAGGGCATTTAGACTCAGATGCAAGACTGCTCTTCCTGGAAAAAAATAGCATGTTCAGCTTAGATGAAGACTATTTTCCCTTTTCTAGAATTCTCTTCCTTTTTTATTTTTCCGTCCTCATTTCCCATGCACTTCTGGTAGCTGAACTCCCCTAAGGCTTTTGGAGATGGATAGCTTCTCACCTCAACCACTCACCGTTTCAGGAAATTCTGCTCAGGGAAGTGTCTCATCTCATCTCTGTAAGCTGAATCAATATCAGATATATAAGCTTCACTGCTTCTTATTTAGGGGTTGTCTTTGGAGGCTGGTTGGTTGGGAGAAAAATATTAAAACGAAACATTTAATATTCTCTAAAAAGTCACTATAATATTGTTTGCATCTTAGTGCTTTATTAAGGGAAGGCTGCTCCTGTCCATCAGCAGCAGCAAGCAGTGTACCACTTAGACACTAATGCTCAGAAATCTCAAGGAAGTGGATAAAAATAGAGGGAGAAAATGCCAAGTGGAAGTCATAAATTCATAACATGGGCTTTCAATATTAGTCAGTTTAATTAATTGAATGTTCAATTACTCAAAAACTTTGCCTTCTGTTCTAAGGATGTTTCAAATAATAGGTGTAAAAAGTCCAGCTAAGGCTAGGAAGGAAACAGAGAGGAAAAATAACCTTTGGGATAAGAGGTAGAAAAAACCGAGACATTTATTAAGGAAATGTTTCCCCAGGTAACAATTCAATTTCACATATGATTATTCACAGAAGACGTAGGGTGGTAGTTCAAATGTACAGATTGTTTTTCATCATTGGTTTACACAAACCACGCACTGTCATTAAACTGTAACAGACTCGATCTGAGAGCTGTCTCTGTGTTAAATACTAGCAAAAAAATTTCTGTATTTGTCTGCCGCAGTGTTAAGAGGCAATTGTTGACTTTGAACCTTAGCATGAGGCATTCCTTTTTAGCATTTTAAAATAATACCCTCTTTATTACCTTTTTCTTAATATTTAAGCAGGTTGAATAATTTAATGAAGAGAACAATCCTCTAAATTTAATTTAAATTTAAACTTTAATTAGAGTTTTGTAAAGTCAAACCCTGAAGAGGTTTCAAAACTGTGTCATGGAATACATGGACATTAAAATCAGGGCATAGGCATTAAATACAGCAGTGATGTGGCTGCCAAGGCACTTCACTATCAGTTAACTAAATGACAGGCAAGTCACAACAAGAGCTTTAGCAAAACCCATTTCCAAAGTCAGTGGGACCTATTTAAGATTAGTCCTAAAGAGTGACACTACCCAGATCCTAAAGCATTCTGGCTAAAACCAGGAGGAGATTCAGCATTCGCCACAGGTGACAGCTGGATGGAAGTGTTTAGCCCCAAGGCAATTCACTGAAGCCAGCATGAATCTGTTGAATGAGAACTGTACTGAGGCTTCTGGTCCTTGTACTATCTATGGTTAACTATACACGTAGCAGTAACCACATGAACTGAGGTCAGTAGTTTCCAACTTTACTTTAACATTAGGAACACACCAAAACGCTGTACTGAATGAGCACTTCTAGGCTCATACCCTGTCAGATAATAAAATAATCAAACATGCTTTGAATTTTGGGCCTGGTCATACACAGCTTCCTTAAGCACAACCCAGAACAAAAAAATCACCAAAGCAAACCACCCCTCAACCTACTTTCCCAGACAGTATAATGACATGCATTCCAGCATAGTTCTGCAAATCTGTTATGCAAGAACTGTGTTCTCAAAAACAGCCTCTGGCCATAGTGATGCTGAAAATATGTTGTTGTCTTTTTTATCAACAAAAATAAGGGAAAAAATCCTTATTTGTAAAAATAAATGTCCAGGTTTTCATTTATACAGGAATGACTTTGTTGCATGGTATGCCCTTCAATAAAATTATAGCTTAGGTCCACAAGTGTGTGCATGTTTTGAGGTCTTATATTCAGTCTTATCTGTTCTTCATTTTAAAGGTATTCAATATAGATGACAAGTAGGAATGTAAATTACACACATATATACTCATGTACATTGCCTATCTAATTTTAGACGACTATTAAATGTTTTAATTACAGACAATAGGTTATAAATAAGAAGCCAGAAATGCATCTAAATATTTTTTACAGCAAAACCAGAAGCTATGAAACTCCTTGGAATATATAAGGTCCTCACTGAAAAATAGCTTTCAAAATTTACAAATGAAAAGTCTTTGAGAATTCATACCCTCAGGTAGGATTGTATTTTTTCCAGCTTTTAATCCACTTTACATTACATTAACAGAATTTTAAAAGGCCTGTGTTTAAAAGGTCTTGCTGTTATGCTACAGCGCTCATCTATTAAAAATTACAGTAGAAAGCCATTTCTTTTACCTAATTATGAAGAGAATGAAATTAATATACTTCCTCATAATAACACTTCTCCAAATGCATGTATTTTCATTATTTGATTGTATGTTACTTATTTCTATCCCTTTGACCTTATTTCTTATAAATATGCTCTAAACTTCTCCAAGACTGCGGAAAGAATACTTAACACAAAGCAAAGTAATTATAGTCTGAATGTTCTGAAATATAACTGAAGTGTATCCCTGAGGATATTTCCTGATAATTAGGTATGACACAAATAATCATGATTAATTATGTTTCTGGATAGTCATCTGCCTCCAATAAAATATTGTTATCCCTGATAATGCTTAACATAAAAAAAAAAACCCAAAACCCGAAACTAAATGTGTTTAAACAGAATATTTTCTTAAATCTCATGTACAACTCAGCCACACAGGCTATAAATGGCTTTGATGTTGCTATGATATATTGTGCCACTGGAATACCAATCCTTCATTTCTGAGTGCATTAAATAATATTGTCTGGTAAGAAATCAAAATCCAGGAGACCACAATTAAAGCAAATAATTTTATTTGATGAGTTTTTGTTAAATGTGGTTTGAACATGATCTTGACTTTTTTTTGGTCGCGTTTATTAAAGATGTGATAAATTGTTTACCCAATTGTTACATCCTATCGATTACAGATGTACCAGGAAAGAGTACAGGCAGGTATGCAAATCAGAGCTTGGACAACTGAAGACAATTTGAAAGAAAACTGTTGATTTTTTTAAGTATGATTTTGTGAATAACAACTGTGTTTCTGGATCAAGAACTGAAATTCTGATCTTTGAAAGAATGCCAAGACCTTCTCTGTTTATGTCCAGCACCTTCATAAAATATTAGTAATACAATAAGAGTGCCTTGAGGATCATCTTAAACTGTACAAGACAGTGCCTTGCCAAAGGAGGCTAGAAATAAAAATAAAAATGAAAAAGTAAGAGCATGATTAGCAGCACATTGCACATGAAAAAACAAGCCACAGGGAGTGCCTCAGAGCTTGATCTTCAGGACCAGATTCCCAGGTGAGTACCGACCCTACCACGAGCACCTTGGCCAGACTCAAGTATGCCCGGCAGCACCCTCCTGACCCCTGGCAGAGAACCAGTGAAGCCAGCCCCCATGAGCCTGCTTATGGGCAGCCCTGGATGTCCTCAAAACAGGGCGAGGGCAGGAGGCAACATGTGTCATGCTCCCTGAAGCAGATCCAGAGACCCCACCTTCAGAGAATAGTAGCCCCTGACAGAAAGATGACGAGTGTGGGCAGAGCTGGTCACTAGCTAAGCCCCACAGTGTTCTGGGCTTACCTTGAGTTCTCCAGGGAAGTTGTGCTTACAGAAACATGAGTAGACCTCAGCAAACCCAGAAGAAAGAAGTGCCACTTCTAGAAATTTTTGGCCAGTCCTTCTTTACTTTTTTTGCATTGGCTTTTTCAGCTGTGGCTAAGTTACTGCCCTCTTTGGCAGGTATGGAGACAGTGCCACCTTCAAGCTGTAAGCAGAACAGTTTCAATGAACAAACACAAAGATGACTGTTAATGCAGCAGGATGATTCCTGGAGATCCAGGACTAAACCAGGCCTGCCCTTGGGTGCACAAATCCCTAAGGTTAACGCAGAGGAGGTGGGGTAGAAATGTGGAGAGCTCAGGTTTAAAGCAGTAGTCTTAACAAGAAACAAGGTGGAAGTAGAAAAGCCGGAGGGGATGGCAGCTGTCAAGACAAGAAACAAAATGACTAAACAGGATGCTGAGTTGCAAAAAACCAGCATAGGAAAAGAGGGGGTATATTCTTAAAAAACTTCCATTGACCTAAAGAGAGGAGACAAGGACTACAGTAGGTAAAATAATAAAAAGCTAATAATACTCTCACCCGCCAAGAGTGTCAATGAAATGACAGGAGCAAAGGCAAAGGACTTTTTCTTGGCAGCAAGAAGCACAGATGGTCAAATATAAAAAAGATGAGCCTATATGGGTTTTTCATCTGTGCTACATTTCTCATGAATGAGTGCACAAGAAAAATGTGTACCTGGATTATGTTAAGTGTGAGTAAACCATGGATTTGTATTCATGAATGTTCTCACAAAAAAAAAAAAATGTAAGAGATTTTTAAATCTTGTTCAGTTAGACCTGATAGAAGCATCATAGAGTAGCAATGTATTTGGCAAGGTGTATTCATCCAAGGTAGGAATAGAAGTATGAAGAATTCTGAAGAGATTTCTTTTAAAACATACTTGCCCTTGCCAATTCTTTGTGGCAGGAGTTGGACAAAATAATACCTAAACTAGTTTGAAGCAAATCACACAATTAGAAGGCAATGCTAGTCACTCCGTCATTTTGCTAGAAAGTATTTCTCTATTTAACATACAAATTTGTACTAATGTCACTGATGCAACCCCTGTTTGTGCAAATACTTAATGAATATGGTACAAAGTTTCTGCCAACATTCAGCTGCCAAATTGCAGTTGAACTCTGCCCATGTTCTCAGAGACTGAGAGCATGTTATTTTTAATGCTGCTTGAAAAATAATTTACGTGGCAGATACAACAGAGCTGTATAATTGTACCTGACTTCTGCAACTGTACCTTAAAGACTAGTTATATCATTTGAAGAAGCACCTTTCAAGGACACAATATTCTGAGGATAATGAAATCCCAGCAGAACAAAGACTGGGGAAGGAATCTCTGCAGTATCTAAAAGTGAGGAAGAAATGGGAAGTCTGTTGTTTTTGAGAAGTGCAGAAGGGAGCTGGTGAGCCTGGACTTGTGTCCTTACCAATTCTTCCAAAGCAGCCTAGCCAAAATCCCATTGCATATCTTTATACTGATGCTGAAACAAGCGATTTCCTCATTTTTGCTCAGATTCCTTCTCAAGGGGAATGACTTATTCTAAGGCTAGGAAGTGAACCGAAGGAATCACAGCTAAGGACTGAGTCATGGAATAAATCAAAGTGACACTGTAAATATGCAAGTATGAACCCAAACGAAGCAACAAAAGGAAGTATCAAAACCTATCTTCATTCCAACCTTGATGTGTCTTTAGAAGCGAGTTATATGCTTTTTTTCAGCCATGGGCCATATTCAGCCCTAAAATATGTTTAAGCGTTGTACATTAATTTAAAAAAAAAGGTGTGTAAGTGCACCTGTGATCTGAAGTTGTCCCTTAAATGCAGTTAGAACACTCTTTTCAGTGCAGAAGTTTCCTTGATGATTTTTCCTTTTGTCATGATTGTACTACTTGGCTTGGTCAGCATATACTTGCTTCCTTCTTTTTCATGTTGTTTTGTAATGAACTCTTATTTCAGCATGGGGTCGATTCTCATTCTGCCTTATAACACAGGCATGTGGTAATTGGCTCCAGGAAGAATCCAAAACATACGCTTCCTTATGGCACTAATTAATTAGTCATATGCACACTCAATACTTAATTGCTATTTTATACTCTGGCCTATGTGACTTCTGTGAAAATATCTGATTTTGCACCTATCTCAATTAGGAACACATCTAAAAGTGAAAAGTACCTGTAGTTTATACAAGTGAGAGAAGCAAAATTTCACAAGTCACACCACTAATTACCAGTACATCACTTGCTTTCTGAAAAAGAATCCTCTGCACTGTGCTTAATACATCTTCTAATGTAACCAGGCCTGGAAGCATAAAGCATCTGCATTCTACTTAAAACTGCTGACGTGACAAAGAAAAACCTCTTCCTCAGGACTACTTCTCGTCTTCTGTAGCATAACAAGTGCTAGTCAACCACAAGTGCTCCTAAGAATGGCTACTTTTAGTGCTTCTTACCAATAACAGGCAGAGGTTTTGCCCATTAAGGGTTTTATTTTCCATCTTACAACAGTGACAACCATTTGGAGTTTTGCCCATACCTCTCTGTGCTGAATTTTTACGCATTTATAACAATTCTATGGCACTTACTGCCATATTACCAAAGCCCCTCACAGTCATTAATCTCCCATATAAATTGTTCCTTTGCTCATTTCTTAGATGACTTAGATCAAGACCACAGCTTCTTAAGCATATCCAGCAGGAAAAATCAAATTGAAAGTAAATTAGATATTCTTATTTTCTCATTACATTTCCACTTTAAGTGTTCCTGAAATAGCCAGAATGATTAAAAAAAAAAAAAAAAAAAAAAAAAAAAAAAAAAGAAACCAAAAAAAACCCCAAACAAACAAAAAAGCCATAGGGCTGTTTTATCCTTAAAAATGTATGGGTCACTGTGAATTTGGAGCTACTGGAAAGAGTCCAGCAAAGGGCCATGAAGATGCTTAAAGAACTGGAGCATCTCTCCTATGAGGAAAGGCTGAGACAACTGGGTCTATTCAGCCTAGATAAGAGAAGGTTCAGGGAGGATCTCATCAATGTGTACAAATACTTGAAGGGAGGGTGAAAAGGGGACAAAGACGCTTTCTTTTCAGTGGTGCCCAGTGACAAGACCAGAGACGATGGGCACAAACCAGGAGATTCCTTCTAAAAATCAGAAAACACTTCTCCTGTGAGGGTGGCAGAGCACTGACATAGGCTGCTCAGATTGCTGATGGAAGTTCCCTCTTTGGAAGGCAGACGTGGTTCTGGCTAACCCGTCTAGATGGCCTTGACTGAGCAGGGGGATTGTACCAGATAACCTCCAGAGGTCCCTTCCTTCTTTAACCATTACGTGATTTTTGGAAGAGAATTTTATTTTAAAACTAGGGTAAGACATTACATGTCATTCAGACCACTAAACAGGCTTATTCTGACAATTACATGGTTAAAGATAATTGTTAGAGAAAAGTTCTGAGAATCTGTAAGTTATTCAGTGTAATACCTTCACTGTAATAAACTAATAACTACTAGTTAAGTAGTAATAAACCAAAACTTTGAGATGCACTGGATTTGTGAATGGAAGTCTGGATAAATGGATAGACCAACTAATGAACTCAAAATAACTAATAAACTCAATGTATACCCACACTTAGTGATCTGACTTGCAAGCAGGATGGTTTACCATGAAAGAGTTGCGGTGCTTGCCATCCTCAGCTGTCCATCTTCTCTCTGAGGTCCCAGTCTTCCATGGCCAAACAAGCTTCAGCTACTCTTAAAACAATTGCTAGGTGATCCCAGTTTCTAAGCCAGTATACGAGGCTGTTATTTCTATAGCTCAAAATATGGAAATTGATAGTTCTCAGTGTTTTCTGAACCTCAAATTGCAAGCATAACTCAATGCCTGAGTAGCTTGAGCCAGATATAATTCCTGACAGTCTCGTATCTTCTCTTTTACACCTGCACAGTGAAAGGAGTGAACGGAGCACTAAAGGGTGCTGGTTTTCTCCTACTCCTTACAGAAACGTAAATGAGTTCAACAAAGTGAAGGACAGTGAAGACCACAGTGCAAACTCAGAAAAAAATCAGTCACAAATATAAAACACTATTCCTGCAGAAAAGAAATTATCTAAGAGGAGCAAATCAACAGGCAAGCGAACAGAAATGGCAGTGGGAAAAGAAGGGAAAGAGGAGGACTACAATTTGAAAAGAACCATGACAAAAGTTCCTTATGAGTCAGAGGACAAACAACTAGTGAGTGGAACAACCCACTCACTCACTGACAACACACATCACTGATATAACTGCAGGGATACAATATCTGAAATAAATGTAGTCCATAACATTTTTCCATAAAAAGTTGATTGTAATATTTCTGTTGATTAGGTGAAAGAAACTGGAAACATATTTTGTGAAAGGTCATTAAGAGTTCTAATGTCTAAAGAACATATATTCCAGCGAAATGTGTGTAGGAATTCTCTAAAGTGATGGAAGAGAGTTTACTGATAACCTTAAGTGATACTGACTTCATATGAAAATCTTTCATCATCGTGTTGGCCACTCTGCCCCTTTCTTGCACCAAGCAGTAAAATCAAAGTTAAATTTCAGAAGGTGATATGTCCTAAAAAAGTGAGCTGATGGAAATTGAAAGGGTCTCTTTTCCTTACACTGAAAAAACATGTTGCCTGGAATTTAATTTTACATCTCTGGCAAAAGTGGCCCAATGCATTGGATATTCAGGTTAGTGACTGACGCAAGTCTGGCAATGCTGGTGTGTCAGTTTAGATCATACCATACAGTATAAAGGATTTGAACCGGTACAGACTTATTTTAAAAAAAAAAAAATGGCAATTATAAATCAAGCTTGAAGACCCCTCTGTGCATGCTTTTGTTTTTATTTTTTCAGCAGATCTTGAAGTGAATGGAACTACAGTGCCCGAGTAGCTGAACCTCTGTGTACATTTTTATTGTTCCTACATTGAATGAACCATAATAAGTATACTGGGAGAGATCTGCTGTTACACAAAGGAGAAATTTAGTAGCTAGTTTCAGCTGAAACAGGAGCAACTTCCTATGTGTCTTGGAAAACCTCACTCTCAAGAACCCAGACTACTCCCATGTGCCCACAAATTTCTGAGGAATAGTCTGTTTCTCATACTTCTTTCTGAACACTTCATTTATTGCACATTTGGGGCTCAAACACCATCCACACTACAAGACAATGGTAGAACTCCTACTGGCTTCAAACAGGCCAAAATTTCATGAATGAGAAATGCAGTGCTCTTAATTTGATTGAAAGAACTTTTTTCATGTCAATGATTCTCTCAATAGGACTTCGCCTAGGGTCTGACTCTCCTGCAGGCACGTCTATGTAGAATGGTCTCAGAGGATGTCATCAAAGTGAAATGTCCTCTATGGGAACACTATCATGCTCCTAAATCTAGGAGTGTTAGTAAATCATTATAATATGTCCTCAAAGTGCTTGTATTGCAATCATTTCCAAGGCTAAGGATCTGCTCAGATTGTGCGTATCTCCTTGAGGTGCTCATTATCCCAATGCAAAATATTCATGTTTTGAGGGCACTTCAGCAATAACAAGAATATAAAAAATACACACGCATTCACAGAGCAAAATATTATAGCTACTTATTACTTAAAACTATGATGACCTGGTGCAGAATAAAAAAAAGCCAGTTGCCTTTCTCAGTTCATCTGCCTTACAAGCTAATTGTGAGTTCTTAGAATAATTAATACATAAAGAAGAACTGATACTGAGTTAGAGTTAGGAAGCTATAAGCCTGTCTTACACTGTTGCTGCATTTCCTTACTCAGGTAAACACCTAATTGTTTGGAGGCTGTGGGTAATGGATGCTTAATAAAGGATTCCTTACCCTGCTGTGGAAGAAACCTTGAAGGCCAAAAATCTGGTCTCTTTTACAGTAACAACAGTTAACTCACTTCACAGAAATTTAGCTCCAAATACTCTGAGGGTAACAGAGGACTGGAAAAAAACTTCCTGAAGTCTTGTTTTGGGCTTATTGCAATGTTTACTTGTTTAGTCCCTCAAACTATCCAGTTTCATTAAAATAATACAACACTGCCTGCTGTTCAGGCAGAACTCTCTCTATATCTGTCTTTATTGTTCCCCTGTTGAATCAGTCTCACAATAATTATGTGCAGAGATGCAAAGTGAAATTACTATAGCAAAGGTGCAAATTCAGCCCAGAATGAAAAGGGGCATCAATTTCAAAGTCTATAACTAGGTACGCTTCAATATCAAATGCTCAGCAGGAGGCCAAGAACTTCAATATTTATTGAGCACATTATGCTTTCTCATTACATAAATACAGTCCTGTGCTACAATACAAATATATTGTTTTTACAAAAGGCTTCAGATAAGGGTATTTGAAATGTTGCATTAATATTTGGTTTCGTTTTAGTAGCTAGAACAAATGTATTGACTTATGATTCCTGAGGTCACAAATTCTCCTAGAAAACACGTTCATTTACTATAGCTGTATATACATAATATTTGTAATGAAAAATAAATTGATATTGACATTTCATGAACAGATAAATTGGCAATATAAATGTTCCCAGATGATCTCCTAACCTCTGCTGATTGTGCCAATTACCCTTTGCAGAAGTAATTAAAATAATTCTGAACAACTGAAAATAAATATGAAATTCATCTCCATTGCATGGTCATTGATCAGTGTTAAGGCAGTTGTATTTGAAAAGGATATTCTGAACATGGCAAAACCAAGGATTTTCATCATGTGGAGCAATTTAGCTTTTCTGGTATGTTAAATTGATCAATTAATGTTGCATTTAGCATTTTTACACTTGCCCAGACTTGACGAGGAATTTACAGTAAGCTGACACATCATTTGCTTTTGGCAGATGTCGATTGCTCTCATCATTATTTTAAAACAGAAATGAAATTATAGCTGCAAGAAACAAAACGGAGATTACGTCATTTTCAGTCTAAATAAAAATACATTCTTGATTAGCTTTATGACACTGTTGGCTGTTTTCCCCCATATGTTGTTTATATTACTTACTCACAAAGTTTTTGTTGCTGTTATGGAAACTTTCAGGAGGTAAAAAATACAACAGATAAAATATTTCTTTATATAGTTCTGACTGAAGAACTGTTCTGTTTTGAGCAATGTTTTAACGCACATTTCCCCGACTTCCTGAACATCTGATGAAGAAAACATTCACAGTGATTGTACTAAGTCTGGCCACTATAGTCGTAGTACCAAGTTATTCCAACTCAGTAAAGGACTTCAGTAATAACTGCCGAAATGTGTCATTTCACTGAGGGTGCACAAAATTCATTCTTCCCATGAATGGAGATACAAGGCAAGATACAAGCCAGCTCTGAATTAGAAGTCATTTAGCTAAAGTTAGCATGGTGCTGAACCCAGATTAGCAAGGTTTACCAAGAGGCAGCATGTAATAACTTGAGCTCAGCATGGCGATAAGGCTATGTGCTTCCAGCCAAGTTCACATAGGCAATAAACTCCTAAGGAACATCACTTTCCAGAGGATCCAGCTGGCCAAAGAACAAGCAAGGTAAACAAGCAAGATAAAAAGGAAGGTTGTACTACCTCTTTCCTTGTTTATCAACTTTGTGGGGAAAATTAAAAAAAAAAAAAAAAAGATGGAAATAAAGCCAAATGTTTAGATACAATATTAACTATTCCAGTGTTGTCATATTTAGAATCATAATATCAGTTTTATTGGACAATCTTTGCAAATGAACATCAAAGGAGACGCAGACTCAACAACATTCTTGTCTGACTCAGTCTTTACTGGGGATACTGACAATCAAGATGTATATCCATTCGTTACAGATGGAAAAAAATGTTATGAAAGGATATTTTTACACACAAAAGCTCCACTACATTATGACTCCAGGTGTCAGCTCTTCTAAGTCCATATCTTCCAAGTGGAGGAAAGGAAATGGGTCATGAGATATTGAAGAAAACATCTTTTCTTGTCTCAGATGAAGCATGCAAAAACTGTGGTCTTACACTGCTTTGATATGCAGGTTGGGGTATTGCCATTAAAATACCATGTATGGTTGGAATACTTAGCATGTAGACAGTCCTAATTATCTGCAAAGTGCTGTATAGACATCAGAAACAGCCATGATATTCCCAATTTACAAAGCAATAAATCAAAGCAACAAAGGTTATTGCCACTCTAATACAGCACAGACCTATTTCACTTTTAATTGCTCTTCTTGATCATTCTCTTTTGGTTTATTTCTTCTCATCTGCTTTGTAACTTAGTAAAGGAAGAACTATTTCTAGATGTCACCTCTGAAGTCCTTTAAAGTTCAGTAAAATCAGCAATCCAAATTTCAAACTTGACCCAACATTTATAATTGGTGTTTTCTATGGGTCCAAATTGTTTCCTGCATTTAGATGGGTTCAAACATCGGGACCTTTCTAGCTGAATACTCATTTTTCGGTACATTATAGATTTTCCTTGTGATTAAATGGAAGATGATATGAAAAGACAGTCTGAATGGGAAGATAAAACCAGAGAAGAGAATGATGTATTTAATACAGTTCATTTACAACTTCTATTAAAGACCAAGGTGAAGTAGTCTAATAAAAAAATTTTTATTTTGAAACATTTTCAGTTGGAATTTAAAAAAACAAATCAAAATTTTCCTCAGAAAGTTTATTTTAACAAATCAATCAAAAACCTGAACTTCTCTTAAAAATCAAATAGTTTTTTTTTTTTCTATGAGCCCTTACTATGTGTAAAGCTGATTACATATGGAAATCTTCCATAGCATCAGAAAGGAATTGATGAGTTGTCCCAGTAAATGTTTTCCATAATCATTTTTATTTAAAAAAAGAAAAAGTGGTTCAAAATAAAACTCATGCAAATACTACTATACCCATGAAACAATGAAGGGAAAGTTTGACAAGTCATAGAACCACAGAATCATAGAATGGTTTGAGTTGGAAGGGACCTTAAAGATCACCTAGTTCTAACCCCCCTGCCATGGGCAGGGACACCTCCCACCAGATCAGGCTGCTCAAGGTCCCACCCAACCTGGCCTTGAACACTTTCAGGCAAGCTCCTGAGCAAAGGCACACACACACACCCCCTTTAAGAAAGGTGGCTCTGATATTTTCAATCCTGGTGCCATGTAGGCCATCCCATTGTCAAAACCACCCAAGTTGTTGCACTGACACCAGCCATGGAGCCACATATTAATTGACTGTTCGAGCCTTACAATGTCACCACCTGTAACTGGAAGGAGGGAGGAAAAATATACTTGGGCCCCAGATTCCCTCACTAGCCGTTCCAAGGCGCCTAAAACCTCTTTCAATCACCTTTGGGCTACATACTGGAGCTTCATCACCTCCCACATGGAGCAGCAGTAACAGGTAGCAGTCTGATGGCCTTAGACTGGGGAATTTCCTAGCAATATCTCTTATCTGGGCTCCTGGGAGGAGGGTCTGCTCAACATATTAGACCCTCTGTTCCCCTCAGCAGGGACTCGGCTCTTCCCCTGATGTAGACAAGTCATCACTCACATTTTCATCTGGTTGATGAACCACAGCCTGGTATCTGTTATGCAGAGGCACCAAGGGAGTCGTGGGCAAGGAGGGAGTTTATTTTCTGCCCTGTTTGTGGACTTGCTTCCACTCACTACATCCCTTTAAATGCCTGCCTGCATCCTGGGGGAGGGAGGGATACCAAATCCCTTCGATCAGGGGCTTTTTCTGGAGGCAGTCTCTGTTCCTGTATCAGGGAGCTAAGGTTGTGGTTCCCTCACTCACACTCCCTGATGCCCCTTAGCCTCTCTACTTCCTCTCGCAGCTCTGTCACCAGGCTGAGGACATCTTCCACTTGCTCGCACCTTACACAGCTTTTGCCCTTCTGCCCTCTGTTTCCAGTGCAAGCTGGTGGCACTCCGTGTAGCCTGAGACCTGGATGGCTGCGTATATTCCTGGGAGCTCAGTCTGGGCTGATGCATCCCTTCTGGCGGGTGCAGAGAACGCACTCACTCGCCAGGTGGACACCACGGCTGGGCTCCCTCTCACTGACTGAGCTCGCCTCTTAAACACAGAGACTGCGCCCTGCCTTCTCGAACTGCTGAGCCGGCCCTTGTGACAAGGCCTGCCTCTGTTCGCACTGCTCCTGTTCACCGTGCTCCTAGGGGGCCATTTAAATCTCTCGCTGCTGCTTCTGGGACCACCACCCTCCACCCCAGGTCTGGGGACTGAGAGTCAGGAGCTGCCTGCTCCTCGCTCCCTGGCGGGGGGTTCCCTCCCTCCACAGAGAATGTTGTCTGCCTCGGTGTAGCTCCCAGCTGCAGCGTGTACCGCGTCTGATGCCGTACGTCACTGAGCAAGAGTGTCCTTACTCCAAAAGTACCATATTTAAGTGACATTTGTGCAGAGACTGTACTGGCTTAGGAAGTGGAGTTCCATGTCCTGCAGCATGGAAGTCAGTAAGAACCCTGAACATGAGATTAAGCTCCTGGGGGAGTGATTGGAGAAATGTCTACTTTTAAAATACTTCAACTTCTAAGCACAAAGCTGCACACGGATGCATTAACTGAGAAGTAATGTCTGGTCACCCAGTTGAAAACTGAAATACATATGACCAGAATTATGATTACATGATGTACCTCAGCTTCTGAAATGCTTAATTACTAAGTCAATAACAGTGAAGCTGTAATGCTGAATTACATATTCATCTGTACTTAATGTTTTATTAATGTGCTTATATTAAACATTTTGTGCATAAATTTTATATACAGGAAGCATGTGCAGTATATATAGGATACCTACCTGCATATACGGGGACACATACATAAAAATTTATACGTGACACAATCATACACAGTAATAAAAATAATAGGTCAGATTAGAGAAGTACTTCCAAAGTGTTTGTCAGGAATGAGCATTTTATCTTCAAGTTTGCCAAAGTATTTTGTCATTCAAATTTCTAAAGTGAAATGGAAAACATGGATAAAACTTGAATCTTTAAAAATAAACTTCCTTGCAGAGGTTTTCAGTTAAGAAATCAAATGCTTGCTATTTGAATTTACAAAGAAAAAAAAAAGTAAGGATTGAACACAGAATGAGTTGTGCAAAGGAGACTTAAAGATTTTCATAACAATGACAAAAAGTATGATTTTTTTTCCTGTTGAAAAGGCAGCAGAAAGGCATTAAACTAGCAGGAAATTCAAAATAACGTGTTCTTAGAAATGTAGAGTACAACTGAGTACCCAAGAGTACAATACACTGGGACTTCTTCCTGAGGAAGGTCAAGTATCCAATTTTAACTCAGGTTGTGTGAGGAAATGTGAATTCTGCTGAATTCCACCACTAAGAACTACAAAAGTTTTTTTAAAATTTTTTTCTACAGGACTAGTGATGCACATTAAAAAAAAGTTGCTAATTATTGGCAGCAATAATTATACATTTAACAAGTTACCATTATACTTCAAAAAGTTCACACTAATGCATGAATAATTATTGGCCTAATTAAACATCCGATATTGCATCTACACACAAAAATGAAACATTAGTCTATTACGTGACAGTGTTTTTTATGTTAAATAAAAGGAAGGGGTAATTTGAATAACTAATGCCCAGACTGAATTTATTGCACTCAACTCACAAAAAGCAGGTAATTTCTATCCTTCAAAACATTTCAGAAGCATATTTCCCCCTCCCCTCTCTCTTTTCAGTGTACATTTTGGTTTTAAGTTGGGGTTTTTTTTTTTGTTTTTTTTTTTTTTTTTCCCCTCAAGGAAAATGTCAGGAACCAGGAGCTCCAGAAGCCTGAGGAGTCTGGGTTTGGTTTTGGGCAGGGGATAAGAGAAGTCTTGCACAGAAGTCTCCCTACACTGGGAATCCATCAGCTTTTGCATGTTAGAGCACAGGGTGCCTTAGTAGTGTTTAAGGATGTAGGAGCTGATGAAATCATAGAGTAAACAAGAACATCTTTCACTCAGACACAGAGATACATGATTGCAAACGTTTAGTAAAATTCTGTTTAGGATACAGCAATTCACAAAGAATGGCTGTTGATACAACGGCTTCCATCAGGTTGCTGCTTTTGTATTAATTTTCCTCCTACCATTGCACAAGGCATATAAAGCCAAGTTCTGTGATAATAGCCATTTATCTACACTGTCATTTGTACTTCAGCAATTAAGTAGGTTTAATTGCAGGAAGGAAGACAAAGCTTTCCTACCACCCTGCAAATATCATGATTTCGGAGTTTTCCATTTTTATTAACATCTGAATGAATCTCCTGGGCTGGGATTACTATTGCGCATTTGATCAAACACAACTCTAGGTCATCATCACTTGAATGTCCCCCTAACACTGGCCAATGACAGAAAATAGTACAAGCCTAAGAAGCAGACTATTTCTATGACATTTTCCCAGCTGAACTTTGTCCCTTTTCTCACCACTCATTACGGAGTTCCTTCCACACTAGACAGGCTGCATAGTCTCCCATAGAGCCTTGGAACCGTCCCTTTCACTGTAGCTTTTCAAGAATGCCTAAAGCTTTAGGAGAATTTATTTGAACAGAAATGCAAAACATTATTTGAACCCAGTTACAAAGCTGCTGCCAAACCCTAACCAGGCTGCATGGCTTTGTATTAGTCTGCACACCTCTTGTGTGTATATCTCTATGCGCCAGATCTTGAGAGAAACATTGGGATTTGCAACATTCCAGTGTGAAGCTACCTTAAATCTACATCTGCTGTTTACCAACTTGTACTCTGGTCCAAAAAAACACCAGCTATACAATAGCCCTGCACCCCTGAATTTCCTGTTGCTCTCCCCATACTGAGCAACAAGGCTTCAGTATGGGTATATTTAAAAATCTGGTTTAAAGCCTCTAAAAAAGCAGACTGGAAGCTCTATAGTATATTCACCTTAGAGTTTGCAGGACCAATACTGAGGCCATGCAGCCTCAGGTGCATTTATTGTACCAATCTCTAAATACATACATTTCCCTCATGCCCTGGGGCAAGTGTCTAGTAGGAATGTTTTCTCACCTGTTTCTAAAATGAAAGGGCATTGGAAAGACTAAGAGCCATACTCTTTCTTGCACTCATGGCAACTCTATTATGTGCTGAATAACTGAAATAACATCCTTAACAGCTGAAATTGAATCTTTCCATACTTGTATATACAAATTCTATCAAAAAAAAAAAAAAAAGAGTAGAAATTTTAAACTAACCTGTTCTTTCTACACTCGCCTTCCATCTCCTGATTATTCAGTAACTGTCATGGGCCCCAAGGATGCTCTTGAAATTGCTCCCTTAAATCTGCCTCCACAGCTTATTGGTGGCAGCATTTAGGGCTGCCCAGAGACAATCTCCTGAAATGCAGAGAATCTGAGAGAAACAAGACTCTGTACTGTAGGACCAAGAAAGGGAGAAAAAAACCAGAGACTTCTTTTGCTGGAATGTGCTTAAAATTTTTTTTCCAACCCCTGTGCAAAATCTAAGGTCTAGAAAGGCAGAGAATGCATCCCTTGTATTTATTTCACCTGAACACTGCCCTGTCCATGTCAGGGGTGCATTAGAGAACTGAGGAATGAACAAATTACCTCATTTTAGGAAATGCTCTAAATGAGGATCTGATACACTTCCTCGGGTTTCCGTGGGCTTTGAATCAGCCCGCATTTGCTTCATGATAATCACTTTGGTTGCACTTTTGTTACCCACAGCAGTACAACTTGAACACAGCTTTCAAGCTGAGCGTGAGCTCCATCCCTGGAGATGTTCAAGACCACATTGGATGGGGCTTTGAGTAAACTGGTCTAGTGGAAGGTGTCCCTGTCCATGGCAGTGGAGTTGGACCTAGATAGTCTTTAAGGTCCTTTCCAAGCCAAACCATTTTATGATACGATCATTCTATTATTCTGTGATTCTATCATTCTATCATTTTGCACTAATTTGTATTTCTTATTCTGAGGGGAGGGAAAAAGAATCATAAGGAATCATAAAGAGCACTGCTTCTGAACATTAATAAATAAATATCATTCTATGATTGGGACAGATCTTATTAAACACACAGTTTTAATTTAAACATTGATACTTAAATGCTTTCTAGAATCATGGAATAAGCAATGCTGGAGACATGTTACCCAACCCACTATGTTTTCTAGTGTTTACATTTTTATCACATATTTTGAACACATCAAGTCACATTACCATATTTTTAAGTTGAGCTAATAATGATGGAAACATGGGCTAATTGCAATACAATTTTTGTGGCATTCTATGTATAATACCAGAATACACTTTTTTCAACCAAAAGCTTCGAATGGGTATGCCAGAAACTATCCATCTGTAGAAAACACTCCTGGTTAAGAAACTTTTCACTAGTCTTTCAAAGTTAAGCAGATTACTGGAAGAAATATCCTCTCTGATTGCAGAATGGGTCAGCAATACTTACTAGTTTTTTGGGACTCAGTTTAACAGAGGGTGCTTTCGCTTAAGCCATTAGCAACTATTAAATTAATTATCTTCATTTTACATTGTATATAGCTGATGGAAAATGTGGGGGAAAGACAGTCTTCAAGGCATTAACCCCTTCACTCCTTTTGTGCTTGAAAGGAATTTGATGATTTCAGCTTTCTTCTTCTTAAATTTGCCTCCATTACGATTGCTTGCATGAATAATGGGTTGTAGAAACTGGCCCTTATATTGTAATGTAATCACAGATTGATTCAGCTCTGCAGTCAGCCACTCATCTGTGATGATCATCTCAGAGTCCTGCCAAGACTTTCTGGAAGGCTCTGTGCTAGCTCTCTACTGATCATAGAAACCACTAGAAAAAGTTTCTTATATATTATTTTGCACTAATTTTTATTTCTTGTTTTGAAGGGAGGGAAAAAGAATCATAAGGAATCATAAAGAGCACTGCTTCTGAACATTAATAAAATATCCATGCATACCATCACCAACCAAAACAAACACTAAAAAACTGCTGCTAAAAATCTGCTGCTGAGTTTGAAAAAAAAAAAAAAAAGGAAGAAGACTGAAAAAATAAGATTACAAGAAGAGAAATGTCTGTGGCTTGAAATGTGCATTTGGAGAGAAAAGGGATATCAAACGATCGGCATCTCTGAGAACAGTCCATTTACCAATGTCTAAACAGCTAATAACTGAATGTAAAAGTGTCTACTCAATGTAATAAAAATGTACTATTATATTATTTACTACAGCATAAACTTTAAAACATTAACATGAAGAAGGTAAACAGAAAACTGAATATTTACTACGTCAAAGACTAACCTTCCTTTCCAAAGTTTGAGTCAAATATTGCTACTAATAATACTGACAAGGATATTTCCCTTAGCGTGAGTGGAATTATTCTGAATTAAAGAGGGTATACAGAAGCACTGAATTTTGCTCTTCGTCTCTTGCTTTGTGATATCCACATGTGCTGATGTCCTCAAGCTTTGGACACCTGGAAAAGAGCTATGGGTTCGAGCTATGACTCTCAGTTCTGTGTATGGGGTGCCACAAAATCTTTTTATTTATGGTATACCTACCCCCCTAAAAGCGCCACTGCTATTTTCTTTTTCTGCAGCTTGTATGTGGTACTTTCAACAAGCATTGTACCCTAAAATGAAAAACACATCTCCTGGAGGCTGTATCAGCCAGTTTCTGCCTAGCACTTTTGTCTTAAAAGGTGACATAACACTTCAAAAGTGGGAAATAAACATTCATAAGGAATTCCAAAGAGGGAAGGACACGTGCAAGTGCAAATATGGAGTGAACTAATGTTTAACCACAAAATGACATCTTCTTAAAATACAGATCAACCCTACTATGAGGCATTAGCTAAGCAAGTAAATCTAAATCACACAAAGGAACCAGTGATAGGAACTCCTTGTATCTGCTCAATTTTTGACAATTTTTCTCCAAATTAGAGTAGTTTTCTACAGTGCTAATTAGAACCTTTGCTAGCATGCTTTCCAGATGCTTGCAATGTAGCATCAGGGGAAGTGCCAAAGGCTGCATCCAGACTGCTAAAGGTACCCACCTCAGACAGGTACCATAGACCCCATGTCAAGTAATGCAGACTGGCTTAGGGTCCATCTGCAGATGGTTTTCCTCTCTAGAGCAGACTGATTGTACATGTGCTTCAGACCACTCTGTCTGGAAATGTTCAGAATGTCATCTACAGCAATTTTGTCTAGGTCTCAGATGCAGGACAGTTGTACTCTGAGCACACCTCACACTCCTCATTCTATATTATTCACGAGATGATCATTTGCAAGACATACTGTTCTCCCCCAACTCAGATATCCAGGTAGTTTTACCCTGGGGGGTAGAGTGTCGTTGAGGGGTGGTGCAGCCCCAGATGTTGTCCTGCACTCTGCTCCCTGTCAAATCAGGGTACACCACCCCAGAACTCCTCTGCCTGCAGCACAGGCAATGCAATTTGACTGCAGCACTGATGACTGACTTTCTCATGTCAACATCTATGGTCCAGGCACTTTGACAGCTGAAAACTCTCTTTCCTAGGGAATGCCTCCTCTACCACACGAGTATAATTTTCTTCTTTAATGGTGGAGAAGACTTGCTGCAGCTAAGTTTCTAGTCAACCTGAAAGGCAGATGTCTTGTTAGTATAAACTAGGAAGGTGGCAATATAATTTTCATGGACTATGCTATGATTTTCTGAACAATTTGGGGGTCAAAGAATCAAGACTGAGATTCATTCTGGAAGTCAAGAATTCCCTGCATGTAATGTTGGATATTCCATGCCACAAAAATCTTTTAGAAGACTTTTATAATTGCACTCACTCTTCACACAGCTTATTAGACCAGCTGGATGCTGAATTTTGTACCAGCAGTCAGCAGTGTACCTCATGAAGTTACAATATCTGTTTTAGAGCCAGGGGCACAACATGACCTACAATTATTACAGGCCAAGAGAGGATCCGACTTCTCTTTGTAAGCAGTATTACTGACTATTCATATGAATTACTGCTCTCAGTGAGGAAGGTAAAACACAATGCCTTTTCACACCCAGAGCAAATAGCAAGCTCTCATATCCAACAGAAGTTCCAATCATATTTTCATTATGAATAATTCAATCCAGTTTTCCCCAAAATGGGGAATATCAATAATTCTCAGACTCTGGAAAGCTTTTCAAATTAACCCATTTTATTGCTGTAAGGCCAGACTGAAAATCTTAGTTGTATTTTACTGCCTAAGTCTTTCCAATGATCCTATCGGACTGCTTTTAGCATATGTTATCATTTGGTGTAAGTAAATCAATATTCAGTTGGTCATAAATTGTAGTAATAGATCAAATTTTACAGTGATAGTTCAGAAGTGAACTACATAGAAGTTCATCCAGTTTTGAAAACTGATGCAAGACATAAAGGTATTAAAATCTAAGCTTCCTTCTCATTACCTTAAAAAAGGTCTGAAATTTGGAAAACTTTCAATAATTTCTCATTATTCCTGTAGATTGCTCATAATTGGATCCAAGAATAAAGAGGAAAAAAAATCAAGCCAGTACTTAACTTGAAGTATTAACTACACGTTGTTCTCCTGTAAGCACTCAACAGTTCTCTTCTTGCTAAAATTATGGCAAATTGGAACCGTCATTCCCCTCTGAATTCATTTCTCTCCTCTTCCCTTCTGAAGACTGTTACATTTTGAAGTCACAAATGATTATTTATTTATTCCCCTATAAAATGCATGCATGGTCCCAAAAGCCAGAATATAACATTCTGTAGTACTCACAAAGGCAGTATTCATTATTACAAATTATTAGATCACTTAATCTTCTTTGCCAGTTCCTTGTTTGAAAAAAAAAAAAATCACAGCCCCCCAATGCAAGCCTAAAATACAAAACAATAAAAATAATGGTAATAATAATGATATGTTTGCTTGGTCTTTTACGGCACCGAAAACAAATGCCTGCTGACTTGTATTGCAGAGATATACACATTGCAAGTTGATACATGGCTGAGTCAGTCAACTTCTTACCCTGAGGATGCTCAGTCTGGGTAGAAAATGTTCATTTGTTTTTTAGGATCTGGAAAAAGCTACATGAATCAGAAGATGAAGCCATATTGTTCCTGCTTTGAGTTCTTTCCTTTAAGATAAAATAAAAGTCTCTCAGACCTTTGACTCTAGAGGCCTCTATAGTGAGAGTGGGATCTTTTGACTGGACTTGTTTCCTTTGTGCAACCAACCATGCATTGCCTGGAACAGAGAAAATGTACAATATCAGCCTTCAGGCTGACACCAAATCCCACGTGGGATACTCATCTTGCCCTAGCTTTGTAGCTTGCTTTAAGCTGTTTCTCAAATCCAGCTTCTGCTCCAAAGAGCTATTCATTCACCTGGCCTTTCTCATTAGTCCTTTCTTGTGTGTCAAGAGCTGTTTTGCTTCCATTACAGTCAATGAGAGTAAGGGTCAGATTACAGAGGGAATTTCTGAGCAAGAATAGACAAAAGCGAAGCCATGCTCTGCATTCTCAGTCACCCAAATCATCATTATACAAGTGACACAATAAAATACTAATTCGTCTCATTCTCCTGAAAGAGATTATGATCAGAGGTGATGAGTTGTGCATGTTCTCAGAAATCCTTAAAATGGTGGTGAAATGGGATTAAGCTCCTAAAACCTCCTGGAGTGAAGTCAATTTATTTACTTCAGCTGCTACTCAACTGGAGTTGAATCAGGGAACTTCCTATTTCAGGTCTGTACACTGAAAATAACATATTCCTGGTAGATGTAGATCATAGTTGGAAGGGACACATAAGGATCATGAAGTCCAACTCTTTACTCCTCACAGGACTATGTAGAACAAAATCATATGAGTAAAAGCATCATTCAAATGCTTCTTGAACTCTGACAGACTCTGTTCTGTGACCACTTCCCTAAGGAGCCTTTTCCAGTGACTGATCACCCTCTTAGTAAAGAATCTTTTCCTAATGTCCAGTTCGAACTTCTCATGATATAGCTTCATTCCATTTCCTCATGTCCTCTCACTGATCACTGGGGAGAGATCAACACCTCCCCCTTCACTGTCCCCCTTGAGGAAGTTGTAGACTGCAATTAAGCCACCCCTCAGACTTTGCTTCTCCAAGCTGAACAAGTCAAGTGACTTTGGCTGCTCTTCCTAACTCTAGCCCTCCAGACCTTTCACCATCTTGGTCACCCTCTTCTGCACCCACTCATACAGTTTGACGTCCTTCTGATATTGAGGTACCTAAAGCTGCACACAGTACTCAAGGTGGGGGCACACCAGTGCAGTGTGGAGTGGGATAATCACTTCCCTTGATCAGGATAATCACTTCCCTTGATCAGGTAGCTTTGATGTGCTTAATGCACCTCAGGACATGATTGGCTCTTTTGGCTGCCAGGGCACACTGTTGACTTGTATCCTACCTGCCATCAACCCAGATTTCCAGATGTCTTTCCCGGGGCTGCTCTCTAGCTTCTTGTACCCCAATTTATAAGTAGAACCAGGATTACCCTATCCCAGGTACAGAATCCAGCAATTGCTCTTAAATTTCATAAAGTTGGTGGTTGCCCAACTCTCTAGTCTATTCAGAATGGTATGCTCCAACCTTTTGCCAAATACGCACATTTTAGAATTCTTTGCATGCAAGGAAAGACTTTGAATAAGAAAGAATGCATCTTCATATCTTAGGAAAAATCTATGGTAACTGATGTGGTGACATTGGAATCTAACTCACTTAAAATACTATTGATTCTTTGGGTATCTTCAGAAAAAATGAGTGGTGGAAATCGCAAACTGGGCCTTCTTTCACTTGTAGGAAGTCTGTGTAGTCCTGCAGCTTTGTCAGTGTTACCATCGACTAGATTAGATAGTCATAGAGTTCATTATGATTTAATTAGTGTGTAGCAACAAGAGTATACCCATACAAAACACTCCTTAGCAGCACTAATCATTATTTTACTGTATCATCATATTATTTCTTACAACACCTGAGGGAGTCAAAGTCAAGACCAGTGTCTAAAATAGCAAAATATGCAGGTTTTTACAGTGTGAGAAATGCAGATGGTGTCTTGGGGTCTTTGGACTTAAATTCTGAGATAAGACCCTGTTGGGAGCAATAGTGACATTTGTAACATCTTCTAGAAATATTCTTAGAAAGGTCCTCTAATTATTCACTTGCTCAGTCTTTATTTTACTGTGAAATGCAGTAAACTTCAGGATTTCAGCACAATTTATTTTCTGCCACCACTATGCTGTAGAATCACATATGAAAAACAGGTAAATCAATTTTGGAAGTCTGCATCTGAAATGTTGGATCAATCTATTTTGGAAGTCTGCATCTGAAATGTTGGATCAATCTAATCAAACCAGAACAAGGTAGTTAGCTTGATCTTCAGGAAAGAGTTGTGAGATAGCTTCCCCTTCTACCTCCTTTGTGAGGCAAAGGCAAAACCAGCTTGTTAAATAGGCTGAAATTCCTAACCTGTTCTTTCACTCCCACTCTTCCAGTACCTGTTAGTGCATCAGACAACTATGCAGAAGCTGTAACACATGCTATGTAACATACGTTGGGAACATACAGTGAAAGAGTCTTATTAGTTAGTTCTATTAGTAGAAATGTGCAGGAGCAAAATAGCTGAATTTTGGGTGTGGGGCATTACACATCCCACTGAGATGCACAGAGAAAATTCACGCCTCTTTTAAATGCTGTCACAGTGTAGGCTAGGGAGGATAATACAGCACTGGGTTACACAAAGATCAAGTACTGTGCAACCAGGAAAGCTGGAAACTTAAGCAAAACCACAAAAGCCTAATTTCTGAAGCTAATTTTTGCAACAAGGTCTGGCTCCCATGTCACTGGTTTGCTGAAGAATCTCAGAAGATAGACAGCTATGCAAGTACAGTACATTACAGGTCTTCACAAACTTCCCACAGAAATCTGCACTGAATAGGGAGACTTTGGCCCTTGTGCACCTCTTCATTTCTTGCACCTGTTCCCCATTTCCAGAAACAAATAGTAGAAGTTATGAAGGACCACCCATAGAGATGGCATTCCTTCTTGTCCCATTTGCCACCTAAGTCAGAATCACACTGAAATCCACAAGTGATGCAGGCTCCTCTCTGGATTCAAATATAATACAATGGGAAGAAAGAATTAAAAGCAGAACCAGGCAACAAAAAAAAAAAATTCTAACATCCCTGAAGAGAATACAAGACCTGAAAATGAAATCTTGAAAACTGCATGATTTCAAGAACAGACTTTTAGGCTCCTCTGTTCAGACTGGGAAATCAAGGTGAGCCACAGAGCAGAACACATTGGGCTGGTGGTCCTAGAGGCAAAGCTTAACACGAGAAGTTCTTTGCAGAATCCAGTCTCTAACTCTTGCTTATCTAGCCAGTAAGGGGAAAAATCAAGTGCTACTCCTCACACATAGGCGTTATTTTCCCCATGAGTAACCAATAGGGAGGAATTTGGCAGCTTGGGCAGGACTGTCACCCCTGCAAAACCTACTGAACTGCAAAACAACTTTCCCCCAGGGATTCTGAGGTACTTTTAAATTGTCTAAACTGAACTAATGTCACCAGCTGCACTATTCAGAACTGCAAAAAGCCTTATAGTGCCTAGCCATCTATCAGCAACTCAGACATGGCTTTTTCAGAGATGAATTTAAGTTGGATGAGTTGGAATTTGAGAATGCATGGATTTTCCCTGCCTCAAAAATTTAAAATTTAATTAGACAATAACATCCCACTGCTTTATTGCTGCCAGAAAACAAAATGTAGAAGATGGGAAAAATATATTGATAGTTTTTCAAACACTAGACAATCATGGATTGGTTCTTGGTCTAACAAGTCAAGTGGAAAAAACCCCACACAAAAGTGAATGAGCTGCAGTCTTATGTAATTGTAGCTATACAGAAGACATATTTTATTCCTGTCCTATTCATGTGACCAGATCTCCCTGCCTACCACACTTTATATTCCATATGAGATTTTCTGACTGTATAAGGCTAGCATATATAACCTGACATTTCATGTTCCTGAATTCTCTTCCCCATTCCCAAGGTACAGAGAGGTTCTGATAGTCTAGAACAACCAGAGGTCCATCTGGGATCTAGTTATCACTGTCCTAAATTAAGCAGCCCACAAATTCAACATATTTGTTCCAGAAGGCAAAATAAAGAAGGAATGGAAAGGTGACAGAAATTCATTCTTGCCCACCTAAACAAAAGGACAGGCACATTCTCCACATACACATGAAGAAGGAAATACATATGACATCTACCCACTTATTTTAGACTGTGAAGTCTAGTGACACTGTGAGGTCTATGGAAGACCTTGATGTATCATAATGAGAGAGCAACTACACAAACATATCAAGAGCAATTTTGCCCTGTAATAGTTTATAACACAGCTCGAGGAACACCATGCAAAGGATGCAGAGTCAAGGGTGACTTGCTTAAATTCAGAACCAAAACACTTATAACCACCAAAGGCTTGAGCCTCAGCTAATTAACTCTTTTGAGTGGTTAGATTTGTTTTCTCATGCACAGTGCAATATCTTGTTTTTGGAAACAAAGTTATTGAACTTTCATTTGATTATCTGCAAAATTTTACGAGAAGAATCAGCTTCACTGATACTATCCCTTAAAGGCATGATCTTGATCTTTTACTTCTTTAAAATGAAGATATTGCTTTAAGGAACTGAGCTTAATTCACTTGCATAAAAGGAGCACTAAATCAGAATCCAGCACCTATTCTTTTGAAATAGACAGAATTTCTCTTTCTTTGCAGAGAGTACTAAATGCTTTATTTTCCTTAGCTGATCATTCCAATTAAAAATGTCTACGAATCACATCATATTAATTAAGTTTTATGCAGAAGTACAAGCATATCTATTTTAATTATTGATATATATAGCTTGCACAAGCCCAGTTATAAATATTGATCTGTTTGGATCATTAAATTTAATGTAGATTTAAAAATAGAATTATTAACTTCAATAAAACTTAGATTTTAGAAAAGCAATTTCAGGCTTCTAATACAGCAGCCGTCAGCTTATGGCAAGCCAGTTGGATTGCAGAAGAAACAGTAAACTATGAGGCTGCTTTCCACAGCAGCTTCTGAAATAGAGATTACTATCATTCAGCTGTTAATAAGATTCATGTTTTCTTCTGCTAGTTTTCTAGTGACAAATTGGCTTAAAAGAATCACTGCAAATGGATAGCGTAGGGCATGTTTATTAGGTTATATGAGACCATTAATCTTAAACATAATATGAGTTCTTGGCCACATACAAAGTCACCACTGTGAATGGCACTTGCTGTTACAGCCATGCTTGATCTCAGGGACTTCTGTGCTCTGTATCATCTAAGACTTGCTGGAACTGTACTTTTGCAACAGTCAACCAAACCCTATAGACAACAAAGTCACTGAAAGGTTAATGACTATTTATCTGTCAATATCTTGCAAAGAAGGCAGGAAACTCAGGTGGTAAGAGAAGCATGCACAATGAAAAGAGAAAGGAAGAAATAAATTCTACTTTTCCAGCAAAAATTAAATCTGTCTGTGCACATCGAGGAGCATTGCGGCAGAGGCAAAGGCCTTGGCATACTGCTCCAGAACTAAACGGAGTAAGGTGTGTTCCCTAAGGCAGAAAGCTGGTAGCCCTTACTCCTAGAAAATGGCAGCTTAAGGATCCTGCACCTCCTTTCAACTTCCAGACTCTGTTGTGCAGGTACGTGCAGTACACAGTCTGGAAGACTTGACCTGTCACATAGAAAATTAGGTCTCTATTGAAAATAAAATTTTAAAGTAGTGTAAAAGAAAATCTGGACAAAAAAATATTTTGGGGGATTTGAGCAAAGTTTACTGATATTGACTACAATGTCTGGAAAGGTGGTATGCGGTTGGACATTTCATGTGTTATTTTCCTTCCTCTCCTTGCCAACTGAATTTGCCATCTATTTTGTGGAAGTGCTAGT
Source organism: Cuculus canorus (assembly GCF_017976375.1). Classification (NCBI taxonomy): domain Eukaryota; kingdom Metazoa; phylum Chordata; class Aves; order Cuculiformes; family Cuculidae; genus Cuculus; species Cuculus canorus. The sequence continues at coordinate 116,202,738 of NC_071401.1, read as the reverse complement.
GATACAGTATAATTTACATTTTCTCTGTTCTCCTTAAGGCTTTGGTTGATCATGACCAGAGCACAGTGCATACAAGATTCAGATCACATAGAATGCAGAGTGATACCAGAGTTAGGAGTGAAACCAAGATGGAAACTTGAGTTTGTCCAAGCTCCATCTGCAGTAGAACTGGTATCAACATCAATGACTGGCAAAGAAGACTCAAGGAGAGCTTTTCTTATGATTTGTAGGGTGGATGTAGTAGGACAAGTAATAGCTCTCCTTCTCACATATGACTCTGAGTAAAGAAATAAGGTAGCAACAGAAGCAACCTGCATTGACTCTCCCACATCTGGTACAAAACAAGAGCTGAGGAGCATCCTCCAAGTCATGTGGATGACTCCCACATCAGACTGGTGCCAAATCTGCTTTGAAACAGCTGAGCACACTCTTTTGCTCAGGGTGGAATGAGAAAAGCCAGTCTTGCCCTTGTGTAGTCTAGCATTCAGCATATAGCAAGTGGAAGCTCACAAAGTTTCCTATTTGCTCAGCTACTGTCATCCTAAAACACTCCAATATGAATAAATGCTATTTAAATTGATACTGTGTATTCATAAACCAAATTGGTTTAAAATTTATTACATGTTGAGGCTCACTGTGGCAAGACCGAACACAGCATGCAATTTAAAAAAAAACAAGCAAATTTTCTTAAAATAATCAAGCATTCAATAATAGAAGTTTATTGTTGCTTTCTTTATTTGTTGGTGTGTGGGAGGGATTTTTTTTAATCTTTCTCTTACAAGCTCAACTGTGTTGAATAACCATCAGAAGGATTTGGGAGTCTGCTTTACTAACTTTAGTAATAATTCGAATTGACTTTGTCTTGATTTGTATCTGTATTGCAGCATATTCATCTCCACACTTCTTGAATTGCCCACTTGCATAAGAAAATACACTCTAGAATATGGATAATAAAGACCATAATAGCTTTGAGGGATTTTTAAAAGCTAAGAGACATTATAATCTTCTTTCGCTGTAGTAGTTGCATACTTCAAATGTAGACAATGTTTGCTTTACAATTATTAATTATTATGGCTGCCAGATGCAATTAAGGAACAGCTTGTGCTCTTCCTCTGGCTTCCTTCAAACATTTGCCACATAAGATGTTATTGAAATAGCTAAATTAAGAGGCTAGCACTTATATGTTTTTTACTCCCAAAACCCCTAAAATAGTTTGCAAAATAGAAGCATTATTGACCTATATCTTTGTAAGGAGGAGAAGCAAGGGACAGAGATATTCAGGCAAAATTGTTCACCCATTTGAGGTGGCTCCACTTGTAGGCATTGCATGTGAAGAGTACAAGCCTTTTCAAAGGGCTTTCACAGCACAGTGAAAGGATTTTCAAAAACCTTTCAACAAGCTCCCTCTAAAAAGACTTCTAATAAATATATTCAAAAATGTCCCAGAAAAAGGAGGGAAGAGTGAGAGGACAAATTTGTTAATGCTAAATTATTCAGAAGAGTGGAAATGAAAGGATGCTATAAAGACATACAAGAAGATGGCATTGCAGTGGAGGATAAAATGAAAGATGAAAGCAGTATTGGTAAACAGGTAGTGGTGCACCTAGAAGGCACATTTTAACTTGACGTGTGCAAGGATGGGCTCTGAACTAGCTGCTGCATCTCTGGAATGACAGCTTACGGTTACAGCAGCTGGTTCCATGAAAACATCGACTGGCCCAAGAAAAACAACCAGGATGCTAGGAATTATCAGGAAGGAACAGAGAACCAAGATGAAAATGTAATTATTCCCTTGTATAAACTCATGCTGTGCCCAGAGCTCAAAACTAACAGCAGTTCTGGATTTCTAGTTAGAAAGGCTGTAGGATGAGAAAACATACAGATAAAGGTTCCACACAGTAAAGAACAGGGTTCAAAGTAGAAACAACTAGATTAAGATTCTCTTGCAGAGGAGAGAGACAAACAAGTGTAGATGTGACACAAATGAATAGAAATGTCAATGACATTGAGAAGATCATTAGGAAATTATTACTCTGTTTTTTCACAGTGCAAGAAGTAGGGGCAACGAAATTATCAGGTAACAGGCTGAAAACAAATAAAAGAAGGCACTTCTACAAGCTGCACGTTTGAAAAGGAGAGATAAATTCCTTGCTCAAGACAGACTGTTATATACTGTTAATTCCTACCAGTTCAAAAAGCAACAGAACCAACTCATGGAAATAAGTCCACCAAGGCTGTTAAACCCAGAAATAATATTTATAACCAAGGAATTTGTTAAAATATAGGTTGCTGGATCTGGGAGAAAATGCCAGGGAAACGCCATTGCATACTTGCCCTGTTGTTACATCTTCCCCAGGCATTCAGTACTTGACTACTGTCAAAAACCATATACAGACTAGATGTAATTTACATCCCTCAAAAAATGCTTCAGAAATCTGAAGATGGCCTCTACAAATACAAATATTTGTGCTGATATAGGTATTTGTGTTGTTCATTGTGGTCAGTGGGCTTGCCCAAAGAAATGCAGTGGACAGATCCCTGATGGAGTTTGATGACACAGACAATGCCTTTGTCTATGAGTGATTTAATTTTTAGAGGAAGGATGAAATCTTGCTGCTGTTGAAATCAGCAGGAATTTTTGCACTGCCTGCAGGAAGTAGGATTTCACCTGCATCCGAAGGCAGAAGTACCCCCAACATGTCAGGCTTCCTCCTGGTGACTGCCTGAATATTCAGCATGAAATGATAAAGAAATTTTATAAGCATAGAGCTTAGCAGCATGCTCTTCAACACAACATGGGGGGAAGAGTTTGAGAACGATAGGCAAAGTCACTGTGGAATTGGTCTGCTACAGTCACTCTTACCAAAACGTTGGCTCTGTTTTAACATTCAAATAGCTGAGGTTGTAAAGCAAACCTGATTTTGTATCTTAAACAGGGAAATGGAAAATGTTTTATAGGTTTTCATGATTTATTTGAAGATTATCATGAAGTGAGATTTTTCATTTTGCAAAGACTCTAAACCATAAACCTTTTAAGACTACTGACAGTCATCACAATTTTTTCAGAGAATTATCTGGTTTATATTTTCATCAGAACTGAAAGTATCAGAACTTAAGTAAAAACCTCACTCTTCTAATGAAGAACTGTTCCTAATTGAACAAAGCCTCCCTGAAAAAAATCATATTTATATGGATTCTGTCAGCATATTTTCTTTGGTCATTTAAAAATGGAATTATTCAAAAGATACCTTGATTTTTAGAATGGAAAATGTTAGTGGATTTCAAGTCACATTTGATACAGTACTGCTATAGGGGCTGAAACATAGAGTTGCAAACCACAGAATGAGTAATCAACCCGGTGCATCAATATGGATTTGTCATATTAATATTTACTTGATCCATATAAACACAATAAAAGAATGAAAACAGAATCACTGCTCATTAGGAAATCACTCTCTATAAGGAAATGTTTTCTGCACACACTTGACATAGTCCCATTTATTAGTGAGAGATATTTCAATATTTCTTTAGGAACGGCAATCTGCCTAATTGTGGCTAAGCAAAACAGTCGGAAGGTGCTAAGATGCAGAGAGATTTTTGGCCATGACAATTCATGAGATAAACTAATCTCTCCTTGATGGATTAATTAGATTTTTGGACTTTAAGTCTAAATTCAACAGATGAAGCTAGTTCACTGGAAGTTTTAATAACAAGAAAGGGGAAATGAAAAGAACTGTATAGTTAATCATTGTAACTAGACAGCTGGAAAGGCAGAGACAGTTTGCACTTATAACAACTTAGATCTCACGAAACCGTGTAATGGAATAAAAACCTTAACAAAGAATTAAAACAAAGATGGAGGACTTTAATTGAAAACTTGATCAATTAGCACAGAGGCCATAAGAAGGAGGCAACTGAGCATGAAATTTGATTAAACAGAACCATACGTCCTACTTCATTTTCAGCGATGTCACGAAACTGATGACCTTGAAAAGAGAAGACATTAGAAGAGTGTAAAATAGCAGTTATCTCAATGCTGGTTAAAATAGAGAACTGATAATAAATATTGTACAGTAAGGAGGCCTTAAATGAAAATCACATACATATTCAGAATGGAGAGATGGGTACTCATAAATTGCAGTAATTGACATGCAATCTAAATTTATTACAATGGATCTAAGCAGAAGGAATGTGAGAAAGTGCCGTAACTTCACAAATTTGACAAACAGAGCAGATTACACTCTAGTGAGCTGACTAGTTGGGTAATTTTTTGACAGTTGGCATGACTCTACTGCATCTAATGCAGTTGATTTTTTTGTAGTCAGTAAAGCATATTGAATTCTAAAGATACATTCAGCATCTACAGCAGCACAGCACTGGAGTCATGGTGTAATTCTTCTCATTTTTGCCCCAAAATGAAATCACAAAAAGGCACTCCTTCACCCATGTGACATTGCCATAAACCTATGGAGACATTCCTCCTTTGACAGGTGAGGTAATAGATGAACTTGATACACTTCATTGAAAACAATAATGTCTTTATTCCTATCGCAGAGATGTTTGGCTCCATGATTACTCTTACAGAACACTACAGTACACATTACCCAGATTTAAGTCCATATTCTCATAGCACTAAATACAATTTAGCCATGTTTTTACAGCTATTCAGAGCAACCCAACAACGTGTGGCTTATGCCTGGAGCTGCATTTCAACTTCATCATAGCTAAGAATGGACAACCAGTGCCTTTCTGATATAAAACCTACTGGAAGACTAATGAGAACTTATCCTCAATGATGGTTGAAAATGGTGACCTCATATCAACAGATGAGGAGAAGACTGAGGTACTCAACAACTTTTTTGCCTCAGTTTTCACTGCCAACTGCTCTCCTCACCCCTCCTGGGTCAATGGACAACAAGATGGTGCCCAGGGTGGAAAAGCCCCCTCCATTGTAGAGGAGGATCAGGTTTGTTACCACCCAAGGAACCTGAACATATATAAGTCTATGGAGCCTGATGATATGCATCTCAGAGTCCTGAGGAAATTGGCTGATTTAGCTGTCAAGCCACTCTCCATGAGATTTGAAAAGTCATGGCAATCAAGAGAAGTCCCTGATGACTGGAAGAAGGGTAATATTTTCTCCATTTTTAAAAAGGGTAGAAAAGACAATCCTGGGAGCTGCCAACCTGTCAGCCTCATCTCTGTGCCTGGGAAGATCATGGAACAGACCGTCCTAGAAGCTATGCTAAACTACATGGAGAACGGGGAGGTGGTTAGTGGCAGCCAGCATGGCTTCACCAGGGGCAAATCCTGTCTGACCAACCTAGTGGCTTTGTATGATGGAGTAACCACAGCAGTGGACACGGGAAAACCAGCAGATGTGATCTGTCTGGACTTCTGTAAAGCCTTTTACACAGTCCCTCACAACATCCTTCTCTCTAAATTCGAGATATGGATTTGATGGGAGGACTGTTTGGTGGATAAGAAATTAGTTGGATGGTCGTATTCAGAGAGTAGTAGTCAACAGCTGAGTGGTATCCCTCAGGGGTCCATACTGGGACCTGTGTTGTTTAATATCTTCATCAATGATATAGACAGCGAGATTGAGTGCAACCTCAGCAAGTTTGCAGATGACAGCAAGATGAGTAGTGCAGTCAGCACACTGGAAGGACGGGATGTCATCCAGAGGGACCTGGAGAAGCTGGAGAAGGGGGCCTTTGTGAACCTCGTGAGGTTCAACAAGGCCAAGTGTGAGGTCCTACACCTGGGTCAGAGCAATCTGTAGTTTCAATATAGGATGGAGGATGATGTGATTGAGAGCAGCCCTGTGGAGAAGGTCTTGGTGGTGCTAATGGATGAGAAACTTGACATGAGCCAGCAACGTGTGCTCGCAGCCCAGAAGGTCAACTGTATGCCTCACAACATCAAAACAAGAGTGGCCAGCAGGTCGAGGGAGGTGATTCTGCCCCTCTATTCCTCTCTCGTGAGACCTCATCTGGAGTACCGTGTCCAGTTCTGGAATCTTCAACATAAGAAGGATATGGACACATTGGAACGGGGCCAGAGGAGGACTGCAAGGATGATAAGAGGACTAGAGCACCTCCCATATGAGGACAGGCTAAGAGAGTTGGGGTTGTTAAGCCTGGAGAAGAGAAGGCTCTGAGGAGGACCTTCCAGTACCTGAAGGGGGCTACAAGATTGCTGAGGAGGAACTTTGTAAAAAGGTATGTAATGATAGGACTAGGGGTGAATGGCTGTAAATTGGAAAGGGACAGATTTAGACTAGACATAAGGAGGAACTTCTTCACAATGAGAGTGGTGAAACAGTGGCACAGGTTGCCCAGGGAAGCTGTAGATGCCCCATTCCTGGAGGTATTCAGGACCAGGTTGGATGGGGGCTTGGTCAGCCTGATCTGGTGGGAGGTGTCCCTGCCTATTGCAGGGGGGTTGGAACTGGATAATCTTTAAGGTCCCTTCCAACCCAAACTATTCTATGATTCTATGAATAAAGATTCCCCTTTAAAATTTTTGGGCAACATGGACTGAGAGAGAGACACTGTACAGGTTCAGTGCCTTATGTCATGTGGCCATGGCACTTTGATCCTCTACAGTGCGCCTTAAAATTAGATTTACTGTCATGTGGAAATACAGCTTAAGTGATTCTGAGGTGGATTTCTTCCAAAGTGGCATGTCTTTTCAGCCATGTAATGCCAACAGGATTTGGATGAGGTCTACACAGAGTGCTTTTGAGAGTCACAATTACAGTAAATTCCAAAATAAAACAATAGCAAATACATAAAAGTAGTGTGGTGGTTTTAACATCACTGCTTTCCTGAGGAAAACTATTAAAATAAATTTTCTTTATAAGAAAATAATAAAAAAAAGTTATTAGCTTGAAGAGCATTTACAGCTTGCCCTACCGCTTTATACATACTGCTGATCTCTTCAATTTAAACAGAAGAGATTGCAGAAGAATAATATTCGTATCATGTCATTTTCTGCTATGATGTCAAAAAGGCGAAGAAAGAATATCTAATTTTATTTATGATGGCAGAAAGCAAAAGGAATTTCTGCATTGTCCTTAGGAGTAAGTGTTGCCTCGTGCTCTATTGAAAAGCACTAGATCTGTTAAACACAATGAACTAGGTTGCCCACTAACTGTTCCCATTAGTGCTTCTTGCTTTACTGAGTTACCTCCCTCCTCTAAAAAGAAAGGGACAAGCACTGGTGTAACACTGCTTTGCAGTGGTCAGAGTTCCAATACATCGTGTCCTAGGGTATCAGTGCCAAGCACATGGAGCTCTTGCAAGTATAAGGAATGTTTCATTCACAAGCTGTGTAAATCATTCACAAGCAATTTTGCTTTTAATATATTCTCTTATTTTTAATTCTTTATTAAAGGTACCACCTAATTTTTTTGGCTGAAAATTTCTTAGTCTGACCTTTTGGGGTACTTCCTAACCCACTGTTCCCTAATTCTGTAAGAGACAGAGAAAGAAAGCCTGCAAACACTGTGCATGCCTTCTGATATATTTGCTTGCAGTTTCCTTGGACTGTATCAGTAAGGATCTTGATATTCCATCAAGGTTGTTTTATTTTCTTATCTTCTGTTCCTATTCTGTTTGCTTAGAACCTTCCCTCTCCAAAGAAATGAAAGGCATCACCATCCAGTCTCATAAACCCTCATCTAAATAATATCAACACACAAGAAGGAAGAGCATTATTTATGCAAACTGATTTTACTTCCTTTTTTTTTTTCCAATGAAGCTTACACCAATTAGTATTAGTCTGACTTCTTGGTGTCCATTTGATCTTTCTCTTTTTCCTTTCCTTTCCTTTCCTTTCCTTTCCTTTCCTTTCCTTTCCTTTCCTTTCCTTTCCTTTCCTTTCCTTTCCTTTCCTTTCCTTTCCTTTCCTTTCCTTTCCTTTCCTTTCCTTTCCTTTCCTTTCCTTTCCTTTCCTTTCCTTTCCTTTCCTTTCCTTTCCTTTCCTTTCCTTTCCTTTCCTTTCCTTTTAGCATCCAGTTCCTTTCTAAATTCAGTATTATGCATGAGAGGCATAATGCATTTATTCTGAGATAGTACTACTTTAATTCATTGCACTAAACAAAACGCACTGCTAAATACTACTACTTTTGACAGTCAAGTGGGATATGAGAATAAACACTGAAATATTAACATTCGTGGGCTACTAGTAGAAGATGCTGTCTTCTAATGCAACCATCTTACAAAAGAAAAAACCAAGGAAATCAAGACTTGGTGCTCTAAAAGAAATAAACAAGCATAATAGATCAGTAATTCACATTCCTCAGAATTCATAGGCACCAGGAAGAGATCACCACCAGGTTTTAAGTGTGCACTGCTGATGCCTGGGCATAGACACAGAACAAGCCCTACAGTCAACTCCCAGAAGGCACTTTTCTTATTAACCACACCCAGCTTTTGCACTGGCCAGCAGCTACTCATAGGCAGCAGGTCCCAGAGAAACGCAATACAAGTATATGAGAAAAACCTCTCCAGAAATCTCTTTGCTAGCAGAAATCACAAAATGAATAGAGCATGTACAAGGAAGATCATCAGACGCACAGAGTGTGCACACAATCAGCACAATCATCCGTCTCCACTAGACAGGTGCCTACAGAGTATACACACTTACAACACGAGCATGTGAAGTGTGAAGCTCCTTGTTCTTGGTGACAGGCACGCTAACTAGCTTCTTCTGCCTATAGACAAAGCCCAGAGAGGAGGAATCACCAGCATTTTCCTCTGGAAGACTATACAACCAATATTATTATTTGTTTCTTTGCTGAGGACTTGTTGCATTCCTAAGCCACTGAGTGGACTCTTTCTGTGGATTCCACATGGTAGTTCTGATATAAGAACATCATATAGATTTTTTAGAACTGGTGAGGTTTGCTACAGGCATTAAAGTTTCTATTATAAGAAAATGGAATGCTCCAGCATTGTTGGGACAACAAAAACCCATGAATCAACACAAAACACTCTTTCCAAGAAGAAGATGGGAAAGGAAAAAACTGGGCTTGGGAATGAGAAAAGAAGGAAGAATAAGTTCAGGAAAGTGCCTTCCAACCAAAACCATTCTAGGATTAGTTCTCCATAAGTTCTTTTACCCTGAAGCCCATTTTGCTGTGGATCCTGTGAACGACACAGATGAGGAACAGTCGTATTATATTTTTCAACTCTTCTGGTGCATCAGCCAAACATCAATCATTCTCATTCACAGCTCTGGTGGACAAGGGGAAGACAAAGGTCCTAAAATCTTGGTGCAAGTCCACGCAGAACCAGAATAAAGACTCCCAGTCTTAAGTCTATTACCCTTCAAACCCCAGCCTGCCTTGTATCCAAAGCGCGCTCAAGGGAACGCTATTGCAAAGCTCATTTTATCCTCTTCAAACCCTGCAGATGCAAACAAGTCTTAGAAGTGTATTGAAGTTGCATGCAGCCAGTCAGCGTAGGAATTCTAGGCAGCCTGGCTGGGAATCTCCAGCCAGCAATGCAGATGGACAGACAAGCTATGCCTACATCATCAAGTAATGTGGGCCAATAAGGGAAGATTTATAGACTTAAACAGCTGGTGTTTAGGAACTGATATTTGCACTAGCTGCACTTCAGAAAGCTTTTGCTTCACACTAGTTCTAGTCTGGCCTCATGCATTGAGCTCACTGCCTTTGAAGCATGACTGGAGTATGCCTTCTTGTTTAGTTTCATCCAAAAGAAATCTACTTTGAAAGTGGTCCATGATGTGAAAGCTTGCTAAGCGTGGACAATGAGGATACTTACTCCAAAACCAGTCCAAAGTAAACCACTAATTTCAATGCAACCATGAAGTTTTTAGAAGAAAATTCCAGGAGCTTTAAGATTTCATGTCAGCTTACTGACATGAACTGATTTTGGTGTTTTTCCACTGACTGTAGCAGCTTAAATACTTCTTATTTGCAAAGCTTGATTGAAGGAAAATATATAATGTAAGTCTAGCAATACTCCTGATGATATCTGACACCAAATTATGTACCAATATCAATTTAGAAAAGGGGGTTATATCTCACTGCTTGTTTAAGCTGTGTTCTTGAGTAGAATCAGATATCTTGGCTGTAAAATATGTAATAATTATGTGGGATCTTCAGTACGAAACTGTAAGGTGAAATAGGTAAATGAGACATTTCAGATCTCAGTTTTCTGCATTCATCTTTTATCACATCTTTCCATTTCAATTTAACTTCTAGTGAAGTTCAACTTTTCTTGCCAAACCTGAAGTAGGTTTATCAAACTTTTAGCCAACAAATTTGTTCATTTTGCTGTTTAGTGATGCCACTGTACCTTGACCTTGCACTGTGGATTTGCTTAACTGGTAATTTACTAATCTTATTTATTATTTCAAAATTATCACCATTACTTTTAAGATGTTACTTGAAACAATTTGAGTATGACTTGCACAAATTCTCCTTTTCAAGTGGGTACAGCAAGTAATTTGATTTTTCCCACTCATTTTTACCTACCATAAGACTTTAATTATAGTAAGTCTTCTGAAAAATTCAAGACCTACAGCTATAGTTATCAACTGCAGCTTCCAATTTACGATTCACCATTTCTGGCATACCAGACTTAAAACACTCTGCAGCTAATTTTCCTAGATGCTGAATGCCCATAGTTGCCGGTGGCAGCTGCTTGATGCTAGTTTGTCTTGAGATTGGCAGAGGGACAGCATGCTAAGCATTAGTGTACATATAGCTGCAAGATAATATTACCAATGGCCCTTTGTCAGCCCAGTGCTGAGGGAATTTGGTATAATGAGTAGACTGCACAAGTTAGGAAGTTAGTATGGATTTGAACATATGCCATTCCACAATAGCTCTCTGTGAGACATTTATTAATGTCACAAATATGAATGAAGTTACCTCAACCCATCTTGAAAGACACTAAGCTTTCAAAATAGCTTTGAGAGCTGAAAAGCTTAGAAAGTGCATTTCTCAGTTAGCTATCTCTCTTCTTGCTCATAAAAATGTCTGAAGAAGGAGGTAGTTTGGCGTGCCTAGCTTAAGGCTGGATTTACTGGTAAGAAAATTCATCTGTACTCTCACTTGTCATTCTATACTCTCATTGTACTAATATTACTCAGGATCGTTCTTGCATTTCCAAAACATATGACCAGACATGGTCACACAACCAATTCCTTCTGCCCTAGTGTAGAGTTGTGTACATCACCACAACGTAATTTCATACTCTAGCTTTGTATAGCACTAACTTTGTATGAAGGAAAGACCTAAGGATGAGAAAAGAGCTTCGTTGCTACATTCCTTTAAGACTCAGTCATTCATTTAGACCTGAACCTGCATCCAAACCAAGCAGAGTTCCTGATACTGGCACACAGCCTGCAGGAATTTGATGGAGGTGTCTCCAGTACTGTAAGGAAGACCTGCCAACAGTAATGCTTTGCAGTCACCGCCAGGCAGAGTCAAAGAAGAGTTTTCCTTCCTTAGAGCGAAGGAACCAAGCGAAGACTTACTCTAATGTACATGTTTTCTTTATAAACAATGTATGCTCAAAAGCACTTTCAAGAAAATTATTTCACATTGGTAAATTAAATTAAATTTAATTTTTTTAATGCTAAATTTTATCCCAGAACTGAGAGAGAAGTATCAAATTGATTAATGTCTCACCTCTTGCTTTGATTCCGTTGTATTGAAGCCTTGTGTTTTGAAAAGTTGGAAGCATCTAATGCATTTTGGCTTTTTATTTATAACCTTTAATTTATAAAGTTACATCACATAATCATGTCAATTGCCATAGGGTTTTTTTTCCTTCATTCTGTTACAATAACAGCTAAATGCTGGAGGAGAATCATAACTGCAGTTTAAAATTACTTTTCATCCCTAAAAGGTTCTAGAATGCCTTAGAAGCTTTTGTAGCAATGTGCTTTGCAGGGATTATTTAATCTGGCACTACAATTCAGACACCTCTGGCATGAAATGTGGCAACTGTTCAACAGCCTTATCACACAGCAAGTTGGAACTGAATGGACAGTTTACAGATCAGAAAATAATCATCCATCAGTGATGAGATTAGAATTTCAAGATTAATATTAATAATAATAACATAAACAGAACACAACAAGCTAATGTGCATGTCTGAGTCAATGGTATCTAATGGAGTCTGATGTGGAGCTACCCAGGCTCTTGGAAGTATATGACTTCCCTTGAAATGGGTCTTTATCTTTTTCCATATCCTGCAAGTGCTACTGGGAAATGTGGGAAAGTGACAGGGCAATGGGATGTCTCTTCTCTATAATATGAAACTACTACTTTTTAAGAAGTACTTGTAAGGACCTGTCTCAGTTCACTCTTGTGATGGTAGGCAAAGTCACTTCTTCATGGTCCATAAATTACAGGCTTCCTCACACAGTCTGACCTTTAATGAACAAGTTACCAAGACAGTAGCATTTTGTGCACAGTGTGAAAACTCTTAACAAAGAACATGGCAGAGTTTATAATGATGCAACATTGGCTACTGTGAGTCAATAGACTGTCTTACCTGTCACATACAGAACACAAGTGGGACCTTTCTTTCCTGTGCCAATATTGGGTTCTGGCAATCCACATACATGTGGCCAATTCATCACTGGCTATTCCAGTTCCACGTGCATTATTCAGGATCTTGGCTCCAGATCACATCTGTTAACAAGACACAGAGTTCAATGTTGCTTTCATTGCATGTATGAAGATACCTTATGAACTGAGAACATACTGATCTATCTGATTGTTCACTGACATATTCATGTGATACAAAAGGAATTCTTTCTTTTTAAATATAGGTCAGAATCATATCCACCTTAGTTTCTTCATTTTGTGATTTAATTATTTAAAGTGCCAAGGCTTAAATGAACTACTGAAAAATGAGATATAATTCTAGCTACAACACCATTACCATACTGAAAGTTAATGGCCCACATGTATTGTCATTCTGACACATTCTTTTGATCTGCTCATAAATTTCCAAGGAAACATATTTTGAACTAAATTTTTCCAAATTTGGTGGCCCTTCACATGCCCATTTTAGTTCCATATTTCATTTTTTTACAATATGAACAGGATTGTTTCAAATATTGCTTTACTACGGGAAGAATGGACACAAAGAGGAAATGAACTCTTTTTACTCTTTTTTGCTTATAAAAAATAAGATCTGTACCATTTTTTTTAGTTCTGGAGGCAGAAAGACACACATCTAGAATAATTTCAAACGTTTCCATTGTATGTCCTTGTGAATGATGGTCTTGATGTAGCTAGGACCTGGCTGTAAACAGTGCTCTCTGAATGTACATACAATACATATAATTTTACATAGGAATAAAGTCTTCAATATATTTGGTTCTAAGTCCTTCCAAAGCAGTAGGAGCCTTTTCAATCATGATAATAGGTTGAGGAGAAATATATATTAAGCCATAATGATATCTAAGTTTCACAGCAGAAAAATGTTTCTATTCTGCAGGAACTCAAAGGAGTTGTACCTCTGTACAATTTCTCCTTCAACATAACCTTTCTCTGGATCTGCTCCATGCCTGTGAAAATGCAGCACTAGCTTTGAACGCATTTCTTGCATTACTGTTCACCACGTCTGCGCAGTGTGAAAAGAAAACTTCAGCTGAGTCACCAGAAAAGACTGGAAATCTTTACTTTAGCTTCTAACGTGTCTTCCTTCTCCATTTTTTGTTAATAACAAAAAACATAATATAGAAGTTGTTTGCTTGAATGGAAACAAATCTCCAGCTGATAACTCATGACAGCCTGCATAGTCTCCCAGACATCCTCAGCACCCTACCAAGTCTACAGAGTGGTTTTACACCTTACAAGGTTCCTTCTTTACAAATTATTACTGTGTCTTTTCCCTCCTACTTTCAGCCCACATGCTGACTGCAGGGGAACCAAGCTTGCACAGCAACTGGCTGGGTACGATATCCAGTACCAGCCATCTGGGTCAAGTACAACTGCTCCTTTCCTTCTTGCCTCTAGCTAAATGTCCAGGAGTATTTCCTGGGCAATAGTGCTGTGTTATCATCCATTGGCAGGGCAAGAAGTCATGGGCATGAGGCTCAGCAAGGAGGCAGCTCCCAGCCAGTACGATACCATCTGAGGAGCTGTGCTCTGCATTAGTCTTACGGTCTGAGCAGGTGAACAAAATTAACGCTGTGCCCAGTTATTATTGCACAACATAGTATTTAGCAAGTTTTTGTCTGAAGTTTTAAAAATTCTTTTGGTGAGATTAAATGAGGCTATCAAGGGCAAATTATCAGTGCAATAAATGCACATTGAAACACCCTTTACCTTTAATGGAAGCTATGCAATTCAGGCTGCATACTTACTCCCTAACGTTGTTTTAGAAAATCCTTTTTGTCTACTTGTCATCCAGTTTTCAGTAGTAAGGTCCCTACATACATATTAGAAATTCGAAGTTGATACTTTCAAGTCAGTTTCCATGAACCTTGATTGCATGTCTTTTCTATTTTTAGCATCAAAAGTTTGACTTTTAAAATTTTACTTGTTTTTTTTTTTCAAAGGCTATCTGGTAATCTGTTCTACATTCAGATATATTATTATTTCTTAAAGTTAACAGTGCACTTTGCTGTGTCACAGGCTATTGTTGCAATGAGTTATGTAGATTAACACCATTCTTACTGTGCCATACCATAAGGCACCTAATTTAAAACATGTTACTTCTCTTCTGTTTGTATGCAATCATTGGGATATAGATATCTTTCTCTGAAGTGATAGATTTTCTGTTGATGAAGGTTTATTGGAAATCCGAAGACTCCAGAGGCTGTTCAGCTGATGGCTGCAAGTCCGGAAGATGGATTTAAAAATACATTATTTCTTTCTTTCAATTGCAAAAGAGGCATTGAGAATCAGACCTCTTTTTAAAACAACACAGTAAAAATGAGATACAAACTTAAGAGTGGTTGATTATTAGAAGTAATTCCATTTGAGACTCTGCATATGATTGACATAGTCTATGCTTTGATAAGATTAAAAAAAATCTCCAGAGATAATCGCTCATAATGAATCATTTATTATGTATATCTCTTAATTCTAGAGGGGTTAAGGATGAGTGAGCATGAAAGCCAGGGACAGAGTTATGCATCCCATAAACACTCCTTGCAGATATTTATGTGTCCTCAAGCACCTCTGCATGAAATATGGGAATCAAGGACACTCCACTTTTCCTAAAAGATATTTGCTGCACAAAAAGTATTGGATCTCTTAGGTCTGAATCCTGCCATGACCCCAGAAACCAAGTTAGGCAAGAACAAGGAGAAGACCAGCAGCATAATTGCAGAGCAGAGTTCCAAGGTAAAGCAACCCTTTTTTTTTGTGACACAATAAAAGGCATAGGATGGGAAGTACAGAGCAGTCAGGCTGTCACCCGTCCTCTAATTTAGCACAGGAATAAAAGGCAAGCATGTTGTATGAGAGGCTGGGAAACAATACTGATGATGATATGCCAGTTGATATGCCTTTACACTAACGCACGAAGCCTGGGTAACAAGCAGGAGGAGCTGGAAGCTACTGTGCTACTTGAAAGCTATCATCTGGTTGCCATCATGGAAATGTGGTGGGATGAGACCCATGACTGGATGTGGCTATCTACGGCTACAGGCTCTTCAGGAGGGACAGACCGGGAAGGAAGGGTGGAGGCATTGCCCTCTATGTCAGGAAAGGGATAGAATGTGAAGAGCTGTCATTGCAGAGTAGCCACAAACAGGTTGAAAGCTTGTGGGTAAAAATTAAAGATGGAAGAACCAATGGGAACCTTGTGGTTGGTATATACTACATGCCACCCGATCAAGGCGAGACAACTGATGAAGCCTTCTTCCTTCAGCTACAGGAGGCTTCGTGCTCACAAGCTCTCATCCTACTTGGGGACTTCAACCACCCAGACATATTCTGGAAAAGTAGCACGGCAAGCTGTACGCAATCCAGGAGACTCCTGGAGTGCATCGAAGATAATTTCTTAGTCCATCTGATAGAGACTCTCACACAAGGAGAAGCAATACTGGACCTTGTGGTCACCAATACAAGCGAACTCATGAGTGACGTTAGGATTGGTGGCAGCCTGGGCTGCAGTGATCATGCACTGGTGGAATTCAAGGTTCAGAGGGATACGGGGCAGGTGAGGAGTAGTCATGACACTAAATTTCAGGAAAGCAGACTTCCAGCTCTTCAAGAAATTACTCAGTAGGATCCCCTGGGATGTGCTCCTCTGAGACAAGGAAGGAGAGCAGAGCTGGAAAATATTTAAGGAAACTTTCCACAGGGCGCAAGAGCGTTCAGTGTGTAGAAAATCAGGCAGGAAAGGGAAGAGAACAGCATGGCTGAGTCAAGATCTGTTGGTCAAACTGAAAAAGAAGAAGGAACTGCACAGGTAGTGCAAGCAGGGACTGGGAGCCTGGGACATGTATAGAAACACTGCCTGGTTGTGTAGGGATGAAGTCAGGAAGGCCAAGGTGCAGCTGGAGCTGAACTTGGCAAGGGAAGTGAAGACCAACAAGAAGGGCTTTTACAGGTACATCAATCAAAAGACGAAGATCAAAGAGAATGTACCCCCACTGATGAATGGAAATGGGGATCATGTATCAACAGATGAGGAAAAGGCTAAGGTACTCAATAACTTTTTTGCCTCAGTCTTCACCGATAACTGCCCTCATCACCTTCCTGGGTCATGGGACAGCAAGATGGTGACCAGGGGGGTAGGCCCCCTCCCACGGTAGAGGAGGATCAGGTTCACTGGTGGTGCATGACACGTTACACAGCAGCGCTTCCTGGTTTGGATCTGTGTGTACTGGACATTTCCAAATATAAGACAACTTTCAACAGCAGCAGTGCTCAAAAAACATATTGTACAAAAGATGCTTAATACAAAAATATGATTTAACAACCCTGATTATCAAAAGAAGTACCTGTGAGTCTTGAAATTATTTTTTCTGCTCTATTATTGCAATGTTTAGTCACTACTATTTGTTCTTTCATCTAATACGTTTAAGTAACATATACTGTCCCTGTTGTCTTACTTCTTCCATCTCAGGATCAGGAGAAAATTATTTCCTAAACAAGCATAAGCCTTCACTGAGATGCACACAAAAATAAAAAAATATTTCAGCTTGCTAGAAATTAGTGAAAACAGAAAATTGTACCTGTTTATCTTTTGTTCTCTTTTATTTGTTTGTTTCCTTGTTTGCTTTACAAATTATATAAAATCCTTTTAAAACATTCCTCTCAATCTGCTCATTATCTAAAACAAACCAGAGATCACTATTAATGTCATGTAAAATAGACCAGAATGTGGAATTATTCTAGTTTGGTTGCTAAAAGATATTGTGTACTATTAAAAAATGAATGTAAAGATGCATATTGTATATAACGGGGAGGTCATCGAATTAAAAGAACCCTATTTTATCTTAAAATCAAAATACATAAATAGAAGTGTTTACAACATAAATACAATAAGCATACAAAAGCTAATGCACATACTGATTTTTCTAAATAGCACAACAGAAGCTATAAAAAATAGAAACGTTGATGAGAACCTTTGTACGTACATTACATGAGATTACTCTGTGTGTCTGTGCACATGCATAAAGACTACGGCATATTTCAGATGTCTTAAACCAAGTACTTAATCATGTGAAAAGTACAAATAGCTTATTTCAAAATAAATTATAGAAAGAGAAGATAAATACCCAGATAGTAAAGAAATGTTTTTCAATCCCTTTTTCTCACACTAGCACTCCTGAAGAATGGAAAGTACCACACAGAACTGGAGCAATCTGTATCAAATTTACATCAAAATATGCTATCTGGTTATTGCAGAAGTCTAGAAAGCCACAGACTGATAGGTCTTACTCTCTGTAAGCCTGGGTTAGATTTTTTTTAATGTAAATTGCTCTACTGATTTAAAAGTCTTCAAGTAGCACTCTGGAAAGAGATGAGCTTCCTCAGCACTAGTGAAGAGCTCCGCATCTTATCCTGTCTTATCCTGTGTTCCCTGGACAAATATTCACCCCTATGTTCACCACCTGAAAGGTCTTCTGCTGTAACTTCTAGGCAGGTTGACTGCTGTTCTGCTGTTGGTGTGAATAATGCTACTTTTATGAAAAGCATCATATAAGAATAGACTCTGAGTTTTTCAGTCTGTCACAAAAAAAAACCCCTGAAACTCTGGAATTAAGAGTACTTATGCAAAAGGGAAAAGATATTCACAAGCACACAAGCATTGCCACTGAAGATCTGCATAAAATTATGCAGATGCAGAAACTCTAGATCCTTTCTCTAAAATAGCTCTTGACATGCTTATCTTTAGGGACTTTTCACCTGTGGATGCAATTCTTCAATTAATTACTTCATCTCCTGTCTACCGTCCTGCAAACCTCTTGGCAGATATATTACAATACAGTTACATATTCATATGATCCAAACTTCATCCCAATCAAATGTGGTTTTTATTAATAACAATATGGATTATAATGACAGTTCTTTTATTTTTTTTAAGTACTAGCTCATCAACACACCTAGGCAACATAAGTAGCTGGTTAATAAGAAAAGATAACCAACAGTTAGGTTGAAGCTTCAAACAAAGGCATACTTACACATATATCCCTTTAAAAGAACCTCTGCCCAGACATGCAGCTGCTGCACATCATTCATACTTAAGTTTTTACCTCCTTAATGTAGTTTATGGAAGATGAATACTTTTCTACAATCGCTGAAACAGATGTAGACTCTACATCAATGGTGAAGGTTGCATCACATGATTTGGGTTCTGTGTGCTGTCTAGGGCACCTGGGAAGGATGCCTGGTGTCTGTTCAGTAACCTTTGCTGACTAAATTAATAGCAACTAAGGAGTTGGTCTCCCAGGTCTTCTAGAAATATAGTGAAAGACAAGTTTGCATTTGTATCCATTTAGGTGGGAACCTTTTTGACAAAGTAGGCTACTAAGCAGCCACCAGTCCATATGATCATACAGATGCAGATGTGCATGCACACGTCACATGTAAACGCAAAAAGAAGGAGTAAACAGGAAGCTTTTCAGGTTGTTTCAAACTAGAGAAGATAGGATGTAAAAGAGATTCAAGGTGACCAAATGACACATTCTAGGGACAATAAGTAATATTTAACAAAATTTTGTCCCACGTGTTCCTTCCTATTCATCTAGTTGAGCATGTTACCTTCAGCTCTGTGCTGTCTAGATGCTGGATGATTTTTAAGGAAACAATGATTTTCACCCACATATTTTCTTCTTCTTTTTTGGCCTTCTAAGGCTTCAGATTTGGAAAAATGTGTTGGTTGTTGGAAAGCTACATCAAAGGAACAAGCATGTCTGACAGATCTTCCCAGGCTGATATATTAATTGCTTGCTAAAATAAATTTTGCGACTGACATAGAAGAATGTCTTACTTTGCGTCCTGAGATCTGAAATTTCACTGTTATGGTAGAAGTTGTTATAAAAGATGATGCTTGGAGAGAAAGATGTACTTACTTGAGTGGCTTTGGCATCCAGTATGATTTAGCTGCTATGAAATTAGTGTGAATGTCATAGGATTTGGCTCCATTCCTGGCTTGTTTTGTGAACTTGCCCAAAAGTCATCACTGAATCTAGTCCTCTTATTTTTCTCCCTCAATGGTGCCAGGGGAGGGACTGTCCAGATACAACTTTGCAAACTACCTAATACAGTAGGTCCTTATTACCGCTGGAAACCTCCAGAACAAATCCTCCATAGAGTTTTGAACATAAGGCAGAAATCTTTAAGTTCATTCTGTATTCAGTGGGGAAGCAACGGAGAACAGAGCACAAGGGAAATAAGCTTGCAGTTGCGTGTGTTTTTAAATAGACAAGTTGCTGCATTCTATCATCCTGGGCTGTTTTCAGACTGGATAGCTGTATTTCTACATAATGAGGTGCAATTTCTTCAAAGCAGCTTTAAATCCTGCTGCATATGATGAACTGTTGTAATGCTTTTTATTTTCTTGTTTGCGTCTTACAACAAAAACAGGACAGCACTAACAGAAAGTTGATTGGAAAGATACTGGGGACTATCAGGTGCTCCAGTAAAAAAAAAATCTTCAACATGCTAATACCTACAGTTTGCTAAAAGAAGCAGTTCTGTGGCATTTACTTTAGTGCATGCTTTTTATTAAAGAAAACTTTTTTTGAGTTAAACTTTAATGCTGCTCTTTTGTCTGTGTGGGCAATTTGGATGGGTCTTGGGATTTGTTTGTGTTTTTGTTTAGTTATTTCTTGTTAATTGGTTTATAAATGGTCACAGTGTCAATTCAGTCTCTGGAGTCTATGATTTAACAACATTCTGAATCTATTTCTGAAAGTTGCTCACAGGGGAGCAGTACTGAGAAAGATGCCACTTTCTCTTTGCATAGTGTAATTAAACTTTACCTGACTACCAATAACTTAATTTACAAGGTCTTCCTATAATTTAAATGAAATGTGAAAATTATCCCTTCTTTGACTTATTTTCTGTAGGCTGGATCAACCTAGTTTAGTTACTCTGTTTCTCTAGACAGTTGATCCTAAAACCACCTCCAATCCTTTGCTTTCTCCCTTTTCTACCAAAACTGTTATACTTTGCAAAGTTGAAATACTGTTCCTGTGTTGCTACTGTTTCATAGTTAATATCCCATTACACAATGCTGGGCATACCCCCACAAATGTAACATACGCAGAACAACATCTCATTATTGGAGAGTTCTCAAAGATGATTCTTTCTTCATCTTTTATTTAAATTTAGCTTTTTACAATGTGCCAGATTGGCAGCAGTCAAAAATAAAACAATCTATAATTAAGTGTAGGTACAGCACATGCTTGAGAGGCATAGCTGCAGCCCTGCCAGTATTAACTAACATAAGTCCAAACAGAGAGAGAGAATTCTATCATATGCTGTGTCATTTGGACTAGGAGACAGAAAACAGCCTGGACCATTAGTAAGAATGCAGCTTTTGAGGAGAAGTCACCTCTGAAGAAAGTAAAATCCCTCTAACACCAGCATGAGAAGGGATTCCTGGTGAAGTAATTCAGAAGAGGTGTGATGGTACCCAAATAAAGTGCTTCCTCCCACAAAGCTCTGCTGGCATAGCTTGAGGGCCCGGACCTAGCCTCCCAGCACATACCATCAGTCCTCTCCCTTGCTGCAAATGGTGGTTGCCAGCATCTACTCAAATTATATTATGCTTCAGCTCTCTAACAACAGACTTGAGAAGATCATCTTCTCGCTGCTGAGGTCAGCTATTAGGGTAAAGGCTTACATCTTTGCTTTATTTGCAAATGATTGCTTTGTTAGTGCATTATATATGTCAAAAGTACTCAGGATATGCAAAGGTGCTCCATTTGACTGTTTGTATTTCTGCCTTTAAGGGGAGAGCAGAGTTATCCCACAGCACACCTAGTTTTATTTGCCAAATAATTTCCCTAAATAGCAGAGACCACAGTCCAACCTGCAGTCATGTCAGGGACTGTTCCATTAAGAAAATTTTCAGTGGGCAGGTGAAATTTAAAAGCAAACTGCCAAACCCACAAGTCTGTATTACCGTGGTTGGAATGAACTTATGTATTATAGAGAGAAGATTTCAAAAGACTCCAGGATTTAGGGCCTCATCACACTGAAAATAGCTGCAGCTTTTACATTCTTGTGTTTCTGGGGAGCTTAGGAAAGTTTTCTACTCAAACTTGAGGCTTCTATGCAGCCTAAGCAGAGCTGAATCAGTAGGAGGAGTGGTTGATAACACCAGAAGGCTGTGCTGCCATTCAGCAAGAACTGGACAGGCTGGAGAGTTGAGAGCAGAGAAACCTAATCAAGTTCAACAAAGGTAAGTGTAGAGTCCTGCATCTAGGGAGGGATCACCCCATACACCAGTACAGGTTAGGGGCTGATATGCTGGAAAACAGCTCTGCGGAGAAGGACCTGGGAGTCCTGGCGGACAGCAAGCTAACCATGAGCCAGCAGTGTGCCTTCGTGGCCACAAAGGCCAGTGGTACTCTGGGGTGCATTACAGAGCACGAGGCTTGCAGGTCGAGGGAGGTTATCCTTCTCCTCTGCTCTGCCCTAGTGAGACTGCATCTGGAGTTCTAGGATCTCCAGGAACTGCAAGAGAAACCAGCAGAGGGCCATAAAGGTGATTAAGGGACGGGAGCGTCTCTCTTAAGACAAACAGCTTAGAGACTTGGGTCTGTTTAGCCTGGAGAAGAAAAGATTGAGTGCGTATCTTATCAATGGTTATAAGTATCTAAAGGATAGGTGTCAAGAGGATGGGCCCAGACTCTTTTAAGTGGTGCCCAGTGACAGGACAAGGGGCAGTGGGAACAAACTGGAACACAGGAAGTTCTATCTGAACATGAGGAAAAACTTAACTCTGAGGATGACAGAGCACTAGAACAGACTGCCCAGAGAGACTGTGGAATCACCTTCTCTGGAGATACCATATTCTACTTGGGCACATTCCTGTGCAACCCGCTCTAGGCGAATGTGCTTTATCCAGGAGGGGGTTTGAACTAGATGATCTCCAGATGTGTCTTCCAGCCCTACCATTCTGTGATTCTGTGAGTGAGTGGCTGGATCCAGACAAAGCCATTATCCTCAAGACGCTTGAAGGAAAAAGAGATGAGGACAGAACTAGGTGAGACACTCAGTATTAGATTGCTCTGCTCTACAGCTTTGCTTTTGGTGCTCTTTTTGCTATTTTGGGAAAGGGAAAAGCCTTGTGTACACCTTCAATAACATGTGCTGCCCCTAATCCTATCAAGCACCCTATCTTCTTCAGCTTTTAAAGCTGCAGCCAGCCTGATTTTGCACTGCTCTGGCACAGGCAGAGCTATCAGAAGGTCATGACCCCACAACTGCTCCAGAGCAACCTGCTGTCTCAGGTAACTATTTTTGCCTATACCCACAGGCAGTTAGGCATTCAGGCGTTAGTGAGAAATGGTTTGCAAGTACGGAGGTGCTGAACTGGCAGCCACCAAAAACAGTGAAATTAACAACTCTATTTATTGTAAGTGCTAATGCACTATCTTGCCATTGTTAATTGCTCTTACTCTTCTCATTCAATGTTAGGCAGATTTGAAGCAAAAGAAAAATTAAGACAGAACACAGTAGGAAGATAATGATTAAAATAAAATAAATGAATGGTCAAATCAAATTGCAACCATATGGTACAAAATAAGAATTTTATGCAAGACCAAGGAAGAAGAGAACAAGGGAAAAGAGATTCTTAATTTATTGGTTATTAAGGGTACTAGAAACATGATAGAGGGAGAGGAAAGAAAGACTAGTCTCTACCTCAGGTAATTTACATTTAAAATGGAAAACTCCAAAGAAGTTTTCAAAAAGGAGTAGCAAGTTGTTTATTAAAAAAACAATGCACGTGATATTGATTAGCTACATGACTATAAGATGGGCATTAAAAGCTGTTTCCAGAGTTCAAAACCTCGCCAGACCTGTCAGTTGCATGCAACAACTCTTTAGGCATTTAAAAACAAAACAAAATCCCACAAAATATTACTCATTCTGTGGATTTAGTGTTTAGAACTTCCAGGTAAAACTACGACTTGGCTAGTAACTGCTCATGATTTTAATGACCCATTTAGTTTCATAGACAAGATTGAGCTCAGTGGAATTATAGAGATATTTATGTAGGTACAGTCACCATGAACCAGACTTCAAACTATTGTAAGAGTGACAGAAGTTAAGCCATGAACTGTCACTCCTTTATATTCAGGATGAGTTTAGTGCATCATTGTCTACACCTTATTTCTAAATCACTAAATACATGCTTCATATTATTTTGTACATCATACATCACCATGTTAAGCCCTGCTCAATTCCCCTGCATCCATCTCTCACCTGCTATAGTAACTTGCAGTGATTCTTTTTCTTCTCTGTCATCCCTGCGTATTACATCTGCCCAAGACTGAAGTTTCCTCAGTCCCTCAGGAACAGAAGATGTGTCTGCAGTGTTAATATGGCACACAGTACATCCAGAGGTAAGTGAAATGCCAGCCTGAAATGTGCCCGTAGTCTCCAGATCTCCTTGTAAAAAGTGATTAAATCACCTTGTGACGTCATTTCAAAACCCTGTTGAAAATTAAAGGATGTTGGTAACTGAACTGAAAGCAGCCATCCTCAGAAATACGCTGATTTTAGAAGTGAGTCAATTTGAGAATCAGAACTAACCTGTGAACATTATACTTAATTCAATGAGGGCATTTTTGCAAATGTGCTTTCATAGTAATCTGTCCTGTACCATCTAAGTTAGCAACAGTCCAGTGGGATAAAGACCCAAATGTAGAAACTGATCCATTACAATTCTGAACATATGGAAAGGCTAAAAAAATTTTGCAAAGGTTATCTTTTTACACAAGGTCGAATTAATGCAAGAGCTGTGCATCATAATGAAGAAAACTCAAAAGGATGGATGGATTAATTGAACAAAGGTAGCAGGAATGTTTGGCTACACTGGAATGTGTAGCAGACAACAGCAATACTTGAGATAAATTTTTCAAACTAGGTGGCCTGAAATTAAGCACCCACATTCACATGTAGACAATGACATGAGTGATTTGTGCTACAAAGGATTCAGGCAACCACTGCTCCTAGTGGAATCACTCATCAAAAATCAAGCCATACACTTCTCAGCCTATATATAGATTTAATGCCTAAATCAGATAGGAAATTTTAAAAGGCCTGACTTTAGGGTTCTGTATCTTAAAAAGACTAGAAAACTTTAACATAAATATAATGACAAGTCCTCACATATGTGAAATTATCATAGTCCTACTGGCATCATGAAAAAGCATTGATTTTAAATGAGCTGAAGATCTGGCCCACTGCAGTCCACTGTGGCATCTGTGTATCCACGTATGGATGATAACTCTGTGTGGGCACGAAGAGCTGGAGAGAAACAAGGGAACAGCCCCAGAAAGCAGGAGTTAGAGGTTCATGTCAAGATTTGCAACCAATCTGTTGTGAGATATTGTGCATTTCACTGTTATTCTGTGACTTTTCCTGAACAAAAATTCCTCTGTACACCTGTTTAGACTGTAAAACTTTTCATATTATGTACTCATACAATGCAGAGAAGGACCAGATTCTTATTTCAGTTTGTGCCCTCAGCTATTATTTTGAACACTATCAATATTCAATATATCTTAATTTAGAAAACCAACCCAGACTCTCTGGCTTGGCTGGGCAAAACCTGCCTCTGACTCAGCAAAGCGAAAATACACCTGATGAGCCTTGAATCTGCATCTGCCTGGGTTTGCACAGGCTCCATGTAATGGATGTAACTGCACATGAAATGTTACAATGACAATAAACACACATAAATCTACTAAACTGATGAGCATTCAGTCAGATCTGATTAATGATGCCCTCAAGAGCAGCAACAAGCTGCATTTTCATCCTGAAAAGTGGAAAGCAACAGTTTTAAAGGACACAAAGAAACACAGAAAGCCATTTCTCTTCCAAGCCCTTGAGAAATATTTCCAGCTTGATTCTGACCATCATTACAAGAGAAGCAATTCATCATCACTGAATGGCAGCTAGAACACCAGGAGGTAAAAAGTCCCATCAGCTACTCCACCACAGGAGGGAGAGGAAGATAATCTCTGTTCCATGGTAGTAAAAGTCCTACTCCGTACCTGAACAGAAACTTACAGGAGGGAGAATCCCGCATCTAGCACAACTCTAGAACAACTCTGGAGCACCCCTGCAATAAACGGGTAGCTCTCTTCAGCCAGCAATGCAACCTTCTGCTCTTCAGATTAATACACACAGGCAGGACTTCTCCACAAGCTCTGAACCAGAGCTGGTTTTCATCCAGATAATGCAGAGGACCACAAACTCTGACCATTCATGTAGGCATGTCTAAAGCGAAGCACTGAGACCTGCAGTTAGCATGGCAATCAGACTCTAAGGATTCCAGTAACCTGTCCTCTGCTCAGACCAGCATCTCCCTCTGCTAATCACTGCCAATGTAATTCAAATCAGCTGAATTGATTTTCAGAGTATTTAATAAATATTTCCTGCTGGCATAAACAGGATTGAAGAGCTGGGGACCTGAAAGAGCCAAACCTTTTGGCACCTTTGCTCTAATGATGCAACTGTGTCTCTGCCAGTCTCAGCAGACTGGCAATAAAGTGATGCTTTGCACAGGAAAAAGTAAATAAACAGATTATGCTCCATCTGATCCATAAACAGTGGAATCTTATTAAAAGCCAACAAATGCAAATTCAAACAGCAATGCATTGTTTCCTACTATTCACTTGCAAACCACTGGCCAAGCCAATAAATCTGTCTGTTTGCAGTATTTTTATTTTGAATAATATGTAGAAATGGATTTCTAATAATTTTCTCTTGGGAGGCCAAAGTAGCTTTGATAATTAGGCTACCTAGTTGATTAGTGATACTCTACAAAAATGGCCAATAGGCTGGTTTGTCAACATAGCTTAATAGAGACAGAACAGAAACGAATCTACTTTTTCTAGCCACAGTACTTTCAGCAATGTCAAAAGTGTTTACCCTCTTCCTTCAGAGGAGGAGATGTACCATAGGTCATGGCAAGATCTTGAGCACAAGCACAACCAAGTTTGGATCCTACATACTATTAGCCTTCCTGGATCCCCCCCACCCTGGTCTATGCTGCTGTGAGGTGACTTTTCCACTACTGCCAGGAATAAATTTCAATTAATTTCAGTTTGAGAGTTCTTCATTGTTATACAATCTCATAGAATAAAAAGAAGAAAAAGTAACCCCTAAATTTTGGAAGCTATTTGCTACAAAAATGTATTTATATAGTAGCATGGTAAATTTTTAGCCTTTGTTCTAAATAGCCATCTTCAGAAATTTTCAGCATGACAAGTAACCCAATTTTTTCAAAGCAATATACTGTGTTTTAGACATACAACTAACCCTCTTTTCACATCTAAAGGACAATGCAATGGGCTGGGACCTAGGTGATTTATGCTCTGGTTTCTGCATTCTAATGTAATCCTTAAGGTGTATCACTTTCCTTCTGCGTGCTATGATCACCAGCTGCAAAATTAAGATAAAGCAACAAATTCCTTTCTGAAGGACTGAGGTTTCCACCTCCCTCAATAGCTACAGAAAAGTTAGGCATGATTATCCACATTAAAAAAAAACAGAGTCAACATTTTTGTCCTAACAATATAATGGAAAGACCAACTGCTCTCCAGTTCAGAGACGTGGACCCATATTTAATCTGTCCTTTGCAGAGACTACCACCTCCCCTTGCATCATCTTTTAATTTAAAATAAGTAATCAGGGAGCTAAGCTGGCAGTCCAAACAACAGACCTTAGATAGTAGATTTATGTCTTTGCTTGCTCCAACAAACCTTGCTTTTGCCAACTTTACAAGGCAAAGTGCAGCGTACAGGGCTTGATCTCCAGAGAGATCAGTCCTCTCTCCTCTGACCCTGGTCCACAAGATCACAGAGCCAAAGAAAATCCAGCTTTAGTTGGGAAGATGTAACCTGAAGAACACAGGACTGTAGACTTCACTGCAAGAGAATGTCATTGTTGTTGAGTTGGGATGGCAATTATGGACTGTACTAAAGAGTAGGAAAACAGCAGTTGGTGATGAGGTCATGTTGCTGGTGTCTGGGTTTTTTGGAATATGTAATTTTTATATTTACCAATGTGACTGATTTTAGTTGCATTGCAGAAGTATTCAAGAAGCAAGAGCTGCAGTTACCAAGCATATAACCCAGCTGTTCCTGTTGCAAGCCAGCAGAAGATCCTGTTCTGAAGAGCTTGCAGCCAAAACAGACAAACCAGCCAAAGCCTGAGCTCGGCACAGGTATAAAGACGTGATGTGTCACGAAGCTGGCAACTGGCAAGGTCAAGACAAAATGCAGTTTCAAGTCTCACTCTAGTGCCATATCTGGGGAGCTCTTCTCGCTTTTTCACATTCTATTTCAGCACAAGCTCAGCCATAGTTTAAAGACCAGCTAGGCACCTTTAATGAATCAGAAGAAAGATAAAAAAAGAGTACTGTCTAAAGAACAGCATTCTTTTATCATCATTAGATTCTCAGAAATATCATCCTAACTTTCCCTTCTTTTTTATGTTCTCCTATCTCTGCACCTTTAATAGGTTTAAAGGATAACATTTCGCAGTCCTAACATTCAGCCTCCAATGGACATCTATTACAGTTTAATAAATTGTTAATATTGAATATGAATAATGAAATAACTACTGCCATGCAGGCCCTAATAATCATTACAAAAATATTCCTTCTGACTTAATTTAAACATATTACTAAAATATACATACTTGCCTTTACGCGAGCAAAGGTGATACTTCTGACATAATTATATCTAATAATATTTTTGTTTAAAATAAAACCTTATTTTTTCTATGAAATATCAGCTTTCATTCTAATGAAACTCTTTTACACTCAAAATGGAAGTATTCTGATTCAAATACAGCTCTGAAACTGCATCCATTTGTTTTGCACTGCTTTAGAATTAGTAGTGAAGGTGGTAGAGAGCTATTCCATGTTTACACTGAGTCAGCTGAGGAGAAATGTTGGCCACTGTTTTACATGGGGACATACATACTCATTGCACCATGCCAGAATGGTAGCTAGACATCCAAATTTTTGTGCAAACTGGTTGGATGATCACGCACATATCTGGAGTATAGGTTCAGAAGATTTGAAGAATTTGATCTCAATATCCTGCAAGTGTGTCATTCATATATGGGGTTTCCTTCCTTCCTTCCTTCCTTCCTTCCTTCCTTCCTTCCTTCCTTCCTTCCTTCCTTCCTTCCTTCCTTCCTTCCTTCCTTTTGAGCTTCCACATCTAAATTACTCCAAAATTACCATTTAAAAGAACCATCAGAACATGTTACAACTTTACAAAAGTCTAGTGAGGACCCATTATTCACTGGCACTTTTTGTCTCACTCTCCATCTCTTATTTCAACCCTGAATTTCAGAAAACAAATGCACATGTTTATGCATTGAATAGTCCCATGACTGCAGCTTAGCCATTGATTTCTTATGTGACAACCCATGCACATATATTCAGTAGAATCTGGGCTGATGTAACAATTTCTGAAAAATTCCACTTTTCATTTTATTAAGGATGTTTGGGGAAATAGTCTGGTAGTTCTACATGATACTTTAAAACTGGAAAATAAGATCCACGCAGCTACAGTTCTCTTTGTATTGCTAAGCTGTCTCTTCTTCAATCAGAATCTAGTTTAGAACTCCTCTGGGAGGTCTGCAAAAGCCCAGCTGGAATCGGTAACATCCTCACTTTTCAAATTTATCACTTTTTGTAGAATCTACTGAAGTGCCACATAAAAAAAAAAAAAAAAATACTAGGAGTGTCTTCTGCTTTGTTGCCTCCTACCTCTGCCCCACCATGTTTTTCATATAGCAAGCTGATCACATTTTTTCTTGGAGGCAGTTATCTAGTTATAATCTTGCTTCTCTCCTAACAACCTGATTAATATAAGCATACCTTTACTTTAGGTTCTGTGTGTTCAAGATTAAACAAACTGTTATAGATACCCTAACAAAGGTTAAATAAATCATGTTTACAGTATTCTCCTGATTTGTCCAGAGGCATTTTAACAACTCAGGCTGACAAAACATGAGCCAGGTCTCAAGGTTCCGTTCACATCAATGGGAAATAAAATGTGAGCTAACAGACAAAAAATGAGCTTGAAGTCTTTTGAGTAGAAGAATCATTTGAATGATAAAGAGATGTGAACTGGGAATTCCTACAAGAGACAACTGAAGAAAGGAATGCTTTATCAAAGACAATTTTCCTTCTGCTTCATTATAAGAGGGTGGCAAAAACAAACCAAAGTATACTTTAAAGTGAACAGTCTATGACCTATGATGTGAATTTTACTGTCTTCTCACTCAATCAAAAACTCTTTCAGAATAGGCACAATCTGGATTTTTTAACTGTAAAACAAACAAGGAAATAAAGCAACCAAAATAAGAGATGTTTTTTGTACAAGAGGAGTAAGGTGATGTTCATCTTCAAGAGAACAACAAAGCACAAAGGGATTGGAAGCAAATATTCACCCATATACCAATGAACATGGAACATGACATTTATTGCATCAGATGGCTGTAGATATTTAAAGGAATTGCAGAATTCACTGAGAACCTTTAACTGCATATATTGAGAACATGATACATTCCAATTTGCCTATATATGTAAATGTTGTAAAGTGCAATGCCATGAGGACATACCTTTTCTATTTCAAGCCAGAAGGCACAAAATACTAAAAGAAATACTGATCAGGTTACACTTTAGAATAGTTATTTGAAAATGACGCGGTGCACCTAGTGATTCATAAAGCTCAGGATCTGAACAGAAATACAATGCTCCACTTTTAAGAGCTTCCAATACTCAGGACATAACACAGGGCATGCTAAGTGAAAAACAAACTGAGATCTCATGTCTTTTTCATAGCTTCCAGGTGGAGAAAGGCCAGAGCCTCTTTCTGATGGCTTTCCTTGGAACAGACAGAGATGTCTGGCACAAAACACACATTCGTGTTTTTACTAGTTGCCAAGATGGAGCTCAGCTTTTCTTGATTTGTCTTTGGCCATTCATCATAGAGATGGTCAAGTAACATCTCTCTCAAGAGCTCCTTTATCAGTTTAAAAACACCTGACGTCCGTTCAGCCCAGAAAACCAAGAAAGGAAGCAAAGTGCAGAAAGAGAGGCCCACAATTTACAGGCTGAGCTCTGCAAGCCCTTGAACACGATGAACTATTCCACTGGATGGACACTTTTACCTCACTGCCAAAGAGCAGGCATGGAGCAGCTGTGAGCACTCGGCCATCAACAGCTTGGGCACAAAGACTGGGCTCTGGCCCCTCTGGCCACCTACATCTTAGTCGCACCAGTTGCAATAGCAACAAAACCAGCTACTCAAGTGGCCTCCTGCTGCCTTCAAAAGTGGTCACGGCCTTAATCATTAACTTCTGTGTATGAAACACTTCAGTTTTCCAAATTGAAAGTTGTTTCAGTCTGGAAACTGATTGGAGGAGAGGGAATAATGAGGACCAACAGCACCTGTGAAAAAAAGTATGGGGAAACAGCATCTACTACCACATTTTGCCCTGCCACTTGCAATCCCCATGTCAAAATAGAGAAAATAACTTCCACCAAATGATGTGAATTGAACAAATAATTCATTTGGCATTTATAAAGTCCTGCGTGAGAGCTACCATGTTTAAATAACAATAATAATAATAATAATATATAAGCAATGGTTACAAACAATTACTACATCTTGAAATCTTAGTTGAAATGTCTAAAAAAAAATTGTATTCTCATTTTCAAAAGGATTGATAGGCTACCTGCTGTATTCTAATATAGCAGACAGCCCCCAAAAAATCGATTGCACATCTGTATCATTCTGAACTGGAAGTTCTTGTGAAGCACCGAGCTAAAAAATAGCTAAAAGCTACAGAGTACTTACTTGCAACAAAATTTAAGCAGTCAATATATTACTATTCTTTCCTTATCTCTCTCTCATTATTCAAGGAACAAGAGCTGTATTAATAATGTCAATGAAAGTAATTTGAAGAAATCTGTAATTAAAAAATCCTAAACATGACAAAATAGTAAAATAACACCTCTAAGATTTTATTAAAATCTCCAAGTGAATTAAAACATTGAAATCCAGTTAAACATCTAAGTAGCATGTAAAAGCCACTGTACATTTTAATAAAGGTCTTGCCGAAATAGTGTAATACTGTCTGCAATATTTCAATATAATATTTTGATTGCAAAAAGTCTGAGTTCTTCCTACAACTGCGTGGAGAGTCAAAAGATCATGCTTCCATTCCTTCCTCCTCATTCAAAAATCCACCCAGATAATTTGATTTTGAATGAAATCCCTGAAATTTCTCTGGAAGAACTGAATCGTTACATGGAACTGCAGACAAAATTGGAGATAATTGATTTCTATGTATGGATATTTAAACAGAAGCAGTTCCTGTTTACAGTGACAGAGGAGTTAATCGTGAATAGAATTTGAGTTAATATGTTGCAAAAGTTCAGCTCTGATTATACTTATCCAGATTCGTATATGGGGTTAGACTAAGACAGCCCTTTGGGGGACAGAGCAAAACAAGTTTGTCACATTTCACTTTTCCTTGCCTACCAGAAGGTGTGCTGGCAATTACAAAAACAATTTTGCTGGAAGATTGTTTCCTGCTTCTTAGTCCTTCTGATTTTCAGATGATTTTTAATATTATATATACCTGAGTGAAAACATTTGGAAATATTTTCTCCAGAAAAGCCCAGACTGAGTTTCATGATTTTAAAATCTCTTCTCCTTCCTTTACCAAGTGAAAAAAAAAAAGGAGCTTCAGGTAAAAATAGAAATCTGTGTTCTACAACATAGAGTACAACTGAACCCCTGAAACAACTCTCAGTTTGGATTATGGGAAAGAAAAATATAACTTCAGAGCTTAAAAACCATAGAGTATTGGACTGCTAGGCTAGTGACGGCCAAGTCACATCTGTCTATCCCCAAGCCACTTTACTATTAAACAAAATATCCTCGTATTTTTATATTGCTATACTTTTCTATAAGACTGTGATGTTTTTGAGATTGTAAAGCCTTGGTTAATGTAGTAAAGGACATGAATTTCCTCAAAATGTCAATGTAATGAGGTAAATCTAAAATATTATTCAAGAGCTGTGTGCCAGGACATGCTCATATACTATGGCTTCTAGTCCATGAGAAACAGCACCATGGTGCCTTCCCTACCTGTACTTTCAGACTGAAGAATGACTTTGAGGTTGTTTTTTCCTTCACCCAAAGCAATGTAAAAAATGAAAAATACATTCATGGAACAGTAGCACAAGATAATCAAAGTACTTAGTTTGTTCCAATTTTTATCAAATACGTACACACTATAATCTATAAAATGTGCATACAACAATACAGAATCAAAATGTTAACATTAAGAGAAAATAAGCAAAAATGTTCGCCAAACAGTAATGCAGAACGTTTTTCCCATTCAGAACATTGATTAAAATGTATTTTTCCTACAAAATGTTTCCATTCAATCACATAAACATTTGAAATCGTCTAACTCCAACTACTATAAGTACTGCTAACAGTGAATGTACATGCAAAAGCTAAAGCAACATGCTGGCTTGCTACACACACTTTATATAAAAGATACACATCTTTTCCAGTGACTTATTTCTACTTTAACTCTTCCCGGAATGTGACTTGTCCAACAAAGCATAACTGCAGACCTTTGAAGCAGAAGGAAAGAGATGAACAAAACCCACTAAAATAGCTTGAAGGCACAGAAAATATGGTGCTAAAGCCAATGGTATAATATCTGCACCATCCAGACAATCAACAAGGTGCAGAAATGTTTTCTTGCTGTGCAGGGCTGAGCTGGAAGCAATTAGAAAAAACAAAACCTCAGTACTGTGCTACTAACAAGTGTGAAACAACAGTCATGACTAAAACACAGTGAATAGGCGCCTGCCACGGCCAGCTGCCATGTCGAAAGCAGTGCTTGAATAGTGGTTTGTGGAAGGAAGCCTAAGATGGATAAATGCCTCCAGGAGCCCTGGGGAAATACAACTGCTCTACAGACATTAAAAATAGCAGCATGAATTACTGCTCTGACAATACTGCTAGTGGAAAAGTCTTTGGCCCCAAGTAAGTTACAAACAGACACTAAAAACCTGGGAAGCCCTTTAAAGTCTCACCCTGGGCCAGCCAGGCAGTTCTCACAGGCATTCTGGATAGAAACTGGATGCTGATGAGCAAAAGAAAGAAGAAGGATACGTTTTGGAGACGAAGTGGAGAATGAATTTGAAAAGCTCTGCTTGGCCTCCTTAATCCTCTGCAGGTTGGAAATAATTGCAGTGATACTACAAAACACTATCACAGAGGGTGCAGTGGTTAGCTGGTCATGTCTTTGGCGGGTAGTGGTTTGTATTAATAATGTTTCAGGCTTTCAAAAGCAGTCTGTGTGTCTAAATCAATTAATTCCCACAGCCTTTGTGTGCAGTAAGCAAGCAATGTTATCTCTTTTCTGAGATAAGGAAACCAGAAGGAGCCAAAATCATTACAACGGGAATGTGAAGTGGGCAGGATGAGGACCCCATATTTCTTTTGTTTAGAGCTGTGCTTTAAAGAATCTCTCCAGCCTGTTTCTCTCCTTTTATGTTACTCGGTGTTATCTGTTCAGATCTCAAAAGTGAGTTAAACACTAGAAAATGTACAGAGCTGCTAAAACCCCACCAAAAGGGTCTCGGGGAGCCTTAAAAGCCCTACAAAGGCTTCCCTATAAGGAGATGTCTCATCATACTCTGGCCTTGCCAACTAAAAATGACACCAGGTGATGTTTCCAAAGAAAACCATGGAAAACATGCAAAATACAAACTTTAATTTAGAATGAAAGCTGATGCTCAACATGTAACTAGAGTAGCTAGAACCAAATAAAGCATTTAACAGTAACTTGATACTTGATATCATTTTATGTGGGGAAAAAAATTAAATACATTTGAAAATCTTGCTCCATTAATCCTCAAAATTATCTCAAGGGAGTGATTTTAATAGCGAGGAGCATCTGTGCAGCTGTCACAGAGTAAAAATTTAGGGGTTTCCCAGGTTTTTAGCACCCATTTCTATCTTGGGGCCAAGACCTTTCCACTAGCCCTCTGGAAGCAAGGCGAGATGTGTATTGTCTAAGGAGACTAAGAAGATCTATCCTGTTTCTTTCGAGTAGTATGATTTGATCAGCGCTCCTACTGGACATGCCCATGCTTGTCCTTGCAATTTATCCAGAGATATCTCTACTAAAAAGCACTGATGATGGAATTCCAGCTTTACTGATGCTAATGGCAAATATTTTGATGAAACTTGTCTGGTATTAATTTCCTGACTCACGCTACAATTTTGGTTATTATTTGGGGGAAAATATCAAAATCTACACAATAATATTTGCAACCAGATTGGAAAACTATTACAATATAGGGGATACATCTGGTATGGGGTGTCCATGCATGCAATGTCTAATTCAGGGGCATTATAGAATAATTCTATATACTGTAGAGATATGTGAATTAGTATAGAAGAAATCCAGTTATGGTTGTACAGATGTCTACCCTGGTTCAGATCTCTCCATGCATTGTGCAACATGTGGTGAAGCCATTTCCTCCCTGACAAAAGAAATTTACATTCAACCTCTTTTATCAGGATAATACATAAGATATATTATAATGTAAACATAATTTGATATTATAAGGAGTATTTCTAATTGAATGTTATAAGGAAGACTTCTTATACTGGTTTACTAAAAATCCTCTCCACCTTTTTAACGTCTGTTCTGTGCTGGCAACAGGTAACTAGTTTATTTTGAACAGTAATAGTATTTACCAATAATGTGTCTCAGTCCATTATGCATCATTCATATTTTAAATCAGAGACCTATAGAAAGAAGACAAAGATGAGGATCTATTCCATACTTGGACAAAAAAAAAAAAAGCCGATTGAAAAGTATTGATAAAATAATAGGAGAAAAAAATAAATCAAGAAATAGCTCTGAAGTCTATCATATAGGGTGTTTGATCATTTCAATAAAATATAGAAGAACAACTTGGTACAAAGCCCAATTATTGCCTACTTGAGTGCAGCATCAATATTGCTCATGTCTTTGAATAACTTTCTGAATTTTCCAATAAGTCCATAAAGTTAGAGCAGGCTGCCTACGAACTGATAAAGAACTTCACTTGCTGAAGCAAAATATGATGTTCGCATCAGAAACAGCTGTGTTAGGAGATTCTGACAGATTCCTGTTGTCCCAAGGATCATTTCTTGGTGACGTACATTTGTTCCTATCACTGAAATGCTGCAGGCAGAATCCTCAGCTTGCACAGATGCTTTGCGCAGCATTGTCACTGAGCAGCCTGGACTTCCTAAACAGAATTAATGTCCTAATTTCAGGGTAACTATGCCATAAGCAGCCACTTCCCCACAATGTGGCTCTGGTATCTTCCAGTCCAGAAAAGAGTTCAAGCTGCTGAAGGTATAGGTGAATCCAAGCAACCAACGTATGTGTCAGCTAGGAAAACTCCAGACGACTGAGTGTCAGACAGACTTATTCTTTGTGTCCTGATTTCATCCTTAATCTTCTGATCTTTGATATTGCTAACCACAAAAATTAGGAAGGATTGCCTCTCCAAGCTGTTGCTGACAAAGGATGAAATGTGACAGCTGCACAGCACAGTAACAGAGTGGCCAGTGCTGGCAGGAATTACATACCCTATTGACTCTGTAGATAACATTTGAACCACAAATACAAAAGTTTAGCATTAAATGGAACAAGGTACAGAGGTGAGGGTTTCAGCCAGGAGCAGACAAGGTGTACAGGATGAGACCCAAAGATATTTTCTTAATTTCTCTGTCTGAATTGGTTTATGTGAAACCTCTGGAAGGGCAAAACAAACATACCACATCAATACTTCTGAAACTATCACCTGGAAGATCTGAGTTCCCATTTTGGCTCTGACATTGATTCCCTTTGTTTCCTTAGCAAGGCAATAAGCAATACCAAGTTACACCACCTGAATTCATGCTGCATAGCTCCTTATGCTGCAAACAGCCCTATATTGATTCCAGCAAGAAAAGATATGAAGTGACATGTTACACTGCTTGAGCAAGAAGAGTTGCAATCTGCTTTAATATTTTCAGTCATAAAAGAAAGACATTATAAGAATAATACATATCATTCCTGCTCCCAGTTGGTTTATGAGATTTAATGTTTTTCCAGTTCCTTGAAGATGTAAAGATTGACACTGAACCTATTTTTGGTAAGTTGTTTATATGCCAATAAGACAGCAAGATCTGCACAGTTATTCTTCAAGATGCCCTATTACCTTATCTTAATGTATTTTTTTCTTAAACAAGATATAGAAGGTCTTGCCTATGTGTTGGAGAAGGAAACGTGATGGGATTAATTTGGATACTTCTCTGCCTGGTAGATCATAAGCCAGAACACCAGGTGAGCAATGTCTTCTTTCTTTTCCTGGTCCCACCACTTTGGTACCTCTCATTCAAACAACCCTGCACTTGGACCACTGCCTCTAGATTTAACTAATTAATGTGTTACTATACCCCAAGTAACAAGAAAAATATACAGAATTAGGGGAGTCTGAATAACATTAAGTATAAACTGCAATGATTCCCTTGAACACTAAAGTGGAGCCTTTTGGGAGTGACACTCTCTGCTGGGTGAGATACATACATGCTAGAACAATCTTACTTCTTACCTAGGGCCTGAAAGCCTATGACGTACATTTAGTCAGACTGCTTCCACTTGGCTTCTGAAATCTTGTTTTCAGATATCCACATGTGGGAATGAGCCTCCAAAGTGTTAGCTCAGGTGGTTAAGAACAAGACGTCATGATCCCTCACACAAGTTCCAAATTACCACTTGAGAGATCCTCAGACAGCACCTAAATCTGAGCTTTGAGAAGATAAGCAGGAATAATGGCTTCAACAACAACTAGAGAAATGTGCCTGCAAAGACAGGAGCCATCCCCAGCAAATCCTATTCTTCCATTTTCTCTGTCACGGGCCTCTCCACACATCCCCCATACACTTAGGGATCATCTCCGTGTGCATTTTGGATAAAAATGTACTTTTATATGTGTTTTAATTTCTTTCCAAAACACCCTAAACACCTTTTGAGTCAGAGGGCTGTGCTAAATTCAGCATGTCCAAAGCCTATAAGCATGAACATAACATAGGAAACTAGAGAAACTGACATTAAAAGATTTCAGTATTTGCTACTAATGCTGTGCAAGAAATGAATTTAGCCAAAATATGCAAGGGAAGAGCATGCAATGGTGAACTTACAGTGTCAGCAGTCCTGGATAACAGGAGAGATCCTAGATGACTGGAGGCATGCCAATGTGACACCCACCTACAAGAAGGGCAGGAAGGAGGTTCCACGGAAATAGAGGCCTGTCAGCCTGACTTTGGTACCAGGAAAGATTATGGAGCAGTTCATCTTGAATGCATGCACCATGTAAGTGCAGGTCAGCCAGGGAATCAGGCCCAGCCAGTACAGGTTCATGAAGGGCAGGTCCTGTTTGACCAACCTGATCTCCTTTTATGACCAGATGACTCACC
Source organism: Cuculus canorus (assembly GCF_017976375.1). Classification (NCBI taxonomy): domain Eukaryota; kingdom Metazoa; phylum Chordata; class Aves; order Cuculiformes; family Cuculidae; genus Cuculus; species Cuculus canorus. Next base: position 116,164,500 of record NC_071401.1, on the reverse strand, counting down.
CAGTAGACGAGGGGAACATTGTGGATGATATCTACCTTGATTTCAGTATAGCCTTTCACATTGTCTCCCACAGCATTATTGTAGAGAAGCTGGTGGCTCACAGCTTAGACTCTTTGCTGGGTTAAAAAAAATGTCTGGATGGCTGAGCCCAGAGAGTTGTGTTGAACAGAGTTAAATCCTGTTGGTGGCTGGTCACAAGTAGTGTTCCCCAGCACTCAGTCTTGGTGTCAGTCTTTGAATTTCTTTATCAATGATCTGGATGAGGGAATTGAGTGCTCCCACTGTAAGTTTGCAGATGACACCAAATAGGGTGGGAGGGTTGATCCACCTGAGGGCAGGAAGGCTTTGCAGAGGGACCTAGACAGGCTGGATTGATGGGAGAGGGTCAGTTGTATGAGATCCAACAAGAACAAGCGCTGGATTTTGCACTTTGGTCACAACAATGCAATGTTACAGATTTTGGGAAGCATGGCTGAAAAGCTGCACAGCAGAAGAGGACTTGGAGGTCCTGGACTGTGTCCAGAGAAGAGCAGCAAAGCTAGTGAAGGTTCTGGAGCACAAGTCTTACTAGGAGTGGCTGAGGGAACTTGGATTGTTTAGCCTCGAGAAAAGGAGGCTGAGGGGAAATCTTATTGCTCTCTACAACTGCCTCAAAGGAGATTGTAGCAAGGTGCATACTGGTCTCTTCTCCCAAGTGACAAGTGATAGGATGAGAGGAAATTGCCTGAAGTTGTGCCAGGGGAGGTTATATCAGATATTAGAAAAAAAGTTCTTTATCCAAAGTGTGGTCAAGGATTGGAAAAAACTGCTCAGGGAACTGGCAGATTTTCCTTCTCTGGAGGTGTTCAAAAAGTGTGTAGACATGGCACTTTGTGACATGGTTTAGTAGGTACAGTGGCGTTGGTCTGACAGTGGACTGGATGATCTTAGAGGTTTTTTCCAACCTTAATGATTCTATGATTCTACAATCCTATGGTTCTATGATTCTAAGTTCTAGACTGGAAAATTTGACTCTTAAGAGTTTTCCTCTAAAACCCCCACAATTTTATGCTGTATGTCCTCTACTCTCACATCTTCCTTTTTCCCACTTCAGTAAGGAATTTATCAAGTTTCTTGAATACAGTCTGGAATAGTCCCTACAATAAAACCTGCAAAAAAATAGTTTGGCTTGCCGTTACTATTTGCCTGAATGCTCTATAGGTAGAAAAAGAGCTTGGAAGAGGCTCTGTCAAGTTAAATTCAGCATTATGAAACTGTAATGTTTAAGAACTTTTTATTATTTAAGAAGAGCCTTACTCCTGTTATGCAATTGCTGTGAGAATATAAGACAGAGTTACTACTACAACAGTATAAGGTTTAAAGAGGTGAATATAAATGATACAGACGAAAGCATTATGCATAAATGTATGCACATACAAGCATATGTGTAGATGAATGAGTGCGTGTCACTTTATCCATCTGTATACACGCACGTGTTTGCATACATGCCTCCCCCATCCTACCATCACAGTGGCAAAAGGCAATGTTGGAGCCTATTTCAAAACAAAACAAATTGCCTGCTGGCATTTCCATTTTCAAAATGTTTCAGCAAATTGTTTTGTTAAGAGTAACATCATTTCCGTCTTACTTAATCGTTATTCGTCCTAAACAGTGTTTCCATTTTAAAAATGCACTGCTTTTTACTACTAAATTTTGCTGATTTATAAACTTCACTATCCTTAAAGTAGCAATATTTCAGAGAATGCTGATTGCATAAATAGATTTAATTTCGCTGTGCCTGAACTTCTTTCTGAAAATGAGGTCTGAGCTACAAGGCTGGATTGTCCTCACCATGAGTGGAAATAAGGACACAAATAACAAAGAAATTACTTATCTATGTAAATGAAAAAGATCTTGCTTACTTAAAAGTATGCGTAGAATGCATGCATTGCTTAAAATGACCTCTCAAATAAGACTTATTAATATTCTTTTTCGTTGCTTGACATTTTTCTCCAAGACCGCAAGAAAGCACAACTTTCAGAAGGGGGAAAGTGAACACTGTTCTTAACTACAAATACTTATACATTTTCTTTATGCATTTGTTAATTAATAGGAGTTCATTGACTATGGCATATTGCTTTCAATCATGCAAAGGCAAATACAGTTACTGTTACTTCCTTGAGTTTAATTCAAACTTCCACTGAAGTCACTGACATTCTACCCATTTATTTCCAAAGACTGTAAGCCAGGTCCAGCTGTGTATATTATGTTAATTGTGCAGGATGGGGCACTAATCCTTATTCCAAAGCCCTTTCTTTAGTACTGCAGCTACATCAAAAGCAGAATTGCAAAAGAGCATAGAAATGCACAATTCAGAAACACATGGTCTCTCCTCTCAAATTCATAGACAGATGTAAATTACAAGCAATGAAAAATAGGAAGTGCTGGATTCAGCTTCCTGCCCTGGAACACTGTGTAGTACACTCCCAACGACAGCAAGTACTACATATAGGACTGCAGTGTCATGAAAGACTTGATCCAGCCTTCTGCATTAGTTTGAACTGAACTCTTAGTCAGATGTGACATCTGCAGCCTCTGTAAATTCCATGGATGAAGTAACCTGGATCGAACTTTGAAGAAAAAAAATACATATTCATTCCACTTTTCCCCAGCTGATTTTTCATCTGCCTTACAAGCTTTATCCCCCCCCATAAAACTATACAGGAGTTAAATTCTTAACAAATAGGATGTCTTGGTAAATATATCTAGAGTAATACTCCTATTAGTAACCTTAAAAATTATTGTAATTAATGTAGTAAGTATAATATTTACAAAAATAAAATTAATGACAACACACATACATTTATTTAACCCAAATGCTCTGTGCACTCAGTCAAGTGGAGTCCTCAGAAGTTTTCCTGCCTTCATTTACAAAGACCATTTCATTGTACTTCATCACAGGATCTTTGGAAGTGCATTATAACCCCTGCTCAGGTTAAAAAAATGGAGTCTTAACAGAACATCTAATTGATTCATCCAAATCCTTCACTATATGGTCCAAAAAAGCCAGATATTTCATTTAAATCAAGGATTATATAATGCCTCAGACAGAACATATTCCCTGTCACCAAGAGGTTTACGAAGGAAACAATATGGACTACAACATTTTGAAGTAAAGGCTTGGCACGTGCTATCACATTCTGCCATGTCATTGTTATCTTGTGATGTATCTCTCAAGTGAAAACAGGTGTGAGGTGCCTTTCACTTCAATTACACGGATACCTAGAATGTTGTAAATGTTTCTGACATTGTGTGTATGCATTTCCTATTTTGGTTTTTTTTCCCCTGTTCTGAAGGGATAGCTGGAACCATAGTTGCCATTCATAGCATTGAGCAGCTTCTAGTCTGACATAAAATCATTCTTTGCCAGTATGAAATATATGCTGGTCATGATGCATGCTGTTTCTCATCTCCGAAGATGGGAACATGTGTTTCAGATGTATACAGCCATGCCCTGCTATCTGTTGAGGATGAGCTTCTGAAAAGGGCAATGGATAGGAGGACAATGGATAGCAAAATTATTTCTTTCCATAAGAATTGTTATAGGAAAGAGAAAGTGCACTCACACACTTAATATATACAGACAGGGACAGTACATTGCATTATAAGATCTTTCCCACTCATGTACCATTAACATTATTCACAAAGTAAGACCTTAAAGTCTTCAATGCAAAAGGAAGAATGATGCTGCAAACCACACTGTAGACAACCCACATAATTCTATGAGCATCAGTGTGGTACCCAAACAGCATTGAAAAATATATAGTACTATACACAAGAGATTCCATTTTCTCGGCACTTACTTTATGTATGTAAATGTTTTATTGAAACAAGAAATACATTCAGCAAAATATATAGAATACATACATGCACAGTTTATAGTAAAGTGTCATCCACAGGTTAAGGTAGTTTTGTGATGACCACTGCTGATCATCAGACATGCTTCAATACGACTAGGTACCCCAGGTAAGATTTTTACAGAAGATGGGTAGTGGAAAGGTAAAAGATGAAAGAACAGGGTTAACAGACCCTGATTAGCAGGGCAGAATATTAAGTAGTTGCCAATGGAAAACCAAGGCAATCAAATACTGATAACAGATTTTGACTCTTTGGGCATATATTTAACATCTGTGCAGGGGCGAAGATGCATATACAAGTGAAAGGAATGGTCTCAGTTTTAAGTTATAATAACCATCAACACGAAATTATACATTGTTTATAATTTTTTACAGTTCTTCTAAGATGCATATAATTGTTTCTGCCCTGGAATGCTTAAAATGAAATTAATGACAATTATATTTCTGTAATGTATTCTACCACAGAAATTAAATAAAACTAAACATGTCCATTGGGGAAAAGGCAGGTGCTACATTATTTACATCATGCTTCAAGTGGAAATCATCTAAAAATTTCCAAAAGGCAGAAATTTTCTGAATAGTTTATTCAGCTAATAAGATCTATTTCAGCTGGATTTTATTTTCTTGTTGCTACAATCTGAAATTTTATTGTGCCTTCTTGGGAATATTGCTACAGTAAGAAAGACTTTGAAATAATAGAATGTCTAGTAGTTGAGCTTTGAGCTTATGAGTGTTATTTGGAAGTCTTGAAAAAATTATTGCTAACTTCCTTCAATTAGAATCAAACACAGCAACTCCTATTTTCCAGTCATTTCAGGTACAGATGCAGATGTGATAGGTATCATCATTTGTATCCTTTAACATTTTTGCTGTCCTTCTTTGAAAGTTTATGTTGATTTAAAGATCTTTTCCCTCACAAAATCTTTATGGTAGCTAGCTAGCATAGCCTTCAGATTTTATTTTACCATATGTTTCAAGTTGTGTGCTTCAGTTTGCATCTGCTCTGTATCTGCTACAGTTCGGCTACAACACCAAGTCAAAACAATTGGGACTACTGTCTTTATAATAATTACTCTCTGCAGCTGTTGAAATCAGAGTCTTAAAAAAAATTGAAAGCTGTAGCTTCTCTCCCTGTCTCTCTTTATTTTTATCTAAAGCAAAACCAAGCACATTTTGATGGGAGTTCTTGAATTGAAAGAGAAGCAGATTTTTTTTAAGTATAATAAAAACACATACTGCTTTATACCACATAATAAAGGTATATCTGGCTTCTGCCATGATAGGTGATTTAAAGAAAAAAACTATGTGGCAAAATATGTTGTAGTATAAATACATCCTAGGTGTTACAAATCTCATTTGAAAAATGATGTTGACTAAGTTCTGCTTTTCAAAAAAAATTTGCTGGTTGCCAGAAACTGAAGAAGTTATTAACAGCTAAAACCGTAGCAATCCTAAGCTTCCCTCTCTTCTGGTCTATGCCAACCTCTTTATTTCAACAGCTAAACAGTGAAAACAAAATCAACCTGTCTTTCCAGCAAATACATTCAAGTACCTGCATGCTGTCAGATGTGGCATCACCACAATCATTCAGAAATTATAAAGAAAAGTATGTAGACTATCAAGGAAAGATTTGATTCTGTAGTTCATACAGAACTGCTTAATTGGACTAATTCATTCGCAATCTGAATGCAATAGCCATTTTGAGTTGATCCAGTATTATTATTTTAAAACTACTGTGGTTAAAATGGTAAGCTCAGAGGATCATACAAATATTCAGTTGTGAGGGACCTCAGGAAGTTAAAAGCAGGAACTCTAGTGAGGGCAGACCACATTGCTCATGGCTTTTTCCAGCCAGGTCTTGAAATCCTTCAAGGAGAAAAGCAGCACAGCCCTGTTTGGCAACCTGCTACCTCACTGTTCTCTTGGGAAAAAAGTTTTCCCTTGTATACAGGTTGAACATTTTTTTTCTTATTTAGACTTCTTTTTGCTTTCTCTTGCCCTCCCACCATTCACCACCATTAGGAATGTGGCTCCATGTTCTTGATCACCCCCTCTCCTCTCTATATAAAGCTGCTGTTATGTCTCCCCAGGGCTTGTCTTCCCTAGACTGAACAAGTTCAGGAGTAATAACATAAATCAAAAAAGGTTTTACATACTTATAAAACCAGCAACAGTAAATGTAGGTAGTATTATTAGTGATGCTAAAACACAACCATAAGTTGGCAGACTCTTCCATTGTTAAACAGGGAAACAATGTTTCTACTCTAAATAATCAAGGGTACAGATTTTCAAAGGCACTTAAGGTAGCTAATTTCCATTAGATTAGAGGAAGCCAACTATCTAAATAGTTTCAGATATTCAGCCATGACACTATGAGAAAACAGATCACTGTCATCACAACCTGAGCCCTTTAAGGACCAGCAAACAGGACAATTACTACTGAAACCAGCTATTTTCTTAATTAGTGTGTTAACAAGTCTGCCAAAAGAATCTCACTGCTCTGATGGCGAGAAGCTTCAATTTTAAATTTCAAGTCAAAACCAAGAAGCAATGTCAACACGCTTCTGTGACTGCATTGTGGTAAACAATATACAAGGTGAATTGCTCTGGAGCAGTCTTACTCCAGCCACCAAATGGAGAACTGATCTCAATTCTTCTGCTTGTCTGACTTCTAAGTGTCTGGAACTGAGGAGGTTTAAGTCCTTTCCCATTACATTAGCAATGGCTGAAAGCCACCTTTACTTTGTGCCTCAGGACTTGACACAAGATTTGAATTATTAGAACAAGTTGTTATATAAGCATTGAGAATTTTTTTTGAAACAGAAAATACACTTTTTGATCTACCTGACAATTTCCTCTCATTTTGCAAGTATGCTGCTTTTGGTGGAGATTTATTACATTTTCAGATAGACATCAGAAATATCTAGAATGACCAGACAGTTCCCTTCCTGTTCCTTTGTTTTATAAATTTAAGAATTAAAAACTAATAAATAAATGCAAAGCAAATTACTGCCAGGCCATAAAACATTATATCATCATTCTATGAACATTATATCATTATTTTATGAACATTCATGGCAGTTTAAAAAATGCTGATAATCCATCTGCCCAGGCAGACTATATCTTAACAATTCTGTTACCTAATTAAATCCTGATTACCTGCAAAATCAGCCAGCCAACACATCTATATGTGGATGAAGTTATTCATTTTCTGCAGAACTTGCACTATGTAATACAAGGGCAGGATTTTAGAAGCTAATTTGGAGACATGAAAGAAGATGCACATGAAATATTTTCTTTCAATTATTAAACTATTGTTTAAAATTTGTGGGAACAAAAGATGTACTAGAGGAAAGCTGATGTGCTGCTAATATAAGGTCTACACGGTAGAGTATTAAATGACGTATTCTGATAATCAAGTTCACTTGAATTGAGCTTAAAAGAAATTATAGACGTTTTCTTTCTCCTCTTTTGAGTACCGCTGTACAATTTTCTCTTTCTCTAAATACAGACATCTATACCAGTAGAGATACAATCAGTGAGAAAAATATAAGACCTAACAAACAAAAGTGTATCAAACTAGTGCTACCTTTTTTTCTTCTTATCCAATTTTAGAAATGTATGTGGAAGTGCACTAGATCTGACCAGGGCACTAGATCCAAGCAGCATTACTTATGAAAAACATATGTAAATACTTGCAAAAATAGAAGCAGTGGATCCCACTAAGCTGGTAGCTGCATTTGAACTCTTTCTGAAGTTCATTGTCACTTTTCCTAATCTTCTGAAATTTCTGCAGGAGCTCCACGGTGAAAGCACGGGAGCTGGGCAAGAGGGTTGCTGCAGTTTTTCTGTTTTAATGAATGGTTCTCCAAATGTTAGAGCAAGATATCAATTAAGTATTTAAATAACAACAGGATTCTCTATTTGTTTTCAGGGAGATGGTGAGGATGGTAATTATTTGAAGCAAGTCTTACTCTTTCAAGGTTACTCCTCCCTACTCTGTCTGTCTACTTTTTCTCTCCAACTAAATGTAGGCAGAAGCACATGGAGAATAATAAATTATGGATAACAAATGTAATTCACAGACTTCATAACAGAATTCTCAGTGATCTACACTTACTCTTCTATGCACCAGAAAACAAGCTATTAATCTCCTCAATGGTGTTACTAATATCCCTATCTTTTCCAGTAATTACAAGCAATATCTCAGAAAAATAGTTTCCTTATTCATTTCCACAGTATTGTGGAATAGTTTGATAGTCATGGATTTAGCATTAGTGGAGAGTTCAAAAAAGTTTCAGTCTCAATGGAAAACTGAGATTTTAGACAGCCACCATGACATCTACTCATATAAATCCTTTGTTTTGCTTATTTAGCTATTTGTTTTCCAAATATAAGGTGATAGCATAGGCAAATTGGAGAAAAAAGTGAAATTAGAAATGTTATGAAAACAAATACTGGATCAAACTCTTTGCATCTTAACTGAGCCATTATCTTCTTTGAAAGGAATATTACTTTGTTAAAAACCAGCAAAATACAGCCATATCTTCTGGAGTACCAGAGGCATGCTAAGTAACCCATGCAACAAGAAACTTCCACAAGAACTTGCTTGTGGCCTGCTGACAGCACTGACAAAAGGACATCATAATCACAGAACCATAGAATCACTAGGTTGGAAAAGACTTTTGAGATCATCAACTCCCATCCACTACCAAAACATATCCCTAAGTGTTTCATCTACCCATCTTTTAAATACCTCCAGGGATGGTGACTCAACCACCTTCCTGGGCAGCCTCTGCCAGTGCCTGATAATTTTTTGGTGAAGAAATTTTTCCTAATGTCCAATCTGAACCTTGCAACTTGAGGCCATTTCCTCTTGTCCTATTGCCTATCACTTGGGAGAAGAGAACAACACTCACCTTGCTACAACCTCTTTTCAGATAGTTGTAGGCAGCAATAAGATCTCCCCTCAGCCTCCTTTTCCCTAGGCTAAACAAATCCAGTTCCCTCAGCCACTCCTTGTAACTCTTGTTCTCTGGCCCCTTCACCATCTTCGTTGCTCTTCTCTGGACATGATCCAGGACCTCAACGTCTTTCTTGTAATGAGGGGCTCAACAGTCAACACAGTGTTTGAGATGCGGCCTCACCAATGCCGAGTACAGGAGCAGAATCACTTCCCTGGACCTGCTGGCCATGCCGTTTCTGATAGAGGTCAAGATACCATTGGCCTTCTTGGCCACCTGAGCACACTGCTGACTCATATTCAGCCAGCTGCCAACCAACTCCCCCCGATCTTTTGCCAGGCATCTTTTCAGCCACTCTTCCCCAAGCCTGTAGCGCTGCATGGGGTTGTTATGTCCCAAGTGCAGGACTCGGCGCTTGGCCTTGTTGAACCTCATTCTGCTGGTCTCAGCCCATTGATCCAACCTGTTTAGATACCTTTGTAGAGCTCCCCTACCCTCAAGCAGATGGACACTTCCTCCCAGCTTAGTGTCATCTGCAAACTTACTTGGTGTACATTCAATTGTCTCATCCAGATCATTGATAAAGATATTAAGCAGAACTGAACCCAGCACTGTGTGCTGGGACACCACTTGTGACAGGCCTTCAACTGGATTTAACTCCATTTAAAACTACTCTTTGGGCCTGGCCATCCAGCCATTTTTTACCCAGCAGAGGGTGTGCCATATCAGTTTAAAGTAAATGAATACCATTTGGACTATTAGAAATTACAAGCACTTAAGATGGAAAAAGAATCTTGCCCCCAGTAGGAATATGATGCGAGGAAACCAATGCTGTTACGCAGCGTGTGTCTACAGCACCAACGGCTGGTACTGCTTAGGGTACCGAGAGTAATATAATAATAAGAGCTCACAGCAGGTTAAGGCAGCCACATACTTACAGAATTTCATGAAGAACTTCTGCAGGCTGTGATGGCTGTATCTAGGCTAAAAGACAACAGAGATATCCTACATACTCTTCCAAAAAGTTATTGCCCTGAATCAGCTATTAAGACAGTTCAAGGCAAACAGGATGGACTTAGGTAAGTGCATAAATACAATAATTCTTCAGGTCAGCAGTAACTTATGCAAAAATACTTGATGCCTTTTGGCAGTCCAGGAAAGCTTTGATAAATATATACTAAAGACAAGTAAAAATATCAATGCCTTATTAAACTGTACAAGAATCTGTTTATTAAGATTAGCTTGCATATGCTGCACAAGAACATTAAGACTAGTGTTGCTTCTTGAACATATCATTGGAGTAAATTTGAATAATCAAAAGAAATTAGTCATGGACAGCAGTTGTGCAAAAATTATCTTACCAGGCAAAGTTTTAGGTCAAATGATATCTTTTTTTTTTCTCAAACTTACTATCATAAAATAAAATAGTTCTAAAATTAATAATAAAAAAGACGAAAACCAAGAATATGACTTAACAGGTGTACAATGTATCCCTGCAATTTGTTCTTACTGTTGTAGTTTCCTATTCAGCTTCCTACCAGTTGCAACTGAACAATTTTTCCAACTTATTAGAGTAGTTAACTCTGAAGTTAATAGATTGCTGATCAGAAGGGGATGGAATTTCCAAAATTACTTCCAATTTACTCTTTCCCTTTTAGAGACATATATACCTTCATGTGTAGCCATTGTGTCTGTTTCTTGTGTTTAAACAGTAGGAATCATCAGTAACAGCAGCTGCTCTGCATGAGGAGTATGGTATTCTTCTGAAAAAAACAAGACACGGTTCCTACAGGCCTTCACCATAAACAGCCTCAACACTCTGAATCACACCAAGAGCCACACCTTTCCATCCACCTTTTCCCATGAGTGTTCAATAAGGGTGATGGTACTGCCTATCTTTGGATCAAGACTTAGGGTCTCAGTAGGAAAAGGTCAGAACAAGTGCAAATATTTATAACGATGACTACATCAACTGTAATAGTCATACAACGAATAGATGAAGAACAAAAGGACCTCTGTCCCCCATGGTTTTCAGATAGCCTTGCCTACGTCCAGTTTGTTTATAGGTTAATAGCATGTCTATAGGTTAATTGCATATCTAAGATCTTAAGGATGTTTTTATCAAATTTAAAAATTCAAATCAGCCCATCATAGTTTATTTCATTACATACAGATAAAAATCATATTTAACCAACATAACCTAAAACATAATGTTTCAGCAGGACTTATCTTCAGTAATGTCTTTGAACAAATACCTTGAGAGGGCAATCTGCTGTCAGAGGAGGATAATGCACCCAATAAAATGACCTTGTGCCAATATATTAGCTCTCCTGTCATCTCTGGCTCAGCTTTCCCCCTGCTCTTCATTCTGGTCCTTGTGGTTGGCAGCTATTAAAATAACAAAGACCACAGTATATGACTTGAATGCAAAGGAAATACATTAGCATGCTGTCTACCTCCTAACAATACTGTTTTCCAGGTTATCCATGATTTCTGCAAAGGTTCCACATACACTTTGGGAAGGGCATGAAGGATTCAATACTAGAGAGGAGTTGCATTAAAAAATTCTCAAATTCAGAATTCTTAAGGTTTCTCTAAGAAATCAAGTGGTGCACTTCAAGAGTTTTTCTCAAGGGCAGCTTATTCTCAAGCAGCTTTCAGAAGAAGAAACAAAATGGTAAAGATGACAGGGTAGTATTAGTATTTTTGGGACATTGTAGGCATTCCCAATTCTTTTACAGACCTAAAGGCTGATTCAGGAAATCACACTGCACTCCCTGCCTCAGTATCCCAATCTGCAAAGTATGAATAATGATACTGACATACTTTCTTAAAGTGCTTTTGGAATTGTGTATGATGAGCACTTCATAGAAGCTCTGTGTAAGTATTATCATTCTTTTTTTTTTTTTAATTTGAGAGGCACTTAGATTTAAGTATTATAGATGCCATCTTTAAGAACCTCTTAAGACCTCAGAATTTCATTCATACAATGTAAGAATGACATGGCTATGCCATCCCACATGTCATCAAGCATTATTTGAAAATGCAACATTAATTTGGCACGAGCTCGGTTAGAGACTCAAATCCTTCTAGTTGCCATGTTAGAGGATTTCACTTTTCAAGGGGTTCATTCCTCTCCAAAGTGATATGACATGCAAAAAAAGAGCCCAAGATGTATGCAAAGATTAGTTGCAGTAGTTCAAAAGAAAGTGGAAATCTTTCTGCTTCACAGTAAAATTCACTTCAGTAATTTACTGCTTCATTTATGCCTCCTGAAAACTTCACCTCACTTCTCATAAAACTGAAATTTTGTAACTGCTGCCCTGTTTCATTGAAGAAAGGGACTGGTACTAAACATCTGCATCCCCTTCACATTTCCAAATTCACATGAGAAAACAAAAATGCTCAGAGATTTATACTTGAGGAGCAGGTGAGTGAATGCATGCAAGATGCATAAGAATCACAATTAATGTATCCATTTTCTGATATGTCTTTGTTTAAATAGATTTTACAATTGTGTCACAAAGAACAGTGAGCAAAAGTTTAGTTTGAGGATCAAAAGGGTCTTCACCGTGCATCACACAGTTGTAAACATCCTTATCCTTGTATAAATGCATCTTCATACCTTGGACTACATATTGAATATACAATTCTATTGGTGAGTATGTGACACAACTGCTATCTTGTGTGTGACATTATCTATTAATAAAGCTATATAAAGCTATAATAAGCATGTTTACTTGTAGTGACTATACAGCACCTTCTAGTATGGAGTGAATAAAAAGAAGTCCAAAACAGAAAAGAAAATTAAAACAATGGGCCAGAAGTCTGGAAGGTATAAGACTTGTTTTGGGTTAGCCCTGGAAGTCAGATCAGCACACTCCCAACCCCTTTCCAGCTGCTCACTCACTCCCCTCATTGGGATGGGGAAGAGAATTGCAAGAGTAGAAGTGCAAAAACCTGTGGGTTGAGATAAAGCTAGTTTAATAGGGAAAGCAAAAGTCGCATTCACAAGCAAAACAAAATAAGTAATTCATTCACCTCTTCCCATGGCAGGCAAGTGTTCTGCCATCCCCAAGAAAGCAGAAATCCATCACGCATAATGGTGATTTGGGAAGACAAACGCCATAACTCCAAACGTCCCACCTCCTCTCTTCTTCCCCAGCTTTTATCGCTGATTGTGATGTCATCTGATCTGGAGTATCCATTTGGTCAGTTGGGGTCAGCTGTCCCAGCTGTGTTCCCTCCCAGCCTCTTGTGCACCTGTAGCCTACTTGCTGGTAGGGCAGTGTAAGAAGCAGAAAAGACCTGGACATGTGTTAAGCACTGCTCAGCAATATAAAAAACATCCTTCTATTTTTAGCACTGTTTTCCTCACAGATCCAAAACACAGCACCATAGGGGCTACTATGAAGAAAAGTAACTCTATCCCAGCCAAAATCAGGACAAGACTATAGGTGAATTTACAAGTAGCAGGAGAAGCCCATGCTGCTGAGCTCAGTATCCAGTGATGAGGAAATGAAAATCAAAGTTAAGGGATTCTTGCTCGAGGTGACAGCCAGAGGAAGATGTGTAGTAAAGAGCGGGGAGAAGAACTGACTGGCAGGTTTAAGGCTGCTGGGCTGCAGACAAGAAGATAGGTAGAAACCTACCTGTGGGCTAAGACAAATGACTTGAAGTCCAAGGGAACTAAGAAATATACAGATATATGGACTGAGAGTGGCAAAGAACAGTAAAAGAAATAATGGGATGCAGGAGGAACATCTTGTCGATATGAGACACAGGAGTCTTCAACAATGGGAGAATAGGGTGAGCAGCAAGTGTGAAAATATATCTGAACTCTGGGTAGCAGAATCAAGAGAATAAATTGCCCTCTCTAAAATGTCATGGACTAAAAATGTTAGTTCAAATGCAAGCAGAAAGATCTTGATAAGTCTGCTCTGAGTAAAATTCCCTTTCTTGTTAATAACTGCAGTTTTTCAGAACATTTGTGCCAGGAAAGTTTGAATTCTTTTGACTGCCATCCCTAGCAAAGAACTGTTTCACACATACTGAAAGAATGTGAATCTGACCTTGAAACCACTATGGGCTACCTCTTGCAGAGCCTGATCCTGAGAGAGATGATAACAACTGTCTTTCAATCTTTGAGTTGCAGAGTGCTAGTAAATAAAATTGGTAAAATACGTCTATTAGTTATTCACCATTATCATGAACTTTCAGCACTCTGTAAGAAAAAAAGCCACTGAAGCATTGCTTCTACAATTGCACTGATTTTAGCCACTGCAAACACAAGGGGCAGCCACCCTAGTTAGTCTCTTTAATAAGGATGCGCCAGCCATCGGTATTACCTTCTAGGATGTGACTCAACAGTGGTCCCTAATCTAATAATCTGTGCTTATCTTTTCTGCCAATATGCTCAGCGTCATAAATATTCTTCCCAAATATGTCTTCACAGTTTCTTGAAGATAATGAAAAGGTCATTTTTATGAAAATGCGTCTCCTACTTTAATTTCTGCAAATCAAAAATTTCTTCAGGTTTGATTTGATTTTTTCTACAATTGTATTTTGCTTTAATGTAAAAATGTAAAGTGCAGAATGCTGTGAACTATTAACTAGAACCAAGATTATGTATTATTTGCCATATTTTATTGTGGATGCACATTTGTTTAATCCTGAAACATTTGATATAGTAGATTGGCAATGTCTTAAAAAATCTTTCTAGACAGATCCTACCATTTTCTTCTTTTCAAAGGGTGAACTTTTCTGCAATGAACTCTTCTGCAAATTTTTATAGAATATCTCACCTTTGAATTTTTACATATGCAAAAATGCAGACTTTAGGGTCACTTGAGTTTAAAAACTTCCTTTTCCAGAGAATCATGTCAATCTCACAATGCCTCGTTGCCCCATTTGTAAAACAAGAATAACGTTTTTCTTTCCCTCGAAACCACCCTTTGCTCATCCTGTCTACTTAATCTGTAAACTCCCTGTAGCAGGAGGTCTTCCTTACTTGAGAATAGCAAAGCTATTTAAAGGGAGTTCAAGCACTTCAGAGCCTTTTGTACTAATGCAACATATGTGTTAGATAACAATCATTATTTCTACATGGCTGATTCTCAACTCCATACCCTATCCCTCCTCACCTTCAAATATGTCGGTACATTTCTATTAGTTTGATAAAAAAAAAAAAAATACATTTTAGTCACTGAATCCTTCTTATCAAGGGCTGATTTTACCTCTGAGGAATGAGCACTGCATATGTAAGGGAGATATTCAACAATTTCCCTCTAAGCTGTGCTGGAATCCAAACAGTCTGGTCTTAAAAGCCTTTCAGTCCTCAAGCATGTGAAAAACAATTCTCAAATTTAGCCTTGGTACAGGTATCCAGTTAAAGGACAGAAGATCAAAAACATTTTTCCAAGTATCTGACAACAACAGGGTCCTGAGGAACATGTGATCAACCAACAGCCTTTTTGTCCCTTGAAGAAGACCCATTCCTTCCTTAACCAGCCAGCAGACTGGGAAGAAGCTACTCCTTTCATTTGCTCAGGAATTCCTTTTTTTCTAATCTGCAAGTGCTGATGTAGCACAATCAGGGGCAGACGCACTGCACTAAAGGTTGCAAGGAAGAAACTGCAATGCTGGAACGTAGTCAGTGAATTCATTTTAATGGTTCTGCACATGGCTAGATGAAAAAAAGCATCATTAATTTCCTGATGACCCTCTCCTCCAAGTTAACGAATGAAAGCTACTCATGTTAAAAAGCATGCAGCATGAGAAGGTCTGCTGCTACCACGAAGACTTTAAGGAAAAAACGATAAGCAGGGTTTGAAGTAATACCGGTCACATAAGGAAGCTGCCCAGGTTTGGGATGTACAGAATACAATGTGCTAGCATTGCAAAGCAATGTGAATCTCGTACTAGCTCTTTTTTTTTTATTTTATTTCCTCCTTTTCAATTTTTATTTTGTTGCACAGCTCAGAGAAGCAGTACTTTCAAGGAGCTGAACCCTGCAGTGTAGTACAGGAAACACACCTTCACAACTCAACACTAATTCATCAGTCTTCCAATGCATGATCCAGGTTCTTTGCTTCACCCAAGACAAAAAGGGAAGAAAACTGCTGTTGAAGAAGGGGTAACAGATTTCCTTCAGCTCATGTAAGTCCTGAGTAGCCGTGAAAGGCTCAAGCTATCCGCTGTCCTGTCCATCTTCCACAGAGACCTATCGGTTGCTCTAAATTCCACTGTTTTTTCAGCCACAAGCAGACCTAAAACCACTTTGTCTCCACTTAGGTTCATCAAATGCAAACTCAGATTTGTCTTGTCACCTAGCTTTCAATTGTTATCAAATTATATTCTGCCAAGAATCCCACTTGTATCAACTGTACTATTTATAATGTAAGATGCTGAAACACTTTGAGAACAAGTGGCAAAAAGTAGCTCTTAAAAACATTTATTTTTTCTAAGTTTATCTTTCCTTTTTTGATACGTTTCTCCTGCTTCCCTTTTCAGATTTTTATCCTTGGACCTCTCTCCTCTTATCTTAAGATAAGTCGTTTCATAGTTTCTTCTTTATCATAGGTAAGAATAAAGTGGAGATGAGATGGAACTAGAGGACCATCTTCTTGCTTTCTCCTTTGAACATGGCAATAGTCTATTGCTGAGAATGAGCTATAGACCAGACTCCTATTTCAATTCTTCCACACCTTACCTTCCAAACTTCCTATCAAATACACCTAAATTTCCATCCTTCCTTTCATCCTTGTTTTCATAATGCAAAGGAGAACATCTGCAACATCCCTTGATGTATGACTGCTCTGAGTGAGTTGTCTCCACTTTCCTCCCCTTGGCTAGGTTTGAAAATTAAATATGAACACACTACTACAGGCAGATGAATTTCACTGATTTGACTACCAGTCTTAATTCTGATCTTTAAATTTGTTTTTATTACCTTTCTCTATCTAACATAAACAGAGAGTGGTTTTAGGTATGGGATTGAGAATGAAAACTTAGGAAGCCTGAATTTTAATCTTAGATCACCATTGCTTTTTTGAAATAGATCTGTGTAAATCTGTTCATCTTTCTAGGGATCAGCAGCTTCTCTAACGTCACATGCTGTGACATTTGTGTCCCTGCCCATGACAGGGGGGGGTTGGAACTAGATGATCTTTAAGGTTTCTTCCAATCCAAACTATTCAAGGATTCTATGGTTCTATATGCTGCCAAGCACTTATTGCTCTCGGAAGTATCTCAATTCCTCAAATGAAAGGTGGGACATAAGTGAAAGCTATTTGAGTATTTGTCTTACACAGATGTCATGATTTGAGGCTTAATCAGTGTTAAGACCCTCATATGAGAAATTTCTCAGTACCAGTCTCCTGATTAGATTTGATCAAGCTGATTTTTAAAATTACATAGCTCGTGCAGAAATCAGTGATACAAGTAAGAATTTGAAATTTTTCACCAAAACCAGGCAGAGCACCTTTTTTGTAAAAAGGAAGTTAAAATTAATTTGGAATACAGTGACATTTAAATGGTCTTTCATTGTTGACACAGGAGTGAGTACCTACGGTACTCACAGTCCATTGCTGCTCTGTGGGATTGCTCCCCCCAGCACTTTAGCAAGGGAACTCCATGAGGAAAGACCCACTTCTTGATACTTCAAGAACTCCGATTCACCTCCCATCCCACACTCCAGAAGCTGTTATGGCATTCCTACTGCTGTTCCAGCACTATGTCCCATAATCCCAAAATGATTACAGATTGCTTCCTCACTCACAGCACGGTAGCAAAGATAAAAGCAGGATGATGACCAAAAAGGGCCTCCAGTCTCCTCTGTTGCTCTGCGAGGTTGCTGTCTGCACTTATACTGGCAGTACAGGTAGAAGCAGGCAACAAAGGTCCAGATTTGTTAGCTGGCCCAGATTATGCCAGAGCGGACCTTGCAAACACGTTAGTCCAAGTCTTAGCTGCAAGCAACAGCAAGGAACAGACGGGGAGATGCTTCCAGGCAAGGCTGATGCCAAGACCAACCCCACTTTGCTCCATTAGGAATAGCCCTCAGGAAAGGTTCTTCAGCCCAAGAAACAGCTTCACAAGTCAGGTGTTGGCTGAGTCCTTCTGAGAACTGTGCTCCGCACCACTTGAGACACATGGAAGTCCAGCTTGCATGCAGGCAGACTAGCTGTGGGTAATTGTCAGGAGATGGCTGGAGTCACCAAACAGGGCAAAGAAACCCATCAACATCCTTGTAAAACACATGACACTATGCTCTTTCTTGCTCCTTCACAGCATGCAAACATTGCAAGCCACATGTTGCAGAAATGCTTGCAGGATGTTTTCTGGCAGAATGTGTCATGTCTTGCCAGGGATGCTCCTCCTTATGGAGGCAGAGGGGGGAAGTCACTTCCTATACTATTAAGGTGTTTTCCTGCTACAGTCAAGTACCACCAAGGACCAGAAAGCACAAGAAGTCAAAGAACTTGGTCTTACAGGTGATGAGAAAGGGGGAAACAAAGTAATAATTTTAGCAGTGTTAATGATCTCATTCTTTCTATAACAGGTGTTTTACATCTCCAACACATCATCAATGCTAATCTTCACACTCTGCCACTTTGATTTCCACTGGATTTTCATACAAAAACCAATTCTTTATCCTCAAATGCAGCTTTCATAATGAAAAAAGGGACCTGAACTCTGAAAATTGCTCACTTTTACCTGCCTGAGACCTGTTCTTAAGAACACAGAGGAAAAGGCAACTGAGTCTTCACAAAAGGCAAGCAGGTGGCCAGCAGTCGATATAAACTGGTCCAAATGAAAGAAGTGGATTGATTTTGCTCTTTCTGCATTTCTCAGTTACCGTGTCAATCTCCTGCGGCTTTTGTACTTTTTGTGCATAAGACCTGCCTCTAGTCAAATCTTGTTGTATTGTTCTTGTTTGCTTTTTTTAAGGCAGATCATAAACTTTCAAAGATAGTAATCACCATCTAACCTTCAAACTCCTACCTCCCATCTTCCACTCACATTTTATGAAAATTTTGTCTCACCTGAAGGCATTCTGGGTATTTTGTATGCAAGTATAATGTCATTTTAATGAATGTTTGTACAGTACTCGTCCTTTAGTTAAATTATGCAACAAACAGGTGCAATGGACATGGGTAATAGGAAAATAAGTTTGTTTCAAGAGCCTAATTACTATGCTGATCACTATAAAAAAACACTGGTAGGCATTTGCTGATTTTTTTGTATAGGATCATTTTTGCAGTGAAGAAATACTGGAAACACAGGTTCCAGGTATTGTTCCACTGCAATTTTGGGGGGTTGTTTATTTATTCCAACTACATGGGTCTCATTTACTTAGACCAGAGACAGCCAAATTTGCAAATAGCTGCAGAAATGCCAGCAAGTAGGTTTTCTTCTTTGCTACTATTGGTCATAGTTCATTTTTAGCCCACTTTTGGTTTTTAACCATTTTCTATTTGTGTCCTGCATGTTCTGTTGCAAATACCTTACAATCTAGAGAGGCTTTACCACAGACGGGTGATCTAATTCAGAAACACTTTGCTACTAGTTATCCTCATGTGCTGATACTGAGCAATGCAAGATAATTCCTGACAAACACAAGTATTCTACAGCGGCTTGTAACTTAATCAGGCAAAGTCAGCAAAAGACTCTGCTTAACCTCATCATGCTTTGGCTCAGATCTGCAGAGCCCAGTGTTTAAAGGTATTCAAGTGCCTAAGGGAGCTGGAAACACCTTGTGGATTTCCCAGTGTCATAAAAACATGGCCCAAGTCCCTGGTGATTCACTAACAATTCCTTCAGCAATGTCGTAACTGGCAATAAGGATTCCATCCAGCCTTAATCCTTGATGTTAAATAATGTTGCAATGAGGAAATTACAAATTACAAGAATCTATCCTCATGCAGGTATCTTCTGAATTAACACCTTTAACTTAATAGTATTCAGCTAAACTAGCAGTACCAGATTTACACGCATACAAAGCTGGATGTTGTGTCCAATAGTTGTCTTACAAATCAAGTTCAGTTTCAACAACAGAAGGCTTCCATTTTCAGACTGTACCACTGAATGCTGAGCCAGAATAGCAAACCCAGTTTCACAGACATAATATTAACTATCCTCCAAGACTAAAGCTTCTTCACTCACTATTGATAACAGATTAAACTACCAGGATTGTTAAGCAGTATTCTCTACTATTCTTGGTAGAAACTTGCTTCCAAAGTAACTATTCTATGCATCTATTGTAAATAGTATACTACACTTTAGTTTAACCAAAACTCTTTGTTATGGTGTACAACAATTATTAATGGATTATACTTTTAATCCACTTTGTCACATAAATAGAAAATCTATGGTTTGATAATATTGAGCATTTATCAAAGAAATTTTTTTATTAGTAGTGCTTTTCAAACACAGAGTTATTTCCTACCTGTTTTTTATTTGCACTAATAAGTATTTTAAGTTCTTCAAAATAAATATTTATTTTGGACTTTAAAGCCAGGCAGTTGCTGCTTTCCCAACAGATCAGCAACTTACTCATACTCCCATAAACTTCAACTGGAAGAGAGGCATGGGACAAGAAAACAATCTGTAAAAACCCCAAATCTATATTCTAAAAGACCTTAAAGGAATTAATTACAAATTCCAGAATTGAGGACAGTTGAAATGACATAGCATATAAAGATATCTTTAATAATTATCTTGACAATTTCTAATCACATTTAAATTCCTGTAAAGTTATCAAAATATTTGAGTAATCTGAGTTTGAGATGTTTTCTACTTACTCAAAAATCAAAGAATTCCTTTCAAGAGAAAGGTAGAAAAAGGTTTGAAGAGAAATTACAAAGGAGTGAGTTAAAGCGTAAATAAACCCGACTTCTGATTTAAGCATTATATCCTTAATGTAATCTTCTGCATTTCTCATATTTCTTATAGACTTTTAACAATGCAGCCAGTATTGATTTGAGAGCAAACCAGTCATTGAATAATTTTTCTGAATACTGTCTTAAGCATAAATTATAAGATGATTCTATATGTTTTGACTGTTTGAAATGCATAGTGCTGTAGCTTGCCTTTTTTTAGTCTCTGTACCATGCTTTTGGAAATTATTTGCAATATTCACAAAGACTTCCTCATCCCCACTCCCACTGACAAAAAAATACATATCACTCATTATTTTGATGCAAATGAGGGAATAGTTAATAATCTGCTTTAAAAACAAGGTGCCTGGCTGTTATTTAATTCCCTAAGCCATTTCAAACTACATATTTGTATTTATACAAATCAATCTCACCATTGTCATGTCACAATAAAACATATACTAAGAGCACCTGTGAGTTCAGGCCTATAAGCCCTTTCTTCTTCTATGTTTGCTTGTATTTAGATAATTTTTAGAGTTTGATTTTTCTGTCTTTTCTCCCAGTCACAATCCTACTGGATTCAGCAATCTTGCCTACATCAATAAAGAAGGCAGGATTAGGCCCTTAACTTATAATGGAGCCCAAGTTCTTGCAAAAAACAGCACATGGTATTAAAAGCACTAGAAGTTAAAAAACAATTAGGAATACAGCTCTGAACTGGATTAGGTGGTCATTTTAATGCAATTCTACAAAATGCCTCTCCCAAGATTTTGAGGGACTCATAGGCTCTACAGCAATGAAAATACTAAATAACCCTACTAATGAGGACTCTACTGCTTTTAAACATGCAAGAAAAAAAATGAATGGAAAATATTAATTGGCCTCAACATGAAGGCAAAAAAGATGATTAATCTTAAAAGTAGTAATTTTTTTTTTAGTCTGCTTAGTAAATGCCCATAGAAAGAAATCTGCTGAGAAAAGAAAGGATGAGAGAGGTATGCTGAGCACTAAGCCCAGAAACTAAGATATTTTTAAAACTGATTGGATAGCATGCCTTTCACAATAAGAATAATGTAATAATGTGGACGAACAGAAGAATGTTTTGAATTGAAGACAATGCTTTAGACTTAGAGTTCTTAAAGCAAAATATTCTTACTTCACTTTACAGAAAACAAGCATGATACACAGTGAAAAAAATACACAGGCTGTGTAGTCTAAATCTACTCTGTAGTTGTTAGTCATCATGAAAACAGTTTTGAGAATAGCAGATATATTTGCAGAACAGACTGGTTAAATTTGTCTTTGATTTCCAGGAGTTTTGAGGAAGCTCCCATCTAAGAATTCACAACATCACATGGTGAAGTGAGATAAAGCACTCAACACTTTAGATTTCACTACTAGAAAAGTCCCTCTGGAGAGACCATATGATATGCATTATTCATATTTTCAGGTTTTGGACATGGGACTTACTTCACATGACAGCATCGGCTACATGTTGATCACACTGCACTGCTCGCCGAGAAACTTGCTGTGTGATCTCAGGGTGCTTATTCCTCTCAGTATGAAACAGCACCGCTTACTCAGACTGAAACAGTAAAGCGCTGTGCATGAAAGCACCATTTCTGGATTACATTACTTTGATGAACAATCTTTTTGACCTTTAGGGCAGCCGACTTCCAGAAGTGCCGAGTGATCCCCCATTTGCCCTTCAGCACATTTCTTTGTGCAACCAAGTGTTGTGAAGTCCCTTCCCTCCCCTTTACCCAATTCTTTGCTAAATTAGTTTAATCGGATTAAACTGTTTGTTATCATCTTTGGTTCCTTTTTTATTTTTCATTTTGGCTGAGGGAGAGCATAAAAGAGGACCCATTACATTTTTAAGCGAACACCACAAGGAGTATTGTCATTAATTTGGGGTTTTTTTAGCTTTTGGTTTGGAATACTGGCTTCCAACATGCATCCTGAGCGCACACCTAGAGGAGCAGCCCATGACCTGAGCAAATGCAAAATGAGGGGTGGGTGAAGAGGGTCCGAAGAGCCCCCATGCCCCGAGCAGATACAAAAGAGGGGGTGGCCAAAGATCCTCCATGCCCTGAACGGATGCAAAAGAAGAGGTGGGCAAAGAGGGTCCAAAGAGCCCCGTACCCCAAGCAGATACAAAAGGAGAGGTGGGTGAAGAGGGTCCAAAGAGTCCCCATGCACTGAGCAGATGCCAAAGGAGGGGTGGCCAAAGAGCTCCCACGCCCTGAGGAGATGCAAAAGAAGGGGTGGGAGAAGAGGGTCTGAAGAGCCCCTACGCCCTGAGCAGATGCAAAAAAAAGGGTGGGTGAAGAGCACCCATGCCCCAAGCAGATGCCAAGGAAGGGCGGACAAAGAGGGTCTGAAGAGCCCCCATGCCCCAAGCAGCTACAAAAGGAGAGGTGGGCAAAGACAGTCTGAAGAGCCCCTATGCACCGAGCAGATACGAAAGGAGAGGTGGGTGAAGAGGGTCTGAAGAGTCCCCATGCCCCAAGCAGATGCAAAAGAAGGGATGGACGAAGAGCCCCCAAGCCCCGAGCAGATACATAAGGAGAGGTGGGAGAAGAAGATGCTAAGAGCCCCCGTGCCCTGAGGAGACGCCAAAGGAGAGGTGGGAGAAGAAGGTCCTAAGAGCCCCCATGCCTGAGCAGATGCAAAAGGAGAGGTGGACGAAGAGCTCCTACGCCCCAAGCAGCTACAAAAGCAGAGGTGGGTGAAGAGTCCCCATGCCCCGAGCAGATGCAAAAGAGCGGGTGGCTGAAGAAGGTCCAAAGAGCCCCCGTGCCCCGAGCAGATGCCAAAGGAGGGGTGGCCGAAGCCCCCCTCACTTCCCACCGCACGGCCCACCGCCCAGCGCTCCCGGGGCGGCCGCACACCCCTCCCCAGCCCGGGGGGGGCTGCTCCCCGCGGGGCGGGGCCCGGGCTGCGCGGTCCCGGGGCGGGGGGTGCGGGGGGGGCCGGGCCAGCGCCGCTCGGCTCCGCCTCCCCCGCCGCAGCTCTCAGTCCTGGAGCGCCGCTCGGCTGCCAGAGGGGAGCCGCCACCTGCTCCGGTGCGGAGTCGCTCCTCGCTGGGAAGGGAGAGAGCAGCCGCCCGCGCTCCGGGAAGTTACCGCTCCTCTCGGGGAATTGCCGCCGCCGCCTCCTCCTCCTCCCGGTCTCGGAGGAGGAGAAATCGCCACCGCGCTCCGAGAGGGAAGAGCCCCCTTGGGCGCTCCGCTCCGCCGCTCCTTCCATCCCTCCCGGTCCCGCCGCGGGCAGGCGGGATGATGGAGCCCCCCGCCTGCTCCTCCCGCCGCCGCCCGCTGCTCTGCCTGCTGCTCGCAGCCCTTTGCCTGCCGCCAGGTGAGCGCCCGTCGCGGCCGCGCCGAACTCAGCGGAGGATGGGGGAGGCTGGGACCGCCGTGCCCGCCCTTCCCTCGCCCTCCGACACCTACCGCGGGGGTCGCTCCCGGCTCTCGCTGCCCTCTCCGCATCCCGCTTGGAGGAGCGGGCGGGGGATGCTCCCCTCGTGCCTCCCGCCCCGGGATGCCGCATCCCCTCCGGGGCGAGGCAAGGAGGCGGTGGTGCGTCGCTTTATCCCCGTGGGAAGCGGCGGTGCGGTCCCTCCGGGGCGTTGTCGCCGGGAAGCGAGCGGGCAGGGGCGCGGGAGGGAGAAGCTGAGGGCTGCTTCGCCCTTCTCCAACTTCGGAGTTCCAGCCGCTTCTCTTTCTCTCCCCTTCCTCGCCATCCATCGGTGCCACCCGTGGCCGCGCCCGGCTTCCCGCGGGGGTCGACGGCCGCTTTTCGCTCTTGGCCGGGAGGAGTGGCGGTGGTGCCCGCGGGGCTAAATCCGGCGCTAAAGCATCACCGCTGTCACCTTCCCCCGCCCGGGCAGCTGGCTGGGACAGCGGCGGCGGCGTGGGATAAGGATGCTCCGGGTTCGCGTGGGGAACTTCCCTCCGCTCTCCCGGTTCTCTCCGTTAACAAAGCGCTCTCGAAGCTCTCTGTGGAAGTAGGAAGGCGCAGGGAGTGCTAAACGCTCTTAATTGTTCTGGGAATATTTTGGCCGTGAGGTGTTTGTAGGCTTTATTTTGTAAATATTGAGCGTGAAAGTGAAGTCTGAGGGAGAAAGCTGTGAAGTGAGGAGTTCCGCATTCGACGCGCAGACCGTCTCATTATTCTTGTAGAAAGAGCGTCAGCCTGTGGTAACAATTTGTATTGCTTTAAGAAATGGGCTTTGCCTTTACGTGCCTGCCTTTGCAGCGGCGAAGGGTTTGCACAAGTCTTGGAGTTCGTGTTTTTTCGTTCCTCGCTGTTCCGTGCTCTCCAGTTAACCATTTACGGGCAGAACATGCCCATCGAAACAGAAGAACAAACCTCTTTCACTAGATGTATTTATGTTTATTTCGTACAAGCTTTGGTTGACCAGAAAATGAGCTACAGAGCTTTGGCAGCTTACCCTAATTTCAATTAGAATAGTAAAAAAGCTTCTAACAGAACCAAAGGGGGTATTGGAACCACAAGCAATGTGTCAGGTTGTTCTGCTAAGCTTTTGCTTTTGCAAATACGGTGTGTAATCACTGTAAGGTGTAAGAAGTGTTAGCCTCAGTGGCAGTTTACAAAGAATACTGGTGTCTGTGATGTTGAAAAGTCTTCAGGAAATTTTGTTCATTTTACGGAATCTTAAAAGGCATGTGGAGTATCCTGAGAGAGAAACACTTCGGCTTCTAAGAGGCAAGACATGTCACTTATGGAGAAATTTGTCCCGGTAAATAGGAAATTATCTCACTGATTGTGTGACTGTCTGCATTTTCCCATTGAAGGAGACCTGCAATCATAACATATTTTATCTGAAGGGTTATGTTGATGGAGGTTTATAGCGCTTGATCACCTATGCTCTAAATAGGCTGGAGGTAAAACCATTTACCTAGTTTTTTCTTCTCTTAGCTTCTTCTGTGCCCCTCAAGGAGAAGCTCAGGCTCACCGTGTAAGCAAGTATACGTAGGGAGTAACCAGCCTCTCCTCAGGTTAGAAACTCTCCCTGCAGAAAATGCCTGGAAAGCCTAATAGAACTAGTGGCTTGAACCTTCTCAGTTTATTCTGCTAAGTATAAAAGATACTTGAATATAGAAGAAGTATCTGTAAAAAGGTCTTGATATTACTGTATACTTCAGACTTATTTCTCCTTGTGATCTCAGCAGTTTTAGATGATAGTTAACTCGCTATCTTCTGCAACAAATTCTGGATATATTACTGGTATCATGGTGCTTGGCGTTCAGGAGTTCCACTTTGCATTTGCCTATGGAAAACAAAAGATAAGCTATTAAAAGCATATTCAGAGTTGATGTGCATCAAGTGTAAATCTCGCCAGCAGTATTCAAGCTGACTGGGAATCCCTATGAGAAATGTTGAGTTTCTTTCTTCATAGAATAAACTCACTAGGAAAATAGCCCTTAGTAAATAAAAGAAAGAAAAAAGGTGGTCCAGGTCCATGTTTGGTACTAGTAGAGACTAACTCTATGTCAGCTTAAATGAGAGCACCAGTTAAAACTTCGTACTGGTTTTGTTGTAATGGCTGTATATGAAAAGGAAGTCCACTTTTTAATTGGTGGCTAATCATGACCTTTGTAAAGCTTCTCTCTCCCTCCTACTTTCCCTTGAGTTATAGCTAAGAAGCACACAGTGTCTCATACTATGTTTCATTTCTCAAGACTAGTCACATATTACTATATTGCGTAAGGGTAGTAAAACTGTAATATGTAGTCTTCTTATTCACATGACAGTGTTCTCACTCTTGACTGTTTTTATCCTCATCTGTCTGGCATGACATTGATCTAGGGAAACTGGTTTTCTGCATTAAGATTTGAAGTTCACATGTTTTTTTTCTAAGCCTGGAAACGTTTGCACCATGTTTTGATGTGCCATGTGTCTGTGGTCTAATACACAGGTAGCAAAGCCATACTCAATTTTAAGCAAGCTGAAAATTATTTGCTTTGGGAAGTGTTTAATATGTTAAAAAAATTGGTGGGGTTTTTTTTTTTGTTTTTTTTTTTTCCTTTTGGTGTGAAAATGCTAGAAAAATCGCACAACAGAAATTAGTTTTCTTCTAGTGCTGTCTCTTCCTTTACTGGGTTTCTAGCACTTCTCGTAAGGCTGAGGGCAACAACAGAAATCATCCAGGTCTGTAAATCTCTGAAATTTCAGCCCATTGATTTTTACTGGAGAAAATATATGTTGCTATGTTCCTGAAATAAATATCTCTGTTGTAAGTCATATTTAATTCCAAGATATCTTATTTCCACTTTCCAGCCTGTACAAGAGTAATACCCTTCCTTACAGTATCATCCATTCTCCTTCCTGAAAGTAACCTAGGATGCTAATGTGTAATCCCAGGGTAAAGAGTTTCATCTGTCTTTGTAGTAGAAGTTAAGCTATTTGTTGGCTTATTTCCAGCAGAAAGTTTTGGGGAACTGAATCTCTAAATATTTACATGAGATGACACAGCAAGAGGAAAACAAAGAAAACTGCATTAAGTGTTTTCCACAATGCAAATTACATCTGTGGGATCAGGATAAACATATCTTCTCTAATTTTTTACAAATATCCTAATTCTGTAGTGTGATTTACAGTCTTAAGGTCAGAGAATGCCCACTGCAGGTTTGCATATCGTACAGAAGTACCTCGTATGAAAGCAAGCTTTTCTGTAGTGGCAATATCTTTAATATGTTGGCTGGTCATACCACATCACACCATCATGGGCTTTCCTTAAGTTGCTACCACACAGTCTTTCTGGAGAGTATTTTGTGTCAAGGTGCTTTTGGACTGGTTGAATAAAACAAAAGTAGATTGCAGAGTAGGAAACAGACTGCAGAGGAGGCAGGCCTACCTATATATACACTTTAAGAGACTGAATGTGCTAACTGGATAGGAACCATAATTTGTAATTGGATTTCCTAATTGGTCAGCATGTTAGTTTGGTCAGCATTCAGGTTTCCCTTTTTGTGACCTGCACTACATGACTGTGAGCATGATGGTCTCGGATAAGCTGGCTAAAGGTCTGGTCTGCAGTGCTTGTTCCACGGCTGTTTCACGTGTGGGAGGGTTTTTTTTTAATACTGCCATGCTGATTTTGAAAAGTGGGGTTTTTTGCATCACAAATAACATGGGTTTTTTTAGTATGGTTTTGTTTAGTTCTGCGAACTCTGATACAGAGCTAGACTTTACCTAATGGTTTTTGAGAGATACTGCCATATCTGAAAACCATAATCTTTGGGCTCTATGTTCAGTGCTCCTCAAGGTTCCTCTGGGTTGACTAGTATATAGGTTTTTCCTCTGGCAATACAAACTTTTTTATTAGAAAATGTGTTTAAACTCTAAGGGCATGCTTGTAAGAGAACTGAGGACCTGTTGCAATGCACTGATTTCTCGAGTTCCTCTGCTTTCATGAAAAATAGTTATGCTTCCATGCACTGATGCTCAAATGAGAGACTTTTCAAGAACTGTAAATGCTGTAGGGTGGTAATTAGAGTTGACTCGAGCAGAATGTAATTTTTCCAGGAAAAAAATGAATATTAACAACTCCCCTTGATTTGAAATTGTTGAGCGTTATCTTCCCTGAAGACAAGGCTTTGACCTACACATTCTTTATCTAGGTATCTTTTCTTTAATAAGAACAGGATGAATATTAAAGAAAGCTGTACATTCCCATCTTTAATACGCTTGAAAATGAATCTCATCTTTTAGAGACGAGATTGCAGTACAACTAGTATGCAGACAATCGTCTACTGGCAGTGATTGGATCAAGTTTCTTCCCTTTTTTCTTTTCCAGTTTTGTTTGGCTTTCTTCTTCCTGTGTTTTATTGAGGATGGCTTGAATTGCAGTCGATCTTACACTAGTGGATGTTAATCTGCTGCTCCAAAGTGGTGCCTCTTTGAGGAATATCTGCCTATCTTAAGATTAAATTGCTTTCCTTATCGTGCATATAGGTCCCCAGAAAGGCAAATAAATATTTACCTCTTAAAACAACTGCTGCTTCTACTGAGCTGCTGTTTTTGTTGTTGATAAGAAATATGCCTCTCTTGCGAGGTAAAACAGGGAGAAAGTGATAAAACAGCAGAGAGAGCAAGAGGGAGCACCTGCAGCTTTAGGGTATGAATTTTAGAGGTTATCAGGGTTAGAACAGTTCTGTAATGTTTGGTTAGAAAGCATTTGAAGTGCTTTCAATAGCCATAGAAGTACTAAGCTGTTCCCTTGATAATGAGCAAAAAGTGCTTTTGGTGATTTAATGTGTGTTTCAGCAGTCTATATATCCATATCATCTGCTTTCAATTAGGTTTTACTCTGTAGTTAACCCTTTATTGTGGAGAAAAGCTTCAAATGTTTGCACTGCATTCATACATTGCATTTTGTGCTGTGAGAGCTCCATTCGTAGAACCTCCTGGCGTTGTTAAACACGGGCATTGGTCACAGCAGTTCTGGTCGTGAGGGAAAGCTCTTGAACAGCAGTCAAATTTTAAACATCTGGGGTCTCCTGGACAGCAGAAGTCCCCACGGCTGAAACGCTTCTAGGATGGTAACATTTTGGCATGTGTCTGAAGCTCTGTGTGGTGGCTGTCCCTTTCCCTCAGCTTGCTTTCTTATACTGTGTGTACCTGATGTGTGAGTCCCAGCTGTCTGGGATGGAGGGTTTTGGGTTTTTTTTAACAGAACATTGATTCTGACCATAGTTGGCATCTTAAACTTGAAGAGATATCGGCAGCTAATTCAATAGAGGGAGCTCCACTACCTTACTGTTAGAAGCAGCGCATCTCTGCTTTTCCCAGACCTCTGGCTTCAGTTTGAAAGTTGTGCTAGAAGTCTTAGTTCCTTCTTAGTGTTCTGTGGTGCCAGGCTTTGTTTCTGAAAGCAACTTACTTTCATCATAGGCTTCCTGTTGTATGAAGGAGAAGGAAGGACAAATCTGAATCACCTAGTAGGCAAACCCCAAAAGATGACTCAATTAGAGATACTTCTCTTTTGCAGCAAGGCATTGTGTGTCTTTTGAATGGCTATGTTACAGAATTAGGTTTTTAAACGAGCTTTACTTGTCTGGATGGGGCTTCATGGAAAAACACACAAAAAAATGAGAATAAAGAAGGTACTTTCCAGGGATGAAATGGACCAAGGGTGGTGTTGCATGAAATAAGGTACAAAAAGGATAAGGGCATGATTGCACTAGACAGACTATTGTGGTGAGATAAAGTTTCCAATAAGATGGAAGAAAACTTCCAATGATGTGTATTAAGTAGTACCCTTATTTAAGAAAAACAGTAATTTCTTCTGGGATCATAAAGGAAAACTGGAATATGTATACTATGCTGTAACCACAGTGGATTCTGTGCTATTGTAAAAGAAACCCAGCTTAGGTATGTGCTGGTGTGCTTTTAACCTATTCCATGTCTTTAAAAGATAAATAAGTACATACAGAAAGCTGAAAACTGCAAACCTAGGAGTTTATTTTTTCCTTGTATCCTTTACTTTTAAAAATATTATTTCTCATCAGGCTACTTTGAAACTAATTATGAAGCCCCGTTAAGGACCAGTCCCTCAGCCTCTTGTAAAAAAAAAATAGTTGAAATTGGGTTGCCATCAAGTAAGCTTATGGTGAACTCAGCGTTATTCTTCGATCAGAAAAATCCTGCACAAATGTTATTTATCATTTGAATTGCTGCAGAAGTTGCTCTTTTGTATTTTTTTTTCAATTTAACTAAAGAAAACAACCCTAGATACGGGATAACATATTAGATGTAGCTTGTATACAGCTGGAGTTAAATGTAGCATTTTAGGATTGACATATTCCATATTTTTGTTGTTTTCTTCTTGTGAGGTTTGATTTTTTTTTTTTTAATGTAACTTTTTTTTGTTTTGTTTTAGAAAGTGGAACAAGTTATTTTTCAGGAAGTCACTGCTAAGTGAGTTCACCATGCTGGCCAGGAAGAATTCTTAAGGCTCATTTTTCAGAAAGAAAAGAGGGGATTGTTGATGAAATTTTTGTGGCTGGAATAGTTCATGTTCACATAAGGTTCTGGAGCTGGGTGGCTTACAGCGAATACCTGGTTTTGAACAGGTCTTGAAAATGGAACA
The DNA here is from genome assembly GCF_017976375.1 of Cuculus canorus. NCBI lineage: Eukaryota > Metazoa > Chordata > Aves > Cuculiformes > Cuculidae > Cuculus > Cuculus canorus. The sequence continues at coordinate 116,133,641 of NC_071401.1, read as the reverse complement.
GCTGAATGCAACTGTGAGGTCTTAATGTTACCTGTGAGATGCAGTTCTTTAATTGCTGTTTCTGAATTATTTTGCTGTTGATTATCTGGAGCATTAGCTTAGATATTATTCCATTTTGGCATGGAATTTTCTAGAAAACCAACATGCATTTAGCAAAGTGAGGTCTGTGATTAATCCAGATAAAATCATGTTTGTTTGTTGGCTTATTCTAGTTGTTTTGGAGAGCAGAGATGAACTTCATGGGCTTTACCTACAAAACCGTATGTGGAACATAAAAAGGAGGATGAAGAATGATATATTTAAGCAGGATTTGGGGAACTTCAGTGAAGCAGTGTAGCTTCAGAAGAGAGAAGCATTCTGAATAGATTCCTTCATTCTTGATGCTGCACATCAACTTGTATAACAAGTGCTTGCATATAGAGAAGATGATAAGGTATTATCTTCAAATCCCATAATGCTGTGTCAATGAGTAAATTTTCTTCCTCAAATTGGGGAAGTGGAAAGTTTCTGACACTGCCAACAAAGTAAGTGTGCTGACAACTGGTGATATAAATCAGGAAAAAAATTTGCATCTTGCACTTGACAGCTTGAAAGGTTACAAGGGGATAATTTTTCCAACTTAACTTGTGACTGAGGTTTTTGTCAGGTTTGCTTAATGTTACTTCTTGGTTCTCAAACTAGCACACAACTTGTTACGAAGTTTTTGGGGCAAGCTGGCAGCCTGAGGCTGCAGAGCCTGCTGGCTGTAATCATCCCACAGATGGGGACTTGGAGCACTGCTGCAGCCACCATGGCAGCACAGCTTGGTGAGGGGAGCTTTGGAATTACTCATGGACAGCATAAAGCTCAAGAGATGGAGATCAGAAACTCTCTTCAGTGGTGGTCACCTGTAGTGTCCATGATGGCTGCTTCCTTTCCACTGTGTAAGAAGGGAAGGATCTCTCAAAGCTGAGAAATTCCCTGCTTTTGCTAGAGGCATACTTACCCTCTGAACTCTGAGGAGAAGTATCTGCTTATATTAGGAGTGTTAATTTGTTTTCTTGTGCTGAATGGTGTGCAAAGCACACTGTGGCTCACTTTTTAACCATTATATCCATCTGCGAGTACAGCAGTGATAAGGAGGGATGGGCATCAGTGTATTCAGTATGTTCACAGTCTTTGGCTTTCTTTCCATTGCATCAGCAGCAGAGGGCACAGACGAATGAATAACGCAGTGTTTATTTAATGAATGCTGAATGGCTAAGTGTAAGCTGCCAGAGCTTTATCCAGAAAGAAGCAGGGTGTTGTGAGGGATGATACTTGCGCATGAGCAAAGAGACACAGGTGAATCACTTTCAGCTGGAATTCACAGTAGTTGCCACATATGGCAATGGTTTTGAAGACTCGTGTTGGTAGTTCACCCTAAAAGCCTGTCAGTTTTTCTGGGCAGTAGTAGTATGTTTAAACTGCTTCTTGAAATGAATTATTGTTAGAATTTCATGTATGGTTACTCCCGAGAACCACCTGTAAGCTTCTAATTTGGAAAGGGCTTTTTGATGTGGTGGGGAACCTTGTCTTAGATGTGGGTTCCGATTCACGAAAGCTGATAAATCACTTGCTTTTTCTTGCTTTTTGGCTGATTGGTAGTCTTCCTTCAAGATTTCTTCATCTGTAAGCAACAGTGATTGTTCCGAGAAACTGGGGACTGACTCCTTGTAAGAAGACTTTCTATGTGCCATAGCATAAGCATTAGTTACTTTTTTGGGGTGTACTGTATGGCACCGACTTTTTCATAACAATAGGAGGAGGTTAGTGGTTCATAGTCTGGATGTTCTATACAGATCATGGTACATATTACAAAATTTTTGATGGAACCTCTTATTTGAAAATCAGCAATAGAAGCTTTAAAGGGAGTATTGCAATGATAGTCTTTCTTTTCTTGCTAAGACTTTACAAAAAGTGTGGGTGGGGGGGATGTGTCTGTGTGTGTGTGTGTTTTGTTAGGTTTTTTTCTTTCTTTAAAGACAGACCGTTATTCAATTTTTAGGAAAAGAGAGAAAGATGGGTACTAGAAAAACAAAAGTTTTATACAAGCTCACATTAGTTCCAGATGTGAGGTTAAGACCTAAATCTTCAATCTGCTAATAAAACACTGGGCAAGTTCCTAGTGTCTTCCACAATGGTAACTTTAACAAAAAGAAAAGAAATACAAAGTTTCTTTGATTCCTTCTGCTTGAGGAAGGCTGAGGACTTGATGTGGATTGAGAGTTGTTGTTTTCTTTTTTTAGTATGATTTCATGATGGAGGAAAGTGATCAATGGTCTCTGGAGTAAATGGTGCTATATGCCAGGCTTTTCAAACAGCGATGTTTGTAGGCAGAAGGAAGCTGTTATGAACTGGGACTGACAGTGGCTTGGGAGAGGTTGCTTTGCAAGTGGATTGTTTTCTTCCTTGGACACGTTGGCATTCCTGAGCTGTTAAGCCAGAGTGGAAGTACCTGAGTATGCATTTCGTGTGAGAGGATTTGAGTGATCTGACTTAAACTCTGATACTCCAGTGGTGAAAAAAATGATTGAATTTTGTTTCTTGTGACATTTGCTTGAGCTAAATGTTGAATATAGTGAATATTCAGTCTTTGGCTCCTCAGTAATGCTTTAGCTACCACAGCAAGGCTAGAAAATTTTATGTGAGTTGCTTCTACAGTGGATGCGCATCCCTAGTAATTTCTATTGCCAGCACGCTGTTTGTGAGTCCATGGTGCTTAGCCTTGTACAAATTATATTTGCAGATGCACCAGATAAATTATATGTTTAAAAGCTCTCCGTGTTTTGTGGGTAGCCAGACTTTGCTCTCTAAGGCTTGGAGGGCAGGCATTCCCTTTTGATCTGAACCTGAACAGCACGTGCCCAGGTCAGAAAGCCCAGGGAGGTCCAACTCCCACCAAGACTCAGAGCAGCATCAGTGATCCCTCTGAGAGGGTACTTCTTCCCTTGTTACAGGAAAGGTCTAGCTTGAGTGTTTAGTGACTCTTAGGGCACCACCAGCAGCAACTACAGCAGCTGAGGACCTTTGGAGGCTGCATGATTTGGCCCTAAATCTCGTGACTGTGCCTTCTAGGTGCTATGTTTTGTGTATCTCCAGGTATGGTCTTTCCTACTGATGATACATGTGAATGGATGTTTAAAATTTTGTGAAGTGAGTTGGCATGCAGATTCACACTGAAAAAGCTGATGATTTTTCTGCAGTTTTATTTGGAGACGAGTCTGAACTTGTCTTTTCAAGATGACAGAAGAGGGGAAAAAGACACAAAAAGAAATACTGAAATTCTTACCCACCGATTATTTTTCTTGTAGCATTTGATGTTTAAGAAAAAACGTGTAACATCTTTGGTTTAAATAAGATAACATAATAGAGGTGGTTTTAATTTATGAACTACACCTGAACATCAAAAGATATTTGGGAACATTTCAGACTAAGAAATAGACATTTTTTTGCTAGCATATTGTTTGCTAAACTTTGCTGTGTCATTGACTGGCGTATATGTCTCTGATCTGTAGGTTTTAGAGAGCAAAGGCTTTGGAGGTAAGAACAATTAAGGAAAACTAGAGAATTTAGAACTGCAAGAGCAGCACATTGAATCTTTGACAGGGTGTATTAATGTGAAAAGGAAGACGTATTGGTTTTCTACTTAAAAGTTCAGTTTTTTCCCACTGCTCTGTAAGCAAATGTTTTTGACAGAAGCACATATGAACTAGGTGAAAGAGAAGCTTGCTGTCAGTAACTGATGATCGAGTCAAAACCACAAATCAACATTTCTGCAGGGAGTGTCATACACAAATGAAAAGCAAATTGCTTACTTCCAGTATGTTAAACCAGGTATACCCATAAGACTTTTGGGAAAAAAAAAAAAAAAAGAAAACAATAATATGGCAAAACCATAGAAAAGGGTCTTAGCAACAGAGACTGGGAAGAATGAAGACTGGCTTGGGAAGGCCTGTAGGAGGATGCTGCCTGGACAGGAGGTGTAGCTGTTTTGAAGGCCAGGAGGAGCTGTAGCTGGCATGCTTCTGTGTGAAACTTGCATATCTAGTGGCTGAGGGATTCCTGGGAACGTGGGGGGAACCCGGGATTTGACTTGTCATGGCCATACCACTGAAGAGGCAATGGGAAGCAGCATCTGTGGCAGAGAACCTGGGGGTTAGCGAGTGGGCAGACAGCGACAGGTGGAAGGAAGCAGGGGCATGGACCCAGCTCTGCAGAGCCAGCAAGTGCTGCCTCTTTCTCTTGTGTGGCCAGCAGGCCTGTGGAGGCAGAAACCTTGGTGGAGGAGGCAAGCTATCTGCACAGAAACAGCAACTGGATTTTTGCTTGCCAGTGGAACAAGTTGCAGAGGGAGAACAGAAAGCTTTCTGTAGGAGCTTTCTGAAAAAATGGTGGGGTTAAGGTGAATCTTTGAAGAGTGTTTTGAGGGGGGGGAGCAGAAGCAGGTAGAGAAGACACCAGAAAGCAAGGGAAACCCAAATTCTAAGATAGGTAGTGCATGCTTTTCCCTGCTCGTATCACTATGTGCTCGCCTGGGTTTGGCAGTCACTCTGCCTCCACCCTTTTCTCGTGCCATAATTAGCAGGCTGTCCTCCTTGGGGGAGACTGCACTGCCATACCACTTTACTCAGCTCTTTATGTTCCCCTTTTGTCAGCTATACGATTCAGTGTTATTTTCTGCCTTGGGAAGAAGACATCTGCTTCCCCGCAGGGATTTTTTCTATCCGGTGCTTGCCGGCGACTGCCTGGACTACCATACCCTTTCTGGGGAACCTCCTCATTCTATGTGGGGAAGAACTGAATGCTTTCTTCTAGCCCTTGTAAGAGGGCTGGTGTGTGAGATAATGTGTCAGGGAAAAGATGTCGTATGCTAAGCGTAACCACTGTGTTACCTGTATGTCCGGCTCTGTCCTATTGAGCTGTCAGACTTCCTCTGGAGTAATGCACATATTGTGCTGTGGTCATTCAAGATGGTCAGGAAACTTTCATCTCTGGAATGAAGCAGCTCATATTCTTACAGTGCGCTTTTACCAATTCTGAAGAAAAATAACGTGAGTTATTTAATATGAACACTGTAATAGATAGAGCTGTATGACCCACTGCTGCTGCAACTGCAGCTGTTAGCTGTTTTTCTAGTCTGAGCTTTTCAGTCCTGTGTCTATGACACAGAGTTGGGGAGCATCAGACTGGTAGTTAAAAAACATTGTAAATCTACAATAACAATTGTGCTAAGTCACAGATCTAGAAATTAAGCTAACACAGTGGTTTTGGGCAATGATCCAGCATGTGTTAAAATGCCCAGCTTTGAAAGTATTCAGGTATTTAAATATAGCCTAAAAATTAGGTCCTTAAGGATAGAGGTAGAAGGGCCCTTACAGAAAGGGGCTCAGGAGAACACTGTAAACCATAAGTGATGGGGTCGAGGGTGTTAGGGTGCTGGATACTTGCTGTCTGAGAGTTGTAGCATCTTTCTGCTCCTTGCAGAGGATGTCTGTCCAGCACAGCTCTTGGGAAACAGTTTAGGTACAGAGTTGATCTAATTCAGTCTTCATGAGTTCACCTCTTCAGCTGAGTTTTTAAGCCTGTGTTTTTAAATTGCACACACATAGTTTTTCCATATATAAAATATAATATATGAGAGGATAATTTTTTTTGTGGCTGTCAGCAGGGAATATGGAGCTTACTAAGCTTTCTTGAGTGTAATTTTAAATGGAGAAAATGCTTCTATATAAACTAAGATTATCTCATCACAATGTTTTTATGATTGTTAATTAAAATATGAGGAAATCCTTTAGAGGAGATTTGCAGTTTTGAGTCTTTTGTGAGGCTTAACACAAGAGATCTATTTTTATAGTTATGCCTTCTTATTAGTTTTGAGATTAGGATGTGTTTAAATGCACAGCTATCAAATGCTGTGATGATTACTTGTTTATTTTGCAATGTCGACTAATTCAGTTATGGTCCCATTCATGTGCTGTTTGTGTCCCAATTTTCAACAAGATATTGTAGTGCTTCATTGTTACTGCTATTTAAAAAAAACCTCCCAAAAATAGTTTTAATTTAAGCTTGTATTTCTTTCAATATTAACTTTCAGTGAAGCATATGTTGTTAGATTATTGTGAATAATGACCATTTATGTTGTTCCAATTCCTGGAAATCCATTTTTATCAGACTGAAGACTATAAAACGTAAGTGAAGGAAGCCACAACTAGCTGCAAGAGACTAAAAGAGATCATTAAAAAATTGACTTGATGTAAATATAAACATGTAAAATTTTGACTCCCTGCATAAAATTGTGATAGGAAGCAAGACCTTTAGGAAATTTACTGGGAGAAAGCAGGAGTTATTAAACACTAGTGTGTGCCCTATCCTCTTTGCAGCAGATAGGCACATCAAGGGAAGATTGATTTTTAGGTGTGATGCTTTCTAGTGGAACTTATGCTTAGGCTAAAGAAGGAATTGGAGTAAAGAACTGAACAGGATTAAAGAAATACTTTATTTTATTTAAAGAAATATTTTTTGTGCCGTGCTCTAACCATGCCTATAAAGCATGACAACATGAATCTTTTAATCACAGGCTCATCTGTCATCTTGAACAATTCTTCAGAGTTCTTTTATTGCAGAATTTCCCAGTCTAGGAATAATTAAGGCATGAAGAAAAGTGATCAGCTGTAGATTGTGAAGGAAGTCAGAGTACATCAGAAGTGAGCATCGTAAGGATTCAAAGTCCGTTGCCTTGACCTATTTGTGTGAGTGACTATGTGGAGACCTTTGTACTCTGGGCCAGCAGGAGACTGTGTAAAGGAGAAAAGGATGCTGCTTTTTTTTTTCTTTACCCCTGTGGGTTATTAAACACAAGCTTTGTTTTTTTTTTTTATGAAAGTCTATAGAGGAGACACATCAGAAAGTATCAGATAGAATAATCAGGGCTGATTATCTTACATCCTTTAAAGGGAGTATTTTATTAGAGGATCACATTGTTCAAGAATATATTGTATGTTTCCTTGATGGTTCTATACCAGCCCACGCACTAGCATGGATGCGCTTACGTGAGCAGACTGCTCCGTCAAAAGCAAAGCAAGGGAGAGGAAGAAGGAGGGAGAATTGTTTGTTATGCTGGCAGCAGCACACATGCTGATGTGAGCTGTGTTTATATTAGCAGACTACTCTGATACAGCTAATTAGTCAAAATTTCTCTACTGCACTATGCCTCTGAGATTATAGTCCTTTTGCAGGTGTTGAAGGAGAAAACAGAGAATGGGTGGAGTCTCACTATTCCTCATGTTTAATAGAGGAAATGTCTTAAAGGAGTTGGCTTTTACTTTTCCATAAGCACGTGGAAAAAAATGGGGGCAGAAGTTGAAACAAAAAGAAGTGAGAAGGGAAAGCACACAGATTCTAAGAGAATAAGAGGAAGAAATAAAGAGTGGAGGATTTTTTGTGTGTCTTCTGAGAGAAAGCCGTTGAAAGATGATGGGAAGGTGGACATCTATCTCCGTCTTCAGAGCTGTGGAAGCAGCATGCCCATTCCCTTTTAGTCCTGCTGGAGCTCTGGGCATTCTCTCTGGTGGTAATGCCAGGAGAACCACAGGATTACAAGATCTGCCAGATTTCTGCAACACAGATCTGCTTGGGAGACTTGTGGGACAATGACTAAAGATTGCTCCTGACTCCTAAACTCCCTCTCAGAAAAGTAGTGACTTCTGATAACCTTACATCTCATTTTGTTTTGGGTGATTTACTTAGTAATAACACAGAATACACTGAAGTAGTCAGTATCTTTTTTTTTTTTGGCAATTTTAGTTCAGACTTCATTCATAGAGGGAAAGTAAGCAGATGAACTGTTAGATAAAATATGAGTGTTTCACATACAGGCTTTCATATCAGTGCAGTTGGATGCATACTGAAAGGAAAAGTCAATTATATAGCTGCTGCTTATCGGAATTTAGCAAATGGTAAATGCAGTTTCATTTTTATAATCAATTACCTAGCCCTGGAACTTGTTAGCAAAGGTTAGAAGAAGTAATAATTTTCAGTAAATGCCTACACATTATCTCGGTACATTTCTACACAGCATGTTCTAGGGAGATGAGGGAGAAATGTTTCTCTTTCCTGAAGTCTTTTAAACTGGCTTGTGAAAGATGAGGATCAAACCCTTTAATTTCAAAGCAAAACTTGCATTTATCCCATGACAAAGGTGGTAGAGTATACCTTCTTATTAGTCAATCTCTCCCCCCCAGGAAGTGCAGATTACTTTACTTTAAGCTTTGTGAGTTTAAATGAGGTTTGCATCCCTTCGTGGTTGTTTTTTCCACGTCATCAGTCAGACTTTACAGATAAAGGGGATGATAATGAAGGATAACTTTCTTTTTTTTTTTTATTTCCCTTTTCGTCTGACTTTCTCAACAAGAATCCACATTTCTTTAAATGCAGGAGTTATTTCTTGCTGGTGACAGACTGTGAATGCATTGTGCCAGAAAATTGCCAATCTTCCAGTCCTACTAGCCCATTCAAGCCTGTATTCACTGTTTGTACAAGCTTTCATGTTCCTATTCTTGAAGTACCTTCTTATCAAGCAGTCTTTTATTTTTGCTAAAATGTTCTAGCTTTTTGTTGTTTGCTTATTGACTCTCTTCTATGATTGTGTTTCTGGAGGCTTCTCCGGTCTTTGTTTCTACTGCTTTTCTGTTGGATGGCAGTATATCCTGTTAGATTCGCACACCTCTGCATAGTTTCTTTCGCTGGAGTATTTTTAGCAAAAGATCTTGTGTGCAATGTAATCCTTGTTTTTTTTAAAGTTATTAATACCTGAAACTGCAGCTACTGGAAATGGTTGGATCAAACTGCACTACTAACCAGACCAAAAGGCAGGCATTATTTACCAGGAGGATATTTGATTTGTTTGTATTTCTTGGTTGTTTCGCTTAGGATTAAATTGGTGGTCTTGTACCTCTTTTAATGTTAATTTTTATCTATTTATTCAACTAAACTACTGGAACTGCTTACTGTATCTGAAGATTTTTCTCATTTTAAATTTTCTTTTAATTTAGAAAAAAATCTTGCTCTGTTAATTTTATTTTCCACAACTAATGGTTATTTCTTATTCAAGGCTAGCTTTTATAGACCAGTTAGTTACTGAATCACAGTGTATTTTGGCCTCCTGTTTTTCAAAGAGCATTTCATCAGTACCAGTCATGCTCTTGTTAACCATGTTTTCTGTCAGTATGATCTTATTTTTTTTTTTTTTTTAATTGACTTAAAGTGGCCTAACTGTTCCTCTGTTCTTAAAAGCGATGGATAACATTTATTGGAATCCCTATGGCAATGATTAGTTGTTCTAAGCTTGGAGAACTTTGTTGCTGTTCTTTTGCTTCCCAGGTCCTCACTGAGGAACTTGACTGCCAGCTGCAGATTGCAGTAGCAGTGAAAATGAAAGCATTCTCTAGGTATACTTGATATCTTTATTTACCCAAAAATCTTTATTTAACTGGAAGCAATGCTAAGAATAGCAACCCCCACTAGCCTGACTGTCTCAATTCTCACTCAGGAGTCAATATCTATATTTAGTGGAGCTGTTTTTCTCTGTTCCCTTGTGAAAGTCTTCTCAGGTTGCTTCAACTTTCTGCACAAATTACAGCAGAGAATCCAGATCACATAGATGGTTTAACGAAGTCTTTGGTGAGCAAGGGATTACAAAGTAGGGCAGGTTTCTTCTGGCAGTGGTTTCCTGGGGTGCCACGTGCTGCCTTGGGTTGTGCAAGGGTCCTCGAATGAGCACAGCACACTGGTATGGTAAGATGATAACTATGGAAGTGTAAGGCTGTGCTAGGAGTTCATTCATGGAGGTGCTGCACAGCTGCATTGTCAGTGAGTCAGTTTTCCATTTAGTTCTGTTGCTGTCTTGTTGGACTCCAGCTCAGGGGTTCCTGAGCTATACAGAGCGGTCAGAGACTTTTAAGGCCAGGTAGAAAACTCCAATGGAAGTCATTCCTTTCATCATCTAAAATGACAGAATGAAAGAAATTGAGGAGCCTGTGGAGCAACTCTGTTACTGGTTGAGAGGACAAATTTAATGGAGATGGAAAAGCTACGTGAAAGGTGGAGGAAAGGCAAAGCATAAGGAATGAGTTCTATTGTGGAACTCTTTTTCATAAATAAATGAAAATTAAAAAAACCTCTTACTAGCATTAGGCAATAAAGCCCGGGAATGGTTTCCCTGCTTTCTAGTTTATCATTTTTATAAGCTGTGCTGAATCTAGAACTGTACTTCATTTATGTCTATCAGTAATTGAGTCTGTAATTAAGGCTTTTATTACCAATAAACCCTTGTGAATCCGTGTAGTGAATATTATTAGAGCCTATTTTTGGTTATAAATTTCTCAGTTATAAAAGTTTTTTTGTTTTTTTTAAATTTAAACATCAGTGACATAAAGCATTTTGTTGGCAATTCATTTTTTTCTTCAGCAAACAAGAGTAGAAAAGCAGTACAACAGAGATGGTGATCCAGACGCTAGTCTGTCTCCATTCTTTTGTTTCACTAAGGAAACAGATTTTTTTTTTTTTAAAAACCTTTAATGTGAGTGTAAGCATGCTAACAGAATGTATTTTAAAATGTTTCCAATGCTACTATATACAAATTCTTTGTTTTGCTTTCTTCCAAAAGCCGCACGAGTTCAAATGAAAGGAAAGAGTCTACTAGAGAATTCATTAAACTGATGCCTACAGTTTAACATGCATTTCTGCAGATTCTGCCTTTTCTTGTCCTTCCTTTAGGAGGCACTGTAACTTGTGTTGGAGAGAGTGATGGAAGGTGGTTTACAGACAGCTAAATGTCGAACTAAATTGCTTAGGAAGGCATTAATGCACTTTTAAAATAACAATTCAATAAAAACTACTGTAGTTGCCGAAGTGTATATTTTTCCCAACTTTCCATTTCTTTTGATGTCAATGTTCTAACAGAACATTTTCTGACTTGTTTCTTCTCATACCCTTTAATTTCTCTATGGGTTTATGAAATAGACACATGTATGCCTACCTTTCTCAGAGTATTAAAAAGAAAGAAAGTATTTGGCAAGAAAAATATGGTTGTAGTCTAATGTTGACAGCTTGACTCAAAATAATTTCCAGATTCATTACCATTGCAATGAATTTGTAATATATGTAAAAAAAAAAAATATGCAGTTGGAGGAAAAATAATGTTGGTAGGGAAAACAAACCTTTTTTACACTTAAACACTAATGTGTTATAAGTAAGAAAGGAAGGGACCTTAATGATCACCCAGTTCCAACCCCCCTGCCTTAGGCAGGTACAACTTCCACTAGATCAAGTTGCTCATAGCCCCATCCAACCTGGCTTTGAACACCTCTGGAGATAGAGCATCCACAGCTGCTCTGGGCAGCCTGCTGGAGTGTCTCAACCCCCTCATAGTGAATAATTTTTCTTTATCTAATTTAAATCTGCTCTCTTTCAGTTTAAAACAGTTACCCTTGTCCTATCGCTACATACCCTTGTAAAAAGTCCATCTCCAGCTTTCTTGTAGGTCCCCCTTAGGTACTGGAAGGCTGTAATAAGGTCTTTCTGGAGCCTTCTCTTCTCCAGGATAAGCAGCGTTAACTCACATCCTGTCTTCATAGGAAAGGTGCTCCAGGCCTCTGATTATCCTTGTGGCCCTCTTCCAGACTCACTTCAATAGGTAAATAGTAAAGAATTTGCTTTATCTTCAGAGTTTTAGGTGATATGCCTCTGTTTTGACTTATAAGGAATCACGAAGTCAAAACCGACTTTGCTCAAATCAAAAGGCAGTTGTGGGTGATTTCTTTTTGGGTTTTTTTTTTCTGTACAGGGTTAGTGTCAGCTACCTGTAGATGTGTAGTAGGGATCTATTGCAAGAAAATGACTGGAGGAGACCGAATTTAGCTTCATCTAGATGTTGTTTCCTTCTGAGAATAATGTACCTGTGTGCCTAAGGAGAGTGTCGGAGCCATTACAAAAGTTCATTGATTTAGTTTTTACCTGCTATTGTCCAATGTGTAGTTTTACATGCAATAAGAATACGTTTGAGCTGTTTTCTTTATACACTAACAGCAAGACATGCACACAAAGAAACTGTTCTCTTTTATTGTGTTCTTCATCTAGTACTTCCACAGCTTTCGATGAAGCAGATATGTTCTTGCCACCTTAATGAAACTATCCTGTGTCTATTGTACCATGGAAACATTTTAAGGAGGGGAAAAACATCGTGGTACTAGTGGACCCTGATCACTGTATATTCATACAGGGTGTGACTTATTTCCTGGATGCCTGATACTGCTTGTAGTTCACTGTTGCTATCTGCACTTTTATAATGGAAATACAAGCTGGGTGATGTTTTGCATGGGAGCTTGATGAAGCAGAGCACGCTGCTGCACAGCAGTGGTTTCTGCACTGGCATGGTCTGTCTCTCGATATCCTGAGCCTTTTTTCTTTCTACCAGGTGACTTGTTGCTGAACTTGGACCTGCAGCTTTTAAGGTGCTTGTCCTTAATAGCATACCTGTGCTTCAGACTTCCTACGCTTTCCAACAGTTGAAGAAAACTGATTCCTTGACTACCTTTTCCCCTTCTCCTTTCCATTTCTTCCCCTTTTAGTCCCCAACAAACTTGCTGTCTTATTCTCTTGTTTTAGTACAGCTCTCTTACAGCCTTGCCTCATCAGACAAGGTAATGAAAAGGCATGTCAGGCTGCTCTCAGGATGTACAATTTGCTGTTAATTCTGTGCTCTTGAATTGTCCTCTTAAGAGAATTTTTTCCAAGATGGACTATATGTCGTTTCACAGGTGGCTTCAAAAACACCTTTGGATGTTTTAGGCACTGAGGAAGCTGTCCAGTACCTCCTTTTGTTTTAATTCATTTACATGCTCTGAAAGTGGGACATCCTAATTACACCTCATCACTTGTAAGGTCACTTCAGCAGCTCTTCAAATTAGGTTGCCTTGATTAGTAAAATAGGATTTGTAAATTTATTTTTTTTTCCAGATTTCTATTTGATGAGGACTAGAGTTTCTCAAGTCCATTTGGGTAGTCATAGTAAAACTTCAGGAGGTGAAGAAAAAGTAGTTTCCTCGTGGAATATACTGTTCTTTCAAAACTACTTTGATGTCAAGTTGCAGGGCTGGTTTGTTGTAAACAGTGGTGTCCTTAGTGGAAGTTAGGTGATGTGTAGCTTCTGTCAAGAGAAATCAAATCATCTCACCTGCTGAGATTTTGCTTGCTTGGTTTGTTTTTTGTTTTTCGGTTTTGGTTTGGTTTTTTTTTTTTTTTTTTAATACCAGGAAGAGTTTATCTTGTCTTAATTCCTTCAACTGATCTTGAAGTATTTTACTTAATTTTTGTAGCAGTGTGAATACTCACGCTGGACAAACTCATGAAAACAGGACTGTTAAGTTTCACCATTGCAAATAGTGGGAAATCTTTGTATTTCTCTTATATATTTATTGTTATTAAGCATGCTAAGTAAACAGGGAAATCCCTGAGAATTTGTAATGCTGGCAAACTAATTCTGTCCTGTTTTAAGGTGGCAACTCTGCCACTGGGTCACTGTGGCCTGGTATCTGCTTTGTGTTGCGTATGTCACTTCACTAGCTTCATAGTTTGTTTTAATAGAGAAGTTCTATACCAGCATATTGTACATGCAAAATTACTGTAAATTATCAATTGCTACAATTGTTTCTGCCTCTCCCAGTCTGACATGAAAGTTCTCAGTTAGGTTTTTTTAGTGCTTACAGCTGAATAGCCTGCCCTAATACATTCAAGCAAATGTCTTGGTGACTATGAAAGCATGGTATGTTTATGTAAGATTGGTAGCTATACTTTGTTCTTGCTCTTCTGTTCTTGTGAGTGTTTGTTTTAGTTTTGCCCTTCAGAAGTTTTACTATGCTAGTTTGTAAGTGAAAATATAGTACCTTAAGTGGGTGTGTTAATATTCCTAGGTTCTGTGTTCTTTATTGATGTTTGCAAGTTGCACTAAATATTGTTACAGAAAAAAAATAAATCTAAGCACAAGAGATCTTCATGAGTAATTGTATGCTTTCAAAAGTGTTATGCTTAGCTTAATGCACACTTTAACTCTTCAGAAAGCACCTGAGCAAAACTTCCAGTGCAACGAACTTAAGTGAATCACTTTCTCTTCTCCCTTCCCAATTACATTTGTCACAGCATCTCGAGTCTTTCTGCTATTTTTTAAAGCCAAAAAAGTGTGAGCAGATCGTAGAGCTATGGAAAAAAAATGCAAATTGGCATACAGAAAGATTTGTGATAAAACAGCAGAAATGAAATGGTGGGGAGGGTAGCACAAATACATAAAGTATGGAGAGCAGGAGAAAATATCTCAAAGTACGTTCATGAAACTACTACTTAGATATATTTTGTCCTATACATTTTCATTTATGTAACTGTTGAATGGGCATTCTGGATCATATGAAACTGTCTCCCATCGAAGTATAATTTGCTAAAAGCTTGCATTCATTGTGGGGTTGAGTTTGGCCTGTGATGGTGTTTTGCTAAGTGGAAGGCAGCATTTACCTGTTTAATCTCTGCCCAAATCTGTTGATATATTTTGGATGATGTAAAGCTGAATATGTGGTCAAGTGCCTTCCATTCAGATGCTGTATGGAATTTCTTCTATTTTAAGTTTATTTCTTTTCTATTTTAAGTTTTACTCCTGATCTTTGAAAATCTGCCAAATGGTAGCATTAGACTTCTGGGGCTACAGGTCAGCTGAGAATACTGTTTTTGGAGTCCTTTAACTTCAGTCTTTAGGATCACACTGTAAGCAGGAGTAAGATGAGTATGTGCCTGCAAAGGGAAGAGATATATGCATTTTGCTTTTGATTTAGGTGCCCTTTCTGACACAAAATGACACAACATCTGCATGTTTCCAACACAAGAGCAGAGCATTTCTTGGGGACCCGATGAACATATTGATCTGTGAGCACACAACATCAAACAAGATTCACAGATTTTTGTGGGAGGGCAATAATGGATTATTTAAGCTATTGCGTTAACTAGTCTTGCTACTGTCAAAGCACACAATACTGTGTTGTGAGAGCTCTACTGCCTGTCACTGGAGTGGGCTACTAATGGGTCAGATTGGTAGTGCTGATGCACGCATGTATGAAATGTTGGTTTAAGTAGGATCTGGAAGGGTCTGGCTTTCTGTAGACCAGACACTTGACCTGTGGGAAGTATCTACTCACTGTTGACCTGTGGGCATGTGCTAGAAATGAAGATATGGGTTGCAATTCTATGTGTTTGTGGTCCTCGAGTATGGTGTTTAGCTGCTGTTTTGTCTCAGTGTGTCAAACTGCTGCAGAGGGGCTGCTCAGCTCTGTGCAGGGAACAAGCCTCTCAAAGCCCTTTGATGTGGATGTCTGTGGGAGTGATCATTTGAAGAACTTCAGCTTTTAATTAGTTGATATCTGAAAGGTGTTTACAGAAGCTAAGAGCATGAAGTAACTTGGAAGTTGAGTAAAAGATGAATTAGCTCAGACTGAGGACCTCTTCAATCATTTCAGCTACCTGTGGTCATTCCAGGAATACCAGTCCAAGATCATTGCTCTGTGAAAACATCTGAGGTCACAATTCTTTCACTAAGACAAAAATTCTTCACAAAAAGTGACAGAAATGGTGATGCCTGTCAATGAATATTTTCTTTAAGCATTTGTGTAAAAATGTGTCTGCTCTTTTTGTTGCTTTTATTTTATCACATACATCAAGAACTATGATGAAATCTAACTTGTATGCCTCATTAGGGTTTGGGGTTTTTTCTGTCTAAAATTATAAATACCTAAGTACAGGAAAGTGTCCATATTAATAATTCAGCAACTGCCTTGTTAAAATTGAATTTGTGTCCAAGACTGGGCATTTGTGCTTTAAGTAGTTTAATTTGCATTTGAATGAACAAGTAAAAACTTTGAATTGGATACTCAATTAAAAAATGGTATTCAGTACATTCTTCCTTACTGCAACCTCCAGAGACCCTATTTATATGTAGAAGGACAAGTTCTAGGTTTCTTTTACAAAATTTAGGTTTTTATTTAAAAAGCATCATTGGGGTTTGTTTGGGTTTTTTTTCCCCTCTACCAATCTCAAATCTAGAATTTCCAGGCGTGGATTTAGACTTTGTTTCAAAAGTGTAATTGGTTTTTGTCTCTTTGCATTGATGTGGTGAGTAACCTGTTTGGTATGTTACTTGTTAGTGGTCTTGAAAAACAGTAATATCTGGTATATGAGATGTATGAATTAAGCACAGATGGTGCACTGACAAGCCCTAATCCACAGAATAAAATTAGTTTACATTTACTTCAACTGAGCGAAAGACATGTTTGTTATTTTTCTAGAACATGTAGAAGAAGAATCATAAGATTAAGTATGTAATTGGGAAGTTACTTTAATACCGCTTTTGGGGGGAGAAATCTTACACCTTGGCAGCACCAGCACTAACAAATTGCAGGTGGAAGGTGCACACAAACAAATGCTTGCTGTTAAACTAGCTTACTATATGCTAAAAAAGCAATGGCATGTCACTTTGAAAACACTTCAGAAATGTATTTTGAGATAAAGAATGAAGAACAAGAAAGAGGGAGGAGAAGGCAGAATTCAAAGCATGACTGAAGATGAATCTACAGCTTCTCAGGCTGGTGGTGCATCTGCAGTGCTGCATGAAGGGTACCAGGCACGTAACATGCTCCTGGAAGCCTCTAAAACTAGGCTAGAATATGTTCTTAAAGGTCCAATAAATTCAGGGGGGACAAACAAAATATTTTAAGCAAAAAAAAAAAAATAGGAAAGCAGCAGGGAGATACAGAAACAATTTTTTTGGTATATGTATATATATATATCTTGTGAGACCTCATCTGGAACACTGTGTCCAATTCTGGAATCCTCAACATAAGAAGGATATGGAGCTGTTGAAACGGGTCCAGAGGAGGGCTACAAAGATGATTGAAGACCTGGAGCACCTTCCCTACAAGGACAGGCTGAGAGAGTTGGGCTTGTTCAGCCTGGAGAAGAGAAGGCTCAGAAGGGGTCTTATAGTGGCCTTCCAATACCTGCAGGGGCTACAGGAAAGCCGGGAAGGGGCTATTCATAAAGGCTTGTGGTGATAGGATGAGGGGGAATGGGTACAAACTGGAGAGGGGCAGATTTAGATTAGACATTAGGAAGAATTTCTTGACCATGAGAGTGGTGAGGCACTGGTACAGGTGGCCCAGGGAGGTTGTGGATGCCCCCTCCCTGGAGGTGTTCAAGGCCAGGATGGATGGGGCCTTGGGCAGTGTGATTTAGTTGGACATCCCTACCGATGGCCAAGGGGTTGGAACTAGATGATCTTTAAGGTCCTTCCAACTCTAACTATTCTGTGATTCTATATTGAACATATATGGGGATATGCAACAAGAAATTCCTTATAGGGGAATTTGAAAGTTCAGCAGACTGGAAAATAGAAGTAGGCTCAAAGGAGTCTGAGGTTTTCAGTTCAAGCATTCAGCTAATTTCAGGCCAGAAGGCACAGCTTGTTCAGGTGAAGGAAATGTTTTATACTCATGTTGGAACTTCCTTTGGGAAGATTCATAGTGATGTTAGGAGGAAAGAGGTGCATGCTTAAGACTGGTAGGGTCATCTTGGATCATGAAGTCCATGCCCACATAGCTGCAAATGATAATATAAATTCCACTTATGAACTGACTGACTCCTTTTAAAAATGATGAGGTTTTCTACCATTTTCTTCCATTCTGAAGGCTAGAAAATTTTGGCTTGTCAGAGTGCAGTGATAATACATTAAAATTTTGTGGCAGTATCTGAACTGTAGTTTGAGCTAGTCTGTTGCTGATATGTTTAGGTAACAAAGTAGTCTCTCTTAATCTTCTTGTCTATGATAGACTATGCCTTCCTGCAAGTAAACAGTCTTTTTTACTTATTGAAGTTACATCAAGGCTTCTTGAAGATACACGAACAGAAATGTGCTATTGAGATGAGGCTTCACTGTGGTCATTGTGCAATGAGATTAATACTTCACATCCCCAAGTAAAATTTAGGTTCCTGCTTCTGTTTCCATTGAGCTGTCAGCACATTGTTGTTGCATCATTATATGTCATCTTTACATTTTCTTGTACGGCATTTCTAAGTGAGGTGCCCTGGACACCTTACATTTCTGTAACTTGTGTCCTGTTTCTATGCTCCACTCAGAAGGCAATCCCAGGTCTTTCCATGGGGTGGTGTTCTTTTTTTCTGGATGACAACATCTTGTTTTACTTGGCCTGCGGATCTCATGAGCACACTGCAAAAAGCATTGGTGAGAATCTACAGAATTTTGGCATCGAGACAGGTATTTTGAGAGGTCCACTAATAACCTGCCATTTGTGGTTAGACTTCATTTCCTGTGAGGTTAATTTTAATATTTGTCCTTTGAGGATGAGCATAGTGACAGGAACGATAGAGCTGTTGACTTGATTATGAGCTGTGTAGTGCTGTTGTCTTGACTAAAGCTGTTTTCTTCGTGTCTTAACTCCTGAAGTATGCTTAACTTCAGAAGGTTAGTTCACTCTTCTAGTAACAAACACTCTAGTGTAAGTACAAATCTAGTGGATTGTGGTGAAAAATATTTTATTAGAGGAGAAAAATGGCTGACCTGTGAAAATGTCGTGAATATAGCAAGATGGATGTAGATAGGAAACTTGGTGGGTACTTGTTAAGGTACATGAAAGCGCTGGACTTCTGTTCTAAAGACTTAGTTGTATCTGCTTTTACATGATTTTTTTTACAGTTCTGCAGAACTGAACCTATTTCAGCTGTTACTTGGTATATTCTTTCCCTGTTGTTCATCAGTGTTTTTTTCTATTAGTTTACTTGTGGGCAAGAATGTATGGTTTCTTCAGCTGATTGAAAGGAACATATAAATATACAGGTGGCTTTGTGTAGGAGGAAAGGGTCTTTCTTCTTGCCTGAAGACGTTCTGAGATCTAGGATGTCTTTTGATCTCAGAATCAATACCTGACACCTTAGGACATAATTCAGCTCACTATCCTTGATGTTACTATGTTCAAGATGACCCTTCTTCTCCTCACCCCTTTCCTCCCTTCTGTTCATTGAAAATAGAGGAATTCATGAAGTTGGAGGTACAAAGTTTGAGGAAGTTTTTTTGAGTAAAGAACATCATTTTGAAGGTAGACATGTAATCAATTTTTACAGCATTTCAAAAGTACAAAATAACTTCACTGCTTTGACTATATTGTTAAGACTTTTTATTTTTAAAAATAACAGTTATATTAAGGGATAAAATAAACAGATAAATGTTTTATGGAGTATAAACTAAGTAGAAAAAATAATGTAATGAGAGGACGTAGATGAGAAAGGAAATTGTGAGAGAATGGTGAAGAATGCCACGTGAAAAGTCAGTATGGTGTGTTTTCCTGTATTGGCTTACCAATGTCAGATCTTCAGATTTCAAAGTCATGCATATACAGCATTTTTGTAGGATGGGAGAACGGATCTAAACATTCTGGAGAGTCTTGATTTATTACAAACTTCTGACTTGAGTGAAGAAACCAAAATTGATCTTTCTAGTGTCTCAAACATTTCTGTGAGAAGACCTGATTGATTTTTTTTTTTTTGTTTTTGTACACATTCACATTTCCCCACTGACAAATTAAAAAAAGAAAAAAAAAAAGAGAAATTGTTCCTTTTGCTGCTGAGTATCTGGACTTTGAGGGAGAACAGCTGTGAAGTACCAATGTGATATAGGGTGGTTGCATGATTCACCCCTAGAAGGTTGAACTGAAGGATGCCCAGTTTCCTGAGAGTCAGCCTACTTCTTTTTTTCACAAGTGGCAGGATTCAAGTATCTGTAATAGCTGCTTATCTTTTAAGAAGGGAGACTATTTGAGAAAGTAACAACATTAAAAGACTGTGGAAGAATATTGATTCCCAATCAGCATCTTGTGAGCGGAATACCCTGAATGTAATACTCTGTATATTCACCAATTATTTTATCCTCAGTGTTACTGAAAATAAGCAGTCGTTTTTCTGAATGCCAGTAAAGCGATGCCTTGCTATTTCTCACTTAGCTGAAAGAAAAGTTGCTCATTTTGTGAACCAACGTGAAGAGCTGGTTCCTGGAGTAGCCACCATTTACTCCATTATAATTATGAAATTAGGACTAATGGCTTTCCTTTTCTTAGCATGAGTCATTTCTTGCCACTACCCACACAATTAGTATAAATGCAGTACTAAATTGAAAAGGTGGGAATCTTGTCCACTGATTTTAGTAGGCAATGTGCATAATTCTCTGGAGTGACATGCAGCTGGACTTAACTTTCAAAAATGACATTGTAATGAGACTCACTAGTTTTATGTTTGTCTATCTATAGTTTATTATCATATATTATTTCTATTAAACATTAGCTGCCCCTGGCTGTTTCAAGGACATAATAAATGGTGGAGGAAGTAATTTCTTCTTCTGGATTTTTTTAAAAAGCCACACCCCCCAACCAGTAGTGTAACAGTGTTTTGAAGGCTTACTGGTTTGGAGTTTAATGTTTGGCTTCAGAGTCAGCAATTAAAACTTGTGTTTTGGGGATTTGTTTTTTTTTTTATAAGGCAAAGGAAGATAGAAGATAAAATGAGACAGACAGAATGTCTTGCTTTTGTATTCATTTCTCCTCAGCAGAAGGAAATTGGTGGTGACATGATGAAATAGAAGGTAACCATTGATGGCTGGTCCTGCTGAAATCTTAGTTGCCTTGATTATGAAAGACGGTTTCCTGCAGTAGCAGGCAGTGGCAGCCTATGCATATAGTATTTATCTTATAAAGCAGATAATGTGCAGTCTTGAAGTGCTAAACTGTTTTATTTTAACTTGTTTATTCAGTTTAGTCTCTTGTTGGCTTGGTGTGTTTTTTCTTTTATAAATAATAAGGATAAACCTGAAGAAGTGTAGAAATATTTTGAAAATTGCTGCACTGACTTTCCTTTGAAGTGGTAAATATCAGTCTTCATGAGTAAAGACTACAGTGTAGGACATGGTTTTGGTTTTCCCCACTAACATTTTAAGAAGAAAGTGAGGAGAATAGGCCATCAAGGAAATATAAAAATAATCCTTAAATCTCTGTTCTTTTCAGACATTGAGCTGCCACATTGGCTATATACTATGACTTTTCAGGTTTGTGGGCCAGCTGGTAAATTCAGTTCTGGCATTTTTCCTTGTGTTGAAGTACATTTTCGTGAAAAGATGGAAGGAGGAGGTTTATACTGAAATCACATCTAGCTGTAGAACAAATTAATGTTAATGTACCTAGCTTCCCAAACTGTGTTCAAATAGAGCTTAAAGCCCTGAAAGGCTGCAGTTGGATATCTCTCATGTTTAACCTGATTGCAAGAATTTGAGAAGACATTCAGAAGCTGAGATTATAAATTGTGTTGTTATGGTTGTGTGGGAAGAGACTGTTATAAAGATAAATAGCATGTCTTGCTGCCTTTTTCCCCACTCCCACCTTGCATGGGAGGGATATGGATGGAAAGAAAACAGATAAAGTGATCAAATAAAGCTGGCAGAAAGCATATGTAACATAATCATGTTAGAGATCTTTATACTAAAAGGCATCTATCTGTGTGGCTGAAGACTTTAGGCTTCAGCTGTCTAACTCAGAAACTCAAAAAAAAAAATCAACAGTTTTCTGAAAATAAAACCTGACATACTAGAAATGAAACACTTCAATAATGTGAGCAAAACAGAAATAAAATACTTCAAAAAATACTTCACAAGAAAGCAGCTGAAGATTCACAGCTCGGCAATTAGGGTGATTGCTGTTTGGCATGGGAGCCATAGCTTAATTTTCTGAGGAACTGGAGATACGAGTCTGAGTCCACTTGGCTGGTATCCAGCCTGCAGGGTAGGAGTAGGAATCTGAACAGCCACTTCATGTATATCCATAAGAGTATGGTGCAGCAGACGTGAAGCCTGCATGTCAACTCCTAAGAAAGCACCCCAACCCCTGGAAGAAGTAATTTTTGTATAGAAACAGCACAACAACAAGAAAGACTGAATGGGTCATGGCTTGTTGTGATTTTCTGGTCTCACAGCTGAGCTTGCTACTGTGATGTGCTGGCATTGTTCCAGCCAGCTGAAGCAAGGGGTGTCCGAAACACCCCTAAGAGTTCAGAGATAAGTAAAAATACATGCTTTTACCTGCTTTGTTGTTGGCGTCCTGTATAATGGGAGTGCAAAAAAATTGGTGGGTAGTGGGTCTTTGGGGTGGTTTGGGGGTTTTTGTTTTTTTGTTTGTTTGTTTTCTTTCGTTAGCAAAGCCAGCAAATTTGGTTGGGGAGTGTTTACTTCTAAAATTGGCTTCTGCTTGAAGAGTTATCATAGCATGAAACAATTGCTGCCTGGCCATAGCTCCTCTCTTTCAAACCTTCTGTGTGTGCCAACACATATACTGTTCTTGTTCCTAAATTGTGGGTTATGGCTGTGGTGTGCAGCACGCTTGCATGAATCTGACATGAGAAAAGAGATTTCTGCTGAAAGGCAAGATCCTTGGAGGCATGAGCCTTATGCATTGATTTTTAATTTTTTTGACTGTTTTTCTGTATGAAAACCATGTTCTCTTGTTCACTATACTGACAATACAACATAGAAGCTATTTTGTCCCCTAGGAGAGCCAGGAAACCTTGTATATTCCCACATGGAAAATTGGTCAGACTTAAAAAAGGAAGGGTTTATTGTAACTGTTATTAGACTAGCAGATTGCTGTCATTTTCTGATCTGTTGGGTCAGTGTCAGTTAATATCTGCTTTTTGTTTGTAAAACAGTGTATTTGGAAGTCTAGCCCACAACTGGATCAGAAGTCACCCAGCTTCGGTAGTGAGGCAACTGAAGCACCTCTATGCAAACCCACATAGCATGAGGAATAAACACGAGGAGTTAGAGATGTGCACATGCCTGCAGTACTATAATCTCATTGCCGTCATGGAGACGTGGTGGGATGGATCCTGTGACTGGAGTGTTGGAGTGGAGGGATACAGGCTTTTTAAGAAAGACAAGCAGGGGTTCATCAGGAGGGGGGTGTTGCCCTGTCAATGTATCAATGACCAACTAGAGTGCATGGAGCTCCTTCTGTGGATGGATGAGGAGTTGACCCAGAGCTTGTGGGGTCAGGTTTAAAGGGGGGGCAAAGATGGCTAACTCTATAGTGGGAGCCTGCTACAGGCTACTGGGCCAGGAGAAGCAAGCAGATGAGGCCTTCTCTGGACAAATAGGTGCAGCCTTGCATTCACAAGCCCTGGTCCTCAGAGGGTGTGTGTGTGGCGGGGGGGCAGGCATGTTTCAACTGCTCTGATATTGGTGGCATGGACAATACAGCAGGAGACAAGCAAACTGAGAGGTTCCTAGAATGCGTCGATAATAACCTCCTTCTACAAGTAATAGAAGAGCCAACAAGGAGAGGTGCTATGCTGTACCTTGTTCTTGCCAAAAAGGAACGAGCAATGTGAAGCTCAAGGGAAGCCTTGGCTGCAGTGACCATGAAATAGTGGAGTTCAGGATCCTTAGGGCAGCAGGGAGAGCATGCAGCAAGCTCCCTACCCTTGACTTCAGGAGAGCAGACTTCAGCCTCTTCAGGGGTCTGCTTGGTAGAGTACCAGGGGATAAAGCCCTAGGGGGGCCCAAGAAAGCTGGTTGATACTCAAGGATCACCTGCTCTGAGCTCAGGAGTGATGTATCCCAATGCAGAGGAAGTCAGACAAAAGCACCAGAAGGCCTGCATGGATGAACGAGGAACTCCTGGACAAACTTAAATACAAAGAAGTAAGCCTACAGAAAGTGGAAGCAAGGGCAGGTAGCCTGGGAGGAATACAGAGAAGTTGTCTGAGCAACCAGGGATCAAGTTAGGAAAACTAAAACCCTGATAGAATTAAATCTCACCAAGGATGTCAAGGGCAACGAGAAAAGCTTCTGTCAATTCATCAATGATAAAAGGAAGTCTAGGGAGAATGTGAGCCCTCTTCAGAAGGAAATGAGAAACTTGCTTACGCAGGATATGTAAAAGGCTGACTACTCAATTACTTTTTTTGCCTTAGTCTCACTGGCAATGGCTCAAGCCATACTGCCCAAGTCACAGAAGGCAAAGACAGGGACTGGGAGATTGAAGAAACACCCACTGGGGAAGATCAGGGGCGAGATTATCTGAAGAACCTGAAGGTGCATAAGTCCATGTGATGCTGAGATGAATCTGTCCTGCACAACATTCTTTTCTCTAAATTCAAGAGATATGGATTTGGTGGATGAAACACTTTGTGGAAAAAGAGTTGGTCGCACTCAAAGATTTGTGGTCAATGGCTCAATTTGTGGTCCAAGTGGAGACCGGTTATGAGTGGCGTTCCACTGAGTTCAGTAATGGGATTTGTGTTAACATCTTTGTCAGAGACATGGACAGTGGAATTGAGTGCACCCCAGCAAGGTTGCTGACAACACCAAGCTGTGTGGTTTGGTCTACTCACTGGAGGGAAGGGACACCATCCTGAGGGACCTTGACAGACTTTGCGTGCGCAAACCTTGTGAAGTTTAGCAAGGCCAAGTACAACATCCTGCACCTGGGCCAGGGCAATTCCAAGCACAAATAAAGGCTGGATGGAAAGTGAACTGAGAGTAGCCCTGAAGAGGAGGACTTGGGGGTGTTGGTGGTTGAGAAGCTCAACATGAGCCAGCAATGTGCGTGTGCAGCGCAGAAGGCCAACTGTATCCTGGGCTGCATTAAAAGAAGGGTGATAGCAAGCTGAGGGAGGTGATTTTCCCCCTTTACTCCACTGTTATGAGACCTCATCTGTACTGTGTTCAGTGCTGGAGTCCTCAGCACAGGAAGGACATGGACCTCTTAGAGCAAGTCCAGAGGTGGATCGTAAAGATAGTGAGAAGGCTGGAGCACCTCCCGTACAAGGACAGGCTGAGAGTTGGGCTTGTTTAGCCTATAGAAGAGAAGTGTCCAGGGAGAACTTCCAGCAGCCTTTCAGTACTTAACGGGGTCCTACAGGAAAGATAGGAAGGGGTTCTTTGCCAGGGAGTGTAGTGGTATGACAAGGAGTTCTTTTTCACAAAGTTGAGTAGCAGGAAGAAATCCGTTGTACAAAGACAATGTTAGGATCTAAAGCATTAAATGCTAGAACCTTAAGCATGTTTTTTATCTGAAATGTGAAGTTTTAATAGCCATTTTAAAAGCTATTGTGAAGTACTATTCATATCCTACAAAGGTTAAGTTTTATAGCTTTTTTAAAACTGGTGTGTGCTTAGGTTACAAATGCGTTTTGAGTTTTCTAGTACCATCTAAAATGTTAGTGTGGTGAAAGTCACCGAATCTGAGTGGACCTTTTCTGACTGGTGACCAAAAAAATGAAATGTAGTGGTTTTTTTTTTTCTCAATAGACAGTTTTTCATTTTCATTATAATAATACTATATATAGAGAGGTATATTTGAATAGAGGAAATGGACAGTGGTATGCAAGTGTATCAAGTATACATTGTGCTGTGAATGAAAATGCTTAAAGCCTTCAAAATCAGTGAAAAAATCATGAGAGAAGATCACAAGTATGCACTTGCAGCCCTGTGAAAGATACGTGGTTTGATCCCTCAGCTTCTGTATTGTACTGACAAAGATTGTATTGGCCAATTCTGCCTAGTGAATGACTTTAGAATTAGCAAGAGATGAAAGAAGATGCATAACATCTGGCTAGTGAGGAGATATTTGTGTATCTCAGCAATTCACGGTGTGGTTTCCTCCTGAGGACGTGTTCTTGCAGGCGTGTTTCCTGAGGATGAGTTGTGACCTTGGACAAAGACAAGAAATCCTAGGTTGTCATCTGCACTCCTTATGTTAAGAAGTGCACAACTTTGGCTATAGTTATAGGGTTTGTTTTCTTGTTTGTTTTTAACTACTAATTGTGAAATATCAGTCTGATTCTAGGTATTTTTGGCATTTTGATGTTCCATTGTTTTACTTAGCACATACATACACAAGATAAACAGAAGAAACTGAGATAGACAAATACTTTAAGAGCCTGATGGCTTTTGTGGGTAGTGCGTATTGAAAGCCACAACGATTCCTGAAGTAGCAGGTGCCAGGAAGGAGACTTCTGCAGAACACCTTAAAGGAGATAAGGGGTCTTCCACTAAGAAGGCGATGTGGCCAGGAGCCCAGCTGAAGGGTCTCTATACAAACGCACAAAGCTTGGGCAACAAATAGGAGCAGCTGGAAGCTACCATGCTACTAGAAAGCTATGATGTGGTTACCATCACTGAAGCTTGGTGGAACGAATTCCGTGCTATTGTAGTGTGGCTATTGATGGCTACAGGCTTTTCAGAAGGGACAAACCGTGGAGGAGGGGTGGAGACACTGCCCTCTGTATTAGGAAATGGATAGAGCGTGAAGAGCTGTCTTTGAAGAGTAGCCACGAACAGGTTGTAAGCTTGTGGGTCAGGATAAAAGACCAAGGCAGCAAAAGGAACCTTGTGGGTGGTGTATACTACAGACCACCTGATCAAGGAGAGCCAGCTGGTGAAGCCTTCTTCCTCTAGCAGGAGGCTTCATGCTCGCAAACTCTCGTCATACTGGGGGACTTCAACCACCCTAACATATGCTGGAAAAGTAGCACGGCAAGGTGTAAGCAATTCAAGAGACTCCTAGAGTGCACTGAAGATAATTTCTTAACCCAGCTAATAGAGACCTCTGCCTGAGGGGATGCAATACTGGACCTGATGATCACCAATACAAATGAGCTCATCAGTGACATCAAGTTCAGAGGCAGCCTGGACTGCAGTGATCACGCACTGGTGGAGTTCAAGGTCCTGAGGGATATGGGACAGGTGAGGAGTTAGTCGGGACCCTAAGTTTCAGGAAAGCAGACTTCCGGCTGTTCAAGGAGTTAGTCAGTAGGACTCCCTGGGATATGGTCCTTAGGGACAAGGGAGCAGAAGAGAGCTGGCAAATATTTAAGGATGCTTTCCATAAAGCAGAAGAGCGCTCAGTCCCCAGATGTAGGAAATCAGGCAGGGAAGGGAAGAGACCAGCATGGCTGAGTTCTGCTGGTTAAACTAAAGAAGAAGAGGGAACTGCACAGGCAGTGCAAGCAGGGAGAGGAAACCTGGGAAGAGTATAAGGACTCTGCCTGTTTGCGTAGAGATGGGGTCAGGAAGGCCCAGGCGTAGCTGGAGCTGAACTTGGCAAGGGAGGTGGAGACTAACTAGAAAGGCTTCTACACGTGTCAATCAGAAAAGGAAGGTTAAAGAAAGCATACCCCCACTGATGGATGAAAATGGTGACCTCATATCAACAGACAAGGAGAAGACTGAAGTACTTAACAACTTTTTTGCCTAGCCTTCACTGCCGACCACTCTTCCCACCCCTCCTGGGTTAATGGACGATAAGATGGTGACCAGGAAGGTAAAGCCCCTCCCACTGTAGGGGAGGATCAGGTTGGTGACCACCTGAGAAACCTGAACATATATAAGTCTATGGGACCTGATTAGATACCTCCCAGAATCCTGAGAGAATTGGCGGATGTGATTGCCAAGCCCACTCTCCATGACATTTGAAAAGTCATGGCAATCAGAAGCCCCTGGTGACTGGAAGAAGGGTAACATTGTCTCTATTTTTAGAAAGGGTAGAAGAAATGACCCTGGGAACTACCGACCTGTCAGCCACACCTCTGTGCCTGGGGAGATCATGGAACATATCTTCCTAGAAGCTATGCTAAAGCACATGGAGGGCAGGGAGGTGATTAGTGGCAGTCAGCATGGCTTCACTGGGGGCAACTCCTGTCTGACCAAGCTAGTGGCTTTCTGTGATGGGGTAACCACAGCAGTGGACATGGGAAAACCAAAGGGTGTGATCTATCTGGACTTCTGTAGAGCCTTTGACACGGTCCCCCACAACGTCCTTCTCTCTAAAATGGAGAGAGATGGATTTGATGGGTGAACAGTTCGGTGGATAAGAAATTGGTTAGATGGTTGCATTCAGAGTGTAGTGGTCAACAGCTCAGTGTCCAGATAGAGATCCGTGAACAAGTGGTGTCCCTCAGGGGGTCCATACTGGGACTGGTGCTGTTTAATATCTTCATCATCAATGATATAGACAGTGAGATTGAATGCACCCTTAGGAATTCTGCAGATTACACCAAACTGAGTGGTGCAGTTGCCCAGTGGAAGGATGGGATGTCATCCAGGGGGACCCGGACAGGCTGGAAAAGTGCGCCTGTGCGAATCTCGTGCAAAGTCCTACACCTGGGTCAAGGCAATCCATGATTTTAATACAGGATGGGGGAATGATGTGATTGAGAGTGGCCCTGTGGAGAAGGATTTAGGGGTGCTGATTGGTGAGAAGCTTGACATGAGCTGGTTATGCAAGCTCACAGCCCAGGAGGCCAACTGTATCCTGCATTGCATTAAGACTATCATGGCCAGCAGGTCGAGGAAGGTGATTCTGCCCCTCTATTCCGCTATTGTGAGACCTCATCTGGAGTATTATGTCCAGCTCTGGAATCCCCACCATAAGAAGGGTATGGAACTGTTGGAACATGTCCAGAGGAGGGCTACAAAGGTGATCAGAGGGCTGGAGCACCACTTGTATGAGGACAGGCTGAGAGAGTTGGGATTGTTCAGCCTGGAGAAGAGGAGGCTCTAGGAGTCCTTATCATGAACTTCCAGTACCTGAAGGGGGTGTGCAAGAAAGCTGGGGAGGGACTTTTTACAAAGGCATGTAGTGATCGGACCAGGGGTGAATGGCTATAAATTAGGAAGGGGAAGATTTAGACTAGACACAAGGAGGAAATTATTCACCATGAGAGTGGTGAGGCACTGGCACAGGTTGCCCAGGGAAGCTGTGGATGCTCCATCCCTGGAAGTGTTCAAGGCCAAGTTGGATGGGGCCTTGGGCAGCCTGATCTGGTGAGAGGTGGATTGGAATTAAATGATCAGGGGGATTGGAATTAAATGATTTTTAAGGTCCCTTCCAACTCAAACCGTTCTATGATTCTATGAATTCTGTCTGGGGAAACAAACAAACAAACCAAAAAAAAATAAAAAAGAGTGAGAATGCATATAAGTGGCTCCTGACAACCCTACAGAACATTTGAGAAGCTGTGACTTAACACGTTTTATATCACTATTCTGTTATATCCCACTAACTACTAGTGACTTTGCTTCTGTAAGTCAGTACAAAAAAATTGGGCTTCTGAATGCAAACAGCTAAGACAACAAAAATAAACTCTCATATACGTGCACAATGCCTAATTTGATCAATGATTTTTATTTTTTTTTTTAAATCTTACCCTCAGAATGTCATCAGTGTTCGTTTAGTAGTCGGCATTATCTACCTTGCAAAGTTTATGGCTGTGTGGCTGATGGTGACTCCAGTAAAAGATGGGGACATTTTTCTCTCTCTCTCTGAAAATGAGCACATCTAGAATCCAGTGAACTTTGTGGCAGACACTAACAGAGAAACATTTTCTCTTACCTAAAAGCAGCTTTTGTGGCAGAAAAGCCTGACAGCTTTTGTGTCCTCTATTGGCCTAAATCAGATGTATTGCAGCAAAATATTTGCTTAGTGAGGAGGATGTCACTTATGACATAGAAATAGGGGAGCAAACTCTCAAACACTGTTGCTGGGCTTCCAACATGAATAAGAGCTGCTCCTGCTCCCTTTAAATTTCTGTCCCAAGCTATTTAAAAAAAAAAAAAAAAAATCACAAGCTCTATATACAAATCTTGGGTTTAAACTGTCCCATCACATTTTAAGAATCCTCCACCGAAACAAAGCAAAAAGCAACCCACAATTTAACGCAGGGCTGACTTTCCTAAGAAGTACTGTAATTTTAGCATAGCAGCAAAGAACTGTGAATAACCATTTATTTGAACAGGTTCTGTGTTTCTGACAATAGATCTGTTCTTTTTGGTGGTAACCATAGTGAAATGCCATTCAACTTCACTTGACTTCAGAAGGAACCTGGCAGAGAACTTTATCTTGCTAAACCATTTAGTTTAAAATAACTAGAATTGCTACTTAGCACTGGTACAGAACATGCTTTGGCATGAGTTCTCGTGTGCTTCTTGATGATTGACTTCACATCAACTGATATGGTAAAACTTCTAATATGTTGTTGCTCTAAACTGAGTAGTGCCTTTCTGTTTAGTTTCTGAAATGAGAGTAATTGCCTAATGACATGGGCTAGTCCAGGCACTGTGAAGGAACTTTCCTGGTCCAACATTTTCAGATGTCTGGATTTAGTCACTATAATTTTGTGTGTGATAGCAGTTGGCTGACTGCAAGTGTATGAAAGCACTTGGTTTATTAAGATAGACTGGTGATAAGCAGGCTTGGTTTTCTTTTCCATACAACTCAAAATAGGTCTGAGAGTTCTTACTCTGATAAAATTGTGAATATGTTTTTTGTGATCTCCTTGTTAAAAAGTGTACAGTAATTAGTATAGCTGCAAAGAGAAGCACTCTAGAAACTTAATGTTTAATTGGAATTGTTAAATGTTTAAAGGTAATAATATATGAACTGAGAGTTGAAATATGATGACAATTTTGTTTAATTCTAGAAAATGTGGGATTACAGGTTAAATTTTGGGGTTACTTAGCTCTTTTGATACTTCTGAGTTTTTAATCTCAGCCCAGTGAAGTATTTTGTATTTCTGATATTTTTAAAATTTTGTTATAAAAAACCCATAAATAAAAACGTCATGTTCTAAAAAATTTAAGTACAATTATTATTAAGTCTAAAAATTGGGAAAAAAACTCCAAACCTCTTAAGCCTGTAAATCTTCTCCATATTAATTTGTGCCAAGTCTAAAAGTTCGATAAGCCCTACTCATGGGAATACACAAAGGATGAAGTGGTCCTGCTAAGAAGTTCTCATTGTTGTACTTACGAAGCAGTAATTTAAATTACAAAGTAAATATGCAGGTTTAGCTTATGGTTTATTAGAAAAAGTGTAGTTCAGTGCATCTACATTTTAGAGCTTTGTTTTTTTTCTATGTTAACACCTCCCATCCCAAATCTTACCCAACCATAATAAAAGTCATTTCATATTCCTGTGAAAATAGAAGGTTGCTGTGGTAGTGTTCTCGAGGTGGATAGCACCTGTTTTTCCATTTTAAAACTCAGAACACCCAGATGGATCATATGACCATGAGTAGAAGTCTGTACGTTTATTTTTTTTTTTTCTTCTGAAAACTGGATAAAAGCATTAATGTGCAGAGGTTTGAAGGGGGCAGGGGCTATTGATGAACTTTAATCTCAAAGACTAAATGGTTAAGTTCTCTCATCTAGTGGTTCCTCTCTTTTCCCCTTTTTTCTTATTCTTCTCCTTTCTCTAGAGATGTGGTGTTTCTTGCCACCTGTTAGGGCTGTGGCAGTCATCTCTAGTCTCCCTATACTCTGTCCTGCTGCAGCATCCGCACCAGCCAGTGAAAAAGGCAGGCATCGGAGCATGCTACGCATGCAACAGCCAACCTTTCAGCTGGAAGCAAAGTCTGGCCGGTGCAGTTTTGCCTGAATTGTGGCTCAGCATAGCCGCATTGTGCTGGAGCGTGTGCAAAAACACCAAATGGTGCATGGGCCTGGGGAGCCTGTACCCTTGCACTGAACTGTAGGCTGCTACTCGGGAAAACCTTTTTGCTAAAAAACAAAGTGATGTTCTGGATTCTCAATGTGACCACTGAATAGAAGCATATGTGGTTTCTGGAGTTTGCTTGCAATAGTGACATTGTAGAACACTGCTTTTGTTGTTCATGCAGATCCATGAGTATACAGCCTTGTTAACACAAAAAAAAAAAAAAAGGAGAAGCCAAGATGAAGTTAGAAATACTTCGAAAGATGTAAACAACACAATTTTCTTATAAACATGCCTTTTACTAAGGGCATTAAGAGTTTTGCAAAGGTTTCCTTGTTGATCAGAAGTTTCTCACTCACTAATACTTAGTCCAAAGTTCAAACTGAAGCTTATTTTATTGGGAATAGCACAATTTTTGTTCAATTTTTATCTACCATTACAGAAGATGCCATTTTTTATTTTTTTTTTTTAAATTTTCCTACAACTCCTGTTTCCAAGTTATTTTGCAAATGCATTCTAACTTGTAGTGGAAGTCTAGTGCCAGCATTAGAAGTGGAGGGGGGGGAAATGTAAAAGAGTCTAGAAAAGCTACAAGACTTTTCTGTTTACCCTGTCAGTAACCTCCCTGTTTGGATGAAAGACAGTTGTAGGCAACAACAGGAACAATGCGCTTAACAAATACGCAAATGCTGTATGGTTTTGACACTGTGTTAACTGTTTTTACCCAAGAGTAATTGCCTCAATCGTCTTTGTGTCATTCAGATAGTTACCTTCTGAGGCATTCATCCTGTAAAACTAGGATTAGAGCACTTAGGCACAGGTGCAATTTAGCAATGATACAATAAGGGTAACAATGAAGCTAATTTTGTGTTTAAAGGGTATTTTAAAGTAACTAAATTTCATATCGAGACATGTAATTAGATCTGTTATTGTAGGAGAAGGGTTATGAGGGTATTGCCAGGTTACAGTACACTGAATTCAATAATTTTAAGTTTCAGGTAATTTTTGGATAATGAAAAACACAAATCTCGGGCTCACCTGTAGCTTTTTCCTAATGACTCTCTGCTCTTTATGATTATGTAATCCATCAAAAAACACCCACAGATATGTTCTTTAGAAATTCCTGTGTAGAAACATCAAAACTTAAATGCTTTATCATAAACAGCCTTGCAGAAAATTCTGCCTTTTGATCCATGTGAATGTCATTGTAAATGTTTCTTGGATTTAGTATTTGAGCTTTGCCATTGGAGACTATTAAAAAGGTATGGCTGCTTTGAAGAACAGTGACAACTTAATTGCTGCCTCTCAAGTGAGGACTGTGAGGAATCTGTGTACTGTAAAGATTGCTGAGATTATTGACACTGTGCCTTATGTTGATTCTTAAATACTAGGCCATCTTCTTAATATGAACCCCTAAGCTAGAGATTATTTTACTTGCTTTTCAGCTGTTTAGTCAAGAGTAACGTATATCTGCTTAACACTTAACTGCACAGCTCTGTCTTCATGCATTATAAAACGCGCACACAACTTGTTTCTTGTTACAAGCTTGTCCAGACAGATTTGCTGGGGAAATTTAAGGCAAGTCAGTTGAATGGATTAGCTCAAGAGCTCAAGGACATTTTGACTCTGGGATGAAAAAATACATGGAGATTTGCAGTTACCCATATCAAAAGCACTCATTCAATTGTTTCACCAGGAGTGCAGTGCTCCCTGGGAAACAAGCCCTCAAAAAGTGCTTTGACACCTGTGAGTGTCACTATGCATTTGAAGCAAAAATGACCTGTTTTCTGACACATTTTCCAGGAGTTGTACTGACAGAGGACAGAGTTCTGTTGTAAACTTAGTCTCCTGACTGAAGTTGTACACTTCTGCAGGATCTGGGTATTGTTTGCTGAAGCTGTGAACTCTTACCTGGCTGTTTTGTGATGCTGTTGGTTTGTCACGTATGCTATGAGAACTTTCATCATCTTTAGGGCATCTTAATATAGGCTTTTAAAAGTACGTTGGTTGTGCTATTATCTGAAGCCCATTTACTTTTAGTTTTTTGGAAATACTCTGTCAAATTAAGAGGAATGCTACATGGAAGAATTGTGGTGTTACGATACAGCATCACGGAAAAGATGGGAGGAGGTTGTAGACATATCGTTAGCCACAAAAGTATGGCAGATAAGTAATAACGTTTTCTTTTACTTAGCATGTTTTAAAGAACTGAAATAAAAGTTGCTATATGATTAAAGGAAGTGTGATTACTATAAAATGAACTTACCTTTGTATGTTGAATTAAAGAAACCAGTTAAACTTGCAGTACTACAGTAACCACTAAAGTAACAGTGCTGTGCTTAATTAATCTGGGAAAAAAAAGTAAGAAAAAAAACTCGTATAATCTCTGCATCTGGACTTGAAGCAAACGTACAGGGAGTTTTTGGGTTTTTTTAATGGAAGTGGATTGGTACATTGCTGTTGTAACAATCATGTCCACCCAATGTCTTTCACAAGTAGATGTTGCCTGCCTTCTGGTTAATTAAATATGTTTTCCTTTAGTGAGTGGTGCGACTTGTTGGAGGTAGGTGGCCTGCTTTAGCAAGATGCATGTATGTCAGCATGTGTGAAACAGGTGTTCTAGATTAGAGTTTAATGTAAATTCTCATGAGAGGACGTGTTCTCATGTAACACTTGGAAACGCAGGATGCCAAAGAGAGCTGTGCTCACATAGGTCAAACAGTGGGTTTGAGAGTTTGTGGTCAGAGAGATGCTGGTGATACATGAGTGTGAGGTCCATCTCTACAGAGTTATTAAATCATAGAATGAAACTCACTTTTCTTTGGTTGTTCCCGCTGGTCTTTTTCTACTGTGTGAAAATTGTTTTGTAAAGGAAACAAGCTATTGCGCATTTAAAGATTCTTGTGAAAATCAGCCTTCAAAAAGACAATTCTCCAATGTTGTATAATTAACCACCTTTGGAAACAAGTAAAGACAGATTTTTTTAATGTATAATTTATACTGATGTCACAGAATCCATAATTCAGGAGATAAGGGATTGGGTTGTTTGTTCTTGGTTGATTGTGATTGCAACCAGATTCAAAAAAAAAAAAAAAAAGAAATTCTAAAGGTAATTTTAACATGGAAAAAAAGAGACTGTGGCACTAGTATGAAATTCGCGACTTCTATCAGTGTAAATTGACTAAATTCTAATATTTTATTACAATATTCAGTGATGATGTCAATCAGCCTTTGACCTTCTATTTTACTTCATGCTAATCCTCTCTTCCTGAGATTTGTACTTTCACCCCTGCTGAGCAGCTTCAAATAGCAGTTACTTAAGGGCAGGGGAAGCTGAGCATGCTGGAGCTGTCAAGTCTCATGCACACCAAATCTACAGAAAAAGAGAGATTCATGGTTTGCTGTGGATCTTGTTGCAGGTTGTGGAAGATATGTGGTTAGAGGACACAGGGGTAGCTGCAACAACGTGCTTCAGGCTCTTGTCTTCATCCAATCTTGTGACAGGAAATCCTTTAAAACTAGTGTAATATATATGGTAAATGCTCTGTTTAGATATAGAGGGAAAGTTGGAACTGTCTTGCTCATAGTTGACGTGAAGTTTAATGGCAGACCTGATTGTGGTTATATTGAGTATACAATGACTTATAACAGAAATACAGGACAAGAACTAACATTTGTACTTGGACTGTTGTGCAGACTATATTTAGAACAAACAAACAAGGGGCTTCACCTGTTAAAATTACTAATAAATCTTTCTATGGCACGGTGAAAATCCCAGGGAAAGTACCAGGGGTTGGGTAAAAACCACTGGACTTTCCCAGTAATGGTTGCGTTTTGTGAGACCCAGATTTTTATTTTTTTTTTTCTTCAGAGGAGAGAGGTGGATGATGGACACAAAAGGGGCAGAGTCTTCTCATTGACCTCTTGGTATGAATCAGACAGGGTTGACATCCCTGAGAGGGAGAGGAAGAACTGATGACACTTCTGCAGGAGGCAAGCTTCCACTTTCAGTAATTTTGGTGGGGAAAAAAAATGATTCTGGAGTTTCCTTCTTTCAGAGCCTTTCCTGAAGCATTTTCTTCAGAAGACCTATCTGAACCATGCTAAAGGTAAATAAATTTGCCTTAGTACTTACAAGGAAAAGATTTATTTTGTGGTGTGTGTGAACAATACAGGAACTATGGAGTGAGGGCACATTTTAATATTAATTTCTTGATATTGTCAAGTGGGAAAATGAGTTGTGTGATGATTTAGAGGAGACCATGAAAATAGCCTTACCAGATGGAGAAGTGTTGTAGTTTTGGGGCTGGAAATTCAAACATTGATGCGAAGATCCCTGAAATGAGAGGTTAGCTGCTAGACAGAAGAGCTTGTGAATTAGAGGAAAAGCTGCTGATCGTCTTTGGGTCTGATTCTTGTCCTCTTATAAGTCTGTAGTGTTTAGAGTAGATTGCTTGTTTGCTCTTAATGAAGGCTAGCAGCTGTTTGCAATGCTGAATTAAGCCCTTGGAGACATGCATTAGCAAGCAGTAGTACTCAAAAATACGTGATAAATGAATGTTGTACGGCTGGTCATTCAGCATATATGTCTACATAATAGCCATACACAAACTAAGATTTATAATAATATATTTCATGTCAAGGGAAAACAGCCATAATGGCCAGCTGAGAAATACAGTAAATGATCCTCATCACCCTTCCTCCTTGTTTATTCAGATGGAAGTCTGTGGTGTGGCAAGCAAGCAGTTAAAAATAAAACTATAAATAATTTTGTTAATTATTGTATAATTTATCTTTGTATTTGTTTATTGCCTCGGGTACTTGATTAGGCAGCTCTAACATACAATTAATCAGTAACCTTCAGTGTTAACTTCTCAGCACTGTTTAATTAATCGGTTGTGTTGCAGAGGCTCTGCTGGCTAGGAAAGCCAGGAACTGTGCCATGTAAACACTTTTGTTAATGTCAAGTGAAGGTTGAGATACGCTTTTTTTTTTTTAATTTATTAGCTTAATTGAACTAATCAGCCTTTCTGGGTATAGGTGCAAGTCCTAGGGACAGTTCTAAAAAATAGACAAAAAAAAATGTGTTGCATAAATGCTGGAGAAGTTTTGTGCCTTAACTGTTATCATAAGCCTTTTTAAGTGTACTGATCACATGTTTAGTAAGTACCAGTACAAGATAAAGAACAGAGTGAAATCAGTTATGTTATGATAGTTATTTATTTCATTAACACTTACAATGTGAGGATTGATTTTTACCTTTTTTTAGATATAGAAAAGCTACCTGCAGATCTAGTAAGAATGGAGGGGTTTCATCTAGGCACTGCAGGTAATTAGCATAAACTCAGGTATTGATGCATTTTGGGTATTGGATCTGTGTGAAAGATTTTACAGTTCTTCTGCACGTAGGAGAGAATGAAGATGCAGGCTCTGGTTCTGGGTTTTTACAAAGAAGCCATCTGTCAAAGTTAAGATTTGCACACCTATGATGTTGTTCAGACCCTCAAAATACCATGAATGCAACAATTACTGGTTTCAAAAGTGACAGGTCTTGACTTCTTCATCACAGTTATGTGAATTTGGAAGGAAATTTGCACATCTCAGTCTTAATACTTCAAAATTGGTTAAATTTATGAAAATTGGATGGATGAGGTACAAGTGGAAGTGCTATATATACATGTGTGTCTTTCTGTGAAAATGCCAAAAGAAAAAGCACGATGAAGACTGTAAGAACAACCTGTCTTGATTATAGACCCAGGATGTAATTTCTGGTAGTAAAACTGAAGAACATGTGGCTCTTATTGAAATCGAAGGCCTTGTGCTCTAATACCACAACATAGATGACTGTTCAGAACAGTGTCTTTCATGGGCAACAGGACAGTGACAATGAGGTTGCACCATATTGCCTCTGTGATTTTTCTTTCCCATTCACTCAGGGAGGAAAAGCAAATATATATTTCAAACAATCAAGAAGAAACAAACAATGTGCAACAACCTCTCCTAAGATTTATAGAGGCTGAAGAAAGCAACATCTTGAAGCAAAGGACAGTGTCGTAGCAAATGTTGACTCCCAACTGGTCACATAAGAAGAACTTCACAGCTTGCATCCCATATTTTCCGTGTTGCACACAAGAGATGCTAACCAGATCACTTGAATACATGTGCCTTGGTACTTCCAAGTTTGTAATTGCAAGAGTATGAGTGAATGAAGTCAGTGAGAGAATGAAGAGAATAAAGTCAACTTAGAGACTTGGTGAATAGGTTTCACTTCCTTTTTCCATAGGGACCTCCCATGGAGTTCTCTTGGGGGAATTTTCCAGTGATACTTGTCAAGGACAGTCTGTCCCAGATCTTACAACTCAGGACATGCTACTATGCATCTTGATCGTGTTGGTTGGAATATACTCCTTCACACGTATTCCCAAGTCCACATGGTCATCAGAAGACAGAAAAAATAATGAAGTCTGTTCTCCTACAGCTTCATGTTGTTTATCCCACACCTCTCTTCTGCCTCCTTAGACTGCTGAAAACCTGAGGTTCTCTGCATAATAACCCTGACCCACTTCCAGGGACAATCAGCCAGACATGGCTACATTTTTGCAAAGAGGAACAAAATGGATATGGGCCTAATGTAGTCCTCTTCCATGTGAAGTGTGAAAATTGTATGCACTTAACATCCTTGGCACTGGTAGTGGTGTATGTATCAACTTTGAGATATTTTCAGGGCAAAGTAATTAGGGTTCAGCTGACAGATGGACAGGTACACAGCTCAGCATGATTACACAGACTTTGTTCCCATAGAACACTAGGCTCTCTATTGAAAAACATTTATTGTAGGTGAGAAAAACCTGTTGTGGCTTTCATCCAGTGGGATGTTAGATGGGGATTCTTCATGGAAAGGGAATGAAAAGTAAGTGACAGTACTGACAAAAATGCCAGATTATGAACTGAGACAGTGGAAAGATGGTATAGCAAAATAAATGCAGCTACCTCACAGGGTAATTTAGAGAGGTCATCTTTCTTCCTAGGAGACGGTCATCTGCATCAGATATAGCTGAATATGTTTCTCGAAGCCTGATCCAGAAAATGTATCAAGAATGGTACTGCTGAAAAAGATCAGTGTTACTCCTTCTACCCGACAGTTAGGTTGGGTTGGAGTAGAAGGGTTGCTCTATGTCCCACAAAAACATAATGCTGTATAGAAGAGTGGGGGAAGCCTTTTGTTAATAGTAAGCTAGTTATAGAATGTGTTACCTCTGAAGTAAATATTCTCTGCCATTTAATAAAAAGAAGATTCTGGCACTTTTTGTGTTTGGTCTTTTGGGTTTAGCATGACCTACAAAAACTACGATATATTCAAAGGCGGGATTCTATCTGCCAATATTTAACTTGTGTACTCAAGTATATGTTTTTTTAATATTTGCTGAGATGCTGTAAAGCAGACATTTTTATTCATTGCATGCATCTGGTTGCTTTAGATAAACTAAGTAAAAAGCGGTGAAATACTGATGATAGTATTTTTCAGCTTAGTCTTTATTTCCCTATGCTTTGCTGTAAGCTTTAATAGCAAACTATTTCTTTGCCTGGAAGTTCATATTACATTATTTTTCTAATGTGTAGACTAATCTCAAGACATTGAAAGTCTCATTACTGCAGTAATTCTGGATACAGTGACCACTGCTATCAAGTGCAGCTCTGTATCTGAATTCTTATGGCCCAAAGTATATGACTGAGCAAAGTAGCTAAAACAAATCATTCAAACACTAAGCGACTTTAAAGTTTAGAGGCAGCTTAAATGCATTTTTCACAAATTCATCATTTACGGAAGATTTAACACCTTAGAGTTATAAAATTGATATTGAAGTAGTCTTAAAATTACTAAGTTACTACTTTTTCTTTTTTTTTTTTTTTTTTTAACATGGACACTAATGGACTAGGGATAGTGTTTTCCTGATCTGTGGCTCATGAACAAGGAAAAACTGATTGACTGTAGCAATCATGAAATGATGGAGCTCAAGATCTTGAGAGGATCCCAAGTGACCTGGCAAGTCCTTAAGGCTGATATCCCCCTCTTCTCCACACATGAAAGTGTTTCTGAGTAAATAGATCACAAATGAGCTTTGCTTTGAAAGGGTAGTGTTGGGGAGGTGGAGGCAGGGGCACACTACAAAGGAGGAACTTAGAATTGAACAGGCAGATAGTGATTGTATTAGCAAAGCCAAAGCTCAGCTGGAGCCGAAAGTGGAATGGGGCATCAAGTGCAACAAGGCAACCTTCTACCACTGCATAAGCAGTAGAAGAATAAACAAGAAAAATGTGGACCTGTTCCTGAACAGGACAGGTGATTCGGTGATAATGGACAGAGATAAGAAGTCCTCAGACACATTAAAATGTCCTCAGAGCCTTCTTTCCCTTAGTTTTCAATGGGGTCCCTCAGAGGTCTGAGAGATAAGCTGACCACAAGCCAGCCGTGTGCCCTTGAAGCAGACTGCAAACAGAATCCTGGGCTGCATTAACAGGAGGAGTGAGGGGAAGTGGTTATTCCTGTTACTTGGTACTCCCTAGACTACATGTGAAATACTGCATCTGATCTTAGGCCTGCCAATACAACACAGACACGGATGAAATGGAGCAATTGCAATGGGAGGCTGAGGGTGTGTGGCTTGTACAGCCTGGAGGAGACATGGCTTCAAGGGCACCTGAGGAGGTTACAGAAAAGACAACCAGGCTTAGTACTGAGGTTCAGAGGAAGCGAATAAAAGATAGTGGTCTTAAAGTGGAGTGGGACAGCAAAGAAAAATAATTCCACTGGGAGGCTAAGGAAGTTTAGCTGTGAAGAAGCAGGTTGCCTGGGAAAGGTGTGCAGGCTCCATCCTTGGAGGCTTTAAAGATCTGCCTCAATAAAGCCTTGAGCAGCCGATGTCATCCCATGGCTGACACTGCTTTGAGCAGGGAGCTGGACTAGATACATCCCTGGATCCTGTCCAACCTGAATTACTGTGACGGTCTTGTTAATCTCTAGATTATTGTTCTTCCTTTGCTTCCATTCTTTGTTTGTAGTCTTGATATTGGATATATGGGAAGAATGCATGAAATGTATTGTAAGAGGAGAAAAAGATCTTTTGAAACCCTGATTTAAGGAGTTTGTCCAGTAGTAAATTGTGTTTGAAAACTAGGTAATGCTGGTGCAATGTGATACGCTTGTAGTTAGGGTTCTGAATTGTGACTTTTTGTTCCTAATAGCAGCCTGTTAGCAATATGCAATCCAAGCACAATTCAGTGGTTTCCTTGCATATTTGGGAAGTGTATTGTGTTCCCCTTTGCCTTTTCTCTCCTCTCATACTTTACAAAGGCCTGTGTCACAGCATACATTTCTTGTTGACACAAAATAGCAGGAATCTAATACTGTGTACTTGGTAGGCTGTGTATCATAAGTATTGGATACCAGACACTCTGGTGCCAAACTGACTAACAAAATCATTTATCAGATCACTTCAGGGGCTTTTCTGCATTTGCTTTACCACTCTTTGAAGAGTGATGTAATAGGCTCTGACTGACTTCTTGTCAGCAGGGAATATATAATACGAAGTTTGGCTTTTGAAATCAAACCTCCGAGGGTGTGCTCTATGCAGCAAGCTGTAATGTGACTCTTGAATCCTCAGTATAAACAAGTCCACTTTCATAAAAAAGCAGTTTAGTATAAATGTCAATGCAAGGCACTAGAACTTAAAGTTCGGCGTTTCCCTCCCCCTGTTTATAAAGAAGCATTTCTCAGCTGTACGTTTTTTGGGAAAGGAATGACTTAGATTAGGTCACTTCAATCATTTAAAGCAGACAAGGTGGAGAATTCATACATACTGTATATACTTACATACTGTATACGAGAGTTGTGTTTAGCCAAGAGAATGTTCTAAACTGATGATCTTTTTTCCGTGTGGCCATTTTACATATGAATGTATAATCATAATGCTCATAGAATCATAGAATAGTTTGGGTTGGAAGGGACCTTAAAGATCATCTAGTTCCAATTCCCCTGTCATAGGCAGGGACATCCCACTAAATCAGGCTGTCCAAGGCCCTATCCAGCCTGGCCTTGAACACCTCCAGGGATGGGGCAGCCACAACTTCCCTTGGCAATCTGTTCCAGTGTCTCACCACTCTCATGGTGAAGAAATTCTTCCTGATGTCCAGTCTAAATCTGCCCCTCTCCAGTTTGTACCTGTTCCTCCTTGTCCTATCACCACAAGCCTTTACGAATAGCCCCTCTCCAGCTTTCCTGCCCCCTTCATGTACTGGAAGGTCATTATAAGATCTCCTCTGAACCTTCTCTTTTCCGGGTTGAATGTTGTCCTCTTAGCCAGCCATGAATTCTTTGTATTCTCCTCCAACCACATTGCATGAAAACATCAGTATAAGGAAAACTGAATATGCTTTTTGATGTGTTTAGTTTGCAGGAGTCTTAAAAAACTCTTATTTTCACTAACAAATAGATGATCTGAATATTTACATTAAAATAAGCTATTATGCTGAGAAGTATCATGTGTTTTCTCTTGCTAAGAATGAAAAAGCAAAAAAAAAAAGTACATTGAATTGCCTGTTTCTTTGGTATCTTTTTTTTTTTTCTGAGGGCTCCTGACCAGAGACTTTTGTTCTTGGAGTTTTCTTCTTTGGGCAAAAATAATTTGGAAGGTAGAGTTTGAAAGTCTCTATCCTATAAAGCTTGACAGGTCTTATTTGCAAATTTGTAATTTTTTGTTGTTGGATTCATACTCCTGGAACTCTTCTTATTTTAGGATCATCATGAGAAGACGTTGGCAACTGCAATAGAAAAAAACTTCACTTAAGGCAGTAGTACCCAATGTTCTTCTCTAAATGTGCCAGTAATTTTTATGTTGTTGTTCAAGGGTATTACTTTGAAGAAGTTGTGTATTTTGGTTGGTATATCCCACTGTCATCTGGCTTCAACGTCAAAATAAGGTACTGAGTGTTGTATTTCATTACTAAACATCTGCCAAAGTTGATGATTTGGAATAAATGGAGCAAGATTTTCCCAAGGGCTCAGCTTTAAGTTGAAGAACTAATTTAGCACCATAAATGGATTTATTGCCACGTGGACATGTGTAGTCCAGAGAATCTTATACCATCCTCTCTTTCTGAGATCTGTAGTTGTATCATAAATATGTAAGTCTATGTTCTCAACTTATTGGGACTTAATTTAGGAATTATGTGATCTGGACAGGTTAACTAAGTATTCTGGGTTGTAATTTTGTTTCTGCTTTTTGAAGTGAAGTTTCACACACTGTAGGATAACTATTATGCCCACACTTAGAAAGCAATGAATGGATTACACCATTTGAAAGAGTGTGAAGTTAAAGGACCTGATAACTGCTGGAACTAATGTAGTGAGGCCAGATCCCATTACCTTCATCTTATGAATTTCAGTCTGTTAAGTAACATCCTTAACACTTAGCTTTTGGTAATTACAAACACAGAGAGTCACCATTTGCATTCCTTTTCCAGCTCCTTTGGAAATGGGAAGAGCTTGGGCTACCCAGGCTGCCAAGAGACGCTGCCTCTCTGCGGTGCACAGCCTGGCACTACTAAGGTCCCTCAGTTGAACCTTCCTTTCCTGCTTCTTGGTCCCACTGATGTCAAGCCGGTGACATGAGATGTTTACAGAAATAGTTTTGTGTCTGTCATGCTGGTGATCCTCTGCATAACCACCATGAGCTGTGTTCTGATATGACCTCTAGTGTTCCGTGTTTGGTTGCAAATTCATTACTCTGCTGGATACGAAGTCCAGACTCTCTAAGCTCAAACCTCTGTTAAATAGTTTACTTTTCTCTTTTATTTTCTTCAGCTTCTGTGCCTGACAAGTAGAAATGGTGATACTGTTCTTTCTAGGTAACTTAAATAGATGTAGCAAAAATGCCCGTGAACTGGTTCATTCAAAAAATCTTTGTTTATTAAAAAAAAAAAAGTATGAAATATATATCAAACACATGGGGGTCCTTATGTGTGCAAGTTTTTATACTGACTTTGCATTTTTACAGTACACTAGAACACATTTTGCAATTAATTTCAAATGGAAAAAGGATGAAAAGGCATTTTTTTCTCCACTGTCAGCTAATTTGTTTTCTCCAGCATTGTTGAAACCAGCTTAGCTCATGTGTCATGTTGTCTGCTGGATTTATAAAGCAGGATGTGATTAATTAAGATTAATATCTGCAGAGCAAGTTTCTAGATCAGGTGAAACCTTTGGCCTTGTCCTCTGCTTTGAATGTGTGTTTGTGCTTTTGGTGCATGGAACAGAGACGTCTACAGAAAACTCAGTGGCTTTCATTTTGTTCAGAGCATCTAGTTTGTTACTTGGGGAAGTCAAAGGGCAAGAGGAAGAGGGAATGTGACCGGATGAGCTATCTGTTTCTGCTTGCCTTTCCCACTGTAAACTTTATGGTGAGGAAGTATGCAGTCATCTACAGAGAAGGGAAGAGGGAGCAGGTAGATCAAAATAATATAAAGAGTTGGAAAGCAAGACTGGGAACAGAGGATGCCTCACTAGAGCCCTTGATGCTTCCGTGACCTAATGCTTTTCATCTGTCTCCTCCCAGACAGAAGTAGGAGGG
Organism: Cuculus canorus; assembly: GCF_017976375.1. Classification (NCBI taxonomy): domain Eukaryota; kingdom Metazoa; phylum Chordata; class Aves; order Cuculiformes; family Cuculidae; genus Cuculus; species Cuculus canorus. The sequence goes on along the minus strand of NC_071401.1, from coordinate 116,089,363 downwards.
CAAGCGTTTCCTGTCCAGAAGCAGAGCCAGGATTAGATATGCTTTTGAAGTTCGTCAGCAGGAGAACCTTAGGGCTTTTGGACACCTGTCTTTGAAAGTTTTGATCACTCAGGTAGTTCCATTGCATGAGAAAATTAATTCTGACTAGAACATGTATCAGTGAGCTGGTAAGTATGCAATGCTTTTTCTTAAACTGCTTTTTGGTATCTCTCAGGGAGCAACCAATGCACTTAAAATTGCCTCATTAAGTTAGACTTCTTATAGTCCCCAGTTCTTATGATAACAGAATACGTTGTGTCCCAAGTCTCCGTGGAGTACCCACTCTTCTCTCCTCTGACTTACTTAAGCATTTACCATGAATTGAAGGGCAGGGGAGTGGCAGTTAGCCTCTGATGTGTTTGCTCTCTTTTCATGTTCAAGAGCTTGTATCTTGATTTTTAAATAAAATGTTTTATGTTAATGACCATTAAGAATTGACTACAAAATCATTATCTACCCAATAAAAAATAAATGCGCAAACACGTTTTGTCAGTCTGTCAGCCTTTGTGATTATCTCCTGTCATGTAAACAAGAAGTTTGTCCAAAACAAACTCCTCTCTGAAGAAAAAGCCAACTCCTCTCTGTTCTTTTAACCTTTCTAAGAGAAATAATTTTTATGTTGCATCTCAACTACCAAATGTAGTCTGAATGTGGCAGTGGAAGACATCCAGGGTAAAGTCATACCCCTAAACCTTTACAGTCTCTTGTCACGTACCTTACGGAGACAGTTTTCATACTGCAGAAGGGATGTAAAGTACAACAGTCATAACAAGGATTTGTTTGCTCTTGGCTTACACGCAGTTCTCACAAAATTGCTGCAAAGGTATAGGGCAGAAGGAAATAAAACTCTGAAGAGAGTACATGTCCAGCAAACTTAATATAGTACATTGATATAATCTGCACCAACTCTACTTTTTTTCCAGTCTTGATCTTTGGATGGCAGCACAGTTTATGCTTAAATAATCTCACTCAATTGTTACTTCTTTTGCTGTAGGAGGAAAACACAGACATAGGTCAGGGCATATAAAATCAATCTTCATCCCATCAACATTATTCTCTACAATTAGGTTAAACAGCGGTAACAACACATGGTACCACATAAGTTATCTATATTTATATGAGAGTGAGGAAAGAATAATTTCTATATGTTGCTTTTGTGATCTCCCCAAAGAAAAAGAATGGCAGCATTTATCCTGCCCTGTGAAGGGCCACATATTGATTAAGTTACTGATATGAATAACAAAAATTAGTCTGTGCAGATACATGAGAAAATTAAATTCCTGTAAGAGTCTCCCAGATCAGTAGATATCAGCTAATTTGTGTTCAGTAGAGTGGATAAATATCCATGTAAATATCTAATCTTGATATTCTGGCTTGTATATAATACAGATAGCAAAGCGCAAAGGATGCTGATTGAAGTAATACTGATTCGTTAGCAAAACAAATGTATGCTTACTAGTTTTGTTAGCACAATATGCAAAAATCAGTCTGCGTAAGATGATGGCATGTTTAATCATTGAAACTAGAATTTTCTGGTCTGTGTCTCGTAGAGCTAAGGGAACCTGCTTGACCGTATTGGGAGATGGTCTTCAGCCATAATCAGTTAGGATGATCTTTTCTTGAAGAAATGCTAGGAAATTTGAAAAATCATGTGTATCAGAAAGCCTACATCAGGAAGAAATCGCAAAGAGCTAGCGGCTCTGTAAAAGATGAGGATTAGCGGCTTACAATGCTTTAAGGAGATTGTGTGGAGGATGACTTTGTTGCTTGGGATCACAGGTAGAAACAGATAAATATTAAACAGTCTTGTTAAAATTGCTAGTCTCACTAAAATATTCCGAGATAAACTAGGAATATTTGTTGAAAAAAAGTGAGGAACATTTGGGATTCTTTTTTTGAAACGGAAAGTGTCTCTGTACTTTCTGTGAGTTATAAACAAAAAAATAGTATCTGTTTTCCTGTGTTGGAAAGCAGTGAATAGGAGAAAGGACTTGTTTTGTTAATCCTATCTTTCTCACAGGAACTAACTTTCCTTTGAAAAATTAGCTGTTCACCCATTCTTAATTTTTGGAGTCTTAAAGCTATGAACAGATTTTCTCATTTATTTCACAGCCTTTATTTACTTATTGTCATGACCAAATTTGCAGTGTCACAAACATTCACTATGGAATATCTTTGGTATTTGCTAACAGCAATTTTGTGTTATTAATTTAAGTTATTGAATTAATTTGAAGAAGTGATATAAACCACTGTACTTTTTTTGTTATCCTGGTGCCTTAGTGTAATGAAATGGCCTCAGGTTGTGGCAGGGGAGGTTTAGATTGGAGATTAGGGAAAAAAATATTAACTGAATGAAAGAGTGGTTGTAGCATTGGAACAGGCTGCCCAGGGAAGTGGTGGAGTCTCCTTTCCTGAGCATGTTCAAAAAACATGTAGACGTGGCACTTTGGTATGTAGTTTAGCATGCACAGTGGTGTTGGGCTGGTGGTTGGACTAGATGACCTTGCGGGTCTTTACCGACCTTAACAATTCTATGCTATCTTTCAAAACCTATGTAGGTTTTAACTGAGATTTCTAGAGAGCCTTTATATATAGATTGATATAAGTTTAACGCATCTGTGTCATTGTTACATCTTCTAAACACTTTGAATGTTTTAATACTGCAGAACTACATAAATGCCTGTGTAGTGTTTGTTCTCTTCTGTATTCAAAGTCTGTGAAATATCTGCTGGTCTTTGGGGAAAGAAATCCATCACATGTTATTAGTAAAGAGTAATAGTGTCAACGCTGATCTATTATACGATTTTGCAAATGTGTTTTTTTCTCTAGTTGTATAACTTAAAAGATATTGGTAGCACTTGCAGTAAGTTAGTGTCAGCATTTTTACTGAAAACCTTTACTTTTTGTCTGCAAAAATTGTAGAATACTGAAACTGCGTATTCAGCATTTCAGGTTACATAAAGTGACTACAAAATCCGGTGTATTTGTACCAGTGTGATAGAAAAGAGGATGCTTTTTTACAGGCATGTGAACCAAAGCCTGGTAAATATGTTAATAGTCTTTCAGGCTCCATAATGCTGTATTGTCACTTGTGTATATATCTCCTCGGATACCCAGAGTCAATTGATTGCACAGCTAAAGCAGAAGGTCTGCTGCACAAATAGAGTTGGAGCAGTGGTGAGTGTATATTCACTGGGTAGCCCTGCTCTGTAGGGAAGACTTTTGGTGTCTTTGGGTGTGTAAACAGTACCATTTGAGGCAGGGCTGGGAACAGTTTGAAGCTTATGCGTGACGTATTTGACTGTCAGCTACTGCTGAGAACTTACTTATAATGACTGTCTGTTGTCTGTTTGGGTTTTTTTGATTTTTTTTTTTTTACAAATAGTTTGAGTACAGTAGCTACAGGAATTTATCTGACTACTGGGGGACGTGTACATCTGAGTGAGCTGCCTAAATGTTTTTTGTTCACAGTAAAAGGGGGACGATTCACCCTAAGGAAGTCTGTTTATTATTTAGTTCTCTAGAAATGCCTTTTTTCTATCAGCTGAGCATAAAGGTGATGCTAGAGTGGTATAAAAGCCCATATTGAAGGTAATTATTACTGCTCTATTAATTTTTTTAGAGTAAGAAATCGGCTCCATTAGGTTCTGTTGGGAGCTGAGAGAACACAGTGCAGTAAATATTCTGAGTTTACGAGTTTGATTCTCTGTATTTTAATAACAAATTAGTTGGTAAGCTTTACATCAGCATACAAAAAAAAATCACTGAAATTTATGAAATGCAAACTTTGCCCTGATAATATTTACCTCTTCAAGTAAGAAAAATTTGTGTGTAGCTTAAAGCAGTTGTTGAGGAATTGAAATGTTAATTTTACAGCTTGAATATATTAAAAGCAAGAACAGTAGTACATTCAGCTGCTTTTTTGTTATAGATTTTGTGTATGCTTCAGATACTGGTACAAACAACTTATTTGTGCAGCTCAAGAAGGGCTGTTCATGAATCAGAATTAATTTGTATGCTGGGTGAAAAAAAAAAAAAAAAAAAGAGGATTTGGACATTGCTAAAACACACAGACAACATTCACAAAACCCACCTTACAAACCACAGTTTCAACCAATATATCAGAAATACTGGTCTCAATAATTTTCTAAAAAACTTAAGACAGAATTTTGCAGCGTCTCAAAAATCTCTTTACATATTAGTGAGCTTAAGATCCTTGAAGTATTTAGTGATATAATAGATACAGAAGAAATAAGCATTCTTAAGTTTTTTTCAGTGTTCTTTGATGTTTTATTTTACAGCATAAAATAATTTTTCATGAGACTTAAATAAAAATTCTTCAGTTACATTTTTTTGGTCGTATAACGTGTTGTTAGTCAGTTGCCTCCGCTTCCTTATCTTTTTTATTGATATTTTTCTTGCCAATGTTCATGTCTGATTATTTCAAGTCTATTTATGAGAGGAACCCTGAGTAACAAGAACAGTAAATTTCAGGTTGCCGCTAGAGTGACAATACATAAATAGTAAATCAACATTTCTTTTCCCCTCATAATTATTTTGGAGATACCTTTCATTCGATTTGCTGCAGCTCATGTTACAAGAAATGTTACTTAGTAGCATAATAGATGCTACTGCTAGTGATAGGTTATAATACCTATCAAGTGAGGCATTTCTTCAATAGATTGTGCCCTGTCTGCATGTGTGCAAGATGACTATTTCTTTCATGATCAAGTGTTAACTTTTTTACTTCATCTTTTGGCTGTAAAGTCTATTCCTCTTGCTTCCCAGCATCAACTTCAGAATAGTTAATCACAACCTCAGCAGATGAAGTGCCCTCCCACCTGTTGCTCATGTGTTTTGACTGGCCATACAGTCATCTCTTATACTGCTAGCATAGTTCTTCCGAAGAAGTAGATAGTGATCTTCGTTTCCCACTAAGAGACTTTGATAAAATCCATAGAGATGGCTACTAAAAGTGCAAATAGCACCTATTTTAGCAATCAGGTAGAGTTCAGGGGGGAAAAAAAAGGTGTTCTTTCATTACTTGAAGTCCCTTTTTTCTTTTCTCTTCTTTTTTTTTTTTTTTTCCCTTAAAATACTCCTTTTAACAAAACTGACATTCAGAAGGTCTTTCTTCCCTGTGGTCTTAATCTGACATTGAGTTTCTTAATGGAACGACCCTTTGAGCCTTCCAGTCTTGGTTGGTTGTAATTCTTCTCTTTCCAAGTGCTGCTCCTGTATCTATTTATTCTGCTCAGACAGTTAGTGTTCAAATCTTTCCTTACTTTTCAGGAGACAAATTTTCCTACTTTTGCCAACTGTTCTTTTTCTAGTGTCCCAGAATTCAGATGAAAATTCAGTTTGTCCTTCAGTTAATCAAGGCTGTGTTCTGTTTCCATGCTCATCAGTATCCAGCACATCATAGCTATTAGGAGATTGTTATAACAGAATAAGCTTAACTGCAGATTAAGGCCCTAAAATGTTTGTTCTGGTCCTAGAGGGGAGAGCCTTGCAAGTTTAAAAGAACAGCCTGTCCTCTTCAGTTAATGGCCAGCTGCTTCTTGAACAGACTTTGAGATTGGCAAAGCCTTAATTAAATAGCTTAAATTCTCAGGTGTGGATCTGATCTAACACTGATTGAAGTTGATTGATGTCAGCAAGCTTTAGACAGACCCAAGTCTAACACAAAAGAGGTATTCAAGTACCATCACCACTGTCACACAGTAATTATCAAACAGTTCAGCTGCTTGTTTCTGTTTCCAACTGAAAAACAATTTGGATGGTGGCTTGGGTTTTGCACAAAATGGCAACTGGCATGCAGGGTCTCTAGGATGCTTTGCTCAAATCTGTGGAGCTGCATCTCTTAGTGGCGCTATCTACACTTTATAGTAAAACTCTAGAGCAGGAGGACATAGGGTGGGTTTGAAGCAACTTTTTAACCCTCCTTTAACTTTTTGGTTGTTGTCCCTTATGTGAAAAATATGAATAAATTAAAATCAGTTGAAATGAAAGGTCTCCTATAAAGTCAACAATTTGAGCATTCTTCTTACACTTGTTACCTATTATGTAAAGTAGAATTAGAGAAAACCACAGTATTTTGCTGTAAATATTTAAGAATTTGCTTGATAGAATCATAGAATCACTAGGTTGGAAAAGACCTTTGAGATCATCAAGCCAAATCGTACCTGTCTACTACTAAATCATATCCCTAAGCACTTCATCTACCCTATTTGTAAATACCTCCAGGGATGGTGACTCAACCACCTCCCTGGGCAGCTCATTCCAGTGCTTGATAACTCTTTTCATAGAATCATAGAATCACAGAAGATGAAAGGTGAAGAAAGTTTTCGTATGTCTAATCTGAACCTCCCTTGGAGCAGCTTGAGGCCATTCCCTCTCATTTGGGCGAAGAGACCAACACCCACCTCTCTATAACCTCCTTTCAGGTAGTTTTAGACAGTGATAAGGTCTCCCCTCAGGCTGTTCTTCTCCGGGCTAAACAACCCCAGTTCCCTCAGCCGATCCTTGTAAGACTTGTTCTCCAGCCCCTTCACCATCTTTGTTGCTCTTCTCTGGACACGCTTCAGAGCCTCAACATCTTTCTTGTAATCAGGGGCCCAGAACTGAACATAGTATTCGAGGCACAGCCTCACTAATGCTGAGTACAGGGGCAGAATCACTTCCCTGGGCCTGCTAGCTGCACCATTTCTGATATACGCCAAGATGCTCTTGGCCTTCTTGGCCACCTGGGCACACTGCTGGTTCATGTTCAGTCAGCTGTCAACCAACATCCTTAAGCATTCTCTGCCAGGCAGCTTTCCAGCAACTCTTCCCCAAGCTGGTAGCACTGCACGAGGTTGTTGTGTCCCAAGTGCAGGACTTGGCATTTGGCCTTTTTAAGTCTCATCCCACTGGCCTCAGCCCATTGATCCAGCCTGTTCAGATCCCTTCGTAGAGTCCCCCTACCCTCCAGCAGAATAGGGCCATGAATAAGCGGATCTGTGTCCTCTTTTCAATAGAAGGTTGGGCTAAATGATCTCCAAAGCCTCTTTCAACCCCTGCTTCTCTAAGAGCCTGTGATTCTGCAGTATCTTCTGGAGTACAGTGGGTACATGTGCATGTCAATATGGTTGATCCTAGAGATGTATATTTAACTTTATGCTTATGCTTCTTTGTAGTCACACCTCTTGCAAAAAACTTCACTATAAACTGGAGTTGCAGGGCATGCAGACCAGAAGAACTGGGAGTGTTGCTTCTGTACTTCGCAAAAGCAAGCTTTTCGGAGCATGTTTCTGTTAGCATTTTAGGCCTGCAAGCAACAAGTGGAAAACCATAGGAGTGCTGGAAGCATTAATGGAGCTTCTGGCAGACATGACAACAAATACAGTTAAGTAGGGTAATGAAATAACGTATTACTTAGTTCCTTTTAAAATTTGTGTGATGGGCCTTAGACTGTAAGACTATTTAATATGACATGGAGGACTTCAAACGTGTTTAACAGAAAAAAACCCCATATGTTTATACAGCTTACCTTCACAACATTCCATTATTAGAATGCAGTTAGATTACATGAAGAGACTGATGTTAGTGAAGAAGTATATGGGTTGGGTCTACACTGATTCCCCTGAGGGTTTTCTTTCCCCTGTAATTTCCTGTTGTGCGTTCCTTCGTGATGATGACTCCAGTTCAGGGATGACTCCAGTTCAGGTTAGATTTTAGCTGGGGAAATGCAGACTGAGTTACATCCTGGACTACTATTTTATGTACACAATTAGGGACCACTTGGTGCTCTACAATTCTGTATGACTGGGCAGGAAAAAAGAGTGAGGCAAGTGTGGAGATTGTAGCTATCAACAGCTTGTCTTGTGAATCCTGGAGTGAATGGGGATTGCCAGTTGACACTTTCCAAAGACAGGGGAAAGTGGTCTTAATTTACAGCATATGTGGCTGTTTGCCACACACTGAAAGGCCTCTACTTTTCAGCTGGATCCACTTGGCTTCGTTTTTAAGATTAGGGGCCTAAATCTCAGGAGCAAGCTGAAGAAGTACATAGCTAAGGTTAAACTATGTGCTAAATATTCTATTAGAAATCATTTGTTCAAAATTTTTGATTCCAAAACTGTAATGTCTAAATGTGTCAAAGAGTCTTGGTTTCTGTCCTTCTAGGAACCTGAGATAGCTTCAGATAGTAAAAAAAAAAAATAAATTGTTAGTTTATATTCATAACTTGCAACTTTGAATGTGCTGAGTTAGAATGAATTTGTTTGTTTATTCTTCTACCACTAAATATATTAATCACAATTTTAATATGATTGGTAAAGGAATCTGTGGGTTTACACTAGATTGTAAAATTTCACTTCCCTGTGTTAACTGGATTTTGAGGGGTGTTACGTTGTGTAGAGACATAGTAATCATAAGTAGCTATGCAACTGGCTGTGCTTACCCTTGGGATGCTGAGCTGGATATCTTCTCAGAGCGTGATTGAGGGATGACTTAAGTAAATCAGATTTCTCCATTATATCTCACTTTGATCAACCAAAAAACAATATTGACTCTCTAAATTTATGTTAATGGATGTGCTGTCATGCTTGTACAGAGATGTACCTCTGATGGAACTTTATTTTTCATCAGCCCTTGGTGGTAGCATCCATGGGGGTTTGCTAACAGGAAACTTTACAGGAAAGCATTATTTGTGGAAGCCAGACTTAGAGAACCATGATATAGGTATTGCTCTTAGTGTCTATTTTGTCTGCCTGGATTCCTCCAGAGCTGGCCTCTGCACCATCATGGCTGCAAACCCTGAAGATAACAGGGTTTTAAGATCTTTTGGATCTCTGAAATGTGCTTTCCCTGGGCAGAAAGCTGTCTTTGCCTTTTATTCCTTCCCATCTCCTCAAGATTCCTTTTCACCACGTAAAACAAACAAACTAGGGTAGCATGAAAAGGGTGCATTTAGAATTGAATTCCTGGACTGATCTTGTTGGAGGAGGTGATTTCAGTCTTTGTGTCATTGTAATAGGTGGGTCTGACCCTTTGCACAATTTCATGCCTTGACTTGAGGAAGACTATCTGAAAGAGTGAGGTTTCCATTTTCCTATCTGCAGGGGATACTGTTTGTGAGGAACAGGTATGACCTATTCTGCAATTGTGTGCCTGCCACATAAGGTCTCCTGGCAAACTCAAGAGCCCAGTAGCAGTGGTAGTCTTTTCCCTCTGCTGTTTGCTCACTTTGCAAGATGTGGCAGCCTATCTTCCAGAGATATGTAATGCCTGGTATGATGAAGGCTGAGCCTTCATATTGCTTCATGCCACTACAGTAGAAGTCCTAACAATGCCGACATTTGAAATGCAGAGAGAAATTGTAGTATATTTTATCTGAGCAGTATGAAAGATTGCAAATATGTAATAACAGATAAAAAAAATATGCTGACATCTCTCTAAAATCCAGTAGATTATGTGTTTTAATGCTTACTCTGCTGAGTGTTTTTTTGCTGTCACATAATTTTTGAACAAAATATAAAAGCAACTGAAGAGGGGTAGTTCTGGTATTTGCACACAATGATTTTATGTATAAGTGGAATGGCAATGAGTTGTTAGAAGAACTGATCAATGTGCTATAATGGAAAAGTTATTAAATCTTGCTTTCCGTAGTTTTGTGACAGGCAGCCCAGTAAAATTAAATTGTGTTTAGAACATGGGGTTAATACCTTGGAGACCTGGAATTGCATTTGTAATATAATGTACTCTGGGTTTAATTTTCTAAGTAGCCGTGCCTCCAAGTGGCACGATCGGGAGTTTAAAGCTGCTTCTTCCTGCCTCACGTTTCATGAAGAATGAGGTGAAAGCAAAATCTGTTTTTTTTTCCAAAACAGAAAATTACTTTTTGTTTTCACAGTTGGATGCTGAATTATAACAATTGTTTTTTTACTGATAGTGATTAAAGCCAGAATTTAGAATCTCAGAAGCATTTTATACATTCATGTTTCAATATGTAATACATATAAAACGACTTAAAGAACACTTGAAAAAATAGCACTGTGTTTGTTCATTTTATCTATTCCCCAGATATATAATGCTCACATGTCATAAACCCCAGAAATTTCTTGCAGAGTTGTCACTATTAGTCCAATTTCAGATTGTTAGGTGGAAATTGGTGACTTTTTATACTAACTGTGCATTGGCAGAAGGCTATTTTGCCGTGCCTATTAGAAGCTGGATTAAATAGCATGTTTTGTGGTTGTGTCAGTCAACGATTTCTGTGGTATGTATCCCTGCAGTGGAACACAGATCAGCCGGAGGAGCACATTGCTCTAATCCAGAAACAAAGGGTTGGGTGAAACTTCATGAGCCTTGGTGGATCTGGGCTTGTGACATTGCTTCCTGTATCGTTCCATCTTAAACCTGAATGTGTTGGCCTATTTTAGCAAAAGTCAACAAAAAATCACTTATCTCTTTTAGCTTGTTTTGAAACAACTCATTAACGAAAGGAGTTGAACAGAGAGTCATCTTGAGTTTCTCTGTGAAGACTGGAGGCAGGAGAAACATCTGGGTGAAAGATGCATTTGTTTATCAAGGTTGAGGTTGCATGAATGTCAATAATCAAGTATTAGGTAATTTTACTATACTAAGAGAAAAATGATTTTTAAAAATAGAATGTATTATTATTTAATCACAAAATGTTACAGTTGGTTTAAAAAAAAAAAAAAGAAAGAAAAAAGGTTTGAAAGCATCTTGCCCAAATTACTGCATGCACAATGATTTTTTGATTCATGGCAGAACAAGAACATGAGTTTCCTTGTTCCTTGTTTAGATCTTAAGCCAAAAAACTTTTATTTTGTAATATTCACAGTTTGATTTTGTCTTTCTGTTGATACATCAGTACTTTAAGTACATCAATAGCAAAGGAAGACTAGGGAATATATGGGCCCACTGCTGAATTAGGTGGATGCCCTCGTGACAGAGGATACACTTTACTACAAAGGCCAGCCATCAGGAATTCCAGACCCTGGAGGAAAAAGAGGAAGTCTAGAGAAAGTAAGTGTGTCCCTTGGTCAAGGAAGATCTGGTTAGAGGTCATTTAGCCAAACTGGACACCCACAAATCCATGGGCCCTGATGGGATGCACCCACGAGTGCTGAAAGAGCTAGCAAACGTTACTGATAAACCGCTCTCGTCATCTTTGAAAGATCATGGAGAACAGGAGAGGTGCCCAAGGACTGGAGAAAAACTAATATCCATCCAGTCTTCAAAAAGGGCAGGAAGACTCAGGGAACTACAGCCTCACCTCCATCCCAGGAAAGGTGATGGAGCAGCTCAATCTGGATGTCATCTCCAGGCATCTGGAGAAAAAGAAGGTTATCAGGAGTGGTCAGCATGGATTCACCAAGGGGAAGTCATACTTGACCAATCTCATAGCTTTCTATGGTGGCATGACTGGCTAGTTAGATGAGGGGAAAGCAGTGGTTGTTGTCTACCTTGACTTCAACAATACTTTGGACATTGTCTCCCTCGCATCCTTATAGGTAAGCTTAGGAAGTGCGGGTTAGATGAGTGGACAGTGAGGTGGACTGAGAACTCATTGAATGGCAGAACACAGAGAGTTGAGATCAGTGGTGTGGAGTCTAGATGGAAACCTGTGGCCAGCATTGTTCCACAGGGGTCAGTACTGGGCCCAATCTTGTTCAACATATTCATAGTTCAGTTTGTTGAGGGGACAGAGCGTACACTCATCAAGTTTGCTGATGGCACAAAATTGAGAGGAGAAACTGATACACCAGAAGGCTTTGCTACCATTCAGTGAGATCTGGACAGGCTAGAGAGTTGGCAAGGGAGGAACCTAATGAAGTTTAATGAAGGCAAGTGTAGAGTCCTGCACCTAGGGAGGAATAAACTGCACCAGTACAGATTAGGGGTTTGACCTACTGGAAAACAGCCCTGTGGAGAAGGACCTGAGCATCCTGGTGGGCAACAAGTTAACCATGAGCCTGCAATGTGCCCTCCTGGCCAAGAAGGTCAATAGTATCCTGGCCTGCGTTACAAAGAGTGTGGCTAGCAGGTCGAGAGAGGTTATCCTCCCCTTCTACTTTGCCCTAGTGAGGCACCATCTGGAGTATTGTGTCCAGTTCTGGGCTCCACAGCTAAAGGAAGACAAGGAAGTGCTGGAAAGAGTCTGGTGAAGGAACGTGAAGATGATTAGGGGACTGGCGCTTCTCTCATGTGAGGAAAGGCTGAGAGACCTGGGTATGTTTAGCCTGGAGAAGACTGAGAGGGGACATTATCAGTGTTTATAAATATCTAAAGGACAGGGGTCAAGAGAATGGGCCCAGACTCTTTTCATGGTGCCCAGTGGAAGGACAAGGGGCAGTGGTCACAAACTGGAGCACAGGATGTTCCACCTCAACATGAGAAAAAAAACTTCTTACTGTGAGAGTGACAGAGCACTGGAATAGGCTGCCCAGAGATGCTGTGGAATCTCCCTGTGGAAGTGTTCAAAATCTGCGTGGATGCTTTCCTGTGCAGGCTGCTCTAGGTGAACCTGCTTTAGCAGAGAGGTGGACTAGATGATCTCCAGAGGTCCTTTCTAACCCCAACCATTTTGTGATTCTTTGATACTCTGCTTGTAACACTAGATACAGAACATATAATTTTCCTAGCAGTAAATCTTTCCAATTACAGTAGTCAGCTTACATAAAGTCTTTCTCTCTGCTTTACATGAAAACTGACTTATGCTTAAGAGAATTAATTTAGAAGCAGCATGGAAGATAATGCTGCGGGGGGTTCACTGGCTTGAGCAGGATGGGAGGCAAGGACATGTGGATTTGGAACACTGGCTTTCAATGTTTTGGTTTGGTGGCTGTAACAAAATTTTCCACTATGATTTTAAACGTGTACATGACAGCATTAAAAATGTAGAGTCAATTGCTCTAGTATACATCTGGAATAACTTAAATGTCAGTGATTTATGCAGCTGCAACTGTGATCAAAACCCAATCCGCAACTATTGCATTTCATCTTCTCTTCATTTCTCTTCATTTGAAGAGGGGGAACTTGAAGGATGAAATTTCAAGAAATTGTAATGAGTTCATTAAACTGTTCCTTTTTTTTTTCCCCGATTGTATTTGAATCTTCAGTAATATGTGAGTGTGAGATAGAAAGTGGAATTTTCCACTGAAATCAGTTCATATTTATAGTGTGATTGTACGTATACGTAAGCAGGTTGGTAGCATACATACACTACATTTAAGCTACTTTGTCTTTCGATAAACCCTAAATACAAAACAATTATCTATATTTTTTTTTTTTTCAGTTGAGTGCATACAACAGCTTCTTAATATTTTGATGAGTCCCATCTTCATCTGCTGGTTTGAATCTTTCATATTATTACATTCCTCCTTCCGTGATATCTTAGAGGAATTTGTACCTGAAAGAATAATGCGTATTTATAATTAGGGTTCTCCAGAACTACATAAAGTTCTTTGTAAATAAGAATTTCACTTGCCAGACTGGTCACCCTGGAACAGCTGAGCCAGACCCCTTCTCTTGTTTTAAACTGGTGGCAGGAAGGGGAAAAGTCAGAACCTGGTCACAAATATGGTTTATCAGCAATAGCACAAGCAAGTTACAGGATACACAGGAGTGCTGTTACGTTTCCAGCCCTTAGGTACCAAAATATGCCAGAATTTAAATTTTCAGGTCTTTGCGACACTTTCTTTACAGGTTAGTATATTTATAAAATTTTGTAACCAGGGAATGAAGACTATACTTAATGGCATGTATATTTAAATAATTAAAAATCTAGGAATATACCCTACATATCCATGAAATGTTGAACTTATTTGCAATGTAACTTTATTTTAAGAACAAATATGTGGACTCTAGCTCACACCAGATAGAAATTTTTAAATTGTCCCTCCAAAAACATGACAGCTAGAACTTCAATATCTGAAAAGAATTACACATGCATTTGGTTTCAAAACTGAATGTGTAAATCTTGTAAGTGTTTTTCCTTTTGCAAAAATAACTATCAAAGTTCTAGTATTTGACCTTAAATATTCAGTGTCAGAAACTCTGCTTCGATTTTCTGATGGGAGTCGGGAGTTGTTTTTCCTGCTAGGAGTAATGAGTACTTATATAATTTCACATTTATGCAGCTTCTTCCATGTATAATTTTTTTTAAACCAACAAAAAAGTTATAAACAAAATAATTTTACCCTTGCTTAGAAGGAACTGTTATCACAGGAGAATATAAATCCTACTTAACGTGACGTATTCTCTGTAAAGAATGAAGATGTGTTCAGCGAAAGACAAGCCACAAGTTAAGGTGATGAAGCATAATTCTGAGGAGAGAATTATTCAGAAGAGTTTTTGTTAGATTCAGTTTTTAATACGTAAATATGTAGACATTAAAAAAAAATTATTTACCTAGGAATAAAATAAAAAACTTACCTAGGAATAAAAAAGCATGGGACTGAAGATACCTGTTTAAATGTATTATTCATTAAAATTACAGGATAAAGTTAGGTAGAAAAGAAAATTGTGCGTTGTCCTTAATGTATTACTCCTTTGAATGCGACAGAGTCAAAAGGCTGCTTGTTAATATACATTTCACTCGTCTCCAGTGGCTGTATCCAGAAGACAGGAGTGGGTTTGTTTCTCTGATAGATGAATAGAAGAAATAAGGAAGAGGCAGGAAAGCAGGTGTTGTCAGTACATAGCCAAGAGTCCTGCCAAGGGAAAAACAGCTAAGTCTGTGGTTTATCTTATCATTAGCTTTTATGCTTTGAATTAATCCACCAAATATGATCTGGTGAAAAGTACAGAATAAGGTGGTTTTTAGTAATTATTGCTAAGCATGTGCTTCTTTTATGATAAGTGACTACGCATAGAAGTTTTGGCTGTATGGAAAATGGGAAAAAGTCTGTCCTTGATTTGCACCAACCACAATAGCTAGCATAGCCATATGAGCTAGGTATGCCAAAACCAGCTGGAATACCTGTTATTTTAATAAATAAATGTTCTTAAACTTTTGGGGTTTTATTAGTTTGAGGCTTTTTTTTTTTTCTTTTTAGTAGGCAATTTTTAGAAAGCATAGTGATTTTCAAAAAAATAAATACATTAATTAAAAGATGCATTCATCAGCTATATTACTGTGCAGCTTTCCTTCTGGCAGAGGAGCTTGTACAGGTTGAGGTTCATAAGCGGTGTAGGTATCCATTCTCATTTTTTTTCTTGTTAGTATGATAAATTTGTGTTTAAGATGGGATGATAGAATGTCTCATGAGGTGTATTCAGTGCTCAGAGAAATAGTATTTGAACCAGTTTCATTGTCCTGATCTTATACTGTGATTTATGGAAGTGCTGCTAGGATAGATATTATGTTTTTTTCAAGATTTTTAATCCATTGAGTATTTACTTTCAGTTGAAATCCATCATTTTAAAAGATGCAGGTGTGAAGACTGAGTGGAGGAGGTGAAATACTGACATTAAGAGAGCTTTTCTGTCCCCTTGCTCTCCCTTCTGCTGGAAGGGGAAACCAGGGTTAAATGATCCACAACAAATTACATTAATGTGGTTTATAACTTTCGACAGTGACATAAACGTATCCAGCATTCAACAACATGTCTGGTCCGTGGTATAAACTACACTAATCTTACTGGGACATAGGGGAGAGGAGAGGAGATAGTGTGCAAAAGACACTTACAAGACTTCAATACTAGCACTGTCAGTAGTTAATGTGTATTATTTCTCCTACTGCCACAACTTTCATGCTTAACTGGCATCACACCCATGGTTTTGGAGAGTGTTTCTTTTGCCACATTTATGTACTGTTGTTATGTGAAAGGTAGGCCTATTCAAAATATTGCAAAGCTTTTTTTTTTTTTTTGCACATCTGCATAGTCTTCAACCTTTCAAGGCCATGGTACTCAACAAATCAAACCACAGTCGTGTTATTCTATTAACCTCTTGAAGCTGCAAGTAGATAGCTTCCATTATCTAGTGTCCTGCTAGTGCATAGATTATGTAACTCAGCCTTTAGAAAATTAGCTCCGAAGGAAAGACACAAAACTAAATAGCTGAAGCTCCTAATCATAAAGGAGAAGAAACTCCGCATCGCTGTTTAAGCTCTACTTTAATTTATCTGACATGTGTATGCCGAAGGCCAACAATCTGGAGGTTTTGTTAAATCTTCATTTACCCACCATAGCTATTTTTTTTTTTATTTCTGAATGTTCCTTCTGGATTGACTGTTCTTATTACTTGTGTGCTTTAAAGCGGTATTTAAAAAATCCTTCTTTTCTTTCATGTGTCAAAATTAAAAAAAAAAAATAAAAATAGCAGAATCACTGCATCTGTCTTGGTTAGCAGATTGCCACTTTGTGCTTCGGGTTCCCATAGTTTGTAAGGAAAAATACCGCAAAGTTATCTTAACATTTCAAATTCAAATGTAAATCTTTTCTTATTCAAAAACATTGTCAGCAGAAGGGGAAAAAAATTATCCTCAGAGATTGCTGAGGTAGAATATGGCTGAGCAAATCAAATGTACTTAATCTTTTTGGGGGAGATTATAAGTTTTGTTTAGGTTTGCTTTGGCTTTGAATGATATGGGATGGACTCCATCCCCGTTTTTCTGTCAAAGCTTTGCAGCACTAGGGGAAGTACAGAAAGGCGCTTAAGACATTGACATGGAAATAAGCAGTTCTGAGTCTGCAGCTTTGCATGCCTACCAAGGGCAGGACTAATGAATAAAGCGTCACCATTTTTTCATTGCTCATTTTTAGCACAGCCTTGGCACTTTGGTGAAGATTTAAATTGTATCTTGCAAGGATTAAGAGTTGATATCTTTCATCAGGAACTTTTCTCTAACAATACCAGTCAGAATTGTACATAAAATTAAAATGACATACTAATCGACTACAAGCTTTCCACACTTTCGTCTTGTATTTAGCTTATTGTGACTTACTATTTGGTTTGCACAGGTTTTGTACAGAGAAGTATGTCTTGGTGTGTGTTGGTACAAAATGAATGTTTTCTGACAACTCAGGTCTCTGATTAGGTGCTAAATAAAGGCAAAAAGAGAAATGATACTGAATGAAACACTAATGTTGTACACTGTTAATGCCTGGGTGTACCAGATATAATGTGCTTGTCAGCCCACTCTCCTGAAACATCCCTTGATCAAGATAATGGCACTTTTTTCATTCGTATTAATACACTTCGTTATTCCCTACACTGCTGCCACATTGTATTACAAGTACCTAGCTTGAAATCCACTCTACTCTTCTCTGTCACCTCCGGGTCTTTTCCAGCATGAATACTGTCTGTATGTGTTCTCTTCCTTCTGCTGACACTTGCTTTGGATTATTTTTCCTGACATTATATTATGAAGCTTTTTTTTCTGTGCAGCATTTAATCAGGTTTTCTATCTTATGTTCAAAGTAATCTGAATAGTTCAACATTGTGATCACAGCACAAACACTTCCTGATAACTTTTTTTAATTAATGGAGGCCACATTAATGCTTTTTGCTTGTGGTTTTTTTTGAGACTGCTCAGTAATATCAAGTTTCATATTATCAATAGGTGTCCTTAAATAACGTAATGCATCACATTTTATTGGGTTCTAATGTTATTAGATATTGCAAGTTTAAGGTGTTTTACCTAAATAGTTCCAGAGTAAAACTAAGCAGAAATCCTTTCTATTTATGAAAGCCTAAATTAATTACAGTTGTTAAAATAATTTGAAATGTGCTTCATGTGTGAACATTCAAGTTTGAATGATTTTTAAAAATGATGCTTTTTAACTCTGTTAAAAAATTAGCTCAGGCTTTGTAGTCACAAGTAATTAATATTGAGTGTGAATAAAAATTTTAATCCATTTTAACATGAAGTGTGAGCTTTCTACAATTCCCCACATTATCTTAACCAAATGAATGAGCTTTCATTAGGAAAAAAGTAAAAAGTACAAGATTAAGGTTGATGAGCTAAATCAAGGTGTCCTGCTCGGTTGATTTAAATCCATGATTAAAATCAGTGATTTGATTTAAATCAATCCACTGTTCTTTCAGCCAGCCTGAAAGGAACTGTTCTTCATTTCCTGCCTAATTAGAATTGCTTCTGTAAGATTAGTTAGGATTGTGCCTTGATACAGCAAATCTGCTGCACTCTGAATTCTCCAAATGTCATTTTTAGTGTCAAGACCTTTTTTTCCTGTTGTTTTCCTGCTTTTCAAATAATAGCTTTAATAAAGTGATATTTCTGCTAGAACACTGTACTGCTATCTTGTCCCTTAATAGCTGGGGATAGAAAAACAGGTCTCTATTCACAGCTGATCTTGTCTGTTAAGGATCATTTCAGCTGGATGACTTCTTCAAATACTGGGGAGGAGACTGATGCTCCCTTATATCTTCCCACCGTCTGCCCATTAAGCTGGGATTTGACATTCCCAGGTGCCTGCCTCCCTGAAAGCTACATCTGTGCAGACTGACAGCTACTGACAGGTTACCCTTCTCCATCAAAATAGCTGAAAATAAAGGAGTGGAAAGATAACTAAGTACACGAGGGGCAGTAAAGCTAATAATGGCTATTTTTCCATGGCTTCATGCCCATCAGTGGGCCCTGTGGAGATAAAGCCAGTGGAGGTTCCCATGGAAGCTTGTCTCCTCCTGGGAGCCTTGCAAACTTCTCCGCAGGAAGGATGCTTTGGTAGCCTGTCAATTTAAGCTTGTTTTTCATCCTTTTTCTTAGCCGATCACTGTTTTTCACTGCATGGATTGCACAGCCGTTTAAGGAAGAGATTACTACATACTCCAGGAGTGCCTAGTATTGTGAGAAAGGGAAGACATGGAGGCACCTATGAAATCTTACTTTATTAATAATGTGCAGAGATACTGTGCTTCCAGTTCTAAAAGCTTCCAGTTCTAAAAGCTTCTAATACAGCTTCCAGTTCTAAAAGCTGAAGAATTTACCTATAAGATGAAAGTGTAAAAGCTTGTCTGTATTTATGACAGGAAAACAATATTTTGTTGGCTAGAACATCATTTAAAATATGTTGTGGGAACTTGCATTTTCTAAAGAAGGAGCTGCCAAATCAATTGAATTTTGAATTCAGGAGACCTCTTGTTGAGGGATTCAGGCAAGCCATATGGTACTCTCTTGAAAGCATCAAGACAAGGGAAGTATTGTGTGGGCTTTTATCACATTATAGTCATTTTGAGAAGAAAATATGTTTTAATATTTTTCTATGTACAAAATGGCTCATACTGCAATTTAATGAGAAAGAAATGACGTGTACATAAGATAAATCTAAGTAATGAAAACCTACACAGATGCATGCATGTTGATTTAAGGTGCCTTGTTTTTATTGTAGAATAATTAATATATTGAGGGATTTTTTTTTTTAATACCTGTGATGGATGTTAATTTTATGTTGGATTAACTTCAGTACTGCGGAAGCCAATTTCAGGTACTTACATGGATGGTCTAGAGAGAAAAAATAATTCTTGGAGCAGCTGTTGTTGCACAGGAGGCAGGTTCAGGCGAGAAGCTACTTCCAGGGGCTTTTTCAGGTATTTCAGCCTCAAAGCAGAGACCTGATGCTTATTAAACAGTGTCTTAGGATACTGCTAAAAGTGTAATGTGAATAGTGTTGTAGAAACTCTCTCACAACTCAGCAGCCTGGTGGTCTGTCACCTGATTCAAAACTTCTTTGTACCAGCTGTGCATTGCTTCTTCCTACCCATCCTGCCTCTGCTGCAGCTGGCAATCCTTCTCACCCATGGGTGGGCAAGGTGTTGTGTGTCTGCAGACTTTTGCTTTGCTGTTTTAAAACAAGTATAAATAGCAGTTATGTTCATGGGAAATTCTGTTCAGATCATTGCCTGCACCGGGCCTCAAAGTCCAGTCATTCGGCTCTCCCTGAACTCTATGCATTTGGTTTAGGCTGTGAATATCTATCTTTCAGACTGAATTTGCTTATCAAAGGCACTTAAGATCTGGAGGAGGAGGGGGGGAAGGCATATCAAAAGGTTAAACAAAACAAATCAACCTTAAAAAGCTGTTATTTTGCTGGCAGGTAGCTTGAGTTATTCTGGTTGGTTGGTTTTGTGTTGTGGGGTTTTGTAATGTGTTGGGTTTTTGTAGGACTCATTTAAGACCAACCTAAAATAAGACACATTATCCCAAATACCATTGATTCCCCCCTCATGCACATACAACCCATACCACGCGTGTTGTGAGCACATGTGCATGCCACGGCGTCCCTCTCTTCTGCCTGATAAGCCAATAACTGACTTTTCTGCAATGGCCCTTAAAAACAGGCAACTTCTAAAGAATGAAACTTTGCAAAGTCACTTTTATCTTCACTGTGCAACATTTGTTTCCCATTAATTTAGAGTAAAAAGGCTGCTTGTCAGTATCAGGGCATTAAAAACATACATCATTCCCTGAGCTGTTCAGACATGGTCAAAGCCCACATAAATAATTCTCTAGCCTTGGTATTTTAGGGAGGGCACCATCTGGCTCCAAAAAGGAAAAAAAAAAAAAAAAACGATTCCAGAACTAATAATTAGTTTTCATGATTTCTCAGAATAATTAAGTATAAGAGCTTTTTTTAAAATATGTGTGCTAATTAGTGCATGTTCTTACAGAAGCTGGAGACTATGAAAAATCATTCTGTTTCCGCAAAAAAAACCCCAACAGAATGACAAGATCTTTTCTTAGGGGGCTAGATCCTGAGCCATCCTAGCACACCTCCTGACCCTAAGAGATGGCTTGAAATAGATGTGACTTTGTTTTGGCTTTCAGAAGTGCTTCTGCCAGGTGCCCAGCGTGGTTGCATTCTTCTTGTCCCAGCACAGTGGGTAGGAAGGGCTCTACGTCATGGGTGCTCCAGGAGCCCCATAAGGTATGATGGCTTTGAGAGCCACAGCACAGCAGGATGTGCTTGTGGCTGAGTTGTGGGTGTTTCTAACTTGTTGAAAGTGTGCAAATGCCACTTCTCTGCAGAAAACACAAGATGACTCATCTAACTTTTATGAAAGAAATAAGATACCTCTCACTTGTTTTGTGGTGCTGTGGTATAAAGATGCACACAAAGGCTTTGCCCTTCTGTAGATGGTATACTTAAGCTTGGCACTGCAGTGGCTTGTGTGCTTGGCCAACATACGGGCTGTGTAGCGAACACCTTGTCTTCTACGGTTGTTGCGAAACGGTAATGCTCCAAGTACACAGTGTCAAAAACTACTGGTATATGGGTAGAAGCTCTTGCCACAATCAAAATAACAGCTTGGCAGACCTGTCTTCTGTGTTCCTGCTGTGGGAGAAGTGGTGATATAGGTGGCAGCAGCACTTAGAGAAGGAAATTGGTAATTATGGCCTAAACACAGGTAAGAACAGCATAAAAGTGCAGTTGGGCATGCATGCAGTTTACAAGACCATAATGCACCGCAGAAGATGTCATGCTAAGTAAAACACTATTGCCTTTTCCACATGGAATTTTTGACAGGTATATAGAGAAAGCAGATGACTTTCACACCGAGATATGTGTTTATGGAGAGTTTCAATGACAGCATAAGTGCAGCCACTCTGTGCTGGAAGGCACGCATCTAACTGAGGCAGGCTATTCTGAAGGAATTGCTGTTTACTCAACCATTCACATCGAAATCTAAAATTACAAGCATCCAAGTCTGTGCAGCTGCTATAATTTCTGATACTGCTGTTCAGGACTATGTCAAAACGAGTGGCATGTAGTGAGCACATTCCCTAAAGCCAGTGTAGTGTATTACCCAGGTAGTTTCTCTGTTCCTGCAAACCATGTATCAAGTTTTGTTTGTGACAAAGGTGCGAGCTGCGTGCCTGGAGTTGGGGAGCTCGTTGGACAGGGTTTACGCTCTGGGAGCTACAGTAGCTTCACGAGGAGCTGAAGTCTTCCACTGAAGGCTGGGCTGGGCTGTATTCCTGAGCAATCGGTCAATTGTGCTTCTTTGTTATCTTATAAATGGGGTCCTGGACTTTCAGGAAGCTACGACAATGTATATAATAATAATAGAGAGGGATGCCTGGTCAGCATAAATGTTGTCTAGTACTAATGCAGATGTTTTGTGCCCTGGTCCTTGTGCTGTGAAGATAAATATGTGCATAAATATTTGAAAGACTGAACTTCTGTATTGCTTCTGCCTGCACACTTTTGCTGTTACTCTTTGGTACCCATTTTGGGACTAACGACAGGCTTTAAAGTGCATGCGACTGCTTTTAACTTTTATAGCAACACTGTATTTCCAGAAAGCAATGCCTACAGCTTAAAAATCCAGAATGTAATTCATATATTAATTTTTTAAAAAGAATAGGAACATTATTTTGTGTTTTCTAGCCCTTCAGATTTTTCTGCAGAGGGCAGCTGAAATTTAGAGCAATTTGTTCAATAGCTGGAAAGTACCTATATTGTTATATTATCTTGGAAAATCATTGTGAGCTGTGAGCCCATCCACCAGGTTTCAACTGTAACTGAGTGGTCCTTTCATGCATTGTTTTCTATCCGCAGCATTATTTTAAGAAATGGAGGGATTTTTTTTTGTAAAACCAACAAAGAATTTGTATTGTAGTCTTATCTATTTCTATATCCATGCATCATTGAGTAAGAGTCTGTGTGATGGTAACTTTCTTTTTATGTATAGTTTGCACTTTGTGCTGCCGACACACCTCCTAATTTTCAGCATACTGCTTAAGAAAGGCAGGCAAAGTAAAACTTTACAGAGATGAAGGTGATACTGATTTCTCCTGTTGGTAAAAGTGCGTTTCTTCTTCAGCTCATCCTCCTACAGCAGGAGACAGTTGCTAGTACCAGGGCTGGCTACAGGCATCTGTGAAATTTAAAAAGCTGTGTCTGTGAGGAGCACAGACTAGGGAGGGCCTCAAAGGAGCTGTTAGTCACTTATTTTAGCATAAATCATAAGGATTAATAGCATTATACTTTCAGTGAGCTTTCTCCTCCCTCACACCTATGTTATTGTGGTATCAGTGAAATGATAGGTCTTGTCTCCAGGTAACAAAGACCTGTTGATGATCCAGGAGGCTATATTCATCTCATCTGCGTCACTTGTCCTCTCCCTTATCAGTAGGGAACGCAGTTGGAAAACAGATGGAGCAGCCAAAAGCCTATCATCAGCTGGGGAGATGTCCATTCAACCACAGCCACCTGATGGCACATAAAACTGATGCTTTCCATTTACCAATCTGCTGGCCTAATTCAGAAGGGCTGAACGTTTTCTGTCTAAAGCATGTACAGCTTTTTCTACCCACTCAGTGTTATGGAAGGGTAAATATGTCCTTCCTCTATGCCCTTTAGAGGTGTAGCTGCTGTAAAGGATTGGGGAGTGGGTGGGTTTGAGATGATTACCGCACGGTCTTCACCACAACTTAATAAAGCACATTCACTGGAAATAATATTCTGCACACATTATAGACATTACAGTCACAGGTTATGATTTCCTTTGTTGGTGAAATCTAGCTGGTTTCTTTGGGAACAAACGCTGCTAAAACCAGCAACTAGGAGGTCCAGTAAGTGTGACTACAGTTTGGAAGTGTGGCAGGACACTGCCTGTTAGTTAGCTGTGGACCTCACAGCCTTGATGAAGGGCAGGTAGGAAAAACATGTTTCTGTAGTACAGGGTATTGCATGCATGATTTCAGGTGCCTGTCTAAGCAGGGTGTCAGTGGAAGCTGCGTTGTGCACATCTGCAAGTTGACTATCAAAACCTCCATTCACCAAATACTTTGTTTCTTACTTGTTAGGGTGAAGGGGATAACTAAGGAGTTGGAGTTTCTTCAGATGTTTCAGGGCATTGATAAAGGAAGAGAAAAAAAAATATGCTTTTTCCTCTCAGATTCTTCTCTGCTTGCTGGAAACCCTGTTTGCGGCAGAGGGAAATGCTGACAGCAAGCCTGTTGCAGAGCTGAGAAGATGAACCTTAGGATAGTTTTGCACAAATAATCAAATGCCTAGGTGAATGTGCAGGTGATGGAGAGGGTGAGGTTTGCAGATCTGAAACATACTCAGCAGTAGCTATCTGGCCTTTGTTTTAGGATTACTTCACAGAGTAAATAATGATTTGAGGTAGAGAAACCACAAGCATGATTAAAAAAAAAAATACATGATTGAAAACTATCAGGTACTAATTTTCAACTTGGAAGGATCCAAGACAGTCAGAAGGGAAATACCTCTTCCCATAAGGTGGACTGCGGGCAGAATGCAGACAACTCACAAGAGAAAAATGGTTAGAACAATGCCTGCTATTGAGATTCCTTTGCATAGAAGGACTGTGGTGGCATTGATTTAACTACATTAGGTTTTATAACTTTTTGTGTTTCTTTGTTTTTTTTCTAAATCCTATCTTTTTCCATTGCATTTATTTGCTTTCAGCTAGAGTGAGCAGTGTTTTGGGTTTTTTTCCTCATGCTTTGCAAAATGATCCTCTGATTTGCTTTCTGGTACCTTGTTTTTTCTTTTGAGACTCCTTCATGCTTAAAGAATAGCAAGAAAAGTATACATATTTTGGGAAGCACGTCTTTTGTAAAATATGAATTGTTACTGAATTTTCACTTTTCAAGAAATTCAGTATTTTTTATTTATTTTTATAGTGGGAGGTACAGATAATTCCTATTACTGTACTGCCAAGCCTTAGGCATGTTAACCATGCAATTTTCACTGTGTCAAAGGAGAAAAGATTCAGAAAGCAAGTGAGAAAATTCAAGTAGAATTGATGCTGCTGTTGTTTCTGTCAACTTGGCCACAGAGCCCTTCCAGGTATTTAATATTTGATTGGGAGTAGATGGATTCAAGGTCAGACTTCCCTATGATGTCTCTGTGCACATCCTTACACCTGGCCAGTACCAGGGGTAAAAAAAAAGCTGCTTATCAGCTGCTTTTTTAAAGCTGAGTGGTTGCTTGAACTATTTTTCCTTTGTTTTGATGCAGAATTTGGAGCATAGATTAATGAGGCATATGCTTCTCAGCGCCCAACTCCTAAAACAATTGTATGTGGAGTATCTATCTGCTCCTTGACCTCTTATCTACTTATCGATTCTCACAGACCAAAATCTAAAGGGATCTACTTATGAGGGATGCTTCTATCCAGACAAGCTAGCCTATACCTCACTAACATGTGTGGACCATAATGTGTGTGAAAGGAAACTTTTTACCCCGTGTTTACCCGTGTCCTCTCCATAGTTGGAGAGGAGCACCCTGGGTCAGAAACTTGGGCACAGTACTGTTTTTTGTTAAATGGTGATCACTGTGAATTCTTAACATGGTGGTGTGATTGCCTTGACATCTTATGGTTGCTTCTTCTTGTTGGTATAATCCTGCGCAGGCTGATGGGAAGAGGTTGCTGGCTGTGTTAGGGAGGGAGCCCAAGTGTCTCACCCTATGAGGAACAGTCTGTTCGATTCCAGGTGCTCTTGGAAGGAGCCAGCAGGTTTGGGCTCCCTTTGCTGTCTCCACTCCAGGTGCCACCATGATTGCAGCCCCATTTCTGAGCCTCTCACTGCAGTGAAGCAGCAGCACGTGCAACCAGAAGGATGCAAGTGACAAAATTTCAGCCTCCTTTTTCAGAAGGTCGTCTGCCTTGATGCACTGCCAACTTGACATTGCCTTAAATCTAAGATGACAAGGCAGTGTACTCTTACTTAAGAGTACAAACAAAAACTTTCATAGGTCTGATATAAAAAACGTGTTTAGCCTTTTGTTCAGCATTTATGTATGTTTTTTTCTGCACTATTAGCCTGTGGAGTGTATTGATCCACATTGTCAATAATAACTTATGAAAAAGTGAGAGGCCAGCTCTTTTTTTAGTATACTATCTATTGACTTTTTTTAGTATACTGCCTATTGACTTATTTTAAAAAAGGGGAGAAGGATTCATAGCAAAATATGAGGGATTTTAGATAATTATTTTTAAGCTACAGGTTTTATTTGACATAATAGAAACTTTCAAGTCCCTTTAAGCTATTAGATTCTCAGCAGCATTGCTGACTAGCATAATGAGAAGATGAAAAGTGATTGGAGTAGTTGTAGCAAATGGAAAAGTGCTCTAGAAGGGCACTGAAGAAGCATAACAGAAGTATGCTGCAGGAGCAGCCAGAGTCTAGCCTCAAAAGGAGTAAGAAATTTCATCAAGCTACAAAAGCTTCGTTGGTCTCATTTTGCCTAATTAGGTATACCCTTTAAAGTTGAAACTCATTGCAGTATTGACTCAATACTGTTTTCCCACATTTGAGCTCATCTCTTGGCAGATAGCTTGTATCATGAAACATTAGTAAGCTACAACTCACTTCCCTGACAGATGTGCTGGACCATTGCAAAAAAATCACACCATATGTTGGTAACTATTTTAATAACTTATTTTCAAATTTCTTCTACGTTAAAAAAATCATAGTTCCTTTAGTCATGGCTGTATCTTGAACAGAAATATTTATAAAAAGATATGTTGGCCATCTTGTCTCTTCCTCTGAATTATAAGAGCTATCCTAAGCAATGTTTTGTAAAAATTTTCATCGAAGTAAATCATTAGTAATGGCCTTTCAGCTGCAGCATCAAGTGTGGGTAAAATAGCTCTTTTTCCACTGTATGGTGTTCACACAGCTAGGTTTTCTGATGCTGACCACAACTTGCCAATGTTGGACTTGCCTTTTGACATGATTCAACCTGTGGAAACATTGTCTCTGCTAGCCTTATACTAATTCAAGCATTTTTATGTAGGTACGAGTTTTTTCCCCAAAATTCCTTTTTGTAAATATTTGCTTGGAATAGAACTACATTTTTTCCTACTTATAGCAACACTACTACATATGTAACTTCCCAAAACCTGTGAGCTTTACTCCAAGGACTTGAAAATTTAAACCCACAAATCAACCTGCAAAACAAATCTGTGACTGGATTTGGATTAGCACCAAATCCAGAAATAGAGTTACTCAATTCTAAGGCAAAAGCTAGGGTTTCCATAAAATAGTGTGCTTAGAAGACCATTGAAATCACAGGTGATGTTTTGGGGTGGTGGTTTGTGGAAAGAAGCTTAGGGCTTTCTGTTTGAAAAGAAAAATTTTCTATCACAAAGCCCACGTGGTACAATGGCACTGGTGGCTTTCATGTGTTTCCCTTCCAGTTCTTGAGTAGATTTTGAAGCCTTCCTGATTTAAAAGGAACCAGATTAAAAAGGAGAGATGCACTTAACTGCTGCCAAGCAAGCCAGAGCTTTGCTGGTCCCATTTCAGAGCTACTGGTCTTAGCAGTTCCCTTTGTCTTCTTGGAGCTGGGTATTGAAACAGAGGCAGAGGTGAGAAAGTAAGAAGGTTGATGCGCTGACACAAATAATTCATTTTGTGGCGGCATATTGCATCAGTTACTGAGCTGTGAGCTGCTCATTTGATCTCAGGCTTTGCAGAAGCTAATGCTAGGAACAGCTTTTTATTATGTAGTTTCAAAGCTTTGCTGACTTGGAAAACAGTATCTGTTTTACCTTAAGTGACAACGATAATGCATTTAATAATGGGCATTTGATTTTAGAGAAGTATGACTATGTACAAATTTCTTTTACATACCTATCAAAAATTCTAGAAACTTTCGATGATTATGATTACTGTCATGATTATTGTTTTATATATAACATTTTAAATTCCTAAGCTGATGAAAGATTAGTCATCATTATTTAGATGCAATCTAAGTGTTTTAGTAGATTCAGACTGAAGAAGCTTTTCTGGTAGTGTTCTCCAGTGTACTCCTTTAGTAGCAATGATGATAGAAAATGTTCAAAGAAATGCTCAGTGTGTACCTCCCTGGGGTAACGCTAACAGTAATGATAATCTCTATAGACTACACACTATAGCATCTACTACAAAGCCATCTCCTCTTGGAAGAACATAACTTTTTAAGATCTCTGCCTTGAAGTTCGAATTTTTCCCTCAATCTTTTCAAAAGCTTGTGCTAAAATCATTCAAAATCAAGTTATAAGCAAAGCTTGTGGAAAGCGAGCATGCAAATGTGAAAGCTGTATTCTGCTGTGGGAAGTGGGAGAAAATAGTCACTGAATTACTGAAACAGCTGGATATTTTGATATGTTAGAGCAGAAATAGCCCTCAGTGAAATGAACAGCAGTTGAATAGTGTTGTTTGTGAGCAGGCACACAGCACTTTGAGTTTTATTTGGTCATGCTGTAGGACTTTGAATGTGGTTAAAATGCTCCGTGGGACTTTGGACATAAACTCATGCAAGTCCCAGCCTTGAGCTCACATATAGGGTTATGTAGAAAGCCAAAAAAATGTGCACATGTAGGAAAACTGTGCATCCCATGCAGTGTCAGCTGGCTGAACTATAGAATGAAATGGCGGTGAGAAACAGGCATTGACCTCAAGTACTCCTGAAGGAGGGAGCTGGGGATTTCTTTATTGATCAGGTTGAGCTTTTGCAGCCATGGTCAAATGGGACAGGTTATCTCAGCTAGTTGCTAATTATAGCTCATATCTTTGTACTGATAAGGAAAACATTTGATTTATAACGAATTAGAAAGGAGCAGGACCATATTAGTCTAGGATGTCTGAAGTACTTAGCATGTTTCCTTCAGGAGTTTTTCCTCATTCATAAGGAAAATCTCTCTGTGTGTTAAACAAGCATAATGCATTTTGTTGGGTAATGATAGCTGAATTCTGCTGGCATTTAGTGCCTGCTCTGTGGTGTTTTCAGTATCTCTTCATCTTGAAATTCGTGCCTGTTTCCTGATGTGTACTGCCTGATGCCTTTATATTGCTGAGTGCCAAGCCCCATCTCCCTAATCTGTCCAAGTACTTGCCAAAACTAGCGTTAAGCACATAAGTGCTCCTGCTTGTGAAAATTTGGCTATTTATGCCTTTGGAGTTAAGTAGATGTTTCTTTGACCAGCTTATGAAAAGAGAACACAACATCTTCCAGAGGCACAGCCATGTTTTGTGTTAGATCTTCATCCTCCAAAAAAAGACCCTGAATGTGTAGTCCCATTCAGTCGCTTCACATCTTCAAAGAGCTTAACTTAGCATTGATGATTCCAAAGGTTAATTGCTGTCCATTGCATCAGAGCTTATAAGATGATAAAGGATTTATTTTTCCTTTGATATTAAAATTGGCTGTGCTCTAATATTATTCAGGTTTCAAAACTCATTGAAGGAATGCTGTGATAAAGTATAAGATACCCTTCAGCAAGTCCTGTTATGTTATTTTACAAGTGTATGTTACATTAAATACTGTTGGATATATTTATCTGCAGTTAGTTTCCTCTGGGATAATACTGATGATTCTCTTTAACTAATGGTCCTTTTGAAGTCCTAGTCACCCACCTGTGGATTTGTTTCAGTATTTAAACAGGTAGAGATAAGCAATATACTGTTTATGTAACCTGTATCTGATAACATGTCTACAAACACACACACTCTTTTGGTTTTAATCATATTTATATGATGAAGATAATCAATGTTTGAATTTTCTTGGAAGTGTTTGCCCTGGTTCCCTATGTTGATGCCCAGCATCTGAAACAAGGAATGATTGTAGCCACCAGCCTGAAATAATGGGGGTGGTTTTTTTGTTTGTTTTTTATTGCTTTGACCAGTCTTTTGTCATCCTGAAGTGTATCTTTTGTTTTCTGTGCTATGTCAGAAGATTATTACCAAGGGCACATCTCTGTGAGCTGTGTGTAAGCGTAGCTCCTGTGAAGAGGCTTTCTTTTCAGTACAGTGAGCTGGATCACAAGCTTGTTATAAAAATGGCACTTGGGCCTCTGTTGCAGAGGTCTGTAGACTCAACACTGAGCAAAGTTTGGCTCCCAGCCTGTTGTGGCTCAGAAAAAGAATTATTAATGTCCCATTATATCTGTACAGGACTTAACCTTTTCTCAGCTTTGTCAGGCCCAGATAAGGAAACATGAGTTCCACGACATACTTGCCGCATTTTCTCTTCTCTGCTCCTATGAACAGTGTTGTTAATGTCTTTAAAGTTTACTAAATGTCTTACTGGAAAAGTTACTTTTTTAGCCATGTAAGGAAAAGAGAGGGAGAAAAGTAGTTTAAAAGTTGAGTCCCGTATGAAAAGTCCAGCTTCCATGTAGCATGGAAGGTGGCTGACCACCTGGAAGGCAGCTTTGCAGAAAAGGTCCTCGACATCATGGTGGATGCCATGTTGAACATGAACCAGTGATGTGCCCTTGCAATGAAGAAAGCTAATGGTATCCTGGGCTGCATTAGGGAAAGTACTGCCAGCATTTTAAAGGAGATGATCTTTCTTCTCTCTTCAGCACTGTTAAGGACACATCTGGAGCAGTGTGGCCATTTCTAGCCTCCCCAGTACAAGAGAGAGATGGGCATATTGGAGAGAGTCCAGTGGCGGGCCATGAGGATGCTGAAGGGACTGAAGCATCTCTCACATAAGGAGAGGCTGAGAAGATGCAAAAAGCACAGAGCTAGGTGCTTTTCAGTGGTGCTCAGTAACAGGACAAGATGTGATGGCACCAGCTGAAGCACAAGATGTGTCTCTGCACATCAGGAAACGCTTTTTTACTGTGAGAAGGACTAAGCACGGGCACAGGTTGCCCTGAGAGGCTGTGGAGTCTCCTTCCTTGGAGATACTCAAAAGCTGTCTAGGTATGGTCCTGGGCTGTAAATGGCCCTGCTTGAGCAGCAAGGTTGGACCAGATGACCTTCAGAGGTCCTTTCCAACCTCAACCATTCTGTAATTCTGTGAACACTTAATTTTTTAAATGCTGTTTTTAATTAAATAGAAACTACTTCTCCATGTTAAAATCCACCTTAAGACATGAGTATCAACAGTTGGGACAATGAGTACCTGTCAAGTCTTGTCTCATTCTGTCAAAGCTGGACCTTCTTTTCTAATATGTTTTGTGTTGTACTAACACACAGCTGTCATTCATGTACTGCTTTGTCCTTAAAAAAAAGTACAGTTAATAAAAGATGACTTCCTTATCTTACGAATGCAGTTATTGTTTTTTGAAATGCTGACTTTCCTGGCTGGTGCCTGAATGGATACTCAAGAGGACCTGTATGTGAGTCTGAAATACTTTTAGGAAGTGGTGGAGAGGTCAGAAAGAAAGACCTGCTTGTTTCTACTTCAAAACTGATAACAAGTCACTTAATAAAATATTTATTTCATTGGGGAGAACTTTTTAGCTTCCCGCCACGTATTACATACAAACTAATCTGGGCTACTTGACAATAAGATGGAAAAGCCAAATACTCAAGTAAAGATTTGGAGTGCCAAACCTAACTTACGGTTCTGAAGTAGGTGCTAAATAGACATAATAGCTCTTGGATTTGGACGCTTCCGTTTCAGAAGCTGCTGGGCTTCCCTACTCACTCCTCATGATTGCTGTAAAGAACTATAGTGGCAAATAAGCTGTTCTCTGGTAATGATACCTTGCTCCTCAGATCCAGAAAATGTAATAGAAAGTATCTTTGCTTGATTTTCTGGGGCAGAAGCATCAGCAGTAAAAAATGAGATGCAGAAGGAAAATAGACGACATCTCTGTAGATGTAAAATGCCATTTAAATCGGTGGACTTCATTGTATTGAGGGAAGCTCAGCTGTCCTGTTTTCCACTGCTTTAGTACTGGAAGTAAGCTGTGCTGTGAGGTAGATGAGCAAGCCAGAGAAGACAAATTTCAGGCAGTACCTCTGCTAGTTACAGTTTTCAGATGCAGATTTATAGTCCCCAGTGGATATTGCATCTAAAGGATGTTTGAACAGCCCTTGGTCTGTTTTACATTTGTCACAAAAATGTTACTCTTAAGCACTTAACAAAAGGTGTTTGTGGTGAGAAAAATAGTATTTCAAATGGAATGTAGAGGTGGAAAACGTGGTGACTTTCTTCATGCTTCCTACAGCTTTTGTTATTTCCTTGGAGAAACATTAGCTTCCTGATTTTTAGATATTCACCTTCTATCCATTCCTCTTATGTGACCCTGTTGATTTAAAAACAATAATTAGTCTCAATTATGTCCTGCAATCATAATCTCTTGGTGAGGATATAAATAGCCCCTCTACTTCCTTTAAGCCTCTAATCAAGTAATAAGATTTTTTGTTTTGTCATTCAAATACATGGATACTTCTTGTTTTTTTCCCCTGTGATACACAGGCAGAGAGAGGGACAAAGAAGAATACCAGTTAGCACTGCCACGGGAACAAGGAAAGTACTAAAACTGACAGCATCAACAGCAAATGCCATCTCAATTCAGCAATGTCCAGAGAGGATTTTTCTCTGAGTCGTAATGCCTCCCGATGCTCCTACTTACTTCCGATGTTCAAAACCTATGTGGAAAGGTTTAATCTGACTTAAGCAGAGTTTCTTCAGCCCTGGATCAAAGAGAAGGAAATGAATTAAGAGTCACCTCAGCCTGCTCAAATGTGTTTTTAAAGACATGGAAGGAAAGTGAGCCGTATTAACCTGCTATATAGCTGTAATTCATAGCTAGCTCAAGTAGAGCTTCTCCCAGTGTATGTGGGACAAGATCCTGCCTCTGAATTAGTGTTGTTATTAACAGCACTGGTTCAGTTTTAGAAGGCAACATCTGAAAATCATGCAGGGGAGCTAGCTAAGCTCTTAATTAGCTACAGAACGGTGCAACAGAAATACAGCAAGACAGGGCATGGTGTCTGCTGACTTCTTGCAGTGTTATTCCCTACAGTAACCTTTGTGCCCTCCTGCAATTAATGAGATTCAAGGGCCTTGACATTGCCCCTTGAGTTGTGTTAGGACATGGAGCAATTTGTTATGTGTTTGAGGATCCCACTTTCCTTTCCTTCTTCTCAGAATGAGCTGGAAGCTGTATAAAAGGCTCTTAGAAAATGATGATACGTGGTAAGCTCTGCCATATAGTTAAGTAGTAATTTTCTTCCAATTTCCTCTTCATCCCACCATTTTATAAGTATACTTGTAAATATATTTGTATATATTTATGTTGCAACAGACAGTGGGAATTCCAAATTTGTGGAGATATTTTTGTAGATTTTTTTCTTAATATAAAAGTTTGTAAAGTTGTTTTGTGGAGATTACTGCAATTCCTGGAGTTTGCAGTTGCAGTTGTTCAACTAGTTTGAGCTCCTTAAATGACCTAGATTTCTTGCTACAGAGGTGGGAGGAGCAGGACCTCTTGTATTCTTGTAAAGACCATTTATCTGCATTTAAAGTAAAAAGCTGTGTCTTTTTGGTTCTATGGTTCTGTGTTAACAAAGTCCTAGAAAAATCTGTGATTTTAGTTTAGCCAAAATTCATGGCAAAACATGATTTTTTGTGGGGGAGGGTGTGGGAAGGTGGCCATCTTAAGGAATGCCTTTCACATGAAAGAGTTCTTCCTAAAATCAGAGGCCAATCTTTCTCTTTATCCAGCCATTGATCAGTTACCTGGCCTGAATGGTATGCATCCTTTCCAGAAGCATTCACACTCATGAGGCTGTTTGTCAGGTCTTTGGTGGCATATACTCTCCTAGTGCTTAGGGACATGGTTTAGGGAGTGTTAGGAATGGTTGGACTCGATGATCCAGTGGGTCCTTTCCAACCTGGTGATTCTGTGATTCTGTGATATACTCGTTATGTTAGCAAAGTGCAGAGGTTAAAGAGGTGTATAGGAGAGAACAATATTACAGATTCCACGGGATCATTTTGTTTCCTGCTAATGATAGGGAATACCTCATAGTAGGATGAGCAGTTCCTGGTTTTCCATGTGATGCCAAATTTCAAATTCCTAAATGACACTTGGCTAGAATTTGATGGGTACCGACAGGCTTACTAATTGAATGTGTATTTGCAAGTCTCTAGTAATTTTGCACCTGTGGGGGAGAGGAACCAAAAAGGACTGTTTTTTCTAGCTCTAGAAAAAGTGAAAATTGGGATTCGGCTTCCAAAGCTGAAGTTGCGTGATTTGCCTCCTAGAGACTAGAGTGAGGATAAGTGCAAGAGAGGGCAGAGGAAAAACTTGTTTGAGCTCTGAATTTTACTTCCATTCATAGTTTGATTTCATAAAACATCAGTCCTGTTTCTGTAAGACTGAAGTTAGGCAATTTCTTTTCAAAAAAATTTGTTTCATTTTTAGGGATTGCACTAACTCAGCACCATCTAGTGGACCAACTACTGTTGTCATTTACAAAACATATGGTCTTCATAAACCATTCAGTAAATGACAGCGTGCAGCTCTTACAGTGTGAATGATTTACCTGAAGTATGTTTGTGACTATTTTGTAACAGAATTAGTAGTTTTGTAGTGTGAAAGGAGCCATATGAAGGAAAGAAAGTGTAAGATATCTGTGGGTAATGGTGCCTGTTATCTCCTGTGTTCCTTTAGTCCATTGAGCTCCAGTCTGCTTGCCTGCTTCTCTGCCTTATCATGTGATGCTGTCTAGGTTTTAAGCTTCTTTAATGCAAGATTTTGGAATACTATTTATTTGTGCAGTGCGACACAGCACAAATCACTGTGATACAAATGATAAGTATGAGCTGGTGCTCACAGTGAGCTCTGAAGTCCTCACCTGAAGAAGACGCTCTAATTCTAATTGATTTTTCTAATTTAAGTTGTGGGCAAGGAATTCGGTGTTTGGCTCTTTGATGATTTTATTTAAACAAAAAAAAGTAAAGCCTTGGGAAAACCTCCCTACAGAGTGCACATGTGCAGAAAGCGAGAGAATTGTTAGATCACCCCAGTGGCTGCCTCAGGACCTGGGAAATGATAAAGGCTCTGTGGCTCCAGTCTTTTGGGGGTGAATGGGAACAGGTTTCCTTTCTCTAGCTCTAGCAAGAAGGGCTGAATCTCTGGAAAAATGAATGTCTCTAGAAGACATTCTGTCTCTGTTTCTGCAGCCCTGGCTACATCACCAGCATCCTACTACTGTCTTAAATAAAGTTTCTTTGGGACCAAGTCTTTGATTTTGTAGCTCCAATTGCAGATGAAGGGAGAGCAAAGGGAGAGATGCTGAGACCCTGACAGAAGCTACGGACGTGTGAGTGAGAGCAGCCAGCAAGGGCGCTTTCTCAGCAACACCAGGCAAGCACCAGAGGCTCCCTAAGTGTAAGGAGAAAAAGCATTACCAAGAGCAGGTGGAAATACGGAAAACAGGAGCAAAGCAAAGTTGCATTGTAGCAAGTGCACCGCATTGTGAGATCTTCGCGTTTAAACTTCCTTCCGTTTTAATATTTGATCGCTTTAGGGTCTGTTGTTTTTGTTCAATTCCCATGTTTTGGACAATGAAAATAAGTGGGTCAGTTTCATTCTGTAAGTTTGTATGCATTAGCATAATAACATTGTGCTGAGCTTTCTATAAAAGCTATTCTTAAATAATTCATAGAAGCATTTCACTTGATTTTTCCAAAATCCAAATGTGCAGACTAGTTTGTTTCCCAGGTTCAAGAGAACCCAGCACTTAAATAACACTTCCTTTCTTTTTGAAGTTTTTATGTAGTGCGGCAGTCAGAATACTGCTTGTCTGGTAGCCTCCTCACAATAATACTGAGCTGCAACATAACCTCTCCAGGCAGAAGTAGCTGGTTTTTTTCAGATGAAGAAAATAAAGGTCATGGGATATTCCTTTTGAAGTCTTAAGTTTGGGACAATAGCTGTGGACACTGTGGTGTGTATGTTGATACAGTCTGGTCTGAAAATCCACTTGGCTCCCAAGGAAACGTGGGGCAAAAAAAGGTCATAATGGTTAAGTAAACTAGTTTAGTGACAGGAATCTTGTTTTGTCAGGGGTTTGGGGATAAATCTCATGCTGGAAAATACCCATTTACAAAGGACATGGCTCTGGTTTTGTAATATCTGTGAACCAAACATTAGCTAGCATATGGGAATTCAAGAAAATGCTTAAAATGGTTTCCTCTCTTTCTGTTTCTTCTCTAGCTCTGGGATTGTACACAGTAAATGCAGTATATGGAGATACTATTACTATGCCTTGTCGTCTAGAAGTACCAGATGGTCTTATGTTTGGAAAATGGAAATATGTAAGTACAGCTTACCTTTATGTTCATTACAGCTGGTATAAGAAGATGTGTGGTTTTTATGGGTGAGATTACAAGACTCCAATCAATAGGATTTGTGCCTTGAATACAAAGACATTCATTTTAAGACTGCAAGATTCCAATCTGCATAATTTCTGCCGAGCGTACATGAGAGATTTGAGGAATTAATCTCATTGTTCAAGGGAAATAATTATTTGGGAGTTCTCTGCCAACTTGTATTAGAGATATGGTGTGTTACCTGGTGGTGTCTTGCTTGCTTGAGGAGAGCCATCGTTGTACATTTGAATACTTTTGAAGTGGGTTGCCTTGAAGCAGAGCTTGCTTTATCCCTGGGAAAACACTGTACCCAGGTCTGGTTGATCTGACAGTCACTCAGTACTGTTTCATGATTCGACATGTTTAATATAGAGCGATGAAGAGGGCAGACATGTTTTCAGTAGAGTTGCTGGTGGGTTTACTCTGCCAATTATAGCATGTGGAGAACAGAGACAAAAACTGCAACGATCTCCTGGTTGACTCTGTAAACCTGCAATAGGAATACTGCAGGATGTGCTTCTCCTATATGCAATTAGTATCCAGGGCCAAAAGGAGAATAAGGTTATCGAAGTCAAATGAAACCTGGAAGCATCTGTGGAAAAAAAACCCAGAATACCCGTTTGCTTCTCAGACTAACGTTGCGACAACTGGTTTGCCTGCTTCTGTAAAGCTTCTGTAAATCTCTCATGCTCAAACCAAAATGGTACCAGTAACAACAGGCAATGTTTACTCTCACAGTGGATTTAAAATTACATAGTTTTCTCTCTTTCTTTCTAAATGGCATCCACCTGCCTACTTTAAAGCAGGCTGGTCTGCCACTGAGGGTTGTTTCAGAATTCCTCCTTGCTCCTTCCCTTCTACCAGGAGGTTTACGGCTTTCACAGACCTGATCCATTCAAGAGTTCCTGCTCCACAAAAATGTTTTGGGAAATTAAGTCAGAAGTCTATGGAGACACAAAGAAACTGTTTCATATAAGCATTCTTAAGATGCAGGGCCTACATTTTGCAATATGCTTTTTAGTCTGCTGACTTCTTGGGATGAAGTCTTTCTATATGAAGATGTAAGGCTATTTTGAGAAAAAGAAATGGATTATCTCTTTCCAGTGCACATGGATTCCTCATCTCAGACAAGTACCAAGCAGCAGATGGAGGCATTATAGCTTCTTCTGAATGGAAAGGGACATAAACTAATGTGAAGAAAAGCTCATCCAATTGCAGTTGTATTTTTGACACAGCCCACACAACCAAGTGAAAGTGATGTCCATTCTCCCAGGGCAGCTCCCAGTATGGGAACACTTGTTTTTAGCAGAAGGGTGGGGGGGGCGGGATCTAGGGGTTTTTTTTTTTTGGTTGGTGATTTTTTCATTAGAAGAAGGAAAATCATTTTCTACTCTGCCACTTTAGGAGTAGCAATTTGGATTGCAGTTGGGAGCCTGGGACATTAGGATACTTGCACCATGGCAGGAGCAGGTGTTTCTCTCTTTAGTTTCTACCTGTGCGTGCTCATGCCCTGGCTTAAGGAGTTAAGAGCTCATTTTCACTTGACAGCCAACTTTGGGCATATTGAGTCAAAGCAATGCTTTCTTTCCTGTGTGACAGACATCTAGAGTAATGGGAAAGTTAAAAGAGAGAGAGGAAGAAAGATTATAAGGGAATTTAAACTTAGCATTAGCTAAGTTCCTCCTACTCCCTGCCTGGCTCTGACGCTACTCATCTCTTGTCACAGCATCGTCATGCTTTTGTGGGCTCTGCAGTCAAGCAGAGGTATTGTGCTGAGAACACTAATCACTTCCATACCGCAAGGTACAAGGGATAAAAAGGAATGGAAACCTCTTGCAGCCCCCAGCACAATACTTGAGCATAAAGATGGGAATCAGCCTTTCACCTCACTTTATTAAAG
Organism: Cuculus canorus; assembly: GCF_017976375.1. NCBI lineage: Eukaryota > Metazoa > Chordata > Aves > Cuculiformes > Cuculidae > Cuculus > Cuculus canorus. The sequence goes on along the minus strand of NC_071401.1, from coordinate 116,051,362 downwards.
GCAGACAGTGTCTGCTCCTGCTCTGTGTGTGCGTGTATGCGTATGTGTGTGTGTGAGTGTGTGTGTGTGTGTGTGTAGAGGTGTGGCGGTAGGGAGGTTGAAATCCTGCAGAATTCAGCCTGTAACTTTGTCTCTCATAAAAATAAATTTTTGATATGGTAGGTTTGTACAAGGTCGTCAACTTTGTATGTGTTCTTAGCATGGCAACTGCATACTGATTAATATAAAGATGATATATAGAAGATGATATTTTGCAGATTATCCTGAGATGCATAAATAATGATATTTGTTTGTATGTGTATTTCCGTGCCACAAGGTCTTGGGTCCTTTAAAAACAAAGAGTAAAAAAAAAAAACTAATTTAGAATAAAGTAGGCATTTATGCCTGATTAAATCCTGCATTTGGAATGAAGTCTGAATATCCCAGACAAACAATATGAATATGTAAAACAATCATGGAAGAAAGGAAATGGAAGTTTTTGAGCCTAGCTCGCAAATGCTTCTATTTCAAATACTTTTTCATATAGACAGAGGCTGGTGGCCAGAACCACCAGCCTTCATTAAAGAAAGCCCTATGCTATGCTGAGATTGAACCAAAGGACTAAAATTATTCTGCTGATTATATTCTCAGTGTGTACCAAGGCAGTCTTAAACGAGGTCTAATATTACGCTGAATTTCTTGATTGTATGACAGAAATTAATCAGAAAAAAAGCCATGGGATATAGTTTTCAGATTTTTTAAATTATGAATTTTGTACCGATTGCGAATCTTCAGAAACTCTAAACGAATGTTTATGCAAAATAGAAGTGTTTATCCTTTTATTATAGGAAATGCCAAATGGATCTCCGGTATTTATTGCCTTCAGATCATCAACAAAAAAAAATGTACAGTATGATGACGTACCAGACTACAAAGACAGGTTGAGTCTCTCAGAAAACTATACATTATCCATCAAGAATGCAAGAATCAGTGACGAAAAGAGATTTGTATGTATGCTAGTTACAGAAGATGATGTTTCTGAAGAGCCAACGATAGTCAAAGTCTTCAGTAAGTAAATCTAGTTGGTACTACTGTTAACATTGATCAGCATCTGAATCATAAGTTACAGAAACTTTTGTTTAAGGAAAAGAAATATTAAAGCCAAGAAAGTACATTTGGCTGAGTAAATTACTAAGACTAGCAAATTTCTGCAGCTTTCAAAAATGTAGTCTACTGGTGGCATTTATGTAACAGGACTGCCTGCACTTGCAGTTTATTCATGATAAATGCTGGCTCAAAGAGAATTTTAGACTTTGATAATGACTCACTTATGTGATGTCATTTGGCCTTGGAAATGTGAAATGTAAAATTAGCACTGATTATTTTCCATTTGTTCTCCAAGCAAATTTTTCTGGAGGAGGGAAGCATTAACTGTGTGCAGTCTACAGGATTAGATCAGTGGAGAGGTTTAAAGCAGCTCCGAGCAGCTATTATGTAATGTTATGAAGTGTGAGGGACAAAATGTGAGGCTGGAAAACAAACTGCTAGCCCCAAATGCTTATTTTGTCCATGCTGAACTACCAGGAGGAAGAGCAATCTGCAGTTCTCTTTTCGAACACAGCAAAGTGTGTTAGACTTCAGTATCACTACAAACTGATCAGAAGGCTGACCTGCCGTGCAAACTACAGAACCCTGAGGCACAGTCCTGTTCTGAGTTCACATAGTAATGTGGTCAAACCTGGCCTCTTCCCCTTGTGATTCAGAGCAGACATGTAGTCTCTCAATCCCCGACTCACCCCATGGAGGCTTCCATTACTCCTTTTTAGGGGTGCAGGTATGCAGACTAAGGTTGGTGTTTGTAAATGCTGCCCTGTGACTGCGTTGGATGCCTTGCTCAGCTTCATGTTTTTACATAGCTTCTTTCGGCCTTTGTTGCTCTTCATAGGCAGATTTACACAGTCAAAGTTAAGTCTGTTGTGGGAACACGTTGCTTGCACGGATGGGCAGTTTCAAAGGGATAACACTTCTGCTTGAAAAGGAGGAATTCATGTTTGGGAGGGCAGCCTTGTGCTCTCAGGGAGAAGGTGCCTAGGAGTCATCAGTGGTGTCTAGGCAGAAGTTTGTCAGTGGCATACATGAGTTTGAAGCTAGATTAGGAGTCAACAGTAATTCATTTCCCTCGTTTCACTCTCAATTTGACTGCAAGAACAATTGAATTAATGATAACAGGGAGGAGTGTGCTCAGAGCACACATAGTAAACACAGCGCTTCAAAGAAAAAGATAAAGAATTATCATGTTTACTTATCACACAGCAGTAAATATGTAGATGAGCCAGTGGTATATGGTGAAACAAAATGCTAACTGCTTGAATTACTGTGTACTGTACTAAATATTAACACAATGCTAACTCAGCCATGGAGCACAGCTTGTATGTTTTATTATATGCATTAATACTAATAGACGAAGCTTCTGCTTACTAAGTAAGATAAGAATAGAGGATGCCTCGTGTGTAATGGGGCTGACTTCGAACTGCGAGAAAAAAATTACGTTTGCAGTTTTTCATTTTGAGTTCAAAACTTTATTTAGAGTTCTCTTAACATTTTTCTTGCATCTAACTTCCCTGAGTCTAGGTTTTGAGGGTTCATTTTTTTTATTGTTGTTTGCTTGCTTGTTTGGTCTAATCATGAAAGAGTTAAGAGTAACCAGCAAGTTTCTTTTATTTAACCAGTGAAGTTTCTAACTCCTTGAACCACAGATACAGAGCTAAGCTGCAGCAGTGCAAACCCTCATAAACCAAAATCTTGTGCACCTGAAACTCAGATGTATCTCAGACATCCTGACTGATGCTGGGTTTCACTGAAGCTTGTCATGTCCTCAGCTGTGCTACCTGATTAATGCAGAACTAACGAGCTGAAATGGCTCATTGCACGGGTACCACCTGCTAGTCTCACTCACTGGGCTACTCAAACAAGTTTACCAGCCTTCCAGATGGATCCTGTCAGCATCCTTTTTTCTGGAAGTAAATGGCCAGAGGTCCAAAAGCCAAGCAGTCTAGGAGATGTTACCTGCTCTCCTGCTACACAAATGTTTGGATTTTGCTAGTAGTGAGCTCTTTTTCCCCCTATTGTAGGACCTGTATAGTTGTTGCAAAGTACTCTGGCAAGCTCTTAAGCTGCGAGATAAGCAGTGTGCTGAAGTTGCAAACCCACCAAAGAGGGCTCTGCTACTGCCAAGTTTAAAATTTCTTCTTGCTGCAGAGGCTGAGCTAGTAAATGCCAAATAAGTATTTTTTAGTGAATTACCTTTGTGCACTAGCGGCTGTGAGGATTTGGCAGCAGGCATTTCCTTTCAGAGGCTGTTCTGACAGAGCAGGTGGTGGTCTCAACTGAAGTGTCTGGTTGGTGACCGGAACACTCAGAATTAGGAAAGCCATGCAGACAGAGGTCAGGAGCAGGAGGTCCTCCCTTTCTCTCAGTAGAAGCATTTGGGGGTGGGGGGAAACACAGAGTAGGTCTTCTTAAGCCAGTCTTGGGGGAGAGAAGAGATGAAAAGAAGCAAAGGTAAGGTGCAGGATGGTTTTGTGGTTTGATCAGCTGGTGTCTGTGGCAGGCAGCCAACTATGCCTGTTATGGGACCTGAAAATCTGACCCAGAAGGCCTGGTAATGGTCTTATGAAAGCTAATTTGCTTGAAGTGACATGAAATGCTTTATCCTTGACAGATTTTTACAGATAATAGGTTAGCTTTTTTCCTTTAAAACTAACAAAAGAGAAATAAACATATGCACTTAAAAAAAAAAAGATCTTTGTTAGCCCTTTGAAGAAATTGTGATGGTTTTGGTGTATAGCTTTGACTGTTTTGTTTGTTTTATGTTTTTTTTGCCACAAGCAAAATTGTTTGAAAATGTCAAATGACTACCTTTTTTTATTGCCTTTAATTTTCTTTTTGAACTGTTGTTCTTGTTCCATGCTGGTGTAGTCTTCTAAGCAAAGAATATCTGTGCATTTTTATGCACACAAACACAGGCACACACATATATGCGCACACACATATATGCACACACACAGAAACACAGAATGGATGCATTATTGTGGAAACATGTAGGCTTCCTATCTTTGTGTCAGCAGGAGCAGTACAACTGCACATTAGTTACTTCATCAGTGTGTAAAAAGTTTCTCAAGATACCGTGATGTTCACTTTGAGCTGGGATTACTGGCATACATATAGTATTTCTTAGGGAGTTGGATTTGGGAAAGAGATTCTGTAAGTTGGCATGGTTAAGGATGTTCAGTCTGTAAAATTACATATGTATGCTTATTTAAGCAGTATAGCTAGGGTGTAGAGGCTTTCTACAGCTGTATAAACATTGATTCTTTTTTTCCCCCCCTCACTCTTCCCCTCTTCTTTTAAAATTGTGGGGAAGAGTGTCTCTTTCGGAGATAAAAATCTGCATTCTGGGCTTCAGGCCAAACTATTTTAACAGACAAGTTATATAGTCTCTCAAAAGTAGACTTTTATGATGGAAGCACTAATAGATCCTCAACTCTGTCAAGCTAAGAGGTCCATCTACCATAATAAAAGTAAATAAGAAGACATACTGGCACCGAGGAAAAAGTTGGGGTGTTCTTTCAAGAGAATCGTAACTAACTCAGAATCATTTAAAGTAATTACACTTATCTCTGTCATCTGCATTGCTTAAATGTAACTATCCCAGTTAAGAAAAATAAACATTAGAAGAATGATTAGGTTGAATTTCTTCCTTTATAAGGTGACAGCTCAGCTGCAATAGTATCCATAGTAAAACTGCATTCCTGTTGCTATATTTTCTGTACCACAAATTCCTACTCCAGCACCTGTATCATATAAATCAGATAGATCAGATGAAGTTCTCTCCTCCAAGGTGATAAACTATAAGGAATTCATTATACAAGGAATGACACATTTTAAGGTAAAGATTTTTCCTTTTCAATCAATTTGCTAATATTGAGTTCTCTCACTTTATCTCCTTTAATGGCAAGGTGTAGGTAAGACTATATCAGGCTAGATTGTTCTACTTAGTCTCAAAGTCCATGTATCATTTAGTAACCTTTTGCTTTTCAAAAAGATATTTGTACTCCCTTCACTTGAATTTTTATCCTATTTATATTTTAGAACAACCCTCTCAACCGGAAATCTTACATCAAGCAGACTTCTTAGAAACAGAGAAGCTACAAATGGTAAGAGCAGCATTCTCCTTCAAAGTTGTGTGCCTGACTGATGCCTGAAGTCCCTTTACAGTCGAAGTGGAGAGAGGTGATGGGCTGAGGCGTGCACACCTGCTAGTGAGATAACGTGGTCTATAGCCAGGCTGAGAGCAGAGCGTGCAGGAGCCATGCTAATCCTAGACCCACCACTGAACCATCTTCCAAATTGTATCTAAGCCTCACTGATGGGATTTGTCCTACTCTTTTAAAAAATCTTTGGGGCTAAGCGTTTGAACTTTCAAGAAATCTTTACCAAAAGCAGCGTAAGCAAAAATCGAATTAGGTTAAAACATAGTGGAGAAAAACAGTGACTAACTCCTCTCTGTTTTGCAGCTCGGGGAATGCGTTGCAAGAGATAGTTATCCCGAAGGCAATGTTACATGGTACAAAAATGGGAGAATTTTGCAGCCTGTGGAAGAAGGTACGTTTCAACAATGGCTGGTGTCCCTAAGACCGCTGACACGGGTATGCCGAAGAACTGTGCTTTTAAGAGTTGCTCTACTTTAGTTTAATGTACTGTTTCTTTGAGGAAGGCTACTTATATGGAAAGATGAAACTGGAAGAAATTTCCAGGCCTTTCAGAGCACCCAAGCTAGACACTATAACCTGTCTTCCAGTTCCAGCTTTAAAACCACACCATGGGGCAGAGGGTTGCCTTTGTTAATGGTATTGCAAAGCTATGCTTGAGCCTATGTATCTACCAGGAATCTGGATCTGATTTCCAACTTCTTATAAGGTATTAACTGTCTCAGCTTCACGTTAGTCCAGCGTTGTGGTTTAGACCATGTAGATCATCATCTCCTTATACAGGTATTTATTTTCCAGGATATTTAGAGAGAACACTTCTTTCCCACTCCCTTTCAACTTTGATTTTGACAAGCTGATCAGACCACAATGTTTTACCTTGCTTAAAACAGAGAACATTTACAAAATTAAATTACAAATGTGATCATAAAAATTGATTTTGGAAGCATTTTTGAGGCCTTCTTTTTGTCTTACAAATTAAGCTGTTAGTATTAAAAAAGCCTCACCAGGTTGCAATTTATTTTTTGATTTGATTTAATTTGATTTGATTTAATTTGATTTAAAATGTACATTATGTTAGGAATGTGTTGTTGATAAAACATTCCCTGTGGGAAAGTAGGAAAAAGGTTGCAGATTCTGTCTGTGTGACACTGAAACAGTATTTCCTTTTCAGTTGTGGTCATAAATTTTCAAAAGATGGTGGACAAATCAACTGGACTCTTCACCATGACATCATCTCTTCAGTATATGCCAACAAAAGAAGATGTAAATGCCAAGTTTTCTTGTGTTGTGACATATTATGGACCTTCTGGCCAGAAAACAATAGAGTCTGAACCAGTTGTCTTCAATGTTTATTGTGAGTTATTAAAAAGCACCTATTGCTATAACGAAGTCAATTTTTTGGGAGTCGGGGGGAAGGAAAATCAGAGACAGTTTACAAAATTGCAGAGACATTGTTCTTTGGTTTTCAGGATGGTTTCTTCAAAGCTCTTTGCAGCAAGAAGGTTCAAGTACATTGTTTATGTAATTTTTGCTTATCTTCAGATTTACCTGAGATTTCTTTCTTTCTAACGGTACAATACTGAATACCAAGTTTGCATTGGCAAGAGGAAGATGGTAACCACAAAAAGTTACAGTGAAATGGGCTTTTCAGGACTTTAACAGAAGTCAGAGTGGTTGATTGGAGTGATTCTCTCTGCCCTCTGAAATATGCAATAGATACACAATATAGTTTTTAGTATACTCAAATGTTATTTCATTTTTTTGCAGTCAGTGCCAAACAATGCTGGCAGACTTACTTGCGCAAAATGTAGTAGCTTCTCTACAGCTCTAAGATGCTGATTTTTACATCCAGTAATGGATTTATTGGTAGTACGGAATTTGTGTAAATAATTACTTCCAGCTGTCCCAAGTTCTAAAGCAACTCCCTTACTGTGTTACTGACCAACCTGGAAATAGTAGTTCTCCTTTGAGTAAAGAAAGCAGACAATTGACAAGGAAAGGTCAGAGAGAGAGGGTGGTAGCAGTCAGAGAAGGTGAAAGAGGCATTTCGAAGTCTTGTAAAATCACACTTCTCAAGGACAGTAGAAAGGCAGCAGGTCACAGCAGAATGAAGAGGAACAGGAGATATGCAAGATGCCCAGTCAGGCGTTATCTTTCTGCACGCTTCAGGTAATACCTCGCCTTATAAGAGTGAAGACCCTATTTTGTGAATGATAGGGACTAAGTATACAGTCCAGACATCTAATCTGGCCTAAGATGAAATGACTCATTAATCCAGTTGAATACAAAGGGAATTAGTAGTGCAGACTGGATTCCTTCATCCAGCAGATGTGCTCCATTGCCTTGAAAACATAGTGGCAGGGTACATTCTGTCTAGATGAATAGTTGCTTCTCTTTCACCTGTAAAGTTTGTTGAGAAGCAGAATAGGGGATCAGTTTTGCCCTTGGTCAAATCAAAACATATCAAATCAAAGCAAACCTTGGAGAACTTTGGTCTTTGGTTTAACCTGGAGAAACAAGAGTATATTAAGGTCATCTTTTCACCAACTTTTTCTCTAATGGATAAGAAAACTTCTGGGATAGTAACCCTTATCCTTTCAAATAACATAGAAATTTCAAGCCTGCGGATGCCAATCCCATCACTTTAAAGCTAGAGATTGTTTTAGGTTTTGGTTTTGTTTAAAAATTGGTTACCAAGTCTCACTGGGTTTTTTTCCTGTCATCTGTGGAGCCTCATGACCGTGAATGACTCCTGCTGAGAATGGCAGATGTTCACAGTAATGTCACAGAAGTGTAATGACCAGAATGTACTCACTAAGAGATGCTCTGCTGTCCCCATTTCCCCACCACTTTCATGCATTAGGCTACTTCACCTGTTAAAGATGAGGCTTTAGCCAATTTCCAAGAGACATGTACTATGTGCACTTGCAATTCAGAAGGAGACATGAGAAGGGGAAAAAGAAGGCTGCAGAACGCTGCAGTGTAGTCACTGCATCAGATGTCACATCCACTCTGAGATGGGCAGTATGATGGTAGTGCTAATTATCCAACAGTGAGAGACAAGCATACCCTTCGGTACTGAAGACACCTCAAGTTATCAACTTTAGAGTATGGGGTTACCCAATTTCCTTTCTGAGTATTTTCATCTGCTGTAACTTCAATTCCTTTCTCTGCTCAAATGCATCTCCACATGAATTTTTAAAACTCACTATTCATAGGTGCCCAAAGCTTCAACAGATGGATTTCTTGACTGATATTAGTTGATGCTAATGAAGTGTCTGATTTGGGTTTGGTTTTTTTTAATTTAGTTCAGTGATCCTGATTAGTTTTTTTCTTAATAAATGTGATTTTTTTTATGAGTCAGATGAAATGCAGATGAAAACATAATGAGAATCTCCAACTCTAAGAGATGGAAGTCTTTCAGGTTTTTTGTTTCAGATTGACTGTCAAAACTGTCATGGGTTTTGGATCTCTGAAGCACATAGAAAAATATCATAAAAACCTGCTGTTCATTCTGTTATTTAGTGAGATTCTTTGCAACTTATCCATTTATCATAAAGAAGTGGGGAGAACCTGGGTAGAAATATGCTCGCACAGTAGTTTTTTAAAGATCCATTCAGATTTAAGGAATGTTTTACTGAGTATTTTTTAGCTCTTGGTTAGTGCAGGCTCTAGTACTCAAGTGTTTGAGAGGCATTCTGGAAGGAGCCAGGCACTGTAACCTAGTATAAGAAGAGTGAATTAGCTCCTGCTGAGCTGGATGCTATTGGAAAAGAATAACTTCGCTTAGCCAGCAGAGGTTACCATTACCAAAACTTTGCCTCTGGCTTGTAGCGGTAGTGAGCAAGACACAAAAGGAACACAAGTAATACAAGAGAACTCCTGGAGCTGGAGGGTTAGATGGTATCTCAGATATCTGTATTTTCTAGACTCCATTTGTGTTGGGCTCTGCTCAGTGTTAATCAGTGTAAAAAGATTTGTCAGGCTCAATTTCCAATCGTGCCCCATTGTTAAGCATCTGTCTTGATATGGGTGAACTCCTTTACATAAAGATTAGATTCAAAGATGCTTTATACTCGTGCTGCTTCCAGTGCTGTTATTTTTCTCACAATTACACAGAATGATGTCAGTTATGGCCATGGCAGGTCTGGAATAGTAACAGTTACTAAATAACTGACTTTGGTGCTAGCTTCTAGAATTTTGCTCTTGTAGAAAGCAGGTACAAAATCTCGGGTTTACAAAAACACAAGGTAAGATGGGCTTAGCCAGGGATAAGTGCCACAGTGAGGCAAGACACACCTTCACCAGGCTGCTCCTGTTTGTTAGGGAAAGCAAAGGAGCACATTATTCATGCCAAGCAGCATTCAGTACTGCATTGAACACTGTGTCTTCCTGCCATCAGGTTGTATCTTCCTCAGATGGGTAACCTGCTCAGCTTAGAGAGCAACTTAATTAATCTTTTGCTATTTACTTCTGTAGATTTGTTTTTCTTTTCCAGTTTATAGAATAAAATGTAAAAATCATGATTGATTGCAGTAGATAGAGGGATAGGAGGCAAGACTAGTGTTTTGCAAGAATGTAATTATTCTTTTAACTCTGTCCATTTTTAATCCAGTTCTGTTCATCTCTGTGGGAAAATGTATTCCAAATTGAAGTTCTAAAGACCTTTTCATTACAATTCATCCCTTTTGTGTCTTGAGATAAAGCCTGAGCAATCCTAGGTATATTTAGACATTGTTTATGATGACTTCTTCACATTTTGTCACCTTCACATAAACTTGAAAGAAGGAACAACAAGTTTCTGCAGCAGCCAGACTGCCCCTGAAACTGTTTTGGTCCAGCAGCCACCAAGAGGCATACATGTGATTCCTGGCCAGCTACTTCATCACATTTGTTATATTCCACATCGGCCACATGCTGGACTTCTCTTTCTCAAGCAGGCAAAGCTGTGCTTCAGTATTGAAGGTACTGAGATGGGAGCTATTTGGACGTGGAAGGGAGCCAAGGCTATTGCATCTATAGGAAGGAGGATGTGGCTTGTTGAAGCCTGGTACCCCTCCTCCTATGACAAGGAGAGAGATGCTGTGTTAGGGCTCTCAATCATCGAGAGGCCACAGCAGAATGCAGCTCCTGTTATTGATAAGTGCCATAGCAGAAGACAGACATGATGAATGCCTTAAGGATCAGAAGGGTTGTAGAGCTCACAGTTCACTAAACACATAAAATCAACTGTCAGGCAAGGGTTTCTCAGCTGTGTAGATTTTTTTAGTGTCTAATAAGGTGCAGTGTACTGTGTCTTAATGCAAGACTGACATCTTTGGTGGAATTTTATTTATTCATTGAAATTAAAACAGTTATCTGCCCACATCATGTCCTTTAGTTTTGTTCATTTTACTTTGGTTTTGAAGAATTGTATTTAGGCTTCTACTTAGAAAGAATAGCATCTATTAGAGCATCTCTGTCTTTGCCTTAAAAAAATTACTGAAGTAAAATATAAGTTATCGTTCAACTTCACCGAACATGACAGAAGTATGTTACGTTTACAGTTCTGTTGACTACGTTAAGGGTCCTATTATGTTCACCAAATTCATCTTTCTGAAAGCCTGTAGTGATCAGCATTTAGAATAGGCTGAACACAGTCGCTTAGCTCATATTTCTTTCTTTTTAATACAAGAAGGCTCTTGTCTAGTACTAACGCAAGGCATTGAAAGCTTCAGTTGTTTTTCTGATTTCTGCAGTCCCCCAAACAGCAAGCTTTACAGAGTACAAGTTAATACCTCATAATGAAATCACACCATGAAACTGTTCATACTTATCAGGGATTTTTCCTTTTAAGCACAGGACACAGTTATAATCATTGGTGTTTCAGTTACAGGTTGCAAAGAAAAAATGATTTTGATTATATGGCTTCCTTGCACTTAGTTCATTTGCAAAAATATAGAAAGTGTGATTCAACTTCAGTTCTTCTATAAAATGATGTACACATGCAAATACCTTTGCCAGCTCGATGGTAAAATGACATATTCTTCAAACATGAATATTGTATACATAGCCTTACTGTGAGGTTTTTTTCCAAGAAGTGATTAAATGTGTACATTGTTTTCACAGACCCAACAGAGAAGGTGACTATTCAAGTACTGCCACAAAGTAGTGCCATTAAGGAAGGTGATAACATCACTCTGAAGTGCTCAGGAAATGGCAACCCTCCTCCACAGGAGTTCCTGTTTTACATTCCGGTAAGTCCTGCCTTGCTGTCACTGTGTAGTGAAATATTCTGTATCATCCTTTGCTACAGACATTGCTATGTGTCCGTGTAAACATGATTTTAGAACAAATGAAGGAAGGAATTCAGTGCAACTGAAATTGAAGACAGACATCGACCACTACGTCAGACTGAGAACGCTTCATTTGAGTTGGCAAAATATTTTGAAAGAACCTCTCCTTCCCCTCATCTGAAGTTTTTTGGGATTTAGACCTACTAAAAATTGTTAGGCTTCATTTCCCAAGATGAGGTACTTTGATAATAATCAATTTTGACAAAAGGGGTTTAGCACCTTGAATAAAATTACCTTATCTGTTGTCATAACAGCCAAAGATCCAGCAGTGAAAATACAGGATATTAATTCAGCTTTTTTTTGGACTTTCACAGCTTAATCTTTGTGTAATGTTTTTTAATTAATTCATTCATTGTTTGGTGGTATAATGACACAAAAAAGAACCAGTGGGACAGCACAGGAGAAAGTGTAGCACAAATCTGTCAAGTGCATAAGATGCAAATGGAGAAAAATAAAGGCTTTGGTTCTGTTAATCTTCTTAGTATTGGTGAAATCCACAGACAGATGTGGCTTTATATTCTAAGATTCCTAGTTATGCTTCCTATGTCCTGCTTCGCTCTCTTCTATTTTGTAGCCCTTTTTTTGTTCCTATTGCAGTAGTGAGCAGAGCTGATCTTGAGAGAGGCCAAAAGCAGTGGCATGCTTTCAGGTATTTCAAAAACTGCATGTCACCCTTTGAACATAATCCCTATCTACTTTGGACTCCTGGCATGTTTGAATTGCTGAAGAGCAGCAAGGGAAACTAGGAGCTGAAGTCTTCTTATCTCAGAACAGCCATTTAGGTTTAGTGAGTCATCCTAGGAACTCTCACTATATGCCAGGGAAAAAGTGTGTGATATCTTTCCTTGCTCCATGATCACAGTGAGTGAGTTAAACACCCAGTTTGTCTTATCTTCAGTTTCCTGCTACCTAGACGTTTCTCTCAAGGTGAGCTGAAATTGATGGTTTCTTTGCAAGAGTTACAGGTATTGTGACAAACCTGTAGATCTCTTTCTGGATTCAGGGAATCAGGGTTTCATTCTATGCTTGTTTCAAAGATGATCTAAATCAGTCAGTTGGAAAGTGAGGAACTAGAGAGCCAGAAAGCGAAAGTTTCTGGTAATTCAAAATACCAGTTTCCACAGGTAACAGCATGTAAGTCAGTGTATACCTTTGCAGGCTCCATACCTTGATATGGATAGACCAAAGTGTGCTTGTGCTGTTTGAAAATGTGTAATGCAGCACACTTAATTTCATTATTTTTCTTAAATTGAAAATAGCATATCAAATATGGGTTTAGAACACGATTTGTTTTGCTGTTGTAATTTCTCTAGCACTCTTATTTGTAGACTGTTTCAGTCATTTGTTTTCTTCCCATTTTCTTTCTGCTAAACCTTTCAGATATTGTATTTTAATTCTAAGTCATTCAATTAAAGTGTAAGCTTTTAATTGTATGCGTTTTCCAAAACTATGCTGTCATACAGGAAGTAAACCTTAACAATTGTTAATAGACAACTACACTTCAATGATGCTGTGTCTATACATATTTTGGAGTATTTCAGGATCTGTATAATAATAAAAACTTCAACAAAAATGTATGTTTTAGCAGGCCTATATGCAATAAATATTTTGTTTTCCATCCATAGGGAGAAGCAGAAGGTATAAGAAGCTCTGATACTTACATAATGACAGATGTGAGACGAAATGCAACAGGAGAATATAAGTGCTCTCTGACTGACAAAAGCATGATGGACTCTACCACTATCACTGTGCACTGTAAGTCATCGAATTTTGCTCTCCTAGTGGACATAAACCTATCTTATACCTTCTAGGATAATCTCTCTCTGCTTTACTTAGGTAGACTTGTTCAGTTAACCTACTGGAGAACTGACTGATGTGGTTCACCTAAAGTTGTCAGGTCATTTCTTTTTTTGGGTTTTGTTATTTTTTCCTATAGTATTTCCTTTGAAAACCTTAGCTTTCTCAATTCATTGGCTTAGATACAGATTTGCTTTGTGCAACATTTGTATAGTACATAATATTCTTGCACTATTACATACAGTGAAAGTTCTAGTGTTTTATGTTTCACTCATGTGAACATATATACGACAAATTATTCTGCTCCAGCTGTGCCTTAGAATGTACTCAAACACACAAGCTTGCCCATAGTGGTATCCCAGAAGGTCATGCTTCATAGCCAAGTTCAAACTTCACATTAGTCTAGTATCCTTTATCTTATCTCAATGAGGTTAATGTGTAAGGAGTCAGAGAAGAGTCTTAGGAATTCATTATTTTGGCGTAGGACAAATTGCTATTTTCACTTTCCCCAGAGTCGTGAGAGCTATAGAGCTCAGTAAAGTTTCTTTAGCTGTATGCTAGAGAATTTACTCACATTTTATCAGCATCATTTTAAAAGCATCCATTGATCTGGTTGAACCAAGTAAGTAGTGATTGCTCTTTTCAATTGTCGCATTAATCTCTTTATGTTGGAAAACATAGAAGTGGGAACTCTATCATACTTTTTTGTGCTATCACAAGCTGTGAAGAGACACTCAGTCCAATGGTACTAGGTTTCCCCTAGAAGCATTTGTGGTCTGTAGTCTTCCCAGGGGCATAAATACCTTTAATAGTTTACAGGTCAAGAGGGACATGATGGATAATGAAGTTTAAAGGCTTCCAGAGTAGTTATGCTTTACGTAAAAAGAAACTTCATGTCTGTATACTTGATTTCTCTTTTTCCCTTGGAAGAAGTACAGTGCGTGCAGAATGTATCTATATATGAAAAATTACAGTATTCCATTTCACGAATACATTGTATTTAATAAGGTCATCTGTTATTTTCCTAACCACTCCTTCTCTTTGCCAATAGTCAGGGTATGTAATATCCAAAGAGAGTTTGTACTGCTCTGGTAGCTGCCCAGTATCAAAGGTAGCTTGCTGGTAGTTTGTTGTAGTTATAACTGACCCTTTTATTCTTCTCCAAGTGGATTGCACGTCTACTTGTACTTTCATAAACAGTTACTCTAAAGAATGACTTCCTCAGCTCCAAGTTATTTATAACAAGCCAGTTTTTCTTTCTGTGCTATTTTGTCTGCATGTCAGAAAAGCTTTACTACACAAGAGAAGCATGTATTTTCTTGACAGAAGTCTTTCCAGTGTTGGCAGCTAGTGCATCTACTCAGAACTCATAAGCACAATCTGCTCATAAGTACCCTGCTACTTCACTTCACTTAGAGTTTGGGGGGATGGGAGGAAGTGGGGGGTTGTTTCATTTTCATTAAACACCTCTATCTGCAATAAAGCCTTTCTTAAGTGAGGTGCAGTGGCCTCGAGTAATTCTGTAGTTTATGAATACTCAGACGATGCCTTGTCTTTAAGCTTCTTCTGTGTCTTGCTTTATGCTAGTCTAAAGCATTTCTGCAGCATGTGTTCTTTTGAGGAGAACTGTTCTGAAAAAAGTCATAAAACTTATAGATGCTGTATAATATCCTCCTTCATCTCTCAGTTGCTTACTTTATATTAATTTTCTGGCATAACTTACTAATTTTTAGTGCTTTCTCCTTCTAACTTACTTACAAATTTTTACTGTTAGATGTTCAGATTTTTTTGTGCTGCCATGATGTTTTTTATCATTCAAATACTACTTATTAACACCTACCAAGTCCTACTTTTTCTCCTCCTTTTGCTCTGTTGCTTACCTTTTAACATATGGGTGAATATTCCTGTCTATGCTGTTACACTGGGAAAGCCTTTATTCTGAATCAGGGCTTTTTGTTTCCTCACATCTAATGTTGGCACTTCTTTTTTTTTTTTTTTTTTTAATATTTTCACTTCTGAAAAAACAAAACCTGCACAACAAAAAACAGGCAATACAGTAATTCTAGTTTAAGTCTGTCAATCTATTTATAGTAATTTGCTACATTTCAACTGTAGTGCTTTAGTGCTTTTTCCCAAACAGATTTATTGAGCATTATAGTTACACTGGTTCCTTTCACTGTCTAAGTAGAGAAAGCTTCTTGCTGATATGAGAATACATTAGCACTTTATAACCCTTAAATATTGTTGTAGCAAAATATTCTGGCTCAATACCAAGCTCTTTTTCTACAATGAATAGAGATTATGAGATCCATAGAAAGCTGAAAATCGACATTAAAATATCCAAGTTACACATAATGGGAAACAGTACCTTGTTAAAGCAAGTTTTGAGGGGGAGAGAGAAGGGCTCTTCCTTACCCACAGAACGCAATGGACAGACTGGACATCCTGGGCTGTTGCCCTCAGAGCAGGTGCAGGATCCGTGCAGCAAAGTCCTGGTTTAAAGTCCAGCAAAACTATGTGTTTATAGTTGGCATGATTTGGCCCTCAACAGAGGGAGCAACAGAACAGGATTTACTTTGTGAATGTGGCTTTTTTACACTAGGTTGTTAATTTTCTTCCATCTCTGTGCCTTGAATGAGTTTGGCCAGGATCAGATGAGCAAAACTGACGGACGCCAGGAAGAAAAGGGAGGGGGCCATGGCAGAACCTGTTTACAAGCACTAAAACTGCTCTAGAAGCTCACCATGTGCGAGGCAAGCCAGGCACCTAGGAATAGTGGGATGGGTGCACCTTCCCTAAGCTACGAAGCAGCAGGTGACTGTTTCAGCCCACAGTCCCTTTTCTTTATCTTTTGCTAGAATTGTTTCTGCAGTAGGGCTGTGGAACTTCATAGTGATACTTTACTTTCTGCTAAGTAGTGTTTTCTGGGGAAATAGGTTTGCAAACCATCCAGTAAATTAAGTGGTTTAGAAATTCAGCATTTGTGTTTCTCCACAGGTAATTTTTAAAGTCTTTCCTGGTTTATGGATATATTGAAAATACAGGGGAAATCACCTATTGAATGTTGCATGGAAAAAAAAATAATCTATTCTAAGTATATATACCAGAAGCTTCTGGTTGTCTCCTAGTATGTTTAGGGAATTCAGACTACAGGCAAGTTCTGTGCATAGTTTGCCCAGTCTTGGCACAGTATTCTTTCGGAATGCTCCTTTAAATGCTGGGAGCCTGTCCTATATGTGCAATACAGTTTCAAAACTGAGATGTTTACTCCAGTCTTCCTCACATTAATTCCATGCCTCTCGCATATGATGTGGTAATAGATGCAGAATGCACTGTTTGCTTCTTCCCTATGCTACTTGGTATGCGAAGACAGTACTGAAATCAGTGCAAGACTTCAAGTGAGACTACATTAAGAGCTAGCATATATTGAAAATGGTGCCTGATGAGAAGTTTGTTTATGAAGAACATTTCAAAGCCAAACAGGAAATGTATGGAAAATTCTTGCAGCAAAGTTTTTCTTTCAATGGCAAGTAAAATTAATTTTGACAGTCTTCTGTATGCAAGAAATAATTTCTTCTCATACCTCTGCACCTGGAAGACATTATTTACTAATGCACCATATAAGTTGTGAGGTAAAAGTATTTACTTCACATTTCTTTGTGGACCCTACAGATAAACTGACGGAATATTAATCCAAATCAAATTGCTTTCCTTCCTAGAGGGGATCCTATGTTAAACAGTAGCTTAATTTTGTACTTGCCTCATAAATCATTTTACAAGTACTGCTCTGAGCTATGCAGTTCATCTCGCACACCATAAGTTTTCCTGAACTTCTATAGCAACCAAGACCACTGTGTGAGAGGAATTGTAGTTATAGTTATACCACAAAAAAGGAGGGGGTGCTACCCTGAAGGAACACTAGGTCGAAGGATTGCTCTGGGCTCGGTGTCAGTTTTACCTGAGATGAAGGCCAAAAATTTAATGAGTTTCTGCTTCTTGTGACCTGAGAAGAGTCCCTCTGGTATGATCTTCGATGATCTCTTGGGCTTGAGGTGCTGTCTTTCATCAAAGTAAAAAGGTCTAAGTAGGTGTTGAAGGAAAGTCACCCTGAGGAGGTAAAAAAAAAAAAAAAAATCTTTTCTTCAGCCACCCTTCTGCTTTGGTAGTATGTGTTCAAGAATAACAAAGCAATATGAAACACATCCCATGCACCACCTGAATTTACACACAAATGCTCACTGGCTGAGTCCTGTCTTTATTAGTTTGTTTATTTATTTTTCGTTCTGGAAGCAATGATAAGATCTGGAGAATCTTTCTAGTTTGGTTGCATTTACTAATTTGGAGAGTCAGGAGGAGAAATCCCCTTAGGAATAAAGAAAGAAAATGCCATTTTATCTCTTCAGTAAATTCTTTGCTTTACTCATGCATAGATGAAAGTATCGTTCTTATGACCTCTCGGACTAGGCATTATACTCATAACACAGATAAAAATGCAGACTAATAGTACAGGATGGCCCCTAGTTGTTTCCTGAAGTTCTGCTTTTAATTATAATGGTGTTCCCAGGGCAACCACTGAATGAAGGCAGTAGCGAAGTTCACTGTTTTGTTAAGGGAAACCCACTGTTTTGTCCTTTCCTCTACCAACTGTGATTTTGCCTTGAGACTTTTTTAAACTCTGCTTAAAAGCCAAAAGAATGTTCCGCAGTCCTTTTCCAGCAAGTACTATATTTGTAATGAAATCATGTGTGCTTACCATTTGAGAGTGTGTGTATGCATCTGTGATAGTCATTCGACCAGGAAACTTGGCTTACAAGCAAGGCACTGTGAGAAGGAAAGCAAAATAGAAGTTTAGCTTGGCAAACCCTGCCAAAATGTTTCTTTTGATGTAGGATTTTTTTTTTTTCTTTAAAGAAATTACTAGCCCACCAAATCCACATACTAAGAAAAGAACTAGAGGAGTGTTTCCTGACCTTTCTGTTACTGGCTCTCACCTTGCATTGTGTCAAACACTATCACTGACTGCAGTTTCCCTGGAACTGAAACAGGTCAAGCAAAGCTTGGACTCCACTTACACAAAAATGGCTTTTTAAGTTACAAATTAAAACAAATAAATCAAAGGGCCTCGTGCCTGGCCTCCCAAGCCTATAATTCAGACTTCTTACCCCTTCAGTCAATATTCTGTCTCACACACACTATATTGACCATCCTTATCCTCTCCAGATGCTGAGGATAAAAATCAACTTGTTTTATCACATTCAACAAAGTTATGCCTTGTCCTCCTGTCTTCTTCTCCACACTTACAGCTTAGGTTAACCTGTCCCCCCTCCATGAATCCCACTCTGAAGTTACGTTTTTACCTGGCCCGTAGCAAGCTACCCTTACAGCAACCTGTGCTTTCCCTTCCAAGATGCACATACTGCTTTGTGAAGTATTCCTTCAGTTGCTTGTACCTTGTCTGTCATTCCATCAGGAGTAGAAGGTGAAAAAATTATCCATTTGTCTAGTGATAAGTGATTTTTTGCTTTACCTTTTAGCCTATAATTACAGCAAAAATGTGAATGTTCTGCAATGCCTACTTTTTAATTATTCTCTCTTCTCCCTTACTTGTAAAACTGACTTAGATTTTATTGAAGAAATGAAATCTTGAATTTAATGAGCGCAATTAGCTGCATTTTCTTTCCTTGGTAAGCCTTTGAAATGGGACAGGCTTTCTGAGATTAACTTTTGACAAATATTCTTTCTATCTCAGATTTGGATTTGCAGCTTACTCCTAGTGGAGAAGTCACAAAACAGATTGGAGAGGCTCTGCCTGTGTCATGCACGATTTCTTCTAGTAAAAATGCAACTGTGTTTTGGTCAAAGGTCAGTAATTCATCTACTTCACACTTCATCTGAGTGTTCACCTCTACAATATTTCTGTTGCTACTTCACTGTTTTGGAAGGAATGAAGGAAGACATTTGTTTGGCTTTTTAAAGAATATTATTAAAATTATTCTCCCACATATTGCTAAAATGAGAGCGGCTGGCTCAGGTACATGACTGAAAGTAGTTACTGTATTTATCGGCTGTTTTAAAATGGAGAAAAGTGCTTCTAAGATGGAAAGCCCATTTGGAGGAATTTGGATTCATTGTTCATTTTCTTAGAGGCGAGCTTAGTCTTGATGTTTCAATAAACATAATAAAAGGGCAAGGCGGGTTGAGAGATTAGATGTAACAACTGGTGTTCAGTGGCTGGTGAAAAAGGTAGCCATCATAGTAAATTAAACCTGTGAAGCTGGAAACGAAAAATAATATTTGGTCGTTCAATAACACATGTTGATCTAATAAGCCTGGTTCCTAGAAGAGAGCTATTTTTCTTGTACATATTGTACCACTAGTATTTTTGTCTAGCCTACTAGAAATGCTCAGAACAGTTGATCTCATCTCTGCCCTTGACTCAAAAGTGAAGAAGGGAGGTGAGTTTTATAAACCTCCAGTAGTTTCCACTTTTCATGGTGTCATATTGCTGTCAGCTATTCAAAAGCAGTTATTAATGGGGGAATACTTTAAGAGTGAGGCTCTAACTTATCCACGTATGTGAAAAATTCTGTTGATAGTAGTCACAATTGTAATTTAGAGGTTATTGTATTCCAAGTACACAGGAATTAACTCCTTATTTCATCAGGACAATACCAGAATGCCAACAAGTCCATCATTTTCAAGTCTTCAGTATCAAGATGCTGGAAACTACATCTGCGCTACGACTTTGCAGGGTGTTGAAGGGTTGCAGAAAAGAAAGACACTTAAACTTATTGTGGAAGGTAAGGGAACAGGTAGCTATGAAAATTAATTTCCTTTAATGTCCTTTTCAAACAAAGTGGTTAACTGTAATATTATTCTTGTAGGAAAACCTCAAATCAAAATGACAAAGAAAACAAACACAAATAGAATGTCTAAAACTATTATCTGCCATGTGGAAGGTTTCCCCAAACCAGCAGTGCAATGGACAGTTACTGGTAGCGGAAGCATCATAAATAAAGCAAGTATCTTTCTTATTACTTTATTCACCAAATGATAGTGCGTAGAAGGTGCTATTTAAAATCAGTGCTTTCCTGGTAGTGAGATTGAAGAAACTAAGTCTATTTCATTTATCTAAGAGAAGGTTAAGTGGTAGTTGTAGCTACATGATACCTACATGAATGATTTCTGATGATAAAAGTCTTCTGAATAGAGCAGGTGAAGGCACAGAAGATCCACTGGCTGCAAGCCAAAGCTGGAAGGGAAAAGAAAAGATTACAAATGAAATATGCATTTTTAAGTGAGAGTACTTAGTCATTTTATCTGGGTAATGTGGTGATTTTGCCATTGTGTAAAGAAATTACAAATAATGATGGAACTGTAGAACTTACATTGGAAAGCAAATGGGTACCTGATCTAGGAATTAATTAGGTGATATGTAATGAAATGTGGTAAGTACAAGTCAGAAAATATGGCCAATATAGTTTCTTATGGGCTTTGCAATTTTTATCCTAATTTTTATAGGGTTTTTCGTGTGGTTATGCCTTCAGTGCCTTACTGGAAACTGACCCATAATGCGGTTATCCTGGGGAGAAATAAGGAGCACCCATAGGCAGCAGCAAAAATACTTGGAAAATAAAGTAAACTTGAAGTATTTTCATATTGATTACCAAATCACAAAGCGTTGCCACATTTTGCCTTAGAAGGAAAGATAAATGAGACATCTATGCAAGCAGTCAGAGACTGGAAGTAAAAAACATGGTGCTCCTGTAGATTTCATTACTCCATTGCGTTTTGCTTTAATCCTACAGAACCTATGTATAGCTGTCAAAATTAATCCATTAAGTTGAAACTACAGGGCAGGAATTGTCTTGAAGTTACATAAATGCTTGAAAGTAATTTTCTCTGGGTGTTGTATTAAGACTAAGAATGATGTACAGAAAATTTAATTAACAACTTCACATCACTATTACAAAACTGATACAGCAGGTACCACTAATTACACATAACTTGGCAAAATAATGCTTGGTGTGGAAACAACTTGGAATGATAGAAACTGGAAAATTTAAAGTAAAGTATTTAAATTATCTTCCTTACAAAGATATAAATAAAACACAGCGAGATGGAAAGAAATGAGAACTTACAAGTTTGGTGTGTGGGTTTTCTTGAAGAATTTTGTCACTTGAAATATTTTTTAGTCAAAAGAAACAAAAGCAATTGCAGAATGTGGTTAACTTTCTCAGAAATGCCTCTATCATGCAATAAGGCATTATTTCTGTTGTTATTGCTTAGAAAACTGAAGTATTAGTTGAATGTTATTTCCCTCTGAATATTTTCAATGTGTATTACAGGTAATGCATTCTTGAAAGACAGTAATCTTCAATTTTTACCTTTTCAGACAGAGGAGACCAGATATGTTAATGGAAAATTCTCCAGCAAAATTGTAATTGCTCCTGAGGAAAATGTGACTTTAACTTGCACTGCAGAAAATCAGCTAGAAAGGACTGTAACCTCCCTGAACGTCTCTGCTAGTGAGTGTCTTCTAAAGTCCTTTTCCTTAAAGTTGTATTTTCACATAAAGTACCCACACTTCATGCTCATATGAAGAGTAGGTCTGCATAGTAATGTTGCTTCTAAGATTTTTAACCTTTTATCTGAAGTCAAACAATTGTCTTCCACTCTGGATCGGTAATACATAATAGTTATTGATAGCTTTCTGGATGAAGTCACTTAGTCTTCACGACTTTCTTGGCTAGCTGTATCATTTCTGCATTATATTATTTACTTCTGGAAATAATTCTACAAAATAATTCTACAATATAATAGAAAAAATTGGAAAATAATACATTCTTTATGAAGGGAAAAGTCTTTATTTATTACTAAATTAACAGCATCTTTTATTCTGCAAATTCCAGTTTGTTTTTATTGGTATGACTTAATTCAGAAATCAGCCACAGATTTAGAAGGGTAGTTTAGACTTATTCTTAATGATAAAATTTAATACCTTCTTGTTTGGCAAACACTGCATTAAATTTCATTGTTCCTGTCATTGTTGCAAATAGGCAATTAAATGTGATGTTGAAATATAACACATTTTGTCTTTAATTTTAACATTTTTCATTTCAGTAAGTATTCCAGAATATGATGAGCCAGAGGATAGAAATGGTATGTATCATTTTCTATCTCCGTAACCCTTTCTGAGTTCAAGACCTATGTAGTGTCACTGAACAATTTCAGTTCCCATAGTCCCTTAAAGTTGGACTCTATTTAAAATAGCTAGTGCTATGATTGACTAAGAATGTTAGGTTTTTTTAATTTTTACTTTCTGACCCCTTTTCTTGTTTCTGATGGAAATTCTTTAGTAGTATAATGTTTTACCTTATCATAGGTCACCTCGTTAACTTTTCTTCTTTGCTTCAGATGACAGCAGCGAAAAGGTTAATGACCAGGCAAAACTAATAGTGGGGATTGTCGTTGGTCTTCTGCTGGTTGCTCTGGTTGCAGGTGTTGTCTACTGGCTCTATGTGAAGAAATCAAAGTAAGGATTTAAGGAAAACTTGCTACTAAATAGAAAAAAAAACATTATAAGTAGGAATGTATGTTTATCTGTTTTCCTTCCTGCAGCATTCCATTAATCTGAGTGGGTGGAAGTTGTTACAATTAGGTGCATTTAGTAGAGAAAGATGAGGTACCCCTGATCAGCTCTTCTCAATGCTTAACAAGATTAATCTCCTGGAGGTGGGGCTCCAAGACTTTTATAGATGAACACATGTAATGAAGTTCCGTTTCCTGACAGTCAACTCTGTACTGATTCTTGCATTGAAATATCGTACTGCTACTTAATTGTGGGATGTTACCTCTGTGTGGCTTTACTGGTACTAGAAACTGTCTTCGTTTATAAGAAGGGTAGCTCGTTTGCTTTAAAAACAGAATAAATCACAGAGTATGTCTAAACCATGTCAGGGGGAGAAGAGGGATCTTTAATTCATTTGTTCAAGGATACTTTGAGACTTCTGAAGTAAAATTGGTAAAGAGAGACCTTGTGCTGCTGAAAAACTAGAAGCTATCATCCAAATCAATATGTTTTAACCACCCTATGTATAGAACAGGATTTGCCAGTGAGTCCTTCTTGCTTTCAAATTTCTTTATTACTACTCAGGCTCACTTTAGAAAATAGATTGAATGATCTCGAAAAGTAACTATGTTTCTCCATCCTTTTAAAGATGGCCATGACTATATGCCATTTAGCATTGTCGCCATAAATTTGTCTCCAGGGAGAAGTGAGGGCAGCTTGCTCTCTGAAGGGATCCTTACAGCTGCTTCTTAACAGGGAAGATTAAAGTTGTAATGCACAAACCATTACAGGTATAGAAGCAGTCTTAAAGTTCAGTTGTTCTTTCTGTGACCTTTCATTAGATCAAATGAGATCTAAACTATACCAGTGGGATTTTACTATGAACAAATGTGTTTTCATTGATGTGGAAGTACAAGAAATTCTCCATCTGCTTGCAAATACTCTTTTTTGTATATTACATAAGTATTTTACTCTAGCCATAACTGAGCAGGTTTTGGTTTTCAGATAATTAATTGCTATGAATTTCCTAAGCACAGAACCGCATTCAGATATTATACAGGAAAAAAAGCATGAATTTTTTGCAAAGGTTATGCTTAATTTTGTAGAAATTGAAAAGTACTAATAATGTCGAGCTCTTCCTCCCACATTTTACTACTAGAGTAATAATGTCTAGAATCATTTTCTTTTGTCTTACCTTTTGAATGTGAGAATGTGGAATCATGCAACTGTGATTGACTGGTTTGGGATTTTTTCACAAGAGGTGGTTTGAGTATAAGGAGGGCAGAGAAGGTTATATATCTTTTCTTGTATCATTAAGTAATGTGGAGAGAGAAAACAAGAATCTTTGAATATAGGGTGCCCCTTGCTGAGATGAGTTTGTGACTTAAGATAACTTTTCAGCTTCAAAGAAAGGATACAGCACATTCTAAATGGGCAGCACTTCTTTTCCTTATGTTTAAATACGTTCTAAAAGCTTAGAATAAAAATTAGAGCTAGCATTGATTAGACAGGTTCACTGGGAACAAAATGAAAATCCCTTTATAGTTAAATAATAGTGTTCATATTTGATACGTGGTTGCTGGCCTCTGAAATCCTTAAAAATGCATCATCACTGACAGTCTCCTGTTCTCAGCGTATATTTACCTGGATCTGTTGTTATCCTCCCTGCTTTCTGCACATCATACTTGGAAGAGCAAGCAGATTGTCAGTACCTATTCTGAAAAAAGTTTTCAGCAGGAATTGTAGCCTAGATACCAAAGTGGACTTGGCAAAAAACACTTTACACCTTTAGACACAACATGTGTCTAATCAGAACCCCCATCTCTATACAGGCCAACAATGTTAATAGTTATTTTTTGAACCCACTCTTGAGCAGTAACTCACCTAATCTCTATCCCTGAAGTGACACCAAAGGAAAGTCTGAGAAGGCAGCAGCACAGAACTTTCCAAGTCTGCCGAGGCAAGAAAAACATTACTTTTTTCATTATTGGTGTTGTGATTTGTATAATCTTCTATTGTCTTGTCATCCTCACTAAGCAGGAATTATACTTGTAGCCTTGGGATATATTCACAATAATTCACTTATATAGTTATTCACTGCCTCAGCACCACTTGATGCAAAAGCTGATTATTGCCACATATTATTTCACTATGTATATTATCCCACAAATCAGAGACTCATCCATATTCCACATCCCTCAGCCAGCTCCGTCTTGAATAAAGAGTGGAGGCTACCTACCCCAGCATGCTATGTTTCTCCTTCATCTGAGCAGAAGGCCAAAGACTTGTTTTCTATAGTTTTCTCCTTTTTACAAAAAGGATATTTTAAACAAATTTAAACTAGTTTAATTTAAATTAATTAAGCTATTATTTTAAACTAGTAATTTAAATTATTATAATTAATTTGCACCAAACAGAATATAACCTAGCATTTCAGAATCTTTCTAAAATTTTAGTGTCAGACACAGTCAGGTGTTTTTAGGACACTCATCATCAGTTAATTCTTCACATATGGAATTTTCGCCTTGCCAGAAACAGATGAGTACAGAACAAATGAAAAGTTTAGAATGAAAATACTGTACCCAACACCCTGTATCCCTCTTCTCTAGATACAGAAGTTCTGTATATGGATTGGACTTCTGTCCCATTTTTACTCCTTGGGCTTGGAGGTGTATAAATTTCAAGTCACGTGACACTAGAAATGGTTTAAAATGCAGTGAGGAAAAAGTGAGCTGAGGAAATCAAAGCACAGCAGCAGTTTTAAGATTGTTCATACTCAGAGCACACCAAACTCTTGAAGTTCTTCTTAGGTCAGAGTAATCAAGAATGTTACAAGTGTCTCTGAAACTGAACACTTGAAGCATAACAATTCTGCTTTGCTGATACTTTATAAGAAACTGGCATATGAATCCAAACACGGCAGACCAAATAAATAGGAAACTCGCAGTATGCTTTGAACAAGACTCATCATTTTCTTTGTGCCGTTCCCTTCCAGCGAAAAAATAGTGTTATAAACATCTCTGAAAGTGGAAGTTTATGTCACAAATCTTCGATGAAGTGGCAAAATTTAAAAAATGGTCACTCATTTCCTGACAACTAGAGTATTTTTCTAATATTGTCTTTTTTCTTACTGATGGACATTTAAAAATAATTGGAGGAAGTGGAAGGCAAGATTGAGGTAAATAGAGGTTGTAGATAATCCAGATGTGGATGTATAACACCATTAGCTCCTAGAAAATGTTTTACAGTGGTGCAGTTAAATATTCAATGTGCCTTTCAGAAGTAATTCATGCTTTAATAAAATTGGTGGCTCTTGCTTCATCACCTAGAACTACACTGATGTGTGTTCTCTTACCTGTCATTATGGCAAGTTTGGGTAACAAGGACGAAGAGCAGTGCAGATTTTACACTTTAAAAAGTGTTGAAGGTGAGGCCTATACTTGTGAGATTATGAGAAATCAGGAATTAAAACCCAACAACAATTTCTGGGTCATCTGTATGCAGTCTGTATTTACTCTACAGCAGGCAAAACAATTAAGATGGTCTTTATTAAAACCAACAGTATGAACAGTGTCTGAAAAAGTCCATGAAAATAGTGGCCCTTCAGCACACACAGTCTCCAAAGAGAACTAAGAACCTCACTTTGGTAATACTCATAGAGATATATTGATTATCAGGATTCCCTGAGAATAATTGTTTTCCTGAAGAGCAAGCATGGATAAATGTAAAATATAAATCATAATTTTAGCAAAAGCTTGGAATGATCCATGATTTACAAATGAATTTAAAAACAGTTGGGAGAGGAATAAGTAAACTCATATTCATACAACCGACTTCTCATTCCTCAGAACAATATGGCCAGAGCAGGCTAAGTCATAAGCTTTCTTTGTGGAGCTGTAGATAGTGTTGAAGCGTGAGATGGCCTGGGCAAAGTAGGCTGGCTGTCTTGCCCTTTTTGGCAATTCCTCAGGAATATTTCCATCCTTCTGAACCGTGTTACCCAGCTGCTCAAGTATCATCAGGAAGCCACTCTTGAGCTGCAAATGGAGCAAGCCGACAGGACTTAATGCACGAAAAAGTAAGGAACAATTGGGTTTGAATGTTAAGCTGGCAAAGGACCATTTGTCCTGTGCCTCAGGTCACCCCAGGAAGTGATGGAAACCATGTTTTGAGCCATTTCTCTGTTACAAACACAGGACACGTCTGTCGAGCCCTGAGGATTGGTGCTATGCCAGCATCGCCTATTCCTCCGCTGTTGGCAGAGCACTGCCAGGGGATCACAGTGCTGCAACTCAGTGCAAAATCAATCTTCTGTCTCTTAATTCTGTAGATAGCTAAAAAAGGCAGCAATATTGCTTGACCTGAGATGGTGAATCTGCCTGGATATCAGTGTTTGGGGAACAAACAAAAAAACGGTGGTAAGATCACTGAACCACCAGAATTAAACTGCTGTATTTCAGTCTCTGTCACTGAAAATCTAAATCCATCTGCTTGTCAGACATGAAAAACAGCTGCTGCTCTCATTTCAAGCAAGTGTTATGTGCCATCCTCCGAAGGACTTCTGGATTGCCTGCCTCATTCAAAATCATGGTGCTGCCTTTTAAATCCCCCATTTTCACCCTTTCTGGCCTTAGGAAAACAGAGGTGACATTTATCAATGGGAACAGTTTCATTGAATGCAGAACTAAAATAGAACACTTGAAAAATCAAGACCTGATCACATTGCAGAGCCTCCTACGTTGAGTCACAGAGTAATTTTAACCTAACCCAAGACCAGTGATGTTAGTTTCAGTTCCCTCTGCTGTTAAATGTCAGGTCATGTGAAATCCAGTCTGCCTTGTGCACTGTAAAACTCTTGATAAGAGGCCAAAATAAAAAGGATCACACTGAGACATGCCAATAGTCTGTCCAGCCCACTCTCTTGTCTCCAAGACCAGACATAACTTTAAGAGTTACATGAGGGCAGACATGCATAATACTGCTTTCTTTCCTCCAATTCATTTCAGCTCAGGTAATTGCCAGAGTCCCGGTTCTTTCAGCTTTTCATCTCATTCTCCACTGCCTCCAGTTTTGGAAGGCTTATTTATGGAAAAGGTTCATTACCCCCATGACAAGCAAAATCCTGTGCTCTACCTAAAACTTTTTTTTTTTTTTTAAAGTTTTTTAATTTTACAGGATATTTTGAGGGTTTGTTTCTTTTTTATTAGGATTAGAGAGATTTGTGAAAAGTTATTAAGATCACAGAAGGTCAGTCTCTACCAGAGCACTGAATTTTCTTCTTCATTGCATCTTACATTCTTCCCTTCTGTGCACATCACGTGTTTCAGGTCTTGAATACCAGAATAAAGTAGCGAGTTACTGCATAATAGAAACTTACCGCTTTAGAACAAGTATTTTGTCATATGATCTCAGCATTTTAAAAGTTAAATTTGCCTGCAATAAACTTGTTTGCATCTTTGCAGTAAGATCAGCTCAGCACAGGCACCTTCCTGCAAACATAAACAGAGGCACTCTAAAACCACTGGTAAAAGTTCAGCGTAGCTTTTAATCATTAAAACTTACAGGTACTCAGGAAATAACCTACTCTAAAATGAAACAGATTTTAGAATGGTTCCAGTCAATGTAATCAGGGGGATTTGGGCACAGAATCCCATGTCTCCCTGGCACTCCACCTCCCACACTGCTCCTCAACCCTGAGAGCAGCATTTCAGCAGTGCTCCCAGAGGTTTTGAAGGCTAGGTGTGTTTGCATCACAAGCTTTTCTGAGACAGGGACTAAACTATATTCTCTTAACAATGCTGTTCAAGGTTACTTCAACTCAGGGCTCACATAGTGCTTAGTCACTGCTAGTGGCCTTTGCTCAGATGGAGGATGCGCACAGAAACATCCACTAGCAAAAACTCAGATTAGAAGGTTTGGGAGGTACATACCTGCATGGTGTCAAGCGTGACATGTCACACTATCTTGCTAACCTGTGTCTTCATTGTATTTTGCAAGTCAGTGTCACTATGAGTCTTCACCCTGAAGCAAGGGTGAGCATATGCATGAGCCTGTCACAACACACGTTACTTTTCTGCAGGGGAAACAAGTTATCCGCAGAGAAATGTGTGTACTATAATCTGCTTTGACGCAAGGGATTTACTTTGTCCCACTCAAACACGTTTGCCCATTTACATTTTAAAAATTGCGGCCTTCAAAATGTTATCGCAACA
Source organism: Cuculus canorus (assembly GCF_017976375.1). NCBI lineage: Eukaryota > Metazoa > Chordata > Aves > Cuculiformes > Cuculidae > Cuculus > Cuculus canorus. Next base: position 116,022,198 of record NC_071401.1, on the reverse strand, counting down.
CTGCAGGATTCTTTCACCTTGGCAGACAGCGAGGCTTCTCACACATAAATGAATGGCTTAGTGGTTTTATTGTGCTAAGCTAAACTAAGCACTTAACTCATTAATTCATCTCCACTACTTGTATTAAGGAAGTTCTATTTTAAATGAGATATACCTCTTTTTTTTTCCTCCCACAAACATTTAGACAGTCTCTTCTTTACCCAAAGCTTGTTAGTCATAGCTAGCACAGCTCTAGAAGCCAGAGCGCGTTTTTTTTTTTCACGTTGCCAGAATTTTCATTAACTTCTTCACAGTTAAAGAGCTTCCGTTTGGCATGGCCTCTGAAAGTCGTATTACTACAAGTACACAGAAGATTGCTATGTTGATCAGGGTATCTTAGCCATACTTGTAATGTTTTAGTGTGCCTTAGAGCAAACTCTTGTTTATTGAAACAAGATACACAATTAATTTGTCAAGAAACATGGAGCTGCACAATGGGTTTAACCTTACTAAATGCCTGGTAGCTCAGAATAATTCTGAAATCCTCAAGAAGTAAATCAAAGATACACAGCCCTACTGCAACAGTTCCTGCAGTACTAATGCTGTTGGGGAACCGGTGCTGTTGGCCTACAGACATGTGTAAGCCTATTGCTCTGCTCAGAACAGAAGTCTAGGAGTTTTCTGTTTTACTGAGAGGGGAAGAGGCAATGTTGCTAATGTGAGGATGGAAGAAAATGCTGTAGACATGCAAAAAAAATGACCTTTTTTTCCATTATAGGACGGCATCAAAACATGTAGACAAAGATCTTGGGAATATAGAAGAAAACAAAAAATTAGAAGAAAACAATCATAAATCTGAAACTTAAGAGAAAACGTGTCAGTTACCGTTGCAGGTAAGTGTTTCATACTGCAGTATTTAACATCTCTTTGTACACCGTTTCTCTCCAGCAATCACAGTGGTGTCTTGGATGGAGTCCATTGCTCACCTTCTAGCCATTAGGCAGTGGAGTAATTTTAAGTGGTGCAGTGTTAGGACAGACAGACTCAAGCCCCTGGCCAATTAAGAATTCATACCTGCATATGGCCATATTAAAGAAGCCTTACATTTAGACAATTTAGTACTTGGCTTTATATTAATCTACATACTTGGGAAAATGTAAACACAAATTTGCATAATATATCACTGTGGTATATATATGTGTGTGTTTGTGTGTGTGAATGTATGTATATGAAAAGTATGCTTAAGTATAGTTTAGAAGGTCTTGAGTTATGACTTGAAATAACAGGAACCTTATTCCCTTACTGGAAGCAACACTTTCTAAGTCTTTGGTCAGCTTTATTCATCATCACTGTGAGAGTCATGAAAGTTAGAACAAAATCATTCTTTTACTCAAGATTTAACATAGTCATACTATTATCGATTTTATCCTGGACAGGGATGCTGTCTATTAAGTTAGTAGCAATGCAACAAGTATGACAGTTTCTTAAACTGAGATCTATGTAAAATAAACTCTGTACAAATAATTAGGCAGATGCAGAATTTCTGTAAGGAATTGCAGGAGCATTACAGAGCACCAACAGCACCATCCAGTGTTCACATATATATACACCACTGCTACGTGTGCGCCACTGCTGTTTCTCTCCCCTTCATACCCAATGTAGATTTGGACCGCTTTTCTTGCCAATGAAGGCCATTTTAAATGAACACTGTGGTACAACAGTGTGGAGAATAGCTAACTACATTGAGGTTTCTTGAGTTTAGTCATCAACTCTTCTGAAAAATGACAGTAGTAAGAGTTCAGTGCTGGTGCATTTAGATAAGGAGATATTTGTTTAAATAAGAAGGACTATCTTTAGTAATAACTTTAATATGTTAGTATTGTTTGAAATTGTAAAGTACAAGGCACTATTTTTGCAATAATTACTTGGAATTCACTAGGCAGGGTGATTTTGCAGTACAGAAAGAAATGGAGCATTGTGGTATGCACTTCTTTACTAGTTTGAAAGAGAGAGTTGGGAATGCCAAAATTCTGCCCTAGGAATGATTTAAAAGTGGAAGATAAGTCTGGATTTTGAAAAAGTTGCACTGTAAATACCCAGCATCTCTCCTACAATTCTGTGGGAAATTCTATAATCTTTTTTGGGTAGGACTTGTTTTGTTTTTTTTTTTTTTCCTATGCTTGATACCTTCTGCAACATTGCAATATTGAGGTGACTAGATGGAGCTGAAGTTAGCTGAGTGCATTTATTGAACACAAGAGTTCAAATAACATTGTGTGCCTTCAGCACACTCTAATTATTTTATTTTGTCAGATCAATAGATCTACATAAAAGGAAGCTTATCCGTAAATCCATTACTTACCAGATAAACTTACTGGATTTACCAGGAACAATATTGCAATAGCTATTCTTGTCATGAAAGAAAGTATTTTTGTCATTGAAAGACAGAAGAAAGTACTATCCATGTAGCTGTTTTTTAGAAGGTTCGATACTGAGTAATGTTGGTTAACATATTTTAAAATGTTTAACTGGCTTTGTCTTTCATATTTTCAGAGAATACATATAGACCAATTGAAGCATGAACGTGGATTGTATTTAAACATATACAAAGAAATGACAGCCATTCATGGTTCAAGTATTAAACAGATCATACTACCAAGTTTTCAGAGGATTTTAGACACAATTATCTCAAGCTAAAAAAAAAACCCCACAAACTAATTTTGGCAATAGCCATGATAATAGGTCACCATGTTGTGTTCTGTTTGAAATATTTTTTGTAAATGTCTGCACTGAAGATTTCTTTTTGTTTGCCTTTATGTAAATTTTTTACGTAGCTATTTTTATACACTGTAAGGCTTTGTTCTGGGAGTTGCTGTTAATCTGATGTATAGTGTAATGGTTTTATTTCAATTGTTTTTATGACACCCTTTGAGCAGGTACATGTCTAATTCTGATTGCTATCAGTGAAGCCTCTGTTATGTAGCGAGTACCTAGAGTGTAAGATTGTCTTAAAGGAAAATGTCAAAATCCTTTTTGTTCTTTGAAATCACAGTAAAAAGAAAGAGTGAGAGCTGTGACAAGAATAAGTTGTTAATAAAAGTGAATGTTTGAAAAAAAACATGCAAAGCTAAATAGTCAGAAAGGGAATAAAGAGTTTCCATGAGAAGGCTGGATATCGAGCAAGGAACACAAAAATTCCTAGCCTACATGTAGACGGTGGCTAATCATCTTCTTCTAGGGCAAATCACACATTTTATTGATACGTTATCAGCGTCTTTCATGTTAGAATTAAAATAAGGAACTGGAATGCTGGATTGATTTTGATTCCTTTATGTTATCTGCTGCCTTAAAGTACTGTACATTTTCTTCATTTCAAAAAGACACCAATCAGATTTGATTTTTTTTTTAAAAAGTGGTCATATCAAAGCTGCATTTTTTTCCACAAAAATAGAATATATATATATTTTTTGTGTGTTTTTGTTAACTATGCTACAGATATTGAATGCACCTTGAGATAATTTTAGTGTTTTTAACTGGTACCTAATTTATCAAACAGTACATATAATTGTAACAATGAAATGTCTATGTATCTTTAGTTAATTCAAGTTTGTAACTTTATAAACATGTTTTATGCTTGAGGGAATTTTTAGAATGGTACTGATAAGAAAATGTTTTAGGATAAATGGTCAATAGAAAGTTGTACTTAAGGAAGAAGAGTTTCACCTTATGTGGGAGGTTGATTTCTGGAAGATAGTAACAGGCAGCTTTGCTGGAGAGAAACAGTAGAGTAAGCAGAACATCAGGTTTCCATTTACAAGTATCCAGGGAAAAAGTAAGTTTTTATAGACTGGTAGGCAAAAATAAATAATTAAATAAAAGAAAAAGATGGACGTTAGGAAATGTATTTTGCCACTTTTGCATTATTTAGGGGGAAGAAAACTGTTACTTGTAAATTTGTAAAATGTTAAATGTCTGGGCGGTAGTGACTGATGTCTTAATAAAAGCTTCCTGTAGTGCATTGGCATGGATTAAATACATAAGATGTCCTATAAACTCTATGCTGTATAAAATATTAGAAGGAAATCCTGTTATATGCCTCTAAACTTTGATTTGTTACTGTTTTATTTGGCAAAAAAAAATTATAATCTTGGTCAATATTTAAACCAAAGTAAAATGGGGGAAAAAAAACCAAAGCAATTGGTTTTGCATGGCTAAGCCATTCTGTTATCTCTGTAAATATTGTGATTTTTTTCTTTTTAGAATTTTGTTAAAAAAATTCTAAAATTTTTAAACACCTGTTTTTCCAAAATAAAACGTGAACACACAAAAAATTACTTTATATACAAATATATCTTTTTCTTTTGGTGCAAGAACACTGCCAAGTGATACACATTTTTTAAAAAAATGCGCAGTGGGCGTGACTCTAAACAGGAAAAGTTGTAAAAAGAATCCTGTGAAGGAGTGTGTAAGCATCACCTGCCTTTGTTTATAACACTACCGATAGTTCTTAAATGCAGAAAAGAAACCTCCAAAGATCTTAAGGGAAAGCATAGGGAAGGGCTGAAAATTTTCATACCACTGTCTGAGGAACACAGGGGAGAGGAAAAAAAGTGCTTCGACTTCCACAGCTACAAAAAAAGGAATAAAACCAACTCCTCACCTTTTGGGATTCTGCTAGATCTCCTATGCACTTTAAATCATCAGTCCTGGGAGCTGGGTTTTTCACTGCTCCGAGTTTGCTATAGGAACGTTTCAAGAACCAAGAGTGCAAAAGAATTAATGTTTCTATCCATGCCTAAACAACAATAAAACTGAAGTATGTCTTCACTTATTTGTCTGAGATGTCAGTTTACAAGGACGTATGTGAGCGCGAGGCAGGGTGCTTACTTACCTAGAGCTTGCGCTGCAAATGAGTCTCCATGAAGCCTGGCTGGGATGAAAAGTTCCATAAAGCCCAAGGAGCTTGGTGGGGTTGTGTGGGCCTTCTCGTGGACCTGAGGGTCAGGGCTCAGAGAGCATAAGCATTCACTCAGAGAAAAGCATGTGCCTGGTAGGCACGCAGAACCTTCCAAAAGTTCATCATGCAGGTCTCCACTTGTGACCTGGTTAAAAAAAATACCCTAGCAGTGAATCTTAACGTCTGATTTGGTACATTGCTCTGGAGTCCAACTTCATTCCGTTTACTACATAGGGAAGGAAAAACATATTCCTATAAATGGTTTTAAAGCATGACAAGAAGTCGGAGAGCGACGATTCTGTTGTTTTAAGGTTGGGGAATTAAAGATAGTTTATGATGTCCGTTCAAGGCTGTATAGAAAACTGCCTCTGAGCTTCAAACAGCTTTGTCTGCATGTTGCAAAGGCAGGACCATGCAGAAATACCGCATGGGCTTCCCAAGCAACTGTGGAAGTCACCAAAAGCACTAATACCCAAGCTATAGCTCTACTGCAGTTGATATGAGCCACTAGTTAGTACCACACTTGCACAGAAAAAAAGCTCTTTGGCTCAACACAACAAAAAGCAAAGTATCAGGGAAATTTTGTACTGGTTTTAAGTGCTACAAACCAGCATCTGTTCTAGGGCTTTACCGTACCTACAGCTAATGCTCTGCTGGGGCTAGCAGCTGGTCAGAGCCTTAGCTACTGTTAAATGCTTACTGGACCGCTTGCCAGAGAAACAAACAATCCACACCTGCTCCTTTATATTATCAACTACTTGCCAACATCAACCCAGCACTACAGATGGTTTAGGCAATATGTTACACCTTATTCTGGATAGAGACTTTTCATTCTGTCATGTTTTAAAATACATACAAAAATAGGTAATTCTAAATTCTATATGGATTATTACTTGAACATTCTGAGATACTAACATGAGTTTTATCCATATTGGTACTATCTCATAGAGACAGATCAAAAAATGAATAAATGTAAATTTGTTGTCTGAAGTAAGATAAATTTCTTTAGGGAACATTGATATACACGTAATATCCTCAGCTGCTGGCTGTTGCAGTTAAATCTGATTTATTTGTAGGACCATGTGTAGCTAGATACCTTCCTGTTGATTTCGTGTTTAGACAGCCATATGTATGTAATTACCTCAGCTAAGATTAAGCAGTGACATGAGATGAGGTCGTGAGCTCCTGTGTCAACTACATCTGTGCATCTGTCTTCTGGACGTGCTTTTGGCTTGAATGCATCTCTCCATCCAGGTCTCTGTTTCCAAGAATTGCCCGATATTGTTTTTTCAAACAGAATTCACCTCTAGGCAAAAGAAGATGGAGGCAACACAGGTGGTATGTTAACAACTTCTGGTTATGTGCATCTCCTAGCACCTGAAGGGCTGTCACATTGTTCTGGAAAAGGGTAGCGTCCTCAAGCTGGCATAATTCAGAGCTCAGCAAGGCTGGCTTCAGCATTCCCCTACAACAGTCTGACAGGGAGTGAACGTATTCCTTTATTACAGAAGGAGGCTAGGAAGGGAGCTAGACAGGCTGCAAACAGATGAACAAACCAACCCACCACCCACACCTTAACTGTGTATGCTTCATGTACAGTGCAGCACACTCTTAATAATCATTTGCTATATATCACGTTATCAGAGAATTAGGAAATAAGCTTATTACTTATTATAATATTACGCCAATTTTTAAAATAGGACTAGCTCCATCCACCCAGCCATTCACAGTTCTTTAAATGTCCTCTAATTCGTACATTTTTCTCATTTACATTCTAAACAGAGACATTTATTCTGTTCACAGCAAGGCATTCACTTTGATGTAATAATGAATTTTGGCTTGAAAAGGTAGAGCCTGACAAATTATTATGAAATTTTATTCCTTAGTAAGAAAACAGTAATGTGCCTCTCTCATCACATGCATACCCCAAATGTTTTTCCTGCTCTCATGTTCCACATGATGATACAGCTAAGGCTTCTGTAGTCCTCCGTTCCTTATCCTAGTGCTCATTTTCATATCTCCTGTGCTATATAGAATGATTATCTGCTGCCTTTCACCATCATTTATTTACTCGTAGGATATGTAGTTCAGAAATGTCAAAGCCACCTTGAGATAAATACCAGCAGTTTTAACACAGTCAGAAATATAAATGGGCTGTGAAACAGGAAAAAAATAGCAACATGCCCAGCTTCCCATATTTGGACTTTTACATGTTTGTATCCATTGTTTTGGAGTCCCTTCAGTTTTCCCATTTTGGAAAAACTGCACAAAATCTAATTCAGACTACAAAAGCTCAGCTGTAATACCATAACATATACCTATAGCACTGATGTGCCTAAGCCTTTTAAGGTTTTTTTTTGGCTGACCCTTTTCCTATCACTTGTACAACTAGAAATAATGTTAAATAAATAGCATTAGGAATCTGTGTACTGGAACACCAGCACAAGTTTCATGATTAAGAATGTAATCTTTTCCATATATTTTGGTCCATGTAGTTGTGATGCAAGGATTTATTGCAGGCTATCCAGCCCTGCACTGGAGAGAGAGCAGAGGGAAACAAGTAACATCCTATTGCTCTAAGAAGTAACAGATTAAATTCTGTTTAAATATAGTCATTTCCACCCATTTACTTTTTCTACGAAACAGCTACCCCCCCTTCAATACATACCTACTTCAACCTTGCTCAGAAACGCTCTCTATGTAGTTAAGCTTATACTAAAATCCAGAACAGGAGCAATGCTTATCTCTGAGTTTAAACTCACTTCATCTTAATCCTTTTTACTCTTGATATTCTCACTGGACCACTCAAGTAAACATGTGCATAGGTACATCACTGATGACAAATTTGTTCTCTCCAGAGACAGCAAATACAAATTCAGATTGTGTTGTAAGTGTTCAATAATGTCTGCACACCAGATCCAAGATTCCATTAGTATCTGCATCCATCACAAGAGAAGCTAGGCTAGCATGGACGGCAGAATACATCTCAAAGGAAGAATATAATTGAATCTAAATTCATGAAATGAAATGAATTGAAGAAACAAATAAAGGGTCCTATAGACAAAGTACTTCCACAAACTCATTTTCAGTGATGTTAGTATAAAACCCTCTCTCTGTTTTTAAAAGATCACACTCATTTCCATGAGTTTAAGGAAGTAAATAGACATAACAAAGAACTGGCCAAAGTGACTGCCCTTCCTAAACAAAAAGAAACAGGATATGGAAATCAGATCAGACAGACTTTCTGTTAAATTTGAGTAAGCAATATTACCAATGTGTGGACTAATGTAGTTCCAATTGTGTTCAATGTCCTAACCCCCAACTTGCTGCACCTTCAAGTAATCCATTTTGTAGTGTAGTCTGAGTTTGATGCACGTCTTCTGCATAGTGATGGGTCTCAGATTTTCCTAATCCAAAATGTATCAGGAGCAACTGTGGAAATTTTTACACATACTACAGGTTGAGTAGGAAATGCAAGTTTGGCAACAAAAGCCAACAGTCAGGAACCCTTCAGAAAGTAACATTTGCGTACCACTTCGTATCACTATCTGTGCCTGAAAGAAAAATAAATCATTTGGTCATTGAAAAAAAGGACTAGGGAGAGAAAGGAGGAGTTAAATTGCCAGTAAATAGGAGCATAATTCGCTATAAGCTATCTTTAGCGACAGGTAAATCTCTTTCAAGTGCAGAGGGCTTTTTTTAAAAAAAATAAGGCAAGAAAAGAAGCTGAGATGAGAATGTTGCTGTGCTCACTGTACTCCAAGGATGTAGTCCTTTGACAGGTGTAGCACTCTGGTCCAATGCTATGTCTATGGTACTCTCTGGAGTCATTATTCAAACATTCGCTCTCCCCTCTTTATGCACATGCTTTTCTACATTTATACTAGCTGAAAGGTGCTAATAATAGCTATCAAGAAGAATGGATCTGGATTCCAAGGCAGTAAAAGTTGCCCTCTGTAAAGCTGCTAGCCTTAATGGCCATCTTTAGCTCCAACAGAAGCAGCCATCACTTGTGTTTGTATAGCTCCAGAGAGGGAGCAATCTATAGTATTAGGCAGAAGTAGATTCAACTAATTAACAAATCCATCTAGTTCCAGTTGCAGCAGAACCGAATTTTAAAAACTGAAAAGTAACTTCAACCATTACATAAAGCGTACAGAGAGATGGCATTAAGCAGGATATACTTTCTTCTGAAGATTTAAGGAAGGTCTAATGGCTGAACCAGCAGAAGCACCTGAAGCAGAACTTTTTGAAGCACTAATCCAACCTCAACATAGCAGTAGGTACCAAGAGAACTTGTTAAATATTTGCGGTTCTCTAACGACTACAATTCAACTCAGAGTTCAGAGATGAACTGAAAGGAAAAAAATTCTTGTTATTTGTGAAAATTGTCAGGCTGGACAGGATAAGCCTTTTCAACTATAAGAGATACGATGACCAAACCAAAACAGCTCAGCTTCCTCACTAAACATAATACTGCTTTTATTATAATTCAGCTTTCAATGCAAGAAACTTTTACATAAATTTACATGAGGAAAAGTATTCAAATGCATTTTAAGGTATTATTAACTAATAAACCTTTCAAAAACGATATTTTAATGCACTCAGTTCTTTCATCCAACTATATCTTCACAAAAGACATGATTATAATAAGTAATCTGGCATAAAAATGCATTACTCACCATCTCTAATAAACCCACTTGAAATACGAGGCATGGCCATTTGTTGCTGTCTGGCTGCATAGAAGAGACACAACTGAAGGAACAGTGAACATAGCTGTATCAAAAAGCAAAGGCAAGAGAATATCTAAGTGGGAAAACAGCCTCTGTGTTTCTACCACTCTGGAGAGAATTTTGGTGGGAAGATGTCACAAATAGCACTCCCAGTTTCTATTACTGGTGCTCATTCATATGGGAAACACACTAAATTTGGCTAATTCAAAAACTAATACAGCAGGACAGAGGTTTTGAGAGAGAAAATGCCAGAAATCAAGAAATCAAGATGGAACAAATAATGGAATTACTCATAAAACATAAAGCTTACCAAGATTCATTAGAAAAGATCCAAAGGAAATTAAATCAGGAATGGGAATTTTCTTAAAAAGAAGCCAAAATAACATATATGGATTTCACGGGAAGAAAAAAGAAACAGGCTACCCAGAAAAAAACCCCAAACACAAACCTGTCTGCAATGGCAGCTATAAAGCATATAAATAGATTGGGAAAGCTGATTATAACGTTCCAAGTAAAAATTCACACATATGCACCCCTGTCCACAACAGGTACCATAAGTTTAATCTATGGAACCAAAATATGAGACCAACACAATTTTGACCGTGCAGGAGCTAATGAGCTATGGCTGGGAGTAAAAGAGCTTTTAAAGTAAACACATCATTCTTTAAGGAAGAATTCAAAAGGTTGTAGACTACTATGGAGGACAGCCTAAGCAGAGGAGAAATCAGACTGCTATTTAAGTTACATTTACAGCAGTTCCTGACTGTCCCAGGTTCTACAAAGACACAGTTGTGCAAAGTCTGATTTCAAAAGAATTACCTGCTAGGTTGTTGCTTCAGCACTCTCCTTCTTTACATTACAGGCTTGAGACATAACTGGTAGGGACTGTAACACTTATTGATTAATCAACATATTACTAATAATTAATAAATCAAATAACCTAAAAAAACTAACAAACAGACTACTGTTATCCATGTATGTTATATGGCTTGCTGTTACACACAGCTACAAAGCTACTCTTTAGGATTATTAAACCCTATTAGCTACACACAGCTACTACTGAAATACAAATCCTTCTAGTTTCTTTCCCCAGACCATTTAACATTTAGGTGCAAATAATTCCACTTCATTCTATCCTCCTACACCAGGCCTTTTCAAAGCAGACTCAATAGGTAGTGTAGCAAATTTTCTCAAGGGTTCTGTCCAACATCCTTACGGCCGTGATGCTGTGGGATAGTTATGCTACCATCTAAAGAATTTCATATTCTTACTGCTACAAAATCTGCTTCTGTTTGTTCTTTACCTGATTTTTATCTTACCTCTAGTTTGTCCATTTCTGAACCCACCTTTTTTGGTCCCTTTGTACCTGTCTATCTCCAGCCAGTCTCTTCTCAAATGAACAACCTGTTTCTAATTACTTTTCAAGTGGTGTCAGTTCTGATAGATTTGTACCCAATGTGAGTGCTTTTTGTATAAGTACCGAGGCAATTTCAGCTTTATCTAGTATTCCTACAGATAGTTTACTGTGGGTGACCTTGCAAGCCAAACTCACCTTCAGCTGCCTGGTTCACACTGGTTACCTTTAGCTTACAAGCCTTCTTAAGAACCTTCTCTCTACTTGAGTCTTGATACCACTACCTGGTTCCACTTCAGTAGAAGCACTCTCCTATTCTCCACACGAAGACTGTGCACATGACAGCAATTTGTTTTTCCTTTCCCATACCTACTCCGCACCACCCTGCTCTATGTTAACTCATGGAGTATAAAGCATTGTCCTTGAGGTGTGCTTTGGAAAATCTGCAGGTTTCCTGTAGAGACCTCAGAACACAAGACCTATAATTCCAGCAGAACATTTTGGTCCCTCCCACAGGTTAACTCAAATTGTTCTGAGAGGATGAAATCCATAAAAGGTTACGGCTGAATGAGTAATTCATGCAATAGAAGTAGCTTAGCTGTAATGTAGCACAGAAAGTGAGTAGAATTAAATTTACATAGCTGAAATTCAAAGAAGTAGCAGAAATATTGTTTTGTTCCTGTCCTCTTACCCCCAAATAAAGTTAACAGAATGTTGTTAGCTATGCTAGGTATGGTTTTGTGGCAAAGCAATGCACTTGTGGAGAGAGAGCATGCAAAGCCAGTTGTACCAGTGCCTGAATTAATCAGCAGAAGCCAAGCTGACTGAGCAGAGAACTATGTTCGCCCTCTCACACCTCTGGTACCTGAGCTAGTATGAGTGAGCGTGCTTAGAGGAAGAAATTGTCCCCCTTCAACATATCTAGGGAAGTGGAAATTTTTACGTACAACTGAAAACATCACAGTTAACATTAACAGGTTTTTAACTGTTGACAGCAGACTTTATTAGCTGCAAATATCAAGCAGTCATCACAAACGTACCCGTCGGATCCCTAATCATTCTTGACAGCAGGTGAAATTTTGGGTTTCTTGAATTATGAGTCCTTCTTCCTTCACATCAGAAATAATTTCCTTCCAGTACAGTCTCAGCACCTGGAAAGCAAGGCAGAGTTAATAGGTTTCTTTTCCCCCTGCTGATGCTGAACAGCCTATGATTAATCACACTGTCACCAGATCCTATGCTGATGAGAAAAGTAAGCTAAGCATTATTTGTATTTCTAAATATATTAGGCTTCTACAATATGGTTTTAACAGTTGGCACACTGAATTTCTGTGACACTGGTTTGAATGGCAAAATGCCAACAGTTTAGTATGTGGAGATATACTAGCCATTTCTAAGCTCAGGCTCTACCAAAAGAATAATTCTTGTAATTTTCTCCTTTTCTTATAAAAATCTCTTCTCAGTGAAAACCCAAGCTCCAATAACGTTTCATTGGCAGTTGCTTCTTATATGTAACTATCCTGTTCAGAAGATGCAGGTGATACTGCTTGCTTTAATGCTTTCCAATGAGAAGGCTCAGCTGTAAGGACTGTTCAGAATTTTTTCAGCATTGAACCAGGCTGCAGTCTGTGATGGTTAGACATTTTTTATGTTCCTACATTCTGCAAGATAAAGCCTTGCACAACAGTGATCTCAGCGCCCTTCAGCTGGGACATCTGCCTTCCTAAGTTGTCACCTTAGGCAAAAAACAGCTACCTACCAGATTTTTCCAAGCATACAAGTTTTACCTTTTCCATTAAAGGCAAAGATTTCCCTATCCCCTTATTACTACTTTTAATTCTAATTAAATTATTTGATCGTCTTCTGCCTGGTTGTTGACTAAGTCCCAGCGCACATCCTATGTTATTTAGCAGTTGTCTCAAAGCTCTGCATCATGTTTGAAATCTCATGAGGAAATCAGAGACTTTAATTTTATTATAAGCTTCTCATTGAAAGCAGAACATCAGACTGAAGCTAATCTATTCTCTTGACACAGCAAGCTTCAAGCTTCTGGCTTACTCTTTCCTAATCGGAAGCCTAATCAAATTTTACTTGTTAATATGATCTGATTATTAACCTGCCCAGGAAGGAAACAATTTTTGCTGCCCATTATTCAAGTCAGGACTCTCCTGGGCACAGGGAAATCCAGACACTGCGAAGCGGTGTAAGGATCTGCTATCTTGCTTTGTTGGGGCGTCACCTCTTAAATAATGGTTAAAACAAGCCATGAATGAGCAGAAGCCCAGCAAGCATCATGCTTATGGAAAGGCAAAGGAGCTTCAAAAAAAAGGGCACTGCAGGCTCCACTTAGCATCTCCTACACTGGTCCCACTGTCGGGTGGATCTCAAAGTCTACCAGAATGGGGCATGTGTTGGATTACAGCCAACCATGTTACTTGCTTCCCCTGTGGGGCAAGGTTATTGCTGCTTCCTCTGCAGCCGGCAGCTAATACCTGACTGCCAGATGAGCTCCTTTGTGCTCTCCTGCCTCTCCATGCACTAAAGCATTGATAGAGATGTGCACCTGAAGGCAAGCAGCCTGTTGTTTTGCACCACAGCATGAGAGCTACTACTCTTTGGTACTCATCTGGCTGCGATGAGGTGGCCAGGGGTCAGGGACAAGGAGGAAACCTTTTTAAAAGAGCTTCTGGTGGGAGGAAATGCTACAGAGCAACAACATCAGATATGTCAGGGGGTAAAGGGGTGCAGGTGACAAAAAGCAAAGGAGGGAGGAATTCATTCCAGAAAATAAGGGAGAATTCTAAAACCTACAGAAAAGCTGGGGACTAGGAAAGGAGGAGAGAGGACAGCAGAGATCTGAAAGAGCACATTGAACATGCAAATTCACACAGAACAGAAAGAAAAAGGAAGACCTTTTTTCTCTTTTTCAAAAGAGGAATCAACACAGGACAAAGAAAGAGGCTGGGCAAACAGTAACAAACACCAGCAAGATAGCGAAACGCTACTGAGAAAGGATATGCCACTCTGTAAAGGACAGACAAGGAATAACACAAGGGGGAAAGGGACACGCTTTTTGAGATGATGGGAGATTCTCAACAGTTTGCTTTGTATAAGCACTATTAATAAATATTCTACACTGGAAATATACCCTAGATTCATACGTGCAAGCAAGCATTACAATAAAAAGGAGAGGAAAACTTGGAACAAATTGAAAAAAAGCATAGTGAATTCTACCTGGTGCCTCAAATTTCCATTGTGAGACACACGGAATGGATGAGGTGACTTTTTTGCACTCGTATTGGAGCACTGCTAATATTTGGAGATTGTGGGAGGGAGGGGAAGGGGTTTGAGCATTTCTGAAAAATGTGCACCTTTTCAGAACACAATCCCTCAAAAATGGGAACAGTAAGAGTGAAATAAATTATGACATGCTCCCCTCACCACGTAGAAATAAAGATAAGTTTTCAATACAAATTACTTAATTTTTCTTTTTTTTTCTTTTTGGAGGAGGAATGAGTAAACAAACCCATTTGATGATAGATGGATGTCAACAAGGATAGTTCAGAAGCAAAGTATTAGAAGTATTTGCAGTATTAATTACTGCAAATCTTAATGTGTTTAAAGCATATGGGGGTCATCTATCAAAATGAAAGCATGTTGTGATTGGAGAACCACATGAGGACAGGATACATCTTGCATTACAAGGGAGCTTTCCAAAATTGAAAACAACATACAGGGAAAAATGTCATTCCTTTGAGCTTTTACTGAAATCTTTAGACAACTTGTAATTAATATGCATGCATAATGACTTTAACTTGGTGGGTAATATCACTGTCATGTGCCTTTTTAAAACTTGGTAATTTTAATGCCATTTTTATTAATATGATTAATGCAAAACAGTTTGTGTAGATGTCAAGGAACAGAAGCAAATCAAAGTTAGCTGTCTGCTTCATTTAAATTCAGATTGCTGGGAAGGTATAGTGCTCTCTGACCTGAAATTTGGAAAGGAAAAAAAAAAACAACCTCAGAAAAACAGAACCATTACTTACTGAAGATGATTGAAAGTTGTAATCCATCTAATGGAACTAGTTCAACCATACTTTGGGACATAATCATACCTTCTGCAAAATACCAAGATAATGGATAAAGATTTCAAAGGAATTTTGATAAAAGATAATATTGTGCAGGCTGTAAAGGAGGTTTAGATTGACAAACACCTTCTAATAGTGAGCTAGAAAATTAGAGAGGCAGTTTAATCCACACTGCCTTGATTTAGGCTCATTAGATTCAGAAAGTACCACTAAAATGTGCGGCTGTCATTTATGAGAAATGAAACTTTCTTCTATAATTTGAGACCCTATTATAAATAAGCACATAATGTTGCAACTAAAGCTCAAGAAAAGAAGAGGCAGAAGTAGTTGGCATCTCTGAAAGCCAAGCCCATAGCGTCACAGATTAAAATCTTGAAGATCATTTTCTCTTGGCCAGAGTCCTTTGTTATTTAACTGCTATAGAACAGAGGTGATCCGAATGTGAGCTGCAAGTCTACATGTGGCTTACTGGGTTGACTAATATTCACCCTGCAGCACTGCTCCAAGTGGTCTCTTCTCCTGTAGTTGTACTCTCTCTCAAGATCACCATAGCTCCTCTACCCTCCCTTCTGCTGCCTGACATGGTGCAGGCACGGAGTAGATGTCTTGTGCATGCAAGCAATCCTGCAGAAAATCCAATTTCTCTTGTGTTTGCTACAATTGTGAAGAAGAATGCATGCATAGCAAGCCTTATATTTCAGGAACAGTTTTATTTCAAGGCTTATTACACGCATACAGTAAATCCTCTACATTGAGGAGGATGTGTCCTTCATGTCCTCCTGTGTGCACGCAGAACGGTGGATTGAGTGTGCGGGGGGATGGATTTTTTCAGAAAAGTTTCCGGGCAGGGCTGTATATATGCACAGAGCTTGGCCTGTGCAGCCAAGTGGCCTGTGCAGCCTGTTCAACTCAGTTCATTAGGAAGCTCCTTCAGAGGAGGATACAGTTAGGCCCTTTGCTTGATAGGATACACACTTCTAATAATACTTTGGTCAAAACAATTCTGAAGTCAAGAAGAGAAATCAGTATCCATATATTCAGCTAATTCTGAATTCTGATGGGAAAGTCTTCACAGAAAAACCTGACAGAACAATGAAACCAGTGCTGGAGTGAGAGTCCATACAGATGCTGACAAGCATTAGAGGTAGTGCATCAATACTGAGTCAGTAACCGGGTCAGACAGTCAAAGTTTGGAAAGAGCGTGCCTTTGGGTAAGGTTAACTTCACTGGATAGCCCATACTTTGGTGCTAAACCACCTTCAAAAGAGCTGTGTATCCACCTATCAACCAGTTCCTGGACTCTTTTTTTGCTGCTTGTTTCTTCTTTTATTAACAAAACCAGCCACAGCAGGAAGATTCTTTCTAGTTTCCTGCTTCCTCTCCCTCCTACCTGTCTACCTTTTGTCTGATCTCCAACTTGGAAAGCCTCCCGCCAGATAGTTTTTCTCTTGGTGGAAAGTGAAGCAAAAAGAAATCAGTCTTCCAGCACAAGCCTTTTTTTGACATTAAATTCCCTTCAAAGTATCTCAATAGCTATAAATCTCTCCTGCCAACTTTATATATTTGCCATAATATTATCCTTTATCTTCACTGCTGCTGCAATTCTGCCTCCTTTCCATCTTCAATCTTGCTTTATTTGATCATTGTCTCCTATTTGTTTTTGATCTCGTGGCAATAGATTTGGATAGTGATGTAACTTCCAGTTTTCCTTAAGCATGTGATTGGCACAGGTAATTAGACAAAAGGAGGAGGTGGCAATCCAAATTTTTTCTTGATCCACACACTCTCAAAAAAAAAAAAAATCCCAATTATATGCTAATAGCTGCATTTTCATTTTTTTTAAAAAAAGAAACCAACTCTGTTAATAACAAAGGGCCAAGGTCACCAGCTTAAGCCTGCTCCTGGAGAGGGCACATCACAGTGCCCCTCTACCCATTTCCTTATGAACTTTCCTGGTTCATGCTGGGTAAAGACTAAGGTAAGCATGGGGTCTGATGCAAGGAATAATACAGGAATTCTTGCACAGCCAGCAATTGCACTTCCCTCAATTTTGCAGTCTGGCTTCAAGTAAGAAGGAAACAGAATATCTTTGCCTGATAAAAGAAGTCATATTGGTGTTGCCTCAAACAATAGCCTTCATCTGGAGTCAACACACAACAGTGGTGGCCTGATCTGCAGTTGTACAACCCACACTATCCTACCACTCTTATCTTACAACAAACCACAACATGCCTTCTTCCCGAGACTCCCCTGAGAGACTAACTAAATTTGAGAGATCCTACATGTACACAACCCGAGACACCTGCAATCAAGACTTTTCACCTGTAGATTAGGAGTTACCATTTAGCACCACAGAGAGCACTGAAAAGATGATATGACAGCACCATACACGCATACAGAAAAATATGATTCTCACTGCCAAAGACTAAACCACTGACAAATTTAAAAGCTTAAGGTTCTCAACATTGCATTGTTATTTGACTGTCCGGACAAGAAATGACTGTACTTGGAGTTACAGAGCTGGCCAGGCAGCTAAAGGAAGCCAGGCACTTCAGAGGGGGCACAAACAGCTGATAGAAAACGAACAGATTCTAATGAGATAATTACTTACTAGGGAAGAGAGAAGGAGCAAGAAAGAAGCAAAGCATTACTGTCACTGAATGTTCCTAGGCAATAAATATTGTAAAAGAGGAAGTAGATCACCATGTGATACATCAGTATCTTGAGAGGGGCACAACGCCTCCTCAGCTGTGGTACTTCAGCTGCAATAACCAGCAAGGGTGAGAACATAACATTTCAAAACTTACTGAGGAAAGCCTTAACAGCAAAGGAATAGTTTCTTAATGAGCAAAGAAAAGGGATGAGGAAAGCTTAAAGAATCTATAAGAAGGTTTAAGATAATCCAAGAGAAAAATGTTAGGCATGAGACTTAAGAAATTGAGTGGAGACAACTAGCAGAACACCACAAGAAGGAAGCTGCGCAAGTACAATTCTAAAATGTGCATCTCCTTTCACTGAGAATGGAACCCAAAGACAGAATGGAGGTTCTAAGAAGGATCTTAAAGGCGTATAAAAGTGTGAAGAGTTCCCCCACTGCCACGTTTCAGCTGTTTACAAATTAAATTTAATTTCATTTCACAAACAGCTGCAAAAGTATCTCAACAGGGTACAAAATTTTTTATGGCTTGAAATTTCCATGCTACCTCTCACAGTTTTTGTTATAGAAGAAATATGGCCCATTGAGATATTTTTTTGCTTGTACTCCCCTACGTGGCTATTTTCTCAAATTTTCCCTCGTCTTATTTCTATTTCATACAACAATAGGGTAGTAGTATAGGTTTCTTCCTCACCCTAGAGGTAAGATTATTGTTACAGAACTTGGCTTTTTAGTCAGTATTCTTCATTTCTCCAGCATCTAGTTCAAGGGGGTTTTGTTTCGCCACTGTAGCAATAGCCTTTGTCCTTGATCAATTAAACAGCAAGAATGACAGCAACATATCTTTCACTTGTGTTTTCTCTCATCTCTCAAAGATGGCACTAAAAAAGTAAGCCAAACCCACTGCACTTAAATGTCAGCATTCTGACAATTTCTTCCTCATGGAGCTCTGTGTCTTTGGTGGGGGAGGGCAGAAAAAAAACCCTCAGCGGTTAGACTCCTGACTTCAAGGCAATAGAAGTTTGGTTGAAGAAAGATCAGAGTAGAATAAGAAGCAAAAGTTTGTTCCAATATATTAGGAAAAATGCTTAATAGAAACAAGATGTATATATTAACTAGAGTAAGTTTCTGTTGATGGCTTTAGCCCAGTTAATCAGCTTTTAATTGTCTTTCATTTCAAATCATAAGGTCTTTGGCATATGTACTTTACTTCTATATGTTTGATTTTTAAAACAATAGAACTGAGTCACATCAGTCATTAAGTGCTCAAACAAGGTATATTTAGAAATACACTTTATGCATTGAGCAGTCTCAGAGTCCTGGTATTTCAAAGTGAATAAACAAACTGACACCAATGTATATATATAATAAAATTTACACAACATCTAAGAGTGGTAAAATGACAATCACTGTATCAGGCCACAGGGATAAATATTACAGTTAGAGGAGAATTGATTTTTGTCCCTATAAAAAGTATGTACTGGCCGGTATGAGTGCCAAGACAAGGATGTTCAGCTCACAACTGAACAGAAAGGTAGATAGTGAAACATGCTTGTCTTCCTCTTAATATACACTGTTCCAGTAGTGTCTAGGAAACAACCTTTGCCCTGATACATCTCCAAAACCACATTCCTACATTGGTTACATAATGACAATTTTTTCTCTTTTCCTTCAGCTTCAATTTAACACTTTACTGAGCAATAAGATTTTACCTTCTTTCCTGCTATGCAGTTTCTCCTTCTCTTTTTATTTCCCCACCATTAATATGCAGAAACCATCCTTGTGCCACACAGGTCTTCCCTCCTCTTCCTCCTTAACACCACAGCAAGTCCTTAATGAGGAACATTTTTCTGAGACTCTATATTTCAGCTCAGAGGAAATGTAAACAACACTGCTGCTTGCATCAAAACCAAAATATCTGGATAAATAGGAAGATAACCTATCAATGAAAGGGAGAATACTTAAGAGAAAAAAACCCAGACTGTAGACACCCACATGATGAGGAGCCCTGTCCCTCGGCTCATGTGATTTTGTTTTCCCGGTACAGGAAGGCAAATGCCATTATTTTCACCAAACCATTGCACTTTCCATGACACCTACTGAACCCATTGTGGTTTGACTCTTCATTTAAACTGAACTGATCACATTTTTGCCTTTGCAAAATATTCCTAAATCACCAACGAGGGAGCTTGGAGAAACAATAAAACTGAACCCACAATGCTTTGTTCCATCAATTATAGTCTGGTCTATCTCCCATTGTTGACAGTTCAATTGTAGAAAGGGTAAATTTCTTATCTTCTAGATGGAACAAGGAATAGGTATTTTGCAGATTCCAGTTTGCTCCCTCTAGCATTGTGTGCAACACCAACCTCCCCTTTTAGAAGTGCGAATAAATGAACTACACTTATCAAGCGTTAATTTCAGTTATCATACAAATAAGATACAGCTATGCTTCTCAAGAAATAATATGCTCTTACAGCATAAAGAAAAGATCAGCAAAACGGCTGAGATTGTTTCTTAGAGACAATAACCATCTTCATATACTTCTTAATGCAATAACAAAGGGACGTTGCTTTACATCCATGCAATGTCTCCCTCTATCTAAGTGAGTTCCACTTTCACCACCCCTAAAAGAGCTTTCAAAATGTTTTGAAAACCGCATGCACCAAAGCTTGTGGAGCCTGCAATACCCTCCACCTCAAAGCAATCTGCTACAACTTTCATAAATAAAACAGGTACCCTCTTTTTAATGGGGCAAACACCTCAGAAACTGTGAATTTTGCTCAATAGATTTATTTTTTAAGAACTTCAGCATAAAGGATTGAAAAAAATTGTCAAACCCCCATCCAAAACTGCACAACCAAATATTCTGTTATTTCCTTTACCTGATAT
The DNA here is from genome assembly GCF_017976375.1 of Cuculus canorus. Taxonomy (NCBI): domain Eukaryota; kingdom Metazoa; phylum Chordata; class Aves; order Cuculiformes; family Cuculidae; genus Cuculus; species Cuculus canorus. Next base: position 116,001,536 of record NC_071401.1, on the reverse strand, counting down.
TTTTAGTTTCAGTCTCAAATTCCAATTTTTCTCTCAACTGAAAGGCAAGTCCTAGCAAGATTTCCTCCTACCAGGATATGGCTTTGTAAAATGGATCCCTTGGTCTGAATAAAGCCCAAGTCATTGATGCAAAAAAAGTGCCAGAGTCATAAGGACTTTCCCCTTCTTTCTTATTCTTTAATCCAAGAAAGCCCACTGTCGCTGCAGCTTCAAGTTAGCTGACACGCAGCCCAGAAATCAGGCAAGCATTTCTATGCTTATTATAGGCTGTTTTTTTCTGGGAGTCTCCCTCTCTCTACATGTTATTCAGTGGACATGCAAATGAAGTATTGTCCAATTTGTTCCCAAGTTTCTTACATAAATGCAGGAGTGCTGTCCTTTGTACATTTGCAAACTAGCCTACCAGCCTGGCTCACAAATTTCAGTAGCCTCTAGCCGTGTTTATGTATTTAAACTGACTGAAATACACATAAATTGCATTTTTTTGAGTGACAAAATTCACACAAGATTTACTAGTACTACAGAAAATAAAACTTGCACAGTTTAGAGACATCTCTCTAAATCTCTACAGTTTAGCGAGATTAAATACTATAGACGGACATAAAACTAGAAAGAGGGTGTCTCTCTCCCCTTTTCTGCCTTCTACACAGTGGAACCCCTGCCAAGGGCACCATTACAGAGTTTCTCTAGATAAATGTTTCGATTGTTATACTAATCAGTAGGTTTAGGTACACTGGTAATTTCAGGTGCACCAACTGAGAAATTTTTAAATTTCTGGACAATCAGGAAGTCACTTTTGAAACGGAACCATCTGAAAGTGAGATAATCCCAATTGCCCCCAAAATAATTGCATTATATTTGTGCAGCAAAAATTTTCAGCATGCCTGATGGCTGCATAATTGTTAGAGATGAACATAAAGCATAATCACAGCATGACTGCTCTGTAGATGGAAAATTATTTCCACTACTGCATTGAAAACTGAAACAGATTTCAATGTCAAGAAAAATAAAACCTAACCTTCCATTTCGAATAATATCCTTTTGCAAGTTCTGCACATAGGAAGAATGAATGTGTGAATGGACTGCATGCTGCTGGCACTCCATACAGGATAAAGTATAACCCTTAATGTTCTGGGAACTATCTGACCGGGTAAGGCTTAAACTGACAGTCCTGTAAAACACAATTCCAGCCCCTGTTATTTACATGTATTATGAGCCTCCCCGAAACTTAAAAGGAGATCCTCTGCTGCAGTAAGGTCTTGACATTTTCCAGGTTTAGCAGGTTCTCCAAACTGGGATCTGACACAAAACTGTTGGATGACAAATACAGATTTTCTTTGCTTAGCCATTCATTTGCAAGATGCTTAATTTTATGAATATTAATTTTAGATGATGCTAACTGCACTTTTTGTTATAATATAAAGAACAAACAAAAATCCCATTCTTTGTCTGAGGCTGTTAATTTAAAGCAGCATTAAATGGGATATTAAGTCCTATTATCTATCACCTTTTTTGTTTTAGCTAATCATGCTATTTACATTTCTCATTTACTTCTGATGGAAGAATGTTCATCAAGTGAACCATTTTCTTTCTTCTGTTTTTCATCAAGAATATTTCCTTCACCTGCTTTTGTAGGTACCTCAGTCACATCCCTCCTTCCCCTCTTTCCTCTGATAAAGCTCTTTACCTTGTCACTGACTTGCCACCAAGAGATAGAGAACAATGTCTTGTTCAAATAGCGTAGTGTTGGCATCATTTCAGAAACTATATGAAGAGCAGAAGTTTTCACAGGTGTTGATTAACTAAGAATAATTTAAAAAGTTAGACTACATGTAGCTCCTTCAAAGCCACATTTCAACATACACCTTGAAAAACATGGAAAAAAAGAGTACCTAACTAAAAAAAGAGTAACCTAAGAGTGTGCTAACTTCCAAAATCTGAAAATTGATTGATAAAAGCTTTTCCAACATAAAAATAAATAATAAATTTTATATTTTTATATATATATATATTAGTACTTCTCCTGAAGTCCCTTTCATCCCACAAAGACAGGTCACTAACAAATCAACCAACTAGGCCCCCTCACCACATCTCATACAGCCATCTTGACAGATGCTGTATCTTTGCTACAGTCTTGAAAGGGAGAAGACTAGACAGTCCCAAGAGGAATCTGGGTATTATTGTAATGGAGAGAGCTCAGATACAGTGATGATACAGTGCAAATCATACAAGGTCCCATAAGGGCAGATCACTGGAAAATAAATTTCAGCTCAACCAACCAAGAAAATCAATCCGCACTGCTAAGGTAGTTGGTACATCAACAGGAGCCTTCGTGTATTAGCTGTCAGTCCACGCTGCTGTACTTATCCCTAGCAAGAAATTAACCTTTGTCCTGTGCACCCCATTGCAAGAACTTTGTATACTTCGCGAGGCAATTTATATCAAACACTAAATAAGCATGGAAATGACACCGGTTTCAGGACAGGCTGATTTTTACAGCATTATGCTCATGGCACCAGACATGAATACAGAAAATTACATGGCCACATCACCTCTGAACGAAGCCGCAATTTTTATTTGGTCTCAGCCTCTTAGGAATTGTTATAGGCTGTAGTTAAAATGGGACCCAAGAGCCAGTTTGATGGCAGATTCACAGCCTACCTAGTGCCCTGGTCAGCCAGTATTTAACATCATAAAAACAAAGCACAGGTACAATTAAGATTCTGCCTCTTGTAATAACCTCAGAGATTGTTTACTCAGCAATGCTAATACATCAAAGCAGAGGATGCCAATGCCTGAAGACAAATCTGCTTCAAATCTGACCCAGCTTTGTTTATTGCTAAGAGCCTTCTGGCTAGGACTAAATCTCAACACAGATAGAAGAGCCTTGAAGGTCCTGCAAACCACCACATTAAAACACTGGCAAGAAAAAGAAAATAATAATAAGAACTGACTGAGCAGTTTGCTAGAGAAATTCAGAGCTGTGCCAGAGACCACAGCAAGGTGGGTGTGAAGAGTAGGAGTGTGAGGGTAAACACTAAAACAAGGGTATTAACTATGGTGCAGATCACCTACGAATGATACATAAAAGGAACGCAATGCCCTTTCTGTGTGACTATACTGTGTTGCAAACATTAGATTTCCCCCACTGCACTCCTGCGCACTACAACTCAAAAATTCCTTCCTCCACCCACACTCTGAAACACGGAAACATTTTTCTCAGATGTCAGACTTTTTTTTTTTTCCTTCTGCTTTTTGCAGTTTGCTCTTAACTTCTACCTGTCTTCTCTTACCTGAATCACTTACTTTCCTCTCACCATTTCCCCTTCACCTCCACTACCTAACCCCTCTTTCCATTACATTATTCCTGCTCTCTCAAAATAAATCATGGTTCTCGCACACCACCTTTACCACCTCATTGCTCACTCAGCTTGTACATTCTAAACCCTTCCCCCACCATCCAGCTGTCTTGTCTCTGGAGGATCTTTTTTGGATAGGTATTGTACATTTATATGAGACCTAATGCAAACAGTCCCATTTCTGTTAGATTTTGGGAAAACTAACAATGCATACTCTCCAGGCAGAAGCATGCAAAACGGGAACTCTCTATCTACACCCACGACCGTGTTAAAAGCTACATAATTATCGTCACAACAGAACTGTAGGCAGGTTACTTGACAAATGAATAAAGGTCCTTTGGAGGCCCTTGGTAGAATCATTCAGACTGTGTATTTTTACCTTTTCTGCGAGAATTTCCAAGCTACACAACACTTGTTTCTTTGACATCAAAGGCATGTAAATCTATCTTTTATCCCAGCCACTCAGTTACTTTTATGTGCAAGTGACTTCCCAAATGCATTGACACATCTTAAGAAAATTTATCTCTTGAACCTCCATCTCACTCAATATTAGAAGTAATCAAACATAATTGAGACTCTCCAAGCTACAAACCACATTTCTCGGACAAACTTCTTAACTCTCATATTGAGACATCTCAAGCACAAGGACTATTAGGAGAAGATGTCTTTATTGCTTGTTTTTTTCTTGCATCTCAGAAACAGACTAGGGATCTGCTGAAATAAGGAGTGGATTTTGTCTCTGTCCCTGACAAACAAATCATGAGAGCTGATTTCCATGCTAGGAAGGAAGCAGGAAAAAATGCCATTGATATTAACAAAGGAAACATGCTTGCTCACAGAATTCTGCATCCATTTGGACAACTGTGTTCACATTTGAATATTGCACATAAAACCTGTATCATGATTGAGACAGACAAGAGAAGCAGACCACTTATGAAGGATTACAGAAGAAAATAAAGAGATGTGGTCACAAGCTGAGATGGGAAACTAGTGCCTGTTATTACTGAGATGAAGGATGTACTGTTGGTTGATGTCACTGTGAAGAGCTTTAGAGCGGGAGAAAGAGAAGTGAAAACAGTCTGGGAGGGAACAGATGAAGATGCAAAATGATGCATCTGTTGTAGGACATAAACAGAGCTGAATCTGGCCTAAGCTGGGATATCTAAGTGAATATGATAATTTGAATTTTAGCGTATGAGCCTAGTTAATAAAGGTACCACTGATAACAGCCATAGGAAAAAAGACAAAGAATAAAAATTTTGAAATAATGGTCCAAGAATTCCGTATGGACCATATTGAATTGGTAATAAAGATAGAAACTTCAAGAGGAAAGACCTGTAAATCACATGTTCAAGCAAAATAATAGCTTCAGAAAACTATGCCAGCCACTACCTTGAGATATTTCTGAATGGTTGATGATGTAGACTTACTTTTGTACTGAATTTGAAATTCAGTTATATTTGATCAGCAAATTAAAAAAAGAAGTTCTCCTTAGGGTATTTGTTTCATTCTGGGCTAATGAAAACTAGCATTCACGCTACTCTGCCTAGGCAGCATTTATTATTATCAGCATCCTAATTATTACAGAGATGCATAGACGAAAGTTATCTGGTTTGTGGTAAATACATGCACCTCCCCAGCTATCCAGGCAGAACAATTTGCCTTTTACAACTCAGATGACCACAGCAGTTTGATTGTTCTGCAGATATCAGTTCAGCTATACAAAAGGAGATGATATTTTGCACAGGTAAATAACATACCTAGTTCTGAACTCTGCAGCCTGGCACCAGATAGAACTCTTCCACGCTTCACCAGACTAGCACAAACATACCTTTATGTCCTTTAAAAAACAAGATTATGAGCTCTAAAACAGGAGTGTTCCCACTTAAATCCTTATGAAGCTTTTGGTTGTTTTGCTAGCATCAAAAAAAAAATTGAGTAGAGTGCTATTTCACACTTTGCTCTGCTGCTAAGACCCTAGTAACCTGTTCTAAAACAATGCCTTTTAACAAACTTCTTGGAGAAGGACACAGTAATTGAAAACTGGAGTAATCTTACCAAATCAGAAGAGTAAAAATTAAAGAAATGGGCAGCTACAGACAAGCATATCAAACAGTTAATATCCCTACTTAGTAATGTGGCTAGTGACCTACATAATGGACAAGGATTTAACATAGACTGAAGAAAGTACCAGGAAAATCTCATCATTGAAAGTCTAATCTGACCTGCAGGGAATGGTGGTGTGCTTTAAATAGTAACAGCTGTATCATCATGCACAGCAGAAGGTTAGATTTTCCAAGCATTTTTAGAATGCTGGAATACAATAACAGAAAAAAAAAAAAGTTCTACACTACTAAAATATTTTTTTTTTTACATTGGGTACAATGCTTGAGAATGCAAATGCACAGGATGTTAAAGAAATACCAGTGTGAGCTTATTGTAACTTTCTCTATGAAAAAACCTACATAAATTAATGTACAGTCTGACTATACATTCACAACTTTAGAGTCCAAATATTTAATGATTATCATCTTTCTGCCATAAAACTAATCCATACAGATTGCAAAATTACTGCTATTTAAAAATTTTTGTAACTGGAATTTAGAAGTGAAGGGGGTATAAAGTGAATTTCTCAATGCAACAATTCACCTTATTTTGAAGTAAGACCTCATTTCTGTGGCTTAGAAAACAACAGTTCCCAAGGCCCCTACCCAGGATAGGCAATGTGAAAGATGATGATATTCAATATGAGAGACAGAGTCTTGAAAAATCACAGACCAACACAACATTCTGTTAACATTAATTTTATAAAATACCTTACAAGAACAGATAAAGAACTTGAGCTTACATAAGAACCAAAATTTAAAAAGAATGTTGAATAAAATATAAATTAATTGAACACGTCACTAAGTTTGCCACATGTTAGACAAGCTTACAAAAGGCATTTTCAGATAAAACAGTTATTTGAAAGAAAATCCTTCAAAATGGAAACTACTGAAGTCCTTTTTCAAGAAATCATTCCTAAAAGCGCTAAATTCCAGGTCAACAGGTAGTATCTGACTTGGCTTAGAATACGTTGTACATTTGTTTCAAAATTTGTCAAGCTCTAAGACATAAATTTAAATGCTTTCAGGTCAGAGTCAACAGTGCAAAGTAAAGCTTCAAGCTGAAAATGAGAGAAATACAACAGAAGAAATGATCCCGGTACAAAACTTCTTAAATTCACATTATAAATAAAACTGTGCCACATACACTTTTGAGATACTGAACATTAACAAATTTTACCAGTGGCCACTTTAAGGTTCCAGCCAAGTCATTAACATGGCCATTCATACTAAATTCACTTATTTTATCACAATTCCAGTTTTTTCTACTTGTTGTCTTTGGAAGAGAACCATGCTGCTGATGTCTCCTTACTCTGCTCAACTTCTGATCTAGCCAATTTGCTTAAAACGCAGTAATTCAGCCAAAAGAAGACAAGAGGTGAGGCCAACAGACATCAGTATGATGGTCTAAAGCCTGCAATGGCATTTACTTTGAAGAAATATGATAGCATATTTCCCAGCTTAACCAACTTTGTTCATTCAAGCACTCACTAAAATCAGCCTTCCTTAGTTATACATGTACATAACACACTGCCAGGCTCTAACCTTTGTCTTTCAAAGGTTAATATGTTTAGATAATGAGTTTAAAGAACTAGACTGTAGACAGATTAATTTATTTTAAGCCTATAAATTCCTGCAGAGTAAACATCAACACTCTAGCAAAGCAAATTTGCTCCATTTGACTTTAAAACTACTAACCAAAACAGGGTTTAAATAGTCTTCCTGTTCCACTATTTAGAACGCGTGTTATTAGCACACCCATTTAAAGATTAATGGAAGTCTTTTCAAGTTACCACTCAGAATATTGCTCATCAAGCTTTTTTTTTTTTTTTTTAACCTTAACCTATCATGCAGCAGTTCTGGCCTCTAATTGAAATATAAGGCTGTATTTATACTAAGCTTCTGCACAAAAAGGGGAAAATTAGGTTTCCATTACAATTCAAATTTTCAAAACTCAATCTGCAGATTGTTTCCTCATCCTTGTAAAGTGTTCTTTTTTCACTGTCATGGTTCCTATGCTGGCAGTTATGCTAGAACATCAATTAAATAATTCCAGTACCACCAGAGTGCTTAATTTAATAGCATGAATCATTTCGAATTTTTAGTTAGCTAAAATACTAGAGTAATGTTGTAAACAAATCAAATGAACAAGAGCATTCAAGACTGCACAAAGCTTTCCCTCAAACAGAGGAAAGATTAACTCGAACTGAAAAGCACAGAGTATAACCTCAAACAAAACTTCTCATAAGTTGTACTCAAGGACTGAACACTAAAGGAAGTTGCAAATGCCCTTTTCTAGAACAAATTCACTAATTTGCATAAATCAAAATAGAACAGCAGCTCTTCCCTATACCCTGAATTCTCCTCAACATCTTTTATCAATGAAGCAGATTAATGATATCCATACTATGCTTTGTGATGCTTCAAAATAATTTAATTAGTTTCAAGAATAATTTATTTAATTAGTTTCAAGAATAAGTTCTTTGATGAAACAACGGACTTTCAGATACCACAGTAACTTCTATCGGGTCTTTATTTTGAATCCTGCAATACAGCTATCTGCTGTTTTTAAAACAAATAAAAAAATCTTTAAAACAAAAATTGGCTGCTGAGATCTGATCCTGTAAGTGATTTAACTTTTACCACTTGATCTGAGTGAAGGAGAATACTGATAACTGAAAGGAAACAATAACTATATGCCTCACACTCTGTTCAGCACACTGAAAATTCTCCTATACTTGTCACATGTCAAAATGTGAAAAATATTCTAACGACCACATAGTTTTATCTTTTTAACAGTAAGAAAAGAAAAGCAGATTTTAAAATTTCCCCCCAAAAAACTCAAGAAAGCAGCAATCTTAAGAATTATTCTGGAAATATTCAAACTCTCAGCTTTGTGTACAGAGAAAAGTGTTGTCTTCTCTCTTTTCTGAAATTGGGAAGACTTTCAATTTGGCTTGCATCAATCTGGGCTCAAAAATGAAACAAAGCCTGGAGTATCACCAACCACATAAAGCAAAAATGTATTTTCACCTAAGCAGCTGGAAAGTGAGTGAATGAACTTGGGTATTAAACAAATACTTGAGAATAAAGAAGTGTACAGAGGAGGAGGTTAAAAAAGAACTTAGCAAAAAATATTGCTACAGTAGCATTAGGAATTAACAGTGCATCAAAGATTTAATGTTTCCATGTAAATATAAACTGATCCAAGCCACAATGAACCACAGGATAATCACTCAAACAAAAAAATTAACCGCATTCTACTTTACAGAAGTTAGAACTGGAATTTACCTGAACACCATTAATACGATTCAAAAAGACACCTTCTAGATTGGCATGTTTCAATTTACATAGGTCACAGAAAACAGGTGCCATTAGTATGTAATCCAAACACAGTATTATCATGAACATGGGGCAATCAAATACTCAAATTTGCAAGAGCTTTTACATATTAGAACTTGGTATCACTGCTGCATGAGGTGTTTTATTTGTTGGTTGGGATATTTTTGTGGAAACTGTGTATAAAAGACCTTGAGGATTACAAGGTCATGGAATTCATGTTAAACAGAAAGCTGCCCAACATTACCGTCAAAATACCTTTAAAAAGGCAGTTCATAGACAGAATAATACAATTTACATTCAGATACTTCCTCTCTCAAAAGCAAAGGAATCTCAGAAAAAAAAAAAATCAGTAGTGAAGGCCACATACTTTTTGCAATTGATGAGCTGAAATACAAAAAAACCCCAACAATTAAAGCATTTTGTAGGAAAAAAACCCAAACAACCTATAATCCAAACACGGAACTTCCTGAAAATGATGATGGTTGATGCAGTTGATGGGAGTGGTCAGCATTGAAACTGTTGGGAATGCTACAGCAGAACTGACCACAAATAACAAGGGAACAGGAACATAGTATAGGCATCAACTAGAAAACTGTAACTTGCCAACTTGTAAACAAGAAAAATCATTTCACAGATTAAAAGTTCTAGGGAAGTAAACTTCTTAAATTATTTTGTCAGTTCAACCCTGATTTAAAAAAGTATGGCTAGCAAAAATACATAAGCCTCAGCATATTTATAAGTCTTGATCAGAGCAGCCATGAGCCTTTGATAAACGGCTGGAAACAAACACCCTTCTATTAAGGATGAAAGAAAAATATTCCATTCTCTTCTTTCTCTCATTCCCCAATCCACACGTGTACATGTAGAATTCACATGCTCCAAGAAAATCTTGACGCTGCTATAGATTGAGGCGTGGGGAGACCGGTGGAGGAAAACAGACAAACTCTCTTAAAATACTACGGGCGACATCAACGTTATTCTGGGCAATTTCAAGTGCCCTCTTGACTTCTTCAAAGGAATAGCCCTCTCCCATAAGTTTTGCAATTTTTGCATCTACATTTTCCATGGAACTATCAGAGCTGTATGCTTTCCTGTGGTGTATTTCTGGTGCAGTCCTCCGAGGAAGTGGTTTAGGGGGCCTGGCTGGTGCTTGTGAACCATCTGTTTCAAATAAAAGAGACAGAAATCATTGTAAATTGGCTTACAATTGTGTTATAACTAGGTCAGTCCACATGAAGCACTTTTAAAAGTAAAATTGTAAAGAGACAAGAAGATATATTTTCATTTACTGATATATCTCATTTTAAAATTGAGACAGAAGCTGAATTTCTCAAAAACACCCAGAAAGGAAATAATGTAGTGAAATACTATTTTAATAATATGACACAGTCTGAATTATCCAAAGTTGGAAGAAAAATAAATACGATGAAACAGCAATAATGGTGAAAACAATCACTCAAAATTTTAAAGTCTCCACTCCCAACCCAGCATTTGAGAACTTTTTCTGAGTTTGTTAAAAAAAAAAAAACACCACCACAAACAACCAAACAAAACGAAAAAAAAACCAAAACCAACCCCAAAACCACAACCAAATTTGATCACAACTTTATTCAAGACCATAAGCTGTGCAAAAGAGATATCCAGCCAAATATGCCTGAGGGAGAAAAATCCTTCACTTATTGGTACATCTTGCAGATTTTGTTCAGTAAATTGCAGTTCATTTCATGCCTAGCAGCTACGCATAAATACAGAAGAAACTGGTTTCTCAAAGAAACCTCTACTGCAATTATTTTCAGTAGTGAGAACAGAACACAATCCCTCCCCCTCCAGTTCCTTCTTGGAAATATCTCCCCCTTCCTTCTCTTCTATTGAAAAGTTACCTTCACAGTTAATACTGGTGCTAAGAATCACGATGTGCTGCTGAAAAAAGCTAATATTCAGACTTGCTAATCTTCTCAGAGTCAAGAGTTTCGTGCTCAAGTAAACTTCGTACTTTACTGAAATGTCTTTATCCTCACTGACTCCACTAAGAAGCTTAAATACAAGCAGGCATACAGCAGAAAACACTTCTAAGAGCAAAGTATTTAAAAAAAAAAAAGTCTAATCCTTCAAAAAGGGGTTCTAAAAAGTTTCATCAAAACTGACTTTGATAGATAAATTAGAGGAACTTCTGGCTGTGATATTTCCTGTTTACTTGCACCGAGAGCAACGGCATTTTGCAGTCTTAAGTACTTCAGAGACAGTTTTTTAGCGATGAAAGAATGTTGTGTTTCATGTTTCTAGTATTGCTGTTACAACATGCTTCCTTATCATAACACTGGATAGAGAACTGTAATTCAACTGAGTGAATCAAACACTTCAGATGAATGAAAATAGTTCACAGTTGTGCACCTCTAACCCAGGTGTATTTTTCTCTCAACTTTGCTTCCACATTTTCCAATGAGGTTGTTGGTATAAAATTTAATTCAGTTTTTTAATTCATGGATGATAGGTAAACCATACTTTTAGACAAATGGGGATATTCATATAACAAATAGATGAGAATAATTTGATTAAAAATTTACAGTAGGGGGTTTAGATTAATTACTTTCTAATTCCATTGCTTATTTTCCTGGCAAATAGTTATGACACATCCCAACACAGTAAGGGCTCTTTCGTATTTCACTAAACATTCTAGTCAACACAACTGAAGTAGATCCACACCTCCTATGAAGGTACAAAAGATCCACGAAACGCACTGGTTTGAGAAAATAATTATAGCTCAGGAAACATGATTAATAACCGGAAACCAAATCAGAAATGAGGTCAAATTTCTTCTTTCACTCATTTTAGAAAACTCAAGGCTGTAACAGAAGAACATCCTTCATATTTAAAATAATGGTATATCATGGTAAAACCGGTCATTTCTCTTTCACAAACATTTCCAACTTTTAATATCGAAGTTTTGTTATGGACTTCATTTCAATAGAGAATGTAACAAAATTAATTTGCAAACTTTACATTTGCCCCTGGACTTGAAGTGAAGAAGAAATTCCTAATGCATAGATCAGATCCGTGTGTGTGTGTATAATGTGAGGTACTTTTTCTCTACCCAGTCTAACATATGCTTAAAGCAGAAGTTATTTCTGGTATAAAACCTTTACTTTGCTGAAACTCCCGAACAAACTTTCTTAAGCAATCACATCATTTAGAAAGGTCATTTTTAATTCTGTCAGCAGATTTGCAGCACAGGCATTTTATTCTCGAAACAGTGACATCTCTCTATAGCACAGATACTTTAAGATCTTCAGCTCTCTCTCTCTAACTCAATTCCCATTATTATTTTTTTAAGCACTGACATCTCCTTCAATATCTTCACATCCAAATAAAATTTTAGCTGAAGCTGGGTATCACATTGGACCCTGAGCTTAAAGACACTAAGCCTAAGCTGCATGCCCATCTGGACACTGAGATAGAGCTATTTAAGCAGGACATTCCTTTCCAACCTCCCATCCTCTCTGATGTTTCAGTCACTGTGGATGCATAACTAAAAGTTCAAATAGATTTTCTAACTGTGTAATTAAATTAACAGTTTCTCCAGCAAGGAGCTTCCTTTATCACTTATATTTCTATAATTCAGCACTAAAATTAACCCTTAGGTAACGGGTTGGTATAAAGGCAGAGACAGGCTCATTTAATAAGCGTTTAAAAAACATGGAAGAAGGTGTAATATGAGAGCTCTGTGGCACAGTGGGAGGAGGATATTTGTAACAATGCCAACTGTCTCCTGATGTGAAATGGCCCCCTCGTCATCCCTTGCTGCTTCTCCTCTATGTTCCATGGTCTTACACCAACAGATTGAGAAGCATCAGAGAAACAGCTGACAAAGGTCTGTTGTGCAAGTCCCTCTGTGAAAAATGGCAAGCAGCTACATTTAATCTAACCAGGGTACAGGAACAAAGCATACTCGAGGGACATCTGTACTAAAGAACTGACAGAGCTGGGAGAAAGTCAGAATGGAGTAACCTGTGCATATTGGTCCATCAAGATCTTAGGCATGACCTTGATAGTGTACATTACTGCAGCAGGTTAATCCCCCTAGGGACAGTTGAAATCCACACCGAAATATTACGTGACACTCTCCTCCAGCATTTTCATGTAAAGAAATTTAGATTTGTGTGCAAGTGCTTTAATAATTCCAGGTGAGCGAATAGGCAGCAGAAAAATATACTTAACAAATCATTTCTTATAGCACAGCTAAATTCAGTAAAACATAACAGACATTTACATTAAAGGCCTGATTTTCTTCTACCTTTTCCACGTATCATTGGTTCTGCTTAGGTAAAATATACTAACTATTAGCAATATCTCCTTTTCTTGCTTTTATCATAGTAATTTTAAAAAGTTATATTTAAAGTAGTTTGAAAAAATACATCATTGGGGTAGTTAGGTGCATAGTTGAAAACTACTTCTCAAGTGTTCAATACAAAATACATTACTGAATCAGAATAAATTTCTCATTAGATGCTAACGATTCAGTTAAACATCATGACAGCAATCTTGAAAATACAGAAGTTAAAGGACTGCCCCATGATACTCTTGGGAGCTAGTGGCTAAATTATAATTAGATTTTAGAGTAAACTGCATTTCTTTTCAAAGAATCACCGTATGAAAGGGCTGAAATTAAGAATTTCCTAACTGAACTGAGTATTTCAGAACAAATGCAAATCCAAAAGTTCTGAACACAGTTACATCTCTGTATTGTCTTTTTAAATTATAGGTGAAGGTGAATCAGCTCATCCTGAGGCTCATCAGTTCCATACTGTGGAATTACTGCCACTGTAAAAACAACTTTCCAATTAAGAGCATGACATGATCTATCACATAGTTTTCATTTAATCGAAATTAAATTGAATACCTTGCTGTACATCATGCTGTTTTAGAATGATATTTATAGAAAAGTTTGACACATATGGGTGTTTTAGAAGATGACTGTGGGAAACATACAGATGGAAAAGTATTTATTAAGTGACATCAGAAAGCTCCAAGATCTTAAGTAGCAAACAACTCACAGTAATTTAGGAAAATTAAAAATTGTTTTACCACAGAACTGCAAGAATTGCAGCAAAACTCTGCAGTTTTAAAAGGTAGTTATATCATTGTCACAATTTGTTTTATAGAAGAATTTAAGATGTCCTAAATAAATCAGGCTAACATAAGATAAATAAATCTCTCAATGTGATGAAATGAATTATAAAAAATGCCTTATAAATAATGCATTATAAAATATTTTTGCAATGGGGAAAAAAAAGAGAAACTGTTATATTAGTAAATGTACCTTCCCTGAAGCGCTATCATTTACCAAAGACATCACACTAATTTTCGAAAGTATTATTCATTAAAAATTCTGTAGCACTCTTCAGGCTTAATTTCGCCTGTACTTTAACTGGGAAAAATAGACTGTTTCATTCCTATACCACAGCAGAGCTAAACTACGTATTCCTAAGATGGAGACATATAATTACAATTAAAAAAATACATTGTTTTTCCACTTGTGACTGTTGCAATTAAACATTCATGATCATATCAACTGAAACAGTAGAGAAATAAGTCCCTTCATTACTTTGCACATCAGAAAAGAGTTTTCACGCACAATTCACTCATCTGGAGAATGAATAATGGTCCAAAGCATTACTTGACTCTTTTTTTTTTGTTGTGTGGTTTCTCCACAGAACAAAATGATGCAGGTGACAATTCTTCTCCCTTCCTCACATACCATGCACAGCTAAAAAAAGGAAAATTTATCTATAAACTGGCAAAAGCACTTTGAAACCAAACTAATACTGTATTTTATTTTTTATAATTATTTTAAATTTTGAGTAGCTTTCCTTTAAATGATATGTGGGTTGCCTAAAAACAATAAGCAAAACTTCAGTGGCAGAGGAATTGCTTCTACTGGACTTCACAGAATTCTTTTGGTTGGAAAAGACCTTTAAAAATCATCAAGTCCAGCTGCAAAACAAACACTGCCAAGTCCACCAGTAAACCATGTCCCTATGCGTAACATCTACACATCTTCTAAATATCTGCAGGGATGGCGACTCCACTTCCCTAGGCAGCTTGTTCCAATGCTTGACAACCCCTTTGGTGAAGAAAGTTTTCCTGATATCCAATCTAAATCTCCGCTGGTGCAACTTGAGGCCACTTCCTCTTGTCCTATCACTTGTTACTGGGGAGAAGACACCAACACCCATCTCATTACAAACTTCTTTCAGGTAATTGTAGAGAGCAATATGGCTTTATACAATGAAACTTGTTCCACTGCAGAGGCAAAACTGAATTATAACTGGTTTTGGTTCCTGTTCTTTTATTAAAAAATATTTTAAAGTTCTTTTTGAACTCAACAAAAAAGATCAGAAATAATAATACTTTAGAGAATGAAGCTCCTTTTTTAAATTTTTTTTTCAGGAGAATAGAAGTAAGATGCGTGTGGTCCCTGCAGGACTTCAGATCTCTTGCGAGCTTTAAAGCTGGCAAAGAAAATCTCTGCCTTTCTCTAAAAATAAGGAACAGTAGAACTCACATCAGCATTCGGTCTGGCAGCTGGTGAAATTGATGCCATAATATCTACACCTACATAGAAGAGGTAGTCTCTTCCACCTTTATTGCAGAACTTTGATCTTTCTTATCTATTGATGATTTAGTATTCTTGTAAAGCAGTACTATCATTGCCATTTGTTGTCCAGAATGAAAAAAAAAAAAAAAATTGGACTTTATGGATGAATATTATTTGTTTCATAAAGTTGCACTTTCCTACAAGAATAGTTTTCTACCTTACCTGAAGAGGGAGGAAGTTGATCATAATCTTGAGATGTCCTATTAGTTTTGACATTTTCTCCAGTTACTCTACGAGCAGGTGGCAAAGGAACATGACCAGTTATCAGATCAAAATGGGGATCTAAAGGAACAGGAAAAAAAAACCCTGTGTCTTAGTATAACTGGAATTATTATTTAAAGGGAGGAGGGAGGAAGCTGATGCGTAGAACCTAGACTTAAAAAGGCCTCCATTCAGACAGAGCAGCCATGAATCCAAACAGTGGTGTTTCCCTGTAGCACGTGCATACACACATATACATCCAAAAAGTGCCAAAAACAAGGCCATAGCTTAAAGGTGGTCTACCCTCCATTGACTATGGCCCTTCAATTTACATCCATGAGGTATCTTTCAATTCCAACCCTGACACTGCTAAGATTGCAGCTAGCAAAGCATGGAGGAGGTTGCAAAGCCTGAAGCAGTACAATTATTATAGAAACATCCCAGATATTCCACTTCCATGCTTTGCAGTTCACAAAGACTGCAGGGTGGATTTCCTATTCATAGAGTCCCAGCTATGGGTAAATATTACAGGCATGGTAAAGACTGGCACTAGGCTTTTCAATTCTCACTGCTGATAACAGGAATTGAATTTAAAAAATTAGAGAAAGATATAGTCCTGACAAATGTTAACTTCATCTTGGACCTGGCTTCTACTCTGGACTCATAGGAATGTTTGTATGAGTGCAACTTTTCTCTGTTATTGATGATGAGATTATTATTCTACTCTGACAGGCTCTGATGGATAGCTGAGAAATCATCCCTAAGATTTGTATGGAAACCAATCATCAAAATCTCATCATAAATCATCTACAGCAGTTTAATTGACAAGATGCAAAGTGAGTAATATGGTTTTAGAAATTAATAAAAGAAAAGGCAATCCACACAACCATGTATGCCTAAGCAGATGTATATACTTCTAAGACGATTAAGAGCTGCTGCTGTAAGATTGTATTCACTTTGCAAATATCAAGAAAAAAAACACAACTGTAGATAAATTTTCCAAATTAAAAGCTATTAAACATTTTCGTAACATTATCGATCATGTTTGCTAGATTTGGAATAACAATAATTCAAAACTCTGCACATTTCTGGGAACTGCACACAGATCAATGGAGTTTGTGCATTTGTGTGTGAGCACTTCTCTTTTCTTCTCTTCTCCATTCCCATTAGAACTGAATGCTGCAGCATGTGTTTCTGCATCAGATGATGCAGTTGAGGCACCCATTGAGACCATATTGATGAAGGTTATGTTATTTTTGTTTTGAAGTGTGGAAGATAAATTAATTCCTGGTCCTGCATTTGTGAAGATCAACCTTTACATCCTGTAATGTGCTAAGTCTCTTTACCTGGATGCATTCAGAGGCTTATATGATAAAGTAATACAATGAGCTGAATTTGCATTACAAAATGTACAGAGTTTTGGCAAATTTCTCCATGTCAGGCCTTGACTGGTGGCAAAAAGTACATCATAAAATACATTCCATACAAAGAAAATCCAGTTTATTCTAAACTAGCTCACTCCCATCCCACAGCTACTATCACCCACTAGGGTCAGCCAAACATCTGACAACCTATCAGGCCATTATGGACTTGCATGTAACTGCTTGTCACCTACATTTTGGCATTCCTGTAATATCACCAAAATATTTCAAATTCATCTCTCTGCATACAACTTCTAAGAAAAACAGATATGAGAAGGAAGACATGTAACTACACCACAAGCAGATAATGACTAAAAATATTCCTGGGACGGGAAAACTTAAGACAGAAACATCCTTTAGATGCTTCCACAGAGAAAAAAAAAGACATTTTGTAGGTATGCACTGTAACCCACAATAATCCTGTTGTAATTTCCATCATCATAAGCAAGTGGGTATTCGACTTGAGTAAGCTGATAATCGAACGCTTTTCAACTCAAAGACAAAATTTGTAAACTGTGAACATAGCTTTTATACCTTTTATAAGCAAATTACTCGACTGAAACAGTGTCACAGCGATTCACAGGGAAAGATAGGTAAAAACTTGTCTTCTTTAAAAGGTTATGAACCACAAGCACCCGCAATTGTGTCCACAATTAATATAATTTTGCTGCCACTTTTTACAACAGTTAAAGCAGGATGTTCTTTTCCCTTATTTTCTAGTTTTTCCCCAGGTTGCAACCTGAAAATAAATCCCACAAATTATGTTTTGCTATAGAAAACAATGGAGTTGACAAAAAAGATACAGACTTGTATCACAGATTACAACAGAAAACTTGGTACTTCGCAAGTAACAACACTTACTAGAAAAGTGCAATTTACCATAATGTCTAACCTGCTATAGAAATATCGACCTTATTTCATTGCTGTGTGATAATGAAAAGTTAAGTCTTTTTGCAGTCTGAATTGTTTCATCTCCGTCATTAAAACAACTCTATTCTTTAATATTTTGTATAATGAAGTACAGACAAAACAAACTTCTGAAGTCTGATGACAGCTTTATCGCAGAACAGATATGCCTCTAAAGTAAAGGAAAATTGAATAAAACGTTCTTTCCTTTGTATTCCTACCAGAATGAAGGAACAGCTCATGTCCTGAAGAAGGTCTGTTTCCTGAGCCAGCAGGTTTTGTGTGTTCAATCATGCTGTGTCGAGCAGGAGGTGGTGGTGGGGGTAGTGAAGGAGGCGAGCTATCAAATGCATCTTCACCTGCATTTTAGAAAAGAATTACGCCATGAACCAAAATTCACTAAGAACTGTAGAATGAAGAAGAAGGCTTAAAATTTGTTTTTCTCTGTCAGCTGAGGCCTTTACCCCTAGGGTTCATCTAGCAGCTGAGTGATTCCAGTAATGAAATAGTAAACCGGACTCCTACTATGCACAATTCTATTCTAAAACATGCTCTGAAAGATCTTTTGCAGTGCTCAGTTTCCTTTCTGCGATGGGGTGAAAGATTTATTTTAGTAGCTCAGTTGCAAAGAGTGTATTATAATGAAAGCTTCACTGAGTGTCATTGTAGAATAATGGCTATGTTTCACTGGCAAAGCAAATAAATTTATATTCATACACCAATGCTGACTACATTGAATCTGCAACATTTATACTGCTTATTATCTTTATCTGCTGTTCTAAAGCTCTGACCTCAGTTATAAACTGAATTTTCTAGAGCCTGGCAAAAGAATGTATTCTGTACAAAAGGTGGTGCAGACAGTATCAGGCCGACCACATAGTGTGATTTTTATATGTTCTTCTGCCTTTAATTGTATGTACTCTCACAACTCAGGAACACATCAGGGACCAGAGTACAGTGCCAGAACATGCTCAGAAGGTTTCATGGAATCAGAAAAACTGGATAATGACACATACACCACAGTAACAATCTTGCAGCTGAGTTTGTCAGTGAAGGTGTGGGGGGCCAAGCACAGCTCCAGTATAATATGCAGAGCCTACTGAGTTCTGTGTAGGAGAATAGAAATCAGGTTTGGAAAAGACAGATTTTGGTGATTGTAGGCAGCAGTAGGCAGAGTTTTGAACTGTCCCCTGATAATGGAAAAAACCTAGAAATAGATGTATTGATTCAGTTTAGTGTTTCTTTACTTAAATACCACCTCTTTGGCATTGTTCTCTATATTTGATAAAAGAAATTGAATTATTTAAGCTACAATGGAAACCCACCTCCACTCTTGCATTAAAATGCAATGATCAAACTTCATATTAAGGGACATAAAATAATTTCTTTTAGGGAAAATGGTTTTGCTTTTCTTCATAGCTCCAATACAGATTTAGTATGCTTTTTTTTGTCTGTACTGCATGAGGTCTTATAGACAGATACCAAGTACAGAACATTGACACAAATATTGACTTACAGCTGTAATATTTAGCCCATAGCTTGTCTGGTACTCTTAATATACTCAAAATTGGTTGTTTTTCAATAAACATGGCGTTTGCTTCATCTAGGCAATGTTAATCATTAAATATAATCAGCAAAGTCTGCAACCTAAAGGGGGCACCAGAAGATCATAATCGGATGGTGTCCTGTTGAGCAAAGAGCTGTGTTTTGGGTTGTCTCTGGTAGGAGGAGGTCGTGCAGGTGGCAAAGGTACCGGAACAGTAGGTGCATCATAGGCATCTCCTGAATGACACAATCACAAGAAGTGAATGTTTTCTTGCTGTACCCCTAGCACAGCACAAAGTAAATTTTCTTGCTAAACAGTGAAAAGAAAAAACATACCTAACTCTGGATGTTTTGATTTCTTCATCTCAGAAGTAGTACTGTGTGTTCCATTCATTACTCCAGCACACTGACCGTTCTCACACACCCTGAAGAGATACATTAAACAGGAAGGAATCAACTAGTTATCCAACAATTAATTCCCAGGATGACCAAGTACCTGAACTGGAAGCTCATTATAGGGAAATAAATGAAAGAAGAGAAGCTGCACTAATTTTAAACTTTACAGTTTTTATATTGAGAACAGATATTGAGAAACTGTCAATAAAAGTCTTTTGAAGAATTATGCTGCTTTCTTGGTGGGAAACTAACTTACATTACTTACAGAAGACTGCAATACAAGATAGAGGAAGAACATTAAAACAGTTCTCAGGTTAGAGCTTAGGTCATTAGTTTATTCACTGCAAAATCACAGACTCAACCCTATTTGTCTTCTTGGCTGCTGATTTTTCCCTAGCAGAAATACGATAACGAGAAATATGGATTTTGGTAACTATCCACACTAAATACACAGAAAAATCATTAAACAAAACAACAAAAAACCCAAACAGAACATACACACCACCAGCAATAACAAGTTTCAACTAAACTAAACTCTTAGCCAAACATTAAACAAAAAACCAGAGCAAATCAAAGGAGTTTGTCAGTTGCCTATTCATTTCTGCATCAAAAAAACTCATTGGTACTTCTACCACAGTTTAATTTTTTTTTTTTAAATGGAAGCATATTACACTCTCAAAATGAAACAGTATCAAATTAAATATGAAAATAATCTAAACCATACAGCACAAAGTTGCCTACAGTCTTGTCAGAAAAATATTGGAGACTATTTTTGTAAGATGAGACTGTTCAAATACGGCAGGGGAAAAAAAACACAGAACAAAAGCCTTTTCATAATACTAAATGTTTAAATAAATGTCAAAGAACTTGGAAATTACTCCTATAATTGGAACTGTGGACCTTGCATATTCAAGAAAGAACCAGAGAGTTTCTTTGGAAAAAGGCCACTATGCTAAACAATTCCAGCTTAAAAATAAAAATCCCAACCCAACGTGCACCCTTATTAACAAATATTGGCAAATCTGCTACAGCTACATACAGCTAAAATTTCAGATCTTGGTTTTTTACCAACAGTACGAACATTAATAAACCTACCAGCTTTGGCCATATGGAAAGGAAAAATGAATGAAGGTCTGGAATCATTTAAAATATATAAACAGGAAAGAGGAAGTGAAATTGTGTTTGTGGTCCCAAGAGTTATAACTCTGAGTAATGAAAGAAATGTAAGTATAATTACAAGACTTAAAATAAAAAAAATCCTAATGGTAAGAGCTATTTCGTTACGAATTAATTTCCCCAAGGAAGTAGTGGAGGAAGTATTGCTTCTATCTTTGAAATTAGATTGGTTCAACCTCTCAAATACAGTGGATGCAACACTTGGACTCCTCAGCATATACAGTAAATAACTAAGTATACTTCCTACTTTAATTTGAATCTATTCTGCATTTTTAACAATCTAAACAGCCACAGCAGCAAGATAACTTCACATGGTACCACTTCAGAGTCTCCATGTCACAATAAGCCCAGTTAAGTGATCAGTTTAAAAATTGTGCCAAAATACCTGTTTACATCAATAGTAAACATCATTAAAAAAAGGCAGCAAATGCGTATGAATGAGTGAGCCTCTGTCCTTTTATTTTCCTTTTGGAAAAAGTTTTATTAGGAAAGACAGAGAATTCAATAATGTATCCTTCTGCTAACAGCAGCCTAATTAGGAATGCTGATACTCTGTCCCTCCATTTCTTATTGCTGAATTTGCCCTGTGCCTGGACAAATAACTGATCTGCCAGAAAATAAGATTGTGAATAATTTTTTGTACTGTTCTTGTAATATTTTTAGCATTGTCATATCTACTGGTAAAAAAACCCCAAGAAGTCTTCAAAATAACAAATCAAAGGAAGGACAGAAGAATTACACAGCTTCTAAATTAGCATAACACCAAGAATAATTTTTGTAGGTTCTTTAGTTTACTGAAATCTGTAAGTATTATCCAAGAACTGAGGAACACTAGTTTGGAAAGACATAAGAGAAGGTGACACGGGGAGACAGAATTGAAAGAAGGTAAAAATTTATGACAAAAACAAAACAAATAAATTATTGTTAACTGTTTTGCTAAACCATACTGAAAGGTAAGTGTTTATTGACACTTCCCTCCCCATGAGATTAAAAAAAGTGCACTAAAAGAATACAGGATCAATCAGAATCAAGATTCTTTTTGAAAGCTCTATCTCAGTTTTCATACCTAAGCAGTGACATTAGCTAAAAGGAGATATTTAAAGTATATGGGACATCCTATATATTCAGACACAAACTTTCAATAGGCTTTTTTTTTTTTTTTTTTAATTCTTAGGACAATGGTTTGTTTTGAGTTAAAATTCTTTTCAGATTATATAATAAGAGTGGTTTTAATCACAGAGCTACCTGAATGGCAAACTGAGGTATTTCCTCTATAGCAAGTCCTGGATTAATGTCAAAAAACCCCACTATAAGTACCAGCCAAGTATGCTAGGTAAAAAATAAACTAAAAAATAGAAAAACCTTTGAAAGCATCTTTCCATCTACAGCCCCTATTAATAATTTCAGTGGCATGGTGAAATCCCGTACCAGCTAATTAAAAGCACTAAGCATTTTTTTTTTTTTCCTGTAAAATAAGCATACCAGAAAATGAGAAGTTTCTAATTTTCTCACTGGTTATGTTCTCAAGAATCTTTAAGGCTGCATCTACATTAGCATTTTAATTCAGTCATGAGTATGAACTGGAACAAGTCTCCACAAGACATCCCCATTTACAGCACTTTAGTTTACACCACAGAGAGGTCTCTGAGCATGCAGACTCAATGGTTTCTGCATGATGTTAACTCAAAAGGTGTCCTGCAGGAGGTCATCAAATATACTGCAATTATTTAAGTACTCTAGTCACAAGACCAGTCTAAATCCAAAACTTCCCAAAACACATAGTGTGGACGTGGGGTCCTTGGAGTGAATTGGCCTCCTCTACAGACTCACTCACTCCCTATAGCAACAAACTACTTACGAAACCTAGGCATAGCTCTCAGAAGCTACTAAACCAAGGTAATTAGTCCACATACTGCTCTCTTCTATTGTAGACTACTTCTTGTCTAAGAAAGTTTAAATCCTGTGTAACTCCACCATGCAAATAACTCAGCCTCTATTAGATGACTTTGCATGGTACAGCAAGACACTCCCATGTAGAAGCAGAACACACAGATAAAAAAAATGGCATAGGTAAAAAGGATTTGGCCCCTGGATTTTTTTTTTCTTCACGTGTTTTTGCTTAGTCAACATTGAGAGTTTTATTCATAATTTTTTTTTTTAAAGCCTTAGACTAGAGGAATTTAAGTACTTAAAATATAAGTACTCAATACCATAAATTGTGTAATATTTGTGTAATTGTATACTCAGGCAACTGTGTAATATTCACAGCTACATAGTGAAGGTTGGATCAGCATTTCTAATAATGACAGAACTTTTAACCTGCATGCAAGGAGTGATCAGACTACGACCTTTTTTCCACCCGTTCTAAATGCCTGATTAAAGAGGTCTAAAAATTCTAATTATCTAATTTTTGGATGAGACACATGTTTTATTGATGGCGGGTCCTTAACATCACATTCTGACAGAGAGAACAAAAAATACCAATATGTCACTGCATTTTTCAAATAGCAGAAGAGTCTGAACTTTTAAAATCAATATGTGATTTTACTATCATACTTCTCACCTCTAAGACCAATAAAGAATAGGCCCTTCTTTTTCCCAAGACTTATTCTCTTAATTCCAGGCATTCTTATTCTTTTAAGTGAGTCAAAGACAAAGAATTTCACCAGGAATGACACAGCCTGCAGTTGCCATGTCCCTTGGCTCCAAATCTCCCTGCCATAATCAATTAATAAATCAGAACTGTGACAGTTTGGAGATATTGTTTTAGAACATGTTAAAGCAAAAGAGAAATATTCCATCTGATTTTTTTAAAAAAGGTTCTCTTCCTGAGAAGACCAAAGAAAGCATGCTGCGAAACAGGCTAAAAAGACATCTAAAAAGGGAATAAAAGTATGTACCTACAACTACCGATTCACATATTTTTCAGTACCGTGTTGCTTCTTAAAAATAATTATATAAAATGTGAAAGTTTAAAGATTTTCAAAGATGACTTTGGGAATTTCAGTCACACAACTGTCCTGAAAATTAAATTAGCAAGAGTTGTGGGGGTAGAATCTTCCAGTCAGTTCAGAAAACTGCAACCTAAGCAAAGAAGTTTGAATGTCATTTCTGCAGTTCAACAGCAAAAAATGCCCTGATTTGACAAAACAGAGATAAACCTGTGAAGTTCACTGTATTGTATGAATGTGGTGATGGTCAAATAAAACAGAGACATAAGTAAACCAAGCTTGAAAATATAAGACATTTTAGAAGGCAGGCAGGCTTAACCATCATCATAAATGCTGAATCCAGTTAAATTTTGTAAAAAGCAGAGTTTTCGTAATTAATTTGTCTTCAAAGCTGCGAAATGACCTTACCGAGCAAGAGGTTTTGTATTATGACTATGAAGTGGTTGTGAGCTCAGTACTACAGGATGTGAAGAAGGAATTTTGTATTCATCATCATCATCATCATCTGGGTGATCCCTTGACTTATCAGACAGAGAATTTGCTGAAGAAGCAGGACACCTAAAGGAAATCAGGAAAAGATCAATTTTGCTTTATGTTTTACATAATTGACTCCAGTATAATATAGCAAATACTATCTTTAGCCTAAGCATACTTAATATACATCTGTTACACGTAAGGTAACAAAACCACCTTGTCAAACTAAAACTTGTAAGGTCACTGAGAATGCGTAGAGAAAAGGTCAGTTGACCTTTGAACAGCTACTTTAAGCAAGCACAACATAGCACAGAATTGCAAAGAACCAGAGTACTAAACAGGCATTTACTATAATTAACCTGTTTGCACTTATTAAAAGAACTAAACAAAAATTAATTAGGGGCAAATGGTATCCAGCAGGGCTCAGTGAGGCAGCGGACATTCACCCTTTCAGTGAAGTCTTGTTCCAGCCATAACTTTATCAAACTCCCTTACTTTGCCTGTATTTTAAATTATTTCTACTTCAAATAATAATTTCCTTTAATTGTCCCCCTCAGACAGTGATTCATATCACTTCTCAAAACGAGTGGAAGCCCAGGAAAGAAGACGACTTTACAATCTCCACCTACAGGTAACAGGTTCAATTGTGAAGAATACTGCTGGATATGAAATTTTTTTGAAAATTAAAAACCAACTCCTACCATCCATTTTTCTGTTATATAAGTACGAACAAAATGAGTGAGCATTCTGAGGAAAGTAGTTTTGTTAGACACTAACAACCTCAACATCTCTTTTGGCCTTCATAAAATATAACTAGCTTAGATATAGGTCTAGCAATCAATACCATCTACTCTTTTATACAGACTGTCTCCATTTATTACTCCAATAAATAACAAACTCACACAACATCTGAAATACAAAAGCTTACAATAAGGACTTCATTTACTTAAGCTTGATCATACATGAAAACCATGAACAGAAGTTTGATTCTTACACTAGGTGAACACGAAGAGAAATAAGTGTGTAACTTCGAAAATCACTTGGATATTACATTATGCAGTGAAGAGCATCTTTATTTTTTGCCACAAAAAAAGCCAACACAGCTGGAGCACCTTGAATAAAGATCTGCAATACATGCACAGTCATTTTGATTTGTGGCTTGAAAGTATGGCTAATGGCCCCTGAGATGAACTACATGCTGCATTACATGATATATCTACTTCATACATCATTTAGGGAAGTTCTTAAGGACTCCAGGGAAATTTAAGAAGGAAGTGGACACACTTTCTCTTACTGTGGTCTAATTAGTTTGATTTTATCATGAGGGCAAGAGCTGAAATGACAGGCCAGGCCAATCTCCTCATTTTTTCAACATAAGCAGCACCTGACTCACACAGCACACTTGTTCACAAAGGAAAAACATATCTTTCACTATTTACTGCAGACGATGCTATATGACTTCAGAACATTCAGGTACTCTGTGAACAAAAATTAATAACTAACTACTATTAGTACTAGCCAGTCACTAAAATAATAAATTAAAAAAAAAAAAAAAAGGAGGGGGAGAAAAAAAAACAAAGAAGGGGACAGATACACTGCTTTTGTGGAATACATTTGAAGTCTAGAGCTCCCCAGCTACTTGTAACGTCTCAGACACTTTCCTTCAACCAGTTGTATATTTTTACTTCAGAAACAAATTCATGAAAGGTGGAAATTCAACTTCTTTTGCAAAGATACACAAGCCAAAGACTGGGAAAAGACCTACAGCACTGAACAGCCAACTCTGTACCGCAGTTTTCAACTATCTTCTGTAGAGGGAGCAAAATGTCACACAGAATTTGCCTTTTTTTTTGTTTTTCCTTTCTTTTATTGTGAAACTGCTTTTTCCATCCTTGATTTCTTAGATGGACAAGAGGTGTGTTTCACTGCTGTAAGGCTATTTAAAGAACAGAAGGTAAAAACGTATCTGGATAATGAGAATGCTGTAGTACTCTCAGGTAGACCACTGAAAGGCCCACAAAATACATTATTATTTTCTCACCCATTTCGGTGGAGGTGCACTCATTCTTACATGGTAATCCAGCGTGTTCTGGAGATGTTTTATATATATCTAGGTAGGCATGTATGTAAGCATGTGTCCGAATCTGCAGCTTTTGAACATAATCACAAATAGAATTGCTGGCTTCTGCCAATACCAACATTTGAAATATTAATATCTAGATCAGAAATGTCCAACACTGATCAATACCAAATGTCCAATACTGACCAAACCAGGTTGGTAGTATTTTTTAAAGCCCTTTTCAAAGGCTATTACAAACAAACAAAACCTTCCTTATCTGCTGAGAAATAGTTATTGGTTTGGAGCTATTATTAAAGACACAAGTTCCAAGCCTCCTGCCCCTGAGCACTGTGTAGCTGTAGACAAGTCCTTCACACTAGTATAGCCTCTCTTTCTCTACTTTTACAGTAAGGAAAATGTTTGCTGGGTTGTAAATATCATGTGACGAATATTTGAAAGGTACTCTGGACTTGCAAAGCAGTACAAGAGGTAAGAGTACTAAAATATAGCTAATATACTCTCTGTTAGGGACTTATAATGTAAATATAGGACAATTTTACTTTGTTAGTATTTCTAAATTCATATCTTTTGAAAAATCATATTGCTCTTCCAATTTACTCCAGCTACAATAATTGACTTCAAACTTCTTTTGCCTTATTCTGCTAGATGTCTATCCTATTTTCTCCATGATTACTGAAATGTCTTCAAGATCAAACTGTTTTATTAAGTCTCTATTGTTCTAAGACTCTTATTTTCTCCACAAAACTACCAAGTAAGATAAGTAAACAAATATTTTACAGTTTTTATTGTTACTGAACAGACGAACATTGTCATCATAAGTGAAGACATGACATATTTAGGCATCTGTTTATCAAGCTGCTGAAATTAAAGAACTTTAAACAACTTCATTACTTACATCCTTAGAAGACTTGGGTACAGAGGAATATAAAACTGACCAGTAGACTGTATGTACATATTCTCCAGTTCCCCCTCCTACTCCTTAAGTGGAAATATTTTAAAATTGGAAGTCAGAATTAGATTCTGGTAAGCAACTGACCTTCTATTTTCTGGTTTATTGTACAGAAGGCTCAATGTCAATCTCCCTCATCTAACTGAGCACCAAGGGCCAAAGGCAAAACAGGAAAAGATGTGAGAATTAGTTTCTGTTGAGCCACTTGATATCCAGTTTAGGTGTAAACAGAACTCCAGGGAAAACAACATCTCAAACTTATTTAGAAGCATTTCAGAGAAAGGTTTTTCTTCCATTGTTTACTGCCAAACTGATCAGAGAATTTAGACACAATGAACTTGCAAGTCCACGTATTTCAGTTTGGATCAGGACTGTGCTTTTGAAAAGAATCCTGTTAATCTCCCACTTACCAACTTTGATTTGCCCTGTGGAGTACACAACTTGAATACCTTTAAGATTGAATCAAAATACATGATAAATTCCAAGTGTGTCCCTACTGTGTTGTAATTGGTGAAAACTCTTCAAATGCAGTTCACCTTCCCTCACAGAGGAGGACACAATTTTCTACCTGTCAAAGGGTAAACCTGCAAAGCAATGAGAGTTACCACAGAACAGGTGATGCATCCAAACTCCTGGCTTGTCAAGCTATGAGCTAAGAACAACTTGTGTACTCCCAAGTATCATCTCTCAAACATCTGGAATCCGCATGTCTGCAGTGCTCCTTCTAACACCACTAGAAAAGTGCCATGCCAAAGGCTCATTTCAAGGGAGCCAGGATCTCCAAGTCACAGTTGCCTCTAATGGAGCTATGATTTTACCTTCCAAGTTTGTTTGCAAGACAGAAGGGATAGCAAGAGGAGAAATACCTTTTGATGCTACTTTTCCTTAACTACCTCAAATCAACTAGATATTCCCAATGAATTTACAGACTACAAAAGTACTTGGAATTGTATGCCCCTTTACATACTTCACAACAGATGCTCTCTCACAGAAAACATCATCGTGGTATAAAGTATTTCTGAAACAAAGAGGCAAATTTTCTATTGATATAGCAAAATAGGACCTACTCACAGGAATAAACCAAACACTACTTAACTTGAAAACTCCTAAATATTGCATATTCTGAAACTGGGAGAGGCTGACTCTGTTTAAAATGGATATAAAATATTTTTAGTTGGTTGGTTTTCAGCCACAACAAAGAAAAGAAACTGGTGTGAACACTGAATAAAGTTCCATATGTAGAAAGCCTGACTAGATTAGGGGCAGAACTCAAACACAGAAATAATGCATTTTACTCTTAGCACTTTTCCTAGAGTCTCTCATCTACTGTGATAAATGGCCCTGACCACACTTCTCCTGTAGTAGCAGAAGCAAAATCAGATAATGTCTGCTTCCACTGCCAAATGCCTGTGAGCAAGATCTGCTACAATTTATTTTCTCTTCCTGTACAGAAGTAGTATGTTCCTTTAACATTTGAACTGCTCCCACTTAAGCGATACAAGTTAAGTTTCCTTTGTAAAACCACATTAAAATTCACAGAAATTGTATTGCCAAGTTGTATTAGATAACTTTATTTCTTTCTTTTTCCTGTTTTTCTTTAAGCAATCAGTGCTGTTATCTCACATTAGTTAACACTTTTTTTGTACAGATCAAGTTAACTTACTTCATACTAGGGACGACGGAGGCAGTTGGAAGAGGAGGTGAAAGCCGTGGAGGGACATCATATTCTTCATTTACCAGGTGACCATTTGAAAAGATCTAAAAATTGCAAAAGTGTTACAATGGGTGTCTCCTGCTGTTTATCATTACAGATGTTCATCAACCAGGTATTACAAAACAGACCTTAGGAAAACTGTAGGTAAAGGCTTTCCTAGCTTTTCACACTACAGAGCTATTATCCGGAGTGACACTCTCCCATCTAGAGCTGTAGGACACATTAGTTTTAAACTTCATCAAAGGAGAAAGTTCCACAGCACAGTTACGAGATGAACTACTCCATTACAGCTGAACTGCTTCGGGGAAAATTAAGATTTTGAGTTTGCACACTAACCATAGTGAGAAAGATGAAGTCAGTACAACAGGTACAGCACACTAAGCATTAATGTTTTTAAAAACACTGTTATTCAGTGCCTGCCAGAATCCTATCTGCAGGATTGTCTTCCTAATTCTTGGCTTTTACCAATAGCAAAAAGATTGTTTTACAATTGATATATGAATCAGGGATTAAAATTAAATGTTTCCCTTGTGAATGTGCACATGCCTGAAATGATAACTCAGAGTTGTCGGTTGCTCCATTTAACCAAACAGCTTAGATCTGTCACCTGAAGATGGCAGTTCAAACAGGATTTGGTTAAAAATTACATATGTAACCTCCAGACAACAGCACTTCTGCACCAAGTGGTTACTCTGATATGAAAAGTACTCATTCCATCACCTTCAATACTGCGCCAGACCACAACTGGAATGCTACAGGAAAGTACGATTGAAGATATAAACCCAGTATGCTTTTAAAATCAGATTAAAATCTATAGCATTTTAATCAGCAGCATACTTGTAAGTAGAATTTTGGTGGTTTGCCCCAATTCTGATAAAAGAACATTCTAACCATATATAATATTATGGACTTCCTAAGCACCTTTCATAATATATGTTGATGTTCTTCACCAATACGTATAGAATTTCCATTATGTACTTTCAAAATAGCCACAACATCCATATAAAAAAAAACGGAGATAGAAAAGTTAAATTGTGACCTTGGGAAAAACAAATAGAAAGAAAAGGTGATGATTTCTAACTACTGTGACTTAACCACAAATCCATCCTTCTTTGCAAAAGCTATGTAATCTTCAAGCAAAAAAAAAAAGAAAAGCATCTTTGAGTTAATCTGTTCTATGAATAAATAATTGAGCTGCTTTAATAAAACTGATTAGAGTAGAAACAGGAATTTTTTTCTTAGGCCATCACCACTTGATCTTCTTTCAAACCTAAGCCTCCCAACTGTACATCTTCTTGCAAATTGTCTGACACTGCCTAATGCCAGAACTACTCCCTCAATGCTCTGCTCCACAGATTTCTTCAATTAGCATATAGACACAAACCTTCAGGGTTTTTTTAATAGAAGAAACAACACTTATTTTAGCTACGCTAAGCAAATGGAGGACAGGGAGGTGATTAGTGGCAGCCAGCATGGCTTCACCATGGGCAAGTCCTGCCTGACCAACTTAGTGGCTTTCTATGACGTGGTAACGGCAGCAGTGGACACAGTGGATGTGATCTATCTGGACTTCTGTAAAGCCTTTGACACAGTCCCCCACAACAACCTTCTCTCTAAACTGGAGAGAAATGTATTTGGTGGGTGAATTGTTCAGTGGATAAGAAACTGTTTGGATGGTTGTTTTCAGAGAGTAGTGGTCAAACAGCTCAATGTCCAGATGGAGATCCATGACAAGTGGTGTCCCTCAGGGGTCCATACTGGGACCAATGCCGTTTAACATCATCAATAACACAAACAGTGAGATCAGTAAGTTTGCAGATGACACCAAGCCATTTGGTGCAGTTACCACACTGGAAGGATGGGATGTCATCCAGAGGGAGCTAGACAAGCTGGAGAATTGAGCCTATGTGAACCTCGTGACGTTCAACAAGGCCAAGTGCAAGGTCCTACACCTGGGCTGGGGCAATGCACAGTTTCAGTACAGGATGGGAGATGATGTGATTGAGAGCAGCCCTGCAGAGAAAGACTTGGGGGTGCTGATTGATGAGAAGCTTGACATGAGCCGGCAATGTGCGCTCACTGTGCAGGAGGCCAACAGCATCCTGGGCTGCATCAAAAGAAGCATGGCCAGCAGGGTGAGGGAAGTGATTCTGCCTCTCTCTTCCTCTCTTGTGAGACTTCATCTGGAATACTGTGTCCCGTTCTGGAATCCTCAACTTAAGAAGGATATGTTGGAACAGGTCCAGAGGAGGGCTACAAGGATGATCAGAGGGCTGGAGCACCTCCGATACGAGGACAGGCTGAGAGAGTTGGGCTTATTTGGCTTGGAGAAGAGAAGGCACCAAGCAAACCTTATAGTGACATTCCAGTACCTGAAGGGGGCCTACAAGAAAACTGGAGAGGGACTGTTTACAAAGGCTTGTAGTGATAGAACTACGGGCAATGGGTATAAATTGGAGAGAGGCAGATTTAGACTATGCATTAGGAGGAAATTCTCACCTATGTCTTGGGTAACCAGAATGTCTATTATTCCATCAGCAAATGTATACACAATCTTGGCCTAAGACACTTCCAAAGTGTACCTGAGATGCTATATAAATATATTACAGCATATAGTGCTGTATTATTATCATGCACTGTAACTGTATGAATAATTTGCTAAAAGAATATAGGAAATCTAGGATTTGCTCTCCAAGCCATTATGTTAAATGTAACTTAGACTCTAATGTACTACTGCTTTACAAATCACAGTATTTAACAAACCATTTATTTACGATGAGCTTATTAAGTAGCAAAGGGAAAGATTTGAAACCAGCAGATTAACACTGACCAATATAAACAGAACTTTAGCCAATGTAAGACAATGCAGCAAGAGGGTGTCAAATTAGGACTCAACACATTCGGCTCATTTCGTACCTTAGCACCTTCTGCGGGCAGCTCATGACGTCTATGTTTCCTCATAAATCCTGGATCAGAACTTATGCGGTTGTGCCTTCCATTTATATTTGAAATTGCAGTCAGTCCTGGTTTGGGAGAAGCATCACTCCCTATTCGACATCCTACCAGCTGATTTGTCCCAAACACATCTCTGGGGCACCAGCCTTCAAGGGGCATTGGCTGGTCTCTAGAAGGCACGCTTTCTGGATGATGCAGATGTCTGCTTATCCTATTGTCTGGTGGAATCGGAGGGGGTCTTTCCGGTGGGGGTGGTGGAGGATCACGCAAGGGAGGTGGAGGTGCTGGCAAAGGTTTGTCTTGTTTCCTCACCATACAAGGGGAAGACTAAACAACATAATAAGTTAAAAAAGGTTACATGTAGGTACGCATAAGCCTCATGATCAAGTATGGCTTTACTATTTGTAATTGAGATATTTTCAAGGCATAATAAGAGTAGTGGCCAGTAAGTTACATAGTTATGAGTGTCCAATCTGTTTCAATTGCACTTCAGTTTTTCTGGTAGCATATTTAAATACATATTCATGTTTCAAACTAGCTCATCTGGAAACAACCTTTGCCAGAGAACTTCCTTTGTTAGAACTAAATGTATTATAAATGGTGAAATTATGATATACTTTCTAAAATTATGAGCAGTAGTACTAAATAGCTGAAAAACAAGCTACCAAAAGGAAAACTTGGAACTCTACAGCTACCCATATAAGAACACAAATCTGATAAATCCAAACCATTTTAATTAGGATAGAATTACTAACAATAATTACTATTTTGTAGTAACTACTATTACTACAAAATAATGCTCAAGATAGGTGTTTATGAAAGATGTTTCTCTTTCCACCAGCTACTGTAAGAAATACAGGGAAGATTACTTGCATTAGAAGGTATAATTTCCATAGACTCTGGTAAGTCTGCATATTATTACCTCTTGAAGAGATCAAGGCCATAAAAAGTTTTGAAGTAAGAAGAGCATTTGCTCTCACTTCACATGTTTGCCCACCATTATTCTTCAAGCAGCTCCTCAATAATTTACTTAGATTGAAAATAAAGTTGCTCTCCAGGTCTATTC
The DNA here is from genome assembly GCF_017976375.1 of Cuculus canorus. Classification (NCBI taxonomy): domain Eukaryota; kingdom Metazoa; phylum Chordata; class Aves; order Cuculiformes; family Cuculidae; genus Cuculus; species Cuculus canorus. The sequence goes on along the minus strand of NC_071401.1, from coordinate 115,968,241 downwards.
ATATAAATAAGACAGTATATTAAATAAAGGGGTATTTAATTCAGCTGCTAGTTAAGAAAAATAGATATTCTCACTGTCAAGGCAGCAATAAAACAGCTAAATCAAATAGTTTTATAATAGCTTATAGTTACAACTATACTTACAATTTTCCACTGTAGAAAAAGAAAAGAGTATTTTTTTTCCAGAGAAAGTTTAAAGGAAACCCTCAGCATTTTCAAAACAATGTCATCAAAAAAAAAAAAGTGATATTAATGGTATTTCTGATTTTCTGGGTTTTAGAAGACATTAACTTTGTAAAAATAGTCTACTGCAAAATTAATTTGTAATGGACGTACCAAATGTTTAGCATATATCCTCAATATGTTACAAATTTCCTTGCATAATATAGAAAGCAATGAAAGACAATTAAAGAAAGTATTCAAACTCTAGTCTTTCCTCTAAACTACAAACTACTACTATCTTAAAAAGTTGTTGATTTTCAAGCTTTAAGTGAAAACCTGACAAAATAAATAGGGTACTTCATACTGGATAATTGTGAGCAAATAGGTTTCAAGCCATGTTTTGAACTTCCAATTTGAATTCATCATCTAAGAATCAGAATTTAAATCTAATTTGCCCTCTCTATACGGCAATTACAGCAAATTATCAACTTGTAATAGAGAGCAACAAAGACAGTATTTTTTCTCCTTCATGCTTATTGATTCAAAAAATCATTAACTCTTTAGTATCATTTGTTTCACAAAATGCAGCATATAATTTATTGCCATAGAATCATTATATTTTTCCTTTAAAATTCAGCCCTAATATATGGCATTTAAAGTTTTGAAAGATGTGTCTCTGCACGTATTTTTGTTGTAAGGCTATTGTGCAAATTGAGCATAAATCACCATCAGAACACAGCATGTAATTTTAATGAGATAGTGATCTTTACATTTACCTTCAGGAAACTTTCATTTCTACTTATTTTTATGAATTGAGGTTTATTACACAATAGATCCATTAGAGTAATGTATTCGAAATTCTGACCATAACCAAGTGCTGTACAATCATCAGAAAAACAGAGGTCACATTTGACCAACACGTGTAGCTATAAACATCTGAGTATGTAAGGTATTATGCAAACTGACAGGCACCTGCCAAAGTCAACTGAAGGAGATAAACTTAACCAATGTAGATCTAATCTAAAGTGTTTCTAAGCTACAAGGAATTCAAGTTCTTTTGGACAGAGACAACTCCTGAAAAAGAAAACACACAGAGAAAATTTCATAATAATCTTCCAAAACAAGCAAGCAAGCTCACCTTGAAAACTACCAAAAGCAATTTCTCAACATTCATATACAAAGCTTTCATGGTTCAGTAAGACTCACCTTTGGTGATCCCGTCGGGCTGGCACATGGTGACCGTGCTACTCCCTTCTGAATTAGATCCAGACGAGGCGGTACAGGTGGAAGACTAAGATGTGGGATTTGCAGGGGATCTGGAAGTGGTTTTCTTCTTTGTACAAGAGGGGAAGATCCTGGGGAAGTCACTGGTGAATTTTGCCTCTCATTGCACTTCAAGACAGAAAAAGAAATATCACTAAGTATTTACTTGATGATCAAATATACAACTCCCACTCCATCAGTGAAACACTTGATCCTTTTTAGGTATACTAGGTAACAGTCATTTATCACAATGGACACCCTGCTACTCTTAAATTAATAGACAGTATAGGTGCTCAGCCTAAGAGAAAGGCTACATGTTGTTCTGCTTCAAGACTAAAATCCATGTTAACTTGTGATGAAAATAAAAGAATATATATTCCAGTAATTTGTTTAAAAACAAGCAATCATTGTCATACAAAAGGAAATAATCACAAATGTAGACAAAGATTCTATTGCAGTACTGTTATTCTTGAGAACCTTTTTATTAATATAGAGTACTCCAGCTAAATTGGTATAGATGACTTTAAGAGTTGGACAGTCCATCACATTGCCTGTTAGCTACAGCCCATTTTCAAATCATACATCCATAGAAAAAGGAGTCTTCCAAAAACTTATGAATTAAAATCATCAGCAAGCAAGAAGGCAAAGCAGTTATTTCTTTCCTCATTTATTTACTGATTTATGATAAATCTTTTTAGGATAATTCAGTTTATCACTTAAGCAATATCAACTGAACAACACACACATGCTTAACATCCTTCCCAAGTGACAAATGGCAGTTTTTTTTTTTCTTGACTTGTCTTTTCGAATTCATCAGAACCAAAGGTTTAAATCCTCAGTATAGGCCCCACATATTTCTTGCAATTAGTTCCTGAACGTCACCTGGCCAAATTTTAACGAACACAGTTTAGTTGCTCACATAAGTCAGCAAAGTTACTTCTTTGAACCCACTGTATTTGTATCAGTCCACTGTAAGTAAACTTGGATGTTGATGCTGTTCTGTGGTTTCCTTGATAGTACGGATGAGTAGCTAGAAGACACGCACATCAAGCATCCGTCTCAGGCCACTTGTGCACTGAGGCATCCTAGTATTCTTGCTATATAACTTGCTTACAGAGGCTAACAACCTGTCATTTCCTTAACAGTATCATATAAAATTGCTCACAAAAATACACCCATCTCTAAGATACATCGCATTGATGAAAACTTTTCCCCTCTTCTCATAAGCTTTTTCTCATCAATGTTATACATCCTGGTCCGATCCTTGTCATCACCCTGGGAAGTTCTTTAACAAGGTGAGTAGAAAGCATTGCCTTTCTTTAAATATAGTGAGTACGTAAAAGAATCTGAAAACTTAATAAATTCAAAAGTAGATTTAGGAAAAGGATTTAGTATATTGACTCCTTACTCAGTGCTTTGTGTACTACAGCTTAGTTTAATATTCTGTTCAATACAATTGCAATTGCTACCAGACTTCCTTTAGAAACAGAAGCCACCACAGTATTACTGGATAACATTGCAAGGAAAAATTAAAAAAAAAAAAAAAAAAAAAGAAAGAGGTTTTAAAGACCTAGAAAGCTGAAGCCTAATTCCCTTACCAGAATTAATTTTTTTTTTTTTTTTTGGTGATACTTTGAGTCTTACCACTTGGAGTATGCATGTAAACTCAGTGTCATAACTACATATTCAACTTCAAGAGATGAAGCAAGTCAGGATTCGTACTCTTCACGGCTACCAGAGGCAACCTAGTTCCTCTTTTCAATGAAGAGGTGCTCTTGGTATTCGTATTAAACGATATGAATACAGTCCTTAAATTTTCTGTTTGCTCTAATTGGTGGACGTTCCTGACCTGAACTGGAAGACCATGAGAATAAACACATAAATGCTTGTGAAGTGTTTACCCTCTCTGAACATTATGGAAAGGGAACTAGCTGAATAACTAAGCTAGATATGTATCTTGCAAGCATGCCTACACAACTATAATTATAAAATCACTATAAACTGAATGTCAATTCATTTTCCTTAGGAGAAAGCATCTATCAGTTACGTGCCATAATAAACATTGTATCATTTGACAGCAATAGTTTTCAAAGTTTAGTTATACCTCCACCAAACATTCTAAAAGCCAAGAGCGACGTTATATAATATATTCAGTACTTTGGCTTCAGCAGACAGAAAATAAACTTATTACCCAAATTATTTGAATAGAATCAAATAAGCAAGTCATACCTCCAGAAAGATATAATTATTTAAAAAAAAAAAAAAAAAAAATCTAAGTCTTGTAGAAAGTTTCTATGTATTATGGTGTTGCACAACATACTGTCTCCATCAGCAGGGATAAACTAAGAAAGAGTTCTGGATGTAATGGGAGTTGGAAACAACAAGAAAAATAGGAAATACTGAAAACAGAGTACTGGACAGGAAACACGTCTGGAATTTAAGTTGTTCTCACTTGCCGTACCGTCACATTAATTAACAGAACTTCCCGAGAGAGCAACCTGACATTCTCAAATGCCACACTGCACGTAGTTGTAAAACCCACAGCTAAGTGAACAATATCATAGTGATAGCATTTTAAGAATACGCATCACTGTTTCTCTATGGTGACTTTCTCTTACACGGTTCTGCTCTAAATAATCACTAGGCAAAATAATATGCTCTTCCCTCAATGAGCCCACTAGTCCTATCCATGCCAGACTTCTTTTCTCCAGCCATAACAACAGTCCAGATTCAGCAAAGACAGAAATCATGGAAATATTAACATTTGAAACCCAGTGAGGACCGATGCTATTTTCAGATTTATGGAAACAAGTCACTAAGAGACACATCTAATATGTAGCAGGCAGTAACAGAACACAAAATAATATGAAAAATCATTTTATATGTCAAGATTCTTAAAACCTAACATGTTTTTAACACTGTTAAAACAAGAGATTTAATTTACGCCATAAACTTCTGGTTCAACACATATTTGGTATTTAGCTGTCTCTACCCACCATATTCCATGGACGGTAAGTCATTCTGCCAAAACGAAAAGGAAATTTTTCGCAGTAGTAAGCGCGTGAAAGGACTTCAAGTTAAGTTTAAATCAATGTCTTGTTCCAAAATAGCAAAATAATCTTTCAGTCCTTTGAACTACTATTGCCTACAGCCACAATGCTATCACAACAAGCTGCAGCTTCAGAGATTTCAAAAAGGGAACTGATGATTGACTAATAGGTTAAAAAATAACTTACAAGGCTTAAAAGGAAAATAGCTGCAAACACCTGCAGTTTTTCTCCCCTATAAGGAAGCTTAAGCTGTATCATCACTTGGTGCTGAAGAGAGAATGCTTTGCTGGGAGAACCTAAAAATTATGATTCCTTGTTTAGATCTACTGATACTTAAAATAAAACAAAACAAGATATTCCACAGTAATAAACAGGTTTTCTTTGGCATTCAATATCAGATTTCCATCATGTTTTCATTAGAAGAAAAACATGTTTTTCCTGTCTACTCCATCCCACCTAGACAGCTGCATCATTTGATGTTTGTTGACAGTCAAGCCAGTCAAGCCAACAACATGACTGCATTTGTTGCGGATGCCAGGGTACTAAGGAAGTGTATACCAACTACTCCTTGGCAGACTACCTAAGGACAAAGAGATCTGACATTTTTCTGTTTGTCACCTACTGGAGATTTCTGTGTATTTTCTATTCACTGGGAATAAAAGAGCAATGGGAGCAGCACAGTGACAAAAAGATAAATCGAGCAAGCAATTAAGACAGAAACTAATACAAATGAACTGGCAGCAACAGAAGACAGGCCTCCAGTGTACAAAGGGGCTCTGCTACAAACACACACAGACCTGTGCAATAAAGATGTAATTAAGGGAAAGAACACAGACTCCTTCATAAAACCACCGACTTCTTCTGGTTGGCATGACTGCTGCCAAGTTAAAAACAGCTGAGACTTACTTCACAATTGTACCGCAGAGTGAACCATCCTTGTGTTATTTAATAACATAAATAGATTACTGGGTTATACTGGTATCAGTTTGCCTCTAGTGGTTTTGAATTCAAGAATAAGCCTGCTTCTGACATTGATTACAATTTGAAGGTTCTTCTGACGGAAATATTAAGAGTCAGGTTACTGAACTGAGAGATTTAGCTTCAAATGCCTTTCTGCCAGATAAGCACATATGAAAACCGTTGTAAACTCTAATCTTAATAAGCGACTGACTGAGGAATATTATCCTGACTGTTAATGTTCTGCTGGAGAAAACTCAGTAATTTATAAGATGCATAATAAGACCCATAAGAAGGTCCAAGCAGACCTATGCTATAAGCGTGATATTCATTTGCAACTAGTCCCCTGAAGTTCCCTCATTTATAATCACATGAAAGTAACTTACATACTTGCTATTTCTTGTAGGATTAGTTACAACCTAGACAGATTAGTGGAACGTGGAGTTAAAAATTTGTATGAGGATATAAAGTTACACCACTTGAACACTGATGGCTGTAAACATTTTTATACAGAAAGGTTTATTCTTTATTTGATCTTTCTTTTGCTAATCTAACAAAACATATGCGAAGCAGGGAGAGGGAGTTACAGCTGGGAGAGTCAGCACCACACTAACTGCCCAAGGAAAGCGGTAAAGTACATTTTAACTAAGGGAGGCATAGTGCCTTCCAGCATTTACACCTCTTTCAAACAGTATTAACTGAGCAGCTAAGGATTCTCTTTTTTAATACATCCCCACAGATCAGATGTACAATTAAGAAAGAAGCTATACGCATGCATGAGTAGAGAGTGTACAGTGAAGAGAATGCCTGGCTAAATATTTGAAGTCTTTTTTTTTTTTTTTTTTTTACACACTGCTGTATTTTATATGATGAAATTAAAAACATGACTACTATGTAGTACATGTCTTTTTCCACTGCAAAAAAAAAAATTATTAAATAATATGGAAATGAGGGAGAAGATGCAAACTCAGAGTCTCCTACCTGAGAGCCAGGGTATTTTGTCACAATTTGTTCAGTTTCATCTACCTCATCTCCTGGAAAAAGCCTAATCATGACAAACAATGGCTTTTGGCTTTGACGATTTCTTATAACTATTTTAAAGTAACAGTGTGAATCAAAGTCAAGTTTTGGTGCATTCAAACAGCTAGGAGATTAATTCCAGAGAACCCAGTAACTGCCCAGACAATGTAACTTAATCTAGTTTTAAAAGAAAGCACTTTTAAGAATGCTAATTCACTCTATGCTATTAAAAACTTCATAGTCTCCTATATTGCTACAGCCTTCCTCTATGTTTTCCTGTAATATTATTTGGATCAAACAATCATCTTAGCACTTATGAATTAACAATTATTTGCTCTTTACAATAACTCCTGCACTACACATTTTCCTTATTTTCCTTCTTTCTTTTTAAAAGAAGTGTATCAAGTTACATCTTGTACAAAGTAACGTGACAGGTATCTCTTAATTAATTGGGACAATAGAATATTAAACATTACAGAATAATAAAAATAGTCTACTAGAGACTCAGATGCCCTCTTAAAAAATAAAAAAAGCGCCATTTTTAATATTTACCTGAGCCTGTAATCTGTGTATTTTTTAATGTGCATTTCATAACATTGTGCCTGGCTAGCACAAACGTTATAGAGCTAAGAAAAGGAACACTTCAGGCAATAACTGCATTAGCTAATCTGATACCATGGGGCTGGAAATTTCTCATCGATGAGACAATTAACAGTTCTTGCACCAACCTTCATCTTTCTTTCATAAAGAAATATCAGAAGACAACTTGGAAACTAAAAAAAATAACATGCTTGATGAGGCAGATAAACAGACTAATTGCAGTGGGTTTCTCTAAAGCCTCTGTTACAGCTGCTGCTGACTCATACACAACACCTAGCAAGAATGATTCATTTTTCTTGAAGTGGATCCATTTACCCGTTGCATTAAAGAATGAGTAAGTAGCTTTGTGATTACTCTTTCCCTTAAAGTGATTTCAAGTCTGAGGTCCCTCAGGGACTTAATTCAGATACCTCTTATAGTTTACAAGTACACTTCAGAAACAGAGTAATAAACTACAGAACGGGTATTTTTCTGATATCCAACATATATTCATAATTCATGCAGGTACAGCGGGTGATAAAAAAAATATCTTCTTTATATAAACTTTGACGACAATTCCAAAAAGTATTTTTCAGCTTTTCATTTTGTCAGGGAGAGCTCACTTAAAACCCACTCAGACCCTTAATCAGTGATGAACCTGACTCTATGTGTGCTTCTAATATAAACTTACTGCAACTACTGTTTGCACTATGAATATATGTTCAAGTCCAAGCCTCAGATCTAGTGAAAACTACTACTAACAACTTAGAAACAACCTAACGGTGCCCTTCCCATAAGGTTTAAAGGACAATAAGGATTGATTTGAATGTTACTGCAATACATCGTGAAGCCCTACAGCCGTTTTCACCAAGACTTCATGTTCCCGGAATTTTCCTGTTCTAGCAAGTATAACATCCCAGCTCACTACAAGCCAGATGTGCCACAAGATTTTCTCAGTCCAGCCAGATGATTTGAAACAAAATTGGTCCATTTGATTTTCAAGAATTAACCACTTTATGCTGAGAAAACATATGACAATCCTTGTAATAAAATAAGAATTGAAAAAATTGTTCATTGGGATTAAAAAGTAGTAACGGCATCAGCGATCTGGCTGCAAGAACAAAATTGTCTTTAACTTCCACTGTTTCAACAAATCAAGTGACTACAACACAGCCATTATGTAGTACCACGTTCATATTAACAACATTAACAAGAAACAAAAGAAAAATTCAAGAAGGCTAAAATCCTACATAATGCCATAGAAGAAAGAAAAAAAAAAAAAGGGATTTCTTCTAGCAGGCTCTGACTATTTGGCAGGAAAAAGAAACAGACAAGGTTGATAAAGGTATTACTAACATTAAGTATAAGATGTGGCCAATAGCACCACTGAGCAGCCACTGGTAACAGTTTTAAGAAGAAAACAGCAGCTGAAAAATCACCAAATGACCTGATAATTCAGTACTTTAAAATAAGGACTTCAAGTGGCTAACAGAGTCAAAAGTGCTGTTCCTGAACTTCAAGGATAATCAGTAGATTTCATTCACTGAACAATTAATGACATAAAAATAGCAAGCACCAAAGCACTCAAGCGCTTGGTGGATCCTGAAAACAAGACTTCTTATAGTAAAGCCTATTGTTCCTTCTTTCGATAAAAGCATAATGCATTTTTGCCTTATCATGGAAGCGATAGTGCTATAAAAGCCCATCAATTCACAGCTATCTCACAGAGGTCAGGCTGCAGACTGCAATTTAAGTCCAGGCAGGAAGGATAAACTGTTCCCAAGAGTAGGCCATGTTGTATTACACAATACAAGAAGGATTCATATGACTTAAGAGGTTAGGAAGGGTATCAGAAGTATATTAACTGTCAGTACTCTCAGATATGAGGGTGAAACATTTTTTGGTTGGTTTTTTGGATTTTTTTTTCTAAGCAAATATTCTTCCAGTTCCTTATCATTGCAAGATGTTACAGATGTTACAAGCTAATTATGCAATCTAGATGACCTTTGTAAAAAGATAAAATACAGAAAATGCACTGTAAAATTCAGTGTTGCATCATCATCTATGACAATATCTATTCCAGGCTAAAAATATAGTAGTGAAAACTAGCATCATAAAATAAGCTTTTGTTAATGATAGTGCTTATTTATCAGTGATAAAAATCTCTTGTGACCGAGAATTTAATGTAGCACACTTTCAGAATAAAAACATACCAAACCACAAAGTCACTATGGATAATCTCAGATACACTTTTCCTGCTAGAAGTACCTAATACTAAAAATACAGGGGAAAAAAAAAATAATCATAGACAACTCACATGGAACATTATTAACACCTACTTGTATGAAATACGAATTAGGTTCCAAATCACCTTTACCAAGTAGTAATATTTATATCCTATTTGGAAACTTGAGTTTAATCCTATAACATTCAATGCATGTGAATACACACATGCAGTAAATTAGTAATATCTTCTGTATATATGAAACTTTTTGCTCCACAAAAATAAAAGTTCGGGGAATTGTCCATGTAGCATATTTTTGATAAGAGTTTCAGCTGATGCAAATTGCACTATAAACAGAGTTAATTTGGTTCATGTTGGCTGAGAATCTGGAACTTTTTTTTTTCCTCTTCTTTCCAGCTTCAGTATTATTACTGCAATATTGATACATTTTGTATTTTCAACCTGAGAACTGTTCAGTGAGTTGCCAAAATGTAGAGCGTGAAGAGCAACCTCTCATTGTTTAAAGTTACAGGCAGCTTCATTTACAAACATATAGCTTTATGTGTTGTATAGTATTTGAAAATTTACCTTTCGGACTGAAGCCAAACGATTCATCATTAAGGACTCTTCTCTATCATCATCGTCATCCAAGTCCAACATGGGCATACTAAAGCTGTCAATAATACTGCAGCACCTGGAGTTTTCATCCCTTGGATCAAAGGGATCCACAATGATTGGTTCAGTTCCTTTGATTTCACAGCGGCAGAAAGGACAGCCCTGGCCATCAGATTCCTACAGAAGACAAAAAAAAAAAAATACAGATTTTTAAAACTAAAAATAGAAGTAATTTTAAAAGGTCTTACATCTTTCTACACAAAAATGCTCCTAACAGGTCTCTTAAGGGCTTCTAAGGCAGCACTGGAGTAAACAGGAAACAGATTAACAGATATTTAACTATAGTAAAAGTTAAAATGGCTACACTTTCAAAGCCTCCTATCCTCAAAAGACTAAGCTTCATTTAAAAATAACTAATCAAAATACAACTCTTATTTTGGTGCTTTGTCCCAAAATCTTAATTGTCTTAGCGTTACAGGTCAGAAAGTAACACCTCACCTTTCAGGATTACAATTTTCCTATTTCTTCAGAGGAAAGAAGGCAAGGTGTGTTGACAGAGATAATGCATTTTATTACATATTTTTATATTAAATATAAAGTATTAATTTTTCTTTTAAGTTAAATAATGCAAATGAACTTTAGAGACACAGCTCTTATTCTGTGAAGAGTCTATACACAGTCCATTGCGGCTGCAACATTACCATCATTCAGTGATACGCATATACAACGTCTAAACATTTTTTTACTTGCTTATACAACAAACCAGGACTTTACTACATTTTCAATAAACTATGTAAAATAAGGAAATATTTTCACATGTTATCAGAAACAAGAAGTACTTGAATTTCAATTTTTAAGTGGTATAATGTGTTAAATAAGTAGCCGTATATCCATTTGTTTTACTCTTTTCAGAAATATTTTTTTCCCTCATCAGAAGCAATCAAAAAGCCTTTGAAGTAGATTTCAGACTACTAATAAATAAAAATATCAGAGAGAAGTCTTTCAAGCACTTATAAAAAAATTTCCCATTAAGAGGCATTATGAAGACTTAAATTTTAAAAAAACAAACAACAAAGCAAAAAAAAAAAAGAAACCAACCCACACCTCAATGAGCCCCAAAGCTTCGAGACATCAAAATAATTCCATCTGAATTCAGAAATCACATTGTGTTGTATTTGCAGTAGACAGACAGCTAAAAAGATACAAGCACCAAAACTAATTCTAAACAAAATTTCTGAAGTATCATCAAGCAAGCACAGTTTTTTGATTTTTCAGATGTAAGGACACCTTTAACTCTTCTCTAGTGTTATTTTTATCTTGACACTTGCCAGTCTTACTATATTGACATATGCTTTTACAGTTTGAGGAAGAACTGCATCCCAAGGCCAGATAATTACAAAGAATATCTCCTGACAACAGCCATGTCTATTTGCATGGTTAGTACTGGATTTTCATTTTGTATTGAAAGATATACGTAATCTACTTTAAGCAGTCTTGTATCCTACTTACAAAGGACTATTCCACATCACTTATTACTCCAGAGTACCTCCAAATCATATGGATCTGCTAAAGCAATCACTGTCTAGTGAACAGAAGTCCTTCATTACTAAGAGTTCTTTAGAGTTTCATTTTCTAAGAACAGCCTTATAGATAGGGCACAGATATTTGATTTTCAAGGCTTCCTTTTATCTGTGTTGTCCAACAGTTCTATACTAGCAATTTTCCTCCTTTCTTTTCAAAAGCACTAAGTTCAACAAAATATACTGGGCAGCCAATGACAGCAGCAGAGACTTGGATTCAACAGTATGACTAGAAGTGAGAAATTAAAATGGAGATCCAAGATGAATCCATGTTTGTCCTTATCTACAGAAAGCTTATTTAGAACACAGAGTAGCTTATAATGTAGCAAATATGCCCATATGCACTTAGAATCCAGACCAGACATGTAGTTTTTAGACAAGAACAAATTTCTGTGAAAGAAAATGACATTTTACTCCTGTTGCATAATACAAAAAGGAAACAAACTAAATCTTATTTGACTTTGAGCTCCATAGAAGTGAACTGCTCTGCACTACCCTTAGCATTCTATGAAGATCTTATGTTGCTTCCTTAACCTTCTCTACTTAGTGAAAACATCTGTATTGGACCTGTTCAGGCATGTCTAATGAGTCATTATGAGTTAAATACTGATCCAAGAGAAGCTCACAACAGTTGACACTGTTACAGTGTAATGTTTCTTCATTGCCCCACTAATTATAAAAAAGTTAAATTTGTAATGAGGACTGAAATATACCTGGCCAATTACAGCCAATTACAATGTTTTGAAAAGGCTGATGTTTTCAAACATGTCAGTTCTCTCAGCCTAAAATGCTTTGTCATCCACCTCCTGAATTCCTAGCCAATTGGCCAAAATACTACGGACCTCAGCTTCTCAAGTCTCTAGAATCAGCACACACGACCGGAACATGCGCCTATGAGACACCCAGCAAACAAAAGTAAAAGATTGCAATCCTTTTCCCTATATCTTTCAGATAAGTGAAAAAAAACCAAAACCCAAACAAACAAGAAAACCCCAAACCTACAGACCTCAGAATTTTTATAAGTCAAAGACTAACATAGTCAGACCCGCATGTTTGTAATTGAGAATGAAACTGCTAAGAACAGAGAAAGGTTACTCCTGAAATGAGAAATATTGCTCCAGCTCAGCAGCTGCTTAGTAGTGAAATAAATATTAGGGTAAGTCTAAAAGGGAATTTTCTCAGAATTTCTGCTCTGTGGGCAATTTGAAAGATTTTTTTGGAGCATCAAACTCAGATTTCAGAAAGAACACAAATCCGAAACTGAGAATACTTTTTCAGCAGGCTTTACTGCTAATGGAAGAAAAACTCAAATGGTACTTCTGATACACTGTGTTGGCTTGCTGATGACGATTTCTTAATTAGGAATTTGAAAAGAAAAACCATAGTACTTTAAGTCATATCCCAAACGCAAGAATGAAAACTCAAATTAAGATCAACTCATTCAAAACCACGTCAAAAATGAACTAGAATCAAGAATTCTTTTTACTCTTCTTGATACATTTGTAACCAAAGACTGGTGACTAACTGTGGCACAGAGTCCTGCCCGAGAATGGGATGACCCATACTTCTCCCCAGGGAATACAGGTAAGAAATAAGAAAGGGGCAAAGAGAAGGAGGCAGAACTGATTCAGTTTGAGAAGTCCCTACTAGGGGAAAGTCTGAAGCTCCAAAGAGGGATAACCTCTGCTTTTGATTTTAATTGTTAAGTCAAATGCTTATTAACTATGCTGAACTAAAGGTACCAGCCCTCTCTTTTCCCACAGACTGGTAAGTCCATGAAAAACACCAACTTGTGTAACTAGGAAGTCTCTGTGTTTTTGCAAATGAAATTCAATCTTTTACCCAGCAACTGGCTAAAGCTACATGGTTTAGAGCTTTACGTGTGATCAACATGAAACAGGAATTCTAAGCTTATCTCATGACTCCTACTACTGACTGAATCCTTCTCCCATCAAAGATATCCTGCCTCCTTATAAAATGCTGTCTTGTCAACTATCTACTCTGAGCTGCCACTTCTCGTCTTCATGTCTTTTGAATACACCATGAAATGACCTGGGCAGATGATTTGGCACCAAATGCTCAGTTTTCACCGTCCAAGTAGATATTACACTTAGAAAATAGTTTCCATTTAGTAGCAGCCTGTGAATGGCCTTGGCAATCCTACAAGTCCAGATTTTAATGACTCCTGGAACTTTATTTTTCACATATTTTAGTCTACAAAATGAAAAAGTTTGTGACTTTTAAATAGTTTTGTCCTTGAACCCAAGCCCTCTTACTGAGCATCTGGAAAAGCAAACATATACCCACACCGTAAACAGCGATATTACAGAGAAATCCACATTCTTCTCCATAGAACTATGACAGTACCTGCCACGCTGTAAGACAAGAAGTGCACATGAGGTGTCCACAAGGCTCTATCTTCACATCCTTGTCATTCTCTGCACAGATTTTACACAGCTGGAAAGTGGAACCCATTTCACAATACAATTCATACTGCTCCTGTAACAAAAGAAAGTCAAGGGATTATTTCTTTAGTGTTATTTGCTCACAAAGAATATACTTAAGCACTAGTAGCAACAAACATTTCTCCGAGTCCCCTGTTTCCCAACCCATTTTACTTACTAGTCAAGAAAACTATTGCTACTGATCTATTTAAAAGCCATGCGAAGGTAAATGAAACAGCTTACTTCTTCGCTTCTTCAAATCTATGATATACTACAATACATGCTACAAAAAGTTTAAAATATCTGTGCCTCTTAGGTTTCCTACAGACTTCTCACATTTACCTACTGTGCAATGCATACATTCTGCTTTTTCTTGGCTGCAGCAAAGAGGAAGATAATGAACATATAAACATAAGTAAGAAATTAAATGATGAATGGGAACAAAATCAGGATTTATTTTTCTAGGTATGAGTTTAGGTCTAATTAAAGTCACTGGATTAACAACAGACAAGTAAGAGGGCTTTCTACTCACAGCAAGGATATAGCATGGTAGTATGGTTAACTGAAGTAAATCCCCCCTTGTGAAGTAAGTGTGGCAAGAGTACCCCTGGGATAATATGGCTTACAAGACTGACAGATAGGTATAAGAACACCTTCAGAAGGAATAAATAAAAGATAAAACAGCTTTCTGAAATTAAGTATTGTTGGGGAACTAACAATCAAATGCATTTTTGTAGAAATACAGCTTTTTTTAGTCTTGGAAAACCAAAATTTGAAAGCTTGAAGTAAGCAGAATCCAGGTCACAGGAAAATAAGCACCTACTGCTGTGTAAAGGGATGGGAGATGAGGCTAAGAGAAAAGCGAAAATAAAAGAGACAGCTCCATATCTGCAGCTGTAATCAGTATGTACTAAAGATGCTTAGAGTGAGCTCTTGCAAAGAATCCATCTGCAGCAGTCTAACCCTGTAGCCATTTTTATACCATCTTTTCAAAGTTTAAGCAGCTCTAGTGACAGCTTTAAACTACTGCTGTTACATATTACTTAAGGCAGCATTCACGTAGTTCAGACTCTGTTGAATTATCTACCACCAGAATTAACTAATAGTGTACTCAAAAACTACAAGTTCAGAGGCAACCGGATTCATTCACTGAATTCAAAATACAACATGACTGGCTTGTGAAGAACAAGGTAATAAGAACTAAGAAAATCTAAGCTGTTTTTCCTTTTCTTGACAAAAAGTAAGGATCTGGGGCTAGAAAATCTTTTGGTGCAACATAAATATCTGATATCTCTGCACTACTCTCTCATTACTATTTTAAGACTGGAGGAAAAAGAAGAAAGTCAGAGAATTAGAAGTACTCGAACTTTCTTCAGGTAATTGTTTTTATAATTCTCTTACTTAGGAAACAGGTATTTTCATAATGGAATTCCTGATAATACCACAGATGGTAATGAATATTTCCCTTTCTAAAACATTTCTATAGGCAGAATGCACATAGAGCATTCAGAATTACATAAAATTCAGCAGGTCACTTGCTCAACTCTGAAGAAACAGAAAATGACCTGAAACCGTACCACTTGCATCCAGTCTGATGTCTTTCATTGAACATAGCCTCATGTCTTCCAGACACTTCTGTCACGAAAAATGCACTACATAGCATAGTTTAACTTTTCAATGTTAATTTCAGGACCATTTTTAATCAAGTAATTTTGTTGTGGTGGCTATTTCCTATTAGTTGAATAACCAACACCCAGCACGTTAGTTCACCACACCAAGACTTAACAAGATTACAAACACATCTAGATATTCTGATTTTCTCTGCAAAGTGAGTCTCTTTAGGCACTTAATTATGTCTGCTGCTTTTCCCTGATGTCTTTTTTAATTTGCACAATATGCAAAGAAGAAAGAAGAGACCCTAGAACTAGTATCTTTGTAATATATGAACTATTTTGTTCCTCCTGGATCTAACCACATACTGTACCATTCCTATTCAGGCTTCAAAACTATCATCTAATCTTGATTTTATTTCTGTATTCTCATCTGCTATTAGCAAGGAAACACCAAGCTACATAAACCTGTAACATAAATATCAGATAAATCTTTAGTAACTGTTAACACATTTCTCACTTAGAAGAGGCTTAGAATAAACAAAACTTTCCAAGATATGCCATCTGCATCGCCAGCAGCTCTAGAGTTTAAAGGTTTATTACCCCATTTTTCATCAAACCCTTCTATCAACAGCATATTTTCACTCTTAGGAATTTATATCTCACATTTTAATAAAAGCTTATTATTACTGCTAGATGAGATACTAAGGGAAGTGGAAATAACAAAATAACTGACAAACTCTGCAACATACCTGTGTGACTTTTATGTGATCATGTGGTGTGGGTTCACATAATCCTGTCAAATCAGGATTATAACTTCGTCCATCTGGGAACAGATAGCTGCATCACAAGGAGGTTATTATAAATATGCACACTTCTTAGCTTTATTAGTTAAGTAATACCTATGATATTCAAGGGGCAGAATGAGTTCCATTAACTAAAATGCATTATCTTTCCTCAGACATATTTCTTATCTTTGCTTACAACTGAACTGCTACACATGCATTCTGTCATATGCTTAAATCCATTTACAAAAGCACAGGAACAATTTTGACATTACATGCGCAGATACCACCAGAACGCCTCTGAGCTTTGGTTAGCAGGTAATTTTCTATGAGCAGCTCAACAGAACTTTATTTTCAATCTTCATTTCAATGTAAGCTTATGTTTGCATATATTCCTAGTGATTTCTCCACTGCAAGCACCATGGTCAGTGACTCCGTAGACTATTTCAAGTAATGCAGCAGAACGGAGGGTAACACAAATTTGTGTATATACGCGTGTATTATGATATGTATATAATACTATATATGTGTCACTATAATATATATATGTATATCTGTGTATATTATGACCTCTATAGATCTGTGTGTATTATGATAAGAATCTACACAGAGAATCCAAAACGCAGACTGGACTTAAGCAATAATTGATGGGGGCGTTTCAATCCTATGGGAAATTAGTAATAGGTTAAATGATATTACAGAGACCCTAAGATGTTCTATATCAAGATTTATGTTACCTCTAACTTGGAATCAGTCTCTTGAAAGTCACGTTCCCAAGTCACACTGTGAGAAAGTTGTATTTAGAAAAACTTCACTATGCATTGAATCTTGACAGCTCTAGTTTCTGTTTGCTCAATTTTTGTCAAGGAGAAACACTACCATTGTAAGTCTGCTTTTTAATACAAGTATGAAATCTTACCGGGAAAAAAATTACCAGACTTTGGAGGACTGAGCAAACTTGCTAGACCATAAAGGATTTCTAGATCTTTTTTTGGGGATGGATTGATTTTCCCTTATTTTTTTTTCATTGTTATTATGTGGACACATCAAAACATGTATCCCAGTGAAAAAATTCTGGCACCAAGAATTTGTCTGTTACTTCAACCAACCAAATAAAAAACGTACCACTCCCTACAAACTTAAATTCTCTTATAATTATAAATCTTTTCAGTAAGCTATTAGAACCTGGAAAATGGTCTGGCTGCACAATATATAAAAAAGCAATTACATAGCTTTCAAATCATTGTCCAGAGTTCAACACATGAGTAACTGGCAGTAGTAACTGTTCAATAAGCTTAAGTGCATTTGGGACTCTTATGGGGGTGGGGGAGAAATCAACATGACAGGCTGCCTGATCTTATTTTCTCCTAGAATTTATCTGCTATGAGATATGGCTTTGGTTAACTTTGGTTAATGGAATTATCTAGGAACACGTGTTTTTCAAATTAATAAAAGGGATGGTTCTTAAACTCCAAAGGAATGATGAACACCATATCCAGATTTTGGTTTAAATATCTTTAAGAACCACCCACATAAGCACTACAAGAACAAGGAAATCGGGATATTATACCTATGGTGTCTATAGTAATTTGTACTTACAATCCCTCCCGGCTGCCATCAATCAAAGCTTGAAACAGAGGCTTATTGTGAGGTATGGTCTGCAATATGTTCCCATCACCAGTCACATATCCAATGGCCCACTGTCCCAAACGAGTGCAACTCAGTCTGAAAATGTAGCTGAATAAAAAAAAAAATCAGTGTTAATCACAGTTCAGCAAAACAAGTGAAGAGAGCAACTATGGCCTCTGGTTAAGAAATTGAATTAGGTCTCTGAAGATTTGGTTCAGGTTCCCAATTCTACCATGTGTTCTTCATAGAACCTTAAATAAACTTGCAGCTTTTACACTGTCACTTCATATTGGGCAGAAATAAAGTCACAGTGGCATCGTACCCATAAATTTTCATTTGCTTGCTTTTTACTTGGTCTGTTCAGCCTGGAGAAGAAGAGACTGAGGAGACACCTCATTGCAGTTTACTGCTTCCTCATAAGGGAAGGAGGAGAAGCGGGCACTGACCTCTTCTCTCAGGTGACCAATGATAGGACATGAGGAAGGTGTGGCAGGGGAGGTTTAGACTGAATATTAGGAAAAGCTTCTTCACCCAGAGGGTAGAGGAGAACTGGAACAGGCTTCCCAGGGAAATAATCATGGCACCAAGTCTGACAATATTCAAGAAACATTTGGACGATGCCCTCAGACAGAAGGTGTGAATGTTGAGGTTGTCCTATACTGGGATAGGCGTTGGACTCTATGAACCTTGTGGGTCCCTTCCAACTCAGGTCATTCTATAATTCTATGACCTTTACTGAATTATAGATCAATATTTTATTCTATCCCAAAACTGTTTAAAACAAGAATCTTAGCCTCCCTTAAGTTTGGCACAGCTTTTCCAAACTTCACTAGAGCCAACATTACATTGAAGTAGTAACTATTCATTTGAACAGGATCTTGTAATTTCCAGGATGTTTTAGACTGATTAAAGAAGCAATTCCACTTCATATCTCCTCTTTCACACTTAAACATTTCACCTAAGCAATTGAGAAAGTAATTTTCTGATACGCAATAGAAAGTTATCTTAAAACTAATATTCTCTTTACAGGGAACATAAAGGCAAATTTGGTAATTTCCCTATTACTTCATTTTTATCTTCACAGAATCATAATCAATAGCAGAGAAAATACAAACTATAGCAATCACTCTCAAAATAAAACTAGGTATCTGATTTCTGTAATAGTGTTCATGAGAGCCATGCTAACAAAGAAAAAGAAAATCAATGTTATTGCACTGGATCCACAAGATTTCTACATAGGTAGTTGACCATTCAGGGAACTTATTAAGTTACAGTACATAGTTTGCTAAAAATCAAAAGAAACGAGGTACAGAATACAGGTATAACTGTTGCTAGACTTCTCTAACAAGTTTCAAAATAATGCAGTTCTGGCTATGCATACATGCCATCCTGCAGCAAAGTTAGACAACCAGAAATTACAGAAAAAATCTTTGTAACAGAAAGATATAGCAAAATAAAAGTTAATTAGTATAGGATTGAATCTATAAATGAAAATTTATTTCCCCAATCTGAGTGAAAAATAAAAAAACAAGATAGCAGAAGTGGCATAAATGGTAAAAAAAAAGTTCTGTTTTAATAATTCAATATGTACAGAACAACACAGATATTTTTTAATAACTCTACATGTCATGATATTTCATCTGAAAGATTCCTTTTCTAGGTGCAGAGTCCATGATACAGAATTATTACTGGCAAAGAAAAAAATACATGAACATAAAAGAACATCTAAATTATCAATTTAAGCAGTGCTTAATTGTGCCACCATGAAAGATGTTAAGATGATTTTTACTTTACTACTAAGCCACAATTCAATGCAAATTCTGAAAAACAAATTATATTTTCAAATATGCTTTTCAAGAACAGATCGCTTGTTGCGCCTAAGCCAGGAAAATAATGAAAAGCAATGTACGATTTTTTTTTATTATTTGTACTTATTTAGACTTTCATGTGCTAATACCATTTTTTTTTTTTCTTCATAGCACTTTAGAGGAATCATCACCGTGATTACAAAATTCCTATGTCTTAAAATCTACAAGGTCATCATTGTTTTTGAATCTAGAGTTGTAAAGTTTAGTATTAAACAATTTTTAAAACTACAGTTTGATATAAATAAAATCACAAATATAACAAAACCCCTACTACTTCTCTGATTCACACTGTTACAAGAAAAAGCCAAAAATTCATACCTCCAACATTGCAGTGAGTGTAAGTATCACGCAATATAGAAAATGAGAACCTAGAATAATTATATAGATTTTGAGACAGCATGTTTACTTGGAAAGCAATAATCAAAGCTTCTCACCTCCCAGGCTTAGTGCTATATTTTTGTAACCTTGCCTTCACTTCATCATATGTCAGGAATGCCATATATCCAGGATGCGTCACAGCTAAGAAGTTCCAATTCCTTAGGATTGAACCCCACGGCTAAAAGAGAGGAAAACCAAACAGATGTAGTCAGATAGTTACCTATTTCTAATAAAATTCAAGTCAATTTATCAGAGAGACTTACCTTGTTTTAGCTTCAGCTGAAAAATACAGAGTTTTGGTTAAAGTCAAAATAATAAAAGAAGTCTCCTATAGACCCAGCTTTGCTAAAAGAATTCCTTTGAAAGAATTATTCCAAGTATGTTAAGTGTAAATTTTTCAATAAAGGTTTTTAAAATCTTAAAGTTAAGGAATCTCCTGTTTGTAGGTACGTAAAATAATAGCCCCACGTTCAGTGAGAACCTGCAGAGTACGGCTCCACAATGATTTAATAAAAATCCAATAAAACCTGTTCTTGAGCAGTCCTGAGGCACCCTCATAGTTAATGATAAGTAAAACTAACAAATGAAGCTTAATAAAGCCAGTAATTTTAGCTGTCATTCCTTTTCTTACTCTCTACTTCTTAGTTCTTCAGTTACCGTAATAGTATTACAGCCAGGAAAAAACGCAAATATCAACAGTACTTCATCCGAGTCTTTGCTCACCTCAACACTAAATACTTCAGAAAATTCAGTGAAACATGCCTGACATGCTATCACTTCAAAGATTACAGAATAGTCCTTTTCAGTAAAATAAGGATGGGTTTTAGGTGCTAGATTAATACAAATATATCAAGTGTTCATTCTCAGCATTTAGAAAAACAAGAAACTGCCTCTGAATGGTTCGGAGATTTTTTCCTGTATATGTCAAAAGATCAAGGCAGGTGAAGTTAAGCAACACAAGAGGATTGTGTTCTTGTGTGCCCTGCAAATTCCTTTTAAAGTGGCTTATAAAGGTGTTTCACCTGTGCCTTACTAGCCCTTAGAAGTGACACACTTGAGCAGAGTATCTTAACAGTTCTGCTTAAGATTATGATACATTTCCAGGGAACCACTACTTAAAACACAAATGAACACTTATTTTATTTAAAAAGTAATACCTTCTCAAAACAGACATGAAATTAAATAGTAAAGTTTCAGCACAGAGGCATAAGAAACCCCAGGTGTTCAAATCTGTACAGAAGCAAGAAGGAAAACTTCACAATCCTACATGCAATATCACGTCTTGATAGCTCCTCTCTGCTACCTCATCCACAGATGAAGGAGGCTTCATCCCATGAAAAAATCTTAGTTTCTTTAACTACAGAAAAAAAAGGGTTGACTTTTCCTCCTTCACCACACCAGCACTGACACTTCCTTTATAAAAACACAACGTTCTTTCTCCTGTTGTACGACACAAGTACAGGCACATATATCAAAAAGGAAGATGAACACTAAGACGTTTTGTTGGACCGTGGCTATAAAGGCTATAGTACTTTAAAAAAACAAATTCAAGTAGCACACAAATTCCTTGGTTTATCACGACCAAACTTCCAAGCTGACAGTAGACAGTGTCTTCCTCAAATGCCTAGAGTCTTTACAGAGTATCACAACACTGCTCCACCTAGAAAATGATGTGACAGTACAACTGAAAATCAAAGGACAAGAACTGAGAGTTTGCCTTACACATAGAGCATTACAAAAGCAGAAATATTAAATGGGAAGAGATTTGCACACTCTCTATTTGATGGAAATATTTTTGCATAGGACAACTTAACTGAACATTTTAACAGTGATAGAACGAAGTCCCTTTTCTTCAAAGCATCTACATGTTCTGCTCTGCTAACTTTACTGCTGGTCAGAGAACATAGCACTCAGAGCTGTGCATGCATACAGTGGGGAGGCAGGGGGAGCAGCTTCACTTTTACAGGATCGCTATAAAAACCACTCTTGCTTTCCTCTGTGAATAATCATCATTATACATGTAGCTTTTCTGTAACACAACCCACAGTTGGCAAAACAGTATTTTGATTACTTAAACAATTGGGATTTTCTCTTCGTGGGTGTATGCACACATAGTTACAGAAGCTGTTTAAAAACTAGAGAAGTAAAATGTAACCTCTGGGAGACATTCTAAGACCAAGTTCAATGCAAGTTCACTTCAACAGTTATGCAGCTATTGCACCAGCAGGTAATCTGTTCGGCAAAAATCTCTGCTTCTCTGTTAAATTAAATGTTAATCCTAACTAGCCTTCTCTTGTTACATATATCAGTACTGTTCATCACCTTTTCCTAGTACCAGGCATGGTAATGAATCAAATGAGCAATGGCCAAATAATGCAAAAAAAAATGTTCATTGGTTTACAGGACAAGGAAAACTCACTCGAGGCTTCTGTCCTGAAGTTTAATGCTATCTATGGGATACCACACATAATCAGAACAAACTGTTAATTATCAGATCATCAAATACAAAATTAAATGACAAGTCAGTTTGTAGACTGAAACAAAACCAAGAAAAAAATACCAAACCATGTTATCTCCCATAAGCAGAACGCTTAGGGGAAAACATTGTACAAAAAGGAACCTTAAAATGTATTTCATAGTGATGCATCTTGCAGTCAATGGGCCTCAGATGTTTTGCCGACAAGTCTGAGATCAAGATTTAGGCTTGTGATCACTAACCTGAACACCATATTACTTTGTCATAAAGGAGAAACTTTGACAGAGTAGAAACTGATCCCAAGGCAGCAACATTCAGAAAGGAATGCTTGATCTTAAGGAGCTCCACAGGAAGGGCAAAAGATGGGGGGATTCTGCTAAAGCAGCATAAAGTACAATGATCTATATTCTCTAGTTTATTATTTAATCAAAGAGGACCCCTGAAGTTTTGTTCAAACCTCCATAATCTGCGTGTGCTTTAATAAATGACTAATGTTTGCGGTTAAACTAAACAAAGAGATTACCTACACTATAACATTTTCAACCCTGATATAGCTCTGACTTGGCATGGAGAAGGGTTGTTCAAAACCAAAACTCTGCAAACTAAAACCATTACTCATCTCCTGCCAAATCTTAATATCAACTTCGTAATGGCACCCCTTCTCATAACAGCAAACCCAAAAAAGCTAAACAGAGGTTATCCCAGAACAAAATTGAAGACGAAACATCTACAAAGATAAAATTGGTATTTTGAATGCATCTGCAACAGGCTGAATAATAATGCCTCAGTTTATCACTGTACAGTCTAAAGAAAGTAAGTTACCAAATAAATGACCATATACCTCAAAGATTTCTATATACAAATGAAATATCAAAAGTGACAAATTCAGAATCAAAACATCTAATATGGGTGCAATCCAGCACAGCCTTCTATATTGAGTAAAATACTTGAAGTATGTTCTGTAGAAGGGATACAAAGTTAACAGAGGTACCCAACAGACATAAAAGCTTATTTCAGATAAACATTACCTATTAACAATACAATAAAGATATTCCCAGAGATAGGCCCTCATTCTAAATAAACAGCAGACTATTAATGGCAAAAATACATTCATAAAAAAAAAAAAGAATTAGGCCTACTTTCAGCCTAAAAATCATATGCAGCTTTCCTTATGTGTCTGTAGAAAGACTTCACGTAAGTATATATAGATACAAATGCACGATGAAATCACAAGTAAAACTTAGATAAGCACCTGAAGGTCTACATTTCTAGGAATGCATTTAAGAATAGTGAAAATCAAGTAAGTAGCAAACACATATATTGTAATCATACTAAATATGTGCAGAAATTAAGCAAGTGTTAATAACTTACTTCTGAATTCTAGTGCTTCAGTTATTTCCATTTTCCAAAAAAATCCACTTCCTTGACCCATAGGTAGTTATCTCAGGACCTTAAGCATCTCAAATTCATATAAATATCTAAAATATTCAAATCTTACCTGAAATAATCTGGTGAAGATATCAAATTCAAAAATTGAAATGTAGTCGTTGCAGGTCAAGTCAATTGTAGATTTGAGAGCCATTGCTTCCAGACCAGAGCTTATCTGGTGAACTTCATGAAGGCACTGCCTAAACACTTTCCATGGCACTATAGTTCTGTGAGAGAGTGGAAATAATATATTTAATAAACCCACATATTTAAGATTTAATATTTTATTTAGACATCAGAAGTGACTTTTAAATAAGTGGAACGTTAACTTCGTTTCTCTGCAAACAACAAAAACATTTCTTAAAAAAAATAAATCAAGTTTTCTGAAAGCAGCCTAAGCAAACGAAATTTAACAGTTTAATTTCCTTTAAATGCAGTCAAACAAAGCATCATTTAATTTACAATGCTAATTATCAAGCTTCCTATGGATGACAACAAAAAGAACATTGCAGAAACTGAAATAAACTGCTAAGCAGGTGTAGTAACCAAGATCACAATCCCTCAAAGACAATGTAAAGGACCAGTCTCTGCTTGGTAAAGAACTCCTTTCTACACAGCCTCTCTTCTCACAATGATAAGCATCGATTTAGTATCTACTGTGATGACACTTTAATAGCTTAAGCTCATGAACACTGGTCAAGTAAACTGATAGCATCAGTCAGATACCACCTATACTTACCCAAGGTCTGTCATAGCCCTAACAGTTATATGCATATTAGAAAACATATCTTCTAAGATCTCCACCTTCACTCATTCTTGCAGGATAGAGTATATTTTTCAGGCAGTAGTGAATGTGGGAATGAAGGGGAAGTAGGATAGAAAGAAATTAAAATTATCCTCCCTGATACAAAGCCACATTCTGTCAAATCCAGTTTCTGTTTGCATAGTAGGAGATAATACAGGTTAAGTTACTTTGCCAGCTGTGAGCTTATATTTGGAGTGTGACACAAGGCTTAAAAGTGCTCTATTTTCTCACTCTCAAAATTACAAGAAATTGTTCAATTGAACAGCCATTCTACTCATGTCATTAGGGTCAAATCCATGTTTTGCAGAGCCATAACACCTCCTCTTCTAAGAGTTCTGCCTCACATTGAAAGCAGACTATATAACGCATTAAAAACATTTTAATTAAGCAAAATATAACCAACTATTAACCAACATATAATTGTTTCCAGGATAAGATCTCACACATTCATGGCCATAGTTTGTTAATAACTGCTAAAATGACAAAAGACACCAGCCTCAAAACTTGGTCAATATTTCTTGCAATTTTTATTACTTCACATTGTCTTATTTTTATAAGCACCGAAGTATTTTATTCCAGTTTTTCTAAATATTTTCTTAAGCAGAAAGGTAGATTTATGTAGTACAGTACAGTATTGGGGGCAGGGGGAGACTGACTGTATTAAGTTGGTCATGCATAATAAATAATCTGCAGTTAACCTAAATTAAAACAACTAGTAATTTGAAGTACAACACTAAAGACACTTTCCTGTTATTCCTACTGCACCAGGCATTCACTACATTTGTAAGTGCAATGAAATCTACTTGTTACTTGGAGGCTTATATTGAGAAAGTCATAAATGATAAAATGTGAAGTTTAATAGATCTCAGCAGATACTTTCATCTGTGTACGAAAAACAGGAAACCACAAAGAGCTGAAGAGAGATACCACATCAGATGTCATTTAAGAAAGAATGCACATGACATTTTGATTATGGTAAAGAGCATGAAAAGTTGCATTAAGTTCAGAGAACAAAGTTGGAAGGCAGTGCTTTTGTGATGTTGAAGTTGTCTTAGTTTAAGTGCCTATTGCTTATTTAGTCCCTGTAACTGTGGCTCTCAAGTGTTTTCTTACTCTTTTAAGAGCCACCCTAAATAGCATTGCAGCACTGGGATCATGCTGATATAGGGTTAGAAAAGCTTGTTGGGGATTTTTAGGTGGTCCAGGTTACTTGGAGGTTTTGTTTGTTTGGTTTGCCTTTTTTTTTTTTTTTTCACTTTTCTTTAAAGTGTCAAGACAATAACCCTCAAGTGAAAGACAACAGAGAATCTATCAGGAATGATTACAGCAATACACCTTTAGAACAGTTTCTTCATGCCTCACCTGAGACAGTTTCACAAAAACATGTTCATTACAGAATCACAGAATCATATTAGATGTGATTAATAAATAGGATGCTTTTGCCATCTATTCACTAACATCCTGCACTACCCAAGCCCACAAAACAATGCTGAAAAACAAAAGACTTCATGAGCATATGCTTTTAGAGCTCTAGTTAGCTATTACTTTGGCTAAAGACAGAAACCAGATGTTGGGAAATTAGTAATTAGCTAAAGAAATAACACCTAAAGCTACTTTGTGAGACTGCTCCAAGAACAAGTGTCTGAAAACGGTGGTGGCTCCGATTTAAAATTCACTAAATTCAGCATTTTTTTTTTCTGCAGCTTTGTGGAATAGGCTATCTTCTGCTTTCTTAAATAAAGGTGAGAATTGGTTGTTGTAACACGTTAACCCCTATTTTGCACCAGTTACTTTTATACGGACATTCCTAAATACTTTGAAAGAGCACCAGCTAGAGATTATTTCTCCCCCAGAGTGTTTCTCCAGCTTATATTTACAAAATGCTGCACTCATTTGAGAGTTTGCAGACAGCACACACTCACTCAAAAGAAGGATGTTACCGAGCCTTCACAAGGTGAAGGATACTGCAACATCCTCTCCCCCTGCAGCTACAGCACTGAAATCTGATGACCTTTCAGGCACACTGAGAAATACCCTCCCTTCCAGCAGAGATCTAAGAGGGGGGGCCATGCAGAATGCTTCCCCAGTGATGAGGGCTTGAAAGGGTTTTTTTGCAGATGGCTAGCAAGTTGAATTTCTGTTTGAATTAACATTTCACTGTTGCTCTCTTGTGCTTTAGGGGATAAACAGCCTTTGAAAGCACCTTTTCCTTATTCAAATCTAAAGTTACTTTAATTGTTTGGGGAGGTGGCAAGGGCAGTGGGAGAAAGAAGAGAACAGGACAAATGAAATAAAAGTTGAGACTGGGACTGTCCTAGTTATTAGTATGCATAGATTGTTCTTTAAATATATACATACAATATTGCCTTTATAGGTAGAAAAAAATAGGATCGTGTTCATAATGAAATAATGCCTGCAGCGTTCAACTCCTGAAACATAGATGGTATCTTATATAAATACTTTCACTGATCTTTGTACTTGTAATATTTGTTGCATCATACCCTAAAGATACCCTCACTACAGGCTGGCAGGTATTCTGCACATGCTTCATGCTATTAGGCTGACCTGTGGACACTTGCTTAGGAATAGATGAGTTAGTCAGCTCTGCTACAGCTCATCAGACAGATGTGACATGACATCCTGGTAACACTAGTTCTCTACAGAATTAGGTTGAAGAAGTACAGTGCCTCAGTATTTAAGGTATTTAATTGTAGTCACAGCTATCCCTTGCAGCAGAGCACACATGACCCCAGCTGAGACAATATTCTGGGGAGTATCTTACATAACAGGATGGTACTACATAGTGACTTGTACATCTCAAAACGTTTGATGCCCCAAGTTAAAAGTGCTACTACACAAGCACATGTGAACATTATGAACAGATATACCCACAGCTTCTCTTTTTCATATGTAATTTGGAGAAAAAAAAAAACAGGACACTGAAGTAATACAAAAATATTTGACTACATTACATGTGCATCCTGTTATTGTGCTGTATGTGTTACTTTATTATGACCTTCAATTTGTTCAAAATCTTCAGAGAGATAATTTTAGAAGGAAACAACATATTAAGGAAGCTGAAATGCACACCTTACACAGTACAGAAAGGTTATGGAGGACCTTTTATAAGGAAAACTTAATTGCTATCTGCCAAACACTTAGGAAATTATCCATCCATACAGTGTCTTTGTACAGCCTTTCCTCATCGTTACAGTTGAAGCAAGTCCTACCAATTTAAGCAAAGAAAACACAAAATAAAATAAAACAAAATATCCTGAATAATTTTTCCTGAAGAGGATTTCTGCACACATCTTATCTCTCTTTCCTAAATCAACAAAACTATCTTTATCTTGGCATTTACCTTGGGCTTGTCTTCTTATCTGAATCCTGTCAAAAACCCTACAATAAGCTACCTGCCTCCCAAACCTCACAAAATGGCACCACTTCTACGCATTTCTTCTGCGACAGTAAAAATAGTAAGTGTATTTGAAGATTAATTACGAGTTAAAAAAGTTCTGATTTAAGTATAAGCTTTTAAAAAATACTTTTATATAGTACACTATTTATTATTACTGACACACATCAAAGGGAAGTTCACTCTGTAGTACCAAGCACAGTGTTTTAAACACCACCCATACAACTTCCATATGCCTAGAGGAGAAGGATTAGTGTCCAGCATGTAATTTTCAAGCAATTTAGCAAAGGAATTTAGGTCCTCCCTTCTTCCCTCCTGCCCTGATCACACGTACATAGGACTTTCTCAAACTCCCTGAATGTTGCTGCAATAGCGAAGACATTAAAATAAACCTGGAGAGCAAATGTTTTCTGAGCGTGTGGAGCACAGCACTTCACTAGAACTCTGGAGATGCAGCTATTCAGGAATGTCAAGCAACACTGCTCCCATTTGAACCAGAGCAGACCACAAGTATGTCTTGGAAGGTAAACATGCACCCTTGTAACTTACACTTACAGTGAACATTTTTGTCTGCAAGAGACACTCTCAAATGCTGCCAGAAAACATAACATGAAATGAGCATTACAGTATCCAGAGCAAACTAAAAAAATATTTAAGCAAATACTGACCCAGATAGAACCAACATTCTTTGCAAGTCTACAGTGAGCAATGTGGATTTTAGTTTATCATCACTGAACAGAGCATTTTCTTAACGATTGCTGCTTCAGTTTTAAGTGAGAGGCCACATGTTTTCATTGCTTCTGAACTGCAGAGCAAACAATTGACACAGAAGGCTTGAGAAGTTCACTCCTAAGAGAAAAAAGGAATCCTGCCATATCATGCCAGTACAATCATTAAATAGTGACATCATGCAGAACAAATATAGATGAAGCTAACATGAGAAAACAGAAGGCAAAAGAGAGAAAATAAGCCTTATGAAATGGGGAAAATATACCAAAAATATCCACTTTCAAAGCTGCATAACTGTACATACTGGAGAGACAGCAAGTTAGTATGTCCTTAAGGGACGCAGGAAGCCTGTACTTCCTTAAGCATCCCTAAAGGGATACACTTTTCTATACGTTTCCAATTCTGATCTCTAACCACAAATCCAAAGCACACTCATGCTTTTGCACATCCTTATACTTAAAGCACTGCCTCTCCTGCCTCTCCATTGAGAATCTGTTCGTCTGTCATGCAATTTTGTGTGCCAACTATTACAACTTTCTCTTCTCTGTCCCTTGTACATGCCTTTTTACTTTATTCTCAGCCTCCCAAAATAGCTGTGAAGACTGTTATCTTTTTCTATTTTTTAATCATATCTTGTGATTTTCCATTACCTAGCTCTTCTCTATAATATTATCTATCTTCTTGTTCAAACTTGTTTATCTTGCTTTGATATGAAAAAAATCTAGCAAGATTTATGTCTCACAAGCACCCAAAGAATTGTACCTCCTGCCTCTAGCTCTAATTTTTAAATAAGGGTACCAATAAACCTATTTCCCATGCTGCCAATTAGCCAAGGGAAGATCTGCCCTCTCAAAGCACCATTTCCCATTTACTTCCCTTTAAAAGTTCCTGTTGCCAAAACACCTGTCTTGATGTGATGATGGAGATTATGGTAATCAGATCACTGCCCCTTCCTCTTTCATCTCTCTATCTTTTGGCTTCCCTTTACACTTCAGTTCATACTTAGATTTGAAGCTCTCTGGTCCAGGACTGCCTCTTCAGTCCATATTTTTAAGCGTTCCCACAACAGTAGGGCTCTCGGGCACTTTCAGCAGCCAGAACAGGCAAAGAAGTAATAAATTAAGGGGATCAACAAGGTGTTAAAACCTAGCTCATCTGAGGTCTCACTTTCCGACAACTAAATGTTTTCAAGTTAAATTGTGCATTGTGGTCTGCCTGTTCTACTGATTGTTCTCTGAAACTAAGCCACAGAGGCTGTGTCTGTTCTATCCAGAGCCAAAAAGCACTGACCACAGCGGAACCACAACTACTCAAAATTTAGAGTATCAGTCTAAATATTGTGTTTGACTGCTACTGAGAAATCAATAGCCACATTTTTCCATAAAATCCAATGAAGACCAAACACATATTAGGCCTCAGCCGGGGGTGAGGGTGGAGGGGGGGAGTATCAGAGCTTTAAAATAGTAGTGTGTTTGACCCTAGCAGTGAAAGAACTTCCATTTCCTCAGAAATTAGAAAAGGTAGGGGGAAATCAATTTCTCTGACAACAACAACAGAAATGCTTTCATTTTTTTAAGGTTTCACAATGAAGAGTAAAACCTTAAAAGTTAAAATAAATGGCAGAACTATGAAGACCCAAAAATTTAAGAACATTGACATTTTGCTGCTGATTCATTCTGCAACATGAAGACAGCCACAAACCACAAATTTCAGTAGTTGAAGCCCTGCATGACTTCACTGTAGCTTTCAAATTCATAGGCTGGAAAGACCTTTTAGGTCATCTCGGCCACTCTCCTCCTCAGTTCAGGATCATTCCCAGAGGTATTTTGCACATTTTTGCTCAGAAAACTAGTAAAAAATGTACAGGTTATTAAAATGAGCGAGGAACACAGGGAAATTAACATCAAGCACTACACAGGGATAAAATGCAGATAATGAAGAAGCTATCAGATTATGTTTTATATGCATTTTTACAGCCTACTGAGAGTTACTAAAGTATCTGTAAACAAATGTAACTGCTGACTACATGCCTTACAATTTCACAGTTCCATTTAACATTACTATTTCGCTGTACATTTAACTGTCATCTGCTTCAGTGCAATTGTAATGGTAAACGATGGGTGAAGATTCACTCCACTAAAACCACTTGCTCCAATAACTGTATTCTAGTAATCAGTACAAATTCAAAAATCACATCTTCTCAATTGCACCACTTTCCTGCTTTTGACACTATCAAGCTCCTTCTTCGTATAGCTCTTAACTTAAAATCTTGACCTTGACTGTATTGCAAGGCTTGTGTTAATTTATTTCTCAGTTATTTTTCAAACAGCTCCTTTAAGAAGCTCTCTTTATCTCTATAGCCTGTGCGTATGCCAAAGAACTCCATTCTCAGCCTACTCCAGTCATTCAGCCCTGGGAAAGTTTTCACAAAGCTAATACAACATTCTATTTCCTCATCTCCCTGACAGCTTTTCTCAGTCAGCTTCCTTGACAAAGTCAATACACCAAAATCATCCTGGGCCTTCTATTTGGACACTGCTGACCTCCTTACCCACCCCTAATTTGGGTACATAGTTTACTTTGCCCTTGCAGAAAAACCAATTCTCTCATTTCTTCCTTTACCATACTGCTGCTGTCCATGTTTTTTCTCCACTCAGATAATAAAAAAAATCTCATTATCTCCCACCTTGATTTATCAGTTCTCCCTGTATACTCCTGAACTCCACATTAGTCTCTCCAGACCCTTTCCAAACATCACATCACTTCAAGTTTTCCCCTCCTCCTTTGAAACACACGATACTGGAAAACCTCCATTTGCTCCTTTTGCACTCTCTGCCTATATGAGGACTGATAATTTCCATTGTCATTGTGTCTGCCGCTCTCACAAGCATCACAGCATTCTCTCCTATCCAAGCTTCTCTAACTATTGCCACTATCTAGACGTTTTGTAGAAACATATCAGAAATGCAGAAATTGGATGCACCTGAAGGCCACAAATATGTTATTTTAGCATACTGCTCCCATAGAGCCTTTCAAATTACTCTCTAAACTCTACTTCTGTGTTTTCTGCAGAAAACTCCAAGAGCTGCTAGATGTGTGATCAAAGACTTGAAATAGTTAACCTAGCATTTATTTTTGCTAATGAGTTGGAAGCTACGTGAATGTACACCTGACTAGCTTTAAAAGATTGACTGCATCCTATGACGGGATGAATGAACTTAGTTACAGCTGCAGAACTTCACAGCAAGTGTCATGACAGACAAATGTAACAAACCAATGCTACACGTTTCCTATTCATTGGGGAAGAGCAGTAAAAGAAATCAGATACAGAATTTTATATTTTTTTTAATGACAAACTACGCTCTTGGAAATCATATCTTTTGGGTTTTGTTCCTCAGCAAATTACAATACATTGCTTTGTATAAACAGAAGCGTAGGGTCAACTTAAAAATATAAATGACTACTGACCTCCTTCTTGCTATTTAGAATATTTCAAATTTTAAAATGACAACAATTCAGAAAGAAATCAAGGCAGAAAATGTATTACTGAAAAGCTTCCAATTCATATGTTTAGGAACAGGAAGATTATTTTACGATAATATTACGCTGAAAAAAACCCCACGCATAAATTAATCTCATAGTTCAATTCCCTCCTTCCAATCAGATGAAACGATACATCAGAATGATTTCTTGTTTACCCATTAGAAGCCCAGATCCAGTGCAACTTTTCATTTATGCTGTATTCTTGTGCAGAACGACTCAGTGACATAAAAGCAAGGGCTGCTTTTTGCAAACAAATGAAGAGCACAGGCTTGCCCATTAAAAGGGAGAGAGATGCAGCCACGGAAGTTCCTCCCTGTACCTCCTTCACTTGCGCTGCATATCTAACCAGAGTTGGAGGCTTCAGATAGTCCTCAGGATGTACCTTTAGGTGGTCAGTTTAGAAACAGATTTTATCAGTTGTTTGCAACACCCAATATCTTTATATAAAAAGTTTTGCTTCTAGGGAAGAGATATTAGCATATTTGCAAACTAATTTGTCATAACACACCCATTGTAAAAGATGTGGCTCACAGGCATACCTACCACATATTTCTGAATGGATTAGAAGACAACTTACGTCTAAAAAGCTTGAGGCATTTTGTTTAATGAACAGATCAAGTGTAATGCCAAATAACCCTTTTTCTCCTTTATTTCACTGTACATGCTGTTACATGCTCTACTGTTACTTGAGCACTATTAACTAAACCTGAGATAGTGGCAAGGCTGTCAAACAGAGATCAACTGTTAACTGCTTAGAAATCAGGTAACTAAAACAGCTTCCTTTACTAGAAAAGAGCCAGGAACACTAATAACAGTGGTTATTTACCCAGTCTTATAGTAAAGCACCTGAGAAAACAGAACTCAAAAAACTTCCAGGCTATACTAGATGATCAAGATTACACATGTAATCAACTGTATGTCCCCCAAAACTGCCTTGATTCCTAGGCATTTTTAGTGCATCGATACCTTAACAAAGAAAACCAAAATAAAAAAAAAAACAAACACAAAAACCCAGAACAATAGAACAAAACAAAAAAAAACCCAAAAAAACCAAAAACACCAAACAACCCTAGCCCTATCAACGTACACACATGGAGGAAGGGAGGTGAGAAAGTCAGGGGGTTAATACTGAGAGTTGATATTTAAAGTTCCATTTTATGAAGAAATTTACATAAGCAGGAAAAAACTTGAAACATAAAAAAGGCATAATAAAAGCTCTGGGGTCTTGAAAAGGATTCGAAAGAATTGCTCCATACGATGAGTCAGAAAAGAGAGGAGTCAAATGCAAACAGACAGAAAGACAAGGGTACAGCAGAGTTGTTCAGATGGATGAATGCAGTTGAAAAATGGTTCTTACCAACCTGGTTCTGATAAAAACTTAAGTGTTACAGTATTCTACTGTCTGACACCTCAAGTACCTATCTACTGTACCATATCCCAAAGGAAACTGGCAGGATCATTTGAAGGAAACTTGAAGGGAAGCACTTGAACCTCACACAGAAAGTACAAGTTGGTAGAGAAACAAAGAGGAAGATGATAGTGAATACTAAAGCTGATGGAACTGATTAAGATTGAACGACAAAGAAACAGCAGCTTGCAGAAGATGAGATCTCTAAATTGCAATGACAGAAATGCAATTTGCAATCAAGTCATTTGGTAAAGGTCATTCGAAGACAGAGCTCAACAGGAAAAGAGAAGGACCATGAGGAGATATAAACTCTGACAGTTGCTAAGCAAAGGGGGAAAAGGGAGGAACACTGAACAAGATGCTCATGGTCAAGTAATTTTTTCAAAGCTCCTGTTTTTCTTTTTTTGACTGGTGTTTTTAAAAGCCTCATCTGAGAGACCCCCTATATGTCATGTAAATTAATCCTTCAAATAATTCTATCTGAACTTTTGTGGGAATTTTGAATCATCTTCACATTCAAAAACCTAATACACATGGTCAGATTCCTTTCCTCTAACATAAAGGGGATTGGTACAATGAATTCATATGTCTCACAACATTATCTGTATTGGAAAGAAATTTGTTAGACAACTGAAGTTACTAGATAGCACTATAATGAAACCAAAAGGCTGGAAGCTAGCTGTAGATGTGTTTAGACTAGCAAAAAAATGAAGTTAAAGTGTTGCAAATTCACACTGAAAGAGATTCAATTTGCAAAACTGCCAACCTACTACACTGATATTCTAAATAAAGAATTAAAGACTTATTTTAAAGAGTTGCTCTTGCTCTGAAAACATAAGACTGTTGCACAAATTGTTCTGTTATTTGCTATGACCTATACTGGGCAAGCTATCAGACTTGATGACCATGAGTGCTCCATTATACTGTAAAATACACAAATCTCTTGCTTCCTCCCTCTCATGTCACTGTAACACTAATAAATATTCCGTATCAGAAAGTGATCAAGCTATATGTCTTCTACATTTTACATTTCTACGTCTTACTTTTACATTTTCAATATTGCATTTCTTTAAGGATTTAGTCACATATCTACAAGTCACACTTAGCATTCATTTTATGACCCCTAATGGAACCCTATGTTTCTCCAAAAATTGCTTTTGATTAAAACTTCTGAAGTATCTCCAGTTATTCCATCTCTTTTAGCAACGCAATTTGAACAAAAGAATGCAATACTCCCTTGTGACTGCATTACAGGTAGTAGTTGTAGAAAAAAATGTTTCCATAACAGGGTATAAAAACATTACTTCAGTTACTTAAAAACCACTAAATATTGTAATTTACCTTGGAAAGTTAAAGATAGGATAAGGAAACATAGCATTAATGAGACCAATATCAAGTTATTAATTCAAACTTGAGAGTTATCATTTCTATAATAAGTATATATAACATTGAAGAATGTGATTTGCCATATATTTTATGAAAACAATGTATGCTCTTCACTCAAGAATGGAAAAAATAAACTTCATGCAATTTAGTCTAAGTAGTGACTGTGTGTAAGTGCCCTTTACAGAACTGACCATACACTTTTACTCATTCTTTGAGTAAATTACAACATAGCAAAAAAAAATTATTAATAATCAACTCAGTGATTTCAGCCAATTTAAAGACTTCGAAAAGAAATTACATTTAAGATGATCACCAACATAGGTAGCACCATTATTTATTTATTTTTTAATTATCACCCCATTTCACACTTGCAATTACAGATAATTAAGGACTGTTGTGAAATGTTAGTACTTACTTATCTCCGAAGAATTTTCTCCAGAAATCTGCAGCATCAGCTTTGGTGATACGGAAGTTATCACCCTGGAACTGGCCATTTGGAAAAATAGCCTTGATTTCTGCTAGCATGTGGCTGAAGATGAGTGACAGCTTTGTTAGGTTTCTCCTGTGGATATAATAGGAAAAAAATAATTATCGTATCAAACCCTTAAAATTTAACAAATTGAATCAGTCTTTCAGAATCTCATACAGCCGGCACATTTGTGTAATAATCACTGTGTGGCACAAGAAAAATACTGAGCCTTCAACCGAAAACACAAAGAAATACAAATGAGTTGTCTGTGTTTCCATGAATATACAATAATTTGTTCAGTAATAGAATAGGTATGAATGCATTTTCCAGACACCATTCTGATACCCATAAAGATTACAGCTTGTGCATTTCTACTTAACTTAACCATCACAGAAGTAGGAATTTATACTAATTAGACAGTAAAATATTTTAAAAAACCCTCAACGCAGCAAAAAAAATCAAAATATATTTTTATATGTGACAAGCTTACTTCAGTTCAGGTTCCTAGAAATGTAAACACAGGACAGGACTAGGCTTATTCTTCAATACTATAACAATTTCATTCTTTTCATTCTTTCCAGCTTTCCCCTACTGCAGCTGCTTCCTATTATCCTTTTACATGCCTTCTCTTCAGTTAAAGTCTACTTTCAGTTTTCAGTGGCACATGAGAAACAAAATCAAGCTTCTTTGCTATCAGTTCACTTCCATAAGCTTTCCAGACTTAAATCAGTTAATCAAAAATTAGATCATCCTAGCAGTAAAAAAGGGATATTTTCCTACATGACTCATGAAATTGAGGAGATGGGGCAGTTTCTGATGAAGAATTTATATTCTTAAGTATTTTAACGAAGTACTACTGTGTCAGGCCTATTCACCTTTTACAATCACAAGTACTACTTCACAGTGTCTCTAAAAAATTTAATGAAAAATATAATAAAATACTTATCAGTCATCTAATTTATAACTGCTTATAGACAGTATTTTAAATAAATTCAAACATATTCATAAGTCCCTAGACACATGAAAAAATTAAGATGCGTCTGATTGGTATGCATGTACTAAAAAAACCTAACAGCTTTCAGAATATTAATATTAGCATTTCTCACGCTTAAAACCTCAAAAATACCCCCAGTAAAACAGATTTCACTGGGCCTTCCTAAAAGAACATTCAAATCCGTACTGAAGCAGCAATCATGTTGCAGATTTTACTATAGGTTTTGCTATGAGGAAAACAATGATAAAGATAGTTCTTTTGAAAACAGAGTAATTTAAAACAAACAAACCAACCAACCAACCAACTTCTGATGAATACTCTCTCCCTCTCCTCAAGATTCAGAATGGTTGTAGGGCTAATTATTTTGTATCCTCAAATGTCTATAATTATGATGCACAACTGTTCCTTATTTTCTAGATTTGTTTCTTGCTATCCGTCTTCCTATATTCTTTGCACTGTAATTACAGACATGTGTTCCTTATTATTTTACTCCTCAGACTCAAGCCTGATGCAGAGGGCAAGCGACAGCTATTTTAATATGGCTTTCTCAGCCTGTCCCAGACCCAAGATTAAGCGAGAAGCTTTCTGTACTCAGGACAGATGCAAACAAGATTTGGTGCAAGTCTGAACAGAACCTTCCTTGCCTGGTACACAGTATATTTATATACATTAGCAATGTACTATGCTGCAGAGGTACTTTTCAGATACAAATTTAGCTAGTGAAGTATTACAAAACTTGTTGGATTCATGAAGCTTGAGCTGTGTAGTGAATTAAAGGATGAGGTCATGTACAGGTGCCATCTGAGGCATTTCCTTGCTGGGAGGGGAGTAAAAGGGCGTCTGTATGCAAGCATGCATGACCACTCATTGCCTATTAGATATAGCTGCACAGTATGTGACCGGAACCAATAACTGGTAGGAACCGGCCAGTAAATGCACACTACAGACACGTATCCAAATGACTACATCTAAACCACAAAGCCTATTCCTTCCATCTTAGTGCACCAGTCACTAAGTGTATCAATATATAAGTGCATCAATATACTTTTGTTATATAAATTTGTTAAAAAAAAGAAGCAAGTAAAAAAGAAGAAAGTCAATTTATATTTTGTATTTGTATAAAAAAGAAAAAAAAAACCTTTTAATATCAAACTAAGACACCTTCCTTTTATGTGACTGCAAAGCTGATACTCTAAACCAACTAGAACCTTATTTGTTTCTGAACATACATCACAGAACATACACACACCAGAAAATGGCAAATTCTTCATAATTTATCTATATCGTAGCTCTGCTTCCTCCCCAGTTTTGTTTCCTGCTGTACCAGATGACTATCGTATGTCCCTCTTTGGTATCAAATAATCATAATAAATTATGTCTTAACTTGTATATTTTTTCATTAGAATTGTAAAGTATATAGTGCAACCATTTTTACTTAGATAGGCCTACGTGATACCAGATCTCAGGAAATTACTGAGGCAGAGATAAAAAGTTGAATGATTTCAGAAATGTTTTTAAAGAATTATACAAGATGTAGAGGTGATGTCATCAGAGTGGGCCACTGAATCTCCCTACCTGTGCATTTTACTCTTCTGAAAATGTCTATCCCTTTTAGCACATGTACTTTTGCTGCCTTGTGGAGGGTTTTCACATGGCATGTCAAGAAGTACACACTGCACTCGGTAGGAAATGGAGCCACTTGTGAGGCTCCGTTTTCTAAATTAGGATGACTCCTTTTTCTCCCTCCATAAAAATATGGAGCACTGTCAAAAAATTTCAGTCTTATTTTCCATTCATAAGTATAAGACAAGGTATTCAAGTCATATTAATTTGAAAAACATTTGAAAAACAACTAAAACGATCAGCTTTACTATTTTTGTGAATAATCTTAATGGAAGCCAAAGAACTGGTCAATCTATTTTAGGTCTCATTCTCATTATGCAAAGAAAACAATCTATCAACCCAGTCTGCATTGATAACACGGCCTTTTCTTCTCCAGGTCACAGTGAAGACCACTGTAGTGGCAGAGAGTCAACAGTACTGGCAGTCTGGTAGCACAGAAGAGCTGAGCAGATACACGGTCCGGAGCAACTCTTTAACTTATCAGACTCTAGCAGGGGAAAGATATCTTAAGGGATCATCTTGGAGCTACACCTCAAAAAAAAAATTCTATCCAAATTATAAAGAACCAATGGTTTTAATGCCTCAGCAGCCAGCCTTCAGGCATTGGAATTATAATATACTTTCACTTGCAACTTTAAGTATGTTAGAGGTGGTATTTCTTTCCTCAGCTGTGTTATGCCTAGTATAGAACACAAGCATCTCCTTTTATTTCTCTAGAGAGAATAGGTTTCATGCTGATGTGAAAAGCCTTATCATTCACAAATCAAAATCAAACAATGCTGCCTCTTTATACCAAATTTAACTGAGATGATCATTCTCCACAATATAACAGTAAGATCTAAGGTTTAATCAGAAGAAAGATGCATTTTCTTTATTTCAAAATTAATCTGTCTTCTGAAGTTGCAACTTATAGGCAAGTTTTCTAAAATAGAAGCAGTAAAGCCTGAAAATAAGAATCATGAGTTAGTTCACTTTTTAGTAAATTACTATATTCTGCACCAATTTTCAACTCCAGGAAGAGGGATCAGGCTAGAGAATATTGCAAAAATTTCATAACTGAAGGACTTCTCAAATACCCGGTCTATGTAATTTGAAAATAGGGCTTAATAATGGAAATATTACCATATCCCAGCCATAACCAGAGTAGTGGCAATTAGTTTTAGAAGGTCTGAAGCAGTCCTACCCTCCTAGATCTATTCAACAGGAAAGTGAAGAGTGACCGCCATGCAATAACACAGATAAGTTCTGGCTGTGTCAACTTTGTAATCATTGCATGAAAGCAAATTTTACTTTATGGAAGGCAATACAGTCTGTCAAGCAGAACTGGATGTGGAATTAGGTGGTGTCGCTTCCTTTCTGCCACTGGCCTGATAAATCAGGTGAGAGGGACCTGTGTCCTGCATTTACTGCCTGCATAATGTGGATGAACAGATAAAAACATTTAGACAGCTCTGGATTTGGAAAGCACCAAATACACTTGGCAGAATCAGCATATACATAAATATACAAAGCAAAACATACATCTGTGCCCTGAACCTTCATAATCACTGTATTTCACAGACAATCAAGACAAAGTCATTTTAGCAATATGTACTTACATCTCATGCAACAATTCGAAAATGCATAAACAGTATGTGTATATCACCTCTACTTTCATGCTTATATATTACTATCTCCCATGAAAAACAATTACTTTTATTTTACAAGTATGCATATTTCTAGAAAAAGAACAGTGTAGAAAATAAGTCATATTGTGTACCTTTGCAGTTAGGTCACTCCAAAAATTAAGTTACTGCTGGGTTTCCTTCTCTATTGCTTCCACTAAGCATTTAATCTTTCTGCATCCACATAGACATACTTGTTTATTACAGCAGGTTGTTGTTTAATAAATATATCAACTTTCCAAGCTCATAATATATAACTCAATCCCCTGGCACAGAAAAACAGTCCTTAGAGCTAGAGTAAAATCTGTTTGGCAGCCAAGAATAACTTCCAGACAGATCTGACACAAAAGTATATTACTGTTACTAAACAACAGATCATTCCTCTACAATTCTTATTTAGAATAATTGTACAAAGACAGCTCTGTTAGCTGACAAAACTGCAAGTCACACCTGCTTATGAACCAAGATATAAAGAAGTTGAAAACGTCTTCATAAGGTGGACTATTGATTTTAACTTTTAAAAATCCATCCCTCCATGAACAGTAAAGCTTCAAAATCCAAAGCATATGTACAGAGCTCATTTCACATAATCACTAATATTCAAAACAGATTTCTGATCCATATGCTTAAGTTGCAATGAAACACAGGGATCCCACAAAATAAATGCTACTGATTTGAGGGCACCAGATAGAGCCTTATGACTAAGTTATAAAAGAGGGAAGCAGAGAACCATGTTCTGAGCTCTTCTTCCCCTTTGCTCTCCAGGAGTTCAGCATTTGCATTTGTGCCCAGGCTTCCATTCTGTGAAAAAATCCCTTTCCGAGTTATTTCCTCTTTGTATTTTGCCATCATGAGGAACATAATAGCTAACACCATAAAAGCCCTTTGACAAATTATATTTCTACCATTAACTACAGACAAGTGACAGAGACAGGAATGCATTGAGTTCAGGATAAATAATGACAAAAAAAAAAAAAAAGAGTATTGCTGAAGAAACACGTGAATTTCCAAATGTCCAAAAGGCACAGGAACATGACTAAAAACGATACATACTGCTAGCAGTGCACTCTTGATAATCCAGTACAACCGTGAGACATTTATCCCCCTTCCTCTTCCAGAGCTTCCTCTTTCACAGAAAGTAAACATTGGAAGAAAAAAAAAAAAAGAAAACCCCAAGAACAACAAAAAAACCCCCAAACAAACAAAAAAACCCAACATAATGCCGCTGTTTTAGAAAAATGCAGGTATAGAATACAGTCAGACAATCTTAACAATGAAACTCTCCCTAACACTTAACGAAGGGTTCCTGTCGACATGCCTGCAGAGAAAAAAAACCCAAACAACTGTCTACCATCATATCTAGCAATCAGCCCAATTCTGGATTTGAGTAATAATAATTTTTAAAAGCTATATAAATACAGAGTAATGTTCAGGGACCAAAGTATATGGACCTAATCTTGGAATGAAATATCCCTGGGATTAAGGATACATATGAGCTCTATTTCCTCCTTGAGCTGCTGACTCACGGAAGGAACAAATGATTTTGTTGTGCTTTTGTATCCCT
Organism: Cuculus canorus; assembly: GCF_017976375.1. Lineage (NCBI taxonomy): Eukaryota > Metazoa > Chordata > Aves > Cuculiformes > Cuculidae > Cuculus > Cuculus canorus. The sequence continues at coordinate 115,926,574 of NC_071401.1, read as the reverse complement.
CATCTGGAAGCCCAGGAAAAAAAAGACTGCCTTAAACACGGCAAGGTTCAGCCAATAATTAAATTCATCACACGCTAAACATGAAAAACAAGTATAAAACTGTAAGAAACTAGCTGGAGGCAACTACTACTATTCTTTTAATTCTGCAGGAGTTGAGCTTATGAGTAGGAAAGCAATACGAGTCCCTGAATGTTTCTCCATCAGCCTTTCTGGCAGATACAAGGACTATCATGCAAGTCTATCGCAGCTGTGCTATACACTATGGATACCAAACCAAAAATACGGCAGATTTTGGGTATGATTGGGGCAAGGATATCTAAGAAAACAAAGAAAGTTTATCACAATGTCACCTTCAATTTTCCTCCACCTTTTCCTTTGATTAAAATCATTTTACATTGATATACTAACTTCCACCAGCAGACTGGTTTGTTCAGTTTTAAAGACCAGACGAGTATCAAAATAGAAGGTGGAAATGCTTAAAGAACTACAAATTTCATTCCCTCTTTCAAAACTGCTTATGAGCTGTCAGTGCTTCTATAGTACGAATCTGCTGCCCCATTTATGCGCAAATAAAGAATGAATATAATATGCAATTGCTTAGTGAAGAAAACAGAATATGAATAGAAAGGAAGGAAGATAGCCAGGGTTTCTCCAAATCTAAGACACTCTACAAACTGATGAGTCTGCCCACTCACTACTACTCTTTAATCTTTCATTTACGAACTGGCCTGGCATTGTGCCTACCAACATCTCTTAGGCAAAGTGCTATCCAAAGATTATATTTGGGATTTTGCTAAACAAACAACTCTATCCAGCAGCAAGCATGAATAACTATCATCAGCCGAGCTTTACAGTACACATTTTGAAAACTTGATTACTTCCAGTTCCGTCCCAAGGACAGTTGCCCAGTACAGATGAATGTCTCAAGGTACTCCTAAAGTAATTTAATCTTGTTTCTTGTTAGTACTCAGATATCGGAAGTAACATATCCAAAGAGTGTTAGCAGGAATTAAAGCAACAAAGGAAATACAGTCTGCCTAAAGCAGAATGCGAGTTATCAAAAATGACAAAAAGATGTGTTGTCAAAAGATGAAATAATTTTCCCCATAAATAGTTATTATCTCTATTTACTTATGCAAAAGGACAGAGATAAAGGAAAAAAACTTCTAGAGAATGCCATGGAAAGAAATTAGAATAAACCTGATACAAATATTTATAAGTATAAATACTCTGTAAAGGGTAGTGAACCCAATGACATTATAAATAGGAACATAAAATAAGAGCTAACAGATTTACTGATTTTGCTACCAAAACTTTTAATTGAGCTAATATCTCATCCCTACAACACACACTATTGAACATATATAATCTGATCCGTATAGAGCTGGGCACTGGTTTGTTTAGTTTTATTTGCTATTTTTTACCAGTCAGTCTTTATTTCAATTAAGAAATTAAAAGAACACTCCACAGAAATTAGAATCCTCACGGGTAGGCAAAACAGATTATTTAATTTTAAATTCAAAGCCTATTGAATTGTCTAAAAGTGTAGTTTCTTGTCTAGACATCTTTTTTGAACACTGATTTTTTTCAGGCTTACTGCTCTTGTCAAACTCAGTGATTGAAAAAAAAAAAATCTGCAACACAATCTAGCCATTTCTAAAAGCCGGCCTATTACTTTTTGCTGACATTAAGTAGTTTTGTCACGCTAACATGTATATATGTATTTTTTCATATATAACATTCTCAAGTACATAAATCCAACTTTGATATTTAACAGAAAAAAGGCCTTTGGATCACGTGCCTCCAATAACTCTTGAACAGTTTAATAGTGTCTTTACCAGTAAGATCTTCAGGTACTGATAAGGGATCTGAAAAGAATTTTTAAAACCACCTAGCATTCACTTTCATGCATTAGGAGTGTAAAGAAGTATCCAAATTTCTGATTTTTTTTAAGATTATTTTAAAATAATCTACCAGAACCTACAGAGATGCTTATTACCTTCTGTGTCACTCATGTTTTCCACAGACTGCAAGTCAACAAGATCACAAGTCAACAGGCTGTTCCAGTATTCCTAAGGGACTAGCTAAAAGGGAATTTTCCTAGCTGAGCTGCTACTGAGATTTGGTCAAGAGACTACGCAAAGTTGCATGTTTTGCCTTAGAAATCAACTTCTCTAAAGTCTTTGGATTTGAGACTTTTTGAGATTCTTGCACATCATTACTTCTACATATTTGTTCTGTGGCCGTGCTGGGAGCCTCTCATAAAAAGCAGAGTTCATTTTTTTTTTACAAAGACTACGCCTCTTCATCCCACATGTTTTCCTCTTAAAAACACGCCATTATTAAATAAGTGGAAGAACTCTCCAACTCTTTTCACAAATATATTTTTTTCACAGACCTTCAAACATGTCAACATAAGAATTTTTACTCTCAGCCCATGTAGGCAGCCACTCTCATTAAAGCATTCTAAAAACTGTCTGTGGGTTGCGGTCTAAACTACATTACATTTACCAGAATAGGAAAGTCCAAGTGAGATCTAAATAACCTATCGAAATACAATTATCAGCCTTCAAACCATGTCTCTATTCCAGAGCTAAAATTTATTGCATTCCCATCACACATATTACAAAAAAATTCCAATTTCCTCAGAAGCACTTCAATCAAATCTTCCTGAAATCATCCCCTGAAAATGATTTAAGCATTACTTATTCTTGAGATGCAGCTTGTTTGCAACAAACACTTAACAAAAATCTGTGTCACACAGCTAAGCAGTGAGACACAAATGAATATTGTGCAAACCCATACAAAATAAGATATATTAAGTACTGAAACCATGTGCAGGTCTTAGAATAACCATTGGTTTTATTTATTGAGAGAATATAAAGTGACTTTCATTCAAAGAAGAAATTTACAATTCTCTGGCCAAGCAGTAAACAATATAAATCTACCCTCTTCTCTTTCATATAGGCTCTGAAGCAATCGGCCTCCTGTCCTCCTGCATATCAGAAACATCTCTGAACCATTTAAAACGAGACACACTGCTGCCAGGTTGTGTTAGGAACTTTATCTGTACAGAATAGCAAGGAAAGAAAAATCAAATACTCGGTTCCAAATCGTTACTTGAAATAGTTTCATGATGCTATACCTACTTACACCCATGAAGATCAAGTCAGCACACATCCAATAGGATAATTCAGAACAATCGGGTACCAAACGGGAGCACAGCACAGATCTTGGGGAAAGTATAACAGATTTCCTCTCTATAACAAGTTGTTTGATTTCATACTAGGTAGAACAAATAGAACTGGTTGAAATATCATCAAGAACTTGAGTTAAGTAAAAGCAGCTGCTAAAAATGCAGAAATACAGCTAGACAAACAGCTGTATTTTTCATGAAAACAGAGGCAGAATATTTACCTTTAGGAAGTACTGATTTCGAAGTTTCAGAACAGAAGCTGTCTGCACAAATGAAAATAAAGCTTTTTGCTTCTTCTCTATCCATCTCCCATAAGAAGCAAGGGAAGAGGATGAAATGAACAAGACTAAAGAGTCCTTTGTGAAAGCTATTTTTCTTTTCTGGTCTAAAGTACAGCTACCAATGAAGAAATTTATACCCTGACCTGCTTAATAGATTTTTTTTTCTCCTTTCAGCATTAATAAGCTTATCCTATTTCCATGACTACACTTACGAACATGGGTCATCCCCCACTGCTTCCAACCAGTGGTGATACTGTCGTATGTGGACTCTTCAATACAGGAGACAATCAAAGGTTTTAAAGAAAGCTACATAGCTATGGCCTAATGAATAATAATTTAAAATGAATAATAATTTAAAAAAATGCAATTAGTGGGTAGGCATTAAAATTTGTGCTTGAAATGGAACTACCACTGAGTTACACAGGGACCGGCTCTGTTCAGAGCATTCACAGGAAAGCAGCTAGCAGAAAGTGGCAAAGTCTGCTGATTAAATAAAGCTACTCAAGGGCTATATGGCTGGCAGATAAGTGTGAATAGCTGCAGGGTAACTGAACAACAAAAATAAGAGATAAAGTTCACATATGTGAAGGCAAAACTATGTACTTGAAAAAATAATCTTGACCTGATGTAAAAAAAGGCAGGCTCTGAGCTGATCACTGACATTCAGAAGCAAGACTTCAGATTATGATAGGTAATTCTATGACAATATGAGCTCAGAGCTCATCAGCAATAAAAACATAAATCAAATATTCTAAGTTATTAGCAAAAGAACAGAGAACAATACAGAAAACATAATTATGCCACCATGTAGAAATCACAGTCAGCTCTTATCAAATCACATATGTAAGAACAGGCATAAGAATCAGATATATAAAAAACACATCAAAAGACAAGAAGGTTTATCAAAGGTAAGAAATGACTTCAAACTGAGGAGGAATTGAGCATGCTGGGACTCTTCACCTTGGACAAGTAACTACAGAGGAAATCTGACAGAGGTCTACAAATTCCAAGTGGCATAAGGAAGACGGATGGGGACTGACAGTAACTAGAATACTAAATGAAGCTGACGGGAAGCAAGCTCAAAAAAAACCTGATCCACAGAAGTTGTTGCCTAAGGATACTATGGAGGCAAGTTTAAATATGCTCGAGAGGAGACTGGAAAAACACTGAGAAGAGCGGCTTCATTGAAGATTACTAGAGTAACAAAGCACAACACACTCAGGAAATCCCTGAGCTAAAAATGGCCAAAGGCTCACAGAGTACTAGGAGAATGTACTATATTATGCATGTTTGCCCCATTTATTCTTCCTTGGGTATCTGCTTACCATCCCCACGGAAAGCAAGAATGACTATACTGATACAGATTAAGGGTCCGTCTTAAGAACACGGTACTCTACACTCCTAAGTTCACTTACTTCAGTCCTCACACAATTTGATTACACAAAAATTTTAATACCTCATAATTAATAAATTACTTTTGGATGTCTTGGCAAACTGAACTGTCCTACAACTTGACAATCATTCTTTTTAACCCCCATAAGGAAGGCGAAGGTCCTCAGAAGGACCTCAACAGGTTTCAGAGGTGGGCCTGTGTGAACCTCATGAAATTCAACAAGGCCAAGTGCTAGGTCCTGCACCTGGGTCAAGGCAATCCCAAACACAATGACAGGCTGGGCAAAGAACAGATTGAGAGCAGCCCTGAAGAGAAGGGGGTTCGGGTGGATGAGAAGCTCAATATGAACCAGCAACGTGCGCTTGCAGCCCAGAAAGCCAATCGTATCCTGAGCTGCATCGAAAGAAGTGTGCCCAACAAGTTGAAGGAGGCAATGCTTTCTCCCTATTCCACTCTTGTGAAATCTCTCCTGGAGTACTACTTTCAGTTCTGGAAGGACATGGACCTGTTAGAGTACGTCCAGAGGAGCGCTACGAAGATGATCAGAGGGATGGAGCACCTCCCATATACAGACAGGCTGAGAGAGTTGGGCTTTTTTAGTCTAGAGAAGAGAAGGCTCTGGGGAGAACTTATAGCAGCCTTACAGCACTTAATGGGATCCTACAGGAGAGCTAGGAAGGGACTCTTTTATCAGGGAGTGCAGTGGTAGGACAAGAGGTAACTGTTTTAAGCTGAAAGAAGGGAGATTTAGATTAGATATTAGGAAGACATTTTTTACTGCGAGGGTGGAGAGACACTGGAACAGGTTGCCCAGAGAAGTCATGGACGCCCTATCCCTGGAAGTGTTTAAGGCCAGGCTGCATGGGGCTTTGAGCAACCTGATCTAGTGGAAGATGTCCCTGCCCCCCCACGGCAGCAGGGTTGGATCTAGGTGATGTTTAAGGACCCTTACAACCCAAATAATTCTATGATTCTATAAAGGTGGTTGAAAAGCTGAAATTGCCCAAAATGCAGACTGTATCATAAGTGTGGCTGTGTGTCCCACTGGGAAGGTGGCCTGGCAAAGTCTGGCAGTAGGAAAGGGCAGGCGATGCTGCAACACTGCATTAGGTAAAGGACAAGAGAAGTACCAGAGTCATTCAGGAGCAGAGCATTATGCTGTACTTTAAGAGGATAGATGCAACAAGAACCTAGAAGGGTACTTGCTGACCCTGGAGAATTAAGTAGTGTTAAGTGAGCTGGTGGCATAGTCAGGTCACAGAAGTCTTCCAAGATAGTGAACTTGTATAGTGAAAGCCAAGTAAGATAGCATTCCTAAAATTAGATGAAGAGGCTCACAGAGGGCAAGAGTCCAAAGAAGATGGGAAAAGGTTATTACACCACAGCTAAAGTGCAACATCAAAATTCTGAGTGGCAACATGAAAATCTAAAAGTATGGTTTACTTACTGTTAAATCTTATCAAACGCTATCAAAATAATACAAATGAACACAACCACAACTAAAAAAAAACCCAAAAACACAAACCAAAATTCCTTCCAGTAAAAATGTTATTTTTTTAAGGCATGAAGGTTCTAAGAGTTACACATGATTTTTACTCCCATGAGACTAAACACTTGTGTAGTTTTGCCTAGAAATGTAGTTTACTTTACTACTTCCAAAAGTAAACATTTGCTGTGATTATGGATTCCTGGAAGCAGCCACTGAAGACAAATTGCTTTGAAACAGGAGCATAAAACTAAAGACAGTAGTATTTTTCTATCAAACACCAAAACATTCCAGCTCTTGCTACCAAAACAAGTGAGAACAGAGAAAAGAACAGATACAAAATTCACATCTTAAATTGAAACAAACAAATGCCTGGGTACTAAGAAATCCAGCTGTAAGTTTCCAACAACTCTTCTTTTTTATGAATCATCTTAAAATCACTGCACTACACATTCTGCCAAATTCTCCCAACCTGAAAATACCTGTATTGAGATTATATAAAACTGTATATACTACCTTTAGTTTTATCTAGTTTGTGGAACCAACATGTCAATTTCTTTAATGACCTGAATTCTATAGCTAAATAATAATAATAATAATAATGATAATAATAATAATAATAATAATAATAATAATAATAATAACAACATATAAAAAGAGCCACCAGACTGAAATATTCATGTCAAAAACATATTCCCGATTCTGGTTTTCAGATAGTCATCTTGGGATAGGAAAGGAGCATTAATTCCCAAAGTGTTCCACGTGTGTAACTGCTCTTTGAACTATGAATACTATGAAGACTGTTTAGATCTGACATGAAGAGAAACAGAATTAAAAAAATAGAAGTGCATTCCTTCCACGTCTGGGAAGCTCAGAGCACCAGCCACCACGGCGGATGGCCTGCTGAGGTTTGGTTTGGTTTGAAATACTCATGACAAAGAGGTCCACTTGTGGCATATTTGGTGTTGGAAACCACTTTCACTCATACTAGCAGTTTTCATCCTGACATCCGATATGAACTGGCTGACATGAATACTACTGCTGTTGTAAGTCATATCTAAGTTACTATAACAAATAATTGTGATCAATGCCTATTATTCAATCTTATGGTTAAACAAATTACAAGCCTCTACCTGCTAAAGAGACTGAAAAAAATCATTACCAAAATAAGAAATGTTACAGCTTCCTAGAACAAGTATATACTAAAGAAGATTATGCAGCCATCTTTAAAAACATCTCACTTTGTATCAGCAAAAAGACAGCAATCTGGAGAGAAGTCTTTGTGCCCCAAGTCCCCACACAGCCTGCCCTGTCCCTGGCTGGCTTCCCAGAAAAAAGCAAGGCCCTGTACACCAGTTTCCACCAAAAGTCCCACAGAACTACTTCATTCCTCCTATTCCCTAATGGCTTAAAGTAGATTTTTTCATCTGGCTCCCAGAGAAGAGAGAGGAAAGAAGGTGACAGACAGACAGGAAAGGGGGAACAGAGAAGGCAAAGGCCAAATAGTTTTCCTGGGGCTTCTTGCTTCCCACCCACCAAGCCACATTCCACAGCTCCACAAGGGAGAACCCCTTCTCTAGTATGGAAGATGAACCAGTATCTAACAGAGATACTCTTACAAAATGATCTTCCACGGAAGAGCAAAACATGAAACATCTAATGTGTTGCACTCATGTGCTTTCATACCAGTCTAAATCCCATCAGAACACAGTAAATATTTGTGAAAGGAAAGAACCATGCTTTATGTTAAAGTCCTGAACATATAAAATTCCCAAATTCTCCTCCAAAGTGACAGAGAATTAAAAAGCCTGTCTGGTATGTCATAGTGACTCATTGCTTAAGTCTAGAGCACTAAAAGATTTACCAGACAGAAGGATTTTCTTTTGCATCAGTGATGTTAGTTAAAAGGTAAAGAAAAGAGATCTAGAGAGGGCACTGTGAGAAAAACAGCAGAAGAAGGAATTGAAAAGGGCATAAAAACGATTACAAGATATTAAAAATATTTTTAATAAAGGTGGGGAGTAAAGGAGGATCCTTGAAACTCTTTCAAAGCTTAAAAATGAGTGAAGGATAATAAGTTAGAAATGAAAAGTGGAAAATATGTTTCTGATTATTCCTTAAGAACTTCATAGTTCACATTTCCCTCCAAGTTTTGTCACCTTAATTGCATATAAGATTCACAACTAACTTACTTACTAGTAGCAGAAGATACATCAGTAACAAGGCAGAGTAAGCTTTGACTTCAATAGCTAAGTAAGACCTCAGTATTTTAAGAATTCATTTAATAAATTAATTTAATAAATGAATTTAATAAATGAACTAATTTAATAAATTTTAAGAATTTATTTCAGTTAAAACATAGAAGTATGTGAGCAATAACTCGCAATTTGATTTGTCCATTTCTTGGTGTTTCTATGGTCTGGCTGCAGGGAGCCTAGTAGTAACAGTAACAATGCACTAACACTGAGCAGTTCATCAATTCAGCTATCTGTACACAACTCTTGGAGAATATGAAAGCTATATATTTCCAAAAGCAAGTCCTTACTATATGTTAGGACTAAGTAAATAATTTTGAATTGAGGCTGTGCTAAGCAGTGGTTTCAACCTGCCATATTTACTCTAAGAATCACGACTGTGGAAATAAGAAGGGGTTTTCAAAGCATTTAATTAGGAACAGTCTACTCCAGCTTCACTTAAAAGTTTAAGCAAAATGCCACTGAGACAACATAACTCCTTTTGGAAGAAAAAGTAACTCTAAATAACTCATAGCTAATCTAAACTCTTAGTTAATACTAATTTTATTTGTAGATGAAGTGATAGGTATGTGTTTCAGAAAGGTATTGCTTTTCCTGCAGAAGGAAGTTGAGTTCCCAATGACAAAGCTCGATCAGTTAAAACAGAGAGCATGAACAATGCAGAGGATCTCTCTGAAACAGGTGTGACTCTCTGAGCAGGTGCTAGGAGGTCACAGACATCTTGCTGGAGGACTGGGGACTTCACGTGAGGTCCTAGGCTTTCCACACTTGCATCTGTGGAAATTCAGCACATTTCAACACATCTGTGGAAATTCAGTATGCACACAGGTGCAGCTTCCCTGTGACTCAGAACTAACGTGTTTAATGCCATGACCACATATCATCATTTCTTCCTCAGGCAGTCCACAGCCAACACTCTACAACGGGTATTTGAATACTTACAATGGTTATTTTTATCATCAAGGCTGTGGTGGGCGAGCTGGAGGAGGAGACCCTGGAAGCATTCAATGAAAACATCCATCCCATTTGTACATGGGAAACTTAAGCCCACTTTCAAGCTGTACTTAAGTAATTTCACAGTCAATTCGTAGAGCTCAATGGATTCTGCTGAAAAAGTTCATCCCACTACAAATGTAGTGCTATATTCAGATGGCCTAAATTTCACCTAGCTGTGTTTATTTTTGAAAACACATGAAGGAAGGCCCACTGAAGTACCTGCAACTAAAAAAGTGGCTTTAAATGTGACACATAATCCTTTCAGAAATTCCTTTGATATAAAATTATGCTTTTTCCCAGGCATTAGAAATACCACTGAAAAATAATTCTCTTGTTTTAAAAAAATAGCAAAATCACAGACATCTATGCTTTGTTTCTAGAACTATTATCAGAGTAATTTTTTCTTATAATTTTTTCTTATAATTTTTTCTTATAATACTTGTTAGGCATTTCTCTTTCTGATTAATACTATCTTGCAGTCCCACACAACTGCAAGTATTTCCACTTAAGATAAAAAAGAAATTTTCCTCTCCTTCCTCTGCAACTTACTCTGTTTAACCAAAACCAACTTAATAGTTCTTTCTCAAAAATAAAAGATTTGCAAAAGTTTCAGGTCAAATATTTGTAAGGAAATCACCAGAAAAGGACCTTTATAAAAATTTACAGAACGTGACTTACACTTGACACCATGGACTCCAGCTCTCTCTACATTAATCAAAAAGAATCTTTCAACCCACAAATTCAGGAAAATACTGAAATAACGGAAAGTCACTGAAGATAAAGCATTGTATGCTTGCTGTAATAACATCTTACAAATATCAATTTATGTCACTGAAGCATCAGTCAAAACATAATCAGACATTTATGCGAGCTCTGAGTCAGACAGGTTAAGTGTTAAGGGACAAAGGCTGCATCTGCAATGCTAAATGTATCCATGAGTTAATTTGCATTATTTCTAATACCGTGAATTCCAAATCCAAAGAGAGATCTCTAATCTTACTGAGATGAATTATGAGTTAACCTCAGGCAAGGAATATAATGCTGATTTTGTCTAACAACTTATTTGGAGGTACTCTGCCCCTACTAGACCTTTATGTGAAGTAAATATCTCACATCAATTTTTCATTAGTTTCAGTAGCACCTTCTACTATCTTTATCAACAGCCACGCCACATATCTAGATTCAAACAAAAAAAAAGAAATTCCTTTCCATGGATGGCTACAGACTGTGGCACCCAGCACTACCTACTGAAATACTGTCCAAACACATCTCTTACACAGTATGGATTAAAAATAAAGAGGTGGCAAGAAGTATCACTCCACAGTTTATTACTTGTCTTTCTGACAACAAGTAATAAATCCTTATCCTAATTACTAATCCTTAACTACTGACTTTTCTAATGATTACCTTCCATTATAAGCAACTGAAAGAGTAACAAGGTCCCTTTATAGATAGTGACAGAAAAGCCGAAAACGCGTAAGATCATATTATCATAGTATCATAGTATAGTTAGGGTTGGAAGGGACCTTAAAGATCACCCAGTTCAAACCCCCGTGCTATGGGGGCAGGGACATCCCACTAGACCAGGCTGCCCAAGGCCCCATCCAACCTGGCCTTGAACACCTCCAGGGATGGGGCAGCCACAACTTCCCCGGGCAACCTGTGCCAGTGCCTCACCACTCTCATGGTGAAGAAATTCTTCGTAATGTCCAGCCTAAATCTGCCCTTCTCCAGTTTATACCTGTTGCCCTGGTCCTATCCCCACAAGCCTGTACGAATAGCCCCTCTCCAGCTTTCCTGTAGGCCCCCTTCAGGTACTGGAAAGTCGCTATAAGATCTCCTCGGAACTTTCTCTTCTCCAGGCTGAACAGGCCCAACTGTCTCAGCCTGTCCTCGTAGGGAAGGTGCTCCAGCCCTCTGATCATCTTTGTAGCCCTCCTCTGGACCCTTTCCAACAGCTCCATATCCTTCTTACATTGAGGATTCCAGAACTGGACCTTCCAGATGAGGTCTCACAAGAGAGGAATAGAGGGGCTGAAACACTTCACTTGACCTGCTGGCCACGCTTCTTCTGATGCGGCCCAGGATACGTTTGGCCTTCTGGGCTGTGAGCACACATTGCCGGCTGATGTCGAGCTTCTCATTGACCAGCACCCCCAAGTCCTTCTCTGCAGGGCTGCTCTCAATCACATCATCCCCCATCATGTACTGAAAACAGGGATTGCCCCGACCCAGGTGCAGGACCTTACACTTGGCCTTGTTGAACCTCATGAGGTTCTCACAGGCCCACTTCTTCAGTCTGTCCAGGTCCCTCTGGATGACATCCTGTCCTTCTGGTGTGGCAACTGCACCACTCAGCTTAGTGTCATCCACAAACTTGCTGAGGGTGCACTCGATCTCGCTGTCAATATCATTGATAAAGATATTAAACAGCACCGGTCCCAGTATGGACCCCTGAGGGACACCACTCATCACGAATCTCCATCTGGACTTTGAGCCACTGACTACTACTCTCCAAATATGACCATCCAACCAGTTTCTTATCCACCTCACCGTCCACCCATCAAATCCATATCTCTCCAATCTAGAGAGAAGAATGTTGTCAAGAAGACTGTGTCAAAGACTTTACAGAAGTCCAGACAGATCATATCCATTGGTTTACCCGTGTCCACTGCTGCGGTTACTCCATCATAGAAAGCCACCAAGTTGGTCAGACAGGACCTGCCCCTGGTGAAGCCATGCTGGCTGCCATTAGTCACCTCCCTGCCCTCCATGTGCTTTAGCATAGCTTCTAGGAGGATTTTGATTCTAGGTGGATATCTCCGTACAGATGGGTTGCTCAGGTGCAGGACTGCTAAACAGACAAAAGCCAACAGCAGAGATTTGGTATATTCTCCAAAAACGGCAGCTAGGGAATAGTCTCAGGATCTAATCCATCTCTGCACCATCCCTTCTGACCACAAAAAATTTCATTTCCTCAATTTAAGAATACCTCATCCAATCCTTCACTATTCATACAGAGTTCAAGGGATTAATTCTCTCTCCCTCGCTCTCAACAGAGAACAAAAGACTATTGTTGGCTATCCTTCATTACACAGAAGGAGGTGATCCTTTTATTACCAAATTCATACAAATCATAATACCAAAAATACATACAATAAGTGGTGGGATTTACCCACAAATGTCATAAAAACAGCATGCTGTTTCTGTGTGGTAAATTGTGTGGTAAATGGCACATTAGCACATTATATATAACATAACATTTTCTTCTGTTTCTAACTTTATATGATCTTCCTAGCCTACCACATTCATCTGTGCCCTTCTGTATTTTCTTTAGATTACTTGAATTCATTTTAACATTTATTCAGTTGACTTGAAATGCATTTTTCAGCTGCAAGTGGGAGTGAGGGACGTACCAGCTCTCCAGATAACCAATAAACTAGTTCTTTCCTGGATGCTTTTTGGTATCAGAGGATACATGGCTAACGTCTACTTTTCTTGATTTTAAGAGAAAGCGAAGATACACTTTTAACAAGCGTTCAACAGTCCTGACCACACCGGCTATAGGTATTAGGAAACAAAAAAGGGCCAGGAGGGCATGAGTACTCTGACTGCAGACCTCTCAGTTTCCCAGGTGCTTTGGTATGACTCTGGCCCAGGCAAATTAATGTTCTGCCACACGACACCTAGGTACCATACAGATGACAGCCCCCACTAAGGACTGGTGCCAGCAGGCTGTGTGGTCAGGTCTCCCTGTCTTGAGAAAGGCATGTTCTAGACATACAAATCATACCACACCACTACCCCTAAAGATCACTCAATGAATGTTAGCTCATTTTATTCATAAGCACAAAAATGGCCATCGGGTACAGAGCGGAAATTACGTGTAGGTAAAGCTGGTAACCAGAGACCTAACTCAGGAATGTACCTAAGGTTCAGCTGGACAACAGCGAACCTCAGCAGATGTTTAAGTGCCTGATTGATTACAAAGAAAGCCTAAAGGCATCTCAGCTAACCTATTAAAAAAAAGGTAGTAGTGATTCAACCCAAACTTCTGTAATGATCGTTTCTGCTGAAGAAAATATTTCATTTGTGAATGCCAGCAACTGAAAGGAAGAAAAAGGAGTAACGGAAGAACAGCTTATGTTTTAAAATAGAAAGCAAGAAACTATTTGGCATGCACCTTTTCTAATAAAAATGTACCAGAATTTTTACAGTGTAAAAACCTGAATATTTACTCTCAAACGCACAAAGCCATTTCAGCATCTGTTGAAAACACTGCATTATCTCAGAATGTAACTATGACACAAATATACAGAACTATAAATACAGTTACATCTGTAGTTTTTATCTAAAGTAAACAGATGATATGCACAACAATATCAAAACCAGAAGGAAAACATCAGGTTTTGATGAAGGTTGAGATACTATAGGATTTATATGGCACTAAACTTTGCTCTAAATCAAGACAGACCTGTTCCTAGCCTAAAAGGGGAGACCTGCCAAACTTTATGAATTTCCACTTGAATTTCCAGCACTTCCATTGTTTTTAAAGGAAAGGTGGTAACATGTAGTCACATGCAAAATCATAGGAGTTTGCAGGAAAGAATATCTCCTTTGCCTATACTCACAAAGCTAAATATTTTGTTTACTATCAAGCTTAGTATTAAAAAAAAGAACAACAAATATTAAGGAACAATACTACATACTCTAAGATTATTTATAGCATGAAAGCAACCTTAAAAATTGTTTGTTGTTTATTCTTCTGTTTTACAACATTTCTTGAGAACACTTGGTAGAAACACTTGGAAGATTCTCTTCCTGTTTTAAATTGTGGATTTTCTTGTTACCTACTTTGACTGAACTCTCTCTCACATCACTAACATCAGGTTTTTTGCTCCAATGAAAATACTAGGGAAAATCTGAAAGTGACAAAACCAAAGAACTTCTCAAAAGTGAAAGTTTTGTTGAATTTCCTGACTTGTGAACATCCTGTTCCAAATTTTCCTATTTTAAATTCAACAGCAGTTTCCATATAGAAAATTAGTCACCTCAGTGAATGCACAGCAATTTCTACCTGGTTTAATCAGGTCAGAATTTGAGCTGGTTGGAAACAACATACCCTTAATGAAAAGTAAGCACACAATTTCTAGGCAGTTTTCTGCATGGAAAAGCTTCATAAATCCACCAGAAAAATGCACCAAAACTCCATATAACGATTATTCCAGACATGATTTATCAAGTAGTATTACTTAAGTTTCCAAACAGATGTTAAAATCTACTGTGGCTTTCTTTTTGCATATGCCACACTGGATCTCATTTAATGTAATTATCCTTTGAGGTGCAGTTTCATAATTCAGCTCCTCTGAAGTAGAGGCTGATGCTAAACAGGTTGCATCCTGGTGTTCCTCACATGCACCACACTCTGCCTCTGCTCAGAGTCCCCTTCACCAATGCTGTCCCTCTCACAGCCATGTACTGTCACACAGCAAAATGAGGTGATCCAGCAAAAGCGGGGGGAGAAGGTGGTGGTGTGTGCACAAGGACTGATTTCTTTAGCCAAACCATGACTTTTCTTCTCCTCCTCCTGTCCTAAACTTCCAACAGATCAGGAGGGGTTAGGGAATGAGGTGACAGTCCAAACACAGATCTTACCAGGAATAAAGGTTGGCTTTTGAAGTGGTTGGTTGGGGTTGCTGGTTGATTGGTTTGGGAGGGAGGGGAAGGGAGAGGAAAAGAGGGAACATTCGCTTGGGCTTTTGTTGTTTTTTTAATTCAAGAGAATACCAAATGGTTTTCACCTTTTAGACTTTTTTTCAGCTAAAATATGAATATATATATATAAGATATATATATTCATATATAAAATATGAACAATTTGTTTCCTCTGCAATTTTAATACCAAGTTGAAAAATCTCCCAAAACAGATGTATCTAATGGAAATTTTGAGATGTTTAGTTAGAGCCACTGTAGTCAGTACTGGTTTATGTAAGGTATCTCCTTTTAAAGGCCTTTTACTTTTTCATACATGAGAGATTTTCCTGTAAAATTCTATATTTGGCTTTTTCCTCTCTATTTAAAATCACTGATGTGCTCTTGCCTTACAGAGTTTGTTGAAATGTAGACAGTTGGTTGGGGTGGGGAATTGAACGTATTTTCTTAGAGCTAAGAAAAGTCGGATGTCTAGCACTTAATTACTTCGCATCCAGTGCATGAGAAACACTGCTAAGTCAAAGTGGCTAGTGAAAATAGCATGCAGAAACCACTGTGGACATATGTAAAT
The DNA here is from genome assembly GCF_017976375.1 of Cuculus canorus. Taxonomy (NCBI): domain Eukaryota; kingdom Metazoa; phylum Chordata; class Aves; order Cuculiformes; family Cuculidae; genus Cuculus; species Cuculus canorus. The sequence goes on along the minus strand of NC_071401.1, from coordinate 115,910,684 downwards.
AGCTACTTGAAGTAACGGAGAAGGGCTTGCAAGCAATAACTGGCCTAAAGCCATATGATGTATAGATCTATACAGATACTTATAAGTGCCAAAAGCAGAATTTTGCTTCAAATGTTTTTTGAGAGACAGCAAGTTACAGAAAGCAAATCTCATTCTGCTTACATTCTGATGAAAAAGTTCTTGGTTATTTTCCTGTCTTCCCACTGACTCTAGCATTGTAACACTACAATACTCACCTATACTTCAATTTTGTAACTAGCAAGTACAGTGGAAAGCTAACCTTTTTTCTTTTCTCCTCTCTATCATTAACATTGAAGTAAAGAATACCTAGCTGTCTTTTCAACTTTAATAAACCAAGACTAGAGTTCCTCTAACACTATGTATTCTTGTATATCTTAAGGCAAGCCATTTACACTCTGAGTAATGGAGGAACTAGTGCTTGCCTTACACAAATGACTGAGTAGTTATGCAGCCAACAAGAAAGTTCCAGAGTTCATCTTCATCAAGCAGTAAATATGTTTAGAATGTTGGAGGGGGTTAATTCTTGTTTTTACTTTTCATAAAGAGCTTAGAGTAGAGACAAACTGACAAAGAACACTAATCAAACTGAAAATCTTAGATACAAAATTTTGGATGGGATGTAATTCTTCAACAAGGTATGAAATTTGACAATTTCAAAAAAAAGCCACAGCAAATAGACAAATCCTTGGAAGGATTATCACTGAAACACAGGTACTGAAAACACAGTCCCCACTTAACTGTCAATTCCCACTGCCTTCTCTTCCTGCCTGGAAACAATGCCAAAAGGTTCAACACTCCATTTCACCCTTTGCTTACCATAAGCAAAAGTTTACACATCTCTCAAATTTCTTCATTCCTGAACAGGAATTAAGTCATCATCACCAGGAGTAGAATCATTTTGCCAAAGTGGTAGAAGGTTATCCAACATCACATGATACAGAAGGCAGTTTTATTTCAGTTTACTTTAATGCAGACATTTTGCCTTTAGAGCCGATAAACAGTTCCAAATACATTTTCAATTTGCCATAGGAGACAGAGTACTTACTGAAATATATTTTATAGGTCCTCATTCCTATAATAAAAACATAGTAAAGTACTACTGTATGTGATCTGTAGAGGCAAGCCCATGAAGTCCTTTTAATTCCATCCAACCCTAAAAAGATGCATCTCATTTAGCTGCTTTAAAAAAAAAACAACACATATCACAATTTGTAAGTTACATACTGCAAATGAAGCTAATGAAAATCACACTCTTTAGATACAAATCTATTGGCATGATGCATGCTATGTTCTATGTTTATCTATACCATGGGCATACTCAACAGATAAAAATCACACTATGAAGAGCTAGTTTTTTCTGTCAGTAACTTCTGTAGAATTCGCTATGTGGCCCTGCCAGGATCCTTATTTTACAAACAGGAAACTGAGCAACTGAAGACAAAGTCAGTTTACCCAAAGCGGTCCAGGTTCCAGGCCCCTTCTCTACCCATCAGAAAGCATCAGCTAGAAAAGAAGACATCTGTCCAGCTGTTTGAGCCAGAGCCCACCACTGGTATTTGCATTGTAATTTAAGAAAAGGTGAAGTTCTGATGCTTTCTGTACAAGCTTTACACCACTTCCCAATCCATAACTTCATGTAAGCTACTTTTGCTGTGGCAGAAGTAAATGCTTATGCATTTGCCAAAGACTCTTCAGTACTAATTATACAAGAATAATATTATTACAAGAATACTAACTATTCTTGGTCCGACGCTAACACAGCGCATTGCTCACATAACTTAGGTCCTTCCCCACCTATTTGCTTAAATAGCTTCAAGTTTTTTGGTAACAGCTGAGTCTGTTCTTGATAGCTTTACCTGTCATTTCAGATAAAATTTTAACTTCTGATTTAATGTATTTAAAACATGTTTCATGTATTTTCACTTTCCCATTCTACTTATACAGCACAATCTGTCTGGCATCTACAAAATTTTCTTTAAATTTAACATTATTAAGCTGAAGTTTGAAATGGGCAGCGAGCCCAAGCATGGTTTTGTGGCTTGGCTTGAGTTCATACTGAAAGCAGTAATGAAATCTGAAGGCAAGAAAACCCACCTATCCAAGTTAGGACCAATATCAAAACAACTCTGAAGCTTTTCTGCTCCATGCACCCACTTTCTCTATAGACACTGCAAAATCTGCTCAGACCTCATTCTGTCCTCCTCAACATGTACCACCACAAAATTGAATGATGGGGATGACAGACCGCAAGGTACCCAAGCTGCTCTTTTCTGTCTCCTACAGTGGCACTAGTGAAAAATAACCACTAAAACAAGTCTACCGTATCAGTGCACAGTCTCTCCTGAGCAAGGGAGGTACATTTGCAAATGCACTGCTGGATTATTTCTCATTCAATGATAATGACAACAGACCATATATAAAACAAACGCAAAAGTTCAATCAAAACATTACAGAGCTCCCCTTCAAAGGCATAATTATCCTTCCACTTTGCTGAAGTGCAAACTAGTAGATTCAGAGCCAGCTAATTAAAAAGCCACATAAGCTACATGGTTATTTTTTGCCATCCTGCTGTGCAGCTTGACAGTCACCAAGTGAGGGGAAAGAGAAAAGCAGGGAAAGTATTTAAGTGACAAATTGAGGACTGTATTTTGCAATCAAGAAGCAGTTAATGATGGAATTGGTTTATAGACACCTCAGGAATGAAGGCTCATTCAGTGGCATGAGGAAAGATTACACGATCTGACAAAATGTGCTGAGCAAACAGATGAGGAAATAATACACACCAGACAGGACACAGAAAAAAAGTTACATGCATATAAGATAAAATAGTTGATCAGTTTAATTAAATCCTTTTTATTCAAACACTTTTGTAAGGAGACATTCCCTACCCCTGTGCCAGTATTCTCATTTTTAATTTTTTTTCTTACATAACATTTTCAATTATTTTATCATTATTTATTAGTTCCCAGACTCTGTACTGTCTGGACAGTAAAATTTCCCTGTATATTTGTTTCTCTTTGTGCCTCTGTTATGTTAACTGGTTATTATCTTTTCTAGCAGCTCAAATTGTTGCCCCAAGTTCATTTCTTCATTCCAGTGCAATGACCAAGAAGTCAGACTACACTGTCAGATATGCACACAATTTCAATAACACAACAGCAAAACCCCTCTCAACATATGAATTAACATTGCTTAGTTATGCTTTCAAATGCTGATTAATTAGCTATATCATGAAAGATTAGACAGCACATAGTCAGAAAAAAGTGCACTATACATCCTGTGAACCATATAAACATGTACAAAGCATACCAATTTTTAAACAGCCCTTCATAAACTTGAGGATCATAGCTCATTTGAAAACACAATGGGAACATTTAGCCATATTCCAAGTTTAAGAGTATCTATAAAAAGATTTATAGCAATGAACTTCCACAAAAGTTCCTCCATGTTCAATAGGATTTAAACTTTACGTTACTATACACTGTTGCCTCTGTGTTACCCAAGTAGTGTTACTACTGTGTTACTACTACCAAAGTGACCTTGCAAATTAGACCATAGTTGCTTCACATACAGAGCTCACAGTTCACATCCAGATCATCTGAGCTTTAGTGATTTGTGCCTGAATAATTTCCAAACATGTTTTTCTGTTTACTTCACTAAATAAAAATACGTATTTATAAATACTGACACTATTTGTCCTAATGAATGCTTAGAAATACTAGGACTTCATTAAATCCTAGCAACGTACTGTATCTACAAATACAGCTGTTCTTCCAAGTAAAGATTAAATAGTTAAACCCACTTTAAAATTCCCATGTATTTTTTCCTACGCAAAATACTCCAGCTGAAGATCTTTACTCACTTTTTAGCAAAATTAGATGAGAAATAAAATATGAAAGACTGTACAGAGTATGTAATTCCACAGCCTACTCATCTCATTAAATCTGTGAAATAATTAATCCAAGTTAGGTTAATTAACTCACTTCTGTGACTCAAGTAAAGCTACCAAAGGACTACTACTACTGCTTAAAGATTAAAGTATGCTGTAGCAATACCCTGCCAAATTATAAAAAACAAGCTTTACTCTCTTTACCGAGTTGTAACATAACATCAGCTTATGGTTCACATACATTTATTACTACAGTAGGAGGCTGGCGCGAAGAGAAGAGGTAGAATAGAAAACTGTTAAGAAGTCAATATAGTCATGACTGGTTTATACTCACCATTAAAAATGCTTAATTTATTTCTAATACCCCTACTGTATAGCAATGATATCTTGACATGGCTGAACTTGTTCCTCGTCTGCATCTGTACTGGTATATTTTGTGTTTTGCAAATCAACTTTATCATAAAACAAACACACCCCAATTATTTGAAAATCAGACCATAAACAGAAAACTAACTATACCTAGAGCACTGAACTTTTTGTAAGCGTATAGAAAGCTTTCTAATGCTAAAGTGCGTATTTTGAGATTTTTAACTATTTAGCCAAAATTTGACTGAGAAAATTAACTAATTAATTAAGAATAAAGCTTTTCAGGACAAGGGAACTCCTAAGAATACTTTCTAATGGTTATGCTTACAACATTTTTTTTTCCTTCAAACGATAAATACAAACATGAGACTGAAGGAAGACAAATTGAACATAAAACTGAATTTTCAACTGTACAACTATGTATATGGCTTCCTGTAGCAATATTCCAACTTCCAAAAATTCACCATCCACCGTTTGACACAGATTTTTTTAAAAACTACATTTTTGCTAGTTTTGAGGTATCAAAGATCAAGAAAAAAAGTCACAATATTTTATTCTGCATTAACTGTAATACTTTGTTTCAGTACAGTTTCTCACATGATAGTGCTGAATGTTTCCACCCCTTTTAAAAAAATCAGTCAAGTCAGTGAAAACATCAGGCTGCTGGTAACAGTTCCTAGGAATAATAATATATTGACAGAAAACCAAGAAAACCCTATTACTTCAATACTTAGTCAGGGAAATACTTAGTCAGGGAATACCTAGTCAGGGAAATACCTAGTCAGGGAATACCTAGTCAGGGAATACCTAGTCAGGGAATACCTAGTCAGGGAATACCTAGTCAGGGAAAACTACTAGCATCCAAAGTATAAAATAATTATGTATTTGCATTGAAAACTACTACATTGATTAACATTGCTCAACACACAAACATTCCAGAAAACCTTGACAAACATTTATTAAAGTAGTAAGGAAATAGCAATCAAAGCAAAGATGTTCAGCTAGCTCACTCTTTTGTGACAGCAGATTCTACTAGTAAGCATTTTATTTCCTTTGCAACTGTACAGCTCAAATGCAACGTGTTGATGAACTCTGGGTTAGAATCACAAATATTTCTGCTATGGCCTTCCCCTATTATGCAGGGAATATATACCGTACTCTATCCTATCATACCACCATCCATTAAATACATTTCCTCAAAATACTCTGGTATTATTCATATACTTTTGCAGTGTAAAGTATGTCACAAAAAATCTGCCAACTTTGCTGTAAAAATTGCATCATGTATTTATGGATGAGATTCCATATGGAGATTCCATATGAGATTATGGAGTGGAGATTCATATGCAAGTAAAGGAACTTTCCGCTAAATAGAACACAGCATGTATACTTGTTAGATCTGATCTGCATCTCTTATGGAGTAATCACGACTGTAAGTTGGTCACAGTTATGTTAAAGCAGAAGTTCTTGCCTTGATGTGGAAAGTGTGACAAGTCCAGAACTATTTCTGTAACAAGTTATTTCACAATATATTAAGATCTTTATGATAGCTCTTGAGTACTTCACAAGGTTACTTTAATAGATGCAAGTTTCTTTCCCACAAATAACCTGTCTTTTTTCAATTATTTTTCTTTTTTAAAATTCCACTCTCTTTCCAATTATACATTTCAAAGTTTACAGTGCTAACAGGGCTCCTGTTCCTGGGACGCCCTCAAACATCAGTTTTGACTGTTTGTTTTAACAGTAGTTTGTTAATGCATTAACTTACTTGCTACATGGAAAGAAATCTAGATGTTTCCTTTCCAATAACTTTCTTTCCCTAAAATTATCAAGCCCATTATTTATGGGAGCAGCAGTAGGCACATTCTCCAAAGATCAAATATAAGGTCTGGGATTGGTTTTTGCCTACTTCCAATACCATGTTTGACATTTTTATACCTTGGGATGGGGCTTAGTTTTCACTCCAAATTACATCTTTAGACATAGAAATATGTCAGCTTTTTATCTCACTTGGAGGTACAATGAACTTTGAGAAATGATAAAACATCAAAGGATTTTAAATGCGATTAAAAAAAACAACCCACTTATCAGTTCAAAACGTCATCCTTATAAGACACCAGTTAAGAATTTTTGCAAGACAGAGAAAGGAGAAAGCAGTCTGTCTAACAAATAGGCCTACTTTTTTTACTTATTATTATAATGATGATTACTAGCCCATTTCAGAATTAATCTGATAGAAAAGTAAAAGGCAGGCTATTTGGGTCTTTTATTCGAGATTCTATTCCTCGTGTTTTTAAGCTATTCTCTCCAACTTTTAGCAGTTAAGATTAATTTTTCTGTTAATAAAAATGGCCAGTCTTTTCTTCCCCTTTACAACTATTTTCAAGAACTATTCTTTACTTTCCTCTCTGAAAGCATAAACTCGTTTGTTTTTGTGACCAGTAAGCAGATAACAGAACACTGAAGATTTCTTTGCCTAGCAAATTAAAAGCCTGACCATACAAAAATAGAACCTCCTACACAAACATACTTTAACTACATTTCTTAGAAGATAATCAGTAAGCTATTAAAAAACATCATGATAGATGTGAGAAGCTTCACTTCTCTGAAACAGTGAAAGCATTCTCTCTGCATGTACCATGTTAGCAGTATCAGAAAATATTTTCCCTTTTCCATATTTAGGCATAATATTGCATGTTAATTTTCCAGATTGATCCTCCCCTTTGACGTTAAAAAAGTGGAAGTACTTCATGATAAAGGTCCTAGTAACACCAGTAGAAATAGTCTGTAACAGTTGTCAGTGACCATATAAACACAGAGAGTAACATCAAACCACAAAAATTTAACTGTTTAGGCAGCTTGAAGTTCTGCTTCTAGAAGCAAGAAGTCAATTGGAAAACAGTTTCAAAGCACTGTCTGAGAGAGAAAAGTGAAGGACGACACTCCTCAGCAGTCAGAAGCACCAACAGCTGTAAAGTCAGTGGCTGAAAGGGCCATTAGCATACAGACCACAGCAAAGGCAGCTATTATAAAATCAACATGACATCCCCCTGCAGTCAGTTGGCACAGGTAAAGACCCAGTCCTGCGCTCAAGCAATACAACAACAACCGAATTTCAGAATTGTGCAATTCCTTTATGCTTTAGGCGACTGTAGTAAAGACACACATCTTAATGCAGCTGGAGTACCTTGTTTCTCATTTTTCCCTATCTGATACTCCTGATGGATTTCCAACAAAAAAAAGGCAGATGGTGATATTCAGTTTTTCAGCCATTTGGCTAAAGAATTCACAAGACAAAGCTATTCTTTGGACTGTACCACATAACTTTATAACCAATTCCACTACTGCAGTTGCAAGATGAACCTTAAATACAATCCCAGAAGCACTTGCCGAGTTCTTTTTAGGCTACAACAGTACTTATCAAGTTTAACAAGACTTTGAAAGGAGCTTTGTACAAGTTAAGTGTGGTTTTTTGGTTTTTGGTTTTTTTTTCCCATTCTAGCATGCCTACATCAGAAAACCAAAACTTATCCTAAATTAAAGCAGGTTCACTAAGAGATACTATTTCTCAAGCACTTCAAAGGTGTCTAACCTAAAATTAAGACGACCAAAAGCTGTTTCAACTGTGAGCTTTTACAGGGTCTAGCATAGCAGATCAGACTGAACAGAGATTCCTGCTTATTCAGGACACTGAAAGGATTGCCTCTGAAAGTGATCTGGCATTCATGAAGCTGTTTGTGACTACCAAACTCCTGACTGAACTGACGCTGAGGTGGAAAACTAGACGTGTCTCAATCAGACAAATAAAATTAATGGTCACTTACCATTACCGTTACCCTTCCAATTCCCCTACTACAGCAATCCTTATGTGAATGCTCTGAATAAAAATTATTATTATGAAGCACTCAGACACTACTGTGATATGTTTTACAGATGCCAATTAATATTTAGAAATGGATCAGACTAACAGGCACAAAAAATTTCCATTAATAAAATAAAAATACCAATGAATTCTGAATGTATTAAGAAATACTGGAGTCATGCAAATACTGCGTACTGGTAATACATAATGCTGGATTTGAGGTAAGTAAAAACTGTATCCAAATCTTGAGGTACCACATCATGCAGATCCCCAGAATAAAAGTAATTGTCTCCTTTTTTGAAAGAAGTGGGCTATCTTTTGTATCAAACTCGTAGGGCCAACTAAAGAAGTCAAACCTTGTTTTACTTAACTTTCAAATACTTGGTATCATAACTTTAATGGTTCTAATATCTTTTAAACTCCACACTATACTGGTACAGAGTCTATGAAGCAGAGTAGTAGCAGACTTTCCAGGACAGTATTTGTGAAAATGAACATAAATAGAACAGAAAAGTACTTCAACTACATTATGTGTTAACTATAATCAACAAAAAGACAAACTATCAAATAAAAAAAAAAGAAATAATTTACTCCCATTGTCTTGAATCTCAGATGAATGCTTTGGGCTCAAGACCAGCTCTTTACTTTTCAGACAGGAGGTTGTATAAATACTGATCCTGAATTTGTGTCCTTCCTACAGAGACCAAGAAAATGACTGGTTTTCTACTATTTCTAAATTAGTCCCTTTAATATTTTTGATATACTAGTATAATCCTAAAGAAGGCATGACAAGCCAGTCCACTGTACTTAAGAGTTCAAACTTCTAAGTTTGGCTCTTCCATTCAGTGCTTCTGCTTCAAGTTATGGACATAACTCAGATTTCTCAAATGACAATCCAGCTTTAGGTTAAGAACAACCCTCATTTTAACTGAACGATGTTTCTGCCTGACTCAAAAATATTTAAAGAAACTGCAAGTAGTAGTTTATTATAAGCATGAATCTTTCCTTAAAGATTTGTTAGACAACATTCTGGTCTAGAAAGCCAAATTAAAATTAAATGCTTTAAAAAATTTCACCCACCATAAAATAACTCGGAAAGGGACATAGTAGCAAAGGAACACTCACTAAGAACACTAGCACAAAAGGATGCTCTATTTAGTGGCCAACTCCAAGTAAAGAGTTTCCCTGAATAAACTGGAAATACTTTGGGAAATATTTGAGACTACCTTGTAAATCTAGTCCTGCCTCTATATCACCACAAGTTCTACTTTATCAGCCTGATTCAGCAAAAAGGATTTCTTAAGTTGTCTAGTTGCTATGAGACTCACTAGCTGCAGATTTCATGGAACATCAATTTATCTACTTACATTTACTTTTCTGTAGACGGTATTATTTCTGTTAAAGTTGCAGAGAGAGATCCCAATCAAAACTGAGGCATTTGTTAAGATTCTGTACAAACCATAACAGGAATCCCTAAAGACTTCCAAGCAAGAATGCACCCTCAGCAAGCCTGCAGACAGTACAAAACTGGGAGGAGTGGCTGATATGCCAGAGGAATAAAAATGGAGAAATGGGCTCACAGGAACCTCAGGTAGCTCAACAAGGAGAAATGCAAGGTCCTGCACCAGAGGAGAACTTAACAGATGCAGCAGGACATGCTGGGGGCCATCCATCTGGAAGGCAGCTTTGCATAAAAGGATGTGGGGGTCCTGGTGGACACCAAATTGAACACAAGCCAAGAATGTGCCCTTGCTGTCTCAAAGATGATTGAGGGACTGGAGCATTTTGCATGTGAGACAGCTAAAACTATTTATCCTGGAGAAGAGAAAGCTCAGGGGGGATCTCAATGTGTAAAAATCCCCAAAGAAAAGCTGCAAAAAAGGAAAGAGACAGCTTCTTTTCACTGGTGCCCAGTGACAAAACAACAGGCACAAAATGAAACACAGGAGATCCCCTCTGAACATCACGGAACACTTTTTTTCCTGTGAGGGTGACTGAGCACTGGCACAGACTGCACAGAGAGGTGGGAGATTCTTCATCTCTGGATATATTCAAAAGCTGTGTGAACACGGACCTGGGAAACAGGCTCTAAGTAGTACCACCTGAGCAGAGTGGTTGGACCAGGTGACCTCCAGAGGTCCCTTCAACCTTAACCATTCTGTAATTCTACAACTCTATGACCCCTTTTTATTTTACAGACTTGTTTCAACATAAACATTGAATATGTAAGGAATCACATGACTCAATTCTAGGAGTATGATTGCTATGAGAGGAGTATTATTCTAGGAGTATGATTGGTAATATTGCACTCTGACAGTAATCGAGAGCAAAACTGATGCAATACCAAGAAGTTTATCCCCAGTTTTACAAGGTACAAATATCTATTGGTATTTTAGGTGTTCACACAAATATCCCAGGTTACTGCGAGACAACAGAAGTCTCAAAATATACATATTTATTTATATTAAAAAATTGAAAGAGGGGTAGAATATAGAAGAATACCAGAGCAAAGTACAAGCATGTAGCAACTTTCAACTGATGGTTATGTACGGAACCTTAGTTTCACTAAAAAGCCTCAGTCATTTACTATTATAAACTTAACCTTATGCCTGCTCGGTCTACCAGTATCTCAATTTCCAAAAGGTCTTACTTGCCTTAAACACTAAATTTAGTAAAGCACATCCTTAACTTTAAAAGCAAAATAGAAGTACCCCTTTTGGAAGTGACTGACTGCATGCACATAGAGAGAGAGACTCAAATATCTGTGTGTTTGATGCCTAGAACAGGGTGCTAACCATTCAAGGGTGCAAGGATCCTGACTGGATCATACTCGGTATACAGTTAGAGTCCCAAGAACACTTCCTTATAGAAACAGACAAAACCAAATCAGCTTTAGACAGATATAGCCACTCTAGAAGTGAAAGGAGTAGTGAAAGGTTAATCTCTCACCACTTATAATGTTTTGCACTACAGCTGGCAATCATCAAAATTCATCTAAATGTCTTACAGAATGTTTTACTAATTTAAGCCTAAACATATCTTTAAAAACAGCTAGAAATGTACAAAAGTCCTCCCTGTGCATGGCTTCTGTAAAGCAATAGCACCCTGAACACTCTGTCATACAAAAGTCAGGCAGCCCACCGACTTTTGCCTAAAGGGTATACTGGAGGACAGCATGTTTGGAACTGTGGAGGGGTTCCAGCTCAGCACATACTCAGTAACAGCTGAATAATAGGCTGCCCCTGTCAAGGCAAGATTTAATCAACAGTATTTGAAATGTAATTCAGACCGCTGTGCTAGCAGAATTCATCCAAACATCTCACAGGGAGGAAGCAGACCATGACAAATATTTCTTTTTACTGGCATTATACATAGAGATTAACAGCTGTTAGAGTGAAGTACAAACCTGCCTACTATTTTCAGCAGAAGCAGGAGGACAGTCATTCTTTGAGCTGTGTGACCCCTCTGACAGCAGAAGCTGTTGAACTGCTTTGCTCTGTGATGCTGTTTGGCATAACTTTGGAGTTTACAAAGCAGACTTTCTAGTTGTATGAAAGCTGGCCTTCTCTTCAGGCTGAACGGCACAACTGTTTTGGATTCCATAAACTGACTATAAGCCTTTCATAGCCCAGATCATTAGTGGCAAACCATTTGCCATCAAAGTGTAATAAACAGTGAAAATGCAATAAAAGTGAATTTAAGCTAAATACTCCTGGAGAAGATGCTACAGAGGATGTTAGGATGACACGCAACACCACCTCAGGGAGGCACATGCACAGTTTTCCTGCAGCACCGAACCAGCCCTACGTTGGCAGCACTCCCGCACCCACAAACTCCTGCTCCAGAAAGAACAGGGACAGTGTTGGCAGATGCAGGACACTCCACTTTATGTTTTAAAGCATGGGTTCCCTCACAGCCTGCTTACGAAACCGTCAGTTTACTGTAACCTGTGTGGAAAGCCCTTTCAGGAGGCTGCTCGACAAACAGTGATGATGATTACTCATATAGCTCAGACAGCAAGCAAATTCAGTGAAGGAGCTACTGACTTAAAAAAGCACAGTGTACGGGAGGTGAAGTGGCAATAAAATCCTCTGCTTACTTAACCACAAGAAAATTTAAAGAAAGACATAGCTGAATTAAAGGAACCACTAAAAGTTTGAAAGTTATTCAGATGTGCTAATATACTGAAGTCTCCAGGGTTAAAAAAATGTAAAACTAGAACTGCATGCTATTGCTAGAGGAGTTGCATTTCATCATAGGGCCTTAAAAACTATTTCACCCATCAGAACCGCTTACTTTGAATATCACAGACATAACGCCTACAAGTAAAAAAAGAGACAACATAACACTATTACAAGAAGGAACACAGAAGTTCATATTTTTAAAGATTAGAATATAAAAATTAATTCAATAGCAGCTACAGATTGGGAGTCATGATTATTCTAAGTAATAAAGATTTTCATTGGCAGAAGTTACACAATGTAATTCAAAACATATTTTATGGAAATGAAACAAAACAAACAAAACATTTACATTTGAGATTTTAACTATTTATCTTCAAATGCTAATGTTCTGCGGTTTTTCTTTTTTAATGGAAAACTTAAGCTAAGATATTTTATTCCTATGTAGCCTTAGAAAGGCTTCATGTACATTGACTCCAAACAACTTTTACAGTGGTCTGGAAGTACTATATTCATTTTCACAACACCCAAAGCCAAATAACTACAGATGAACATGATTTCAAATAATACGTTCTCCTTTGGAGAACACTTAGTTCTCTCCTCCCACACATGACTTATCTTTGGATAAGCTTATCTATTTACTTTAAAGTTTTAAACATGGTAAAGTAAAATTGACCCACAACTATACACATGGATACGCATGCACCCTGCCATGAGCAGGCAGGTTATTAAAGTGTTTGCGTGTAGAGAACTTAACTAGTCACACATCCAGCAATTACCCAAGCACAAAGAGCAACAGTGCACTCTTACATCACAGAAATATCTCTAAATGTTGGCCAGAAATTAAGAACACCTTGAAGTAAATACAAAGAGAGGAAGTCAATACAGGATTAAAACCTCATGGAGTTACAATAGTTGCCATATCTAAAAGGATCACAAAATAAGATACATAGCAGAAGAGAAGTATCTCAGAAATTTACAACTAGACCTTCTTGCCTAAATTTAAAGCCAGCTTCTCAGTACTCTGCTGACATGTACACATCTTGCTAACAAACTTGTGAATGTAAATTGCATCACTACGATCTCACTACTTGTTATCTTGTGGAGTGCAACCACTTCTTATGTCAGCAGGCATAAATAAAGCAGCTCAGATAACTAGTCCTCACTAATCACCTTCCCTTGCTGATAATTTATATATTTCCCTTCAGAACACAATTTGAGAAATTGGGCTCCTAGGAGCAAAGATGGCAACACAAGACTGGTCAAGAACATCTTTAGAGTTATTTCAAATCAGCAAAAGTACACATGAACTTGAGACTTAGCTCGAGTTCATTAAAGGCTTTTCAAAAAATGTCTTACACATTAGAATACATGCTGAGCTTTAAAGTATCAATCTCTCCCTGTATAATGTTTATAGTCTAGCTAATTTATATTCTGCTCTTCCAAGCATAACTAAATCCTGCAGCTTAAAAATATGCATAGCTGATGAGTTCTGAAGTACTACCTTATAAGGGCCACATTCACCTTCAATGAGGACAGGCAGGGCAATGGACTTCAGGGCAATATTACTATAAACAGCGCCCTACTATCTTAAGACATACCCTTCCATGAAATACCATAGCATTTCTTCAAAATTTCCATAACTCTACCTCTTCTTACATACACCTAAATCTTATTAACAGAGTTCCCTTTTGAAACACAACTAGACCACAGGTTGCTTCCATGATGGTTCTCTATTCAAACTAGGGCTAAGAAAGTCACATTGCTGTATCTCAAAGATCTTGCTCTGTTCTTTATTTTGAAAGCCATCAATTGATTTTAGACAAAGCAGGCTGAATAGCCTGTGCCCACTGCACAACTGAAAACCAGAAAATTATGTTATTGATTTTTAGCTATTTATATAAGTTTTGGTAAGGCTTTGGTCTTCCATCTACAATCTTTCAGCTCAGCTGCAAACACCTTTCTGTATAAAACATACATATGAATTAGCAGACAAAATCAAGTAACTTTGCATTATGCTAGCTGCCTTCTTCCTTCCAAAATGGAATTATGTTAGCTCAACAACTTTTGCAGCATAAAGACTGAATAGAAGCCATGCTGCATGAACCATCTGCTCATCATCAGGGAACATATAGTATGGGAGAAAAAACACTGAAAAAGTTTCCTCTGTTCCAACACTACTCACTTCTCATAAGTCACATTACCCAAACTAAAACGTGGCTGGGAGATTTCCTCTCCAGTTATTGGAACTAAGGTCTAAATTTCTCTGTGTGGTTAGGTAAGCTCTACACAGTCTGTGTTTTCAGAGTTACTATCATCCAGCTGGTGTCTATTAAGCACATATAGTGGATCATCATTCAAGTAAAGGCAGCATCAGACCTTCTCGCACCCTCAACCTCTCCACAGGAGAAAAAAATAAAAGAGGGAGGAGGTGGCTAGGGGAAAAGGGACAGGAAATCTCTGTTATCAATAGACAACATCCTGCTAACTTCACTCACATGAGCTTGTGTGATACACACTCAGTAAGTGTTAAACTGAAACCGGAGCCTATAAAAAAAAAATCTTCTGCTTGATGCCAGCTGTTACAACATTAAAATAGATAATATTTAAGGACAGTTATTTATATACAGTTGTGACTGCTCCCTATAAGAATCAAAATAAAAGGCAGGAGATGGACCTTCCCCCAAACTTGGGATGAAAACAATTCATTTGTTTTCTTTCTCTCCCCATCCCCCCAGTCCCTGCACAGAGGGGTTGAACCTTCAGAGGTCCGTTTGAACCTCCATCATTCAATGACTTCCAGTTATGTAAATCCTAAAATCAGCATGTCCACGGGAAATGCAAGCCTGACAAGATGTAAAATTGATTGACTCCCCAACACTAAACAATTGCTTCATCAGAAAGAGGCTGAATTTCCACTAAAGAAAGGTATTTACATGAATATCAGCTCAAAAGGAGTAAAAGACTAGTAAGATTCTCATGAGATTCAGTTCATGAGCTGTGTGAATCAAAGTTCGAAACTAGTTTTTCTGTATCCCTGACTTTGTACTGAAGTACTGTATTCAGGAACTGTGGTCCATCTGGGGGTATTTCTCCACTGAAAAAGGAGACACAACACAAGATATTGTAGCACTCCCTGCACTCACACAGACACAGCAACAACCACTAATGCAAGGAGGGAGAAACACTTCGAGTTTTAGGGCAAGATCATTTTTGAGAACAGCTCATTCAATACTGCTGAAGACAAAATTTAGTCTGACCTCTGAAAATAAAAATTACGCTATAAAAACAAAATCATGCCCTAGACAGTTTTAAGACTTCCATTCCCCCTTTATAAACATTTGAATTCTCAGATAAAACAGCAATATTACGAATATAGGTTTAATCATGAATGAGTCAGTAATGCCTATTGCTCAACTTGGCCTTTTCCACATGCTCTCACAAAACATTACATCTTACCTTTAGTACATAAAATTAACTCAAAATTGTTCTATTTTCCAGTTACTGCATCAGATACTACGTTTGTCCTCCTGTTTTCAAGCAAACCCCAAATGCTTACATTAACTTAAGTCGACTCATTGTTTTGTTTAAGAAACAAAACCAGAAAAATCTAACGTTTTGTGGAAATCTAGTTATGTATTGTGGTTCTACTATTATTCATTATATCCACGATGTGTCTGCATGATGCCAAGAAATATCTAAAGAGTTTTTAATCCAGCTTGATTACCACCACGTGAAAAGCAAATCTGCCCTAGTAACTCTACGCCTAATGTACCCTCCAGGATTGTCCTGGAACTACAGCAAATCCGTAGATCAGAAAGGGGTTCAATAAAGTCTTGTCTATCCTTTCCTTTCTAATAAAAATATGGAAGCAGCAAAATCTTTCATGTGATATACTAACACAAAAATTGAAGCAGGAGCCTGAAGATCTGGAGATATTCTTCCCGGCACTGCAACGAAGAAGCTACATAATCCTAGGAATATTACTTTCACACCTCTCCAGTTCAATTGCTACAATTTCTAGTGGAAGAAAACAAAATGCTTTTAGATTTAAATACTGTATAAGAGCTAGAAATACAGTCAAAATCCTAATTCTATTTATTTCACATATAACACTAACAGCTGGGCCTTTGTGCAATATACATCAGCCACCAGGGGCTGAGGGCAGGAATCAAATGCTTCAGAATCTGTGTCTACATGTTGGACACTATTGGATACGATTATGTATCAACTTCCAGAAACACAATCCAACACTTCTTTAAAAATACATTTAAAAAACAAGCCTGAATGTACATTTTTTTGTCAAATTTTAGACAGGGACAGGGCAACAAGTATGTAATTTTGGTATGCTTAAACTAATTCCTCATATAAACTTATTACTAAAATAATTATGCCAAGCTTAAAAAGTAAAAAAAAAAAAAAACCCAAAAAACCCCAAACCTTCGTCCTAGAAAGGTATTTTACCAAGTCAAATGTTAAAATTCAAAGCAACTGCATCTCCAACAGTCAGATAAATAATAGAAACCAAAAACTAGAGATGCAGTTCTCCACTATCAATACGTGTATCAGCTGAGTGCTTCCCACATACTCTCCAAAACACTTCAGTGGGCAAAAAGGCAAAAGCTCAACTTCTTACATTCTTAATATGATCTCTCAGTCACTATTACAGGTAGAGTAGAACTTTGCTAATTCAAATACACTGGGATAATAACACGTTTCAAAAGAACAAAAATGTGTGGTGGCAAATCGTGATGCATATATTCTTCAGATATGTTACCAAGGCCGTTTTTGCCCTGAAAATAAGCATATATTATCCCACGAATCAGAAAACACATTGACTGCAAAAGCATGCCCTGATAACAAACACACTTTGGGCAGAACGGCAGCAGGAACAGTGAAGGCAGCAACTTGCACAGGTAGGATCTCACTCCTCAAAATATTTCTGGACAACCATTGTCCAGAATTGCCCCTAAAAACTGTGGCGTGGGACAGAGAAAATAAAGCCAAAGCACTTCAATCATGCCACCTCATTTAAATTAGAGAAGTATACATGACCAATTACAAATTTACTACTGGGTAAATTAGATTTGAATAGACATTCAGCTAATAAATCTTATTTAGTTCTTCACTTTGAGGAACACTCAAACCCTTCAACTGACTTAACGGATGTGGATAAACATAGGTTTGTTTTCAGATCTACCCACAAATTCCAGGTTAAATAGCTACTATAATCCAAATCAAATCAAATTAAATCACACACGTTGAAACACTCCTTAGAGAGAGCTATTGCCTGTGAATGTTGACTTTTCAATAACAAAACACTGAGGTCACATGTAGCAAGGGGAAATTAAGACACGTCCAGTCACACAGACAGCATTTTGTGTGTTGTCCTTGTGAACTCCGAGAAATCTGATAAACTATTCCAAATTACTTCCATAAAGAGATTCAGAGATAAGGGAATCTGAGGAGTTATGTGCTTTTATACAAACCAAATAAATTATCATAAGCTACATGTATAAACATGAAACAGAAAACAGAGTAATGCTGTTTCATTCATGTTTACTTTTTATGCCAGAAAGTCACAGGGCACAAAACTATCGGATTCAAGTGTGGGTCAGTCAGGACTTCAAGTATTTTGCCCCTCCATCACTTGTCCCTTGCAAGGTTTTATGTTCTGACCCTTTGCAGCTATACCTACTTATCTTTTAAAATAGTTACTCATAAGAGTAGCAGAAAGCCAAATATAATATATTCCAACTCTAACTGCACCAAATTGAGTTCACCTGTTTATGGATGGACAGAAGTAAACTGGTCTTTTTTTTTTAGCACTCATTTCATGATATGGCTTTGTCCCCACACTTCACAAACAGAATTTCAAATCGATGTGAAGCTTTAGTATGTTATTCATATTTTGTTAGGACCAGAACAGTGATAAAAAATTTTTGCTATTTAGTTTGGAAAACACAAATTTAGGCTGCATCAAGTAGATATCCTCTAGTGGTTCATTTCCAGATTTCTCCAAACAAATTATACTAGACAGAGCAAATACTGAATTGAAAAGCAAAGTAAAACTCCCATCGCAATCAGGTATCTAAGTTAAAAACCTAAAGTGCACTTCTTTAAAAACAAATCTCTCTGAACATAAGAATCTAACTACCCTTTGTAACACAACTTTGAAGAGGTAAAGTACTATACAAATAAAACTGCCACTCAAATATTAATGACATCAAAAAGACTAAAGTAAGCTTCCTGTAAAGGTCTGGCGAACACTTGCTAGACTAGTAAAACAGAAATGTATTGTAATTACTCAAAGATGAAAGAGCGTCTATTTAAATGTATGTGATTGTTTGAATAGTCCTTGATGGCACAGCATTAGTACTACCTATTTCTCTCAATTATAAGCTAAAGAGTATGTAAGATCTCAACTGCCAATGTAAAACTACATTACACTACAGTCACTGACAGCTGTATTTGCTGACTATATTATTTCTCTTCCCCAGGGGGACACACATTCATCCTAAATTCTCAAGAGAATCAAGTCTTGTGGAAGAAGAAACCCTGGGGACATTTTAGCAACACTGCGGTGGGCAGGGAAGGCTAATTATGAAAATGAGGCAGAGCTACTACAATGGGAGCTCCAGGGCATGTAGGACTCTACAGAAATGAAAGGAGTAGCAAAATAAGAAATATGACTAATCTGAGGCTACTTGAACTGAACAACTTTTTTGTTATCATGATGGGTATGTATCTTCCCTTCCAGCTAGTTACACATTAAATGGAATGCACTCTTATAAATAAAAAGTATTTTTCTAATATTAAATCCAGAAAATGTATGGTCTTCAAGAAAAATGCCAGAAAGATAAACAAAATCAGTATGTTACCAGGCACAGTTTGTTAAGCAGAATCAAATCTATATGGAATTTAAATAACTCTCAA
Source organism: Cuculus canorus (assembly GCF_017976375.1). Taxonomy (NCBI): domain Eukaryota; kingdom Metazoa; phylum Chordata; class Aves; order Cuculiformes; family Cuculidae; genus Cuculus; species Cuculus canorus. Next base: position 115,891,429 of record NC_071401.1, on the reverse strand, counting down.
ACTCCTAGGATCTTTTCAAACACTGACTGACTTGCATATGTATCCGTCATTGCTCTAAAATTATTAGATGGTATCTTAAAGAATAAAGGCCTAGAAGAGATACTGATTTTCCCTGCAAGTTTTTACTGCAAGTCTACAGTTTTTACTGCAAGTTGCTTCCATCTTAGCTGTGGAACATTCAAAAGAGACATATAAATATGAGCTTGAACGTCAGATATAGGAATTTAGTCAGACATTGGTGCAATACAATGTTAAAAAGACAGAAGCACTTTGTGAATAAAGTAAGCAATCCCATTTTGCAGATGAAGAAAAGTAGGACAGAAACTACCTCAATTTTCCAATGACACTTGTAACAACCACCCTGCAAAGCTATTTACAGCAGAACACAGTATTTGTTGACCATCTATGCATATTTATTCTACTCCAATTAGAGCTTTACTCAAGATTTAATGCCTTTGTGACCTGCAGACTACATTACAGCTGCACAATTTTCTTGGACTAACATTAAAAGAAATTCAGACTACAGTGATTTATCTAATCTGAAAGGCAGTCAGATTGTGTACCCAACACATCAGCGTGCCATGAGCTCTCCTGGATACCCAATTATGTCCAGGTTATCACCTGGATCATTCTTCCCTGTGCAACCATCACCCACTCCAAAAAAGGGCCAAAATGTTACATTACTGTCTGCTTCAGGATTTAACCTCTCCAGCTCACTGGAATCCTAAACTCTTCCAACATCCGGGCTCACTGTTCTTTGTAATCAAAGATTCACGTTCCAGAAGACTCTCTGAAGTTTGTGGGGTTTTTTTTTTGGTTGATTGGTGGGAGTGAATTAACTGGGGGTTCAGAACAGAAACAGGAAATCTCACATTGCTGTCAATTCGATACTCCTTTACAAGGAGTATCTTAATTTATTGGTGTTGCCTAAGGGAGGCACAAGAACTAAATAAAAAGTCAGCAATTTGCCTATTTGCTGTCACTATGTGAACTACTGATGCACTGAACGTTTAGGTTCTCTCAAAGGTTCAAAGAAACCGTAAGTATGATTCAGTCCATATAACACAGTAATTAGAATGATAATCTACCATCACAGAAAGATGGGACCACCTATCTGGATGTCTTATTGCAACCAATACAGTTGCATGACAAACTTTTTACAGGAATGTCCCACTTGCCCACTTTTCCTATTGAGGACATACAGAGTGGCTCCTTCCAAGGGTGTCAGTTCTCAACTCAGATTTCAAAACATAGAAGAACCTAGATTTGTTTATCTTCAAATTGCAGGCTTGCCTAGCTGGCATGCAGTTGCTCAAACACAAGTCTACTTTTCTTTTTTTTTTTTTTTTTTTGTTTATGGCACTTAACATTTTGGAACTATAGTAGCAAGTTATTTTTTAAGCACATACTAAAGGTTACAAGTCTGGCAATTTCAAAATCCAATCTAAACTCTGCTCCTACACAGCCACCCACACAGTACAGAATCATCACGTCCTGCCACACAGTTTGCCCTGCTGCATGTACTAAACAAGATGGCTTCTGGATTAGAGAAAGGCTTCTGTCAAGAAAATCGTACAACTTGGGGGAATACAGTTTAAATACAAGGACAACTGCAAAGACTTAGCCCATTTCTCAGTATATATAAAAAAAGGACGATTTGACATGTAAGAGATGCATCAATTAATTCTAGACTACTATGATGATAGAAGGAACCTGAATCAGCTAAAAGAAATTCAGTGAAAATGAAAGTTCCTCATACTCAAATGTAATCACTAGAAAAACATCACTGTGTTTTAGAACAGGAACAATCACAAGACCAAGCACAAGGCCACCTTGTTTTACTAAAAAAATCTCTTACAATTTTTCAAAAGTAGCATCCACTGTAGGTTTAGTTCACTCAATGATAACGTACTGCTTCAGAGCTAAAGAAGAGTCTATCACGACACCATGGCTCTAGAGATCTTCCATTCAATTTGCATACATTAATTTAATTCAGCATATGTTCACCTGGCAAAAAATGACACTTGAAAACTAGGATGGCTGTAACTGTGTGTAAAGTTCCAACACAGAGCCAACTTTCATACACAGGCTGAAACAAGGCTCTTAAAATAGGGAATTATTCTGGAAATGCTGACACATCTTTAACACTGTGAGTGGGCGCCAATATAATACACACATTGTGTACACATATGTTGCTGTCTTCCTGGGAAGCTTAATTGAAAGCCCACATGGTTTATGTGGGACAGCAAGAATGCCTCTTTGAAAGCACTCATCCTGCTTATTCATAATATCTCAAACGAAACTCGAGGCACATGTTAAAATTATGCCATTTCACAACACAGTGCTTATGACAGTTAACAATCCTTTTGAGTTAAAACTACACTTGATACTTCAATAGAAAAGACGCACCTTGTTGGCAGAATTTAGACACATTATTAAGCACTTAAATAAAAACAAATCTTAAGAGCTAGAATATTTGAGGTCATCAACATGGTTTAATAAAATTACCTGCATTTACTACAAAAAGCCTTGTATCAGTTCTCCATTTTTTGCTAAAGCACACCGACTATAGAAGGTCAGACTCTCAGAAGAATAATGAAACAATAAATGGACCATCTGCTGCTACATAAAGCAAACCGAAAATCGAGGAATAAAGTATATGGGAGCTGTTCTAAAAACAGTATTACCTTTCCATTTTCTTTCACACCAGATTCTTATCTTAGCTAAGTCTTTAAAAGCAAAAAAAAAACAAACAAACCAGCCAGCAGACAGAAAGGTTGCAGGAGCTTCCAGGCACAAATGTACAGGGTAAGGTATGACGTGTCCTTTGAGAACTTTTATTTTTCTTTTCTTTGTAACTCTAACTCATACATAAGGTTCCAGTGATGAATATTTTGCCTCCTGTTTATACACTAAATGGCTGATATTTATGGAACTAGTATTCCACAAGCGTACAGAAGGATATGACAGGTATCTTAAATACAAACTCTATGGGCATCCACAAATTAAACAACGTCTTCACACCTGTCAGTTGATTTCACTGTAAGGTCTACTTGTCGTTGTCCCATCCCTCCCAGCTTATTTATGTACATCAAGCATAAGGCAGTTACAACTCCCTGACATGCTTCAAACAAATGTGAGCAAATAACTGCCAAAGGAAAAGATTGCTTTGGAAAGACTTGCTGCGGAGTACAGGATTACCTGAAAAAGAAATGCTAATAAATAGAAGAATAAATAGTACATTAACACTTTTTTCCCCCCCTACAGCTGTTCATAAATTTGGCCTCAAACTGCTGCAACAGATATGATTCTTTTGTTCCATTACATTGGAATGATTTAACCACTAGATAATTTTATCATGTTATGGCAGATACTAGGAGGTGGGTATTGCCCTTTTGTTTCTTTGTTTATGCTGAGTAAACACCAGTTAATTTGTCTCTCTAGCCATTCATTTCTGAACTAGCTATCAACTTTCCAGTAGTTGGGTGGGTTAGGCTAACATGTTTTGAGAAAGTATGTATGTCAAAACTCCTTTCAGTCATCCACTCCAATAATAAACTGCATTCTCCAAAACGACAGATTTAATAAAGGACTGATTTTTAAAACAAATATCCAACAATCTGTCATCTAAGTCCATTTCAAAATATATTTTCATATTCTAACAAATTAAGTCTATCTTTTATGCTGCCCATTACAGTTTAGCATTAGTAACACTAAATTCCCAACAAATGAACAAACAAATGAAAGACGCAAACAAAAAAGCACAAATAAATGAAAACTCTTAAAAACCCTTTGTCCTTTCAGAAGAGCATTTTGCGTGAACACCTCCTTGAAGCCACTACGAAACTGCAATGTAATGTTCAAACGTGTCTCTTCCTGGCACTGGGCTTCATTAAAAATTTCAAAGTGACTGTCGGGACCCATGATCCTCTCTCTCACAAAACAGCTTCCCTCCCCCATTTTTTTCCTCCGTCCCAATGGAAGTAGAGAAAATGGGAGACAACAGTTTCTCAGTTTCAGAAGGCAAGGTTCCTTTCAGGCAATCGCTACTAGCCTGTCAGACAGATAAGCATGTAGTTAATGAAACCACATATGCATAGACTGGAGGACAGCTGCGTACCAACTGGGTCACCACTGATCCATACTACTGAACACCTCCCAGATGAACAAGGCCTTTTTACATTACTGTGCTCTGTAAGTGATTAGAGCCTCATTCCTCATAGGGCATTAATTATGGGGATTAACAGTAAAAGGAAACACATGAACAGGATGTTACGTGTCTTTTTTTTTTTTTGCTTTGAATCTTTGTGTATCTGCTACAGCCATGAATTATGGAGTAAAAAGGAAATGCAGTGCTCTGAACAAAATACAATATAGTCTTCCAGTCTGCTATCCTAAAGAAGCCCATTTAAAAAGAGTATAAGGGGAGAGGATTTCAGCCTGCTGACATATGGCTTCCTCAGTCAGACAAATAAAAAAAATTGGCTCTATATGCCACATTTTCTGTTTTGTCCTGATTGCAGCACAGAACATGTATCATTAAGCTGCAGAAACATTGAAGCACTGGGCACTGGGAATAAGCTGTCAGTGAGATGCAGTTATAAAGTTGATTAAAAATTCATATGAAGTTCAAACAGACACAAGACTTGATTGGTGCTCCTGTCATCCACCACTCTGCTACTACAGCCAAAAAGCAGAACCCTAAATATTACTCTTGATTCTAGGAAAACCTGAATGTGCTGCTCTGTGAATTAAATGGCATGATACTTAACAGTTGTAAGTGATTTACAATGACAGAGGTAAACAGTAAAAAGTAACATAACCAGAAACAAAGCGTATGAATCCAAACTCTGTTCTAACAAAAATACGAACAGCTTATTAGTTACGACCCACTCAGCATTATCAAGACAACTTAGCAACTGAATACATACTTTCCATACCTTTAGTGCTGCACAGCTGAAACTTAGGACAATATTTCATTATGAAAACACTCATTTTTTCCTAGTATTTTAAAAACAAATACTTGGATATAAAAAAGATAAAACCAAGTTATAACAGACATCTCTTTTACTGCTAGTATATTAGATGAGCAGATGTTCTTAACAGAGATTGTCACTTCTAATGACAAACAGTAACTGGAACACAGGCCCAAGGTCTGTGACATCGACTTCCACTTCAGAATTTTCACAACAGGCTGTATATTTGAACAACAAACAGAACTGTTTTCAGGCTCCATTTGTTGCATTATGTCTTCCTTAAACATGCATGACATTTACAAAGTATTAAATACAACTTACACAGCCCTAGTCTAAGTGTTCTGGTGGAAGGCTTATGTACCATGTTTGCTGAAACTTAAAAAAAATTGTTGATTTTTCTTCTGTTAAAACTTAAGCTTCTGCCAAAAATAAGAATGGTGCACAGGGAGTTTGGTATTAAAACCTAAATAAGGAAATCTAGTAATACGATCATTTCATTTTTTAAAGTTGTGTAACAACTAAACCTCTGTAGTCCCATAAACTGTTTAGAACGTTGACATGAAAACATCTGAAGGTGTTTCTCTTCATCCCTACACACTTAGGCACCAGAAAATATTTAGACTTAAAAGTTCTGCTCTTGGCTATACAACTGTAAAGGTCTTGCCAATTAATGACTGTTTTAAAAAAATTAAACATTTTTCTTACTAATATTCTTAGGTACAAGATGATTTGCAAGTGACCATGCATTTCATCCCTCCCATAACAGACATTCATGACTCCGAATCAATTCTGAGACGAGTTCATAGAGTATTCTGTTGGCTAAGGACCACTTTCCATTGGAACAGTATGAAAACAGATGCTAATAAGTTGGTCTTGCATTAATGTCCTTTAACTTGTAATGAGGCAATTTTTTTCTCAGTCACTTTTTAAACAATAGAGTATTGGCCAAAATTTACTGGTTTAAGAGTGATAATTAACAAATGAGCTTAGCTCCTCTTAAAAAGGCAATAGTATTTCTGCTGTAGAGCCAGTGAAGGTGTTTGGGAATTTTTTCAGGACAAAAAGAGGTTGGCAAAAGCCTTTACGATATCACTAAGGCCTGGCACACAAAATCCAGAAACAAATTAAGTTTATTAAAATGTTTCTTTATTATCAGCATAAGCAAAACTAGATTTTTTAATTTTTTTTTTTTACAGAATAATCCTCTATGCAAGCTAGTGAGTGATCACAGATTTTCTAGCAAGTATGTAGGTTTCAGTTCTTCGAACAAGTTAGTCAACAGATGCCAGGAAAAAGTGAACACTGGGCCTTAGATATAACTAATTAGGGTCTGCAAGAGACAACTATTTTACTCATTTATAAACAAGCCCATGGATCCTTTTCTTTCAGACATCAGTACTCAGGGTCTAATCCAACCTTGCAATATGCCAAGCGCTTTCGGAAAGAATCTAGATATTCTCCACCCTCAGTCATATCAATACAAACAAATACTACACAATACTTCAGGTTTGAGCTCAAGAGGAGGAGAGAGAGCAATTAATCAGGAGATAAGACTATCATAGCTTATTACTCAGGATTCTTCCCTATCCAGAGACATATTTACGCAGGGTAGACGCAAAACTGGGGCTAATATTTGCAATGAGATATAGCTGTGGATTTTATTTCTACATACACAATTGTTTAGTATCAGACAGAACAAGTTAAGGCTCTAGTTATTGCTGGTGACAGCTTTGTGCAAGAACTGTTAAATAGATAAGGTAATATTCATCCTCGGTTTTGCTACAGAAGATAGCAATAATTTTCCTATATATTGCTGCCTCAAATCTCAGTGTTATGTAGTTTCAATATTTTATCTTGGGGGGGGAAGACTGACAAAGTTTTGCAAGCTCTCTCCCAACAGCATCAAATAGAGAAAAAAAGTAATTAAATGTAATTACTTTTCCCAATATTTTTCTCCCACTGTACATTCACAGACCTTGGCAAAGATCAACTAGTAAGAGTGAAAGACTAACTCATCAGTTGCATTGTGCAGGTTCCCAATGGAGTTCTAATATATACGATGCATCAGTTACTATGCTGTATGCTGTCTCACCATTCAAGACCAAAACAATAAAAAAGTCCCCTTAGAGAGACCACAACAACCTTACCTACACAGAAATTAGATTTAGATCAGTGTTAACATTGATTATAAATCTTTCATCATATATCCCAAAAATGTTTGATTCTTACTTTTGTGTTTCCCCTTTAGTTTACTGTTATATCACATTAGAAAGAAATACAGTCAAATCTACCTTTACATTAGACATACCAGAAAACAGTGAAGTCATAATTATAATGACCAAATATTACTGAAATGAACAAACATAATTATCTTTTTCACCAGTTTTCTGATCTGTCAAGATATTTGCAAATATAAAAATCAATACATTCTTCAATATGTATTTCACGTCACACAATGTAAAAAAACATATAATAGACTATGGTTAAGAACATCCATAACAAAACAGGACAGCTCTATAATTCTGACATGTGAAATCTGTTTTTATTATAGTTCATTCAATGTTTTATTATATGCTAGAAACAAATACAAAAATATTCCAATTCTAAATCCTTTAGTTCTACCTTGGTTGCACTCCAACCAGAAAAAATTCAAAATGTATTTGTCATCTACATTACAGACCAGCTACTGATGACAGTCACCTGGCTGCTTGCTCAGGAAGTTTTACTCCTGATATAAGGTCACTTACCAATTTCTTTTTCCATTTTTGTTATATATTAAGATTATGCTTCTTTTGAGAAACAGCTTACCATTGGTTCTTTCTGTGTGCTATTTTTCCTGTTTGTTTGGATTTTTTAATAGTTGTATTCATCAGAGAGTCTTTTATATAAATATCAAATTTTCTTTCAACTCAAGCTAACATAATTCCTAACCTGGCTCTCGGAGAACATGCTGTTAAATCATTTGGAATTGCTCAGTGTAGAAAATGAGAAACATGAGAAACATGCCAACATATTAATCTCATCAGCAGCAAAACTGTTTCATACAGACAACAGAAAACCTACTTTTTAAACTAAAAATCCTTGTTCCTCCAATATCAATTAACAATGTTCACTCTAGAGCCTGCAGATTATAACTGTAGATACTGTAAATACAAAGTTAACTTGAGAAAGCAGGACCACTGACACAAAAAAACCCCAAGAACAAAAGGTACTCTGTATACAACTTATACTAAATAATTATGCTAACTCTTTTGTGCCATTTTTAAGATGAATCAACTAAATTCACCTCAATATTAAAGCAAAGAACAGAATAGCAACAAAAGAAGCTTTTTTTATGTCACATGATTACAAAATATTTTTAAAAAATCATTAAATTATTAAATCCCTCTCTTTCTCTTGTGTTTCACATTTCAATGAATGGAACTGGATAGTTCCATCCATTATCTTTTCCATCAATATCTCATTCCGTCTTTCTTGCTCTGAACTCAAACTTCAACTGCATCAATCAAAACATGTAATCTCACTCCTTTTCAGATTAAGGTTACTTCCTACTCTGCAAAGGTCAGTGAAATTTTCTTTATTACAGGTTTAGGTACATAGCAAGTATGCCTTCTAGTCGGATTTTTGAGCAAGCATTCTTTGGATAAAGGGATTATCACCGCAGCACATCCTGCAGCATGTCCGCTTTTATAAATTGGCTTTACTTTACTTTCAAAGACAGGCAAAAGAGTGTCTATTAACTAAAAAGCAACTGTACCACTTGAAAGTGATTATTCCTAACTTCCTTTTCATTTCTTTATAGAATAAAAGCAGATTTTTTTTGTTCTTTCATGTTTCTAATTTTTAATGGAAAACAAGGCCACAGAGCATTAAGGAAAGGAAACTGTGTATTTTTATAACCTGAATTTAAGGTTAGATATGCTTATATATCTAGACATAAATATCATAAAAATGGACACTTTCTTCTACAAGCTTTCTCACTGTTTCTTCTTGCATGATAAGCAGCTGCTATTATGAAGGCTAGCGCTGAAGCCATCCTAAAACAAACACCTAATCACTGAATATTATATATTTCTGACAAAGAAGCAAAAACCAAATTTTGCAAAAATCAACCATACATTCAAAACTGAAAGATGAAATAGCCTTCAAGGTCCATTTACAGGAGCCTTCGTTTCTATACAGTAAATTCAGGAATCAGAGCTGTTCCTCAAGATCTTAAAGCTTTTGTCTTGATATGATCAGCTAGGCTTCAGTATAAAAACACAACTCCATTAATAGTTGGCAACCTTGACATGCCTTCACAAGCAGCGCAGCTGTTTCCCAAAGAGACCATGCAGACAAGTATGGTGAGGGGATGTGAGAAACTGAGCTGCTATAAAGCAGAAATGGGTACTAGTACCCTCACTGCCAAATCAGATCATCAGAGACGTATGGAAATACTCCGAGAGTACTGTATTTTCAGAAAACCATCTATTCTATCCAGGTCATTTTGTCAGCCTCTGCTGTCTTCCAAAGCCAAAATGGAACAGTGTATAAAGCTATGTCAGTATACACATTGCACCAGTCACATTGTATAAACTTAGAAGTAGAACCGTCATTAGGTTTATCACAAAGGAAATTTATATATAACACACAAAAAGCCTGCAGGACCGATTTCCCTAACTTTGTGCTTTTTGAGAGCTTTCACACCTACACAAAGTGAGTATAAACGTTATGGCATCTTAATATTATCATATACACTTTTCACAGACATGATTACAGAAAAGCGCAACAAGGAAGAGAACAGGCTGTGTATATCCCCTCACAATGAGCTGAATTCTGCTTTGAGGTGACCATCACTGCCACATTACTGGTAAGAAAATGTTTGAAAGAGAGAAAATACTACTCTATTTTATAGCAAATTAAAAAATTGAAGGACAAACAAAGTGTACATATCAACCCTCTTCTACCCAGCTAGATCAAAGATCTAAACAAACTGTAATAATTCACAAGTCTTTTTTTTTTTTTTTCCTCCACTTAGGATGGTTTGTGGTTTTAAAATCCTTATCTTCCTCTAAAACTTGAATAATTAGTTGCCTTTAAGTTATTTTGGCAGTAATACTTCCTTTGTTCTCATTTGTTAATACCCTCCCCAAGCATTAAAGATGATAAAAAACATCTAAAATTTAAATATTGCCCTACAACAACAGCAGTCACACAGGCTGTTAGCATTCACGTTGAGATCAAGCTGTCATAACACTGCCTTACCATTTGTAACCTCCACATGTTCTCACCTGCCCTCTCAAACAACAGTCTCTTTGTCTGAAAGGTGTGTTTGTGTAACATTCCTTGTTTAACTTAGACTGGAACCAAAAATAGCAAATAGCTTGTGCTTCACCAAACTTGCACTGAGGCTCAATTACTCAAGTGGTTCAGGTACACTACAGGGCTTCTCAAAGCTGTTTTGTTTCACATCTGGTTTTACATCACATCTAAGGTAGAGAGAAAAGAGAAGAGTGTGGAATGCTCACCATAACATGAAAGCTTTCAAAACAAAAATTCTCATTGCATTTCCTTCTCCCAACGAACACCGTCCGATAAGTCATGCACTCTCTTTTCCTCAGAATAAGCCTCTTTACTAGAGGCTATTTATTGCAGCCAAACTCCATTCCTAATTACTGTATTGTAAGCTATACATTGAAGTATTTTTTCCAGGGACAGCACAGGAGTTCAAGACATGAGTCAACACTCCAGAAGCCTTTCAAGCAGAGTAAGGCATCTTCTTTTCCTAAAAACCTAGTGAAGGAATCATCTAAAAATATGTGTAAATAAGCATAAGACATCAAAGGAAAAATACTAGATTCCTTCAGCAAGCTTAGAACAAAACAGTGAACATAGTTGATCTCTAAAACATGTTGACATAGTTTAAGTATAGGGGTTTACACATCACGTCAGACAACAGATTAATGGTATGTATAGCCTAATTATTTAGCTCGGTATTTACTGAAGAGCAAAAAACTTCATAACATGCTTGGAAAATGGCCCAAATCACAGGATTCGCCCTACCATTACTGAGTTATCTATGCGATGTTAACCAATAGCCAAAATCAGCTCTATGAAAAGAGCCATTAACATCCTGTTCTGAATCTGTATATTCTATCTGTCAAACAAGAAAACCATCAGCGAAAACAATCTTAACTCATCCAAATAAAGTCATCCTGAATTAAAACTATACTCTTCCTGATCCTTCTCTTGATCAACAAAAGCTTCCCTGTCTGGAGACATGAACAAGTTACAAGGCTACATAAGTTATAAACTTCCTAGCTTCCTGTAAATAAACCAGACAGGTTATGGTACGAGATGAGGCAAGTCAAAGAAGTTGGGTAAGCTACCTTTCACTTAACCCTGGAACAGAAGTACACAAAAGGCTGTCACTGGGTTGCAGCCGATGTAACTTCTGTACTTTCAGAATAAGGAGGGAATGGACTAGAAATTCCAGCAGTTGAAAGGCCTCTACTGAGAATGCTGTGTACTTTGATATGCCAGTTCTGGGACTTGATTTAAGAACCTTAACTGATCTCAGTTTTTCAACGCAGACCTAAGGAAGAGAAATTAAGTACTTCATAAATCCACTAACCAACATGAACAGTAATGAAGGAGAACCTGATCTATCACTTAAACCACAGGTATAAGACCATCCCAGAAGACTTAAGAGAATGTAAGAAGTCTGATCTAACAAAACACTTAATCAAGCTGTAAAATCTAGAAGTATGCAATTTTAATCAAGACACAAAACGGCCAGAAGTGCAAGAGAATTTAACAAGACATTCTGTACAGGACAGGAGTGGCTTTGTGAACCCCTTGAAGGACTTGCTTAACACTGACTTTCCCTACATGAACACCTCTTTCTGTAATGCCCCCGAACTACCTCAGCTTTTCTCCTCATCATCTTCATCTGTGCTGCTCACTACTTAAGAAATATTCCTCTTTCATCTTATCTTCCTCTTCCACTTCTGCAACGCCACTTAAAAACAAGTGGCCAACTAATTTTGGCTGAACCAAGCAGCATTTAACAGATTATTAAAAGTAAATCTACACTCTGGTTTTATACTTTTGCTGTTCTCATCATATAAAAGGCATATAGCAGAATGCATGCAATATTAAATCAGATAACGAACAAGTCTTAGCTCAAGATACAGTCTTCCAAGAACACAATTTAGCTTTACAGGTGAGCACAGGAAAGCTCACACTTGTCTCCATTACCAAAAAACTGTTGTGTTAGCTGTGAAGATCCTGTCCAGCACCTCGAATTAATCCAAATGTAATCTCGCCATTGCCACTTTATTCTTCCTCTAGTCTTCTTATTATAACTTATGAGTTTGACTTCTACACCTGGCTAACATATTTGTCTGAAAAACTGTCAGCCTACAAAGTTTCTATTATTTCTGGATGGATAATTCGGGAATGCAGCAAGACAAAAGGAAGTTTGGCATCACAGAAATGATGCCTTCCAGCTTTAGCTTACTTCCCAATAAACCATGGGCAGGGAGGGGGAAGAAAAAAACCCACAAACCAAAAGTCCAGATCCTCAGACCCTCAAAGGCACAGAAAACCTTTTAAGAAGGGTAGATGTATCCAAACCAGTAATTTTAATAATCCTGTGTTAATAACCTTTAAAAAGTATGATCTGTGACAAAGGGGGAAAAAAAAAAAGTCTTTGAACTACTTCATACATGGGCAAACTTCTGTGCTTCCTATATTCAGTACAGTTCATGGAATTTACTGAACATCATCTCTTACTTCATTAAGCAAGAGGACTATGAGAGGATGTAATTTCATACCAGACACCATACCCAGAAGCTAGATGCAATTCATATACAAACTTGCAAGCCATACTTTCTCTGCTTAGCAAGACACATCCCATAGAGTACAGAATGACAGCACCAACTACCCTCAAATGGCTATCATGTACATTTGACATGGAACACAGGATAGACAGACAACACCAGCACAGTATAAGCTCCTATTTTAGTCATTTGTACACAATCTGGCTGGCACACTGTCTTGTTTCATTCATAGGATCACTGAGAACTAAAATCCATGACAAGTTCTCCACAATAGAATAATCTTGGTGTTATCAAGCAAATAAAATCACATGTATATTGGTATCAGTTCCTAAATGTACTGTCACTGTAGAAGTTAGAAGATTGTTCAATAACCCTAATACCCATCAAGCATATAGAGAATGCTTCCAAATGCAGTCAGTTTCTACTTTTCATGATGACCTTTTATCCAGAAATCGGAGACACTAACAGAAAACAAACCAGAAAACTAAGATTGAAAACCACAGAAATTGCCCAGGTGTCTGGCTTTTAAGTGAGAGGCTTTCAACTTACCTTTTTTTTAAAAAAATTGACTACACTTCAATTTGACAGTCCTTTTAGAAACATCCTTAAAAACACTTATTTAAATGATCACTCCTACATTTGCATTATAATCTTAACAAATAAAGTACTTAGGTTAATGCAGGCATACCTGGAAGCAAAGAAGCTAAACACATGAACAGCTTCTTTTACTCCCTTACCAAGTATTAACACAATTAAATATGTTGAAGTACTGCAGAGCAACCGGGTACTTCAACATAGCAGCCAACAAACAAGTACAACCTTGTTCAACTTTAGCACACACATAGAATCATAGAATCACCAGGTTGGAAAGGACCCACCAGATCATTGAGTCCAACCATTCCTAACACTCCCTTAAACCATAGAATCACAGAATCACCAGGTTGGAAAGGACCTGTTGGATCATCGAGTCCAACCATTCCTAACATTCCCTAAACCATGTCCCTAAGCACTTCATCCACCCGTTCCTTAAACATCTCCAGGGAAGGCGACTCGACCACCTCCCTGGGCAGCCTCTGCCAGTGCCCAATGACTCTTTCTGTGAAGAATTTTTTTCTGATATCCAACCTGAACCTCCCCTAGTGCAGCTTCAGGCCATTCCCTCTTGTCCTGTCCCCTGTCACTTGGGAGAAGAGGCCAGCTCCCTCCTCTCCACAACCTCCTTTTAGGTAGTTGTAGAGAGTAATAAGGTCTCCCCTCAGCCTCCTCTTCTCTAGGCTAAACAACCCCAGCTCTCTCAGCCGCTCCTCGTAAGACTTGTTCTCCAGCCCCTTCACCAGCTTTGTTGCTCTTCTCTGGACACGCTCCAGAACCTCAACATCCTTCTTGTGGTGAGGGGCCCACAACTGAACACAGTATTCAAGGTGCGGTCTCACCAGTGCCGACTACAGGGGGAGAATAACCTCCCTGGACCTGCTGGTGACCCCATTTCTGATACAAGCCAAGATGCCATTGGCCTTCTTGGCCACCTGGGCACACTGCTGGCTCATGTTCAGTCGACTGTCAACCAACACCCCCAGGTCCTTCTCCTCTGTACAGCTCTCCAGCCACTCTTCCCCTAGTCTGTAGCACTGCACAGGGTTGTTGTGCCCCAAGTGCAGGACCCGGCATTTGGCCTTGTTGAACCTCATGCCATTGGCCTCAGCCCAGCAGTCCAGCCTGTTCAGACCCCTTGGCAGAGCCTCCCTACCCTCCAGCAGATCGACACTTCCTCCCAGCTTAGTGTCATCTGCAAACTTGCTGAGGGTGCACTCAATGCCTTCATCCAGGTCATTGATAAAGACATTGAACAGAGCTGGACCCAGTACTGAGCCCTGAGGAACTCCACTTGTGACTGGCCTCCAGCTGGAGTTAACTCCATTGACCACCACTCTCTGGGCCCGGCCATCCAACCAGTTTTCAACCCAGGAGAGTGTGCGCCTGTCCAGGCCAGAGGCTGACAGTTTCTGAAGCAGAATGCTGTGAGAAACTGTGTCAAAGGCTTTACCAAAGCCCAAGAAGACTACATCCACAGCCTTTCGCCCATCCAGTAGTCGAGTGATTTTGTCATAGAAGGTGATCAGGTTAGTTTGGCAAGATCTGCCTTTTGTAAACCCATGTTGACTGGGCCTGATCACCTGGTTCTCTTGAATGTGCATACAGATAAAGCGTCACCAGTAGATGAAAGATTGCACTGAAGTCTCAAAGATGTAACTTTAACTTATAATGGCATGAGGTATGAACTGCTGAAACAATGCTTACACTTTGAGGGTTTTTTTTTGCTTAAGCATTTTGACAGTCAGAATGCAGTCGGTGTTAAGAGACAACTAATAATTTTAGCACAGGAGAAAATTTCAGTTTTAATCCTCTCCTCAAGCTTCAAAATCTATCAGTCAGGCAAAATAATACAGTTGTCACCTTCTGAAATACAAATTTAGAGAGCCTAAAGTAGTCATCGTAATTCAGCACACTTCATTACTATGTTTTGTTTTAAATTCCCTCCTCTCTAGTCCTCTCAAGAATAGCCCCAATAAACGACAGCAAACATGCTAACTGCACTTTCTTCAAAACTTGTTTGCTTCAGAAAAGACATCCTTGTATCACCACTGTTACCCTTATGCAGGAAATGAAGTGGGTAATTGGAAAGAAGAAAGCAGCTCTAGCAACTGTTTGAATGACTAGAGAGCATACAGAAGACTGGTTTTGAAAAAGTGACTAAAACTGGCTTTAATTTATTGCTAACTGTAAGCAAAACTGTAAGTAAATCTGGGTTTCATACAACATAGGGAAGTCAAAATAAAACCTGTTTACATAATGCAACCATTTATGTCAAATTCCCCTTACCATAAGAAATCCTAATTTCCTTTGCAACACAATGACTTCCATGCATACAACAAATGGGATATTAAAAAAAAGAACCCACAGGCTCAGTGCTGAACAATTCCTGCAGGGCTTCTAGTAGGAAAGCATTTACAGTGAAAATACTCCTTTAAATAATCATGAATTAAAACACAAAACACATTCATCAAGGTTTTTGCTGATCACTGAAGTTCAGACAGTATAACTTTCCCCTTTTAGACAAACTGCTCCAAATATATTCATAACTGGATACTCTTTTACGTACGCTACCAAAAGTTTCCTGAGACATTAAGCAAGCTTGAGACTCCCTCTCAAGCACAGGAGACTACCACAGTATACTGAATAGCTACAACCATTGCCAAAGATGTGGAAGGAACACATGTATAAATCAAACATAACAGCAGTGACGTTTACAAGAATGTAGACATTTCACTGCTGCTGCCAACACTTCCACCATCTGTAAAACTATACTGCAACCTTGCCTCTCAGGTACAGACAGAATGGCAAGGATTCAATCTTCCATTCACTTCCTCTCTATGTGCCATTCCCCACTATCTCCTTTAAATACGGCAGACCTTGGAAGCAGCCTTGTATCTTTTATTTGAATAAATTTAAAGATACCACCCATGGCAGAGTCTAATAGCCACAACCCTGCTGTACTCCTTCCCAAAATATAACTGCATATTTTGCACAGAATTTCTAGTAACATTATTTTTAATATATTAGGTAATAAAATCAAATATTAAAAACCTTTTCACTCACCAGCAAGAGTACACATAAAGTGGACATTAATCCCTATTATTAAGTCTGAATCACTGCAAATCAGGAACCCATTATGTTCCTGATAAAGTTTCTCAGCACCAAAACAACATTATAATCACCTTATGCTAACATCACACAATATCTGAAAAATATTAACATTGGTTTGCTGCATTTCATCACTTGTGAAAGCTCAAAATCAATGTTGTTCATGGCTCCCCACAGTTTTAAGAACTGGGGAAGGAAGGTCAAGCTCAATCCAAGTAACAGTCAGTCACTCTCTGCCAGAGGAACTACATATTGTAAGGCCCTGTGAACAAGTAATTACAAAGAAATGAATGTTTTATGAAGGAAATGCACTTGGTTTTAAAGGTCACAAAGTGACAGATAAGAGCACAATGCGGAACAAATCCAGCAAAATACAGATTGACCCACAGGTTCAATGAATCCAAACAATAAATATTTCTGCTCTTTAAATAATTAAAAATGTCAAAACACAATAGCTGCAGACAAACAGCGTAAAGAATGCAGAAAGGCCAGACAATCTACTTTACATTTAAATATTTCACTTACCTGTCCTGTGACTGCTCCTCATACATTCTTTCCTTTCCTTCTTTGAATAGTCTTATAGCCCGTTTCGATTTTTTCATGAGACTGTCAATGTAGATTTTAAAATATTCATTCTCACTGAGTTGTGCGAGTTTCTGGTTGTCATCATATTTGCTCAATATAAGTCGCAAATGTTGATAAGTGTCTGGTAGAATGTCAAGTATGTAAGGTGGGCTGTTTTTGAGTTGAAGCTTTGGGTTTTGGCACAATCTTACCTACAAGCAAAAACAAGAGAACGTAAAAGACAAGAAATATGCTAGGGCAAAAACTGATCTGATATCTCATAATTAATAGGTGTAAACATAATTCTCTAACCTGCAGCCACAAAAAAATGTAATATATTTAATTTATATTCCAGAAAATCCCAACATAGTCTCTAGTGCCAAAACATGTAAAATTTAACTTAATCCTGTCATATCTATAAAAAGCAAACATGCTTGCTTACATAGTTTGGGGGTTTGCTTTTAAAGTAAGAATGCCTTTGCCTGCCTACTATACGCTATGGAATATATTACCAAAACACAGTATGCAACTAATACCAAGAGCAGTAGTTTTATACAGATCTGTTTGCTGCAAGTGAACTTCCCTATGGATGTTTAAACATCTATAAAGAACCGATACTATAAATTACCTTGTCATCTGCTGGCTCCTTCTCTTCTCTATCCGATAACATAACCTCTTCATCTATAGGAATTTAAAGTTTGAGAGGTCTATACATATGAAAATGCTCTGAATGGCACCAGTGGTTCAAAAGCTATCAGCTACGGCACGCAGAAATTAAGTCGCTCACAAACAGGAAACAAAACTTTATAAACTCCATGTGTTCCAGTTCACGGCTCTAATAGAGGATAAAAACTTAATAGATTTGGAACCATCATGTTCCTAAATGGCACAAAACCTGATCAATATTTATTACTTAAAAGAACAAGCTTCATAATAATTGAACGTCTTTATTTCAATCCAGTTTCTACTGAAAATGTTTCTGGAAGAAGGGAGTACTGGTTTTGGTTTTTGAACACATACGAAGTTAGAGCAATTATCTCCTGGCTACCTAAATCCTCTGGTAGGTTTGTTCTGTAATGTTCTGTACTAGAAAGTGAAAGGGGTAGAAATTAACCAGTAGGTTTTGACTGTTATCACATTGAGCTATTCACACTCAACTACAACACTGCAGAGTGACACGTTCTAGACACATGCGCAGCTGGACGTATGCAAATACTTAGGAAAAAAATTAAGTCCCTGTGGTATAAAAGTTTTATAGGTATCATTTGGAGAACGCCACATTATGTAAACTTTCATATCCTTTTGAGGTAACTAACGAGGCTGTAAAAAATCAAACAAAACTTAATACTGCTGAAAGCAGACTACTATTCCTACTAACGTATCAACTTCCAAAATATGCAGTCTTGAGCATTTCCAGGCATAGGGAAACAAACTTGTATCCTACAACATTCACCTCTCTAAACTCAAAGCTCTATTGCTATTACTGACCCCTCCTTCAATTTCTAGATCTACACCATTAGGAATTCATTGCTGCCACTAACAGACCTCCATGCACCACAAACTGGAAGGCAAACACAACTTCCTTCTGAAACATAACTAACAAACACACACCAGGCAATTAAATTTAGGTAAGTGGGGTCATAGTTACAAAAGCAGAGACACAAGAGTGGACAAAAGTCAACACTGACAAATTTTTAAAAAGTCTAGCATCATTAGAACACTGCAAACTCAACTACTATAGAAATGTTAGCACCATTCAAAGCCAGTACTTAAAACATGACATTTGCAATAGCTCCCTTCATTTCACTGATCCATTGTTACTTTAGTAACTTCTATTATTCTTTAGCCTACTAGACCAAGTAATAAACCAGAAACCCTTCTGATGTGCTGTAGAACAGGCAATCTTTCCCACAAAGAGATTTACAATCTCAGTAGAAAACAACAAGCCAGCAGACGAATGCAGGCAAATATGAGAACATGAGGACGACACTGTTCAACATGCTAAAGAATGGTTCAGGGCACTAGCAGCTAAGTATTTCTAGATATAAGCAGCAAAGAAAAGTTTCAAGACACGCTCTAAAATAATTTTGTAGCTCATTAAGGAATTCCTCCAAAATTGAGGAAGAAGCTGGAAGGCAACAAACAAAAAAGTAAAGTATAAAGATGTTTGGTCATCTCTTCATCAAGTAACTGAAGTCTGAAGCCGCAGTCAATAACTGCAATGGTGAGACAGCAAGAGACTTTGAAATTGAAAATAACTTGTTTATATTATGTGCAATAAAGAGAAGGTTATCAGAGTAAAGAAAAGGCCACTGTGATCCAAGTTGTGGGTTAGGAGATGCCTGCAGCAGCATTCTCAAAAAATAAATGTTGGACAGAAAAGCAAAGATGAACTTACTGATATACAAAACAGCAACATCTGAATCATGAGTTTAGGTGTAGGGATGATACAGAAAGTTACATTTGTCTGTGAATCACATCTCAATGTGAGCAATTTACACACAGCTTTTAAAAGAGCAGTTCAAGTAAAGGAGTTGCTTGAGTGAGTAAAGAATTGTACACATATA
Organism: Cuculus canorus; assembly: GCF_017976375.1. Taxonomy (NCBI): domain Eukaryota; kingdom Metazoa; phylum Chordata; class Aves; order Cuculiformes; family Cuculidae; genus Cuculus; species Cuculus canorus. The sequence continues at coordinate 115,871,794 of NC_071401.1, read as the reverse complement.
AACAGATCTGAAAATCATCCACGAGGAGACATATGTGAAGTTCTTTTCATAGAAGAGTTAGAAGAATTGGAATCACCAAGACTGAAGTGAAAACTTTCACGACAAATGTAGACATTTTTCATCTGAACTTTTATTCTCTATGACTTCTGATTTAGTGCAAACTTGAAACAAGACTGACGCTCTTCACAAAGTCAGCCACAGATCACAAATCAATATCACTGATTAGGCATTGCAACTTTCTGGAGAGATAAGCACAATGAAAAAAAAAAATCTTGCTGAAGAGAGGAAAATATTTATTTAGGGGAAAAAGTGTCAGCAAAGAGCGCAGACCACAAGCAGAGAAGGCTGCCATCATTTTGAATACCATATTTATCCTAACTTAAATCTCATGAACAAAGAATTAATTCCCTTTCTGAAGTCTATCTTTTCTATCTGATGTGCCAACAAAAAGGCATGAGTGGTATTAGTGGTATTAGAAATACCATTAAAAACAAACAGGAAAAAGCAAATTGCTTATGCTGGTTGGTGTATTTTCGACAGTTGTTCCATTCAATTATATACAAAGAACATCCAGTGATAAAGAATTAGTTTCTATTTCAGATGTACTTGAAAGTGTTCTTCAGTCCAGTATCATTGCAGAGTCACACACATCAAAACAGGATTCTGTGGTCATCAAGGTTTACAAAGCTTCGCCTTCTGCTGAATGTATAGAGATAAATACAGCCCATTACTAGAACCTTCAAAATACAGCTCATTACTAGAACCTTCAACTCTAGAACAAGCCTTTAAAGAAGTTACACAAAAATTATTCTACTGTATAACTCCTTGAAAAATGCTAACATTTAGTACAAGTCAGTGATCCAGTTAAGTAGTACAATGCTTTCTTCACTTTATAAAGTACATAAGGTTTCAGCGCAAAGGAAGTTTGTAAAGAGATGGCTGGTAAACCATATGGTTTCCAGAGTCAGGATGTCCTGACACGTACCACAGCAGTTCACAATTAAAAGTAAGCAATAAGAAATGACATCTGCTGATGCAAAAGATTTGTCGATGCACCAGAAGTGGCACACACACCTCTCTTCAAAAGAAAACAGAACTCAAAACCAAACCAAAACAAAAAAAAAAACCAAACAACCAAAAATAAACATGTCCATATTGCGCTTTACAAAGCAATCCTTACCAACACTTTAGGAGAGGACGTGAATCATATCACTGTCTGATTTGTGTATTGTTATGACTGGAAGTAAGCATGTATATATTTAGCAAGTATTCAGCCTAAAAAATGAAAAGCAGTCAGTCAGCAAGTTAGTAAGAAATGTCTCTCTCACTGAGGTAAACTGAGAAAAAAGCTAAACTTCTTTCACTACCTCAGTTAGGACAAATCCAAGTACTTACTCCAGAATCACAGAAACAATAGAGTGCAATTCTGACAGAGTAATGCCTTAGGTATTCACAAATCCACCAGAAACAGACTTTGAAACAGGTAACTCGGGAACCTCCAAACAAGCTTACTCTAGTGCGTACTGGGAAAAAAAACACCTCACCTTCCTTCCTCTCCTCAAGCATATCTCGCCCCCCCAAACACCCCCACACACACCAGAAAAAAAAACCCACTACTTATAACCTTTTTGAAGATATCTGACTGAAATTACAAATCATTATTTTCATAGAATCCTCAGAGATGAGAGCAGTGGACACCTATTGTATTTAGACAACAAATTTCTTGGAGAAAACTGTATCTTCTATTCACTTTTTAAAGCAAACAAAGTTGAAAGCCCTAGATTAATTTTTCAAAAGAACTTTCATTCAAGCAAAATATAGTAGCCCTAACACAATCTTTTTCAACACCTAACTAGCATGACAACATGCTAGTCAAAAACCATACAAGGAAAGTAGCACAGCTAAAACAGCACAAGTATGCAAGGAATAGGACAGCTGCTAAACAGTGCTGTCAGCTGCAGTGAATGGACTAAGACAATCACAGCACCGGTGCTTGCACACTTCCAACACTACAAAAACATCTACTGAATAAGTACCTTCTGCCACACAGTACAAAAAAGTCAAAGTCTTAAAAACCACTGACACACCATAGGCAGCATAAAGGTAGCTCTGCAGTAAGATACCAAAACAACTCTCCAGAAAACCAAAACACACAATGCTACCAACAATAAATTCTGAAGAACTTAACCAGGGAGGGTCTAATCAGGAAAACAGATGAAATATATATCATATATATATATATATCTCATCATATATTCCTTCCAACCAGAAATTACCTAAGTGCAATTTGTTTTATTTTCCACAGAAAGATGGAAAGACAAGGTTTCTTTCTGAAAGAAGCCTTCACATTAAATCATAAGACTGATCACCGATCTTTTCAGTTGAGAATACAGTAAGTGATTGCTCGACAGCTATCACACTGCAACTGTGCCATATGTTTCCATGCTGGAGGAACAGGCAATAATAATGCTACATACGCACAAGGACAGCTGACTTTGGAGGGTCACTTATACTTCCTTCTACTTAGAAAAAGAGAAGCTTCCAGTTCTCTGTCTAAATTTCCATTCCTTTTCCACAAGCAGCGCACACAGGACATAAAACTTCCTATCAACTTTAACCAGGTAATACATTGAAGAATATCATGGCTATAACTGATAATTGTCTTTCTAGAACCTCTGTGAAACAATGACATTTACCTGACTTCTAAGGTTACACATTAATGTAACAATTACATAAAGAGTTGCGAAGAATAACCAACACACACACAGCTGCAACTACAGTGCTCTGTATACTGACTTAGATGCTGTTGAAAACTGGGATGATGACAAACGTTTATTTGAAGAAAAGCACATTACTAAGTTGCAGAGGTTATACAGCTTTTACTCACTAGGTCAATAGCTTTGTAGATGCACTCTAATTTGCTCTTGGGTAATTATTCGATAACAAATCAAACTGCCATCCCCACTTACAGAGTCAAACAACTGGGTAGGCCACAACAGAACGCTCAAACAGTTTAGACACTACTGTTAGTAGAAAATATAATTATTTTCAGGCCAAGTTTACTGCATAAGTTTACTGAAAAGTGACTGAAAGCTGCTGAAATAATCCTGTTTTAAAAAATCACATTCAGAACATGTCACATTTTATCAGCCTGAAACCCACAATAGTGAAGTGTGGAAAATAGTAATAATACCAACTCTAAATAGTCTGAGCTGTAAGTTAATTTAACTACTCCCATGTTTACATAACAGGCACTCTCTCCCAAAGTTGTTCAAGATAACCATTATCTTCTGAAAATACACAGCTAGTTTCTAGGTTTTAATGTCATTAGCTTCAGAGTCTCAGAAAAATAAAATCCTATGTAATTTATGCATAGTTTAAAGGAAGATTTAGAGCTATTTGCTAACATTATCTTTTTATTTATTTGCAGGATATGAACTTTCTAAAACACACATCATGTTTTAAAAACAGTAATCGGCTTGCTAGAAGTTCAGAGATACATGGTCAACTTGCTTATACAATGCTACCACTGGAAAGCTGGGTTAGCCTTCCAAACCATAAAAGGAACATTATCCTTTGCATTGCAAAGGAATTAAAGTATTTTTGGTTCTTAATAGTAAAGATACTGATTACCCATGAGAAAAGCAGCAGGGGAAATGGACATTGGATGCTAACAGTTGACGTCCCTCTAACAATGCAGTTTATATTGTAAAACCACAAAAAAAGACATACCAGTCAACCTCAAAAAGAGCAGATTCCCGTGGGTGAAGTATAAAAAGGAAGATGCAGATATAAGATATATAAACAGATAAACAATTCACATTCACTGATTACTTACAACAAGACTGGAGGGTTTTTTTTTTCCCTGCAAGTACGTTGCTTACAGTAACTTTTACAAACCAGGCTCTAACTGGGAGCAGTATCCCAACATTCTGTCCTGTTACACAACTCTCTCAGAATCTTTGATTTTTTTTCAAACTGGTAATAGAAGTTTGAAGAGAAGACACTTAAGCAGAACTGCAACCTTTTCCCTATTCTAACAGCTAGAGCCTCATCCCAAGAAAAACAAACACTACCATGAAGTCTGAGTAATTCCACAGCATGACATACAATAAATTCAACACAAAGAAGTTTGCATGGTATCTAGGTAGCCAGAACTTCCACATACACCATAAAACCACTCTCACAGTATAGTTCTTGCAGAGTACCAGTATTTGTAGTATTAGTTAATACTTTATTATTGAAAACAAATAATTCATATACAGAATCTCATCTGCCAAGGGAGGAAATTGCAAAAAGAATGTAAGAAAGGTAATGAATGGCAATTTTAAGAAAGAAAAAAAGAAACTAATGTAAACTTGAAAGTATTGAGGTCTGCCCCTACGTTTTAAGACTGCTCTTTTTTCATCCTTTGGTTGAAACAATAGCTTTGCTTTGTTTCCATTCTCTCTTTCCCTGACATCTTTAGGATGGGAGAAAACTTTAGCTATCTCACTGCAGCAAAAAGACGGTTATCACAGCTACTATAGTTAAAGAATAAACAAGGATAATGACTGTTATTACACCAAGCAAAACAGACCTCAAAGCCACAATCTTACCATGGGTGGCACCCCACTGACTTTGCAAAGCCTACTGCCTTCACTAGGTATTAATTTGATCAGTGACCCACTGCAGAAATTAGTCATAGGACACACTCCAGAAATGGGATTTGAAACAACGGTTGATCAAGTAGGTTTTTACTTCAGAACTTAATCCCTGGTTTTGATCTTGGCAGAGGAGAAAATCACCTTCCCATGCCAATTGCCACATAAAGACTAAGAGACTTAAATTTGTTTGCCAACATATTAAATTTGCTCAAACTCATCCTTTCACCATAAGTACCAAATGCTACAAACTCAAGCAGCAAGCTACAGCATTCTCACACTATGACATCACCCTGTCTGTTATACTTTAATATAATTTGGAAATAAAATGTGATTAACTGAGAGCAGTTTAAAGAGGATACATTAAACATCCAAATTGAGGACACTTATCCAGTAAAATGAAAAAGAAAGCACAGCACAATGTTCAAATTTTCCAGTGACTTCTACAGAACAGGCCTTACTGTCTGTTCTGATACCCTGTTGTAATAGTGACAAATACAGTTATCCTATATTAGCTGAGTAAAAGCAAACCACAAATCCAAGCAATGTGGTTAAGACCTTCTGGTAACTGTAAACACAAAAAACATTCGGGACAACCTTACCATATACATTCGTAAATGGCCTGACACGGGGTAAATGAAGCTGTGCATTCCCCATGTGGTTTCAACAATGACAAATCAGATTCCTCGTTTCCAAGCAAAAAACTTCCTCCTACTGAACAAAAGTGCCTGCTTCCAAGGGATGGACACTTGCAGTTCTTATTATATATAAGATGCTCACTGTTTACAGCACCATGATCATTAACACGAAAATGTCAACAAAGTCTTTGTGATAACAACCATTTCTACCAAGGCTGGGTTATAAGTTTATAATCATCATCAGAAATTGTGGTGGAAATACAGATGCTCTTCTTAGAACATCAAAAAGGAGATCACTCAAGGACAAATCAAACAAATCCCTCAAAATTGTCACTTGTCAAGGCGTATTACATGAAAATCTCTATTATGTCAGTATAAATCCTTACAAACTTAAAGAAATGTTAAACATCTGCAGTTCAAAGAGCCATAGGGAAAGCAAACAGTTACAGTAACTCATGAAGAATCACCAAGTTAAAAAGTTGTAACCTTCTTTCCAAGGCTAACAGGTAGTAATCCTCACTCCACAGCAGTTTCAAGAGGAAGCTCTCAAGTATCACCTGATACGCAAAACAGAGTGCCTACATCTCCTAAACAGCTCTCCGTGTTATAATCAAACTATTTCTACTGTTGGAAAGGAACTCTTCTAGCTCATCTATCATCACACAAGCTGTCACTTCATATAATACTAAACATAATGTATCAGCTGGTTAAGAGAACTGTAAGTTCTAAAAAACTATGGTCCTTGCCCCCACTTCCTGAAAAATGAGTTTCAGCCTAGTGTATTTCTAGTTTCATAACGTAGAAGTACTTTAAAAATCATTAAAATGCAGAACATGCACTTAAAAGTTAGGCGTGCCACACTAATCTGTTTACTAAACTGACAAAGAGTCCCCACGCACATTCCTAAAAGCACAAACGTATCTGTGTTGCCATCATGAGCGTGTCTCACAGGACGATTTGCTTCACTGAAGTTTCATACTTCAGAGGTCTTGTTTGCAGGCTAACAATGTGATCCAACACGGAACACACAGAACATGTGATTACAAGTCTAAGTTAAGCAGTTTTTCATTAGGACAGCTCTTCAAGTTTGAGTCATTTTAAAGGATCTGAAAATAACAATCGCCTAAGGCAAACACACATTTGTTTTCCCTCCACAAACCAAGATTAAAAAAAAAACATAGCCAGAAGCCATAGAAAGGAAGGGAAAAAGAAGACAAATGGTGCTGAAATAACCTAAAACACAAGCCCTCTTACTTCCCTACTCGCACTACACAGGCAGAACAACAGTTAGAGCCCCAGGAAGCTCTTTCCCCCCATGGGTACCTATTTAAATAGCTTCATTCTTCACTGTGTCTATACACAAAGGCAAGCAGACACTCACCACTTTGTCCATGAGCTTCCAGGTCTTCTCCACAGTCCTCCGGTCGGCAGCTGCCTGCTTGGGGGGCCCCACAGCATCCTGAATGGCATCAATGAAGCCCAGGATCCGTCCCTTGCGCGGGTTCCGGCCATTGAGGGAATTGGCCATCTGGGAGCCAAGCTGGTCACAACGACAAGAGAAACACAAGACACTCACCAAGGTGCTCCGAAAACATCTCGTCCTAAAACTCGTAGCCAGGGAGGCAGCGCTTCCTTCTCCGCGGGCAGGAAAGGGCATGTTTAGAAACGAGCTTAACTTTTTTTTTTTTTTTTTGATGACAAACAGCGTTAAAACCCACCTGGCCCGAGTTTACACCGGCAGAAGCCACGCCGGATTTACTGTCAACGCCAACAAGATCGGGAAAGGAGGGAACCCACCTTTCGGGCACATGCCCGGAGCCAGACAACAAAAGCGGAGGATGGGGAAAGAAGAAGAGAAGGAGGAGAGGGGAGCAGAAAAAAAAGCAGCGAAGGCAGCAGGCAGGCAGGGACCTCGCTCCCGGCGCTCACATACGTACAGCTGGGCACCGCACGGCTTTGTGCCAAAAGGAGAGAAGCCGCCGAGAAAAGCCAGGAGCAGGCGAGAAGGAGGAGGAGGAGGAGGGAAGCTCCCGAGTCCGAGGCGGCGGCGGAGCGCAGCGCAGGCAAAGCGCCTCGTTGGGACAAGGCTCTCCTCCCTCCGGCGGGAGGAGCGCAGCCCGCACCGGCTGCCCCGCACAGCTCTGCCCCGCGGGGAAAGCACGGGGAGCTCCTGCCCCGCCGCCCGGTGGGTGGGACGTTTATGGAGAAAGAGACACATGCAAGGGAGAGATAAGAGATACCTATGCACACGCACAGGTCTGCACACGCACAGGTCTGCACGCAGCACCGCTCGCAGGCTACGGTCTCCCCTCACTCCTAGAAAGTGAGGCAGGCTCCCCGGCAGCGGCCCCGCTGCCTCTCCCTCCCCCTCCCCGCAGCCGCGCCTCTCCCTCCTCGGAACATTCCCACCCCCGGGCCGAGCCCCGCGCCTGCGCCCTGCCCGGGCGGGAGGCGGTGCCGGCAGCCGAGCCCCCCGCGGCCCCGCAGCCAATGGGAGCGGGGCGGTCCCTGTGATGGACGTGCGCGCCAGCCAAGCCAGGGGCGGGGGCTGCGAGGAGGAGGCTTTGGAGGCGAGGAGGAGGTGTTGGGGATGAATGGGCTCCCTGCGCAAAGAGCGGCAGGGGAGCTGAGCGGTGGTGGAGGGAGGTGGAGTTTCCGGTCCCACCTCGTCACGCTCGCTCGGGGGATGCTCGAGGGCTCCCGGGAGGGCGCGGGGAGCGGGTTTTGGCGGAGGTGCTGAAGTTGATCCTGCTGTAGGGTGGGCAGGGGCTAAAGGTACAGCCAAAGGGCTGTGGCGCCGCGTCCCTCCTTCCCCTGGTGAAGCTGTGGCGCCCCTGCCTGCTGGAGCGCTCGATGGGTCCTACAGATCAGTGGCCGCTCTTGCCTCCCTTCTGCCCCTGCGCTTCCCCTTCGCGCTGCTGAGAGCTGCTTCGCTTGTTGTTGTTTGGGTTTTTTTCCCTTTCTGTGGCCACAAAGAACAGGAACCTCTTTTCTTTCTGTATCTCTGTTTGTTTTCTTGTTTGTTTGTTTTCTTGTTTGTTTTGAAGGTGTGTTGTTGGGCGAGTGCTGGGATTTCCCCCGCTGGAGAAGGGCCGGGGTGAGGGCTGTGAGGGTCCCACTGCCGCTCTCAGAGGCGGTCAGGGAGCAGGTAAATGTTTTCTAGTTAAAAAAAAAACATTGCCTTTGTGAGTGTTTGTTTTGATACCAGCATTTTCCCCGGGGATGTGGTAAATAAAACCTAGCTGTTCAGTATGCTGCTCGTCAAACTGAAGAGCAAGAGGCAACCACGTAGGAAGCACAAGCAGGGACAGGGAACCTGGGAAGAGTATAGGGACGCTGCCCGGTTGTGTAGGGGTGGGGTCAGGAAGGCCAAGGCACAGCTGGAGCTGAACTTGGCAAGGGAAGTGAAGACTAACAAGAAAGGCTTCTATAGGTGCGTAAATCAGAAAAGGAAAGCTAAAGAGGGTGTACCCCCACTGATGGGTGAAAATGGTCACCTCTTAGCAATGGATGAGGAGAAGTCTGAGGTACTAAACGATGTTTTTGCCTCAGTCTTTACTGGCGACCGCTCTCCTCACCCCTGCCAGGTCAATGGACAGCAAGATGGGGACCAGAGCGGTGAAGACCCTCCCACTGTAGGGGAGGATCAGGTTTGTGACCACCTGAGGAACCTGAACATGTATGAGTCTATGGGACCTGATGAGATGCATCCCAGAGTCCTGATGGAAGTGGTCGATGTGGTTGCCAGGCTGTGGAACAACCAGTTTGAGAGCAGCTCTGCAGAGGAGGATTTGGGGTTCCTGATTGATGAGAAGCTTGACATGAGCCAGCAATGTGTACTCACAGCCTAGAAGGCAAACCGTATCCTGGGCTGCATCAAAAGAAGCATCACCATCAGGCTGAGGGAGGTGATTCTGCCGCTCTGTTCTGTTCTTGTAAGACCTCACCTGGAGTATTGTGCCCAGTTCTGGAATCTTCAGCATAAGAAGGATATGGAGCTGTTGGAACAGGTGCAGGGGAGGGCTACAAAGATGATCCGAAGGCTAGAGCACTTTCCCTACGAGAATAGGCTGAGAGAGTTGGGCTTGTTCAGCCTGGAAAAGAGAAAGCTCTGAGGAGACCTTCTGGTGGCCTTCCAATACCTGGAGGGGGTGTACAAGAAAGCTGGGGAGTGAGTGATAGGATGAGGGAGGAATCGCTATATGTTGGAGAGGGGAAAATTTAGACTAGACATTAGGAGGAAATTCTTTACAATGATAGTGGTGAGGAGCTGGCACAGGTTTCCCAGGTAAGGAAGGATGCCCCGTCCCTGGAGGTGTTCACGGCCAGGTTGGGTGGGACCTTGAACAGCCTGATTTATTGGGACGTATCCCTGCCCATGGCGGGGGAGGTGGAACTGAATGATCTTTAAGTTCCCTTCCAACCCAAACCATTCTATGGTCCTTTTATTTTAGGACAAGTTTTTCTCTCAAATTCGTATATTGCTTATGAGTGCAGGAAAGAGTGAAGATTGCCTGCGCAGTGTACAAGACATTTGAGTTCAGAGTCTTTTGAAGATGTTCCAGGGAGTAATTATGCTTTATAAATATTAATCTAATTAACCATCATATAAGGAAGCAAAAATATAACACTTAAAAACTTGGAGGCTGTTTTCTGAAGACAATTGTATTAGAGGAGTGATTTTAAGTTTCAGTTTTCTGAAGTTGGCAAGTGTGTTTTCTGTAGTATTTTCCTTTGCAAAGATTTTTTTAAATGTTTTGCATTTTTGCTTGATATTTTTCTATTTTTTTTCCATTTTTTGGCTTTCAATAAAATAGCAGTCAGGAAAAAGTAAAAATTTGGAGACTGTTAATTTATATTGCCGTTTATTTGTATTTTTAGTGCAGGTATCTTATGGTTGATTTAAAATGTGTCAACTTACTCCTCTGGGCACACGTACAACGTTAAAATCACATCAGTAATGTCTTCATCGGCGATCATTGTTCCTTCATAGCTTTAAAATACAAATTGGCAGATACTTGCCTTAAGTGGATTGGAAGCTTCTCATTTCACTGTAGGGTCTGTAAATCGTGTTCTTCCTTGTGTTGTTGTAAGTGTTGGTTTAAAACTTTTCTTTGACAACTCTCCCTATCTGTGGAGCACGGCGTGTGTAAGATCAGGTTGGTCATGAGTGCTTGCTCTGTTGCTGTCTCTTCTTTGGTTGTGGATAAAGCAGAGGGTCTGACATTTTTGTTGAACTTGTTAAACCTTTGGTTCTTTTTCTCGATTGTGTTGTTTTCATTGTTGTTATGTCATTCTCCTCACATTCCACACACTGCCAAGAGCTATGATCTGCGAGTCACACTTGGTAGCTGTCTGGGGCTGAGTCATGTTGTCTTGCAGTTCATCTGAGTTCAGAGCCAGCAAGAGCAAGCAGCTTGGTTCTCCGTATCCCAGCATGTATGTGTTGCATGATTAGGAAAATAGCCAGCTCTATGGGGAAAATGAGTTGTTTTCAAACAGCCCTTTTTCATTCCCTATGCTGTACAGTTAGTACAGATATTCTGGGAGTTACAGTCCTCAGAGGATGGTATGCATGTATGTTGGAAGTAAGCCAGCTGGGAGAGGCAGGTGAAAGAGATACCTGTGGCTTTGGTATCAAGGATGTTAAAGATGGGTCAAGCTTTTGCATGCTGTACTATGAAAGGACTAGAAAACACAACAATGCTTTTGTGTTTTCACGCGTGCGAAGTGAAAAGTCTGTTTGACAGAAGACAGCTGAGAGATAAGACTGAGAGAGGAGGAGCAAGCAGCTGCCGCGTGTTTGGGCATGTGCTTGTTAGCAGTGGAGAACGTAAGGAATTGTCTTGCCCAATGGATCTATGGAGTGCATAAAGGTAAAAGGTCCTTAAGAGGGTGGTGGCTGAAGGCACTGCCCACCTAGAATATTTTGATGCACACCAGCAGCTGTATATTAATGTAGTCAGCCAGAGGGACATGTGAGAGGGTATTCCTGCTGCCCAACTTCAGGCTCTGTAACAGCCTAAATTAAGAAGCTTGTCTGCTATTTATAGCTCCATTGAGAGACTACAAAGTGCTTCAAAGTAGATGCGGAAGTAAGATGCTTTGATTCTCTGTGGGGAAGAGTGTCTTTCTGTTTGGGCTATGTGTATAGTGCACAGGTAAGTGTGATGTTTAATTAAGGCCCCCAAGTTATGCACATACAATTAAAAGTCCTCCACAGATGTCTCTTGCTCTGAAGCTCTCCAACTAAATATTTGTTTTACTTATTATACCAAAAACATGACAGTTTGGATCTGCTGCTTGCAAGTGTTCTAATCACTGTATGAAAACATCCACAGAATGGAAATGAGGTAAATCTGAGGTGACATTGAGAATTCTGCATTACACAAGGCTGATCCTCAACCTAGTTAAGGTACTAACCAGTCATATAATGATGTCCAGGTGACTGCTCTAAGGATTTGGTAAAATCCTGTAATTAAAATGATGGAGTGAAGGTGGCTGTGGGTCAGGATATGATAAAGGAATCAAGACTGTGTGAAAGCAGCCTTGTTTGGAATTCTTAAATCCCTTTGATAAGGTAAGGATTTCAGATCTAAGCACTTTACTGAAAGGCAAAATCATGTGACTTCTTGAAAACCTCTCTGCTTGTTAGATGGGGGAAAAATGGTTATAAGAGATTAATTTAACTAACAGTTAACTTATCCACTGCAGCATTATCCTATCTGTTAACGAGTTTTGGTTTTGTTGGGTTTTCTACTTTTTGCTTTGCTGGTGACTCTCATTCCTTTGGAATTGATAGAGTTGTTAGACAGCCTTGTGAATGAAACTTTGTCACTGCTTTTGAATGGGTTCCATCAAAGAGCCATTGATGGTAGTTGGAAGCAAAAGAGATGTTTTGTTTTGGTTTTCTTTGTTCACTAACTATGAAAATATTATTGATTTTCTGCAATCATTCAATGTATGTGGTTTGGCAAGTGTTTTCATTTGCGTGGTTTCTTTGCTCTGTTACAAGTGACTTTTTGACCAAATATGCTGAAACACAGAGCAAAGAAGAGGTTGCGTGTAGGCTTTGTTTACAGTCACATAGATAAGATAAGGTATTGCCCTCATATAAGGTATAATTTTTTAAAGGTTAATACAGTATGCCATATGCTAAGTGATACACTAACAATGATTGTAAAAGCTTAAGTCAGCTATTTCTGAAGTCGAATGAGAAGTAACTTCTTGCTAATTGTAATGCAGTACCCCGGCATACTTAAGCTTTCAAAGTAATCTCTTGTTGGTTTGACTTTATATGTACGATGTTATGAAAAGGCAAGTGTTCATGGGGCTGTAGCATTCTACAGTGTACTGTCAGGCAGCAGTTTAATGGCTGAGCTCTTACAAGTTCACGCTTTTTGCAGTGTGCAAGGTGCCCCAGCAGAAAGCAGCTGGTCTGTCTTTGAAGGGAAGCTGAGACTCTAAGGGCCGCTAGAATCCACTGTTGTTTTGGTTCCCTACATCCGTCTGCTCTGCAAAAACATCAAACAAACAAAACCCACCAAACAAAAAAATAAAAATGAAAACAAAAACAAACCGCACAACTACCCAAACAAACAAAGATAGAAGATAACTATTGTAACAAACAGATACATTTAGATTCTAGGGCTGTTTGCTTAAGTACATTTTCATTAGCCCGTAGTAGAAATGTACAATGTCTTATGCTTCCCCCCCCCAGTATCCAATTATAACGCAGTCACCTGCTGTTAAGAATACTGAAGTGGAGCAAATGGAAAATCTTTTCCTGTTATTTTTGTATAGTACCTTCAAGGATGCTAGGCTCTACAGACCTAGGAAAAAAAAACCCAAACCACTTATTTATGATTTTAGGAGTTGTTAAGCTGCAAGCCACCCTTGTGGGTAACTTTTAAAGTAGATTGCAACAATTTACCTGTTTTATCACAGCAAACTCAGAGGCAGAAAGCCAACCCCATTCACCTCAGATTTCTCTTACTGATAATTTAAGTTGGTGTTATAAAAATAGATGCTTTTCCTGCCTTAGTGGGTAATTAGAGAAAACTGATGGTAACAATGGCTGTTGTTAGATTACTATCCAGTTAATCCAGCTACTTCTACCTATTGACTAGATAAGTACTCTATCTAGTAGTATTGACTTAGATTATAGTTTTCGTAGTCATTGAGTCCTCAAGACTGCTTTGTTTTGCTTTTTTTTTTGTTACTGGTTTCTAGAAATGAAGAACTGTTATTTTCACCCATGGAATATAAATAATGTAACAGTTTAACCCACTTTGCTGTGGAACTACAGTAAAAAAAAAAAACCCAAAAATACCACACAAACAAACAACAAGGCAAAACCTGCTTTTCAAAGTTTCTGTGCACTGTAGAAATCTGTCATTGCTCCAGCAGGCTGCTGCAATACAGCTGACGATAATACAGTGTTCCTGCATTAGCTCTCTCTGCTGAGGATTTAAATCATCTTTTTATCCTCTATTAGGCAAGACAAGCTAAATTTGGCTCTGTCTGTGCCTGTAAATAAAATGGGACAGGCACTGTTCTTGGGCCCTGAGGCCAGGGATCATGATGTGACAGGGCTGGTAGCCACCATTCTTACTAAAATTGCGTGACCCCAAACACCCCCCTACACCTCCACAGCCAAAATAACTGCATCCAGGGAGTCATCCCTGACCTGTGCAAACCCTGAACCTCCTTGGGATTTGTTTGGGAAAATGCCAGCTGACACGAGCCAAAACTACTAGGGAGTAACCTAATCATTTAACACCACGGATTGTCACATGCCAAAGTCATTGTGACTGCAGTATCTGTGTACAGATATAGTTGGGGTGAGGGTGTGTGCATATAAATATTTACACGGTGTGCAGACACACACGCTGTAATGCAGGGCCTTTCACCTTAGTTAACCTTGGTTGGACTTCAGATAACGAAATTTACTTTCAGCTGGATTCTTGAGGAGTGAACTCCTTAAAGGGCACATTGGAAGTACATTGACACGATTTTTACTTACTAGGGCTCTCAGGCTTACATTTGCAAATCTTTCATTCACACTAGGAGGAAATCAATTTAAGTATGATGATGTTTCCCATGCAAAATATATCAGAACAATTTGCTTGACTGTGAGCAATTAGAAAATACATTATCTGTTTGCAGAATAAGTACGAAAACTAATTGTGAGGCCAGGTTTGTGTTTGTCTGTACACCTTGCTAATGAGTTTGTTTGCTGTAAACTAGACAGCCCACTTCAAAACACATCTCCGCCTTAATATATTGTATTAAAGAAGTGTGTCAGCTTAATTTTAAAACAACCTAGCCCTCAGGGAGCAATTTTACTTGAGTTCTTCTGTTTCTTTTCTGTTATTAATTGCATCCATCTGCCAGAGCAGGTGCAAAGGCTTTAACTAAGTTCTATCATTTTAGCACTACCTCTTGAACTTACCCCATCTGTGCAACAGCATAAAAGTAATCAATGTCAATATCTTCTCTCCCACCTCCCTCCACCCTACCCTGTTCCTGCTGAGGGCAGTGATCTTAGTTCTTCCTAATCTCAGTCTGATAAAATAATGGGAGCAATATTTAACTCCAACATACTATTTAATATCCTGTCCAAATACAAGTGGGATTTCTTGTCTGACTTGAGAATTAGGAGCTTTCATTCTTTTTCCATTCAAATATCTCAGCTTTCACCAGAATTTCTGAGATTTTCAAATCGTGATAAGTGATATAAAATATGTGCATAGGATCTTTCCATTGCCATCTTTCTCTGGAGTAGGAGCTGTAGTTTGACAGGAAACAAGCCTTTGTCTACTGGATTTAGCATAGTAAAGCCTTCCTCTGTGCTCCTGAATTTCAAAATAACCTCAATTATCACAGATTTGAACTGTATTCCTAGCAACTTTAATTGAAATATTCAAATGAGACATTGTCATAGGGGCTTTTTTTCAGCAAGCAGCAATATTTTTCAGATTAGTAAGATAGTGTCTTAAACAGGGAAATAATGTAGTGCTAAGAAATCATAACATAAAGGTAATGATTTATTTGCTTAAATTTCTTCTCTGTAGATTCTAATTAATTATTGTAGCTTCTAGTGTTCTCTCCCTCCTGCTAAAAGAAGACAACTTCTTGTGCTATGACGTGCTTGACTCCTTGACTATGAATTTGTGGTGTACCTTGTGTTTCCTGTGTGCTTCAACTTCAAGCAGTATTTTGCTTGTGAGCGAAGACAGGAACCTTTTGTCTTTGACTGGTGTAGTAAACATGTCTTTTTTTTTTTTTTTTTTTTTTTTCCCTTACCTTCATTTAAGGTAAGTTATTTTTTCCAAGCTGAAAATAAACAGCATGTTCTATAAGGCAAATCACTATTTTAATATAATTAAGTAATTTTGGCCTTTTGCATGGGTCATTTGCAAACACAAGCTGAGTGCATTTTATATTGGTAATTATTTGTTGAATGCTTCAGAGCTTTCAGTTGTTCTCAGACTCTGTGTACAAGCTTTTTGCATCAGTTGCTGATTCTACATAATACAGCTGCTGATTGTATTTTTCTACTTCATTACAAGAAGAGGAAAATTTTTTAAGAGGAAAATAAAAAAAGTATCAGATTTCTGGGAAGAAGAATAAGTGATTTTTGCCTTTCTGAAATGTACATTTTGATGCAATGAGCAGTTGTATTTGGACGACAGCAAATACTACATTGAAATGTGCTTTTTTATTACTCTATTAATTCTGTTGTATGGGAGAATATAGTGCATGTTTCCATTAAGTTTCAGATTAAGGCATGCTATGTCAAATAGAATATGAAGAGGTCAAAGTAAAACTGATAATGAAGAGAAGCTTGAATTAACCTCTTTTTTTGCTGAATTTCTGCAGGTTTCCTGCCTAGTTTTCAATGTATCCCGTTCTACATGGATGACCCTATTATCTAAGCAGTCAGAAAGTGTCTAGCAGAATGTTATCACGCTTGTATCAAAGAGCACAAAACTAGCTTTAATTCCTGAGAATGTGATTTTACTTGAGATTTCTTTGTTTGGTGTTTGTTGGTTTGGGGTTTTTTTTGTTGTTTTGTTGTTTTTGCTCCCTGCAGGTCTATTTCCCAGTGTTTTTATTTTGTATAGTTACTAGTCACCTGCTGGTAGTGCAAAACCAGCTATGCTTGCTTATAAGCCTTTTGTACCAATATTCTCACCTCCCCTCCACCATTATTCTTGAGGTTTTTTAAGTATCTGGTATTTTATACCTTTTCTCTAAATAGCATAGCACTATAGGATATAAGCAAAAATTTCTTCTTATGTAGTTTAAGTTCTCAAAGTCTTACTTCATCAGAGCTGAAGATGAACAAATAATCTAAGACAATGTCTCTACCTAGCCAGCAGTCATCTGTGCTCTGTGGCCACTTCTCATAGGCTTTATCCTGCTTTTACACAGATTAGCCAGACTATGTCCCAGTACTTAGTTTTTAAGGAATAAAGTATGCATGATTAAAGCCTGGTATTTCTGAACAGCTGTATAATTTTGCCACCCAGTAGGTAATCAGTAAAGGGTCTGTCACACTAAGTGTAAATTTTTCTTCAGTTTTTCTATGTAGATATGAATGAAAGACAGTCTTTATAATATTTCCTAGATTGTCCCTAATTTTGAAGTTTGGCTTATGTTTCTGCTTGTCTCTTCATGAAAGAAGGCTAGTTAAAATGCCACAGGTTTTCGTGAGAAGTAGTCTTAATATTCTTGTGTGCTAGCAGCTTGGAGTGTGTTGTGCTTAACTCAGTCATGGTAGAAGAGACTGTATTTTTAACAACTGTTTTTTTAACGTTTAATCTCTTTGTCCGAGCCTATGAAGAAAGGCTAGAGGAAGTAGGCAAGTCCTATGACTTGGAATTATTTTTTTTTTGTATGTCTTTTCATATAGACAACGTATACAGAATTTTGAGAAGTAAATAGTGATGTGTTTAGATGCCTATTCATGAGACCTTGAAAAAGCAAGCTGATCTTATAAAAGCAGATACATGGTGATTTCTGGAAAGTTACTGAATGTGCAACCTTCTCTTTTTGAAGATGCATTGAGTTGCAGAGTTGCTTGCTCATTCTAAAAACCTTGTATGCTTTAATCTGCTTTTGCCTATTTTTCAGAAGTTGTTTTTGAACACACTCCACTTTTGCCTTTGGTACCTGGCTCAGTCCATTTATTTTCAGTGTACAGCATACTTAAATTTTGTCAGATTAAAAGGGAGTAAAATGGGTTCATTACCTCCTCGATTCTTCTGTGCTACATTAATTGAGTTTGTATTTCTTTTGTCAGTATGCGTTTGGATTATACTTTCTAACCCAAGGCTTTAACTGATAAATGGTGGCGTGTTTGGGAAGGGCTCAGTTGCAGTGCTGACACAAGACAGTGCTAGGCCGGGGGGGGTCAGTGCGCAGGGAGCCTCAGCCAGACCCTCCCCATAGTGTTCATGTGGACACAATGTACTTGCTCCTTAGCTGTCCGGCTTCATTGTCTGATACAGGTGAAGAGGCTGCATAGCTTCTAGGGCACAACAACCCTATGCAGCGCTACAGACTGGGGGAAGAACGGCTGGAGAGCTGCACGGAAGAGAAGGACCTGGGGGTGCTGGTTGACAGCCGACTGAACATGAGCCAGCAGTGTGCCCAGGTGGCCAAGAAGGCCAACGGCATCTTGGCTTGTATCAGAAATGGGATCACCAGCAGGTCCAGGGAGGTTATTCTCCCTCTGTACTCAGCACTGGTGAGACCGCACCTCGAGTACTGTGTTCAGTTCTGGGCCCCTCACCACAAGAAGGATGTTGAGGCTCTGGAGCGTGTCCAGAGAAGAGCAACAAAGCTGGTGAGGGGGCTGGAGAACAAGTCTTACGAGGAGCGGCTGAGAGAGCTGGGGTTGTTTAGTCTGGAGAAGAGGAGGCTGAGGGGAGACCTTATTACTCTCTACAACTACCTGAAAGGAGGTTGTGGAGAGGAGGGAGCTGGCCTCTTCTCCCAAGTGACAGCGGACAGGACTAGAGGGAATGGCCTGAAGCTCCGTCAGGGGAGGTTCAGGTTGGATATCAGAAAAAAATTCTTCACAGTAAGAGTCATTGGGTACTGGAACAGGCTGCCCAGGGAGGTGGTCGAGTCGCCTTCCCTGGAGGTGTTTAAGGAACGGGTGGATGAAGTGCTTAGGGACAAGGTTTAGGGAGTGTTAGGAATGGTTGGACTCGATGATCCAATGGGTCCTTTCCAACCTTGTGATTCTGTGATTCTGTGTGATTCTGTGAAATCCATGTGCTGGAAGGGCTCATTGAAGCTTGGCTCCAGGCTTCCAAAAGAGAATTTTTAAGGCCACCTTCTGAAGAAGATGAACGCTTTAAAACCAGAAATAATAATATACTGGGAGACCTTTCTATGTTTCATGACAGAAGCAGAGTGTAGTAATTTTGACCCTTTTTTGTACAATTTCAACACAACTCCTGGAGATGTGTGGGAATACTTACTATCTTTCTTCTTCATTACCATGTGGTCAGCTAGAGCACTCTAATGACAGGAGTAATTTGACTGGTACACCCAAATAAAGGCATGTTCTGCTACTCTTAAATTCAATGAGACCTTACGCACAAAGCTTTTCCAACCTAATTTCGTAACTGTGCACAGCCTTCTGACATCATAAGGTCCACAGAGTTACCTTGGCTTAGCTCTGCTGAGTGTTTGTTCCTGTACGTGTACTCTATCTCCTGTAAAATATATTTATATCTCATGTAAAATATTTATTTTAGTTTACTGACACTGGGATTATAAGTTGTGCCTTATGGAAGCTAGGCAGATCTGCAGTTTTAGAAAGCAGAGCATGATAGGCACTGTGGTGAGTGTGACAGTGCATGCCAGTTCAAGTATATTAAAAATGTAAAACAATTTGTATAGGGAAAAAATTATAACATCTTTTTTTTTTTCTTTTCCTTTGGCCAAGTCTGAAAATATTCTTTTGTGAACTTACTTCCCTTGACTCATTGGCTTTCTATATTTTTTTCTTTCCACTTGACTAGGTTATGCCAGTTGGATTTTAAATCTATCGAACGTGATTACTGAGCAGTGAAATCTATGAAGAGTGTAGTCAGTTAAGCCAAAAAGCAGCAAGTACATAATCTACTCAGAAATCTCAGTAGGATAAATGGGGGAAACTTGCAGAATTTATCATGTATGAATGTTAAACAACTACAGTTCTGGAAGAGTACTTGGAACAAGACAATTTGGGGCAGTAAATAAAACCTTTAAAAGTATTCAAGAAATGCAGTGATTTCATAAACGCTCTTATGGAAAATGTGTTCAACTCCAGGTCCTCTTGTGCTACTGTGTAATGGCAGAGCTAGCAGAAGGCTGTAATATCATCACATGCAATTGTACCAATAACCTCTAAAGGAGGAAGAAAGGAATTGAAGAACAGGCTGAATTATCATGGAGAACAGTGAGAGAAAGGTGATGTAAGCAGTAAGTCGAGATTGCAATCTGTTTAAAAATACAGGCATGTGACTCTAGTTAAATGTCTTGGTTTCACTGACATTATCATAGAAACATCACCTTTGTATGCAATTTAACCAAAAGTTATCCCAAGCATTCACCATTTTGGATAAGTCGAAGAGCCCCTTCCTGAGCCAGACCAAATGAGAGTAGAATTGTCTTCAAATAAATGGAAAAGTACTTCTAAAAAAGTACCATATGCCTAGACCATTATAAGGCATAGGCTTGTTACAGCTCAGCATCGTACTGAGAGCAGCAATGGTATGAAAGAAAAATATGATAGAAAACTCCACATGGTTAAACTAAATGCATTTGTTTACCACGTTTTCCAGAGTTGCTGAACCCTTCCTGACAGCTACCACAGCTAAAACTGTGTTTACTAAGGTGCTAGTTTACAAAGATATTTTTATAAGAAAGAATTGTGAGATGATCTTATCTGTTTCTGCAAATAGCACTTGATCTATTCCCAATTACTTGCATAGCTTATCTGTCAATTTAGAATTCAGCTTCTCTAACCAAGATACTGTACACTGATGCTCACTCAAGCTTTGTGTTTTAACTTTGTCTGGCATTAGGGAGGTCGCAGTTTGCTTTTAAAGGTTTGTTTGCTGAAATAGTGAACCTTGGCTGAATACTGGAGGCAATGCTTGGGAATTGAGTTTTAGGCTCAAAAAAATGTGTATTCTTTCTTAATATTTGAATGTAACTCCTTTATCCTTTATTTAGAGTAGAACAGAAAAAATGCCGTGAAGGGTTTTTGGTTTTGGTTGTTTTTTTTGAATTAGGCCTGCCAGCCAGAATGTCAAATATTAAAATGCTGTAATAAGTTTGCTGCAATTGCAGCTCTTCTGTGAAGTAGTGCACCCACAGATGCACTATCTTATGTAAAGCCTCATTTGGATGTTGTTTGCATAATTTTATTGTATTTTAGTGGAATTTTAATATAATCTTGGAAATAATGATATCAGATTAGCCCAAACAAACAGCAGAAAAATGCAGAACTATTCTTTACAATGAAGTTGCTACAGACTCATAGGGATATGAGTAAAGTTAGGTAGATTTGGTTTTCACTCAGCTAATGTTATTTCCAGAATGACACTAATTGTGACTAGTGTTTCACTGTATTGCATGGAGCATTTGAACACTGTGTATTCTGAGATGTCCGATTTTACATGTTCTCAAACCCTTTTTTAAATTATGGTTTTCCAATGTAATGGTATCTTTAAAATATACAGGGTCTTAGTCAAGAGTGATGTAAAATTAGAGTAAATTGACATCAGTGGGACTGTCTAGGTTTCAACCAAACTGTAGAATGTGGCTCTTCAGATCGTCTTCTGAATTGTGACCTTTAGTTGCTTTTGCGAATTAATGTCTTCAGTTGTGCTTAATCACTCTCTCTCTTTAGTACTGTGTTCATTCTCTCATTTTTAAAGTACTTCAGTATGCTTAAGCTTCCTTTGTGTCCAAGCACTTTCCTAAAATGAGGCTGAATTTTTACTGCAGCTTTTCAGGAGTGGCTAGCAGCATGAGTGTAAAAATGTGTGTTTGCAAAATGTGGGTGATTTCTACAGGAAATTCTCCATTGTTTGGAGTCTGCGTATATATATGTGTGCATATGTATGTATGTAAGGACTAGAAAAAAAACTTAAGCAGCTTCTAAAAATCTTATTCATACAGGCAGAATGTTATCCTGAGGGAAGTGGACACATTTAGTTTCAGAGTTTTTCCATAAATGAGCTTGCTGAAATGTGCCTTTAAATCTTGACTACTTGGTTATAATTCTCAAAGGACTTTTTTAAAAAAGTGGACACCAGGAGATGCTTAAGACTGAAATTGGTTCAATTTCTTTGAGGTTTTTGCTCTTTTTGAGTCTACCCATAGAGCCAAATGAGTCAGTTTAATCTTCTCCATGTACCGCTGGTGTGATGGAAAGAAATGGTCTTTTTAAATAGCCATGACAGTCATAGTTATTGCAAAAGGGTAAAAGAGGGAAGAAAATGAAAGAAATTAATCGGGGAAAAAAGTCTAGGCCAACAATGACCAGTAGTGTGATAATTTACAGTAAAGAGAAGATTGCTTAAATCATGAGATGAAAGCCATGTATTTATATAAACTCATAGTGGCAGTGCCCTACATTCTGTCCTTGCTCTGCTTTATACTGGCATGATGACTGGGAGAACTCAAGTCTATGAAATCATCATTAAATTTAAATTTTAAAAACCCCTCACTTATCAGACTTAGCATCAAATAATTGAAAACTTTTGAAATGCTAACAGATAAGTAAACCCGTTTTACAAAAGTAAAAGTCATGTGAGAGTGAAAATCGGCACTGCAGGGTTTTATATTTTGTTTCTAAGGTGGGGCTTACTTGTTTTCTGAGGGTGTTGTATTCCTCTATCTGCCCAGTTTTCTCTACAGTGACTTCAATTACAAGATTATGCCTATTTTTTAAGGAGATCAGAAAATACCTTGATCAAAGTGGTATCGAATGTTCCCATGTGGTTTTTAAAGTGCAGAGTTAACTACTATCTTGAGTCTCTGAGTTCCCACCAGGATCCTCAGTTTGTCTTGTGCTTTATTATAGTAAAACCTGTTTTATATGACTATCCAAGGGATAAGGGGGAAAAAATTGCCTATAAAAAAGAACTTTTTTTTAAAAAATGGATGCTCTTACTGTTTATTTTGAGGAAAATCATCTCTTAGACTCACTAGTAAAGAATTAAACTATTTAGAAGACCTCTTCAATAAAATTTTAAATCCACTTTCAAGTATTGGAAAAGGCATAGAAGGAAGGTCTACCCTTTGTTTCTGTCGCTCTTTGGTTTTTTTTTCCTCTATGCCCTTTTCGTCTTGGCTCTCCAGAGGCCTTTGCTTTCGGTGTGATAGTGACATTGTGGGGATCACAAAAAAGCAAATACAGTAGTATTTGTAGTCTTAGCTCCTACTGCCCACACGGATTCATGAGCTCTCTTCCCTTAACCTTACATATTGGTAACTGGGAAGCTTGGAAGGACAAATAAGTTAAAAAAGAAAGTTATGTACCATATCGAGCTTCTATTATTCATTTTTTTCTTTTTTCAAAGATGACAAAATTAAATTTTACCCCTCAAAAAGTAGATTACAGTTTAAATGGTCTGCACTAGGATCCTACTTATGTTTCCTGGATAAATGTTTTGAATACGATTTTACTTGTTCACTGAACTAGGTTATGAAATTATACACCTGCTGTATAGGAGATACTGTATGGATATTGTTGCATAAGCAGCTAGAGACTTGGCTATGACTAAAGACATATCTGTGCTTGTCTGTCTTCACAGGACTTTTGATTCCATAGGAGTATGTCTAATACAAAAGAATAATAAATAGAAGACCTGAGCTCACTTTTCTATGGAGCATTCCATCTGGAACAACTTTCTTGGTTATAACACTGCTGTGGGCTTGTGGCTGCTGGAATGCATGGTAGCAGTGGACTGAGAAGCCATGGTGGTCAGCTGTGGTATGTGAAATTCACTGTGCAAAAACTTGCTGTTTCTGATTATTTCAGATCAGTTTGGCATTGGACAACTGGCTGTTGAGAGCAGCTCAGGTGGGAAACTAGTTTGCAAAAGATATTTATTGCAACATCTTGGGAACCTTCTCATTGCCCAACACTTACTGCTTTCATTTTGTGCATAGTAAGTTTCCAAAACACATGAGTTTCTTTAAGTGGGCATGTACTTTTTATTTCTTATTTCCTAGTGCCAATGCAAATGCTTCAACTTCCCTTTGTGGGAGATATTTTCATACAATTGAGTATGCAGAGTGGAAGTGTTGCATCATACAGAAGTATCTGGAACCACAGAAGTCTACTGGAATGGATAATAAAGCATGGCCACTGTGCCACTGTCAATTGTGATGAGATGGTTCCTTGTTACTGTGTGAGACTGGATGTACCACTTTCTGGGCTGTAAGCCTATTTACTGGGCATTTAGACATTGGAAAGAAATGCTATGAATGTGAATGCAAACTGTCACAGTAAAATATCTGTTAGAGTCCAGAAAATGAAGCTAGAAAGGGTTCATCTTAACTTGGTGTCAAAGGCAAGGCCAATTGAAATTCATTTAATGTAGTCATCTTAACACATGTATTAATAGAGAAGGATAGTACCGTTGTGCTATTTCTACGCTGTTTTCAAACTGGTTTGTCTCCATTTCCTGGCTGCGTGACTTTGAAAGAACTTATAAATATGTTGCTTGAGCTGAGGTGCTCGTTTTGTGTATTCTTTCTTGCTGCTGTCACTGGGCACTTTGGTTGTAACCCTGTGACTTTTTGGAAAACAACAATGAAAAAAGCACTCTCATCTCTGTGTTTGCAGTTCTGCGTCATGTCCCTCGCCAACGCCGACACAGCCTTGTCCATTGAAAAATGCTCCAGGGAACTGTTCCTCTAAAATTCTTTGCAACCCTCCACCAGCATGAGTTCAGTGTTTCCTGGAACAAAGCTTCTTTGCTTATTTCAAAATTAATCCATTAATTTGATGGATGATGGATCTCTGAACAAACCATAGCTGATAATGAAAAATGTAGGAAGCCTGGATACTTACTGTCCTATTGCTAGTGTGCTGTGTTACTATTCCTACACTTTTGCAAAACATTAGTGCCTTTTATTCAGTTAGCTGTGATATAGTTCATTTCCAAGAGAGCCTTTTCTGTCTTCCCTCTGGGCTGGCAAGAGGTTTCTATGTTTCTGTCCTCAGCCTGCTGCTTGGTAACAAAGGCAGGTGTGTGGGCGGCTGGCTTCTGTGAGGAGGAAAGCAGTCCTTGGATTGGTAACTGCATGGGTATGCTTTCAACTGGATGCCCCTGGAAGGCATTTGTGAGAGACTGTCCCTGACAGGAGTCGGCACCAAATACAGGCACGCAGTGGGGAATGAGGGAGATGCTCAGTTCTGTTGTTTAGCAGCATTTTCTCTGCAAGTGTGTGAAGGAATAGAACAGAAGATGGTCCTGGGAGAGCTGCTTTTTCTTGCAGTGTGCATGCCAAACTGAACTGCTGTCTTTGATTTCAATTGTCTTTTTTTATGACACCTACAGATAAGGATAAAGTGTATTGCCAAGTCAGAGGAGTTCTGCAGTGATTGTTACAGAGCTGTTAACCTTTTCAAATGTTTTGGGACACTTATGCTGTGAATCTTGACTTCTGTAAAATCTGAATGCAGGAACTAGCCAACATTCACTTTTTCATTTGGTTTTGCTCTCTTTACTTACATCTTCAAATATTGCATATTGGTTGCAATCTGTTTAAATTTTAACCTACATGGAGCATGCTAAACTACCCAACATTCTTAACAGGAGGGCAAGAGAAGAGAAAAGAGAACGAGTGTGAACACTGGAGCAGACATGAAGACAACAAACTTAGCTTCTGGAATTGCAGCTGGAATGTTGTGGAATTTGATACAGATGGAAAATAGAAGTTGAAAAGCATAAAATTTCCAGTGTGGGTGCTGTTTTGAGTAGGCTGTGTGGGTGGAGAATGGTGCTAAATGCCAAGCAGGCAAGGAGAACTGAGAGTCTCTTTCCAACTAGTAACAGACAGCTAGCAATGGGAAGGAGAAAAAAAAAAAAAAAAAAAAAAAGTAGTTTAAATATCCCAATGCAGCTGCTTTGTAATAAATCACTAGTAGTTACTGGTAAAGCTCAGCAGCATTTGCTGGTTTCTTGTCCATAGAGCTCTTTTCCACAGTAGTTTCAATATGATTTGTATGATATCCTTATTTAATGTCTTGCTGTATGTAGTCAGATGGTTTGTGTGGCTCTGAAAACTTTTTTTGGTCAGACTATATGACGTATAGCAGGTCAAAAGTGATTTTGAGTTTTCTGGTTAACTATTATTCCCCAATATGAAAGTAGTATTACTTCTAAGTCTTAAGTTCTGTTCCTTATAGGGTGAGTGTGTAGGATGAGTGTTACTGGACATCTCTGCTCCTGCTTTGTTTTCATATCCTCAGTTCATGCTCTGATGCTTTGTTTTGGCATCAGGCCCAGTTCTAAGAGCAGCTCTCTTCTCTTCATTTGCTCCAGATTATTTCCTGTGTATTTGTGTGACCATCCTTCAAAAAAAAAAAACCCAAAAGCATACAGCAAACAATTCTTAATTAAAAAAAAAAAAAAAAAAAAAAGGTGCCTTTCCCTTTAGGAAACAGCCATAAGAGACAGTGAGGCAGTTCCCTGCCTGGAGAGTGCATGGCAGTACTTTAGGCTGTCTGATACATCACCATACGAAAGAAAAGGGGAAGGTCAAAGTTACTCTGCTCGATAGTTGGTAACTATTGAGTGCCCTTGGCTACCTGTCAGTCAAAGCTAGATCTCAAATGACCTGAAAGAATCTGATATTCAACACGGACTCGGGCCCCAGGTTTAGTTCTACAATCCTGTCCTCTACAGAAGACTTCAAGGATGCCTTACAGTAATATTTAAAAATCTGCTTTCAGCTACAGACAGAAAGTAAGGCTGTGCTGTGAGCGGTGCATATCAGAAGTGGAAGTGACTCAGTTCCCCAAGCTTCCCAAATTTATAGGTAGTTCCCTTCAGAGAGAACTGACACTGCAGTGCATGTGGTTATTATCTCTGTGAAAGAAACACACATGCGCTTGTGATTGAAATTTAAAATTTGAAAGCAGTGTTGGGTGTGAGGCAGTAATTGGGAAGTCATTTGAGATGCAAAAGCAGTGAAAATGGGATGGGTCTGTACACAACCGGAAACTATAACCACAGGTTGTTGTTCGTAAATAATACTGACATCAAGTTTTCTTTACACTGAATTTTACATGGTAAATACAGGGCTTGGAGGAGGGAGGTTGTTTGTTCTTTTATCCTACACATTTGTAAATTATTTGGAATGCAGTCCTGGTGCTTCCAAGTCTTCCTGCTGCAGCTAAGAGAGACATGGTAATGTTGATATCTGTTCACCACTGGCTGTGTTTTGAAATCATAGCCCAAGCAAAGGGAAATGCATAATTTTACCACCTCTCCCGGCTGTCGTCACAAGGAACACTGACTCAGACACACCTGTGAGTCAGAATTCCTTGTTTCCTTCCTGCTGTCTGGTAGTAGTAATTTGCCTCTTATTTCAACTGTAACCTTTACTGCTGTTCTCAACCTCTGCATTGTCTCGCTTAATCTGAGCAGCCAGCAGAAGTGAAATTGAGCTGTCTTTTACTGTTCTCTTCCAACCCATCTATTCTGAAAAGAGGCAGTCAGGAAAGTACTCTGTTCCTCTGTGCCTGAGCACAGACTGAGTAGACAGTAAAGCATTATCAAGGGACTTCTGTTTTTCTCTGTACTCATAAGTAACCAGGTCATAAGCTAAATCAACAGGAACTGGACTGAAGAAAATCAAAGGTCACAACGTTTCCTAAATGCAGTGGAGACTCTTGCACAAGCTGCTTCTCTGAAAGACGGCCGTATGGTTTATTTAAATTAGTTTTCTTTCCTCTTGTTTCACAGGCAGTTATGCTATTGGTTGAACTTCTGTTGTTACATTACACTTTTACCCTCCAGAACATAATGCACTGTTGATTTTTAACATCCACTTAAAAGTTCCTACTCTTGCACTCTATTTTTTTTCAACATAATCCATTTATTTTCATACTTCATTTTTTGGTTGTCTGCCTTGGTTCCTCCGAAGGGCCCAATAGAAGTGCTGAATTAGCTATTTTTCCAAGACATTTCAAGTTTGGTATCTGATGAAAGAGATAATTTAGGAAGAAAAATTGTCTTTGCATTGATTATTGTGATGGTAGAATACCTACTTAGACATGCAGACAATCTCTAATAAGTAAATCTCCTCCCCCTCACCCCCCCGATATATTTAGACATCAGTAAGAAATGAAATGAGTTAACAACAGGAGAAACAAATGGTCTGTGGTTAATTCGATCACTTCCTTTGCTACAAAAAAAGCAATCAACAAATTTTAGAAGGCTTATTCAAATGTGACGGGGACAGCCCCTAAGCAACACTAGCAGGAACATCCACTACTAATCATTTTCCTTTGCTATTTTTTATCCCAGTCCTGTAGCTGTTCTGCTCACGAAAAGGAAACATGTCATAGATGGCTTTGTTTGAATGACGACAGTCAGACTAAGTGTTCAGAACTACACCTACCAAAACTTCTTACAGATTTAAATTTTCATTTTAAAATGCTTTATAATAAAATATGGCATATGTAACATAATTAAAAAACCTTGTGCAGAAGTTGACTTTGCTTTTTTTCATTAAGCACAACCTGCTTCAAGCTGGGGAAATCCAGAAAAAGAAGTAAGGATGTTAAATGCTAAGAGCCTTTTGCTTTATGAGAATGCTAAGAGAGAATCACAGAATCCTGTGTAAGTTTTGGTTCCTAAAATTCAGCATGGTTTGATTTCCAAACTATATACAGAAATTTAAATTTGCGATGAAACCAGAGCAAGGAGGTATATTTTATGGATCTGATTTTGAGTCAGATTTAGAGAACAGGAAGCTAAAAACAACAACAAAAAATCATTACTTTTGTCATCGAACCCAAAATCCAGTAATGGCAGTCTAAAAGGTTGGCCCTGGCAGCTCTGAAACAACTTTGATCCCATTTCAGTATCAAGTCTGAATTTGACTGTTGTTCAAAATACAGATTAAGAGAGTACTTCCATGGCAGATTTTTCATTTTAAACAACTTATTCATTATTTGATAAGCAGAGTCATTATTTCTCCTTCACCCCACATCTCAGTGCTTTCACAATGTACAGCTGTTTCATCGTGCATTAATTTTTTGCTTGCAAAATAATCCTGTTTAAATTTGCGAGTTCAGTACATGGAACTGTTCTTTCCCTTTATAAGTAGTTGGAGTAAAGAGTCAGAATGGTTTGGGTTTGAAGGGACCTTGAAGTTCATCTAGTTCCAGGCGTCCTGCCATGGGCGAGGATTCCTTCCACTAGACCAGGTTTCTCATAGCCTCATCCAACCTGGTCCTGAAGACCTCCAGGGATATGAGGCATCCACAACTTCTCTCGGCAACCTGTTCCAGTGCCTCACCACCCTCACATATCTCTGCAAGCATTTAGTAATGAAACCTGAAACTATTTTTCTTTGTAAACCCTTAACTCTTGGAAGTTTGAAAAGTTCAGCATTGCTCAGAAAACAGTCCTTTGAGGTGCTCTGCCATGATGAGAGATGTTCTGCCTGGATTTGGTATTCATTCGGGGCTTCTCTCCTTCAGAGTCTTGTCTTTGTGAGCAGTCATTAGTTTCTTTGCTTACTTGGCATCATTATCAGTGTACAAGAAATCTTGCAATCAGTAAATGCAACTGACTCACCAATGACACGCACTGAAGAGGCTCAAGAGAAATAGGCCAAAACTACCAAGTTTATAAGGTAAAAAAACCGAAAGAGTTATCCATTAAAAATCCCAGAGCAAAAATAGCTTCTGTAATCAACACAATGTCTATGCGTATGGAGCTCTGTCAGTAGATACGTGTCATGTCTATATGTCATTTAATGAACGCTTCAAAGAAGAAGCCTCTTAATCTGATTACTAACAGAAGATCAGCACTTTTGTTAATGGTAACAGGCTTTCAGTGTATTACTTTTGCACTGCAGAAAGAAAAATGTGTTGGTCAGTACTCTGTTATAGATATATATGATTTGCTGTCTTTCCATCTTGGGACAGAATTTTGATCTTTATTTCATTCAAGTTGTTTGCCAGATATTTGTGTATTCACCTGATTTTAGGATGCAAGTTTAGTTTTGTAATTTTTTTGGGGTGTGTGTATGCATTTTTTGTGGATTTGCTTTGGAAGATACTGGCCATCCTCAAGTTACCTTCTGTGATGAAAGTGAGCATTTCTAACTGAGAAATGCTAGCACTTGCAGAAAATCTTTTCTTAAGCATCTAGTCTTGCGTGTATTTGAAGGTGTTTAGGTTTGGAGTTTTTTGCCATAAGTGATAAAACTTTCCTAGGAAAACTACACAAAAATTGTGAGACTGAACTAAACTCGGAGGAAGAAACGGAGTAGTCATTACATCCTTCTTAACTTGCAGGGTTTTTTTTAATTCTCATTTCTACTATATTGCATTTAACTTAAAGGCTAACATGCTGCATCTCCAAGTGTAGGTGAAAGTATCAGGCAGCACTGATATGAAGGTTCACTAGTAGCAAATAATTATCTATAAACTTTTCCAAAGAACTTTTTCTGTCAGGTGAGTAACCAGTTTGCAAGAATAATTGTGGCAAGTGCAACATACATCAGGAACATGATTCAGTTAAAAAGAGGTACATTGTATTGAAGAGTATGTTTTACTTCGATATTCATAAATATGGTAATTTAACAGATTATATTCCTTTAGCAAGCCATTTGTAATAGTTTGTTTTCTGTGTTATTGCGGTTTGTGATGCTAAGAGCATCTACACCTGAGCTCATACCCTCTGTTAAATTGAATAAGAGCCTGCATCAACCAGCAGCAGGAGTGAGATTGATTCTTTTTCTTCCTCTTTTTAGGACATTTATACCACTATAACTTACACTTTTGGTAAGCACCTCAAATATAAGTTTTTTGACTGCCATCTGGCCAGCCTACTTTCAAGTGGGTTTCAGATCCTGGTATGCTTATGTTATACAGACCATTAACGGATGGAGGAATTCTTTTCAGAAGCAGGAAATGGTAGCAGCTGAATAGGAACATATTTTTATTCTTCCAAGGGATCAAAGCATAGTTGCAATGCCCAAGTATGTTTTTCTGCTTGTATTTTGATTTCTATTATTTATTTTTATGCTTTTGGAATGAGCTTGTGCATGGTTTTCTCCATGAATTGGGCCACCAACTATTTGGGTCAATCTCCTGTCTGCTAGAAAATAGTTCACGATAGATGCATCATTTTCAGGATAGGTGTATACAGCGTAGCAGGAAAATACTTAAAACCCCTTAATTTTATTGCATTTGGAAATCTAAGCCTTGGTGAGATGAGTTGCTCGTGATCTTGAATGACAGGAAGTAGAAATAGTAATACACAAAGTAAGAGTACTAAAAATTTTAAAATACTTAGAAATTAAATATTCATGTAGTGTTTTGCAGACTCTGAAAAACTTTAAATCTCTGTCACCTTTGGAAATCTTATAGTTTCTTTAACCACGTAAGTGCACCCCCAATAAAGATTGTAGTCATTCTGCATTCATGTTCTAAAGAATTTCGTCAGTCGCTGGCAATGTGACTTCATGAAGATGCTGACTCTGATTTTGAAAGATGTCTGTAGTTAGCTTTCATGAGTGACTTAAGCTTGTGGGGCCACAAGTTTCATTTACAAATGGGAGTTAGGAGCCCCTGCTGAGTCCTTTTGGTAGATTCCTTGTCTAATGAGAGGGTGTTACAAGCTGACTTTATAAAACAATTTTATATTATATGCTCCATTTACATGCGGAAGCCTAAGCTGGGCCACTTACATGCAGGTAATCATTGATGTGTTTGCAGGATTGACATCTAGAGGAAACAAGAAAATTGGGAACATGTGGTGAACATAGCTCCATCTCTTTGTGAAGGAGTTCCTGTTAAAGATTTTTATGTCAATGTGATTTACAGTGAAGGGAGTGTTGCTGGTCTTTCCTGGTCACCCAGTAAAACAAAACACGTCTATCATTGTGTGACTAAGAGAAGGTCAGAGAAGGAATTTTTCAGCCTGTATCACCAAACCAAGTCCAACTGAAACATTGCAACAGTATTTTCTGTTCCTAAAGTCCTTGCTTCTTTCAAGGAGTATTTTCTGCTCCAGTGTCACCTTAAGCGTAAAAGGACCTGGGAAACCTAACTGCTCCTTTCCAATAAAAAACGTCTCTGTCTTTTCTTTGGGAAAGCAGTCAGGAAGCATGCTGTGTATAAAAGGACATCCTTCCGAATTTAAGCAGGAAGAGAAGTACATGTTTGTATACAAGGATAGAATTAACTGCAAACCTTCCTTTCCTCCCTCCCTTCCCTTTGTTTTGTTAATTCTGTAGCTGGCATCAAAATAACAGCAGGAGAGAGCTTCTATTTCCTATGTACTTACACAAAGAGGATGAGAACTTGAAGCATCAGTGTGTGTCCTTCTTAAGCTAACGACAAGCATCAAGGCATTTCAAGATCTGTATTCAGTCTAGCACTCTCCATGAAGCTGCTTATAGAGAGCTTCTTTTTGCTTTACTGCTGTATAATTTTTAATGCTGCTGACAGACTTGGATGCTGAAATTCAACCTTTGGTTATTCACAGAGCAGATGTAACAGACAGCTGCAGTTGCATTTTTTTGAGACTGTTCCACGAGTAAGACTTCTCCTTGACCTTTAGGGACCACTTACTTAGGAAAGTGAAGAACTTGGTCTCAGTATTTATTCAATCCTTGGACTCATTTCTAAGGTTATGCAAAGTGTCATGGCAGCATTGTCATAGCAACCACCACTCACTTGAAATTGAATACCGACCACCACTTTAACGTACAGCAGCTTTTTCTTTCGGACTTGTGCAGATTGGAGCTAGTGACCTGTAGGTAGCAATGCTTTGTATGCCACTATTGATGTGGATAGCTAAAGGCTAATTTTAATAGAATGTAATGGGTGGTGGTAGTGTAGAGAGGTAATTTCATGCTTGATTTTGACAGTTAAGTGAGGTGTCTATCTGTCTCAAGTAAGGGGGAAATTTGGGTTCATGAATTCAGTTTTCTGAATTGAAACAAAGAAGTAAAAAGTAGATAATCCTCCTAAATGTGTGCACTGTACAAGACTCTAGTGCTTGTGAGTGCAGAGACAGCATAAAGAAATAATGGAGTAATGGAGTACATCAACACTTTAACTCCTGCTCAGTCACAGTTTGCAGTCACTTTGGCTGTGAGCTCTTGAGGACTGGAGGTGTTTAAACATTTGTATAGATGCTGACAAATATTTATATGCTTTAGGCTATATTATTCTATTTTTGTTTAAGTGGAGGATCTTAGTCAGAATTTGGTCCTAAATAGATAGTGAAATGGTATATATGCTTATGGTACTGTGTGAACGTTAAATTTCTTTAATAATGCAATGTAATTGAACACATTTGACCAGTACTTATGTTTTTAAGAGCTTCTGGAGAATAATGGGTGAAGACAAGAGAAATGAAGGAATTACATAATCCCGTTCCCTTGAGTCGTGTCATTATAATCTGTACTAGTG
Source organism: Cuculus canorus (assembly GCF_017976375.1). Classification (NCBI taxonomy): domain Eukaryota; kingdom Metazoa; phylum Chordata; class Aves; order Cuculiformes; family Cuculidae; genus Cuculus; species Cuculus canorus. The sequence goes on along the minus strand of NC_071401.1, from coordinate 115,838,816 downwards.
AATTATAAGTAACTCTGTATCTATTCTAGCTCTTAATGGTTCATTCTGAACATCTAAAATAAAACTTCCATTTATGTAGACAGCTGCATATTTTCTGAAATTTTTAAGAGTTTGGAATTGTCCTGCAGCATCAATTTCCATGTGGTGCATATTTCTATTCCCCTTTTTGTGAATGAGTATGTTTTGGTTCCTCCTTAACATTTACAGGAACAGGAAACAACAATGCTATTACTACTCTGGGCTTGGATTTTTTATTTTTTTTTTCCCCAGATGGAGCGCCTAGCCATGAGAATGGGTACGTCACTTGGCAATTTAGAAAGCTTTACTTTCTTGAAAGAGAAGTTACTTGCAGCACCGTATAAGGGCATGAGTTCTTTCTTGTTGAGCAACAAATTTTTGCTAGTAGGGACCATTATTTCCATCTCCTGGAACATTCAAGTTTAACAAGTCATACTTTTTCCACAGCGTTCCTGTGTACAGAGAGAAGTTAGACTGTTCCTAATCTGAAAATTTACGGAGCAAACTCCATCTCTAGCAGAACAGGAAGCAAGTCAAACAGCAGGAGTATTTTATCACTCTCTCTGTAAAACAAAACAGTCAAGCTGTGATTGTGTTTCAAAGGTTAGTTTCTAAGCTGTGCTAGGTTTTAATTAGCGAAAGAACCTTGTGACTTACATCGTCACTTGTTTATGAACAAGTTATTATTTACTATACTAAAACTGTGTAGATACATTTTATGTTAGACTGCCACTTCAATTCTTATTCAGTGTTTACAGTTTTTCAAGTTTTACTTTATTTTAAAAATATACCTCAACCAGTATTATTAATAAAAATGCCTCAATAAAAAGTTCTTCATCTGAATTAATTTCATTGATGTAATAAAGAGTAGATTAGAGGTTTTGATTACTCAAATGCCATACAGCCCAGCAACTGTATTACTTTTTAGGGAGGTTGTTAAGTTCTTCCTTCTCTCTCTCCAGCCTTGTAATATTTATTCTTTGCCCTAAATTCAAAGGACTGGAAAAAAAAATTATATATATATATTTAAAGTCCCCTGAGTCATTCTTTTCCGGACAGTGCCTCCTTAGTTCTGGTTTTCTCCATTTAAAAATCTGACTAAGGGCCATATCATACTGTCCACTGCAAGGAACTCTAATGAATTGTCAGAAACCTTGGCTTTTAGTTTGTGTGGAAAGGGGAAGGAAATAGCAACCTGTGAAGTGTTCTTCATTACCTAGTAGAAGTATTACTATACCACACTTTCTCAAGGTAAGGAATCCTGTGCGGTTTTGGAAAAAGAGTAGATTCCTGTGTGCTACACAAGGAACAGCATTGTGCGTGGTGTAGTCACCTATGCTCAAAAGTCCATCTGTGCTGACTCAGGTTATTACCTCAGGAACCCCTGAATTCACTTTTAAAATGAGCTCCTAATTGTCACAACAGCAAATAAACACCTTGGAGGTCCTTAACACCCCCAACAACAGAAACAAATTCATTCTTACAACTGATAATTAAAAATTACAGCCTCAACCAAAACTCTATGATAGTTGGGTGTTTGAGGCTGCCTGGGACCGTCTGCTCTGAAACCAAGAAATTAAATCCAACATAAAGTTTGAGATGGGAACTTAGAGGCTTTAAAAGCCATATGGCCACAGAGCCCATATTTACTAAACTAGGTATCTTACAGGGCAGAAATTCTCTGGTGTGCAGCATATCCTTAGCCACAGCTTGGGTCTCAGACTCAGATCTCAGCAGGACTGGGTCATGAAATTTGAACAATGAACACTAAACAATGACTTATACGCCTTATAGCTCTGCATGTATGGTGGTTTGCATTGACAGTTATGTCCTAAGTAAACTAGTTTTGTAGCAATGCAATGTGGTTTTGGTAGTTGTCTTGCCCTTTTATATGTTTGCAGCCTCCTGCCCTCCCTTCCCCCTCCTGTCTCTCCGTTAAGAGGAGACATTACAAGTTTATTGTTTTTTTACTTACTTTTTTACATACTTGTCATTTTAATGCAAACAAGGGTTTTTCCTCCTAGAATGTGATTCAACAGAGGAGTCAACCATTTCTTTTGCTTTAAAGTTGTAAAAATGGGCTCTGGGTTAAAAAGGACTAGTTCCCAACTTGTCTCCAAAAAGAGTTCCTTTGAGCTAAAACCTGAGTTTCCTTTCTTGAAGGAGCCTGGGGAATCCTGATTGTGGCCAGATGTGTTACGCCATTATCTAATGAGACTTGGCCTCCTCGCTGCTCAGTTGAGTTCAGTGCTGCCTGGTCTTAAGACTTTCGTAACTCAGTACTAAACCACAGACAGTCATGTTTTGAAAGTGACTGCAGTCCCCTAAAATGATATGGGGATCCCATTTTGCTGTCATAGGTCAGTGGTGCCAGGCATTTTCGTTGTTGCACACTGTGAGTGTTCCTGTCAATTATCCTCTTAATGATATAAATGAAATGAAGACCATGCTAGTGCTATCAGCCAATTTGTCTTGCCTTTCATTTGCAGTCTAGTTGCTACTAAATATTGTGTAATTGATGAAACGTCCCAATAGAAAGCATTACTTTTTTAATTTAAACAACTTTTTTTCCTGAGTCCACTGTTAGCTGGTTTTATTTTGATATACATATTAGCTCAAGTGAATTTCTGTTTGAAGAGGCTGTTAAAGTGCCTGTGATATCAGCAAATGGCCCAAGTGTAACTTTGGAATGTTTTATGGATAAATTCCAGGAGCTGTAGGGCAACAGAACTAATAATTGGTGATGACTCATCATGAATAAAAGGAGCTGAAGTGGGAATTTACAGGAAAGAGCGTAAGCTGTGGCTTTTCCCCTCTGTGATTTCAGAAGTACTTTTATTAGAGGGAAGGGAATTTCTGCATGTCCAGAGTGGAGGTGAAATGACCAGGGAAATAGATATTCTTAGAGAACAAGGTAGGTAAATGGCCTAAATTTTAGTGCAGGGAGAACCAGGAACTAGCCTTCCACACACACACACCCCTTTATTTCTTTTGCTACACTAATGGATAATGAGATTAAGGTGCATCCATACTGCCATCAGGGTCTCAACAGTTGAAATTGTGTAGTTGGCAACAGACTTCTTCAATTTAGAGCTACTAAAGGAGTTCACTGCTGTCCTCAGTTTAGACTGTGAAAGCCCCTATCTGGCTGTACATTTTACTGAACTGGGGTGAAGGGCACAAAATGTTATGACCAGTGTCTTCCTGAGCCACACACAGAGAAGGGCTTGCATATGGAACTTTTCTTAAAATTAGCGTAAAAAAAAAAGACCACAAAAAAACCCAGAGAAACAATGAAAGCAAGTTATATGTAATTTGCCTTTAATACAACATCCCTTTCCTTCCAATGTCTTCTACGTTTTCAGAAAACTCTTTTTGAGATGGACAGAACTGCTCTATATAGCTGGCTGGATTCCAAGTGGATATTTGTGCTCATGTACCTGTGAAGGCCTAGGAGCCAAGAAAGATTTGATCATTTCAAAGACCAAAAAATGGAAAAGCATTTTAAAGAACCTCATAACATAAATTCTAGTGTTATAAAATCTGTCTTCTTACTACTCACTGTGAACCCAGCAAGGAACCACCTACCTACAGCTGCCCTGCGTGTAGCCTGCGTTAGTATAACTCATCCACACCCATAAAGGCATACAAAAACTATTTCCAGGGCTTTTGCTCTGTGCTGGCATAGTGTCATCCAGGAGTGACAGCCAAATGGAAAAATTCCTGTTGGTGACATGCATTTCCCTAAGCCAGAAACAAAGTAGAAAGATATGTTTCTCTTTTCGATGCTTGCAAAGTAGCGTACTTTGGCAGTGCCAATATAAACCATGACTGAGACTCTGAAATGATGCAAGTCCACGTCACTATTTCACGTTCCGTGGTGCAACCTGATTTTATATGAACTAACTTAGTTTTAAAGATTCAACCAATTTAAAGATTTTGGACAGTGAGAGTTATCTGAAAACATTAAAACTATTTGGTTTTTTTTCTATTTACATGCATTTGTCAGTTGCATCTGATTCAAAGCAGACATGCCTGGTTTGCTTCTGTTTGCTTTGGAAATTTACCTTAAGAACCATTGTTAGAATTGGTGCTCTGATCTAAGCCTATAATGAAGCATGTTGCACTCCCATTTGGAAACTGGAGAGGAAAATGTTAATATATGCATATAATATACTAGAACAGCTGTTGTCAACCTTTTAAGGTAACAAAAAACGTTATAAACCTGAGAAGCAATAGGTAGTTTCTATGTATTCTTTGGGGACGATGTACTGTATCTTAGTTCTATACAAACTTCCAAAGTTATGTTGTCAGTCATTCAGTTAACTGTTCATTCCGTTATGTATTTCCCTGAAGATAGATTAAGTACTTAACACAAGGCCAGACAGGCAAATAATGCCAACATGTCAAATTAACTTGTAAGTATATGTATTTTTGGCTGTGTGCTATGCACTTCGTGGGCTCAGCTGTACTTCAGGGCAAGGGATGTCTTCCAGCCTGGACTGGAAGCTCAGTCCAAGTCTACCTGCTGCAGCATTGTCTTTTGTTACAATATCTTATGAGTACCAGAAAGAATTGCGGAATCCTAAAACTTAAGTAGTAGAAAGGCTCCTTCTCTTAGTATTTTTTTTTTCTCCTTTTCTTCCATCCAGTCTTAAAATGAAGGTCACGCTTTTCCTTGTCCTTGACTAGTTGCAAGGTATTCTAGGTAATTGGATATGGAAAGCATACTGAAACATTTCACATTAAGTGTATTATACTTGTTTGAAATGGTAATTTCATACCTGTAGTCTGCTGCAGGCTCAGAAGTAGCCTATGCCTCAGGTATTGTGTTTTATGCCTTTGCTTTTGTTATTACTTCCTTGTAAAGCATCAAAGGGGGAAGGAAATTATAATATACAGAAGTAACACTGCTTACCTCCAGTTGTTAGGGTCTGTGTTTTTCACTGAAACCAAAGGCAGGAGTCTTACTGACTTGAAGAAGGGGTTTTAATTTATTCTGGCTTGTTTACTAATTAAGGAACGTGAAAGAACTGCACATCCTTGTATCTAAAGAGTAGGTGAAAGAATAGCTAATGTGAGGAACACAAAAGTCAGTTAGGCCAGAGTAATTTGAGACTGTACCTGAACTTGTAGAATCTGACTATCTCAACTTCCCAATAAACATTTTGACTGCAGGCTAAGAGCCAGAAGCACACAAGCTCCCCGAAGCCCACAAATCTTCCCATGACCTGACAAAAATAAATGCATGCATGTAACTAAATAAAATCCATAAACCTTAGCCAAGTTCTTGACCTGAATGATGAGTGGATCAGGACCCAGGAATTTATATTCATATAGTTTATATGCAACCTAAATAAATACTTTAGTCAGAGGTCATAGGGTCAGATTTTTAAAGGTCCCTGATACAATTTGTCATTCACATAATTCCCTTGGAAATCAGTGCACAGATACCACTGAGAATCTGGACATGGATGCTCACTTTTACCTTTAAACACCAAAGAACTAAGATTTATGGCAGCACATGGTAGGGGAATTTGATTTGGAATGCTGATGTAAGGCGAGCAGTTGTGAATCAGGAAAAATAGCATTGGCAGTCATTTCCACAAAATAATAACAAAACCCAGCAGATTTTGGAAAGGAATGAGAAAATATTCATATTCATGCATTTAGAAATATAAGGTAGAATGGTTCACAATGAAAACTGTTACATGAATCAAACCAGTAAGTTCTGTTATGATGGATATGGAATAGAAACTGCTATGTTCACTTTTCAAGGGGAGCACTAGATCACAATTTGACATTCACATCTATTGATCTAAATTTAGCTTTTAGGAGTCATTGTCTCCTATACACCTCTCTGTTCATCTTCAGGTTAAATTTAGTTTGTCTGCCAGTAAAAAATGAATGGAATGCTGAGACAGGTGATAATTACGGAACATAAACTCAGCATGTTTATGCAGCAAGCAGAGAATAGTCAAAGAAGAGCTACCCAAACCTCAAATTGTTTAGTTCACCATGCAGTTTGATTGGATGCTAGAAAAAGATGAAATCTTCTAGAAATCAATTAACATACAGTACATTAAAACCAGTAAAAGGCATTTTGTACTCTGATGTGCCAAACTTCATTATTCAGCATGGAAAACTCTTGTAGAACACCTCTATAGAATGATCATCATAGCATTACAGCAAAAATTTATTTTTGAATCTATCATTAAAACTAAAAAAGAAATCAATATATCCTTTCTAAATGTACAGAAGGTTGAGGAGTTCACAAAAAAACACAGAGGAATGGATATTCTCACCTTTTTAGTGTATGTTTAAGATTGAAATTACTGGAAAGCAAGGAGAAATACTTTTCTATTAGGCAGAATAAATTTTACTTTTGTCTCAAACAGTAATGATTGCTGACTAAAATCCTTTTACTGATGACTGTATGGAGGAAACTTAGGTAAACTAGGTTTTTTTTTGCTCTGGAGTGGAATACTTCCCAGTTTTCTGCACGTGTCACAATTCTAAGAAGCTGTCCGTGCAGGCAGCATTGGCAACACTGAGCCTCTTAATTAAATAGTAAATCAGTATGTCTGTGATTTATGTAAGGCTTACTGAAAAAAAAAAATTAGTCTCTCTTGACAAAATAAAAGCTACCTGCTGTATCTGTGTGGAGCTGTTCGCTTGTTGGCTAACTGCATTAAAGACAAACGCCAAGAAACTTAAAAAGGTACTGTATTCATTCTCTGAGTAGTCATTAAATCAGTAATTAATCCAAATCATCTTTAGACCCGTATGCTATTTCTAACTTCCTTGACATTCTTCTCTGAAAAGAAAAAATGCTATAAAAGTCAAACTTTTTGTATTTTCTTTTTTTTTTTTTGTCACAGAAATCTTCTCTTTTCATTCGGTTTCTTGGATAATATTGATGCTGTATTTTCCTGAGATCTATATTGTGTTTAATAATTTGTAAAAACATCTTAAGTTCAACATCAGTGAATGAAGCCTCTGTAATCGATGTGTCAGCTGAGGCTCTAGCCTATCCTTTTCAAACTGGAAACTATACCTACCATATCACAGCACACTTCTGTACATACTCTCCCAAACTGTTACAAGCAACAGAGCTTGCTCTCTTAGCACTGGAAGTTGCCTAGAGGTTGTGCAACAATAGAGACCACCACTGTGGTCTGAATAATGACTTTCATCTGGAGCCACTGCAGCAGACAAGAAATAGTCAGATGCAGGTCTTATTGCTCTGGTTTGCTGTTCTGGAAAATACCTGCTAGACCAGGTAGACAGGCAAAGTATTTTAGGTCGTGTAGTAGAGTAATAACAAAGTTATCCTGTAGGTTCTGTAGAGAAGGCAGAGAGGAAGGTTTGCAGAGAGAGCTGAACTAGAGAATTTCTTGAAGTTCCTCCTCCTAGCCGTGCATTCCCATTGTCTCTTATAACTTAAACAGTCTAGAAGCAGTATGAGAGATGGAAATAAACTCTTTGTCAACTTCAAGCAAACATTACTTATTCTCTTGGGAGAAAATCCAAATTAAGGCTCATTGGTGCAGAGCATACAAACAAATTTTACTCTTTGGAGGTACAGATCACCCCATGGTTCCATCTGTTCTGACGTAGTTCTGGGGAAGGCACGTTCAAACTACTGTCTGTCATTTCAGGTATTTCAGCTAAGTGGATTTGAATATTTGATGATATGCTCCCCACATCAGAAAAACTGCGAAACATTTCAACAGGGCACTGTACTGAGGTGAGAGTTTTTATTTTTTGGCACAATGGGCCTAGAATGCACCATATGTTTTTAGTAATCTGCATCTTACTCCTGGTTTCCTCAGTTAAATCTACCCTATGATCAAGCTTAGTAATTAATGTGCTTAGTAATTTATGTAAATAGATTGATATCCCATTTCCACAAAACAGCTATTTGAAATTTGAATTTCTTTTAGAAATTTTTCTCATTATTAACTTAAGTGACGAATGTAATTGTGCCTGTTTGTTTATTTTTTCTTTAAAACTCTAGTTCTGCAGTATATGAATGCCAAGAATATTCCAAGTCTTGAAGCAGATATCTCAGAAAAACAAATTTAGATAACACAAGTGTGAAAAAAGGTAATTCTGATTGCTGTCTTCTTTAGCTGTTATTACTAGACAGAGAAATCCATGCAGACAATCCAAAGTGGATTATTTATGATAAAAATGTTCAGACTCAATGTAAATTTTCCTTGTACAATGACTGACAGAGATATGACTCCTGTTTAGCTTTTCAGAGCTAAGTAATTAGGTCAGTTCTAACCACTATGCCCCTTCCTAGGTTATTTCTATTTGTGGCAAAAAATAATCATTTAGCCTTGAATACATTGAAGCCAAGTAGATAAGCAGATTCCACAAGGTCTCTTGGCTCCATCCTTGTTAAATTAAATCTGCTGGGACTGGGTTATCTGACCTTTGCCATGTAGGAAGCTATACCGGAAACATGAGGATGTGGGGATTGTTAACACCAGTGGATTGTGAGGCTCAAGTTACTTGCGTTGTGTGTTGCTTTCCGGCTATGGTGAAATGGTCTCGGCACTCTCTGCTGGTTTACCTTTTCCTCGTGCTTTCTATAACTTCTATGAAATAGCTTGAGAGACTACATGAAGTAATTATGTTATGCATGAAATGTCAGTGTCTTCCAAATGCAGCAAGACCTTGATACTGCCGCATCACTGTATAACTGAGAGCTTGTTGGAAGTGACTGAAGTTTGGAAGCTGACAAGTAATTATTCCTGTGTTCTGCAGTTATTTTTGAGGAGTTCAGGCTTACTTCACCTTATCTATTTTCAGTGAAATTACTTTGATTGATACTGAACTCCCCCCTTTTTTTTTTATCTCTGAAAAAAGCTCAAGTGCATATGGGTAGGCGTGATCCAGAAGAACCTGTTAAGTGTTTGTTAAGATTTATCAACAGCTTGTGTGAGAAGTATACCTTAATGTGAATTCAGTTTTTCCCTTCTGGTGAAATATTTGGACCTGTCCTTAAGTTGAGTTTGAATGCATTTTTAAATTAACACATTCTTATTTATGTGAGACATGCTTATCAATTTGTGCTGCTAAATTACTGTGGGGAATGAGGAGACAAATAACATGCTGAATTGGGGAAGGGAAAGTAACATGAGTGGGGAAAAATGTAGAGCAAATTCAAGAATTTGCAAAATGCTGAAATTTGCTCATGTTCTTTGTCATTTGTTTTCTGAACTCTGTAGCTAAGCATTTTATTTTGTCATTGAACTAGTTGTTGTGTTGGAGGAAAGATATTTGGTGTATTTATATTTTCCCTGTCTTTCTTTTTGTATGTATCCACTACCTTTATGAAGTAATTATTTTTTAATTTTTTTTAGCAATGCAAAGTAGGATTATCACCTCTCCTTTTTGGTTTTGGCAGTTATAAAATATTCTTTTTTGAAATTATAAAGGAAGCTTAGAATATATGGCCCAAAAAAGTAATACCTTGAAAAATGATGAGAGATGTGTCATGTTTAAGATTTTTATCTTAGAACATCTTCATTCGTGGATATCTAGGATTTAAATAGTGCTTTATCAGATTCCATGTCCCTTGCAAATTCTGGAATATGCTAGCTTTCGGTGATAAATCTTGAATGAATTTTCAAATATTTATTTCAGAATTCTAACAAAAATAAGTTTAGGTAAAAGGAAAAAATTACTACCACTGTGGTTGATGCTCTTGGTGTTTTTTAAATTTTAGTAGAATGTAGAAGAGAAAGCATGCTGGAGTGTTTCCTTCTTAGTTTTTAAATATCAGATACCAGTATATTTATCAGTGTGAAATTCTTAAACCACAGCTGTTATTTCATTAGTAGTCAAACTGGGTTCATTGCCTGTACAAGCTGTTTTCAAAGTTTTAAGGGTGGGAGGGATTCAAAACACTTAAATATCTTAAATGCAAGAAAGAATCTCACCAACTGCAATTTGAGCTGAGTGGCAATACTTCTGGAGTGCTAGATAACTTTTCCCTAGCTGCTTAATTTAAGTTTTAATGGAAGATCCAGTCTAAGTTTAAGTTGCTTTCTCTTTGTATAACATTAAAAAAGAACAAACCTGAAGACAGTAGCTGCAGTGATCTGAAGATCACTAATTTCCAGTGGGTTTCAAAAGAGAGAAATGATTTGTTACTGTATGAATGTAGTCTTGGAGGAAAACAGTGATTTTGCTATATCAGACTGTGGCAATGCATATTGGTTAACATTAATATTGCTTACTTAACATAATTTTAAAGATATTAATTGGTTTCTTCCAGATTTAGATTGAACTATTTTGTCAATAGGTATTCAAGACCTTGAAAGGTTTATATTTTAAATTCCTTTACTTTATGGAGTATGGAGCCTCAAGGAATGCTCACACATAAAAAATTTGTGATTAATTTCTAAAATGGTGCTTAGGAATTATTGTGTATATGCAAATTCTTGCAAGTAGAAATTATTTTTTTTATTCTTGTATTTTGTTTAATTTTATTTTCTTTGGGATGTAATTCAGTAGCAAGTTCCTGAAAGTCTGTACGAGTTGTGGCCTTCTGTCCTGGCTTCATCCGACTTAATTTTCTTCAACTTCTCATGCTGGCCTGCCAATGAGAGGGCGGGGAGTGCAGGGGAATCTGGGAGGTGACACAGCTGGGACAGTTGACCAAGTCTGGCCAAGTGGGTATTCCATACCGTGTAACATCATGCTCAGAATATAACTGGAGTAATTGACTGGGAGGTGCGGATATTGCTCTCCAGAATGGGATAGGCATCAGCAATTGCATGGTGTGTTGCTTGCTTTTTATATTCTTTTATTATTATTATTGCTGTTGTTAATTTTCTCTTCTCTTGCTATTCTATTAAACTGTCTTTATCCCAACCCACAAATTTTATCTTTTTCTTTCTGATTCTCCTCCCCACCTCCCATGAAGGGCAAAGAAGTGACTGAGCAGCCGCATGGTACTTAGTTTCCAACTGAGGTGAAGCCATGACACCTTAGCTAAGATTTACTGTTCTTGATAAGCCTTGTCCTAAGAGCCTGGTCTTGCGTCAGACAGGAGGAGAGAAAGCAGTCTTGATAGAAAGGTGCCATTTAAGGGCAAACTTGTTTCTTTGCAGAAAAATAAAATGAGCTAGTAGTATCAGTACAAATAAATATTTCATTGATAACTTAGTAGCAATGAATATGAAAATGAAACAGTAGTCAGAGGCTTGTCTTGGTTGCCCAAGGCTAGAGGAATACAGGCTAATGCACTATGATAGCTGTAGACTTGTGTACGTTCTGGAAGTGCATAGATTTGCTTCCATTGTTACCATCTGTACGATTTGTTGAACATGCAGTTTAGTTTCCGTATCTGTAATATGGGAATAATCATCCTCCTCATTGCTAATGCACATCTTGTGATGAGTAGCTGCTTGTTACATTGATTGCCAGCTACAACCTATTTTCATTTGTTGTCTTTGGTGTGACTGATTACAGCAGAAGGAGATCTGAGGCCCTAAGCAGAGGGAGTGTATCAGAATGTGCATCCTTTAGAACACTTTTTCTTAAGTCTGGAATAACTGACAATAGCAAATTGAAGCAGAAATACAGACCACTAGTACACTCTAATATAGGCTATTCTGTACTTCCAGCACATAGGTGCATTAATCCCAGGATATCATATTTCGAAATACTAAATATCCATAATGTGGTGTTATATTCATATAATTACAGCTAGTGGCAGGAACAGGATTTGGAACCTGTTCCTGGGCGTTTACAAGGGCTATGCCTGAGGCAGCTGAATAGGATCAGACTGTGATAGGTACATCAGCTATCGTTAAAAGCACCACCAGCAGCTTCTGCTTCCTACAACTGCCGTCCTGTTGAAACCCACTATTCTGGCAATGTAGACAGTGCTTTCCATATTATCTTGTTCCCAACTTGTTGAAATTCAGATTTAGCAGTCTCTGCCTTAGAAGCTGGTCGTGGTGGTAGTCTGAAGTGTTATATTGTTAATCTAAAAGCACATTTTGTGGCAATGGGATTGTCTGTTTGATAAGCCTTTTATTTTTCAGGGGAAAAAAAAAACCCAAACCAAAACCCCCACAACTGAGTACAGAGATTAGCAGAATAGCATTCCAATTATGTGAAAATAATGGATATCAGAAATAATGGTTGCATGCTTCTTCCTGACATGCAACTTTTCCTCTCTTGGGGATGTAAAACTATTCACTGCATTTTCTCTTTGGTGCTAAGCACATACTTTCAGTTTCAGTCATAAACTGTGTTTGGACCAAGGAGCTCAGAGTGTGAAGATCTGATAGTAGTTTCACCAGAAAAAAACAGGCAAAACCTTAATTTCTAGGTTAATTAGATGGCATTTCTAATTATTCTCTTCCGATTTCTCATTCTTACACTAGCTGTAAACCTGGAAGATGAGCTGTCTTTTAAAGCTTGTAACAGATTTGTATGAAGTTTGTGAATGTCTATCTGGACATTATCTTCCCATAGGAAATTCCCTCATCTACATTAGAATTGTACTGTTATCTAGCACCTGATACAAATGGGTGGGGACTAAAGGGGACATAATTTTTGCATGTGTATGTATTCATGTAGCAGAAGGGCTAGGGGTTATTATTTTACTACCATTGTTTCTGCTGGCTTTGACAAAATAGCAGCTGTTTCTACTAATGAATGTTTAAAGTGCCCATTTTTTCTCTTCAGACTCATGCATGCTGCAGGGAAATTTATTCCAAAGGGAACGTTTTATGACATAAGTATTCATGAGATGACAATGTAGTTCCCGATGTGTAGTCTGTGCTTTATTTCTTTGACAGAGCTCTTCCACTGTTTTCTTCTCCTGTGGTCAGGCTCATGAAAGATAGGAGTGAATAGCCAAGAGAATCAAATCACCTTGAACACTGAGCAGATTCACATCTGAATAGGAATGGTGCAGTTTTCTGAATGCAGAGGAGGATGTGCAAAAATCATCTGTTGTTCCTCTAAGCTTGCCACTGGGAAAGTCGGTAGTAGAACTCTTCAAATTTAAGGAGAACATAGCTATGTCAGCATTTAACCTTAGTTGTTCAGGTTTGAAATGGCTTCTATAAGCAAAAACGTGTCCATCTAGAATCTTGGCAATGATATCAAGCTGTATTTCTTAATCAGTGCATGCTGTCCAGGTTAAAACCATTTCTAAAAGCAGTTGACCAGCTGATATATTAAAAACTGAAATGAATTTCTGTAGAGTCATCTATGTGAAACTATAACTTCTTTAGATTTTTAAGCTTTTATATACTGTGAAAACAGCACTCACAAACAGTACATTCTCACACAATTTCACTTTTTAATGAAAATAACATAAAAGCTACACAGCAATAAATATATAGGATAGATCATAGCTTTATACTCTGCAGGAACAAAACCTAGCTTAAGAAATAAACAGCCTAATGAACTATGGGTTTTGACTGGTTTGTTGGTTTTTTTTTCCTTTACTATATTCATGATTTCAAGCTTTTCTCCAGAGGACCAAGAATTCCTCCTGCTTCATATGCAAATATACTAAACTATTCAGTTTCGCTGTGTGATTTGGTGAATATTTGCTGAATATTACGTTACTTCTAAAAAAAGGGTAGAAAATCCCTTGTAACCAGATACTTATTCCTTCCATTGCAAATTCACTCAGTATCTTTTGAACTTCTGTGAACTTTTTGTTCTATGATAGCACCTATAATTTCTATTGGAAATTGAGTCTGTACTGTAATAGGACTTTGTACTGTAAGAGAACACCCTCTCTAAAACTGCCTGCCAGTTCAAGTGTAGATTTATCTGGGATGAGGAGTGTGTGTTAGTCATTGTTTTCTTCTCTCTTTCTCTCCCATCTGCCACCAAGACCTAAGAATTTATATATTATTTGTGTACCTTTAGTAAAACCTGTCTTCCACTTCAACCAAATGCCAGTTCAAGTCTCAGCCTGAGGCTCCAAATCAGCAAGGCTCACTTCTAAAGAGAAAATCTGAGCTGGGTATTTATGGGCTATGAAGGCTCTTGCTCTTTCTGAGGGAAATCTTCTTTAGGTGGAAGGCCTCAAAGGTTTGGGTCAGAGCTCAAAACTTGCACACACCTAGAGTAAAAGTCAAAAAAGAAAAGTAAAGAAAAAAAAATCATTCCAATTTATAGTGAGGAATAGTACAGGCAACATGCAAGGTCAGTGAATCAGACATAGATTTACATGTAAGGAGATATTGACACCGCCTGCTGTGGAGCATATCTCACAACAAAGGAAATGGGTATAGCAATGACACTGCCACCCTTAACCATCCATTTCTTGGATGTATCTGATGCTGATGTAAACTTTGAAACAAGCATTACTAGCTAATAAGCTCCTGAGTAATGCCTCTGAACAACTGCAAGTGACACAAATAACACTTTTATTATTTTTTTAATGAATACCAATGTGCTTTTCAGCTATTTGTTCATCTCCAGTTGCCTGCAGCCCTTCCCCACTTCACCCCTTTTGGACTGCCTTGGTAAAACCGAAATAGTTAGAGGATCTGGGATCTGTTTTCAAGGTCTTTCCTGGGGTTCCTACGTAATAGAGACAGTAGTAATTGAAGCTTAACATTATACAACTCCTAACACTAGAAAGCATTGGCTCTGGGTTTTACTTCTTTTCCTCCTGTCCACCTCCCACCTTTTTAAAGAATCAGATATCAAAACAAATTATGCTCTTTAAGTTCTGTTACTGATGGGATATGTAACAGCAATACAGATCTTCCACCTCCTTTTCCCCCTACCTGAAATGAAGAAGGGGCAGCCATGGGCTTCCACTACCTGTAGTAAATCTGCAGCATCAGAAGGCGTCTCTTCTGCTTTTATGAACATGTGCAATCATAAATTATAAGCAACTGAAATTACAGTGAGTTATTTAGTAATACTGCTGTGCAAAAGCTTCTCTCCTTTATAATTTTCAAAGCACTGTACAAACACTACATGTAGCTATAATGATTGGTGGTAATTTTACCTAGACTTTTATTTTGCAGTTTGAACATGCATTTACGTATTTTATTGATCCATAAGTTGAAGCCAAAAGAAGAAAAAAGCCCGAGCCACGGCTAGTAAAACCAATGGGGAGGATCTGTATTGCTTTTAGAACAAATTGGATCAGATTATGAGCATCTTGCCTGAGGCCATTTAATAAATAGTTTATACAGGTAGAAGTGGAACAAAGGCACTGTATTCTGTAATAATTGTATTCTAACTACTCAGAAATGAAAGCATAGCATTAAATGTGTCTTTTTGTTAATGTCCTTCTAGCAGCAACACTATCAACTCTTTATTTATTTTTCATTAAGTAAACCATATTTTAATTTTTTCTTTTGTTTTTTTTCTGATGTTGAAGAGATTCTTGAAGATGTATGGTCAAATTCAAACATTTATGCAGTTGGAATTGTGTACCTATCATTGCAGTAATGTATCACATGCTTTCACAAGCGTATCAGAGAGCAAATTTGGTCCCTTTAATGTTAAATAAGATAAAAAGTGCACATAGCTGCATAAAATTTAATGGTCACTTGTTTATTAGTGGTTTTCATGCTGACCTTTAGATTTAGAATTAAGAGTAATTTATTCCTGATTTCCACATGGCCATAAAGCATATCTTTAAGCAAAACAAACCCACAAAGCCCCAAAAATGTTGGTACTCTGTGCCTTTTTTATCTACCTGTGCTTTATAAAGGGAAGAATTTTAGGTGCTAAGGATGATGTTGTGTTTGCTTTTGACAGTCAAAGTGGGTTGAGCTTTTGGTTCTATCTTTATACTCCAGTGAGGTGCCTGAGGCAGCATGAGTAGAAGATGGAAAAATAATCTCTTCAAAGAGATTCAGAAATCATTTTGATAAGTCTGTATTTCCTTGCTTGACTTGACAGTTTTATTTCTTTGTAGTGCCACTGGCTGTTGCTGTCTTTGATTCTCCCAACTCAACATACTACAGTAAAGCACTTAATACCTTATAGAACCTGAAATTATTCTTACTAAGGCAAAGGGGGGGTAGTAGTAGGAGGAGAAGCAACAAAGATGGTGGATTTAGTAACTGCAACTAGCTCATTACGGGCTTTGAGTTTTGGTTCCTGTTGGATCCCTGTAGTAATTCAGCTTTAAGAAAGAGGAGTCTTGAGAGATGGCAGCATGAAAGCCTCAAGGAAGAACAAGGAAACAAGCTGAAGCAGGTTAGGCAGTAAGTATATATATGCAGCAGAAAGAAACAAACAGTGTAATATTCCTTGTGTACATCAGTATATTTTTTTCTCAAAGCCACATATAATATAGTTTCAGAAACACTATGTGGCTTTTGATGCCATGTGTCCACTTGGACCTCTTCTTTTTCTGACGGCATGCTGCTCAACATATGCTACTTTCCAAACTACTGTGTGTATTAGAGCTGCCAGACTATGCCCCAATCTTTTAAAGTAGTTGGGAACTATCTGTAATGGTCTGGGTTGTGTGGAGGAACCAGAATGACAAAAACCACTTTTGTTACCAGCTTCAGGATCCCTGATCTCTACAATGCTTCTTGTTTGAACAAAAAAAAAAAAAAAAAAAAAAACCAAAAAAAAAACAAAAAAAATAAAAACAAAACTCCACCCCCAGAGCAAAAAGCACCCCACACTTGGAAGTCTTAGGCTACAAGGAGGAAGTTACGGTAGCCATGAAGTTGGTCATAAGCAGAAATAGTGGTGGTTCTTTGTCATGTGGTGTCATGTGCCTGAAATTGCTGTTCTCCATATTAATAGAGGAGTGCTCACCCAGATGATGAGAGTAAATTGTTGTTGTTTTCTGGACTTTCATTGGAGTTTTTGTATGGAAGGGAAACATACTTACTAGACTTGGGAATATCATGAAAAGATTTTTTTTCTATTTTTATTGAAAGAATCAAAGGTGAAAATTTATTTTATTGTTCTACCAGCTCTGTATTCAAGAAATCAGGAGAAAGAGGAGGGGCACCAAGTTGGCTCTGGACAGAACAGTGGCAGTACTGGCTGTCTGGATATCACTTACATGCTGCTTAAATTTGTACATCAGCAGTTTTGAAAATGATAACTGGAATGGGAAATGTACTTGAAGGTGGGGAGTGCTGTCATTCTCATGCAGCACTAGGCTGGTGGGATGATATCATTGACATGATGGACAAAGAGTTGCAGTTATGAGACCATTATAATTTTCTCACTCTGTATGTTGAGAGATATACTAGCTACGTCCAAAGCTTTATGAGGAGCTACTACTGTTCCTGACCCTGCTGTCTCATTTGCATATTGTTTTAAGAGTTCTGGCAGAGCTGTTAACAAGGCTTATGACAGGGTGAGGGAGGAAAGAAAATGAAATTCATGCAACAGCAGAGAAGAAAAGGCAGAGAGAGAAAGCCTGAGGGGAAGAAGGAAGATGAATATGCCATTTGGGGATTTTTGAGACAAATTGCCCTCTGAGGGAGGTTGTGCTGAGCACGTGCTTTGCACAGTTACTCAAAACTGAGAGCTATTTTGAAACTACAAGTCTACGTCATATAACTGTGCATATAACATGTCTGCCCTGCTGTACTTGTATCTCCTTTGGGGATCTCTACTGCTATGATCTCCTCCTAATTAAGCAAAGCACAGAAGAATAATGCAAGTAGTTACCACTGCCAAATAACAGTAAATTTTGAAATCAGCTCACCTCTGCTCTAGAAGTCATTCTATTTTAATTGAGACCTAATGCACCATGCAGAAAATATGGCAACATTTCTCTTGCATTAACTGAAACAGTCCATTAAGTAGACCTATCTCTGGATCTAAATCCAAACCTATGGTACTGTGGCGGGAAGCAGTTCTGGATTTTTCTACAACCTGGTAAAGCTTTAATTCCTTTCCCTGCCCTCCCTCCTCCTTCCACTGAGGAGTATGCACTTGTGGTTATGCTAGAAATCAAGATTACAAATTTGTGCTTGGTGCCTGCTGTGTGGCCACTGGCCAGTTCCTTTGGTATATTATCCTTGGACTTTTCTGCCAAAATCCTGACTATTACAAGCTGAGACTTTAAAGAATGGAGTTCCTGTACTTAGTCCCAAAGTCATTAAGTACCGTAAATGCATATAATAGCCAGACTTTAGATATCAGGACATTAAAATTCATACTGTTATTTATTGCTCTCAGTGTGTACATATGTGACACAAGAAACAATTGAATAGCTAGCGCAAGATAATAAATTCTGAAAAGATCTCGAATAAAACTATGGGTGCTTGCCTGGTATCTTACAAGCAATTATAACTTCTGCCAAAAAGGCAGACTTTTCTTTTAGAGTGTATCTCTGCTCTCAGAGTCAGAAGAGAAAAAAATATATAACAGCCAAGGGGCTTAATATTCAGTTTTGCTACAACAGATTTGTAAGGAGTGGGGAGTGGTTGGGGAAACATTCTGTTCCCTTTGCTCTTTCAGTGTAATAACTTTGGAAAATGAAAATCTTTATTCTCTTTGCTGTAATACTTTCAATATTGGCGCTGCTAGGCAATAGTAACCTTCGCTTAGCCGCTTCATGCACCAGTGAAGTTTTTCATGGCATAGCCTGTGCAATTAGATAATACTTCTGAAACTTTCAGTGTTCAGTGGCAGAACACAAGTGAAAACTTGTGAGCTCAAGAAGTGTAGCAAAGGGTAGAACTCTACTAGATGATATGTGAATTAGAGAACCAGTTTGACATACAGACCAAATGAAAAAAGTAGGCAGCAGAATTGTGAGAAGTTTTTCCTCTGAAACTTGCAAGGGAACGAAACCTAATTTGAATCTCTTCATTAAAATAAAGTTTTGCAGATGGCATTCAGCCTTCTAGGCTGAACAAGGCTTGGTATCAAATCTAACTGTGTTTGATTCTGAAGAGGTCTTGAACCTAAGGATCTTGCTCACAGGAAATTGTCTGAACAAGAAGGCTTCAAGGTATTCAGAGGTGGTGGTTGTCCTGCAGGCGCTCCTGTCAAAATAGGACCAAGATAGAGACAGAAAGTGAATGCTTTATAGCTTGGGGCAAGGGGAAGGAGTAAAAGAAAGAATGAGAAGAGATTGATATCAGTGTAGAGGCTTTGATGCACCCTGCTATAGGTTCATGTTTCTAAGATTAATGTCTTAGAAGGCTAAGGGGAACTAACTAGAGGGTGAGAGGAAGGAGGGCTTACTGGTTTCTGTGCATGATACATCAATCCTTATTCCTCATGGCCTCCCCACTTCATTGTCCTGTCACTTATTTTTAGCCAAAATGAGTAAATGATAGATACCCAACTGCTTCAGAAGTGAAATACAACTAAAGCCAGGGGAAGAAAGTATGATAGCGGCACACTCCTACACCTGTTCATCTGGCAGAAGACTGTAACAGCCAGTTTCTCAGCTGGTCTGAAGCAGCAGGTGTCTTGGGGTTCTTTTAAAGGCTGACTACTATAACTTTTCTGAAAATCTATGAATATTTCTGTAACCTTAACATAAGTTAAATGTTTGTTATGAGAACTCTGATGTATTCTTTATTCAGTTATTTCCCCCACCCACCATGGAACAGCTTCTGCTGCTCCGAAATGAAGGTCACAGTGGCAGCTGAGATGGGAGGAACATTTTGCATACCTGACACCTGGTCAGTTTTTCACATCTGAAAGTCATGTACGAGTTTTGAGTGCTGTATTCATTGAAAGGTGACTCTTCAGCTAAGTTAGTTTAACAGCTGCTTCCCGCTAGGTATCCACAAACCCCACACAACCTCACCATCCCTGATTTGTACCCAATGTTCTTGGAGGTAACAAGTTACACTCTGTGCTCTGCCTGAAGTGTGAATAGTAATATACAGAAATGTCTGTTTTAAGTAAGGCATGGAAAGAGTTCTGTGAACCACAGATAAAAGGTGCTGAAGATATAATGCAAAGAACCTTTTCAAACTTAATACTACCCTGTTTACCTAGCAATGGAAATGCTTGCATTTTTCAGCTGGACAAGCAGTCTGTAAGTTGGAAGAGTTAATAGAAGAGGTTTTCTTCAAACAGTTGAAACAAGCCTCCTGTTTTCAAGCCTTAGTTTTTCTAGGGACTTTAAGCAGCATAGTATCTGCTGAATGGTCAACACAGAAGGGCACAAGCAGTTCAGAAGGTTTCTGTAGTGTGTTGATAATAACTTCCTGACACAGCTGGTGAAGGATGTGACAAAGGGAGGCACTCTGCTGGGACTAATACTTACAAACTGGGAAACACTTGACAGCAATACGAAGGTAGGGGCAACCTTGGCTACACTTATTATAGGATGGTGGAGTTCAAGTTCTTGAGAGAAGGAAACAAGGCAAATAGTAGGATTAGAATCTCTGGACTTCATAGGAGCAGATTTTGGCCTGTTTAGGAGTCTCTTTGGAAGCATCGGCAGAGGGCAGAGAGGAACCTCATGAAGTTCAACAAAAGGATGTGCGAAGTCCCACACCTTGGGAGGAATTACCCTACATGCCACTACTTGCTGGGAATAACCTGACTGCAAAGAAGCTTTGCAGAAAAAGAACTGAGGGTCCTAGTGGACTCTCCAGGACTCCCCGGGTCTCTCACCAAGGAGAGTGTAAGCCCGCAATGTTCTCTTGAAGCAGGGAAGGCTAGCTGCTCTGTGAGCTGCATTAGGAAGAATGTTACCAGCAGGTCAAAAGAGGTGGTTCTTTCCCTCTGCTTAGCCCTGGTGAGAACACAACTGGAGTGCTGTATCCAGTTCTTGATTTCCCAGTACAAGAGGTGCATGGACATCCAGAAGTGAGTTTTTGAAGGTTCAATCCACTAGCGTGATTAAGGGACAAGAGCATCAGTCATGTGAGGGGGAGATGCAAAAGTTGGGGTTATTTAACCTAGTGCATATCTTAGCAACACGCTAAGAATCACAGAATCAAAGAATCATACAATAGTTTGGGTTGGAAGGGACTTTAAAGATCATCTAGTTCCAATCCCCCTGCCATGGGCAGGGACGCGTCCCATTAGATCAGCCATATATCCTGTGAAAGGCCAAGAGGCAGTGGATGTGAACAGAAATACAAGTAATTCCATTTAAGCACAATAAAACCCCCTTTATTACTGAGGGAGTGGCTTCCCACTGGCTTTGTTCCCAGGCAGTTTGTGAAGTCTCTGTCCTTGGAGACATTCTGTGTTCGGTTAGACTTCATTTTGAGCAACCTTGGTTTAATTTGCTTCGTTTTGGGCAAGGGAGTTGGATTAGAAAATTTCTAGAGATCCCTTCCAATCCAAATGATTTTTTATGCAAGCCTATGAGACTGAATTATGACCACCACAGAAGCCCACTAAAGTCTTACGAAAAGGATACTAAATTACAGTGCTTGAACATACAATTATAAATACAACTAAGTGATGAATTTTCCATATGTTTAAGAATGAATATGTCCTGATCTTTCTGTCAGTAGCTGAGTCCCAATATCTGCCTGTGGATGGACTGTGAATAGAGTTTGCCGACTTGGTAGCATTGCAGCCACTTTGAAGAAAAGAAATAAAAATTCCCACTCCATCAGAGACATCCTACCTACATCAGAGAGACCTATAATCTAGCTGATAGCTACAAGGTAGAAATTCTCATTACAGGCTCTTTGAAGGTAGTAAGAAAAAATTTTGAAAAGCAGTTAAAGCAATGTATAGCACAGTAGGCAATAAAATAACTTTTAAAACATTAAGCACTCAATCAGATTTTTTACATACAGGCATATTGTGTGCATGTCCTGGACTAAGAACCATTTATGACATGCACATGACATGCTAATATCGACAGACATGACAACATTTTGATCAGCATGGTCAAACTGGTAATGCTTGTCTTGGATCTTATCCCTGGGACTCTTTTCTGGTGTGTATAGATTTCTGGTGTGTAGGAAATGGATACTTGGGCAGTTAGCCCATACTGCTGGCTTTTTTGTGCCTGGCCACACGTAGACAGACATTTCTGCATCTATGGAGGGTTAGAGGGATGGGGGGGCGGGAAAGGAAGTGATATTGGAGCCAGACCTCTTCTGTATGAGTCCATGAAAACATTGTCTGCAAAGACAAGTATCAAAATGACTCTACTCTTGTCTTCTGGATCCCTTTTACTGTGGGACTCTTCCTGTGTTCAAGTAGGGCTCACTGGTATTTTTTAAATCACTTGGAAGTAACAATGGTAATATGGAATAGGCTTTAGAAAAATGAGAACGTGCAGAATTTCAGCTTTGCATCCTCCACCTCTCATGTATATGTTCTCTTCCTGCATTCACTTCCTGTGCATTTTCTTGTTTTGAAACCTCCTCTAGCTCTAAGGTAAAAAAGGGAAACCGAACAGTGTACACCTTATGTCACAGGAAGAGTTGTACACTTTTCCTCTATGCCTTTGACACTGTCACCAGTACTTTAGCTCTAAGCAGTTTCATCACCATCAATTTTAAGTTAATGTAGACTTAGTTTTTCTTCTTATTGGCTCATCTGGCTGTTTGTTTGGTTGACCCATGCTATTTGCTGTTCTGGCAAACGTGATCAGCTCAAAGGGCAAGACATGTCTTCAAGTCTGAGAGAGGTACCTATCCTCTCCACATCTGGTTTTATGGAACTACTATGTAGCAGAGTGGACTTGTATCTTTAGTAACACTTTGTGTGGCAAATAAATGGTTGCATACAGTAAATTCCCAGTTATCTGAACTTCCATTTATAAACAGTCTGTGTAATTCCTTTTCTCCTGACTGCTGATAATTTGAACTCAACATTATCCAAACACACTGGATAAACCAAATGTGGTTTGGCAGCTGGGGTTCTATTATATTTAAGCTTGATTCATAATGTAGCAATAGCCCGGTAATGATACATATCCTCCATTCCATAATGTACTCAAAAACCTGTGGATAAAACACAGTTGCATAAATGCTAGGACTGTCTTGCTTCAAATTACCATGGTGGGATAAGAGAATGTATTTTTAAGAGCACACAAAAATGTTTCCAGCTTACTCAGTTACAAAGGACTGTAAGGAACGGTGTTAAATTCCTCCATAGTGCTTTCTGTGGTGCTTTTCCTGCCTTTTCTGCAAATATTCTGGATACGGAACATCTTATTGTGTGTGAATAAAGCCATTTGAATCTGATCCATTTTTGCACATTGCTATGAGATAATTTTTTAAAAAATTGGTAGTATGCTGCTCAGCTCCCACCTGTGTCCACTACCTATGTTCTGAAATAGTGAAACCACGTCCACTTGTTTCCACTGCAGAAATTATTCCTTGACAGCTGGTGGCCTCAACTTGACTCCAGACACCTCCCTTTCCCCATTTGTATCATCTGTTTTAGAACAGGAGATTATGATACAAGATTCCTGAGGCTTGTGTCATACCTGAGGGAGATACAGCTTGTGTGATTCAAACTTTACTTTGCAGGTTTGGCCTCCTTCTACTGAAAGGGGTATGACAGCCTAATTCCAGTCTGATAATCCTTACAAAGGAGATAGATTTCACTCTTCATAGCTTTTTGCCTGCTCGTTACTCTTATTCAAACAGTCTTACTCACAACTGCTTCAGCTTTCTGACACTTGGTTGCCGGTTGCTGGAGGAATTCCTCTGTGTTTTCCTGGCAGGCAGGAAATGCTTTCAGGCCTGTAGTCTGAAGTATCTGTTTCAGGAGAACCTGTAGGAAGCACTGTATTAAACACTTGTGTTTTATCTTTGAGTATCTTAGGCTAACCTGGCCATATCATTTATATACACCATGTACTGCTGCATAAAGCCTGACCTAAGTTTATGCCAAAGTAAAGATATGCCCAACAGAAACAATTTACAGGATTGAAGCTTTTGTTTCTCCCTGTGGCAGATGGTACCTCTTCTGTTTACCAGTGGTCATATGTTGCTAAGCTATGTTTCCTTTAAGAAGAAAAAAATAATTCATTGCTGGGCAACACAGTAGGGCAGTTTTGTGTGAGGTGCCTTGTTTGCATTGCTGCAGCTGTTCCTTTGGGGTCAGGTGGGATATTCTGTAACGAAGGGAGATGTCTCCTTCCCTAGGGTCCAACAAGATTCTTTGCAAAAGAAATGATCCTTTAGGGTATGAGAGGGAAAGCCAAAAAGAAGGGAAAGGCGTGCCTCTCTCTCAGATGTCTGTACCTAGCACAGAGTCGGCATCTGTCGGAGGGAGGCTGTAGAAGAACAGCAAGGGGAGTGAAAATCAGGTCTCAGAGGTGAAAAAGGGTATTTTTCAAAGACTTCCCAAGGGGACTCTACAAAGTTTGCAGAGTTTGCTGCATAGAAAACCAATTACCTGATAGTTAGAAATGAAGCAAATCTGAAAAAAAAAGATCCTTCCTACCAGCAGACAGGCATATTTGGTTACAATATTTCTCTACTGAATTTTTACATATATATACATAAATGTTTTGAATGTATTGTTATAATTAAACATAGTCTCCAGGTTTCAGAACCCTTTTGTTGTGTTTTGAGGAGTTCAGCTTGTGAGAGGTGCAGGAAGGTTCTCTTGAGAGTTCTTACTGCTTCTCATTATTTTGAATTTGAGCAGGTTTACAAAAAATTACTTCCTGAGGACAGTAAACCCTCAAAAGTTTGTGGGTATTTTATGTTTGTTTTAGAATTGATTTTTCTCTTATCTGAAGCAGATAAAATAGACCAAATTCTATATTTGAGATTTGAACCACTCCTCCTCCTATCCCCCACTGGAATTTCATCTGCTGCCTAGAATAAATTTCTGCAAACATTTAAATAAATGATTGTGAACACATATGAAGTACCATTTTTCTTTGGAATGTCTCTGTTGTCTCACTTAATAAGAAGATCTTGACTTTCTAGAAGTTGCGTCAGCTTATTGGGTTCTTTCTTTGACTGCTAAAGAAATTCCTGCTGATGACAAATTGTCTTTTTATGAAGTGTAAACCAAAACTCTTCTGACCAGTTGTGCTTACTAAAATTCCCACACTATTTTTGAAATAACAGTGGTGATGTATTTGTTTGCCAGACTATTCAGTCCAAAATTCTATTAATTTTAGAATTAGTAGAATGCTTTGCCTAATTAACATATTCTCCTACTTCCAGTATGTTCTCAATGCATTTTCTAATAGAGCCAAATAAAGTTCATTTTTTCTTGACTAAAGCCTTAGCTTTTTTTTTTTTTTTTTTTTTTTTTTTAATTATTTTCAGTAAAGCACACAGATTTGGAAAGCTTGGTTCAATCTGTAGCCTCACTGCAAGTTTACAGAGTTGTGACAGTTCATGATATGATATGGGGCCTCAAGTGTTTCTTTGGGTAATCGGAATAAATGGACCTGAATCTTTTTCTAGGCCTATGGTTGAGTTTAATGTCAAGATTGCTGCTGAATTCAGAAGAAAGTGGATTAATACCTGGAAATGGCTGTTGGATCTTTGGTCTCTGGAAGATGTAGTTGGAGAAGTCGCTAGTTTTCTTGCTCAGTTAGTGTGTGACCTTCAATAAGTCCTTTCACTTCTGCTTTCTCCATTTTTAGTAGGTAAAGGATGATAATGGTTACCAAGTCTCTTTAGGTTTATTGTGAGAATTAATTGACTAATAATTTTAAAGCCCTCCAGCTCATGAAAAGACAGTTCGGACTATTACTCTTCCCCACCTCTTATTAACGACCTATGAGGGGTTTGAACTACCGAAGAAGAGGTAAAAAGATATATCCCTTTGTTAGTTCCAAGAAAAATCCACCACTTCTAAATCATAAAAAGGAAGTGCAAGTTGGCAAGGTTTTCACCATTGGCCATGAATAATGCTTATTGAAATTGCTGAATCATTCTGCACAATGTTTTATATTCTTTAAAAACCCATGTGTTCAGTAAATCACCCTGCATCTCCAATGTTACTTAAATTAATAAATGAGTTTTATCAGGCCATTAATTCAGGCTTTTAAAAATTTTATACAGCTGTTGTAGATTTGTGTGAAGTATTCAATATGCTTGATTATTCTACATTGATTTTAAAATTCAAAAGCATCAACCTGAGCTTTAGCAGCACCTCGTTGGTTTGAACCTCCTTTAGCTTAATGACCTTAATTTGCTTTAAGAGATACATGTTCAGTACGAAAAATTTAAGGACTATTCTACAGAACTGTAGAATAGATTTAAGAAACAAAGGATGTAGCGTAAAGGAAGACAAAGTGAATTTGGGCACAGTCCATTTTGAAGAGGCGATCAACAGAAACAACTACATATGATTCTCCCAAGGGCCACGGGTGGTGTGGGTGTGCCTTGCTGCCATTTGTACCTTTGGAAATCTCCTAAAGCCTTGATTCTTCTCCTGTTGAATTCAATAGCAAATCTCCTGATGACTTTGTTGAAGCAAAATCAAGTTTTACCTGGTTGAGGTACCCCACAAAGGGATCAAGGAGCAGTTGTTTCTAAGGGTATAGGATCACTTAATAAGCAAGTATAGGCTGTATTTGAAGAACAGATGGGATAATTGCCCCATTTCACAGCACTGATGGAGAAACCTGACAGTGGTCACTGCCAGGGATGTTTGAATAGACTTGATAGCTTCTTCTAGGATATGGACTAGTGAAATTGGTTTTCTTAGAAAGTTGCTTCTCAGTGACAGTGGTGACCCCTCTGTGATAACAAGTTTATGAGGGGTGGGGGGAACAATGGAAATGGAGGCGGCAGCAGCAGAGAGTAGGGGGAGGCATGGAGAGCGATGCAGGAGTCTCCCGCTGCCTGAGACTGGGCTGCCAGGGCTCCACAGACTGGTCATAGCAGTCTAGTGAAGTGGTGAAAGAGAAGTAAGATGTGGAAGAAACAACTATGTAGGCATCAGATGAAAGGAAAATAGCACTGCAGAGAGCACCAGGTCAGTGAAGAAGGAGAGGGAGGAGGTGCTTCAGACTCCTGAGCAGAGATTTCCCTGCGGACTGTGGAGGAGACTATGGTCGAGCAGGCCGTTTCCCTGCAGCCCAGGTGGAGCCCTGGTGGATGTCCACCTGTAGCCCGTGGAGGACCCCATGATGGAGCAAGTGGAAGCACCTGAAGGAGGCCATGAGCACATGGAAACCCATGCCAGAGCAGGTTGTGGAAGACTGGAGCCCACAGGAAGGACTTACATTAGAGAAGTTAATGGAGTACTGTCTCCCGTGGGAGGAACCCCATTCTAGAGTAGGGCAAGAATGTGAGGGATCTTTCTTCTGAGAAGGAAGGAGCAGATGAGACAGCACGTGATGAGCTGACTGAAACTCCCATTCGCTGTGTCAATGCACTGCTGCAGGGGAGGAGGCAGAGAAAATCAGGAGTAAAAGTTAAGCCTGAAAGAAGGGAGAGTGGGGGAAAGGCATTCTTTGGATTTGTTTTTATTTCTCAGTTTCTTACTCTAGTTTGATTGATTAGATTGATTTTTTTCCCCATATTGAGTCTGTTTTGCCCATGACAGTAATTGGTGAATGATCATTCTCTGTTCTTGTTTAGACCATGAATTTTGTCTTTGTTTCTTTTGAGTCGTCCACCCAATGGGACTCAGAAGGGGGACAGGTGAGTGAGTGGCTCCATGGTTCTTTGTTGCCTGATGGGACTAGCAGCCGTGTGGCTCTTTGTTGTCAGCTGGAGGGCTCAAAACCATGATAGAATAGTAATAAAGACAATTGTTCTGAGTTGGCATCTTTTCCCTCCTCATCCATTGTTACAACTAAACTTGGGGAAGTATAAGAGTTTTTAAAGAATATAATTCATATTTCTTGCTGAAGCCTTAAGACGTCTTTCTTCTAGGAATAGGTGGAATAATACTAGTAGAAGTCTGGCTAGTGCATTTGTATGACCTCAGATGCCACCCAGTGCATCTATTACAATCCAGCTGATGAGAGACTTTGTGACCAACAGCTGTGAGGATCCTGTCACTTGGTTTTGTAAACCTCTAAGCCAGCTCTGTTGCTTGCTCCAGCAGCAGTTCTTCATGGCTCGCTGATTCAGATTGCTGACCTGATACCGTATTTAGAAGTAGTGTTATTGCTCAGCTATCTCTCTTTTGCCCTCAAACTGTGCGTCTTTCTCTTGGACAGAAAGTTCGTCTTTCACACTGTTGCCTGACAGGCTGTTAATATTCCTAGAGTTAATTACTTGTATCTTTTCTGGGATAGCTACCTGTAATGTTTTCTTTTAGGACAGTGGGTTTTGGAGAATAGGTAGTCTTTTGTCTGGGCCAAAACACAAGAGAGAAGACCAGTACACAACAGAATTTGCACCTTCTTTCAGATATGTCTTGGTCCCTTTAAAATATACCTGCTTAGCAAATTTGTAATATTGCCTCTGGAATTTCCATGTTTCAGGTCTAACCTGTGCTTTCCACTAACTGTTCACGTCTACATTTGTGGAAGAAGTAATAGCAGGAATGCTGATAGTAGACTAGTTTGTCACTCTTCTGAGAAAGGATAGCATGGCCGCAGAAGTGATGCAGAATGGTAGGATCAATTTGTGCCAGTTTCTTCTTGCACTGCTATATCTTAGTTTTGCTATATTTTCTGTAATAGCTATTATAGTTTGTATATGTAAATGTTATCAAAACAATTGATTTATCAGTTTTGATTTTTAAAATGTTCACTTATTTACACCCTATTTTCCTCAAGGAAAACAGATTCCACAAACCCGAAGATTTTAGAAGAGGCAGTCAACAGGCTGCAAAAAAGATCTTTCTCTAAGCAGAAAAAAGTAATTTCATTTGTTTCTGTTCAGATTGTGCCATGTTTATAGTAGGGTCTAGAGGTAGAGTGGGGGAGATAAACAAACAGAAAATAAAACAACAAAAGAACTTGTGTCCAATGATTCTGAGCCTTTGCATGTAGGCAAAGTAGGTACTTACGGCAGCCAACTGATGGATCCAATAAAAATCAGAGCCTTAAGGCAGAGTACCATAAGAAGTAATTTAATTTTTTTTTTCCTCAAGAGTGAGTGCGTTACAAAATTAATCCTTAGCCCTAAGGGCAATGATTCAATTTTGCAGTCACAGCAAAATTGTTCCTCGAGGCAGTGATCCTTTCACTAATGACACTGAGGTAAAAAACCCTCACCCCTAAGAGATCCAGGTCAATATTAAAATCATATTTTTAAATGTATTTTTTTTTTCATACCAGCCTAGGTAGATTCTGTGTATTTGCTGTGGCTCTGTCTTTGCTGTACCTCCACGCCGTACTTTCTTCATGACCCTGCTGAAACTATTTACTTGGTCAGGAAATAAATCTGAGGGAAAGTGTGGCTACTTTCTGTCTGCTGGTTATGATCCTCTCCCACCTGGGCGGCAGAGCCAAGTGCAGATTGGGGCCACGGCTTTTCTTATCTTTGAGAAGTAAAATCCAATTTTGTCTATAATGCAGACAAAAGCTTGCTCTAGTCCTAATCTTGACTATTAGCATGGAAAAGACTTTTCCCTATGCCGTTATAATAACAGCTGAAACTATGCATAACCTCAACAGTTACTCTTAAGCACTTCAGAGAAATGCATTAGTTAATTACTAAGTATTATTACTGCCAGCTGTTACCTGGTTAAGTCTGCAGTTTATTTTACTGCAGCCTGCTGAGAAATAGTTTTACATTCAGTTTCATGGTGTGTGGATGTTTCCCTTGAATCTGAGAAAGTCTGGTGGATGTAAACACACTGATTGCTCTTAATGGGCAGCTCTTTTGTGAGTCCTTTTTTTTTGCAGATAGCTGTTTCCTATCTATTCTATTCCCTACCCATTCACCCCCTGTCTGTGAATTTAGCACTAGATTCTATGCCAGCGTTCTGCTGCCTATGGATGGCATAAAATAGGCAACAGAAGTTGCTTCATAGCCTTTTGCAGAGGTAACACCTATAAGAACATCTCTATTTAGTGGTCCCTGACACATTAATGCAGCAGTAAATGCGAAGTATGGAAAAAGTGATTGTTCGCTATACCTCTGTCATATAGTAGCTATGGTTTACCTATTTCAGTAACTATAACAATATCCATGCATTTAATCTGAAGGATATCAGTATGATAACCTGTATGAATAACAAGTTATCCGATTCAGTGACCAAATTGGCTTGGAAGAAAATAATTTCAAGTCAACCAAAGCATTCTATTTACTATACCCCCACCCAAATTACATTGTATCTGTTTCTTCCTTACCTCTTCTTTGTTAGAAATTTTGTTTCTGATTTTGGAACACAGCACTTAGATTTATAAAAATCTTTATTTCTGTTGGAATTCTATTCTAGATCATGTGAATGGTAAACTTCAAATTGAGAATTACACTTTTACTTATTCCTGGAATATATCAGATGTTACATTTACTTGTTTTTATTATTCTGCCTTGTTGCAAGTGTTTACACATTCACCAACATAGCTGTGTTTATGAACTGTTTACAAATCACTTGAGCCTAGCAGAAGCTGTGTTCTACTAAATGGATGCAGTGTAACACAGTTTTTTCTCAATTTAAGAACTTTTTTTCACCTTTCTGTTGAGACAACCTCATAAAAGTACAGTTTATCATACCACATCCTTGCAGCAGTTGCTAAATGACTTCTTCTAGTGACCTAATACATTCATAATGGCAAAAAAAAAAAAAAAGTTGTAAATACATTTAATAGAACAGTTAAAACCAAGATGGGGTGAAGGCAAAAGAGATGGGGGGAAGGCCACAAGAGATGTTAGAATGAGATAGCAGAGATTTTGACCTCTAATTTTAGTGTGAAGCATAAAATGCAGGAACAATAACTTTTTTTAGCATCTCCCTTCCCTCTCTGTTTGCTAGCCCTCAAAGCATTAAATTGCTTTTTAGTTTTGAATAAACAAACTGCTAATATATTACACAGTGGCTAATGGAATAGGACATACCGTGAAGCTATACCTTCAAAATAAAAAAGAACAAGCAAATCTTGCCTTTATAGCTTCACATTTTTGTGTATTAGGTGATTCTGTGTTGGTACTGGTTTGCTAAATTGTTCGTAATTGAGCATTTACAAACACTTGGTAAATACTGAGTGTCTGATTTATGAAATGTACCTAGTGGTCAAAAGATTTATATTTCAGATCAGTAATTTATGTGTCTGGTGGCATCTGATTTATTAATCAAGAAAATTATTTCCCAGTCAAGTGACTGCTTTGTGAATATGACTGATTTATATAGGGTAGAAAATAATGGATAGTTCATGTACCTGACTTATAAGTAGCATTACTGTCATACAGATGTTTTGAAACTCTATGCTTTAGATGTAAATATCTATTTTATTAGTGAAACTGGACTGATTTATTTGACTGATTTGTAAATCCTGAGTCTAGATTTTAGCAGAAGTTGTGCTCTGATGTAATTTATTTCTCAAACATGTTATTTTCAAGGTCCAGATTTTGTAATCACAGTTCAGTTTATGGACATTTGTTTTACATTCTTCTCACTTCATGTTCTTACCAAGATGAATCATTTTCATTGTCCTTTTTAGGGTACTTTCTTGATGAATGTTGTATATGGGTGGTTTTCTATCACTTCACACCTTCTCTCATAGGATTGCTTTATGCACAGCCTTCATATTCACCAATGATTTCTGAGCTCTGTTTTTGTCTGATTGCCACTTCAAGACCATCTAGTGCTTTTTCCTAGTAGCTACATACAAATTACCACAGCAAACAAACTAATATATGGTTAGAAACTGTAGTCAAGGTTGATAATATGTTACAAATCTGTTAAAGGCTCAGGAATTTGTGCTATAAGACAAATACTTTGAGGTAGCAAGCTTTCAGTTACATAATTAAATCAAATGGATTTGTTCCACCTGAGATCAAAAGGAAAATAAGGTGTTCATAAGGTGGATCTTCCTTCTACTTTCAGTTGGCATTAAATCATATCTAAATCTCATATTGTAGTATTTAAACTTATTTTTTTCCTCTCTGTACTGTATCTCTGCTGAAGACCTATACTCATTTTTTACTGAAATCTATACCACTCAACATATTCTTTTCCACAGTGGAACTCAAGTAAAGAGCAAAAATCTTGAGCTTTTTGTTTAGAATAAATAAGTAAATAAATCAGACCTTTAACTGCAAATGATACAGCACATTTGGGTCCTTTTTGGTATAGGTCCAAACTATTAGTAATTTGGATGCATACAACCAATACTTTACACGAATGCTTTCTGATTGAGCTATTCATAGTTGGAAGTGAGATCATTATCAAAATGCCTGTTATTGGTCATCTGTTTTTGTTTTCTGATTAATGGCTTAGTCTTCATACAATTTCAACAAGCTGCTACTAAATATGTTGTGATTACAGTCACTACAAACATCCCCAGTAACAACAACTCGAGCTTCCTAATTTCTGAAGGAATATGGTAGACGCATCAGGAAAATGGGGTGAGTGAGAATTTGCAGCACTGGTTATTATATATTTAATGTTACAACAGTATTTTGAGGCCCTGCCTTAAGTTTGGTGTCCCTTACTTTGCAAGGCGACTGTCAAGGAGAAGAAAGAATACTTCATGGATATGAATAACCCAGATCTGTTTTACTTTTAGCTTAGGGACAGATTCCGGTATACTATAAATGGTGCATGGAGAGTTGCAACATGCCATGGGAGAGAAAATGGGAGGCTATGACCACTTTAGTCCACGGTTAAATTCTTGACTGTTTCAGCAGACATTTCAATTAGTAAAACAGCTTACTGAAGATTTATATCACAGTGAAGGTGGGGCACGATCAAGCACGATTGCCTTGGTGTAAAGACAAACTGAAAGGGTCAGGAATGCAAACCTTGCAGGAGCTGTTAAATGTCATACGATCGCATCCTGACTACTGGTCATATCCCTCATCTGTAGAGTTTAAGGTGGATGAGATACATTGATGAGGATGGAGAGGGATTCTGGAAGTACAAAGGAATGAAATGATTGGCCCAAGGCCAGAGACCCAGATATTCCAGTCCTGATATAAGCAGGCTTTTATAGATTCGTAAATAAAACATTTTTCATGTTCTCTCTTTTCTGGTCTTCAATCACTCCATTTGAAACGTGAACCACAATAAACTGTAAAGGCTTTTGCATATCAGAAACTTGAAACAGATCTTGTGTTAATTAGAATAAGCTTGAGTAGCTTCAGACCTTGTGAAGAGCATCAATTTTACGATCAAATTCATGTTGAAGAGATTCACTACCAGCATATGAAGTCACTTTAAAAGATCTGATAAGGTTTAGATGAGCTACAAAATCAACTATATTTCTTGCAACATTAATTGCAATTTAAACTTTAATATGCTTATAACTGTTGCTTTTAGGATAAAAGGACAATTTTAAATGACAAAACATTAGTTTTTTATGAATTCTGCTTCATTTACACCACCATATTTTTAAGTTGTTGTAAGATTAAATAATGTAACTTCAATTTATAGCTGGCTGGAAATTTTCTGACAGTTTTTGTATAATGAAAATTTGGAGCTGGAAAAAATATTTAGAAATAATTTTCTCTAATTTTGTGCTGTGAAAAGTGGAAAGAAATAGTTTGGTCTGACTGAAATTTGAACAATTCTCTTCTTAAGTCACAGAAAAGCATGGTTTGATACCAAACTGGTTTACAGATTAAGAGAGCATTAGAGCTGTCTGCAGCAGATAGTAACAGTTTTGCTATCTTGAAAGTCCTGCTATCCTCCTGGTTTGAGTTTTTCTCTGAACTACAATATTCATGATGCATTGTGTCCTGTCTTTGGCTTGGTCTTATCTGTCCTTTCATGTATACACCAAAGCCCTGCATAGTCCTGTTTATTGACTCTGAATCAGACAGAAGTAATGGGCAAATAAAGTCAAACTACATTTTCCAAACTTCCTGCAGTAGGTCTAGTGGCGAGAAGGTTTTGTTAATTTAGTTCAAAACAAATAGTTTCTGTTTGATTTGATGAAATTGTTTTAGTAAATTTTGATATGTTAGAATATTCTGATTGTTTTCTTTATCTTCTATCAGTATTTTAAGTTTACAGTCCAATTAATAAAAAGAGTCCTAGAATTTCTCAGAGGACAAAAGCGGTAATTTACAATGAGTATCACCTCTGTCTGTTCCACTAGCACAGGGCTTTGGATTCATGCATTCAATTACAGCACTAGTACTTATGTGGCAAATCTCAAGGGTCTTAATTAGTACTCAGAGTAGGGTGTTTTTGATTCCAGAATTGATGGGAGAACAGATTGGATTCTCAGTGTGAACCATTACTGACCGAAGTCTCTCACCATTTACATCAATTGTCTGTTAGTTTCAGTGTTGTAGACTTATTATTCACCCTTTACATACACAACACTTTAATGGTGCTATGTAATTGCCTAACCATTTATTCAGTTTCTCGCTTTTTGTCTTTAAACATATCTAGAAATACATATACACACAGTACATGTGACTATCTTGTCTTTTATCCCTTTCCTTAAATGGGTCATTTTATTTCCCATCATGAGTTATGAATATGACCTGTGAATTTATCATGAGTTTCAGGATATTCCTCACAGCTATAACTCTCACATTCCACCCCAGTACTTTTTCTCATGAGCCATTTTTAAGATGAAATTAATGAGAAACATCACTGGGTGAATTGCTTAATTCTGAGTGTGAGTCCATATATGTCTAGGGAGGAGAGACCTTTTGGAAATATCTGTTGTTGGCAAGCCATGAAATTTCCTACTAACGCAAGGAATCTTACAAATGTGACTAACAACAGTGTAATGTTGTTTATATAGTGCGTCATCAAGAGATATACACTCATTTTGTGTGAACTTGCTTCATCTGTCATAGAAACAAAGTGACTGTGTTATTAACTCTTCTTCTGATGGCTAAACCTTTGTGCAGCAAGGCTTTCTATTTAGAATACTGTAGTAGAAGTCTTAGTTGTCATCTCTTGGAATATTAAGGTAGATATTGCAGCTTCTGTGATAACAAACATACCAGCTTGTGTAAAGAGCAGAGAACCACTGTAAAGAAGCAAAGCAGGCAGAGTGGTAACCAGGATATAATGCCATATGTGAAGATTCTCTCAGCTGGAGGTTTCATTTCATCTCCCACTTGAACCAGCAGGTATAGAGATGCATGAAAGTAAGCCATGAATAGTGGGTAAGAAAATATCAACAAAATGTACTTGAGCCTCCAAGTTTGGTTGCTATGTAAGACCAAACACAAAACCCAGAGTTATTTCTGTGTTTTACCTAAGCCACTGTGCCTATTTCTTCCCTACTCATTTGCTTGTATTTTGAACATCATGCTGAGTGCATAAGCAGCAGGATACATTACATTATTAAACCGTATCACGGTTATTTGGACTCAAGCACCGAGCTCTGCACTAGCCACCTAGGAAGTGCACATTGCTGAACAAACATAATGACTGGTGGAGTTAAAATGACGTGGTTATTGGGGTACGGTGTTACAGTGGTGTATACAATTCCAAATTGGTTTCTGGCAAAACTGAGTCCCAAACAGTGTTGAAATACTGAATTCTTATAGCCCACTGTGATGAGCTGCAATGGAAAGCCTGTATTTAAATATTCAGAAAGCATTACCTTTAAGAGCTTTCTTGGGAAATTCAGTAACTGTAGCAGTTAACCTGCTGGTTTGAGCTGCAAGAGATAAAATCTTAAAGCAATGCTTACCATTTGAAGTAATATGATGTGTGATGATGGTACTAATTTTCTATTTTCTGATCAATAATACCCAATTATTTCTATTGGAGAATGTAGAAATAACAGAGACAATTGAAGCTTAGGGTGACAATTTTCTTATTTAGTTAAGTTTCTGTGGAATTTTCTTATAATAACTTACTCATGCTAAGCATGCAGGGTGGCAAAAGAATAAACAACAAGATAGAACGGCAGCGAGGCAAAATCTCATTTACTTCCTGTGGCTGTGAACCACTCCTGTGATGACAATATCAGAGGCTGATGGCTTGCTTCTGCTTCACTCGAAGTTAGTGATATTTTGTGTGGATATGCGGAAAAACTGGATTGGGCCACTGAGTTGACCTCAAAATTGTGAAATGTAAGGGCAACTAGAATTGTGTTAATGCTTTGATGTAGGGCTCTGGAAGAGGTCACCATGAGGCTTTAGCTTCAGGTGCTTACACCAACCCCTCTGCTGGAGGCTATCACCCCCACAGTACATTTAGCACAATTGTCTTTGAGTACAACTCTGGCAACTTAAAAACACCAATGAGGAGTTCAACCTAAGATGCCAAAGCATGAAATGAAAACATCAACTTGTATGCGTGTATTCCTTCCTGTTGGCCCTTTAAGGATGGGTGAACTGCTGGGTAAAATAAGGTTATAAACTGCAACAGTATGATTTGCTAGAGCTCATAGTTGAAATCCATCTTTAGTTTCATATTAGTAAACATATTCCTGGCTTTCTTGAGAACACTACCTGGCCTTAATAATTGATAACAGGTTGGATTCTAACTCTATGAGATGATAAATTAGGGAGATCTTGAAA
Source organism: Cuculus canorus (assembly GCF_017976375.1). NCBI lineage: Eukaryota > Metazoa > Chordata > Aves > Cuculiformes > Cuculidae > Cuculus > Cuculus canorus. The sequence continues at coordinate 115,802,358 of NC_071401.1, read as the reverse complement.
AAAAAATGTTTTCTTTTCTTTAAGTATTCCGGTTTATATTTGCATCTGCACTTCTGTTGTTTCTAAAAACAAAGCTGCATTTTCTTGTTTGTTTGTTATAAAATAAATAATGACTGTTGACTTGTTAGCATAACATTTAGAAAGCATGTAGGCCTTTTAATGACCTTAATCCCACGTTTGAGGGATTAAGTGTTGCATTGCTATGAATTTACTTTAAGTGCCAGTTTCTTGGCTAATGTGAACTGTCAGAATTTATCTGATTAAAGGTGGTTTTGTTTTCATTTTTTTAAATCTGAAAGTCCAACTGATAAATTTTATGTCTTTGCATGTGCCGATCGGTGGAATAAGGATAATGCCTATTTTCCAACAGATCTATTTGGTAGCCAGTTTCTTTCAATATCTCAATGACATTTTACATATTCTTATGAGTCTAAATGTTGTGCCTGATGCTTTCACTTTTAAAATTGTGCTAGGGACTTGAAAGGGGGAATGGGCCAGGACCCTCACTTAAAGACTTTCTAGCTATTCTGTGATGTCAAAGTTCTTGAGAAATCACCTTTTCCCTTTCTACTTTGAAATATTAAAATATGTAAAAGTCAAATAGTTGGCTTGCATCATACTTTTCACTATTTGACTAGACTGAAGTCTGTAATAAAATTCAGCTTAAAGCATGAGTCATAGTTTGTAGCAGAACATTGAAACTAGATAGACAGGAACATAAGCTTGGTGAACATGTGTAGCTGCTGCAGTCCTGAATAGACTTAAGCATATGCTCACCTTTAATTATATGATTTTGCCGAATTATTTAGATTGGTGTGCTCTTCATTCAAGGAAATGCAACAAAAGCTATTGCCTGGAATAAAAATTGTGTTCAGCTGAGGTGGTGTAAGGCCAAAGCAACATCACAAAATAGTGGAATACCTTCAACTGTTAGTACAACAGATTATTTTGGTTTTCTTGTCCAACCTTTCAAAGCTAGTAACACAGTTTTGTGATGCCCAGTGAATTTCCAGAGTTATATATATGTGTCCCTGTGTCAAAAACTGAAAGCAGACATTTTGAATCACCAAAGTTGGCGGTAAATGCTGAGAGTGCCAAGATAAAACATCTGTAGGACAAAACACCACCACTGAAATTTGTGCTTTTGGAGAGTAATTTGCTTAAACAGGTCATATTTATGTTGTCAAAACCCTCAAGAATGGTCATTGTTAATTGCAACAACATAAATGTTAATAATCAAGTACCTCAGGAAACATTACAGAGATGACAGCGTTCTCTAACTAAATTATTAAACATCACATTACTTTCACATATGAATCCCACAGAGCTTTTGTACTAATGTGCCGAGGAATTGCTTGGCACTGATTACAGGAAAAATAATTCTTTGTGAGGAGGTGACAAGTGTATATTTGAAATCCAGACTTCTGAAAAATTAGTGACTTTATTTCCTGGCATTTGCTTAAGGGGAAAATGAAGCACAAGTAATGTTGCTAAAGATGTTTTATAGTAGAGTGAATTAAAAGCAAAGACACCAGGATACCACTACAGTAATAATGGGGGAGAAGGATGGGTCTGGAGCTGGGGGGCTGGCGGGGGCATTCTCACCACTCTTCATTACATGATCCAGATTGTGCACTGCCGCAGGGGTGAGGCAATGTGCCTCAGAGTCTCCTTGTAAATCCATGGTAGCTGTAAATTTGAAGAGAGCAAGAGACAGAATTAAAATGTCTACTGATTAATGCTTAGAATTTTACCAGCTCATCTTTCCAAGAACAAGATTTAGGACATGCTTGTGGAATGAGCTGCTTTTCCAGGAGCAAGCAGGAAGAGAGGGAGGGGTTAAGTTAGTCCTTAGTATGTTATGTGGTGCTGAGGTATGGGAGAAGGGAAGAGAGATGACATCTGGTGCTGATCTCGAACACCCACGCATTGAGATGAATAGATCATCGCTCCATCCTTAATTCCTGTTTACTAGGAATCCCTGTACTTTGCTGGAATTGTGTCACCATACAGAATAAATCAGTATGCAAGTCATATTGCTTTACTTATGGTACATTTCTTTAGTACAGAAAGTGAATAAGCCAAAAAAAAAATGCTAGTGTTTTTCTTCCAACTGTGTTTAAAATAAATTCTTTAAAAAACCTTAATAAAAAAATCCCCTGTCCTTAAGAAGCACCTCATCTTTTCATTACATGCCTAGCTGTCTTAGTAGGTCCAGATCCAGAAGAAAATTCATCTGTGCTGGCCACCCATATTCCTGCTGCATAGCTTAGAATTTTCTCTTTCTTTATAGCATGTCTGTGGAGATTAGAGAAGAGTTACTCTTTGAAGCCTTGATCACTAGGCAAAGGTTTTTGAAAGAGGAAGGCTGTGCACTGTATCCCTGAAGAAACCAAAACCAACCATATTTTAATCTCTGAATGTTTCACAGCCAAGGGCTGTAACTTAAGGGATTTCATGTGCCTGATCCTGTTGAAAACCCAGTGCTTTAAAATGTAATCAAGCAGGTAGGAATGACTACTGATCTACCATGCATTATTTGCTTTGAGTTTTAGTTTATTTCTACCAGTTTATGGCATTGTAGGAGGGGATGTTTGGAATTTTAGGCCATCTGGAGCTTGAGATTATTTTGCTAGGAAACTTAGATCAGTATCCTTTTTACCCATTTATTCCCACTCGCCATTTGTCTAGTTGATTTTCTTTGCCTTAGCATGCTAATCTGCATTTTACTAGTTGAATCACATCCTCCATTTTTCAGATCTCTCTTGCTTTTTTTCAGGATCATTTTGAATTCTATTTGTATCCTTTGGCAATCACTCCCAGCTTGATGTACCTAAAAAATTATTAATCTTACTGTCATTTTCATCAGCCAGCTTATTAAGGAAAGCATCAAATAGTCTTGTACTTAGGATAGGCCCCTGTGGAACCCTGTGCGTGTATTCCAAAGATGGTTTCAAAATCAGTTCCCATAATGAAGTATACATGTTGGCTAATAAACCTTTTGAAATGACATTTTATGTTGCTTTGGGAACTCTAATGTGCAGTTTCCTCATAAATTTGGTGGTATATCATACTACCTTAACTATTAGTTCTTGAATTTACTTGAGTGAAGAAGTTTACTTTGGTTTGTTTCTCAGCAAAGGCCTTTTGGTTTATAGGGCACTGTAAGTGAAGGGAACATTGAAGAAGCACGCTGCTATCTGCAAGAGTGATGACAAAATCAGAAAATCCCCTGATATCTACAATTATACATGCTACATCCCAGATGGTAAGAAGACTAGGCTGATTTATGCTCCACTGATCCCATAGGCTGCTCATGATAAAAATATTCATGACCCTGCTTCGGTGGCCTAGAACTGCTCTGAACCTGGAATAGTTGTTTTACAGAGGGATCTTCCTCTTATCTTAGCAGGGCTCTTTGTGTTAATAGCTGTTCTTCAGTAAGTTCCAGAAATAATTATGGATAAAAATAGATGTTATTTTCCTTTTTCTTACTACCATGCTCAGATAAACTCTCAGGGTCGTATTGTCAGGGGCATCTGAGAACTGGATATGGAAATAATCACTTTGCAGAACTCATGCAGGGGCCCAAAATATCGTATGAAGACTGACAGAAATCATGCAGACGCTGTTAAAAGAGTTACAGCATATTCTTCAAGGCAGAGAATATCTGGTCTAGTATATCCATCCAGTAGTGTGCCATATAGAGTTTCCAAGTAGGATCTGAAAGCAGCACTGCAAATTTAATCTATTAAGATGGAGTTGGTGCAATGTAATTGCCAATATCTGGACCCAGGCTGGTTGAGTCCAACGAGTTTGGATGTCTACATTGTGCTTTACTTATGCTTCCATTTCCAGGGTTAATACTGCTCTGGTTTGTCTGTGATCAGTGGCATACACCTCATACGTGCTGACACTGTTGCATCAGTTCAGCCAATAACTGACTTCAAATTTTGCCTTTCCTTGCTGCCAGCACCTCACTTTTTAACTGAAAGTTGATATTTTGGTACAATCAGAAGTTTGGTGCCCTAGATGGTGTCTAAATACAAGAAGAAATACTGGAAAAATAGAGACATTCTGTTTTATCTTCTAGGTGGTTTTGAGTATGGTATTAGGGTGCAGAACAATCTCTGTGTGTGGATTCAGCCGTGTACCAGTCTCAACCTAAAAACATACAGAAAACAAATTCTGCATTTTGTTAAATGGCCTGTAATCCCATTTATGAAAACTGGTGTCTGCTGTGTATCTGCAAGTGGTGCCATCATGAAGCAGTGAGGTTCCATTAACCGCACCCAAGCTGGTGGGTCTTTGCAAGAAAACTTGCATAAGTTTGGATGGATTGAGAGAAAGAAGTGTCATGTGCTTTAAGCAAATAGCCAACCTTCTGAGCATGAGAAGCACTACAACCCACAACCCCGGGTTGTGGTCACCAGCTGTGCTTCATGGGTTGCTGTCCTTAGTGAGTCCAGTATTGTTGAGCAGGCATCAGCTGACTTTGTAGGCCCATTTTTGATGGTGAAATTCCCTGTTCCACTAGAGTCTAAAGAGGAGTTAGCTGCCAAACTGGTTACAGGATATCAAGCAAGCAACAGCCTTTTATAATTGTATGAATGTCTTTTGTGGAAGGCCTATGCTTCTAATCCAATTTATTATTAATAAATGCCTTAATAAATAAGTATTTGATAACAAGATCTTTCTAAGAAGAAGCATCTCTGGCATCAGCAATGCTAAAACACCTGTACAGACATACTGATATATTCCTTTTGAAAAATGTCCTCCCCTGTGCAGTTTAAGCCTAACACTAAGTGAAGCAAAACAGAAATAAGCATACTATTCTATGTCAATACAGAGATTTATTTTCAACACAGTCACAATAGTTCATTTGGAAAGGTGGCAGAGAAGGCTCTCTGGTGCACTGCCTTATTCCCATAGTAGATATCCATGTGTGCGTTTCGGGAAAAGGAATGGCTTGTTGTCATGAGACTTGGTCCTGGATAAATGTACGTACTGAATTACGTACGTACAAGATATGATGCTTGGCAGAGACTAATGGAATGGGTTCTTGCTTTTTAAGAACGTTTCTTAACGAACTATTCTTTGCTGTGAAATAGTAATGGTTTTTGCTGTTATGTTTCTAATGAATGATGCTTGCACTAAGTACTAGTGAAGTAGTTTACTGCTTTGACTTTTTTTCTGGTGGCAAAATATAGCATTTTTGTAGCTTGTAAGGAGCAAGACAACCTTTTTATTTGACTTAGACAAATCTGCTAAACGTCATCTGACATCACCAACTTTTCTTCTGTCATTAACAGTTAGATTTCTGCTCAGTTTTCTTTATTGTGTCCAGGTAGCCAGAAAAAAAAGTAGCATATCAGATCAAAGATAGTAGAAAATAAGAGCACAACATGCTTTATTTTAAGTGCTTCTCTGACGTGTTTTTTCTTTCATATATGTAAGTACCAGATCATCTTAGTGTTTGGAATGTATAAAGTGAAGGATAATAATGACCTGTGACATGTCTGCATATTGCTGATAGGTTGATGACCATTAACTCAGCTCACCTTATAGCTGCTGAAACATATTTCAGCAGTTTTAGACTCTGCATTGATGACTTTGTGATTGAATCAGGGTTACTACTCTGTTTTTTTTGCTCAGAAAGTAGCAAGTCCAGCTCCCAGAGTTAAGGCAGATCATTTCTTACTGTTATTCAAGGAACTCTAGATGGATTGGATATTCTTAATCTTGTTCCCCAGAAATTCTCTGGCTAGTCTCAGGAAGTCCAGTCTTTTGCTTTCTCATGGTCTTTTCACTGCAGAAGCAAAATAGCAGTACAGTCTGTACTATACTGCAGCAACAAAGCATTTGGAGTCTTATACTCTTTTTGATGTGAAAGAGAGAACCTATCAGCAGATTCCCCATTTGCTTGATTCCTTTTATAATGTTACATTTTTTATTTCCAAAGGTTTGTAATTTTTCCCTGGCTCATGAAGTTTGTGATTGACCTCGTTCCACCTCTGTGGCATGTTCTTCTTTTAGCAATATTCAAAGCAGAAAAACATAGTTTTCTGTAATTCACAAAGGTATTAACAGATGGTTTAAAGCTTTCAGACATTTAGGCAACATTCAGTTTTACCACCACAACAATAAAGCTCCTCTTGCAATAGAGGGGAATGGCAAGCAAGAAATAGAAGGGCTGGAACAGAGAGGAAGGCTTGCTGCTCTTGCCTTGAGGGTGGTATGGCGAAGCTATTAAGTGGTGCTGGAAGGAGAAAAGCTCTTTCCGTCAGCAGTTTCCATTGCCTCATGAGCAGACTGTTCTTGGTAAGACAGCAGCTGCAAGTTTGGTGTTTTAGACAAGTAAAGGCCATGGAAACATGACTGTGTCTCAGTCCACAACAGTTTATGAGCATGGGCTACAGCCTATTCCATCAATTCTAATGCTGATCTTGCTTGTAAATTAAATGAATGCTTCTGTCACTGGGAATGTTAGGACTAAGGCAATGACTAAAAATGAGAGCCTTTTTCTTTGTGTGTGGTTTTTTTTTCCAGTCTTCCAAAAGATACCGTCGTCATCTAAGCCTAATTCTACTTTGTGGACAGTGATACATCCTTACTGACTTTCATGGGTTTGGACCTACATCAGCTGTAATGCATTTTAAGTGGGACTGTAAGCATATGTCAGAGCTGTCAGTAATGTCCTGAGATGATCTTTGCTGACTGTTCCCTGTGTGCTGCAGGTCTGAAAGAGCATGGCTGTGCAATATGCCACATGCTTTCCCGAAGAGGAAAGTATGCTCATGCTGCTGTGTGCCTACCACTCCCGACTGGTATTCTGTGCAGGACAGCAGTAAGATGGTAAGGCAGTGACTGAGAAACAATTGCTAAGTAATTCAGAAAGCCGCAAAATAACTGGACTGGATCCCAAGACTTACTTAGTCAGTACGCAGCACCACAACTCAAAGGATTTGTAAGTGATCTGTGTGATTAATCATGATGTCCCCTTGTAAGGTTTTTCCTGTTTAAAGTAAATAAAATAGAAAAAAAATGCTTTTCCTATAGGAAACAAAATCATCTTATACCCCTATTGAATTCAGTCAAGTAATTGCAGATCCAGTATTTTAATATCGTGAATGAAGCAGAAGGTTTCTCTCTGATCATGCCTAGGGAGAGGACTAATAGGGAGACTTAATCGTTACTGAGGAAAGTTATTGCTTTCCTTCCGCTTTCTTCCCTTCCTATTTCAGTTGTCCAGATTGTGATCTGAGACATCTTTACACACTGCATGCACTTTCATAACAAACAAGTTCAGTAGAAAGAGAAATGAGCTATAATGTAATTTGACAAAATAATTGAAATAACTGTTTAGCGAAAATAACCTGTCCAAGTCAAGATATCCTTCTAGCACAGAAAAAGAGTAGCCTAATCTTATACATATATTTATTGATACGTTTTTACTGGCCATGCTTTGTAAACAAAGGCCCTGGTCTGCCAAAAAGCTGAGGCACACACTGAATAGTTAGCTTTTTTGTTATGAAAACTGCAGAAGTAAATTTGAGTCAAAAGGATAAAATCATTTTTCTTGGGATTCAAGGGAGCTTTTTCTTTTATTTCATTAAAATGACAGAGGAGACTGATTTTTTTTTTCCTATAGTTTCTAAAATACTAGTGTTTTGTACCTCTACAAAAAAAAGCACTAAAAGCACTGTACAATGGTGAATACAAATAAATAGAGAAGCCTTAGAGATGGAGGAAAGCAGGAACACATAGATAAGGAATTGCATGCCTGAGGATCATAGCAAATCATGTCAGAGCTGATTGCTGAGCCCAGATGTCCTAATTTCCCATCTGGTACTTGCCTTATCCTGCACCACACTCTTTCTGGTGAAACTAGTCAACTCATCTCTGAATTTGCCAGCAGAATAAATTGCTGCTTCCCTAGTGATTGCCTATCCATGCATGACCCAGGTGAGAGGGAATTCTTTCCAAAAATATATAAAGATGGACAAAATTATGGTAAGAGAGCCAAGTAATGGGTGTAACTTGGTTTATTGTTTGGAAAGTTGTGGAGTTTTTACAGGAATTGCAACTGTAGAACACTTGTATTTGCAGTAGGATTTACAAGCCACTTCAAGAGCTCTGTAGAAGTGTTATGGGGAACTGTGAGTTGAACTGAGGACAAGGAACGGCTACAGAAAGTCTCTAGAGTTTTTCAAAAGTGAACTAGCTTTCCTCTTTATAATATCTATATTTATATTGGAATTAGAGACCCAGACAATCTATTTTCATTGAATCATAGAATAATATAATGGTTTGAGCTGGAAGGGACCTTAAAGATTATCTAATTCTAACCCCCGTGCTATGGGCAGGGACACCTGCCACTAAATCAGGCTGCTCAAGGCCCCATCCAACCTGGCCTTGAACACTTCCAGGGATGGAGCATCCACAACTTCCCTTGGTAACCTGTTCCAGTCTGTCACCACCCTCATTGTAAAGAATTTCCTCCTTATGTCTAGTCTAAATCTTCCCCTCTCCGATTTGTAGACATTCCCCCTAGTCCTATCACTACATGCCTTTGTAAAAAGTTCCTTCCCAGCTTTCTTGTATCCCCCTTCAGGTGCAGAAAGGTCACTATAGGATCTGCTTGAAGCCTTCTCTTCTCCAGGCTGAAGAACCCCAACTCTCTCAGCCTTAGGTAATTCAGTACGTACATTTATCCATCCATCAAATCCATATCTCCTCAATTCAGAGAGCAGGATATTGTGGGGGACCGTGTCAAAGGCTTTACAGAAGTCCAGACAGATCACATCCGCTGATTTTCCTGTTTCTTCTGCTGTGGTTACCCCATCATAGAAAGCCCCTAGGTTGGTCAGACAGTACTTGCCCCTGGTGAAGCCATGCCAGCTGCCACTAATCACCTCCCTGCCCTCCATGTGCTTTAGCATAGCTTCTAGGAGGATCTGTGCCATGATCTTCCCTGGCTCAGTGTTGAAGCTGACAGGTTGGTAGTTCCCATGGTCCTCCTTTCTGCCCTTTTTAAAATTGGGCACAGTGTTACCTTTCTTCCAGTCACCAGGGACTTCTCCTGGTTGCCATGACTTTTCAAATATCATGGAGAGTGGCTTGGTAACCACATCGGCCAGTTCCCTCAAGACTCTAGGATGCATCTCATCAAGTCCCATAGACTTATATATGTTCCGGTTCCTCAGGTGGTCACGAACCTGATCCTCTCCTACAGTGGGAGTGATTTTATCCCCCTGGTCACCATCTTGTTCTCCAATGACTCAGGAGGGGAGAGGAGAGCAGCTGCCAGTGAAGACTGAGGCAAAAGTTGTTGAGTACCTCAGCCTTTTCCTTGTCTGTTGATACAAGGTCACCATTTTCATGCATCAGTGGAAGTACACTTTCTTTAACCTTCCTTTTCTGATTGACATACCTGTAGAAGCCCTTCTTGTTGGTCTTCACTTCCCTTGCCAAGTTCAGCTCCAGCTGCACCTTGGTCTTCCTGACCTCATCCCTACACAACCGGGCAGTGTCCCTATACTCTTCCCTCTTCCCAAGTTCATTGTCCCTGCTTGCACTCTCCGTGCAGTTCCCTCTCTGTCTTCAGTTTGACCAGCAGGTCTTGACTCGGCCACGCTGGTCTCTTCCCTTTCCTGCCTGATGTCCTACATCTGCGGACTGAGCGCTCTTGTGCTCTATGGAAAGCAACTTCAAATATTTGCCAGTTCTGTTCTGCTTCCTTGTCCCTGAGGACCATATCCCAGGGAGTCCTACTGACTAACTCCTTGAAGAGCTGGAAGTCTGTTTTCCAGAAATTTAGGGTTCTGACTATGATCCTCGCCTGTCCCATATCCCTCAGATCTTGAACTCCACCAGTGCGTGATCACTGCAGCCCAGGCTGCCTCCAATCTTGACATCGCTGATGAGTTCACTTGTATTAGTGACCATCAGGTCCAGTATTCCATCCCCTTGGGTGCGTGTGTCTATGAGCTGGGTTAAGAAATTATCTTCAATGCAGTCTAGGAGTCTTCTGGATTAACTACACCTTGGCATGCTATTTTTCCAGCGTATGTCAGGGTGGTTGAAGTCCCCAAGTAGAATGAGAGTTGCAAGCGTGAAACCTCCTGGAATTAGAGGAAAAAGGCTTCATTAGTAGGCTCTCCTTGACCAGGTGGCCTGTAGTATACAACAACCACAAGGTTCCCGTTGGTTCCTCAGTCTTTTATTCTGACCCACAAGCTTTCAACCTGTTTGTGGCTACTCATCAAAGACTTCACACTCCATCCATTTCCTGACAATAGAGAGCAATGCCTCCACCCCTCCTGTCCGCTCTGTCCCTTCTGAACAGCCTGTAGCTATCGATAACCTCAGCCTATATTTTCAAACAGTTCCAATTATTTATATATCTCCCATGTTTCTTTATTGTAATAAGTATTTATGCATTTTGAATTTTATGATCCCATCAAAAAAGTTATGTGATTAACAGCAGCAAGTTTTACTACAAGTCCTATAGTTTCTGACAAACCCAGATTCGAAGCTTTGTGCTGTCGTCTCCATCCTGTATTGGATATCATTCCTGAAAAGAGAGGCTATCCAATGTCATAGAGCAGGCTGCAGGTAAATCATGGCTGAAAAGGCATCATAAACAATATATGTGTACTAGAAGAGTCAACAGGTTGCTCTTGAAGAAATGGCACTGGAATGGAAGCCCTTTCAGTCACATGAATGTACGCAGTGACTTCTGCTGGCCAATGCTCCCCAAGCCCATCTAAGACTAATTTGTGTGACATTGATGTGCTGAGAGGATATAAATGAAAAAAAAACCAGATTTTATATAATAGATGAAATGGAAGCCATTAGAGAGGAGAGTGGGAATTTGCAAAAACACCAAGCTCTGTTGTCTCCTCAACCAGAGGGTGAAATAATCTGTCACTCGCTTATCCTACAACTTTTCTTTAAACTCAAGCTGCTACTCCAGAGTGCTCTTGACTGTTTAGAATTTCAAAGAAGAGGAGTTGGATCAGGTGAGTGTACCACAAATTGTAGCCTTCTCTTCATCTTCTAGTACCTTTGGACACTGCATTCCTGAGCTGTTTCATGGACCTATTTTCCATTATTGCACATTGTTTTATCAGCACATACCACATGCATCGGTGGAATGTCACACACATGCTATATCAAGGCTAAGAGAAACAGATCTCTACTCTTTCATTCTATCTGCCACCTGAGACTCTGAAAGAGCTGTTCAGTAGGCATTACTTTAATCTGCAGTTAAGGATGTGATTAATACCACAGAATTTGACTTCTAACAACAAACGAGTTATTTACTGTGTGAAATTGCTCTTTCTTCCAGGAGCTGGCTTCTTTCAGAACAGCATCAACAGGCGTTAGTATGGGTCCTAAATAACATTAAAAGTAGCTGTGCCCCACATTGCTGCTTTGAAGACCAAATGTTCCTTTTGTGCTAGAGGTTTGCCTTGTTTCTCCATTTTTGCCCCTAAGATATCTATGTACCACCCTGAACAGTTTTAGGGTGATACATAGAGTGAAATGAACAGTGGACTTGCATGAAACTGGACAGCTGGATGATGTGTCCTGTTTAACTTCTTCCATTACAAACAGCTGATTTTAATCTTGATTGACTAGAGAACCTTGAGAGAAATTTCAGGGAGTGGAAAAAGCCTTTAGTCTTGCAAAGGTTGTGTAAAAAATTTATTGCTGTGTATGATTTTTTGTTTTTCCTGGAGAAAACTTCTCTCAGATCAGCCCAGGACCATGTCAATTTTAGAAAATAAGCCATTTCCAGAGGCTGACTACTCTGAAAATAGGCAGTACTTTGCTTGAGGGGGAGGGAACAAATATACCCACTGTCTCCTTAACATTGTGATGTACAACTGATTTCACTCTGTCCTTTGAATGTGATGGTAGTCCTCTGAAAGCCCTCCCTGAGTTCAGTGGGATCAAGATTGCCTGCAAGAGTTTTCTTTAGGCTGCTGGCTGTTAAAATGAAAATCAGTGAGGTCACCTGTTGTGGTTGAGTGGGGAGACCAGCCTCTCTTTTGCTCTGGGCAAAAGACAGTAAGTCTGTGCGGAAAAGCAAGTATAATCTACTTTTCTGATGTTTAGAGGTGATAATGGCCAGGGATAAGGGCTGCACTGTACTAGACACTGTTAAGTTAGTATCTGCCCTGCAGAATGGTCATTCATAAAGACAGCAAGACCCAACACATGTTAGTATAGAGCTACGAGTACAGGAAAGATAGGCTCATCTTTGCACAAATTAATATCGTAGTGATCTTAATTGGCATAAGGGAAGCACTGATCAAACCAGTGCCAACAGGCAATAATCCATCTGCATCAAAGCAGCTGTGGGCGTGATTCTGGTTCAGCAACAGTAGGGTGCAGACACCTCAGCTGCTCTGCTGCTCTCGGAAGCACAGTAAGAAGAATAGTGTTTGCTGCTGACTCAAACTCCCTTTTCTCCTCCCTTCCACCCCCACTTCCTTTTCTTTCTCTTTCCCTCCTCTTGTAGATGCAATCCACTGACACTTTTGCCTGCTTGGACAGAAAGGCTTGAAGCAGAGAATTGGTCCTCTTACAGATGAAAAATTCCTGTTGCTGTTTGGCTGAGGGAGGGGTCAAGGCCAGTTGCCACTTCAGGCAGTGGAATTTTAGCTTACTTTTAACCTTTCCAACCTGTTTCTTCAGGTAGAACAATACTCCATGCAAGCAGCTTCCTGGAGATATCAGACCCCATATGGCCTCTTTCTCTAATGACCTAAATCAGCTCTGTCCTTTAAGTTCAATAGCTTGTAGAAAGAGCAGGCAGACTAACTGACTCCTTGTTTCTTCTCCACCCAGCCAGATTTCAGAGGAATTTTGGTGTGACTGAGAACTTTCCACTTCTGCAGACATTTCATTCTTCTCTTCCATTGCCTTGTTACGCTTTATTCTGCCTGACCGCAAATCATGTTTCCAGGTATTTGGGAGAGACAGCTTTTCAAATAGGATACTTAAATCCTTTTGCTTAGTTGGAGAAGGGCCTGATAAAGCAATAAGTCAGACGTAATTACAGCCTGAAGTCCAGTTGTTGGCGTAACTTGCCTGCTACTACAAATTTCTGTGGACTGGCTGCCCTGAGAGTCTCTGGGGAAATACTTGTTTGCCCAGAACTTGAACTAAGGGATTCTTATTCTGGTAACAATATGTTGCCATAATAATATAGAAGAAAAAAATCCTTCCTATTTTTTTAGGGGTGGAAAGAGGGTATGAGAGAGGTAGATGCTGAGGCATGTAGCTAGGCAGAAAAGAAAGTGTAAGGAAGTGATTATTATTTTTTGCGAATGGGAGAGATCAGTCAAAATCAGATTTACTTGAAAATGTTCACTGAAAAGCTTCCTTCTTCAAAAACCTAATTTAAGGCATCATTGCACTCAGGAGAAAGCTGCAGTCATTGTGGGGTCTTAGTTCGTCACTAGCCCATTGACTAGAGGAAAGCCAGGGCTGGGTATTGTTCTCATGGGTTTGATGCCTGCTCTGTGTAACTCACATGCAAAAAGCTCAGGCAGCAAAATCCCACTTTTCTTTTCTTCAACAAGGGAATTATTCATTCTTTCTGTCTATCTGTCTATCTGTCTGTCTATCTGTCTATCTATCTTTATTTTCCATTTATTACCTGGAAGCTATATTTATCGACCTGAAAATAAACTACTAAGGAAGTTCTCCTTACAGTCTGCAAGTTCTGGTAACTATTTCCTCCCTCAAATACCCATAAAAATTTTGTTGGGGGAGGTAAGAATTGATTTGAGCCCACTCGTGTAGAAAGTCAAATTTATACATTCTGATTTTTCTTCTGCTTTGTTCAACTGGTGGAAAACTGCATTTTGCTCATAGCAAAGAGTCAGAACTACAGTTTTTAAAAAATTTTAAAAAAAGTTGCGTGATTTCAAGTGTATTGGGGGACCACAGAGCTGTTAGATATTATGTTGCTGTAACTTTTATTTGTAGGTTTTACTTCAAAACTTTATACTTGTGGGCTTGAAAGTTTCCTCCACTCAGGAGCACTTGAATTGAGTGACTCATAGATAATGATAATGTAAGTTTTGAGTGTATGCTATAGATAGGGATTTCCTATGTCCTCCAATAGGAAACTTTCTGGTCTTCCTGTGCGTGGATTGTGTAAGGCTCATTTTTATGTAGTCTTCCTACCATTGCACTTAAAACACTGAGCAGAAGCAAAAGTGGTTCTCCAAATATGAGCTGAAGCAGTTTGTCAATTTTCTTAGTTGTTTTCATAGACAATTTAAGTCTTGAGTCCTAACCAATTGTAACAGTTTTTACATCGTGAGGTCCTGGTCAAACCCAATGACTTAACTAGCCTGTGCATACACTGTGCTGATGGTATAGACTTCTTGTGCAATATGGTGTTTCTCATCACTCCCTCTCCTATGTTATAATGTTTCTTTGCGGGATTAAATAATTACTGCAGAGTAGAAGGGGGACTAAATTACTCTGGTGCCTTGAGAATGCAAGTGGCCGGTGGGTTTACCGTGAGATGTGTGCCTACAAGGAGAGCCCTGTGGAAGCAGTAGAGAGGATTGATGAACAGTTGTATAGGGAACAGAGGACAGTATTAAATTAGATGCTGTGATGAAGGATACAAGTACAAAATGCAAGCAGATCAGACACTACTCTGGGGACTAGCCTGACAGAAAAAAAAGGGGACAACTGCTATTTAAAATGAATGAATTGTCAGTTCAATGATATTGCAAAAGGTGTCTGTATTATAGGGTACAGACACAAAGCAATTTCTTCCAGGGCAAAGAGCTTATTTTTGCCACTCTTCACTGTGTTGAAGAGACCATACAAAATTTTGCACACACATTTTTGATCTCTATTTTCTGAAAAGAAATTTCAGATGACATGGTGCTCAGACCAAAAGGATTTCATTTAAAAGGATATGTTTCAAGAGTGTGACCCAGGAAGGACTTAGTCCCCACTGTTCTCTAAGGCTTAATGAGGAAAAAAGATTGACATTAAAACCAAAAAAAGTAGAAAACAGTGTGTTATTAATGACACATGTGTTAGTAACTTGAATATCGAGACAACAGGAAGAATTAACAGAGCATTTTCAGAGAGTAGTTGAGCTATATATTTAGGGTTAAGGGTGTTTGTTTTGCCCGATGTAAGAAGATACATAATATCTGGCATAGATTAATGAAATAAACCTTTCTTAGGTACATCAGTTAGACACTGTTAGAAAATATAATATATATTTTGGATCTGATACCTGTAAACTTAGATACTGCTATAAAAGCTCAGAAACAGAGAGAAGCAGCATATTTGAAAAGTCATCTGTAATCTTTTTAAGAGAAGTTTGGTAAATAAAGAATTGGAGCTGACATCTCTCTTTGTTCTGAGGAAGCTGAACCTTATTTCTTTTCCCTTAGCATTTTGACCTTTGTAAAAATTACCACACCACCCAAAAATCATCAGAAGATACAGATGTATTATTTTGAGGCTCTTTCAACTATCATAAAAGAAAAGAATGTAAGCAGATAAATTTATGATCCTTTGTTTTCTGGGTTTTCTGTGAAAACAAAATATAGCTGTATGTTTGTGCATACTGAAGATGAGTAGGTGTATGACAAAGAGTAGATTTTTTTCTGCCCAGCTGCAAGCATGAAGAGAGGAACAGTGCTATGGGCAGACTTTGCATGCAAATCTCAGTTCCACAACTCAGTACACGTGTCTGTATTACAGCTGACCTCTACTTTTTAGGAAGCTCTGAACTGGTTTAAGAAACCAGATATGGAAATGAACTGAAGACCCACCGCTGAAAACTCAAAAGTACAAACTGTCTTTGCCCTTGATTTTACTCCACAAGAAGTTTGTGATCTTTAAGCGTTGTTGGATATGCATTTATAAAAAGCAGAAGTTATTTTGTAATATTCAGGAGCAAAACTATCGTTTTGACCTAAATTAGCTGAAGTTATGGGAGTCTGATTTTGACTGTTGTAGAAATGCAGATACCAACTATGATTTTAAATCCTCTGTCCAGATTCATAATCTCCATTCTAATGGGATAATTGAGCAGCAGCAGGCTTATCGGAAGCTCATCTTTAATTACGAGTTGATTAAGTTCGCCATCCATGTCTTTAGCATAAAAATGCAAGCATAAAACCCTGCACACTGCTTTGGAAGGTGAGAGCTCCGTCTGGTGGAGTGCAGTCTCAGAAAGTCCCACTACACTGTTGGAAATGAAGGTGCATGGAGTGTACACAGCCTGTGAGCATGACTGTGAGTGTTTTGGAGTGTAATTGTTCATTTGTGAGCTCTCAACTAGGTTAAATGACTATCCCCAAACTCCTGAGAGACAGTACCATCCTTTGCATCCCCTCATGTCACCTAAACTTATATCCGTGCACCAATGTCAGGCCCTAGAGATGCATTTTCAAGTCTGTTTTAAAGTTGTTTTAAAATCAGCTGGTCTTGTTTTATGTCTTCTAAGCATACAGTATCTGTAGATAATTAACTCACTGTAAAAAGGCAGTCATTATGGAAAAGCTGGAAGGCACGTTCCTTCCTCAGGCTAGGTCTGACATAGGGTCTGCTGAAGTCTCATCAGGCCATCATGTAATTTATTTTTAATTTACTGAACATGTTGCCTCAAGATCATGTTATTGCTAGGAAATCTGAGGTGATTTATGTCATGCCTGAGCAATTTCCACACAAACTTGCTGCAGACACATTGCGATGTTATGATCATTGATAAGAAAGAGGCAGACCCCTCCTAAGGCAGTGCATCTCTCAGTCTTCTTGTGCTGAATGATGAACAGGAATACAGTAGAACTGAGGATTCTCTTCAAAGTTTTCCCTTCAAAGCCGTGTCCTGAAATGTCAGGCACTAAAACTTGCCTTATTGACAGGAGCGCTGGCAGTTTTCCTGAGCCCTAAGGGCCTCGGCCAGTAGACACAGATGTTATCTTTTTAACAGGGGGTACAAATGAGAAAACCAATGAGGCTGAACACATGGAGTGGAGCTCTGCCTGATGGAACCCAGAATGCATCACTGCCCAGAAAAAGACTCAAAGTTCAATGACTCATGTCTCACTTACGGGATACTCTGTGATCCCAGAGCACCAAATATTACTGGCAGGTGCTGCCCTGTAGAGACTTCCCCTCATTTACTTCAACATTAGGCTTTAAAAAACTCACCCATGTCAAACCAAAAGGAAACATCCCTAAAAATGTCTTGTGGGTGCTTAAGGAGAAAAAAGTGTCTCATGAATGATAAATTTGCAAAAGGCAATTAACAAAGAGTAGGGAGGTGAGCACAGCAGGTCCTGAGGAAGACGCTACTAGATCAGGAAAGCCTCAGTGACCAAATAAACAGACTGTTTTAATCAAAGACACAGTGAGAAAATTTTAGATAAGTTGGGAGCAACAGAGAACTTGTATTAAATTTATATCAAACTGAATTTATTTGAAGAAATAAGGATAGATGTGATGCTGAGCTACCCTAATTGTAGGTCCAGTCATTGAGTTTATCAGAAACATTCTTCCCCTTCCTTCTTTTGCAGGTTTGTCTTTTTTTTCTACCTTTTGACTAAAATGACAAAGATCCTCAATGATAGCAGGCATCCAGCTACCCTTTCTCATTTTTCATTCTTTTGCTGGATTATGGAAGACGATAACCAGACCATAAATATTGATAATCTCTTCCTGGAACATCCTGAGGGGTTAACAAACAAATACTGTGATCTGCTAGGAGATTCCTAATGAATGCAAGAACTTCCTGGTGTCTTTCCTTGGAAAGGAGCACATGATGAGGGAGGTGGCTTGTGCGTGTTTCTAATCACATTAAAGGCCATTAGAAAATATCTTGAAGTAGCCTCTTTTGAGTTGCATTTTAAAGGTTTTGTCTCCCTCATCTGTAGTAAAACTCATTCAATTTGGCAGTTATGACAGGAAGGATATATAGCAGACTTTGAGCAATAAGTGTTTAATGTTAGCATCTGTGTTTTCTCAGCCTCACACTGACACTCAATCTGTAAAAGAAATACTGGCTTTACAAAGATCTAGAACCCTAATGCCCTGAGAATTTATTTTTCCAGTTTCAACAAGCACACAGACAATTCAAGAGCTACAACATTTGTATTTCAAAGTTTTTGCATGTAAGAAGGGCAAGAAAACAGCCAGGAAATACTTTTAACATTGACAAAACCCAGCAGATTGGTACATTATTCCTATTGTGTTCTTCTGGCATACTTTCATGATACTACTTCTCAGTGTACATGCAATAGCAGGATCGCTGCATGGCCACATCTCTGTGGAGTAGTGGTGCCTGTGATGTTTTGGCTTCAAACCCACTTTATTAAATTTCTTCTCCTGACTCAGATCCTCAGATGGTGAAAACAATTGTATCCTTGGCAGAGCAAGGATATATTATTATAAGTTGTTATAATATTTTTGTCAGAAAACAAAATCAAAGCTAGTTGGATGCAGCCACATGTGTATACTCCTTGATGTAAATTACTGACTTGCAGTGTTTTCTCCTTTCACTTTACCTCCTTGGCCAACTGATAACACTGTTTGACAATCTACTGTTAAGGACCTTTGGTCTGCCACCTTGGAGGAATTCGGGGATAGCACTTCAAATTGCAGCACAGATGTAAAAATTACTGATGGGTTAGAAAATTCAGTGAGTAGTCACTTAGGAAGTGAGACTATTCCCCTCAGGAGTGTAGTGGGATCGACAGCCCAGCTGAATTGCATCTATACCAATGCACACAGCACGGGCAATAAACAAGAGGAACAAGAAATAATTGTAAGACAAGAAGACTGTGATATAATTACCATCACGGAAATGTGGTGGGATGACTCCCATAACTGGAGTGCTGCTATAGCTGGCTATAAACTCTTCAGGCAGAATAGGTGAAGAAGGAGAGGCTGTGGGGTAGCCCTCTATGTTAGAGAGTGTTTTAATACCCTAGAGTTTAATGACGGTAATGATAGGGTTGAGTGCTTATGGGCAAAAATCAGCGGAGCACCTAACAAGGCAGATATCATGAAGCCAGGAGGAAGAGTCTGACAAGTTATTCTACAAGCAACTGAGTGAAGTCGTGCAATCACTAGCCTTTGTCCTTGTGGGGGCCTTGAACTTGCCAAATGTCTGCGGAAAGTATAATACAACAGAGAGGAAACAGTCTAGAATGTTTCTGGCGTGTGTGGAAGACAACTTCCTGACACAACTGGTGAGTGAGCCAACTAGGAAAGCTGGCCCACTGGACCTGCTGTTTGTGAACAGAAAAGGACTTGTGGGAGATGTGACAGTTGGAGGACACCTGGGGCACAGCGATCATGAGATGATATAATTCTCAGTTCTAGGAGAAGTGAACATGAGCCAGAAGTGTGCCCAGGTGGCCAAGAAGGAAAATAGCATCTTGGCCTCTGTCAGAAACAGCACGGCTAGCAGGACCAGGGAAGTGATTCTGGCCCTGTACTCAGCACTGGTGAGGCCGTGCCTCAAATACTGTGTTCAGTTTTGGGCCCCTCACTACAGGAAAGAGATTGAGGTCCTGGAGTGTGTCCAGAGAAGGGCAGCAAAGCTGGTGAAGGGGCTGGAGAACAAGACTTATGAGGAGCGGCTGAGGGAACTGGGGTTGTTTAGCCTAGAGGAAAGGAGGCTGAGGAGAGACCTTATCACTGTCTACATATACCTGAAAGGAGATTGTAGGGAGGTGGGTGTTGGTCTCTTCATCTAAGTGATAGGTGATAGGATGAGAGAGAATGGCCACAGGGTATACCAGGGGAGGTTCAGATTGGATGGATGGATGGATGGATGATTTCCTTCTCTACCTAGCTAAAACAATTGCACTTGTTTGTGCCAAAGTAGTAGTAGTTTGCACTCTATGTTCCAGTTTGAAAGTGTTATGTGATGATAGAAAAGTACCAGTGTATCCATGTGGCAGATGAAACGTGCAGGCCTGGCCCGCTGAAGGTAATGGTGGGCTCTCAAGAGTGCTGGCAGTGACAGCATGTTAAATGAGTCAATAAGCAACAGGCTGAGAAGTCTGAACTAGAGTTTAGGTCGCTTCACTCCCGCTCCCTGGTGCTTCCTGTCAGGAGAGATTGCTTGTTTCTGAGGACCCAGATCCCAAATGCCTCAGATGAAATGTTGTAGTAGGCGTATTTTCAAATAGGTCAGCCACCGTGACCTGGACTGTTGTTTAGCTGTAGTTCAATGTGATCAAGAAGATGAGTAGGAGGGGATGCGGCTAATGTGCTGGGTGACCTTCACTGAGTGATTTAATGTCGTTGCATCTCTATTTCCCGTAATGCAAAATGAAGATTGCTACACACATCTCTAAAATAGCTGTTTAAGTTTCTGCATATGATCTGTTATTTAAACATAGATGATGCCTTTCTCAGATGGTCTGTCTGATTTACACTACACTTCTAGTCTGGAGAAAAGGAGTCAAAATATGCTTAGTAAAATGGTACCCCTGTTCTGATGCAAAGTAAGAAACTATCGGAAATTGATAGAACATCCCCTACTCTCAGAACTGATTGGACAGTTATTTTTAACTGCACACTTTAAGCAACAAAATTGGGTTTTGCAGTTCTGTGTAAAATGAGTTACAACGACTTTAGTCACACTACTGGGAGTGGAAAACAGATGTAAGATACATCTCAGCTTCTTCTTCAGCATAGCGTAAGATTCAAAATGACTGAACCAAAGATGATTAAATCTTGCCCCTCACCCACTGCCCCCAAGTATGTTTTGGTTAAATTGACAGAATTGTCCTTATACTTTTAGTCATATGAAGCATATCATGAAGGTGGATAATGCTGTAGGAAGAGGAAGAAAGCTTGGTCAGCAATACAGTGCAGGTACAGATTCCAAGCTCTAGGATCTCTTCGTTTGTTTCATTTACCACTTTAGAGGCAAATAGCAGATTCTGGAAGGCAGCAGGATCATGGAGGAGACGCATGAAATGAAGCTTGGGACTGTGAAAGCCTGGTTGTCTTAAATAGGTTAATGGCCTTGAAAAATCTTTGAAAATCAGTAATTTTTTAAGTGCCTGGCTTTGGTGGAACAGGATATATAGTTATACTGCTGCACTTCTATTATGTTAGGATATTGTTTGTGGCATATTTTTAAGATTAAATACCCTCCTTTCCTTAGTTCTCCTTTCCTAGTTACCCTTCTTTTCTTCTTCACAGATTTTGTCTAATTCTGTGTGAAGTTTCATTTACACTTACAGGAGTGCTACTGCTGGATTTGAAATCTGTTATGCTGGGTGCTTTTTTTTCACACAAAAGCTGGGTTATGTCTGTCTAAAAAAGCTTGCAATCTAAGTAACTATGGTAGGAGGGTCTGCATTTTCTGCTACCTTGGGTAGCTGTTGACATTTACACAGAGGTGATACAAAATGCCATCAGATGACAATTAATTAGCAATTTGAATCTTTTAGTGAGACTTTTCCTCAGCTTTGTGTAAGTAATAGGGGAACATGCAGGTCAGTGTGGGAGCAATGTTTCTTACTTGAAGTACAGGGTGAGATTTTGGTTTTGCAGCATGCTTACAGCACAGGAAAGAAGAAATGCGAGGATGCGATCATACCGTGTTATCCTGCTACTCAGTTACTTGGTGCTGTTGCAGCCTTACTGTTGCAGGCTGTGATTTTTGTCAGCTGTTAAACTGAATTTAACTTTATCTGTTTTGAATGACAAGTCACCCAGGAAACTAGCTGTAAAGACAGTAACAAGCCCCTTAGTAGGAAACATTTTTCTTTCAGGACTGACCCGGCTTGGTGACACTGGTAACAAAATGTTGTTTAATAGAGGTTGTGGAATCCAGTGTGGCAGATGATCTGTATTTGCTTGCAGTGCTCTGCCTGCAGAGGCTGGCTCTTGCGTGGCTGAGGAGAGCAATTCGGACTGATGCCAGTATTCCCAGCAGCCTGCAGGGAACCCTGCAGCGAGCTGAATCCCTGCCCATACTGTGTGCCTTCCATTCTCCCCAGGACCATTATGGTAGAGACAGGGCTGTCTGCCACAGGGTCAACTTTCACCCAACTTTAGTGTTGTCTTTCCTCCCACCCCCTGGAAAGGAATTTTCCACCTGCTGCTCATGCCCGGAGTCCAGACACTTATCTGTTAAACCTTCCCCTCCTGCAGAACCACAGGTGATGAAAGGAGTTCTGTACATAGGATTTCCCATTAGGTCGATCCCCTTTATCACTAGCTAAAAGCTTCGTCCTAATAAAGTGGCAATGACTGCCCTTTGAGAAACCACTCTGTGCCTTTGAGGCATTGAAGCCTGAGGCTTAAGTGAAATGAAGAATGCAAAGGAGCATGGATGGAAGCAGCATTTTCCGCTTTTCAAATAACTAGGGTGAACAGGGAGGCCCTTTACTAACTGTTTGCCATTGAAATACTTTGTGTACCGCTGTGTGCTACTCTGATTTTCAGGGTAAATATCAATCAGAAAACGTTTTTTTTTCGGAACCTGACTCTGTGTAAATGGCCAGTACATGATGGAGCGGTCCCTTAGGTAGTGTTAGTTTCCATGATCCTGCTCTTCAAGTATATACTCAGATTTTGTCAGGGCAGAGTCATTGCTTGGACTTGTGTTATCAGATGTCCTAATTTTCTAAACATAGCTTTGTCCTAGACCCTTTTTTTCCAGAGCATATAGCACAGTTGTCAAGGTTTGTTCTCATCAGGGTTAGACTCATTCATGTGAAGGAATAATCTGTGGGGTACTTATTCTTTATATGAAAATTCTCGCACTGTCCTGATAAATTTGGTCCTAATTTAGTATGCATCGTTAAAAAGGATCTGAACATAAGCTGAAACCAAGTAAACCTTGATCATTCCTTCCTGATGTATTGTGGGTATATTCACTATTTTTGCTGGTTGTGTTTCCCACTCATGCTCTGGTAAAAATACCTATGAAATGTAAGGCCTGCAAATTCATTTCTTAAAAATTAATATTAAACTTTGTCTTGTGCAGTCTGTAGCAGCATTTTACTTAACAGCAAATTTTTCTTTGAGCTATGGGGGACTATCTACCAACCCATGCATTTCTACCCTATTCATAGTCTTGTTCATAGTTCTGATAGAAGTGGATGTCTAAAGCTATAGAAGTGAAAAGGCCAAGCCAGACAGTGGAAATGGCATATATTGTAGACATGCACTTACCTGTGCAGACTTTATTAAAATATATTTGAGAGGCACAAAATACATTTGAGAAGGGGAAAAACAACATTATGTGCATTATCCACATGCTATACAAACACATTAAATCAGAATGACAAAACTATGGACACAATTTCTAATATGGCCTCAAAGTTTGCCTGCTGGCTGCTTCTGGGCCATAAAGTTGGTCAGCTTAGATTGCAGGTAAAATCCATATGCCTATCAAAGGGGGTGAGAGGGTATGACACAACTATCCAGTTTCCTAAGCAGTGAGAACCCAGAAATTTCATTTCCACCTCTGTCACTGATTCTTCACACTGCTGTAGTGCGGGTATAAGGTTAACACTTCGAAGAAGGTCCATTCATTTTGAAGGTCTCGACATCGAAAAAATCTTACTCTTTTTTCTTGGATGTGCTATGAATGTTTAAAACTGCTGTTGGAGCAAATGTACCAAAGCACCTGGTACTTCACTTATGGAGTGATCTGCACTTAGAATACCAAGTGCCTCCAAAAATAATATACGTTTTTGAGAATAATGCCTTTATTTTCTCTGGATCTGATTTTCATCCTGCACAATGGGCATAGTAATGCCTTGCAGTTTACACAGGTATTGCAATGTATAATTAGCTTATAGGAATGCTTCAAGATTCTTGAATGATGGATTCCCCAGATAAAATTCAAAGTGGTGTTTAGAATATCAACAGCTTTGATGAATTCACTCTTCAGAGACTGCCCTAGTCTCGATTCAAAAGAATTATCATAAAAATGTTCACGGCCAGGTTGGACAGGACCTCGGGCAGCCTGATCTGGTGGGAGGTGTCCCTGCCCATCACAGGGGGATTGGAATCAGATGATCTTTAAGATCCCTTCCAATCCAAACCATTATATGATTTTATGATTCTCTGAGACTGTTTTTTTTTTTTTTTTGCAAGGAAGATGTTTATGTTAGTGTTGCTTAGACCAGTATAGTACTCCTGGCTCATTCTCACTGTCACATGGAGATGCACTGCAAGTTAGGCATTCATAGAGTTATACGATGAACAGTATTTCCTTGCATTGCCCTGACATTGTCCCACACACACCAGGCCAAAGCCATGAGCTCCTATTCCCTGCATGCTTCGTGGAAGATATTTGCTGTTGGTGGATCATAGTGTGTTCCAGTTGTGGTATCACAGGTGTTTGTATCCCAACTCCAGAGCTGGAGACGTGGAAAGTAATTATCTTGGCATCATTTTTCAATCTGTTTCAATGAAATATCTCCAATCTGCAGTATAAGCAGGGACTATATTTTACAGGAATGTATGAATAATAAAAATACATTATACCTTTTAGATTTAATGGTAATAATAATAGTAATATGTCTTTACTTGTAAAATTTAAGTGTCATCTTGAGTACCTTGCTAGCTACCAGTTTATCAAATTAGTGGCATGAGCCAGAGGAGGTGAGAGCAAAGAGAAAGATGGCCAATCAGACTCTGGATTTGCCTTGGAACAACATCTCTAGGTTTGATTACTCTCTTACATTATTCCAGCGTGTGTAAGATCAAAATCAGACCTACCTTTCACTCTGAAGTTTACTTTTCCCAGGAGAACTCCTTCAAGTGGAATCTGATTTGTTCACAAGGAGGGTGTTTGTATGAACATAAAGCCAAATACAACTGTGGAAACAGATGGGACAGAAAGACCAGTGTTAGATTTAGCAAATGCTTGTCCCTGCTGAGGTGTTAGTATTCATGCTGATTGTAACTATTTTCTGCTTTGTTGTTTTTGAAGCATCGGTGGAAAAAAGTGGTATCTTGAGTCATTCTACTGTTTATCACCATCAGATCAAAGGGCACAGAATTAGGTTTGTGTTTTCACAGAGGAGATTGATGCTGACACACAGCTGTCCTTTCCCCGTCCTGAACACATCGACTGCATGTTCTGTAGATTGTAAGCTTGGACCTGGGTAGGAGTCTGAAATAAAACTTCTATTGTCTTAAGAGTTTTAATGTTTGCTGTAAAGAAATCATCAACCTTGGATGTTTATTTTTATTTCTGCAGGAAAGAAGGGGAGTGAGGTAGTAATCCATGCATCTGTTTGCAATCCTAGCTTTAAAAGTCTAAAAATAAAAAAGCCCCACAGTCCCAACAAAAACCATGTTTGCTGGCATTCCTGGAATAAGGGACAATGTACACTTCAGAATCAGTTTAACTTAAAAACTTGTATAGACTGAAGAAAAAAAGAATTAATGTTGTGGTTTATTACTTTCAGATTAAAAATAAAAGTATTTTAGACATCTGTATAAACACAAGTACTTATTTCTAACAAGGCCAGAATACTACTATTTAATTCCTCATAATAATCCACTTTTCCTTTCATCTCTTGTTCTGGTCCTTCAGAGGACTGAGTTGAATGTGAGAAACCACTGAAATACTCCTGTGCTGATAAGAAAGATTAAAGAAGGTTCTTTCAGAGACAGGGTGTGAGCTCAGCTTTTTGCACACAGGGCAAAATTAACTTAAAGCAAAACAGATCTTTTCAGAGCAACTCAGTGAACTGTGGTATATATATGGTTAAGGTTTCTACCGTGGAGTCTACGTGGAAGTATTGATAGGTAAGGGAGGATGATAGAGGTCATTTGAGGATAAGACTAGATGCTGCAGAATCTATAACACTTGAACTATTGCTAACCTACAACTTTGCTATTATGATTTATGTAATGATAGAACAAGAGCATAGGCCTGTAATGGGGGAGTGAGTGAAATTCAACCCCCCTTTGAATTTCCAGGGGTTTAATTTAATTTCCTCTGGTGTGTAGAAGTATTTAGACAGCCATAAAACCAGACAATATTAAGAGCTGAGGAGGCAACTGTTGCACATGAATAGACCCTTGTTTGCACATGTTTATAAACATGCATATACAAAAAATAAACACAAAAATCCACATTGTACTCATAATTAAATTAGAGAGATATTCAGTGTTCAGATTCCCACAGTGTGCATTTGTAGGCATGAATGAAAAAGTTCATTTTTTCTGGATGTGCTCATCTTCTTTTTTCCTTCCTCTCTTTCTTTATTAGGCCCTTTGAAGCCTCCTAGTGTAGGAGTATCCAAAGCATAAAAAGCAGGATTGCATTAATTGGAGGGTCATAACATTGTTGTCTCTGGTTAATTTGGGTTGGGTAGAAAAAAAATCTCACAGAGTAGAATTGCTATCAGGAATTGATCTCTGGGTAGACATGGGGTGTCTCTCCAAACCAAGTAGGTTGCAAGGTCTCTTAGTTCTTCTACACTATGATGCTTAGAGACACAGTAGTCTCTTGTTGAGAATACAGATACCCCCATCATCTCCAAAGACAAAAGCTGATTGGGTTGGAGGGGGCAGTAAGAGACCCACATGAAGACAGGGAGAACTCTGGAGGGGAGGGAAGGCTCATCTGGTGTTGTGCACCAGAGGAAATCCTCTGTGAGAAGTCAGTAGACTGTCTTTACGCACTCCTGAATTTCATTCATTTTTCTGAGTTCTCTCATGAGTCTCACTGGTTTAGTTGCTTTTTTCTAGAATTCCTGGGACACATTTCAGACTGTTCTTTCTTAATTTCCTCAAACAGGCGGTTACATTTTCTTGTTTATTTAATCTTTGTTTCTCCATCTCAGGATAGTTTTTTCCCTCTGTAGCTGTTCAGCTATGCACAAGGACAGAGGATTACTCAGACTTCCTGGAAAGCCTCGTGTTTGTTTTAGACAAAAGTAGTCAGGAAGTTCCTCAGCTCTTCCAGCAGAACTGTACTGACAGCAGCCTTCTACTCCTCCAACTGCAGTCACTGCATTTTTGGAAGAGGAGCTAAAATCATTTTTAGTCCAATACTAAACCCAGCTTATGTCAATGTTGTTCCATATCTTTCAAATGCTATGACTATTCTTGAGATCTTCCACACCTCAATTAATAGAAAAAATATTTCCTTGCTCACTGCGAGGACAATGTGACAGTCAGGCTTTTTGGTGTTACCACTGAGCCTCCCATCTTCAGTCTAACATGTTTCAGCTTCAGGGGCATATTTGACCCTTTAGCAGCTCATCTGCCTCTTCCTCACACAGGCTTTCGGTCTTACTCAGTTGATGAGGGTTCGCTCTGCTTCAGCCACTTTCTGCAAGGCACAGACTCAAGCAGCTAAATGTATGTACATTACAGGAGATAAAAGAAGGGGAAGAAACCCAAACACAAACAGCTCGGTGCATTTTAGCATACATATAACTTGATGCTTTATACTTCTCTCACAGCCCTCTATGAGCAGAAATGTGCTAGTACAAGTAAGTGAGTAGTGAGAGACTATTATGTGTGGTCTGTGTGTAGAGTTTTAATTCTTAGAACAGCCATCATGCTCTGGTATTGGCAGCTCCTTCCTGCTTTTGCACCTCCAAGCCCTCACACCTACATGATGAGATGTCCGTGGGAGGGAGGCTTGCAAGCTGTTGAATTCAGATGTTGCCTTGTAAGTGATAACTCTCTGTAAGCAAGGCCAGCCGCTACCAATGTGGGAGTGCTACTGATGTGGCTAAATTAGTTTAGAGACCACTGGTGTGTGAGAGCACTTATAGACTGTCTTTAATCAATAAAAATTCCATTGACAACTTAGCTTCAGCCACTGTCAGTTGTAGAACACTTTAAAAATTGATTGTGAGGACTCCACGGAAAGGGCCTGTACTGACTTGGTTTCCATGAACTGGTCAAATATTGCTGTTGTAGATGAAATCATTTTGCAACCAACTCTTTAGTTTGCAGCCTGTGTATGCATTCTCTCTCCAGGAAAAAAAAGCAGGAGGGGAAGAAGCCGTTTTGGCTGAGGCCTGCACTCAGTTTGAACAGCTGGATGTGGGGATGTGATAGACTGTAAGCTGTCACGTTTCTGGCAGCCCTGAACCTCACCAGGGGCTTGTGCATCTGAAGAAACAGGGCAAACTTCAAAATGGACTCTAATGATTTCCCTGAAACAAAACAAAACAAAATAAAACCACAAAAATGCCTCTTCTAGAGGAATCATTGCTCTTGAGGCAGGTGAATATTGCTATCAAACAACTTTTGGTGGAACCTAATCCAAACACTTCGGGGCTGAATTGCTTTCAAAATTGCGAAGACTTTGTATGGTTGCTCTTTGGCAGTCACTCACAAATGTGTGTTCTTTAGATTCACCACTAATTTATTTGGGTCTTTTCCTCCACAGAAAGGAGGATGCTGACAGAAGACAAAGCAAGAAAAAATAACTTTGCATTCAGCATAATGGATTCAGTTCAGACAGTACTGGAAGAGTGAGGTTTGTTTCTCTTTGTTGTACTGGCATGCCAGGAAAGCCTGCTTTACAAACAGGTGGGACTAGGGAGAATATAAGTGTAATTTATCATTACTGTGGCTTTATTGTATCAGGAAACTCAGTAACTTTGTTTTGCAAGTGGTTGCCGATAATTCTAGATCCCTGTCTTTTCTCTTTGAAAGCAGATCTTGGAAATTTGTTCCAGTGTGTCATGAAAGACTGAGTTATACTGAAACTGTAGTTTACTGCCTCTGACAAAATATTAGTCAAGGCTGAAATGATGAGAGCTGGTAGCACTAAATGTGCTGTGCTTTTCAGTGCTCGAAGGTCATCAAAACTGGGTCATAACTGGAGCTCATGTAGAGCTTTCCTGGCTCACAGCACATGAAGGCAAATTCAGACTTTACTTGGCAGGTGTCTTTAACATTGAACCTGCAGGCTTTAGATTGTAGGTGTCATTTAAAGAAAATAATCCTGAATGATTATTGCAGCCAATAAAATGTGTACATGTACCCTGTCTTTATGAAATATTGGTCCTAAATGATAGTAATTTATAACTATTTCAAAACTGGATCTAAGCCCCACTAATATGTTCACAAAGCTTATGAAAACTGTAGCCAGTTAACACTTTACTTGCTTGAGGGAGGAAAAAATAAAAGCTCGTTTCAACCTTTTAGTGCTAAATGTGTAGCATTCCTTTTGTTGGACAAGTTCTAAATCTTTCTAATGTAAGACATTATAACTTTTTTTTTTTTCTTTTTTATGCATGACGTCTTTCTCTAGTTCAGCTTTTTAGCTTTAATGATTCTGAAATTTGGAGATTATTATTATTTTAGATCCTTAATCAGAAAATGGCCAGATATTAGCATTCAAAGCATGACAGTAATTTTGTAGTAACAGGAAAATGATGGTCAGACCAAGCAAGGACATACTGTAGTAGGAAACAGATTACATCCTTGAGGGAAATACACAGTGGCTGTGAGTGCCTATATTTTGCTGTACTGCTTCTATTTCTTGCATACATGATGTTTAAGAGCTCAGAAGCCAGTTATGTGCAGGCACTCTCAAGCTTTGGTCTGTCTTTTTTATGATGGCTAATACTATCTCCTTTTTTGAGAATTGTGTGCACGTGTGCAAAAGAGGAGAGGAAAGGGTGCTGAGTAGGACAGGAGAAAGTCTGCTAGCTCCTTTCACATGAGCCAGTTCGCAGTCAAACACTGGAGGGTTACAACGTCATATCTACTAGCATGGATTGGATTCAAACAAGCAGACCAGAGATTATTTTTTTTTCCATTATTAGTTCGTTTAATTCTTGCATCCTCTTGTTCCTAGACTTGGTTGTATTTGTCACACATGCTTGTGGCTAAATGAATATGTACAAAGTGTACAACAGTTGTTTAGCAGCTGAGCGGTTGGTTATGAAAATTGCCTGCTGGAAACATTTTCTATCTAGACAACTCTGCTTTTGCCATGTTTTTGGGAGTTTTCTTTTCTCCACACAGCCTCCATGTACCCCTAGTTTAATTCTCAGTAAGTTATCCTGCTAATAGGTATCCACTCAGTTTGTAAGAACCAATTTATTTATTGTACTCGTAAATCAATAAGGATAGATTGTTCAATAAATCTTGTGGTCACCCATTCTGTAGCTTAGTTGCCTAACTGACAGTAAAGTGAGCCTCTTCCTTACCTGAATGTATGTTTAATATTTTTTGAAGTTATTAGTGTATTGCCATTGCCTTCCTTAGGCATGACTTTTTTCCACACACTGTTTGTGACTATTTCTGCAAATAACAGAAGCTCAGTGTTTCCATGAGTAGTAACCACTCATCTTCAAGTTCCTGGAAAAATAGCCATAGGGGAATAAAGGAAGCCAGAACAAAGTACAGCTGGGAATGCATGAGTATGTTGTTCTGCTATTCTTAGGATTTCACATAGTCTTATGCTTTTTAAGACAGAACAAACTTAATTATGCAGAAGGACAATGGTAAATGCCTAATAGCTTTGATGATGGAAGCACGATCTTCCTCAGTTCAAACTTCAAGTGATTTGTTGGGCTTATAATTGAACTATGATTTAATTTGTTTCTTTCAAAGGCTAAGGTAGTGAAAGAGGAATTGCTGAATGCTTTACTTGTAATGGATAGTCTTAAACTTCCTGGAAAGTCTTCGAGACCCAGCAGTTCAGTACTAATAGGGACAGCTATGTGTTTTATAATCTTTGTAAGGTGCTATGCCAATCTAGGGTAAAAAAGATTCATCACAGTGGATCTCAAGGAGTGGCAGTCTAAGTCTTCCTTTTCCAGTAGAGGCTCTGTAGTGTTTCCTTAATAGCAATTCACCTCAGGAGACTCCATTCCGTAGATTTGAACTTCAGGCTTGTGAAACTTGCTGTATCAATAACCTTCAGGGTAAGCACAGAATAAGATTTCTCCTACTGCTCTTTTCTGTTTCTGGTCAGGGGAGATCATCCAGTAATGCAAAAAGATAGTTAACGCCCCATGGCTCAGATGGCTTAGCTAATGAGTACCATTTGTGATGTCTGTGTCAGGTCTCTGAGCAATAGAATGAATTAGTTTAGAGTCATTATAAAAACCCTTTGTAAGGAAGAGATTATTTTGAATTACCACCATTAGGGCCGAACTATCGATTAAGGAGGATAAGGTTTTTTATGCCATAACCTCGTATTTATAACAAGGAATGTGGCACTTCTAAGCTGGGAAGGGGGGGGGTGTGTGCCATGCTTGTTCCTAATACTCATTCAAATGTTGCAAAAAAACTCTGTGTTTAACTTTATTTGGAGGGGTGGGCAGCTGGTGAAATGTGCCTAATTCTAACATTTAAGATTAATTTCCTTCTAGATTTGCTTTCTTTGTGCTTTACTCTGTCAGGTAAGGTGCAAGGACTAGATTTTTCAAAACCTTTGGTGAGCTCCAAGAGATTCTGCCGTCCTTTTCTGTGTGAAGCAGAATTTTGGGAAATTAAGAATTTCCCAGAATTAAGCAGTTGCTTAATTCTGCCTAAAATAATGTTTTACTACTTCCTGCAGTTATTAAGCTCTGTCTTCATTTTTGCCCTGTGAATCTCCAGTTCTCTTGGAAATTTATCTGACGCACTTCTTTCTTCTTGGACTATTCTGTCACAGACATTATGCTGTCAAACAGCTGATTTGATTAGTAGGGGGAAAGAGCAACTCTAAATTTACTGTGTGGGCTTTTTAACAGAGCCTTGCCAGCCTACTCTTGTGCAACTAAGACATTTGATTTGTTCTGCTGCTCAATGGAGCTGCCTTATCTTTACTGTGTTTGACATTTAACAGTTTGGTTGAATTTACCCAAAAGAGAAAAAAAAAAAAAAACAACTAAAATAGATTTTCCTGCTAAATTAAAACACAGCTTTAGCTGGAACAAGTCATTGTGAAGATGTAGCAGCCACTACTACTTGCACTGCTAAGGAGAACAAGCAGCAGAGACCACAGATATTCAGGTACAGAAAAAGAAGTGGAATGACATGTTACCCTTGCTGAGTTCACCAATGATGGCCAAATCTAGAGTGGGCATGAAATGACATTTGCTGATTTGGAGAGTCATCTGGCATGACAAGAGCAACTGAGAGAACTGCACTGAGCTGAACTCAGAGCCTTGCAGTGATGCTGCCTCTTAGCTGGAGGTGTTGGGGTGTGTTCTCCTGAATTGCTGCATGTTTTCATTTGTTCATGTTCCACATGCCTCTGACCAAGTAGGCCAAAAACAAAGATGAAAAAGTATGGCCCTTGCCCCTGAGCAGTATTGTCTTTAATTTTTCTTTTTTTAATTTTTAAAACTCACTTTATTCTCAGTTACATGAAATCTTTCCAAGAGGTGCTATGTCTGACTTTATAGCTATCCTACTGTCTAAGCACAACAGTATCTGAGGGGTGCAATAATTACACTGTCCCTGAAGTACAGACAAATGGCATAGGGTTCTTCTGGAGTCAAAATAAATGCTGGCCAAATGTAGTACCAGCATAAAGCAGCTTCACATGTCTCAAACATATTTTCTATTATGTTATATTTGTTGTCATTTGGGCCTTTATGATCCACTTTAAAACAGGGTGAATGTATTTTCAGATGGCTGTTAAAATTTCATGAGAACTTTTTCATGTTGGTTTATTATCAGAGAAGTTTTCTTTTTGGGCCCCCTCTTGCCAAGGAGATAAGGAATTCCTAAATCCCTTTTCCATCTTTATGACAGTTGTTTGCATCACCAATTCTAAGGGTTTCCTACCCTTTAGAAGAACATTTCTTATTATTTCCGTGACTTGAACTTCGAGCTTAGTTGTATTCGGCATATTTACAATTATGACAAAACACTTGTATAGCATTTTGAAGTAAAGATGAAGGTTTTGCATTTCTAGAGAAACATTTTCTGTGTGTTTTACTTCGTATCCAGTAACTGGAGTTATCTGAGCAAAGAACAAAACTATCAGTTTGATGCTTACTTTTTTCCATCAAAACCAATTGTATCTGCTTTTGAGCAAAGCACTATTGTTTTTCTGTTTTCCAACAAAAAAAAACCCCACATTTTTCTTAAGTTAAAAATCTGGGTTTTTTTCACTTTTTTGACAAAAAGCCATAGCAAATCTAGATGATGCAACTTGTGGGGTTTTGCTTAGCCAAGGATAGAGGATAGAGGTAGAAAAGGAAGTAACATTATTTGTCCATCATTCTAAGAAAGGTAAGGTTAGGTTCAAGAATAACAGGTTCAATAGGGGCTGTCTTAGTCGTATATCCCTCCTTATCTGTTCGGACACCACAAGTGTTCCTGTTTCTTGAGCAAATATGAATATTAATGTCATGTCATGATTTGCTTATATAGCATAAGAATGTAGAGTACTATCCTTAAAGGAACCTGACATTAAGCCTACATGTTTTAAAGAATGAAGTCTTCTGGAGGTTTGGGCACTGTTCCAAGGGGCTTCAGTAATTTCATATAACGTATTACGCCAACACTACCACCTACAGGAGTTGAGCAAAAGGGATATAGCACTTTACAAAGTGCAAAATAGAACAGAAATCAAGGCTCTGTCAGTATGGTCCAATCTTATTCAAAATCCAGGATTTTGGGGTGAATCCTTAGCTTTATCAGGAACTGTTAGGATGCAGTTATTGCCTCATGAATCCAAATGTTTCTATGGAGAGCCATACTTTGAGAAAGGCATCTGTTGTTGTGTTGTTACTTGGTGTGATAGAAATTTCCACACTCTTGTTCTTCAGATTTTAAGTCTAAGCATGTCTGATTTAAAGTAAAACCTCACAAACATTCTTACATCACAGGCGCATCTGCATAAAACCTTGGCTTAGGGTAATGTGCACTTTACTATTTTTGGTTTATGTATAGGTGTACGACAGTACTGGTATTTTCGCCAGTGTGCTAGTTGTATTACTTTCACAGATGTTGTATATGTCTCATTGCTGTTTAGTAAGCTTCTGTTAAGCCAGCGCAAACAGAAATGTCTGAAAATAGACAAAGAGATGAAGGGGATTTAAAAGAAAATGCGTCATTGCTTGTAGTATCTTTCAGTCATCCTGGACTTTGAGGGATTCTGTTTCCAGTCACCCACTATCATTGCTTACACTATTTCAAATTGTTTAGCTGAAGAAAGGAAATGGTGAAGCTGTAGCTTTGCAGAATATTTACAGTGAGTGAATGGCAAGTTATATTTCCTCACTTTATCACTTTCTTGTTGGCCATTGCCAAGCTGAGAGAGGTGACCCATAAATAGCAGACAAGTATAAATTTGCATCTTTAAAAGAAAGGAGTGGTAAATGTTCTTGTCTTCGGCAGTAATGCACTTAAAATTGTGTTCCAGCTCAGTGAATTTCAGTGAAGCTTAGCTAGAGAAAAGTGCTAGGCATAATATGTAAAAGCCAAGGTTGCTTATCACCCTGTGGAATCTACTTTTCAACAAAATGCACCAAATGGCAATTAGATCATCCCCATCAAAATTAACAATGAGAAATAAATGTATTGAGAGTTGCTGTAGTGGCTCCTATTCTGTGTCATCACATATCCTTTGGGGCATTTTAATTTCCTCCATCAGCTAGCAAAACTCAAGTTTCTGAGGTGATACCCTTGAGATTTGCTGCAAATGCTCACTGTGTGAGAGTGTATTTAGATCCTTTGAACTTGCTAGGAGTTTCATTCTTGTTTTTAAAAGAAAACTTCAGGCTCAGTCCATTGATGGTGTAATCTCTGGAGGTAGACTTCCCAGCATTTGTCTGGACTAGGAGAACATGTAGGACAGGGTTCCTGGTTATTGTGGTGACCGTGGGGCAGAGAGGACAACCCAAGGACCTTTACTGCCTCAGTGATTGCTGTAGGTGGCTGCACTTCCCAGTGGCTGGGACATTTTTAGTGTAGGCACTGCTCAGAAAGAACATTCTCCATTTAGTAAAACGAAGTTAAAGGCACCCAGGAAAACAGGGCAAGAGGCAATTGATTTGAATATTGAATCCACAACTTCACTTCTTTATTTTCTTCAGCTCTTCTGCACTAATGATGCTGCTTTCAGATATGTTTTATAATTAAGAAGGTAGAATTGTAAGAGCTTTTTAACCTTTTTATCAAGTGGACTGTGGAAGGAGGCAGTAAAAATCTGCTTGTGGAGGAGCTGGGCAGCAAGACTCGGAGGCTAAACTGAGACACAGTCAAAACTCATAATAAAACATTGAAATAGAGAAGTAAAACTGACTTGCCCAGAATTTTTCAGCAATACTTCCTGTCAGCTCTGAGAAGAGCATTGTTACTAAGTGATAGAATATAAGGTTACTGATGGTCCTTGTATCTCTAAAAGGAGCCTTGAATAGCTGCAGTTAGCTGCAGGATGTTATATAACCTGGCTTTCGCCCTACACATAAATTTATTGCTGTGAGATAACTGAGGAGTTCCTGGGAGGCTCTCCTGTGAGCTCTCAATGATAGATTTTGGGAAGCTTGTATTAATTAGAATTTTAGAATTTCAGAAAAAAACAGACCAGAAAAAAACCAAAAAAACCTCCCAAGCAAAAACCAAACAACCAAAACTCAAAGGCGTGAAAGAGAAAGAAAACCACTGAAACAGTCATGTCTACGAAGTCAGACATCAAAAAGGTCACAGTTCTTGGTGCTTCCCCAGTGTCTGTTGGGTGTTTAGCCCCTGTATTTTCACAATCTTCTCTATATTAAACCTCGTAGACCACTTAAGACTCTTAAAATGAACAGTGCCAGTGTGAATTTATCTGTCCTTGGTGTTGGAGGTTACGCTTCAGGTTGACACATTATTTTATAATAGAACATGGATTGAAAAGTTCCAATATGAAAAAGTTAAAAAACAATATGTTTACTCAAAATAATTAAAACTGAACAGTGGAATAATAATTATAACCTTGGAAAGTCATCATGAAAGTTCCATTCTCTGAAAATGTTCTCCTTTGCTTTTACTCATGATAGAGAAAGTATGGCTTTTTACGCAGGTGGATAACTAACTTCTCTTGGATGTTTGGCCAAACAGTGCATTGCAAGTCTGAAATACCCACATGCAGACATTATACAGTGCATAAAAATATTAATATATTTTCTATATGTTATATTTGAAAGTAGTAACTTAGGGAAATGTTTATATTGGTATTTTACAAGTTTGCAAAGCACACAAGGATCCTTGTATTTATGTCAGTAATTATACAAACAGTATGTTTTGCGTTGAGGAAGGCAGCTGACTTGTTCTGCTTCTGGTCAGATGTTTGCAGAATCAAGGCTGAGTAAGCTTTTTGGTTTTTTTCTTGTGTATTCACATAATTACAGTAGGTGAAAGCATGGGACACCATCTCTATGGATACTTCATCTCTTCCTAAAAAAATACTGAAGTACAGTTTTCAATCCTTCTCCAACTACCTTTGTTTAGATTGTAAGAATGAGTTAGTCAAAGACATGTTTTCTTTGAGTTCTTTAAACTGTCTTTAAAATCCAGTCAAACCATACCCCTTACTCAACACGTTGTGCGCTATTAAGACTGTTAGCAAGTCTAAATGCATTATATTTATTTAATTGACCTCTAAACTTGCACTTTGTAGGTAGGACCTTACAAAATATTGTTTTCTTTCTATGCTGATGAAAAAATTCATCTGTGGGCCAGCCTTAATGCCCCAGCACAATTTTGCAGGTGGATCTCATCAACTAGACTGGGACCTCACAAGGACTCCGAACAGAGTTGACAGACTGCGGAGGGAAAGCCAGTGACCCTTTTAGAAGACTCATTACACTGAAGTAATCCTAAAAGTGACACTGCTGCTGGCCATTCTTGTACTGCTTTTTCTTTTCAGGCCCGCCTTTTTGCTAAACAGTACCAGAACTTTGAATTGGCTTGCTAATGATGGACAAAATCAGTCAGGGGAAGTCTGAGTGAAAGTCTGAGGGATAGTTATGCATTTTTCGTGTATATACTAAGGAAGTGTTCCTGGAAAGGGATTGGTAACAAAAAATGCAGGCACTTTCTCAGAAACATAAGCTCCAAATTGTTCATAGGGCACAAGTCTGGTTCAAGAACTGACTCTAAACTCTGAATTTAGAAAGTAATCTAATTCTCCAGCAGCTTACGTGACTTCATCTCCAAGGCCTGCTGTTTCTTTGTAAAGCTTCGCCTAATATAGGTGAACAGAGGAATATCAACTTTTGCTACGTATTCCCAGCAGGAACTACTTTCATACCAACAGTTAGCATTGTCATTAATGAAGTAATGTCACACATGACCTAGTGAGCACAAGGTAAGACCCTGTCATGCATCTGATCCACAGAAACGGTCTGTGTGCAGGTCCAGTCCAGTTTCTCAACAACCATCAGTAAGTGAAAGACAGCTGGAGCAGTTTGGCCCTACCTGGGTAGAAGTTAGGGGACCCTTGACTTGCTACGACTAAAAGCCTCCATGTGGTGAATTATTAACCAGCTGCTGGTGTGTGGTACGTTATGCACACGACAGAGATCTGATAAATCTTTGGCTTGAATTTTGTGTGTGACAATGCAAAAGGTTCAAGTGCTTGAAGAAACACTTAAAAGGTGGGTCCTGACCACTACATCTGGTTTCACCAAGTTACTGAGTTTTGATAGCTTCAGTTATAAGTTGTGAATGGTACTAACAAGTGTGGATTCAGTGAGGATGTTGTCTCCCGCCAGCTTTACATTGCTGTCTCTGGGAGGCTGATTCCATCTACATGGTTAAGTTAATTCCTAATTTAGACAAAACTGAGATGAGGCAGCCTTTGTGAGGTTAAATGGTGTAAACAGTAACACTGTGTGGTTTTTAAATAATATATATATACTGACTGTGGTGCTGTACATGGCAATTAGCAAGATCTTTAGCACTGTTTATCTGTTGATGCTGAGAGAATGCAGAAAGTATTGGTAGAATTTGGTGGTTTGGAATAGTACTAATTTGCCTGTTGCTCATTATTGCAGCTCATAAAGTTGTTGATTTGCATACTGGATACTTTTCTGATTTGTATATTAAGGTTATTTCATTTCCTGTTATGGTTGTAGTGCAATTACCTTTATATACTGAAGAATACCAAGTCCTCTGAAAAAAAGGCTGAAAGGCATTCCAAAGGTATTTTGGAAAAGTAGGGTTCAGGTAACATTTTACAGTTACTCTGTTTTCTTCTCTTATTCTGAACTAGCTCCTCTTCTGTGAACAAGCTGAGACAAGAGAGGCAAGAAGACAGAATTCAACCTCCACTTTTTCAAACTTGCAGTACCTTACTTTCCTTGTCATCCAAGATGGACATCGTGAAAGGAACTGAGACTGGAAAAATTTTCAATGAAAATACATTCTCCTGTTGTAACACCCCACAAAGTGGTGATGGTGACACTACAAACTAATGGGGGAAAATGGTAATCTTCTAAAAAATCAAGCATTTTCAATCACTCATGGTGATTTTTCTGTCTTAAATCTTAGAAACCAGATGAAGCAATACAGCCTTGCTCAGTTTCTGTAGTGTCTCTTTGAAACTGAAATAACAAAGTCATTGGAAAATGCTGTTAAGGGGAAATGGTCTTGATTGTGGCTAAAGTTAATATGAGAAAACATATTAAAACCAAGTGGAAGCTTGTTATGTTATAAGCCTGAGGCTGAGGATTTTCTACATCTGGGAGATGGCGTGAAGAGGGCAAGAGAAAAATAATAGCCTGTGTATCTGTGAAGCTTCTTCGGGGTTTCATTCTCCCAGACACCTTGTTGGTGCCAGAGGCACCAATTTTCTCCTCTCCATTTCACCAGGCCATTCCTGTAAGTATGTCTGGGTTGCCCAGTTCTGGGGGAGAAAGCAAGCTAAAATGCAACTACAAGATGCTGAGACTAGATGATGATCCTGCAAACTAAGCCATAATTATTTAGAAATTATTGAGTCAGCTGCAGGAGAAACAGCCCAGTGAAGCTGCTCATGGCTGTTCACCAGATACCTGGAAGTGTAGCTGGGAGCAGAGCAGCGGTCCTGGCCCTGGCAGGTGGTTTGTGGCTTGAATACAAAGAGAGCTGGTTTACTTTTTCCACTTTTGAGCTGTGGAGTGCTGAGTGTAACACTGCCAGCCTGGCTTGAACCAAGTAATGATAGCTGTAAACTGAGAGATCTGACTTGGTACAAAACCTGTGCTTGCCTTCGCAGTCAGTTAATTTCTTTATTAGTCACACAGGGCTGGATTGCTCAGAGGAACCTTGTGGGGCGGTAAATAACAGGTACTTCATGATGCATGTTGGGTTCACCCTGAAAGATTTCTAGTGCCGTGGCCTTAATCCATCCTAACACATCAGGATGTGTATGAAGGTAAATTTACAACCCTACTCACTGCTGCAGGAGGAGGTTAAGGGCTCCGTACACTGCATAAAACTTCAGTAGCTGCACCTGTAAATAAGTGGCAAAGTGGGATTTTTCTGCTTAGGCTTCTGAGAAGA
Source organism: Cuculus canorus (assembly GCF_017976375.1). Taxonomy (NCBI): domain Eukaryota; kingdom Metazoa; phylum Chordata; class Aves; order Cuculiformes; family Cuculidae; genus Cuculus; species Cuculus canorus. The sequence continues at coordinate 115,762,905 of NC_071401.1, read as the reverse complement.
GCTGGACTTGTAGCTATGTTTCTGAACCGGAAGTTTAGAGTAATAAAATATGTCACACCTGCATATTTTACAGTCTTGACCTTTCCTGCTACCATCTAGCTTTTCTCACCTGCCCTGGCATTTTTCATCAAAAAAATAAACATTTAGTCTGTTGCAACTTCCTACCCTACCCAGAAGTGTGAAAGAAGCCTGAGTTTTCATGTGAAAACACATTGCACCTGTGGTAGGACAAGCGTGAGTGATGGTGGTGGTGCATGGAAGTGATGAGGTAATGTGGCTTATTGTGTATCTGCAGCAGTAGACAGCTTGTGAATTGTTATTGAAGATCCATCACCTGATTCCCAGCATTAGACAGGCTTGCTCTGTGCAAATAGCTGGCCATAAATAATTATTAATAGTAATCCACTGTAGCTACATAGTTCAGACATCAATATTAATGAAGTGAAACTAGCAGCAGCTATCCGTGTGAATTAAGTGTTGACCATGGCAGTTGATGTTTATCAGTTGTGAATACCAGTGAGGTCAGATGCATGCACACGAAAAAGATCTTTCTCAAACTGTTGCTTATGGCTTTTCCAGCTATCTCAGTTCTTTCTAAAGTTTACCTTCTCCCCCCATCCAGGTAGTAGGTAAAGTCATATGGATGGGTCTGCATAAGAGCTTGCACGCCACAAGTAGCTGCTTCTCCTCTTGGCAGATGATCAGTATCACCAAGACTGTGCTGTGGAGTGAGGCAAGAGTGTAGGGTGCTAGACCGGTGGGGCACAAATTGTGTATAAATTAGTCAAAGCATATTATTTTCTGGGTGTTTTAATTTGTGAAAAGGTAGATCTCAGTGTATTTGCAGTTCAAGAAGCATAGAGAATTCCTGTAATAAAGAGAGAAGTTTTCTAACCCTTTTTAAGCTAGGCAGTTTGTCAAAATACACAGCAGTTTGGGTAGAAAGAAAGAATTATGTTAGGAGTCAGGCATTTCCTTGCATGTAATCCTGATTACTTACCAAAAATATTCATGGTGATTTTGTTCATAATTGAGTCTCTTTTCTAGCCAGCCCTTATCAGGAGTGTGGGGTTTTTTTTCTCCCCATAGGATTTTCTCAGGGCCACATTTCCTGAGTGTGTGCTGGCTGTCTTCCTGAGGACTGGAGGCAGTCATGGCTTGGGTCTCAGGCTATGTTTCTGTTGCTGCTGCAGGGAGCAGAAGGAGAAGTAGTGGTGAAGATTTAGAAATGGGGATAGGAGCTGTATATTTCTTACTTCCTCATGTAAATCATGTAACTTTATGGATTCCTGCTGCTTTGTTCTCTGCTCCCCTTGGAATTTTGCTGTTTCACTTTCTACCCTCTTGTGTGAGCCAAGTTCAGCTTTGTCTCAGGCGGTGGTGGACACTATAGATCGTGTTATGGCTACATGAGCACAGTAAGAGGAATCTTAAGTGGGGGGTGAGGCACTTGGTGAACTATGTTGCAGCCCTTCAAAAGAAGGTACTTAGTTCTATGGAACAGCAGCCCAACAGAATCACCTCACCCAGAGAAAGCAGATGCAACAAAAAAAAGGAATGAAAAAAAAGGACATTGAGAAACTTGTCCAACAGATGGTCTTTTAATCAAATAAGTGGATGATTTTCACAGGTTAACTGTTTGTGTGAATGAGCGTGTGACTGTATGGTGTGAAGAACTACTGATGTTTGCATCCTGGTAGAACAGAGGCAGCTAAGGTTCCAGGGGCCCGGGGAGTTGTATTTTGCTGTCCTTCATCTGAAGCTACCTAACCGGTCATTAAGCATATAGATGCTTTTGTTTCAAAAGCATCCATTTGCATCATCAGTTGCTGGCACTATCTCCATTTTCCGATTGCAAGTGTGTTGAACTAATATGAAATTCAGCCCTTCAAGAAGTATTGCACTGTGCAGTGACTTACCAGTGTGTTGATGTTTTCCTTTTTCCCATGGCGAAATTCTAGAAACAAATTGAGAGTAAACAGCACCACCACCTACCCAAGTTTCCTACTGAAATTTGGATTAAATCCTCATTCTTAGAAATTCTCTTTCCCAGGATCTCTTGTTTCCTCTGTGGAGAGACTGAGAAGTTGGAAAGGATGCTCTTTCAAGCTTGTCCCTGTACCAGAAAGCACCACTGCCTTCAGTCAGGCTAAATCTGGAAACCAGACAATGTCTGTATTTTTTAAAAGCACTGTATTTTTAAAAACTTGCAACATGAACCTGTGACAACACTGGGAATAGAAAAGCCTTGGAGGTGCAGAATATTTCTGGAGTGATTACTTCTGGGGGATTATATTCTGCCCTTATCCTTAAGGTAGAACTGCCTTCTTTGCTTAGGGGTGGTAGATTACCACCAGAAGCCAATATTGGCATGTTTCCTTTGTTAAATAGTGGCAGAAATACTCTTTGAGTTTCGAAGATTTCCCTTTCCTCACAAAAAATCAAACACAGACTGTGATCTCCTTAATCATCCTTGCTGTTGATCTTTAGAACATGGCTTTGAATGACACCATCAAAGGCATCATGGACAAAAGCCCAAGCCTCATTTCCTCACACAGAGGTTTTTTAGGCTGCATGATACAAAAAGTTAAAAGTCTGAAAGTATTTTAAGATACTCTCATTTCATTTGAATTGACTCAGTTATGGGAAAAGGCTTTTCATTTTATGAGAGTGATTCTAATTTCTATTTTAAGGATCAATTGAGCTTTTGAGACTTCAGCCCTTTTGGGGGAAAGCAGCAGGATATCATCGCCACAGGAAGCATCATTTGTGAGGGACCTTGGAAAAGCTTTGCATTTCCTATGACTGCAAATCATTAGTCCACCTTAAGTAAATAACCTGTTACATTTATAGTTTCCCAGTTTTAGCAGAGAGTCAGATACATTGGGACACACCTGTATTTCAGGCTGGAATTTCCCATGCAGACCTGTAGCCAAATCCCATAGCTTATGAAGCGCAGGACAGGAGCCAGTGTGGTACAGAAAGGGAGGGTCTTTCTGTTCATCTCATCCTGGGACAGCATGGAGATTGCATCAGTTCTTGGCGTATTTTAAAGCATCCAAAAAGTGAATTATACCTCACATCAGTTGGAAGACTACCCTGTATTCAACTCTCAAATACTCCATGCTCTAACTGTTCTCCATGTCCTACTCCAGCCTATGAGAAGTGCCTCTCTTCTTAGGGAGAAGCTTTGTTGTTTTCATACTGTTTGAGGATCCCTCTGTATCAGGAATTCTTTCCTTGTGCTAAGACATAGAAGTTGCACTGAATAGGAAGAATGTGGGGTTAGGGTCTGATCCTCAGGTACAGTTATAATCTGTAGTTCTCTGAGTAGGTGTCTCAACCATTATGCAGTGCATTGTAATCAATGACAATTTCATGTCCTTAATGACACACCCCCATTACTCTTCCTAAAGTTTAATATGTTCTTCATTTGATTATTTTAACATTATAGAATTATTTTTTCAATAAAAAGAATGGGAATTTAACCAAGTAATGGTTGAATTTTGAGAGCTTGCTTGATGTTTGGATGATCTGGCTTTTTTTGATGTCTTTTGCTTTGGGCTATTTACAAGTGGCTGCAAGAACTCAGGATTCAGCCAATTGTTTCCCCCTGCCTTAATCTTCTTTCTGAACATTTCAATTAACATTTGTCTGAACTGATTTTTCATTGTGAATTGTTTGAAATGAGTCTGCTCAGTCCTGCAGCCTTGCAAATCACTTTCATTTGGAACCAAAATTGTGTAAGAGCTGTCCAGAGAATGCAAGAGCAAACAAGTGGGACACCCTTTCCTTCTGCACACTCCCAGGCTGAGTTGGGTGTTAGCTGCCAAAGCATGTAATTCTAAGAACCTATAGAAACAGTCAAAGACTTAACTCTCCAGTTTGATTCCAACCCTGCTAATAGCAGACTCTGGCATTAATGCCACATGTTGTGATGCTAAAGAATTTGCTCAAGAGCTGCATTTCCCTGCACTGACCCCTAAAATATTCACTAGAGCTCCCATCTGCTTCCTGCTGTTCTTACTTAACATTGTCTGAGGGAGCATGGAGATGAGCTTCCATCTCCTTGCCAGCTCTTGAAATCTGTTAGAGGAGACATGTGGAGAAATATATGGGTTGCATCTTGTAGTTCCATTCTCATACACTGAATCAAGAAAGGTCTTTATATATGTGGAAAAGCCTGAAAAAATCCCACCATTAAATTATTAACTGAGATTTCCCTTTGCAGCTATGTAAAAGGAGTGCTTAGGTTCTGCATGACGTCCCTGGATATGTAATTAAATTATAAATTGTATGCTCTCCAGTTCTCTTTAAGGAGTGCATGCTTGGGAACAATTAAGGGTAGTGCAGAATATTTCTAAGCTTTACTAGTAAGTTTGGGAGCACTGTAGGCACACTCCAAATAGCTTTCCATTACCATGCTATGCATGTTTGATGCAGCAGCATGGAACACTGCAAAGTTTAATTGAACTTGGATTTTAGGTCTGTTACTTACTCTGTCATGTCTACAGTGATAAGGTTCTGAGCCAATTACCGTAAAGTTAGCAACATCATCTTGCTGCAGTCACTGAATGCATTCTCACCTTGAGAAAAGCTTGCCCAGAGGATATGTAATAGAGATTTATTAAACAAGCTTTCATCCATCTGGTCACAAACTCTAATAGCTGTGGTGTGGAGAAAGAAGGCTAATTACAAACTGATTTCATTTAGGATACAAGAAAGTGGGAGATCTGAAGTCTTAAAATTCCAGGACAACGTGTTCCTGCGAAGGCAGAAACTTGATCATCTGTTGTGCCCCATTTTACTCCTTACTAATCTCTCAAACTTATAAGGGACATTTTTAATCATGTAAAGTGTAATTTATAAGCATTTCACTGTGCCTTATTAATAGAAATTATTTAACAAAATATATTATTAAAAGTGTTCCTATGCAGTAGATTTTAACTTGTGCTTATCTTAGGTCTGCAGCTATATTATTCCATTACTGTAGGTGGGCTGATAGTCCTAGAAATATTAGTCTTGGTCTGCTTTGAAGTGCTTTGCATGCTGATGGACAATAATAATTGATTGCCATCCTCTAATTTTATTTCTTTTCATGAAAAAGACAAGCTTCAAAAGCAACTTTTAATAAATATATAGATAAATAAATAAAATCTTGTTTGTGCTGTGGCCTTCTATGGCACAATTGTAAGCTCTTTTCTATGTGGGCCTCCAGAGAGAGCACAGAACCAGAGGCTGTTTGATGTTGCATTTGAATAATGAACTCAAAAAGTGAAAATGTAAAGTTGCTTTTACAAACTTTGCTAGTAGCACTGTGATCCAGAAAAGGTTTGCCAGGGAAGAGGAACAGGGACTAGGAACCTTTCCTTTCAGTTCCACACGGACCTATAGGAGTACAATGTAAGTGTATTAACTGTTCCTTTTTGCTGGGCTTTTCCTTGTAAAGCAAATGCTGCCAACCACAAATTCCATGGGAAGTGTAGTGCTTGCAGCAGGCTGAAAGCCCAGGGATGTGGCTGAGTCACCATCTCTGAATGTGTATCAGGGACGACAAGGTGCTCAAGGATATGGTTGAGTAGTGGACAGGTATGGTTGGACTCGATGATCTCAGAGGTCTTTTCCAACCAAATGATTCTATTCTATCATTCTATGGAAGCCACTTTATGGGCCCTAAACTTCTTCCATTTCTGGATCTCTCTGCCTTTTAAAGAGCCCAAATGTGTTTTTAAGTGCAACTACCAACTCCAGGGCTGACAGCTTTTTCATAATCCAAGCACTATAACTTCAGGTGTTCTTTAGGCCACAGGAGGAGATGGTTTCATTCAACCTTTGGATTTTTCGTCTTAGAGAAGATAAAGAAAAGAAACTTAGAAAAAAATATAGTAGAACTGTTGTTGTTAACCAGAATATTTTCCAAGACTCATCAAAGTCCCTTTAAGACATGCCCAAACTTAGCAGAACCCTTTGGAATGTGCTTCATTGTGAGATCACAGTTTTATTGGAGTCTTTGTCCAAAAAATTAGATAAGCCAGAACAGTTCTTTTCCTTTGGTTTCCGTTAGATTGGTTTCCAGATTCCTTCACACAGATTGCTTCATTTGACAGGTTGCTTTGTGAGAAGCACTTGCTCCTGTAGGAGTCCAGCAGCAATGTGGGACCTTTCTGCAGGAAGAAAATAGGCGAAGTAGATGTTTTCTCTTACTTTGCCCCTGTCTTTTTTTTCCATAACAGATGAAGCAACACAGAAGTACAAGTTTAAGACATCACTTAAAAGGTAAACAAGCAGTAGTTGCACCTCCTTAAAAGGTATACTATTTTAAAGCTTTGAAGCTAGGCACTCCTGTAATTTGTGCATCAAAATGTTATGGTATGTTAGTTTCCACAGGGAGAAAGTATACAGTAGCCACCTAGTATGGCTCTAATGGAGAGAAGGAGGCATGAAGGGATATTTATGATGGTTGTTATGGGAAGGTGAGAGTGTGCAATTACCCCTATCGCTGCTCTAATGGATTGAGATTATATATGGCAACATACTGGAGCAGAGAAGATCAGAAATGTATTTGCTGGGAGGTTGATGGAAACACATGCAGAGAAAATTATTATCTCCAAACTCACTGACTAATCCAAGTGAGAAATCGTTGATATCTGTTTTAGTTAGAGCCGCTGTCAGGACAACCAGTACACTTGTGCTGTTCTCCAGTCAATAAAGTACAGGACATACCTCAGAAGAACAAGATCTTACCCTAGTATAAGCCAGGAACATCACTGTGGCCAGGAAGTAATTGAGATGGGGGAAGTTGTGCCTCCAGTAAAGTCAGTGGCAGAAGTTCCTTGGAAGAAGAATTTCTCATTTTGTGTACTCACTCCTGACTGCATCAGAGCTACCCCTTTTCTTGTCAGCTGCAGCAGGTAAACATGATTTAATGCCAAAGGTAAATAATTCTTAATGTTTCTGTACCATATTATCTAAATATTTTTCAGATGCTATTTCACTTGAAATAGATTTTTTAAAGCCTTTTGGGAACTCTCAGAAGCAACCTGCCTTTTATTTCAACTTCAAAAAATATGACTATGGTATGTTGGGGTAAAGAGAATCTGCTATACTTTCTTCATTGAGAATAACATTGCAAAGGGCTTAAAGGGATATATTACTGTGAGAGAGACTATCTTCATGCAATTAATGCTATTTAATAACTAGTTAAATTGGACATAAATATGTTGGGTAGGAGCAGGGAGAGGAGAGGAGCAGAGAGCCATGTTGGAAGGGGAGAGAATAGAGCCTGTAATGTGGTTAGCCACTGGTTCCAATTTAGAGAAAAGTTGCATCTTGTCTGGCTTTCTTCTGAAGCTGTAGGAAGGAAACCCCCAAACAGTCTACCAAGTTGCCAGTCCTGCTCCATAATAAAACCAGAAAATAAGTGACTGGTAGACCCTTGCACTGTAGTAAACTGGCCAGAGGGAAACACCACAAAGAACGGACATGCTAATCTAGAGAAAGATTTAACCAGTGCCTTTCAGATCTCATCTTCTTTGGGAGACCCACAGACAGTCCTGGAGACCATAGTCAGTTTCTACAATTTACAGAATGGGCTCTAGGGCTTATGTAACTGTAACTGCCTTATCTCTGCTCCAGCCACATTCATGCGATATACAAGGAAGTGTTCAGAATAAAGTTTTTTAGCGTTGATCCACATTGCTGGTGTGAGAGGCTGCACTATGTTTGGGGTCTCTTTGGGGCCCTTTTGCACTAGGGAGGACTGAATGGGGTCCTCCCCTTCTGAAAAAGTCTCATTGATACCTTTTCCTGAAATACACACTTTTAAATGTAGAATATTTAGCAGTGATATTATACTCATTTGCTTTTAAAGCTTTCTCTGCAAGTCTCTTACTGGCATTTATCCCCAAAAGATTTTAAAATTATATTGAGGAAACCAGCTTTAAACTTACTGGAAAAGTTTTACAGTTCATTTGATCTTTTTTGTTCAATTTTGGTATATGCCTATGTAAGCATAATCTTTTGGCTCCAAGATTAAAATACATTAATAGAAAACTGTCTTCACTAAAATATGTACAAGGACTCATGACCAATCCAATGCTGTACCCAATACTTGAGCTCATATTTTCCTGTTGAGGAAACCTTATTGGGAAAATAGGAAGGAACATTTTATTTTGGTATTTATGGTGGCAAAACATATTAGTGCATTTTTTTTGTCCTCAGATTTCTCTTAGGAAAAACCACGTTCCATAGCCGCCTCAGTAAGGGCCCTCTGTTATAAGTAATCCTGACACTTAAACAGCTAGTGTGATCTTATCACATGTATTTATGTAAAAAAAGACAATGCCTCCCTTGACATTCATATTGATATTCCTTTTGACTTCCACTGCCTCCCAAGAACAACTCATGCAGCCATGATGTGCCCTGAACCTATAGCAATATGCAGGAAAACAGAAAGTACTCTAACAATTAACTTCTTAGCTAAGTAAAATGTAAACTCATTAGTTTACGTTTACTTCTGAGAGAAGAACTGTATAGCCAGAAATAATGCCTGTAAGTTGAGAATGGTGTCTTCAGATCAGGAGGCTGAAATGTGACCTTTTTTTTTGCGTGAGGGGGTTTTGGGACACTGTCTGCTGAGGGAGGTCTGGCATCTAGACATAGTATTGTTTCTACTGCCCAAGAGCTTTCCTCTTATAGACTGTGTAACCTCAGTCTTGAACTTTGTTTATACCACAGGAGTCATATTCTCTATGACTCACAGAGCCTTTGGCAAACAAAGATATTTAGCCTTATTTAAAGGATAAAGAAGCTTCAGAGCAATGCTGAATTGAGAAGACTGTTAGCTGCACTGAGGTGAAAGCTTTGCGAGAAAGCTGCTCAGGTGGACCTCTGGTTAAAGACAGAGGATCTTAGATGTCATACAGCAGTGGTATGAAGTGAAGGAAAATAGAGGGAAAGCTTGAGCGGGTCATGTGAAAATTTATAAATAAAAATCTATGGGTGACCGCGCTGAAGAGAGAACCCAGATACCTCATCCTTCAACACTGAGCATCCACATCAGGCACCACGTCTCTGGGTCTAACCTGCCCTCAGAGGCCAGAGCACGAGTCTGAAGTCCCTCAGACTGTCTTTCCACTTCTCCAAGTCTCCTCCTTGTATGATACTCTATAGCCCAAACTGAATAACACAGAGCAGACTTTAAGTGTAAGAAACACCACTGATAAAAAATGCCTTGTGTCTTGTCCCCGCCCCAGATAGTAGAAACTCTAGAGAGTTCACAGGAAACCCAACATAAAGTATCTTCTATGTTCTTAAAGTCATTGTGCCATCATCTATGTGATTCAAGTCATAAATTTTGATCTGTAAAAAGCTGGTAATTTGCTATAATCAGTCTGTCCTGTAAACAGGGAGAAAAGAGGATGAAGGGAAAGTACTGAGGGGAGTGTAGATAAAAAGAAGTGCTGGGAGAACAGAGAGGAATGGAAAGCAATAAATCAGAAAGCACTACTGTATCATCTGAAGCACCCAAATCCTTGATTAAAGTTTGTTGCCGTCTAATGTGGAGGGAGAAGAGAGGACACTGGGAAACAGCTAGATGGTGAGGGACAGCCTGTGGTTTTCCTGGATGAGGTGTGTCTGTATGAATCACAGCCCACGGAGTTTGTGCCTGCTCAGCCACAGAACGACCCAGGGGAGGTTCCCCTTCCACCTTACTTTGGCCTAGGTGGTCCGTGGGGGCTTTCACAGAGCCATGTAGCTCAAGTCTCGTAACACAACCACCATGAATCCTAAGGAAGATCACCTATGGTACAGAAGGAGAGTTTTCACAAAGGGGGGACCACCAGGCAGGGAAGAGCTCTCCTTGGAGAAGGTGTTACAGTCCTTGATAGTTATCTTGCCCTTGGAAGCCCCCAGAAAGCAGACAGCTGGTGAGCCTTCTCTGCTAGCTGTGCCTGCAATATCCACACCTTCCTAAGCCTGTGAATATAATTTTGCCTTCAAATAAGTGTGAAGCATACAGAGGACTGTAAATCTTGGAGAGGGGAAACACAGACAGGGGACAAAGCAGGAGGTAAGAGACTGACAAAGATCATGTTAAGAAGTCTGTGTTAAAGATCTTGTGGATGTGTATATTGGAGGCATCCTAGTTCTGTGGAAGAAATGATGAGATGGGTCCGCTTTCCGTTGTATCTTGGCAATCTTTGAACCGATAGGAGATGTTTCAATTGAGCAGTGACCCAGAATTACTGTGACAGTTTAGCAAATCCTGCACTAAGTTCACTTCTCTTTTTACTTTTGCAAGAAAAATGCAGTAATGGCAATGTAGTCATATGAAAAAATGCTGCAATATCAATGTATTTTGGAATGGAATAGGTCTAGAATATGACTAACTCCAGATAGATCGGAATGGGTGTTAACTGTGAAGTTCACATGCTCATGCAGCCAATGAACAGAACATGACATTAGTACTACTGCTGTCAGATTAGTTTCAGCCTACCTTATCTTTTGATCCCTTCTCTGGTTCTTGTCGTGCTGTTGAATAATAAGCAATAAGTGGTTGACATCCGTTCCTATGCTTACTGTGCTTCATGCTGGTAAGCTTTTTCCACAGACAGGGAAAATAAAATCTCATGCTAACCAGGTCTTTAGTGGGGCCCTTTGGCAGGGTCCTGTAAGGCATAAGAGAAAGTAATTTATCTCACCAGAGATAAAGAGGTCGATTCTAAGTCACAGCAGTCGATTGAAGTGCTAGTTTATATTCACTTAGGATCTGGCTGTGAGACTTTTTTGGTTCTGTTATCTCGTATTTACACTAGCCTAATCTGGCTGAAAATCACCAAGGGTATGGGGGTTGGTACCCCACAGGGTCACTCTGACACCTATTTTGATTTTGTGCTTTCTTGTTGGGAAAAATGAACACATTCACAAGTGCAATAGAACAGAAAATTTAGAGCCACCTTTTGGCAAGAAAGCTGCTATTACCATAAAGCAACATGATTTATATGCCGATTCTTTTTGTTATTGGCATCTCTGAGCTGCAGTGGCATTATTTGAGCTGAGCATTTCCTGAGAACAGCATATAAATGCACATAACTACAACATTTTGTTCCTTTTAAGCAGGTTTTTAAAAGTTATTTTCTGTCTTGAGATGGGGAAAGCATTGTCAGTGCATGCATTTGTCTTTCGTCATACGCCAGATAAAATGTTCTTTTCTTCTCAGTAATTCAGTGACATAATTTCACAGTAGTTAACCAAAGCAATTATTTGTCTTTGAGGTCTAAAAAAAGAGACTGGAAATAAGGTTTGCTAGTGGGAGGAGATTCACTCATTTTCTTCTGAACTTTATAGAATAAGCCATGATTTTGCTATGTCCACGCTGGCTTGCTGAAATGCAGTTGGAGACTCCCCTGACCCTGCCTTCTACCTAAGACCCACAGGAACCATCACTTAAATGAGAAAAGGTAGTCTGCAGCACTGTCACTGAAGATACTGCAGCTCCTCATATCTAAATTAACTTTCAGTTCTTTTAGAAGTCCAGCTCAGAGGCTCTCATCTGGTTTATAAAACTCAATATGATTTGCATTCTTTTTTGACCACTCTCTGCTGATGGTACTGCAACAGCTGAGATCTGTTGATGTGTTCAAAGCTTACTGATATCCATTTCCTGGTCAATAACAACAAGGAGTTCTTGCCTCTGCTTTTCCCTAGTAAAAAATACCCTGAGCCTGTGCTGCTCATTGCTCATTTCAATCTCCAGCTCCCCTCTGAAGGGATAGTTTGGGTTCAGATGAGTATACTTGTGGCATGGAATTGTAAAGACCTTGAATGCAGCTGCTCGGGTCATTGGCCACTTAGAATTTAAATTGCATCTTCCACTATTCCATGCTTTGTGCAAGTGCAGTTCAAAAATCTGTATAAGGATATGATGCGGTTTCAGATACTGTTTCTGAAAGCTCCCGATGCTTGTATACAGGCAAATCAGAGGAAATTCAGAACACAGCAGCACAAATTATTAGAGGAGCTGGCATGGTTGCTTACAAGGAAAGACTGAAAACATGTCATGTGCCTAACTTGACTAAGCAACAGCTGATGTTGCACAGGATGATCCTCTAGATGGTTCAAATGCCAAATGAAGATGAATTGGAGGAATACGGGTGTGCATATGAAATGGGACAAGCACAGAGATAGGAAGAATTTAGGCTGAATAGCAGCCAGTGTAATAAAGAGAAAGACCTAGGTGATCAGGAAGTCCCAAGCTTTTCTGTACTAGGAATTCCCAGCATTCCAGTCTGCTCTCCTGGGAGGAAAAGGCTGGAAAAATAGAACAGACCAAATAAGAAGGGCAGACAGGTTGCACCCCATGCTTTTCTAGGTGAAATAATTTATGTATTAGATGCAGGATAGTTTTCAAAGAAAATGATAGAAGCTCCATGAAACATAAACACAGACAGTTCAGTGTACCAGTGAATGCTCCACAGGGGTCGATTAGAAAACTGTAGAAGGAGGTATTAGAGGGCCCATTAAGACTTGTTCCACCTCTAAAGTGTAAGATTTATGCCAAATGCACTCAGTAAACAAAGAGAAGCTAAAAATAAAATCACAATATATAATGATTTCCATTTATATTTACGTTCCAATGATCAGACAGTAAAGTTGGCGACTTTTATACCTCTTAGTCCTTGGGTCTCTGAAGGCACTATTCTCAAGTTCCAGAGCTCATTTTGTGCCACATGGATTTTTTTCTCTTGAGTAGTCCAGATCACAGAGTTTGCAACTCTTCTAAATCTTCTTTCTGATTTTAAAATTTCTTTTTGGTATGTGCAGCTAATACATCTTCCCCAGGTAATCAAATCATCATTGTATTTGTGTCATAGAAAGAGAGGAAAGACTAATAGTAATCCAAAGAACACCATGCGTACTGACTGTTTAGTCTAGCCGAATAGCTGTTCTCAGTGTACACAGATCATACGACACTGTGATATTGTGTGTAAAAATATATCCTGTTGCAAATCACTGTATCTCCTAGTACCTTTTACCTTTGATCTGGTACCTAGAGATATTGCTGGCCTAGGAATGTCCATGCTTATTCTTTGCAGCCTTTCTGAAGTTCAGCCTTGTGCAAAAATAGAGGTAATTTACAGACCACTTGAACAGGTGTATAGAAGCCTAGCACAAAATTCTTATTGTGCTGATCAAGCTGTGATAATGTGATTATGTGCCTAAGGAACAGGGACCTAGGCATGTTTTTGTCCTTTGTATAAATATAAAATCCGCTGCTACTTACCTCGTTTTCCTGCTTAAAAACTAATGAGAATAAGAGAGATGTACCTTCCTTTTTTTCTGCTGCTGCGAAGCTTTTTGGGAAATCCTGCTGTAGTAATGATTCATGCTGACTAACAGGTGAGCAATTTTTTGATGAGTTTCAGGAGGCTCTTGTTTCTTTTCCTGGAATTATGCAGATTCTGTTAACATAGTCAATGAAAAGTTAAATAAATTTAGCGGTAGGAACTTTACCTCTAGGACTCTGGCTGGCTAGCATCAGTCACACAAATCTGGAGAGAATCTGCCAAGGGAAGAGCAAAGGGTTAAATTCCTTTGTTAGTTTCTGTGCTTGCTCCTATTGAAAACAGTAGCTGTATGGAAGCAATAAAGCAGTACTTGGCCTTAAGCCTTTCTGAACAGGCAAAAAGTGCTGCATTATCTAGATACTCTTTTGCAGACTTCCTCCCTCCAGGAGAAAACTATATATACTAGATGTTCTTGAAATAAATGAATAGCCTTTTAAACATACAGTCTCATAATTAACCTATCTTGTCTAAAATGAGTCTTTCTAAAATGTGCTGAAGCTTGCTGGGGTGATGGTGTTCAAAACCCAGCTGTGGTAGCCAGCTCTGAACTGAAGCACTGTAAGGAAAAAATAATTTATAAAAGGAAAGCTGTGAGATTAGAAAAAAAGGTGATAGGCGAGAGAGAGGGTAGAGGCTAAACTTAGAATAAAGCACTTGGTTTCTCTCTTTCTCTCTCTCTTTCTTTCTCTTTCTCACTTTCTCTTTCTTTCTTTCTTTCTTTCTTTCTTTCTCTCTTTCTCTCTTTCTCTCTTTCTCTCTTTCTTTCTCTCTATTTTTCCTTCTGTCTTTCTTTCAATCTCTCTTTCTTTGTTGTCAAAGAAGCAGGGTGTGGAAGTGGAACAACTCCCTAGGCAGGGCTCAATTGGAAGTCTTAAATCCCTAAATAAATGTCTTAGGAAATAGGTATTGATCCTTGCCTGGAGAATAGTGCCAAACACATTCATCAAAGAGGCAGATGAAAAGACTGGGGTTCTTTTGTTTGTTTGTTTTATTGTGTGGGGTTTTTTTTAACATCCTATGAACACAAGCAGTCTGAGTGGGGACTTTCTTATTAACATTTTGGACCTCATCTCATGCGCCTTGGATATATGTTTTTGAAATAAGGCAGATGAAGTACAATTGTTTTAATCTTTTCCTTTCCTGTTGTCTGTTTAGTTGGAAGAGTGTGAAGTAATTACTATTAGGCATCTGGCTATCCCCACAGAGTGGACACATACTAGATCTTGCCTATTCTCCTCAAATGTTCTTAAATTTTTCCCCTTCACTTTAAAAGATGTTAAACTTACAGCACTGTGCCTCAAGCTCTGTTTATTGAATTTCATCCTAAGACAATTGAGAGGTGTTTAATAAACTTGTGTTTGGTGTCTCTCTCTATATATATGTGCTGTTCCTAGGCCCTCAGCTAATTGGTACATCTCACACAGCTGGCAGCAGCTGGAGTGTCCAGCGCTGCTGGTGCTCGTTCACATGTCTGGCAGGATAAGTGAAAACAGGTATTTCTGGAGAACACCGACTACTCTCCTTGTATTTTATCTTCTTTCCAAACAACTAACAAGGAGGACTGATGCAAGGGTTATTTGCAAGCTGGAATTTAGAGGACCTGTTTTAGAACATGGAAAGGGCAAGTTCTGTTCTCTTTTTCAGTAGATGTAAGTGCACGGAGGACTTAAGCTACTTTACCTAAAAGGAAGACACACCATGAATTTAGTTTTAGGGAGGTGATTTTCTGTGACAATCCTCTTGTATGTCTAAGCATGATCTCTTGTATCTGAAGTCTGTCCTGCATAATATTAAAACTGTGGTGAGGATGCTGAGGACACCTTTGCCCTGATTTGTTGTTCCCTTTAAGTTGTTCAGCTTTGAATGTATTAGGAGATTAAGACAGTCCTTGTAGGAGGTTAATCATGGAGACTTCTGTGGCCTGTGTGATTCCACATTGCTGACTTTTAATCCAACTATATGGACTGGATATAGCTTGGACTTGAAATGTTCAGACGCTGCTCAGGAGGAGCTTAGGAGAGAGTAACATAAGCATGCTTGATCCTGGATATGTTAAGGTTTATGCACATCACTGGGAACAGAAAGGTCAACCTGTATTACCTTGTTGTCAGTGTTCAGGCTCCACCTTGGAGGGTTGCTGAGACTGGTTGCCCTCAGTTTGTACCTGGCTGTATGTTTGTGTATAAGCGGCAGAGGGTGAGCAGGGTTAACCTGGAGAACGTCTTCAAACTTGGGCTTGACTTGCTTTGTAAACATACCTTTAGAGGCATTTCAAGAAACAGAAACCTGTCCTTAGTATGTCTTGAGAAACTGCAGAAACATGTACCAGCCTTAGATGCTAACCTTAGCAAATAATGGCTAAATACTTTCAAAGTCATTGACAGGAAGAAAGTGGTATGTGAGGGATAGTTTTCAGTTGAGGTTAGACTGATCAAGAATGATTTAAGAACAGCTATGTATTCAAGTTGTTATTTCATAAAATATTTAGAGCTGGATAGAAACAGGCTGAAGTGCCTAAAGGTGCCAATATGCGTTCATTTAGATAATTAGGACATTGCAGAAAAAAAACCCAAGCCCCAACCCCCTTTCTCCATCCATAGGAGCTTAACTGTCTGTAGATCTGAGCCCTCGTATGTTCCAGAAATAAGAGATGTATAAATGTCCCACAAACTAACACCTAGCTAGATGAACAAAGATTGGAGAATTGGCAAAAGCTTGACGTAGCCCAATAGTAGAATTGTAGTCACCAATGTCTGTCATTGCAATGTTCTTCTTAGCAAACCAGTGGTGTAGCAAGAGCATCACTATAATATCCTGGCAGTTCATCAATGACAAAAGATACTGTGTTATGACTACTGTATGAAAAGTATTGAAATCTGCTGGGGTAAAAACCAAAATGCAAGTAAGACAAAAGGTGAAAGAAAATCTCCTGAAAATACTTTTTTCCTCATTTTGAAAGTTGCTTTCTCAACACATTAACATTTCTTAAATGAAGAAATCACTGATTTCTATGTTTTTTTCTTTAGTAGTGTTCCAGGGCACTACAGCTAGCACACATCATCTTGTGGATAAAACCCAGACTACTAGAGAATTTGAGAAAAGCACCTACATTTTAATTTATTTGAAGTAAGGCGAGTTACTACATTTGGGGATTTTGCTTTAGATTTATTTCTTTTGTAAGAAGTCAACATAACAGCAGTCACAGAAATGTTCCTGTTCTTTCATGTGAGAACATATCCATTCATGTATATACCGTATTTCAAACGTGAAAGAATACTCAAGTCTCATTTAGACTTCATGTAGCTAGCAGTAACTTTGTTAAGTGCTATAAAATTAGAAATTGCCAAGAAGGCAGTGACTGTGACAGTGGAAGGGGTTTAAGAGTCTACAGACACCTTCCACAAAGGCAATGATAAAAGAAGGCTAAACCCTTTTTTCCTCACCTTTGATGTGTATATTCACCTCTTCTTCTGCACGTAGTTTGGCAATAACTAGCACACAGTTCCTAGACAGCAAAGATGGAGATGCCAACGTCCAGCAGCTATGATGTGAGAAACAAGTGTGGAATAGTCATCTTTATTTTTGAATATTGCATATGTAGAGCAGTACCTACGTAATTCACCTTGCAAATATGTGAAATGATCTGCCTTCTCTCATAGTTTATCTGTCTAAGGAAGTCACAGCCTTTTCGTTATTTGTTCAGTTTATGTATGAGGTAGTCATAATATAGTTGTAGTCATGTAGGATGCTGTTGTGAGAGGAAGGATGTATCTATATGAAGAGATTTAAGTGTTTGTGCATAGTTTTACGCTTGTGCAAGTTAATATGTCTCATTTAAAGTTGGAGCTGCAGAATATTTCATGAGATGTTCACAAGTACAGGTGACTCAATCCAACTGGAAACATTGTCTTGTTTGATTTGTTTTGGTTTTTTTTTATGTTCCATTTCATTGTGTGTAAGTGCTGCTGAAGGAGCATTGTGTAGGTGGAATTACCTAAAGGTTAGTAAGGATGATGTCAGCTAATAGGACTATTTGTTTGGACTCAACAGGATAACTAAGCAGTAAAATATGTCTGATTACTTTCTTCATGCAGAACTGATGTGAGTTCCCAAATAAAGAAGAGTTCACACCACACATGGAGAAAATTAACTGTAAGAGAACAGTCTTGAGATAGGAGAATGAATTTTATATATGTACAAAACAAGCCCCAAGACCATCTTGTTGATTCACCCTTACCCATATTGATCATTGGCTACTCTCAAGAACAATTCCATTAAGTTGTTGGGTTTTCTGCTATCATCACAGGGATTAAGATGTTTTCAAGATGGTGCCCTAACTCACTGGTAAAAAAAAGTGAGCACATGGTGATTCTCCGAGAAAGACCTTCAGAGAATACTTGATCTTTTCTTGCAAGTTTGTAACCACTTTGCTGCTATAGGCATTGCTCTTTTTATCTGTGAGTATGAATTTTAAAGAGAGGTATTAATGAATCAAGTCCCAAACAAGTGTCTGTTTGGGGATATATACACAAATAATTGAGATAGATTCTCCTCTTTTTACTGAAGGGTTAAGTAGGAGAGGAGAGAAGAAGGACAGAAAGACTGGAGAGAACAAAGAAAACAACTGAATTGAAAAAAAAAGAGGAAGGGGAGAGGTAGGTGGGAAAGAAAACATGAGTATGAAGGAAGGAAAAGGTTTGAGAAGAAGGAACTGAGAAGCCTCAAGGGAAGTAATCTTTGACCCTGAGAAAGCTATCATTTTCAGTATGATTATTCTGAGACTGCTGTCTGAGACTTAGAGAGTCTCAAGAGCATGAGACAAAATGTGCCTGTGATTCGGTTTCTCATGAGAGGTGCATATTATTGTGTGCAAGATAGTGCCCTCAGCTGGGTGAAATGTACGTCAGAGGTGTATGGGTTGTACCAAATGTGCATATCAAACTACTAGAAATCACACATTGCCACATTTCCTTAATGATTTGCAAACACTTGACAGAAAAAATAATACAGTCTGATACAGAATTGAATACAACCTCTCAGTGAAACTAATCTTACTGGTAGGCTGTGAAAATGAGATGAGGACAAGAAACCTCCCAACACTAGCTTCAGTTAAGAAAATATAGTTTTCAGTTGTCCATATTCAAAAACAATTTTTCTTTATTCTTGATTAAGCTGAATTCTATTCCCATGGAGTGTGCTGTTAAGGTGAGCTGAAATTACACCAGCTGCTGCTTCCGTCCATCTCCAAAGGCTTGTGTCCCTGAGGTACTCTGACAGTAGCATGGCACTTTTACATGGGGCTGAAATGATTAGTGACAACTTTGTTTCAAGGAATCAAAGCAGAGAAATAAAATATTGAATGCATCTATCCAAAGTTACATAAAACCTGCAAACTGGATCCGACGGGTGGGCACTTTTTGATAGGGCAAGAGGAGAGAGTTTTTTGCAAGATTCTATTTAAACTTATAACTTTTCACAGAGGCTTAAGTATCAGTTTGGTTGAGATATCTCTGTGGCTTTCCTCACCATCTTTTCACACCAAAGTTTTGTGATTCAGCACAGAAAATCTGAAAACTCTTGACTTAGGCCGCTGTTTGCAGAATCATTTCCTTAGGTATAATCAATGATGCACTCATGCTCACACTCTCAATACACATACAGCAACTGATGTGGTAGAGTAAGAGTGAAGCTCCGGTACATAAAGATTGATCTTTTTCACTCTTTGCTCTCCATCTTTGAATTATCTGTATTGATATATTGTTTGGCTTAACTGCTGGCATCTACCTATGTCTCAGAGTGGAAGAGAGAGTGGACAGCTGCACACCTATGGAAAAAAGAGCTGGGGGACTGCATTTCAGGAAACCAGAACCATTTCACTGGTCTGTGGTGCAATAAAATCACGTCCAGTTTGCTCCATCCCTGTGACCTGCTCTCCCTGGCAAGACTGCTCAGTATTCTGAGCAGTTACCTCTAAGCGGCAACTTACCCTGGCTCATGGTTTTTGCACGTACCTACCTCTGTATGACTTTGGACTAATTTTTATTTTCCCCAAGATGCCTATACATTACCAAGGTAATATACAAGATCATTGGTTTAGAAAGAGACAGGTCTTTATCCTTTATTTTGTTGGGGACTTATTTTGTGTGTCCTTTGTTAGCCTAATGTTTCCTGTAATTGGTGAGGGTTTTTGCTTTATGAACATAGTTTTCCAAGTGCCTAAGAGGGTAGTGATATATTGCAAAAATAAGTTTTCTTCCCAAAGTTGCAGTCACTCACCATGATTTAAAGGAAAATAGCTTCCCCCTTCTTCCATAGCTGTTTAGGGTTTTGAGATATAACTTCTTTGTGTACGTTTTTTTTAATTACTCCTGGGAGTTTGATGTTTATGTGGCACGGGTAAATGGGAGTTAGGTGTCCTCGTAACCAGGGGAGAAGACATCCAATCATTTTTCTGTTTCTGACAGTACTGGTGAGAATTCTCTCTCCTGCTTGTCATAAAAAGTCTTTTGTGCCGTTTTCCCCTTTCTTTAGGCTTTAATCCAGCAAAACACTTCCAGCACATAAGTGGTCTCATTTGCTTTCAGTGACAATATTCACAGACTTAACACAAAGCATGTGTTGGAGTGCTTTGCTGGGTCAGGGCCTGTTTTACTTGAGCTGCATAACAAGTGTGCATGTATGTTCTTCTAGAAGTTTCATAACTCTGTAATATTAATTCTTCATTGTGTTTAGTATTTTCTTACAGTACATGTTAGTAGAAGAGCACAGATTAAACAAAACACATGTGGATAGTAACACGGATATGTACCTAGCTGTGCTTATTACAACTGGGATAATCAGAATAGTAATTTCTTATACAGCTATGTTTGCAAAGGACAAACTTTGATATTTTTTTCCCCCAATTCATTGTGTTTCATTTTGAAATTTCAGAATGATGTTTGGGGAAATAATCTATAAAGAAATAGCCAATCTTTGCCTACCCTCGAACCGGCCAGGCATAGTGATTAACAATGAATTTCACCCTGAAAACATAGTGGATACTAACATGACTTGAAACCGTTCCCTGGTTTACCCAGGTCTCGCCATCTGTCCATTTTACTTTTATTTTTTTTTGAAAGTTGACCTAGCTTCACACAGAGTCAAGAAAAGAACTTTTAGATGAAACTACAAGCTTGGGCAGCCCTTACTTTTTGTCAGTAATAAGCTAAGGGTATCCCTCGTGTAGCTCTATTACCTGTCTTCATGCAATCTTTTGAGCTTTGCCTATGTCAGGCAGAGTTACGCGAGCTGGCTTTCAGCAACCACAGGAGCCCAGCCTCCCATCTTCTGCACTGCAAATACCTACAAGTGTTACTGCCTACTCAGTCTATCAGTATTCATCTGCACACACCCGAGGGCATAGCCCAGGGTGGTTTATTCCAAGACATTGTGTTTCTACACTTTAATTTCTGCTTTAAGGTAAGTAGCAGAATTATTGGGAGCTGCCTTCCAGGAAATCATAGACTGATAGTTCCTTCCATTTGTCAGCTGTTGGTATGAGCTGGATAGCTGAAAGCTGTCTCATGCATGCCTTTGCTGCAGTCATAAAAGCAATTTACGTAAATATCAGGAACAAAACAGAGACTTAACTTATGCTTAGAAGTTAATAAGTTTTAGGTGCATGTGACACAGATAGGGAGTTATTCTCAAAGCCAAGTATCCCGAGTTAGCTGAAATGATAATCTGTGCTGATTCCACCTCTTATTTTTGCCATTCAGTCCTTCATAAATAATCTTCTAATCAGAATTGACAGCTCTGGCATGACATTTGGGAGATAACAGTTCTGAAAATAGTTATCTGGAAACAGTTAACTCTGAGAAAGAGGCTTGAGCTGCACTTTAAGTTAGATAGTCAAGCCCTCACAATCGCAACCCACCACAAAATCCAGGACACAGAGTGAATTTTGATTCTGTAACTATTGTGCTGCCTGCATTTTGAAGCAACACACTGAAAAAAAATATTTACCCTTTTAAAAAACCCTTTATAATTAGACAGCAGTTGTTCCAGAAGTTTTAGTTTTCTATTTTAATGATCCACAAACATTCTTTCTACTTAATTTTGGTTTTCAGTTGAGAGCTTTGCTGAAACTCAAACCTGACAATTCTGTTCCAGTTCTCAGTGCTATAGATATTTTGATTTTGATAGTGCGTGTTTCAGTGGCCACAGTTTCTGAGTGGGGAAGATTTCATCCCTCTTTGCACATTTTAAGAACTGCTTTAACCTCACAATTTCCAAAATAGAAAATTGAGTTACAAAATAGGTTTTTCTTTCCATGAAATTGTCTATGCAAGATGAGAAGTATTCAGAAAAAATAATGACTTAACTCAAAGTCTCATTTAAAGCTGGGACCCTGCCCTGCATAATGACAGTGCAGCTGTGGTGTCTTGTTCCATAGGAAACTGAAATAGAATTGACCTCTTCTTCCCGCAAAACCTCTTATGATCTCCAGGGCAGCATAATCAAGACTCTTGTCTCGGTAATCTTCACCAACCACTAAATCAGCTCTAGTTCTCATCTTAATATAGAAAAGATGGTGATCTTACCTACTGCTAGACATAGTTCCGGTGACCCAGGAGATGGTAATGTGCTGCTGATGTCTACTGAGGCATACACCAAAGTCTGAACAATTTGTGTCAGCTGAGGTGATGAGGGAGACAGTTTCAAAATGAGTTACTCTGGTTAAAATTCTGACCTTAGTTAAGTTTGTTCTTGTTAAATTTTTTGCTTATTGCAAATATATATGTATTTTTCACTGCTTGTGGTAAAAGAACAGTGTCTAGGTGATCCAAGACAGGACCTTTCTAGTCCTGCCTTCTTGTTTTGTAATGTGACTCTTTTTGGTAAAGAGGTTCATGTCTTATTTCTTCATGATGGATGAGATGTGGCTGTAAAATAGTAGTGTTTCAAATGTGGTTTGCAAGGGCCTTCAGCGTCTTTCTGAAATTGGAGATATCTATGATTGCTTTCTAAAACAACATAACAAGTCCATTTGAAAATTCTGTTTCTACTGGTATCTCTCAGAAAGGGACAAAACTTGTGAGGGTGAAAACCCCACAGTAAGGCCAAGTTAATCTATGCATTTAATGTGGTCAATGCATTGCTTGCTTAGCTGAAGTACTGTGAGGACTGATGGAAGATGCTAGTGCAAGATTCAGCTGGGAAAGGTTTGCAGGACTCTAGGCTTTGGTGGAGAAGACAGCCTTGACCTTTGTCAGGATAAAGTGATGTGCTAGGTTATGCATTTGAATCAATGGCTTTATAAACAGCATTTTGTGTTTGCCTGAGATGTAGTTTTAAGTTTTCATGTTAGAATATGTTAGGTAGCTGACCATGGTCTGTTAAGCATAGCTAAAAAATGTTAAACTTTATCTCTGCTTTAAAACAAAAGTAAAAATATAACTCCTTTCAGTTCCAGACGAGCTGGCAGGAGATGGTTTTTGCCTTAGGCTTTTCATCATTACACACAAACTGAGGAATTACTGCCTCTAACCCAGTGATTAGTGTGAGCACTCCCTAAAACGAACATTAGGGAACATTGGCCAAGTTTGCTCAAACCACCTAGTTAACATTTTAAGCTAACCTGCTGTATTTTTCTGAGGTGGCTTAGGGAGAGCTCCTGTGAAGCAGCTTTCCCAGCAGAACAATGTGTGGTTTTGTGAGACACATCACCTTGAGGGACGTGATTTCCCCAGAGGGTAATAACAAATAGGAAATAGCAGGGAACAGACTATATATTTTTCAATCAGTCCTGCTACCTGATTAGTGACCAAATGTCTGCAGTCCACAGGCCCCAGCTTGATTTATGGGAAAAGGGAGATAAGAGGTGCTGGAGAGAGATGGGGATGGGACATGTAGAAAGACAGCATGTTTATATTTATTTGTAAGGGTTTTTTACATGGTTTCTGTCCTGCACCCACATAAATGTGTCATTTTACATGTGCTTCTGTTTTGAAGCATGCATCCTGTCTCATCTTACTGAGCCTTATAGCAGCTTTTTTCTAGCTGCTGTTCCCCACACAATTCCTGCCTTCTCTAAATGAGGCCCAGAAGGTGTTTATGAGAATTTTGCTTTTGCTGTTCTTCTTCTCTCCACTATACATCACCCCCAACTTATATCTGTGCTGGGAGTCTAATGATCTAAACCCAGATGTTTGAAACGTAGATAATAAGACAGAAGGATGTTTATGCCTGGGGAAAACAGGGATATATCTTTTTTAATACGTATATTTTCTCTTACAACTTATTTTTACTTGTACAACTCCTGCCACTTTAAAGTGGGACGTGTAATAGTAGCTCTCCCACTGGGTATGCCTACGAAGCACTGTAAATCATTTGTGTCACTTTTCATACTTTAACCATTCTAATGTTATTTCATTCTGAGATGAAGAGATGTGCTGGAACAAAAAATTTTCATATTGCCGATTTAAAGAGAATCTGAGAAACACATGCTTTCTCGGTTGTCACAGCATAACCCCTGGTTGCCTGAAAGTATGTGGGAGAGAGTGAGTGAGAGATAAATACAGAGGAAGAAAGTAAGTCTCCTACACCTGATTTTCACTTTCCTTGAGTTAGATGAAAACTATCCCTGTGAAATATCTGTATCTGATCTAGTTAAGACTTTGGAGAGTTGATATTGTAATGTTAACGTTAACCTGACTGACAGAATCCTTCCTGGAGTTGACATGAGAAACTATATCAAGAAGATAAATTAATCAGTCTGGTGAGCTTCATAATACCAGCATGGGTAAAATAGATTGCATCTCCCATGCTAACCAGGAATTCTTAATACTGCTCCTACAAAGATGTGCCTGAGGGAAGAATGGCTAAGAATGAAGAAAGTGGGTTTTGGGAGTGGAAATCAGGAGGGAATAATGGGACAGATAACTGAATCCTTTATTCTTGAAATAAAAATGCATTTATTCTTTGATTTCATAAAAAAAGTGGGATACTGACATTCTTCTGATTAATGTGACATTTTACCTAAAAGATCAGGATAAACCTGTGAGAACCTCTGGAAACAATGGAAGCTCATGGAAGTAATATGACCCCAGAATCTTTGCAAATACAGGTCACTGCTGTATTTGCAAAGTACTCAGAGCAAAATCGCACTTTCCTGTAAGTCACTATTTGCTGCTACCCGAGTGTACATCTTTCTGTAGACCAATGATTTTGCACTTCATGAAGTACAATCTGGTAGGGAATTCAGAAGGGGGAGCTCCCTATTACTTGTATGACTTCTAGACAAGACCTAGCTAGTGTTTTCTACTCAAAGCATTTCACAAAGGTACTGCTCTACTTGCTTTACAAAAAGAGTGTGTTAAAACATACGAGTTGAGTGGCTCTGGATGGAAAAAGAGTTAATGGCAGGCTTAAAAAAAAAACCAAACACCTTGTTTCCTGATACCCTAGGTAGTCACTGGTCTGCTAGGCTTGGCAGACCAACCTTCTTCTGTTTCCTTATGTCCTTCAAAATGTTGCTCTGTAGCCTCCAGAAGGCAGCATTCCATGCTTATGGGTGGTAATGGAGACTCCACTGCAGTACAGGCTTTTTTCTCATTTCTTTCGAGTTCCTGGTGAAATGTGTTTCCTCATCTGCAGCTTCTTCTGAATCTCCTTTATTCTGTGGGAAATGTTTTTATTGAAGCCACAAATAAAACAAATACTGGATCACTAGGCACTTGTAGGAAAAAGTGGAGACTAGCATACTGTATATGGGAAGGATGACAAACTAATAGAGGTTGTAACATGGACAGCAGTAGATGTACAGCTGGGTGAACTACAGATGCTTCCTGAATGCAAAAGCAGTCAAAGATGATGACTGTCTAGAAAAGCAAAAGCAGTCATGTAGGAGCCATTTGCCAAACAGCAAGAAGCAGGATTTGTGAATTGTCATGCTTTTTTAGCCTTAATGCCAATTTTAGAGGTTCGTTGTGAGGGGAGGAAGAAGCTATAAATTGAAATGAATCTGATCATCAGTCAAAATGTCAAAATATGCCTGAATCATCAAGAAAATGTAAAGGACTGGAGTTTCCTTTGTGACTAAGGAGTTGTAGCTCATGGCTGCCAAGTGATAAACAGCCTATTGCTCTTTGTTAAAAAATGGAAACTAAAAGATAACCATGTATTAACCTTTTTATATTCTTGGACTATTAATGTTTAATGTCATGTATTAGTTCAGCTAACCAAGGCTTTCAGGACTCACCAACATTTTTAGCTTATAGAATGGGTTGATCTAATTGTCAGTATTGAAAAAGCTCTTATTCTTATCCTAAACATTATTCATTAGTATGAACACATAATAATGAAAATTCTGGTTTGGGGGTTTTCTACCATCAGGCAGTACTTTTTTCCCTTCCTTCCCATCTTTCTAATATTAGAAAGCATTTCTTCTTTTACACCCACACTTTGTATTTACAAAAGGGATAGTAGTATCTGCTTAGAGTGGCTAGGGAAGCTGTTTACAATTTCCTGCATTCCTGATGTTGTTAGTTGATATTTAGAGGAGCCACTCTTGAGACTATAGAGGAGTCTATGTTTGAATGTAGACCTCTCTGCCAAATGTATCTGGCAGAAAGGTTACCAATACATTTGGTTTTGGGTGCAAGCACCTGCTCAAGGCTGAAATGGTGACATTTAGTATCTTTGCATGTGGAGTGCCTGCAGCACTTTTGTATAGTGCATACATATTATGCTGGTAAATATTTCTTCGCTCACTGTCCTGGAGACTAAAATTGTTTAGCTGTAGAACAGGGAGAAACAGCAATAGCAGTACAGTCTTCTGTTCCAGCAGTGAGAAACATTTGACTGTCATTATGTTCAGCTTGGACTATTTTGCAAATATTCTGAGCTCTCCATGTGCGGGTTGTCATCACTCTAGTAGTCTAGCTTCATCTTGCAAACTTTTTTCCAAAAAAATTAAACCAACAGGCCTTAATGGGACAAAATGTGTGAGGAAAATATACCAACATACATCGCTGAAGAGATGAGTCCTTAGAGAATGCTGTAGTATTTAGAGTCTCAGATAATAAAATATAGTGCTGCACAAATGTCTCACCAATAGATAACGATGTGGTATGAAATCTAAAGCACCGTTCTTAGAATACTGGTCTACGTGATACAAAGTTGTTGGGACATACACTTGCAACAAACATGCTTTTCAGATGGAGTCAAACTATATTTGACAAACATTAAATATTTCAATTGTCAGAGTTTTCTTTAGAATTATATGTCAGGCAATGAGTATGAAGCAGCTGTCACAGGAATATTCCTCACAGGAATAAAATCTCTCCGTTTGTATTCAAAGCTTACAGTGCCTGTCCTGGTACTATGAGAAGATACAAACACATCAGTCAAAGATATCTGTTATTTGTAATGGATTAAAAAGCACCTGTTTTAAATACACACCTTTTATAAGGTTAGATTTCAGCCTAATTTGAAAGTTTTTAAAACTTTTAAAGCTAAGGGTTTTACTGAGGCTTATGGTTATCCCTTACAAAAGGTACGTAATTGAGGTCAAGTTTTCATGGCTAAGCTATAAAGCACCAGAAAAACTTCCCAACAGATTCATAAATTGGAATAGATTTGTTGCCTGCTGAAACCAGCTGAACAATAGACTAATTTGCAAATGTGATCCTATGCATTTGACATTTTTAGGATCAGAAGAGTCCAAGTTGACCGGATCAACTACTTTACTACAAATAGTTCAACCGTGTGCAGTAGAGGCCAAGGACAGCGGGTTTCTGAGTGAGGCCTCATCTGCAGAACACTTTCCCTGAGGAAGCCTGTCAGATCCCACAGGAACTGAGTTCAGTCTGATAAGTCATTCCATCCTGGGCCTTGCATTATTAGTCCCTGTTCATTTCATCTGCCCTTCTGCACAGATGGGCAAGGGACTTATTGAGGGGCTGGGGGAAAAGAAAGAGAATAGTGGTGCCCATGTGCTGGACATGGATCATTAAAGTCAGCATTAGCAGATTATGTAGGACTCAGGTGTCTTCTTGGCCAGATACACAAGTAAATTATTTATATAAATAAAGAGTCATCCAAGACAATTAGCAACCATAGAGTCAAGTGTGGTCTATGTTGGGCTGTCTACCCCCTACATCACAAAACCAAACTCTTGTAAACAGGGGTATAAGTGAGTCAGTTGCTTATTTGCCCTGCCAAATCAGAAATTGTACTTTTGGCTCAGTAGGAACAAATTGGTTGTGACTGCAATCACCCTTGCCACTCCTGCTCTAGTGTATTCCCTTGCATACCGATCCTTAGCTGCTGTAAATCAAGCTCCTCTTGACAGCAACACCTGTGCCTCTTCAGTTGTGCCATTAGTGTGGATATGCATGGATTAATGACAACTACGTCTCCTGCATTGTCATCATTGTATATGGCAATAGGAAGCGAGGATTATGGAAATTTTGATATTCTTGTTTCTGAATGAACAGGAGCTCATGTGAACCAGCTTTAGTGTCTGTACTATTCAGTTTAGTCCCATTTAGAAAGGTTTACAGGCACAAATGCCTGGAGGCAGCTTGCATCCTTGAGCAGGATAGTTACACAGAGTTGGGGCTGCACATATGGTAAGCAGCCCTGTGTGTGACGAGGAGCACTGGTAAATTTGTTGTATGAACAGTTGCATGGAGTGAGCTCAGAACCAGCTCTGAACCTGAGATGTCTCCAGACAGAGCAACATAGCATGTCTGCACTGCATTCCACATGTTCGCAGGTGTATTGTCATGTAAACATAACTATACTGCTTCCACGCCTGCATCAGCTCTGCATGCTGTTAAGGCCACATAAACATAATTTGGTGCCTGAAGTAATAAGCCATATTGGACATAAACTGCCTCAGTAGGCTCTGCATCCTCCTCATAGTCTCCATGCAAAGAGTCTATATGCACAGTGGTATGTTACATACCTTTGAAGCACAAAATCTGTGTCCACATTAGGTAATTACACAAGTACAATCCTACCAGTCAACATGTGACTACGTGACCACAGTCTGTTCAGTTTTCAAATGTGGAACAGGCCTTTAGATATATGTATTTAGTTTTATTTTTGCTGCTGTGTCCCTGATGTCCTGCACAAGACCTAGGCTGAAAGCAGAAGGCTTCCCATTCTATATGGGAGAGAGAAGGGCATAAATAACAGCTGCTTCCAAGAGACTCTTTTAGAGGTCCAATTTAAAGCAAAAATTCTCAAAAGCACACTTCAGGCTTTTTCCTCTTTGAGAAGACTGTTTTACCCTCTGTGCATCATATGCAAGTAAAATGGGTGTATTTTTTTCTGGCAGAAAGGTAATTGTTTTCTTTGAGATTTTTGTGTCTCATGTGCATTTAAATGCCATGTGAAATGATGTGAAAGGGGCTTTTTTTGGGTCTGTCTGTTGTCTCAGTCGAAGGGCTGCTAGAGTTTTAGGCTGCCTGTATTCTCTTAGCAGTGATTTTATGTCACTAAATAACAAGCTATTAGCACAACCTTACCACTGGAGTTTGTCACACTTTGTGTGTCAGTGTGTACATGTGCTTTTTTGCCAAGTCTCATCTCTCCCAGCCTGTAGTTTGGTCATTTAAAACAAAGTTCGCAAACAGCATAATAATGCTGGAAATCACAAAAGAGGGAGCTAATGGCCGCAGCTGCTATTGTAAACCTGATTTCCACAGGCTCAGCAGGGCTTGGCATATCAGAGGCAAGTTCAGTAAAAGGGGTCCTGCTGCTGCAGCTGTGCCCGAGTACTTCGGTTTTGTTGTCAGCCTGAAATAGAAGCTGGGCCGTGGAAGCTCCCAACTGCCTCCTGCAACGTGCTGAGTGGCCTCATCCCCAGTGGGAGCCTTATGTACCAGATTCCCTGAATTAAATGTGAAGTGTCACTGTGCAGGAGGTCAGTATAAGCTCAGTCTCCAGGAAAGCACTGAGGAAGCTTAAGGGAGAGGTACTTCGTGGTTTTCCTCTAAGAGAGGACATCATAGCACCGAATCAAGTAGAGGAGAATGGAGACATTAATTTAATGCCTAGCTTTGTGCTTCTATAAGAGCTGAAGGAATCCTTCTTAAAGTGAGAGGTAGCCTATGCCAGCTCAAAATAGATAGTGTCCTCCTTGTGGCTTCTTTGAAGCCTGTGATTTCCCTAATGGAAAAAGAA
This sequence comes from Cuculus canorus, assembly GCF_017976375.1. NCBI lineage: Eukaryota > Metazoa > Chordata > Aves > Cuculiformes > Cuculidae > Cuculus > Cuculus canorus. The sequence continues at coordinate 115,733,380 of NC_071401.1, read as the reverse complement.
TATAAGGCTTTGTACTTCGTATGCTTTCTGTACTTAAATATATTTGTTCTGAATATATACTACTAGTGTCCACCCAGTAATTCTCTCTTTTGCATGTAATCTCACTTGATGCTTTCTACTTGCAGTCAGGGCTGGGGCAGAGTTTAGGCTCTCCCGACCTTCAAGGAAGGCACGGAGTGGACCATGGAAGGACTAAGCAGTTTTTCTTTATCGTCCCCTGTCCTTTTTCTCCTACGTTATTGCTATGGACTCCATATCATGTGAGAAAGGAGAGTCTGTGCAGTCCCAATGCATATACATCTCCTACCTAAATTAATATTTAAGATATTTGGAAGCAGCAACTGTGACACTGACACTGAAAATGGAGGCTCAGGTCATCTACAATAATTCTTGGGTTTCTGTGCAAATAGAACGTTTTGTTCTTGTAGATATGCTGTCTGTGCTGTGGCATTGTGCATGTTCAAGAGGCAGATTTTGTTGAGGCATTTTGTCACCCAGAAGCCAGCACTCCATGGGCTTCTGTTTATATGGATTAGTATGTGTTGGTGGCTTTCCTTCCCTCTTTCCTGGTCTGCATAGCTTTCAAAATGTAATGCAGTGCATTTGTAGATCGCTCATACCAAAGGGTATTTTCCAGCTCTTCTTGTTGGATGATTTACACCCACAGTGTTGCAGTCTACCTGTAAAAAAAAAGATGAAGTTTATACAGTTTTTATGTATTTCTTATAAGTTTAGAGCCTTCTCTCCCCATTTCAGGCAAATCAGAAATTATTTTAAAGATAATTAAGTACTTATAAACTGGCATCAGGGAAGAGAAAATCTATCCAAATGTTGCCCAAACTGTGGGAAATGAGAGGGAAACTTGGCAGTCATATAAATTAACTAAACAATTAGCACATACACACTGCCTTATCAATGTGCACTCATGTATCCTTAGATGAGCCACAGCATATGGCATTTCTTGCCCAGCAGGTATCATTTGAGCAACATGTGAAGCCTAGGTTATTGCAGAAGAGAAAGAACCCCAAAGAGAAAGCACAAACCTACAAGAAGTAGATGCAGACGTTTACACATTTAAAAGATAATATTTGGTGAAAATGCTATAGTTATTCTATAGCAAGGATGTGAATTACATGGCCAAACCTGTGTGTGGTTCCTATGGCCCATGTTGTGTATTACTTGGATATCTGACAACCTGTATGCATTTGTCTTGGTCACAAGTCTTGCCCTTCCTTATGCTGCTGGCATAAGCATTATCCTTGTAACACATCAATACCTACAAGCCTGGACTGTATAATTTCAAAACATTAAAATTTCAAAGTTTATATACTTTTAAAACTCTATCCTTATGTGACTTTCTCAGGGTCTCATAGGAAGTCTTCTGTAGGGGAGGAATTGAAGCTGATTCTGCTGAGTTGAAGGGGAGCATTTACATATGCCAAAAGCATAGGCTGCATTTGCCAGCACAGAGCCAAAGATGCTGGCAGGAGTTTGCTCCCGTTAGTGGCTGAGCCCTACGGGATCAATCTTACATAATAAAAACTGCCCTGTTGTTCAGTTCATACCAGAACCTCCTTAAGACCATTGTTTCTCATTCAAATAATAAAAAAAAAACAGTTACCCAACTCTGCTAGCGATACATCCTCCTGTCTGCAGGTAGCAAACTGGAATACAGGCATCATTCCACTCTGCTTCTAAAGGACTTACTCTGTGAGGCATTGCCTTGTTTCCAAAGAGAACCAAGGGCTTTCAGCTCTCATTAAAGTCAAGTCAGCTATCACTGGATCAGACTCTTAGTCCTTGTAGTAGTAGGGCAACTTGAAGTAAGGCAATGTGTGATGGGGGGAAAGGAGTAGAGAATTGTATTTAATCCACACAGTATTTTTGAACTTTCATTGAAAACACTGGTGGGGATTTTTGGAGGGAGGATGAATGATATTTTAGGAAGCACTTTTTTTTTCCTCTAAAGTCCTTTTTCTTTTTTTTCTTGTGAAAATTTGAAAGTATTTCAAAGATACAAAACATCTTTGCAAGAATATATCTATACTGAAAAGAAAAAATGAAGTTCTGATAAAAAACTTCTGCCAGCTCTTATTCACTAATTTTATTTAACATGCATTCTTAATTTAAAAACTCATAGTTCAAACACTTTAAAAACTTTTAAATTGTCCTCTCTGAACATTTTTGTATCTGACGGTACTAATGTGATCAAATCATTTCGGCTCAGCTTCAATTAAGAAGATGAATGTATTAAGACTCCCAACAAGGCTCTGTGTCAGTAACACAGGATTATATGATCCCACCATTTGGCTCCATATTCGCTCTTGGTGAGGCTGATAATTTCATTGCCCTCCCTGAAGTTGCATTTCATTCTCCATAAATTCTTTAGTGCCTCTTTAAGCTCTTATATTGGAGCACTTTGTCTTCTGAAATGTCCTAGTTTGATCTGTCATTATGATGGCACGTCACATTCAGTTACTGTATGTGTCTCACTAGGTGCGATGTGTTGCTGGCTGCCAACATAACTAATTGTGAGTGAGTCTCGCTCGTCAGGCAGTTTGCTGAAAAACACAGCTGAGAATACTGTTTTCAGAGTATCTGCTCTTTGAACTATCTTGGCAGCAGTGAAATGCTTCATTATAAAGAGACATAATAGAACTACGGGTCATGTCCAGGATAGGAAACTTCTGCCCAAACTCCCCACTGTTGCTACCCTTGGTTTGACTCTGCTAGTGATAGCTACTAAGGGGATAAATGAATAGACTGCTGGTTCCCAAAGCTTTTGGAGTGACAATCACAGTTGTGGCTGCCACAACCTTCTGCTGTGTTCATGTTTGCCCTCTACAAGCCAATGTCTCCTTTCTTTTGTCTGAAATGGCTGCTGCTGCTGCTTTCTTATCTCCGTTTGTCCTTCCCCTCCTGCGTGCCTCACTCCATGGCCCCTACAGTGCTGCTGGTGCTTCTTCTCCCACTCTGCTGCTGCTGGGACTAAGCGAACAAGCTGAGCAGAGTTTGTTCAGCTTGATTTGATTCTTTGCCCACAGTCCTAGTGTGCTTTATCAGCTCAGAATTGGTGATGTGAATACAGCTCTGCTTGCAGCTTCCAGTACAGACATTTCAGCCTGTGCCAAGCATGTCAGTGTGACACCCAAATTTAGCATGCGAATCACTGTTGCTTCCCCTGATGCAGCTTGGGCAGAGAGAGTGGGAAATAGTGGTAGAAATACTCTATTATATTCCAAGAGAGATTGATACTGCCATTAATAAAGCTATTGCTAGCAAATAATACCTCTCTACAGAGAGAGACTAGCACTGCCCTTTACAACCATCTGTCCCTTTTTTGTCTCTCTCCCACAGTATGTTTGTGCTTTTCTCTGTAATATCTATTTGAAACACTTTTGCCTTATAGGTTCCCCAGGCTTATGAAAGTTGAGTTTCCTCTCCTAAGAGAATGAACTACACCTTCCTGTAACCCTGCTGTATTGCATGAAATATTTGATATATTAATTTTAGCCTTCTGAGCCCATCTTTGATAGTCTGAAGCACTGTGGACGAAGTACAGGTAATTTGAATGATGCAAACCATATCTGATGTAAATCTTGCTCATGTGATCAATCCTCTCTCTTTTTTCTGTGCCCAAGAGTGGCATTACAAACAGGATCACCACCTGAAGTATCATCTTTAACATCTGAAAAAACAATACATCAAATGAAAATTGTTGTTTGCAGGTGGTCATCAAAGTCAGGTGATACTGCTTGCTCCATCACTGCTGATACTGTGGGTATGCTAATTCTACCCCACACAGCCCTAGCCCCATACCATGGGATTATTATCAGTATGAACACTTTGGATTCACCTCTCCTCCAGTTTCTCAGCCACTAAAGTGCTTTTGAAATGCATTTGTGAGTGCGTTTTCTTGCAACCATGAATGATAAAAAGAAGCTATTTCTAACGGAAATGGAAAATATTGCCTTATCATTTCCTATCCTCACAGGATCTGCAGCCTAAAGAAAAACATTAAATATGCAGTGCTGTGAGAAAACTGGAAGAGCTACAGTTATGTAGTCCATTTAATATTTTAAGGATATTCACTGCAATTTTAGCATCTAGATGTAAAGCTGTTAATAAACAAACAACATCTAGAAGCTAAGATTTTGAGAAAACTAAGACCTATCATGAATTTTGGCTATACATACCCCTGTGCTTCCTATGGATCTGTGTCTTCCTTTTCCTTCACTGTCTTCCTCCTGGAATAAAAGAGTGCTGTTACTAGTTAAAACTTAATTTTTTTAAAATATTCTTTGGCCCTAAGCACATGGTAATGGATCTGAAAGGGAAGCGTGAAGCTTTGAAAAGGGGTTCCTTGAATTTCTTCTACACTAGCTACCAGAAGAGCTTACCTCAAGAACGTGTAACTAAGTACAGACCTGCCTGGAAACTGAGACTTGAATTTGTTTTAGAGTATACATGAACCACCATGCTCATTATTATACATCTGGTTATAGTTTTATGTGGCTGACATTGTCATTTCCGAGACCTTTCTATATAAAAGAAAAAGAGCAAAGTCACTAAGTACTTGCAAGAGAGAAGAATCATTATTTGGAAAGAGTTTTGAGCAAGCAGACTTTGACCCTGAAGCCATACAGTTTTAAAAATAGTCTTTCTCAAGTCTTCCAGGAGATGCAACAATAGGTGTGATGCTCAGACTCTAATGATTTAAGTTCCTGTATGTGCCTACACACCCATAAGTTACTTATTATATCAGTAGTGATAATTCTCAAGGTCATGGGCATTTGCTGCCCTAATCTTAGTCTGCTTTCACTATCAAAGGGGGATGACAGCTGTTTGCACGTGTGCTGTGAGTGCAAACTGAATTCAAAACACACTGTAGAGCATCACCTGGTTTCCAAGGGTAAAGCTGAAGCTAGGTCCCCTTACAGATTTGCTTTTGACTTAGAAGAATTAAAAAAAATAGAAAAAAGTGGGGGTAATCAGACAGCTCAGCTTTGTTACTGCAACATTTATTTTCATTAAAACTATAATACTAACTGCAAATAGCTTTGGAAATGTTTAATTACCTCTTTCATCAAGGGCTGTTTGGCACACAAATGAAGGAAGAGCTGAAGTGATGTGAAATACAATTAACAACTGGTACAAACAAACAGGCTTCAGGCAAGAGGGCCTTGGCCTATTATGACATTAGACCCTTTTTAAATTTCAATAGATTAACTTGTTCTGTTTGTTTAGTTTTTATGGTTTGTTTGAGGATTGTTCTTGATGGTATGGTTTGAGAATTATTAGGTGAAAAAGTGACAGATGTGGTTGAAAGACATATGATAAGGAGAAGATTTTGCTATGAGGGTTTTTTTTCCACTTTTAGGTGGAATGGCTGTGATTAAAGGTTGATCAGTAGAACTTAAAAAAGAAAGGTTTCCAAATATCCATTCACATGCATTTATTTTACAGAATGCCTGACCCCTTTTCCCTTACCACTGCTTTAGTTCCCAGGAAGGAAAGTGTTATGGAGACTCCTGCCAACATATGTCCATCTGTGAATGCTGCTGTGAATATTTATATGTCTGAATCAGAACATGAGGAGGGCTTCTTGTGGCCTGGGAGTTGTTTGGTCGGGAAGCAGATGGCTCATGGCTGCAAAGAACACATGATGTGAGTTACTGGGACCGGTCATGAATACTGTGTGAGCAATACTCATGATAATTAGTGAATACATTGTGTCTGGAGGAGAAATATGTTTCTACAGATCAGTTTGTCAGTATCTCTGCATTTGTAAATTATCCTGTTTCATTACATCAGTTTCACTGTTGTTATGAAGATGGAAAGGCAACCATGCTCTTTGAATACCTAGCGAGATCTCATACTTAGGTCTGATGCAGCAATATAACTAACTCCATGTGTGCAATTTTTGTGGAGAACTAGGTAGTACATGCTTTAGAATTACAAGAAAATAAAGAAAATATGGTCTGTATTTAATGAAAACACTGCTAGATTATTCCAACCATTTCATTAGTTGATTTGTCATGCATTCTGGTCTCAGAGACCAGAAGTTCAGTTTTCACTGAGAAATGCTGCTTCAAATGTGAGACTTGTTCTCTTCTAGCATGTCTTTGTTACCAGTGATCGCAGACTTGTCTTTGCTGTTATCAAGGCTTCACTTGCATTAAATATTTTGCACCATTTGCCCACATTGCATGTCATGCTTGAACCTCTCTGGGTTCGAACAGCCTCATACATATTCAAGGAACCTTGTAGGTCCATAATAAGCATAATAATAAATAGATTAGTTATTGTTAAAATATTACTTGTATATGATTATACTTTTGCTAGAGACTTAACATAGTATTTTTTAATCTAACATCAGAAAAGAGCATAGACAAAGAAGGAGTTCCCTTTGTATAAATACATCTGTGGGAGCAAATTTGTTTCCTCTTCTGCTGGATCAGCACTGGTGTTCCTGCATCTTAAAAGTTGAGCATGTCCTTCAAATAAAATATTTCTTTCTTTTAATGGTGGCCATGAAACTCAGTTAATCTTTCACAAATTGAAATTGCATAAACATAAAATTACTGTAAAGGAAGAATTTGGCTGAAGGTGGTGTTTTTAGTGAGTATTTTGACTGCTGAGATTGTATTTTATCATATAATAATAATGATGGTTATTGGACCTTACTTCCCTTAAGCTGATCTTCATCATTCATGCATCCAAAAATTGAGTTTGAATGCAGATTGAGTTCTAGGTGGAAAATTATTTCACACAGCTTTTCCCCTTTTGATCTTTTATTTAGTTGAGCTAGTAGAATGCCCTGCTTCCATTTCCAAGGTTTTTCCTTCATCTTTGTCTTTGAATAAAGCACTGAAGTATGCTTTGATACTTTCTTTCAACTGAAAAATGTTTTTCTTAACCTTTATAATACCTATTAAGTTTAAGATCAAGGGAACTAATGCTCCATGTACAGTATTCTGTACATGAGGAATGAAACTTTTCTGTTTCCTTTTGAGAGACTTGGAGCCTGTATTGCTGGTGGGCAGGAGACGCTGTAGGTAAAAAGAACATACTTACAAGCCCATAGGCGGAGCACTGAATCAGACTGCTTCTCCTATCAGTATCATCATCACTTCTAAAAAAACAACTGCTCTTGTAGCTTGTGCCATTTAAAAGAATGTGTTCACAGGGTCCACTCAGGGTTTATGACACTAACTCTTCCCTTAGGATGCCTATTATATGTCATGCACAGAAGATATTGGAATATTAGCCAAATGATTCTGGGAATACATCAGTCCTCAAGTCCTTCAGTGAATCTTGTCTCAAAATGAATAAGAGCAATGAACTGCATTATAAAATGTTGTGGCAAGAGCAGCTGTGCTCATATTCTTCCTTTACCTGCTGCTCAGGCGTGGGGCAAAAATTGCTTCCTTGAAGAGGCTCACTTGTTCTGGGGAAGAACACCATGAAGTTCTTAAGGTTTTGTGCATTCAAAATGTTTTGCAAATTGCTGAATACTGCATGAAAATCTGTGAAGAGTTTTGTCACTTTGATTTTTCTCTGAGATAGCTCGTCCGTGGTTACTCTGTAAAACTGCAACAGAACTGAGATAAGGAAGCTGGATGCCTGAGTTCTCACCAGGTGATGTGATGAGGGATCTCAATATGCTCCTTCTGGGCAGATGTAATTATGCCTTTGTGTTGCCCTGAGCTGGCTGTGCTAGAACAGAAAGGTTTTTTTTTATTGTCACATCTTTCCTATCAAAAAGTCCTTGGTTTATCCTCTAGCAGTGGTTTGTCTGTCAAGTTTATTTTTATGATGTCTGTTCTCGTTTTCTTGGTCCTCTGATGACATTAAGATATGTTTTGCACAGGAATTATACCCCTGTTTGTGGAAATTATATGCTTCTTCATCCTCCACCTATTGCTGTGATCTTGCACTATTAAGCAATCTACGGAACAGGATTTCCTTGTCTGCACTTCCAATTATCCTGCCTGTTCAAACAGGGTCCCATTTTCAAATGACATTTTCCCTCTCTTTGGTTAACTACAGTCACCAGTATTTTATGATGTACCTCTCTTTCCCTTTAGGAGTCCCAGACTCGTGGTCTGCAGAGCTGTAATCCCACAGTCATAACTACTTTGTTTTAACAGTTTTCATATTGGCGTTCCAAGCCATTTGGTTAGTAAGCAGTGATTGGCCTAAGGCACTGAATACCAGTTTCCATGGTGCAATGCTGTGCAATTTACCACAGGAACAGCTAGGAAGTGACTGTGTTGACTGGCACGTGACAATGCTTTGTCCCAAGAGAGATATAATCCAGAGGTCTGAGTGCCAAATCACACCTCCTGCATTCTCAATGTCGTAACTTACACAGACACACATAAAAATTACATTGGTTAGGAATACACCAACAGACCTTCATTGTGTCCCAGTTAGCGTGAGTAATTTTTTTCTTAAGGATATAGTCTCAGACTTCCTGAATTAGTTATATAAAGCATGCTCCTGTCTGACCCCATGCTCGAGCTTTTGCTGGTAACCATAAAGACTATCTTACTTAAGTAACAATAATGATTTCTTAATGCAATCAGGAAATAATGGATTAGCACTTCAATATGGTGTGCCAATCTTCTGATGAATTGTGTGGTAATATAATTCTCAAATTGAGTATTTGCTTGGAATACAACTTCAGTCACTGTCTTACCAATTAATACATTGCTTTTCTTCCTTTTCTTTAATTCAAGCTAAAAGTTAAGAGGTGTGTTCGGGACTTTGTTTTGCCAGAGTTGATGTATTGGGTCTGGCTGTGTGGGAGATAACTTTCTTCATAGCAGCCCCATAGGCTGGGGCTCTGTGGAGGAAAGAGCAGGACAGCAGACGCAAATTGAATGAAGGGATATCCCATACCATATAAAATAATGCTCAGCAACCAAAGCTGGCATAGAGCAAGAAGGTGAGGGCTTTTTCTTCCAAGGTGGCCATTGCTCAGAGACTGGCTGGGCATCAGTCTGCTTGTAGGAAGTGGTGAATTATTGCCTTTGCATCGCTTGTTTATTTCTTCTTTCCTTCAGCTATCATAGAATCGTAGAATCATAGAATCACCAGGTTGGAAAGGACCCACTGGATCATCGAGTCCAACCATTCCCAACACTCCCTTAAGCCATGTCCCTAAGCACTTCATCAACCTCCTCCTTAAACACCTCCAGGGAAGGTGACTCAACCACCTCCCTGGGCAGCCTCTGCCAGTGCCCAATGACTCTTTCTGTGAAGAATTTTTTTCTGATATCCAGCCTGAACCTCCCCTGACGGAGCTTGAGGCCATTCCCCCTTGTCCTGTCCCCTGTCACTTGGGAGAAGAGGCCAGCTCCCTCCTCTCCACAACCTCCTTTCAGGTAGTTGTAGAGAGCAATAAGGTCACCCCTCAGCCTCCTCTTCTCCAGGCTAAACAATCCCAACTCTCTCAGCCGCTCCTCATAAGACTTGTTCTCCAGCCCCCTCACCAGCTTCGTTACTCTTCTCTGGACACGCTCCAGAGCCTCAACATTCTTCTTGTGGTGAGGGGCCCAGAACTGAACACAGTACTCAGGGTGCGGTCTCAGCAGTGCCGAGTACAGAGGGAGAATAACCTCCCTGGACCTGCTGGTCACACTGTTTCTGATACAAGCCAAGATGGCATTGGCCTTCTTGGCCACCTGGGCACACTGCTGGCTCATGTTCAGTCAGCTGTCAACCATTACCCCCAGGTCCTTCTTCTCCGTGCAGCTCTCCAGCCATTCTTCCCCCAGTGTGTAACAAGTTTTGAGATGGAGAGTGGGGTGAGTTAGAGGCTTGTGGGTGCTTGGCTTCTGGCAAGGGTCAATTCACCACAGCTGAAAATTTATTAAATGAAAACTTTTTAATCCTCCTCTACACAAGAAACTGCCAGCATCACTCTCTAAGATGCTTGGCCTGGTTCTTTTGTCAGGCCTGTTACCCTCTTTTTTCACTGCAGGTCAGCCCAATGCTTGTTCTATCCCCTCATCTATCTGATGACAAAATCCTGCTCTGCTTCCAGTTTTGAGGAGAGCTGAATGAACCCTCTGTTTACTAGCTACAATGAAATTAGCATTCGCCTTCCTGAATTGTTGTGCAGTACTTGAACAAATGTTTTTAAGGGACAAAACGAGACTTGTAATTGTTTAAAGAATAAATTACTGTTGAGTACTGTGGGAGTGTGAGGGTTCCTGGTTGGCATGTTAGAAGAGTGATACGCTAGAACTTGATAGCGGTGCTCCACCTATATACCATCTGCATTTCTTTTTATGACAAAAATAATCACTGCTTTTCTGCACTGCTGACAAAATGCTGAGCCAACACGCCGATCTGGGAGTATGATCTGGAGTTCTGGTCTGGCTACATTAGCTGTGCTTTTCAGCCAATTCCAGCAGCAGATTCTGGTGAGGTTTGAGCCAGGAAAAGTACAGATGTTGCAGTATTTTGCAAGTACTTTGGCAGTTTGAAAGGCTTAGTCCAGTCCTTGGGGCCCTTTACTGTTTTTCTTACATGACACTTGTGGCACAGAGCAGAAGCAAAAGTAGACAATGCAGCAAAAGCAGGAATTTTCCCAATAGAAGCATGTATACAGTTGGACAGAGCCACTAATAGCACTTACTACCTACTTTTAACGTTTGCACTTTCAGAGAAAAAGGATATTCAGCTACAATAGTGGATCCTTGAACTCAGAGGCAACTCGTTGTAGCTGAGGTTAGAGTTCTTAAGGTTAAACAGACATTTATTAGCATTTTCTGCCTATTTTTTTCTCTCAAATGTACTAACAAGCCGCTTCTAGTCCTCAATGACTCTGAGATGATCTGATCTAATTTGCTCAGACACACATTACAGTAGTAAATGTAGAATCTTATGCTACTGTTTCAGGGTTGTTTTATCACAAGGATGGTAAGCAAAACGTACAATCAGCATAAAAGCCTGAAATCTCAAATACTCTGTGAAATCAAGTTATACTTAACGTATTACCACAAGAAAGGTAGGAAATGATTAGTAGTGATTAACAACAACTTAACAATTAACAGCTTTCAAAGCAATGCATCTAATCATTACTACAACAGAATAAGTACAGTAATTAAGAAAGATACATTAACAATTGTCTTATTATCATCATCCAGATCAGCAGTCACTGGGGACTCCCCTTTTTTTCTGCAAAAGGATTTGGAGAGCCTGTGCCTGGACAATTGGGAAGTTCTATGCATTGCATCCACTTGTAGGTGAGTTCTCCAAAGATCACTGTGAGGGGTCCAGCTTTTATACTGTTGAATAAACAACTTATATCACCCTAAAAAGTGGAGTCTGACCCCAGCTGCTTACTGCCCCCACCCCACCATGTGGCTAAGGTCCCAGAAGAAGAGAGATGGAAGCAGCTGGATATCTCTTATCGTTAAGCTAAGAGGCCGTAGAGATGCAGCAGACAGTTCCTGTCTTTTCAACACAGCATCCATGCTTGGGCTGATTGGTCAGCCAGAGTGTTGACAGCTTTCTTTCCTCATCTGGTATATACTAGAGAAGCTACAATTAAGGTGGCACAGCCCAGTTCTACTGATAATGGAACACTTTCTCACACTCTCTGTACCAAGAATAGCACAGCACAATTCTACTGGTAATAGCAATGTGAAAAGTTAGAGATTAAACAGTACGCATAGCAATGCAATACGAATCATCCGTGAATCCCCCACATTGCTCTAGGCTTATTGATCAGGCCCTATCCTTCATTCGGTCCTCTGACCGATGGAGGATTTGTATCTTGAATAATTCATTCATTCACAATCTAAGTGTCATACAAAAAATCATCTAGTTGTTTTTAAATACAAGTCACCCATGGGTCACCTATGTTGTTTTAGGCCTATCGGTCAGGCCCTGTCACTTCAAGGGTGAGATTAATGTATAGATTTTACCTTTCAAGGAGGAGATCACTCTATTGGAGAGGATACCTCAGGCTGTCTTCGATAAGCCTTACCCTACATCTGTGGGTTGAGTTTTTTACTGAGTATCAACAGTTCTACACAGATAGTTAAAATACCATTTAATCAGAACTGCTTTAGCAGTGAGGTGAAGAAACCGATGGAGTTGTTCCAACATGTAACCAAAACTGTCAGTTGACTGCATTCCACAAGCTTTACCTCAACATTGGAAAGTTTACTGTTGTGCTTTCTTATGCGACATGGGGTAGAAGAATGACTAGGTGATAGCCATAAATCCCCCTGTTTTCTCTAGTCTTAGTGGTATTAAACTTTAGAGAAAGTATCAGTCTTTTCCCATGCACTTTATTTGTGCTGGGCCATGTTGGTATGTAGTATCTTTTTTGCATTGAAAATCTATTAATATATCAGTTATTGTGACTGGGTACAGAGAGAAGTAATTCTTGGATCATCCAGGAATATGAAGACCATAGTAAAGAATGTGTGATATAAAGTGGTACAGCATGATGATACTAATACAGTTGTTCTGTCATGAAAATAGCTTGCAAAATTCTGCTGTAACGCACCTTTCTGAGGTCAGTGCTAGAGAAAACACCTCTTGCCAAATGCAAATGCCTCATTCAGTTCTGACCTCCAGCAGTTCCAATGAGGTGGAGTTCATAATTTCTGCTTGTGTTGCTCTGTGGAATTTGTGTGCATTGATCTTGACCTTGGATTTACTGTTAAGTCTGAGAATGATCACAATATTTAGTGGATAGAAATAGAAAACTTTTTTGGCAATGGCTTTCTTCACATTTATAGATTATTCAAAAAATAAACTCAAAACTTTAAATTTAGCTGTGTTGCAGGCAGAGAAATGATTCTTAGAAGACTTTTTCAAGAAACAGATCCAACAGGAGATGATTTACCTTACTTCTGCTGATCTCTAGTACTACAGTGAAACACAGGGAAAACACTTTTATGAAAAGACAATACTGTTTTCATTTTTGACAATTAAATAATAACAAAACTCCATCCAGTTGTGTGGCTTGCATTAGCCTGCGACTATGCAGCTTTCTGCAACAACATTGGTGCTGGTGATACTACATCTCTAGCTCCACAGTTTATCTTGGTCTCTAGCAACTTCTCAGTGCTCTCCAGAACCTGACCAACGATTATTTGTAGAGCGAAACACCGACTGTTTTCTGTAACTGAATCTATAATTTCTCATTCACACCTTCCATAAAATCACATAGTTTTAGGCTCCCCTTTTTCTCCTTCCTCTTGCAACCTATTTCCGAAGTCTTAAGCGTCTTATGAAGTAATTTCTGTACTCTTCTGTATTCCTAATATACCACACCTTCAATTTATCTCAAGTATTCCATTTTTTTATCCAGTGCAGTCTATAATAACTTGAGCTTAGCTTTTTTTTTTTTTTTTTTTTTTTATGTTGTACAGAATAATGTGTCAGCACAGCACTGCAAGAGAACTCTGTAATTACTGTAGGGATCGGTGAAGGATGACCAAGTCTGTTGTTACACGCACTGCTTCCTCTTCAGCAACCAGAGAATCAGAAAGGTATACATAACACCCTGTATGCTTAAAGCAACATTCGCACTCAATTGCAGTATTACCAAATGTGACTTACGATGGTGATGGTGAAGTGCAGAGGTACCTACTGGACCTCAAATCTGTTGTACTGTTTTGTTGTATTTTCAGCAAAATTTCTCAACTTGTGCTTTTAATGAACTCTAAAATTTTACTCTATACATTCTATGACAATTTTAGATCCTGACCTGTGCTGTCGTGTTTTTCCAGGTAAACTCCTAGGAAGGAATACACATTAAAAAACCAACATGACACACAACTTTCCTCTATAGAGCAGATGAGGAAGAGCTAACCGTTTATAAAACAGAATTAATACTTTGTTTAGCTTAATATACTAATGGAAAGCCTTTCCTTGCTACTGTGCTGGGAGGAGAGAAGAAGTGATGACTGCTAAAGTGGCTCTTTGAGACTCACTTGCTTTGAACTTAGTTGGCATTGTGCGTTTAGAGTTAGAGAAGCCAGCAGGTTTGTCTTCAAGAAGTTTAGGAATTGCTGACATACTTACTGAGTCTCTACTACTTTTTAAGGGCAACTCCAAGGTCTCAAGACTGGCTTCACTGATACAGTTCAGTGCTAGAATGACTGGAGCTCACCCAAAAGAGCAGGTGCTTCAGTGTGCATTAGGTCATCTGCAGGCGTGCTTGCACAGACTGTGCACATATGGGCAGGACATGGAGTATGCAATGCCCACAACCTGTTCTGAGCTTTCTCTTTCACTGTGCTAGAGGTGTAGACATGCTGCCTCTGCTTTTGTGCCAAGGATATCAGGAGAGGGTCAGCAAAGGAAAAGCTCTTGGAGCAGCGTAGAGCAGCATTCCCAGCACAGAGAGCAAAGGTTGGGGTGTTTAATTTGCCCTGGTCTTGATTCTGGTTGTACTGGATTAGCTTCTTCAAGATGCCACATCTCCTCTATGCCACTCTGCCAAATCTAAGAGGTCAAATAACAAGGATGTCCAGTAAGGTGAAGATTCCCTTGGGGCTACCGCACATGGTGGGGAACAGACCAAAGTGGAGCCATTTCTAGGGTAAGGGAAAACTGATTCAAAATAATAACGTGTTCTTTAGTAAAAGCATATGATATCTGTTTTAAAACCATGTCTCATCCTTCTCTTTTAAAGTGTACAGACTGTTGTGATTAGTTCAAAGCACATTATTCCACGGGCATCAATTTCAATTCCTGGGTCTAGATAAAGACACTTCTACTTGTTTTAAATGTCCTTATTACATATCCTTGTGGCACTGAACTCTGCAGCCCTTCTGTTCAACTCCCAAGACTGCTTCTTGGGACTCCCAAAGTGTCCACAGTTTGCTGGTGGGTTTCACCTAGTTATGGCCTTTGGGGACAACAAGACAGTACTCTAAGGAAATAGACTTAGCAAAAGAAGCACTCATACAATTAAAATGTAAAATATGACAGATCTACATTTAGCATGAGATTGCTGAATGCAGTCTGACCCTGGCCTTGTCCCTGAGTTTGGTTTAAATCCCTATGAAAGACTAAGTTGCTCCATGTTGCTCTCTGGAAACAAATGGACTCCTTTTGGCTGAAGAATTTCCCTTTGTTAAACAGTCTCTGTCACTGTTTGGTCTCACAGAGAGAGCTGCTATTTTAACTGAGATTGTATCAGCCTGAGTATTTTAGTTCTCACCCTTGGTATGTTTTTGCAGAGTACGTCCAAAGCCAGGCATATCCCTCAGCGCCAAGTGCTTCCTTCAGCAGTTCAGGTGAAGGATTCTTGATTATTTGATCTCGTGTTTCATCATGTCAGTGTCTACGTCATCCTACCAAATGGATAATTTTATTTCCGCTTTTTTTTTTCCTGAAAAGATACAGATAGCATTCACATAGGCACGTGGAATTCATTGTAAGAGTACAGAGACATTTCTGTATACTGCTGAAGTCTGCAGAAAAATTCTTATGGTACTTAGTTGCTGGATGCTCATTTGATTGACTCGTTCCTCTGCTGGGGATGTAAAGCAGTTTTGCTTTTGTTATGTAATGTTATGGTGACGGAAATGAGTCTGCTTCTGCAGCCTTCTGCCCTAGAAGCTCAGCCCTGTTGCCTTGTTCACTCTGCGCACATCTGTATTCAATCCTGAGACTTCAGAGGTATACCCGCAGCTTCCCGGGCCATGACAGGCTGGAGTTTGCTGGTAAGTATTGAGAGAACTGTCTTGACTTTCCTGGGTACGAATCTTTAGGACTGTACTGGAACTCTGATAAGTATGCAAACTGGTGTTGCTTGCATTCCCTCCCGTATGGTCTTTAGGTTACTAGCAGAATGAATTACACTCACTTGAGTTTGTAGCCCCTTGGCTTATTTCCTGGCACTAACTTGGGTTTAAAACCTTGTCAGGCCTTAAGTAAAGGGCTGTTTGTTTGTATGGGATCCACTCCTGAAACAGCAGTTCTGTTACGTTGACTTTGCCATGAAGACAGGCCTGAGGATGTAGATTTTTCCTGTTTTGATTAAAATCCTTTTTTTTTTTAGATACTGTCTGTACTCTTTAAGGAGGAAAACTAGAGAGGTAGTGTTAAAAAGCATTCACACTAGAAATGAAAGGTGGAGAAGAATGATCTTAAATTGTAAATGAAAGGGTCTATGTGGTGTGGAAGAGACGGTGAAGATACCCTGGCATTCTCTCTGTGAAGATTCAGTTTCCACTGAAGATTTTATTAAATTGTAAATCTTTCTGTTGTGGTAGATGAATTCTGCAGAAAATTTCCACATCGCCTGATGAGATAATGGATTGCTTTGAA
Source organism: Cuculus canorus (assembly GCF_017976375.1). Lineage (NCBI taxonomy): Eukaryota > Metazoa > Chordata > Aves > Cuculiformes > Cuculidae > Cuculus > Cuculus canorus. The sequence goes on along the minus strand of NC_071401.1, from coordinate 115,717,063 downwards.
ACCGCAGCTTTCTTTGGAAATATAAGCTTGATTTACTATTTTTTCTATAGCTATCAAGAGCTTAAGACATTGATTTGTCTGCTCAGGCTGATTACCAGAAGTAAAAAATAGCCTAAAATCTCTATGGCTCTGTCTAAACAAGAGTAGCCTGACCTAATAACATGTCTACATGCTTACTCTAGAATTACATTGGTTTGTGTGCTTAGCCTCAGGATGTAAAAATTGCCTCCCTTCCCATGTATTTGCTTGAGCAAAATACAACTTGACAAATCTCTTTCTTGGTTAGAAATTCAAAGAACTGAAATTTAAATATGTTTCCTGAGAGGAGGATTTCCTATGCCTTTCTACTTTCTTTCTACCTGTCCTGATGTTTAAAAGGAGCTTAAGTATTTTAATATTTTTCAAGTTGTGGAGAGCTGAAAAAAGGGGAGGAACGTGCAACCATGGCAAACTGCAGAACTGCTGAGGTTGTGTGGAAGACAAACTGAGATGCAAAAGTGTCACTACCAAAGTATCTAGGGAAGCTGGAAAGTCATGTGGGGAGAGGGCAAAGAGGGCTGTGGTGTTTGCTTGTGATGGAATTTGGTGATGTGCCTCTCCAGGGCAAGTCAAGGTCTCTAGGAAGCAGAGGAAAGTATTTGTCTGTCTAACGTTCCCATGAGGCTCACCAGTGCTATGTCTGTCACTTGATGACAAATCTTGAAGACAGATGGATGTCTATGCAAAGGCTAAGTGTAGTCACTGAACATCAAAAATCTGGGCTCCTTTCTTGGGAAGAGTCTGTTTCCACAAGCTACAGGAAAAACAATGATTTTCCTAACTATAGACAAACTTTTGTGAATCTCTCCCACTTCCACCCTCCCCCAAAGAGCAACTTTTTCTAGGTCATATAGAAATGATTAAATAGTGCCCTGGAGCAAAGAATGTCTCTGACATCTTGTAACTGCCAGGCTAGCATGCTGGCCACCCAACCATTGTTCAGCTGCATGTAACCATTAAGTAAAGTTTTCATGTGGATATTTATGTAGAGTGCCTATGGTACTTCAACAGAAGCAACTGGCAGTAAAACCTCTCTCAAATCACTGTTACCACTGACTCCAGACTTCTTTAGATGGCAACTGATAAAGTTCAAAACATTAATTTCCGCCAATAAACAGGAACTGGAAGCCTAGTGAGTTAATAGAGCTTTTTCATCTCAGCCTAGCTCTCTGATCTAATTTCAGATAGCAGGAAATATGCCAACTTTAGCCGCTAATTAGAGTTACTCTTTGGAGATTATTTGTAGCAGACCTCCAAGCTTCTTAAAGCAAAAATGCACTGACAGTCCTATCAGCATAAATATGTTAGATGTTTGTAGTGCAGAGGCCATTTGAATTATGCAATGAATTGTTACACAGTGTTCTAAATGTATCTCAGACTTCACAAACAGTAATTTTATCTGGAAACCATGGCTGTATATTTTGCCAGAAACAGTAAATGTGGCAATGTGGCCAATTTTGTCTGTTTTCGTGCAGGTGTTAAAAGGTTTAAAATAATAGAGGATGAAGTGACATTAGTGATTCCATTTTTTTTTTCATTTGTTCTTTTATCTCATTTTCAAGAATGCTCTTTGGATGGTATTCTGCTGAATTCTGGTTATATTCACTTGGGATCAGGCCTTTACTCCACTCTCTACTCCTTCTTCTCTTAGAAGATAAGGTACTCTTTAATCATGTCAAAGAAGTCTGTCCATAATCCTCTGTTCTCAGAGGACTCGCTTTTGCTACCACCACAGTGGGCATCAGCTTTTCTCAGGAAGTTGTGCCCTCCGATGTAGCTGTAGTTACTATTCAGCAGAAGTAAGAGATACAGAATCTGACCCAGAGAAATGAAGAATACGAATAAGTGTGTGATGGCAGAACTGTGATTATGAGATTCCTTTTATGAATGTATTTTCATCTTGTAGAGCTCATAATTTTTATTTCCACCTCACCTTTCATTCAAGGTTGAGCTCTTTTACATTCAGTTTCTGTACCGTAAAGGCAATAGAGCCCAAAAAGCACTTTATAAAATTAATCAAGCCTGACATTACCCCTTTGAGATATACAGTGATGGATAAGTGAGAACAATGCTGAGGACAGAACCATATCCTCACTTCCACTGCTGTCCATGGCTCACTTGTGAAGATTACAGCTCCTTCTTCCATTGCTTTCTAAAGAGCACTGCTGAAGAAAACATAGTGCTCCTGAGGCAGTGGGGGAAACAGTAATCCACAGGAGAAAGGGAACACACATGTCCTAACTTTATTTGAGTTTAATGTATTTTGGTTTTTCATTTCTATTTGAAAATGGTGTCAAAATACCTTGGGTACTATACACTTGACTACCTAGTCTGCCTTCTAAACCAGATTCCCTGGCCAGTCTACAGCTTCCAGGGTGATTTTCACATCGCTAAAGCTGAGAACTGCAGTTCACAGTTGATTTGGAAAAATGAGGATATGGGCTACTGAACTACAATATGCTTGAGATAAAAGGAAGCATTTTCAATGCAAAATATTTTGATTTTCAGGCTTTTGACTGTGGAAATATTTAATTTAGTTGAAAATCTAGTTTTCCAGCAAAAGGCAATTTGTGGAAAAAAATATTTTCCAGCCCAGGCCTGTGTCCTCTTTATTTTCCTCTGTTAAGTATATCTAAAGAATTTCTAGTAGTCTTTTTTCTATGTGCATCTTGCATAAAAATTCATGTCTTGTTTAGCCTGAAAGTCTATGGATGACTGGAGAACTGGAAGAATGACAGAAAAGTCACACAAGCAAAATCAAATTAATATGGGAGGTAAAATGGGTTTTATTTTGATTCTCCACTGTCACTCAACTGTATGGCCATTTGAACTTGTATGATACGCTAGTACTGATACAAAATGAGGGAGGGGTTCTGACTGCGCAGTGTTTACTTGCCTTGCTCAGTAAATTTAAAGGCAGATTTACAAGAGGTAGATTGTTATCATTGTGGAGGAGCAGTTTAAAGCCACAACCCTTTTATTCAGTGAAATGAATTTACAACAGCCAAGTATCCCAAAAGTTGAAATCCCCTGTTGAGCTCATATGCTGTCTTCCTCTGAGCTGTTGCAGTGACCAGGCTGCCTGCCAACACCTTGTATAAATCAGGCAACTACAGTGATCTTGAAATATTTAAGCACTGCTTCAATAGTTGTCTTCCTTGTCCTGTTCCATATTAATATAACCTGGTAGTCCATGCTGAAGGGTGGCTGAAGAGCTGTGAATCCTTGTGTGGGTTGTGATTATCTGGCCTTTTTGTTCTTTTTAATTAACTTCTATCCTAAGAAATACCTAAGAGAGAATGATTTCAACGCTGACCTTTAATGTGAAGATAGAACAGCTGCCAATCTAAAAAGAACTGCAGGAACATAAGGAAGATAAATACCAATATCTCTGGGTTTTCAAAAATAAAAGAGAAAATCAGACAGAAGAGCATAACTTTGTTTTGGTTTGAGTGTTATGAAGGACATGACCTCCACTCTTTTAGACCACTTTAAGGAAGATATGTTGAAGTAAAAAAAACCTCAAGAATGCAAAACTTTCCTTTTCTTAATTTGCAGATGTATATGGCAGGACAGCAGGCAATAGCTGTGGCCATGTGTAAGGAAGTGAACTCAGTTTGCAGTGCTCAGAGGTGCAATGCCATGTGCCAAAGCTGTGCCCCAGTGTGACAACTGGCCTGCAGCACACCCAGGAGAGAATGAGGAGAATGCGTGGGGTGAATTGTGTCCTAGTGCTAAAGGTGGCTATGTACAACAGAGGATGCCACACGTTCCCAAGGGAAACACAGTTAGGAATTTTAAATAAGCAGTTACTTTGTCACTTCAGAGACGACATCAGTGAAAACATTTTCTTTGAGAAAAGGGTATGTGGGTGGCTTGGCCAGCAGCAATATTTTGGTTTTGTCTACTGTAGGGTACTATTTTTTTTCCCCAAACTCACTCAGCCAGCCTAATTTAGAGCAGATTTAAGTTACAGTAGGGGTGATGTTGGTATTAAATGACTGCCAGAACTCTGGAGGTGAACTTTAGCAACACTGTATATTAAGTATTGTTTGGATCACAGAAGTAATTAATTATAAATCTGGTGTAAATAGTCATCATTTTCACAGTGTGAAATGGAAAAGCAAGGAGAAGTGAAAAGCAGTGAGCAGGGCAGTGTAAAGTGTATGTACACCAATGACAGTTTTATCTTCTTTTAACAGCCTTCTCTGATGTCCCTGCCTTTATCATATGTAAACTTGCACCTACCTATTTTCTGACTGTTTTATTCCATGGAACATATATCACTACATATGATCTGTCTGACCTATTAGGTTGCCTCCCTGGACTGCTATAAACAGAGGTATAGTGATGGGTAGATGCCCTGGGATCACTAAAAGGTGTTGCCTAATGCTAGGATTAATGTATTTTAATCAATAGTATATATAAGATTTACTTCCAAGTGTCTGCACAGCCTGGTATTTCAAACCCAACCATTGCTGAGGCAAGCTCTGTGTGCTACTGGGTATTTAGCACATCTTAGTTTTCAGAACATGCTGAGCTTCCTGGGTAGGATTCAAAAAGAGAGAGTTTGAAAAAAGGAAATGAGAGGAGCTCAGCTTTGGGTCTTTTCAAAGACACAGTTTTCAAAGGATAAGGTATGGGCATAGAATGCTGAACTATGGGTTAAGACCTAGAGTGTCTCGAAATATCCCCTGAGAGCAGCAAAACCCCTAGACCAGGTCCAAAACTACCACTACTTGGAAAGCCAGCTGGAGATATGTATGTATAGAAATGCAAGGAGTATGTAAATGCTCCGTGGTGAGGTATTGCCTTGTGCCCTACTATTCTGCATGAAAGAGTAGTTACGCAAAACAATGATTCTATAAAAATGCATGCATAAAGTTTGGGCATTAATACAGTGAGATGAGGAAAAGCAACTCTCAAGATTGCATACATACTTGGCATTCTATCTAAAACTCACTTTCAGTGCTTCTGTCTTATGTACTCTGCACACAACCCCTGAAAATCCAACCCTGCTTTGTTACCTTGTTTGAATATGGGAAAATGGAAGTTTCCAAATGCATTTCTGAAACTTGAGTGTGGAAACAGGTTACTCCCCAGACCTGTTCCAGGTCTTGAAAGGGGTGTTATCTTAATTTTGCTCTCTAGCCAAGGTGCTGGGTCAGCAGTCCAGTCTGTATTAGTACTTTCTGATGTCAGTGAGGGGAGAAAGGCTTCTCCTTGGGCATTTACTTAGGCTCCTGCTTTGAATCACCCTCAAGGGCCTCTCTCTCATCTCTTTGTAGAGAAGGCTAGGAAGGCTGGCCTGAGTTTAAGAGCTTAAGCTGGGTCCCAGGATTTGTTGCTGACCACTATTTCACACTGCATGAAATGACTCTTGCAAGGCCTCCTGGGAAGGATAGGTCTGCTGAACTGATCTCACTGGTTTGCTTTGGGGCTGCTACCAGCCTGTGTTCAGCCCAGTCCTGGATGTCTGGGTGCCTGAAAGTGGCACTTGACTGCAGCTCAAGATAGGGGCTCCTGAGTTCAGTTCAGGGGATGTATCACTGCAGTAGATGTGATGTTATGCTGCTGAACACAAGTATCACAATTACGGGCTGTCATCACAGCACTGTCATGCTCTCAGAGACCTTGAGACCTGAACGGCAACAGCTAAGCACAACAGCCTGTGCAGAACGATAAGCTAAAGCCCTCATTTATTACAATCTCCTCTGAAATCAGCTATGCCCCTGCCTGTTTCTCAGGCTGTACTTCTGCATTATCTGCCTCTCCAGACAGGAAAATGCGGCAAATGCAAAATCCGCGCTCCATTAAGATCATTGTCAGGCTCACACACTTGAAGGATCTGGAAGAAACAATCTCAAGCTCAGGATTTTGTGTTAGCACTTAACAGTGGCACTTAAGGATGTTGATACCCCGGTGTTCAAACCAAAAGGGAACAGATTGGATAAATCAGGATTATTCAAGGAAGTTCTTGAGTTGCTTTAAATTGTGGGCACCAACCTGTACTGTCCAAATACACAGCATTAATGGTCCTTAGAGAACAAAAATCAAATGTTAATGAAAATATTTAATTTTCTCTGCAGGTCCCTTGTACTCATACTAAGACCTGGGATTTTGAAAGCATCTGACTTCTGAATAACTTAAATGTTTTAATCACTGTGGTTTCATTGTAACTTAATCACTAATGATAGACTTTCTGTTTCAACTACTAGTTATTCAAATGTTATATCAAAGAAAGAAATGCGACCATGTTTTTTAACAATAACAAATGTCTTAGCCCTGGGACAGCAGTTAAGGGAACTTTCACCAATCAAAGATTGGCGTCAAAATACTGAGCTCTTTTCTCGTCCCACATGCTGCTCTGTAATGGGGCTTTTCACCAGCCTCCTGCTGTCTGTTAGACAGCTAAGTTCTGAAAGATTTAAAATGCTGTGTCTGAAGCCCTGTGAGGAATAGATCCTTGGCCTGCTGATGCAAGCAACCAATGTATTTATCTGTACAAGAGGTGAAACAGAGGAGTTGGTGCTGAACCCCCAGTAATACAGTATGAGCTCTGCAGCTGACTTACCACATGAATGTTCTGAAGTCACTTTGAACCAGCTTCTCAAAGGTATGAAGGTGTCAGCAAGTTCTGCCCATTCCAGCAATGCATTTGCTGAAGACCATTACACCTATTTCCTGAGTAAAACCAGCATTACCTGCAAAATCCTTGTGTACTTGTGTAGCTGTATTTCTATCAATGCTTTCCTTCACCTGGGAATATAGGTTGAAAATGAAAGGCAAGTAAAACAAAAAAGAAGGCACAGCATTTCTTATAGTGCAAGGATTTCAAATGTTGAGCCATCTGAAGGCTGCAGATATACCAATTTAATTACCAAGAAGTTTGAAGCTTCTAAGTCCATGTAATGCATTGACAGCCAGCCTGTGTCACATAAGTAGGTACAGCTCTGACAGATGGCTAAGGGATGCCCTGTTGTTGAGTCACATGGTTCAGGACAGACCCTCTTGCTATCTAAGCTTCTCTTCAGAGGGGAGACGTCCCTTCTTGGAAGCAGGAGAGGTGCAGGTTTGTTAACCTATCTATCACATAAAGCGGTCTTCCCCAGATAAAAGGTTTTCAGGCCTCAATTTTATACTTTTCAAAAACTCTTTGGTGCCTCTTGGCATCACCCAGTCCGTCTATCTTAGCAGATAAAATCGTTCAAGTTGAACTGCTCCCCTTTGCAAAGTTATAGTGACTTTGGTGTTTGCCTCCTCTTGCAAGATTGGCCTTGGCAAGTCAGACAAGTCCATTGTACCACAAGTCTGTCTGTTGTCATTCTCACTGGCTTCAATATTCTGTATTTTTCACCACTACTAAGCAGAAAACACTTCTTTTTTTGAGAAGAGGAGGCCGAGGGGAGACCTTATTACCCTCTACAACTACCTGAAAGGAGGTTGTGGAGAGGAGGGAGCTGGCCTCTTCTCCCACGTGACTGAGGACAGGACAAGGCGGAATGGCCTCAAGCTCTGCCAGGGGAGGTTCAGGCTGGATATCAGAAAAAAATTCATCACAGAAAGAGTCATCGGGCACTGGCAGAGGCTGCCCAGGGAGGTGGTTGAGTCACCTTCCCTTCAGGTGTTTAAGGAGGAGGTTGATGAAGTGCTGAGGGACATGGTTTAGGGAGTGTTAGGAATGGTTGGACTCGATGATCCAGTGGGTCCTTTCCAACCTGGTGATTCTATGATTCTATGATTCTTTTCTGTGTGGTGGATAACTGTAGATTTGTGAGATGTCATAATATCTTCTTCTGTGTAAGAACAAATAAAAGAACTCTATATCTGGCTCCATCTCTGGCACAGAGGTACACTGTGGTTGGGGGCTTACCTTTTCAAAGTTCACAGAAATAAGAAGCTTCTACCTCTGGAGTTTTGTTCTCCAGTATCTGTATATGTGTGCGTGTAAGTGGACACACATAAGTACAAAGATGCACATACTTAGCTTATTTTCTTTATTGACTGCTTAAAATGCGACAGTGTGGTTTGAGGCATGGAATTTGGTATACTCCTCTGAAAATCAGACACGTAGTCTAAACTGTATATATATATATAGTCATGGCTTCTGTACTCAGTCTGAAGAGCCGGTCACCTCCAGGAGATTATTCATCACTTTAAGATTAATTTCAGGGGATGATTAACTTAGGCCAGATAGGTGTCTTTCTGGTCATTAATGCTGAATGCAATAAAACCCATCCCACATGGCTAAGGCAAGTACCCTGCAAAATTATCTAAATACCTTTAATTCCTAATTAGCTTTCCTTGAGATATGATGACATGCAGCATTTCAGAGTATAAAGTATAAATTATAAAAAGGAAGCATATCAGAAGCAGAAGCGGGTATAGATGGCCTTGAGTACAATACAGTGACAGTGTCGAAATATGCAGGGATCAAGCAAGGAATGCAAAAATACACCTGGAGTTGAATCTGGTGGTGGACACGAAGGTCCACAGGAAAAGATTCTACCACTAGATGAACACCAAAATTAAAGAAAGGAAGAAGAATGACACCAGCAGGTTGAAGGAGATGCTCCTTTTCTTCTACCCAGCCTTGGTGAGAGCACAACTGGTGTCCATTTCTGGGTTCCTCAGTGCAAGAGACAAATGACAATACTGCAGTGAGTCCATTGAAGGTCCACTAAGGTGATTTGAAAACTGCAATATCTGTTGTATGAGGAGAAGCTGTAAAAGCTGAAATCATTTAACCTTCTGGGTATCTTATCAATGTGCATGAATGCCTCTTGGGAGAAAGTAAAGAAGATGGAGCCAGACTCTCTTCAGTGGTGCTTAGTAAAATGTCAAAAAGCAATGGTCACAAACTGAAAAACAAGAAATTCCATATAAACACACACACACAAAAAAATCCTTTTCATTGGTGCTGCACACTGGAACAAGTTTGTGGAGAGTTTGTGGAGTCTCGATTCTTAGTGACACTCAAAACTCACCTGGACATGATCCTGGGCAACCTGCTCCAGCTGACCTTTCTTTGAGCAGGAGAATTAGACTAAACAAACTACTTAAGTCCCTGCCAGGTTCAGCTGTTCTGTGACTCTGCTAGTACAGAGAGGCTTAGGAGTTTCCAGAACTGCATCCAAACCTTTCTTTGTCTCTCTTATCATTAACAAAGCAGTAAAAGCTCTTTCCTCTGCCGTCAGGCTGACTCTGAAAGTAATAGCATGTGAAATCTGCAGAAATATTGTAGATATGAAAAATGTGTAGTTGTTGCCTTTTTACTATTAACATGTAAATAGTTTGGTTTTGTTTGATGACAAAGGAATAAATGGCTCCTGAATGTGTAGTTAATGCACAAAGAAAACCCACAAAACTGTTATGGGATAGCAGCTTCACAAAGGAGCATCTGTTAAAGGAAATGACCTGCACAAAGTCATTGCAAGTCCATTATTCACTAACTGGCTACCTATTGAGAACTAACTGATGTAAATGGGTTATACTCATTCGCTTTTCATCTCCTGCAAAGTGGGCTCAAATCCCTAATAAGGCACCAGGTGAAAATGAGTCTCTAAGGCTGTATTCCAAATCCCCTGTTATGCACCATATAAATTAGCACATTAGCAGGCTTGCCTTTAGGGAAAAGCAGGGCTAGAACAGCAGGTGTGTCACGCAGCATAATTGAGATGCAGCAGCAGAGAAGACTGGTGCTTTTGCACAGTGCCAAGCTGCCTCACACCACCTCTCTTGATCTGTAACTTTCATTAGCTCTAGACTGCCTCCTAATTTTAAAAGCCCTCTCTTCTGTTACATCAAGGAAGATCTCCAAGGGGATAAAAAAGTCACTGACGTTTATGGTTGAATAGGACAAGCAATACAAGATCCCCAGGTATGAAAATATTTGTCAGTATTAATTTGGTATACGTACACAAACAGTTCAGAAAACAAATGAAGGACCGTCTATTTGCATTTTTTTCTGTTCAATATCCTCTCAGCCTGTGTGAGGAGTATGATGCGAATGAGAGGAGGAAGAGGAGCTATCAGAGATTAGCATGCTGTTTTGCAAAGAAGGTGTTTTTCTTCTCTAGTGTAGATATGTCAGTGAGGTGAAAGAGTGGGGTGAGTCTGAGATAGCTTTGGTAGAGAAGGATTTCGGTGAATGGGAGCGATATGAATAGGGAAAGGAAGAGCAATCTTAGTTCTATGTGATGACAAAAAAGGAGGCTTCTCTAAACTTTGAAGATTTTAAGATTTGTTCTCCTACTACTGTGGATAAACATTATGGTACTGCGTAGCCCCTATATCATAGGCCATCTGTCCTTCATGCAAATCAACATCAAGCAACAGAGTCAGAGGAATTCTGGAAAGCCACCAAGTCTGGCAGCCTGTGTTTCCCATCCTGCCCATACCAAAGCAAGTTGTCGTCAGCTTCAGGGTAAACAGCAGTAGATACCTATTTAATTCAAAGTTCAAGATTCTCATACCTTATCTATTTACCTGACAGAGCACCAGAGCGATGTGGTTACTGTCATAATACTGGGAGAGGGTTTCCTGGTAGAGATGTATGCATTCAGTCACATTTCTAGGGCTCAGCTGAATTATTCCTGTTGAGGAAGCAAGGCTGGTGTGGTGAAGTAAAGCACTGATAAGAACAGTAAGAACACAGTTTATTCTTATCAGGAGCTATTTGCAAACCTGCCAAACTGGAAAGCACTCTTTTTTTTTTTTTTTTTTTTTTTTTTTTTTTTCCAACTTTTGCATGAGGGTTATGAAATTCTTATTAGAGCATAACCCTTTTTCATTGTTGAAGATTAAGAGACTGCCTCACAAACGCTGGATTAAACTGAGGTGTTCACTGCTCTAATCTTGGGGTAGCAAATTAGTCTCTCCTGACATTCTGATGGCTTTACTGCAAAGACACAAAGAACTATATTGGCAGAAGGATGCAGGTGAAGTCCAAAACCAGAAATCCCAATTAGCTGTTGTGGAATAAAGCCCAGCAGCCCTTCAACCCTTCTAATACGATACATTGGAATCTGTGCACTATATCTAGCTTTGAGTCTGAGAAAGTAAAATGAAAACAGGTATTTAAAATGTATCCCTATAACTAAATGTGTGCCTGGTAATGCTGATGAATGTTCATGAGTATAGGCCTAAATTTGCCTTCAGTTCACAAAAACAAGAACTCTCTTTAACAGAAAAATGTCAATGTGTTGTTCTTTGTCTCCTGAGGCAGAACCAAAGGGAGACTCTTGAAATTATTCACATGAAAAGTAATGACAGGGGAGAAGAGATATGTGAAATTTGAGGATTAGGAAATGTGGATTAGTATAGAATAACAAATTGGCTAGCAATTAGGTGCATGTTGTAGAAAGAGGCATAGATCTCTCTGACTTATTTCGGTCTTCTTATGAATTAGTTTCCTAAATGCCCTAAACTTTGCACCATAAATTCAACCTCTGTAGACTATTTAAGTGTAAACATAATTGGGTCAAAGATAAAGTTATCCCTCATCTTCTTTGTTGATTACCCTGGAGTGGCTATCTCTATTTTTTTTTCCTTTATTGACCTGAGAAACTATAACCAGTGCAAGGTTAGCCAGGACCTTAAGGACAGCCAGACACAGATTGTGTGTGCACAGAGTGGGTAAGACACCTGAACAAACTCTTCCACTGAAAGCCCAGACACAGGTTTTGCAGGCATTCGTATTCAGAGTCATTGGTGCCTAGTTCTGATAGAGTATCTTTTTTAGCAAATTAATATTTTCTGACCAATAATAATAAATGCATACATCATTACTCCCATTCCTTTGAGCATTTAAAGTTCTCAGTCTCTGGACAACTTTAGGCACTGTGTTTGAAAATATTATTGTTGGAGTCCTGTTTCTTTGGTGTATAGGGGATATCTTTCGATCTGCAGAAAGAGTTATACAGAATCTTTCTACAAGGTTGTAGAAAATCCTGAACTTTTACATAGTTATTAGAGGTCAGAAAAAAACCTATAAGTCTCTTCCATAAAAGTCTGCATGCATGCTTTTGGCACAAATGTCTGAGTCTAGCTGCCTACAGTAGAAATTTCAGGTAAGGAATTTTGCTAATAAACCAAGGTCTATTTACTTACCTTGCATCAGATTAGGGTGTGATGTTTTATTGGTAAAAAAGCAGCAGGGACGTATAGCATGATATGTGTGTATGACATAAATAGCATTCTACCTATATTTCCTTAGCATTTTTGTCAAATAAACACATGATTGCATTCATAATTTCGTGTGTAATGAGCCAACAACTTCATGAATCACATCCCTTTATTGGCGTTTTGATTTGAAGCAAGTAGGGAATTTGAAGATGGAATCTCAGCTTTTCACTGCTGAATTTAAGATTAGTTTTGTTGAGAAATGAGCATATGGTCAATATTTTGTAGTAGCAATTACTGATGATGATAATATGGTTGCCGTGGAAAGACTATTATTTAATTTGTATTCATTTACATTAATTGTGTGGTATTATCTAGCAGCAAAATGCTATTATAAAGTAGGGATTATTTTCCATTATGCTTTGTATTCTTACCTTGCAGATAAACACCGTATAGGTTATATGCCATGAGTCTGATTCAAGACTTTTGAAGAAGGCGTATGGATTGGTGGGCTGCACACAGAAGGAAATCACATAATCAGGGGGAATCCTTGGGACTCTTATAATCCCATTTAGTCTTTTAGAAGAACCTTAAATAGGGCTAAGATGGTTCATTCACTTTGAGCACTTCCTGTGAGCAGAGGAACATTTCGGCCTTGTGCAGTTGTTATTATTGAAGTTCATCGTCTTGAAACAATTGCTTCACTGCTATATCCAAGATATTAGTGTTATCTGTAACATGAAAATGGGAACTGCTGCAATATCTTAGAGTTCACAAACTTAATTCTTTGATCCAAAAGTATGAGATTTCTCTTTTCATAAATCCTTAGGTCATGTAGGTACAAAAATCCTATTGGCAGTCACAGTGTCACAGAAAATCATCTAGTCTGTCTTTCTGCCTTCAGGCAGGATAGCAATACCTAAACTATTTCTGGCAGATACTGTCTAATCTGTTTTTAAAGACCTCTGGTGATGGAGACCCCAACACCTCCCTAGGCAATCTGTTGTAGTTCTTCAGTGTCCTTGCAATGAGACTTTGGCAGGGGCAGGAGGGTATTTAAAGATACAGGAAAATAGAGGAAACAAAGGCAAACCCAAGGGTTACAGTCACAACCCAAACTAAGGGAGGTTTGTAAAACCAAGATTTTTTTTTTTTATGTGGATCATTATATAAAGGATATCTGAGGGTAGTGGGATGATGCAGTATCCAGGAATAAAATGGTTCCTAGGAAAAACAGAAAAGGTGTCTTTCTTTTTTTTTTTAACCATCCTACAAATTCTGACATTCTACATTATTGAGAAAGCCTAGGAATGCAAAAGAAATTGTGTTCCTTGATCACAGGTCTAACATTAAACCAAACTTAGAGGGAATTAGAATTGTAGATGATTAGGAAGACTTAGAATGCCACTCATGGCTAGATTAAAGTGAAAGTTCTTGAATAATTTCCTCCTTCACTTCAGAGAAAAAAACCTTATCTCCCAGAAAAAATCAAACTAAGGAAAATAATACTCATCTCAACTGCTTTGTATCTAGTTCTGCGTTATAAACCTACTTGTAAGGCAGGGTGTTTACAGCAATGGGGCACTAATGTATTCATTGGAACCCAAAGTGTTCTCTGAAAAATACAAAAATACAAAAGCAATTAGCATTAATCATTATGTACAGTGAAAGCAGCATTATCATCAAGTGATAGCACCTTCTGAAATAATACATTACCACCTAGGATAAAAGAGCAGCTTCTGTATTGCTATTGCTTTTATCCCATGAATGCTTACACTTTTTGGTTTTTTTCAATGTTTTGCTGTCCAAGAGGGGTTTGACCTTAGTAAAAAGCATGATTTTCCAACACAAAAAGTTAATTTTCCATAATAATGAAGACCATAGCTGTTGCAATGTTTGGGCATGCAAACTGGAAATATTTACTTAAAGCCCTCAAATAGAATTTTGCGAAGGGAGATAATGGCTTCTGCCCAAGTGAAATTCAGCTACCATGCAGAAAAGCAGTGCCAGTTCTCTGTATCTCTATAGCCTGCCAATTACTTAAGCAGACCATCAGCCAAGGACTACCCTTCTGTGTCAAGCATGTGAAATTGCTTCAGTGCAAGTCACAGTCAATCCTAGCACAAGTGAAGAAGAAAGGTGTAAGGCAACCTGGGGCAGCAGAATTCGAGAAAGGCTCATTCAAAGAAGCAGGAACCTTTACCTGATAATGAGGCAAGGAATGTCAAAGGAAAATGATCTGGCACATACCCTTCACCCTGTAACTGAATATCATTTTCTATGGCTTAGTGACGCGAGTATATCTTCTGAATTTGGACCTGTCCTGGTTCTGTCTAGGAAGGGGTGAATATCCTGGTTTGGGCAAGGAGAGTAAATTTCAGTAAGCATCTGGGGAGGTACACAGCAGAGGCAGCTGGCCCAAACTGGTCAAAGGGATATTCAATATCATGATGTCATACTCAGCATATAACGGGGTAGTTAGTTGAGGGAGTAGGGTTCATGGGACTTGGTGTGCGGCACAGCGTGGGATGGTTGGTGGTTTCATTTTTTCATGGCTGGGTTTTGCAGTGGCTTGGGAGCATGTCTGCAGAGCACCTCTTGGGGATTCTAAATTAGGAGCATGTGTGGTTGTTGGTTCCCATGTGGTGAGTGGTTTTACATTGTGTATCACCCATTCTGTATATTCTTTTCTTGTTATTACTGTTGTGTTTTCTTTTCCTTTTCTGCTCTGTTAAACTGTTTTTGTCCCAGCCCATGAGTTGTACCTTTTTGTTTCCCATTCTCCTCCCACCAAAGGCAGAGAGAAGTGGGTGAGCAGCTGTCATGGTTCTTTTGTTGCCAACTCAGGGCTAAAAACCAAGTAGCCACATGATTTTTTGTTGCTGGCTTGGGGCTAAACCATGACAGAAACCTAACCAGCAGTACCTGAGGCACCTGCAATAATGCCATGGGTGAGGAGCACCATTGCCTTGTGGAAAAGTTCATTGTCACTGATGGGATGAGCTGCGTAGTAATTTACTCTGACAGTAACAGCCTCTCCTTTACCTGCCCCATGTGTTTTCTGAGGGTAGCTAGGGTACCCTTTGGTGTGCAACTTGAATGGAAGTGAGCAGGTATGGAGAAGCACAGGAGGTAACAAGCACCAAGCTATACACGTGAAATCAAGCCTTAACTTTTTTAATCTCTAGGTCTGTGAGAAAACCCAAACCCTTTGTGCGCTGCTGGCAATGTTACTTAAATCACTGAAAGATGTACTCCTTCTCTGACCTCAATGCAGCAGTTGAGAGAAAGTTCATAGTACCACTCAAGAATTCATCCTGTAAGGGTACCTCTAAGCAAATTCCTTTTACCTGTCCCCTAGTTATTTTGAGGGTCTGTTCATTAAAAACCTACTACATTCAGGTAGAGTGTTCTATTTAATTTATTCAGAAGTAGTTGTAGATGAGTGGCTGTCTGAGATACTGCTAGCTATGCTGGAGAAGCTCGGGAAATAACTACACAATTTTTAGCTTTCTACTTAGACATCTACTTCTCCTGATTCTCCTTAAAATCTGAGTGAGGGAAGGTTTCTTTGGCAAAAAAAATGGGCATTCCAGTACTGTGTAACTGTGGAGAGAAAAAGTAATACAGACAGCATCTCTTGTTTAAGGAGACACATTATGTACATAAATCTCTTGCTTGTCTACCTATCTCAGTAATTGCATCCTTGTATTTATATTAATATCCTCCATTTCAAGGAATTATTTAAATCAACTCTGAAATTCAAGTTTACCAGAATGAGAGCAGCAACTGTGTTTAGCATCTCTATAAGTAAGATATTGCACAACAGCTCAGGATAGTATAGAATTTTCAAATGTTTAATTTTACTCTGTGTAAAATGTGTTTCAAGAAATTCTACAATTTCTGTACATTCGTACTCTCAAGAGGTAGCTTTGATGATATTTCTTTACTTTGGGCTCATTAAGGTTAAGCATTAGTTCTATGCTGACATATTAGTCTTTCTCTGAAAAACAGTTATGTAAATATTTAGTTGTATCACTACAAATCAGTTGTGTTTTCTGAAGTCACAGAAAAATTCTGTGTGAATAATCAGACCTTGTATGTTCTTGTCTGCCACCTCAGTTTTATTTACATGCCTGTCACCTCCAAAATCGCTTCTAGAGCAAATATTTTCTTGCGTGATATGAAGAACTGCATATATATAAAGTATAAAAATCTCCAGAGATTTTTTTTGAGATATTATAGCTAAGTAAATAGAGTGTTCAGAAAAAAAAAGTGTGGATGCCCATTAGAATCTTTTTAGCAAATATTCTCCTGTATATAATATAATAGATCAAAGAATTTTGTTTCCTCTTTGATTTGATGGTAAAGATATTTGCCCTTACATGTTCAGCCTTTGATAGTGTTCATATGAAAAATAGATCATTGATATGGCACAAAATGAATACCATGGTTATCTGAATTTGGCTTTACTATAATTTTGCATTGACTTTTGGGAAACACTGTTTTCTTGTCTTCCTGTAAGTTTCATAAAATTACAACTTTTCAGATTTAAAAAGAAGCCTTAGTTTTATACTTGTGATACACTTAGCTACTGCATTAGGATTTTTCAACCACCACTTGGGTTAACTTTCCTTAATTTCAGTATTGTCCAATTCCAACTGTGTGGGTATTTATCTGTGTAGCTGGACATAACAGTGAAACACAAAATTACTGACCAAAAAAAAGTATTAATACTTTGTTCATGATTAGAAAGGAGATTACTTGTCCCCAGCTAGGTTTTAAGTGAATTCAGTCTAACATTCCTCCAAAGCTGCCACACTGTGAAAATCTTCCATTTCAAATATTTAATACTACCTAATAATTTAGACATCAGAATTCGAGAGTACAAATTAACTTTGCATGAATTCTCTTTAAGAATCTACAACAAATTAACAGCTTTCACAGTCCCTGAAACTTTCAGGTGCAGCCAGCATATTCTTGGCCCATTTAAAGAGAAACTTGAGATGTTTCTTATTAGAGGGAATAGCTAAGTACCCTATATCACTAATACTGAATTCTGCTGTGCTTAGATTTGATTCCTTCTCTCTCCCTCCCTCTCTCTCTGTTTCTTTTTTTATTAATTTTAACAGTGTGCTTGTCTCTGGGGAAGGTCATTAGGGAAAGGTCCTCTGTGGTCACCTGTGGTCTGAAAGTACTTGTCATTTATGTTTTGTATAATTCTCTGGAGTATTACTTTTCATTCATTTATTTAGTTTATTTACATTTTTTGTTTTGGCTGCCATGTTAAGCATTGTGTAAACACAGAACAGGAATTAATTCCTTCCCTCTGGTATTCGATACATGTGAATTATTTAATATGGGAATTCCTGTTCTTTCTGAGCACCCAATGTAAAGATCAGGATATTTATAGATCGCAACTAAGCTGTTCCTTCTTGTACTTTTTGATAAGTAAATTGAGGAGGATGAACCCAGCTCAAATTCATGTCACAGCTCTGAAGCAGGCATCTTATCTCATCTTAGAGGCAGGGTTCTCAAACCCGTGCAGCCTGTTGACTTACCCAGGGTTGCTTGGGGCACTTACTGCCACAGTGGCAGCCAGTGCCATAACCTCTGTACCAACCAACCTTCCTCTGTCTGAACAAGTGGAGATTGCTACTTAAAAAGTGATGGGTTTCCAGTTCTCCTTGCTTTAAAAGGTAAAGTCACATTCTCTGATGGTGTCTAGCGGAGATGCAGCAATTCAAAAGGAAAGGTTCAAAATGATGTTTAAACTCTCTGATGTTTAGCTCAGAGTCTTGGAGGTAGGATGTAGCAATTGGAGTCTGAACTGAAGGGATGTCCGAAGGACTCACAGTAAATGGATGCATGATGCATTCAAATAGAGCAGATTTAGTAGAAACAGCTCTGGTTGAGGGGAAATAGACTAAGCCAATGCATACTGATAAGGCAATGAAGCTGAAAGGGAAAAAATGGTTTATATGGTAGCAGTACAACTATTGCAGAAAATCTGCTTATTTCCTTGGAATATTAAGGATGCAGTTACATGCAATATTATATTAGCTGCAATCTAAATATATCAATCTTTCATTCTCCAAGTGGTGTTCTGGGCAAATGTGTTGATCTTTCTTTCGACATTTTCCTGCCTCCTCTGGAGTATGTGATGTGAGGATTCTCTGTTGTGCAGGTTTTTTTTTGGCTTTGAGTTGATCAAGTCTAGGGAAATCAATGAGAAAAAGAGAAGCCAAGTCATGCTGAAGTAAAAATGTACAAGAAATGTGATATTAATATCACCTTGTAGATTCTTTCCCATATTGAATTTAACAGTGCTGCTCCCAGAGTTCTAGGTTAAGGGGAGGTTACTTTGAATTGTCATTGGTAATAAATTGGTAGAATTACTGAGGAGAGGAGAAACAGATTGAAGACGCATTTGACTACAATTTGGTGTATTTGTTTCATTAAGCCATGGTTTTCTACTGATTTGTCTTCAGCAAGGCCTATTTCAAAATTCTCCATGCGATTGCTTAGCTGCATAAAGCATCCCATCAAACTGTAACAGCAGTGATGTTGTGTTACATTTTGTGCTGAGGCATTGATGAAGCTTGATTCATGTGTTCTGACAGAGGCTGAACAATACGGTGTGCTTCCTTAAAAAACTGCAGTCTGCAGGATAAGCACAGCTTTCACAACAAAGTGCCTTTGTATTTGATTTGTTTGTAAATATGCCTGCATTGTATGCTTAAAGAATGAGGAGTCTCGAGCAATTTTGGGGTAATGGTGGCATTACAGGATAGGATCATATCATCATATTCACAGGTCGAGGGTGGAAGAGAATAGAACCAATTGGTGATAATATGCTCTTACTACTGAGTTCAGGTTGAGGATTTACAGCAATTGTACTCTGAAATTAGATTAGAAATGGATGATAAAAAAACCTTCAGATGGCTCTGTAAACTAATCTTGGGGTTACCTTGTGCAAACCTAGGGTGACTCATATGAAAACTCAGTTCACTAAGTAAAATAAAAAATTTCTTTTTTAATTTGATTACTAATGATCCTATATTGCTTGCTTGTTTGACATTGGCAAAATGTCTAGCAGGGTTATTGTGATACGAATGCACTGTCGGTAAGGGTCTCAAAGACATGCAGCATTAAAATTATTGTAGCAGTGAGCGAGAGACTGGAGCTGTCACAATTTCAGATTGGTGACACTGGCCCCTCTGGGCAGTTGTGTTACTGTTTAGGGGGGAACTGAGTTATCTTAGTACTTTCTTTTAGAACAGACAGACAAGGCTGTTAGAGGACAGTGTCACACCTTAGAGTAAAAAAAAATGTGAACAGCCAAGGGCTTAAAGCTGCAAGCTGCTGCATTAACATCAGAAGGCCTGGAGGCATCTCAGCATGGCACGTGCAAGCCAGAGGCCAAATGTTTCTTGCTGTGCCTGTGCCCAGCCAGGTGTTTACATGCATGCCCTCCCTCTGTCTGTGAGGTTAGGAAATATACGGGGAAAAAAAAAAAAAAAAGAGAAATCTAGACACTGCAAACCCCTTCATCCTTAACAGATCAAGACTGGAGGGCAGTGTGCTGAAGGAAACCTCTCTTGTCTGCACATCTTGTTTCCCAGTAATTTAAATGAGAAATCATTTGACGAGGCTTTCTTGTAAGCTTATCAGTGCATTGTATACAGTGCAGGTTTTTCAGCCCATGGAGCCTATTGTAATGTATCTTACTACTTCCAGACAGAAAAAGAAGAGCAGTCATTTCCAGAAATGAAAGCACTCTGTATAATTATGGGGAATGAGTTATGCATAATACATACACACTTTAAAAATAAAGATTATCTGCTCTGTGGATATCCACACAGTATTAACTGACTGAATGTAGGAATCCGTCCAGTGGCAAGCAAGCATGAATTAAAACAATGATAAAGTTGAGGATCTTATAGTGGGAAAGAACTGTCAAAAAAAGAAATAAGTGAGAAAATTTCTTGGGTGCCAGTGAGTTATTAAAAGTGAAAGCTTACAAAGAGAACATGACATGTAAAGAGAGATGCAAGGAGGCCTTGTCTATTCCACCTGGCAAAAGTATCGGTGAGGTAACTTTTAAACGTGGAGAGAGAGAGAGAGAGGAGGAGACGGAACTAAATGTAAAGACAATCAGAAACCCCAGATGGGCTGAGACCATCCTTAAATACAAGACCTGTGTTGCTATCATGAAAATATCGAAGCGTTGTTTTGTTTAAGATTTTGAAGAAAGTATAGTAGCCAGCCTCTTACACAGTGTCAGTTAAGAAGACAGAAGCCCAGCCTCAAACCCTGTTATGCATCCTGCTTTCACAGTGTTTATGGCCTGTATGACAGCTGGCACTCATGATATGTTTTTAGCACACTATGTATATTGATTTATGTAACAGATGTACTGCCACCATCGGATCATTTGGCCTGACACAGAGGGATTGTGTAAAATCCAGGGTAAACCTCCTCCCTCGCATTGATTTGGGGTTTATTTTTCTGCTCTAGTTACCATATTTTGGGGGACTTTTTATGCTAACTTTGTGCTTCAGTGCTATGTATTTTGTTTTTAATGCTAGTATTGAAGAGTTAAATAGCACCTTGTTAAAAGAAAGTTTCTTTCTGAATTGCTTTAGACATTTATGCTTGTCACTAGTTCCTAAAGGAAAAAGGCTGCTATTAAATTCCAGTATCAGCCAGCTCTGTTGGTTTACTATACCTTAGCAACAGGGTGATGCTCAGGGGACGTGTCCAGAGTAGCTGAACTACATGACTTTACCCAGAAGAATGTTGTCAAAGCTGAGTTGAGTCTCCTGAAGACAGACTGAAGTGAGTCTAAGCCTCATACCTCTTCACTCCCTGTACTGATAAGTAGTGTGTGAAACTTTAACTGAAGGTACCTTGGTAGAACTTGTTCTTGTTTGGAGTTCAGGTGTATTGTATTTGGTCTCAGTCCTAATTATTTTCATTGATTAGCCTCACTTCTTCTCTTATTTAGAGCTGGTCTCCATATCTGCTTTATCCTTTTTACCATAAGGTTGTTGGTACTGATCTTCACTTAAGTATTTTTAAAGTGTTCCCTTTTTTTCCCTTAAGTACTCTTACCATTTGAATGCTTGGCTTAAGCACTTGTAATGTATGACTTCTGCCTTTCTTCATTTCTGTGCAAAATACTAGATAAAAATATAGACATTTTTAAGTAACTGCAGTTCCATTTTGGCAATAAGGAATCTAGATCTTGTGCAAGTCAATTGTATTTATTCTCTATGTTTCAGTTACACTGGCAAAAAATGTCTAAGTTGTTTGCGTGTTGAGATTTCTGTTTTCACCAGCTATTGGACCTAGATAATTTAAGGATGTACTTCAGGTTCAGACCCTCAACCCTTTCTCAGAATCATAGAATCATTTAGATTGGAAAAGACGCTTAAGATCATCGAGTCTCAACACTCACCTCACTACAACTTCCTTTCAGGTAGCTGTAGAGAGCAATAAGGTTTTCCCTCAGCCTCCTCTTCTCAAGACTAAACAACCTGAGTTTCCTCAGCTGCTCCTCATAAGACTTGTTCTCCAGCCCCTTCACCAGCTTTGTTGTCCTTTTCTGGACATGCTCCAGTGCCTCAATGTCCTTCTTGTAGAGAAGGGCCAAAACCTGAACACGGTATTCAAGATGTGGCCTCACCAGTGCCCGGCACAGGGGTCAATTACTTCCCTTGTCATGCTGGCCATACGATCTCTGATACAAGCCAGATACTATTGACCTTCTTGGCCACCTGGGCTCACTGCTGGCTCATATTCATCCAGCTGTCAACCGACACCCACAGGTCCTTTTCCACTGGTAGCATCGGATGGAGTTGTTGTGGCCCAAGAGTAGGACTCAGCACTTCGGCCTTGTTGAACCTCATGCAGCTGGCATCAGCCCATCAATCCAACCTGTCCAAATCCCTTTGTAGTATCTTTCTACCCTCAAGCAGATCAATATTCCCACACAACTTGGTGTCATCTGCAAACTTACTGAGGGTGTCCTTGATCCACTTGTCCAGATCCTGCTAACTCCTTTGCAAAGATCATTTTCCTTCTTTGAGACAGGTATACCTCATCCGTTGCCAGTAGGCCCGATGTTGTGTAGACTGACCCTTGATCAAAAAACTCAAAATTCTGCTGGTGACACCAGGTTTAGAGTCAGGTATTGATCTGCTGAGCCTTTTTCTTCCCTCATCATTCCTTGCAAGTGGAAGGATAGAGGAGAATGCTACTTGCACTGCAGATCCTTTAACCAATTGTCCTAAGGGCCTGAAGTCTCTCCTGATTGCCCTCTTGTTTTCTTGTTGCAGCTTCATCGCTGCCTACCTGAAAAGTCAATCACAGACAAAAATCTAAGGGCCATACCAGAGTAGGAATCTTTCTCTTCATGTCTTAAACCCAGGCCCTGGGCAGACAGCAGAATTCCATAGTAAGTGGGTCTGATCTGCACGTTGGGCCTTCTGTTCCCTTCAGAAAGGAGTCTTCTATGATGATGATGACCCATCTTTCTTTATGGAAGCAATTTTGACGCAGGGCGTAGGACAACTTATCCTGGGAGACACCTCCAGGCTAGATGAACCATCATCCTCACTATTGTTTGGTTCCACTTGCAGCACTTTATAAGTGTTATGCAAAGGTACCTGGGAAGGTGAGGCAGTCACAGAGGAGATGCACCTGTTGCACCATACAGGAACTTATTACCATTACTACCTATCCCTTAAGTCACTGTGTTCTGCCAGGCAGAGAGAGAATAGGGAATCTGCTGCACCATATGTCCTGTCTACCTGTTGGGCCTGTCTGATGCAACATCACTAGTCTGACTCTCAGACTCCCTGATACTCCTCAGACATCTCTGTTCCTCCCAGCACAGTGTCACTGAGTGGAGGAGCTCCTCTACCTGGGTTCACCTCCCACAGCTGTGCTTGTTGCTGCCATCCAATATTTGCATAGGAGCAGGGCACACTGTGCAGCCTAATGCCGGGGTGGCAGCATGTTCCCACTGGAGCTCTGTCTGGGAAGCCGTGTTAATCATGGTGGGTGCAGAGATTAGAGAAGCCATGAGTTTCTGCCATGCCTATGTATGTTTTCTCTCTCACGTTAGTATTAAAGAAATCCATTTACATTGTTGCTGGGAAATTCTGTTTGCGTCCTGGTCTCTCTGTGAAATGAGATCCCTGTACTCTCTCTCTCTGAAGGCCAACCGCTAACAGGCCAACAGGAATATCGCTGCCGTGAGACACACACCCCTCTCCCCAGCAAAGGTCTTCTAAATACGGTGGAGTTCAAGTGAGGACTTTCAATAAACTTGCTCCTCTTCCGTGCTAGCCTAGCTGAATGCCACTTAGCTCTCCTAGTCTTTCATTCTAAGACAATTGCACTAGCTCTTTAATCATCTTTTCTCTTTCTTCTGAGTATCCTCTGGTCTGCTAATAGCCAGTTGGTAATGACAGTGCTTGGCACAGGGCAGGGTATTCCAGGTGTGATTGCATCAGTACTGTATTTTTCACTCAGCAATGTCATTAGTCATCACTGTTTGCAGGGTAGAGGGCAAATGAGTGACTTTTCCAGTCCAAATGGTTTTAGTGATATATTGAGGCTGGAATAATAGAAGTGTGCACCCTGTAAAGAGGCAGGCTCACGATTTCATTATCAAACCTAGCTCCTTCTTCCAGCCAAAAACTCTTGTATAAATAGAATTCTGCGCTTTGCTGCTGCATATTAATATAGATTCCACTGTGGGGGCTGAGAAGCTGATACTCAGTGAATGTAGTTAAACTATTTTTTCCATAATTATAATGCGAAGGGCCTACTGAGATCACAGGAAAGCAAGCCACACATACAGGGCTTTTTCTGCACTTCATTTTAAAATTATAAATAACTGCAGAAAAACAGGATGTTTGGGACATTAAAAGTGTGCAGCATTTCCTTCATGGCATTATGTCTTCTGAGCTGGCAATAGCATTGCACTATTTTTTCTCTGCAGGACATCAAGCGGAGTTTGGGAAAGTGGAAGTCTACTCCCTAAAGCAATTTGGTTTAGCAATGCTGTTGAAACACAGCTCAGAACTATCTTTAATATAAATGAGAAGCTGGACCCACTTGAAAAAGCAGATGGAGGATTTTCCAGACCTGTAAACCTGTGTCCTTCATATTTTGTGTGTGCATTCATTGTTGTTTCCTGCTGCTGGCAGCCTAAGCTTGTTATGCCACACATAGGTTTTTACATGCACCATGCTCTGAATGGCTGCCTTAGTATACAGACATATTTTGCTCTCTCTATTGTGTAAGTTTCAGTTCAAACTTACTTTTATCCACGTTTACATAGATATACACTTTAATCAGTAGAGGGACGATTGTTTGTTATGTTCAATATTTTGGATGTTTTGCTTATCATGTTTGAACAGGCCTGAGATCTGACTCAGTTGTAGGTTAAAACTACACAAACTTGTGGCCTTGAAGATGGCTACAATATCCTTTGCCTCCAGTCCTAAAGCATTGAATGAGTCCATAAACACAGGATGTGAAGGTCAGTCAGGTTTGCTTCAAAATGGGAGATATTAGAGGCTTTTACTTGGTGTATGGTTTATGCTTTAAAAATTAGGGATTTTGTGAAAATAATCCAGATGAGCATTTTTGTTATGTCCTTTCAAATCATACAAATTCTTTGTATGCCCTGTGGGCTTTCAAGACTCTGTAGCCTGCACTGAAGTAATCTCCAACACTAGGATTTTGACTGGAAAGAAAATAATTGCTTCTTAGATGATCCTGACTTAGAATCATAGAATCACAGAATCACTGGGTTGGGAAAGACCTCTAGGATCATCGAGTCCAACCATTCCTATGAACCACTAAACCATGCCCCTGAGCATCTCATCCATCTGTCTTTTAAATACCTCCAGGGATGGGGACTCAACCCCCTCCCTGGGCAGCCTCTGCCAGTGCGGAGCTTGAGGCCATTCCCCCTTGTCCTGTCCCCTGTCACTTGGGAGAAGAGACCAGCTCCCTCCTCTGTACAACGTCCTTTCAGGTAGCTGTAGAGAGCAATAAGGTCTCCCCTCAGCCTCCTCCAGGCTAAACAACTCCAGTTCCCTCAGCCGCTCCTCATAAGACTTGTTCTCCAGCCCCCTCACCAGCTTCGTTGCCCTTCTCTGGACACGCTCCAGAGCCTCAACGCCCTTCTTGTAGCAAAGGGCACAGAATGGAACACAATATTCGAGGTGCAATCTCACCAGTGTCGACTACAGGGGCAGAATAACCACCCTGAACTTGCTGGCCATGCCATTTCTGATACAAGCCAATATGCCATTGGTGGCACACTGCTGGCACATGTTCAGCCACTGTCAACCATCACCCCCAGGTCCTTCTCCTCCAGGCAGCTTTCCAGCCACTCTTCCCCCAGTCTGTAGCGCTGCATAGGGTTGTTGTGCCCCAAGTGCAGGACCTGGGATTTGGTTTTGTTAAACCTCATGCCATTGGTCTCGGCCCAGCAGTCCAGCCTGTTCAGATTCGTTT
Source organism: Cuculus canorus (assembly GCF_017976375.1). Lineage (NCBI taxonomy): Eukaryota > Metazoa > Chordata > Aves > Cuculiformes > Cuculidae > Cuculus > Cuculus canorus. The sequence goes on along the minus strand of NC_071401.1, from coordinate 115,691,356 downwards.
GAGGAGCCTCCCTACCCCTCAGTAGATCTACATTTCCACCCAGCTTAGTGTCATCCGCAAACTTACTTAGGGTGCGTTCGATCCCCTCATCCAGGTCATTGATAAAGACCTGGACTTGTAACTGAATGTAAAGTTATACTGGCACTACTGCTTGGGTTTTGTTTGTTGGTTTTTTTTTTTTTTTTTTATACTTTAGGCTTTTATATCCCTTCTTCCATTTAGTTTCTTCAGTTACCTGCATCCACCTTGCAGTGCATATCAGAGCTACAGGTCTTATTTTAGATTGGGTATCACTCCTGATAATTAGGAGTTCTAGCCTGATGTACAGTGGAAGTTTTTTTCCTCTTTTTTGTTGTGTCTACACAGAACATGTGAGCTTTTTGTTTAAGTGGAAAGAGAGAAGAAGAAATGAAGAGATGGAGGATTGGTTAAATGATGAATCCTGTAAAACTTTGCACTTTTTTGTTTTGCCTGAAGTCTGATTATAGAACAGAAATTGCAAAAGTGAGAGTTGTGGTGGTTATATTAATAGATTATGTTATGCATTATTTTATATGTGAGCCCTGTAAGAGGTTCCTGGGACCTGTACCTATATTGGATGAATTAAAAGAAACAATAATATCACAGGGGAAGGACTCATTCTTTGAAGGGGCTGTAGAGGTGTACAAAGGTTGGTCTTCGAAACATTACAGGCAGAGGATGGTGATAGTTTCTTTCAACACAAACAAAAGGAGAAGCACAGTTCCCTGTCTTAGTGACTGACTCTAATTTAGCAAGCTTTCTCGAATGACACAGAAAGATAGCTGAACAGCAGCTATCCAAGAAAATGGCTATAAAATATCCTTTAAATCCATATCTGTGTGCTTGATTCCAGTCCATTTTGCCTTTCCAGCTGGCATGTTTACTGTCCAAACACCTACAGAAGTTATAAAGAGAGCAGCATAAGCCAGGTCAGGTCTGGAGAAAGTAGAGCCAATTCTTCTGGTTTCTAATATCTCATTCCCATTTCTATTGACAGCTCAGGTTCCTGTTCCACCCCACTCTCAGTAATTTCTTTCTTGCTCCTGCTTGTTGGCAGAACTCCACCCTACCAGATCTTTTCCATTTGTATTATTCGCCCTGTTACTGCTGCTGCTCCCCAGCACATGCCTCCCCAAGGGTCTGAAAATCTCACGCTGTCTTATTCACAGCAGCTGTTCTCATTCCAGGAGTCTGTGTGAGGGCAGACAGCATTGCCTGCTTTAGAGAAAAGTGTTTTAATCATCATGAGTGACAGGGAATAAAAGTCGTTTCTTCTTAACCTCCTTCTTGTGATGGGGAGGTTACTCTGCAATGCCTCTTACTTCATTTGTAGTCTAATATGTTTATAGCAGTAGCCTTTAACTTGCTGTTTTCTGACTCTCACAGACATATGAATGTGTTCAAATAAATCCGTGAGAATACGTGTTCATATTAGCTCAACTCGTAATTCTATTTGTTTGTTAATCATTTATTAGTAACGGTTCCAAATATCTCTTCCACTGCTTGCATTTCTATGAAAAATCACTAGCATTCCATCACTTAAAAACCACTTAGTTTTCATTTATTGTCTTTCTGTAAATATCTAGTAGCAGAGGTTGGCTTAAAAAGTCTGCTGGGACAAAATTCCATCAAAAATACCTCTTCTAATGAAAATGGGATAAATTTGTTGCATTGGGTACACATCACTATAATGTATCACCATAATGCAGTGTTCTCATAATAATGACTCTGTTTAGATTTTCCCCAGAAATTACTTTAGAATATCTTTTTTTTTTTTTTTCTGGATCATACTATGGTATAATAATGTAGATATCTGTTGACTCTGAATAATTTAGTCTTTGAATGTTTTCTTTAGAGATTTTTGAAAACTCAAGCTTCATTCCTATCCTGAAAGCGGTGAGTTAGCAAAATATCAAAATCCTTCATGAAACAAGTCTTAGAACATCTTCATGTTAATAAATCCTGATCCCATAGGCTTAATTCAGGCTATACTTCCTTAATTTCAGTGAGCTCACATGAAATCCAAGATATCATGTTCCCATGAAGTACAAACAGATGGGTGAAATACCACTGATTCGTAATGTGAAACCTTACCCACCAGCTGTCTAGGAAAATTAATTTTCATAGTGTGTGGAACTATTACATAACCTTCTTTGCAAGTCATGATAGTTGAAAGCTACTGAGCCCATTCACTTGTGTTTGAGTAGTATGGATCAGACTGCAACTATTCTGATTTTGCTTCTGTGATCACCAATTTTAACTCTGATGAGTTTGGATAACTGAACAGTGGTATTCCCTGCATGAAGCTGTCCAAAATAGCTAAGTAAGTGCTTTGCAGAGAAACTCATTTTGACTGACCCTCTCAGAGTCCGGCCTTGTCTGGAAGCATTCTTGCTGGATTTACACTGTCTGCTTAAAAAATTGACAGCCATGCTTTCACCGTCAGACTAGAACCAATCATGAACTATTTTAGGCTAATGGCTTTAACATAAAAGAAATGAATGTGATCTTGTTTTCAACTGCTTCTGAATAATATTCTGTCAGCTAGGCGCTATAATTAATCTTAATTCACAGAAGAGGTAAAAAGGCATTTTTCAGTACTGGAGTCTATATACAAGCGCTCTGCTTAAATAATTGAGTCTTAGCCTTTCCAGAATGAGTCTGTGGTATGCAGTGCCATTCTGGCTGCATTTCAGACTGTGTAATTGATTTCTTGTTTGTTTTTTCTTTTTCTTTTTTTTTTTTTCTCAAATAAGGGTCTAACATTAAAATACATCAAACACATTGAAGCTACCCAAAAAAACCTCAAAGAGGATCAGACAATCAGATGTGGCAAATTCTAATCTTTACTCCTTCTGCAGTATTTCCCACTGTTGCTTGAGCTGTTTCTTCTACCACCACTAGTTATAGTACAAACATTGGCAGTTGTAGGTGAAGTAATTTCTTAATGGTAATTCCTCCTCTTGAAGGTTGCAGCTTTATACGCAAGGTGTCTCATATGCCAGAACATATGATATATCCAATTGTGTATCTCTAGGGCTGTGAAAAGAGTTAAAGATTGATGAGTATTGTCTTACTAAAACATCAGAAAAATGTAATGAATCAATTTGCTGTCTCTAGACAGCAAATTTAAGAGTACTAGGTTTTCTGCATGGGATCAGATCATTGAACTGTAACTTTAGTGTCCTACTTCTGACTCAGACAAAGTGTCCCTGGCTCTTCTTTCCCTCTCCTACTGAAAGCATCAGTTCTGCTCTGTATCTAGGCACAGGGAAAATTTCCTTTCTCAGATTCTGATATTTCTCCTTTTAGCTTTATCTTTTTTCTCCGCGTCAGTGGACAATCTTGAGTGACTATAGTAATAGCAGTTGTAACCACACAAATAAAGGGGTTCATGTTGAGATTTCACATTGAGTCTCTTCATTTTAGAGTAGCACATCTATGTGTCAAGGCTGCAGAAAAGCCCACAGTTGACAACAAAAAAAAGTGCCTGTTTTCTGTATAAATTTGTATGCTTGTAATTGGGATAGCACAGACAGATCTCATGAGATTCATTGGTGCATATGAATCTCCAGGCAAATTTTCCAGTCAAATTCAGGCTTAAAACTAATACAGAAAAAGATGGAGTCATTGCCATGGGATATAGGAGCAAGGAGCATAGACTACATACTAGAAATTGTTGCTCATTCTGGATGTCTAGTATGACTGACTGAAGCTAGAATCCCATAATCCTTGGTAGTTAAGGCCCTCCACGTGGGAGAGAAGTTCAAGTTTAGTTGTTCTTAGCTTGCTTCAGGAAATTCAAGACAAAAAAGTGGGATTGTGCTTGCTCAGGACAATAATATCCACATTCTATATTTTTCTGAGACCTGAGAAGACATATGGAATATACCTAAATCTTGTCCATCCTACGTATGATGGAGCAATATTTGAAAAGTATGGATACTCTGATTATTTTCTCCTGGAACTTGTGAGTAAATAAATTATTTGTGTAGTGGAAACTTTATAGCTTTTTGCTCTTTAATGTCATCACCAAAAGAAGATGGACTAACTGATGAGATTTTTGCAGGTTTATTCTCTTTGTCTATGTCTAAACTGGATATACAGGAATACTTCTTGACTCCAAGAAAATATCATTGTCCCAGGTCCATCCGAAGTTTCTGAGAGTTAAAAGACAGGAACATAATTCCTTTCTTTATTTTCCCCACCTGTTCATCAAGCCCAGCTGCAGACATTAGGAAGAAGGTACAGACTTTAAACATGTATGAATTATTCATTGTTTCTTCTTTCAAGTTGTTTGGTTGCTCTTTTGCAATAATTTTGGACCTTCTACATTGAGCCGAGTAAATATTAAGAGAAACACTATACAGTTTATTCATGCCGGATGGTGCATTTTTAAAGAAGTGATGTTAAGAAAGTCTGCTGCACATGTGTAGAACTGAATACATGACACCTGATCCTCCTGTTTCTATCAGAAATATGTTTTTCTGCTGGGATATGATAACTAACCTACTCAAATCCTGGAAAGAAGGATCCACAGCTGATGTAAATTGTCATTAACAAAAGCAGAGGAACAGGTGTTGGAATACATTTCGCATTTTAGGGCAGTTCATGAAAAGAAATAGACTTACATTTCTCTGCAAGCTGTTTGGCTGTCTGACAGTTGAAGAAGACCAGTTAAGCAAACGGAAAAGGTGATGAAAAGCTGAGTTCAGGGATAGTTATGTTCAAAGTGAAAGGAGGGAAAGGGCAATACATTAGTTACTAAGGCAACTGTTTGTTTAACGCTAAATCATTTCCTCATTGAAGGGAGCAGCTTCTCTTTCAACTTAATTTCCTAAGCTATGTTGCCCTATTCACTCTTTCCTCTTACATGTTTCACGATACGTACAGCTTCTTGTCAGGATCTATTTTCTAGCTCCCTTCTTACTGTTGAACCATATTGTGCAGTGAGCAGTCAGGGTGGAGGTATGAGGCAGAGATTATGTGATTCGTAACCTTGGTTCTAATCTATCAGCAACTACACAACATGAGCCCTACCTAAGACAGGAACAGCTGCCACTGACTTACTGGAAAGCTGCTTAAAAATATAGTCACGAGAGAGAGAGAGAGAGAAAAAGAATGAGGTTGGTCAGGGTTCATTCCCCTATTTTTGCAACATAGAAAGTAGGTCTTCTTAGACCAGACACTCTACTGCTTCCTGGAGAAAACATAATAGAAAATTTCACAGGTTACCATATTAATCTCTAGACTGATCTACTCAGCACATTCACCAATATATTTCAAACTCTTCAGTTTTATTTATATTCTTTCCTCATCCCTTTTATAATGTAATGGCTTTGTTCAAGATCAGTATCTATGTTTTACATAGTTCAAATATGCTTCATTTCCAAACTTCTACTTTGGAAACTGTATTTTAAACAAATCATACAAGGGATGATTAAAAGTCTTTATTGGATGTAGTTTTGATTTTTTTAAAAAAAAATTCAAGGTATGGTAACTGTACTTCTGAATGTACATCTGAAAATAGGAGAATTTTAATTTTCAGGAAAAAAGAGGGGTTATATAATTTTTCATTCAAAATGTCGGTAGTTCTTGATGATTTAAGAACTGCAGACATTCTTATTTATTGATCAGCATATGTTTCTTACTATCAAATAACATAATTTCATAAATAGTAATGATCTGAAGGTGGTGGGTTTATTTATGAAAATATTCATGACTCTCTGGAGTTTTAGAATTCAATCACTTTTAAACATTTAGATGAAGAGAGGAATTACCCATATGTAAGAACATAGTGAGAACATATGTCAGAACTAGTGTTAAAACTGCATTTGAGAGGTCAGGAAGTGCAAGGGTAAAATGATAACTGCCAAAAGTCAAGCTGAGACAGATCTTGTAAACGAAGTCTAAGAAAATTGTGTAAGATTTTTCAACCATGCAAATAAAAAGAAGAAAAAAAATGGAAGCACTGTGCACTGAGGATGGCAATAGAATTAAAGATGATCTCATTTTCTATTTTAAATGCTTCATTTTCTTTGAAGCTAAATTTGGGGGAGAGAGAAAGAAGAAAAGGATAGAGGACATGGCTAATGGGAAGAATGGAATAGAAATTTCAACAACTAATTTATGAAAAATTAACTTTGTGATCTCAGTTCACTCTAGCTTACCAGGACTTCTTATCTTGAAAGCTGCCTGGAGGAGAAGGACCTGGGTGTGTTTGTTCACAGCTGACTGAACATGAGCCAGCAGTGTGCCCAGGTGGCCAAGAAGGCCAATGGCATCTTGGCTTGTATCAAAAACGGTGTGACCAGCAGGTCCAGGGAGGTGATTCTCCCTCTGTACTCAGCACTGGTGAGACCACACCTTGAGTACTGTGTTCAGTTCTGGGCCCTTCACCACAAGAAGGATGTTGAGGCTCTGGAGCGTGTCCAGAGAAGAGTAAAGAAGCTGGTGAGGGGGCTGGAGAACAAGTCTTATGAGGAGCAGCTGAGAGAGCTGGGGTTGTTTAGCCTGGAGAAGAGGAGGCTGAGGAGAGACCTTATTGCTCTCTACAACTACCTGAAAGGAGGTTGTGGAGAGGAGGGAGCTGGCCTCTTCTCCCAAGTGACAGGGGACAGGACAAGGGGGAATGGCCTCAAGCTCTGCCAGGGGAGGTTCAGGCTGGACATCAGGAAAAGAAATTTCACAGAAAGGGTCATTGGGCACTGGCAGAGGCTGCCCAGGGAGGTGGTTGAGTCACCTTCCCTGGAGGTGTTTAAGGGACAGGTGGATGAGGTGCTGAGGGGCATGGTTTAGGGATTGTTAGGAATGGTTGGACTCGATGACCCAGTGGGTCCCTTCCAGCCTAGTGATTCTCTGATTCTATGATCCTAGATAGCCAAAGGGATTGGCGTGGATGTCCAGCACAAGGATTTTGTACAATGGAATGAAATCATAGAATCATAGAATGGCTTTAGTTGGAAAGGACCTTAAAGATCATCTAATTCCAATCCCCTTGCCATGGGCAGGGGAACCTCCCACCAGATCAGGCTGCTCAAGGCCCCATCCAGCATGGCCTTGAACACTTCCAGTGATGGTGCATCTACAAATTCCGTGGGCAACCTGTGCCAGTGCCTCACCACCCTCATTGTAAAGAATTTCCTCCTTATCTCTAGTCTGAATCTGCCCCTCTCCAGTTTATAGCCTTTCCCCCTAGTCCTATCACTACATGCCTTTGTAAACAGTCCCTCCCCAGTTTTGTCGTAGGTCCCCTTCAGGTACTGGAAAGTAGCTATAAGTTCTCCTTGGAGCCTTCTCTTCTGCAGGTTGAACAAGCCCAACTCTCTCAGCCTGTCCTCGTATGGGAGGTGCTCCAGCCCTCTGATAATCTTTGTATCCCTCTTCTGGACCCATTCCAACAGTTCCATATCCTTCTTATCTTGAAGATTCCAAAACTGGACACAGTACTCCAGATGAGGTTTCACAAGAGCAGAGTAGAGGGGCAGAATGACCTCCCTCAACCAGCTGGCCATGCTTCTCTTGATGTAGCCCAGGATACAGTTGGCCTTCTGGGCTGCAAGCACATATTGCCAGCTCATGTCAAGCTTCTCATCAATCACACCTCCAAGTCCTTCTCCACATGCCTACTCTCAATCGCATCATTCCCTGAAAATAAAAGCCTACAGTGGGCTTTTATGAACAGAGAACAGCAAAGGTATTGCCAATATTTAGGCATTGAGTGGCAAAGGAAAAGCAATCCCAAAAGCTGTGAGTCTGTTTAAGTGCATATGTGCATTTGTGCATATGGCTTTGTACACATTTTGAAGGGAAGAATAGGGTATACAGATAAATGAAAAGAGGATCAAATGCCACACAAGTTTATCAAAGGAAGATCATAGCATAATAACATATATGAATATGTTCTTTCTTTGTTAAGATACCTGCTTTACAGGCAAAGGAAACTAGGCAAGTTTTGCTTAACCCACAGTAAAGCATTCAACAGGGTACAGAATATGAAATTTTGTATTCAGCTGAGGAGGACGTGGAGTTGTGTAAGAACTCTACAGTGGTAAAGTGCAGGGGAGATGACACAGATTATTAAAGGAAACATTTAAGCTGGAAGGATGCTCTTACCAGCATTATTCAAGGATGGGTCTCAAAAGCAATCTTGTCTCATATTTTCATAAATAAACCTGGCACAAAATAAGGAAGGAGCAAATAGACTGCAGTGACAGCACAACCCAAGGAGTGTGCATCAATGCAGCGTAGGACCGGACTGTTATGCTTCAAGAACTGGATGACTTGAAGGACAAGAAAAGAGATTGGGTGAAAATTAATTAATACTCAGTCCAGGGTAATATGTAGGGTTAGAAACGTTCAGATTCAGAACAAAACACTCTGCTGCCAACAGGATTGCCTTCAGCTGGGATAAAAGCAACATGAGGAAACAGGCTTGTTTGCTCACAGGATGACTATATAGCACAGTTATGAGGCAGCAGGGAGAAGGGTGAAAGTGAGGTCAATTTCAGGTGAGATACTGTCAACAGAGGGAAAATAGTAATTTCATTGTGTGAGACTCAGCCGAGGCCTCATCTAGAATAGTGTGTAGAGAGCAATGCACTGCAATACTTGAGTAAGATTAAATAAACCTGGACCATATGGGAGCTACTTGAATAATGTGAAGAATGGAAATCTATGAGTATTGACCTGGCTAATCTAATGAAGGATGAGAGGAAATTGATCACCCTGAGTAAATACTGTACTACATAAGAGTGGGAGAAGCAGCATGTATAAATCACATGTGTTTACTTTAAAGTTAGAAGTGAAGGGAAGTTATCTAACCACCAGAGAAGTGAGTCCTTAAACAGTCTTTCAGAAGGAGTGGCAGAGGTAAAGTATCCACCTGGTCTCGAGAAAGGTCTCAGGTGGCTTGTGGAAGGCTTTTATATTGTGATGCTTGTCCAAAGAGGGACTGGACTATGAAGACCCAGGAAAAAAGTGCCCACAGTTCAGTCCATGGCACTGGTGCAACCTACCAGTTGAACTTCCTGTACCAACGTGGATGACTCTCATTCTGCAGAGAGGGCCTGGCAGGCTCTGGGTTTGTCCTGCAGCACCTGCAGTTCCTGTAAGGAGTTGTCTTTGCTGGCAGAGAGAGCGCTCTGCAGAATGAGTATTTATGCACCAGCATCTGGTTTCTTGAAGGTCATCTTTTGACTGCATCTTGTCTACTTTTGCCCTCTGTTCCCCCTTTTTCTTCATTTTATCCCTTTTGCTGTCTACATTGATTCATTTTGCTTTGAGTCTCCATGCATGGTTTCTTTTCTCCAGGGCTTCCAACAACATTTGCAATATTGCGAATGAATAATAGTCGATAAGGTTCTTTGCTTCTAAGCAGAATAGTTTAATATAAACATAAAGACAGTTGGCCTCTAAAGACATTCTTGTCTTTTAAAATAAGAGTCTATGTTATGTATTTTAGAGGCAGGTTATAGCTGCAGCTTACAAAGATGATGCCAGTATATTGTACCATTTTCCCCAAAGAAAAAGTATCCATGCTTAATGAGACATTGATGAGAGGATGTTCAGAGGCACATCATGGCCTTGGTTGTCTGAGTTCTTGTCAAGACACCTTTGTGCAACACTTTTTTTTTTTTTTTTTTTTTCTGTCAGCATCTCTCCAATGCACAAAAGGATTTGAAGTCAGAGTCATGAAACAGGAAGGTTGTGGCTTTACTGCAGGGCTACCAGCTGGAGGCTTGCGCAGATTAAAGCGAATGAGTCCCTCAAAGACTACCATTTAAGAGATGCCTTGGAGGTGAAACAAAACATTGACAATAAAATGGTACTGTGCTGAATTTCATGAGCTGTGTGTTGAGTACCACCCAAAAGCAGACTCAAATGAGAGAACTGCGTGGGGAAGTGTTCTCTTGAATCACAAACCTGGCTAAACTAACTTAAATATCTGATTTTGTGATGAGATTTCAGTTTGTGAAGCTTTCAGACACATCCCTCTGTTTTCACCTCACTCAAATAAAGGAAATTGGTTTTTGACTAATAGATGGAAATTTAAAATTATGTCTCATTTGTGTGGACAGTAGACAGGTTTGTGCCAACATATATGAGAATTAACAGTGAGCCCCAAAGGACTTTAAACTTTCTTTCTCTTTAGCATTCTATGGTACTTCATAGCCAACTGATCTCCTCAGTAGCATTCAGCAGTAAAGGCTTGCATAGTCTTAGATTTTAAATGGATTTCTGTCTTGTTGTTGTTGTTGTCATCATTGTTAAGTGCCTTTGATTATATTATTAAAATGCCTAGTAAGAAACCCCAGTCAACTGATGTCAACTAAAATGCAGCTACACACAAGTAATTTGCTATCCCAAGTAAAAGCCTGACAGGATGATATTCACCGGTGTCTCCTGTTGTGACCCCATTTAGAAATATGCATCCCGGCTTCAGCTGAAATGTGACCAGAAGTCCTGTATGCTGGAGCAATATACGATGTGAAATGCATTGATTTTACTCTTCTTGAGAGCTTATGCTTTGGGCCCACAGACGCAATGTGCTTCTGAGAGCCATTGTCATTGCTGAATACTGTGCTCTGCTGTTAAGTACAGCGGAAACAATTACATTGTCTGGCCAAGCTAGCAACTGCCTGATTCTGAGCTCCTCCTACGTGTGGATTAATTCTACATCACGCCATTGAAAGTAACACTAGAACAGGCCATTTGTGAGCTAAGAACTGTATCATTTTATTGTATGCATATACTTCCATCAAGAGTGTGCTGAAAAACAGCTTGTGTTTGGGGTTGGAATATTTATGGAGCATCTTGCAAATCATTTTCAAATTCTGCCGTTTAGCACCTTCTTCATGCCATATGTTCTGCTGTATCTTTCTGAGCTCTTTTTATAACTGAGATATTAAATCTTGGTATATTAAATCTCACAGTTCTGGGAAAGGCGGGGGGGGGGAAGTGGGAAATTATAGGTTATTTTCATTTGTTTTAATTTACAGCTATTCAGTGAGCATATTTGATGCTCCTCTTACCCCCACCCTCAGAATGAAATTTAGTTATGCACTTTGAAGCTGTGCAACACATTTGGATAAAGCGTATCTATTTATGGCTAGCCTGTTGCATTTTCTGAGGCAGAAGGAGAAGTGTGGTTAATGCATCTTACTGTGCATTCTCAAGTTTAAGCCTCATCCTAGGCTAGCATGGTAGCTGATACAGATGTGAGTACCTGGCAGGCTGGTGACTCAAATGGCTACTAAGCCCTCCTTTTTCCTCTCTTGAAAGCTGTCTTGAAGTGGAGCAGCTTTAATGGAATCAGAGCTTGTAGGGATGTTGTCAAGCAAGTTATTGCTTTCCTGCTTTTTGGTGAGAGGTGTGCTGCCTTGAATTACCTTGCATTTGCCACCAAGTAAGAGCACTATCTCATTGCAACTTGCTTTCCAGGCTCAGCTCAGGATCTCATCACACTAGCTTTTCTTGCTGTAACCTTTTTATATACCCTAAGTATGTAATATTGGCCTTGTAGTTAGTTAAAAAACAACTTTTAACTTTTGAAAAACAGCTTTTAACATCTCTACGCCTCCATTTGAATCACAGAGTGCTAATAAACAGAATTCAGTTAAGGGAGTGAAAGTAGGAAGTGAAAAAGCAAGCAATTTTAAAATTCAAGTATTTCAAATATTGTGATTTGGGTTAACTTGGTCTGGTTTTTTTGAACATATTTATAAGCTTGTAAGCTGGGAGCTAGTCTATTAAGTCCTCTGCCCTGTTTACAATTGTGCACTATCATGTTGGAAAGTAGATGGCCAAAACATTAAAAGAAAACAGGCAGGTTTTATATTAATATATTTTAAAAACTAACTTTTATGAATAACTGAAGACCTGATCAGTGTAGCTCCTTAAGGGCAAAAATATTGACCTCTAGCTGCCAAACATAATTCTGGTAATTTCATTAACAGCCATTTCATTGTAGGGGCATTCTAGCTTCCTGTGTAGGCCTAGGTTTGTTTGGTGATTCATCTGGTACAACTGTGTTTTGAAAAGTTTTTCCAAAACTTCCAGCAGGTCTGTGTGTCTTCAGCTACTCCAAAGTGTAAGTTTTATTCCAGATGATTGATAGGAGATGTCTTTGCTGCACATCCAAAGCATAACACTGTAAATCACTGGTTTTCATTTGTAAGGAGTAGAATTATATTCACCTTTTGCCACCATTGATCATTCTGAGCCTATGCTTGATATGTGTTCTTGGTTAAACTCTGAGAAATCAGGGCATGTATCTTATGAAGACTGTGCATAGCACCCTTTCACATGTATATATATGTCAATAGAGGAAAGAGGCTTATATTTCCTTGAATGCTTTCTGCATGTTAATATGTGCCAGCATATGACTGTGTAAGCCTGTTGCTCAGGTTACCAAGATGAAATTTTTGCTATTACAAGTAAAGCACAAACATAATCATGCCTGCATCTTTGACTTCTTATCTCCTTAAGGAAATGAAAAAGTCTATTTATCTGAAACTTTTATGAGCTAAAGAATAGACTAGCATCTGCGTTCTTCTACGCTGATATATCCTGTGGGAAATGGTTTCCTTGTATTTCCCTAGGTATTGATCTAAACCAGCTCCGGTCTAAACCAACTCCCCAGAGGCACCTTAGGAGCCAACACACATTATTAGAGATGTCCCTGTGGTTATAGATTTCCTTAAAACCTCTCATTTCATACATTCTTATTCATTTGAAGATTTCCAGACAGGATAGGGACTGCAAGCACAATCTGTCTTCAGAAACTGCTCTCTCAAGAGTCTATGCTGAGCTTGAAACAAATAGTAGTAACCCCTTTTCCTTTGACACAAATGGAGAGGTACAAAACCCCCAGTGCAGCAGGCTCCACAACTGAAACTCCAGTAAACTAAAGGTGCTTACAGACTGCAAATTTGAAGTTACCATAGACTGAAATACCATTTTTCTTGGAGTAAACTACCCTACCTAAAGAATGCTTCAGCAGTTTAGAGTTGTGGATACAGAATACAAGAGCTGGGACAATTCCAGACTGGAAAACGAAGAAGCTATTCCAGGTCCTTGTATCAGAGGTACTTTTTTATCAAGATAGTGAAAGGGTAGATCCGCAGCTTCCCAGAAAGATATTCCTAGTGCTGCAACATCTTTCCACAATATGTAGTCAAAAGAAACATAGAGATATTGTGTGTTGTTACAAAATTAGTTAAGAGTATGAGCAATAATCCTGTGTTTCCTGCAACTAGGAAGAGTTAGGATTAAGAATGGCAAAGGGCTTTGTTTTTTCTCTTTGCTTCATTACTACCTCTGATGACCTTGACCCCACATGAAGAAACAGAATACTCTTCCTACAGAAGAATACATAAAATATCAGAAAAAAACTTCTTTTCCCTGTGCAATGAAGTGTGCAAAACTTGTAGTAAATCCTACATGAACTTCACTACAAGAGTGCAGACTCTTGTCACAGTCCAGATAATGTATAACAGCATGTAGATCAACATCTGCAAGTTGATTTATCATGATCAACAGATTACAGGTCAACAGATTACATCGACGGTGTAGATCTGTCTCCACTCCATTTAATCTCTACTGTCAGTCCATAATATGCATTTTTTAAAAGTAGAAATTAGGCCATGTCTTTTTTCTAAGTAATTTATTGATATGAATTTATGGGAGAGGGACCTCCAGACAAAATTATAGATCTGCATGGAGGCAAAAGCTTAAAGGTCTTTTACATTAGAGTTTCGTAGCTGTGCTTTTTATTAGCATTTTTTTTCAGTGTACTTATTTCAGAAAAAAATATATTCACTGTAGATGAAAATAAATAAATAGAGAAAACCAATTCACAGTGATAGCAGGAGGAAATTCAAGGCAGGATAAGGGAGTACAGACTTGTCATAACCAGAGCATGTATAAAGGTCAGTAATCTATATAAATTACACCAGCTTTTTTTTAAGCGTAAAACTGATGTATTCAAGTTCTCAAAAAGCCATTCAAAGTGATGCCTCATTTAATTACATCCCATGTAACTATATTTTCTTTTCCCCAATGAGACTGCTGGACACAGGACTGGGCACAAGATATTGCTTCTCTTGGTTAGTCAGTTTCTCTGTTTGTCTGGCTTCTCACCCCTTGACTCACTTGCAGTGGCTTGATTGGGAGCGCCATCAAACTTGGTTTGCTTATATTTACATAACCCTTGTATTTATATGGCTGAGCTTTGTCCGGGCTGACTATTTATCAGTTAAATGAAATGTATAAGAAGGACAAAGCATAATTGCACAGAATTTGTAACTGTTTAAAATGAATAGTTTAGTTTGTTGCTGAATTTCTCCTGTCCTTCAGCACCCCTACCTAGGCTGTTTTCCACAACTGCCCTAGTACTGTGGCACTGATGTATGAAATGGACTCTGCGTGGTCAAGCTACAAAACAGGAAAGGCAAAATAATTTTCTTTTAATCTTCACTATATTTGGTTGCTTATAATCCTCCTGCTTGGTCTAACATCTGTGACTACCTTGCAGTTTGCATTCCCAGGGGTAAGACATGCCCTGGGGAAGGACGACATGTAGTTATGGCCCCAGTTATTCTGAATTGTGGAGGAGGCTGGATCCTGCACCTCTGTGCGTTGCTGTTGCAAAAAGGGGGCTGAGGGGAACCATGCACCTTTCAGCCAGGTATGCTGTGGGAAAGAAGGGCTTCAGTGGTGGCCTGGTACATGCAAAGGCTGAAGGAGGGAGAGGGGATGGATGGCCCTCCCTGTCATGCCTGGAGAAGTGGCCCTTCTCCTGGAGAAGAAAGAGAGGAAATGTCCCCTGGATCTTTCTGGTGCAGCAGCCTCTGGTGACACCTGCTTCCTTTCACCATCTCCAGTGGCTCCCACTGGGTAGCTGGAGGGCATTGTAAGGGCAGCCAAGGCAAAAGCAGTGCCCTTCAGCCAGAGGAAAGTCAGTGGCCCTGGGGGAGAACCTGTGGGCATCCCTCCCCTGCCTTCCCACTCTGACCATGGACAATGTCCTCCACCACTGTGGGTCCTGCGGCCAGGTCTCACCTGACAGCCTGCCATGGAGCGCTGGGGCACAGCAAGACCCAGCAATGGCAGCAGATCCACAGAGCTGCCTACCGTGGTTGTCCTCAGGGGCTCCAGTCAGGTGGCTCAGCCTTTCTGAGCTTCCTATGCAAGTGAGATAATTTCTCTCTCTCTTGGTGGGTGCCAGAAGGAAAATATATTCACGCTTACGAGGGGTCACATTCTGTAGTTACGTGGGATGGCATTAGTTTAGCTACTAATTACAGTTATTAGTTTGGACATTTTCTAGTGTGCTGAGGGAGACTGCCTTTCCACAGAGCAAGAAATATTGGCAGCATGCTTTAAATTCAGTCAGTATCTATTCTCCCATTCGTGAGTGTCATCTGAGTTTCATGGGAAACATAAAAAGAAATAAGTGGAAGAGGCTGAAGTTTTACAGAGCTTTGGGAAGAAGCTTTTTAAACAGCCTCTAACAAACCAAGGAAGCAGATAACATTTGACCTTTTCAGTCACGTATTTTCAGAGAGCATGTGGAGACGATGAGAGAGGACAGGAAGCAGAGGACCTGGCGGGAGATGCAGAACAAACACAGGAGCACGCATGGTATGTCTCGCTCTTACCCTTCATTACCTACTATTTATTTTTGAGAGTCATAAGGTGAAGCTGGGACTAAGGAGGAATTTTAAGGCTCAGCTTAAGGCTTGTAAACTGGCTACTGAGACAACAAGCTTTTCAGATGTCTCCAAGGTCATTTCACATGGAAACTCAGCTTTGCAGGGATGGTTGGCAAATGGTTAGTGGTGCTCAAAGAACAGCCGAAGTTTTGCAGGCATCAGGAACACGTATTCCTCAGTGCTCAGCACTGCAGTTCATCAGGGAGCTGTGAAGCACAGCAAGGTAGGTTTGTCCTCAGCTGTAGTCTGTGAGTTGATACAATTGTGCCTAATCTGAAAATTTGTCTGACTGAAAGCAAAAGTGTCCATAAAGCAACTATCAAACATATGTGTCACTCAAGAAATATAATCTAGCTGCTGGTGATAACTGTAATAACTGTCCTGCAGTTATGAAACTTGGGCTTCAAAAAGTACGAGTCATCATATGGATAGGGTAAAAATGCACTGTGTGTGTTCTTAGAGCATTCTTTTGCAATTTTCTTTGTACTCAATACAGTAAATTTTCCATGAAGTTAGGAGAGATACAATGCAAAAATCAGAGACAGCAGCAGGGAAGGGTATGAAAACCCTGACTGAGCTCTGCTTTTAATGTTCATCTAATGTTCATATCTAGATTTACATATTTTATTATCTCTAGAAAATGAACACAAGCATAATGCTTGTTGAGGCAAATGCTTGTTGCTTTGTACCTGCTTGCAGCAGGTAGCCATTTGCTGAATAGAACAACTTAGTGCTCAGGATTAGCAAAGAACCGCAAAGATTATTCTTCCATTATACTTCCTTCTACAACTCTCCCACATGAGTATAGATTGGACTGCTCCCTGCTGCTTCTCTATAACTTCCGTGTTACTTCCCACTTTCTGTAATGATGTACCTTTTTGAAAACCAAAAAGCATTCCTTTGACTTAGAGAGTAGGCATACCTGAGAGAATAATAGTTTAATAATTTATTAAATGGAGAGGAAGTAATCTGTGTTTTATGGAGAAGCAGTGCTACCAAGTTTTGAAAGTAAACAATGCATTTGTAGTAGTTAAATTGGGTATTTTATTTGCCTAAGCTTCTTGTTTTTTCCTGGGTATGAAAATGTCATGTTAATATCAGAGAGCTATTTGGCCACAAACCTATCACAAAGTTGAAGAGGTGTGGTCCCAAAAATGCAGTTTTGGCAGTTCAAGACAGGAATAATGACTTCATAACAGCTAAAACCATTTCTTCAGTTCCCCACTGTCTCCTGAGTTTCTCTCACTGTCTGTTTTGAGACCAGTTTTGTTTTCTTTCTATTAATGGAGATATGCTCCCAGTGATCAGAAAGAAAGCTCAGCTATTCCCCTTCCTGGGCATTGACGCCAGGGTCTATCAGGTATTTTCTCTCCCTGAGTGGAGCAATACAGATGTCATTTCAGAGTGACAGAACCTTTTTATGACTAACATGAGTGTACTGGAATGGATTAGAAAAGCATATTCTTTCACATCCTCTAAACAGGAGCTGAGTAATTTGCTGAAGAAGACACACTAATAGCAGTATGCAGCAACTTTAAAAGCAAAAGGCTTCAGGTAATTTCTCCTATGATGTATCAAATGCCATTATCTTCCTTTAATGTTACTGGCAGACCTGTAGGAAGAAGAAGAGGCCACTTAATTAAGAAAAAATAGATGTTCCAATTTCCACCTCTGCCCACCATTCCACTCCTACTTCCTTTAAACATGACTCAGCAGAGATAATCACCCAAGCAGCTACAAAGCAAAGAACAGCTTCCCCTTGTCCTTTGCTGTAACAGACTATATTCCTTGGCACTCACTAACATTTCTTAGAGTTGTAGCAGAGGAATAATAGCATTCCTTCATTACTTCTAAGTGATGATCTGAGATAATCCCTTCGGCACCAATTGAGCACCCTATGTCCCAGCATGCAGTCTCAAAAGGGGATAAGATAAATTACTGACAAAAATCAGCTGTCATCTCCATACATCTTCTGATCACCTCACTGCTTCTGTCACTTGCTCTGTTGCTGAGAGTTGAATGAAGAATGGTTGGAGGCTTTTTTAGCCAAAGCATTCATAATTTTCCATCCCTTTATATGGCAGAAGCCCTCTTAAATGGCAATATAACATCACTGACAATGAAAAGCATGTCCCATTAATGATCAAAGTCCCTAAATGAAAATGGCATAGAGTCTTGTCCATAACTCTTGCTGAGTATTTAATCTCATCTCCTTCAAACATTGCTCAAAAGACATTTAATGCTGCTGAGGATGCCTTTTCAACAATAAGGTATCTGTGAGGGGCTTTCTGTTGAGAGAAAATAGAGCAGTCAATACTGCTAATGGTGCTGCAGAGAGACATTGGGGTGTTTTTATCTAGAAGATGCTACTGGAAATAGTATAGCTACTGACACCTATTGTGATAAATGGAATTTAATATTGGCTCAAGATGAAAAGTTATAATAGAGTGAAAAGGAATTGCCTGAATACAGTCCCATGGCACAATATCATTTAAGATACCTCGGCATTTCTGACTGGAGATGATTGATTAACTGGTGAATGTCTGTCTGTAAATTTATGTACATAATGTAACACAGCCAAAAAACATTGCTATAGTTTGTACATTCTTCTACCTTTCCTGCTTCTGCATTGAATGTGTTTCCTTTCAGTTTGGTTCAACAAAGCCCCTGAAGCTGTAGTTTAGAGAACTGTTTACAAGAATCTCCACTGGAAGCTATGTGAAGTTATTGAATACTGGGATTAGAGGTGGAACATTTATGCAGATTTTAATGATAGATGTCCTTCTGCACCACTTGGAGTCAGTGGCAAAATTTCCCCTGATTTTAATGACATAAGATCAAACCTCCGGGCAGCAAGCAGAGAAAACATTCTCCTCATTGTTGGTATCTGATGTAGTTGTAGGCACTGGGAAAAGCATTCAGTCATTGAGAATCTAGAGTTGTAACTAAAAATGATAATTAAGATGAAAACATCTAAGATCAGGGCTTGAGCTGAATATGTATTGGGACACTAACAAGAGACAAATGATTTTTTTTCACTAAGTGATTTACTAGACAAACTAAGTCAGTGTTTAGCATTCCCCCCCCCCCCTTTTTTTTTTTTTGGTGTAGATTACCAAGAAAGAGATCAGTTTTCTCAAATTTACTTGATAAATCACCTTTCCTTGCCACATATTTTCAAGGTTTTTCTTTTTAAGCTCTCATGTTTTTGTGATACTTTGCATCTTGAGTTATCCAAGTTAGATTATGATTTCTTATTTAAACCCTAGAAATGTTTTGCTTTTATAAAAATTTTCCATTTTACAAGTTGCATCATGTATTTTATAGTCTTGGAGAGCTTGAAAAGCACCTGCTACTTTGTAACCTTAGGGCAAAAAGAAGATCCATATTTAAGAAAGAGAGAAAAATAAATATGATAAAGATATCAGAGAAATTGTTTTTTGCTTATCTTGACTCTGGGCCACAAGCCAATTTGAAAACATATCTGCAGCAGCTACCATAAAAAAAATCGTAGTGCCAATACAAAAGATATAGCCTGAACCCTACTATTGCTGTTTCCTTTAAAGTTTTTGGCATTTGCTCTATATCAGTAGATGACTAAGTGAAGAATTAACCCAAAGAATTGGATAACTCCTATTGATAATCCCTGCAGAGAATGAATAGCCCCTGTAACTAAATGCACATAAAACACAAAACAAAGAGCATACGTCGTTTGAGTAAAACTGCTGTGAAGTGCAGACATTGTTGCCTTGGGAAACGTGAAATCTGTTTTCTGTGGTACATTTCTGAGACACTGCTCTGCCATCCTTTCCTGTTTTCTTTCTCTGCCACCACTTTCTTTATTTTCTCTCTCTTAATTCTTTCTGCTCAGAAACAAGCCCTCCATCTGCTCTTGCTCTCCCTTCCATTAGTAGGTTTTGGTTTACATTTCTGCAGCTGCTGTTTGTAATCTACAACACCTGGAACATATATATATATGTTAAACTGGAAGCAGTTCTGTGAGCAGTGAAAGTTCTGACTCAAGCCCTCTCAGACGAGTTGCAAGTTCTCCTTGTCAAATCTCCCCTGTCTTTATCCTCACATTGACAGCAGTTATTCAGGTGTTAAAATACTCACATGAAGTTCCACCTTCCACAGCAGGCTAGTAATAATCAAAATACAACCCTAGCTGAGCTGTTTTGCAGTGAGTGGTGCTATTAAAACCCCTGCCTACCAAAAGAGACCTGTTTTACTAAGACTGTTGAGCCTTGTGGGCAATCTCCACTGCTTCTCTCTGTGTAAACATCATCAGAGCTTCTTAAGCTAATTAATTACAGACTGAAGGATTTAATACTTCAAGATATACAGTCTCCCAGTGAGGAAGTGAAACTTTTGACTCGATATTTGAGCTAGATATTTAAAGAAATACATTGTTGCATTCAGAACGTCAGCATTTCTTTGATTTTACTGGGAATATTTTTCTTTTTCCCCCTTAAGATATTACTTAGCATCTTCTGACCAGGAGTCTTCACACACAGAATGGCTCTGACCAGACCTGTTATCAAGTAGTCCAGCTCATGCCACCTTTGCTGTCTGGAAAACTAGTAGGTGTGGGGCTCTTGTTGGCACAGTGAGGAGCAAGAACTGAAGGTGGTAAGTTCCTTCAACACCCATTAGCTTTGTGGCTGCCAAGCATGGGACATGGTGTTCAGTGCCACCATATGGAATACAGAGTGAAAAAAATCAAAAGAAACCTCATTCCTCCCAGGATCTCTAGCTGCCCATAGTGAAGCATACATACTCTTCAAAATTTAGAGGTGAGAAAATGTCTAGAAAAGTGTAAAGTTTGTACTCATCTAGGGTACATTAACGTACTAAAGAAACCATCCATGGCTTTGCATCAAATTTGCTTTCTCAGTGATGATTTTATTCACTTCACTTGCAAGTTTAGCCCACAAAATATGCTCATGAATTTTCTCCTCAGAGTTTGGTGACAAAACTTCTGCAAGTTTCAAAGGTACTGAATCCAACCCTAAACAAGCCCTAACATGAGCAAAAAGGAAATCAGCTCAGGTAGAAAAAAAAAGAAATCTCCTCAAGGAGATATTTCTTTAATGCTCCTCTTCCTGAGCTGATCTCAGACTTTAGCATCACAGACACAAAGGACAGCAAGTGTACAGGGGAATCTTGTGCTTTGAAAAGGAACCTTTCAGGACTGTGGACAGGAAATTCTTGAGACACCACTCTCATCACACAGGAAGCAGGATGCAAATACCATAGCAAAAATAATATATGGGAGAACTTCAGAGTCTGGGATAATATTTCTAGTCCCTGTTAACAGGCTTCTTGTTCCAAATATTTCAATGATTTTAATGAGTGAATCAATATAGAATATGCCATTGCCTTTCACTGTATTGACATCATAGGCATGCTTGAAGGATCTGAACAAGATTGAGACCTGCTGTGTTAAATGGTGTGTGTATTTAGTAAGATAAATGGTCTCTATCTCTACCTTTATACATAAGAGAAACAGGGTTAATATAGTTGTACAGGCAGTGATCTGAAACACAGAGGGTTTAAATTGTTGAGACAAAATAGGAAAGAGCTGAGATCTAAATCCATATCTCCCAAGCTCCACTCCTGCATTACCCATGAGTCTGTCTGCCTCTTCACTATCTTGTTGTACAACAGATGGATGCAGTTGATATCAATAACTTTTTAGTATCATAAATATAGATTGCATTGCTGAGAGCTGGGAAAAGAGAATGGGAATAGACCTTAATGTTCTATAATATACTGTCCAATTATTGTGTCAAAGAAACTAAGCTACATGGCTGCTTTAAGTTTAATTTGTAAAATTAAATCACAAATGTCACCCCATACAAATGGCTATGGGCAGAAGAATGAGTTACATTATAAGAGACAAGATGTATATGAAATCTGTGAATTTGCAAGCAGACGCATCAATTATGTCTGAATTATTGGCAGGCTTTGCCAATTTCCAATACCTCTACTCAAATGAAAAAATGTTATTAACCTTTGGTGTGACACATGCAAATAAAATATGATGATTCAACAGCAAATTTGAGTATCTAACCACCACAGTTTTAAGATAAGCAAATTTATTTTAGATATTGGATGAGTATATTAGCTTGGTATTGGAAATCAAATATTTTTCTGAGTTGCAATACTAGCTGGCGTCATAAAAATGTCAATTATTATACCATCATTTGTTACTGAATGTTACATGATGGAGGTGCTGAGTTGAAAAATGCATCAGAATATTACCATTCATAAATACATATACTGCCTCAAAGTTCCAAGGAGCCAATCAAGCAGTGGTAGATGCACAAAAAGAAATGAGAAACTATATGTTACAACCTGAAGCTCAAATGAGAAGTTAGTTTACAGAATTATTTCATCCAGCCTGCTGTCTTTTAACTGCAGCCTTGCATTTGCAAAGGACTGGTATAGAAAATATTGCATTAAGCCCTCTTCCTGTGCACTGCCAGATACTTCCACAAGTGAGACTCCATGGTACCACCACAGCAAGGCCTACGAATGCATGGTTCCCATAGTGGATGCCAGTTTTCAGTGTGAAGATCTTGAGCCACTATGGCTTTTGAAGAACCCACTTCTACCTGCCTGCTTTTAAATTCTTTCTCTTTAATTGCTCTCTGTTAATTTCTCTGATGATTGTTTTCTGCTCTTTTTCCCAGATGTCCTAAATGTTTCCCATTCTGTTCTGGTATAAAGAATCTCTCCTTAGTTTCTTTGCTTTCTACATGCTTGTTACATCCCAATGGGGAGGAGAGACCAAAAGGGAAGTGAATGCTACTGGCCTTTGGCCTGTGAAGTATCAAGTATTCCCTGTTGAGAGGAATAACAGGAGGTATTTTCCCATCCTGCTTTACACCCATCTAGGTACCTACAAGTACATGAGTCTTGCTAAGGCTAGAGAGAGATTTCTCATTTAGCCTTTCTAGCAAGGAGCGTTACTGGATTTAATGCTTGTAAAGCTTTGAATGTAAGCTCTGACAGAGAAGCAGAAATATTAGTATGGTGTAATTCAACTTTAAACAGAAATATCTGCTAAATTTGACTATGTCTTTGGGTTTTTTTATGTTGTACAGTCTAAGCTGGAGTGATAGATTACTTATGGCTCAAATATGCCAGTACTAGAGGATTCTGTCAGCACACAACATTGTGCCATGAATGACAGTACATGATTTTTCCATTATAGGTTTTAATTTTGATGAAGACTTGAATGAGTCTTCTGTTACATTTCAGTGAGCCATATTCTAATTGGTTCAATAGTCTGTCTAGTGACATGACCTTACGTCTTTCCAGCATTTGGTATTGCTAGTCTAGGTATCTTAAGAAATGGTAGCTTCTTATGTCCTCTTCTGATATTTCTCTGTATCTCTTTCCCTTCAGACTAATATGAAAAGGATCAGTAGTTTGCACTGGCTTACATTCTTTCATACTTATTTTCAGGAATTTTGAGTGGTCTGAAAAAAAAAAACAAGCAATGAAAATATGTATTGATGCTCACAATAGGGGAAGCTGATTTTTTTCACCTTGTTTCACAGAGAGGTTTGGCTGGAAAACTGTGATGTTTGCCTCTTTTTATGCAAACCTTTAATTCTATTTATCTCTAGGGTTTTTTTCAAACCTGTAATTTTATTTATCTCTGGTATTGTATGCAGTGGTCTGAAAGTGGACATTCCTTCACCTGCAGTTTTGGGAGGGATACTATTTGAATTAGCAAGGGCTGTGGAAATGCTGTTTGTACTCTTAAGTTCTCAGAAATGAATCAGAAGCAGAGAAGGTGCAGACTCCTAATGTGTTAGATGAAACTGAGTCACCTTCTTTTGAGAAAGGCTGCTGCAGATGTGGTATGTGCTAAGAATTCTCATGCAGGAACTAAATTAATCCTTCTGTAGTAATGTACCATTTCAAAATTACCAAGCAGTTACAAATTAAGTAGCCAAGGGATTAAGGTATTATTCATTTCAGCTGCCTGAGAATGCAAACAAAGCTACCTCATCTCTCAGACAGGCACTTCCATCCTATGATTACCTAAAAGATCACATATATTAGAAAATGACTCCAAAATTCTGTTTCGAAGTAAAGCCTATATAATATATACTAGCAAAATTTCTGTATTTTGCCAGGTAATTATTCTAATGTGCTTTGTCTGATAATGACACAGTATTAGGCACTCAAAAAAGTCAGAAATAGAGATTGTTAGACTGAATTTAAAAATTCAGTGTTCCTCCATCCTTTTGTGTGTTTGATAATGTGGTATTTTAGTTACAAAATCAAAATCAAATTCTGCCTTAATCATTATGCTGTCAATCTGGAATAATCCCACTGTGGAAGTGTAATATATTTCATGATCAGAAATTATCCTTATTATTAACATGACTTCTTAGATGATACAGAGTCTTCAGAAATTCCCTTAGAAAGCCCATGGTTTTCACTGGAGATGCAGCAAATCATCAGAAAGATCTCCAGATTTGATTTAAAGACTTCAAGTGATGGAGAAATGGCCATTTTCCCAGGTAAATTATTGCAGTGCTTAAATATCCTCTCTATGAGCCATTTGAACATATGTCTGCATAGCCATGCTATGGAAAAATAACAAATCCCATTTGGGATGGGCTGAGAAGCAGGGAAAAGCCTAGCTGTCCAGGTGTGCAGGCTGGATCAGCAATCTGCACTTTGTATTTTGTTGTGTAGTTAAATCCTAAGAGACAATGTGTGAAGCCTGTGTTTTATAGGCTCACGACTCTGGTATTTCATGGCTATGTCAAAACTTCAGCTTTTATTTCAAAATTCTTGCTCCCATTCATACATGCCAAGAAGGATTTGAAAACAGAAACAGAGGATGGCTACAGTGCTACTAGGTGGGTTTGCTGACAATATGAAACATTAGAAAGGAAATACTGAGATGGCATATTGAGAATTTCTATTAATTTTAGCCTACGGGCATTTGGGTCTCTATCTTCCCCTTAGTAAGAAGCAGAACTCCCAAACTGCCAGTAAGCCTGCAGACCAAGCAAGAGTCAATAAAATATGTCCTCTGTGTGGTAACTGTGGTAGCTGTTATCTCCATCCTCCTTTATCTAGGACCTCTTACACTCCTTTCCTTCTCCTCATCTTCTAACATTCCCATGTGAAGGGAAGTACTTTGTTCCCATTCCTCTCCTATACAGCATTTTACCTCCTGAGCAATCAGCAGTGAAAGAACTCATGCTGCCCTTTGAAGTTTCATACTGGGGACGGTAGAGCAGCCAGGCTACAAAGGTGAATATCAGCCTGTTGACTGCAATTTCAGACAAACTGCTGGAAAACTCATGCAAATTAAGTGGTGGGGGTGAGGAGAGGCTAAATAAATATAATTGTCTGACCTTGAGGGTTAAGGCTTCCATTACAACAGAAAGTAACCTCACTCTCCACAGAACCTGAATGTTCTCTGGCATAAAGCTATCTAGCATACCCTGTAGTTTTTAACCTACCACCTTGCTGGTCGTCTCTGAGCCCTGGATGGAGCTGTCTTAAGAATCATTTTGACAGTCCTGAAATGAAGCCATTTCTGGTGGATAGCCTGGCCATCATTCTGTACCAGGAGCAGTGGCTTTATGTGTTTTCCTGAAGTCCTACTGGCTATTGCTTAAAAAAAAAACAACCTGTTTCCATTGTCAGAAAAATGTTACTTAAAAAAAAATCCATATAATAACAATAGAAATAATACCACAGGCGAGATGACATAATATATCACTGCTGCTGTTTCATGCTGGTGTTTGTTCCATCCAAGTGTGGAACTCCGTGGTTATAGACACACTTCAAGTCTCCAAACACCTTGGTGTATTACAGGGTAAAATACTGCTTTTCAATATTTGTATGTGTTAGTGTGAGTGATGAAAAGTGGCTCACTGGTAGAAGGCAGAGAACAACAGGATCAGAGACAGCAGTAAAGAACAATCTGCCTTTTTGGCTAGCTGAAACATTGAAATAGTCCCTAGACCATGACTATAGCTCAAACTCACAATACAAGAGTAGAGTTTCCACCTCTGTGGACAATTAATGTCCTTCACATATGGTACCAAAAACTAGTCAGTCTTCAATTTTCAGAACAAATTTCAGGTTAAAATCCTTTAGCACGCCTGCTTCAGAGACAGGTAAACTGAGGAACATAAATACTTGCCCTGTATTTCTGGGTTTGCTGCCACATGCTTAGATCACAGGCATTGTTGAATAGACAGCCAAGACAATGCTGTAGGAAGGGTGAATATGTGTTGCAATATAATCTTATAGAGTAATAGTACCTTTATTTTGATATATTCTCAATTTTAACCAAATCAATCCAGAAAGGTTTCCTTTAGCAAAACGGTAAGAGGGAAGAGAAGGTGTGGGAAGATTCATTCTAGCCTCACAGTTCTTAAGCAGTGTACTAACGTTTATCAACAAGACAGGAAATTAATAGGTTTGAGGCTGTGTCAGCCTTGTTTCACAATATAGTTCGGAATAAATGACGTAGCTGTAGCTGTTCCTTGGTAGCACACATGTTCTCATTTAGCTGGCCTTCAAACAATGCAGCCACTACCCTTCTCCCACTTCTTCTGGATTAGCTTCATGACTAATTGTGGTAAAGTTTAGGATGACGTGCAATAAGCTGCTCATTTGATGAGCCAAGAGGACATATCACCAGCACCGAATGATGATTTCCAAAAGAAATCAGATTTAGGAATTTCTCATTGCCTCCCACAAAGCCTCTGCTGAAAAAGCAAGATCAGGTCATATACTTTAAAACACAGGGGATTGCCTTATGTCAGACACAACAATGGATGCAGTGCCCAGAAGCGTAGGAGTTGGGAGGCTGATTTATGACTATGCTAGGGGAGAGAGTATTCCAAAAGGCCTCTTGCCATTTCCTCCTAACGCAATGGCTGTGCAGACTGGCCTTGCAGCCGGAGAGAGGTCAGCAGAACAGGATTACATAAAGCTGCTTGCTATGCAGAAAAACGCAGATGGCCTTAAAGTGTTTCATTTTTTTAAATGAAGTCACATAGGCGAGAACTGCAGTTTGAGGTAGAAGAGGAGTCTCTGAAGAACAAGTACAGCAAGAATTGTTTTATTCTCATTTTAATTGAAAATAAGTCTGGAATCTGTCCAGGAAATAAGTTTTGAAGGAAAGAGTTGGCTCGGTCACAGTTCAAGCAATTTAGAATCACCTTCCATTATTTGTATTTCATCTTTGCATTTCATACGCTTCAGAGGCATATTCAGATATGTGCAGAGATAGTATTTTAGACGAAACTAGTTCCAAGTTCAGATGGGTTCATCTAGTTGCACTGGATTCTACAAAACAGAAGGTCAACAATTCTTTGCTTCTCAATACTCGTTCTTTGCTATTTGGTTTGAAATGCACCACTGCTTCTCCTTTATACCCTCAATATTATTCTGTCACATCTAAACTCTAGAATTACATTTTGTATGTATTAGATGGTTACAAAAGAACAAATCTCTCTACAGAAATTATAACCAGTGTAATACAGATTCACAGAATGAAATTTCAGCTGTTGTTGATCTGTTTTTTTTATTTTTTAATGCATGTTTTCTTTTTTTGATGTTTGCTACAATTAAAAACTCTTATTTCTGTTAATCAATTATAGTTAAAGAACTGTGATTTCCTGACTTACAGTAGCCTTTTTCTCCTTTTACTTTAATTCATTATTGCTTATAACTTTTTTTAAAAATAATTATAACAAAATCAAACGAAGGTGAAAGAAAAGTTACCATAGAGCTTTAATCATAAATATCAAGGTGAAAATCATTTTCAGACACAGATGTGAAAACAATAACATTTCACCAGGTTAATTTATAAATGGAGGCAATTACTATGCCAGACCTTATATATTTAAGCAAACTCAGTGTTCCTGATAGACTTCTAGAATGATAGTGCACTGTTTATGCAGTTTCCCTTCCTTTCTGCCAAAGAAGATGTTTTCTTCCTCTCCTT
The DNA here is from genome assembly GCF_017976375.1 of Cuculus canorus. Lineage (NCBI taxonomy): Eukaryota > Metazoa > Chordata > Aves > Cuculiformes > Cuculidae > Cuculus > Cuculus canorus. The sequence goes on along the minus strand of NC_071401.1, from coordinate 115,663,612 downwards.
GCCTGTCAGTGGACACAGCCTTACAACTTTCCTAAACATCATCCTGAGCCTAAGGCAAACTGTCAGAAATCTCAGTCCTGATGTTTCTCTGTGTAACCTGAAATACGTCCAGTATGGAGACTATAGTTTCTCTGAGTGAACTATCTCTTGTTTTCCTACCCATACGTACCAGTAGTTTTTTCAGAATGCCTAACCTAAATCCGCCTTATTGCAATTAAGTCAATTCTTCTTTGATTCACCAGGGACATGGAGAACCGGTTATTTCCCTCCTCTTTGCAGCATGCTATACACATGCTTAAAACTAAGTGGGAGAACAGGTAGCATAATAGGATGATGGTGTAGACAAGCATAAAAATAGTGGATCATTTGTTGAACATTTCAAGTGTCTGTGTATTCATCTGTATGTACGATGAAAGGAGTTTGGGAATAAGGGAGAAGATCGAGGAGTCCTCAGCATGATCAACATGACTGAATTATGTCTGAGTAGTGGCCTGAGTCACCACTCTGGAATTTTTGTTAAGAATGGTTTAGCCTGTCAAGAAAGGTCCTCAGTTGGAAGATTTCTCTTTGTTTTCTCTTCTCTAGATAAAAATCACCCAGTTCATCAAACATTTCTTTGCAGATCTTGCCTTTTGAAACTTTTCTAGTCTGATGTTTTGGTTGATGTTTTGCTTTTTTTTTTTTTTTTTCCATCAAGTGGGAAAAGACACTGAACAGATAATACAGGGATTGTGTCAGAAATTAGTCAGAAAACTTGTCTCTGGAACCCTAAATGGCTGCTCCTTTATAACTGATTGAGTGTCTTCATTTGCCACGTGAAAATGCTACAGCTATACCCCTAAAGTACAATCAGGCCAGGTCAGACTCAGCATTTCTCCATGTTTGCTAACCAAATGTGCCCATCAGCACAGCTATGATGTGTACATCTGTCCAACAAGAACAGGGTTGACCTCATATCTCCATTTTAGTGAGACATTCAAACAAACATTCAGTAGCCTTTAAATACCTGCTTACAATCAGAGGACCTTTTAAACTGCATGTCTAAGGAAGCAAAAACTTCTTCCTGAAGTAATGAGAAGAGTTTGTAGTCCCTCAGTCACCCACAAGCTAGTATTTCTGTTAGCTTAAACAGGGAAGTGCCTTCTGGTGTCTCAGAGAAATATAACATGAGAATGCTGTGACTGATGAAGAAGAGCACCACCCGGCCAGAAGCCCAGAAAAAGATGCAACGTTAGGTGGTAGTAGAAGGATGTGCCTGCAAGCACCATGCTTTGAGGCATGGGACCTTTGCTAAATGTCATCCTCCTAGGTGAAGTTTAGTGCCACGGGCTCCTCTCTGTAATGGGACCCCTTATGCCTGAGCAAGCACAGCTGGTGAGGGAATAATAAGTCAGGGCAACCAGCTGTGCCTGACAGGAAAGGTCAGGAAGCAGGAGAAAGGCTGGGAGACGGAGAGGGTGGTGCAATGATGCAAATGCAGGCTTGGTTGCAAGGAAAAGGAGCTGAGGCAGGAGTCATCTTTGTGAAAGGCTGTGCAAAAGGCATAGAAGGTAGCTACCTCTTCAAGGGAGAAGACAGGGACAAAAAGATGGTACACTCATTGAGTATAAAATGAATGAGGAGATGAGATCTGTGAGAGAATACTAAGTACTGTGAAACAGGAAATACTGTTTAACAAAGAGGGAAAACGAAAAAGGTGTCAAACAGTAAGAGATGCAGTAACTTAACTAGAATCTGTGTGGGTTTTATAGAGACACAACAGGAAATCGTCTACAGCACCTGGTGAGCAGTATGTTCTCACGTCAAACACAAAAAAAATTAAGCTGAAAACAGAAGGATTTGTTTCTGAGGCGTCATTGGACATGTACACAAATGTTCCTTTGGCTGGTTTGGGGGAGAGGGTAGAGAGGATGGGGAGAAGAAGGGTTTGGTGCAGAATCGAAGACTTAATAGCAGGCTGCTATTATAAATTCTATAAATATTTCATTTCTACAACCAGGCAGCACTTGGAAGCAAGCCAGGATGCCTCCAATCTCCAGTCACTAATGAAATTATATTGTGCTGCTGCTTCGCTGTTTAAAAAATATCACGCGCCTCTTAGACGATCGATTTGCTTGGTTTGGGTCTGAACGCGGTTTTGGCTTGGTTTTGGTCTGACCGGCCGATTTCATTGGAAAGCTCATTAATTCTGTCGCAAGACCACAGTAAGCTGTGGAGGGACGAGGCGATCCTGTCCTTATCCTAGCCCAGATTCCCTTATTCCTGCTAAAACGCCAGCGCGGTCGGGCAGGACCGGGGACCCGCGGTGGGGAGGCTGCGGCGTGCCCGGAGCTCCCCCTGCTGGGCTCGCAGCCTCCCGCGGGGCTCCTGCTCGGTGGCGGCTGCCTCGGGGCCCAGCGAGGGTTTGAGTGCCCTAACGCGGTGGGTTTGTGCACTCCACAGCGGTATATTGAGGGAAGGAATAGCAATAGAATAGCAGTGTGTTGAGGAGAGCAAAGAGACTGGTGAAGGGGCTGGAGAACAAAGTCTTACGAGGAGCGGTTCAGCCTAGAGAAAAGGAGGGGAGATCTTATTGCTCTCTACCACTGCCTGAAAGGAGGCTGTAGAGAGGAGGGAGCTGGGCTCTTCTCCCAGGTGATGGGACGAGAGGGAATGGCCTCAATCTGCATCAGTGGAGGTTCAGATTCGACATTTCAAAAAATCCCTTCACTGAAAGGGTTATCAAGCACTGGCAGAGGCTGCCCAGGGAGGTGGTGGAGTCACCATCCCTGGGGGCGTTTGAAAGACGGGTTGATGAAGTGCTTAGGGTTATGATTTAGTAGTGGACGGGTACAGCTTGATGATCTCAGAGGTGTTTTCCAACCAAGCGATTCTGTGATTCTATATTCTGGGAGGAAATCAAGGGGATGGCAAGTTCTGTTGTTTGGGGTTTTTTTCCTTCAAGATTATTAATTCCTGCAGGGCAGGTAGAAGTGAATGTTGCAGGGCTTCCACACAGAATGTTATTTCTGACTAAAGGAGCTCAATGACTCACATGAACTTGTTCAGTGGCATGACTCTCATTTACTCTGCCTGTTTCCCCCCAGTACAGACACGCACATGACCCGTGGGTTATCACCGACATGTTTTGGCACAAGGACACACCAGGTTAGTGAGCAGATTTGCATGATGTGTCACCTTGCCGACAGAACTGACCTATTGATACACAAAATTGCCCATTGGATGTCAGGGGTGCAGGGAAAGAAAGCTAGGGAGGATGGAAACCTCTTTAAAATTCAGAAGTAAAGTTTGCTGATGGATTTTACCAGACAACGCAAACAACATGCTGAATTTGTTACAGCAACAGCTCCACTCTCTGCATCACTGAGACAGCTCTTACAGAAGCTGCATCTTTATGCAGAGAAGCTGCATCTCTTCAGCTGACAGTTCATTGGTATCAGCTTTACAGTAAGAGCCTTTTAGTATCTGACATCTCCAGAGTCTTTGCTGTTTCACCTTTCACGAGGGCTGTGGTCTGTTAATCTGTATAACTTCTGTTGAAGTTTTCCATTCTTCAGCCAAAGCAGTTTTGCAAAATTGCACCCTTATCTGCTGATTAACCCTTTTCCTCATCAGGGATCAGTAAGACTCTTAAAATACAATTATCTTTTTTTTTTTTTTTTTCTCCTAAAGTCCATTTGTTTCACTTCACACTTCAAGTTTTATGCTGCTAAATTTTTCTTTCCCATTTCTGTCCTCCTCATGATTTCACCCTTGTGAAATCCCTCATTTTCCAAGAAAATCCTTGAAGCTACAGTAGCAGTTAGGGGGGTGAGGGAGAATAGTAGCCAACAGCTGAAAGTTGTCCTTTTGATCAGCTCTGCCAAGAAAATGCTTACAGCCTCCTGGCTCCATTTGGTGACTACTATTTAATGACCTTTCCAAGGGTCAAATACTAACAAGGATTGGTATTCATGTAGATTATTTTCAAACACTGAACACTGAAATGTGAATTATAGCATTTGTATTCCAAGATATAACATAGAAATTTATATTTCTCAAAGTACAGCACCTCAGCTCACTTGGGGTGAAGCATTTTTTACTGAGGATGTACTTTATCAAAATGTCCTCTGTGGGACAGAAAATTTCAGCAAAGTTGCCAAAGACTAAATGCTTACCCCCTCTCCAATTCGTACTGCATGTGATATTATCTTGGCTACAATTTCATCAGAAACTGTAAGCAAAACAGTGTTGGTAAGGCAGTGAGTAGAAGACCTTCACAGGAAAAATTAAATGACACAAGAAGTGGCATTAGAGATTTGTAATGAGGGGGCTGCTGAGAGAGTGCTAGCAGCATAAATGTCAGGAAACAAGCATGCTGTGAAAGGTGTGATTGCTCAAACGAGCGCTGAATGTTCATGGTTATGAAAGGCCCCTGTGCCATTTTCCATAAAAGCAGGGATGTTAAAATCCAATGATCCACCAAATTCTTTCACTCTTCTCATCACGTAAAGTTCCTTATCTAGTTGCCATTCGATATGCAATTCCTCGTCCTTTGTATTTTACTCACAAAAGAGTTCTCATCTCTGCACTGCAGAAACAGCGAATTTGTTCCCGTATGTTGTGAACAGAGCCTGATTAAATTTCCTAAACAAAACGTACTTCAGACAATAATGGTGTCCTTAGGAGATGCTGGTTTTGAGTTTGCTTTTCCACATGCTAGTTTTAAAAAAAAGGAAAATGTGACATAGTTTATGTAACTTCAGTTGGTGAAAACTAGAATTTGACAATCCAAAAGAATTAGCTGTCATCTCAATGAAGCAGTTTGGAAAATGGGTGTGTTTTCAGTACAGAAGAATTTAAGTGGTTTCGCAGCCTAACTCATCAGATTTAGGTAATTTCTGAACTCAGGTTGTACGAACTCCCTTTCTGGATGAAAGGCACATTGAAAATGTTGAATTCTTAGTGTATAGGGTGAATTCTACATCCGTGAAAGCCTTCAGTAAGCCCTGCCATCAGCAATAACTTTAAAGTATCCCCACGTCATCTACTACAATTTGCTTGACCTTCATAGGCCTTCTCTGTTAGGTGTTTTGCAGGACCGAAAAGCAGTTGATTAAGTAAATTATTGCTGGACAGAAAAAATGTCTCTTTCATTTTCAGTAGGGGTAATACTTAAAGTTTTGGTTCACAAGCTGGCTACACTCTAGCCGAATGACCCAGCCATAGAGGTTCTCATACCACCCAGTACAACCCCTCTTCACTCTCTGTCCTGGAGAAGACAAGTCTGATAAAGGGCTCTTGCAAGAGGCCAGCAAAATGTTCATCCTTGTTCTCTCAAGAGCTGAGACATTTACATAGGCACATGAATAGGGGCTCAGGTTAGCAGCTAACATCAGCTTTGCTTCCTTTTTTGCTGTGGAAAAAATGGGTCTTGTTTCTCCTCTCTCTCCTCTTGTTCCCCCTCATCAAACCAAATCTGGCCCAAGAGGGACTCTGCAGCTGGCCTGGGGATGAAGAGAGGCTTTCCCAGGGCCAGGCCCATCAGCCACTACCGCAGGCTGACAAAGGGAACTGGGCAGTGCCTAAGGCAGGGCACACCCAGGTAATGTGGGACAAATAACAGAGATGTTGGTTTGCTGCTGCACTGCTAAAAAAGAACTGTAGCTAACAGATGAAGCTGGGATGAAGGGCAACTGAAGAGGAGAAAAACAGAAATCAGTTTAGACCACAAAGAAATATTTTGTTCAGCTGCATCCTACTTATTTTCAGTGCACAGATAAATGAAATATGAACTTATTCAAAATTTTTGCTTCAGTTTATGTTAACCTTTAATCAAATTAGTGTTAAGATGAATAGGATCCCAACTGGAAAGTGAAAAACTATAAAGTTTCTTGAAATCGATAGTAGTTTTGATGAAAAAAAGCGTTTCCAAAACAAGGACTTTCTACTGGCAGGGTCTAAACAAAATACTTTAAGGCTTTTGAAATCCCACTCTACACACGTGCACCTGTATTTCTTTAGGGCTGAATACTGAGTTCAGTTATGTTTTAAGGTCATCCCACACCTTAGTGTGTTTAGTCTTTGTTGAATACAGGTGCCAAAACGAGCAGGGAAATTATCACCGGCTAGTGGATGTAGAATGTTGCTGGGAAAAGAAAGTGAGTAAGCTTGGTCTTAAGAATGAAATATATGTAAATATTTGCTGATTTAGTTGGACAAATAACAAGGAACATAATATTTATTGCCATATGACGGCTACCAGGGAAAACCACAAAGCTTAACATTGACAGTTAAGCTGAAAAGCTCCTACCCCAGGGTCTCAAATCACTTGACTGCACAAATCTGGGAGAGCTGGCAATGCCCCATCAGACACACATGGGAGGTAAAGCAAGAAATAACATCCAAAAGCCAGACCAAAATTTCAGTACAATCTCTGGCCCTAATATCCATTGGATTCTTTTTTTTGTAGTTTTACAATCCTTCTATTTTTGCTGGTCTCAGTAATTCTCTTTCACTAACATCTTGGTACTACCTAGCCTAGGGAACATAACTCGTGACCTAATTTTTTAAAGTTATAAGGGCTGTAACGGAAAGTGTTACTTTTATTTCACACCATTAAGTCAAATTAATTTTATCAGCTGGAATTCATGCTGGTGACCAGGGGATGTGAAGATCCTCCTCATGCTCCTGCTTGGGTTGTGAAGCAAAAAAGAAAAAATCATCTCTTTTCATAAGACTGCTACTTCTTGAAGGAGCAATACTTTCCTTGAACTTCTCCAAGACATTTTTCTTGATCCATCAGTGGTATATTGGGGGCAATGAAACAAAACTAAGTGAGCCTCTTGTTTACACTTTTTCCTCTCCTTTGTCAGGTTATTTCTCCCTTTTGCACCTAGTTTTGTTTTCATCGTTTTTTTAAAACAGTCCTGTATGAATCTTTTTCCTCCTCACAAATCTTCCATGGATTGCCTTTTTTTTTTTCATTTCCATCATAATCATATCCTTAAGATGGTTTGGTGGTAAAGAGTCAGTTGTATAGTCTAGAGACTTGTGTAATTAAGTAGTCAGAGCTTGCACTCTGAAATAAATGGATCTCTGCTAAATTGCTTAGCTCTCGGTGATTGTTGAACAGTGATATTACTGAGCTAAGGAACCACTGGTAACAATTTACCTCTCTGAAACACTCTGGAATGTGAATGGTGATGGGAATGTGCTCAAATAGCACTGAGAGCAGTGGGAGCCAGTTGCAAGGAAGACAGACAGAATATAGCCTCATTTTTATGACAGTATATGAGTTGTAGTATTTAAAAGCTTACAGTTAACTCAGGCAGAGATGATTAACTATGCTGGTCCACATTACAGAATTTTGAGGAGTGAGTCCTGTACTCCAGGTAAAAGTGGAACACAAGACACATCTTTTAAACAGAGTAGGAAAAGAAAATGAACACAAAGAAAAATGTGTATCTGTTCTGAGGCAAAAGAACTCATACCACAATTTGGAAGAGGATGCATAACATCCTGATCAGAGTTTATGATGGAGTGTAAGGGAAAATGTCAAGAGAGAGACTTTTGGAAAACCAGAATTAACTTAAAAGAATGCATGTGATCTGACAAGGAAAGGCAATCACAAGGGTAGAACTGAGAGGAGAACAATGTTCTGACACTGGGGTCACTGCCAAAAGTCCAGAAGGGAGACGTGGGTAGAAAGGGAAGCGAAACTCAGGTCTTGAGTTCACAAAAGCAACATGCATATCTGCCTGGATCAGGACAAGCAGCAAAAAGCCACATCCGCTGAAGGACATCCAAGCACGTGTTACATTGACTTTCACAAATTTTCAGACGCTAGCTGACCATGAGCAGCTTGGACAAGAGGACATCACCAGCACCTTTTGTGCAAAGTAATTCTTCTCAAGACAACAGAGAAGATATCAGCAGAAGACAAATGAGCTTTTAGTCTGAAAGCAAAATGGAACTTATATTAATTTTAAGCTGTACACAGGTGTGCAAGCCGGTGTTTTGTCAGAAGCTGTGATAGCAGCAAGGAAAGAAGAGCCAAGATAAGACAAATGGATAGAATTCAGGTTTGCAATTGTGATCTTATTGCCATTAAGAGAGTGAGTGAAGTAAATGTATGAGTAAACAACGTAGCGCAAAGGTACAATTCGTAATAATACCAGGGACAAAAATATCCTTCACTGAATTTAAAACATATGTAGTTGAACATCTTATGCACTGGTGCTTCACCATAGAAGAAGAGGTAACAAAGTTTGAAAAAGAGGTTTAGGATGTTTTCCCAGTGGAGAAGGAAGCATTCAGCAGAATACAAAATACACCTGAGAGTTTAATCTTTCCACTGTCCAATGGAGGAGCATAAGATGGAGCTGACTAAGGTTGCAACTGCAGGAAAAAAAGAGAGCATGGAGCAGAATAAACAGTGTGAGATACTCACTTCCTGTATAAAGAAAACCCCAAGCATTTCTCTAAGCAATAAGATGAAGGAATCTTATTGGCGATGCATCTTGGTTAAATGTTTTTATGAGTGAAATGTGAAAACGTTCTGCTGTCTCTGCAAGCAGCAAGAACATTTTCCTCCATTTCCCCTATCAGGGTTTCTCTGCAGAGGATTGGCAAAATGTGAGCTGCCATGTTTAGCAGTACAAATTACCTGAAAAGATAAAAATTCTTGGGGAGAAGTGAACATACTAAAGTGCTAATCCCAGACTACCTTGTCCTCTTGTCTGTATTGTATGAAACCTGTAGGAGCTGAATAACTTTAAGTCCTTTTCCTTATCCTATAGTTGGTGTCCAACATGCCAAGGCGCATACACTGCCAGGCTGCTTCTGTAGGAAATTAGGCTAATCCTTTCATTGTATATTGATTAAGCAGAAAACCAACAGGAACAACAAAGTGCAAATGGCACATCCAAGTGGTTGTGGTAAATATCTTTAGAGAAGCAGAGCATGTGGCACGTAGGTAGCACAGCCTCTGAGAGACGCTGCTTTTCCACTGAGTTTTAGACTGTGTCTGATGCCAAGTGTTTCACAGTGGAGTATATAAAATGGGACTTGATGGGATTAGTTGTGTAGTTGCTGTAGTTCAGCCAGATGAAAAGATCTCACTGTATGTTGTTTTATTTATAATGCAGGTTTAGTTCTACGGTACGTTTGACGCTTTTTGCTCTCTACTTGCTGACATTTTCACCTAATTAGCTATATTTACTAAACATATGACTAGATGTAAGCTATCAACAGTGTAATCGCAAAACCTAAGCAAGACAAAAGACAAGTCAGCATGTTATACTGCATTTCACATATTAGTGAACAAAATGTCAATGTCAATGACACAGACAGTGGGATTGAGTGTGCCCTCAACAAGTTTGCAGGCGACAGCAAGCTGAGTGGTGCAGCTACTTGCCTGAGGGATGGTTGCCATCCAGAGGGACCTGGACAAGCTGGAGAAGTAAGCCCGTGTGAATCTCAAGAGGTTCAACAATGCTAAGTGCAAGGTCCTGTACCTGGGTTGGGGAAACCCCTGGTATCATTATTTAGTGGGGAATGAAGAGATTGAGCAGTGTGGAAAGTGACCTGGGGGGGCTGGTGAGTGAAAAGCTAGACATAAGCCAACAATGTGCACTTGCAGCCCAAAAGAGCTGTATCCTGGGCCACATCAAAAGAAGTGTGACCAGCAGATAAAGGGAGATGATTCTGCCCCTACCACTCTGGTGAGACACCACCTGATATCCTGTGTCCAGCACTGGAGCCTTCATCACAAGAAACACATGCACCTGTTGGAGTGGGTCCAGAGGAGGGCCACAAAAATGATCAGATGGATGGAACACCTCTCCTGTGAAGACAGGCTGAGAGAGTTGGGGTTGTTCAGCTTGGAGTAGAGAAGGCTCCAGGGAGAACTTTTTCCGGGTTTTCAGTACTGAAAGGGGCCTACAAGTACGATGGGGACAAAGTTTTTAGCAGAGCCTCTTATGATAGAACAAGGGGGGAAAGGGTTTGAACTAAAAGAGGGTAGATTTAGACTAGGAAGAATTTTTTTACAATGAGAATAGTGAAACACTGGCACAGGTTGCCCAGGGATGTGGTAGATGCCCCATCCTTGCAAACATTCAAGGTGAGGCTCGACAGAGCTCTGAGCAACCTCATCTGGTTAAAGATGTCCCTGCTCACTGCGGGGGTGTTGAATTAGAGGAACTTTAAAGGTCCCTTCCAACCCAAACTATTCTATGATTATATTCTATGATTCTATGAAAATTGTAGAACATCTTGTCATTTTACAGACGTCTAATATTTTCTCTGCAGGTTCACCAACAATATTCCTGCAATATTTTTCTGTTTCCTGGCTGAGATAGCCACTTAGAATCATTTAGTTCAGCTCTACAAAATTGAGTTTTCCAAGTGGCATTAATGTGATTAAAACTAGGAATCCTCTTCTTTTCCCTCTTTTTTTATTTTCCCCCCAATTTGTTTTTTGAATCCAGGTATTTTTTTTAAATCAATATCATTCTGTGCCAGGGAGATTCTCTAGGCATTACATGACAAACATAGTACATGTTTTGAACTTTCCAGCTGCTAGTTTTCTTTGACTTCCTCTAGTTCTTCTTCAGGAGAAAGGATGAATGGATCTTCCTGTTCATCTGTACTTAGTTTCTGCTGGGTGAGAAACATTGGCCTGCCTTATAGATCAAAGTGGGTAGCAAGGGGAGTTGTGTGTCATGCAGTGGTGCATTCTTAAAGTAAAGTGTGGGAAGAAGGGAAATAGCCTGAAGTTTTCTGCTTCTGCTAATTGCCTTCTCCACCAGTTTACTGCAACTTGCTCCCCACCCTGTAGTTTTTGTTTGTGCTGCCATAGAAGCGTGCCAGCAGTATTTCAGTATGAAAGGCCTTCTGGTGTGTGGTGAAGCTCTATTATTTGTCCTGCGTTTTTAGAAAATAAAAGCTGCTAACTAGCTTATTTTATTTTTATTCTGCAGCTGTGATAGCCTTAGCTGTCTTTCAAACCAATTAATCAGTTTTGCAATCCAGAAGCAGGCCACAGATGTAGAGAATTTTCTGTTCTGAACTCATGGTTTCCCCAGCCTTAACACCAAATTAAAGCCATCAGTTTCAAATTAGTAATGCAGATAACCCTTCATGTGTTTGGTTCTCTGGCAATGATCCCTTTATCTAGTGATGAGCCTGAAGTCCTGTTGCTCATTTTTAGCTCTGAAATTAGGAAACATGTTCTTACATTTCTATAACAGTCTCAGACTGGTTCTGATTCCATCATGGTTTTGAATGAGGTAGTGACTTTTCTGCTCCTGTTTATAGGTGTAAAGCTTCAGCAGCTTTGCTTGGCAAACAGTAGGGAAAAGCACAGTCACAGCCAGTTTTATACTTGAGACGTCTCTGTTTATTCTATATATTTATTTTAATGAAGCATTTTATATGAAAGAGCAATAGAAATGTTGTAATGTGGACTTTCACGTTCTTAGAGAAACTTGAATTAGGATGTGTAGAAAAGGATGTGAAAGGTTAATAATGTTATTGTTCTTCTGACTTGTTTTAGGGTAGATGTGTACTCAAGACTTATGCTTTTCCTGAGAACTTTCTGCTAGCCCTCCCCCAAAACATGGTGAGTCTTATGGAGAAACAGGAGTAGATCCTTCACTTTGTTGTGTATAAGTACATAAGCTGATGCGAGGTGTCTTGGTCATTTGTCAAATAGACAGCAGAACTTCACTTCTCAACTAGATTTTTTACTTTCAAACTCTCTGGTAGTGTATTTTGGAATTAAGAAGTCTAATTGCTGAGCCCTATGGCTTTTTTTAGTGTGATATAATCTTTTTCTCCGAGTGTACAGGATATAAGTATTTAGTAGTAATCACACTATGTACTATCATTTTTATATTTATATATTGTTCTTTCAAGCAAGTTTTTAAATGCTGTAGGTAGCATTATGACACATTACCTTGTACTGTGTGATAAATTCCTTCTTAAGTGCCAGTTTACAGATGTTACCCTCCATGCTCACCATTGTCTCTGTGTGCAGTATGAATCAAGGTGAGCACATGGAATTTGAAGTGGAAAAGTTATTCCTCCTTTAAGGAAATGAGTCTGGGTTTATTGTACTTGCTCTGCTTTCAGAGTTGAAGTAAGAAATAAGTGCTCAAAAGGTATTGGCCTTGTAGGAAAAAAAAATGCAGTGAAGAAAAAGAATTACGGTAAGGAAAGAGCTGTAAGTTGTGAAAATACAATAAGTGAAGCAGGCCAAATAAGAGGTACTGTTAGAAACTCTAGTTGAAGCCAGCAGGGATAAACTTGGTGTAAAGATTAGGCAGTTGTCCAGAGCTAGTAATATTACCTAAGAATGGTGCCCACTGAGAAGAGGTTAAAGCCATCTTACTCAGAAATACAAGAGTTGTCAAGAATATTTTGCTAGAGCTATTGATTAATTTTGACTTTCTGTTTTTTCTTGCAGCAATGTTCCAAAAGCCCCATTTTGAATAAGTAGAATCAGTTGTTTTCTTTGTTTTGATTATTTCACTGATGTTACTTGTGGAGTAGAAGACTCCTTGTAGATTTTTATGCTAAGACTGTAGAGGGAAATTTGGGAATGAAGGGTAGTTCAAAAGATGGTAGTAGGGTACAGCATGAATTTTGTGAGTCTGTATTTGAGGAAAACTCAAGGCACTCTTGTGCTACAGGCCTCTATGCTAATATCACTTGAGATTGGCTCTTTGACTAATAATCATAGAATCATTTAGATTGGAAAGGACCCTTAAGGTCATAGAGTCCAGCTGTTAACCTACCACTGCCAAGCTCACTATTAAATCATGTCCCTAAGCTATGTCATCTACACATCCTTTATATACCTCCAGGGATGGTGACTCAACCACTTCCCTGGGCGGCCTCTTCCAGTGCTTGATAACCTTTTCAGTTGTGAAATTTTTCCTAATATCCAATCTAAACCTCCCCTGGTTCAACTTGAGGCTGTTTCTTCTCATTCTGTTACTTCTTCACTTGGGAAAGAGACCAACACCAACCTCACTACAGCTTCTTTTCAGGCGGTTGTAGAGAGCAATATCTCAACTCAGCCCCCTGTTCTCCAGGATAAACAGCCCCAGTTCTCTCAGCTGCTCCCTAAAAGACTTGTGCTCCAATCCCTTTCCCAGTTTTATTGTCCTTCTCTGGATGCACTCCAGCACCTCAATGTCCTCCTTCGCAGTATTCCAGGTGTGGCCTCACCAGCGCCCAGTGCAGGAGGACAAACACTTCCCTAGCTCTGCTGGCCATACAATCTCTGATATAAGCCAGGATGCTGTTGGCCTTCTTGGCCACCTGAGCACACTACTGGCTCATATTCATCCAGCTGTCAACCAGCACTGCCAGGTCCTTTTCCACAGGGCATCTTCCCAGCCACTCTTCCCCAAGCTGGTAGCATTGCATGGGGTTGTTGTGGCCTAGGAGCAGGACTCAGCACTGAGCCTTGTTGAACCTCATACAATTGGCCTCATGCCATCTCTCCAGCCTGTCCAGATCCCTCTGTAGTGCCTTTCTACCCTCAAGCAGATCAATACTCCCACACAGGTTGGTGTCATCTGTAAACTTACAAAGAATGCACTTGATCCCCTTGTCCAGATCATTGCCAAAGATATTAAACAAAATTATATATTCCAGGAGGCTTGAAAATTACTGTTGAAAATAAGAAATAAAAAACACTGTTGAAATACTTGTTATACTCTGGCGGATATACCAGCTGAAGGAAAGGGTTTGGTGGAGGCAATGCACCTTAATATCCCAAGGAAATGCTAGACAACAAATGATTGATTTAGAACTGCATGTTATTCCTAGTCATTTCAACATCTGAACCATAGAATAGAAAAAATCTGAGCAAGTTCTAAAAAATGCAAAGTAATCAGAGATGAAGAAAAAGCAATGGTTAATAAAATGCTCTACTGAAATCCTTTTCTTTTCCCTCTCCCAGCAACCAATAGCCTCTGCAGGCATCTCTGCAGCCACTCCCTTTCCTGTGAACACCATATGTCTCGCTTTTTACAAGCTATAATTCGTGCTATGTTTTAGTTAACTAGACAGAAAGATTTGGAAGTGCCGAAGAAACAATCAAAACCTGAACTTGTTAAAAAAAATCAGGGCGCTTTTGTCTTCTGTTTCTGCAAGAACAGGAAATAGCCTAAAGACTTTGATTACCTATGTGTCTTTGAGGCAATGTGTTATTCATATCTTCCTCTGTCTCTTAGTGTGGTGGGCATTTCTAGGAGAGGAGTGTATGTCCGTATTGTAGCTGCTGAAATAGCTGCTGCTAATGTAATTGGGTATGAGTTTGAGCAACTCTGATGTATGCTGGAATTTAAACCTTCCTTATCTGTCTTTATTATTAAGAAAATAAAGAGAGGGAAGAGGGGGAAATTTTTAAGTTTGTCGTAGCTCCTCTGCACAGATTCATACTGAGCACAGATCAGGAAGACTTACATCTAGTTGGAAGTGCAATGCATGAATGTGAAAACCATTATCTACATGGTTTTCAGCCTCCTTATATGAGGTATGACATCCTACATACCTTCTGAACAGGCTGCCCGGGGAGGTGGTTGAATCACCATCCCTGGAGGTATTTAAAAGATGAGTAGATGAGTTGCTAAGGGACGTGGTTTGGTGGTTGATAGGGATGGTTGGACTTGATGATACAAGAGGTCTTTTCCAACCTGGTGGTTCTATGATTCTGTTCTATGATATGATTGTATTCTATTCTCAGCTTCTAGAGTTTGGATTCAGGAACAAAGCAGTGCTTGCACCATGACAAGTGATAATGTAAAGAGATAAAATAGATGGTATGGGACTTATCTCTTTTTCAGACGCCAACCCAAAGACTAGTGATTTTATATGGCAGAGAAAGGGCTCTTCTCTGGGGAGATTTATTACTCATGCAGGTTGCTAACACAACTGAACGGAACTGGGAAAGTAGTTTGGTGGGCAGTTGCAGTAATGAGATCTGGTTACTGGTGGCTTAGAGTTCCACGGTGGCATGCTTTATGTCACAGTTAATAAAGATTTGAGTGCAGATGGAAACTTTTCTCATGTTGGGTCACTCAGCATTTCTCTATCCTTTCTAAATTCCCTGAGTGTTAGTATGAATTGATGTCACATTGTAACATACTCAGTGCAGGCAACAGATGGCCTTTCATCTATACCTAGCTACGTGTTTCCAGTAATTTTGTAGAAAATGTGATGTCCAGAATGTTGAGACCTACTTCAAAAACCTTCACTCTCTGTCCAATGTTGCTGAAATTGGCTTAAAAGTTATTTAGTTGGATGACAGAGGCAAATAAAAGCACACACGTACTCATATGCAGAATATTTCAAGTTTCATCTTTCTGTTTAAAAAACAAAACCAGCAACAAAACACCAAACCAACTAAAAAAAAATCAACCCCATTCTTAACATTCTTTTTTTTCTTTTTAATTTTGGGTATTATCAGGTATCAGAAATGGAAAATAAATCTTACTTTCAGTTTAAATCCAGTGCAGAGCAGAACATGTGTAACTTATTCCAAATGTCTTCTAATGACTAGCCCAAAGAGACTTTGAGTGCCTTAGATAAAATCCTAATGACCTATTCTGAGAAGTGTTGTAGAAGAGAAGAAAATATACCTTAATCTTTGTTCAGTGTGGCTTATTTATGGGCTCCTATGGCAGTTTGGGTTGAACCCTGGACAATTTGGCTGTTGACACTGCAAAAATAAATAGGATTTTAAGACTATAAAAACTACAAAGTAGACAATTATCTCAAGTTCATTTTAAGATCTGCAAAAATTTAGCTTTCCTTCAGTGTAGATCTAAAAGGAAAGGATATTCTTGTGAACTGGGATCCAGTCAAGGCAACTGAGACAAAGCTCATTTTGCAGTAAAAAACCCAAAATCCTTATACCTTTTTTGTACCTGGCTCTTACTGTGGGCTGTTATAGCTGTGCTTGCAAAATCTTATCTAAAAAGTATATCCTGCCTTTCAGAGAATAAGTTATGTGATACCAACAGGGATCAATTAATGAGCCCTTCTAATCTACCTGCTCCTTTTGACAGGGAGTAAGGGGAGAGGCTTTCTGAAGGGATGATTGCTGCTTCTTCATGTCAGCAACCTCTCCTAGTTTCGTTCTGGGGATGTCAAACCGTAAACAACTTCACAGATGCCTTTTCAGAGTTTCCCCAATCATATCTGTTTTTTCTGCTGCTACAGATTCAGACATGATAAAGAAAAGCAGGACTTGTGCTGGAAATATACATGCCGCATAAGGGTAAATCTTCGGTAATGTGAGGTAAAATAAAACACTTGGAAACCAAGCTCCAGTTCAGATCACTGTTCTTCAGGGCCTGGGAGTTGTTTAATTCAGGTTGAATTGCAGCCAGAGATGAGTGGGCTTACGTAGGTAGTTGGTCTCACTGGAGCTGTTGAATCTTTCCACTAGCTTGGAGGATTACAGGCAACAACAGCCAGGACCCTATTTGAGCAATGAATATATTACTTCCAGTGTCAGTCTTGTGCTGTGGCACATTTAATAAGTGGAAGTCACAGCCTTGCCCCTGTATCTGCCCTGCTTTCCTAAACTCCTTTAATTTCATCTGCACGCTTTCTCCTGTGAAAGGCAATAGGAATTGGAGAAAGACTGTTGTGGGCCACAGAATGATGAAGTGGGAGCCCTCCTTTAATCCACTTCTGTATTTGTGTACCAGTATCTTGCTTGCCTATGGTTCTCTGCGTGCAGCTCCCTGTTTCTCTAGAGAGTCTAGATGAGTTCATGTATTTGTTGCTCAGGTACAGCTGTCTGTAGGTAAAGGATCTTGTTCTGAAGAGAGTTTTTGTCTCCTGTCAGATCAAATGATGTTGATGGCTCTGATCATAAAGCCCTCTGGGAGACAAATGAAATTCTCTTCTCAGCACACGACAACTGTGTTGTAGTCAAGAGCATCAAGTGCTTCTACATAGTGGTATCCAAGATAGCACAGGCTTTTTCTTAAACTATAAAGAGTTTCAGCTCTGTAGAAAGAGTTGGAAGATGTTGACTTTCTAATAGCGATCACTGTGCGTTGTAATTGGAGATGTGGAAATCTACCAGTCTGGGTTTTATTCCTTCTACTGCCAACAACACATATTCTTTTTTTGAGGCAACAGTTTTTTGTGAATCCTTGGACAAAGACCAGTTGTCACATTTGCATAAATTCACTTGGATTTATTAAACACAATTTTACAATATTTCACTTGCAAAGACCTGTTCTTTCTTCTGATAAGTCAGTACCTGTTTGGGAGAAGACTATCTATAGTGTGTGCTCTAATACTCAAGCTGAAGCTACAGGACTTACACATGAGGTTTGTTTGATGGGGTTGAGGGAACAAAATGGGTAATACAACTAGGAATCAAATATCTCAGTGTAGTATAATACTATGGAAATTAATTCAAGATTCATCATTATCCACAGAGCATCTCCAGAGGTTTTTACAGTAATGTCACAGAAAATCTATTCAGCTCTTAAGAAAAGAGAGATCATGCTCACAGTGGAGCTAATTTATATTAATACCTAGCATAACAGAAGTTATTTCACAAGATCTTTAGATGTTACATCTACAATTAGTTAAAGAGTACCTTTATCACCTTATCTCATGTACTAAAGGCTGGTTCTCATCTATTTGCAAATTTTGCAGGCTTACAAAGCTTAAAGGTCTATTTTCAAAATAGTACATTTTGCTAAACTGTGCCTCTACAGAAGATTAATTATTTTAAGTTTTTTACCATACGAAAGAAGAAAACTTCAATACTGATATATTGGGGATTTTTTGCTGCTTAAAATTACGTATGTGAATTTCCCTAGGTTACAAAAGCATATTCAGTTTTTAAATTCCCAGTGCTAATGCTAACAATAGATACATTCGCTACAGTGTGATTAAACTGGATAGGCTTAATATCTAGAAAAAAAAAACTTGGGTCCGTTAAGCAGTTTCGTAAATACAAATTACTTGTGAGAAATAGTTTCAGTATCAGCATCAGGTCTGCATTGCATTCCTTGCACTGGTGTACTCTAAATGCCACCATGCTGCAACTTGGAACCTTTAAGTACTCATTTCCTTAAGTAGCAGAGAATGTTAAAACATGTAAGAATATAAGAATAGCTGTTCTGTTCCTGAGTAGCTATTTAGCCTAACACCTTGTCTTCAACCAGGGCAATGTAAAATAGTCTCTCATGTTTGTTTTGAAAATGACCCAAATGAATCTCTCGAGTCTTCTTGCAATAATGACATCCTGTAAAGCAGGAAGCCTCCAACCACAATCATCGTTCTGGCCAAATATGACAGTAAGGTGCCTAAAGTTCTGAGGATGGAGCTGATTAATTGCATGAGAAGAACTGCAAGGTAAGGCTTGTCAGATAGAGGTCATAAGGTGGAGGAATACTGCTGTACTAATAGGCTGGTATCACTAATGTTCTATAACAGAAGGATATGGAAGAAGATCAGTGTCAAGTGGGCTTGTTTCTCATTATACACAGTATACTTTCCGGAAGCATGCTTGCAGGTCTTTAATTTGGCAGCTTGGCTATCGAGAACACGGGGTGGGCTGCAGCTGCAAAACCTGGAGTATGTATTTGTGCAGTTAGCTAGGACTGTGCCTCTGTGACCACATTCTGATTGACGTCCTATCTTGTTTGATTTTGACTATGGGCTGCCTGCGTAAGTTCCACTTGTACCTAAGTGTGACAATCTTGCAATATAAAATGACTTTAGGAGTCAAAATATTGTTTGTCTTTAAGGTGTCTTTACAGAACTAGAACAATGGACAAATGTGTTCAACTGCGTTTATCAAAATTATTCAAATGTTAGGGAGATGTGGGAAAGCAACTTCCTAACATCCTTAAACACCTGATTTTGGAATAGTTCATCAAAAACCTGTGGGATGAGATGCTGGACTTCATTTTACCCATCAGGAAATGGCACAGCAGGGTGGGTAGTTTGTACGAAGTGGGCCACACAGTAATGAAGTACTGTGCCAGGAGAATTGTGTAGAAGAGTAAATGAACACTGCAATAATAAATACTCAGGGAGTTCTTTTAGAGGAAGCTATGATCTCTATTTTTCTTTAAAACACTTTGTAACCGACCTCGGACTAGATGCTTTATACGTTATAGTAATAATAAATAGTTAGCTCTTTTAAGTGGATGGCTATCAGTTTTATTTAGTTGCCTTAAAAAGAAAATCTGCTGAAGATACATTTACAGGCAAATAATGATGTTAATATCAAACCTTATCGGAACTGATTGCATTCCAGCAATTAAATTGGATTTCTCTGAAGCAGGTTAATTGAACTACTATGCAGTGTTTTGCCAAGATTTATCTTCTTCTGTAAATCTGCTCATGTCAGATCTATAGACTTACAGATGAATCTAAAATATTTAAGATTCTTCAAAGATATAAATTTGATTTAGCTTAACCCAGACAGATATGGTGGTGATAACTTCAAATTCCTTATAGAAATGCTGCTGTTATACATATTTGGATTGCTTGACTATTTGGGGTGGGTGTGTGTTTTATTTTCTTTGCCTTTTTTTTTAACTTGTATTATTGTTGTAGGCAGTTCAAGACATGTATCCCACTCTCCTGAAGTGTTTGAGGCCTTTTGTATAGAAAGCTTTGTTCAGCATTATGATTTCCAGGTACTAATGTCCCGCTGTGGATAGTCTTTGGTTCTCCATCTGCCTTCTCTGAAAAGTTTTTGTATCTGTCAACAAGAATAGTATCACTCCTCTATCCTCGACTCCTCCACCAAGTAAAAGGGAGAACTGGTAACAGTGAGGACAAAAATAATTTCTGATTTTTAAATGTCTCAATAAGGACTGCAAATGTAAGAATCATTGTAGAAACCAGGGCTGCTTATCCCTGGGCAGTTCTCGAAGTCCATGTGCATTTCTTGAATGTTCCGTCACAGGTAGCTCATGACCCCTCCAAGCATACCACTTATACTGGGGTTAACAGCAGCGCTCGGCTGATACAGGGATGATGGGCATGTTTGAACTGTTCTGTGGATTAGGAAGTGAGCCAGAGGGGCTGCTGAGGCTGAGGCTAGAGTGCAGTGACGCGTTGAGCCCAAATCCGTCTTGTGCTGGAGATGGGACGTCTAGGATTCGTTGTGATCCATTCACTCCTCAAACACCTTTCTATGGAGCTTATTTTGATATGAAGTGAGTGTCTGATACTTCTCAGCCAAATAAACATTTTTGTTTGCTGTTTGTGAGATCAAGAAATGGGGGTACAAGAGCTGTATATTTTAACACAGAGTCTTCTGACACAGCTGATCTGAGACAATAATTTGTGCTTCAATTTTCTGTTTTATCCTCCTAAATATTAGATGAAATGTATTACATCTAGAAGTTGTTTTTTGTATTCCATGTCTCTAAAAAAGAATTTATATATTTGGTCAGGAAAAAAAAAAGTACTTAGGAGCATTGTCCTTTGTAAGGACACTGTCCTAATGGTTTCTTCTGGTCAGTGTCAGCAAACATATCGTGGCTGGGACAGCCTCTGTTGCATGATACATGCAGTCATCAAGCAAGCAGTCACCTAAGAGCACCTTTGCAGTTTTTAGTGTGACCCCAGCTACAAGCAGAGTCTCTGAATGCAACAGAAAAATTATATTGAATTCACTTCGCTAAGTTAACCTTAAGAAGAGTTAAGAGTGAAATAGTGCATGCAAAGGCGAACAGTTCAGAGAACAATCCCTTCTTGAGAAACAGCTTCTAAATAGCAGGCAGAGAACGAAGCACATAAATTACCTATGTGCCAAACTACCTGAAAATAATTTGGATACTCACTGAAGCAAAGTATTGTATCCAATGGTTCACTGCTAGGGCAGATCCATCTGCTTTCATTTCACTTTATTTCTATCCTGTGCAAGAAAATCAACATACTTTTGCTACCCTAGTCTACAGTCCATAAAATCTGAACTATCAAAATTCCTTCTATCTTGAATGGAGGTCTGAAAGCTTACTGTTTTTATTAGAAAGTGCTTTATTTTTATGTGATTACTTTAGCTGAAGGAAGGTAGTAATGAGTAGCTCAGACTTAGGTTACAAGATCAGAACCATTGACTTAACCTTTTGGTTGCAGTCTGCTATCAGATGCCAAACTGCAAAGCTGTATTTAACTTAACTGTAAGAGTTTATGGGATGTCTGCTGTTTGAGCTGAAGCATTGTGATATCTTTTTTAACCCTACCTGGGGCTTTAGTCTAAACATAGATTTGAAAACTGCCATCTCCATCAAACACATATATGACTTTTCAAGCAATGATATGCAAACACCAAACAAGTGGAAGTTGTGGCAGGTTTGGATGTGGGGATGAGGGTGTCAGCAGGTGAGGAAAACAAAAAAGGACAGAACAGACCAGGATGTGGAGAGAAAACTCACTGCTTCATTAGACATTCTTCTTAGATCGAATGAACGCTTTAACAAAATCTGTATAGTATGATACAATCACCACCCTGTGTACTTCTGATCATTGCTGATTGCGTTGGCCTCTTTGCAGAAGCAAGTCACTGTATTATGGCTTTATGGGCATAATCTTGGGAATAGAGCTAAACTGGATTAACAAGAAAC
This sequence comes from Cuculus canorus, assembly GCF_017976375.1. NCBI lineage: Eukaryota > Metazoa > Chordata > Aves > Cuculiformes > Cuculidae > Cuculus > Cuculus canorus. The sequence continues at coordinate 115,641,992 of NC_071401.1, read as the reverse complement.
TGCTTTAAAATATTACAATAAAACATGAGATCATAAAACATCACACCAGAATACCTAAAATCCCCAAGCTCTTACTGCAAGGTTCACATCCTTATTCTTTCTGATTCAGAACAAGAATGTATGGTTTCATCTGTCATATGCAAGCTGAGAACTTGAAGTGCCAGAGTTGTTGCTTTGTTTTCTATTACTGTGTATTCCACATATTCTTGTAAAGTTTGTCATGAGTTGTCTTTGGCATAGTAAGCTGTAAAAGTATTTTAAAGTAACCTAAGCAATTGAAGATTGTTTAAAAAGCATTTCATTGTACTGTCTGTATTAAACAAATGAGAAAGTTTTACACAGAAGTAAAAATGCCACATTGGCTAAATTCTGTTAATCTGGGAGCAATATGAATTGTACCTCTGCTTTCAGCAGGAACAGGGAGAAAATGTCTTATTGACATTATATTATATTGAGTTTCTTAGACAGATATGTAGATAGGTGTTGTGTGTTGGCAGACTGTTAAAGCCAGCCTTCATAATTTACCAAAGGAAATTTTATTCATGGTATTTAGGTTTCAACAGCTGCAACAGGCACAGCACATGAATCTGAAAATCCTTGTCTGCATTGTTTGATGCCTAGATGCCTTTGAAAATCTAGCCTCACAAGCCAAAGTAGAAAAAAAAAAATCCTGACTACAAGCAGAACAAAGACCTATTTTGATATGATCTGCACATCCATTTTGATGTACAAGTGTCACAGTGGGAAATTTCAATATTTCATTATTTCTTTCATTAGAGTTGAGGCATGAACATGTTAAATCCAGACTAAGTCCAGGAACTTATTTTTTTCTTTTTTCAACTTCATGAAACTTCCATTTTTAACCAACAGTGAACTGTAAAATCATGCACTTAAAAAGCATCATTTTCCTTGAGTAAATATTGTCAAGTTAAGATCTGTGTGATTATTTGAGGGCTGGAAGTTCCTGATGTGGGAGAAAGAGGGTAGTACTTACCGTGTAGGTAGCTTTTTATACAGTTGACAGCTGTCTGAGTGACTGAGATGCTAATAATGTTACAGGTGATCTCTGCTGAGATGGATTATTGAGCATAACACAGCTAAGATGACTGGAATCTCATCGTAAATGTAATTTGCTACACTGAATGTGGTAGTGAGGTAGAGAGCATTACACTTGCCTCTAATTTAGTAAGAGTCACAATAGATAAATTGGAGGTCAAAAAAGCCTTTTGGGAGAGCTCTTGCTGAAAAAGGTTATATAAATGTAAAGTATTATTATTATTATTTATGAGCAGATTGAGTCAAATGTCATGTTGGATGCATTTCATCAATTTGAGATTAGACTTGGGCCTGTAGCTCAGCAACAGCTCAGTGAAACAAACTGATAGGGGGATGTTTTACCAGGCTAAACAGCAACTCAAATAAAATAGCAAGAATTTCTTTACAACAGCCCTCCTATTTGGTGGTATTTCTGAGGTCAGGCATTTGGATCAGCAGTTGGGATGGCACAGAGCTTTTCCACCAGGGCAAGAAATGACATGCAGTGTTCAGCCCATTGCAGAAGTATTTAATTTAGATCATGTAAAGATTTTTGCTGCATGATAGAACTGTGGAAACAGATATCAATATTTTATTAAATTCGTGAATTACAGCTGTATAGAGATGTTAGGAACACTGACAAAATCATTGCCAACGTAAGTAGTATAGTCTGTCCTTGGGGAAACCTTTATAATTCAGTGAGCTCATAGCTTCCCAGGAGAAGGGAAATGTCCACTCACTCCCACCTCCCTCTCCTTGCTTGTCATGAATGTGTGTGTGCATGCGGGTATAAAATTGATAGGAAAAAAAATATGAAATTAAGCTTTTTTCCCTGTAAGTCTCCCACTAACACTAGGGAAACAATACCTCCAGCCCACAGAATAGTATTTTAAAATACTTTAGTTTCTGAAATCAAAACAGCTACCTTTCCTCTTTTACATTGTCTCTTCATTGGCTTTAATTAAGTTTGCCCTAAGAAGCTTGTGAGGCCAGATAACCTTGTTACATGAAAGAAAAAGATTACACGCTATGGAATGCTTCCTGCTAGCTCGACCATCATTTATAAAGACAGGATTTAATATACTTTAAGCTTTTCTGTTTGCAAACTCATTTTATTTAAGCTACACTTACATAAACTGCTCAGCAGATTAGAGAAGCGGTTTTGGAGCCTTAATTTCTGTGTCACTTTCCAGCTGTTTTGGTCAGGCTTCATGCCTGGATTTAATGTGTTTGTGCACTAAAATGAAAATACATCATAATGATAAGTCCCCTCCAAAGCAGAGGGAAATAGGAGTAAATAACATCTGTTGAAATCAAGTGAAAATAAAACCAAAACCCCATAGGAAAACCAGATATGATAGGGAGATTGAAAGCAAACTGAATATACAGAAAAGGAGTGATCCAAATCCTTAAAATTATTCGTAGATAGTGGATGGGGAATTTTTGACCTACCACTTGTACAGATTCTTCAGTTCCAGATGTACAAGGGATCAGTTATTAAAGGACATGTTACACTTTTGACACTGATCCAAGGCTCCTTGAATTAATCCAAGAGATCTGTAAGTTCATTACAGATATTCATGACAGTCACTGATTATCCCAGAAATAAATTCGTGCAATGATATGCTATTGAAATAGAAAAAACAGGGAAAGGCATCTATTAAAAGAATAAACCCAGGTATCCCAGCTGTTCCATTTTGGTCACCTTTACATGCACAGAGCTAGGCTCCTAAACATCAACCTTTATTTATTTATTTATTTGATTGATTGATTGATTTCCCCAAAGTCTCTGATATCTTTCCACCCAAGATTAAAGAAAAGTACAATCTGGAATCAGCTGTACAAATCTGATATAAGTCTTTTTATGCAGCTCGCCATTGCCATCTGCATTTGAAAAAAATCTTGGTTTAAGTCACTGTGTGAAAACCACAAGCTCTGTATAGGCTTGTATCTATTCACCTGGTGCTTCCATTTTTGCAGACACTCCAACCATGTTAGTCCCACTACAGCATTGTAGAACTGTAGTGTATTTCTGATGTAACAAAAAATAACAGGAAAGAACTTGGCCCTGCATCCTACCAAGGCATATTTTGATTTTTCTTTCTTATGCATCAAACACTGTAAATGAGAAACAGAGGAATACTATAACTTCCATAAGTATCCACTTGCATTTAAATAGAGTTTTACTCTAGCTTTACCTTCAAGTTATGAATATATGATTTATTCCATTTTACCCAGGCACATGAAAGAAATACTTCAAGCCCACCCTTCCTTGGTATACCATGGACATCTAACTACTTCCACTTAAGACAGCATAAAAGTGACTTCCTTTAAGTATATGGGACAAGAATATTTCCTAGCTCTTGTTTGATTGTGGTTTATATGAAGAGGTAGAAGGAAATAGTGTCATCACAGTTGAATTTGGATAGGTTAATTTGGCATGTTCTGTAGGATTGCCTCAACTTGCAATATGACTTTTTCTTGTACAGGCTTAAATATAGTGTAGTTTGTGGATGGAGGAAAAGTGAGAAGTGATTAGTAAGTCAGACAAGAATTTAACTCTTACTGATTTAGAAAAAGAATATGTGCATTCATACAACTTCAGGAAGTTACAGAAATGTGAAGCAAGGAGTAGAAGTTAGAAAATCTGATATATGTTACTTAACATCTAGAGAGTATCCACTCTAAAGAGAACACTTAAAGCAAATATGGCATAAACTGTAGCAAAGATAGGATAAGGTGACTTTGAACACATTGCACAAATGTAGTAAAGTATGTTTCAGTTAAATCATGGAAGAATGTACTCCCTAAAAGAAGTGATTTTCTGTGTTTATTTTGTTTTGTCTTTTTAATGAAAACTATTCCTTTTTTGTTTGTACAAAGTTAGAGGTGGAGAGGAAAAACAAATCAAAACTTCCTGCATTGACCTGCCACATCTGTTAAATCCCAACTCAGTCCCTGAAAAATATCTCATTTGCTCTTTACTGTATAATTTCTAGTGTTTTGTTTCAGCAGCTCTGTATGTTGCAAGCAAAGTAATTTCTACCACATCCCCAGGAGACTATTCCACAGCCTAACAAACCTTATTCTTATTCTAGGATGCTGAGATTTTTTTTTTTTAAATTGTATTTCAATTGATCTTTTGGAATAGCATGTGCTATCTTAACTAAACTGAAAAGAGTTGCAGAAGTTTCTAAGCAAAAGTCTGCTCAAAAAAACCAAAGCAAGTCCTTGCTGGAGATGTGTAGTACAGACATATAGTACGAAAAGGGGAGACAGGGATTAAAATAATAATCTCTTGATAAATATCCTCCATTGAGAGGAAAAAAATGCCGTAATGGAGAAATTCAGTGTTATTTCCTTTGACCTGTTATTCTTGGTTTCTCTGGATGCAGTATAAGGTATCTGCAGAAATCTTATGTGCCTCTCTTGGGCACAGAAAAGGTATCAGTGGCAAACATGTACAGCCCTCTTACGTTTGTTCTTTGAACTGTGACTCCCAGCCAGTACAGCAAGCCTGCAGTTTGCTCTGACATGAGGAACCAGATCAGCATGGAGCCCATCATACAGAAATGTTTGTGGCTCTTACGTCAAATCTTTTAGAAATTAGTATGACTGATCCAAGATAAACCCTTCTTTATATTTCCTCTTGTTTCGCTTTCTTCCCAAAGAATATTTTGCATATGAACTGCGTAGAGGTGACAGAGTATTTTTTTGGAGTGTATTCGCTGCTGGAGAGGCAAAGACAAAATGGAGAGAGCACAGTTAACAGGAAAAAATTTCTTCTGAGATCAGTGACAATTCTTTGATTGTCTGCCAGCCCAAATAAGTATAAAAGCATCAGAAGTAAGGAGCTTTTTTGAGATTATAAAACTGTTACTCCACGGAGATATTGCTCAAACAAGTAATTTCAGCAGTTGCTCACAGAAACTATATGAAACTTCCAAAGCCAAAGGGCAAATGCAACCCCCAAATCCCAACAGCTTTGAAAGAAAGCTACGAAAATAGCTCCTGTATCCCAGTGGTGAAAACTGCTTCTGGATGACCAAAACCAGAGATTACTTTAGCAAGATCTACAGAGAGACAGCAGCTAAGTAATACCAAAAAAAATAAAATAAAATACAAACCCGAATTTCCTTTCATGTTTATGATTTATATATGTTAACATGTTATAGGAATCATATTTTCTAATTATGCTGAGGAAACCTAGTAGGGAACCTCATATTTATGAAGTTTGGTCATTGTTTAGAATTGCAAGAGGAAAGTTGCAATTAAAAGAATTATATTCTCAATACCACTTTCTATACAATAGCAAATATACCAGAAACCTGAAGTCAGTCAATCTCTCAAACTTCTCTAAATGCATTGTATAATAATGCTATAAAACCCCATAATCCTCTGTCTATGTTGCAGTCCTGACTTAATATTTCTGTAATGTAAATGGCAAATCTGAAGATTAGGCTAATCAAGCTGAAGATCAGAAATTAGATGTCCAGGGAAATACAGATACTAAGCAGCACCCAGCCATTAATTTAAATTTACTTTTTTGAAACTCAAAGTCAAAAATATTTTTTTTTGCCTTTTTGGGGTGATGGGAGGTGGGAACCAAAGTATTTCTGTTGCAATTACAGTGATGCTCTATCCCTCCAAAGTCTGACAGGTTTCCTCTGCAGGTCTCTTACCTTGCTGTGATCAGAAGCACAGCTCTGGTTGTCCCTGTTCTCCTTTGGTCCTAGGCTGCATCACCTTGTAGGCTGCCTGTGCTTCTGCATTCAAAGCAGCGCCAGGCAGATACTGAAATTGTAAAAGAGAACAGCAGAGGAGAGAGTCCAAATAAAGATCTCAAAGGGATCAGGGTGGACTAACCTTATGTGGAGGCTTTGTGCAGGTTTGGAAATAAACCAATATATTGTGTATTTTTTTTTTTAATGGAGGAAGCTCTTCACACAATGTGCGATTGTTCTGATGTTTTTTCCCAGGAAAGCTAGAAAGTGATCAGCTGTCAGTGATGGAGTCTGTGCCACTTATTATCTAACTTCTGTCTCTCTAATAAAGAAAATCGATCAGACTTGAATGACCCATGCATTTGTATGTACTCATCAGGCTCCCTTGTAACCCCTAGAGATGCAGGGGACAAATCTTTGTACGCTGCTCCCTCGTCCTTCAGAGATACAGGCAGGAGATACCTCTTTGCTAGCAACTAATCCATACTGATCCATAGGCTGCCAAGGTTGTCAAGACTCTCACTGCACTGGTTCTTAGGGCTCTGAGATATCTGGAGAGAATGAAGAGGCTGTCTGTTTTCTAAACTTCCAACAAACCCGGTGGCACAATATAACTCCTTTTTATCACATGGGAGAGGCGGAAGGCATCTTTCCTGCTGTGTCATGAAGCATGATGAAGGGATCCTGAGCTCTCAGAGCAAGATGATACCTTTGTGCAGATCAAAGCAGGGTGGAGATTGCTGGTTGGATGCAGGAGCAGCACAGCTGGGTTAGCACAGCAATATACCAAGATACTTAGCTCAACACCTCAGCAGAGTTTCCTGCACTTTCCAGTTTTGAGAGCTGATTTGCTTGGTGTGGATTCAGGGATAGCTCACCATACCCACTGCACTCATTAGAAACTTTCCTTTATCGATGATCAGAGGAGAGGATATTTTTTTCTTCTAAAATGCTTAATATGACTGTATTATATTTGAACATTCTGTCAGCAAACTAGATAAGTCCTGATAAGGAAATCATGACTACTGATATTTAATTGAAACAAATTAATAGTTTTCCAATATTAACTCCTATGTTTTTACTACTGTCATTTTTCTGTGTGTTCATTAAAATTGGTGTAGGTTTTGTAGGGATGCACCTAGACAAGCATTGTATCCCTTGCTGTTTATGCCCAGCTCCACCTTCTGTTAGTCCTAATACAAGTGTTTGTAGAGCTACTCTGTAAACTGTTTCATTTAAAGGATCCAGGATTTAAGAAGAAATAAAAGACAAAAGAGGAGGAAATTAATCCTTCCCCCAAAATACTTTACAGAAGGGGGCACTAAGCCACTGCTGCAGGTTCATAGGATGTTCTACATGGTAGAAAGGTGGTGGCCCCTACCATGAAAGAAAGCGTACATGACAGCTCATCCTAAAGAGCTGTGAATCTTCAAGTATAATTGAACTTAAACTGTGATGTAAGACGAAGAAGGCAATGGTGTTCCAACAGTTCCCCTGTTACTTTTGTCGCTCACCCCAGCTAGTGAGGAGCAAGTGAGAATGACTTCATGCTCCTGTAAGAGGAGAGCTGTAACCATAAACAAAACCTATGTGGATTTTGTTCTCTGTGGGCACCTGAACTGACATTGGCAGTGTCTTGCACATTGGCAGGAGTAACAGGCACCTGGCCCAGATACCCTCAGTGAAACACATCAGATGCAGAAGTGTCTCCATTTCCACAAGGCAGATCTACTCAGACAGACAAATACTACCCTGTGCAAATGGCTGTCCATACAATCGGAAGCAAATTGAACTCACCAAGCTTCAGAAATCCTAAACTCCGCCACAACTCGTGTAACATGAACTGGCTCCACATATAATTGTTCTGCCTATTGGTCAATAAGAATTCTTTTTATAATAGTTCTTGATCAAAAAAAAGCAAATACAAGATTGATCTGTACTGAGAGCTACTGAATTTCATGATAGAGGTGCTGCAGGCATTGTCTAGCTGTCCTGACATGTACTATTGTATAGGTCCAGGGCTGTGTAATTACTCACAGAGCTCCGAACTAATGATAAACACCGTGTCAGCAGTAGATAGCAGTCATTCCTATGAAATCAAAAAGCTTTGCATTTGTGACTTGTGGTATTCAAATATGATTCATTTATTAAATTGGTTTTTAATTGAAGTCTCCCTAGATAACTTTACCGATATCTTCAAAGCAGGAAGCTGTGTACTGGCTGTGGTGTTCATTGGCAGGTAAGATGTGCACATGGCCATAACGGCTAAAGGAGAAAGTGAAGGAACTGGGAGCCTCCTGCCAGAATGCAGGTGTATACACACATCTGGTTTGGGCCAGAGCATAGTCTGCCATTTTAGTGACCTGGATTTATGGCATATGTCTGCATTAAGGAAATAAGGATTGGTGTCTTTTAAACACTAGTTTGTGTTGCTTTTTCTTCCACAGGATCCGTAGTTCAATTATGTTTTTTTTTTTTACTGAATTTCCCAGGAACACACATTCTCTTGTTTCTTGCCTTGAGAATGAAAGTGTTTTGAATCTCTTATTATGACCCATTTTGTATTACTGAATAACTGTTCTGATGGAAAAAAAAAAGGGAAAGACTCAGATGATAAAAGCTAGAATTATACAGAAAAGCAGTTTTGCTAAAAAAATAACATGAGGTGGGTCAGGAAATCTGTAATAGTTTCACCAATTGTTGCTCTTGCCACAGAACAGCTTTTTCTATACCACAGCTTAAAAAGTCACCTACCTTGCCAGGGTGTCATCAAGGATTAATTGTTAAATTATGAAGAAAATCTTCCTTAAGCCAAACTGTTGACATATGTGGCACAGGTTAAAGGGCTTCAGCCTCAAGCTTTCCCTGCTGTCAGGAGAAGTTAGTTGCCAAACGTCTCACCATCTTTCACCCCTCTGATTCCATCACACATTCTGCACCCTTTCTGATTGCCTTCTCCAGTGCTTGCATTTTACGCCTATCTCTCTCTTTTTGTTTTCTCCCTGACTACTTTGAAGAAATATAAGACCTTTGAAATGGGATGGTTTATTTTATTCTGACATAGTATCCTTCTTAACCTCCTGTCCTTAGCTACTGATTAGTGCTGCTGGGAACTATTAAACATTTGCAGCAGTCTGCCTCTGAGCTGGCTTCATTTCAGGGCTGAAGGAAGTTGCACTTTAATACCTCTCTGGAAGTGAGGATATCTGGGTAAAGAGAAAAAAAAAATTCAACGGGAAGCTCTCCTGGTTTAGTGGCTCTTCTTACTGCTTCTTTTGTCATGTTGAGAGAGTATCTGTTTGAATGATGGGATGCATACTGAGGAGAATGGGGACAAGAAGAGGAGGTGGGTCTGAGAGGTATTTACAACTCCAAAAAATATTATTTGGTAATCATAATAAATAAATCAGTGTTAGTGCTTATGGCTAGAGTAAATCTTTAATATAACAACTGTTACCTTATCAAACAGCAGAGGAAAGACTAAGAGATGGAAGGAAGGAGAAAAAGAACTAGAAGAATAAAGGCTTTGATTGGTTGTTTTCCCAATTGCATTTAACTATTATAAGACCAGTATTCTATTAGAATACACCAGGTCTGTCACATTTAATACCATAGAAAGTGCTTTATTCGGCCAGGCACTGATCTGTCCTGATCCCAGCTCTTTCTCCGACAGTGCCAATACGATGGTTATTTTGGGGAAGGTTAAGAGACCAGCTGCTCCCTGCAGTCAGTTCCTTGAGTCCCTCAGCCTCCGGGACTGTTGTCTGTATTAGTAAATATCTGTGTATTCCTGCCTAGGCCTTTATCTGCTTGGGGACATCTGATCTATTTTTTGTCTGAGCCCTCTCTGAACCTGCTTCTGCAACATGCCATGACAGCAAGCACTCCTTGTCATGTAAGGAAGTACTTTTCTAACTATTTTAAACCCATGTCTAGGTCTCGGCTGAGTGCTCCCTCAGCACTCATGAGGATCTCATGAACAATTGTTCTATGTTCAGCTTATTCACTGCATGATACAATCACAGAAACCTTTAGGTTGGAAAAGACCTTTAAGATCATAGAGTCCAACCATAAACTAAACACTGCCAAGTCCACCAGAAAACCATGTCCTGAAGTGCCACGTGTAGATGATGACTCAACTACTCCAGGGATGGTGACTCAACCACTTCCCTGGGCAGCCTGTTCCAGTGCTTGATAACCCTTCCAGGGAAGTAGTATTTCCTAATATCTGGCCTAAACCTCCCCTGACACAACTTGAGGGCATTTTCTCTTACTTGGGAGACGAGACCAACACCCGCCTCACTGTAACATCTTTTCAGGTAGTAATGCACAGCAATGAGTTCTATAAGGTCTCCGCTCAGCCTTCTTCTCTACAGACTAAATAACTCCAGTTCCCTCAGCTGTTCCTCATAAGACTTGTGCTCCAGACCCTTCACCACTTTCATTGCCCTTCTTTGCTCACTGTCCAGCACCCCAGTGTGCTTCCTGTAGCGAGGAGCCCAAAACTGAACACAATATTTGAGTTGCAGTCTCACCAGCACCATCTACAATCACTTCTCTAGTCCTGCTGGCCACACTATTTTGGATACAAGTCAGGATGCTATTTGCCCCTCTGGACACCTGAGCTCACTGCAGGCTCGTATTCAGCTAGCTGTTGACTAACACCCCCAGGTCTTTTTCTGCGGGGCAGCTTTCCAGCCACTCTTGCCTAATGCCCTGGTGTTTCATGGAGCCTAAGTGCAAGGACATGACATTTAGCCTTGTTGAACCTCATCCTGTTGGCATCAGCCTGTCAATCCAGCCTGTCCAGGTGCTTCTGTAGAGCCTTCCTTTCCTCAAGCACATCAACGCTTCCACCCAACCTGGTGTTGTCTGCAAACTTACTGAGGGTGCACTCAGTCCCCTCATCCAGATCACTGATAAATATATTAAAAGGAACTGGGGAACACCCCTTGTGAACAGCCACTACTCTTTGGGCCTCTTGGGTCTTTTTTGTTTTGATACTCAGACTGAAGACCTTCCACCCTTTTAGTCTTCTGTCATAAATCAGCTCCACCATCCTCTCGATCATTTTAGTTGCCCGTCTTCGTACCTGGAAGAACACACTGTCATCCATAACCCAAGACACTTTGCCATGTGTTTTGGTTTTTTGAATAAGGAAATGAATCTATACAACCTTTAGATGTTTCTTCAGATATTTGATGGCATAGTATCAGACTATTGGTTTTGTTGAACCTTGGGTCTGTTGAAAGCTCTGGACAAAGGATTTGATATCATCACATATTTTCCAAGTGTGATTTCTAATACATTGAGAAGCACCTGAAAAAAAAACAGTTCACATGAATTAGAAAGGTGTGTCTACTATTCTTTTATGCAAATCTCACTAAAACTTTTATCTTTGTTGTCAATACAATAATTCTCATGCCTCCAGATGCAGCCAGAAGCCTTTTTGCTACTCATGCTTATCAGTTCTAGATAAGATGCTGGGTGCATTTGACTTATCGATAATGAACAACATAGCTTAAAGTAAAAGTAGGACCTGACAGCTCGCTTAAAAGCATTTATTGGAAGTTCTGGCTGGCACTTTTGATTATCCCTTCATCCACTCTTTGATATTTTCCTATTCCTTCACATTACTATTCATTTTTTTCTGCATTAGCAGTTTCAGCAAACAGTATGGATACAGACTCTTCCACCCACCCAGTTTACAATTCCCACAAATCCTTCCTATGCAGATAGAGACATACTGACCTGTAAGTCATAGGGATCTATCTGCATTCTTTCTTCAGTCACTTTTCCTCAGAGTGGGTTATTTCTTTAAATTTATGTTTCTATCCAGGGAGCTTTAAACTGCACCTCAGTTTTTTGCAACCTCTGTTCTACTATTGTTTGTTCCAATCTTAGAATATAATCTATATGAACTCTAATGTCTTTGCTGTCATCAAAAATTTATTCTGTCTTGTTTTGAAAGAATTCAGGCACAAAGTTTAAGCCAAAAGATATTTTGGATAAATAGAGCCTTAGTAATCGCTGTTAAAAGTCCACAGCCATCAGTTATTATTTTTGTGGAAAAATACCTGCCATTTCCCCTCTCCCCAGTGTAATGTGTCCATAAAGTGTTTCTTTCTGACAGTCTAGTTTCACTACTTGTGTTTGTAGCAGCCCCTTTCCAATGCACCTGCAGTACACGTGAGTGTTGGTCTGTAGGGCATAGTTATGATGGTCCTGGTTTCTGCTTATCTAAATTCTTTACTTTCAGGATCTCCTTGGAGTAGACAGGCTGAACTGTTGTAACAGGAAAGCACAGTGGAAAACACAGATCTTTCATCTAAAGTACCAAGTGCACCTCCCAGTGTACTGTAGAAGATGTAAAGATACTTTAAAAGAATAAATGCTGTATCATTTATGTGTCCTATAAAGTAGCCTTTCTACTTCCTCTTATATCCTGTTAAGAGGAAAAAGGGACACCAATGATAGACCTACTTGAAGTGGAGAGGAGGTAGGCTGCCAATGCCAAATAGCCATATCTCATATTCCACAATCAGACAGTAGTGCTGTACTGGTTGATGCCAGGAAGGTGCAGTCACTCTGAAGTTTTTCTGGCAGACAGAGGCGGCCTCATGCCCCAGTGTCAGCACCTACTGTAGTGTTTCTCCCTTCACCAGAAGGAACCTAAGGCTAAAAACACCTTAGTAGTATGGGAGGTGTTGATAATGGTGTGCACACACCATTATGCACACAGAGCCCCTCAGAGACAAGCACACATACACTTTGAGCCCTGCTCATAGCTGAAGATGAAGGAGCTGATGATACTGCACCAGTTAATACCAGTGTATAGTTTGAGCCAGTTTGTCTGATTTTTTGCAAAGACACAGATAACATTTTTAAAATACTTTTCAGGAAAAAAAATTCAGAAAAAAAATTTCTTTGATCCCCTAGCTTTTTTTTTTTTTTTTTTTTTTTTTTTGCTGGCAGAAGCCATCTGCAACATGGTCTAAGGGAAAAAGGACAAAATACACAGACTCATTAAAACACCTTGTGGATAATGTAGTTTGAGTGATGGAGAATAGCATGCTGACCTGTATAACAGGAGAGAGCCAATCTCCTCCCTGAAGTGGCACACCCCTGCAAGTGCCTGAACATAGAGAAAGGTAAGTAGGAAGGCTGAGGTTAAAGTAAAAAGAAAAAAAAGTCCTGCATAAAATTAAAGACGCTTCCCTTTCTTTTTTTACAATCTCTCAGCCAAAACTGATACTATGTTTTTTCTTTTGGTAATTCTCTACCTGGTTTTCTTGTATCCTGTAAACCTCCCTGCTTTTATAGAGGTGCTCAGAAAAATGTGGCCATTCTTGGTGCTGTAGATAATTGTTAAGCATTTGCTCCTTTGCAGAGATAGTTAGCAGAGGTAGAATTCTCAGGTGTTCTTCCAGCTTTCGGGAAGTAGTCGTAACTGTAATCTGTAGGCAATTTTTACACTGATGCATGTGCTTCATGTTTTGTTGGCTGTTTACCAATTCTCGAGCAGATTAATAGGAGAATAGTTCACTTGGTGACAGTCTGAAACTTTAAAACACCCTCAAATGCCTCAATTACAGACCAAATAAAATAGTTTGTTTTCTGTGAATGATTAGTCCCTCTCATCTCTTCCTTGCTCCATTGCTTTCAAAATGCCAATCTCAGGGTACATTTATTTGCTTGTGCCATCCTGTTTATAGCTGCTGTATCCCTTTGGTGGAAGCTTACTTTAACTTGCTCATTTGCAGTAATCAGTAAATTTCCATGATCTATAATCATAATAATGTCAGTTGAGGCAGGTTTTTCAGAAAACTAATTTTGGTTTCTAGGTCTGGGCTATCATCTCTACTTCTGTCATGTTATGTAAGGTGACGCAATATGAATCATGATGCTGGTCAGAGAACTGTTAGAAAGAGCAAGGCTAAAGGGAGGAGAATCTTTTGTAGCACATTTCTGAAAAAGAGCTACTCAGCTGTACTGCAGCACATTTATTCTTCATAATGGTTTGCATTCTTTTTATTAAATGGCTGAAATGTCATTATTCTCAGGCCTTTTCATACTTTTAATGTTGCCTTAAAGCAGCTTTAGGACCAGTATACCTCACTTGGGTAACCTTCGATGCATGACACCCAGCTACAAGATGTATACTGCAGTGCTACCCCGACAGCCAAAGAAACAAGGGACGGGAGAAGATGAGGTGAGAGTGGGCCACAACAGGTGTAGCCAGGAGCTCAGACTCCTTCAGCTCCTGGTCTCTGTCACAGGACTTACACAGGAATACCACCTGTAAAAGAAACGTGAAGAACAATTTCCCCTTTTTTCTCCCCCTCAAATACAGTGTTTAGGGAAAAAATCAAACAGCTTTCCACTGCAGGAAGATGCTTTTGCTAGCTGAAACCCAACAGAGGGGAAGAGTTAGAGTAAGAAGGACATGTGATGACATCCATGTTGAGTTTCAGCTGGAACATCAGTATTAAATCCTTTGCACTTTTCAGGTGCTCTCTGGAGATAAGACAGGCATATGAAATATTTTTGGTGTCCCTTTCTCCAGTATCACAAGCTGGCCTCTTGCACTGCATGGCTTCTTGCTGAAGGAAAAGCATAATGGCTGCATCTAACCCTGAGGCAGTTTCCCAGCAGTTTTCAGTTCAAATATTGATCGATTGCGGTGCTATATCTGAGCATACCCTTAGGTAGCATAGACATAATATTTTTTAGCCATACGAACAGGAAGAGAATAGATCAAGTCAGCAAAATTTTTACTGATCCTGTAAATCATCCTTACTGAAGTACAACAGAATGTTGTGGACAAATAGTGGCTATGCATAGATACAAAACCATCACAAATGTAAAATATTATTTCTGCAACATATAACATAATTAATGTTATAAATGTTACACAGAAATTTAGTATCATGGAAAATTTTGGACTGCTAAGGACCTCTGGAGGTCATTTAGTCCAGCCTCCAACTCTATCTGGGTCCATCTGGAACAGGACCTTGGTTCAGTACCCTGACCAGCTGAGTTTTGAGCATCTCCAAGTTTAGAGATACCCCGAACTTCTATGGGCATGTGCCCTAGTGTTTGATCTCACTTATGCTGAATAATTAGGATTTCACTTGTCCCAACATGTGTTCTTTCCAACATGTACCTCTAGTAAAAGTCTGACCCTATCTCCTGTGCACTCTCCTCTTAAGTGGATAGTTGGAGGCAGAAAACCAGGTGGCAGGTAGCAGAGCAGACCTGAAAAGAGATGATGGTGAGCCTAGAAATCACACAGAGTGAAATTTTCAAACTGGCTAGCTGCATTTTTGGAATTACTGACTATGGCAGACAGACAGAGTTTGGAAAGATTTGGAAATAAGACAACACTTCACATAAAGGATCTTGATTTGTGGATGTGCTAGGGAACTATAAATCAATGTTTTGTGTAGGTTCTTTGTTTCTTTTAAATCAAAATAGTTTAGAATATAAACACTATGATCTCAGAGTTGTGACTTTTTTTATATCATCTTTAAGCGAAGGCTAAACTTTCTGAAATCACCTAGCACTGGATTTTGGGTTTTTGCAGAAATGTCAGGAGTGGAAATGACAACTGAATGGCTGGATGTCATGTAAAATTGCCCTTGTGTGTGCTTAGAGAGACAGTGTCTCTAGGAAAATTCCAACTTGAGTAGATCAAGAAGTGGCAGGGTAGATCTTCAAAGTGTGTTACTGGGCAGTCACTTTCACTGAGCTTTCACATTAAAGGAAGTTGAATATTCAATTAAGAATTTACAAGAGGTGCCTGAAGTTGTTTTTCTGCCATGCACCTCTCCTACTTGTACACCTCATCTCTAAAAACCGAGATTAGGAATCTCTACCACCAGGATCTTGGCAGTAGGAGCAGGAGCTGTGCTGGGGCTGTGTGGTCCCTACCAGGTAGGAGTAAAACAAAGCACCACATGTGTTGCTATGTGTCATGTAGAGATGAACTCTACATGTGTTCAAATTGCCATTGCTAGGAAGCTGAAACCAGTACTGCTCTGGAAGTGCTTTGACTGGAAAGAACAACTTTTAGCACATTTATAATGACAAAGCGTTGGTTACTCACATTCTTTAGATTTAAGTAAACCCTAGAACTCAGAGCAAGAAGTTAGTCTAAAACCAGGGTGGTTGAAAGGGGACCTTCATTACAGCACTTGCCAACTTAGAGACAGTTCCTTTTCCTCGTTGGTTCTTTGATTCTCTTGGTCACACACAAATGCTTTCTCTTGTACAGTTTTTAATCTGTATCTCTATTTGCCTTAACATATGAGCTCCAAGGAAAGCTCTTTCCTTTTCCTTTTATTGCTACCTTGTTCTGGTTTGTTTTCTTGAATTTGTGTGCAAGTAAACATACTGACAAGCAACCTTTAGGGAGTTTCTAAAGTCAGATTAGAGGAGGATAATTTGTGATGCTGCTAACCCCTGTGTAGTGTTAACACTTTCAAATATGTCTAATTACACTTAAGGATATCAATGCCATCAATCAACATTGATAGCTCACTGTCACTGAATCCAGCCCTTTGGCAACTCTCACATGTACTATAACAGCATAATTAACTGTTATAAAGAAACTATTATGCTCAACATACTATTTCTATCAGTTGGCTTGTAATCATTAAATACCATGAAAGTGAGGTTAACAGTCTGAAGACCCAGCCAGACACTGCTGAGAGAGAAAGGGAGAGTCAGTCAGTCCTCCTTCAGCCCCTAGTAATGCGGCAAAAGGTATTTTTTTTTAATCTTTGGCTCATAAACCTCTGAGAGAAATACTTGAGTTGTTTTCCACCGCATTTTTGCTTGCTGAAAATCGAAAGGTATCAGTGAATGCCTTTTCAGAAACAGAAATGCCGATGAAAATACGTGTGAATGCCACCAGTGCCACCTAGTGATTGTTGGTCGGGGAGAGGTGTAATGTTTCCACGAAAGTTCTGCTGCCTTTCAGACAGATACAACCTTCACCTCATTTGTCCACCCGAAATGGGACAGGATAGCGTTGATCCTGTATCGTCCCGTTTCCTGGAGTCCTAAAAAATGAGAGTAACAGCTCTTGAAAATCCATAAGACATTTTGTTATACACTTCCTTGTTTATTTTGCTAGTAGGTTAGCAAATTGGCAAATGTTTAAGCATCTGTCTGTGTTTTCATGGAGACATTTAGGGTTGGGATTAAGAGTGATTGAATATGTGAACAGCACCTGAGCAAGACTAAGAAATGACTGTGAGGACAGCTAGGCAGGAAAATTGTGTGAATTTAGTAACTAAAACCCTTTACTCTTAGCTTTGTATGCCCTTACACACATTCTCTGAATAAATTTAACTCTCTTATACTGACTGCAGCCTTGAACTTTTTCATTCCCTTTTATTCAAGAAAATGAAGAAACAGGATATTTACTGTCAGGTTTAGAGAGAAGATCTTGTGTGCACAGTAAATCAGAAAGAACGGCAGCATTCACTTGTTGAGATCTTCATGCATGGATGTAGTGTCAAGGCATAACAAACCTTGACTATAAGAATTATTTAGATACAGTTAAACACGAGCACTGGGTTGAAGAGCTATCAATAAATTGCTTCTCTTTAGTGCCTCTCTGTATAGACATGTTTCTTTTGCACTGCTATGTTTTGGCTTTAGTTGTTGCTGAGATCTGCATGCAGCAGTGAGGAAAGAATGGGGCCACTGTGAGGACCCCATCTCACTGTGACTTCTCTCTTGCCTTTGTAACTGTAATGTGTCCCAGTGCTCATGACTAACTTCTCCCCACATGGTTGCCAGAAGGCGCGTGAAGGTTTGTATTTCAAGCCCAGCCATTCCCTCTGTCTGTACTGGGGGGTAGTGGGACAAAGAAAGCAGTGAAGCTTGGGACTAAGGAAATGTTTTGTTCTTTTTCTGACACTCACTGCCCTGTGCACTTTATCCCTCCAACAGTGACACATTTACACTGCAAATGGCATGTGCCTATTGCTGAACACAAAGAGCAATTATTATTAGTGCACTCAGATTGAATGTGTGACTACGTTATACAACAGAGAAGCAGGGCTTGGTATCCTGGATGCTAGGCTATCTTAGTGATGCTCTGTGGCTTTGTGACCTTGAACTAGCATTTCTGAGCAGCACCACACTTTTATCTCATGGACATGCCAATGCATCTGATGCCAATGCTTCTACCTCTAGTAAGGTTCTTCAGTAAAAATAAACTGAGCTGTCTTTAAAACGGAAGGCTCTCTGGTCGTCGCAGCACAAGGCTCAATGCAGGCTAATTTGCCTGCTGCTCAGCACTTACCTGTGATTTAAGTGAGATGTGTTCAGAATTCAGCTATGCCTGATTTAGCAGAGAGATTTTAACTCTGTGTTCAAGCTGAGAGTTCCTCCATCGCCATGTTGCTGCCTTTTACTACTTCTGTTCAAAGGTCTTCAAATAGATACCTAGAAATATCAGGTCCAAGCTGGCTTCTTGAACTAAAGGTCTTTAAAGGTCCTTTCCCCAAACCATTCTATGACTCCTAGTCCAGTGACACAGATTTGTAGCTGAGATGTAAAAGGCTTGACCATGAATCCTTTCATTTTCAGTTTCTTACATCTCGTAAGTGCCAGTCCACAGAAAGGACCCCACCTAACTTAGAAATCTTCAAGATGGAGAAAGGCCTCATCTTGAAATTTTCCTGCATAGCTTCCAGGTTCTGAACTATGGCTCTGAACAGTTCAAGCAGCTCATGATTGGTTATTGTAGTGTCAGTATCCTGTTAGTTTTGTATGTGTCAACTCGGAATCCTTTTAATGTAGCACAGGTCTTAGGCAAGTAGCTGGAGGGAAGTTTTCAGACTGTGTCATTTAACTTGAAGCTCTAGTTGCCAGAGGGAAGTTTTGAGACTAACTGTGGCATGTAAATTGAAGCTCTAGAGCTTAAAAAACTACCTGCCTGAAGAGCTAGGTAGTTTCTGAAGTATCTTTGAACCCACCGTTTCTAGCCATCTGTGCCTCAGCTGCTATATCCTGGGAGTGTTATGCAGACAACTGTTAGATATCAGTGCTCAGATCCTACAGTAAAAAGGGGTACATCTTTATCAGCCTTAATGTAGTCATTTTATCAGGGTTTTGTTAAGGTTGTTTCTTGAGTGCAGAAACATGGAGACATCTCTTTATGAGGATGCTGACTGACAGCTCCTACCATACACCCCTTCCTATCAGCTGCTGCATGGTTCCATAACTGTCATCTCAACCCATTTCCCAATACTACCACCTTTTGAGCATGAAACTCATAACAGAACTTTTCCTTTTGACTTCACCTAGTTCACAAACTGCTAGCTTTCCTCTTAAGCCATGTGTCTCTGTGATAATTAATACCAGGTGTGTGCATGAATGGATCGCTCAATAGTACAATTTTTGATCCAGATCTAGTGTTGAACTTCTGTCACATTTCTGTCATATTAGTGAGAGCATATGTGGGCTTTAAGCTTTACGCCAGCTTTATGCTGGCTGTGGGAGGACAGATGATGCCTAATGTGAATAAAGTTAAGCAGCTAATGGCAGTAGGTGACTTTTGATCCGTCATAGAGCTTCTTAGAGTAAAATTAACCCATCGGAGTGGTTTCTTAAAGAAATGTGGTTAAGATGGAGTGAGTTTTGCCAGATTAGGGATATAACCAAGTGGATATATACTCTCAGCATTTCTGATGTGGTACAGGATGCCCTAAGGTTGCATGTACTGCCTTATTCAGTTACGGCCTTACATGAGCATAATACCTTTCAGAAAAAGCCTTATTTACCTTGTCATCTTATAAATTCTGTAGCAAAATTAGATGCTTTTCAGATTAAAAGTTGCTAAAGTTCACTGACAAAGAAATCAGTATTCTATTCTTCTCCCAGGAATCAGTAGTGACTATTTCTCTGATGCAAAGTTTTGGTGATAGCTTCTTTGTAGATTTTGCTTTCTTCATTATTTGAGAGTTTTTAACTTTCCCTGTTTTATATTTAGAATTAACCAAATGATACTTTGAAGGAGCATGCAAAAGTTAAATTTTATCATTCTTTTAATCAATTTTTTTAAAGAACTCTTGAATACATTTTTTATGGCACTATTAGTCCTGCATAGCATTGCCATTTTTAGTTGCATTAATATGATAGTAACAACAAGAGAAAACATCCTTCAGCAACATGAAATCCAAATCATAATGAATCTTCCCTTCATGCTTTGGCATTCCTGTCAAGGGCTGAAACCACAGAAATCTGAAAATGAAAGATACTAAGACCTAGCACCTTGAAATAACATCAGCTTCAATCTGGGCAAAGGATGAAGAAAATAACTTTTTCTTGGCTAGATTCAGGAAGTTTCTGGGCAGAAAACTAACTCTACATTTCTGACAAAGCACTTCCTGAGACTTGTTGAATGTTGCAATGTCCTTTTTTCAAGAGCAAGTAAATTTCTTCACTTTGCTTGCACTCACCTGGACTGTCCCCTGGCTCAGAGCAGACATTATTGCTTTTCAAAAAACACAGCCAGAATATTGTGGGCCCAGTCCTCCTGCAGTTCTGTACAAAATTCCAATTTACCCACTCCTATGTTAACGCAGGTGAGAGCAACACCAGTGCCTTTGGCTCTAATCCTGATCATCTGAAAATGAAAACTCCCAAACTGTTACCCAGATAAATATTTAACCAAGGCCTACATTATTGCAGTAATTTTTAAACATGTTTCTTTGAAGGCATCTAACTTCAGACATCTTATCTTTAAACAAAACTCTGATAAAGACTCTTTTCATGTATGAAGGTAGAATCCCAGATGTAAAAGGCTGGAAAGGCCCTTGAGAAATAATCTATTCCGTCTCCTGGCCAGAGAGGATGCTAGTATGCCTGGTATACCTTCTCCCAATAAATGCTTTTCTCATTTGTGGTTCCAAAACATTCAGTAAAAGCCGTTCTGTATCCTCATTGGGTAGCCAGTTCCTACCTCTCACTTGCCTTCCCAGTGTTCACTTTGTGTCTTGCCTAGCTCTTCTTTGCTGGAAGCTAGGCCACATTGTCCCCTTCTTTTCATGTGGACAGCCACTGATGAACTGAAATATAAATCAGCATCACAAATGGCTTTCTGTGATCTATAAATCTTGAATGTGTCGATATGAAGTGTATCACTTCATTTATTTATCAATTTTATTGCAACAGCATCATATATTTGTTTTGTGGTCCATAATATTCCAGATCCTTTTTAGCTGCCTGGTCAGTTATGACCTGCTTTTATTTAATCATTTGGTTTCTATTTCCTAAGTACAATACTCTTATTTTTCTCTCTACAGTGTTTGTCTTCCTGGTTTCAGAAGTTTGTTCACTGTATGAAGATCACTCTTCATTCCATTCCTGTCATCCGAGGAGACCCTATAGCATCCTTCCTATACCTGAAGGGGGCCTACAAGAAAGCAGGGGAGGGACTGTTTACAAAGGCTTGTAGTGATAGGATGAAGGGCAATGGGTATAAACTGGAGAGGGGCAGATTTAGACTAGGCATAAGGAAGAACTTCTTCACAATGAGGGTGGTGAGGCGCTGGCACGGGTTGCCCAGGGAAGCTGTGGCTACCCCATCCCTGGAGGTGTTCAAAGCCAGGTTGGATGGGGCCTTCGGCAGCCTGATCTAGTGGGAGGTGTCCCTGCCCATTGCAGAGAGGGTGGAATTAGGTGATCTTTAAGGTCCCTTCCAATCCAAACTATTCTATGATTCTATGATCCCTCTAGTCTGGTGCCTTCCGCAAATCCTGTTCTTTGAGCTGGAATGAGAATAATGGGTCGGATCAGATTTGGGATATCATTTGCAAAAATAACCCTAGAAAAGTCACTGCTACTCTGCCCCTACTTTTACAATTAAGTGTGGAGAACAATTGTTCTGAGTTTCCACTTCTTTTTTTTACTAATGCCTTTCTGATATTCAAATGTGCAATGAACTTCTGATACAGTTGTAATATTCTCTTGCAGTGCTGTTCATCTTTCATCAGTTTTGGGACACTTTGTCACTGCATCTTTAATAAAGTCTCTCTCAGTAGTGCCAACTCTCACGCAGTACATCTTTATCCCTTGGATTATATTCCTAACAAAATCTTCCTGAGAGTTTTTATGTTTATTTTTGTTGAAGTCCATTAATCCTTTCATACCATCTTTTTCTTAACAAAATCTTCTTTTCTGATATTTCATAAATGGCAGTCAGACTTTCTAGTTGGTTCTCCCTAATGTGAATTAAAAAAAAAAAATCCTTTCCTCTAGTAGTTAGTTTCCCAAGAATTTGTTTTGTCCACCTCAGCCTTTGTCTTGAATGCATACCAAATGCCCTCTTGGCTTTATTGTTAGGATAATTTGACAGAAGAGTTCTTTTTAGAAACTGTATATATGTTTAATCTTGCAAAAGTAAAAGTTGTTGAGAAAAGTCTTTACTCATTGTACAGTGGTGCTACCAGGGTTGATGCTTCTCTTCTGTGTGAAGCACTGCTATGCACTCTCTCATTGGTTAATTCGGGAATTAGGGGATCATCAAATGCAGAAGCTATTTTATGAACTACAATGGACTTTTGCAGAGATGGATGACACTAAATGCTCCTTTGGTTGGTAGGACTATTTTGACTAATCGGAGTTGAATGTATGCACATGTAAATATGCATCCATCCCAGTGATGTTATGGATTGTCCTGCAGTACAATCCTTGAAAATATCAAGAAACTTCTAGTTTCCTGTTCTTATCAGCTCTGTGCTTTGTACTTTTCAATCCGTTCCCAAGTGCATTCATTCGCTGCTTCCAGCTAAAGAATATGTAATAGGCTGCTGTTGCTGTGAAATCCTCCTTTTTGTTTCCTCCTTCAGAACTTCTTGCAACTCTGCCTCTTCTCTCCCACCTGAACTTAGATCAAGCACATAGAATCACAGAATAGTTAGGGTTGGAAGGGACCTTAAAGATCATCTTGTTCCAACCCCCCTGCCATAGGCAGGGACATGCTATTTCCTCATATGTTTTTACAACCTTTTCTCCCTTTTTGCCTTGCTTGTTGTTCTGGTCATGCTCAGTACTAACATACCAGTCCTACAGCTGTCCCATCATGTTCCTGTGGTGCTGAAAGCTTCATCCATGCACTAAGATTTCAAATTTCTTCCTGTTTTGTTAACCACATTCCTAACATCTGGAAATAAACGGCTCAACAGGCTGCCTTATTGCTGTCTCTAGTTTCTCTTGTCCTGACAGCATCAGCTGCCTACTTACATGGATGATGGTTTTGTCTTTTATGTAAAGACTTCCCATCAGTCCTCTTTGGCAGGATGCTGTTCCTCGTTCAGTAAATCCAGTGCTCAATATTGCCTAAGTATCCTCGTAACCTACATCCTCAGTATCCATACTTTGGAAATTCCCTCTGTGCACTTTGTGTTGTGCAGCAATAAACAATAATAGGTCAGATTAAAGCAGCCTTGCAAATCTGACAGGGAAAAGGGCTAGCCCAAGCACCATCTATGCTTGTTTGCCATTTATACTGATAATTAAAAACTAATGATAGTTGCTTGTCTGCCAAGAAACAAAGTCGTTTGGTTGAATGGGTGAGACGAATTTTGCAAGGCAAGGTTAAAATGTGCTCCCTTCTCTGCTGGGATCCAAGTGCCAACCTTTATTTTTTTTTGTGAACTGAGAAATTAATTGCTCCACAATGGAATCAGACTTTAAATTAGTGAAAGATTGTGCTGTCACTTCACTTTCAGTAGCTCAGCTGGCAGAACTCTGTCCTTGATTAGCTAGACAACAATTACCCTGAATCATTACACCATTCCTCCCCAACTACATCTTCATTCTCTCAGAGCATCCTATTATGCCTGTATTTAAAACTTGAATGATTTATATTTGTCATCAGAGGGAACTGAAGTCTTCATTTCCAGACAGCCCTCCGGTGCTCTTGTGTGGTGTTTGTTATTTCCCTAGGGACTGTGGTTTTCTGAGCCATGAGTATCTCTTTACTTGAAATGCGTTTGAGACCACTGAGTTCATGTCAAAGTGAACCATCTCAATTTTGGCTGCTCTTCGCTTGCACACTTATTTCAATCAACTTTGGAGACCAGAGATCATCTAAACTGTGAACTGTGTAGCATCTAAAGCTGCAAAAGTACTACAGCAGAATGTCCACTATAATGCAATCATAAAGTTCGCTTTTTTCAGTTTGTTGGTATTCTGTTTGTTATTGCTCTAGCACTATCACAAGTTGACAGAATCTTCCAAAAGAAATTCTAATTATCGTATACCCTTTGGAATTAGTGGATTCAGGATAAGTAATGAATTTAAACAAGTACTATTCTAATTTTTCTACATCCATTTGGAATTGACAGTGATCTCTATTTATCCCCAAACTTCCTGAGCATAACATATTTTTTGGGTTTGATTTTCTCTTGTTGTCCCCATGACCCTGCTGCCTACATAGATGGTTCTTTTCTGACCTCCTCACCACACCTCTCCCCATCCCATCAGAGCTGAACAAATGTAGTAGAGGCTGCAGAAAAGGGAAAAGAGGTAAGTTTAGACACTTTGTATCCTCCTTCCTCTCTTTAAGGCTATTCCCTGTTGTATGACCTCCATGGATCTTCTCTCCCTCGCAAGAAATGCTGCACCGTGGAAATCAGCAAGCTTGCTCAGATGCAGCATCTTGAGCTTATGGGAAAAGTGGTTCACCTACAGTGACAGACAGCATATAGACTTTGCATGGACAGAAGAGAGTTTCATATGAGTAGCAAATAACCTATAAATCTGTTTAGAAGAACTTCTGAGAGCAAAGAACAAACTCACATGGATATATGTGTCATGGCATTTCATGGCATTTCCTGAAGCATCAGTACTACAACACAATACATAGGCTGTCTCTCCTTAACCTCATTTAAAATCTGGAAGATCTGGCTGCAACCTGTCTAGCAATTATCAGAGAGCAAAGACCCTTATATATGTGTGTGTGTGTGTGTGTGTGTGTGTGAATCTGGAAGCCGAAACAACCTTCAATGATCTGCTTTCATTTTAAAAGATTTAAATAAGGCTTTAAACAAGGCCCCTATTCCTCAGGTGGTCCTTAGCTGGTCAGAAGTTTCAGGAGTTCAGAAGCACAAATCCTGAAGGTGCCTAGATAACCATGTGCTAGAAATAGGTGTATATCTTTGACAGAGTAAAAATCATTACACTGGTTTTAAAGTAAAAAAGAAGAATCTTTCCTATCTGTCTAATGTTTTTAACCTTTATGTGATAACTTTTTGTGGGTTATAGTACAATTACAGGAAAGAATTAATATTTATTTAATTAAATAACATAGTTTTGTTCCTTTTGCATAGAATGAGCATATCTACCTGTTCCTCTTTTCAGACAATGAACATTTTAAAACTGTTATGTAAAACTAGGCCCATGCTTCATTTTGCTAGACATCACTTCTCCCCATTAAAAATGAGATCTGCCACTATTTAAAAATGCTTCTTTGTTCTAAGTTTAGCAGTCAGCTTTACATGCAGGTTATTGCTCTTTTAGTCCAGAAAGCAAGTCTGTTCCATTAAAAATATTGTTGAAAGACTTTCTGGATTCTAGGTTATGTTACGTCAGAATGGGTCCTGTCTTGATGTCTTCATCAATGCACTCTATCATATTTTTCTGACAGTACACCTTTTTAGTGAACCCATGATGATAATTTCCCTTTTCAATGAGCCAATTTCTCCATCTCTTTATAAGAAGACTCCAAAATCTCTCTTTGGGAGAAGAAATACGGTAACAAATCTCTCAAATGAGATACTTACTTTACCATTAAAATATTTCTAAGTCATCCCATCACCTCTGTTTCCCTACTAGACCACAGAAAGACAGAGAGAGGGAAAGAAGGATGCAATACAGTTGACTAAATATTTTAGGAGAGGGGACTACTTCCTTCTGTCACACTGTAACCCTCATGTCTATAGGTGACTTTTATTAGGGCACCTTTGGCAAGGCTTGGAGATTTGAAAGCAGGATGATACATTTATAAGTACACAGGGATAATAATAATAATCTAGAAATTACTTAGCTTTTGCTAATACTCCCAGTAATGAGCGAAGCATGGTGTTAGGCCGAGAAATGTCATGTATTTACCACTCCCAGAACAGACACATGCAGAGTGCTGGTCAGGCACTTGGAATGTAGTGAAATGTCAGTCTCTGGAGCTTCTTGCAAAGGGCTAACCCTTTAT
Source organism: Cuculus canorus (assembly GCF_017976375.1). Taxonomy (NCBI): domain Eukaryota; kingdom Metazoa; phylum Chordata; class Aves; order Cuculiformes; family Cuculidae; genus Cuculus; species Cuculus canorus. Next base: position 115,616,000 of record NC_071401.1, on the reverse strand, counting down.
CTTGCAGAGGTGCCATTTCATCCTTTGTTTCCTTTTCCTTGCCGTGTCTCAGGGTGTTGTCTGAATCTCTACTGCTTTGACTTCTCTACTTTAAAGTTACTAGTGTTGACTTTATCTCATCTCTTCATCTTTTATTTGTTGCTGCCTTCTTCTCTTGCATGGCTAATGGCTTACAAATTCTGTCTTTTAAGAAATTAGGTGGTAGGATAGCTTTGGCTCATTGTTAAAATTCTTTTAATAGCAGTAGGCCCTAGATCACAACATCCCCAGAATATACCTATGTATTGGTCCATGTAGAAGGGCAAGTGATGGAAAAGTAGTCCTCACTTCTGCAGCCAGAGGCTGTCAGAACAGAGATTCAGAAAAGATGGTAACCCCAGGACGGTCCTTCTGAAATACAAGCTCAGTTTGTCAAATTTGTTATCCCAACCAGAGATATAGGATACAGTCAGTACCAATAGCTCAAATTGATGATATAAAACAGGGAAGGGAGAAAGGAGAAAACAGAACTTTTACATTTCTGGATGGAAACTTACTTTAAAATGTGAATCCTCATTAATATTTGCTACAAAGACCGGCATGCCCACTTTTGACTTCTTTTGTGTACTGCACTTATAGTTGTGAACCGTAGTGTAAAAAAATCTCTCAGAAAACTTGCCTGCAAGGTTCTCTTGCATGTTTTCTTCTCTGTTCTTCAGGCCAAAGACAGTCTTCTGGTCTCCTAAGGGGCAATGTGGTCATTCCAAGCAAACCTTCCAGCGTCTAAGACTGTTCCAGACTTCATGTTGTCTAGCACTGCATATATTATAGTGCACTAAAGTTACAGAAACACTTTGGGCAAAACAGTATATATTAAATGTTTGCTACATGTACAACGTATTTAGAAAGTGATGACTTCAGACTGCATGTTACAAACAAAATTCAGAGATAGCTGAACAGGATTGAGGATCTTATATTAAATAATCACATATTTCTTTGCTATATTTAGCTTTCTAAATTGCACATTTCTTTTTGGATTTGATGAAACTGGTGTATTGCTTATTAGTTATGAACCCAAGAACAGGCAGCACATTCTAAGTGAATATGCTGATTAAAAGGAAAAGGATAACTGGGTCCTCCTACACAGAGCAGAAAAGAGGAATATTCTCTTGCAGTGAAAACCCATTCAGCTTCCCACAAACCTTCTATGTGAATCCCCTGTATAGATGAGTATTATGGTTCTTTTCTCAAAAGGAGGTGTGTGGGGCAACTATAAAAACTTCAAGGTTTAAGAGCTGGAAACTTACCTGCCATTGTCTTTTATTTTGGTTAGTCATTTCCACATTTTTTGTTCTATTTATGCCTTTAAAAAAAACCCAAAGCCACTTTTTTTTTGCTTCACTCACCTTTTTCTATAGACAAGTCAGGAGATTGGCAGCTTTCCATGATAAGCTATTCCTGCTTCTGCTGCTGCAAAAGTCTAATTCTGCTGCATAATAATTTTGTAAAAAGAAACCTCAAAATATAGTTTAAATGTACTGGTCAAGTATTTTCAACAATTTATATAAACTCACTACAGTTCTCAGAGGCATGGCAACCAACAAATGCATTTATACTAATTCTTTCCATAGAAAGAAAAACCTAGGCTTATTTTTAAAATTGAAGGAAGATGGATGTTTAAGCTCCATTGCAGATCAGCAGGAGCAAAGTGCCTGTTTTCCTTGAGCACCTAAGTCCCTTGGCCTTTTTTAAAACCCAGTCTGTACAGAAATTGCCTCTAAGACACTGTTCAGGTATAACTCCACTGACGGTGATGAGATAGTCTTGTCTGTGGTCTGCCTCCATATAAAGTAATGAGATCCTTGAAATCTGTCCCCCAGCTCTGCTAATCTTGCTAGGATCAATTTATTTGGGTGTAAATGGCTGCTGTTCATCGGCTGGTTAATACTGAAGCCCCACAGTCCCTCTCATTAATAAGGATGCTCAAAGAAAACATGCTGTGCTTTTATTTGTACATCTTCATCTTCTTACTCATTATAAGAACAGTTTTACAGAGCATTTCAATGTCTAATCATGTTGTTGTGTTTCTTTTCCTTTCCGATCCATACTTGTGGTTTAATATACCATCACAATTTAAAGCCCCTATAAAGAAAAAGTGGTTCTTATCTGCTGCAGAAATTACTTTCATTAGGCACATTCTAACAGTGTATGGGAGCATGGAGGTGCTCAAGGAAAAGCTGTAAATTGTGGTGCTGTTAACTGCAAGCATACTAGGCACAGAAGCCTCAACAGTTTCAGGAATAATGAACCAAAATGATGTCTTTTTGCATTAAAGCTGATTGCAAATAAAGGCAGCAGTGTTTTCAGATTGGCATTAGACTCCTGCTAAGCTTTGATCAGAACTCTTGATAGGTGTGCCATCTCAGGGAAAACAGGGCTCTTCCCCAAGAAGAGAATGTCCCAAAGCTAGAAAAGACACATGCACTGTGACAGTGTAGACCTAGCAGATTGCAGCCTGACTTCCTAGGGATATTGTGTAGTTTTTCACCTTCTGTTCCAACCCAATTGCTGTGGTATGGAGATCTTGGCTGGCTTGTGCTCTTAGAGAAAAAAGTCAACAGATGTATGTTTACTATCCATTGTGATGTTCCATTATCAAGTTCAGCAGCAATCTAGTGACTGCAGAAACAGTATAGATAGGAAACTACTAGATGCTACAATGAACAAGCCGTGTGGCTCCCATTCAACGAATGAAAGCACATATGCCCTTGTTCTTTTACTTTCCTGGTTTTCTTTCCACAGAATTGTCCTAAATAGGAGGGCAGTCCTCTCTGCCAAACATCTAATAGAAAAGATCTGTTAGCAAGTTGAAGTGATGTTCAGCCTAAGAGTCCTGAATTCTCTTGGTTGCTTTCTCTTCCGTTTCCACCTTTGTAGAAATGACAGGTGCAGAGTTAATCTTCATAATACACAACATGATACTCATTCATAAAATGCACAAGCGTATAAATCGAGGCAGAGGCCAGCTTATTAGATTCTTCTAAGCTCACCTCTCCAGGTTCACTCACAGTAACTTCATTCCTGAGTCTTCTGACTTCCTGTAAAACAATGACAGTCTTCTGGGATATTGCCTTTCTAAGTAGGCCAAGCAGCACTAAGTCTGTAAGATAACTGAGAAAATGCATAATCATAGAATCATAGAATTACTAGGTTGGAAAGGACCCACTGGATCATTGAGTCCAATCATTCCTAACAGTCCCTAAACCATGCCGCTCAGCACCTCATCCACCCGTCCCTTAAACACCTCCAGGGAAGGTGTCTCAACCACCTCCCCAGGCAGCCTGTTCCAGTGCCCAATGGCCCTTTCCATGAAAATTTTTTTTCCTCATGTCCAGCCTGAACCACCCCTAGCACAGCTTGAGGCCATTCTTCCTTGTCATGTCCCCTGTCACTTTGGTAGGATCCACTTGATTCTACCAAAAAAAGCCATAGCCATGGTTTACCAACTCTAAGCACCATCCTCCACGTAACAGCAGAGGGGGGTAATTTAACATAGTTATGTCCCCTTGATTCTACCAAAAAAAGCCATAGCCATAGCCTCTTCTCTTCTGGCCAGCTCCCTCCTCTCCACAACCTCCTTTCAGTTAGTTGTAGAGAGCAATACAATGATGCTGGTAAGTTGGTCACTTGTCACAGGCAAAGTCTCTGCCAGCAGCAAAAGCAATAGTTAAATATCAAACAGAAGATGAAAATAAAGTTTTGAGCATGGATAGAGGGATGGCTAGATCAAGACTCATGTAGCGTCTCCAAGACTCCGTGACCAAACATTCTGAACAACACTGTGCAAGTTCATTAACGCCTAAGAATTTATTTTCTTTAAATTGACCGTAAAAGCAGTTTCCTACTTCATGACAGTGTTTGAGACTCCACAATTATCAGGTAGTCCTTTGATTCCTCATTTCAGGTTGAGGGTGGGTAAGGAATATGAACTACTCTTGCAATTTAAAACGTAATGATCTGCAACTTAAGGAATGCAGTCAACGGCCTAGCAAAAGGGAAGAATCTTACTGAGGAAGCTATTGAGGAGTCTTCTGGTGCTAATAGGTAGCTGCTGAGGGAGTCATGGAATGGCACAGGTTCCCTGTGGTCTTTGGCTTCACACCAGAGCAGGATGTGGACCATTACTTTCCAAATGTTAAAATGAATCATTTGGAATAGCACACTTAAGTGACATATGTTCAGTCTCAGTGATTATTTACAAGTATTGAATAAGGCTTAAGCATGACAGAGATAAGTAATAATATATTTTTTCATAAATATATATGAATAGCTGTGTATGTATTTTTTAAGCAATTGATTTTGTGGAAAAAGTACCAAATGCATCAAATAAATTACTGAAAAAGTTGAGTGAAATTCACCAGCCAATGTCAGATATAAATCAGTTGATGACCAATTTTGACTAAATCTTCTGCTATGTGGTTTACCAACTCTAAGCACCATCTTCCACATAACAGCACAGGGGGGTAATTTAACATAGTTATGTCCCCTTGATTCTACCAAAAAAGCCATAGCCATTAGTTATTTTCAAGAAAATTCCCAGAGGTTAATAAGCATGCAGTTGCTTTATAGAATTGATCCGTAGGCCTATTAACCTGTCCTTTCTTGCAGGATTTATACACAAAACTCAGTAGGAATTTTCTGAGAAGATAAGCACATCTAGGTCCCATTATCTAACAGGAGGCATGTGTGTAAATGCTTTCTATGTACATCAGGAATAACAGAATCACAGAATCACAGAATCACAAGGTTGGAAAGGACCCATTGGATCATCGAGTCCAACCATTCCTAACACTCCCTAAACCATGTCCCTAAGCACTTCATCCACCCGTTCCTTAAACACCTCCAGGGAAGGCGACTCGACCACCTCCCTGGGCAGCCTGTTCCAGTACCCAATGACTCTTACTGTGAAGAATTTTTTTCTGATATCCAACCTGAACCTCCCCTGACGGAGCTTCAGGCCATTCCCTCTTGTCCTGTCCCCTGTCACTTGGGAGAAGAGGCCGGCTCCCTCCTCTCCACAACCTCCCTTCAGGTAGTTGTACAGAGTAATAAGGTCTCCCCTCAGCCTCCTCTTCTCAAGGCTAAACAACCCCAGCTCTCTCAGCCGCTCCTCATAAGACTTGTTCTCCAGCCCCCTCACCAGCTTTGTTGCTCTTCTCTGGACACGCTCCAGAGCCTCAACATCCTTCTTGTGGTGAGGGGCCCAGAACTGAACACAGTATTCAAGGTGCGGTCTCACCAGTGCTGAGTACAGAGGGAGAATCACCTCCCTGGACCTGCTGGTGACCCCATTTCTGATACAAGCCAAGATGCCGTTGGCCTTCTTGGCCACCTGGGCACACTGCTGGCTCATGTTCAGTCGGCTGTCAACCAGCACCCCCAGGTCCTTCTCTTCCGTGCAGCTCTCCAGCCATTCTTCCCCCGGTCTGTAGCGCTGCATAGGGTTGTTGTGCCCCAAGTGCAGGACCCGGCATTTGGCCTTGTTAAACCTCATCCCATTGGTCTCGGCCCAGCAGTCCAGCCTGTTCAGATCCCTTTGCAGAGCCTCCCTACCCTCCAGCAGATCGACACTTCCTCCCAGCTTAGTGTCATCTGCAAACTTGCTAAGGGTGCACTCGATGCCTTCATCCAGGTCATTGATAAAGACATTGAACAGAGCTTGACCCAGTACTGAGCCCTGAGGAACTCCACTTGTGACTGGCCTCCAGCTGGAGTTAACTCCATTGACCACCTCTCTCTGGGCCCGGCCATCCAACCAGTTTTCAACCCAGGAGAGTGTGCGCCTGTCCAGGCCAGAGGCTGACAGTTTCTGCAGCAGAATGCTGTGACTCTAAAGGAAATTTCTTGTCCACTCTTATTCTAGTATATTAAACTAAACAGACAGTCCAGAGATTTGTCTTATTCTTTATCTGTCACACTAAACTGTTCAGCTCAGAAAACTGTCTTCTCATCTTTTTCTTACTTCTTCCTCTTACTTCTCAAGTCTTCCCTTCTATTTTCCTTCTCCTTCCTCTGCTTCTCTTTTGTTACTAGATGGACAGCTTAAGAATATGCTCTTTTCACGTCTGCAGTGTTATACTCTTTCAAGCCAGAAGAACACCAAGGAAATACTCTGTTCAGCATGGTTCTCAATGCAACAGATAATAGAGCAGTGCAATTCACTCTCAGGGGAGGCTATTGTTGCAAGGCACGTAATACAGGGCTCCAAAGGACAGTGGAAAAGCACTTGTTGAAGAAACCTGTTATGGGTCACTAGATAACAAATGACATCAGGATCAGGAAATGCCTGAACTGAATATGGCTGGCTGCTGGAAGAACACTTGGAAGAAGTATTAAAATGAAACCCTTTTCTTTCTCTCCTTTGGCTATTTACTTAAGGGCACTGTTGGATACTGATCTGTAGCAGTCTGCTTTGTTTTATATGATGTTGAGTGGTCCGGTATTAGTCCATGTCTTTGTCTTACTGTATGCTGGCCTTGCACTTCAGCAGTTTCATAGATTGGATTTTCAAGGCTGCAATACTAATAAGGAATGGAAGGAACAACCTGATTGTTGCTGTGCCTTGTGGCTGAAGGTATGTCGTAGTGAGGGGTTCTTCTGTCCTACCCCAAAGTTTCCCCAATCATTCTGAACTCTGACAGAGTTCATCATCATTAGGATGACTTTAGGAAAGGAAGGGAGAGAGAAATCCTGGAGGGATTTTGTAGGTGAGGAGGAAGGGGCAGCAGAACAGGGCCTAACACAGTGAAAGCAATAGTGAAGTTTTTAATGAAGTGTGAAGTGTGTGCTTTTGCTATGTGTCGGTGAGACTCAGTCCTGCAAAGTGCTCATGAGGAAGAAATGCCCATGGAAAATCAAAGACCAGGAATTTGTTGTAAAGTTGTGGTCTTTCTCTGAGCTAAGAGAATGTTTCAGATTTCAAATACCATATCTTGTCCAGCATGTTGCTGGTAATTCCTTAAACAGAAAGCATAGCTGGAATATACCAGTAATAGATCCACTCGACTCAATTAAGCAAAGCTAAATCTTCCTCAAGGTCTTTGATGAAATGTATCAATGCTAGGATTTCCATGCTACTTTTTTTGGCAAAGGCAAGAAAATACTTTCCTACTGGTTCCAGCTGTGGAGGTGAGATTTTTCCTGACTTGATTCTTTCTGGGAATGAAGCTACTGTTTCATCTCCTGTTGCTGAACTGTGGTGTGAGGGTGCTGTGTGAAGCTGAAGAGATGCTGTGTGGCATCCTAAATATACCATATTCTGCAATGCGAAGGATGTTAACTCTTAAATGTATAATTTGTAGAGCAATTTAGAGTCCTCTTGTGACAAATGATTCAGCTCTTCAGAGCTCCTCTCTCTTGATCTGTGTTTGTAGAGCAGCTAGCATATAGTGCTCTAATTTGAATTTGGACGTTTTTGCATGCAGTATGTCTTGTTCACACTTCACTTACTTGATTTAGTTAACTTCTTTGTCACTCTACAGCATAGTACATGAATCCTCAAGACAGGGCTACAGGTTGTGTCACCTCAAAATCCAGTGCAGTGTCCAATATGAGAGTGTGTTTCTGTATTTATGTATATTATTATGTATATTATATGTATATTATTTATTTTGTTATTAAGTGGTCAATGAAAACATCAGATGTTGACTGTGGATCTGACAGTGTGTACTTGTGTCTTCCTCTTTCCTCCTCCAAACTCCGTCCCTCCTGGTTCTTCAGAACGGCATAAAAGAAACAGATGCTTTGATTTTGCTGTTCCCTATAGCATTGCAGAGGGAAAATATGTCTCCTAAGGCAATACTTAAGGTTGTTCCAGCAACTGCAGCTTCCAAAGGATTGCTGCCTTAGAAAGGAAAATGTTTTAATTAAAAAAAACAAAACAAAGCAAGAGACAAAAAAAAAAAACAACAACAACAAAAAACCCCAAACAAACCAAACAAAAAACCTCCACACAAAGAAAACTCTTCTTTTTATATTTTTGGCTACAAAAATGGATGTGTAATTCATTGCACCTGTAGTCAATTATCTATTCAAAACAATTGCTATTTCACAGTGATTAGCTGATTTGCCAATATGAGAGGCAGCTGGGTTTTCCATGACCACATACTAAAGCACAGAGCAACGAAATTTTCTGAGCCCAGATTCTTCTCTTTTTAAAGCACACAGAGAAATAATCCTTCTGCTTCAAAATAAGACTTACCTCTAAAGTGAAAAATAACATCATTTCAGATTTTACATGTAAAGTCATTTTGGTGTTTTCTATGTAAGATGACTGCAGTGGACAGATGTTCTCAGTGGAGACTAATTGCTTTTCTCTTTCTAATGGACAATATTAAAACATTTGGGATACTGTGTGTCCTAAACTGCAGTGGCACAATGTCTTGGTCTCTGGCTTCTGTAACTTTGTCATTGCGGTCATGAAAAATTTTATATGTCCTTACTGAAGCTGAATGTTTAGCTTAGCTGTTGAAACGTGAGGAACTGCTTGCCACCTTTTGTGTAATTTATGCATCATATGAAGTTAATGTTGAAAAAAAATACAAGTTTAAGGAAATAACGGGGCCATATTTCCACCCTTATTCATTCTGGTATGTAATGGGGTGAAATTCACTAAGTCAGCAGTGTTAACCGAAAGTAAAATGGATGAAAATAACTTAATAAAGAGAACGTATTAGAGACAGACTATAATGTTTAGATATTGACTTTTCTTTTTAAGAGGTGCAGAGTAATTTACTACAGATAAGTATTTGTTGGAGTTACAGCTCATAGAAGTGGTTTTCCTCCACCTACTCCTGTATTCATTCTCTGCACGAACTCCACTCTTTTTAAAGCTGAGCAGTGAGGTTGTAAAGGACAGTTAATGGAGGGAAAGCAACTTCTACCTCTCTGCTTTAACGTGTTGGTGCAGTTGTAAGGATGGATTGTACTTCTGAGAGGGATCTCCAGGAACTATCACTACTTTCCAGTAAAGTAGTAAAAGAGTAAAGCTTTAGTCTCTCCTGTCTCATAAGAGACTGATGATCATCAAGTCAGATTAGCCTGGTATAACGGAAGATGGCAACTCTATGAGAACAGCCCTATGTGCTGTTGGAGCAGTTGACTCTTTGGCCGTCAGGCTTAGAAGAAAAATAATTGTTGTCTGATACTTAGGCCTCGGTTCAGTTACCTGAGCATAGGCATCTTGTGCTCTCTGAGACACCATAAGTTATCCATAAGGACTAGCAGGTTTGATTAAGAAAAAAACCCACAGGATACCCATCTCTTTCTGTCGCAGCAGCTAAAGATCAGTGGGGGTACCCTGAAGCATGGACAGTCACTGAATCAAGTCCATGATACTCTGAGATCTCTTATATGCCTGAACAGTGAATTCACAGTCAGATAGCTGAGGAGAGATCGCAGCTAACCAATGTGGCAAAACCAAGACCTTATTTGATATCAGTCTCATTAATTTCAGAACTCTTGTCAAGAGATATTAAAATAAAAGAACAAGGTATAGGCATCAGTGAGTGCATAAATTTGAGTGTGAGATGTCATTCAATACGTGGTGCCTGACCCCATGAACGCCTGAACTTAATGGCATTTTTCAGACCTGGTAACTAGGAATGAATCTACTTTTCCGTACCTGATTGAATTCTCCCCTGAGAACTTCTCTCCTATTGCTTTTGAAATAATATAAAATAGAATAGGTCACTACTAGCAATGGGCAAACTTCAAAGGCTGCTAAAATTGAGCTCAACTTGCAGGGTTTTTTGAGGCTTATTAGAGCTTTTAAAATTAGTGTGGCAGTCTTGCAAGGACAAAATGAGAAAAAGTCCTTCATGAGAAACTGATTTCCTTCTAGAAGAAAATATTTTATGAGACCTTCTCTTTAAGATAATTTTGGGATTTTATCTCACAAAATTGGAAGCACAGTGACATTGAAGTAGAATAATATAAACTGCAATTAGACTTCACTTCAAAACATACCATAGACTGTTGTTCAAATTTGGCTTCTGTTTAGTGCAATATAGCTATTGTTCTTAGAACAATTTCCCTCTCTATGCAGATCATGTGGTAAGTTAGGTTTTAAGAAAGGCAGTATAAACTCTTGTCTTAATAAGAAAGATTTAATCAGCATTTGAATCTCAGCACAGTGCAGTCAATGGGAGGAAAACCCTTCCATAGCAAGCACAGGATCCCCTATCCTCAAATGGTTCAAACACCAGGAAGTTGCCTGGTCTAAACAGCAGAAATCATTCATCAATGCTGAGTCGTCACCACTGACAAAGACAACACACTTAAAAACTTTGCTTTGTTTCTCCTTAACCACCTACTTGCTAGTTTCTATGATCTACATTTGAAAGAAGCGCTTGTTCAAAATCACTTTAAGATATGACAAGATAGCAGCAGATCTACCTCTGAAGCATTATTTTCAGTGGATGAATTTTCAGTGTCCTTATAAAGCCAACAATGGAGAAAATGCACAAAAAGTTTTGCAGTGATTATAAGACAAAAAGTCAAAACTTTTAATTTTCTATTGCAAAACTGACAAGAACAAATATAGTAGCTAAAAACTATGGTATAATAGATGGCACATTCTTCTTGGAGTTGTCCTTTCTACATTTCAATGTGAAATTTTAATTACTGAACTTCTGATGCAGGCTGCAGTGTGTTGCCACTGTCAGTGATTCATGATCACAAACCAAGTTAAAAATGGCGTTGAGTTAAAATGCACATGCACGCATGCACTCATGCATACACTGATCATGTTACTGAAACAATAAGTGGTGGGGACATAGGGATTTACATGCCCTTCTAGTTTTAGAACTTTTAGAACCCACTCATCTCATAGGTTCAATCTTTCCTGATTAACTATGCAGGGTAGAAATTTTCTTTTAAATTAAAATCAAATTAATATACTCATGTGATTTTCACCATAAGACTCAACATCAATATATTAAAATGCCAAGAGCTGTGATAAAGTCATGGAGACTGGTAACTCCTCACCTTCTTAGCAAAGCCAAAGCCCCATGTCTTAATGTTATGGAGTTTAAACAATTACTGATAATTCAGAAAATGTGCTTTACTAGAATAATAGGAGATAACAACAGTAAAGAGAATTGTCTAGCAAGATATTTTGCTACTCACATGATGTTTACAAATATATATATGTTTACATGTACGTATGTGCATATATATATATATACACTATCTATATTTATATGTGGATAAGCATGATAAGGCTTATAGATATAATATCACATAGCAGTAGGGCATCTTAATTGAATGAGGGTTTCCCTGCTGAGAAGAGATGGTGAGTATATTTTTCCTGGTTATAACAGAATATAAAGAGTGGATGTCATAAGTAAGTGCTTCTTGAGGAAGGAGATGTAAAACTCCCACTTTACCGTTTTTCAAAGTCAAGATTTAAAATAAAGAATGAAAAATTTTAAAAGAAGGTGACAGTGACAAAAGGATATGAGAAAAGAAAGATGAAGGGCATTTTATATATGTAGACCTTTGGAAGTACCAGAGAATTTATTGCACAGTACAGCTTGACTAATTTTTGACTAAAAAATTTGACTAAAAAAATTGACTAATTTTTGTAGAAGTTATTGGATTTTACTGGAGTGAAAGGATAATCCTGCTTCGGAAAGAAACCAAATGTATTCATTCTTCCTCAAAATTCCACCACCAATATCCATGAGGCATTGGGAGTCCTTAGTCCTGTGATTCTTATCACAGCTGGAAACAGGGGAAACACTTGTACCATTTTTGTTTGCATTCCTTTTCCTATACCCTTCCGGAACTAAAGAGCAGGTTTTGTCTGCACGAGTATCTCAAGAATCTATTCTGCAGATGTGACTTCCTTCAATGCTAATCTATGGTTCTCTGTCCTTTCTACCTAGAACAAATACAAGAGAAAATCCTAGCTCGAATCATCCTCACTTCATACTAGGTTACTTTTTCTTATTAAATAACTGGACTTTGACCTCTTATCCATTTAAAATGCAGCTACCAAGTTCTTTTGCCTGTTATTGTGATGCTCTGAGCATAGAGGTCGTTTTTCTTTTTTTCCTTTTTCCTTACCTTTTCACTTGCTGCTCTGTCTTTTCCTATTCCTCACTGCACAATCTGTCTTACCTTGAAGGTCGTTCACAGCACTGTCTCCCTCCCTCCTTGTCTAGTCGAGTCTCTTATCTCGGAACATTAATTTAGCTTGCCTACAGTAAGTGAAAGTAATAAAAAATAATTGGTTATTTGCAATACTCCTAATCAAGGTTGTATTTATGTGTCTTTCTCTTTACATCTATAAGGTAATAAAAAGTTGCTTTCTGTGAAATATATTGGGATCCATTGAATCCATCACTAGATAAACGTTGTGAAAAGCAAATATTTGCTTTTCTGGAACAGAAAGTGTTGAAATGCTAAACTTTAATTACTCCAGGAATATCAGGATGTCCACTTACTAAAGATGAGTTCAGATATTGCTCTTGCTTCTCTCACGGCAGAGTTGTCTGAGATTGGCATTTGTCATCAAAATGGACACTTCACAATATGAATATTAGTACTTCTCTTTAGATTACTGAAGTTATGACTACTGTGAAACGCCTACATTTTCATTTTCTGCATTGGTAACCATTTAAATTGCCATCAGGACACAGCAGTGAGAATGATATTGTGTTTAGATGCTTTTTTTCTAGAGAAAGCCTCCACTGTCCTTCCAGAGGTGCATGGTGAAAATTAGAGCCAACTTTTACACTAGAGTTACTCTGCTGAATTATTTCAGCTGGAGAAGAAACTGAGGAATGAGTTATTTGTCTTCATAGCTGAGTTCCTGTTATTTGGGGTAGACGATCTCTTTTTCTGTTTGTTTTTAAAAGACGCAAATATACATCTCTAACATAACACACACCATAGCATCAGCTCTCTCAATCAGCAACCTGGTTTTCATTTTCTGCTTTTTCTGAGGGCCAAACTAGTAACATCAGAGTCTAGGTGATGGTAGGGCTTGTCTCAGTTTCTTCTCTTTTTCACTTTCCCTCAATTTTTGTCACTTCTTACACTTTCCTTTACACAAAATAGCACTCTTTAATGCTCTCCTTAGTATCAGTCCTTCATTTTTCCAGCAGCCTTGCATTCACCTTTGAGTGGAAAAATGTAGCTAACTTCTGTCTTATCCTAAGTAAATCCACTGGTTTCAATGAAATTTAAGCCAGTCTTTAACAGAAACCTAATGCCAATGCCATACTGTTTTTACATGGCTGCAATATTTTGTGGTCCTAAAAATTTAAGTATAATGGACATTTTATATTGATCATATACTCAGTGTTACACCTGCATACACCTACACTCATATGACTTTATCCATTCCTTGACCTGCTCCACCCTTCATTAGCTTGGAGATTTCTTCTCAGTGCACGTCAATTATAGAGAAGGGATTATTTTGCAATTGTAGTTGTACCTGAGTAGTCTTCGAGTAAAAAAAAAAAAATCACCTTTTAAGCAATTGAGAACTATTTTATTGTCCTATAAATCAAAGCAAGTGAGCAGCTTTTAGCTTATTTCAGTGAAAAAATACAATCATTCTAGGACTGAGAACAAGTGTGGAGAATTCGTCTGGAAAGAGTGTCATTTTTCAGAAAACAAAAAGCAGAAAGAAATCTTGAAATAACCTTATTTGCAGAAAGATGCAAATTAATGTCTTCCTGAGTCCCCTTTGAGCTTTTATAGAGGTTGAAGCAAACCTTAACATGTTACCTTTAGCGTTGTGTTCTCTGTGCTTTCTTGCTGACTTCTCAGAAACTTCAGGTATGTTCTTTAATACTGGTATCAAGCTTCCCATTCACTTCCTTAGGAGCAGCCATTCATTCTGTCTCTTTGAAGAGTTGATTCCATGAGTTTTGTTGTGCTAAGCAGGAGGCAGACTCTGCAAATATTTCTAACTAGCACAAATAATGTTCTTGCAGAGTCTGTTAGTATGTGCTGTTGAGCAAGTGATAAGGTAATGACATTTAGTCCCATTGCAAGATGACAACCAGTCAAGAAAATTCAATAGCACTATGTGAAATCTAGATTCTGAAATTATGCTAAGTGAGTGGACTTCACCGTAACATAGTTGATTTTGCAGACTATTTTTGCACTGTGACCTAACCATGGTAAGATAATGAATCATCTTTACCCACAAAAGGATTAACTAATTCTGGTCTGACATCTTGAGCAACACTGCCACCCTGAAAGCTACCAACCCCATGTTATCCCTTGCATAAGGCACTGCAGGAAAGGAGGAACACATAGAGCTATGCATAAGTAAACACAGGCACAGGCAATGTGTCCTCTGTCTTCTCTGCCATTGATCCATGTATAACAGGAGATTTTCCTAATGCTGCCACTGAAAATACTATTTGCACAATGTAACATTTTCTTTTCGGTTTAGATATAAAGGACATAAACCTCAAGGCAGTGAAATAACTTTTATAGGGTTGTGCGTTTTTTTAAAACCCCAGGGAAAAAGAGTATCAGAGTTAAGGTTTCCTCTCCTTTTCTTTAAGCTATAGTGTTAGTCATAAGAAAAATATGATGGCAACTTGTGATCTTTTGTAAGTCTTGCTGTAACACCTACAGAGAACAATGTAAAGCAAGGATGCAGTGACATGGCTTAAATTAGATCTCACTTTAGCAAACTTCAAGGGGATGTTTTATAGCAGCACAGTTTCAAAAAGCAGTACATTCTGTGGACTTTTTTATAATAAATGGCAATTTCTGTGGCCGGCAATTCCCAGTATCCCCTCTGCTATTATTTTAGCAGCAGTATGCCTTTGAATAAAATATTTCCTTCCTGAGAATACCTCAGGTTCTTCTTGCAGTCTGGTCACAACCTGGACTTGAAAGCACAGACCTCTGGGTTACACCAGGAAACACACCATCACAAGCGGTTGTTCTCAGCCATGCTCTACTGTTAATGTACATTCTGCTGATTTGTATTAAAGGGGTCTTTAAAATAACAAACACAGAACAGAAGAGTATAAAGGTTTTTCCAACACTGTTTTGATACTGATGAACAGTTTGAGATGCTGCCTTAATGCCAACAATATTCGCAAACTGTTAGTGACATGAGGAGGAAAAAAAAGCAGCCAAAATTCAAAACACATCATTCTGTTAGTTATGGATTTCCTAACTTCTGTTTACCAAAGGGCAATGCAGTAACATAAGAACTGTATTTCCCAGTGTCAGTCCTTTTGCTGAGTTACACATTACCATGCAGGTCTTAAATGAGAAAAGGCTAACTTCTTGCTACTTTTTATTGGTGGATGCAAATGATTTAGGTTTCAGCAAATTCTTTGAGCACAGAATTGGCCATTGAAATAAATGGGACTTACTCACCCGCTTAAAACTAACCATGCCCCGCAGGCTGAACACTGTAACAGTGAGATATTAAAAATAGATTAGGGTACAGCAGCACAAAAGTTGAGACCATCCACCATCTGAAGTACAGAAAGAATTGAGAAGCAAAGGAACAAATCCAGCATAAGACGTTTAATACCTTTAGGCTCAATAGGATAATAAGTAAGTTATTGTTTTCTGAGCCATTAAAGGAATGCATTGGTTGAAATTTTAGTTTTCACAGGAAATACAGACAGAATCTTCCTCTCTTCCTTTGCCTTACAATGTGTTTGCTAGAAACAGCCATCTGCTTCTTCTCTTTTCTCCTAAGGGGAATAAACTCCTTACATCTGGCCTGTATAATAGGACTTAGTGCCAGATCCAAGACCCAATGAAGTTAAATGATGTCTTTCCCTTAGTCAGGAAAAAATCAGGATTGTATTACTTTTATAGCTAACATCTCCTGCTGCTTTTGCTGTTTTTTTGTTTTGATTCTTATCCTATTCCAGATAATAGGCAGATGTTGCTGCCTGTTTATCCTTATTTCTAGATTTATGCACAGGAATTCTCTTACCTTGCTGCCATGGATGCTCAGTGCTATCTATTTTCAAAAGAGCTGTTAAAAACTTTTAATTGCTTTAGTCTTAGAGACAAAACTGCTTAGAAAATCCAAAAATTGACAGCCGAGTGATAACTTAAAGCCTTCTAGCTTTTCCAGTTTCTCTACCTATTTTCTCCTCAGATAATTATTTCTAATTTCTTTCAGCTTTATATATTTCTGTTCCTTTTTTGTTTATACTATTAATCTCATTCTCTGCATGTTTTATCTACTGCTCAGCTCTAGAAGCACAGAAACCTTACAGAGCCATTTATTCAATGGCAAACTTACTTTTTTCTCTGCTGAGGACCTAGATTTTGTAGATAGTTTCAGACCACATGCAGTACAGAGATATTCCCTAGGGAGAAAAGTCCCTAGATTTTCCTCTCTCCTGTAATACCTTCTGTGAGCAAGATCATTTTAATATAGTGGCGGGTCTGTGACAATATTACATTTCTCCTTACTATTTTTATAGCATTTGGTAAAAGAAAAAGAGAGATGTGTGTCTTTCTTAATGCTGGGGAAAAGAAGTCTTCTGTATCTAAGAACATTTAATACCCAATCAGTACTGTTGAATTGATTTGCAGAAGTAGGTGGGGAAACAAAATCAACCAAAAAATTACTAAAATATATCTATAGTGCCATATAATGTTGTTGCCATGGAGAATACTCTGTGTGCTTTTGTTACACACCTACTTGTAATATATTCCGCAATTATTGAGTTTGGTGAAAACTTTGCTGATTACAGATATGTTTTCTAAAAACAGATGGGTGGTAGTAGAGTATGGAATGGCTTCTGCATGATAAATATATGCAGATGCTCCCTAAAGAGTAGAAAACTGAGGTGAACTATCACAGAAGTTTATAATATCATGAGTGGCCGGGGAAGAAGGAGGAGAGAATGACTTCTCACTTGACAAGAGCAAACAGAACTGGCCCGAGGCAGGCTAAGGCCAACAGAAGAAATCCCTCTCACAACATGTGGTTCAGCTATTGAGCTCATACCCATGGAATGTAAGGGGTGCTGAAGGCTTTAGTTGGTTCAAAAAGAAATTAGACTCATTCATAGAAGAAAAATCTAT
This sequence comes from Cuculus canorus, assembly GCF_017976375.1. Classification (NCBI taxonomy): domain Eukaryota; kingdom Metazoa; phylum Chordata; class Aves; order Cuculiformes; family Cuculidae; genus Cuculus; species Cuculus canorus. Next base: position 115,598,918 of record NC_071401.1, on the reverse strand, counting down.
TGGGGGTATTAAAGACAAAGTCAGTGATCTGTAACTCAGGAAATTCTTGAGCCAAAATTTTCCAGAAACTTAAGAAATAATACTGAAGTGTCACGGTACATTTATGCTGTTCCTAAAGTACCTACTTGCTTAAGTATCTATTGTTGTTCACTGCTGAAGGGCTAGTACCGAGCCAGATGAATCTTTAGACTGACCTGTTTCAGTTGGTTTTATGTTCTTTAATAAAGTGGATGCTAAAAGTGTTAGCAGCTGCCTGGATTTTGTGGCTTTCCTGATGCAGAAATGGTGTGTTTAACAAGACCTTGGGAAGAAGCCACCTCAGCTTCAGCTTTAAGCCAGATGATTTAACAAAGCGAGTAGAAGATGATAATTCAAAACTTTATTTGGGATTTTAGAGGAGTTGCAAGTGATTAATGAATTGGAAATGCGTAATAAGATAATCCGAAGGACTTGAAATTAGAAAAATATTTTTCTACAACATCTAGCCTATAAAATCAAGATCAGACTTCCTAATGTAATGCAATGCAGCGTTTCCTAAGCAGTAAGGACCCTGTATCTGATTTTAAGTTTGGAAATTAATGCTGTCTCTGTATTACATTGTTAGAATTGTAGCTATTTGTCCTTTTTCTAGGCTCTTCTGATAACTTGGTACGTAATAATTTCTTATTATCTAATGAAATCACCTAAACATTGTTTATTGAATTCAACAGATTCACTCTTAAACACTTTGGTTATTCTCTTCAAAGAGCCAGAGATAATTTGATGTCAATCCAGATCCAATATACATCTTTTGAATGTCACTTGGGATTATCATTCTCTTTCTTCAAGACAATCTTCATTGGTAGAGAATGTAATTATTAGCATTTAAATGGTAGTTAACTTTGAGATGAACAGTAATAAGTATCCTCCACAAGAACAATCATTACTACCTTTCTTCCCCAATGCATGTATGTAACCATAAAAACTTCATGTCACCTTTACTTCTGCATTTGCTACCATTGTGTTTTTCTTTTAAAATAGTGATTTATTACATTTATGATGTAAATTCAGGGAATATACCTTTTTTTTGGTTTGGGTTTCAAAACTGGTGTGTAGATATTGATGTTAAATTAAGTGCGTGTGTTGCTGCCTCCTGCGTGGAGATTTCCGTTTCTGATTTTGAATAGTCAAACCAATATTGTTAGAACAGATTGTGTGTCTATGTGTTTAGGAGACTGTTATCAGCTCTAGTGCTCTTCTTTAGAGCAACTGCAGAATGCCATGGGATGTGAAAGCAGACATCGGAATGGTATCTGGTGTGAAAATGTTCTTCAATACACTGTGCTAGAAAACACACGGGATATGTTCTAAAATTCCTCCTCTCCTCCGTTCAACTGTGCTTCAAGTACTTCATGAACTTCCTTTCATGCTTTCTTTGATGTATTCTTGAATGAAACCAATCCCTCCATCCTCTGCACCAAAGCACTGCGCTCTGCTTAATGAAATCTCATCTCAAGCTACTTTCGTTTTGAAAAATTCTTAACAATTCTGTGGTTGGGAAAGTATATAATGAATAGGGCATTCTGCATTTTGTGGAGAGTGCCAGCTTGTGAATGAATGACCCAGTGCCATAGGCACATGATATCTTGCAGTAATGCTTACACCTTGACCTGTTGTCTTCACACACATCGTGTTTTGTGAGTTCTGTCCTTGGGATCCAAAATTCCATCCCTTGGAGAAACCAGATTACTATGAGGCTTTATATGTGCCTCAAGTTTCCTAATACTCTTGTTTTAAGCCCCCTAAATTTATCTGAGCCAGTAGGATTCTGTTTACAAAACTGAACCTTAAAATTTTTGGCAAAATAAATGGCACCCGTTTGAGTGCTCCAAAATTATTATTGCTTAGGGTTTTGCATTAAGATTGAAATTGTTTATTTACTGTTGCTAGTAATCTAAGGGATAGAAAACCAAGGATAAGAACTGTAGTTTCAACCCTATTTGTTAAAATATTATTTTTTGATTGTTAGATTTATACTTGCACTGGTTCTCTCAGCTATTGTTATATTAATTCTGACTCTTGGATAATCACACATGCCATCCTGGTTGTCTTTTCCTCCCTATCTTTCTTCCTCTATCCAGTATATCCCGATCCCAAACTCCTCTTGTCTTGCAAATGTACAAGTCGAAAGAAGCCTGGGTGCAAGTTGACAGCTTGTGGATCTTGGAAATACCCCTTGTCTTTCAACTGGGCAAGTTGATAGCTCACAGATCTGGGACGTGACTACCCCTTCCTTCTCTCTTCCTCTGCCTTATTGTCCCATCCCCTCCCCTTCTTAAAGGGGTCGCCATTATAGACAGCATGGACCAGAGTTTTGGATTTGAGTTCTGTGACAAATGCTTAAGTCATGGGGTGGAATGTAAAGCCCAACTTTGCTGCTTTTTTTTGCCTTAAACATTTTGTCTGAAGGCTGCTCATTTGTGTGTTTGTTTTGTGGTGCCAGCAAGGAATAGTGGAGGTGGCAAAGCAGTAGACCTCCCCGAGGACGGAGCTTGGGATATCGCCTGAGGGCCTCATCTGTGGCACCAGGTTCAATGGAGGGGAGGTGCAGGAGTAAACACCACTCTCCTTCGCCTGGCACAGCTCAAGGTCGGGAACTGGCTGCTACACAGGGAGGTGGTGCAGTGGCGGGCGCTGCCTTCCCCCCACGCCCCCGCTGCTTCCCTTCCGGTGACGGCCCGGGCCGGATCCTCCTGAAAGACACATGGCAAGGGCAGCCCAACACGTGGCAAGGGCAGCCCGACATGTGCTGGTGGAGGTGGGATGGGCCTTATAAAAGAACTGGCAAGGAACCAAGCAGGCTGGCTCTCACTCCTGCGTTCTCTACCTCTCGCCCATCACTTCGATCCTACCAGCCTGGACCACACAACCTGGAAGAAGCTGCTGACCACGTGTTCCCAAGGAACTGCCACTGCCCATCAATGTGGTGATTTCTTTCCTTTTCCATTCTCTCTCTTTCCCTCTGTCTCCCTCCCATTACCTTATGGTGTGCCTGACAGATCGGATCTGAGTGACCTTGGCTACGTTCAGCCATCAGATTGTGGTCTAAACAGATTTAGATCTGTTCCTGTAACTTTGGGAAGTTGCACCCCCATGTATCAGCTGTACATTTGAGTATTATGGTCTGTTTATGTTTGCCAGAACCAGAATAAATATTGTTTTTGATTTTTGCCCTGAGACTGACCTTGTTAGCCTCCGGATTGCCACATGGATAAACAAACTCCCCCTGCCCCCAGTCAGGCCTGGACCCAAGTGTGTGGCTCATGGATCTGAGGCAGGACAACTGTCATTTCTGCTTTTACCTTTGAGGATATGTGGAATACCTTTTCTTTTGAAAGCACCAATGCAGTAACTGTATCTAGAAAAAATAGCTTTTAAATTTCCTCACATTCAACCAGAAAAAGGCACTTGCTACGGTAAACAGTACTAGAGCATCAAGTCTCTCCATCTCTGTAACCTCCCTTAGTGATCTCTAGTGACCGTTTCTTTTTTTTTTTTTTTTAACTCCCATGTGTACTAATTGACAAATTTCACCTTCCATGCTATCACCCTGGAGAGTTCTCCTGAAGGTGTGGCACAGATGTTGTATAACTTGGCGCAAGCGTTGCTTGGACATTTCACATTTCACAGTGAGAAACTCATCAGAGACATCAGGTTTGAGAGTCTGCAGTAACTGCTACTGAAAGGCAGCAAGTTGGAAGGGTGCCACAGTTCCATGTTAACTTGCTCAGGCCTTGACTGAACATTCACTTGTCCTTCAGCACTGCTGGGCTGGTCTTGCTTCATATATCTGAAGCTTCTTGTAGTTAAGGTGAAAGACCCATAAGACAAGTTACTAACTTTGTAGAATAAATGCAGAAAAGCAATAGTAATAATCACTGGTTTGGTCCTGTTGAGTATTATTGCAAAACAGAGGATATCATTTTATGGATACACTTCCTTGTCTTGCTGTGGTTTCTGAGAACACTCAAGAACACTCACTTCTTCCTTTTCATCTTACATTTTTTACCAACCACCTGTTTTTTTTAAATAGTAAAAAAAAAGGACTATACTCTCCTTCCTACTCTTTTTTTTACTTAATATATTTATCTTCAGTATTTTTCTCCATTCCAGCTAAACATCCTAGTTTTCCAACCTGGAAAGGTCTTATGAGAAAGCGTTTTCATATAGAAAATATGTTGGTCACAGTCTTTCCTGAAACTGAGACAATTCATGTGAATGAACAGGCCACACTTTTTAAAAAGCTTTCTAAACTTTAAATTAACAGGACTACATTTATAAATAAATCAGGAGTACAAAGGGATGAGGAATATGAAAGTGTGATGAAGCATAAAGCTTGAATTAGGCTCAATACAATCACTTCTCTCAGTACGAGTGGACACTTGTTCAAATGTAGACATTTTCTTATACTTGGTCAGAAAATGTCAGTGTGTGCCAGCCCTCAACATTTTGTGAAGCAGTTTTTAGCTAATAACAACATCACTGCACTTGAGCACCCATCCTATTTGCCATACCTGGCACCCTCTCCCCAAAGACCAAGTCAATGCTTAAAGAAACAATTCTTTTGCCAGTAGAAGATATGAAAGCAAAACCAATGGAGATCTTCAACAGCCTTTCAGAAAATGATCTGTGGAATTGCTTTGAATGTTGGCAGCATTGTAGGCAGCTGTCATCTCAGAAGGGAACTATTTTGAGGGTGATCACAGCTGATTTTCTTTATTTAACAAATAAAAAGAATTAAAGGCACAATCTTGGATTTTTTGTGTTAGACCTCATATTTGGCCCTTCATATTTAGTATTTTACTAACCTAAATACAATAAAAATCCTGATTTTTTTTTCAATTAAATGCATAAATAATAATAGTACTGTAAAAGACATTTGCATTTATATAGTACTTCTCATCGACAAAGGATCTCAAAATGATTTGCTAAGAGTCACATTAATTTCTAATTAAGAATTCTTTTTCTGATTATTTCTTCTTAAATGTGTGTCATTTTAATCACCAGAACTTCAGGCTACAGTATATTAACTGTGTCATATTCTCATCTATAGCCTCAGAAATTATGAACTAGGTTTGTAATCTCCTACTGTGCTAGTTGAATCCTTACTCAAATGGGTAACCCCAATGAATTCAGTGAAGCTACTCATTTAATAGTTCAGTAGTGTATTAAAATATTGTGTGGCTTAGACCTATGCATGTCTGAAGCAATCTATATAAGTTATTCCATCTTTATAAATTTATTAAACAATATTGTAGCCCCACCAGAATAATATTAGCTCATTTTTCATCTGGAACCTAACAGAAAAATTAAATCCTGGAAAGGGGAAGACCATTCTCAGAAACATGTATCAGTTCTCATGCTCTGTAAATTGTTATTGAGCAATGCTGGGGGTGGCAGAAGTGGTGTTTCTTACTTGCTGTAGAGAAGCACAAATTATTTTATAGACTCTCTTGTCCTCAGATAAGGAGCCCAAGTCTGCTGCAAACTGTTATTGCAAAATATCATCGTCTTACAGTCATGTCTTTCTATGTGCATGTTTCTAGTTTGCAGGCGTAGGTGGAGAAGGAGTTAGGTAATTAATTTTTTTCTGTGAAGGTTTCTCTTTAGGATTTCTGCGAGATCTAAAGCATGAGAGAAGCAGTTCCAGCTGGAATATGTGGATGAACAAGACTCTTCCTTGCTCCCCATCAGCTAGAATATCTGCTTGTAAAAAAGAATTACTAAAAACCTAAATGGTTTGGAAAAGTTGTCAGTAGGACCTTAAAATGGAAGAATGAAATGCTACTTTTTGCTTTCAATATGTGTTTTGAAACCAAAATTCAAATTAACTTTGCACTTCAAACATTCTGTATGCTTTAATCTCTATGAAGGTCTTCAGTGTTTTCAGAAGGCAAATGAGTACCTCACTGTAAAGGCTCTCTTGTAGAAAAGAACCAGAAGTATTCAAACAATCAATAGATATTACTGTCACCTTTCAGAGCTTGTTATGACTTTTCTCCTGGACCTATCAGTCCTACATTTTCAGATAGCAATTTAACTTTTTACTTCTACACTCTTCTGTTATGGATCTCCTCATCCATAGGGCCATCTTTGCAAGCAGATTGCATTCTGACTTCAAAGACCCTGATCTCCATGAATGTGCTCCATGCCATCCCTCCTAGAGCAAATTGAGTCTCATATTCACATGCATCGTGTTTGGTGAAATCAGCAAAACTGTTCTGGATTTGTTATCAGGGCAAAATGTCACCCATTTGTGTTGCAAAAGAAATTTCACAGGATAGGAATATGTTTTACATTGGTACTCTTCTGTGTTTCTTACAAACTTAATCATTGATAGGGATCTGCCTTAGTAATGGATGCCAAAGGAACTGGCATTGTTGTGTACAAGATACTATTTTGAATCAAAATCAGCGAGAATATTTGTGAGGTGTTTTCCTGTGCTAGACATGTGGAAATGAGAGGCTCTGAGTGACTTTGCAATAAAGACACTCTCTTCCAACTACATAAAGGATAGCGGGGTGGAAGAAAAGCTGAAAGGGAATTAGTATAACAAACTGAAGCAGTGACTGCTGATACTCCTTCCCCATTTGATTTTAGTTTATCATACAAATTGAAATGTCAGAGTAAGTCAGGGCAAACCCCTTCTTTCCTTCAGGTAAACTCCTCTTTTCTTCAAGTGCTATTTCTGCACCACTTCTCTCTCCCAAGGCAGGCTACAGAAACTAGAAGCGTGTTTGTGTCTTTAATATGCAGGTGAGGTGCTGTACAAAGGCATCAAATTACTAATGCAGAGTTAAGAACAAGATATGATTCATTCATTCTTTGTCTACTCCTGCACAACTATCTGATCAAGGTGATATTCAAGGAGGATAGTTTTACAGTGTAACAATAATTTTGAAGTATTTTTTTCCAAATGTTTTGGTTTTTAACGTTGATGCCAATTTTTGCAAGAGAAAGTACCTGTGGTGGTAAAGCAAATCATTCACCAATTCTCCTTCATTTCTCACAAACATCAGAATGACTGTCAAAGTTTCCAAGGGCAGAAAACAGTTTGATTTCTGACATCTGGTACATTAAAGTGTAATAAGCACAGCAAATGGGACACACCGCAGAGACTCCTCAGGCAGTACCCAAAGAACTGACTCACAAATTAGGAGCAGACGTCACCTGATGGATGAATGGTCCATTTGATGTCGCACTTGAACTGCCTCTTCTGTGAGGTAGTGATGCTGGGCTAAGATGGTTGTAACACTCCTGGCATTTATTTTAGCACAATGATATATTACGCTTCATAGATTTATTGGCACTTCTACAGAGAATTGCAAGTATTCATATGTAGTCAATCACATCATTGGATAAACCCTAAAAGCACAAAAAGGTCTTTCTTCCGCAGAAACCTTTAAGTTTTGCCACAGAGTTTATGGAATTCAAAGTCAGACCTTTGAAGCTGATAGATGCCTATGAGGAGCAGTATTTAACTACCTTTTTGAAGTTTTAGGAATTTCTTACTGGAAAGCATGTTACATGAGAGTGTGATTAACAGGATGTTGTCTTTCAAAGAAAAGGCAGGCACTAATGAGTCAAAACAAAGTGATGGATTACACAGGCAAGGACAAGATATCTTTGTCTGATGTTACAGAGGAATGGCACCAGGGAGCTGTGAGCACTGGAATATGAGAAACTCGATAGGGTTTTTTAATTACATAGTCATGAATGACTAAAACATAGACATGCAAAAAATTGTAATAGGAGCGTCAGGGGTATACTAGGATATTAAAGCTCCTGGATGCAAAATATTCAGGGGATTTTGAATTGGTAGTAGTAAACTGGGTATAACTGTGGGTTATTCCTGACAAATACTATGCATCTGATTTGGTAACAAATTATCATAATTAAGACTGGTTACAGGTGTTGTTGCATGGCACAGAAACAGTTATGGACCAGATCAAAGATATTCTGCATCAACAGAGCAGTGGTCAAAATGACTCATTTCAGGGTTAGTCTGTCTCTAAAAATCCAGAAATTCTATTAAAGGTTTTCATTTTTGTTTCTAGTTAAAGATCTTGTTTCTTTCTTCTGTTCTCCTTTCTTAAACTAGATTCATCTTGTTATGTTTAATGGAATTACAGTCCTTTTTGCTCCATGCATTTTTCAGAAGATGCATGCATTATCATACTATTAGCCTGTGCACTGCTAAATAATCCATGCCAGGCACAGTACAGTTAATCTTTCCCTGTTTCTGCCAGAATTAATGGTAAGAATCATTTTGCTACAGATTACAGTAATTTCCTATCTGGGGATATAATTAATGTCTGACAAGATATTAAGCAAATATTGAATATTGCTTTGAGAATGAAGCTTTCTAAATAGTTCCTAAATTTACATAAATCACATCAATTAATTAATTTTATGCCAACAATAAAACATGCCCAGCTGTGTTCAGTGTAAAAGTTTCCAGTCTGGTAGCATCTTGGAAAGAGCATAGTGGGAACTCTCAAAAAACAACAAACAAATCCAAGACCCTCATCAGTCAACTGCAGTAAACTGGATCAGAGAGCACGAGATCTCCCTGGCCTCGTGGTCATTCCTGACAGGCATCTGGCTTTTCAGCCTGATCTGGCAGGGAGGAAGCGCATGGGGGAATCTTGGAAATTATTTTAAACCCCCCAGGGATTTAGGAGTCTCAGACTTGAAATGTTTTGTATGATGCCTCTTGTTCAATAGAGCACCTATAAGTAAGGTTCTCTTCACAAATATTTAGCATTCCTGTTGTAGTTGAGTGTGTTAGGATACTGAAAGGTGCTAAGCTCTGTTCCTTCCCAGGAAGAGGGATGCAAGCCATATCAGAACACGGAGAGCAACACAAGTAGCCTCTGAATACTTTGCTAGGATCTTCATTTGCAGCTTTTATTTGTGTTATGGTGTAACCACAGCATTAGGTCCCTACAGCCCATTTTAGAAGTAAGAAGCACTCAGGGAGGTGATCAAAAAAGAAACTGACCAAAGAAAGTGTAACTAAGTGTCTTTTTATCTGTGTATGCTGTAGTGCATAGGGAAAGCAAAGAGCAAAACAGAGGCTGGAGGTCCTTTTATTGCAACGGGCTAAAAGGACCTCAGAGTTTCAGCCGTTCTTACATTTGTCTTCATACGGCTTGTATCCTTGAAACAGACTTTAGAGCTAACTGAAAATGCCATGTGAGAAGTGAATTTGCTATGTTATCACTGATATCTGAAGCCTTCTGTCTATCCGGAACCCACAGGAGACACTGCCAAGTGGCACTGCACTGTCATACTAGCCCTCTTCTCATTGCTTTGAATAGAGGCTGCCTTTGGAAAGGGACGGGCATCATCCGAATCACTCTACTTCCCAGCTACCCAGAGCCCACAGGCACTATGGGGAACATAGAACTAGTTAGATCAGAGCTTCTTTGAGCTGTAAGCCTTTGACATATACTAGCAGACTAAGAACAGATGATAACTTTGTTTAGAGCAGTTCTTTGTGCCATAACATGGCACATGGCAGCAATGTCTTAAAGGTTTTTCATAGTAATGGACACTTGACATAGAGGTTTTTTAAATAGTACCCACCTACCTCTCTCAATAACCCTTCTTCTAGGCGAGCCTTTCCTGATTTTTTTTTTTTTAAAACCAACCTATATCCCTTTTTTTCCAGGATCAGCTTTGGATTCTCTGGTTTCAGTTTCTAATTGATGCCTCTCTCCTTCATGTGTCTAATCTTTCCTTTGACTATCTAGAGACTCCCCATTTGTTTTGAGACCCAGTTTAGTGATATTAGTTGTCTGTCATCTGATAGTGATATTTTCCCATGCATCTGAGTTGTGAGTGGGCTGGACCCATTTTCATGGGCATTGTGAGACTCTCATTGAGCTTAAAAGGTAGTTTAGAGGATTGTCCATTTTTATACTCCTTACAGTATAAAAAGTCCCAGTCCATTTTTATTCTTCTGAAATTTGGATTGCTTAGGTTATTTTTTTTTCATGCGTTGGTATGTTTGCATGCTTTGAAACTAGTTGACAGGCTGCAAGATTAGGTTCAGGAGGGCTTTTGGGGGTTTTTGTTGCAGTTGCTGATGACATTCATAGAACCAAAACAATTCTGAGCTTTTAAAAAACATTTTCACTGGTTCTTTTTTGGATCCTTAAAGTTCTGGTAGAACAAGAAACCAATTAAGCAAACAAAACTACCTTCTTTCAATCAAAAGCACTGTTTCTGAGAAAGAGGAAGGAGATATAACTACCCAACTTGTTATATAATTGTTGGTTTTCAGTGTTCTGCCTCTGTATGGTGAGGTGAAAGAGTAGAGTAAATTCTGCACAAGACATGCAGGCATTGAATGTGGGTCTTCAAACACATTCCTCTCAAAACATTTAATTGATCCCAAAATCATCAGGCATCTGAAAAGCTTATGTTCACACATGTATGTTGCCATTACTTTTCTTTGTATTGGAGTTTTCCCCAGGGCTGCTTTTTTTGGTAGTTGGGGTATTTTTCATTTTTCACGGAAGCATACAGTGCTTTGGAGTCTTTTGACTAAGTGTGAATAAAGAGATGCCAGGTGTTTTGATGATATAAGAAAAAACCAAAAGAACAGTGTCAGACGGCTACAAGTCTATGGCAGTTCCACAGGTGAGTCTTGATTCAGTCTTGTTTCCTATAATGAGGGATTCACACTGACCTCTAAGCTAATAAACTAGCCTGCTGCCAGTTTTGGACTCTATGAACTACTGAGTAGAGTTTAAAGTTGGATGAGAAGACTCTGAAGATAATGAAAATTAAATAATAAGGTAATTAATGTCTATGTTCTAGTGTCATCTTAGCAGCATGATGTTTCTAGAGCATCAGCTGTGGAAGTTCTCTGCAGAAAATCAATTAATTTTTTTTCACCTTACTTCAGGGTGTAGTGTCCATCTAGTGTCCATCATCTGAACATCTGGAAAGGCAAAAAAAAATACTTTCTTCACACGCAGCATATGCTTAGTTAGAAGACGATGGTGACTGCTGTTGTAGACAGGGACTGTGGTGACACTTCATTGTCCTATTAAACAGATAAAGTAATTTATGGACTAGCAATGAAATCTTAGATGGGTGGCTAAAAACGTAAGTAAAAGATGGATCCATCCCAAGAAGTGAGTTGGCCTGAGTTCAGGTCATCTGGAGAGTAAGTAGAGAAGAAAAGGACTTGTCATGACTGCATTTCAACATAATATCAAAATCTAACAGCTTTAAAATTATTCTGAAAGGGATGTGTCGGCCAGAGCTAGTATGAAAATTTCAAAAATGTTGGAGGCAAAAGTGTTCTCTCTAGTGTCTCTGAAATTTATTTGGTAATGTTTGATGTAGCTTTGAAGCATAGAAGCAGCAAAACCGTTTTTCTATTTTTAAAACTTCTCAGGGACTTCTTTATTAGCCTTAAAACTGGATGGTCTTCACTTCCCCTTCTCTTTTTAACCCCTTTTCCTTCATAACATTGATGTATCTTCCCTTTTAAGTAATTTTTACTTCTGTAAAAAGCTAGGAGATGAAAAATATGCCTTCTAGAAAGTTTTCTGTGGGAAAAGATGAACTTCAGGATTTTCAGTTAGAAGAACGGAAAGAAGTTCCACAGAATCCCATCACTCCAGATGGCGGGCCAGTGGAGTGCAGGGAAAAAGAAGGGGTGCTGATGTCTGCCTCAATCCTTGCTGGACTGCAAGGGGACTCTGAAAAAGAGAATGTGGAGGGGAAGGGTGTGAGGAACTTTGAACTACACCTCCCATGAAGCCCCATAGGAGACTGAACTGGCATGGGAAGGATTGGACCCAGTCCTGAATGTAACTTCATAGTATTCTTCTTCCAGCTGACACAGTTCAAAACATTTTATTCTCTCAAAGACATTGTTATTTACACTTTCTATCTGATTCAGGATAAGAACTAATGATGAAACAGAATTTCTGAAGGCAAAAGCTCTGTTTTTCCTGCAGTCTCCACTTCTGATGGTCTTAAATGACACAGTCCCACATCTATTTATTTTCTAAGGTCTTCTGTCTCATTTGGTGCAGAAAAGCAGCAGTGAATGAAACAAGACAGTCTTGTGAATGCCTGCCATTCATTGAAAAATGGGATTGAGAACCACTGGTAGAAATCAACATTATTTATGATCACCTGTAGGAACCCATATTATGTGTTTCCAATCAATTTGATCTATTTTTCTCTCTGATCATTTCTTTACTAGTAGAATGGGCAGTTTTAAACACTTTTAAATTAAAACAGATCAAGAAATAAATAGAATAAATAGAATGTCTTTCCTACAAATGCTGATCCTGCTCCTTTTACTAAAGCAAAAGACCTTCATAATTCATTCATGCCTGCGCAGTCATGACTTATAGAGCTTTTACACTCATGAGAGAAACATAATACTCACCCTTCATGAGTGAAATATTCTATATGGACTTGGGATTTATTCTCTATTGGTTTCTCTCTTGAAATGCTCATCTTAAAAGTCTGACAAAAAGTTTTGTTCAAGGATTAGATTCCTTTACAGAAATCAGAGCAGTTAATCTGCAGACCACCGACAAAATTTGGCCAGTTTCTCTCTCATTATTTTGTATTAACTTGACCTTACAGCTTTATTCTGATTTACTTTATGCTCAGGTTGGATATGACGTACCAAGACATTATGTATGGGAGTTAGCTGAGGATACTGTACATAACTATTTCTAAACATAGCTATTACTGAGCACAGTGTTTCCAGAGAGACGTATTGCAGCAGATCTTTAGGCAACCTGAGAAAGAAACTCTTGTTCATAGTTCTGCACAGGAAGTATGTGTCAGCTCCTTGAAGAAGATTCCGCTGAGATGAAGAGTCTGTACTATGTGACTGGTTTAAAGAGTTTCAGGATGGATTCTGAATAGGCTATTTAAGAACACTAGTTATGTTAGAAACACAGCCAAGTGAAGCAGTTGGAAATCTCAACCAGGACTTATGAAACGTACCAGTAAAAATGCACATATGTGTAAGGTGGCTCGTTGCCTTGTAGCCTGACGCACACATACATATTGTTCAGACCCATGTACGTGGGAGCAGGGTGCCAGTATTGGTATGTGGTACTTGTTCCAGTCTATGGCTCATGTCTGCTGGTCTCACTGAGATTCCAGGCATGCCATCACAGTCACACACACCGTGAAATTATGTTCTTGCATGAAGTTAGGCATAAGTATGAGTATTTTTTTAAAAAAAATGAGTCTAAGGACAAATACACAGAATTGTGTAGGAAAGTGACAGAAATGTATTGTGTAACACTTCATCAAATAATTACTTGATCACAATTTAATTTCTTCTACAGAGTCTTCCAGAAGTAATCCACTTACAGTCCAAAACTTTATGTGGATGGCATTATTAAGTTATTGTATTTTAAACCGATTTAATGGATATGATTATTTCATTAATCTACCGATTGTTCTTGTGTGTGTGTGCTGGCAAGGAAATAATAAGATAATGGATACCAAGGCCACAATCTGAACTGCACAGTACTCTTCAGCTATCTAACCTGTAATTTTAACGCAACATTTCTCCCTTCACTAACACATATTGCAGTTATATTAAAATTATAGCTGAATTGCACAAAAGTCAGAAAATTCTGAAATGAGGCATTAGGTAAAAATGGCAGTTATTTCTATGTGTATAATTAAAATAAATTTTTACTATTGTAGGAATGCTACAGAAAAAAGGGTGAAGAGGCAAGAAAGAGTCAGTTGAGCATTTGATTTTTCTTGTGCATTGTGACTTACTAATTTCTTTGCAGTGACACTTGTGTGGTTCCTACCATAAGTTGCAAGCACAAGTTGCTACAAAATCATAATTCTGAAGAGGCTGCAGTTTCACAGATGAGAATAGTGCACTTGTTTGGTTTCTGGAGCCTTTATTATCAGAAGAGGTTTGTTAGGTAAATCCTTCCTCCTTTTGTAGGGGCTTAGAGCTGATTTCAATTCACTTTTAGGGCAGATTACATGCTGGCACATGAAGAAGAAACACATGTTTTCATACACAGCCTCATTACACATTGTAGAAATGGAATTGTTGCTGCATTTCAATATGTAGTTGAATAGTAGTGAGGAAGGGATGTGCCTTTGGGAGAACCTTCTCTCTGCCTGTGTCTCTTTCTTTCTCTATTCCATAGGTTTATAATATAGCATAGGTGAAATGTGTGAAGACTGGTTTTAGTGTTCACAGCACAACAGTTGATTCAGACTGTATTAAGAGGAAAAAAATAGACAGAGAAGAATAGAAAAATAAGGAAAAAAGATGACAGGGTAGAATATGTATCCTGGAATTGTAAAAAACAACATCAGGGTCTTTTTTCTCTGTTCCATCCGCCTCCACTGTTTGACAATGTGTTTAAACTAGTTTTAAAAAGACCATTGTAAAAGTATGACATGGAGAAAGCATTAAGAATAAGATATAGGACAAACATTGACAACAATTTATGATCTTTATCTGGGAAGCCAAATGTGAAGGGAAAAAAAAGGGAGTAAATAAGATCTACTTATATAGCAAGAATAGATCTGTCTGCTGAAGACAAAAACACCAGATTTTTCTTGGTCTTATCTAATAAGCGTATCTTATCTGCTTATCTGAGAAACATTTGTTAAGAGTCCAGCAGAGAAAACCGAGGTTAGTATCAGATTTTTTTGTTGAGAGTTAAGTGCTTTTGTTAAGCAAAGATATTTTGCCTCAAGGAAGCCAAGACTTAACCAAAAGTGGAGACTGTGCAGCACTCCTACCATTTCTGTGGTAGTCAAAGCAAATTAGTGCAGTGTAACGAGGAGTAGGAAGGCAGGATGGTGAACCAGAACTGCCGCTTCTGTTTTCTTTCTCTTATTCTTCTCTTGTCTCTTATACTTCTTCCTATATCAGCATGCTTTAGATAAATTGAGCATATTGTACTACAGTCTATCATTTGACAGTAGTCAAATAGTTTTCTATTTCTTTAAATCAGAAACAAGATCTGCCTATGAAAATAATTACATTTGAGTCTTCTTTCAAGCACTCTTTGTTTTTTTCCTTTAAAATGTGCATCTTTGGAACTCAGTTATTGCTGAAGGCAGGCAATGAAGAAAACACAATCTGGTGACAGCTGGTTACACTTCAATTCACATAAAGTGCTCATAATCCTTGCAACAGCAGTGAGAAATATGCATTAAAGAAATGGACTATATTATATGCAGGACTGGTACCTAAGATTGTAGCTGAGATTTCTCCATACTTCCTTTTATTACAATAATTCCTTTTATTTCTCTACTTGCCTATAACTTTGCTCAAATGTAATTATGTGGACTGACACTTGTCACATTAAGCATATACCTCAGCTGGAGTTATTGAGTTGAAATTTTCAGCAACAATACTTTAGCCACTTCCAAAAATAAGATAAGAGGAGGAAATTCGTTCAATGCCATTTTAAAGACATGGCAGCTCCTTTTCAAAATGACTGTATACATATAAAGAAATCCAACTGAGGCTACACTTGTAACCCTTATTTTGGCTTTTTCCAGCTGCTGAGCATTTGAATTTCAACCTTGACATTGTTGTCTAGTACTTCATGTTGGTGATACTATGTAATTTCACAGTGAGTTCCAAAAGCATAGATTTCATCTGCACGTACACAACACAAATTGCAGAGTCCAGTGCTTTTAAAAGGAAACTTGATTTTATTTCTGTAGTTCACATGCTTTCCTTCTTTCCTTCTAATGAACATGAATCTGTCTCTTAATAAATCTCTCTACATTAAAATAAGTTTCTTTTTACTACAATGTAGTGTCTGTGCAACCCTTCCTGATGTTTTGTGTCCCAGTTTTGGCTGGCATCTGTATATTAGATTTTTGCGGAAAGATAAAAAAAAAAAAATAGACTGCAGCTGCTCTTTAAAATATTACATTATCTCTGGAAAGCCTTTTTCTCTTTTCTCTTCTCTTCTCTTCTCTTCTCTTCTCTTCTCTTCTCTTCTCTTCTCTTCTCTTCTCTTCTCTCTCATGTCTGTCTCTTCCATGAGCTTACTAATAATTTTATTTCTTTTTAGGAATACAGAGTTTCACCTGTCATCTTCTCTTGATAAGGCAAATACTACAGAATTTAACACGACCTTTTCTGTGTTTTGTGTGAAGAATACAGGCAAGCCTTTATAGGACAATCTCTCAGATATCAGACAAAAGATCAGATTAAACTACCAAACCTTTTTGGTTAGTCCAAGAATCTCTCTCTGCTCTGACTTTGGACTTAAAAGTGCTTTCTCTGACTACAAGATGGAAAGTGTATACTTATTAGCAGTGCAGATAGTTCAGTGTTAATTGCTACATCTCATACTGATATTGCAATAATTTATTAAAAGTTCTGTGCATATAGTATTGACAGAATATATAGATAAAGATAATCATTAAAGAGTCATAATAATTGAATCTGTTCAAAGTTTGGCTGATCAGGCTCTTCCTAAGCTTGTATCAAAAGATGAGAAAATATTTGTTATTTCATCTTTGGGTCAAAATGAGGCTGAACAGTAGCTGAAGGAGTGTAAAATGTGGAATGCACACCCCTCAGATATTCCCAGTTCTCTATCATTAACTTTGACACCTTGATCTGATGTACTTTTCCTGTATAAAAGGCTGAGGTACTTTTTCAAAAGAGCCATATTTCATGCTATCTATGAAAAACTTTGGCAAAAATAGTTTTGTCTAATATTGCTTGTAATCCCTTACTTTTTGCCAACTAATATATTGAGAAACGCAGAATATAGAGCAAAGTATCAGAGTACGTAAATCCTTGAGAAGATAAAATTCAAGAAAGTTTTCAAGTGGCTTTAAATTCAGGTGTCCAAAATTCATGAATATTGAGAAATGGTCTTTCAGCAGAGCATGTGTGCATGTTAAGAGCTGAAACTCATTTAAAGTGTTTTTGAAGAAAAATATCACGAAGAAAGATATCATCCAAGCTCTTCCCAAAGTTTGTATGATCAGACTATAGAGACAACGCTAAATCTACAAGAATCAATGAGAGCATTACTCCTGGGATTTCACATTAACATTTATTGCCCTATTGGGATTTTTTTTCAGGAAGGGAACAGTAGTGTTTATTATGGAAACAAAATGTGAAAACATGGAGAGATCCAGATACTCTGTCTACAAAGCTATAGCAGTAAGGCACTAAAGTAACTACAGAAGCAAAAAAAATTCTAGATGCAAAATGACATAAAAGCAGAACTGAAAAAGAGGTAATAAAATGAATGGGTTGTAGTTCTGGATTTGAGCATTTCTTTGTTATCATCCTTCTTGCTAAACGCATAATTACCAACCTTACAGACTGAAATGTGTTACTCAAAAAGAGGTGGTGGTTAGCAGCAGCTGAGCAGTTGTGCGTGAATAGAGTTTTAGATATTAATTGACAATTAAAGGCTTTTAAAAAGCTAATTTCCAAATGATGAACTCAGCCTCATGAGGGCTGGAAGGAAAATAGTAAATATTAGAATCAGCCACAAACCACCAACTCTAAACAAACAATTGGCAGCATGTCTGCTTCCAAAAACACCTTATTAGCACCCTGTCTTTAACTCTTCCCTCAAGGAACAAGCTCATAAAGAGCTACAACAAAAATATTAAAACTTGTGTCTGAAACAAGCAAATCTGAAGTATACCTATTTTAAAGGAAAAATAACTGTAAATGTAAAAAGTAGGTTATTCTGTTAAATTTCTTTGCTACCTTATATCCTTGAGCTTAAACTTCATCTGAACAGTCACAAGTTTTTGGGTCATAAGCTGGAAAAAATCCAGCCTAATATTTGGGTGATGACAATGAGTAAAACTGAAAAGAGGGTAACTAGTCCTGCCAGAACAGCTAAGCCCAAAGGAAGACTCTGGCCATCCCAGAATGACCGTAGACTTGCTCTTACAGCATGCAGTCTGTGTTTTGCACTGTTTATGTCACTGATGGTTTTCAGGCTGTGTGAGATAGAGGCCGTGGCTGGTTGTCACTGGAGACCTCAACTAAAGGTGCCTGTGTGAGTGCAGGTGGCTTCAGGAGTGTCCCATAGTAATGCAGTTGAGTTTTTTTCTTCCCAGATAGAAGGAGTGGAGGTAAACAAAGCTGTCCATTGACTAAAAGAAGCCTATGGTAAGTGGGACCTGAATTAAATCCTTCTGATAAGTGCCTAGGTGAGACAAACGCAGATCTGCAAGTCAAGAGCACCCTGAAGGGGAAACAGGCTTTACATGTGTTTCCCTTCACCTGCATAAAGGGGCAGAGTTGAGTATTTAAGGTGCAGCTTCATGTCTTAAACCATTTTGATGAATATTCCACTGTGGCTTTTTTTCTAAGGCCTTAATTACAGCTGGGAATGGCTGTGCTACCCACTGCAGTTTCCCTTAGAACCAAAATCACAGAGCATTACATAAAAAAAAATGCTATGCACTGGTGCTTAAAATTGAATGTCATTTTTACTTACAGACACCAGCACATGTTGAGCAGGAAAAAAAAAAATAAAAAATGTACCAGGATGGATAAGTATGGTAGGAATAGGAAAGAAATGTGAAAGATGCTCACCCTTCCTCACCTCTGTTGTTCCAAAATCCAGTCCCTGCTTATGCTCTTTCATTCACACTCCCATTTGATTCCCCACTTCCATTTTCTGTTTAAATTCAGATTCCAACTCCTTTCTGTTAAGGTTCTGTTTTCTACCTGCCCACTATGTTCTACTCTTTCCTACTTGTTCCTAATGAGGAAAATAATAGAAGACATGCAAACTACAGAGGACGCTTCACAATTCTGCATCTCTTCTGCTTAAATTATAGCCTCATTGATTTTTCTCTCACCGTAGAGTACCCCAGAGTCTTATAATGTTCATCCCATATAACATTTATGGAAAGGTACTTGTTTCCTATTTGGAAAGGGAGAGAGAGAATCATATTTTTTTTTTTTTTTTCAGTTATTGGTGGTATTAGAGAGAGCTGCTCACATGACCCTGGAAATAGAAGACTTCTATAACAACATCGAGTCAGGAGCAGGGAGAAAGTACTTCAGTGTTCCTGTATTGTCCCCTGCATACTTTGTCGAGTTGCCATCTTCACAGTTGCAGAGAAATCATATTAAAAGGAGATGATTTGGTATGAAGGAGAGCCTTGTCCCTTAGGATATGGATTAAGATCACCAATTTATTTCTATGCTGGGAATTCAACAAATCTCAGAATCAGTTTGTAATGTTTTAGTCTTATCTGAACTTTCCTGTGCCACCTGGTCATCATCCCAGTCTCTGCAGAATACACTTCATTTAAATTTCATACATTTTTGTCTTACTGCAGACTTTCATTAACTTACTCTTTATCTGCCCTGAAGTGTGTAATGATAATATATATGGCTCTTTTCATTTTCAAAGCATTTTACAAACATTAACTAATTAATGGAGAAGGCAGAGCATCACATAATAATTTTTTCAATCTATTGGTGAACTGGTATAGACAGATAATATGATTTGTTCACTACTTGAGTAGTTCAGAGTTGGACTTTAATTTAGAGTACTGGCTAATTCTATGATCACTGGTGATAACAGAGAGAAAAAAAAGATCAGTTTATGTTTCTCCTATACGAGGCACCTCTTTTCAATTGAATTCATGTTTCAATACTTCATTTAAAACTAGAATGGGGTGCCGGTAGCACAATATACTAATTTTCACAGAAATGAAGAAATTAAGATCCACACACTTATTTTCAAATCAACAGAATCTATGGATTTGTCCTATCAGCTGAAGAAATAATTTCATGCGATTTTGGAGGGTACTTTTGTGCAATTTCATGCTCTACAAAAAATCCATTTGGATACAAAAACTATGACGCTTTCTGCAATCATCTCAGTTATTGGTTGATAATAATGATTTAGCCTAAGGTTTTCCATCTTTTCTTCCATCGACCACCTACCATCATTTTCTGCTTAGGAGTGAGAGAAACTGCCGATTTATAACCAAAGATAGACACACACGATGAAAGTAAACTAGACTGGAGGAAAAAAATGTGTTGGTGCTGTGGTGCAGCAACAAAAGAGAGGTCTCTAAACTTCCCTTTCAAAATATTCTCTGATTGGTGATACTGTAGGAGGAAGAATGAAAGAAGATTATCAAGCTGTGTTTCTTGTGGTGGATGTATTTATACACATTCAGGAAAAAATGAAGGACGTGGGAGACCAGCACTGAAATGTGCAACTTCTTGTCTCCCAGAGTTAGGGCATGTCTGTGCTAGTTAACTAAGATGAAATGGTGCAAGGGCTGGATAGTGGTGAAGTCTTGTTTTCTGTCCAGAGGTAATTCTATTGGGAATACTTTTTCAACCTTTTCAAATATTTCTGCAGAACAGCCAATGTTTTAATAGATCGTGGAAAAGAGATTAGTTGTTCTGATAGCATAAAAATAGTACTAAGGAACTACTTACTAAGTCTTTAGAAAAGCCAAACCTCAAAACCACATTTGGATTGAATTAATATGTGGGTTCCTGTTACTCATGACTGCTGGCAACTTCTGACAGAGCGTCTGAATTCCTGAAACATTCGGGAAGTTGGCACAAATTATTATTTACACGAATGGTATTACTGGAGGAATGCTTTTCAGAGAGTGGCACTAGTTATGGGCAATATGAGATGCTGCTTGGGACAGCAAGTGGATCAGAGACACACAACGTGCTTTGCCTGATACAGAGGACTGGAAAGCCCAGATCAGGGTTTGTGGGATGGCAGCTAACACTACGGAAGGTATTTCTCCCAGAGGTAATAGTTGCCTGTCCTAGTCCACTCATCTCCTTCTTTAGCCACCCCAGCAAGTATGTCTTTCAGGGACCTTGTTCACATTTTTCTTTCTCAGGTCTATCCCACCTCCTCTTCCTTCCCTTTCTGTGAACAGAGCAACTTAGTTCTGGGCTTCATCTGTAGGGCCGCAAAACCCCATCTTGCTAACAGGACCACAAAATTTTGAGCCAGCCTGATTATTCATAATCAGCCAGGTTTTGTTTTTTCTCTACTGCATACCTGAAGCAGTAGATTTCAGTATTCTTGGCAGTAAATCCACCATATCATCAGAAGACTCTAGCTGCAGGCCAAAACTGATGTTATAAAGAAATCTTTCTACTATCTCAGAATTATTGTTTTAATGAAAAGAAGTTTGAAACAATAGCAATCTTGAGTCAAAGAGATTATTTTCAAAAGTTACCCAGAAAATTTCTCCAATTTCTATTTAATACAGACAGAAAAAGCTGGGGGGGGGGGGGGGGAAAGGAGGTTGAGTGGAAGAAGCTTCTTTAATTTAATTCTTGATTCCTTTGCAAATTATTTTGCCAACAAGTTCATGCATATTAATTGTATTTCTAATAAAAATACTTGGAAACACACCTGTTTTCATGGCAAAGTATAGATTGGGCTTGCAAAACTAATATAAATAATTTAATAATTGTTGGCTCAACCATTATGATAGAATATGTATTGCTGGAGGAGCAAGTGCTGTCACACAATTTTTTTGCTGATATCAGGCTGTGCAAGACACAGAGTAGCTGCGGGTTGGTGGTGGTGGGGATCCCTAGATTAAAGTAACCTGTGTGAAGGCAGGTGACAGTGGAAACATCCCATAAAATCAAAACAGAGTAATTTTCTCCCAGGGGGAAGGTCTAACCCTAATACAAATGTTCAGAAAAGTCCCCTAGTTTATGTATGCAAAGACTTGCCAGGTGTGTTTGCTAGCGGTTTCACAGGCTTTTTACATGAGAACAGAGTCTTTTAAATATGTCATCAGTATTGATTCAGTTAGCACCTGACTTCTTTTATTGGCAAAATGGCCCACACTATGCCACAGACAGGAGGCAGTTGGTCAAAATCTGAGCCTAGGCAAAATTCAGATGACGGGAAGTAGATAGTGCAGCTAGAGTTTGTTCTGACATGTACATCTGATTTTTGGTGGCATGGTATGATTCGAATTTTGCAAACCATGCTTTGTTTTGTTATTTAAAAGGAAATCTGAAGTAAAATACTTAAATTAGCATTCACTGTTTATTTCTGCTTCATTAGTCTAAGTGTTTATTCAGTACCACAATTTAATCTTCACTGAGCTTGTAATGCATCTTGTGTAGAATTGCCAGAACTATAATATAACATTAGCAAATCTAATGCTAAATGGTGCTCATTAATGGTTGAAATTATAGTTTAGATCCTGCAAGTATAAAAGCATCATGAGATCTTTTGCACTTGGATATGGAGTTTGGAATTCATATTAATGTTGACGAAATGTACGCTTGGGGATCTGGGACAAAATATGCACCATGAAAACAGAATGTCTCATAGCTGTGCTTCGGCACAATGCATAGTGCTGAAATGATCCCCGCCTGTTGCAAGCCTTACTCAAGGCACAGTAATTATAGTAATTAATGGCATTGTAAAGCTCTACTTATTTTTAGTAGGTGTAATTGCCAAGGATGTTTCTTTTTAAAATGCTTTGAACTGCTTATTCTGCCAGTAAGCACAGAGGCTGTCAGATATTTTTTTTCTAATTGAGAAAAACAAATCAGTCATCAAAGTCAAAATTCTTAGGAACAGCAGAGCAGTAGTTCATGCTGAGAAGGGACCTGTTCCCTTAGGAGTGACATTGATTGATTTTTAATGTGTCTGCTCATGAACTAAGATACTGTTTTAACACCTGAACAAGGCTGTGACAAGCGTTTGTGACAAGTGGTGTACAAAGCTTACCCCATCACCTAGGTTCAGCTCAGACTGTGCTTACAGGGATAATCTGAGCTTCCCAAAGATCAGTCCCTGACAGGTAAGCATCCTGTTTTCTTTGTGGCAGGCTTCAGAAATGTACTGCAAGATACTCTTACCATTTCTTCTGCAGCTTAATGGGTATAATTGAATAAATACAAGAATAAAGGAAACATCTAGGTATGAGATGGTGACTTTTAGTTGAAGAAATGAACTTCAACTCTGCAGAATCAAGCAGAAGCATCATGATTTTCTGTAACTAAATGACTAAGTATCACACAGAGAAAAAAGTATAACCAGCTAAGTGATGAATATATGAAATTAATTACAACATATAGCGCAAAACCTGGGAGGCTTATAAGGAGAAACAGTGAATAAATCTGAAAAATACAAAAAACCCTCTCCTGTGTAGTTACAAAAAACTGATTTTGAAAGATAAAAAACAAGGTCAGAATGCAACAAAACATTAGTTAAATAGTATAGATATTGACTAAGGAAAGTAGCTATTAAAAACAAATTAAAATGGAAACAGTAGAATCCTAGTGATACATCCTTCTGGTATCTGGATCTGCCATAGTATTATCTCCTTCAATAGAACTGGTGGGGTTAGTGAGTGGCAAGGCCAACAGTGTTTCAATGCACAGAAAATCGAGGTTCAAAACACCCGAATGCAGCCTACCAATTATTGACATTTGAAGTCTGTCATCTATAGCAGGGTACGTGTGGCATCAATGCATTTTTTGCAGATACTGAAGACTGAGTCCTCAGCATGGATTCAAATCGCCGTAAGCTTACTGACTTGCATGAAGCTGGCCTGTCCCAGCTAGCTGAGAACTCAGCTTTTAATAAGGGAATTTAGTTAAGAACTGAATGATTAAATTACTGCATACGATATAAAAAGTTTAGCACCCCACTGATTTTATACCAGAGTAATTCATCTGGCTTCAGACAGAAATTACTCAGAATTTTTCATGCAAATACAACTAGTCAAAAGAAGAACTGTTATATGGTGGGGAAGATACCAGGCTGCAGGGCATAGCCAGTGACGCAGACTGGTTTTAACTGGAAAAGTTTAAGGGGGACGCAGAGTAGCCATTGAGAAAGAAACCACAAAATTCCCAGTGAATAGACAACAAAATTATTCTGGGGAATATGCAGTTACTGGCTTAGGCTTCCTCTCATGTTTGTTTGGGCTTTTTAATGGGTTATACACAAAGAATGGGCAAGTCCATCTAGAGAGGTAGATTAGGATGTAGCATGGAGCAGATGAGAAATTTAGCTGTTTGTGCTGTCAGAAAAGCCAGCCTTCACTAGCTGCGGATCTGTGTGAATGCAGAGATTTGCTACATGATACTCAGCAGATGACAGCTGTCAGAGAAGAAGAACTGACTACTGCAAATGAAGTCATTAGATTTGTTCAATCCAGTCACCTCTGACACTATTCTCTGCAAGTTTTACCAAATATTCATTGACACAGTGGCATACATACTCAGCTGTGCAGGGAAGAATTCCAAGCATTTATTTTCAGTGTGCCCTGAGTCTGAAGGTACTTTTTTTCATTGCTTGTTTTTTGTTTTGGGGTTTGTGTTTGGGGGATTTCTCTGTGTGTGCGCGCGTTTGGTTTTGTTCCTCAGTGGAAAAGATCAGTCTCGGCTAATCTAGATGTTAATATATGTGAAGAGTTAGTCATGAAACATCCTAGGATCCTTTTTGTTCTGCTTTACCTCTGATTTACTACACATCTTACTGGAAACCCAAGCACAAATAATGAGGAGGCAAATGCCAATCTCGCTTGTGTCAGTATTTCCACTTTCTGATGATTTCTCAAGCGGGACTTTCTGTGGTTCTGTTTGCAGTTCAAATAAAAACAGGAGGAAATAATGCAAGTACACCAAGGTGCTAGAAGCTATGGTCAACAAATAAGGACTCAGCATGTTGCATTTTAATGAGGTGTTTATTGAGAGTAGGACGAAAGTAAATGGAGAGCTCAGAGAGGGAGCTTGTTGGACTGTTGGAAACCAGAACCATCTAAATACTGGGCTCTATAGTACAAAATAAGGACATATTCTAGTTTTTCCTAGTTCAGGCTGTGTTACAGTTATATTGGTTGGAACATTTGTAATTGATTTACTAAAACCTATCGCTTCGAGTTCAAAAAACAGATGGATATTATTTAATTACTGAAGCAAGACCACTTGCATATTTACGTATAGAAAATGAAGGAAATAAGATATTCATTCTGACCATGTCCCATGCCATAATCCTCCAGTTACTAAAAATTTGTCTAGTGCTGTGTTCCTGAATCACATCACAAAACACTGAAGTAATTTCATAGCTTTTTCTTTTCCTCCTGAAAGATTGGCAATACTATCCTTACATATTTCAAGTGTTTCAACCAAGAAGAAAGTTATATGAAAGGCTTTCAAAAGTACTACTTTATCTCCATATTCATTACCCAGGCTTGAAAGCAAACCCTTTTTTGGCTGCCTCACAGAAAAGAATATTTAAAGGCATGCCTTTGATTTCCTACTTTAAATAGAAAACAAAAGCACTGTTTTTAGAAGCTATATCACTTTTTACTCTGATACTTCATTAAGCTCACTAGAGACTTGTGTCTGTCTCAATGTTCAAAGCACTACAAGAGGGTTAGTTTTGTAATTCCTTTTTGACTGAATCCCTTATTCCCTGCTTGTATATGTAGTAAAGCTGAAATGTCAGTCCTGTGGTAGCTAGGAATATACTTGTGGGTTTTTTCCTGCAAAACTAGTGTGCACGTAGATAATGGGTGTATTTTTGAAGTACCCTAAATCTGTGTCTGTAACTTGAAGTGAAACATTGATTTTTTTTGCATAGGGTAGTTATTTTTACCAAAGTGTAACTATCTTCTACACCTGCTCATTTAGCAAGAAAACTGACCCATAGACTGTGCAGCTGTCAAAAGTTTGCATGAGTGGGCACTTACCTTATGATTAGATTAAGCAGAATCCCCAAGTGGCGGAAAGGCAGTGCGCTATTTTACTGTCACGATCTCCAGGGCTATAATACCCTGAAGAAGAAAATGTAGCCAAAATAAGCATTGCGACCTTTGCAGAATTATTGTTAGCCCTTACTAACTGACTAGAGAAATTCAAATGTCTTCTTTTTATAGGAGAGCCAAGCTGTCCACCTGCTTGACCATTAATTAGGGGCAGCTCAAGATGCAATGTGTTGTTAGAATCAACTTTATTGCTTTGTTCTTTCCCAAGCATGAACAGGTCAAAACCCAAATAGTTGCAGCCCGAACAAAAGTGCCAGAATGCCACTGGATGGGCTGTGTTTTGTGCAAGCCCATCCTAGCAGGAAGGCATCCAAGTCCTGCAGCATTTACAGCCCAGGTGGCTACTCAGTATGGTTTGGCTCTCTGACACCACGTCTCTCAAATGTAGCACCTAAATTTCCTTCAGTTCCACTCAAAATTGCTCAACTCAAGGGCAATGCTCCCTTGTATCACTACATAAGTTTGTGAACTAGAGGCTTGATAACACTAGCTCTGAGGTTCTTTTTTGTTCAGTCCAGATGAAACCAATTGTTTTATAGAGAAATGTAATATGGTTCAATAGACATTACTCTAAATGCCTGTGGAACTTAAAAGAAT
This sequence comes from Cuculus canorus, assembly GCF_017976375.1. Lineage (NCBI taxonomy): Eukaryota > Metazoa > Chordata > Aves > Cuculiformes > Cuculidae > Cuculus > Cuculus canorus. The sequence continues at coordinate 115,572,479 of NC_071401.1, read as the reverse complement.
AGAGAAAAATATTCTTATTCATAATGATTTTTAATGCACCTGTAGAAATCTCTTGCCAAAATATTATTCCCTGTTGAATTTCACCAGATATTTTGGGGAAGCTATTTTGAAGTTGCTGTTTTCTACAAAAACTTACAGCAACTCGGTAGTAACCATAAAGGTAAGTATGAACAAATGAAAGGATATGGTTAATTATGCCAGCAGGAAAGCCAGGCAAAATGAAAAATGGTGCATTCATCACTTTCTCTCCTACACTGTTCCTGCAGCTAACTCATTCAGGCTTTACTCTGCAATCCACCTCTCATAACAGGTGCATCTAAATGTATCATGGTGTTAAGACTCAATGTGGAAACAAATTGTTCCGTTCTCTGAACAGTCAATAGTTTACACCATTTGAACAGCTTTCTTCTTATGTACTTTTTATAATATGAAATTTCAGGATTCAAAAGGTAGGCAACCCCAAGCTTTGATATAATACATGACAACCACAGGTATTCTGAACATTGGACTTTTGGTATCCATTTGGATTAAAATCTATTAATTTTTCTACATCATACTCACCTACAACATGCAAAAACTTGGCATGCCAGGTTCTGATTCAGGGAAGAAAGGATTGTCCAGTAATAGATTTCACCCTTCAAAAACAAAAAAAATAAAAATCCTGAAACACAGTAAAATAATAATTACATGGAAGTGATGTGTAAATGATAATGTCTGATTGAATACCTCCTTAACTGGAGATTCTACTACTATGGTAACAGACAAAAAGCCTAATATATTCTGACTAATCAGGATTGATGTTAATTAAAGAAGAGTTCAAGATAATGACTCCTCATTACTATGTGATAGCTAGAAATAGATTGTTCTACCTCTAGGTAAAATAAGCAATTAGATAACTTCTGGTTTTATGGACTTTCTTTTTTAAGAAGTCTTATCTCATTCTCTGTTTTTTTTCTGTTGTCAAAATATTAATATGTAGATGTCTGATTTTTATTGCTGCTCATCTAGATGCACTTTTTTTGTAGTTCTCAGACTGCATTATTCTTTCACTTCAATTGAATTACTCTTTTCCTGTTGCTATCAGCTTACTGGTTAAGAAAAACCCTGAAAATTGAGACTGAATATAAAGTCTTGGGTTATATGCTGGAAAATACAGACCGTGTGAAGCAAGGGCAGAGTTAAGTCTTTCAGCAAAGTGGTAGACTTTCGTTTAGAAAAGGGAAAATCCCTTCAATTTTGTCTTCCTAGTCATTTGACTGCTGTGGTAGGAGAATACTTCAACAGTATAACGCCCGTCTGGAAGGTGTTTAATGTTTCTGCAGATAATAAAAGCAAGAAGACAAAAGAACTCTGAAAAATCATTTGCTTTCCAATCCTTTCCTAAAACCACCATGAGTGGTTGTTTCAGCATCATCACTTGCATTTCTCATATATGAGGGTATAAGGAAACCAACAGCAACTCCAAATCCTAGGTGCTTAAGGCCTGGCCCCATCAGGTTTCTTTTGTAAGGAAAAGAGGCTTCATTCCAATTAGACTGGTTCCACCAGATTCCTTTCTTTGTTGTGTTTTTCCTGTCCTGGACACTATATTTTTTTTAAGTTCAAGAAATATAGGCTTTAAAAATGCAGAGTGTATCATCGAGAACTTGTAATCATCCTTAATAATCAAAGGACTCATTGACTTAAATTCTGCCTTTCTACGTGCTATTCATCAGAGTGATTACCCAGGACTGCCACTGATACAAGGGCAGACCTGGAGTCACTCTCTGTGGAATTAAGCTGTTGTGCTTTTGAAATGTTTTTAAATGGTGTTTTGGTGTAACAAATACTTTCTGTAACTGTGCGCACTCAGAGCTGTGCAGAACCAAATAAAAGTGAAAACTCATTGGATTGGAGTTCTTATTGAAAACCAGGCTTACAAATCTTTGGGCAAATCCATTTCAAGACTCGAACAGGCAGGATGTACTTTTGAGAGAAACTGAGCTGAATTTTCAATAAATTACAGCTTCATGATAGAGGATTTCTTGTAATTAAATTGTTAGTGTTACCAGGACACTATTCATTCTATCAGAAAGCAGCATGATCAGTAGGACCAGGAAAGTGATTGTGTCCCTGTACTCAGCATTGGCAAGGCCACACCTCGAATCCTGTTTCCAGTTTTGGGCCCCTAACTACAAGAAAGACATTGAAATGCTGGAGCATGTCCAGAGAAGGGTAACAAAGATAGGGAAGGGGCTGGAGAACAAGTCTTATGAGGAGCAGCTGAAGGAACTGGAGTTGTTTAGCCTAGAGAAAAAGAGGCTGAGAGGAGACCTTAGCACTCTCTACAACTACCTAAAAGGAGGCTGTAGAGAGGTGGATGTTTGTCTCTTCTCCCAAGTACTAGGTGATAGGACAAGAGGGAATGGCCTCAAGTTGCACTAGGGGAGGTTCAAATAAGACATCAGGACTGAATGATCTCGAAGGTCTTTTCCAAACAAGTGATTCTATGATTCTATGATTATTATGCTGAATACAGTGACTTTGCTTAAAACTTCCTTTGAAATCTGAGATTTATTGAAATCCAGAAATTTCAAGTGATACTTAAGGTGCACAGATACATGTGGAATAAAGCAAAGGATTGTCTGTTGCATTGCACAAGAAAAACAAAAACACTGAGCATAAAGACAAGAAGATGGCATACATAAATTGCGAGGGAACGGACTGATGAGTTTACCTATTCCTACCTGTTTATATTTACATAGTGCTGTTCCCTACAGTAGGCCCTTCACTGGTTTTTTTTGCCTTGCTCTGGGTTCCCCTAGAAAACTCAAATAAGCAGGCTCTTGTGAAGCCCATATAATCTATTATAAATGGTTGGAGAGAAATTGGTTTATAAACCATTAATTTGTTTAAGAATGGAATGAAGTGAAATGGAGCATCAAAACATTAATGGAAATGTAGTTTGTATTAACTGTAGAATTGTAGCAAAATATCTTTGAATATAGTATATAGATTTGGAACAGAAGCCCTTGCAGATGAAAGGGGAGATATGTTTATGTTATCTGTAAGGATAGAGTAAGAAAATATTTGCATCAAAGAAATTAATGAATTTACATTACATGACTGGATTCATGGTGTTCCATGACACAAGTGCTTGAAACTGAGTAGTAAACATTGTTCCCTAACAGCAGAATTTGTTGCTACCTGAAATAAATGGAAAATGTTCACTAACTGCTATCAGTAGAAGGCCAATGGCACACAGCTGAGACATTAATCACACATGAATTCTCCTGCCAGATCTTTATAACATTTTACAAAATTGGGCCAAGCCATATAGGTGTCAACAAGACCCTTTCAAACTAACCTCTGTGTTGCTTTTTAATAAGGATATATGTGTAGACCATTCTAAATTGGATGTTGTGATTGCTCTTTGAGTTTTGCAACTTTAACTCATTTAAAGAAAGCAAAAACTAGTGTGTGGGAGATATTTAGTGACATTCAGGGATTCCCAGAGCACTTGAGAAGCCTGAAAATAGTTTAATTAACCTTATATCACACTGGTTTTCCTCTTGAGCTCCTAGGGAATGTATAGTTAACATCTGTGTTCATCCTGGAATGTTTAAGGACCCTGTCTAGGAAATCCTTGGCTTACTGTCAGATTTCTGTTTTATGATGCAAATTATTGTCATAGACTAAAGATCTAATGGACGTCTTTTCAGCTTTCACCAATATATAGTACCAAGGAACATTTATCATCTTTGATGAGGGAGGGGGCAAGTATAAATGTTAGGTTACAGTCATTACTTAACTGACAGAAAAATAATTAATGCCATAGACTGTACTGAGAGAACTTTAAAACAAACAAAAATAATTGGCTTTAATGAAGAAGCTGAAACAAGAGAAGCATACTTAGCAAAAAGGTGAATTAAGGTGCTGTTGGAAAGCTCATTAGTGAAAGAGTCAGGCAATAAAATGGAAACAACAATCCACTAATAATTTGCTTAAGTTAATTAGGTAAAAGATTATCTTCAATGTATTCATTCATTGAAAGAACAAGCAACATAGACCAAATTCAACATAGTCTGTTTCATTTATATTATGCTCTTATAATTCCAGATCAGGCTTTTCAGCAGACAAGAGAAATAAGCACCCTACTGCTTCTGTGTTATTACTCCACACAAGACACAGAATATTGATAAGGGCACAATGCCTTGTAAGTGCCGAGGAAGGAACTATGACTTCTTCGTCTGAAGTACACTGAGTTAGAAGTGATTCATCCCAGTGACTGGGGGTAATCCCAGCAGTATGTAACCAGTAAGAAAATGAGGATAACTCAACTGAGCCATGATTTCCAAGGAGTTGCCTGCAGTCTGATTTACTGTATGGGATTGTTCCTGGATAAATGTCCTCAGTGATGGCTTCACACTCAGACCTGTCATGCCATTCTGTCCAACCATGGGGTTTTAGGTTATTTTTCCAAAGTTTAAGAGCTTAGTAACTTTTTTATTTTTTCATCAGCTTTATCTTCTTTTTTTTCCCCAGTCATTTTCAGGTATAAGGAATAATTTATCTCCCTTCTTTCTTGTGATCTTCCACCTCATGCGAACCAAGCAGAAATGGAACTACCATATTTTAAATAGAAAGGTTTCAATGGAGGTTCATGGGGCTGGTCTTTTTTTTTTTAAATTCACTTATCTCAGTTGCAGTCTCCTAGAAACAAGTATATTCTTCACAACATTTTCACAAACAAACCTTACAATTTACATTTTCACATTATTTATTCCAAGTATTTCTTTGATACTCCTGTAGACACTGTTGAAAGCACTGCTAGCAACCCTGGGCAGTAGCGTAGGCCACAGCTGAACAGCACCATAAAGGATTGTAAATGAATTCTGATGCTGGTCTTACAAACCAAGAAATAGAACAGAGCCATAGCCCTCATCTCTGCTTTATCTTTCAGCATGACAAAAAGACTTAACAGAACTGAAAGCAGTTAATGAAAGCAGTATAAAATCAAATCTACTGTAGTTTGTGGTCTGCCAAATACGCAGTAATATGCAGTAATATGCTTGCCAAAATCAACAGTAACTACTGGGAACTGGCCAAGAAGCATACTACCTTTGAAGGACTTGAGGGTCATAGGTACAAAAGGAACAAAACCAAAATGTTTTATTACAGGGAAAATGTAATAATGGAAAGAAAAGCAGTAGGACTTTGGTTGTGATGTTTACCTATGGGTTTTTTTAATGTAGTTATTGGAATGGGAGTCAGGCAAATATCTCTGTTATCGCTGAGGTGATCTCAGGCAAAACATATGGAGTTTTGGTGTTCCTACCTGTAAATCTGAGAAACACCTGGAAATTCACAAGGGAGAGATGTTATATGTAACATCTAGGTCATGCTGTTCAAAAGGGCTCTATCTATAGGAAGTATATGATTCTTCACTCATTGACCCAGCTCCTTCTGAGATTAAAGAATAAACTAAAACCAGAAGCTCAGATTTTGGTTCCTCAGAATTGTAAGGGTCAGGAAGCTTTATATTTGAATGTGTAACTGCATTCAGAGCTGCAAGGAACATAAAGGAAAAAGAAATCCTTTGAATTGACAAGTAATAGAGATGTCATATGGCTGTGATTTTGGCCTGCTGTTTAAGATATGCAGAGTGCACAGAGTGATATCTACTCCTTTAGGAAATAGCTGTCAAATTGAGAAGAAGGTATTCTACGACTGTATGATGGAAAGATTTCACATGGCACATTTCACAAATTTCTCTCTACTTCTTCAGTTTAGTTTTGACCATCTTCAACAACTTTGAGCTTTTAGAGAAACTATGAAGATGTTTTGAATTGTTGATACTTCATTTCTCTGTCAAAACCTTGCAGCATTAAGTAGGTTTAGCTCCACAGAGTTCTTCCCATCTACTTCTCTCTTGCATTTTCCAACTACCAAAGCTCAGGGGCAAGGGCTGACCAGCTATTGCTGTCAAGTGTCTCCTATTAAGAGGATCCACCGCCGTGCTACAAAGATGAGGGAAATCAAAATACAGGAGCTGGTAGCTGCCTGCATCAGAGTCGTGCATTATACCATACCTTGCTCTATTCCTGTGAGCTGCTTCTCTAGGCAGCAACTAATGGCTAACTGTGGCTGTAAGACACTGGAAGTGCTTATCACAAACATGTTTTCCAAACCTTCGTCAGGCAGGGGGAGTGTACAATATGTAGCAGAGAAGTGCTGCTGTGTCGCACTGAGGTGCTGCAGCAAGACAAGTCAGCTGCCTTTAGTTCACTAAATCTGAAAGAAAATAAAGTGACTGTGGTGCTGATGAGAGTCCAGTGTGCAGAAATCTCCATGGGAAGTTTATAAAGAGCGGTGAGGGTTGGGTTATGGGTTTGCTGCCATTGCTGAAGTTATCAGCAATCCCAATCTTAGTCTCTGGGTGTAGTTTGGGGTGTCAGCAGTCCATTTATTCAGCTGAATTGAACTACTGAAGCAGTCAAGATGTGACAGTTTGCTTTGGCTGATGATACGGACTGGGATACCACTTTCAACACCAAAGGGGAACTCAGTCTGCTGATGAAGCGCTGTTAGCATGTCTTGGTGTTTGTAAGGTTCATTTCATAATGTCACTTAGAGGGACAGCAAGGGAAAAAGTAGACACCGAAAAGTAGCGACTTTTGGCAGAGGGCCAGAAGCAGCCATTCCACTGCCATATCCGTTAAAAGAAAAGGGGAAAAAAAACCATCTGTGGCAGCTAAATTGTTCTAATCAAGTCAGCAGATGAAAGCAAAAAGATCAGAAGAAAAGAAACACAAAACATAGAAAAAATGAAACTGGAGAAGTTTAAACATGCTTTTTATTTCTGGAAGTTTGCAATGGAATAGGAGGTAGAGAAAAACATTTTATTAAAAAAATATGAACAGTTGAGGCTGTTTCCTCCTTGTGTGAAGAAATCACTCACAGAAGGAAGCCAGGGTTGTAGCACAGTATATCCCTCCGCACTTCCAGCTGTGAAAGAGAGATCCCATCATAAGGGAGACCAGGGCATGGTTGATGCTGGAAAATCTCCAGGGAGGAGCCATGGTTTCCGACAGTTCTGTCTCTTTTGCCTTTAGGGTGACACTTTTAAAAAATGAGCTTCCAACTACTTTTTGCAAATGACTTTATGGCACATTTCACAAACGTGTTGATCCTTGTGTCCTGGCAAAATTCCAGCCTGGGTAATTGCATCTGCATTGGGTAATTACATCTGCATAAGCTCAGCTAGAGATATCATCCAGAGCACGGGATAAATCCTGCACGCAAGCTGCTGACCTCAACTTCAAAAAGCGACCTGGAAGTTTGTGTATTGTTAAACGGTACTGCAATTTTTAACCGAGGGTGATAAAATCGTGGTGACTGTGTTGCTGCCTGCTTATAGTGTGCTAATCAGTTGAAGTTTACAGAGTACTTTTACATCGCTCAGGGTAAAAAGAGTTGCATGAATGTATGCTACTTCACAATGAAAAGAGTACAGTGCATATATTAGCGTAAGTAAAGAAAAGAGAAGTAGAAAAGGTTAAAGCTGTAGAAGAGAGAGAGTCTGAAAGAAAAATGGCAAGTAAGAAAAATTTATTACACACATTCAATGTCACATCTAAACTAGCACAAATAGTCTATGATATTATTATTACAAGAAAATATAAAAAATTGACTGAAAGCTCACATAAAATTTAGTTTTCCTGTTTTATTTTAAAGCTATTAATATACTACTATTCATTGCACTTAAAATACAGAACTTTACAGAAAATTGCAGAACTTTGCTTGCTATTATTCAAATACAAGTAATGCTTGATGGTGGTCGTGAAGTTCCAGTACTTATCCTCATATAAGCTGATATTTGAATACACAAGACCTACTGAAGTTCAGTCTAGCTGACACTGAGATTTTTCTCAGTATTTGTAAATATACCAAGCTTGTGAACGCATTCATTCACATTACTGTAGAATCACCAGGTTGGAAAGGACCCACCGGATCATTGAGTCCATCCATTCCTAACACTCCCTAAATCATGTTCCTAAGCACTTCATCCACCCATTCCTTAAACACCTCCAGGGAAGGGGACTCGACTACCTCCCTGGGCAGCCTCTGCCAGTGCCCGATGACTCTTTCCATGAAAAATTTTTTTCTGCTATCCAGCCTGAACCTCCCCTTGAGAAGCTTCAGGCCATTCCACCTTGTTCTGTCCTCTGTCACTTGGGAGAAGAGGCCAGCTTCCTCCTCTCCACAACCTCCTTTCAGGTAGTTGTAGAGAGCAATAAGGTCTCCCCTCAGCCTCTTCTTCTCCGGGCTAAACAACCCCAGCTCTCTCAGCCGCTCCTCATAAGACTTGTTCTCCAGCCCCTTCACCAGCTTCGTTGCTCTTCTCTGGACACGCTCCAGAGCCTCAACATCCTTCTTGTGGAGAGGGGCCCAGAACTGAACACAGTATTCAAGGTAATGCGCTTATTTATGAAACCCTGGGAGTTTGTTTATAAATAGCTAATTTTATATTCACAACTGATGATATCAATAGAATAGATACATTTTGACCAGTAGAACCAGTACTGCTCTGATCACTGTACATTTAATTCATGACATGCTAATGCATAATTGTGTTAGTAAAGGGAGCTTAGGGAACATAGACGTAATGAAATATGAAATATTATTTTAAAAAAAATCATTGTGTATTGTATAAGACAATCTTTTTGGGAGAATTACAGAAGAACAGGACTGTGGAAAGAGAATAACAGTAAAACACTTTTTTGATACATAGCTCTTTATCATTTACTGCAATATCAGAACCAGAGATCTCCTCTTGTGATTAAATAAATCCAAATAAAAAAAGCTTCTGAATATTTGAGTTATTTACTCGTAATTCATTTAAGTCTAAACTCCTGGCTGCACCTGGTTCCAGAGAATGGAATTGGCCACCCAGAACAGTCCCATGTTTTCTCTTATGGTGGCTTTAGCCACTAATCTCTTCTTTAAAAGAAAGAAGGGGCAGAACAACTGCTATTTATCCCCTTTTATCATTGTGCTATAAAATGTAAGTGATGAACATTGTTGTTTTCCATGACTACAATTAATCATATTCAGAGCATCCCTAATGTCATCAGGTGGATAAAGATCTGCTTTGCGGATTCTGTTCTGCCACACTGGCCAGAAGCAGCTTCTGAGTTGGTTAGCATTGCCAAGACCGAGGAAACCTCCGAGATGTGTGATAGGAGATCTTTGGATGCCCTGAAATAGTCATGCAGGACTGTATACACATGGGAACATCAACTACCCAAACTCTTTTGAAGATCTAGTATTCAGAATATTTTTTATCTCCGTCTAATTAGTCATCAGTCCATGCTATAGATCATAAATAATGGAAATACAGAAAGGATCCTGGTGCAATAAGTTCAGCAGTGCTTAAATAAGATTAAGCCCTTGATACAGTATACATAGTCATAGACCCACATGTATTCTGCTTAATAGTAAATAATAAGGGAGTACAGTCTCTCTAGTCAATGAAGAATGTTAAATAGGCACTCTCAAAGATAAATTATGCCTTGGTGAGACTCAGTCATGGTCCAGAGGTGCCGATGGCCATGGTCAGTAAGTGATTACCTGTGGTGGTTATATACTTTAAGCACCTCAGTTAGGTGAGCCTTTTAAACCACAGTTTTAAAGACAGAAGGAAGAATTACGTTAAGTCAGTGGACCTCCAGCACAATATAAGCCATAGAATTTCACCAAACATCATTGCTTGTGTGCCAAGCCTTCTGCTTGAACTGGTGCATATCTCTTAAAAAGATCAGCTGGAGAAACTGCCTCTTTAAAACCAGGATGTTCGGTTTTATTATTATAGTTCCAACATATTTCCTAAAATTGTTGAAATGCCAGATGCCACTTCAGTGAACTCCAGATGGCGGAACTTTAATCAGCAGTGAGGTGTGATTTACTAGAAATGCTGCTTTGCAGCAAAAGTAGATCTCAGACTTCCTCTTTTTTGAAGTATTTTGGTTTGATTTTACTATAAGTATCATTATAGTAAAAAAGTACCACAGAACTAAATATTACTTGTAATGCAGGGTGGCGAGAAGCACAATGTTTTATCATAAGGGTTACCCAAGAATCTAGAACATTTTTCTGGCTGAAAGACGACTTTTGTTTAGCGCTCACAGTATGCCTTAAAATACTTCCCTCCACTTCACAACCTCAGGGTATTGTTTCATATCATGACAGCAGGCATAGTTTTAAATATTTGCATAAGGGGCAGGTTCTCTGGTCTGCTTTGTTTTGTGTTGCCTGTAGCTTTCCAGCTGGGGTTCCTCCATTGATGAGAGAGCATAAAATCAAAGATAGCTCTCTTCATCTTTTCTCTTTCCAGCTTAGTCACAGGAGCAAAGTAGTGCGCAGCAGCCAGAACATGATACAGTGCTATCCCCATCCGTCCTGTATTCTCTGTGATCAAATCTGTCATCTTTGTTCAAGGTGACTGAGCCGCTGGAAGGAACCCAAAAGATCTGACAGCATAATTTTGTTGTGGAAGCCTTTTTATACACTTTCTTTCAGCCAGAAGTGCAACAAGATAATAGATTCTGTTTCCTCTATGGGCATTAGGAATACTATGGCACTACAGTGTCATGTAGATAGAGTGGAAGGATAGGGTGCAGAGAACTAATGTGATTCCTGATTACGTCTCCATGTAGTCTATTTGTTTAACTATGATTGCTCTTTTTTCTTTTTTCTTAGCTTGTAACTATGTATGAACATGGCTCAGAAGGCAAAAGACTGTTAACTAATGGTGAGAATTTTAACTATTATACGCTGTGAAAATAGCTAGAAATAATTTGGAGCTAGGGGAGGCATTTACACTGAAAAAAAACCCCTACTCTACAGCTCAAAATAGCATAAATATACAAAGCCAATTCTATCTTTATAGCATATATAACTTTGAGTGTCCTAGAGTTACTCCCACTATGAATTCCATTGCTCATACTCTTGCTTTCATAGGCTGCATCTGCTGGGTAGTCCTGGTTTTAATGTGACTCATTCAGTTTTTGTGTCCATTAAGCAGCAGATGTGGGCTAACATAAAGCCTAGGTGTCCGAATACCTGCCTGTTTTTCAAGTTGGCCCTGAGTTCTGTGCTTCTGTAGCTGCCCAGGGTATCTGAAGTAACGGCTTTAATGTAGGATTTAGACAAGGCTACAGAACAATTCGCTATCAGAAGTAGCTGGTAACAGTTACATATGTCTGACAGATTTATGAAGGGACTAGGAGGGCATTACATGAGAAGCCTGCTGTCCTGCTAGTATCATTGTCCCCTCTAGGCATGCTGAAGCTATGTCCACACCTGATGGCATCCCTCTAAATACAACAGCTAAGTTAGAAATATGATGAGGTCAGCTCCACTAATGGGTTAAAAGCAATTGATTTCCCCATTTCTCCCTCTCCTCATTTCTCTTGGATAAATAATAATTCCTTTTACAGGGAGAAATTCAACTTATTGATTTGGCCTTACCCAATTTTTGTTTTCCCTCACCCTCAGTTATAGGGGTCAATAAGTAGAACATATGTTGAAAGAAGAAGCAATAGCAGAGCACAGGATGGTCAGGTCAGATGATCACTATTTGAACTGAACCTTCTGAGCCTCTACCTCTCTACCAAAAAAAATCATATGCCATCTTTCATCCTCAAATATCTTACTGCTGAGTGCCTTGTAAAATTTGACCTGGCTCTCTTAGTATGACTTCATGCTGTGCTGAAGCAGAGCTCCTCTGGGACTGCACACACTGCCTGTTAAGGGGCATATTGTGACACGAATGATACTGAAATTAATACTGCGTTGTCCAACGTGTTCCAAGAGGCCTTTAGGTCAAGATTTTGGGACTGAATCTCCATTCAGCCAAAAGGTTGATGGGATAAGGACAAGAGGTATACATGACATCAGTTTTACACCTCATCTGAAGCATCAATCCCATCCTTTCTCAGGGTATAAAGAAGTCATTAGTTTAGTACTTATTAACAATTGCTGATCACATAATTCTGCCAGGATGTGCAACTTTTAAAGTTTTCCTAGGAAGTGACTGATTCTAATGGTAGCCCTGCACCAGTTACCCTTTCCACATTGATTAAGTCTTAGCTCTCAGTAACAATACAGTAGAAATGCACTTTCTTTGTGCTGTGTATCTTCTGCTGCTACACCAGTAACCAACCATTTATCATAAATCAGAGCCTTGCTGAACTATATGCCATGTGTGATCAAATGAATGATGAATAAATTCAGAATGCAATTTTAGCTAGCCTATTTTTTCTTCATATTTTGTTCTTAGTAGATTTGAGTCTTTTTTACCTTGTGAAAAATGGCTGCGTTTGAACTAAAAATGTGTTTTATTTCTAGATAATGGACTATGCCAACTTCTATTTCTTTTGGAATTCAATAGAAACTGTTTGGTATATCAGGACATTTTCTACATCCTTATTTACTCTTTCTTTCTTTCAGACTATACTCTTTGATATAGCTAAAACTCCAATCTTTACTCATATCTTCTGGCTCCGGCAATTCTTTTTTTGATTTCCATTGTTTTCTGTGTGGCAGGAACTCTTGCTATCGAGCATTACATTTAGTTTTCCACTCATGTAGCTGTGCGCTAAGAAATTACACCAATTTCTTGAGGCCTTCTGAGCTAAGTGAATTCAGCTCAATCTTTCTCAGCTATCAGCCCTTCCATTATTGTTAGGGAATGCTTCAGTGATATTTATTTGTCATTCTGGTAATGCAAGTTCTTTTGCTTTGATGCTGAGGCTTTGAAACCTAGATGCCTGACAACGTTGCACTTCCTCCAGAAAGAGTCTAATTAAAATGTGCTAATGCACACAACCCTTGGTCACTTGCAAACCCTGAAGATGTCTCCTACAGATATGTGGTTTTGTTGTATGTCAGCTTTCAGCAAAGCAAAAAAGTTTGGATTTACCCACAATATAGTGCAGAGATGTGTGTGTGGCTTTACACAAGGCAACATCCATACCTTCCGAAGCTGCTTGGGAACAGTGTGTTCTCCATGGCCCTTGGTAAAGACACAGACTGCTCCTTCCCCATGATGTGGCTGCTGAGCTTCATGCAGCTGCTTATCAGACATTTTCTGCAGCTTCTTTAATGATCTGATTTGCATGTTTACCTATAGTGTGTTTACAGCCATAAACACTGGTTTTGCTAAACAGTGTTTCAGCAGAAGTGAACAGCGTCAGATGGAGACTCTAAATGCTTGACAGAATTCCCTGGGGCAGAAATAGCAGATGTGGGGAGGCAGGAATTGCAGCAAGCCTCATAACAAGACTGAGCACAGACCTTTGGGAAGACAGAGGCAGTCTGAGCTACAGAGGGAGCCTGAGATAGATACAGTTGCTTAGCAGAGGGGAACACTCCTGCGAGTTTCATGTGGATTGTCATTAGCTTCAGTAACTGGCTTTTCTGTTGGGCCTTGTCATCCTATTCTGTTCCCTCATTAAACCCTCAACTGCTTCTGTTTTTATCTAGCTCTTCTCATTTACTTTCCATCAATATTTTCATTTGTTTTTCCTCAGCATAAAATCTCACCACATTTCCTCTTTTCATCTCTGGTTCCCCCCATTGCTGCTGTCTCTCCCGCTTTTCTCTTCCATGGTTCCTGTCCCTTCATCTCAATTCCTCAACATATTTTTTACGCTACGAATATGTGGTAGTAGCACTGTTCATGACGCTGCTGCTGTCTCAGCCCTTTTAGCACTGATAGAAGCCCACAGAGCCCTTTGATGCTTGGTTTGAACTTCAGTCCAAACACACATTCTTGCTGGAAATCCTGTCAGATATAGAGTATATATAAAGAAGTTAAGAGGGAGAGCAGGAGGAGTGAACATCTGCCTGAGTGCCAGACAAGGCACATAATGATTGACCAATCTTCATTAGGCTTTGAAAGTAGGACTCCAGGTAGCTGTAGCTTTGGTCATGCTCTCAGTGAATGTTCTTCTCCAGTAAAGGTTGTGGACAGAGAGCTCCATCACAGTTGTATCACACAAATGATGTAGAGATTACAGAACCTGTCATGCTGAAGCAATTCTCCTATAATACAGAATAGCAAAACAGCTGCTATACAACTCCCCTCTAAGCACAGAGGACAGAAACACCTTCATATTACTCAAGGTCCCAGGACACCCACCCATGGGAATTTAAAATATTGTTTAGGGTAATTCATAGGCTGTTTGTACTTCATGAAGGTGAGCCCTAGGCAGAGGGTTTTGCAAGTATTAAAGGCAACTCACTGACTACTTAAGCTGCCAGTACAAGCTGTGCTAAGGCAGAAGAGCTGAACCCAAGCCAGAAGATAAAGACATACACTGTCTGATCAGTCAGTAGCATATGCTGTTGGGAATGTCTCTTGACAAGTTTCCCCAAAGACTTTTCTTGAAAAGAGTGGGCTGTTCTCTGCCATTGCACGGTAATTTTGTACTGTAATGTGTAAGTTGCTCCTGAAATTTTCCCTCATAATACTTCTTACATAGTATATTATTGGCTGTAAATCTCACATTAGAAAAGATATATTTAATGGTGTGAGTTCTCCAACTTTAGTCAGATCTATTTCATAGCAAAACATGTTCAAGAGGCAAATTAGGAGAGTAACTTGGTGCTATACACATTGCCCAGCTGCATACACTGAAAGGGTTGCTCCCTCCATCCTATGCCACAAATTTTGTAGGTAGATCACTTTGTTATACTTCTGCACCATCAAAGGAAGGTTCAGAATAGAGCAAAAGGCCATCTAATCCATGATGTGACCACAAAGCAAGATGAACTGTATGTAATCCTACATGGCAATGGTAACATTTGCAAAAAGTTTTGTGTGCTTTACTATACATTAACGATAAAAGCAGTTCATAAATCTTATTTTGGCTTGAATCTTCAAGCCATCTGTAAACTATCCCTATGTCCTGCAGGACTGGGCTCCAAGTATCCAAGTATCCTTACTGATACACTCTGGTCTACTATCATATGTCCAAAATTAAGAAAAAAAGTTTACTTTTAAGACTCCTTCTGCCTGTCTCTTAGTAGTGGTGACAGACATTGTGGTGCTGGATATTTCAAACAAGCAGAAATACTCCTGGGATGGCAGTTTTATTTCAGTCTTCAAAAGAATGGAAGATCTCTTTGTTTCTGTAGGAGTGATTGCAGGGAGAAAGCGGGGATATAGATCAAATGGTTAGATTGAACAATAAGTGAGACGATGTATTTTAAATTGCACAATGGTATAATAGTGGGGAGGTGCCAAGCACTCTTTGGAAAGTGGTTTCAGATGTTTCCTGCCCAGAACAATACAGATTTTGGAGACTTCATTTAAAAGCAATCACAAGGCAAAAGGTCACCATGCAAGCTGACTAATTGGTCGCTGGCCAGATGGAAACCTGTACTTAGTTCATTCCAAGGACAAGTTGCTGCTCACTAATGTATGGCAGATGGGGAGCCAGGGGAGATTATTTTCATGAGTCATGCTGATGTGAGGGCTACATAACTCTTTATACTGGGGGTCAAGCCAGATGTTGTTTTTATCTGAAGGATAGTCTGTGTCTGCCTTCCCTGTTAAAACAAGGAAGAAGATGTGCATTAATCAGCGGTAAAGATCTCATCAACAGATCTTGTTTCCCTGTGACCTCAAAGTAAAATATCCTATGAGTACTGTTAAAGTATTGTATAGGTCTAACCCTCTTCATTTTCTTGTGTACTGTTCAGGAAACTTTCTGGATGATGTGTGATATTCATCTTCACCCACCATTTTGTCACTGTTTCCATAGTGCATAAATGGAAACATCTTTCCAGAATAAATCTACAAGATGACATCCTTTTCTCTGATTCCTCCCAACAACCAACTTGTACTAGCAAATTTTCTGTGAACTGCATGATAGCTTACTGAGCAATAAACCCTAGATGATTGTGACTTGTGTGAAGTAATAATTAGTATATCTCGTAAAGAATTTGAATACTAATAAAAAATATTATTGTGTCATCTGACAGCTCAATGAAGATGCACCTGTTCCCACCTTTAACATGATCTCTTTCATTGCATTTCCTTCCATATTTATCATACATCCTTCAGATTAGTCTACATCTTTATTTGGTAAGTTCTTTAGAGTATCTCTTATTTTCTGTTTTTACGGTGAAGGTAGACACTTTAGCTTCAGGCAAAGCATCTGATCCACTCCTAAGCTTTCAGAGCTTTGTAAAGTTGCGTTTCAATTCTGTTGTTGTTTCCAGTGGCCTGGGAACAAAGAGATATTCATGTTTGAAATATCAAAACTTATCAATTAGTCTTACTCAAAAGGTGAAAATCTAAGATTTTTCAAGTAAAGAACAGCCAAAATTCCAAGTAAAATTTTTGTAGGTTTTTATTTTCTATTATGCAGAGAAGTTACATAGATAAAAGCCAGTGTTACTAAAATACATGAGGATTGTCCCATGTGCATGCGTCCAGAAGGCTCTGTCATAAGTTGCATTCACATTTGGCAACTCTTCTTCTTAATGTGATTCCTGATTTTTTTTGTTTTGTTTTTAATCCCTGTCTTATAAAAAAAGGTCCTCTAAAACTTTAACCACCTAAGGAGAATGCACGATGCTATACATGCTCTGTGCAGATGACAACTCTAGGCATACCATCTCATGTTTATATTGTAGAATATGACTTCTGTAAATATTTTTTTCCAATTACTTGTGTTTTAAATACATTTCTATGTGACTCGGTGCCAAGCTGGAGAGCTAACATGGGGAGACAGCTGTCGATATGGGCTGCTATGCATATATTGGGACTACATTTTCAAAATGGACTGAGCTGAAAACTAGCTGAGGTTATGAGTTAACCAACTTCTGCAGTTATAAAGAAAGTTGCATACTTTTAGATGTAATTTTGCACGCATAGATGTAGTTTTGCCTAAATGAAGCATGAAGGGAGACGATAAAGTTCAAAGTGAAAAGTGAGAAATATTACATTATTTTTCTGAAAGTGTTGTTCTGAAAATTAAAATCTTAAATTTAAAACTTGAATCCTTTTGAATTAAAATGGAAATGTAGAAAAATCTCAATGGCTTTATACACTTTTTCCCTAATAAAAAGAATTTTTTTTTTACATTTAAATTCAAATGTACATTTTTAAAAATTATCATTTTTTGAAGAAATCCTGGAACATTTCTGTGCAATCATAGCAATGAATTAAAATTGCAATGAATTCTAGCAGCAATAAAGATCTCTACTTGCAAGTGTGAACTCCCAAGCCAGTGGTTTGCAGAATAGGCAGGGGTCTGCAGAATATACGCAAATAAGGTGTTTCATTCAACAGCAGCCACATTTGGTGAATGCTTTTTTATTTGCTTATTCATAAATGTATTGAAAAATGTCCCTAAAAAGTCAAGAATAAACAACTTAACAAAGTCTAATACTGAGCTAGCCAGCCTGTAAATGTCAAGCTAAACCCAGGGGAAGAAAATTCTTGGCTAGTTAGAGGAAGAGGGATAGCAAAAATAATTAAGTCAGGCCAGGAAGAGATGAAAATAGATAGGCGAGCTGAAACAGTGGGAACTACTTTTGTTCTGATCATTTCAATACGGTAGTTATGGAATTCTCTTAAAAGTTGTAAGTTGAGTTTTTTTAAAACCATATAGAATTAATTCTTTTTATGTCATTACATTGTTCCTGGGCTTCCAGGAGGGATATCTTGCAGAGTTTCTTTGCAAGCATGAGGTCAGAAATTTATGTTAAGAAGAAAAGATGCATTAGAAGTTACTATGTAATCCCACGACTCCAAGAGCTGGCACTCTTGAAATTAAAGAGCATGCATTAAAGAACAAGCATTAATGACAGTTCTGGCTGAAACTTTCTCTCTACTGACGTTTGTGATCCTGTGTCTCTAAGGGCCCCAATCTCTGTGATTCTGCAGCCTGAGGGAGAACCAGAACAGCAACTGAGGTTGCACACAGCCTGATTTCCTTCAGAGCAGGATATGGTGAAACAAAGATTTTGCAATGAGGCACTATATGGACTTTCAAGTACTTAAAGGAGAGTCGAGCATACACGTCAGAAGTAGCTGGTACCTGTGTTTGACCGCAGGTCTCCCTTTGGCAATGCTTGTGTTCTCACTGATTTTCACACTTGAGAATTTGACTATAGTTTGTTATATATTACAACGCAGAACAATATGAAACACTGTTAAAGGACTGTGACCTCGTCCTACACAGCACATAAACCCTCTGCCAATCTGTCATCTCTGGCAGTATCAGCTGCATTGCTGGTCTCTTGGGGAACTTTCCATGTTGGACTTTGCAAGAGGGTCAGTGCCCTCAACTTGTCCTGTATCAGAGCTGAGCAGGAAAAGGAAATTGATGACTGAAGAGTAAAACAGCTTTACAGTACTTTAAAAGCCAGCTTTCATCACGTGAGGGCCTCCTTTGGCTCCATATTGATTTGATTGGGTTATCTTCAGCAAACCATCTGTTTTAATTTACAGCTAATGCTCCAAAGGCTTGAATCCCGAGTCAGAAATTTTCCCCTACCCCCTCGAAATGAACAAAGGTAATATTAATTTCAAACGCAGAGAGCAGATGCATGAATAGGAAAAAAAACCCACAGACACGAAACTACTCTTTGATTTAAAGATATATCATACAAAACCCCAAAAATTTCTTTGCTATCACCCTTAGGTCTTTTCTGTCTCACTGTTGTTCTACCAAGAGCGAGCATTAGCTGGACATTTGATCAGATGTGGGAGAAAGTTGACTAGTTAGAAGGAAATTAGATTTTGAAGATGGCCAAAACACATTTGAATCTGTTAAGAGAACAGGTTTGGCCAGAAAAATACAGGGATAATAAAACAGTTGAAAGTTCAAAAAAAGTGTTCTGGCTTTGTAATGGATCTATTTGATAAAAAAAAAAAAAAAAAAGAGAAAATATCAACAACAGTAAACCATATTACAACTCTCCAAAAAACAATGTTGTAAGTCAAACTAAATGTTTTATTCAACTCAAGAATATATTTCCAAGCTGGTTGGTGTTTTTGTTGAAGAAAGGAGTCATCACTTCTGTTTTAGGTCAACCGTAATAAAAATTAATGTGAGAATCTTCAGGTTAGCAGCAAAACTAGCAAAACCATTATTCACTTGGATGTTTTTCTTGACTTTTATTACAGTAATATGTTGTGTCTGTACAATATGCAAGGTGTTGTTCTAATAACTGTTGTTAAGCCTGAAAACATCTTGCACTTCCCGATTCTGAAATTTTCCTATGCAGAGAAAATTGGTATTTTCATAGCTTAGGTTGGTTTTGTGATGTAATCTACTTTTTTCTGCTAGCTGTCTTTAGATTTTCAGGACAATTTCACCTGTGACTTTGGGCCTAAGCGGAGGTATGGAAGGCAAACGTCTGAATTCATAACAGCCTCTATGACTACACAGCTGCCCTTTGGCGCAGTGCCTTCAGCTGCACTTCAAACTGCAAAACCTTAATGAACCCAAAGGATAATTTTAAGAAACAGTCTCCCAGTACTCAGATAGGTCGCTGGCCTTCCAAGTAGTCTGCGGTCTTTAAAAGATGAGCACAGTGAAGCTGCCAGAGGAAGATAAAGACAAAATTTAAACAATATGGGTGACACTGAGGTAAAATCAATACACGGAGGCCCCGAAAATGGGCACTGAGCTAATCTGCAGTATGCACATTGACCCAGAGCATGGCTGTATCAAAGAATTTGCTTCTTTAAAAATCAAGTCAAATATTGGTGTTGAAAGACTCTGTATGAGGAAAGAGAGAGTGGGATAGAAGAGCTTGAGGAAACTTTTGCCGGCTAGCTATGGCTTGCCTGTCCTATCAAGCAGTAAAGTCGGCTCTGTTGCTGGAATGGTCTCTTCTCTACCAAAATGCCAAACCAATGAAAAAAAGAAACCGTTTTTCTTTCCTTCTGCTGTTGTTTCTGTTGAAATTGCAAATGTTTTCAAAAGTGCTGATACAGAAGATTTGCAATTGGGTACAGCTGTTAACAACTCCTCTACCGAGTAATGAAGTCTAAAAAGGCAGTGCCTGCTGCCGCCCTGAGCCTTGTTGCTGCCACTTAGCAGGGCTACAGCTCCAATCTGCACAGCAACTATTTTTATGACACATCGAACAAGTCAGAGCACTTTCAGCATGGAAACAAGGGAATAAAATATTGATCTAGGTATGCTGAAATAGTAAGACAAGGCAGGCTCATCTCCCTTCAAACTGCCAATCTGCCATCTGCTATCCTTTCATTTTCACACCCACCACTAAAACAAGGAGTGTCCAAACTTTGGCACATGTTTTGCAAACAGCAGTGCCCAATGTGCTGTAGGTCTGCCATCACCGTCAGGCCTGTTCCAGGCTACTTAACCATTTAATTTGGAAAATGTCAATATGGCTTCTTTATTCTTCTCGGCACCATATGCTGTCTGATTATGCGTCAATTGGGTTTCTCTCAGCTCCTCTTTCTTTCAGGAAGATTGTTGGCAGCTGACAGGTCTCACTGGGAGTTTTAGGTAAAGAAGTGCTGTATGCTATGAAGATGCTGGCATTGTCGTAAGTATTGCAGTTCTGCTTCAAACACAATTCCATGAAGTGAGCCATCATCGTACAACTCATGCTACAAATACAACACAGAACTCCATGCATGCCCTGAAAGGAGGGTAAGGGAAAGATTTCACAAGTAAGGCAGAAAGTATGAGGATGGATATGAACATGGGGAATTTTGCTAATAAATCAGTTAACAGGAAGGATACCACACTTGCTTACAGAAAAAAAACTTAAAAGTTTTATTAATTACCTATAATACTTGAATCAAAGGAGTGGCATGAAAGAATTTCTACTGGGCAAAAGACGAAAGTTCATAATAATGAGCGGTGAAAAGGGGGAACAAAACAAAACCAGAAAGAAACAATAGCAGATCCTACCACCATGCTCTTAGAGGCGTTAGAAATATTCAAGACAGAAACCTGTTTTACAAATTCTGCACTGCCTTGCTCCTCTCCCTCATATGAATGCTCTGTGCACACACTTCTTGTTCTTTGAGGGCCATTAATTTATTTTCTCTTCTTCATGGTCCTCTGGATCATCTGGCTTGATTTTTTAAATAGGAATAGGCAGGAGTACATATAAGGCAGAGGGAGAGGCAGGATTTATTTGCAGAACGAGCAGTGTGATTTAGGCGAAATAGCATTAGCCTCCAGCACGACAAAGGCACCTGTAAGTCCCGTTTCTGACTCAGCCAATGACTTCCCGCATAACTTCGACCAAACCACACCTTTCTGGTTGGTTTCTCTTACTCCTAAGACCCCATCACAGGAGCCCCAAGAAAGTCAGCTCTCATATTCACTCTCCAACTACATGTTTGTCTAATCTAGCATTCAGCCAGATTAGAACAGCCAGAACACTGCAGAGTTCACCTTGGAGTCTTCTTCTGTTCACACTGGAAGGTGAAAAACTTCTCTTTCTCCCTGCAGAGAATTCTCTTTGCAAGGGATAGTATCTGTAAGAGAATTTTTTTCTGTAGATAAAAGTGATAATGCAACAGAGAGCAGTTCTCCAACCTTTCACCTAACATGTTTTGGGGGCACTGCCAAGTGAGATCGTGTGCCCACTGCCTGCAAGAGATGGAGAGGAGTGGTGATAGAAGCAGGGGAGAGAGCTGCCACTGGCTCACCTGGCAGTCTGCTCGAGCACTGTTTTAAAAGCCACCCATCACAGAACCCAGCCCAAAGTAGGGCTTACAGCCAGCTTATGCTGTGGCTTGATCAAAGACAATAGACCCAGGACTGCCATTACATTTGGAAAATGCCTTTTTATATATTTTGTAATATGAGGGCATGGGGTGAAGAGCTGCTCGTAAAGATCTAATTTTTCCTTTTCCACTGAACTGAATTTTCTCACTCACAGTGGTTTTATTTTTTATAACTTGCCAGTTTAGAAAATGCAGCTTAGCCATATGTCATCACAACTATGCTCCTAGATTCCAAACGAAAACAGGGGTCCGAGCTCCTCCTTCAGGAGCTGGATATTACATCCAGAGTTGAATCAAGAAGTCTGAGGCAGCACAATTGTGAATAAGGTGATAACGGCCAAGTCTGCTAGGTTTTACTATGTGGATTTAAATAAGTGTCACATTGTAGATCTGTCCTTCAGGTTGGTTCTTTATGCAGCCCTGTGCAGCCTTAGTGTATCTGTTGGAAGGAATATTGAGATTTAGCTTCTGTAAAGGCAGTTTCAGCTGAGAATTGTTACTTGGAGATTTTTGCTGGGTTTTTTTGGTCAATCCTAGTAGTGTGGAAGGATCTGTCTATCTGGGCAGTTATTATTTTTATTTGCTCCTGTTTTTTGCATCCTCTTCTTTATACCTCTCATCTTTTGGACTGCTCTTTTCAAGCAAAGATGCTGTTGCCTGCCTGTCTATACAGTAAAATACTAAGCATTCAAGATGACTGATCAGGGTACAGTTCTTTGGATGCCACCATAATTAACCATTTGCTATTAGTTATTAGTAAATGACAAGTTGCTAAAGTTTATCCTCAAAATATAAAATGGAATTCTTATTTTACTCATTAATTGTTTATGTTACACACACTCTGTAAATTTAACAATCATTGTTCAGGCTAGGATTTGGAGTTTATTAGATAGTCCATGTCACACCATTAGTCTAAAATATATTGTGGAGTAACCACAATCATAAGTAGTAAAAAAATGAGCTTTTTGATCTTCTGAATACTGAGCAAGCCCAAGAAAGAAGCTGAAAAAGCTGCCTTTTTTTACTCCTGTCGGGGTCCTGGCAATTCAGTGTTGAGTTAGGTTACTGTGGGTTTGCAGAAGAATGTTTAGCTCTCTTTCAACTGTGTACCTGCCACATATGGGAGAAAGACAGATTGCCATTGCAGAGGTGTCGCTCTAACATCATTCACAAGCGTTTTGCCACTTCAGGGAGATGATAGGTATGGCTTTCTGCTTCCTGCAATGACTTTATTGTAGGTGTGCCCTCTGACTACCACTTACACTTGTTCATTTGGTACTTAGTGTAAACTGAGTCACTATGGGGACCAGAGTGATTAAGAGTGCTGGGAGACAGGATTAAGAAGGGTATTTGTCTATGAATGTATTAAGTGTGAAAATAGTACTTCACCTGATCTATTGGAGCAGAATACTGATGCATCACACACGGTCTTCCCTTTCTCAAAATTAAGTGCTTGCTACTGACTAGCCACAATTAAACTCTCTAGCCTTTGATGAAGAGAGATGCTGTGTTTTGTGCAAAAATATACTCTGCTTTGGCTGAAATAAGAGGACAAAACTAGATAATCACAGAATGCAACATTAAGCAGCAAGACAAAAATGGATAGTCAATTTAGTCCAAAGCTTACTGGTTCATTATTTCATATCACCAGGCTCTTCAAAAGAAATTACAGCATTTACTCAGTGAAAACAGGAACTTGTCTGGTTGCAACACTCTCCTGGATATTCTTTAGCTCAGGCAGTGTGTTGATACATGAATTTTGCTTTGACAAATGAGGTAAATGCCCTGAGCAATCAATAGATGTTGCTACTTTGCACATAGTTTTTTCAATACATTCAGTAGAGAACAAAGAAGACTGCAGACAACCCCAAACTTAGGGGCTTGAATGAGTTGCAGCTAAATTAAAGATATTTATTAAAAACACAACCTATGTACATAAAAAACCCAAAGCTAACTCAAGAGGTAAGAGTGCCTAGAGCTTAGAGACAAGGACTGAATTTTATCCCAGTTTCTGCAGGGCATTCTAATCTAAGGGAACAAACAGTAGCTGCAGACCTAAACTGAGGCAGTTTGCAGCTCTAGCTATGGCCTTTGATTAAGGGGCTGAATCAGTATCAGGAGACAGAGACTATGAATCTGCGTCTGCCTCTTAATTCTGTATTTTTCAGAAGTTGGAGCAAGGCTTAGTTTGTTATTTTCCTTATCAGCACAGTAATGCTCTGATGTCACTGTGAAAACTGAGGCTAAGAGACTGCCCTTTCACTGAGGCATTTGCTGTTAAATCAGAGGCCAGTGAGTGGGGAAGGAAGGAAGGAAGGAAGGAAGGAAGGAAGGAAGGAAGGAAGGAAGGAAGGAAATAAAGTGCTTGTCTCTGTTAATATGAGGTGCCTGACAGACAGTGACTGGTTCCCACTTTTGGCAGCTTTAGTCTGAACCTGGGTAGGGAGCATTTATTATTAGAAGTAAATGCATGATTCATAGGGGTACATGTACTCACCCTATCTCTGCCCCAGGTTTCCCAGTGTGAGACAGGTGGGACCATTGCTCTGATGTGGGGATGAGCT
Source organism: Cuculus canorus (assembly GCF_017976375.1). Taxonomy (NCBI): domain Eukaryota; kingdom Metazoa; phylum Chordata; class Aves; order Cuculiformes; family Cuculidae; genus Cuculus; species Cuculus canorus. The sequence goes on along the minus strand of NC_071401.1, from coordinate 115,548,131 downwards.
CTGCTTAGCAAGAATAAACAAGAGCTATTTTATTGATGAAAGGTGCTACCAAGTTCCATATTTACTCAGCTGGTACGTGTATATTTAAAGAGGAGGAAAACCTACCCCTTGACACGACTCTCTTTTGGCTGTCTGAACCTGGCCCCATGGCTCAGCCTGACTCCACACAGTCCTCAAAGCAGTCAGCACAGCCCCCAATAACAAGCTGTTTTTCTGTTGATCTTCTCTTGCTGGCTGCCTATTTTTTAGCATAACTGTTCCAGCAGCGTATCCAAAGGCTGCAAGTACAAAACCTAAGTTCAAATCACCTGTGCTAGTTCAGACTATGTAGCATATGTTCAGTGCAAAAGATGTGATGCAAGTGACTGTGCTGAGACTGACGGGTGCCCAGACACAAGCAGAAGGGCCTCCATGGAGAAAGCATTGGCAGCAGCAGGGAGAGAAGCTGAGTAAATCCAAGAAGCACACAGCAAAAGACAGTACATGTGCCTGCATTTGCCAGTGCTGAAATTAGCCTCTCTAAAGACAGCCATGTGTTGTGGTGTTTTACTCTGTCCTCAGTTGTAAGCTTTTCTTGATGCTTCTGCTAACCTTCCAGTAATGCTAACAAATGGCTCATGCTTGTGTGTGAGCACAGCCATGCAGTTCATTTTATCCTCCTCAGCCTGCTGCTGAAATTTTCAGACCTTTTTTATCCTCCTATCGGGCAACTTGAGCAGTCACAGGTCTCCAGGGAGGAGTCACGGCATGTCATTTGATGCGGGGAATTAGATGGCGGTTTTGTATGTTTTTCCTTCCACTTACTTTACTCTAGCTTCTTTCTTTACTATCCTTACATTTATTTCTCTGCCAGTGTTTGCAAAGCATCAGCATTTTTTGCTGTCTTTTCTGACCTGTGGATATTGCATGGCATGTGATGAACTACTCACTCCATGTTCTTGGAGATGTTATTGGGACATATAACTTCTTACTACACATAGCCCCTTTACACTTTTCAAGGGCTATAAAAGGGGCAGCAAATCTAGAAAAAAAAAAAAAAAGAAAAGAGAAATGATTTGATGTAAGGGAATCTCTTGAGAGGCACCATCCAAAATACAGAAAGAACACGTGGTATCGAGCTTGTTACTATTTGACTGGATCCTGAAGTAAAGAAACTGTTAAAGCAGGATTGAGCATACCCTGGCTAACATCCACTGCTCAGCTCAGGTGGGAATCCTCCTACACTCTTTTCATCCTCCCTATCCCCCTTCCTGCATTGATGTTATTTGGAAAGATACTCTTCACTAGGAAATAAAATGAGAGAAGATAAACAAGGACAGAAAAATGATAAGTAAAGCCAGTTCTCCAGAAAATGCATCACCTGTACAGTGACTATAATGTGCCATAAGAGTCTCAATTTCTTGTTCTAATGAGTGTAGAGACGTACATTTTTTAAGTCAACATAATACAGCTGGTTGTGCCTATGAATTAGTTTTTCCCCAGTCAATAGAAACTGAGCAGTAATAACCTTAATTAACATTTGCATAATTGTGATTAGTAACTTACAAAAGAAGTGTTGTAGTAACATTATAAGAGATTATTTAGCAGTTATTGAATTATGTTTTCTTTAATTTTTTTAAGTCACAGTGAGGAGCAAACAGGATGTGTCTAGTTGATTATGTAATTAAACATATTAAGTAGCTGTAAGCTGAAGTAATTAAGAAAAGTTTGAGCACTTCCTAGGGCAAGCAAGAAGGCTGAGTGTTTTCTAAGGAGTCCAGCTAAAACATCAAGGTCATCCAGCTTGAAACTCAGTTCTGGGTTGGTTGTCTCTATTCACTGATAGTTTCATATGATTATTCTCAACAAGTGCTCCTTGAGCATTAATCCCTAATTCAATTAGATGGTGCACTTCATTATTTACTGCTCAGCTTCAGCAGAGCTATGAGAATTGGGGCCTAGGATAACTCTTTTTTCAATGTCAAATTACCTCAAGTGTCAGTTGTGATGAATCCAGGACTAACTTCGGACCAAGATTAAAGCTCCATGACTTTGCCCTCTGTGTGCTTTGAATTTTTATGTGGATGCTCAGAAAGTAGACAGCAAAGTGGAAGTGAGTTGTGAAGCAGAAGAGAGATAACACCTGCAGGTCTCTCCAGAAGACAAAAAGAAACTCGCTGTGATTAGCAGCAGGTTACCAGATATTTAATACAGAAATAAGGGCAATAAGTCTCTTGATAGGGCACTGTCGGAAGTATTAGCTCTGATTTTTATTTTGAGATTTGAAAGCTCGGAGGTGATGGCTTTGAAAAATGCAGAACATTTTAAAGAGAGACACATCATCATTTTAGAAAGATCAGAAGGAAAAAATATAGAAACTAAATGAAAAACAATGAGTATAAAACATGTTAAGGAAGTTGATTTCATTCTCTTAACCCAAGGGCTTGATATTAAAGAACCACTTATATACACAGGACTGAACTGTTTCTCCATCATTTACAGACACCACAGCAAAGTGTTTCAGTACTGTAGGAGTTATTAATGGAGTGATATTACTCTTAGTGCTGCTGAAGAACTTTCAACAAATGAGACATACAGAAAGAAAATCAGAAGATAATGATAGGACGGATTCCCTTAAAGTTCCTCACCTTTGGATTTATTGCAGTTTATGTGTACTTAAAATTTGATGCTTTTTCTTCACATTCAGCCTTCTAGCCTTTATTCTATTTCTATGTTTCCTCGGCTTCTTATTTTCCTCTTTCTTCTCAGCACCATGTTGTTCTATTTGATAGCACATTGTCAGAGACGTTCTTGTGACCAGCTGCAGCAAACTTATCTGCCATCCCAACAACCTTTACTATGGTTCTGTTTCTTCTCAGATATTTTTGGCTACGTTTGGAGAATATTTGTCTTTCTGGTCCCAGCATCTTAAATTATTCTGTTATTTTACACGGAAAGTGATCAAAAGTGTATGTGTCTAATTACTTTTTAAGACATTATTTCTGAAATTGCACATCTCTAAACTCGAACATTCTTTGTACTCTGGCAACAAGCTGAAAATGAGATAGCTGAGAAGGAAGTGAATTATTAACCTTCTACAATGCTCTTCTACAAGAGCATCAGCTAATGGAAAAAATTACTTTAGAGATCTTTGGGAAGTATGTTAGTATACTATAAGAAGTATAGTTTAAAGGACGCACAAGGATAGTGACTGAAATATGAACTAGAAACCCAGAATGTTTTTAAGTCATGTAATTAACTCCTAAGCTAAAATAGAAAAATATTTGTCTTGCAAATGAATGAGAGTACAGCAAACCACTATGTACAACGATAACTAAATGTTCAGATGTTATACTAGTATTCAAAGTGTTGTTTCATTTTAGCATATAGGAGGTCCACACCTCTTTTTGTCGTAGAATCATAGAATCAATCATAGAATCATAGAATCATAGAATAGTTTGGGTTGGAAGGGACCTTAAAGATCATCCAGTTCCAACCCCCTGCCATGGACAGGGAATGTCCCACCAGACCAGGATGCCCAGGGCCCCACCCAATCTGACCTTGAACACCTCCAGGAATGGGGCATTCACAGCTTTCCTGGGCAACCTGTGCCAGTGCCTCACCACTCTAGTAGTTAAGAAATTCCTCCTTATGTCTAGTTTAATCTGCCCCTCTCCAGTTTATACCCATAAATCACATGCTTTGGCTATGCTTCTCTGTGTTCCCAATCATGAATTTAAATTGTACAATAGGTGTGGAATAAACCAATTTTGCACAGCAGAATTTGGCAGACTAAACTGAACTCCCTTGATTGAAACACAAGATGTTTTAGTTTTGTACTGATTCGACGTCAGACTTGAAAATTCCTTTGAGTGCAAAAGCTACACCAAAACCAGATTGTATTTTTCTGAAGCTAGTCACTCATCCATTAAAATCAATAGTAAAGCAGAAGTACAGTAAAATCATAGTAAAAGAAGAAAGATGTACCACCCCCATTGGAACGAATGAAAGAACAATGGCTTATATTGACATTTGCTTTATTAGTGGAAAAATCCTTTTCTGAGGAGTTGGATTGCACAGAGCCATCCAGTACCAGCAAAGTGTTGCTGCTGTTAATCCTGGTCTTTGGCAGCTGAAAAATATGTGCTCCAGCTCTCTCCAGCTCATTCCTTTTCAAAAGCAGTGGCAAAAAAACACGATAAATGTCTACTCTACTGCATGTGCAGCTCTCACTAAAACTCTCCTGAAATCAGACACCTTTCAAAGATTCCTCCTTCAATAACACCACTTCAGTGTTTACTGAGTCAGAAATGCCAGCAAACCTAGTGGAATAAGGCTTTCTGCTTCCTGAGCTGAGCAAGTTGGTTCAGTTCTTCTAAGGGAGAGGGGTTAAAGTGGGCATCAACATACTGCAGCCAGTGCTGGGATTTGGCAATATCGCTGTCTCCAAATCAAGGCAATGCAGGAGCTGCTTTGTGTGCAGTTCGGCGATTCCCTTTGGAGCCTGGGAGACTGATGGGCAAGAAAAGACGGGGTCTGGTGCAACTTTCCCAGCTCTACTCACTCATGCTCACAGACCCATCTCATAAATCTATCTTTGCTTACTGAGGCCATAGAGCCTGTTAGTATCAGTGATTGCTCATTAGCTTACATTTATGACAATTATCCCTAAGGAAGGGGAGTCCTAGAGCCTCTGCTTTTAGCATGCAAATTAAGGAAAGTTTAGTGTTACTACAAAAAATCATCAAATGCCAGACTGTCATTATTGTGGTTAGTCTTTCAGAATACAGTTTTAGTTGAACCTGTTATGACAGACTTCCATAGGTATTTTGAAGCTTTAAGAAAACAGTTTATGAGAATTTTATTCATGCTCTCACTGAAAGCAATGACAAAAAAAAGCTTCATTGGCATTGTGTAAGAGTACACAACGTGCAGATTATTTATTTTTTAGTAACTAAATAATGACATACATTTGCAGCTGGTACAATAGGAAGCTTTACTTGGAGTGAGACTTAGGGTGCCTGCAAGTATCTGAGATACTGATGCAGGACATTCAGGTATGACCTGTGCCCTTCAGGAGAGGAAGCTGGATGCCAGGCACAATACTCTAAAAAAAAAATCTCTGATGTGAAATGGGACTACAAACCCCAGTTTAGCCATCTGAACCTCTCCTCGAATGTCTGTGTATGACCTTGTTGTGTAGTAGCAGTAAAAGAGCATAGGGATACAACCAGCTCTCCCAGCAGAAAAACATAGGGACAAAAGGTAGTGCAGGGTCCACCATATGTTGCTTTAGCTAAGGCAACTAGAGAGAAGGAAGAGTAAGCTAATTTAACCAAGCTTTCAAGAAACGTGTTATGGATAATCTAGTGAGGGACAAAATGCCCAAGGGCAATAAAGATGTAGGAACTCAGAAAAGAGCTGAAAGCAGTCATATGGTCCTCCTCACAACCTCACCAGCATCAAATTTCTAACAGATGTCTGCATCACCTGTCCTTTATAAACAGCTTTTATGCAGACAGAGTCCTCAGTCTTCCCAAGCAAGTCATTCAAGTGTCACTCTGTTCTTAATATTCAAAGGCTCTGTCATGCTTTTTATTAACCTCTCTTGCTGTAGTTTAAATCCATTATTTCTTCTCTTAGTCCCAATGGCAGTAGCTTTTTGTGCATTTGAAGACTTATTGTGACATTTTCCCACTGTTGTAATCACTTAAATTGTGCCATTTCCTTTCTTTTGATCTTTTATTTTTCTTCTGCTAGATCGTGTTTTCTAGATTTCTGATAACTCTTGGTAGTTTCATCTGGCTACTATCCAACTGCAGAAGCCCTGACTTTTTTCTCTCATCTCTTACTCCTTACTCAATCCTTTGTAAAGTATATGAGTCTGGTCCTAGCCCTCAGTGCCTGCATCGAATGTATGGACGACATCAGAAGAACTAGATATGAATTGTGTGGCTTATGCTACCTCTCCCAAGGGTTTCACATGCTGATTGCCATCAAGACAAAAGGATATTTGCAAAAAAAAGTCAAGCAATGAAAGACAGAAATTACAGAAAAAAATGGAGTAATGAATACTCACAAATTTATAGGGCTGGATGGAGTCCAATCAAGAGTACAGAGGGAGCTGGCAGAGAAGCTTCCCAAGCCACTCTCCATCATTTATGAGCAGGCCTGCTTAGCAGGGGAGGTTCTAGATTTCTGGAGGCTTGCCAATGTGACACCAACATATGCAATGCTGGCCAGGAGGAGGATCAAGGGGAATAGAGGACTGTCAACCTAACCTCAGTACTAGGGAAGATTATGAGGCAGCTCATATTGAGTGCACTCACCAGGCATGGGCAGGACAACTAGGGAAGCAGGCCCAACCAGCATTGGTTCATGAAGGGCAGGTGCTTCTTGACCAACTTCACCTCCTTGTATGACTAGGTGACCCATCTAGTGGATGAGGGAAATTCTGTAGATGCTATTTACCTAGACTTTGGTAAAGCCTTTGGCACAGTCTCAAACAGCATTCTGCTAGAGAAGCTTTCAGATGGTGACTTGGTTAGGGTACTCTTCACTGGATCAAAAACTGGCTATGTGGCCAAGCCTAGAGAGTTCTGGTGAATGGAGTTGAATCGTATTGGTGGTCGGTCACAATCACTGCTCCCCAGGGATCTGTGTTAAGTCCAGTCTTGTTTTGTATCTTTACCAATGATACGGACAAGGGCATTGAGAGCACTCTCCGTAAGTTTGCAGATGACACTAAATTTGGTGGGAGTGTTAATCTGCTTGAGGGTAGGAAGGCTCCACATAGGGATCTGGACAGGTTGGATTGAAGGGTTAGTGACAATTGTACGAGGTTTAACAAGGCCAAGTGCTGGATCCAGCACTTGGGTCACAACAACCCCGTGCAGTTCTACAGGCTTGAGAAAGAGTGGCTGGAAAACTGTGTGGCAGAAAAGGACCTGGGGGTATTGGTCAACAGCCAGTTGAACATCAGCCAGCAGTGTGCCCAGGCCAATAAGGCCAATAGCCTCCTGGCTTGTATCAAAAATGGTGTGGCCAGCACGACTAGGGATGAAATCATGTCCCTTTACTTGGCACTGGTGAGGCTGCACCTTCAATACTGTGTTCAGTTTTTGGCCTTTGGCAGCAAGAAGGACATTGAGATGCTAGAGTGTGTCCAGAGGAGATCAACAAAGCTGGTGAAGTGCCTAGAGAACAAGTCTTACGAGGAGTGGCTGAGAGAACTGAGGTTGTTTACCCTGGTGAAGAGGAGGCTGAGGAGAGACCTTAATGGTCTCTACATGAAAGGAGGCTGTAGTGAGGTGAGTTTTGATCTCTTCTCTCAAGTAAGTATCGGTAGGACAAGAGGAAATGGCCTCAAGTTGCATTAGGGGAGGTTCAGATTAAATGTTAAGAAAAATTTCTTTACTGAAAGAACAGTAAAGCATTGGAACAGGCTGCCCATGGAAGTAGTGGAGTCGCCATCCCTGGAGACATTCAGAAGATCTGTAGATATGGCACTTTGGGATATGGTTTAGTAGGCATGGTGGTGGAGGGCTGACACTTGGACTCTATGATCTTAGAAGTCTTTTCCAACCTTTATGATTCTATGATTAATTTTTTTTATGTATTTTGTCTCATAGCTGATATCAAATTTCATATTTGGGTTTTGACACTGTGTGAACTTCAAGAGGTGTGAACTTTTTCAGTAAGAAAGGATGGTTTACAACTTTTCATGTAGTCTGCTCAAAGAAACCCTTTCCTTCTTTGTCTGTTCAATATTTGACTCTTCTTATCTGAGGTTCTGTCTAGTTCTTAGTGAAACACTAGAGCAGCATGGAGCTGTAAAATTATTGCACGGTTACTTCTCTCTCTCCCTCCTTGAAATTAGACACCACTGTCAACTCAATTCTAGTTCACTCACCCCTAGAGGGCCATCAGTTTCTGACAACTTTAATTTGTCATATTCTAAAAATGAAGCATTTAAGTTAAAAGGAAACCTCTCTCTGAACAAGTGCAGCACTGTCTTTCTGCATCCACAGAAAAGCAGACCTACACAGTATCTCAGAGAGAAGTGTGAGCTACCTTCATTTTATTCTGCCCATCATCGGCAATAGCAAGTCATAATTCAAGGTAAGACTGTGTAAATGCTCTGTGTAGCAGGTAGGGAGGGCAGCAGGAAGGAGTATCATAATTCCAGATAAATCTGGACTAATAGATTGTCATTATTTCATTCAAGATCTCTTATAGCAGATATCAGAGTTCAAAGCTGCAATCTTCCTGGCCATCAGCTTCCAACCTGGATGCACTGGAAAATTCTCCAAACAGATTATGTTACAAACTATTTAATTTCAAGGATTTGCTTCTCTCTTATAGTTTGCAATGCATATGTGCTGGAGATGCAACAAATCATGAGAATTAAACATTTACTTCTACAACCTAGTGTGATTAAACAGAGAATAGATTGATAGGAGATATACAACTGTGTATGGTATACACCTTAAAAACATCTTCTTAGAGAACTATCACCAAAGAGACAAAGGGTCGTATTAACTTCTGGCATATCACTTGTTCAGACCAATTTGAGTGATATTTGCATCTCTTCCAGATGAGATCCTAAAGCTGAAAAATTGTGATAGGTAAGAGAATACTGTTGAAATAGCTAGATTCTGTACTTTAAAAGCATCCAAATGGCTTATTTTTCAGCTGTGAAATAGAAGTCTTTTCCACTGTTCTGGAAACATGGGATTCAAGGTGACTTCACGGGGTGTTAATGGATGAATGATCTACACCCTGCTAACAATATTTCATGAGCAATGATGTAGTAAATAACATTACACTGTGTCACCAGATGCCATCTGAAAAACACATTGCTAGCTTTAACATCCCAAGCTTAATCGACTTTCCACCGAAATTACACCGATGCCCATCGTAAAAGACAGTGTATCCCCAGCATTCAAAAGATGCTCCTTAGATGTGGCAGTAATGATGTCCCATTTCCAATATCACTCCCACCAATTGAATCTCGGATGGCTTATGAACGGGAAGGACATTAGACATCTCTTCATTACATACTGATATCTGTATGTGTTTGGACACTTATTTTAGTATGAGGCACTTTCTTTAGTCCATGCAGATTTAAGGAAATTACTACCTTTGAGACCTCATGGTAAAATACAGTTGATTTTTAACAATGTCCTTAAGCATTGCCAGGGTGAGGGCACCCTGAAAGGCAAAGAAACCAGTGGAAAGCATTGGATAGCCCAGGTCATGTTTTTTAGGAGGCTAAAAGCACCTGATTATAAAAAAGGATGCTGCAAACAGTTGGTGGGACTGCAGTATAATAGAAGCGTTAGAGGTGATCAAGGTGTCTTGTACCCTTCAGCCACTTCCCTTCTGACTGTCAACAGCGTCCGTGCCTCCATGTCTGCACCTTGGACACCATCAGCACAATTTGGACCCATCTCACTTTTTGATCCAAAGGGTGGACAAGGAAAGGAACAAAGCTGAGGATACATACTGCTTTCTTCTAAATATACTATTTTCTGAATATTCTTTCGTTTGCTTTTCAATTGCTAGACACTATCAGAAACCTTTCATTACAAATCACTTTTTCCATAGTGCTGTTAAAGTGATCAACATTTGAAATGCAGTCAACCTATTCTGAAGAAGAATAGTTGTAATGACATGCATGATTTCTAGTGAAATCCTGTTCAAGCTTGCTTTCAAGGGCTTACAAGCTATTATTAAGGGGACAGAAGCACTAGTACATGAAAGAAATTTTCTCCAAATACATTGAATAGTGATTTGTTTGAAGTTTGAAATATGTTTCCAAAAGTCAAGGCCTTGCTATTTGTGTATTTTGTTTAACAACAATTTCTGCTGTTGTTAACTTCCGAAAAAATAAATTTGTCAGCCAGCATTAGGAAAAATATTCCCTGTAATATCTACTCCAACTGGCTAAGGGAAAGATCTTTTAGAATCCAGGCTTTCTATTGAGATGCTGCCTAGGCTTAGTGCTACACAGAAAATAAAAAACTTTAATAACATTTTCATGGAAGAAAATGAAAATTTAACCCTGATCTTTTGCCGTTCAACCACTGGCAGCTGTTGTAATTGTATTCTTTTTAAGCTGTATCACATCAGGATGAGTAAAAAGAGATGAAAGTTGCCCTGAGCTATATGGAGGTAAGTAACACAAGTAACAGTGCCAATAGTAAGCACTGATAACAGACAGAAATTAACAGAAATTCAGAAAGAAAGAGGTGAGAATAGCTGTGGAGGAATTACAATAAGCAATTTATAAATTCTGCATTGCATCTTACAGAATACAAAGAATATGGGCAGTATTTTCTATTAAATTTATTTTTATGTTTATACTTTTCTCCTTTTCCTTATCTTTCTTTTCCCTTTATATAAATATAAAATTAAAATAACATATAATTAAAGTCATATATACACATATAATTAACCTGTGTGTGTGTGTGTGTGTATGCATACATGATTGTGGCCGTGGGATTTCTTCCCACCCTACTAGCCACACAAACCACTCTTTGCTGCTTTGTACAACTTTTTTTACACACTTAGAAATTTCTAACACCTCCCCTATCCGGGATACTTTCTGATCCAGTGGAACACAGGCTTCTTAGGGAGAAGTATTCCAATTGTATAGAGGCAGTCATCCAGGGCAGCAAGGCAGCCCCTCAGCCTACCTGAAACTGCTAAGATTAGCAGGAAACTCCCTTATCACCTGAATAAGAGGATTGATAATCCATCATCTCGATCAGGCACACTGGGAAAAGAATACCCATAGTTACCATGCAGTGATCCAGAGCTCTTAGGCACTCTCTTAGAGCTCTTGGGGTCCTGTGTGCCTGGCATAAGGTCTGATCATCACCTGAGAAAGAGACTGACAATCAGTCATACACTCCTGGACACCTGATACTCCTTTGCCTTCTTCCTCTTTCAGCTTGTAGCAGAAAGCTTGGTGACGACCCAGTTTTTGTCTATATCTTGTTACAGCTCCCTGCAAACTTCCACAGTCATGCAGTTAACTTCTTCTTTTCAGCAATAAAATACAGCAGGAAGACTTTTAGAAGCAGCCAGGAAGGCAATATTTCCCCTGTTCAAGTAAATTTCACTTGACATTTTCTTTCAATGCTCCTCTCAGTGCCCATGCAGCCTATTCTCCTGCAGGGCTCAGCATGAGCAGCAGCCTGCAGATGCAAATAACTGCACTTAGTCTGCAGCAGTAGCTCTCAGTACTTGGTACTTTTCCTAGTACTTGACTGGGAAAATTGGCTGGGGAACCCAGGACCTGAGTCAAGGAGCAAATGCCACATATAAGCAGCAACCTCGTTGTTATGGCACCTGGATACAAAGCCCACATGTATAAAAGATAAAAGTGGGTTATTGAAAAACTCCTCTCAGAAGGGTTGTGCCCTACCCTGACCTTTTCCTCCTGCATCACACTTTAGTTATATATTATCATTCTGTCTCCGTAATATTACAGTGACTTGTCATGTAGTGAGAACACCAACATCCCTGTGGGAAAAGAGGAGGAAAGAAGCTAGGCAGCAAGTCCTGTCTGACAGAAGCTGGATAGGATTGCCAATTGCTCCTAGCTCATATCATTTCTCTCAAGTTGGTATCCTGGCAGGCACTGGGCAAACTACTGCAATACCTGAGATTCCTTGAATGCTCTCCCCTAAGAAATGTGTTATAAGGATTAATTATCTCCTGTTTGTAAAGCAGTTTGTAAAGGAGAAAATATCTGTGGGAGGACCAAGCACAATACACTAATGTTACAAAATTCGCATTTAAGCTAACAGCTCTTTGCTAACTATAGCTTTAGCGAGGAAATAGAAGAGACTGGTCTCCAGTTCATCGCTATGAATCCGAAGTTAGCTCATTGCTCCTTAACCTGCTGGATGAACTCTCAGTTATTTGTCTTCATTCTCCAAAGCTTCCCACAGGCCATGTTTGCAGCATGAGCTCCAGGTGATGTAAGCTGGTGTTGCTTAGAGCTACATCAGGTTACACCAAAGCAGGATCCTTCCCGGAGTTCCCTCAGTCTTGAACCAGCTGCATGCAGCTCTGTGGTGGCCAGGCTCCATGCATGAGACTGTCTTACTGTGGTCAGCCTTTTCCTGGACTTGGCCTCGGCCTCGTGAACAAGTGGTATGTTTTCTTTTAGTTCTGAGACACTTGAAATTTCCTCAGATCTCTTAAGTCTGCATTGCCTTGTGTCTCACAGTAAGTCTTTCAACTCCTGTCTTTAAATGAGGCAGAACTTTCCAACCAGAAGCAGTTCATTTAAATATAAATGTAAAAGCTGTGCTGGAGGAAATGGTTCCTGCTCAGCTATTTGATTATGAAATCGAATCATTTCTCTGCCTTTTTCAAATTGGTGGCTAACAGACAGTAACGGTGAAAAAAAGCACTGAAAGGCTGGGTTTACATGTCTTAAATTCATTCATTCCTGTGTGTGCTTTAATCTGTATTGAAAGTAGTGTGTTTTCAATTATGACCTGAGCCTCTGGGATTTTTCTTTATCTCTAAAGCATAGAGAGAAAAGCCTTTAACCCTCAGGAAATTGTTAAATGTAGGATTATACACCAATACCATCAATTATTCTCTCTTATGTTCTCAAATGATAACAAAGAGATGAATTGATGGGTAAGATCTCTACTTCAGGCACCAAGAAACACCATCTATAAGTAAAATAAAAGGCATGGATAAAGAAATGGCTAACTGAGCTTCCCTGAAACATAAAAACTAAATGCTGAAAGCCCAGGAATCCAATAGTAATCTCTGATCTCTGGTGTCACGGAAAATCACTCAAGGAGTTGTCTTCTCAGTGAAGAGAACAGATGGCTCTATTCTTTTTCAGAGAAAGTCAAAGGACAACCAATACAACAGTGTCTTTTTCGATGGCCAAATGTGCTTGTGCTTTCAAACTTAAGTCACAACATCAAGCTCTCCCTCCACCATAATCAGGGTGCAATGAAACTTTTGAAGCCTGGAAACTGTGGGCTAGAGTCCCCTAGTTCTTTGTCTCTTGCCTTGAGCTACGTTGTCACAAATTTCCTTGCCTTCTTTCAACTACGAGTCACTCTTCCCTACTAGATCTCTGAAACTCTTTCACCTTATGAGAAATAATTAATTCCCCCAAAATACATTTTCTTTTATCTAAATGTCTACATGCTGCAGGGACTCACAAAAGCACACATGTTATATTCTTCCTTCAACTTAGCATTTTGCAATCTTGCAAACCTTTTTTCTTTGTCTATCTGAAGCTTACAATAGCACATGCACAAAATCACAGAATGTCAGGGTTACAGAGGACTTCTGGAGACCATCTAGTTCAACCCCACTGCTAAAGCAGGTTCACCTACAGCATGTTGTGAAGGAACCCATACAGTTGGGTTTTGCATACCTCCAGAGAAGGAGACTCCACAACCCCTCTGAGCAGCCCATTACAGTGCTCTGTAAGCCTCTCAGTAAAGAAGTTTTTCCTCATATTTAGGTGGAACTTCCTGTGCTCCAGTTTGTGCCCATTGCCCCTTGTCCTGCTGCTGGTCACCACTGAAAAGAGTCTGGGCCCACCCTCTTGACACCCACCCTTAGATATTATAAGCATTGATAAGGACCCCTCTCAGTCTTCTCCAGGCTAAATAGTTCCACGTTGCTTAGCCTTTCCTCTTAAGATGTTCTAGCCCCCTAAACATCTTCCTGGCCTTCCACTGGACTCTCGTCAATATTCCTTCGTCTTTCTTGAGGTGGGAAGCCCAGAACTGGACACAATACTCTAGATGCCGCCTCACTAGAACAGAGCAGAGGGAGAGGATAACCTCCTTCAACCTGCTAATCACTCCTTTCATAATGCACCCCAGGATACCATTGGCCTCCTTGGCCATGAGAGCACATTGATGGCTCATTGCCAACTTGTTGTCCATCAGTCCATCAGGACTCCCAGATCATTCTCCATAGAGCTTCTTTCCAGGAGGTCAACCCCTAACCTGTTACTGGTGCAGGTCTTTATTCCTCCTTAGGTGCTGGACTCTACACTAACCTTTGCTAAACTTCATTAGGTTCCTCCTCACTCAACTTTCCAGCCTGTCCAGATCTCGCTGAATGGTAGCACAGCCTTCTGGTGTATCAGGCACTCCTCTCAGTTTTGTGCCATCAGCAAACTTGCTGAGGGTACACTCTGTCCCCTCACCCAGGTCACTGATGAATACCTTAAACAAGGCTGGGCCCAGTTCTGACCCCTGGGCAACAGAGCCGGACACAGGCTTCCAACTAGACTTTGCACTGCTGACCACAACCTTCAGCTCTGCTGTCCAGTGAGTTCTCAATCCACCTCACTGTCTACTCATCTAACCCGCACTTCCTAAGCTTACCTATGAGGATGTGAGAGAGACAGTGTCCAAAAACTTATTGAAGTTGAGGTAGACAATATCCGCTGCTTTTCCCGCATCTACTCAGCCAGTTATGACACCATAGAAGGCTATTAGACTGGTAAAGTATGATTTCCCCTTGGTGAATACATGTTGACCACTCCTGATAACCTTCTTTTCCTTCACATGCTTGAAAATGACATCCAGGTGGGCTATGGAAAACTGCCTTGTAGTGGGATGTTGACTCCTTTCATTCAACTGCTGGAATTGTTTACAGGTAGTTAAGTATTAAGGATTATTCTAATATTATTTTTCTATATAAACATCACTGCAAATACCACAGGCATGATAGCCATTTGCTACTGGGAATTAAATATGCACAGAAAGAAGGTGCCCCAAAATCTCCATGTTATATAATGTCCTGAGAACCTACGACCCAAATAAGTTAAATAGCCTACATAAAGCCAAGTGAGTAGAAAGTTTGCAAATAAATGTACCACACAGTAGATGAGCAGAGATGATGTGGATATTGTCTTGCTCCTGAAATTTTCATCTTTAAGCTATAGACAACCTTTCAAGAACTGACATTGTAGTCATTTATTGAGCAACAAGAAGTGCTTCAGTCTTTGTAAACACGATTGAAGTGGTTTTGCAGTTTAGGTCTATGAACACAAAAAAAATCAAGATTGAAGATGACAGCTGGAGTTCAGCAGTGCTCACTTTTCCTCCCTCAGCCTGTGGCACTAGAACATCTCTGCCAGAGCTGTGCTTGTGCTTGCTCTCACTCCTAGCAAATGGAGTCTGGCAGGAGCAGGCCAGGCATACACAAGTATCAGTGGAATGGACACCTGCCATGGCAGAGGAATGCTGCCTTATTCTTAGCATCCTGATGTGCTCATGAAGATGATGTTACAATTTCTTCACATTGTTCTTGGCATAGCAAAATGTGATTACTGACTCCCCTGTGAAGCCTTGAGCCCTGTCAAAGATCAGCACATAAAACATAGAAATTCCACAGCTGGCATAGAGGATGGGGAGTTGGGTATGTAGGTAAAGACTGTTGGAAGCTCTTGTTTTCCTCCAGTAATAAGAAAGACAGAAGCTGTGAGGATGCTCTGCTCTCCGAAGCCAGATAGGTGAGGATTTTCTCTCTCTGCTTTCACCTGGGTGCTAAAAATTTGCCTTCCACTTTCCCCTCTCACTTTAACCCCCTTGTATAGAGGAGGCTCTCGCTTTCCGTGTTCAGCTTGCTGTGGTGAAGCTGAGCAGTAGGAGCACTGCTCCAGCTGCCTCAAGGCTCTCACCTGAAGGGCACTGCTCCAGACCACAGTGGTGGGACAGGCACAGGTTCCACCCAACTTGCAGTAACGCACAGCACCTTTTCTGACTTCACTTTTACTGTTTTTAGAAAGGTTTAGACCACAAACATCCAGTCTCAGCAGAATGACTTTTACAGGAGGATCGATTTGGAATGTTACCAATCAGGTGTAATAGGTCCTATAGGTACCAAACTGAGCAGAGGGCCTGGCTGTCATTTAGGTTTCAACACATTCTGAAAATACATGTTTCTCTATTCCTTATGGTTCCTTGGAGTTATCAATGCCAGTCTCACTCACTTACCAGATTTGTAGTTCCTATTTCTATAACTTTCCTTGTATTCTCTGTTCAATTTTCTGCACTCATTCTCGAGTACCTGTCTTTCAGTCTTCCTACCGTGTGTAAACCAAGTAAGGGAAGAGAAAGTTTCGTTACAAAGCAGTGGTTCCAAGTTGTGTTCCTGGAATGTTACAATAAGAAGAAATAAAAGTCACCAAAAAAAAAAAAACACAAGAAAAGGGAAAGGGAAGAGGAAAAGGCCATTTGTGATTACCTATAAACCATGTGTAAATACTTTAGTTATTATGAAAAGGGGTTTAGTCATACTTTGCTTTATAGCAACTCCTTTCTTTATACTATGCAATAATTTGTTTGGCTGTAGTCTAATCAAAAGTGTGTGTCTATGTCTGTGATTTTTAGGACCTGTGGTTATGAAATCCTTTGGGAAAATTTAAGATATAAAGCCTGTTTGTAATAAACAATCCCACAGCTTAATTTACTCATTCTGTGTTCTTGCTTTGAAGATCTTAACAGACCTTCACATGTATTAAACTTGTTTCACTCATTGCCTTTTTCAGGACATGAATGGTGTATTCAGAGGAGGATTCAGACTTCATTTAGACTCCGCTTCATGGTCAGTGATTATAATTGTCTAAAAAAAATAGCAGCAGGCATTAAACAGAATCATACTGATACAGCAAGTAGCTAAGTGTGTTCTTTCTTTGTTGCTGTACTCGCACACACTGTATAGAAAAAGGATTTGCTTGGGCTGTATCTAGTTGTAATTATACTTTGTTCAAGAAAATATCTGTTTCTATTTCTTCTACAGAGAGTTTTCTCAGTATTACAGGTCTCATTTCCACTTTATCACCTAGCAAAAAAACCTTTCTGACATAAGCTCTAGTTCAATGTCTCAGATATTAGTCAGTGTTGTTTAATATCTTTATCAATGATATTGACAGAGAGATTGAGTGCACTCTCAGTGAGTTTTGCAGATGACATCAAGTTGAGTGGTGTAGTTGCCACACCAGAAGGACAGGATGTATTCCAGATGGACCTGGACAGACTGGAGAAGTGGACCTGTGAGAACCTCATGAGGTTCAACAAGGCCAAGTTTAAGGTCCAGCACCTGGGTCAGGGCAATCCCCGTCTTCACAGAATCCCTGTCCCTTCCAACCCTAACTACTCTATGATTCTATATGTGTTTTCTGTTTATACATTTTCTGTTTCTTACCCCATTTTGGTGCCAGACCTCCAAGACATTTTGATATAACTGTGCAAAACTGTTTAGAAAAAAACATCTGGACTGGAAAAACACTCTACGAAATAATCAAATACCGGTAAAGGTAATAACAGAACACCAGATATTCATCAAAATGCAAATTTAGTAAAGGTAATTAGAAGGAGCACATAAAACTAAAAAAGGAAAGGCAGATCACAGGGCAATCCCATAGAACAGGCTTTATGAAATGGTCTATTTTCCTTCAAGCTTGAGAAACTGACATTGTGATGGTTCGTGTCTGTCTTAAATACTCTGCTATAACTTGAACTTATTGTACGCTACATATTCTAATCTGCTTTCAATCTGCACTCTATATGAGTGCTTCATACAACGGGACTGTAACCAGATTTTTAACAGTATGTAGCATTTGAAGATTAATCTTTTTGGTTACCTAAATTACAATCCAGCAAAATAATGTATACGTACATAAAGACGTTCATACTGAATATCTTCAAGCATCTGACCTATTGGTCCTCACATATATAAATACCTTAAGGAAAGGTGCAAAGAGGACAGAGACAGGCAAAGAGGACAGAGACAACAACTCTGAACATCAGGAGACACTTTTTAATTTTGAGGGTAATCATGCACTGGCAGAGATTGCCCAAAGAGGCTGTGGAGTCTCCCTCCCTGGAGATATTCAAAAGCCATCTGCTCATGGTCTTGGGCAACTAGCTCTAGGTGGTCCTGCTTGAGCTGGGAGGTTTGACCAGATGATTTCCAGAGGTCTCTTGAAGCTTCAGCCCTCCTGGTAACTGCCTGAAGCAGCAGACGTGTCTTCCCTGTGCCAGCCTCAGCCTCCCAGGTTCTCTTGCACAATAGATATGAAGCTCTGGAGGTGGAATCAAACCTCAAAGAGGATGGTGGGTCCCACAACCTAGAAATGTCCCCTAAGTTAAGACGCAACAAATCTTCCATTAAAATGGCTTCTGATAAGAAAAGACAGGTTATTGTCATAGGGCACTCCCTTCTAAAGGGGAACAGAAGGACCAGTTTGCAGACCAGACCCAGGACAAAGGGAAGTTTGCTGCCTCCCTGAGGCCTCAGGTAGAGATGTAGTGAGAAAACTACCAACTCTGATCAGGCCCACAGATTGTTATCCATTGCTGATCTTACAATTAGGTAGTAATGAAATCTCAGCAAAAAATTTGAGGGCCCTGGGAAGTATGATGAAGGGTTTGGGATACAAGTTGTTTTCTCCCCTGTCATTCCTACGACTGGCAATGATGAGGGAAAGATTAGTAAGTGTTGGGAAATAAATAACTGGCTCCGAAACTGTTGTGAGCAGAAAAATTTTGGATTCTTTTATCATGGGCTGATGGGCAAATCACCAGGTTTGCTATCCAAGGATGGGATACACCTGCACCCTAGGGGCAAAAGGGTACTCACCAAGAAAACAGCAGGGCTTACTAATAGATCTTTAAACTAGATGTGAAGTGAGAGGACAACATAACCAGGCTTGATCAAAAAAAGACTGGGAATGGCACTCCAGTTTCTGAGGGACGATGTGCTGGCAAGCACACACCTCATAGGAAGTGAGGAATAGTACTTCAAATGGCTCCACAGAAGGATTAGATAATTCGGTGAGCAGCTGCTCAGGAATTAAGACTGTTACCCTTAGGAGCTTAGCAGGATCAACAGCCCAACTGCATTTCATCTACACCAATGCACAGCATGGACAATAAGCAAGAGGAGCTAGAAGTTAGTGTAAGGCAGGAGGATTATGATATAATTGCTCTCATGGAAACATAGTGAGATGACTCACATAGCTGGAGTGCTGCTATGGAAGGCTACAGACCTTTCTGAAGAGATAGATGAGGAAGGAGAGGCAGTGAGGTAACCCTCTATGTTAGAGAGAGTTTCAACAGCCTCGAACTCATTAACAGTGATGATAAAGTTGAATGTCTATGGGTGAAAATCAGAGGTTCACTTAATAAGGCAAATATCATGGTGGGAGTGTTCTATAGACAATTCAGCCAGCATGAGGAGACTGACAAGTTATTCTATAAGCAACTGGAAGAAGTCTCATGATCGCTAGCCCTTGTCCTGGTAGGAGACTTCAACTTACCAGATGTCTATTGGAAGTATAATACAGCAGAGAGGAAACAGTCTAGGAGGTTTCTGGAGTGTGTGGAAGACAACTTCCCGACACAAATGGTGAGCAAACTAGAGAAGATATCCTGCTGGACATGCTGTTTGTTAACAAAGAAGGACTTGTGGGAGATGTGCAGCTGGAGGACACCTGGGGCATAGTAATCATGAGATGATAGAATTCTCAGTTCTAGGAGAAGCAAGGCGGGGGGTTGGTAGAATGGCCACCTTGGACTTCCAGAGGGTAGACATTGGCAGAGAAAGACCTGGGGGTGTTGGTTGACACCCAAATGAACATATGCCAGCAGTGTGCCCAGGTGGCCAAGAAGGCCAACAGCGTCTTGGCCTGTATCAAAAACAGTGTGGCCAGCAGGACCAGGGAAGTGATTGTGACCCTGTACTTGGCACTGGTGAGGCCACACCTCAAATACTGTCTTCAGTCTGGGGCCCCTTGTTACAGGAAAGACATTGAGGTCCTGGAGCGTGTCCAGAGAAGAGCAATGAAGCTGGTGAATGGGCTGGAGAACAAGTCTTATGAGGAGCAGCTGAGGGAACTGGGGTTGTTTAGCCTGGAGAAGAGGAGGCTGAGAGGACCCTCTTATCACTCTCTACAGCTACCTAAAAGGAGGTTGTAGAGAGGTGGCTGTTGGTCTCTTCTTCCAAGTGATAGGACAAGAGGGAATGGCATCAAGCTGCATCTGGGGAAGTTTAGATTGGACATTAGGAAAAATTTCTTCACCAAAAGTGTTATCAAGCACTGGCAGAGGCTGCCCAGGGACATGGTTGAGTCACCATCCCTGGAGGTGTTTAAAAGGCAGGTAGATGAGATGCTTGGGGACATGATTTAGTAATAGGCAGGTACAGTTGGAGCTGATGATCTCTAAGACCTTTTCCAACCTAATAATTCTATGAAACTATTAAGTTCAAGTTTTAGAAATACATGCTTTTAGTTCTGGTGGTTTCTGTATCAATTTCCAGCCACACTCAAGTTTAGTGAGTGAACCAAAGGGAACTGCTTGGAAACAAACTTATCAATGTTTTTCCACCCTGCTTTTCCATGGCATTGCTGATTCTTTTAAAGTCCAGGACAGGTTAAAAAACTCCCACACAAGAAGGAATTAATTTTCTGCCGATGTGGTGAGATGCCTCACCAAATGCTGGCAGAAAAAATTTGCTAAGTAACTTCCCAGCACATCTGTATTCTTTTATCCTTCTAATTTCTTACTTATATATGTCAACATAATATCCCGTGGACAGAAATTTTCACTCTCTCTTATCTTTTCTTCCTTACAAAGAAAGCTAGGCTCTTGATCTCTGGCACAGGTTCTGCAATATCTTTGTTCAGCTCTTTGTCAAAGACCTCCTGGATGATATAGGTTATGTTGCTTTATTCAAGTAATACCCCACAAAGATCCCACTGGTTTCAAGGCATTTGAGGAGCTTGAAGCTTAAACTTTTGTGTCTCATTTCCTTGTTTGTGAAATATAGCTAACAATGCTTTCCTTTGGCTGCCCTTTATGCAGCTTCCTCATCTAGAAAATAGTCTCTTTGTGGTATTCGTAGTCTCTTGCTATATGTTTGACAATGTCTAGCACAATAGGTTATTCATCTTGGCTGAAGAAGAAGAAGAGGGGAGGAACACCATTTACACCCTTGGGGTTTCTTACATCAAAGTTGGAATATTTCACCCAAAAACTACAGCAGATCAAAAACCCACAAATAATATATTTCTTTTGAGGGAAGAAAATTCTGCACGTATTTCATCCTGAGGTTTGTGGGTTTGGGTGAGGGGTTACACTCTTTGAAAATGAAAGATTAGGGAGGAATAGGCTGGCCTCAACAAATAACCGTAATAATAGAAAGTGTAATAATTAATGAGACTGACAGCTGAAATGGTTCATTCATTTTTTTGCAATATAGGCCTGCAATATTACAAACTATCTCCAAAACCAGATCTTGCACATAATAGTAAAATCTAACACTGCTCCACAGCAGTTTGTCTCAAATTCAAGAAGAATGCTGTCTGCACGCCCCGATATTTTGCACTGCTTGGTGAAAGCAATTCTCTCAAACAGCAAAAGAAAAAGAAAATGAGCAGTGGGTCCCACAACTCATCTCAAGTTTCCTTTGGTGACTGTCTTCCATTTCTTTTTCATGAAGTCTTTGACAAGCAGCAGCAGTTATAAGATTTTCATTTCCTGGAACATTTCTTGCCAGGCTAAGAGCTAAGGGTTGTGTTGGGTTTTTTTCCCTCTTTTTTTAAGATAGATGTGAAGCATGACTGAAAGAGATATTCATGACCTACTTCTACGAAACTGAATATTGAGCTTTGTGTACTTTCTGATATTCATTTGGGAGTTCTTCCCATTAGAAATTTCCTTGGGCCAGTTTATATTAGCCTTCCCATAGCAGAACAGCAAAGCAAGGTATAACTCAGGCTGAGGAGGAAATCCTGTGGGAATCCTTGAGGAATAAGAGATTACTGAGTTTCAGTGAACGGGCTTCTGTACCCTCAGTAAACAAATAAAATCCAAATTAAAACAGAGACAGTCTCCTTTGTCAGTCATTTGCTGAAGGGGGTCCACACACATTGCTCAATCAAGGCTAAGAATACAAGGTTTATGCAGTAGAGCATGTCAAAAAATGGGAGCTGCAGGAAAAGGTCATGTGAATCCACTCCATATTAGAGACAGTGATGACAATTAGGCACTGAGACTAATCACTTCATGTAACACTGACTAACCTCCCTTACCTTCAGCAGCATTTGATCACTTGTGAACCAGGGGGACATGTGATGGAGACCACAGTATCCCAACAATGTGGCTGTGTTGTTTAAGAACATCCCCCAGCCAGAGCCGTCCATCAGATCACTGGGCGGCAGCAGTGACATTTCAGTAGACGTGTTTAATTACGTGGGTGAAGTAGGCCCACCATCAATAGTGCTGACATTTCGAAGAGCTATCACCTCAGGATAAGCCAGCTCTAAAACTAATCTCTTTTCTGTCCTTCTCCATCTGCCCTGACAAATAAAGCTGCATGAGTCAGATTTTTAAGCAGAGGTAGTTCCTAAAGGGAGGTGCAGAGCACGGAGATATCCATTGGAGGGCCTGTAAGCAAATTCCCACTGCAACCCTTGGTGGCCCGAACATTTCTTTCAGAGCCTAACTGCAGGTGTTATATACCCCAAATATCTTGAGAAATCACAAGAGAGAAAGGGAAAGGGTGGTCCCATAGTGCGAAACACTTCAATCCGCTTTAATTAGCTGGCAAACAAAAGTTAACACAACACAGTTACACTGGCCAAGAAGAGGAGCAAAAGCAGGTAGGTTTTGTCTCACTATCTCACACATGCCCTGGCTGGTAACACAGCTGGTCAGCAGCCTGAGGTAAGTGCTGTTGAAACAGCAAGGCTTGTGCTCATGCTTTTTCACTGCTATGGACTCAGACCAGTGCCATCAGCCAAAGGGCACAAAGGGCCCAAGCCAATCTTGGGCTCTGAAGAATCGTCAAATGTGTTGTTAGAAGTAAAAATAGGAATTGCCTTAAGGAAATAATGATAAAGCAAAAAGAAGGCAAAGCAGCATGCTAGGGATTTGCAGATGCAGGATGCAGCTACCGTTGCTTCAAACACAGCATCACAGACTGCAACACCATACAAGATCTAAGCGGGAGTTCATCAGTTCTGCTAGGGAATAGAAAGCATTTAGTTGTCTTATTTAGCATTTTCACTCTTCTTTACTGTTGTGTTTACACAGCATAAAGTATTTCAGAATGGAAAGGCGTTTCTTTGTCTTTCTTGCTTGAAAACAGGAGCCAGAGGGAATGCTGGGGAATCCATTTACCCACAGTATCTCAGGGTCAGTGGGGTTTTGTTCATGGCTGTTACAGCAGTGGAAAGAGGGGCATAGAAAGGGGACCCCAAAACCAGTAGTTACTCAGCCACAACGCAAACAGGAACAGGCCACATATGCCTCAGCCTGTGCCAGCGGAGCACACCACTTCTGTGGGGTCCATAAATAATTGAGGATCTCCAGGCTACAACAGGACCCTGACCACCTGCTAACAGGTCTTTACAGCCTGCTGACTAGGGGATACAAGCACTGAGAATTAATGTCGCTTCGCTTCTCAGTTTTAAATCTTGCTTGCTTATTGGTTCCTCTTCTTGGACACCAGTGACAGGCACAAACAGGGCAGTGAACAAAGCTCAGGAGTTAGGCTCAGTGTTGTCTTCCACCACTGTCTACACCAGAGTTTTTGCTGACTGCCGAATTTTCATTCTGTGCCTTGCAAGCCTTCCATTAAATGTTTGAACCAATATTTTGAAAGATAAAAATCATAACATTTCATCTGAGATATATTGAAATAGAACAGTCCACTCTTTAAAACAAAATCCCTCATACCATCTTCTACCAAATGTTGCTCAAGACATTAAGTAACTCTTTAATAATTAAAATAATTTCTGAATAATTGAAACAATTTGACAAAAGCTATGGGTTTGGGTTTTAAAACCCTACATGATATATGTTTTATCTGTTGAAGCAGGCAATCCTGTTTAAGGGAATTGTTCTTCTCTATTAAAGATGTTCCCATAGGGTAAATCTTTTCAGGACTACACCCTGAAAGCTGAGGGCATATTTCCTGTTTATGGCGTTACAAAACCAAAAAGGCTCTTCTGTAGTGTGTTCCCAAGGCAGTTCTCTCGAGCTGAGCCACTGTTAGTATGTCTTCCAAACAATTGAACCTTACTAATTTGCTAATTTGCAGCAATCTAGAAATCAATTTTGGTTTTATTTAATTTTGGGGGAGAAGAAAGTTATTATGTTTAACCACTGAACCTGACTCATGCTCACCCAAACACCTTCTCAGCCCCTGTCCTCACCCTCTGACTCAACAACCTCTGCAGGGAAGACTGAGACCACTGCAGCGAGACTGTGAGCAAACACATTTTTTACAATGAATATGCACTGCAGACTTATGCGAGCACTCATACACCTACTTAGGCCTAATGAAAATGCACTCAGGATAACTTTCTAACAACTATTTGTTGTTCTTATGTTGCTTCTGTCCACACTGACCTTGCGCAAAATTCAGCCAACAGCTTTCAGTTGCTTTTAAGTGCTCATTTTCAATCTAAAGAGTTGGTGGAAATAGCTACTAATTTTGAGTCTTCTAACATCCAGCTCCATGTTATAAGTACATTTCTAAATGCTTTTTATATCAGCCTTGTGGCCTGTCATTTCTTCTTTCTTTTTTTTCCCAGAAGTACAACTGACTGGCTGAAGTATAGAAATTGCTGACGGGCATTTTCTACCACACTTTAGGCAGCTGCACACAAAATTGATGGAAAATCAACTTTCCAAGGTGAGCTGAGTTTAATTCCTAATTTGCTGAAAGGCAAAAAGTTTTTAAGACACTTTGGCCTTGAAGAACTTGAAAGGATCTTGTAAGGACAAGAAATTTTCTGACAAACCTCATAGTAACAAACTTCGCTATAGCTTGTTCAGTGCATGAATATTTTTTTATCCTCTGAAAAGTGAACAGGAAGGTATGAACACCAGCACTCCTTAAAATTACAGATTAGAAATCAAAATTATACTGGTGAGGACTTTTTATGCAGGACAACATTGATACAGTGTGTTTTGATTAGATGAGATATGCCCTAAGCAGCACCTTGATTTCTTTAGATGGTGTTGACAGATACTGGGCAGATGGAGCATAGCATAGCTTGGTCATTCGGTGTCTTAAGATGCTGAGTACACTTCACCTTTCTGCTCTTCTCCTCCTCTCTCAGCTCGTGACATAAAGTCCAACAGAAGGACCTGCTCATATCTTGTGTGCTGAGTTGGAAACCTACCTGCTTTGTTTTCCTGGTGTCTCTTTAAGCTTGCAGAGGGGACTTATGAATTTAGATCTGTCTCCAGTGTTCCTGACATCACAATATTTATTTCTAACAATATTTTTGCCTCATTATTAATTTCCCTGATCTCTCTGAGATCAATTGTTATTGTCTTTCAGACACCTTAAGTGACACTGCCTGCCTTCCCTCATTCTTTTACATCTCTTCTTACCTTGATATAAAGTACAGAAGTTTAGGATGGAAATCCACATTATTTTCTCTCCACCTCCATGTCTTGCCTTCTAATTTATTCTAGGCTACATCTAACAGATTGATCAAGAGTTGATCTGCATTAAACCTTTATTAAGCAAAATTATGATCAGAGCAGCTGCTGTCTGGTAAGCATCAAATATTGTCTGTGCTTTACACTGTTTTACACTAACTCTTTGCTGATAAATAGTCCTGACTTCTTCAGGTATTAAAGGCAGATATTGTGCCCACACAGGACATCTGTCTCTATCCCATGGGCTCGTAAGATATCACAAGTGTTTATCTCATGGATATTATGACTTCATCATTAGCTCCTCTCTTGAATCTTTCATATTGGGTCATGATGGGTTTTGCAAACCTAAGCTGTTTGCCACTGACTTTGTTTTTTATACTGAATGACTTATGTTCTTAGTAGATCCCTTAAATTTTAGGGCAACACAGTGTTTATCATAGTGACTACATGATTTAAATCACTGTTGACACTGTCACTTTCACATCATTATAAATACCTTGGCTCCAAAGAATTCAGGCTGTATGATGAACTCAAATAAATCTCTTCCTTAATATTGTCAGAGCTTGAAATGGAAATGTCTGCAGTAAGGAGAAGACATAATTGTTGCGGTGTCATCTCTTTGAAAAAAATGCTGAGTTTTTTAAATCTTTGCCATCGGAATGATAAACATTTCTGCAGTTTCTTATTATAGTGCTGCACTGAAGCCCTCCTGGACTATTTCTTTGGTTGTGCAGAATTGTTAGGGTAGGCCAGTGAGGAGTATTTTGTATTTTGATGAACAGAGTTAAAAACTGCTAAATACATCTGTGTTTGCCCTGCCCTCAGTTTCCTCAGTCTCTGCAAGAGTAGGCAAAGGTTCTTACTGAAACCAAGACCAGTTCATATTAAACTGTCAGGGAAAAGTGTTTTTAAAGCAGGATTAAATTATGTCTAACCTCCCTTTGAGTGGTTGTTTTTTTTTATACTTTTAAAAAGGTTCAGGTGGCCTTAGTGTAACCGAGGATCAGGTTTGAAGAAATGCAGTGTTGATAAAAATACTGACTTTCATTTCTGCTCTGGATGTTTGTGTCTTTCCATATTGTGTTTTAGTATTTGTGAAGGATTTTTTAGTAGAAATCAATGAACATTACTGACTATAAAGTAATATAAGAAACTGCATTTCATAGAGTAATTTTTATGGACAAAATATCAATGTGTTGGCTTACGGGATTCACAGCTCAGGGCAGCGCTAGAGAGGAAAGGAGCTATAAACCAGTCAACCTCACTCATCTCGTGTAATCTACACAGAAATATAAACGCAGACCACTGACAGCTTTAAAATGGAGCAAAACACCTTCAGCAGTCTTACAAAACCCAGGGAAATGTCACATCTAAACTGAAATCATAAAAAGAGGAAATAAGGCACAAAAGAAGCTACGGTTCTGGTAGGTATTTTAGTAGCAAGATAGAAAAGGTGACAGCTAGGCGGTATTTTACATCAGCTTAAAGAGGCAGCGACACATAAAATTACACTGGTCCCCAGCCCCCTGCCATGGAAGAGTGAACTCCAGGGACATCAGCACCACCAACACCAACCACATGGGCATGTCCCCTTTGCATGGAGTGGGATTGGCTCCTTCAGCCTCTCAGACATGCTTTCGCATGTGTTTCTCATCTTGCCAAAGCTGCTCTCTGTAAGCGAATTTGAGATGCCAACTGCCTTTTTGTCTAAGACAAGATATAGTAGCCAGTGTTTGTTAAATCACACATACAAATACCAGCTAGGACTAATAGAAAGTATGGGTCTCATTGCTGTTGCATACTGCTTGGGATGCTAAAAGACTCATTTTTTCTTCCTGGTGTTCATAACCTGAAAGATATTTTGCAGTCAAAAATACCACTGTGGCAACCTGATCTGACCTTATAGAAAGCAAAAGCCCAAGAGATTAAGAGAGATGCTTGAATTTCCATTTCTTGCACGACTGTAGTGCAAATCCTATGCCACAAAACCTGAAAAGTCATTGTCTGAATGAGTTAAGTGTCAAAACTATGACTGGAATTTAAACATCTTGGTTTTACCATCTTCGTTTCAATGAGCCCAGCCCTGAAAGCTGACACAGGCATCGAGCCTTTTGCAAGAGGTGACTCTGTATGTGAAGTCAGGTAATGGATGAAGCAATAGAAAGTTGTATTCAAGAATATGTATACCAAGGGAATTTTTTAACAGTAAAACATGCTACAAAAGACTTACTCTATGCAAGTTCACCAGGCCTTTGACACCACAGGCAGCTTCCAGATTAATTCCTGCTTTCTTCAGAAATTCCCAATTCTAATCTGGATCTGGCTTCTACTCTGGCTACCCCTTTAATCTAGCTGTATTTTCACAGCAGCTAGTGCAGGCAAATGTCTACTACTTAGCATAAACAAGGTATACCAGTATCTTGCTATACCATCAGGAAGTATTTCATTACAAGCATGTAAAATATTCTGCTAAATGGTTTATTATGTAAAGTCTTTTAAGAAAAATATTCCAAACCTCAAAACAAGATTTTAAAATGAATATGAAATGTGGCTTAAAAAAGAAAAAAGAGGAGGAGAGGGGAAATTAAATGTTACTGACTTTATTGAATGTCTCTATTCAAATATCTCGCATAAGCAGACATGTCACTTTAATCAGATAAAACCCACCAGGGAAGGTGGTAATTATTTGTATTACTTCTTGACAGCTTTAAAAAGCTAAAATGTTACTGTGCAAATTCTGTCTGAACTATTTAAACAATTGAAAAATGTGATTTAACAGCTAAAACAAACTTGATTCAGGCTGATCTCTCATCATTGTGTGTGAGATGAACTAAGCTGGTTCTTTGTACAGGGAATAGAAATTGACTGCAGAGTGCCCTCACCTAGTATAGTTAAAACCTCATAGCAAATAAACCGCTCAGAAGACCTTCTATTAACACAAAGCAAACAGTAGATGACAGACATTTCTGTACTAAGACCTGCTGCCCTAAAACCTCAGCTGACAGTGGCTAGGTTGGGATTTTTCCTTGGAAATTCCCATAGTGCTTTAGCAGCTGGGCTGCACCACCAGGACCAGTGGATGAGACTGCCTTGCTCAGACAGATGATACGAGGAAAGGCAGGAATGAGATTTTGTAGTATCGTTAGCATTGTAGTGCCTGCTCTAAGAAAACGACATGGTAAGGAGCAAGGTTTGAAGAGTGTAAAACTCCACACCAGGACTGGTGATAGGCCCTGGGTTGGGGGACCTCAGGAGAGCTGTGAAACCAGATTGCTGGTGTACCAACAAAGCCAGCATGAGAGAGGCTTTGCGAATGGAGCTCCAGGTTTTCAACCACCAAGTGAGCTTCTGAGGCAAGGAGGTCAGAAAGTTTAAACAAATCCAGCCCTGACGAAAGCTTTACACTAGCTGTCACTGACAGGAAACCCTTGCATTAAGAATTTTTTCTTGAGTTCTAGCCTTCCTTATGCTTTTGATGCTTGAGTTGAGAATTGGAACAATGCCAGGAACCGCAGTGATTTCCAACAACAAAAGCCAACGTGGAAACGGCACAAATGCTATTATAAGAAATCCTGTTGTTCTTATGAGTTGTAGCGTTAATAAACTACCATCATGTAAATCATTTTAAGGTTTTCTCCCTTCTTTCTACATGTTAAGTCTCTGCTGTGCTTTTCCCTGCTTTGTCTTTTAACAATAGCATAGAAAGCTGTCATGTACTGTTGCTACTCCTAAATACCTGAGACTCAACCTCAAAACCTCCAAAAACTAGGGATTGACTTTAGAAAAGCTAAATATCTGAAAAAAATTAAACAAGAAATTGGTCACAGGCAGTGAGATTAATAGTGCTTGGCTCTCTAAAGATTTGTCTTTTTTCACTTTAAGCTCTTTGCTTCCATCAATAATTCAGATTCCCCCCTTGTCTCTTACATGATCACTATGGCACAAGGGAAAGCCTGAAAACATCTGCTAACTAGATAGCCCAGAGTAGGTACTTTGCTACCTGGACCAGGAGATCCATTTAGATTTTTACGTCAGATTGGTCATGTCTCAGTTTTCAGCCATTCCTTTATCCTCACTGAAGCTATAAATACACCTTTAACAAACAACAGAAGAGTGATTCTTGTTCTTCTAATGTCTTCCTTCTTGCTTCCAAATAATTTTAATGACTACAATATCAAAAGTGTCAGGAAATAACTGCAAAACTTAGAAAACTTGCATCTGAGCTCTCCTTTTTCAAGAAGAAGGGTTTGTCAGGCCTGACACTCTAAGTACTCCCTCCTTCTTCATCTCATGTCTTTGCTTTCACATTTTGGAAGTCCATCTCCACCCGTAAGCAACTTTGCCACTGCTGAACTGAGGACCTAAAAATCATTTCCTGTAATCTGAACTTGGTAGCACCAAAAGAAAGAGTAGTCATTGCAGACAAGGGTACTGTCATCCCCACAGTTAGGTGAAACATTGAGGCTTGTTCACCTTTCCCGCTACCTAGTAGTCTAATGTAGTTCACTGTGATTGTTTAGTCCCAAAAGATGCTCACATAAAAACACAGAAGTAACCATATAGACGAAAATAAGCAGCTGAGGGTTATTTCTAATTGATGTAAGAGGCAGATTTTGTAGTGGCTCACAAAGAAAAATATTAATTGGAGTAAGCCTTATGCATCAGGCACTTACTAAAACAGAGGAAAGCTCACTGAAACACCGAGTTTCTCTCTAACTAATGAAGGCTTAGTGCTCTTGGAAGACCAGCAGCTCCACCAGGAAGTGCATCTGCTAGTAAATCCTCCTGCCTGTCTGGAGAAGCCCCACAAGTATCTGCCAGGGGCTGAAGTTAGGACTACTGGAGATGAGCCTATCTGTGGAAAAATGAAGTATTGGGTTTTTTTCTCACTGCTGGCAAAAGTTATCTTTAAATATCTTTCAATTTCTGCTGACAGACAAAACAGTGCAACAGGGACAGATTCTGTGTCAGGTTCCATCAGTGCAGTGCAATGCACCTGGCCTATTTTGGAACTTTTCTTTTCATCATTTTTTCATTTTGCCGCCTCCAGCCAGATGCTTGCAACTCTGCTATCTTCCTACCAACCCTCCACAACCTTCATGTGTTTTAGAGCTGTGCTTTTTGATGTGTTATCTATTTCCTGTAAATGTTCCAGTACGTTTGCTCCTTCTAATGACTTGCTTTTCTCCTTTGAACAACTTCTTCCTCATGTTGATTTCCTGGAGCACTTATCATTTATTGATGGATAGTTAATTATCACCAGGCAATAGATCTTGCTCAACTGAAAGCAGCAGCTGACATTTCATGTACCTCACTACCAATGATCTTTCACAGTCACAGATATTCTTTGCAGCAGATAATACATGAACCTGCATTTAATCACACTGAATGAGTCAAGGATTCTTCCTTGTCTTCAGTTAAATCTCTGCCTATCTGCAAAAAGTCCTGATCAGTTTCCAAACTTGTCTCTGTTTATCGAGTGATTGATTGCAGGCACCAGCTCTCCTCTACCAACAAAACATTTTACTCTACCATCAAATTACTGATCACAGTTTAGTTTTGCTGTGTGGTTACAACTACTCATCAATGCCCAGAGGCATTAATATGAAATTCTCTTGCTCTTCTCCTCTAACATTCTCATCTATAATATATTGCACTTCTGCCTCTTCTCCATGTGGAAATCCATGCCCAGTGTCAACCCCAGACTGTGCACACAGCCTATGCAAAATGTGCCGTAGCAATTGGAGGCTGAGGAGGCAGTGGGTGAAATCAGGGTCTTTCTAAGACTGTAGATGCAGCCCTGCAGCTGTGGGGCATTTCTCCCATCTCTGCTCCTTGCCTGCGAAAACCACACCATCCTCTCCAGGCCTGTGTGGTGTTTTGGAGAGGATCATAATTTACCCAGATTTGCTACCTGTGCAGCAAATCCTAAAGATCTGAGGGGTTGCCCAGACCTTCACTATAATGCAGAGCCCTCTGACACAGCAGTGAGAAAGAGATGGCTCTCTTCAGCCTGGATGTTTCTGATGTGCAAATTTGAGCCACTCTGCTCATAGCCATATTCGGTGAGGTGGAATTTGTTTCTTCACGGAGACAAGTGCATGCAGATAACCATACAGCTTCCCAGCTTAGCCCCACTACCCAAGCCACACACAAGCCACATACCATGAAGCTATCATTTCTGCCATTGAGACTTATTTGGATCAATTGTCTTCTTTCCTTTAGCAGAAGACCTTGCTCTGCTATCAAAATGCAAGATAAGATGTCTGAGTGACAGAATCCAAACTGGTAGAAGTCAAAAACCTTCCAAAGCTGGACACAAGCCACTGTTAAAATGTGTTTTACAGTTAAGGATGTTTACCATCAATTTATAGATCCTATCGTAAGCATGACAAACAAGATGGCAATATTGACACTGATGTCTGCTTCTTTGTAAACCTGTAAACCTTCGTAAACCTTCATAAAACTGTTCAGGTTTGGCTGCCATTACACAGTCACTGAACGAGATGGAAGAGCTTATCAAACCAAATGTGAGGTCATCAGGAGAAATGCCATTGCTCTGTTACCAGCTGGGACAGTCACAGTGGTTTTAAAACACAGTACAGTTCCCTGAGTGAATCAACTGATATCAGATAGGACATGGTTCATAGCTGTACACTTGACAACTGAACCACTGGTTCATGCTCTGTATCTTTGATTCACTCCTCTTTGCTGGTATCCTGATTAAATTCAGAGAACAGAATATTTTTTTTCAGATAAGGATTTCACCTACGACTTTGGAGCACTGTTTTCTTCCCATGTAAGATTGATCTTGCCAGGGGAAGTTGACACATTGCTTCTGATTGATGACTGTAGGCCTAGTCCACTGAGAAAGCAGTGGTAAATGTACAAAACTTCTAACTATTAATGAATGGGAAAAGCCTGGTTAATCCTAGGGAGGTGCTGTTTAGACTTAATGACTTACATTTTGTTTATAAACACATCTTTCTATTTCTTTCTTTATTACGGCATTGATATGGTGCAGCCATTCACTTCACTTGATGTTAAAGATCTCTCACCTGGACCCTCCAAAGCTCAGCTTTTTATGTATGCACCTGTACTTGCTGCAGATAGGTGTGAAACACTACCACATGAGACTTGTCCTATATTTTGCTCTTACAACAGCTGATTGTGACTATCAAGTCACATGTAAAGTTTTATCCCTCAAACACATGGCCTCAACCTGCTCCCATTGAAGTTGGAGGACAATTTTCCTTCTGCTGGATCAAAGGGCTTTTCTTAGAGTAATAGCACCATGGCTGGCCTCTAACTTTCTGCAGCAGTGTTCCTCTCCCAGGTTTGTGGATATCCTTCATTTCTTTGCTGCAAACTCTCCCCCATCTCTCAATTAAAGTGTTTGTCATATATGTCACACCTTAGGTTTCATAGACTAGCAGATGTTAAGAAGATTGATTCAAGCTTTTACTCTCTATTCCTTTTTTAGCCCAGCTCTCTCCTTTGATCTGTAAATCTACCTGAAGTCTGGATCTTTCACGGAATCATAGAATCAGAGAATGGTTTGGGATGGAATTGAGCTTACCTCTTATCTAGTTCCAACCTCCCCTGCTATGGGCTAGGATACCTTCCACTACATCAGGTTGCTCAAAGCCTTTTCCAACCTGGCCTTGAACACCTCCAGGGATCGGACATTGATGGCTTCTCTGGACAATCTGTTCCAGTGCCTCACCACCTTCACAGTAAAATATTTCTTCTTAATATCTAATCTAAATCTCCCCTCTTTCAGCTTGAGCCTCTTACCACTTGTCCTATCACTAAGTGCCCTGATAAGGAGCCCCTTCCCAGCTCTCCTGTAGGCCTCATTTAAGTACTGGAAGGCTGCTGTAAGGTCTCCCTGAAGCCTTCTCTTCTCTAGGCTAAACAAACCCAACTCTCTCAGCCTGTCCATGTATCAGAGGTGCTCCAACCCCATGATCATCTTCATAGCCCTCCTTTGGACTCACTCTGTCAGATCCATGTCCTTCCTTTGCTGAAGACTCCAGAATTTAATGCAGTACCTCAGATGAGTTCTCATGAGAGCAGAGTAAAGAGGGAAAGTCACCTCCCTCAACCTGCTAGTCGCACTTCTTTTGATGCAGCCTAGGATACAATTGGCTTTCTAAGTTGCAATTGCAATTGCTAATTGTTCATCTTTATACCTAAATTGTTTTCCCACTCTGCTAATGCTTTTGTCCAAACCATTTGAAACTTTTGGCTGGATTATCAAAGCCACCCTCTCCTTTGACTTCTACAGCAACAACCTAGACTTCCTGAGTTTTGCCTAACATGCTGTTAAGATTATCCTAGAACTTGATCTTATGGTGTTGTTGTCCCTACTTGGTTCCCCCTCTTCAAACACAGTCAGCAAGGAGGAGCCTTAAAAGGCTATCCAGCTTATTTCTAACTTGTTCGGTTATGCCAGTTCACACCTGCCTTGAGCTACATTTCTCTGCCACCTTCAGTGCCTCCCTCATCTCTGTCCAGCATCAGATTCTTAGCATTTTAATTCCTGCCTCCTCTGCTGTACTCAGTCAGTACCTACCATTGCCACCTCAGATCTTTCAGCTTTCTGTTAAAAACATACATGTACCTTAATGGACAGCAAAAACCATTACTTATCTACCAGAAAGGTGCTTTGAAGGAATCTCAAACTGTAGACAGAGTGCATTGACCTCCCCTTGTTAGCTAGAGTCATACTCTGGCTTCTGCCATAGCCAGTGAGGAAGGAGACATGTTTATTTCTTGTTAAAAAAGTCTTTCCTAGGCACACGTCAGAGAATGGTGGGATGAATTATCATCCATAGCACGGCCTGTTGATTGC
This sequence comes from Cuculus canorus, assembly GCF_017976375.1. NCBI lineage: Eukaryota > Metazoa > Chordata > Aves > Cuculiformes > Cuculidae > Cuculus > Cuculus canorus. The sequence goes on along the minus strand of NC_071401.1, from coordinate 115,513,817 downwards.
AATGGTTACAACTAGATTAGGCTAACTACTTAACTTTTAGAGGTCTGAAATAGTAGCTCATCATCAACCTACTGTCTTGCCAATGTGCAACCATCCTGTTTTTTAGAGGTCCTCCCTGAAGTGAGCACCAGCACTCACCTATATTTTCGTGCCTGCTAGGTTTAGGGATGTAAGTAGGAGGACAGACATAAGCTGCTTCCCTATGTGTGTGAATGGGGAGCGAGATCCTGGACCATCTCCTGTCTGTAAGCTTTGTGAAAGCACAACCCTTGGCATCCGGCAATTAGCACTGGATACACAAACAGGGTCATCCTACCCTTTGCTCAAAACCCCATACCCTAATTCCCATACCAGTGAGGGGAAATTACCTTCTGTAAGACAGCAAATAGAACAATGCCTTCCTTTCCCACATATACAAGGATAACCACAGAAGTAAGGAGAGCGAAGGGGGAACTGTGACTTTCTGATATACAGCTCTTCCTCTGGGTCATTGTGCCTGGCCCAGAATACCTAAATAGAGCAGACTGCACAATGCAGGGTAACCTACAGGGCACAAACATCTGACTCCATACCACTGTCTCTTATTAATGGTGAATTTAAAGCAAGCAGAATTTACACGTTTTCCCTTAAGACTGAAAGGTTCTGACCTCATTGGTTGAGGAAGGGAAGAAAAATTAGTTCATGCCATAGTTCCAGATGAAGAGATAAAAATAACTTGAGAAGGCCTTTTAATGAATTCCGTTACCACGTTTTATACATACTATGGAGTTTTTTCCACAAACCAAAGGATAATTCTCTAGTCAGAGAGAGAAAAGTCTTGCAAAATGCCCCAAAATATCCTTTGTGAAGATCAGTTCTAAGGCTTTAGAAGAAATTCATGTCCTGTCCTCCAATAAACAATAGGGAGACCACAAAGTTGATGGAGAGGATTTCTTCTGTCATGCATTTCGTCAGTTGGAGCACATGTAGTACCACTTGTGATCAACAGATTTACTGACAACACCAAACTCTTGTGTTTGACTGCAATTTTTGATGGACAACAAATGACAGGGTTTCATAACAAAATTAATATATGTATGCAGAGACATATACAAATGAAATCTATGAAAATGTACCCACATTTATCTCTGAAATCCAGACTAAATCCCATCTGAAGGTTTGTAATTTATTTTACAGGGGAAATGAATCACAAAAAGTAAGCTCATGCATAGAATATGATATTTGCAAAGAACATGAAAGCTGCAGTCCTTATCTAGCTAAACAGTTAAAGATGTGCTTAAATGCCACATGAAATGGGGACCTCTGTATGGATCAGTATGGACATGAAAGTTATTTGCCCACTTTTAAAATCACAGATAAGAGTTTTCTAACAATAAATTTTTCAAGTTTTTTAAAAAAATGCCTTTTTTGTCTTTTAGCACCAAGTGCAGACAATGCATGAGTTTACTGCATGGCCTGTAGGAGACAGTGTCACTACGGTAACCTTCATGGCAGAACAGGGTATTTGTCCTTTATGCCATTTGCACCAGTGTGGTTGTTTTGGTTTTTTTTTCTTTTAATCACTCAAATAGAAAAGAAAGCCTTTACTTAAAAAATAAGAAAGTGAAAATTAAAAGTTTTCAGTTACTAACAACTTCTTTCTGCTAAAAGACTTTGTTCTCTGAGTTTTGTCACCTACTTAGAGTCCTTTCAGCCATTCTGCACCTTTGAGCTACTGAATAAATAATAAATTGTCTTCCTTAAAAGTGGCAAGTGTATATAAACAAGATAACAATGAACAGATGCCTTTAAAATTCTCCATCTACTCCATGATAAAGCACTTATCAGTCGTAAGCATTTCCTAGTTGCATAAATAACTTTAAGGTTGAACTCATGATAATAAAACTCTCAATGGATTTCACAGAGCCCTTTTCTTCTCATCCTCAGGTGTTACTGAGTCCTTGCTAACTAGATCCATCACGTGTTATCCCGTCTCAGTTATTTTGGAACAGTTTGACTTGTCAGGCCCTCCTTGCCCACCTCCACTTCCTTATTTCTATCATGGGTATCACACTCATCATTTTTTTTACTGTCCAAAACACTTGAGTGGATGTCCCCAAGTACATGGTTGTAATTTTTCAGTTGAATTTTTCAGCTGAATTCAATTCTCTTGGCTAGACAATGGTGTGCACCATTCTCAGTAATGTGAAACTGAGGTTTGAGAATTGGGGAGAAGTTCTCTAAGGATATGTCTGTGTTAGATTTTGAAGTCAGGGAAAAATGTTTTCTTTTAGGGTGTTCCTCACCTCATACCGTTGTGCCGCACCATGGTGGGCACCATGCACATTTTCACCTGATAATCACCATCCTGAAGAATTCCTGTCACACTCTTTCAAAGAAGAGTGATACATGTATGACCTATTTGACAAACCATCAACATGACTGATAACCTGATCTTACTTGCTCATTTTTTTCACTCTGCTCTTCTCACACTTTCTGCTACAGGAAAAGAGTTCTTTCAACAATAAATCAGAACAAATAAAACTCTTGAGCCATGAAAACCCGACTGGACCCCTGTGCTAAAATTGACTAGGGATAATTTAAGTATAACAAAATTCAGTCTTGTACTGACGCAGGAGGCATGGATAAGACAATCTATTACAGATCCCGTCAAACAAACTAAGACCAAAATTTATGTGTTAAGTTTTGAGGGCTCCTGTCTTGAGATATTAAAGGATGATTACTTCCAGAGTTTAGAAATTACTTCTTTATATGACAGCAAGAGCTGTTCCTGAAACTTCAATCTTCATTGCAAAAATTGCCCTTTTCAAATGTATACAGCACACTGAAGAAAGTTATGAATTTATTTGAAATCCAAGTTGCAGATGAAAAAAACAAGATCCTGTCTACTCACAGCTATTAAAGAGAACATGATAGATTTTTTTGGAGGTAGACAGTTATCTTCAATGTCCTGGCTAAATAAGTAATTATATTCTGTCCATCTGGCTTCCCTGTGGGACTTCAAATTAACACAATACTTAATCTCCTCCAAGTTGTGAGGCAGCATGCCCGACTTCCAGCTAGGAGATTTTTACATTTCTGCAGTAGATGAACTAATTACCATTATCCCCAGTGCATGCATAGTCTGAAGTAAAAATATCTTCTTCTCCTGTGTCTGCACATTCTGGTTCCCAGAAGAAAACAATATTTCCTAACTAAAAAAAAAAGTCTTTCAAGTCCTATCACACTGATAATTTTCTCTTTAACTTTTCCCTCACTCCTAGTTTCGAGGCAGAGCTTTCTCACTATTTTATTATTTCCTTCAAGTAGAAAGACTTTTTAAAAGCTTAAGTGCTGACAGAATGGCTTTCTCTATGATCCCTTGATTGCTTACATCATACAGTAGCTGTGCCAACATGGGCTGCAGATGCCCTCATATCTCCCCAAGGCTCTGTAAGGAGCAGGGTGTGAGAATGTACCTGTGGCTGCCAATTTCACAGCAAGCCTGTGACCTTCTTTAGCCACACAAATGTGAGATGAAGGTCTACGCTAGCTCACTGTAGCCATAGACCAAATGTTTGTGTTTTTAAAGTGCGCTAATTCCTTACAAAACTCAACTACGATCAGGAAAAACATCAGTGTTTTGTTTCAGGATCACATGGAGAGGCTCAGGAAAATGACTTGGTCATCAGAGGTATGCCTTCTCCTCGACAGGAGTTAACGTCCATCCATATCACAGCTGAAGAATTACTCTTTCTCTGATCTCTGCATGTACACTCTCATTAATAACCTTGCATTCATACTACCATGTCTAATTGCCTAATTCCTAATTCCCCTCCTCTTAAATGAGGATCCAATTAGAGCTTTCCATGTATGCCAACTGCTCTTACCCCTTGGCAAGCTTGACAGTTTCCCTTTGAGAATCAGCAACCAATAGTATAAAGTGGCCAGTCAAAATTATTAAAACAGTATTTATTATTCATACAGCAGCAGGAACACAACCATAAAGAAAAAAAAATACTTCAAAATAGCAGCAGTTTACATGCAAGTCTAACTCAACTAAAGCCCAGACAACGATGATGATAACTGAGAAAGGCCAGTCTTAACCAGCTACCCCAGGTTGCTTCTGATTCTGTCTCTGAGGTTCAGAGAGATTGAAGTGCTCAAGCATCCAAGTAACTCTTGAAAACGGAATTCAGACATATCCAAATCAGCAAAAACATTCTACCCAACTGCAAGCCAGACAAGTGATTTACCCCTTTAAAATATGTGTACAGAGTACGAGCACACATATGTACTCGTTCTGCCCGCTCAAAGTTAAGATAAAGTTTAAATAACTCCGTCCTCTTTTTAATTAGTTATTTTATGCATGATTGGATAGTCCCAGACTGAAGTTTTCTCTTTCAGAACATGCTAAATTACAGAGTTTTCTTTCAGTTATCCTTACTTCTTTCATACTAACAGTAAAGAGTTTTTTACCACCATAAATAATGCAGTTCTGTCCCGGAAGACATTGCTTTGACACTCTGTTGACAAAAACTTCCCTGCATAGTGTTGAGGCTGTTAGTGACCACTAACTGCAGCACTGCACTGCCAGGAAAAGAGTCTGTCTTTCTGTCAGTCATTTTTCTACTATCCTAGTGTCTCAGTGTTGTGTTAGCGCAATTTTTTTTCCCCTGGTACTGCAAATTGCTGAACCTAAAAAAAATTAATTGCATATACACTAGTGATCATTTCCATAGATGAGGCCTAAGGCAAAACACACAGATGAAACACTGTGCATATACATATATGTGTATATACATAGTGTATACAACAATATATGATACATACCATATACCTGTACAGAATTTACATATAGGCAATTTGTGTATTCATTCATTTTGCTGCTTAACCACTGCTACATTTGTGTTCACTGGGCTTAATTTTTCATGCATCCATTCTTAGAAGATGATGTAAAAACATCTGCAAATGTGGTACAGACTCAACTAGTGCCTCTGTGCGATACAGATATCCTCTCAGTTCTCAAACTCAAATGTAGGATGAGTGTAGGTCTAGCTGCAGGAAGCACCTCTGTTAAACTAGAAAAGAAAGTAAAGAACAATAGGCATCAGGATTCGAGGAATACAAGCATAATAACTTTAAACTCCGGTAGGCTTTAGTGTCTGAAACTTCTGCTCATTTGTAATGAAATAGCTCTCCTGAAGAATAATCCAAATGACGAGTGGGGAAGCCCAGATCTGATATCTGACCTGTCAGCAAACAAGAATTAATGCTTAGTGAAAAAGTACAGTATCTCAGCTAGACCAATACAGAGTAGGGCAAAATTTTAACCTAGACATCCTACTTTGTCAGGAACTAGACTAATACCTCAAAATACAAGACTTAATTCATCAACTTGCATAGTATTGGACATTATAATGCATTATAATGGATTTTAGTCTTTAGATATTATTTTTTTCCTAAATCCATATTTTTATTCATAAATACTGCTGTTATGAAGGTTCACTGGAAAATATAGATTCCATGTGAAAGAAAAATGTCATATTCTTTCTGTAGCAGTGAGCTGCATCTGTATCTTGCTGCTTCCCACTAAAATAATATTCACTGAAAACCTGAGAATAAATGTCCTTGTGAAATGTTTATTGAGAAAGAACATATCCCACCTGTAATTTCTAAAGAAAAATGAGTAGGCTGGTTTAAAGCATTTTGAAAATAAGTATGAAAAGTTAACCTCACGTGCCACATCTGAGCCTTTCCTGTGTTATTCCAGTTGAGATAATTTACAAAACAAGTATTTGCAATGGGAGATTGAAGAATGATATTAACTTATGTAAGCACATTATAATAGTCAAGTATTTAATCACTTTCCAATTCTTGTAAAACAAAGAACATTTTCGAGCATTGTCTGAAGTGCGCCTGCTCTAGTCAATGGGTGTTCAACTCCTTTACATGAGAGAATTGAGTTCACCCCCCTGCATAATGAAGACCTACTGTATTTTAGACTATAACTCAGCAGGTGATTGAATATTATCTGCTTCACAGAAAAATACAAGTAAAATGAGCTCTTCAGCTGTAAATAATTTGGTCATAAAAGAGAAAGCTAATGTATTTCTTAGGTAACAGTCTCAGCACTGCTGCACAGTGCACTGATTCTCCCCAGACAATTCTGGACTTCATATCATCAGCACCTCAACAAGGGAGTGTTAGTGAGGATATTTAGGAAAAGTATCTTTACTAAACCGAGCATGGAAATTCACAAGAAGAGTTTCATGCAGAACACAGCCTGACTGCATTATCTTCTACCCAGTGTGAGGGTAAGAAAGGGAGTACTGGAATAATCATCTTTGTCATCTCGAAATAGCTCTTCCTCCTTTCTATCTCCCACCTCCCAAAATTAATCCATACAGTTTGACAACCCTGAAAATGCTCTCATAGGCTTTAACAGATTTTGTTTTATATCTATAATGCAACATTAAGGTTTTAGAATATCTATGACATTTTAAAAGCACTGGACATCAGAGTAATCAACTAATCCCTTTATCCAGAGCCTTTCAGATCAATCATTGAAACACCATGAGGTTCTGACAGATGCCACCATGACAGATTTCTTCCCCCCCATGTTGTTTTCATTGCCACAGATTTTTTTATTTGGGTCATAGCTGCATTTGGGCTTTCAATGGCATATAGTCAAACTGCTTCATTTTGAATGTTAATTTCCTGAAAATAATTGAAAACCAATCCATATTTTTAATCTGTGGCAGGTGCTTGGCTATGACAGCCTTCTTTTGTTGTTGCCATTGACATACAATATGTGATCCAGGAAAATGCCTGGTTCCCATGGCTATCTGCCAAACACTGGCTTTATTAAATAACTAGTTTCACCTAGCCAGATTTCAAATGTTTGCAATCTTTTACTTGTAATGCCATTTATTACCTGCCACCATTTTATAAAGCAGCTCTTCAGCATTTTCAGCCTCACCTTATTAGCACTCTGTCTGTAGATACCCCATCCTGTGCAATATTGCATCCTGACGAGGCTTCCCCAAAACCTTTCATAAAGCCCACCGAATATCATGGGCTATCTCTGTGCTGTCATATGTCTGAAGCACCATCATATCACAGTTTACGCTTGAACTGTCATAGCAGTAGTGGCAAAATACACCAGGTAAAGTGACAACATTTTGATCAACGGAGCCATAGCAAATTCATCCATTTATGGAAATACTGTATTTGTTTGTGTGTGTGTGTGTATATGTAGGTTTATGTTAATTTCCTTTCCTCCTTTGCTGTTCAAATTACTCCCATATTATACAAGTGAGGTACGGTTTGTGGGAAGAAGTAATGTTTTTTATGAAACCAAGATAATTTCTTGTGAATAGCCTTCCTGTACAGAGGCCCTTATTCAGACCTGAGGCCAAGATGTTTATACAAAGTTATTTTCACCTATGGCCACAAGAATTTAGCTTTCAAGAGTGACACATAATATTTAACTCCTGTGCAACCAGCCAGACCACTAGAAAACATATGGTAGCCCTTCTCAGGAAATATCAAGACATAAAGCATAAGTCTGCATAGAAAATGGTGTCTGTATATGCCTACACAACATATCGTTCCAGGAAGAGGTGAGTATTCTGGTTTAGAAAATAGAATTAATTGGCTTTTCCATAGTATATTGGCAACTTTTTTGCAGCAAGCTTGAGTCTTCATACCACTGAGTAGTACAGCTCACGGAATCACAGAATGATGCAACACCCTGCTAAAACAGGTTCTCCTAGAACAGGTTGCACAGTAATACAACCAGGTGGGATGTATTTTGAATATCTCCAGAAAAGGAGACTCCACAACCTCTCTGGGAAGCCTGTTCCATTGCTCTGTCACCCTCAGAGTAAGTCTTTCTTCATGTTTAGGTGGAACTTCCTGTGCTCCAGTTTGTGCCCATTTCCCCTTGTACTGCCACTGGGCACTATTGAAAAGAGTCTGGGCCCATGCTTTTGACCTCTGCCCTTTAGATATTTATAAGAATTGATAAGGTTCCCCTCTCAGTCTTCTCTTCTCCAGAATAAACGTATGCAAGCCTCTCAGCCTTTCCTTGAAAGAGAGGCCCCAGTGCCCTAAACAACTTTGTGGCCCTCTGCTGGACTCTCTCCAACAATTCCTTGTCTTTCTTGAACTGGGGAGCCTAGAACTGAACACTACTCCAGATGAGGTCTCACTAGAGCAGAGCAGAGGGGGAGGATAACCTCCCTCAGCCTGCTAACCACTCTCTTCATAATGCACCCCAGGATACCATTGGCCTTCTTGGCCATGAGAGCACATTGATGGCTCATTGCCAACTTGTCCATCAGGACTCCCAGATCATTCTCCATAGAGCTGCTTTCCAGCAGGTCAGCTCCTAACCCTTACTGCTGCAGGATTTTATTCCTCCCTGGGTACAGTACTCTACACTTGCCTTTGTTGTACTTCATCATATTCTTTCTCATCTAACTCTCCAGCCTGTCCTGATCTCATTGAATGGCAAATCAGCCTTCTGGTGCATCGGCCACTTCTCCCAGTTTTGTATCATTGCAAACCTACTGAGGGTACGCTCTGTCCCCTCATCCAGGTCACTGGTTAATATTTGAAGATGTGCCCCATAGAGTCTAATGTTGCTTCACCCTGGCTTAAAGTGTGTTATGTACTTAAATGCATTCCTGGGCTATTTAAAACATTTTTACTGCACCCTACCCATTAAAAGCAGACCATAATAAACCTGGAGATGGGAGAAGACACTATTTAAAAACACTTTAAAAGCACTCTACCTGACTGTTAGAAATTTTGAAATTACTGCTGTTAGACTGTTTCTCACAGGTAAAAATTTTTTTGCTTAGCATCTTTCTCTTCTTTTTCTGGCCCATCTCCTGTCCCGTCTTCCCAGGTTTTCTTGTTCTTTGATAACAAGCAGCTGCAATTAAAGTCCTATAAAACAACATGCTTTCGCACTAGTTCACTGCAAGCTCTACAGCAGTGTCGCAACCTCTCATTTTTTGTTCCTAAGGACATGTCATTTTTTGAACAGTCTGAATATATTTGATCTCTTCATTTTCCAAAGGGACATCAGGAAGACTTATTGTTCCCAGCTAATTGCAGGGAGAGAAAGGAGGAAGGGAAGTCTGTTGTTAATAATAGAAAATGCTCTGATGTCTAGACAGACTTCAGTCATGATAAATGCATGAGGTTATGAGTCTGATTTGGTAAATCTGATCCAGTACCAAGAGACTGTACAAGCTGAGTCCAGCTCAAGCATGACTGTATAGGCAAACTCTTGGTGTCCAGTGCTGTATTTGGAGGCCGTTCAAAATAAAAAGGTAAGTCCAGTTCCCAGGATATGCTTCAGGTTTTCCCCAGGGCAGGCATCACCATCATTTCAGACAACTTTTGAGAGCAAGGACCCTCCTGCAGGTATGTCCAAACTTCTCTGTTAAAAGCCATAGAACAGCCTCCAATTGTACCTGGAGCTGTACTTTGCCCTCACAGGGTGACAGCCTTGAGCATCTGCTCTGCTTACTCTGTTAGCACAAGGGACATTCTCTGGGAGGGCCTGCCACATCCATTTTGGGAGGGATGATGGACATGACTTTCTATTCTAGTCCGACATGATGGGCTAAGAATCAGAGGCATAAGAGGTATAAAATAAAGAGGCTTCATCTCTTCCACCTCTGTCTCATCTGAAACAGCTGCTCTGACTAGGTGAGGCTGTGTTCAAAGGCAAGAAATTCCAAGCACCTTAGGCCACATATTGTGTGCATCCCACATGTCTGCCTCCCTCTCCCACTCCCCGGGGCCATCACAGAAGTCCACATCATCTTGAACTGATACTTGAGCTGAAACAGAAGAGGCACTGGTGGGTATTTAACACTCAAATATTAGTGTCTAACAGTAACAGGAGTATTGTAAGTGACCTGATCAGTGAGGTGAAGTTACTGTCCAACAGAGTAGGATATTCCTTTCCTATATGAATGTACTGATCTGACTTATAAGAGAGCCACAGGAAAGGTGGACAAGGACCACACCACAAGAGTGTTCAAGCCTATGGTCAAGACTAACATGGGAAGACCAACAGTGCAAAAAACCCATAACCTGTAGCTTATGCAGGTCAGCAAAGTTGTGCCAACCACGGCAGCAGCAGAGATGTATGTATGCCAGACACGGCCTTTCTTGACAGAACGTCTGACTCATTTCTCTGTCCCTTTCACATGCATCCAGCACCCTGAGGTGTCTGAGTGCATGCTGCCACAGCTGCTGTTTGACTTCAGGTATCACCTTGAATTTTTCCACTGGACAGCCCGAGCACTGTCTTTTGCAGCAGTGCCTTCTTGCAGTCTTGTTGTGCTATCTATTAGAGATATCTAAATTACGCACTAAAGATAAAATCAATAAGCAGAGAAAGGAAAGAAGATTTGGAGAACAAATATTATCTATGCATCCTTGGAGATCCTGAAAACTGGGCCTGCTTTTTTAAATTTTTTTTTACAGTTCTTTAGAACATAAGAGTTTTCCTTAAGCAAACAATATAATTGTCCACTGGACTATGTCATTGTTAAGATGCTGAACGGTATAGCTGTAGTTAAGCAAGGCCCTGTGGTAGATTTTCTTTTGCACTGGGCTACTTGGAAGGTTTTATAATGGTTTAAAGGAACTCTGCCTGCATGCGTGAGCACTGGAGAAGAGGGAGACTGGCAAACTTCTCTGCAGTTCTGAGTTTAGCAAAATCTGTTTGCGATCTGCAGATGTTCATCCTCTATCTCTTGCAGCATCTTAATGTTGTGACTCTCTGGGCTCTGCCAGTTGCCCCTGAATTTTCCTCACATGCTTCCCCTCAGCTTATTTTCACCTCATTCAATAACTGTTAACATAATGCTGTTGTTAGAAGTCAGTAGGGGTTCGTTGCTGCTCTCCTACTGCCACTCTGTGCCCTGATACACTCACCTGTCTGTGTAAATTGAACTAGTAAAGAGAAGCTAATTTCTAGCATGCAAAGATTTTAACAGCCAGATTTGTGCCTGGTGTAAATAAAGAGCACTCTGTGCTATGGAGCTTTCCCAACAGTGACTGGTTTAGCCCAGGTGAGGATGTGTTGGGTAGGAGATTAGAAAACCTCAAGGTAATCATTCTATATTTCCTTTTGCCTTTCCTTGCAGCACTTTCAGAGCTGTCATCATTCAAACACCTGGGCACAGACCTACCACAAAAAGACAACCTTGTCCAGCTGTAGCTAGTTTTCTTCAGTGGTACAGACTCAGCTCTGACTCTCAGGAACGGCTCCTCTTGTACTTGCCAAGTAGCCTTGACCCTTGAAAGGCTGTGCTGGGCAATAATAACAGTTTCACATGATCTTGATACTAAATGCTTTTTGGAGCACTAGTTATTTAATCCTAACACTTGAGCCCCAGTTCAGCAGATGATGAATGCATGGCTCATTTTTGAACATGATGATTCAGTAAGGCTGCAGCAATACCCACATTCAGGTGTTTCTTTTGCTTTTAATTCCTGCTTTAGTGAGCCAAAAGATCTTGCACAGCAAAAAAAAAAGGAGAAAAACAAAGGAAACATTCATGTCAGCCTCAGCAGAGGTTTTGCTCTTTTGGGCTGTGACACTGCAAGTTATGGTAACTGGGACTCAGATGGGTATTAAATGGTTGCTACAGGCATATGATGTTGTCGTTCAAGCAAGTGACCCAGCATCACATTCCAGAGCCAACCACGTTACGCTAGCAAGGAAGGTGGGCCAAATTTATCCACTGCTCAATTCATAGGCTTTTTGTCTCCAGATTTTCCATTTATTTTTTATATCTGCCAAGAGGGTAGTTTAGAGAACATTACACTGTCATAACATTGTATTCCACTGGCAATATTCCTTAATTGTAGTAATAATACATAATCAGCCATATATGTATGCGTTAATATATTAGCTGCTTAGCTTCAGCACTAACTGCTGTTACACCCAACAACAGTCACGCTTGGCTGCCTCATTACCTGAGCTTCAAGATCTGAATGTCTTTCTATTACATGCTTGGGGTATACATTATTTTTATAATAGCAGCCAATCATATTTCTGTCAGAAAGCCATGCAGTTTTATTGTGGTGTCCATAATTTTTGTACAATGGGATTTTCAGAGGACCAAGCAGTGCAGCACTGCAGCATGTTGGTGGGCTGGCAGAGGGTGAACGCTAGGCAGGCTCAGTAACCTAGAGAAGCTTAGGAACACCTAAAACAACCACTATCTCTAGCCGCTTGTGCTCAGGGTGTCAGAGAATGACACCCTGCTTTAATGGTGGCCAGACTCTGCCGAAGATTTTGCTGTGATACCTTTTTCCGCAAACCCCTGTTAGACCTACGGGAGCAGGCATTGCTGCCTAAGCAGAGGGGAGCAGCTATTGCATGGGAAGGAATGAAGAACACAAAAACGAGTCAGAAAATAGGGTTTCTTGGTAAAACCATTTGTCGGCGGTAACAGTTAGGCAACAATTGAAAGCTGAGAAAGGGAGCTTCTCAGTTCAATGAAGGGCAGCTTCAGCTCATCCCCATTACTGACTGGGAGTATGTGATTTAATGTGGTGCTTCACATCCCACCTTTCATTTACTGTCCCCCACCCAGATTCAGAAGGCCATTCGGGCATAGGCCTACAGGAGCTAAATCACACACCACAGTCCCACTATCAGCATTAAAATTTCTCTCTGAAGCCATCGTGAGGCAAAAAAAAAGCAAGTAGGGTCTATGACAGGCAAAAATAGTTTAAAGAAAATCATGTTATGTTGTGCACTTGTACTAGATAGGGGGTGTAGGTAACAATGATGCTAAAGGAAAATAAATTCAGCAACAGAGAAGCCCTACAGCTTTTGCCTGTCTCTGCGAAAGCCTTGAATGGCATCTGCTAAATGACTGTGTGACTCAATCTGCAAAGTCTTATTGTAATTTTAACAAATAGCTACAAATGACATGCAAAATAAATGGATGGCTTTTTGCTGTGTTTTGCAAAGGTGAAATGTGGGACTGTAGTAGAGGGTGACATTGGTGAGGGTCTAACTTAGAAGAGATAAAGAAAAATGAACAAAGGAGGAAAAGAACGGGAATTGGAAGAAATGGAGCAAGAAGAACATTATTTTGTGTAAATTAAATTTAAATAAAAAAGGATGACACTGGCTCTGATCTTGTCATGCTGAGGTATTTTAAGGCCAGTAGTAATAAGAGAACTATATATAACATGAGTACTCCAGGAGTGTCAGGTCCACCTTTTTTCTTTTCTAATAATGAAGTTGCTGATATACACTTGTCAAGTAGACAAATAAACATCCTTCTTATTGACTAAAACTGTTAGCCTTAGCCACTTAACATCTTCAGAGTTCACCTGCATCAAGGTGAGGAACAATGAAACCTACTGAAGAAAACAGGAAAGAAAATGCCTCAGAAAGGTTAGGTTGCCATTCAACTTGCTTTTCATAGAATTATAGAATACTTTGGATTGGAAAAGACTTTTACAGGTTGTCCAGTCCAAATCCCCTGCATTGAACAGGGACATCTTCAACCAGATCAGGTTGTTCAGGGCCCCATCCAACCTAACATTGAATGTTTCCAGGGATAAGACATCTACCAGTTCTCTGGGCAACTCATTCCAGTGTTTCGCCAGCCTTATAGTAAAAAAAATTCTTCCTTACATCTAGTAAAAATCTACTTTCTTTTAGTTTAAAACCATTACCCCTTGTCCTATCCCAACAGGCCCTGCTAAAAAGTTCATCCTCACCATTCTCGTAGTTCCCATTTAAGTATTGAAAGACCACGAATAGGTGTCCCAAGAGCCTTTTTTCTCTAGGCCTAATAACCCCAACTCCCTCAGCCTGTCTTCAGAGAAGAAGTGCTCTATCCCTCTGATGGAGTCTCCTTTAGTAGCTGAGCGCAGTAGATGGTCCTTTTTCCAGTTGCTGTAGAAGTTGATTTCTTCCATTCCAGTCTAATCAGCCAACCACAGAAACTCCATCTGAACTCCAACAGCCATAAAGGAAAACTGTGAGGCCCCTCTGCGTAGAGGATTGTCATGGGTGTTGGCATACGCATGGTGGATGGGTTCCTCCTAAAGGGCCAGCAGCCTTTATCACTTAAGGAAAGGAAGAAAGAACATAGGAATATTCAGTCACGTGCATAAAATCTGGCAGCATTGAAAGAACAATTCCTGCTGTTCCCAAAGAAATGCTGCACAGCAATGCTATTATTAGGCATAGCTCAAATTTCATCTGATGTTGTCCCATGCCAGAACCTAACAATGCAAAGATGTTTACCTGTTCTAGACAACCACATGGAGGCTTACAGTTGAGTCGACCACTGAGGCAGTCAGTTACAGGGCAGATGTGAGACAGGGCAGGTAGCAGCCACAGCAGCATTTGGTTTGTAGGATACAAGACAGGCAAAATCTCGCCTCTAATCTCACGCAGGCTGGCTCAGTGGGATACAAGGAAAATACAGCAATAAATTATTAGCTTTCTGGAATGAGAGAATAGCAATTAAAGGATGACTTGTGACTCTAAGAAAAACTGTACCACTCATTGCTAGAGGATGCTGAACACAGTGGTGTATATTTGTTCAAAAATATTTGGACTCATTCATTCACATTCAGTTATTATTAAACATGACAGTTTGGATCTAACTGCCTTGCCAGAAAAAGCCTGAACATTGTCAGATGTTCGTTGTCAGATGTGAGTAATTTCATATTGGCCCTTTCTCTTCCACACTTTTCCTGTGCATTTTCTATTGGTCAACAGCAGAGCCAGGATGTTGGGCTAAATGAAGCACTGGTCTGACTTCCTATGGCTTTTCTCTATTTCTTAGGAGGGCAAATCCACATGACAAACGAAAGGCATTACATGGCTGCATGGCAACATGTATTCTTTGCAGTTAAACGCCATGCTAACACATGGACCCAGGTACTGAGAGGTGACTGCCCTTCAGCTCTCCTGGAGTCTGAGGAGAAAAAATCTATCAGCCCTGAAGACCACATAGACACATCCTTAGACACAGATCCTTATCACAAAGGCAAAGTTATTAGTTGTTCCCTTGTCTGCCCTTAAGGGAGCATGGTTATAGCCCATTGCCTCCTGTGTGAGCCTCCAGCCCCTCAAATCCTTGCCTGCCTGCTTAGCTTCACATAGCACAAACAGCCCTACTGAACTTCAATCAGCCAACTCACAGTGCGTAACATTAACAGAGAAAGATTTTGTAAAGCCAGGGCTTCAAGCAGCAGTCCAGCTCAAAAAAAAAGTACCATTTGTACCGTACAATTTCTAACAGCATATTTTCCTACGGGAGTAGTACTGCCTTTTGACTATTATGTGCGATGATAGGGCAGTTACAGTCACAATTGATTTTCTCATTCCAGAGAGAGGCAGTTGTACATATAAGCAAATACTTTTCCAATATCACCCAGAAGGAAGGAAAGGATATTTATACGATGAACTGTTTCTAATCAAATGTGGGTATTTGACTGAAAATTAAGTAGAAACAACGATCTTCAGTATGAGTTAAACTTCCAGACAGAGCTCCTTTTAATCTTTTTCCTGTTTGAGGAGCCCTATGTATTTTTCAGTGGATGTCTGCATGAATGGATTAACTCTAAGCCCGCTGGAGATCAGTTTGTTGCATTTAGTTACCTTCCGTGAGCCCCCCGATGTAGTCCTTGGACCAACGATCCCTGACCACAGGTTTTGGAATCACCACTGTAACTCCTCAAAACTTAGGAGCACCGTGATGTGCTGAGAGGGCGAGGCACAATGCTGCGTTACGAGTCTCCTCATAAATTCACCTCTCAGATCTGCTATCATGTTCAAGCCTCTCCTTCCCCGCTGCTTGAATAGGAACTAATGAAGTGGAAGTCCTCCTTTGCCAGGGAAAGTTGGAAGGTGCAGTGCAGAGTGGCCTCGTTTAGGGACAGTGTCCAAGTCTGGATCAGATTGTCACCTCTCTGCCTGGGGAAACACGAAACGCACAGAGATGCTGAATTAAAAAGGGGGTTGCTAGCAAGACCGGGGAAAGGAGAACACGTTAACTAAACCCTATATCGCTCTCACGAGATAAGGCCATCCCAGAGCCGGTCCTGTCGCCCTGTTAGGGCAAACGGCCCCCAACTGCCTCCCTACCCGGGCTGCGCCGCTCCCGGGACGCGGAGCGGGAGGCGACGCTCCTTTTGCGGGGTCCAACACTGACACCCAGCGACCTCAGCAGCACCCAGCACCCGCCCGGTCTCTCAGGGGCTCGAAATAGGCTGGAAGCATAGCCAGGGCTCTTGCCTTCATTATTTTTTTGTGTGCTTAGTTCTTGCTCCCCTCTCTCTCTGCTACCTGAGCCTCAGCGTCACCTGCGGGAGCGAGGGTGGCTCGGTGGCAGAGCCCCTATCCTGGCACCATCCCCTGCGACAGGGATGCTGAGCAACAGAACCAGCATAAAGTGATTCTTCCCCTGGAGACTTTTTTTTTCTCTGCCTCTAGCAAGTTCCAGCTAGAGGCGTTTTGTAGGAGAGACGAGTGGGTTTGTTTTTAGCAGCCCTCTATTGTAATTTGTGTGATTGCTTTCAGAGTCCCTGTAAACATTTAGCACCGTCACCACCATCACGGGGCACAAATAAGTTCTTTGCTGAGCAGTTTGCCAGGCAGTGGATGTCTCCTTTTTGTCTGTTTTGAACCTGCCAACAATTAGTTGCACCCGATGATCCGATTACCTGCAAGGCAAATATTGCGGGTTTTCCCAGGCTGTTTGTTTGCTTTCAGATGAAGCTTTGGAGAAACACATACTCTTGTGCCTTCAGTGATTGCTGCGGGTGCCCTCCTTCGCTGGTCAAAGGTGACAGCTTGGCAGTAGGAGAAGGAGACATTGGATGCCAAAGGGGAGGGGAAAGAGGAACAGGAAAGAGCAGTAAAGCAAACGAAGAATGAGATCCTATTGCCCTCTGTCAATATATCAATAGAGTGTAAGCGAATGGACAAAGCTGCTAAAACCAAACAGGTACACCATGCCTGTGAATAAACTTAGGCTACGAATCAAAGGAGGTATCCAGTCATGAGAAGAGTGAAGCTTGTCAATAGCCTTTGAAAGGAGAATCAGGGACAATAATTATTGCATTTAAGATGGAGGTTAAGTGGTCTAGGCAGTGCAGATCGTGGTAGCTAGTAGGCACAGCAAACACTTTTTTGTTACCTACATACAAGACATTTTACAAACTCATATGTTGTTACACAACAGATGAATACACAAACCTAGTTTTAGCCAAAATATTACAGCTGAGAAAAGCAGAAGCTCCCATCGAAAACATACAGTCAGGAAAACATCTGCTGCTGCAAGGCAAGTTGCTTGATGGTGTGTCATATCTGATAGATGAGAAGGAGTTTCAAGACATCTGAAGTGAACTCAGAACCTTGCAGCATTTCTAAAATGAGATGAAGTCTTGCCGTCATAAAGAGTGTTCTGTCACTGAATCTCTGTTGCTGAAAAAAGGTTGTGGCAAAACAGCATAAATGCAGCATGGGTCAGTGGCATAGGTGTTGCATTTGTTTATTAGAATGTGAAATGTGTTGAATAATTTTTTGTCTGTTGTGATTATTTATGTATGTGGGTGTAAGTATGCAATTGCTTGAGTTTTACAGTTAGGCTGTTATTGCTCAAGCCCAGACACAGACTTAGTAAATTAAATGCACAAGGTCAACAGAGCACGAAGTAGACAGGTAAAGCAGAGGGTTGATGTGTCTACAGTTACATTACAAGTAAGAAAGCACAACACGAGATGTTGAGACTTGCCTGAGCTGCAGCTGGAGTGTGACTGCAACCCAGGAGATGGGACTCAAGGACAGATGTGCCACCCGGCCAGCAAGGCAAGCAGACCTGGGGATAACTGTCATCAAATGTATATGGAGTTTGTTGCACAAGTCTGGTCTGTTAAGAAGACATCAATCTTCTGAGTTGGCAAGGCTGACAAACGGGTTGCTGTCTGGACCTTCTGGAGACTAAAAGACTCACACTTCAACTCATAATGAAGGGTAACAGGGACTGATGCCCGAGTTGTCTGACCTACTCAATAATTCTTACCCTTATCCAGCACTGTATTTAGGGGTGGTCCCCATCACTGTCTAAATGCTGTTCTCTCTATCAGGAGCCCAGATCTGCTCACTGCAGTGGAGTGAATTGGGTTTGGCCATGTTGGTCTCAGTTCCTCAAATATATTCTTGTAGCTTCCTCATGCAGAGTGACAGGAAGGCAACATGATGGGTAACAGCTTCAAGATGTCCCATGCGAAGCCACCATTTTCCTTTCTGTTGCGGTTTAGCATTTTTGTTATGCAGTATATGTAGTGTAGTTGCATGTTCTTAATCATTCACTGTCTCCTCCATGCTTCCAGGTAGCCTTGCCCCCTGCCCTCGTTCTAGCAGCTCTCTCCACCTACGTGCTCATTCAGAAAGTATTTGGGAATAGGTTCTCAAACCATTTAACAGAGCATTGTTATCATCAATCATGAAACACTTTAGAAACAATTTTTAAAAGCTATTTCACAAGAAGAAAAGTCAAGGAGTGAGCTACTTCTCCGTGACTCCTTCAGTCATTTAGTAATTTCTCATTGTAACACAATTTGAGTGAGGTGGCGGGGGATTAGTAAAGACAACAGCTATACTCAAAGAGTTAAAACTTTATTGTAGGTATATCCAAGTCTGATCACAAAACAGGGGCAAGGGCATTTGTCCTTAACGGGAGAAATAAGGCTTTGCAGTTAAAACACTGGAAAGCAACTAAATCTTCACCTCTCCATCCATGCCTACACCATCTCTTGGTGATGGCCACCTGCGAGATGCAGAAAGTCTGTGAGAGAGGGGATGGGGGTCCAGCGCAGCTGTGTTTGCTGCTACCCTGGAAACACATTTCAGCCTCCACCCTCAAAAAGCAGGATTATCTTCCTGTATCTCTCCTACCCTACCCTAGTTTGGGAAAAGTACCTGGGACATGTTTTGCTAGGGATTCTGCAGTTGTTTTCACTGTGAAATGCAGTGATAAATAGCAGCAGGTGGATACCTCCTTGCCTCAGGAAAGACTCTGGCTGTGCAAATCTTGCGGGGGAAGGGGGGTGCGTTTTCTGCTGAAGGACTCAATTGTGCTACAGATCCTGTGTTTCCTGACTATTCCTGAAAGGGAGTAGGTTTCTCAGCACCTCTTGAGGCTTGAGGCAATCCCCACTAGCTGAAAGCTACACAGCAAGTGAAAGCATCCCTGGGAAGCAAGGAATCTCCTTCTTTTGGGCAGGCCAGCTGCCAAGCTGTGTACGCACAGCACTGGCTGGGCAGTTTCTAGGTCTTGGTGCATCACAGTGCCCTTCCAGCCTTGCAAGGACTGCTCAGGGTTCTGCCCCAACGCCGTCTTTCCCTCCCCCTCTGCCTCAGCTAGCCACAACAGTGGGCACCACGTGGGTTTGGGGACTATTGCGCTGTGCATCTTACTGGGCTCCTAGGATAGGTGATAAAAATGTGCAGAAAAAACAGCCCCTGGCTACAGTAATTGGGTCAGTCCCAATTACTGCTGCTGGCAAGCCCACCACCACCACCCCCCAGGCCCTACTCTTGTATGCACCCACCCCATGACTAAGGCTGCTGTTTTGTTTTGTTTTCATCTTCTCTTTGCTCACAGTTTGGGTTCTCCTTCCTTTAAAGAGAGGATTCAGTGGGTAGGGATGCATGAAAAATTAAAATGTGTTATTACTTATTCCCCTTTTGAACCATTTCCTTCCCTGAGAGTTATCTGCTTCTTAACTCTACCTGGTGACAGGGGCACATTGTGCATTGCTTTCATTAATCTCCATCCCACACAAGCCTTGCTGCTCAGGGAGGTTATCAAAATTAAAATATCAGGCTTTTGTCTGAAAACATTTCCTTACCCATTATCACACCAAGGATTATGAGAGCTGAAAGAAACGTGGCGATCAGTGAGGGTGGAAGAGGGAGGGACAAGAATTCTCACCCAGGAAAATTTTTTTTAATTGGAAAAGATGGTAATAAAATCACAAAATTAATGAAGTGAGAGAACTCAAGGTCAGTGCAGTATCTGAACATACCTTAAGCACATTTTCTAGCTTGTTTCTTAAAACACAAACGAGCCTGTGCATGTCTTTTCCATTCCCTTCTCCATCATGTTCAAACCATTCAGCAGTCACACCTGAGAGAGGGGTCGAGGTATCGTAAATAAATTGTTTTCTCTCCTTTTCATAAAATAGTCAATGGCAGAGATATGGGACCAGGCTTAAGCAATCACATTGTTTTCCCATCTCACTTTCAGTGCTCTTGGCTCTAACTTTTAGATCATGGACAGCACCAGTTTGCCATCAAACTCTCTGTGGGAAGGGGGCTCTAAGGGAGAACAGGGCTCATTTTATAACTAATAGAGTTGGTTATAACTAAAGGAGCAATTAGTATCTGAAGGGGAACTACTGTCTTGTAGTTCAGTTTACAAAGTCTTTCAAACATCAGAAACAAATCCTCTGGAAAGTCAATTTTATTACTTTTGCAGCTTGTAGACCTCTTTGGCTTTTTAACATTATAACACACTGAGCTAACGACAGCCTTTTAAACGGCCTGGAGAAATGAACTCGGAAACGGGGAACTCCAGCCCTGTGAATGGCTCCAGGAAAATGTAATCTCTTTGTGGTTTTGCTCCATGTTTTTGCTCACAGACAGGTTGGAAGTGAAGGGCAGGCACGCTGATATGGAAACCTCACAGGTGCCCACGGGTTGTGCTGGACTTGCTGTTCCCAACTCTCCTTCTTGGGGATGCTGGGAGATGGGGATATTATTTTCAGGTCCCTAGACTACTGCAAGTGCAGGCCCAGGGGTCTGCAAAGCCAAAGGCGTATGCCTCATGATCAGCCCACTGAACAGTGCCTTTGCAGGGACAAGGCCACCACTTATCAAAAGAAAGCACGTGTGTGACAGATTATGAATAATTGATTCTGGTGGCAGCAATTCACAGATGTGACATCATTGTTGGGTGCATTAGGATGCTGAGCATCCTTTGGGGCATATTAAGAGTTAGATGACCCAGCGAACTCAAAGGTATTAATGCACAATCTATTTTACAAGGAAAACAAGAGACTAGAGCAGTCTATAAAATTCTGATCATATCTCATTTCTTTTGTTCTATCTCCCTCAAAAGGATGTTCCAGTTGAGATGACATGTTCTTACATAAAAATATCAACTTTCCACAGGGAACATTTTTCTCTGTGAGCAAAGTCCAAAGTCATTGTACCTTAGACTAAAAGCAGAGTCTTTTTTAATTGTCGTAGCTCACTGAAGCATTAGTCCAAAAATAACAGGTAAATCAAAGAAGAGAAACCCAAAAGGCAAAACAGGCCACTGAGCTTCATTCAGTAACTGCAAGACAGCTTGAATTCTGGTGCCTAGAGAATCCCTCTGAAGTCCAGTCTTGTAAAATCACACTTTCTCTCCTAACCCCTAACCAGTAGCATGTCCTGCAAGAGTAACTCTTGCTACAAAGGGGATTTGGTGATGACCTCACCTGCAGTGCTTGGCTGCTGGATGCATTCTGAGGCTGAAAAAAATGTCTTTTGATGCCAGTCTTTCTCATATTATTTTTAGTGGATATTCTTTGGCCTCTTTTTTTTTGAGTGAATTTCTTTTGTCCCTCCTTTTTTTTTTCCCCCTCTGGTTTTGTTCCTCCTTCATTTTTTTTCCCTGCTGGTTTTTTTCCTCTCCTTTCTCTTCTAAATTTCACAGATTTCTAGCAGCTTTTTTTCTTCCCTTTCTTTCTTTCTTACAGATTTTGAGAGAAAATGAAGAACACAGCTCCTAAGAGAGTGGGTTGCATGAAAAGTTTTGATTTTTTGGTTGGATTAACTCTTTGGTTGTCAGATATCTCTCTGTAAAGCACTGGGAGTAATAAGATTCATAAATTCTCTTCACCTTTACTTAGGACCATCTCTTTTGGTAAACACACTCCAAAGATTCTTCTTGCATTCATTGCAGATAGATATTTTCCCAACAACACATCCATGGGAAGTATTACACTAAGTCTTCACATATGGATCAAAAGGATCTTTTGATATTATAGGGGGCCTCAGTAGCTTTATTCTTAGGTGCTACTGATCTAGAAGAGTCAATAACTGAAGATTCTTTCTGATAACAGCCCCTTGGGACTGCTCTTGGGTTTATGTTTGTCATACTGTGTAAGACTATCACTTAAGCCTCCATTCAAAGCAACCTTCTGCTAAATCAGAAACACTACGTGCAGAAACACTTTAGAGGTGTTGCTCAAAGTGGGACTTTCATATCATGTGCAGGACATGTAAAGTCCCTCTTCCAAACTCTGCCTAAAGGAAGGCTATTTAGCTGGCAGCTTCATCAGACAGGGAATGCTGGCACTAATCCAGCAGCGTAACCTAAATTCAACCTTCCTATCCATTATGCTGTGGTCACTGAGTTCATGGACACACACAGAGCTGAGGGAATAAGCAAGGACTGGAGGGGTAATTTGGTTAGTGGAGTTTTACAGCAGAAGCTGCAGAAGCTCCAGAGACTGGGGCTGTCCCCAACGGGACAAGGAAGGATGGTCTAGATAAAGCTGTTTACACCACTGCTGTGAACTTCTGCATTTGCAGCAGGTATACAATTTTAGGCAAGTATCTGTTCTTATCAGTAGAACATTAGCTATAGTGAGAAAGAGAGGATGTCTATATTTCTTAGCCCTGAGAGCACGTCTATTTGGCTTATAGGCTTTTGGGTTTTTTTAATTTCCTGAAATACAAGTCAAAAAGACTGTGAGCCAACATAACACAGAAGCACAAACTGTAGCAATATATCTGTGTACACATTATTAAGCACTAAAGGTAAAGATAGATTAGGAATAATCCAAATAAAATGTATTGTGAATGAGTCATTAGTTTTAATAATAATAATAACCAGTGCAATAATTTTGGATCCTGTTTCCTTTCACAAAGCTCTTATTATTCAGTGTGAAAATGATCAGAGAACTGGAAAACATGTCCTGCGACGAAAGATTGAACTAATTGCTTTTGTGCAATCTATGGAAGAGAAAATGAAGCAGAAACGTGGTAATAGTTTTCAAATACATAAAAGGCTGCTGCAAAGAAGGTAACCTTTCGTTTTCTGCATCCAGGATGGACAAGACAAAAAGCAGCAGGCTTTATGTGCAGCAGAGAAAGATTCTGGCAAGACATCAGGAAACATTTTGGCTCTATTAGGGGACAGTAAAGCCAGGGAATAGCCCACTTGGGGAAAGTCCATCTGTATGGTTCTTAAAGAAGAGGTTAAAGAAATATCCATCAGGCTCTCTAGCCTGCTGTATGTGACGTTTTAAGGTCCTTTCCAGCTCTGTTTTCTATGATTCTACATTTCACATTTTTATGAAGTCTGTTTATATGACAGGAAGCCTCCTGTCTCACAATATTGCGCTTCATGACATTTCCGTTGTTGGCACCTGTCAGAAAAGGATCGAGCCAATCAGGCCCTTCAAGAACCTAATACAATGCAGAGATTAACATTGCTGAATGGTTTTTCTTCCTTCTACGTACCAGGCCTTGCTTCAGCTTAAACTCATGAAATAATTACATGGGTGAGTGACGTGTAATATAAATGCTTTGTGTAGTAGCCTCACAGACTAGGGTCTGGAATAAGAAGGCGTATTAATAATGTGTCAAACACTTCAGGAGTATGCATCAATTCAAGCACTTGCTGACACAAGCATTTTACGTGAACCCAGCACCATATCTTTAATTTGGGACACCAGGAATCAAAAGTGCAATCATATTTTATGAGTGCCTATCACATACATTAGCAGAGGCACCCTGCTACCAAAGGGCGACCTAGGGATGCAATAGAAGTCTAGCAGACTTCTGCAAGATCACACAAGAGCTCTGTACAAGGAGGTTGGGAGAAGTGCCATGACCAGTTAAAGTACAAGGAGAATTACAAACTATGGAAGATAGCTGGTATGTTCACATCAGCTATTTTAAACTCTCCTAGATATTTAATCTTGAAGCTTTGAATTCTGTCTTGAGTGAATCAGTGTTTCTTTGCAGACTCTTTAAGTGACCTGAGTACCTCAAGTTGCTCCTAAGTTATATGGTATGAGAACATCCCTGTGTAATTATCCTAGTATCTATCCGCAATGCTACGTTTAACATCCCAACTGACAAGCAATAATATACTGAATCTAGAACTGCTGATCCTTGAACTTCAGAGAAAGTTGAGTCAGGAGATGGATTTCAGTGAAGTGGCTCACAGACAGTTTCTGTACAGATCGGTGTGGCTCCTAGCTGAAATAACTAGAGGTATGATGTTTAGTATCTCACAGTCCATAGAGAGTTTGTTCACAAGAGAAGCTTGCAAAAAGAAAGCATTTAAGCTACCTACTATATAGCATGCACATAGTTTGTGACAGACAGGTACCCTTTGTAGCTTTAAGGACCAATGAATGGCCAACTGACTGGCAGGCTGCATGCCTGTGAATACTTGTTTCTCAAAATAAAGTAATCAAAGAAGGAAGATGTGTTTCTGAATTTCACACAGCTCCTACCTAGGACAGCCATATAAAAGCTTGATAAACTGGGAAATCTGGAAGCACGCGATCCCTTGTGATAATTCATCTTTCTTTTAACATGACAGGTAATGAAAAGCCTGATGGGACAACAGTCCAAGAGCCTCTTTAGAGTAAAAGTCATTTGACAGTGAGTCTTCACAGAGTTAACATAGTGTAAGAGCCCAACAAGCAGAAATCAATGTGTGAGATATGCATATTATCCTCTCATCTCTTGCTGATTTACAGCACTTCACAGTTGTTATAGCAGAGACACCTACAGCTTCAATTTCTTAAATATTTAAGCAGGAAAACTTCCTAGGCAGAAATTTCCTCCCCAAGGTCTAACGCACATTATAAGCCTGCATCTGCTCCACATGGATGCAAGAGTGAGGTTCTTTCAGACAAAGGTTTTTAGAAGCCATTAAAAGAATCCTGGCTTTTAGCCAGAAAATAAGCTGGTGTTCAAAGTACTTAAGCACATATGTCAAAGGCATTAGTACATGCTTAAAGTTATCCACTTTCCTGGCCTTAATTGGTGCGATTTCCTTCATAATCTTTTGGTTTGTTTTGGGGTTTTTATAGCTACATCAAGGCCTGCTCCACAGTCCTGCAAAGTAAATGCAAGGCTCCTACTGATTTCAGTGGCATCTCAGTGGCAGCCTTGCTTGCTTTATATTTAGTCATGGCAACATTAGCTTTAATATCTTTAAACAGAGTGTGTGCCAGCCTTTACTTTCATTTTCTACTACCTCTTTGATTGATCTAGGTGGGGATTTGCTGTCATCTCTGGGTAACTGATGAACCTTGCAACAAAATCATATTCCTTGGCTCTTAACTGTCAAGAAGCTTTACTTCCACGCACCCACTCCCCCACCCCCCCCTCATTATTTGAAGGGTTTCCAATTCAGGCAACTAAGTAATTAAGGACACTGGATTTAACTTTGATTTTAACAGAACTATCCATCCCAATTTGACTTAAATTACCTAATTTTTATTTTTCCCTGCAGAACATTTATAAGGCCAGGCAGGTGTATTATCTCTGCATACCATTCATTACCAAGCATGGCTGGAACAGGTGGCAACATACTGATGTGTGCTTGATGGAACAGACGTTTGAATGCATATTTCAAAACTGGCCAAATGATTCCTTTGTAATGCTGTCAAATCACGAGCAGTGACAATTTCAGGAATACGCTAGCTCATCCCAAACTGTGTCTCACTTTCGCGTCTAGCATCTGCTGACTGCTATTTTATTTTTCAGATTTTTGCCCTCTTCACTGTCCATGCTTGGAAAAATGATATAAGTAGTCTCACTATGTGATGTAGTTGTTTTGAACTAACAGCGTGTGACCCTGCCTGGAGCGAGTGACCCCTCCATAACTGTTGCCTTTGCCTTCTGGACCTTTCAGTCCACTTGTTTTGAAGCCAGTGGTAGTTGTATTTATCACCTATGCTCAGCCCCTGACCTGGAAGTCAGCCTTGTCCCATCATGCTCCAGCATGCTCCAGCATGCTTGGGGAGACTACCTGGTTTCAGAGGCAGTCCAGATGGCTGCAGCTGTGGATGGGAGCATCGCTGTGTCATTTCTTCTGAGGACCCACTCAGTTAATGTCTCCTTTTCAGAAACATGTCATTCTCCTACCCAAGTACCTTCTTTCTCCTAGGAATAACACGGAAAATATTAGAGGTTTGCTCAAGAAGTGGAGGTTTGTTGACACTGTGGACATCAGGTGTGTTTAGATATTTATCCCAACTACTGGTGACATGGTTCTCTACATAATCAAAGGAAGGAGATGGGCACTTCCAATGTGGAACTTATAGAGAAATGCCTAAAGCACTCTTTAGTAGATAGTATAAATGCTTCTTCAAGATTTCCACCCTTACAGCTTTCATTCAGTGCTAGTGATGCTTGACTCTCTAATCCTTCAGAGCCAGATCCATTTTTCAGTTACTTCAGCTGCAGCAAGATAAAACCCTCAGAGAGTCTCATTGGTTTCAGCAGAATTATTCAAGCCTGTGTAACAGAAATGTTGAGGTCCTTTCTTAAAACAAGCACAACTAATTTTGGTCCATTTAAATTCTAAGTCCTTCCTGAGTCGGAGAGTCATAAGGGAAAAGACTCTTCAAAGAAGCCCTCGTTCACAGGGATGGATGCACAACAGCCTGTATGCCTGATGGAGATCACGCTGAAGTCAATGACCACCTGTCTGTCTTAATGTTGCACCCAACTGCAAGTCTCTGGCTAACTTGAAAACACAAATAAGGTGCTTTATGTTATTACTGACATTTTAGTGGCATAAGATTTCTTCTATTTAACTGAAAACAAAAAATCAGTGAAATTATAAATAGACATATTATAATACATGTTATAAGTCAGTTTTATAACAGTAATATTCAGAACTGTTTAAAAGAGCCAAGGTATTTGTAGTAACTGACCTAATTCTTGAAACCAGGCGATATTTTTAAAATAAATGTATTTAAATTTACCTAGAATATGTATATTTAACCAATATAAGATATTTTAGAAACTCAGTTATTTGTAATTCTACATTTTAAGTACTTTTTGATTCCTTTGAATTTTATTGCCAAATACATATGAAGTTAATAAAGAGTCTTCAGAATAAAATCCAAAAAAGTGAGCTAAAACAATATAATTTATACAACAATGTCCATTGACATAAAATCCTTACTGCCCTGAAGTCTTAATGCCACAGAATATTGGCAATACTTTTGACTATATTTAATCCTTCTCTTCACATGTGACTTTCTTTTTTTGCCTAACCATGCTCCTACCCTGCCAGCATAGTCACTACATATATTCACAAAATGGCAGATTAAAAATAAATGTCAAAAATTGGTACAAATTGATTTTAGCCCACCTGAAACTGATAGAGAGAGTCAGAATGTTAGTTATTTTGAGCAACATGGGCCAATAAAAAAGGCTTGAGAAGAATCAGTGACCATTGGGCAAGCTGGGTAACACAGGGACCAAATATTCCAGATACACAAAAGAAAAGGCTCTGGTTGACAGAGATTTTATTAAATGGTAATGGGGTAGCACGTTTTTATTTTGCTTTTGTAAGCTGTGAATAATTAAAGACAAAAGGGAATTTTGTTCAGTGCAGACACTGGACAAATGTTTCATATGAACATGCTACTATTTCCAGCCACCTATCTACCTGAAGAAGCTAATCTGAGCAGGCGGACAGCATTTAGCACCTATTTCCTCTACAGCTATCTGTCATCAAAACTTCTGATCTTTAAATTCATGTCTGAACCCAAGTGCTCTCAACTGGTTTAAGACAGTCAGCTCTTATGATTTGGAGTAGTTTCAAAAATGGTCATAAATAGACAAAAAATCAACAAATGCAGCAGAACAGTAGCCTGGAGAGAGAAATGCTTGGTCAGATCCTCTTTTTTACATGCTGCAAGTCCAACACAATGTCACCTGCTTCCCGGAATTTCTTCTGGATTCAGGAGTGGTGCAGAGATGATGTTACCATGGGAAGTAAATACCTAAGAAGGTTTGGAGGCGTGTGAAAAAGAACTTCATAGAACTGCTCATACAAGCTTCAACACTAATAAGGAAATTGACCTGTTAATAAATGCCAGTCAATGTTAATCATCTGACTGGTGACTTAAGGGATCTTGTTATTCACAGTGATGAAGAAAAAGAAATAGCAAGTTGAGAGTTAATAAGCTACTTCTATGCAGCTTCTCAATAATTTTTGGAAACTCAGAAGCAACTGCGTGAAAAAATTTTAGTTCATTCCTTTCTCTTTACCTTTACTTGATGATGCTCTGGACACAGTCAGAATTTGGATGATGTCCTCACCTCGAGTTTCATATAGACCATAGAGCCTCTTCTTAGAAAACTACCCTGATTTTTAGACACTGGTCTTTCCACTTCTGGGGGGGCTTCACTCAAAGAAAAGTCTCCTTTTTGCCTGACAAAGGTTGGACTGATTACCACCATTTACTGGAAATTTGTTCAGCAACCAAGTTACGTCAGCGCACACCCAAGCAATAATTCTTTAATCCTCACTCAGTCATTTTATTCTCTATGAAGGTCACTATTATAAGCAGTGGGCAGTAATTTGTGTGCTGTATTTTCTCCATGGCTAATTCATTAGCTAAGATGCCCACCTTTATTTACTACACTCCAAACAAACTAGGGATTAGTTGGTTCCTGGGTAGCACAGGTCTGACCCCATGTGCTGAACAAGAGGCTCACACAGATGATTTGTTGTGCTGCTGGCTACCCAAATTTTGCTGGCAGCTAGCTTACTGCAAGTTGTTTGTCTCAGTTAGTTGATCACAATGTACCTGCCAGGTGATAAACTGATTTAAATGGGCATATTGCATGACTCTACAATTTCTACAAGAGTCTTTTCAGAAAAAGATGCGTACGTAGTGCACTACCTCTCACCATCAAGAAAAAGACTCAACTAGACCCAAAAGAACTAAACAGCTAAAAGGCAAAGTCAACCATAAAGGACCCGGCCAAAACCAGCATGAGATGAAAGCTGTTGACCTCCCTCAAGCTGGAAATCTCAAGGCAAGGATGTTTCATACTGATCAAAAGCGTGACATAAATTTCACTGCCCATACGGCACAGCAAAGAAACTTTGTGCTTGCCTTTCCTTGTTTTCAGGTGAATAGGTATACTTGAGCACTCAAACGGTTCTGTAAAAGAAGTAGCTTGTAAAGTGGGTAGGATTATACATCAATCAAACAAACCTGGCTTACGTGCAGCGAGGAGAGTCTGGACTGTCTGGTCCAGAAGGTCATAGAAAGCAAAAATCTTAATTCTCCATGGCAATGTAATTGTCTGTGAAGTATTGCCATTTGACCTCAAAGATCTTTCATAGATTCACTTAGAAACACTGTCTTCATAGGGGTCATGTTTGGTGGAGGTACAAGTAGGTGGTTTTGGGCAAGGGTAACAGTGGTGAATGGTGGCTGAATGGTGGCTGGACCCTCCCCTCCACTGACTTGACTTCACCCAAAGCCCACACCATCCATTCAGAGCCTCTGTTAACACAACCATTTCTACCTGGCTTTTCTTCTTCCCTTACAAACATGGGGCATAAATACTAAGAGCATTCAACTCACATAGATAAAACCTAATTCAAAGAGCAAAGTCTGTCAGACCGAATAAAACCGGAGGGTGTCTCAGTGCATAAGCACAGATGTACCTTTGTCCAATTTACAGTACATTTTGAAATGTACTTAAATAACAGTCTTTTTCACTGCAGTCAGTTATAATGGTCATTAGAGTACTCTGCATCAGCTTTCCTTGATGCTCTCATGAGCCTGAATAGTAGCAATTTATTACCCACGGGGCCATGCAGCTTCAATCTCCAGTGGCACAATGAGTTTTCTTTCATTACTATAGAGATATTTCAGTATGTTCATTCACCTTCCCCAAAGACAGCGAGGCTGCCCCGGTGAGAATTAAGTACACAAATTTTCCACACTGTATGATACACCTACCAAATTTTCCCCTGCTGTTTTGCAGGATTTAGAAACAGAACAATCGTTTTTTGAAACCTGACAGTTTTTGCAAGGGTTGATCTGCACCTTCACCACACCTTCATACCACCAACAAGCCAGGTAATGTGAGGGGTCCAGTTGCACCTTTCCAAGTGGCAGTAAAACCAAAGAGGACGCTCAGGAAAGCAAACACTTCTTATGTTCTCTGGGTGAGATAAGGATCACCAACAAAGCAGAGTAATTTCTTACCCAAGGGACACACAATTTTGACACCACTGGTGACTCAGGCCTCCTTAAAAGTGATGTTAGGTGAGCTCTGCAGTCTTGCAGGCAATACCAGCATGTGTAGTGCTGGCATTATGTTTTTCTAAGTCTTTCACTTTTCTTTGAAAACTGCCTACGTTTGAACAATTTGTTACACTTAGGGCATATCCTGACTGTAGACAAAATGTAAAATAATTTATTTTTCTTTAGTCAGTCTTTTCCACAATCAAAATCTTATTGCCTCATTTTTAAACCTTTCAAATAAAATAAAGAGAATATAACGTGAAGTTCACCAATCTTATTCCCAAAGATTTCCAGATTTTTCCTACGAATAAGTGAATACCCAGGAGATTTATAAAAAGGGAAAACATTGTTATTAAACCATTGCAGCTCATTGGAGTTTTATTCCTTAGGACTGAGAGGTGACTGAATAATGAGTCAGTCATAAAGTTTGTGGCCTGTGCTAAAATCAGACAGGGATGAGTTGCCTGTTCTAATGTACTCATTAGGGACAGAGTAAGTACATCCTGGTATGCTTGAATAGAACAATTATTTTCTGCTGCAATTGAAATGAATTATCAAATGCCAAGCGAAAAGCTCTGTTCTGAGTCATCATTCATCAGGAAAGATTTGTTCACAGCATTATAAAAGTTTGCAAGATCAAACGCTTATGTAGGAATGCGTTCTTCTTGCCAGCAATCAACACTTGTATCACTTTCGCATGCCTGAATGAAACGTGCTTTCATCTTTGCCATCAGCACTTGGAATATAGCTTAAATTGTTATTATCAGATATAAATACAATACTGTTGCACTGATATTTACTTCATCTTTTTTTAACTTTCCTGAGTGGCAACATTATGCAAAACCAGTGGATTTTGCAGTGCGCAGCTGCTGGGAACATCAGCCAGTGTAGCTTCAGGAGCTCAGAAGGGAGTCCATG
This sequence comes from Cuculus canorus, assembly GCF_017976375.1. Lineage (NCBI taxonomy): Eukaryota > Metazoa > Chordata > Aves > Cuculiformes > Cuculidae > Cuculus > Cuculus canorus. Next base: position 115,482,527 of record NC_071401.1, on the reverse strand, counting down.
GGTAAGATACCATACACAGCCAACTGCAGACCTGTTTGTTTTAGGCTAGGGAATCCCAAGGGACTAAATACCATCTACTTCTGTTCAAAGGTTAAAGTGACCTTGCCCAGTCAAATGGCAGTGAGAGCTCTGCTCCTCTAGTGAGGTCATAGTGCAAGCTGCAGTATGTGTGGTGTCAGAAAACAAAATTAAACTCACACTAGTATAAGGCACGTATTTTCAAAAGACAAAAAGACACAGTGGAAGCAGGCTGAAAATTAATCACGTCAAATTTATCATAGCTTTACCAAATTCCTTCTTAATTAGCTAACGAGAAAGTTGATATTACTGCCGAACTTATAAGCTTTATTAAGTAAATTACGCTGAAAGATAAGAAGCTACAGAAAGTAAATTTTTTTTTAAAAGAAGGCTACATTATGCTAATAGAATTAAATCCTGGGATTTAACATGCACAGTTTAAAATTTTATCAAGTACAAATAATCAAGCTTGTTAATTTGTTTCTTCTAGGCACAAAATGGCAATTTTACCGAAACTATCGTCTTAGAACATATTACATGCACTACCAAACCTAAAATGGTAGATCACTTTGCAGCATTTCTTGCACATAAGGCATGCACACATGGGCGTCTCAGTCACATATTTGCATTCTCTATAAACAGCTTTGACTGAGAGATCTTTCAATGCCTAGTAAATAAGCTTTATATTAAAAGCACATACACATCCTACAGTTCTGCTACTAGTGCTTTCAAGTCACATATTCAGTGGTTATCTGCTTCAGGTAAAACCAAAGCATTCTAGTCAATCTGACCCCCAACTTCTTTGGCCTCTCTGTACCTCCCACACCTTGTCACCTCATGGTCACCTCACTAGCCTCAACTCTCCCTTGTAAGCCTGCTAGGACACTGCCTCCAGCTCATGCACTCCCCTATGAGTCTTCATCTTGCTGTCTCAGGCTATTCCTGGATTTACCACTATAACATGGCTATTTTTTTTTTCCATGCTTTGCTTTATGCTGCCTCAGGTGCTGCTTTGGTGGCTGGTTTATGCTTACTTTTCCAGTGCCCTTACACTTGCCCCAGAATTTTGCTTTGAAATGAAAGAATCAGTGGCTGGGGACTGTTTTGTTCCTAAAAATCTTCATTTAAAAAACAATCTGGGGACAAAGTCTTCAATTTGTTCCCCACAGCAGTGGGTCTCCCATTTAGTACAGTGGTGTGGTGTCCCCAAGGAACTCTCTCAGCTCTGCTCTAACGTGATGAAATGAGGGAGAGCAGAAGAGGAACAAACAAAGCATCAGCTTTCCCTCCTTGTTTTGTAATTATTTTCCTGATTCCCTAGCTCTCATTCTAGTAAGGACTAGTTCTTACCAGAAAAGTCTGAATCCTTGAAAATATCCTTAAATTTAAAGAAGATAATGAATAAATATATACGCAAAAGTGATAAAGGTGCAGAGGGAGTTTCAGAAACTTTGGGGAGAAAATGAAGAGAGGTAAGGGACTAAGGAAGCACTTCCCCACAGACCATATTTATGTCCTGCTTGCTCCCTTGGTTGCAAGATTACGGGAATGAGAATCGGGCATGGCTTAAAATTCTTGTGATCCCCACATGCTGTCAGACTTTTTGGCTGAAAACTAAAGTTATTATTCAGACTGGGAATTAATACTTCAAGAACTGATAAACTAGTAAATTACACATTCAAACGAAAGTTGTTCTACACAGCTTCAAAACAATTCTGATCAGATTCAGGGCAATTATGTAGTACCAAAAGCCAGAATGATTTCCTTGAAATGTTCTTTTAACTCTCTGTAGGACAGAGGAGGACATTTGAATAAAGGAAAGCTCTCTCCTTTCAGGCTCACTGAGAGCTGAGCCTATATGTAAGATAATGTTACCATCTACTGGACTTGAGGAGGAATGCAGCAGAGCTAGTCGAATCCTGCCAGCTTTGGCTTTAGGGAGCAGCGAGTTGCCCATCAGCACTCCCTACTCTTGTCAGTGCCTCTCCAGGAGCGTGGCCAGACAGCTCAGTCCCCAGGGGTCACCCTGCAATGGTCACACACCAGGGACACGGATGGTAGCCACAGTGTCCAATGCTCTTAGAGGTGGCCAGTGGCACTGGGGAATCTCCAAATCACCTTGAAGCACACCAAGCCCACCCAGTAACAGGATGCTGGTTTAGAGAAGCATGTAGCAAAAGAGAGAAAGACTTCAGCATGTTCTTAAAGCTTAACAAACATGCAAGTGCTCTCTCTGGATCAGAGCCAGCACAAATGGGCACACCAGCCTTGGCTCCTTGTGCCTACAAATTTTGTATTGCTACCTGTACTGTCCACAGCAGGAACTGGGTTTTTGCTTGCGATCTACTAGACTTAGGAAAAATTGAGATGAACATTTAACACATTTTTTGTTTCCCATAAATATTAAAAAATAAGAGAGTAATTGCCAGCCGGAACAAATGACAGTTTTGTAACTTCTCCCGGTTGTCAGGGGAGGAAGAGCAGCATTACACTACTCAACAGTTTTACAGCTGGAAGAAAAGTGAAGAAGTTACTTTATGTCCATAGCTAGAGTACCGTGCACAGCACGTCATTACATTTGAGTCAGCTGGCTTCCATTCCTGTACACCAAAACTGCTTTAGCAAACAATGCTTCTTGGGAACTGACTGCAATATATGTCTCCTCATCAAAATCGCTAGCACATCCACCAGTACTTCTCAGAACAAGTATCAAAGCTCAAGTATATTATGTTAAGCACCTTAATATTGGATATGAAACAGTGGCACTGATGCTGGGGAAACAACTGCAGCCTATTTAAAGAGTAATACCAGCTAAGGGAGGTCACGGGTAATCAAGGAGTTGGGGTGAATTTAATGTTTAACTTTCTCTCCCATTTGCAGTATTTAATCACTTGATATAATATAGAAGTCCTTGATCTTTGATATTTGGAGTATCATACGAATTGTCAGATTTTCTGAAGCATCCTTTTCCATCCAAAGGAGCATTAGGCAGAAAGGATTAGTCAGTAATTCTCTGACTGAATGAAATGCTAGATAAAAGAATCAAATGAAATAATGTAGCTACACTATGCAGTATAGTTGTTGTCTATTTTCAAACACCCAGGCACTTAAGTGTGCTTATACCAGTCCTGACAGTCCATGCAAGGTGAATCTGCAGAGTAAAGCCTAGATATTCAAAATCACCACCTTCTGTGAATCTGCTATGAATGCTAAAATTAAAAACCAAGGGCCTGATCTTCAGTGCTGCTACTTAATTAAACCCTGAAAGATTTGTGTTTTCATCAATTTATTGAATTAGTGTACGAAGCAGGTTTGTGGCAGATATAGATTCATTTAGAGGAAACGGACATCCGAATTGTCAGGCTGTTTATGTACCTTGTTATTTTCCGAGTACTATTCAGCTTATTTTTCTTTCTTTACAGAGCATTTTTTGCACTAACTCAGCCTCTGTATTCCTCACTTTCATCTAGGGTTGAGATACAGATAGATCACAGCCCCTCATCCTCAGCTGTCACATGCATATATGAACCAAAGGGAGTTAAAAACATATGAGGGTGTTCGGAAGACTCGTGTCTTTTTCTCCAGCCTGTGCCAGGACTTACCCACAGAGAGAAATAGGTGACACTAATGAAAAACTGGGATAGGTGACACAAGCCTAGTTCCCTCATTCTGCAATATAACTCAGCAAACACAAGGAGCACAGGGCTGCCATTCCTGCCCATCCTGAGGCAAGGAGCTTTCTGCCCCCGAGCAGGAGGTTATGGATACTCTCTAACGTAAGGGCTAGAAAAGGAGAGCTACTTCTCATTCAACCAGAAATCAAAGAGGATCACATAAATGCTCAAAAAGAATCTTTTACTTCCCAGTTCCTAGTCTGGACCAAGAGTCACATCCAAGCTTCTTAGCACTACCACTTCTAAAGGGCTGGCAGCAGTAAGTTGGAGTGGGGATGCTCTCTGTTCAGAGTTAAGAAGAACAAATAATCACAGTAACCCCAGTTTAAACTCTCTGGGCACAGTGCAGCCCAGTAGGCTAAAAATTCCATAACCATCAGCAGAACAGGCAAAAAGACAAGCAGACCTCAGCTCAGCTAGAACTGTGTGCCTGATTAATCCAGCTGCAACTGTTTTAGGCATGAAGGCACCCTACCAAAACCCTATTACCACTCTTCTGACATTTTCTTTCCTGTATATTCTTTGGTTGTCTGGTTGTCTTTGCCTCAGTAACTTCTTTAAACTCTTCGTAGATCGGTTTCCCACAGTCACTGATCAGACTCATTGCTCAGCACTGGCATTAGCAGAAGACATTTAAAAGTTACTGCATATCTTCTGGACCTTTCTGATAGAGATCTGACCCTGCCCAAGGGCAGGGAAATAAACTGTGTGCTGCTTGGTTTTGTAGTACTGTCCTGCAAGTCTCTGCAGCACAGTCACACAATCACATTTCTTTCAGATGAAAAACACCGAGCACTTCCCTGCGGAAACACATAAGACAAACTGCAGCACAAAGAGACACTATGTTCCTGGTCAAAGACTTGCAGAACCAGAACCTGTCATGTTTCAGAGGAAGGAGAAGTCCTCAAAACCAAGTGAGAAATTGCAAGGAATCCTTTACCCAGTGCCACTCCAGTTCTCAGCCTTTTAACCAAAGGCTTGATTTGCTTCAGCCTATCAAGCGTTATCAAATATGTGGGATATGTACATCTGAATACCTTTTCTAGGAGTAGAATGAAATGAGAAATCTCATAACTACAACAACAAGAATGCCTAGCTCAACTATATGTAGGTAAGAAAGCAGGCATCAGTGAAAGTGCATTTCATTCAGATAATTAGATCCTGCTGACATTTTCTGTGGGAGTAACTTAAGTAGAGCCAGTGATGCTAGCGGTTGTTCACGTACCAAGGAGGAATATGAAGTAATAGCTGCTTACCATAAATAAAGCTGATCTAGAGCAGTGCTTATTTTAGTCATGACTTAATTTTTGCAAAGACTGTGAAGTTTAACTTTATCACTGGGAAAAAAATCACTGCTCTTTAATTCAACCTAATGATTTTTCAGAGCCATCTTGTTGCTCTAGTTAATAAAACCAGAGGGCAAACCTTGGCCAGATCGTAACAAAATTCAGTAAGCTAGTGGGAGAACAGGGAGCCTTCATGGACCAACTCAGTGGTTGTAAGCAGCAGATCAGGCTGGCTGGAAGTCTGGTGGGTTCTCAGGGGAGTTCTGGCTATGTTTGCCAGTGGGCCACGTCTTCACAAGGCATAGGTTCCCCCCACAAACTTTGCAAAGACCTGCCTGTGACATCCAGGAGTCAACAGGAGTTTTGCTAATGTTCAATCAGTGCAGCAAACAGTGATCTATTTCCAGGGGCGAAATGACACTGGGAAAGTTGCTCTTACAGTATTCATTTTCCATATGCTTGGTATATTGTCAACGGTTACTGCATATAACTAATTGCCAAGTCTCCTGGACCTCAGGCTCATCCTTCACCCAGTAGTTTGCCACTCGGCTTTCTCATTTCTCTGTTTCCTTTCTGCAGGGAAAGGGTTTACAAAAGTTTGTGAAGAGTATGTGTAAGACATTTAGGATCAATATGCAAATACCCTCCATTGAGGCAATGTTTTTGTTGTTCAAAATCTAAAAGATGTTGTGCAGGATTGTCTTTTTTTAAATGAAGCCACCAAAACATTCACTACATACACTAAACTATTCCTCCTAACACCTTAGTCAGATGGTGTAAAGATGGTTTGTGTTAAACAAGTTTGGAGTAGGAGCTTTCAGCAGAAGGAACCTGCTGGGAGTCTTTGCAAATCTGTGTAAGTATAATGCACAGATTGAAGTTGGTAAATTAGGAAGTAGCTGTATTTTTTAATGTAGGTGCTAACAAAAGTATGCCATGTCTCTTCCAGATGCAACACCATTTGTCTTTGCAACTGTATTCTAATAGCACAGTTGTGGCACAAATCTTTTACTCTTTTCTCTCTACAGATTAGAAAGCTGGCAAGAAACAAAAGTGTTGGGATTGCAATGTATAGCTTCACACAAAAATAAGGAAACATGTAGCAGGGGAAAGGAAGAAGATGCTGGCAAGAATACTCTTGGACTTTTCCATGTCAATGCTACAGAGACACTACTTGAGTCAGCCATAGCTGGGCTGGAAGGCCTCCAGAGCTGAGGAACAGACCTTGGTCACCCCAGAAGGATCCTGAACCCTCTCATAATAACTAATCTTCAGTCAAGAGACTGCTCGAGGTGTGAGAAAACTGAAGGAGAAATACAATTTCATGCTTTGTTGTTCTTATCTTTTCTATATTGTATTCATTGTGCTGCTAAGTGAAGAAAAACTGTAATTTAAGAAGTTGAATCTCTTCCCAATGAGAATAAAATGAAAGTTATCAGCATAATTTGAGGACAATTTAAAATGTGTCTAAGCCCTTTTTATGTTTCAGGTCCCAGAGTACTAAGTTCAACCCACTTGAATAGCAATATGCTTTTTTTGAAGAACTGAGTAAGCTTCTTTAGATTATAGTACTTCCCAGCTGTCCTAAATGAAGTACATGCAAACAGAAGAATCTCTTGGAAATTTTAACTGACTATTCTTGCTGCTCAATGCTTTGGAGAGATCGCTCTGTTACAGTTCTGATTCTTTTACTTGAGAATACTGAATGTTCCTGTGAAAGATCTTTAACCGGTTTTATTTGCAATGTTAAGTCACTGAAGGGAAAGTTAAATGCAGGAAGCCAAGTCTGTGTACACAGCATCCTAAGGCATGTCTGCAATAGAAAACCTCTTTTTATTTCAGGTCTGTACATTTTTGAAGGAAGGATATGACTCTTAGGCTTCTGGAATCTTGTATGTTTCAATAACTTATCTTCACAAATGCAACAGATTTTCTCTAGAAGATTTGTCATCATCAGCACATTAACTCGTCACCTTGAATAATAAAGTTCACAAGTGTAATTTCATCTTTTCTGTCATAAGTTGCCTAAATACAACAAGACCACACCACATTCCTTTGATTTTTAGCTTGTATACTTGGTAAACAGCCTTGCCACAAACAATTTGACAACATTAAGGTAACGGGGCAGTCTTTTCAAAGTCCCCATACTTACAGTCCTCATTATTATTTACACACATCAGCACTGAAATATTGCAATTAGTGGGATGAAGTTTGGAGGAAGGCATAAGAGGAACAATCAAGGCTGATTGTCTCTGAAGATGTAGAAGCTATTAGTGATCCCATGAAGTGTTAGGAATGTTGATCCTGCTTTGCTAAACAGCTTAGCATTTCCAGCTCTTGCTTTTTACTGACAAGGCTATCAGAAATGGCACATTTGTCACATATAATTGAAAAATGTGTATCTGCCTTCTCAGAACTTCCTTTCATTTAGGTTTGCTGTGAGATATGCAAAGCATATTTATGCCTGCACATTGGAACATTAAATTCAATTTTCTAATGTCTGTCACTAGCTTGGGGAAAATAACATACAGGTTCTTTCATGTACCCTGGGGACCGACAAGGAAAAACAACAGTCTCAGAAGCCACTTGTGCTGCTGTGTTTCCAGGGCACTGAGGTTAAGAAGAATTTGTATCTAAAAAACCCAATTACAAACACACTTTGAGACAATCAGCTTCTATAAATGCTTTAAAAGAGAGAGAATTGGATGATTTTTCAAAGGTAGATGTATGCAGACATTTTACATGCACATCTTGTATTTATCCCAGGTGTGAGTCATGGCCACACAGTTCAGCCATTTGGAAAAACTACTTTCTGACGTGCTGCGTCAGATTGGCACATGCAAATATAGGCATTCATAAAAGATATTAAAATTCTGAGCCTCTGACTCCCTGACTGCATACCCCCATACTAAGCCAGCAAAAATCAGTTGCAGAAAGGACTAATTTTATTTCCATAACTCACCCATTCACCCTTCCACATCAGTGGGATTGGATGCAAATTCAGGACAAAAAGGAAAGAGGAAAGAGTGTCACAGAAATAATCACATTTGTGATCCAAGTGCCAAGCTGATTTATCAGATCAAATAGTCACTCAGTTTATGGGGTTTTTTACAACATGCTCTTGAAGGTAACTTTGACTTGGTTGTGACAGATCCCTTTGGCACTGAGACACAGAACCCAGGCATTGCTCTTCATTATCTCTTCAGAAGGGTTCTCACAGCTCTCCAGGTGGAGATGAGCGCTCTGTCTCTGAGCAGAGCATCTTCCCTAACAATTAGGCACAGGAGTCAGCATCCATTGTTGTGCTTAATAGATGGTGATTCACTGCAGCGGGAAGGCAGGAGATGTTGCCAGTCCAGCATTGCAGGCCTGTCGGAAGACATGGGAAGGAAGTAAAAACTGAGATGAGAAGAGGTTAAATAAAACAACTTTCCTGTGTGAGAAGATGAATTCACCTCTACTGCCTCTATCTACCATCGTCATATATACCCAACCATGACTCAGTGCCCTCCTTTCCACCACAACAGTGTGAGGCGGGACATGAAAAGACCAAAGCAGTTTCAGTGTCCAGTGGCAAGCACTGTTGGTGAGGAGGCAGCTGCATGTGTCCCTGTGCTGGAAGGGACTTGGGAATATGTGGCTGCCCTTGCCTTTGGTCTTCACCACTTTGTCTCTCCCCTTCCAGCTCACTCCTTGATGGCAATTAACAGCTAGGATATAGCAGTGTAGGGTGATAGAAGTTGGTCATTGTGACAGATCCTTTAAAATGAGGATATTGATAAGAAAATGTTCTGCTGCTTTTTGGAAACCTTTTTCCAGCTGCCAGGACAATTTGACAATGTAATTTGCAGCTTTGAGGATGAGAAAATTAAGAAATCAACTACTTCTTACTAACATAAGTGACAGCAAACATATATGACTGAAAATAACACGCTGGTTAGGCTCACTAGTGGATCAAACTCATCGAGTACTAGGCTTTTTGTGGAGCCTTTTTCTCTGAGCCATTCTGCTTCAATGCATTACAAGCTGTGACACTATCTCAGACACATCTGTCTACCATTCTCCTTACTTCACTTTGTTTCTTTCTGTGCACCCTCACTGCTGCATGCATTCAAAATCATTCATGTACATAAATCCAAAGAGATCCACAAGAGCTACACATCCAGCCCATTAAGCACTCAGGTGGCCTGAAATTCTGACCCAGCTGTGAAACAGCATCTACTGAGCCTTGAAGGATGTGCCTTCAAGGCCAGACCCATTATCTGCGAGTTCTGACACAAGGATAGGCATAACACTGACCTTTAGAGAGCTAAACAGCAGTGTGCACACACAGACAATATGATTGTGGGGCAGAAAGTTGTAAAGCTTCTCAAATGCAACATGCATCTAGCCCTTGGCTTTTCCACTGAATGCTTTCTTCCCCATGTTGCACGGTACGTACTGCAGCAGAACTGATCTGCATCATTAGATGCTGAAATACCTTTAAATAAAAAATCACGTCATTAAGGTTCTTCAGAACCCACAGTAGTCTTTGTATTATTATGCTGATGCAAAAAATGATGTGAAGTAGCTTGTTGCTTCACTGTGATGTTACCTAGGATCCCGTCTGTACCCCAGAGCATCCTACGTGGAGACAGAAAAAAAAGCAACACACAGACTTTCAGATCTAGAGGTTAGGGTATCCAGATTAGCAGGGAGAAGACTGCTTGATTGGTTTTTGCTCCCAAGTCTCTTTAGTTTACAGAAGTATTGAATAGATGCAAAAGCCATTTCTGTAACCTGGATCGCACAACTGTCAAGAGAGCAATACATCACAGTCCCTCTTGGGATTCTCTTCCTACAGAGTTGGACTTATGCATATTCTTCCAAACTGTCTTTATAGATATCACTTGAAAGGGAGTCAGTGAAGTCTCCATGTCATCCCAGCTGCCTGTGCCCTGACAACCCCAAACTCACATGCTGACCTTTTAAACAAGCTTGCTTATTTTCATTTAACTGCCTGATTTATCAAGAAAATGGTTCCAGGGCAGGGGCTGGTCTATCAAGCCTGATTGGAAAATCAAGACAGAAGCCAAACTGGGTTGGCCCAGGTACCAGTGATAAAAGAGAAGTTAGTATAAAAGGAGTGATTATGATCAGGGGTTCTTCCTAGGATGGGGTAAAATATGGTTACAGATACAGTAAAATACAGCTAAACAGAATTTAGCTTTCTCCTTCCTTTTCTCCTTGAATGCTTTCAAGTAGCAAAAGTATGTTTATGGGAACTAGAGATTGTGCAGTAGGTTAGAGTTTGTGGAATATAACTTAAGAGAAGAAGCAGTAAAGTGGGGGAAAGGATCCTTAAACAGAGAAGAGGTTTGACATTATAAACAAACTATATAGAGACACACAGGACTAGCTCAGAGTGGGAAGAAGCTGTCTCCACTTGAGGTCATCTCTGCTGCTTCAAAAACAGGCCACACAGGAGCATGACCTTTGGGTTGCCAACTCTGGGGATTTCCTCTCTTCCCTCGGTTTAAGTAGCCACTCTGTCTGTCAAACTGAAATCGTCACCTCATCCAAGTCATTGAATAACACCGGCTCCTTTCTGTGAAATACCAAACTTCTTACAGATGGTGCTTTCAGTTTAAAAAAGCAATTAGGACTCTCTTTTTTTACCTTATACATTACTAACAACTGAGCTAGCCTAATTCTATTATACTGTTAGCATCTTTTTATCTTCTATGTCATTCAAAATACATGGTTGATCTCCTCTGAATGCACACAATGGCATACTAAAGAAGAATGAAATATCTGTATTTTTTCCCCTCTATTCTCAAGTCTTATTTATGGGTTTATCTTCTGTACTTCTTGCATCCCCTCCACGTCAAATCCAGTGATAAAACAAAATCTGTGTGTGTTTCCCTCCCTCCACCATCCAGACCTGCTTCCCAGGCGCAATGCTAAACGAGAGATAGATGGTGTATCTTCCCTCAGGAGGTCCAGCCTCCCATTTACTGCATAAGAGTTCTCCCTTTTGCAGTGAATGAGGAAAAAAATGTCATTTCAAACAACTTGGGAGGATAACAGAGCCTTAGCAGGTCACAGCAACCTTCAGTAATTCAGCCACCTGATGCTGACTTCTCGCACCAGTATGGTAAAGCCTTTGCAGAACATAAAGAAAGCTACTTGCCTATACCGATGGCTTTTGCTATATCAAGATAACACACTGGGCCCCTTTAAACCTTGATGCTATCACAAAAAATATTGTCTGAGTGCAGAACTGACTTAATGGCTTCAGCTGGTTTAATGATGCCTCAGAAAAGGAAGGGCTTTAGCTAATAAAGGTAGGACAAAAGACTTCAAAGGTATTGAAGAGGAAGAAAGTAGCTGGGCTCACTCTTTAGTAGTCCCTGCTCCAGTAAGAAAAATATGCCCTTTATCAAAACACTCAGTAAAGGATTTCTTCCGGAAATGATGAGAGCACGCAAGTTTCTACTTGACATTTTACACCTAGAAATGAAAATATTTGCATGAAAGTGCATGTAACATATGAGGTATCCCAATAAAATCAAAAGTGTTGTTCAGCTTAATGAAAAGCATGCATAAAATAAACTAAAAGAATAAACAGCTGCTCACTCACACCTCCCTGCTCTGGAGAGGCCGTGGCTATAGACTGTTTCCTTGCTGCCTATTGAATATTTTAAAAGTGGTGATTTGCAACCTGGAAGCAGATATTCTGAGTGAAGAGACAAGATCCACTGAAAAGCTGAGGATGAACTCTCCTTTCTTTGGCTGTAAGGCTTGCAAAATGGTTCTTTCTACTTCACATCTCCAGGTGAAAAGTTGAGGAGCTTCTGCGCCAAGCAATGAAAGAGAAAAAAGGTTTTGTACTAAAAAGCAAAGAAGAATATAAGGTAGCTTGTATGGATCAACCAAATGAAGCATGTTGTGTGAATTAGAAGTATTGCCATAAACCCAAGGCCATGTTATGGTTATTTACCCGTGTTACAGCAGAGGTAGGAAATAGTTTCCAAACACAAGCACTCTCTTCAGTCCCTCTCCTAAGTTTTTTCTTCCCCTTTCTCTTCTCAAAAGTCATAGCACCAAGAACTACCAGGTGTGTTATGTGAGATGACAGCGTTTTCTGGAAGGGTGAGATGGGAATGAATAAGGGAACTATAAGTTTATGAGACGTTCTAGTTATTTTTCTTTTCTTTGGGTTATTTTTTTAAATTAATCAATTAATTAATTAAAAATTACCTACATACCTTGCCTGCTTATAAAGACGCATTCATTTTTAGGGAGAGAGAACTTCCAAACTTACAGATGTACCCACCTTGCGAAAAAAACAGTATGTTATGACAATCTGGTATCTCACCACCATGACACTGGACCTCTCAGGGATGAATGAACTCAAATCTCTGATGGACATATTGGCCAGTACAGGGAGAGCTTGTGCACTGACATAATGATCCACAGAGCCCACACCTACCTTACTACATCCTTCATACGTTCATGCCATGGCCTTTATAAACTTAGTAGTTGGGACTAGTGACTTGAGTCACTCCTGTAACAGTCCCTGAGTTAATGCACCTTTATGGATGCAGCTTTCAGACCACCACCTCCACCTTGCCTGCTTGCCAGGGAAGAAGCAGCACAGCTTACAAACAAAAACAAAACATGCAGCTGCACTTATATCAATGAATACAACTTCTATCTAGAGGTATTTTCTTCTCTTTTCCTCAAGGAGATAACATCATTAGGAAATGCATAAGGAATCCTTCAAAACACATTAAGCAGCTTCCAGAAAGCATGGTAGCACCCTTCATCAGTTATTTGATCTCCCAAATGGTTGCTCTCCATAAGGTGTTGGGCAGTTCAGACACAAGTGCTTCTTTTAAACCAGGTATTCACTGCCAGACCTGAACAAATGGTTTCTGTCTTACACACGTATGTCAAAACCTCATTCAGTAATCATAAGAAGAATCTCTCAGTACCTAGGGGGAGGAATATTTTTGTTTGCTTGTTTAGGGGACACGGGCGACGGAAGAAAAACTGGTTATTTGTATGAAAGATTATATACACAGTCCATCAATCTTCTAAAAAACCTTTTCAGTTTTGGGATGAGGTTTTCTCAGTCACTTAATTTACTCTGTCTTTACTAACAGTGTTTCGATGTGATCAGTCTCTGTCATGTTTATGGACAGGCTGACTCAGCTTCCTCGTTGGAAATAAGCAATTTAAGGAAGGAGGGAAGACCATCTACTCTGTCTCCCTCTGTGCATCTGAAGACGCAGAACAGACACTGCAATTATTTGCTGATACCAGTTTCTGATGTTGTGGCATTTTTCATTTAGACTGATTATAAATTCTGTAGCTAGGTTCCATTTCCTAGCATTAGAAGTAATGTCATCTCGCCATTGTCCTCTCAGGATTTACTCTCTACTTCTACCTAGTGTTGACCACCATCAGAAACAGGATATAAGGTGAAAAGAAATACCATTTAAAACCAGGAGAATATTTGTTCCATTGAGGCAGGAAAAATAAATTAAGAACTACTCATGAAAAACATGTACTACACCTGAAAAACATTGGTTTTCCACCCAGAGATGGATGGAAAACCATTTTTATTTATCCAGGGATATTTGGAAATACCAAAGAGAAATTTGCATTTCACTTTCCAATCCTGCCCATTAGGTACTAGTCCCATGCCACCATCCCTCTCAGCACCTGTGGTTTCCAATATAAGCTTACTGCTGAGCCTGCAAGGAAGATGAGCTGGAGTGTCCTGCTCTCTCTGCTTTCATCCAAGCTTTGGTGATTATGTATTTGATAGGAAAGCACCTAATCCATCTCAGAAATTGCCTTTGTTCATCCATTCATCTCTGGTAGCTTCAGCATCCATTTGAGTTCCTGAGTCCATGTTTCCAATTTATCTTAGTTTCCAGAGCAACCAACTCTCATTCTTAGTGCATTTTCTTAGCTGGCTTGGTTGTCTCCGCTTCTTGCATATTCTGAATTCTCTGCAGTTCTAAAGATTGGCATTGCAGGTTTCAAGAAAAAAAAAATCCCAGTACCTAAATCCTTCTTTTTTCCTTTTTTTTTTAAATAAATATTACATTTGTGTAATATATTCTCCTCCTTCAGCATTTGCCACATTTAATGGTGCATTGAAGGATTGGCACTGCATTTTTCCCATTATATCTCTGCTTTAGTAGGGGCTTTCCAATTTTATTGTGCTCTCCAGTGGAACAGCCTCTTTTACTGTCATTTGGGGGTTGTATCAATAAAAACATACCATTGGTGGAAGTGACATTTCACATATGTTTAATTTTTCTGACAGTAATGTTTCTGCTGCTGTTGCTCCTGCTGCTGTTCCCCTTTTTTGTGCATGTAAAAGCTTCATAGGATTTTTTTCTAAAATGTTAATTCTCTGGCTATGCAGCCCTTCTGTGCATCTCCCTGTGAAGTCCTTCACATTGGCTAACTGTTCTCTGCCCCCTGTACACACCTGTCATGCTTTTCCTTCGATCTTCTCTGAGCTATTTTCTTCATGGAATTTGCAGTACAGTCTACAGTCAAAGCCATCAGGCACCAAAGTTATCCGTACCACACCAGGAGACAGGGGATGCCAGGAGTGATGTGGTGTGTATCCAAGTCCCACAATATGCAATGCATTGAGCATGAGGGACTCGGTCACCTTCAGGGAAACACGACAAGATCAGGTTGCTCAGAGGTGATTCAGCACATGTTTCTATTCACACTCTTAGCACTCATGTATTCATGTCCTTAAAGCTCAGACTCTGTAGTCTAAACCAGGTTTAAGCTCAAAACTCTTTTTGATGCTTCAGTTGTTCAGCTCTCAGTGTCCACATGGAACAGTTGTGAAATGGGGAGAGAAAAATGGCCAAAGAGCCTGGAAAACTTCTGCAGTTAAAAAAATAAGCATAAAGACTGAGCACTTCAGAACAATTTTCCTTTAGCCTTACAGTAAAGCCACATTACAAGTCTGTCAACAAAAAAAAAAAAAGTTCATTTTCTTTGTTTCTACCCTAAATTCATTTTCCTAAACATTTAAAGTTCTAACTATTTCAGTAGAATATACAGCACTCTCCTCTCCACTCCTACCCTCCCCAAGTCCTTTAAAAACATCTGGACCTTTAGAAATTCAGCCTACATTTACATGGACACCAGGGATTGTACATGCCGATTGTGCACTGCCCCCCTTTCAGCTCCAGATGAGGCAAGTAACCCTCCCTCATACTCCCTTGAGGTTATTTTCTCCCACATTGGCTCTATTCCCAGCAGCAAATACATCTGCATATCTTCTCTTTCATTTTTTTTCCGATCTAGTCTTTCCTTACAGTAGCAATCTCATTTATAGGCAGAGAAAAACTGATGCAGGATGATTAGGTGAGTTGCATGGGAACACATGGTTGAGGCAAGAACCAAAGCGGTGTCACCCCAAGCCTGGGACTGCTGCCACACCAGCATCCTGCATATCCCTTATGTCATCCAGACCATGCACAAATCAACTCGTTGCTGTCCAACATCTTCCACCTGTCAAGTAACAGCTTCCCACTTAATTTCTGGTTTACTCCATGATTCCCAACTTCGACATTTATTGATTTTCCAACCAGGTCACCAACCCTGTTCGATGCAGCTCCAACACCCCTGATTGTCCCAGGCACCGGCTGTGTTCCCCCGCTAGCAAAACCAACCTCTTTCTGCAAGTGGGGGCAAGTGGTGAGAGGGTGGAGGGGCATGCCTAGTTCAGTTTGGGTTAGGAGTCCCAGCAGGCAGGAGGGGTGGCAGGTCAACCACCTGGCCAAAGCACTGCACCCTGCAGCAGTTCCTCCTACTCATTTTCAGGGGAAAGATCCTCACCCTGCAGAGGCAGGATTAGAAAGAGTTAGCTTGGTGTAAGGTGAGAAGCAGGTAAATTCTTCTTTGCTTTGGAAAGGAAGCGATAAAGCCCTTGTGAAGCTATGACATCTGTGTCCCTGCTTGAGCCACTGAGGGGACCTGAGGGATTGATTGTAGTGAGGGGCAAACCCGTGCTGAAGGATGTCTCATTATCAGGTTGAGGCTGTACAAAGTGCTGAGGTTTGATGTAAAAGAGGCAAAGTTTGCAAGTACAGGCTGTTTTCATAAAGCATCCCAAAATATCTGAGAAGGAGGATGAAATGCCTTTAAAATTCAGGCGAGTAATTTATAAAGAACTTGATGATGGCTGGAAAGCTGAATGGAAGAGAGACAAGGAGCTTAAATCTCTTAAAGATCAGATGATTTTTTTCCTGGAAGCATGGAGTAAAACTTTCCCCGACGAGGCCAGGCAGAAATACAAGGCTTAAAAGAGTAATGAGCAGCCTGGTGAGCAATCTGGAGGAACAAAAGGCTTGCTTTTGTAGAGGCTTATAAAGAAAGATATGTCAGCAAGACACACAACTTTTAAATAAAAATAAAAATCAGCTAGAAAATCAAAGCTGTCTAATAGTCTGCCCTCTGAAAAATCCCAAGAAAATACCTTGGACAATCAGAACTTGATGTTGTGTCTTATAACAGGAGTTGTGCTGGTCACTGTGCTGAGCTCCTTGTGTCCTTGTCTGTACCACGGCAGCACCCTGAGGGTTCCTTGCAGAAAGTGGGCAAGTACGCACAATAAAAGCCAATTATATTAGCAAAGGCGAAGGTGAGTGAAACAGTGAATTAATTTCCAAACATCTGTTATCCGAGATATATAAATGCATTTATATATTATAAGAAGAAAATGAAGATATCAGCAATTTTCATTTTCCTTTCCCAGACTTTGATTTTATTTTTTTGACAGACGAGAAGAACCTAAGTATTCCCTTTACAAAGTATTTACAAAGTTACACATCTTCCTCTCAAAAGTAAACCCTAACACTAACGCCACACACACGCATTCTTCCAGACAAGAAATTACATCTGGAAATCGGTTTTTTGAAAATGTGGTAGATTTTTCCATGAAGACATCCCATTACAATTTACAGGGGCATGCAGTGATTGATAGGACAAGGGGGAAATGGCTTTAGATTGGAGAGGGGCAGATTTAGACTAGTTATAAGGAAGAATTTCTTCACCATGAGAGTGGTGAGGCACTGGCACAGGTTGCCCGGGGAAGTTGTGGCTGTCCCATCCCTGGAGGTGTTCAAGGCCAGGTTGGATGGGGCCTTGGGCAGCCTGATCTGGTGGGAGGTGTCCCTGCCCATGGCAGGGGGGTTGGAACTGGATGATCTTGAAGGTCCCTCCCAACCCAAACCATCCTATGCTTCTATGATTTTGTACAAGGCCGGGTACATCATCCCCACTAAGCAGAACCTGCAGTTCATTGTCATTTAATCCGAGTTAAAGGTTTGGGGCCGTCTGGTCCGACTACTGATGCTTCGTCAGGTTTATCACCGGGTATTTTTGAAGAGTTTTTTGTGGGTTTTTTTTTAGCTAATTGGTTTCCCGGGGAGAGACTCGGGGCATCGTCTCCCTGGGCTGCGGCGGGCGGGCAGCAGGCGCAGGGCTCGGCTCTGGCGTTCAGACAGCAGGGGGCAAGAGCGCACCAAAAATGCTCCTCGGGCTCCCTCTGCATCGCCCCCATCGTCCTGCGGCTCCCGCGGACGGCGGCAGCTCCGCTGCGGTGCGGGGGAGGAGAGCGGAGCAAAGCTCTGCCTCTGCCAGACAGGGAGGGTCGGGCAGGGGGGGCATCCTCCTCTTGTATTCGTTATAACGTTTTGCCTTTCATTTCTCCTATTTCTCTCTGCCTTTTGTTTATTTCTCTCTGCCTATTTTATTTCCCTCTACCTATTTTTTTTTATTTATTTATTCTCTCTGCCTTGTTGTTCTCCCTGTTAGCGTTTTGGCATTCAGGCTTTTGGGAGCTCTACTTGAAAACTGAAATGTTTGCAATGTTTGTTGGCAATGTTTCAGACACCAGGTGTGTTGGTCTGCATCCTTGCAAACAGTTGCATCCTCCCGGAAAAGCCCGGCTGCAGACGTAATTTTAAGGCTGTAGACAGTCTTGTTCCCTTGCAAACAGACAGATCAACCCCTAACTGAAGTATCCATGATCAGGTTGTTTGCTACTAGAATCAGCTGGATAGCAGAGATTGCATTAGTAAAAGCCTTCAGGTGTTTATTATAAAACTGATCTTTTTAAATTACTGCAATACAACTTCCATGGAAGTATAGCCCATTTTCCTATTAGCGAAACTTCATTTCCTGGACTGTTCCCTTCACTTTCTTGTTAGTTAGAATCATAGAATCATAGAATACTTTGGGTTGGAAGGGTCCTTAAAGATCATTTGAGTACAACCCCTCTGCCATGGGCAGGGACACCTCCCACTAGACCAGGCTGCCCAAGGCCCCATCCAACCTGGCCTTGAACACCTCCAGGGATGGGGCAGCCACAGCTTCCCTGGGCAACCTGTGCCAGTGCCTCACCACTCTCGTGGTGAAGAAATTCCTCCTATGTCCAGTCTAAATCTGCCCCTCTCCAGTTTATGCCCATTGCCCCTCTTCATATAACTACAAGTCTTTGTGAATAGTCCCTCCCCAGCTTTCTTGTAGCCCCTTCAGGTACTGGATAGTCACTATAAGGTCTCCTTGGAATCTTCTCCAGGCTGAACAACCCCAACACTCTCAGCCTGTCACCTATTTGCTGTTTAGTTTGAAAAGCTTCTGACTTTTTTTTCCTAATGAGAACTTTCAACAACAAATTCTCTTTTACCTTTGAAACTTTTCTTTGATAGAGGACATTTGGGAAGGAAAACGGAACAAAAATCTTGGTTTGCAAAGCAGAATCTTGCTTTGTTTAAGTTGGTAAACTGGAAGGGGTTTTTTTGGTTTTTTTTTTTTTTTTGCATCTTCATTTAGGAAGTTAATAGGCAGGGAATTTGGGGAAAAGTTTAGGGTAATAAGGGCAAGAGAGGAAGGCGACAGCCTGGCCCTTTCCAAACTTCAGTATTGTAGGAGTGAGAATAATTCCCCATTTATTAGACATTTACACATTGTTTACTTCAAGGACATTGAAATTCATACTTATACCTCACTTGTTATTGTTCTTACTTCTTGACTAGATGACTGAAAAAATAAATTAAACTGTGCTGAATCACATGTTATTGATAACACAGAAAAAGAACACATTTCACAGAAGAGGCCTAAACCATTATAGGCCTGTGCTGTTTAAAGGTAAATACTCCTGGTTGACGTTTTGCTTCAGCTGTAATATAAGTCTGAGGATACAAAAAAGGAAAGGATAGTAGGGAGAGGTAATATGCTTTATTAGGTTAACTATTACAATTGGACAGCTTTTAGGGTTCACACGTGCTTTGACTCTACGTAGAGAATCTATAAGCATATGTTTCCTTTACTTCTGCTATGGAAGCCGTCATGTATGGACCACTTCTTTTGGAAAGGAATTTGCTTTCTGTGCCTTTAGTGATGCAACATTACAGCTGCTGGTGGTGTAACTTGCATGGACTTCCACTGCAGTGGAAAGTGGGAGCTTTCACATTACTCCGCTGGAGATGTTTCTGCAGCTGGGTTTGGCCAGCTGCACGCTTTCCTCACTTCAGCAGCTCCCTAACACTGTCAACCAAACCCCAGGCTCTTCCCCTTCAGCCAGTATTGCACATAGCAAAGCCTGAAGCGGATACACACTGCAATGCCTGCCTCAGGTTTGGGTTCCCCTGGTGAAGGACTGAGAGCTGTAGTTATACCTTCCCTTTCTTGAGCTTTTATAAGTATTGTCTGCTAAATTTTTAGAGCTGTAACTTTGCCATCTCTTCAGATTTGGATTTTTGTTACTAGGAAGTTGCTTTTGCTTTTTATGCACCAGTGCAAAAAGCTGGTTTGGGCAGATTCATTTGACTGAGGAAGGAAAGAGAAGGAAGGCACTTAGACTTCATCTGACACTCAAAGAGGACAACTGGATGTTTTTATTTGAAGAATTTGTGTAATTCTTCTTTTATGGTCCCTGCTCAGTGGTTTTTGAAGTCAACAGTGTTCTTTGAATCAAACTCTATGGCCATATAGGCTTTTGAAAAGAAAACCCACACATGCATATAGTTCAAGTTAAAGACTCTTCCAGGCCAGTGTGCTGCATATATCTCCTTTTTGCATTAATAAAGGCATATGGGAAGAGGGGAAGCAACCTCCTTGTTTCGTGTTAGGTTTTGTGACATTTGGAGGTTGCACATGCAAACAGCGAGCTCCTCTAGGAAGCCTGCTGCAGCTTCTCCTCGCTGTTGGAAAAAAATCAGAGGCCATAAGTTTATTCTATTTTTGTCCAAACAGTCTGTGGAAAGCAAAATAGAGTTTCTTGTAAGAACACACTGGTTCCAAAGCCTTCTGAGCCTGCCAGTGACTATGGTGTGGTGTCACACAGCTGATCTCCCTCAATAACTGCATGCACGTGGTTATTAGGCAAGGACAACAGAGGTGGACAACGGCAGTGGACAACGGCATTCATGGGCAAAGCGATGTTTTTCTTGCTAGGCTTTGCATAGGTAAGTAAAAATATTGTTCCTTAGGGACCTGTTTCTCAAGTAGGCACAAGGGTGGTATTTATAGCCTGGTGTATCAGCAGGAGGCAATGGAGGAGAAACTTGTGGTCATGGCATTGATGCCCGTTGCTGCCCACTGGCTGCTCATCAGTCAGCAAGTGTTCCCTTAACAAAATTATTCAGACTTGTCTCATTAAAACGCTTTATCCTAAAATGGCCACAGTTTGTTGTCAGGGTGGTTTTGTAGTTTCACTATAGTCCTGTAATCCCCATAGCTTACATATACTTTCAGACCAAGAAATAACAGGTGAAACAACCCCTCATTTTCAGTTAGAGTTGTAGATCAGAACAAATTTTATTCAAGTTTCCTGAGCTTAAACACACAGGCTACCCTTTACCTGCCAAGGTGATATTTTGAGCTTCTGGTTGTCCTTGACCAAAATGTGCATAGGAGCAAGATGCAACAACTCCAGTCTGACTAAGAGTATGGACATTTGTTCTACTATCATATGAGAGGTAATGCAAACCAATGTGCTGACCATGCTTTGGGCTGTCATTGCTTGACATCCTTCACTTTCTTTAACCCCTTTCCCTTTCCTCTAAACTTAGATTCCCAGGAACAGCAGATAATTATTTTACTTTTGTCCTGGCACTTAATGGTAAGACCTCAGCAGCACATGGGCAAAAGGAGAATATCTCATAAGGGAAATACATGAAAACTACCACTCCTCTCCTCTCCTCAGCTTGCCTCTCCCTGTTACAAGCCTGGCCGTACCTCAGAAAGTCAGTTTTCCTGTAGGAGCTCAGATATCTGTATCATTTTTCCAGTTCTCAGTTCTTTCAAACATTGATGCTGTAATGTTTTTACACACCACAGAGAATTAGTAACAAAGGGCTCAATTTGTACAGCACTGCCACTTGCAGTGATGGGCAACAAACCCTGTAGTGCCCCTTTCCAGACTATAACATTATATCTTCAAGGTAGCTGGCAGAGGAGAGAAAAGGAAGTTAGGCATCTTCCAGTTCCTGGTCTAGGCATAGCTATGGATCAAAGATATCTACTCACCCACATGCCAGCACAGCTCTTCAGCTTAAATGGCCCTTTTTCCTTCCTCTGTATGTTACAGACAACAATCATGCTCTCTACCTTCTCTTTGCTAAAGCAGCCAAATACTTCCATCCCCCTTTATACCTGTAAAACCTATCACATTGTTTTACTCTGAGTGGTGGTCATAAATTATATTTTGGCTCCATCTTTCCTTAGATTCTGGAGTTTAGAGCCAGAAGGTCTTATTAAAGGTACACCTGCGTCTGACTCCAGGACAGCACTTCCTGACCAGAGACAGTTAATCATCAACAGTATCCAGATGGTTTGTGACTGGACCTGGTGATGATGCATATACTTGGGGAATTTCCAGGTTTTGTTCATGATTCATTCAGCTTTCACTTCCCCAGCTGGAAAGGGAAGATCTCTCAAAACATAGTAATAGTTTGCATTATAAAGCACTTCACACGCAGTTTTGCAACAATTGAAGTGGAGATTTTGAGATTACTCCTTCATAGGGATGTCATCATGTTACATCATGAGGTTGAATCTGTATCAGTTTTCCTCTTCTGTTTTGTACAAGCGCAGGCTCACAGGAACATTTCGTAAGATTTGTTTTGTCTGCCTCCAAGGGCATTTACTGCTGCAATGGGAGAGAGCTTAGCTTCCCTTCCAGCCCACTGTTTTGCTTGTATCCCCTGCTTTAATAATGACAGTAATGCAAACTGTCACTCTCATTTTATTCCAAAGGCAGCTGATTTTTTACAACCTGACACCAGGTTTGCATCCTAGAATACAATTGCAGTCATTCGAATGAGAGATAAGAAATGCAGCAGAGCATCCCTTTGGCACCAGGAACATATCCATCCACTGTTGACACTTCAGTGATAATGAGATGCACTTTATCAGTGTGTTATGTGAGTATCTGCAGCATCCTCAAGATATTGGTCCCACTTCAGCTAACCTTCAGGCCCCAATTCAGCTAACTGCCAGTATGCTATAGTTAGAAGGTGTCCTGGGAGTATCAAGGTCAAAAGGTCAAAATGTGCTTATTGATCACAGTCACTGTGCTTAATACATTCTGAAGAGCTTTGATGTAACATGTTGGGTTTTGTTCTCTTTATGGAGCAGAAACTTGCAGAAACTCACAATATGTCACTTACCATGGAGGTCCTCCTGAACACTGCAACGTTGCTAGCAGCCATGTATAGTTAGCACAGACTGGTATCCCGCTATGCTTTCTTCTGCTGGTGCCATCACTCACACTCCCTGCTTTTCACTGGGAGCTGATGGCTGCTTCAAAACCCCAAAATCCCCTGCCCCTCAGGGCATGCTCTGCTTTCATGGGGACAGGGGACAGAGTCATTAGTGGGTCCAGTGAGATGTGTCTCTCCTGTATCTGTAAGCATCCCAGCTGCAGGCTACACACCCTGCTCTCCACTTGTGCCTGCAAGCGTGCTCAGTGTATAGGACCACAAGCCTCATGGGCAGCAGGGAGGCCTCCTGCAAGCTGTAACACAGCCTATATTCTTCCCAAAGGTAGTACTTGCACATGCTTTCTGGGGAAAGCCCCGTAACCAATGAATATTATTCCCCATTATTTAGTCTCTCCTGCAATATTCTGCTGGAAGGACAGAGTCCTCAGGACACCTCAATTGCCATCACTTCATCAGTCCTCTGCATCCTTTGCTCCTCCAGCCCTGCTCACTCCAGATCTGGCAGTCTCCACGGCTTGCCCCATACTGCCACAGGCAAAGAAACCCATTTCTCCACTGCACCATTCTCGTCTCTTTGCTAATGACTCATCTTTGCTGTAATTCCTTCAAGAAGCAAGTCAATATCACCAATTAAGAAAAAAAAACAAAGCAAAACAAAACAAAACATTCAGTTCTTCTAGCTTCTAGCTACTTCCTTTTTATTTCGATCTGCAGGCTCTCCAAGGCATCTCAGTTTGTGTGCTGAACTGCATTGAGAACTGATGCCACTTTCCTGATGACAGAAATGTTCTGTTGTTCTTGCCAGGACTGCCTGTGCACACAGGAACATAAAAGACTCTGCAGGACACTTCATCCATGTCATCCAGGGAAGAAGACTCAGGCAGGTATGCTAGGGTGGCAGTGCTGAAATGTTATTGGCCCTCCCTGTGCCAAAGCCCAAGCAAAAGTTCACCTCTTAGCTCATCAGCACTCCTCAGCTCAATGGAGGAGACAAACAAGAGGAAACAAGGCAGGTAGAGGAGGTGTCCCACACCAAGGGACCAGTGAAACCTGTGATTTTCAGCTGTTGTTTGAAATGTTTCATTGTTTATATATATTCCCCTCTTCTCTAGAGAGGAAAAAAAAATCAAACGCAAAAGTAGAGGGACACTAGAACAAAAATGCTTCTGCTTTTCCAGAAGAATGATAATGGCTTCCCTACGCACTGTTCTTCTACCAAAGACTTTCCAAAAAAGATGACAGTTTGCAATTTGAAAGCTCCCCCTCCCCCTGTTTAGTACACACTCAAACCTCAGCAACACAAAATGGTAGAGATCCACCAAAGGTAGTGTTTGCCAAGGTCAAGGTAGGGCAGCAAAAGAGCCAATGGCTTGTGGCTTTGCTCCATGTCATCAAGATCCAGTTGAAGTGCCTCAGCTATGCTTTTCGTGTGTTCTGAAGTATACTGGCCCACCAAATGTCAAAGAAAGGTCATTTTTGCCTTCAGCCCAATGATCTAATGCAATACTCTTCAAAATAAAGCAAGTCAATTTTGATAATTTTTGGCCACATGCAGTTTGTAGAATACAGAAAAAAACAGAAAGCATCTTTTAACTACTGTACCTATTTTATTCCATATCCTTCTGACTACAGCAAAGAAATATATCTTCCTGTTATCAAATTCATTTCATTTTTACTAGACTTGTGTAAATTTTAACTTCTGTAATTCACAATTCAATTTATTTTTTTTGTTTCAGAGACAGCGGTAAAAGGAACAACATCTGAAGAGCTTCCCTCACTTTGCTACTGTTCCTGGTGTCCCACCACCCCACCCTCATTTTGGCTGTCAGATTAAACCAATAGCTGTCCTTCAGGTTCTTCTATTATGAAAACAGAGGCTATAGAGAACTGAAAGGGCCTTCTGGAGCAGAAGACTGATGATTTGAGTTTTATCCTGTGGGCCAGTGCAGACTACTGATGTTTTACTGAGTTAGCTTCTCATCGTTCCCAAATATCTACAGGCAACAAGGGCAGCAAAGAAACAAGCCCATGCACTCACAGTGTCTTGACGTATGAAGGGACACTAATATTCAAACAAATCCAAGGCATCAAATTACTGTCCCACATATGACATTATGTGTACAGGTGGCCAGTTACATTGCTCCCAGTTTCAGTCTGGATTTTGCATGGGTTCTTGGCACTTCAAAACCCTCAGTGGCTGGTACATCTCCACCCTCAGCATTTCCCCTGGTCTGAAGAACAGCTGGCCCAGTCTTGCCACCTAAGTTCAGTGCTTCCATTGCCTCTCTTGTGACAGTCTCACATTCAAGCCATAAAGCCACATCTCCAGTATATGCATGATGCCAAACCACTACTCATAGATCATTCACATGCTACCCCTTCCCTTTCCTTCCCTTGCCACCCCTTATTTTCCTGTCATTGGCTTCTGTCCTGTCATGGTTTAGCTCTGACACGGTTAACTTCAGCAGCTAAAATCATGCAGTTGGACACTCAATTCTCTTCTCTCTCACCCACAAGGGAAAGGAGAAAGGAAAATAAGAGGAAAAAACTTGTGGGTTGGAAACTAAAATTACAGCTCTAATGAAATAATAACGACAACAATGACAAAAATAATAGTAATAATAATAATAATATGCAAATACATGAGATCACAACCCCACCCCATCAATGACTATACGTCACCACAAATACTCTAGAGCAGGTACAAAGGAATGGGTCCATGGCTAGGAGGGGGCTGAACTCAGAAACTGGATTCAGGAATGCACGGATCTGGGATCAGAAGCAACAGACAGATGAGATCCTTACTGGACATTGGCCATCTCAGAAAAGGATGAGACACCCATGGTCTCTCAATTTTGTACTGAGTATGATGTATATGGAATGGAACACTCTGTTGGTCAGTTTAGGGTCACCTGTCCTGTCCACCCCTCTTTGCAGGTGTGGCTGTTTTTTACCTGCTCAAGGATGGCCTTGGTTACTATAGCAATAAGTATAAGCATTGGCCTTTCCACATACCAGTGCCCTGTGTTACCACTTCTAGAGAGAAGCTGTCTGAAAAACATGTATTTTGCTTTCCCAGAATGAAGTTACTTAGGCGAGACTGAGTTAGAGTCACAAAACTGACTCTAATTCAGCTCAAACCACAACATGTCCTGAAATAAGTTTCTATCATAGGAAGCCTTTTAGCCTGTGGTAGTCACTATTCTTCACTTTCCCCTGCTAGACCTGGTCTGCCTTCATTACCACCCTTCATAATCAGGAATGGTAGACAACTCAATGATATAAGATTATGTATCATTTATATAATTTATTATATAAGTCTAATATATTTACTATAATGTAATATAAATTATTATTTTCTAAATACTTAAAAGAAACCATTGTTTTAAATTAAAAGAGCCAATTTTAAGTCCAATTTTAAGTCATTATCACTGTTAAAAACCCTGCTTCTCCTTGGAAGATAAATTAAACTTGAAAACGTATTATCCTCTTGCTGCAGAGGATTTGACTCTCTCCTAGCTTATGTGTGATATAGTTACTTGGCCCCGTATAGCCCAAAAAGAAAATGGGTGGTCTGCAATGCTTATGAATGCTGTACTATCGTGATTGTAAAATCTATAGGAAGACAGCTTTATCTCTGCGTATTAGTCTTTAATACAAATGATTGAGAATTAGTGCATCCCTTGTTCTTTACACGAAGTGTATGCTTTTTATTAAAATTGCATCTGAATAGATAGCTGTGAGATCAAACTAAGGGTCAAGTTTTCATGTTGAAATGCAGAAGTGATGACTCTGAAAAGAGTTCCTCACCTGACAGAGCCTTCGGTGTTGAGTCAGCACAACTGCTGCTGATAGCTCCTGGGACTGAGTTCAGCTGAGATAAAGAAATATGTCAGAGGGGCACGTGCACAACAGTGGATGAGCACACAGACGCAGTAAGAGTGGCCAGACTCAGTGCTGTGGATTTGCCATATGACTCTGAGTGTATCCATGCAGACTCTGACTCTCAGGAGAGGTCGGTGAGCACCAGAGCGCAGCCTGGCAAGATCCACCAGCAGCTGCCCCAGCCTCCCCACAGGGCAAGGGGCCAAGGGCAGCTCCACCACTGGGGATGGGAGAGTATAATTGCCGTTCATTCCTAGGGCAGCAAGGTACTGACATAAATAAGGTGATAACTATCTCCATTCTCACGGACTGGAGGCAAGAACTGGTGTTATGAAGGCTCTCAGACACTGGTAAAAGATACACTTAATGCATGCAAGAAGATAAGGAATGTATGTACATTGTATGTAAAACTATTTTTTTAGACTAACTAATGCAAATGGAGTCAAAACTGGCAAGCAGTCAGGCATGCGAGCACCTTCCCTTTCCATAAGACTGCAAACTTACTCTTGCTTACAATTTTAGACCAATCCTGCTGCAGTTTTACTGCCAATCCATAGAGAAATTAATTTGAATCTTTGTGGTATTCTGTAGATAACTACAACTTAAATTTCAAAGAAAAGCATGACAGTAAGGATAGAGTTGTGGTTTGTGCAATCTAGAGATGCATTTTTTTTCTTTACAGCATCCCTAGTATGGCAGGACAGGCTGCTGAGTGATGCAGCTTTCCAGTTCATGAGATAAAGATACACTTTCACGGATATGATGTTGGAATATTGTGGTGATTTGACATCTTTTGAGTTTTTAAAATGTGTCGTTTGGATTTAATTCTCTATATCGATATCAAGCCATAGACCCAGATAAGAAAGTGACTTGAAGTAAGAAAAACAAGGCACAGTATCAGAAGCTGAGAGAAATTCACATAAGCCTTATAAGACTTCAGGGAGAAGGTAAAAAATCCTGTCCCATCTTTTCTAGAATTTTGTGATGAATCTGTGAAGATCTTTAAGCCATAAAGGACTTGCTGTCAAACTTCTGACACTTTAGAGATTTCTTTTCATGAAATGGCAACTGTTTTGTACAGTTTCCTTGCACTGTCACAGTAAGGACACATTCAAGTAAAGGGGAATAGAAAAGTTAGCATTTTGACTTTGGAGTCTTTCTAAAGTTCCTAGGGATTCAAAGAAAGCAGACAATCAAGCAGTTTCCTCTGCTGGAGGAGCCTTGGCCACCTGGAATATATCTCGTAATAGTGTGACATTGCTCTGGGTAACTTCGGTAATCCAGTAAACATGAATTAAACCCTCACGAAGTAGAACTGTGCAAAATGTAACTAAAGGATTTTAAAAATCATACTTTCATAATATTTCACTCCTTTCCCAAGAGAAATATATTACCTTGGGGACTGAAATGTATGTGTATTTACTACATCCATCATTATGATAAAAGTCATCTACTGGCACTTCTACTGACAAGTACAATGTGCTTGACTCTGATGTCCGTTTACTGTAGCAACTCCAGTGAAATCAGAGTACCTATGTCAAACAAAATCTGCATGGGTTTAGACAAGAATCAGAGCCATTAAAACAATTTTATTTTAGTATTGTTCCTGCTCTTTACCTCACATAGAGGTCCACACTTCATCTTTTCATAGAGATGTGTTGGCTGCAGTGAACCTACACAAATTTACACTAGACAAGAACTGGAATATGTTTAAAACCACTAAAACGTTCTTGAGTAGCATTGCTCACATTCCTGTATTATTCAGGACCACACTAGAGCTGGTGAAGGGGGTCACACCTGCAGGGAGGAGCAGAGAGGACAGATGACCCAAAACAGAATACCCAAAGAAGTATTCCATTCCATATACATCATACTCAATATAAAACTTCGGGATCACAAGGGTCAGCCTCTCTTCTTTGGTGGTTGAAGTTCAGGAAGGACCTCCTATGTCTGTCTGACCCTGAATCCATCCATGTATTCCCAAATCCAGTTCCTGAATCCAGTTGCTGAGTCCAGCTCATACCTGCCACTGAGTCCAGCCCCACGCCTGCCCTGCAGCATCAAGGGTGATGTGTGGTCATCTGGGAAATTTTATTTTACATACTTGTATATATTTTATTATTATCTTATTAATATTGTTATTTTCATTTTTATTACTGCTGTTTCATTAAAGCTGTTTGTTTTAGTTTCCGACCTGCTAGTCTCTCTTTCCCTCACTTTCTTTTCCCCTTTCCCTGGGTGGGGGTAATTGGGCTGCACCTGGCCAGTTTAGCTTCTGACCTGGCAGGAGGGAATGCTAAACTGGGATAGTGAGATATGCCAGCAGGAACATGCTTTCATGGGAACATGCTCCTCTTCACCCTTTCAGCAAAAAAATGCAAAGCAAAATCATTCAATCACCCTCAAAAGCCTTAACAAAATGACTGTCATCATCCCTGTTGCTTGTAGACAGACACTGAGATTGACAAGGCCCTCTTGTTTCATGATAGCTCTCACCTGCCCTATCCTTCAGCAGTGGAGGTAGATCAGCCTTCCTCTATGGGAAATCTATGAGGATTCCACCAATACGTACTTGCCTGGAAAATTAATCAAGGTTTTCCAACAAAGCTATTTCTCTTTGGAAATTGTAATATTTTAGCATTGGTGACCCACAGTCAAAAGAAGAAAATGACTGCTGTCTCCACCACCTTTTTCTGCCCAACAACACAAGATTAAGGAGTCTGCAAGTTGAGATATCTTTCGAAAATTGAGACACTAAGATGAACATCTCTGCTCTGTGAAAATAACCAGCCTGCTCTTGGCCATTTGTGCATGATTAACGCTAGCTTTCTGATTTCTTAAGTACAAAAATGTTGAAGTCTTTCATTCTGCCATGGAGTGGAAAATGATGGAAATCTCCTGTCTTGGATGTGCATGGCAAGTTGTTGGAGCTGCAGGGAGCTGCAGGGATGGCCTCTGTGAGGAGAGGCCAGGCTAGCCCTTGGTACTATCCAGCTCCAAGTGACATGTCACAGGGCACAGCTGAGGCCTTCAGCCAAGACCGTAGCACCTCTGAAGTGCCCAGAGGAATCTGTGGCACTTCTGTGAAAACATATTTAATAAAGGATAGCTGGGAGAGAGCAAACAGCAAGGCCAGAGAAGTAGAAGGCACTGCATGGCAGTGCTGGTAACAACTCCCAAAGAGACTTCAGCACATGGATAACCCATGCCAGACCAGGTACTGCCCCAAAGAGACTGCAGCTCATGGAGGATACATGCCAGAGGACAGAAATATAATTAAAGGTAAGGAGCAGCAGAAGGAAAGAGTGAGAAATGACAAATGGCAGCAATCAACTACTGTGCCTTGGCCCCAAGTCTCTGTCGTGCCCATCACCTCACCAAAGTCATTGAGTGCAATCTGCAGCAATTAACAAGGCAATTGGAGACCAGGAGGGGAGAGGAGAGGTGTCTGAAGTGAAGCTGAGGAGAGGTAAAGTGATCTCCTTAAGTAGTTAAATGTTTGTCTTCTTTGTTTCCCACTATCTAAATTAGTAATCAAATGTTTATGTTATTTGGCAATAAATTAAGTTCTTTCTCCAAGCCCAGTCTGTTTTGCCCACAAATTGTGGACAACAGTAAGTGACCTACCTGTCTTTACCTCAATGCAAATGTTTTCTCACTCTCCTTCTTCCTGTTCTCTCCCTTTCTCACTGGGGAGGATGGGCAAGTGGCTGCAGGCATGTTCATCTGCTGGTTGGGGCCAACCTACCACATCCCCAAAACATCTGTGGCACAAGAAAATAATCTCCTGCCCTCTCTGACTGATGGAGTAGCTGCAGGGATCATGAAGCATTTGAAGGCACTGCCTGAAATATCCATGAAGTCTCACCATCAGGGTTTTCAAGGATCTGTGAGTGAACTATCTGCCAGGAATGACATTGTATCATGGGTGAGGCAGGGGAACAGATGAAGTGATCCTATTTCCTATGACTACGTGGCTTAGATTCCTCTGTTTCTAAAGCTTCAACCACCACAGATATGATTGTTCAAAAATGACAAATGAAAGGGATCTACGTTCATGTTTATGAACATCCACAAATGGATAGTTTTGTTTTTACTGCTAACAAACACCTTCAAAATTTGGGTTTCAAATGATGTCATGTTTACTTCATTATACCTTATATAAGAAGAATTCAAGGTTTTTTTCATAACAGTAAATAACCCTTGAAATAATGCAAGAGCTCAGAAATATCGATGCATACCTTATCCCACCACCCTGCCAGCAGCAATGCAGACACTACACGGCTGAGCGCTTCCTGGAGTGCCAGCAGGAGTTAACTAGACTAGGACATTTCAGGCAGAAGTCCAAGGATGATACCAAGGAAAGAAAAGCTGCAACTTTGTTGGGTTTGTTTGTTTTCGTCATTGCTAAAGGTGTACATTGGCTATACAAGAGCAAACAGAAGGGTATTTGTTCTTCTCATGTTGTTCAGCCAGAATATTCTGGACTTTTCCTCCAAGCTGATATGGATGAGGCAGCTCAGCTTCTAAGAAGCTCTCATCATATGTGCTCTTTGTAGCTTGGACTATACTGTTAGCATGAGTTCATTACAGGCCTAATGTGCTGTGGTCTTGATACGTAAGTGTAACTTTGTGATGCTAAATAAAATTAGCAATGACCTTGAAAGAAGAATAGCTTGTTGTCTTTTTCCAAATAAGCAGAGTAAAATAATGCAAAATGAAGAAAAAATTACATTTGAAATATTCTTGTCAGTAACAATTCTCAGAAATATCCACTGGAGAATGTAGAAGGGTAGGAATTGTTCAGTAATTTTTTTGGTGTACCTTACTTTTTATCACAATACTTCATGAAAGTCTGTAAAGTTGTAACTGCACAGTGTACATCAGTCAGTTATTGATAACTGAAGATGATTCTCAGAGTCCTAAACACATGGGGATTTACAGCTGGGGAAGCGAGAAAAGCTGTCACGGATGAACCTGCCGTCTTATCACTCAGAATATTTCTCCATACTGTAGAAGTTCTTAAACCACTTAGGCCTTTTAGTGGGAAGGGACGGGGGGATTCCCACAGAAAAAACATTATCTTAAAATGTTCCTGCCTCATTTAAAGCAGTTACTGCTAACATATTTCCATGGCATAATATTGTAATGTAAATTTAGCTTGACTGTGTGATGATGCAGGTGTTAATGAAAGTGTTGTTTTGGGAATCCACATTAAGCTGTGAAGGTAAGATCCTACACTTCATCTATAATAAAGCGTAAGGGCTCCCGAAACCTTCTACCTTATCCTCCAGCCACGCCCAGCCTCACAGAAGCTGAGTAAACCACAGCATGTGACTGAATTGCTGAAAAATGGGGTTCCTGCTGCCAGTGAGTGGCAGGATCATTGGAGGCACCACCTTCATTTTTGCCAAAAAGACACTGTGTATAATGTGGAGAGAAAACTAGAGTCTAGCAAGTGCCATGGTGACCTCTTGTCCTTCTAGGACGTTTGCAAACTAACAATGTCAGCTCTGAAAAAAAAACCAAACGCATCTAACTTTGTTGCTATTTCAGCTCACAACTCAACATTTTATTTCTCCCAATCTGGTGGGCTCCCCATGCCCTGTCTTGGGGCTGCAAGAGTCCTGTGGGATGCAGGATGGGAACAAGCACAGCGGTCGGATCTGTCTCGCTGTAGTGTGGTACATGACTGTTACGCATCCAGGCCCCTGGTCCTGCAAGGAAGCTGGTGACAGGCTGAGCCCCACAGCCCTGCAGAGGTACCAAGCTGGCACCATGCATCCCTGCCCTGTGCAGGAGTCGGACTGGCCAAGCTCGATAGGCTTCAAGCAGAGGGGTACCCTGGCTTTGTCACTGGCTTCAAACACACCGACAGAGTGGAAAACACCCTACATGGTTTCTTTTCCAAAGGAAAATTGCTGCAAAAAGCGTGACATAAGTGATGAAGGCAGGGGAGGAGAGAGGATTGTGTTGCATCATTCTCTTTCACCCACGAGATTAAGGAACTGCTGTTTTGCCTTTTTCTTCCTAAAGAACATTTTGCTGTTGCCCAGGTGCACTTCAAGGAAAGGGGCTGAAGCAGCAGCAGCAAGCCAAGGTATCAGTGCCAGACAGACTGCAATGTATGGTAAATCCGGTGTAAGTGAAGGGAGGCCTTTTACCCGTATCATTGAGATCTATAATGCCCAGACATTAGGTCAGCCTGGTCTCTCTCTTAAGAAAAACCATGTGTTCAAGGAAAGCAGATTGCCTTGGCTGTCAGTTTCTGGTGTAGCCCCTATTCAGTATATTCTATTTGAATTTGGCTACCCTAGACAAACCCTGCTTGGATGATTGACATTTTTGTAAGAAACTAGCAAATAGCAGATGACAAATGATTTACAGCTCCTGCAGATTCATGAAGCTTTGGATTTATAAACATTTTCATGATGATGCCACAGCTAACTAAATGTTTCCAAACAAAGAGAAACAGAAGCTCCAGAAGTCTGAAGACCAGAATAACCAGAATATCGGTTATTCTGAAAACTGGAGTTTTGCTATGGAACCAGCTCCAACGCTTCACCTGTCTTTTACCTTTTGTTCCATCCCTTTCACTTCCATTGCCCACTTTTCATTGTTTATTTTCTTCTCGCCCATGTGCTTTCGCTCTTATGAATCTTAATTCAAGTGTGCAGAGGTTTTTCATGTTATGTTGATTTCTAAGGCATTTGGAAAGCTTAAGGATACTGTTTTTGAAAAGTCTTGAATATTGAAGAAACCTATACATTTACTGGCTGTGACTTCCAATGAAATGCCCTACCAACTCCAGTGCATGTCTATAAAACTTCTTTGGCCAGCCAGTTCCAGTTTGGACAAATTGATAGGCTAAGTGTGGTAGCACAAAAGATGCCAGCTGAGGTTGATTCTCCTGAAAGTGAAGCCTCGAGTGGTGCTGCAGCAGTAGTCATGACTTGTTCCATTTAAACACCAACCTCTCATAACCTTCGTTTTGGTAGTTTCTTGTAACTGTAAAAGCCTCTCTTTTCATATTACCTTGTCCCTATGTTAATCTAATTTGCTGCAACCTTTTCAAATCAAGGTGGTTGGCTTGATCATTGAAATTCATGAATGAACTTTTAATCTCATTCAGTAGTCAAAATGGGAGGGAGCGTAGAGGTGCCACTGTGGAAATTCTCAGGTCCTGGTACAAAGTGATTGCAGCTCAATGATCAGTTGTAGAAGGCATCAGGGATGAGGTGTTCCTAAGACATACCAGCCTTTTCTGCCACAGGAATAGGCCCTCTCTAAGCTCCTGAAATTCTGGTCCAGACAAGACTGTGCTCCCAGTGCAGGTGCTAGGACTGAGTCTTTTCACTGGTTTTATTTTAGGACCCTATGGTTATAGTCACCAAAATCTGAGTAAAATCTCAGATTAACATCTCGCAGGAGCCTCTTGTGCCATGCTGTCTTCTTGGAAATACGCTTCCACCGAAAGCAAACAATCCCCCTTCAGACAGCTGCAAGACTCTGTGTGAATACCCTGCTTGGACGGTGTGCGATGAAGAAGTGCTTGAAATCATTGGTCATCATTTTATTCTAGTCATGCCATTCTGTAACACTTTCTCTCACGTTTCCCTGGCTGTCACTGGGAACTACCTTCTCACTCAAAAGTGTGACCCAAAGCCTCAAGAGGGCTTTGTTGCAAGAAAGTTAAACTGTTCATCCGTGAAACAAATCACAAGGGACTGTTCTTCTGGAGCCTGATCTGCCCACCGCTGTCATTTTAGAGTTTCCCATCATCCTGATGCTGAGGGAATCTACATCCAGGCACATCACTGAGTGCCACATTAGCAGCAATTTCTGTTCAGAGCTCCTCATTGTCTCCTCAATTAAAAATTGAGATCGGGACCAGCTAAAATAAGCTTTTCAAAGGTCTTTTCTGTAGAGAGGAATACCTGTCTTTCCCAACTACTCTTTTTCATACGCACACACTTGCAGCAAGCAAGGAGTTACTGAAGCGCACATGTGTATTTGCACATATGCATACACATATACATGCATCCTAAAGAGATTTTATTTTGAAACAGAAGCAAGGCATGTTTGCCAACACATAAATTAAAGGCAGGAGAGCCAGAACAGAGACCTGCAGGGAAACATCAGTCTTTCATTTGAGTAAGAGAGTCTGGTGATTGCTGAAAGCAGCTTTCTCACTCTTTCTCTTCTAATACGAAAATTTCTGTCTTTAAAGGCAAGCTGTACCCCACAAGGATTTGCTAAAAGGGTAAAACCAAGAGGGAAGCATTCCTCCTGCAGCAATACTGCTGGAGCCTAATAACCTTAACCAACCTTATGTGTCTCCATCCTCCAGCTCTATATCTCCTCTTAGCTCATTCTGCAAGAGCTACTTAACCTAATTACAGAGGAGAAGACACCTCAAGACTGTGGCAGGCAAGGAAGTGGGGGAGGGTGGACAATGCATGCTTTCGTCATGCATCCTTAGACAAGATTTGCACAGGATGAAAAAAATTCCCTCTTCCCTTAAAAAAAAAACAATACAATAAGCTTTACCTATGGGAGAGAGACATGCCGGGAAAGCAGTGCCCCACCGTGCAGCTGGGCTGTGCTTCCCGACAGGCTGCACTCCCACATAGCCCAGAGTTCAGAACATCTGCATCCTACACTGGGGACATATTAGGTGGCACATGTACGTCTGCCTCTGCAAGCGCTGCGCCATCCTCTGCCCTTCCTATGAGTGGAGTGTGAAGGCAAGCTGTAGAGGATTGCTATGAATTTCCTGAATGGAGACTTTGGTGGCAATAGCATTGTTGAGCTGGAGGCAGTGGAAAATAGTAACGGAAAATTGTGGAAACGGAGCTGTGGAAAACAGTGAACCATTATGAGGAAAGTGAGCAGTTTTGTCATTAGTTCTTTTAACAGAAAAACAAGAGGGCATCTGTGGAATGAGCCTTGCAAAGTTTTCTTTCCCGACTTTGCTCGAGCTGCCTGTGGAACACCACAAGAGCTGCAGATAAAATGAAATAAAATGTTTCAGTGGTGCTTCAGAAAAATCTTGCTATATAAGAGGAAAAAACCAAAATACATTAAAAAACCCAAATGCCTCCTTAGGTCATAGACATGCCTGTAACTTCCAGTGATTGAAAAGAAACTCCTTCAAATGGCAACTTAAAGCAAAAGGAAAATTTCTCCACAATAGATTTTTGCAGTCTTTTTCTGAGATGCTTATTTTAGCCATTTGGGGAAAAATATCATGATTAGAAGGACAGTAAGAGTCAGTATGATAATAGCACTGTTTTGTACATTTCTGAAAGTAGATCATTGATGATTAGTACAAAACAACCAGTACAAACCAGGCTGCAGAACTGTTTCCTGACAAGACATGTATGTGTGTTTTGCATTCCTGTTTTCACAGGAGAATTGTGATGAACTACTTCAGTCATTGCTACACACAGTTTTGATAGTTACAGGAAGGGAGAAGGATTTTTCTTTTTTCTGCTGGAAGATGAAGGGGATCTCTCCCATATGCTTCTTCCCAGTTCTTGTGTAAGGAGAGCTGCAAAGGGTTTCTCACAGCGACAGGCGGAGCACTTCAGCAGCAGAAATCAAGCCAATTTACTGGGTGAGAGAGGAGCCACGCGGTACTTGATGGGCGTAATAGTTCTAATCTCCCAACCTCGTGTCATGCCACGCTCAGGTCACTAGCATGAAGGGGAAGGCAGGCTTGCCCTTCCTCTGCACTGTGTCTGGCGCTCCAGAGTGCTACTGGGACAGAATAAGGACATGACAGCTCTCCGGATTTGCTCACATTCTCACTTGGAGCAGGACAAAGGCTCCCAAGTGTTTATTTGTGAAATGGATGTTTTTCAGTATGTGTCTTTTCAGAACAAACACCTCTACTTTGCAGCTCGAATGCTGGATGCAATCTTGCCCCAGGCAGTCCTGTCCGAGGAGCCCCCCACATATGGCACACTCCTTCCTACTGAAACCTGGACTACACCACGATGTGCTGCACTGACAGAAGGCTTTAGCGTCAATAAATCAGTGAACTGGGATACGTTTGTATTTTGCCAAAAAAAAAGTCCTAACTAGCTGTAACCCTGAACTGAGGTGTGACTTTCAGGTACAATACAGGACAAAAAATGACAATAGCATGTCTGATTGTTGTACACAGAGAGTGGAAAAGACAGATAGAGGTTATGGGTTAGTAACCTAAGTCCTGACCACACTACAGAATGCCTGACATGGAGATTTGACTGCATTCTTGAAAAACTGCAAAGTGATGTCTATAGGAAGCTTTACAGTAATTCGCCTGGGATAGCATCTTCTCCACAACATCTGTTTTTCCAGTCTGGCTCATTCCCAACTTCTGGACGTAGTATGTAAATCACCAAATATGCAGAGTGGGATTTTTTAAGCAAGTGATATGCAATGGGTTTGGGCAGGAGTAAATTTCGCCGTAGCCTAACTCTTCCAAGCTGATTTGATCTGCAAAGTCCTACAGGCATAAAAGTAGACCTGCAAGGATCCCTATATTTCGGCACAGCACTTCTGTCATTTACCTTGCTTGCCATCAGCAGCCCCAGGGATGTGGGACTTGTCTGCGGGGCAGGAGGTCAGGAAGAGCAGTGGACTCTGAAATGTCATGTAAGTAGGAGAAGGATTCAAATAAAGGGAAAAAATTGACTCCTCCTTAGTTTCTCAGTGTAAATGATACAGAATCACTCCAACCACAAACACCATTGAGGGAAACAGCAACAATGACGTTAAGATTTGCTACTGATAGACATATTCCACCATCTGTATGCCTTGAGGCTTTCTCCTCGATCTCTCCAGAGATCCGTTCGTAGAGCTCAAATTTCCAAACCTGACTCCTGTGGCTGTGGAGCCGCCCCAGCACACAACCCACTCAGTCTCACACTGCGCTATTTGTCTCAGGGTTTTACTGAAATTCCGTAAAAGACTGGCTGTTGTTTAAGCATGTCCGCTCTGGAGCAGGATTTCAGAAAGCCCCATCACATTTACGACTTGGAGCTTGATATAATTCACAGAGGGAATTCCCTATCTGGGTGTGTGGAAAGGCAGCATCCTGTCAAACTGCCTCCACCGGATTTTCCCCGTGTACTTACATACTGCAGATGTTCTGACCTCTGGTGGTGGCGGAGGGGAATCACAGAGAACCAAAAGGGTTCCCCGAAGAAAGAAAAATGGTGTTTTTTTTATTATAATTATTAGTTGAGGAACAATTGTGTGATCCTGACTGAAAAAAAGCCCTATGCGATTCTCTTACATACATGTAAAACAATGCATTTTTGTCAAAAAACTTTTAGCAGTTTTCAGAGAACAGCTCAACAAACGTGTTTTACAGAAATAATTGTTGGTTAGGCAGGCAGAGCTTTGTAGGGCAGTTTATGAATGCTCTATAGGAAAAGACAGCCCCAAAGCAAGCAAGCTCTGCCTGGCCATCCTGCTCCCTGTGTGATTGCATTCAGTACTACATTTGAGAGGTGAAATTACCAACCGTAAAAGACTGGAGATTAACTAAATCAAGTAAAAATAATGTTAATAATTAAAAAAAAAAGAACAAAAAACAAAAAGAGGACTAGGAAGACCTAAGGATAAGGGGAATGTGCCTGAAATTTCCAGGGAAACTTGGTTGCTTCAAGACCATGGCATGGGAAACGGAGAGGACCTCTACAAGGAGAGGTATATCTGTCCTTCTCGAAAGAAAAGAGGTTTTTCCATGATCCAAACAAATGGTTTTGAAATATGTTGAGCTCTGTATGCAACAATATCTGTGTTCCAGGCTTATCTACAGGTTGCTGACATTAATATATACAATGATTCCACCTGACTGAGTGAACTGTCTGTTAATTTGATGGAGCAGACCCACCCTGCTCCACTGAAAGAGGTATGAATAGTAGACTGGCAAAAAAAAGCTGACATTTCAGTATTGTGTCTAGTGGACCTAAACGTAGGTTTCTGTGAGAGTTTCTAGAGAATTTCAAGCAATTTAATTGATGACACTTTATTAAAATGATCAACCAACATCTTATGCTTATCAAAAATGCAGGGAGAAAATGTTTGCAATGCTATCTCAATTTTAGAACCAGTCTAGAAGGATAAAGATTTTTCTGGCACTGTTAAAAAATACTGAAAATGTCAAATGCAGTGATTTCTTTTTGTGAAAAGACCTGCAATTGTAAACCAGGGTCATTTTTCACTGGAAAGCATCAATTACATGCAAGAAAACAGAAGATGCCCCTCTGCACACTCCCTCCATATCTTTTGGCAGTGTACCTATCATTGTCATATCCTCTTTTGTTCAGCTGTGCAAAGAATCTCTAGAAAATTCAAACTGTTTGGGTTAACAATGTAAATGCAAGTAACTAAGACCTTTGCAGAAATGTCTGGGATGCTTTGGAGCAAAATCCTCTCAGCTCCTACCTTAGTAGTGGATGTGTCCTCTGAATCCTCTGAATCACCCAAAAATCTGGCACATCTGTCCCAGGTCAAATCACCGTTGAAATGCCTAATAAATAGGTGCACGCACACACACACACCCCCCACTGAGTTTTGTCAGATTTGGGACTGTAGGAAGACGCCATTGGCTTTTGTGAAGTCTGCAATGCCACACTCAGCTGTGCAAAGGAAACTGAACAAATAGCACATCTATTATACGCAGTTCCCTTTGATTCTGCGTGCTTGAATAAATGAATTATTATTTTACTTCAGAAGGGGGAACAAAAACTGGGTAAGAGGCAAGTGGAGGTGCTTCCTTGATAATCAAACCCTCCTTTTGTCCTTTTCAGAGGAGTTTTATTTGGAAATGTCCATTCTGCACAAGCTTTAAAGGGCCTCCATTTCTAACAGTGACACGTCCTCATTGAGGCTGACCTGGGGCGGACCTCTATTTACCAAATATAAAGATGCTAATTATTTCGTGTATAGGCCTTAACGTGATTACAGAGAACATGGACACTGGTTGTTGTTATAGCAATCCGAATTAAATTATGCTTGTGGCAGCATAATTAGGATCCCCCCACGAGTTTATTGGGCTGGTATTTTAACATAACATCTCAGCAGCTTGGTAAAAAACCAAAAACAATTCCACTTGTGCTCCAGCTAAAACACACAGGCTGAAGGACTAAAAAAATCCAGGAAGTTTCTTAAGCAAACGCTGGGGAGAGAGGTCTGGGCTTTATATGAATCCCAGAGATGGCTTTCCTGCCCCTCTGAGCATTTCAATAAATGCTCATATAAAAAGAAAAATAGCAACTAGAGTTATAAAAAATAAACTTAGGCCAGGCCTTTCTTGTTAAAAAAATGCCTTTGCTCAGTTGAAACAATTGTATTATTCAAGTGCTGCAACACAAAGGAGGTAATGAAGTTACTAAGCATTACCTTAATGAAGTTACTAAGCATTACTAAGCATGCACATGGGGGGGGCACAGGCAGCCCAAGGTCCGGCAGCACCCCAAGACCCAGGGGGGGCAGCTGAGGCAGGTGGTGGGCTGGTTGGCAGGGTCAACCCGCCAGGCAGAAAGATGAATGCAGCGAGGTGGGGATGTGGGTCGGTGCTGCTGGCAGGTGCACATCCCTGCCACGTCCATGGGGCCTCACACCCTTCACAGGAGGCAGGATGTGCACCAAAACACAGCAAAACTCTGAGCAGCACGCTGATACCCCCAGTAGTGCCTGTCCTGCAGCAAGACATGTCCTATGGGCCTCATTAGCGATTATTAGAGGCACTGTGGCGGTGTGACGGTCCCTTTGCCTCCATTCTGGGAAGCAAAGCTGGGCTGCAGCTTTATTACAGATCTTTGGGTACATTTGAAGGTGAAAGAGCACCTTCTGCCTCCTTTGTGCTGGTCTGGAGGACACTGTCAGAAGCTTCCCAGGAGGAGCTGTGTCTGCATGCTGTATGTGGTTGGCTCTGCTCCCAGTGAGATGTCCTCGAGGATTCGAGCAAGGAGTATCTCCCTGGGGCAACCCTGCCGCAGAGCAGACCCACATGAGCCATGCACCTGGAAAAGTGGGGAGATCCAGTACTGGAGCATCCCCTGAGAAGTGACAGCAGGAGAGGGACGTGCCGAGCTATAATAAATGACACGTGTTTGTCCGAATCATAAACATTGCCAATGCAGTCAGGTGGGAAAAAGCTGTTAGTTTATCACAGGAACTCCAGCATTCTCTGCAGTTTTCTTCTAAAAAAAGTTGTTAGTCCATCAGAGGTGTGAGTCTCATGGTGGCAGCAGTGATGCAAGTAATGGATTTAAAGCCTGTGTGGTCAGTACCACAGCAAACTCAGTGCAGCAGAAAACCACTGCATCAGACACCTGGGGGGATGCTTACCTTCCAGAAACACATAAAAAATGAGCTGAAATCTAGGCACGCGCATCGCAGCCAGTGGGATGACACACACATTTTAAATTATTCAGGTGCTTAAGGAATTTGTGAAACCAGGGATTATAGTTTGCTTTCGTTTCCAGCACCTTGCATAATTTGTTTTTCTATATATTTTGTGAAGTCAGAAACAAGCAATAAGGTCAAGTCTACTGTACAGACAAGAATTGCACACCTACCATATAGTTTCCAGGAACTCACTTGGAAAGTTTCTGAATATATGACCTTTTAGCCAGGACTTAGATTCTCTAGTGAGCCACGAACACGTAAGAGGCTCAGAGGGAACCAGTTCACAGAAGAATCCCCATGTAGCAGAGCTCACCAATCTAAATGGTCCAAGACACTGTCTTCGAAACTGTAAAAGACTGCAATAACAGCAAAGCAGCAAATAGAGCTTCCCTTGTTCTCACTACACTCCTTCCCCTCATAAACAGTAAAATGAAAAAGGAACCATTACTTTAAAAACTGGTACTTTCAAGCATATATTTACATCATAAAATTGCTGTATAATCACCACCATTAATTGCCTTAAAGATTCAATACTCATGAAGGAAAACTTCGCAATCAATAAGTAAAATTTGCAGTTAGCCTGGGAGGGTCAGGTAGGCCTAACCAAGTCTCATCATAACTAACCATCCGGTGCTTAAGATAGATTTTGCTCCCACACCAGAGCAGTGGTGGGATAATGCTAACAGAGTAATGCGCAAGTATCAGATTCAAATCCTGTAAGGCTTCACTGTTTGTTGAAAACAAGAGTTGGGGAAGACTTTTATCCTTGAAATGGGATCATCACCCAAACATCCTCTTCCGTCCTGCTCTATCAGTTTCTCCAAGGTGATTGGTCCCTGTCTTGCTACACGGTGCATCCATCACTGGTGGGAGCATCAGACCTGCTCATGGGAGGCTGCCCCATCATGCAGGAAGCCCACAAACTCTAGCAGAGCTTCAGCAGTGCCAATAAAATTGATTTTGCCTTTCTGGATGTGATAATGCCAACTCTGCTGTCTCCCACCATCCTATGTCAGTGGTGATATTCTCCTAGCACCTCAAGGAAAGCTCCTCCATGGTTCAGACACCAGCAACACCAGAGTGCCAGGGCTTTGCCTTCTCTGGATGATAGGTGCTTTCCAGCTGCAGGCAACACTAACTTTTGGCAGGCCATGTAACTCCTTTTCAATCGGGCACCTGACTGCTGTGCTTGAAGGACCCATTCCAGAAGTGCTGCCCAGCCTCCTGCACAGGAGCAGGGAGGAAGAAGGGTAATGGAGGTGAAGGTATGCACATCATAGGGCTGGTCTGACACTGGCAGCAAAGACACAGCTGCCCCTTTTTAGGGCAACATCTCAGCTTGTGGCCAAAGCCAACCCTGTACTCTAACAGCAGGGCCCAGCCATGAAACCTGATGAAGCATCTTAATGATCACAGCAACCAGAGAGGAAAAAACAATTATTCATGCAAATACATTTTGGGAGGGTTTTTTCCCATGTGGGACCCAAAACAGGAGTGTCTTACTTCACAGCAGCAGCATGGCTGCGCTGAAGGCAACGTAGTTGGGTCACGGATTCATCTGCAATAGGTGTCTCAGTAGAGCAAGGCAGGAGGGATCTTCTTGCTGTCAGTAATCGCAGTGACTGCATTTTATCTAGATTCAGTCTATGGATCTTAATATAGAACTGCAAGACAGAATGCAATTCATGTGAAAGTACTGCCTTTTGGAACAACATTTCAATGATTTTATTATAACAGCACTTATCACACTGGGAGTGGACAGAGGAACAGGCCATTTTAGGTACCGAAATTTAGCACAGAGCAGTCTTATAGGCACCTTCATACAAAAAAAAAAAGAAAAACAAACAAAGAAAAGAAAAGGAAAGCATTATACTTGGATAAAAACAAATGCAGATCTTTACATGATGTCTATCAGTTCCCTGCGGCCTTAAGCTCACACTATAGGGCATGGACTAAATGCAATGGAATGTTTTACCAAAGTAATGTGTCACAGAGATATTAAGAGGGTGCGTATAGTAGTCTGGCTTCATTCTCCCACTGGTGGTGCACTCTATTTGAAGCGAAGGAACAAAACTATTTCATTATTTCTGCAAATATCTCCTGATAACAGCGCAGTTTAAATGCCATTAATGTTAGTATAGTTGGATGTTTTACACTGACTTGACTTTTGCTGTTCCTTGCTGAATTTGAGAAGAATTATTTACATGTAACTCTTGTGCTAACAGTGTACTCGGAGGCTGTTCCAGGGAGGCCACAGGCCAGGGACCACAAATGGAAGCTTTCCTAAGCTATTAATTTCTCTCTCATTAGAAGGCCCATATGAGCCAGGAACAGGAAGATTTCTTCTCCACATCTATTTCTGCTCTGCAGAATGATCCTATACTGGCAGGCAGGCTTTTCAGGCTGACAGCCCTGTGTGGGGATATCTACTTCCTGCTGCCCTGGCTCTGTTTTGGAAATCCCATCCTCTGTATCTAGGTGGACAGACACAGCTCCCAAGCCCTACGATACATATCATTTCACATAAAAGTATCCACTGGAGAACCAGT
Organism: Cuculus canorus; assembly: GCF_017976375.1. Classification (NCBI taxonomy): domain Eukaryota; kingdom Metazoa; phylum Chordata; class Aves; order Cuculiformes; family Cuculidae; genus Cuculus; species Cuculus canorus. Next base: position 115,438,941 of record NC_071401.1, on the reverse strand, counting down.
GCCAGTTCTGATGGAGTTTTTCCAGAAAAACGTATTCGGAAACTCAAATCCTAAATTTAAAGGTGATTTTTCTGATTTTACAGCATGCAGATATTTCACCCTCATGTTACTATTCCTCTTGCTGCTGCAGAGACATTTATGCAGTGTTAGGCAGGTCTGACACTGGCAAGAATAGGAGGGTGCATCCCCTTTTATATCTACGTATACACACCCTTAGGTACCTCACTCCCTCCACACACTGAAGAGGAAAAAACTGCTCCCCCCGCAACAAAAAAAAAGATAATCTCAAGGATTTCAGACCAGGTAAAGTAGAAAATTTCACGTTCCAACCCCAAAACCAGACACTTCATGCTGAAAAAGAAACCAGATGCACAGCAAGGAAAAATCTCTTCTGTTAACAGCTTTTATGACATCACCATCTTCTTGCATTGCATCTGCATTGCTCTCAAATATATGTCAAAATCATATAGCCTAAGGAATACATGTCCTTATGGTAGAAGCATAAAATATGCATATATATTATTAAAGTTGCATTAGTTTTGTTCAATCTGCCACACAAGACCTTGGAGGCATTGTTGCCTTGAAGAGCAAACACCAGTACTGGTAGTTAAGGACCATAAATGCTACTTCTTTCTGTGGTATTCACATAGCTTGAAACTTCAGCTATGTCACTTATGCTGCAGTTTCCTTACTTACCAAGTACAGAGGAAATAGTGGTGTGTTTGCTTGCAGAAGTATCTTGAACTGTTAATGGTTGAACCCTGCTTTGTATTCATAGGGTGCTGCATTTTTAAAACTCACTTCTTTTTCAAGAAGTCAGAGGTCGTTTTAGTGATTCATCTGGTTCTCCTTTGGTCACTTTTGTAACAGGCTGTGAAGCTGTTCATGGAGGAAAGAAGGAAGGGATATCGAATGGCAGAGCAGAGGCACAGGGCATGCTGCCTTTCTGAGAGACACTGCAGCTGCCCATGTAGAACAGCTCAGTGATGCATCAAGCCCAGAGCTCATTGCGTGCAGTGTCTCCTGCAGCGTGCCCCAGAGGAAACAGTAGATATTCCCCCATAATTCATCAGGTGGTCAATATTGTACTACAGGACAAGCTATGTATTCCTGACTTTCTCTGTCTCTCATGACAAGAAAGAGGATTAATGACCCCTGCAAGGACCTGAATATTTCTGAATAGAAATGGTACTAGCAAATATCAACCTTCCACCTCTCGCTACTATCCATATCTGTACCTCAGAACAGACCAAGCCTGCTTCTGAGACTTCACAGATATGCTAGCCAAAGGCACCAAAATCCTCGTACCAGGCTGCATTGTCAATGTAAGTTGCTCCTATTTTCCCTGAGTGCTCTGGGAAGCTCTATTTGCCCCTCTTCTTGGGGTGGTTAATATGCCAACATCTTGCCTGCCGTACATATCCTGATAGATACAGCATTACTGTACTTCCTTGTTCCTCAAGGAAGAGGTACCACCATTTCCAGCCACCACACATCCATAGCAATTTACCCTGGCCACTGCCATAGAGCCTCTGTCTCAAAACTGCTGAAGACATGAACATCTCAGGTCCATTCAAGTCAGGCAACCATAAGGCTGGTGTGTCTAGTCATGGCTAGTTTGTAGAAAGGCTTGAGATCCTTGGGCCTTGGGGATAGAGGGTTGTGCTAATTTGATAGGCAACAAAATACAGTGTGTAACATGAGCAGACTGCTGCTGGCCTGAGCATGGGGAGCCTGAACAAAAGGTAACTGAGTTTTTGTGTAGCTGGTGTAGGACTGCAGCCTTTTCCCCTTTCCAACGCATGTGGCAGAGATCTCTTTTCTTCTTTAGTAACCAGAAATGAGGCCTTAAAATAAAAAGCAATCAGTATAATACAGCTACTGTACTGATGAGAAATGTGCATAACCCAGAGCATGGAGAAAGAAAACAAGAGCACATTGCATATGAATAATAGCAGGCTTCTGTGAAGTCATATGACCAGTAAGTTGGTAGAATGACAATTTTAGCAGCTGTTCCCTCAAAACTGACTCTCCTGAGGGAATGCACAAAATAAAATGGGGGAGGAGGGTCTTTCCCGTGGGAGAGAGAGAGACCCTTCGTAACAGAGCTCTTAGTTTCAAATAATGCATTGACCTATAACTTTAATATCAATATTCACAATATTTCTCACACAGCAAGTAACCTTTTGAGCCACCACAGTTTGGTCACTGCATATATGCAGTCTAAGATAATATAGATGTACGCACCAGGGTGAATGACTGGTGAAGACAGAGGCATGCATTCAGGTGAATGACTGACACTACATTGCTCTGATGGTAGGCTGTTGAAATTTGTTATACTTTAAGAATGGAGCTTCATGCAAGCACTTGGAGAAGAAGCAAAATTAATTTTTGATCTTTCTTTCTGAGATCACCAGAAATTCAGGGATTTTGTTAAATCTGGTTTCAAACACTCACATTCTTTTTAAGCTGAGATTTTGAAATTCATTCTAGTCCTCTGACTGTGAAAAAAGGCTACTTCAAAATTTGGTATTTCTATCACAAAAACATCATCAGTCTAATATATTGTCATTCCATTTAATTTTCTCTCTGTGGGGCATGTAGGATCTAAAACTTCTGATTTGGATAAAATAAGATCATTTGAGGCCATTAGTTCAGGTTTTTTTGAGTTTTAGGCAAGATAGCTCTCAAAGGGGAGCAAGCTCATCATAGACATTGGTGCTAATTGTCACTGTGAGTTAACAGGTCAGCTGCAGTCAATTAATAAAGCCTTGAGGTCTGTAGCAAGACAATTCTCATTTTGGGTGAATCTGAGTACACACATACAGGAGCTTCCACAGTAACTAAGTTTGGCATGTTACTGTTTCATATTATGTTCCACCTTAATAACACTAGTTCAGCTATGTGCTAGGATCTAGAAACTTAAAATTATTTAACTGCCTAATGAAGAGTGAAATCATTGGAAGAAAAGTGACTTAGAGCACTATGGAAGGTGCTTTAGGTGTCACACTCCAACAGAAATTTCAGTTTACCGAGTATCATATTACTGACACCTCTTTCCCTCTGAAAAGCACACCACGGTCTTTCCCAGTCCTTCTTCTTTGAAGAGTTTCCATGTTTAGAAGCAAGAATCCCATGGAGTTGGTGAGGAATTTTGCTATTGCTAATAGCTTTCCAGGGCAGGTGCTCAGATCTTATGGCAGACAGCTATGAGTCTGCACTTAGGCATAGGTACTTAAATCTCTGCTGTAGTTAAGACCCATCCTAAGTAAACCTGTGATATGCTATTCAGAAGATAAGTCAGAGTTGACGAAACATCTCTGTAATGCTGAGAAAAAATGCAGTGATTGTGAAGGCAGTTTAGATTATGAAATTCTGCACCTGAAAAGGACATACAGATAATCTATATAAAACTTTAAAGCCCTCAGACTATTAAATTTAAAATGATCTAGTATCAGGTTAATGTTTTCCTCTCAAGGAAGAAAGCATACTGCTTCTGAGCAGGAGCTGTAGGCAAGCCTCAAATCATCTCTTTCCAGCCAGTCACAACAGAGTGGGTCACTAATCAAATCTTTCCTTCCCGTTCCTCAAGAATCCACTTAACTAAAGGCTAATTCCAGGACAGAGAAACTGAAAGACCAAGGGAATATGTGTCCAGCATCTCCCATGTTCTGCAAGTTCTTGGGCAGAATAAAGAAGTCATAGGTATGTCTAAATCCTTCTAAGAAACGAATATGTGATGCAAAAGGCTGAGGCAATTTCAAATATAATTCAGGTGAACTATCCTCAGCACAATTCGAGAGAAAGTTGTCACTTCTCTCTTACCTACCGCATTAATCTTGAGCAGGAGCTGGATTGGCATACATTGGAAAAGTAACAGGTGTTGAAAAAAAAGCTGGGAAGCCCAATATCCTCTTCATCAGAAACTGTGAAGTACTTCTCTGATCCTAGTGGACATTCTTTAACTTCCTAAACATTTAGGCATTCCTAAAACATTCCCCCTAGAAGATCAAAATATTATTCATTTGTTCTTGCAGCAGCTACTCCACAAAAAATAACATATTGTATGGCTTTCCTCTAAACCCTTTCTACCTGTCTGTTCTTTGACTGGGAGTCCCTCTGATCAGAGGGTGCTTGACGTATTTCTATATGTGTTTGTGGTTGATTAATTAATTGTAATCAAAAAAAGAAATGCAGGTACAGACAGATTGCTCGCCTCATTGGAGAAAAATTGCCTTTCTTATGTCCAATATGCAAATGAAACAAGAGCCCCTAATACCATCCCTTGTCATCAGTCTGTTGGAAAATTTACATTCTGGGGCTCGATAACGAGAAAGGCAGCAACACACACTACTCAATAGCTCTGAGTAAACTCCTGTCCTTTTCTACGTTTCCAACCATGAGAAGACATGAGCCCATTCAGACACGGAGAAGACATTCATTTCTGAGCTATTGGAGACAAATCCTGGTGAGTTCCCTGTCATCTGTGGACAACACAAACTCAGCACTCCCCAGGAATAACCAAGAGCCCTACAACAGCAAATTCCGCTTCCTGAGCAACTCTCTGCAATCAAAACACTTCCCTACAAACCTCTCAACATAAAAAACAAAAGCCAAACTCCAGAAGAAAGAAACAAAGGAAGGAAGCTGAGAGGATGAGTCTTTTCTATACTCCTCTACACACCTGTTTCCACACCTGCATTAGCAGAGCATGCATCACAGTAGAAACTTACTCTGGAATGAAACTCATCAAATGCTGCTTCTCTTGGAAGTTTTTTGGTGCAAAGGTATGATCGCACCAAATCACAAAATCACAGAACAGCCTACTTTGGAAGGGACTTCCAAAGATCATCTAGTCCAACATTTTGAGTGAAAAGGAACCTAGCTGAGATTATCTAGCACCCTGTTCTATCGCATTTTGAAAACTTCCAGCATCGGGGACTCTACCACGTTCCTGAAGAGACTGTTTCTCTTATATGCTTCTATTCCCCAGAAGCCACTAGGTTCTGAGGCAAATCAATACAAAAAAGAGCCATCCTCTGGCCTGCTGCAGTAAAGATTTTGACGAGACAGCAGGTATAAGTAGCTACTCACGGGAAAACAGTAACAACTGATCTGTGACCAAAACCAGCCTGCATGACTTGACCATGCAGGACAGTGAAGCATGTTAATATGACACACTCAGTTGCATGCCTTTCCTGCCCTTTGTGAGTGCTGAGTGTAACAGAGGATATTTTCAACAAAAGAAATCTGGTTTCTTCCAGACGAAACAGTATTAACATGCAGAAAGGGTGATGACTAATGCTGGACAAATTAATTTTGTTGCAACATTTGTTTTATGAAAAGCCTCAAATGAACCTTTTTAGTTTATTTCCAGAAAGTGGTGCTCTTTACTGGTGATTGACTTTTACTGATGGCGTTCTTAGAAACCCCCAAATGATCAGTTTGGAGGTTGTCAGTGTGGTTATTTGCAGGTGATGAAGAAAGCAAGTAAATAAAAATATGATTTGACATTTCATTAGTAATGCTAGAGATGGCTGTGCACAGAGCAGAGGCAATGAATATTGCACCTGCTGGAGTACAAGCAATAAAGGCAAATGCACAGCCTGCTCTGACCTCTAGCCTTCATTACCCAGAACAATATGCCATTCCTTCTATCCAAAATCATACTATGATTGTGATAGCAGCAACCAGTTGCTGGATTTACATCCCCCCAGACGGAGTTAAATTGCTATGATTCAGCTACCTCCTTCCTTTCTCTCTTGAACATAACCTGTCTTCTAGCTAGACTGCTGCCTTTCCAGTTGGGAATAAGCCACTGTTTTAAAGAAAAAGAACTATGTGGGTGGAATGAAATGCTTGGAGGATATATGCTCTGCCATTTGGATTTTTTTTTCCCCTAATAAAGGGTGCAAAAAAGACGCCAGAATCCAAAGCACAAACCCAAATGTGCAATTGCATCTTTGAGGTTCTTTTTTAATTGTTTAGATAACCAAATAAAAAAGGCAGAATGCAAGGTCTGAATTTCTAGACTAACCCTAAACAATCAGCAACAATTAGTCCAAATATTTTAATAACAAAGATTAATATTAAAGTGATATTTCTCTACAAAAATGTAGCAATTCATGCAGTTTACAGTGGTATAAATGAGATCAGACTCTGAACCTGTATGAACATATAATCTGTGAGCTACCTTGTGAATAAAAATCCGTTTCCTCGTACTTGATACTTGAAGAGATTATGACAAAATGATATGTTTTGTATAAAACGTAGTACACAGGTTTGTGCCATTGTAGCTTGAAGGAAAGGTTACATTCACAACACATTGCTAATAATAACCTTATTTTTCTTCTGGTCACCTAGCATCTTGAAAACACTGTGTTGGTTTTGCATCTGGTGTGGGTGATAAAAATTATTTCCAAGCTCCAGTCTTGCAGAAGGTGCCCACATTTGGCTCTAACAGGACCAGCAGTCAGTCTCAGTCAGAAGTGCACTATGAAAAACTGGCATTTGGAGTTCACTAAACAGTCAATTTCCCTGGCATCCTCTGGCAGAGAATGTTAAACTCAGTTGAGTAACACAGTCTCCCTGCCCCTTTCAAATTGTTGGTCCAGCTCAAACACCACCACAACTGGGAGCATTGTGATGGAAAGTCCAAAGGTGTTCATGGTATGGCTGAGCCCATGTAATGGATCTGATCTTATCTTGACTAAGGAAACTAGCTTTATGTATGTGTAAACCTATATAGTAAGATATGTAGTGGGATATATATGCTTATGTATAAATACACATAAGGATAGATACAAAGATACAAAATGCATAGAAATATGTTAGATTTTTCTTTACAGATGGGCTACAAAATATTTTTTGTGTTCAGCAATTCCTATCTCCCTTTGAAGAGCTCACCAGTCTCCGCTGGCATCTCTTTGAGTTAGCCCTTTCGCTCCTCTTCCTTTGTCAACCTCCCCCCAAGGAACAAATTACTAATACTCCTTTATGCCTGAATTGACATTGCCTTCCAGTTGCGGGTGGAAATCAATTCTCTTGTTTATTTGGCTGCTTACACACACTTTTCCAGAATGCAATTCAAAGGCACCCATGAAACTCAGGTGAAGGCATGAGCTGATAGTGATGGTGAAAAAAATAAAGCATTTCTTGATGGAGTCTAGTGAGGAGCAACTGTGCTGGTGGAAAGGGTGCCTATGAACTGCACAAACAGCAGAGAACTTCCTAGAGACTCAGGAGATATACAAAGTGTTGGACACAAGCTTTTCTCCCTGGCCATGAACTCAGACTCAGTTATTCTATTAGTACCCCGCTTTCAAGTTAACCTCTCTCTCTGGTTTGGAGGAGTATGGTAGGCAGTGAGGAACAGAGCTACCAATAGTTATCAACAGGGCTACATCTCAGGATACTCATTAGCATCACAGTTACAGTATTCATCAGATCAATGGGAAGCATAAGCAAATTTGGTCCAGTAGAAAGCAGAATTCAATCACCATCCCTGTAGGCAGGTGCAACCTGTGACCACAGAGGGCAAAGATGTACCAGCAACTGTCTCACTGCTCTTCCGGTGTTACCAATGGTCAGTGAGAGATGCTTACTCAATATTAACAATGGTTTTGACAGTAAATAGAACTTACTTATGGAAAAAAAAATGCTCAGCTCTAGTCTCACACCACTTAGCCATTTATCAAACTATTACCTAATGTAACAGAAACCCTCAGCAGACTCCATATAAAACAGAAATAGAAAACAAAAGTAAAGAATGAAAAAGAAACCTTTCCAATAATGTAAAGATTATAGTTTACTTTTAGAGCACAAAGGGCAAGTAGGGCATCTAATTCTTGTTGATTTTCAGTGGAAGTCAGCATTTCTGGGCCCTTTGAAAATTTTCCTTATAACTTCTAACGACGAACACAGTAAAAAAGGAGGAAGTGTCACTATCATCTGAATAAGTGAACTAAATGGTCCCTCTTACTCTGACATCTCCACATAAATTAGTCTGAGAAAGCTGGTTTCTGATCCCTTGTGAATCAGACCTTCAGTCTATGAGGCAGTAATAGAGACAATAACTAGTCTTAGGTATCACTTACAATCTACAGCATTCAAAGTACAGAACTAATCCTTTGAATAACCTACTCAAGTATGGAGTCAGGACTTCACAATTTGTTCTCAAGGGAGGGAAAGGGAAGTAGGAGCAATGTTCTTGTTTTATCCGGAAAAAAAAAAAATCAAAATTTTCTGTTACACCAAATAAACCAAGAACCTCAGGTTCAGGCCACAATGTCAATCAAAATATGGGCGGCATGGTAGGCACAGAGGCTGGGGCTGCACATAAGCACATGTTTAAAACCAAGAATGCACCCTTCACTGCCACATTCTCCGAAGGTAAATATTCAGCACCTTTGAAGCGCTTCTTTGAACCATAGTCTCTGGATCCGGGCCAAGAGAAAAACAAATTCCTGGCTCGAATGAGTTTTGCAACCTACCCTCAGGTTTATAAATCTCAAGGCACCTCATCTAATTAGAGTTTCAAGAGCAAAATATTGGAGGAAATAGTTGTAAAAAAAAACGTTGCAATCACTTCTGCCACATAGATATTTATGATCTCATCTCTGTCTGCAGGATCAATACTTCCACCTAGAGGTGGTTTTCCATAAGAATGTCAAATTTATGTTGACACTTTTGTAGAGCTGTTCAGCAAAAATGAATGGGCTGGAGACTGGGGAAAGCTCGTGTCTGCAGCCAATTATTCCTGTTTGGCAGGAGTCTTTCCTTCTGTTTTTAGGTTGTGGCCTATAATTTCCTTGTGATTCACTCACACCTCAGTGCTAAACCAATGTACAGACAAAGCTTGGATGCAGTCAGAACACTCCAGTCAGTGGGCTAGCCAGTGAAGCCAGTTAGTGGTTCAGAGGAGCTAAAACTCTGACATGCTTACTTTTAAAATCAATCCTTGTCTTTCCTGGCTTGCTGGAGGGCTAGAAACAATGTACAGGGAGATTTCTCACTCCTTCGTTGACAATCACTGCTGAAGTGCCTGTTTGAAATCCTCCCTCCAACTCAGTAGAAGACATCTGCAGAACTTCATCCTTAAAGCTCACTTTAGAAGTGTCACATAGGGCCCTCTACACAAAGGTGAATTTTACAGAGCAGTGGCACATGAATTCCTTTAGCATACACATGTTGTCTCTGAAAATCCAGCAGTCTTTTCTCCTTACTTCAGAAATGAACAGTTAGCATAACATGTTAGCATATGATTTTTGCATTCAGTGGCTCTAATTCACTTTTCATGTGCGTATCTTGTACCTGGTTATAACTTTAAGCATGCTCAGCTCTAATTGCTGACACCAAAAGGCCCAGAATGGCTCACACTTATTTCATAATCGTGACTTAATACAGAGGTAAGTCATGAGTATATGCACTTTAAAAGTATAAAATTGTTTTCAGCTTTGAAATTTCCTTTTGATTTTTGAGTGCAGTTGGCGTTATATTATTCTGAATTGTGAAAACCCTCAGCAATTTCACTGTTCTTGAAACACCAGGAAAGTTAAATCTATCTAAACCAAGAGTGCTGCCCTACAGACTTTGAATGAATCCTGATCACATTGAAATCAGTTGAACAACTTAATTTGACTACAGGGAAGCCAAAAATTTATTACGAACCATAATTCCTCAGAACCTGGATGTGCTGCCTTCACAGGGCTTTTCTGTAAAAGCTTAACGTCTGGGTTTGCAGAATTTAACTGAATGTAAGGTTTCCAAAAAATATTGATTGGAAACATCCTGCTTTTATATCTTATGTTTAAATTGCCATTTTTTTCTTATCTGAATGTATATTACGAAACAAGTCGGGCTCCTAAAATTCTCTTTGTGCATTTAAACAGCTTGTGGGGCTTTTTCCTTCAGGAACATTGATAAGCTGGCAGCTTCGTGCTGAGGGAGAAAGAGCTATGGCATGCAGAGCCGTGCCTTGCGAACTGCTCGGACACCTTCCCCTTGCCAGGAGCTGGAGAAGCGTGCTTTGAGATCTCTTCACATACTGTCACATCTCGCTCTGGAGCATCCCCCCCTGCAGCTTGCAAGAGCTTTTCTCCTACATCAAAGATTGGGGCACAAGTCTTGTTTTTCCTTCTGAGTTCCTGAAGGAACAGTGGCAAAGAACATAGCTGCTTGGCATCTGACGTCTTGGCTGTAAAATGGGAATAGTGTGCAGCAGTGTGCCCACGTGGGCAAGAATCTTAGAGTCAGAATGGTTTGGGTTGGAAGGCACCTTAAAGATCACCCATTTCCACACCTGCCATGGGCACAGACACCTCCCACTGGATCCAACCTGGACTTGAGCACTTCCAGGGCATCCACAACTTCCCTGGGCAACCTGTGCCAATGCCTCACCATCCTCATCATGAAGAATTTCTTCCTAACATCCTGTCTAAATCTTTACCCCTCCCAATTTATAGCCGTTCCCCCTCATCCTATTACTCCAAAACCCTTCCCCAGCTCTCCTGTAACCCCCCTTCAAGTACTGGAAGGCCGCTATAAAATCTCCCCCGAGCCTTCTTTTTTCCGGGCTGAACAACCCAAACTCTCTCAGCCTGATCTCATAGCACAGGTGCTCCAGCCCTCTGATCACCTTTGTGATGCTGCCAGCAGGGAAGCTGTTCACTGAACTCCAAGTCTACATGGTGTACTCCCAAGCTGTTGCTAGAAGGAGGCTGAAGGCCTGACACGTTCGCCCAGCCTGTAACTGGTTGACTGAGCATTCCAGCATCAGGCAAAATCCAAAGCAGTCTCACTGCTTTGGCAAGAAAACCCGACATCATTGACTTCAGCAATAGAAAATAAAGCTCTCTGTGCTAATTCCAGGGGAAATCCTGGGAAAAGTCCAGAAAAACTGTGTCATGTTTTAGCCCCGGACAGCACCTGGGCTGCTCACTCACTCCTCCTCCCTTCCTGCCCCGCTTGGTGGGATAGGGAGAAGAATCAGAAACAAAGAAGGTAAATCTTGTGGGTTGGGATAAAAGCAGTTTAACAGGACAGCAAAGGAGGAGAAAAACAATCACAACAGTAACAATAAAAGAAAATACAGAGTGAATGATACACAGCACGAACTGCTCCACATGCTCCAAAGCCCTGATCCCAAGCTGTGGTCCCTAGCCACAAAACCCTCCCCCATTAAATATTGAGCATGAGGTCAATATAATATCAAATATCCCTTTGGCTAGTTTGGGTCAGCTGTCTTGGCTGTGCCCCCTCCCAGCTTCTTGTGAAAATTCCTTCCCAGCCATTATCAGGACTATCTGATACTACCTTTTGAACCTGTTGTGAGTCTTCGCCCACTAGACCTTGCCCCAAACCAGTCAATGGCACTGAACACCAGTGGCTATGTTCTTGCACTGGATACTAAGGGGTACCATGGTCAAGTGAAACAGTCCTTAGAGATATAGAAGATGAATCTAAGTACAACACAGAAACAAGCAAGACTGGTGTTACGGGAAACAAGCATTTATGTTGCTCTCTGAGTCCATGAGGCCTATACACTGACAACTTTGCAGAGATGGAACCAGCACCCAGGACTTAGATTTCTATAGGAGTAGAGAGGGCAACCTTCTTGCTCAAAATATCTAACTGGGTGATCCACCTCAGGAAGAAAAGCATAACCACGTGAGAAAAAATATTGCTACTATGGAGGGTGTAATATTCTGTTAGGCACGAATTAAGTTAATAGTTAAGCAGCTAACTCCACGTGGCATGTTTGATAGTAGAGAGGGTGTGAATGAGAAAGATTAAGGGTAGTAGAAACACAGTGCAACAATTCGGTTGATTTGTATGAATTTCCTGGTGTTTTTATCTACGATTCTTCCTTTTTCGATTTTTTTTTTTTTTAAGAAATCATGTTGGACACAATTTTAGTCTTTCTGAGATGAATGGAAAAGAACATTGACTCACTTTGTGTGGGCACTGTGGAAGAAAGTGGTGGGTTTTTTTCAGAAGGAACTTAAATAACAGGCTGGATGGACCAGCATGGTGAAAGACGACTGGGACTGCTGTGCAAAAGTGGTTGGTGGTGTTGTGATTTTTCTTTTTAAAAAAGAAACTAGGGCAGAAAAAAGATCATGGGTGGGTTGCTACTTCATTGAGGTGTTGGGAATAGTGGGGTGAGCACAGTCATTTTGGAAAGCTGAGTGAATAGGATAGTGTCATTGAGTAGTCACAGTGATGATCTGGGAACTATGTTTTATTCCCACTTTTAATGGTAATTAAAGGTTCGTTTCAGGCAAATTGTCTTACCTGTGCTACCTTCTCCATGCCTTTTACCCATGCCTGCCCCTCAGAATTGCCCTGCAGGGCAAAGCAACATTTCTGACTTTGTGTTTCTCAAAGCATAGTTTGGCTAGAAATTCCTAAGTTTCTTCAGACCTACTCTTCCTCTCCCTTGTGATCATAACAGTGAGCTCGTGTCTGCTGGTTCACACTGAGTGGCAGAAGGACAGCAGCCACCACAACGCTGGGATTTTCACGTCCTTGTTCAATGGTGCCACTCTATCCACAGTGACACATGCACCATGCATGCAGGGCACTTGACTTTTCTCCTGGCGGTAATGACCTGGAGAGGTCCTCAACAACAGTCTGGAGTGAGGCTTTGTACCCGCACTTTTGGAGAAGTTGTTCGATGTATTAGCTGCCTGTTTCTCATACCCTCCTGTTGTAATGCAAACAGTAAATAATGAATAGAAATGGTAGGCATTCACTATGAGTAAATGTTATCCTGACCATAAAACTTGAACAGAAGTAACAAAGAAATATGCCACTACATAATTACATCGGGAAATATTTCAAAGCATTTAGTAGTGTGAAGTAACATTGATAAAAAGAGAAAGTGCACTCAGGAGTTTAAAAATTAATAAATAATTATTTGAAAATTGAATAAATTATCTTCACAGTCTCTTTAAAAGAGGATGAATATTTACTGATTAAGCCAGAGACCTTTGACTTGGCTGAGCCATAGGCAAAGCTGTTGAGTAGGTGATGTGTTGCAAGCAATTTATACTTTGCTCTTAGCCCCAGTTTTGGGCATGATGCTGCCTGCAAGTCATTACCTGAAAACCACTTCTTTGCACCAACATTGTCCAACTTTTTGACCACAACAGGTTGTACTTGCCTCCTCCATCAAATAAGCAGAAATTTCTATCTTGTGTTCCTGATCCCACGCTTTCCCAACACTTGAGGAATATGTCACCCAACTCCATCAAAGAACTCAACACACTTCCACAGTCAACTACGTGAGTAAGGAAACACCTCTGTTTTGGTCACTTAAAATATATGCATCCTTTTAGTGCACTCAGATAGAGTGAGGTTCCCAAGAGAGAGGACAGCAGGAAGCAAACCAAGAGATATCACATCTCTGAGCTGGGAACATTATTTACTCACTTTCCACATTTGACAGGTTTCAGGAAAAACAAGTAGCAAGCAGTGGACTTGATTAAGCATTGTGACAGGGCTGAACTCTGTCTGCTTGAAATTATTACATTTTTTACAATATATACTGTTGCAATTTATTGGTACCTCATACTGGATCCATGCATTTTGCATGGCCACCATATTAGTAACAAACTTGTATTTTTTTTTTTTTTTTTTTAATCAAGACACAAAAAACCAAACACCGTCCACCCAAGTGACACCAACACAGCCTTGCTAACTTAACTGCATTAACATCAGAGACCTCTTTCACTGGTTAGGTCAGCAATCACATCTCTTCCATCCCTAGCATAGAATATGTTCAATTTATCCAGATTCCAGAAAGTCATCTTCCTAGCAATAGTAGATTTTTATCATCACAGAAAGAAGAAATGCAATTCCTTTATGATAAAAGATAGGCAGGCCTGTGTTCTGCTGTGGTGAACTCTGCGCTTTAATATGAACTAAGATATTATGTCCATTCTAAAAATATATAAATAAGATGTAGGAAAAGATCCTTAGCAGTTTTAGAGCATTGCAGCTCTGTTGATTTCAGCACAGCTGTATTAATTTACATAAAATGTAGGTCCAGCCCTACATTCTCAGTGCATCCTTCTCAGATGGAGAGTAGAAAAAAAAAAAGTATTGAAAATACAAGAAAGGATAACACTGTAGATCTCCTTTAAACTGAGTATTAGTCAAGATTACAGAGACATGAAACAGAGAGTAAAATCTTGATCTTGTTTCTAATGGCATATATTCTTTTCTTGGGATTATATTTTATTTTCCCAGTTTGGGTTAGGTACAGGTGAACAGGATATAGATCATATCTTTAAGGCTTCCTCTGATTCAACATCTAATAGTGCTTATCTATTGATGATTTAAAAGTGGCAGAAGTCTTCGAGTAATTGATGCTATAGCTGTAAGAAATAATTCTCTTGATAGAAGTCTCTGAGCAACACAAAACCAATTATTATTTCCAGGAACTTTTAACTAAAGAAAAATGCACCCTTTAAAAATAGCAATCTAATTCCTAGTGGTAAAACCAAGTAGCTCAAATGTTTCATTCACTTTTAATAATTTACAGTCTTTCCCCTGGAGAAGTCTGTATAGGGTGATCAGAGTGGTCATCAAATGAGATGAAGTGAACTTTCTTACACTCTTAATTATTGTCCTGTGCCCACTGGTCTGTGCCTAACAAAAGCCTGTGGTGGCTTCATGAACTAGGGTATTGAAAAATTAAAAAAAAAAAAAAATCACTATTATCTACAGCTGATAAACCTAGTCTATTTTCTAAAGCAGTACTTCCTCCTTCCCTGAAGAGGCAGACTCTATTTTCTGGCTTTCAGGTAGAGATTTGAGGCTAAGAAACAGAGAATGGAGAACCACTGTGGACATCAAATTCTATCTACTGCAATCACAGCCAGGCAGCTTATCCTACGTCTTCCGTAAGCCTGGCTTTTCCGTCCTACTCGCTGGAAGTTTTTGAGTCATAAATGTCCTAGAAGATGACCAGTTTTGACAGAGTTCTGTTATAGCTCATTAATGAATCAGAGAAATTAAGACTATTAAGAAATAATTTTTGATTAAAGGATACATTTTTTGTAAGAAGCTTTGGCACAACAACACGGAGGGTGCGTGCCCTTGCTCGGCTTCACTGATTCCTCAGTGGTGGCAGCTGCAAATCAGAAAAAGCAAGCCAAAGAGGTGGTACTACCATTTCTCCTCTTTGTCACCTTGTGAGCAAGAAAGACTAGGTCTGACTTGTCTTTTCCTAGTTAGGTGAATGGGATGATTTCACATGTAAATGAGGAAACCTAAGTGAAAGTTACAGCAGTTAATGTTTGAGAAAGTCAGTCAACCACATGGACTACTCTCAGTCAATAAAAATACATTATCTAAAACACAAGCAAAATCATGAAGAAAAGACTACTGTGAGCAAATGAGTCTCAATTTAAAAAAAAAAAAACAACAAACAAAACCTTATCTGGAAATATGAAATTCTTTGAGTGGTTTTGCAGAAAAGAACACAAAGTAAACACAGCCATCAGTCCAAGCAGAAATACAATTTAAGCCTGGGTTAATCATTTTCTGAAAGAAAAGCTCTTGTGACTACATCTACTTCTTGGGGGGAAAACAAGTTAAGTCTCTTAAGATAAATTCAAGCTCCCCTGTACATATATGTTATATGACATCTGTGCAGATTGTCTGAAGGCATTTAAAAAGCAACTCAGTAGTTTGCATTAATAATTCCAAAATCCTGCTAAAGTTATTTTCTCTGAGACAGTAAACTGCAGGATAGTTCCCTAATCAATGACCTGTTTCCTTTTGCAGACTCTGGGCCAAATTCAGTAGTGATCTCTATGGCTGTTTACACACACACCAACAGCTTCACTCTGGTCTTCCTTATAGAGGTGTCACCACTCTTAGAGAAGCAGAACCATTTATGGAGAATAAATGACAAGAGAACCCACGACTAGACAAAAACTGACTATGGAGGGATTTACGTGGGGCAAAAACTGTATCTCCAATGACATGAGGACATTTCACATCCATCCAGGGTGGTTTAACTGGCATTGTATCACCTGAAAACACTGTGTCGAGTCAGTGGAGCTGCAAAAAATGTGATCCAAAAGATCAAATTCAGACTTGAATTAATTCTTGCTGAAACCACTACTAATAAATGAAAAGTATGGCTTCAGGTATGAAGGAATACATGGACATGGACTAAGTCAGAGAGATGTCTGCTTTGTCATCTTTTACTAAAACATCTCTAGTACATCCATTACATTAATTTTGTATGACCAAATGGTACAAGCTTTAAGGCCTTGCAATTAGTATATTTTTTTCTGACTAATTTCTGACCAACCTGTTAATGACTTCACTTACCTGTCCTAACATCTGTCTTGCCTATATTTGATTGCTTTTCTTGCCCGTGGGTTTTCTCTTTGAAACTCCTGTATCAGAACAAAGTGTCAGTCTGAACTGACATCCATTTTTTGTATCTTCAGAGACCTACAATGAAGAGATACTTGCATCTAGGCTAGTTTTTCTTTATAGTCAGTGGAGGGAATCGGGCACTTATAGGATATGATTCCTATGACCTATTTTAGACCCACTTTAGATAGAATGAATCACAGCCCATTTTTCGTTCCATGGGCTCAAAAGAAGCATGGAATGACTTGTTCAGCTGTGGATTTCTGCAGATGAGATGCCTACACCATAGATATCACTATAATGTTAGATGAATCCTATCTTTCATACCATCGTTGTAGCAGCAGCTTAGCTTTCCAGAAACATAACAAGGTATTAATTCCATTAAATTTGACATGCTTTGGTATTCGTCCCCAAATATTCTTCACGGTTAGAAGGAAAGTGACTGTATCTTTTGATTTTTTTTTTTTTTGTGAAACTGCTTCTTAATTTTCCTTTTTTCCTTTTTCATTCTTCCTTTTAGTAATGTTGCTGATAATAAACACTGAATTGAAAAGAAAGAGCAGAAACAAATCACCATCTTCTACCAAAGACCTGATGGGTTAGTCAGAGAGCTGCTGATTTGAATTTGTATATTAATTGCAAGGAATTTATGCTGGATTATTTGTTTTCTGCTCAAAAATTCAATTTTTCTTTTATAATTCCTAACCTCTTGATAACAAGAGGGCAGGGCTATCCATGCTAAGGAATTATCCATCATATTTGTGAAGTCATGGCAGTCTACTGAAGTTCCCACTGACTGGAAAAGAGGAAACATTTAAAAAAGGAAAAGGGAAATATCCAGGAAACTACAGTCCGGTCAGTCTCACCTCTGTGCCCAGCAAGATTGTGAAGCAGACCCTCCTGAAAACTCTGTTGAGGCCTATGGAAAATAAGGAGGTCATTTGTGACAGCCAATATGGCTTCACTAAAGGTAAATCATGCCAGAAGAATCTGGTGGCCGTCTACAATGGGACTATAGCATTGGTGGGTAAGGGAAGAGTAACTGACATCGTCTACCTGGATTTGTGCAAAGCATTCAACACGGTCCCACATGATATTCTGGTCTCTAGTGGAGAGACATGGATCTGGCAGATAGACCAGTCAGTGGATAAGGAATTGATTGGATGGTTGCACCCAAAGAGTTGTGGCCAATGGCTCAATGTTCAAGTGGAGACAGATGACAAGTGGTGTTTCTCAGGGACTGGTATTGGGATCAGTGTTTTTTAACATCTTTATCAGAGAGAGACATAGACAGTGGAATTGAGCGCACCCTCAGCAAGTTTGCTGATGACATCAAGCTGTGCAGCACGGTCCACATGCTGAAGGGAAAGGGTGCCATCCAGAGGAACCTTGATGGGCTTGAGAGGTGGGCCTGTGCAAACCTCAAGAAGTTCAACAAGGTCAGGTGCAAGGTTCCTGACACAAATACAGGCTGGGAGGAAAGTGGATTGAGGGTAGCCCCAAAGAGAAGGACTTGGGAGTGCTGGTCGATGAGAAGCTCAACAGGAGCCAGCAATGGGCACTTGCAGCCAGAGAGTCAACTGTATCCTGGGCTGCATCGAAAGAAGTGTGGCAACTGGTCAAAGGAGGTAATTCTCTCCCTCTACTCTGATCAGAACAGAGCTGGAAGATCTTTAAGGATGCTTTCCATAGAGTGCAAAAGCTCTCCATCCCCAGGCAGAAGAGGCCTGGCAAGAAAGGCAGGAGACCGACATGGCTGAGTCGTGACCTGTGGCTCAAACTAAAGGGCAAGAAGGAAATGCACAGGCAGTGGAAGCAGGGTCAGATATCCTGTAAAGACTATAGGGGGACTGCCTGGATGTGCAGGGATGGGGTCAGGAAGGCCAACACACAGCTGGAGCTGAACTTGGCGAGGGATGCAAAGAATAACAACAAGGGCTTCTACAGGTATGTAAATCAGAAAAGAAAGGTCAAAGAGAGTGTATCTTCCCTGATGAGCGGGACTGCCAAGCTGACAACAATAGATGAGGAGAAGGCTGAAGTACTCAGTCTTCATTAGCCACCCCTCTTCCCATACTCTTGAAGGGATGGTCTGCAAGACAGAGGCTGGAAGAGCAAAGTCCCTCCTGCTGTAAGAGAAGATCAGATTTGCAACCACCTGAGGAACCTGAATGTCCATGGGACCAGATGTGGTGCATCTGAAAGTTCTGAGGGAATTGGCTGATGTAATTGCCAAGCCACTCTCCATGGCATTTGAAAAGTCATGGCAGCCAGGTGAAGTCCTTAGTGCCTGGAGAAAGGGTAACATTGCACTCATTTTCAAAAAGGGTAGAAAGGAGGACCCTGGGAGCTACCAGTCTGTCAGCCTCACCTCCATGCCTGGGAAGATCATGGAACAGATCCTCCTGGAAGCTACGCTAAGGCACATGGAGGACAGGGAAGTGATTCAAGACACTCAGCATGACTTCACCAAGGGCAAGTCCTGCCTCACCAGCCTAGATGCCTTCTATGGAGAAGTGGACAAGGGAAGACCCATAGATGTCATCTGTCTGGACTTCTCTGAGGCCTTTGACATGGTCCCCCCAACATCCTTCTCTCTATGGATATGGATATGGATATGGATATGGATTTGATAGACTATTCAGTGGATAAGAAATTGGTTGGATGGTCGCACCCAGAGGGTAGTGGTCAATGACTCAATGTCTAGATGGAGATCAGTGATGAGCGGTGACCCTCGGGGGTCTGTTCTGGGACCAGTGTTGTTTAATATCTTCATCAGTTACATAAACAATGGGATTGAGTGCACCTTCAGCAAGTTTGCAGATGACACCAAGATAAGTGGTGAGGTTGACACTCCTGAGGAATAGGAAGCAATCCAGAGGTATCTTGATAAGCTGGAGAAAAGGGCTTGTGCAAAAGCTCATGAGGTTCAACATGGTGAAGTGCAAGGTCCTGCGCCTAGGTCGGGGCAACCCTTAGTATTGATACAGCCTGTGGAAATGAAGAGATTGAGAGAAGCCCTGCGGAGAAGGACCTGGGAGTCTTTGTGAATGAGAAGCTAGACATGAGCCAGCAACGTGCGCTTGCAGCCCAGCAGGCCAACAATATCTTGGGCTGCATCAAAAGAAGCATGGCCAGCAGGTCAAGGGAGGATATTCTGTCCCTCTACTTTGTTCTGGAGAGACCACACCTGGAAAACTGCATCCAGCTCTGGAGCCCTCAGCACAGGAGGGACATGGACCTGTTGGAGCAGGTCCAGAGGAGGGACACAAAAATGATCAATGGCCCAGAATGCCTCCCCCCGTGAAGAGAGGCTGAGAGAGTTGGGGTTGTTTAGCCTGGAGAAGAGAAGACTCTGAGGAGACGTTATTGCAGCTTTTCAACACTTAAAGGAGGCTCATAAGAAAGACGAGGGAAAACTTTTCAGCAGGTCCTGTAGCAACAGGACAAGGGGTAATGGTTTTAAAATAAGTTTAGACTAGATATGAGGAAGAAATTTTTCACACTGAGGCTGGTGAAACACTGGAACAGGTTGCCTAGAAAAGTGGCAGATGGCCCATCCCTGGAAGCATGCAAGGTCAGCTTGGATGGGGCTCTGAGAAATCTGATGGCTCTGCTCACTGCAAGGAGGGTTGAACTAGATGACCTGTAAAGAACCCTCCCAGTCCAAACTATTCTATGATTCTACAGATCCATGCTTGTATCATGGTGGTGGAGGAAGGATACTGATTCAGTCAGAGAAAATTAAAACCAGAGAGGATGACAATCATAGTAATTCCGAACTCCTGCAACATCTACCTCTTGCCATCTCCCATGGATGGCTAAGCAGCCCATGCACAGCATGATGAAGCTGCCAGGGCAGCTTGCAAAAAGCTGTTATGGAAGACTAAGACTGCAAGATCTTATGTTTGGTGTTTTATCTATCTTCTTATGTTCTGTTCTTATCAAATTTTCAGTACATTGTCCTTAGTCTTGTTTGAAGTTCTGGTGTGAAATCACTTCTCCATGGGCTTTTCCCCCCCTCATCATTCCTAATCACAGGAGTAATGCCAGTAATAAGCATTGTTAAGACTGCCAATATTAATCATAGTCTAAAATATCTTAGTAAATTTTAAATAGTTAGCACAGCCTAAAACCTACATCCAAACACAGGGGTAGTCTCATTTTTGAAAGCATTCAGGATTTCAAGGACTGTTCATGACAAATCTGAATGAAGTCAGAGGAACTTAATGTTTCTGTAAGAACAGAATTTCCCAGGGAGGGAATGTTACTGGGTGAAAGGGAGGGTGTTATTCAAAATTCCATAACAGTTGCTGCATATTTGGTATTTGTTTAAACAAAAGGTGGTTTCAAGATGTATTTTCACAACAAAACATTAAAAGACAGGCTATTCTTTCAATGAACATCCGCTTCTTTCAAAAAATACCTAGTCTCTGACAGAATGATTTTACTAAAAAAATTATCTAACAGGCCTGGCCAGGAGAATTTTTTATAACTATGAAATAAACTTGAATGAATTTACATTTTGCCAAGAGTCACTACATAGTTTGTATCTTACTTAAGTCATCTAAATAGTATTTAGATAGACACAAGGGAAGTAGAAGTAACTTCCCTCTTTGGCCCTGTATAATGTATTGATAGCTTCTCTTAGTATAGCAGCTGTAGGCTTGTGAGAGGTACATATGCAGAAATATGTGAATCTTAGGAGAGTTTTTAACCTGAAGAACAATGCTATCATGGAAACAGACAGTCCAAAACCGGCTATGAATATGTTGATGACAGTTTTTACCTCCTGCCTGGGAGACGCTCTGGAGCAACCTTCCAGGAGCAACACAAGGGAAAGGAAATCTACCTAGTAAAGTGATATATTTATATGAAAGATGGTATGATCTGTTTGCCTGTGATAGAAGAGAGCTTGACACAAGGATTTTTACACAAAGCAAGGTGATGAATACATTGGTTAAACCAGAAGCGTGGCTCTTTTTATTACAGCATTCAGAATCCTTTCGTGTTATCTATCGCTGTTCCCAGTAAATCGTTGTGAAAAAAAAAAATTAGCTCAGAAATATTAAATGTGGGAGGAGAGGAAAAGGCAGCGGGAGGGGGGGAAGGGAAATGTGTGCACGCACTCTAACTGAATACTTCATTCACACACCCAAACTACCTGAAGGGAAAAAAATCCCAAAACAACAAATCAACCTGTTAAAGTGGAAGTATGACCCATGGGATAGAATGCTGGTCTAGCTCCAAGGAGAGCAGGGTGCAGCTCTGCTCTTGGCATGCCAAACAACCTTCACCAAATGCCTTTATCTGCTGAGCTTCCCCATCAGCAGCAATCATCAGTGTTGATGATTACAACCTCTTTCCTCAAGGGCTTTGAGATCTACACATTTAAATTACTGCACAAAATACATAATATTATTTTGCCACAGATTTAGTGACAGGAGATTCCACTGTAAACTTTATCCACTGTGATATTATATGCATACTCTTATTTCTGCTTGGATAATAGGACCTTGGAGTATGTTTTTTAAAAGTGTTTAAGAAGTAAACACCTTTTTGAATATCAGCTGTATCAATCTTGAAATATGTATAAAAGAAAAGAAAATTCTAATCTAAATTAGAGCAAAATTACGCAGGAATTCCGACATTTATGTGCAATAAGATGTTCACAGAAAAATGGAAAAATGGATGATAATAAATATGATGCCAATATAAAAGGAGAGGTTCCTGAGAATTACAGGACGGTTTAGAGAATTACTGGTCAATATGCCTAATAAGGTTGGCTAATCAGGTTAGGGTCTAGGCTAGATATCAGGAAAAATTTCTTTACTGAAAGGGTTGTTAAGCACTGGAACAAGCTGCCCAGAGAAGTGGTTGAGTCACCATCCTTGGACGTATTTAAAAGATGCGTAGATGTGGCACTTAGGGACACGGTTCAGTGGTGGGCTTGGCAGTGTTAGGTTTGCAGTTGGACTTGATGATCTTAGAGGTCTTTTCTAAATGATTCTGTGATTCTATAAAAGAATAGTTTGTCTTAGAGTTTTAGGTCACTACAAATTTGCTACAAATAGTTTTGAGGATGTGCTGGCCAGTAGTGCCCTTTGAATAAAGGGACCTTTGAATAAGGAAGCTCTACTTTCAGTTATCTGTGCTATTATTTAGCACCCAAGAGAAAACTGGTGATGGTATTTCACCCTACATCATCTTTTCTTTAATGGGCTACCGAGAGCATATGGCTAAACGCAAAGCCAAATGTTAAGATTTCTAGAGTGACATTAAGTGTCATGCTATATAAACAACGTACTACAACTTCTATCTTTAGGCATTTCCTTTGTATGTTTTCTCTCTTTATCTTGTCCAGATATCCTCAATCCAGACTGAGAACAAGGTGTAGTTACCTGGCAGAGTTAAAAGATAGTCACACAGGGGATAGCAGGGCTACTAACACTTCCCACAGAACGTGAACCCATTAAAACTGCCTAATTTTGTAAAGGCTATGTCAGTGGTTGGAATTATTGCCCTTTATGTGGTTTGCCTTACCATTTACCTCTCCTTTTGCCCCAAACATTTAGGGCTGAGATTGCACTCACTGTAATGGTTTCTGTTTTGTAGGAACGCAAGGGTTATGTTACTTACTAAAAATAAAGCTGACCTGGCACTAATGGTAAGCATATTAATCACTAAAATTTGTTTTGGCCCACACCATGCTTTTGGGATGAGGAAAACATGGTGTGAGTTTGACATTGTTTCACTCCTTTACTGAATAACTGCATTTCTTTTGGAAGGTTTTATATCACCCAAATTCTTTTCTCAAAATTGCTTTGGTTTTAACAATAAAATGATTAAAAGAAAGTCTCAAACTCAAAATAAAATGTTTTGAGTGAGAGCACATGAAATATATTTTTAATATAATTATCTTTCAGGATTTTTTTTTGTTTTTTTTTTTTTTTAATAATGAATAGAGCAGCAGTCAATTGTAAGACTCTATTCCCACTCTCTGCATGGTACTGCAAACCAATGCAATCAGGACTGTGACATTATATATGCTCTTCTGTTTGAACAAATACGATTAAAAGGCAAAGTAAGATGTGCTTTTAAGGGTGATATCTGTGCTCTGCCTGTACAATTTAGGCAGGAGTCCAGCAGCCAGAGTTGACACAGCTGGCCTCTAGAGGTAGTCTTGCTTTTCCGTAGTGTAAACTGTGATAAGGTCTATATAGCTAAACCTATGCAGATGCTGAAACAGATTGTCACAGTGTATCTGGGAACAATAATTGACATCAGCATAATGCTTGCTATTTACTGCACTGAGCAGATTCAGATACAGCAAAGAACATGGCCTGGCATTATTTCCTGCTTGGGTATTTCCTATTTTCTTGTCTCTTTTAGGCCCTCAGGGAGAGCATAGAGCATATTAAGAGGTTTTGATAGATATCAGCAGTAACAGGTCATATTCATAATAGTTTACAGGTTCTATACAAGCTACTGCCAATAAACTCCATCAATTGGTCTTAATGTCTGAAATTAAAAATCACTGCCTAAAACACAATGTTTAATGGGTTTTTTTGTGCTCTCAGTGGACTCGTTTCAACTTCTGGCCCTTGCTTTTAAAAAAGAGAAAGTGCGAGTGGTGGAATATGCACCAGAGGACTTTGGTTGACATGAAAGAGCTACACCATCTTGAGCTGCAGACGTGCAACTTCGTTTGTAAAATGCATGAGTATTATGCGGCACTATTATACTGTCTATGCAGGTAATTCCATGTGAAATGGAGCATGGTGTCATGTGCTAATGAGATTTACAGCTACATTTAAATTTTTGTGAGTATGATTGCATTGATTAAGGTATTTTAAATCTGCTCTTAGTAGTAGAGGTTATTCAATTGTTTGGTCTAAACTACTTCCAGCAGAGTGAAAGGCTACCATCACAGAAGTTTAGCACAAGCTCTTTTCATCACTGATATCTTTCAAGCAGAAATTAAATGTGAGATCCTTCTCCTCCCACTGGCAGTCCAGTTATT
This sequence comes from Cuculus canorus, assembly GCF_017976375.1. NCBI lineage: Eukaryota > Metazoa > Chordata > Aves > Cuculiformes > Cuculidae > Cuculus > Cuculus canorus. Next base: position 115,414,520 of record NC_071401.1, on the reverse strand, counting down.
CTGTAAAAAGCTGCCTAGCAGTGATCCATCTCTCTTTTGCCAGTGGAAATCAGGAATAAACAGGAGAAATCAGGAAAATCGCTGAGGTCCTGCTACCACTGTCATGTGTCAATAGGCTGTGTACAGAATGGCAGATAAAGCCTGTCATGTACAAGCTGAGTGTTTAGTGCTGACGTGTCAGAGTGGTATACAGATGGCTATCCTATTGCCTCAGGGAGAGAGCAGGAGGAAGGCCTGGTAGACCAGCCCTAGTATGGTTTTTCTCCACATCGTGATGGAGGCTATGTCCAGCACCTCTCAGAAAGATGTTGCCCATGTTATTTCGATATATTGTGGAGCCCCAAGGGTCTGTTTGAGGCTAGGTAGTCTAGAAATCCTGCAGAGGTCACTATCCCCCCAAACCCTCCAGCATACACCTATTGCCTGGACCTACTTGCAACAGGCACCAGATCTGGCAGGTCTCCCCCGTTACAGCAGCCCCCAGGCATGAGATGCATTGTCATCCATGCGTAACAGCATCCCTCCTCCACGCTCATCCTCCCTCCTGTCTTCCGTACACTCTGTTATCAAGTACTGGAAAGCAGGGGAGGGTCCACAGCAACAGCAATGGTTTGTCAATTGACCCTTCTTGCACCCTAGGTATTACCGCTGCAATCTCACCGCCATCATCATCTGTGGGTATAGTAAGGCTGAATAGTGCAGGAGAGTAGGAGGAGGGAGGTGTGCCTGACCAAGCAAATTAGACACGTATTAAATGCTCATTTACAAAGGAAGGTGAGATCATACTAGAAAACAGCACCTGGCCTTTGTTGCAAGCTTATAATATTGACACCTGCTAACATTAAAATAATACCACATTAGGAAAATTATTTCACCCACACTGTCTTGCAGTTGTCTTCCCTTTCACTGAGAAAGATATATTAGCACCAAAATCTTCTGCTGCTCTTTTCCCATTGGCTACAGTAATACAAGAATCGAGCCTAAATGTGAACATAATTAAGAACTCTTGAATAAAATTACCTCATTCAGACATACTGGTTCTAGGAAGCCAGTCTAACGCAATTCTTGCAATAGGGATCGAGAAGTCTGAGGCTGCTTACTTCTACCCCTGATTTGCCTACTGACTTGTTTTATGACTTCGGAAACAACTTAAATTTTCTGTGATTCATCTCCTTCAGCTAGAAGATGGATATGATAATGTTTGTTTATTTCAATTAAGTCTTGAGTGATTTAAAAGGGATTAATTAACCTCCATCAGACAACTTTGAAAGGTACTAGTGCATAGTGTTAACAATACCCTAAAAATGAGGAGGGAAGATGTTTTAGAAGAAATTGCAGAGCTTTAAGCTTAAAGGAAGTGTAAATACAAAGGACAGACAGTATTTTTACAAGTGTGAAATAGTGAAGCTACCTAGGCATCTAGTTCATTCTTGAGCAAGACATGTTAGATTTTGTGTATCTATTTATCTGTGAATCACGTGTCTTCTCATTCCTCCTTGACGGCTAACTCATTCCAGTTAGTTGAGGAATGTTTATATCTGTCCTCATAAAACCCCATTTATACCTCTATTTCAAATTAATTAGCCTTCTAGAGTGAATACTTTCAAGAGTATCTTACACTGTTAATACATCAAATACACAGTGCCTGGGACTGTACCACCTCGCCCCCCAAAAAAGCATTAGATTTGTAGCATGCTCCCAGCCAGCATGGTTTTTCTTCCAGCACAAATTTGCATTTTTTAAGCTGAAAACCTGAGCTGATATTCTAAGTGACAAGGAGTAAATGACTACAGTTTCTCTGAAGACAATTGAAAAACATCGATCCACAATTGCTGAGGCCCTAGCCCTGATACAATAATGAAGAGCTGTGCCAGAGTCAGAACAAATAAAGGCCGAATCTGTACTTATTTGTGTATTTCTAACTAAAGAATTTAGTCCTAAACTCGTCCTCATGTACTATTGTGAAAAAGTTACTGAGGGCAGAGTTCATTCTTGCTGTTACAAATGTCGTCTGTCTTTCTCTATAGCTTCCAGTGGAAAGAACAAATGTGAGGATCTTTAGGCTACAAGATCCATCTCTCTCCATGACGAGGTTAGGTGCTCCAAAGGTAAAGTTGATGTCTGTTATCATTTAAGTTCAATAGTGTTTTCTGAGGATGCTAAGTCCATTATGGCATTGCATTTACAGGTTATAGTTATAATTAATAAAGCTCAGAATTAGTCCTGTTTGGAACAGTCACAAATACATAGATGACATAAAAATAATCATCATTCTCTATGCAGTTGACCACTTTCACCCCCACATCATCAGTAAGTTAAACAATACCAGAATCAAAGTATTCCTGAGAGACAGCTCACTTATCAGTCCTCTTCAAAACTCTGTCATAGTGTTGAACACCTTCTACTTAATAGCTCCTTCCTCTGTGGAGGAGCTTTCCTCTCCAAATATTCAGTGATGTTGATTAGACTCGTCCCCCAATATACACCACTTCGTCTCATCTGTATGCAACTTCCATAGTTTTCCTTGGTGGATTTTTTACAAATGCTGTATTAGTAGTATTTTAATCTTCACGGTCAGTGCCTGCTTCTAAGTATTCCTACTAGGGAACTTGTGGTAACCATTCAAAAATCACCTAGGAGCCCAAGTGCCACTTCCAATGGTGAGCAAGGTGTCCACATCTCCGGGTGAAGCAGAGCACCAGCAATCAGATGGCCATTTCAACAAGGGCCATGAAGCAGCTGCAGCCCAGCACTATGGAGGTGCAGGATTCACCCTTCTTTTGGTCACAATGAGCTGCTGAAGAGAAACTAGTGCTCATAGATTCTTCTAGATATCTCATACCTCATCTACATTTGTTCAGTATCCCTATGGCAACTGGAGCAATTGCTCGCTTGGAATAGTCACTGTAGGATAATATTATATTATTTCTTCTTTTTAAGTGATTTAGCATTTGAAAATAAAAGACTAAAACAGCATCAATGACCCAATAGCTCTGTAGAAAAAATGTACAACTACTTAACAGGATCAGTAGATGTCCAAAGACTGCTGTTTGAGTAGAACAACTGGACTCAGCAAAAAAAACCTACAGCCTTCCTTTCATGCAGATCAGCAGTTTTCCTTGGCACTAATTAGAATGGAGAGAGGGGGAAATAGCCCTTAAATCAGAAAGAAACCTCAAAAGTTACATTTAGGGAAGGAGTAGCTTTTATTTAGGTCAGTGCTTCTGAGGTCTCTAATTCCTAGCATCGCTGTCTTGAAAGGGTCTTGCATCTGTGAACTGAAATTCTTTATCAGGGGCTCTAAATTGCAATGAAAATTGAACATGAAGGTCTCAGTCAGTATTGGGATATGTTTCTTTTCTCCATCGATTATCACTCAGAATCCATATCAATGTGGCAGGTTTTGTTTCATCCAGCTACTGCACAAGCATTATATCAACTGTATACCAATAAAGCTTTGACTGGTATCAGGGTGTTTTTCTTGTCAACATCTGCAGCCATTTCATGGAAAATATCTGTTGAAATTCTCAGATATTCATGGTTTACAGAGGTTTATGGTATTTCACTTTGAAGATCCATAGCTCAGTCCCCAGAGTCAGCAAAGGTGAAGTCAATCAGACCATTTCAAGACCTCTACACCACTTCAAATCAAATTTAATCACGTTGAAACTTTTTAGTGATTTACAATACTTGTGTTGTGTCTTCTTTTATTCCTTGAGAGTAAACATAACAAAATACCTACATTTTCGAGGTCCCTTCCAACCTGGGTTATTCTATGATTCTATTATTTTGATTTTTTTCAGATACAGTTTTCCAGATTGCTCTCACTTGGAGTGGAACATTTGTACTCCACTCACCTAAGTCTGCTCAGCTTTCAGGCTGACTACTGCAACATGTGAACGTGCAACAGGTCACAGAAATGTAAGCAATGAAATTTGGTCCTAAGGCTGTAAAATACTGACTGCTGTAGGACTAAAAAAGTAACTAAAGTTTCCATGTTTAGTTCCTATCAAAGTTTTATGTGAAAACAACATCACACACGAGTGAGGCAGTGGTCCTGACAATACAGAGACAAGTTGATAAAACTCCTCTTTTTTTCATGAAATGAAATATTTTTCATTGGGATATGTTTCTTTTCTCCATTGATTATCACTCAGAATCCATATCAGTGTGGCGGGTTTTGTTTCATCCAGCTACTGCAGAAGCATTATATTAACTGTACACCAATAAAGCTTTGACTGGTATCAGGGTATATCAGGTATCAGGTATATTTTTCATTTCATGAGCACAAAAAAAAAAAAAAAAAAAAGAGAAAAAAATAATTTTGAATTATTTCAGTATTTAAAAAGAAGAAATAAACACTTTTGACAACTTTTACTTTGAGCCTATCATGTTTTCTCCTGTATTAAAACATGAGTAGAGGAACCTCTGAGTGTGTGTCTCTGTGGTTTTTTATACATATAATCACATAAATATTTAAAAAAAATTACTGAAATAAATCATTTGAGAATAAATGTGCCCTATTTGAAGCCAATGGCTAACACCCAACTTAAATATGTCCATCCTCACCTGTCTTGAGATTGAAACCCCTAACTTCAGCCAACTGGAAGAACTTAATTTGCTGTCGATGGAACCAGTCTCTGTCCTCCTAGATCACTACGGATGGCTCTTCCCATGAAATTAAGAGCAAGAGGAATTGTAAAAGGCAGGAATAGAAATCAGATTTTCCACTGATATATGGGAAATGTGACTGACAACAATGTTCAGATATACTGAGATGAAAATCTGAAGACAAGAAGTTGGACTGAGATTATGGGAAATATAAAGTTTTCTTAGTTCAGAACTAAGAAATGTTGACAAATTTAACTATTTCATATATTAACTTTTCATTAGCTCTTTAGTTATGTAAACCTCAAAAGTTACAAAACAGAAATACATGCTTTTGCAAGTTTGTTCTTCAAAGTGTCTTACTTCTAATTAATTTACTTTTTCATACACTTTTAAATGTTGGATTTCCATGTGAGTCACAAAAATAAATCAGAAAATATAAAAGAAACATATACAGATACGTACATACTTTTAAAATTAACATATGTTCAATTAAATTGTATTTTGCAATGAGGTCAGCCTCCTGCTTTAGAAGCTTTCCTGAAAAATATATTTGTGTGGATGAATCATTTTAAGATTCAACAGTCAGTTGAAGTTGACAGAGGCTTTTCATATGAAATATTACACAACCTTATGAATATCAAAATTATACAGCAGGAACCGTTCTGTTGAGCACTACAGTCACTTTCCCAGGATCAGATCAATACACTTTCTGTCAAAGAACAAAATCTGCTAAAACAACCAGAAATTTTTCGCAAGACAATGTTATTTTTAATACAGATCACCATGCAATTCCACAGCAACACAGATAGGCTTTTTAGCATGCTTTCTTATTGAAGTAAACTGAGGCGGTACTACACAGATTTCCCAGCACATCCTTACAAACTCAGACCCATCTTGCAGAAGCTGATGAACACCATTCAATTTTCACAGAGGTGTATTTTTTCAATAGGACAGGTTTTTGCCTGCAAAGTAAGTACTTAGGTTAAGGTTTTTCAAATTCAGGGTCTTTGATTCCGATCATACAGACAATTGCATAAACTCACCTCTGTAACTTGGCTAAATCCTATTCATAACAAGTGCAAGCATTTTCTTCACAAGCAGCTCTCAAGGTAAACTCTGGAAACGTGCATGTTGATAGCTTTTAAGGAGAGGTGTAACTACAGACTACCTTGTTTAATCCTGTTGGATCTCACCATGGTTGTGGAGTTGTTTTTAAAGTCTTTTTTGTATGTGTCAGCTGCAGATCTTCAAGCATGCTTCGTGTGGAAGCTTCTGAGTTGCTTTCGAGGAGTATCAAGACCTATTTCTGTATGGTGCAAGGTACAAAGATAAAACAAACAGTTGATGTTTCTTTGCTTTTTAAAAAATTAGAGTTATCATTTGAAGGACCAGTCATTATTTTGTCTCTTTGGTTTGATAGACCTTTATTCCCATTCTCTAGTAGTCAATATCCCACTGGAGATAGAGTTAATCAGTAAAAGTAATTGCTCTCCTATGTTTGATTAAAAATAGTGGAGTCATATTGATGGCTGCAATGATTGTAACGGGGTGAAGAAATAAAATAGTTGTTGAATTGTGTCTTTTGTTCAGGTTGGATAATGTGTTTGAACTGTAAAATCATGATTATTTGAAGCAGGGATCCCTGGATGCTTAGTTTAAAGTGGGTGGAACTGTGACACCACCTAACTTCAGGCAGCAAAGTACCTCTGCCGAAAGGCAGTCTCCTCAGATTTCTGTTTATAGATGGCGGGGGGAACTGAACAACCACCAAAAGAAATCCAGAGCGAGTCTAGGTCCAAGGGGAGACTGTCTGTCTCCACCTAATACAAGAAGAGCCTAAAGACATCTAGCCTAAACTGAATCCCCACCTAATTTCACTTGTTCTAGGCCTCATAATCTATTGCTTACACATTCAAAGGGCCCAAACAGTTAACAAAGAACAGCTACAATAGAAATTAATCTCCCCATTCACAAACCCTTTGGTTATGAGCCTATGCACAGGACCAGTTAGTCATTCATGGATTCTCCTTGAAAAACGTGCCCAAAGTTTTGCTTTTCTCTCAGAATTAAAGCACATAACTGGATAACAACGGTCTCATTTCTCCTATAACACCTGCAAGAAGCTTAAGATACCTCAAGGCTGTCTCTTCTAACAGATAGGGAAAGAAATTAAATGAAGGATGCAGGACACCTTGAGAAGTACCTACAGAAGGCGGCATCGTCTGCAGTGCCTGATGTCTCAAGGAGGAGTCTCACACAAAGCTAAGGCCTGGGCTTCCAATGCCCACCTCCACCTCCACGGTGCTTACATGAACAAGAAGGTCCTGAGAAGTTGCCCTCCTATTTCCTAATGAGTTGCCATCAACCCATATCACTTTCCATTAAGTAAACCCTATATGCTGTTCTCAGTATCCAAATACGAGGTTGCTCCTCTGACTAGTAGTAAATTTCTCTGACAAGAAGGATCACCTGTCTAGACCCAAGACTGTTTTTTTTTAACTTCTTCTGGTGCCAGAAATGTCTTCAATTTCTTAGCTACTATGCAGACACCCTGGAGGCTGGGAAAGGTATATTCCCTTTTCTTCTCAGAGGTCATAGTAGTACATTCCTTCGGTAATGTCAATGTCATTTACAAAACCCATTTTAGGTTTGGTGTGACGCAGGCCATAATGTGAGACTGAGTCCTCCACCGGCTCACACTTCTCCTCCTTGCACTAATGCAAGAAAGAGAGAAGAAAAGAAACCAAGCCCTGGGCTTCACCCTTTCTGGGGACATCAGGAAAGCCACAGCTCACCTCAAGCATCCTTGGAAACAAGTTGTACCCATCAGTCTGCAGTACCCTTTAGTTTCAGCATATCTACAACTAAGGACTGGCTCTGGTAGAGACCCTGAGATGCCTACCCTGAGGATTTAAGTGGTCCTCTGTTTGATCCTGGAGCGCCAGCAACAGTGAATGTTAATCAAATTTAATTCAAATACTCTTCAATCATCTTTTTTTGCAGAACTGTGAGTCATATAGTTTTCATTGTCTCCATCCAAAAGAGAATGTAAAATGGCCCCAACAGGTGCAACAAAGAAGCACTTCAGAATCCACTCATAATTCAACAGACGTGAAGTAAATAAATATTTTATTTTGACACATAGTACGTATTCGTACTTCAAGCAAATACTATAGCTAAAGGGATGCTTACGAAGACATTGACACAAAAGAAATAGCAAACCATAAAATGATCATTTTCCTGAACAGAGAGATTTTTGTACTTAGAACAATTTTTATATTATTCATGGAGCAACATTCATGTGCTCTGTACTGCTGAGAATGTATAGCTAGCCCCTGGATAAATATTTTCAGTGTCATCCAAGTGATCTGGAGACTAAGACCCATTGACTGTCAGTAATTATTAGGTGCTTTTGATGGTGTTACCTGTCTTGTGCTGTCCACAGGGCTCAGTATCTAAACCCTTGATGTCATTGAGAGACTTTCCATTTACTTCAAAGGCTCAGAGTCAGGCCTGCAAGGTTCTATAAGCTCTCTACAAAGAGATAGGAACCTTTCTGAACAACAGTTTGCTTTGGACTAAGAAAGACCATTTACTCATGATAACACAAATTACTTCTAAGTAGGTGACACTCACTGCTAAAAGGCAAACAGCTGAAGGAGTGGCACTAGGATAGTACCGCACTTGTAATTTGTCCTTTCCAGCGAATTAAGAAGAAAAGCTATGAAAACAACATTCTAGTTTGATTCAAACTGCTGTAGTCTTCATTCACACCTTAGCCAGGGAAAATTCAAGTAATCTTTGGCAAAACTGCAGCATCCCATCAAGATTAGCAAAGAAAAAAAATGACTCACCTTGCTCTCTTCTGTCTACTCAAATTCAAAATAATCAGGGCTGCCTTTTGTTATGAAATTCAACGTTATGTGGATTCCAAGCTGATGAGCACAAGTGCCTGAAAATATCAGAAAACTGTGGTTTAGGAAGAGAAACAGGGAATGAGTGGAGGAGCCATCCTGTTGATTTTGGAAGGAGTGGCAAAAGTTCCACTGACTTCAGCTGGGTACAAGCCAGACCCGCTGGGCATAAAACTCCACTTGGCATCTCTTCCATCTTCCACACACAATACTGACAGGGGTCCTACAGACAAAATTTAATTGATTGTGGCACTCAGACATTACCCAGAAGTTGTTTCTTTGTGGTAGGGTTTATCCGTGTGTAAAGAGTCAGCACAAATAGGACTATGAGGGGCTTGAATAGTACATAAACCTTGTTCTGTTCCTCTGCATAATTGAATTCCACCCTCGGAGAATAAGCAAGAAAGTTTGCTTTTTAATTGTTAGTTTTCTGTTACAACACATGATGGATGACTGTCTTGAAAATTTTTGTAAAGGCATGTACGCATTATACTAAAGAAAGGTGTTATTTTGATGGCACTAGGGAATGAAACCTTGGATTTAGTCAGATATAAGAATGAACTCTTTAATACTTTCACAAAATCTCCAGTCGAAACAAAGATTCATCAGCATCCTATGGCTTCATCAGTCCTCAGCACCAAAACTCTTTTCTAACAGCTGTCACAGAGTTTAATATGGAGGACAAAGATCAACAGGATGCTACTATCAAGCACCGTGTGCTGGGAAAGGGTAAATGCTGAAACAGTCTGTGCTAGCAACCTTGCATTATCTTTGCTTGCATGGACAGTGAGAAAATGTGATCTTCTAAAAGTTAATTCACCTGAGGAATTTGACCTTCATCTTATTATTATGCTAAAATACCACTTTACCATTCATAAAAAAGGCCCAAAGAGGGGTAGGACAACTGCTTTGCTGACACCTTCAAATTATGTGGGATATTATTCCCCTCTTTTTTTCACACACACACACACAAAAACACCTGTTCAGAGTGAAAACTATCTATGTAGAAATCTACAAAATTTCTTCAAGGACACTCAGGTTTGGCAAATGAAAGCAACGTGCTTGGTTACTGCCACAAGAAAGCAGGCTACCCTACAGACCTCAGCACAGGGATGACAACCTGACAAATCCACACTCTGGACTTGTTTCAGTGTAATTGTAAAAGCTCCGAACAAAGCCTGAGAACAGTAGAGGTAAAACAATATTTGAAATAATAGTGGGTATTCTAACAAAAACAGCACCAAGATTTCACCAGCTAGATCTTTTCATGGGAAGATGCTGAACAGTCTTAACAGGGAAGGGAGCGACCACACAATTTTCTTGGTGTTACGGATTAGTCAAAATCAAATAATACCCTCGGAGAAAATGCATTATTATTCATGGTAACAGGAAAATACCTAAAAGCACTTTGGTCCTTTCATTAAACCACTGCAGTCGATTACCTAAAAACTACTTTTGAGGAAGAGTCTATATCTATTACTGGCCCTAAACCAATAGGAGTATAGATATGAAGAAACTCATTTTCCTTGATTAAAAGTGCTACTGAGGTTGTGTCCAGCATAAGGACAGATCCTGGAATAAGAAAAGCAATAAAATAAACTAATGGAAAAACAATGGGGGCAATACCCACCAAGTGTGAGCAGAGAGAAAACACAACAGAGAAATGATAGAAAAAAGAAGGGAAAGTGGTGGAGAAAATACATTAACCAGATCATGCCCCATATTCCAAGTTGAATGTCTTGGAGGACAACAGGTGTTCCAGCCTTACTAACAGTGACAGAACCACTCAGCAGAAAACACAACACAGAAGCAGTCAGCAAGAGTTTTTCCCTTGGGGAGGCACAATTCTTATAATCAGAAGAAAAAAAAAAAAATTGACGTAGAGGCAACACTGACAAAATACGAACCACCAAAATTCCCTAGCATAGAACCACCTACTTCAATAACAGAGTTCTGTGGCATCCTTGCACTCTCACTTTCCTAGAAGACCTTCCTACGGGACTACAGACATTAGACCTAACCTGAAAGATGAAGGAGAGGTGCTTATTCTCTAACCATTCTGCTAGTAAGAGCCATGTAAGTCCTTAGCCTCCCAGAGATATGCTGTGTCTAACTGTTGAATGATTTAGAGGCAGTGATGTTCACCACAGCTCAGTCAGGCACCTGTGAAACTAGGCTTTTCCATCTAGCACCATTTTGAGGCCGCTGCTGCTAGTTTATTTAGATTGGCAATAATTCACTGAGAGTATTCATTATTTTAAAACATCTTGGGTTTCTGATTTAGCAAATAGCTAAAGTGATTCTCGTCCTAGCTCCCAGTAATTTGTTTCCAATCACAACTGATATCCAATAGTTTCAGTCCACATTTCATGTTTGTGCACACCATATCTTAATGTTTTTTTCAATGTTTTCCCTGCCCCATTTCAGAAACAGGATAGAACATTCTAGAAATGGGCTCACCAATTAAACATTCAAGTCCATGGATGTAGGCTATATTATCCATGCTATTTCCTATACTGAAAGGCATTAATTTAGGAAAAACTGTTGTATTTTGGGCATGTTCATCCTACCGTGCATGTGCTCAACCTCACAAACATAATGGGTGAAAGTACATTTTGTTTAAGTGAACTTCTCCCTGGCAATAACTTGCATTCAGACTTGCATGATTATCCCATTTCCATGCATTCAGCAGTTTCCACCTGTTAACTTGTACGCAGAATGAAGCTCTGTCCAATATTCACTCTCTAAGTGCATTAACAGGCAGGTGGAACCATGAAGACCTTATTCATGTTGGTGGGCATTTACTTAGGTCATTCTACCTGCTGAGAAAGCGCTTGCCAACACGTATTACAGTTCCACAATCTAGCCTCACATAACCAGATTCTGACAGTACGCAGTCAGAGGCCTCCACAACGAAGCATTTCCATTCCCTTAAAAGGAGAGTAGCATGTAGAATCAAGCAAGTAGATATTTTTACCCACACAATTTTCACCTTGCCAGGAAGCTTGCACATTTGGTTTTGGTTTTGGTCTGTTTGCTTGTTTGTTTGTTTTTATGAGAATGTCCATAGGGAAATGTCATCTCCACTTAAACGTTTTCTTTATTTTGTTAGCAAATGCAAACACTTCAGTGAAGACGAACATTCTGATTGTTGTATGTTGCACAAGAAATATGAAAAATTTTTAATGAAACATATTCATTTGCAATTGGAAGGTAAAAGGGTTCCTGTCAACTATAATGTGAAAGACCAGGAGGATTTGTCCTTAAGGAAATAACACTTCCCACATCAGTTAATATTCTACATGTAAGAAAAGGAACTGGAAGAGGGTGTATGGTCACAGTTTTTCCTTCACTCATGCACACACGCCTGTTATACTTGCTTGTGTGAATGCCAAGCTATGAATTATGCCAATCCCATCAGAACAGCGGAGCTTTGAGGAGGACCCCACACCAATCAATACAACTGTGATCCTTTCCATTAAATTTGAAGAGTTTGGTACAGGAACCTTCTTAGAATGGATCTTCACATCATTGCTAACTTTGTGTATCTGCTTGTGAGGGCAGTCAGGGAGAAATTCCACTTCTGTGTAAAAGTCAGCATCTTATTTCATGATTATTCAAGAAGTAATGCATGCATAAAGTGCCTTAAAAGTATATTTAAAAAAAAAAAAAAAGTTTTCAACTACTTCCAGCTGACTGAGGAGTTGCACTGGTGCACGACTGAACCACGAGTGTGAACATACAGGACTGACAGTCAATGAGCACAGATTCAGGTATATGACAACTGCAAGAACAGGCCAGAAAACTGAAAGCCATGAGAGCATTAAAAAAACGTAACTCATTTTGTCATGATGACTGGCATTGGCCAACCCCTGAGCCAGTGCACAGGGTTGGTTCTGGTTGTACATCTATAACTTCACACTAGGGAACACTCAGTTTAATCCCCTGTTTGGCCACTGTCTTCCAGTGTACCTTGGAAAGACTCCCTGTTCCTCTTTCTGCCTCAGTTTTCTACCTGTAAAACAGACATAATAGTATCTACTTTTTCACCACTTAGAGATGAGGTGAACATACAATGCCTACAGATCGGAGAGCGTACAGTAATCTACATGTAAGCATCATGGGTAAAAGAATGGATATTGGACTGGATTCTCGCCCTCAAACTTAGTTGCCACTGCATCGGAGGAGGCTTAGGTAAAGTTGCACACTCCTCCTAATCTTTTCAGTGACTCAAGCCTGCAAGGTTCCTTCACAGCCCACTAAAGCTAATGCTGAATCCCTTTGCAAGGTTTCTACAAGACCTCTGTGTCAGCAGTTTCCTGCAGAAAGCCCAGGACATATATGCGCACACTGTTTTTACTGTTAACAGGCAGAGATACTACCATTACCTGTCACTTCAGCTGCTTGAAATACCCAACCTATCCTCCGTTCATGATATCTGCCAGATTTTCCCTAAAGTCCTTAGGGACACATTTTGCTGCCTTCATACACTTGAAGGGTGAGGGCTCAGGTTTATTTGTCTGCTTCTTCATCTGCTTTTACAACTCATATTTCATGCAACAGGCCTCTCATCATGCACCTCAGCAGCAGGCAGAGAAGAGTCAAGTGAATGAGGTGGCTTTCCCTGCACTAGAGCCAATGCACTGATGTGAGAACCTCCACATGCCACCCTGCTTGGCGACCAGTGCCGTTACCCCTCCTTGTAATGAGTTTTCCATTAGCACTGATGTGATGGCTTTGTCCCTAAAAAAACATTAGTTCTGCCCCATTAGCAAACATCATATACAACATTTCATCCTCAAATAAAAATGGCTTTGTACCCCAAAAGTGCGAATACCAGGATTATTTTCTCATTACTGAAGTATGTGGAGACCAGCCTTGATGCAGACATGCAAGTGAGAAGTAATTATTTTGCCTTTGCACACCCATTCAGAAGCACAGTGAAAAAATAAATAAATAAGAATAATCACGAACTTAAAAGCTATACAAGCAAATGTGGTTATAGCAACCAATTCCTTCAATTCTTTCCGGTAACAAAAATTCAGGATGGAGCACTCGTTGACTGTGAAATCTCAGGCTGGTCTTCAGTCTAGTTGTTGTCACCTATACGGCAAAATAAGTATAGGTGATCCTGGCAAGTACTTATAAACTCATGATAACAGAATATCCCACTGTAGTCAAAAAGAGCTCCATCACCGCTTTGCATGCTGTCAGGATTTCACTCACTGATCGTAAAGCTTGGAGCAAGAAATGCACCTCAGCACAAAGCTCCAGCTTCACAGAAAAGATGGAGAAGCAGAAGACCTTTGAAACCACAGCCACTTGGTTTTAGGCAGGTCTTCTTGGAAGAATGAAGATCATGCACAGGCTCGAACTTACCTGCATCAACAGTTCCCTCCAGGTCAGTAGATGAGTACATAAACTTCCCTTTGACTGGGACCTAGGTTGGGATGTAAGGAATTCTAGTACTTTTCAGTAAGGTTTCATATGTGCAGGAAAATTGGAGTGGAAGCAACAAGTCACCCTGGAAATTTAAGAATGAAGGGGAAATAACTATGAACTTAATCTGAGCACTGTTGAGCATGCATAACTCAAGTTCTTCTCAGTAGGACTACACCAGAGCCACAGATTTAAGGTTTCTTCATGAACACTCAGTTCATCACAGACCATAAATCTCACCACAGATCTCTGCATGCCTTCCACAGCTTCCATTTGAAAAAAATGCAGATCGGGCTATGCAAATGACTGATATTTCAAATTGCCGGAAAAAAAAAAAAAAAAAAAAGGACAACAGATCACTTGTGTTAATCTGAATTGATTGTTTTTCAAAAACTTATGTTGAAGCAAATTAACACTGAAGGCCAGGAAAGTGCACTAAAAATGCTGTGTTTCAGGTTTGAGCCTGTTAAGGACTTTTTTTTGAAAACTGAAACATGATTTGAAAAAGCATTTGAAAGTTTAAACTTTTGCATGCAAATACAAGTACTTATACTTCCCCCTCCCTCCACGAACATAAACATAATCTCCCAAACTAGCAACTGACAAAACTCATCATTTTTAAAAGGTGGCCAAGTATTATCAAACTGATATTTTGCTGATAAGTTAAAACTTAAAATACGCATCAGCTCCAGCACTTAACTTTTACCAAATTATAAGGACCGACAGCATTATAACCAGGGAAGGCTGTAACTTTAATGATTCAGAGATCTCAACACAAACAAAATTCTTCAGCTACAGCTGCAGAAAAGTCAGAATAAGGGTAATGCACACCCACCATGGGTGTTTGAGGGCTAAACCAAGCAGGGCTAACAGACAGACTCCAGTGTGGAATTTGCCTGCTTTATAGAGTAAAACATCTTCCTTGCTACAGCACTGGCACTAGGGAAAGCCATGAGAACCTGCCGACTTCAGGGAAAAGCCACATTAAGAGGGCATGCAGGAAGGCATGCCGTATATTTTAAAAAAGGCTGGTTCTCACAGGCTGGCCTGCCAATGACTCGTGTTGGAGCACAGAGCAGCAGCAGAAAGTGCCCTTCCTAAATTTCACCACCTTCTCCATTTTAACCCAGTGGAACAGAAACAATGCAATGTTCTGATTTAATTTCCTCTCACAAGGCCTCTCACCTGGATGCACCGAAGCAGTGCACAGCCTTGCTCCTGCAAGAATATTTATAGTGAGCTATGCTAGTCCAAGACATGAATTGTTTTCTTCTTCCTTCCTTTGCTTTTTTTTTTCCCTCCTGGAAGGCCTCAAGATCCATCCAGTTTTGTTCCCCACCCTATATCATTCTTCAAAACTGCTACTTTTAATTCTAAAAACAATACCCCAAAAAGGGAAGGCTAGATGTGGCCCTCTGTCTGGGCTGCACTGGATTGAATGCTTCTTCCCTCACTGCCAGGAGCTGATCCAGAACTCCTTCACTGTGTCCCCACATGACTACCACCTGAAGGAATAAAATTCTGATCTCTGCCCCTTTGAAGTCTCTCCGTTGCAGAGATGAACAAGGTCACTAACATTAAATCTGCAGTGCTCTGTATTTCCCTAGATACAGCAAGTAAAGAGTCAAATATCAGGTCTTTGAGTAGTTCAGTGAGTAATACGTGCTCTTGTTATTTACGGTCAAGCAGTCACTTGCTTTATTTATTTTACAAATGGTAGCAGCACTGTGAGGCCAAAGAACTGTGCCGTGGTCTCCAAATGGATGTAACTATGGGCATGACAGTGAGGCACTGAGACACGCATCTGGGAAGGTCACCAAGCTGTAAAACTTCAGGCTCCGACCCAATGGGTGCTGCTCTTTCACTTGAGCCATTGCAGGGACTTGCCACTCATCAAGCAGATTCAATGACATCCTCTTCAGTTAAGCAACGGACTTAGCAGGCTAAAAACTTTTTGGTCCCTGATTGCCCTTGTTCTTCTAGACAGAAGTTAATATGCATTTGTGAGATAGCTCTGAAGTCTCTAGTGGTGTACAGGACACTAGAACAGAGTTGTAGTTTCTTTAAAGTACCATGAACACTTACAGAAAAGGGAGAACAAGCAAATAAACAAATAAATGTTTGAATAATACCAGAAACAAAGATAGGAAAAGAGGCCCTTGGGTGGAGGAGGGAGAGAGCTGCCTGATAGCACTGAAATGTAATAAGGAGCAAACAATCTAAAATTGAAAAATGCGTTCCAATTACTTTTTATGCTTAAAGCAGTTAAATATTATTGCAGTTTACATGAGAGTTAAAGCAGTAACTGTAAAAATCAAAAGCGTAGGGTTGCAGGAAAGCTGCTGTCCTTTGGCCTAGCTTGTAATAGGGACTTTGTAAGTAAGTCTGAAGGAATCCCAAGTTACTGGATGTGAATGATAGACCCACTGCTGTCTTGTGCGTTGCTGGCTATGGAAACTGGTTTTCTTGCACTAGACTAACTCAATGGGCTGCAAAACCTCAGGTGAACAGGTCTGACCTGATTTAGGTATTTTTTGTAATGCAGTATACTTGTATAAAGACAAGGAAAATCTACTGAGTTTAGAGCTTAGCACGCAATTGTTTCATTATTGCAGACATTGCATATTTCACATACAGTAGTATGCTAAGGAGTTAATATGTATTAGTTTAACATATACCTAAATGTCTTGAGGAATCAGAAGCAATTTTCACACAGGTAATAGACTCAAATGGATCTGGATGCTCTGGCTAACCTATTACTCAATTCTTCTGAAACGGGAAAAATGGCAAACAGCTCCTTGAGGTGTAGTAATAGTTGTCTGGAAAAGGAAGGCACTATGAAAGAGAAATCTCAGAGCAACAGAGAAAGAAACATACAAAGCAACGTACTGCAAATTAGAAGCCCAGACCTCACTCCTGACTTTGCTGCTTCCATACTGTAAGACTACTGGCAAGTCATTTCACTTGTCTCCTTTCCTACTCTCTTGTCTAACTTGTCAAATGAAACTGCTAGCAACTTAGCCCAGAGGTTGGTTGTAGGATCTAATGCTCTTAGTGGCTGGTTCTGGCAGAGGGTCTTAGTGTCTAATGCTCCGTTAGTAAAGACAGTAACAAAAAATAAGAAAAAGTGTTTTATAAGAGACAGTGGGAATTAGATGCGCAAGTATAGAAAGAGAACATTCAGAAGTATCATCTCAAAACTATGAAGAAAATATCCTAATTACTTCAATGTTGTGAACTAATAAGAGTAAGGTATAGGAGCAAAGAAATCCAGACAGAGTTTAACTGCACCCTCCTACAAAGAAACCAAGAAAACAAGTTGGTCCTTTCCTTGACTTCTACAAACTCCTGTTGAGTTCTCAAGAAACTGGAAGTGTTCCTAAAAGAGGCTGAGGTGGGAATAATAACTCCCAAAAAGTGTGGTTCTTGAAGAGTGGCTGTCCTGCACTGATCCTGTGGCTCTGTTCCCAATCCAAAGTGGATATTCTGCAGCTTCAGTTCAAATGAAATGCCTCCTTCCTTCAGTGCTTGCACATAAATTGCTATTAATGTTACCATGTTATATAAGTGCATTGAGGAGGAAAATAGGCCCACTAATGCACTGTCCTTCTCCAGCGTTTTTTAACCTGGAGGATGCCACGCTATTCCATGGACTGTGGGTGGGCACAAGCCACAGTAAAAAGCAGCAGAGGTGGGACAGGCTCCATAAGGCTGCATCTGCCTCACCCTTTCTTCCCCAATCTGTGTGCAAAGCTTAATGCAGATAAAGCATATGCTCCCGGAGTTGCCTCATGGCCTTCCTTCCCTGCTCACATGACAACTGTCACTTGTAGTCAGCCAGGGTAGCAGCTCAAAGGGATTCAGGGCCTGCAGGCTCAGGCTGTGGCTGGCTAGTCCGAGCTTCCTTTTTATTATTTGAATACATTTAAAACATCCATGGAAGCACGCGCCCACCTCAGCTCAGAAAAGCTCAGTTGCCGGCTCAGTGGCCAGCTCAGTTCCACGGGCAGCAAGTAGCATCCACCCCGGGCAGGAGAAAGAGAGAAAATGTTAATCAAGGACCAAACTCAGGGCCCCCCAGTGTAACCGAGCTCCATGGCAGGCTGCAAAGAAAGAGAACAGAACAAATTCTGATTAGTATTATTTATATCAACACTATTTTTCCTGTTATTATGAAACAACAAAAAACAAAACTAATTTTTTCCCCGCACACTTTTGACAGAGCATAGACACGTGACTACCTATGTTTTTTATGTTGTGCCACAGGGGCACGTGGCTGGGAGGGATACTCTGCCATCAGTTCAGCACAAAACAGGCAAACCCAAACAAACTCAAACAAATGCCACGAACACACAACTTAGAAGCACAGGAGTACCTGTGAATAGTCCACACGGTTGGGTCTGGGCATCATCAATACCAGTTACACAGAACTGATGGGAAAGGGATATCTGATGATACAAGCTTCTGCAGAAAAATCTAGAAATGCAACTTGTGTCCAGTTATAAAACAATCAGCAAGCAATTTTAAAAATTTCAGCACTCATTACTCAAAAAATTCCTCACAGACTCCGGCTTGCAACTTATAACTCTCAGTAGTAGTGACTGACTAAAGCCAGAAATATCTCCAAGTAGGCATGCAAAGGGATTAATTTGCTTAAAATCATATACAGAGAAAGGGAAATTCAGAAATATTTACTATCCTCTCTCTCTACCTCTCATGACCTCAGTGTTTGCACATCTTGGATTGATAGCCCAAGAAAATACATTCCTCTCTTTCACTATGGACACAATAAATCAAAGGCAGTGGAAACTCAAGCATTTTATTTTTTTACCATATCAGTGTACCTTATCTTACTCATCTCTCTTAAAGGGTGATAAAATACTTCTGCTTCTACAGGCCTAATAGGTGCTGCCTTGCAACTCATTAAGCCATTTGTAACTGCACAAAGTGGACATGAAACACGATTGTTCTAATTAGTAGCGCTGTATATCCATTTCATACAGCTGTAAACAACTACATTACATGCAAGGTGTCCCTATCATGACCTCTTTTCTGAAATGGCCAATAAAGGCATGAAATGTAACGAGTCCTGTTAACAAGAAATTGGAGCATCCTTTAAAATGGACTTCAGGTATATCATCAAGCATCTACATCACTTATATTGCTCAGTAATTACCTGCTTTGGCAGGATTTTAGCAATGAAGAGGTATAAGAGGCTCCATAGTGTACTGTTATTAATAGAAGTAAAAGAATGCAAGAAATAAGGAACTAATACTGAAAAGTAAAAAAACTATACTATTTAAGTTTTAGCTGTCTGGCTTACACTTCTTACTCTTGTTGGTAACTGTTCATGCATACTGAAAAGACACTGCTTACTTCCAACTGCAAATCACTTCTCAATCTACAAAGGAGAAAACTCTGCCTAAAAATTAGCTCAGCCTTTTCAAACTTGACTAACAAAACTTGTGTGCCTTCACTTGCCAGTGTCCAGAACTGTGACACCTGACACGCACCTGACTTGATGGGCAGTCGGCTCTGCTTTCTTAGCACTTAACATGAAAAAGTGATGTAGAAGGCATTAATTGCAGAATATATTTACCCTGTTACTCTTTATTATTATTATTATTATTAATGTTGTGACAAACCCACTCTTGCTTACAACAGGAAGACACTGGGGCATTTAGAACACTTTTCTCTCATCTTAACAAAAAAATGTATGGGCTAATTTAAAATGACTTCTCAGAAACATGGATACAATTTAATTTTCTAAAATCAGTTTGTACTTTATGCCACCATTTTATCAGACAGAAGAAATATTGCTTCACAGTTATTTAACATAATTCTGCCCTGAAGAAAAATGGAGTGAAAAATGAAAGGAGAGCAGGCAAGCAATGGGAAAATGCCAAAATTAACCACACCGGAACGGAAAAGAACGGAGAACATATGGAATAACATCCATATACAATCCTCTGCAACATCCTTGGAGTGTTGGGTATGTAAAGCCACTGTGAAGCACAAATGTTGCTCTTTTATTGGAAAAAATGAGTGCATTTCAGTTTCCAGTGCAATTATTACCATTATTATTTCTCCCCCCCTCTTCCATTTTTTCAATACGCCAAGTGCTGACTGGAAGTCAAGAGTCCCACCTGGAGACTGTGCCACACAAAAATTAGTGCTTCTCAACCGCAAGAATAAATACCACGTGTTTTCTCCTTAAAAAAAAAACCCACACAGGTCTCTCACTTTGTACGTTCAGACCCTTGCGAACATCAATACCTCGGGTCAGCGTACACGGTATGTTTTCGTATTGCGCTTGATTCCTGCAGAAGAAGGGGGGTTTCCAAAGAGATAGAAGTTAAGACTACATTTCCACAAGGCTTTTACAAAAGGCACCCAAAGGCTGACGGCCTCGCAGTGCCGCGTTGTCCGTGTCACCCCGCGAAGCCACACGGGCTCCCAGCCGCAGCCCGCAGCCCCGCGGCTGCCGAGGCGTGCGGGGCAGGGACGGGGCAGGGACCGGGCAGGGACCGGAGCGCGGCGCGGAGCCCAGCATCACACTTTATTAGTTCTGCCGAGTTAAATGCTCGCTGTCTAAACGCTCGCTGTCCCTACGGAAAGGGGTGGGCAGGAATGCCGTGCTGCCGATGCTGGGCCGGCGAGGGCCTCTCGTTCAGGCGACAATTCCCGAGGGCAGCGGGCACCACCCGGGCTCCGCCGCTGCCCGAGCCCCCCCGGCAGGGGGAGGAATCCTGGAGGTCAGGAATGGGAGAGAAGTTCCGCACGGCAACGCCGCTGCAACAGGAGTCGCTTCGGTTTTAACACGTAAACCGAGAGCCGACTGGAATTCCACCCGCGGTGTTTCTGTGCGAGTGTTTACTCGGCGAGCAGGGACCTGGTGCGGATGCGCCGCTGCCTGCCACCAACTTCTTTACCGCGTTTCGGCCTCTGAATGAAACCCACCGGGCTCCGCCGAGCCGAGCCCCCGGGGCCCCGCACCGCACCGGTACCGGCACCCCAGCACGACTTTTCCTCTCGCAGCCCTTCCCCGGGCGGCCAACGCACAGCGCCCCGCGGGGCGAGCATTGTGCGAGTCTGTGTGTGTGCGCGCGGGGAGTGCGTGCGCGCCGGCGGCTGCCCCGCAGGGTGTAACGAGGCTCGCGATTGGCCGCCGCGCCCGCCCGTCACCGCGGCAGCCAATGGGCGGCCGTCTTACATCCGCGGGGACTGTTGTGGCGCTGCCCCCGGGTTGCATGGCTCTGCGCGGAGCCGCGTTCCGCGGGCGCCCGGGCGGAGGGGCTGCGCCGCGCTGCCCGCACGCCCGCCGAGGTGAGTGCGTCCCGCTCGCCGGGGGCGCGGCAGGCAGGGACAGACAGAGAGAGAGAGAGAAAGAGACACAGAGAGAGAGAAAGAGAGCGACCGGGGTGCCCTCGCCCCGCACTTTCCCCTGGGCGCCCCGGCAGCGGCTCCCGGGGGTCCCCGCGCGGCGGCGGGGAGGGAGCGCGGAGCTTCGCTCGCCGTAACGCGGCGGTTCCGCCGCAGCTCCCAGTCACTTTTCCTCCCGTCTTCGTTCGAAAGTTTGGGCAGGGGAGGAACGGGTGGGTCGGTGCCGCCAGCCCCGCTCCTGCTCGGCCGGGAGAGGGTTGAACGAGGGGTGTTTTTACTATGGAGGTGGAGGAAAATAGAGGGGGAGTGATGTGAATTGCGATGCAGCGCAGTGCATGTAAAAAAACCCACCACAAATAAGCGAGGGAAGCAGGCGGCAGGGCTAGGCCAGCCGGTGCCAGGCTGCGCTGGAAACCAGGCACCTCTCTCCGACCCACAGAGAAGCGAGAGGAGCAGCGGCGGAGGGAGGAAGGGGAAGGAGGGCGAGGAGGAGCGATGGCCACCGGCCGCCACTCGGTGTGTGCCTCCGTTCAGAGGGAGGGGGACGCACACACACACGGCTTGACAGGGAAATCGCGGCAGGCAGAAACGAAACTTCATTGCCGGGGAAAGAGAGCGCGCGGATCGGGATCGGCTGCCGCCGGCCTCGAAAAGAGAAGGCGGGGGGGGGGGGCGCTCCGCGCCGCCGCCACCGGGAGAATGGTGGGGGGGAGGTGGTAGTGGTGTATCCAACCGGAGAGGGAGTCGATCCGGGGCGGAGTGGGGGTGTGTGTGGAAACAAACACCCCGCCGCCGACCCCGACAACAACAGCGGCCAGGCTCGGCCGGAGAGTTGCGCTTTCCGGTAGTCCTCGGCGACTGCGCCCGGGGCGGCGGCGGGGGGCGAGTGGGGGGCGGCCCTACCGGGGGATGCGCCGGTGTCGGTAAGTTTAAGGTGGAGAAAGGGAAGGAGGGAGAGAGATAGGCAGGCAGGCAGGCCTTGGCTCGCGCGAAGTGTCGTGTGTGTCGTCCCCCCCGTTTGTTTGTTTTGTGGTTTTGGGTTTTTTTTGAAGGTAAGTTGTGACACGGGGTGGTCGCGATGACAGAAAACTTGGTGGGGGTGGCGCGGGGGAGGGGGCGCCGGGATTCGCCGGGAGCCGGGTGGGCGCTCGGCTCTTATTTTGCTGCTGCTGCGAGATCGGGTCGCTGGTAAATTACAGAGAGCAGCCCTCCTCCTCCCCTCCCTCCTCCCTCCCTCCCCGCCAGCCGCTTCGCTCTTCCTCCTCTCGGGTTTATTTGCAATGTATGAAACTTGCAGGGCTGCGGGGAGAGCTCAGCCGGGGTGGGTTCGCGAGAAGGAGGAGGAAGGGCTGGAGGCAGGGGAGAAAGGCAGCGCTGGAGGCAGCGGGGGAAGGAAGGGGATCGCGTTAATCCCGGCCGGCAGGTTCGCGTTGATCGAAACATCGGCGGGCACCCGAACGAGGAAGGTAAAAAACAAAACAAAAAAAACCCCACGAAGCGATGCGGGGCGAGAGGCACCGGCAGGCGCTGCCCGCCCCCTCCCTGCCTTCGCCTGCCTTGCCTCCTCCCTCCCTCGCTGCCTCCCTCCCCGCCGGGGCGGGGAAGGACCGTGCCCGGGTCTCCCCCGCTCGCCCAGCCGGGGGCTTGGAGCCGGGCGGGGTCGCTGCTTTCGCATTCCCGGGGCTGGCGGAAAGGGGGGGTAGGGGGGGGCGCGGATAAAAGTTTATTTTCCCGAAGGTGAGTGATGGGCGGGGAGGGCCGGCGGTGGTCAGCGGGGCCTGGGGCGCCGAAACCATTGCCTGTCCTGCCGGGGACACGTCCGAGAGGCTCCTTCTCGGTGCAGAAGGGAAGAGAAGGGGGTGCCGGGCTCCATGTGCCGGCGGCGGCGGCACCTCCTCCTCCTCCTCCTTCTCGTCCCCGGTGGCAGCGGGATCATCGCCCGGGCCCGCGGGGAGGAGGAGGGGAGCAGCGGGGAGGTGTTGGCTGCCTGGGCACAGCCCGCCGGGAGCCCCCGCGCCCCTTCCCCGCCCCCCGGGGGTGCCGGGCACACTTTTCCCCCGGGAGGGTGAGATTTATGCGCTGCATTATTGCTCCTCTCCTCCCCCCTCAAAGCAAGATGGACTCTCTTCTCTCTCTCTCTCTCTCTCTCGCTCCCTCACTCACTCACACTCTCTCTCTCTCTTTTCCTCTCCCCGTCTCCCTGTGTCTTGTCAGCCTGCAAAGATCGACATTTTGTAACTAAGATGCAAACTTGATGGTGACCGGGAGGAGGGAAGGGGACGGGGGGGGGTGGAACCGTGGGTCACGGCGGTGTTGTCTCCATATTTAATACCTTTCCCTGCCACCCCACCCCGGATTCCGGTGGCCTCGGCACGGGCAGGGGCTCGGGGGGAGCGGGCATTACCTGACACGGGGCTGCAGCCTTGCAGCCGCCCCTCTGCACGCCTGGCTCCGTGTCTGTCTCTTCCCCCGGGTGGATCTCCTACCTGCAGGCTGACCGGCTTCTTTCTCCCTGTTTTTGGCGTTGTTTGGGCTTATCCACGCGCGGGGATTGATCGCTGGCTTGTGTGAGTTCCCGGGGGTTATTGTGAACTGTGCCTCCTTGCAGATGGTGGTCAACTTTCCGCCTTTTATTTTGATCGTGCGTGCTTGTTTCTCTCTGTCGGTGGATGTAAATAATTACGTGATGCATCGCTGTGTGTACGTATATCTTGTCTCTCTGTGCGCATAAACGTGCATCCGCGTGTGCGAGAGATACCAAAGAAAAATAACCCACCCTGCTGATGCACACGCGGAGGATTTGGTCCATTTGCCCGGTCCCCATGCCCCTAAAAGACACGGGTGCATCTTTTGTTCGCTTCTTACAGTTTCCTGCGACTGTCATCTTGTTTTAATGACAACTTACCTCGGGTGGGAGTGAGGAGGAAGCAAGTTTGGAGTTTGGGGATCTCTCCTCTTGTTGGCGGTGTGGTGAGTTGCAATATTGTAAAATCATGGTGTGCTGATGATGTGCCTTTATTTGATACTTCATAGGTCACTATCACATGACAAAGGCTTTGAGACAGCTTCATCTTCGTCTGTCTGTAATTTCCATTTGCCTTCCTGGGTAAGTATGTAAACTGTACACATAGGAAAAAGAACTTGGTCATTGTTGATAAGATAGAGTTCCTCATGCTGCCACTTTTTACATGGAAGATGCCTGTTAAGGTTTTAGTGGCTCAGAAAACATGTCTTCTCTGAGTACTCATAGCAACTGCTACGTTACAAAGTTTTTATGTAGGGGTGGGTCTGAATAACCTGAGAATTAAAAGGCTGTGTGTGTTTAGATCTCTCTTCACTTCTTTTTTTCTTGTTGTGGTTTTTTTTTTTCCTTAAACCTTGTTTTGTAAAGATAATCAACTGAGTGACTTGGGGCAAAAGTTTAAAGCCAAAGTGACATTAGAATATGCAAAGTGCAACACATAGACTGAAAACTTAATGTAAAGCCGTCTTAAAATTCAGTGGTAGGAAAAATCTGAAAATATAAACAGAATAGGTAATTGGAAATCTCTGGAGGTCAGGAATCACTGAGAAGTTTAGCAGAACTGTAACGCTGCTGCAACAGGAGTTGGTTCAGTTTTAACATGTAAACTGAGAGCGAATTAGAATTCCATCCATGGTCTTTCTGTATTAGTGTTTTTTCTTTTGCTGTTGATTAATGCAGGTACTTAGCAATTTGAAAGATGAATTTTAGTGACTACTTTACTAGTACTGGTAAGTTTTGAGATATACAACCTTTTTTTTTTATCTGTACGTTTCAAAAAGTTTCAGCACCTTTTGAGGGGTTTGACATCTTTTAAGGTGGAGCAGAAGCTATAGTTTAAAGAAGAGATTCTAAATTTGTTGGGCCACATTCACAGGTGACATAAAGCAAGTGATATTTGAAGTGCTTCTCGTACAGTTGCCGAGGGTGGTACTGAACTGTGTTTGGCCCAGAACGGGGAAGTGGGAGGTAATTTTTTTTTTATGGTACTATTGTGTACATAATTAAAAACAAGAGAAGACGTGTATTTTGGGTAGGCTTAGTACTCATAAATGCGAATGATTAATAACATACTCTTGGCCTTTTCCAGGCAGTGTATAGGAGACATAGGATAAGTGATGGCCCTAAACACGCTGACTGGAAGAAGGCTGTTGGGAGCAGCTGTTCTGGTGTGAAATTTTCTTCATAAAACCAGTCTTAAGGCTGGGACAACCATTGTGGGGAGACGTTTTGAAGGAAGGATTCTGCCTCTTCCCCAGTTCCTGTAGAATTATGCCCACATTTCATTTTTTCCAATTTTATGGGCAGTGAGGTTGCTGTATGTACATCTGAGAGTATGAACACAGAATTAAATTACTGAAATTCTTTATGACAGATTAGTTGGATAGAAGAATATTGCTTTCAGTTTTATGGCGTTACTAACAAGGATCATGTTCTGTGAAGAGTAATTGGTGCAACAATTTTTACAAAGTAAAAACACATTGAGATATTCAAAAACTGGCAGACAGGCTTCAAACTTGTTCAGAGCTGAATACAAATGCACTGATTTCTGAACTTAATTTTCTGTGTTTTCAGATAAGAGTCAGATTAGTGCCAAGGACTTTTTCTTTATTTGGAGTTACAGTAAAAGGTACTGAACAAGACTAGCTCAGGCACCTTGCTTCAGGTAGTATCTTCAGCCATTATCTGGTTTTAGTTTTGTGTGATGAAGTCTTTTGGAT
Organism: Cuculus canorus; assembly: GCF_017976375.1. NCBI lineage: Eukaryota > Metazoa > Chordata > Aves > Cuculiformes > Cuculidae > Cuculus > Cuculus canorus. Next base: position 115,388,430 of record NC_071401.1, on the reverse strand, counting down.
ATACATCGAAGTTTGGTCCTAGAGATGAACTGGTGATCATAATCTCCCCACAACTTTTAAGAACAATGGACCTTGTTTTTATGCATACTGCTAAACACAGTTCTTACCCGATGTTGAACTGGCTTGAACAAATTACAAAGAAAAGAAGGGCAGAGTTCCTTTTTGAAAAGAAAGGCACAATAGAAGTTTCAGAGGAAGCAGAGAAATACATTTCCTCATAGCTTAAAAAAGGGTAATATAAATAATGCGCCTAGTTAAGGGAAAAATAGCAATTTCACTAGACTTGTCCATAACTAGAAACTTCCATTTACTTTAGGAAGCTTTTGTTTTGGTAAAAGCCAAGATTTCTTTTATTATAGAGTTCTCAATAAAGTAATCATTTATGAATGGAGTTTAGTAATTCAGTCTTCATGTACAGGAGAGACACCTGGATGCTGCAAGCTAAAAGGAGGTGAGCCACTTAAAAAGGGATCTTGTGAATGCTTCATAAATTGGCCCATAGTCTCAAAAGTTTGTTGGCACAGCAAGTTGATAAAGCATTTCAAGCAGACACATAACTTAGCAGAAATGTAACTGGTTTCTGTGTTGAGGTAAACTCGAAATATTTAAGAAACTTGCCATTGATGCTTTTGAGTATTTTGGGGACTGCTTGCCGTAAACCCGTCTCCTGCAAAACTTCCATTGGTTTCAGCAGGAGATTTGTTTAGGAAAGGAGTGTAGGAGTGATGGTGAGAGGAATTTGTCTGTGTTTATTTTCCCATTCAAGGAAGGAATCCTTTCTCTTTTGTAGCACTTGTGTGAATAATTAAAGATATTAAATGTCAATTTTCCGCACAAAATATCAGGGCTAATAGTGCAGTTATTTTATAGCTAACGTTTTTCCTTTTCATCCAGAATGATCTTAATACATTTTGTTCATAAATCAGTGGTTCCATAGCTTGCGATCCTGTAAGTACGTGAGTATCTTTAAGCAGATGGCAAGTCTTGTTAAATTCACTGATACGATTACTTGCATTTGGAGCTTCAAGTTATTCCATGTTGCTGCTGCTTGTAGTCTGCAGGCTGAGGATGTGCAACATCGCTGAAGGTCTGTCAACATGACGTTAGGCAAGGCAGTCTTTTAGCATAGAGCTGGTATCAGAGTGGCATGAAGAAAGGAAATTTTTACCAAATGAGCTGGGGAGAGTTATTCTTCCACTGTGCGTAGCATTTGGGAAGGTGCAGGTGAGGTAGGTGAGACCCGCGGCATGCAAGCCTCTGCTGTTGTGTGGAAGCTGTAAATGTACGTGCGGTGAAATGTGGGCAGCTGGAAGGTGAAACGGCCTCTCTTTTGATGGTATGTGGTGCTTGCAGTGTTCAGGCTTCCTTGTTTATATGAAGGTGGCTCCTTGGTGGAGGAAGGTCTTATAAATTACAGTTGGAACCAAAATGAAACTGATTTTAATTTCTGAGTGTGGCACAGGCCATTTCTGTGAGTTGTGGTGATTGATGCAGTTAAAACCAGAGGCTGCTTTCCAGGTTTTGGACCCAAGTTGGACTTGCAGTGCCCTTCCATGGGTGTGCACTCCTGCAGCTGCCAGTGGAGTCAGTGGTACTGCTGTGGCCCACTGGAGGTTTCCAGGGTCAGAGTTCACTCTTGGAAGCACAGCCCTATGTCTCTGCCACCTGCAAATGGAAACTAAGGATACTTCCCTGTTTAATTAATTAATATGGTGCTTATATCTTGGGACAGTTTTCCTAAGGCATTTAAGTTGGTTTTAATGCAGCATAGATACTATTTTACTTAATGATTTATGATTTCTGTGTTGCATAGGAATCTGTAAAGCTGGATTGGAATAAGAGTCATATGTATTTAAAAATATTCTTGAGAAGAAAGTCAAAAAGTCACTTTCCGACTTCTGTAGTATTAACTTTATTTTCCTTCTACCATGTTCCCCCCCCCCCGTTCCTGGAGTGTCACTGTCAGAAGCTTTTTCTTTCTGATCTATGTCAAAAATATTATTAGGACTTACTTCCTTTTTATTTTTATTTTTTTTTTTAACATCAGCAATGATACAGTGTTTCTGTCTCAGAGCACTGTGATGAGCCTGATACTAGTGGATGTGTGAATTTCACAAAGGGCTCCTAAGGGCTGTCACCCTTCTTGACAGTTTCGGAAAGGGTAAGCACCAGAGCCAGCATAAGGACTGCTCTCACTTCAAGAATGGCTTGATGGACTGCTGTCAGATTGCATTGTGTGGAAAAGAAAGAAAAAAATAAATCACACATTAGTCTCTCAATAATAATGATATTATTAACTGGCAGTTTTAGGCATCACCTTATTCTTGTGCTTATGTCCTGTCTGGTGAAGTGAAAAAGCCATACTCTAACCACATACCTCAAAACAAGTAACAATCATTTTTATCCCTGCTTAAGACATCTTAGATACAAAGCAGGGAAGGAGCATAGGCTTTCGTTCACCTAGCATGTAAGTATTAGCAGGGAGTGGAATAAAATCTTCATCTGACTTGTTAGTTTTGTGTCCTTTCCCTTGGCATGTACTACCGCTCGGAAGCTTTTCTGGTAAATACCTGTCTTGACATGAGTCATCTCACTGAATTCTGTGCCAGGTGGGCATCTTTTGCTAATACTCAACTTCCATTCCTAAAGCTACTTCAGAGCAAATAAACAAACAAAAAAAAACCCCACAACAACTTCAGAACACTGTGAAGTTAACTACTAACTTCCAATTCAGTTATGTTTATTGACAGGAGATTCTAAAAGGGGGAAAGCTTACTTAAGAGTTTTTGCCACTAAATGTGGTGTTTAAGCTGCTGTGTGTATTATTTATTATATTGAATTATTTATTTAGTACTAACTCCTTGTATTAACTTTAAGAAGTAAGAGATTGGTTTTCATAGCAAAGTTTTCAAAATGTGCATTGATCTGCAATAGTTCTTTACTATTTCATTTTTTTCATATTCATAATCTCATATGAATTCATAACTAACTTTCCTCATAAAAGTGGAATCAACAGAAACACGTAACTTTGACACTCTTAACAGTGTTGTAATTAATAGGTAACGTACTAATTTGAACTTTTTATTTGTAAACCTGGTAAACAAGTTTCATCCTTTACAATTTTCAGATTTGCTGATTACCAGTGTTTTGTTACTGAGAATATAAGTTGGGTTTGATTTTATAACAGGAGCTGTATTTGAGGAGAAGAGTGTACTTTACTTAATGCCTGAGCACAGACCTAATTGTAATATTATCACAATAGCAGCATTTTATTATTTTTAGTATTTCTAAATTTGATTCCATAAAAAGTGGATCAACACAGAGGAAAAGTGTGGCTTTGACACTTTCCAGTGTTCACGCTTTTTCCTTTATAGCACACAAATGCATAATGGAATAGCAAGTCCTTATGAGCATGGACAATTCAGCATGTGAAAATAAACTAGCTTCAGGCATATCCGAGTACAAAGAAAGCTAGTACAACAAATTTTCAATTCTTAGCAAGGGGAAGGAAAGTTAACAGGATTTCATGAGACTACACTAAGAAAATCAGTTGCTTAGGAAGCATGGAATATTTATTGTCAGAAGTCTTCCACGTGGGTGTTCCAATATAAGAGATTTTATAAAATGTACCAATCGCTGAAAGTAAGAAACAGCGTTTTATTGACCCTTCATGTCGCAGTGAGTCTCATTCAGCGAAGATAAAAATAATTCAGTGGACTTGCACAATATGGGATCTATGGAACTTAATTCAAGTAGAAGCTCTCTTGACAAAAAGTTAAAGAGTCCTGTCTACACCTTCCCTTGCCGAGTGGAGGTGGGAAGCCACATCTTCCTTCTGCCTGTTTGGTGTTGTTTGTTTGTTTGGTGGTTTTTAAATTATTTTTTCTTTCTGAAAGGCAACATATATGTAGCAAATTGTTGAGGAGTCTGCTTTGAGACCTTATGGAACCACACTAAGTGCACACTGGGCTGTGGGGCTACTCTCTTCTTAAGTAGGTGTAGCAAGAAGATTTTTGTCATCCATGCTCTCAGCAGGGGCTTCTGAAACCCAGAGTAGCCTATGTCAGGGTCAGGAACATGTTGGTTCCTGCTCCTTGGTACTGTTGATGAGAGCTGAACTGGCCCATGGCACAGTTTAAGTGAGGAAAGCTTAAACCTGCTTCTGGGCCTCTGGTGGGCTGGGTCATGGATTGATGACTATTGGCTTTGAACCAATACCTTTCAGCTCTTTCCCCAGTATACTTTTTCTGCCAGCTACGTAAGGACTTCTAAACATATACCTTGTCAGAAGTTTTTTTTTTTCTTTTTTTTTGTTTCTTGTTTGTACTCATGTTCTGCACAATCCGGAGTTATCCAGCAAGGGGAGTGGGAAGGGCATGTTGCACAGTAGCAGTTAGGATTATGTCTCTTGCTGTAGAACAGTAAGTCTTCACTCTTCAATCTGTGTTCTTTTATGAAGCAAATAATCCTAGGGTTTTGTTTAAGTATGTGAGAGAATGCATTATTTTGTGATTGTCAAAGCAATATTTGAGAAGAAGACGTCACGAGAGATTTGGAGATGAGACTGAATAAAGCAAACTTCGGGAGAGAATGGGAGGAGTGAGGGAGAACTTGATTTCTTATCTTAGTTCAGCCTCTTCAGTGTGAAGTAACTCCACAAAGGTCAGTGGAACTAAAATGTTGTAATGTTCTACATTAAAATCTGCCTGTGAAATTTGAGAGGAAGTTGTTCTTACTATGATTTTTTTCGCTAGGTGAATGAAAAAGGCATTTTTGTGGTTGGCCAGGTTTGATGTGCTTTCTACAAGTAGTTTTTGAGCCATGCCATGCATACAGTGATGTACAGTTAGCAACATCCTGCTAATTTCTTGGGATTTTTTTTCTCTTATGGGATGAAGTACGGGAACACAAATGTCTCTTGTCCTAACTACTGAAGAGCTCAATCCCACAGTTACAACTGTGCAAGTGGATTCCTGAACAAAAAGTCAGAACCAGAGTTGCATCAGCAATGTGCACCCTTTCAGAAATCTGCTGCCTAAAGTTGCTGGTGGCCTGTAGTTCCTCAGGAAAGCTGCAGATTTCGCATTATTCTAAAATTATTGATGGCAGATAGTCCTGCCAGGGTCATGCACCCATTGTACTCAGTGATCAGTGCACAGGTTATAGGCAGTCCCTGGCTTGATGATGAGCAGTGGAGGAAAGGGTTAGGAATAGAGATGTTGTTGAAATATGCAGAGTTCCCATAAATGAGAGGAGGGTGGAAGAGCATGAAATGCGAGAATGCCATTTGGTAGATCATACATCTTTTGGCACGTATGGTATTTTGTTCCAAGTGTGTTTGCTTCCCAAGTTGGCTGTATGGCTAAGCAAAGAAAGCGTTCTGATGTACTGCAAACCAGTGGTTGGAGAAGATAGATTTGAAAAAAATTAGCATTGTTATCTCCACTTCATTGGTAAGTCTGGCTTCAGATGTTCTTTTGCTTTGCAAAAAGTTTCTTTATACCCAGATTTCACATTGAATAGTACAAACTTCTGCTTGGCTCAATTCTAATCAATGAGTGCTCCATGCCACACACTTCTGAGTTTCAGGGTATACCTCTTGTTTGAAGATGTCTGGAATATTTTTTCATATTTAAATAAAGTGTCTTTATTTGTATTTCTTCTCTCTAATTTGTTTGAGATACACTTTCATACATTGTGTTAAACATCAGTCATCAAGTGCTTGTAATATATTTTGAAACAAGTATGTAAAATTGCAGCATGATCCAGCACTGATTAGAGCTACGGCATACCAATTAATAAGAAATAAAAATAGCATCGTTAATTTCCAGCTGCTTTTGGAGAAACAGAGGTGTTTATAGGGGGAAACTTGTGTCTGCAAAGTGAAGAATGATAAAACTGGTAGCAAATATATTAATGCAAATAATTATTCACAATTTACTTGCTCTGTTTTACTGATTAAAAATGAGTTCTCATGCTGAAAGACTAAGCAGAAGCTCTGTGCCATTCTTTGAAAAATGTTGGACTAAATAAAGAGCACAAGTGTCAGAACTAGAGCAAGAGGAGGAAGTTTTAATTTTTATTTCTTTGTATAGAAAACCTTAAATAAGGGAAGTAAGTTATGGATAGCTAAGTGTAACGATTTGTTGAATATGTCCATTTCCGATTAATATGAGAGAATCCCCTACATGTGTCTGAGGGGAAAATTGTCTTTTAAGTGTTTCCTTTGGTAGTGAATCAGTATTTTCCTTGCGTCTCATGTATGTACTTAACTGTCTCTCCTCAGCATTATGTACCAAAGCAGCAGAAAGTAATTAGTCTATGGTTAGAAGTGATCCCGGCTAAATCTTATGTGGTGGGGGCCCTTGCCAGAGTCTGGGCTGTCACTGTCCTTGGGAGGAAACTGTTGAAGGGATCCGGATGCTCAGTTGCAGGTGTTGGAAATCTGATGTAGTCAGATTTCAGATCTCTACTCAGTTCACTTTTAGTCAAGACTGGCTGTTCAGATGGAAGCTCCAGACAAAGCTTTGGGCCTGCATGCCTGCAAAGTCTTCCTGGTTTTTCATCAGCAAAGGAAGATCCTGCCCTTCTGAGAGACATGCCTAGAGGAAACAGATTATTTATTTATATAGTGAAGTGGACTCTCGAGGATGTCCCTGTCAAGCTTTCTGTTTCGTTATGCTGTCTTGCAATGGGGCCAAAGCGAGTGAAAGGATAAAGGAGTGCAGGAGGGAAGCACCTGAGAAAACTGACCAGATTCTGTGTTTTGTCTAAGAATTGTCCTGCTGGTTTCTGTGCCACGGATGTTCTAGTTTCTGTGTGCAGTCTTGCTTTCCTGGATGGACCCATAGGGCTGCATTTGAAGTTTGCTGTGATGCTTCATTTAGAGACGGAAAGAGAGAAATGAAAATGAGAGGTGAGGCAGTCGTCACAGACATCCCCGTGCAATTGGTTGCAGGAGAGAAAAGCACCATGCAGGTCTTCCAGTGAGGACAGTACATGTTCTTATCCAAGGATCCTAGAGGAAAAAATGTTTTTGAGTGGGGGATGGTGTTTTGTGGAGCGCTAACAGGCTTTGCAGAGATTGAGCCCGGCTGAAGAGAGAGAGTGGGGGCAGGCACAGTGAAAGCAGGGAGGGGTTTATATACCTCGTATTCCTGGTCCTTGTGAATCTCTCTGTACCTAATGCCTCTCAAGGCTTTACGTGTCTGCTGCCTTGAAATTGCAGTTATACCTACTGAGTTGATTTAAATAATTATTTTGGTCAATAAACACTTGGTTTAAATCGGTGATTTTAATCTCATTTTGCTTTGGTATTTTTGTATTTGCTTTCTCAGAAGCAATCTCTGTTGGTAGACGACTGTTAAAATGTGTTGCTAAATATAACTTTTAAACTAAATTTGGCACTACTTTTTTTGTTAGTTCAGAGGATGCACTGTGTGCCTGCACACTTTCTAAGTGATTACATGGTTTACATGCGTTTATTTAGATTGCAGCTGTTAAGAAAGTTTTGATTAAGGACATGACGAATTATGCTTTTTTTTCCCCCCTTTTAACTGTAGCTTTTAAAAATGTCCTGTTTAATAAAGCTACCCTCATGCGTGAACACCCACATGCACACAAGTTAACGCCAATAGAGTTTGCACTTAAAATGTAAGTAAAGTGTTATCTCTAGTAAGGTAACCGATTCCACTGTAACTGAGTGCAAGCTTTTAGAACTAGTAGAACTCAGACTTTTCTGCTTTGCTTTCTCAGATAAGGAGGAAAACGAGTGGTCTCGCTTTTTCAGTTCCTAGTTAGTTTCTTGTGGAGCCAAGACATTTTCTCTGCAAATGCAGTGGAAGTTACTACTTTCAGGTGACTTAGTTCTAAACGTACTGCTTGTTCTTGGGCCTTTGATGAAGACTTACCTATTCAGTATTTGAACTTTGTTTACAGTTTTGACATCAAACATTTGTAACTTATTTTAATTTAAAATTGAGTTATATAATATTACAGTAGAATTTAATATTGTTTTGTCATAATTTAAAGGTAATCACAATTTGATATTTTTATTAAAATACATTTAGCAACAATAATGTCTGATTGAAACTTGAGTCTGGTTTCTTTATTCAGAAAGGATTAATTTGTAACTGTATCCGTTTCTGTTAAGCTGAATAGATTTTCTCAGATAAGTTCAGTATCCATTGTCCAGAGTTTGTGTTGGAATAACACATGCCTTGGGACAGTATCTTACACCATGAAGGAATGCAGAATAGCTCACTAGGTGACACTGTAGCTCATATTAACCTTTTTTTTTTGTGGGAGCTAGGCCCTTCTGTAGCTTCTAGCAGATGTAAATGAACAGATATCTGTCTGTTCAGACAGATATGTACTTAACATTTTAAAAAAAAATCATTTTAAAATTGCTATTGCAAGCTTTGCTTTAGACTGTGTGGCATGTGACTGTGACTTTGGAAGGGACTTGATAACTTCCAGGAATTAATTGAGTACCACTGGTGTCCAGAAATAAAAAAGTGAAACCAAGCTGGTTACTGGATGCTGAATGTGTGACTAATGTATTAGATGAAGAAAGAGTAATTAAAAAAAAAAAATTAAAAAATTGTTAAATATGTCACAGCAACTCTGGGGGCTAACATGAGTAAAGAATTTTAATCCCCAAACCTACCAAAATACTAATAGCATTTGGGCAGAGTCAAAGAGCTTGATAACATGTATTGACTCTGCAGCTCTCTCTGTGCAGCTTTTCTCCATAGGACAGCCATGTAACAGTGTCTGTGACCATTAAGGAATGCAGAGTTAGAGCTCAGGTAGTAGAAGGGTTGTGCTCAGAAATACAGAGTGTGCCTGAGGATTGGTGGCACAATTACACAAACTACTCCTATACTGCAGTTTTGCCCCCACCTCCCTGAAAGAGGAGTTAACGCACTTCAAGAAGTGTTTTTATGGCCAGCTTTCCCCAGTGCAAACATAGGTTTTGTGATCCTGTCTTTGTCTTGCTTTTCTGTATTATTTCATATCAATAAATAGGATATTCAAAGTCTCAGCAGTTAGTTGTGGTCTTGTATAACTAAATGTACAAAGATAAGATTAGAAAGCTAGACAGAAATTGTAAGAAAATTGAAGCAAAGGTCAAAATGCTAATGTAGGTCACAGATGTTTATAACAGTCAATTTTTTAAAAGAAAAAAAAAACCAAACCAAACAGACCTTCCTTAACATATTGAAATGAAAAAACTACTGAGAATTACCTGCTCTTTTTCCTAAGAGGAGAACAAGCCAAAGTAAGATGAATCACTCATCCTGAGAGGATCGTCATTTTCATTTAGATTTAGTACAAGATCAGTAAGAAAATAAAGTAGTTGCAGATTTAGGCAACTTTTCTGATGGAAGCTGTTTATTGCTAAAGCATTCATGTTTTATGAAGATGCCCTAAAACAATTAGCTCTTGTTTAGCATAAGTGTTTAAACAGAATGCTTTCCTAATGCAGCTGATTTTATAGTTTATTGTATTTCCATAGGATTGAGCTACTCTTGTTCTAACTTGCTTTCGCACCCCCATCCCCTCTTAGACATTTGAAATGTTGAGGCTTTATTCCTGTTCAGAAAAGAAGTATTTGAGCCAAGATTTTCTCAGGAGAATTGGTATCTTTGAAGGTATTCTGTCTGAGATGTGTCAGAGAAGCCTGTTACTCAGTATGCGCTTAGCAGTGTTTTCCTGATAGCTTGCACTGAAATGGGCTACTGGTCAGGCTAACAACTCTGGATGTAAAATTCACTTTGGTCTGAATTGAAAGTTGGTGTGAGCTTGTGCAATTCCTCTGAGGCTGCTGAACAGAATTTGGTTGCCTTAGTCATAGGGATTGTGGCAAAACCACCTAGGAGCAGTGCTGTTTTTAAAGTATTGATGATGTAACTACATCTGTAACACTTGGTTGGAAGGAAAAGACGCCTTTACTCCTGTTTGGATTTTTGGTTTTGTTTTTTGGTTTTTTTTTCATTTGTGGAGGAGGGGTTTTGGTCCCATCACTGCAGTTTAAAGCTTGCGTTTTTCCCTCTGCTTTGGAGAGTTAGTCAAGTGGATCAGTTTAGTAAAACAATCTCACCAACAGTCCATGTTTAGATGATAGGCCAGTGTTTTTCTTGTAACAGTTCTTATACCCTGGAAATTCCAGAAAATAATTTCTTCGCAACCAGAAAGGTTTCTGCAAGTACTCAACCAAACTAGTGTCTCTGCCAAGCAGTCTGCTTTCATGGCAGCTCCAGCCAAACACAGAGAGAGAGAGAGCAAAGGCAAGTGCGCTGTCTTAGCCTGAGCACTCCCAAGTTTGTATAAGGTAAGCTGCGGGAGGGGGGGGGAACCCTTTCCAAAATATCATAGCTATTGTTTACTATCTGCAAAATAGATCCTGTCACTTTCACAGATGTTTCTCTTCCCCACCCCCCAAAACTGACAGCAGCAACTGACTATATGTGCGCTTCCCCACCTCCCATCCACAAGGGAGCTATGCTAAGTGTTACTCGGAGCTGTGCCCCGTTAGGTCTTGCCGCTGTCGTGCTGAGTTCCGTGAGAATGTGGCAGTTGACTTCAGTGGAAATAAATTGTGTCTTGTAAGAAAATCTTCATGAATCTCATGGAAAATTCTTTAAGGATCACCTGTACTTTACTACTATAATGATACTGGTATTTGATGTGGGTTTTACTGTAGTACAAATGTGGGTGAAAGTGTGATCATGGATACTGCACCTTAGAATAAAGATGCAGTATGCCACTACAACTTTTTTAGCTACAGAGACAAAAAAAAAAACCAGCAAAAATCCCTTTTTCAGGGGTGTGCTTGCATTTCCATAAGTTTGCTTTTTAGCTTTTTGAGGTGTGCTCATGCCATAACTGATGTAGAAGTGAAGCACACACAAAAGAATTCCTTTCTAGGTATAGAGTAGTATCCTGGTGCCATAGTACTTGTTCTGTTTGTGTTCTGGTATAGCTGAAACTAGGCTAATTTGTTGAAGGCAGACAAATTTCATAGAATAATGCATAATTTATACTCTGATGGTGCTAGGAGTGAAGAAGAGTGATCATGGAGTGAGTTTCTATTGAAATGCGTCCCAGGTACTGAATGAACTTCCTGAAGCACACCTGGGGCATACACAGTGCTGTATCTAGTACCATTCACTACTTCTGCTCAAATACATTCAGAGAGTTGGGTGCAAATATCTTCCAACTCTGCACTTATATTTTAGCAGACATATGAAAGGTTAGCACTTCCTTATAGGATTCCAGCAAAGGGTGAAAATGGTGCTGGATGGAACAGGAAAAAATCACCACTGTCTGGTGCTGCAGTTTTTACCATTAACTTACTTCATGATCTCAGGCAGATCGCTTCCTCTTTCCTTCTCTCTCTGTTTCTCCATTTACAAACTTGTGATAGTGACAGCTTCGTCCTTTGTAGGGTGTTGCACAAGCTCTGGAAGAAAAACTTGGTACTGAGTAGCAGAGCAGAAAGTTGAGAAGAGTTGTCCACATTATGTTTGATTTTATTTATTCCCATATGTTGGCTCTATCGTAGGGTAAAATAGTAGTTGGATTATTTGTGCTGGTTATAATACTTGGGGAAAATTTTACACTGAGGCTCAGTTTTGTTTAATTAAGATATAGAAAAAGTGTGTGCTTCTTTCTTTAGAGAGGTGAACTTCAGGTTGACTATTAGCATTTCATCCCACCAGACAGCCCAAACAATTCACTTTCTAAGCAGGTATACTAACAGTGTCTTCAAGAGTGTGTACTGTAGGTGGTATTGTCCTTCATATGCCTTACATATTTTGTTTAACAGTACATTATTAGGGTGTAATAACACTTTACTTTCCTATTGTGTACTTTTACAGGCATCAACTAACAACATTTTACAAACATTTCAGCACCAGTGTTACCACCTCAGTTTTGCAGATTGCAGAGTAGACCCCAGGATGTTCAGGTAAGACCAGATGGCTGGTGGCAGAACCAAGTACAGAACTCCTGAACTTCCTGCACGTTTCTACATTACTGTTAAATTTATAACACCAGCTACGTCTTCCTTACTACAACATCTTCCCTGTGTATGTGCATACATTGCTTTTCCATATTGGTAGGTGAAAAAAATGATAGTAACCTGCCATCTATCGATTTAAGGCTTACTGGTTAAGTATTTGTGAATTTAACAAATCTGTTAACATCCAAGCTCAAGTCAAAATTTTTCTACTTAATTTGAGAGCTTGTGCTAATGACAGAAATGTAACCTTGTAGGTCAGAGCTTTTGGACGTGGTGTTTTGTTCTTCCAACCCACGGTCTCTTCTGAGCTCAGTGCTGTTTGAATATTGCCCTCCATTCCTCCTACTTGTCTGAAAGTGGCTCTTGTAAGGATGCATAAGCGTGTTCTGTTTGTGATCCGAGATGTGTGAAGGTGGTAGAAACTTATTTATGCTGGTTCCAGGCATGAGCTGAAATGTCCTTCTGCTTATAAGGGTTTCGTAGACGAGGCTTGGTTTATACATATATATTGCAGAGTGTCCAGCTGGCTCTAGCTTGAGCTTCTTGCTCCAAGGATTGGCACAAGTGGTCTGGAAGGAAGTCGACATCGTGGCAGTGTGGGGTTTTGTGAGACACTTTGTAGTTCTGGTTCCAGACTTAAACTTGTAGTTTCATAGTAGGTCTGCAACAAGGAAGCCTAATGACTAGCTTTTAAAGCAGATTATACTGAGAGTCCATGGATCTCATGCTTTCTTTTCTTAGGCTAGTACGATTCGGAGCTGTGGACTTCTGTGCTGATGCAGGGTGTTAAGCACATTCTGCCTTCTCAGTTGGCATATAGTCTTGAGCGTACCAGAACCTGATTTCACATAAAATCCTTACTATCTTGTTCACCTTCAGATTTCAAAACTAGCAACCTGTGTGCTATACTGTGAAATAAAGTGGTAGAAAGCTAAGAAGATAATTGGTAAAAATCGGTAGATCCCAAGGGAGTTATTTCCTGTCCTTGCTCTATAGTTCCAGCCAGTGGTGTAAATTTTTTTAAAGGGTGACCTTTTCTTAAATACTGCCGAACCTGCATCTTTTTATCTGTCTGTGTTTATCTGTAAGACAAGGGCCACATAGGATTTTCATCTGAGTGGGATAGGAAAGAATTGCTAGAATAAAAATAAGTATCTTCATGAAAAAATCCTGAAAAACTACTGCTAAAAAAGCCAACAAAATAAAATATGGGGAAACAGCCTATCGATGTTCAGGAGCTTGACTTGAAGAATGCTGGTCCTGCTTACTGTCTAAAGAATTGATTTTAATTTCACAAATATAAAAGTTTTTTGTTTGGTTGGTTTTTAAGACTTGTGCTTCAGTTATGGAGAGGACAAAGATCTTTATATACTTGATTTTTTTAAGGCCCAGTCTTCCACTACCTCTGTTAGCAGTCTCCCAGAGCTGTTGCAGTTGCGGGATTGAAACCCTACATGCAGCTGATCTTACATAGTTCTGGGTAAGCCGTTGTGGGCTGGCATCAATGAAGCAACTGGTGAAGATGGATTTGATCGTAGATTCTAGTTGATGAAGCAGTGAAGTTCCTCTTGGAAATCTGATAAGACTTATTACATACTGAAGTTTCTAAATTCTGTAACCTGAGTGATTTTTAGAGATGTTACTCCAGAAATAGACACAATTACATTCAGAACTTTCATATTTTTCTTCTTAAAATGTAGGGCTAAACTGTTGACAGTGAAAGGAGATCAATAAGTGTATAGATAAAACAAAGACGGAAGGGGTAAGTGGCCCAGGAATAGGGTGGCTTTTTTTTTTTTTTTTAGTTCTTCTTCCTCCAGTTAATACATGATTAAAGTAATTAATCTATGTAACTGCTTGGAGAGCTTCCTCAGCAAAAGTTTGCAAAAGTCAAATAATATTTTTGCAGAAGAACATATATTCTGAGAAAAGGAAACCAAACCTTACACTGACAGCTAAGGAGTAGTGTTTCAGATGGGAACCAGACTGAAGCCAGGCTATGACACTTCCTTGACCTGGATCAGGTGCTTCTGGCTCCTTAGAGAACTTGCAACTCTAAGCGAAGTTAGTGCTAGGCAGTTTTCACTGCTTGTGTTAAGAATGCTGTGGTCAACAGTGAGTTTGCTACTGCTTGGAGGTGCTGTCATTATCTGGTCTGACTCACGAAGAAGAGGACTTTTAGTCAGGGTATGAGAAGTGTGTCTGTGCTGCCACTAGTTTCAAACTATCCTGAAGAATAAGGTTGTAGCTCAACTCCCTGCTCTTACAGTTAGACTGTTGTGAGCATGTAGGCAAGCCGAAAGTTAGCTGAGGGATTGTCCTGCTGCATTTGTAATGCTGCAGAATATAGGGCTAGAAGAGAAATAAAATGGGAGTAAGAGGATATGGCAGGACATGATTCCGTTGCATCAAAGTGGAATTTCTTCCAGGGTCCTAGTATTTTCCTTGTATGCAGTGGGTGTTTGATCTGATCCATTCTGGTGCTAGAGCATGCTAGTTCTTTGTAGCCTAAAGTAGCTCTTAGATACCGATCTGCAGTTATAGTGAGAGTGACTTAACGTCGCGGTGCTCCAGAGTAAGAAAAAGGCCGAATCAAAAAGCTCATGATGAGGAGGTGTCTGTATTCCTGATACCCAGAGTGAGGTAAGATTGTAGTGGGTTTTGGGCTGTGCTTGCAAGGTGTTGGCTGTATCTGGAGTGGGGAGGGTATGCCCAGCAGTTTTGATTCCCTGGTCATCCAGATTGAGGACTCTCTTTTAGAGCTCCCTGCCTGTTTGTCTGTCTGAGTTTCCTATAGTGAAGATTGGGATGGGCAAGAACAAATGTGAGGAACATTTTGGTGTCTTCTAGACAGTCAGGATACAGACACAGCTCAGTCTGGAAGGGCGTCTCAGTATTGGAGCTGAGGTGTAGTCAGTGTTGTCACTGAGACTTCTGAACTTTAGTTTCCAAATTAATCATATGGCTATTAGGATTTTAAGAGTATGTAGGAGGAAATAAGAGGTGGGAAGAAAATGATGGCTATTGGAAACAACTCCAATTATCAAGTTACCAGGGAAGCTTGTGAAATTGTAAAACTGTTTGTTCAAGAATACAAAATTTCTGTCCCTCAGGTATACTATGCCAACTTGATTCGTTGGCTGACATTTTTTCATTGTTTCACTCTTCAGCGAAAATACGTTCTGCTTATGGATGAAAGAGGCCATTCCTGCTGTATTTCCTTGGGCTGTGGACCTGTAATTATTGTTCTTGAGTTTATTTATAAGCTATTAAGTCCTTTACTAGAGATGATTTGCTTGTGACATCAGGAAGAGATGTTAATATTTTGTGTCTGACAGTTTTTGCTTTACCAGGAGAAAGTTTCAGGGAGTTAAGTCTGCTGCAGTTGGCATCAAGTACACAGCACAGCAGATCTCCACTGGGTTCAGTGAAGCAGTTGTGGGATGATGGAGTCGGGGGGAGCAAGTGTTCCCTTGATTGTTCTTGCATTTCTGTGCATCTGTAACAAATCACTCTGAGAATAGAAAGAAGCAGGTTCATTGAGGCTGTTGATCAGTTTCATGGAGTCACATCATTTGCACTTCCCTGTGCTTTTTCAATTTTGAGATCTGGAGCAGCAGACGTTTTGCTTAAATAAAAAGAACCTCATCTCTTCTCTGTTGTTTGCAGCCGCTAGTTTTTTTTTTTTTTTTTGCACCTTGAGTGCTATCACACAGCACACACAAGACCACCAGGTGATCAGGCACAGTCAACACAGGTTTGTGAAAGACAGGTCCTGCCAAACTAACCTGATTTCCTTCTATGACAAGGTGACCCGCTTAATGGATGAGGAAAAGGCTGTGGATATAGTGTACCTGGACTTAAGTAAAGCCTTTGACACTGTTTCTTACAGTATTCTGCTTGAGAAGCTGGCTGCCACTGGCCTGGATAGGCACACCCTCTGCTGGGTAAAAAAACTGTCTGGATGGCCGAGCCCAAAGTGTTCTGGTAAATGGAGTTAAATCCAGTTGGAGGCTGGTCATAAGTGGAGTCACCCAGGGCTCAGTACTGGGTCCAGTTTTGTTCAATATCTTTATCAATGATCTGGATGAGGGGATTGAATGTACCCTTAGTAGTAAGTTTGCGGATGACACTAAGCTGGGAGGAAGTGTTGATCTGCTTGAGGCTAGGGAGGCTCTACAGAGTGATCTGAACGGGTTGGATCGATGGACTGAGACCAACAGAATGAGGTTTAACAAGGCCAAGTACCGAGTCCTGCACTTGGGACACAACAACCCCATGAAGCACTGCCGGCATGAGGCAGAGTGGCTGGAAGGCTACCTGGCAGAGAAGAACCTGGCAGTGTTGGTTGACAGCTGGCTGAATGGGAAGAAGGCCAAGAGCATCTTGGCCTGTATCAGAAATGGTGTGGCCAGGACCAGGGACGTGATTCTGCCCCTATAGTCAGCACTGGTGGGGCTGCACCTCGAGTCTTGTGTTCAGTTTTGGGCCCCTCAGTACGAGAAAGACATTGAGGTCCTTGATCATGTCAAGAGAAGAGCAACGAAGCTGGCAAAGGGTCTGGAGCGCAACTCTTATGAGGAGCGCCTGAGGGAACTGGGGTTGTTTAGCCTGGAGGAAAAGGCTGACCTTACAACAGTCTACCACTACCTGAAAGGAAGTTGTGGAGAGGTGGGTGTCAGTCTCTTCTCCCAGGTGATAGGATGAGAGGAAAGGCCTCAAGTAGCACCATGGGAAGTTCAGATTAGACATTAGGAAAAACTTCTTCACTGCAGGAATTATCAAGGACTGGAACAGGCTGTGCAAGGAGGTGGCTGAGTCACTGTCCCTGGAGGCATTTAAAGGATAGGTAGCTGAAGAGGGTTTAGTAGCGGACTGGTAGGGTTGGACTCGATCTCAAAGGTCTTTTCCAACCAAGCAATTCTATGATTACACAGAGCTGTTGTGACAAATTACCTGTCTGTGGGACAGTCGACAACATGTAAGATACGAGGACAGAGATCCATGGATCTTCACTTGCTTGTTATTGTGTTGAAATACTACTTTCGTTCCAATTGTCTCATTCGTCTTTGGAGAACTTCACTCATTCATTAAGTCAGCCATGTGAGGTAGGAATGGAGGGGGATGAGGAGAGGAAAAATAATAAATAAAAAGTTAAACTGTAGTTAAAAAGTAATCACATGGAGACGCATCTTTTGGGAGAACTCTGTGTGTTTTATTGCCATATTAAAAGTTAAGCACCTGCATAATTCGTTATAAGACTGAGATTATTGTTTGGTTTCAAAATTGCACCTGGATGGAAGGATTTGCAGCCTAAATTAAAATTATTTCTATGTTGAGTCTGTTTCAAATACGTGAAACTTACTGCTGGTGACAAGTATTTCATTGTGGTGTTATTTTAAACTTAGATGCATCAGCTTCCAAAACTTAGAATTCTTGACAGGCATTTAAATATTTAAAACACCTTCCATAAGATTACTAAATCCAGCAGTTCAACTATATAAACAATACTAGGAATAATGAACCAGAAAATACTAAAAAATGGCATAGCCTCTCCATAAATATTTCTCTTATTTTGGAGAAACACAAGGAAAGTAGCTGCTGAATGTTTGTTTTAACTGACTAGCTTGCTGCTGAAACAAGCTTTCAGGGAAATCTGTGGAGTCCCACAAGGTGGCAGGAGCTGACTGTTCTATACTAGAGCCATGGTCTGAAGGTAAATAAAGGTAATAAACTGATTTTGCTATTGCATGCATTCAAGAAATGAGCAAGTTAGACCAGAATTTCAAAGACCCACCTTGCGTAGGTGTTTCTTGGACTTCTGAATAATTTAGGAAAACAAATGAGATACTATGCTCAAGAATCCTGCTTCAAAAGAGAAAGTTCAAGCATTCTTACGTTGTCAACAAAAAGGACCTTTATTTTCACTCAGTAGTTTACAAGTGGTAGTTTGCTTGTAATGTGCATCATCACTGTGAATGGAGACCACGGATGAAGCCATGCAGGAACGTGCTGGCATATGTGGTTGACAGTTTAACAGATCAGCAGTGAGCATTTCTAAGTTGCAAACTCACCTTGACATCGTGGGAAAGCTGACCACAAAGTGGGATACAACATTTGGGCCTAAGGGACTGCGGGAGTGAAGGAATTTTCTGCTGTAGAGATGTTTTTCTTTGGAAGGTCTGCCAAGATTCAAAACAGCATTAAAGATATCAAAGTTTGTCGATTATTGGAAGTAATCAAAAAAAAGCTCATCCTAACTAGTGAGACTGTGGTATCTAGTATATAGTACGTAAGGCTGGAATTTTATTTCTTTCTATTCCCAGTGCCCTGGGCTTTCTTTGGACTCCTGGAGAGCTTGTTTCAATTTTTCTTGCTTTTGTTTGCACTTACCAGCTGATGGTCAGTGCTCTCATGAGACGTTCTGTGATCAGGATGTAAATCACTACAAAAGAACAGGGGGCTTAATCAAGTATGTATCATCGAAGGCATGATTTGAAACCTGTGGTTCTATGTTCATGCTTGTTTAACCTTGCTCTTTGAGTTCTGAATCTCTCATTCTTGTAAAAATCTCTCTGGCCTGCCTGAGAAGATATCTGCAGACTTTAGGGTTGTAGTTGGCACTGAACAAAGCAGTAGCTAGATGAAGTGATTGGCCATGATTCAGTGGACAACAACGTCTTGGGTTTGAGACTTGTGAATCTTTTGATTTGTGTTAACAGATTTTATTTTAAATCAGTAAATGTCCATTTTTCTGAATGAAAGGAGAAGTTTGTATATTAGCCAGATATGTTTGGGAATGTGGACAGACAATGCAGTTCAGTAGGACTGAGGTGAAATTGACAGTAGGTTGCTTTTTTTAAGCAGTAGACAGATCTTAGGAGTAAAAAGAATTCAACTGTACACGAAATGTCAGTTTCTCCCATCCCACCTAGTGTCAATTGCTTGTTATTGTGCTGTAGGGAAAGAAAAAGGGATATCTGGAACAGCCATATGAGGTGAATTGAGTAAAAATTCTTCAATGCCTGTGTATGAAATAGTGTTTTTCTTTTTTCCTAGCAGTGGTGAAAGCAACTTAAGAATATTTAAAATCAGTTCCATAGTGACTTACAGACCTGTTGCACTAGCATGTGTTGTCCAGAAAAATACCTACACCTTGTTTTACAGACAGGAATGACACAACAAGATGTAGAGATGAAAGTTTTCAGCAGCTGCCATCAAAGAGTATCATATACTGCCAAAATATGGAAGCTTCAGAAGCACTTCTTTTTATACCCCTATTTGCAGGCATGCACGAAATTTAGGAAAGTGTTTCTTGCTAGGGCAGATCTGAATCATTTTAGTGGATGAGGTCAGATTATACTTATGATTTCAAGGTGAAAATTTTGTTATTTCCAGTAGTTACACCTTTCACTTTTCTCTAATTTGAAAAAAAAAAAAAAGTTCTTAAATAAACTTCTTAAAACAATGGTCAGGAAAGTAAATAATTAAGCAAGGATTTAGCATTTGATGAGCACAATTCTGAAAACTGTTACACGCAGTTAAACAGGCACACAATGAGGGATGTTAAAGCTCAGCGGGATGAGGTTTAATAAGGCCAGGTGCCAAGTCCTGCACTTGGGACACAGCAACCCTATGCAGCGCTACAGGCTTGGGGAAGAGTGGCTGGAAAGCTGCCTGGCAGAGAAGGACCTGGGCTTGTTGGTTGACAGCTGGCTGAATGGCCAACAGCATCTTGGCCTGTATCAGAAATGGTTTGGCTAGCAGGACCAAGAAGTGATTCTGCCCCTGTAGTCGGCGCTGGTGGGGCTGCATCTCGAATCTTACGTTCAGTTTTGGGCCCCTCAATACAAGAAAGACATTGAGGTCCTTGATCATGTCCAGAGAAGACTGAGTGCTTAGGGATATGATTTAGTTGTGGACAGGTCTCAAAGGTCTTTTCCAACCTAGTGATTCTATGAACTGCAGTTATGCACCAGCAGAATTGGACTGACTATTGATTAGTGTTTAAGTTACAATCAGATGAAAATTATTAAGCGCTTGATACTTATTGAAACAAACTTAGCTATATCTGTCATTACTTCAGTTTAAAATTTTCAGTTGCACCAGTGAGATGGTTGCCTCTTTTCCATCGCAATTTGGTGAGAAGCGCCAGGGCACTTGTTTTAACTTGAAGTACTCACCTCCTTCTGTATATATAGAATCATAGAATGACTAGGTTGGAAGCGACCCACTGGTTCATCAATATGATGACAGGAATCAGTTTTAAACGTGAAGATGGGAGATCACGTATAACCAAGGTGTTTGTGTTCACCGATGTTCTTAAAATGTAGTCTCTCTATGCTGCAAACACGTGGGCCTTGATGTGGCTCGCAGAGAGGTTGTCAGAATAATGTAACAAGGTGAAGTTTGATTTTTAACTTTTCGTGAATAAAGAAACTTAGTGAATGTGATGGTACCAAGGGTAGAAAGAGTAAGGCAAGCAACTTGCCTTAATTAATCCACAGATTCAGTACAGAAAAAGGCACCTGACCATATGGTTATGTGTCCTATTGGGCAGAGTGGTAGCTTTTCACACAACAGTGGAAGCTTTGTGGTGTTCTTAAAATTATTACAGTGAACTAGGAGGCCTAGTAAAGATTAATGAATGGTTTGGCAATTCCTGGAAATTGTTGTATGACTTGAAATTAATCACAATGTTACTAGGGGAGTAGAGATGGGAGGTGGAGAGGACTACGCAGGACCTGTGCCTCTCCAGTACACAAATATCTTCTTCCAGGAAACCCAGGGTCTTCTCTGCATATCTGCCAAACCATGTCTTCAGTGTCTCAACTGTTCTGTTGATTTTAGTTAATTCGGGGACAATTAGAGTCATCCCATCCAACAGATCCCCTACCGGGGTGCTGAGTGCTTTTCTCCATGACCTCCTTGAAAATGCAGGGCTTCACTGGCCTCTGGTGAATATCCAACTCAGCTAAGGAGTTCAGCCAGACCAACAGGCAAATATACTGCCTGTTGACTAACAAAGCTAAAGAGTTTTCTCCATCCTTCCCAAGTCTTGTCACAGTCAGATTTTTGTGGATTTTGAGATCTTAGAGAGTTAGCTGTACGGTAGGTAAGGTCTTTAAAAATAAACAAAACCCTCAAGAGATTCTTTATTACAGGCTTTGCAGAAGCACCTTGTTAAAATGTAGCTTTTTTAAATCCATCTTATCCATAAAACCTGGCATCATCTCAGACCTTAAGGGTATGTCTACGTTATAGACCATTGTGTTTTGTAGTTAACCTGAGTTTGATTTCAATGAGGTTGAACAAGTATCAGAAGTGGTTTGGCAGTGATAGCATGGAGCTCTGCATGCTAATTTGACTTGCATTTACTAAAGGTAAATGAGCTCATGCAGAGCTGGGCTGGGCTGCTGTAGTTAGAGTTCCTTGTGTTAATTTAAATCAGGTTTCTGTGTCTAGGAGTGCAGGGCTGCTGAAAGCATCTGGAGTTTTTGGGGCCAGTCACTGACAATTGGTGCTGTATGCAATGATGAAGGCATGTCCTGGACATTCCTTCAAGATGCAGAGATCTTGTTAGGCTGCAGTAAAACCTCTTCCTACACTAGCAAGTTGCAAATTCTTTTTATGGATTTCTGTTATAGCACTGGATATTGAAAACAGTAGTTTCTCTTGGAAAATTATTATTCAATTAACTTGGTATTTATCTGGATATTAAGTTTTATTGTTGTTGAAAGTGAAAACTAGTCTGGGATAAGGTCTTATTAGAGGGCTGCTTCTTGGGTTTTATAGGAGTCAGGGGAGGATGAGTGAATTGCCTTTGGTGCTCAGACTAGAATTTTTACGCTGTCTTTCTCCCTTTTCTTAAAGAAGCTGTAATTGAAAACTAGAGTCCTTGGGAAAGTGGGTGAAATTCAGAAGTCAGTCAACACTGAGGCCAAGTTGCCTGTGCTTATCTGAAGTATGTGGTGTGTACCAGTCAACTTAGTATTTATTTAGTACCCATTGCTTAAAGAGATCAAGCTAATCTTTTAGTGACTTCAAGAACGTCAGGTATGTTCAAATGAAAAGAGACTGTAAATGTGATAACTTACTTGTTAGCGATGTGCTTCAGCCATTGTGCCAAGCCTTGCGCTCTTATACCAGCATAATCCTTCAAGGCCATGTTTAACATTCTACCCCATCCTTCTTCCGCTCTCATATAGAATAAGTGAAATTTTTTGTTTAAAAGAAAATATAATAATCAATACAACATTTAGTGTGCTGAAGATTTAATTAAGTGTCCATTGACAGGGATTTATTATGTCTGTGTGGTTCATGTACTGCATTGGTCTACAAGTGATGCAGTTAAGTTCACAACCCTCATGTACACCCAAGTTGGAAGATCAAATTATAGTAGCGGAACCGTAAAGTCATAAATGATTTTAGTTGGAAGGGACCTTAAAGGTCATCTAATTCCAACCATCCTGCCATCGGCATGGACACATCCCACTAGATCAGGCTGCCCAAGGCCTCATCCAACCTGGCCTTGAACACCTCCAGGGATGGGGCATCCATGACTTCCCTGGGCAACCTGTGCCAGTGCCTCACCACCCTCATTGAAGAATTTACTCCAAATGTCTAGTCTTAAGTCTTCCCCTCTCCAATTTATTCCCATCCCTTCTAGTCTTATCACTAAACGCCTTTATCACTATACGCCTTTGTAAAAAGTCCCTCCCCAGCTTTCTTGTAGGCCCCCTTCAGGTACTGAAAGGTTGCTATAAGGTCTCCTTGGAGCCTTCTCTTCTTCAGGCTAAACAACCCCAACTCTCTCAGCCTGTCATTGTATGGGAGGTGCAACAGCCTTCTCATCATCCTTGTAGACCTCCGCTAGACCCATTCCAGCAGTTCCATATCCGTCTTACGTTCAGGATTCTAGAACTGGACATAATGGTCCAGGTGGGGTCTTAGAAGAGTTGGAATAGAGGGGCAGAATCGCCTTCCTCGACCTGCTGGCCATGCTTCTTTTGATGCAGCTCAGGATACAGTTGGCCTTCTAGGCTGCAAGTGCACATTGCTGGCTCATGTCGAGCTTCTCATCAAGCGGCACCCCCAAGTCCTGTGCAGGGCAGCTCTCAATCACATCATCCCCCATCCTGTATTGAAATCAGGGATTGCCCTGACCCAGGTGTAGGACCTTGCACTTGGCCTTGTTGAACCTTATGAGATTTGCACAGGTCCACTTCTCCAGCCTGTCTTGGGTCCCTCTGGATTACATCCCATCCTTCCAGTGTGGCAACTGCACCACTCAGCTTCGTAGCAACTGCGGACTTGCTGAGGGTGCACTTGATCTCGCTGTCTGTATTATTGATGAAGATATTAAACAGCACTGGTCCCAGTATGGACACCTGAGGGGCACCACTTGTCACGGATCTCCATCTGGATATCGAGCCATTGACCACTTCTCTCTGAATACGACCATCCAACCAATTTCTTATCCACCGAACAGTCCTCTCATCAAATCCATATCTCTCCAATTTGGAGAGAGGGATGTTATGGCGGACTGTGTCAAAGGCTTTACAGAAGTCCATACAGATCACATTCACTGGTTTAGCCGTATCCACTGTTCCGATTACCCCATCATAGAAAGCTGCTAGATTTATTATACAAGACTCATCCCTGGTGAAGCCATGCTGGCTGCCACTAATCACCTCCTTGTCCTCCATATGCTTTAGCATAGGTTCTAGGAGGATCTGTTCCGTGATATTCCCAGGCACAGAGGTTAGGCTGACAGGTGGGTGGTTCCCGGGGTAGTCTTTTCTACCCTTTTTAAAAATGGGTACAACGTTACCCTTCTTCCAGTCACCAGGCACTTCTCCTGGTTAGCATGACTTATTATCATGGAGAGTGGCCTGGCAACCACATCGGCCCGTTCCCTCAGGACTCTGGGATGCATCTCATCAGGTCCCATAGACTAATATATGTTCAGGTTCTTCAGGTGTTCACAAACCTGATCCTTCCCTACAGTGGTAAGGGCTTTACCCCGTGGTCACCATCCTGTTGCCCTTTGAGACAATGGGGAAGAAGGCCAATAGCATCTTGGTCTGTATCAGAAACAGTGTGGCCAGCAGGACCAGGGAGGTGATTCTGCCCCTGTAGTCAGCACTGGTGAGACTGCACTGTGAATTGTGTCTTTTAGTCTTGAATGCAAGAAACCTCTATGCTCTTCCTTGATGAAGTTTGCTGTATTTATGTGTGCGTCAATCAGTACCTTATGGAGTGCATAGACTTATGGTGGGTGAATGTAGAATGGAAAAATGTTTGGTTTGGGTTTTTTTATGAGGGGCAGTTTGCATATTTGAAGTTAAATGTCAGTTTTGAATATTGGTAATCTGTTTTGAATTCTTTTATAGTAAAGCAAAGTGTTGCATAATAGAAACTTTTTTCTTTTTTAGCTTTAGAGTCCCACACAAACACTGGGGAGAAAACCACAGACCAGAGGAGAAAAAGCATGTTTTTGGTTGGTTTTTTTTGATTGAGTGAGAAAAATGACTCGTTTAGTTTTAGATCGTATGCTGACAAAACAGAGAAACTCTTAGTTAGAGAAGACCACATGATAGCCACTGATTCACATGTCTAGTGTGGTGTCAGGTCTTTGGACAAGAGTGGGCATCATCGTGAGAGATATTACGACAAATGTTTTGCTCTGATATATGAGAAACCCTAAGCAATACTTATTACTGGAGATGAAATGGTATTGGGTTTTTGAAATGAGTTTGTGATTAGCCAGGGCTAATTAATGGTTTTGCAGAAGCACCTTGAGTTCACTTTGTTTGCAGTCATTCAGAGGAAGTAGTTCATAAAACAAAAGAACACCTAAAGATTGGGTGACATCTCATAAATCTACAAGGATGATTGAAAGTTTTACTTCATATGTTGGGTACTGTATTAACATCATGCTTGCTTGCTGGCATAACCCACCTTGTGTTTCCTGGGAGGAATCCTCTGTCCTTGCTCACAGCTGTGATGGCCTTGGCTGGGGCCAGCTGTCCTAGCAGCTCTGATTCCCAGGGTGGCTGTGCTGTGTGGGCCTCGCTTTTGCCAAAACCATGGTGTGTGCTGGTGTACCCTTGCTGTGGGACACGCACCCAGGGTGGGGTGCCTGGCTCCCTCTGCCATAGGGCAAAGGTGGGAAGGAAGGCTGGGGGTGTGGGAGAGGTGCTGTAGCTTAAGATAGTTTAAGGACAGTTAAAGATCGGGCCGAGTTTTCTTCTAGGTAAAACTGAAGGAAAATTATTTCCATGCCTTTTTTGCTACCCTGCTTGCTTTTCCAGAAAATGTGTTTGTGGGGAAAAATATAACCTGGATGTGCCAAGAATGGGATGGCAGCCCACCTGCAGGGGCCTGACCTGTCCTAGATGCTCACTCCCTCTCTCACTTGGTGCTGCCACAGAGACTCTTCTCATCTCCTGCTGTGGCTGTCACAGCTGTCCACAGATGTGGACAAAACACATTTCTTAAAGTCACTTGCCTGTTTCCTACATCTTGCCCACTTTGTTCCCAAACTTCTTCCCATGCCTACAGAAGTCTCAGATTTTTGGTTATCTAAAAGGAATGCATCATAGATTACAGCTCAGAACTAAGCTAAACTTGAGGATTTTAGCAAATATAATGTCAGTGGCACCAGGCTCCAGAAATCTGAGCTCTAGTTCTGGTGCTAAAGGCTTACATTGCACTCGGATCACCGTCTTAATAATTACTGTTCAAATAAGTGCTAAACTGGGGCTTTCTAATGTGCAAGCTAATACTATAACCTGAAGAAAATCACAACTGTGTCCTGAATGCAGAACTCAGGCTGCCATAGCGATTTTCTACCATTTTTTTAAAATAAACTAAATTTGAAAGATTTATATGTATCAAGATTTGAATTCAGTGAAGTACTTAGTGAATGAGTGTGAATATGGAGGAAGGTGGGTTTTTTTAAAGAAAAAACTGCAATATCTCTAAAAATCTGGTTAGGCTCTTAAATAGAGCTTTAAACTAGATGTGAAGGGGGAAGGGGAGGAGACCAGGCTAGTTGGGAATGAGCCTGGAAGTGGGAAACCAGCGGCTGAGAAATGGTGTGCTGGAGAGGACCACCAGTACACCACAACAGGGCAAGTGAGGGCGAGTATAAGTGGGGACAGTAAGGATAAAACTGGGTCTGTGGAATTAGTTATTCCAAGGACCAGTCAATCGAGAATAAACTCTCTTCCCTTTATGAGGGCTGAAGGTTCATCAGCCCAGCTGAAGTGCATTTACACCAATGCACGCAGCATGGGCAATAAGAAGGATGAGCTGGAAGCTGTTGTAGGGCAAGGTGACTATGATGTCATTGCCATCACAGAAACATGGTGGGATGACTCACATAACTGGACTACAGCTATGTTGGGATATAAACTCTTCAGGCGGGACAGGAAGGGTAGGAAAGGAGGCGGGGTAGCCCTCTATGTCAAAGAGTGCTTTGAAACTCTCGAACTGGATTACGGTGAGGACGGGATCGAGTGCCTATGGGTTAAAATCAGAGGAGCCCACAAGAAAGGGGACTTTGTGATAGGAGTCTGTTACAGACCACCCAGCCAAGAAGAAGCTGTTGATGAACTCTTCTATAAACAGCTGGGGACAGTCTCTAAATCTCTGCCTCTTGTCCTTGTGGGAGACTTTAACTTTCCGGATGTCTGCTGGGAGTACAATACAGCAGAAAGGAAACAGTCTAGGAGGTTCCTGGAGTGCATCGAAGACAACTTCCTTGCACAACTGGTTAGCGAACCAACAAGGGAGGGTGCCTTCCTAGACCTGCTGTTTGTGAATAGGGAAGGTCTTGTTGGGGATTTGACGGTTGGAGGACGCCTGGGATTAAGTGATCATGAGATGATAGGGTTTTCAGTTCTAGGTGGGATTAAGAAGGGGGTTAGCAAAGCAGTCACATTAAACTTCCAGAGGGCAGACTTTGGCCTGTTCAGAAGGTTGATTAGCAAAGTCCCGTGGGAAACAGTCCTTCAGGGCAAGGGAGCCCATGAGGGTTGGGCGCTCTTGAAAAATGAAATCCTATCAGCACAAGAGCAGGCCATCCCTGTGTTCCGGAAAAGGAGCCGGCGGGGGGAAAAGCCAGCTTGGTGGAACAGGGTGATCTCAAGATGCGTCAATAAGAAAAAGAAGCTCTATGTGCTCTGGAGGAAAGGACAGGCATCTTGGGTGGACTACAGGGACGAAGTGAGATCGTGCAGGGAAAAAATCAGGAGGGCCAAGGCCCAACTAGAATTAAAACTCGCTAAGTCTGTGAAAGACAACAAAAAGTCTTTCTACAAGTACATTAACAGGAAAAGGAGGACGAGGGAGAATATCCAGTCTCTAGTGGATGCAGAAGGAATAACAGTGACAGGGGATAAGGACAAGGCTGAGGTACTTAATGCCTTCTTCGCCTCAGTCTTTAATAGCAAAGAAAGTTGTTCCTTCTGTTTACAAATCCAAGAGTTAGAGGGGCAGACTGAGGCTCCCGTGATCCAAGAGGAGGCGGTTAGAGACTTGCTTGCCCAGCTAGACGTCCACAAGTCTATGGGGCCGGATGGGATCCACCCAAGAGTATTGAAGGAACTGGCGGATGTCCTTTCCAAACCCCTATCCATCATCTTCCAGAGGTCCTGGCTGACTGGGGAAGTTCCACTAGACTGGAGGCTGGCTGATGTTGTGCCCATATACAAGAAGGGTTGCAGAGAGGATCCGGGGAACTACAGGCCTGTCAGTCTCACCTCAGTGCCAGGGAAAGTCATGGAACAGGTAATCTTGAGTGCTATCATGAAGCACACGCAAGAGAACCGGGTGATCAGGCCCAGTCAACATGGGTTTACAAAAGGCAGATCTTGCCAAACTAACCTGATCACCTTCTATGACAAAATCACTCAACTACTTGATGGGGGAAAGGCTGTGGATGTAGTCTTCTTGGACTTCAGTAAAGCCTTTGACACAGTTTCTCACAGCATTCTGCTGCAGAAACTGTCAGCCTCTGGCCTGGACAGGCGCACACTCTCCTGGGTTGAAAACTGGTTGGATGGCCGGGCCCAGAGAGTGGTGGTCAATGGAGTTAACTCCAGCTGGAGGCCAGTCACAAGTGGAGTTCCTCAGGGCTCAGTACTGGGTCCAGCTCTGTTCAATGTCTTTATCAATGACCTGGATGAAGGCATTGAGTGCACCCTCAGCAAGTTTGCAGATGACACTAAGCTGGGAGGAAGTGTCGACCTGCTGGAGGGTAGGGAGGCTCTGCAAAGGGATCTGAACAGGCTGGACTGCTGGGCCGAGACCAATGGGATGAGGTTTAACAAGACCAAATGCCGGGTCCTGCACTTGGGGCACAACAACCCTATGCAGCGCTACAGACTGGGGGAAGAATGGCTGGAGAGCTGCACGGAAGAGAAGGACCTGGGGGTGCTGGTTGACAGCCGACTGAACATGAGCCAGCAGTGTGCCCAGGTGGCCAAGAAGGCCAATGGCATCTTGGCTTGTATCAGAAATGGGGTCACCAGCAGGTCCAGGGAGGTTATTCTCCCTCTGTACTCGGCACTGGTGAGACCGCACCTCGAATACTGTGTTCAGTTCTGGGCCCCTCACCACAAGAAGGATGTTGAGGCTCTGGAGCGTGTCCAGAGAAGAGCAACAAAGCTGGTGAGGGGGCTGGAGAACAAGTCTTATGAGGAGCGGCTGAGAGAGCTGGGGTTGTTTAGCCTGGAGAAGAGGGGGCTGAGGGGAGACCTTATTACTCTCTACAACTACCTGAAAGGAGGTTGTGGAGAGGAGGGAGCTGGCCTCTTCTCCCAAGTGACAGGGGACAGGACTAGAGGGAATGGCCTGAAGCTCCGTCAGGGGAGGTTCAGGTTGGATATCAGAAAAAAATTCTTCACAGTAAGAGTCATTGGGTACTGGAACAGGCTGCCCAGGGAGGTGGTCGAGTCGCCTTCCCTGGAGGTGTTTAAGGAACGGGTGGATGAAGTACTTAGGGACATGGTTTAGGGAGTGTTAGGAACGGTTGGACTCGATGATCCAATGGGTCCTTTCCAACCTTGTGATTCTGTGATTCTGTGATTTGGCCCAAACGCTAAAGGATTCTGTAAAAACAATAACATGTGCTTTGAAGGAAATCATTCAAATAAATAGTTGTGTGTAGTGGCTGTTCCTAATTTGGCTTGATGTTTTATCACAGTTTTCCATTTAGGAGGGAAGATAGAAACCATAAAATGATGCAAATTAGCAGAGTGAAATAGCTTTCTTTGTAACTGCTCTTTGAACCTTTACATCTCCTTTAAGAATATGCTTGCAGAATATTGCGGCAGTGCATCTAGAAAAAAAACTGGGTTGTTTTAAACAGAAGTGTATTTGTTTCTTATAAATTGTTTCTGATAGGAGAACTAGAAAATTGAGACGATTATAGTATTGTAGTTTTCTTTTTAAAAGTCTGGTGAATTTTCATCTCGTGGAGAACAGCTCCCATTGTTCTTAAAGCAAAAACTAGATAAAACCCTCCTAATTTTAAAAAAAAAACCCTAACTTGATAACTGGAAATGTGGTGAGGGTTTTGCACTACAGGTAATGCGTTATCTTTCATTGTGAGAAGTAAACTTCTGCATCTCTAAACTTGCCAGGATCTTGTTCTGATAATACAGCTAAAAATCAGGCAGCACATTAGGATTTTATTCTACCACGTTGTATGTAGACTGGGTGTCTTCCACCCGTAATAGAGAAGAACTAGGATTTGACTTCTCAGGATAGCATTGTGGGAGAGGGATGAGAAGGGACAGCATGGTACTTAAGGTAGGATTTTTGTCTTGGCTATTTTGTGCATTATTTATGTATGACATTTGTACCTGAAGCTGTTCTGACACTTGTAATGTGTGGGTGTGTGTAGTAGGCAATGAGGCTGTGGCTTTCTGATGATGGAAAAATGCTGTTGCTTGTATGCTGTTTATGTATTGCATAGCTCAGAAAGCTTTTCTGTGTGCATGAACATATATAAAAATATTTGATGCAGCTTCTAAGAAACGCTGAGATCTGGGAAATATTAAAGTGGTGATTCTGCTGTTTCTGAATACACAGATTGTTGATGGTGTTTTCTGGAATGTTTTGTGAATTAATTTCTGTTTAGTGTTCTATTAACTGTGTGGTATTGCAGAATTATGTAAGCGTTGGACTGGGAGATTGTATCAGTTTTGAGCTGAGTAGTACTTTGTTTAGATTTAGTGATTAATATTGTATTTCTTTAGGGAATTGGAGTAGAATATGGAGCTTCAGTGGAGATACTGATATTGCTGCAAACTATGTGTATATGTGAGCACAGTTCATTTTTGAAAATTTTATGGGAGGCAAGATTACAATAGTAGAGTGCTATTGCAAATTTGATTGATTGGGGAATTGTTTGAATGTCTTCACTGACGGTCACTTCCAGATCAAGTTTTGGAGTGTTGTAAATGTTCTCTCAAAATGTTTGCTTGACTGTTTGCTGTTACATTCCCTCACTGGTTAGCAGGAGAAAGCTTTCAACTGTGCAGAATTTATCAGTGCTACTTTTTCCCTTCATATCTTCTTGCACTGGGTCTTCCCCATCTCGGTCTCTTTCTAAGTAACTTTTAAGGCTTATAAAGTACCAGGGTAACAAGCCAAGAGCAGTCAACCTGTCGTCATGCAGGAGAAGATAGAGGTACTGATGGAATGAGTAAATTTGTGATCAAACTACCTCAGGGTTGGCTTGTTTTAAATAAATAGAGAATATGGTGCCTAATCTCCACCTGCCTTTAATGTAGAGGGTGAGAGGTCAGAAATTCTCTCACACAAATTAATATTGACAACTGCAGTTTAAGAAGTTAAAACAGTACAGAATAGCTACTCAATTGGAAGTGCCTGGACTTCTAAGTGTATGTGAATGAATTTTTAGCACGGGAGTGCATACATTTGTAGGTGCTTGCTACTTCCACCTCATGCTTTCTTTCTGACATAGGGTTTGATCTTGTCTGTTAGCTAAAGGATAAGACAATCTCTTTTCATGACCATTTTCAAAAAATTTGCATTCTCCCTGCAAGAAAAAAGCTTGAAGTGGTGGGTTTTCAATGTTATTTTTTGTTATTATTACTTAAAACCACTAAAAAAGTGTCCTGTAGACACTTTCAGATGGGTGGCTGAAAAATGAATGTAAGCCTACCAACAATGGACTGTTCTCCTTGGTTACTTTTGCATACTCTTAGGAAATAATGCCTGCAGTGTTAAAACTGCTGCTCTGACTCTGTGTCTATGCTGAAGTTTGAGACCTCTGGACAGGATAATAGCACTAGCCGGCAAAGATAATGACAGAAGTCTAACTTGAAGTGTTACGCACAAACTGTTTCACTTTGAGAGGGATGGTTGCCTAATAAGGATGTTCACAGTCCTGCCCCTGAAATGCTACAAATGGTAAACTTTGATTTTAAAATATACTTGTTATTTTGATGACCTCAGTCAAGGAAACTTGGGAGGAGCAAAGAAGCAGAGATCAATTATTTGAAGTACAAGCAGATGCTACTCTAGTTTCTCAAGGAAGTTTCTTGTGTAGAAACGCAGGGTTAAAGAAATGGAGGTTTTTGTACGGAAAACAATGCGGCAATTTATCCAGCATCTCTCCAGCCTTTTCTTTGTATGACCTGTCATCTTAAGGATGAAGTGCTTTCAATAGTAAAATACTGAAGAGGGCTGATAGAAAAGGGTCTTTCAAAACACTTAAAAAATGGTAAGCAAAATAAATAATAGGAAGTTACTTAAACTTATAAGGGAGTGGTTTAGTTTGTTACTAAGTTGAGGTAGACTGAAGTTAAAGATGCGCCTTTGTTGTAAATGTTCATTGCTGGGGTTAAAGATGTGCCGTAATTTGTTAGTCAATATTATATATTGGCTAATGATTTTTATTTACTAACTAAGAATACTCGTTTTTAGTAAATTGTCTTATAAATCAGTTGTTGTGTCAGGAGTGCCTGAGATTACTATTCTTTGTCTAATAAAATACTCTCACTGGTGTACATATGTACTTGAACTGAAGAAGTAGGAAGTAGGAGGCTAAAATACTGTAGCAACAGCATACCTGGCTGGTATTTATGAAAATTGAGAAGTGCCCTTTCAAAACTGCGTATCGGTTTGAATAGCAGGGGAAGACCAGTACTAAGTGCTGTAGAAGCTTGCTTCTAAAAGCAGGTAGGAAACAACTTCTCTGAACTACACAGAAGAATCCTAGGATTGGAGATGGGCTTGCGAGCTCTTCTGTCTCTCGTGTGGTGGACTCCCAGAGCTGTGAGTGATGCCATACAGATGCTGGGTTTGATCTGAAGAGAAGCCCATGCATTTATGTAACAGTAATTATATCAGAAAAGCTTGGGAATGCATTTGCTCTTTCTCTTAAACTGAGCTCTTACCTGTATTTTAACGTTGCTTGCTGTTTGTCCACACGCCATGGCCAGCATAATATCCCATGCAGATTTTGTGAATTCTTGATTTTAATACTCACTAAATCTATTCAGCTGACTGTATAAATGACATTCCCAGTTCCACTGTAGTTCTGGCTTTAAATTATATGTTATGTTAGTGAGGAAGTGCCTGTATGTAACTTATATGCTGCTAGTTTCCCTGAAAAGAACATGCAAGTTCTCTGGAGAATGAAACTAGAGTGTCTCTGTATATGAATGAAAAGGGATAAAGCTGCCAAACTGCATGGACACTAGTGCAGAAATGGCATCAAGATAAAGGTGGATAGGATCTGGAATGTTGCTGCTTGTACGCTGGTTGGCTTATCCTGCATGCAGAGATTTAGGCTGCCTCTACTCTCTTTGTGGCTCTGCTGATGTTGCTGCAGCACCTGAAGATACTGCTGTGATGAAGCTTTGCATCCACTCTGTTGGAGCTGACTGTGCCATCAGAGTAGCAGTAGGTAGGGATGTATGTCTGCATCAGTGACCTTCAGCTTACAGCCTGAGGGGTGAAAGTAACTGCAGTCACCAAAGGTAGCCTGGGACCTGGAAAGGCTGAAGGCGAAGGCCTGGATCTTGTTTGTCCGTGCCAGGAAGTGAAGACCATCAGGCCCTAAAGAGGGATAGAGAGGGAGGTGTGCTACTGTCTCCAGCTCAGTCTGGATTTGACTGCAAACTGAGTATGGACACGCTTTGAAACACTGTCAGAAAGTGAACAAGGCACAGTGAATTTCAAAGGAGTCATGAAATGCTTTTTAAAAGTTGCTAGGTTTCATAGTCTTCTGGAATGGGATCTTCGAAGTGTGAGTTAAAGACATGCTGCAGGTTCCTGTAGTGAGCATACAACAGAAAATACATGAAAGAAGTGGCAAAGATAAATTGGATTAATTGGTGAGCTTGCTTCTCTTTTCCTTCTTCCTGTCAGTACTAGTATAGAGGACATCAGACAGGATTTTTGAAAGTGTAAGAACTTGGCCTGAATGGATTTACTGTTTTGTTTTCTTTTGGACCTGTGTCCCCTTTGGGCCCTCCAGTACAAAATACCTGCAACTCTTGCCATGCAAAGCTAATGAGGCAAAACATTCAGACCTGAAAGAAAGACAGACAAGTGCCTAAGAAAGAATACTCTCTGTGCTTACCTCCATGTTCTCATTTAGAAAAACTATAAACGCATAGAGATTGTCTGCTTTTGGCTGAGAGAGATAGGTCAGATCCTGGCTGTGTGAGTGTTGGTAAGATCAATTGACATGCTATTTTTTGTTGAGTTTTTATTCTTCTTTTGAAACAACTACTCATGGTTCCTATGGTAGTCAGTCTGCCTTGCCTTCTGACTTTTTTACTTTATCTTGATACTTTGTTTTCCAAGCTCACCTTTGTTTAGAATGTTATGTATCACTCATTTTAGGTGGGTTTTTGTTATTCCATCCTAATGAAATGAACAAACCTCACTCCTGAGGAACGTGGAGAAAGCATGGGAAGTGGCAGATGTAGCCTGACTCTTGCAGAGCCCAGGAGGGCAGGCAAGGGAGTCCTGCGCTGCGGGAGCAGAATTGGCTCTCCTTCGGGAAGCCAGCCCATGAGGGAGCCAGCTCCCATGCCTTGCTGACCTCTTGGAAGGGGGAACCTTGGTGAGGCTAGCGTATGCCTGTGGGAGAGAGGATTCAGGCAAAGCAGGAGATGCTGTTATCAAGTTAAAGCCTAGTTTGGGGTTGGTTTGAATTTTAGCCTGGAAGGCCTCGTGGTTCTTGAAGCTGTTTTCCTAAAAAATCCCACGTCTCTCTTTTTTTTTTTTTTTTTTTTTAATAACTAAATCAAAGGAAGTTAGTTATGCACAAAGTATGGCAGTTCAATCTTTTAGAAGATACCATCATCTGTTGTTTTTAACGCACAATAAGAGTTTCCTCCAGTTGCAAGAGCAGGGGCATTGAACCCATCCTGTGTTTTTACAAACGGGCTCACATGCAAAAGCAGACTCAGCAGCGCGGTGCCTGCGGGCAGTCCTCACCCGGCCCAGGGCGAGCGGAGAAGTGTCCAAGGGCACTTTGGGACTGGGGTCCAGTGGTGCCAGTGCGGAGGAAGACATGGATGGGAAGCCCCTTGCGCAGGGCCGGCTACCTGTGCAATGAGTGCTGCTGAGTGGGGCGCGTGCTGGCACTGACGTCGGCCTGTGCGCTGGGGGAGGGGGCGGGGGGACATCCGTGTGTGTGGGGAAGGGGGGTGTTGTTGGTGTCTGTGTTAGCTGTAATGCTGGTATTTCAGTAATGCAGTGGTATTTGGCCATACTGCCAAACCGAAGCTATAAGCAGTGAGTCTTTGCTCCACTTTTCCTCGCTCCTTGCCTCTGCTCCGCCCCGTCCGTGCTCCTCGCGCTGCTGAGATCAGCTTCCTGCTTTTCATTTTCCTCAAGACGCTGTTACTCCTCCCATGAAAGAGTTATTTTAATCAGTCTGGAGTTAATTTTTATGGGTGGCTGCAGGCTTTTTTTCTGACAAGCTGACACACCAAGCTGGAAAAGCAGTATCATGGTGATTTTGTTCTGTTGCAGCGAACCAGAGCTGTAGGCAGAATGGTAGACTGCTGCACCGAAAACATTTCTGTGCCAGCTCTGTGACCGTGGAAGGAGAAGGAGGAGGTGAGTGCCGGTTTTGTGTCGCGTAGGTTCAGGGAGTTGTTGGAGGTGGAACCAGGAGTCACAACCTACCCTGTCTCAATAACAAGAAGTGAGCAATTATGTTGTTATGCTCCCTGATTAGATGCTTTTGCTCACACTAATACTGTGATAGAGTATATTCAGGAAATGATAGACGTTGCTACAGCAAAGAATTGTAGTCAATGAAAGTTTTTAGTGTGTAAATTTGGTTTTCTTTCATAGAAAAGCGTAGATAGATATAGCACAAATGTAGCACTAAAGGACAGCTAATAAAGGTGAGGTTCACTCCAAACAACTCGTAATAGCAAAAATACTCATGTAGTTTCAGAACTTTCAGATAGATTTAATAATGCCAGAAAGAGACTTTACAGTGATTTAGTAATAACTGTGAGTCTAGAATAATGTGATGTATATAAGGGAATGACAGGATTCTTTAATGTGTGGAAATATAGATGGGGAACACCAAAAAGTTTTTACAACTTTTTACAGCTGCTGAGCATCTCTTAGGATAGAAGCCACGTTGGCTGACAGAGCAGATTGTTTGGAAAAATATCTCAGTAGCAGCAAATAGGCATCTTGAATAGAACGGTGTCTTCTTACACTGTTGTGATTTTTTAAATTTTTTTTCTTTATGGAGTGAAGGATGTAAATACCACAAGTTCATTAACCAACTTTCAGCTTTTTAAACAGGTGAACATCTGTATATCTTCTAATGGAGCTCTAAAATAATTAATACATAACCAGTGGCAGGTTGCTACTTACTTTGTGTTGTGATATCCTTCTTTTGCTGCCTTCTCATTACTGCCTGTTGATAGTCGAATTAATGGGATGATGTTGTTCATTCTGACTGGTGTGCCGTGAGTGATTTTTGCAGAGGACTCTTCCTAAGAAGCCACTCAAAGCATAGCTGTGATAGGCCAACTGGCCATTGGATGCTACTGTCACTGCTACAGGACACTGCTGCAGGTCTGAGTTGCTGCTAGGTGTTAAGGGACGGTAGGAAGAGTTCGATGATCTTGTCCAGGATCATAGGAGACGTGATGTGTTCCAGTCTCTGAGACCTGACCAGAATTGTTTGTGCTCTTGATCCAGACTAGAGTGCGCACATTGAGTAGCTGTTTGCTGTGATGCCAAGTTGAATTTATTGGTTCAGCTATAAAATGAAACTAATTTAGTCTTTCATCAGTTGCAGGAGTGGGGGATGCTTCTCTTGCAGTGAAGTTCCATAGTAACTGTGCTGAAGGCATTTGTGGGGAGAGTTTGATTTCAAAGTTTGATGCATTTTTATTAAAAATGAGAGGAACTGTAAATTAGAAACTGGGTTTTGATTTATTTGTGGTAACATTTTTGGGCATGACTGACTTTTACTCACGTTCTGCCAGCTGAGAAACTTTGCATCACTGAGAACATGTGCATGATGTTAAGCATCAAGCCAAACAGCTACTGGACTTCTGTGCAGATTTATTCATTTTGTACCTATTTTCAAAATTTTCATTCAGATTGATAGGAGACCGCTGTAAAAAATCCAGCCTGTTAGTAGGGTCAAGCATTCCTACCTTAGAATATACAGTACGCTAGAAGTTACAGTGTGTAATTTGAACTACAGCTCCCTGACAAAGAGGTGAGTGAGACTTACTTGACAGAGGTAATGATGAAGCACCATGTTTAAATGGCAGCACTGTCACTGAAAGAAACAGTCCCAGTCTCAGACGCTTGCATCCTACTCTGTGCTAGTGGTTTTGCAGTTGTGTAATGGACTGGAGTGGAGGACTGATCATAGCGACAATTAATGGGTTTTAGGAGCTTAACTCTTTCTGTCTGTTAAAGATAGAACTGAAAACCACTAGGTGCATCGTACAGTGTGTCATGAATCAGACTGGACAACTGAGCAGCTCTGCTTCAAAAAAGGGGTCCAGGAGTGTGGGGAATAGAAGCAGGAAAGGGGCCAGGACTGGTTTTGGCTTCAGAGCTGGCTTATGCTTGTCAAGGGCAGGTTAAGTGAAATGCAAGACAAAGATGTATCTCCGGAAATAGACAGCTGTTGTCAATATTTCTTCTACGGGGAACTTACATGCATCTCTTAAACATGATTTTGTAGTCTGGATAGCTTCCAGTGCAGATAGCATCAGTTAGTTACTGGTGCTGAAGATAACATGTCTTAGTGGTGATGTTGCTTTTATCTTTCTCCTGTGATCCTTTCTGAAGTAGGTGCTGCCTTGCATGGCTTTCCTTTGTGTGGCCCAGCATAGCATGCTACATGTTCTTAAACTGTTCTTAAAAATTGCGGGGGACTTTCAGAGAGTGTGTTGGTAGGTAATTTTAGCAAGTAGCTCTATCTGGATGCAGAATACTGGTTTACTTCAAATGCAAGGTGCTGTGAATTGTTCATGTGACCAGTTACTCTCAGATTTTGGCTGATGGTGGAATATCTCAAAAAGAGAAGGTAACTTCTCCTCCAACAGCCAGTAAGAAGAATACATATTTGTGGCCAGTACTTTAGTATATTTTTGCTTGTTTTTTTTAAATAGCAGGGTGGTTGTTGCTTGTGTGTGATTTGTGGAGTTTGGGAAGTTTTGTTAGTGGTTTTCAAGCTTTTGTTATATGTTAGGTGCTGGCAGAAAGCAGCAACAAATATTTCTATATGAATTCCCTGGGGCTGTGTTTTGGCTAGAGTAGTGGAGTGTTGCATCCCAAGATAAAGATCCTTTTTTGAGATTTGCTAGTGTAGACCCGTGCATTTGTTTAGGGCCTTTTTATTCTATGTGAGACTCCTTGAAAGTAGAAAAATACGTGCTAGTGGATTTTGACAAGGGATTAAAAGATCAATGTTTTCTTTTCTCAGAAGTTGTTCAGGTAGTAGAGTTAAGAGTTGAAAATATCATCTCTGCTGCCTCCCTTGCCCTACCAAAGTAAATTGAAAACCCGTTGCAAAATGTGGCACGTTAACTCTTCAGATTTTTGAATAATTTTTTAGAGTACCATAAACTACGAAAAGAAATGAAAACTTCATTCAAAACAAAATGGTATTTGAGGGAGACAAATAAAAGGAGTGATAGTTTCAGTATGAGAAAGAAAACTTACTGAAGTGTTCTTATGAAGCTTGCACTGGATGGAATTCAGTTGTTTTTTATAAAGCCATAAGGATTGAAAGAACTGCCTAGAATTCCAAGCATAAAAGAAAATACACACATACGTGTGTGTGTGTGTGTGTGTGTGTATAAAAAAAATCGTGTGTGTATATATATATATATATATAAAAAAATTGTCAGTTTAATTATATCTTTGTTTTGGAGGAAAAAATAAGTTTCTTCCCTTCCTGTAGATGGAAAAGCTAATTAATGAGAGTAAATCATAAGACTAATGCTTTCTTTGTTAGGCAAATTACAGCAAAATACAAGAGAACTAGCACCTCCAGTGCTGATGTAGCTGGACTGTGACCATGGTTCTGCAAATACACAGCTTCTGCTGGTGAGGGTGTGGAGTTACTGC
Organism: Cuculus canorus; assembly: GCF_017976375.1. Lineage (NCBI taxonomy): Eukaryota > Metazoa > Chordata > Aves > Cuculiformes > Cuculidae > Cuculus > Cuculus canorus. The sequence goes on along the minus strand of NC_071401.1, from coordinate 115,349,771 downwards.
CTCTGTTGCGGTACCTCTGACAGTGTTATCTCCACTCGCATGAACATGGTGTAATGGCAGCAGCATTCTCCGTGAACTTCTGTCCGGGATAGTACTGGGAGAGCCTTGCTGGGAAGTGCTGTCACAGATGTGGAGGGATGGAGCAAGGAGCTGGTGTGGTGTGCTGCCTCAGGACATGGTCTTCCCTGATGGTCAGCTAGCCTTAGTTGAAACCATGGCAGCATCTGAGATTTTTCAGATGTGAAACTTGAGTTTGGTGAGATAAGTTTTATGTGATGAGGGCTAATGCTTTACAAGGGATGTTTTTTTTCAAAAGCAATCCCAGAAGTTGCTACTGGAAAAACTTGTGCATTTCAGCTGAAGATAAGCAAGATCCTGTGCAGAGTAAAAATATTCAAAACGGATCTCTCTTCTTTCATTTATTAGATCCCTACTGTAAGATAAAGTGTTTTTTATGATATCGGGATACTTAAATTTAAGGGATATCTTTATGCAGATGTTCAAGCAAAATGTGTGTTTCCCAAACTAATTCAAAAGTGAAACTGTCTGTAAGAGAAGTGAAAATAATTTAATGGAGTTTTCCTCTTCCAGCTGGCTACAAGAATGTATGTTTTTTAAGTTTGAAATTATAGTAATGTAGCTTAAGTGTTCCATACTGGGCTAAATTTCTTTTTGTGACTGATAGTGCCCCTTGAAGCTTGTTAGCATGTGGAGTAACTCAGAAATAGCAATTGGGTGTATAAACGCATGGGTAAAAGTGCTAGCAAATTCCATATGGGCCTGTGCGCATTGACAAAATCTCAGTCAGCAGTAATACATCCTGTGTTGGTGGAACTCATTGAAGAAGCAGGTTTTTGTTAGTCAGGGCCAATAAAGAGTTCCTAGATTTAAGCTGTTTCCTCCCTCTTCAAGGCCGCAAGAAGGCAGCCAGCTAGCCAAGCCCCATTTGAAAAAGGCTATGACATATTCTAATAACACAACTGAGGCTTTCCCAGCTACAGGGTCTGACAAAAAAAATGAGGCTACTCCTACAGCTTGGGAGCCAAGAGTTGGAGGGGAGGACAAGGAGATGGTTATAGAACATGTTCTAGCCTGTCACAGTGAGGCGAGGCTCAAGTTGATCGCTTCACTCAGTATAAGTGAACACAAGTTCGAATACAGATGTTTTCTTACCCTCACTTGGAAAATGTTGGTATTCAAGAATGAACAGTGAGTTTGCATCAAGACAACACACCAGCCCACAACGCTTTGTCTATGAAGCAGTTTTTGGCTATTAGCTGCCTCTCCCCAGAGCACTTGAGTCAATGGTTGAAGTAACCTGTTTTTTGTCAGTGTAAGATGTGAAAGCAAACACGATGAAGATCCTCAGCAGCCTTTCAGAAGATGATCTGTGGAATTGCTTGGAACGTTGGCAGCATCATATGCAGCTGTGTGTCAACTCAAAAGGGTACTGTTTTGAAGGTGATCCTAGTTGGTTCGTTAAATAAAAAGTGTTACAGGCACAGTCTCAAGGGTTCTTTTTGTGTTGGACCTTGTGTGTTGTTATTAATGGTTTATTCAAAATGATCACAGGAATAAGACTGTGATAGATGCCTTCTAAATCATATGCTGGGCTTTCACTGAGTGTCTGACTCAGAGTCTCTGGCAGGTTCCACTAAGCTGTATGAATTCTGAATCTCCAGCTACAAGTGTTTGCTGCAGGTACGGACATCTGCTCACTGGTGGATGTCTAGTGAGACAAGGAATCCAAATTGCTGTGTTGGTGAAGTGATGGTTAGGCAGAGGAAAAAGTTACTTTCTGGATGAGCTTTCAGAATAAGTGATCATATTTAAAATATTGCCAGCAATTTACACTGTTGCTCCTGATTAAATTTCTTGCTGTGTATGTTGACAAATGTGAATAAAGGCAGATAAATTTTTTGCTACTGGCACTTCTGAGAGAAGTATTTCAGCTTGTCCTGCAAGTCATAAGCTGAGGAATGACGGGAGGGGCAGGGTCCTTAGAGAAAAAGCATCTTCAGTTGACTAGTACTGTTGAAGTGTTTTCTGCTGAGTACTTAAGGTGCAAAAAGAGGCTGTCTTCAGATGCTAAAGCTTCAGTCAGTAATGTGTTTGCTTTAAGATGGTTAAGTCTCCTTGAGTTATACTTGGAAATAATTCTGTAGAATTGCGCCATCTCTGGAAGATGAGTATAATGTGCTCCCTTAGTGCAATATGTCAAGGGGGCCCATTACCCATTACCCATCTAACTACCATCCTGGGTAGTCTGTGATAAGACGTTTAAGAAAGACAAATCATAGCTCTCTTCTGGGGTCATAAAAGCCTGATCAACACAATAAACCTGTCAATAGGAAATCTGTGAGCCCAGGTATTTTCAGTACTAACAAAATACAGTCATGCTTTGGCTGATCTGCATATTAAGAAGCAGTAGAAGCTCCAGAAGGAGCTTCACATTTTAGTTTCAGTGCACAAAGGTAGGCAAATATATTAGGAGTGGCAATGATATTTTGCAATTTCTTGTGTTTTTATTCTACTCTGCCATGTTTTGTTTTTTTCTGCATAGCTGCTTTGCAAACCAGCCTACTATGTGGTGTTTGTTTTTATCTTGCATATACCTGCAAAAATGTATAGGTACATACAGACATAAACACATATGTCTCTGTGTGTGTATGTATATATATATGTACTATAGAAAGTGTGTCAGTCTTGTAATAGCAGGACAAAGTAGGCTTGAGTGACTATTATCTCTCCTTATTGACTCTGCAGTTTCCAAAAGCATGGTGTGAGACAGGGCAGTGTGACTTGGCCTGACATAGTATAAATCAGTAGCTTTATGCAACTATCTACTACTCATTTAATCAGTGAAATTTTTGGCATATTGTTTTAGAACAGTAGCAAACTCAGTCTTTGATTGCCCTTTTCAAAGAGGATCTTACAAGTAAAGTACATAAATAAAATTAAGAAATAAAATTAGAATGAATTGCATTTGTGTGCAAGTTTTAAAAAAGTGGCTGAACTCTTCATATGATGATGGCCAGTTAAAACTGCAGAATATCAATACTACTTTTATTGACAACACGAATTTGGGCTGTTTAAACACTAGAAAAGTAGATCTGGGGTGTGCTTGTACAAACCTCTGAGTGCTGCAGAACTGTTTTGTAAGTTCCAGACACCTCCATGACTGGGCCACTCAGCACTGAGTGCCAGGAAACAGCTCTTAATGAACGACTGGCCTAAAAGGGTAAGGTGCTCCTCACCGTACAGAAACAGATGTCCTTTAGACCTAGTCTTTCTCAGTGTCCTCCGTGTAGGGTAGATCTAACCAATACCTAATCTGCTAGACCTGTGAACATGAAAGGTGAAGCTGTTGCCTACTGAGATCAGAGAGTGACTGAGGTAAATACTAGCTTTAAAACTTCACTTAGCTGCTGCTCATGCCATACCATTTTGAATGAACCTTCTCTATTTAACTCTGACATTAAGGCTTGCAAGGCTCATTTTCTTTCACCTGATGGTATAGTTCTGGTACCACATTTTTCCACCTTCAGCTGCAGCTTGGAATGGGTCGGAGCTCCTTAACAATACCATACTGGTAATTTGCACTTTTATAGCACTTTTCACTTCAATTACCCAAGTGATTTATAGGATTGATGAAGGAAGATAGGTGACACCTTTCTGTCTGAGGTGATGAAGGCAGATAGAGGCTCTGAGTCACAGGGAGGTTGAGTATGAATTTAAGGAAGTCTTTTGACTCATCCAGGAAAGGTCTGAAGAACCTATAGTTCCTGATTTTTGGGGGTGGGTGGGATGGGCTACTGCTGCTGAGATTAAATTATAAGATGTTAAACCACTTAAGTTGCGTGTTCATGTGAGAGAGAAAAAATTGGAGGTTGGGAAGGATATTTAACACCTGATGCTCACTGCATTAGATTCATCTCTGAGCAAATGTGTGAGAATTTAAGAAGACAAGATGTAAATAGCAATCTCTAGTCTGTAAAGGAGTAGCAGCACTTTCTTCCAGAGCGTGGCATTAGTATTGCAGCAAAGTGATTTCTGGAAACAAAATGAAACATAAGACAAATCTCGCTTTTTGATCAGGTGCCTGTAGTTCTGTCACTGAACAGGTGACACAAATTAACAGAGTAACAAAAAAAGAGGATCAGAATCTGAGTTTGTTTCAAAGTAAGGTGTTTATGTGGAAAATCAGTACTGATTTTTTACTTTTTTGTCTCTAAAATAGTTGAAATGACCATTCGATGAGGGGTGATGAATGCTTGAGACTTTCCAATAAAATTGTACTGCCTTAGATTTCTGGAGCTTACATGACTGGGAGTGTTAAACAGAAAACTTATAAAACATTACAAATTTCTATGAGGGTTAATAAGATTTTTATGGATATTAATGCTGCTTATCAAAGTTATTTTATATCATACTTGAAATACCTGTTTAACATATTGGAGTTCTTACTCAGTTTTGCATGTTATTGGGCAGATGGTTCTTCCATGACTGAGATACCTTGCCTGATGCTTTGTCCGAATGTATGCAGTGAGTTTGTGGTAGAGGAGGGATGAGAAGTAAGATTTGTTAGCTTTCTGTACTGCTGCTTTGCTCTTTAATCAGCGTGCAAGACTCACTTGACCTGGTGTTTTGTATATGTAGCAACGTTATGTAGAATATCTCTGCTCAACCCTGGAGAGGAACAGTGAGCAACATGAGGGCCAGAAACAACACAGCCATATCAACTCCTAAGCATGTTTAAGAAGGACAGAACATCATGGCATAGCTCCCAGGACGGTATAATGATTCAGATTCTTGACCTTCAGCTGAAGTGATACCAGTAGACTCTTATCAGAGCTGCTTGTGTTTTAAAGGGTTCAGAAAAACTTGTGTCCTGCCCTGAAAGCTGGACTGTAGGAGCTGGTGATCGTGCAGGAATTAGCTGTGGCCACTAGATGACTCTTTCAGCCTGCTGGTAGGTAAACTCGGAGCTGAAAAAAGCTATGGAGGAGAAGAGCTGGTATGGGAAAGAGAGAGCTGCTCTAGACGGGTTCTGTATCTCACAACTGCAGTGTTAGCATGGTTTTGAGTCTGAGTGGTAGTAGTTACAGGATAATATATCTCTGCACATCATTAATTTGTGGAGTTTGTTGATGTGTACTTTGAAGGCATTTGCAAAACAAAAGACCAGACCTCCTGAAGGTCAGGGTGGATTTACTGAGGCAATGAATATGAGAAGAAGCTAATCTTACGAGTTGTACTACTTGTTCACTAGAGTACAAGTGATACCTGGTTTTATATTGAGCTCTGCTGTTAAAACTCTTCTTTGCAATCTTGCAAAGAAGGAAAATGCTCAAAAAAACACCCCACACAGATCATCAGCAATATAATGCTATCTTTGCCTCTTCTTTGCATCTTGTAGATAGTTGGATAAATCCTGGTAAGCTAGACAATATTTGAACAGACTCTAATGAAATTAAGTCCAGGTAGAAATTTCTGCAAACTCCTTACAGATTTCACTGTGTACTCAGAGTCCGCTTACCCTACAATCCTTGGGGTTGAATAATCTTCCTGTAATTTAAAATGAGACAGCATAAATAATGCTTCGGCTTCATAAACATGTATTTGCCAATGCTTATACTAAGCATGTAGTCACTTTATCAAGATAATTAGATAATGAGAGGGTAACGATGGTTGCTCCGTGTGTTTCTCTGACATCCATTTTTATTTCTGAGGTGTAATAATGAATCATTAGTTGCCATTGAATATGAGCAGTTCCTGGTGCAAAGTGTGTGCTGGATGAAACAACAGTGCATATGGCTTATGGTATTTATTTTTTCAGAGTTGTTTTTGTCAGCCAAGGATCTCACAGAGGTGAGACTTGGCCTTGAGTTACAGCTTGATCTGTGAAGACTACGTTGTTCTTTGAAGTTGTAGTGTTTGAGCGCTTCAGAGTTCGTGATAAGCATAGCATTAGTCCTGTTTTTAAACTTAATACAAATTAAGAGTGTTGTGAATGCCCTCTCCCTGGGGGTGTTCAAGGCCAGGTTGGATGGGGCCTTGAGCAGCCTGGTCTGGTGGGAGGTGACCCTGTCCGTGGAAGGTGTCCCTGTCCATAGCAGGGGGGTTGGAACTGGATGATCTTTAAGGTCGCTTCCAAGCCAAACCGTTCAATGATTCTGTGATCTACTTTTAAGTAAGATTCAGACATAGCAGCCTTTCCACTTCTGTCATGGTTGGAAGTTTTCTTCAGCTAAAGTTTATCCTTTACTCTCTTAAATAACTCCAAACCCCTTCTAACTTAGCTTCCAAAAGTGTAATACTAGATTAATGTGAGTCTTTGCAAACCAGGACTAGAATTTTTCTTGACCCAAACCTATGTCCCTTTTAAGGGTTATGTTTACCATGGCAGCATGTTGGTCTGTAGTTATTTGGATGCGTCACAAAGATATGATACAGAAGTAGCTGTTACATCAGACTTCCAGTTACTTTCCATTTATGCACGTAGGATGCATATGTAATACATACAGTTCTTTATGTATATGCAAGCATCCCCTTTCTCTCATTCACTCTCTCGCTTTCAAAATACACATACCTTTACAGCATGCACAGATATCCTTCCCTTCCTCCCTACTTACTTTTCTGCCCTGAGACCCCATACCGCTGGGCCGAGGCCAATGGCATGAGATTTAACAAAGCCAAATGCCAGGTCCTGCACTTGGGGCACAACAGCCCTATGCAGTGCTACAGACTGGGGGAAGAGTGGCTAGAAAGCTGCACAGAAGAGAAGGACCTGGGGGTGCTGGTTGACAGCCGACTGAACATGAGCCAGCAGTGTGCCCAGGTGGCAAAGAAGGCCAATGGCATCTTGGCTTGTATCAGAAACGGTGTGACCAGCAGTTCCAGAGAGATTATTCTCCCTCTGTACTCGGCACTGGTGAGACCGCACCTTGAGTACTGTGTTCAGTTCTAGGCCCCTCTCCACAAGAAGGATGTTGAGGCTCTGGAGCGTGTCCAGAGAAGCTGGTGAGGGGGGTGGAGAACAAGTCTTATGAAGAGCAGCTGAGAGAGCTGGGATTGTTTATCCTGGAGAAGAGGAGGCTGAGGGGAGACCTTATTACTCTCTACAACTACCTGAAAGGAGGTTGTGGAGAGGAGGGAGCTGGCCTCTTCTCCCAAGGGACTGAGGACAAGACAAGGGGGAATGGCCTGAAGCTCTGCCGGGGGAGGTTCAGGCTGGATATCAGAAAAAAAATTTCACAGAAAGAGTCATTGGGCACTGGCAGAGGCTGCCCAGGGAGGTGGTCAAGTCACCTTCCCTGGAGGTGTTTAAGGAACGGGTGGATGAAGTGCTTAAGGACATGGTTTAGGGAGTGTTAGGAATGGTTGGACTCGATGATCCAGTGGGTCCTTTCCAGCCTGGTGATTCTAGAGTCTATGATTCTATGATTTGTGAATTTAAAAGCCATGCTATAGCAATTTCATACTGATCTAAAGGAAAACTGCATGACACGTAATTTAAAATTAGACTAAGGATTTGTAAATGAAATATGATAAAACTGATGAGGAGAAATATTGAAATAAGGAAGCTGGATTTTTGCATTTGCTTAAATTGTTTCCATCCTTCTTGCTTCTGCTTCGTTATTTTATTTGTTACACTGAATGTTCTGTATAATTTGCTCTCTGAGATTTCTATGGTTCTATCTATTTACTGAAAAGACAGTTCTAAGGAGATCCTTTGCCTTGTTTAATTTAGAGGTCAAGGAGGCTCAGGGGCAAGGCTAGGGAGGAAGCTGTTCACCATCTATTTAAACTTAGTTGTTTTGGGTGAATTCAGTGCTTTAATCTCTTACGTGCGGCAAGAGAAGTAAAATTATTACTAGTAATCATGCTGTAGCATGTTAATACCAGACTAGTAAAATATAAAAAAATTACAGGAAATAAAAAAATATCTCTAATCCTGTAGTTCCCATTAACTTCTCGTTCTTAAGTGTTTTATTGTTGAATTTATGCTACTTTTCCTGCTGCTGTCAGCGATAGTTGTAGATATGAATAGAAGGCAGCATGTAGCGTGGATCAAAGTGAAGTGAATGAGCTGAATTGGAAATTTACCATGCCTGAACTAATCTGGCAGTGGAAATGACATGAGCGGCTTAATTTTATTTAAAACTATGCAAAGGGAGAGGCATTCCTATGCATGCATGTGTGCCAGTCCTATCTCCCCCAGCCTCTGCCAGGCCCCTCCTTTCATTCTCCTGGGCCCCAAGTGATGTGCTGGGATGTGTACAGGTTATCAGCTATGAGGGCTTCTGGTATTTCAGGCAATGAGTTGGGCTGCTGCAGCAATTGAGGCACAAGTGATGGTGGTATATTTTATGTTCAACTTCCTCTCTCAGATGGCTAAATTGAATCAAGCATCAGTACTCATAGCAGCAGGGAAGAGGCTGAGTGTGGTGCCATCATCCCTCTGCAGACCTCTAGCTCATGGGACTCGGCTTGCCTCACTATCTTTCTGCTTCTTCCTTGTTCATTGATGGTAATGTGGTGATAGAATAGCCAGTCCCTTTGATATGTCTTTGTTCCAACTCTCAGCATAGTAAATTTTCAGGATGGTCAGTTGGCATACTTCATAAGGTTATATCTTGTTACGCAGAGACCCATGGAAGGGTGTACTAAGAACAACTGGGCTGAGAGAGATAATGAGGATTGCATTGTGTTTGTTTAGGAAAAAAAAACACCACAAAATGAACTCCTTCAGAGTCTCAGAAAGTTTTGAATGAAGAGGAGGGTTTTGTTTGAGACAAGATTGTACAGTGGTTTTACTTACACGAGTGATTGGATTTAGGATTAAGAAGTAAAGTTTCAGATATTTCTTACCTGCTTCCAACAGCTTTCCCCCTCAAATACAGTCATTTGATTATGAAGTAAGATTTAATTGTAAACTTGAAATCCTGTTGAGAACTATCTGCGGATGTCTTTGAAGAAGTTTGCCTATTTCATTTATATATTGGATTAGATAACTGTAAACTGAATGTGTTCTAAAACAAGAGCTCCTAAAACTTTTAATTGGTCCTGCAAATATTGGTCCAGCATATTTTCATGCCTTGACCTTGTATTTTGCAAAGTTCTGTGCCTATATTACTATTGACTGAAGCGCAGATAACGTTGCATTAGCGCTTTCATGACGTTCCTGACAACTGGACTCTTTCCCAGCATCAGTTTTAGAAGACAGGTTTCGTTTCGAGTGCCAATATTGACACAGTTCTGAGACGAGAGTATTTAGCGTTCATTCTGAAGAGGGTATGTTCTTTGATGTGCATCCAGAAAATTGTTTGGTGTGGGTGGCATTTCTATTATACATAGGCAAGGGGGTTCCTTCTAGGATTAGATTTCCTCATCCTCCCAAAGCTGCTTTAAGATGAATGCTTTTTGTACTGCTGAGAATTGGATTTGGCATAAAAGCCTGTTCCAGTGCATTGTGTAGCAACTGTCTAGGCCACCCTACAGTGCATAGAAAGTCCTTCTGAAGCAGGGTGACCAAACTACTTCCATCTTCTTTACCCTTCCTGGCCCTCAGAACTGGAAACCTATGGGGAAAAGAGTGCTGAAATACTTAAACAGCAGTTCTTAGAACTGATAGGATGATACTGGTGCTAATTCCACTGGTTTATTGAGAACCGTTTGACATTAGTCATTTCAGTCTGTCCCCTTCCAGCATAGTATTTCCAGGTAGTTTGCAACTAAAGAATCTACCACCAATAAATACATCATGCTGGACACATTTGCTTTTTGCATGTGCACTAAGTAAGATAAAGAATCTTCGTGTATTTAAAAAAGCTTGGTTCCTTAATTAAGATTGCATCAGAAACTCTGCATGAGGTGGTGCTAGAGACCTCTAGCATCTCACACTAACCAAGCTGGCAGCTAGGAGTTGTTCTCAAGCAGTTGAAAGTTGTAAATTTAGTTTCCAAACAGATGAACTGTTCATAGCAGGGCTTTTATAGCCTGAGATGAGCTGCAGCAGATCCTGAGTGGAAGTGGAGTTCTCATGCTAACTAGTTAATACTTAATTCGGAATTTCTAAATAAGTTTCTGTTACTCCCTCTAAGATGTGCAAGAGCAGCGAGCCAGACTTCAAATACAATTCTTGATGTTTATTTGTATGTAATAGCCATTACATCTGTGTTATTGACAGGTTATCTCATGATATATTTTTGCATCAAGCACTTTCATTAAAGTTGATAGAGGTCTGTAATGCATCAGTTTCTGACAGAGTACAGAGCAAGTTCTGTAGATGTGATTGCACAAACCAGATAAGTGTTATTCATTTGAGAAAGAAAACCAAAACTAAACCCAAACAACAAAACCCAACAATCCTAGATTCAATATGCATAATTTTGTGTATGCAACAGTTGTGCAGTCATCTTGGCATTCTGCTGTTGACTATCCATATTGCTAGAATGGGTAATAAATACTGAATAGTGTTCTTCGCACTGTATTGTTGTTGTATTGTTTTTTCACAACTGAATCTTACTGCAAATACTTTATAAATATGCTAGTAATAAATTCATTATTATGGAAGGAACAACTAAATTACATTTATGCTATGTTGGACACTCAAAGTATGCTTTTTTTAGTGTAATACATATGTACATGTATAGATCGGGCATAATATGTAAAGCCAGCTGGAAGCTTCCAGAGTTGTCTTGATGCCACTTTTTCCTTTGCTGGTATAGGCACAAGGAGTGGAACTCGAGGTTTGAGAGGGATTTTCCAAAAAGCATGAAAATCCTCATGATCATTTACTTTGTTTCCCAACAAATTTTTATGAAAACCTTCAATTTTTTATTAAAAATTGTTTAAATAATAACTAGATATCTGTGGTCTTTCCTCCTACCCCTGTACAAACTGTTTTAGTTGACCACTATAAGGTCTGTAACTGCACGATTACATAGCACTGGGGAACAAAGAAGCATACCATGCTGTTGAGCAAATACAGTCTACAAATACAAGTTAATGGTTAACTACGCTTAAGTCTGGAAATGATCATATAGTAATTACAGTTAATTATGGGATGATAGAAGTGCAGTGCTGTGTGATAGCCACATTGTAACTTCAAAATGGGATGTTAGGAAAAGGGTTTGAGTATTACCATGTCATCATAAGACTGATATCCTGTTCTTCAGCATAAAATCACAGAAGAGCCTTCATGGCCAAGTCTGGTGTTAAGATGCAGGTTCATCTGCTTCTGTAGAAGTTCCATGTATGTACCTCTAAAGAAAAATTAATTGGTTCCTGCTATAACTGCAGTGATAACAACTTGTCCATCTGTGCAGTTTGCTGCTTGTGCTTGGCCCCAAGCAGCATGTAGCACAGAGGTAATATTTCCTGATGCATTTTTGGAACTACTGCCTGTCCCTGTTAGAGTTGCCTGTAGGCAACTCCTAGCATGATACATTTTGTGCATATCTCTTGGCTGTGTATCAAGGTGTGATATTTAAGAATGCACTGTGTTCCCCTGTGACTCTCCTTCTCTTCTGGGGCAGTCTCTGAAATTTTCTTTTTTGTAATAGTACTAATAATTTTTATTGTTATTGCACCTTCTCCTGAAAGGTTCTGTGAAAAACATTTTAGTTCATGTGAAAGGGACTCCTGTGTGCAGCCCATCTCATCACAGCTTCACAAGGTCAATATGAGTGCTGCAATGAGTGATGGCTCCAAGGCTACAGCTCTAAAGTCTTAATTTTGGGAATATTTACACTTAAGCATAATTTCTTCACCAAAGCTCCTTTCTGTTGACCCCAAGGATTACACGTGTATTTGAAATGGAGCCCAAATGTAAGCACTCATAAGTTGGTGACCACAGAAGGGGGAGGCACTATGTAAATGCACTGCTGCAAAGAGTAGTGTTCATTTTCCTTCCCCCAGGGTATTGATTGACCATCGAGGTGTTTCTGCCCGGCCTCCAGCTAGTACTCCAGAAGAGTGGACATCTTCTGGGGGTCCACTGGCATATCTGCCAGCTGCTGGGGAGAGGTCTCGGGTTCACTAGCACTTCTGACATGCTTACAGGCACCTAAGGCCTATTTTTAGGCAACAGCATCCCATCCTAAGTAGCATGCCTCTATTTCAGGATATTGAAATCTTTACTGAACAGGCAAAATTGAGGTAAAGGTACTGCCTCATAGACTTTAAAAAGTGGCATTTCTTAATAAAATGCAATATTTACTGAAATTGTTGTCAAGGTCATCAGCAACTGCTGTATCAATCTCTCCAAGCAGTCATGATTATTCTGGGTGGTTTTCTTTAATATACCGGGAATGCTCATGATGTTGGAAGATGTAGTAAGGAAAAGGAACAGGACTGATGAATTACAGTGGTTAAGTTGATATGTGTGTGGTATTGATGGAGGAGAGAAAACATTGTCCTTTAGCCCATTCACTTTGCTTCAGTTCTCTGTCAGCCTTCCAGTTAATAATGTTGTTGAAGAAACAGCTCTGTGGTATCTGTAAATGGCTTTTATGAGAACAGGAGAAAGTATCCCTGGGATATTCCCTGGGAACAGGCTGCCCAGGGAGGTGGTTAAGGAACGGGTGGATGAAGTGCTTAGGGACGTGGTTTAAGGGAGTGTTAGGAATGGTTGGACTCAATGATTCAGTGGGTCCTTTCCAACCTGGTGATTCTGTGACTCTATGATTCTATTTGTATAGATGCTTTCTGTACTTACATATTAAAATAAATACTTCTATCTCTAAGTGACTGCACAAAGCAATTAAGTACTCAAGACATCAGCATATCTTTTTTTATGTGGATTTTTTTTTTTCATGCTTTTTAAGATGGAATTGTTTTTCAAGTGATTTGTAACTGACCACTCACTTATAATAAAACTTAGTTTGGGTAACTAATCATTCTTGAATTTGTTATATCATGAAAGGCTACTCCTGCAGTGAATTTAAAGCCAGAAACAAATGTGTGATTTGGCAATGGAGAATAATAATCCCTAACTGACACCTAATGCTGCTCATTACTACATTACTGAGATTCTTCACAGAGGAGTTAACTAGTGTTGTCCCTTGTTTTCCAGAAAGCTGGACTAGGATGGACATCCTGGGATGCCAGCTAGATAGAAACGACAGTAGAGTGCTCAACAGCTGCAGTACCCTGTCCAGTCTACCATAGCCTTTTGATTTTTACAGGAAAAGCCAGTTATGACCTGCCTCACTAAACATAACAAACTTAACTAATTAAGATCTAGAATTTGGGGAAGACTGTGGAGTGATACCTACTGAGAGAGTATGCTTCGTTAATGATTCCTGTGTAGGAAAGTTTCCCTCATAAAGCTGGCTTCTCAAAGGGATGGGCGCCACCACTTACCAACATCCAATCAGGTCCATTTTTGTGGTTCAAAATAGAAAAAGTTTTTGGGAAAGCCATGAGACCCAACATAGAGATATAAGCTGCTTGGCTGAGATAGATGTTCCTCCATCCCAGCATCCTTTTTTTTATTTAATTGTACCCAAATTTATGTGAGAGCTGCCTTGAAAGCTGAGCTGTTACCTCTTCCGCATATTTCCATGGACCAGAAGGGGAAGGAAAGCACTGAAAATGTAACTGAAAGCACATTTGGCTGTAAATTATCAAAGATTGCAGAACATGTCAAATCTATGCATTTATAGCAAGTTCATGTCATCTCTCTGTAAAACTTGGTGACATGGTATAGTTTTAATGTTGTATTCTTGAGATAAACAGCAAAAGCAGCTAGGATTTTTGTTTTACCTTGAAGAGTACAGCTTTGTTCTAAAAGTCTTCTGTTTTTAAATACGTCTTTGTGGACTTGTAGTAATGCTTAGAATTATCTTTACCTTCTTAATTTAAATGCAATGATTCCCATTTTGAGATGAAGTCAGACTGGGGAGGGGATTCGAATTCAGAAATCTTAAGTTGGTTGTTGTTCTTTAATAAGACCATTGGCTTTGTCAGAGGTGATATGCTGAAAATGTGAATACAAACATACCAGATATGTTTGGAAAAGAATCATTTTCCTGCCAGTTACCTTGGTTGTAACCTTTTTGGATATTTGTTAATCCTGCATCTCTCAGTGTGTATAGCCACTGGCTTTAATAGAAAGCCTGATGCGGGATATGCACACAGTGTTCTAAATACACACGACAGTGTGGGTAAATGTAGAGCTCATGAAGAAGCAGCCTTATCTAAACTATCTAGGAAAAAATATTTTTCATGCAGTTTATTTGTACGAATTTCTGTTCCTTTCCAGATTCTCAGAGTGTCTAGCATCTAAGTTTTTCACATTTTTTTTCCCACCGTAGGCCTTCTGTAGGAAGTCTGTCCCAACACTTTTGAGATTTTATTATTTTTGCACACCTGGAAATAAAAGACTGCAAAGCTGTTGGCTGGTGCTAGAACAGCATATTGGGGGCAAAATAATTTCTTCATGCTAAATTGCAGGGGGGTGTATATAAATATATATACTTTTAATATCTAGGCCCCCCTTTTAATATCTTTTATAATCTGACTGATCACAAAGTGTGAAAATAGAAGTAGCCATTCCAGTTGATTTTTTTTTAAATTGACAACCATAATGTAGGAGAAGGTATTTTAATGTCAAAGACGAGTTTGCTGCACTATGGTATTTGGGGTGGGGTGGGACTTTTTTGATTTGGTGGGGGATTTTTTTCTTTAAGGTCTTGATAAGTGAGAGAATTTAACCAAATTTTTTATATTTACTTTATTTCTTCTTATGCATCATTATTCAGTATATAATAGTGTTCTGTAGGATTAAGAAGAATTAACAGTCATTTTTTTCTCTGTACTGTACTGTTTTTCAGTCTCTTATAAAAGAACTCTTATTTTTTAATACTAAAGTCTGTCAGATGATTTTAAAAAAAACAATGGCAGAGATATTATCGTTAATTTTATTTCTTTCTGTTAGGAAGGCATATTCATGCTTTTCCAATGTATTTCTGGCATTAGAAGAGAATTGAATAAGGATAAGGATCCTGTTGAGCTGAACATAGCACAAATGTGCTTCGAAAGATAATTTGTACTCCCAAACACTAACCATCTAGAGTCATAGTTATTTTAGCTTATTAAATTGTGTGGTTGCAGTTCCAGATGTAGCAGTGCTGCAGTGATTTTGCACACCTGTCTGTCCATCTGTCCACTCCACCAAAATGCTTCTGCAAAATGGGAGATGTGGGCTAATTCGGGAAGCATGCCAGTGGGAGGTGGAAAAAAGTGCTCAGGAATGCCCGGTGAATTCAGCGTTATCATATGAAAGAGGCTTGTCAGGCTGCAGGCTAGTTGTACGATTTCTGTGACAAATCTGCTGAATGCAAAAGCTGGAAGAATGATAGGAATGCACATTGTTTGTCCTGCTCTACGGCTTGGGGTAGCAGAGTTAATTGGGTTTTTCCTGGGGTTTCACTGTGCTTGATAAAGTTAATTTTAGGCTTGATTCTGCCTTGTCTGGCAGCTGTCTTGTTGGGCTCTGTGTGGGAGAAAGGGAAACGGGTCACATGCACAGAAACTGGTCTTGCAGACTGAACCTGGCAGGTAGCTTTGGTGACGCAGGCTGCGATCTGTTTATCCGCTTGCCGTTCTGTTGGCTCGGCAGTGGTAATAGGACTAAGAACTAATAAAACTCTTTCTGTCCTTTAAGTGAGCACTGACAGAGGGATTATCAGCTGAGTCAGAAAGTGTCAGTTTTACGTCATGGCTTTTAGGAGTCTGTACTTAGGGAAAGTTTATTTACTACTAATGCAGTTTTGTGCGTTTATGCTTCCTCCTTTTTGTATGGTAAATAAGAGTTTCGGAGTGCAAAGTTTTTAATTTGGGACCATCCAGTTAAAATGTATGTAGTTAAAGAAATCCAGATGACATTTGGAAATACTATTGTTTAGAGTAATGAAGGAGTGAACATGTGTGTCTGCTGGAATTGAAATGTTCCTCATTACTACTGCTTGCAGAATTAAAGAGACATCGCTGTATTGACGTTCTTGCTCATAGGAAGACTGCATAATTTAACCACAAATAATATCTTGTGGAGTATAAAGAAGCAGTAGAACAGATATTTCAGAAAGCTTCTATTTCCTTGTTTTGCAGTCTCTTTATTTGTTCAGGTTATATATGTCTATTATAGTAAATAATGTTATATATATACACACACACTTATAGGTATGTCTTTTATATACTGCAGACTAATTAGGAGGCTTGAGAATTTCTCTACAAGTGCTGAGGTTATGGAAGTGAAATCTGAGCCCTTCCCAGTGTTTTTCCTCTAAGTTTCTTCATGATTCCATCAAACTCTGGGCAGGGAGTTTGCTTCATGCCCAACATTTTGCTATAGCAGCAGTCTAGGAGTTTCCATGCTGTCCTTTGGTATGCACTGGTCCTTCCTCAGCAGGTGAGGAGGGCAGTTTCAACTGCCTAAATAACTCTATTACAAATGAGTTGGGGTGTAATAACGAATATGGCTTGTAAGCTGCATTTCAGCTTCATCCTAAACTGAATGTCAGCTGAACCTTCTTATTCTAGCACAGAGGCAACCCCAACCATTGGAGGAAAACAAACAAACAAAAAACACCAACAAAATTAACAGGAAAAAAACAGGCATCCAAGAGCCATGGCTGCTTATCAGTGTGTCCTTGTTTTTCATTAAGTTGGACAAGGATGCTTTTTCAACATCATGGGTTTTAATTCCCATGTGTGCGATTTAGGTTTTTAAACATTCCTCTGCAGCTATGAGCTTTGTCATCTTTTCCTCTGAAGAAAAGCAGAAACCACTAGATTTCAAGAACTTGTGACATGCTAATGGGATGCTTGTACTATCTAACTTTCTGTATCTGTTTGCCTGAGTTGAAGATAGAATATGATCTTGAGGTATGGGAAGCTAGCTCCCCAAATACCATACAGCAAGCTATAAAGTTATCTAACCTCACAACATGGGTGGAGATGTTTCTGTTACCATTCCCAGGGTGGGCCTTCAGCCTTCCAAGTATATTCCGTCAAATGAAGAGGACCTGTAAGAGGATGAGGGTTCAGGAACCATTTCCTCAGTAATCTCCTGCAGGACACCTGAAGAAATAAATCATCCAATATTGCTTTAACATTCTTGGACTTAACCTGTAACTTAGGGTGGCCAAATGTCTGCTTTTGTGATAGTTACAATTTATGAAGAGATAATTTCCTTTTCTCCAACTGGTGCATCCTGAAATCAAACGTGCTTTGAAAACCCAATTCCTCTGATCTCCTTCTTTAGGTGTTTCCTTTCAGATCCTGAAAAAGAGCAAATCCCACTTGCAAGCCGGTGAGGGAGGTTTTGTGGAGCTCGTGGTTGTGTATGTTTGGGGGTTTTGTTTGTTTTGGGTTTATGTCATTTACTGTCTGTGCCTTACCTAGAGCAGTTTGCATGTCTTCAGCATTCCATACAGCCCCAGGCCTTCCTGTAAGATTCAGTTTTTTGTTTGTTGCCGTCCTTTAGCTAACCATGTGGCTTCCTTGATGCCAAATTAAAACTGATTGGATTGGCTAAGTTTTGTTCTTGATGAGAGCAAGCTTAATGAAATCCACTGGTCAACTTATCTCTATGGGGTGAATCCAGCCTTCTGACTTGCTTTTTTGTTTGTCCCACCTTATCTTACAAGCAGGAAACACCAGGATTCAAATGTTTTAATGCTCAGGGCAAGGAAGACAAAAGTGGGGAGTTAGTGCTTTAATATTACTCATTTTTGCATATTTTAGTCACTAGAGGGCAGACTTGTACTTCTCAGAATAAATTAGTAACTGCAAACTAATAATTAATTACATCTAAACACATACAAATAGTTGCCTAATTAAAATAAACATTTTTGATGTGTTGGGGTTTTTTTCAATAAAGCAAATAGAAAAACTACCATTTTAATTTTAGTTAAAAAATGCTTCATTAAGGATTTCATTGTTGCTGTGCTTTCTAAGTTGCTTCAGTGTTCTGAAATTTGCTTGCTCTGATTTATTTGAAATAACATTAGCAGGATTAGTGAACAAGCTTGATTCCCTTCTGTCTCCCACTTTGTGTGTACATTACCTCATAGAAACTTTGTAAATGCATATGTGCTGTGCTCAAAGTCTTCCAAGCCCATACATTTTCATTTCAGTTAACTAACAAAAGAATATCACAGATAGAAATGAGTTGCATGATATTGGAAGCGAAATCACCATTATTGCAATATATCTGTGTAATTCTTTTCCTAGTATGAAGTTTGAAGAGGTTTCTACAATGCAGGTAGGAAGCATTTTGCAACTGGTATAAGAGATAACATGCAGCAACAGAGAATAAAGCCAAACTTTGTCATTTTAAGGTACAATGTAGGAAATATCTTACAATTAATTGCTTTAGTAATTTTCTTTTAAACTACATTAATAAAAAGCAACACTCTCCCCATCTTAGAATTTCATACCCATTTACTTGTCTTGGCTGCGCTTTCCCTTTGTTATCCCTGAATAGCAGGTATGTTAATAAAATACAATAATGGAATTGATTTGATCAGCACTGTTTTGTTGATCATAAACATAACTGTTTTGTTCCTTGTTACCACAGATTTCAAAAACAGCAAGAGAACATCTGGGACATGCCTGTATTGTAATAAAAGGTTAATTTAGCAATGGCGTTAGTGGCTTGATTACTTGAGAGAGACATTGACTGTGCTGGTAACTGGTATAAGAATGCTAGGGGGTTGGGTATCAGCTGTTTGTGATAAAATTCCTTTTCATACACAAGAATTTATAAAAGTATTTTTCGAAGAGGTGTTGCTATTAACAGTTCATCATTTCAAGGGTTTTGTGGTATCTGTTTTAAGGATTCAGCTCTTAAAATTATGTTCATTTGAATTTTTTACTTCAAAATCTGTTGTCTTTAATTAAAGTAAACCCACAATGATTCTTTTTTTTAAAAAAGAAAAAAAAACAGACAAAAAGCAACCAACCAAAAATTTTGCAAGTACAAGTCCTTGAAGCTTCAGAGTTAGACACCAAACTACAGAGTTCTTAATGACTTTTATTGGAAATCATACAATTTTCTCCAGTCTTAAGATGTTTTCTCCATAAGATTATATCTTCTACTTACCTTATTAATAGCATAAGTATCTTTATAGATGAGAGCAACAAAAGTGAAAGGGCCTTTTCTTATCTTTCTTTTTCCCTGAGCTCACTCTCTGTTGGTGTGTTTTCACTTCCAGCCGTTGTAGAGTGAAGACTGATAAACATCCCCCTGCACAGGCCCTGAAAAAAGAGCTGTGACCTCAATTATGCACAAACATACCACTCAGTTTGGCAAAGACCTGTTGTGAGTTGGAATGTTCAACAGAGCCAAAGCGAAGAATATGCACGTTGTTCACACATAAGATTTAAAATGCAGTAGAATTTCTTCCGTTTAGAACTCCTTCAAGATCTTCAGTTTTCTGCCCTTGTTCCTTAGCTGAATAATTCCTGCAGCTTGGGTGAACAGATGCTAAATTTGTGGGGCTCATTGATAAGGGCTTAAGTGAAAGATAAGTAACAGTTAAGAATATATGCAAATAGAAATTTTAACACCTCCTCTCACTTAATAAGCATATTACCAGTTGCCTGTAACAACAGCAGGTACAGCACACTCAAATTGAAATTATGATACTTGAAGGTTATACTAGACTGCAGTATTGTGCTTGACTGATAAGAGCTGCCACAGGAACCTTCAGAAGGTGTTTGCGGAACAGGTTGACTGTTGTCAAGACATATCACAAGGATGCCTTCATTTACATAAGCACTTGAGAAGTCCCAAAGGTTTCTGAAGACTGATTAACACTTGTATTTCATCTTGCCTTTTCTGGGTGTCCATGTCTCCCTTTCTGCCTTCACCCCCATACCTTCCTCTTTTGCTCTGTTTTGTGGTTCCCTGGACTGCTCAGCACTTGGTTTTCAGATGGTCCTGTTCACTTGCCTTCTCTGACAGCCCTCTCTCTGTAGTGACAAGGAGCTGAATGAATGCTTCTCTTCTCCTTACTGAAGGCTTGGCTTCAGTGTGTTGACTTGATTTCTTCCCCTAGTTTTACTGAATATTTCTAAGGAATGATGAAACTTGGGTGAATCAGAATTTGAAAAGAAAAGGACAGTTTCTTTTCTTGTCCATTTAATGAACTTATAAGCAATGATGCTCAGGGAAGCAAGCAGTATCATTACATTCAGGTATTCTGGTATCATCAAGTGATTACCCATCATTTGCAGTAAACATTTCACGCTCCAGATAAACAGTTTTTCAGTGCAAAATGTGTTGGACTGCAGATTATGCTGATTATTACAGCTGCTTACAATGAATAATTTTTTCAGAAGCACTTGGAGAATTAAGAGAATTGCTTAAATGGAATTAAATTTGCCTCATTACAGTTGAAAGTTATCTGTTTATAGTTCCTGGAAACTTCGTTGAGCTGTAATATATTGTGTATGTGGTACTAAAGAAATATCAGTACTGTACCAAGATTGTAGAGATATTTTATACTGGGAAGGACACTAAAATGAACATGTTAGGTGTATTGGAATTACACTGACAGACCTTCAGGACCTGTGTTCCCACGCTTCAAGTGTCTGTGCACAGGCATCTCCCTGGCCTCAGTAAATTCATTGCCACTTCGCAGGTACTTGTTTCATGGTCAGTGTGTTCCCACATGGGTAGCTGGGAGCTCTTGCTGTTCTCTCTCAAAAGTTGTTGCATAGCAATAGCAGAACATACAGCAATTGTTTGGCTCCACTGTGCCCAATTTACAAGCAAACATGCATTGTCAGCCACCTCTTTCCTCTGCTGAACACTCCTATGTCTCCAGGAGCAGATGCCATATGCTGGGAAAGATTGGCAAGGCAAAGGTGTTGGTCCCCAGGAGTTCAAAGTGGTCTGAAACAGCCCAGAAGGACACAAGACGAAATACCACTGTTTTTTCAACAATCTTTTCAGAGCCAGTTTGCAAACTTGTCCAAACATTCAAGTGAAAGTAACTTCTGCTCATATGAATAATGTTAGGAATCATTATACCTTATGCCAAGCTTTATCTTAATTGGAAATTCCATTGCATGACTTGATTTGGGAGTGTAAGCTGAATTAACCTGGGAAGGTTATGTTTTTCCCTTTCGAAATTGGTTATCAGTGGGCTATCATCAGATGAGCCCTTTTATCACTCATCCTGTTCCCCCTAAAAGGAAAGCTGTGGAGAAAGATGAAATTTTTTTTTTGAAACTCAGGATAAACCTATTCTCTCCTCAGTCCTGTCTCCCCTTCTCTCTTCATATAGCATGAAGAAGGTAGCAACAACCTGTCCTAATTGTAGTGGATGCACAGGTGTGTCAGTAGGTGTTCAAATGAGATGCCTCTGTCTTTTCTGGTTTTTCCTGTCTTTTTTTCTCCTCCCTGTGACACCCCCCCCCCCAGTCCTTTAGAATAAAAGTCTCTTAGGAGTTACCAGGCAAGACTCGGGATACATTGAGAGATGGTGATGATGAAGAGCAGTTTCCATGCTTGGATCACCCTCTATTTGATTTTCAGAAAAGTCCATATTGATTAGCCTCTGACAAGTTGGCACAGAGGGTTGCGCTTTCTGGTTTATGTAGTTGAACTGTACCCAAGGATCGTAACATATAATGTGTTCAGTCGGGGTAGTTCTCAGACCTCTGGCTTCTTTGTGAGCCTTTTCCAATTCAGAGTTTGGTTACTGTTTGGAGTAGCTTTATGTATCAGATACTCTTTAAGCTGTGAGATCCTTAGGCCAAGGGTTATGTTGCTTAAGTGTTTGGAAAAGACCATATGTGAAACACAGTTTTAGTATCATACAACTCCTGAAAAACCTTTGTAGTAGGAGATGATGTTTGTTGCATAAATAGCTCTTAGTGAGCTGGTAAATGAGACTGAGCTACTGTTGTGAAGCTGGCTGTTGTGAGCTGCAGGTTTGCCTGTGGTTCCCACTTGTTTGATGGCATTTCACAAACTTGATCCCTTCAAAAGAAGAGAATATTTGAAGTGTTAGCAGGTGTGCTCATCGCTTCCATGCAAAGTAGACAGGTAACCAGCATCCTGACAAGCGGCCG
The DNA here is from genome assembly GCF_017976375.1 of Cuculus canorus. Lineage (NCBI taxonomy): Eukaryota > Metazoa > Chordata > Aves > Cuculiformes > Cuculidae > Cuculus > Cuculus canorus. The sequence continues at coordinate 115,327,673 of NC_071401.1, read as the reverse complement.
GTTTTCGGTTACTAGGTGTTTGTTTCCCATAGAGGCAGCGACCACTCGTGTCACTGGGCACTCCTGAGCCCATGCTCTCAGACTTGGTGGGCACCTCCAGCCTGCAGCACTTCAAGGCTATATTGTCTTTGCTAGGAATAATCTCTTTGCCAGAGATTAGGTGAATGCTTCAAAAACTTCAAGTATTTCTTCTGTCTAGTTGCCATTGGTGCCAGCAGCAGTTGCTGTTCATCGAGGAGTCCTGGTGGAAAGAACGTGAGTCAGTTTTAGTCCCATCAAGCCGTAGGTAATTGTTTGTAGAGCTCAAGGGGTACAATGAGTTCTGATAACACGGAGAAGATCCTCTAGGTACTGTGAATCGGTGTAGTTAGATGAAGGAAGAGGCCTTGCTGAGGTTGTAACCAGTGACTTAAAAAGGACAACAAGATTCAAGGATGTGGTGGTTTGTTGTGGCATCTAATATTGTCTTACAGTTCAGGAAGATGACTGCTTCCTTATTTTCCTCCAACTCAAGCAATATTTATTTGTTTAATATTGTCTGAGACTAAGCCTCAGTGAATCCAGTTTTGTGCTGTTTCTTTCACGCAGAAATTAAGGGCACGTGCTGTGCTCCAGACAGTTCTTGTTTGCATTTGACTCCGGGGAGCAGCTTTGCTGGGTTATGGTGTGTTGGATAACCAGTATCTGGCCAGCATTTGATTTTGTGTCCGAGCTTTTTAGCAGTGTGTTCACTTGCAAACAAATGGGGTGTTGTGGATGGAACCCCAGTCTGATGCTCTGGTGGGATGGACTTTGATGCAGACCACTGGTTGAGTATATGTTTCAGCAGAAAGTTTTGATAACCAAGTATCTGCAGCTTCCACTGGGAACGCTTCTGTTGCACTGGTTAGGTAAAGTAAGTAGTCTTCTCAAGTCGTCTTTCATTGAATTTTCTGCATTCAAATCTCCTATCATTTGACTTCCGTAAGCCAGAAATGTCCTTGACCTGGCTTCTGTTGTAGGCTAAAATGCGTGCGTATGATCAGCTACACAGCTTAGCTAGTCATATTGCAGTAACTTGGTCCTGACTCTCGGATCATAAATCTGTTCAACCTAAATCAAAGTAGTGAACTCTAAAGGATTTGTCTTGTGAGGCTTCAGCTTTGTGGCTTCTTTCATCATAAATCAGTCTGGTTTTTGTCACATACTGACAGTCACATATGTCATGCATGTAAATTCCAATAGTTGGTACAGCTTTATTATTCTTGTGGTATCCTCTGAACTGCTGGTGTTGAGGAACCAGCCCTAAGCTAACTGAGAACAAGCAACTCAAACTGAAATAAGAATTGGGAACATCTGAGTTGGTTTTAACATGCTACTGTGAGTTCTGTGTAAATAAATGGTTATTCTTGGATATGTAATGTAACTTCCATACCCTAAACAAGTAGGAAACTTTAGAAGTCTGTTTGCTGATTTCAGTTTCCATAATGGCCTATGAAAAGTTATACGACACGGGTAAACTGGAGAAAGCAAAATGTCAAATACCAAACATTCACTGAGTGATGTAACTGGCTTCTAATTTGATGTAGAGCTTGCATACAGTGCATCTTGTCATTGAGCTCTAGCACGCTGCAGCATAAATGGTTTTCTGAGATGCATCTTCATAGGCATTAATGTTATAAAGGAATTCATAATTCAGAAGTCTCTCTCTCCAAGGGTAAAAATCCCCCTTCCTGGTCCTATGTTTGTACAGTAAAATAAACAAGTTTGATGGAGCCACAAAATCCAAATTTGTACATGTTGAACTGTGCCTAAACTACCTATAGTGAAATAATGTCTAAATTGAAGTATAATACAAAAGAATAAAAAGTCTGATTTCTGGCAAATTGTTTATTGTTTGCTTTCTCCAGTGAGACTTTTTTAAAACACTCTCTGCATTCCCATATGCTTTTTTTTGTGCAAAGCTATAAAAAATGCATTAGAACTTTATCAGATAGGAGTTAAAAAAAACAGAAGTCATTTTTTCTTCACTAAGTAACCATTCAAGGTGATGATAATGCATATAGGATGCTCAGTTATATTGTAGAGTCTACAAAATTACAAACCTGATTATATTCATTTTATTTATCCTGTCTTACCTATCTCTTTTATCTGGCTTTGCTGGCAATTCTGCATGGTGAAGAGGTGCTCCAGAATGGTGTCATAAAGTGGTTCAGGAGAGGTCTTTAAGCGTTGTATAAGCTATCAGTTTGTTTTCACTCTTTCTGGATCTTTCTCCTTCAGTAAGGTTTGATTTCCGTAACCTGGTATAGGTATCATAGGTCATCTGAATTGTATAAGCTGTTTTTCTCATGGACCGGGGAAGACACAAGCTGTGTTCATAAGGACATAGCCGGAGTAAGAAAGACATGGCAGTTATTGTTTGGGTGCAATGTGGGTTATTCATTACTCCTTTCCTCATTGGCACTGGGTAGTCAGTGTCCTATCCGCTTGGCCTGTGCTCCCCACTGTCTTCCAGGGGATGAGTGAATGATCTCAGCAAGGCAAAGTTTTAAGGAACATTGGTGGACAAGTAGTTTTTCTGCTGCAGGAAGGTGAAAGGTACAGGGTGGCTGTTAGTGTTCTTCTCGGTAGTTTAAAATGACCTGCTTTGTTTCTTGATGAATACAGAAGAAGGGAGTTTGACTGGCCTTAGAGAAAAAGTAAAGGCAGGCTTAAAATAACAGGTAAGCCAAAATTACAGCAAATAGGAAATGTTCCACGTGTGACTTCATTTTATCATTTACAATTACTTTGACATGATAATTCTTTAATTGATAATTGACTATGCAGCAAATAGTTACTGAAAGGGCAAATGCTGATACCGTTACTGTGCCACTCATCAGAGAAAACAGGAAATTCTCCCCTCGAAGAGATCCAGTCCTTAACCCTAGAGGAATGGTCTTCATTAGCAACTGTTCTCTTTACAGGAGTAGTTTTGTAATGATAGATTCATTTCAGTAAACTATATTTTGACTTATCTGCAGGCACAGCTTCAGTTTCTTCTTGTCTGGTGGCAAAGTTGCTGGTTGTAAAACATTGTGTTTATGACCTAACGTGTTTACATAGTTAGATGTAGACATACCTTGTCTAAACATGTATCTGTATTTCCATCTAGAAAATAGCTGTATAGCCATAATAATGTATTTTATAAAGCTCATAAAAACTTCGGAGGCATTCACAAGAACTCAGTTTTACGTGTTGAACAATCAGCAAATATCTTCAGTAGTGATCAAAAGAACTGGGAAAAGCAGTGTTCCCTTCTTTGTTTCTCTGTGATCATAAAGATGTGAAGATAAAAACCATAATGCCTACCTGTAATCTTTACCATGCAATCTTGTTTGAGGCATGCCTTACTTGTGAAGTGGCTTTTTGTGTTGTCTAGAAGTTTATTGTTCTGTTTTTTTTCACTGGAGAACTACAGAATCAGTTTTCAGCATGCGGCTGGATCCATACTGTTGGAGTTTTTTTATGAAGTTACCTCTTGTTTGACTGTCATTTAAGAAATGTGAGTTTTAAATAGGAGATAATGTAAACAAAATGAGAACTCAAAGTTTAAATAATCTAAGAGGACTTATTTAATTTTTATGGAACTCTAGTGCTTTCTTGATCTTTCTCCAGAAAACCGTCCCAAAAGGAGGTACAATGAAACAGTGCAGGCTGACATCCTATACTTGTGGCAATACTGTTTTTCGTAGAATCAGAGTCATAGCATAGTTTGGCTTGTGAGGGACCTTTAAAGTCCAATCCTCTAAAGACCTTTAATGGGACCTTTAAAGACCAGTCCTATCCTCCTGCTGCGAGCAGAGATGTCTTCAACCAGATCAGGTTGTTCAGAGCCCCAGCTGTTCTTGAATGTTTCCAGGAATGGGGCATCTGCCACCTCTCTGGGCAACCTGTGCCAGTGTTTCACCACCCTCAGCGAAAAAAAATTCTTCATTATATCTAGTCTAAATCCCACCCTCTTTTAGTTTTAAATCAGTACCCCTTGTCCTTATCACTACTGACCCTGCTAAAAAGTTTGTTTCCGTTGTTCTTGTAGGCCCCTTTCAAGTATTGAAAGGTCACAGTAAGGTCTCCCAGGAGCCTTCTCTTCTCCAGACTGAACAAGCCCAACTCTCTCAGCCTCTGATCGTTTTCGTGGTCCTCCTCTGGACCTGATTGCACCTCTTTCAGTTTACAATTTTATTGCATGTTTTTAAGGTGTACAAAGTTTTATTAAAAAAGAATAGCTGACAACAGCAAAACCCAGAATGAAAAGGTAGCTGGTTTCCACACTTTTTATATTCATAAAGAGCCCAAAGAGCTGAATCCCAGGCCATGGGACTTGGTAACAAAGGGAACCTGGGTCCTCTGTGTTAGCGCTCTCTTTCTAGACTTCAGTGTTAGCTAGGAGTGCCCATGTCAAATGTTTTCCTTTCCATGTACAAAAGTTTTCGTTTTTTTACTTTACCTTTTTTTCTTTAAATCAGCCCTCTGCCTGATTGCTGTTGCTACTGTGGGTGATCTTGAAGCATCCTTCTTTTCAAGAAAATAGGCACTGTGTAAATGTTTTACTGAGTACTTTGCCTCTGCATTTAGGGAATCTTTTTGTGCTATCTCTCTCTTTTTTTTCTTCAGTGGCTGGCTTGTGCCATGGAAGTGCAAATTAAAAATAATTGACTTTGGAAGTGGCATACCTTTTCCTCTGAGCTCACTTTGGCCTTGTACTGAAAATATTTACAATGATGAGAAATCATTTGCTCTTCCTAAGCTTTAGCCAAATGTTTGACTTGTCATAATTTAACCGTGATATAAGGCAAACTGAGGTTTTTAATGCCAGTGTCAGAAAGAGTTACCAAGAGCTAGTTTTCATGATCCAGTTTCAGTCTTTAAGACTGAGATGAGTTATTTAGTCTGACACAATGAAAACAGAAAAGCAGGAAAGATGTTGAAGCACAGAGGTATCAGTTCATCTTCCGCTATTCACTTTCCAGAGAAAATCTTTCCAGTCAGGAGTAAATTTTTAACCTGTCTGCAGTGTAATTTCATGAAGATGCTGTGGTGTTTCCCAGAGAGCAAGGATTCAGGACTCTGTTAACTGTTAACAGGAAACTCTGTTTCTCTGTTAACAGGAAAAACTACGTCCTTAGAGTCCACTGAACTAAAGGAGTCCCCCTACTGAGTTCACATAGTAGCATGAAGAAGGTAGGATTGATCAAATAACATGGCACATACACAGTTGAGTCTGCTCCTTTCTCTTACCATAATGTCGCAGTTCAGATGAGTGGAGGGATTTAAGTCATGATAATACACGTAGCATAGGTGGTAGGATGTATTCACTACAGGAGTACAAGGGGCAGTAAGCTGCATAATGAGTGGGGTTTTTTGTTGGCAGTAGCTAGCCGTTATTGATACCCAAAGCATCCAGGAGAAACGCATCTGTTTCCCAGGCATTGTGAATGGGCATCAGAACATAAAGACAAGTACTGCTTTCAAAGATGGAGGTTCCTGAGTTACTGCTTAGTGACTAGTATGTGTCTGCATTCACATACACATGAACTCCACCCATTCTGAGAGGGTGTCATTAAAAGCCCAGCATTTAATAAGCAAGGCTCCACGGCCAGATTTGAGAGGTTTTATGTGTTCCAAAATGCTCCTCCTAAATTTAAAAGATTTAAAATCTTTTAAAAAGAAAAGAAAAACTCTTTCCTGCTTCCTGAGGAAATTACAGTGCAAATGTGTACTGCTTGTAGAAGGAACTGTCTCAGTTAATTTTAAGTGTTTGATTCTTTGAGCTGATTTAAGTCTCTTTCACCAGTTAAGGCTTGTGAAAGATCTATGTATCACAGTAGTTGCTGCCAGATTAATACATCCTATAATAATTCTAGAGTGTTTGAAAGACCTTCCACCTGTTTTCTCCCAAACTGCAAACTGTGGCAAATGGAGCATGTTAAATTATTTTTGAAACTTGAATTGGAAAATTGTGTCCAAGCTTATTGAATTTCTGGGCCATCCTCACTCTTCTTGGTAAGCTTTTGATCAGTAGTTCATGCAGAGTTGTCTGTTCAGTTGCTTACAAGCTAATTGGAGACATTTAGGGAAGACATTTAGGGAAGACTTGTTTAGGCTTAGGCCTTTGAGCATAGAGCAACAGACTTTTAACCTTCCACAGCAGATCTCTGGGGTTGTTGCACATCTGGATTTTAGAAAGAATTTGTTCATTAGGTGCCATGCACTCCTGTCTTATTCCTAAATTACACACATTACTTGACCAGGAAGGTCACTCGTTTGTTCCTGCTCTCTTGCTTGCTCTCTTGAGATTTATTTTTTTTTTTTAGTGCTTTCTTCAGAATCACAGTAACTTCATGCTATTCTCCTTAGTAAAAAATGAACTTTTAAAAAAGTCAAAATATGAAGGAAAGCTTGGACTAAATAGAACTCACATTTCCAAACAATGAAAATACCATGCTATGTTTAAATGTCATGGATATTTTTTTTTTTTTTTTTTTTTTTGTAGTGAGGGAGAGGTGTTTGCAAACTTGGATTTGTACTGGACAATTTTCTGAAAAAGTACAGGAAGAGCTGAGCCAAACAGGCTGCACTACTTGTTCTCCAGCTACTGGTATTTCCAGCTCATGTGCATTTAGAATTGCTGGCAAATATGGTACTGTGGTTGTAATCTCAAGCTACTACAGGTCAAATGAAACGGTCTCATGGATCATGCGAGAGGACGAATCATATCCTGAGGTGTTTATTTGTGCTCTAAGGTACAAAGAAATGTCTGGGAGATGGCAGACTGGCTGATCTCGGCTCAGTCCCTGGGAGATTTGAGGCACCGGTCCTCATGAAAGCAATTTCCAGGCACATGAAGGATGAGAAGGTGGCTGGGTACAGCCAAGCATAGGTTTAAAAACTGGCAAATTGTGCCTGATCAGTATGATGAAGTGATGGAGCCAAAGTGCTGTAGGCAAGAGGAGAGCGCAGTGCCTTGCTTTGATAGTACCAAGATTTTAACACTTCCATTAGCATCCCTGGAGCCAAACTGGATGTTTGGTTGAGTTTCATACACATACACGGTATACAAAAAAGTGGCTGAACCAGCAGTTCAGCAATGAACTAGCAGAGAGTTACTGGTGATATTCTTTGGAAGCTGATACTGTGCCAGTGTTGTTTAATATTTTCATTAATGACACAAGTGATGGGATGGAGTGCACCCTCAGCAAGTCAAAAGTGACACCAAAATTGGTGGAGGTAGTGGGTATGCAGTAGGGCAGAGCTGTCATTCAGAGGGACTTCAGAAAGCTGGAGTGAGCTAACAGGAAGCCCATCAAGTTCAACAAAAAGAAAGGCAGAAAGCAGCTTTGCAGAGAAGACCTGGGAATCCTAATGAGCAGTGAATTGAATCGGACTTGGCAGCAAGACCTTGTAACCACAGAAGCAAACTGTCATAGGTTGGCCTGTGTGAGCAATAGTGTAGCCAGCGGGTTGGGAGAAGTTCTGCTCAGTGCTTCTGAGACTGTGAACCCCTATACAAGAGAGATGAAAGAACTGGAGGAGCACAGTGGAGGACCACTGAAGTGGGTCTGGAGAACATGGCTTGACAGGAAGGGCTGCCAGAGCTGGCTATTTTCGGCTGAGAAGGCTGAGGAAGGCTCCACTTGACTCCCCACTGTCCGCAGGACAATTACAAAGAAGCTGGAGCTAGGTTCCTCCTAGAAAGGCACAGTGAAAGAACAGGCATGAGCCGGTAGTCACAAGTTGCAGCAGGGGACAGTCTGGTTGAGCGTAAGGAAAAGTATCCACCATTGTGAGTGCGATGGAGCAGGTGCCAAAAGAGGTGCTGGATTTTCTATCCCTGGGCAGGAGCCTGAGCAGTGTGATCCAGATTTGAAGCTAGGCCTGTTTGGAGCAGGACTAGAGTCCTCCAGGTGCTATAATGTGTTCTTTAATTTTTCCCTTTTCTTGAAATAATGGTTTGTTAGTGCATGAAAATTAGTAGTTGTCTAGTTTCAAGGGGAACGATGCACAAATATTTGCCTTAAATCCTTCACACACAGCTTGTGTCTAATTCCTAGCTTCAGATCTTTTGAAGTGGACATTGCTGAATCATATGACTGTCTTTCCATGAATTAAAAATAAGCCAAGTCTCTTTCTCCTTAAAAGAGTCTATTATGTTCAGCAGAATTCGAGGTGGTGATGCATTTTTGCAACATTAGTGAGCATGGATATAGCTTAAGAATAGGAGCACTGTCTGCAGTCCTGCTTACTTCTGATGGTTTAGTTTGAGGCTTATTTGAGAGAGAGATCTTTAGGGGAAAAAAAAATGGAAACTATGTCTCATGGTATAAAGCAAAGCTACCTCCCTGGCAAAGGGCAGATTTTCTTGATACCTTGCTTTCTTCCAGGAGTTTGAAGTCATTCATGCCCAACAGCCATTGAGCTTCAGGAAAATTTGGCTATAACAAACACTACAGTGAATTGCCAAGCATTAAATATTAATGCATTCAGTTAAGCATTTCTTATCTTTGTGAATATTGTTTATCTTTATACAGGATTTTCTAATTCATATTGGTATTCATGTAGCACATTTAAAATTATTGTATGAAAGACACTAAGAATACTTAATTTGCTTAAGCTGCATGGGTGTGACCTTTAGAACTTCCATCAAATGAAGTAGCTTAAAACTGCATGCAGAATTTCAGCTTACATGTCACCTGTGTCTACAGTTCATCTGCAAAAATGCATGGCATCCTGGAGGAAGGTCTTTGCTAACCTGGCTCGGATCATTTTGATGCATGACCTTTGAGTGGGCGCCTGCCTGAGAGAATACATAAAATACTCTTATCCTAAAAAGCGCTCGCAGCTGTGTAGGCCTAGACTTCCATGACTTTCAAATTAAATGCACATTTTTATTTAACAGATTAATTGAATAGTGAAGCACAACAATTTAGATGATGGGATGTGTCATGATTTTATTTCATTAAGTGTTAAAAGGGGAGTTTATTTTGCTGAGTAGCTGAGGCTGTCTTTTTGAGGCTAGGCATGCAGTAAGATAATGCTCTTCTTTCTGAGAGTTTTTAAAGTAACATTGTTTCTTCCCTTTTTTTTTAATGTGTGCATTATGAATTTTTTTACTCTTTTTGACTTTGCCTATATCCTGTCCTTGTGTCCAGGGCAGATTGATGATTTCCTGCCTTTCCTAATCTTTGCATTGCAAGGAAGCGAAGAAGTCTTTCAGCAGAAAAGTAGCAGAAGCTGATGCTTGGGAACATGTTTTTTAGCTTTGGTTCTGTTTTCTGACCTGTTTGCTAATATTTACTCTATAAAGATAGTTAGACACAAAATTGTATGTATATTACTGTAGGTCTATCCAAGATGTTACAGTAGTAGAACACCTTCCTTCTAGGCTCTCAGAGGTCCATTGTTAAGAAGCCCAGATATTTTCACTGATTGGTTGTTTACACAACACTCACTTCCATGTTTGTGTTTGGAAATTTACAGAGGGAGATACAAGCACATATGTATCTTTGCAGACACAGTGAATTCAGGTTTTGATGAGCTCTACATGTTTCGCACGGGTGGTCTACAGAGTATGTGCCACAGCTTTGGTGCCTTCTTGGGCATACTGTGTTGCGTGTGCACTGTTAACCATTTTGAGGGGATACCCAGTCAGCCCACTTCCTTATACCTGGAGAATAAGAGGATGTTTGAGGTGGGAGACAGAAGTAATTGTTCTTATTATGAGACTAACACATTACGTCACTGAACTTAGCTGAGTATCAAAGTTTTGTGTTCATCTAAGATCGCAGGTTGGGTTGAGTGTAGAACAGAAACCTCCTGATATGGCACTGGGAATTTTTCCTTTGTCTGGTGTGAGGAATGATTCATTCTCTGTGAGGTACATGTTTTTTTCTCCAGGATGTTCTCTTATGTTCAGTTGTGAAGTTGTACTGAAAAAGTGCTAAATAGTGAAGACATTTGTGCCTTGTTTTGTTTCTATGGATAAGAATGCTTACATTTTTTCCCCCTCGTTTTCTTTTAATTCCATAGTCCTGAAATCGGCTAAATCCCAAATCTAGTACATCAGAATGCTTAAACTTAGGATTAATTTAAGCATCTACTTACATTTGCAGGACCAAGATTTGCATAATAAAATAATAGTGATAGAAATAATGGACTTTTTTTCAAAATGTAAAAAGTGGGAAAAGGTATTTTTAAACACCAAATCGAAATAAAAATTAAAATAACCACTAGATGGCACTTGAAAAATGTGTATCGAGATAGTACATCTGCTTTCAAAGTTGTAACACATTTTTATAGACTGAAAGGATTTTACCTGTGATGAAATTAAGCCACTGCAGTAATGAATCTGCTTTTCATTAGAAGTTTGTTCCTGATGCTTAAAATGCTACCTGTATAAAGAAGGTAGATATCTGTATAACTGTTAAATGTTTTGCAAATTTGTTTGTTTTCCACTTACTTATATCCAGCTTTTGAACAAAATTCTGTTCTGCCCTGATGTTCTGTTTACTTTCTTTAGGTTATGCCTAAATTGTGACAAAATGTATTTTGACAAATTGTTGCTGCTTTAATGTTTCTTTTAATATTATTTTAGGTCAGTTGTTTGGGAATTAACCTAGAGTCCTATGGGAAAGTGAAAGTTCGGGAAGGAAACTGACTCCAAGGGTTCACTTTTCACTGATTTTTAACTTTACCCATTTTATCTCTGGATAGCAGGAGAGCATGGCAGGAGATTGCTATGATAGTAGCTAGAAATTTATTACCAAATGAATCTTGGGTTAGTTCTGTCAGTGTCACAAGCCTGCTTTATTTGAAATTTTCCTGTAGCCTCTTTATTGTTGTTTCTGAGCTGCATTAGAGTTACGTTACCATGATTTATGAGCTAATAATATTGAAGATAAGCAAAGCTGAGTCAATACTGTCAGTAGCCATTAGTTGTCTTGAATTTTCTTCCATAGGAGCAGTAATAGCTGTTTTGAGGGGTTGTTTGGGCAACGGTTTTAGCCTGTTGTACTGGAGTTGAAGAGAGCGAAAGTTGACAAACTATAATACTCAGTTTTGCAAGGATGTTTTGTGGCCTATTAAGTAACTATTAAGGGACTAATTCTTCCATTTGCTCATACAGCTGTATATGGTTCCCCTGACACTGGTAGTAATTATAACTGAATTTTATTATGAAAGCTTTGTTACATACATGCTAAACCTTAGAATGGATTACAGTAGTGAGGAACACAGCCGCATTGTCTTGGTTTTGCAGAAGACACTAGGACACAATCAACAAGAGGTGAAAAGGAGAGGCAAACAATTTTCCCTTTCAGCCATGTTCACCCTGCGATGTCTGCTGCAGGAACATCTTTTGTGCTGTTCCACACTCTGCAAAAGCACTTGGTTGTGTTTGTGTTGTGACTGGACCCTATAGCAATTTTTATGCTTACTAATCAAACATAAAAATGAAGCTTTGGGAGTGGCAAGTCAAAAATCTCAACCTTTTTTTGCCACTTATAGGGTCTCATGCTCAGAAGGCTGTGAGCAGAGCCCCAGGTCCCATCCAGGCCATCCCTCCTATTCACATAAAATTTCAATTTGATTTTGAGTTCTCAGCTGATAGGCCCTTCAGTGAGGAAGCTGTTGCTGAACTGTAGATGCCCTCCTGGGAATGAGCTGATGGGAGTACTCCTGCACTGAAATTCCTTAAGTATTTCCTGTGTTTTACCTGTGATCTCACTGGCTCTTATAAAACTCCTTATGCTGAGTTTAACTGTTTAGTGACTTCCAAAAGCTAGAGGGAACTTGTGGTGATCCAGTTAACAAATCACAAAGATTTTAATTTTGGGGAGATAATAAAATGATGGCAAAACACAGGAATTGACAGCTGTCTTTCTAGGAAATCTGTTCTTCATGTAGGCACAGGTAGTCCTGATTACACAAGAGCACAAAGTGAATTTTTCGAGGTATGTATGTGAATGCTCTTTTGATTCTGGACCCTTGGTTTCATTGCTGTCTAGCAACTATTCGTTCTGTCAAAATTTCTCCTCTGTTTTAACTTGATAAAAGTCATCATTATTTTAGACTGTGCTGTTGCTATGGTCTGTGATGCTCAGCAGACAAGCATTGTCTCCTGTCTGAGAGATGGTTCATTTTACATCCTCTTTGTGTCCCTGGAGGAGAAGACCACTATTGATAAATTGCTCTGGCGTCAGCAGAGGGCTTTTGTAGTGTGTGTTGTTGTTATCCCCCTCTCCGTGGGAGGAAGAATCGCAAAGTAGGTTGGGCTCTGCCTCCTCTTTGTTTTGAATTTTGAGTAGTTATTCTGCTTAGTTTCCTGGGTTATTGGCTCGCTCTTCTGTTGAGGCAGCAGACTTAGGAGTTTAAAGAAATGCTGCTTTAGAGCAAAAAGATGTCAAAACTTTCTGGCTGGGTGGGTCACATCTTCTCCTTCACACAGGAGCAGGGTCAGGTTTAGTAGCGCAGGTGTCCCAGTGTTTCCATCCCCGGGGTGTCTGACTTCACCTACATACTCAGTGAGCAGTGCTGCTCACTGTGCCCATCTGCTTTACATCTGCACTGTACAGACCATGCATCAAGGGGAAACCCCTGCCTGCTCTCCAGGAGCTCCAGACAGAGGGAACCACTAGGCTAATCCAAGTCGATTTTCCCAGGGGATGTGCATGGCTGTGGTCAAACCTCCTTGGCTTTTGGTTGGCAATGCCAGCTGGCTACTGACTCGTGTCTGGAAAGGCGAGTCTTGCCCCAGGAAATGCTTGTCTTCAGCAATTTGAAACCCAGAAGGTTTGGCTGGTGGAGTGCATCACTGGAATCTCATTAATGTTTTGGAGGAGTAGGGGTGGTATGTGACCCATGACTTGCTGGGTTTCTTGTTTTGTTGTTTCTGCCTCTGCAGCTGCTGAAAGCTGATATGAATCCTGTCATAGAAAATGTCCTGTTGAAACTTAAATTCAAGACAAAAAAAATGGTTGTTTTGGTTAAGACCTGAGTCTTCAGACTTTTTCCAAGTGACTCTGGAAAAAAGCTACACAATCTGAAAAAGAAAAATAATAATACAGAGGGGTTATGGCTGGTTGCTTCAAACTGTTTAAACTGCATTCTTCTGTGGATGCTCCTGTTTGGAGGCATCAGTGCATTAGAATAAAGCTGTTAGGTGTAGGGATGTAAATCCCTATTTCTGCAAGGCAAATTCTTCCCTCCAGAATGGAGGCTGTGCTGCCCAGGGGAGGGGAGCAGCTTTTCCCCTCTGCCTCACAAGGACAATTGCGTGCAAACCCCTGTTTGGGTAGGCTGCCCTGTGGTTTATATCCATGTGCTGCTTGCTGTTGGAATCAAGTGGGATTTAAGTTTACTTTTAAAAGGTGCGGGCTTTCCCATCCCAGCTCACCCCTCTGGAGCACGGTTTGCTTTCCTGCTGGGGGCATTGCTTGGCAGAGCTCCCGAATGCCACCACCATGGCTTCTGCTCTTCCCTGCAGCAGGTACTTGCTGCCACTTCCCTCCTCCCCAGGCATGGGATGGTGGCTTGGTACGACCGGAGAGCTGGCAGCAGGGTGCAGAAGCCAAAAACCAGCCAGCATGCCTGTTCCCTTGCCTGCCTGTTAGGTGCAGTAGGATTGGTGCCTAGACGGCCAGTGAGAATGGTCGCCCCTGCACCCCAGGAGCTGCCCCAGCCACTGGGCGCACACCCGTATCCCATCCTCTGCATCCCAGGAGCTGCCCCAGTCGGCTGGGAGGTTGCCCTGCCCCGTGCTGCCCACATCTCCCAAGCCATGGCACAGCTGCCCGGTCCAGCACCCCAGACGCCCGTTATCAGTCCCCATTCGTGCTGTCCGGGTACTAGCACCTCGATGCAGTTACCACAGTCTCATGCAGCCCCACCGCAGGGCACTGCTGACACAGAGTAACAGCAGCATCTCTGATGCCTCCTCCTCATTTTCCCTGATCTGGAATTGCCATGCAAGTGTGCTTCCCGTGCCCCTCCTCCTTCTGGATTTAATGCTCACCTACTGAGTTGGTTGTGGGTTTGTGGATGTGCATTGTTTTCTAGTGACATTGGTGTTCTGTTTCAGTGTGGAAGGAGTGTGTTTCTGCCAAACTGGAACTGCGTAGCCCAAAGGGACCAAACATTGCCCGTCGCTGCCGTTTCATCCATGTAGGTTTCATTAAAAGCTCCGTCCAAGATAGTGTTGAACCTGTTGTGCCCAGCTGGTGTCAGCAAGTCTGTTCAGAAAGTATTGGTCATTTTGTTGTTTTTAAAAAATTATTAATTAGTGTTTCAGTTCCTAACTGTTCAGGTATTGGGTTTATTTAGCTTAAAGCATAAGAAGACAAAAGTTTTGACCATTTCCTAAGCCATTTCTCATTTTATAGAAGTTATTCTTACAGATCCAGTATGGCGATTCCTGCAAGCCTGGTACCTTCCAGCACTTCTAAGTTTTAAGACAAATATACTGATTTGGATTTATTTAATAAGTGTCTGTTAACCTGGCATTCATGCTGGGAAAAAAGCATCCAAACTTGGGGAGGGGGAAGAAAACAAAAAAACAGCGTAATGATAGACTCTAGTGAACTGGGAGGTAGTTGTTTATTATAAAGATTGTCCAAACTCCTGTCCTGCCATCCTATTTGTGTTGTGTGTATTTTGAGTACATTTTAAGTACTTTGCACTTTAGTGACATGTTTCAAATAATCATGCACCACGTAGTTTTTGTAATTAGATTAACATTTCTTACATTAAACATATGGGTAGGGACAAGGACACACAACAGCTTGGAGAGTTTATTCAGCAGGGCTATTGCCCTGCATGGCACGGGGTCCTGGGGTGCAGGGTGATCCCCCACCAGACACTTCCCTTCTGCTGTTCTTGTCCTGCTGCCTGTGAGGAAGCGCTTTCCAGAGCTTGGCCTCTGTTTTCCTTCCTGTCAGCACAGGCCACCCACTTGTACTCTGTATTATGGATGAGGAAAATAGGTTATTTGCTCATGTCTTTTATGTATTCAAACTGCTATTTTGTCTTTGTCAAACTAAACGATGGTAGTTTTCAAAGAGCTTTTCCTTTATTTTTCTTTGCCCTTTTTTCACCCTTTTTTCTTTCCCTGTCTTTTTACTGTTTGCTCTCTTTTCCCTTTTTAATGTTTCTTAGTGTATTTTCTAGACTACAACTTCCAAGTGGTAGTTTAACTTCACCCTGCTGACAAGTACTTGCTGGCAGCCTATCTATGATACACTCTTTAACTTGTTTTTCCAATACCCTAGCTAATGCAACACTCCCAAATTTGAGGGATATACTGAATTTCAGTCCGGGTGTTGGTTGAAATACTCACTTGGCCAAGTAAGGTCCAGTCAGCTGTGTTTGTTTTCTGGCAGGGGCTTAAAGAAAACCCAGTAGTTCAGATCTTTGCTAAGTTTTTGTTGTCTTATGCACTGTAAAGATAGGATCCAGTTCCTATGTATCTTCTGAGGGCAATTTTGTAGTGGGCAGGTTTTCCCTGTCACTTATTTTAGTAAGGACATTCCTAAATGCTGAAGAACTCCCTACAAAGTGAAATACAAATTTATTGCATTTCTTCCTGTTGTCCTCTATAAATGAAGAGGAAAATAAAGAGAACTAGAAAGAAAAACAATCACGAAAATGTTATTTTAAATAGCCATCATTGAAAGGCTTTGTAATATCTCCTAGTGACTTTTCAAAATTTAATTCTTATATTATGCTTAAGTCTCATGGAAAGATTCATATTCCTTGGTATCTTAGCTGGGTCGAGGCTAAACAGTGACAGTTTTAAAACACAGTTGCCTGAAATGGTGACTCAAAGACATCTGTGCAGAATATTCGTTGCACAGAATTGGTAAGTTTTTTCCATGTATTGAGCACATTTTCTCATGCCATCCTGTGCACTTGCTGTCTGCGTATGCTTTCCATTTTAAAAGGAAATTTGGAGAGAACTAACACTTGAAGTGCCCTTACAACCATTGTAAGCAATATCTATGAAGAATTAGCTATGTATTAACCAAAAGCAAAGCTAAATGATATGAACATAAAAAAGACAAGAACACTAGTAACAAATTTATCAAATTTAACAAATTTATCACTTCCCTTTTTTTAATTGAAACAACCTGATATCATGGTAATGGTGAGTACAGTTGTTCTAGTGCTTTTTGTACTAGAAAGAACCTGGTTGTTACTTTTGCATTAAAAAACACTGAAGAACATCCTATTTCTTTGCACATGTGTGAATGAGCAGAGAAAGAATAAAGCTGAAGTTTTAAAATCTGTTGACTTTTGTTATATCTTGTATTTATTCGTCTTTAGTAGGCATGACAGATTCACTTTAAAAATACCTCAAAATTGAAAAAAGTGCTGTTCATACTCTTTTGATGATTTGGGATTTTAATTTTATGTATTAGAGAACAAAGAATGCAAGCAAGTCAGAGTTGAGTTTAAGAGAACAAGAAATAGTTCAAAATCATTTATGAAGATGGAAGAGCATGTCATTAAAAATTAAGTAAGGCTTGTTGCTGTGTTGCTAAGTGTTTTGTGTGGTGACAGTCTATCCCAAATCTCTGCTAGCAAACAGGACTCCATTGAGTCTCAGCATGTCCCCCATTAAGCCATCACATCTACGAAAGTTATAAAGCTCATTAATGGCTTTCTGCTGTGAAACAATAAAGAATATATTCACTGACTAGTCAGTAATTAGTGCCATCTAGTTTTTGTCCTTCATTATAGAAATACTCTGGTTCAGTTATCCCAAAGCTAAAAGAATTTTGTTTTTTTTATAAAAGACTTTTTTGTATTTGTGTATTTTACTGCCAGCAATCTCCTTTTGCTTTTATTTGAAAATTCAAATAGCTTTTCAGCCCACTAGACCTATGAGATCATGAGCTTATTTCCCAGTCTGCTGTTTCTTTGTTGAAACAGCTCAGTTCACTGACTCAGTAGCCCCCAGAACACGAAGCCATTAGTGTCATAGTTAGGTCCTCTTTTCTCTCTTTGGTATTTGTTTTAATAAAGTATTAGAGAACTAGATAGTGTAAAAAAGTATGGAAAATCCACTTGAAATTTTTCCTTTTGCTCCTTTCTACCAGTAATCTGCATGGAGTCAGCTGAACTCCAGGAAATGTGGTTTTAAAGTAACAGGAAGACAGAATTAATTTGCAGTGTTCTCATGGAAATAAGATGAGTGTTGCTGAAGTCCAGGCATTCTTCCATGGGGAATCTTCCAATGGGAATGACTCTATAGTCACAATCAACATCTTTGCAGTACTGCCTTTGAAGGTCTTGGATTTCTTTCTAGCCTATATTACAAAATGTACCTTACATCACTTGAATACTTTTAAAGACTTTTGTAAGGATTTTGGTGGTTTTGGACATAGTTTGGGGAACACCTGGTGAGTGCAGCTTGTTTAACACAAGCAGTAGCGGCATTCGTGGTGACAGATCAGCTGTGGTGTGAGATAGTCCCAAAATTAGGACTGCAGAAGTTGGTCATCTATCTATATCAAGTTTTGTAACCAACAGAGGAAGACAGGCAGAAAACAAAACTTAGTGTTAAATGAAGGTAATCTAATGCTTTTCATTAATGAACACTTAAAAAATGAAGACTTGCGTATGACTGTGTAATTCAAATAGAAAAGTATGCTGTAAAAAGCCTGACAGTCATTCTTCTCGTTGCTCCTCACCCATGCCCATCTAGCCCTTTTCTTAAGGAATCTTAATTTTTTTTCTCCAAAGCTCTAGAAGTATATTTTTATAAGACGTCCAAGAAAATTGTGATTCGTCAATTAATGTTTCCAGGACCAGAAAGGAAATAATACTGCTAACACACAAAAAAAAAAAAGGTTTCACTTTTTTACTGGTGTAATATATCTGTAATGTTTGATCTGTATCTGCATTAAAGGTAGGTGTAAAACATCATCCTGAAGGTATCTCTTGCTGTCAGTGGATTGTGAATGTCACCCTTGACAGATACCCTCTGGTGATGTTATAAACCATATGTGGCTTATTTTAAGCAAAGCTATCCATACTTTTGTCTTGTCTTGTTGGGCTATTCCTACTTTCTCACTGGTGCCTGTCACTTTTTGTCATCCTCAAGCTGAAAAATATCTTGTAAAATCTTGTTAGCTGGTTTTGGTTTTCCTCATACTGACTTCTAAAAGCCATTACATGTGCCTTAAAAGATACATGACATTTTTACTGATACTGTAGAAGAAACTACATTTTTTTTGTGTGATAGGATTCATAAATTGCAATTATTGCAAACAGTGCACTTCGAGTGCTGTGTAACTTCTATGTATTTAAGCCCAAATCCAGCGAAGACTACCAATGACTTGTTTGTGGCTTTCTATGGAAGTATTTAAGTACCAAACTTAAATGCAGGCTTCAGCTCTTGTAGGGTCCAAGTCCAGCTCCCTGGTCAAAAGCTTGTTGGTAGGGAATGCTTTTCAAGTACTTGGAGATCCCTGAGAGAGAGAAGAGGCTGGTATTTTTTCTTGCTTCTGTCTGTCAGCTTCCAGTCTCCCACACAAAATGAGCAACTAACATGTTATTGATGATGTGTCAAGGGGAAAAAATCAGATAAATAGAATCTGAAGAGTCCACTAAATGGCTTCTATTGATGTTTTGCCATTCAACAAGTAAATAATGCCAGTAAAACTTATGCTGTCAGTTAGTCGTACATGCATTCACTTGACCATATAGTGTCTTGTCTAAATAGTTATGCTATGTCTTGCCAAAACCTTCCATACAAAAAATGAATGAAAGTGTCCATGTTAGCTATGGTTTGCATTTGACTGGATATATATATATATTTTTTTTTTAATGGTACAGCTTCTGTCATAGTGATATAGTTGTGTGTGAATGTATCAACAATTATGATAGAAATGCCCGGAAATAATATCAACAGTTATGACAGAAATGCCCAGAAGTACTACCCGTGAGGGTAGTAATATGGAAGCTCAAGCAATCCAAAGGAAAACAAGCTCATCACACTATGTCAGCATCCACTTTTTAAGAGGAAAACTCTCATGCCCTGTAATATAGAATGAGAAAGTTTTTCATTGTGCCAGTCCTACATTTGACTGAGAGGTATAAGCAAAACATGAACACCAAAAAACTCTCTGAAATGTAGGTCAAAACTTATGGAAACTTGAATAAGCAAAAAGAGGGGGAAAGTATTTGGAAACTCAGAAGTATTTAAAAATAGGGGCCGAAATAGTTTTTGTCCATGTTATGAATGACCCCCTATTTTTTCAGAAAGAAGAGAGGGCATAGAGGATAGAGCATATAGCTTGACATACTTGAGGGGCAGGGGGTGTCCAGGCCGTTCTATAAAATTAAAGTTTGAAGTCAGTCTGTGGCCTCAGTGCTCCCATCAGTGGGGTTAAATGAGGAGAATTTTTGTTGTTTAGAATCACTCCAGAGTGGAAGCAAAGAATGACTCGACGTCTGTCTGTAGTAAATGGTGCCTGTATAGCAGCCGGGATCTGCCTTGCTCTGTGTGTTGCATCTCCTAAATGCTTGTTCAGCTGGTAGAGTGATGAACAGTCTTTCTGAAAAGCCTCCTTATATTAGAACTGCTGCTTCAGGGTGATGGCTAGAGTAAAATGTTTCACAATTTAGGAAAACAACCTAATGAACATCACTTGAATTCCTGGAGTTGAGCATACCATTTCAGCACCAGTGTGCAGTGGGCTTTGACTAATTTATTTTAGGGATAACTGGGTTCATGCATGGAAAACAAAAGTTATTTGTGAGCTAGGCAGTAGTAAAGAGGCATAGCATACTGACAGCACCTTTGGGTTTTGCAAGGTGACCGGTGCCTAGGGTGTTTGCAGCTTTTGCCAAGCTCAGCAGGGCCTCAGGAGTGGTGGGGAACACATGTCAAATACACCATGGGATCACTTAAGTCCTGTGAAGTCTTCTCTTTCTCATCTTTAGACAGGCAGGAGTCAGAGAGATGCCAGCTAAAGACGATGCTGTTGTTGAAATAGCACTGAGGCTTCACCTGTGCCTCTTAGAAGAGGATCATGGAACATTAATTTAGTTTTACACTAACAAGGCAGAAGACTACCAGTAATACTCATCTTACTCAGGACTGTCTGTAGGCAGAACCCATTTGATTAGCTTGCCTGGATAAGTCAATAGTAAGGACTGGAGTAGCTGACTGATTGCCCATTGTACTTACAGTTATTTATCGTGGTCAGAAATAAGACACGTTCTTCATTGGCAACAGTAATAGGCAGATCTCTTATCATTTAACAGATTCTGAGGGTTAATGAATCTCTGCTACCAAGAGGGTTAATGAATCTCTGCTACCAACAGAATCTAAAGTTCCTGGGCAAACAGTAACTCAGCTACTTCGTCGGTTTGTGTTCAGAAACACCACAAACAAAAGCAAATGGTGGTTCAGCACTTTAGAAAGAGAGAGAGAGATGGGGCACACAATGCAGTGTGGTACATGGTAGAGGTCACGGTGGGATAGAAGTAGCTTCAATCTTGTGCTTTGTGATGCCGATTGCAGCTTGATTTTCCTCACTTCAGTGTTCTTTTTAATGTCAGTATTGTTTGTTTCTGTGTATTTGGATCCACTTTACAAGTCACGAGTAAAGATTTAGGTGAAATGGTGTGTGATTATGTGCCATATATACTTGCTGGAAAGACAGGAGTTGGTTACAGAAAACGAACAGAGGAGCAGGTGCTGTGAAAGTAAAGTTTAAACATGCTACAGGTAGAAGCAGTGTGATGGTGACAGCAAAGTGTGGAGCAAGTTGCTACAAAGTTACAGGGAGCCTTAACTTACAGGGGCCAGGTACTGCTGAGGAAGGCAGAGAAAATAATAAAATTAATAAACATCCAGGGAAATGCCACTTTAAAATGTAGCTTAAAATTTCTCAACTCGCTTCCTTCAGGGCTCAATTGTTTCCTCCCACAACCAGTATCCTAAGGTCCTTCAGCTTTCTGAGCTGTTGGAGTCTGCAGGGGAAGCAGCTGCTTAAGCACATTTGGGCTGCTAACAAGGGCATATTGCCAAAGTGCCAGTGAGTTAACCAACAAGAAACACACATGGAAGTGATCAGCCAAAACCAGAATTAGTGATCACTAAGTGGGGAGGGATAGTTAGGAGCATGACTGGAGCTCTACGAGCTGCAGACACTGTATGAAGTGATTCTGGTGAGGCATTTACCCCAATGGTGTCACTAGGTCTGAGACAACTGGTGGAAGCACAAATGTCGCAGTTTTCTTTTCTGCCACTGTAGGCTAAAACATTAGCTTTGTAGCAGGCATCTTCCAGGAGGCAGTACCCTAAAGTATGATTTGGCCTTGCAGTTACAAGGCTTGACCTCTTTTCATGCCTTTCTTCTGAGAGTCAACAGCAGAACTTCTGGCTTTACCTATGGGACCAGGACTTAGCCCAACTTTTTTATCGTGCTGGTGAGAAGCCCCCATTAGACTTCATCAATTCTTGTTAGCTTAATAAAGATCTCCAGGTTCAGTTTATTTTGATGTTTGCTTTGTTTTCTTGGAAAGCCAGTCATGCTCCTGTCAAGGTTATCCTTGACATTACACAGTGTAAACAGAAGGCTACAAGGGACTAGACTGTGTGCCAGCAGTGCTTGCTTGCTTTGGGCTTTGGATATGATGTGCTGGTTTTATTTAATTCTGTAGTTACTTGTCCCTCACTTGGGCAGCAAATCTCTTAAACATTCCCTTAAATTGGTAGTTAGTGTGTGTTAAGCATGTATTTTTACTGAGAGGTAGTTACTAGGTATTTTTTTAGATAAGGACACGCACATAAAAGATAGGTGTGTAAGTAAATATGTTTTACCTTCTGCATGCACTTGGTTCAGCAGATGGTTTGTTTTGTTTGCTGTGCGGGGGGTCTTGTTGATGAGTACTTTGGAAATATCAGGGTGGATGCTCCTGGTTGTTTGCCTGAAATTCATTAATTAAAATTCACTTCCCTTAGCAAGCCAGATTTCCGTATTGGACCTTTTAATGGTACTTGGGAAATCCTAGCTCATAGTGTCACGAGGTTGTGCATCAACATTGCTATATGTAAGTGCGTGAATAACAGAAAATGCTGGCGATGCATTCCACTGTTAAAAAGAGGGATATCTTGACATTTCCAGTGACAAAATATGAAAACCTACAGTGGACGCAGGTGTGGGAGGACAGTGGAGTCTCTTACTCACCAGGACTAGTGAAGTGTGAAGGATTTTCTGCTATCTTTCACACAGGAGTGCATTAGAGAGCTGGACTGGTTAGTGTCCTTGCTTCGTGCTCTTAAATTCTGTGTTGCTGGTTAATCTGGGCATTAGGTGAAAGTGTTAAGATTGGAAAAGATGCATCCATGCTGTTGTTGATAATTGGAATAAATCTGTTTAATATCTTGCCAGAAACTTCTGAGAGTCTTGCATTAGTACCCCATTATATTTGTTACCGGCTTGATTAAATAGCTATATGATGGTCATTTATGCCTAAGGATTTGTTGTGAACTTACAACTATTTTTGCACGACAGGTCACAGTAATGAAAGGCAGTAGTAGGAATAAGGATCATTCGACAGAAGGAGAAGGAACTGGGAAGCGACCAAAAAGAAAGTGTCTTCAGTGGCACCCCCTGCTTGCCAAGAAACTCCTTGACTTCTCTGAAGAGGAGGAGGAGGAAGAAGAGGAGGAAGATATTGATAAGGTAGACTTCATTGGATGCTTTGACCATTGGAGGTTAATTGTGTGTCAGATTCTCTCCAGCTGTGTTTTTATTTTGTTTGCTTCTTGCTCTTCTTGTTTGTGAACAAACGTAGCCAATAAAAAGAAGTGATGCTGTGCCTGTAAGGCTGTAAAGGCAAGTAGCAAATGACACAGAAAAGTGAATTGTCAATCATGCTTTAAAAATCTTGGACAAAACTCTTTTTTAGAGAGTTTGCTTTTTGACATTGTTCAGATATGCCAGCCTTAAACTTTTCTTGTAAGGACCACACAGTGAGGCACCTCACCTAAAAATAGACCCATCCTCTGTAACAGGAAGTGGGAATGGGCTGTGGAGATGTCATGTTTCCACCATGTGAATAGCCTTCGTATCTGCATCTCCTTGATGCCTTCCTAAAGCAGGAAGGGAGAGGTCAGTGCTGAGGAGACTGCCTTGAGCCACATATTGATAAGGAAGACTAACCTTGGCAAGGATAAGGCACAACAAGGAGGACCCTGATACTCTGAGAGTGCCTTCTGTTGACATTACAGGTCACTTTCCCAATGTGGTATAAAATAGCAGTGTTGAAGTTAGGTAGGAGATCGTTTTTTGTCTCATACAGTAATTCATTTCATTCACTCAGGACTAGTCTTCTGTTATGCCTCCCTTGTAGGAATGATACACTGGCCTGTAAGTGGATAGAGCATATTTTGGCAGTGTAATCTGTCGAGATCTGCCCTCTGTCTCTGATGGGGCAGCTGTGCAGTGGCTCCACTGAAGGACAGCTGACAGGCTGAGTGATGAATAGTGGGAGATGGGGAGACATCTGTTACCTGAGCACTTTTCTTCCTACACATGTAGTTGTAAACATTGATTGAGGTCCAGGGTAGCTCTGCTCTGCTCATCCTGCTGAAATGATTTCTAGGTTGTAGGAAGGGGTAAGAGGGATCTTCTCTATCCAGCCCGTTTAGGACTGTTGCTAGAGAATGGCCCTCAGCTTAGAAATATGCACCACTTGCAAGTCTTGGAGGGAGCACGAATGAATCTCGGACTGTCAGGTGAGGAGATATGATGTAGAACTCTGGACCTTCTGGACTGAACAGATGGCCTTTGGAGGCAGCTGTATGTATCTATGTGAGTCTCCCTTGATCACACACAGCATACATAGACTCTCAGTCTCTGAGAGAAGTGTGGCTAACTGAGTTTACACCCCTTCCCTTTTGGTTCTGCTAGGTGCCACTCCTTGGTACTGACTGTTTAGAGCAGGATGCTGATGAAACTGAAGATGACGAGTCCTCAGAGCAACGGGCTCGCCGACCAATGAATGCATTTCTCTTATTCTGCAAACGCCATCGCTCTCTCGTGCGAAAAGAACACCCTCGCCTCGATAATCGTGGTGCAACCAAGATCTTGGCAGATTGGTGGGCTGTTCTAGATCCAAAAGAAAAGCAGAAATATACTGACATGGCCAAGGAGGTATGTTCTGTCTGAATTGTGGGAGTTCATTACATATTTGTTGGTCTTCTATTTCTCTTAGGTATTAAATGTTTTATGTGGGGTATTTTTCTTCCTGAGTTTCTCAGCTTCCTTAGTGGGATTATGGTACCCAGAGCAGTTGCTGTTCTTGTCTGAGTCACTTGGTGCTTTGGACCACAAGGAAAAGAAGTTGGCCTGTGTACACAGACTAACCTAGCCCTACTAGTCATTCTACAAATACATGCATTTTGTGATAGGTATCAGGTGATAATTTCTGTGGTACAAGCATTAACACTTGGATAATGTGTGGACAGTGGCCACTAGAAACAGTAACGTACAGTTCAATGTCAGCTGACTGGTGATACTTCGCTCTAGCTATGCATTTGCTCTCCATAATGTGGGTTGCTATTATAATACATGTGGACCAAACCAAAAGCATAGTCAACGAATGTATCCCCTGTTTACCTCTGATGCTAAAGAATTTTAAAATTATTAGTGTTTTGTGAAGTACTCTTCCTATGTAACATTAACCAGTTTCTGATAGAGCAGCCTTTGGTGGGGTAGAGTCCAATACCTGAGCGAGAGCACAGTACCGAGTCAGACTTCTTTAACTGAGAACAAGGAAAATAGATTTATCTGCATATTTTGCAAAGTATCTTTATCTCAACTTGAAATTTAAATGAGGCTTTTGAAGAAATAGCTTGCTTGGTAAGCTGGCCCCAAGAAGGCTGTGGATATCAATAGCAGAGTGAGAGAGATGCTGTTACTTAGGCTGAGAACATCACCCCAAAACAGATCCTGGTAGTTGCGTGTGTGATGTAGATTGTGGGTAACGATGGAATTCAGTCTTAGAAAAAAATAATGAAGGGTTAGCGGGAAAGGAAGACCCATCTATTTTATTTGTCAGGAAGTGCTAGTTCACTACAAGAAGTACAGATAACTGTGAAATGATTGGGGAAACTATTATCTGTACCTGCCCTGTCATTCAAAGTTGTCTACTACTGTTAACACATATGCGTAAGGTCTGGCTGTTCAGTAGTTTGTGTGAGCATGGGAGGATCCACATCAAAAAAAGAAGTGTTCTGCATGGCAGGTCCTTTTTGAAGGAATGTCTGTAGTACCTCTGCGGCTCCCCGTCTGTGACACAGTGTTGAAATATTTGAATCTCAGCTTTGTCCAACCATTCCTGATTTGTTCTGCACTCCTACTTAGAAATTAGTGATGCTTCTTGAAGTGCATAGGGAAAGACGGATTAGGAGATCCAGTACAGATACAGAGGAAGGAAAAATGAAAATGAAGAAGTAATTTTTGGAAGAAATGAACATGATGTGACTGTTTCTTTTAGTCTTTGTCTTGTTGAATTAAACTCATTCATTAAGAAGAAAAATAATTACAGAACTTCTGTATGAAGTGACAGATCGGAAACTATTACTCATATTGTTGTAGAAATCATTGTGTAGCGATTTATTTCTTTTTCTTGGCGTGAAGAACAAATTGCATAGTCAGTGTCAAAGCAAAGCAATAAATCTAAGTAGTTTACATCATTACAACTAATTCCAAGAGCATGTAGAAGAGAAGTAGTGTATAATTTTTATTCTTTAAGCAGTTATACATCACAACAATAATTAGCAGCTGTAACGTGCTAATATATTTGGGCCTTCTTCACCAACAGAACTATTCTGTGTATGTGGATCAGTTGTGTGGTTTTAACACTTGCTTTTGTAGGTAGTCTTACTGCTGAGACTGTCAAGAAGACATTATGGCAACTCTAGTACAAACCATTTATTAGTATTTTTCTTTTTCCTGAGGAGGGCTCATTTAAAAATCAAGAAGGTAAATGCCTTCGGAAGGAGATAAAATTACCATTGTACCAATATCAATAGTCTTCTGTTAGAGTTCCTGTATCTATAAGCTCATTGAAATTCAAAATACAGCGGATGAGCTTCTGTTACTTAAGTGTAGCTTTTCAGTGCCCTTTGACTTCCAGTTTTCTCCGCATAGCCTCTAGCCACTGCCCTGGCAGGGCACATGTCTCTGAGAGGACCCTGTGTGGTCTATTCCCACAATATGTCTTGTGTACTCTGAGCATCTGAATCACTCTTTCAGCGATACAAATGGGCCTGACTGAAGGGGTCCCTACTGCAATGGCTACAACTTCTGTTGTTCTACAGTCTTGAGAATGTTTTTACTACTTGAAGCCAGAGTTTATAAAGCCAGTTGACTTGGATCAAGCTCCAAACGAGCAGCTTTCTGTTTTTCACCTGCTTAATACTAACAACTGATACTATCTCAGCAATAAGCAAATCAAAGCATTGGCCTGTTTACTTACACATCTCTAGCTATATGCAAGATCCAGGATTTTTGAAGATAGTGTGACATAGGATCATTTTACTAAGTGGAATTATGAGAAGTTTTATATTGGGTTGGATATCTATCTGTGATTCACACTGAGAGCATAATCGGATCTATGGTTCATTTAGGCACTTTTGGAAAATTCTATTATGTACCTGCCTGTACCATAGACTGCCTTAATTTCCTAGAAAATTGTCCTCACAGTCTGATTTCAATCTTGTGGTTTATGGTCTCTTGTAGCAATACCTGCCCCAGAGACCTCATACTGTGCCTGCAGAACTCAGTGTCTGCTTCTGCTGGTGTTTTCTTTAGGAGGAGACTTTCTATTTGTATCTTACAGGCTTTGTAGGTAACTTTACTTTGGAAGTTTCATTCTAGAGAATTTCAGCCCAGTAGTTGATAAATGCTCTGAAGTGGAACCAGGAGTGTTCATGCTGTTTGTTAGCATTTCTCTTCACTGAGGGGAAAATTAATTCTGGCCACTCATAAATATGCTCCAGCATTTTTAGTTACTACAATAATAGGGCTGGCGTTGTTCTATTAACTCTTACAGGGTTTACTGGGAATATTCAGCTGCCTTGGAAAATATCCAGTCAGATTATTATTGTTCAAGCCCTGTTTCACTTAGTAGAAAACATTTTTAAATACGTCATTGCATTGGCAATATCCAGGCAGTTGGGATTGTTTCTTATAAGGCGCAGGCTGATAAATCCAGGCTGCAGCCACTCAGTGGCAGAACTGAACACTTCTCCCTGTCAGTGCTTGGCTGGTGGTTTTGCAGGTACACTTTGGCAACCACCCCAGGGCAGGAGGGGACAGATGTTCTGGCTTCTCGGCTAGAGCCTGGCAAGTTCACTGGGTGACGTATGGATTGTAACATGTGATGTGAATCCTGCATCACTCAGGAGTGGAAAACTGAATGTAGTATTTTCTGAGTATTATTTTTTTTTTATTAGACCTCTGGGATTCATGTGATATTTAATAGCCAGCTAGTGGGATTTAAGCATGCGTTAAAAGTTAAGCACGTGCTAAGAGATACCCTGAGGTGCAGCTGGAATCCACTTGTGAGCTTCTGTTACCACCACACTGGAGAAAGCAAATCGTTTTCATTTGATGACAAGAGCAACTCCGGGAGTTGCACTGAAGTGAAGCACCTTTTTAACCTCAGCTCTAAAGAGGCACAGGTCCCACTGCGTAACACATTCTTCCCTAGACAAAAGATAAATGATACATCAGACTGATCCCACAAACATATCCTGTGCTTTTTTTGTCTTACCTGGAACTTGAGAACATGACCCTGCCAGGCCGTCCCTGCCACTCATATGTGGGAACCAAGGTGGTGTCTTTGTATTCCAGCTAAAGGACATACCTTTTTTTTTTTTTTTTTTTTCTTCCCAAGCAGCTTTAGAGATGTCCTTAGACTGCCTGAGCTCACTTGATTTACTGCACAATTGGTCAAATGGGGGAAAATGGCAAGCTTGTCTGTTGCCTTTGGCATTTTCTCATTACTGTGTAGCTCATTTAAGACATCTTCTCATGACCTGGCAAGTAGAATCTATTATTGCATTTTAGGGTTTGGTGTTACTGTCACAAAAATCAATACTAAAAGTCTTCCTGATATTAGGATCAGGGCCCTGTATGCATTTTATAAAGATACTTCTTGGCCATGTTTAACTTTCTGCATTTTCATTTATCCTGAATGTTGAAAATGTGAAAGGCGCTGATGAATTGTCCTCCCTCAGTTTGCTTCCTCCCCTTCGGAGAGTGCAGTTAACATTCACTTCTTAGCTTTGCAGAGGAAAAAATCCATTACTACAGCACCTCGCTTGAATTGGTCTTGTTGGAAACTGATTAAAAGCTTATTGCTGCCTTGTCTCGCAAATGGCATGCATTCTGGTTCTCATTTGACAGGCAGCCCTGTTGGCTTGTCAAATTACACCATGGAATAATTCAATTACTCAAAGCAGCAGTGCTGGTATGAAGAGCTTACTTTCCTTGTTGCTAGCAGTTCTCTGCTTTTCACTCTTCTGGCTGGAAACGTGATTTGTGCGTGGGCTGTGGCTTTAACAATGGAAGGCAAAACAGCTTCACTCTGTATTTCCTTTCTGCCTCTTCCTTTGCCCCCTCCCCTTCCCTTCCCTCCACCAGGCTATTTTTGTGGCATACTGAGCTCCCAAACCAAACTGAGGGAAAGGGGAAAAGGAGTGAAGTGAGAGGTGTCACAGTCCTTAGTTTGCAGATTTAATACATACACTCTGTTCAGAAAATACAGTGTGTATGTGGGTCAGCAGTCCCTGCAGATTTTTATTATTTATAGCCATTTCTATAAATACAGGACTTCACACAGCGGGTTCACGTGGTGCTGTGTTTCTTGTAAACGGAATTGTTTTTATCCTTGCTACAGTCTGGAGATTGCAAGTGCCAGCTGTTAGATTAAGATGGAAATAAAAGTAAGCAATACACATGTGATGGTGATCCTGCCACAAGGCATGCCATTTATTGGTCTGGGAGAACACTGCACTGACTCCATCAGAGGACAGGGGTTTCAGTGCTATTTCTGTATTTGTTACCCAAGGGATTTTTTTTCTCCTCTTGGTGTGTGTTGCTGTGCAGGCATGTGCATGAAACATAGGTCCCTCTCTGTGCCGTAACTGGGACTGATGACAGCTTGGTGGGTGGGAACATGTATAATTATGGAAGAAACTGCTGCAGCTGCCCTGCTATGTACTTTAGGACGAAACTGCTCTTTTGGTCATTTGCTGCAATTGAGAGCTACCCAGTGCATGAGGTCATATTGGGTTCCTTCTCCCTGTGGTGACCACTGGTACTTAGCTGGTTGACTCCAAAAGCAGCCAGTGCTGTACTCCTCTATCAGTTGTTAGGCAAACATTTGCAGCTGGAATGCATGGCATGTTCCTCTGATTTGCCTGTTCTCCACCTTGCATAGCAGCACATTTAAAATACTGAAATGTGCTCCTTTTATTGCTGTTAAAATATGAAATATCTGGGTTTGGTCTTACTCAGTAAGATACTTGGAAAATGTCACTGTTGCATTTTGTGAATAAAATAGGTCCCCATCCTTTGCCATACCCCCCAAACTCTGTAGGATCCAGACCTTTCCCTCTACCCTCCATGTGTAGTCTGGCATGGTTTGTTTTGCTGCCTCATACCAAGAATACAGCAAACAACTGAGATGTGTGCTAGAGGCTGAAGAAAGTTTTAAATGGCCTGAGCTTATTTTATGCAGCCGTGCAGGATGGGGCATTTTGGAAGGAACACTGGGATGATGTATCAGAAGTTACTGAAAATGAGATGATCCTGGTAGTGGTTTATTTGCAGTGCCTGGTTTGGGAAAGCATATACTCAAAATATTCTGAAGTACAGAACTATTAGAGAAAAATGAGTACAAGGTAAAGAGCATCGTACTGCATTTATTGCTAAATTCATGTTTTGATTTCATTCAAACTAGAAAGTAAACAAAGATTGGACCTGCAAAAGAATTCATGTAGCTCTTGTCGTTTCCCAGAGGGTAAGCATACAAGCACTGGGGAGCAGTTTGCAGGGTCAGAACTTCAGCCTGCTCTGGGTGATAAACCTTCAGGAAAGGGTGAAGAAACCCCAGTTTTTTAAGTACAGCTTTACTTACCTTAATATTTCTTCTTAATAGATTGTGTTGGTGGTCAGACTCTAAGCATGTGATTAAACTGTTAAAAAATCAAGATATTTAAGGATTATTTACTATATTAAATCCTCTTGCTTGCAGTGCACTCTGTTGCCCTGTGGACAGTATAATGTCATGACTGGTAATCTTCCTTTTCTTTTCTAGTATAAAGATGCATTTATGAAGGCAAACCCAGGCTACAAGTGGTGCCCAGCAACAAACAAACCTGTGAAAGCTCAGGCATCCACTATTACAAACAGGAAAAAGCTATGGGCCTTTGCATCAGACACTGCGAAAGATTTGCCAAGTCCAAGGAAAATGATGAAAACTGAAGACATGCCACAGCTTAACTTTGGAATGGCAGGTGAGATATTCGTTCATGTCACTCAGACATAGCATCCTTGCTTTGTTTGAGGTTGTGGCATTGAAATCGAACTGCGATACCGGTTTTCTTTACTGCACCTGGTACTGTGGTGTAAATAACTTTCACATCCCAAATCAGGTTGCCAAGACTGTCGTTAAACCTCTGCATAACAACTTTCTAAAATTTTCTTGATTGCTTTCAAGAGTTGAGAACAGATACGTGGCATCGTCGCCCATACCCCATTTGGGGTCCAGATGTGATTGATTTTTAATTCCATTTTATCTGCTGTGAGAGACTTTTCTAGTCAAAAAGGAAAATGCTGACTGTGTGCAGGGTGTCCCTTTCATAGTGTTGTACTATGCTTAGTAATTTGCTGTTTACAAAAATAATGCATGGGTGTCTATGAAGTTTGAGTTTTTAACATTCTTGTAGATGAATGTACTGCTGGAGCTAACTTTTTTTTGTGTTTAAAGCAAGAGAAGGGTAATTTAATTTTGCTTCAGATATGGGGGTTTCTGCATTTTACCTTGGGGGGGGGCAGTTTCTATCCTTTTAAACTCTTTTTTTTAGAAAATGAAATCTGTGGATAAGAGATGAAGCACCTGAACTGGTGAAAGGCAGATAATCTCTCACTGGTATCTGCAAGTAGCAGAACTGTTGCAATCAGGACCTTAAAATACAGAGACTTTCATGTTAAATACTGACAGGTTAAGAACCTAACAGTTAAAGTAGAAAATTAATTTTCCCCCATCACCCTTTTTTCTTTTTTTTTTTAAGCTTAACATTTTTAATTTTATAAATACTGATGCATTTGAAACTTTGTCATATCCCACCTAGTTTGACAAGTGTACAGCAGATAGGACTTGTTTGCTTAAGAGGGATCATGAGCTGGAAAGTGGAAAATGGTTTTATGGAACAAGTGTAAAAGGATAAAAAGGGATAAAAAAGGCATGTATACCTTTTTTTGCCAGTATAGTGGTATGAAAATTCCTGTAATGAAATTCCTTCTGGCTATGAAGGAGCTGTGAAATGTGATCAAAACAAAGTTTTTCATGCTAAATCTTTAATGATGTATGGGAGGCCAGTTCTAAAAATCACTAGCCCCTTCTTCCTGTTCTGCTTTTGCTGTCAAAGGAGTAACTTCTATGCTTTTCAAAGGCTTATTAACTTGGAAAAAAACCCCAAGTAACAGACCTTGGTCAACCCATCTGCCATCCCCCACCACTCCTGCTGGGCTATCCAAAGGTGGAGTTTCTGAATACAGAGATATCTTGGATCAGCACTTGTCAGAACAGAGGACAGAGAGCTTAAGAATTAATTAGACACTAATCTGATCCCTAGTTTTATCTATAGAGCCATTCATTTTTGAAGAAGACACTTTTGTGCTACGTGTGATTTAAATTTTATTATTTTATTTATTTTTTTTACTGCAAGCCGTGTTGATGAGCATAGTAATTCAGAAGGGTCTCGCTTCAGCCTTCATGCCGGTGAAGGCTGGCTATTTGTTGGGTATAACAGTAGCTCGTAAAACACCACCACCTTTTGACAGGAATTTTAGCAGCATCCGAATCATGACAAGTCTGCAACGCAAAAAGTAGTATTGTTTTGTCAGCTATATACCATTTTGTGCTAAATATGTTTTGGTATGTTCTTCTCTCTTTGACTTCATATTAAATTCAAGTTTGACTCTTCTGTCCAGCACAACCTCATTTAAAAACTAGGCTGTATACTAGTTGATGAACTAAAATGTAGCTGAACCACCCCAGAAACACTTGCCTTTGAAATGCCACTGACTGTCTTGCATCTTCAGGGTACATGGCTTCCTTGGGACAGGGTTTATATGATTCGGCTTCCTTGGGACAGGGTTTATATGATTCCAGAATAATTCCAGGAAATCTGTTTTACTTGTTGGTAGCTGTTAGTCCTGTCTTGATTGCTTTTTACATATTACAGTTCATTTTGGAAAATGTAATATATAGACAGTAAGATCTTCCTTTCTTTTTTGAAGTCCCATGTGGGCCATATCTCTCCTTTATTTTTGGTGTTCCAACAATAACCACCCCCCTTTTAAGCCTCTTCTGTTGATCTGTCATTCCGTCAAGAGCCTGAGGTGTCACACCAGCACCGGGCTTCTGACCTCCAGACCCACTAGTGGTATCCTTGCTCATTCAGCCCAGAAGTTCTAATGGAGCATGTTTTTCTTCTTATGTGGCTCACCTCTGATCTGTCACCGGGAGTAGGGCAGAGACAACTTCTGTTTGCAGGTGAACATCACAACTACAGAGCTAAGTGAGCAACAGCTTTGCTATACAAATGTGCAAGAATCCCAGTACTTCCAGATTTCTGGATCAGAAGAAAACTGTCTTAGCCAAAAACCTTTTTAGTGAAGCAAAGGGTGGAAAAAAAGACGCTTCCTAGAATAGGCAGTATTCTGATAGAGATGCAGTTTTTCCTTTTTTAGAAAGAAGCTTGATTTTCCACCCAGATAAAAGTTGGTTGAAACTAATACCTGCTGACTGCTTTTTTGCTTAGTTCTCCTTCAGTTCTTTTTTACATTACTTAAAAATTGTAATAATGAACAAATCAGGCTGCAGAGTGTCTAACCAGACAGATGGTAATGACATCAGTCATTCCCAAATAGTGAGATGGTTGTAAGTTTCATCAGTATTGAAAGCTGTAGAGAAAGTCACAAATCACCTCCCCTTCCGCAAATCAAATCTGTGTGCTGTTTTCTCACTACTGTTGATTTAACTGTAAGTTGCACTTAAAATTCTTTTTTTTTCATACTATTAAATCCTTAGTGCCGTAAGAGAAATGTTGTTGTGCTGAGAAGGCACTATAAACATATGTCAGTGTTTGCATATGAACATTTTGTCTTCCATTAGATGAAGTTATTTTGCGATTTGAAACCTTAGTGGAAGGAGTTTTGCTTTTATCTTGATCAGACAGCGAAGTGCTAGTCCTCTATTACAGCTGCTGCATAAATATTCAGGTTGTTTAAGCACCAAATTAAATTTTCACTTTCCACTTAGCTGTCATTTTTTTTCCTTCCTCTTAATTTTTGTATTTAAACAAACAGTTCAAGTATTTGCTTACTTGGGGAAAAAGCAGTCCTATCCTTGTCCCATTATGCTAAACTACTTACTTGAAGGGCAGAAAGCTGAAACCACCAAGAAGATATGTAGAAGAGGAGGAAGAATTTTAGAACAATAAGCTAGGTCTTCTGTAGCTGGCCAAAACTGAGGAGGAGGAAGGAGACCCCCAGGTAACTAAAGTGAAGCACAAAAGAGCAAGCAACTGGAAGCCATCAGTGTGATGTGGGCATAAGAATGTGCTGTACTGCAGTGCTGTACTGCAGTGTATGTCAGGCAAAGTGTTTTCAATAGGAACTGATGAGAGGAGTTAATGCCATCGAACGGAACACAGCTCATCTGACGTGTCCTGCTGGTTATTCACATACAAGAAAGGTTAACTCCCCCTGGAAAAAATGGAGAGGAGAGCTACAAGGGATCACTGGGGACCATGGGAGATGGACATGCTTGTTGACATCAGGAGATCTTGATTTGCTTGGGCTAGAAAAGCAAGTAGGGGAAGACTAGGGCTACTCCTGTAAACACAGAAGTAAGGAATACCGTTTAGGGGGAATGGTTATTTAATCTTAAAGATGTGGGCACCATAAAAAACGTGTACAACCTGGTCCTGAGTAATTTCATGTTGAAAACTGGAAAAAAGTTCTTAATGCTTAGAAGATTTGGGTTCTGCAGCAGACTTCCAATGGGAATAAAGAAGGTAGGAAGTAACACACCAAGCCCTTCCTGTTCAGTATGGAGCCGAATAAGTTTATGATGCGCCTGGAAATCTCTTCCCACTTCTTCCTCCAAATTAACTGCCTGCTCAGACGTTATCTTTTGAGATATCTGTTCACTTGTCACTTCTTATTTGTTCTGATGTCCACTTGTTTGAACAACTGAACTGTTTCTGATGAAATATTTTGATGGCTAAAAATGCTGTGCTGACAGGATCGCTTCACTTATGAACTGTGTTCAGGCACTTACTGGCCCTTCCCATTTTCTGTCTCCGTTACTTCAACCACTTCTTGTTGCTAGATCCTATGCCTCTGATAGTGCCTTGTCTCTTTGTAGAAACTGAATGTCTTTTATTTCCTTTTTTATTTAAAAGTAAAATTAAAAAAAAAAATCCAAACCATGCACTACAACCTACACACACCTTCTGTGTTTTTATTATGGTAAAGGAAAAAATTAATTCCAGGTGAATATTAGCTTTGAAGCCAGGTGCTATTTAGGCTGTGTTCTTAAGATAATGAGCCACTCTTCTATCCTTCAGTTAGTGAATGAACCCAATTTATTCTCATCGCATTACTCTGCTTCTATTTACTGCTGTTTTAAGAGAGTATTGAAAAAATCTACCCTGTGAATATCAGTGTGAGGTGCTGACTGAGGGAGAACTCCTGGCAGCATCTATGGTATTGAATTAAACAGCACCAATGAGTATTCCTGTGAACTTGGACCTTGATCATCTGTAGCACTAAATCACTTGGATGTTAACAGGTACAGGTTTGGCCTATGCCATCTGAAAAGTTCAATGTATTCCTCAGCGTAGCTCCTGAGTGGAAATGGGTATGGACATTTCCCAGTGGGCATTTTGGATGCAGCTATTCAGCATCCAAATTTTGCATAAC
This sequence comes from Cuculus canorus, assembly GCF_017976375.1. Classification (NCBI taxonomy): domain Eukaryota; kingdom Metazoa; phylum Chordata; class Aves; order Cuculiformes; family Cuculidae; genus Cuculus; species Cuculus canorus. The sequence goes on along the minus strand of NC_071401.1, from coordinate 115,292,406 downwards.
ACAATGCAACCAAAGGGACATGGGTAGTTGTGCCAGTCCGCCTCCATTCCAACAAATGGCCCTGGGCTTGTGTCATTCGTTGTTGTAGTGAAAGGTTTTTGTATAGTTTAGTGAAAGGAAATTGGAAAATGTTAGTGCATGCTTAGTGAAACCCGGGGAAAGTTACTTATCTTTGGTATCTCATTGTTACTGAAGTTGATGTCTCAGCAATACATCAAGAATAATTCTTCCCTTTCTATCACATTGTGGCTGTTGTATGAGGCGTTTGGGTTACAGGCTGTCTCGTGCTCTCTCTACATGACACTGTTAATTCGGGCTCTGGCATTGTTGCCAAGGCACTCCCCCAAAATCAGACAGCTGATGAAGAGCAACCACTGTTCCGAGTGGAAAAGCCTCTCCATGAGTAATGCAGTGCCAGTGTTCATCGCTTTCACTTCTTGTTGGCGTTTTCCGAGCCCCTGATGTGTGCGGAAAGGCTGGAGGCAGGAAACTGTCAGCATCAAATACTTGGAGAAAGAACTTTTATATCTCTGTTTACTTTCCTTTTTTATACATTGTATTGGCTGGGCAACAAGTAGGCAAGCAGCTTTCCTGGCCAGTGCGTGCACTGTTCTGGCACAGAGGATCAAGTGCTTAATGCTTCAGAGCTGTCAGGCTGGCACTTTTCACCACTACACACAGCTGTAAATTAAAGCTAAATGAAAACAGGAATTTTGCTTCAGAGTTTGATCATGTCATTTTGTTCCATCCTTTTATTTCTCCAGTGGCTAAGGAAGGGAACCACTCCCTTGGTAGGAGCATCCATTGAGTTATAAACATGTGATGCATTAGATCATCATTGTGTGCATATGTGTATGAGAACATTACGGTTCCCGATTGCAAGATACCCATCTCTGTTGTAAAATAAACCTTTGGCAGTAAAACTGTAAATCCACGCAATGGGGTGTTAAGCACACAAATCCAATTAAATCGTTCAAACAGCTTTGAAAGCCTCTCCCAGAGGGTACAAAAATGGTTATTTGTGATTCTCTTGAACTGCCTTTTATGGCAGTTAGCTTAGAGTGTCTGTGACAAGTAGTCTTCTGGGGTTTTAATGCTGCAAATGGTAGGTTCTTTAAACAAGTAAATGAATAAACTTAAGACTTGTTTTTACTCTTTTAACAGATCCTACACAAATGGGAGGCTTAAGTATGCTGCTTCTAGCAGGGGAACATGCCCTGACTGCACAAGAGGTGAGGAACGCTCTTCTCTAACTTACTGTGTGCCCTCAGTTTAAAGAAAGCTCTGAAAAGGAATATTTGACCAATGCATAAATAAAATTTAAGGTACATCTTGGGTGACCTCAGGTCGTACTGAAGTATGAGCCCTGTGATATGAGTCTTGTATCCCTCACGTGAATGTAGAGAATAGGCCCAGTTTTAATATCGATGCAATATTAACTCTACTGACTAAAATATTTGGTGAGACCAGGCAAGTCTGCCTCATGAGGAGATATTGTCACAGGTAGAAGGGTTGAAATACAATGACTGTATTAACAAGCAGGTGGTTTGCAAGTACTTTTGAGCAGGAATTTTATATGCTTGTGCAGTGCTTCACGGAACTGTGGTCTTGGCAGTAAGAGCAAAACAAATAGTTAATCATTTCCATATAGTCAGTTTCGTTATATGTGCATTCTGAAGCCATGCAAGAGCTAAAAAGTAGTCAGTGTATTGCAGTCTACTCCTATTCACTAAGTCTTTATGTCTAAAGTTTGTAGCTCAGTTGCCATCATGAACATCTTGATTTTACAAAGGAGTCTAGTAAATAAAATGTTTCTGCATGTCACCAGTAGTGCAAAGACCTCTGGTCTTTCTTTAGACTGATTATTATTTATGATCTATATTTTGGACCAGCTTTAAAAATTATTCAAAAGGTGGCAGGTATGTTGGGTAAAATAGGTGGTCACTGCCATAAATCTCTAGCCTGGAAAGATGAGCTGTGGAAGTCAAGAGGGTTTCTTTTTTTTCTTTTTTTGTGTTGTTTTCGGGAGGAAAAGCAATAATTATCTATCTGTTGTGATGCACCTTGGAAAATGTATTCTGCACTTAAGATGGGTTGCTCCTGTACTGCCAAAACTCTTTAATGCTTTTGCATATCAGTTTAAGCAGTGGAAATCTTTGTGCAGATGAGGGTACTGGCTTTCTGTGCTACAGTGTGAAAAATAAGAAACACTAGAGTAAGGTTGACAGAAAAGTGAAAAGGAATTGATTATTTTGTGTTTAGTTCTCAAACTTCAAATTTCAGTTTGGAGTTCTGTTTTTATTATGCTGTTATGTTTAAATGAGAAGGAAGGTGTATTATAATCTCAGATACTCAGTTCCATTAAGAAGGGCCTTTGCTATGACCTTGTGAGTTTAGCTTTCGTGGTTTTACATGAAAAGTGCTTCAAGTAGTTCGGTTTCAGATGGGAGTGAAGGATTAAAACCTACATGTGGATTTAGAGACAAATCGAAAAGGATGTTGTGTGATTGTTTTAGTTTATAAACATGTTTTTAATCAGGATTTTCGTATTTTTTTAATGAGCAAGACATATTTCCCATGTGCCTACATAAAGCTTTTTTTTTTCTGATAGAACATGGGATATAGCTTGTGATGTAGTATTTACTTTAAGTATAAGCTATGCTGCTATACTATGCTGTGCTTTTTTGGGCCTGTAGTCTTCTTTTGAAACCTGGCCTTCCACATCAAAGAGGCAAGCTGTGTAATCTGCTTTCCCCTACAATGTAGAGCAAAATAAGTGTCATGAATACAGCCTGAACAAAACTAGTTGAGGGATTTGTTGGCTTTTATTAGAATCATGATGGGTCAGAAATTAGCCCATACTTGAATTACCATACTTTAGTTGTCCTCCACTATCTGAGGAGCAGGCAGATGTCAGAGCACTTTCTCAGGGAACAAAACTGCACATCCCCAATTCTTTCAGGTGGTCCCCTATTCAGAAGGGACAGACCAGGAAGGAAGGGCGAAGGCATTGCCCTCTGCATCAGGAAAGGGATAGAATGTGGAGAGCTGTCATTGCAGAGTAGCCACAAACAGATTGAAAACTTGTGGGTCAGAATAAAAGACCGAGGAACCAACAGACACCTTGTAGTTGGTTTATACTACAGGAGACCTGATCAAGGAGAGACAACTGAGGAAGCTGCCTTTCTCCGCCTACAGGAGGCTTCACACTTGAAAGCTCTCTTCCTACTCAGGGACTTCAACCACCCTGACATACGGTTGAAAAATAGCATGGCAAGCTGTAGGCAATCCAGGAGACTCCTGGAGTGCATTGAAGATAATTTCTTAATCCAACTAATAGAGGCTCCCACCTGAGGGGATGCAATACTGGACCTGATGATCACTAATACGAGCAAATTCGTCACTGACATTAGGATTGGAGGCAGCCTGAGCTTCGGTAATCACGCAACGGTGGAGTTCAAAGTCCTGAGGGATATGGGACAGGCAAGGAGTATAGTCAGGACCCTAAATTCCAGGAAAGCAGACTTGCAGCTCTTCAAAGAGTTACTCAGTAGGATCTCGTGGGACATGGTCCTCGGGGACAAAGGAGCAGAACAGAGCTGGGAAAATTTAAGAATGCTTTCCATGAGGCACGGGAGTACTCAGTCCCCGGTTGTAGGACATCAGGCAGGAGACGGAAGGGACCAGAGTGGCTGAGTCGAGACCTGCTGGTCAAACTCAAGAACACGAGGGAACTGCACAGGCAGTACAAGCAGGAACAGGAAACCTGGGAAGAGTATAGGGAGGCTGCCCAGTTGTGTAGAGATGAGGCCAGGAAGGCCAAGGTGCAGCTGGATCTGAACTTGGCAAGGGAAGTGAAGGCCAACAAGAAGGGCTTCTATAGGTACGTCAGTCAGAAGAGGAAGGTTGAAGAGAATGTACCCCCACTGATGGTTGAAAACGGTGACCTCGTATCAACAGACAAGGAGAAGGCTGAGGTACTTAACATTTTTGCCTCAGTCTTCACTGACAACCACTCTCCTCACTCCTCCTGTATCATGGGACATCAGGATGGTGACCGGGGGGGGCGGGGGGATTGTGACCACCTGAGGAACCTGGACATATATATAAGTCTATGGGACCTGATGAGATGCATCCCAGAGTCCTGAGGGAATTGGCTGATGTGGTTGCCAGGCCACTCTCCATGATATTTGAAAAGTCATGGCAACCAGAAGTCCCTGGTGACTGGAAGAAGGGTAACGTTTTGCCCATTTTTAAAAAAGGTAGAAAAGACTACCCTGGGATCTAATGACCTGTCAGCCTCACCTCTGTGCCTGGGAAGATCATGGAACAGATCCTCCTAGAAGCTGTGCTAAAGCACATGGAGGATGGGGAGGTCATTAATGGCAGCCGGCACGGCTTTACCAGGAGCAAACTCTGTCTGACCAACCTAGTGGCTTTCTATGATGGGGTAACCACAGCAATGGATGCAGGAAAACTGATGCATGTGATCTATCTGGACTTCTCTAAAGCCTTTAACACAGTCCCCCACAACATCCTTCTCTCTAAAATGGAGAGAGATGGATTTGATGGATGGACAGTTTGTGGATAAGAAATTGGTTGGGTGATCGTATTCGGAGAGTAGTGGTCAGTGGCTCAAAGTCCAGATGTAGATCGGTGACGAGTGGTGTCCCTCAGGGGTCCGTACTGGGATCGGTGCAGTTTTATATCTTCATCAATTATATTGACAGCGAGACTGAGTGCACCCTTAGCAGGTTTGCAGATGACACCAAGGTGAGTGGTGCAGTTGCCCCGCTGAAAGGATGGGATGTAATCCAGAGGGACCTGGACAGGCTGGAGAAGTGGGCCTGTATGAACCTCATGAGGTTCAAAAAGGCCAAGCGCAAGGTTCTGTGCCTGGGTCAGGGCAATCCCCGATTTCAATACAGAATGGGGGATGATGTGATTGAGAGCAGCACTGCAGAGAAGGAATTGGGGGTGCTGGTTGATGAGAAGCTCAACATGAGCTGGCAGTGTGTGCGCTCGCAGTCCAGAAGGCCAACCGTATCCTGGGCTGCATCAAAAGAAGCATGGCCAGCAGTGTGAAGGAGGCAATTCTGCCCCTCTATTCCTGTCTTGTGAGATGCCATCTAGAGTACTGTGTCCAGTTCTGGAATCCTCAACATAAGAAGGATATGCAACTCTTTGAACGGGTCCAGAGGAGGGCTACAAAGATGATCAGAGGGCTGGAGCATGTCCCACGTGAGGAAAGGCTGAGAGAGTTTGGGTTGTTCAGCCTGGAGAAGAGAAGGCTCCGAGGAGATCTTATAGCGACCTTCCAGTAACTGAAGGGGGTGTACAAGAAAGCTGGGGAGGGACTGTTAACAAAGACTTGTGGTGATAGGACTAGGGGGAATGGCTGTAAATTGGAGAGGGGAAGATTTAGACTAGTCATTAGGAGGAATTTCTTCACTATGAGAGTGGTGAGGCACTGGCACAGGTTGCCCAGGGAAGTTGTGGCTGCCCCATCCCTGGAGGTGTTCAAGGCCAGGTTGAATGGAGCCTTGGGCAGCCTGATCTAGTGGGACATGTCTTTGCCCGTGGCAGGGGAGATGTAGCTGGATGAGGTTACAAGGTCCCTTCCAACCCAAACTATTTTGTTATTCTATGATTCCATGTAAAATAAATCCTCCAGAACAGTCCGGGTGCTTGGTATTCTCCAAGGGACTCATATGGATGAAGTTTTGTCCTCCTAACTGCGTGTCAGCAGGAATTGTCTCCAGCTGTGTTTCTCTGCGCTGGGAAAGTTCCTGAGTGTGTTTGCGTGGCAGCCCTGGTGTGTTTTACATATGCCTTTGTTTCCTTTTGATTCAGTGTTTCAGTGGTGATTAGATATGGAGCAAATATTTCTCAGGCTTGTGTCTCCCCAAACACGAAGATCCTGGAGCTATTTAGATCTGGATAACTGAACAGGACTTATGACCTCTTATCCTTGGGCACGTGGACAGAGGAGACATAACATGTTCATCTTTGCGTGCCTGTGGGACAACCTAGGGTTCAGTTTCAGTGCTTATACTTGAAAACAACTTTGTGCTCGAACCAGCATTTAGAAGGTTAGCGGAACATGCTGTGAGGTGGTATGAAAGGCTCAGTAAGAAGCTCAAAAATTCATCTTAGAATTGGTAAGCTGCTTTCCTCTTCAGTGGAGGGGGTTAGTTGTATTGCGTTAGGGTTGATATTGATGTGGGGCAGAATTTCTTGTACTCAAGTGACTGCTGAGGTATTGTCAGTAAGCTCAGAAGCTGCTTAACTAGGGAAAATGAAGGTATAGTTTTTGTATGCATCTGAGTACATAAATATGTATGTTGTGCTTCTAAAACGCTGGTGCTCCTATTTTAAAAAAAGAAGATAGATGTAGTGTCATTTTTTAAATAAAGCTCTAAATTATATCGTGTAGTGTTCAGTACTGTTCGAGTATGGTATGTTTACATCCAAGATACACATGCTTATATGATTCATAAACTGGGGGACCTTCAGACACAAGATTACCTGTCAACATGCAGTCTGATTGCTTGTGTGTATGTATGCAGACTAGGGTGGCCATGTAAGCATAGGTCTTAAATACTATTACCATCTTAAAAATTGTGAATAGAAAGGAGGACAACACTGGCATAGTTAGATCAGAACTTGAGAAATTATGAGAAAAATGATACTTAGAGGTCTGCCAGTCCTGTGTAAATGTATTCGATGCCCACTGATTTTCTGTCAAGTGTATGTTAAATGGATGTATAGGGACTTTTCAAATCAGAAGTTTAACCTTTGAGTTGTCAGAAGCCCAGATGTCAGGTAACAAAGTGAACAGGAAAAGGCACAACGGCGATATCTACAAAATTGCCTTAAGGCTTCTGCTGCCATCTCTGTAAGTTGCTGGTTATGTTCCTATTTTTGTAATTTTTTGATAGTCTAGAGTTTTCCTTCTGATAAAGGAACTCAGTGTCAGTACATGATTGATTTCCAAGCAGCACCTGGAGTTACTAAGCAGATAGGCAAGAGAAACTACAGACCTTGCGAGCAGTAAACAAAGGGCTTGGTTATGCAGTGAGTTTACAGCTGACTTTTGGGTCCTTTTGTCAGTTACACAAGACTGCGGTGTGTATATGATCATTTTTTATGGAACACCTGAGCAGAAATGCCATGCAGGTCTGTTCCAGCTACTGTTGCAGTGAAAAGCAAAACCTGGTCCTCGCTGCAGGTTTATAAGCAGAAAGGCTGAAGCTGGGTGAGGAGAGCTCCTTGCTTGCCTTCTTATGTCTCCCGCTGCACATCTGCCTTACTTGCCCGTCAGGCCCTTTGCTTGCCTTACAGCAGCATCTAGTGGCCTGTCTGTAGGTTACTGCCTGGGAATCCTGGTATTTGTTGTGCAGTCCAAAACCTGGCTCTTTTAAGTTTCCCTCCCTTGCTGCTACATGGCATGTCAAGATGGCATTAAAGCTTCGCATGAGTCATTTTGGAAGGTGAGCCAGGAGCAGTCCTTCACCTTCATTCGGTGTGATCTGTTTTAGAGCAGGTTATGGTAATGTGTAGGGAAAGGGAGGCTACAGGGGTGTTATCCTTGCTGTTTCCTTGTATTCGAGAACAAAAGGTTATCTTGCTCATGATGCTGGGTCTCTGCAGGGTGGTGTTGTCTAGGGTGTAAATCAGAAATGAAAAATTTCTCCTTGCAGCTGAGGGTAAGCTAGGAGGAGGAAAGAGGAGAAGAAAAAGGAGATGTAAAAGGACATTTTATTGTGGCAGGAAATGAGATGTATGCAATGGCACAATTTCTGCATCCATTTCCTCCAGTAATTATTTTAACGTTTTGATCAGCTTTAGCGTGGCAGAGGTTGTAAGTCCTGGGGTAATAGATTTCCCACAAGTCAGGAACGTGTGGGGAGCAGCAGAGTAGAAGAGACAATCTCAAAATAGTGGTTCTGTCAAGCAAAAGCAACAGCATTAACTTTTTAAAGATAAAGGAAATCAGTAGGAAAAAAAATGCTTGTTTTAAGCACAAAATCACCCCCGAGTTACTGAGCACCAGCTGTAGGAGACTGGGCATCACTCATTCCACAGCTTGTGGTTCTTGTACCACAAGGTGAACAAGCTGTGCCTGACCCACAGCCTGTGGCTTCAGAGGCAACAAGAGGGCTTGTGCCCAGAAAGTGAGTGCCTTACAGTGCTTGTGTTGCAGGAGCTGAGCCATAATAGCCGTTCTCAGAAGGGCTTCTCCACTCCAGCACAGTTCTCCTGGAGTGATGCAGGTCAATTATTCCCAACTCAGAGCGGGTTTGTGCTATGCCAGCTCAGGTGTGTGTGTTCGTGTGGACATGCCCCTAGATAAGCAGAGGAAGCTGCGAAGCTATGGTCTCCGCTGTGGTGGGTAGGCAGAGTTCAGGCATACGTGTCCCTGCAGCACCTGTCTTGGAGAGTGAAAAGGTTCCACACCGCTTCCTTGTTCACATTGCTGCTTCTAAGCAAAGGTAGTGCTCTTTCATATGGCACATTGAATAGGCACCACTTGCGAACAAACTGCTTCAATAGTCACCACAAAATAAGCTATCTAAGGTAGCTGGTTGAACTGCAGGTGTTGTAAATGCAAATTTATGGGGAGCCAAATCTCAAATTTAGTTATTCCTGCAAGAATCCCACTAATGAAGTGGCCTGAAATAACCAAAGGAGCACTTAGCTATGCAAGCAGCATCCTTACATATTTCACACCAGTGCAGAGACTCAGACTTTCAGAAACTGATGACTCTACAGCAGCAAGATGTATATGCATCCCAGTACAATCTACACCACTGCTCACGCACAGACATCTTAAGCAGATCATACAGAAACGTGAGAAAAGCAGTAATAAACATTACATCAGTGAAAACAGTAACACAAACTAGTAAAAAAGCAGAAGACTGGAATTAAAAATACATTCTTTGCAACCCTTTGGGTTGGTATACTCCAATAGTAGACTAATAAAACATCCTGCTTGGTGTTTAATAATATAATGGAAGCATAGGTTATAAGAGGCAGTTCTACTATTTGGTTTGATGGCAGGGAAGAAAAAAGTTTGGCTGTTTCCTCAAACAAACTGTTGTGTAGTATAGTTCCCCTTGGCCTGTGGCCTGCTACACTTGGATCTAGTATTTTCAAGGTTGTACGGGTAGCAGATTGCTTGAACAAGATGCCACTGGTGCCATTGCAGTGCATAAGCATCTTGGACAAACAGCAGCCGGAGCAACACAACAAACTGTGTGTGATGTAGGCCTGTCTGTACTGTGGTGCTTTTGTTGGTGGAGAGAAAGGTCCATCCTGTTACTTATCTTCCCAAATTCCTTCAAAGACTCCTTCTTTTCATTTCCTGTAAGCCATGTCATATACCTTATTTTACACTACCTGCCTCCTGCGTCTGAAGAGTTACACTGTAGTTCTGCATTCAAATGTGGCATTTAATTAATGTCTCATGTTTCCTGCAATTCCTTTACAGAGTGATGCTTGATTAACTCATTTCTGGCTTATAAGAATAGTATGGCTAAGCTCTGTGTTAATTTGAATAAGGCCATTGTTTTTGAACAGTGATTTCTTTGCATTTTGATTTCAGAAGTTATGACTCTTTCTTGCACTGCTTCTCGTAAGCACTCCTAAATGGATGTTTAGGTACATTATTTGAGCAATTTTAGGCTTGTACCCCTAACTACTTACTTTCATGCAGTTAGGTGATTGGGGATTATTTTTCTAATAAATATTTCTGTCACTTAGCAACCCTCAGTGCCTACAAAAATTTTTCTTCAACTTCTAAGTAATTTTCATATTCAGAATGGTAGTACAATTTACAAATAGAGCATCGTTGATAGCACCGCAAATAGAAGATAGGTGTATGTTTGGCCCAGTATGGTCAGTTTAGTACTCTGTTGCATGAAAGTCTTCTGCAAAGTTTGGAATTATAAAAGAAAAAATAATCTCTGGTATTTTTGTCTTTCTTCTTAGCATTTTCAAATGCATTACAGTGGGTGCTAAACTGTGTTTTCACCTATAAATTTGCTTTAACTTGTCCAGTACTGTGAAACATTACATTGCCTATCTTCTCTTAAATTCTACTTTTTGGTAGAGCTGCCTGTTCTTTTGGTTTACTCACTGTTATTCTTTGCTTGAAAGAAGCACCTTCAAGGTATTACACTGCACACTTCTTGTTTCAGGTTTCCTCAAATGCTTGCCAATCTGATGCAACTAATTCTACGGAAGCCTGTCAGAAGTCATCATTATTTCAGTTTGCAGAGGTGAGTTTCCTTAAAAGGGGTTGTCTTCCCCAGTGTTTCCTTGTAAGAAGAATCTGATGTTCAGCTGAAAAGGAAATGGAAAACCTGTAGCTAAAATTCATGCTTTTATTTGTTCCTTCTTTTGGGGTTTATGGCACGGGATCATTTATCAGCTAGATAGTAGTAGGTAGGAATTGTGTTCTATGTTGCAAGATATGCTCTTGCTAAGGGCCTCTGAGGGCTGACTATTCCTTATTCATGGAAGAACTTCAGTGAGGGCAGGGAAACAAGCTCATCTGCACCGCTAAAACATGTGGTTCAGAAACATGTAGCTCACTGATGATCAGTAATTAGAAGTGCATATTAGTTAGTCTTAATTTTCAAGGATGTTAAACAGGCTGCACCTAACCGGTGCTTGGTAGGTATATGTGCCAGTGGCACAATAATTGGTACTTGCACTAGGGTCTAACATTAATCAGAGGTATCTTTTGCGACAAAAGTAACTGACAGAAGATAAACAGTATAAAATGCAGTTCCCTTGGTGTCTGAGAAGGATCTGGTATCTCTTCTCAAAGAGATGTTGTGGCCCTGTCCACATTTAGCTTCCATGCTAAGTAGCAGCTGGTGCTGCATCAGCACCACCATTCTGCAGTCTTGGGTCTTTCACTGAACTGTGAAATAGAATATATTGTTAAGTTTTTGATACTAACCCTCTTCTGGCATATCAGCAGGCAAAGAAAAGCCCCTTAAAAAGAAGGTTTAACCTGCTCTATTAACCCTAGAAAATACTTTCCTTATGAAAAATCATTCAAGATCACCATTTCACAGATCACCCATTACATGTCTCCTGGAAAGCAGACACTGTTCTTTTATATGTGTGTGCTGGGACTCATTTGCATGCTCTTAAGTACTAGGAGTCTTTTCGTATGATGGATCAGAAATTTAGCACGTTGAAGTTTGACATTGAAACTGAAGAGTTAGGTAATACAGAAATAATTGTTTTCCTGACAGATCTCTTCAAGCACCTCACAGCCTGGAGTCCTGGGAGCTGTAAAACAAACTGAAGAGTCTGCTTTGTTTCAGTTTGCTGAGGTATAAGGGCTGAAATATGGTGAGGGAGGATGGGAGGAAGCAAAGAACCAGAAACAATTGCTACTGAATGGCTAAACACCCTGTCTCATAAGGGGTTCCAAGCAGTAGATGTTCATTTTCATGACAGTGTTGTGTTAAGAAAATCATGGGGCAGAATACCCAGTGATATGAAGAGATGTTGGCCAGCTGTAGGATGCACAGAAGATATTGAGCTTGTGAACATTACCCGACCTTTCATACCAAAGGACTGCTGCAGACATTCTTTTCTCCCAGTGGCTTTGTCATTTTCATTTAGGAAAAAAAAAAACCAAATAAAAGACATTCTGAAATGACAGTTCACACTCCTGCTTCTGGAAAAGGCTGCAGCAGTGTAAAATGGCAACTGCCTTAGAGGCAGGAATCCTTTGGCCAATAAACTTGCTGGTCGAAGGAAGCTTACCACAACAGCTGCAAGGATATTTAACAGCATTTATAGGTGGTGACTTATAATGCATATAAATTATGTCCATAAGTGTGTTAGCTATCCTTCTTCCTCCACGTATTGAGTATTTGGAGGTTTTAAAGATTGCTTTTAAGAATTTCTTCGCCCTTGTGTTTAATGTGCCTACTCTTCTTGCCCATTTGGGGGAGTCTGGTGCTGTTTGCAGAACCAGTTGCACTAAAGGTATGTTCAGGGTGCATCTGAAAAGACTGGGATTGGAGCTGGTGCTATTGTGGAGGAGCATGATGGGATGAAAAGATACCGTATTTGCTATTCCATGTGTTTATAGAGGTTTTACTACATATAAAACACTTCTTCCTGTTAAATGTTAATTGTGTACTGTGTGTTTTTAGCTTGGGTGGGATAGGCTTTGTATTTATTAGGAGGTCCAATTAAGAAAAAAGAATTTACTGATTCAGATGCCATAAAATACCTGACTACAGAACACCGCTATAAAAGATAAAATAAAGTTAATATCTCTAATCATGGAGATGTTTTCATATGTGCCACCTTTTTATTTAAAGTTACAAGTCAATTTGGAAAGTTCTTTTGAGAAAATTAGTGGAATTGAGCAGGATGAAACCGTGTGCTGAAGCCAACTTTTTAAATTAATTAAGAGATACAAGCTGGAGAACACTTCTTGTGAATTTTATTGCAAAACATTGCATGAGTGAATCTGCTAACTTAGTGTCAAAAATCTTAGCCATCTTACATTTTAGTTAAACAGCAATTTTGGATATCTGCAGAGTTAAATTAAACAAGGTATGAATTGCCTTTAGTACAGCACTTCCAAATTGTCATGTAAAGCCTGGCTTAGACATATGCAGAACCTTAAATCATTTCCTCTCCTAATTGAACAAAAACCAAAATTACAAACCTGGAAATTGTAATATGGATGTGGCAGTGTGTTGAGTTACATACCACTATGCTGAGCCAGCTAATTTGGCACATTGGAGTGCGTGTATGAATCATCAGATGTTAGGTAGAAGAGGTGCTTAGAAAGTTAATTAGAAACTGGAGAGGATAGGATTTTGAAGTCAGGCTTAATTTCTTTTTCTTGTTAAAATATTAAAATGTTCGTGCAGTCTGGAGGAGGGATGATTTTTTAGTTGTTTTTTCAGTGTCTGGAAATAAAGAACAGAAATCTCAAAAAGAAAAAAAAACAAACACAAACTACAACAAAACCTTTTAGCTATGATTACTCCTCCTGTGTTTTCCTGTTGTTGTGAAACCTTAATGGCAGTGACTAACATCATGTTTTATCTGTAGCAATAGAGAAATGGCACTATTTTGAGACTGCATTCTGATTTCATTTAGATTATTCCAATGGAAAGTATCGAGCATGGAACAGCACTTCAAGCTTTCCCCACTACCACCTTTCAGATTGTTTGTGCCCTTTCAAATATAAGGACTTCCATTTGCACAGGGTGTCTTTGTCAAGTTTGGCAAAAATCCCATTCCTTACTTTGCCACTTCTTACTGGGTCCTGTCTACATGAGCGCATTACTGCCTCTAGTAAGCTAAATTATGGTAAGCAATTTGCAGTAGGCTGCTGTCAGCAACATACAATGCTACAAAAGAAAAGAGAGAGTGTAGTTATTCAGCCAGCAGCCAAGTAGACCTGTGAAGAAATGTGAAATGTGCTGTGGTCTGATGTGCCTGGAGACTTTTGGCAGCTGTCCCAGATCAGTTTTGGTTCTGGCTGGATGTTCTTCATATGTTGCCTTTTTGTTCATCGCCTTTGCAGCAGGATGAATAAGAGGGCTTCTTTGTGAAGCCACAGATCCCGTTGAGTAGACTTGTCACTTAAAATGGGCACCTTTACCCCAAGAGTACAAGTCCCGTGTCACTGAGAAACAGCTCAGTGTACATAGGTGTAGCATGGGATTCTTGCTTCTCTACAGCGTTGGTTAGCCTGTCATCTGGTTGTCTGTCGCAAGTGCTATAATCTTCAAGTAAAGCTTGAGGATATTGGCTAATGAGGCCTGCCCAGTGACTTGCCACAATAGACAGTGAAAATCCCAGGAGTAAGACTTTGTTGGGTCCTGCGGGTGTGCAGGCAAGCACCTTGGAGGTCTTCAAAGATGATGTGATGTCCTCAGAAGAGTTCTCTGAAATTTGGAGTGTTGCCAAGTTATGCTCTTGGCTTTCCTATTCCACTCTGATATTGGAAATACTTGGCTCTGCTTTTGTCCTTCTCATTTATACCTTGGAAAGCCATTATATGGGCCAGTGATTTCTGAGCAGTGGGATGAGTTCCTTAGCGTAGTGGCTGTTTGCAAGCTGTCTGCTCACATGGGCTAGTTGCTGTCATCCTCCTTGCCGTGTGAGGGAAACAGAGCAGATGGGACCCCTTGGTCTTACGGGATGTGTGTTTGGCAAATGCAAACAGATGGTGATGACTGCTTCATAGAGAAGAAACACAAGTACCTTTTAGATTTACTTAGCTAAACTCTCATCCTTTACTAAACAAACAAAACACTTCCTGGGACTGGAAGCAATAAAATTGCTGGTTTACCCATGTTAAAAACGAAACAAAGCTAATACCAACAAACTCTTCACTTTCAACTGATTTCTAAAGTTTTTCTGTAGGTGATTTAATCAAAGAAACCAGTCGCATGCAGCATGCAACAGGGTGGAGATTTCTTTGCTAGTCCAGCAGGTTACTATGATTTAAGAAAAATGCATGTTTGAGGATAATTTTGTCCTTGCTTCATTCTCACTTGCTTGCGGGCAACCTTACTGTTTATTTCTGTGCTGAACAGAAGGTTTGAATCGAGAACTTTTGGTCAAAATGCTTTGAAATTGGGAGTGTGAGAGCTTCTCAGTATCTTCTCTTCCAGCCTTCGCTTAGGTAAAGCTGTAATCCTTCCAAGTAAAGCCATTACATAAAATAGACTAACATACTTGCTGTTCACCTATACTTATTAACTACCTGTGTTGAAGTTTAAATGCCTGTTCTAAGAGGGAACTGGAAAAAATGGTACCATGGCCATGCTTTTTTTTCAAACTAGAAAGTAATATAGTAGCTAAAATGCTGACCTGCATTGTAATAAAAGATGATTTGATTCCAGTGATGCTGAAGTTAAACCTCTACATAAGAAGGGGCTATTTGTGGTTTTAGTACCTCAGATTCTGATTATTCTAATTAGAACAGGAAGGTGGTTTTAAAGCAGGAAATGAGAGATGTAATCTCACTGAGAGGTGGTTGATCAGCCATCTCCTTACTTCTGATATTTGGCCAACAACTTTGTCAGAATTAGTTCTAGGATTATGTGTCTTGCTGTTTGTTTTCTCAACTACAAGGAGAACTTTTTTGCTGGAGTGAGATAGTGGCTTCCTCTCTTTCTATTAGTGCTACAAGGATCTTGCATTTTATTAGGAGCACCCGTTTTCTTGTCAAAATGAAGTTCTTTACTCTTTGCTCAAATTGTACATCAGGAGGCAAAATATGCTTGCATGTTCTCAGGTTGTTCTTCAATGTGTCGGTGTCTTTCTGTCCCTTTTTTGCCGTTCGTCTTGCAGCAAAAAAAATCATTAAGAGCCAAGTGTTATGGTAGAAAGATAAGAAGTTGAGACCCCCTTCCTTGCAAAGCACAGTGCGCAAGATCTCTTACTCCTGTGGGGTTCTGAGTAGGTTCAGTGAACTATCTCAAAACAAAACTGGGATTTAAAATTATTCTAGTTTAATATTAAAAATTATTATGAAAGCACATTCAAATCTTGTTCAGCATATTTTAAATAGCTTGCAGTAAAATGGATGTTCTGGGTTTTGGCCGGGGGTTGGTTTGTAATGAATCTCCTTTACAACTGGGAAGTAAAGTCTTCAACTAATCTAGTTCGAAAGAAAGACATCAACTATAAAGAAAGGCCAAGCTGATGATTTTTGTATCTGAAAGATCATGTTAATAAGCCTGATTTTTTGTGATGAGGCAGATGCCCCTAATCTTAGGCATTTTCAAGACTTCCAGGTCAAACACTTCCCTATAATGCCATGCCAGAAAAAGGATCAAAGATGGGAAATAGTAATTAATTCTTGCATTGGTGAACTGATAATGGTCCAGTTGGAAGCAAGTCAGAAAAAAATTGACTCCAAAAGGAAATGCCTGAAGTGTGGTGGTAGTCACTTACGCAGCACTGGTGCTGGAACACCAACATCTCTTTAGAAAGCTGCATTTGCCTTGAGATGTAAGGACTTACTTCTATTTTCTAACTAAAGAAAGTGAAACAAGCTGTTCCTGTGAGGAAAAATTGTCCTCTTCTATATCTAACCAAATGGAAAAAACTGCCCAGACTTCTCAGGAGAATTTTATTTAACCTCAACATCCGCAGTTCATATTTTTAAGGAACAGATATGCTTTGTTGCAGAAAACACGCTGCATGCTAGAATGTTAGCTGTGGACAGTAGACATGTAGAATGGAATCCATGAGCCTACTTTAAGGAAGATATTCTGTATTTGATTATATCTTTCTGACTTCTAAATGCCTTTGAAGTTTCTTGGATGGAATTGCCTATCTAATGTAGAGTCTTCTGCCAGAAAGATCTAAAAGTAATTGATATAATGAATGCCTTAATTTTTTCATTCTTTTTCTCCCTTCTTTTCTGTCTTTCCCATGTGCCACTGAAATATTTTTTCCTCTGTTCATTTAATATCTAGATCTCATCAAATACTTCCCAGTTGTCAAGTCCTGAGCCAGTAAAGCACTGTGGGAAGTCAGCACTTTTCCAGTTGGCAGAGGTAAAGTAATGCCTGTTAGAGTCACAGGGGGAAGATGAGTGTATCTTTTCCCAAAAAAAGTATGAATTGTGGAAGTTTTGCTCTAGTATAAAATTGAATGTTTCCAGAAGCATGCAATACTAAATAATACAATAACAAGAGAATTGGGCACTGTCAGTGGCCCCAGGGACCAGGCTTTTTTTTTTTGCTACACTTCTTAATGTGCATTGTTTCTTGGAGACCATATAGAAAAAAATATGTTTCTGTTTAGAAAAATTAGCCTCATGACTGTAATAAAAGTAATGTTCAGGACAACAGCAAAAACAAAAGACATCAGCATTCTTAACGCAGAGCTGGATACCAGGATTCAAAAAATTAAAGCTTTGGTTATAAGAACTGGAAGGCATGGTACTGAATTGGGCACCGAGAATAAGAGGAGAAAAGTAGACTTTGTTGTCATCAGGAATCTGTATGGAGAATTGGAAGTTGAAGCAGTGTAGCAGTATATTAAGTTCTAAAATTGCTAACTCTCAGCAGCAATCAAGAATACTAGGTTAGGTTTCCCAACAGTCCTAGACTTTCTCTGTGAGCCTTAAATATAACTTTGTAGAGGTCTCTTTGATGTGGGTGAATGACTCAAAACCTTTGAGGTTTGGTGTGCAAATACTCTTCTTCTTGATTATTGAAAGCTGAAGATACATGGTGTATTCCAGGTAAATGAGGGAGGATGCTAGCACCTTGCTTCTACACTTTTTTTGCATGTTTTTTTTTTTCAAAATTATGTCCTATTTCAGTGAGGAAAATGGTTATCTAGTGGCATCCAGCCATATGTTCTTGCTGGTGAAGTTAATCCCTCTCGGGGGGGGCGGAAAGACAGAGGTCGGAAGCGGTGAAATATAAGTATTTCATGTCTTGTTCCATGGATTGTAATGCTACTATTGGACTTCATAGGAATTTATATGAGTGGAAGAAAAACTGCCTTACCCTACTGGCAGTCCCTGGCAGTAGTAGAGTTTGTGTCTGTGTGCTGTGTTGTCAGCAGTACCCGTGCAAGGGTGATTAATTCTAGCTGTGATCAGTCATGCACAAGGACATCTGACTGTGGCAGCCCTGGGACAGCAGAAGAGTTGGTAGTACTTAGGGACACCAGAAGCAGCAGGCTTTGAGTAGTGCTTTTCTGGAGTAAGGCTGTTGCTGAGTGCAGACTTTTTGGAAGTCATGATTAAAAGTTGCGATGTGACTGAATTTGTGAAGCCTTAATTCGGGTGAAGGACAGGTGCTTATCCACAGAAGTTCAAAGTTTGTACCACAGTTGACAGACAAAGTCAAGCTAAGTCTGGCAGCAGCATGACATTTGCATGTTGGAGAAGTTTCTGTGGTCTGTCAGTGATTGTTCAGATGGACTCGTACAAACCTAATTTAGTGTATACAATGAATGTTAAAGGCTCTGATTCAAACAGAGAAAGTCATTGCAGATGTAATAAGCTCATCCTCCTTATCTCAGCTCTTGTAAGACATTAGTGCTCTTGATTTTTTCCCCCTCCACAGTTTTGAAGATATCTGTTAAATTTTAATTGGATAAATAAAATGTGAGAAATTCAGCTTAAGTTTTCAGATAACATTTGAGGACCTGATTTGAAGCATCTCAAATAACCTGTGTTCATTATCGCCTCGAAGGTATCTTAGGTTTGCAAGTTCATTTGGCAGACATCTGTGCCATGCTGCTGTAACTCCCAAACAGCAGATGCTGTGCACTGGAGAGAACTGGACTACTGTCTCCATGCTGCTGGTGTGGCAATGTTCTGGCACACAGGAGCCTGTGCTTCAGCACACCATGCTGCTCTGCTCCTCCTTTATCTCTCTGCTGTATGGATTAACCGATTTTGTATTCCCTCTCCATTCCCTATGCCTTCCTTTTTTTGATATTTCACAATATTTCACAGATGGTGGTAAAATAAAACACAGAAGTGGATTAAATAGTTTTTCCCAAAATTCTGAGAATTTCTAAAAATGAATGGAGCAGCCACTCTGCAGTCCAAAACCTGGGAGGCTGTTGCTGATCAACTCTGCTGAGTCTCTTGCTGTGCCTAAATGCATGTTTTGTCTTCAGCCTTCAGTGCAGAGGCATGAGAGTGAAGGGAGGCAGTTGTAGGAGTGTGCATCGCTTCTGCAAAGCAAGGAGGCCGCTTCTGCTTCAGAATGCTAACAGCACTAACAAGGCTTTGCTGCTAAGTGGCGTTTGTAGACTTCAGCTGTAATGTTCAGAGCTTGGGAGACGCTATAAAGAGCTGCAGCTTCCAGGAGACACAGAGATAATATTGTTAACCATTTTTGTTTATTTCCATTACGGCAATGATGGGTTGATTTCTGCAAAATTGAGTTTGTGGATCTGCTTTGTTTGCGGGCAATGAAAACTGAATTTGGTGGGACAGGGAGATGGTGTTAAAAAACTTCAGTTGCCCAGTCCCTAGAAATCCACAGTTTTCTAAGAATGCAAGAAGAAGAAATCTGCAAGACTGATCAGAGATTATGGGATATGTCCTTAAAAACAGAACATTTTTTCCTTCATAGTAATGACCAATCCTGAAGCTGATGATTTTAATTTGTTTAGAAAAAGATGCTTTCTTTGCACCCAGCTCAAAACCGATACAAAACACTCTAAAGTGTGTTTGAAGAGGATCATGGTCTAATACAGGAAAAAGCTTCTGGAGAATAATCAGCTACCTGCTTGCCAGGCAACCTTCCATACTCTTGGGAGTAATAAAGGTTACCAAAGGCTTGAGGACTCCTCCTTCACTTTGGTTTCATAGCATCTCTTTTATATGAGTCCTATAGGACACCAAGAGGCAGTGCCATAGCCTGACAAAATTAACCTTCTTAAGCTATGATCATGAAAGTATTTTGCAATCAAATGTCCAACTATGCCTTTGAAAATACCAGTAGCTGGGTTGCATGCTGGTATAGGTTGGCGCTTAGCTGCGTAAGTCTGCTTATGTGTGAAAGAGCACGTGCTTCAGTTCATTCTGCCCTTCAAAGGGAATCTTGACAGAAAGATCCCCCATATCAGCAGGTACCTTTAGTGTCCAGTGGTGTTACCAACCAGAGGCCTGGTGGAGGCTGGTTTTATTTATAACAGCATGCACGGGTCTGCACTTCTTAATATATGATCTTATGAATGAATTTTGGGAAGAGGGAGGAAACAAGGCCTTCAAAAGCTGTGTGGTAAACCTAAAAGAATTGTGATGGTGAAAGAATGTTTTTCTTTTTTTCTTCCCCTGTTTGTCTTAGATTTCTTCAAGTACATCTCATTCAGGTCCTTCTGATTTAACAAAACAGTGTGGAACATCAGCATTATTTCAGCTGGCAGAGGTAATATTAAAATACTGATGACTAATTGCCACAGGTGCAGTGGGGCGGAGAAATAAATGATGTTGTTTGCTGCAGTCTGGAAGGCAGAGCAGTGCTACAGTTATAATTACACTGACACTTATAGAAGCCTAAATTATTGTGGCTTGGCTGCCACAAGTCAAGATTTCCCCAAACTAATCATGAACTTGGGGGTTTCTAAAAGTTTGTGCTGCGACTAAGAAGCACCAGTCCCTTGTGTCAAAGGGACTCTTCGTCACCATTGAAATTTTTTGCCTTTCATGCCTTCTGTTCTTTGAAGTGGGTAATTAAATAGGTCAATAGCTATTATAGAAACTCTGGTATGATACTCTAGAAACTCTGATATATATTTTCAGCAGATCTTCCTTCTGGGAACGGTTAAAACCAATGGCCTCTTATTGAAATATTGTATTTCTTTTGTTTCTGAGCTTTTTTTTTAGCTTTCCCAATCTTAAAGTTTGTGAATTGCAAGTTTATTTAAAGCTCACAAAACAGAAGTTTCTTTTTTGTAGCCATATCCATAGCCCTCTGTACTGTTGGCTACTGCAGCAGAAGCATTACTATCCAGTGAGATGCACTTTAAAGACTGATCTTTATCTTCTGAAAATCACAGGCTGTGTTTACGTTGCAGTGGAGTTAAAAAGTCAAAAAAATGCCTTAGTACCAGGAACCCACCTCAGCATAGTTGCGGGGTTCTCCTCTGCATAATTTAACCTGCTTCCTAATAGACACTGTGTTGCCTGAGCACTAGTATTTCCAGTGCTCAACCCTAGCTTGAACTGCACCAGACCAGGAGTTTCTACTCTGTGCAGCAAGAATTTTGGAAACTTACTACAGAGTGTTCTGTTATTGGTGTTATGCTCATACATTTATTGTTGTAGTAAATATTTTCAGTTTGCAAGGAAAAAATGCCTTGCGAATATGAGAAATCTAAAATTGACCTAAAAAGAATCATAGAAATGTAGAATAGTTTGGGTTGGAAGAGACCTTAAAGGTTACCTAGTTCCAAGCCCCCTACGATGGGCAGAACATCCATACCACGTGGCCCATGGGCTGAGCTCCAGGATAGGAAAGCCTCTGATGTCTGGCTCAAAGCAAGCATCTTTTCTCTGGCTTTGCTCCCAGTGGTTGTTTGGTTGACACTTATTTTGAAAACAAAATAGCACTGGGAATTCAGCTTGGGGACTTTGAAAGGGAGATTAAGAAGGAGAAGGCATGTCTTCCCAAGGGCAACTACTTGGTGCTGTGAAGGACTACCCTCTGTAGCAGTGTGAGCATAGGTTACAGGTGATCTGAAACAGAGAGGATCTCCCAAATCAGTGCTGCAGGAAAAACAGCAGTTTGAGAACCTTGTCACATTGTCACAGCTCCTTTTTTGAACATCACTATTCCTCAGTCAGTATGAGGGTTTTGGTTTCCATTAATGTTATCTCCAGGAGGAGATAACCATGGCAACCACT
Source organism: Cuculus canorus (assembly GCF_017976375.1). Taxonomy (NCBI): domain Eukaryota; kingdom Metazoa; phylum Chordata; class Aves; order Cuculiformes; family Cuculidae; genus Cuculus; species Cuculus canorus. The sequence goes on along the minus strand of NC_071401.1, from coordinate 115,271,006 downwards.
GCTGCTTTGCAGTTCTTCGCAAAGTAAGTCTCTGACATGAGAAGAAAGATTTGGAAAGCTTTTTTGCTCCCTTCCAAATTATTTTGCACATTCAAGTGAAAGAAAATAATCCTCATTACTGCAATTCGGTTAACTTTTTTTTCCCTTTCAAGGCCATTTGGAAAATAGAGGAAAGACTTGTATGTAGGAACATTTGATTTGAGAGCTGAAAAGGGGGTCTGGATGCCAGACTTCAAGTAACATGTCTGTGGCAATAATGAGAGGTACTGTATCATTCCATTGCATTTAGAGTATTCTGAAAATGTAGCAGTGGGTTTCCCAGTTCTATAAAAGGCACTTTAAAGGATCATCAAAGGAAACACCAGTGAGGTGAGTTGGAAGTTTTTTCTGTTAAGAGTAGTAGAACTTCCAGCCTTATTCTAGGACTTACCCATCATCACGTTGCATCAGTTTCAGTAGGGCTTCAGTGTATTTTTCAGTGTTGTCCTTTAGCGTAGTTTTCTTTCCTAAACTGAGATGCCAAAGAGATTTCTGGGTAGTATTCCACCTGTTAATATAGGTCAGTAACGTTAACAGTTGATGTTTGTTTCATGGGACTATTTTTAAACTTGTTTCAGATGTGCCTTGCTTCAGAAGGAGTAAAAATGAAAGAACCTGGGAAAACAAAAGTGGAAGCACCACAAGGTGTGGGAAAGGAAGTTCCAGAGGAAATGGAAATAGAAGAACTGGAGAAAGCAACAATGAAAGACTCCTGTAAAGGAAAAGTAGAACAAACAGAGCTAGAGAAGATGCAAAACTGGGATAAGTCAAAAGCTGAGGAATCAGAGACTGCAAAATGCAGAGAATTTACTAGTCTTGCAATGGAGAGAAATCCTTTTGAGAGAAATGATAACATAATGGACATGTACTATTCTCCAGAGTTTTCAGTGGCTGACATGAATATCCTCGGGCTAAAGCCAGAAAAGATAAAGAAGAAAAAGAAAAAAAATAAGTTAGACCGGCACACAAATGAAAAATCCACCCCCAAGAAGCCTTGTAAAAAGAGGCAGTCCTCCGAGTCGGACATTGAAAGTGTAATGTATACAATTGAAGCCGTTGCAAAGGGGGACTGGGGTGCTGAGAGACTTGGAGAAACTCTCCGCAAAAAACCCCGCCCTATCTCAAATGTGAAGGAAAGTGTGTTGGATACAAAATCACCAAAGAAAAAAGTGAAATCGAAAGAGAAGAAGACATCAAAGGAGAAGCCTCCAGAGACCACCAAAGAATCAAAGCCTCTTGATTTCCTTAGTATTACACCGAGCAAGGAAGTACCCTGTGAGGCTTCTGATAACATTAAAGTGGAACCACTGACCCCAACAGAGGATGTGGTACCCCAAACCTTACCAGAACAGGTCAAAACTGAGGACAGTGACTGTGTTAAAAAGATAGAAACCTGTGGCTCCAGGAAATCTGAGAGATCTTGCAAAGGTGCTCTTTATAAAACTCTGGTGTCAGAGGGCATGCTCACGTCTCTGCGTGCTAACGTGGACAGAGGTGGGTGGCTTTGAGTGTTTTGTTTACAGCATGAACCACAAAAGCCTGCCTGGAGTAGGAGAAAGAACGAAAGTCCATGTTTAAACTGAAGTTTGAGCAGTGTGTGGTGAGGATGCTGTCTGGTTGGACTCTGTGGTCCATGGCAGGTCTTCTCTAGTCCTACCATTTGTGTTCCTACTTACCTCACAAGCTCTTAACCTCTGCAGTTTTGTCTTTCGTGATCTGAAAGATAACTTTTTGACCAAAGGCTTTCTTGGTTAATTCATTGACCTGCTGATAGATGTGTGGAGGACTTGTGTTATAACCCTGAACAATTAGTTTGTTTCTATATAAACAACTCTTGTTAGTGTGAGCATCACAAGAGGCAAATGTGTTGTGCTTCTGCTTTGGTTGGTTGTTTTGCTCTAGGTGGTGAGCAAGAAGGACAAATTTTCAGTAATTTCTGGAAGCTTTCAGTGAGATGTCTTGAAATGTATTTTTCCAATTAGTAGATTTAGATGTGTGATTAGAACAGACAGAAAAGAAAAATGTGTTTGTAATTTCGGGAAGTTTATTCCTGTAAATCTGCTCATCTCTTTCTCCTTCTTCGTACCTCGAGAGATCCTGACTTTAGAGATAGTGTAAAAACCAGGTAGGAGGGAGGAAATAGTTGCCAATATCATCATTGTCTATTTTTAAATAAATATTTTGTAACCCCTTCAAGAAGGTCAAGCATCATAAGTTGCAGTACTGAACTGGGTACACAAGGGCCTTCTCAGCTTACTGTGTTTTGGCACATTTTTCTGAAGATGAGAAACAATTTTCTGCCTTCATCCCAGGAAAAAGAAGCTCAGGAAAAGGCAACTCCTCAGATCATGAAGGATGCTGGAATGAAGAAAACTGGGCTTTTTCCCAAAGTGGGACAAGTGGGAACAAAAAACTGAAGAAGACTAAGCCAAAGGAAGAGTTTGTTTTTGGGTAAGTTGCGGCTTAACACTGTTCAAAGTTTTAGTTAGGTCACCCCAGTAACTTAAGAGTGAGTCTTCCTCATTGCAGCTAAGTAAACTGCATCCAGCACCCAAATAATCAAAATTAGTCAGAATTCCTGAAGATTACAAACCCCAGTGGGCTGAGTCATGCTCTGTGTACCTGCTTGTGTACCCAAGTAATTCCTTGGAGATCCTTCCTGATTTACACTACTGTAAATGGATTTGAATGACATTATTTGCGCACTTCTAAAAAAACCTGTGCAATATTTACCCACTGAAGAGGTGGTGAAAAGGGTTATTTATATTTTCAGAGCACTTCAGAAGCAGTATTTAAAGTTCTGCGTAGGCATTCAGTCATCGTAAACAGACTTAAACCATAAAGAGCAGATCTCTTTGCCTGTTTGGAGAGATTGCTTACAGAGGAAGAGCAAACAGTGTTTTTAATATTGGCAAATAATTATCATAAATATATCATTTTTCCATTGCAGAGACAAGTTATTTAAATTGTTAATGTACACCATGAGGAAATTACATGTATCAGAAGAGTAATTAAAGATTACAAATGTATTAAAATTTAGCAAGGCCACACAGAATTACTTTTCTAGTGAATGAATTATGATTTTTGTCGGAGTATTAGAGATCTGTTTAACTGCAGGCATAGTTGTTAAATCTACTTAGCCATTCATAGTGACTTGCAGATTCTTGAAGACTTCCAGTTATCTGAATTCTGAGAGCGAAAATGAATTAAAAAGGAGTAGATTTTCCACACTTCATGCTTAAAATTTTAATGTGTTTCTTTTGTGCAGGCTTGTGGTAGCTCTTTTTATAACTTGGTCTATGTGAAATTTAGTTGCAGCTCACTTTAAATCAAAGATGTTAAATTGATTAAAACCTTCAAGCTTATTTGCTTGGAAAAATTAATGTAACATTTCTGGTATTTTTAGTGCGTTGTATGTAAGTTTAGTAAATATTTCTTAAAATTTAAAGATTGAAAACTTTTCATACCTAACGGTGTGAAAATTAAATGCATCTCCTAACCGGAAAAAAAATGTGCTTACAAATCATTTACTCAAACTACCTAGGAAAATTGTGTAAATAATTAATTCATTTGACAAATACTGTTCTGCCATCATTAGCTGTCTGGCTGGGGAAAATACATATTTGCCAGTCTTACTTCTTGATACAGTATGTCATTAATTAATATTATTTAGTGAACTCTGTAAAGGCAGAATCATTAATTTGTGGAATGTAAGTGGTGGAGAAGGTATACATTATCCCTGTTCATCTTCTGGTCACTTGAAGAGCTGGTTTTACCTCTACCTGCTCCTTCTACCTCTTTCTCCTCCCTTCAGCATCAACTTTCAGCCTCATTTTGTGTGTGTGCAGGGGGAAAGGTCCTCACCCCTTTGGAATGATGCCTTGCTCCCTTTGTTCCCTCACCTTCTTCTCCATCAGTAGTTGCCCACACTTCCTCAGTGGTCTGGGTCAAGTGTGCTTTGTCCGCATGCAGTCCATTCCTTTGCTGAGCAGTGTTCTGCCTGCATGCATCTCCTGGCAGGACTAGGCTGTACGGCATGAAAACCTCAGCTATGTGTGTCTGACTAGGCTTGTGAGATGCTTTGAAAATTCATTACAATGTTAATTTTTTTTTTTTTTTAATAATTAATCACTAACGTTGTTTTCCACTGTCCTCGCACAAACAATAAATTACTAGCCAGGATGGCAGCTTGTCTGCTTTCAGGGTAAGTCCTTCCTAATTAGAGCTGCAGCCTCTCATATGGTCTTAGGACAGGAGGCGAGACAGGTGGCAACAGGCAGTAAGAGAGGAGCTGGAGCAGAGGATGGAATCGCATGACAGCCATCTGAGCAGAAAATGGACTTGTTTTGTGGTTGTCAGGGAACATCCACTTGGAAAAGAAAGGTAGCAGTACCAAGCACCACAATATCAGATTTTGTGGTATAAAGCCAAAGCAAAACATGCACACACATGCACACAAAACGCCAAAACAAACAAACCTCATCATGCACGCACTCAAGACCCAGGGCTGTTATTTAAGATGGAAAATTGTTTATGGAAAGAACTAATGATTGTAGAGATAAAGTGAAGTATCATTCTGTATACCAAAGCTTTCAGAATGCAATTTGTTTGAAGTACCGCTTCAGAGAGTGGAGAGAAACGTGAAATTTCTTGAGCTACTTCGAAGTGTACAGTGTGTAAGGGCCATCCCTCCAACAGCCATGCCAACTTCTGTTAAGTTCAGGTTTTTCATAGCGAATAGAATTAAAGACAAGTAGCAAATGTCATTGTTCCCTTGTCATTTATGTTGCTATTTATAATCTGCCTAGCTGCGTGCATTGCCTTTTATTAAAATAGAATTCCTTCCTATGCTCCTGCAAAAATTTACTGGAACAGAGTACTTATACAAGACAGCGTAGTCATTACAGCCAGAAATGCCATGCCATCCTGTTCAAGTGGTTTGTTTTCATTTGACTATTAGGAACAATAGTACCATGGATTTTTTGAGTTGTAGGTAAAGCTAATTACAGTCATTCAGGTGGGGCTAAAGTATAAGGGATGTTGCATTTCCTGAAAGTGAGAGCTAGTTGCATTTTTCATCTTGCAACAAAGAAAATGTGAGGGGAGGAAAGAAAAATCCCTAAAACAAATACAAAGCTAATTCCCACCACAAAGTGTCAGGTTTTTTAATATCCCCAGAAGACTGAATAGTTTGAAATTTTTCTTCCAGTTTGAATTGTTGTTTTCATTCTGGTGTAAGGACTTCTCTTATGTGATTTATCAATTTGTTTATGTATCGGTTTTATTGTCTTTTTTTTATTCCCCTCACAGAACAGACAAATCTCCCGCGTGAATCTGTGCAGCAAACAGTGCTAAATATCACCAGCTTGACATTGATAGGGGTTTTTTTCTAATTTTAATATGTGCAAGTAATGTAATCAGTTTGCACGGAGTTACAAATGCAGAAGCTGGAGAGTACATTCTCATCCCAAAGTTGTGTCAATATATACTAGTTTCATGTTTACAGTGTGTGTGCGCTTATCTCTTTCTCCCTCTGTAGATAGGTATGTATATATGCACACATGCTCGTAAACAGTATTTTTTTCCTTCAGAACCGGAGATACATTTAATTTGATTGGTTTTGTTTCTTCTTTAGCTTAGCAAAGTTGGAAGAAGAATTTGAAAAGAAATTCAACAGCCTCCCTCAATACAGTCCTATTACCTTTGACAGGAAAAATTCATCTGTTCCAAGGAAAAAGAGAAAGATTGGAAGCAGTTCATCTGAACAACCAAAATCCAATAAAGGTAAATTATTACATGGAATATATTCTTAAGCAACAACAATGCTATGACAAGCTCAGGAATTTATACTTTTATTACTTTACTGTTATATATGAAAAGTGTGAAGTCAAAAACATTTTTCTAGCACTGAAGTTAGTTGGTTCTCACCTGGGTTAGTTTTCAGGCTGTACCCTTGACTCCTGATTTTCATGCTGAGTAGAACTGATTAGAGTTTGTACATTAAATATATTCCTCATAGCAAGCAAATTTATCAAAATCATGATTATTTGTGACATAAGTGAATTTGACAGATTTTCCCAGGAGAAAATTGGGGAAAAAAAGGAAATGATCAAAAGGTTACATTTTGTCATTTTTCAAAATATATTTTTATGCTGGTTTTCATATCACTGGGAATTTAGGCTCTGTAAATTAAAATATAAAATACCAGAGAAGTCTGGGTGAAAGATTTGGATTTTTTTTTTTTACCGTCATGTTTTTAGCTCTTCATTGTAACTTTGAAGGAAGACTGTCATGACGTAATAAAAAAAGGTTAGAGGACAGGAAAACCAATTCCATACCCAGCTTCATTGCTGAGGCTCTTGGAGGGAGAAACTCATGACATATTCGACTGCTTTGTATAAAACCAACCTGTGACACACAGGTGGTAGAGAAGTGAGAATATGGTAGGGAGAACTACTTTTATACTGTGGCAGAAATACTGATGCATATACATGAAGTACAGAAGCATCACAAAGTGAAGGAATGAAGTACCAGTAATTCTACAAGACAAAAGGATGCTCAAAAAAATCCTTGTTATCCACATTTCACAATGTGAAACTGGTTTCCTTTTCTGCTACTAAGGTAGTTCCGGTGACTGACAGATTTTCAGATCTAGGATGGCTATTTTAGCCGGGTGACCCTGAATTAGATCTATGCCTTTTGAATGCTTCACAAATAACCACATTACAGTATGCAGGACTGAGCAGCTGTTCTTTTCTAGTGCATGCCAATTTTGGTATTGATTTTTGTATTTATATAATTAGATGTTGCAGAGTCGCTTTTGCAAAATTAGACTTTGCTAATACTGAGTGAATTCTGACTTGAAATGCCTTTCATTTTTTTTTGTATGGTGTGTGATCTGACAGAACTTCAATGAGCATGAATGAATTGCTTTACATTGTGATAATACGGTGGTTAATTAAGCAACATCTGTTGGGAACAAGATATCTTCCTCTACTGTGATCTGGCAGTTGAAATTGTAATAGCAGCTCTTCGGATTTCTTGCTACTGTATTCACTTGTTCAAGTGTCTGTACATCCAAAACTTTTTCAGGCCCTACGTTGTTTGGGAATGGCACTTCTGAATGCTACTTCAAGTCGGGTAGTCCAGAACTGTGTTCTGCTTTTGGTTAGGTTCACATCTGATAGCTTAATTTTTATTCTTGTTTGCATTGCTTAAAAAGCTTAGGAGTGTATTTGGCCATGTCTTAAGGGAAGGTCAGAAATGTAACTGCGGGCAGGTTACAAGCCTGATAGAAGTAGGTTTGGCACAGCCTTGAGGAGGATGCCATGGAGCATTTGCCTCTAGCTGACAATAAGGGCTCTTAAAGCCAGCTGATTTTGCGACGAAGCAGATGGTAAACAGTCACATGAACTTTTCCACCAACTGAGATGTGGGGTTGCAACAAGCAGCCCCAGGGCAGGAATATCTGATCATGACAATGCTGTTTCTGTAGTGAACATCTCACTACAGCCCCAGACTAAATTGAGACAGAGCTAGTGATATCTGCTCCTAATTTCAGCGAATGTTGAATTCACTCAAGTTAGCTGGGTGAGCTGGCATCTTTTGTCAGTCATTCCAGCTCCACGGAGAGTGAAGTTCAGCTCTCAAGAGGTAGTAGCTGAAAAAGTTTCCAACAAACAATTTTTCTTTTGGAAAAGAAAGTTTTCTAAAAAGTGATTATTTCATGGCCATGGGTTTTTTTTTATTTATTTATGTTGTTAAGATGCGAGTTGTGAATTTGCAACAACCTAAACCAAATTGTATACAAGTAAGCTTACTAGCTTAGTAGGGAAACTGTTCCGTCTGAGCTCGACGTTCATTCATTAAGCTGAATCCTCAATTTAATTTGTGGTGTACTAACAGGCCATTCAGCCTCATCGTGTTGTTGGCTTGCTTGTGAACTGTGATGAGTCCAAAGATGGTTAGAGAATACTGACCTCCAAAGGTGTTGAGCATACAGGTCTGCAAACTAGGCTCCTGCAATACATGCAGGGAATTAAAGTGGCATATTGTACAAAATGATAGAGCTTGGTTTGAAATGGTTCTGGGTTTTTTGAATTATCCTGTCTTTTCATACCATCAGAATTAAACAAAAGTAATATATTTCAAGGTGATGAGCCTGGGCCGTGAAGGGTTAGTACAGTCTTATGGTTGTGACTATGTCAGGATGTAGGAGACCTTAATTTGGTGTGGTGTGCGTTACTGTGTTGTTATGGAGTTGTTTCTGCTGCTTTGTTCTTCCTTAGGGCTGTCTCTGTAAGGTCATTAGAAGAGATCTCCAGGAGAAATAGTGCCTGCTACTGGCTAGAGCCTCTAGGTGTTTCCAAATGACAGATAATAATCACTAGGGGTAGGTTTAGTAAACACGCTTCGAAATTATTCTCTGCTTTTTCTGAACGAGAATGTGCAGGATCATAAACTTCCCAGGCATTATCAGTTCTCAAATAAGTAGTTAATTTTTGCAGTCTACAGATAAGTGCCTACTCAATTACATTTAAAATTCAGAAAATAGTTTGGAGTGCTGCACACTAAAAATTCCTCAGGATGTTAGGCGAATAAACATGGATAAATGTTGTTGTTTGATAGGTTTGGGGTGTTCTTCCCCTCCCCTCCCAGTAACTAGGGCTGTATGCCTTAATATGCTTTATTTTGAAGTAAATGGTGCCAGGTTGATTTTCTGTCAAATGTCATCAATGTATACCAACAAGGATCCTGACCTGCTACCTAACCCAAACAGACAGCACTGTCAGGATGTTTTCCTACTCCTAAGTGTAAAATGAGTGGGTCAGTGCCCACTGACTCCTTCTGCTGTGCTTGCTATGTCCAATCCTCACTTCAGACATTTCTTTTCACATGAAAACACCTGAAGAATCCTGGAATGTGAAAGCTTTTTGATATCCTCATGTATGAGGGAAAATTTGAAATTAAGTGAGAGGCAGTTTTTCCCCCAGAGCTTTTCAAATTGTCCCAATTCTACTCCCACTGAAACTAATCAGGGTCTTTCTTCGGTGGGACCTGGACTGAACAGGCTGTAACGCTTTGGTAAGTTCAGCCTCTAGCATTTTGAACTGGAAGTGTGCATATATAATAACAGTGTCACAAAATGGCTGAAAAATACAGCTATACTGAATCTGTGCAGATGGCCTGCTCCGACATTTGCTGGAGCTGTGACTGATTTCTTTCTTTTCTTCTTTCCAATGGCATGTGTGCCAAAACATCCCACCACACAGAAGTCAGCAGTCTGCAGTGAGTCACTAATCCGCTTGTATGCAAAAATGAGCAACAGGCATAGTCATTATTTCTGCCTTGTGCTGTGAAGAAATGCTCACTTCTACATCAAACACTTCACTAAAGCTTTAATTTGGGAAAGGCAAGGAGAGGAATGCATAGTATGTTTTATTTGGGAAAGGGATTGTCTACATCTTTTTTTGTCTGACCTCTAGGACTAGAAATAAAGCATCAGCTTAAAACAGATGCTTCTTTGTGGCATTCCTCTTGGTCTTAGCTCTCGTGGTAGGCGGGGGGTGTTAGTATTCAGATGCCTGAAGATCCCATGCTATAGTGTTCCAAAGATAATGACCTAAAGGTACAGAATCTTCCTTCTGAGAAATGCAGAAATGTACAGACAAATCCGTTTGTCCTGGTTTTCTTAGTCACGTTGAAATGTTCTCTGTTTTATTAGGCCCTTTAACATAGGGAACTTTGTGAGAATGGAGAGGGCATATGCTCAGATATGTGGAGGTAATGCAGTTATGGTTTGTTAGGTGCGTTGGCTTCATTTTCTTGCTTGCTGCTTCCCAGAGCAGCTGCTGTTACCCACAGTGAGTGTTCCCAAGAGGAAATCCCTACCTCTCAACTGCCTTCACTGAGCACAATGGATGACACAGGGATTAACAGGTGGTTAAATCCTGTGGCAACTGCTGAAGCACTAAGAAAAGTAAGAGCCACTTAAAATACTTCCAATAGAGAATGATGAGCAGTAGAAAAGGATTTAGTTTGCACATGAAGATGGCTGTATAACAATAGCAAGTAAGCTAACATTAAAAGTGTTTTTCAGCTTTCTGTAGGAAATCACATCCAATGTCCACTGCCTAACAGCAAGCCGTTTACGTTAATTAGTTTTTTCAGTCATGAGTTTTCTCTGGATTGAATGTTGAGAAGTGGCATTGTTCAAAGTTTCCCAGCTGTCCCCATGCAACAGGGGTAGCCCAGCTGACCCTCTTGTATGCTCCTGCATGGGTGACTGTGCCTAAACTGTGCCCCTGTTAGTGAGAGCCTGAAAGAGGCATATTAACTCTATCCCAGGCAAAACTGACACAGGATCTCAGGAATACCTCTTCTGTTGAACTTTCTGATAATTTCTATACAAGTTCTAGTGAAGCTATTGAGACGCAAACTGATGTTGCCTAAGATGGTGTTTTGCTTGAGCTGTATCTGGTTTGTTGTTTGACTTCTAGATTTTTCGGAGATTATTAATCTTTTCCCCAAGTTTTGATTTCTTCAGTAGTGAAAAATAAACAGCAGTGAGCCACAAAGCCAACATGTATAGATCTTAGGGTTTCTGTGCCTGTTTCTGCCTGGATTTTAGCTTTCTTTCAGTAATTTTCAGTATTATTCAAATAGCCTAGTGTCTATGAATGGGTTTGCCCTCGTAAGTCTAGATCCTTCTTGTCACCTGCAGTGCATCTCATGGCTGTTTGGGCAGGTCTGTTCTGAGCTAGCCTGAGGACTTGTTTGCCTTCTGTGTCTTGAGAAATAATATTTTACAGTCCAATTCCTGAAAATCAACTCCATAATAATGGCTTTTTGGTGTAGAGATTATGCATCTGTTATCTCTTTGGTCTGTTATGTCTCATATTACCGCTGTGTATCATTGTTCACTCTATTAATGAGAAAAAAGATGTCTTCTTGATGACCTCTGCTAGTGGCATACTTTGTGGTCTGATGTCACATAAGATGCTTTTTGATTACTACTAGCAAAGACTGTGTTATTAAAGTAGGAATGGTACTGTGAGCTGAGTATAATCTCACCTTCCTCTCCTGAGAGCTCTTACTTCTGCACTTACTATAAGCTCATTTCTGGTCACCAAAAAGACAAAGGTAACTCTTACATCCTGTGGTGAGTTGGCCCTGGCTGGTGAGTTTCCACGCTATTGCTTGCTCACTCTCCCCCAGGGGGATAGGGGAGAGGATGGGAAGGGCAAAAGCAAGAAACGAACACTCATGGGTCAAGATAAAGACTGTTTAATAAGGTGGGGGATAAGCAAGTGTTGCAAAAGCCAGCACTCACCACCACCAAACTGATGCCCAGCCAGTCTCTGAGCTATGAGTACTTCGGAAAAAACTTTCCCTCAAGTTTTATTGTTGAGCGTGGCATTATGTAGTATGAAATACTTGTTGGTCAGTGTGAGTCAGTTGTCCCAACAATGTGCCCTCCCAGTCTCTTGCACAGTCTGAGTTTACTCACTGGGGTGGCAGAGTGAGAAAGAGATTTTTGATTTGTAAACACTATTCAGCAGTAAATAATTGATGTGTTACCAAGACTATTTTGGTCACCAATCTAAAACGCAGCACCATCCAGGCTGCTATGAAGAAAGTTTACTCCACTCAGCAAAACCCAGTGCACATCCAAGAGAGAGGTTATCTTGTCTGCAAACAGGCAAGCAAACCCCTTGTTTTATTGTATGGTTTAAGCTTTCCTAAGGTCATCATTCTCCAAAATGCTTTGTATGCACTTCAGCATTGGGAGCTGACAGGTTGAAGTGCAGCCTGCAGAAAGTCTCCAGAGTCCAGTCTAGGCAGAAGGTCAGGTTTTCTGCCTCCGCAAGAAATGGTATCCTCTATTAGTGGACGGGGAGGTTGTATGGTACATAGTGTAACTGTTGCACTCTTTTTTTAAAACTGCTAATTAAAAGTATGTATTATTAATGTTGTCTGTAGGTTCATTCCAGTCTCAGAAAAAGAACTTTTTCTACAAAATTGTCAGCAAATGTAAGCACAGAAAGAAGCTTAATGTTCCGGACACAGGTACTGGTGCATTACTTAGTTAAGGTTTTGGGCCGCCTTCTCTGTCAGTTCAGCCTCGGGGAAATGCTTCTAGACAGAGGCTACTCAGCTCTCTAGTCTTTGATTGCTTCAGTCCCTTTTTTCCCTGTCTGCTTTGATTACATTAGCTCCTGGCTCCAGTTGATCACATTACCTTATTCCAGTATGATGCCGGTTTGCTTTTAATTGGTATCTTCCTTAACTACAGTTTCCCTTCTCCAGACACCATGCAGCAGAGCTGACAAAGCAAAGGCAATTTTGCAGTTGGCCCTGAACTCTTTCATTTTCCACAGCTAATAGTCCCTTAGTACTTTGCTTATCTCCATCCCTTCTGTATCAGAGACCATAATATTTATCCCTTTGCCAGAGCATTTATCTATGTCCTTATCTCCTCTCCCTGTGATTTCCCACTGTCTAGAACTTTGCAGATTGCAGATGGTCAGGATTTAAGTGCTTTTTTCTGCACCAGCTCTCAGAAATACTCACCTAAACCAACTGTGCCTTTGTAGAAATCTTAACTGGCTTTCTGTTTGCCTCAGATTAAAGATAACTGTTGAAGTTTTTTAAGTTATGTTCTGGACTTGCTCTGCCTGCTTCCTGCTGGCAGCTCCCCAAAGTCTTTTTCTTGTTAGAGTGTTGTGGTCGTGCATACCTGTGTACTCAGAACTCTGAGGGGCATTTTGAAGTGTACAGTATGTGCAGGATTATAGCTTAGCCTGCTTTCCTGGGCATTTTTGTTTGGTTTTTTTTGGTTGGTTGTTTTGTTTTGGTTTTTTTTTTTTTGTAGTCATGCTGCCCATGTTATCCAAGTCGTGCCCAGGCTGTTCCTTAGCCCTTCCAAGGTGCAGTTCTCTCTCACATCATCCCTGTGGCGTAGCAGTACCTTCTCTCTTGTTCTGTTTACTTAAGTAGCTCCATTAATTTCTTGCATTTTTTTTCCCATTCATATCTGTCTCTTTTTAAGGTAATAAAATTACTGTCCCAGTCTCCAGTTCCCCCAGTTACCTTTATGCTCAATATCTTTCCCCAGGGCTTGGCCATGTCATTTCCCCTCCTTTTCTGATGCAATGTTTTGTGTCCTGTGTGGTGCACTTGCACTAATTTCCCACATGAGCTCTGCCAGCTCTGCTGCATTCAACAGTGCAAATATTTTGAAATTACTTGCTCTGTTATGTTACATTTGTACATGTTGTGGGAGTTGCTTATGAGAAGTAACTATCTTGCTTCCACAACAGTACAAAAAAGCCATTGTACATTAACATAGCTTTTATTCAGTGCCATTCGGATTTTTGTCCCTGAATATTAATAGACCACATAGATGAATAAGTAAGAAAAATGGGTGTTTAAATTTTCCTGTGGGAAAAGAAAGAAAGCACCTAACACATGATAGAGTCAAAAATATAAAGATATTAAAATCTGCAGATATAAGATGTGGCTAAAAAAAAATGTTAAAAACTCCATTTGATTAAAGGAAATCCGCCTGTTTTGATATAAAGTGAAGTATGCACTATGATCAAAGATTCAAGCCTGGCAAGTGTTGAGTACCCTGGCCTCATTCCAGCACAACACGGAGGCATGTCCTTGGAAGTTAAGCATGTGAATAATGTCATCATGTCTAAATATTAAAGATGTGTCTGCGCATTTGCTGGAGTAGGGCCAGTTTCCTGAGTCCCTCCCAAGACTGAAGCAAAGACAGAAGGAACTTGCCAGTCTTGCACAGCCCATGTAGAGATCATCAAAGAAAAGACAGTGGATATCTATATTGGTGGAGAACTGCATTTTCTCCGAGTTACAAAGGGGGAAAAAATTCTGGGGTCTTGCCTACTCTTAAGTGTACCATGTAGTGACACTGATAGCAAAATTTCCATCAGCAAAGTGCAGTGTGAGTATGGCCTTGACAGGCAACGTACAGCCTCAACGTTATGTGCTGCCTACATAACTTCATCCATTCATGAGTTCCTAGGCAGTGTGACCCTAAACTCTTTGACAATGCTGTCCCATATTCTGCAGCATTGAAACTGAGAATTACAGCTTCTTCATTTCAATTCAAATATACAAGGATTTGGTGAATCAAACACTAAATGAAAATTTCAGTTCCTTTTTGTGATTATTCTGTACATGTAGTGAGTCACAAGTCTGTAACATGTGTGTTTGGTTTTTATGAAGTAAATTTGCTCAAGGAAGAAGCCTGAATATTATAACTGGAGAGGAGAGCTTGGAAGGATTGCTGTCAACAGGGGTCATACTGGATTCATGTTTCGTCATCTGGAAAAGTGTGTGTGTGTGTGTGTCTGTGTGCATCTGTGTTTTGAATGAAGAAAAGTAAATGCAGTAAAAGCACATTTTGACTTGATTAGATCATGTTGTCTGGGTCTGTCTCCAGTCTCAGTAAATTTTGCCTCTGTGTGGCACAGCATCACCAGTGCAAATCACTATATTACAAATTTACAGATCGGTGGAGATAGATACACCAAGTAAAATACCAGTGGACGTGCCACAGCCCCTCTGTGCTCCTTGCTAGGAGGAGCAGTAATGCAACTGAATATGTTAAGAGATAGGTCACTTCCTTAGATTGAGAGAAGCACAGGTGGACCCTCTGTTCAGGGAGGTTGAACCACTCAGCTGAGAGTTGTGTTTTCTGCCGTGTTGTCATAGCTTTCTGATGAGAAGCAATACTTCAGATGAAAAGGTGTATGTCATAACTGTTGACTTCTTACGCATTTAGTGGGCTGTGCTCAGGGCTCTTTTATGGTTTGCATAACAACCAGATGTAATGCTGGTCTTTGCACCAGAAGGGGAGAAGGGAAGATGAATGTATACAGCAGTCTCAACACTAGTTGATGTGTGAAGGAGCTCTATTTCATGTAGCTTGTAGAGCTAAGTGCTTGCTACTGATCCTCCATCAGCGCTCCCACACACACATTAGTCTGTATAGCCTCAGCGCATATGTTCAAGGAAGAACAGAAAGTACAGAAAATTAGCTGAGAAAGTCATGTTGTGTAGGGCCTGCAGCCCAAAGGGAGCCAGCAGCTCTGTGCCACTGTGCCTTTGGCATCTCTCCAGGCTGGGAGAGGGCTAGGTCAGCATAGGCTCGTGCAGCAGAGCTTCCCATCCAGGCAACTGTTCTGTACACCTGGCTTGATCATCTGCTGCCTTGACAACTGGTGTCACTCTGCTTCTTAGCCCCAGCCCTTACTGCAGCTCTGTGTACTGCCTGACCCTACATGCAGTATTACAGCAGCATCCCACTGTCAGAAGAGGTAGAATTTTCATAAAGGTGTAGGTCAGAGTGTGCTTGGCATCACTTCCTTGCTGAAGTGGTTCTGTTTACACTGGTGACTCAAAGCTTTGCACTGCCTTGCTAGGCTTCACCTTCTTAAGACCATTAAAGCATTACAGTCCCTCTTTCCTTCTTGATATGAGAGTGCTTGGACACACAGAGCATGCATTCTCCACTAAATGTGATTAAACTTTTGCAGCTCTCTCATAACAACAATTAGGCATCACTTAAGAAACTCTTTTAAATGTTTCTTACTGGAGTTCAGTCTGAAAAACTTGTACTCCTCTATGGCGTGCTGAGTCAGTCCAATTGACTTCATTTTTCTTGTTCGCAAAGGAGGAGGGAAGTAAGGCTATACATACTGTGCGTGCCTGCAGAGTAGGGTAGACTGTCCGTGCTTACTTTTAACAAATCCAGCTCAGGAAACCATCTGGCACAGAGCTATAGGTGTTTTTCTCTCAAAGTCGTTTTTTCAACTGTGGTGCAGGCGTGCCAAAGGGCCCACATCTTCATATCATATGCTCAACTCTGCTTGCAAAAATAGCCCTGTAGTTCTGCATGTGCTACTGTCATGCGGAAAGCCAACCATGTAAATATGTGTTTGCAGGACTGCACAGTAGCTGCAGAACCCCTTTTCATTTCTAGACAACATTCTTTTGAAAATTAGCTTTACGTGGGGCAGCTTGTGAACACAGGGCTGTGTGGAAACAGAAGGGAAACGAGATGGATTGAAGAAAGAAATTTTCTGTGTTTTTCTTCACTAATTTCTTTAGCCCTGTCCTTTCTGCACAGCAAAAACATGGTTTAGAACATCCATCTTGGATATACCTTTATCATTTCAATCAGTGAGGTGCTGTTCCTCTCAGAGGAGATGCAGAAGGACCTGTATCGGTACCTAGTGTAACTATACAGTTGTTTGCGCCTAGTTCCAGAGGAGAAACAAAGGGTCTTGTGAGTGAAGCCTTTGTATCATCTCCTCAAAGTTAGGTTTTATGTCTGTTTGAATAATAATCTCCAAAGAAGTCAATGAAATTATTTTTATCCCAATGTCCCTTAAGAATGCTAGAGAAGAAAAAATGAGGTTCTTCCCCTTAACACCCATAATACACACACACACACACACACAACCAAAAATACTTGTTCAGCTGTTCACCTTTAATGCTTCATTCTTCAAAACTGTATGGCAGCAGTGTTATGATGAAGTGATAAGGAGCTTTAGAGATAGCAGGGAAGGAAAAGCAGAGGACCTCAAGTCTCATTTCAAGGATGGAAGAACCTTAAACATGGGGAGAGAATATACTTGCTGCATCCTGAGTTTGTCAGCCACCTTCTGCTATTTCTTAGTCAAACATGCTAACATCATATACTCGTTAAGTCTTTAATAGCTATCGCATCTTTTTCTTTTACCTTTCAAGGATTTTATTTTTGATTTAATGATCTTTTTTGACACACACAAAAACCAAAAAACTTCAACAAAAAAAGTTACTTAACTAAGATTAAAGCCATTATAAACTCATTCAAACTAGAGTAAACAGCACTGTCAAAGTATTAATTAGAGCAAATCCCCAAATCAGAATTAACAAAGAGTATTGGACTACATCTAAACCGCTACATTAATACACAGACAGTTATGAATTCCCAAATAAGAAATCTAGAGAGAAAGCTGTCCGTTTAATTATACATCCCAATTAAGATTTTGGTCTTGGTGCTGTAAGCTTATCTGAACATCTCACTATTAGGCCAATTGCGTTACTTGAAATTCACATTTGCAGTCATTAATGTAGTTACTTAATTGAACTGTTACAAGGCAGATCTTTCATGATTTCTCTTGCTCGCTTTACGAAAGGAAAGTTTTACAACATAGTTCTGCTCTGGAAAGATTAGTATCTATAGCTGAACACTAAGAAGTGTAACTGAAGCTATATACTTTTTTTTCCTCAAAATAAAAAGCATGCAGAAGTTCAAAAATGTTTTACAAGAGAAGATATGAAATAAGAACAAAAGCAAATTAAGATTTGGAACATTTCCAAATGTTTTTACAGGTGTACTAGATCTCATTGTATTCTTATGCCATAAAACATTGAAAGGTCCCTTCCCACTTAAAACAAAATCACAAAGGGTGACATCTAGTAAGATAAAATGTATTACAGCTGTTCTCTTCACCCAGTCTTCGTCCTCGCATAGTTAAAGAAGCTAGCAAAAGCTAGTTATACTAGCTATATCTTTGAATAGGATGGTCATTAAATCTACAAAACCAAACAATCAATAAACAGTAAGTATCCACTAGAATGAAAGAGGGCAAAGCCCATGCAGATTATTTGGCTGTTGTGCATTGTTTGTGGGCTTGGGTGCTCCTGTTCGATACAACCAGTCTCAGTGTAGGAGGTTGGTCTTGCTCAGTGCTTAGTCTTTCTGAAAGAGCAGTTGTTTCCACTTCGGCTTGAGGTTTCTGTCTGTAATTTTTGCTGGTCTTGCCACCGAATAAGTGAACAAATGTATCTTAAACATATCTTTAAAACGGGAAGAGAGACTGAAAGAAATTGTGAGGAAGAGAAAGGTAACTGTAGACGCAGTAGTAGCTGTGAAATATATGAACTGTTGCAAAGAGGCAAGGTATAACCTGATGGGGAGTAAAGAAAATAATGATTTGAAAATGCAGCAGGGGAGATGAGCTACAGGCATTAGGAAAGAATATGTAAACATTCAAGATGGCAGAGCACTGAGATAAGATCCCCCAAGGACATGGTGCTGATACCGTAAGTGCTCTAAATTTCAAACTTGTTTAGACAAGCATCTTTAAGAAATTACTTGGGCATTCGCTTTGCTACCTGTAGTCTCTTTCTAACTCTTAACATTCAGTAATCACAAATAGGATAGGCCTAGTAAATAGTAAAAATGGATGTCACAGATTGAATTTATGGACTAGCGACACACTATGGTATGAGCAGTATGGCTTATTAAATTAATGGAAATTGCAAATGGTTGGTGACTGTGCACTGATTTCAGACTTCGGAAGCTTAAATACGTTTTGTGGTTGCTTTCTGTCCAATTTCTTCATGAACGAGATTAAAGTGCCTATTCAGTTGTGATCATGTTCCAGTTCAGGGCAGAAGGCTGCTTCGAAATGCCAACACTGGTACAGCTGAGAAGGATTCGAACTGTTCTTTCTCACTCTCTGACTTTATGTAGGCAGTATTTCCGTCATGCATTCTTGTCTTACACCGTGATCCAACCGCACTTTTGTGTTTGCTGCCTTTTGGGTGTTTTTTAAGGTTTGTTGTTTTGTAAAAGGCAGTATTTCCCTCTGCTTAGAGGAGACAATGAAGAGTGACTGTAGAGAAGAGACTAGGGGTTAGTTGGGACTTCCTGAATTCTGCTTGTGAGTCTTGTCGGTGAGCTAAGATAACCTTATGTGAGGACCACTGTTGTTCCTTAAATACATTTTTGTCTCTTAGCTACTTGTTGGCATCTTCTATTGCAGAGCATTTTATATAGACTGCTTAATACCCTGCTCCCACTGAAGTGCTACTGCCCGTCTGACAGTTTCCTTCACAAATATTAGAAACTTGAACCTTCTGGGATATAAAGAGTTGATGCTACTGTTCCCCTGCAAGCATTTGCAGCATTTGGATCTTATCTTTCTATGGGGTGTGATGAGTACGTGTGAGGGAAGGTTTTATGCAGATAGATGCAGAGTGGTAAATAAGCGTAACTAGTAGTTGAATTATCGTGCATGAAAACTGCTTTTTTGTCCTCTTATAGCCATACTCTCAGAAGACAGAAATTCCATTGAGTCTGCCTGGAAGAATAAAATTTCTCTGTCTGCCCTAAACACTCCAGAGCCAGCAATGATGCATGAGCCTTTAGTTGGCAGCCAGAAGAGGAAAGCAAGGAAGACTAAGATCACACATCTTGTCCGAACAGCAGATGGTCGGGTGTCACCAGCAGGAGGGACACTGGGTAAGGAAATGGGAGTTTAAATTTTGTTTAAATTGAATGGTTGGAGGTGGCATTGGAGTAGTAACCTATCAGGAAAGTATTTTTTAGTCAGCTTCATTTCTTACCTGCTCAGAAAAGTCATTCTTTAAAGTACAGTTCAGCTGGGAAATCACTGAGTCCGTAATGGCCAACTTCTTTTGTTTGAATGCCCAAATCCATTTTCTCTGTCTGGGTATTTTTCTCTGAGAACTGAGAGCTGATACAGAGAGAAATGGAGAATGGTTACCTTTCATAATTTGTTTCCAGTCCAGTAAGGGAATTACACTGTATCTAGTTATAGAATGTAAAAATGTACTTCATAATACCACAGTCAGTGCTGCAGCCCTTGCAGGAGTTGTCTGCAGTTCAAATAATCTTTCAGGACTTTGGTATCCAAAACATACATGAAAGTTCTCTTACCTGACCTAAAAGATCAAACTCAGTTGAATCCAAATCTAGTAAACTGCTTTAGAAACCTTAATACTATGTTTCTGCCAATAGCTTGGGTCAGAAGATGTAGCAGCATGAATCAAATTGCACTTGCAAAATCAAAGTTGTAAAGGTAAAGATTCTGTTAACACCAGACTAGTCAGTATATTGATGTGCTGCGTTGCATTTAAGGGTTAGATTTACAAGCTTAACTTTCCTTTATTGCAGAAGACAAGCCAAAAGAGCTGCCACAAAGTACTCCTCAAAAAACGTCAAGTTCAGAAACTGATTGCAACAGTGAATGCTCCAGAAACGCAGAGACAGAAGAAAATCATAGTATTACATCAGATATGCCAGCAGTGTCTGCATTTTTTAGCTTAGCTGCTCTGGCAGAAGTAGCAGCCATGGAAAACGTACACAGGTATGGTTTTCCTTTCCCCTTGTTGTCTAATAGTACGTGGCTGACAGCTTGTTCAGAGAGCACATGAATTGCAGACTGTTTAATTTGGCCTGCATTTCCTCTTCCACAGTTTTGTATGAATGTCTGTTTTACACCACTTGCTTAGTAGTGGTAAGTCTTCACCTAAATAACAATGTAACGTGTTTCTGTAGACAGTAAAGTGATCCTCCCTGGTAAGTTTGCGTACCAGGTTTTGTATGTAAACAGGTTCATATGCTCCTTGAGGTCCTAATAATTGAAAGTTTCTAATAATCAGATGCCATTAGTCAGATAATAGCAGATTTAAATAGCTATTGCATGCTTATTTAATTTTTCAATGTCCTAAGACTGTGCAGAGAATTTCATATAACTTCAGCTGAAGTTTTTATGCTGAACTTGGCTGAAGGAAGCTAACTTGTTATTTTTACTCTTATGCTTTGCTGTGTAGGAGGCAAAGCATCTTCAGAATGTCATGGGGCAGAACAACTCTGGATGATGGAAAGGCACGTTAGTTCGGGTTGGTCTGAGAGGTAGTTACTGAGTACACTGTCCACACAGATAAGGAGAATCTGAAGGTTACTCGGGGCTGTTGAAGTAGTTCAACATGGTCAGATTCTGCATGCCTGGACCTGTGATGGAAGGAAACCAATGACAGCAAGTCCTCCTTGGCTCTTAACTATCCAGTGTTGGTCTTTGATGCTGCAGCTTATTGGAGACAAAACCTGATCCGTTCCTGCAGTGGAAGGGCAGTGAGGATGTGCTAGGCAGGTTTGAAACCATTGCAGCCTCTGCAAATGGCATTTGACGGATTTCTGACTGCCTAATCAACTCCACAAGGCAGCAGTTGATGAAACCATTCATAACTTAATTTTACTGTTGATCTAGTGGCCCTCATTGGCCAACCCAGTGCTATGTGTTCAGGCTACACATCAGCAATTGAAAGGCTTTTCAGAAGCTTGGGGGCCTTACAAGAAAAGAAGTCAGATGAACCTAGCCTGCTAGCTCTTCTCTCTAAAAGCTGTTGTCTTGCTTAAGAAGCATTGTTTGGGGTGAGAAGTATTTTCACACTGTAGTCAGCCTTCTCCCAACTTTGCAAAACAAGTGTCTGCTGTCAGGACAGCAGAGGTCTGAACTCATTTCTGTCATCTTCTGTGGTCAGAAGCCACGAAGTGAGGCTTGGAAAGTGTTGCACTAAGCTCTGCTCTCACTCACACCCTTGTGGCTTCATTGATTCTATTATCATTGACTGGAATCGCAGGAGAACAACAGGATTTGCTTCACTGTGGTTTATTCCTCATTTTTCCTCTAAGAGTTCTTGTCCTCCTCTTGTCCTGGTTGAAGTCAGCTGATATTATACAGAGCCGCCTGTTTGGGTCTTCCTTTCTTACTCCCACCTTTTGTCATCTCATCATGCAGCTACAGCAAAGCAGCACCTTCCATGATGCCTGAAAACACCAAACTGGCAAATGTCCAGCAACTGTTGCAAATTCCAGTTTGTAATCACCCCACTGCAAATGACAACAGGGGAAGACTCTTCCCAGTAGAAACTTAGCCATGTCTCTCTCAGAATTGGCAAATGGAAGTCAACAAGAAATCTGAATGTGATGGGCTAGATGCTTCTCTCATTTCTGTCCTGTTGATTGTTGTCTTTTGCAACTCACTTCTTTATTTGCAAATAGCTGGAAATGAGAATAATAAAATTATAGCATTAGAGGTTTAGTTGGTGTGTTTTTTCATGACTGAATTTAATTATTAAATAATTTTATAGGGCCTTTGGCTGTGGATGCCAAACTCCTTTTTAACTCTAATTAGAGCTTGGCTGGAAGTAACAGCATGGTTTTCATTTGAAAGCTTTTGTTTAGCTTTATTTACCTTGTGCATGCCCCAGTTAACTGCTGTGAGCCTGAGCTGCATTTTGTCCCAAGTCCACTTCATTGCACTCCAGTTGTGCAAAGCATGTTGGTACCTCTGTTTCTGCTGGAGTCTTAGCTGTGCCAAAGTAAGATAAAGTGGCCCTTGTGTAAATAAGAAGTGGGCCCCAGTTTTTAATTTCTGCAAATGACACATGCTGTAACAAAAATAGAACCTGACTAGTGAGATTAGATAACAAGCGGTGACGTGGTTTGTGTATGTATTTTTAAAGGCAAGCTGCAGAGGAGCTCTCCCAAGTCCATCTGCTAAATGATTGATGTTGATTTCCAGCACACAATTCTGACGCAGTTTATTTTTTGATACCCTGTGCCAGGGGATAATTTGTAAATTAACATTGCTGTCGTAATGAAAGAGGTGTTGTGCAGGTCTGGTGAAGTGTTAAGTCATGAAACTTGGAGTAATCCCACTGTGCAACTCTGCGGATGAGTGCGTTTTCATATTGCTTAAAACCTGCTGTCACTTTGCCTTTACATGACATATACCTCTATGCATTCACCTTCTTTTGCCACGTATGAGCCGTATGCTGCTTCTGAGGGCTGAAGCCACTCCCTTACAAAATGAGTAACAACACTTGGGCACTTCAAAATTAGTCTGTAGCCATGTATTTTGTTTTGTATAGTCAAATACCATCATATCTTGGTTTTGCTAGACTTTGCATTGTATTGCAGGTTGTCCTCAGGATATTGTCTTACAGGAATACCTCTAAAAAGAGCGTGTGACAGTGGTATGTGGGCATCTGTAGCAGCAGGAAGTTTCAGTACTGTAATGTTGGATTTTAAACCATATCACTGCTTTCCATCCTTTCTGGTCTGATAAAAGGGCTTCCTGTGCTCCGAGTAATGATGGCTGGCTTTTCTTTTCTTCTTTTGCAGAAGTCAGAGGGCCACACCTCTCCCACATGACGGACAGCCAAATGAAATGTCTCAGGCTCCAGTGCTTATTTCCTGCGCTGACCAGTGAAGCTCCACTTTATTGTAAAACATTGTGCTTTACCTAATATCCTAGCCTTGTCTTTACCAAGGGAAGCTAGTCAGTCCATATGATGGAAACTATAGACTGCAAGCAAGTGCTTATTGTTCTGAGTGGCCCAGAATTCACTGGAAGCCAGACATTAGCAACTTGGGCCAGGTCCTCAAATCGGAACCCAGTATGTAGGAGGGTGATATTAATTGTCTATTAATGAACAGAAATGGAATGATCCCAGAGCTTGCTTTCTATTGAAGGCTTTCAAACAGTAAATAGGTGGTTGGTGTGAAAAAGGCTGCCTTTTACTGTTAGCTCACACAGCATCTCTTTTACCAACCAGAGAGTATGGCAACTAGTTTCATATAATACCTAGTTATTCTAAATGAAAATGACAAAAAAAAAACCAACAACAAAAACACTGACGCACTGCACTAGTTATTATTAGATATTCTTAGTCATTTTTGTACATGAAGATTTAAGTTCTAAGATGGTTTATATTAATAGGTTATGCCTACGTTTATATTGTAGAATGAATTTAAAACCTGTTCCAGAGAACTCAAGGCAGCCTGGACAGATGTACCATTGTTAGCGATGTTTGGGCAGCCATGTGGTCCAGATGTTCTGCACTTTTATATTTGCCACCGGAGTGGTAGAGTTTACTGGGAAAAATTCTGACAGGCTATGCTTGGATTTGTTTCTTTTTAATTTAGCTTTGAATAACCAGGATGATGTGCATTAGAATAAGGAGTGGTGTATGGAAAAGAAAATACTGCAGATAATTGACTTGTCTTTCATGCCTTGGAGGATTCCTTTATTTTTGCATAGATGTCTGAGCAACTTGGTGAAACTTTCCTGTAAACAAAAAGTACTGCAAATGTGTTTTTTCAAAAGTGACCTTAGTAGTATTTCACCATCTGAAAAACCTGAAACCATGACTTTTCGATATACATGTACACCGATACACATACCTTTTACATTTTACAGACACTGAAATTGTTGTAGTTACTATGCACAGTCCAAATCAGCTTCAGCGTTTGCATAAAGGGCCAATTACAGTTTGTGTTGGTAAAGTGGCAAGTTGTATGCAGATAAACTACAACTGAAGAGTAATGTTTGACTGAATTCAGACTACCAAACAGATCCATCTGCCAGTTTCTGTCTTTGCTTATGTTGCATTTTTGTGTTTTGCTCTCATAGATACATCCCAAAAGCAGGCCAATTGTATCACTTGGCCTGTAATCTTCGCTATCTTGACTTACACTATTGTATAACCAAGCATTGAATTCCTACCAACAGATGCAAAACTATCACTATTAATTGATCTAAAGCTACAAATTCAACAGGGTACTTCTTCTATAGCACAAGATGTTTCCCTACTTTTTGCATTGTAGCACAACAATTTACCAAATTGGACTCCAGCAATAATTTTCTATTAGTCTTCGTCATACCGGCTGAACTTTTGATAGTATTAGATTGAGTTTGAAGTTCTTTGAATTAAGTCTTTAAATGACGTGAGTTTACATCATTCTATCAGGCATTCTTATTTATACTTGACTGAATTGATATGTGTTTGGGGTTATTTTGTAACTAATTTGATGTAATAGCCATATGGACAGTAACTATTAATGCTTGCTAGATTTAGCCTTTCATTGTTGTAGCTAAGTGAAAGTCTTTGGTTCAGTGTCAGGAAACAATATACAACATACCACACAAGTTGTAACAAAGGATTAAAGGTGTGACAAAAGGCAGGTAGCTGGGGAAGTGTCACTGAAACAGCACCATTGAGGATGCGTGTGCTGGGCGAAGGGAACAACAACAATAGAACAATAAACTTTACGAGCCAATGAGTCAATGAAAAGGCTTTTTAAAAATTCAGGTGAATATATGATTAAAAGCCCCTAAAATGCCATTGCAGTCTATGGCTGTATTTTTAACAAGATTTTATTAAAATTTTATAAGTTATTTTAACAAGACAGGAAAAACTGAAAAGACTTAAAACTGTTGGGTCGCAGCAAGGTGGCTGTTGGAGTTTTGGACCACTTTATAATTAGCTGAAATCCAAATATGTTACAGTGCAGGCCGTTCACGTTGACAATGGTACTAACTTATTTCTCTAGAAACCTTTAGAGTAGATATATTTTTGTCAAAGCACCCCATCCTTCCTCGCTTTAAATTTCAATATTGTTCCTGAAGATATTTCTGTATATTAATGGTACCTTTTTTAAAAGAAACAGAAAATTACTTTTTTCTATATGAATTAATATCTTACTTGATCTGCTTTTCCTTGACTTTCCCTTAGAGAAGGGGTAGGGTTGGGTCAGTTTACTGGATATGACTGTTTTCAGATACTTATAAACCTTTTTGTAGATATGCTTAATTTTTAAGCGATTAGGCACTGAGAGTAGCAGAAATCCTGCAAAGCTTTATAGTTCACTAGGCATTTGCCTTTGTTGGTTCTCTGAGTGATGTCTTGATTTCAGTAGCTAGAATTTTCCCTGAATCTACTAGAAGGGATATCAGTATTTTCAGGTAACAAAGTCTGTTAGCACAACAAAAATTTCAGACCAATATCTTAATGTATTGGGGTTGGGTTTTTTCCTTGTTTGTTTTGTTTTAATTTTTATTAATTTCAGCTGCATTCGTTTTGGAAAATCTTATTGCTATTGTGTGTACTTCAGTATACCAGCAAACACTGTTACCCATTAACACATTGTCCACAAATGCCTCTAGAGAAGAAATTGTTGCACCTTATGTATATCTCAAGCAAACCAAAATATGCTTTTCTGCTTTGTTTATTCTGAATATGTTGTATCATACTTTACTGAACCCATTTTAACTTAGCTAAAGCTATCGATATTTATGCATTTCACATTATTTTCTGGATCTCAACCTGTGTATAAATCTTTCGTTTAAAAAAAAAAAAGAAAAGCATTTACCGTAGTCATCCTCTGTGACTTATCCATGGGAGGGGGGAATCTTGTCTCAAGTGTAAAATGCAGTACTGTCCCAGTTTTCCTTGGCTTTTATTTATTTAGGGATCTCTGATATTTCGTATGTAGTTTTGAGGTATACAAAACACATTGTCGTAGCTGAAGCTACAGATCTAAGCAGCTGGGAGAAAATTACTGTAATGTCTTCTTAATTGTTTTGTACTGTATACAAATATGGGAAAAATGTTCTGCAGAACATTTGAGATGCAGATTCTTAACCCCACAGTAGGTTATTTTCCAGATATTAGACCAAATGAGTCAAAACTCAATGATCTTAGAGGTCTATGATTCTAAAAACATCTGTGGAGATTACTTAATGCTCTGCTAATGGCAGTAACTACCCCTTGAATGTGCTGTGATTTCAGAAATAGAATATATTTATTTAAGATGACTGAATGCTCTTTTATACTAATACAATATCCCAAAGTCATGAGCAAGAGACTTCTTGGTAGTTTGGGTTTCTATTTTTAGCATTGGTGCATGACTTTTGATTAAAGTGATGAGCGTTGGAAAGGGGCACAGGAACAAGGGACTGGTAGAAGCGTGTGAACTTGTGGTGTTTCAATTCCAGCATTGGTCTTTATTATTTGAGTGAAAACTGCCTTTGTAGCACAAGGCTGAAGAGTGCTCTGCAGTTTGTATCAAGTAGAAACCCAAGAGAGTTGTAACTGACAACTGAATGAGGGAATGCCTTATGGTGTAGATGCCGTCTTTTGGAACAGGATATTAAATTGAAGCAGTTTTAATTTCCACTGCCTGTACAGATACTAAAGGCAACAGCTGTAGACGTGGAACAGCTGATAGAGGACAAAAAGAAAACTGTCCTTTGTTCTCAGTGTGGCGGAGTTATGGCAACAAAGGGGAATTAGGGAAACAGATAGGTGTGTGTATATATATACGCGTGTGTGTGTATGAGTGTGTGTGTGTGCGCGCGTGGATGTGCACATTCTGCAAAAAAAAAAAAAAGTAAGATAAAGAAAAACATGATGGGTCTGCAAGAGACTATAATGTATGTTGACCCCTTGAGTGCACTCCCTTTTTTTTGAATGCTGAGTCTAATATGGCTACCTCTCCTAAAAGACTACTTTTGTTAACTTCCATTTGCTTTCAGGCTTGATCATGTTATCTTTTCAGCCATTGATACCATTTGTATATCACTGTGTACTTTACTTTCCAAGAGCAATGTTTATATAGTGCAGACAACGTAAAGGTTGAATATACAGTGGTAGCCAAACTATGTTGCTGGAGCATTTTTGTTTAACCTCTGCCATAGTCATGTGGGTTACAGGACGTGGGCCCGCTAGCTCTAGTTGGTTCAGTGAGATTGTTTGTTGTTACAGCGGAAAATGCAGTGCTTATAGGGTGAGAGACTTCAGATATTGCCAGAGGTGATGCAGTAAGCCAAATGCTGCTCTTGAAACTTATTGTGGAGTTTACGTTTGCAATCCTGATTTCGCAAGAAAGCGTAACTGTGCAACTTGTGTGTTGTATACCATACATTATCCATTAGATGCCGTTTGTTTGCCGTGCTTGTTTGATAGATTGTAGACCTCCTAGGTGTCTTTGCCATGTTTTGTAATACTTGTGGCATTTTCCTACCTTGTACATATTGTGGAACTGTCACCTACAGTTGCCAGGATGCTGAGGCATTTCAGAGCACAGAGTGCCGTGAATGAGTGCATTTAGTCTGTGGAAGCTACTTGCCCTCCTCCCCTGAGTTCCCCAATAAAAAGGCACAGCGAGGTTTATACTCTCACCTAAGTACTATTATAGTCATTTATATTCTCAGTATTTTGTACTGAAGCGACAACTTTGACGAAGCTTTTGAGATGGATGTATATTTTTTGTTCCCCTACTAATTCTTCTAAAGGCAGAAATCTAGGAAGACTTGACATGAAATCTCCACTCGGCAACACACCTAAGCTTACGCTGAAACCATCTTTACTTATGGGGCAGCATTGCTGTTTGCACTGTGACAGTGCAGGAGCCCCAGTCACGGACCGCTATGCTCTTGAAGTTAAACTTGAGCTTTTGTGATGTTCCTGGGGGAGGCAAGTCATTGTGAACTAGGGACTTCGTTGAGATGGCATTTTAAAAATGACTGCAAATAGATTGAGATAATTATTGAGTTCTTCCAAAGAATTACACTGTAGTTTCTGGGTCTTAACTGTTACCACGTATCAGCAGACCCACACTGTACTCTACTGGAAAAAAACACACCTGTACAGGATAACTAACCATGCTTCCAAATACAATGGTCTAACCCACTCTTTTCAGCCCTGTGACTGAAACCTTATTTTCTGCCATACACTGCTACACTTTAGTCAGCAGTTGGGGTTTTGAAGGTGGCAAGAGCAAGAGGGGTACACATTTGCACATGTCTGTGTGTATATGTATGTATGCATGCACACATGCGCCCCTGTCAGAGTGCAGTGAATTGCAACATGTTCTCTGTACAGAAGTGTTCCCGTGTGAGGTCATAAAACAACATGAGGTTTCTCACATGATAGTTTTCCAACTTTCTTGCTAGATTTCAATCGCTTTCCTTCACATTACACCATAAGGTGTGATTTTCAAAAATCACACCTGAAAAAAACCCACAGATACTGCTGACCTGGATGCTATGAAAACCATCTTTCTCAGCAGTGCTTGCTTTTAATAACCAGTATCTGTTGACAGTTTTAACACAACTGACTTGCTATGAACTTTCTTCCTAGAGCCCAGTCCTTCAACTTTCATTCTCAGACATAATTCCACTGGATTTTGACCCAGTATTTGGCTTTATTCTCTCCAAGTCTTGGTGTAAACATGCCTTACAATAGTTCATCTCCATCAATGGTATAACAGCTACTGCCTTCTTAGATGTGTGTAGTTAAAAGTCAATAGCACATTTATAGAATGTCATACTTTCTTGAAAAACCTCTAATCTGATATTTTTAAATGCACATGTTAAGTCATGTGTATAACATGCTAAAGTACATTAAACTGTGATAATGAAACTGAATAAAATATTTAATAAAATATTTGAAATATTTGAAAAGGACCTTCAAATAGATTTCTTTATGTTCATTCTATTTTGGTTATCTAGTGTGTGCCTGTAAACAGTTTCCCATTTAAACCTAATGATTGCAAATAAATGCTATTCAAACAGAACTTCTTTGATACTTCACCTGCTTTACTCTCAAATGATTGTTTAACGTATGGCTGAGATAGCAGTATTTGCAGAATTTGTTTTTAGCTATAGTATGAGTTTGTTGGCTTTTTTATACTTAAAAAGAAACAAGCTTATTTTCCAACTGAAAACAGAAGGTGCCACAAGCCAGACATGAATCCTCAGAACTGTGAGCTGCAGTTTCTTGTCAGATCATCCGTTCAACTTCTACACAGTGACTAGAAGGGTGTCACGTATTTTGCAAAGAACTTCTCCCATTTGTTCTTGCTTACACGTGTCTATAATGGGACCTTCCATTTTACTTCTAAAAACTGAGCGTGCTTCAGCACTGTTGACATTGTTAAAAAGATCCATAGACCCATCCAAATGCCCAGAATTCAATAAATTTATGTTGGCATAAATTTATAGAGATGGTGGGACAGAGCTCCAGAACTCAGTGCAGTTGGGCTGTGGGAGAAAAAGTTTGCCTCTTTTCCTGAGCTTTCCAGGTATCCACTTTTGTATTTCTGGATTTTGTCTTCCTTGCACAAGTGGGAAGCTCACTCATAGTCCACACCAGAGCAAGAGAAGGCATCTTGTGAAGAAGTCCTTGCTATATTTTTGATCTTTGGACACTAAGAGAACTTAGTCAGAAATGGTCTCTCTTTTAGAAATAAGTAACAAATGTCATCAGTGTTTAAACTTAAAGGTCCCCACTACTTTAGAAATTTATTTAAACCAAGACTGTTCTGCCCATATATTTTACCCTCTTGAAGCTTGAAAATTAGACTGTTGGGGATCTTGTCTTTTGCTGTTCTTGGATGCCTGAAGCGTCCTTGATTGCAATGTATTTTTCTGATCACAGAAGACCTAAGTACAGACTTCATGAAGTCAGTAGACACCAGTTGTTCATATGGGAGCAAAACTTCTGTCTCTGAGTCAAAAGTAGCAGAAGGGAAGCCTTTAGGGTTTGGGGTTTTTTTTTCACTATGTGCTGTTTACTCAGGGAAGAAGAAATGTACGCAATCTTGCACTGCCTTTGCTGGGTATGCATCAGTATGTCTGCAAAGAAACACCAGGAATGGAAGAGACTCAGCATTAAAGGCCATTTAAAGGTCATACTTGGGAAAGGGGGAGAAAAGCTGATTCAGTGAGCAAAGAAAGCTAGAAGAAAACTTGTAAAAGTATAGGATGCCTAGTCAGGGGCATTGAAGTCACTTTTGTGGGGTTTTTTATTTACCTTAAAACAGTCACCATTCCTCAAACTCCCATCTTTTCTCATCTGCTCTCATTTTGTTCTTCCAACAAAATACCTGCTGAATCCAGGTAACTCTCAGTGCATCTAAATCTGGTTTGTTACCCAGCTCTCTCTCACGTTGCTTGCAGCTGCATGGCATTACAGTGTCTTTAACTGTCAGGTAAGATAAATTTCCACTAATACTTTTGGAAAAACACAGGGCGGAAAGGCATCATCCTTCTACAAGCACCATGCTTCTGCCAGGTGCTCCAATGTTCTCTCCACAATACTTTTTTTTGATCCTTTTCATTGTTCATCCTGGAGTTTTTTAACGTGCGGACAACCCTGCTGTCAAATGGACCTTTTTTTCCCTACAACATGACAACGCTAAGTGAGATACAAAGTATATTTGACCATACAGTAACCATGCTATGTACCATCTTATGAAGCTGTCAGTTCTTCAGCAGGACACTAGCACTTGGTAACAAAATACGACATACGTTCCTGTATTTGCTGCAAAGTTCTGTTTTGTTTTCAGAAATAAAACCTGTAAGATACAACGCCTACTATCAATTCAGTATCATCTTTTTGTGAACTGTTTTTGGCACAACAGCAGTACAAAATCGAGCTCTAATATAGTTGTATTTAAAAAGTACTCTAAATTTCAGCTAGAGTCCATTGGTTACTTTCCAATAGGAAAAGATAAGGTTAGCTTCCCAGCAGAAGTAAACTAGCACTAGATGTAGCTGCCTCAATGTGGCTGAAAGTCCATTGAAAATCTAGCCTATATAAAGAAATCCAAGAAGTTAATTCCATACAGAAGAACACATCAGCCCATGAAACAAGATTAACCAGTTGAAGTAGACCCAGAAATCAAACCAGTTCAGTCAGAATGTCAGGCTTTGCATCAAACTGTAATTTTCTGAATGCAAACACCTAATACTTCATACCACACTCATATCATTTCATTGATAGCTTTTGTTACCTTAGCATTTGGATATGGAGAAGTAACATTGAGTGTCAGGTGCATTAGTTATAGTTTGCACACTAAAAGAAGGCTGATGTTGCCATCTTAAACATCTAGTTTAAGAAAAACCAAAGAGGAAGAAAAATATTCAGCTCTAAGGAGGTGTCCTGCTCCAAAAGAAGCATTTGAAGTACATCTTAAAGTTAGATGTGTGGCTGCTGAAGGCTTCCAGTCATGGCAGACCATTAGGTTCCAGTCAGATCAGTCGGAGCATGAATTCCCTTCCTTCCAAGGTCTGAGTGGGTAACCTTAATACCTGGTCAACACATAGAGTTATGATTTCCTATCAGGCTTTCCTAGTATGAAAAATCTTAATTCCTAGATATTTTCATGAGTGGCATTCTTAAAGCGATATTGTTGCTGCTTAGAGTCTTGAGACTCTGCAGGCTTTTGCCAGAAGTTTCAATGTCTTTATCTCAGATACCGACCTCAGAAAGTTTACTATAATGGAATTTCTGTTCTAATTGGAGCCCTCTAAATGCTGTCTTTTGACTACAGTCTATTAAAACGTCTTACCACCTTTCAGGAGTAGAGGAGAATTTGGAAGTCAGATAGTCCAAATCTGTCAGTAATTTAAGATACTCTGTTGTGGTGGTGGTGTCCAGTGGTAGCGGCGTTTGTAATGCCACTAAGTCTTGCTTGCAGTGCTAGCTCTGAGCTATGCACATTATGGGAAACCTGGAATCTTGAGTTAGTGTGTTTTCAGTCTTGTGAATCTAGAGACTTTGATTCAGATGGCTTGCAGCTTGCCATTGCTGTTAGCATAGATCGGGATGATGTCATTTGAAGCAAATCCATTGCATGTCTCTCTGACAGACAGACAGTTCCTTCTTGTATCCGAGATGTTGCATCTGGTTTGGTTCTTGCTGCCTTGGTCAAAGACCTATTCTTGCCTGCAGGTGAACTTTTCCAGGACTCCCAATAGTGGCATTTGTCATGAAGTAGGTCTCTGGCAGAGAGTGGCCTTTTCTCCACAAGCCTCCCAGCCTCTCCCGTTCAGGATAGCGAAGTATATCTATGCCTCAACAACTTTGCCCATACAGCTGGGATCTCTTCTTTCCCACAGCTGCTCAGATATGTTTTTGTAAAATAAAATCAAACAAACCCGGCTGGGAACTTGATGGAAAAGTCAGACCTTCATGAAGCTCCAGATTTCAGTAAGCAGTAGTTTGAGAGTGAGGGGTGTCTTCAGTTAGAGCAGCAACAGAGCTGTGTTTCCTTTTGTTTTGAAGAGCTGTGTTTTCTAATGGAAGTAAAATGGCAGGGAGATTACTGTCACAGCAGATGGACTATATTGTTGTCTTCACATGGTTCCAATTTCAAGAACAAGGTTTGCTAACTGGTCAAAAAAAAGAGGAGAAATTGGAGTTCTAGACTATGGCTTCGGCTGGATGCTGTGTTTTGCTTCAGTGACTGTAGCAATGATTTTTTTATTCAAGTAGATGTGAGCTACTTGAAGTGTAATGCAGTTCTGAACAATCCCATTCCCTTCTAGATGACAGATGTGTTTGACATGTGGCAGAAGTGTTGCTAACGAGTGCTTCGCTGCATGGTCATCATAAATAATACGAAGTGTTCATCATCATTTTAATCAATGCCTAAAAGAATTCTTCCTGCTGTGGTTCAAGAAAATGTATTGTGCTTGGCTGGCACAGGGCATAGTTTTACCCTGGGAAGTAGCGGCATTCACTATGTGACTGTTGAATCTCCATATATAGTTTTTTTCAAAACATCCTTACTAGTAACTATCTGTAGTGTACCATATTTAGGATGTAGTTAATTCAGCTCTGAGGTCTTTTAAAGCGACTCTGGGGTCTTTTAAAGTGATGATAACTGCTTAATTCTCATGCAGGAATCCACTCCAGCAAGGTAATCTCTTAGGGATGAAGGGTTGCTAAAGGATGCTATGTGCAAATGCTAGATCTTGTAAGATGTGGGACAGATGAGATACATGATTGGAGACCTAGAAGCCATGGTGTTGACAGGTATCAGCACAGGTTCACGGTTTAATTGTGCTAACTTGTATGAGGGGAAAACAAATTAGCCTATGGTTTTAACAGCAGGACAGCTGTATTTAAAAGCCATTTGATTCACTGAGTCCAATACATCATTGGCACCAAGTGCTCTTGCCAGAGGGAGGTTGAGAGTTGCTGCAGCAGGAGGCTCCGTTGCTGTGCTGCTTGTCCTGACCATTTGCTGTTTGTTGATTTTCTGAAACTCTGCATTTGTAACTTAGCACTGCCTCTAACGATGGCCACAGGTTCCTATATCCTTGCAATTCTGGTGTAGTGATGCTTAGTACGATAATGTTTCCGCTGACGTCTGTGGAAGCCCCTCTGTAGATGTAAGACAGCGAAGTAGTCAGCAGTTCCTGAGCATCTCCAGGATCGCTTCTTTGACAGGGCTGAGTGCAGTTAACTGCCTGCTTCGGAGGGAGGACAGGGTGTGGGATTTACACTGGCAAACCTGGGACGGGCTCTGTTGCACTCAGTGCTGCAGGAAGGCAGAGGAAAAGGCCATCTGTCCTTATATCACTGACTGCTTCACTTGGGCCAGGCTCTGGGAATAGCCAAAATCAAGGGTGCTCATAAAAAGTCCTTATAAAAGTGAAGCCGAATTTTACTCAGTTGTGTCCATACAGATACAGCCATAGGATCCATTCAGAATTCTATGGCTTTCATGCAAAAGTAGCCTGGAATACGGAATTTTTGCTGCCACGAGCTCTTGGCAGCCGCACTACTCATGCAGTGTGCACCATGCAATTGGCTGTTTATAAATGAGTGAGGGGAAAGAGTTTTAATTTTTACAGATTCGTGTATCTACCAGACGGCAAAATGTACCCGGATATACCTTGGTCAACGGTGGTTAGAACAATAATCACCGGGTTATCTGTAGGACTGGGTTCTTATTTTAGCATGTTTAAATAGATGCATTTTTTTTAAATCACTGATTTGTGAGTGCTGCATACAGGATCAGCGTTTCATGTGCAAGGACCATGAAAACACCATAATGCATAAGAATCAATATAAAAGCAGTAGATTCATGTTCACACACTCTTAATCTGCAGCTCATTTTAAAAAAAACTAGACAAAAAATAAATGTACTGTTGCACCTTGGCAAAGCAATTCTATAATTGGCATCTCAGGGTTGCCAGCAGGGATTTAAAAGCATCTTTAATAATTAAATAATAATTTCTGGGTTTTTTAGACCATTACAAAAATACTCCAAGTTCTTTGCATGATGAGTAACTCTTTACTACTTTTGTCTAATAAAACCACAAATGCAGTTAGTTTAACACATCTTGAAAATTATGAATGTTGTTTTTTAGGCACCACACGTTGCCTCAGACCTAGAAGGGAGCCCCTTGGCAGCACTAGGCCATTGCACTTGGCAGTGCTTGCAGGTGGATGTGGTGACACATCTGGAACATGCAGCTGCCTTCAGTATCGAACCACTGTCCTGTGCATCTCAGCTGCTGGAAATAGACTGCCATCAAAATAGAGGAACATAAAAGCTATTAAAAAATAAGAACTGTTTGGGTTCTGTCAAATCTACTGTTGAACTGAAAATGCTTTTTATTTCATAGAGACAAACGTCTTCACTGTATGGCTTTGTTCATGTGGCTGGAATCTGGGAATATCAGACTTTGCTTACAAATTTATCACCTTCCTTTTCAATCATCTTGCCTTTCCTCTCCTTTCTTTTCTTGACCAGCTAAAAGCTTGATGGACATCAGTAGCAAGACATCCCACTGATTTTCCATAGGATGGGCAGTGTCCCGCACCTTCACGGACTACTGCACAACTCTGAAGAACCCAGAGAGAGTATTTTTTTAATTGAGTGTTATTTTCACATGAATTTTCCCAATTATGGCTGTGCATCAAATGCAGCTTCTGCAAAAAGATAGACATAAGGAGGTGGGATCCTCCAGAGAAGTAGGTAGAGCAGGAAAAATGAGCTCTCCAGGCCCTTCCTGTGCCCTGGCTTTCTGTAGGAAAGCCTAGGCAGCGCCAGTGTTGGGAACCCGGCAGGCTTTTAAGATAAATTATTTCCTTCTCCTAACAATTCATTATTGAGAATAGTTTCATAGTTTATGAGAATTTGGCTTGTTTAATTTTTTAACGTATGGTTTGTAATAGCAACTAAAGTACCTTGAAGTCATGTGCTTTTTTAAGAGGCAAACCAACACCCCTTTTAGCACTCTGTATTAGACCTATGACATTTGCGTTAATGCATCCTAAGCTTTAACTTCTTACAAAATAAAACTCTCAACACATTTCTAAATTTCTTTCTTAGAGGGGAAAAAATGTCCCCAGATAATTAGATTTTTTTTTTATCTGTAATTACAGAAGAAACCTTCAGAGCAAATAAATGTAATACTGTCTTTTCTACTTACCTCACCCATATAGGCTCACCTAAGCCAGCAGGTAGGGGAAGCCTGCAGAATCAGGACTACATTTACATGAAGCATCATTGCCTTCCCTCCAGAGCAAGCATCTCGGCTGTTGGGAAGCTCAGTGCTGCAGCCCCACTGCATCCGAACAGATCAGATGGGGATGCCAACTGAAGGGTGTGGACAGATCCTCTCAGTGCCCACTGCAGAAAGCTGCAGTAGGAGTTGCATCGACAGGATTCATGAATCAAAGCAAAGGCTGTTCCTCTGCATGTCTTGTCAGTCAGTAAAATGTTGCGTTCAGTTTCTGTATCTTTCACCTGCTTCCGTTTCATAGCCATTGTAGGCACTTGGCATGACAAGAACCTGTTGGGTGAGCAGTTCTCCGTGGCTCTGAGGTGTTATGGTTAAAGATTTCATGCTGGCTGTAGCAGCACTGGGTATTTGCTGTTGTAGTCTCTGGCTATCTCCTTGAAATACTGTGGTGGTGGTTGTCGCAATGCCCTGTGCACATGGGGTTATTTCTGATGTAAAGATATTTTTATCTGCATATTATTGTTACTGGGCACTGATTTCATCAAGAAACATGAAATTGGGAAGGGTGCCACAGACGTTCATAATTAAATATGTCTGTAGATGGTCTTTTTTAACCCACCTGAAATGTATAAATTGGGGGAGAAAAATTCAGGGTGCAGACAGGCCTATGGGAAAATGCATCAAGTTCTGCATTTTCCATTTGTGTGTCTGTGGTGAGGGCAAGTTAGCGAGCTGCTAAAATAACTGTGCACTGCAGAAATAGTAAACCCATATATTCCCATGGCCAGCCGTAGGTGAGCATGGCAGACCGGAACTTTTGCTACTGCTGTTTATCCACTCCCTTTCGTTCCTTTTAAATGAATTGCTGTTAATGTTGTCATATTAATTGCATTCTGTAAGCCAGCTGATAAGACTCATTGTGTGAGGTCAGCTTTGGACAGTCGTATTACGTTAAACACCATATCACAACTGCGCAGTAGCGTTGGTATTTCTTAATGATGTTTCATCATCGACCATGGCAGCTTTCAAAATGTTAGGATGAACATTTCTCTGCGTTCTTCTTGGTTTGCTGCTCCCAGGTTTTTTTTTTTTCAGCGGGATTGTAAAAGTAGACAGGCACTTGGTGGTTTGTGAGGAAGATGTAAGCTGACTCTTAGTAGGATGTCTGAAGAGCTTGGGTGTGTTCCTGGAGAAAGACCAAGCCAAGGCAGAAAACTGAGCAGCCAGTCAGGATATTAAATACATCCTGGGTCGTGGCAGGATGAGATCTTGGCAGTATTTACTTGGCACAGAGTCACAGGGCCAAACGGGACTTGGAGATAGCAGCAGAGAGTTTCTCTGCTCTAAGGCAGGTTAAGCTATACTTAGCACATACGTGACAGGTGGATGTTGAACCTGTCCTTAGAAGCCTTTAATAGTGGAGACTCACTCAACCATTTCCCCACACTGTTTTTTCTAGTGCTTGACTGTCTTTACATTTTGAGGGTCATTTATTCCCCCAGTGCCTAAGTGCAAAATTTTAGGGTATCAGAGAAAAAACAATGTCCTCAAAAGATGTTAGATAGAGAAGCATATTAACTGTTTCTATAAATTTTAATTATAAATTTATAAACTTAGAAATAATGATCAGATAAAGTCAGAGATGAGATTTTCAAGGAACACCAGCCCTATCTTATTGCTAGCCGCAGATCTCCTCCATGACTTTGTAAATCTCTTCCTTTGAATGGTGTGTCAGGTTCACAGTTAATAGCCATACCGGAGAGGTTCAAAGCAACCTTTCTTCTCGTGCTGCATTTTCTATCTAGCAGTTGCCTTTAGTCTTTTTTTACAGAGTTCTGACATTAAAAACAGGGAAGAAAAAAAACCAAAACAACCCAAAACAACCCAGCTTGCCAGCTTTTTCCTCAGTATCTTTTTCAGATGCTACGAGTTCATCATTAAAGCCATATTGCTTTTTGAAGGAAACCAAAGGAGAACAGCATCCATTTCATTAGGTGGTGCTTGTGCCAGCCCTGGCAAGCGGCTGCTGAGCTGGCAGGCACCAGAGCCTGCTCTCCCTCTGTGGCTACCTACTCTCAGCTGCCTCCAGGCTTGGAAACAGGCATTTTCCTGGCTCTCCTCTGGTGCAAAGCTGCTTGGCAAAGCATCTCGCAGCAAAGTCCCTGCCTGGTGTCTGATCCAGACTTTTCCTAGGAGACCAGGCAGGGAAAATCTGCCCATGATGCTGTTGGCAGCACAGGGACCAGGACATCTTTGGGTCTCCACTCAGGGACAGGGACCCATGGCTGTACCTGTGATACTCTCTCCTACTCCAAAACCAGGACTAATGGAATAATTTTCAAACAGTTGGGAGACTAATGGAGCAAGTCCAGTGTGTTAGCAAGTGCATTCTGCTGTTGACAGTGCACTGATTTACCTGGAGACATGACATGTTTTGCCAAGGATTCGCATGGGGACAGACTATGCTTTCCCCTATGCAGAATACCTAATGCTGTTAACAGGCATCCAACGGGAAGCAAAGGGGAAAGCACATCCATCAAGCAAGGGAGGCTATTGCCTTCATTTTCTGCCCATGCCAGGTTACTGGGAAGCTCCCTGCCTGTGTTCCTGGTCACTGTGCGTGGCACCAGGGCAGGGTTTTGCTGTTGTAGGCTTACAGAAATGGGTCAGCAAACTTCTTCTGCACTAATGATCCAGACACCAGGCAAAGATCACCCTGTCCATGCCAGCGTGCTGCTGGGACTTGATCCCAGGTCCCACCGGCCCTGCTCTTCTGCACAGCACCACACAGCTCGGTGACAGGGGAAGACAATGGCAAAGTCCCCTGGCTCCAGCAGCAAGCAGCATTAGCACCTTCTGCAACATGTGGCAGACCCGCACTGATAGGGCAGATACCAGCGACGCTGCTGAGGGCTGTACAGTGTGCTGAGATGCTGCTGAGCACTGGTTGTACACATCCTGGGCTTTGCAATCCCCACCAAGAAACAGCAGCAAGCAGCAAGAGAGGTGGCCCATCGATTGCCCTTGTGGCCCCAAGGCCCCCTTTAAGCTGCTCCATGTGGTGGCACAGACCCCAGAACAGACAGCCAGAGAGGCATAATGAAGGAAAACAGGGACTTGAGTGTTGTATCAAAGAGCTAAAGTAAGTGAAAGCATACAAAGCAGAGGCCCTAGTAACATTGGCCAGGTGCTTGCTCCAGGTGGTGCTCAGTTTTGGGTGTGTGTATAGCAAGGAGCAAAGAGGGGTGAGGAGCCCAAGTCTATTTCATTCCACTAAGAGGTTTTGACAAAACGCAGTGCAACTGCAGGCTGACCAGAAGCTGACTTTTTAAGGGTAGTATCACCACAGAGAACCTGCTGCAGTAGTTGGCAATCTCAGAGTGTTGAGAGGAAAAGCATTTGATGGCTAAAAAGGAAACGGATAAAACAGAGCAGTTCAGAGAATGCAATTTCCTCAACAACCTTGTGAGTGGGTGAAATGGTAGTTTTATAAAAAGGGAAATGATGTGTGTTCAAGGGATGAGCTGATTTTTCCCAAGCCCAGTAATCACACTGGCAAGGATAGCTTAGCGCTAAGAATTTTTGGCTTCTATTTTTGGTTTCCCACACAGACTATGAAATAAGGTGGATGCCTATCAAAGTGCACTTCAGTTGCAAATGAACCAGTATGTTCAGCAGTTCTTAGCTTTCATGATCAATATAATTTTCAGCAATGCCTGCAAATGAAAAGTGTTTTCCTCCATGTTTCACAGTTTCTCTCCTGCTCCGATAGACTTTTAACCTCCCATGCTCCCACTGATTTCCTCACTGCTGCTTAGCCCTAGCCACCCTACCCAAGATAAGAAAAATAGGTT
The DNA here is from genome assembly GCF_017976375.1 of Cuculus canorus. Taxonomy (NCBI): domain Eukaryota; kingdom Metazoa; phylum Chordata; class Aves; order Cuculiformes; family Cuculidae; genus Cuculus; species Cuculus canorus. The sequence continues at coordinate 115,231,168 of NC_071401.1, read as the reverse complement.
GTGGTGGAGTCAAAAGCTGCAGAAAAGACAGCACTTTGCAGCGGATCAGCTGGAGCATGACTTCCAAATTGCACACTTTTCCTCCGTAGTCAAAAGAACCAAAAGAGCAGCCAGTAAAGGTGTATTTTCAGTTTTATATCCAATGTAAATACTTCTCCCTTAAAATTTGCCTGCTTTGTTTCCTTACTGGTGCTTTTCCCTGCTGTTAAGCAGGAATTACTAACAGAACTGAAAAGCAACACTAGTCCTATAACCACTGCAGGCACAAAATTCTTAGCAAAATAAATAAAAAATATAAAAAATTAAAAAAAAGGAGCAGTTCCCTTCTGCTGTACTTGCATGACCATCTGCATAACACGGAGGGTAAAAGAAGGTCCAGATATATAAAATGAAGTAATCCTATATGGCAATGCAGGAACTGAGGTGACTGAGTTTTAAACATTATCTTTGCGCAGCAGCTTTCCCAACGTAGGCAGAAGAATTTACATTGTACAGGACACCTTCTATCTTTTGTGTGTGCCTCTCTTCTTATGGTACTAACCTGCATCCTCCAGTTAGGTATTGGCATGAGAAAGAGAAGGATACCTGTACTTTGACAGCTATTATTGCTTCCGAGGTCCCTATAAAACATCAATCAGGAATTTTCTAGCTTTACTGTTTTGTAAGCAAAGATACAGAGGGTGATGCTGAATTCAGCAAAGATGTGTTTGCCAGGCAACGTGCTAATGCCAGGTACGCTTTTAAACAGAGCCCATCCTTCGTTCTGTAATACTGCAAATAGATCTTGTTCCATCAAGGCATCCTTCTCTAAAAATACCCAGGTTTAAGCAACCCTATCAAAATGCCAGATTTACTATGGGAAGCAGTTTATTTATTGCCACACATTTCTTGATACTTGTTCTCTGCTGTACTCAAAGATCGCTTCTGTTGAAGGTGCGTCAGATGTTGTGCTGGTTCTGGCAGTCGTTTCTGCCCACTGGCCTGTGTCCAGCCAGGGGTCCCGGGACAGCAGAGCACTCCCTCGTGCTGGTGGGACTGCCAAGGCATGTGGTCCAGATCCTGACTTGGCAGCTCACGAGGGAATGTTGCAGGCCGGGGTCCTGGGCACATGTGAAAACGGAGCCAAAGCCAGAAAACATCCCTCCTGCCCACACAGCCTTCTCTCTACACTGGGTTTTCTGCCCAAGTGGGAGACCCGTGTGCTTGTGCTGCTATGTTTCGAGTCTTTCCTGGGTCTGAGCCACTTAGCTCATGCAAACCCGGCTCCTCACCACCAGGGTGGTACCTGAAGCAGAGCGACTGTGTCTCAGGGTTTCATCGCTGTTTTGGAAGAAACCCTTATGGCAATGAATATGTTAAGCCGTGTCTGTGTCCTGAACAAAAGTGATGTAGCACTTCAGGATCTGCAAAGCCTGGGGAGGGTTGGGCTGAGAGCAGAATGGCATCACTTACAAAAGGGGCCTTGTCCATGTTTTTAACAGAAAGTCCCATCGGAAGAGTTGCAGCCCGTCTGCACGTGCATGCTTCCGCTTTGCCTTCGCGAGTGGACCCCGAGATGCAAACAGGGAACAGACTGGAAATGGGTAGCACAAATGGCACCTTTGGTCTCACCAGGTCCTAACGATGATGTCCGCAGGAAACACCTCTCTCTTCCCCGTCCTCCCCTCGGTGGCTCAGGTCTGGCTCTCAGGCAGCAGCAATGGGCAGTGCTCTGCTGCCTGCCTGCCTGCTGTGGGGAGTGCAAGACCGACGTAGCCCAGCTCTATATCTAGCCAAAAATGCGTTAAAAGCATTTCCTCAAATAGACGGTTTTAATTTTAATAAGTCACATTCAGTAGCTCTCAGGACACTGGCTGTGGAAAAGGGAAGGTTTATGCCTTAAAAATAAAATAGGATGGATAGATGCCTCATGAAGGACTCCTGAGAGTCCTTAGGTGTGGGGGTGAGAGGCATCACATCTTTCTTAGAGAGAGAAGCTCTTGCAATGTGGTTTGAGCAACGCGGTTGGGGTTGGCAGGGGAAGCACTTTGACTGTGAAATATTCTTTTAGATTAAGCAACAAAATTCTGCATGCACATACAGACTAGACCTTCATAGTGCGGCCAGGCTTTGACAGTGTACTGCAGCATTATTGCTATTTATAATCAACAATTACTAACACTATAATCCGGTAAACTTAGTGGTAGCAATTACAGCAACATAAATAGCAATCCAGATGACTAAAGGCATTGCTGTCAATGCAGACGGCAGCTATAACATTAGAAAAGAAATGGAGGGAAGATATCAGGAGTTGATATGCAAGCTTGGGTCTGCTAGTCTTTTATATACCATTTTTAATATACTTCCTGAGACAAAGCTTTGGAAAGGTACACTGCCTCTTTAAAATTAGTCTAGGAACTACAGGTAGTTCACATTATTTTTAAAATAATAAATCTATATATATCTATATTAAAATATATATGTATACATAAGTTGGCTAGCCTGCCTTGTGGAAAGGCTGCAGCTAAACTAAGTCTGAGCTAATATTGTATTACCATGGTCTTCTGGTTTGTAGATAGCCCTTCCTTATTAGATGAGGTTCTGTTCTTGCTCCACAGAAGGTGCCTGTGTATATAACTCCTTTGTATTGCTTTCTGCAGAGTCCCTTATATATTTCTTACTACTAATGCCGTGTAGAAAAAGAAATCCAGAGATTTTACTACTGATAATTAACCATATAATGGCCATTAGCAAAATAAAGATTTAGTTGTTTGGGAAACAGATTATTTATATTGTGTATGGTTTATTGCCTGATAACTTGTTTGGTGACTGGATATTCTTTTCCTTCTCCTGGTCCTTTTCTGCTTTTTCCAGCTATGGTGTTTACTCCTCACTTTGATTATCTAGCAGGCAATAAAGTATATTGTATGTTTTGAAGCCAAGCGGTGTGCTTCTTAATTGTCCATTAAGGGGGAGTCGGTGTCTATGGAAGCTGGATGGTGGAGTTGCAGCTGCTCCCTGGCAGGAGGACAGCTCTCCAGCTGCAGCTGAACCCTCTCTCGTGCAGCTCTTGGTCAAGGCAGGGCCCAGGCAAGTGCCCAAGACAAAAACCTGGTATTTCCTACTCAAAAGGAAGGCGCTGCAGCCAGGAGCAGTCATAGCCTTGCTTCCTAGCCTGCCCTAAGGACATGAGGAGACTGTGTGGACACAGAGGAATTACTGCATGTCTTCTAATTCCAAAGAACAACCCTTTTTACTTCTCCAGCATGGACAACAGTAGCACTGGCAGGTACCATCACTGTCATCTTCTGGCTCTCTCAACAGCCTGGTGCCCGGGCCATGCTGGGTTTTTACTCCGAGGTACGGAGATGGGCAGAGCTTGGCACGCATGCCAGGCTCAGGCCCGCAGCCTAGCAAGGGATGGCAGGGGCACGTTGTGCTTTCCCACATGTGAGGTGATGCACCATCCCTCCCAGCAGCTACACACCCAGGCAGCACGTGCTGAAACACTGCTCCCAGGAACATGCTTATGCATCTGTCAAACTGCCTGAACTTACCTGCTCCAGCTGCCTGGAGTTTTATTGCTTTGCTTTGCTTCGTTTTGTTTGGTTTTAAATGGGGAATCCAATTCTGCACGGCAATTCTCCTTCCTGACATCTGTTCCATTTTTATCTGTGTTTCAAAAATTTCACTCGCAGAAACAACTAGTGGGAGCATGCCAGGTGCTGCATTTGCAGGAGTGCATCCTCTACCCCGTTCCCTTCCTTTTTGTCAGCTGTTTCTCTCTGAGGTCATCTGTCACCTCCCAAGGGGACACACAGCATCATCCGTGTGCTTTGAGATCCTCTCAGCAGGAGAGCGCAGCCTTAGCGCAGCACGGAGACTCTCCAGTTGGGTCACTCACCTGACAGAGCCAGTACTTCTCCAGGACGCGGGTTTGTGGTCCTGCTCCAGTGCAGCAGCTCAGGCGGATGGGATGGATGTAAGAGGGCAAAGCCACTTCTCACGAGATCTCATAAGAAACAAATAGCTTTGGTGTTTGGGGAGATAAAGCTGCTAAAAAAACCCAGCCTTCAGTCAATGGGATTTTCTGGTGTTTATTTTTCCCCGTTCCACCCTGAAGCAAAAGTTGAAATGGTAGCACTGCCTGTGCAGCAAAGCTTCCCAAAAAAAGCTGTAAAAGCTCTCATTTGTAAGTCAAACACAATTTTTCTGCTTAAGTGCTGATATTCATCTGTTTTGCTAGGGTTTTTGGGGGGTGAATGTGTGCGTGTTGCATGCACATACACAAGGGGAGACAGCTGAAACACCTTAGTCCATATGCCCAAGCACTGCTCTGATGCCTGGACAACAAGATAGGGATTTTTTTCTGGGATGGGGAGGTGAGAGGGTGGAGGCAGTCACGGGCTGCTGCACAGACGCCTCAGCCTCAGTACCTGGACAGGCAGCTGCAAAGCGGCCCATGGGACAAGGAGCTACCACCCTCAACAAAAGGATGGAACACTGAGTGGAGGTGAAGACAGCCCCTAACCTTGCCATTGCCCAAGGAAGCTGGGCAGCCCCGTGGTGAGGGGTGTCCCACAGCTGCTAGCAAGGGGACAGAGGAGCTCCTCACCAGTGACTTTTTGATGTGGGCATGCAGGGGTGTGGGGGACACCTCTTCAATTCACATGGTCATAATCAGAGGGCTCAGTAAGGCAAAAACATATCTTCTGCTCATTTTCACCTCCTAATGTGGAAATAAAAAAGTGCTTTTTCATGTTAATTAAAGTATGTGGAGGAGTATTCAATTTGTTTTGATGTCAAAACAGAAGACAAACCAGGGACTCTCATCTAGAAAATGTCTGGCTTCGTGTTGCAGTGCTTGCTGCATCAAGGACAGGGCGGGGGAAGAATGAAAAGCTGTTTCCCCTTTCTAAGCAGTGATGCTTCTCTTTTGGACCTAAAACACGACTCTTACATCCTCTGGTGCCTGTGGCAAGATATGGCCTTATTGGCACATCCCACCTGGAGAAATTAGTTGGTAGCGTAGGCAGCAGCAAATCTGGTGGCTCTGTGTGGGTACAACAGCCCACAGCACCTATATTCAGCAACTAGTGAGTGCTGAAATAAAACCCCAGTTATGAAGTATATTTTGTATGCATGCATCTATATAATTTTTTCCTTTTGAAAATTGCTTATTATGGTGTATTTATGATTGACGGGATTTCTTTTTTGGTTTTTTTCCATAGCACAAATTGGATCTGACACAGGCTTTTTTTTTCACCAGCATGAATTAGATTTAAGAAAAGAAGGGTTGCTGCAGGTACTTAGGGAGCTTAATGTTTTCCCTCTCCAGATTAATCCATCTGGCAGTCACAGAGAGCGTTTGTACAAATAAAATGAATCTTGTGTTCATGCTGGGCCTTGTGTCCTCAGAGGTAACCCTGGGCAGCAGATGGTCCCAGGTTTGCAGAGGGAAGGTTTGGGTGTGCTCCAAGCTCCTCCAGAAGCTGTGGTTTGGCAAAGTCTGGGTGTTCAGCCACAGACCGCTGCGTTTTTGAGAATTGTGTGTTTCACCATTTGGTGAACACTTTGAACCGGCTTGCCAAATTGAAGGAATTCTCCGCTGTGAACTAAGGACCACTTTCAGTCTGATTTGAAGTTCAACAAAATTCTGTGCAGACCAATCGCTTGGCTGTACTGACCCTGTGTGTTTGTGTCATAGCGTTGGTTATCAGGACATGCATCTGGCAGGATTACAGGGAGGTATCTATAGTTAAATCAATTGGTTTAGGGGAAAAAAAATGGACACTGTTTCAACCTCCAAACCCCAGGGTTTAGCAGTGTGAGCACCATCACAGCTCATGGCTTTCCACCTGCTGCACAGGGGCTGAGTTGCACAAGACCCTTGAACTGCATCCCTGCACCCAGGGCTGATTTCCAATCCATAGCCCTGCTGGCCAGCCCCTCTTTGAGCAGCAAAAACCATCAGCAGCGGTTGGTGGTGAAATGCTTGCACCAACCACATTTCTCCTCCCTGGTAGAAGGTCGTTTTTGGCACCAGGAGCTCATTTTCTGTCTCTTCAATGCTTATGGAAATACCTGCTGCTGAGTTGGAAACACCAGCACCCAGGTTCCCAAGGCAAATCCCTGAAAATCTGTTCCTTCTGGTGGTCAACGCAGGGAGAAGCACACCTCATAATGCAGCCCACCTCCATACCACCCCAGCACCACCAGGACTTCTGGGGTGGGGCTGTCTGCAAGAGGAGGACAGGGCAGCCCATGCGCCTGACGTGCAAGTACTATTGTGCGTTTAAGTTGTCCTGCAAAAAGTGAACAGCTTCCTTGTCATCTGATAACTGAAGAGAAGCTTTGGTTGTGGGTCACTGAGCAACGGTGATAACCTCTGATTTAAAAATTAAATTGAAAAAAACCAAAACTAGTAGGTACTGCAAGAAATCCATTGGGGCAGAAATCCTCCTTCCCCTTACTCCATCTCATCAGCTTCCTGTTGTTCATTCAGGTAGATTTGAGAGCACGCTTGGGCTGGCACTTAATTGCTTAAGGACCTGAGCCTTTAATTAGATGTCTCATATTGCAAGGCAGAGAGACGAATCCTAAGTGGCAGCAGCACTCATGGATGTAAAACCTTAATCAAAGTGGTCCGCCTTTCCTGTTCTTAATTTCTCCCTAGCTAAATAAAAATGGATTGTTTTTTCACTAATATGTCTCACTGTTGAGTTTTTCTTAAGCTTTCTATGTGACAAATAATTGATATCTGCTTTGCTTTTTTCCTGATGACACAACGTGAGATTTAAAATAGCATAGACACTTAGGAAAGGAAATTTGCCTGCAAAAAAAAGACTTCCAGCATTTCCTTTTTATTCAGATAGAATTGGGGAAGGGGAAAACAAATGCATATAACCCTTCTAGGAAATATATTTCCTTTCTAGGAAATCTCTACTTGTACCAGCCAGGGAAGAAGTTTTTCTCCCAGGGTCTCCAGCAGTTCCGAGCAGCAGGAGGCGTGGGGGGCTCCACAAGTGTCCTGCTGTGCTTTTGGTGACCGAGTGAGATTCAACTCTCAGGACATGTAATGAAGAGGCACATAAGGCAAACACTGGGTTCAAAGCATGAGAAAACAAATGTGGCAGTTGGGCCTCTGTTATACACTTTTTTTCCCCCATATTGCAGAGGGAAAGAAGAAAGAAGCAGCTCTGTGTAAGCTGAGTTGCTTGGGTTTGAAGCTGTGTGAAAATCCTCTGTTTCTGAGTCATTTGTCATGGCAAACACTTAATTCCTTCTCTGCAAAGTGGTGGGTCAGGAAGGGTTGCCACTAAAGACCTCAAAGGCCTGTTTTCCATAGAAATCAATCCAGTCAGGCTCCTGTGACACAGGCACCTCGCTGCAGGGCTGTGTGGTGCCGTGAGGCAGTGAAGAGTTCAGGTGAAATGGGTGTCACCAGGGCTGACGGGAAAGAGAGGTGTCAGAGTCCCTTGGAAGCATGTTCTCCTAAAATAAGCTTTCCAAAATGGCTACGGGCTGGGAAGCAAAGCAAGGAGAGATCCATAGTAACCCACCATTGCCTTTTTCAGTATTAGCAATAAAGCATCCATCGTCAGAGGCAGACCTCGACTGACACGGGCTCCGTTATTTCACATATGTTTCAATGTCTGACAATGCGTTGCTGGTCACTTCATTATCTACTGGGTCTTTTCAAGGATGATGGCGGGTTTGATAGAAAGGCTATCGCCAGAGGGCAGAAAGGCAGCACACCAAGCAGCTTCTGGAAAGGATTTAGTCTGCCCCAGCGTTTACTCATTCATTTTGTTCCTGGGAGGGCTGCTTTTACTGCCGTGCCCTAAATGCGCTTGCAGTCAGTGGAGTTTCACTACATAAGAAATTTGCCTGGCCTGACCCCTGGTTTTGGTTTCTAACTCTCTGGATTATTTGTATAATTGAGTGACAGCCAGTAAAAATCTTTTTAAAAAACTGATCCTTTAAAGTTTAATGGAAAATAGTCATATGCAATATAATTATTCCCTTGTTGCTGAAAAAAAGTGGTATATTCATAACATATGGACTTTTAAGGCAAATTTTAGTTGCTAGAAAGCTACGGATAATCAGTATACTTGATTCATCCTTCGGGAGCTGGAGTATGGTTGATTCATTACTACAGCTTTAGCTAGGTGTTTAATGTCCTTTTTCTTTTTTTCCCTGGCTGGCTGTCTAGTTCCTGTTGATTTTAATGGGAATTAGGCAGGCTTATCCTTCTGACATATTTGAAAAAACATCAGTTTTAATCTTTTACTTAAGTAAGCATGCAGAGCACAAGCATATATGGAGCAACAAGCTTATTCATGGTCTTTTCTAATTGAAATAACACCTAACAGGTTCTATGAATCCAGTTACTGCGTTACTGAAATTCATAACCCAAATTATCTGATTAATGGTAATTTTTTTATTATTTTATCCTTTCCATGTATTGGTATGGCCCGAGCTCTACATTCCCATTTCTTTGCCGGGGGAAGGACATCAATGGCTGGATTTATTCCTCCTTTCTGAAGAGCCCACATGAGGCTACTTTTCAGACATTTTAAACAGTCTGATTGAGCAGTCTTGCCTTTTTCTTTTCTTTAATTATCTGCAGGTGTAGTCACACTGCTCACTTGGGTACTAAGGGTCTGACAATCCCTCACTATTATTTTCTTGCACAAAGAAAAGCTGAAGCTAAAAGCATGCTAGGCACCGGTCAGGCAATTTGCCCTTATGGCAAAACATAAGCTGAAATAGGCTCAAGACCACCCAAAACAAGTTTGTCCAAGTCATTTGGCTTCGTGGCACTGAGCTGCCACCCACTTATGGTGTATCTCATTGCAGAGGTTTACTCCAGAGCCTTGGCTCTGTCCCTGCAGTCAGCTCCCACTCCCCAAAATATTCGACTTTGAGAGTGCCTCCAGCAGCTCCTCTTTGCGTTTCCCAATAGATACCTGATTTTGAGGCAGCTTTTTCTTTTATATTATTATTTTTCCTTTTTATAACAAGCCACTGAAGGTAGATCACCTCCCATTACCAGAAGCAATAAAGCATCCAACCCATCTTACTCAGCAAACCTTTATCAAATACAGCCAGTTTAAATGCCTGCAAGCCTGGCGAGGCGCTGGATATTTCTCTGGTCTCACTGGTATTGTTCCAGCTCTTGGGAGCTGTTAAACTGGCAACATTCATTTTCATGTAAACTTGTTTATTTCACTCTGATCTCTATTGCCCAGACTTCTTACAGCCAGTGATGTGATCCAAGGCTGAACCACTGCCTGAACATTAAAAGACTTTGTCTGGCTGGTAAAGGCATAGCTCAGCTACAGCGTTTGATGACGATGATGCAAAAAATTACCAGCAGCGCTATGGAGGAAGATAAGCCACCAGTTGAGCCTCTCCCAAGTAAAGTACTCGAGGTGTAAGTGCAGCATAAAGAGGCCGACCTCTTAGGCTCAGCTGTAGTTCCATCATTTTTTGACACTGCCGTCAAGATTTAGGGGTCATGCTTCCAAGAGCAGCATCAAACACAGGATACAACATTCCTCAAAGTACCCCCTAAGCTCCTGGGAGAGGAGATTGCTGTTGCAACCAGACTAAAATCAGTACAGAATCATTACAAATAACGCAACCCAATCCACAGATTTCTGTTAGTTTTCTTTATTTAGCAAATTCAATAATTCTCACACTGCCCAAAGGCCCAGTGTGCCCCTCGGTTACTGGTGTCCTGCAGCCCCATGCAAGCACCGATGCTTTTCAAGTAGTACATACTTGGGTGAGTACACTTACTTTGTGGTTTTAGAGCTGCTTATAACAATACAGTTAACACTGATTAGGTGCTTTTTCAAGCTGAGCCACAACAAGGCGCTGTTAAATCTATTTAGTACACAACCGAAACATAAACAAGCCCTGGCTAACGTCCACACCAACAATTTTCAGGTTATTGTAGGCAAGCATGGTGGAACTGGCCCAAAACACCCAGTGAGGGTGGGTTAATCCCACCCAAACCCAAGGGACCTTTACAACCACCAAATCACACCAAATTTGCTCCTAAACTGGTGCACTCAATGCGGTTTTGGCTCAGTTCACCTCCTCCTGGCTGTGCTGATCTGGAGGAGCTGTGTATTGTTGGACCAGCTGCTGTGGTGACAACCCCTCTGCTGCATGGAGAGGAGGACTGTGGTGAATGTACTTCAATTTTCTTCTGGTATATAATAACCTGACGGCTCTGGGCCAGGTGTGACCTGAATATAAGCAAGCTCCAAGAGGAACATATGGGATCCTCCTTTGGACCGTTTCCAGCCACACGTGCACTAGGGACCTGCAATGTGCGTGCATGGGGATGGATGGACATACACCTACCTAGGTGTACATAAACCCCCTGGAATTCCAATGCAGAGCCAGCAACTCAGCTGTTTTGTTCTAGTCCATTGCAGCAAAATACTTGCTAACGAGTCATTTGAAGAATTACTTACCCATGGCTGACCTTGTCATGCTGCTTTGCCTTCCTGACTAGTGGGTAGGGGAGAGGGACCTTAGGGAGAGCCTATCTTGGCTCAGATGCCCATCCAGGAATACTGCCAAAGCAGCTTCAACCACCCATGGGTCCACAGGTGAGCAAGTGCTGTTGGAAGTCCAACCTTCATACACCTCAGAAGTGCATGCCATGTACTGTTTTTTAAGTGCAGGCTGTGCTGCAGAAACGGGAAGTCAAATCCACCTCTGTGCAGAGCCAGCTTTGACCTGTGCTGACATCGAGGGCAAACACTGGCAAAAATGGCCTTTGACCTGAGTCTCACGCCCCCACATGCAGGGATTCAGTGGCTTGTGTGCAAGCGGGGTGCAAGGCTGGGGCTACATGCCTCAGGGAAAGTGGCCTGAGCAAGAACAGTGGTGGTAACATCTCTACTAGGGCCACATCACTGCAGGGTTTTCATCTGCAAACCTGGCTCTCTTTTCGTTACGTATCACATGGCATTAGTATGAGCTGGGGCTCAAGCATTGCTAAGGCAATAAATGCAGAGGTCTTTAAAACGGCTGCTTTTCCTGCAGCCAGTCTATTGCTATACAGAGAAAAATGTTAATTTTAACTCTTTTATGGTTTTCTTATACTGCTTCTGTGGGACCTTTTTATTGGATCACATAGCTTTTATCAGGTCAAATATTTGCAGTTCTGACACCGTGTGAGAATGGCAGCGCTGGTATTGGAGACGCAATGTGTAATACCACCACCACTAACCAACACTGGTGTATTATTTTTAAAAAGAAACTTCCTATTAAACTATATTCCAAGGCTGAAAAGGCCTGTAAGCAGAGCTGGCCACCACAGTGTGCTGCATCCTAAGGCTCAGGGATGGCTTGTCTCAGACGTGATGGGTATGGCCATGACTATGGGTGACAAGACACTCTGTGTCCTACAGCCTCCTCACCAGCTTCGGCCAAAACTGCTGCCAGGAGCCTGGGCATTGACCTGGCGATGCAGTGGGTTTGGGGCGAGCTGAAGCCACCTACCCCACACAGCGGTGTGTGCAGGAACTCTGGGAGAGTGGCCACAGTCCAGCAGTGCCAGTCTTGCTTGCAGCATGGTGTGGGAGAGGATGCTGCAACGTCTCATGCTGCCAACTGTGAGGGGAAGCATGTGTTGTGAAGGTTGTTTCATTTGAGGTTTTATGGATGGGCAGAAAGGAAAAGGGGAAGTGAATGCCATGGACAGCAGGAACCAAGGGAAGGAGTTCAGGCTGAAGCTACCCAAACTCGTTGCAAGGAGGGGAGGAACTTGCTGCACTGAGGAAATGTTGGCTGTGAACCCTGAGTGGCCTGAGTGCCAATGAGAAGCAAGTACAGGTCAATGTTTTGAGGAACCTCCATCTCTACTGATGTTCTCATCTTCTGAGCAGTCTGCAGGAAACTGAAGAAAAATTGCTTACAACTGCCCAGAAGGTCAAAAATGTTTCTTTTCAAACTATAAGCTACAGTTCTAACCCAGCTTTCAAAACCTTTCCACAGACCATTTTAATATTTGATGGTGTTGAATTTGGGTGAGGCACACAGGTTAATGCCAGCAGGTGCTCACGGAGGGAGGATGGCGAACTGGTGAGAGGCCACTCCACCTTTTTCTTCACATAATTGATCCTTAGTCAGTAGAATAAAGAAATTGCCTAACTGTAAAAGAGACATAATTCAACAAAATATTTGTCTAAAGCAGATGGCCCTGGTGACTCAGAAAAATATACTCCCCCTGCTACAAGCTAGCTGAAAAGCAAAGTGGTTTGCCATATAGAAAAAAAATGACACATTGAGGTGATGAGCTATCTAGGAAAAATGGAGGAAAAGAAGAACATTCACAAATGCCATTTAAAAGATAAAAAAAGGTTTAGCTGCATCACTTCTCTGATCTACCACCAACCTAGTGGTCTGTGTGTGCAAGGATGAGCTGTGGGACACATCAGAAACAGATTTGTTACCTGCTGTATTTCAGGATGAAGTTATACCACTTAAAAACTCCCAGGGCACAGGGATTTCCATAAATACCTTCATCCATTTCAGTCACTTCTGTGGCATTGCTGTTTTTGCCCTTATTCAGGGGAAATTACAGGTTATGCTATTCTCATCATAGCTTTTTGCCTTAATTCCCCTTTTCTACCCTTACGAATTCACCGAATTCTTTCCTTTTGTCATTTTTTGGCTACTGGACAGCCCCAAGCCTAAGCTGCTTCCTTTCCACTGGCTGCCTCTGCAAGTACCTGCTGCTCTACCCTCTCCTTCTAAGACCTGATGCCTTCATTCCTCTTAGAAAAGCTTGTGTTATTCTACAGTGTTCACATTTTGCTGGAAACCTTCAAAATGACTTTGTACCTTCCTTGTAGCTCACCACATACAGCATAGCTGTTCCAACGTTAGGTAGGCTTTGACTCGAGTAAAATACAACTTACATCTGCAGATATACTTTTAATTTACCACTTTGGACTATTTGCTTGTTCCTCGTAGTGTAATTTTTGTGGTTCATAGGAAGTAGCTAGAGCTGGGCTGGGGGTGCAGATGCTTCTCCCCTTCCCAAGCCTTTGCAGTACAGCTTCCAAGTGATCTGGCACCACATGGCTGCTGCACACATACCACAAATCCCCCTGGGCTCACACTGCATGCCTGCCACCAGACGGATGATGTCACCTCCTGCCTCTCCATCTGCAAGCCCTTGTCCTGACAGTAAGGATGCTGGCTGATGCTCTGGTCCCTGCTGGAGTTTTTTCCACCTCTCCATGACAGCCAAAGAAACCTCCGTATACAGCTTGTTGTAGGTAGAAGGTCTCCTGGGAGGGAAAACATAGAGTTGGCCCTTAAAATATTACTGGTTCGGCTGATGAGTTCGCTTTCCTGGTTTCTGCTGAAGCTTTCCCTTTGGTACAGATGGAATAAGCTTGTAATAACGGCTGCAAGCTATTGGAGTGAAGCAAATGTACAGTGAAATATTAATTGATTAACCTTCTTTTTCTTTGTTTTTCCAAGCTGATGTACCACGGCTGGTTGCAAAATAAGGCCAATCTTGCCTGTATTCACAGAGTATGGTGCACTCACTCTATGTTATAATGTATGTACCATACACAGACATGTTTTATGTACATATGTACGTGCATGTATCTAATCACTTACCTTATACACCGCCGTACAATTGTAAAAGTCCCTTTGTCTACCTGTACTGGGTTAACTACTGGTTGCCATACAGAAAAATCAGGAATGCATACTTGGCTCCCTGTTTCTGTGTAACTACACCTGCAACAGAGGCCACACCACTGTCAATGCATTGCTAACCTGAAATAAAACAAAAAACAGCTTTGAATCCTCCCAGCTCAAGTCCCACACAGTTGGGATGGGAGAAGGCAGCCTTAGCACACCCTCAGCTTCACCGCCCACGTGCAAGGGAGGACTGCGTTGGCACATGGCAAGAGTACCAATGCCTGGCATGGTCACCGCCAGCAACTGTTTCCTACCGTGTTTCACTGCTCTGAGTGTCACGAATGAGTGAAAAGCATGGCATGGGGAGAGGGCCCGAGATAAGTACCACAAAGATATCTTTAGACCTTTTACGTTACAAGGTTTCAAAGCAGTTTAAGGACCTACATACTTGTTGAAACAGCCTGTCCAAAGGCTGTTTTCTCTTTGCTTTAATAAGTTGAGAGGTTAAAATAAACCAGAATTTTTAAGCAGGTATTTTTCAACTGTTTAAATTGGCTGAATTTAAATTCAAGCTCTATTTTTCTGATTCCCTAAAGAAAAGCTGGTATCTCAAAAGCTCAGGGCTTCGGTTCAAGTGATTCACTCTGCTGCAGATATCATCTGAATCAAAACAAAGCATGGATCCAAAAACCACACTCACTAAGGAAGAACTAAGCCACTAAAACCACTTGTTAATTGGCCTTTATGAATAATCATGACATATTTCCCCAATTGCTCTCTTTTAGCTTTGTTTTAGCAGATATAATCCCCTGCATAAAAGAACCCCCACCAGTTTGGAGAACATTATCCTCAAACACAAACAGCCTCTGGAAGCAAGATGGGCCTGACTGTCCAAAGTATATGGACTGGTCATTAAAATGTGATGCTGGGGATCCTTCTCCTCACCGGAGGACGGCTGTGTGCCTTTTTGGCACAGGATATACACATGTTTTCAGAGGCATTCCCAGGGAAAAGCAGTGCTTTGCTTCTCTTTTTGTGAGTCCTGCAGGCTGTTCCCCCAAAAAGGAGCCGATATAAACTAAAGAAATAGTTTGGTGCAGCTACACCTGATGGAAATGATTTTCACTGCTACCACTGTCCTCAATATTTCTAATGATCCAGAATCCCAACTAGCCTCATGCAGGAGTCATCACTGCACACCTTGCCTATTCCAGGAAATCACAAGCGGTTTCCTTCCCTTTCCATGAAACGTAGCTTCAGACCCTCCATTGCGTCCTTTCTCACGCACTTTACCCTGAGCTGTAGTCATGTCTGTCCTGCCTTGACAGGAAGTTTTGCCTGCAGGTCTAGCCCTCACAATTGCAACATCCATTCTCACAATCTGATCACCATATTTCAGATCTCTCTAATCTCCTACAGGCTAAGATAAAGCAACAGGGCTGTAGCGTAGCTTTGTGAAATAGAAAAGTCCATCAATGCAGCTCTGAGTGCTACATCACTGGACACGTACACGTGTAGGAGACCATTCTGCTGCATCAATGCATTGTTTGAGGAACTCAGTCCATTCAAATCTGTGTTTTGATCCTATGTTTTCTCACCATACCAACCCTTGAAATGCAAATTCAGAAATAATGCGCTGGGTCAGCCAAAACTCATTAGGTGTCTTTACAAACAACTACACTGGGATACTGCCTAGTTGGCGTGAGTGCATGTGTGAATGCATATATGTTTGTGACAAGTGAAAGGTTGAGATTTTCAAGGATTCAATGGCCAGGATGAGAGGCTTTTCTTTTAATGCAAGCAGAGATTCCCATGTAGCTATGCGACACCAGTAACTGAGCCTTTAGGAAAAGTACCACCAGCAAAAATACTCATGATTAAATAGAGTGGCTGTTCCCCTTTTGCGACATTCAGCTAGTGGCTGTCCCTGGCAGTGGCAATCACTCGGCCTAGCTTTGTCCTTCCAAAAGGTAATCATCAGAGTCTTAGCTACGAACATCAAAGACAAACCTGCCTGAGGGCAATCTGTTCCCATCCTAAAACAAGTGATGTATCTTGCCTCGTGGATGTGCCTTTTCTCTTTTTTGGCTGTTGAGGAAGCCTGTGTGAGTGGCTGACGCTCAGCTGTTCAGCTGGTAGATGACCATTATGGGATTAAGTGAGTCTTCCCTCCCGCCTCAAATACACAGGGCTCTCCTCTGTGAAACGCAAAAGGGGATCACCCTAGCAATCACGCACTCCGTATGACATCATGCAGTCAGGAACAGGAACAGTTAGAAACTGAGCATGGTTAAAATTTAGGAAGAGGTTAAGTAGTTGTACTACACCCAGTCTTGATAACCAGTTTTCCTTTTGCAAGGAAGAATCATAAATAAGGCAGAGGAAATACAAAGAGCACGCAATTCCCATCATTACAAGCCTCGAGTTTTAAAAAATATCTGAGCTATTGGAATTTTAAAGAGAGAAAACAGGTGCAGGTTACTTTAGTTTGTAGATTTTGCAGCAGTATATTTTCCAAGCAGTATGGATTTCTGCCAAGTCTCCTTGCTGACCCTCCAAAAGTCAACCACCTACTAGACAGGGTGATTTCTCAAAAGTTGGACAAATATTGAAAATTTGCTTCCTTGAGGTGCTGCTTCACTGATCTCTAAAGTGTCTGCAGAGGAAATAACAGATAAAACCATACTGCCTTGTCTTTGTCATCACTTTGAGTCCTCCACATTCTTCAAGAACAACAGTTCCTAACCATTATTTTTAAACAGTGTGACTGATGCTGTTCCCTCTCTACCCCACCCTCACCATCCCTTGCCTTCCAGCCACTTTTCCCTCAGGTAACACCAGCAGACCTGGAACAAGAAGGCGCAAGGACCAAAAGTCTCCACACGTCATCATTTCCACCATGTGCTGGTGCCATGCCTCTCTCAGTGAGACCACAGAGCCCATCGATGTATGGTCCCGGCACTGCATACGGCAGTAGCTCCTGACTGGGATTGCTGGGAAGGAACTGCCACAGTGGACAGTTTTCACCTTGGTTACTCTTCTTGAGCTATTAAAGCATAAACATAAGCATTGGAGAAAGGTAGCTTTAAAACTCATCTGGTCTGTCTCTCCATCTCAGTGCAGAGTCAGCTTTTTGTCCTGTATTGCACGTTTGGGGAAGTGGTTATTGCCCCATTTATCCCTTTTGTTGTCACACCTTGCCATAGATTTTCAAGGGTTTGTTTGTTTTTTTTTTAACTGAACAACCTGTCAGTTTCAATCCTTCCTCTAAGGCCATGTTTTTTCTGGACTTGGGTTTTATTTTTCAGCCTGGGCTCTCCTGTAACCTTTCCAACAGAGCCACAGCTGAACTACAGCTCCCAAAATCCAGCTGGGGCTCTAACACCTTTCAGCAGAAGGGAAAAGCCGCAAGTCTCCTTTAGGCCATCCTCTTCTTCCTCCAGCCTGATGTGGAGCATTTCTCAAAAACAGCACGAGGTCACTCGGCCAGCTTGGATTCAATCAAATTTTTCAAATGCTACATAGACACTTCTTTGTTTGCACAGTCTGGATTTTGGTGTGCATCTGCCTGCTGTGGCGCATCCCTCTTTTCCCCTTCTGCCTTCCAGGTCCTCTGTTATAGCTACAGATGATCATTTCCAGGTGGTGGCAATTCCTCCACTGTTTTCAGCCTGACTGTGTCATCCACCTCCTCCTCTTGATCAGGAATGCACAGAAAATACTTGTGGTTGTGTATGCACTTGACCACATAGGTGTCGGCTCAGGTTAAATAATTTAACAGCTTCCAAGTTACTTGTTTTATATCGATGTTCTGTCACGTTGCTCTAAGAGCAGCTTTTGACCTGGTCTGCTTTCTTCATTCGTTGCTTGCATTCTCTCACCAATGGGCTGTGATCCCTTTGAGACTCGAGAGCAGTGACAGGTTCCAAAATGGGGAGAAGGTTTAGGACTACAGCACTTGGAAGAGACTACAGCTTTCTAGGCAGACAATCTACGTTTCTTAACATAGCCCTCAACTGTTCCGCACGCTCAAGCCTAAAAGCAGCTGTGTTGACTTTTTTCTTTATTTGCCTTTCTAGCAAACTGAAAGTAACCTTTTGCTTTTGTTGGCACAGGCAATCTCTTTATGGGCAGTTTCAGCTTAGTCATGCAGTGCCAAAAGAGGAAGGCCTGCTATTAAACCCAAAGCAAATGAAACCTGGTACTGGTGCTGTGTTGTAGGAGTCTGAGATGCTTTAACCAGTATTTCAGAGGCTGCACCTCACAGAATCCAGCCAGCTTCGCAGAATAATGGGGAGTAGGTCCATGCCAGCAGAGTTTGCCGCATCTGCAGACTACGGCGACCTGAGGGCTACAGCAGCAGCTGCTCTGGGTGAGGGTTAAAAGTGATGGGGCAAATTCTTCAATGGGAGCCTGATCCACCAGCCACCCTTTGGAGGCTCACAAGAACATGCATGGGCTCGAGGGAGTGGGGAAAGCACACCCACTTAAGCTATTTTAGGCTAGCACACAGGGAAATCTCTGTAATTCTGTAGTAATGGGAAGAGGAATTGCCTCTTCTAGAAAATGGGTGGGGTGGGGGGGTGGTGTTTGCATGGCACAGTTATTGAAGCACTCTGTGACTTTGGGTTTCCAGACCAAGAAGCCTGGAAATGAGTGCTTATCTCTTACCATCTCCGTGATACAGTGGCAGCACCATCAAAATAGCTGTCTCTTCCCCTTACCTCTCCCACTGCTCTTGTTAATGTTTTGGGTGACCTGATTACACACTAGAGTTAAAAGAAGGTCACTTTGGTACAATCAGACCATGGGAAGCATAACCCGGTACTATGAAAAAGGTAGATTATTAGTGCTGTGGTTAAAAAGCCCATGGCTTACTGCATTAGGTAGTCCACCATTTCACTTCTCTAAATTCACTGTTGTGGCAGGTGTGAAGAGAAAATCACTGTGAATAAGGTGATGGAAGTGCAGCTCTGCTCACTCCACCCTCGCCTTGCGCCACTCCAGTGAGAGCACTCATCCTTGCTCTTTAGTCCTCTGCTGGCAAAAATGTGTTTTGCTTTCTTTGAGGTCATCAGAACACCTTTAGCAATCTGGCTGGTAAGAGATCATCTCAGTGGCTGGTGTTGTCTCCAGACATCCAGCTACAGAAACATGCAGACCTCAAGTACTTTTAAATGTCATCAGTTCTTCTTTGAGGGAACTTCAGCACCTAGAGATACTCAGACTCCAATGAAACATGACTGTCGCCTACACAAACTGCTTTTAAAACCCTTGTACGGGCAAAGCTACTCTTTTACTGGGTTCCTTTTCAGATCTGTAGGAGCACCATGTTTAGTATACATTAGTATGCTAAAATACATGCTTACAACTACATGCATGTACTTTCCCTTTATTAAAAATAAAATTCAGCTGCAGATTGACCCGTTTGCTAAAGTTACCTAAAAATCCAGAAAATAGCTCCCTTTCTCTTGTTTTTCTTGGTGTAGATCATTCAGACCTCATCAAACCAGAATGCATACAAGGTCCTGGAAGAAACTGTACATCTTGAGATCAGGAAAGATTTCAGCAAAAGGTTCCCAGGTCTTCAGACTGGTACAAACAACTTCCTAGGGCAATGCTTTCTGAGACTGCAGTTTTGATGCTTCCCTTTTGGCCTTTAGGCTTAACATTTTCCTGGTGCTGTGAGATTTGAGTGAAGTGCAAGCCTTGTGCTGGGCTGAATCTCTCTTGCTGTGTCACTTCCAGGGAAGGCAGCTAGGCAGGGGACACACACTTTTCAAATGAAGAAATTTATACAGAGCCGCAACTCCAAAATGCTGGGATGCTTTGGAATGAAATGACAGGTCTCACTCCTCCTCTCCAGTAAGGCGAAAATCAGCTTGAGCTGAGCTGGTGATGGCAAACAACAGGGATAGGCCTCAAAGTAAGATGCAGGTTTCTATCACCCACCAAAGGGGCCCAAAAGCCCTGCTGGAGCACGGCCAAGGAAGTTAAAGGTGTTGGAGCACCACAGTGCCGTGCTAAAGGCAAGGGAATGCCTAGTCCACCTTTTGGTAAACTCTACTACCAATTAGAGCTGCTTCATGCTGATGCCACACCGCCACGCACCCCCCAAACCTCACAACCAGCTCAACATGGAAAACATGCAACTGAACATGCAAGCCCACCTCCTCCCATTTCCCAGTCTCTGCTCTTTTTTTAAAGCCTCATGAGCTCCAAGCACTTTCTCTTTGCTGCTCACGTAGGGATGGATTTCAGCCTGGCAGAGTACTAGGTACTTGATACCTGCTAGGTATCAAGGAGGTTATTTTGCTGAGGTTTCCCAGCCTGGGACTGCAATCTAGATTTGGAATAGGTTCAGGCATGGAGCAGTCCCTCAACAAGTGCACATGGTAAAGAGGTTTTTTTTTGGACTGTTGGTTTATAAAGGAGTAATGTCCTGTACCTTTTGGCATGGGGCTTTTCTCCTCTGCTACTTGTTTTGCTTTAGCATCTTTCACATCCTGGCTCTGCGACACACACCAACTTATTAATTCACCTGCAGAGCCTGTCAGAAGTTCATGCTGTCTCCAAGGAAACATTAAGTTGATGCAAAAATAATTACCTTTTTTTTGTTAACTGTGATGCTTATTTTGTATTAAACTTTTATTTAACTGTGCTCATGTGGTGTACCAATTTAAAGCATGGAATTCAATCTACTTACTTATGGTAATTGTTTAATTTTCACTGTTCATTCTTTTTTATATTACACTGTCAAATGAAAGGGGAAAAAAACAAATTCGAGTTATTTTGTTGTACGACTACAAAAGAGGACACACAGCAGCAGAAACTGCTAGCAACATCAACGGAGCATTTGGCCAGGGGACCGTCAACAGATGTACATCTCAACATTGGTTTCAAAAATTGCATAATGGAAATGAGAGCACTGAAGATGAGGAGGGTCCTTCTGTGATAGACAACAACCAACTGAGGTTGAAAATGGCCATGACAAAGTCTGCTCTGGACTTCTTTTGCACAACAAAACCAATCCATTTTTTGATCACCTGGTGAGATGTGAGGGAAAATGGATTCTATATGACAACCAACAGCTTTCCACACAGTGACTGCACTGAAGTGAAGCACCAAAACGCTTCCCCAGAATGAAGCTGCACCAAAAGAAGGTGGTTATGGTCCCTGTTTGGTGGTTGGCAAGTGGAGTACCAATTCTTGAATCCTGGCAAAACCATCAGAGCAGAGAAGTATTGCCAGGAAAGCAACAAAATGCACCAAGAACTGCAACATTTACATCCAACACTGGCTGATCACAAAGGCCAAATTATTCTTCACAGCAGCACCCAATCATATGTCTCACAAATGACTGCAGAAGTCGTGCAAACTGGGCTACCAAGCCTACCTCACCTGGTTTACTCACCAGACCTCTCTCCCACTGATCACCACATTTTCAAGCATCTTGACAACTTCCTGCAACAGAAGGTTTTCCACAACTAAGCAGTAGCTCCAAACGCCTTCAAAGAATGCCTTCATCAGTTCTAAGGCTCTAGAATTCTATGCTACCAGAATAGAGATACTTTTTTCTTGTTGGCAAAAAATTCATAGATTCTAATGGTTCTTATTTCAATTAATAAATTTTATTCTAAGCTGAGATCTACTGCTTTGAAGTTGATGGCAATTATTTTTGCACCAAACTAATACTTGTAGTTCATTTAGCTGGCTGGGGGGGGATGGGAACCACCTTCTCCTCCATCTCCTTCACTGTGACTGGCACAGTTATGACATATCCTTTCATACATTAACCATACAGCACTACTAATGCTGTAACCAGTTTCATTTCACACTCAGTAGTACATTTAAAACCGTTTCTGCTTTGGTGCTCTGGTGTACTGTCATTGCAAATGCCAAAAGCAGTCTCATGGTCCAGAATCATTTGCTGCTTCTTTTATTGCCCATTACTATTCAGTGTATATGATTAACTGGTGAGCTGGTATAAGGGGAAAAAAGGTAGCGTAGAAGACAACTTAACAGGGCTACATTAGTATCCACGCACTTTTATTTAACACAGCTGTAAGGCTGGTAAGGTGGCACATGTACGAGGCAAATCTTGCACCCTGCTTCACACAAAATGACTCTAGTGTACATCCATCCCTACTCACCCTCACAACTAGGCTGGGGATCCCTTCCCCACCTCTTGCAGGCAGTCAGGTAGGAGAGGATGAGCTGCATGTCCCCCTGTCCCCCACAGCCTAAGAGAGGACCAGCCATGCTGCCACTGTGGATGCAGTGGAGGAGACACCAGGGGGGTTTACCAGGAGGAAGGCGGCAGCAGCGGCCCAGCGCCCCTGCCCAGTATTCTGCTGCAATGAAGTTATCCAGTGGCTGCAGTAGCAGGCAAAAAGGCAGGTAACAGTACTGTAGAGAAAAAGTAATTGCCCTTCTCCTCAACCTTTTTTACCGAAATTTCTGACCATCGTTACGTTAAACAGCAATACCACGGTACTGTTGAGCTTTCCCAGTCTATCAAAAAAAAAGCCCTTATTTTCTCCTGCCTGCATACCAGCTAAGGGAGGAGGAAGCACGAAGGACATTTTAAGTTCCTACAGTTGTACCTCCTTAACTGTTTCCATGCCAGCCAAAACTTCCTAGAATATAAACTGCCTCACTGTCAAAGCCTGATGTACTTAAAGCAACTTTTCCTTTTCTAGCTGTAACTCTAGCTACAGACGGATTGTGTTTCAGAAAACCTCGCTATTTCATAACTGCAGTGCAGGGTACAGTGGCATCTGTTTCCATACCACTGTAACTGATACAAATTGATCCTTAAATTCTGTGTTCCTTGAATCAAAGCTTCAAAATTTTACCCAGCCTGATGCCTCAGTGCCTTCAGAGGTCTGTGCACCACAAAGCACCTTTACTTTCAATTCACGTTTAACATGATGAATCCTGTCTTTTCC
Source organism: Cuculus canorus (assembly GCF_017976375.1). Taxonomy (NCBI): domain Eukaryota; kingdom Metazoa; phylum Chordata; class Aves; order Cuculiformes; family Cuculidae; genus Cuculus; species Cuculus canorus. The sequence goes on along the minus strand of NC_071401.1, from coordinate 115,208,549 downwards.
ACAGAGCTCAGCTAGTAAGAGATGTCTAAATCGCCTTTTGCTTCAGTGAAACTCTATCTTGACTGGTTATGCTCAAACTTAGACGAAATTGTAATGAATAGACCTCAAAGATCTCTATTCTCCTCAGAGTTGTCTTTGAACTTTTCATTGTTTGTGCTTGGATGAACATTCATATCAACAGCAGAGTGAATTTCTACTTTTTTTTTTGCATATTCCTAGTTTATTAAAGAATACTGCCTTATTACACAGGAAAACAAACAAAAACCAAAACCCCAACACTCAAAATACAATCAAATGCTCTTGCTCTGAGAGCAATTCCTGCTGCATGTGTGGTAGAAAAAAAGAAAAGTTAAGCAAATGTAACCAAATAACACTACCATCAAGTTGGCCCTGAGGTAGAAATTCTGAGAAATGTTGCCATCCTTCATTTTTCCACAGGTTTCATAACCACTCCCAAGTTTAACCCATACCTACCTATTGTGTATTCTTAAAAGAAATGTGAAATAAAACCCTACTAACTAGTTTAAGCAATCAGTTTCAAAATCTTTCATTATCTGAAAGTACAAAAATTGTGCACAACAAGTAAAACTCAGTACTTCAAACAGTTTCTAATTCAAGTTGATGGCATGCCAGACAATACTCTGCACCAGTTAGTTACTATGCCCAAGGGACATCACTGAGGTGTGGGGGTAGCAGGCAGACTTCAGGTGACAACTGCATGTCCCCAGGTACCTCTACCTGGTCCGCTGGTTGGTCACATACAGAACCCAGAACTCCTGAAGGGTCCAAAAGTACCACTATTAAAGTCAAGTTCGAGAAATTGTTCACACTCTTCCAGCAAATCCGCAATTCCTAAGCTGTTTGAAATACTTCTCCCACCAAATGTGTATTCATGATAGTCTCTCTCCCCCTTCATTGCACTCACTCTCCAGCCCAGTAACTTCAAAAGCTTCTTCTGTAGTCTTTAAAAACAAGCAAGCAGGCAGAACAGAAGGAAACCAAAACTTGTTTCAACACTGCAGTTCTCCTCCCCCAAAACAGATGATCCATGTCTTCATGTTATTTATATTTGCATACTAAATTTTCTTTCCAATTCATCAATCCACTGAAATATAGCCTGGTTCTACCCTATTCTTGTACTTTGTAACTGCTCCTTCCCCATATATCGTAGCCCAGCTGCAAGGGGTGGCCTGGGAAAGCCAGCCCTCAGTGATCACATGCAGGCCACTGCAAGCGCCTTGTGTGGAGTTTGGAGCACATCTACCAGGTCATGATGTACCCGCATCAGATCTCAGAAGCACGCACAGTAGGCAAAAAAAAAAAACACTAACACTTAGCAAGAGAAACAGTCCTCTTGCCAAAATGAAAGTTTTGAAGCAAGATGTGTTTGAAACCAAGATTGTGCCAGTCATATCTATGACAAAGGTAAAGAGCACTAAGCACAAAAGAGTTATTTACTGGAGAAAAAAAAACCAAACCAAAACAAAAAAAAACCATAATAAAAATAATCCTGTTAAATGGGAGGAATTGGAGGATGTCCACTTTTGCTATTAGCCAGGTAACTACAGCAGTAAATGTTCAATTATGGTGCTCTGCTAAAGCACTGGAGCCCTTTCAGAAGGACTCTGGACTGGATGGTTAGGTTTGGTTGATTTTCCTGGTTTACCTGACTGGAACAGTCTGAATTATAAGTATTATATGACTGTATTAAGATATTCTCTAACCACTTACATTTAATAACCACTGCATTTCTCAGCCCAAGGTTCAAGCATGCAGTTTTCCTGAGCTTTAGGACCAGGAGCACTCTGAGCTTACAGTTTACCCTCAGAAGTTCACATAGTGGTTGCAGGTAGGTCCCTGCACAGCAAAATTCTAAAGCTTTTAAATTTCATTGCTCAAACTGCGGCTCACGGCTCCCTTAGAGAGGAAAGTGTGCCGTAGGGAAAATCCCAAGACTGCGGAAGAGACCTTGAAATAACGGACCTGGTTCAAATCATCCTGAACAATCAGGGAACTGCTAATAACTTTAAGCGTCCCTATAAGCTCAGCTACACAGAAGGGGATGTGCACATGGAAGCACTTCCATCCAGACAGGATTTGCAGCCTTCTCTCATTTCTCCACTCTGAAACAAACATCAAACACAACTTCAGAAAATCGGGAACTTAGGCAGCTCTGCTTTAGCAGTAACACAAGAAATCCTCTCCTCACAGATACATCATTTCAGCACTGCAAAGACTGACTAGAAGCATGCACTGCTCCACCATGTTTTTAGTTACACTAAAAGTGTAACTTGTTCTTCCTCAGCATATATTTCCTCCCACAGCATATTTGGGTGACATTTAATGGCTGAAGTTGGTCAGCCCGATTCAAGTTGTTAGAGAGCAACCCACATACTCTTCCCAACTGGATGACCTTTTTAAGGAGAAAACACCAAAACCTCACAACCAAAACCATATGCAACAGCCCGAGCAGCACTGAGAACATTCTTGTATATCTATTAAGTAACCTGGGGGAAGCAGAGGTGTACAGGTAGGGAGAAGAGCAGCCATGACTATGAATTATGGAAGCAGTTATAAAAGTTTAATGTGATAGCAACAAGAAAATCTCTCTCAAGAACAACTTAAAATGACTTTATTTTATAAGTATATTAGCACAATATTTACAAAGTTGTTTCATGTTTCATAAATAAAAACATTTTCTTGGGTAGAGACTATAGATCTAGATATTTAAAATGTCTATATATTTATATATACACACATACATACACACAAACGGAAGCACACAGTTATGAACAACTTTGGTTTTAAATTACTGATGGGAATAAATATCAACGATTGGGTGTATCAATGTCTTTTTAAACTCTCACTTTTAAATTTTTACTCACAAGAAATCCAGAGCACTGCCCTTTACACAACAGGATAGTTGGTTTCTCATATTTCTGGGGCAATTGATTCTGCAGCCTATACATGGCCGCTGAGCTCCTCGGGTTTCAGCAACACCGAGTAACAGCTTGGCCTCATCCCAGTGACACAAACTGGTTCTACTGCAGTTTGCTTTATAAATCTAACACAAAGCTATTACACATATTGTTTTTTATAAGGCAGAATACCTCAACAGAGTTCCAGTTGGTTTGTTTTTTATTCCTTAACTGCTCAACTGTCAACTTGCCAGAGGGAATCACTAGTTGTAAACAGGGAGCTCTGCGGAGTACCTAATCAGGTAAATTCTTACACTGAACTGTTGATGGAGAGTAGTCTCTCACCTTTAGGTACTGACGGCTGTGATTATGGAAAAACTTGTACCAGAAGATTTATATATAGGAGTTTAATTATACGAACACCTCCATTGACAAACTTTAAGCTATGAAAGTAAATGTAAACTGTATGTGCTTCTTAAATGTTATCACACAAATAACCCTCTTCACTGTGGCTGGTTCTACTGATTTTAGTGAGGGCTCTAAGCAGTTCAGTCCTGCAGCCCTAGCAAGAGGATTGTTTATGACAGTAAGTATTGTAAAAGCAGATCCCTCAACACTATTTTGTTGAATTCTTGAAGAAAGGTGTCTGCATTGAGACTTGCACCCCAACATGCAGAGACCTGAGTCTCTGCAACATGTACCCACAACATGGATATGAACTTTAGTTTGTGAAATCCAACTCTGAGACACACCAGATTACTCACAATCTTGAAAAATACGGATTTTATTACACTGCTCTTTAGAAACAGCTTTCCCAACAAAGTTTTAAATTGTTAGAAAGAAAAAACCATGTGTGCCTTTGAAATAAATTACCTTAGTACCAACAGGAAGCAGTGTCAACATTTCTACAAAGTACACATGAAGTCCAAGAGAAGATAACTACATTGGAACAACTCTCAAAACAGTTGTAAAACCTCATGGAATGTGCAAGTCCTAGAAAACTGATTTTTAACTGTAACACTTATATATACACAAACTGAGACTCATCACTTCTCATCAGCTCCTCCTCCTTACTATTTTATGTATTTGTGACATAACGGCAGCATCACAAACTTGGGTCAGAAATTAAATATCTCCTTTGTCCATTCAAGAAAAGATTTTAAAACTGTCAAAAATACACTAAACAGGACAACTCCTATTTTTGTGAAGCATTTGTGAGTTTTACAAATTCACTGAGTTAAAAAAAAATCTGAAATTGCTTCCAATACCACATACTGCACAACATAAACACAGCGAAGAATCACGTTCAGCATGAAAATTACAAGTTGCTGCGCTCCATAATTCCAGTGCTGAATTAGGCTCCAACAGCTGAGCAGTTTCTCATCGAGGAATACAGAAGAGACATGGAGAGCTCTCTCACTGGACTAAAATATCGGCCACCAGAGCATATATGACTACTGCCCATAGAAAGGAATGCTACTGTTCCATGGAATTAGGAGAACTCAGTTAATAACTTAAGGAGAGCTGGGAGTAAACTTTGTACTTACGCAACTGTGTGTATAAGCATTTTATTTATTTTTTTTAATAAAGTTTTGATGAATGTCAGAAAAGATGTATCGTACAATCTCTACTTCCTGCATGTATCACAGACATAAGACCATACTTTGCCCATGCACACAAATAAAGAAAACAATAGCCTAGATGGTATTGCAATCTTTGGGGTAAGCAGGCCCATTATCAAAGCAGAGACTAATGATAGTTTTTGAAAATAATACCACTAAGGATTGCTACAGGGAGATTCCTGTAGTGGGCAAACAGTGCTTTTTATATTCTCACCCTCAACCAGACCATATATACCATAACAAAAGAAAATAAAGATCACACGTGGGCAAACACACATGTTCCTCGCTGCAGCTGGTGTGACTATAAAATTACATCATTTATATCAAAAGCACTTTTGCCACACATGCAAAACAACTATTTCCTGAATTTCTTCTCTTTGAGTAGTGCATCTTCAAGGCCACGGTGTATCAACAACGGTGTACTTTTCATGTATCACATAGCTCGTCAGTTCTGGGAATTAAAAAAGAAGAAGATTGTTTGGGAAGAGCAGCAACACTTTCTGCTGCCTACTCAATTTACAGCTTATAAAAATGACTTTTCATTTCAAAGTCTGAAAGCATGCTTAGCACTCAGATAATGGAAAAGAGCAATACTCACAGCAAGAGCTGTTTCAGCTTCTCCATAACAGAAAAGCAGACATTGCCTTAGAGCTCCAACTTATTAACTGGAATAAGCCGTAGTGGCTCCCAGCCTCAGCTGTCTGGCCTGTCCTGTCTTTACTCCTAATGCTGGCACACCTTCACACGCCATTTTTTTAAGATAGCATGCTTCAGCATCTGACTCGCTCCTTCAGTGTGTATTTAGGCACAGAGCAAACAGAAAGAGCTCAAAAGGTTCCTGCCTCCTGCTTTGCATGTCAGAACCCTTGCCTTCGATCTGTATCACCTGTTATTTTTAGGAATCATCTTTAAAGGCAGAAAAAGCAGACTAACTCTACCATAAAATTCAAAATGGAATGGATAATCAGCAATTTCAGTGTTTCTGGAAGCTCTACCTCAGCACTAACAGAGGAGGCTGGTTTTTTATAAGCCTAAATGAGACCCAAGAAGAAACAGTGAACTTATGTAAAATTGAATCTCCAAGCAAAAATCTGCCTTGTTCTTCAGCAGTATGTAGTAACCTTACTGATCCCATCCTTATCTCCCTTCTGGTCACTTTTGAATGCAACAGAATGACAAATATCTATTTCTTGATCATCAACAGATGCCCTGAGGAACAAGAGTCACTTCTGAAGCATAGCCTACATTCCATCCCTCCTATTTCAGATTATACTAAGTAGCATACATTTTAACAATGCATTTAGAAGGCACCAACACAGTTGTCCTTCATACTGCAAAAGTGCTTGTATTTCTATTGGTTTAGAAAATAATCCTATGGTGTATTTGGATGAATCACACAGTAGTCGTAAGTAACCTAGCAGTACATTGTATTTGTAAGGAAGCCCTTTTTTTAAATCAGCCGATATACTTTTTTCCTGATCAGGACTAACTAGAACTTCATTTATTACCACATTGTCGATTCATACCTCCTAGAAGTGGCATGATATGAAAATATTTCAAGTAAATTAACAGATTTAGAGTCATTTTATTCTTTGTCCTGACCAGTAAAATCTTGCTAATTTGATGTATGAGTACTAGGCTTGAAGGTTGAGTGACACCTCATGACAAGCTTCCTCAAGTTCTAGGAAGAAACAGAAGTACCAAGAGCATCAACAAGTGCTCTTCTATCCTACCTCCATGTAAAGGAAGTACAGCTTCTGAACAGAAAAGAATCAATAGAAGACTGGTTCCCTTTTCATCTCTGAGCATCTAATCTAAATTTAAGCTCTTCAATGAGAGCTTAAAATTTAAGCCAGGCAAACTGTTACTCTTCTGATGGATATGAACTACAGGAACCAAGAATCTTCACAAACACGACTACCTGCTTTAGGTACCAGTTTAGGAATTTGACGCCAAGTTACCACTGTCCTTTTCACTTCATGGCTTATTATAAACTAGGAGGAATCTATTTACATGGAGTCGGCGTTACAGTCTTGTAGGCTATTACAAAAATCAAAAAACACTAATCCCAACACTGAAGACACATAAAATCAGAAGAAATCTTAAGTTAGGCCAAGATACTGCAACACGCATCTATGTTTGCCATATATGGTAGATCTTTAAACATCAAGCATAACCAACGGGCAGAAGCCACAGTGCCCTTTAGATCTCAAAGTTTAAAATTCAGGTTTGCCAAAAATAAGTTTAAATTATTCAAGCAGTTCTCAATTTTATTGTGTGAAACTGTTTCAGTTGTGTTCATTTTTAAAGACTACCATCTGACTCAGAAAAATAATAAATTGAGTGAAATCCGATTGGCATACAAACAACTTATCAAAACCAAGACAATTTAACATCTAAAGGAGGGCAGGGAAGGAAAGTCTACTTTTAACCCACTTTTCCGTGAACTTCCATGGGAGATCACTAATTAAACACATAGAGGAGGCTTAGTTGTATCGACAACAAGAAGAAACCTCTAAAAACAAAGACAACAAGCCACTGCCAAGGCAACACTCCATGCACCTTAAATACTATATAAGCATAAACAAAGCACACAAACTATTTGACTTTCCACATTTTATCCGGAGCACACTACGTAGTAGTTCTCCTTCACTGACTTATCCTCTTCACTGTTTAGAAATACACATTCTACCCCCATGTATGATAGAGAAAATATATTCATCTTTTCAATGAAACTTTATTTGAATAAGAACAGCACCTACAATTAAACCTGTCCTCCAGGTTTGATCAGACTAGCACTGAGTAACTCTAAACACCAAAATCCCCAAATATATGTTTATTGAAATAAATATTTGGAGATATATTTGGACTTACCATCATTCTAACATCACTCCTTTTGCATCTTTAAAAGCCAAACAAATGGATTAGTAATGTGCCAAAGAGCAAGAAATGCTTCATAATTACTATTCAGATTAATTCTAAAATTTAGGTTAAAACTTGCTACTACTCCAGCATGCCAATTAGTAACCAGAACAGCAAAACAAAGAAAAGAAAACAGAAAAAAATCAGTCTCATCCCATTCTCACTGAAAATTTCCCCCATCTTAAGCACTATGAAAGTATCCCAACAGCACAGCAGAGTTTCCCCAACCCAAAGAAATAGCAAAAGATCAGAGTGACAAGGACAGATTTTGCTACAATCGTAAGTATTCCACCAAGATAAATGGTCATGAAGAAGAATTAACAATAACTTTCAAGACCTGTCCCCTCTTTTTCTCTTTTTCTTTCTGCAAAGCAAGAAATATAAGGATATAATACCCTGGGATATTAGATTTGTCCTAGAACAGTGAAATAATGCCACTGGCTAGCAAGCACAGTAGCATAGAAAGGGGGTTTGAAGCTGCAGGCATAATTTCACCAGGAGATCAAACTCTTACTGACTCAGAGCCACATAAAGTGACATACCGATCTGCCATTTCAGTGCTGTTGCGTCAAGAACTACAATTATTTTTCACCTTTTTCCATAATTAATCTCTTAATTAGAAGATAAGCCTTGAATATCACCTACCATTTAGTGGTTCTTCTACAGCTTTCTGCAAAACATTTAAAAATATATATATGTATAAAAAGTCTTCATGTTTACTTTTGGCTCGCCACAGTTAAATTACTCTAATTGACATATACAGTAAGTAGTGATTCTACAAAAATGAAGAAAGCTGAACGTTAATAAAATTATTGAAGAGTACTGAAAAAAAATACATGAATCCATCAATAACTGCATTGCCCAAATTATTCTTCCCTGCTGTAAATTTTTCCTCAGACAAAATACCTCTAGGTGGCAGCAAAAGGCATGCAGATACTACTTTCAAGCTCTAAAATCTGATTATTTCTGTGAATTAATCAATGGTTAGTAATAAAGAAGCATGACATGAAAAAAAAAAAATAGTTGCCAAGCAATCAAGTGTAATCTCCCCCAAAAGGAAATACACCACAGTTGTGCATTTAGTCTGGTAGACAATCATCAGAAACAACACACACAATCTACAAAAATGTTTAAAAAAAAATTATCAGTAATTGGTTAAGATGGCAGATTTCAAAATATGCGCCTTTTTTCACTCAGACTCAAGAAAATATCAAGCGTCACTTTGCAAGTGTGGCCCAGTGTCAAAATTAAGCACTTCACCGATATCAAGTTTTCCACAGTCTTTAGATTACACAGAATTGAAGTGTATCTTCAAAATTACATCAAGCTTATTTATTGCCTCAAAATACACTAATATAAGCTGAAGAGCCCTTGATGGAAATGAGCAACATTTTAACACACTTTAATTTCCACTAGATCTTTCCATAACTTCCATAAGCTCATGGGCACAAATCTTCATCACCTGAATTCCTGTTATCTGACCCTCCACTAACTGCAGCTGCAAACACCATATTTTTATCGGCTGAGATTTCCAATGATCTCTAAGTTTTAAAAATTTCTTTTAATTTCACTCCTGATTAAAATTCAGAGAGTAACCTGGTGTTCAATACTACACAGCTGTGGCTATTTCTTTATTTGCCAAACTGTCAGTGCGCTGCAAAACCACCTTGTGAAGAGAACAGCTCTAAAGAGAACAGTTCCACAAAGGATGTTATTTAGCATGTTGGCTTCTACATCAAAGCTTATTTACAACCCAAAACTACGTTTTAAAAAAAAAAAAATCTCCTCTTGCCCCGTTTGCTTCCATTCTACAAGTTAACATGCTCATTTTTGAAAAAGGCAAGATTGTGCTTCGAAAGAAACATTACTCTAACACACTTCTCTGCTCATTTCTGTAACATAACGAACTTTTTCCTTTTCTAGTTTTTGTTTGTTTTTAAAACTCCATGCACTTATATTCATTCCATACGTAGGGGACCAATCCTCTGAAACACTATTCCTTACACTGAAAACGGATGAGAAAAAGCAAAGGAAAATAATAATAATGAAAAAATATATCTGTTGTCCTAACTGTAGTCATCTCTCCTGCCCCACTCTTAGAAACCTTTCTTCAGCAGCTGGGTCTCAGGCTGCAGACTGAAGCGGAGACCTGGAAACGTGTCTTAAATGTTTTCTTGCCAGCCACGAAATGGGATGACTTAGTATTATTTGCCACACTCCCCTACTAAAAGAAGACTTTTACTGGTATTTCGCAGTTGTGCCTCTCTGCTTGCTTCTACAAAACTCCAGAAATTAGGCAGTTCACATTCATGGATCACTAGGAAGGACTGCGTAAGTCTGATCACCAGGAAGCACTGTGTAAGTCTATCAAAATTACTGTTTTAGGAATGATTACTCTAGAATGCAACACCACTGATTGAAAAGCCATCCTTAAGAAAAAACAAAGTGCTTTTCCATTTGTTCTGTGTGACCTAAAGACAGACATACTCTGCCTTCAGACGGTTGCATCTAATTAAAGGGCGTTATAGGAAAATAAGAAAACAAAAACGATCCGAGGCTCTAGCACCCATATAGCTGGGAATTCAAGAGCATATTAAAGGGTTCTTGCATAAAAGACCACAGGGAAAAAAAAAACTTAAGTCTTTGTTACTACAAGGCACCTAGACAAAAAAATTCAATGCTATTCCCCACTCACCTTCATGAAAAAGCATTTTTATTAAGGTGAGCAAAAGGTCTTTATAAATTCACGCAAAAGAGTGCATTGTAAAAGAACATCAAACTTCCCTTCACATCCACCACCTTTTTGTGACAGTCTGAGACTCCACACTCAAGAGGGACAATGAAGACCACCAACTCACTCAACAGTAGACATCTGTTACACAGCCAGAACTTTGCTTGCTACCAACCTGGTCTGAATTCGAACTAGTGAAGAAAGGTTCAGTATCTCACTACAATTCCCTGAGCCATCTAGTCACCCCAAATTTATTAATTTTAGGCTTACCCCTGGACGAGGATGATCTTTCATTCTGGAACCTAAAATAAGTACAAAAAACATGACCAGGCAAATGAACAAATGTCATGATCAACTGAATATCTACTGATAAAACTTGGAATGGAGTAACAACACACAAAATGGAAGCTTCCCCTCTGCAAAGCTCCTCAAGATGATGATCTGCAAATTCTTAAAGCCTCTAAGCATTCCTCTGTTTAGGAACTGAATAATCTTATCACGTACAGTCTATGAATCGTCTCACTCATGCATTCAGCTCTAAAAATGAATTAGGCTACACACTACTCTTTGTGCTTGTTTTGGTGTGCTGGAATCTACCCCAACGGTCACATTGGACTTAATCAGCCAGCATAATCAAGCTAGAAATGCAATATTTTTGCAGACCATTAGCACACAGCATCAAAGCCATGTATACAAGTAGTCCAAAGTCAATAAAAATTACTTTTATTGTTGTTAAAAGGCCTGCTGAATCTCCGTCACATTTTTTACTTGTCTTCATCTATCTCAGATATCAAATATTAGGCATTCTGTCTTAATTTCTTCTTTAATAAAAATCATTCCTCTCTCAGGGTCTATTACTTCTGACCATGGCCACACATAGCATGCACATGGAGGCTATATAGTTCAGTCCACACTATGGATTATGCTCACTGTATTAAGCACCAGCTTGAATCTGGAAGCAACATATCCTCAGCTGCATGGTTCTGCATCCAAACTAAAAGGCTGTTTGAAGAGCCTTCATGCACATCTAGGAATAAAAGTCACTCCACTCTCAGATTCAAGCTGAAAAATCCACTTAACGTTATTCTGTGGTGTGCCAGCTTAGAGATGTTTGCACCACATTCCAATCACACAGCTGTAGTTTTTGCTTATTTAGCAGGCCTGATTGACTTTCATCCGTTTAAATATCTCATCTTTTTGAGATCTGGTGTACAGACCAGCTTCTGACACTAAGCATTGGTATTCTTTGAGCCTAGCTTTTAAAATTAAACATAAGCAAAAATAGGATTCACTAAAATTAAAGCTGTGCATTCAAATCGCTCTTATTTTAACCTACCTCTAACTGGTGGAAATCACGAGTCAGATCTTGCTTCTTTAAATTCATATTCTGATAAGCTTTTGTCTGCATTACCACATAACTCACTCTACAGAAACTTTGAAATTCTTTTGCTTCAACTAGCCAACTGTGTAAATACAGAGCTTAAACAGCAACATCCATCCTACAGTTGAAACACTCTTACTGAAGAAACCTGGCTGTGTCGATCTGAAGACATTTTATTAAGATAACATGTAGATTTCTTTATGCAAGATGCTCCATAGCGTCTATAAAACAAAGCCAATATTAACAATTTTTAATTAATTTTATAAACTATGTATTGCAAAATCGCACCTTACGTTCAAATAAGCTAGGTCTACCACTGAGAAGTATAACAGAGAAAACTGCTCTTCTGAACATTTAAGTGCTAAAAAAATAAAGAATAATTGGTGTTACTTACCCATAATTAACACGTAAGCCAGACTAAGCAAAGTTGCAATAGCCATAACAGCTAAGCCAGCAATCACAACAGATGCATGTAACGGAGGACAGGCTGTTAAAAACATCATGTGAGAAACTGTATCATCTGACACAAGTAAAAGCACTTCTATTTTCCAGTATAATTAAATACTAAAATAAATAAGCACCATAAAATCAGATGTGATTAGTTTATCTTTCAAACCTATTGCACAACTACTTTTGCATCATTTTTGCTCTGTATACATTCTTTAGTGATACTGAGGCATATACTGATTTATCCTGCTTAGTTGTAGTATTCTGCTACAGTTTTGCTATCTACTGTCATCCACTGCAATTGAAAACATTCTTTAACTAACTGTATTTTAAATTTAAACTTAGATCTTCAATCCCAATTATGTGAACTATAATTGCATTAGGCTGGAGAATTTAATACTGTTACAGATAAAAAAATGGAAGAAGGGAGTAGAATATATACGACTGTAGTTCTGAGGCAAATCCACCACAGATAACAGAAATGCTCCATGTTTACAGGTACAGGAGCAGGAACAAGAGCAGGAACAGGCTGTTACCAACCTCACCACAGCACACTACAGAAAATCCATGTTCCCTGAGCCTTGTTTCCAGGGACTTGAAGTCACTTAACTTCTTAGGATAAGCTATTTCTACTGACACAAAAGGGTCACTAAGCTAAACTTCAGGAGATACAGGTAACTTGCATCTTGTATCACCCGATAAAAGGTCACCCGGAAAAACTAGGGAGACTTTCCATTTGTGAGAATAAAAACATCCTCCATTCTGTATTACTCCAGAGGATTAATGCTTTACCAGAAATCTCCCATCAGTTTATTTTTCTATTACATTTGACAACACTTAGGTGCCTCTTACAAATACTTCTGTAAATACTAAACAATAAGCACAGAACTCATATCACGACTCCGCTGAAAGGTCTATCATTTCACCCGTAGAAACCACTTCAAGAAGAAATGTTTTCTTAAATTCCTAACCAAAAAACAATTAAAATGAAGAATAACTCTCTGAAACAGTAAATCAGGGATAAAAAGTGTTTCCAACAAACATCAGTATGTTTTCTACTATTAAATATACCACCAAGGATGCCTAATCCTAAATTCACCCTTTTCTCTGCTGTGAGGTTTTCTGGTGGGCTGAGGAAGAGAGGCATGGGACAAAGGGAGGGTTAAAGGCAGGGATAAGCGATATCACCGTGTGCGGTGTTTAGCGGGTGTACCTTTGCAACAGTGAGTTTTTCAATGCTAAAACAGAATGCCAGCCACAACCGGACTTAAAACAGTCCAAGAATGCTTCCCAGTTTACTGCCTCAGCATTTGTCTTCTGAGGCTGTTTCAATGGCTTTCATTTCCCAGTGATGCAGTCAGTCACATATAAGCAGAGATTAACAGGGAATTTCTGATTTACTCATCGAACGTGAGAAAACCATTATGATTCTAGTTTAGTTTCTATATAATCTAGGCCTCGGTAAGAACAACAGTAAGAAAGATCAATGTTGGTTTTAGGTGACTCTTCAGGGCACCAACTGTTGCAAGATTGAAATAATTAATTTTTTTTTTTTTTTTTAAAAAAAGCAACTGCTCATAGAATACAGTCACGCTGGATACAGTCATACTAATGAAACGGATATATTAATATTGCCTATTGCTATTCTTCTTTCGTCAGATAAAAGCATTAATACAGTAGTCCTAAAGTACATTTACAGAAGTTACTTCTTAACACTCAATATAGTTAAACCATTTTCACAGCACTTTAGTGTTAGAAATAAACAAGCATCAGGTACAGACAAAAGTAAACAGACACTTCTACAGAAGATAAATTGCTTACCTGAGACAGACAATGCAAAACCAACCACAGCAATTATATAACCAAGAATTTGCAAACCTATCAGAACAAACGTTGCTTTTGGTAGACTATCAAAAACTGGGAAAAACAGAAAGAGAAACAAAATCATAATTTTAAAAGGTTAGCTACAGAGGCACAAAAGATAGATCACTCACATAAAGCTACAAAGCAGATTCTCCCAAATTCTAAGCTCAGCCAGCCAGTGTGACAACAAAACTCACAAGGCGCTGCAAGTCACTCAGGGCTCTTGTAGGTATACATGCACATGTAAAAATATATGTACTTATAAATAAAATTATAAATAAACAACAGAAAAAACAGAACCCATGCATTGTGAGAGTTATTCATCCCGGTCCCAAGACCCAGGAAGCAAGAGAGCAAGAGCAGGAATTACTCAGAAATCCCACCCTAGATCTAATTTTTCAAGTGGGTAACTTATACTTCCTCCCTAAGCAACTTAGCCAAGCACACATAGGTTAAACATTTTGGTTTGAGATACTAGGAAGGTCAGGAATGCAGGAAGCGTTTATAGCACCTATTTATAAAAAAGAAAATAGCACGCAGATTATGAAGGAGGAGCTGTTTTCCCATCAGTATGTTCTTGAGTTAATAAATAAATAAATACTCACCAATTCCAAACATCAAGTACTGAAGTGGTACTGCAACCACAACAGGGACTACAAGTAGGCCAAAACCAGCTTGACTCTGTGTATTATAGCCATCTGCAAATATTTGCATAGAAATTAGTACAACAGAAATCCTTGATTGGAATAAAGCAACAAAAGTAAATCATTAGTACCTTCAAGCTTTTAGGGTCTATAAAAAAGTCCCACTGAAGCACGAGAAAACACTCCCTAGCTCCTAATATTCATCAAAGATAGCAGAACAGAAAGCAGAAATAAATTTGGGACTCTATCTCCTCATGATCATTTAAGGGCCTGATAACCATAATTCTGTTTCTGTTGTATTCTGTATTTTTTTTCCATTTAAAAATTTGTAGATGGTAATTAATAGGTGGTAACAGATCCCATACTACTGTATGGTAGAGATTCATTTGTGCTCTTATACCCTTAGTCTAGGAAGACAATTTTAATACTTACCTTGAACAAAAAAAACAATGCCTACAACAGCAGCAACTGTGAAGATGAAACCTGTTCCAATAAAGCAAATTTTCTTCTGAGGTCCAAGTCCATATTTTATTGCTTAAAGACAAAAAAAAGAGAGAGAGGGGGGAAAACAATTATACATACATATTCTCTCACTAAAACACAGATTTTGTGATTAGGACTGTTGTCTCAAACAAAGAAACAAATTCCTAAAAAATTAGAACTAGATATATTACCAAGATTTCATTTGCTTTCATTGTTTGATATGGTTAATGTGGGTTATTCAGACAAGTGAAACTTGGCATTGGTGTTCTAGTCAAATTCTTAATTCCACCCTTTCTACCATCGAGCTAATGTTATAACTTTGGGACACAGTAGAGGTTAATTCAAGTAGATGCACTACTGGCACTACAAAACCACAACAATGTATGTTCCCAAGTGTTACACAGAAAAATCAAGCCCAGTTTAACAAAGTATTTAAAGGCATCCTGTAGCACTGCTGTATTCACACATTAACTAAAATAGCGCAAATTAAACAGGTAAAAAACCCAAACCCACTTAAAGAACCAAACTAATTACCTTCACGTTTTTTTAAATTTAGAGGCAGCAATTTCTTTTGCCCACAGAAGTCACTGACCTCACAATGAAGTACTTCCCCATGGATGTATCCATGCTTATTTCAGGACAATTATTACTTTCTTACCAAAATGCTATAAACTTAGTTCTGCTACCAATGCAAGGCAATGACAATTCCTGAACACATCGGGGAATCTTACATTATGAAAATAAAATCATTAAAAATACATACGTTACTTCTCAACCTCTGACCACAGATGGACCTTTGAAGAGTCACATACAACTTCCAGAGGTACATGAAAATGTAATCAAGCAAATTATATATAGATAGGTGATCGTGTGTGATTAGTATAAACCATCATGGATGCATGTTCTTTCTGTCTCTTATGGACTCAGCTCTAAGCAGAAATTATATTTTCTTTTTCAGAAGTCTACAAACTGAAAAAGGCTAAAAAAATCTCAAGGACCAACGCAACAAATTGCACCACGAGAAGCCATCTGAAAGTCTAGAACATAAAGCAGACTCTGCATTTCATAGGTGTTGGACAGCAGCGTACAAGGAACACCTAAAGAGGTATGAGACTGGTGAATGCATTGCCTCTAAAAAAACATTTGACAAAATCACTGAAGTCAGTTTTAAATTATAACTTAGCCAGTGCTGAAAGCCTAATGAACAATTTTACACTAAAAATAGAGGACAATCCTTCTCCACCACTGATGTTATGACCATAAAATGAAACATGCTGTTTGTAATGATTCAATAACGTAGTGGTGAACCGACAGTGAAGAAAAGCTTCCTTGTAACCAGTGACAGTAGACATTAAAATTATACCCCGCAAAAACTACACAAACAAAAAAAAGCTCATTGTTTGCAACACTACTGGCAGCAGAAACATACATAAAATAGCCTAACCCTAAGGAACAACCCCTGGCCTTCAAGCAAATCAAGCAGACTAGCCCAGATCCCATGGCTTAGGGCTAGATCTCCTTCAGCTCAGTGCCTGTGTCCACACTGCATGACTGGGGCAGCATGTGGCACACTGAAGCCCCAAAACACACATCTTTTTAATGAGTTTAAGTCCTATTTTTTCTTTTTCCAGTTTAAAGGTCCTAAACTCAAACACTACGACAGACTAGCAGTTTTGTAGCTCGATACCAAAAAGGTATGTTATGTGTCCTTAAAGAATGCAAGGCCCACCAGAAAGGAAATGGAAGCCCTTGCAGGTGCAGCTTGGTGTGCTCTTACTGACCAAGCCTGTTAAGTAAGAGTTCTTATTAGGAACTATCTCGATACCTGTAGACAAGGTAAGCCTCCCATGGTGTTAGCTGATTCATGCCAAAAAATAGCCCAGAAATGAATGTAAGTAACACACCACCAATGATCAGGAAAGGATTCCAGAGCAAAACAAACACCAAGTTTGGTGTCTGACAAAACAGACATATCACTCCTCTGTGTATTGTCTGGATCAATTATTTTACCGGACATGTTTTAGATATAAGCACTGTCTTTCATGTTAAAGGGATGCCTTTATGCAAGCGATTTTGGGACAACTCAATAATTGCAAAGAATTAAAAGAGTCAATACTTACCAACAAAAATGAACTGAGCCAAACACAAACCAGCAACAAATAACAGCAATGCTATGATGAAAGCCCTTTCCATTAGAACAAACCATGGTCCTAGAGAACAAAAAGAAAAATGGTATGAAGAAAACAAACCGAGGCTACTAGCTTTACATTTATTGCTCTTCTTAGGCTATGCTCTAGATTGCTGAATACCGTATGTAATAGCTAGTATTAAGAGTTATAATAGGCTATAAAAGCTATGACTCCTACTTAAGTATTTTTCACTCTGATCTTGTGTATGACAACCTATTTTTTCAGTATTTCTAGTCACCCTATCATTTTCTAAACCTTATCCTCCACTGCAGAAGATGATCTCTTTATGCTACTTGTCTGGCAGTACAAGCTAGTTACCTTGTGGAACTACAAACAGCACAGTAGATCAGAAAAAAAAAATAGTGTATTTATGTTAAGCAGGGAAGCTAGGCAAGATATGAAAAGTCCAATCTGATGCTTAACCAGCTATTTTCTACCAGTCGTATCTGATGCTTTAACCTCCAAGTGATACAATTCCTGAAGTAATCCAGATGTGTGACAAGGAATACATAAAATTCAAGTGAGAAAGAAACACTGCTTTATTAATTTTAGAAATCACACATTTTCCTTTAGGTCTTCTCACTACCATCCATTTAGCTTTCTTTTTTTACCCTGCATCTTGGATGCCTTAGGCTGTTCAGTCACTTGTGCTCTAAGACCATGTAAGCCACCTTCCAACAGAAAACTCTGAAAATATCTCCACTGAACTAGAAAATGCACTTGATTCTTGCATCTCTGCTCATAAATTGATTTAGACTCAGTGGATTCCAGTGTCTCCATTTCTTACATTATACTTGCTACCATTCTTCTGCCTGCACGCTTGCTTTTGAAGAAACTGCTAACGTTAATCTAGACACACACTCCTTGCACTTACTCTCCATGTTTAAAAGCTGTATCTGCAGCTCCAAAAACAGAATTAAGTAGCAATACCTCACAAAAATACCTCGAGGACAATTTTAAATTCACAAATTCCTCTCTTCCTCTTCCCCTCCCCCCATAAGCAGTCACAGAAGATGCTGTGGTTACAACGTGCATAGAAGGCAATTGCAAAATACACTAAAGGTAGAGAAATGCAAGAATATCTGCTAACTTCTTTAAAGCCAAAAGCAGCCTAATTTAATGAACTGTTTAAAGGAAGCCTTTTTGGTTCACTGGCATTTTCAAAAAAGCAACTAATATTGAACAGTAACTTCAATGCACAGCTGCCATTCTCTAGATAAGCCAAATCCTACAGGCAAATCCCAGAGATGCTGTTCTATGTAACTGAGAACTATTAATGAATATTAAGTATCTGCGAGCAGAGACTCTAAAGCAGCTTCACTTCCTCTAAGATTTCCAGATGATACTACCTGGTACCGCAAACAGAAAAAAAGCAAACATGAAGCCTAGTATCTGCTAGGACTTCAGCAAGCAACATGGCACCACATATGGTCCCATTAGAGAGTCTAAAAGCAGCTGCATGCAATACTGCTGGTACACGCAACATGCAAATAAGAGAAATAGCTGAACACATTTTCCTGGTAATACATTTCCCTTAGTCTGGTGCTACACAGCAATAAAGTAAACTCCTGGCAAAAAGTAGACCAAATATAAAGAAACTCAGTTCAAAACTAACAGGAGAGATTTAGGGGGGGAAGACAGAAGAGGGAGAGAGAGAGAGACGGGAAGAAAAAGGGGAAACTTTACGGTCACTCTCCAGTGAAGATAACTGATCAGTAGAGAGTGTGGCCAAAGACAAGGGCACAAGTATTTAAGTCTTGCTCACTCTGCTACCTGTTTCCTAGGTGAATTCAGAAATTCTGTAAAGTGAGATGGGCAATAGTTGGCTTTTATAAGACTATCTTTGTAAAAACATCAGTTGGAACATATTAGTAGCGACAGCACGAATTCAACACTCAGAAATGACAGTGAGGGCTGGTATAGAATTCCATTATTCATGAACCCTTTTTCAAAACTCACTTGCTGCACTTTCTTCTATGAGCTTACCTCGAGAGTCTCTCTAGAAAACTGCGGAACAAGCAACAAAATATTAAGCAGAAGAATTTAAAGAGAAAACAAGCAACAAATACCTTCAGCTAAACCGTGCCACATAAAACTATGTTTTACATTTTCTAGCCTCCCCTCTCAAACCTAATGCAGCATCACAACTATAAATTCTTCACCAACCACATTTTTCATTCAGCATTGGGGTAATTTCCTTGCACATGTGACAACTAGAAAATGATACCTGAAAAATTACATCAGTTTCATGCTTTGCAGTCCTTGCACTGCTTTCAAAATTCTAAACACGGAGAAAAGTAAAAAGAAAACAAAACTTGCAAATGGAACTTGATTCCACCACATCCTCAAACCTTGTTTCCTCTTCTAGAGCTTAACAATGAATGGCAAAAACAATCCAAAAAGGTTGAGCGAGGAAGAAGTTGTAACAGAAGGAAGGAAACTGCCTATACCTCTTCACCTGTTCATGCAGTGTTCTAAGAACTGAATGATTTTGCAGCATCCTCACTCTTTCAGTGGTTGTACCCTTCTCAATCCATTTGAGGATCGTATTCGTTTTGCAGTTTATATAGTTAAATCAACAGTTAGACCCAACAGTGAATTATGCAGATGTTTGCAGGACACAAGTAACATCTATTTGAGCTTTCAATGACAAATACAAAAACTAAAAGTAAAAACATCTTACGACGATTCTACAGCGCACAGGTAAGACTTCATGTGCTACGCATATGTAACACACTCAGTGCTTCTGAGTTTTCCGGAAGTAAAACCCAAGTCTCCTGTGCAGAACAGAGTAACACACACACCTATGTTCAGTGAAACTGTCACTTCTGCAAAATACTAGACAGACTGCACCTGTACAGTAGATCCTATTATTCGATAGCTGAGGTGTTAAGAGCACATAGGCTACATCTGACAACATAAGGAAGAATGGCTCACTAAATGAGACATTCATCACTTAGTCAGCATTATTTTAGTTTAATATTGTCTCTGAAGACAACATTTAATGCTAGGCAACTGTTACAAGTTACCACTTAGTAGTAGCATTTTCAGCCTCACTGGAAAACTGCATGCCTTCAGATTAAGTTTTAGAGCTCTTATACAGAATTTCTATTAGTTCTATCTATAATTTTTTTCCAGCGCAGCTAAAGTTTGCAAGATGCAATTCTTAAAGGAAAGATCTCTGCAGCCACTGCAAAGGATATATACACATCTCAGTATTACAAAGATAATGGGAGTACGATACAGTAAGTAATGCAATAACATGGCTAAAAATACCACCAACTGTATAATGTAAAAACGTGGAAAAGCATAAATTTATTAGACAACTGGCCTTCAGACATTATTACAGAATGGAAAAAAGCGTTCAGATCTTTCCCACAGACGCACTTCCCTATAACTCAATCCAAAATAACTCATTAGCATTCAGGTTAGAAGGTTTGGGTGCTACACTTTCTGTATTTTCAATTTAAAGTAATACATTGTCATATTCATTATTTTTCTCTTCCCATAAGATTTTGTTTTCTCACAACAAATTCTAAAACAATGGGAGGAAACTCACCTGTGATGCTTCTAAGTTCAACTGTTATTTTTCCTTCGCTGTTTGATACTGTTACTTTACAACTGTAATTTCCATCAACTCCTTCTCCATTTTTAAATGTTAGAGATGCAACACCCTTGGGTAAATCCACTAGAGATGCTAAGTTAGCTGAAGGAACCACTGGATCTCTGAAAAACTCCTGGGTTGCTCCATCATAAGAAAAAATTAATTTATCATGTTTCTGCCATGTAACAAACATGCCCTTTGCACTGGTCAGCTTCAGATCAACCACATAGCAAGGCAAAGTGACAGTTCTATTACAGCTAGTCGATTCAACAGGACTCCTGGTAGTAAGTTCCAGTTGGGCAGAACCTATAAAGAAAAACAAAAATTGACACATTCAGAATTATTCCTAAACATACAAGAGAAGAAAGATAAAAGAATTGCAACATATGACTTGGGAAAACAAACTACCCCATGAAATCACAAAAAAGAACTATGCTTTAAGAATAACAAAAGATGGAAAAAAGGCAGTATTGTAACACTACCACAGCCCCTCTACATAGACTTAGCCATTCTCATAACCATTTAAGTACAGATAAATATATCATAAAAAACAATAATGAAAAAAACTAAAACTTTGGGCAGTCACTTGGACATTTCCACTAAAAGGCCATACATAGAAATACTGCATTAAGGCCTGTTTTCTCCAAAGCACAAGCATATTAACCACTGATGTTCAGATTTTTGCTGCTGATCACATGGGTATCTCAAAACGTAGGTCCAGGCATCAGCTCCATACAAGCATCCTTTACAGTTTGTTAAGGACTGGGGAAAAAAAAAATCTACTTTTACGCTTCTGAGACAGGCATGCAAGGCAGCTTAGTCAAAGATTTGCCATTTGTTCCTTCTTATCTCTGAAGATGGAGCCAAATGCCCATAGCTTTAAATTGTTTCTTGCCAATTCTCTTTTCCTTACCTATGAAGGAGACACACGCTCAATATAATATATCAAGTAATATTATTAGTCTCTTAGTATTTCAGTGTATACACAACAGAACTGAAAATAGAGGATGTGTAACAACAAATGTCCTGTATAACAGATCACTATAATTCATGCTAACAATAACTTTCAATGCGGGTAAAGAAAAATCACCACCACATAGGGTTATATTGTCACTGCCAGGTTTTATCATACCTTTCCCACATTGCACCACGGTTCTAAAACAGTAGTACTAACTCAACACTTCTTCAAGAAACACCTAAACCCTATGCCTATATTTTTCCAAATGAAGACTCAATCATCAATTCTTAAGAATACAAAAAAAATTTAAAAAAATAAAAAAATAAACAACAAACCCCAACAGCATTATTTATATTACACCAGGAACCAGAATAAATAGGTTAATTAAATGAGCTTGACTGCAAAATAGGAAGGTGTTGGATCCCGCATTTACTATATCCTTCCTTATTTGTGTGAAATTGTAACTTAGTTTAATAGATGTCCTAATGGCCATTGCTCCCCAAAGTCCCAGTGGCATTCATCATTCAAAATGCTTAACTATATCCACCTAATAAAACCAAATATGGGAAAAGATATGTACTGTAAACCAAGACCACAACCCCCAATACTGTAAGCATGCAGACTCACGAACTGGAGTAGCTTATTCAAGTATGTATTCAAGCATCTAAGCCAGCTCAGAACTGTGATATCTATTTGATGACAAAATGCAATTAGGGAAACGGGAGGAGAAAAAAAGACATGATAACAACAAAGAAAACTCCAATAGAAGTTGTGTCACTATATGTAGTACCTCATTTTTTTTTTCAAAGCAACAGTCTCAGATTAAGTTTAAAAAGCACTGATCCTTGAAACACTGATTTAATACTCACACAAACCACTGGATTACTACTGGATATAAAAAGCTTATAATAAACTGACTAAAAATGCATTACGCGTGACAGCATAATAATAGTGAAGAAAGAATTATTCTCTGGTTTACTCATTGTGTTGCATCTTTTAAACAGTACCTCAAAAAATAAAAGTAACAAAAGCAGAATAAAAGGGAACTGTACTCAGACTGCAAACTATGCATTAATGAAAAATACATGCACATAATTAAAAGCTGTAGTGCTTCAGTAGTCCTTCCCGAAATACATATCACATCCGCTCTATTTTAACGCTTCCTCATAATAAAAAGTTTCTGCATGTAAGGTTGTTGGGTGTTGTTTGTTGGGGTTTTGGTTTGGTTTGGTTTTTTCTCACTTAGAGCTAGCATATTTACACTTTATAATTTTTTAAATTTGTTTCTCCACTGGCTCCAACACTGAGAAAGGTGATTTTCAACTAAAGGATGAAACAATTCTTCCAAATATTTACAAAAACTACCATTTTGAAGGAATTAAATTGATCATGATTTTCTCACTAGTATTAGCACAGAATGGCAGGGCACTGTAAATCGCCGGTTTGCTGTTGCACAGTCTATGAGAGCTGGCATACTTTGCCTGAAGCCAATAAAAAGTACCCATGTGAGCTGCTCCACCAGCAGCATGATGGGGAAATAACAAGCAGGCTGCAGACAGGCACCACCAGAAGCACACAGACAGATATCTGTGGGGTTTGTCCTTTGTAAACATGACTGCTTTAGTAGGAGGGTTGCAGGGCTACTCACTAAAGGGAACCTGACTGCTTACTACAGATGCTTCCAGTATCGACTTCGAGGAAGTCATAAGAACACTTTGGCAACAGCTCCCAAATCCTGAAGGCAGTGGACTGCTAAGTGGGCTTCTGGTCTCAAGCTTTCTCATGGGTTATTAGCTTAGAGGTGTCACATAAAGTTAGCAATTTTAAAGCCTTACACTAAGCAGTTCTGGGGGCTTTCTTCTGAAGAACACGTTGTGATGTTGCCACAGAAAGGTTTCAAATGACATATGCAGTGCAAGTTTGGGAATATCATCCATTAAGTCAAAATTGGCTATGCTTGATAGTTCCACCTGATGGACACCTACATTTCTCACTGACTAGAACACATGGTGGGGCACTCAGCATTTGTCAGTCTACTGCTAACTCAGGAACCCAGACATGAATTTAGACAGTAGTTTTAAACATGCAGGATTAGATGTGCTGCTTACTGACGGAAACACAATCTACCGTTTACGTTTCAGCGAAAGCATTGTAATTTTTCTGTTCTCCCTCTCCCCAGCGAATTTCTTCTTGAAGGCACAGAAAAACAAGAAGTTGATATTGCGAGATCTCATTTACACGTCAGCGACATCCCAACCTTTTTTAAGGCTGAGAAATACTGTCAACCCCAGAAACAGTACAGCAGGCGACCAGTTTGATCACGGTTACTTCTTCGAGAAAGCATGTGAAGCTAGGCTGCCTTAATGCTACCAGGCACAAGATGAGGAGCTCTGCGCTGGTCACAGTGTTTCTCTCTCCCGCAACTTTTGCAAGAAGCAACTCGCCCCCGAACTCCAGGGACGATGAGGGAAGTGGGAAAGCTAGAAGATCCACCCCTGCTCTCCCCAGAAAAAAAAAAAAAAACAGGACGGCGAGCTACAGCTAAGCAGACCACAGTCACACACATCCCAGCTGCCATAACCGCCGGCAGCGCGGCAGTACCCAGGCAGCGGCGACGACAGGCTCCGCGAACATCGCGTTCGGTTTCAGGCCCCTCAATACAATAAAGACACTGAGGTGCTGGAGCGTGTCCAGAGAAGGGCAAAGAAGCTGGTGGGTTGTTTAGCCTGGAGAAGAAGAGGCTGTGGGGAGATCTTATCGCTGTCTACAAGTATCTGAAAGGAGGTTGTGGAGAGGAGGCTGTTGGTCTCGTCTCCCAAATGACAGGACGAGAGGAAATGGCCTCCAGCTGCGCCAGGGGAGGTTCAGATTGGACAACAGGAAACATTTCTTCACCGAAATAAATGATCTTATCGAATTGATCGAATCACCATGGCTGGAGGTATTTAAAAGACGGGCGGATGAGGCGCTCAGGGATCTGGACAAAATAGGGTTGGACTCGACGATCTCAAAGGTCTTTTCCAATCGAGTGGTTCCACGATTCCAAGCGCAGCTCCCTCCGCTCCGTTCGCCCCTCGGGACCCCGCCTCGTCCCCACACACACCCCCGGGGGGTGGCTCTGCCCTCCCTCCCCGCCGCCCCCGTGTGACCCCCTCAGGCCCCGCGGGGAGGCGGGGGAAGGCGCCTGGAGCCCGGCTGCCGCAGCGGCGGTAGCAGCGACAACGACGACAACGAGAGGAACATAAACAGAGAGCCCGCGTCGGAACTCACCGTGTCGCAGGGCGCTGATGAGCACGCAGGCGAACAGCAGCCACATGGCGGGTGGCGGTCCCGGAGCCTCTGGCGGCCGCGGCGGGCGGGCGGCTCCGCGCGCGCCGAGGGGCGGGGCCGCGGGGGAGGAGGAGGGAGGGAGGGGAGGAGGGGAACGCGTTATCTCCCACCGCTGATTGGCTGAGGCCTCCGGGGCGGGGGTGGCCGCGCGCCCACGCTCCCTCGTCCTCCCCCCTTCCCCCCCCCCGCGTGGTGACGGCGGTGGCAGCCTCTCCCCCTCCCGCCTCATCCGCGCTCGCGCCCGGGTGTTACCTGCGGCGCCCTCCGCCCGCAGGGACACCGGGAACAGAGTCATGGGATCATAGAATCACTAGGTCGGAAAACACCTCTGAGTTCATCGAGTCCAACCATTCCTATCTGCCGCTAAACCATTTCCCTGAGCACCTCACCTACCCGTCTTTTAAATACCTCCAGGGATGGTGACTCAACCCCCATCCCCGGGCAGCCTCTGCCACTGACCGATGACCCTTTCTGCGAAATTTTTTTTTCCGGATATCCAGTCTGAACGTGATCATGGAGTGGGTTGGAAGGGACCTTTACAGGTCACCCAGTCCGACCCCCCTGCAATAAGCAGGGGCACCTTCAACCCGATGAGGTTGTTCACCCAACCTCACCTTGAATACTTACAGGGATGAGACAACCTGTGCCAGTGTCTTCCTGCCCTCGTGAAAATTTTCTTCCCAATACGTAGTCTAAACTAGTTTAAAACTGCTATCCCTCATCCTGTTTCTACAAGACCCACTAAAAAGTTCTTCCCCATCTGTTCACAAAGGTGATAGGACTGAGGGGCAATGGGTATAAACTGGATAAGGGCAGATGTAGACTAGACTTAAGGAGAAAATTCTTCACCATGAGGGTGGTGAGGCACTGGAACACATAGCCCAGGGAAGCTGTGGCTGCCCCATCCCTGGAGGTGTTGAAGGCCAGCTTGGATGGGGCCTTGGGCAGCCTGATCTAGTGGGAGGTGTCCCTGCCCATGGCAGGGGGGTTGGAACTGGATGATCTTTAAGGTCCCTTTCAACCCTAACTATTCTATGATTCTATGATCTTTATGAGCCCCCTTTAACTGTTGAAAAGCTGCTATAAGGTCTCCTTGGAGCCTTCTCTTCTCCAGGCTGAACAAGCCCAATTCTCTCAGCCTCTCTTCACGGAGACGGTTGTTCCAGCCCTCTGATCATTTTTTGCGTCCCTCCTCAGGACCTGCTCCAACTGATCCATGCCCCTCCTGCACTGAGGGCTGCAGGGCCCATAGTATTCCAAGTGTGGTCTCTCTAGAGCAGAGCAGAGAGGCAGAACCACCTCCCTCACCCTACTGGCCATGCTTCTTTGGATGCAGCCCAGGACACGGTTGTCTTTCTGGTCTATGAGTGCACATTGCTGGCTCATAGAATCATGGAATGGTTTGGGTTGAAGGGGACCTTAAAAGATGATTCCAACCTCCCTGCCATGGGCAGGCCATCTGCCACCAGACAAGGCTGCTCAAAGCCCCATCCAACCTGGCCTTGAACACCCCCAGGGCATCCATAGCTTCCTTGGGCAACCTGTTCCAGTGCCTCACCACCCTCATAGTGAAAAATTTCTTCTTAATGTCTAGTCTAACTCTTCCTCTCTCCAATTTAAAGCCATTTACCCCTGTCCTACCACTACATGTCCTTGTAATCAGTCCCTTCCCAGCTTTCCTGTAGCCCCTTCGGGTACTAGAAACTGCTATGAGGTCTCCTCGGAGCCTTCTCCAGGCTGAACGACCCCAACTCTCTCAGCCTGTGCTCATGTCCAGCTTCTCATCCACCAGGACCCCCACGTCTCTCTCCGCAGGGCTGCTCTCAATCCTGAAATGGTCATTTGTAAATGGTGAGACGGAATGTCACCTGCAGTGGGTTAAAATAAGATTAATAACTAAGATAACGATAAGGAGCCTTATCTTCTTGTCACACAGAGTCGTTGAGATCGACCATCCAGATATGGCTACACCTTAACGACTCTGGGTGGGATTGATTTAGTATGCAATGATATGCTATGAGGTTGCAGGAATAACGTGCGCTTGTCATTTCGGGGATAAACATGAATATGAAAACAATTCTGCATACATAAAGTTCTCTGAAATGGCTGTTGGGTAGAAGCATTACTGAAGATGAATCCCGGGTGTTCTCCGGCCCTGCGTAAAGCGTGTCTGCCTTAATGGTTACATTAAACTATTAAGTGTAAGCTTCTGTTTCAACCTCTTCACGCACCCCAGCCTCTACAGCTTCAGCAAAGCCAGGCTTTTGGGTTTGGTGTTTTTTTAAGCAACGATCAGGGTCTGTTTCCCTTGCCGGGGTCCCTGGTGTGTCCCGGCTGTTCCCGCAGTCACGGAGCCGATAGCTGCGTTCTGACTCAAGGCTGGATAAAATGGCTGGCTTACGTGTCCGGGGCTGCCAGCCGGACCCCAGAACCATACAACACTTTGGTTTGGAAGGGCTGAGACCAATAAAAGGGGAAGCGCGGACACGGCGACTCCCGCTCCCCTTCCCGTAAGCCGCTCCCCTCTGGAGCGATGATGATTTCGAACGGGGTCAAATACTCCAGCGCGGGGATAGGGAAAGCGGGACCTCCCCATCCCTGCCCCTCGCTCCACCCCTCTGCGGGTAGAGGAGGGCGGGCGCTTTCGGTTTCCGTCTCCCTTTCCCGGTATCTCCTGACGCTGCACGATACCCCGCCCCGGGAGGAGAACCCCGCCCCGCCGGGGGCCCCAATACAGCCGCACAGAACAAAACACCGCAGAGTTTGTCACTGATTCGTCGATGCTCTTCAACGAAAGCCGAGAATAAATGCCGTCTTTTCCCCTCCCCTAAAGGGGCTACAAGAAAGCTGGGGAGGGACTATCCACAAAGGCTTGTAGTGGTAGGACTAGGGGCAATGGGTATAAACTGGAGAGGGGCAGATGTAGACTAGACTTAAGGAGGAAATTCTTCACCATGAGAGTGGGAGGCACTGGCACAGGTTGCCCAGGAAGTTGTGGCTGCCCCATCCCTGAAGGTGTTGAAGGCCAGGTTGGATGGGTCCTTGGGCAGCCTGATCTGGTGGGAGGTGTCCTTGCACATGGCAGGGGGGTTGGAACTGGATGATCTTTAAGGTCCCTTCCAACACAAACCATCCTATGATTCTATGATTCCATGATTCCATGATTCCATGATTCTGCATCTGGACTAATACGCATTTGACTGTTTCAGCAATGTTTCAATACGTTTGGGGTTTTTTTTCCCCAGGAGTAGCCCTCTTTAGAACTTTTTTTTTTTTAATGGTATAATTATCTAAAAATTTTGAGTCTATAAATACTTACTCCATAAATGCATACGTTGTTCTCAGGCATATGTCTTGGTGAAGCATTAAAAAAAAGGACTCTTAAATACATTTGAAGAACACACATGTGTAGATAGATAGATACATACATACATACGTATAGAAATCTACATATAAAATTTTTACAAGTCCTAACGTTCAACAGAGGATGAAAGCCAGGGCAGAACCAAAATTCTGTAAGAAATGGGATTTCTGCATTTTTTATGTCTCTCATAGTTTTACTACATTTTCTTAGCTCCTACATTAGTATTGGCTTGGGTGGTTTCTCGCCCTCTCCCCCTGCTTCCTGAGATTCTGTTCTCTTAAATTCTTCCCCAGCCCTCCATAAGTGATTGATGGATACCAATGCCTCAACTACTGCATTTATTTCCTCCAGATATTTATAAAGCACTCAGACATTCTCCAGCGTTCAAGTTTAGTCAAAAGCCTTAAGCAGTGGGAGCCAACTGACTTCAGAAATGATGGAGGAGGCTGGCATGAAGCAGCTGATCCTGCTTCTGCCAGACTGATCGAAATAATGTTTTCTGGAGTCCAGAGGAAATGAACTGGAGCAGAGAATAGTAAGGAAGACATGTCTGCTTCAGTTGTAGCCTCATGCATGCTCAGACTAAGTGCCAGCATGTTAAGAGCTGCAGGCAGGTGTCAGGGGACAGGTTCAGCTCTGTGGAGCTGCACGGCATGTTGTTTATAAGAAAACAGGGAATGCTCTCCTCCTGCTGCAAAGAGGAGAAGGCTATGGCTGCAGCAGGCATTTCCCGCTGTTGCTAAGGCAGCACGTAACTCACCCACGCTAGCCTAAAAGCAAAACAGCACACACAGGAAATTTCATACAGCCAGGAGTCCTGCATGAGAGAGTGTTGCTCTGTGTCAGGAGCTGTCTTCTATACTACTTAACTGGGTTTCATAAATCCCTGAAAGATAACTCTCTGTGAATGCCATTTCCCTGATTTTTTTGGAGGTATGCCATCTAGTTAGGTGTGCATCTGCAATACTTTGTCTTATAATGTTCTGCCTTCTGCTGCTGAGAACGGTCTGCAATGCCTGTGCTTGCTGATGGTTCCAAGAAGCTGGACCGTGCAGCACAAAACAGTTCTGACGCTTCTTATATCTACTGAGAGAAAGGCCCCTTTCTGGGCCAGATGTGCCAAGCATACCCTGGTGTAATAGAAGAGCCACGTGCTTTTAACCACTGTTTCTAACATCACTGTGGCCATTTCTGTCTTCTTTTGCCCTGCGGTACCATGTGTGTCTCTTCACCCAGTGTGTGTATGCTCTGGAAACCAGCACAGAAACATATCTTGGAAGCTGTGAAAAGGACAGGCCATTCTCTGACTTGCGTAGTGGGCCCAAATGCTCCAAAAGCAATAAGATGTATATTTTGAAAACTGTACATGAGTCTCTCATTTATAACTTCTGAGGCAGACTTTGTCCTTAAATTAGTCAACTAATCTATTACCACTACTACGCACTGATACTATATCGGTTTCCTGATCACTATTTGGGGTCAGCAAGTGAAGCTGTGGCAGGCATGAGTCACATACGCAAGCCAACGTACAGGAGGCAGCGATTGCTATGGCTGGCAGGAAAATGCTGAAGTGTCCTAAAAGCCTGCATGCCTAAAGCAAAGAGTGTCTTTAGCTGTGATTTTTCAAACTGACAGCAAGAGCTGTCTCCCCTGGCAAGTAATGCAAAGCCTCCATCTGTGTTCGTGGACTCACTCAATGTACATATCATAACACTCACAGGAGTCACAGTGCAGCAGCAGCACGATGGGCAATACTTTGCTCTCCCTCAAGAACCGCAAAGCATTCACAAAGAGACTTGTTATCCCTTTCTTTTTTTGATCTGGAAACTGAGGCATGCTGAGGTTAAATGAACTGACTAAGGTTGCATTATCAGCCAGTGGCAGAGCTGAGAATAGATAGTCCATACCCATTCCTCCAGGCCAAAGATCTAATTCTCAGGCCTCTCTCAGGGGCATAGGCAGACAACCAAAGCTATACATCACAGCTCTATAGAATATGACATTTTCAGAACAGGCTTAACCCTAAGCTTAATATAGTTCTAATAATACAAAAAATAAAATAAAATAAAATAAAATAAAATAAAATAAAGGAGAAGAAAAGAAAAGCAACAGTATTTTCTTCTTATGAGAGATTCTGCCTGGGCAAGAGAGTAAAAATGAGCTTCAAGTGATATTTATAAATATTAATGGACTTCTAAGCACACTTCCCAAGGAACAGACCTAGTCAAAAAGAACACAACTCTGTGAAACATTTCACAGTTGTTTGATATAGCTAAAATGCAGTCATTTTTTCTCCATTTCAAAACTATTTCAGGGAAATAGTGCTTCCTTCATGCTCCTCCCTCCCCTTTTTCAGTCTTTCTATTCCTCTTCTGTATTTGAATGCATTTTTTTTGCATTTCCATTTTTATTTTCTGTTCTCTGTTCACCTGCTGCTGTAGCTGCTGGGATTCATCATGGAACTTATCCCTGTAGTAACATAGTGGACACTGAAAACCCAGCCTGTGAAACATTTTCCTGCCATAAAGGCTCCAAACTCAGTGAGATTTGCAGTTGAGGTCATCAAACTACTGTAACCGACAGTAGTTGTCGGTTGTAACAGACAGCAAGGTAGAGTGACTGTCCTTGACATTCCCTGCAGCTGCCCTCCACTTAAGATTCCTGGAGAACTGGATCAGGTTATCAACAACCTTATAGAAATTATATGTTACGGTATTTAAGTAGTGAAGATGGTGATCTGCTTTCACCCTAGGCTTTTTCCCCATTCCAAGAAGGTTCTGTAATGGTGAAACTAGAAGTTTGATTTCAAGAATTGGTTCCATTGAAGAAAAATTTTGACTTTCTACTTGGTTGTCATGGGCAGTTCCAGAAACCTCTCCTTTCAGTCAAGATTTGCTCGGTCAGAGGGTCAGTTCTAAAATATTTAAGAAGAAAGGTTCATAGCTTTAAAGCTGTGTGAGACTTCCCTTGCAGTGCAAGTTAGAATCCCTTTTGATTGCAGAGAGAGTTAGGCTCTCGGATATCTTGGCTCAGTCACCTAAATACATTTACGAACCTGGCCTTAGCGGCTTTCACTAGTGTATTGGCAGGTCTCTGAGCACAGAGGACACATTGTCTCCCATGTTAAGTTATGTGTATTTGTTAACAATGCAGCTATTACATTCAGTTAGTTACAGCACAGAGCATATTCTAACCATGCCTTGCAGTTGGCCAATTTGTGCTCCCTGGAGGCACCTACCAGCCCAGCCTGCCCACCATTGAGGTTTTGCAACCTGCAGGTACACATGCGCAGGGCAGAATAGTGCCACTGCCTGAATTAAAACAGCAAAATCTCTTCCCTCCATCATAGCTAGCAAGAAGAAGGGCTGTGCCTACTCCCCCTCTGCACCATGGCAGCTGGAGCCACAGTGATGTCTCCTATGAAATACTACCCACAGACAAGAGGTGCCATGTCTTGTGAGCCATTTGGAGAGACACCCATGCCGAGTGACTCTCCAGTAGGCTGCAAACAGACTGACTGTCTGCCTTCAGCCAGGGTGGGTGCAGCATCAGTAAAGGCCTCTCAGATTTCCTTGACTTAGCATGCTCTCAGCGTGGTCTTGCATTCTGTCCTCTCCCTCACTCTCCCTGGCCCCAAACCAGTCTGCTGCTGTTTCCACAAAATGCAGAGAAATGTAATTATCATGGAGATGTCTGCCTCTAGCAATTTTTTTCTTTGGAAATAATTATAATTGGCTCTGGCAGTTAAAAACTTATCTGCGTAGACAGATGACAGACAGCACAATCACGTAAGCTTCCCTCTGAGAAAATAGAGCTAAAACCCATTTATCATCCTGGTTTGGAACAAAGGGCCTTCCTCTGAAGAGCCAGGCTGTGAAAACAAGAGAAGCTGTTATGTTCATGGATTAAATCTGTGGTAGGTAACCAAGCATAAGCAGTCCATTTGCAGCACGATGATACTATAGTAATTATAATATTATCCCTTCTTTCATCTGAGGAATACGTAGGTAGGAATATATCACTCTATTCAGAGGCAATGACTGAGGTCTCATGAGGTTAATTAAGTAGCTGGAAGCCATGAAGAGTGATAGCACCAGAGGCACAGAAAAAGGTAAGCATATCCCTATAGTGTCTACAGGGGCTACTTGCACAGGGACCCAAAGCTGGACATGGGACTTACTCCTGGAGTAAGTCATTAATTGCCTTCTCCCAGAGAGTGGAAAAGTTTTGATTCCTAGGTATATCTCCGAGGCACAAAGTCTCCTGGAGCCATCTTTCATGTGACAGGCCACATGCCATCCCTGAAAGGAGCCCGTGTCCTCTCTGCTTTCCTTCCTAGCGGAACCCGAGCAAGGACTGTGAAGCTCTTGTCCTCCCGCCGACTTGGTTTAGCTGCTACATACAGTGAACCAATGGCTCTCATTCTCTTGCAGTGTGAAATAATCCAGTCAGCCTCACTGCAGTACTAATGCTCATTTTCTTCCAAATGATTTTAACATCTGCCCTCTCTTTGAGCTAAAAGGGTTTCTAATGGCATGCACGTTGGGGGTGGTTGGGGAGGCGAGTAGGAGGGCTTCTCTTGGTACTAATTTAAAACATTTAAACAATTCATAACCATTCCTGAGATATTTTTAAGAAAATAAAAGCTTGGTGAGGAGAATGGTTGTCCTGCAGGAGTTGTTGACTACCCAGTACATGCGAACAGATGATAACCTTAAATTTTGTAGGATATGCTTGGATCTAACGGTATTTACATAGGCACAAAGAGAAATATTGTTAGCATGCAACCAGTTGTTGTATGGAGGAAGGCTGACAAGGGGACAGAGCAGGGAAAGGATGGGAGAGATAAGGACAGAGAAGTACTTAGAAACAGAACCGCAGAAAGTGTTTTCTGTAGCTCTAATTGCCAGGATTACAAACAGCTCTCTAACAAATTCACTAACTGACCTGTCTCACATGCAGCCACATTAATTTCACCCCTACTTCACTTGTCCCAGTGCATCCATTTCACTGACAAACTCATCTTCCTTTGGATGAAATTGTGGATGGTTTCTGATTTTTTTTTTTATTTTTTTTTAAATAGTCTTCTTGGCTCCTAACAGCTTTGCCTGGTTAGATTTCCCCTTCGAGCTAAAAAAAGAAATTCGACTGATCTCTTTTGGCAGCTGTGAAATGGTTGCATATTGTGTATGTTTTCTTGATGAGCTTGCATGAAATGGAATTTGGTTTCTTTTGATGGATACACCACTTTTAGCACAATGGTCCCACAAGATTAGCAAGTGTTTCATTTTTTTTAGAGGAATTTTTATGTGCATTTAATGTCACGTATGCCATTTGTATGCAGCATTGTGAAGGTGCATAAAGCGGATTGAACAGGGAAATGGAACCGATTGAGGAATGTTTCCACAGTGAACGCATGACATGATTTGTGATGGTGTGTAATTTGCTAATCACAAAGCTTCGGTCAATGGCAAGAATTCCATGAGATTCAGGTTTTAATTCTTACTACTTCCCGGAGTCAAATACAGGTGCTGTGTAACACATAAAATTGGTCTGCCCTAAGCAATTTAGCCCTGTGTCTTGTAACCACAGTGCTCAGACGGGGATGCCTGGAGAAGAGGGCAAGTGGATGCAGTAGTTCTTACCTTCTTGCTTCTTCAGCCTCCAGTCATTTTTAGCTCAGACTCCCTGAGCTCCTTGTTTCTGCGTATATTAGAGCCCACAATGCAGAGAGAAAGAGGAGGTGCAACTTCCTCTGAGGATGACAGATATGACTCTGAAAAGCATCGTGGGTGAATGTGATTGCTCTGTCTTCTTGTATGGTTATGTGCATCAGCCTCAGACTAGCTTGTGTTTCAGGGTAATGCTATTATTAAGAATAAAATCAATGAATGACAAAGGAGATGTTCTGAGAAAACAGGGAAAAGGCCAGAATGAGTATAAAAGGGTAATAATATTACATGAGATCTTTATTATTATAATATGATGAGATACAGTGGCTGGCATTCTGCCTTTCTCTTGTCCAATATTTGACTTAGCCATGAAGGTCTTTGTCAAAAATATATTCAAGAGAGTCCAGAGGGGGACTGGGAGCAAGGAACCTATTCTCTCTTCAAATTAAAAGCTTTGTGAGGTGGAGGTGCGATCATTTAATTGTTTCTCTGACAGGACTTCTCATGCTCAAATTTAAATATCAGAAACAATAAGTACTGGAATAATTAGCAGAGTATTTTGAGGTTAGTTATTATTTACTGTTGGCCTGCTTGCTTGGTGAAACCCTTCAGCACTGGTAGGGAGCCCGTAGTGGCTAATGGGGAGTCACAGACTCTGGCCTTGTAGGCTGAAGCTTGTTTAATTGTGGGTTGCCAGCAAAAAACTCTCCTATGCTTCCTCTGTTTCCCAAGCTGTGTCTTCCCAAGGGGCTGCTGAGCCAGCTGCCTGGGGTGGGCGGGCAGAGGGGGCTCCTACAGGATTAGTTTTCAGCCTGATCTGTGAACTGTTGCAGCACATCACACTACTGTATATTGGCAGTTCCTGTGGGGGAAGTGTCGGAAAGGTGTAGATGAGGAAACAAAATGAGCAACCAAACCTACACACAGCAGCTTCTTGTTAGATCAGCTTAAGCTATCAGTAAAGCTGTACGTTTGTTTTTTCCTACCACAAAAAGTGCTCCAACTTCAGACAGGTTTCATCCCAACGCCTACTTGTACAGCAGAGCAGCTGTTAAAGCTGGGGCGTATGAGTCTTTCACAGCTAGTGTAAGCAGTCCATGAGGCATTGCCATCTCCAGCTTGGTGGATCTCCATGGAGCCAGGAGTCTTCCTTGGCAGACTGGCCCAGGCCCAGGAAACATATGGTTGGTTGTGGCTCTGTGGCAGGATGCCAGAGACGTAGGCAGCACTCCAGCTGAACCCTAGCTTGAACTCTGCAACTGTTTTGTCTCTGCAACTGGCTTGTTTAAAGTAAAGCATTTTGGCCTCATCGGTATTTTTCCACCTGAACTGGGTTACACAGGAGTGCTTTCAACCAGCTCGTCATCTCAAGCCTTCAGTTTGGGGTAGGGACCAAGAAGAAACAAGGAACACGTTATTTTCTGAGTTATATGAGGCAACTTTAAATTTAGTTCATGGTTCTCCTCAAGGTGCAGGTCTCCAGTGGATGCCTTTTCATGTAAATTTTATTTAAATATAACTGCCTTTAAACCTGCCTGAAGTAATAATTCTGGGTTCTGCCCTTCGACACCAAATTTGAATTCGCAGACAGAAAAAAGAAGGAAGTGTTCAACAGGAACTCCACTGGAGTCACCGCTGAGCTGAAAAAAACTGTAAAATGGCTTTAGGTTTTGTTTGAAATTTCCCTATTGCTTGTAAAAATTATACTGCAGATACAACACTCAAGAAAGAAATCCTGTTTAATTACTGCAGATAAATGCAGTTCATCTCCAAAGAGGGAGAAAAAAAAGCAAGAGGGAAAACATAGTGCCCTGGAAAGTATTACTCTGAGATTTTTTTCACCCTCTGAGATTTTTTTCACCCTTTCTCCTCAGGGCAGAAGCCAAACAAGGACAATTTTATTCTCTTGTAGCTGTCACTAGTAGCATCTTGCTTGTGCTCCTGCAACAGTTTACACTGTGCTTAACTGTTTCTCTGTGGCTGCAGCAGAAAATGTAATACCTCCCTGCGTAACAGCTGGAACAGCTCCAGCTATTCAGAGACCAGAACTGGAAGAGCTTCTACAAAGGGCATTTATGCAAAACCCAGTATTATTTCATGATATTCAACATACTGAGTTCTGCCTCCCTCCCTTCCCCCACTCCTCATCTCCTCCCGTTTATAATTTCCTTTGCTTGTGTATCTGTTTCGGAAGTTGCTTAGCCTCCATCCTCATCAAACCTTTTGATTTGCCTCTGTTTTTTCACCTTTCCTTACTTCCTTTGATTTTTTCTTGTGGCTTTCGAAGACCGAAGACAGTTCTGGTAAACATAAGGCTGGTTTGTTTGTTGGTTGGTTTGCATGGGGTGTTTGTGTGTGCAGTATGCTAGGAGGAAGCATAGTGACTTTTGTTAGCTTTTGTTAAGGTTATAGTGTACTCTTTCATGCAAGCCTGTTCTCCCTGCCCTCAATGCCTCTTTTTCTTTCTTCCTTTAAGCAGGCTGCTCCTCTCTCCTATCAACTGTGCTTTTCTCTTGCTGTTTACTCTCAGAGCAGATATACTTGCTTCAGTGCTTTTGCTTCCTTGCTGGCTTCCTCTGAAATACCTTCTGCCCCTTTGCCTCACAGAAACAGCCTCATCCAGATACTGATGACTTTTCCCATGCTGCAGCTTTCCCATTTCTTTTCTGGGATTGTTTCTCTGCATGGGCATGTCCAATTGTTTCCTCATGTTCACCGGCTTTTGTCCTCAAAGTCCATCCTCCATGGGAGCAATCACGATGATGATATCTTTAAATTTGTCTTTCTTCCCTTTGCGTGCTAGTACGGTTGTGGATGCCCATAGGGTTTTCAGTTCCTTTTACAGCTCTCTCCTAGTCAGAGGCATCGGGTATGTGGTCTCGATTGCAGATGGCCACTAAGAGCAATGCCCTTCTTTGCCTTGAAGCAACTTTTCACAGAAACCTGGAGTAATTTCCTCCTGACACAGTGACACGTACGGTCAGGAATATGATTTCTGGGGAAGAGCAAGGTGTGGCTCATCAATATGAGTGACAGAACTGCACTAGCTGGTCACATGGTGGGAATGCCAATCAGCGTTGGTCCCTGGGAGTCCTGGTAAGTGTAATGCAAAACAGTCACTCAAAATAGCAATTATCACTTGAAAAATATGACTCATTTTAACGCTCTTGGCTGGTTTAACTGTATAAACCATTTGTAGGGCTCTAATGACTCAGTGTGAAAACCTGCCTACGTAGCTTGTGAAAGGCGAGGTCCATTAGCCCCAAACCAACATTTCTTCTAAGGAACCAGTCCTGAATGAAAGAAGACCCTGAGCCCTGGCAGCTGAATTCCAATACAGGGTGAAAAGCACCAAGAAGTGACTTCCAGTACTAACCTGACCAGCCACTGGAAACAGATGCCTTTTTGTCTGGCTTTTGTTTTCAAATGGCCAATAAGAACAGATCAGCACTGACACCATTGTCTGTAATAAATGTGTTTTCACCCAGTGGAAGACTGTGGGGTGTTGTAAACAATTATGGCACTGAGTAAAGCATAATCGATTGCAGTAGTGCCACAAAAGATACATTTGCCAAAGCATGATTTAAAGATCAGGATCTGTATAATGGAGTTTACACACTTAAGACAGTGAAAAGGAGTTATGAGGGATTAATCTCTGGGATTAAACATAAAATGGAGTGTCATAAGAAGACTTCATAGCCCTTTACAGTTGTTGCATTTTTTGCATCACAGCAAAGCTCTTGACAGAAGGTCCCTCATTCTGATAAACCTCTGTTTTGTGTTCTGAGTAACTAAAGAAGAAATGCCATGTTTCTTCTCAGATGCTGTTTTATAATGTTATTCAGTGAGAGATCTTCCTGTATGCTATGGGTCCTGTTCATTGCTATATTATTGAAGCTTTATGTTGGGGTCACTCTGCTAAAATCAGGAATGGCAAATTCAGGCATTGACACCCCACAAAATGTGGCCTCAGGATAAATCTTTGGGTCCTACAGGCACTATTATAGCTTTCTGAAGGCTACCTCCTCTGACCATATCTTCTTGCATTTCCCCTTTTCTTCCATCCCCGGAGAGAACATCTTTTTTCTCACAGAAGTTCCCTCCTCCTAGCCAAACCATATGCTGATAAAGGTCGAGTTAAGCTGCTTTGAAACTCTCAGTATCAATACAGTTCTTCAAGATGCAGGTAGGAAGGAATTTTCTTAGCAGAAGCAGGTGGTTGAAATATAAGGGGTTTTAAAAGCTGCAACATAAAGATGTCTCTCCTCCAGACAAAAAGATAAGCAGATTCATCCAGAGTTCTGAGGCTTTAGGCATAAAGGGTACAGATTATGAAGAGAGAGGTGGTGAAGATCTGAAAAAAACAGGTCAGGTAGGAAAGATAATTCAGACTCAGAAAAGCATTTAGCCTGTCCCCAAGAACAAGCCCAGAGATCAAGCCTATGAAGAGACTTGAAATTGTGAGCAGCTCATGTGTTTATTTATCTCTTTTTGTTTGATTCATTCTGGACACAGAATTTAACACCTGGCTTCATCATTGCTTTCTCCTCCCCCCAGTTAGAACAATCAAGAAGACACTGAATTTTGATTGGCTGCTTTTAGCAAAAGGGTGACAAGCACCATGGTATTTGCATAGCTGTAATAAATTCAGTCTGCCTGGCCTTCTACAGTCTCCTACAGGGTTTTTTTAAATACTCTGTAGAGAAGCTAAGGTCTACATGACAGGACAGGTGGGGCCAGCTTCCTTTTTCTGATCTCTTGATAACCACAGAATCAAAGTCAAGCAAGCCTCCTGGCAGCAGCTGCTTACATGTACCACTCTACAGAGACACATGAGATAGTTTCCACCCAGGTTAGCAAAAGCTCAGATAGACTGACCACAGCAGTGGTATTGAGGTCATGTTGTCAAACGTCCTGGTATTTGGAGGGAAACATCATCACAGAGGAGTGACATGTGCACCTGAGAGGGATGAGGATTAACTAGAAACAATGAAGAGAACCTAAGTGAAGGATCATCTTCTATATTTAAGCAAAGTTAATACAGGAGATCGTTTTAAAGGAAGCTTTTTCATTCTCTCCATGTGTATATCAATCCTGCTCACCACTGAGAGAAAATCTGGCTTTCAATTGTTTATCTTCTCCAAGAGTTACCTGCAATTCTGTTTTTCAACAGAGATCTCACAACCCCTTCCTCCCAGTGTCAACTACATTCTTATTCAAAAAGAAGTATCAGAGTACTGGAGTATTTGCAGCAAAAAAACCTTTCGAAAGCTGTCACACTTAGAGCTGGCCTTCCTGTCCCAGGAACAGAGTCTTCTCAGAATAATATCTTTTATTCTTTATTGCCCGTATGATACAACTGGAGACTGTGAGAAACTTCAAGTATGTTTTATTGAGCTCTTAATATGGGCACCCTACAGAAAGCTGTAATTAAATGGCTGCTGGACAGATTAGTACAAAAGTAGTTAATGACACACTTAAGATCACAGGGTCTTCATTGTTTTTACTGTTGTTTGATAGCATTTGTCAAACTCAGCAGAAATCCCTCCTGCTGTCATACTGGGAACTTGAGCACTTCCTAGAACAAAGGAAACAGCGATCAACAGATGCTGTCAAACCTCTTGAAACCTCTTGCACCATTTTTTTGGCACTAGTTTCCGGCAAAATTTCACAAACTGCCTGTTTCCCTTGGTCTGACTACTGGCTTGTATTCTTTACCAAATGCATTCTTCGAAAGGAGGTAACATGCTTATGGACCAGCGATGCTGAGAAAGGCCGGAGAGAACTCTTGAAAACCTTAGAAGAGCCCCTCTCCCAAGATACATCAAGAAACTTCAACCTAAAATTAGAGGAGGGATGGGGAACTTGTTCCAGGGGATGCCTGCCATCCCCAGTTTAATTCCTCATGTTACTATCAAATAACACTAAGATGTCATTTGTAATACTGCCATCCTCTGAAAGCCACAGAAACAGAAAAATATTTTGAATGTACAATTGCAATTAGTGAGTCATCAAGAGGAATATTATTAGAAATAATTACTCTGCACTTCTGACCTTAGCATATTCATCTTTGTTGTTTTTTACAACAGATAGCTAAGACATGTGAGTTACTAGCATGTCTCAGCCGCTTCTGGGATGAAATACCGAGATTTAACCACTCTTAATTACTTAAGACACAGAATGAAAAAGAAAGAATGAAACTAGCCAGTAAGTGAAAGAGTAGCATTATTCAAAATGTTATTTACTCTCAATAAAAAGCTCTCAACCCTACTCATACCGGTGTTGCCTGGGAATACTTTTTTTGCAAAATGGTAGGGCTGTTACTAGGAGGCTGAAAGACATTTCCAGCAATACCAAGCCCTGGAGCAATAGCAAAGTATTGGTTAATACCCGAGAAAGCTCTTGTAATGGTGTTTGCTGAACGGAGAAATACATTGAGGAGGAGGAAATGACAGACAAAAATAACTTTTGCAATCTCAGAGCCTCCTGTGGAAACTCCCCACCTATGAACATTCATGCAGAAAAGCTGATTCTCATGTCATCTGTTTACTTAAGCTCACAGGCACTGGATGTCCTAGGCCAGGCAAGTCTCAAGCTTTATTTCAAGCTATTGTCAGAAAGCACCTAGGCATTTCCTAAAACATTAATACATCATCATGTAAGTGGAAAGCTGTGAGGCTGCAGGAACTGGGGCACAGTATTCACAGGCATGTTGTTATGCTGCCGAAGTCTGCTGCTAGTTTCAGCCAAATGACAGGCAGGAGGATGTGCACCGCATGTGCGCATGCACGTGCAGCTGCCTTGTGGAGGCACACTGCAGCATTGACATTAAGGGAGTGGGCTGAGAGCCAGTGTGAAAAGAAACAGCATCACACTAATTTCTTCTTTTTTTTCCATTAACATTTGTCAAACTTGGAGAGAAGCCCAGACTGCAAAATTTGGACACAAAATTCAAAGAACTCAGAAGCTGGAAATGTTCACAAACAGGCTCTTCATTTATGTCTAGTCTTTTTTATAGGTCATGCAGAGATTTCTTAATTACTCCTACTGTAACTTACAATTAGCAATACAGTGATTTTTTTGTATGTCACAGCACACAGCAGAACTATATTCCAGAAAATGTGGCAATGTTTAATAGTAGGTGGCACTTGTTTTCCTTTTCCTCTCTTTCAGGTGGGAGAAGAGGGGAAGGCCTTTAATTCTATCTGCAGAAAAAAATAAGAATATTTTGACCAGATTTGGGAGTCTTTTGTAACAGTTTAGCAGTTTCTTGAGTTCATGTGAACTTCTAGTTCAACCTCCTGCACAGCACTCAATGGTGCAAGTTCAAATGATCATTACCAAAATAATGGATTCTTGGCATATGATTGAAAGCCACTACTAAACTCTTGCAATTTGAAGTTTTTAACTCCACAGCAGGTTCTCCATATGAGGATCAGATTACGAGGCAAAAATCAACTCTTTGTACTTTTTACCAGCATGGCACATAATATTCAGCAAATCATGCCGTCTGCTGACATTACAAGAGAATGGGCATTGTAATAGTACACGTTACCATCTTAGTTTAGTAAATGTAACATCACTCTCAGACATCCTAAATGACCTGTAAACAGCATCTCCAATACAGTAGCAAGCATTAAAGCTACTTCTTGTTCTTATCAGGGCACTTGCATCCATTACATTCTAGACTAGAAATAAGATAGCCCAGAGAAATAAGCCATTGAGTCATATTAAAAGGTTCAGAGGGATTTCAGAGCTGCAGAAACTCTTAGAAGTAATACATTTTCTGGACCTTTGAGGAGGAAGGCAGGAGAGTAAGCTGGCTACTGATGAGCCTTCCTCAGCCACACATTTCCAAGAGCCAAGTCTCAGCTTTCCCTGGGACCAAGTATCAGACTAAACCACTGCAGTCCCCATGGCAGGGAAAAAAAACATGGCTTCTCTGACCAGATTCAGCAAATGAAGCTCCTTGTTTGTTCCTGTGTGTCACCTCTGGATCTGTCTACAGCTAGCTTTTATTTGGCTTCCAGATGACATGCCAACAGTGACACTGCCTCCATGCTAGCGTATTTCCAAAGTGTGAAAACAGTAAAGGCCCTTGGAAGAGGAGAGCTGTACATAAAAGATAACTCTTACAAATAGTCCTTCTGTCCCAGGTATTCTTCAGAAGAGGAGAGAAGGTTTTATAGCACAGCACAGCTTCACATGCATACTCCTTAAGGATACCTTCATTTTGTTGGTCTCAACAGACTCACTTCTAATAGAGTAAGAGTCTTGATTCATAAGGGAAGGTTTTTGATTAAATTTGTTTGTTGTATTAGTATGAAGGAGGAGGCTTTGGGGGGAAGTATTTACATAAACAGTATTTAAACAACATAACATTTGCAATCCGAAAACGTCAGTGAGCTGATTTGCAGGCAATGTAGAAAAGGGGACTGCTTTTATCTTAAGTTGAAGTAAACCCACTGTTAATGTAAATATGCAGTAGCAACACTGCCTGACAAAGGGAACATGAATAATACCTCTTCTAATTCAAGCCGAATGTGGGAGGATATAGGTAGGCAGCAAAAGAAGTTGGAAACTGATTTCCAGTGTGATTCATAGGGATTTTCAGCAGTTGCTCGCACAGGTAAATTATAATGGTTGGCATCTACATATAGCTTTTCACTTACTAGAATCTGATAGGTTTACGGCTTTCCCTCTTTGGCAAATGAAATGTTGAAGTACCACAAAGTTAACTGGACCATGGTATTGGCTGTGTCAAGTGTCTTGACTTGCAGACACAGAACTGATCCACTGTATCTGCAGAATACTGCTCACCTTTCAGTAAGAGACAGTAATTGTAAGATGTATGGAATTACCTACAGAAGTTAGGGGAGGATTTTAATATCACTGTCTTTATTCCATGCTCCTTCATTACCTATAACATTTAGAGTCACTCCCTACCTCTACATTTACTAAGACAAAGAGAGCTACCTGTTGCCATTATATACACAGCTCCTTCCTCCTAAATTTTTCTTCTCATTCCACATGACACGACTAGATTTGGCAACAATTTTCCTTAGCAGAGATCAAAATTAGGTGTTCTTACACAAGAAAAGAAAACAAGAATAATGCAAATGCTGTCCACAGGGCTCTATGACCTACTATAAATGAAAGCAGCATTTGACTCAATGCTGATATAAAGCGACTCTGAAACAGTGATGGCACATAAAAAAAAAAATTAGAAAGCCAATAGTAATTTCCAAACAATACTTTTCATATTCTCTGGTCTTGCATAGATTTGTTATCCTTGCTTCTGATACAGGCAATATAAAAATAAAAAGAATTGCAAAAAGCATTCATGCCACTCTGTCTAGGAATCACTAAAAAAAAAAAAAACAGTGATAGTGAGGAATACAGTAGTTGTCCCCTTACAGATTTCTGTAGGGTTGCCCTAGGAGCACACCAATATTATTGCAACTATTGCAGCGTTAGTTTTTTGCTTAAAAGTGGAAGCAACATTTTACTTCCACTTGCAGCTGAAATCAATTTTGACCCAGTCTTTTAGAACGGATAATGCTGTATCATTTCAGTATCAGCAATTAAATACTTTATACAAAACATATGTGAATGGCAATAATAGACATTTTAAATTCAAGTCCTTTGCAAGCAGTTTTCTTTCAGCACTGCAGAGCATCAAGATTACAGGCTGTCAGTATCGGTCTATAGACTTTCACACTACATAACATTCTCCAATGAAGTAGAGACATTTTCATTAATAAGAATTTATTAGCATATTTGGAAGGGATCTGAAGTAAATCTTTACAGCACAAAACTAAACATGACTCCATGCTGAGTCCAAAGTGTGTGTTTTACTTCTTAAAAGTGCATGACAAGCATCTTCTTGAAAATAAAAAAGAGAAATTAATGCCCCCACTGCCCAACAAAAAGGAAACCTTTAAAGTAACAAAAAAGCAAATGGTAGAAAACTATATTTCGGCAGACCAAGTCAGCTCCAAACAATTTTAATAGACACCTACTGTGGCTTCTGGAATCATTGCTGCATGCATGTCTCTAGTCATATTGGATTTCTCTGTCAGCTTTGACTGCAGTAACGTGTGTTCCATCACACCAATTTGTATGTCCATCTGAATGGTTTCTTGCTTCAGTTTCGTTAA
Source organism: Cuculus canorus (assembly GCF_017976375.1). Taxonomy (NCBI): domain Eukaryota; kingdom Metazoa; phylum Chordata; class Aves; order Cuculiformes; family Cuculidae; genus Cuculus; species Cuculus canorus. Next base: position 115,164,261 of record NC_071401.1, on the reverse strand, counting down.
GGCCTGTTTAATCTTCACTAGAGGAGCTGTTCAAAAAAAGATAAACAATGTAACTCTGTCAGCTATTTAACACAAAAGCATTATTTTCTATAATTCACTCATTAAAATTGAAGAGTTCAATGAACAAAAGGGCGTTCTACTCTAAAGACTTGATTGTACTGATACATCTTTTTTAATATGCAAGATACTTAAAGAATAGGCATCAACAATTTTGCTGTCTTCTTGACATCTAAGATCTGCATAAAGATATGCATCAACATTAAGAATGGTTTGTCAATGATGTGTTTGCTCAGCTGAATGCCTCATCCCAATATCTGACTTGGAGTTTGGCAGAGAACTGAAGACTTCTTCAGTAGGATGTCATCTTACCTGTGAAAAGCTATGAAAACGTTTTGTACTCCATACTTTGTTTCAAATCCCTCACTTCCCACTACTATCTCTCTAGGGATGCTGCTGCTGCATTGTATCGCTCCTTAGAATTCTGGGCTCTACAGAGTTTATCCTGATCCATAATATGGAAAAGATGCTGCAAGGCACATGAATGGAAATGGAAGTGCTTCACAGTGAAGCAAAGGTGCACAAAATTTATTAATACAATAGCACAACTACTGAAGTAAACTAATTGTAATGGTGAGAGTTACATATGCATACAGATTGCATATTTAGCCCTACCATTGATCCATCAATCAAATTCTGCATTTACACCCCTTATACATTTGCAACAGAATGCATTTAGAAGGCAAAGTTTCAAACTACCAAATCCTGAGTCTGAGACAAAGTAAAACTCCATACCTATTTGAATTAAACATTGAAAAAGTCCAGACATCAAAACACCAAAATGAACCTTCCCACCCACTCCAGCCAGCCTTAGGGAATCAGCTACCTCCACTATTTCAGAGTGAAAAGGCTTGAACCTGTAATGTATGAATTTCTTCCAGGGAGTTTATAACTATTCAAACAGAGACAAAAACCATTTCTTTTCAGATTTTTACAAATCATTTACCAAAGGGGGAAACCCGGGAATCTCTACCTTCTGCAGACTTACGTAACCTTTTCAGCGAGGTTTAGATTTCTGACTTTCTTAGATAACTTTTAAAATTTCAGTATTGATATTTTAGACTAGTCACTCATTGTGGTCTTTTCTTTAATAAAGGATAAATTGTGTACCTGTCACTGAGAAAATAGATGTTTGGTTTGAAGCAAAAACATACTTACCACCATCAGTCATACTGCTTCCTTTCTCTTCTGTTTCCTGCTTTACTCTCTCTAATACTTCTGTAATCTTAAAATAGATATTTTCTTCTTAATTAAACCAGATGAATGCCAAGTTAAAAAAAGAAAATTTTCTGCTGCATTATTAATGAATAACTGCATCAGTCAAAAGAAATGAAATAATCTGTCTTTGTTGTTGTATATGGAGGAGCTTTTTTTTTCCTTCAAACATTAAGAAAATTTTAATTTAACTTTAAATAAATTGATGTTGTGCAACTTACAGGAAAGAGTAAAAAGCTGGGCAAACAGCATGGTGTTACTAAGAATCTGCGCATCCCAAAACAATAAAACCAAGAGTGTAAGTGTTGCAGTTTGATGCTGGATGGAAGATGTGAACCAATATTCCTGGAGACCAAGATTCACCAAATGACCATGCCAGCTGCCCTTCTGTAAGTGTCAGCACTTCAGCAGGTGATGGTGGAAACCCAACAAACAGCACTGAAACAAAAGATGGTGCCGCACTGAAGCCTGCTGGCAATGGCACAGGCACAGGCACAGGTATGTAAAATGCACATATGAAGACTAAATGCATTTCAGCCGTGACTATCAAACAGTTCATCTTTGTAGACAATAAAGAAAAAGAAAATACATGATTGTAAGGTACAGCCAAGGTAATAATTTAGTATTTTTGTCTATAAATATAAAAAAGGTCCTTCACTAAGGCTTCAATAAGCCTTTTCAGTAACCAGAAAAGAAATACTGCTGCATACCTACAGTGGTACTGGTATAGCAAAATCAGCTGAGATTTGATTGCAAGTTCAAAACCAGATCAATATCAACAACCAGCATGTTTAGTTTAGCTCAGATATGCTCCACTGCATCTACATAGTTTGAAGGCTGCCAACTAGTAACATATTCATCATTACTAATCAGCCAATAACTTCCAAAGCACAGACGTGTTATAAATCTGAAGTAATTGTGAAGTACTCTTTTTTTTCAAACTTACTGCCTTGAGAGTGAAATATAAAGAAGCTCTAATTCTGTAGAATCCATACACTTGCAAACCTCCGCTAACAAACTCTTGTTAAACTGTTGTGTTGACTATCTACTGCAGTTGGACTAGATGTTCGTTGTAGGTCTTGTCTCGCCTCATCTCTTCTCTTCAAAAACTCAAATCTGTTTTACAATTTCTAGCACATTCTTCTGGTGTGATCTATTTTATGTGACTATTCCAGACACTTTATCATCTGATAAACAAAGGGATCTTTTCAAGCCATTAAAAAAAAAAAATCTGAATTGCACAAAGGGTTGAAATATTTGGGAATCAGGCAGTAATTCTAAATGAAATGTCATGAAACACTCAACATATTTGATGGCAATATTTAAGATTATTTCAAGACTTTCTAGGGTTCTCAGACAGGTAGGAGGTTTACCCTACACGGGTCCCAGTTAATTATTAGCTTTGCAAATGTTTGTGGTAAGGGAACTTGTACTTTTGGATACAGATTATTCAGCTGTACGGTTCTGTGTTCTATAAATAGGAGGGACTAGGCTTTTGGAAACAATAATGCCATTTGTTAGGATGGCATTTGAATTAGGAACTGGGAACTTAAGTAAATTAAAAAGTTCCAGGCCAGCAGTTTAGAGATACTGAGCCAATAACTGGGAAGAAATTGGGAAGAGAATGGAAGGAATTGATCAGTAAGTGAACTTGGCAGGTAATTTTTGGGGTAATGACCACTAGGCACACCATCAGATCTCTTCTGAGCATGCACGGAAAGTGCAAGGAATGACTTTGCATTCATTGTAATTATACATAAATATTTAATCACATGCATGATGAATAATGTATGGCTTTGTGTAATTTTGCATATAAATGAAGGCAACAAACCCCTTAAGGTGTGCTTTGATTTGAGGGAAACCTCCAAGCACCCAGGATTTGCACAAACCTGAATAAAACAATGTCTCCCTTGGTGATGTGATGTATTGGCTTATTGCACACTGGGCAACAGATTCACACTTTGGACAATATGTTCAGCTAGTTAGGAGCCAGGACTTTTACGTTCAGTTTGTCAGAGCACTGATTTTAAAAAAAAAAAGGCACGAGGAAACTAGTTTTAGGTATTAATATAATTTGATTGGTATAGAAAAGTTACTATTTGTAAAATATTGCTTTTAAGTGCTTGGCAAATTAAAATTTCCAAGTGTTAATTTTAACTAAAAATAAGAGTTCAGCTTTTCTTCTTCCAACGAATTTATGGACATGAGTTGATTAATCATCAATACTTCTAGGACATAGGTCATAAAATATTTAATGTAAAATACAAAATGCAGAACATTTATCCTCATTTACAAACTGGGGAAATTAAGAGCTCGCAACAGTTTGCGCAGATTCACAAGTTAATTATCAATGGCAGCTTTGGTTTAGAATTAGGGGTTGGACTAGATCACCTCCACTTAACAGATTAATCTTTAACATGAGAGCAAATCAGGAGGAACTGGGCTCATAAAACTGCAAACACTAAATGCCAACTCTCTAAAGATTGTTTTCAAATAAGCAAAAGAAATTATGTGAAGATGTGTTTCACCTCAGAAAGCATTTTGATCCTTTGAGTTACTCCTCCACTTCCTTCCTGGTACTTCTCTTTAGCCTGAAAAGAAAGGTGTTTTTTCTGTAGTGACAATACTGAAGAGAGGTATTCAGGCAGCTCAGAGAAAACATCAAAACTTGCTCTCACACATCCCAATTCCAGAAACTGTCCCACAAAATCCCAGTGAGGTTTACAAGGACTACACATATACGAGGACAGTCTTAAAATATCAGATCCTGTAATGACTATCATGCACAAATGTAAAGCAGTTCTTAAAATTGCAAGTAATAGCCCTAATACACAATAAGAAATATGCTTTCCAATCATTTACATGAGGAAATAAACATTGAAAATGGGCCAAAATGCCAACATAACTGAATCCTGAAATCCAGAATATTTGTTCGTCAACAGGAAATGACTATCTTGAAGTTTCTGAAAGGTCAACAGTAAGGTAAACTGAAAGCACAGGTCAGAAAACAGAGGTCAAATCCTGTTAGTCTTATTTTAATGTCATGCTCACAAACAGGAGGGACAGCCAAATGGCAGCTTATACAGGCCTCTTAACTAGGGGATCAAAAAACTTCTTATAGAGCACTCTATTGACATAAAATGAAGTAAAAAAAGTAATCAGAGTGCTTTGTGCATATTAGCACGAGTAATCAATATAAGAGATGAGTGCTGGACTGAGACTATGTTTTTTCCACTCATTACAGATGTCTGAGCATCACAGGGAAAGCAGAGCTAGCAGTTTACTGGCAGCTCAAGACTGGCAACAGATTTACATTGTTATAGAGTCAAAAACCATTTAATTTTCTCTGTAGAACAGTTGAATAAAAATTGCCAGCTTAGCTTATAAACTATATAATCTGACAGCTAATCAACATTTCTCTGGCTTCATACCCAACAGCAGAATTCACAGATAACTCTTCTGAGGCTTCTTTGCCTTCACCCTCGCTAAACAGCAAGTCAATACTAGAGAAGGCAACAACAAAAGATCAGTGCATTACCTCGCTCAGCAAGGCCTGTGCTGAACAGTACTCTTGAACCAAGTGCTCCAACTGATTGTTGATGTACTTTTCTCTGCTATTGATCTTTTCCATTGTTCTGCTGATTTCATTATGGAGTTTGTCAAGGTAACCCTAGAAAATCATATTTTGTGGGTTTACAGTATACAGATAGTACAGAAAGAATATTAAAATGGTGCTGTAATTAAGAAAGGATATGGAAGCCTATAAGTGAAAGGGAAAAGCAGTAAAGAAATGCTGTGCCTGACTAAACAAAATTATTCCTAATGTATTCTGGTCTGCCCAGCTCCAAACCAACTGGTTCCACCACTTTCCCCTCTCAATTAATTCCAAATGTCAATGTCAGTAAGTTACTCTAACAACAGTATTTGACAGTATTTTGGGGGTTCTATCAGCACTTATTTTCAGATTGCATTACTGTATTAGTCTATTTTGCCCTCTGTAGTCAGGATGTACTTATGGCAATGCATATGTTAATGAACCCTAATATCCCTGTTAATCCTCATACAGACAACTCTTTCCCACAAGATCTTCTGCCAGTCCCACTATCCCTCATCATTATTATCACGTTTCCCTTTTTAGTTTTACAGCACTATCACAAATAAAATGGAAGGAAAAAAACAATTTACTTTTTAACAAATATCAAATGAAAGAGAAAATAAAAATGCTGACAAATCAGTGCAATATTCTGCACAACAAACAAGACATACCCTAGTTTCTTTCAAGAAAGATTCAATTCCATCCTTATGCTGATGCATTTGATCTAAATGGATCCTCCAGTCCTAAAAAAGATGCAATAAAGTAAAACATAGGTGAGTATAACTTTTATCTTTCTCTGCGTACTAAACAAAGGCTGGTATGCAAGGCAGGTCTCTTTTATACTATCACTGTGTACATTCTGCCACTATGTTCATATCCAGAGATACCTGCCTACTGTGACACAGTTTATAAACCTAAATGTCACAATGTGACACTCAGATCCACAAATAAATAGTGACATCCTCACTGATACTACAACAGATATGTTTTTTAGATTGTTTTTTGTCTTCATGGAACTATTTCTCCTAAAAACCATTCTGGGCACAAATACTGAAAATATTCATTATAGCTGCACTAACTCAGCTTATGCTTAGACAAACTGAGTACTTCAAATGTCCAACACCTACCAGTTCCAGACTGTCAGATATTCCCTGTCCACTTAGCCCTTACTATTATCAGAAGAATGGAAGGAAATTAAAGGGGCCAAAACATCTAAACTCGTTTTTGATAGCGGGACAAAATTAGAAGGGGGAATTGTTTGCAGCTTCTAGGTCATATAGGAAACATACATAGACTCAGGGATGGGGGATGAGAAAAGGTGCTGTTTTCACTCAATTCCAGTTCCCAAACTTTATCACAGAAGTTTCCTATCCATGCAAACTTTTTACATCTCCCAGACCCAAAGCACAGCTGCAGACAAAGAGTTCAAAACAAAGCAGCATAGCAGCACTAAAGAATTACCGCTATTTCAGTATTGTGTTTCTTAAGAATACTTTTCAGCATGCTCAGATTTTTTAAGCCTTTGGCACTGTACTGGTCTAGCTGTTAAAAAAAAAGTTATGTGAATAAATCTTTATCACTTCAAATAAAACCCTAGGAGACTTTCTTGTAAAACAGGTACTGACTGTACTGGAAGGTTGCATGAAAGGTGACAGTGTTTGCTTCAGTAAGATTATCTGATATAAGACATTGTTCAAAAAGGATTCTAAGCAAAACATAGAGAGGCACAAACCTCACCAAATAATAAAGCAGGCAGTAACAAGAAACAAACCTGGCCAGCTACCTTAACAGCTAAGAGCACGTGGAGTGTGAGAATGTTTGTTCCAGTTCAATTACCTGATCAAAGACCTTGTCAAAACAAGATGACAAGAAAAAGGGGGAGAGAAAAAGCAAACCCTGCAGGGACACAGACCTGTCACACAAGTATTACAGGAGACAAGGACAAGAAACAAAGCTGTCAGTCACAGTGATGGGCTATCAAGAAGCTGCAAGCACCACTTCGAAGACGTGAACCTGGCCCTTTGCAATTGGTAAGAATGCACACCAGGGAGTTCTGGATATTCCAGACAAGGGTTGGTGCAACTACACCAACTGATGAAGCAGTCTTCAGGGGAAGGTGACTGGGAAGCAATAAAATGGGGAATGGAGAGGGGTATAAGAGGGGCTGGTCATGTGTAAACTGTTGCCAGTCAGTCCGCTTGTCTGACTGAGCCCTGTACCTGATCAATGTAGTCTGTCCTATCTTCTTATTAAATTATTTTTTAATTCTCTTTCTGTAAATTTCATGCTCTATCCCACACGTGTATGAGTGCTGCAAAGACTAAGTGCCAGTTGCTGGTGAAAGTGGATGTGGCGCCAGCAATTGGAATCAGACCGGGGCTGCAGGCATCCCAGTCTTGTGGTGTCTGCAGTCAGAGAGAGTGGAGGTCTCAGAGCCAGCCACAGGAGCAGGTGAGTGCCTCAGCCACTAAGGCAGGACTGGTGTGTATCCTAAATTCCAGCTACTGGAAAGGATAGTGGTGAGTAAAGCAAGTGAGGCACTCAGTGCCAGGGAAATGTTTGCACCTTTTCTAAACCTGCTATGCATGTGTAAAATCCAATAGCTGGGAAAAGAAAAAAAAACTGAACTAGCCATCAGATAGTAGGCTCTGGATTCAGGACTGAATATAAGGCAGGCAGAGGGTATATGCTGGTATTTAGGGGGACCCACAAATGTAGAGTGCCCTTAAGGCAAGCACATAAGAGTGTGCATCTCTTTGCTAGCAAGCGGCGAACTGGACTAGCCAGGAAGTAAAAGAGCAGTGAAACAGTTAGGAGGGCCCAGGATCCAGGCAGCGGGATCAAACAGACTGAAGGATCACGCAGATAGTGAATCTACAGATTAGGCAATGTGTGCTTTCAGTACTGAACTTCAACATTAATTAGCCGAATAGGAGGAAGAGCTGTCTATACTTATATTTTATGAGCCACAATTGCTACTGAAGACAGGGCCTTGTTTATGGAAGATTGTGTAGCTGGCCATGTCAGGGTCTTCTGTGTGATACGCACTTCTAAACCTGCAAACAAGAAAGCAGCAGCAGCATCCATCAGTCTGGGATGGGAACATGCAAATCCCCAGGCACACAGGGCTGGGCTGCAGCACCTGAGCAAGAGGAATTCCCAGTCCTGGACCTCCTGGAGGATAAAGCCACTTATAATGCCTCATAACAGGTACAAACCAAATCCTGGCTTAAAACAGCTGCACACTTAAAAATGTGCTGCACACTTAAAAATGTGCCATCCTTCAATCACAGGCAGTTCCACTTATTTGTTGTGAGGCTACCCCCTGCATAGGACATATGCATCCAAGAATTGGTCTCACTATCTCAGAAGCGCACAGCTGAGCGTCTCCAACAGCTGTTCAGCCCGTGAGGTTCACCAGCTGTCTACAATTGTGCTGCTTCCCACTCTTCTCTTCCAGAATGAAACAAAGGCTGGTAGAGAAAACATGCTTATGTTGTATGTTGGTTTTTAACTTCACAGCAGACTCAAAACCTTTTGTTGTTCTGGTGACAATTGTTCATAATTTGTCAAACTTTGAAGTATAAATAAAAACAACAAACACCCCTCACACACATCTCCTACCCCTGCCCAGGACTTTACAGAAAAGTTCTAGTGTCTAATGCCATTGATTAAACCATTAACTCTCTCCTAGTACTATGTACACATGCATCACATAGGAAACAGAATGTGATGGTTTTCTTGTAGAAAGAAAAAATGTCAACACTTCTCTCCAGTTATTTCTGAAAGCATGATGGCACAGAAGCTAGAAAAAGAAGAATCAACTTTTCATGTTCCTTTTGACATATTCCTTAAAGATGGGGCATTAAACTGGAAGCTAGTAAACATCAGTTCTTACAGTGACTTTAATATTCCATATATGTCTTGATTCTTACACTAAGAAATTAAAACAAAATAAAGCATGATAATCTCTGTAACAGGTGGGCTGGCTGGAGATGAGGGAAAAGTGGCTCAAATCAGGCAATTCTTAACATAGAAGAACGCAGTATAGCATAAGACAGGCAAGCAATTTAACAGATAGTTGAGAGCTTAGCCTATTTTTGGCAAGATAATTATCTTTCATCGAATCCTCTATCACTACTACAGATTGCTCAAACACCCCAGTTAGCTGGGCCACAACAAATGAGCAATATCAATACTGCAGTGATCTCTGTGCACTATACAAACTCCTAGAAAGAACGTTAGCAGCAATGCCAGGAATAGGTCCTAGATTTGAACTTTGACTTGTGAAAGATAGATGTCTACTTCTAAACTGTTCATTCTAGACTCCCTGGAATAGATTATGGTGAGAAATACTACTTTCTAAGAAATGCTGAATTTCATCTTGAGGTAATCAAGATATCAAGATAGGTAAGTAAAATCAGTGGAACAAGTACTCACTGCTTTTTGTTAAACATAAGGAGACACCATGATAACTAGATCAGAGGTATAGACCTACTTTATTGCCATTTAAAGTTCAGTAAGGTGAATTCTATGCAATCAGCCTTTTATGTGGTTGACAAATTGAAGCTGAAAATAAGAAGTTCCTCAGCTGTCTTCCAGGAATATGTTTTAATAGCTGCTAAATTGAGAGTTTAATTTTGCAGAAATATGAATACATTGAAAATGTTTAACAATTTAAGAAGTTTCCACTGAAAAAATATATACAAATAAATATATGGATATAAAGTGCCCTATAAGTAGCAGAAAAAATATTATATATTTTTATATATAAATGTAATACATAACTAATTACATAAATAACATAAATGATATATGATATGTATACATACAAAATATATAAATTAAGTTTAAATAGAAGTGAACAACACTGACTGGAAATCACACTTTAATCACCGTGTATACGCATGCAAAGCCATTCTTGCATACCTTATTGTCAGTCTTGATGGTAACTTTCAACTGTGGAAGGACACGTTCCACTTCCAGATTCCATTCTGCTGCATCTGTTGTAGACTGTAAAATCTCTTCTTGCCTTGCAGACTCATTCAAGTCCTGTGTAAAAATCACAAAGTTTATGTAAAAAATATCATCATTATGCACAATGAAAACTGTTAAGAGATCACATTACAATGGCTTACAGTGTTCATACTCAGAAAAAAAATGTATATTTAGAATTATCTAGACTACAGATGTAAGTTTTCTTTAATGGCTTTCTTTGAATCAATAAAGACTAGAAATTAGAATAAACAGATCTTCACATCATATTTAGAATTTAAAAGAATAAGACATTATAATACATCCCAGAAATAGTAGGGGGGATTAAAATACGTTACAAAAAACTAATATCATGTTTCTCTAAAAGCCTCTGCAGAGATTTCTTGCAAATATTTTCAGCAACCTTGCAGTGATAACAGTTTAGAAACTGAATGTACATTTTGCCATTAAAATAATCTGATCCATTTCAGTTGGAATCTTTTTTCAAGCTTAGACTGCATAAGGACTTTCACACTTAAATCCAACAGAAATAAATTGCTGCTACAGACATAAAAATCACTCAAGAGAGGACTGATAGGTAACAACTTACTGATCTGTACGTTTGTGCCTTTAGAACATTCAGGTCAATAAAATTTTCTTCATTATCTGACTCTTCTCCCTTAAGGAAAGTTGCAAAGTAAGACTTCAGTAAGTATTGCACAATATTTCTCCATAATTTTATTTTGTAAGAGCACAGGACAAGGAGTATTAAATCCCACATTTCTGACACAGAAAGTTTATGGTAACGGTGCTTATATTCACTTAAATCTTATGAGGAGACACAATATCTGGGACAAGCTGAAAGATGAAAGCTAGTCCACATTTCCCTCAGGGTGCCACAGTACTAAAACTAAACCACAAAACTAGAACAAACAACAGAAAAAAAAAAAAAACCCAGTACCTAAGCCATCTCACATCAAATGGGCCATTATCAATAGCTGTATGGTAACTGTAATTTTTTACGTGTTTTCTAAAGCTTTGCATTAAAAATAAAATCAAACAAAAAAAAAAAAGCACAACCAGACCTGAACACAGTTTTCAAGATGTTGTTTGCACAATCGATTTGGAGCTGCAGCATGAAGTCACATTTTTTTAAAAGTGTGCAGAATGATACAATTCAAATTGAGGCAATCAATATGTTTTCTTACCCATGACATGGCGCACAGGGCTGAAGGTTCTGAGTGATCATCAGCTCAGAGCCATCACTGCATAACTCAAAGATGCTCATGTACTACTCTCCATTTATCTATACCTAATTTCACCTGCCATTTTATCACCCTTACACTTCACTCTTACAAACTCCATCCGTTAGCCATTGCCTTTTCCAACAAAGCCAAATTTCATCATTAACCTCGTTTCTAGACAAATCATGAATGCTGCAATCACAGAGGTCTTGGGGTAGAACTCTTCAAGACTCAGTGAAAACATGGGAGCTTATTCTTGTACTTTACTTAGTTATTAACTAACAGAGATCACTTTATTTTCCTCTGGCATGTTTGGTCCCTAGTCCCCTGAACACCTGCAAGAAATGAATGATGACTAGACTGGGACTAACTTTAGATAAACTGACAATACATATTTGTACAGAACTTAGAAGAACATATTACAACATTACAATGACAACAACAAGACTAGTTATCAGAACTGAGGAACCAAACCGTGCAGATTTCCTTGCACTGCCAGCCTTGCTGGCTACTGTTCACCTAATCCCCCGAGATTTACAGAACTAGGCTTTGTCTCTGTCAGTGTTATCAATTTTATTCAGAGGAATCAAAACCAGAACAATCAATGAACCTCATCATTAGCCTTTAACTACTGGAAATACTACTGAGTTCAATTATGGATACAGCTAATACATCCACAACATATCAATATATTGGCAGCAACAATAGACTGGGGGAAAAAAAATATATCAGCATATAATTAATCCCTCTAAAACCATTAGTGGTCTAAAAAGTTGGTTATCCACTTGGTATAAAGCTAGCTCAACGGTTTTATTGACACACAAACTCAAAAGAGCCAGTAAAACATGCTAATTGTGAAAATCATGGCCTCAGATACTAATAGAGAGCAAATCCAGAGGTTCTTTGAAGGGTCGCAATTGTGCTTTAGTTAACTGTTTCCTCTTCACTTCCCAGTTTAACAGCTTAGGCCTTAATGACACGCAGAAAAGAGTGGGCAGCTGACCGTTCTCATGTTTAAAGCTTTTAGCCATCAGCTTACATTTCTGAGGCTAGTCAAACATGCAATACAGAATGCCTCGTGTTGTTCTCAGAATTATTCAAGACTTTTTCTGTGGAAACTTCAAAGCTGATAAAAACACAGCCAGACATTCACATCACAATATTCCCATAGTGTATGAAATTGGAGAATAAAAGTTTGGAAATTTTCTTGTCTAGTAAAAACCAGAAAAATAATGCAATACTTGGGAAAACTGTGAGAAAAGGAGGAAGAGCAGCTCTTCAACTGTTAACATTCTTGTGGGCTACTTTGGCTTACAAATTTGGACTATGATGAGAACCATATGACAATATTACTGGCACTCTATTTCCAACTTTTACGACCTTTAATTTTTCCTAAGCACTTGAAAAATCTGAACACAAAAGTGGGACAGTTGTGGCATTTTCTACCCAGTACTGGACCTTAACACTCTAGAAAACTGTTTTGTCCTCAAGCAATTTACTGACCCAGCAAGTGAACACTTTCAGGCTCACAGCCTTCAATATTTTGTTCTTGATCAACATTAATTTTGCACAGAATCATCAGCTTTTGGAGAAATTGAATGTGAAACTAGCTTCTTTCCGTAATTTTCTTTTTGATTGTTTTCAGCAAACTTCCGTCTCCAGAAAAATCTTAAGTCAGCAGATAAAAGACTCACTTTGAAGAGATTGACAGAGGGCTGGGAAAATGACAATGTCTTGTGATTATACTAGTACATAACAGTGAGACTCCAACTCTCATATAAATAATCTTCTGAGAAAGTCAATCAGCGAGTTCTACATCCATGCATCAGTAAGTCCTAAAAGCATATTTAAACTTAAAAGTGTATTTCCTAGGCTGTTTCATAGACATGACAACTTCACTATAATTACAATTAGAAAGCTGGAATTAATAAAACAGTTCATAATCAAATAGTGCCATCTTGCTGGTAAAAGGTATTTAAAAGCAGAAAGACTTATTCTGCAGTGAGAACAGACAACTGGATGTTACCATTTCCTTCATGGAATATATAGTGATGAGCTACCATGACCTTTCTCTACAGAGACAATGCTACAATCTTTATTTAGGTCTTTGCTGGTGGTTTTAAACAAACACAGTTGTTCTTTTCCATCTACCCCCTTCCCAGCTCTTAAGATAACAAAGTGTCAAAGTTACTGTTTCCTGTTTGCAGGGAAATCTGGGCTACAATAGTGAACACTCTATTTAAGTGCTGGGCAATTTTTAATCAAATATTAGCCAATTCTGTAAACAGAGACTGAAGTTTTGTCTAATGTCAACTACTTGTATCAGCAGAGAGTAAAAAATTATGAATCTGTGCAATCTAAACTTATCTTTAGATTCCTCTTCAATTTATATTAACTACAAATAATATCACAAGCACATAAGATCACAAGCTCTGTCCTGAAGGTTAACAACCTTATCTGAAAGGAAACAAACTCTTTAGAGAAGCTGACAATGCAGGAAAGGAGGTACAGGAAAAAGAGGTGATGGAATAGCTAATAGAAAAGACTTCTTAGAGCCAAACAAAAAGAAGAGTGAGAAAAACTTTCTCATAGCTGACCAATACTGATACTATCGAAACCAGTTAGGTAAACCTACCACAACATTTTCTTCCATTTTATTAAGCATTAATTCTGCATCATCTTCGATTATTTCTTCTTCTCGCTCTTCTGTTGGATACACTGGCCTGAAATTAGTTCAAAGAACAGCAGAGCTTTTAAACACAGTAAACTAGTAATGTCTCTGTGAATAGCTCTTAAGCAAATAAAACATCTCATGAGAAGTATGAATGATGTGGAATACACCTAGACACACTCAAATAAAATTAAAGTTCAGTCTTAGAAGTCTTTGTTTATCTTGGACTGTCTTAAAAATGAATGTCATTTATTATGGCAAGCAGTACAACACATTCATACTCCAAAGACATCTGGGGACTAAATTTTGGCCACTTTCTCTTTTGTTTTAACTTCTTAAATTTTAAGTGCAAGTCAACACAGGCTTATTTTGACTATACTCATTTCAAAACCCATCAGAGGGAAGGAATGAAATAAAAAGGACTTTTAAACAAATTTTCACATACTTGAAATCACCTGTCATCTAATTTCTCCAAAGATTTCCTTCAGTTATTGTAGTCTACTTTTAATATGATCACACACTGTGCATGCCTCCAACCAAAGACGTAAAGATTGATGGATAGAAACTAAAAGAATGCTACTATGTTTCAACTGAACTGTCAGGTTAACAAGCAGTTATGCATAGGAAAAGTGACCCAGAAAAGTCATCAGTCAAATTGTTATTAATTAGTTAAGTCTATTAACAGCGAAAGCTCATGCTTACTGGAAATACACTAAATTCTGTGAAATTGCATTAGAAATTAATCTGTCCAACTGCTTCAAGCCTAGCTGAATTTTGCATCTTATTGAAACATAAGGAAGACTATTTTTGTTAATTACTATGTTTTGTATTTACAACTAGAACTTACGTTTGTTTGCTGGAAAACAACGCAAAACAGAGGATGCTTAGAAGTGTACTACTATACCTTTTCCAGCTAGAGACAGTGTTTTTCAAGGCCTCTTCAGCTAAACAATCAAGAACATAGCATGCTTGCTCTCCGTAACCTGCCTTTAATTTTGAGGGAGGAAAATCCACAGGTCTTCCCTAAAAGACAGAAATACACTGTTTACTAATGGCTACCCATCAATCAAGTTTCTTTTCTGAGAGGTAACGAAATTTACTATGCTAAAACCAAAGTGTCTGTTGTGAAGGAAGATTTTACCAATATTAATTCATATTCCTCCCCTATGTAGCTCCAGTTAAGCAACAGAAGAGAAAACAGAACAACCCAAGGAACAGATGTAGTGTAGAAATCTTAAAGCACCTGGTAAGAGGATACTCACAGGGAGCAGAGGAGTCAGAAGCCGCAAGGGAGCTACATGGTCAAGCACACAAGTGACAACTTGGCGAGGAAAGAACAGTTACAGAGGAACTCAGGTACTGAGACTTAACCAGCAGCTTTTCAACATCGCCGCATTTGTTCCAGGTTTTATTTATAAAATTTTTTATTTTTATTTACTGCTGTTCTACAGAATAAATATCTTAGGTTTCTACCAAGTAACTCCCTCAGAGAACAAAGTTCTTAACATCATTCACAGCTATACCACAGTATAGTCTTCCATAAGGTCATACTTCCTGTAAGTTAATACACCCTCCTGACCTTCTGGGGGGGGAAGGGGTGTCATAATAGTGAAAAAAATTCCAAACGTTCCTGGCAATTTATGCAAACTTTCAGTCCTTAATGAAAAAACACATGAGGAAAATATGAACACAATACTAAAGCACCGCCTTCATAATGAGTCACCCCATTGACTTCGGCAGGTGCAGGATCACAAGCAAAGTAAACTTTCAAGATAAAATCTTTGTAAATTATAGTACTATATATGAGCAACATACGCTGCACTATAAAAAGTAAGCCTGATTTAATCTATCTTACAGCTTGCGGAGCAAAACTAATTGGAATCATATATAATATTTTAAGACTATTTTTGTAGTGCAAAAAATTTAGCAAGTAAGTACATACATTATAAACTTCCAATTGGCTAATTAAGATAGTACAAACTTGTAGATAGGAAAAGTCTGTCCAGTCCTTGGGAACATAATCAGGCAGCAGAGAAAGTGCGGCATTACTGTTATTTCTGAAGATAATGCATATTCTTGAAATACACTTGGGAAAACAGCACGTTCAACACTTACAAATGATCGCAACTCTGAAAGTACATTTGATATTATTGCATTGGGATCATCATATTCTTGTGGCTGTTCGAAGCGATGTCCTGCTTTAGTGATCAGCCAAGCAGCAAGCGTGCAAAACATAAAGAACTGCTCACCAGGATTAGTGGGCAATGCAAAGTAGTGCCTGTTTAAAAAGGGAAAAAAAGGTAAATATTTTGAGCTCCTCTTACAGCATTCTAGACCAGTACAGCCTAGAAAGCAGTTTATTTAACTGACTTTCTCAATGAGCAATCCATTTGAACTGAATTCAGGATGTATAGTTCCACACATAACCAGAGAAGACTAAGTTTTTTACCTATAGTTCATCTGCCTCCTGCTTTGAGGAAGCTACTGAACAACATTAGGCTTCCACAGAATCAAACAGAAACTGGGCACTCAATGATTATACAGCTTCAGTGAAACGCCATCAAATCAAGATTTCCACATAAACCCAAGTTACTCCTCTTATTTACCTGAGTAGTCTCTAATAGTGACTAGCTCAATTCTGTTCCCGTTTAATTTTAGGGATACAGAATCCAACCCACCACATAACACCACGGAATCATTAGGAGTCTATGCAATGGATTTATTCAAATGTCTCTTGCAATATCATAAAATATTTAAAGGCTCAAAGGAATCAAAAGTAAAAGATCCCCAACTGCCAGTAAGTTGTAAGCCATGAATGAGCTAAGATTTTGCTAAAACTCAGGCATTTTTCACAGGGCAAGTGATTTACAGTGCAAGACAAAATGTAAATTTGAAAAATAGCTTCTGAATGGATTAGCGTAAGTGACTGATAACTACCATCAACACCACACTACAAAGAGCCTATTTCCAAAACACCATTAAAATGACCCATTGGTAAAGATTTATACCTTTACCTATGACACTGGAAGCCAGGGTGGATTTTTTTATGTGCTTTAGAACACACTGAAAAACGTCACAGAAGCACATACTGCTCTCCATTAAAGGGAGTTTAGACAAACAGCATAAAGAAAAAGGTATGTGATATGCCTCTTTAAAAATAAATAAATAAATTAATTTTGCATCTCATGACCACATGAAAACTTGAACTTGAGCACTTCCTTGAGAACGACAGAACAAATTTACCTAAGTCTCAGTGCCTAAGGGCACGTGTCCTCTTTCTGCATACTGTCTTCACCCATGCCATTATACCACAGCAACCTCATCTCCTGTTCCCTTCTTAAGATCCTGAAACACTCTTCGTGACAACAGCAATAAATCCACTTCCTTTTGCCCCAAAGTTCACCAAACCTCTTCCCTTTCCCATGTTTTTCAAAAGTGGCAAGAATCTGGTGTACTTAAATCAGAGCTTAAGTTCAGATCAGGAGCATGTTTTTGAAGTCATCCTTCTACCCATCCTCACCTGCTGTGCTTTGGGTGACTTTAGAAAGCAAGGTACACAAATTGAATCTATCTTGGATCACAGTACATTGGAAGATGTGGTCCTAACAAGAATTCAGTCCAAAAAATGAGACCACAGATAGTTCCCCTCAAAATATAAATCGTGTACACACTGGACACTTGGAACTGAACTCTTTCCCTTACAGACACAGCTGCTTGCTAAGGTGGACAAACGTTTGCTTCCTTGCTCGAAATATACTGATGGTCTGGCACCTGGCTAACAACAGCTTTCAGCCACTGAGCCCATACCTGAGCCTCCCTCCCAACAACAGAATAACATGGACTATGTGTACCCCACCCCCAATCAAACTGTTGCTTATAGAAAGCTTAACTGCGTGATAAGCTACTATGCAACCTCGTTGAAACTGATGGATAGATCTGAAAGTTAATTGGACATGTGGATGTCAGGAGCACAGTCTTGTTTCCCAAGTTTCCTCTCTCCCACCATAATATAAAAAATCCAAATAATTTGTTACATGTGAAACAAATACGTATTAAATATGAAAAAAGGCTTAAAAACAATGGACACAAGCCTCCTTACACATACGCACCTCCCCACGAATAGTTAACCTGGATACAGGAAATTAATTTACAGCAGAATTCTTTTTTTGCACAGATACACTGGCATGCAAATATTCAAGAGCCAATGGAGGCAGGCAAGGTGAAGTGACTTATCGCATCAAAGATGATCGGGGCTGGAACACCTCCCACATGAGGACGGGATGAGAGTTGGGCTTGTTCAACCTGGAGAAGAAAAGGCTCCAGGAAGACTGTATAGCTATCTTCCAGTACCTGAAGGGGCCCTATAGGAAAGGTTGGGAGGGTCTTTTTATCAGCGAGTGTAGTGATAGCACACGGGGTTACGGTTTGAGAGAGCAGATTTAGATTAGATATTAGGAAGAATTATTTTAGTGGGAGCGTGGTGAGCCACTGGCACAGGTTGTCCACAGAAGTTGTGGATACCCCATCCCTGGAAGCGTTCAAGGCCAGGCTGGATAAGGCTTTGAGCAACCTGATCTACTGAGAGGTACTCCTGCCCACGTCATGGGGTTGGACGTGGATGATATTTAAGGCCCCTTCCAACCCAAACCATTCTATGACTCTAGGATCTCAGCCGCTGGCCGGACTTCCCCTTTCGAAAACTCCCATGGGAAACTGGGAAGTTGGGAAACTGGGAAGCTGGCCGTTTTCTCTCAGGCACCTTTGCCACCCGAACGCCGGCCTGCCAGCCCGCCCTCCCTGCTCCACCCACGCCGCCCGCCGGTAGCGTTTTCCCGCGCGGTCCCGTCCCTTCCGAAGGCCTCGCGCGCCCCCGCCACAGCCGCTCCCCGCCCCGCACCGGAACAGGTGAGGGGCACCTGGAGAGCGGCCGCATGTTGTGGCGCCGCAGCGCCTCCTCTTCGTAGCTCAGCTGCTTCAGCTTGTCTAGCAAGTCCTCCATCAGCACGAACATGTGATAGGCTGCTCCCGGTCCACGCTGCTCTGCCGCCCCCTCCTCGGCCCGCTCCCCCGCCGCCCCCCCCCGCCACGTCATCACCTCCTCCGCCATGTTGGAAGCCCACCACCCCCGGTAACCACGGCAACCAGCCCTGCCAATCCCCGCCTGCCTCAGCCTTGAGGCACCACCCCTCCGCCCCCACGGGCCAATCGTGAGGCACGCCGGGACGCAGCCAATCACCGCCCCGCCCCTACGGCCCGGATGCAGCGGCGGGGGCTGCAACGCTTGGGGCGGAGTCACTTCCGCTTAGTAACCATGGAGATGGCATCGCGCGGCCGAGCACGCGGGAAGGAGGCTGGGTGGATGGAGGGCGGTGTTGTTCGGCTGCAGGGGCTGCGCGCTGGCAGGGCCTTCTCTCACACAGCGGACAGCGGACAGCGGACAGCGGACAGAGCCTCACGGTGTGGGGCTCGGCTGCAGCCACCCTGCCACACGCGTGTGGTGTACTTAATCATAGGATCACTAAGGCTGGAAAAAACCTCTTAAGATCATCCAGTCCAACCATCAACACAGCCCCACTGTGCCTACCAAAGCATGTCCCAAAGCGCCACATCTGCACGTTCTCTGGACGCCTCCACAGATGGTGACTCCACCAGTTCCCTGGGCAGCTTCTTCCAAGGATTCACTACTCTTTAAATAAAGAACTTTTCCCCAATACCCAGTCTAAGCCTTCCCTGGCACAACTTGAGAACACTCCCTCTCATCCTATCACTTGTTACTTGAGTGAAGAGACCAGCACGCACCCTGCTACAACCTCCTTTCAAGTAGTTGTAAAGAGCAATAAGGCTTCTCCCCTCAGCATCCATTCTTGCCAGTGGAAATTATTTCCACTTCTCTTTTCTCAGTTTGGCCATCTAACAAAAAGCAAAAATTATTTGCATGATCTGTTCGAGAGGTCTGAACTCTGCTTTCAGCTGTAGGTAAGGGATTTGACGCTGGGGAACATGGCCTTCAGAGGTCATATGGTTAGTTTGCTGGAGTTATTTTCCCTTAGTTATTCATGTTGCAACCTTGATCTCTGTGTTTTCTAGTCAGCCTATGCCCATGGTCTCCCTTTGGAGAACAGAGCTGTATGGTGCTGCTTTGCACAGCTGCTCTGGCAGTACCAACATAGACCTTCTCAGAACAGCACAGAGAGGTTTCAGCTAGCAGAGATATTGGAGGAAGGATGAGTATTCACACATACCTTTCATGATATTGTTTTTAACAGCAAAGAGAATTAGGTTTCTACAGGTGAACCTCTTTCCCTTCCCAGAGAGCCTGGTTGGAAAAGACCTTTGCGATCGAGTCCAACTGTACCTGTCCACTACTAAGCCGTATCCTCAAGCACTTCCATCTACCCATGTTTTCACTACCAGGGATGGTAACTCCACCAGCTCCCTGGGCAGCCTCTGCCAGTGCTTGATAAGCCTTCCAGTGAAGAAATTTTTCCTGAGGACTAATCTGAACCTTCACTGGGGCTACTTGAGACCATATTCTCTCGTGTCACCACAGGTCAATTGCGAGAAGAGTCCAACACCCACCTTGCTACAACCTCCTTTCAGGTAGTTGTTGAGAGCAATAATGTCTCCCCTCAGCCTCCTCATCTCCAGACTAAACAATCCCAGTTCCCTCAGCCACCTTCTCATAAGACTTGTGCTCCAGACCCTTCACCAGCTTTGTTCCCCTTCTCTGGAGTTGCTCCAGCAACTCAATGTCCTTCTTGTACTGAGGGGGCCTAAACCTGAACACGATATTCAAGGTGCAGCCTCACCAGCACTGAATATAGGGGTATGATCACTTCCCTGTTCCTGCTGGCCACACCATTTTTTTATACAAGCCAGGCTGCTGTGGGCTTACAGCTTTGCTGCTCTTCTGCACCTCAGCCTCAGAGTTGTGTGTACAAGCGCAGGGGGTTTGTGTTGGTTCCCTGGTTAAACGTTTACTTGATTTCACAGTAAGCTGCTAATGCATTATGCCACCACAGGCTCGGAGGAGGCAGCAGCTGTACCCACTGATAGCAAAGCTCATGGCCTGAGGTGTGGTAGTTTACAGCTGGGTATATGGAAAAGTAAGTCTTGCGAGCAGAGGAGGGTAGCTGGAGCTCAGCTGCAAATTGTCAGCTGGAACTGCTGTGGGGTGCTAGGGAAGAGAGTATGTGTTTAGCCTGGAGGCCAGGAGGCTAAGAGGAGATCTTACCACTGTCTACAACTACCTGTGACCCTTCTCCAAGTAACATGGGATAGGATGAAAAGAATGGGCCTCAAATTGTGCCAAGGGAGGTTTGGATTAGGTATTGGAGAAAATTTCTTTACTAAATGAGTGGTCAAGTGTTGGAACAGTCTGCCCAGGAAGGTGGTGTATCCTCCTTAGGTGGAGGTGTTCAAAACTGTGTAGAAGTGGCGCTTCGGAACATGGTTTAAATAGGCATGGTGGTGTTGGGCTGATGGTTAGACTTAGTGATCTTAGAGGTCTTTTCCAACTTTAATGAATCTATGATTCTATGATGGGAAAGCTGTTTTTCCCAGGAAAGCAGGAGACACGGTCTTGTGTGTACTGCTAACACCATCTGGGAGCTTCTAGGACAGACACTACTTCCTTTCTCTTCTTCCTGCATTTTAGTTGATTTTTTTTGCAAGCCGTCTTCCCTAAGACACTTGAGTCGCTCTATCAGTTTCTCCTACTCGCCAGCACACATGACGCTTGAATTGTTCAGAGAAAATTAAGCATTAGTGAAATGCTTTTAAAGAGAAATTAATTACCTAACCCTGCAGGCAGCCCAAGACACCTACTGTTCTTGTTTCAGATTAGCAGCTTTTTGAGAAGTGTGCAATAATATCCTGTATCTTATATTCTTTTTGTCCTGTCCCTATATGGAATTTGCCTCCCTCCCTGCTTCAGATTCCTGCATTCTGCAGGACTCCTGGTTTCTGCTGTGGCGGTGGTGTTCGTGTCCAATCCCAAAGCAGCATCACCACTGTAGAAATCACATTTCTGAAAATAGCTGGCTTCTTCTGTTACTTAGTTACAGCTTGTAGGAGTTATCATTAAGAAGTTTGTTCTACAAAGGCAGGCAATAGAAATAGAGAAGAAGCTTTTTAAGCCCAAAGAAGTGAATGCAAAAGGCATGGAACCTTGACGTGTAAGGACACATGGCTCACTGCTTCCATTTGTGGGACAGGAATGGACTTGCATGTTAAGTAATCTGATATGTGTAGGTGTGTCTGTTTAAGGGGCAAGGAAGAGGCAAAGTTCCACAGCTTCTGGAGATCTTAAAAAAACAACTGCAACAACAAGACTGATTTTTTTTTTGGCTTCTTGTGGAATCAGAACAGGTAAAAAACCTGTGACATTCTTGTAACAGCTCTATAGCGTTGTAAGTGTATGAGGTCGGGAGGGGGGTATATGATATTTGTATATTGAGGTAAAACACAGTGGTTTTGTTCTACTTCGTGAGACAATTTTGCACGTTTAAAATGTGGGCTATTTAGAATGCCTTTCTTCCTTTGGGGTTATTTCTCAACAGCTGAAGTATGGAGTTTGCGTTTAAGTTGTAGGGGTTTAATTGGGGTAGAGGGGAGAATTTGTTCTCTTTACTGCTACAGAAAATGCTGCTGGAAGATTCAGTGGGGAAATTCTGAAAAGCTAGTATCATTGTGGTTAGTGTGTGATATTTGCAGTATATGATTAACATGAGTTGTTTTAGAACTTTACATGTTCAGTTTTCTTGTTTGTTGGTAAAACTTGAATCCCTAGGTACTTCCAGTCATTATAAGTGTGTGTGTGTTTGAAATGTGCTGTTAACTTACCTTGAAAAGGAATTAGCCTTGAAAAAGAATCTTTTTTACTAGGGAGTAAGAAACTTGTTTGACATGGTTAGGAGACTATGCACAGTTGCTCTCAAAGTGTGTTACAGGAAAGATCACTGAGCAGAGGTTGGTCCTGACGCCTGTATGTTTGGGCAGTGCTCCGATCAAGGTTCAGATCAAATGCAAAGTTCAAAGATGCTGTAGGACACATGGTTTGTTCCCTGACTAACAGAAGAAAAAGAAAGCATGTGCCGTTTGATATTCATTTCATATAGTGGCCAAAGCAAGTGCAGTGTTACCTCTACCACAGTCTGAGCTGTTCAGTGCTTGACTTGACTGTGTGTCTTGGAAAATGCATTTTAGTGTCTTGCCTTGCTTTCAGAAACCCTGGTTGAGCTGCTGCTGTACAACTGAACCTGTGCTGGTTCTGTATTAAATAAATTTTCTGAATACTAGATTGTCTGTAACAGACGTGTCTTCAGTGATCTTAATTGTAGTTACAAATACAAATACAGTCACGCACGAGTCAAAATTATTCACTGCTATTAAAAGAATCGGCTAGCAAACCTGGCAGAACCTGTGTCCTGTGTCAGTTAGGAATGGTACCTATAGCTGTTCTTTGGGAAGTGGAAAAGGATAAGGGGAAGGTCTTTAGACTCTTTTCAAGCTAGTTGATTCATGAGGTCATTTCTCTACTGTGGTAAGCTGTATTTTAGAGTAATGTGCCTGGTGGAGAAAGAGTGTGGTCTGTCAGTTATAGTAAGATTACTGGTTTTTGTTGTGTTTCAGAGCTTCCAGTTTATTGTCGTTTAACTGACAAACCAGAAGATATGGTCGGAGAACTTCCTTCTCCTTTACATTCCGATTCTAGACTTCCATAGACACCTTTTCTCAGAAGTTAAACTGATGGCCTTTTAATCTGACGAAGAGTAAAGTGTGAAAAGTTCTTTATATCTGCAGTATTTTCAAATGAAGGCAAATTTCCCAACTGAGAAAGTCAAATGCTGCGGTAATCAGAACTATGTTTTAGGAAAGAGAAAAATCTGGCTTGGCAAGAGATGTTTTATACCCTTTAGAAGTGGCACTTGACTGTTTTTCTTTGGTATCCCATTCATGAATGGTAAATATTAATATTTCCTACCGCTGTAAGAAGGCTGAGGGTAAACACTTTTTATTAAAAACTAACAGAAAGTATCAATCTGCAAAGGCTTACATGTTGATGAGAAGGCCCCAACCATTATGAAATGAATAGTGCTACATAATTACCTTACGGCAAAAAATCTGGGCCAAGACTGTTGCAAACCAAAAAAATTATACAGAGGACCACAGTCCTTAATAAGCTGTACAAAGGAATAGAGTAAGTGTTTTACCTGCATTTAAACAGATTTTTCTCCCCTCCTTTTATGTTGTCAGTTTGACGTGAGTTTACTAAGAACCAAAAAAACCAAAGAAGACATGAAGGGACAGAAAATACAGTTTCTTCTCATGTGTTTATTCCACGTAGATGCTACAGTTTGGGGAAGGTTTTAGCTCTATTGTTTATGAAAAATAATGAAGAAGACAATTATTACTAATTTTTTAATGGGAGGGAATTAATCAATTCAAACACTGCTTATTAATGGTAAAGTTTTGCTTTGGGGTACTGTAAGAGACTCCCTAAGCAAAAGGCAATTATTCGGAAGATGGCTGTCTAGACAGCCATGGTCATCGAGCACGTTGATCACCCAAGCTGTTATGTACCAGTGTTTCTGCTCCACAGCTTGGCTGGAGAAGTGTGTTGTGTGACTGCTCGGCAGGCAGTAGTTACCAGTTTGTACTGAAAATGTTTTGAAGTACATTGGTTGAATTTGCACTGGGATGGCTGAGGAAAAGTCATCTGGATTGCCCAGCTGAGCTGGAAAGGGCATCAAAATTTCTAGGACAGTCGCAGCTGGATGTTCACTACCAGCCTAACAGGTTGTCTGACCTTGGCCAAGGAAGTCGTATGGTGATGCTAAGTTAATGCAGTCAGTTTTTAAAAAGATTCATTTAAAATAGTTATTTTATGCCAAGCAAGGCCTAAATTAAATGTTAATAGGAATCAGATGCTACCTCTTGTGTGAATTTAATTTTTAGAAACCCACACTGTAAGTACCTCCAGAGCTGGGACAGAGCTCACTGACACCATCCGTGGTTGTGAAGCTGTTTCAAGAAGTTCTGTCCTTTGGGTCAGTTGGACCATCGTGGGTTTTTTTTCTGTGACAGTACAACTGCTTGGCACTCTGTAAGTTTGTTGGTAACCTAGGTCATTGCAACATGGCACTATGAATATTTGCGAGAGTAGCAAGCTGAGGCTCAAAAGGTCTTGCGTGAAGGTGGTGATTTTGGAAATGCAGTCAAAGCTCAGGTGCTAAGGGTAGTGTGCTGATTTGACTGTAGGTGCTTGCTCAGGATATCTACTTAAACTGATTATAAGTTCAAAGAACAGAGCTCTGCATTATAATATTTATTAAACCAAATGAAGACCCTTGCTGTCCCAGAGCCAACGCGCTTCGTGGGAACGTGCTGTCTGCCAGAGCGTTTTTTTGTCAGATATGTGGAAGGGCAGGAATACACTTGTAGACTCAATTCAGTTTAACTTATTAATTTGTTCTTGGGGACTTTAGGTTTTAGAGAACAGGAAACAGTAACAGGGCTGTTTTCAAAGGATTGCATCCTCCCATGTGCTTTCCCACCTGGGGATGATGAAGTAATTTACTGGAAGAAAGGGAAGAAACATATCCACAGCTACTACTACCAGAGGGATCAACTGCAAGATCAAGACCCAGATTACAGAGAGAGAACACACCTTTTCCATGAGAACGTTCCTGGTGGGAATGCCTCCTTGAAACTTAGTAACTTGACCATAAATGATGAGGGGTCTTATAGTTGCTATGTGGGAACACAGCAAATGAAAACAGAAGTGGAAGTCACACTGCACGTAAAAGGTCGGTAAAGCATTAAAAGTGATTGGATCATGCTGGTGGAAATGGGATTACACCAACAGGTTTTCTCATGTTATTTCTCACGTGAAATCAAAATCCCCCAGCTCAATAGAGCACCTTTTGGGCCTGATGCTGTTATCAAGCAGTTAACTTTCTCTGGTGAAACGTTGTAACATGAGTTGAAAAATTATGGTGCAGCACTAGTTCTCGTAATCTATATCACTGTGATTTCTAAGGGCTAATTACGTATTGCACTGGAGTTTTAAAACATTGTGTTTTAAAACATTGTGTTTTAAAACTTCTCAGAACACTACAGACCATGGCATTAACAGAAAGTAATGCCATGCTCTCTTCTGAAATCAGATTAAATTTTGTTCACAGTTATGTTTATTTTCCTCAATGTTATTTCAAAAGATAAATCACTTCAAGTTAAAAAGGATTTGGAAAGGGTTGATTATTTGTTTTTCCTTAAATCTAGTTTCTCCTTGTTGTGCACTGGAATACCAAAAGACAGACACAGAAAGGATGCTGAAGTGCTGTGCCTTTCTCACTTATCCAGCACCACATATATCTTGGGTACGAGGCAGTACATCCATCCAAGAAACAAATCGACATGAAATCAAGGAAGGCATTCTCTATTCTTTTAGAAGTGAACAGAACATTATAAGCACAGCTGATCCTTACTACTGTCATATTCATCTTGGTCATGATGAGTGGGCTGCTGAATGGAAGATACAAGGTGGGAATGAATTGAAGTCTGTTTCTTCATCATTACTGAAAGTCACAGCTGGTTTCACAGCCCCATTTAATACAGTATTTCCACAGTGGAGCAACATGAATATGGAATGGTACAGGATGCTCTTTCTTCTTTGAAACTCATCTATTAAGATTACAAGGCAGGATATGTCCAAGAAGTAGGGGTGAGAGGGGATAGCTCACAGTTCTGTAAGTTAGCTTTACTGTGAACATTTTTGCCGTATTAGGTTCAAGTTTCAAGACATGCACAATAATCAAACTTTACACTCTATAAAGAAAAAAATGGTCAAAGAATGTGGAAACGTTAGTGAACCTGTGGGTTATATGGGGGGAGAAGAAAGTTTGCTTACTGCTTAGATGCAGTACTCCTTACTCAGTCCAGTCCCCATCTTTTGTGAGATTTTTTTCAGTACCGTTTGCTTTCATGATGCTTTTCTTGAAGTGCATTCTTAAGACCCTGGATGAGTGTTGGGGTGCATGGGAGCTGAGAAGCAGCAAGCTTATATTTGAGCAAGTAGCAGCTCATTTTGTTACTTAAGAAAAAACAGGGCTGTGAAATGTCAGCTCTCCATTTTGTCCTCAAATGGAAACTGGAATTTCAGTTCAAGTAAATAACTGGTACTTTTCAACCTCTCATGTTCTTGGGAAATATTTTTTAACTGGATGAAGAGCAATGCATTTCCCTTGTGAGATGTGCCTGGCTGCTTCTGTCGCTCTGATTTCCCCTTAAAGTGTACCCAGACACTCTCAGTTTCCAATACCCTGCATATGCTTTAAAAGAAGAACGCAATTTCTAATTTACATGTGGTGGCTTACAATGTGGAAGGTTTCAAGTATAGCCTCACAGTAGGTAACAAGTGCACTCTAAGTGTCTATTTCATTAATCTACCCTTCCAATCCACAAGAGAAAAAGGTACTTTTCATTACACTTTCGTTTGCATCCATCTAGCCTCTCACTAGAACATTTTGAAAATATACTGCTTTCATGTTTTCAGCCCCACTCCTCTGTTTGTTGAGCCCCCCCCCCGCCCAGAAACCAAGCGTGGCTATAACATGTCAAAATAATATATTAGTTTCCTCTCCAGCAGTCTGCCAGCCACCACAGCCTCCTCTGTTTTCCCTTCCTTTACAGCAAATCCCTACTATCAGGCTGATAGTTATGCTATGGTATTAATTTGTCTTGTATTAGTATTTTATACATTAGCAACTATTTCACTTACCTTCTCTTTACTTCCCCTTCCTTTTTTTTATTAAAAATATTAATTAATTGTAAGTATTCCACGCAGACAGGCAAAGCACTTAAGTCCACTATACCTAAGAGTTATTACTAACTAAATAAAATCTTTTTATTCTTTTAATTCAGTTATGTCGCAACAGTTTTACCCTTTTGCTTTAAATGTTGCATTTCCTCTGTTCCCAACATGTGGAATTTCATGCTACTTTACACAGTAACTTAGACTAGGATGAATCACTTTTATTAATGAGTCCCCCAGGCAGAGGAGAAATAGGCAAATGAAAACAAAGTAATTTCCATAAATACAGCAAATACCAATTAGATTTTTTTTTAAGTGGAAGATATGTTTGTTTGTTTGTTTGTTTGTTTTAATCTTAAAATCCTTCTGGAAGCACAATTTGGTGTTTGAATATGACATCAAAATAGTGAAATATGTTTTTATATTTGTCTACAGTAGTATAAGACTTAAGAAAAAAAATCAGAAAATGTCTAAATAACCTACACAGTATCTAAAAAAAAATAATGCCAGGTTCTTCAATTATCTGTTTCAGATGAACTGTCCAATGTGGAAGGAAGTAGCATTGCAGTTCCTTGTGAATACAGCAATAACACTGCAAATACTGAAGGTTTCGGTGTTGTTTGGATATTAAACAGAAATGCGGTGATCTCAGTCCTGGCCTCCTTCTATGGCACCTCTCACTCTTACCAGCCTCGAGTCCAGATTAATGAAAATGACTTTTCACTGATGTTGCGTGACCTTACTGCAAATGACAGTGGAGAATACCTGTGTAATATCTCAACACATAAATACACAAAACTTACTGTGAGGACTTTGCAAGTCAGTAAGTTGCTACCCTTTCCAGAGAATGGGAACCAGTGAAGGGAACGCAGAGCCAAATGTCAATCAGAAATCTAAAATATTGAGAAAAATCATCTTGTGTAATAAGTACAAGAGGGTAGAAGAGATATGTTATCATGTTGTCCTAAGGGGTAAAAAACCCCACATTACCTAAGACCTATTTATTTAAATACTCGAAGTTTCTTTTTTTCAGTCATTAGCTTATTATGGCAAAGGCCTCAAAATCAGTGGCTGACCTCAGTTGCCACTGACTACCCTCTGAGCTGAGAGCACAGAGAAATCCTCAGAATCATGTCCTAAATGCTCTGCTGATAGCAAATGCTCTACTTTTCTAAAGTAGAAAGTGTGGGACAACTCACACTTAACTGATGCTTACCAAGGCACGTGAAGTTCCTCAGTCTCCCTGTACATTTACAGGAGACAGACACACACCTGTCCAGTCCAAATATGGTCTCGATCACCCTTTACAAATGCCTTTCTCTGGCTACTCTCTGCAGATAGAACTTAGAGCAGCCATAGGTGATACAAATCCTTCCTTGCACAGACAAATTACTGTGCTGCTCACAGAATTTTCCTACCCATGGATGAGAAATACATTATACGGGACAGGGAACGCTTAGCAGAGAGATTAGCATCTTTGTGACAGCACAGGCTGAAAGCATAGGAAAAGCAGACAGAGACAGTAGGGCCTAAGGGAACGAGCTGCATCAGTATGTTGGATAGTGGTCATAGCACAGCAGCTCCTTAACCATCAGAAGGATTTCCAAGTGTCACAGGAAAGGAGACTTTTAAGGGGAAAATTGAAATGAATTTACAATCATTTTGGAGGCCTTCTCTTGTGTAAAGAAAAGTTGCAGCTTAAAGCTGTTCCACTGCAGGAACTGAAAATATGCAAAGTTCTGCATGTGGGAACAGAGCCAAGCTAAAGGCAATGACTAGAGTTAATTTTCTATTTTGGCAGCTCTCATTTTTTAACTGTTTGCTAGACATCCATAGGGAGTTTCCAGAGGACAGCAGATTTTTCAGATTCTTTGGATGAGATGCAGCAGTGGAAGGGAAGCCTGAAGTAGAAGAATGGTCCTTAAAGGAATGAGAACACTGTGTCTGAGTGTTCTCCTGTTGTTGAAATTGGCTGAAGTAGTGAGGTGCTTGGTGCTGTGCAGGACCAACCAACCTGTGCTAGACAGGCTTTTACTCCAGTGGAATCCGTTGTTACTACCCACCTGACAGTCTGTTGCTTCTCGTGCCCCACTGAGATTACGTAGTTGCGTCAGGAAATTAGGAAATGTTTTAGATGAAAGTTGAAAAGTTTCGCAGAAATATTGAACCTGTGATTCAGACTGGATAACAGTGAGTTGTTCTGCTGGAAATTTGCAGTACTGTTAATGGAACCAAGGACTGTACCTGGAGGCAGTGTTTACCATACCAGGCAGTTGATTGTTTCTAAATGAGACTTGTATTAAGTAATCATCAAATTATATTACTTGAGAACACATGGAATTTTGCATCAACACAATTAAGTAAACTGATCTGCTTTCAGCTATTCACACAAGTCATTGAAGTATAACTTTAAAATCTTATAGTATGGGTCAAGTAACTTGAACATTACTATATTAGTAACGTTAAAAAGAAACTGAGACATTCTCCCTAAATCATAGCTTTTAGATTATAAATAAGAGAAAAATCATAGCTTTGATATACTTCGTGAACAACAGTGAACATTAATTTGTGATATAAAGCACTTCTTTTAAAATTTTTTGTATTTTTACAGAAAATTCAGATAACATCTGGAAAATTGTGCCGGCAGTGATCATTCCAGTGCTGCTGGTTTTAGTGGTGCTGGTAGCCTGGTTCTTGATCAAGATACGTACAATCATTATGGGATTTATTTTTAAAGGTACCATTAAGATTAAATCCAGACCTTGAATATTTAATCAAAGCATAAATTTTATTTTCAAGGGTTAAAGCATACAAAAATACTGAAAATGTAGGATGACAATTCTCAGCATAAATAAATTGTCCTCATTCTTGGTATTTTTTGTGTCCAGGAAGCCCTCTTTGGTACATCTATGCTACAGTATTTTGGTTGCAACTATGTTAGCAAGCCCTCCCTTTGACCAGATGATCTCCTGTGTGCTGTACAAAGATGAAAAAGTTAGTTGCCCTTCACAAATACATTCTGATAACTTGCTTTAAAAACAATTGAACTGGTTAATTTTCCCTCACCTGTGTTTAAGACCAAAAACCCCCAAACCAAAACATTAAGCCCCTCAAACAATGCACATACCTAATCTTCATTAGGGCCCAAATTACTATTTCAATTCTATCCAACATCAAAGCTCATCAGAACTTCAGCATGAAAAGTTATACTACTTCCTTTGGTTATGAGAATGTCATAACCATGTGGTCAATGATCACATCTCTCTACACATCACTCCTATTTCCTAGTTTAAAGCATCTTCAAGTGGGTGCTTGTATTATTGTATTATATATGTATTTTATTATATATGTATTTTATTCTTGTGCTTTTGTATTAGGCTAGCTCTGTCTTATAGTATTCTGTCTCCTTCTTCTGCATTTGTGATGAGTATCCTTAAAAAACAAACTTTAGCTCTTAGTCCTTAGGGCACTTGTTTCTGTGTCTGACAGTACAGCCCTATCCAAGGGGAAATATACCTTCAAACTCCCTGGGCCTTAAGATTTTGTCACAGCCTGAATTTGGTAAGCTTCAGGAGACGTTTTTGCAATGGTTTCTATGAGGTTCAACAAAAACACACCAGAAAAAGAATGCTAAGATTATAGAGTCTCAGTCTTATTTCATTTTTCTCTTAGAGATGCACTTGCATGCTGCTTCTTAGTCAATTTTATTGCTAACATGCTTTAGAGATGATAATATACTGAGGTGCGGCTGTTTTAATTTAAAGAATTAAAGCAAGATTCATTTATCTTGGGATCAGTTGAGACTTTTAACATACCATAATCAGAGCAAGTGAAACAGTTCACAGGTTAACTCAGCTCGGTTATGTTGATGGAGGACTAGATGGAAGAAAAAGGAATATTTCTGTACTGTTATGTGATATTTATTTCACCCAGCTAATGTTAAAATGGATAATACTGAATTATCTTCATAATCATTATGTCTTGTACTTTTCCAACTAGACCAGAAGACGTGAAATTTTATAAACATCTTAGCATACTGGAAGAAAATCCCTGTCTGCACACACAGATGCTTCTGCGATTGTTGCTGAAAAGAACAAAGAGTTTCTTCACCTTCCTTATTGAGTTATACTAAGAGCCACATGGAAATGTGATTATCTGAGCAACAGCAACAAACAACTGAACTGATAGGGAAAAAGCCCCCCAAGTCAGTTGACACTTACATGAGGAGTCAGCATGAACAATGGGAACTTGGATGTCTTAAAGCAACAACTAAAAAGTTTCCGCAGAAGAAGATTAAGTTTTGAGGGATTTTTTTTTCTTTTTTTTCAGTATCCCAGCTTTAAGGGCTGTCCTTCACAGCCCCACAGGTTTAATCTTTCCTGTTTTAACAATCTGTACATGAGACTGTGGAGTATGAGTGGATTTGTCCTTGGCTTTGATTTTGTCAGAGATCTGCCAATCAGGATGCATTCCAACATAAGGAAGTGGGCTGTTGGCAAAATGTAGTCTTTCATTGATCCCTGGGGCTTGACAAAACAGAAACACAAAGAAACAAATAGAATACACTCTAGAGCCTCTTTGGATTTTCACTTGTTTATTTCTATAAGTGCTTATTTTTTTCTACATCTGCTTTCAGTTGTGCTCTATTATATCAAGCATCTTCTCATATCTGTCAGCTTGTACTGTATTTATTCCTCTTCATGAACCTGAAATGCAATCGAAATAGTATACAACTCTTAAAAGTGTAGGTATTGAGGGGGTTTTAGAGTAAGTTCACAAGTAAATGACGAAAGCTTCTCTTTCCTAATGCTTCTGCTCCCTGGTATTACCAGTTTCTATCTGAAATAGACTGGCACCAATCCAGTCAACCTTTGCTGACTCGTGTCATCTAACAATATAGGCTTCATGTCCTCCTGCTAGGGCATATAATCCTTTAATTGCAGGTGAATTCTATGCAACCATGTTTCAATGGCTGGTGTTGCTCACTCTGAATCACTCCACTTAGTTCCCAGAGTAGAACCTCTCCTGTGTCATTCTCTCCCCAAAGGAGATGTGTCAAGATGTTTGAAGAACATTTGCTGCCCGGACATTTCTCCTGACAGCTACTGCCATTCATGTCATAAGTCTTTTTTTGTGGACCTGATACTTCTGTATGTACCATTGAGCTCATCTTTTGACAGTGCAATACTTTGCTATAAGCCAGAGCTACTAGTCTGTCAACACCGAATCTGTCTAACACAAACAGGTATCCATTTCTTTGTAACTTCTGCATATTTGAGACAGAAAGAGGGTACTACTAAGATGCAGGGAACAAATAGCACTGTTAAGAGTATTTTAAAAAATAAATTACTTTTATGGTTTACCTATTTCAATGTGTGATGGTATGGCTTTGTGAAATTATATTTTTTTTTCATAGATCTTGAAGAATTTAAATAAATAATTTAAAGAAAAATCTGTTGAAATCTTTTACTTTTAAAAGCTTCAGAACTTGTGAGCTTCAGATGCAACACTGCTTGCTTCATACATAAATATGTAAGAGACCAGGTATTCATCTAGTCATGATGTAGCTCTGTTCTGGATGGTGGAGCTACAGTCATTTATATCAGCTAAATGTGATGTTATTAGTCTACTACAAATGCAGAAATTGGAGTATTTCCTCCCATAGAATGCTGGATACAGAAGAAAGCTGAAAGGTGTTGGAATCAAGTGTGATAAAAATACCAAAATTATACAGAAAGGTTGCTTTTATCTTTTTTGACTCAAGAGCTGTTACCCCATAAATCTTATATGATATTACAGATGGGAGTTTTTGTTACACTTGCAAATGATATATATAAAAGCAATGACCCACCTTGTCCCTCTATCACTCCTACAAGTAACAACCCCACTCTTACGTGCCTTGGTTGCCATAAGGCGAGCATAGATAAGCAAAGGTTTCTTTCAGTTTCTAACTGAGTTCTTGGACGCCTTTTAGTTTCATCAATATTACTCCACCATCATTTTACTTGAGTGCAAAAAATGCCACAAATGTATTTCTAATTACTAATGAATTCCCAGCACCTAAGTGACTAATTGCTAATATTTTACTTTCATCCACATCTTCAAATCAATATCCATTCATGGAAAGAGGAATGTTCATATACTCGACAATCTGCTAGTGCAGAAGTCCCCAAGCTGTATTACATACACAGAAATCTACATCATCGGAGAGAGAAAAAGACAGAGCTTTTTAATATCCCCACACCACCAGTTCTGGAAATGTCTGGCTGCTGAGCACAGAGATTAAATTACAACATCAAGAGAAGAGAGAATTTTTTTTTCTGAACATCAGATTGCTGTCCTAAAGGCTTACGTTAATGTTATAATAAAGGGTGGATAAAACTAAAAAAAAGTAGTAAATAGCAATTTATTCTAGTTTGCATTACCTTAAGAGATGTAATGGATCTTTCTGCATACATAACATCCACTATTGTGTATTAAACAGTCACGTTTACCCCATACCTTTATAACCATACCTTTTTCATGCCAATATCTCTTGACTTGCTCCTCAGCTTATTAACTTGAGATTCAGCTATTTCAGCCCTTTCTTCAGCATCATCCAGATCGTGCTGCTGTTTTCTGTACTTCGAAAGGTACAGATTGGCTTGTGCTTCCTGGTGAGGGAAAACAGGGCAGCTCATCTCATCCTATCCATGTGAAACAAAGCTTTCCATTTCAAGTGGGAAGAAAAGTGCTAAGCATGACTAGGTAACAGCTGCATGGAACCACTTGCCTCCTGGAGGACTGAGATTGTTATTTTACTGAGCTGATGGTTCCAGTGGCACTCTCCATGTTAAGTGAATTGAGAGGATCTCAACATGCCTTCTGCGGGACTAGTAGGAAAGAAGTCTTTCCTGTTCCTTCCCTTCCCCCCTTGCCTTGCAAATTATACTGTGATCTTAAATAAAATTGAATACCTTTCTTATATATAATCAACACATGATATCTAGATGATCTTTAAGGTCCCTTCCAGTCCAAACCGTTCTATGATTCTATGATATTTTATTTTACATATATTATAAATGCATTTACACATACAGGGTTTATATGAATATAAATACAAATATTAATACAGATACAAAACATGTATTTGTACTAAAAGCTTCTACGGATTAAAGATTTTGGGTTTAGAACAACGTATTTCTCAAAGGTAAAAAGGCCCGCCCAAAATAGTTACTTACAGCTTCCTCCGCTTGGTGCTTGTAGCTCTTCACTTTTAATTGTAGCTTGTCAATCAGATCCTGCATCCTGGCCAGATTCTTCTTATCTTCCTCTGACTGTATCAAAACACCATTAATTGGGTTGATAG
This sequence comes from Cuculus canorus, assembly GCF_017976375.1. Taxonomy (NCBI): domain Eukaryota; kingdom Metazoa; phylum Chordata; class Aves; order Cuculiformes; family Cuculidae; genus Cuculus; species Cuculus canorus. The sequence continues at coordinate 115,129,341 of NC_071401.1, read as the reverse complement.
TGTAAAAAGGCCTAAAGCATCTCCCACAATGCAACGGGTATGGGTGCCACATATATTATTCTAGAAATGTATACGTCAAAATACAAACAACACATACTGTGATCACCCTGTGTATAGATGGGAAAGAAATATGTAGATTGATTGAAGATGTATGTAAGCCTGGAGGCTCAGAACTAAAAGACAGTACCCTCTCCATTTATATATATGTAAATCTAGATACATATAAACACAGAGATATATGTCCCCCCAAATACATACATACACACACAGTTCTTCGCTCAGGGCTGAGGAATACTTGTCATTATAGAGCGTGTCATTACTTAGTGAAACAGACTTATGGACAGGCCTATAAATATGTAACTTGCATATTTTAAAGTCTGGCTTGGAGGCATTTCTAGTAAAATGAGCCAGGTTAAAGCTGTCACAGTTCATAAGCAGAAGGACCACCTAATTCTGCCTGCGCACAGTATTCTAAGAAAACAATCTTCAGCCTCTGCATACAAAAGTCAGAGTAAAACAACATGTAGGAGGCTAATCTCCTAAAGCAGATAGATGGGATTATCTTCTTAAGAATGCTGTTGAAAGAAAAGGATCAGATCTCTGTGCTGAAGACCTTTTTCAGAAGGCAAGCAGCAACAGCCGCTGTTAGAAAACCTGCAGGAGGCTCAGGACTAGACCTTGCTGCTCAGGAATAGGTGACAGAACCCTGGGACTGGGCAGCCTTACACTGAATGATGCATTAGAGTCAACTAAATCCTTCTGGCTCTTTTTAGCAACATCAGCACAGCTGAAAGACAGCTGGGCTCTTTCTTCTCTCGCTGTGTGAATAGTCATCTAAGCCTGCTCCATATTAATGCTATGCTAAAACCATCCAAATATCAGCAATAGAGGCTTTCTAATACTAGTTACAATGAATCGTGCAAGATGATGGTTGCCCTAGGGAGATGTTCCTCCTATGTGTAAATCTTCCTAAAATAAGAAAGGTCTGGGTAATGTCATCCTTCAACCTTCACTGAAACACTGAGGAAACTTAAGACACTGTTAGAGAGAACAAATTTCTTTCCAGTGTCCCAGTGGTTTCTACAGTCCTCAGCATACCTGGTAAGTCAGCTCTTTTATACGTCTCTCAAACTTGCGGGCTCCTTTTTGGGCATCCGAATTACGACGGAGTTCATTCTCAAGTTCATTCTCCAACTCACGAACCTGCAAAACATGGAAAAACCCTTGACATTATGCTATATGTATATAAAGCAGCAGATAATTTCGTTCACAGTTCAACAAATGCTGATTTTTCTCAGTAACTCCATAGAGCTGAATTTCAGGAACAAATCAAAATGTTACCTTTCCATTCCACTTTTTCATAAGTGTATTTAAGCTACACCAGCATACAAAGGGGCAGCCATATGCAAATGCCAAAAATGTTCAACTGAAGCAAGCATTGGAGTGGATTTTACTGGTTTTAGATGCTAGGATTTTTTAATCAAGGGTTTGGTCATCTGCTGTGCTACGATAGCTGGATGATAAAGGGGAAGCATGCATCCAAGAACTGCTCACCTGCATTTTGTGAAACAGAGGAAAGTGTTCACAGTATCCCTCATTGGCCTCGAAGAACTGATCAGCCACCTCTACGGTACCTACCTGGTCCAAATGGTTCAAAGTTGGATCATAAACATACCCTGGATTCCAGTTTCTGGATCTGCTTCTTGCCACCTTTCAGGGCTATTTGTTCTGCTTCATCCAGTCTCTTCTGGAGGTCTTTAATAGTTTGCTCCATGTTCTTCTTCATTCTCTCTAAGTGAGCACTAGTATCCTGCTCCTTTTTAAGCTCCTCAGCCATCATTGCTGCCTGAAAAACAACCACATTTTACAGCACCTCTCTTATGCTATGGGATTATGTCTCAGAAGAAATGATAGAAGATTGATCTTGGATTACCCCCCATCATTGACTGTACCCAAAACTCCAGAGAATAGCACGTGTGTGTATTGTGCCTGGATGGAGAAAACATGAGGGCAGTGTTTGGAGGCCTTTTATTCTTCCCTGTTCCAATGCTATGATTTATGATTTGCATCCCCCTGCCACTTTTTTTAATAGTATCTCTGCTGCATCATGTCCTTATTTATAAAGCCTACAAGTAAGCCTATGCCATTCACTACAGGCATTTTACGTAGAATTTATTAAAAATCTGTTCTTGGTGTTTTGAGTTTTGAAAGGTAACCGTTTAAGAGAACAAGGAGCCATATTTCCTTGCAGAGCCAAGGATGTGAGCTGCCTGAGAGCCTCTAATAGCAGAGCAGTTTCTGCAGTCTGTGGTGGGATAAGAAGCTCAGTCTCTACATCTTACACGGTCCCTTGGCTGTTCTGCAAGACAGGTAACAAGGGTGCCCATTAGCTCAGTCCTGCTTTGATGTTTGTGCCTGCCACCAAGAGCCATTTACAGATTTTGTACCCATCACTGAGCATCATCAGAGGCAGCAGTCATTGCAATCCAGGCTGGAGCTGAATAAAGGACAATCAGCATCTTCTCTCCGGCAGACAATTATAGTGCTGTCAGTTGAGAAGTAGCAAATACCGTGCTACAAGAATAGCTTTGTCCAGGCACTCCAGACACATAACTCACAAAAACCTTTCTGGCTTAGCTTTCATTTTGTTTGTTGGTATGATCTAATATATCAGTTGAACTTTGAAGACATGGATTTCTCCAGGTGGGAAATGAAACTATACCTGTCTATATTACGTCTCCCTTAGAGGGAGAATACACTCTGTCTCTCCTCCTGGCACCTTAGGCCTCATGTTTTTCCAACAGACACCTAGTTCTAGGGTACCTCGTTTGAGATCCAGTGATTTTTGTTTCTCACATCAGATTCTGTTTTGTGCGCCGGGAGACTGCTTAGCACCAATTCAGTGTGACCTGGTTTAGTCTATCCAGATCTATAATTTACCTGATTCAGAGGTAACATTCAGAGATGTTGAGGGTCAGTAAAAACTGCATTCTTGTGGCAACTCCCCCCAAACAAAACATCCAAAACCTAAACATCAGGAAAATGTCCTTCTTCTCTTTTTAGCACTAGCCTGTTTTATTTTGTTGTTTCATCAGTTGCCTCCAGATAACTGTGGAGCACTTTGGATCTATGAGCTTTGTAACAAGCACAGGAGTGATGACCTGGAGGATGCTTTTTTGGCTGCCCTAAGACATTGCAGTACTGAAAAGAAATGAGCAAAGAACCAGCCTACTTACATCTGTGATTGCTTTCTTGGCTTTTTCCTCTGCATTCCGGCACTCCTGGATTGATTCCTCCACTTCATTCTGCATCTGGGAAATGTCACCCTCCAGCTTCTTCTTTTGATTGATCAGGCTTGTGTTCTTTTATTAAGTTTTCCCCAAAGGAGCAGTGAAGGAAAAGTGATGATTAGTGATATAACTCCTTCAAATACAATAGCACACTAAGGCTTACTGATTTTTGCAACTCCTGGATTACTCAGAGCAGTATTTGGAAAGAACCAAGTACGTGGTAAGAGCTGGCCTTGACTACCATATGGAGCTTCAGAGTGAGGAAACATTAAAAATACTCTCAAAGATATAAATATTCAGATTTTGATTCAGATAAAATAATAATAAGCAATAGACTGAAACAGAAGAATGAATATGGCAGTTCATTTTGTAAAACTGATGATTCATAATCAGTTAGTTAATGAGATGACAAAACTCATGTCCTCAACGGACTGGAGGAAACATTGTAAAGCATTACCACCTTGTAGCATATTTTCATTTCTTTCTGACCACTATTTGGTGAAGACAAGCTTTGGTTTTGTAGCAAAAATGCTGGCGCTGTAAAAACCGCAGTGTCCATCTTGACAAAGTCCAAAGGCCCATCTTAATGAAGACCTGTGGCGTAGCAAAGAGCACTTTGCTGCGAGTAGTTCCCTGCCCTGCACAATAAGCCTATTGTTAGAACCCAGCCTCTGCAGTTTTAATTGCTGGGTGACATCAGCACCCTGCACAAAACCAGCACCTCTGTCATTTCCCCGAAGAAACGCCTTACCATCCCAGATATGGCTTGACCAAAGCAGAAAAATGGTTTTATAGCATGGAAGAAGGAAAGAAATCAAATTTACTCATTATCTTTCATCATTGCTTTTTCTGAAAACTGTCTAAAGGAGTTGGCGGAGTCATCGATGCCAGCTAACTTGGAGTGAGATGGCATATCTACATAGTGGCATATTGCCTTTCTCTCTTTTTCTCACTTGAAGGAGGGCAAGGTGTGTCTGACTTTCGACATCCATGGACAAACAATATCAGTGCTTAATAGACAAACCTCAATTTAACCCAGTGAGGGAGAGAGCACAGAAAAAGCCAACCTGGGTGTGCAGCAGGTTCACACGTTCAGTGGCTTCCAGCAGTTCATGCTCTGCCACCTTCCTCGCCCGTTCAGTCTGGTCCAGCAAAGCTCTCAGCTCATCCAGCTCTGACTGGAGAAGATTGTTTCTCCTGTCAGAGACCGCCAGCTGCTCTTTCAGATCTTCATTCACGTGTCCTGAGTCATCCAGCTGCACCTGAAGCTCCTATAACAAAACAGATGTTTGGGTTTTTTTCTACCACTGCAACTCCATTTCAAGCCACTGTGCTTACATAAGAGGACCCCATGTTGCAGATGTTGCATGGGGCCCACCTCAAGAATTTCAGTTCTTCTTTATCGGAAAAAGGCTTGCTCCACACTAAGTTGAATAGCTTTTGTGGTATGAGGTGTGATGGGGAAAAACGTGTGTGCTCAAAAGCTTCAGAGATGGCAGTTCTGCCTGAGGGAGAACTGGCTGCTTAGGTGTGGGAGATGTGGTGACTTAGAGGCATCTTAGCAAAGCACTTTTTTTTTAAAGCTATTACAAATGTTGAAAAAACAAACAAACTTGAATCTACACACCCTCCTTGTATTCCAGCCAACTACTTGCTCTCCACTTTTAAAGGACTTGCAGTCTCATAGGGAGATCATAGATTTTCAGTTCCTTGTGCTGTAGCTTTCTGCCCCTGCAGGAGGTTGTAGCCAGCAAGCGTCTTATGACTGGATCTCATCCAGCTTGTATGCAAGTCTTGGAAGAAATCCATATATCTTAATTCTCTTACGCCAGACGTGATCACTAAGGGCTTTCCCTGCATATCCTTGGGAATAGCTTCTCTCTTCATTACCATCACCATTGCTGTTTAACTCTGTGCTAACGAATTGTAGCCTGCACCTACTATTAAGTGTTTGGGACTGGCAGCTTTTGAGTACCTTTATTTGTGTCTGCAAGCCACGTGCTGACTTTGTTGCTTCTGCGGCATGCCTGTTAGCATGGCTGAGCTGAATTTCCATTTCATTGAGGTCCCCTTCCATCTTCTTCTTGAGACGGATGGCCTCATTTCTGCTCCGGGCTTCAGAATCAAGGGTGGCCTGCAGTGAGTCTATGGCACGTTGCTGATTTCTCCTGATTATGGAATAACGTATAAAGGACATGAAGGGAGAAAATTTACCTCTCTGCGCAGGAACGTAGAACTGCGTGCAACAGTACTTCAGTTTCTGAAAGTGTGTCATTTCCAGAAATATTATATTTCTGAATTAAACACATAGCACAGGTTTCTAGTGTCCCATTGCCACCTAACTCGCTGATGTGCTTCCCACCCTCAGCTAACTCCTGATCTGTAAGCACCTGTAGCAACCCTTCTCCCATGTTTCCTTTGGTAATACTGAGCATGGGGTTCTCTCATATCTCTTGTAAGCTCAAGCAAGCAGAAGTTCGAACCTAACAAGAAGCACTTCAAGCATAGCAGTCTTTCACAAAGATATTTAATGAATCGTTTACTGGTATGTTTTATATCTTGGCCTTTTTATGAAAGCATTAGTGAAGGTAGGCAACTACATTCTAAGCTAATTACTCTAGGTGCTCTTTATACTAAATGGCATATGTAAGCTAAAATTTATTGTGTTACAAAGTAGGTGTTAAAACACATTTCTTATGCTCAGTTATAAGAGGAATAATTCAGGAACAGAATTCTGTGTTATGGGCATCCAAAGTTAGAAAAGGTTAAGCCCACCTTAATTCACAGCTGTGTCCCCCTGTGAAAAGCAGCTTAGTGCCAATTTAAAGGTTGCAATGCAGATACAGACAGGAGGTTAATTTTCTTGACTCTATCACAGTCAAGTCCTACAATGAAAGTTTTGCTCTCTTACAACCAAAAGGTAACTCAAAGCACAGGATATGACTCACACGGGAACATTTATGTTGCTACTGGCCTAGTTTTGCTGAAAGTGTGGGAGTTCTGGGAAATCTGTGCGTCACAAGGAAAACCTTGACAGCCTTATTGTTTAACCAAGATACTGAACTATGCCCTAAATGCCCAGAGAGCAGCAGAGCATGTCTGCTGAACAACTCAGCAGCAGAACACTCATAACAAAGCTGAGACCGAAGGCACTGATTAGAATAGCTTGTCCTGAGAGCTCTGTGACCCAGACATCTGCAGGACATCAGAAGATAGTATCTGAAAGGGCAAAAACATTCTTGTTGTTGGAACAATTAACATACCAATCTTGTATCTGTGCTGGCCAAGGTGAGCCCTGGACTTCCCCTTCCCTACCCTTTAGCCAACGTACAAACAAGAATGTGGTTCCTGGATCAATAGTGCTACAACACTGATTAATTCAAGGCCAGAGTTTTCTGAAGGACTGCAAGTGAGCACATTGATGAAAAAATGGCCCAGCATAGCATCATTTTAAGACTGTAACTCTTCCGACTAGCGTTTGTGCTGGGTGGGAGGGGAGACACAAAAGACATCATCCTCCTGTCATCTAATTGCTTTCCATTTTATTTCCTTCACATGCTAGCTTCACTCCTTTTATATTCATACTTTCTGTACCTCTGCAGTTTTCACTGTTTACTCAAATGGTGTACACATGATGGACCAGCTCTTCACGTCCTCTTACAATCAGTGTAGCTATAACTGCACAAATTAACTAAATGCAAAGCTAAAGATTGCTTTCAGATAACGTAGGTTTGAGCACCACTAAGGTAGCACTGTTGATTTTCTCTGTGGTTCCCCCTGAGAGACAGCCAACCTATAGAATAAGAAGAATGCAGGTCTCTATACCTACTTATCTCCACACTGTAAACTTACAGACTTTGTGGCCCTTGGTCTGCTGTGACTTGGTTGTGCCAGTCAATTGTCTTATGGCTGCTATGTGATAAGTATGTGTATGCTGGCAGAGACTGAACTGATAGGAACGTTTGAACTAAGAGATAGCAATGTGGTAGGGCTACCCTTTGGCAAATAACCAGAGCTATTCTGGTATCTGGTACAGACAGTATGCGCTTGTGCTGGCATGACAACCTGTGGTGTTTGAGTCTTGAGAGTATTTCTAGTATTTTGAGACTTTCCCCTTAAAAAACATGCTGCTTCCTGCACAGTACCTTATATTTTCCATTTCTTCATCCTTTTCCGTCAGTTTCCTTTCAAAGTCTGCTTTAAGCTGAGAAAGTTCAAGCTGAAAACGAAGGGTCTTACTTTCTTCATGTTCCAAAGCTCCCTGAAACAGAAAGCACCAAGAGCTTGCAGGTCAGAGGTTGCTATTTTATTTTATTTCTTTCAAATCATGACCTGCTGCACAAATATGTTTCCTTCACACTTTTCTTCCCATTCCCAATAGCATTGTTTCCACCGTGCCTCTCTCTCTAGGCAAGAACATGAGCGGCTTACATGGCAAACCAATGCATTTGTTTACCTTCTAATGCGAGCTGGCAGCTGGAAAACTGAGCAGCAAGAAAACTGAGTAGCAAGCTCCTCAGAGGACAGATTATTAAGTGGTCTGTGGCTCACAAAAAAATGCCTTAGGTCCTGTCTGCGTAGTTCTGATATCAACAGACGTTCCTCACTCTGCACCCTTGTACAGACACCCTCTGGAAATTCACAGGCTTGTAAGGGATAGGCAAAAGCTAAAGCAAGAATTTTGTCGAGGGGGTGAAGAGGTCTACATATCCCCCAGCGAACAAAGGTCTCTCTAAATCATGAAGTGTTGAAGGCCTTCCAATTATACAATGTTATTGGGCAATATGACTTCAAGGAAAGGAATAACAGACATCCACTCTATAGGGCAAAATGCAAAAACACTCTGTCTGCTCTTTCCAATTAACATGAAGACACCTCTATGAAACAAGGGAGATTTGTTATTATGTTTTTTGCTTACATCTCTCTCATATGGAAGTCAAGAGCTAAGCTGACAACAGCCCATAGTGAAATAACAGGGCCTCTGACTTCCAGGTCTTGCATAAACCAGGCTCAGTGGCATTCTAGCTCCTTGCTGCTCACATCAAACAGGGAAGGAAAGCGTAGAACTGAGCACCATGCGTTTTGGAAGTGTTCTCTGAAGGGTAGGATTGCACAGGCTTAGCTATGCATCCCTTGAAATGATAGAAGCAGAACGGAGATTCTGAAGACAAAGCTGTACAAAATCCTTGCTAGTCTCTGGCCACCATGCAGCAGACAAAGGTCAGTCAAACGCACACTTCACGCCAAGGAGGCACAACATGTTAGTGGGAACGGCACACATAGGTCCTGTGCTACCAGTGGTAACTGCCAGAGACCCAAATTCACAAGGAAGGGAGAAAATCTGCATTAAACCATTTCTTTCACAATTGAAATAAAATACATCACCACTTTACTTTTGTTAGTTCCTAATATCACTGACCCATTCTACACAGTTCAGGAAAGTAAAGTGTGCTGCTTAGATCCTTCAAGAATCGATGCATTCTTCCTAGCAAGAAAAGTTTATTGACAGACCGTATAACCACTCTCTGCATGTCAGAGCTGTGGAAGAAAGACATGTGCTTTCCTCTGCTCTGATCATGACACCTGTTTGTTTGGCTGTGAAATCCCTGCAAAGTATAAAGCATCCTGTAACAGACAAAAGGTGCACAGTATTTAAGGTATTAATAGATTCATGTCACTGGGTGATGTTCAATTTAGCAAATATTATTTAGAGTAAAATTCAAAAGAAATGCAGCCTTCACTAAAAATCCTTTGCTATGTGCTCTGTTGCTTCTAGCCAGCAACGCCCACATCCCTTCTTAGCTCTGCAATGAAACAAACTTTAAAAGAACCTGACAACTGAGCCCTTTAAGTGAACAACCAGGATTTCCTTTTGGCTTGTTCAGTATTGTTGGCTTGTTTCTGGAAACTGGGATGAGACACCCCTCTCGGGTACTTGCATACTTGCCACTGTAGAAATTAATGCAGTGATACTGAATTTATTTACCAAACTCCTGGAGTCAAAGATTTTCTAAATTGTCTGTTTTCATTTGATTTCTGAGACTGCTACCATTTTTTTTTAAGCAGGCGGCAGTATCCAGCACAGTATCTGAGACCTTACATAATGCAAAGTCATCAGAAGGTTTGTTTTCTTATTCTCAAAACCAGTAAATGGTGAATTCACTGTTGGAAACAGTGTCTGTTGGAAACTAGACACTAGAAATGTCTGATAAAATAGTATAAGACCATAATTCTCAATAGTTTCTCTTTCCTGAAAGACTGAAATATTCTGTGCTGAAATGAGCAAGGACTGAATTTTTGGGAGGTGGGCAGAAGATTTCTGCGCTTCCTGAAAATGAGAAGAAAAAACCTCTAAAACAAAATCTCAAAACCTGCAGGGCACCTCCTTTAAAAGAGCCTCCAGTGATGATCTGAAAGCTGACATTTCCAAAAGTCTCCAGTTACTCTTGAAAACACAGGCAAGACCAGAGAAGCTGGGAGCTTGCTAACAATCAACACATTGGCTGTGTTGCTGGAAGGTTGAAAAAGGAAGGAAAATTGTGATAAAGACATCCTTTCCACTTCCTTTGAGATTTCTTTCCTCACCTCTGCTTCTTCTAAAGCCAGTTGAACTTCTGATTTCTCTTGTTCAACTTGTTTCTTGATTTTTTCTATTTCATGGAGGCTTTTGTTTCCTTCACTAATCTGATTGGTCAGATCAGAAATCTCCTCTGAAAGAAAAAGAATGGACAGATTTAACCATCAGAGTGTACCAAACATACTGCAATTATCAGAGTGTGAATACAGGACCCTCAAACTATTACCTCGTCTGTACACAAGCACTGTGTTACTTCCAATTACAGGAATTTTTTTACCTGACTAACTTGAAGGCACAGACTTTCTTATAAACATTTTTTAAGGTCACAGTAGTTTATTTTTTATCTGTGATCTGCAGGCTAGCAACACTATGCTCTGCTTTGGGAGATGTCGAGGCTTCATCTGGTGCACCTTTGTCATCTTGTTCTTCCCCTGAGACTGGCACTTCTGCCAGTGACATGTGAGCAAAGGGAAGTCTGCTTTCCTCTAGCCATACCAATTTCTATGTTTAAAACTTTTACCACCAGCATCAGTTGGTGCTAGAAAACACAGCAGAAGGTTAGTCTCAGGGAGGAGAGAAATGCCTTTCCCCACAGCTGTTACAGGGCACCTGCATCCCTCCAGCTGCCTGGTTCCTCATGCTGGTGCGGCTCTTCTTCCACTGGAGATGGGGCCTGAATGAAGCCTACCTTGGAGGTTCTTGTTTTCCCGTTTCAATGTCTCCAGATGGTCCAGTGTCTCCTCGTAGGCATTTTTTAGCTTGAAGAGCTCGGTGCTGAGGCCACGGGCCTCCTTCTGTGAAGCCTCCAGCTCAGCCTGTGACTCTTCATACTTCTGCTTCCAGTCATTGATGATCTTGTCAAACCCACGTTGCTTCTTGTCCAGGGAAGCAGCTGCCGAGTTGGCCTTCTCCAGGTCAATCATCATGTCCTCCAGCTCATTCTGCAGCCTGTGCTTTGTCTTTTCCAGAGAAGAGCACTTAGCATTGGCCGCCTCGATTGCTTCCTCAGCTTCTTGAAGGCGAGCAGCAAGCTTTTTCCTATCAGGTGGGAAGAGACAGTGAAATGACTCACAGCCACTTCTGCCATGCTATCCCGAAAAAATGACACCAAACCAATTAATCAGTTTTTTTAAAGGGGAAACTGGGAAGGGGAGCGAGGGGAAGAAACAGGGAAATTGAGCCTCTAGAAAGAAGGGTCTATGACAGGCAAATAACCAGCTTAAATTATGAATGCTGATATGCAGCAGAAAATTTTATGCATGTATGTGTGAATATTTGATATTGAACTTTTGAACTCTGAAGCAGCAGCCTGCTACATGCTATCTGTGTCTGGGATGGGCTGGCTGTAAATTTTGGTAACACTTGATCTAAACGGAAGCGTCACATTCCTCCAACTGAGAAATGTGAAACAGAACCAGGATGTCTGGTCACACCCTGAGATTTTCTTCATAGACTGTTTAGACTGCAAAAACAGGAGGCTGGGAGTCCTGATAAGAAGAACAGGTCCTGAAAAGAGAAGGGCCCAGAAAGAAGTGAAGATGCCAGATAGAGAAAATGTACTGGAGGTGGAGGAGGACTGGTGCACATCAGAGATATTTGGAGGCAGGTGCTGGAGATGCTCAAAGACTTTGCACAATAACATCAGAGACTGGGAATCATGAGTGGCTGCACAGCACAAGCCAACACGACTTTCTGCCCTGCCTTCTTGAAGCAGCCATCATCTCCTTGCTGGGAAGGGAAGTCAAGGACTAAGGAACATAGCACTGGTCTGGGGCAAAGCAAATAAGTGTCTGAGATAACCAAGAAGGGTAATTTAATCTTGTTAGTTCTTAAATAAATCCCAGTATGCATATCCACTATCGCAAGGACAAGGACTCAGCAGAAACATTGACCTGCCCAGACAATGAAAAGAACAGGAGAAAGACAGCTACAAATGACAGCAATGAGCCAGAGCACTTTTTCCAACCAGATTGCCCTATTTCCTTAGCTCCCAAGGCCCAGGGCTTTAACAAGATAACAAGACCAAGGGAACAGAGTCCTCGCAGCTGAGGGCATGATGAAGCCTGCATAACCCACTTACTTGGCATCTTCCAGCTCCTCAGTTCTCTGAATGGCATCAGTCTCATACTTTGTTCTCCACTGTGCCACTTCTGCATTTCCCTTGGAGAGTGCCCGCTGCAGTTCTGCCTTGGCTTCTTGCTCCTCCTCATACTGCTCCCGCAAGAGATCGCAGTCATGCCTAGCTGCTTGCAGGGCATGAGCCAGGGCATTTTTGGACTGCAGGGATATAAAGGTCACAGCATCTTACAGTTACCAACAGCAAACCCCAAACCAACAGCCCCCAGAAATTCCAATGAAGGCTTAAGTCTCCTTTTTTTTTTTCTTTTTCGTTTTGCCTCTTGACCTGACAGTCCAGGTCAAGTGAGATGCAAAATGTTCGAAGTCATTCCTAACTGGTGACCTGCTGAGGAAGCGTAGATGATGACTAACATCTTTGCAGAAGCATCCACACTTTTAAGATGCAAGATCTGAGATTTTGTCTATACTACTAAGTTTTAATTAGCAATTATGGAAGTTGATTATTTCCCAAACTCTTCTCCTATGACTTGCCTCAGTTACCGGCAGGAACTTATATTAGTACAATTACCAGGAAGCATTCTTATTCCTATGTCTTATTTTAGCTTTTACTCAGGTTATAAGTGAACATGAACAGTTTTCCCTGTTCCACCTCAATGAATGAGACACAATCAAAACGTTACCTTGGTTTCCTCTTCTAGCTGCCTCCTAAGTTCTTCAATCTGTTGTGTAAATGATGTTTTCCCCCGGGACAGCTGACTTATCAGTGACTCCTTCTCTTCAAGCTGTCTTACAAATTCCCCTGTCACAGGATTTAACACAAAAAAAAAAAAAAAGGGTAAGACCCAAAATCCCATCTGTCCAATTCTGCTGATGAAAAGAACTAACAGTGATTGTGTCTGGTCTCTTGTGAAGCTTCTTCCAAAGTGGTAACTATGAGACACTTCACCAGGACAGTTTTTCTTAGATGTGTGTTTGTCCGTTTTTTGGGTTTTTTTTTTTGTTTGTTTGTTTTTGTTTGTTTGTTTTTGTGGGTTTTATGTTTGTAGTTTTTTCTTCCCCCCTCCTTTATTATTATTTTTACTGCCAATACCTTGATTCATTAATTCTAGTTCAGCTCAAGGATCAGACTAGATTGATGTTTACTCTCACAGACAGTTGTAGCTGCCTTTGTTTATACTTTTCTTTGCTACTTTATGTGGTTTTTCCACAGACTTCTTTTCAGAGGGTTACAAAGCACCCTGAGAACCTCACAATTACCAGTGTACAGAACAGAGGGATACATAAGGAAAACTTAATTTATTACAAGAAGTGTGTAACTGCAAGGTGGGAACCGCAGCCTCATGGGAGTACATAGAACTAACATGAAAACAGTCAGGAAATGAAAAATATGTCTTTAAAAATTCACAGAACAGTGATATTTGACGAGGATGCAGAGAAGTACTGCTCTGGTAAAAAATGGTAGCAAGCAGTAAGAGGACATGTGGTAGTTTTGGTCAAATGTGAACGTCTTTTAGAGTGCAATGCCCAAGATCATGCTGAGGAAGATAGTATTTACACACACAGCAGTAGTATGTCAACCCCTACATCTCCCCTCTAGCACTGCAAGATAGATGAACATGTCTTTGTTCCTGAAGCTGGATACATAGCCAGCACATCCACTTCAGCTCGTGAGATGGCATTGCACTATGCTGGTAAATATGGTTATAGGCTTGTTTTAAAAGCCAGTGGAAGGCAAGGTTGTTATTCCACCACCAAGGTTATAAAAATACAAAGACAGTAAAGTGAAAAGACACAAAGCCACTACTTTGTTCAGCAATTCTACTCCAGCCACCTTGAAGCAGATGCCATTGCATAATACATCTCACAGACCTTGAGCGGAGACGCACTTGGTAGACTGTTTCTCAGTAACTTAGCTTAGGCTGAACACACACATACCATTCTCACTCTGGAGTTTTGTCTTCTGAGTAGTGAGGTCATTCATGAGGCGAGTCATTTCCTCAAGTTTAGTTTTTGTCTCATTCAGATGGTCTTCATAAGTGCGACAAAGTTTCTCTGCATTTGCCTAACAGGAATCACAAGAGACATAACAGATCTGTAGCATCCAAGCAGCCATTTGGAAGCAGCACCCTTCCAAACATATCCTTGTTTTGTTTGCATTTCAGAGAAAGAGAGAAGCACAGATAGCAAAGACACAAAGACCACAGCAGCAAATCTCTGTCTACAGTCTCAGGCCAAGGATCTCCTCCAGCCAGGTCACCTTTCCCATTTGTTTTCCCTGAACTGTATTCTGAGCTGAAGCACCAGCATTAAAAAGACTGTTCAAGAACTTCAAAAGCAATCACGTGCCTCTGAAGTTCAGGCATGAGGCTTATAATTGCTAGATGGGAAAATCACCTCCAATGAAAATTGCTTTACTGATTCTGCTTTAATTTCCATTTATCATAAATTGAGTTTGATGACAGCTTTCTAAATCTCAGCATATTGAAATTTCTTTTCTTCACTAGCACTGAAAAATCTCTTTCAAGTGCTCTGAAAGCTACCAAAATTTTCTACTCAAGAAACAAAATTCACTGTAAAAACCTGTGAACTAAGGGCATGATTTGAGAGAGGACTCTGCTTAGGATGGGAGATATCCACCCTTCGATGGCATTACCCCAGTCATCACTAGCCTAGGAAAGCACAATTTAAGTGACACAGTTTAGTGCTCTGACTTATACGGATAAACAATATGCCTGTGACTGAGGATGTATTATGTGTTTTAGAAAGGCTATCTTAATTACTGTCCCATCTCCAGGTAAGAAGGATTATACCACCATCTGGGGAAAGGAGGACATTGTGCAAATAAACACCCTCAGATTGCAAGGCACCACCTTCTGAAACACTTCAGCCCTACCAGGTTCTCTGGGAAACCTTCAGACTGGTCTTAGTTACACATGACATTTGAGGGTTTGGGAAGACTCAGGACCCTTACTTTTCCCTTGACCATCTGCTCCATGTTGGATGTCAGATCATCCACTTCCATCTTTAGCTCGCTTTTCTCCTTTTCCAGTTTCTGCTTGACCCGCTGCAGGTTGTCCAGCTGCTCCCCCATCTCAGCTACACTGTCTGCATGCTTCTTCCTCAGGGTGGCGGCTGTGGCTTCGTAGTGCAGTGTGGCCTCCTCGAGGTCCCTCCGCAGCTTCAGGAACTCTGCCTCACGTTTCTTGTTCATCTCCAGCTGGGCAGCTGTGGCTCCCCCAGCCTCCTCAAGTCGCTCACTTAATTCCTCCAGCTCTCGGGCCAAATCTGATCTCTGCTTTTCCACCTTGGCTCGAGCGGCTCTTTCTGCTTCCAACTCCTCTTCTAATTCTTCTATACGAGCCTACCAAAGAGACACAAGAACCTTTGGGTCGCCCTCATGATGATTCCCATAGGAATATCTTGAAGCACCTTACAAATTGTTAAACCCTCTGCCAGCCCACACTTTACAACTCAGGTGGAAGCACAGGAACTTGCCCATTTCTAGCAATAAATCAGATCTTGAGCTAAAGTAATAATGATGAGTCACATCTTTCTCACAGTAGATTGGTCTCCAAGCTCTAGTTCAAGACATTTAAATCACCTGCATTGACCTTATACACATGTACTTGACATCCAGTTGAAGTACCTGAGAGAAGCTACTTGATGGTAGGAGTAGCAGCAACAAATTGTCATTGAAGGGGGAACTTTTTGCTCTCATTTTAAGAGCTCTCTGACTGAAGTAACTTCTCTCTAGGAGTGTTAAGACAAGATTTCAAATACAGCAGTGTGTAGAATTGCATAAATAATGAATATTCATTAGGAACACTCTCTTTTATGAAATATTTTGACCAATCCGCATTTCACATCCAAGTTATGCAAATGTTCTTTACAAAAAACTGGACTGATATTTTGGGTTAAGACATTTTGTTTGAACTGTGCCGACTCTCTTTGACCTATTAATTTCTCTGAAAATAACCTGTGCATTTCATCCCTTCCCCTAAGTTTTAAATTCATCCTTATCACTGCTGAACTCCTCCCCAGCATCCATCTTCAGCTCCATGGTTTGGAACAATATTATTTGCTTAAAACAAAACACCAGAGTCTTTCTGCCTTGGCTGAAACCACTAGCATTCTGTGGTCATACGTCCTACAACTGGGAAGGAGCCATTACAGAGCAAGCATCCTGAGGGGTAAAAGAATCATTCTGGGAAGCTACAAAGGTGCACCTTGTTGGGTTTCAAAGCTGAGCTGCAGCTAGCCATGAAAAGTCTCTGCAGAGCCTTTCAGTGAGGCACAAAGAAAAACTCATGCTAAGATAAATGAGGAAGAAGCAAGCTGACCTGAAGCTCCTTGATCTTCTTCTGCAGCTGCATCACTATAGCTTGTTCATCTTCTATCTTGGAATTCAGCTGGCTCATTTCAAATTCTTTCCTGCCACAGAAAGGAAAATCCTACTGTGACAATTTTCCCTGTAGCTTGAAGTTAGGCTTTTGTAATCTTTAGAAAGTTGTTCAATAAAACTTGTAACATATCTAAAAATGAAAGCAATCCTCATGTATTGATATTTGCATGAAAACACATCTTCCTCTAAGTAGCATTTTCCAAGTCAAGACTCTGCATGCATTTGTGCAATTAAATTTCTGATTCTTCGTATCATACAAAAGTAATGTTATTTTCAGACTCAATGGAAAAATATATTTGACAGAGTCAGGTCTTTCAACAATATTGTCACAAGTAGTTGGAATGAACAACTTTTTAGAGACTTCCTTCTGCTTTCTCCTACAAGCAATGAAAAACATAGAAGGGTGGTCTTGATTGTTGTGGTTTGTTTTTTTTTTTAATGCTGGAAAGTGTAATGACTTCTAGCATTTCAGGTGTGCCAGGCACATGTAAAAGTGATTTTTCCCTCCTTCCTTGGCTACGTACTCTTTCCTCATGAAATTTCCTGTAGCCACCATCAGAGCAGGATAACACACTTGAAGGCTCTGAAATGACTGCAGTAACTCTGTTGCTCTATTTGGTACAACAGTATCAATCTCTTACTTTTTTAGCTTTTCTTCCATCTGCAGCTTATCGTTCTCCAAGTCCATGACACTCTCTTGGGTCAGCTTCAAATCCCCTTCCAGTTTGCGTTTTGCCCTTTCTAGATCCATCCTCACTTTCTTTTCTTGTTCAAGTGAGCCCTCAAGCTTTAGGAACAAAGTTACTTATTAAATATATTGAACAGAGATGATTTAAAACAATCAAACATATGCTAAGCCTGGTTTTGTGCTGAGCTCTAGCATGGTGCAAAGCAGAAGTACTTAAGTACAAGCAGCCTATTTTACATTTTTTTGGTTTCTAGCAGTCAGTGGGCCTACAGGCTAATGAAATGTAACACAAGTCTTAGTCCATGCTTTACATTTGTGCAAGCATTACAGTTCTCTTAGTAGCAAAGTTCTGTTTGACTTCATGCCAGTCAATATGCAAATACAAACTGAGTAGATTTTCCCTCGTTATCACACTCCTTTCAAAGACTGAACTACGCAGATAAGTTTTTATAGCGTTCCTGTAAATATACCTTTTACAGACAATACAAAGACTGCATTTCTAAATCCTCAATCATTTCTGAAAGGATAGGAATACATTTCAAAGCTTTGCAACATTTCAGACTCAAGAAAACTGTAAGTGGTAGACTAGCCTGGGCAAACACAAGGGCAGAGCCAGCTTACATCATCTACTTGCTGTTCCAGTTTCACTTTAGCTTTGCTCAGTGTGTTGACCTTGTCCTCCTCTGCTTGTAGGTCATCCAGAACTTGCTGGTGAGCTTCCTGCAAGGACTTTTTCTCCTTAGCAAGTTTGCTGATGTTCTCATCAAGAGTTGCCATTTCTTCTGTCAGATTTTTAACCTGTGTGAAAAAGGAAGATGCATTTGTTAGACTTCGTAGCAAGGTATTATCATTACCTGGCTCAAATGACTGTCTTGTATGCATGGAAAGAAAGACATTTCTCCCCTGCCCAGCCTCTTGTGGCTTTTTGAGTGAAATTTTCATCAAGGGGACCAGCTCTTCTTGTGGATTTTTTACATTATTTCAAATTTACTAAATTCTTTTCAGTGTCACTCCCATTGTGGTGAACTCCTACTTCTGATTCCCTCTGACAGAAGTAGGAGATGAAGTTTACATTTACAAGCTCGAAGAAGAAGAGCTGGAAGAACTTATGATTACAGCAGAAAATAGTTTACTTAAAAATGTCCAAACTAGACATAATTCTTCAGCTGAATTGCAGCAAAGCTTACTTTGAAAAAAGGGAAACTTAGGCTCAGAGTTAAGATTTTCTCTCATAAGGTTAAATAACCCTGTATATACTGATTCTTCAGTATGGCCTATAAAACAGAGTGTAAAAGCATCAGAAGACCAGTATCTCTTGTCATAAAGGTAATCCATGCCCAATCTCTTTTTGAATACATGATGGAGTTTTAGATGTACCTTGTTTTCAGTAGCATGCTTCTCTTTCTCTACTTTTGCAAGTGTTATTTCAAGGTCATCAATATCTTTCTTGAGCTCTGAGCACTCATCTTCCAATTTTCTCTTCTTAGAAGTCAGCTCAGAATTCATCTCTTCCTCATCCTCAACTCGCTCCGTCAGTTCCTTGACTTTGGCCTCTAGCTGAATCTTGGATTTAATCAACAAGTCACATCGTTCTTCAGCATCTGCCAGAGTGTCTTGCTCCTGGTGTGACACAAGGAAGAGGACAGCAATGACTACCTGGCCCTTTTTTTTCCCCTCACTTCCCCCCTCTAAGTGGTTAGAGAGCCTGATCCAATGCTACAGAGCAGCGTAAGGTTATATACCAGAACAAGAGACTTTCTATCTGCTCTAATTTTTAGCGAGACTCTGATAACACCAATAGCTTATTTTAATTGATTTGCATTAAGAGCCTGGTCTGCAAGCCTTTGAGTTTCGAAGAACATGAAATAAATATATGTGTATATGTGTCTACTCACAGCTTGGAGCTGGAGAAGCAAATCATTTTTTTCCTGAACTAGAGAGACTTGCTTTTCTTCAAGTTCTTTTCTCCTGGCTTCAGATTTTTCCAGGGCCTCCTTCAGTTTCAAGAACTCTTCCTTCATGTTGGCCATCTCCTTTTCAGTTTCTGCAGATTTCAGAAGAGGTTTGATCTTAAAGAAAAGCTTCATCCAGGGCCAGTTCTTCACAGCCATAAAAGCACGGATGTTCCACTGAATTACAAGAAGGGCATCCCTGGTTTAAGAAGAAAACAAAAGAAAATTCCCTAAAGCTTAGCCTAAATTGAGAAAGTGAGGCTGTTTTTCATTCTTGGTCAGTTTCATGGCTTTGTCCTCTGTAATTTTTATGGAACTAGGTTCCAAAATAGGCAAGAAACTTCCTGCATATCTCTTGATCTTCAGGGACATGAAAAATTTCCAAATCTGATTTTTACCAGAGCTGCAGGCAATTAATGTAGAGTTGCTATTATTTTTATCATACATCCACTTTAAACCTTAAATTTAGGGTTAGCTATAGCTTCAGGGACCGTAATAATGTCTCTATTCCAAATATAATTAGATGGTAATGACTAATTATCTGTTAAGATATAAGAGGGTGCCTTCATACCTGCGTTCCACTATCTTCTGAAATTCAATCCGCATCAGTCTGCCACGTGCTCTTGCCTGGATCATTGTTAAGATTTTGGCAAGTCTCTCATCCCTCATTTCTTCTAGATGGCCCAAGAGACCAGCCTTGAAGAACACCTGGTACATGCACATGTGTCATTTCACCATAAACAATGATTTTATTCCAGACTTACACAAGTTTCCTTATTGAAATCGTTCAGAAGAATAGTGCTTTTATTGACACTTTATAAAGTAAAAGAGTAAAGAAGGCCAAATATTACTTGTATCAGGGACTGCACTGTACAGTACCAAAGTTGTTTTAAAACTGTGTCTCATCTCCCCGGTTTTGAATAAGCCAAACCATTTTATTGTCACATTTTTCTTGCCACAGTACTTATCAGCTGTGGCGGGGTTCATAGCAGGTCAGCTGAACCAAAACTCCCAGCTCCCAGAGATCCCTCCTGATGGGATCATGTCATAATTGCACATGGCCTCATTTCAAAAGCTGCAGCTGACCTTGTGGTCCATATACATTTGAGTATACCTAGATTATATTAAATACGCTATTGTTTTACTGGGAGGCATGGACCATCAGCTGCTGCTGTGTCCACTTGTGGTGTCGCAGTAATGAAAGCTTTGCGGGGGAGCTTGAGCCAGAAAAGTAAAATTCCTCTAGCATAGCTTAAAAATTCATATCACTTTGCTGTTATATTGCTGGTTTCATGTATTATTAACTCTTCATTAATTACCACTACCAGAAATAGCATGACATCCTATTCCACAAATTAGATATTAGATCCATAGCTTTTCTCTTTACACAAGCAGCGATGTTCTTTTCTGCTTACCTTGGTGTGTCCAAACCGATATTGGTTATGGTCAACATCTAAAGATGACAACAGTTTTTCAGCAGCTTTTCTGCTATCCACAAACTTATCTTCTGGGATTGCACCTGGATTCAGAATGCGGTACCTGTTAATAAGAGATGAGCAATGAGTAAAATTGGCCTAGATTCTGCTGAGTTTTTTTCCTCCCTCTTCCCCAAAAACTTAAAAAAGAAAATCACCTAGGGTAATTTCCTAATTTGCATCTACACATACTCAAGCAAGAGCAGAATTCTGTCTTCCACGTTCAGGCAAACTGGACAGAAAATAAACTTGAATAGAATTAAATATCACAAATAAAAATGAGAAGATACGCTTTGCCTATTTTGACTGATAGGTTAGGACAGGAGATAACACAGCTCTGCATTACCTTTGTTTAAAGTCAGCATAAAGCACCCTGTTTGGGAAACCCTTACGGCAAATGCGGATGCCTTCCAGGACACCATTACAGCGGAGCTGATGCAAGACAAGGAAAGCATCCATTTCACCTACAAGGGAAAACAAAGCCTAAGTTAAATAGACCTTCTCTATAGGGCCTACTCTTCATTTCACCAAGGGAACTGGAAAATGTGAGGTGTCATGTCCTGAAAGAGCAACACCATTGGAAAAGGTGAACAGCACACATAGTATTTAAGTACAATCTGGAGACTTGGAAGTAAGTATTATAATGACATAGTTCAAATATACCAATCTTTTAAGACTGTTACGTTTTCCGTACCTGGAGTTTTTGATTCATTTGGGATAATGCATCGTACAAAGTGAGGGGCTGTAGATCTTAGGTTAGTCATCAGCTTATTTAAATTTTCCTAGAATAGGCATATTAAAAACACAATTAGCTTTAGCAGTTTAGTGGAAATCCAACCACTTATTTCCTCCAACAAAAAGATAAGATTACCAAAATTATTACAGAGAAATGTGTTCAAATAAACCAAAGTACAAATTAACTTTATTATAGGAATCCACATCAGTTTTAGCAAAGTCTTAAGAAGACACGTGTTTTACTTACAACCCCAGAAATGTCAGAAGCAAAATGCAGTATCATCCTGCAAAGCATTTCTGTAAAGCCAGCTGCATTTTTGCCTAGTCACTTCCCCACTCAGTGAGGATAGTTCACCTTTCCCACCTGTTCCTCACAAAAGCTAGCTTTTTGTTCTCCTGGCCAAACATTTTCACTTTAGTGATCTCAAGCAGATGTCTCCCAGGCAGGCACCAAGCTAACTTGGAAGTAGCCAACCGTTCAGGACCTACCAGTGATCACCGAGCTCTGTGGAAAGTGTTTGGTGTAGTAAGTAGAAAATAGAGATCGTTAGAGGAGGAATATTATGTCATCAGCACAGCTGTTCAAACTAAAAATTTGTCATATGGACAATAAATGAGATGACCTGAGCCGGGTACTTAGCAGCTCCTTGTGTGCTGGAAAGTGGGCTTCTATTTGTGAACCATTAAATTACTGTCTGAGTAATTCTCCGTCTATCTTTACGCTTCTTCAGCTGTTAAGATACAGGTCTCAATTTCCTGTGATTTCTCCTCATGAGGAGTATATCCAAACAAGATAAAGTGTTATGACTACTTCCTTCCCTATCTGAGGTTTGTCTACATTACAGCTTTCTCAACGTTACCCAGAAGAAACTGTACTGATGGCAAATTACAAATCCCATTTTTCCCCAGCTTCCACCAGGAGCACGTGCCGGTCCCAGCAGACGGAACTGCTCAGGAAAAAAGGCTATACGACACCCCATTCAACAACATTTGTTTTCCATGACTGCTCTGATCAAATTACAAACAGTAATCAGACAGGGAATAGTAAATTCCTTGCAATCAGTTCCCATTCCACTGTCACGCATGAAGCAATAAGACACAAATTGATTTTTTTTCACAAGATTTTGATACTTTCTCGAATAGAATAGAAAACGCTTGAATACAATCTCCTGAATGCTCAAAGAACATAAAATGGAGCAGCCCCTCACAAATGTAGTTTTAATAACAATATATTCATTTAGCCAAGGGCAATGACTCAGGCCTAGAATCAAATTCTGATGCTGGATTTCAACATTTTTTTGTCTATGACAATCCTTAACATTCTTCTTCAATGTATTGTCTTAACTCAAACCATCAGATGAGAAGAGGTAAACAAACCTTGTGCAATGAAGAAACAGTTTGAAAAGAAGCACCTTTCTTGCGTTTCTTTTCTCCACCCTGGTCAGCTAAGATAAAAAAGACAAGAACAAAAGAAATATCACAATCTTTATCTCAGTGAGAGGTGCAGGCAAAGCATGGGAGACAGATAGACTGTTCCAATAGTGCAACTCCTTTGAAAGACTTGATGCTCTGATTCCTCAAATATTACACAAAATATTCTGAACCTCAAAAGTGTGATATATCACAAGTTCGCAGCTGTCTATCCATACTTAGGATTTTTGTCAGAGACCACTGTAAGCTTTTTGGATTGTGTTTGCATTTCAGATCTACACAGCATCACTTGTTATGCAAAAAGTCCATAAATATGACTAAATCAAAGAAGAACCCACAAACTTTTAACAATATGGTAATTTGTAGAGCATTAAAAATCCTATCAGGTGAGATAATGCAGAAAAGTCATGCCTAGGGAAATTTATACTTTACATTGTACTGTATAGACACTGAATCTCACGTGTCTGCTGTGCAAACATGGAACTTGTGCAAGTCCAGAATAGAGGGAAATTAATATTTATTTCGTAGTTTTAGATATAGTAGCTCTGCATGTCCTGCATTTTGCTTAAGGCTTCAGAGTCCAAATCACTCAGATACTCCAAAGGAATGCTAGTTCCTGACATGACCCTTATGAAATTTCACAAGAGCCAAACATAACCCAAAAATGTACAACAGTTGCTGTAGCTTTCTAAACACTGGACCATTAGATCATTCCCAGGAGGTCTGATATTCTGTCACCTGTCAACAGTAGCCAATGTAAAAGAAGTGAAGAGTGCAATGTTCTTGATGCAATTATCCACAGCCTTTCCCACGCTGAAAGTAAAAGTGCCAAGACTGGAAAAGGCTAATCTGGACAGGCTGTTCATTTTTCCATACACTGGGGAAAAGCAAGGTAGTATTCTAACTGACAGGAATATCCACAGGCAAATAGGAAGTCAGTAATTAGCAAGAATTTGCTAGCAGCAGGATTTTTGTTATATATATATATATATATTTAGCTGTGTCTCTTATTCACGTTATGAGGTCTGCAGCCTGCTTGTTTCCTCAGAAAGTGTCTTATGATTCATGACAACAACATCTATAGAACTGAGGTTAGTAATAAATAGGCTGTAAGTGATTGCAACTTCAGGACATAAGAGCTACATCTTTGTAATAAATATGAGTCTTATTTACTTAAGATTGATTTTCTGGTTGTTTGATACTTGTCTTCTCACAAATAAAACACTTCTGTGTAATGCATACAGCTTAAATATATTCTCAGACATACATTGGTCTTGTCAAACAAAAAACCAACAGCAAGCATCGAGGAAGATATATTGGCCAAATCACCTACTGTCGCCAATGCTGAATGATGCAGAAGTACCTTCAGTGTCTATTTGCCAATAATCCAACAGAATATTCCAAAACTCTCTCTTAAACTTCGTATTTCTTATTTCATTCAGGGTGGCTAGCACCAAAAACTACAGTGTGGGAAACAAGAGCTGTTCTAGTTTGTAGGTATTTATATACAGATTTTTTTGTGCAACACTTGCCTACATATCTGAACATTTGCATGCTCGAACTCCCACTGGAGTGTTCACAACACACAGATTTCCTTGCCAAAATCGCTTGGAGGCACTACACATTCAAATTAGCTGAGTTAATGGCCTCCTTGGTATAACTGGCAAACTCCTACAGATGCTGTGTGCATCTAAATAATTAGTCACTGCCTCATTTAGCATTGAGTCAATTGCAGTTGAGAGAATTGCTTTGTTTCTTAAATTCATTCTTAAGCACACATGCCAGAAATGAAAGAAAACCAATGTGAGACGATTCTGCTTACCACTGTCGGCGCCAATGTAGCTCTCAAACAAGCTTGCCAGGAGTTTGTTGGATGATTTTTGGAAAATACCTACTACAGTTTCATTAAGTGGGTCTTTGTTCTTCTCAAGCCACCCAATGATGTTATATGGAACCTACAGCAAGGCATCGAAAACAAACAAGATGTTACAAATGTTCCACCTTCAGAATGGTCAGTAGTTCTTTATGGTTGGCTTGAAGCCAATGACCTTCTGTGAAGTGCTGCTCTCATAGAAGTACCAATCACATGGTTTTCATAATTTGTCTTCCAATTCTCTGCTTCCTAATTACCCAAACTCTCTTCCTAGTAATTACCATCCGAACCCTGCATACCCCTCCAAACCTGGTCCCTAGATCTTCTCAGGGACTCCAAGCAGTTGGCTGTAGACATACCACATGTCATCCAAGGACACTGCATAAGTAGTGCACAAGTAATAATTTCACTTCACAACAGCATGCTACACTGGAATAATCAGAGTTTCTGGAAGAAATTTATGATTAAAAACCTAACTCCTAGACTTTGCCCCAGCTCTGTTTAGTGGGATAATTTATTCCCTTATTAGTACCGCAAGGCGACAGAAATTCTAATTTTCTTTGCTGAATGCATGAACAACTACAGATAAAGAGCAAGATGAGCATTATTTCCCTTAATAAATACAAAATTAGCTTAATGTTCAATTATAATTTAAATTAACAGTATTGGTAGGTTCTAGCTCTGCTGTGCTGAGGCTTCATATCAATTCTAGTTTGATAAAAATTTACTGTGTCCCTCTCAAATTCTTTCTTCTCATCTGGTCTGAAAACAGAGCTTTGAAGCTAGGCAAATTTTGGCTCAGGTATCACAGTGCTGGATTGTATTCCAATTCACCTCATCATCAGAGGGCCTGTTAACTAAGCCTTCACAGCAGAATTACCTGTATTTCCTTTTGCTACTTTGACACACTGGTCCTAGCTTGAGTAAAAAGTTATGTCAATTACTTTTTTTTTAACCCACCCTGAACTTAGGCAGAAATTACGCAGTTCATTTGTACAGGGAACAAAGATGGAAAGTTAGAAGTTGCTGCTTAATCACTAGACTGAATCTGATTATAGGAAAGATGATAAAGACAAGCAAGGAATATCTTCAGCAAAATTATTATTAGCCTTCCTCAGTTTGTTTCATTTTATATGTGTATCCAAAGACCCCAAGGTCTGGGAGTGTGGTGGCATCCAACTGGGTTGCAATACTTGTACAGAGAGAACAGGCATCTGCTTTTACTCCTAACTGTTCTTTTCTTCTCCTCTTCATTCATCCCACCCTCCTTCATTGTGCACTAGGGGCAAAACCCCACCTGGAAGACCTCTAGTACAAAGTCTGTCCACCAGCAGAGGAACTTACTGCACCAGCATAATGAAGAAGTTCAAAGTGAGCTTCATATTTCCTTTTCTTATCAGGCCTGGGCTTCTGTAAGTTAGGTGACTTGCCAAGATGATTGTCATAGAGTTTAGCTTTGAATGTCATATCTGTAGCTTTTGGGAACATACATTCCTCTTCAAGGATAGACAGGATCCCCAATGGCTGTGGATTGAAGAACATATTTGTTGGAAAATGCATAGGCTGCCTGCTTTCAGTAGCTATGCAGCCTTTATGTTTGCCCTGATGGAATTTTAAGCCTGAAAAGTTTCTCCTCAGGCTGAGGAGGAAATCTTTGACTGTTCTGTTAAAAGAGTAACCACACCTTTGACTACTCAGTATGTCACTTCTGCCCAGAGGAGGCTTTGTGATGACTGCCGGAAAGGGTTTGATTTGCCTTTCAAGGCAGTTGGACCAATGAGCATTTTATTATTTGTCTCAGGAAAAGATTAAGCAACTTTGTAGAGATTTTTTTTAGGGTCTAGAATCACGTGCAGATGTCCTACCCCTGGAGAAGAAAGTGATCAAGTAGAATCAGCCTTTCTACTCCAGCTGTTCCAAATGTCCTGTTTATACAAGACTCAAAATGTCATTTTTCATCATAGATCAGCAGGGTTAGACGGCTTTCCATAAGACATGACAGAAAAAGAGATAACAAGAAGGGACAGCATCCCCACCAGGACCACATTATATTCACAAAGAAGGGAAAAGGAAAGGCAGATCCCATGCTGGGGAAGCAGTGAGAAGGAAGCAATAGTTCCAAGCTAGGAAGAGTATGAAGGATTTTGCATATCAACATGTAATGTAAGAAAAAGGAGCACCTCAGGGGGAGGTACAGGGCATATGAACGAAACATAGCATTTGTCCTAAAAAAGCTGACAAGTAAGTTTGGTGTTAAGCATATGTGGAAAAAAAGTAAATGGATGAACAGTAGGGACAGAGTAAGACAAAAATAAAAACCAAGAAAGATTATACAGCCACACAAGTTAACAGTGACAGCTTGTGGTTACTGTTCATTCTGTAAGGCAAACTTACAAAGGTAAAGCCAAGCAGCCACAAGTGCCACAAATATTCATTTTTCCTTTGATTCCATATTGCAAGTAGAAAGGCAAGAAACTTAACCTGTCCTTTATCCTAATCTGTTCACCGGACCTTGGGGCATCTCCAAGAGAGTATAATGAATAAAAAGAATTCAGTAAACACGCTTCAGCACTCCTGTACATACCTTCTCAATTAGATCAATGCAGGCCTGCAGATCCATGCCAAAATCAATGAACACCCAATCAATGCCTTCCTTCTTATACTCTTCTTGCTCCAGGACAAACATGTGATGATTGAAAAACTGTTGCAGTTTCTCATTAGTGTAATTGATGCAGAGTTGCTCAAAGCTGTTAAACTGCAGGAGGAGATAAAAAAGAAGCATTTGCACCACAGTTAACTATGGTAAGAGCTTGGCAGAACACCAATAAGGAAATTGTTTACATCTGAAACTTTCTAAACAGTGGCTGGTTGAGAAACTACTTAGCATAACACCAAAGGCAAAGGAGGGGGGAGTTCAGTAGCAGGCTGCTAGCTGCTTCATGTACTGTCCCCTGGAATGTGAGGACAACTAGATTTGTTCAGGTGTCTGAGGACGCACATGCTTTTCCTTCAACAGCATGCCACAACAGTCCTGTAAACCAGTCTCCTTTGCTGTGTAAGGAGAACAATATGTAGCAGCAACAGAATCACAGAACAGTCCATCTTGGAAGGGACCTCAACAGATCAACTGGCCCAGCCTTTCACAGAAAAGGGAGCCTAGATGAGATTGTCTAGTATCCTGTCCAATCACATCTTGAAAACCACCAGTTTACTCCTGCCAGATACCTAGGGAGTCTGTTCCAGTGAATGATTGTTCTCACTGTAAAAAACATCTTTCATATATGGAGATTAAGACACATCTCTTATATTGAGATACAAACAGGAAGAAGTATCATACTCTATAAAAGATGCTTTCTCTCAAAGAGAAGGAGTGGGAAAAATACATTCTCCTAAAATACAGCCCAAAGCATATGAGATGTTGTCTTTACTAAAGGTTGCCACCCTCTGCCTCCCCAGGAACTATTAGCATGTCCAGCAGTGTTAAATGCTAAGGTTTTTCTACATCTATTCATGGAAAAAACTTGTAAGATCATGTACGCTATTTGCCTTATGGCTTTCTTGGTGCTTTGGCTTCTGCTCATTTAGAAAAAGAAATATCCACCTAAAAGCTGTTGCTTGGTATCTTTTATGTGCTTCCACCAATTTCTCACATGGTAATACTTACATCAAAGATTTCAAACCCAGCAATATCCAAGACTCCAATGAAGAACTGTCGTGGCAGCTTAGTGTCCAAGGTCCTGTTGATACGGACCACCAGCCATTTGAACATTCGATCATACACTGCCTTAGATAAGGCTCCAACAGCATACAAAACCTAAAATACATGTTTCAAAATACCACCATGTGAAACAGAATTCACAGTGAAACACATGATTTCAGTACAGTAGCCCATTTCAACCCCAACTTATGGTTTAAATGAAATTTTGCAATGATTCTCAAGTCACCAAGGCATGCTTAATGTAACACACAGCTTCTCCCATTATCTATGCTGACTTTTCTTTAAATTATTGTTATGTATATGTATGTATACTAACACATATAAAGTGCTTGTAAAGTACCTATTGAGTAACAGCTGCACAGAAGGCTGCAGATGTCTTAAGCCCTTATGTTGCTGTGGAAGCTAGGTATCAGAAAGATCACAGGCCAGATACCAGCCAAGATGTCCAGAGCTACTGACAGGAGAGGTCTGTGCTCAAGTTGCTCATTGCCATTTGCTTCCAATTTTTGAGGGATGCTATGTCATAAGCAGGCAATAGGAAGAGTCTGTCAAAGGTCTTTTTTAGCCTATGCACATCTACACTGACAGGATAGACCTCTCTCTAGCAGTTTTCTGGTTTCTGAGACCGTACTACAGCCTTTCTTCTAAAACCAGTTTTCATTGTAACAAAAATGCTGCAGCATCTCCTTCAATACTGCTACAGCTGCAGCAATTCTAACCCAAGGACATTTGCTTCCTAAATTAAGAGATACCTTTAAGTGGATATTGTCTTTAGCTGATTGAGGTCACACTGAGCTTAAAATTACATGAATAATGAATGAGTGATGAGTGAATAAATAATCCATGACTCAAATCTTCTAGGTAACTATTCTTATCCGGAATTAGACGTCAGTCCCCATGCGGTTTTACTGCACCTGGTTTCTTCGAGTGACTGCTACTAACACATCAGAAAAACAATCCTATCAAAAGCGGTGCAGGCCAGTATTCCTTTGTCAGTCTGTTTACCAGTTTCCCACGCTTTCACTGTCTATTCCCCCATGTTTGGGGATATGAAATGAGAACAGGTACTAGAGGTACATGTTAATATTTATAGGAGCTATCCGTCTCTCTGAGGTGTTACAGATGAATCTTCAAGGCTTGTGGGACAGCTATCCAAATACTCTGAAAGCTTCTGCTTACCTGTTCAACACTTTG
Organism: Cuculus canorus; assembly: GCF_017976375.1. Classification (NCBI taxonomy): domain Eukaryota; kingdom Metazoa; phylum Chordata; class Aves; order Cuculiformes; family Cuculidae; genus Cuculus; species Cuculus canorus. The sequence goes on along the minus strand of NC_071401.1, from coordinate 115,099,927 downwards.
ACCTTTGGTCACATACTCATTGCCAACTTTCACTCTAGGGTGCAATAAACCCTTAATCAAATCAGAGGAGTTGATTCCCATTAGGTAGGCAGCTTTGTCAGCACCTGATCAAGAGAAACAAGTTTTCAGCTGGCTTTGAGCTTCTGCATTGAAACATGCCTAGCCAAGAAAAAAAACATTAAGTACATCACTTCCAAAGAGAAACTGGATAAAAACCTTGGTCTTTTAATGATTTGCATTAAGTGTGTCTGTACTCTCCCTTGTGGTAGAGGATGTCATCTAGCTACCTTACACTCCAATTGCTGCAATAATTACACTCAAGAAACTCATCAGGTATAGGAAACGAACGTATCTCCACACTGATTGTAGGCAGTTTTAGGTGCAAGAAGTAAAGAACAAAGGCCTAAAGACATGAAAGAAAAAGCTAATGCAACAACTTTTCACAATCATTTTGTTGAAATGGTCACAAAACTGGAATTTCATTGGGTTACTCGGACTGTGTCCATTCACCTTATAATAAGGTGAATAGTAATTTTGAATAGTAATCACCATTCACCTTATAATAAGGTGAATGGTGATTACTATTCAAAAAAGCCACTGCTACAAATAAAGCATAACACTCCTGCCTGACCAGGAGATACATTGCAAAAGATCAAAGCAACCAGGCTGCTTCTTCCTTAACACAGTGTATGGTACATGCCAGGCTTTTGAAGGTAAGGAGTAATTTCAGGTGTTATCCTTACTTTCAGTGCCATCAGCCTCTGCCTGCTCTTCCCTGGGTCTTTGTTTGAATTTCATGTTCCCAAAGTGCATGATGGCACCGGTGAGCTTGTAGGAACCAGACTTCTCATCTGGCACAAATCCCAAGATGTCCATGGCTTGCTGTGAAGAGGAAACACAGTTACTTTGTCACTTCTCTATTCAAAAGCAATGGCGTTTTGCAGCCCCACAAACTACCTTTGGCAGACACTACTAATCTATCCAAGGGTGTTATCTCACGAAGCAGACATTGGAACACCCCGAAGACCCAGCAGTGGCTGAGTAGAAAGAGGAGAGCTCCCCTTATCTAGCATTCTATGTATTAAAAGTATAAGAACATTGTGCCCATGAGTGTTACATGGAGCAAGGCTAGATTCAAAAGTATAAGAGTTTGTCAGGCCTTGTGCTTCATAGTATGAAAGCAATTGAGACTGATTTCTGCTTTCACATTAGTCCAACAGTTCTAGTGACAGAAAATAGGCTCCTGCCAGCACCTTTCATCCACACATGCACCAAATCTATGAAGGACAAAGTCAAATCAATACAGGCTTACATCTGTTGCCAACAATTCTTCTCCATCATCCAAGTTGTCCACCGTAACTACTCCTTGTGAACAAAAGTGGTAGTCATATGGGTTGGTAGATACCAGTAGCATATCTGTAAAAGAATTGCCAGTCAAACCTGCTATCCATTCGGAATATGCCAAAAAGCTGAAGAGCAAAAGATCAACTCTGACATAACATTTGTCTCTGCATAACTGTGTATGAAGTTGAATTTGGGGTTTCTTCATAACTGTAAGGAAGCAATGAACTCTCTCATTCTACTACTCCAGTCCAAAGAACAAGATTTAGAGAAAGTACAAGTGAAAAGAATACGGGAACACCATGTACATGTCTATTAAGCATGTTTTGCACTATACCGAGTCCATCTTTTCCCATATAGCCCTTTCTGCCTTGAATGCTTGTAGGGGTAAAAATCCCATATAAGTACAGAGGAGAAAAAAAATTTAGTGTGATCCAAAACAGGGACAAGCATGGTTCCCTTCTTCCAGCTTCCAGGACTCTTTGCAGGCTCTTGATGAACAGAAGTCTGAATACGGCTTTCACTTTCTCTCCTCTTTCCTTTCCCTTCACAGATTTGAAAATAGAGATTTGTTTTCTAGAAGCTAGCTGACTCTAAAACTACAGGGAGAGTCCTGCTTTCCTATATCAAGAGAAAGTTTCACCCACATTCAGCAGATCAAGGTTTGGTCTAGATTTCAATCTTTTATATACATACACACACATTTACTTGTCTAAATATGTATATATGTAAATATATATATGCCTTTTCAATATATGTAGATATAAAATCATGTTCTTTTTAAGTCTGTGCTACTTTGTTATGTAGTCACTTTTATGTATTCATTTATCTACATTTATGCTTTCCTATATTTGTACTTATCTATATTTATATATTTATGTATTTATACACAAATATATGACTTTCTTGTCTACAAAACAGAAGTTCCCATTGGCTTCAGCTCCTTCAAGAGCCTGTGCACATGTTCCTGCTGGCCAGAAATGTGTGTACTGTTTTGGAGTATACAAACCCATAGCTGATGAGAAAGAGGCTTTTTTCCTAGCACAGGGATTCACGCAGGAATGCTTCCTTGAAATCTTTCCCATAATCGTCATTAATTAGGCCTCCTAAGCTCTAAGAGGGTTAGGGATTTGACCATGCATTGCCAGGACAGTAAGACTTCAAAAGAGATTGTGATTGCTATGGCTTAGGAGCAGTTTAGTGCAGCAATAAAGTAACTCTTCAATGTATTTTACAAAATTTGTTTCTTCAGAGCACAAATTAAAGTCAGCAATCCACATTACTTAAATAACTACTGAAGGTTTTATTCAAAGCATTAGGAGATGGGAGCAGAGAGATCTCATCTGCTCTCTGCTCTTCTCTAACAGGTCCAAGGGACTGCATTCAGCTAGGGAAAACTTGAAAAGGATAACTGCCACACAATCAGCAGCCAGCAGTCAGTTTGGAATATTCTGCCTTGTTACAGAACACACTAGGAGGCCAGTTTTGGTACTTGAGGCAGAAAGGGGGAACTAGCTTTTTTTTCATGAACTCATAAGCAAATCTTCTCGTATGTGAAAATCTGGATAGTTAAAAATTTATCTCCACAAATGCCTTTGGAGGCATAGTGTTTTCCAGATGTTTTGAGACCATGGATCACAAATTCAGTGTGATATTTTTTGCCTTTATAACGCTACATTTTAAAAGTTCTGTCTGAGCCTCATTCCCTTAGACTAACCTGTAACATCATTTCACTTTATAGAGTACTCGACTCAGTATATCACAGAAAAAGGGTATCTGTTACTGCCATTGGAACAGCATCTTTAAAAAAGGTACATTGGACAGTGGAAGTTCAGTTCCATCAAGTGGAAGTATAAGGGCCTTTCTGCGCATGGGTTTTCCCCTTGTCTCGTCCTCAGCCACTGTCCATTCAGCTGAAGGTTGGATATTAAACGCTGTGTATCCACGTAACGCTTACCTAGTAACTCTGGTTTCTTTCCTGACAGGATCTGGTAGAAGATGTGATAGTCTCTTTCGCCTGGTTGCTGGAAAATCACTCGGGATTTCTCCAATAAATCTAGTCTCACAAAGGAAAATATAGTGAGAAAGGTTCTCCAAGCTCTCAGATAAGCAATTGTACTTTTAAAAAGGAGAGAGTTTGCTGCTTACAAATCTCGATATCAGCAGATGCCAGCTTGCCTGTGGTTCCAAAATGGATTCGGATAAATTTGCCCTAATTCACAAAGAAGAATACTCTAATTAGTGCATATAGTACACACAGAAGGAAACAAAGGATCCTGCTTGAAGGCAATCATTTGGCCCAAAAAATCAGTTTATGCTAACTCCTCGGCTTTGCACAGGCATGTTTTCAATGAGAAATATCAAACAACGATATTATACTTCCCCAAGCCTAAATCTGTGCATACAGCTATGTAATCAGCTTGTGGGGAAAAGATAACAGTGTACTCCTCTGCCAGGTTAAGACAGAGGAATGCACATAGCTTCCTGTTCCATGAGATAGGTTTACTGTAATGCAGGACTCAGAGCAACAAGCCTGGGCACGAGTCACACAGGCTACTTTTGTGACTCCTCCCCATTTTCAGTCCTAGCTTATATGCAACTACTTATGTCATAAGGGTGCTGTGATTTTACACTGCTTTGCCCATTGAATTTACATATTCATCCCCCCAAATTCTTAGAAGTTGAGTCATTTTCATTTATCATATTTAAAACACATCAACCTTTTAAAATAATTAATTTCCATTCTAGTTGACAAACTCTTCATACAGTTGTGTGGTTTTCCACAGATGCTTACAACCTCTGACCTTCTCCACCCCTTCCAATTTAATTTTTAACTGGATTTGTTAGGTAAGCATGGATTACAAACTCAGGCTGTCATCCCCATGCCATTCCTTTTGGACTGCTAAGCCAACATCAACCAGATGTGGCAGAGGCAGAGCTTCCAAGGCTATTGCATTCCCGTGAGCCTAATGGAAATGACTGGAGGTCTAAGGTCATGTCAGTACTGAAGGACAAGCAGGGGCAGCTTACTCAGACAAAATGGTAGATGGTATGGATCAAGTTAGATATGTGGGTCTGCAGAGAGGGGAGATGCGGGAAGGAGAAGGGACTGTTGTATTTTTGACACTTAGTGACAAAGTACAGCTATTATTAGGAGAGGGAATGAATTAGGCTAGTGGAAAACACAGTAGGAAAATAAGGTTATGCAGCAGAGGCAGTCCTGGGGAAGATCTGCCATTGCTGTTCAAAGGGTTTCATAAAACTAGGCTTTGCTTGTCTCTCCATGCACAGTTTAAACAATTATTCAGGGTAGATCTTTCCTCGCTTGCATTTATCTTTAATTCTTTCTGTAGTTTTTCCTGGTTAGATCCTACTTTATTATTCTTCACTGTGTGGAAACCCAACCGTTTCAGTGGATAAAATGAGAAGCAACTTATGAAGAGATTATTATAGAGATGTTATTAACTGGCCGCTGTTGAAGAGGACATCATTACATTAAATTACAGACTTACAAAACGTGAGGAATTGTCGTTTCTCAGGGTTTTGGCATTTCCAAAAGCTTCTAGGGCTGGGTTTGCTTGAATGATTTGATCCTCCAAGGTTCCCTAGAAATTGAGGTTGAAATACTTTTGAGAAACCTACAGACCATAAACTCAGCTGTCAGTTATAACTCAACCATGCATTCACTTATAGAGAGAAGCCTCCACAGCAAAGTGATCTAGCTCCATCCTAGGGGTGGTACAGTGTGAATGGCATAATAGCAAGATCACTGGTCAGTTACGAGTGCTTAAAAAGCCTCAAATATTCCTCTGCTTCCTACTATTTTGCTTTGTAGATTTTATATTTTATGTCATCTGCATAGAAAAGAAATCACCATATCTTCCCATGTACTGTGAAACATGTGAAGCATCCAAGTGGATATATGTAGGAGAGGGGGTATTGAAGACAGTGGCAAGCACCAAAATATATTAGATTTGAGGTACTCAGAGCTTTCAATATTTGCAATTTTTGGTGATGGGAAAAATGCTAAGTGCCACTCACAGCAACTTCAATTTGCTGAAGCAAACTACTTTATCTGCCTGCGCTCCAGGAATCCTTCACTGGGGGAACCACACAAAATGAAATGCTGAAGTTTGTGACACAGACTAACAAAGCCCAGTACCGCTTTCAAGTGGAAAAGATAAAATAGAGAAGCTGATGACTTACCCCAGTTTTGGTAGCTGGTTGCTGTCAAAAGAGAGGACACAATGGAGAATAATAAAAAAAAGACAGAGAGAAAGAATGTGAGTACTAACATGAAGGACCTCACAAAAGATAAAGATTAGCAAGGTTAGATGGCTAGTCAGCACCAACACACCAGCAGAATTTTAGAAGCATTCTTTCAAAAAGCAGGACTTTGTTTTCATCATACACCACAAAACAGCCAACTGCTGTGCCCACTCAGCTTGTTGTTTTAACCCCTGCTCTAAACATCTACCTGGTTTTGCTCTGAAGATGTTCCACCAAAAGACTAACTAAATGGACAGAGGAAAGAGACTGGTGCCAGGTGGTAAGAATAAAGGATGTAAATGCAAACAGAGAAGTTTTAGACAATTAGATCATACTGCACTTGAAGTCTTGGATTATTTAGAAAAAAAAAGGGTGACGATAAAATAAAATGCAACTTAAGCCAATAAATTACACTGAATGTCTTCCAGATGCAATATCTGTTGTCTGCAAGACTGTTCCATGAGCATGCCAGTTTTCAGACACCATTGTGAGCGCCAACCTCACTGCACACAGAAAGCTGGCTCTGGACCACTCAATCATTTAAGACAGCATTGCATGCCTCAGATGAATGTGTATCAGATTTTGGTGATGCAAGTTATGCGTACACAATCCAAGCCTAGCTGAAATTTTGGCCTTATAAATACAGTTCATAGGAATCAGTTAATTCACCAGGAAAGAGTGCCGAGCCTTCAAATGCAGTGAAGTTCATAGTGAATAAGCTCATAGCAACACAAGATAAAAAGCAGAATGAATGCAGTATTCACTGTAGCCTTAGAGAGCTCTTATAAGCAGAACTGCATTTATCCAAAAAGAAATACAGAAAAGCTGATTGAAAAAAATCTTTTATCAAAATTTCCTTTTTTTTTGTGGACAAAAAAGCTTTCAATAAAACAGACATTTTGATGAAAAATGATAATTCCAGTCCTTTTGAAGACTATTTTCCATGTAAAAAAAATAAAATTTCTTAATCTTCACAGTTACTCCATCTTTTTGCGAGCTTTAATACTATCAGAAACATATTTAGCAGACATGAAAATTTAACTCCTAGAAAAAAGCAGCAGTAACAAGCAGCTGTTCAGAACTGGGAGCTGTTTTGCTGCTCCACCTGGAGCGTGGCCAGTTCAAGTGAGCATTGTCTTTCTACCTTCAGAATAGCATGCTCTCAGTAATGCCATGTAGAAGCATTAGTATCTTTTCTCGACAGTTTCTTTTCTTAGCTTCACCTGCCGAGGTCTAGAAAATGGTCTAGAGTTCAGGATGTAGACTTGTGAGGTTAGTTGCACACAACAGAAAAACCTTGGGAGTTTGAAATGAAACAGCTATCAGCAGACTTACATTCTTTTTACCCGGTTCACCCAGGGCTGCCACTGTGGCAAAGTACTGGATGACACGTTTCGTGTTGACAGTCTTGCCAGCACCAGATTCTCCGCTGAAGGAAGGAGGAAGATAACACAGGCATTGCTCAAACAGCTGTCACTCATCCCTTCAGCATCCTGTTCTGCCAACTTCTCCCCGCACGCAGGCTGTTATTAGAATCACTGACTCTGATTTCTGCAGCTTGTTGGTTTTCAGTGGAACTCACATTAAATTGACTGAATGAAGAGGTGAATACCAATGATAGCAGCAACTAACTCTACATTGGGTGTTCTTTAAGGGCATGATTTTTTATTACAAATATCCAGACTGAGATTCTGAGGCATACCTACATATGGCTCATGAAAAAACATGGAGAAAATCTGCAGTACTTTGCTAACATTATCCAAGGGCACACGGGAACTGTGTAGAAAGACACCCAACTCTCCATCTTTTATACCTGCCAGTAAATGATATGCCATCTCTTTTCTGCCTTAGTCATCTCCCTCCCTTTAGATGTGTCTGCACAACGTTCTTAAACATAATTTGCAGTAAGAACAACCACATTGAAAAGGAGTCTTCCATGCCCAAAGAGGGCAGCCACAGCAAGGCTAACCCTGGAAGAAGCATCTTTAACTGCCTGTTGAGTTGTTTTTATCCCTACTTGGAATGAACACCAGATGAGGAGCAGAAATGAACCAGTCTCCATCAAAACCCTTAGTCCTTTCCCACTGGGTTCAAGGCAGCCATCAGATGGCCAAATTGCGAGTCACTTGGTTTGAATCAAGTTCCAGGCAATTTAGTTAAGCTTTCAAGGGTCAACTTGTGTTTCAGTACAATTTTTTTCTTCTAACTTTTTTTTAGCAACAAAGTCTCAAATAATTCAAAAAAGAAGCACTCACGTGATTAACATAGACTGATTCTCCCGATCTGTGAAGGAGGGGAAAAAAAAGAGGCAAACTTAGTAGACCATACAAATTTCTTATTATAATTGCAAACACGTATCAACTATTCCAGAATCAGCCCTGCAAGGACAGGAGAGAATAACTTGAAGTAGAGATGGAAAGATAAAAACTGGCATCACCCAGTCCAACCTCCAACAGGGCCAATTCTAGCCCAGCCCTGAATCCTCTTCTCATGTTTCATTCAAGTTGGTATTAAATACAGAATCACAGAATCACTAGTTTGGAAAAGACCTCTAGGCTCATTGAGCACTGAGCACTTCATCTATCCGTCTTTTAAATACCTTCAGGGATGGTGACTTAACCACCTCCCTAGGCAGCCTCTGCCAGTGCCCGATGACCCTTTCTGTGAAAGATATTCAGCCTGAACCTCCCCTGGCGGAGCTTGAGGACATTCCCCCTTGTCCTGTCCCCTGTCACTTGGGAGAAGAGGCCAGCTCCCTCCTCTCTACAACCTCCTTTGAGATAGTTGTAGAGAGCAATAAGGTCTCCCCTCAGCCTCCTTTTCTCAAGGCTAAACAACCCCAGCTCTCTCAGCCGCTACTTGTAAGACTTGTTCTCATACATATCAGTCAAGAACATTACCAGTGTCTGGGAAACCATAATAAAGAAATTAATTTCCTGTCCTCAAGCTGTTTCTTTTCTTACTCCCAAGTACATCTTTGCTCACATCTGACTCTCCTGCTCCTGTAGTACTAGACCAGCCCAAGTAAATTTCTCTTTGTTCACAGGCTGTTCCTTACTATGCATACGGACTCTTCTTCAATTGGCCATACCTCTAGAATGAAGTGTCATAGTGTTCTTGCTCTTAATGGCCTGACTAGAAATAAGTATGTAGTAGAACACTTTACAACTTTAATATATTATTAACCAAATTCAGCAATTGCAAAATCATAGCAGATTCCAAAGCCATTGAGCCTAAATTCCTCTTTTCTTTTTAATTCCAGTCATCACGTTAGGCTACATATTGGACAGTCTGGCCATATTTCACCCTTATCTGATGAAAGAGCATCTCTTTGCAGCCACACACACATCCTCTCTGCCCAGTGCCTTCTGTCCCCTTGCAGCTGTGGCATTTTCCATTTTATTGAAACCAGATGACAGACGGATATGTTCCTACCAAGTCTCTTTGGAATTTATCCTGCTGCCTTGCTGCCCTCTGGTGATAAACTCTCTTTTTTCCGGTAACTGGAGGGTCAGGTCAAGAAAAATCCACAGGAAAATCTGGAGTTCGTTGGTGCAGCATCGACATCCAGATCCACAAGAACTGTGCACACAGCACCCTAGATAACGGGCGTTCACTAACATTTGAACTCATACATCTTACTAGCTTTGGAATACCGAGCATAGACTGACAGATAGTTTATTTCTGAGGTTGGGAAAATAATTACAGACCTTCAGGGAATGGCTCCATTTCGGTTATAAACTAATGGATTCACCCAGTTCAGATCGCTAAATTGGTGCATCTTACAGATAATCCATATACAACTCTTACTCTTACCAGTAGTACCACAGAGAGAGTCATAGGAGTTTACAAAAAAAAAAATTAAGAAAAATATTAAAAAATTGATGCAGACTGACAAATCCCTTTTTTTTCCAGAGTATTTGCACATTTGTTGCACACTGCAAAAGCTCTCACAAACTTCCATCCATTACGAAACATGTCAGCTAAATAAAGTCAAACTGAATCTGAAAGCAAACAGTGCCACTTACTACGCAGCATGTCGTGGTATGCGTTATCAGCAATAGAGAAGATGTGGGGAGGAGCCTCGGAGCGCCTCTTGCCTTTGTATGCAGCAACGACTTCTGACTTATAGACAGGCAGCCACTTGTAGGGATTTATAGTCACACAGAATAAGCCTGAATAGGTCTAGAGAGGAACACAAAACAAGAGGGGAAAAAACAGCATAAGAAAAAAAAAATAAAAGTCTTGATTAACTAAGCAGGAGCTGGTGTTGCTAGTTTCTGATTTGAGTTTGAATTCTTATCGAATTTCAGCCTTTGATCTGAATGTCTGAAGCTACTGGTCTGCTAAGCAACTCCCTATTGGCAAATGATACCGAAAATAAAGGTATAGAACAGTTTTCCAAAGGGGGAAAAGTATTTCAAGATGATGACCAGAAACAGAAACAGCCCCTTCAGCAGAACAAAGGAGCAGCAAATAGACTTATGTATGATCTTCTGTTTTCCTACCCAATGAGAGTTGTTTCTTCTAGAGAACAGTCATTACAAAGGGAAGTTAAAATTTTCCTGTTCAAACTTCATTCTTATGAGAAGAAATGTGGGAGAAACAATCTCCCTTTATTAATTTGATATGAGCACTTTGCAGCAATTTCTTGTGGGTGTTCAAGGAGAAAACAACTTCATAGTGTTATTCTCCAAAGCTGCGAAACCTTTTTCAGCTTTTAGAGAAATGCCGTTAGTAAAAAAAAAAAAAAAAAATAAAAAATCTATCTTTGTAGTTGTTCTTTAGGTTATCTACATCAGGTAGCTGGGGCCTGGTGGTTCTGAGGAAGAATGATTTTCCAGTTGTAAGCTGGGCAAATTGGTGTTATGTGGTAACTTTTCATGTATTTAGTCCAGGTTGAAGCATAAATCTTCAGAGAAACACAGGTATTACATGAGCACAAGAACTACGTGCACATAGATAGAGTTCAAGTACATTCTAAAAGTTTCAGGGGAAATGCAAGTGCATTTCCCTAAAAACAGCATTAGGACGTATTCCAGAATGGCCTTGCATGAGTATTCAGTCTTATTTTCTACAAGTAAAAAACATGGAAAAAAAATCCCAAATCAGTAAATGGATTAAGGTAAAATGACAAATTTAATTTCCTACCTATACTGATCTGCAAGCAAAGCTATGCTTCATGCTATTCATGATTTCAGTTGTTTCTTAACCATAGCTGGTATTGATATGGATTAATATTAGGAGAAGAAAAATAAACTATTTTTCCCCAATGCCTTGAATGCTGAAAATATATTCCACGACACCCCTTTCCTAGGCAAAAAAGCAAACCCAAAGAACTAGACACCATCTTATTAATTCAGTTTTCCCTATATGTATTCAGACACAAGCCAACTCCAAGCAACTTCTTTCCTGAAAAGATGAACAAGAGCCTCAGTTTTGTGACATATGAGAGTTGTAAACAGAATATGAAGAACTCAACATATTCAATCATCACAGCGCTGGAACAGACATTTCTAAATATACGGAATAATGACCCTTACATAGATCATCCAGTTGCGGTAGCGCTTTCTCAGATTGTACAACACAGATGCCTCATTCAGATGGGTCAGCATAGCCATGTCCTCAATCATGTCAAATTTGGGAGGGTTCATTGCTTGCACATCATCTTCTTTTATAGTCATGGTCTGCAAAGACAGGTAAGTACAGCACTACAGGAAAACACTGGGATTTTCTGTTGCTTTAGACACCTTATATGAGAATATTTTCTTTTCTTCTCTGAAGAGGGCATTCCTTCAGCTCAAACTCAGCCTATGTACATAATACCATGTTTTCACAGATGCTAGAAGAAGAGGGGAAGGCTGAGATGATAAAAGTAAGGAGCACAGTGGTATTTAGCTACACCATGCGGTTATACTGCTGTGCATTGGCTGATGCTATCTTACACACCCCAATGTTGTTGGGTTTCCCGTGGTGGTTTTTATGAGGCTTCCCATTTGCAGTCCATTTCAAGGACCTGGCAACTGAGCCTAAACCGGGGGAGGTACTTTCTAGAGCTTGCTGCTCCGATCTTGTTAGTCATGGGTCAACCAAAACCCAATATCATACCTTTCCATCTGTTGTCTGCACAGTCACTTTGCCACCGCTGGTTTCTGTAATTTCAGCTTCAACGTAAGCTTTCTTTTCATCAGGAACCCAGCATTTCTTCTTCCCTGTGAAATGGAGGAGACTGAGAATTTTCAGTCTTGAGACAAAGAGCAGCACCACGCCTAGCTAAGTGAGATTGCTGAGGTTAATTTTTCCACACAAGGAGCACAAAACCTCTGGGACTACAGCAGATGGGCAGTGCTGGGAAGCTGCCTGCCAAAGCAGAAAGCATAGGGCTCCCAAATGTTGTCTCTCCTTTGAAACTACCACTTGCGTTCCTCTAGATCCTTCCAGCATGAGGTGTCAAAATATTTCATAAATGCTAGCTAAGCCTCAGCCTCCACGGGAAATCCATAATCATTATCACCAGTGTGCAGATGGAAGAACCAAGATCCAAGCCCAAATTAAGGCATTTGCTAAAAAGTCACACCAAAAATTGTGATCTGAGCGAGGAATCCAGCCCACATTATTTGCCTGCCAGCTATCAGATTTAACCTTATTCCTGCACATTCTTTTGAAGTTTGTCTTGAGAAGCAGAAATATTAATAACTCTCATTTAGTTATGCATGTGGCTTTTTAGAATTTTGGAGTAGCTGCACTAGACTTTAAGTCTTTAGTTATAGCAGCTCTTCTGTATAGCAGTTATTGGTCTATTTATACTTACTACTACACCTCAGGGCTCATGTAAATCTATTTCTTGAAAAATAAGTTAGGGGAAACTAAAAGCTAACACAAGATTGTCACACAGCCTGCAAATCAAACAGATGTACAGGCACATTGTAAAGGGACATCTCGTCAGGCCATAGAATCTCTCATTACAGGAACATCAATACATGGCATTTTTCTTTTAAATGGACAAAGGATTGATCCCCCCTTTAACAGAGCAATACACATACACCTTACTTCTAAATGTGATTAATTACTTAATAGAAGTTGATAGATTATTTCTATTTAGTAGTACCTAAAGGCTTTTTATAACTTTTCAGTATAAAGAAACCAAAACTTGGTTTAACCAGTTACCTCAAACAACTGGAGCAGCACAGCAGCAACAATGGAGGCTTTGCGTGCTGCTTTGCTCTTCATTCCCACAACCACACTTGGATGGAGCCCTTATTCTGCTTAACTGGCCACTGGCAGCATGCGGGGTACTGCAACTCACCATCGAAGGCAACGGTCTGTGCCATCATCAGCTCCTTCTCACTCTTTCGGAGGAAGGGAGCAGCCTCCCCGAATTCCGACATGTCCATCATCTTGGCAAGGGCTTAAGGTGGCACAGCTCAAAGAGGAAAAAGGAAGGAACCTGGTCTACAAAAGAAAGGGAGAGGGGAAATAATTCTACTCTTTGGACAATCTGAGGCAATACAAAACACTTGGCACAATGGAGCAGGTGGCTGATCAAAATGATGATTAATTTAAACGGCAGATAGCTAACACAGATCTGGAACTATGCTGCATCATTAGTTAAACCTTTCCCTGGCTCAGGTTATTTAAAGCCAACTAGATCCCGTGTGGTTCAAAACCTTGACATGGGTCACATTTATATCCACAGGAGAATTTAATCTCTCCTTTGTGGCAGGAACGGTGCTTAAGAGCAGGAGATAAAATGAACTACTTGAAGTTGTGATTTTAAAAAACACTTAGCAGGGACCTCTTTGCCCCTTTCAAAGTTGCCTTGAGCAGGCATATGCTCTCCAGCATATCTCCCTGGGCTGTGTCACTCAGCCACTGCATGCATCATCTCAGACAGGCATTTTCTGGGTATCATGGAGCAAGAGTTCACTGCTGCAAGCTAAGAACTGCTGCAAGGGTGTGCGTTACGTCCTTGTTGTGGCTCCAGGGATGAACACCCACATTTGTGCTGTAGAAAGCCAGCCAGCATTGGAGCTGGAAACTGCTCTACTACCTGCAGAACACTCCTCTGATTGCACAAATTAGCATGTTATAAAAAACAGGACTAACAAGGACTAACACAGCTTGGGGAGGTCCTGTGCTGGTGCAGCTTCCCAAGTTGCTGGTATGTCCAAATTCATCAGCTTAGGTGTCCCCTTGCAGGAAGGCACTGCAGAGGGCAAGTGTATCTTCAGTATTGGTGCAAGGGCTTCACAAAGTTTTAGATTGATTTGAGTTAATTAGTCCAGCTTAATACCTACACTTGTTTTCTGAAATGACAAGGACATGGTGTTTAGAAGACTTTTATCATGAAAGTGAGGGCAGCGAACATGGATGTGAAACTAATTTGCTGGATGTGTACTGACAAACAATTAACTTGATTATTGTATGTTCTCTAAAATGATTGTACAAGTGTGTTATTATTCACATATTTTTTATACACACACAGGTATAAATACACACACATACATAAAATATGTGCTGTTTGAAGAACATCTAAAAGTAGTTCTAATGCTAAAACACACACACAAATACACAATTTAAGAATTTCAGATTTTGTTTTTCTTTGAAGTCAAGACACCATTTGATTACTAACAGAAGCTTTTACAAGTGGCCCTCAGATATGACTTCTTCCATTTACTGTGCAATATCCAGAGCACCTGGACGAATTTTCAAGACCTCTACGAAGACAGACAACGTAGTCTTTCAAAATTTAATTAAATTTCTTTCTAACAAATTCCTGGTAGGTATAAAAGCTCTTTATCAACCAAAGCATTTTTTTTCCACACATTCCTCCTGGGGACTGTAAAGCCCTAAGACAGCAGAGCTGCCAAACATTTTACACTCAGCCGTCTACTGCTGCTGCAGTACAAGCTTGAGACCTTCTGTCTTGTTGCTGTAGAGCAAAAACTTCCTTCCTCAGAAGTAGTCTTAAATTTTCTCCTTTTAAAGATTAAGGACCTACATAAGCCAACTATTTTAACATCATCCGAGCTGACCAAAACAGCCAGCTGGAGGCACAACTCAAAACCGGCAGGGCAAAGACTCTTTCCCACGGGGACTGTGTCTTAGCTCTAGTGGAGCAATGACGTTACATCAGCTCATACATTTAAACAAAAAAGCGTTACAACATATAAGTGTCATTTCACATTAAATGTGCAAATGCCAGAGGACCCACTCCAGTGCTCACCTCTCGGACTCAGATCATTCTCACAAGTCCTAACGTAAACTAAAGCACTCTAAACTGCTTCTGTGCAACCTACCTCCATTTGCAGACCTCTTAGAGAGAGTCACTCAGCTATCACCTTCTTATCTTCTTCCCCCCCCCCATATTCACTTATGGCCAGCCACTATAGCAAACACGTTATGGTGTAAAGAAGCACTATGGCAGCTGGGAGAGAATCTCTTTTTCTTCAGCACTCTCATGTGCTTGGAGTATGACAGAGGTCAGAGCCCAGGCAGCACACGCTTTATGGGTACAGAGAACTCAGTGAGCCCAAGCCATTGCCAAGTACAAGAAACTGGTAATGTTGTTTAGTTTACAGTCATGGTATTATTAAATGGCAGTGTAGTTCAGAAAGACAAGGTAGAGCTCAAGACCTCTGCTTTCCTTTCAGTCTGTTCTAGCTAAGAACAAAAAAAGCCGACCCTTGCATGCAAACTCTGGAAGATCCTTGAAAGCACCTACACCACGTAGAAAGCCAATATTATTACACAAAATGAAGTGGCATGCCAACAATTCGATGGTGTGTTTAGTCTTAGAAAATAGGGCCTCTTCTTTCTTCGCTGGGGCTGTTGGAGGAGCTACTGTAGTGTTAATGGCTCATCCACAATCGAAACAGCAAGCATCACCTGTCTTTGAAAGTGAACCCAATAATTCTCCAGGGGTTGTAACTCAGGTTGGATTAAAGAACTCCTTGGACTAGTGAGCTGCTTGAAACTGCAAACTGAGTAAGCCATTACACCTTGCAGATAGTAGAGAAGACAGAAAGTATGGCTTGCAGGTACTGGCTAATCAGTACACCCAGATGCATGATTAGAAGGGACTGGATGCTTTTCTAAGTAGTTATTCTAGTTACCAAATGAATGCACTGATGTTAGAGAAGAAATATGTATTTGCCAGTCTAGCATTCAAACAGCATCCTAGGATAACTAATTTAGGCTATAGGTTTAGTGATATTGCTACTAAAATCTTAAGCCACATGAAAGCTTTAGTCACATCAAACCCACAGTTAGAGCACAGCTGGCTACCTACATTTAGAAGTGAGATAGGTTGGTACTCACCGCGGAGAACACACAGAAAGTGTCACGACTCCACCTGATCCAGACTTTATATGCCTCTATCTGAAGGTCACTGGTGATAACGGTTTAAAGGCATCAGCAGTTTTCCTCCATGCCTATATTTGTCCATTGAATCCTGAGTGAGGAGACAATGCCTGAGGAGGGGACATGTGTGGCTGTGCTGGGTGAAGGGGGGGTGGGAGGGGCAAAAATATCAGCGGGAGCAGTGCACTCCTCGCCAGTCACCCCTCACCACACCATTCTTGCCCCATGACTTCATGGAATAAGCTTTTCCTGTATCTATGTTTTCACAGGAGCAAGTATTGCTTTTCCAAGTGCCTCAGAACTTAATTACCTTGGGCTTGCAGAGGGTGAGGGTGGTGGTGGAAATAAAGGCTATTCAGTTGCAACTTCCCTAGAAAATAAAAATCAAAGCTTCTTGCAAGGCACAAGTGTTTCTAAAGGGAATTTGACTACGTGAACTAAACTACCTTCAAGCAGTAAAGCCAGGATGAGAGTTCTCAGGTCCCAGTCAAGCACCTTACGTCTCTTTCTTATGACTTATATGATAAAAGCTAGGTCTATAGGCTCAGGCTTGGGATACAGAGCTATTCTCCAGTTTATGAGAAAGGAGAAACAGCGAAGAAAGTTGAGAATATATTGATTCTTACTGGAAAGTGAATCATGGATAATGAACAAAATAGGCATCAATTTTAGTGAGTGCTTTCCTTCAGGAAATTAATTTATGAGACTGAGTTTAGGCAACGCCTGGTCTTCTTATCATAAACTAATTTTTGCTGTAAAACAAGTGCAACAAGTAACCCAGGTCTCATTTCACTTGAGCCCATAAATAGCAAAACAACTGTGACACATCCAAATTGATTTGCTTTTCCCAGCATGGGTAGATATATAGGTTTCCTTTGGTTCTAGCATAAACTGAATATAAAAGCACAAAGGAAAATAAATATTGTGGATAATGCTTGTTGGCTGCAAGGGAAGAGAATATATATTAGGGCTTTAGAACACTCAGTTCCAAGGAAACAAGGAAGAGCAGGGAGCGAGCTGATCCACAGCTTCATCAAATTCTTAGATAACCACAGGAGCAACTGGTTCGGTGTGTGACCAGGCAAGAAGAAAAACGTTTGTGTACTGAGTTCACTATTTTTAAAGCTGTTGCCCTGATGACTGGACAGTGACAGGTTGCACAAACAAAGTAGGTTTTAAGAAACAAAGGGATTTAAGGAAGTGATAGGCTCAAAGAAGGGAGATTGATGGGCAGGTCTGAGGATCCAAGTACTTTAAAGACCTGGTATTTTTAGCATTTGGGGAAGGCAGCCAAGAGACACAGAATCACTACTGCTTTGCTACAGACATGTCCACCTTCAGACAGGCTTATGCTGAGGAAAGTGCCCCCTGTGAAAGCTAGGGGTGAAGCTTTCAGTGCTGGTCTGGATACATCTATGAAAGGAAGCTACACCTAAGCAGAAAAGAGAGGTGTGTGTCACACTCCAGCTGGCTGTCATGCTTTTCTCACTCATTTCCTTAAATCAGAATCGCTTCCCACCCCTCCCAGCCTGCTGCTTTAGACGTGTGCAGTGCCCTGCAGCATGGATGAGTGTTGATGTTGGATACAACTTGTCACCGTTTTGCTTTATATCTGATGAAAAAAAAAAAAAAAGAGAGAGCTAATGATCTCAGCTGCTTAGGTGAACACCGAGCGATTGCATAAAACTCAAGCAGATGCTCCTGATCATGTGATTTGAAACAAGGTAAACTGCATGCATCATCAAGATTTATAGATGCTGTTAATCTGCTGTGAAGATGATTGAGAATATGATTATTTCACACCATAAGGATATAATGCACTGATACTTTCTCCCTCCTGCTCCTCTCACATTGTCAGGAGGTTTGTTTCTAAACACAGTATTCCCCATTACCATCTAGTCTGCTTAGAAGAAGGCGTCTTTTTATAAACACACTATTAATCACTCATATTTTTTCTGTTCTGCAAATCATAGAATCATAGAATCACCAGGTTGGAAAGGACCCACTGGATCAACTAATCCAACCATCCGTAACACTCCCTAAACCATGGCCCTCAGCACCTCATCCACCCATCCTTTAAACACCTCCAGGGATGGTGACTCAACGCCCTCCCTGGGCAGCCTCTGACAGTGCCCAATGACCCTTTCTGTGAAAAATTTTTTCCTGGTGTCCAGCCTGAACCTCCCCTGGCAGAGCTTGAGTCCATTCCCTCTTGTCCTGTCCTCAGTCACTTGGGAGAAGAGGCCAGTTCCCTCCTTTCCACAACCTCCTTTCAGGTAGTTGTAGAGAGCAATAAGGTCTCCCCTCAGCCTCCTCTTCTCCAGGCTAAACAACCCCAGCTCTCTCAGCTGCTCCTCATAAGACTTGTTCTCCATCTCCCTCACCAGCTTCATTGCTCTTCTCTGGACACGCTCCAGAGCCTCAACACCCTTCTTGTGGTGAGGGGCCCAAAACTGAACACAGTACTCAAGGTGCGGTCTCACCAGTGCCGAGTACAGAGGGAGAATAACCTCCCTGGTCCTGCTGGTCCCACCGTTTCTGATACAAGCCAAGATGCCATTGGCCTTCTTGGCCACCTGGGTACACTGCTGGCTCATGTTCAGTCGGCTGTCAACCATTACCGCCAGGTCCTTTTCCTCTAGGCAGCTTTCCAGCCACTCTTCCCCCAGTCTGTAGCACTGCATAGGGTTGTTGTGCCCCAAGTGCAGGACCCGGCATTTGGCCTTGTTGAACCTCATGCCATTGGTCTCAGCCCAGTGGTCCAGCCTGTTCAGGTCCCTTTGCAGAGCCTCCCTACCCTCCTATTCAGTTTTCAATAGTCCTGCATGAACACAACAATCTTGCTCCAACCCTTCCCTTTTATTTTTGGGGCTGCAAACAACTGTTTCCGTAGCTGATGCCAATGCAATTTCAATGCTTGTGTCACTAAAAAAGGGACACAGCCAGCACCGGTTCAAACATGATCAATTTATTTTCCTCACTAGCCTGCAAATTGATACTACATATTATCCCTGTCTTTCCGGAGTTTATTTGGTTTCTTTTAATATGAACCAGAATTTGCAGCACACTTTCCCTAGATTAAATTTGTAATAGTGACAACCAAAGACACTTGTCTTTCGCAGGGGCTACTTTTAGAAAGGTTAATGCTGGTCACTGTTTCTAGGGAAACAGGGAACTTTGATAAGAAGCCCTTATGTCTAACCTATTTTTAATAACATTACATATTGGAAAAGAATGCAATAACATTTATCAGCTCTAGACACAGATAGTGTCAATATTGTGGTCTTATATAGTAAAGTTGGCATCTAGGATTGTAAAAGCCCAGTTATGAATCCTCTCTATTTTCTATAGAAAAAAAAAAGATTGACCAGCCAGCTGCGTTCTGACAAAAGCTGTCTTTTAGAATACTCTTAATAAAAATTGCATTGTAATAACCTGGCACTCCTGAAAAGCAAGATCAATGAGATAGAAGAACATTGGTTCAAGATATAGATGCTTGGAGAAGGTGTTTTCTGAGTTAGGATCCTCTGGAGCAAGCAGAAAGACAATTCCTCTGTGAGACGTATCTAAGTGACTGTTTCTAAAGAAACTGAGAGTCTGTTATTTACTTCGGGTTTTTTTTGGTCACTGGTCCCAGTACTGTTGCAGTCTCTGTTTAAAGGATAAATGGGAAACAGCCAGAATGATCTAGTTGGATGCTCTTTGAAAGAGAAAGGTCATCCACATGGGAATAGTTTAAGCGGAAGAAAACTGTCAACATTGTACCCAGCAGCAAATCCGGGCCCGTTCTGTACAAGTGGATGTATTTTCTCTTGTGGAGGATTACAGTTTAATTCTTCAGTTGATGTCCCCCAAAGAGAAATTGGAGGGGAAGAGAAGTTTAGCTTTAAAAATAGCTGTGCTCTGCTACATCTCTGAAAGATGGGAAAATTGGCACTAAACAGTACATTTAAAGTGTGTTTATGACAGCCAGCTTTACGTTATTAGAACTGGAGATCTTCAGGTTTCTGCAAGCCTTCGTGCTCCCCCTGCTGCAGTGTACGTGCTAGGCAGTGGCCACAAGTGTCTGCAACCTAATGAGGTATTGGGAGCTTCTGTTCATGCTCCTTTCAGAACAATAATTTTAAATAGTTTCCCCCAAATAACTCCTTGCTGATAGCTAGTCTGTGGTGTGATAGTATAAAGGAAGTTTAAATATCTCTATGGAAAGCATCTGCTTTCCTGCAAACATGCCTGGGGAAATAACTTTTAAGCCACTAAAAATGTTTTAAGTGCCTTTTAAGCCACTGAAATCCATGATCTATTGCTATCAGTATGCAGACCCCTGGAACAGATACCTCTTCCCATTTTAAACAGCTTGAAATCACCAGTGACTGCAGAGAATTAACACATGAAACTACAAGAGGAGAGTCGCCGATCTTATTATCTTGGTAGTGCACAGCAGCAGCCATCCCTCAGCCACGCTGCCAGCAGGCCCCAGCCTCTCATCCCGTGCCAAGTGCCGAGCTCCAGGCTTCATCCACACGCTTCCCTCCTAACTCGGGCTAGGATAATAAACATTTCAGAGCTGTCATTGCTGCCTCTCCCCTGCTGACATTTGATCATTATGGTATCTTAAGAACGTTTAAATAGGTCAGGATTTTAATGGCTTCTGGGAGCAAGACTGACAGTGCTTCAAGAGCAGATTAACAGCACTGATAAATCATTCTCAAACCAATTCAGAGACCTATGAAAAACAAGAAGATGAAAACAGTAAAAAGAAAGATGAAAACTGCTTAAATAAATGGTCTCAGCTCTTTGGCTCTGGAGATGTACCATGGAAGGGAAGTACCACCGGGGGAAGGGAGGGAGTTAAAAACCCTCATAATGCATGTAAGTAGTTCAGGTTAATCTTTTCGTTATTCATTAACTAAGCATTTATTTGCACAGTACATCATTAGGACTACCAATGTCCATTCGCCGATTCTATCATGCCCCCCTGAAGCTAACAGTCAGAAGTATTTTAGACTTGATCAATGCAGAAAAGAAAAAAAAAAAAATCATAATCGTGTCTCTCGGGTTCGTGTTACACAATCTGGCTTCAAAGACACGGTGCTTCATTACCCTTACTTCAGTCTATGACTATGACACGCTCCCTCTGCTCAAGCAGCCTGAAAAAAACACATTTCCATTTCAATAGGCAACACTGCCCTAAAATACTCCCAGGCCTCCAGACACAACATATTCTAGCTCCCAGTGCCAAGCTCCTGTAAGACAACTTGCTTTTCCTCTCCTTCTTTACATTTCAGCTTCAAGGATTTGAGAGCCTGCCTCTCAGGAATGGGCACAGGCAGGTACAGCCCTTGCTGATGGCCTGGTTTTGCTGCTGTGAGGGTTTATTTTCCTGAGAAAGTGAGGGAGAAAGAAAGGAAAACGTTCGTGCCTTTTTAGACACAAGTGATTTTTCATTTTTTTACTTCTGTAACTCTGAGTCATAACTCGTCTTTCTGCTAAGGATGGTTTGCTGTCTTGTGTTTACCTTCTGCCAACTGCAAACTATGCTAAAAAATGGAGCAACGGTTCAATTTGTGCCACATGGGGGTACTTTATCAATATTGCAAGTGGCAACAGAATAAGCCTGATGTGACTGGCAATAAATACACTAAACAGGAAGAAGGCACTGCAGGAAGTAGACTGTGTGAGGTTTAATTCAGCATATACATTCTGTAAGGAAAGACAAGACACTATTTCTTTCTGAGCACGGCTACACCAAGCTGGTCATCTCTGCCAGAAAACTCAGTCAGCAAAGCTCCTTGAAGAAATAAGGCCACTTTTCAAAGAAAATCTATTTCCAGAGGTATGAGCTCTAAAAAGCACGCATCTGTGCTTCTCACATGGTCTAACAACTTGATCCTTCTTATCAGTTGAATTTAAACACCTCCAACAATGGACATGACATCCTTCTCTCCAGCAGCAACATTCTGGAGCGACTGGCTGGTGTGTGCAGAGAAACATAGATATACACACACGCACATCTATTTCTATGTCTCTGTGTATACTTAGGCATATATATACATACATATATATAGATTCATATGTGAAAACAAGTCTATTTTCTAACTTCTCCCCTCGCAACTATGATGTTCCACGCTTACTGCTTAACATTCATTAAAACAATTTTTTCCCATGGAGTCCTGCTGGACTGATGCTGCAAACGGGTGCTGTACCATAGTCACGCTGTGGTGGACTCTACCACCACTGCACTCCCCTCTTTCACTGTGCCAGATTTCTGCTACCCAGGCTCAGCACCAGTGAGAAAGAGGGGCTGACGCTAGAGCTGAAATCCTGCCACCAGCAAAATGTCTGCAGCACTTCAGGCTCAGCCTCTTTTCTGCACAGGGCATTTTTATTTTGCTGAAAGAGCACATCATGTTTAACCACAGGTTAATTTCCGAAAAAGCATGGCAAGGTGATATCAGAAAGGGGTGAGCTGCAGCACACCAGGCTGCCGCAGACTACCACTCCTTCTTTGGGAGAGGCAGAGATGGGAATGCTGAGATGCCAAGACTTACAGGAGAGTGGGTCAGGGAGGCTATGGTGAGAAAAGGCCATGTTGGACCACCTAAAGAAACCCACAGCATTCTTTAGAGAAAGGCTGTGCTACATGTTTAGATCAAAACTCACTGCGAAATCATCAAGATCAGCTGGGAATTGCCCTTGTGGAGGACTGCCTTTGCCACAATGGAGAGTAGCAGCTGAGATTTCCAGTGAGGTTACAAACATGACTCCCTTCAATGTCACACCGGCTCTCCAGCAGCAGCTCATCCTGTAAAAACAGAAATTATTTTAAACATTTTTTTTTTTTGGAATTGAAATACAGATTTCTTTCTTTGTAGGGGAAAAAAATGGAAGAGATGAGGGGGAAAAAAAGTTACATGTGTGAGGCTCATTGTGCAAAGCCAAAGTACCTGGCATATACACGGTTTTAGGCACTTTGGTCTTGCACTAATGGTCTAAGGAACAAAAAGGGAAAGAAGGCAAGCATTAGTGCATCTGGTATGATGATGAAAAGCTACATTGCTGTAAAAGCACTGAGTAAGAAAGGGAAATATGCCCTGCTTCAGTGAGGGCCTCTGAAGCTTCACTTTAAATACTAGTAACTCAGTACCATAAAAACAATAAACAGTTCATTTGACAGGATCAGCAACCCAGTTTAGTAGCTTGTTAAATTTTCACCAAAACAGAAAACCTCACATTTTGATCTACTCAGCCCATCCCACAGAAACTTCTTGTGAGCAGCTCCATCTATTCAAATCTATTCACCAAAAAAAGCATTTTGGAATAGTCTTGGTTGAAGAGCTGTAGCTGTACTGCCCTGTGGATGTAGATGCTCACTCATCTCACCTCTCCAGATGCTGCTTTACAGGTCCACTGCTTGCACCTTGCCTCTGCTAGAAGAGAGAATGACATCCTAACAATAATCCCTGCAGTGCAACAAAATAACAAGTACATAGTGTTTAATCAGCACTAATGTTTTTCAGAAAATAAAAATTTACAGCAGAAGGCTTAGCTGCTAAGTTTGACACAGAACTTTGTAAAAAACATAGGCTATTTTGGGGTGTGAAAATACGCTCTGGATAAAAAAGAAAGGGAAACTATTTTTTAAGTTGGATTATTCTGTCTCTTGCCTGACAGGTTATATTGGTCCTGGTGGAAACTGTGGACCTTCTTGTACTGCAGTCGATGTACTGCAGAAATTTTCCAGAGCAGTAAAATCTCCCCTCCCACCTTCACCTGAAAATGCAGCAGAACAACAGAGAAGGAATTAGAGTGTAAGAATAGGTGATTTCCGTTTTGTTGCCAGCATGGTCTGCATACCTGCATTCTTCCATTTTTGACACCTTCATACTTCAAGATCTACAATATATCCATCCTTATAAAAAAAATAGGAAAACCTCTCACTATGATACAGAAATTACTGACAACTTTCTAGAAAAGGGAAGCTGACTGAGGCAAAGGTAGGAGCTATACCCATATAAACAAGGAGGCATTTGATTCCTGCTGTTTTCTGTGTGGTATTACAAAGCTGATTACCCTCAAAGAAGAGAGACTGAGTAGTCCATTCATGATCATGCTGTTGGACCAGGAAAACCACCGGACAATAAGGCTGCAAGAATTTGACAGCACCCTGGGAGTCAGAATCCCATCTTCTCCATGGGGAGACAGGCTTCTCACCAGATCAATCATCTCTTTCACGCTCATTTGGTTTAAAGGAAGTTTACCCATGTAAAAAGTAATGGCAAGTCATTCTTGCCCAACCAGTTTATTGTGGATGAAGAACAGGAGAGGCAGATTTTAGATACTGAAAGTATAAAGAGCAACAGCACTTAATAGCACCATTGTTCAAAACAGAATAGGTAGACACATTCAAAGATAATAGCCAATGCTCACTGTGTTTCAAGTTACACCTCAGGGAAATTCAGCTTATTCTTCATTAGACACGCAGATTAATTTTTAGCTACATACTAAATCAGAAAACTATCCTGAACACACTTGAACTGCTTACAGTTTTCTGTTGCCATACGAAGTTTCTGTACCTTGGCAGGAAAAAGGCATGCAAACTGGAGTGTGAGACCAATCAGTAGACTATTTTGATGAGAGAAACAATGAAAAAGCAGACCTATTGATCCATTCCGCAGAAGTAATAAACTAAACCCTATTTAAGACGGAGTCCAACAGTGGGCACTAGTTCTATACTGAGTCCATGCAATGTAGACAGGTCTTACCAATTTGATCACAGTGTGTACGCATAAAGTTAAGGAGAAAACACCCAAATACTGTCTTAAGAAGAAAGGACAAGGTCTTTCAGACTACAGCTTCAAGATGTGTTTTAGTGAGCATTAAAGAAAACAAGCATGAATGACCAGTTTTGTACAGCTTATGGAAAAGAGGTTGCAAAAGGATTAGTGAAGTGAAATCTTTCAGTCTCTTCCTCTTCCTATTCCCCACACCACAGCCTGTTTGTTAGTTGTAACAATGTGTGACATGTCACACGGTGCTCTGCTGAGCTAAGATCCAGACCTCTGACACCAAATCACTGATAAAGTCATAACATGGAAAAACAGGGCTGTCCAAGTCCCTTCACAATAGCCAAGCTCTTCTGGGAGTCAGCAACTTGCACCTTAATCTGACTACCTCCATTAAGTGTCTCCCACCACCGTTATCAGAACCAGAAGTGAGAAGGTATTGGCAAATGAAATATATTTTTGCACAGTGCTCTTTCACTGCGTAGGGTTTGTGTCTGACTTCAACTGTCCAGCTCGGCAGCAATGGGCTGAGCGAGGAGAGTGCGTGTGTGCAAGGACATGCCAGCCATCACGGCTGCTCATAACAGCGTGCATTCGAAGAGCAAGCCACATGACAATCATTCATCCATACCTTAACATATTCCTATCATTTAATTTTCCTTACCATAGCCTCCTTTCTCTCCCTGCCCTCACCTGAGGACAAGACAACCTAGGACCTGGTCTGTAATCTCCCTCCACACCATTCTCGGGGGAAGTGGATGGCAGAAGAGCACCCAGAGAGCTCATAGCCTGTGGCTCTCAATTTAAAAAAAATAAAATATAACCATATATAGAGTCAAGAAAGAATAACAGGGAGTATTTTGATCTCCCTCCTCCATTATTCATCACTGTCTTCAAAGATGTCCCCTTTCTTTCCCAGAATAAACATCTCATTGCAACAACAGTGTGGACACATCACCTTGCATGTTTTTACAGTCTGACAAAACATATTAAACACTGACATCTAATACATTGTGCTCAAGATTCAGCACTTGTCATATCTATCAGAACTTCTTTAGAGATCTGAAATACCAAAAAAAGGAATCCAGCACTGGCTAAGAGAGTACCTTCCTAACCACAAAGAGTTAGGGCCCTTAAAATAAAAGAAAAGCTGGAAAAGCTGAAAATTCTGCATGAACTGATAATAGGAATGAATTGTTAGTATCAAAAATGCAAATGCACAGAGGATACACCATCCTCCTTCAACAACAGTATTTCTAATCAGTCAGCCTAAGTAAATCCTGCCCAGTATTTATGTTTTCTGCCTGAAGAAAAATACTTATTAAGGACAGAATTACAGTTCGGAATATTACAATGATGCTGCCATTAGCCTCCAACAGAGCATCAGTGACCCAGGAAATTAAGAGATTAAATAAAATGGAATCAAACCAAATTGAAATCAGAAACATAGTTAGGGAGTTCAAAAAGTCTTAATGTTGCTGAACAGCGAGAACAGATGGTGACTAAGCCATCTGAGCATTTGTATTCCTACAAGCTTTTTAAAAGCTGATTCCACCTTTCTGAATTCATTGAATGAGTAATCACTAGCATTCATTCATTTTACTAGGCTTTTTTTTTCTTTTCTCCCCTTCAGGAAGTTCCCATTTCCAAACGACTATGTGGAGACTGAACAAGAAATGCCAGCTGGGGCTCCTGCACAAGATTTCTGGCCTTCTGGAGGCACCGAGTGCCAAACAGCACAGCACTCTTTTAAGGGCAGAGCTACTGGCAAGTGTAAGACAACCAGTAGTTGCCAGTCCTCTAAAGAGACATGTACTTATTTTGCATGACTGGAGCCTCACAAAGCAGGTCATTCCACTCGTTCCACTCGCATATTTTGCTTTTTTTTTTAATTTGGAATAGAAGAACTGGCTTAGGGCTTTTTTTTTTTTTCTTTAAAGGGAGAACACATACAACAAAATGGTATGAAGATCTTGCTTTCTGAGTCCCTACAGCATGAAACTTCTGGTGCCCTCCATGGTTCTGCCTCATTCCCACCAGGAGGCGAGCTCTCAGTGGTACAGGGGATGCTTCAGGCAGAAATATGCAAACTACTGAACCATTAAGCCATTTAAACTTTAAAGACTAAAGCTAAGTGACATGGTTAATCCACCAGTGAAAGTGTATGTTTGCTCCCTCCTCCCCAAAAGAGTGGCCTTTCAGCCACTGCAGAAGTCTGGTAATAAGTTGCATTATCTCTGATATCGCGATGGACCTATTTAAGAATTTTTAGCTGGGCTATACTCTAATGTAATACCAAATACAGCCATTGCTAATAACTTGGCTTAATTATTAGCTGATTTCTTCATATACATGCAGGCAGAAGATTTCAATTATTTTTAATTATATGGAAAGTTCCATGTGTCTGTTTTATTCCATTACGATAATTCAGAACTCAGTAAAACCCGTGAAAGCTTAATTCTTTAAATGACAGTTTTTAATTAATTTGAACTCAGGCTAATTAAAAGATTTGCAGATTGCAACAATCTAGTCCATTTTGAAAAGGCAAGCCTTTACATCTGCAGCAAATATGTTCCATTTTCTGTTCAGATTAAAGATTCAGCCCCTGCTTTGTGTGCAAAAATATCTTCAGCCTTAACAGTGGAATTAACAACTGACAGCAGGTAATAGAAGCACTCCATTGGCTTGGACTCTAAGCTTCAGTCAGTCTCTCGAGAATACCCAAGTCCAGTGCTCCAGTTTGAATTAAAATCTGGACACTGGAGACAGGAACAAGAGCTTTAGCTAGAGGCTTTGGTGGTAACAGCCTTAGTTTAATCCTCCTCACCTACCAACCACTTACCTGTTTGCACAGCATGGTGTAAAGGGAGAAATCAACACTCAGAGCTGACAGAGCCACTGACAGCCACTCTGCAAAAACAGAAGGGAGCAGTATGTCTGAGGTACCCTACAGAAACACTGGCTTCAGTGGATAACTTCAAAAAGAAAGATAAAATACTTTAAATTTGTAACCAACAAAAATATGGCCGTAGTTATGTTATAGATCTCACCCACAGTTACTGTTGTCCTTGCTGACCAATTCTAATGACATTTTACAAAGGGCAAGTGGCTCCAGTGATAGTCCCACAAGGCAGCAGCTGGCTGGAAGCTGGACTCTGAAGCCAGCATGGGCAGAAGTTGTTTTTCTGAGAGTCTGTGCACCAGAGCCTGGGCCAGCTAGCACCTCTCTAATTTCCAAGCCAGCATCATGACACCATAGAGGAACAACTTCCCCAAGAATGTGATTGAGCTGCCATCACTGGAGGGTTTTAGGATGCAATTGGACAGCGTGCTAGATAATTTCATCTAGGCTCCCTTTCCCATGAAAGGTTGGACCAGATAATCTTTCGAGGTGCCTTCCAGCCTGGGCTGTTCTGTGATCACTAGTGGCACAGAGGTGAGGGAACTGAAGTCACTTTTGTGTAAAGCAAAACAAGGGCTACAGGAGTACAAAGGAGCCAATCCCACGGTGCATAAGTTTTGCTGCTTTCAGTATCTGCTGCTTTAAATGCATGAAAGTCACCAAGTCCTTGACTGGCATGAACAAAGTTGGATTTTCAGCACAACACCTTCACACAGCTGCTGGCAATGAGCTTCCTACATATATAAATATAGTTAATGTATACAGTGATTGTTGGCTTGATTTCTTCATTTAGGGTGAGTAATACATACAGCCATAGTAACCAGCTCCTGCCACTGAGTCTTCCTTCTCTTCTGAAGTCTATTTATGCATGGCTCTGTGAAGAGGAGTTTGCATTTCTCCTGGCTGGAAAAGCAGGTGAGGGAGACCTGCCTTGGCTGTTCTGCCACATGCTGCAAAAATGATACGGAGTGACCTTGGCTATTGTTCTGTAAGTGGTTTTCCAGCACGTCACATGCATCTGTTACCCACTTATCGACCCACTTGAGTCTATATAAACCAGCCAATATTCTCTTTGCTAAAACAGGGTTATTAAAAACGCAACATTGATGTGCAGCAGTATCTCCAAACAAATTTCACAGTCAAGGTATTAATAGTTTTAAGTGTTAGAAAACCATTTTCAGCGAGTTCATGGAGTTTCACAGAAAAACAGGTCCATAGCTAGCATTCACACTAGTGTTTTCCTGCCTAAAGGATAGTGAATCTGAGGACATGTAGCTTTTAAAAGATACAAGCATGCCAGAGCCTTTAACACAAGATAACAAAATCCAATTTTGCTTGCCTAGATCAATCTTTGTAAGTGTTGCTACCCGAGTGCTGAACTCAAGTCCCAGATCTGATAGGAGCTTTATCCCTTTCTATATGGCTAAAAGTAAACAAATCCTTTCTCACCCTTTATGGAGACAAAAACCTTGCAAAGAAGGAAGTGCGTGTGTACTGTGAAGAATTGAACTAAGCAGGAAAGATTACGCCAAAAGGACACAGAGACAGTACTTCTTTAGTTGTTGAGCTCTTTGTAGTAAATAGTGGTGTTTACTTATATAACTAATGATTCAGATGGTACATTAGACTACAGATCTGTTCCTGGAAGAAGGGAAAATCCTGCCTCCATCCCCAGAAAGTGCTAAAGAAATTAGAGACACTTTTGCTTAGAGGAATAATATGTAGAGACTAAGAAAAAGCTCAAAGCTATTCTGATATTTTTAACTGTTACTTAGTACTTCACTGAATGAAAGGGAAGCATGTGCATGAACTGTGTAAAGCAACCTTTTTTAGACAGCAGTAAACCAGGCTTGACCTAAACTGCTGAGCTTACCTTTACCTTGGGCTGTGCAGAAGTTAGCAGAGCTCAGCCGGCATGAATAGCCCACCAAATCCCTTAGCTAACCTATGTTGTGAGGCATCATTGTAACTACCCTACAAAAAGCTACCAGTTTTTATCAGTGATGTGAAGGGTCATTGTTTAATATTTCAGTCCAGCAGAATTCTCACCCAAGCACATATCCTTGCCTGGGACTGACAATGTTTAATGAGTCTGGGAGAAATCCAGGAAAATGTTATCACTGAACAACAGACAGAGACTAATGCCAGTCTTCAGCTACCTGACTTAAAATTTTTATCACACTTAAACACTGCAATGAATGGAAAATACTTCCTAAAGACTAGCACCACTCCTCTTATCTCTCCTGTAATCACTTTCTACCTTAAGTTCTGAAACTGGAAGAATTTGAGGGAGGTGACGATGGAGTTTTCCAGTTTCTGTAATGCAAGCAAGTCATCCCACGCTTCTTACTTTGCAGGGCAAAACTTGCTCCTATGTCCTCAATATCCATAGATGTAGTGTAATAGTCTCTTGAATTGCACACATCAAATGTGATGGTGAAAATCTTACAGAATTTAGGCACTGACATTTTAAACACTTCCCCTCTAACCTGAGGCTTATTGACATAAAACATCAGTTCTATCTCATCAGGATATTAAGAGACAGAGGAGACTTAACAAGTATCGCCCTCCTGTGAAACAGTGAAGTCATCTGTTGGAGGACTGTATCTTGGGACTTGCAGTCACTTGGGCTCAGCTGAAAGGCTTTTCACTGTCTGGCAACAGCCTTTTGCAACCCTCCTTGTGTGCAGATTTGGTAAGCTAATGGAATTGTATCTGCAGTTTAGGTCTAGCTTCTATCCTTTCTTCTCAACTTCATGAATAAACATGAGCATTTATCATCAGGCCTTGAGTTGTTAGATTTAGAATAAACAAGGCTTGGGAGCAGGAGGGGGAAGGAAAAATGTCATTTGAGTACTCCAGGCTTCAGAAATAGAACTAAAATTGGAGGCTGTGCGACCTCGCTTCAGCACCTGCCTGCATAAGCACTCTGCTTCCACTGATGTGATTAGATGCTATTTTTCCCCCCCGGGGGCTCTGCCTCACTCAGAGTACGAGATAGGCCTGCGTGGGGAGGAAAGCAAAGTCAGGTGGTGAAGGAGACGCTGCTGCTTCCGTGTCCCTTTTCACTCTCTTGCAGAAGCTGCCTTCTGTATGAGTCAGAATTGGAAAAAGAAAGATGATTTTAAGGTTCAAGTAACTGCTTGCTGCATTGGTATGCCAGAAGGCTTCTTCACTAAGTACCTGTATGGTGGCAAGTAAGCCATTTACACCAACTTTTAGACAAGCAACCACCATAACTGGTTTTATTTTCTATGCAACTGAGATGAAGCACCCCAATTTGTAAGGAAACACTGAGTGAAAACATACAAAAGTGCAGCATGCCAGGGCTGCAGCGAAAGCCACCAAAACCTATTCTTTAAGGCTATAGGAAGTATATCTGCGCATGCACGTGTGAAGTGTTACCTACC
Organism: Cuculus canorus; assembly: GCF_017976375.1. Taxonomy (NCBI): domain Eukaryota; kingdom Metazoa; phylum Chordata; class Aves; order Cuculiformes; family Cuculidae; genus Cuculus; species Cuculus canorus. The sequence continues at coordinate 115,068,857 of NC_071401.1, read as the reverse complement.
AACAAATGGAGGCTTTAAACTCTTCACATAAGGAGCCTCAAATCAGCAGTTTAGCCGAATTTGCATCTTGATTCTCTGTTGGTAACACGAATGTGATAGTATGTAGATACCATAATAAGTACTGTACAGAAATGAATTAGTGAGAAAGGTTACAGAATAGGTATTTTGTCTTCATCTGTTTAATAGTTACCTACAGGCAAAGGTTTCTCACGCAAACACAAGTATCCAAGCACAGTCTGAGCAGCAATGTGTTTGAGTAGCTGTAAGCTGCAGTTGTGTTCTGATCACGCAGGGAAAGGCAGGAACAATCTCTATTCTGGCACTCCACAGAGTCGAGTAGGCTGTTAACCTCTCTGAGGGGAACGACAGGAGAACAGTCACTTTGGAGAGTAACACGCACTGGCCAGGCCAAAGATTGCACTCTCTAAGCAGACCATGCCTAAAAATACATAGCACTTCAGTCACAGACATTAAACAGGTGAAGGAGTGACAACAGCCTCATATGCAGAGAGGACACTGTTCCCCAGTACATTAACACCCCTCCCCCACCAATAAAAATGACTTCTGCTCTTGCCAGTGAAAGGCATAAAGGCATTTATTTGGTCTTTGCAGGACACAAGAAAGGCAACAGCACAATACCTTGAAGCATACCCTGAGGAGCTTCTTTTTGGTGTTGAAGTAAGCCATTAAACTGATAATGAAATGAACACAAGAACTCTCCAAGATTTACTGCTGCCTTAGAAAGTCACAACAAAAAAAGTCATATTGATTCGCTTCATCTTGAATGCAAGTAAGAAAATTAAAGGCTTATTCTAAAACTAGATTCACTTTCAACTGCTAGATACATGATAAAAATAAACCAGAGATATTTTTCTAAGCTTTATCCTCAAAAGATAAAAAGAGAAACAATTAAAGCACTTGATATGACACATAAGCAAGCAGAAACAGCTCCTGAGCATGGCTCTCACTTTCCAACAAAGATTAAACAAAATATATTGTAACTGAGCAGCACTGGATTTTTTTCCCCTGGGGCTTATCAGAAGCCTCTGGATTTTTAAATTATAATAGCCTTGTATTTCCTTCAAAGGTTATAGGACATTCAGGCTGTTCTGCAAAACACAACTGAAATGCAACACTTGAGTATCAATATAAGCAAATAATGCATCCAGATAGATTATTCCTGCAGTAAAACGGAGCCAAACCAACAGCTGCTTACATACAAAATTAGTTTTTAATAACTTAATACAGTGCAAAATCCTAAAACAAATCATTAGCTCAGTTACTCCAAAGAAAAAATTAATACAGTATTTGTTCTCTCACGTAAAGGTTATGCATGGGTAAATCAAGGGCTCGCTGTCTCTGCTATGTGGGTGATCCCAGCAGTACGGGGGACGTACTTTGGCCCAAAGCAACAGGATCCTATAGAATTTAATCAGCACATATTAAGTGACAACCCACAGACTGGACTGTGGAACAAAGACTTTATCGTGAGCCAACCACATTAGAAGAAAACTGCAGTCAGCTATTATACTACATTAGCTTAGCCAAGGAAATCTGGGGTTTCTCCACCGCTATCAATTTCTTTAGGATCTGGTTACACAGTCTGCCCCTTTCCCTGTACTTGCTCCTTTCCTTATCCCAGAGCAAAAGCAGTGCTGGGAATGTCTCACAGAAAAACACAATTGCACTGGCTGTCTCCCTAGGCTCCTTGCATTGCAATGAGGAATGTGTAAGCCACTTTCATTACATCTTTCAGATGCTAGAAGACTACTTCTGATGCAGAGCTTTAGAAGAAAAGGATGTTTCAAAGCCCTGCAAGCAAGCAGTGCTTTGGGAATCCATCTAAGCAGCAAGAGATCCAATGTCCACTCCCAAGTAACATACGTTGTCCTTGGGTTTCTCTCCTTTCTTCAGCAATGCAGATTACATCCTTCCTCACCTGGAAAGATCAAGTAGTAGGGCAAACACCATGGAATTTTTTTAAGAGTAATACACCAGTAGGTTTGTGTATTTCCACTTCCAAAGACATCCTCAGTAAAAAAAAAAAAAACCAAACCAAAACGAAATAAAATCTCCTCCCCCTATTGTTATGAGCAAAGTGGCTGCAACATTTGTTCTAAATTCAAGGCAGCCCAACAACAATGGGTTGGGAAGACACACTAAATACATCAATGGTTGCAACATACTATACAGGGGGCTCCCATAATTCTCAAGCTTCAATTTTCAGACAAAAGCCATAAAAAAAACCCAACCAACCAAAAAAAATACCCAAGTCAAAACAACCCCCACCTTCTAGACTCAAACTTGCATTTGTAGTTCAGTTAGAAAGCTATGCAGGCATAAGAGGAGACATGGAGAGCTTTTACTCACATACACGACATCAATGCTGAGCATGAAACACACGCATGGATCCAGACGGCTCTTCTTACAAATTCCTCTTTACAAGAATCATTCATATTAAGACATGATATTCCAGCAGACCACCAGCACTTCAGCCAAGATCATCAGTTAATCCCAGGTCAAAGGGCAACATGTCAAAAGGGACATAAGCTTGTTCTTTGGAAGACTTTAACATGTTGCAACTATGAAAACCTTGGGCATAGCAGATTCAAACAGAAGCAGGCCATAAAAATGAGGCACATGCTGCCTTGTTATTTCTGTTCTGAAATGGATGTGCTCTATGATAAAGGTACCCAGCTTTTCCAGCAGTGACCAGAACAACCCAAACTTCCATTCAGGCAGTGGGGAAAGCACCTTGCCCTGGTTTTCAGGCGTGGTCCAGAATTACCAGGATACTTACATCAAAGCTATGCAGTTTTCGGCATGGCATGGTTCAGTCTAACTAGTTATTCCTTAATTCTAGGTAACTCCTAGGAAAGTAGCAGGTTTAGATTGGACTAGGGTAGAGAGATATGAACATGTCACTGGGGATATAAAGCTAGCAGACTGTTCTCAATTTCATCACAGTGCAGAAGGGAAATTGGCGAGAAAGAGTCGGAAAGGAAGCCTGTTCCAGACAGTGAACAAATCTGAAGATTTCAAAAGTAACCAGATGGGAATGCATGGAGAAGTTTATTTAATACATAAATCAACTCTGCAAGGTCAGAAGCATTTTTTGTGAAATAAGTATTTGCTTAAAAGTACTTCATCTTTGGCTGCTAACAAACTTTAAGAAAAAGGAGCAGAGAACTTCTCCTTACCTCTTAAGAAGAACATTTAAACCAAACCTATAAAGGTGGGTGTCACAGTTGCAGTGGAGTTTGTCCCATTTTTGACCTGCACTTATTCCAGACAGGTACACTGCTAGAGAATCCTGAAGAACTAGACACACAGCACTGAACCAAGAAAATTGTATGCACAAGCAAGACATAAATCCTGACCAGTATTTTAACACTTTTAGCACTGCTGAATCTGCAGTGCAAGTGTTTTTTTTCAGACTATTTTACTCTGAATTTTATATTGTTTACATTATGACTAAGCAAATCCTATCATTCACAATCAGTACTAAATAATTCCTAAAAAAGTTCTATCGAAGGTCATATCAACTGTTCATTATATTGTTTGTTTTAAACGGGCTTACTTACCAGCACTTACATTAAGGATCACTTCCTACAACAAGGCCAGACTTTTCAGTTTCTAAAGCTCAGAATTCCTACCATTTGTGCAGGACATGAACTTCATCCCGAAGTTAAGAAAAGTCCACCCAAAGTTTCACAAGCCTGAGAGGAAAGTAGTTCTTGCCTACACTAGTTTGCATGTGCTAGCACAAATACCACAGCATATATATGTTTACCACAATAACAAATCATTAAAAAATGCTCTGCCTTGTTTATAACAGAGACAAGTGCAGGGGGAGGACAACTGACAGCATGGGAGCTGGTTCAGGAAAAGCTTCATGTTCCATCTTCTGTACAGGCAAGGATGATAGATTGCACTTCATTTGAAAGTCAGACTTCAATTCCATAGCCTGTTTTATCCCAGAGGTGGGAAAGACTCCACTGCTAGGACCCACAAGAAAAGCTTCCTGACTTCAACACAAGACAGAGATTTCACTAGAGAAAAGTAAGTGGTAGGCACTGTCACTTGGAATCAGTTGTGAAAGAGGTGGAGAGATGGAGAAATAGGGGAAAGTGGAAGCCTAAAATAAACCACTAACAGGGAAGTAGAAAAAGAATAAAGAATGCAGAACTGAGACCAAAGAGAAGGGGAGTGGTAAGATGAAGACAGCATATAACAGATGAAGAGCATGAACTCCAAACTGCTTAATATCACATTATCCCCAAAAAGTACAAGAAAAAATGCGAGCACAGAAAACACACAGTCCAGAAAAACAAAACCTGCTTTTACAGCAGGAATGAAATAATGTACAAACCTATATAGAAGAACATGCTGAGTGGAAAATGTTCTCGAGATTACATAAAATAAAAGGCAGCTACTTTCAGATAAGAACTAAAGTGCCTGATATTGAGATGTGATGTTGCTTGGAACTGAGACAGCTCAAGAGTCTCTGCACTTGTAAAACTGACAACCTGACATAACACACAGATAATTAAAAATCGACTCTATTGAAGAGCTATTTGTTGTGCTGGTGCCAGCTACTCTCTGCACAAAATGAGGGAGCCTGTGGGGAAAGAAAAGGAAAAAAGGTCCAACAGCATTAGATACAGCATGTAGCAAGAATATTAGAACTGCACAGGGAACCTCATTACAGAACTATTTTCAATACTGATAATATCAAGACACCTAAAAGCAAAACCCCAGAACACAGCTATTGCTCTGCATGAGTTAAATGTAAAAATCTGCAGAGCTTTCTACAGTGAAAAGGGCTACATGTTTTGAGCAAAATTTTAAACAAGACATCAATTTATTTGCTAGTTCCATTAGCCACTATTCATTACCAATCGGAAAAGCGCTGCCAGGAAAGAATGCAAATATGTTGTGAAAGTAGCTTGATGTGTCCATATATTTATTTGCTATGCAACCCAGAGTTCAACAGCACTTGGCTTAGGACAGCCCATTGAAGCAGCACATTTTTCCAAAGGGGAAAAAAAAAAAAAATCAATATTCATAACACCATGCTTATTATGTGGATTCTATCATGTAAACTCCAAAGATATACTTTTCACTTCCTAAGTAATAAGGACACAAACCTTATTACTGCATAACCCTATTCTGGTGAGCGGCTTGACTTTTTTGACATGCCCTCTTCTTCCCCCCATCTGAAAAAAAAGTCAAACTAGCATTTATCAGTTTAATTAGTAACACACTTGACATTTCCTACTTTAATTTCTTTACATGAGCAGTTTCTGGCAGAAAGGGAGCAAACCACATTTATTTACCCTTTCCCTACAACGAGGAGACTTAAATAGAAATGAACCCACATTCGCAAATTTACTTTGACACTCAAAAGCCTTAACCCATTAGAATGAAGTCAAACTTTATGGTTAGTAAGGTTCTTTCCCAATAGAGTTTGCAAAACTAAGAAAACACATCTTCTCAGCAATTCTGATAACACTTTTTTTGTGACCGCTTAAGCAATAACTACATTTATGCAAAAAAAAAAGCAACAAAACTGCATGTATTTTGCAAAAAGCTGGAAGCAATCTCTATAATTCATCTCACTTATGAGAATACATAAAACACGGAAAATACAGCAATTACTTTTTTTTTTAATTTCCTTGGTCTTCACAGAGACCAGAACAATGTCTACCAGTTTTACGTGTGGGTAAGTTATTAAAAAATGTATTTCAGGAATAGGTTAAAATTCACACAATTCATCTGATGTAGTATAACTGCAATGAAATGTAGAAGGCTGTACGTACATCAACTGAACAGATTCATGAAGACATAGCTATTACACAAATGTAAAAACAAAGAACCTTGGTATTTTAAAATCTAGCCATTACAAATCAGATATAAATAAAGGCAGTAATGCTACAGAAAAAGATATATTAGATCACCCAAAACTTTGGTTGTTCTATGAAAATGCAGATTCTAATGAAATAATTCTGCCAACTGCTAAAAGATACATAATTCACATCACATGTAAACTAAGAACAGCGTTCTGCCACTCAAAAATGTGCACCAAATTCTAATACTAGTCTTTCATATGAAAGCACAGCTTTTTTAAAAAGAAACAAAGTTACCAGAGTAGTTAAACTATGAACAATATATGAAATCCTGTTGGCGTACAGAAGAAAATGAGAATGCTGACAATAGCCCATATACACCAGCTAGGACTCTCCAAAAAGTGCAGATCTTTTTTAAAGAATGAAAGGAAGTGTTGCAAAATTAAGAAAGTATTATCTACTATTTAAGAAATATTTGTACATTTATTTATTTCATTTTAGCATGCTTTCCCTAATTGATGCTATTTTCTGAAAAGACATTCAGATGTGGTATCCTGTCCTATATGCTCAAATTAGTTCTCCTTATAATTAGAAACACCTCCAGGTATTTACTACATGAAGCACTTGCATCAATACACCGATAAACACAGCTATCAATGTAATATGTTCTAATTGATAAAATCCATTTTATTTTCACATTTGTACCTTAGACAGAAGGAAGCAACAATACACAAATAATGGTATTCAGACAGAATTAACAAGGTTAAACTCTAAAAACATCTAACCTACGAAGCACGCTACTTGCCAGACAGCCAACAGAAGAATATACAGACAAAAAAAAGTTGACAGAGACTCCTATTTTGCTTTATGTTCCCCTATCTATATTTAGGAAGATTAGTAACCAACAAGAGTTGCATTCAGTTCCCAATAGAGATGATAAAAGTTCTGCTAAGGCCATCAGAACAGCTATTTGTTATACAGTAGCTCAGCTTTTTTAGATCAAGCTTCCACGATTACTACTTTTTCTTCTCAACTGTTAAACTACTTTAATATTCTTTTTTTAAGCCAGGTGGTGAGCCGGCTTCAAGTTTAAAAATCTTCACATATATTCATACACATGTATGAAATATTAAAACCTTAAGAGAGCCCTATAAAGTGAGGTTCACTGTGTCTGCATTTAACTTGCCACCACTTAAACTGTGAATCATTGCAATCATATTGGAGTGTTTGTTCAGTTCTTCCTTCTGTAGTTTTATAAGTGTTTCTTTTTCTCCCAAGCGTCCTTCCAACTGGGATTTTTGTACTTCCAGGGAAGATGCCTGCAGAAACAAACAAAATGTTATGATTTCTTCCATTGCCAACTGAAAACCATACAGGTTTCAGGGGGAGCTACGTGAATTGGTGGTGAATTTAAGCAAGTAATTAAAAAGCACAGTTTTAAAATTACAAGCCTGTTTCAGAAATATCTTTCTCAGCTGTACATTCAGTGCACATGAATGATTATAGCTACTGCCACACTTCAAAACGTTAGATTCCATGGGAAAGCACCAACCCTCATGTTGTCATTGTCCTCTCTAAGCAGAAATGTTCACAGTTAAGCCATTCACGTTTTGTTTCAAGCTCCACACTGGTAAATATTTACTGAGAACAAGGGAAATATTTGCTATATACTGGATAATAGTGCCTGGAGAGATTAGACTTTGCTTCCAGGAAATGGAAATAGAGCAAATACTTTACCAGACTGCACACTCCAACACTGCGGATTAGTTTGCATGCAAAATGAATCTCTGTCTTCTGACTTTACAAGGAAGGACATACAGACTGCACTGAAGCTTTTGGGATTTTCTTTTGGTTTTTAAACAACTCCCAGTTAACTTGGTATAGCCAAAGTGGCCTCTGTTTTGAAAAAAGACACTACTTTTCTTAGAGATAAAAATAGTTATTTTATTATAATCTCAAAGATCAAAATCGGGTGCATTTTGGTGCCTACGTACGTAGTGTATGTACCTTAATTCATGAGGCAAGAAAGGGGAAAAGAATAAGCCAATCCACATTTTACAGTGGTCAAAACTCCTGAAGAGAAGTGTGTTAAATCCTCTTATTTAATATTGCACTACAGTTGTTTTTTTTTCCCCAAAGTTACGCACTTACACGCCACACCTCATACAGCCTCATTAGAGCCTGACCTCTTTTCTCTCAAATGCAAGTGCTGCTACTCAAAACTGAAAACCCGAATTTGCTTGTCTCCTAGAGAGCATTCTAGTTTCTTTAGCCATCTTAACATTGAAATACTGATTTACCAACTCTGCCATTTATAAAGATATCTAAAATTACAGTCTCTAGAATGCAGTTGTAAATAATTCCTTACCTTGATACTCAGTTCTTTCCTTGCTTGTTCTGTTTTACTTAATTCCTTTCTAAGAATATCAATTGTTTGTTCCATATCTGTTTTTTCTTTCTGCTGACCTTTCAGTTTTTCTTCCAGAACTTTTATTTTCTGTTGCAAAGCTTAAGAAAAGGAACACATCAAGATCAAGATGGGCTGCCAAACTTAGAGAAGAGATACTGCATTGCCTGGGAAACAAGTATTTTTTAAGACTCAACATGGCTACTAATAATTGCATTACTGAGCAGTGCCACCTACTGGTACGTTTTAGTGGTTGCTTCCAATCATTTGCAGAACAGCTAAGTTAAACTTAGTAATTTGCACTTCCTACAGGAAAAAGTCTTAATGGATATGCTGTAAAAAGATCCAGAAGGGACATATGATGCCGTGCAGAGATTCAGTGAAGTCCATACAGTTTTGGAAACCTTGTTTATATATCCTTTAAAAAAAATAAAAATCTATATTTGTTACATTTGACTGTTAAATTACATATCCCTGCTTAACCAAGATTTACAAGTTACTTAGTAAGACATAGCTGCATATCTAGAGCACATAACATTTAGTTAATCCAGTCAGTTCTCTAGGTTCAGTGACCTTTAGGAAAGTGACTTACTTGCTATTTTGCCATCTTTCTCCTGTAGCTGTTGCTGCAATTCTTTTCTCTGATTTTCAGTTTCTATCAACTGTGCTGCAGTCCTAAAATTGCAGAGAAAAAAATTTCAATTATCAAAGTGAAATACACCATACTTTCTTTGTCCCAAGAAGCTAGAATGATCTCTGTATCATTTTCAATTGCTGTCAGGAGCTTCAAATCAACAAACCTATGAATTTGCAGTATGTGAGTACAGTCAGATTTTATTTCTTTCCCACCCCCATGAAACACTCATTTCCCTTCTCTGATCATGCACATATGGCAGAAACTACTACAAAGGTTCATACCTGGAACTTAAACACTAGAAACTGTTGCTTTTTATTATAGCCAGAAAGCATTCAAAATATCATGATAGAACCAAAATTGTCATTCAACTGAAGTTGAATTCACTGCCATTAGTGATGGAGGATGCTGGGGTTTTAGCTCTTAGTATGCTCCTGAATTGACAATGCCATTAGTAAAACCTGTTTTGGGCATTATCCATGCAAACACATCTATGCATAAAGATTTTCCAGTATCATTCTGAATTTCTTTCAGATATTCACACAACACTTGGAGAAAAAAAATATTTTGTAAGTTATCACCCTGGCCCATATATAGGTCTGCTGTAGCCCTCGCCAGTTATGATGGTATTTATTCCACCATCATTTCATATATAGGTACTGTCATTCATTGGTATTATAGCTGTAGCCCGAGCACTTCATACTCCGTGAAGCTAATATTTTTCCATTACTAGCTAGGCTAATTTCTAAGGCATATTCTTTCTGCCTCTTGCTTTGTGCAGATGGCATCTACTGTCACTCTTGTTTACTTGTTTATCCACTTAGTATCTACCAGTTTCTAAGCTGCAGCCTCTAGCAAGATATAGGGGGAGTGTATTTCCATTGTCTCCATTTCATTTGTGGGAGTTGAAGAATATCTATATAACTGCTGCGCCCCTCAGCCTGCGTTTAAAAAGGGGGAGCTTTTTTTAATCAGAATATCTTCCCAATTACACTAAATTGCATATTGCACCAGTGAAATTAAGTCTTCAAATGTATTCAGCAGTTAACTAATGTGTCTGTATGAAAATTTTTCCATTTCAATCAGAACTCAAGGCAGTGATTTGGACTGCTCTGATTACTGACAAGGCAAGAGCCTGGAAGGATAAAGTGAACTTTGCAAGTAAATCCAAGAATAGCATTTTATTTCTAAACCGAATGCAAGGCCTGCCTATGAGCATATTTTAAAGACATCTGCAAAAATAATTCTTCAATAAAGTTTCTCAAAGAGGAACTTTACTCCTGTAGTTACATTGATGAAAGTTTCATCAGACCTCTATTTTAAGTCATCAAAAAGGGCAAAAAAAAATAATTAGTCCTCAAGAAGGCTTCAATAATGTTAGTTTTACGGTTGAGGAATGAAGTTTTATACCACAGACAGAATACCAGTCATCACTATTTCTAATATAATTTTTAAATGTATTAGTTTAGTAGGGTTGGGTTTTTTTCTAATCCGATAACATTACAGAGAAATCTTGCTGTCTAAAAGGGAATGTGTGAAAGCCTTTGGCTGATAACAGCATTTAAAAATTCAACAACAACCAAAAAGAACCCTCCTCTGTCCTCCAAATGCACCCAAGAATTGGGTTGTCTTCATTACTCTTTAATTCCTATGGTCACTGAAGCAGTGGGTATTCCTTCCTGCCCCCAACAAATACATAAGAAAACAAACCACCAATGTCACTACTACGAATATTCAGCTGAAATACACATATAAAGCAACTCTGAAGCATCTTTTGTGAAGCATCTTTGGCTTCCTGTAGCTACACTTCTCAGATGTTACTTAAACACAATTGAAAAACTGAAAAAAAGCACAATTGAAAATTGAGACTTAAGTGCTATTTAGTTTTACTCTTTATCTTTAACTTGCTTTAAAAAGACTGAATTGAATTTACCTGTCATTCTGTTGCTTGAGAGATTCATTTAACTTCTTCATTGTTTCCATCTCCTTATTTAGTGAATTGCATGTAATCTGTAGATCTTGATATTGTCTTTCGGTTGTTTCATACCTACAGATTAATTAAGGGGTTAAAGTTGAAGAGTACAAGTGCTTTAGAAGAGCTTTTATTTTAATAGCTTGTCAAATAAAAATACTTGACATGTGCAATCCCACTCAAGCTAAAATGAGGTGTTTTGCAGGGGTAGGGGGAGACTGAGGGTTCTTTTTTTGTGGTAGTTTGTTGTTTGTTTGGGTGCTTTGTTCTTAATGAACATATTTTGAAGAAGAAAAAAACCCCAAACCAAGCTTCAGTGGACCCCTTACATATCCTTTATTATTAAGGATCAGAAAGCAACCTCCCTCCAGTAGAAAACTCTTGGAAACTAACAAAACATATACATGCCTTTAGAAATCTGACATACACAAACTGTTACAAATTAGCTACTTGCAATCATCTTTTCAGGGACCCTTTGAGTCAGTCCATGACCTCTAGTTGTCAAACATTGAATATACTGAAGACAAAGCAGTGTGCAATTAGTACAAGTTTATGAGGCAGATCTGATGCTCTAAGCAAATGTTTTCCTACTTTCCTACTGAAAATTCTCTCCCCTGATGTCAGTTATCTGATTGATTATAAGGAACAGTATGTTTAAATTGTGCAGACTGTTTAGAAAGCAAGGTTGTGCTTTAAAAACACACTGAAAGGATCAGAAAGCTATTTTGTTCCTACTTTGGACAGTTTACAACTATTATAGACTAGATGGAGGCTATTTTTTATTTCACATGAAATAGTCAAATACATGGTCACAGACTGTATGGCTGCATACAATTCAAGCCAAAAATGAGGCAGTTCCACAGTGACCGTACTAGATACTTATTCAAGAAAACCCATAATGGACAAAAAGTTTTATACCATTTTTCCACACTCAATCATTTCCTTATTGGAAGCAGTATGCCTTCAAAATTGTCTAATATAATGCCTGCTTCCATTATAAAGCAAGAAACTGGTTCTCAGTATTATCAGCTTCCTTGTCTTGCTGACACCTAGTGATGAGATCAACTCATGCAAGTTAAAAAGTCAAAGCTCTTTTAAGCCTTTATTCTTCCAAAGCATTCTCTATTTTCCTAAGTAGTTTCAGTCTTTAAGTGCTTTCTGTGTCTCATGTCCTTTTAAAGCTTAAGCTCCTAAAGAAATAATGCTTATAAGTATTTTGGAGCACACACTATGCCTCCTTTCTCCCTACTTTTACCTAATATCAGTCAAAGTTGCTACAGAAGGGATCAAAGATGCAAGCTCCCACCACATGCATACGTACTGGCTGCTTCTCCAGACTATTTATAGCACAACATCAAAACAGCATATCAGATCAAAGAAAAAAGTTAAGACCTATAATATTAACAGAAACTAAGGATTGTTAGTTCTGTTTCTTAGATAACAAGCTCTCTTTTATACTGAGTCCATGCCACTTACTGAACGGGACCTATAACATCTAAAACTTTAGTTCTTACTCTATCATTTTAACTTCTTGAATGATTTAAGTTAACCTCATCAACAAGCATATAGAAGAAGGGGGGGAGGGAGGAGAATTTTTCCCTTAAAAACATCAGGTAGCATGTAATGTTGCCCTTCTAATGTGCTTAGCCCAGTAAAGGGTTTCATTACTATTTGAACACAAAGTATTTGCTTAGAGATCTTACATGCCTTACCTCTGAAGAAGATCAACAGAGGATTTTTTCAGTATTTCATGTTCTTCAGCAACTGTTTGTAATTTCCTGTTGTGTTGGAAGAGCTGCTCAATATCAGTGTGTGCTCTTTCAGATTCTACCTGCTGAGCTTTCAGCAAATCATTAAGTTCTTCATTTTTTCGTTCCGCTTCCTTCAACATTGCGGCAAGCGTTCGTGCCTGAGAGGAAAGACACCCCCCAACAAAAAAAACCCAAACCCAATCCTACAATTACAAGGAATTCTGTTTCACAAATCATTTTGTAACAGGCATATTTGAAATCATAGATCTCAAATGTCGAAATCAATGCATTCACTCTAAATCCCTTTGGCTCCCTTTATAAACAGTATGCGGGGGAGGGAAGAAAAAAAGTAAATGGTACATCTTAGTTATGGATTTAGTAATCTGCAGCCCAATCTTTATTATAACCTTTAAAAAACAGAAATTATACTGAGTTTTCAATGCACACCTCAAATACATATCCAACAAAAGCAAGCTTTATTTGAAAGTCTGCCTTTGTCAGATCATTAAAAGGAACAGGAAACAGTTCTTTAACTACAAGCAAATTCTATATAGAATTCTAGTAAATTGCTTTATTCATTTTCAAGACTACTACCATTAAACTAACACTACTGGTTAACAAATGATTATCAGTATACAGTAGGTTAATTTTGTTGACTTCCTATAAAGGAAAGGACATAAAAGAAAACTGCAAAGGAAAACAGGATGATTATGATAAAAATCACAACTGCTCCAACTTGCAAGCATAGGTCACAGCTAAGCATTACGAAGTTTCCATACACGCAACCATTGCTAAAGCTACCCAGCCAATTATGCCTTAGACCTATCCCAGATTCCCCGAAGGAAGGTCTTGCTACTTGCCTCGGCCTCAGCCTGGGCTCTCTGACGTCGGTACTGAGCCATCAGCTTATCAGCCTGAGCAAGAGCTACTGCCTTTGCTTCCAAAAGGTCTTGCAGCCTAGTTTCTTTAGACTGTACAAAGGAAGAACATTGTCGTTAACATTTTCTGAATGTCACAGGACAGCAATGTGCCCATACACATTAGGTTGTACTCACTGCTAATGCCGTCAGTTTCTGCTCGTAGACATCCATTATGTCAGATATCCTCATATCAGTGACAGGCTCCTTCATCTGTGGAAATTTTTCCAATTACTGCATTATTACATTATTACTGTAAATCTGCATTTACTTAGACAGGTAAAATATGCCTAAAGAGCTCAATAGTTCTGTGAGCTCTGGATCTGCCCACTATCTTTTTAAGTTCTTATTATTATATGAGAGATTGTCTGCTCAAAGGCATCTGCCTGACTCTTGCAGAAAGTTTGTAAATAATTGAACTATTTAGGCTTAATAGGATTCATCTGGGTAGGACTATCAGTCCAACAGTATGAAAAGATAGCATCACCACTCTAAAGCAGTTCCCCTTGGTCTAATCTTTGCTTGAGAATTAGCAATCACATCACAGGACACCCAAAACAATTTGCCCTAATATTAACAGCACAAAATGCATGTGGTAAAAAATTCTTGTTCATCCACCAAGGCCTTCTCAAACAAATAGATAACCAGAAAAGGCCCAGGAAAGTTGTTCTGAAAGGATGCTATCCAGAATAGAATTTACTGTGTTAATACAGTTAATAAAATTTACTGTGACGTACTAGAGAAAATTTATTTACCAGATATGGCACAAGTTCTAAGTGTTTAGTTGCAGAGACCACCAAGCTGAGTAGCGCAGCTGACTTGCCTGAGGGACGGGCTGCCATCCAGAGGGCCCTGAACAAGCTCGAGAAGTGGGACTGTGTGAATCTCATGAGTTTCAAAAGGCCAAGTGCAAGGTCCCGCACCTGGATGCTGGGGGGTGAAGGGATTGAGAGCAACCCTGCAGAGAGGGACTTGGGGGTGCTGGTGGATGAAAAACTGGGTGAAAGCTGGCAATGTGTGCTCACAGCCCAGGCAGCCTATTGTGTCCTGGGCTGCATCAAAAGGCCTGTGATCAGCAGGTTGAGAGAGATGATTCTCTCCCTCTACTCTGCTCTTGTGAGACGACACCTGAAGTACTGTGTCCAGCTCTGGCGTCCTCAGTACAACGTCCATCTCTCTTCTTTTAGATATTACTACTATAAGAAAAGCTTTGGCAAGTTCCTTTCACTCTCTCTGCACAGTAATACTATTAGAAGTGTTTTCTCACTTAAGATTTTACATAACATATGGAACGCACACAGAGATGAAGTAGTGGATATTTCAAGTGAGTGTGCATATTGATTTTTAAAGGAAAGTTCTGCCAATTAGCAAGTCTAAGAAAAGAGTCACTGAACAATTCATCAACAACATTCTCCCCTCAAAAACTGAGGTAGCTTTACAATCTGTCACATGACTGGAAGCCACAGCATTAGTGCTGTTTGGCACCTATGGCTGCTTTGACTTACCTTAACATATGAACAGCAGCACACCTAGACTCTCATGTGCAGTCCTGAAAAGGATGATCCATGGGAGCATCCAGTGGCAGAATACAAAGTAAGCCAATGAAGACTCACTTGACCTTTTTCACTATTATTGCAGCAACTGACTGGAACTGGTAGCTTGTTGAGTTTCATTCTTATCATTTACAACAAAGAGAGGAGGGTTACAAAGCCAAGGCTGGAGGCAATGCAACTAGTACAGATACCAAGCCATTACTGGGCACTTTCTGTTCATTTTTCCCAGTTTGCATATCATTCTTTTAAGCCAAAAGAAAACAGCAGCAGCAATCCATCACTCAGTCTAAAGCAGCTACAAAGCAACTAACTTGCTTTGAATAGAAAAGAGAAAGAGGAAATACATTCAGTATCAGACAGTATACTGCAAAAACTTCCTTCTAAAGTAATAACAGCACCTTTCCAAGAAGGCCACAAAAACTGAACTGCAAATGCTGGAGTGTCAGCCTCAGGCAAGAAAACGAAACTGTTCATATGCCCATCTAAGCATACAAGAGATGCATAATACTCTTACATAGCAGCATATTCTATTTTATCACAGAATATTTCTTAGAAAGCAGAGGGAGGAGGCTTCTTGTATGCATCCCAGCAAATCTAGGGAGTTGTGACTATATCTGACACTTGCTGCCACATTTGACAGCTAGAAGAGCGTGGGCACTAGAGTAACAGATCTCAGCAAGTAGCCCAGCTTCTGAGGTAGCTTAAAGAATCATCATTGAATTCTGCTCAGGAGCTCAGTAAAGGAGCACATTCTAAACGGGTATTCTAAACTGAACATGTGCTATAGTCTCAAACTTGCATATTAATTTCCACCATGCACCTCCCAGTAAAAAAGTGTCAAATATTATATTTAACAATGGTATATAAATTCCACCAACCTGTAGTCCAGAATGAAGTTTTTGTATTAGTTCCTGAATATTTGAAGTTGTAGATTCACCACTTGAAGGACGTAATGCAGAACACCTCACCGAAGTAACATTGGTCATGGGTGACTGCATTTGGATTCTTTTTGATGCGTGCTTTGTTTCTTGTTGTCTGTAAGCATTATTTGCTGCAATGCTTTCACCAAGCCTGTATAAACATAAAGGCTATTAATGAAATAAACACCTTTGCAAGGATTGAAGATGAGAAAAATTTCATAACCTGTTTAATTTCTCTTTCATTGATAATAAGACTACTGGGAGCAATCATATTTCTGTTATCACACAGCGTTAAGATATAGCATCAGACACACGCCCAAACTGTCCAGATACAGAAAGTGTGAAAAATAGAAAGCCCATCATGCTTAGCCTTTAGACACAAATACAGTATCTCATCAGAAAGGGCATGGTGTTCAGCAGTTCTTAAACAGAACAGATTAGATGATCTCTCTTACTAGCTTCAGAAACAGGTTGTTTCACATGTCATTATTCAGCTTAACTAGGTCATTGTTGATAAGTAGGAAGACTGAGAAGGTATTTAGTAATAATTTTATTAGGTATAAATATAAGACAATTGAATCACGAAAAGGCAGAATGCTACCAATAAAACCCATTTTTTCCTTGTCTGTGATGCTATTTTACAATACTGTGTTGAATAGAGCATATTTCATTTTCTAAGATTTAACCAAAATTTAACTATGCAGTTAAAAGGTCAATTAGTTAAAATTTGTACAAGCATGAGAACAGAAAAGCTCAGACCTAAATAATTACAGTACCTGCATTCCAGCATCAGTTTGTAACTTGTGGTTACTTTCAAGGCAGCTACTAATGACATATTCCAAACCATAGAACGAGAAGTCAAAAGAGCTGATTTTTGACGCAGAAAAAAAATCTTTTCTTCTCAACAAATCTCTCAATTACTACATTATCCCAACCATGTCAAGTGCTGTCTCAATTGCTTCCGAAGTGAGCAGAGCCTATTTTTAAGTTGCATTTATAGATATGTTTGTCAGTGTACAACTGCAGGCATATTGAATTGTACAGATCCTTCATTCTTCCAGCCAGAGCATTTGTTGCCAGCTGTTATAAAAATCTTTCCTATATCCACAAAATCATGCAATTGTAGAATAGTTGAGATTGAAAGTGACCTCTAAAGATAATCTAGTTCAACTATCCTACTGTAAGCAGGTTGCCCATGAGTCCACCCAGTAGTTTTGACTATCTCAAAGGATGAAAACTCCACAACTTCTCTGGACAGCCTTTTCTAGTGTTAGATTCCCCTTACAATAAAAGTTGTTTTCCTTATATTTAAAGAAAATAAAATAGGGATTTTTTTCCTTATATTTCAAGCTTGCGCTTACCTCTTGTTTTGTCATTGGAAACCACTGAGAAGGCCCTGGCTCTATTTTCTTTGTTTCTTTTCATCAGACATTTATACACTTTGATAAGATCTCCCTCAAATCTTCTCAAAACTAAGCAACGCCAGGTCTCTCAGTCTCACTGTGTATGACATGCTCGTGCCTTAAATGTCTTCATGGCCCTCCACTAAATTTAGTCTAATGTGTCTGTCTGCCCAGACCTAGACACACCACTACAGACATGGTCTCACCAGTGCTAGGCAGAGAATGATCACCTCCTTCAGCCTGCCAGCAATATCCTTCCTAATGCAGTCCGGGGTACTACTGATCACCTTCGCCAATCTTGAATACAGAAACTATATTTGCTTTATTCTGGTTCATAGAATTGTAGAATCGTTAGGTTGGAAAAGACCTTAGAGATCATCAATTCCAACCATACCTGTCTACTACTAAATGATGCACCCAAGCGCCTCATCTACCCACCTTTTAAACACCTCCAGGGATGGTGACTCTACCACCTCCCTGGGCAGCCTCTGCCAGTGCTTGATAACCCTTTCTGTGAAGAAATTTTTCCTAATGCCCAATCTAAACTTTCCCTGATGCAGCTTGAGGCCATTCCCTCTTGTCTTGTATCCTCCTTATCTCTAATACTCACTGCCTGTTGAGCTCTCACAGCTCCTTCAGTTGGCACCACAAAGTCACAAAAACTGCACACCTGCAAGCTGGAAGACTAGGTTGGAAGGTAGGCCTAGCCTTACTAAGAGGTCCCAAGCACTCCCTGAAGCCTCAGGCCTCGGAAGCTGCATACCTATTCTGAAACTCTATTTGGGTTTCAAAATTCACTTTGTATCAATTTTGATGTTTTTTTACAGATATTCTTCTACTCAAACAAGATGCCCTATGCTCACTCCCCCCACTCCCACTTCTCTCCTTAAGTCTACAGCTAACAAAATATATTGATATTTTTATATATAGTACTACTTGGGAATCATATAAACAGCAATGATATTTTCAGAATGAACACAGTTGTAGACTCTTGGTACTTTGTTCTTATAATTGGTTTTGGGTTATGTTAGAAAACAAAGTGTAGATCCCCTAGGGTGTGCTAAGAGTTCTTGTTTAGTTTTGTTTGTTTTATAAAATTACACTGCATGCCATTGTCTTCACAAGCTTTCTGAAGAACAACCAGAAAACCCACAATGAGGCAAATTATCATGGTCTGGTTAGGTCATCTTCCTTTACTTTTTCCCCCATATAAGCAGTAATTCAATCATTGTTCCAAGATAAGCTTGTTACGTTAGAAATCTTTCCCTTGAGGAGAGCAGCTCAAATGCCAAAAATGCCAATTCTGGAAGTCCTTTCAAACAATTCCCATTTTTGCTAATAAAAGACTGCCAACAAACAGGGAAGATGTTTCAGAGTGGTTTTCTAGGTTGCAAAGACTGTGATACAATTGAAGATCAGTATTTCCTGGTTTATTACATCTACAGAGGCAAGGATTCCATGAGATAGAGTTTCTCAACATTCCGTCCCCTCCCCCCCTGTTTAGACCACCTTAACCACCACCCGAACTGCCATCTGCCTGTGCCTTATCCTATTCTGTTCTTTCCAGGAAGTTACCGCAAAAGGGTAAGCAAAGCTGTAGGAGCTGAAGAGTGACGTGTGACAAACATTAGGAGAAATCTGACAGAACATTAGACATACGCCAAGTAGAAAGTTTCAAGAACAGACTTCAGACAAACAAACCCTGATGGACAGAAGTCAGTCACTACTATACTCTCTAGGATCTGAGATAAATTGAATACCATCAACACTTGAACTACCTCCTCTGGTTTCTAAGATTACAACTGTCTCTTAACTGCAGATGAAGAAACAAGACAGTTTTTCTAATGTTTCTGTCTCTGATGAACTGAAAGTAATATGCCAAGAAACAGGAATATCACTAAGCCCATAAAAATGTCAAATCCTACCAGACTATCTCAAAAATAAACTTACACTATGGCAGGAAAATCTGGTAAATGTGCAGCCTCAAACAGTATTCCAAGTCCTGCTTGAACTTGCTCTCTACGGTCTGATGTTAAAGCAAATGTCATAGGAGTAATCAAGCGTTGATCCTAAAAAAAGAAATTACTTTGGTCAAAACAAGATATAACAGTCAACTACAAAAAAACCCACACAGACATCATAGTACCAAGGCTACCTTCTTAAAGATTGCCCTTCTGAACCTGAAGCCAGTGGAAGAGAAGCAATTTTAAAAACAGTTAACACTTCAGAGTATCTAGAAACTTGTTTTCTCATTAATGCCAATGCAACAAGTAAAGAGACTACTTGATTCCTTCAAGTTTTTCGCTGTTTGATTTCTACCAAAAAAAGTCACAAGCTTACGTCTTACAAGGATTTCCTGAGGACTAATATAAGCATGGAAAACATCCAGAATCAAAACTACTATAGTACAATGACTTCCATTCACAGATATATTTTATAAGACATTTTAAAATCATACCTGTAAAATTTTGTAGAAGCTGACCTCCATACCAGGCACGTCCTGCTTCAGTCTGCTCATAAGATCAAGTGTTTTCAAAATAATATCAGCAGCAAGTTTGCTTTTAAACACACAAATAGAAAAGCAGAGTGAGAAAAAAATAGGCAGAGCAAGATTTGTCAAATCAGCACTGATACATAAATTTGGTCAATTTAAAGAAGTGAATAAATATCTTCACAAAAGAATTAATACGTCTAGCAAGGCAACAATGCCAACACCAAGAGAGATCACAGAGTTCCTTGGTCATGATGCTGAGCTACTCCAGCATGTCAAGGATGGCAACAGTGAAGACCAAAAAAACAATTTCAAGTTGAAAGTGAGGAGGATTTAATCGTAGGTCCAGTTATATGTCACTGTTTTTTTGGCCATATAATCCTTAGTTACATCTACAGTGAGGTTAATGACACTGAGCTGAAGGAATATATATTCAATTTTCAGTGCAATAATTCCCTGCCCCTCCCATACAGGCACATGATGATTTTGAACTCTGGTTGCATAAAATCAAAATGAAAAACTGGGTGCCATGAGCAGTTCTAGTAAGCTTCACTTGAATAAGTTTGAATTACTGCATGAGGTTTGAGGTCATTGTTCCACATAAGTGCATCTCCAGCTTATGCTGAAAACAATATCTTGATGTTTACACTAATGTTTACTTATTGAACTGACCAGCAACTTTAATTCCTATTGCCAAAAGAATACAAAGTTTGGTTTAAAAACAGTATTGATTTACATGTATTTAAATGGTATTTTTAATTACAATATATTTTCCATTTGAACAACATCACAACTGTCATACAAGTCTTGCTAAGTTAGATTTTAGATAAATTTCTGTGCTCACCACATTTTGGAGTCCACTACTGTTATCCCGAAACCAGTATCAATCCCACTACAGACAAACTGGTGTTCTATTAGAGATGTGCAATGGCTGGCAGTCAGTACCTTCGAGGCATGCATTTTCAGTTTGTCATCTCTACAGAGCAGTAGACCGAGTTAAGAATAAACTTAATATACCTATGCTTAGGTACTGATATAAAAAGGCAACATTTTCTATTCATAAAGGACATAAAAGTCAGTGTATCAAAGCACAAGAGCTTCCAAAAATGCTTTTAAAACCCAACTACATAAACCACTTTAGTCAAGTAAGCACCACATTTCAATTAAAACACAGACTTACTTCCAAAGAGATGTTTAAGGGAAACCACAATAAAACGAGTGGCATAAAGAAAAATTATTAACAAAAGGCAGTGAACAATTGGTCCCCAATACAAGAACTAGTTCTCTAGGAATGAATTAGCAAAGAGACTTCTTCACAGAACTAAGCTTAAATGCAGGACTATGTCCTGCATTCACATCCTGGTTGAGGAGTAATAACTTGATTGCCAATAGGCACATAAAAAGGATATTTGTCAGGACATTAATAGCTTTGACCATTCTTTCACACTTTTTCTTCACTAATAGCTCATCCACAATCTGTTCTGGCATCTGAAGATGATCAAGAAGAACAGGCAGCAAAAGATCCACAAAGTGTTCAGCCGAGGCGCTGTTCCCAGTATTAATAACGTCCTGTGATAAACACACTTCATGTCAATATTTAAAACTACAGAACAAGAAAGCCAAGCCTACTCTAACACTTCCTCCAAAAACCTGTCTTCCAACTTTCCCAGCCTCTGCCATTTGCGGTTTAAGACTGCAGATCAGTATCATACCGGAGGAGGAAGTTTAACAAGACAGACCAGAAACAGAATAAACTTCCTTGTTTCTACAAGTCCTAGAAAGCAATTCTGACAGCTTTTCCTCTACCTCATGACTTCATGAAGTACTGCATCTTCCACCTAAGTGTCAATGCAGAAATATGTATTTAAAATAGAAGTTGGTTTACAAAGTATGGAATTCTAGAAAAGGAAGAATCTTATTTTCAGGTATATTTGTATGTGCTATTTTTCAAGTAAAATGCTAATAGTTGTTTAAAAATCAATTAAAAACACAACTGCTAAGATGATGTTTAAACTCAGTTAAACTCGGTACCTCAAAAATCTCTTTGAATAGTTGCAATGCTAGAACTGAACAGTCTTCAGAGCCTTCCAGGGGTTGGTTTGACAAGTGCACCAATGCAACAGAAGGTTCAAAATTCTTTGAGCAAGTCACAAATCTGGTATTTCCAGAGACTGGCAAGCCAGATGGTTCCAGTATTGCCTGCCGCAGGGTATGACGCAGTTGTATCACAGAACAGAAGGCAAGCAGCAGTTCTAAGATCTGTGTGAAGTGAATGAGAGTTCAAATGCTTTTAAGTCAAGTACTTATACCTAAATTGCAAGTCCCATTACACGAGTCTTAAGAGATACCGAAGTTCTACGCAACTACTTTTAGCACTTCGAAGTCCTCTGAAGAATAGTTTTCCTTCCTTAAAGCCAAGCCAGCAGCAGAAACACAGTTCATCGGACTGGCGAAGGCTTGGTGACAGTACTCAGTGTATTGCTATCCCTTCTTTTTTAAAAAGCAGGACTGCTGGCTAGCGATCTAATAAGCAGTAGAAATGTGTATACACTCAGAATGAAGAAAGCTATGGAAGAGAAAATATTCTGAGACATCAATGGATGCACGAGTGCATAGTCAAAGAGCTCCTTGCCAAAGTCTTTCTAAATAACACCAATAAACAACAACAATAAAATCACAGACAAAAATATTAGCATTTATCATTTGTTACAATGTGAAACGCATTAATAAAAAAAGTTTAAGATTAATTTCACAGATGTATTTAGCCCAAATATTTTCATAACATTTCCTATTTTAGCCTTTAGAAACCAATAGACAATGTTTCATTTACATAAGGTGTTAGGGAGACAGCTAAATGCAAGTTAACTGCTTAGCCAAATGTGGCATTGATTTGTTCAGCTACTATGGAAGAACTTATCCCTAAGTCTTTTGGCTCCTTGATCATCAGTTCGAAGTCTGAGTAGCATTAAATAAAGTTTTAGCCAATGAAATAGGGTACACACCGCATTTCTGGTGGATCCCAAAATTTCTTATAAGCTGAAGGTGATAATGCTGGCTTTTTTCCTTTATGTCTGTTACCTGAAAGCAAACCTACATAACCTCAAAAAAAAAGCCTGCCATTACAAATTCAACCTGATAGCCTTTGAACAACTCAAAAATATAAACTTGGTGATTACCATAGGTCACTTAAGACTCTTGAAGTCAGTGTATTTCATTATCAACCCTTGTACACAACTACGGAATTGGAACTAGATTAGGAGTTGTACGCTCTTAGCCTTAAACTGAAAAGGTATAAATACCTTAGACGATGAATTGGGATCCCGTCCATGAAGAAGATCTAATACTTGACCAAGGCATGAGGTAAAGTGCTGGTATCTACAGCACACGCAGAGGAGAAAGAAAAAAAAAAAATTAGAATTTCAGAGACATTTATACAGAGCGAAGAACACAAGTACCCTATTCTCCTCCTTAACCCCAAACACTTCAAGTGCAGTTTTGATAATGTAATTTTTACTTAACATAGATTAAGCTTTAAAAATTTTCTAAGAATGAAAGCAAACTCCTTAACATAAGCCAAGATGTCTGAGCTACTTTTACTGCTTGACTTAGATCGAAACTCAGCAACTAAATTCTGCTAGCTGAATTTGCAGAACAAACTAGTCAAGCCCTCCACAGACCTACTCTGTGATGCCCTCCAGCAAAATTACTACAACTGCAACCACACTATTCCCCCTCTTGGTAATATAGGCCAGTAAAAGGCAAAATATAATCAACTGGTAATATTCATAAAGCATCTAGGGATTTTTTTTCTGAAGTTTGGTTCAGAATACAAATAGCATTGGAACTGCACGAGAACTTAGGAAAAATATTCTGTAGTTTTAGGAAGTAAAGCCATACCTGGTAAGGTAATCTGCAATTTTGGGATTCTTCAGCAGATCCATGAGTAGATCAACAGAGTATTTTCTTGTTAGAGTACCATCTCCATTTACAACAATATTGAATATTAACTGAAAAGTCTGATGGATATTGCGAGCATGAAAGAGCTGAAAGGAAGAAGAAAGTTATGTATGGGCATATACTTACTTTGCTGGGCATCTTGCTTATTAAAACTCGCTGAAATCAAAATTTTATTTTGTCAGTGTGACTATAAGTTTTATCTACAACTTAAGAATAGAACAGATTTCAAAGTATCACTTACTTTTTCTCCTACTTCTTCATTTAAAGTAAGGCTTGATAATACTGAAAGTGCAAACACAACCATAGTCAAACTACTATGGGCCAGGAAACTTATCAAGGTACGATAGAAACTCTTCACGTTATTCTAAAGCATAAAGGAGAAACACAGGCATTACAAATTTTATTCTGTTCTATAAAATACCAAACTTACAAATCGTACATATTTACAAATAAGCCATACAAATCATGAAGAGTAATACAATAAACATATTAGAACGATAATTGTTCTCTAGGAAATCTATTCCAGTGTTCTACAACATAATGCTGGTGTTGATGTTAATGTTGAACCTGTATAAGGAAAAATAAAAAGCCCCACCACGCACACAATAAGGAATAAATTCCACCATTATTTTAAAGAAAGATGAGAGGTGGTTTTTCTTCAATTCAGGAGAAATAACTACCAACTTCAGAGCATAAACAGGTCAAGGTTACTACTGCTGCACCAAAGTGTGTGTGAAAGACTAACGTAATTCCCCAGACTCAAATAACTCTCTTTCACCCTCCAGCCAGAGAATCATGCCACAAAACCCCAAAACTCTTACCAAAGATTTTATCTGAGCTTGAATAGATAAGTTGTGACGACAGAGGTTTGCCAGGAGTCCTAAACATGGTATTGTTAACTCATCTTCAGTGGATTGACTTCAGTGGAGTCCAGAAATGTAAACAAAGATGTTTTTATTAAAGCATCCAGAATTTAATTACAAGAAATTGTGTGGTTGAAGGCTAATTGTTTTGGGTTTTTTGTTTGATTAGTTTTTTTTAAATAGACACCATTCTGTCAAGCAAAGCAAAATTCAGATTGCAATCCCCATAATGTGGGCAGTTTTTAATGAAGCACATCTGTAAAAATTGTGACAGAGAGAGATCAGTGCTATCAAAGGTCTCCTATTGCAGGTGTTTAATATTCATTAGACCTCTTGCAGGAGCACTTGTACAAAATTCATATTCATCTAACATAAGTCTGCTCCTAATAATAGCCAAGAATTTTCTAATGGCTTTTCTCTTTGCTAGTTCCCTTTTCCTGGGGGTGGCCTAAGAGGTCAATGAATATTCAGTCACCCAAAGTCCCACAATCACTGCTTTTGACAATCTGTAACTACATGATTTTCAAAGAAAAACCTCTGGTAACTCCAGAGCAAAAATGCCACAGTTCACTCTGAAGACCAGGACAGTGCAATATGCCAGTGGCCTTCAGAAACTTAGCTAGATGTTTCCCATAAGAAAAAAAACAACTGAGTACACACTTACACATGGTGCATTAGAAACAAAATCAATTCATCAATATTGGCACCAGCGCAAAAGACTGGAACGTTGTAGGTTAGCCTCTGCAGCAACTGAATACTCTGAGGAAATAAAAAGATATTCACATACATCTTTCCTATTGCATCTCACTGAAGACCATTACAAGCTACAAAAGCTGAAAAACTGAAAGGACAAATAACAAGACACCACAACTCAATTAATTTTGAGACTCTTAATGTTAACATGACAATTACATGAGCTGCTGCAAGCACATTAAGCAATGTCCTGCCACATTGAGGCACTTACTAAAAGCCCAAATACATGAATAAGATTTTATTTTGAAAAGAGGAGTTACCACTTTAGCCCATTCAACTCTCCCTTTTGCCTTGTCAGCATATTCTCCATTCTGCCCTCAAGAAAGCAGCTTCGCCCTATTGAAAGGAGTTTCAACAAAATCCAAAAAGCACTATGCAACCTCTGCAAGTACATTTGTACTTTACGAAGTGCAAGTGCGCACTTTGCAAGTATGTTTACAGGAAAACAAATTTGCTGTAAATACTACCATTAGATCTGTTGGCAGTCAAGCCCTTCATACAGCATGTCCTATGACTTTGGGCTAAGGACATTGGGCTTGTCCAGTTTGGAGAAAAGGAGGCTCAGGGGTGACCTTCATTGGTCTCTGCAGCTTTCTGAGGAGGGGAAGTGAAGAGGGAGGTGCTGATCTCCTCTCCCCAGTGATAGGACACTTGAGAATGGTTCAAAGCTGCGCCATAAGAGGTTTAGATTGGACACTAGGACGTGTTTCTTTACTAAGAGGGTGGTCAAACATTGGAAGAGGCTTCCTGGAGAGGTGGTTGATGCCCCAAGCCTGTCAGTGTTTAAAAGGCATTTGGACAATGCCCTTAACAACACATCTTAACTTGGTCAGCCTTGAAGTGAACAGGCAGTTGGACTAAATGATCATTGTAGGTCACTTCCAAATGAAATAGTCTAGTCTAGTCTAATTGGATCCATTTGGTAACTACAAAAATTTCCCCACTGACTGGCAACTCAGTTGGATCCCTAAGTTTTCTAGGACTCCTAGTGCTTTGAGAAATATGCGAACCAAACAGTTACTGTATGTTTGACTCAATTTTTCACAGATCAAGGGCAACAGAACTGCTAGCAAACTAACTTTCTGCGTGACCACAGGAAGCCAGTGAGTACTTGCTGAAACCTCAGAGCCATATATGAAAAAAACTGTGCATATTTTAAAAGAAACAACGAAAGAAAATTCTGCCCAACAGACTGTGGCACTTGGGTCCAAACAGTAAGCTTCCATTAGCATAGTCCCCTTGCATTCACTAGCAGATAGCAACGACCAGAGGGAAGGAGGCAAACATGCCCTGCAAACCTTCCATAAGAACTGGCAGCCACAGTTTTCCTTTCACTCCTTCACAATTACTTGTCAAAGTATTTTAGACAAAATGATCTCCAGGCTTTTGTTATGAACATTAAGAGAAATAACAAAATATTTCAACTAGAAAATAGCTTTCCAAGCTCTCAAGCAGTGATTTCTTGAAATAATTTCAAAACCAGGTTTTTCTGTTCAGTTGTGTTTTTTTTAATTAACTAGAGCAGATGAGAAGCACAAGAAAGATTAGAGAGAGAATATAAAGAACTCTATGCAGTGTTAAAATCCATACTAGCCTCATACAGCAAATAAAATGAACAGCTTAGATCAACTTTTCTTCAATCCATTATTTCTGATAGAGCTTTTAAAGGGTTATTACATGCATATTGTGTAATGTATATTCTACAACAGAAGCAAAAATGTGATTAAGCATTAGTTATTACTACCTGTAGTAAGACTGGGTCACTAAGGTTGGTAGAATTTCGATGAACCACTCCTGCCAGCACGCTGGTTAGATTGCAGGTATCCTGAAGAGCTTCTCTAGTGTCATTATCTAAAGCTAGAATTTAAGAATTAGTAACAAAATCCCTTATGCAATAGCAAAAGCAGCTGTTGTATTAGCTACCAATCTAAGCAGAAGCCAAAGTCTTTGATCTATTTCTTATGTCTGTTTCCTAAATAACAGCAAACAAATCACAGCTCCTAGCAATTGCATCTCTACCTTACTTTTGAACTTACTGTTAATGGAATTGCTAATCCTTTCCCTAAGATGCTTAGACATTGAAGGAACAGCCTACCTCCCAAGTACAAAGTTTTAGTTCTGTTTCAGATCTTGGATCCTATACTTAACAGGCTTTACAGCTTAAAATCAATGATCTCAGTTTCTTGCTTCACACTATGGGTGGGCAAATGGACTAAAACCGATACCTGGGTAGGGTTACCTAGTAATAATTAAATACAAAATGCCAATTACACTTATGGAGACCTGAAAAAGTTGTAGCAAGCAAGGATGGCAGGTAAGGCAACAGATCAGTCAGAGGAGGACCACAATTCTTAAAGTTTTCCACACCCAATAAGTTGGGAAGAATAGTTAAGAACCCCAGCAACAAACATAATTTTACAGTAATGATTAAAATAAACAACAAACCTAAAAGGAGGCTTGAAGAGGTGCAAAACTCCAAGAGCCAGAGAGGATAAACAAGGGGTCATCATAAAGGACTCAAGTCTCAAATAACCATCTACTCATGCACAATGAAAACCTAAGCAGTGAAGAGATAATTTTATCCTGTATGTGTAACCTACATACATAGGTAATCCCTGTATAATGAAGTCCCACTTTTGTGAAGTGGAAAAAAATAAAGTGGAAGTGGAAATAAATCCATCCCAAGAAACAAATAAAGAGGCAGTAGAACCTATTTCCTAACTGGGAAACTTGAAGCAAGCAGGCCCAGGCCATTGGAGAACCCAAACTACCACCCAGGAAGCACTCCAATGAGAGAACTTAACTGAGGTGACGACAAGTGTTGATGTAAAGTGGCTTCTTCCTACCTTTGTATTCCCTAGACAAGTTTCTTCATTAAAAATTGTAGCCTTTTTAAGCTCTAAAAATCAAGGACCCAAAAAGAGAATAATTTCTCACCCTTCTCAGTGAGGAAAAATTCTGACAAGCATGATCATTGTCATCTCACAATGGTAACTTTGTATCAGTTTCTTATGGAAATTTAACATCTTATCTGGCCTTGTATGTACAATCAGGTAGCTCAGCCAAGCACTCTACTACAACGAAAAACACCTCATCTTTCATACCTTAGCTTTTTTCCAAGAAGTTCATCACCTATGCCACAGAATCAGCACCTGTCTTGTATTCCCTCTTCCAGACCCAAGACAAAAAGCTCAGATGCAAACCTTACCTAGCTTTGATAGAAGAGTAACCACAGACAAGGTTAGAGAACGGTTTGTATTAGCGTCCTCAAGGAGTTCTACTAGGCAACTGAGACATTCACTTGGTAGAATCTGGTTTGAAGCAAATAATCGTGTAAGTTTCAGTCCAGAGATAACCTGAAGATGCAAGGGGAAAACAACCTCAATTACTCAACTGAAACAAAGCGTTTAACACAGAAGTCACAGCACAGAGTTATATTAAATACATTTTGCCCTATTTGACAAACCAAGAGTATACACTCTAACATTACTAACAGGACATTTGTGTTCATGTCAGCTAAAACAAAAAGCTTTGAAAAATATTCTAGTTTACATTTCTGTGTACATGTTCCCTTTACTTTTGGAAATTTTACATTGTGACCTTTTTTAATGCATTGGGGCTTCTTCTGCTTGTTGACAGCATTCATAGTACAAGTGTATTTTTAATCTCATAGCTGTAGCAGAGCAACACTTCATATTTCTTCAGATATTGAGCAGAATTAAATAGACGGTTATTCTTCCTACATATATTTTAGCATCAATAAAGTTAGGACTTGCTTATTTTGAAAGAACAACCAAATGGATTACTCAATGCAAAGATTTAGTAATCAGCCCTCAACTCAGCCCAATAGCCTGTTTTCTAAAGATGTGGACAGGAACCTGAAGGTGCCACTCTGCAGGAAGGATAGTCAGCCAGTAATAGCAGTGCTGCTTTGGGAGGACTCTGTGTTTGAGCTGAAAAAATGGAATCTGAGTACAGAGAAGTCCATATAAGAAGATGCTGAAAACGATACACCTGCACATCAGCAGAGCTAGGCACAAGTTATACTTGTATAGTGCAGCATAATGTTGGTTTTGCATATCCCCTGTATACTTCTTTACTTCTTTTAATGGATACAGAGAAAGTTAAGCTGAATACTAAATCTTAAATTACTGTGTCAGCAAAAAATCCCATAACCTATATTTGAGAAAAATACCCTGAAGAATAAGCAATTCATTCAATGTGCCAATATCCCATCATAATAAACATGCCTGCTGCAAGGGCCTTTCCCAGAAGGTTAGGGAGATGGCAGGCCTACTGTGCTGCAGCAAACACCTCTACTTGGTTGTTGCATCAAACTGGCAAACTCCAGATACAAGACCAGTTCATCATTCACATTTTATTTTTTTTGTTGTGAAAATACCATCCTTTTGGGTGAGGATTTAGGATACAGAACAAAAAAAAAGTCCCTCATAAGGCAGAATACATGCCTACGTGCATCATATAAACATACTGCAGACATCTGTAAAAGTAGACAAACGCCAGGTAACATTTTAATAAAGGACATGATACAGAAAATGCTGGCAAATAAACTCTCTAAGACTTGTTCTGGAGTTCTAGAAAGCAAGCACCCTTTAATCAGGCCTGGGAAACATGAGGGAGCAATCTCATCAATCACATGCAGTGAGACAAGACCTGTTTACAAAATATATATACATGCATACATATAATTTTTCCCAGAAATCTTATGCATATTCTTACTGTCCAAGGACTAATTTTAATGTTATTATGAACTTCACAAGAGTCAAATATCTTGTTAATTTTGAGCTGGCTGCAGCTCTGTCTGACTTTTTTGAGATAGGGAAAGGCTACAGAGCTGATTATAGAAAAAGATACATCTGCTCAGCACAGATCATACTTAACACAAGACATAACAGTGTCTGAAAAGATGCTATTTGAAAACACATGCTATAAAAAAAAAACATGCTATCAGAGGCACATTCTGTCTAACTTTCAAAAAATACAGTTACTTGGATGAACTTGAATGACATTAGACTAAATAAAAATGTTCCATATTTTGTAATAGTAACTACTTTTTGTATCAGACACAGCAAAGATCTGGGAATATTGCTACGAACGGAAATGTATCGCCTGTCCGACAGGCATCCTTGGCCACTGGCTCCCCTAGGAATTGCCCACTGGGTGGGTTTACCCATCCACAGCCTATGAGACACAGGGCAAGATGCAGGTGCCTGTGGGCTGCAGTGATATAACAAGTAGTTACTGCTAGAAAAAGTGGAATATATTTGATTTGAGCTAAAGCAGAGTTAAGTTTCATCTACATAGTTGTATTTTTTGAAAGTGAGACAGAACGTCCCTGTGAAGGCACGTTTCCTCTCAAGCAGTAATTTTTTTCCCAGACATTGTTCATTCTTTGGAGATGATAATGTCTTGTGCTCAGTATGGTCTGTGCTGAACAGGTGTGTCTTATTCTGCAACTGCCTCTGTTTGCAGTCTTCCCCCATCTCAAAGGCAAGGCCAGGCAGAGCTGGCCCCAAAGCTCCAAATTAGCAAGAGTTTTGACTGTTGTGAACTTCATAACAACATTAAAATTTATCTTTGGCAAGTAACAGAATATGTGATACAAGAAGTGGTCACCATTACAAAACGTGGACTATTTTGGTTTAAGCTAAAGTAGAGTTGAGGTTCATCTAAGTAATTGTATTTTTTGAAAGTGAGACAGTGTTTCCCTCTGAGAGCATGTTCCCTTTCAAGCAGCGTTTCTCTAGACAGTGCTCGTTCTTCGGAGATGAGAACATCTTGCATTCAATGTGGTCGTGCTGAACAGATGTCTCTTCTTCTGTGATCACCTCTGTTTGCATTTGAGATAGAGAAACATGGTCAGGTGAGGCACAGCTGGCTGCAAAGATCCAAATTAGCAAGAGATTTAACTGTTGTGAAGTTAATAATAACATTACCATCAGTCCTTGGAAAGTAACAGGATACACGTAAGATTTCTAGGGGAATTGGTCTTTCTGCCTGTGAGCTGGCAGTGCCTCCTGTCCCAGCTTCTGTCTCTGCACACGATGGATGGAGATCGCTCCCTCGCGCTGCCCGGTCCTGATAGAGGCTGCTCGCTGCCTAAACCCCCCCGAACGAGCCCTAGAGAGTTTACCTGCCGGCATTTCGGCCGCAGCGGGCAGAGCCGAGAGGGGCGTGGGGGGAGGCCCCAGCCCCGCTCTCACCTCCAGGCTGCGCTGCAGCAGCTCCGCGTTGGGCGGCGTCCTGGCGGCGCGGTACTGCGTAGCTGCTAGGAGCAGCGACTTCATACATCCCGAAGCGTCCATAGCGTCTCAGCTCGCCTTCCTCAACACGGCTCAGCCGCCCCGCGTCTCACAGCGCACTCGTATCTCCCGCCGCCGCCATCTTAGCGCCTGCGCCCACTCAGGGGCAGCGACGGCGCGGGACATGACGGGAGGCGCCGCTGCCGCCATCTTGGTTCAGGGCGGAACGGAGGGAGAGCGCCTCGGCGACACCGAAAATGCCGGGAAATGAGCTCCCTAAGACTCGTTTTGGAGCTTTAGGAAGCGAGCGGCCTTTATCAGGGATGGGTAGCGCGAGGGAGCGATCGCCATCCATCGTGTGCAGCGAGACAAGAGCTGGGACAGGAGGCACTGCCCGCTCGCAGGCAGATGGATAAAGTTTCGGAAAAAGTTTATGCATATTCTGTTACTTTCCAAGGACTGATTTTAATGTTGTTACGAACTTCACAACAGTCACATCCCTTGCTGATCTGGAGCTTTGGAGCCAGCTCTGCCTGCCCTTGCCTTTGATATGGGGAAAGGCTGTAAACAAGTGATTACAGAAGACGCATCTGCTCAGCACAGACCATGCTGAACACCAGTCGTTCTCGTCTCCAAAGAATGAACGGTGTCTGGAAAAACACTTTTGGAAAGAAAACATGCTGTCAGAGAGACTTGCTGTCTGACTTTAAGAAAAAAACAAATGCAATTACTTAGATGAAACTTAACTCTGATTTAGCTTAAATAAAAAATATTTCACTTATTGTAATAACAACTACTTCTTGTATCACATATTCTGTTAGTTTCCAGGGACTGATTTTAATGTTATCATTAATTTCACAACAGTCAAATCTCTTGCTAATTAGGAGCTTTGGAGCCAGCTCTGTCTGAACTTGCATTTGAGATGGGGAAAGGCTGCAAACAGAAGTGATTACAGGAGACACATCTGTTTGCACAGACCATACTAAACACAAGGTTATCATCTCCAAAGAAGGATCAGTGTCTGGAAAAACACTACTTGAAAGAAAACATGCTATCAGAAGGACATTCTGTCTCACCTTTGAAGGAAGGAATAAATAAGAGAATGAATTTGCTTAAGCAATAATAAGAATAATAAGAATCAAATCTTGGACAGCTTGCAGTAAGAAAGAATGTGATTGTAACAGGAGTTTAGCTTGTTTACTAG
Source organism: Cuculus canorus (assembly GCF_017976375.1). NCBI lineage: Eukaryota > Metazoa > Chordata > Aves > Cuculiformes > Cuculidae > Cuculus > Cuculus canorus. The sequence goes on along the minus strand of NC_071401.1, from coordinate 115,035,920 downwards.
TTAAAACAAGGACAGTCCCGCAGCAGGAACAAAGGACAGACCTGAGCTCAACAAGAGGGGACAGTGAGGAAGAAGATCAGATAAGGAGCACCAGAGGTTCAGAAGACACAAAGGAACTGTGATGTGCATAGGAGAGTTGGTGATAAGATATGATAGTTAGTTCTATGTATGTTTAACCAGTATTTCCCTGAATACGTAACCAGTGTTTCCCAGAATCTATAGGAATATGTATATTTAACCAGTATAGAAGTCCTATAAACGGCCTCAATGGACACACACATTAGGTGAAATGATTCCCTGTGTGTCTGACATCGTATTAGGTATATTAAGACTGCAAACAGAGGTGATAACATAAGAAGAGACATCTGTTCAGCACAGATCATACTTCACAGGAGACTTTATCATATCCAAAGAATGAACAGTGTCTGGGAAAATACTGCTTGAACGAAAGCGTGCTATCAGAGGGACATGCTGTCTAACTTTAAAAAAAACCCAACAATTACTTAGATGAAACTTAACTCTAGCTTAAATAAAAAATATTCCAATTTTTGTAATAGTAACTATTTGTTGTATTAGTGGGAGGAGGTGCTGCTACTCCTCTGCTCCCTGAAGGAGAAGTGAGGAAATGCTGGATATGCAGCCACTTGAGTGGTTGCCTCCGACTTCAGAGCTCATAGGCAGCCGTGGCTATGCAGAAAGTTAGGGAACGAGGCTTTTCATGTGTTTGGGGCATTCTGAGTCTTCCAGCCCACTGCGTCTGGAAGGCAGCCTTAGGAAAGGAGGTGGTGTATGACTTGATTATATTTGCTTTAAGCTTGCTTTAAATTTGTGCCACCTTGCAGGATGGTAGCAAGATGTAAGCTCTCATTATTGATTAATTTACATGGCACCAGATAGCTTCAGTAAAAGTCTTGAAACAAAGCAAGTTTGAAATGGAACAGTTCTTGTGAGACATGGAGTCAGCAGAAGCTGGTTGGGTTTGTCAACAGCAGTAGTTAGAGGCCGAAATGACCTGGTTTGCAGGCTGTATGTGGAGATCTCAAAGGAAGGCTAAGTTGGAGGATGGCCATCAAAGGCTGCTGAAGACATATGAGACCCTCAAAGACCACCACCTCAAATAACTGTGCATGTACAAGGAGAAATATAATTACTTCTGGGAAACGTAATTAATACATACGTTTATTCTGGGAATTCTAATGGGTAGACATGTTTTCTTGCAATAAAAAAAGAAACTGTCTGAGGGGTTCAGTATGCACAAATGGCTCGGAATAATCTCTCATGCATCCAGCGCTGTCAGTAAAGGAATGCCTGCTTCTTAATAAAGACATTTGATAGTAAGGAATTTTAATTTTATTCCAAACCTGTGCTGCAGGTTTCTGCCTGCACCCAGAGCCCTGCTTTGCTTGGCTGCTGCCTTTCTTTTCCACATTAGTCTTCCTTTCCGATCCATTAATTTAATGTGGAGCTGAGTCTGGCCACCAGCCAGGCACTCCTATAGCCACGGGCTCCCTGGCCACTGCTATGGAAAGGGGAGGAAGGACCAAGAATGGAGAAAAAAAAGCCTCCTGGATCAGGATGTCTACACGTGAAGCCCATGCTGCTGGTGCAGTGCGAGCCCTGGTGGGGTTAAGGCGATGCTGAACGAGAACAGAAAGTAACACAGGCGCCACTTAACTGGGCTGTCTGCAGGGCAGGATCGTACTGGGCGCCTTTGGGAACAGTGTGTTGGTCTCTCCGCTACCAGACCCTTTACCAGCCAGGGAGGGGACAGGCAGGCAGACAGACAGAGACAAGGACAGAGACGCAGACACTCACAGACACCCAGAGACATATGCACAGAGACACGCACACTGATACGCATACCAACACCCCCCCCCCCGCCTTGCACCCACTGCTGCTTCCCTGACACCCCACTCTCTCCTTCCTCCATGCTTCCCTGCCCGCTCCCTCTCTCCTCACAACCTTTCTGCTGCTGCAGGGATCTGCTGTCTGGGCCTCTGGCTGTCACTAACGTTTCACAGCAGAGAGGCTGGGATGCACAGGATAGTAGGACAGAAGTAATGCTCTCTTCATATGCATGAGGGAGCCCCTTCCCATTGGGGCATCCTGAACGCAGTTAGGCATTCACTTTGTAGACTTTTCAAGCGTTCTGGTACCCTCACTGTCAATCCACACACAGAAATGCACACGCACATACTGCTCTTCATGATGCTGGAATGTAGTTGCTGCTCTGGGAGGCTTTTGATCATGCTTTTTGGAAACTCAGGCGAAGATTTTCTTCCAATGCATGAGGCCTGCAGAGAAGTGTGGGAATGTGTCTATTGACCTTTTATCCTTCTGTTAATAGCATATAGTCCTGTAAAGCACAGCTGGATATTGGAATGAGTTTCTCTTCATTCTAGGTCCTGGCTGCCTCTCTGAAATCCTCAGTTCAGTGCATGCCTCTCTGCTTCACCTGGCTCCCTCAGAGGGAAGGCCTTAGAAGTCATAGGAACGTGGGCATGGGTGCACCCTCAAATCTAGATGCAGCATCGGGGGCTGCAGCCATAGCAGTGTTGTAAATCTGAATCCAAAGCATGCTGCTTGCAGGTCAGCATGTTAGCCAGAGTGACTGCCAGCTCTTGGCCTCTCATCTACCAGATTTCCACCACTGTAAGGATGCACAGCAATCCTGGTAGCCCTCCTACCACCAGGTAGTCCTCCTGCTGCAGGTGGCACAAGCTTTTCATTTCAGCAGTAGGCATCTTGGATGGTTTGCTGACTAAAGAAATGAAATACAGGTACATGCAGACAGATTACACTCCCTCCATATGCATGAATATTTATGCATGTATCTATCATGAAAATTAATTCTTTTATTGCTGAACAAAAATATATATTAGCTGTACTTGATCTACTGGGGGAAAATACAGCTGCTCTGACAGTCTGTGAAAGGAGGAGACTCATTCCAGAGGTACATATCCGCAGAAAAGAATGCCAAGCTGGCAGTTCTCTCCCGCTGATCCATTTAGCTGTGATACAGCCTGAAGTGGCAGCTTCCCAGATGGTTAAGGTGCAGATCATGGTAAGACATCAACGTAATCGCTGTCATCAATTTCTGTAAAGAAATCAATGAAAACAATAATAATATTGTCATTAAAAATGGTTCCTCTGAAATCCCATGGTAAGCAAGATGGCCTGCGCCCATATTGCTGGGCAGGTATCAATAACTCAGTTTGGTTTCTGGGTATTTTCTCTGCTATTACAGGGACAGCATTTAGGCCCTGTGTCCTAAGGATTGAGACCCCCAGGGGCCTGTATGAAGGCAAAGCCTGCACTGTCTTTTATGGGCCAGCAAACTCGGTTATTAAACAGTTGCATCCGTATGAGACCCCTTCTTCGTGAGGAACGGTCCAATATCAGAAATCATCTATACTTAGTAAATCAGATCTAAAGCTGAGATAGCCGTGACTATAGCGTAACATACCCTTTCTTCTCTAAATAAATGTGCAATGGAAATTCTCTCCTCCCAGCTAAAGAAGGAGAGCCTGAACAAAACCTTTCTCTCTTAGACGTTGTGAGATTTACTGTGTTTTTTGAGAAGATAGGAGAAAGACAGAAACTGAATGCTTAGAACTCCATCTCCACTGTGGAAATCTACTGTCTATTAAAGCAGCAGCCCTCAGATAAACTGCTCCTGGGCTACAAAAAGATGTTCAGAACTGTCCAGCAACCAGTATTGTGACCCCAGTCCCGAGAGGCATTCCTCTGGTTGCATTGGAGCACTTAGTCCTGCATGTGCCACAAAGTCAGCTGCTGGTGCAATACAAGGGACCAGACCATAAAAATACAGTGGTTGCTGTAGGAAGCCCTGTGGTCTTTTAAGTGATGTCTGCATTTCAGAGAACTATGCATCCTGACATTACCCTAAACTCCCTTTGTGGGCACGGAACAATGCAGTCTGAGGCGTAAGTTTGTACTGCTGTGTAAGTGAAATTTAAGTTAAAATTGAATGGCAACAATTCCAAACTGATTTCATTATTTCTAAAAGCCTTCATTTTTATGACAACCACCAACATTTTGACAGTGAAATGAAAGGGTTTATTTTCCTCATGGTGAGTCCAGATCAGGACGTTGTGCATCTTCTAGACAAGATTATGTTGCAGAACCAGATAATAAAATATGCACTACACCTGATTTTTCCTAAAATTATATACCTGATACTGTAGCATTTTCCATCTCCCTGGGGCAGTAATGAAAAGATACCACAAAAAAAAAAAAAAGCATTCTTAGAGCAAACATGACCTATCTGCATTAGTGATACAAGTGATAATGTAATACTGGAAATGTCATTTCCAGACACTGGAAATGTCTCTCTGTTAATGTTTCGTCTCAGAAAGGTTGTTGCTGAATTGGCCCTTAAAAATGCAATTTAGCACATGAACTGATGGGGAGAATTCACCCCTTCCTGTCCTGTCTGCTTGAAACAGGGAGTGCCAGAGCTGTTGCACTGTTGTTGCGTTCAAAAAACCCAGCGTCTCTTTTACGGACGGGAGGTATAACTGCAATACGAGGGCTGGCCCGAATGACCTCATATAAATCATACAGAAGACTGGATACTCCAAGATTTCTTTCATTTACGGTAACTGTACTTAATGAAAGGCTTTTCCTTGCTTGTTACCCTTAGTCTTCTATTCAGAGGACCAGGAAGAGTTTCAAGGTTATTTTAGAACCTATGAGCTGATGGATACTGCAGCTAATCATTGTACAACTGTAATATGAAAAATGGCTTTTAAAAGTGTGTGAGGGATGCTGGCAAGTTGCCAATATTGTCTCTTATTCATCTTCCCTGAACTAAGGACATAGGTACAGTACTATAGTCTACCGATTTGTGAAAATTTCCATCTTTATTGTATCAATTTGCATAATATTTATGTCAGGTAGGAATGATGTATCCTTATATTATACCTAGGACCGCTGAACAGAAATTAGCAGAAAGTCAGCCAGAGACTAACTCTGTTTGCAAAGCTGTGACCCTGAGCACAAGGCTGTATACGTCTTATTTTCAATGGACTAGCTAAAAAAATTAGTCATATTTAGGTATAAAAATAGCTTTCAGCCTGGACAGTGGAGGTAAAGGATAGCCTCAACTCCCATTGAAGTATAGCAGCCTTGCAGCTTGGCAGAACTACTTTGGGTTAAAGTGGTCCTCAGCCTTCCCTAACCTAGAAGCATCAAAACCTGTGAAGGAGTGAGCTGTGGGAAATATTAGGCTTTGCCTTCTGAACCTCTTTTGGTGTTAACTTGTTAATTTGTAATGGATGAGGTTTTATAACCTGTGAGCTGCAAATAACCATTTACCAGTGAACCTAAGAGAGAAGGCAGGATGTTGAATTCTGGTCCATACAAGCTGGTCTCAGAGAACATGTAGCAGCTCTATGCCACAAGCTTATCAGTGCCACTGTGTTAAAAACCGCACAAAGATAGGGCTGAATTTCTCACCATCATAAATACCATCCTTTCCTGACTTGAACCTTTGGCTGCTTTGCGAGGCCTTTGGTTTCTTTACTGGATAGCGAAGGTTTGTTATTAGTCCTTGATTTGGCTTTTCATAGTTGTATATCAGGTCCTTTAATGTTCTGAAGATCTTCTGTGGAACACCTTCAGAAGTCTGCAAGGAAAGGAAAGCAATGTTTTTGAGCAATTGCCTTTCGCATAGAGTTGCCTAAGTGAACAGAAGGATACCTAGTTTCTTGTTTACGAAGGAGCTGTTTTGTAAACAGATTTGGTCACAGAATATTGTAACACTGCGGACATCTTTTTGGTGGCATGGTTAAGGCACTAAGTGTAACCTCCCTCACCACCTTTTTTTTTTTTGAAAAAAGGACACAAGTTTAGGGACAATATATTTAGTTCTGACCTCAAATGTTGGATTTAAATTACTGTCTGACAAGGTGAAGCCAATCATTTTATGAAGTATCAGTATTGTCAAGCAAAGGACACCTGCAGCAAAGGTGTCTGAGGCTCAATGTGAAAGCCCCCAGTGCCAGCTTTTCCTTTTAGGCAGGGTTTTCTGATTTATCTTGAGATTTGTAACTTTCATTGGAGACTCCTGAGGCCAAATACAGACGATGGCACTCCTAAGCGGTGGAACAGCATTCTCACAAACTGCTTTTTAATGTGTGAGCTGGATTGAACTGCTTCTGCAGCACAGCGCTACAGTGACCTGTACTGAGACCTTGCAATGCTGGTGACTTCTGGACAGACAGACTGTAAGCACATTAATCATCTCTAATCACAGCGAGGGTCCCACTCCTACTACTAGACATTAAAAATTAATGGGGCTTTGGTTTTGCTTCATTCACTGTCTAGCAAAAAACCCATTTATTTTCTCTGCTTTTCTACATCATTTATCTTCCCTCAGCCCTGCATGGACTGGATGCCACCTGCTTTGTGTGCTGGGCCTGGCTGGGATAGAGATAACTTTCTTTGTAGCAGTAGCCCCTATAGTGCTTTATTTTGAATTTGTGACCAAAACTGTGTTGATAACACACCTGTGTTTTGACTGTTGCTGAACAGTGCTTGCACAACCTTGAGGTTGTCTCTTTTTCCTACTCTACTCATATGCAATAGTAAGTGTAACATTAAAAGTCAAGAACTGAGTAGAGAAGAAACCAGAGTTGGAAATATTTTCTAAGATAATGTGTAATCATTTTTTTTTTAGTTAGGGCTGTGGTCTTCAGTGTGATCTTCACAGATGAAATGAGGTACTTACCTGTATTCTAAAATATCCTTGGTGTTCCCTGAAGATACGGTAAGTGTAGACAAGTTCTTCAAAGCTGTGAAAAACATTGCTGTATACATTATGCCTTCCATCAACTGTCAGGCTATAGATCTTGATAAAGCACGCACATCAGCTAACTGCCTGAGCTTTCTTCTGTCTTCTTCACTGCATTGCTTGTGTTGAGTTTTGTACTACTACAGCTCCAATAAAATAGGTCTGGTATGTCAAAGCAATGAGAATGCTTCAAGTTTATATATCCGGGAAGGGCTGGCACTAGAATCCACATTTTGCATGTGTCAACATGGGAATAAACTGCGGACTAAGGGCTGGTATATGTGTCATTGAGAACTGCAGTGTCTCCATCAGCAGTGAGGAGAAGGGGACCTGTGGCCTGGTCAACTCTCAGACTTTACACTGGGTTGGACTAATGATCAGACAATCTTTTCACAACAAAAAGATAGTGCTAACATGTATGTCTCATTAAAAAATGGAGCTATAAGGAAGACATAAATAGCTACAAATACAGAAGTGAGTTCCCCATCTTTCCCTCAAGTCATACTTGAGGGGAAAATGGGCTGGCTTCCAACTGATTGCCACATCCACAAGAGAAGCAGTCACCTTGCGAAGGACTGATCTGTAGTTGAGAACAAAGATGAGAGATTCACATGGGATATGAGACAAGACTGCAATGCTACATGGAAACAAGCACATTGGCATGGAGTTATGCTCTGACTGTCTTTGCAAATGTCTTCTAACATATTGGTAGAAGTTGGGATGAATGTAAGAGACAAAGAAAACCGCGTTAATCTAAGTATTGACAAGGAATGATTCTGTAGAAAACTTGCAGTTCACCTTTCACATGAGATCTACTGGCATTCCTCCGAAGAAGAGGAAAGGTAAGGAGGTTGCCATGGCATACACAGGAGTGTGAAGGCACAGAATGTTTTTTATGTAGTCTGCTTTCCTGGTGGGAATATTCAGCCTAGAATATGCTTGATTTCACTGGAGTAAAGATAGAGATGTATACGATAATGGGGATACACTCAAGAGCATGTGTGGTATTATGGACTTAACAATGGGCTGAGCCTCTGACCCCCACTGATGAAAACAGACACTGTGATGGAAGAAAAAGAAACCATATTTTTAATAGTGAGCCTGGAAGTGCTTGCAGACTACAGGTAGTGTTAAAAGCATGAGAGGTTATGCAGTAAAACTGAATGAGATAGAGATAGAAAAGCAAAACAGAAGGGAGCCTAGAGCTTGTGAAATGAAAGAATGCTTCATATCTTGAAAGTATTCTAATGAGGGGTTTCCAACCACAAATAATGGGGGACAGAGGTGGGGAGAAGTGTTTGAAAACAAAAGTCTTTTAACTGGAACGCTTGTTCATCAGAAGGATTTAAGCTGTAGCTACATGAATTGAGTTGTCATAAGAGGGAGAACCTGAGGCTGAAAACTTAGCTTAGGGAACTTACTTTGGATGGAAGGGGCAGTATGCTGTGGAGACAGATGTATCAGCAGAGCTGTGCACCATGCCTGATCAGAGGAGAGATGGTTTTGAACTGGTACCATCATTCTGACTCTCAGATCCTCTACAAGAGTGCTCTCCCGCCGTGCCCCAATCAGCAGAGAATGAAAAAAAGTTGTTTTCTCTAGCAAATGGATCAGTATCTTTGCCCATGGATCAGCTAAATTGAGAAGGGTGCGCCAGTTTGTGCATCAAACTTGTTAGGTGCTGAGGAATGCTTTAAGATGCATTTCTAATCCAAAAGTTGTCTTAAAACAGCACTGAGAATTTCTCATTTTAGGACAGATTTCCTTTACCTAGCCAACCACTGACAGGCAGTCTGGCTTCAGAGGCAATTCTGAACCAATACACTATCCCATTTGCTGTCTGAAGACAACCCTTGCTTTCACTTTTCCAACACAGGATCTGTTATGCCATTGCTGCCACCTCAGTAGTTTTGCTGCTACATTTGTAAATGCATGAGTTAAACTCAAATACACTAGATACCAAAATTTTTAGTGCTAAAAACCTGGAGGCTATCTGAAAGTCACGGTTTTTCATATGCCTGCCCAGTTCACTGTTGACAGACAAAAGCATGTCTACAAACTATCACAAGATAGATCTCTTTGCTCTTTAACAAAAAAAAAAACCCCAAAAAACAAAGAGAAAGCAAGTGTGTTGGTGCGGCACCAAGCTTAACCTTTATGTCAGTTTGCATCTGCCCGCAATGTACTCTGTAGACCTGCCCTCTCTTGCATCGGTAGTTCAAACTCAGTGCACATGCTTAAGCAGCCCTTCACTTGCTCATCTACCTCTACTGCTCAACAGCCATCTTCCCATGTCAGGAATTAGTATTGTTATTCTTCCTCTGTGCCAGGATTCCCCTTTATCCCTTGTGACGGGGTATGCATGCCCTTTCCTTCCCATGTGCCCTGCCCTTCCCGCACCCACTACATTGTCTTCTTTCACACCATACTGAAGGCAGGTTCCCACAGCTCCTTCTCTGAGGGCTCTGTTTGTCCCCCACTCACCATTTCTCTTCTTCTTACTCTATCATTTCATGGACCTCCTTTTTTCTACCCACCAGTCCTTTAGTACTCCATTTTCCTCTCCCTATTCCTCCCTTCTCCTTTGAATTGTTTCAAAAGAAATGCAGTTTGGATTATTGATAAAAATATTTTCTGATATTTTTTAATTAATTAGGTATACCATTAAAAATTTTTCATGTCACACTCAAAAACGTATATTCATGGATAGTGTAAAACCACATGGGGACAAACAAAGAAAAGAGTCAGAGTTACTAATGCATAAACTTTGAACACACAGATCATTTATATCTGAAAAGTAAGTGTAAAACAGGCTTCTTTAAAGGGAAAGAAAAGTGCTATTCCCTACAGGAAAATAAAATAATAAAAGTTTAATTGTAGTAATTAAGGAAGGACTAGAAGTAGCAATTTTCTATGCTTGTTTTGTTCATGGACCTGTCATATGAATTTGAACAGGACATTATAGCTTTCTGTCTCAGGTTATGTTCTTAAATCATATAGAAAGCCTATGAAGAGTGAACTGTTTTGTAATCTACCATGAGACTTTTCCGTGTCTCAACAGTGCTAACCTGCTATTTACCCTTCTTTACAGAGGCAATAGCTTTGAGGAAGGTACTTGCCGTGTTTTTTTGCAGGCTAAGCTATTTTTTCTAGGCTCCCCTTATTGTCTGCAGAGAGAGACCAGCATCAGCAGATTACAGTTAATCTATTCTCTGTTGTATAAAATGTCTTTTGCAAATGCACTGTCTCATCACTCACTGTGACGGAAGCCTAAGGCAACCATCATTACTTGAATACATATACACATCCCCTTGGAGTCTGTTAATATTAGGGAAGAACTATTAATATTAGAGAAGATGAACGATTTTCTTTAGATCTATTTGAAAACTCATAAAAAATTTAGTATTACTGTACTTACAAAACACAGAGACACAAGGCTCCTTCCACGCTTTCACTCTCTCGTATTAAATAGCTACCATTCATTCTGTTCTTGCTCAGCATTTCTTCACAGGTTCTTTTTGTTATCTTTCCATGAGAAAACGGAAGCTCCATGGATAAAAGAAAACAAGGTCTCTTGCCTTTCAAACCAATTCCAGAAAATCTCAGAAGCCTGGCATTAAAATCAGACTTATTCCAAATGCAGTTGTCGCAGAGAACTGAAGCTGGAGGTGCCAAGTATGCACCATTTCATCTGTGCTGTTATCGTGGTGGTGAGGTCGGCTACCAGCTCATGAGTACAGTGAAGACGGGAAATGGGAAGTGGTTTGTCTACACTGGTCACAGTCCACCTCTAAAAGGAAGAGTATTTTGTCACATTGTGTCAGCAGACATTTGAGTTGTGTATCACACTTCTAAGCTGAGCAATAGCTAAGTTGATACCCAAGTACAGTTACATTTTCAAGTTAACTTTTATGTTTAAAGTTGCTCAAGGCTCTGCAAATAGGTTTCTTGCTCATAAAATCCTGCTTAGTTGGATTCCTTTCCTTGCCAGACTTGCCTTCTAACACAGTTTTTTGGGTTTGGGGTTTTTTTTCTATAGTGGTTTCTTTTTTTTTTTCTTATTTTTTTTTCTCTCTTTCTTTTTTTTTTCTTTTATTGTTTTTTTTCTTCTTCTTTTTCTTTTCACTGAAAGTTGGTCAGCAATATTTGACAGTAAGATTTTTCCAAACAGAGCTTTCTTCCCCACTCTCCCCCACGAATTTTTAAAATATAGCTGTTTTATCAAGAAGACCTGCTGGTCTCTGCTATGATTTAGGAAATATGGCAGGAAGGAAAAGGGGATCAGGCAGTGCCTTTCCCAACCCCTGGGAAGCTATGATCAATTAAACAAGGACAGGATACTGCCATATGTAGAACCTTGTGATAGGCCATGGTTTCCCTGTTGCCAAGCCATGCCAGTGAGTCCCTCACACTACAATGATGCCCTGCAATTTCCATTCAAGACAGTAACATCCAACACCACTTCTGCTACTTACCCCATTGTTACCACTGACACTGAACCTGTGTGATGCAATTCCAGGATCCACCTTGCTGATGACACACACAGAAGACAATGGAATGCCAAAAGATGACATTTGGATATTTCCTCTTTCAGAAACTCTCTCTCATTTCACAAAACTGTAAGAAACTTGTGATGGCAAGAACTCAGCAGCTGGGACATGCCAGGGTTACAGCATGCTGCTGGCAATATCTTGGTTCTCCTCCATTTGTGCAAATGAACTATGATAAAGAATCAGGTGTGATGGTGGGGATGGTCAATAATATGACCATGTTATCTTTCTGTGTGTCATCTACCTCACTAAAGCCAATGACTACATGTTCTCTACAATTTTCCCTAAAGACCTTCTTGGCTATGTGCAGAGACATATGTGCAGACTAATTTCAGGAGAACTTGCAGATCTGAATCTAGAAGTTGCTTAAAGGGAAGTGGCAGCCACATGTTACCCGCTGACAGCTTAGTAGAGTGCTTCTCTGATGACAAAATAAACATGAGAATAGGAAATTGCTTGAGGACAAGTCAGGGCTGGGGGCTCCTGTCAGCACCAGTCACCATCCACAGCATCCATCACCTTCCTTCTCAGGCAACACCAGGAGCAGTATGTTTGTTCTTGGGCAGTCTTTACCTTTTTCTCCAGGTGCAGTGTTTGTGCTGGTCCCTAAGCCTGCTCACTTCTGTTTCAGAAGCTTTGAACTGACTCTGGAAAAGATAGGCCCAGGCAAAAACATTTAGGCAAGGGGAAGCAGAGAGCGGGATTTGGGCATAGAGAACACACCAGCGGTGTGAAGACAAAGCATAGAGAAGGGATTCTATGTGGAGCAGCAGCAGCAGCAACTGGGGGAACTAGAGGAAAAGGGACAAGGAACAAGACCACGGAGTGACAGGGAGAATACTGAAAAAACATTGAAACGGAAGAAGCAATGGATATCAAAGTGAAAAAAATGTTAAGTAGATTTGGTATATAAGGAGAGTTTAAATCAAGGAACTTAAATGATAGTGAATTTATCAGAAAGATCTTGCAACAATTTAATAAGGTCAATAGGATCAGAGATTTTGGAATAGGAATCAGGAGCTACAGTTGAGGGAAGGGCTAGTATTGTTGTGGTATAACAGCTAAGGATCATCAGAAAATGAGTGAAAAAAATTTCATTTGTTTAGTATTTGTAGGACTGAGAAAAAGAAGGGGACAAGTGGACAGGACCTTGAAAATACTAAAAAGATTTAAAAAAAAAAAACCAGGTTAAAGGGAGAAAGGAGTTAGCCCATTGTAAAATAATTCAGCACTCCTAATAGAAAAAACTTTTGAAGAAAATGAAACAAGGACAGCAAAAGGGTTAGATCTTGGAGAAAGCCTTAGCATGAGTGAAAGGGGCTAGAATAGATTAGTTGATTTGGTAATAAATAACTGAATGCAGTGAATTAGCCACGATCATTGATAAGTGTAACCTCCTTCCTTATTTAAGGCTGGAGCAGTTACTGAGCTCAGAAAGTGTCAGAACAATGGTGCTTACACTGGTGAAAATGACAAATTTTGAGGTTGGTACTCAACTCTGGGTATTACCATTGATGATACTCTGCCCAGTCTTTTGTTTTGAAGTGTGAAAACCACTGAACTGAACCACTGCTAAAATTCTCTGAGTGTGGATTCGGGTATCTAAAGGAGTGCCAAGTGCCATAATAGACATCCTAGGACATCTCAGATGATAACCACACAGGGCTGGCAAGTGTGACACTGGACTGGTGTGACCTTTTGGACTACCAGGTGGAGGTTGGCAAGAATAACTAGAGCATCTCAGGCAGCACTAGGTGGTGATGAATTTTTCCTGCTGTGCCTAAGGAAGCCAACACTTTTCCTTCTTTCTTAGATAATTAGTTTCTGCTACGGACAAAGAAAAATAAAGGTGAAATCACCAACTTTTTTTCAAGAGAAAGTGTGATGGGGTCAATGGCTTTCTCCTCTTAGGAAAATTTGCTTTTCTTACTGTAATTGCATACCTATCCCGCAATTCCCTACTGCAAAAACAGGTATTGGCTCCATTCCTCGCTAGAAACATTTCCATTGTGTTTTCTATGAGAAAAAGAAACTCAAGCTGCTTCTGCTTCTGTCCCATGAACCACAGCACTGAGTCAGAACCTAGGACCACAAATTTACTTAATGTCATGCAACTGCATAGCTAGCTTTTTTAAACTTCAGCAACAGTTCAAATTTTCCAACCATCACGGTATGTTCCTATTGGCAAGGGAAGAAATTTCTTGTGTCACTGTTTAGGTCGTCTACTTTGTTCACAACTGTGGTCCCACATACAATGTATTTCTGTTGGCTGGAAGCAGCGGTAATGACGTCTTTGATGTGGCAAGATTAGACCTTTGTTCTGGTACATTTAAGATCACTGTTTTAAAAATCTCCCTCCTTGGGTAGCAGCATGGGATGAAGAGGGACAGGTTGTGGATTTTTAGTTCTTTTTAAGATTTCTGATTCTTTGTTCAAACAAACAAGTGATACTCAGAGGGAAAAGTTCTAACTGTAGAACAGAAACTTCATACAGAAAACTTTCCTGTGGTCCACTGCACTGTGCATGATGCAAGCACAGCTCTAGCAGAGTTGAGAATTTAAAGGATGTGTCAATGCAATACAATTTCCACAGCTCCCTGACTGTGTTTGATAGAAGAGGACACCCAGGAATTAATATGATCCTTTTACCTTGCCTTGCCTTGCCTTACCTCTCTGTATTCAAGTGGAGCTGAGAACAGGAGCTCGTTTTAAAAGCAGAAATTGTAGGAATATACCAGAGAAAGAGGCCTGGGAGAGAGAAAGAAGAAAGAGTCTATAAATATGGTCTGGTCTGTCACTAAATCACAAAAGTGTTTCAATGACACAGGAACTCCGCATTGTTTCTTGTATGCATACGTGTACATATATACTTCCCTCTCCCCAGCTGGCCACACCAGTCCCTCCTCCCAGTATGACCCTTCCCTCCCACAGAGCGTGGAGAAGATGCCCTTGGGGGCTCTGTTCCTGAGGACAGGGAGCAAGGATGCAGCTCCAGGCTGTGCGCTCAAGGCTGGAACAGGGCGCTTGGGGCATTCCTGCGTAGCAGCTCTCTCTTGGCTGGGGGTGGTGGGGTCTGGAAGGGATGCTTGGGGCTCTCTGCAGACACGGGGCTTCACCTCAGCTCTGTTTTTCTCCATCGCTGCCCTTGAGCCCCTCAGAGAACATAGCATGGAGACAATCCACACCTTGGCAGCTCAAACCATTTTCATCCTAAGCCCTTAAAGTGTGAAACCAAGGAGATGAGGCATTCTGCGATCACTGTTCTGGTGGTGGCACTGAGCCAGGCAGAGGGGCAGCGTTCATTGGGAACATGGCTCTGTTTCAAGAAAGCTAGAGGAAGAATCATAGAATCATGGAATGGCTGGGGTTGGAAGGGTTCTTAAAGGCCATCCAGTTCCAATCCTATGCCATGGACAGGGACATCTCCCACTGGACCAGGTTGCTTCCAGCCCCATCCAACACTGTGTAGAACACCTCAAGTTATGGGGCAGCCATGATTTCTCTGGACAACCTGGGCCAGGGCCTCACCACCCCCCAGGAATACATCTCTTCCTATTTTCTCATCTTAGTCTCCCCTCTTTCTGCTTAAACCTGTTCCCCCTCTCCTATCCTTGCATTCCCTCATAAAGAACCCCTCCCCAGCTTTCCTGGAGCCCATTTCCTTACATGAAGGCTGCTCAGAGGTCTCCCCAGAGCCTTGTCTTCTCCAGGCTGGACATGTCCAACTCTCAGCCTTTCCTTGCATGGGAGGTCCTCCAGCCCTCAGGTCATCCTTGTGGCCTTCCCTAACTCACAATAGCAGCTCCATGCCCTTCCTGTGCTGAGGCCTCCAGAACTGGACACAGGGCTCCCAGTAAGGGGAAGAGATCATGGAATCCTAGAATAGTTAGAGTTGGAAGGGACCTTAAAGATCATCCACTTCCAACCCCCTGCCATGGGCAGGGACATCCCACTAAATCAGGCTGCCCAAAGCCCCATCCAACCTGGCCGTGAACACCTCCAGGGATGGGGCAGCCACAACTTCCCTTGGCAACCTGTTCCAGTGTCTCACCACTCTCCTAGTGAAGAAATTCTTCCCAATGTCTAGTCTAAATATGCCCTTCTCCACTTTGTACCCATTCCCCCCTCATCCTGTCACCACAAGCCTTTGTGAATAGTCCCTCCCCAGCTTTTCTGTAGTCCCTTCAAGTACTGGAAGGTTGCTGTAAGATCTCCTCGGAGCCTTCTCTTCTCCAGGCTGAACAACCCCAACTCTCTCAGCCTGTCCTCATAGGGGAGGTGCTCCAGCCCTCTGATCATTTTTGTAGCCCTCCTCTGGACCCGTTCCAACAGCTCTGTATGCTTCTTACATTGAGGATTCCAGAACTGGACACAGTATTCCAGATGAGGTCTGACAAAAGAGGAATAGAGGGGCAGAATCACCTCCCTCGGTCTGCTGGCCATGCTTCTGTTGATCCAGCCCAGGATACGTTTGGCCTTCTGGGCTGCGAGCACCCATCGCCGGCTGATGTCGAGCTTCTCATCAACCAGCACTCCAAAGTCCTTCTCTGCAGGGCTGCTCTCAATCAAATCACATCATCCCCCATCATGTACTGAAAACAGGGATTGCCTCAACCTGGGTGCAGGACCTTACACTTGGCCTTGTTGAACCTCATGAGGTTCTCAGAAGCCCACTTATGCAGTCTCTCCAGGTCCCTCTGGATGACATCCCATCCTTCTGGTGTGGCAATTACACCACTCAACTTGGTGTCATCTGCAAACTTGCTGAGGGTGCACTCGATCTTGCTGTCAATATCATTGATAATGATATTGAACAGCACTGATCCCAGTACAGACCCCTGAGGGACACCACTCATCATCGATCTCCATCTGCACATTGAGCCACTGACCACTACTCTTTGAATACGATTGTCCAACCAGTTTTTTATCCACCGTACTATCCACCTATTGAATCCATATCTCTCCAGTTTAGAGAGAAGGATGTTGCGGGGGACTGTGTCAAAGGCTTTATAGAAGTCCAGATAGATCACATCTGTTGGTTTACCTGTGTCCGCTGCTGCGGTTACTCCATCATAGAAAGCCACCAAGTTGGTCAGACAGGATTTGCCCCTAGTGAAGCCATGCTGGCTGCCATTAATCACCTCCCTGTCCTCCATGTGCTGATGGAGGAGATGAGATGGAAATGAGGACATTCCTTTATGGAAAGGGCTTTTGGGCACTGGAAGTGGCTGCCCAGGGGAGTGGTTGAGTTCTCACCCCTGGAGGGCTCTAAAAGCCATTGAGATGTGGCACTCAGGGACAGGGTTTAGCAGTGAGCTTGGTAGTGTGAGGTTTACAGTTGGACTCAGTGATCTCCAAGGTCCTTTCCAGCCTCAACAGTTCTGTAATTTGGGGCAGGATTTGGGCTCCCCTGCTTGTGGGGTGCAGGCAGAGGGGCTGGATGGTCCCCCTCCCCACATTGAGGGTTAAGCATTCAGTTAATAATTGGTGAGGATGTTGGAGATCAGATTTATATTGAAAGCTGTGGGCAAAAGTGGGCAAAAGCAAAGCCTGTGTGCTTGACAACTGGTGTGAATAAAGCAGGAAGTTGTAAAGGTCATTTATTGTTTGACCAGATAGCAAAAAACACAAGATAAAAAAAAAAAGAAAGAAAGATGAGTTCTGGCTAAGCCTCCTGAAGAACTAAGTTCTCAATAACCTATGTTGCTAGGTAATCAGGATACTGCGGCTTACTGAACAAACTGGCCAATAAAGGTTTTTGCAAGAAGTACCATTGTAGTAACAAAACTCACAGCTGTAACATCACATCTACACCAGTTTGTACTTTAGCAATGTATTGTGCCTGGGTACAAAGTTTTTTTGTGATATTAGTTGATGGCAAGATTTACTTTAGACCAAAAGAAAAGTCATTATAATGTTATAAATTCAAGAAGAAAATTTGACTACTGTGACTATAACTTATAGATAGTTGTAGAGACGTCTGTGCGGTGCCAGAAAATTTCCCCAAGACTCCAGAACTTTGCCATTAGTTTTCTAATCAAATGTAAACCTAGGAAGAAAAAGTCTGATTTATAACCCTCTTAACATATTGCGTGTTTTTAAAAATGCAAGTAAATTGAAAATGATCCTTCAAAATGCAAACTTCTCTGTGCTAAAATTAGAATTAAAAAGTCATAGAACCAAACAATTAAAAAAGACTGTGTATCTATGAAATATGTCACTATGTGTAAATAGTGTAGTTTGGTCTTGAAATTATCTAGAATTTTGCTTAAAAATTTACTTGCGAGATAGAGTAATGAAATGACATTTTCCTTCTCATTGGCAACCCTTTTGTCAGGGTTCTCAGTGACCCATATTCAATTACTCCCCAAGCTTATAAATTTTCCAATTTTTTTAGTTAATATACTTCGTGCAAAAAAAAAAAAAATCCAAAAATCTGAGATTAAAAAAAAGTTTCCAGTGACATAAGACTTTTCAGTGTCTTTAAACTGAAGAAACTGATGGCATGGAGTGGTCTCTCACCTTGGTGCCTCCTGAAGGACTTTGGCCAGCCAGGGAGGGAACAGATGCTTAAGGGATGTGGAATCCCACTGGCACTGAAGTTCTTCAGCTGCTGTGCAAGTGCAGAGAAAAAAACCTGCCTGACTGGAAACATTCCAGCTGCTAGATGCCACCAAATTCCCCTGTAGACTTCAGTGAAGCGCTAGTTCCACCAAGAAAATTATTTACTTCAAATTCATTCAGTACATCTGAAATGGCCCAGATTTTTGTAAGAAGCACACCTTGATTTTATTGTAACACATCTACACTACTACAATAACAGTCTTCAAGACCCAGAAAGCACATTCTTCAGTTTTGTTTTGACAGAAGTGGCTCCCTCCCCTAGTCTGACAGCCCTGATTCATGTTAATATTATACATATATAGCTGTATAAATACACTGAATATATATATGACTGTATATATCTTGAAAATTCAGCTCATAAGACATCATTTGTCTCAAATCTCAGATGAAACAATTCATGAAACGCAGTAAGAAGTCAGTTCACATCACAATGTCCCCGAAGTACTGCCTTCCTGTCAAGAAATGAACAAAACGCTGAGGGAGATAACAAAACCCACTTACACTCTATCGCACCTCTATACTTTTGCTGCATACTCTATCCAATATAACTTCAATATAAAACTCTCGTTTTAGATTTTGCCTTAATATTTGATGACAATTCTCTGACTAGGGTGTTCATCTGTCCTTACCATCTAAAGGAATATTAACAGTGACATCTTTTTTACCTTTTCCCTTCTATTTACTCTTACTAATAATTTTTTAATCCTAGCAAATATTTTCCAAGTCATTAAGTTGTCACTGCCCTGTCCAGAACACCATGTACCTGGCAACTACAGCTTGCCACTTTAGAAGAGGGACTTGTCTGTGTGCTGCTGGTTTCTCATCTTTGCCTAACCTTGAAAAGAACAATTTTTTTTTTTTCTGTAGTAAATAGGCAAAGAACATTTTCTGTAGTAAATAGTAAAGAAAACCAAACAAGCTGACAACATGCAAACTTCAGAGGTCTCTTGCATAATTTTCTGAATGACTTTGATGCCAGCATTTAGTTATTATCCTTCAACTACCAAACTTATTTCACATATTCCTATTCCTTTACTGATTAACTGGGTAACACTACAGGGAGTTAATCAGAGAACTCGGCTCTCCAAGTACACAGTGCAGTGCATGCACAGGACAAAATGATGGTCCAAACTCTCAAGAGTTTACAAGACAAGTTCACAGAGCCTGGGCTCAAATCCATGTCTTCAAGCAAGGCAGACAGCTATGAATCCCCACACAGAGGCTGATATTTAAGAGTATCAACTAGGCTAAAAGTCAAATGGCAGTTTAAGTCATAGACATAGAAATAATGGGGTCAAAATAATACGCTTGGAACACTGTTTAAAGCTGAATTTTCTAGACCATATCGAAAGCAAAGAAAGGATCAAAGCTATCCACTTTATTTGAACCAAAAGCCATTTTTACATCCCACCTTTAACAATGGCCACCAACAGATGTGTAGAAAAAGAAAGTGTATGAAATACATCTTTTTTGTACAATGGTGAATACAGTGTGTGTACAAGAAAGTGTAAAACTGTGGAAAGACATCTTCACTTATCTGTGAAGAGGGGTAGGAAAGGACATGCTCTGAGGATGGTAGACAGAATCTGCAAAGTTTAGCTGAAGACTGAATATGGGAACCGAGAAATGCCTCATCGAATGTAGCATTCAGCTGTGTCCATTTTATTGTGCTCTGTGCTGGAGACATGGGGAGGAGCAGTTGTAACGAAGGCTGGCTTGTTAGCCAGAAATACCAGAGAATGCACCAGTTAACTTAGTCTTAGTTATTTTAACCTATGACAGTCCACCAGCGGGTTCTTAACAACTTGTGGAAAGGAGGGGAACTAGAGAAAAAAAGTGGATGAGTGAGACAAAGTCCATTTTTCCTTAAAAAAATCAAAGGCTGAAGTGAAGAATAGAAAGGGGGAAATATCTAAAGACCATTTAACCTCATTCTGTTTAAAGGGATATAAGCAAACATTGATGATACAAGTGATTCATTAGAGCAATATGAAGTGTCAGAACTATGACTTTCATGTTAACATAACCCCTGAATTGCACTGCAATATGGTTTTCTTGAACTGTTACAGCTTCTCTGGTCAAATTTACATGGCTACTGTTGGTCTTCTCCAACACAGCTGTATTTGAGCAAGGCAACTTTTTTTCTTTTTCAAGGAGATTTTCTAAAAGTGACCTGAGTGGAAGCCAGGATTTCGGAGTCTAAGAGCGTCATGTTGGCAGGTTACTATTTACCTGCAAAAGCACTTCCCTTTCTCAGGGAGAAACAGTCTCCCTATCCCCTACTTCTTCTACTAGATTTCATTATTTTGCAAAGAATTAGATTAAGATTTAGGAAACTAGATTATAGTTCAACTCTTCAGCTAAAATTAGCTCTTCTACATCCCCAGGCTAGTCAGCAAGCCTCTGTTCTTTTTGAAGCAAATTATCAGAGGCAAACATTTATCAAGGATGCCTTTACAGCATGCTTGTTTTTTTAACTGCTGAGCCAGGTAGGTATGCTTTTTTTGTCACTTGATTAAGTGGGCAAAAAGAAAGGACTTGAACTATGGCAGCACAGCTATAAATCACTAAGTCTTGCTGATGGAGCTCCAAGTTCTGTTTTTGACTCCCTCTGGCAGATAAAGCTTCCCACTGCTACTGTTACTACTATCAAATTCATACTCAAACTCAAATGCTTCATCTCACAGCATGAAAGCTGCGTGAAATGATTCTCTGACTTGCTGTCTCTGAAAATAACTTGACTGCACCAGTTCAATTAATCATGAAGAGAGAAGCAGGAATGAAAATTAGGGTCATCAACACTTTCATTTTTCTTTGGAAGTCTGTGAGTTTATGAACAAAGCTCACTTGTTTCCTCTAGAGGAGAAAAGGATAAAATCAAATAAAGACTGTTAAAATCTATGTATATAAATATGCTTCATTTAAAAGCATCAAAATAAATCTTACTACACAGTTTTCCCAGTGTGTTAGCTCTTAGCTCTGCAACCTGACATACTGGTACTAGAGGTGTGGCAAACGATCGCTGTCTTGTTGAGTCCATCCTACTTGCAGCTCAATGCCGTGCCTCTGTGATCTAGAGAAGACACGTTTGGATATGAATTCACAAGGGCCTTATTTTTCATTTGTGAAGTAAAAGCTTGCTCTAGGACACCACGTAAAATATATGCAAAACACCCCAAATGCTCTGTCACCATAATTAGGACAAAGAGAAAGAAAATGCAATACAGAAACTCTTGGGTTACAAGCTGCAAGGGCTGTGAATGCTATGCTCATAGGAGCAGTGGGGTCCCTGGTACCCCCAGAGGAGCACGACCTGGACCCAGGAGTTGCTTTCAGTCAAAGCTCAGCAGGAAACCCTGGTCACAGCAGGACCTGTCTGGTCCCAGCTGGAGATCCCAGGCCATCCCTGTCTGCATGGAGAAAGCCCTGAACGTGACTGTAAAACTATACACGTGGAGCACATGGATTTACAGCAAAACTAGGTTTTAACCGCAGGCTTCCTTGCAAATCAGAAGGCTATTAATCTCAAACCTAAAAGCAATTTTTAACAGAGCTATCAGCAAACAATCAAGTAGTTTCAGTTTCTTGTACACCTTCTGAGAGAGCCCAGTTAGACCCTGCTGCTTCGCAGCCCTTGCTCTTTACTACCTGCTGGGCATTTGATTTTAGCTTGGAGTTATTTTTTGACTGCTGAAAAAGGTCTGTCATGCTGATTTGTCACATTGAAGTGATTCAACAAATTGCCCTGTAAAACAGAAAGCATCTCTGTAGGTTTCTTCAAAAACTTCAATAAAATAACATCTCCGCTTGTTACAGACAAACATGTAATGGTTACGTTTAATATTGGGCAAACAGCACGTAGACTTTGGCTGTAGAGGTTGGCTTTAAAAAGCTACTCAAACTTTAGACCCCTAAAACATGCGAGAAATTCCTTTCACGGTAGGAAAGAAAACGTATTTCTGGGTAATGTTACAGAATTTGTCCAGTTCTTCATTATAAATTTGAACTACATTATGTATAGAAAGTAAGAAGGAACCAACAAGATGACTGGTATAAAACAGCAAAACAAAGAGATGTCCTGCCTGTATTACTGTATTATAATTTAGCAATACACATCTGTTCAAATATCTATCTAAAGAAGTGCAGAAGGGTTTTTTCTGCCGTTCTAAGACTAGTCCTGTGAAGGGGTATGAGGGTACAGGATCTATAATCTAGACTGAGATCAAAGAACTCAGGGCTCCTCTGCCTAGATATTTTTAATTGGCACATACTGTCATTTTCTTTCCCTCTCTTACATTTCACTGAGATGAGTTAAAAAAAAGAAGGCTCTTTTTCCTCATCTTGGGAAAGAGTCAGCTGATAGATACGTGCACCAAGTGTCTGGGGTGACTAATATCCCAATACACTGCATCCCGTTTGCTTTGACTTTACTCCCCCAACTTAGGACTGCAGCAGGATGCTGATGCCAGCCCTCAAATTTTAATATGTTCCATTTTCATGCCCATTCCACTCTTATAGAAGGTGAAAAGAATAAAATTCTGATGTGTTAGCAAACAGGGACAGAAGGCATCAAGGCAGAGTTTTGCACACCCACCTCACCGTGGGGCTACCCTAGTTTAAACTTGCATGGTATGTAAAGAAGACGTGTATTCAAGTTTCTAGTGTAAAGTACAATTGGAAGGGGTAGGAGGTAGCCATTGTCTCAGCTTGCTTCACAGACGTTGAGAAGGGCTGAGCGTGGAATTGCCAGTACTGTGGAGTTGCTGGGCTTCCCAAAATAATCTATAGACCCAAACAGACCTCCAAACCTTCCTCTCCCTTCTTCTTCAAAGCACTACGAATATTCAGTGTAAGCACAAATGACAGCAACTCTGTGGTTCCTGAATACTCTTCTGGGGTTTCGCGTTTTCTCCACAGAGGCAAGAGACGTAACCCAACTGTGTTTGGCTGCCTGCCTGAATTACACAAGCTATATGCATGGAAGGTCTACAGAACCACATTGCCCAGCTCCTGACGTAGGCCTTTCTTTGTGGGGCCACATGAATCCCAAAGTTTTCATCACAGCTGCAGGTGATTATATTCAGGAGCAGATCTCAGCTCTGCCATTACAGGACATTAATTAAATCTCTTGGGTTTAATTTAAAAAAAAAAATAAATGTGTTACTTCTCTTCATTGCTCATCTCTGTTTACCTTCGTCCTTCTGGTAATCAGCTTTTGCCAAATGTTTGTTCCCATGGGTTATGGAGTGAAGCAGAAGTAGTGCTACCCAGACACTCACTCCGCTGTGTCTGCAGGATTTCCTCCCTTGTAATAACTGTGAAGCTGCTTTCTTGGAACAGCATCTTAGCCAGTGCCAAGCAGACAGGCTTCCCAACGCAACCTTCACCAGGAAAGCTGAAAATACAAAGTACTTCCTACCTGAGCCTTAGCCCCACATCCTGATAAATACAGCAAGGGAAAGCACATGCCACTCGCATTAGCTTGGAAGTTCACAAGGGTTATCATGTGAGTGCATAGTGCCTTCCAGTGTGTGTTTGCTCAGCTGCAGTTCAGGTTGTGAAGACTTCAGAGGTCAGGTTTGATTGTTGCATTAGTTTTGTTTAAGCCTGCTTTCACCAGTCCGCAGCCTTCTTTGCATTTCCATATTTAAGATGAGGTTTCAAGAAAACCCACAGAAGTGATAGGCCCATGTTCAAAACTGAATAATAATAAACACAAAGCAAACCATTGTTTCAGTGAAAAGCACTGTTCTCAAGGAGTAATGTATTAAAAGCAAGGAGGATAACAAAGACTGCTCTGTTCCTCTAAAATCAGATCTGAAAGCTGTCTGAAATCTGTATGTGGTCTCTAGATGGCACTGTGACTCTATATAAAGATTATTCTAAAATGAACAACTATTAAAAAAATGTTTGCATTGCCAATTGGGTAAGAATTCACAGCTGCCAAGTGACTAGATTCCAGCTCTTTATATATCAAACGTGTAATAATAGCTGTATTTATAGTGCTTGATTACTTCTTGGGTCACAACACAGGCTTGTGCTTCACAAGGTACCCTCTTCAGTTTGTTCACAGTTAATACTACAAATACAGCCAGCAGGATACTGTTATACTCACATATTTTTCCCAAATAAAGTGAATTAGCTAATTTGGGACTCAGTTCGCTACCATTCAGTCCTTGTAGTCTCAGGATGTGGTATCTATAGCCAGGCCGTTATGTCTGATTAGAAACATTAAACTGAAGGGTTAATTGGCTGTTCACAATTGTAGGGTATCTGTGGGATCAGCCAGTGTTAATGAATTCACTGCTAGCCATCATCTTACTAAAGGCATGGAGAGATATACTATCCAATGTTTTAAATCAGTAGAGATAATAATTTTTCTGTTTCCAGAGTGAAAATGAACATCTTTTTGAAGTGTTATAATATAAATCAGCTTTGCAATTTACATTACTATTTAGAATTACTACTTGCAGAAACTCTAATATGGGTGGTGGGTGATGCACAAAACAAAAGCAGGTTCAAGGTTGCAAGGATCTTCTATATAATCAGAGAGACTGGTATTTAGTCACCTCCTGATTTGTACTGATAAAAGCCTCTAACAGTATTTCCTTAATGGAAAGCAGCATGACAGCTGTCATGGTGAAAGATCAGGCTTATCATTTTGGATAATTATTCTGTGTGTTGGGCTGCGGCTGGATATCAGCTCTAGGAATTTTACAGAATTAGGATGAGAGAAGAACACAGTTTTCTACGAAGAAGGCTAATCTGTTCCAACACACCGAGAAGACCAGTGAATTCCATAATACTCTCTGACTTGCAATACTTTTAAACAGTGGTATGTGTTATCTGTACGTGAGCACACTATTCCATCTCAGCTGACATCTACATTCAGATACATTCCATCAGCAAAGGAACAGCCCAGCAAAGTTATCAGGTATTTCTCCTGATATTCCTTGAAAATCTTCCTCCAAGATTAAACTCCTAGTTTGGACTCCTATAATGATAATCATCATAGCAACAAGGAGCATTAGCGGACATCTCCACACTGACAAAACCCAATCAATGCCCTGTCCTCACAAGTGGGCTTGAATATTCTCTGATGCAAACTTGTGTTGCAGCTAGCTGGTACCAGTGCGAGGTGGGAGAAGGACGATGGCCATTTACTGTCCCATGTTGTCAGATGAAAATGATCAGGTTCTAGTTGATGCTGGTGCAGCATGTACTTCTGGCTAGTATGAGATCTGGCCCCAGACAGCCTAGGGAGGACTGTTTTAGGTCAACAAGACTATTTTGTTGTTGCTGTGTAAATCTGCTGCTATACAAGCAGTAATGTGGTGAAAGCATTCATTACAACTGATTGAGTTTTGAAGATCAAAAATTGTCTCAACGACTTTCAACTAGGCAGTATGCACACTTCAGCTGCCATATGACTTATGGAAGCGGATGGATCAAGACATACATGGAGTTACAGGAATCAATCAGTTTATAGCTGGTGCTTGCCTCAGTGTAGAAGAGACTGTGTTCTGATCTACACCTAGCTAGAAATTTGAATGAAATAGGAAACTAATCTGAAGTAATCTGGTTAATATTTTGCAAAACTAATACCACCTTTTCACTGTCCATGTCCAGAGAAAAACAAAAGTTACATAACTTTTTGTTTATGGAATAGCAGTTGCAGCTTTTTTGTTCCGGCTCCCCTTCCCCACATTTTCATTCAAAGACAAGAATAAAGAAATTGATGGTGAACATGTAAACTAAAAATTGGCACTTCAGTAGTTCTGCCTCCAATTTATCAACTTACACTGTGGTCCTCAGAAATTTCCCTGATTATAATGATCTATATCATACGAAAAAGCTACGACTTGCCAGTAAGGTCTACCTGCTCCTTGTTCTGAAATGCCATTTACTTACAGTTTTAATTTTGGTTTTATGGCTGAAATTTAACACTCTGGGTTCCAGAACAAAAATTCACATTTGGCTTGTTGCTACAGTACAGAAAATAAAACCTGAAGTTGTTCTCTGCCAAGATAGGAAGTACATTTTATGCAGAGAAGAGAAGCAACATTCAAAGACAACCCACAGTCTTACAGCTCAGTGGAAAATGTAAAAGGTCATTATGAAGGATAGGAGTGGTGTTGAGCAAGACCTGGGGAGGGGGAAAGCCTTATTTCTAATGTATCTGTGCCATGAAGTTCAGATTTTTGATCCAAACCCACCTATTTAGAGGGGTCCAGATTTTTATCCAAACTCCTTTATTCAAAAGGCTCCAGATTTTGTTTCATGTTGATGATTCTAACTGAAAAAAAATCAACATAAGCTACCTTGTTTCATTTTGAAGATATCAGAAGACTATTCCGATATCCGGAATTTGAATATTTCAGAACTTTCTTCTGAGATGCAGTAATGCTTTAACCAGTACCCTGCTTCACAGTAAAATAGATGATTAGCCTTTTCCTGTTGGAAATTCCATTTTGCAAATGTCCAGTTTTGTACTGGGATTTTCTTCCATTTAGTTAAACAAATTTTGCTTGAATTTGTTATTAAACAATTATTGAAAACCATTCTCCAGTTAAGTAAAGAGAAACTGAGGTGAGTACTCTTCAGTTAAGTAGATGATAGAATAAAAGGTCCAGGTTAAACAGAGACCTTAGTTATGGTTACACTCTAACTTTCCTAGGGAAATAACTGCCGGAATAGTTAGAATATCTGGGCAGGGTTTTAATGGGAACTTGGATCGCAGAAGTTATGCCATGGTTTTGAGCTTGCACTGGCTACAGTCAGCTTTTTTTCCCCAGGATCCTCAGGATTAATTCTGGATCAGTTGTTTGAACTATGGTACTTCTTGCTAGCTGACAATTTGGGGTAAGCACGCTGCTAAGCAGAACTGCTTCTGGTTGCACCAGCTGTACCAACTGGTATGCTGCCATCTTCTGTGAAGCATAGCAAACTGTGTTCCGTTCCTGTAGGCTGAGGACGAGCGTGCAACAGCCCATAGAAGCAGTGAGCAGCTGCCAAGTTCTTACATCATCGATATAAGGTTTTTTGGCAAATATTACAGGCTTGAGGTATCTTGGCACTCTGCTCCCAGAGCACCTGCCCCATCACACATCCCAGGCTCAAAGATGAGGAAACAGTCAAATACCTTCTTTGGGAAGGTTCCCTGATATCTACCTGATATAATAAATTGTGCCTATTTGCACGCTGACTGTCCTCTCAGCTTTCTATGTGCAAATTGAGACTGTGGGTATGGAGAGCAGCCCTTGTGTATCAGGTGTGATCATTTGGATGGCAGTACTGTAATCCCTTCTAGCTGACAGTGGAGAATTGGTGATGTTTGTTCCAGCCATCTGATTAAGCACTTCTGTGCTTCTATACACAGGGTCTGACTATTTTCCTCTCTTTTCTGATAATTCAGATTCAAGTTATTGAGATTTGTTACAACTGAACATTCATTTGCTATAGACTAATTCAATTTACTAATTTTATTTTCCTATAAAGATGGAAGCCCCTCCACTTTATTGTATTTTGTCAAGACACTCTTCGCAAGTTCAGGCTTTGCTGTAGCTGTGTAAAACATCTAAAATCAAAGGGCTCATTACAAGCTTTCAGCATTTTAACTTGGAACTTTCCCTGGGGCCTTCCCTGGCTTTTACTTGAATTTCATTTTTCATGTCTTTGCTTATAATGTCATGGGGGTTAGTTGAGTGCAAGTAATTACTGAAAGGCAACAGCTTCTTGGAGTCAAGGCTGTTTACCATGCCCTGAGAGTCTCAGCTATCATTCTTGGGTTTTTATCTGTCCATGTTTTTCCTTGTTTAATTGTAAGAGGTACTTAGTACAAATTTACGGACTATTCATTTTCATGAGTGTTATCGAATCACAAATGTCTTTTGCTGCACCTCCTTCAGCTGCTGCTTCAGTTTCCTTGATGTTATTCATGTGCTTCTATGTTTTGTGCTTTATTTTACAGCATTCTTTATTTTTGTCTCTTCTGCACGTGTTCGCAGAAGAAACAATACTCACCTTTGCTTGTTTTCATTCTTAATATAGATTTTAGATTTAATCATTTGAAAAAAAAAACCAAACAAAACACCCAAGCTATAATCATGTAATGTTTCTCACATCACAGCATAAAAAGGGATCAGGATGTACTCGTGTAAACTGGAGCTCTGCTCTCTAGAACCATTTTAAATAGTTGTGATGATGTCTTTTCTATTAGCTGATTGCTGTTAGCTGTCTCAGTACTGTGAAGCATTTTGTTCTTTATGTGTACTTCTCAGTCTTACTGTACAGTAAGCATGGTTGCATTTGATGTCAGTTCCTTTGTACTCTAGTATTAAAAGTGTGAACTTGGTCTGCCAAAGGCCAAATCCAGATCACGTGTGACTTACCAAAATTCGATTTGGCTCTTCCTTCCAGCTTCGAATATGCGTGCCTCTGACTGGTTACAGGAGTCCTGTCTGCTTCCTGATACAGGTTAATGCTAGCAGATGCACTAAGCACATCCCAACTGTAATTCCCAGGTAGGATACAGGAATAATCCTTTCACCTTTAAGAGGGACTACACTGCAGTTTGTTTTGTCATGGCAGAGGCTTAATAAAGAGTACTTAAGTGGGATCTCAGTAATCAACTTCCTAAGCAAGAAGCAGTCCCTCAGATTAGATGATATCTCCCTCATTGATTGATTAGAGCTCCTAAGAAGATTTTCTTACAGTTCAGTCTTACTGTGGCTCAGGAGAATCCATAGATGTTCACTTGCCTCTCTAAAAAGTTAAAAAAAAAAAAAATTATAACCTTCATTGCGCAGTTGGATGCATGCACAAATTCCCATCAGCTAGCTTGTCATTCGTTTGTATAGTTATCAAAACTGACCTTAAGGCATACATTGTGGGATCTAAAGACTAAATGCCCAAACCCATAAAAGACAAATACTGTTCCACTCCAGACTGGTGGACAACATAGAATCATAGAATCATAGAATCACCAGGTTGGAAAGGATCCACTGGATCATCGAGTCCAACCATTCCTAACACTCCCTTAAACCATGTCCCTGAGCATTTCATCAATCCATTCCTTAAACACCTCCAGGGATGGTGACTCGACCACCTCCCTGGGCAGCCTCTGCCAGTGCCCGATGACTCTTTCTGTGAAGAATTTTTTTCTGATATCCAGCCTGAACCTCCCCTGGCGAAGCTTGAGTCCATTCCCCCTTGTCCTGTCCTCAGTCACTTGGGAGAAGAGGCCAGCTCCCTCCTCTCCACAACCTCCTTTCAGGTAGTTGTAGAAAGTAATAAGGTCGTCCCTCAGCCTCCTCTTCTCCAGGCTAAAACAGCAACATCTACAGCATTTCCCCACTTGCATGCGTGTGATTTCTCCACAAGCTATTTCAGCCTTGGAGATTCAATGGTAAACTGTAAACTACAGCAATGAGAATCCAGCTGGAGCCTCCTTAGGGCAGGCTCTGGAGAACTGGGCTCCCAGCCCAGCCCAAACATGAACCTTCACCTTTGTCCCCCAGGCACACTGTGTGAGACTGGCAGCACAGAGGGCTTGAGGAGCAGGGTTACAGGGATGAGGAGAGCTGGCTGCGCAGCTCTGTGTGACTGGGAGCGTGTGGCCCCAGGTCACCAGGAGCCTGCAGTCAAAGGAGGAAAACACTCCAACTGAGGGAGCAATGAGAGATGCTGTCCCAAACCTGACTTGGGAAGGTGCAAGAGGAGATAAGTGATGGGGAAACAACACTTTGGTGGCCTGCTGGAAGGCAGAACTGGGTCAAATAGGAAGGGAGTTGCAGTACCTTGCCCCTGTAGAAGAATGGATTGGGAGGAGGCACAATGCTCTGATGCACAGCCAGAGAGGGTCCCAGAACAAAAGCTGCATTTCCTCCTTCCTGAAGGCAGGCTAGCATCTGAGGTACTGCTCTGGGACAACAGAAGGCATGACTGGAAAAGCAGGGAGACTAACAGCTGTCACTCATCTGCAGGGAACAGTGGTCTGCATACAATGTTCCCTGCCTGCTTGCTTCTCTCTCACTCTTCCTTGCTCCCCAGACTCAGTCAGTATCTGGGCAGGCACAAAGGCCACAGTCCCCTAAAAGACCTGCCCTAGGAAGTGCTTAGATGGTAGTTTGGTTTTTGGCATTGCAGGGAGCCTGAGGTAAGCCTGACGTTCTGTGGGGCAATGCTGCATCACCGAATTGGAGCCTAAAAACACGCGATTGCCAAGCTTCCTTTCCAATGTATTCTGAAACTCATGCCACAGTAAGCCATTGCTTTCTTCATTGAGGTTATACCATCCTCAAGCCAGACCTTTAAGGTTTCCATAATGTCAGGATGGGATGCTTCCAAACTGTGGGCAATTATAAATTTTTATTTTAACCTTCTGTTGTGGCTGATCTGCCATCCGCATGTAAGATTTTTCTTTCTGTTTTCAAAACTTAGCTCAGAGCAACTATTTTGTGCTCTGATGTAGAAATACAAAGATGTTGTCGGACACAGCTAAACACATGGTACCAAATACCTGATTGTTTTCCTCTTAAAAGGGCTTTTATAAATTCCTGGACTTCAAGACTTTTGAGAATTGCAGAAACACATGGGAATCCTATCTGATCAAACTTTATTATCTCCTGCTCATAAAGGGGAAGCAGACAGAGAAAGTTTCTTCTGATTGTGTGCTGTTATGTGGAACACAGCTAAAGTAGTAGCCAAGTACCGCTTGCTTTCTCACCTGTTACTTCAATCACTTGCAGAGGAAATGCAGTGTTAACTTCAGTCATATCAGTAAAGATAGGAAAGGTCTTGTGATTGCTAAAGTTAGCAATCTGTAATTTAGGCATTAGATCTCTGCCAATACAGAAATTCAGTCATAATGTTAGTCACAACTAAATGGAGAGAGAGATTCAATTTTCCTTTTAATCCACTACTAGTGAAGAGGTGATTTGTGGGATTTAAATAACGGTGCAAAACTGACATAAATGAAGGGGTTCAGGCTCCAAAACATTTGATCTTGGTGATTTTCTGCAATAACGAGGTAATTATTATTTTACATTTAACATTTTATACTTCTAAGCCAAATATAGACAGCTACAATTGAGTGCCACCTATATGGTATTCAATCCCATATATTTTATAGTATTTAGTTATAATTCTTTATTTCTGGAGAACACTGAAAACTGGAGAACAGTTTTGTTCCTAATTGCAGCAAGGAGGAAAATCAAAGGCTCCATTGAAATGGGGTGTTCAGTTTGCAGCGTATCTGGGTGTGTTAAATATGGTATTCAGGGAACAAAACCGTAGCTTTTTTGTGTACAGAGAGAACTTCTGTATCAGGTGTCAAATCAAGCTCCGTTTCATAAGTAGAAGGACCTCTTTCAAGCAATTTCCTTGGAGAAGTGCAAACTCATGCATCAAGCCAAGGACGCTGCCTAAAAAGCTGCAGTTATTCTTAAACCACTTTGAGAAAAATATTTAGTACTCATTTTGTTTTGAAAGCATGGGATTCAAGAGTACATGACTGAAAATTAGGAAGTGAAACTGGGTCTCTTCTCCAATTTCTCAGGATAAGCATATTTCACATTTTAAAGTGGTACCATCAGTGAGTCCATTCATAATGCCTTTGATCTCTATACCCTTACCTAGCCTTTTAGATTAATTCTTTGTACTTTCTTGCCATACATAACCTTGCTAATGTCACCAAGGCCAAATAACTCAAGGTGTCAGTCTTGAATCCTATAATTGTATCATCGTCGTCGGCTTTGAGACAAAGTAAAACCTTTTAGCCAGCCTTGCTGGTTAATAAATTCAGCCCTTACAGGTGCTACCCAAGGGTCATCTTGCCATACACTGTACCTGCAAAACAATGATTGTAAAAGCAGGCCCAGCTACTTCAGAGAAATTTCTCAGACGTGCTTGAGGCACAAAGCCAGTGCATTTCAAAAGATTTCTTCTTTAGGTCAGTATTTTAGTGTGACATTTTCCCAACAATCCTGTTATGCCAGCTTGAAAAATATATTCCTCATTGCTGACCTAAACTTTCCACAGTTGCCCAGAATGATTTCATAGGCTGATTATGATTTTGTGCTCGAGATCAGTAAGGAAGAGCTGATGATTTCTGGTCTGACGTGTAATTTACTCTTTGCATAGCCTACAAGGCTTCCCATTACAATTAAGAATTGAGCCCAGAAGAAGTTCCAGTTCAGATATAGGAAAGCAAAACAACATGGCAGAAAAACATTTGTACAATCATACAATAGTTAAGGATTCTCAAGACCTTTATTCAGTGACATAGAAGGTAGTGAGCAGTCTTTTACATCAGAGAGGGGTTCCCCAACAATTTAACACTCCATTGTACTACATCTTTCTCCTTAAACACACAGATGCCACTGAAACAGTCTACATACCAGCCTAATAGCCTAAGCTTAGTTCAGCATAGACAAGTCCAGCATTAAAATATCGTCAATAAAGCAGGACCATTTGGAGTCTTTATTCCCTGGCTTGAGACTCCCTGTGACAATTATTACGATAATTTCCAAATCATAGAGGATTAAGCCCTCAAAAAGTCTGTCTTAAATTCTAAGTCAGCTCATAATTAGGCCGCAAAGGTAAAACATCCCTCAACACTACTCATGAGTTTTTATGACTCAGATGCTAAAACTTATTTTCCAAGGAGGAACAAGAGGTCGAAGAGAGACAATGTACAGCATTAATGAAATTGGAAAATGGTATCTCTTACCTTTGGTGAGTGCATCATTCATTGTTACTGCTCCATTGTAATTCCAGGCATTTCAGTTTTCAGAAGGAATCTCTTCCAATAAATGAGCAATGTCTGGGATTAATGAGGGAAAGATGATTTACACTCAGAGTTCTTCTCTTCTTAACTTGTATTGATTGCAAATGTTGCATGTAATCCCCTGAATTGAGAAGTTTTCTGTATGTTTAACACTAGAACGACGCGTCTTCCTCCCTCAGTGCTTTCCGTTGGAAAAGTTCTTACTGCAGCCGTGCCCATGGTCCCATTGCAAGGGTGCTGCTTACAGGAGACCCTTCTGTATTGCTAGAACTTGGAAACAAATGGGGAAGACCTGTTGGCTGACCCCTTGAGGAAAAAAAACGCAAGCAAAGAATCAAAGAATGGTATTTGATTGTATACTGGACTGTGCAATCTTACTTCAACAGGAAGGACAGAATTGCTAGGCAAGTTGTGATCGAGTCAGAGAGGTTCACAAACAATTAAAATCCTAACCATTGTATCACTCATATATTCCCTTATCCCAAAGAGCATCAGATACAGCTCAAGGAAGTTTATAACCCCAGTGCAAACATTTTAAAACCACATTTTGATCAGTAATTTTCATTGCCTAGAGCCTGCAACAGAATTGAGCTTTGGGTAGGAATATATGATAACCCGAGAGATGGATTTGCTGATGCAGTGAACTCATTCAATGTCTAAATGAAGCATGATCTCCCTAAAGCTAGAGGTGAATTTAAAGTTATTTACCTACAGACTGATCCATGGGCTTATTTCATTACTCTACTGTTGCTCATTACAGTCTTTCCATATCTGCCCTCCATCACCAGCCTCTGTAAGAGCAGTCTAGCTTTACATTTCCTCTATAGTTAACACTTTATTTTTTTTTTTTCCACTGAGAAGCCCTGCAACAGTGACTGAAAAACTCTTGTAGTTTCTGTGTTAACAATAGGGTTGAGGAAAAAAAATAAGTTCCACTTGTATTTGTATGAGAATTGCCACTTGTCTAACTTGGCAACTATGGTAAAGCAATGCATTCTCATGCTGTCTTTGCATTGTTTTACATTTTGGTAGTTAAAATTTGCTGGAAGAGCTTTCACACACGTCCAATGTGAAAGTATGGTCCAGATAATTTGCTAAAAATATATTTTTTTAGCTCTTGGCACTGTCTGAACTTTTAATGTATCATTATTACATTGATTCTAATAAAGAACAAATTATTATTAGTGCTTTTTTAATCTTACTAATAGTCGGGGCAAACTTAATTTGCATACTCTTTATTCTTTTTTAAGTATATTTGGGTATTTTCTTCAGTGAAGGGAGATTTTCAGGATTTTTATATCACAAGTTTGTTTATTGATTAGTAGGAGTCTTTAGGCTAGCTGAATGCTAATATTCAGCATGGTATATTTAAACCTTGAGAACAACGGACTGAAAAGACAGGTTTCAAGGGATTGATTATATAAAAATAATATCAAAGCTAAACAACATTTTTTTTAAAAAAAAGCCTGATAGAGTTGTTGATTAAAAAGACTTGCCTAATGTTTTGTCTGAAAACTTTTTTCTCTTTCACTTTTTTGAGGAAGATAATGATTTTTAAATTAAGGCAATATTTTGCAATGAATTGCATGCAATTCAAGAATAAAAGATTGAGAAACAAACTTTACTGATTCACAAAGGACTGAATGATTTCTTTAAGAGAAATACAGTGATAAGTAGTGATCTGCTAACAGAAGAAAACTTAATAAGATTTAGGTGGGACAGGGTCGTGGGACATCTTCATTTAGATAACAGTGATTTGTTAATCCAGCTCTCAAGGAACTGGTCCAAATCTGCTCATACATATGTGTTTGTTTAAAATAATTCTCTCTGTTCTCAACACTAGGTGGATTTCAGTAGGTACAAGTTTGAAATTAAGTGTAACAACATTCAAGACTAATAATTAAGTAGTTAGTTGCATGGCACTGTTCTGTGCATAAACACCCCCCTGTCTGTTATATACATATTTTTTAGCCTGAGATGAACACTCTTAACCAAACTGTGGTTAAACACACGTCATTATTTTGGTGGTTTCTGAAGAGTAAAACAGTGGTTTCCAGTGACCCTAGTGTTTGTCATGCAAAATCTGCTATGTTGCAGTAAACAGGATCTTGACAGGTGAGAATTGCTCTGAATCTCATCCAGCAGAGTGCTCAAATGCAGCCTTACCTTTAACTATGCAAATAATCCTGCTGAGTTCAATCATGCGTGTAAGACAAAATATACGCTGCTAAATGCTTTGCTGAATCATGACCAGAATGTACTAAACCTGCAGGATTAAATCACACAGGGCTTGTTTCCATTGTCCTGAACACTTCTATTGATACTTTTGGGAATATCACTTTTAAGGCCATTACAGGCTGCAAAGTATAACAATTCAGTGTAAGAAATTAAGCAATTTAAATTTTCAATGGACTGCTTATAGCATGTTTCACCACTAGAGAACATCAGAAGGAAAACTGCTTTTACATGCAGCTGGATACTGTTCTTTCCAATGAACTTTTACTTTGTTGGTTTTTTTGGTGATATCTGCAGACATAGTATAGTCAGAGATCTTCTTTTACTTGACAAAACAAATTGTTGTATTTCGTTTGATAAAAGCATCTGTTACAGGCTTCATACATTTGTAGAATAATGGAATTCATTTCACTATTGATTCAGAAATGTATATATTCTTTCTCCATCTGGTACTCACAACTTTAAAACCTCAAATAATGCTCTGGTGGATAGGAATCTGTCCAGCCTGCTTTAGACTCTTCCGCTGTGGTAATGACAGAAACGGTCAGTGACACAGACAGAAAAGAACTTCAGGCTTCTGTCACATGAAAGACATAGGGCTAAAAGCAGGACCTCAAAGTGGCCAGGCTTGTGCATCACCTTCTCTGCAGCTGGAGAAAACACGTTTCCTGCAAACAGTCCATCTCTAGAAGTATGAGATTCAATAAATGGTGAACCAATCCCCATGGCTAAAGTTTGGGATGGGCCTTAATCTTAAATACTTTTCCTGGCTTAACTTGGAAGGCAAAAAGCAGAATTACAACTACCTCAGTGGCATGAAGTGCTTTCACACGTGCAACTATTTGCAGAGACTCTTGGCACAAACACTGCCTGTGGTCTTCTATGCCTCCATGGGAGCCAGGATATACTTTTGTA
Organism: Cuculus canorus; assembly: GCF_017976375.1. Taxonomy (NCBI): domain Eukaryota; kingdom Metazoa; phylum Chordata; class Aves; order Cuculiformes; family Cuculidae; genus Cuculus; species Cuculus canorus. The sequence continues at coordinate 114,999,991 of NC_071401.1, read as the reverse complement.
TTCAGGTAGGGTAACAGCAATCCTCAGAGATGCTGCAGTTAGTCTAGTAAATAGGAGAGGTTTGTCTGATCTAGAGTGTCCGTCAATTTTCCAATACCTTTGCCATCCCTTACATGTTTTGAGGGTCTCTACTGCTTACACAATTCATTTTCCCTTTCTTTTCTGGGCTTTTGCAAGAGTGCAGAAGAGAACTTCATCAATTGGTTGAGTGGGAAGAGACTGAGCATGATTTTAGGCAGGAAAGAGTAAAGATGCTATTAGAGGAGGGATGGATTGGACCCTTTACCCCTGCAGCTTTTGCAGAGATAGCCCCAAATTCTACACTGCCTTTAGAACTTCTTCCAGCCAGAGGTAGCTTGACTGAGTTGTGCAATTAACAAGGATGCCTTGCTCCACTCAAATTGGGCTGCCACAGAGACAGGTTCCTGTGCTGGCCATCATGAGTCCTAACTGGAAAAGCATGTGTTGGAGAAAAGGCTCTAAAGGTCTTCCAGTCCTTCCCAGCAATGGGTACACCTGACATTTCCATCCACCAATACCTTACATCTCCTCTTCTTTCCTTCGGCTTTCTTCCCCTCAGTTAGGGGTGGCCTAGAGGTTTTGGCAGGAGAGAACAGAAACTTATAAATGAGCTTAACTTACCATGGGAACACTCAAACCTTTTATCTGCTCTTTTATTGAAACATGATTAAGGTTTCTATGAGTTCATTTGTCTTTTTGCAATGATTCGTCATCTCAGAGACAGTTTTCTCTTTCATATTTTCCTGGGCATAACAATGGTTTGCTAGTGAGGAAAAAAAAAAAGCCAAAGCTGTTTGGCAAGGCAGTCGGAAGGTTCTTCAGGTGGGGAGAAACAAGGATTAAGATATAATGAACCAACAAGGTGCAACAGCATGCACACTGCTTGGTTCCAGGCATGCTTTCTTTCAGCCAAGAAACGATCACTAGCCAGGAAATAAACTTTTTAAAATCCTGCTGCTTCTAGGACATAATAAACAAGATAGCTTGAAGCATTTATACTGGTTAACTTCCCCTCTAACTAAAAAAATGTTACTTTAGAGAAGAGGATTTTGTACTACCTAGTTTAGAAAGAGTTTTCCTCTCTGAGGATGGAGAGAATTATCATAGTATCATAGTATAGTAAGGGTTGGAAGGGACCTTAATGATCATCTAGTTTCAACCCCCCTGCCATGGGCAGGGACATACCACTAGATCAGGCTGCCCAAGGCCCCATCCAACCTGGCCTTGAACACCTCCAGGGATGGGGCAGCCACAGCTTCCCTGGGCAACCTGTTCCAGTGTCTCACCACTCTCCTAGTGAAGAAATTCTTCCTAATATGTAGTCTAAATCTGCCCCTCTCCAGTTTATACCCATCCCCCCTCATCCTGTCACCACAAGCCTTTGTGAATAGTCCCTCCCCAGCTTTCCTGTAGCCCCTTCAGGTACTGGAAGGTCGCTATAGGATCTCCTCTGAGCCTTCTCCAGGCTGAACAACCCCAACTCTGTCAGTCTGTCCTCGTATGGGAGGTACTCCAGCCCTCCTCTGGACCCGTTCCAACAGCTCCATATCCTTCTTATGCTGAGGATTCCAGAATTGGACACAGTATTCCAGATGAGGTCTCCCAAGAGAGGAATAGAGGGGCAGAATCACCTCCCTCGACATGCTGACCATGCTTCTGTTGATGCAGCCCAGGAAATGATTGGCCGCCTGGGCTGTGAGTGCACATCGCTGACTCATGTCAAAATTCTCATCAACCAGAATCCCCAAGTTCTTCTCTGCAGGGCTGCTCTCAAGTAAATAGGTTGGTATTTATCTCTCTTCACTAGTCTATATTGATGGAACAGCCCAACACAGGCCAGAGCACATAAAAGACCTTCAGTGCTGACCACTCAGACCAAGACTGGAGTAACCACAGTTATCTGGAAGTCTCTTAAATAGAGTTAGTAGTGTTTTGTTCTGATGTTCTATGCTAACGTTAGCTCAGACAATAGTCATCTAAACAGACATTGGCTAGAGCAATTGTATTTAGTCTCCAGAGCAGATAGCAGTTCTGATTCAAAAGTCACTGGCCATTTGCTTTGCTTTGCTGCGTTGGGGTGAATGTCAAATTACAAGTGATAGATCAGATAACACTAAGCAACAAACAGCCAGCCCCCTCTATTCCCTACCCCATATTCGTATCAAGTCTATAAAAAGGCAAGGACATAAGCTAAAGAAGAACCAAGACATGCAGGGCATAATTTACTAAACCTGAGCCTCTCCAATCTAAAGAGATTTAATCTTTGCTCTCTAGGAAGCCAGAGAGGTCTGCCCCAAATCTCTGTGGTTCATACTACAGCTCCAGCTTAAAGTCCATTTTGAAGGCTGGGCCTCCTAAAGGTCCCTTACAGAGGACACTACTGCCACCAGCAGGAACAGTGCTCTTTTTCCAGGGCAGCATGAAATTCCACAGGATTTACAGAGGTTTGGCCTTTTTATTGAAATTTTTTGATTGCTGGTTTAGGCAGCCACATTGCATTTCGACACGGCAGATGAGATGCAGCAGGCAAGGTGAAGCATCCACCACCTGGACCACTGAGACTGTAGTGAAATCACCTGCAAAAGTGCAAGGTATCTTCAGCCCCTTCAGCTATGAATCTCCCACTTCTTTGACTTAGCAGCTGTGCTGTCACACAGATATTTACAAGCATCTCTGTCATTTTTAATTAAGCAGGCTTTAATTAAACTTAATAGAAGTTATCATACTCAATGGGAATGACTGCCACCAGAACACACCTGTTACATCAAATCAAATCCTCAGGGATCTGCAGAAGAGGAACACACTGTGCACCACGTATATTGGAATTACATTCAGATAATACTCTAATTCAAGACTATAGTCCTCAGAACATACCCTCATATCTCACTGACCCAGTTAAGAACTGAAATTTCTGCCAAATTTCAGAAAAATCTAAACTCAATCCTCCACCTTCTCATACATTCAGACATGCTGTTGAGACAGGAGGTATCAGAGGGTTGAACTTAGGTTCCAAAGGCATTTTTAGCAGTGGAATTAGCAGAGAACTATCCTTCATTTTAGTTTCTGTCTATAAAACAGAGATGCTGGCTCTTCTTGTTACCTGAAATCAACAAGAAAACTCCTGGTACAAAGTAATTTATTTCAACACATTTCCAAACTTGAGGTTATTAACTAATGATCTTATTTTCTTAAGACCGACTGTCTGAATCCCTGAGCAGAGGTCAGCATGTTTGTAGAAGATAACTGAAGTAAACAAGATACAAAAGGCACTATTCTTATCTCCTTGGGTAATATTTCCCCCATGTAAAAGTATAACTGAAGTCCCATCACACTGACTTATTTATCAATGAGGTACCACATCTAATACAGCATTGAATGATTACAATTATACACACAAAAGCAAGAATCATCAAAAGTATAATCACAATTATTTTCTTAATCCACGATGACAAATCAGGAATCCAGGAAGTAAGCCAAGACCAAATCTCCATAAACCCATATGATGTATTGCCTTTTTCTAGTTCATGAAAGATTCTCATATGCTCCCATTTTCTTTATAAATCAGTTTCTATTCTTCTTGATCGATCCACATACACATAGCAACTAGTATTGACTGCTGTACAAACACTTCCTTGAGAGGCTAACAACACATCTAATGCCATTCAATTCTGTACAGCAACCCTGCTCACTTGTGATGTTTCCTTCTTTATGGCCCCAAGAGCTTCAAGAGTTTGATTCTCAATGTTTTCTAGTTCTGCTGAAGCATTTATGATAGCCTTCTCTAATTCACCAACTCTTAACTGCGGTACAAAAGGTCTTGCAAAGGAAAGAAATCTTTTCGGTTTCTTTATCAATGTATTACTCCACTTGTGAATCCACACATATGATCTTACCCAAGATTGCTTGTTATCCATCAAAAAACTGTTACATTGGGGACTAAAACTCCCAAAGTACACATTCCGCTCCAATTGGGAGGCAGAACCTTTCTAGCTTTGTTACCACATAACCAATACCATCCAGTTCCTTCAGGGACTGGCCATCCTGTATACCTTTTCCCCACAAGTGGAGTTCCTACGGGCATTGTAGTATAAGAATCAGTTTGATTCCCCACAAATATGGCATTATTTAAACAATCTAATTAATCCACCTCCCTTGAGGTGGATTACAGTGTTAGACACACTTTACCTGTCTTCCTGTGCTTAAGGTAGTGATGTCCCATTCATACCTTCCTATCATAGTGAAATGTGTTATCCTTCCCAAAATTTCTCCATGCTTTGTTTGCCTTTATAGGGATCCCAGGTATAGGAAGACACTTATTTGAATGTTCAGGAAAGCAAGTACATGCCCAGCAGTCAGATTTGTTTGCTCTTTTCAGTATTTCCTGAATCAAAGTGAAACACACATTCTGATCCCATGGATCTTCCTGATTTCTCAGAGGCAGACCTGATTCTGCTCCATCCAGCAGTAATAACAAGCTCAGGATTAAAAAGCCCAAAGGATTTTTATACAGAATACAATTCCTACCCTAAAATAACATAGCTCCGTCCACAGTCTATTTAAGCATCCACTGAATTCCAAAGGCAGTTCATATGCTTTTATGTTTCAATTTTAACTGTGATAAATTATCAGCTTGAGATTTCACCTCCCAATTCTCAGACAGTGATGCTTTCTTGATTGTGGTATAATGAAGCTAGCATCCAATTCCACTCAATTTGACAGCAGTGTATACTGTCAGAAGGACTTTTCAAAAGGTCTTTCCAGCATCCTTTCAAATATCCCTCATTCCAGGCCTTCAGATAAACCCAGTCTCCAGGTTGGAATCCTGTGTCCAGTTCTAGAGGGGCTTTCAACTGCAAATACCAGTTGAGGGAAGATAAAACTTTTGCCAAAGTAATCATGTACTCTTTAACAAATTGCATTCACATTATTTCTATCGTTCCTGATTTTTGATTAAACTCTGATAAGGCCACCCATATAGAATTTCAAAAGGGCTGACTTTCTCCTTGGACTTTGGTGTTATTCTGACCCTTAATGAAGCTAGAGGCAATGCATCTGGCCACTTCACTTACACGACGCAGTCAGCAAGTGATTGTATACATACAAGTATTGGCTTAAAGATCGCAAAGGTGTCCAGAGCTATAGTGAAGTCTTTTCTTTTTTACCACTATGAAACTTCAACAAGGTGCTATGAAACAAAAGGGACTTCTAAAGAAAAAGTGTGTGTACTTGCTATTTAAAGACATGAATTATTTAATAACATTTCTAACACAGGTGTGCATTTTCTCCTCCTTTCCAGTCTGTGGGTTTGATTAGGCACAATGACACCTTTTCACTTTTCCTCCTTTTTCTTCTTAATTCCTGAATTTGGGCTCTGCTTGTACCTGGATGCATACTTGGACATGTTTGAGTGATGACCATTATGAAGAAGACTAGAAGTTGCATACTCCCAGATTCTTATCATGCTCATGCTGCCTTATATCCATCTCAAGTTTTCTTGCTCATACTTTCAAGCAGTCCAAAAGAATTTATGTGGCATTTGTTATTGTGCAGCTGCTTATTCCTGGTGCTATCTAACAGGATTAGGGGAACGTAGAAGGTTGGGTTGCACTGCCTCTATAATACTTTAGGAGATTAAATATTTTCTTTGTGACATTGTAAAGTCCTATTTATTTTTTTTACCAATTTATAATAGAATGATTCCTCTCCTCACTTTTTTCCCCACCTCCTCCTATGCTTGATGAGCAGCATGTCACCTTGAAAAACAGCAGGTGGGAACTAGATGAGAGAAGTGTGAGAAAAAGCTTTGGGAGCAGATTTTTGGTCACTGTGGGAATCAAAAGCATAAATCTGACAAGCACAGGATTAACTATAATCTCAGAATTCAATGTGTGAAGTAATAAAATGGTATGGTCTTCTACATTGTTGTTAAAAATAAAACTAGTTTTCTCCTTAGATAGTGGCAACCTCCCCCCCCCAATCAGGTAATTGGAGCCTAATATAGTTATAAAATTCTGCCATTTTTTTTAGTTACTTCCCTTTGTTCTAAGAATATATTCTAACAAGTTGAATAGCAAGATATTAAGAAAACCCACCGTCTTCTAGTTAATTAGACTCATACCAGCACAGAAGTCTATAGATCCATCTACACAACCTCCTAGAGGAAGTAAGATCTGTTACCTGTTACAGCCTTATTGACGTTTCTAACTTCTAGATTACAACAGACATAAGATACCGTTCTAGGTAAGGACATACTGCCATAATGGATACCACTAAAAGCCTTCATCCCTTCCCAGAACAGAGCTTTTTAAGGGGAAGAGGGAGCGGGAAGTGGAATATTTAAAGAGACATAAAGGCAAGGGCAGGTGTGCCTCACAGGAGGCATTGCTTACTCTATTTTTTTAACTCAACTGCTTTCAGACACAAAGCAGAGTGCATTTACTTAGGAAACTTGCCAGGCTTTAGTTGGCTTTCACACTGGTTAGTAAGTAAATAGGCTTGACCTGCAGTGTGCAGGAGTCTTACTGTGGTACTTAACTACTCACACATGACACAAGTTAGTCCTATCACGAAGAAGTGGTATTCCCACTCTGCAGGCACTTGCAGAGAGCTCCTAGAGAAATTAAGCCAAATCTCAAGTGATTGGTTCCAGCTCCAAGTTTTGGTCCAGAAGGATTAACTCTTTACTCTCTAGGTTATTGAGTCTGTTAATAGACATATGGATTACTGTAGTAGATAAAGAGCATGGGCTGGTTTGCATATTAGCTTTAAATTTATCCTTCTTAGACTTTTCTGAATCCTGTCTCTTTCACCCTTTTTTCATTCTTCTCTACCCTGTTTTACCTTTCTTTCCAAATGTGCATTCTGCTGAATTTTAACATCTCACTTTCCTAGTTACAATTTTGATCTACATGTAGGAAAATTTAGTAGTCAAGAACAGCAGCTAGTGAAATGTCAAAGCTGCTGGAATGAACAGAATTATGCAAGCAGACAGGTAAGAAACCTGCCCTTTTCCTATTTACTTCAGCAGCTCCCACAGCAGATAGCTCAATCTGCTGCTATTGGTAAGAAGATGCTCGGAGTCATTCTAAAGCAGAGATTCACATCCGTTCTCTTCCACTAATGTTTAGGACCATTTGACCTGAAAGAGTCATTACATCCTGAATCTATCTCGCTCAGCCTCTCTATTATGTCATTTTATTAACATCTGTGACGTGACTGAAGCATTCGTGGTTTAATTCATAACCTGTAAAAAACTCAGCCACAGACATTGCTGATAAATGAAGCTCCGAGTTCTGTGCGAAACATTATTAGATAATACATCAGTTTTATGTCAGACCTACTGATGTTTTTATAGCCTCTCTATTCAAAGTAATGGGCATGTACTCACAGGGGCTTCATAATCTGAATAGCAAACATCTTTTAGATTGACAAAGTAATTTATAAAACCTCCATCATGAGTAAGGCTAGTTATGTAATTCAGAAGTTTTTCTTGAAGAGAGAATTGCTGTTGCTTTCCATTGATAAATGTGGTCTGCATGTCCTCTGGAGAAACTCCTAATGCCTAACGGTATCCTGAAAATAGCGTTATGCTAATGGAAGCCCTTTTTGACTTGTAATCCTACCCAATTGAATTTAAGTGATGTTTTTTTGCATATGGACGTGTGTAGCTTAATTTCCTGAGCAATTCCTTTCTTGCATAATAACCAATTTAAGATCCCACAAATTCTGAGGCACAGCACCTGCCACAGCTCTTCTGAGCCATGACAAATTGCGCATTCCATACTTGGGCCTCAAATGTTCTGAAAAGTAGAGACTAAGAGAAAGTAAAGCGTCTTTAAGTAATTTCTGAACCCTTTTGGTAGACCTGAACAACGTTTTGCTGAGCTAAAAGGACCTGAGTTGTTTTTTTTTTTTTTGTCTAAAATATGTTTTTAATTGTCTCTTACATGTATTTCCAAGGTGTAAATTAGAGAAAATCTGATTGAATGCATGAAGGTGGCCAGTTGCAAGCAATGTCAGATTTTATGAACTAACTGTATTTCTCCAGTTCTTGCTACAGATGCCTTTTTTTATTTCTGAATTTGTCACATTTCCCATCCTTTGCTTTGCCAAAATCCTGATAATTCAAAGAAAGAGTCATCCCGGGAATGTTCGTGCTGGACATGAGTTCTTTCTTGTTGTCCTTATTACCTAAATGCCACAGAAGTATGCTGCATAATTAAAGTTGTGTCTTAAAACTTTATTGTGGAAAAACTGTTTTGCAGTGTTATTCTGATCTGAGAAACAGGGAAACTGGAAGAAAGTTCAGATAGTTTATTACTATAAACCACTCCTCCCTAAGCTGCTGAATGATAGGTTGCCTCAAGTTTCTCTATGACTCAACTTTTTCTTGCTAACCTTGTTATTCTAGTGTTCCACCAAAACTTGAAATAGTATTTTAAAATAGCTTTAGGAAAATGGTTGCAAAGCTCTGAGTCTATTTCAGATGCAAAAATATCCAAATGGAAATCTTTCCTATTAATTGCTGATGGTGAAAATCAGGGAACAGATTCTGGGTTTGTGTAAGACTGTTGAGTATAGGTCTGAATCACACTTTCCTTGCTATCACTGAAGCAGAGAGGGTATCACTAGCAACTAGACAGCATGCTCCTCTGTGAGCCTATTGCCATCTCTAGTTTATGAATCAGAGGCAGAACCTTTCCATTATTTAAGCTTTTACTGTGTTCCCATTAAATATTATGCTTTGATCTCCTTTTATACTCAAAAGGAAAAAAAGATGAGCTTTCAAAATGGTTAGAGTGTTTTAATTATCAGAAAATATTATCTAAGAAAAGCAGCTGTAAGATTTAAATAACTTTAAATGGCCATTTAGAGGTCCACAAAGCATTTGGACTTTTCATATTATTTAACTATTGTAGGACTCATTCAATAGCCCTGAGAGACTGAAAGATGTATTCCTAAATCAATGAGAAATTTATTAGGGAAAATTCTAGTAGGTTGATGGAGATACCCTACCTACACTCTTAATCTTAGTGTTTCATGTTGAGCTAATTAGCACTTTTTAATGCAATGCTATTTCACAGCATTTGCATTCTAAGTGCTGGAGAGGGAACATCACCTTACATGAATAGATTTGGACATGAGTCTATTCTAACTTTAGGAAATGTTTAAACATGAGGGGAGAAAAAAGGTACCATTTATAGTTTGGGCAGCTGGGCTGCTGAAGAAGACAAAGTTAACTAAAAGATACTTCAGCTTAATGCTTTCCCAATAGTAGATCACTTGAAAACAGTGATCTTGATATTGCCTATGGTCTTAATGAACCCCAAACCTTTACTTAGTAGGGGAACAGAACACACAAAGGACTCCCCTACTATCAGTTCATTTTAGCTCTACCTAGTGTGTGTCTGATGCTTTGCAACCACAGATAAATATAATCCCTCCTCCAGGATGCTTTGCGCCCTCAGAGAAAGGAGACTACTGGACATAAAAAGCAATAAATTTTAACAGTGATAAGATTTTGCATGAATATTAGAGTAGTTGTGCATGTAAATAGCTGAGTTACTCTGAGAGCCTGACACTGAGAACTGAAATGTAAAGAAATTATTCCTGTTTTCATGTTTTCACAGTAATGTTTTTCAAGCAACGTAATACTGATAGTTTCTTCCTACTCCTATTAAAATAATGGTTCCACAAACTTACCTATAACACAAAGCCTCGTGGACTTGGGCTTCGCTTAGAAATTGAATAACATCATGTATAAACTTATTTCTCCATTACTGACCTCTGGAACATCTGAGCACTAAGTGGTGCTGGTGTACAGCAAAAGAGGCAGCCTTGTGCTTCTGTAAAATAGCAAGCAAGGCCGTGCTCCTTTTTCATATATCATCAGTCAACAACAGGAGAGAAAGAGATTACAACGTATGAGGCCCAAGTATCTGTGAAAGTCCTGTCAGAGTTCACTTAATGCAACCTTAAATTAACTGATTTAGGGTTCTGAATGATTCAACTTCATGGTCATTCTAGCACTGAGCAAGAGGACCTGATGATGGATAAACAGTCAGCGAGGAGGTCACAAGACTGAAAATACAGATGGTCCTCCATGGCAAAAGGGAGCAGGTCAGGCTGACTGAGATCCAGAGGGGCAATGAGTACTCTAAAAGCACTAGAATTTCTAAGGGGAACATGGTGGTTCTGCCTAGGAGCTGACAGCAAGAAGACCCTCATGTCCCATTCCCTCGCACCACAAACTTTGTCAGTATGAAGACCCTGAAATTTATGGAGTGTTTCCAGCATGGAACACATAAAGCTGTTGGGTGAGGTTGTCACAAATCAGTCAGCTTTCAGCCTGGAGGCTGAGGGAAGCTGGCATTGAAAAGAGACTATGACAGTCTGTGGAAGCTTGACAAGCTTTTCTAAGCTTATACTTAAAGAAACTGCCACGACAATAAGGATTAGACAGACTGCTGACATATTCAGCAGGCACATATATGCATATTGGGGGTGCTACCTATGCCCTGGGATTGCTGAGGGACAGACCATGTACAGATAAAAACCACACCACCTTGTCTATCAGCACCATTAACAAGGGTAGTCAAACCACTTTGCTGCTGACAATGAAAATCTGCATTAAAGCCTATGTTCTGAAAGCCACCAACATTTTGACTAAGGAGAAGGAAAAGAAACAAAAGGCTTTGTATACAAATGGTTAATGTTCTTCTACATCAGTAGATGGTGCTCTTTATATTCTATCTACTGTATCTATATTCTATCTCTCTACTTGAGAATCAGTACTTTCATGCCCGGAGGTGAAATTTCTAAGTGCTTTTTCCACACGCCCATTTTCATCTCCTTGAATTGACAGACCTTTTTCCCTCTAAAGTGACTGGACAATAATCATATTAGAGCTCAATGTGTTCAACCTGGAACTTTAGATTAATCTGTCATGGTAAATAACCAAAGTAGTCAGAAAACATGTAGGATTTCTGTGCCTCTCCAGAAGGCTACAACTGAGTAAATACTAATGTGAACCTTCCTTCATAAACACTGCTGAAGGCAACTCACCACCTTCTGTCCATGGTTGTTCTGGCAGGAATGTGCCTGTGGGTGCCACAGCAGAGTAACATCACATCTGACAAAGCCCAGATGCAGTGCTTATGGGTGCACAGTGTTTAGAGCTAGCGTGTATATTTGACACATTGGAGACACATCAAAACCACTCTATGTGCTTCTGTAACACCACTGACTTCTTTTAGGCTATCAGAATCCCAGACACCCCAAACTATTGCATTCAGATGAATTTCCAGGCACAGAATGAGGGAGGACACATCCTGGAAACCCACACAAATACCAGTCCCTTCTCTAATCCTCAGAACAGAGGCATCTGTGTTCCAGCCAGTAGCAAAACCAGCTGTCCTCACCTCCACAGACAGGCACAAATACCCTTGTCCTCTGGAAATGGAGCATCTGCGCTTTTGTTCCAGTGTACTCAGGCAGGTGATGGAATATAACTCAGTCTTTAAATAGCCACAGAGGCATGACAAAACAGAATCAATTTCTGGGATAATAGGAGGAAAAGTAGTCCAAATATATACACACATAAATCAAGGAAGTTGGCACACTCACATATAAGTGCTATAAATGATACAGTATTGTGGAAAACTATCCTTTCCTAGTCGCCTTTTTAAATCTGTAGCCTTCCACGGCTGTCATTCATTTTTTTCATGGCTTCCTACTGAGTTTGGCACTAGAAGCTGCTCTAATGACAATGTCTTATAGGAAGTGATCTGGATTTATTAAAAAGGAATTAACCTATACCACAAAATGTATCCAGCCCACCACAATAACTGTAAGACCACAAACCACAAACAGTGGCACAGACACCACTGAGGTAGCAATGCACTGCAATGTCTGTCCATCAGCTTTCCCACAAACAAACAAACAAAGAAAGAAAACCCAACCATAAACATCCACCCCTAACCAAAGGAAGTATCTATTACATTTAAAGCTGCCTTAATTCCATAGCAAACCTGGTTGGCATGTTATTCTTCTGAGGCCTGATATTCAGTCTCTTCATTTCTGGCGGTGAAGGTAACCCACAACAAACCATATGGAGAGAACTAACACCTCCTCAAGAATTATCTCCTAGTAAAGCTCCTTTTTTTCTTTTTTCCTTTGTTGGTGGTCTTTTGCCCTTATATACAGACCCTGCTCTGTGCTCTTGGCAGAAGATGGAGTATTTCCCCAAAGCAGATGAAGGGGACAAGCAAGCAGCTGGAACGCGAGTCACTTTCTCAAGTGATGATCTCAATGTTCCGCACATTTTTCCACATGAATGGATAAAGCTTATATGTTCATTACCAATTTCCCACCTCCTCCCCCTATCTTGCCACAGTCCTTAGGTAAGGATTCATTTTGTTCTTGTAGCAGGCTTCCCAAAGATTTCAAAATGGACATGTTAGCGCCACCATTGTCCTAGTTTGAGACAAAACAGAACAATTTTTCTCTAATTCTTCAGTTAAACCTTTTCTAAGTGACTGCATTTTCTGAAAAACATATTTTTCAGACAGTGTCTATCCCTAGAAGTCATAATGCTTGATATTTATAGTTATTGCTAGGGAACAAGATGACTAGTGTGTGGCAAAACTCTTGTTTATTTCTATAGAAATCAAGGCCATTGTTGAAGTCATTGGAATGCTGTAAGTCAAAGGGCAAAAAAGGGTCACATCTGCAGGGAGGAGCTGGCAGGACAGGTCACCCAAAACTGACTAATGAAGTACCTACTCCATGTACCCCATACTCAGTATAAAGCTAAGGGATCACAAGGATCAAGCTCTCTTCTTCTATGGCCAGTGTCCTAGAGGTACTCCATCAGTTCTCCTACCTTCAACCTCAGTCCTTGTGTTCCTGAGCCCAGTTCTGGAGTCCAGCTCCCATCTGCAGTCTGCCCTGCAGCATTGAGGGAGCATGATTTTGGTTTTGTATATTAAAAATTACTTTATTAATAATTATCTTTTCTTTTATGGCTATTGTTTGAAAAGCTGTTTTAGTTTGCGGGTTTTTTTTTTGTTTGTTTCCGCTCCCACCCCCCAACTTCCCCCTTGCCCCCACAACCATACATTTCTCTCCCTTATTCCTTTCCTTTGGGGATGGGAATTGGGACTACACTGTCCAGTATTAGCTGCTAGCCAGGGAGTGCTAAACTGGGACAACTATCCAAGGCTCAATGCCTCTGGCTACTTTAAAGCATGGCCTGCGTCATGGGAATCTTTGTTATCTGTCCTTTACTGAAATGATTCAAGTTCTGCTGTGTGTCTTTCTCCCACATCTCTTTATTCCTTACCTATTCCTGATCTTAAAGCTTGCCTCTCTTTTCCCAGCAGTATTACCCAGTTGCACTTTCCAGCAAGATCCATGCTCCCATTTTACCTTTGATATAACAGTTTCATTGTTAAACTCAAACATCCAGAACCTGAGGAATTTCCTGACAGCAAAAGGAATTCAACTTCAAACTATGCTGCTGAAAAGCATGCACAGAGACTTAGGAACACTCTGCCTCGGTCTGCATTTTCACAATTTCTTTCTGAGCTAGAACATTCACCTTGAGAAAGCGCTGAATATGGCATGAAGATAAATATGGCTTTGGCAGGCAGTGCACTCTGCTTTTTCATTTGTCATTCTAATGAAGAAACACAAACCCCAGTACTTTTTTCCCAAAAGAAGCCCTGTATCCTATAGCCCAGAAAAACCCCTTCTGTTCCTTAAATACCTATCTCAGAAATGCCACCCTGATGTCGTAAACTTAATTATGTATCTTGACCTGACATTTATGGTAGATATATATTGTTTTTTCACTCCATGCTCTGCCCTTTCAAGGTAAGCCACCCTTTGAACAGATGGGTGGAGGAAATGGAAATGAACGAAGATGAAACAATTCACAGGCACTGGGAAAAAAATGGCTCATGCTGAAGACACTGGAGTGGTTCTGGACTTAAAGGCAGAAAGATCGGAACAGAACAGAGCTGGCCTGAAAGGAAGGAGCCTGAAAAACTCTCCAAATTAACACTGCTCAGCTATGTCACAATTAAGTGTCTGCTGAAAGCATCTGAAGTTCCAGCCGTTCAGCTTATCATCGTAAGAAAGTCTTTGCGCAGGACAGACAGATCTATTGACCATTTTTAAATCCTCTAATTAAATCATAGTTGGGTTAAGGTAGCAGAAAAGTCCTTCTGCTTGTCAGAAATCACAACATTGGACATGAGGCAGTACAGTTACTGATCCCACTCCAGGACAACAAACATCTTCATCTCTGAGCTACAGCAAGGCAGCTGCCAATTAACTGGCAGCCTTAGTGTGCTGGTGAGGGAAGGGAGTGAATTGGCTGATCAGTACAAAATAACCCTGCAGTATGGTAATATAAAGGATATCTCTGATCACTGAAGAAATTAATTCACTCTTAGAAGTGCTAAGTGCATAGGTGACATCTCACTGCTTGGCCAGCATTTTCTAAGTTTTAAAGATTTGCATGCCCTTCCCTCTGCCTCCTAATAGGAGACATCAGTGATGTGATGCTAAAGGCTTATGCATGCAAACACGACTCTGTTCTTTCTCCTGTTAGTGCTGTCAGACCTCTCGTGGAGGGTGAGACAATCTTGCCCAATTGTCTCCCACCACACGCTTTCATGGTTGTTAGAGCTTTACCTTGTGATTTGGCGTAGGAGAGACTCAAGCATTGTGCTGCAGCAAGGGAGGTGGGTCGTGTTAGGAAAGAGTGCTCAAAACGTAGCTGCCCATAGAAAACTACTTACTGTGCAGCCCAGGAAAGGAGTCCCTCACCCACCTTAGGACCAGGATGGTCAAAGTAGCAGTTGTCATGCTGAAAAAGCAGAGACATAAAAGGATGGTACTGTAAGTACTGCTAGCCACATGTTGGTGAAATTCCTTATAATAGTGCTCTGCCTCCCCTCCTCTACTTCTCCAAACTTAAAATTTAACCATCTAAATCATTGATATGACATCTTTCTAAAAAGCACTGGTGTCAAAGTGAGAAGTACAAGCAGTATTTCATAGTTACTTTGTCAGGCTCTCTACAGTCACAGGGGATTATTACTGAGTTGATTTATAAGTCATGTTATAAAACACAAGCCTGCTTGGTAGGGTAGAAACTCCCTCACCCCAGGAATTTTAGAAGTACTAGTGTAATGCCCATCCTGAAAACCTGGACACATTTAGTTTCACATTTCTCATCTGTTAAATTAGATGTGAAGTAGTATTCTCAGCAAGTCATTGGAGGTCTGAACTTCTAAATATAGTAGTGCTTACAGGAAATTTAGAGCCAAGACTCTGCTTATGTACTATAGATCTGTTTGCGCAAAAAAACTTACTCCAATGTACGGAGGAAATTGTGTGTTACTACCTCTACTCAGGAGAAGCCAACCTACATTCTTCGTTTGATGGCATTCTTTCATCATGGCTTTCAACAATCTCACAGAGCTGCTGCTGGGTAAGAGGTGTATTCTGTATCAGAACTGACTGCAATTCAATGTTGGGTATATGATCATATTGTGTATGATGCATGGCATTTATTGATTTCACTTTATAAAGTGTTTTCATATGTTTCAAGGATAGACAGTCCTGTAAGAACTCTTTTATACCAAGCCTTAAAAAGGACTTCACTACAGATTCATTTCTGTATAGCTTGCCTTTGGATTTCAGCATTGGCTAAGCTGAGTGGATGGGTACATTAAAATACAGAATTCCATTATATGATAGCAGGGGAAAAAAAATTAGTATCAAGTCACAGCATTAGTGTATGAATCATGCATCTAATTATACATGTTTAACCAGTGAAATAGAAACCTTTGTGAGCTATATCAAAAGCCTCAGTTAAAGCTTTTTCTCTCGGCAATAATAATAATAATAAAAGGAATAACAGCTTCTTTAAAAGAACTTCCTTAGCCTCTGGTTATGGAGAAAGAAATTCTGGGCTCTGCATGTCAACACTGTACATTTATTCAACAGTGTATTTTTGATGTATACTAGAAGTTTATAATGGTTGAAGTTTATAAGAGTTTATAATGGCTGAAGATTATAAAAGTTTACAATGGTTCACCAACACCATTACCTTGTTTGCATCACTTCATTTTCATGCTTAAGGGGTGCTGGTACATTTTTTACACTGAGGTGCGGGTACAGCATATAATCCACCTCCCTGTACTTCTCTACTTCCCCTGCATTATCTAATAATACACAACCTCTCTGTTAAGGAGGTGTAGGTAAAGTTAGAAAACGCTTGCTCTATCTGCCTGCTCCACTTGAAGGGACTGCTATGACGTTTCTGAACTTCTTTTAGAAAAATCTTTTCAGCAGCTGCAGAGCATGGCCTAAGGAATATTCTACGAGTCTACTAATACAACAACCAGTTTTAAGACAGAAATGCCATCTATTTTCGCAGTGCACGCAGAGGGGTAACACCGCTGGCCGCTCTGGTGTCATTCAACTCCCATCCCAGTCACGATGTCTTTGCTCTCACTGGCCGTATCTGACATAGAGAGCACATGTGTACCACATTGGTGATGTAGAAGAATGTGTGATTTTTATTCATCAGTTATGCAAATATTTCTGCATCCTGGACTGTGCCACAATTAAAGTACTGACTAAGCAATATAGCAAAAATGTATCGGCATCAATAATAGCATGTAGAGTAACTCTTTCCTAAGCATCAGCTATGGGTGTGGGAGCTGCACAGACAAAAGAAGACAAAGAAAACCTCCTAAGTACAATAGTCTTAAAAGAGAAAAACACTTTTCTTTAGCAGTCAGACTCAAAGTAAGTTATTAAGCACAGAACACGAATAAAAGACTGTAGTAGCCTAGGTCAGAAGCAAAGCAAAAATCGAAGTAATGGGATTTTTCTGCTACTTTACAAATTTGATGCAACAATGGAATTTGCATAGAGTCCATCAGTTTTTCAGGATTGCCATACTTCAGACAGAATATGATCTTGTTATCCAGGAAGCTTGGTGAAATGTGTCATGACACTTGTGTTGGGAAAACCTTCTCCCATTGAGGATGCAGCATTTGTGCATGACAGAGTAAGGCCACCCATAATACCTAACAGGGTCCATGTCTGCATTTTTCAGCTATCACATAGAGACAGAAGTTCAGTCCAAGTCCTGCCTTCTTCACACAGAATCTTTGATCCAATACTGTTGTGCCCAAAGAAAACACCTTAAACATATATATATTTTACTTTGGCCTCTGAGAAATGTCAGAATGTGCATGTCACTGTAGAACGATCACTTTATGGCCTTACAAAATTTTGTGGGACAAACCAGCCATTTTCCACACACCTGTGCTCTTATTTTTTGCAGGTGCTAACGAGTTACTGGAGTTACTGGCAGTTTATACTACAAAGAAACTGGCACACCTTTTGTGCACTGCTGAACAAGAAGTAGTAAGAAAACAATATTTTAACAGCTGGGCGTGTGATGAGACAAGGACTTTTATCTACTTACCAGCAATTTCTTTAAATAGAGATGCAACCACAACCCTGTTAATCTGAAAAGTTGAGTAGTTGAGTGATTCAGTTCAAATTCACTCCTCAAGTGTTATCACTGACTACTTTTCAAGAGTTAGCTTCACACTCACTATTTCAAATCATAGAATCACTAGGTTGGAAAGGACCATCATTGAGTCCAACCATTCCTAACAATCCCTAAACCATGCCCCTAAGCACTTAATCCACCCGTTCCTTAAACACCTCCAGGGAAGATGACTCAATCACCTCCCTGGGCAGCCTATACCAGTGCCTGATGACTCTTTCTGTGAAAATTTTTTTTCTGATATCCAGCCTGAACCTCCCCTGGCGGAGCTTCAGGCCATTCCGCCTTGTCCTGTGCTCTGTCCCTTGGGAGAAGAGGCCAGCTTCCTCCACTCCACAACCTCCTTTCATGTAGTTGTAGAGAGCAATAAGGTCTCCCCTCAGCCTCCTCTTCTCCAGGCTAAACAACCCCAGCTCTCTCAGCCGCTCCTCGTAAGACTTGTTCTCCAGCCCCCTCACCAGCTTCGTTGCTCTTCTCTGGACACGCTTCAGAGCCTCAACATCCTTCTTGTGGTGAGGGGCCCAGAACTGAACACAGTACTCAAGGTGTGGTCTCACCAGTGTTGAGTACAGAGGGAGAATAACCTCCCTGGACTTGCTGGTCACGCCGTTTCTATACAAGCCAAGATGCCATTGGCCTTCTTGGTCACCTGGGCACACTGCTGGCTCATGTTCTGTCGGTTGTCAACCATTACTCCCAGGTCCTTCTTCTCCGTGCAGCTCTCCAGCCACTCTTCCCCCAGTCCGTAGCACTGCATAGGGTTGTTGTGCCCCAAGTGCAGGACCCGGCATTTGGCCTTGTTAAACCTCATGCCATTGGTCTCAGCCCAGCGGTCCAGCCTGTTCAGATCCCTTTGCAGAGCCTCCCTACCCTCCAGCAGATCCACACTTCCACCCAGCTTAGTGTCATCCGCAAACTTGCTGAGGGTGCACTCAATGCCTTCATCCAGGTCATTGATAAAGACATTGAACAGACCTGGACCCAGTACTGAGCCCTGAGGAACCCCACTTGTGACTGGCCTCCAGCTGGAGTTAACTCCATTGACCACCACTCTCTGGGCCCGGCCATCCAACCAGTTTTCAACCCAGGAGAGTGTGCGCCTGTCTATTCCAGAGGCAGACAGTTTTGGAAGCAGAATGCTGTGAGAAACTGTGTCAAAGGCTTTACTGAAGTCCAAGAAGACTACATCCACAGCCTTTCTCCCATCCAGTAGTCGAGTCACTTTGTCATAGAAAGCGATCAGGTTAGTTTGGCAAGACCTGCCTTTCATAAACCCATATTGACTGGGCCTGATCAATCGGTTCTCTTGCATGTGCTTCATGACAGCACTCCAGATTACCTGTTCTGTGACTTTCCCCAGCACTGAAGTCAGACTGACAGGCCTGTAGTTCCCTGGATCCTCCCTGCAACCCTTCTTGCAAATCTTCATCTCAACCTACTTGCACACTAATTAAATCTAAGTAGTCATTCAGCTCCACTGCAGAGATACCTTGGCTTATTGGTAAATATATGCAATCATAGATTAAATTGAGATGGGTCCACGCATTTTTTTTCCTCATCGTTTTTTTCTGATTTTGCAGGTACCTGCATGAACACATCCCTTGTCTCCCAGTGCTATCGTTCTCTGGCTGCCCACTAGCAACCGTGTCACGTTAGGGGAACAGCATCCCTCTGACACAGAGTGCAGGAAGGATTTTAGAGAAGAAAACCATGTACCTCAAATGGCTTTTACCTGCATTGTCATGGCAAGGGCAGGTAAGAGCAGACACATATGTAGCAGAGTCTGACTTCTAAAAAGATCTCCCAACAAGACAGCCTATCTTAGGTCTCCAGCAACTTTTAAAGAGTTCAGAAACTTCTGTTGTGTCCACAAGAGTCATAGGCCAAAGTCTGGTTAAGACCCAACATGAACCATGTTGTGATAGCACATACTTCATGGAAGAGGCTTAGAGTTCAGATGCAGAGACAGCAGTCTGAGTTTATGAGAATTCATTAGCTGTGATGCCAGTCATTCACTGAAGTGCAGGTATTGTTTTGCTTAAAGCAAGGGTTATTTTCATTTAAAATTGTTTCTGAGAATATTTCACTCAAAGCAGAGTGAAGTTTAACTCATTGCGACAAAGAGGACAACCTTCTGACATTCTTATAGGCAAACACTTAAGCCAGAAAAATGGATGAGAAAGTCCACTATGAAGGTTATGCTGTCTAAAGGATGCACTGCAGAACTGGAATCAGCTTCATCACTTTAGCAATGAGAACAGTTAAGGAGTCAAGTTTATTTGTTCAGTGTTAGTGTTGTAGGAAGGGACTCCGACTATTTAAAGTGATTCTCCACAAGGGTCCAGACCATGTATGCACAAGTTTGGGTTTTCTACACTAGCTTCAACTAAGACACATGGACATGCTTGTGGTAGTCCCAATCAATTTTTAAAAGCACAAGCTCAATATTTTAGGGATGCTATCTTGCTCACAAATTCTTCTTGCTTTTTCGTCAAAGTTAACAGAGCTGCAAGCTTGCTACCAAGCACAAAGAGTGGCCTGCTGTTTTCAGTAGGGCATCTTACATGACAAATAGTTGCAGGATCAGGTCTTTGGCCAACCAGGGAAAAATATTTGCCCACATCCTTTGTGTAAGCGTGTCAAGGGGGAATGAAAAAAAATCCTTAAACTAGGTAAATGGATTATGGCAACTTTACCAGAAAATTCATTCTTCTTGTGGCTGTTGAAAGAAGTATCATGGAGATTACATATCTCTCAGGATACAGCATCTACCTGAAGAGAAAATAAAATCCACTGAAGTCAATGGAAAGGCTGTGCTTTTCTTCAGCAGGTTTTGCGCAATCTGGCTTCTGTTCTGTGTTCTCTCTGCTAGTTATGCAGACTGCTCAGCTATGTCACAGCACCCAACACAAAAAACATACGCAAAGCTGCACAAGTGTGCAGTGATAGCTTTCAATGGAAATTTTGACAGTGCAGAATTACCGAGATAAGAAGCTTTCTCTTTACAGTCCTTGAAATAAGGTTTTATAGCATTCGGAAAAAAACCCTGTGGTTTCCCCACAGGAAACCCATGATACTGCTTGTAATAGGAGCCATAATTTCAGGGGCAGCTAATGAGATAGCGTTATGCTTAACACTGGTTTCAGTAAAACTGTGAAATTCAGGACGTCGTCTACAACGCAGAAATTACACTGATTTTTTATTTCATTTTATATTAAGTTTGAACTTCACTGTTAAGAGTCAGAAGAGCTCTCTGCAGCATTTGAGGCTGTCTGGAAAGGCTTCACCCTTTCTGGCAGCTGATTTATGTCAGCCTCTCTTCTGTAGTATCGTTACTCATTTATGTTCACTATACAAGAAGCACCAGGTCTGCACCTGCAATTTAAGCAAAGAACCACATGCTAAGCTCAAAGGAACACTTCTACTTCTCTGGTGTGTTTGTGAGGTTAGAAGCACAGCAGACTACACCTTCATATAAGCTTTCCTCAATGGATTTCCGCCGTAGTTATTTTCCCCAGCAAATCCTATAAGATTCATTATTAAAAATATATTCCTACTTCAAACAAGACTGTCAGTTATGTCTTGCAGGAATACCTACACTTTTCAAGACTTTTACTACAGTTTCTCTTTCATTCTTTGCTAGGGGGTTTCCGCTACACCACTTAGGATTGAAAATGGCATCATTTTTCAAAGAAAGGTTGTAATTTGAGAAGTGATAGAGAAAGTAGGCATTTGAGGCCTGATTCTTTGAAAACAAAGAGAAAAGATTCAAGAGGGCTTTTCAATTTCTTAAGGTGGAGGAAAGGGAAGGTACAAACTCTGAAATGAGTCAATAAGGTTGAAAATCTTTTCCCTTGAAGTTTCTAGTCATGTACAGCAAATTCCAGGCTTGGAAGAGGCTGCTGGGAACTGCAAAGGTATTGTTACCTTTTTAAGAAACCACAGTAAAATAGTCAGTCCTGCCATTGCTCATTCAGAACCAGAAAAGCACTTTAAGTATAAAAATTCTTGTAATGGTCTTGCCTTTGGAAACTCACTGACCTCCTCTGTTGGGGTTTCAGCACTCTTATATGTCAGCCACTACCTTAGCTCCATGCTCCGTGGAAACAGTATTCTATTTCATCACAGAAATTAGACATAGATATCTAGCATGTTTAGTTGCTGCCACCTAACTCCTTCCTCATAAAATGAGTGTAAACCTTTCAATTTCATATATATCACTGATCTATAAACATACAAGTTAGAGGAACTTCAGTGTAAGACTGAGTTACCATCCCCTTGAGCCTGACTACTTAACATAGGCACTACCAGGTTTTCTAACTATTCCATTCTGTAGACAGGAGCACATATTTTAAAGACACCCCCCAACCCCTACACCTCCACCCATCCCGTAACTATAGTGTATTTTTTTTCTTCTCTCTATACTAATATCAAGCTTAAGAAGTCTTAGATGATCCCAAAGAAAGAAATTCAACCTCTACTCTCTCCCTTTCTAAGTATGTCTTTCTTTCCCAATGCAGAGTTATCTTTCATGCCTGCTTTAGGATGTTTCTACTTGTCTGTCCCTAAAACAATAAACAAAATGCTACTATATGAGTTTTTTTTTCACTTTGTCGAGTCATCTGTCATCAGCTTCACTTGTTTATCCAAGCCTTCTGCCAAAGAGTCCTGTTAGTTTGACTCCATTCAAGCACAGGCTTACTCCTTCATATACACCTGTGCACATCAATATTTAATAGTACTCCATTTACCTTCTCCAAGAACTTAAATAGCAAGAGCTATTCCCAGCCAAGTCAGATGTCAACTTGACATGGATTCTTATCTTGGAGACACCAGCAGCATGTGTTTACCAAAGATCACATAAGTAGCTAAGCAGTCAGAGATACTTTCCCAGAATAAGCACCCAGCATTTTATAGCTTAGGGACTTTCCAAAGACAAAGAAATTCCTTTGTATGCAATAGAAGTGGATGGAGTAGCCTTACCTTATCTCTCGTCTTCCTAAAATTAGCCATGATTTGTCCTTGTCTTTATTATCCTGAATAACAGCACTATAAGCAGAATACTGGCTCACTAAGTTTTTTAATGTAGCACCGATATGAAGGACAAGAAAGAAAAGTAAGTTGTCTTTTGTATTCACAATGGATGGTACAGCCTGCAGCAAATAATTTCTTGCTATCTAACAAAGCTTTCAGTCTGTTGCGGGCTGCCCAAAATAGCATACCAAGCTCATGTCAAATCCAATAGACTTGGCTTCTGCAGCGAGTCAAAGCTGATACTGTACAACACTGATTTGCTCTTGGAGAATAGATTTATTAACACACCACTAGGACTACAAAACAAGAAATCCCTGGCTGCATTCTCAGTGTTCACCTTTCCATTATGCTCCTAATTATCTCCAATGGAGTTTATTCCTTGTAAGCTTCTTGTTCAGGCTGATAAGCATTTTATTCTCAGATTTACTCCTCATGCTCTTAGCTGAGAAACTAAGCAACTGTCTACACTTTTGCAGTGTGTATCTCCCACTCTCTCCAGCTGCTCCCACTTCCAGATCCTTCTTTTTCTTAACAAGAGGCCTCCTCTTGAGATGCATGCTCTCATCAGATGACCCCAGGCCTCTTCTTTTCACTTGATCCTACAACGTGGAACTGCTAAATCTAGTTGTTATAACTGGTTGAGCCCTTCTCCTTCCCTAGGCTCATGACAAACACCTGAACTGCAGTTTCCACTTTGCAAAACTGGATCACTTCCCTGCTTAAAAGTGCAGTTTAGACTTCAGATCCAGGAATGCATCAGTTACTGAAAGGAGCTCTAGTTCTAGATCTTGTTTTTCAGTGAAAGGTTTTGGACCCATGCATTTTGTTTTAACAATGAGAAATTTTGATTTGACTTGTATTTATGAGTGGGGTGTTTTAGTTTTTGGCAAATGCCAAAACTGTGTCCACTTTAAAACAGTGTAATTTTCCATTTAATTTTTCATCATGATAATTACAACCTGAAAATCAGCATAAAGTTTAAGAATTCCCACCATTTTCAATATTTTCATATCAATATCTTCTCATCACCTCACTTTATTATGCTAAAACTGTAAGTTGTTAAAATCTGTATCAACTTCGGACTCAAATGGAAGATTATATTATATTAATCAAGACCAATCTGCTCCTTCATATTCAAATAAGATGCTAATCTGGTAAATTATTTCTTAAGCACTGATCTAAGGCAGTTTACATAAAAATAATATTCCAAAGTATTAACATTCCAAATAAACATATGCTGCAGAAGACATTTTTTCACATAAGAGTTGTCATTGAAGTGCAATGTTTTACATCTCTCCTTAGTCTACACTGAGGGCTATTTCAATGTACATATTCCAAAATGACAAGCACTGGATTCACTTTTTCTCTCGAGAAATTCTTCCCACGTCCACATTATGCAAAACTGGAAATAAATCCGTTTGGTCTGCAAAAAAAAAAAAAACCCACAAAAGAAACCAACCACCCCAGACCTCAGAAGTTAACAGCAAGATTTTCTGACAGTGCTGAAAGGGCAAGCTTCCTCTGGAAGAAGCTGCTCTGATTCCGATAATAAAATGGCTTCTCTACCCAAATACAGGCATGTTTCATTAAATTTGAAGTATATACAGTAAGTGACATACTGATTTACCCTCTCTCTCGACAGCTGTTCTGGGCTGTGGGCCCAGATTTATAGACTTTAAAGAATGGAGTAAGGATATTAGGATACCCTAACCTGACCTTCCAGAGCTGGAAATGGAGTAATTTCTGCATTGTGCCTCTGAATCCTGTTTCAGTAAAACTGTAGATCCGCTCAGCAATGGGGTTTCAGACTGGGTTTAGAAAACTCAAGTGAAAAAGAGTCAAATAGCACTCCTAGGTAACTTCTGTAATTTAGTTTAAGAGGTATCTAAATACATTTGTTGAATTCAACATAACATCACAAACAGGAAGACTACAATACGGGTCTTTCATGGATATTGCAAAAGCAGGTTTGTGTCACATAAAATGGAACTAATAGTCCTGTACATGCTCTTCTGTGGCAAGACTGGTGGATAATAAATACAGGTGCACACACAAATAATTTATTCCTCTCTTACAGGCAAACACTGAAGTAGGGCGTCAGTTTGGTAGTGAGTTTGTAAAAGCCTGAACCACATTTCCTGTTTGTAAGAAAGCAGGTGAAAAAGAAAGACGGGAGACCTTTAAGCTTGACAACAACTCCAGAGATAAACTCATGCTGCCAAGTCCAAAACAAAGGAGCATCCAAGGTCTGCCAACATAACTTGATTTCCTGCTGGATAAAGGGTCAGGGAGTATTCCTAGAAACGGGTAAGCCTTATTTTTTTCTGTATTTTAAACAAAGGAGCAGTAAAAACACACACTGTGGTAGATTTCAGTCTCCCAAGAAGATTGCTGAGGATTCTGATGTCAAATTAATAATAATAATAATAATAATAATAATAATAATAATAATCACTATGATGAATCATCATCAACATCTTAAACCTTCATTAATTAAGGCTTGTTAATGAAGACTAAGTACCGGCATTAGTTTTGTGCTTAAAATATTTACTACGCTGATGGCTTCTTATTTTACAATGTGCTGCTTCCTTTCTGAAGTACGAAGTCGATACCTTAAAAAGCAATTAGTTGTGCACTAATTAGTTGCAGTTTAAGGAATCCTTCCTGGAGAATTAATCCTGTCTTAAAAACTCACAGAGTTGGAAGCGTATTTAACGCTAATTTAGCATTCATCAGTCTTTTAATGGGTGGGTTTTCTTTTTGTAGTACAGAATATTATTTATCTCACCAATTAATTGGAAAGGCGAGAGGAAAAAGGTAATTGTATCTCATCTTTGACAGATTTTCCAAACAAGAGGAAACAAACCATTTTGTGTTCCAGATCATAACCTTAAATCTGGTAGTGACCAAAGTAATTAATCTGCTCTATGAATGATGAGTTGATGGCATGTCCAGCTAGACAGTTATCTATATTCCCCATCTTATGTTGCTTTTGAATAGGAAAGACTGGTAGAAGTATGATATCTTCCTGTTATCATTTGAGAAGAATTCTCTAAACGAAATAGAATAAGAAGGAACAAAATTTTGTATTTCTGCTAGCTATTCTTACGCTGCTAGGAGGATAAAGACCTATTTCTAGCCCTGAATTGTTAAATCTGGCTCCTTTCCCCAAAGGTAAGTACATGATTATGTCCACTCCTTTGAGCTGCAATAACATTGAATTGCAAAAATCGTGAAAAATTAGAATGTTTTGAGGGCTTTCTATGGTTGGTTGGTTTTTTTTGTTTGCTTGTTTCTTCCTCCCGCCCAATCCCCTTACAGTATAATGAATCCTGCAAAAAGAAAACCCAAGAACAAATGGCCAAAAGTCTGTTTACTTCCATGTCTTTTCTTTGTTTGTGGAGAAAGTTGTCAACAGATTTAAAAAGGAGAAAAAGCACAAGAAGGAAGTCTATTGTTTGCCTGTATTTTGTTGTGTGACTATAATACCTTTAGTTTATAGCAGTGTAAAATATTTAAGAGGAAGCGAGTAACTCCATCCCTAAAATCAGAAAAGTGAAATCATCATCCAGATGGAGTAAATTAGCTAAGGTAGATGTTCTGCTTGGATGCAACTCCAAGTTTGACCCCGTTTCCAAACAGAAATGAAAGAATAGTAGAATAGGAATGTATCTTTAATACTAGAGGGATTCTGGTATTCAAAATACTGTCATCTTATAATGATCAAATGTAGTACTTCCCCCATACCTCAACTTCTTTTGACAATAAAACGAGAACTGTTGTTCTTCATATGAAACCTTTGCTATCTGATGAACTCTTTGTTTGCAGAAGATCACATTATGTTAAGAACAGCTTCTATAAGATTATGTACAAACAAACTGCTATCGCTCTTATGTTTTCCCAGCACAGAGAGACTGTAACAGAAAAACCTGATAGAATCAGAGGTTATCCTGTTAGAATCATAGTGTACTATTCCCAGGGGTCTAGTGTTTTCTCAGGGCTTTTTTTTCAAAGATATAATAAAATTTTTAGAAATATTCTATGTGACAGTAGTTGAGTGAGACCGTCCCTGAACACGGTGCTATGGCTTCTTTGCAATACATATGTAATGTGTAAAATATAATAATCTGGCTTGGCTACATTTGACAGTAGATGACTTGACTGAGAATTGAAATTCGAGAAACAGACTATAATTATTCTAATATACTTCTCTTTCTGTTTGTTTCTCACTCTCCATCCACAGTCACCTTATCCTTTTTTTTTGTCTTTAGCACAAGCGGTTAGCTGTCACAGGTTGCATCTACTATTAAACACATAGGCACAGTGGTGTAGTTATCTGAGGAGACAAATTGTTCTTCACACAGGCAGCCAGCTTTCCTTTTACAGCTGCTGTTGTCAAGGTAGTAAAAATTTAAATAATGCAGTTATAAATGTAAACAGCCAGAGTATTGGCAACAACCATAAAGGCAGTACAAGGACAGCTGGAAAAGAAGTGGGACTTGTATATATTTAGTATATATATAAAGCTAAGATATAAAATAAAAATATCTCATATCTTCTACTTGGAAAGTAAGATTAACTTGAAACTCACACTACAAAAGTACAGTGCTCAGACTGGCACTCGTATGTCTCTACTACAATACAAGCAGATATTTAAGCCACAGTTGTGGAAAATAAATTTGAAAATAAACCTTTACTATTTTCCAGATAATAATTCAAATTTAAATCAGAAGCTAAAACATGAAAATAATACTTGTCACAAAAATTTGGTTTCCTCCTCCACTTCAGTTAAGGGCTCAAAATATTCAAATTGAAACTAAGAATAGTCCTTCTACTCCCAGGAAAGACCTGGGAAAAAATAGGATCCCTGAATCAGAAGGATGAATGACAGCATTCAGTACCAAGAAAAAGGTACATATTCACTCTTTTTATTCTAATGAATCAGAGGGTTGTAGTTTCTAGCACAGTTACAGTGCTTCCCTTCTTTCAGGCCACACCACTGCTTTTGCTTCCTGGAAAAAAAAGAATTTGTAGGAAAAGAAATATGAAATAAACATAAGAAAAATAGAAAACAATTACTGCAGAAAAGATAAAAGGATAAGAGAGGAAGGAAGTTTGGCTCTTCTTATTTAGGCACTACATTTAGACTTAAAAGTTCTTGCCTTTGACATAGACTTCTTGTAGTTTGGACAGGTTGCCGAGGGTGCAAATGTTGTGTGACTCTAGAGTAACCAGGTTCCAAACACTTCATGTGGCCTCATAACATCTTCTTGGGGTAGGGACTCAATTTCTTTTAATTCTTTCTCTAAAAAAAAATTGAAATAATATATAGCTGCTTCATGCAGGTGTTGTCTTTCCTCATGAATGTCTGTATCTTGTTGCAAAAATGTGCCTCTCAACATAAGAAATGGTATTGCAGTGATGGAGAACCTTCAAATACATTTGGGAGAACTCAAGTAGAAGAAAAGAAAGGAATGGAAATTGTACATTTATTTTAAAAAGAAGGCTAAATGGCCAGTGGAAGTACTGTATGCAACAACTACGTACAAGTCCCTCAGAATGTTACAGCTTATTTGCTCTGTTCTGTTTTAAGAGGGAGTTCTGACCAGGAAGGAAATCTGCATTGTAGAAGCCCATGTGATTTGTGATTTTTTACTACCAAGGATTCATTGATCTTGTTTCAGCATCATAAAAATATCTGTGGCTTGCAATAAAACAAAACTGGAAGAGTTTTGTATGCAACATCAGCATAATTAGGGAACAAAACCTGTAAGGGGTAGTTCAAAGGTGAGGTGAAGCTGGTCAGCCAAGGAACAACACTCTGCCTTCTTCTCAGGAGCAAATGATTTGCCTCTTACCACTTCCAGCTGGCAACATGGTATGTATTTCTGTACTACTCCTTTACATAAGTTTTCTTTTAAGAAGTAAACAAAACATCAGCCTCCTAAAGGAATCCAGCTACATGCAAAATAAATATGTGTAGTAAGGACTTTCTCAAATCTCACTCTGACGGTATCATCCAACCTCTTCCCTTGACTGCTCTGCTCCAGGTGAACCTTTTTGTGTGGTATTAGTGGAATTCATTAGGTTTTGGGACCAATCTTTATATCAAGCACTCCAAATCTAGAAGAACATGAAACGTGCCTCTGGGGAAAGTGAGAAATCCAGCTTCAAGCTCCTTTCACTCATGTATCTGGCTCACTATTTCCTCTGTCAAGGAAGAGTTTCACAGGTCATTTGCAGCAGCACTGATCGTTTTAGCCATTAGACTGTCACAAACAGGCTGTTTTTCTTCAGCATGGTTTGTGATGGAAAATTTGTATTAGCTAGGTTAATTGAAGAATTAATTAAACGGCAAAATACATTTGGTGCAGGGGGGTTCCTTCCCATATTTCTGACAGGACTCCAAGGAGAGGCAAGTTCAGTGCAAAAGAAGGCTTTGTTCAATTAAGTTGACTCACTTTTTACCAAATGATTCTTCGGGAGCTATCAAAATTATTCTCTGCAGTAGTCCTGTGGGTTTCACTGGTTCCCAGCTACCGCTCACCCTTTGACACTACATCCTCTGCTTTCTCAGGAAGGCGAATGAGGATGTGAGTACAAGTGGTTTTAATAGGAGATGCAAGAAAACATATAAACAACCTTTGAAACTTGTTTCAGGGAGTTCTAAAACCTGATGGTCTTAGCTATTATTCAGAGACATTTCCAATGAAGTAAGTAGTTTTGACTAGTTTTGACTAAATTAATCTTTAGAATTACATTTCTGAACTCTAGAATTTAGCCAAAAATTTACTGCAAATAGTAGGTTAAAGAATTACAAAAATAACTTCGATGCTATTCACTCTAATGACTTTTTTTCTTTAGCAATTTCTGATTTTTACTGCATCTTTCAGGCAAACCAACAGTCCACCCTTTGGCTATGAATCAATAGTTTTGCAAAGCGCTTACTGATGTTACTTTCTTATTATTTAGCATCTGTTTTTTATATGAATTATTTAGCTTGTATAGCGGAGTAAACAACAAAATAGCAGCTTCAATTACAGAAAGCAAAAGTCAACCAAGCACAAAGAATACAGTAAAACTGTTAGACAACACAAACTATAATATTATCTTCTTTCAATTACAGAAATGGATTGCCATTTTTCCATCTGGGGCATTTTGGCCTTTCTGAGTTTGGCTCTAGTTGTTTCGTTGATACTGAACATTTCACATTGTATGAAAAATAAGCAAGGTAAGTGACGTCTCTCTGTAAGGAATGGAGTTTAAATGTTTAACGTGTCTGAGAGAAAGCCATCACTGCTGGGAGATTGCAAGCCAACAAATTGATTCTTTTGAAACTTAAAGTTATCTTTTGGCAAGAATGATTCCAATAGAGAGGATGTAACATCTAAAAAATTTCAGAAGAGTCAGGTATGATTACAGAATTATTGCTGGCTGCTGGATCCATTGCTAAAAACAGCTACCCAAATCCATTCTCTGAAGACAAACAGAAAATGTGTAAGGTGAAGAATTTAGTTCTAGCTAAAATCTTATTTGTAAGCATATTTTTAACATTTGCAATTTCCTTTTTTAAAGTGTACTTTTCAAGTAACTGGTTATTATTTGTACTTTAATTTAAAAATGATTTTAAGTAGCTACACTGATACAAAATATATTTGAGAAAATTTTCTCCTCCCCAAAAATCTGGAATGCTTATTTGAGTTTCAGATGCCATACACATTTTATGCTTAATTAATTTATTTTGAAAAAGAAGCTCTAATTTGTTTTTCATCATGGGATCCTGATGTAGCTCTCAAACCAATGTGTCACTATAAGGAACTGATTTGTTTAATATATGTTAGAAGGTGACTACAGTCATAGTCTGTTTTTGGTCAAAATTAACTATGACTTTTAACAGAACTGATAATGCCAGTGCAACCTCTCTCATGCATACAATTCTACAGTTATTAAGTTGCACATTCCTCACTACTTCCATTTAGGAAAAATGATGCCTTTACATAGGGAAAACAGTATCTGTGCTGTATGCTTACAGGTGGGCAGGCAAACACAGGTAGATTCAGCCGCATTAAACACACATACATACATAGACTACATATGTAGAAGGTCTATATTTATAAACTGAACTCAGCAAGTATAAGATAATTATTACAGTATATTAATAGAGCTGCTGTATTGTTGCAGGACCAGGGGGTGTGTCTGTGCCTTTTTTGTTTATTTTGTCTTTTAGTGCTACTAGGCAGATATATTTATGATGAAAAATCAGTCATTTACAAAATCAATCTTGAACAAAGATTTGGTCAGATTGGCTGATGCTGCATTGCTCATGGAATCAGAGCTTACCGTGGCAAAGTCTGGAGTCCTGGAACAGAGGATAGAAAGTCAGGCATTCTGAGTTATTAATCAAGCTGTAGCAATAGTCTGTTTGTAGATATTGCATCTGTTCTTCAGTTTCTTCACCTGTGTGGATCACAGGATATTTCTCTTTCAGAGATACAAGCAACAGACCTAGTAAAATAAATAAACCCTTCACCTTATAATATAAAACCACGATGCACTTCCTTAGGCAGAGAAAGAGAAGCAGGAGGAGAAGGAAGTAATGAATTAATGGCATTGTGTTACAATGCATTTTTGGTGTCTCTAAAAATAACATAGGCTTTACAGGGTCATAACAGAAACATTTCTTGTATTCATCAAAGTATTTGAGAAAAGCAAGGGGACAACTGAAGGTCTTGAGAGCCAAGAGCTTTCAATTTTACTCTCTACAGTGAATGCAAAAGCATGTCAGTAGAGTCAATACATGAAGTGTTTTAAAAAAGCACTATTCATTTTCTCTTAACTTTATATTTTTAACAAATTTTCCAGCTAAAATGTATAAAGACTATGAAGACAACAGTCCAAGGTAAGTTGGACAAAAAATTATTTCTGACAAGGGCGAAATATGCAATAAATAATGACAGATGGCCTTGGAGGGATGGCACAGAGGAAAATCCAGTATCCAGTGCAGCTTACCTGGAAATATCAGGGAACAGAATGGTTGTGGGGAAAAAAGTTTTCCAAAGAAATAAGGAAAAAAAAAATTAATGAGGGAGAAATGTACTCCAGTCACTTTATCAACAATGAAATAGTTGCATGCTAATATGATGTTATCTACTGAAGGAAGTGCAAAATACCAAGCTAAAACACTATTTGTTATGACTCAAATTCAATAAATCTATAATAATTTAGAAGAACTCTCAGAAAACAATGATAAGTTATAGTCTGATATTTAATACTTGTGGAGCAATAATTTACATTTCATACCTTTTTATGTATGACATTCAATAGCAATAAAACAGAGTCTGTATGCAGCTACTGGATACCTGATATCTGTTAAAAGTCTGTTTCTCTCACTCCATATTAGAACCAACAAACTTCAGAAAACAGAGATGAAAAATTCTCATGTCAACCCAAATATAAAAGCCTCTTAAAAAAAAATACAAAAGCCTTCACCTGTTCCCCAAAACTAATCTTCAATTAAAAATTTACATGCAGTTGGGAAGTCTCTGTATATTACTGCCTGTTCAGTTGAAAAATACCACTGAAAATATGGTGTTTGGCGTTAGATTCATTCATGCATCCCCTTGACAAGGAAGAGTATAGGGATGCAATAGGAACAAGATTACATGAGGCTTTCCACTAATAATTCCCATTTTACTAACGTACTTAAAAACATTTTCAAGAAACACCAAGTAATAAAATACAGAATGCTGTTAAAATCCAAAGCTGAACTTTGCTTTGGTCTTCTCTAGTTGTATCGACAGAAGCATTTTAATTGAATCAAGAGTGTCATTTTGAAAAAGCTGCCGCAAAAGTCTCTTTTGGTGTTTTAGTTTGTATTGCAAAGTGGTCTCGGAGGAGATGAACGGAGTTTATTTCCGTGATGATTAATATTTCTAGAACTAGAACAAACAGCAGCTTAGTAGTCTTGAGATTAGCTTTATACTTAACCAAGTTACAGGAGAGTTCAATTCATGGCTAGATAACAAATGTCTTCAGAATACAGACGTTGCCATTTTTGCACCACACCCTCCCTGTTCCTCTGATATTTTTGGTCTTGTTTTTCAGATCATTTACAATCTACTATTGCTATATAAGTTTAAAGTATTTAGACTAGAAGAAGGAAGTCCTAATTTAAGCATATTTAAGAATTAGAAGTATTTTTCCATTTACCTTTTAGCTGTGATGGCTATTACACTGAAGATGACCCAGTTTATGGCAATCTCAATCAAGACATTTTAGGTAAGCTTCACTTCAAGAACATGACTGTTCAGAGGCTGTAATAAACTTATGGTTAAAAGCTGGCTGACCAACAATTTCTGTGCTTCTCAAATAGCAAACTTGAGAATCTACCCCTTTCCAATTGTGTTATTATACCTAATTGTGCTACAACTTCGAACCGTTGTATTGACTACTATTTGTAAGACCAGATCTCATAATGAATTTGATTTTTTGGCAGTCCAAATGGTCTTGTTCAATCAAATATTTCAAACCCGAGAGTTTTTCTACATCTGAAGCTGCATCAGTTGAAATAACAGCTTGATTTATGCATGCTAAACCAATCTAAGACACACATTAATCAGTGCCCAAAGTTAATGCTCCCACAGAAGCTGGCAGAAACAAACATATACCAATTCTCTG
Organism: Cuculus canorus; assembly: GCF_017976375.1. Taxonomy (NCBI): domain Eukaryota; kingdom Metazoa; phylum Chordata; class Aves; order Cuculiformes; family Cuculidae; genus Cuculus; species Cuculus canorus. The sequence goes on along the minus strand of NC_071401.1, from coordinate 114,966,657 downwards.
CTGTGACTATCTACAGATCATCGTCAAAGTTGACAAATACACTGAAAAAAGCCCAATAGCTGAATGGTTGGGCAGATCTCTTCTTTACTGAGCTGAAGTAATTGACCCTTGGAAGAGAGATATCACATTAAAGGCAGAGCTACATAAGCTGAGGGTGTGTTTCTTGAAGCCCTTATGGTGTTAAAGCAACATTTAAGTAACATTAACACAACTTTTTTGCTAGCCTTATTTGAGGTTAAGCAAAACTAGACTGAAGTACATGAACTACAGGGAAAAAAAAACAACCCCCCCCCAACTTTTTCATATAGAGTTTCCATAAATTTAACTACAGCAACAGTCAAATGCATTTGCACTAAAAAAGTCTCAAAATTGTAAGGAAGTAATCTGTTTTACTGCTGGCTAAAATAAGATATGGCATGAGAAAGACAACATGTACGAAATTTAGAGAAAACTGAAAGTAGACTCAGGAATAGAACTTAATCACCTGCTGCTGCAACTCATAGTTTCTTTCTTGGCCAAAGAAAAGATTGCCTAAGCTGAAAAACAAAATCAGTATGCGTTTACCCCCAAACTGCAAGATGTCCTCCTAGAAGTGTAAAATGATGCCCACTTACTGAGCAATGAGAAACTTCCAATCCATATAAGCAGAAAATTTTCTTTTTCACAGTACTTGTGTCTGAATTTCTTGACAATTTGACCCTCTATAGATGGAGAGATCTGTGTGTGATGTCAAAACAAAAGAAACTTCTACCAAAGCAAACCGGGTGGAGATATTTCTGTAAAAAGGAGGACCCATTAATCTGATCTCTTAAGTCTCAGTGGTATGTCTTAATAACTAAAACGTCTTTCTACTTTGACAAATTATAGAGGAATGTTGTTACGAGCAGATGAAGTGCCAGCCTCAAAGGCCAGATAACCAACTACAGGTATATTTAATTTTAATTCTGAATTAGGGTAATGTCTGTCTCAGAGTTCTTGTGTTTATCCCATGACAATGTATAACAAAAATTTTTGTCTCATCACAAAAATTACCATGCATTAGTGTCAGTTATTAGGGAATTTAATCACAGACTTGACCCTTAGTTCAATTTGGGCCATGAATAAGGGAGCAGAATTGTAGACAGCTCATTTCCATCTATATGGCATGATAAAGCTCAGTCATAGGCTTGCAGATCAGGCTGAATAAAGCTTGCATCCACTGCCATGGCTTATGTAAAGAATTAAATTTATTTATTTTGGACACCAACCAAGTGAAGACACAAGATGCATCACATGATAATCATCAGTCTGACTGTCTCTCTCCTGCCCAACAGAAAATGTACATGGCCTTAACAAATGAAAGAAGACTGTTTATTCCATTGTTTTGTATTTTGTTGATATACCTGCATTCTTAAAATCATGCAAGCTTCAAATGAAATTTCTCTGTAATTGAAGCATTTCTAATATCAGTTTCCTGAGCTGATTTCCAGGTATGTCATAAGGAATAATTTCTAGCTTTTGTCTCAGGATACTTCAGGGGGTAGAAATATCCTTTTTTTTTGATCTAGACATCATTAACTTCATGGAAACAAACCAATTTATGAAAATTCCACTGTCAAAAATGCATGACAATTTGGCTTGAAAAACACAGGGAAAGAGGAAAGCAGAGGAAAGACACAGAAGTCACACATTTCGCACTGGAAATGAGATCATATATACAGAAAAGAATCACCCATCTTTGTGTTTCTGCGCAGACAAAGCCTGTGAAAAATGTTGCTAGTACTTTGATTCTTGTTTAGACTAGACATAAGGAAGAATTTCTTCACTATGAGAGTGGTGAGACACTGGCACAGGTTGCCCAGGGAAGCTGTGGATGCCCCATCCCTGGAGGTGTTCAAGGCCAGGTTGGATGGGGCCTTGGGCAGCCTGGTCTGGTGGGAGGTGTCCCTGCCCATGGCAGGGAGGTTGGAACGAGATGATCTTTAAGGTCCTTTCCAACACAAACTATTCTATGATTTTATGATTCTAATTGAAAAAAAAAAAAGAAAGTGGGAAAAAAAAGATCAAAAAATGTCTTGTATCCCAGAGAACTTGGACTGATTATATAAGTAACCCTCATTCCCACAGGGAATCTTTTCAATAATACCTTGATGAATTTTTCCTTACTGCCATGATCCTAGAAACACAAGTCATTTGCCATTAGGTTGTTTGTCTGTTTTCTGCCACAGCTTAATCATTTGTACTTTCGAGTTCATTTACACCTAGTTTGGGTAGACTTCAGCCACTATGACGATTACAGTGTAGACATACTCAAAATCTTAGGCATAATTCTAAAGCATGCACAACTACTGAACGATAAATACAAAGTGAATTTCCTTCTAGGTGGAGTCTGCCAGTCAGATGTGTTATGCCTCACTTGATCACAGTATCAAGGGAAAACGCAGAAAACCAAGGAGAAAGAAAGACCCTTCATTAAAAGAGGGTGATGAAGAAAGATCATCTAACCCAATCATGATGGCTTCCAAAGTCAGCATTTACCTCAATAGTGAGCAGCTGGCTGCTGAAAACACAGCAAACACAGAAGCCATTCATGATGATCCTATCAGGTTAATGAATTTGATTCATACTACAAAAGGAGAGAACATTTGAAGCGGCTTAATGAATCAAGTATATAATTTTAAAGAAAGATCTGCTTGTTCATTCTGGAGGAACAGTTGAATGACTAGAGATAATATCCCAGCAAACTCACATACCAAATAAATTGTACAAAATGGGTAAGTTAAGTGTTCCAGAGTGTCTTCCAAGCATATGTGTGGACTAATCAAGAAATAAGTATAGATTTAGAAAGCCCCTTTGAAGGACTTGCCTCTCTGAAGACAGTTTGAAAGGGAGTGTAGAAGCTGGTATCTCAGCATTCACATGGTATTGATTCCAGTAAAAATGAATCCTTTGTTTGAACCAACCATCAACTTTCAAACAAACAGTCCCCAAAGACCCACTCTGTTGTCTGTAATGCACTAGCAGACTACGACTATTCTTTAGGTTCTAACAATACTTTTGTAAGGAAATCATGTTTCATACTTGCACACGCAATGATTTACTCGCTTCCCCTATTAAAAAGTGATCTGCTGTTCAACAGTGTGTACTTTCCCACTGTGACTGGTCTATTGTAATAACACAATATATCTAAAGCTAATTGGAGAACAACTTAATAGCTTGTTTAAAGTAGTAATTTTACATCTTGCAAGATTTAATAACATCTTTATACATCCTTAGTTTCTTTCTGTGAGCAATATCAGTATATGTCTCAAATCTCAATTCCTCTACTAATGTAATATGTATCCAATTGTATTCAAGAGTGCATAAGGATATCAGCAAATGGTCTGTAACAATAAATCTCCTAGGGAGTTTTTTTTTCTTTTAATGTTCTATGTGATAACATTCCTATTGAATTTTACATTGGCATTGTTACCAACTATTTTACAAAAGTAGAAAGAGCTTTTTATTTTCCTCCAAAATTCACATACTATGTGCACATTCATTTTAAGACTTTAAACTCATGAGATGGTAAGCTTCTGTAGAGTGGCATTTATTTATATATTCTGGGATCCATTAAGTAGTAGTAGCAGGAAACAGGCATGTTGATGTAATATGCTTCCCTCTAGGTGTGAGACAGTTCTGCCTTGTCAAAAAAGGGATATTGGTCGCCTTAAAATTCATTCAGAGTACAGTCTAAAGGAGTTTGAAACTCCTAAGCTCATACAGAGTCCTGCAAGCATTTCAGGTCCTGAAGAAGATAGCCCCAAAAGAAGTTACAAGAAACAAAACCAACAAATAGCCCATAGCGCAAAGTGTCACCATTTCTAAAAGCAGATGTGAATGGAAACATCCAAGGATGAGAAAAATTTATGAAGGGAAAAAAAAAAAAAAAAATCAATGCGAAAGAAAGGGTTCTTTGACAGACCGGTTCATATTTTCTTTAGCTCATAGTTAACAAGCCTCTTCAACATACCTTAACTTCTATGCTAGATCAAAAGGAAGGGGCCAATCCCTGCAGCCAAAGCTGCAGTGTCACCACCCTCTCGAGCTAGCACTTGCTTTTGTGTGCAGAATTCAGGCCAATATATGTTTGGCTGCTACACACGAAAACCAAGGCAGACTTGGAATTAAAGTGACTGTGATCATGGTCTTAGAACAACTACCATTGGCTAAGTAAAAATAAACACTGTAAGAATTGATAAAAAATACTTTAAAGAAGAAGCATACGAAACGACGACCCTAAGATGCTAAGGGGGAAAGGATGAAGGCAAAGCCAAAGATTCAAGGCCAAAGATCAAGTTATCAGTACATGAAGTACTTGATTTGATTAGATGGGAAGGAATTCTACCTTCTTCCATAGTAGGAACAAAATAAGTAATAAAACACATATCACCATACACATGCTTGCTTGCACACACATATCAAAATTTTTTGAATAGCATGAACAGATAACATATTTATATAAAAGACTCCAATTTAGCTGGCACCAATCAGATGCAATACTCAGCCCTCTGAGATGATTAAGAGAAAGCTTTCTCTCAAGTAAATAAGCACTTGACCCAAGACTCTATTTGTTACTATTTTCTAACACACACACACAAAACAAAGGATGTTGTATTTTCATTTAATGCAATTTATGTGCACTTTGTAGAGATGTTGCTATTTTGCAGTTTTCTGACAGCATTTGAACTCTTGATTATGCCCTTCCTCTAAAGTCAAAGAACTTTGGAATTACTTAAACTGAACCTGTCGCTTCAGCCTGATCATCGGTTTAATGGAAGTACACACTTCTGTCATTGAGAGTATGTGTAACAATAAGTCCACCTCATAAGATTTAGGTACATCTACTCTCCTTTCTATTCTTGGTCTTCATTGTTTAGTCCAGCTATTTATTACATTCATGCCAATTTGCAGCAGCTATTTCCCCTTGCAACACAGCTTTCTAGAAAAGCAGGGTGTTTGTGTAGGTATTTTCCTTCAATATAAAGTTCCTTTCCACATTTAATCTCTGCTTCCATTAAATTATTCACTGTTACTTTCGCAGACTCCATTTCAGGATCATTTTTAATGGCCTATCAACTGTTTCCAAGGCACTGTTCATGCTGCCAGAGTCCAGATTTAGCTTTATTCCGTCAGCTCTTTAACTTTTGTCTGCATAATTCAGCAACAGAATGATTTTTTTTTTTAAATGATTTCTTGGGATAGTTTTGAAATGACTTCCAAATTCTCACATGAGAAACGATGTTCGCTGTTGATCCATCTAAAAACCATTAGAGAAAGACCTACATAAATTATCATATATTTGTTAAATTCTTTATGTATAAAGAAAGTTCCAACTAATTACAACAAACTAAGAAAATGAGATGCTAGGTCTAGGTTGTACTGTTTCAGTAACCAGTCTAGTTTCTCCAGTGTTCTTTACAAAAATTCGGAAGCAGACGGTAGCAGTGTGAAGCTGTTTTTATTAAATGTAAGCTTAGCATTCAAATATCAGTTCAATGGAACAGTGAAGAAGAAGCAAATGAGGATATGGTGGAAGAAGAAGAAAAATTGTAAGGGAAGAAGAACAGAGATTGAAGCAGAAGACAGATCAAAGTATCACCACAGAGCTTTAAGAGCTAAAATAACATAGAAAAAAATCCTGCATGCCCAGAAATGAAGTAAAGCCAAAGGAAAATATTTTTTTTCCCCTTCCTGGAGCTCAGAAGGCTGACAAGGGTCAATGCTGATAAAACAGCGAAATTGACCTGAACATCACTAAAACAATCTCTTTGCCAAGAAAGAAAAAAACAATGCAAACATGTGGGACCCTGCCACATTATTCTCATGTATTTGCTGTAGGTATACAAACTCCTCCTGACAACTTACATATCTGAAATAAAATGTTGAAAGCAAGTATTTGTTTGGAACAGATTTTTATTTAGAATATATAACATATTGTGCCAGGTAGAACTTTGTTAGATCACAGAACATAACTATCAAATCCACTAAAAGTGATAAAGTTTCATTGATCAACTTTGTTAAGATGCTACAAAAATTTAACATTAAAATTATATAATAAGCATATTACATATAAGTCATAGCGTACAATACTGCAGTTGGACCATGAAGCCCAGCTTAGATTTTTTTTTGCTTATTTAGTACTGACCTATGTAGAAAATATGAATAGGCCAGAATTCAGCAGAAAGAGCTTGTTACTTACCTTAATATTAATACATTAAGAACCAAAGGTTATTAGCAGATAAAAAGATAATACAGATCACATTGTTATTATAAACAGCAGCCAATATACAATTTAAACTTAGCCCTGCAATACCTGATGAAGCTAAAGGATTAAGCAGTACCCTGTCAGAAGGGATGAACCAGTTCCTGAAGATTTATATTACAAGGAAGTATAAATCAGGACTACTCCTATATTACATATTATAATAAATCCTTGATTCCTTAGAGTAAGGAAACCAAACCAAACCCAAACTTTATAAAACAATGTTTTTACTGTAGCAGTCTGTGAATGTTCCTCTGTAAGTTTTGACCAGGAAGTCATCCAAGGGATCGCTAGGCTTTTTGGTCTTTCCCATCAGTGTAGCTTAGTTTTCTGGATATCCTACAGAAAAGAAACTTTTCGATGATAAGTAAATTACACAAAAATACTATGCTTGCTAAAGTTCTGATGAACAGAATGAAATTGAAACAAATCACCAAAGCAAGATATATGAGTATCTTGACTGTGAGCAACAGCAGGACTAGTTGTCTGCATTCCTATGAGCTTTCAGCTAGAGAGGAAACTTCATCCCATGTCATTTTAATGTCTCAGTAATGCTACTACATTAATGTAAATTATATAAATAGCTATTAAACTTTGAGACGTAATCTTTTAATGTTTTCACAAATAGCTAAATATGAATGATACGAGTGAGAATAATTATTTCTTGCATATTACTTAAGGAATGGCATAACATTTTTACATCTATTTTAAACCATTTAAACAATCTGACAAATCAGTAAAGTTGTATAGCTGTAGGATAGCATTCAGACAGAGAGCAGAAAAAAAGTCTTAGTTCTGAGCATTTCCTTTTCTCAAATATCGTTTTCATAATCATCTTCTAGGTAGAGGCAATCAAGTGCCAGACAGAAAAGGTTTGAGGTTTAACAAGACCAAATGCCGGGTCCTGCACTTGGGGCACAACAACCCTATGCAGCGCTACAGACTGGGGGAAGAATGGCTGGAGAGCTGCACAGAAGAGAAGGACCTGGGGGTGCTGGTTGACAGCCGACTGAACATGAGCCAGCAGTGTGCCCAGGTGGCCAAGAAGGCCAATGGCATCTTGGCTTGTATCAGAAATGGCGTGACCAGCAGGTCCAGGGAGGTGATTCTCCCTCTGTACTCGGCACTGGTGAGACCGCACCTCGAATACTGTGTTCAGTTCTGGGCCCCTCACCACAAGAAGGATGTTGAGGCTCTGGAGCGTGTCCAGAGAAGAGCAACAAAGCTGGTGAGGGGGCTGGAGAACAAGTCTTATGAGGAGCGGCTGAGAGAGCTGGGGTTGTTTAGCCTGGAGAAGAGGAGGCTGAGGGGAGACCTTATTACTCTCTACAACTACCTGAAAGGAGGTTGTGGAGAGGAGGGAGCTGGCCTCTTCTCCCAAGTGACAGGGGACAGGACTAGAGGGAATGGCCTGAAGCTCCGTCAGGGGAGGTTCAGGTTGGATATCAGAAAAAAATTCTTCACAGTAAGAGTCATTGGGTACTGGAACAGGCTGCCCAGGGAGGTGGTCGAGTCGCCTTCCCTGGAGGTGTTTAAGGAACGGGTGGATGAAGTACTTAGGGACATGGTTTAGGGAGTGTTAGGAACGGTTGGACTCGATGATCCAATGGGTCCTTTCCAACCTTGTGATTCTGTGATTCTGTGATTCTGTAAAAGAACATTCATTTTTCCACAATCACTCATAACATACAGCATTTTGCCACGTAGTTTAGGCATAAAACTTCTGAAAGCTCTGAAACCATTAAAGAAGAGCTTCACTGATGGGAACCATAGAAGGCTAACAATATCACACCACTAGCCCAAGAAAGCTTGCCAGCTGACAGTCTACTTTGGCCACAAATCAGCAAACATGCATTTACAAAATTAAGGAACAAAGATATAGATTTTATTCCAGATGGCTTGGCAAGAAAGAACTCTGTGAAATCCAGAATTCCTACTCTTTCTCAAAATTCTCTGCTTACGTTCATTGAGGAAAGGAAAACCTTTTCTCTTAGAACAATTACTAATCTCACAGGGAGGACTATTTTGTATGGAGTCAGGAAAAAGAATTGAGGGGAAAAAAAGAGGGAATGTAAGAACTACACAGAAATTTACTCATTTAAGTGGGCATACTCAACACCACAGAAACATCCTTGTACACTCATCATCTTGCCTCATGTCTTCCATTACATCAAAAATAAACTAAATGCAATCTTTACCAATATATGTTTTAATTCCCTCTTTGCTTAAACTGAAACTTTTTCTTTAAATCATACAGCTTTTTTTTCCAGTTAAGTTCTCCATACAAGTAGTTTAAAAATACATTCAGGCTTCCTTTGAAGTTTTAATTTGAACAGTTTGAGAAAATTATGATATCAGCTGTAAAACCATCTCAAGATAGTCAAAATATTTCTTGAAGGCAGCATATCTTGTGATGCCAAATTAGACTATTTTGGCAAATAACTCCATGCCAGAAATGTTTTGGAAAATAAAATGAGAAGCTGTTCAGAGACCTTTTAATGCTTTTTAATCTTGTTGCCTATTAAGTTAGTTTGGAATTTAAAATCCAAGAGATCTGAAACTTGATAGTCCTACAAAAGTCACATTTTCTAAGAGAAGCAGATGTAGTAGCTCCGTATCCAGGGAGCAGGAAGTAGTGTTCTTCCAGAGATCTAAATATACTGCCAATAGTGATAACAGCAGGAGGAGAGGATCTCTGTTATCTTCCAAACAGAGCCACTGCTTGCTTACACAGAGCCAAAATGCAGGTAACTATGTCCAAATGCATAGACACTAACTTTTGAAAGTCCTTTTAAATGGCAATGTACTGCATTCTCCACAGCCTAAGGATCTGAGAAGATTTGTTAGCTCAAACACACAGTCTGAATCAATCCTATAATTATATCTAAAACAATAATTCCCTTTATAATGAACACAAAATAAGGACCAAAGTAGCTATACCAAGGTAGCTATTCAGTTTGGCCATCTTACTAACTTGTGTTCACAGGCCATCCATGCTGGAGTATGGCTGTTTTTGTTCACAGGTACTTGCATCCCAGTGTTTGAGTCTGCAGGTTTGATTAGCTTGGGCTCTCACAAGCAGCCATGCTGACTGTCATTCTAGAAGTACACATGCAAGTGCAACCTCCATAACTTTAAAGTGCATGTTAACATAGAATTTCTTTTGAAATTTCTTCTCTCAAAAAGGCACTTACCTTTTGTTATGCTTCTGTGCATTGTCAGGATGGCTGTGATTCTTCATCGCCCTAGGCCAAGCAGAGTGGGCATCTGCAATCCCAGATTCTGGTGATAAGAAACATTATGAAAAGGCAAGAACAACAATAAGATGCACAGACACTACAGTAGGTTGCTAAAATATCAGCATATTAAGGCACTGGTGATACTTCATTGGCATACATCAATGAGAAATTTCTTTACAAAAATATTCTAATGCAAAATGTTCCAGTTAAACAATTTCAGAAGCGTTTTATACAGTGGATGTAATTGAGTATAAGCTGGGTTTCTTTCAAATGCTAATAGTTCATTAGTCTTAGAAAGAGGTAAAAGTAGAAGAAACTCTTGATACTAGAAAAAAATGTAATACATAAAGTATGAGTTAAAATTTGAGGAAAGCAAAATAAGACAGATGGGATGAGTCCACCTCAAATAATCTAATTCTTTGAAATTAATCAGTAATGACAATGCAACAAGGTAAGAACCATGCAAACAAGTGCACTTCTTCCGCCATTTTCTGCTTGTATTCCAGCAGACAATATTTCAAGTCACCTTTAGTCTTTTCATTTGAATGTTAGTTAGTCTTTATCTTGATGACAAGGTTCATAAAAATAAAATACGGAAAACAAACACTGATGATTTTACTTAGCAGGAAAAATTCACGTTATATTATAAACATGCTTTAAACAAAATCAGGTTTTTAAATGGAAATTAGAAGATCAGCATTGAAAATCTTTAACTAGTATAGGTGAGTTTTTTTAAAAATAAAAAATCATAATATCCTGAATTAGCAGAAGTCTTTTTGTCCAGATTAATAATCTATTTCACCTAAGAAAGTAACAGTAAGCATGCAAGAACTCAACTGCCAATTTTTGTAAAGCCGAAGAATCCAACAAAAGCATTTGGTTATTCAAATGTCGCATTGGCAGACTATGCATTTGCTGCTGAACATTTAGATACACAAAGTAAAAGCAACAGGCAAACTGAAATAATAAAAGGAGGAGAGAAAACCAGAGGATAACAAGCAACACTGTAGTAGGAAAAGTCCCAGTAAAACTAAATTAAAACTTCTTAAATAGCTGTAAATGTGAATCAGGAAACCCCTCTCTGTACAGATTATTTACTTAATGGAACACTTAAATGTACCAAATTACTACTGAGGAAGAAGAGCTGTCACCTAGACAGTGGGATGTTGAGATCTGCAGATTTACCCTTTGAAGAAGTGCTTGTGACTGCTAAAGTAGTAATTCATAAAGTTTCTGAAACTAACCTTGTAGGGAAGCACTGGGAATATCAAGAAAAGTTTTATCTGAAGAAGCATGAAATCCAGAATCCTGAAAATAAAGCATCAACAGATTACATCAATGAAAAAACCCATATTCTTTCACAGCCTCCCTCAGAAGAAATGATCGGGAACTAGGAAATTCAAGGGATTGATTAAATATTTAAATCAACAAGTTTGAAGATTCCAAGGAAACACAGTAAGACTTAATTTGTTTGCCTCACCTTGTCTACCTATAAAATGTATTAAACGTCAACATTTTGTATTAAATGTCAACAGAAGGACAATAAATTAATTAACAGGGACACTGAGATAATTTTAACCAGTGACATGGTCTATTAAAATGTAACAAAGTCTTTTTTTGAGCATTTTATAACCATTTTCATGGTTATTAAATATAGGGATCTTCCTCACATGACTCAGGAGACTAGACACAACTTACATTTTAGCAAATAAATATCCCCAGAACCTCAAAACTGTAAAACAACCCTACTGACCAAATAGCATCAGAAGTGTTCTGCCACTAGTTTAAACAGCTTCCGGCTCTAATCAGTTTTTAAGCTCTTCTACAAATATCAGCAAAGAGCGCACAATAATTTTATTTATTTTTTACAAGGTCCTTAAGTACCTGACTCTGACAGTTGTGACTGCCAAAAAAGCTGGTGTTACTGCCATTGCACGTGCTCAAAAAATCCATGCCAACTGTCTGAAGATTAACATTTTTTCTGTGAGGAATCTGTTGACATTTTGGTGATGTAAAATAACGTTCTGGTATATTTTTCAGTCGCTTTACTGGAGAACAAAGAAGATCATTTTGAAAATTTCCTACTCTTTTAACTCTGGGAATTGCAGATAATGTTCGAACAGGAGAGTTAACAAGAGCATTTACAGTTTCAGACAGCTGTACTCCTTCATATTTCCTCAAATGTGAAGCTCTCTGAATCCCAGGAAGTTCTGGAACAGCCTCACTACACAATTGCTTATAGATCTTGTTGAATTCTAGATCATACTGTGTATTAAACATCACAGAACCACTTAGATCCATCTTCACTAATCCTCCTTTCTTTTCAAGGTTCTGTGAATTTGAAAGAGGTCTTGTCAAAGGCGTTTGGATTTCTTTCAAACACAGTTTGTAGTAGAGTTTTTCAAATGCATCTTCGTATTTCTGGGGCATTTTTGAGGGACTCTGCTTTGTAGACAATGAAGAAAATGAGCGAGTGCACTGGAAAGAAATTCGTCTTTCAGAAATTAATTTTTCAGGAGTTGGGAGCAAAGCGTTCGATGGTCTCAGAGGAGAACAGTTTGTGACAAGTGTAGAAGTGTTACTATTGCCATAGGAACTGCAAGCAGATGAACACAGCTCTGAGGTATCACCACAAGGAAAGGCAGTTTTTCGAGTTTTACTGTCTTTTACCAGATGAAGCACTGCTGACCCTGAACTGGCAGCAGATGTTCTGAAATGGTATTCTGAAGAACATTTGTAAACCAATTTTTCACTTTCTTTGCATTTTGAATTCTTCAGTGACACAGCAGGCTGTAAATCATCTTCAACTAGAAATGTCTCTCCCATTGTAGCCATAACATTAGGAAAAACTGTGTGTTTGGAGAATTTTTGGCCTTTTCCAGATATCAAATGATGTTCTAAACTTGAGTCAGAGTAGTTCATTTTGACTTCATTTTTATCAATATAAGAATAAGGCACCTGACCAGATAAATTATTAATGGCACAATTGTCATCACAAAGTTCTCCACTCTCATCTCCAAATGTTTGATTCCAGATCTCTTCACTCCTACTGCTGCATATGCTAGGTAGTGCTTTCTTCAGTTTAAGAGGTCTGAACCCTCTTATTTTGTCTACAGTGACATTGAGCTTCAGCCTTCTAGGACGCCTTTTTTTATGTCTAAAATGTCCAAACATGTATTTTAACGCTTTTCTTCGGGACTCTTTTGTCATGAGCCTTGTAAGTGTCTCTACCATGGATGGATACAAGTCTGCAAGAGTTATGTCGCCCCAGGAGCATTCGTCATCTGCAGACTGGTATTCTTCCAAGATAAAGCATGTTTTATCCAGTCTTGGAGAACACTGATGCCTGGGTACAGTTATTCTCTTTGGTGAAATAGGAACATCACAAAATTTTAATTGCACAGGTCTTGATGAAGAACATTCATTTGACAACTCTACTTTCCTTCTGCAAACACTGGCTTGGTTGCCTATTCAAAAAAAAAAAAAAATACAAATGAATCACAAAATCAGAAGAAGACAAAAAAATCAAACTTAGTAGGGCACTTACAGTAATGTATTACAAGACTTAAAAACAACTGCATACAGTACAGATAGTGTTACTGTAATAGCGTATTTCTATAAGCAGTTTTGCCAGGCTAAATGGATGATTAACATACAAACTATTAGTAAAAAAACTAAAAGGATTTTACTAACCATACAGAATTAAAAGACGAAAACAAATCAAATGCATTGGGAAAAATACTATTTTGAAATAATAGCTTAACATACTGATATAAAATATTTTTATTATAGAGACAGACTGGTTTGCTCTCTTACTTCTGACCAGGAGGAACAGCCCTGTCTTACAGGTTTTGTTACTCTATTTGCTTGCTGTAAAACATGAAGATAATGCTTTTCGTAGTTGTTTGGCTTGAAATATTTACATCAGAATTCTATCTTAGGCTGGCATCCAGCCTATAGAGCTTCTGAAGAAAGTTTACTACTGAAGTTCTACTTTAAGTGCCAGTTGCCAGCAGTCTCAAAGCCATAAATTAAGTTTCTTGAATTCAAAATAAACAGAATCAAAAAAATATGCTTTCATTTAATTGAGCCTAATGCAGCTGAATTTTGTAACTATGAATTTTTTTTCCTGGGGCTATTTAAGAAAACCTATTTTTATGTATACAAGTTACTTATTTTCTAGTTTTCAATTACATTTTGCCATAGGCAAAATAATGTCTAACTTCTCATCAAGTATACAACCTGTTGAACTTTTCTGCTGGATAAATAGTGCCTCTCTGTTTTCAATAAATTAACTACTTCTTTCAAATAAATTTTATTAAAAAAACCCATTCTGTAACTAACATATTTTACCAACACCCAAAAGATTAAGTTGTACCAATCAGCTCTTGCACTGGTGAAGCTAAATGAAGACCTTTTGGTGAACCTTGACGTGCTATCTGAAAAACAAACAAAAAAGACACAATCTAATATCTTTAACTTTCTGTACATTAAGGTTAGCATCAAAGCCTTATTTGTGACTTGCCCTCCTCTCTCTTTACTGTAGGACGTCCTGTAGAGAGCTATGGTCCAAAGGGGCTTAGTAAATTTCAGGCAAGGAGGAAAAGTAGTCTAAGGCTTCAGTAAGAATTTTTAAGAATTACCAGTTTCATCAAGGAAAGCTATGTATCATGTTTGCGATTTCTGCATTATGTATCATATTTTAATCCCTTTCACAAATATGAGAATTGTACATAGATACATGTACCTTGATAATGTGGCACATCCCTGGCAAGTCCATTAGGAAAGAGAAGTTGTACCACTTAACATAATCCTTCATCCTCAATTCCCTCCAAGTCCCAAACCAAAAAGAAATTCTTTTTTTCCCTCTAGAAACCTTAAATTTGAGCATTTCAGAAAACTTACTGGTGATCTATTCACAAATCAGGGTTCGAATTCAAAGTATAAAAGATATTAAAAAAATTGGATATGGTCTGTTCTGTTTCTTACAAATCATTGCTATCAGAGACCTGAGATTCTGATATTTAGGCTGACAGCAAGCAGAAGAGGTACAATGATGGGACAACAGAAAAGCTGTATTAGAATTCATTGTACTGCACAGTTAGAGGATTCTTATTTTATTCTAATCAGCTAATAACCTATAACAAAATAGGTTACCGTAATCCACTCGGGAATTTTTCTAGCAGAATCTTGTACTATTGCATCCACTTGAACTTTTACTTTGTCTTGGATTTTCTCATCATCTAGGTGGTGATTCTTAGAGAGGGAAAAAAGAGAATTAATTAAAACACAGAAGTCATTGACATTGACAAACTCAAACATATTATTCAGACTTATTTCAAACTAATATTATTCAGATGATGATCTTCAACCCACACAAGCTTATTTTTGATGTACACATTTTATGCAAAAGAAAAATAAATCCAGAGAATAAAATGTATGTGAAGGCATATAATCAGAGATAACCAGCTAGTTTACTGATGCAGGGAAAAGCATGCACTGCCTCAGAAGATCCACTAATAAACACAAACAAAAAAGCAAACCAAAAGAAACAAGTCCTAGTGTTGGGTTACAAAGCATTGGAAATTCCAGCTATTGCTGTAAATCTTTACAAGTATTATAAACATCCCAGGAATTGAAATACAAATTTAGATCTACTCTGTAACACAATTCTATGTGAAAATCTGGTGATAAGCGGTAACTGTTTTTCACTAGTGAAACTCTTGCTTTCTGAAGCAGTTTGTATTTGCAGTTGTCAGAAACACAATACCTAGCAAGTGAGGAAAGTAAACTAAATTTTTTGTAGTTGTATCTAAGCAAGTAGGACTCAGGATTAGAATGGCTGCATACACGAAGTGCGTGCTCTACTTTTTTACATTGATAAAACTATTCTGGGGAGTCCTGATACCCACAGCCTAGTTTAGGAAACAACAGCAGGAGATTCCATTCTGCTTTTATTATGGTAGCTATTTATTTCAGATTTACTTTTTTTTTTTTAAAAAAAAAAAATCTTGTAATCTATTTATGCTGGACATGGGTGAATAATCATATTTTTATAAGTGCTTTCACCTTGTGATTCCTCTGGTTATTCCTCTACCATACCTATAATAGATGTTCTCAGGGTTGGCTGTTCAATTCAGTTACATTTTACAACTTTCTCTGATATAATAGCAAGACATAATATTACTTCTTCCTGTTTTTCATGACATTATTTCTCATTTGCTCTGCTTACTGAAAATGTGCATTAAGACACAGACTACATAGTCTTCTGCGTCAACTCATCAGGCATGTGCAAGCTTTTCGAATAGTTCAATCATTTCTATTGAACACAAATTATTCCATTACATTAGACACCAGATTTTCTTTACCTGGAAGTGAATGTTTTCAAATTGTCTTCTTACTGAAGCTATATCAGCATTGCTTTCTTCACCTACAACTTGAAGATAAATACTAAATAAAATCCAGTTGAACTCAGAACCAAATCAGAAATGTTTTTAAACACACACTGTATAACTTATTGACTAAACTGGTTTAATTTTAGAAAACTGTTTTCTAGACTAAAGATTTTTCTCAGTATTATGTTTTTATTTCAAGTCCAATTGAAAAGCATAGTTTATAGTACAAGTGACTTGAGGGGAACAATGAAGAGTGAAAATGGTTTGTAACCAGTTTTTCAAGATTTATGCTAACCATTTCTGAGACTAAGACATTTTCAAAACACTGCTCTGCAAGACTCACTATTCATGCCCGTTTATTTCCCATTACATTCCTAAATATCTCAACAAAGACAGTAAGGACCCTCTACTATACTTACTTTTCTTAGTTTCTTATTGTCAAGACTGCCTTAGAAGTGACAAGTTGAGAAATAAGAGACGCAAGAATATTAAAAAGCAAGTTCAAATATTCCAATTCTATTTTTGGCATCCTGTGGGTATTTTTAGGAAAGAAACCCAACAAAACTGTTTTTTTTTTTTTTTTTTTTGCTAGATGTAGCCAGACCTTCCAATTCATCACTAGCTAAAGCCTCAGTATTTCATGATCATAAAACGTGACTGCGTTGCAAGCCCTGATTTCTGGATTTCCCTAGCTATTATATCTTTATCCCACACTTGTGTTCTGCACAGGGAGGAAAAGAGGAGAGGATAACAACCCTGAAAAGGAAAACAATGAGTGAGAAAAATCTTTGTTATGATACCTATCACATCACTGCCTCTTTGTACTATTCTTAACTAACAAAACCAGAATGAAAATCTTTTACAGCACCTCACTTTCCTTTCGTTTTCTGCCAGTGCAATCATCACCTAAAGCTCTGTGGACAGCTTTTACCACAGGGCTAGGCTAGAGCTACATTTGAAAGAAAGAAATGCTGTTTTTGTGGGAGACAACCCAATTTTGCATCTTCTGGTGAAAACGTTGAGCAATCAGAGGGTTGGCTTTGACAGTTTACCTGACTCCAGTAGAATTATTTTATTAGAACTGAAACTCATACCTGTCAGATAATCAAAATTGCTTCCCATATGATTACTTAAGGACAAACTCCTGGTTTATCCATTGGAAATCAGTTACTAAGCATCAACAGTGAAGGAAACAGTAAGAATGTTGATATTCTAATCTAGAAAAGTTTCAGTCTCCAGTTTCTGTAGCAAAAGCTGATACTCTTTCTGCCATACAGTCTTCTTCCAGAAGTAGAATTGAACACAAAACTGGCAGAGTGCTCCCTAAATAGCCACTGAGAAGACCAGAGTAGACTGCCACAAAAATGGGAGGGTCTTTAGCTAAAGGTAACAACTTCAGGTTCCAGGAATGGTTGACTCCATCACACCAACTACAAGTTACAGAAAATAGCTGGTATCATAGAATGAACTGATCTGAAATACAAGTTGAGTACTCCTACAGGTGTGAAACTTCACAAAAATGTAATTTTAATACGTCTTTAATGTATTGGCAATCATACTACAAATCATTGGAACATTAATTGCTACCAGAGGACCATGGCACAGCTTGGAACAATAAAAATAGTGAAGTATCTTCTCCAAGGAACCTTAATGTGTTTTTAAGGGCTGAAAGGGAAATTCAGGAGCACCTTTCTTCTTCAAGTGCACAAGAGAGGAAAATCGAAAACTCACCTTTCTACCTGGAAAATTTGATCTATAATACAGGAAGTTATTTCACTGAACATGTGCTCAATAAACTATCACTACCTAGCAGATGTATCTTATTTAAGACATGAACATGTTAGGAAGAAGGTTACTGTAAATTTTAATTTTTGATTGTGATGTGATCTTCCAAACGTAAATAAACTTAGATAAATATATACAATTCAGAATTAAACTTTCCTAAATAAATTCATGTTTTTGCAATACTATCCTAGTAGTAAGAAGAAACTGTTCAGATATCACTATAACTTTGTCATGCTTCTTCCTGTGAAACCAAAGAAGGTAAAACTAATAGTTTTCCCTATTAATGGAAGGCCAGTACTTGCAGGTACAGGTGGGAGCTGTTTCACTTTATTTGTGCCTGCTGTCAATAGATTTTGCATATTTTTAGGACAGAAATACTGTATAATACCTGTGAGAAACACTGTCTTCACTGAGAAATGTGAAGCATTCGGTATGAATATTAAAAATCGAAAACCCTACCAAAGCTAAAGTTTTAGCTGAAGCAGCTAAAGCTACCCTTTTTTTCCTTAACAGTTAGCAAACTCTACTGCTAACTTTTTATATATTAAAAAAAGCCAAAAAAAATTTAAAAAAACCTCTAAACATGTAGGTGAATTCCATTTTTAAGTGAGGAATCCAATCCTACATCTTTAAGAAGCTAATTTCTAGGTCTTACTGTATTTGGAGAGAACTGAGACTCACCGAGGCTTCTATAAGCCCTCTCCAGTCTCTTCCTAGCAAAAGGAGGAGTGGATAATCACATTATTGTACGCTGCTACAAAGATATCAGAATTTGAACTCCATCACTTATTTATCCCATAAGTGCAAAAGACACAAAGGACACTCACGGGAGCTAAGCTACAGATGCCTCTGAAATCCTTTCACTGTGCAAGTTGAGAAAAAAAGAAGTCTCACTTTCCAAATTTGCAGAAATTATTTTATCATTCAAGTAGATATTTGAAATTATCCTCTTAAATGACAGAAGGACAAATTTCAGCTTGCTATTTTCTATTTTCCCACAACAGAGGTGTAATCATCTGCCTTGCAGACTGCTATATGTATAAAGCACCTATGTATACCAATACCAGCTAACCATATTTTGCTGAAATTGTTGTTTCAGTCATTAAAAGCTGGTCACCATCTAGCCAGTTTAATTTATGGAAAATAGTATTTATACGCACAAGAATCAAAAGATCTTGAGTAATGCAAGTTATAAATATTTTAAAAACAAAGATTGTTACCACTAATTAATACAATAAAATAATTATTTGTGAAAACAAGGTCAAAACCACTCAAAACTTTGCAGACAGTTTCAATGTCAATCTTGTGGCTGGAGATTTTTAAAGAGGTGTGTGGATATAGATTTTATAGTATGACCAATAACCCATTTTCATTATCGCAATTCTCTACTTTCTGAAAGGGTACAGAACACATATTAAAATTATTTTTTACTGTGGTAGAAAATTCTGAAAAAGTTATTTCCAATCTCTCCCAAGAAGTTTAAAAAACGTAGCTAAAAAGTACATTTGAAAACCTACCTATGTCAGATGTATCCATACAGGAGTTCTCAGGAGATTCCTTAAAAGCACAAGAAAGGAATTTTAAGACCTGGTAGCATAAGCTATATTAACTCGTCTGTAGATTTTTCTGTTGTCACCACTAGCTCATTTCTTCTCAGGGGTGTGGTGGTGGTGAATCAAAACCAGTTGTATTCCACAAACTATGTCCAAACAGAACCATTGTTATTAACAAATGCATAGACAAATTTGCCCTCATTCACATCTGATTACTCAAGGGGAAAAACTATTTTCTTCCCAGCACTTCTACATTCAGAAAACATAATGCAAGGAGAAACTATAAAACAGAGCAAAAAACAGTTAACAGATGAATTCTAATTACTAAGTCTTTATCAGTATGTACCTGGGATCTTCTCTGTTTTCTAATGTATAACAAAAGTTTCTTAACTGCCCACTTAAAACAATTCTTAATTGCCTACTTCAAACAAACTGTATATAATATTTCAAATAGTTTTTTGCGCTATTTTGTAGAAGTCTCAATAGTTGCATAAAAAGCTCACTTATATGGATAAGGAACATTTTCTAAATATTTGCAGTCTACATCTAACATGTTCTTCAGAATTTCTTTTCTAAAAGTCTACATCTGTTCTGTCTAGTTCAGTCAGAAAATTAGTGTATTGTGGAGTAAAATGACATCAATAAAATGAGACAATCCTAACTACCATCTATGTAGAATGAATAGTTAGGAGTGACCAGTGAAATGGACCACACCACTGTCAAAATGCTGACTATTTTCTCCTTAAAAAGATAAGGGTCAAAAGAAGTTATTCTAGACAACCACAGATTTTACAAATAATTAAAAAAGTTAGACACGCATGTTGCCTAAGTAAAAAGACACTCGATGGTTTTAACTGCTCTATCTCTCTTTAAATAAGATTAAAAGGACAGTAGAATTCAGCTGAAATCCATGGCTGATATCATAGCTGTTATTTGGTACCCCAAATATCACAATGAGAGGGAGGATATGTAATTATATGAAACATACATAAAGCCTACCACACAAAAAAACATGAATAGGAACATAGTAAATTTTTTTAATGAATCCACCATCACAAAAAGTATTAGACCACCACACATAGAAGTCCATAAACCAAATTCATCATCATGTCAAGTTACAGAATCTATCGGTGGGGGGAAACAATCTGGGGAAGTATATTAGATGACTTACATTAACCTGAACACAGATTTTAATTTTACCCAAACATGCATCTAGCAAGTAAAGACTCATCCTTCCTAAAATAATGCAACTACCTTTGGGGAACTACATGGTGGGGGAGGGGGGAAAAACATAAAGCAATCATTTAATTAGACACCTAAATTTGAGGAACAGTGAAAGAACTGCAGCAAAATACCATAAGGCCTCAATTTTTTTCAGAGGTACTTATTTAAGGAGAATCAAGAGGTTAAATTCAGCAATTAGTAGGTCTTTAAAATCTACCTTTATAGCTACGGTACAGGACCACCTGCTCATGATTAATTTCTTAGATTTTGACTACATAAATACATTTTCCAAAAGATGCTTTATGAAAATAAATGCAATGTGGTGCTTATACCTGATTTATTGTTGAATGTCCATCTTCAAAATCACTAGTTTGTTTCTTTGACAGATCTTAGCACGCATAGAAGGGAAAAAAAAATTCAGTTTGATAGGTCACAGATCAATATTGTACTTGAATTCATTAATTTTTCATTTGTATATACTCTTATTTATTTTGAAAGATATTTAACACAAACATTTAACAAATGGGGAACATGCACAGGACTGAAACAAAGAATATACAAGTGACAGAACAACATTCTCTTCCAATGCAGCAGGCTAGTTCTGATCAGAGATGTACAACCACCGTATCACATTTTCTTCTTAACCCATGAAGCACCACAGAAAATAAAATTTGCCCCTTTATCAGGTGGCATCACTTGTAGAAAAGGAAGACAACTGCAAGGTTTTTGTGCATTTTTCTTTGCATATGTTGTAAAGGATAAGAAAGACTAATTACTTCTGAAGCCTGAAGGTAGAGCCCCAAACCTCTATTGCATGTTTAATGACTTTTAGGCAAGGAGGCTTTCCAAAACTGCTAATCCTGTCCTCCTGCACAGACAAACCCACCCACAACCTTTGTGGTTCTTACCCTTCATTTATTTAACAAGAAGCAGAAGACATATAGAATGTAAGAGCTGTCTAACTTAAAGGAGATATCCTCTTTTTACATTTCAAGTTACACTTTGTTCTTCATTAACTATTGCAACCCAGATTTAAATAAAACTCCAAACATATTAGACCCACAGAGAAGCAACTGTCTTCAAATAAATGACTTCCACGTAAGCTTATTTCACAATTAGCCTCTAAGGCAGATTTTGCTGCTATTAAAAATACCGAGACTGAAAACTTTTGATATTACTGAAAAAATTTACATTTCCAACCACTGCCTTGTTAGATTTTAAAAAGGTATCTATAATGTTACAACCTCTCGTGTGTATTAAGGCACATATGATTACGATGCACATACAAAAATTGTCCAAATTGACTGTTAATACTGCATAAATTATAGAAATTTAATCTTTCCCAGAAGAGAAGACCTGAATCTCCACATACACAACTCCACTTGTACTAAAGCTGTAGTGGGACTTCCCATGGTTGGATGCAGGTGATAGACAGAGACTTATAATAAAGATAATACATGTGCTTGTAGTAGATGTTTACCTTACTCAAGACGGTCATTAAACAAGTTTCTGTTTAATGTAGAATTTTTTGTCGTTGCTTTTATCTGCATTTCCATTTCCAGGTAAATTGGTGTCAAATATCACAAGCGACTTACTTTTTTTGGTTAAGCGGTAAGAAGACTAATTTCATACCTAACTCAGGCACATAGGTATTATTTCTGGCGGGGGGGCTTCCAAAACTGTTATGCCTGTCTTCCTGCACCAATAGACCCACCCACAATCTTTGAGGTTCAAAGTTCATACTATTCAGTGGTGCCAAGCATACATCTAAAGATTCCCAGTTTTCTAAAAGCTTAAAGCACATGGAAAGAAACCTAAACACTCTACAAGCCTAACACATTCTTAAGAGCAACTTCATAATCTCTTAGAAACATATTTCGGGACTTCCTTATGTTTGTATTTGGAGAGCTTTTCTAATATTTAACCTAGAGGCCCTCTTTTGTTCTTCCCCTCCAAATTAAATCTATCACTAGTGGTTTTAGCTTTTTCACTGCTTAACAGTGTGGAAAATCTGGTTTGTGTACTTTACATACGAGGCACCCATGCATATCTTCCAGCACAGTGTATACTATTTTCACAACAGAGTGATATTCTTGACTGGCTCAACCAGCCTTCAAAACTGCCTTTTCTGATTGATTATTCCTATGCACCTCTACTATTTTGAACTTCTCTGCATGAAATTACACAAGGTTTACTTTAAGTTTGAGCCCAATTTGTCAGGCCATCTTTCACAGCGGTCATCCTCATATCATCTGCAAGCTAATTACTGGTATCCTTCTTTTACTATTTAATTAATTAAAAGTGTAAACTAGTACTTTGATCAGGACAGTCCTAGAAAAAAAATCCTTCATGTTTCCTTTCAGTTTGGACACAGGCCATTGATAACTATTCAAAGCACAGTTTTCCATACAGTAGGAAACCAGGCTACAAAACCACTCTCATATAAAATTAATGAAGCAGATTATACAACTAGAAGGCTCCGACTTAAGCTTGTTACCTTTTCAGGAAATCTATGTTCATTATTTTGCAAAAAAATAAGTAATGCTTCCTTTAGAATATATTAGCAATGTGTTCTTTTTTAGACGCTACATAAAAACACTTTCCAAATTTTTCTGGATAGAGAACAAAGGAAATCAGAGTAACCCCACTGAAATCTCTTACTTAGCAAGAACTAAGAAACATTACAGAGGGTGTTTTATTTAAAAAAAAAAACTCAAGGAAAGAAAAAACTTTAGAGTGGCAAATATGTGACAGAAAAATTGCTGCTCTCAGAGACTGAAATTTAACATACTTGGTCCTCCCATACTCAGAATTCCCCCATACATATAAAAAAAAAAACACTCAAAGGATTTTAATTTTACCTAGTAAAATTTCGTAGGGGTGCTGGCCGTTCTATCCAAAGAGTAAAAATAGATTCTAGCAAAATTCATGGTTCATTAGCAATTATTTACATCTAATAAGGATATTTTAAGTGTTTATACATAATACCACACAACTTTACATATCCTAATTGAAACACATATCAGGTCCACCTAAAAGTATACAACAAGAATAGGTAAAATTTGCACATTAGCTTTAATAATCCATAACCAGAAGAAAGGGTTTTTTAATTGCTGTTGGATTGGGGTTTTTGAGGGTGTTGTGGGTTTGGGTTTTTTTAAGGTCAACACCAACCACAACCAGCCACTTCAAATGCTTACTCCATGGGCTTATGCATTTCAAATAGAAATGTCTGTTCATTTTAAGCAAATTATATCTTGCACTAAATATACAAAATTCTGTTTTATAGCATATATAAATTTACACATATAAAACCAAACCTGTAAAAGAGGGCTTTTCCTTATAACAAAAGCTGTTAAGACTAGTGCTGGGGTTCAAGAAGGCCAAATGCCTTGTCTGTTTTCGTGAAGGAGACTACTGTAATAACAGTAAAGTGAAGAACATGACATTTTAAGGTTCTATAGAGGGATCTGGACAGGTTGGATCAATGGGTCAAGTCTAGTTGTATGAGGTTCAATGAAGCTAATGCCAGGTTCTGCACTTGGGCCACAACAACTCCATGCAACTTTACAGGCTTCTGGAAGAGTGGCTGGAAAGCAGAAAAGGACCTGGGGGTCCTGTGTTGGTTGAGTGCTAGCTGAATATGAGCCATCAGTGTGTCCAGGTGGCCTGAAAGACCAACAGAGTCCTGGCAGTATCAGAGATGGTGGGGCCAAAAGGACTAGGGAAATGTTTGTGCCCCTGTACTCGGTACTGATGCGGCCACACCTTGGACACTGCGTTCAGTTTTGGGCCCCTCACTTCAAGGATATAGAGGGACTAGAGTGTGTCCAGAGAAGGGCAATGAAGCTGGTGAAGGATCTGGAGCTCAAGTCTTATGAAGAGTGGCTGAGGGACTTGGGGCTGTTTAGTCTCAAGAAGAGGAGAGGCGCTATTGCCCTCTACAACTACCTGAGAGGAGGTTGTAGTGAGGTCAGTGTTAGTCTCTTCTCCCAAGTAAGAAGTGATAGGATGAGAAGAAATGGCCTCAAGTTGCACCAAGGAAGGTTTAGACTGGATATTAGGAAATATTACTTCATTGAAGGGCTGTAAAGCATTGGAATGGACTGCCCAGAGAAGTAGTGGAGTCAACCCTGGAATTATTTAAAAGATGTGTAGCTGTGGGACTTAGGAATATGGTTTTGCAGTCAACTTGGCAGTGTTAGGTTTATGGTTTGACTTGATGACCTTGAAGATCTTTTCCAATCTAAACAATCCTGTGATTCAAGAAATTCCAAGTAAATTCCTTCAGTAAGAACTTGTAAGGCATTCAGACCTTTGGTCACAATACAAAGATTAACCAAAAACTACCTCTAAAAGACTTCAAGTACTGTAAAATTTGAATAATAAATTCTAAATGCTGTTTCTTTCTGAATTTTGCTGCAGATGGTAGCCACTCATTTTTTAATGCTATCAAGATCCATCTGCATATTATTTTGTAAAAATTAGAGGCAAAGGTGTGGACCATCTGAATCTTTTTGTATCAGACTCCTTATTTCCCAGCTCATCATATTAATTTCACAGGCTGATTCCAAGTCTATACCTGAAGCCTGCATGGACAAATTTTTGGTGGGATTGTAGATGGAGAGAGATACTAGGTTGTGTTTTATCATCAGAGGTTCAGTGTAAAATTTTCTCAGATGAATGTCATAAAATAAACAACAACAAAAAAAATCACCTCAAAACCTTAAGAAAAGAAAGCTCAACACACCTTCACTGTACTATACATCATAATTTCCCCCCATCATTTATCCCAGTAAAAACATGTATTTTATTGGAACATACAGCTCCTTTTCAGAACAATGAAAAAATCTTCAGACGTCATACATCTCCCTAAGTAGGATCAGAATTACACTTCAATAAGCAGTCTTGGTTTGACTCCCATCATGTTACTTGATCTCTAATGAACTAACTACACACTTTTTCCTGTAAACAGCCTGATGGCATTCACTATATAGAATAATGTGCTACATTTCTGACAGCTCATCATGTGACCTCATTAGGTTATTTTAACACTCATTTTTTTTTAATATGCCTACTTAACTAGTTATTCTTAAAAAGCTAGCAACTTCCACATTTCTCCACTTGTACACCTACATAAGTCAGGGTTGGAATTTTTAGATTCAGTGAACGTTTGACAAACCCATCAAATACAACAAAAAACCTTACTGTTTAGTTGATAAGGGAAGATTCTTTTGATCAACTTGTGATGATACATCAATTATATTGTATATTGATATAACATAACAATTGATATAACATCAATTATAATGTACTTACTCATCTTAAACTACATTTCAGAATCTTTATGAACAAAAGTATTGTTTTTTTTCAGGTAGTTCCCTCCAAAAAGCAGTGAGCTAAAGAGTTTGGTATAAAACTAGGACATGTTCTATTAAGTCAAGACTACTTGGATAATTTATAGCACTTATTTTTTCAAAGACTTTACCTGCATTGCTTTGACTTCCTCTAGTACGCTGCAATCAGAAATAGGGGAAAAAAAAAAAAGTCAGAATAATCTTAGAAGACAAAAGGTATTTTAACAGATGCCTTTATTTACTTGGAACATCTCACAACTCAGCAGTCCCTAAACAGACATTCTGTTTCCTTCAGGTTTTCCCTGGCCTGACCAGAAATGTCACAAATACATGCTAAAACTTACCTGGTCATTCACTTCTTGCCATACCGTTGCTGTTAAAATCACTCAAAGAATATACGCTATAGCTACCTTGGCCCACATAAAAGTCTACAGGAGAATTCCTCTTACAGTTCTTAATGTATTTAGTCTGTAAAGTTGTACAGCAATGCTTAGTAGGTGATGAATCAGTGTTAAGCTCAGGATAAAACAGATGACTATTTACCAATCTCATCTGACAGTCTTAACCAATCTATCCTAACACTCTATTTTAAAGCAGATGTTGACTTCATTGATATCTCTTGCAAATACTATATGGCACAGCAAGATTAGCAAGTATTCCTATATTAGATATATAAAAAGAAATATTGTTACATTTTGACTGTAGTAGGACTATATTATTAGATACCTCAAGTACTTCCTTCTTCCATTTTCTAAGCTTCTCAATTGATACTTCTTCCCATCGTTTAGGCCCTAGAAATAACAAGGTATCAGTATAAACACAGCTTTTCTTATAAGACTATGTATACTGAGTATCATTCTAGCAAACATAAACATCTAGGAAGAACATATTAAACAAGAACAGCCTCCAATACAATTGCCGAAACAAAAACTCATAGGAAAACAAGCCAAGAGAATATAGTAATTTCAAATTAATTGAGAAGTTGGGCAAAAAATAATATCACATGCTGACTCTAACAACACTGAGCTAAAAATCAGAAAAGGGTAAAAAAAATCAAATTACTTAGCTTTTAAATTTTGTTTCATGCATGCAGACTGCATGGTATCTGAGGTAACTTAAAGCCATAATTAAGGCTTTCCAGGACTGAGATTCATGTTCATTCCATATTGAATACAGGTTACTAAAACCAAAAGCATAACCAAGCCTTTACAAACGAAAGATGGTTTTGCAGCACTGTTTCCTCTCTCTTTTTCTCTTGATAGACAATATACATCTAAAATGTAAACTTTCCAGTCTTTAAAAGCCTTTAAAAAGTAAACCATATCTAGTATACAATTACATTGTGCTTGACACTGTGGTAGTACTTAATGTGCACGCCCACCAAGTTCTTTACAGGAACTGATATGGCAATTTACATATCATAATCCTCACTTCAGTGATGATAAAAACTGGCAGAACATTTAATTTCCCAGTAAAGCCACCAAGATACTAAGTCACAAATCCCACTAAAATGCTGACCAATGTATTTCAAAATAACGGTTTATTTCAAAACTAGCTTTCTGTAAGCATTATCAACTCTGTAATGGATCAAGTCATAATGAATCACTGGAAAAATGTGATATGGCATAGTGTGGTATAGAGTTATGCTAACCAAATGACCTTCAATGAAAAGTTCAGGAGTCTATCTACCCATTCCAACCTGACATTTGACATACAAGGAATTTATCAGAACAGCCTTCAGAATACTAAGCAGAGATGAAACTACGGGATCCATTCATGAGTATCAACTTCGAGCTAATACTTCCATTCATTTGCTCGCCCCCAAGTCTTCTCCATTTTGATTCTTCTTCTTTCAAGATATGCAAATATTAACCATTGTTATCCTGAACTTTGCTAATAACTGTTTTCTGTTGTCTAAAACAGAGCATGCAATGGACTAAACGGTGCATATAATTATACTTTCCAGGTATCTTACTCGCGTATCAAAGTTTACATAGGAAATGACATAACTAAGTGGAAAAAATTCAATATCAGTTGCAATTAAGTGTTATATAACTGCTAAAAGTTGCATGCTTTATTAAATACAAATATATGGCACGGAAGTATTGAAGTTTTAAGTTCTTACCTTTACATGTATTGTAAGTCAGAGTTTCCATGGAAATAAGTAAATCATCTTCAAAAGGTTGATTATACTTAAAAAAAAGGACCATTGAAGACAAGCATAAATTATTAAAGCAATGTTTACAATATGCATTTTAAGTCTTGTTTTTATACAACTTTGTTTTGACCAAAATGTGAAATTATCTGCATATTATTCTATTGGCTGCAGTTAGAAGTCAGCAATCTGGAAATATACATATATATATACACACACATATAATATATATATGTGTGTGTATATATATATATATATGTATACACACACACACACACTTCCTTTCCCAGAGGAAACCCATATATTGTAAGCCTGTATACAAGTCACTCATTTTCAAGGCATAAGTCAGTCACTGACAAAATGAGGCTTCAGAGTTTTCAATAGCAATTAAGTTACTCTACTACAGAGTGGCAGTAGCCACTCAGCATAGACCTATAGCTCATGGCTTACAAAAATACCCAATCTAATGCTAGGTGAGAACAATGTTCTAAAACTGGACTTAGCCTTACGTCAATGCCTAGATATTAGCAGAAAACATTTCCCTGAACAGCAAAGCTGACGCCCCTGAATAAATACAGGCATTTCTAGACAAAGGTGTACATTTCCCACATTTTTCACACGTGTGGGTGTGTAAATATATAAGCCCCAGTATATATATATATATGTGTGTGTGTATATATATGTGGATATATATATTTCTATACATATAAGTCACAGGAGCTTGTGACACCACAGCTAATTAATTAATGGAGAGAATAATTTCCAGTGCTGTGTAACCTATCACAGGGACTCGTTTCCATTTTAGCCCCTCTCTGGCTGTGACAGGCCTCCCGCCCACTGGCGGCCCCGCCAGGCCCTTCCCTCGCCCCCGCCCCTCACCCGCTCCAGGATGCGGTTGATGGAGACCATGAAGCGGGCGTTGCTCTTCCGCAGCCCCTCATCCAGGTCTAGGTCCAGCGCCATGGCTCCTGGCATCCCGACATACACACAGAAACACACGCACGCCTCCTTCCCGCCCCGCTCCGATTCAAACTGCGCGCCGCCTGCCTCCCCGCCCCCTCGGCCCCCGCCGCCCACAGCTGATTGGGGCTCGCCCACGTCCGTCAGGGCACCAGCCAATCCGAGTACGCCCTGCGGCGCTTTCCTCCTTCTGATTGGCCATCACCGCGAGAGCGCCCGCCCCCTCCTTGCGTTCAACTCGCCTCGGAGCCCTGCCATTGGGTGCGCGGCTCGCAGCGCGACGCGGGTTGGAGGCGTGCGGAAGTCGCTGTTCGACCTAGCAACAACGGCCCACGGAGAGCTCCCATTGGCCGAGACGTTGGCTGCCTCTACGGCTCATTGAGCTCCCATTTGCTGCAGGGTCGGTGGGCAGCACGGCTCAGTGAGCTCCCATTGGCCATGGCATTGGCAGCCTGCAAGTCTCGGTGAGCTCCCATTGGCCGCAGGGTCAGCCACCACTATGGCTGGCTGAGCTCCCATTGGCTGCAGCGTCGGCCCCCTCTATGGCTCGGTGAGCTTCCATTGGCCATGGCGTCGGCTGCCTGCAAGGCTTGATGAGCTCCCATTGGCCGCGGAGTCGGCTGCCTGCACGGCACGCCACGCTTTATGCTATCGGGGCAGTGGTGGCAGCGTGCTGGTGGATTAGAAGCTCAGCATGTGTGCGTGCAGCCCAGAAAGCCACCTGTAGCCTGGGCTGCATCAGAAGAGTGACCAGTAGGTCAAGGGAGGGGATTTTGCCCATCTGCTCCCCTCTTATGAGACCTCACTTGAGGAACTGCATTCAGTTCTAGAGTCCTTAGCACGGAAAGGACGTGGATCTGTTGGAGTGAGTCCAGACGTGGGCCACAGAGATGATCAGAGGGCTGGAACACCTCCATATGAGGACAGGCTGAGAGTTGGGGTTGTTCAGCCTGGAGAAGAGAAGGCTCCACGGGGAGACCTTATAGCCACTTTCCAGTACTGGAAGGAGGCTACGGGAAAGATGGGGAGGGGCTCTTTATCAGGCCATGCAGGGACAGGAGAAAGAGTAATGGTTTTAAGCTGAAAGAGGGGAGATTTAGATTAGCTATTGGGAAGAATCGTTTTCCTGTGAGGGTGGTGAGGCAGTGGCACAGGTTGCTCAGAGAAGTCATGGATGCCCCATCCCTGGTGGTGTTCAAGGCCAGGTTGGATGAGGCTTCGAGCATCCTGATCTAGTGGAAGGTGCCCCTGCTAATGGCAGGGGGGTTGGAACTGGGTGGTCTTTAATGTCTCTTCCTACGCAAACTATTCTGTAAACAGATACCAGCTTTTGCCAGGGCTCCCTGAGGCCATGGAGCTCCAGGCAAAGCTATACAGAATACAGTGTGCCTTTTGGATTCAGCAGAAGGAGACAGAGAAATAAGGACTGGAGGATTCAGTGCTAAATGGCCCCATGAGTCATACCCTTTCCAGTTATTCTCCAGCTGGTCCCGTAGGACTGCAGGTCCGAGGCCACTGAGGAGGAGGAGGACTGGAACTAGCACTGCGGAAAGCATTACCTGCCTGCCCAGTGGCACTAATATGTTGGATATTGTCTCATTCTTATCCAATATTCTTCAAGCAAACATTCTTTTTCTATAAATAAAGATTAAAAAAAAAAAATGCTACCAGCACATCAAGCTCTCTGGAACCTCCTGTTACAAAAACATTTGCCATTTTGCTGATGTAAAGATGTAGATGCCCTGCTCCTAATGACTTTTTGTCTAAAGCTGATTTGTATGTATCTACTCACTGTTTATTAGTTCAGTTGTAATAAATCTTATATTTTAAATGGCAGAACTAAAGAAAAGTACATGGTTTCATTATTTTTTAAAGCATTTTTACTAGTATGTGCTTGTGAAGTTTCCACAGCTGACAAATTTTGCATTAAGGTCTTACCCTTTTTCAGAGGTCCGATTTTTCTTCCACCATTGCATGAACCCCTGCGGTCAGTGGTTAAATGACATGACAGCT
Source organism: Cuculus canorus (assembly GCF_017976375.1). Classification (NCBI taxonomy): domain Eukaryota; kingdom Metazoa; phylum Chordata; class Aves; order Cuculiformes; family Cuculidae; genus Cuculus; species Cuculus canorus. Next base: position 114,935,693 of record NC_071401.1, on the reverse strand, counting down.
ACAAGAGTAGTGAAGTGTTGGTTAGCAGGTAGAGAAAGGATGCATGTGGTAATTCAAAGCTGATGAACTAGATTGGACTTTTACATTTCTTACTCTCTTCCCACTGGTGTAAAGGCAGGACAAATCATTTAAAACCAGAATGTCAGTGATGATCACCCAGCTGCATCATCGTGGGAGTGTGTTTGCAGAAGCTCTCAGCAATTTTTGTTGCTATTGACTTTGATGGAAGCTATGTTTTGAATATATAAAAGCTTATATAAATTTCCTAAGATTAAAAAAAGTGTAAATACTCTGAGTGAATCAGATTCTATGTATCTCAGATTGAGTTGACAAAGTTGGTGGGCACTCAGTAGTTTGACCCAAGTCCCTATCATCTTTCCTGTGGGTAAAAGAGGAATAATACTTCTACTTTTACTCCTCTGAATACCGGAAAAATAAATTCTGTGATACTTTCAACGTAGTTAAATACTGGAGTAAGTCAGAATATCAGTTGGAAGGTTGTTAGTAGACGAGGAAGTCTGTATATGTTTAGGGCAAGCCTTAGATGATGTGTAGCGCAATAAATAAGACCTGAAGCACCCAATTAAAGAATGATGAATGGAAATACTAGATAACTAACTATTCAGTTCTTTCATCAAAGTTCTATTCCCATGGAAAAAAATGCATCATAAAGTCATTGCTGGGAAAAAAGCATCATAAAGTCTGGTTTTTTTCACTCTAAGTTTTAGCATCATCATGGCCTTCATTGTAGGGTTTTGTGATCCCCTTGGAGTACTTTTATAATTAAAGATGGAAATACAGTGTGTAGATGGGATGAGATTGAGTACTTTGCTCTGACATTCTCTAGCTTAGGAGCCGCTTGCTTTACTGCCTTAACATCTTTTAATTCCTTGATATGTGAGTTTATACTGGAAATAATAGAAATATCCACAGACCTATTTTCTAGTTGAGGTAAATAGGGAAATAAGCATATGTTCCTGTTATTTCAGTCTTATTGATAGAAAATCAGTCTTTCAGCCAATCTATCCAGTAGCTACCTTTGGCTGTTTTGGATTCATGTTACACTTCACTAGAGCAACCAGAGAACTCAATTGCGAAGAATTTTTTTCTACCACCCCTGTGAGAAAATGAGAGTGACAGTCAGCAGCTATGCATGAAAACTCCATTATACCAGTAGTAACTGGTATATTTGATAAGGTATAACCAAAAATGTCAAACTCCATGATCTTAGGAATCACAATGTCAACAAATGTTAGCTAATGCTTTTGGCCAGAGTATGCATTTATGTAGACTGCAAAACAAAGTAGTGCATCAAACTGTAAACAGGCAGAAGAAAGGAAGCAAGGAAAAAACATGATGTTAAAGCCTTGTTGTTAAGGTCTCTATAAAAACCAGCAGTGGTCATTTTTCTTGTGTGACTGGAGAATGGCTTGTCTTTTCTTAGTGCTTCTCTGTACTTCTTTTTGTGTCTGCTGCTTAGTGTTCCTTACATTGTTATTGAGATTGCAAATAAACAAGGAGTACCCATTTGTCTTCTGTTTATGTAGCACCTAGCATAACAAAGTCCGTGTTTTAGGTTCTGCTCCAATAAAGATACTTAATAAATCATAAAAAGCTATTCTGAAGTCACAAATAAGCTGAGTACTGGGAGGAGTGGTTTGCAGTCCTCATTTGAGTGAGGATGGCTGGGTTGTAAAAGTGTAATTGTACTATGTGTGCTGAGGTCTTGGACAGTACCTGCAGAGAGTTGAAATGTCCTGGTTCCACAGTCTGTACATAGCCAGACCTCTGAGGCTTTGCTCTTAAATAGGTTCTCACACTTGCTTGTGAAAGGGCACACTCATATCAGAGGAAATTTCCTATGGTATGAAAACAGCCAGCATCTTTTTAATCTTATGATTAAATAAGCAATGAACATTATGCCATTTTTTTTTTTTGTATTTTTAATTAACATGATGCAGAAACACACATTTCAAGAAGAAAACTTCTCTGGGGCCTCTATAGTGCTTGAAGCTCATCCTCTGTTCTGTCCAACCTCCACATCTTTTGCTATTCTGTTAAAGTCTATGCAGAATTGTTTGACAGAAGATTTAAGCTCAACTTCTCTATGATTAGTGTGGCTTATAAAAGAATAATTTGTGGGACTGAGTGCCATTGCTTATCCTGTGGTAGACTGCCATATGTAATTGTTTTATTAATGATATTTATTCATATATGGAGAGAGCTGTGTCTTCTTTAGCTCATCAGTTAGCCCAGCCTCAATCTGTAGTTTATCCCTTTAATCTTTTTATCACTGTTTTATAAATCAAAACATCTGCAATAAGTGATAATTTTTCCTATTTTGCTCTGAATGCTCTCCAGTCAGTCAATATCTTTGAGTACATAGGCATCTGGAATTGCAAATCATTTTCTGAAAGCAACCTCTGAAGAACCATATAAAATGCAATTTACACATCTATTCTTTGTAAATGTTGATCTTCAGATACAGCCAAAACATCATATTGACTACTGAAATGACTAACTCATCGCCCTTCAGTGTATTTCTTCTGGATTGCATGCTGCTCTCATTCTTTGTACGAGGGAGTATGAAAGCACAAAATAACTGCTCTTTTCCAGAAACCCTTGCACGGCTCAGCTTGTGTCAACTCAGTGAATATAATTAGAGATTCAGAGGCTGTGAAAGACCACTGAGAATTGTGGAGAGAGGAGTGGCTGTAGACACGCAGAAGAGCTGACTGCCGGTGGAAAAGAGAGTGTGAGCATCCTGGGAAAACAAAACAGTAAATTAGTCAGCACAGGCCAGGTGCTGCAGCAGGCACAGAGTACCATTGCCTCTGCGAGGAGCCCTGCCTTCCCTACTCTCCTAGATGTAGGACAGAAACCAGTATTTTACTCCTCTTTACTTACAATGTCACAAATTAGTTCCTGTGCATAAGGCAGTTGCTGCATGAGCGTCTATTAAAAAGACAACTGTTTCCAAACCTTATCATAATTAAACACACCCAGTGACTCCATAACTGTGCTTGTACAAAACATAAAAAAAAAAAGAAAGAAAAAACCAAACATAGTTGGCCATCAGGAAGCCATCAAAAATTTTGCCTGCCAAGCCAAATACTTTGCTGAGCTCCCAAATGCAGCACTGAGCTGAGTAACATTGTTTAGTTCCCTGCTTCTGAACATTGTTTGCAGGCCTGCTGGAAGGGAATTGGAGTCAGCTCTATGACTACCCTTGCTGGCTTGCTCATTGTCTGAAGGTTGTTTACTGCCCCTAGTTGTTCAAAAGCATATTTAATTTTGTGGGGGAGTAATGGGATCAGTTCCAGTCTGATCAGTCTTTGGTCAGCATTGGACTTTGCTATTTTCATTTCTTTCCTGGTGTGCTGGGTCTGGACAGGACAAAGCTAACTTTCTTCATAGCAGCCCTAGAGTGCTGTGTTTCAGGTTTGTGGCTGAACTGTGCTTGCAAGCATGAGGCTTTCTTTTTTTCCCCACTCTTCTGCTGCCCGCCTGCTTGCCGTACCACCCCTCCTCCCAACGTTTGTATCAGTAGGCTGAGGCTGTGCAAGACACTGGGAGAAGACACAGCAGAGCAGCTGACCCAAATTGACCAAAGGAATAATTCATGCCATATAACATAATACTCAGCAATAAAAACTGGGATAGAGGAAGATCAAGTTTTCTTTCTTCCATGTTGGCCATTGCTAAGAGACCTCTGTTTGTGGGAAGTAGTAAGTTATTGCCTTTGCATCCCATGCTTTTTGTAGCACTTTTCCCCCCTTCTTTTCTTCACCTGCTCAACCATCTTTATCTTGACTCATGATTTTTCTTGCATTTGTTCTTCCTGTTCTCGTCCCTTTCCCACTTAAGTAGGTAATTGGCTGCTGGTGGAGCTCAACCCACAGTACCTTGCTGTTTCTAAAACCTTCTGTTTGCTGAACTATTTCTGACTGTAAGCTCATTTATAAAGGTAGGTCCTAAGTTCAACCACCATGTCTGTGAGTAAAGGAGCAAGAAATTACTGGGACAGCCATTACCTTAAAATGGTCTTTTCCATCACATGTGGAAATGGATAAGTGAGAACGAAAGTCACTTTTTATCATTGAGGACTCAGGGCACAAAGCTTGGGAATCGGACCTAGTAAGATTGTACTACTACTGAAGAAAATAATGAAAAATGCCTCAAAAAAGAATAAGGGATTCATGCTTCTTTCCCTGCTCATCAGTTTTCATAATTTCTCAACATCAGCTGAAAGTGCCTGGATTGGCTGTTGCTCCAAAACCTTCATATTCTCTGGCATTTTGCAGAAGTAGTTCCTGCCTAGATTGGTAATGAACTAAGTGTCATCGATGTACTGAATGAATGCCATGACTCAACAGTCACATGATGCCTCTCCTGCATAGATGTCAAACGGTTTCAAAAAACATAGTATTATTAACCTTGCTTGTTAGAAAACCCGAAGCACAGAGCTAAGTGATTTGCGCAAGGTTATGCACATGCTGTTAGCTGGTTGGTGATAGGCTGTAGGCACATCCTAAATTCTAGTCTAGCATCCCTTTGCTTGACGGTATTAACATATAGATAATTGTAGCTTATTTCCCTGAGTGCTTTCACATACATCAGGATGGAAGGCTCAGGGTCTATCCCTGGTGTGCCTGTCCTTCTGAGGAATGCATGACTACCTGTCATCTTCCTCTTAGTCTTTCTTTGGAGGAAAGGAAGCAAACATTCTGCATAACCCCATCCATTCCTGCTAGCTTGCGCAAATGAACGATTGCAGTCAGATACATTGGAGGTGATATCAAGCATATTTGCTTGTAGCAGAGGCCACTAAAATATATGCTGTAATCAGCAGCACTACCTAACCTCTGTCCTGCATGAGCAGATTAAATTGTTCTAAAATGTTTGAACACAGCACTCATTGTGATCAATGTCATTCTGTTGATCAGATCATCAGGAGTGAAAAATAGAACCACATTTACTCAACAACAATATTGGCAGCACTTCTGAAACGGGCCAAGGGCTTATTGAAAAGAATATTGATTGAGCCAAGAAAACGTCAAGCAGTTATAAAAGTTTAATCATATTCTCATTCAAGCCTGCCTTTAGTGCCAGGAATTAAAATTCTCCCATCTCTGGAGGATGGAAGATACATTTCCATAATGTTCTGTAACTTCCAACACTCTGCATCTGTACCAAATGGTGGAATTATTCATTGCAAATGATTTAGCTGAGATACATAGGCCTTTCTGCTGTGAGTGTACAAATTATGCATAAACAAGCTGTGATTTTTTTTGAATGTTTTTCATTTGCAATTGTTTGACAAAGAGCTCAGCAAACCAGAGTTAGCCCACAAGGTATTTTTGAAGTGATCAAAATAAATATTTAGTCTGCATGATTCAACAACATATGCCTGGTCACTTGAACCAGATGAAATTATAATGGTTCCTCAGTTAGAAAAGATTAGTTTCATTAAAGGGACGTGTCCATGTGCTTATTAGAAAAATGCTCATAAACATTTGCAGTTGCTTGAAAGAACTACTGTAGGCAGAGAGTGAAAGGCTGTTGTTAGAATGACATATTTTGGTACAAGTGCTGTAGCAGAGTCTGGTTATGGAAGTTGTATGTGGTTTAAGAACGCAGATGAAGTTAGCGCTTGCTGAGAGAAAACAGGAAATGTTTTTTACTGGGCCGCAGTTTTGAAGATTCACATGTTTCTAAGCTAGACTCGCTGCTGTGGAGGGTAAAAAGAAAAAAGAGCTATGCCTGAACTATTATTTCCCTTCTTCCTTCAACCTTCTGCTTGTCTTACGTCTGTGGCAGGCTTTATGGAAGTCAAGTAGCGCTGGGTCTGCCCTGCAAAGGGATTTGTGAATGTAGCAAGGACAGCAGTATCTCAGCTGGCTTCCAAATAGCCGGGACTGTAGCATTAGCAAGAGTGGCAAGGTTGTGCAGGGCATAGACTCTCCCTTTACACACCTGAGACCTCTCAAACATGCTTCTGTATTCTCAAGGGGTTTTGTGCGACAAGTAGCTGGCTAAATCAGAGTTCTGTGGCACGTACTCCCATGTGTTGTAAAATTGACTTATATCCTACACAAAATAAGGTGTGCTGGTTGTCCTTCCTCCATTGCAAGACTCATAAGAATTCATGGCAACAGACAGGGTCAGTGGCAGCATAGCTTTACAGACATGTTTTGCCAGTCTCAGACCTCTGACTTTGGACCACAAAGCAAAGATTTAGATCCATCTGGACATGGAGGCTTCCATTTTCTTTGTTTGGCTTATCACTTCTGAGGTGCAAAGGGCTGCTGCTATCGTGCAAGTAGATCTGAATTTCTGACCTTCCTCTTTCTTGCCCCCTGATCTTCAACTGCCTGCTTCTGTGGGACCTCTTCAAGCAAGTAGGGAGAAATTTCATACATGAAAAAGGCCTTAAGATTGAGATAGGGTCTGTGTGAAGTTGGCTGAAGGATTAGGTTGCAGGAAAAAAAGGGGGGATGTGAATAAAGATCTGGTAGCAAGTGCTGAGGTAGAAAATAAAAAAATGTGATGCATTGGTGAAGGTGGCTTGGGTAGAAGTGGATATAAATAGGATCAGAGCTAAGAGGAACAAGGAAACCCTCAAAATCTTCTTTGAACCATCAACAGATGCCCACAATGTGGTTGCTTAGGGGCAATGGGGAGGAATTACGTGTTCTTACTTGGAAAAAAATCACAACAGGAAGATTTAAATTAATCCCTCTCCCAGTTTATCTAGGAAGTAAACAAAGTGGCAAGTCCAGAGCACAGGGCTCTGCAGAGCTGTTGTGTCCTGAGGCACACTCATGGATTCCTAAGTAGAGTACTCCTAGATCCAGCTGTACATCTGCTACACGAGACAGGACAGAGCTTCCTAATGGCACTTAGGGTTACAAATGCCCCATTTAAAGACATGTTTCCAGTCTACCCTGTTGTGCTCTGATCCTTCACACATCATCCAGCACCTCTAGCTACCTGTGCTCATTGCGTGTCTCTGAGTCACATATGTATTCATCATGCTGCATTGCCGTGCTGAAAGCGGTACTCCCCATGACTTAACTCAATGTTTAGGATGTCACACATCACCTTGCTCAGTTAAACTGAAAGGTTCGGTCTTCTTTTTGGCACAATACACTCCAAAAATTTATAAAAGAAAAAGAAAGTGTTACTTTGCACTCTTTTTCTGCCTTACTCATATGAGGTGCAAAGTTAACATTTGGTTAGACCTGTTCTATAATGTGGGGCGTAAGATGGAAGGAGATGGGTGCTGTGAGGGAGCAGGAGAGCTGCTAGTCAAGGGTTTGTATCTCTTATGTTTTAAAGGCAATACCATACATAGATTAGCAGCATTTGGAAAAAAACAAAAGATGATCAGGAGTAATTTGCAGATAAAGATTAGGATTACTTTTAGAATGAGCTGGATTTATATAGTTCACTGTATCTGGTCACTGTACTACAACAGAGATTACAGTGAAACTGATTCTCGACAAAACCTCTGTTAAGAAAAATTTGTGTTTATTTGGGCTTCTCTTTCTCTACACTCTTTTTGGTATTGCAGAAACATGTGGAGATAGGTCTGTAGCCAAATACTTATCTCATAAACTCCGCAAACACTAACTAACACCATCTGTGGCAATTTTTACTGCAAATTACCACAACATGTGAAAAGCTTCTCTCAGGCTCATAAGCAGAGCTATGTCATGGGAATAGTGTCAACAGGACTCTTAGCACCATAGCTCCCATTTCCATCTGTCTTTGGTTTAGATATACAGGAAAAGATGATTTATTATATCTCTCCAGCAAAGTTCAACTCAAAATGCCTTGAATGTCAATGCAAAGCAGAAATGAAAGAAATCAAAATAAGCAGCAGGAGTAGCACATCTGTGAGTAAACAGTTTTCTTCAGCACAAAGATAGTCCCCAAGTGCTGGAAAGTAATTTTTATTGTTGTCTTCTGGTTCTTCTTAGGGTCTGACTCCCTCTCACTTGACCTTCCAGTAGTACTTTGGACAAATAGAGGAAAATAGAAATGATCTGGAGAGGAAAAAAAAACTCAGCCACAAGCAGACCAAAACAGTGGGAAGAGTCGAAAAAGAAGACATGGATGACAACTCACCATACCGCTTACCTGATTTGCTTTTTTGTCACATAAAATTTTCCTTCCTGCTAGAAGCAGACTGTCTTGCCACAAACATACTTTGCCATCACCACTTTCAGGAAAAACTCTGGAGGGCTAGAAGGACTTTACTGTGAGGATTTCTCCCCCATCTGAAAAAACAATCTAGTTTATTTAGAATCATAGAATCACAGAATCATATAATGGTTTGGGTTGGAAGGGACCTGAAAGATCATCTAATTCCAAACCCCCTGCCATGGGCAGGGACACGTCCCACTAGATCAGGCTGCCCATGGTCCCATCGAACCTGGCCTTGAACACCTCCAGGAATGGGGCATCCATAACTTTCCTGGGCAACCTGTGCCAGTGCTTCAACACCCTCATGGTGAAGAAATTACTCTAGTCCACATCTGTCATACAGTACATGCCCCTAGTGAAGACATGCTGGCTATTTTCAAATATTGTGGAGAGTGGCTTGGCAACCATATCAGCTGATTCTCTCAGGACTCTGGGATGTGTGTCATCAGGTCCCATAGACTTAGATATGTTCAGAGTCTTCAGGTGTTCACAAACCTGATCCTCACCTACAGTGGGAGGGGCTTTACCCCCCCCCCGGTCACCACCTTGTTGTCCATTGACCCAGGAGGGGTGAGGAGAGTGGTTGTCAGTGAAGAGTGAGGCAAAAAAGTTGAATACCTCAGCTTTCTCCTTGTCTATTGATATGAGGTCACCATTTTCATCCATCCGTGGGGGTATGTTCTCTTTAACCTTCCTTTACTGACTGATGTACCTGTAGAAGCCTTTCTTGTTAGTCTTCACTTCCCTTGCCAAGTTCAGCTCCAGCTGCACCTTGGCCTTCCTGACCCCATCCTTACACAACTGGGCAGCATCCCTATACTCTACCCAGATTCTCTTTTCCTGCTTGTACTGCCTGTGGAGTTGGCTCTTGGTCTTGACCAGCAGGTCTCGACTCAGCCACTCTGGTCTCTTCCCTTCCCCACCTGATTTCCTACATCTGGGGACTGAGCGCTCTTGTGCTTTATGGAAAGCATCCTTAAATATTTGCCAGCTCTGTTTGGCTCCCTTTTGCCTGAGGACCATGTCCCAGGGGGTCTTACTGACTGACTCCTTGAAGAGCTGGAAGTCTGCTTTCCTGAAATTTAGGCTCCTGATTATACTCCTCACTTACCCCATATCCTTCAGGACCTTGAACTCCACCAGTGTGTGATCACTGCAGCCCAGGCTGCCTCTGATCTTTATGTCATCTTTATGATGAGCTCACTTGGATTTGTGATCATCAGGTCCACTATTGCATCCCCTCAGCTGGGAGTTTCTGTTATCTGGATTAAGAAATTATCTTCAGTGCACTCCAGGAGTCTCCTGAATTGCCAACAGCTTGCTGTGCTACTTTTCCAGCATATGTCAGGGTGGTAAATCGTTTCCCTATAACCTTTGTATCTGCAGGGCAGTGATTTCTTACATGTCCACCCTTACTTTGGGCTGTTGTAAGATCATTGGTCAGCACTTCCCTTCAGTCCTGGGAACAGCTTCTTGCCTGTTGTACAAATTTGGCTTCTCTAAAGAGACACATCAACATTTGGCATTTTTCTGGGCAGAAAGCAGCAGAGGTAACAGCAGAACATATCCTGTATCTGAGTGGGGACAAATGTGCTTTCTGCAGCAATCAAACTCAGCAGGAAGTACCAAGTTAAGATTTGTAGTTGCGTTCTCTACGAGTATTTGTAATACCTACACTGGCAGGAAGAATGCATGATTTTTGGAGCTTCCCTTTTTGGGGAGCAGCACTATGCTTTTATTTTGCTTGGTTATTCTTATCAGTTTCTTTAGATGGTAAGTCTGATGTGCCGACCTGCCACTGCAAGAGCTTCCTCTTTCCACTGACTACCTGCAGAAAGTCAGCTCCTAACTTGGTTGCTTGGGAATCTCACTGGCTTAGATATTTAGAAAAAGTTGACTCATAATTAGACAGCCTGAATTTTTTGTGTATTCAGTTTCTCTGTTCAATTTTAAGTCCTTGGGAAGAGACCAAACTGTGTTGGAAGATTGAAAAAAATATTCAGCTTGGAGGTAGTTTTGGTTATAAGTTTGTTTGATGTTCTCTATTTATGGAAAGTTATTGGAAGTCATTGCATTACTTAGAAGATGACCAAATTATTATGACCTTAACTAGAATTTGATTGCTAGCTGACACTGCCATTAGAGGCTGAACTGGTGAACAGGATATCAAAGAGAAAACTGACCTAATTAAAATATAAATAAGGGCGAGGGAATAAAGAGCCGCTTTTCATATAAGCACCTTTAATATAATAAAGGAACAATGAAGGACCAATAAAATTGTTTAATTGCAAATGTTCAACTTTTTCCTTTGTGTGTTAGCAGCTCTTTAAGTGACCTGTGTTTTCAGTCTGAGGGGATTTGAAATCCTCTAGGATAGAAGCAGTTTGTCAAATATTAGTAATTTAAATAAAAAGAGGAGGAAAAGTGCAAACTTTCCCCACATTGTTCAGAACCACTAAAGCTCTGTGCCAGAGGTATGCTGCCAGTGTAAAAAAAATAAAAACCACGTCATTTTTATAGCTTTGGGGACAGGGATGGAAAGAACGTGTGAATGAATGCTAGGAATTAAAAGGTGTGCCTGAAGCCTGATGGGAGTTTAGTTTCGTTTGATACTTCAAAACTGTGTCAACACTTTCCATGAATATTTCATTGGTTTTTAAAAGGAAAATGATTATGTCTCCAATACACTACATTCTTTTTAAAGATTTTTGAAAATACTGATTTCATTCCTTCCCTACACCCTTTTGCAGTAGCCTGCAGAAATACTGTGTTGTATGAAATGTTAATAAGATTCTGAATAAATCAAGAATTCAATGTATTCTTTAGATGTTAGCATTAAGAAATTCTGCTCCAGTCTGCAATCAATGTGATCATTGACTTACATAGGACCACAAACAACCCGTAAGTCCACATTTGTCATTCTGAGTGTAGTTCGTGTTTTCCAAGAAAGATGGAGTTTAAAAGATCTGTATTCAAAAATCCAGAAGACTATATGACTCATAAGACAGGAATCTTATGTATAGAATAGAATACCAATCATTTTCTATTTATATCAATTGCTTGGACTCAACTGTGAAAAACAGTTCTTGATTATCATTGCCATTCAGAGCGCGTTAGGTGGCCTGTGAGGAAGAAACTATCATGTTTCCTAAATAAACTGCATGCAGAATTCTGAATGCCAATACACCGATTGGTGCCATGCTAACTTGGACAGCTAATGAGTATAATCTAGAGAGCAATAACAAAAGGTACATTTGTTTTGCTGAGTTGTTGAACATCCTCTGTGAAGAAACAGCAGACGTCTTGAGTAGTTAGTTCCCTTGGTATTAGAGAAATCAGGTGCAATAGCAGTAGTGCCCCAAGCGCTATCTTCAGGTAGAAAAGACTCCTGGTGCAGATTGTCACTGTTTAAAGTTCCTTATTTGTAACGTTACTAATCCAATTCTTTTTGAATGCTAGAAAGATCTCAGAAGACAGTTTTAGTTTGTACCTTTATGCAGGAGATAGGCATATACATGGTAGTGTGTATGACCTCTTTTGGGCTCTTTCTTCAACAGTGCATCATTGGAAACATTTTCTAATTCATCAGCTCAGAAAGGAGAACCAAATCTTGGACAGAGTCTCAGATGAAATATTATATCCTTTCTGTTTAAGGTTTTGTTGAGCACTTGTAGAAGCAATTGAGTTGTCGAGTATTATCTATGGCACAGAACAGTCAAAGCATGAATATGCCTCTTTGTAGCGTTACTCTCTTCTCCTTTTCCTCTTTTCCATACTTTGATGTTTGGACTTTCCTCTAGACCATGGCCCTTAGGGCCAGAGGCTGTCACATCATGGCGTCCCTTTCATCAAGCCTGATCTCCTCTACCTTCTCTCCCTCTTCAGGTTTCTTCCTCTGCTTCTTTTTTCCCTATCATTTTTTGGGGTGTTCTGTGGCTTACTCCTATCTGCCCTCCCAATCTTTCTGGAATTCTTCACAGGATGTAGGACAGACTACGTGTTTTGTAAACAGTGCAGCTTTAAATAAGACGAAAAGCTCAGGCGTTACTGAAATCAACTAGGCATTCGAACCAGAGCCAGTGGTATTTGATGGCTTAGCAACTCAAAAGCTAGTACTTCATTATAGTGTATTTTGTAAGCACAGTAATAACTGTGTAGTGAGCTGTCTTAAATTCTCTTATAGTTCTGCTGCAGAGGAGGTGGAAATAAAAATTAAGTTTTGATACACAAAAACTTTTAGAACAACTTTCTTTGATGGTTAAGTTACCTTTGATGGCTGAACCTTCTCTCATGTGGCTGCTATAAGACAAAAATCAGTGCAGGCCTGAGCATAACACATCACTTTTCAAGATGATCCATGTACCTTCATGCAAAGCTGGACCTTTGTCTTCTGGTCTGTGTCCCAGTCAGACTGTAGAAATAAAATGTTCCCTGCCTGTTACATGTACCACCTGAGGAGTGACCTAATCTTTAGGTCAGAAGAAGTTGTCTGGTCACTGGAGAATAAAACACGCGTTCCGCAAAGCCTGGGTATTAGTGTAGAAACACCAATGATGCAAACAGTTTGGGCAGGGACTGGAGAAAAGGGCCTGTTCCAGGCAGAGATGGGTCATTATGTTTATTTCAGACAGAGCTCTTACACCCTTAAGTCAGCTAGATTTTTCCATGTTAAAATCACATACATGAGATGTTTTCTCCCATAGCTTTCTAATAAGGGCAGATCAAACAGTACGGTATAAAGCCGCACACATTTCCTATTTATTGAATATTCTACTGTACTTAGCAGAGGTTTTTAAAATAGTGTTTAAAAATCTCTTCCTGATATCTCTAGATATCTCTATAATCATGTGAGACTTCTAGAAATCTTTCCATGTAGAAAATCTTCAGCCAGTATCAAGTAAATGGACATACATCCTTGCCCACAGGGAACCCGAGCTTTGAATATTTAGTTGAATATGTAGCTGTTATGGTCTGTATAGTATAGCTAATCTTACATGAGGTCAAAAATTAAATGTGGCTATGAGATCTTTTCCACAGCAAGCTATCTTCCACTTTGTCAGGTATGCGTAATTATGGCATAAGATTTAATCAAGCCTGTTAATGCTTGAGCAATTTCATATCTACAAGAAAAGGCAATTTTCTTGTGGCTTTGAATTCCCAGACTCCGAGAAGAAAAAGTACCTATTTATTTTCATAGCGTATTGAGCTCCCAGAAAAGGAAAGGAGATAATTTTACCACAATTAAGAATTGTTTGAAAAAGGGGACTGTCACAGTAATTACCTTTAGCTGTTTGGATGCAATAAAAAGAACATAAAGTCATAAGGCTTTCTTAACAGTAAAAGAGCTTATATTTGAAGAAAAACTACCAATTACCCCCTTGATTGGCAAAGCTCACCCAGCTGCACAGAGTGAATTTGAAACCTGTGATTCTTTCCAAGGTGAATATGGTGACAAAATCATTATCCATTCCTCAGAACACATCTATCTTAATTAAAACCTACCCCCCTGTGATGATGATATAGGCAGCCCAGCTTCTCCAGACACTCGCAGCTGGCATCTGCATCAATCTTCTTGACAAAGGCACTTCTTGAGTGCATGTGCTGCAATGTTTTTTTCTCTCCTTTGGGGGGCGGGGAGTTTGAAGCAAAAGGATTCCTGTGGGCTCTGGCAGCCCTTGGGATCAGCAGCTCAGCACTGCACTTAGCCACTTGTATATTTTCTAAGGGGTATAACATAACATGAACTAGCATTAGGCTTTCTTTTTCCTTTCCTGCTGCCTATTAAACTAGCAATAAGTGTTCAAATAGTTAGGTCAACTTACATTATATCTTAATAACTGCAAAGCTTCTCCACCACAAGAAGTTGCAGCTTCATGTTGGCTTGGAACAAGACTCTTGGGAGTCATGCTTGAGAGTTTTCTCATGTGTCACCTGATTTCACAGGTACACTTGATGAGTAGCTGACAAATTTAGAATAAGGAGACCAAAACTGTGGTGTAATGCCTTTATGTCAAGCCTCTGTGTATCAAATGGTGCTTAAATAGTTAAAGGAAATTTATGTTAAATCATCAAAAACCCAAGATAGAATCTTGTAACTTGTCCAAAACACATGTGGAGTTACTGTACATATGTATTTTTGGAAATAATGTGACAGAGTGTTTACATTAAACAGCAAAGATACTTGTTTCTTAATTACACAGGCTTCTGCTAAATGATTTTAATTAAAGTGTGGAAAACGAGCATGTCAGCTACTCCTTTAAAATTCAGTTTAACAAAAAATGGCTAAGAATTACCTTACATGCATAATTTTTTTTAATACAACACAACACTTCTGAACTGGTGATTCACTTCATATAGTTACAGTTACATAGAAAGTCAGACAAATTTAAATGGAAATACTCTCTTTAAAATCCCCTTATAAAAAAAAAGTTCTATGTATACAGATAGTAGCTGTTTTTCAAAGTCCGTAACTTCATTAGCTTAAAAGCAAAAATCCAAAAACGGAGCTGTTCCCATAAGCCCAAATTGGTTAGATTGGATCATTTTAATTTAAATGTTTTATAGCCAATTCTGAAGGACACCACCCTCATAGGATCTAAATATGAAAGCATTGGATTAAGAAAAAGTGATTTTTTGAAGTCTCAGTGTGAGAAAACTGATTCTGACAATGACATATTAGTGTGGCAATGATGAATAAATACAAGAGGTTAAAATTCGAACCACCAGCAATCTCATACATAATTTTTTTTTCCTTAGAAGGGCTATAAAAGATCCAAATGTCAAAACTATAATGTCAGAACAGTTTATAATGTCAAGTGATGCATGTTGCATACTCTTAGTATATTCCGTTGATCAAACACAAACCTGGAATAATAAGTGCAGATGATGGAGTATGTTTCATGTGCAAATGGACGTGGATTTAAAGTGAATTTGTAAGAAAAACATTTTCATATTCAAATCTTAATAATTGTTTCATTCAACCTGCACTGATCCATTCACAAATGATTTTGCATAAAGCTGATGCTTCTAACAATAACTAATATGAGTACGACGCTTGCAGGGCACGGTCAGCAAAGGAGAAGTTATTCTTTTGATATAATGTAGTAATTCGGTAAAACTTGTTGCAGTCTTCAGAGAGAATCAATCTCAACAGCAGAGAGAACTGTAATTTTCTGTTTGCAGACAGTTCGTGCAGTTCCATTTCAGCTCATGGAACTAATCATGTTATTTGTAACATAAAGTTGAGTTATTTTTAGCCTAGTTTCTTAAGAAAATGAGTCATATGTGATCATGCTATCTTTGAATGCCTTCCCTGCATTCCTAAAAGCTATCACATTCAGAGACAATTGCAACACAGTTTGAAAGAAGGTAGAAGTCTCAAAGAGACTAAATTGCTGAAAGCTTTCGCCCAGGTATGTGAGCAGGGCAAAGATACCTAAATTACTACTCCCTGTCATAGGAAGGCAGGAAGAATCCAGCTGTTAAACAGTCTGTTTGGCAGAAGCCGTCAGTCCCATCAGCAGGAACTAGTCACGATACCTCTTACCTTATGTCTCATGCAGCCATGGCAAAAAGCCCAGTGAAAACAAATTGTTTTGAAAAGGAGGTCAGACAAGTCAATGGATGCAAATCTTTGGGAAAACAGAGTGCTTACAAAATGATTTGGTTTTTTAGCTATTCTTTGAACAAGTAATTTTACTTTACAAAGATAAAAAAATTTCATTGCAGCATTTCTGTAAAAGGTTAATTTGAAAGAACAGTAGCTGAACCCTGCCAAAACCATCAAACTATCACATTATTTTAATTTATAGATGTAATAAAATCAAGAGTGGTAGACAGCTTGTTAAGGAGGATGCACATCTCTGGAATATTAAGCTGACTGAGGAGTTTCCCAGCAAATCTACTCCAATTTTGAGTATGGATTAGAGCAAAAAAGTTACTGCAAATCAAGCTTCATTCCTAATTGATCCAGGTAGAACCCAGTCTTACCTAGAAATTTATATCCACACTTCAGATAGAAGATTAAAGAGTCTGTGCTTAAAAGAATAAGCTTATTAACTCTGTGTCTTCTAGAAAGGTCTCATTTTGCAATATTGTCATTGTTTTATTGATAACCCTGAACAGGATTCATAGAGACCGAATAAATTATTTGTACTGCACCAGATAGCTTTTCTGTTATATGTGGGACAAACTTTGTGTTCTGTGGCTGCCACAGTCATTAGCGGGGGAAAGAATAAAAAAAAGAAAAGATGACATATGTATTGAAGAATAAAAATTGTTAATCCTGGAGCAGGCTGCACTGTATTGTCTGGGCAAGCTTTGACGACATCAAGTTCTCTCACTGTATCAAATAATATCTTCCTTTAAATTAGGACACAGATGCCACATCTGTCACTAGATCCATCAGACGCTGTGTCTCCTGCCATTCTGTATGACTTTGAGTACGTTGGAAAGGTCAAAGCTTTTCGTAATCAATTCCATTAGGTCCTTGTCACTTTCCACGCCGTTGATAAATTCTTCCAAAGTCAGTTCCCCTAAAAGGAAGTGAGATACTCCTTAGGAACTGAGAAACCCAACAATCACTCTCAGCCCAACACAAGGCCATTCAACCAGAATGTATCCTTCAGGAAGGTTCCCTGTTCTCTGCTTATATTCAAATAGACTCCGAATATTTTTTACTGTTTTCCTGCTTTGCATCAGATCCTAGAACTCAGACTTTCTTTTTTTCTGTCAAAAGAGATCATACACACCTTTCACAGAAGACTAAGTGATACTGTTTTTCTCTGAGATTTAATAGAAGACCTTGATTATTTCTTATAAGAACGGTTCAGAGTTTCTTGTTAGAATCACAATAGTGATTTCTCATTGAAATAAGAAATGACAAGAAAGAAGCTGGGCAAAGACGAAGATAGCTAGATGACTTAGGGCCTCAGGGTGTAGGGGAGCAGCAATTAAGTTGCCTGCACTTATGGTGAATGCTTAGCTAGATGACTGTTGGCTGTTTTCAGATTTAAGTACTCCCCCGAGTTTTGGGTTTTTTTTTGTTTTTGGTTTTTGTTCATGACCACCTTGGAAACTTAATCTGGTGTGTAAAAGGAAAATGATCAGCGTTTGAAAAATCTGAAAACCATTTTCTTCCTATGGGCAGTGAAGGCTGCTGCCGTTTTAGTCGTATGGGTCCTCTCTGCACCGTTCAGCAGGCTTGTATGCATACTCTCAAAGTGGAAAGACCTCATTTGACAAAAGTCCTGTCAGTTAGGCTTCAGTGAGAGGAGTAAGACCCTCTCCAGGGGCTGGTGTGCAGTGACCCGAGGATATTTGTGCCTCCTCTTTCAACCCCAATGCCCTTACATAATCATCTCAGGAGCAGAGACAGAACGAGACACCGCTGTATGCTCATCTGCATACTCCTGCTTTGCCACTCATCCACTCACTTCCTCAGATCTTCAGTCCCAGGCACTCCTCTTACTTCGCAGCTGCTGCCTTCTGTGTTGTATTTGACTGAGACCTTTGAGTGTGTGGGGGTCCTGGAATTATCAGATGGACATGCTGCATCATTTTCCAGCTTATGCAGGTCAACTGGTCTTGAATTCCTTTCTCTTGATCCCAGGCTATATATTTCAAAGTACTAATACCAGTGTGCAAGTATACAAAACCTGCAGTTACCAGTGAGATGTGGTCACACTGACATTCCCATACTCACTGAAACCATGTTGGGTCTCAGATTTCCTTGAGCTAATGAAAATGAATTGCAAAACCATCAGCAGATATTTTTTTTTAGAATTGTTCCCCACAACCATGGGATTAGTTCTTCTATTTGAATGTGAGGAAGGACATTGCAACTTATTTGTTGCCCATTTCTTTAATAAGAAGTTACAAAGAGGTAGTGTAGTTTAAGCTAAACTTGACAAAATTTGTCCTGTTCCTCAGGTGGGGCTATCCCTGCTGCTTTGCAGCTGTTTGGAGAATAACAAACTATGGGAAACAATTTGAAATGGGCATAATATGAAGATAATTCTGAATACTTCACGTTCTGGCATTTCATTGCCAAAATGTAAGACACAAAAGTTTGGTGGTTGTTTTTGGCTGATAGTCTAACTCAGGTACAACGGTTACTTGCAGGAAATGTGGTCAAAGCAGGGGCCAAGGTATGAATTGTCATAGAATTTGGGTTAGATATTAGAATATGACTTTATGTTATTTGGAGTCTTTTTGTAATTTACCTTCACCCAAATGTTGGGCCATGCAGGTGGAGAAAATTCCTCTATGAGTTATTCACCTGCATCACAAGATTACTGTTTATACTTTGATTATATATCACAAGCAGTTTTCTAAAAAATGACCTTAATACATCAAATAAGACTAGAAAAATAAACAAAAAAAATGCCCCAAATTCCTGGCTGGGATCTGATTTTGCTCTGCAATGCTTTCCTATTATTTCTAATTTGTCAATGATTGCAGTAATTGGTGTAAAATATAATTACCAGCGGGCAGAGGATCTCCATGACTAGAAGTATGAGGGAAAGCATTCCCAAGTGACAGGTTTTCTATTAGAAACAACTCTCAAGCAGTGAGTTATACTTTTAGTTTCCAAATGCAAATCCAATTGGCTTAATCTAGCTATCTGGAGAGAAAAGTGGCATGTGTCTTAGTATATGTTAATGATCAGCCTTTAAGGGACGTCCAATATGCTGTCCAGTCTTTAGAACATGCAAGAGCCTGTGCAACTGTGCGTCTCAACTGGTTTAGATAGATTAAGCCAACACAAATAGACAAAAAAAAAAAAATACCTTGATCACACTTCCATTTGCTGCGCAACCACAGTATTGGCATTTTGGATCAACAGTGCAAGACCTCTATGTTTTGGCTCTTCCTGCATGTAATTTCTATGTCAGCCTAATAGTCTCAGTTGATTTACACTTCACCAGAAAGCTGAAGTAATATGAGTAAGGAAGAGCAAACTCAGCCTTTCTGTTTGTCTAAAACAGTCAGTTCTTCATTAGTGTGTTCAACTCCACTCTTGATCCCATACTGCTTTATGAGGAAAAATCAGTGCCAATGCCAAGAAAACCTAGATTCTTACCGTCATTGTTCACATCTATCTTCTGAAATATCATGTTTGTGAACTCCTCAGCAGACATGTTGGTGTGGCCATTTATAGCCTGTATAGCCTGAAGGAAGAAATGTAGGAAGTTCTTTCAGACTTTTTTTCCTTCAAGTTGTGAAAACAATACACTGGAAGGCAACTGCAGTAATTGCAATGCAGCTCTTTAGTTCATGAACCCTTTCGAAAATCACTGAATAAATAGCTATTTCAAGTAAATCTTCAGTAACGAGGACTGGAAATTTAATTAACATAACACAGCCTGAAGATTACAGACTAATTTACATATCTCTGAAGGTCTTCTGAAACCATGTGCCACCTTTGCTCTTCCATACACTTTAGATTCCACACCAGCATTTTTATCTCACCCTAGAGAGTTCTGTGTCTTCAGAGAGTGCCCTGTGGTCTGTGTGATTTAAATATAGGGTTTTTTTTTTCACAGCTGAAAGCACATGAGGAGAAAGCCTAAGTAATTTTTCCATTAAGACATGTTTAACTTAGTAATCACAAATAAAGTCAGACCAGCAGTCATGAAGTTGGCAGAATTTACTTGTCCTCCAAAGAAATTAAGAAAATCAGAAGTCTCCCCTCTACTTTTTCTGTGGCAAAGGGACACCATATTTGGAGTAAAGGTATACATGAATATTTTTGCAAAATTGTATCCCATCACTGAGACAGTAATTTTTGAAGTATGGTGATCATTCAGGTTAATAAATTAAGAGTCTATATGTTAATAGCCAGTGGTCCAGAAGCAATAAGCATATGTTTACAGAGTTGAACTCAAAGTCAATATCACAGTTAATAATTGCCTGGGAAAATACATACCTATACATGTATATATAAACACACGTACATATATGTGGCATACTGTAGAATTTGTTTTTCTGCACCTGAATTATCTTGAGATGAAGTGTGTGCCAGTTGTTTCCTTCGGTATAACTGATATTATTTTAGAGCTCATTATATTTAAAAGAAGAATAAGTGAAACCTGTTCAGCGCTGATGTGGAGTTCTTGACTGTCACTGTCTTTATCTTACTTTGCATAAAATGAGTTCAAAAAGGCAGCAAGAATTTTACAAAAATAGGTAGATACACTTGTTTGTATTACTGTTGCATAATTTAGCTGCTTCCAGTGTTTTATATGTCTGACCCTGATGCAGTCTTCACAAGAAGGTTGTATCTCTGCCACAGTTAAGTTTGTTGTAGTGCTAAGACTAAAGCAGTGGTTCCTGATGTATTTGAATCACTGATTACTGCAGAATCACCTTAAATAACAAAATAAAATAACCAGGCTGTTAAGGGCACAGAGAAGGTGCATTGTTCTCTGAAGGAATTTTGATGATTGATAACGATGTGCTGATCCAAAGTTTGCATAGTGTAGGGACAGATGAAATTTTAGTAGGGCTTCTGTGATTGAAATGAATGCCTCAGATATGAAATATCTTTTGGACAAGCCCTTGTTTACTGGTGCTTGGTATAAGCAGGGCCCTTAATAGTTGTGAGCATATATTTTTGTTCTTGTTCAGAGCCCACCAATTGTAATCTAGCCGAGGTCAAATGACTAAGGCGGATTTAAGTTAAAATTTTCATACTCCAAAAGAGGAGAAAACACACAGAGGTTTAAACTGGTTTTAAAACCAGGTAAGTTGAAAAGAAATCTTCTTTACATTAAAAGGATTTTAATTCTCTTTTTGGGTAAAGCCCAAGGCAAAACACAGTCACCTCATTGCCTCTGGGTGAGAAATGTTGGAGAATATCTGCAAAAGAAAAATGCCATTAGTGTTAAATGAGGAGAAATCTGGGAGGTGCATCCACTCCCTTTGCCTCTAGAAAGCTGCTTTTTAGAAGGTCATGCATCAACTTTTATTTGTTTGACCCTGTGGTCCTTATCTGGCTCCAGTTCCTTTTAATTTTGGCAGCAGTTCTTGAAATTCTCTAATAGTGACTAGCCGGGCACCAGCAGTAATACAGAGTCCAGGAAAAGTATGTTCTTTGTTTATTAGAACATTAAATCCCTACTTAGATTTTCTGCTCCCTGCAGCAAAACCTTGATCTGCACTGTGTCCTGTACATTTAAGGAGCAGTTAAGTCATTCATATCTGCAAGGAACCCTATAATTCCTTTTGGATGAAAGCAGCTGCTGAATTGCAAATTATTATTTCAGTAGAGCAAGTTGGAAAATGCAGAAATAATTTTAAAGAAAGAATTGCACTGCTTTGGTTTTATAGGTTTGAAATGGACCCATTTTCTGCAAAATTTGTTACAATATTTGTATGTAATGTTACTGTATGATTTAATGACAAAATTACCTTTTCCGAATTTTATTTTAAAATAGGAGTCATGGCATTTGTAGTAAACACATCTAAAAGTCTTTAAAAAATTTAAAATATTGGAATATTTTGAAGACATCTGTATTGTTTCTTGCAGCATGTTCAGTTTGAGAAGCCAGTTTTCCACAATAGACTGGCACAAGAACTTCTAACCAACTGCTTTATTCTTTATGCAGTTTCAGTTCCACCTTGCCTTGCAGCATAGTTTATCAAAATAATGTGTCTGCTGTTTTTCAGTTTTTCACTTTCAATAAAGCATTATATCAGTAGAACTATGGTTTAAAGTAAAATATTATTTAGATATGTTTCCTTCAATCAGTAAGAAACTAATGGCAGACGTGTCACTAGCCAGAACAATTCTGTTTTTACAACTGTACGATGTTAACTAGACAATCCATTTACAACACATGATGAAACCACTGTTTCAGAGGCAATGCACTATGTCAAATGCTCTCGCTCTTGGTCATAACTTGCTTACCGCGAATATGCTTAATAGTTCTTTTTTGTCAATACATCCATTTCCATCAGCATCGTACAGCTTAAAATACCATTTCAATTTTTGGTCAATTTTCCCTCGTATAACCAAATTTATTGCAGCTATGAACTCCAAGAAGTCTATAAATCCATCCTAAGAGAAAAAGAGAAAGAGAAAAAAACTATTTAACAACCCTGGGTTTGTGTTCATTCTGACAATTTCACAGAATAGGTCATCAAATTTGCTGTAATAGAAACTGATTTATAAATCACCTTGACACAGAGATCTCCTGTGGTGTTTAAAAAGGATGTGCTGAACAGGAAGCATTACAGGAGGGGGCATTAGTGCAGACTGCTTTGTTCTTCCCTGAAAGCCTGGGGCAGTAGGAGTAGGTGGCAAATCTATTCTGAGCAATTGTTATTGATATTTTTTTGAGGAGAAGAGAAACACTTTTGTGGTAGACTTCCACAGGTGAAAAAGGGGAAACTGGGATATCTGGTTTGGTACTAAGATGTCTACTGCGGAATTGCTTATATTCATATTGGGACTACAGAACTGCAAATGATTTCCAGTGCAACAGAGCTGCTCCAGGTGTTGTTCATCTGAGAGATCATGTAGGAGGTGTTGTACATGGTAACCAATAACCTGGCATGAAATCCAGATACTATTTTTTTCCGTGTAAACATCAGGTCTCTGACTAATACATTTTGCATGAGATATAAAGCTTTTGAGTTATAAACTAGTTTCTAAATAGTGAGGATTGGGGAAGATTAATAGAGAAAGAGCATTCCTGATCAATTTAATAACATATTTTCTTCTTCCCTCTCTGAAGCTAGTAATGGAAACCTTTCAAGGACAGGCCTTCATGGTCAGCTGGCCTAAGCCACTGTGGCAGTTCCTCTGTTTCTGTAAAAATGTGGTGAGGTTGGAAGAAACAGTTGCTGAATTTGGAGACTACTTGCTCCAACTGTTTCTCATGTGCATATAAAAAGAATTAACAGCTGGTAAATTTAATCTCATGATCTTTACTTTGGTCAGAATCCAATTGCTTGGAAAACCTTGGAAAGACTGTCGTCAGTTTCAGATGGCTTGTGATTGAGAAGGTTGGATAAGTATGTAGTAGGTTTAGCATGTTACTTATTGTTATACGTCAACACACATCTTGCTAGTTGAGGTTTTGCAAGCAGCAGGCATTAATCTGTCCTCTAGACGGCACTAGACTAAAGGGAAAGAATCATAGAATCATAGAATAGTTTGGGTTGGAAGGGACCTTAAAGAACGTCTAGTTCCAACATCCCCACCACGGGCAGAGACACTTCCCACTAGATCAGGCTGCCCAAGGCCCCATCCAACCTGGCCTTGAACACCTCTAGGGATGGGGCAGCCACAACTTCCCTGGGCAACCCGTGCCATTGCCTCACCACCCTCATAGTGAATAAATTCTTTCTTATGTCTAGTCTAAATCTGTCCCTCTCCAGTTTGTACCCATTGTCCCTAGTTCTATCACTACAAGCCTTTGTAGTAAGTCCCTCTCCATCTTTCTTGTAGGCCCCCTTCAGGTATTGGAAGGTCGCTATAAAGTCTCCTCAGAGCCTTCTCTTCTCCAGGCTGAACAACCCCGACTTTCTCAGCTTGTCCTTTTATGTGAGGTGCTCCAGCCCTCTGATCATCCTTGTTGCCCTCCTCTGGACCCGTTCCAACAGCTCCATATCCTTCTTATGTTGAGGATTCCAGAGCTGGCCACAATACTCCAGATGAAGTCTCGCAAGAGAGGAATAGAGGGGCAAAACCACCTCCGTCGAGCTGCTGGCCACGCTTCTTTTGATGCAGCCCTGGATACTTCTGCGTGTTGGTCTTCTGGGCTGCAAGCACACATTGCTGGCTCATGTTGAACTTCTCATCAACCAACACCCGCAAGTCCTTCTCCGCAGGGCTGCTCTCAATCACATCATCCCCCATCCTGTAAAGAAGTCCTGTAAAAGTGTGGTGTGACTCATTGCCATATGTGTATTTCTTGTTTTGATTTCTGTGCAAGGCTGGCTGTTTGGCAGAGTGGCACCTATGAAGTAAATCCAATGTTTCAAACACTCCAGATTCGATGTAGGTGCAGAAATGGTGCGTGCATAACTTGTGCAGCCTGACCATTGCTTTGTAGACCCTTTGTGCAGGTTCTACTGTGGTTGTGGCATTTACTGTAATTGAATCACAGCAAACTCAGCAAAAGCAAAGACACTGTTCAACTAATGTTTGAGATTAAATGAAATTTGGCAGTAATCACATGTAGTTTTCAAACAAGATTAGGCTGAGTATTAAAGGCGTGTGCTTTACCAAAAAATGACAGATCATGTACCATAAACTTTATGCTTTTTTTTTTTTTTTGGCACGCCAGCATGAATTTCAATTTTGTAAGTATTATTTCAAGAAGCATCTCATTAAGTATTTTACTGGAGGGCAAGGTTTATTTTGCTGATTACGTTTCTGACATCTGATTGGACAGATCAATTAAGAATGTGGTTAGATGCATGTCACATTGCTGATTTTTTATTGCATTTTGTACTACTTCTTGAAACTACAGATTAAATGTAGGCTTGCTGAATGTCTACAAGATTAATTTTCTTCTTTCTGCCTTACATTTCACTTCAGATTTTGGAAAACAGTATTTCGTTTGCTTTCTTCCTACTTCTTGGTGTCACTGTTATGGCTCTGACAAAATATCAGAGGTTTGGAAAATGTAATAATCATCTTAATGTGTTTGGATATGTAATTCCAATCTGGTGCATCATTTGTCTTGCCCCAAGCAGAAAGGGACTGAAGGCCACAGTCAAAAAACTTTCAACTCTGAAAAACATCTGAGAGATATTTTAGTTGCCAGGACAACCCCATCCACATTCTGCAAAGCCCACCGGTGACATGTTAACCTCAGCAGCCAGTGCATTAGGAATAGAAATACTGAGAAGCCAGACATATTTATCTTTGTGATGTGGAACCACAAGCATTGCACAAAAGTATTGATGAGAAATATACCGGTTTTCCTTTCTACACCAAAACCCATACATTGTAGGTAGAAAAGAAAACATTTATGTGACACAGAAGGCTACGGCGATTTTGTTATACAGATATATTTGCTCAGATGAAGAGACATACTGGCTTTTTACAGTAGTGTCCAAGAGCCTTAGACTAGCACATTAAATAATCAAAAAAATCATAACAGTAAGCTATGAAGATCATCCTGTGGTTCTATGAGTACAACAAATAATACAATAAATGTGTTATGATGTCATTAAAATAATACTACTGTGCTGATTTACCCATCTACTGCTCTATAACCATTTACAATACAAATATCTAGGTAGGTAATTACCAGTGGTGGAAGATAAAATAATTTACTTAATGTGCTTTACTCTGTTATTCTAAAGGGCAAATTTCTATTATCTTTTATGAAATGGAGTTAATGCTGGTGAAACCTACTTATTTGGCAGCTTAGGCAACAGGACAGATTTGAGTGTTGGATGTATTTCTTGTGTGGGAAAGCTTATTTTCCATGTCTGTATTGTGCTGGCCATGCCTTCCTCGCCTGCAGCACAAGTACACTCGGAAACCAAGGGTGTCTAGAGGAGTGGTAAAGTCTTGCTGTCTTCCCTGCCATGTGAGTGGCGCCAGCTTCATACCCCCTCCAGATACAGTGTAAAACAGGGGAGCAGAGATTTCCTAATGTGTTCTGTTCCGTTCTGAGGAGCAGATGAGAAGGACAGCAAAACAATGAGTTCAAAACTTCTTTTACATGCCTCAAAGTTTTCTAGACTTTCTGCTTAGCATAGTAAACTTAATAAAAATATATGAATGTTTTTTAGTCTCTTGATGGCTTGACCAGATGAACTAGGAGCTTAAGGACGTGTTACTGCTGTGAATGTGTTTGCGTGCCTTGATGCTGTGTTTTTGTAGCTTCCTTTGCTTTCGCTGCTGAATGATCTTTTAAGCCACTTGGGACAGTTTGATTCACAAAACAAAGACAGAAGAAGACTTTGAAACTGGAAGGAGAATTTGCTGATAATGTAAAACTGATCCTCATGGCCTTGAGGGCACCACTGGCCCTGATTGCCCCTGCCTAGGAGTTGTTCATTAGTTACTGGATCTCCCGAAGAGGAAACAATTTAATTTTATCTTTTTTCTGAGATGTTTTAGCTTCAGAAAGTTGTCCTATGTGCAGTTGCTGGAGGCTGGTTGCTTTTGTTCTGTGAGGACAGACGTGCGTAGGCTGTGAGGGCAAAGCCAGGCAGTGAGGGACCGCAGCATTACACAACAACAATTAACACCCCAGCCCCAGAGCTGTAGGAGGGCATTATCCTTTGGTTCCAAGAATAGGGTTGCTAATCTTCACAGGTCCCTGAAAAACTCTCTCAAACTATTTGAATATAGATTAAAAATAATTAACTTGTCAGCTGTGAATACACAGCTGATCTTAAACAGCATGATAACTTAAGGTTCATCCAGAATTATCTGAACTTGGTGTTTTGGCTGCCTAGCTCTTAACCTGAATGTGATTTCCAAACCATGGTGATGCACTGCTACTGGGATAGCAAACCAGCCATCTCCCAGACGCACATCATGGCTATGCATGTTTCCACAAAACCTTATGATGACTGAACTCATTGTCTTACTTGAAGCACTGAGGACTCTTCCAAGAGTCTATAGACAATAAGCAGTGTCTTGTTTTCAAATTTGCTCCTGAAAAAATATCTAATCTCAACCTGACAGCAGGAGAATGGCTCAACAGGCTTTATAAGGATTACCAAGTGTGCAAATATAGATGGTTTAGGTATTTCAAACCTAGGGCTTGGGTCATTAAGCCACCTTCTCTCCCCCACCCCCTGTCTTTCAGAATACTACTTAAATCTCATAAAGCAGAAGGAGGCATAGGTCAAACAGCAGATTACAACAGCTCAGAATAACTGTGACATTTATAGCTAAGCCTGTGTGCTTCTCTCTTTCTTTGTAGCACCCATTTCAAATATAGCACTGCTTTCTCCACCTTCAGAAACCTAGAGGAGGGTTCATTTTTCTCCATTTCATCTTCCCTCATTTCCTTTTTACTTCTGAAGACTTTCAGCTATTCCTCAAAGGCTGCACATGCATTATTGAAGAAATATGGAGCTACTTGTGGCTCTATTACTTTCACACATCCCTAAGGTCTGATATTGGAGTTTGGGGTTTGGAGAGAGCTCCAGATCCCCTGTAGGCTATGGCCAGAATCACCGATTTCCTAAGTGAACAAAGCTGATGTTTGTCGCTGTGTGGGGAGGTGGAGGGAACTCTTAGCAAGCAAAGGCTATTAGATAAGGAGGAAGAATGAAGCAAGGAATTAGGAGCTGCAGATAGTTAAGTGGTTTTGTGATAGCTGCATACCCACTGTTATATAAAGAGATGAGGCTGTATTGACCAGATTGTTACACAAGGTTCTGCTTTGCCCAGACGAAGAGGACCTTTGAGATTTGGGAGCTCATAATCACAGAATCACAAAATCACTAGGTTGGAAAAGACCTCCAGGATCATAGAGTCCAACCATTCCTATCGACCACTAAACCATGCCCCTGAACATCTCATCCATCCGTCTTTTAAATACCTCCAGGGATGGAGACTCAACCCCTCCCTGGGCAGCCTGTTCCCGTGCCCAATGACCCTTTCTGTGAAATTTTTTTTTCTGATGTCCAGCTTGAACCTTCCCTAGTGGAACTTAAGGCCATTCCCCCTGTCCTTGTCCCCCTTGTCCTGTCACTTGGGAGAAGAGCCCAGCCCCCTCCTCTCTACAACCTCCTTTCAGTTAGTTGCAGAGAGCAATAAGGTCTCCCCTCAGCCTCCTCTTCTCCAGGCTAAACAACCCCAGCTCTCTCAGCTGCTCCTCATAAGACTTGTTCTCCAGCCCCCTCACCAGCTTTGTTGCTCTTCTCTGGACACGCTCCAGAGCCTCAACATCCTTCTTGGAGTGAGGAGCCCAGAACTGAACACAGGATTCGAGGTGCAGTCTCACCAGTGCCGAGTACAAGGGGAGAATAACCTCCCTGGACCTGCTGGCCACACCGTTTCTGATACAAGCCAAGATGCCATTGGCCTTCTTGGCCACC
Organism: Cuculus canorus; assembly: GCF_017976375.1. NCBI lineage: Eukaryota > Metazoa > Chordata > Aves > Cuculiformes > Cuculidae > Cuculus > Cuculus canorus. Next base: position 114,907,454 of record NC_071401.1, on the reverse strand, counting down.
TGGGCACACTGCTGGCTCATGTTCAGTCGACTGTCAACCAACACCCCCAGGTCCTTCTCTTCAGTGCAGCTTTCTAGCCACTCTTCCCCCAGTCTGTAGCACTGCATAGGGTTGTTGTGCATAGGGTTGTTGTAGCTCAGCAAATATCATGACTGTTGTGTCAGACGAGTTATTAATGCAAAACCAGCTAAGTGCTGTGGTATGTGCTGTGGCTTCAGGCCTGATTTTTAGCCTCTGCCCATGCTTTTAGAAGCATCTTTTCCAACTTAAAACAAAGCAATAAACAAGACAGAAAATAAAAAAATGTATCCATGACCGCATAACATTTTTTCAGCAAATTTCCTGCTGTCAAGTCAAGGAATTTTTCTTGTTTGAGAAACCCAAAAATGCAGCAGGATAAACATCCAGGAAGAACACTTCCAGGACATACATGTCTACATGTACATGTCTATGCCTCTGTTTGGCAGATTATCTTGGGTGCCTTCAGGTAATATTTTAGGAACTAATGTCTCAAGGGATGTATGCAAGAAGGCTCCCCAAAATTAAACACATACTATCAGTCCTTAAACTACTTAGTATCTGTCAGATAAAGGACCTCAGGGAAGGAAAACTTAATACTCTCTACCTTCTTTATCAGGTGGTCATTTTCTGTTCTGTGAAAAATGGGAGATTATAGATCATATTTTATCACAAGAAAGCAGATACCAATTTATCATAATTACATGAGTTTGCAGCCAAGTTAGTTAAAACAGATAATGTAATTTCTGCTGCATTTTTTTCTATGACTAGTATTTCCAAAGTGGGGCTCACCAACATAGTCATCAACAAATGTGTGAGTCATGATTGTATAGTTTCAGATGTTTCAAAGCAATATTTAAATGATAAAGGGGAAAAAGAAGAAAATGTAAACCTAGAGTAGCCTCTAACAGCTCTCTTTGTAATTAATAAGGAAATTAATGGAAAAAAAGACTCTTGCACTTCTAAAAAATGCTTAAAATATCTTTAAATAAAAGAAGCAGATTCCTGAACTGTTTATCATTAATATTACTTTCCCCTTTATCTACATCATAATTTAAGAACTAATATTTAAAAGTAATTATGGTTAATTGTACAAAGTTAATCTTCATTGCCTATTTACGTAATGTGACAAAATTACAGTGTTAGCTGGTAATGGTAGTAATATGCTCCAGGTTCTTTTTAAGCTCTGAAAGCTGCAGAATACATGCAAATTTGTTTACACTTAAATCAATTTTTCAAATAAATCCTATAAACATTTTTAGAAAATCATAATTGCTTCAGTTTGATATGTAATATTGGTGACTGAGTAATTGCACAGAAAACAACTCTCGACCCTTTCTATTGTTCTAAAAACTGTTCAGGGAGCATAGGAACTCAGGTAGCGCAACTCAACAGGAGACTGTGTAGATGATTATTTTTGAACTTCATAATTCAGTCATATTCATCCCTTTATATGCTGACTCACATTGAGTTTTGCTACATTTATTTCTGAGGGACTTTCGGTAGAAATGTATGTGATATGAATTTAATGCACTTTAAAGAAAAAAATAAGAAAAAAATGCAAGCCAAAAAAATCACTTGACCAAACATTTAAGTGCTAATTTTGGTTGTCAGTACTATTTTTGCCACTGATTTCTCTGTGTGTAATGCAGTGATTAATTTTCTGTAGGTTTCTTGTGCAACACAGTTGACATTATGGCTTCATATAGGGCCTCAGGTGAATCTCGGGTCCTGGATCCTAGTGTGAAATGAGACTCCTGACAGCCAGCTGCCAAAGCATTGCTGGATGTCAGTGCATGTAACCTTGCACCACGCACTAATTGTGTCTTTGATCCGGGCATGCTCTACAGTGTGATAGACCTGCAGCCCAAGTGCAGCAAATCTCCATTGCAAATGCACAAAGCCTGGCCATGCTGTGCAGAGATGACAAGAAAGGGGCTATTCAATGATGTGGGGACGCTCCATGGTGTGCTCTGAGAGTACCGTATGCTGCCCCACCACATAGCTTAATCCAATACAGCTAAGCATCAATACTGCAACACAAGGAAAATTCAGCTAGAATATTACTAAATAGGACTTGCCCTCATGAATATTTTGAAATTTTGCTTTTATGGAGAAAAATTCTTGGACGTTTGGATTATCCTTTTTGAAATAAATAAAAAACAGCCATTGAATTCTGCAGTGCTCTAATAGAAATCTGGGACAGTCTTCACTTCAGTATTCCATGTAAAGAATCAGCCTTCCATGCTTGGTGTTGCTGTGCGACTACTGAGGAATTCTGGTCTAAAACTTGTAGATCAGAACTCGTACCATCAAATCCTCAAGAACTCGATAGTACTGACATTAAGCAAGTGATGATTTTAGTGATAATGTTACCGTAGGCTTTTAGCTGGTAATGACACATTCTTCTAGCATAGGTTAGTACTATTGCAGCAGTTAAGTCCTGAGCCATACCAGGAAAACAAACCGAGACTGTGAAATTGTACAATAATAGTGGGTAGTTATTACAAAGTAATAGATTCCTTTTTGGAATAAATATATAGCATTAGATTTTTTAAAAAAATATAGAGGTAGTTAAGAAGTAGTTAAGAACATAGTTTCTATTCCATGGAATTTATTGTGAGTATGGTAGCATTTTAAAGGCACTTAAGCATCCTGACAAAAATGATATGACTACAATGACTTGAACACAGAAAAGCATAATTTAATCTTCTCCTTAATTATAGTAATCAGACTAGTTGCTTTACATTTGAAATAATTTTATGCAACATTACTTCAGATTAAGGAGAAGCAAATTGTTTGGCGTCATTGTTTTTGTTGCTTGTGTTGGATTGTGTCTGAAACCAACAGAAAAAAGGAATTGTGCATGTACATGGGAACTCAAAAAAAGCCTGAATATTTTGGGGAGTAAGAGCTGTAGATATTTGTTACTTCTGACAGAAGAATTCTTTCTGGCTAAGACATATTTTGATTCTTATTTTCTTCTAGCCCTTGATTAATTTTTTTGACAGACAGGCTTTTATTGCTGACTCTACAAAGTGATACCTTTGATTTATGAAAAGAAAATAAATTTTCTAAGTATTTCCTTTTGTGGAGAGTGAAGAAGTGTTCAAAACCAGAAAAAGCAAGAGTTAGACTTCTCCGAGCAAAGTGGTAGTGATATCCACATGTGCTGGGCCAACACAAGAATCAGAAAAGGAATAGCATAAGAGGTAGTGTGTCTTGTCAACAAAAATACCAGCCTATATGGCTCTTGGCCCCATAGTGTAGTGTGTAATGCAGATATTGCTGCTGCAATGTTACTGCCTTGGTTAAGCTGGCTGGTTAGACTAAGCTAAGAAAAGTGAACTTTTCCAGAGAGTCATTTGAATCTGAAAGCACTCCTAAAACTATATATGCAGCTGAGCTTATGTTTGTACAATTATTTGCAGACTTAGGATCCAGAACAGGAAAGTTGTTCAGGAAAGCTGTTCAGGAATGTTTGGGAAAATATTTCTATAATAATCTTCTCTCACCCTACTTTGAATAACTATTAACTATTGCACCCAATTCTGTCTTGTCAACTTAGGAAATGCCTGCAAACATGTAAGGATGCAGCAAACAGTCTAGGCAGCTTCTTAGACAGCCTGATGATTCACATCACTGTAGCTATTCCCAGTCCTGAAGATGCATCAGAACAAGACCACGTGAGAAAGGAAGCCCAACTGAATGTCAATTTTTTCAGGAAAGTAGAGCTAGCAAAGATACCCTGAGCTATTACAATTAATCCTGCAAGAGGTGGAAACAATATTTAGGTTCCAGGTAGCGGGTGAAGTGTTGCTTACTAGCAGTCATTTTATTTCATCTTTTAAGAGATCTTCATACCTTGAATAATAATGGAAGGCAGCTATTGCATAGTGGTGGGTAAGCATTGCATAACATAGCTGGGTCATGTCAAACTTTAACAAAATAATGTATTCAGTAGAATCTCTAGCAACTAATTGCCTCATAGTGATGGCAGTAACTTCCCTCTGTCTTCCGTAATTCTTAAGAGGGAAAAAGTAGAGGGAGAAAACAACTGAAAGTCAAATGAAGAAGAAGTTACATTAATCATCAAAACATCTCTGAAAAATATTACATCTTTCTGTGAACATTCACATGCTTTCCTTGGAATATGAGGTGCAACCGCTGCTTTCATAGAGAATATCATAGCCCAATGATTCATATTTCCTTCTACTACAATACATGAGCAAATATGCTTGGCTAATCCCATTCATATCCCTATAATCAGAGAGGTAATATCTCTACATAGGTAATATCTATTTATAGCCAGAACACAGAATCAAATGATGAAAAGTCCACTGTAAATCAGAACTATAAAGACACAGCGAGATAGTGGAGGAGGAGTCAGGATGAGGGAAAAAGGAATGATGATCTGCCTCCCAACACTTGTTGGCTTTGTGCAAAGTGCGAAGAGGGAAAGGAAACTCTTATTTTCAGGAAAAAAAAAGTAGCTTGAAATCTAGCTTACATTGCTATGTGGTCATTTTGACACACAACAAAGTTCTATTGAAGTAACAGATTTTTGCATTTCTTCTTATCTGTTCTACATCAAACAGCCCATTTTGACTTTCTTCTTTAGATTTTAAAATGGATTCCTTTTAAAATCTTTTTCATAGCTCTAATCTGCATAATGATGTCAGATGGATTCTAGTTTATCACAGAACTATTTTAAATTTTAAATGAAAAAAGCGCAAACTAGAAAGATGACTAAAGATGACAGTTAGTGGCTCCTTATCTAAAGATTTCTTAACCTCTTTGCTGTGAAGTCTCCATTTTTCTACATCTACCTACTTCTTCTCTGCATAAGAACTGCAGCAGAAAATACTGTTCTCTGTTGAGCACTATGCAATGCTTTATAAAATGTTAGTGGAAGATCCGTGAACTTGCATAATTTTCCTTCAGTGCCACATACCTGTTAATCTTCTTTAGTCTTCACAGTATATCGTACCCTTTAAAATCCAATTTTCTTACAAAGCAACAGACACTTATTCCTGTAGCTAGTTTCAATAGATGCCAAAATAAGCAATAAGAGAACTACAATAGCAGTATCCCATTTTCAGTACATTGCTCCACATGTTAAATGGCCATGCAAATTTTATCCTTCACAGGTCATAAGAATCAAATCAATCAATTCTTACGGTGTTCAATTTTTACTTTTAGCAGTGGCAAAACCCATCTGCAAGCCAGTGGCAGTGGATGACGATGATTTGGGTTTCTGATTTACAGAAAATATTTTTTAGACTAAGTCTTAAATAGTAGTAATGCTGACCGTAGAAGGTTCCCTTAGTTCTGTTCAAAAGCAACTAACACTTCCAATATATTATGGGTACACCAGACATTTTTTTTTCTAGATATGCGCTCTGCTTTAACATTGGTGTAACCTCATTTTAAAGGATATAATCTCTCTGAAATATGATACATATTCCCACAGGAAAACAAGTATACATCAATACACTTGGCAAGTACTGAAGTATTTTAGATAAACATAACTGTTTCCACTCTAAAATTCACCAGTAGGCTGCATAAACTCAGACTACATGACAGTTATGTGTAGACTGAGATGCAGAGGGAATAAAAAAAGCAGGAGGAATTCAGCTTACTTGTCTGTAGTTGCAGCTTTTTCATTTTTGTATTACAAATAGCTTAAGAGTCCAGAAGACTGAGATCATTTTCCCCTAAAATGATATAATAAAGGAATCTTTTAAAAAATTAACCCTGTTCCACTGGTATTTTAATGAAAACATTATTTTTGAAGGCTTTCATTGGAAAGCTGTGGCAAAAGATGAATGCACCATTTATTAAATTGCCAATAGCATTGTATAAATAATCCTTACAAGTATTAATGTATGAGTCATCAATAAAATGTTTGTTTAAACGCTACCTCCTGCACTCCTCATGATAATCTCAAGGAAAGTTAATTTTACAATTACAGTTCTGAATGTTCAGCGTCTTTATTTTTCACTACATAAACTACCGTTTATTTATATGTTTACTTTTGTAATTATTAGCCAGGCTTCCCACAGAGGTCAAGGAAAGGATGAAAAGTCTTGAAATAGAAGCCTTGTTTTTAAGAAACATGGAAAAATTAAAGACACCTGCATAATTGGTGTATAGGGTCATAGGATCATAGAATCATAAAATAGTTTGGGTTGGGAGGGACCTTACAGATCAACTAGTTCCAACCCCCCTGCCATGGGCAGGGACACCTCCCACCAGATCAGGCTGCCCAAGGCCCCATCCAACCTGGCCTTGAACACCTCCAGGGATGGGGCAGCCACAGCTTCCCTGGGCAACCTGTGCCAGTGCCTCACCACTCTCATCATGAAGGAATTCATCCTTATGTCTAGTCTAAATCTGCCCCTCCCCAGTTTATATCCATTGCCCCAGTCCTGTCACTACCTGCCTTTGTAAAAAAACATTCTTTTAGGCCCCCTTCAGCTACTGGAAGGTTGCTATACGGTCTCCTCGGAGCCTTCTCTTTTCCAGGCTGAACAACCCCAACTCTCTCAGCCTGCCCTCGCATGGAAGGTGCTCCAGCCCTCTGATCATCCTTGTAGCCCTCCTCTGGACCTGTTCCAACAGGTCATTTAAGGACAAAACAACTAGTGATCTGCACAAGAGATACCAGAAATGATTAGGATTTATTTAGTGTGTTCCAGAGAAGAAGGCTTTTGGGACATAGTCTGCATCATTAATCTGCAATAGCTGTCTGGAAACAGCTTTTATACATTGAACAGGTGCACTCTTTTGAGCCAGAAATGTGAATACCTGTAGAGTACTATGCTCTGCCACATATAAACTTGCAAGATAAGCCAGGGTATCATTATCCTTTTGGCACAGTATGTTAATGCAATGCTATGACCTTACATGATCTGCCTGCTGCCGAGACCAGAGGTAACCTCAGTCTATGTGCTGTGAAAATGTACTCCTTCATGTTGTATGTCCACTGACCAAAGTCATTTCCATGAGTGGGGAGCTGAACAACTCTGTTAGCTTCAACCTAAAGAAATCCAGGGAATGATGAGGTGTGGTTTGCAACTGAATTCCTGTTGGTATTTGTATGGATGACTTGAGCGATAAAAGCTTTGACTAGGCTTTTGATCTATCACAAATCATCAAAAAAAAAACCCTACCACATTGCCGTAATTCATTTTTAACTGATGTTTACATGCAAGTTGTTTTTTTAAAATTGGAAATCCTAAGTAGGATCCTAAACAGTAAGATCCTAAATCCTAAGATGGCTAACAAGGAGGTGAAATGCCATTCATGACTTTAATTACGTGCCCCTCTTCCCCAAGTCCCATTGGCATCCTATGGGGTTAGTATTCCACACCTTACCAGATAGAGATTTTAAACCAGGTATACATGAAACACAGAGGAGAAAGTCTATGCATCTTTTAAGAGTGTTTTATCATCTTATTCTATGATATAATACCTCCAAGCGTAGATGACCGCATGTTAAGTCAAGGAGCATTAGGTTGCTATAATTGGAATTGTAATTAATCTCAGGCCCAACAATTTAGCACAGCTTTCTGAGCAGATTCCTATTTGTGAGAAACCAGAAGCCTAAATAAGAAAAATATAGTGACGGTAGAAGACCTTATTAAAAGATTTAAGTTTTCCAGAATGAGTTCCCTTAGACTTAGGTAAACTGTAAAATGATCCCCAAATGTTATGCATTTATATATAAGCCCCAGAGATAGAAATTGTAACAATTTTAAACTGTAAAAGCCCCTCTCTGTATCTATAGTATTGCCTGGCCACAAAAAATTAAATAAGGGAAAAATCAGGTCACATGTCTGTAAAAGTCAGTTGGGGAGAGCATGAGGGAGGTTTCAACTTCGCTAGCTGTTTAGCTAAACAGCTTTTCTATATAAAGGGCATTATTAAGAGAAAGGAAATAATTTCTATCAAGAAGTGTTGTATACTTCACCACTCACTGGGATGATGGTCCCTGTATTAAAAAGCAACAAGCAGATGAGAATAAAATAGGAAAGGAAATAAAGTTTTGATCTACAAACCTAAGAATTTTCTATAGTACTGAAAGAAACTGAGTATAAGCAAAAACTCAAATGACCAAATTGTTTCTGAATTCATACGTTATGCATATACCCACTTGTATCCATTAACTTCAGTGGCGTGAGAATGAAAGATTATCAACTGTTTAATATTGCTCAGTGCCCAAATGTTCTACATAATGTCATGGAAGGATAACGACCCCTTATTGATACAATCATAGCTGCCATTTCAGAGTCCACTGTGTGATACTCCTGGTAAGCCATCCAATGACCTCTCTTCACACAATTGTTTTAAACTAAAAGCATTTTTCAGTATGAAAGCCTATGTTTCTGCCCAAAACCTGGGGGAGGAGAAAAAGCTGTAGAAAGGGTATAGTACAAAAAGTTAGCATATGAAATGAGGAGATCCTCCTTTTTTACCTCATCAGTAACAAACAGGATTCCTTTCTCCTGCCCTGAGAGTCTGGTCTGTTGCCACTTTATTCCCAGCTTAATCACATACAAAATATTGTATCCATGTACTTGAAAAGTATTTGATTGATGCTTGTTATTTCTAAAAGCATACCTTAAAAATAGTGGTCATTATTTTTGTAATAAAAGAAAAAAATAAATAAACTTAAGAAAACAGAATGCTGTTAACAATGTTAGAATAAGAAACAAAGGATGTATGGTAACAGAAATGTGGTCGTTATACTGAGTAGAAATTAAAATACAACAAATCTGTAAAGCTCTGTATAAATTTGTTGTGGACTCAAGATCAGTCTTATAACTTAAATTATTCCTTTTCATTTTTACTCTGAACAAAAATCTCTGCTGGTCTCAAATATGTCAGATTTAGTTTTGTTTGTCTGACATCTGTCTCTAGCAAGACTGATCCTCTTAATAATTAACATAACTTTACAAACCTGCACAGGACAGTTATCAGCAAAGATTTCTGAGCTTTGTTGTGCTCTAGCTTGATTCCTTGTTACTGCTTGGTTTAAAACCTATTCCTCTATTTCATCTTTGTGGGTTTTTTTTCTTCCTTTCTTCAACCTCTGTGGATTGGTACCTCCTTCCAGGGACTGTAAGAAGTGCTACGCTGAGATCAGATGGTGAAGTGCTGGTGCTGGACACAGATAACCTTCTCTGGCAGGGGGACTGCTGTTCCAACCCACCCAGTTTGCTGTAATAAAGCAGGTTATCCCTCATTGTTTTGGTATCTGTGACCCCAAACATTACAAAATATAGACATGGCAGAAGACAGCGGAGGGAAATGCTTTGCCTTGTATTGACTATACAGCCATACTCTACTGTCCCCCAAGGATGTGTTCCTGAAAGGTGTGTTGGTTAACGGTATGGTGGGTGGTGAAGCAGTTTTTCTGTGGTACTGAATTCCTGGTCATTACCAAGATCATCCTTTAGCCCTGATTGATCTTGATTTCTGTGAGGAAGTTGAGGGTGAACACAATGATAAGGTAAAGTTCAGAAAGATACTGCAAGAAAGTTCCTGGTGAAAGAGGAAGTTCAGTAACACAGATGAAGCAGCTGAGATATTTCAGGATGGTGATCCTGAAAACCATGAGAAAAGACAGCATGTTCCCCAGCTGACAGTGTTGGTGCAGCTCCCTCTGCCTCTCTGTCCTCCACAATATACGTGTTGTACCTCTATGTTTAAACAAGAAATATGTCATGTGTCCCGTGTGTCGTCGTTCCCTGCCACCCCCATCCCACCCCAAGCATCTGCCTTCTACTTCTTGTGGGAAAAGATGCTTCTCTGTCTGGCAGCTTGACTGCTTCTTATATGAGAGTGATGACAGCCTGTAAAGTAGGGTGACACGACTCTGAAACACCAGATAGAGAAGCAACAGTTAGCAGTGTGTTCTCATTTTGTTTCAAGTGTGTTTGACCACTACCACAGCAACTAAAGGTAAGCAAACGCTCTTTCTGAAACCTGCTTTTAACTCTCCTCACTTTTGCAGTAATCCAGAATCTGAAGGTCTCACAAATGTGAAGGTTTCACAAATCTTCAGAGCATGTGCTGACAGGTAATGGCCCTGGGACACTCCAGCATTGCGATGAGTGGAAGGCTCAAGGTGGCCAGATCCAGAACCTTACAAGCATGAGGCAGCACTCAAAACAGACCTAGAAAACATCCCACACTTGTCTGCCAGTCTGTCAGTTATGTCATGTCTCCAATGTCTTTTGCCTTCCACTACCGCATAGTTTAAGGTCTTCACCTCATGAAAGGTACTACATGCAAATACCAGATGACCATGGCTTTGTCTTTGCCTGTACACCTAAGGAAAATATATATTGTCTACCTGTGAGTCAGCTACATTATGGAAAGCTACTTGTAATCACAAACAGTTATTGCAGTAGCAGGAAGCATAAGTTAGCCTAGGGAAGCTACTTTACGTCTTCATTCAGTAGTTTGTCTGGTCTTATAATTTGGACACTGTGTGTGATTCAAGTTACATTTTCCTCTTTGCCACAAGTTCAATATGTTACTTTGGACAAACCTGTTTATCTACACTACACTTCATCATCAGTTTCTCTTTGTCTAACATTGCTGTAAAAACTTACTAGCTTTGTCTATGAGCCTATTTGAATATTTTCATATATAAATGTACAAGTGCAGGACAAGGAAAAGACAGAAGAATAACCAGAGAACTGAAAATTATATCTCATTTCCTTGAAATTTTTTAAGTGTCCCTGTGAAGTCCTAACAAGAGTCCTACCCAAAGCCCTCAAAACACGGTCTCACTTCTTCACCTAACCCTGTCCACAACAGCAGTTTTGTGAGCAGAGCACAGAGGAACCTGCAGGCTATAACTCACTAATGAAGCAGTAGTACGAGAGTAAAGAAATAAAGAAAAGAATGTTTACCTGATTCAGATCAAAGATATCAAACACTCGTTTAATGTATATATCTCCCTGTGGATCCAGCCCTTGCAGACCCAGGAGCTTCTTGAATTCATGCAGACTAAGTTGCCCAGATGGGCATTCTCTCATAAATTTGCTGTAATAATGGTGCATCTCTAGGATAGAGCCATCACCTGGTAACGATTCTCCGGCACCCATGTTACTACGCAGTAGTACTTTTTTCTATTCACATTTATCTCTCTCAAGTTCAGACTCTTGCTCATGGCCAGAACTCAGACAAATACTGCATTTAAATGGCCATGGTAAACCTCTTACAGCGTAAGTTTCTATTTTTGTTTAGTGGCTATCTGTACTCATGTGAGATTACCTTTAATGCCCAGTTCTAAACAGATGGGATTTCAGAATGTAGCTAAAGTAGAAGATAGCCATGCTCAAATTATAGTTAATGCAAATCCAGACTCTCTGTGTGTCTAAAAAACATGCATATTATAAAAAGAAAAATGAGAATATCCTCAAAATCATTGACTTTGAATTATATGTAAGCCGTTATGAACACATAGAAGTCTAATCTTGGATTGACTGTAAGGAGTAGCTACAATTTATGCTGTAATAATGCCTGTTGTTACATTCTCTCCATTGGAGATGGATTAAGCTATTCTAAAGAGTCTTCTGGCTCTGAGTCTAAGAAGTCTTCTGACTCCTCCTCAAGGCATTTCTTATGAGTATGATGTATTTGTATAGAATTGCAGCCTGTTTCCACCCCTCTCGTCATGTGTTCCCAGATAAAACAGACAGTTTTGGCCACCAACCTTGTGACAGAACCTGAGAGGAAAAGGAATCTTTCACAGTATCTCCTTTAATAAGAATCAACTTGGTCTGATAATTAAATTAAATAGAGGTTCCTGTGCTGTTGGTCAGTGCTGTAGTCCTTGTTTTTATTTTACAGCTTTCAGAAGCTGAATTCCTTCTTGCTCTGTAAATCATAGAATCATTAAATAGTTTGGGTTGAAAGGGACCTTAAAGATCATCAAGTTCCAATCTAGTGGGACACCTCCCACTACACCAGGTTGCCCAAGGCCCCATCCAAGCTGGCCTTGAACACCTCCAGGGATGGGGCATCCACAACTTCCCTGAACAACCTGTGCCAGTGCCTCACCACTCTCATAGTGAAGAATTTCTTCCTTATGTCTAGCCTAAATCTTCCCCTCTCCAGTTTATAGCCATTGCCTCTAGTCCTATCACTACAAGCCTTTGTAAACAGTCCCTCCCCAGCTCTCTTGGAGGCCCCCTTCAGCTGCTGGAAGATTGCTAAAATTAGGGAAGGGATTACTTATCAATAATACTCAGTACTGATCAGCTTCTGTGCAAGGAGATGAGCAGCTCAGGAGAATTACTATAGCACAGACAAGTTTGGAGCTGTAAATACCAGTGTAAAACTATAGGATGCTAGAGATGCAGGAACAAGACACCCCCCACTCGCTTATCCTTTTCATTTATAATCACACAGCAGAGTTAGAGACCACAATCCTATGAGGTGCTGACTGCTTCATGGAAAACCTCCCTCCAGCCCAACTTAAGCTGAACAGCGATCAATATCTGGTAGGATCAGGTCAATTTTTTGAGAAAGGCTCCCATACTCTTAATGGGCTTTGCTACAGTTCTCTTCACAAGGATACAGTTAAGTTTATAATTATATACTTCCAAAAGTGCCATAAGAGTAGGGCTTGAACACTCCTCAAGTGCCCATGAACTTTTGAAGGTTAAATGGGAAGATATAGACATGCCATCGGTTTAGCTAAAAGTGATTCAGCGGGCAAAGCACATAGAGCAGGTAAATACACAGGCACGCATGTTGGTGTGTTGCCTTTCCCTCAGAAACGATCTCTGAGCCCTAGAACTGTTGTGTGATTCCAAAAACTGGGGGAGAGTAGAGACACATCTCATTCAGGCATCACATCTGCAGGTGAGTTGCAGCTCGAACAGTGTGAAAAGGAGGCAAGGACAAAGGAGATGAAGGGAAATAAGCAGACAAACTTCTTGGGTATGCACAGTCTGACAAAAATCCTGTATTTTCTTCTTCAGCTATCATGCCCTGGTTTTAAAGCAATGACCAGGCATTGTGTCAAACACCAGAGAAAGACAGGGCGTCAGGGATGTGGCTTAGGAAGGCTACAGACTCTACATAATACTATCAGGTAAGAATCGTCCATCAGTAATTCACCCAGTGCTAGTCATCTTTCCTCTTTCATCTCTTTCACTGGGAAAATGACAGCTCTCTCAGATCTCAAGGATTTCTCTGGGATCCTACTTAAGCATAGAGAACCTGGAGTTGCTCACATCTACTGATTCCTCTCCCCTCCCTCACATTTCCTCCCCGCAAAACGCACTACTGCTACTTGCTTCCAAATAGCAAGTCTTAGGGAAGTCCACCAATGGTGACTGAGGCACATGAGAGATACTGGTGCAGTGGCTTAAAGATGGGACTTAAGGAAGTCAGATTTTGTACATTCTGATGAAAAAAAAACTTAGAAGAGAATCTTACTTTAAAATATTTCCAACTTTAATTTAAAACCTACTTTCAGGACCCCTTTAGTTTGATAACAGTAACTAAAATGCCCATTAAAGATAGCAAAAATGCCTGAGGGAAAAAGTGCTTTGATTTATCCTTTAGTCTCACAGCATCCTAGTAAGGGATCAGAATAATATATAACAGCTGATGTCACACCTGACAGAAAAAGGAAGGTGAGTTTTATGGAGCACAAAAAGGCTAACATTCGTAACCTGCTGCATACTTTGACAGCATTTAATAAACTCACAGAAAAAGTGTCTGTTGAGATGGTAGAAATTCTACAAAAATCACCTACTCCTGAAGCCTAGCGCTGTGGAACATTTCTGCTTTTATAAATAAAAATAGAAACATTCATAACAATGTGGAGTTATGAAATTACTATACCAAAGCCGTTTTGAAGAACTCTGAAACAGTGGATATGGGGACTAGATTGTATACAGGAAGCCCAGTGAAGCAATTCCAAATGAGCTGTCTGTAGCAAGCTGAGCTGATGCTAAAGATGAAGATAAAATTACAGTGTCTATCGAGATCTACATTAGAGATACCAACCTTTCTAGGGTCTGCACAAGATTCTAGTATTTAAGAAAAACATACAAACAAACAACTATTGAACTATGTAGTTGCACTAAAAATGGCAGTCCTATAAAATAAAAGATTGCTGGTTAAAGGATAGATTGTTGCTAAACTGCAAGAACACAGAGCACACAGAAAATGCACACTGCAGGTAAAGCAAAACTGTCTCTGTGGGGAAACAGGAGAAAAAAAATCAGTTTTGTTAATCCTGTTCTGAAAACAGTGTAAATCTCATCAATTTTGGAAAGCATGATGTCATTCAGAGTTCTTTAAAAGTGAAAAAGAAGCAGTCTTTCAGCAGAATTTGAAAACATAAGATGCTCTTTTATTAATTTTTTTTTCAAAAAAAATCAATTCACAGCAGGGTGGTCAGGAACTACCTTGATATAAAAAATAATGAAGATTACGTTCTCTTTTTTTTGAGCATTATGAAAGCAGCAGTAACTTAGCTGGGGACAGCAGATAATAAATCCCTGTGTTGTGAAACAAGGAGGTCACACATCTTTCCACTCTGATAGATTCAATCTGATGCAACCTATTTGAAGCGTATGACAAAAAAGACAAATGCCTGTGCTTGAAGTTGCAAATGCTAAGTTTTACAGGAATTTACATTAAAAGCTTATCTGCAGATATTTTATCTAAAAGTCATGTCATTTTTGCCAATTAACTTTTTGTATTTTCCTCTTGATTTTTGTAATCCACTCTGGCTGACTCTGGCCCCATTCCCTTTTTCCTTCCTCAGCAATTACTAGCTACTCTTTGCCCTGAAAAATGCCATTTCTCTCTCTTCTGTGGCTCAGCTTGTGCTTCTGGACTTTGTCCCATCTGTCTTGTCTTCTGTTCCATTTCTTTCCTACACTCTGCTGCTCTCAGATGCTGGGTCCTAGATGTGCTGAGTGCGTACAGACATCTGCCACTGCCTATCTCATCCTCCAGGAAGAGCTGCAATGGTCTATCTATCCTACTTAGAAAATTTACCCCATGAAGGTTTGAAAGTCCCATCTTCTCTCCATAGAGCTCACCCTACACTTTTCTAAGTATTTGAATGAGTGTTTAACTTCTAAATTCTGCTTTTCTCCTCCTGTATCTTCATCAGAATAGTGGCTTGCTTTTAGGGATTGTTTTCCTCTCTTTCATAAACCAGTAAGCTGTTTCCAAGATGAGGCGAATTTGCAGTAGCACACAACCTCCAACCTCCCTGACTGAGATGAGAGCACTTGCCAAATTCCTGCTAACTCAAGCATGGGGAGGAGGAGAAGAGATCATTGCTGTTTTCTATAGCTTTTTAACTGTGGCATACATGGCAAAGTGTGTGAAGATATATGTACAATCACTTAATTATTCTCTCATTGGGAGGACTGACCAGGCAGTGGCTAATGACTTTGTTAGTTCATAATCACATTCCTTGTATGCCTGCTATTATGTTTCTGCAAGCAATGAACCCCTGGGTTTGTGTATGGATTTTAAACAGAAGGCACTGGCCATTTTAAAATGCATCTATAGAAGCGCATTATGTCCTATTCCTTTTTGTGCTACAGCTTCATTATTCCTGACATAGAGATTATGAGCATAGTGCGATGATACATGTCCTGGTGATCAGATAAGGCATTGTGCTTATATTAGGTATGTGCAGTCTAGCCTAAGCATTTTTGGCCATTAAACTAAATACTTACAGGTGTGATTTTGTGGGTGTTGTTAGCCACACATGCTACAGCACTCTGGTATCTGTAAATAAGCAGCAGGCCATGCATAATGAAATAAGTCTTATACTTCCCACAGAAACATTTGTAGTGCAGTTGTTTTCATTTTAATGATTATGGGAAGTGCTCTGAGATATTGACTTTATGTTTTCCAATTAAAGACTTAACACAATGGGCGCCGACTCCTGAAGCTTTTATTTTTATCAAAGTTTCTAGCTGCCAAAGAGATGCATCCTCCTTGGTCAGGAGGATATGTCAGGTATACTTTGTTTTTGTAGATACTGCAAATTCACTTATTTTCCTGAACTCAGGGTTCGGAAGAGCTTGGGTTGCGCCTCATCTTGCTTGTGGGCATCAGGGAAGTGCAAGTGGGACCAACAACCTCTGATTAAGGACAGAGAGGCGGTGTAATGACTATTAAACTATTACTTTTAAGCGGCCTTCTTAGAAATAAACCGAAAGAGTGCTCTTATCCAGGGAAAATCTGAGAAGCCAATGAAATTCCCTGGCTCCTTCTGTAAGAAATAAAAAGAAGAGAGACTCCTAAACTTTTTCATACTGATAGTTGAGGTAGGAAGGGGGACACCACCCCCCTCCTCAAATACTTAATTTTGAATTTTTTTTTTTTACTTGATTTTCAACTATCTATAGCTATGATTAGTTTAAATTTATAAAAAGTAATTTAATAAATTTTTGCTCCAAAAATCCCTAAAATCTTTGTGTTAAGATTAACATCCCTGAATTAACCCCCATCCCAAAGACATTTTGATGCGACAGGCTGTTTTCATGAAGGATTTCAGCTTAGACAAATTGGATTTTTCCAGTTAATAATGTTACATATAGATCCTTAAATGACTCCATAATCCTAGCTTCCTGTTTTTATCTGCCTACACAGCACAGCTATATGGAAGAACTTTGGATATTAAAGCATCCTTCTTTCTTTTTTTTTCCCCCTTCTTTTCCCACCAGCAATAAAATCCACTGAGTTAAGCATTTTGGAAGAGGGAAAACCAAGCCAACAGAGAGAGAGAGATCAGTAAACGTTTAATTAAATGGAGAGGCTGTCTTCCCTAATTAGGTACCATTGTTTTGATTGGAGGTGTTCTCCTTGGTGCCTGAAGTCTTTCCCATCCAACCAGACACTGAGCAACTTGCATCTCCTAGTGGCTCTGGTTAGCAAAGCAACCGCTTGTTGCGGGTGCTAAAGAACACAGTGGTATTTCTGTCTAGTAATTTCTTCCCAGCTGCTTTTTGGGGCCAGTGGCAGAGGCAAGCCCTGTGGAG
The DNA here is from genome assembly GCF_017976375.1 of Cuculus canorus. Taxonomy (NCBI): domain Eukaryota; kingdom Metazoa; phylum Chordata; class Aves; order Cuculiformes; family Cuculidae; genus Cuculus; species Cuculus canorus. Next base: position 114,890,385 of record NC_071401.1, on the reverse strand, counting down.
AGACACCCCAAGGGACTGGAACTTGTGGCTGATGTTGCCAGCCTCTTCTTCTTCCTCTTACTGCAGCTACACAAACTACCACATTTCTTCCCGTACATTGTTTTTGACCAAGTATCAGCTCTGTGTCTGATGGAAAATGAATATTTTGCTAAGATTTTAGCTGTCTTTTGTCCTTTCAACACTTTTTCTCTAAAGCTTGCATTTCAGTTCCACTAGGGTTTAAGGTAATGTAAGAAGAACGGATGAGATCCTGTTTCCTCCTTCCACTCTTTGAATATTTGTTTCCATCTCTTTATACTTATGCCTTAGTTTTGTTAATTTGACTTCTTGTGTTTTTTTGTTTTGTTTTACATTTCACCTATTTCTTTCTCTCTCTCCTGTAAGGCTGGTATCTGCTTATTTTATTTTATCTCATTCCTGGTTTTTGACTGTACTTTTCCTACTGGATTTCTTGATTCTTTCCATTTATCTTTTAGAAGTAGTAACATGGTCTTCTGATTTTTGATCTGTGCAATAATTCAAGTCTACCTTCCCTCCACTGCTCAACTTTAAAAATTACCTCATTGAGGAGTGTATAGAGGAGTAACACTAGCTATAGTAACTCTTTTACCAACTTTCCAAATAAGATTAAAAATGGTTGTAATAAACTAAAGAAAAAAATTAAATTAATTGTAATCATCCAAAAATGCAGCCCAATAGATCTGAAATGCTGGGAAAAATATTTTTTTTAAGAAAAGAGGGAAGAAAGAAATATTCACACAACCTTCCACTAGTGAAAGAGGAGAACATAGAGGTTTTAAGACTTTTGTCCAACTCCCCCTACAAGGAATCAAAATTATTTGGCAGATTTTTTAAAAAACTCTTCTCTTAAACAACCTAAATGACATTGAAAAGAGTCCAGTTTTCTCATTTTATGCAATGCTGCACAGCTGCTGGAAATTAATGAGAAAAAACCCCAGTCCTGGTTACCTGATGCTTCTCGTTTGATATCACTAGACCAAAGTTCTCTATTGTTCATGCTGACACATTCATTCCCATGATGAAAACAGTCCAAGAAAATTTCTTACCTGATTCATGTCAAAGATGTGAAACACCTGCTCAACACGCTTGCCGGGGGGCTCGTATTGCATAAACCCAGTATTGTCTTAAACTCATGGAGAGTAAGTTGTCCAGAAGGGCAATGGGTCATAAATTTCTGTAGTCTCACGAATTTCGTCGACTATTTGTGATTGCAGAAAAATCATCAGCTGATTCCTTAGCACCCATAGCTCTTCCTCTCCATCCATGCCGCACTGTTTGCCTTTGCACAGTGCTCCTATATTCTCTGGATCACCTCCGGATAGAATTCACCAACAAACCAGGAGCTGTAAAATTACCATTGATCTCTTAAAGAACCCTGCAGATGTGGATTAGGCAAAAAAAGAAACTCCAGGGTTTTTTTCTTCATGATCTTCTTGAATGCAAAGGGGCTTGTCCGTAGGTGGGTTCTTTTCTCTGGTCAGAGCTACCTTAACACCTTGACCTGTTTCCAGGGTCAACCTGCTTCTGTAGGGGCTTTTTGGAATACAAAACATGAAATTTGTGCTCATGTTGTGCAAGATCCTATGCCAGGTTTGCAGTCTTGGTGCTGTTGCTAAACTTACAATGATTTGCACTAAAAATGTTCTTGCTAAGATGACTGTGAATGCTTCCCAAACTGTGAAATGGTGCTGCTGTACTTTGTTTGGAGGGCTTTGGGTTCAGCCCCTTAGAAAACAGAGAGAATCCTGCAAAATAATAATGATGTGTATGGTGGCTTTGGTGTATGCCAGTAAGTGATGATCCAGTTGAAGGAAGAGAATATATGGCAGAAGGGTTGGAACTAGATGATCTTTAAGGTCCCTTCCAAACCAAACCATTCTGTGATTCTATTGCCATACAGTATCGTATCATAACGTTAACATTGGAAACAAGTGTTCTGATAGTCTCTCACAGGAAACATTATTTAATTAAAAAAACTGCTGAAATTTGTGCATCAGAACCTGAAGAAGGAATATAAATCAGAGCCAGTAAAATCCAGGAAGGGGACTTTTAAACTGAAGGCACATTCTTCATGACTCTTCAATTAAAAGTACATACTTTGAATTTGACTTAAAATCCCATCTAAACCAAGCGTGTGATAAATACTTTTCATATAATCTTAAGGTAAAAAGAACTAAGAATGTGTCCTTGTTCTGGAACAATATCAGTGAGCACATGGGAGGTACTAAGGTAATCATATTCTTCATTTGCGTAATCCATTTAGCACACACATTCTGTTCACATAGTCTCAGCGATGGGTTTTCAGGTAATACAGTGATAGAAATTTGCATAGTTAAAGTGCAGCTTTTTATGATACTTTTAGTATCATAGAAACTGGAAGCTGGCACCTTCAGCAATTTCAGTTTCAGGGAGAGGCTTGCAGCACACCAAAATCTGCTGCTTGATCGAAATCTGACTTCCTAAATGCCAAATACATGCTCCTAGAGATTAGATCCCAAATTCTTTTCTTCATCTAGTAATGTCAAAGACCTGGCAGTGACTTTTACCATCACAGCAGCAGACAAAATCTGATCCTTTAACAAAAGAAAAAGATATAGACTTCAGAATAGAAAAAAGAAAAGTAACTCTGCAATTTTCAACTTCAAAATATAATTGCATTGCAGTGGGCAAGATATTATAAGCCTTCAGAAACTTGACTTATGTGTAGTTTCTTCCAGAAAAAAATATATCTGCGTATTCTGTTAAGAAAGAGTTAAATAGTTTCTCCTGACCATATTGGGCAGATTGTTATGCCACTGATGTATAAGGGAGGGTGAAGAGAAGGTTCATCTAACTTGAGAAGAGCTGAGTCATCTTGAACTAAGATCCTTCAGCTTTGCTAAGTGTGGAAATGAGTCTTGAGCTGGATTTCTGAATTAAGATCACAATCCAGAAGACAAATGCACTTTGATTATACTGTACGTAACTCTTGCTTTTCTTAGAGAAGTGTCAATACAGTCAGAATGATCAAGAACAGTATGAGGATACTGTTACTGAGAAAGCTGGTGCGAAGCTGTAAAAAACCCGTATGTGTTACTCTTGGCAAGCTGTGTGCCAACTGCTCATTCTTCTTCTTCTGTAGATTGGTCCCCTAAGCCAGTCTGAAGCCCCATAGGATGACTTCACAGGAAACATACATTACAACAGATAAATAAACACATCGTATCAAACTAAACAGGTGTAGTGTGAATCCCAAAGGTGAATCTTATGAAATCCTGGCATGTGGCTCAAGAGATACTGGTTTGCCACAGGCTTGTCAGTGAGGCTCTCATGAGATTTTATTCAAGGCAAGAGTAAAATAAAACTGAGCTACAGCTTATCTAGTTACTATTTGTTGTATCTGAATCTCGTACTGTTGCTATTTCATCAAAAATAGATTTTTTTTTTCTATTATTAAAAAGGAAAAAGTAAAACATTCAGGTAAAATATTCTGGGCCATTTGATTCAATTCTCTAAGTGTTTAAGCCCTTCCAACCACTAAATTATACAAACAGATTGGACAGGGAGAAAATCTGACTAGCCTTTTATCTGGGAGCACATGTGACATTCTTCATATTTTTTCCAGCTGCTAAACAAAACAAACTATACAATCCCAGGTATATGACTATTCTAAATGTCTCATTCCAGTCCAGCTTTCTAAATAACTTTTCCTGGGCCTGTTGCTGCAACAGCTCAATTAAGAAAATATACAATAGAATCTATGCCTCAGATTACAATAGCTAATGGGGGATTGTTACAACATCTTGCAAAACTGAAAATTGTTGTTTAATTTCATTAAAATCGGCGGAAGACTTCCAAATGGATAAAACTTAGAAACATCTTTTTCTGTCCATCATGAAACATTAATTAAACAAGCAAAACAAAAGCCTATATTTATACAGACTGTGTCTTTTGTCCTCTAAATTTCTGCACTCTGGTACCCCAGCTTCACCATTTATTCTCACCAGGCAAAGGGAAACAAACGCCTGATTATTTTGCCAGCCAGCTGTTGCCTAAAGAATGAATAGAAATGAAAATCTGCATGAGTAGGGCATTCATTCTGTGTGTGTCCCTGCTACCAAGCTGCCAAATTTATGAAAAGTTTAGGAACTAATTGGCTGAAATGCCTGCTTTTTGAAATGTAATTGAAATATGCTCCAATTGACTAAAAATTATGGAGAAACAGGAGAAGGGGATCAGAGATTTATGGCTAGGATTGTGTAACAGCCACAGTCTGATGTGTGTATAACCTGACAAATTTAAGGCATATGTCTTAACATTCATCAGATAACCAGAGCAAGCTTCTCCCTAGGTATTTGCACTGTGAGGGAAGCCCTGCAATTAGTAACTTTTTACAAAGAAGCCAACCAAAAGATACCCTCGCAACACTCCCCACCACCTAAAAACCCAAAACCACCAGCCCAAAAAACCAACCAAAAAATTTCTCATCTCTTTGTTTTGGAGTTCTTTCCCAATTTAGCCAGGGTTCAGGTTCACCTAAGGCTTTTCCTCATACAGGGTAACTTCTGCAAAATATTTTTTACTTGCGGAAAGGTACCTTAAATAACCTAGCAATAGAAAAGTATTCTTCATGACTGTAACATGTTGGATTGTCATGCTTAAAGTATATAAAAAGCAAACGTCGACATTTATGTGCACATTCTTGATACTATAAATAGTATAAACAAGTGAAGAAAAATGCTGCACTTTTGATTGTATGTGGTATTGCAAGGACTGCAAATAATTGTGAAAGCTGAACCGGTAAGGTGGTAAAAAGCAATCATGTCCTGAAAGTTTGCATCTAATTTATTCTGCAGTCTTTGCCTGTATTGGATGCACCATTTACTTAGTACAATAGGTATTTTCAAATAGATCAGCCAATATCATCAGTAGTGACAAGTTTTCCTAGGCATTTCTGTTGGTGCAAACCTGTTTGAAAGGTACTTTCTTCTTCCTTTTTCACATCCTCACTTGCCTCATGGCAAATATTCAGCTTCTCTGTGCCTGTGGTTGGTCCTGCAATGGTATGCTATCATCTCGACGGCAGTGCGATTTTCAGGAAGTGTTTATTTCATATTGCAGTTTTCTGTAAGGTAACTAAAACCAGCTGCAGGCTCAATTTTCTGAAATGGCCTCGAGTCAACAGTTGCTTTGAATATATTTGTCTAAAATATACTTTGGAAATACTTCCAAGTATTTTTCAAGAGCACCAAACTGTCAAGGGCTTTTTGCAGTACATGTTAAAATTAAACTGAAAAAGCTCTTAGATGAGCTCAGACATTGTCTGTGCGTGTTATCTGAGAAAGTTAGTGTTGATAAGGCTCTACTGGAGAACATAATGCATCAATTTATTAATTGAAAAGAATGCAGTAAGTTGGCAATTTCTGCCAGTCAGATTCCATGTTTACAGACTAGAAGTTTGCTCAGCATCTATAATTACCACAATTTTTGAGTTAGGTGGTATGACTTAATAAAATTCCTGTTTATTTAGCCATCTGTTAATTGTCAGGGGGAAGAAAAGAGCATGTGATGAGCCTGATTTTATAGGAATAATACTTGAAGATTATGTAATAAAACATTACATAATATCAAAAAAGCAAACTGAATTGGGGGTGGTGTGTGTGCGTGGCAACATGCATAACAAGAAAATGGTGTAACGAAGGTGCTGACTTAGGGAATTCTTAGTCAAATGGGCACCATACAAGAAATTAAAAGTTGATGTAAAGCACATACAAGGTACCTTATACTCTCAGACTTTCTGAAACAAATATAATTAATTTCATAATAAAGAACAGAACGGCCATTTCTAGAAATTGAAACTGTCTGGAGTAGTTCTGGCTCCAATTTTGAACAGTTTTAACCTGCCAGTAAAGTCATTAATGTAATGTAATAGAACATTTTTCATTACTTCTCCAAATTCATTGAGATCAATGACATGGGTAGACAACACTAAAGTTGCATTTTTTATTTATTTATTATTTAAAATAAGTTTTTATGCCATGATGGGCCCATCATTTCTATTAGCTGGAAGGAGACTTTGATTATGTATTATTGATGGTTCAGCCTAAACTTTATTTCAGTCAAGGGCAAAACACTTTTGTAGGAATTACAGATGACTCTTGACTTCGTTGTCTGCTTTAAATAGAAAGTCTTGTTATAGCTTAAGGGGAAAATAACAAGGCACAGTCTTCTGGGTGGGTCTCATGGCTAGAAGGAACCTGTATGAGCACCAGGTTGGAAGAACATGAGACAGCAATGCAGGTAACAGCCGCTGGATATCTTTGGGATGACCCAGTATGTTAAACAGTAAATTGGGATGATGGATCAAAACTAGACAGATGTCTCTTTGGAAAAGAGGGATCAATTTATACCCAACTAAGCACCAGAAGGTGGTCAGAATGAATTCAGCAATATTTTATTTAGTGGCAGAAGGAAGCATGTTGTGTCTATGTAGCATATTCTTAAACCATTAAAACCTGTGGAACCAACCACTTACTGCTTTAAACAAGATTTTCCAGACAGAGCTGTACAAATGAAACTTCCAGTTATTAACACACACTGAAAAAATAATAAAAATCTGGGTTTCAAAGATGAGAAACTATTCAACTTGTGTCAGAATGACCATATGCAATTTTCAAAATGGCAAAATGTACTGGGAACAGAGCATTCAAAACTTTTGCCTGTCACTTGTGTTTATTTGCCTGTAATTTTTACAGAATTGCCTCTGAGTCACTTCCATTACCTCTGACTAGTCAGTATTGCCATCCCTCTGAGACATGCCACTGAATGCATTAAATGATACAGCCATAAGAAAGGAGCAAGTTAAGAACGAACTCTTACCTTATTCATGTCAAATGTGTGAAATACTTGTTCAACGTAGTTGTTAGCTTCTGGAGTAAGTCCATGTAGGTCCAGTACGTGTTTAAATTCATGCAGACAAAGTTGTCCAGATGGACACTCCTTCATAAATTTTGTGTACCAGTGGTGAATTTCCATAGCATTAATGTCATCCGCTGAACCAGCAGCACCCATAGCATCAAACATACCAGGTAACCTTTTTCAGAATCTATTCATCCAACTGTTGATTCTTGCTTCCTCAAAGTGGTCATTCAAACACCACGTCTGCCTTTGAGAGCTACTTTAAACCTCTTACAGATCACTACAAATATAGACTAAGTAAATATAGCACCCTAGCAAGATTACTAGCACCCAGTTTAGTGCATCATGGTTTTATCAGCTGATTACTGTCTTTGTGCACAGTCAGTTTGCAGAGCCTCAGCAGGGCATGAGGACTGATCATGCTGATCCTCATCTCATTTTGGCATCTGTGGTCCTAAAGCTATGTAAACTAGATGATATTGAATAAGCGACATACAGGGATTTTGAGAGTATTTTCTAAACATTTGTTTTAATAATTCACAAGATTTTAACTGAACCTTCAGCCCTAATTTAATATCTGGATACCTTTTGTGCAACTGCCTTATAGCAACTGAATTTTCATTTTTATTGCTTCTCTATATACCGTTGTCCAAGTCTTACTTTATAGACCAAAACTGCAACGTGATTTGACTTGGATAACCTGAAAAAAACTGAAAGTAGCTACACGCTAAGCACAAAAAACCTTGCCATTGTCTTTAGACAGCAGTTCTACAAGCATCTGAGTCTTGCTTAAGCAAATGTTGTCCTAAAATCTGCTCCCTCACTGCCTCTTCTTATTCAATCCCATGCTTTCCATTCCCTTAGGCCAGCATAAGTATTTGTGGTTGCAGTTGGAAACAACTGTAAGAACAGATCCAGGCAAAAGCTTGTGATACAGTTGAATACTAATAAATATAGTTAGCTTTAGACAACAGTATTTAAATTTAGCTTTGCCTGGTCTCACAAGCATTGGATGATAAAAGAGAATAGATTAAGCAGGATTGGAAAGCGAGTCCAGCAGTAGAAGAGGTGCAGGACCAGTTCTTCTGCTGATTCAAATTCTTTGTGGAAACTTGTTGTGTCATAATGTCTGTACTGTACAGTGGGTACACAGCAGTTTACATTCTTACAGTATTTTAAGCCTTACAGCAAATGCTATGGTATGCAATAGTTAGAGATTTAACTGGTAGAACCTAACAATTATGACACTTATGCCTGCCGTAAAGGTGGTGTCTCACCAAAGGTACTCTGGTGATATCTCACAAAAGGAAAGCTTAGCACTACCCAAGCAGCATTTCTACTTCACTCTGCAGAGCAGAATGCAATCAGCTGCCTCTGGAGTGCTGTACAGCTGCATGAGCTGAATTTTCCTCTCGGTAAAGGTTCAGGTTGTTTCAGTGGCAAAACTGGTATCAACAGCCATGAGAGACAAATATGATCTCAAAATTGCAACGAAACTGAATGCTACTGTTGTAGCAAAACATCACAAAACTTGGTTTTCAGGTGACAAAAGGGATGAGTGGTTCTGCATTCGAGAGCTGTGCACAGTAAGGATGGTGTAACTGAACCCGGGCTGACTGTTCCCACTGCAGAAGGCAACAGCAGGTTCTTGTAGTCATCCAGTATTTTGAACTCCGTTTAATTCCTTAGGCAAATAAAGAGCTGGAACACACTAATCACATAAGAACAGAATCACAAGATATTTCTCAGAAACAGGTACAAGCCTTCACTGCAAAAGCTGACAGAACTGCAACAAGTTGGGCTCTGACAGGAACAAGAACAGCAAGCAAAAGAAAGCCACCTCCAAGTTCTGATCTTCGGTCTTTTATCTTTGTTCATCAAATCTAAATTTTCATTAGCTTGTAGTTGGAAATGCTGACACCGAATTTTACAAGTGCATACCTACCAAATTTCTTGTTCAACCAAAAGAAGAAGTATTTTAAAACTCAAATGTTTCACTGAGTTTTTTTTTCAGAAATAACTGCAGTATTTAAAGGAAAAAAAAAAATCAAAGATTTCAACCATAGGTTTCAGAAGCCATAGACAATTATTTTTTTTTGTAAATACGGCAGTCTATGATAAGTTTTTGTACATTTTCATTTTCAAATGTGCTTCTGAAAGATGCATAAATGTGAGTATCAAAGACTAAACCTTCTCAGTCCTTGAAAACATGCATATTTCTTTCATATGGCATAGAAGAGCCTCCCAACTCTGCTGTGATTGTCGTCATAGAAGAAAAGGTTAAAATGCCAGGCAAATTTTATTTAAGTAATTCTTCAAGATAATCATCAAGCTGTTTCAAATTATCTATTTACGGAATCTGAAAAAAACCTTAAATTTTACACTGTAGCATTTGATAAAATAAGCCTATGAACAAACACAACATGGTTATCAGCAAAGATCATAATTAAAAAGGAAATAAAGAACACCCAGAAGACTTGAAGAAGCAGTGTAATAATCCAGAATAAAATGAAAATACATAAACCAGAATTAAGTGCAAGTAGGAGAAGAAACTGCTTTTAAAGGAGTTCTTGTAGGCCATGTTTCTGTTAGGATAGCTTTACTGAGGGATTGTAATAATGACGTATACACAGATTTGATGGCTGGCAACACTGTTCTTTTTAGCAATTTAATACTACCCTCACTTTCACGCTGAGGAAAAGATACTTCTCTAGTTAAAGCACAATATTCTCAGCCTTATTGTATCTCTACATCTAGGTTAGTTGGGGATTATATTGCTTCACATGTATGACCTTACAATGAAGTCCAGAAAGAAGGTGGGAGAACGCAGAAGTAGTGAAGATTTGGCATTGCGTGTTTGAAGTAATATATTATAAAGGAGAGGGAAAGAAGCCAGAAAAGAAACACATAGACTGACAGAACTTTGAGAAAGTAAAGCATATCAAGAAAGGATTACCAAATTAAAAAAAAAAAAGGAAAACCTTCCATAAAAATGTGAGACCTGGAAGGAAGCAGCTGAATTTACATGTCACGGTGAAAACCAGAATTTAATTCGAAAGACTTAGATCCAGCACCACCAGTTGTATACAAACCCGATGCCTGAGTAGTGCCTGTATCAAATATATTCCATGTGCTTAGTTTCCTCTGAACACAACTGGAAAAAAACACCAGGTCACCTGGAGCCTCTCAGCACTGTACCAGACGGCACCTGCACTTAGACCTTCATATGTGATGGAAGTGACTCAAGACTACTAACACAGCTTATAAAGTAAAGACATTCAAGGCTCTGATAAACTGTATATATAAGAAGTTTTGAAGTTTTCTATGCATGATACTATGAAATATAGTGGAAAATATAATGAAGCATTTGAAACATAAAAAATTGCAGGCAATAAGGACAACAATATCAGGACAGAGAAATCAGCAGCTATTTTATGGAGGAGCTTTGAGGGAGTAAACTCTGACGCCGGCTTTTTCCTCATAGCAAAATTCTTACTAAGTCTCTATCAGTGTTATATATTAGCACCATCAGTCTCTGCAATGCACAGAAATATGATGCTGCTTTGACTTTAAGGACATAGGAAGACAATACCATTTAGAATTTTTATCTGATCCCTTTGCTCTGGTGACAGGCAAGGATCTTAACTGTGAAAATCATAGGTCACTGAATAGAAAAGTCTTATTTCCCTTAAACCTCAAGACAGACTTGTTGGAATTCTTTGAGGTATTCCTGCTAAATGGTTTGAAAAAGTCTTACTCATTTTTCTTTAAAAAAACCCCAAAAGAATATGTGCGTAATTATACTGTGGAACTGCTTACCACAAGGTAGTATGGAGGCTAAAAGTAAATATCAGTTTAAAAATATATTAGACACTTTCATTAGACAATTTCATGGAGGGAAAGTCTGCTAAACCCATTTATTGAACTTGTTATTTGAGTGGCCAAAGGCTGCTGGAAGTAGAGAGAATGACTCAAGTGTATCTGTTCCCAAGGCACATGGTCCTGGCTCTTGCCAGAGATGGGAAAGTGGACCAGAAGTACTTTTGATCTGACTAGTGAAGGATAGCTATTTTTATATACCAGACATGATCCAAAGAGTATTTAATGGGCTTATCTTTATCCAGCTGGTGGTGAGACTGAACAAACGAAGAGCACACACTTTGGAAAAACTGGTGCTTTTTCAAGGGTCCCGTCTTAGATGGATGCCTGGTTACAATGCAGGCAAAACCAGTTTATTTGTTATTTCTGCATTTATTGTAAAGGCATTGCTATAAATGATTTTTTCCATACAGTTTCTATTTGCATCTTCTTATCATATTTTCAGGCAGGCTCAGTGCTACCTTATTAGGACTTTTTCTGTTTTAATTTGCTTATAAGCTTCTCTGTGTGCTAGTGTGTGAAAATATGCAACTCTGAATACACAGTAATAAACATGTAAATTAGTGGCTTATGATTGTTCTATGTCTTATATCTGTTTTCTTAAGTGACAAAACAATACATATGTAGAAATCTGTCTGCCATCAGTCATTATGCATACAGGGACAAAAGAGGTTTCTACTGATAACAACTAATAAGAGAAAAAAGATCAAAAATAGCTGTGGTAGCCTTCACTGAGGAGACGACAAGATGGCAATTAACCTATAATTCTTCCTCTTCTATTGTTTCTATTATTATTATTATTAATTAATTTGCAGTGATTCTTGTAAATGTATTAGATGCCTTTTAAAATCAGTTTCTAATGCTACTGTAGCTCTTTATGAATTATTGAGGTGACATCATTGTCTTTCTGGGACTCATACAACACAGAAACCACTTTATCTTAAAAAAAAAAACAAACAAAAGGCTTCCCCATCTCCCCATCCTAAGTGGAAAAAAAGTGACAGGATAAATGAAAGCTGGATCAGGAGCAACTAATGCAGAATGGACTCAGGTGATATCAGGACAGAAAAATCAACAGCTATTTTATGGAGAAGCTTCAAGGGACGAAACTCTGACCCCAGGTCCTTAATGATAGCAAAATTCTTACTAAATCTCTCTCGGTATCATGTATTAGCACCATAATTCACAGGAATATGATGCTGCTTGGATTCTAAGGAAGTAGAGAGAGAGAGCACCATTTAGAAATTTTATCTGATCCCTTTGCTCTGGTGACTGTCACAGCAATCATGAACATAGTTCCTGACTGCTGTACTTCTTAAAAAAAAATAAGATATGGAAAAAGATCAGTAGGTACAACATTTTTATTCAAATGTTTTTCTTTTACTGAACATTGACAAAGAGTACTCTGTGCTTCAGTCTGGAAAAAATGATAAAAATATATACTCTTCACTAAGAAGCTGCGCTCTAGGGGAAGGAAGGAACAACTCCGGTGCCTTAAGAAGAGGAATGCATGTGCTTAATTAGCACATGCAATTAAAATAAAACACAGGAAATCTGGTAGAGTTTAGAAAATAAAGATCACTGTTTCCAGACAAATTTCCTAATGTATTACAGATTTATTCTTTACATTTTTAAAATACATTCATCATCATGTAATAGGTCAGCATAACAGTATTCACTGTTAAAGAGCAAACCGTTTGAACTCTAAACTCTGGGAATTTGGATTCACAATTGCAATAAAAATTTGAAAAGAAACCAAGGGGACAAAAAGTGATTTGGGTTCCAAAGTTGTTGGGGGATTTAATTTCATAAAAAGAAAAGTACTTTCTCATTTAAGAAGTGGAGGTTATGTATTCAATTTGTGAAACCAAGTAGGTTCCTTTCAGCCATTATATTTAGGTGGAAATAGAGACATCAGCTGGTCTTCCAGTTTCATGAGCTGGCATTTTAAGAAATTCTCTAAGCTATCCCAAACTTCTGTTTTCTTAGAGAGTACCCATGTCCACTGAGGTGTTAGAAAGTTCCAGGAAGATATGGGATGACAGGAAAAAATTCTCATGCCTTAAAGACCACGTTTAATGTGCAACATCAAGCATAAAGATTTTGCCAAATTATTTTCTATAACAGAATGCTTTTCCCCTTTTGTGTCTAAGTACTCCAAGTTCATTTATTTACTAAATCAGACCTCATCTCTGAAAAGCAAATCACAGTAAAATAGTCGAACTACTTTTGGCAGCAAGTGCCATTTGCATGAGCCTTCCTGGCTCATGAGCCTTTATAGACTAATCTTTCTTCTCTCACAGTTCTTAAAAATCCCCACACTGATCTGATTTGTCTAAGACATGAAGTACACCTCCTGAAGCAGTTCCTCTAAAGCTGAAGATTTACTCAAAGATAGACACCCTGGCTATCTTTGAGACAAATTATCCAGCCTTGTACCAAAGAAATTAACGTATTCACAAAACCAGAAAAGAAATTCACAGAAAGCATTTAAGTGAACTGGATTATTTCTGTATTAATATTTTGATAGTCTTGACTGCCACAATATTTTGCAACAGTAACTGAAAGCTATAGCTGAGCTCATTTTTTTTTGAGTTGGGCCTTTCCTTTTTTGTCTACACCACATAATTTAAGAAGGCTTTCTGGAGTATTAAACATTCTTCTCTTAATAAATGCAAGAATGTAAATCAGAGAATGCTCTTTGCCTTGGAAAGTAGTATCCATGAAGAATAATTACACTCATCTGGTAGCACATCATGTGGTAACAGAAATTGATTTTGGATAATATTTTTTACCTACATGTAGCATGATTCTGACTTCTTTAATTGTTTAGGAAGAATCTCTGATGCTTGTTCAGAAGAAAATAAAGAACTAGTATTTACTTTCAAGAGGTAAGTATTATCTGTGTGTGTAAAAGGAGTCAAGAGTAGTTTGTAAAGGAACCAAAAACTGAACAAAAGCAAAAAGAGGAAGAAGGGAAAACCGATTCAGTTCAGGAGAGTTGAAAATGACATTTTCACAACCGAGTTATCCTTCTATGCCTTATAGGTGACATTAGAGTATTTAAAAATAATATGTCTGCTGTACTGGAGAGAAAAAAAAGGCCGGGACAACTGATAAACCTGCCCTCTGATATGAACATAAGTTTTAAAGTCTTTGATCTAAAATGAAGCTCACCAGAACAATAACAGACTGTTTAACATTATAGATCAATTCCTGGAAAAATTTGAAAAAATTGAAGACTACTGCTGTGACAGACCTCAGAGAATGTGAATATGCAGTTCAGACAACCAATTGCTGGCATCATCCAGTAACACAAGCCCCGATAAACTTGTATAAGTAGTGAACTTTCCCGATGCTGCAAGAGAGCCTAGAGTGTGATACAAATAGATCCCTGAAAACAAATCTGTGTTTCTTGGGTCCTTGATGAGGAAGCAATTCAAACTTTGCATGAGATTTCTGATCCTTACCTTTTACCTAAAAGATGTCTGAAAGCTCTTCCCTCTCTAAACTGAATTAGCAATATTCAGAAGCTGGAAGAGAGTAGCCTGCTAACTGGGGCTGAATGAGCTGCATCTTCCCTGAACAGTTCCGTTAGCCCTGTCTTTTGAGTTCATCATCAGTCTGTAAAGTTTTAGAAATGGGTAGGTATCAATTTGTCACATAAAACCCCCATAGCAACTAACCACTTTTAATGAGGATTGGTAGAAATAATCAAGCAGAGTACTGGTACCTGCTAAGAGTGGCTCCTAAAGCATACCAACTTCTGTTGTAAATGATTGTGATGGGCTGGCTACCAGATGCCCATCCAACCACTCTCTCATTCCCCCTCCTCAGCAGGATGGGTGAGAAAATAAGATGAAAAAGCTCACAGGTTGAGATAAAGATGGGGATTGCTTACCAGCTACTGTTACAAGCAAAACAAATTTGACTTGAAGAAAACACCTTCCCCATAGCCACCTTTCTTTTTTCCATGCTCAACTTCACTCTCTCTTTCCTGAATTCTCTACTACCTTTCTCTGAGCAGCGCAGGGGATAGGGAAGTGGGGCTGTTGTCAGTCCATAACAGTTCCTCTCTAGCTCTCCTTCCTGCACACTCTTTTCTCCTTCTCCAGGGTGGCTTCTTCTCATGGGCTGCAGTCTTTCAGGATAAACCTGCTCCAGCATGATCCTTTCCATAGGATACAGTGTGGATACCTGCTCTAGCGTGGTCTTCTCTAGAGGAGCTATAGGGAAATTTCTGCTTGAGTACCTGTAGAACCTCCTCCCCTCCTTCTTCTCTGACTTTGGTGTCTGCAAGGCTGTTTCTCATATTTTTCCCCTTACTTCTTAGTGACTGCATGGGATTTTGCCCTTTCTTACAAAGGCTTTCCCAAAGGTGCCACCATTGTGGCTGAGAGGCACAATGATGCCCTCTGGTAGGTCAGCTGGAGTGGGCTGGAACCTGCTGTGTCTGGCATGGAACAGCCTCTGGATGCCAGCGCTTGGGCACCTGCACCTTGTACGTAGCTTCAACCAGAGTTTCATGGCAGCTAGGGATAGGGACAAAAGCAGACAGTGCCTGCACTGAAAAACAGGAGAGGCCAATCACTTTCCTTACAAAACCCATCGGAAGAAAATGTGTGGATGCATGCCTTGATACCTGTGCTGTAACATCATAACATGTCTGTGCATCAGTCAATGTCACTGCAGTTCCAAATGAAATAGTAACTCTGTCTGCACCTGTATGTCAGAAGTACTTGAGAGAGCAGGATATTCACCCTATTTAGAGTAAGGAAGCATCAGGAAAATGCCTCATAAAGGCAAAGTGCACTTACAAGACTTCAGTGCATGCCATCCCATTTGAAAAGCTGGCAGAAAATTTACTTAGTGGGCAGTTTCCAATTTAGTACACTTTTAAGTAGCAGAAATCTTCTCAATTTTATGAATATTAATTCTGTTTTTTTTAAGCTACAGAAGCTAAAGATGATACTAAACCATCTGGCAGACATCATCTGTAATTTGCTGTGCTTAAAAATAAAGAACTGGACTGCAAGCCAACTACTTGTGATGTCCAGTGTGTCTTCACAGTGTGTCCGATGCTGTCAATATGTCTTGCAGAGCAGAAGAACAGAAAGCCTTTTTCATTTTACATCACTGCTGGAAAAAGTCCATGCTTTACAAGATACTTCCTTGTGTTTCAGATAAGAGGCTGCGGTACAGAATGAAATTTGTTGCCAATGTGAAAATATGCTGGGGTCAGAAATGGCATGTGCAGATCCGACACCTGACTTAATTACTTGGCATCTCAGGGTTGAGGTTCCCTCCCACTCCAGGGAAGGGGTGCAGAGAATCTGCTTTTTGGAAGGGGTGTAGAGAATCTGCTTTTTGCTGCAAGGATGTGACAGCTTCCACTGACCGACATACAGTGTATTTAGTCATGTCAGTAGCTGCGTGTGTAGTGCTTGTGAGTTCAGTAAAGGGGGTAAAAGTAGCCACAGAGAAAGGGAATGAAGGAAGATCTTCTTTCAGGCAGAATATTCATGTTGCCTAATAAACCTGCTTGAATCTTTGGATGCTTTAAGATGGATGCAAAGCAATGGTGGATGCTAATTCAGCAAATGAAGTGCGACCCAAATCACAGTCCAGGGCTTAACATATCTGGAAATTGTACTGTAAGTCTGTGTAAGACCCTACCTTACATATTCAATTTTTGTGCCACTGAACCTAAAGAGTAAGGGAAGCTGGCTTCTTACCAGCTTAATTTTACCTACAAAAAGTCTGACTGTAATGGCTGACACTGGTGACATTTCAGGTGCCTATGCTTCTGGCATTAAGGCAGTCATGATTTCCCATAGAGTGGTGTTGAAAGGCTGAGTTTAATGCATTTCTCCCTGTTGGCAGAAAAGTGACCTTAGGGAACCACTGGTACTTCTGGCAATTTTATTGGACATCTGCTCAGTTTCAGGCACATAATAATGATAGGGTTGCCATTTCACACTTATAACACACATTTGGAGAGACTGTTTAATGCATGAACTAAAATCTGAGAATTCAACTGCATCGTGCTCGTGTTCTTTTACAAACTATACTACTGAATCAAAGAACAACAAAGCAGAACACAGCAATTTTTCCTTTGTCAAAGTTATTAAAAGGTTTTTAAGTGATTTCAATGTTGCTTCTAATTTAGAAATTGTTTTTCTCCTCTCAGAAAATGGCATAGAGCAATAATATTAATGACATGGCTGGCCACAGCAACTATATTCGCTCAAAGAGAAATGTCATTGTTTTACTAACAAATATCTTGAAAGTTTCTTCATATCTCTATTTTTTTCACTTTGCAAGTTGATAAATAAGAAGCCTAGTTAAGTTTTGCCTATTTAATCTTTGTCCCTCCCTATATTGTTTTCTTTATTTTAAGAAGAATGAGCTGGCAATGTGCACTCGCAGCCCAGAAGGCCAACTGTATCCTGGGCTGCATCAAAAGGAACGTGGCCAGCAGGTCGAGGGAGGTGATACTGCCCCTCTATTCCTCTCTTCTGATATCTCATGTGGAATACTGTGTCCAGTTCTGGAATGCTCAATGTAAGAAAGACATGGAGCTGTTGGAACAAGTCCAGAGGAGGGCTACAAAGATGATCAGAGGGCCGGAGCACCTTCGCTACGAGGACAGGTTGAGAGAGTTGGGGTTGTTCAGCCTGGAGAAGAGAAGGCTCAGAGGAGATCTTATAACAACCTTCCAGTACCTGAAGGGGGCCTGCAGGAAAGCTGGAGAGGGGCTATTCATAAAGGCTTGTGGTAATAGGACCAGAAGCAATGGGTGTAAACTGCAGAGGGGCAGATTTAGACTGGACAAAAGGAAGAATTTCTTCACTATGAGAGTGGTGAGGCACTGGCTCAGGTTGTCCAGGGAAGTTGTGGATGCCCCATCCCTGGAGGTATTCAAGGCCAGGTTGGATGGGACCTTGGGCAGCCTGATCTAGTGGGATGTCCCCGCCCATGGCAGGGGGTTTGGAACTGGATGATCATTAAGGTCCCTTCCAACCCCTACTATACTATGATACTATGATAAGAATCTAATAAGCTGTGCTTTATCTAGTGTCTGTTCAATGTTGAAGACTCTTGGAGAGCAGAAGCCTACAATGGGACCAGGTGCTCTTTATACTGGACCTAGAGCTTCTTAGTTTAGTGTAACACGAGTATGGAATATGCCTCTAATTTTGTCTTTAGCTAGTACATCAGTCTTTCTTCTTTCAGGAGTTAAGCAGTCTGAAAATATCTAAAACTTTATGCTTCTATCTTCAGAATCTGAAATAACACTTTGCTTTTTACTACAGACCACACAGTCTCAGAAGCCAAATCTGTAAGTGAATTGGTTTGGTATTTTAGTCCCTATGTCAAACACACAGTACATGATGAGCCAAGTTAAAAATGTATTAAAAAGTGAAAGAGTTGTGAAGACAGTTTAGATAGCACTGCTACCACAATGCATCTAGTTTAAATTCTAAGTGCAATCTTTCAAAGTCAGTGTCTCAAACACTCATTCCTCTTCCAAAATTGGTAGAAACAGAGCATCTGCCAAAAAATTATGTATTCAATTTATGCAATTTCCTGACCACCGAGTTCTGCATTAAACCAAAGATTTCCTCCCTCATCCAAGGACAAACTACTTGCAGCTTCACTTTTAATTCCATTCACTGTGCAGAAGAAGGAACAGTCTTTCACTCCCTGAAAACCAGTCTTGAACATCCAGAGAGCACATGGCTATTACTGGCTTCAGAAAGAGACATAAGAAGTAGTAAGAGATGAAAATCCTCATTTCACCCTGCTAAATCCACCATTACAGCACGGTGATGAGACAGGAAAAGAGCCAAATACCTGCCACTTTCATCCTGCTGAAGTTCTGAAACCAGGATTAGTTATATAATGCTGTAAAATTCAGCTTGCAAAGGGAGGAATCTCTCAGTTCTCTTTCTTATTAAAATTGCTGCTGATGCAGCTAAATAGCATTGCTCCAACATGAACAAGCAACACAGAAGAGCCAAGTCCTCAAAACTGTAAGTTTCACACAACACAGTGTTACAAAAGCACACTCCAGGTGATCTACATGCACCTGAAAAATTCTGCTTGGAGTAAAACTGTTGGGCACGTGTCCTAGAGTTGTGAAAATTTGATCAGATATTTATTATGCTTTGGGTATACTGCTACGTACCAAAACTTTCTTTATATTTTTGCGTAAGGCTCTGAAGCACAGACTGAAATTGGATTAAAACCTGTCTGCACGCAAGATGAGCAGCGGGATTGCTCAGGTATTCATAATAGAAAAGCTTACCCTATATGAGGGGTTGGCACTTTCACTTTCCTGCTCCACATGCACAGGGAACGTCCCATGAATTTTGTCCTTATATCAGCTTTCTGTCTAATAGTCCAGATTTCTTCAGTATGCTAAATAAGGAGAAAATAGACTAAACTTAAAGAACATCAGAGTTACCCTTTCTATGATCTTCTTAACCGTTAACATGTTGAATCTGCCACAGTAACTGTCAAATTGAAACCTGAGTTCAGGGAGACAACACCGTCCTTATTTTTGAGTCAAGGTTGTTGAAACAGGTGAAACCTCCACTGGGCAGCCATCATCTTCAGCCAGGGAGCAGAAAACATGCATTTAGGATTGTAAGACCACAGTGAAAGCAAAGGGCTGAGAGAAAGTCTTGCAAATAGTGTCAAGTAGGTCTGAGCCCTTCCATGTTATGGCATTACTAATGCCTCTCAGAAAGAGAAAGTACTGGAAAAGTTTAGAGGAGGTGGGGTGGAAGCAGCTCAGTTGTTAAACATGTTCTTTTGCTTTGGGAACAGAAGTATGGGTTGCTTGGAAAAGCATGGTCTCCTTGACAGGCTGGCTATGTAAGGTACAGTGCAAGCCAGGAAAATATTGATTAAATCAACAGCTTTGCCAGCTGAAGTTCAATAATATTAGACAGAGGTGAACAGAAGGCATCCTTCAACCTATTATTTCATCTAATGGGAGACAGGTATTTTTATACTAGGAATACAAGTGAATTAGTATTGTAAATTTTACTACAGAGCAAATAAGTGGTAATTGAATGAAATGCTAAGACTTAATTGGCTAGAACACACAAAATCAAATGTGTAACAGGTGAATAGCTACTTTTGCAAGGATGTAAGGAAGATTGGAAACAGTCTAAATGCTTTAAGAAACAGCTAGTGCTGTATATTTTGGATTTTTTTTAAATGTTGGATATTTTACACTAAAATAGTATTTTAGTACTGGTAAGCCAATATTCTAACTGCTGCCCTCTCCACAAAAATGACATTATTTTGAGAAATCTGTTGAAAATAAAGCTTTATTCAGTGGGCTTCCATTCACTGAGTTATAAGAGAAGCATACCAGAAAACTCAAAACGATTGCTCCCTGTTTAGATATATATTGTACAGTGCAGAAATTGATGCTGCACACAGCAGCAGTCTAAGATACTATGTAAAGATAAATGATTGAGGCACTGCAGAAAAAGTATTCGTCCAGATACTAGCTTATTCTGATATATCATTATTTTAATAGCTGCGTAAATGTTACTGAAGTGCCTTTTCCAGTTATCTTACCTCTGTGAGGCAACACTCTACGTGCCTTTAAACTCATTCATCCAACAAAGCCAAGACAGGTGACTGAATGCTACACTGCATTTAACCATCCCGACAAGGTTAGGGTCAGGCGTTCAACAAGCCCAGCTTAGGGAGGCGTATTACAGCAAATTTATGAGAGCAGATGTTGCTTCAAAGCCTTGCAAGGCTACGTGTTGTGTTTGGCACATTGGAGTCAAGCAGCTACAGTGGTAATACATTTTCTCACAGCTGCATAAAGTAGTAATTATATTGGACTAACTACTTGCTAAAAATGTACTACTGAAGCTAGGCCAGCATGATTAAGGGATCTAAAACCTTGGACAAATCCTTGACTTTAATATACTAGATGAACAGTAGAGTCTTGGAAGAACTCTTTCAAGTCCCTTCATGGCACTTTAGGGAATAGGTGTTTTTAAAGTCTTCTTTCTGAAAATAATTGAGGATGTGTTTTCATCGAGAAGATCAGAGTTATTGTATTAACCCCATACATATATAAAAATAAAGTACTAGGAAATGAAGAACAAGAATAAAGAAGAATTCTACAGTTATTATTTACATCAAGAGGCATTTATTTACAGAAAAACGTTGCATGTAAAATTATTCTTAGTTTCTGAAAATTGTTTGGATTTACGATTGAAATTTTTAAAAGACTAAAGGAATCATGTCAATGGATATGGAAGACAAAATGTCACGCATAAGATTCATTTAAGGTCACACTCATCTAAGAAAATGTTGCTAGCAAAGAGAACAGTTTCTCTTCCTTTTCATAAAAAGAGAAACTGCTGATCATCTGTGGCACTAAAAGATGAATCTTAATTAGTTTATGAACAGTTAGTTATATGACACAGTTGACTCTCAGATGAAGAGAAGGGAAAGCATATCTCAAGTGGATAGTCTTGGACATGTAATCCTCAGATGATACTAATACTCCAATATCTGCATTTTGTAAATTAAATATAGTACTGAAGACGGTCCCAATTTACCAGTGTATGTGATGACTGGAAAAAACCTCCAGTCTGTAACGCTTTCGGGAATCAGGACATTTTTAGCATTTAGGTCAGCATATAGGATCAATGAAATAGATTTAAGTTATGCAGTCGCCAAAAGTAAAGTATGAATAAAAGACTTTGTACATAATTCTCCAGGGAAGATTTTTGTCACTGAAACCTGAGGGGATCATTAGCCCCAGTTTCTAACTCACCCTTTTCTATAGAACAGTCTGTACTATGCATTGCATTACATTTTCTATCGCTAGCTGCAGATGTTCCAAATAGCGTAGTAACTCTTTTTGCCTCTCTGGTTTAGAAGAAGCAGGCTACCGCCCTTTACTTGCCCATCAAATAAATACATGCTTGTACAATCATAACATTTTCACTGTTCTCAAATATTTCTATAGACTTGGCCAAGACCATAAGCACAATTATTTGAAAATGGTATCTTTAGTGAACTTTTAGACATGTCTACATTTAGAAAGGATATACATGCTTACTATTTAAAAAATAATAATAATTTCTTTAAATGATCTTACATCAAGAGTCATACTGCTTTATATTGAGTACAAGCAGAATAAAAGGCTCTTCAGGATGATTTTTCTTTCAGGTAAATAGTCTGTAACAAGTGAATGGCATTCAGATTATTTAGTTTCTGTTTCATATGGCTTACAAGCAAAATAAGGTCTTAGACATGTAATAAAAAAAAGTTTTGTTAAAAAACACTCAAAAGTAATACAAACTCACAAGTGCAAACTAAGCTTACAGCAACAATTTTTCCCCGTCATCAATAAATTCTATTTTTTTTTTTCATTTATTTATTAGTCTCTTCTGGCAACCAAGAGGGCTAAGTGTGTCCTGAGGTGCATAAAGCATGACATTGCTAGCCAATCAAGGGAGGTGACTGTACTGTTGTACTCTGTGCTGGTGTGGTCCCAGCACCTTGAGTATCATGTGCAGTTTTGGACACCAGAGTATAAAAAGGTTATAAAGCTACTGGAGAGCATTCAGGGAAGGGCCACAAAGTTGGTGAAGGGTTTAGGAGAGAAGCTGTATGAGGAAAAGCTAAAGCCACTTGGTCTGTTCAGCCTAGAGAAGAGGAGACCGAGGGGGGACCTCATCAGTTTACTGCTTCCTCATAAGGGAAGGAGGAGCAGGCACTGATCTCTTCTTCATTGTGACCAATGACAGGGCCTGAGAGAATGGCAGGAAGATGTGCCAGAGGATGGTCAAGTTG
The DNA here is from genome assembly GCF_017976375.1 of Cuculus canorus. Taxonomy (NCBI): domain Eukaryota; kingdom Metazoa; phylum Chordata; class Aves; order Cuculiformes; family Cuculidae; genus Cuculus; species Cuculus canorus. The sequence goes on along the minus strand of NC_071401.1, from coordinate 114,867,741 downwards.
GATATCAGGAAAAGGTTCTTCACCCAGAGGGTGATGGAGCAGTGGAACAGGCTCCCCAGGGAAGCAGTAATGGCTCCAATACTGACAGTATTCAAGAAGCATTTCAACGATGCCTTCAAACACATAGCATGAATATTGGGGTTGTCCTGTGTGGGGACAGGAGTGGGACTCAATGATCCTTGTGGGTCTCTTCCAACGCAGGACATTCTGTGATTCTTAACTTTCCTTGTGCTGTAGTAAGTCTTCAATCTTATCTGGAAGCAAAGTTTTAAAATATTAATGAAAATAAAGTTACATTTTCTATGAGTTAATCTACCTAGCTTTTCATAGAAACATATAACAAGAGTTATGATATTGCTTCATCAAATGCCATTGCATCCTACTCTACCTTTGCTTTTATTTTCATCATAGCTAATCAGTGATCAGATTCCACTAACGTTAATGGGTTCAATAGACAAGCTATAAATATTTCCTTGCTAGCTGGTTCCTATTTCAATTCAATACAGTTTCAGACAACAGCTCTGCATTATTATGAAAAATATTATGAAACTGTCTTTATTTTGAACCATGGATTTTTGTCACTTTTGCTCTTCCCATTCTCTCCCCAGCCTCTTGGGGAATGGAGGTGGGTAGTAGCATGAATGAATGGCTGATAGGTATTCAATTGCTGCGACAATATAGAACAAAGAAATATGTGTGCACACAGAAAGCATTTTACTAGAGTTGGTGAAAAAGATTAAGTTTTTTACAAGATCTTTGACTGACTTAATTATCTTAAATATGTCTATATCCTGACAGCTACTAAAAAAACTCATAAGCAGGTATGCAGCCCTATAAGAAAAGTAGTTGGGCTGATGCTAGTCAAAAAATCCTCTTAGCAGCTGCTGGCAGAGCTGAAAGAGTGAAAGGACTCAAGCTCCCACCCGAGGGGCCAAGGCAGTGACAGGTCAGCCTCTCCACTCATTCTGCCCTTCTACATGCAAAATCCAAAAGGAAGAAGCAGAAGGAAGGCTGGTTTTGCAGGGAAAGCACTCAGCTATATGCAGACTGTCTATCAGAGACAGAAACCAAATCCCCTGTTTGACCAGAGGTATAGATTCATGCTAGCCCACAATTTCCTGTCATTTATCTGTAGCATGTAACTGCTTCAACTGTCCTGTTTTATTGCCTACTGAAAAGTGAGTGGGTAATTTCACACTTGCTCTTGGATATTACTTTTATTATACCAAGATTTGTCTTGAAGTATACTTTGAGAACTGTTATAAATTTCAGAAGACCAGGAATTTGTAACAGAGCTAGTACCAGGTCTTTATTATATAGGCGATGGGAGTTATTGTCTGAGAATAGTAGAGGCTTTTTCACGGAACAATTGGCATTGATTATCTTCCATCCGTGTGCACTGTAATTTGTCAATACAGATGCCCTGGAAAGATGGTTTTATGGAGTGACTGTGTCCAGTACTGTAACTTTCTTTGTAGTAGAAGCAAACTGAGTATCACCTACGATCAAATCAGACCAGCCACAAAAGGTGATCACAGGTCCAGATGTCTGGTATAGCAGTCATGGAATGTCAAGAACTATTAGTACGCAAAAGGAGACAGGCAAGCTCCTAATTTAAAGGGACGAAAAACTACCCCAAGCCCTTAGAATTAAAGATGATTTAAGAAAACAGCTCCGAAGTGCAGGTTGTTGCTACTGGATCAGAACGGAACAGTGAGTGGAAGACTGTTAAATGCTCTTGTTATCTCTCGTGTCTACAGTAAGTTCTTAAGTCAGTTTAGACAAGCCTTAGCTATGCCATTTCACTGGAGTGTGCTGACGTAGCTGATGATAACAAAGCCCAACAGGTGATTAAAGACATGAGGAAGGGAAGCAACATCACGCTTTCCAAGGAAAGAAAGGATCAAGACAGAAGTAACTTATTCTACTTCTTAGCATCACATTCCTACAAATAGGAAGCAATAATGGAGCTATTATCATCATCATTCAGGTGTGATGAGAAGTGTTAGAAATAATGAACTACCTATCTGAACACATAAAAATGAGGTAAAGCTCAGTATAATGTATGATTATCAGACCTTTCAGCTAGCCCTGAAACAGGGATAATACGTGTTCTGCAAACCATCCATCAAACCTATCCTACACTATTCCATCAGACAGATTAAATGGCTGATCTTCAGTGCAGGTGTCCAGCAACTAAAGAAGACCCAGGCTAGTCTGCACAAAGAGCCTGAGCATAGCAGTAATGAAAATGACTACCTTCTTTATTCTGCCAAAATGCCGGAATCTGCATGGTTTGAAATGTAAAAATGAGAGAAGAACTTTTTGCAGATAGCTAAGCAAAGAAGGTGGGGTTAGGATGAACAAAAGATGGTTGAAAACTACAAGCTTTAGGGTAACAAAAGCTGCTGAGGGATCACAAGTCAATTAAATTGTATATTAATTTTATAACAAAGAACAGCATAATTGAAGAGCAATTAAAGGTACATGAAGTACTGATCAGCTTACCTAATTTTTCACCAACAATCTGAAACTTTTCAGCTATGATTATGTGGTCATGGTTTAGGCAAGTCATAGTGTAAGGCATATGTATATATTTTATACAAATTGAGACAGCGGCATAAGATCTAAAAGAAACGCGCAGAGAACCAAAAAACATAAGCATTGTAGTGGGTGGCATACCTGGAGAGAATTATGCAGTAATTTTGAAAAGTTAATGTTTCAAGCATATCTGTTTGTAGGGAGTTTATAGCTATTCATCATTTATAGGACAACCAGAATGGTATCTAAGCAGTAATTAGAGACAGACTAGGCTCAAATGATACAGAGTCAGTAGATCTTGTATAGCAGTGAATTCTTGATCAATAAACTAGAAATTTCAGAGCAACACAAAAAGTGTCCTCAAAATATGTAATTGGCTTAGCAGCATTATGTACTGTGTATAGTACTGTGTATAGATTCAACTTTCATTGCACATCAGCAGCACAGACTTTCTATTACAGAGAGGAAATAGCTAGCAGGCAATTTCATTTGTAACATGACTTGGTAAAAACTCTAAACTCAGGCCATATGATACCAACTTATATTCCAGTTCTACTCTAAAAATGATATTATTTTTATGTAGACATGTATTTATTTGTGGGAAAAACATGGAACATAATGTTAGTGAAAGTGACACAACTATGGTTCATCTTGGCCATAAGGGCTGCAACATAAATAGCTTTCTATATATGACCCCAAAATGGATGAGTTTCAAGGTCCGATAATAAATGAGTCACACTATAGCGATTTACTCAGTGCCAGAGTTCTTGTCCCTTATGAGAAACAGCTGTGCACTATAAGCTCTCACAACTTTACTGACATTTAGTTTAATGGAAGGAAATTATTTTGCTTTCAATCAGCTCAGGAATATTCTACTCTTAAACTGTTAATTCCTAATGCAAGACTGCTACGCATCCATAGTGCTATCATAAAAAAATGGCTCCTTAATTTGAAAGTCCCTCTCTTTTTCCATTAAAGGTATCATAAATTGGTACAGATTTCCTTTGTTCAATTACAAATGATATTAGGATTTTTTTGTTATACCTTTTGTACTCTAAAAGACCCATTCTGTGCTGCAGTGAAGTGCTACAATGAATTCATGGAAATAACCTACTAATACCTTCTAAGCTTTGCCTGATTTATCTCCTGCTTATACTTTGCCCTCTTGATTCTGGAGTGTTCAATTCACACTATTTTCAGGAAATTACTTTTCTTGTATTTCTTGATAATTTTGCAAATTAGCCTCTGGCTATTAAATTTCCATTTCTGAAAGTCAATACTTAATAGGTGTCATCTCCTATATAGTATATCAGCAGTTATTCTTTCATTTTTTTTTCCTTTCTTTCAGAGAGGGAAAGGGAGAGAGAGAAGGAAAGATAAACCTGCTATTCAGAGGGTCTGATATTATTCTAGGTTGATAATTTTTGTGTAACTAATTGTAAGGAAGTATTAATTAAACTCCATTAGCAAGTTTGTGAGTTGATTTCCACTGCATTGCCAACACTATGTTTTCAAGAACAGGTCAGATGATCAACAAGTAATTAAGGCAAATGATATCCCAAGTCAGAGATTTAGAGTGCTCAACCATTATGTTAAGAGTATTACTGGCCTTAAGGCATTGAAAGCCCACCCATGCTAGAGCTCATCCATGCTACTTTTCCTGCCGCAGCAAGGTCTTTTATCATGATTTACAAGAAACTTCGTAAATTCGTATAAATATCTTGAGTTTGTTATGTGATGTTCCAGATGTGACTTACACCTCTGAGCCTGAGGTGCACGGAAAGATGTTGCATGGACCTTTCCGGACTGTGTACTGCACCGCTGCCTGTAGCTGAGCAGGACCACAGAGACAGAATGCTGGCTCATGCCTGTTTAGAAGCACCAAGATTCATCTGTCTAGAAAGATATCATAAAACTACCCTACAAAAGTCTGCTGTTGTAAAATAAGTTACAAGAACCTAAGAAATATAACAGAACTGCATTTCTAGGCAACATATCTCCATGTTAAAATCTCCTGGTTCACAGTTCTGATATTAGGGCCAAATTTACAGGAAAGTGGCCCCTATCTTTACAGCACCATTCTCTTGTGCAACATGCTGCTTATGGTTTTTGTAGAAAAATGTGGGTGAAACTGGATGCATTTAACTTTCTCTGATTGACTGTCATAGGAAAAAAACCCAGGTTTTCAATTAACAGCTTATTTGCTGAAAACTCTTTATCTTGCTGATAGCACTTAGCTTAATGACAAGTTAATCTTCCAAAGACTGAGATCTGACATATCTCTTTTTCAGGAAATCAGAAAACAAATAAATTGCTAATCAGTTCACATGGAGCCACATAATTCCTCACTACTGTTTGTCACAGATATGACCAGGAATTATTTTATCAGTTAAACCAATATTTCATGTAAATTTCAACAGGACTTAATAACAAGGGAAAGCAAATAAACCAGGATGCAAACAACCAACACACACATACTCAACAAACTTGCAGTGAAGGAAGGAAGAATGGGCTGCATTTTTTTCTGACCTTTTTGAGTGATCACTGTACTTCCTGAAGCATGAAGACTGACAGCACTAATAAGTTTTTATCCCAGCCAGTTTAACTGCAAGTATTACTCAGGCCATGCATTATAATTTAGACTTGTATTAACATATTGCTTTATTTACTACTCTCTGACATTCTAGTTCTTCTAGCACAACACAGAAATGTTGGGCAAGTTGAATTATAGGAGCTATAACACCACGATGTTATTTTCCCAATTGTATATACATTAACATTATAATCCCTTTCTTTTGGGAATGAAATCTGCGGTGCTAGAGGCTTGGTCTCTGTCCAAGGTAAAGCCATTTATTTAGTTCAGTGCCCCACTTAATCTTTGAAGATGTATGTGGGGGTGGAACTTTCAGCCATCTGAGATAAAAGTGGTTGTCTCTTTTTGACGCTTGAGGGAATGTGAGAACAATCTAATTCCAGAAAGTTTTGGGTTTTTTTTTATAGAATAAAAAATTGTAGCAAAGTACTGTGAGCTGTCTAAAAATGGCTTGGAAGCTAGTCTAATGAAAAAACATAAACCTTCACAGGAGCAATGTAATTAGTCCTCTTGTCAAAAGCATGACCTGTAATATTCACAGCATAAGAGGCTATTGCCACATGCAAGAAGCATTAATCCTGAGTTGATCCAATCCCTGTAATAAAATTACCAACACAGAAGATGAGCCTCATCATCATTCATGAGCTAAAAGATGAGTGGAAATATATGTGGTTCAGCATACAAACATTCTTTTCTGAAGAGCTTGCTATCTATACTGTATATACCAAATATATGATACTGAAACCTGGTATTTCACACAGTCAGTGTGTCAAGGGCCACAAAAAAACCCCAAAAAACCAAAACGAATTCATCATCTTGCTCTGAACTGCTACACCGTTTTCAAAATGAAGATGTTAAAACCCGTAGTCAGTATTTATAATTACAAGAAACTTTTCACTGAGAAATGATATACAGTAAAATTGAATTGGTATATTTACAATTCTAAAAACACCATGCAGGGCAAAGGTCTTAGGAGAACATTTTTTCCATAGACACATCAATTTCTGTATGATTGAGGGAAAAGTTTCCCTGAATTGCCACCATGCTAAAATCACCAGCGACATCTAAACCATACATTTGTGTTTTGGTTCTTCCCATACAATCAAACGGCACTTAGGGTATACACGTTTCTGTAACTGTGTTGCACCTTAGGCTGCTCTTTGTTGATCTCATTTTTGAGTCTCTTTTTTACTCATTTTGAGTCATTCCTGTGTGGTATTTAACAGAACAGATTTTATTGTTTACCATGTCCCCTCTTCCATGTGCCTCTGGTTGTCAAATGACAAAGAGAAAACTTGTGTTTCAGTGACCCTGTGGCCTATGCATACAAATGCCGATCCCCGGGAGAAAAACTTTGATTCCTTCTTTGCTTAAAAAACTGCCTCAGAACCTGATATAAGGTTTCTTGTATTGTTGGAAAGGAAAACAAAAAATCATTTACTATACATGCTCCAACAGTATCTTAAAGACAAGTTTTTGGAGGCAAAGGCTCTTTTAGAAATACTGAGATCAATCTCTTGCTCAAGAAGTTTACTCTGCAATGTGTCTAAAGGAAACAAGATCCAGTATTTGGTGTCCTCTGCGATATAATAAACTTCTTTTTGAGGTTCATCTTGCATTAGTCTCTTGATATTTAGTCCAGTGAGCTTTAATGAAGAAAGTCGTTGCTACCCAGGTGGCACAGCAGCTAGTGACTAGACAGCCCACAGGCAGCTGTATAAAACCACAATTCAAGTGGCGGCAGAGGCAGCTGAGGATGCTGTGTGACACTTGTGTGATTCTCTCACACTCCCACTAGATGTATGCGTTAGCCATCAACACAGAGGTAACAGGGTTTAAAAAGAAAGGATAAATATTTTGCTTCAGATTAGGTCCAGTGAATCACTTTTGATAGTATTTGTATAACCTTGAATGTTTCTGAAAGCATGTTTGAAATTGCTTGGTTACAAAATAAACACTGCAAACACAGAGCTAACAAAAGGAGGGAAATGAGGCTTTGCAACACTGTCTCAGGAGCGTGGGGATGTTCCCCATGGTTCAAAAAGGAAAGAGTATTTTTGTCATCTAGTTTTCTTTGGGGGTGGAAGACTCTGTCCTGGAGTACAGCACCTTTTAAAGCCTGTTTTTCGCATGTGGCCTTTTATTTCTATAGTTGCCTAGGCACAGAAGTGACTGAACAGATTCCTTAAGGATAATTAGTTTTGCTGCACTCTTTCATCACCATTCACTTGTTCCTTTAGAGAAAGGAAGAGGCCGGCTATGCTGAAACCTGCACTTCTCCTGCTTTGGTTTGTCCATTTAAGAATTGCCTGTGTATGAATTTACAATGTAACTCATGAACAAGTGTAAAGTTTGGCATTTTTATAGTACCCTGCTAACACTAAATGGGTTTCCAACCAGGAAGTCTCCCTAAGATGTAAAGTGACTTTTTCTGTGGGCAAGCTTTTACTTTGAATGATGTAAAGCCAAAAGCTGACTATGTGCATGGGGTATTTTCATTCTTATTCAGGCACTGTTTTGTAGGTGTTTGTCAGAAAGCATGAAATACATTTTTGTACCTGGGGCTCTGCCGCCTCCAGAATAAAGAACTGTTTGTGGTCCTAATGAAAAAGCCCTCTAGGAAAAAGGTGCATGAAATTTAGGCACTTAATTACATATGCCTGTCTTTAAATGGTAAAGGCTTGGTGAATGACTGCTCAAAAGGTTAGCAACTGACATTTTAAGTTAATGCTCAGACTCAGTATGCCCCCCAACGTAGCAGCACAAAGAAACAACTACAGAAATAAGTTGCAAATGCCCTTTCAAAATGACTTCTAACCACCCTTACAAACCTGTGGAGAAAAAAAGGTCACTTCAGCTGTGGACACCTGCTCTTTCTGAGATGATGCATCCTAGACATGTTAGGGTGACATCATATAAGCTCCCCTCGCTTCCATGCAGAGCTACTGTACAGACTGCACTTATATGATTTCTACCATTTCTTGACAATTCAGGATAGCATTAGTGAGCATTACTGAATACCTGAACTCTGTATTTTCTGGTTTTAAGAAACTCAAGAAATGAGAATATGAAATGACCCTTCAGGTTTTTGCTTCTCAAAGATCTTAAGGTTGGGTGTTACCTGGACTCTCAAGAACACTGCAAGATGAGCAGAAAGCAAACTCACTAAAAAAAAAAAAATCAAAACCATGAATAATAGTAATATTTAATATGAGAAATTCATATAATTATTGCAGACAACACTAGTTTATCATATAAATTATAGCTTGCCTTGTGATTCTTTCAGACCTATTCTGTATACATCTTCAACATATATAAATTATGTTATTTACAGAAATTATTTACATAATATTCTTTGCACAAAGAATGTGGGCTTTTTAAGAGTAGTCACTCAGCATAGAATTATATTTGGATCTTCTTGCTGGAATAAATGGATGTATTAATTTCATAAATGTGTGGCAAAAATACTACAGATAATTTGGTGACCTGGTTGGTTCAGCCCAAGTGCTCACTAATCTGTTCCCAAACATGCTATAAGAAAATGCTGTGGATGAAAAGGAATAAGACAAGCCATATGCAGTAATTCTGCAAGAGCTTTTGGCTACTTTCAGCTGATTTTTTTACATTAAATTTTTGTGCAGTTTCTATAAATAGCTGAAATATGTTTATGCATGAAAACAAACATAAATTTTGAAAAATATGAAAGCATTTATACTTTCTGCAAAAAGCACTAGTATCACTTAATGTGTAATAATGACTATTTTTTTTTTACTCTTCTTTTTTTAAAAGAAGAGTAAATGTTTGTGTTGTATTTTGAAAAGTATATGTATTATGCAACTCTTTTCTGCATTTTGCCACCACTATATTTTAGGAATTTATTTTTCTTTGGTACGCAACTTAAGTTCAAGAAGCATCCAAAAGGAGCCGAACTCCTCTTCATCTGAAAATCCTCAAAAGATTCTGTAGTTTGTGTGAAAATTCTGAAAGAACCTACTCTAATGATAGGAGTGATGCTTTACCCGAAAAAGCTGCAATATAGAGCACTAGTATAAAACCACCACAATAAAAAGCATATATTTTTCAAATTTTCATAGGATCCATGCACAACTGAAGTGTTATTCCATATTCATATGGACAGTGGAAAGAACATTTATCATACCCGCAAGAGTCTTTTGAAGGGATTATTATCAAGATAAAGGCAAATTCAGAGGATGTAGTTATATTTAGATTTTTCAAAAGCATTTGGCAAAGGATTTCAATCAAAAAAAACCAGAAGGTAAAATAGAATATGACATAAAAAAGCTGTCTGAAGAACAAAAGGAAAAGCTGCATAGCTGTAAGATTTTCAGTTTGGCAGAGACGACTCCAACGCCTGTGTTTTTTCTACCTTCTGGAGGGGCACTTCTAGAAGATAGTTAGATGTTGCCCACTGATGGAAAGACAGTAATTTAGATAAATGAGAAACTATAAGAAACAGATAGCCAGAAAGGCAGTAACAGAAGTTTATCAAAATAATTTTCAAAGTAAAATACTAGCATTTCTATGATAGCTAGTGCATCGTGACTTTATTTGCCCCATTTACAAACCATATTGAATTCACATATTCTATATGTTCTGAACTCTTAACTTTACTAAATACTTGTCTGATACTCATTTTGGGAGAACTAATGACTTAGCAGAAGTGAAGCAGATTTAAATAAAAACTGCAAGCATTGGGCTAAATAGAACACAGATTATGCTTTCAGGCAGATAAATAGCAAGATGAAGTTATACAGAAGGTAAACAAGCATAACTAGTGCCGGAACTGACAAGATTCAGAAAAGAAAGAAAACTATGGTGACAAAAAGAGTAATATGATTCCCAGGAGAAATTTTAAGAGAATATTAAGAATACTAAGATAATGTTAAGAACCAAAGACGTGTGCATTTGGTAGTCTAAAGGAGAAATTCTAAATCACAAAAAATTTAACTTATAAATTAATTTAGTACTAATTTGTGATCAATTAATCAACTACATAGGGAAATGTAATTTCTTCTAGAAAATGAAATAGGAAAAGAAAATTTGATGTTTGACATTAAGAAACTTGTTTGTAAATCTCTAGAGAGGAAAGGGAAATGGATCAAAAATACTAGATGAGCTAAAGGGAAAGAAGAGGAGTATCACCAATCTTGCAAGGAACATCACAAGAGGTGGGAGTTGATGTGCTTTTTTTGTAGTTGGAGTTATTTCATTTTTGCTTTTAAAAACAGATTTTAAAAAAAATCCACACAGATACTCACCATCCTTGTGTAATCTTACTTCTAGCTGGCAAATTTTGCAAGACTTGAGGTGCATCTAAGCATCTAATGCTTATATAAACTGTGTTCAGACATCCTTAATAAATGAAATGCGTATTGCCCAGAACACAGTGGTGAAACTCCAAACAAAACTAACATCCTCCAAATTGGGGACTTGAATGGAAAATCCAATGAAGCCACATATAAACAGGTGTCACTGTAGAAATACAAAGTACATTGGCTGTGAAACTGAGGACAGACAAAACAGGAGAAGTTGAAAACATCAGGATTAGTCAAAGGTGCAGTTAGCAATGAGACAGAGAGGAGACTCAGTAATGTAGAAGAAAAGCCTGATCTTCTGAAATGATACATAATGGAGTAGATGGAGTTGAGCAAGAATATGTGTGTGAGAAGACATCAAACCATACCCTGCAGAACACTTGCAAGTGGTGAGGGAGCCATGTCAGGATGGTACACTGTTTAATTCCCACTTCATTGAATAGCTGGAAAGAAAGCAAACATTTTAGAAATCCTGTGCAAAATCTATCTTCTTCATCTATCATGTGTCCTAAGAGATAAATCATAGAGGAGCTCCAGGAATAGAATAGGACTTTTGAGAAGAGAGCACTTACTAACGCGGAAACTGTAGGGTAGAAGAGGTCCCACTTTCTAAGGAAACTCCAATAGATGGTCTTATGTCCCAGAGCACACCAGGATTCCAGAGATCCGTACTCAGGGAGGTGTAGCCCTGTACAGCTGAGCACCAAGCGGTCCCAAAGGATGAAACCAAACACTGCAGCATGTTCCGACCGCTGTGGATAGGGCAGAAGGGTACACAGGATGTGAAGGGCAGCACAGCCTGTGAATGAACAGCACAATGGTTGTATGAAAACATTTTATGAAAATTAAAGAAATTGGCTTAATACACACCTGTGATTATATAAGGACAAATAAAATATGAAACAATATCCTGCCCTTTTATCACTACACAGCAAGGGGTAGAAATTACAGCATGTGAGGTACTGTGTTTCCATTTCTGATTATTAATAATAGCTCTATCAAGCCCCTTCTTGGAAAATAGTAGAATAATTTGATAAAGAGCATGATGTGACAGAGACATGGAATGAGGTAATCTAAAAATGAACGTGCTAAGTAATTTTTAGAAGTATGCTACTGCTGCAAATCTAGTTGATAAGGAAAATTTCAATTGTTAAAGCAGCAATCAGACTTTAAATATATTTAGGGAAAGTCTTACAATTTCTTTTTTCCCTCAAGACAAGACAGAATTGGAAATCAAGATGAAAAGAACATTACATATCACAAAGCAATAACTTGACCAAACAGTAATTTTCTGTTCCTTAAATATAGCAGAAACAAGCAGATGTCCTCATTCACACTATCAGAAGTTTGTTTCTGAGAACAAGCACTTTGTCATCTAAAGAAGTACTGTACCATACAGTTTTGTGATGCAAATTCCTGGGAACAGCAGATGCTTATTTACCCCATGCCCCTTGATCTAATGCAACAATTCTTGATGCAAGATTTCTCCTTGGAAACCAAATGCTGGGTTTAGGATCAAGATCCTGAAAGACATATTTGCATTTGCACTCCTTCTGTCCACTGTTTCCATGTACTAAGGAAGGTAATTCCTTAGGAACATTTAGCAAACAACTTGCCTCTAAGCTAGTGATACACCTTATTCCTAAAAACATAAAATTCCTAAACATTTTAGTACTTCAAAGCAAACATTAGTTTCTATATTACAGGAATGAAAGGAGGAAAGTCTATATCTTGCAGATTGATCATGTGCTACTTCATTTGCAGAAAACTCAGTATTTAGCAAAAATGAGTAATTATTTCAGGTGTTATTAGCTTCTACATTGCATTTGGATAAGAGGTTACAACAGCTGATTCTGGAATCAGTAGTGTTTACCAGAAAAACCTCGAGTCAAAACAAACATAAAAATACACTCATACCTTAAATGTAGTGTAATTGCTTTAATATGTTATCTAAAAGATAGACGAATTTAGAGATATTTGTTGTTTTGTTTTTCAATATTTTTTATAAAGGGGGTTCAAAAAAACAATCTCTAACTAGGCAATGGTAACACCATAGCTGCCAGAGGCTATGTACCATGTGCCTTGCAACCCCTTTAACCACGCGTTTTTTTTATCTATTCTTCCCAGGAGATAGGGAAGGAAGGGAGCCCAAGAAACAAGCAAAAAACCACGATGTTTAGTTCTCAAATCCAGACTGAGTTCAGCAGAACTTTCCAAAGACAAATTGCATATCACTCAAAAAGTGGGTAATCTTCAAGTAATAACTCACCCGGGACTGCAGGTTTTCCAGTTTCTTTTGATGTCTCTCAATTGACTCTCTTAGGTGATTTTTTTTGTCATTTGACAAATGTAGTAGTTTCTTTAAAGTGCTCAGAGGAATAAAGGGCAAGCACCCTGGTCTATCACACATACAGTATAGGACCAATCAATTAATGAGAAAGAAGCAGCAAGAGAGGAATATTATGTGCTATCATTATCTTGCATTGTCTGGCAAGAAGTTATCTTTAATGATTTAAAGTATAGCACTGTTCTCATACCAAGTTGTTCTCCTGACTGACGATAAGAAAGGCTTTGTTTTATGCAATAGATACTTCTCTGAATGTGTGTTGTTTCATTCCTGTTAATATCAAATGACAAAATAGGCATTTTGAATTTTTTCATTTGCTACCTCTACGAAGCATATGCTACTCTGAGAAAGGCATTGGATATACACTAGCATTGGTTACTAGATCTGCAAAAAAAGGCTAGCTGTTAATTGCACTGAAGGCAGGTAAAAGGCACTGTCTTGTAAAGACAATGCTAAAATCATACAGCCAAACCAGAGCACTAATGTGAAGAGTCTGGCTGAGCGTTACAGACACAGCAGCTTTTCCTTGTCATGTAATTTCTTTTATTAGAACAGCCAGAAGCAAGGTTTCATTTGAAATTTCTTTTATAAAGATCTTCAGAACAGAACTGCACCTGGCTTGGAGGTCCCTCATGTAGTTTTGTACCCTTTTTCCAAGGAAAAGGGTCCTCAGCTCTCTCCACGGGTGTGAGATCAGGATGTATGCCTCTGTTGCTTCCCTCACTGAACAGTGTTATGTTAAAATCCCATTGCTGCCTGGCTCTTGGTCACATATCTATTTGCTCTCACTAGGATCAAGCCGTGCGAACTGAAACCATGAGTGTGATAAAAAGAGTAGGGCAACTCAAAAGCTAGGTTCACTATTAGGCTGGGTTCAATAGAAGCATACCATCAATGTTTGGTGTATGTTTGCAGAGTTGGAACAAAACTGTCTACTATTGCTAGATCATGAGAGTGCACTTATCCTAGGGAACTACCTGTTAGCTGTGGCTTGCAAAAAGATACTAAATATTTTATTCTCTGTAGTTACACATACATACACACAAAACGATATATTTACGTAATAACAGAGTAAATTACAAAAAAAAAGTCCTTCAACATTTGTTTTCTAGATGTAGATTTACTAGATGTGATAGTTCAGTAGCGACACTGAAGCTAGCTAATGGAGGGATAACTACATCAAAAGGACTCAACTGGTGAACTGAAAGGTTGTTTTCCTCCCAAGTTCTAGGGACTTTGGCTCAAGTCCTTATAGACCTACTTGCTGCACCAGGGCATATGTTTGACCTCTCCATGTAAGGCATATATCTGGAGGCAAGCCAGAGAGAGCAAACCAAAGCAATTACCAAATTATGGTAAATGTGCAACATAAGGTTCAACTCTGTGCCACATTTCTTCATTTCTTTTAGATACTGTGCTTAACTGCATTCTTCATGCCCAATCGTTTCTTGGAGCTTGCATTAATTTCACAAATTAAGAGAAATTTAAGCAAATAGCTGTCATTTAAAACGAAAGCAAACCTTCAAAGAAGCCTATCACAGAGGAGCCTACTTTTCATACTCCGTAAACTGCCTCCAGATCCAAGAATGGGTAACATTCAGGGTAGATGAAGTGCCATGACTTGAAGTCTGAAAGATGATGGCTCATCCACATTAGGAATGACTGAGTCCTGCTGTCAGCCTTCTCATTAAAAAGTCAGGATCTGGGACCATAAATCCTAAGAGGAGAGAAAATATGGTATCGTTGAAATGACATGACATATGAAAAACTAGCTGAAATGTTCCAAAATGTTTCCAAGAGTAATGTCCCTAACTGGAATCACTTTACAAAGGAAGAAAACATTTCACAGCTGGTGTACTGTAGCCCTGTAGCACAGTAAATACTGTATTGCCAATGTTAGCAGTAGTGCCAAGTTTGCAAGGCCTCAGGACAGCAGCGTGTCAAGTTTATTTTGTTTCACATTGTCTGGACCTGCCTGCAGTTTCCCAGCTTAGCTATGATAGCAATTTTTCTAATGATCAGGTCATTATGCCTAATTTGCTTTATTTTTGCTTATCTTTGTATGGTATGATGGTAGTTCTATATAGATCTTCTTGGTAGAAGATAGGAAAGGCCTTAAAAAGTAGGGACACAGGACATAGTCTAGAGAAGTTCGGGGTTGGGATGGTAGGAGACAGGGCATAGGCTGACATTGGAGGCCTTAGCACTATAAATAACACACCAGTGGTCAGTTGTGGAAATACAGGCTCAGAGCTGAGCAAAACCACATTAATGGTACAAAAAGAATAAAGAACAAGCGTCCAACTTCCATGAAATGCTCTGCATATATAAAATTTTGTTGTACCATGAGCTGATCTGCAAAGAGTGAGCAAAGTGCACAGCGTGTTGACAAATGCATAAATATTACTTCTGTATAGTAATATTTCTTTTTGTCCTATAATGACTCCATCCGGATTAATAAATATTATTAAATTAGACTGTTAGGATTTCAGTTGGGCTTAAAATAAATTCTTAGCTTATAATATCACGTGTGTTTCTTTTTTTGCCCATAATAAGAATTTGAGGGTAATCGTATGTAGATACAGTTCTGCGTACAGAGGCCATTTCATGCTAGGATTTTCCATAAATAATGTGTGCTATTCAAAACAATCATCATCCCCTTCCTTCACCCATCCAAATTTGAAAACCAAATGAAAACACTCAGCCATGTGATTTTTTTCTTTCCTGGTACAGTTTCTTTAAGTTCACTGATCATATAGCAGTTTGAGTGTTTACAGTCTCTTGGTTCCTACTTGGTCAAATCTGAGTGAATGTGTTCTTTTGTAGAGCCTGTTGTGTGACTTAAGCAGTAAGAAAATGGGCAGAAAATTTTCTAGAAGCTATCAAACATTATGTTTCTGGTCAATATTTTTCCATTTATCAGTCCAACATCTTAAAGATACTTAAGAAATGACTAAAACTGCTGTCAAAATATCAAATTACGGGTCAGGCAAACTGAATACTATGTATTAAATTCACATTGATGTCTTTCCTTTCCACCCCACTGAATTCCAACACTTCTTGTAAGCAGTCAGAAAATCACAAAGAATTGCGCTATTTTGTGGAAGCAGCAGCTCTAGATGGCTTCAGCTCTGACTGCCTTTCTGTTTCACTGTTTTTTCTCCAGAAGGTGTTCACTTACATTTGAATTGAAGTACCCTGGGGAAGTCAGAGAGACATTAAATGTTAGGAGTTTTTATTTATTTATTTAAGACCTCACATCTTCCCAAAGCTGAAAATGAGGACCTTGCATGCTGCTTTGAAGTTGAGCAGCATGAAGTTCTGATGATCTACGGCAAAATTTGGCGTGCCCTGTTCATTCAACGTTTATCAATAGTTTTTCTGTGTCATGGTAGAGATCTGTCTGGCACTAATCCAGGCTGAGCATTAAGTGCTCTTGTTCATGCAAGTGAAATATTCAGTTCTGCTGCAAAAATTTTGCAGTCTTCAGGGTATGAAGACAGAAGTATCTGCTAGGTAAAGGAAATAACTTCATAGTTTTGACCCTACACTGAAACAGAGGAACATATTTAAATGGAGAAATATAAAATTTCATGTACCACCTATATTTTTTTCCTTTTTAACTCTAAAAGCAATTTAAATCACAGAATCATAGAATTGTTTAGGTTAGAAAAGACCTTTAAGACCATCAAGTCCAAACATAAACTTAACACTGCCATGTCTACCACTAAACCACGTCCCTGAGCACTACATCAACACATCTTTTAAATACCTCCATGGATGGTGACTCAAACATTTCCCTGGGCAGCCTGTTACAACACCTGGCAAGCCTTTCAGTGAAAAAAATTTTCTCAATATCAAGTCCAAACCTTCCCTCACACAGCCTGGGGCCATTTCCTCTTGCTCTATCACTTGTGACTTGGGAAAAGAGACTAACACCCACCTCACTACAACCTCCTTTCAGGTAGTTGTAGAGAGCAATAACGTCTCCCTTCACACTCTTTTTCTCCAGGCTAAATAATCCCAGTTCCCTCAGCTGCTCCTCATAAGACTTGTACTCCAGACCCTTCACCAGCTTTGTTTTCCTCTGGACATGCTCCAGCAACTCTATGTCCTTGTACTGAGGGCCCCAAACACAACAGTTGAGGTGTGGCTTATCCAGTGTCGAGTACCAGGGGATGATTACTTCTCTAGTCCTGTTGGCCATAGTATTACTAACACTAGCCAGGACGCTGTTGGCTACCTTGTACACCTAGGCACACTGCTTGCTCATATTCAACCTGCTATTGACCAACACCTCCAGGCCATTTTTCACTGGGTAGCTTTTCAGCCACCTTTCCCCAAGTCTGCAGTGTTGCATGGGGGTTTTGTGGCCCAAGTGCAGGACCTGGCATTTAACTTCATTGAACCTCATACAATTAGATTTGGTCCATTGATCCAGCCTACCCAGATCCCTCTGTAGAGCCTTCCTATGTCATGTTCTTTGCTTTTACTGCTATTACAGTAGTCTCCTTCATGAAAACAGACAACTCAATCAAGAAAATACACTATTTCAGAGACATTGAGGTGAAAAAACCCAACCAAACTATTACAGGAGCTTTTCCATGAAAACAACTCTTATTAAACTTTGGCTTGGAACATCTGTCTTCTCAGTTCTTCAGAATAGCTTCTGCTACACTTCTTTAACTGTATTATTATAAACTGAGACATGGGATTAGTTTCATATTAGACAGTCAGAAAATCAGTGACCATCTGTGAGATAAAAGCTGCCATGGGATGGCTGAAAGCCGTGAGAAAAAAATGGAAAATTAAACCTGAATTAAATTAGCAAGACCTCGTTTCACAGTGCATTTCTAAAATGAAGAGTACAACAAAATCAACCATATAAGCCTACTGGCTTCAGACTTGTTTTTTTCCAGCTGTAGGGCATAAAGGGTCCAGCCTTGCATGTCACTGTCACATGAGGAAGAGTGAGCAAACTTTAACAGGAGCACACTACTGTATACACAACTGTATAATGACAGTTGTAAAAAGAGTTTAGGGATTTGATTCAAAATGGTGGTTAAGCTACAGACTCAGATTTAAAATTTTGCTTCTAGTCTTCTTTTCTTGAAGTAATGAGGTCTGGTATTCTACAATGCACCAAACTGCTACAGTCTCTCTTGTGTTGTTTTGAAAGCAAGCAAACAAAAACTGACAAAATTGAAATCCGGAAATCAGCCCTTACAAGATATTGACACATTCTCTAGGCAAAGATGAAAAATGAAGCAAGAGAGCATTAAGAAATAAAACGGCATATGTAGAAAGAAGCAAATAAGAGCATGACAGTATAGTCTCAAGGTGCAGGAAAGATCTGCAGCAAGGTGTTTCATGACTTTTTGGGGGTATTACCTTGCTAAATTCTAACTCTGTTTCGCTTTATTTAGTTCCAGTTACACTGGCTTACCACACTGAGCAACAACTTCTGCTGCTTGGTCTTATTTATAATGATTTGCCTCTGAGGGTTTCACAGACTGTTTGTCACCTACAAACTAAATATGTTTCAGAATGAAGCTACCCACTTTGGGCTTAAAAAAAAAAACTGCAGTGAGTTATCCTGTGCCAGGCCAATACATTTGATTATTCTGCAGAGTTTACAGTTGAAGAAGGGAAGAAAATTTTATCTATATCAAAAAGGACAGGTACACAGGAAGGTAACTGTGTTTTGCGGAAATATAGTACCGTATAGCTTAACAAATAGCTACTTATAGTGTAAAGACATGCGCATTTATAAGCACCTACTACACATTCATAATCTTTCCCAGCTTTGTATTATAATTAGTTCTGCAAGGATCTCTTCAATCTTGCTCCTGTGCAGCACCTCTTGGTGGTCGTGGGCCAGGGTCTCAGGGCTCAAGTAACTCCTCTTCCTCAAGTGAACTCGCCCTGAACTCAGTCTGTGCGCAAGCGCAGTCCCCTTCTGGTTACTTTCCAAACTACAAGGTAGGATAAAACCAATTTCTTTTCTCAAGATTTCTGATGTTCACATTCCAGCTTCTTTTTATCAGCAGAGGTCCGCACACCAGCTTCTTTTTATCAGCTTTCAAGGCCCCTACTAATAAGCAGTGTGAATTGCAATGAACTAAGCTTTTTCCCTTATTTGGTGCGGTTTACAACAAACTAAGCTTCTTTTAAGTTTCTTTCCCTATATTTTAGATGTTTACCTATCAACTAGGCTAAGGGAGCTGCCTGGACACAGCTCTGAGTGACATTATGCCGCCTTCTGAAAGGGCTTTCTTCTAGTGGTCACAAAATCACCACGTCAGGGCTGCCTCTTCAATAACTACTTACCTGGTGTAAGGGTTGCAGTGAGATTGATTACGTCATTTCTACTAAGTCGTCTGAAAAGACTAAAGCATACAGGAAATGCATAATCATCATTCAGTGCCACTAGGTAAGTTGCAAACTCCTGTGTGTCTGTAATTTGGAGACTGGCTTTAAGAGCTTAGTGTGTAAATGGAAATGGAGATGTGTGGCTAGTAGAGCACTTCACAGAAATTAGTTGTTGTTTACCTGTCAATGTCTTTTTCACATCTCACTTGTCAAATAGGAGCAGCTGTCCTCAAATAATTTTCAGAATCATAGAATCATAGAATCACCAGGTTGGAAAGGACCCACCAGATCATCGAGTCCAACCATTCGTAACACTCCCTAAACCATGTCCCTAAGCACTTCATCCACCCGAGGGAAGGTGACTTGACCACCTTCCTGGGCAGCCTGTTCCAGTGCCCGATGAAGGCCATTCCTACCTGCCAAATAACCCAAAATACAGCTGTAGCAAAAAAAAAAAAAAAAGAGACTTTAGCATCTATTTGTAAAAGCCTCTCATTCCCCAGTCTGTATGTACATCCAGGGTTGCCCTCTCCCAGGTGCAAAATCTGGCACCTGCCCTGTTTCTCCTGGCATTGCCACTCTTACTCATTGCGACTGCAGAACTGGTATTTAATTGTTCTGATCCAATCTCTTCCCTTTTAAAAGACCCTCAGGTGCTGCCTCGAACATCTGACTGCGTTAGCTATGGGCTTCACTGCATCTTTAGAAGCAGTGACTTTTACTTAATTTTTCTTTGAGGTGATGCATGCAAATCAGCAACTCTCACTAGTTTTCTAAACCCTACAAGCAACAAGTAAATAAGCTGTAGTACTGCACCCATAGGTGTCTGAAAGGATGAGCAGGACCTTGTCCTCTGCTTCATATTGCTGTCCCTGATATCACAACTTATCCTCGTCCAAGGTGTTCAGTCTCTCAGACACAGTTCAGAGCTGTGGAAAATTCACCAGATAACAGTTCTCACACACTGCACGTGAACATATGCTTTGCAGTGGTCCCAAGGATGCAGGCTCACCAACTGAGAACAAGTGGTTCATTTATGTCTAACTGCTGGCAAGAAAAATTCCACAGCAAAAAGAAAAGCCAATTGAATGAGAAAGAGAAGAAAAGTTGCATAGATTACCACCAAAAATCAAGCTTATGGCTCCCTTTATTCAGAAGATCAATTGCATTTTTCAGTTCCTTTTTGGATGACTTCCCGTTTTCAAAAATGAATGATGAAGCAAGCGGGTACTCCACTTTAGCTTTTATGATTCATACACTGGAGCACTGGAAGTATTTTATCCCTTCCACCCGTCCTCCCCAGCTAGTGTGGAGACCAATGCAATAACAATTGTCTTCTTGTTTTCCTTTCCAGAGTCAATCCATGAGTAGAATGTAACCAAGAGAAGAAAGCCAGAGATATAGACTGAGGCTGCGTTTAGTGGGTGGAATCAGAAATATGGAGACTTAAGCCTATCGATACATTTCTAGAGATCTGTGTAATAATAGCAATTGAGAGATTTTATAGCTACAAAAATCTGTCAAGTGCTACTTCAGTGATATTTCAGGAGGGAATTGGGCAAAAAGCTTTTTACAGAGAGTTAGGGGAGTTCTGTCACACCTGATCTATTTGATACTGCTTTTAAGTATTACAGCTGCAACTCTGTGCCCAAGGTAGAAAAGGGAGCGCTATCACGTAAATCTAAGCTGAAATACAAAAGACAGCAACTCTTCTGAGGCAGCCAAAAGCCCCTCCCTAAAAGCACACTTTTGATGGTAGTGTAGGATGAGGAAACTAGACCTGGCAAGAAGCAAAGTTGGGTGATGCAAGACGCTCAAACTATGTAAAAAACCTCTGAAATAGAAGAAAGTTCCTTTTGCATACTGACAAATTCATGTTCATACTGAAAAAAGTCACTACCTTCAAATCAGAACCTAATTATTCTAGCCACGAGCACAGAACTGAGGACTCGAAGAATGTAGATGAAAGAGTATTAACTTTTATTTATAAGAAAGCCACACTAAGATTTTTTATTACTTTTACTTCTCAATTGTTATGAGAAACCTCAGGTTTTACTCGCATTGCATATATTTGTAATACACACTGAAATTAAGAAATTCTACAAAAAAACATATTACAGTTTTTAAAACATTATTTTAACTTGGGCACACTGACTCTCACCTAATTTGAATGCATATATAAGCATGTTTTATTCACAATCTATATATTTTTGTATTTGCCTGTTCTGTTTTCTTTTCTTGCTAGTGGAACCGAAATGGCTTGAATTCACTGCTACTAAGGGATTGTGGGGGCGAGGGGAAGGTCCGTTCTCTCATTCTAGTCTTCCCCTTTCTCTTCTCTTGAATGAGGGTACAAATGGGCTGCCCTTTAGGATGACTCAGCTTCAACATCACTCAGCAGCCAGCTGTCCATTTAGGTTTGTACTTGCTTATCCCAGTCCTTCTGCTTCTTAAATTAAACACTGCTTAGGTTAAAAATAAACTGCTTGACCAGGCAATGACCTTGCTTAGATCCCAGTTTAGCTTTTGAATTGCTAATATCCATCTACGCAAAATATGCCTCTTAAGAAGTGTCAGGACGTTTACTGATCTTTGTTCACACATCTATTCCCAGACAAAGCGACAGATGCACAGCAATTACATCAGTTATCCAGTTACCATTTATGCTCAGCATGCAAAAAATTTCCAGATATTGCCACTGGTAGCATTTTTGATCCGTGCCCTCTCCCTGTGCTCCCTTTCTACTCAATCCATTAAATATACTTGGTAAACAATGGCATCCAGAAAGAATAAAAGCTATGAAAAGCAAGAACCAAAGGAACTCTGTTTAGCTGGGCCAAGTGATTAAGACTTGCTAATTGCTGTGTCCTTCCAATGCTCTACTGGACTATATTGCATGGATGCCACTAAGTGGTTTAAATCCTGGTAAAATTCTGCTTATCATGAGTTGCCTGCGTTACTTCTAATGGCACACCCACCACACCTCCTCCGCCAACTCCAAATTGAAGGCAAATCAGCTGGAACACAAAGAATCTGGAGCAGTGAATAAGGCAAGAACCTGAAAACACGTTGCAGGTGAGAAAAGAGACTTCGGTGTCTGGAAGAGTAACAAAGGTATTACCTCTGCTCTTAATGTGCACAGGCAAAAACTCCAACTTGAATTAACATAATAATAGAATCATAATTATTTATGTCAGAAAAGATCTTAAGATCATTGATTCCAACCCTTAACTTAGCACTGCCAACTCTGCCACTAAACTATGTCTCAAAGCACCACATCTACAAGTCTTTAAAATACCTCCGGGGATGGTGACTTGCTTTCCTGGGCAGCCTATTCCAAGCCTAACAAATTTGTAGGCAGGATGACTTGGAAAAGCAAGACAAGGTTAGTTCTTTTTTAGCTTTCCCACAATAGAGTTCATCCTGGCATAAGATTTTAGATATCCCAAATGCTGATAAATGTATTGTTACCAAATAAAAGTTGCTGTTTCCCATAAAAGCACAGGTAAATTTTTAACCCAGGTCTTATTTAAAATAACTCAAGAAGAATACTTACTAAGATTATGGCTTCCTTTTGAGTTGTAATTTTCTATACATTCTGATCACATGGCTGTTGTTATAAATGAAACATCCACCCTGACTTCTGTTCTCCACATTTATTTCAAACATTTGATAGCACTTGCTTGACTTTCTTATTTTTCTAGATAGTGCAAAATGAACAGGCTGTTACCTTCCTATTTTTGCCAAGCTGTGTTTGGAAAGAATTTTTTTCTTTTCTTAAACAGAAGATAAGTAGAATTTTTAACAGATAGCTGAGGTAGCTTTAGGTTTCAGGTGTTCTTCCAGAGAGCACAAAGCCACAGCTATGCTGAGGAAGAGATAAAAGTGCTTACCTTCATCAAAGAATACTGCAGGATACTGGTGTTCTCAGGAGGTATTCCCA
The DNA here is from genome assembly GCF_017976375.1 of Cuculus canorus. Classification (NCBI taxonomy): domain Eukaryota; kingdom Metazoa; phylum Chordata; class Aves; order Cuculiformes; family Cuculidae; genus Cuculus; species Cuculus canorus. Next base: position 114,844,609 of record NC_071401.1, on the reverse strand, counting down.
AGGATATCCTAGATCTACTCTGAAGAAGATCTGGGCAAGGAAGACAGTCCAGGTTCTCTGTTTCCTTCCCATTTTCCAAAAGAATACACTGAGTAGTTAAAAATATTCCTGTGAGTTGGGATTATGAGCCAAACTTTTAATAGAAACCTGCAAGGAAGCAAGTACCGGCTGCACCCAGAAACCAGTGCAGAAATATACGAGCTGGAGTCTAACAGCAAAATATTTCTCTAAAAAACCCACATCAACAGCCTTGTGTGTTGCATGCTTGCTGTCCTGAGTGGTCACTATGGGCAGGGGCTCCAGAACACCAACTTTGCCATGGGTTTGAATTAATCTTGCAGGAACAGGGGCAATTTTTCTCCAACACTTCTATAAAAGGAACCAGCATTTTAGATATTGCTTTCATTTATCCATTACAACTATCCTACAGCAATATTTCTCCTATCCCTTAAATGGAGGAACCATTTTTTTTTTGTTATTTTGTTTCTTGCCTTTGTTTCTCTTCAAGATCCTGACACATTCTTTCTGCATTTTTCTGAGTATATGGTGATACAGCTTGAACAGGCTATTTTATCTGGGGAAGAAAAAGGAATGTCAACTTAATTTTGCATAAGGTAAAACAGAGCAAGTTACACCCTTCTGTAAAAGAGAAAATGGTCTGGACCTCATGCTGCTTGCAAAGCTGCCCTTTATTCTGAAGCTGACATGGTGCTTTTACTTAGTGTTTGCACACTAGAAGCTGAATTTGAGTAAGTTTTAAAGGCTGATAAGCCTTTGCTCCCACTGTTAAGTGGAGGAGATGGAGCAAAAAGTGACAGCAGGATACCCCTAATGCTCACCACTTGAAGGGATTTACTTCTGTCAGAGACAAACTAAAAAGTAAAACCAGTCCTGTGAGATGAGAAAAAAACACAGAAACAAAATCAATGACTTTCACAAGTAAAAATAAAATAAACAGTGGAACATAGTCAGAAATGACAAACTCCTTCCAAATGCTAGAAGGTGTGAAGACTGTTAAAATAATGGTTTGGAAAGTAATTTAGGTTGAATGGTTAGCAATGGTTTGCCTTCCCGCATGCTGTGTTGGTTCTCTTCTTACATATTTTAATTAATTAATTCAACAAAGTTGTTTGTGTTTCCAGAGAGAAGCCTGTTTTTTATCACCCCTTGGAGAAACTAAAAAGAGAATTTAAGCCTGTGTGCATGTAAAAAGACAGAAAGACTGTGGAAACAAGTGTGTCTGTGGAAATACGTGTTGTCTCTTACAATACAACCGATTTAAACATAAGGAAATATAGAAAATGCAGAATATGTAAATGTTGGTAAGTATAATCAGTCCAATTGCTTATTTTGGAGGAGTTACAGAATTTGATCCCAAAGCTGCTGAATACTTCTTCATTCATAACAGTAAATATGTAATTAACAGCAAAATGCTCTGTTCATCTTCTCTATCACTTAATGCTACCAGTGGGATAATTTTCAAAAACCTTTCATTCAGTTTGTACTTAACATGGTTTAAAACAATCACATTAAAAATAAACTGGGTTGTTTTCCAAAAGCACACCACTGCTGATTTTCTACAGGAATACCTTGGGTCCTACAAACCAGGTGTTGCTGCAGTATGTTGTAAATTAAAGGCAACATTTCAGAATTTCTGTGACAGATTATGTATGCTACAGTGCCTTGCCAAGCTCATGCAAGAAAGATCCTTTTCAATGCTTTAATTGGCACTTAGCTTTATTTTTTTACAGCTTGTTTGCTTAGATGGACAGTACAAAGTAGTTACTTAATGTGTAGCTTAGAATATTATAAAATACATCTCTACAGGAAATAAGAATGTGCATTTGATAATGGCCATGACAACTTGGCCTTGTTAGATTTAAAAATCATTAGTTTTGTATCTGTGAGATGCTGTGTGCTTTTCCACCTCTGGACATTCATGGCAACAAGGACCACTTGCTAAGTCACCCGGAGGTAACTTTTCAGTATGAGCTGCCTGGAGTTGAATGTGATTACAGCAACTTTGGATGGCACAAGGGCTGGGAGAGGCAGGAGCATCATCACTTGGTAGAGCTCACGTTCAGGTCTTCAGTCATATGTGCAAGCCTAACAAAAATTGTCCAGAGGTTTAGTGGACTGAGGGATATATTCACCCATTTATGTTACAAGATGGCTCAAAATAAGCCCATTTTGAGTGAGAAAATATAGTTCAGTTGCAGACATAGAGATGCAGGAAGAGTGGCAAATGAGGCAACCTGCAACAATCAGGAAATACTTGGTCAATAAACCCAAAATACTCCTTAGGAGCATGCTGACTGACTGCTGAATCTTTTTAACAAAAGCAAGATTTGAAGTGCAGGGGGATGGGATGGTAGGCTTGGAGATGTACAGAGAAGAAGATGGCTGCCTCCCAGAGACAGGTTTTCATTGCTTCCAGACGGTTGGGGAATAACTAAAATGTAATTTAGTTCACTTTAGAATAATTGCTTTACAATTCTCTCTTCCGGGAAGCTTGGAATTCAATTCTTTGTTATAATTTTGCAGTAGTAACATGCTTGCAATTAGTACATTTGCATTTGGAGGAGATGGTTTAGGTTTTTTTTGTTTTTTTTTTTTTAAGGCATGAAGAAAGTGATTGGGAAAGAGAAGGGAATAAATGCTCTTTCACAGAAAGGAGAATTTTCTCCCTTTAAAGCATTTTTTCACTGCTGCTATTAAAATTCAAGTCCATTACTATGGACAAATCAGTGGGTCAAATAAGAAAGTTTGCATATTTTTTTTAACTAAACTTATACAGAATTGTATGCATCAACAAACTAATATACTCAGTAGATTTTCATTCTTCTCTCTATACTTTACCCTGAACCACTCCTCACTCCTCTTGCATTTACCAGTTCCAAAAGCAACCCCTGCGTTCCTGTTTGCTAAGCAAGATTATTCTTTAAAGTTAAGTCTCTCCAAAATATGATCACTCCTTCCTAATGATGTTGTTTTTAAATAGTCTTAAGAGTCTGCAAAGAGAGGGAAATTTTATGAACAATACATAAAGGTATAAATAAAATACTACTGATTTTTATTGGCAAATAAGCTTAGCTAGCCTTTGTAAACCACAAATGTGTACTAAACAGCAATATGAGCATGCACACATTGCAGCAAAACAGTGCCCAAAGGTTGATACTGCATACTAGTCTTGAGCTATGGTTTTGCCTTTTAACTTCATTAACTGTGGCCTTTTTGAGTGATGATTGAGGGGAAGGGATAAGTGCTATGAAGGAATACAGCAAATCATTATAAGCTTTTTTTTGAAGGGTGATTTTTACACATCCCTCAAGACAGTTACAAGCACATACAATGTGTCTTAATACAGGAAGAGTAGTACAATGGGTTAATACAGTTTTGATTAATTTACCTTGTGACAGAGCAATAACAGATGGCTCTACAATGGACAGCACCCGCTAGCTATAATGTTAAACAAATTTCTTGAAAAAGATCTGCCTTCCAAAGCCTATGTAGAATCCAGAAGTTTCTTCTCATTATTGCAGTGCCATTTCGAAAAGGGTGACTTAAGTGGTTTTGAACTTCATGGGACTATAACAAAGGCATCATAATGTCTGCATCCAAGCTATCAAGCATGCATACCTAACAAATATTATAAACAAATATGCTACAGACACAGGCTACTCTGATTCATACAAATTACCTTGGTAACTTGACTTGACAACTCAACTGATTAGGCAAATAAAGTCCCTTGGATAACACCAGTGTTGATAATAACATTTTCCAAACAGAAGAGCTATATTTCAAGCTGAAAGTGAATATACCATTGCAGACAGTTAGACATCATGGAAAAGCTTGTACAACAGCTAATAAGAAAAAGCAGGCATTTCATAAAAGACCAGCTCCTGTCTCATCCTTTTTTTATACTGGAGGTTTTTAGCTTATACACACCTTAGCCAAGAGACACGTCAATATATAAGGAAAACGACTGAGCAGGACACAAGCTGCTGAGCTCTGCTGGGCTTATTAACTGTGCATGTGGCAACACAGGCTAGCCAAGAGAGATACTAATGCTAAAAATAGGTCCTCCTTTCTCTGTCCCTCTGATTTGCCCCTTTAAATCCCTCTTGCCCCTGGGAAACACAGTGTGCCCAAGGGATGGGGGAAGGGTGAAGGACCAAAGCTGGAGACACTCACAGCAGCAGCCTTTCTGTGCATCTAGGGATGGGAGAGTGCACAGGCAGATGGTTAACTAGCAGAAAAGGAGAAAGTCATGGTCATTAGAAACTCCTATGAAGATTAAAATGTAAAGAAAAAAGTTGGGGACTGCTGGTTTATGCCATGCACTATGAAAAGATTTCACCAGCCCCCATCAAAGAAGCTCTTGAAACTAAAAGGAGACAAGTCAAAATGTGCAGTGTTTCTGATGCCTGCTTGAAATATTTAGCTGCAACCAAAGATAACCAGAAAGCACTCAAACCACTCAAGGGAGAATAGTAAAATCAAAGAAGATGTCATTAAGATAATTTTGCATACAAGAGATGAGTACAAGACAGCTCTTCCTCTAAAAAGATGTAGCAATTTTGTGATCTTTAAAATTAATTTGGATACTGTCATTGCTTTTACAGAAAGCTTTCCAGAGAAAATTGAAATGGAAAGGGGTTCTTAGAACTAAAAATGATTTGAGATTATGGGAAAATGCTCAAATGATGCTGTAACATTTGATGAGTGAATTATTCTCATTAACAGGTTCTTTTTTTCCCCTAGAACTGAAGTTTTAAGAGAAATTTTGCAAAAAATAAAAGAAATGTTCATTTGCTTAATAGTTATTTAAAATATTTATTTAAAAAACTTATAAACTACTAATGAACATGAAAAGTAACAATTGATAGTGGATTTCATATGATTCTAAAATTGAAAACAACTGAGATAATTTAATGAATTCTGGATTGCCCCAAAGGGTTTGTTTCATACTGGAAACAAACAAGACAAGCAAAATAAGCAAAATGTATTGAATTAAGGATTTTTTTTTCTCAAAGCCGAAAATGTTAAAATTGAGATTAAGTGAGTTTTGTGTTCTTTGGAAGAGTAGAAAACAGCCATCCAAGAGCTGAAGTCTGCATATTAGAAACAGAGACTGATTGCTTTTTCCATCTAGCAGATTAAGCACAGAACTTGAGATTCCCTTTTATGTGCAATTTCAAAATGATGCAAAATGCCAACTCATATAAAATGGATAAATATGTGCAGTACTGGGAACCCAAAGTAGTACTTGTCAGTGCACCCATAATGGTACTTCTTGGCTGAGGGAAAATCTAAACAGATGTTACAAGTCCACCCACTGAGCCAAGAAGAGAGGGTTGGAAGGGGTAAACTGTGGCATAATTAGTCACTGTAATGAACTGGAGAAACTGAGGATCTATGCAGACCCCAAAACAGGCTTTTTTTGTTTTGTGACACAGCCATCTGATCATCACTTAAACTCCTGCTCAAGATTAGGTAGTGTGAGATACACTAAGCTATACTAAAGACTTGGGAGGCAATCAGCTTGCGCTGTTAGAAGCAGCAGCCCAGTTTTGAAACTTGCATCAATTTTAATGGATTCATTTCTATCTTTACTTACAGTCATTGGCTAGCACAAAAATCAAGTTCTGTATGCACAGCTTTCACTTCACATGGATACTGCTGTTTTGGTGGTTTTGATGAAGCAATAGATGCTCTGGCTGTTGAAGCACCATGAGATGGATGAGCATTTTTCAACCCCTTAGTGCTGTTTTTTTGGTGTATAACAAAAACTAAAGAAAAGGTTGGTCAATGGGAAGTTCACTTTAAACTGGAGGAATATATGGAAAGTTGAAAAAACAGAATTAATCTTGTGAAAAAATATGATCATATAGCGAAAGTTTTAGCAAACAGACTGCTCTTTAATGGCAGTGAGCATGGGTTAAACACGCTACTTCAATGAATGCGGGTCCCATGTATGCCTCATGGGTTCAAATAGTGGCTCAGAGCCACAAATTCTGGTTATTCCAGAACCCTTTAAGACAACATCAGCCAAGTATTTCCAACACATTGGGACCACAGGAAAAATAACTGAAAGATGCGAAAGCAAAACTTCTTAATCAATAACTAATGTTTGACACTTACTAAGAAAAGCAGAAAGGAATGTGGCTACACAGCACAATAGAAAGAGTACAGGTAGCATAAATCTTTCACACAACCTGAAAGATTCTTACAATAAGCAAAACCTGTCTGTCTGAAAGCCAGCAGATCTAAATATTGCACCTGAAACAATAGTGTTCAATAGCATGACAGATACAATAGATGAATGATGAAGCATTTACTCCAGAAGATTACCAGAGTCCAAACTCACAGAACACTGGTGATAGTGTAGCATGAAACATGCAGAACCTGGAAAGCAAAAAAAAAAAACCCCAAAGCAAAAATCCCCAACACTGATAACAGCTGAAACTTGAACATGTGCCTAATCAACCTAAGTGCTGTGGAGACAATAGCTAAAAAGAAAACCTTTAAATTAGTGAATAGAAAATGGCGGGGGGTTGAAACTAGATGATCTTTAAGGTCCTTTTCAAACCAAGCTATTCTAAGATTCTATGATTCTAAGAGTCAGACTCCCTGAAATGCAGACTCAATTATGTGCAACTTGGTCCTACATATAGTGTGTTTTGTTTGCCCCTTGTCTGTGTAAAGGAATTTTCTTGACAAACACAGTTTGAAGTGCAAACTGGGACCCCAAGCATACAGGAAAGGCAGCCATGGGGGAAGACAATTGGTAAGGAGCCAATCCTGAAATAGCCAAGGGTGGATGAAGATGGCAGTTTCCATCAGCACAGAGAGACAGGAATGATAAATTGAAGATTTATAGCATAAACAACCCCTTTTCATCTTTGATTCTTATGGACTTGGTGAATGAAGAAAAAGAGATATAAAAGCAAGGAAATTAAACATCTGTATTAAAGTTGTTGAACAGTGTTAACGACAGCATTCAGTTTGAACTCTTCTGAACTGATGTATTTCATGGAGGAGCTGAAGGACACCAAGAACAGACAGGTTTTAGCTAACGTGAATAACAAACACGGCTTTTTGTAACATTTCCAGAACTGAAAAATTTCTGGAAACATATTATGAATTAAAGGCAATGGTATCAAGAATTAATTACATCGATCTTTCTTTGCCTTACAGCCACCTCTCTCAACTAAAAAGATTTTGAAATAGCACACATTGGAGGAGGGAACAAAAAAGAGCAGGCAAACAGCAATTAAACCACACTCTGATGTCTTGAGTGAGAGATGTAATATATGGAGTTGATTAGACTTCGTTTTGTTCTAATACTACTTTCTCAATTTCTAATAAATATAAGAATGTAGCAGCACATTATAAGATCTGAAGAGATTCTGATTTCATAGGAAAAACGAGGAAGAGCAAATATGATAAATTAACAAAGAGAACTGGCAATGGATACTTAAAATAGAACAAATCACAAAAAAAGTCCATTAAATATGACTGAGAACCAAGATAATGGGCTTAATATTTGAAAGTGATTGAACAAAGAAGGGACATGCAAATGAAATTAATATAATTCTAGAAAGAGATGAGACTGAAAATGATGGAAAAAGTGAATATTTTCACTAATCTATAAGTTTAGAATGAACGGTCAGTCTGTTGTAAGGAGGAGTGATGTTTTTTTGGTCCCTTAAAATTGATTTTAGTATTTACCTAGTATCTGCAGCAATGGTGGCACTAGACGATTATTGTTACAGGAGATTCTAATCACAAAGTGGTGCATGCTGCGGTGGCATTGCAGCAGCACAGTGTCCCACAGGCTCTCTCCAGCCTGAGCGCTGAAGAATTACAAGTGACTTTCAGAGGTCATTTAGAAGATACCAGTTAACTTGCTTTCTGCTGGAGAAACTGAAAGGCTTAGGCTGCTGCAATCGTTTCTGATCCAGAGTGTTTTCCAATTCAAAACAGGAAACCTGCAGTGACTCATTTCTTCACGGTACTTAACAGGCAGCCACCTTGAGACTTCCAGCAATGAAAAGGAACACTGCAGGGCAGAAGCTTAAGTTTTCGCAATGTTAATACCACAGCTCTTCAACATTCACCTTCTTCAAGCCAGCACTTTTAGCATAGCCCTTTATTCCTCTTAACTTTGTGCTCAGCATTTTACAAAATGTCACCCACACTTTGATATCTCTGCCTCTACTAAGTGTATCTTTCAAGTTTTATGTACGCTGCTTCCTACTGGTCTCAGCAGATGACTTGAGATATCTATTTCATTTTAAATGTTTAAAAAATTCACACAAATACTTGGATAGATAATGAATTTGCTCAAACAACTGTAGCAACTGAACAAATTATTTATATCTCAGGTTGAAAATCTTTGCCTAACAGGAACAGTTACTTAATTATTATTGAACACTTATCACAAATGAGCATTTGTCACAATTAGAAAAGAGCTAGGAGAAATGCTAACAGTGCTGGAAAGAAAATAGTGACTGTGAACAAAACATTTTAGTATGTGTATCCAAAGCAAAAGAATTCCTTGAAAGAGCCCTTAGCCAAGCTCAGCAGGACATAAAAATAAAGGGACAGAGCAAGAGATACTCATGACAGGATGAGACAGCCACGGGGTGAGCCTGAGGCGAAAAGAGGAAAGCCACAGGTTTGTGATCCACGGTTTCAGAAGTTTGAGTTGAAGCAGCTGATTCAAGTGATTAAAATTTTGTTTTAAGGATAAGTAAGGTCATCATCTGAACCACACAGCAGACCCTTGCTCTTTTCCTATTTACTTTGTTAGACTCGTCAGATTGCTGAGTTTATAAAACACCTACTGCAAGGATTTTTCTAAAATGTGCACTTGTTGGAAAATAGGTGTGAATCATTTATGACATCCAGCTGTGTATATGACAGGTACAATCTGTGCCTCACCTTGCAGCAAACAAACAGATTACAAGCAACGGGCAGGGAAGGAGCACTCTGCTGGCCAAATACTATTAACTTGAGAAGACAGAAATAAGGTCAAGGTTAAGCACTCTGAAAAATCCACACTTGGGACTCCACAGCTACAAGGGATACAAGATAAGAAAACGTGCAGCTAAACAGCAGTAGGCTTAAAACTGATAAATGAAGGATCAGATAAAAATAAAAATCACGTCTTGTCATACAAGGAATATCAACCAGGGAACAGCACGCCAAAACTTATAATTCATCAGTGCCAACAGCTTAAGAGGACTGGAAACAAGTCTCCCTAAGAACTTGCTTAAAGCTCTTACAGAAGCTGTTGCACCGGCATCTATCTGCCACAGCCACAGGCTGTAAAACAAGATGAACCCAGATAATTCTTTTTATATGCTAGACTTTGATCTATCTGACATAGGCTGAACACCCAGAAAATCCAGGGCCACTCTGTGTCAGTCGTCCAGGTTTTAAAGTTCCAGTATCTTTATTCAGATGAGCTGCATTTACCTCACTGGAAGTGTGCTTTAGCAAAGCCCTTGTACCCGTACCTCATCTACAAAAAGACTCAGCAGTGTTTTACGCATTATCACCTGTACTATAGTCTGATAGGGCCTATGATCAATCTTTCCATAAAAAACCTGTGTTAACAACTTAGCTGCTAAATAATGGATTGCTGCAGTTTGTACACCTAGTAGGAGTCTCTCTCTGCTGATAGCAGAGAGTGCTGAAGCAGGTCCGAACAGGAGTGGGAATCTGTCCACTAATTATGCATGGAAAGGCTTCAGGAACAATTCTGTGTAAAAAAATGAGTTAAAAGATTAAGCATCCCTTCTAAAAGAGCTGCATAAATGACTGATAATCTTATATTGCAACTTTTACACACTTTAGAGACTCTCAAGAAAAAAAAATAAAAGCACTTCTTAAGGTGATTCTATTTTGTACCATATTTGCTGCCTTAGGTTGCCGTGACTGCCAAGATCTTTTTGTCGCAGATGGTTACACTTAAGCAGACTTGCCTGCTAATGAGATTTGAACTTTGCTTAAATTATAAGTCACCTCACCATTTAAGTCAATTTCCCACCATGACAAAAAGGTTATTTAAGCTTTCAGTGCATTGGTTTGAAAGTAAAAGTATTTAAGAGTGTAAGAATAATGCAAATCTGCTCACCTGAGTCTAGAGAAGGAAAAAAAGGCACATGGTTTGCCTCTGTCTTCTCAGCTTGAAAAAATGTTCTCATCCATGGGTCAAAACACAATAACAGCTACATAGTCTTTCACTGACTGTCATCCCAGAAGGCTGAAATATTTGACATGCAGATAACTTTATTTGCAGTCACAAACTGAAAACTCTATTGTGTGGAGAATACTAGGTGAATAATAAATAAAGAACACAGCCATCTCAGAGTTATTAGGCTAAGATGTCCTGGAAGACCTCCACACATTTTATGAAAAATTAGAGGATTTTGTGAATTTTCTTTCACATAAGTTTATAAGATTTTCTGAAGGAAGCTTCACTTGGAGCATCTTCACTAGAACTGAATCTAAAAGCACTTTTTATACTTCAAGATTTATAATGGCATACTGGTAACAGCATAGTGGGGCCATGCAGAACAAAAATCTACCAGTCAGTGGGATTTAATGCCACAAAGAAGTAGGTCCAATATGTTGCTGTTTGGCCTAGCTCAATGTCAAGGGAAAAAAAAAAAAAAAAAAGAAAAAAAATACCAGTAACACTGAATTTTCTTCTAAAAACATCTCTGGTTGATGCATGTGATAACATGTTAATGATGGCTTACAAAAACTAACTGAAACTACAATTCTTATGGGTCTGGGAAGACACAGAACAGTATTCATTAAGTAAATCATCCCCTATTTCCAGATGGGCTTTATCCTTTTAAAGAGATAAATTTGCTTTTTTTACCACAACCCCTCCCAGCCCCAGGTAGTTCTTGTCAAAATTTCCTAGTTTAAACAGGCAATAGGTTTCTTTTTATTATTATAATTTTTGTAAACTTTTCTGTATTGTTCATCCAACATCATTGAAAAATGATTATTTTCATAATACTGTCCCACCCCATTTCTGCAACCAAGCCTTGTTACTGCATTCCCATTTGCCATTTGTTTTTTTAAGAAACCACAGCCATTTCCATGCTATTTTTCACTTCCAAAAGTGTTATTAGCTTGCTGTAATAAAATACCCTTCTCCTGCTGTGTCTGCTAAAGAAATTATCCCAGTTGCCCAATGAAGCCACGTCACCTGTCCAGCAGCTCTCCCTTCAAAGCGTTTCTGTATATAGCCAGGCTCTGCATGGCCCTTAAGTTTTAGATAATAAATAAAAATTAAAGTTTGTAGAGGGATTTTTTTTTTTTTTTCCAACATGTATATAGAAGGCTGTTAGTTTCTGAGGTCTACTTCACTTTCGACAAAAATATAAAAGCAAAGCTCAGTGGTGCAAATGCATGTTCGTTGGACCTGGACAGGAAGTAGAGCTGGCAGGGCAGAAGGATGTGCTCTGGTATGTTTTTCCTAATCTTGCCTCTTTTGTATACTTGGACCATCATGACTAGGATAATTCCCTATCCTGATTCAGGCCAAGACAATGAGAAGAGGAACTGAGGGAAAAGATGGAGAAGTTCAAAGTGTTTATAAAATCAGAACTGTAAAAGGGGAAAAAAAAACACAGCAAGAACCTCTGCCACGTGTAAGGTACAAGCCAAAAAAAGTTTTTGGTGTCAAGTGTTAGACACTGTAAAAACGCTATAAAAAGCCCACCCCAAAGACAGGTGAAGGAAAAAAAATCTACCTGCATAGAACTACATGGATTCTTCTCAAAATATAGTAGGCCTGGCTGATTTCAGTTGTAACAGCCTGAGTCATTTGTCCTGGCTTTTGCTTGAAGGATATATTAACAGTGTTATTGCTGGCCAAAGACAAAATTAAGCAACTGAACTCTATAAAAACCAATAACTACATGGCATTCCAAATGATACTTTGCTGTTACTGCACATTAATGTGGCTGCACATAAATGATATTTTAAGATCATTATAAAACTATCACCACTAAGACAGCAGCTTTGTGTCCTTACTATTTGCACATTAGAAACACCAAACCATTCAGCTTCAGTAGTTAAAGGGGTATTTCAAAATGAGTGGAACCTCTACAACACATCAGAACCTGTGAAAAGTTCTCCGTCACTTGATCACCCCCAAAGCATTAGGACAACTCTAAAAAAGAAAAAGTCCTGCACTATTTTTTAAGACTAGGAAAGAAATTCTTTTAATTTTGGCCATTTTATTTCTTCGAGAAATCACAAATGAAGCAATTATCCTCAGGATAATTAGCCTCACAAAACAAAGGATGACAACAGTGACAATTGTAATGAGATTTTGTTAGAGAAATTAAAACCATAGAAGGAATCTTTCATTTTATTTCCAAGACCTGGAATCAATAGTTCTGAAACGTACGTTTTAAGTATTATTTCCACAGAGATCTTTTCAAGGACTACATCTGAAAAAGAGAGCAAAAGTGGCAGATCACCCAGCTAGAAACTTATGCAAATCTGATATAAGCCTGTAGTGGAATGCCATAACTATTTTCTTATCATAACTTTCAGCCTAAAGAACTGGATTTAGATCTGTTCTGTACTACACATTCATTGAATGACTGCTACAAAGAAATCAAGTGCACGAGTAAAGATCAGCTGACAACACTGTACTTCTCACAGGAATGCTGTTTTGGAAGGTTCAACTAAAATTTAAGATGTACTCCAGTGCTGTTTGGCCTTCACTGCCAAGGAGATCTGGAACACTTAAAATAGTTTAGAAGGAGAAATGACTAAATGTTGCTATTGAGACACGACACGGTGATGTGGAAGCAAGTTTCTTTATTGATGTTACAGGGCTGACCGGCCGGTGCTTGATCTTATGCGCGCCTCTTATACCCTTGATTAACACATGCGTCTCCGCATGATTGGATTGGCTTATACATAAACAATCTGTGAATGGATAGTACTACTTTCATGCATGGTCCTATATTGTCTGCCCACTTCCCGTCCCATGATCTCCTTCCGGGTGCATTAATCAGGGGTCCTCAGCCCGCTGTGGACCCCACAGCTAAATAAATAGCTGAGGAAGTTAATTTACTTTTCCAACAAAAGCAATCTTTTTCTCATATGAGAAACAGAAGAAAACTACAGTATGCTTCAAGAATAAGATCAATCACAAACAGAATTATTATAACATTTCTTAGCTTTGTTTGGCACTCAGTGCTGTTACCATAAGCTGTCATTAAAATTATTAATAATTCAAAAAAATATTAATAAATCAAAATTTCACAGCACACCTTAGATCAGACTTGCTTCTGTCCATGGTCCTCTGTCACAAGAGTTTATCGTATCAGTAACTTTATTATCGAGTAATATGTTTGGAGGAGGAAAGTTGCCCAAGAAATTAACGTGGAACAACACAGAAACGCATAAAAAGTACATGTGAAATATAAGCCCATGCTTTGGTGTATTACAACATATGAAATGTGGCAGGGCAGAAACAGAACCTCTAAAGAGAAACTGTTCCTCTGCAGTCAAAGGTTCATCTCTACAGAAGTATGACATTTATTTTGGTGTTTCTGGCTTATGGGTTTTTCCCATAACACATCTGGAATGTTTTTGAAGCTTTTATTATTATTTTTTTTTTAACACTTACAGAAAGAAGACGCTAGCAGCTTTTTTTATGGTCGTGCTGCAGCCACACCTCTCCTCAGCATATGCAAAGCTACATTTAGAGCACAGAGAGTATATACTGAAGATTTCTTGGGTTTCTTACTTGAGGCCTGGGAGTGACAAAATATCCATCAGTTTTTTGCTGCCATTATTTATTCACAGGCCTTTCAACACACTGGCATATGAACCTCTGGGTTTTAAATCAATGTTGAGTTTCATCTATGGAAAGATTGAGTTCTTTGTCAGACTTCTGTTCCTCAGATGTTTCCACTGGGACATTTTTCTTTAGCCACAGAGAGACAACACTCTCTCCTCTGTTTGCCAGAGGCACAAAAAAAACTTCCTGCAAAAGCATGAGTGCAACTCTACTGCAGTATGCATCTACATTCCCCCCTCTCTTTTCTCGTGCACAAGGTCAGGTGCAGCTGATTTACAACTTTTTTTTCTCCCTCCTCAAACAGCAGAGGATCTATCAAACTTTGAGTAAGAAGGTTTTTAATGAGACCACTGACCTAAATGCCAAAAGACCACACACACTCTTTCTCGCCACTCTGACTATTATTTGCTGCTTTACTAATTGTTTAAGTTCTCAGACAAAGGTTTGTGAGTTAGGTGCTTCATTATGACAGTTCTTACTGTGTCACTCCCTCTTTCCCCTCCTTTTCTTACTCATTCATTCAACTTCACATTTTTTCCCCCACATTTTTCAGCTCTTATGTTGTTGCTTACCCTGCCAAATGTACAAGGCTCACTGGAGTGAATCAGCTTTATAAACCTTAATGAGCAAAAACAATGGGCCATTTCTCTAGAAAATCTGTATTAGAGTGTACAAGACATGGATTATTTGGTCCCTGCTCTGTGAAGTTCTTTGTTTGCCCCATAGAGTATATTTGGTTTCTCTCTGACACTGTGCAGTCTGGTCAGAGGGGCAGGAGAAGTGTGTGAAATAGGAGGCTCGGATAGTATCTGCAGCTCACTGTGGAATATCGGGCAGCACGAGGTACAATTGACAGTGAGGCCTCTTCTTACTTTTTGGGTATTAGCAAGTCCTTGCACATAGCAAACTCACCTTTCTGCAACAAACTGTATTTAGAAAACACAGGTGATGATTTTTTAATCGAGTTCATAGGTATTCTTTCTAAGGAAAAGAAAAAGACAATTTTCATTTTTCCAAGTATGGTTTTATATATATATCATTTGGAACAATATAAACAACTAATTTAGAATCAATATAAACAACTAATTTAGAATCATTGCTCCCTTAAATAGCAATGAGTTTTACATTTTATCAGATTAATGAGATTGTTAAGTCAAAGCTTCACCAAACTGATTGGATGCCAACTAGAGAAAAACAAATTGGGTCATTAAGACCTCCTTTCTGAGAAAATATTTAAAAGATGTGCTTACATCAGTGCCTTTTCTTTCTCAGTGAATAATATGAAATCTTTTCCTATTTGCATGCATTAAAATGGGAAAAGAGCTGATTATTTTCAAGAGCTTGTTGTGAAGATGTTACTCTATTTTAAAAAGATGGAAACACATCAGATGCCCCTAGTCTAACATGTTCAGGCTTAATTTGAGATACTAGTGTATTGTGTTCATGATAATTTCAGGATAAACAAAGTCTGCGGAGAAAGGAACAATCATTTTTGTCCCAAGGTTGCCCTGTGGAATTTATGTAGCAAGGAAGTTGTCTGTTTTTCCAAGAAAGATCAGTTAGAAACTACCACATTGATACAAAGTAAGAATGTGTGTAATAACTGGCAGCACTGTCCTGAAAACTTTTGAGAAAATAGGAGGCAGGGTGAATAAAAAAAAGAATTCTGAAATATTCCTTAGAGATAACTAGAAAATAAGTATTCGAGAGCTTTATCTGCCTTCTTAGCAACAACTGTAATTTAAACAATGAGTTAGATAACTCATTAGCTTTTCATTACTTATGGTCATATAACTTTATTCTGCCTGTATTTTGGAACTTGTCACTAAGTGAACAACCATTTAAAATTAAACAGAGACAACTGGTTATGACTCTATGATTTAAAAGCAAATCCTTGGACTTCATCTGTTGTCAGTATCTAATAATGTAGGAGCTCAAGTCCAGTTAGAAAAACTTCCAGAATAAATGAAACCATTTGCCTCCTCTTCTAACACAAGAAGGCTTGTCACCGAGTTGTGCCTGTGAGTACATTTGATAATACCAAGTGAGCAACACACAGTTTCAAAAACATATAGTATTTTTCTTAGTGCTATTATCATTCACAGTACTTCAGAAGAAAGTAGTTATCAGAAATCAAGTGTATATTATTATCTGTTCAACTTGGAAGGCAACTAACATGTTTTTTCCCTGCTCAGCAAACTCAGTACAGCCAATACCCCTCCACACACACCTTTCCTGTCCCCAAACCAGGCTAGAGTCACTGACAAAAGCCAGAGATAGATTTCAGAGACAAGAGATCAATCTCTAATGGCCTAACACACTCTCTACTAGCAAACTATAAATATTAAGCTTCATTTACAAATTAGGTGATATTTGCCTCACATTTCATGCAATGCACTGGATGCTTCAGGAGCATGAGTATATTGATCTTCGGTATTCAGATGAAGTAAGGGCAGTTTTTCTGTTTCTAACATAAGGAGAAACACCATTAACAGCAAGTGGATCCTCAAAACTGGGATCAATTAGCTGACTGGCCATGTCAGACACAGGACTGTGATTCACTGTCCCATCACATAATGCATGCAAATGTGAGAGTCAGCAGATCCCGTAAGCACTGATACCTGCTGAAGGTAATGAAGGGCTCTGTTTCTCAGGAAAACCCACGTGTTCATGTTCAATGTCTTTCAAAGACTTAAATAAAAAAACCTGGCTTCCAAGAATACCTGGCAACCCCATTCTGGGAACAGCTTGTTTTCAGCCGGGGTCAAACTTAAAGATACAAGGACACAGACTATGCATTATGTATTTGGCAGTGGCATGAAAGAACTGAGATATCAAATGACGTAGATACCTTTTTGGTTACCAGACTACTTGGCTACTTGAAAAAGGGCAAATGCTATCTTAAAAAGAAATACATAAAGACATAGCAAAAGAAAGCCACATAACACTTGCAGAGAGCTAAGGAATCCCCACTAGAACCACATGTAGCTTCTTCCCTGGAAAGAAATGAGCTACAAAAGACAGTGTTGCTGTACCAGAACACTTTAATGCCATCTGTATGTCAACTTGCAAACCACAATGGTAAAATTATGCAATTTTTACTATGGATTCTCCAAACTAATGAAAGTTACCAGTGTGGCAGTCATTTGTAAGAAAGACTTTGTAAAACTGTCTGTTTGGGAGCACGTACAAAAATATAATATGCAGTTATGTGAGTTTATGTTGACTCTTTTCTTACAAGCAGATGGTGTTGATATGTTTCCTTTATAATACTGGATTTAGAGGATAAATGGCATTGTCCAGATAACTGACTTTCAATGGTTATTCTTTACCTGGCTTAAGATCAATATCAAAACTGGGAATTCAGGTGGTAGGAGCATCTCGATGACAATTACTGCACATTAATTAATACATAGATCATGTTTTAATTAAAGTTCTCCATATTTAAGAACATAAATGAGTACGCCTTGCAAGTTTCTTCTCTTATTAGCTTCAAAGCAAAAGGTCGAATACCATTTATTTTGATCCTTTCACTGCATTGCTGTAGGTCAGCTTTCCATGGCACTAACTACATAGCATGAGGGAACTGGAGAATTCAGAGCAAAAAGTGCTCTCAAGTGCTCTTTTCATTTCTCAAAGTGACTAAATGTAAGAAAACATGACAGTCCCAGACTTAATTCTTTCATGCATGGTATTTAGAGGAAAAATCGCTTTTCAGGACATTAGCAAGATAGTGATTTTTTCTGCTAGATATTCACCTTCTGCCAGAGGATCCAAACATGCACTGATAAACCCAAAGGACAATGCAGCAAGGGCTGCAGCAAATTAGTATTGAAATATGAATTCTGGAGAGGGGACCATGCAGCAGTCAGAGAGGACTTTCTGCAACCTCACACTATTTAGGCACGGTGTAAGAAATACCCTAAAACTAAGCAAAAATGGAAGAATTGTAGGAAGGAGATTTAGCAGGAAAATGAATCTGACTTGTAAACTGTGACTAATATTCCACTTCTATAGCATTAAGAAAACTTACTGGATATTTTCCTTAAAACAGGTTTTACTGTGTATTTTCTAATTAATACTCCGTTTTGGACCTCTGGCTGCATCCTGACATGTGGTGGTGCTACTGCTTAAAGCAAGTCAGATAGGCTTCTCTAAATATCAATTTCATATTTTATTTCTTTAAAAAAATGCACAGTCATCTTGGAAACAACAAAAAGCAAACTCCCATCCTCATATTAATTTTTCTTCTCGTAAAATAATGTACTTATATTCTTTATTGGTCTAGGCATGCTTTTCCTTTCTGTAATAAATGACTCTATATGTATGATGTTCTGTTAGTTTAAAGAAAATCCCCTTTAACCATGCAGTCCAGCACTTCTATAACTACTTTACTTGGGGTCACAGCACATCTATTGACCAAAAAACACAGTAGACATTTTCCTTCTAGCTCACCTCCACCCACTGGAAAAAAAGAATGTGTCAGGAAATTAACAGTCTTTTGGTTATAAGTTTTCCTTCACTCCCACAGAAAAAAAAATGATAAAATGTTCCAACGTGCTATTCTAACTCAATTTCTTTTTGCTGTTTACTGCACTTGTGTTCTGCATATGGACATATTTCATTTTGTTCCAAGCTGTGCAGAAAGGAAACTTGTCATGGCATCCCTTTCAAACCTGATGAGAGCTGTATGTAAATGCTGGCTTTTGTTCAAGGCTGCATCTGATGATCCTGCCAGTAAGCGAAGGAAATAACACACAGAGGAAGACGGGAGGAGAACAAGCAAAGGCTAGCTTTTGGAACTTCATAGCATTATAAAAAGATTTATTTTAGAAGTCTCCTGTGTAATAATAATAAAAAAATATATTTGGATTTTTATTGTCAGAAACTGGTGCTGTTAGTGGAATTCGACCAGCTCAACTCCAGTTGCTAGCAAGATCAACTGTCAGAACTAACTTGAGAAGGCTCAGCTCTGGAAAATCAGTAGATATTTCCTTTTCTTTCAGTGACCAAGAATAGAAAGGTCAGCTGAATATAAACAGCTCACCTGAAAAAAAACAAACCACTTTTTCTGCAAGAAAGCTGAATTGGCAATACATTAACATGCTTACTGGTGTCAGTAATGCCAAGAAATAGACTTCTGCACCCAAATGCAAAACATGCAGTTTTGCATACCTTCTGTTTGAAGCATAAAGATAGTTTAGGGGAAAAGAAAAAAAGAAAGCTTCCTAAAAGGCAAGATCCATTTGCCTATGGGATAGTTTTCAAAGGGAATGAAAATGTCATCACCTGACATTTCCAAAGCTGAGCTTTCAACTCCCGAGACAATGTGCAGGCAGGAGTGTTAAATAGAAGAGCTGGTCACAGGCCAGTACACTCTCCATATGTTTCTCTAGGGCAATTAGTATCACTTCCTCTATCAAGGGGCTCACTGTGCTTACTAGTGAATAAGTCAACTCTGGTTGCCCATGAATCTCTGAAAATAAACACTACAGAGTCACTTACAGGGCCTTTAGGTTGAAAAATGGGTCCTTCTAACTCTAAAAAGAAAGTTTAATTGAATAGTCGTTTGAAGGAGAGGACTCTACACTGCCTTAGGAAATTCCCAGAGAAGAGAAG
Source organism: Cuculus canorus (assembly GCF_017976375.1). Lineage (NCBI taxonomy): Eukaryota > Metazoa > Chordata > Aves > Cuculiformes > Cuculidae > Cuculus > Cuculus canorus. Next base: position 114,825,135 of record NC_071401.1, on the reverse strand, counting down.
CAGAACATATGCAACCCAAAACATGTCTCAAGCCAGCTTTTGGGCTGCTTTAATCTATTTTTTCTGTCCCTCCCTTTTCTGTTGCACTGATGGATTCATGTTGCAGGGGCAGTGGCTCCCTCCTTCCTGCAAACTCATGGGCACCATGCCACACTGGCTACCCCTCAGGAATCTGGAAACACCAACACAATGCTGAGATTCCCCAAGCCAGAGAGATGCTGGGAAAATGCCTTTTCCTCACTGCAGCCCCCAGAGCACCTGAAGATCACCTTAGGCTGCTGGGAGAAACCACTACCACATGCTGCATTACATAAATGCACTGGTATATGTTCTTCAAGATCTTAAATTTCTCAGCAATCCACAGAATTACTTCAAATTATTTTTATTTAGAAATCACTTTATGACTTATGAAAAAACCATCACCTCTGATGGAGGTGTGTAGCCAAGACTAAGAAAAAGCCTTAGAGAGGGGAGTCAGAGCTCAAGACCTCTCTGGCAGAGAAGCAATCACAACCACCTTCCCTTTCCCTTCTCTCCCTCCTCCAGAGATGCAAACAGTGGGGAAAAGAGAGCTATTTCTCCCTTTAAAACCCAATACTGATGACCAGGTCACTCCACTTCGAGGAAGAGGGAGGCAGAAAGAGGGACAGATTGGGCTTCCTTCGAAATGTGTCACCCTGGACCTACCCTCAGTGAACTGACAGCACTACTTCTACAAGTGGGGACCGTCCAAGCTTTGCTGAGGGGCCAATGGCAGGAGGAAGCAGGCTGAGACTCAGCATGCACAGACCTATGTGGCACATCACACCACCTAGGGAGGTGTTGCTGGCCCTGTGGGAGGGGACTGTCAGCATCTGGCGGTCACTGTCTGAGGTCAGTGTTGCCAAGCCCCCTGTGGCTGGCTCATTGCAGTGAGGAAGGGATTTCTGAATAAAAGTCTTGATTAAAAGAAAAAAAGTAATCAGACAGAACAAAATAAAGAGGCAGAAAGCTTTAGTTTTCACTTTAACAAGTCATCTGTGGGAGGACAATAAAGCCACACTATGGAAGAGATGTAATTCTGACTTGAAAGACATTTGTATCCGTCTGTGGCAAGCTCAGTGGTGTCACCACCTCATAGCAAATGGGACTGACCAAGAGCAGTGAGCCCTGTGTGTCCTTCACGAGATTTATAGAATTAAGTTGTCTTTCAGGCAATAGTATGCTAGGTTGTTCGTTTTGTTTTTTTTTTATTTTACTCTGGGTAGCAAGGTCTTAATGCAATATCTGTTTACTACAATTCTCCAGGAGGCAAGATGTTCTTTGGCTTTTATCCAAACAATTTAGTTCACATGCATATTGGAAAAAGCTGTCATGTCAGCAGCTAAGGTTGATATCAAGAAGACAATAACAGGATTAAGAGGTGGAAAGCTTTAGAAGGCAAGATACTGAATATTTCACAAGAAATGAAGCTGAGAGTGCTACTGATGCAAGGGGAAGGTCACAAAGCTTAAACACCTCAGGGGCAGTTAAGAAATAAAAAAATAGTCATTAGGCATTCCAGATGTTGATAAGTAGCTTTTAGGATCCTGAAATTTCAATCTGATTTACATACCAAGGCAAGTGCTTTGCTGAATGTATATCAGTGACATACAGCACTTCCCAAGGGAATTTTCTGAGACACACCTACAGCATCAAATGAATGACCTGACATTTGAGAGTGCCTCTGAGGGCTGATAGTTCATTGTTATACTGCTCATTTTTATTAACACCTGACTGCTACTGGTGTGGATGAAGTTCCACAACTCCATCTGCAAGGATCTGGTGAGATTCAGATATGAGAGATTTCACAAAGACCGGCTGCTTGTCACAGTTACCCTTTCCTACCTGACCCTCTAATGACATAGTTAAATGGATCTCCTCTGTTATATCTCACCACCATCAGGATCATGTAGTCTGGGGGAAAAAGCGGGCCACAGAAGAATTTTACAGGACATTACAAATATTTGGCAGCAAAGAGAGGATGCAGAGGTAAGCCCAGGTATTTTCTGTAGCCTTGTCAATGATACGAACCAAGGCACAGCAGAGATTTCTAATTGCTTCATTCTACACTACAATAATCTTGCCTAGAAACTTCAAGACACAGCCTGTGAATGGGAAATTCAAGGCACGTAAGTCCCTCTCTAGTTTGCAAGAAACTGCAGTATTACATTACCTTATACTACCGTTTAAAACACAAGGACATCCAAAATGAACCTTCTCCACTCCCCTCCCCGCCTCGCCTCCCCTCCCCTTAGCCTACCAGGAAGGTATTAAGAAACTTGGACAATTTATTTTGTATCTTATATACGTATATCTTAGTTAAAATATATGTTTTATATCCTTGAGCTCATGAAGCATGCTAATGAATTAACACCTTGTCAATATACTGTTTTTGTTATACCATGTTTTTAATGGCACGTTTTACTTAATGACTTTCTGGAAATAGTCGTAAGAAATCTATCTCCCACCTCCTGTTTAGGTACAGATATTCTACTGTGAAAGTTGAAATATGCTCATTATTTTCTTTTGTTTTATTTCTTGGAAAAGGTAACATGGGTTTTCCTTAAAAAGAAAATTTCTAAAACTAGATTGGGAACTACTTTTCGTTGGTTTTATTAACTTATATTAAAATGATTACATTTAAAATTACTATTTCCCTGTGTATTACTACTGAGCTGTTGTGTTTTCACATGATGAAGTAACTTCAACTAGCAACTTGCCCACTGTGATTTCTCTTTTATTCTTGGTAGGTATTTCAAAGTATTCATCCCATTAAATAACATAGTGGAAGACAATAAGTCTGCATGCACAATAAAGGGATTTTAGAGGCGTATACTATTTGGTCATTTGAGATGATAAATACACAGACAGCCACAACTGCTACTTTGGGGAAGTGTGCCTAGAGGACAACTGAAGTCAACATTAACAAGCAAATAAAACTGGATCTTCTGTACTCTAGTTGAAATACTGGTGGGAGTTTTTTAGTGAAACAATTAATTGGAAGAGTTTAAAGATAAAATGTCATTTTCCCCCTAAAACAACATGTCAGTTTCATCAGAAGTTTTCGCATTTATAAATGTTGAGTCTAAACTAGATAACAAGGCACACTAGTTAACACAAGAGACAAATCTTAATTGCCTACTCCTGTAATAAATAGGAACATGAAAACCAAGACATGAGACTCGGGGACTTCAGCCTATGTCTCTGTTGTGCCAACGCAGGTTTAGACAGCTTACCAGGTTTAGTTCTGACAAGTACTGCATTTCCTTTAAGCAATCAGAAAAATCACTATAACAGTGCAAACATTACTTTTCCAAACTCTGTTTTCCTATGAGACAGTGAATGGCTCCAGTATTTTATTGGTATAGAGTAGCCCCAGACATCAGCCATTTTTGTAGTAGCAAATGGAACATAATCATGTAGGTTTGGCCAAACAAAATACTTTTTGCCATTAGCAAAAAATGAAAAATTAAATATACCCCCCAAATATTTGAATTGCACTACTTCACTTACAATTTTCTGTACATCTTCTATATGCATTCTGTACATCCATTTGCAACACTTTAAGTGGTGATGCCACCATCAGGGCTGTTCTCTATTGAAATATCAGGCTAATATGTATTTTTTGAGTCTTGTACAAAACCCCTCATTTTATGATAGTGTGATGGAATGCTCTGTGATGAGCTGGAGCTACACAGACATGTATTTTTGTATTACAAAAGAAAGATCAAGCCAGATTTCATAACTGTGTAGCTCCATTCCTGGTGGTTCTGTGCCTGTTTTACCACTATAATGAGATTTAAAACCAGTCCTTATCTTCCAAGTGCACATAAGGATCAGTTCATCCCATATTCAGCAACAGCAGGTGGCAGGAGGATCGAAGCCAGATTAACAGACGGACTTCACAGAGCAAGGATTTAACTTGACTGTGTCAAATACACCTGTGTCATAAGTCACACCTATGGCAGTTAATTCCTACTGCAGTCTGTGACAACACTAAAAATGCTCCTCATACTGCTCTAGTTATGGAGTTTTCATGTTTCTCTTCACTAATTTCCCCAGTTTTATGACAGGACTACAAGAAAGCAGGTTATGGTTTGATGCTCAGTTCTATATATTAAAATAAATTCTTTTGGTTGTATGCTATTCAGCTTTTAAGAAGAAATAATAAATGTTGTCTTTACAACAAGCTAAAACATTTTTTTTTTGTTTATAGACATTAGAAATTGCTGCACTACGTAAGTTAAAATTGGGATGACAGCAACAGACACTCCCAAGAGCTTTATTGTTTTAGCTGAGAAATGACATCCACATGCCCTCCCTCTCAGCCCTCATGTTAGAGAAAGTAGAATTGTCAGCCCTGATGATGAGCAAAAGCAGACGGGGGGGTTGGGAATGCTCACTGGATCTTGTGCTGCTCGTCAGAGACAGCCTTGAAGACATTGGAAGTTGATAACAAGAGAGAGCTAGCTTGCAGAAGTTTACTGATAAGCGGGCATTGGAATGCAGAAAGCTGGCTGCACTTGGTTCAGTAGTTTGAAAACAGCCAGAAGGGACTGCGCCTGTGCACAGTTCGAGGAGAAAAAATTCATCCCGACTAAGACTTCTTATTTCATCCCTGAGACCCCGGCACACGACCACCAGGAGGCACTATGCAGGAACAGGACGGAGCAAACCTTCCAGAATTAATTATAATACGAAGCTGGAAAAAGTTATGAATATGTAGTAGGCGTTTATAACTATGCATGTCTTTATACTATAAGTAGCTGTTTGTTAAGTCATGCGGTGTGCAAGCTAGGAGGAGAACCCACTTGCACCCCAGTGCTGGAAATAAACATACCTGCTTTATAACTCATTTTGCGTTATAGGGTTTGATTCCACAGACCATTGCCCTGGCTTGGTCAGCCTGACTTCATTAACACTGCCCCAAATCTGTGCAGGAACAACAACATATATCGATTTCCAGAAGAGAGAGGACTTAAAATAATTCTGTATTTAAAATTACTGTAAGTTGTGCCTACCACAGCTTCCACATCACTGCTGGCAGAAAGGCAAGAAAAACATACAGAAGATTTTGGATGTGGCTTTCTATTACATCAAGAAGAACACGGTGTGTGTTTTCCACTCTGCAAGCCACAGTTGCTCTATAGTGATCAAGAGTGATGGATTAGAACAGCTCCAAGAGCTGTCAGCTAATATCTACATCACAGCAAGATCAGACACCAGAAACCTGGCTGGAATGCTGTGACAATTTCTGGCTGCCACTGCAGGAACCGCAGGTCATGGTACCATAGGAGGTTTTAAAATAGAAACCTGAAGTTTGTTTTTCTTTTTTTTTTTTAAAAAAAAAAAGGCACGAAGACTGCATAATCTTCTACAGAAGAAATAAGCATTCAGAAGATAAAGTACTGACAGTGCCTTGGAAATTTTCCACACTGCTCCAGCTTCTTCTGTAGTCTGATGCCACCATATTTTCTTGTTACTTTGAGGTAGCTGTACTCAGGTGAAGTGAGAACAAGGCCAGTGTGAGAGACATCAGCGGAGCTGAGTGAGGTGGCCGCTCAGTTACACCCTTGGATCTGCACTTGAGTTCAATTGTTAAAATAAAAATAAAAATCTAGGCAATCCAGATGCTTGTAGATCCTTGAAATTCACTGCACATTGAAGACAGCCACTATTCCATAAAAATAGGACACTCAGTAGGTACAAAAATCAGACATTATGTAAAGCATAATGAAGTTGCTGAAAATGTAGAGAAAAACTGTACACACTATAGTAAATGCTCCATGAGTAATGTTAGAAATTTAGCTATCACAATCTCAGAAGCAAGAGATGTATGTCTTAGACATTGCTGTCATGTATGAAGATCATGATGTTGCAAACAAGATGATTAACTTTCTGGGCCACTTACTTGAATGTTGGCATCCTTTCTTAAACAGTGTACCAATAAAAATGAAGGAAGCCACACTGACTGGTTGTACTGGTCAATCACCACTTGTTAAGAAAAGGATTATGGTTTGAATCTGAATGATTCTTGTAGGGGACTTGATGAGATTAGCTGGCAGTGTGGAAGGGAAAAACCTACTTACTACTATCTACATGCTAGAAGGAGGGCAAATTAGCACCATGACTCTGCCTGAGACATGGTCATGCTGCCCATATATGAGAGCACAGGTACCCACCCTGCCGGCACCCCAGTGCAAGTGCTCACGTTGCACCCAATGAACGACTGCACTCTCACATTATGTGGTGAGGTGCCCCGATCATCTCAGACCTTGGCCTCAAGTCACTCACAAACTGAGAGGCTTAAACAGATGGCTCCTCTCCTGGTTCCCAGCATTCCTTCTGACCCACAGGTTCTTCTCTGGAGCACCTGCTGTTGCAGACAGCAGCCTGGGGGTGCTAAGGAGTGAGCTGACAGACACGTTGGGCACCTGCTCCTGGGACTGGCCAAATAAAGAGTACATGTCATTGAAAGGTGAGAGTTTTACACAGTGCAATTCTGTGAAAACATGGTAATTTAAAGCATTCATGCCTTCTCTCCCTGTGAAGAGCACTACTCGTGCCTTTGGGAGTCATAAAGGTGAAAAGAACAAAAGTGCTTCAGCACAAGAGCAGCAGGATGGGACTGGTGGTGCTGTTTGGCACAGGCAGACGTGGCCTCAGCAAGATCTGTATCCGAGTGGAATAAAAAACTGAACTAAAGCACACCTCCAAACCAGAAGGTGTAAAATGCATGAACTTGCTGTGCTAAATACCTCACCATATGCCAGCAGGCTTACTTCAACACACGCTAGGTGTTTTGAAGTAGTGGCCAATAAAAGACCTGTTAACTTACTCACATTAGACCACCCTGTAGGTCTTAGCTCAATTTAACTGCACATAGATTTATGCAAATTATGTTTAAACTATCACCTTGGGAAAAGCAGGGGATAATAAATTCCTACACATTTAGCCATCCTAGGGCCTTGGTGACAACTTTGGAGAGACATTGGAGTGGCATCCATCCCTGTGTTGCTTGCAGCAACTGGAACCAGAGTGCTGCTCCTAGGTCACAGATGGATACACAAACTAATTGCAGGGTGATGATATGTGTCTTCCGACACTTTCACCAGTCAGAGGCAGGGAGTCAGAATACAGGAAAATGCATCTGGAATCAGTGACTGACCCAAAATACTGAAAATCCCCCGGTACTTTCCAAAAACTCTTACTAAGGATCATCTTTTATACTGAACTGTAAAAGCTTTCCAACTTTAGCCTTCCTGTCTTTCTACCAGGCAAGAAACAGCATGCAGAACTATGTATAGAGTCTCTCCCTATGAGATAAAAGTAACAGAAGGATTTTTGTCCAAATAATTGCCAGTTGCAGATTTCAACACAGCACCTAGTTCAGCTATGGATTTTAAAACTGGTTACAGAACTAAGGTATTGAGGATCTATCAAGAAACATTAAACACCAAGTTACCGCCTCTGATTTCCAAGTCCTTAGCCACAATGTTCTGGTTGTACAGAAGGTATGCTGGTGGAAACAGCAATGATCACTATTTTCTTAGCCCCTCCCTAGACCTCTGCCACTGGCCTCTGCACTGCCTCCTTACTCAGTTTAACTACACTAAATTAAGCAGAGAATACCAAACATAAAAACAACAGAAGCTAAAAGAAACTGTGGGCTCTTTATGCTGCTAATACACAACCTGTTTTGAGTTCTTATAGTAGATTGTCTCCCATGTACAACTTTTTGTGCGTGTGTCCTCTGTTTTGAGAGAGGTTATTCACATCCTGCATGTTCTATGTTCCTTTAAATATTACCTTGTACTCGTCTTATCTCTTCTTCAAAAACATACCAGATGCATCAGGCATTTTTAGATACTTAAATAAAGTTAAACATTGGTGTAGGCACTTTCAATTAAGTCAAAGATGTATTATTAAAGGTGAACAAATAGAAATGATAAATATTAGACAAGCTGAAAGAAATTAAGAATTTGATATTAAATACAATAGAAGAAGATGACATTTTTCAACAGTTACATAGTAGTTTACAAAGTCTGAGGGATTAGAATTATACTTAGATGGCGAAATTGGATCAAAAGAATTCAGCTTCTTTCTGCAAGATATGTGCATTTGTATGGAGCAGATGCCAAGAAAGAAAAAGTATGTGTATTTTCCAGCTCAAATTATCAACTCTATCTTCTTTTTTGTTCCCTAACCCAGGCTATGTATATAATTTCCTACCTGTTTCCTCCTTCCCTAAATCTTAATACGTTAGCTCTTTTCAGTGAGCTTGAAGCAACAAGCAGCATCAAGGATATTCAGCTCCCCTATGTCTCAGGTATTTTACAAATTAGCTAAATTTTAGAACTACTTCACTAGTGAAAAATACTTTGAAAAATTATTCAAGGAAACAGAGGCTTCACTGTATAGCCAGTGGTCATTGTCCTCCCGAGGATGTTTGTAAAATGCCCCTAACCCCAACTATTTCACTATAATCAGGTACACTGTTGTGGTTTTATTCTTTTTCCTGAAAGGGGAAAAAAATATATTAGTAGGGGAAGAGCATAAATCTTTTCCCCTGAAATGGTGGTTTACTGTTTAAGTTTATGAAATGTAAAAGGAAGGATGTTCTGATCTTTCCCTAGCTTAGACTTCTGCTGTTTGAAGCATACCTTACACTTCACTGATATGGCTGGTACCAGGTTGCCTGAAATGTCCCTTCATATACTCCTACTTTTATTTGCCTGTCACTCAATTAAACTTTCATTATTTGGCCTGGGTTTTTTTGGTTTTTTTTTTGTTGGTTTTTTGTTTTTGTTTTTTTTTTTTTAAATATGTCAGGTGTCTGCCTAAGACTGAAAATTTTTAGAAGTATTCCAGCTAATATCTCAGCTATTTCTGCATATGAGACAAAGATATGCTTTGGGAAGGTTTAACTTGCACTGATCATTCTGATGACAACTCCTTTGAGCAAGCTTTCCGTGCTTTAAAGTAGGGAACAGAAATCTGACAAGAGAGGGAGGGGGAATCTTATGAGAATGATATGATGATTCATTCCTCCATATGAAAATCTGAGCCATTGGGCCAAGTCACAAATCTTCCAAAAGATCGCAGCCTGCATATGTGTTAGTGATTAACAGCTAAAAATCTACATTCAATGAACACAGTCATGCTTTTCATGGGTTTTTAGTGGTATCCAGATTGTCTATATAATGCCCTCAAAGAACAGCTAAGAACACATCTGTCTCCTAAAAGTGTTTGCATGTGAGCCAGCTGGGTATATGCAACCCCCGGACTAGATGTACATTACTGGGCTTCTGGAAGAACATTGGCTATTCTGAGTTGAGGTGAAACTGGGCAATAACAGGATTGGGGTAGGAGGCAGGAATGGGGTGAACACTCGTGTGCATATGGGAAGCAAGATACATGAGAGAAAGAAAGGGAAATCACACTGAGAAGCCACTTTCTTTACGAGATACTTGTAGGTTCTTTAAAGAAGTTGGATTTTATGGGCATAGCACAATTTTATGTGAAATTGCAGAGCACGCAACAAGAGGGAAGACAAATCTTAGGGGAAGAAGGCAGAGTTGGGCAGGCTAGATAAGAAAGAGTAGGGGCCCAGAGCATGACAAAAATCAGTTGAGGAAGGAGGGGGGCAGGATATGGAGGAAACAAAGAAAATCAGGATGAATATTTAGGTATCACAGATTTATACTGCTAAGGAGACATGCTGTTTGCAGTTTGGCTCCTTCCTAGATCCTGTATCATTACTTAAGCTGGCTGATCACTCTTCCACTCTACAGCCGAGTAAATCTCTAGTATTTCTGAACTCAGAGCCTGAGTTTTTGTATTGCAATACCCCCACTTTATTTCATGGCCCCACCAGAGGATTTTCTGTGCTTCCCAGTGAGGACTTTCCGTATAACAGAGTCAAAGCTTCATCCGTACAGGATATAGACAAGGTGTATTGCCCAGCATGTGACAGGTTTTTGTTTGGAAGTTGCAAGAGCAATAACGAGTTTTTAGGTTCTGGGGGCCTGGAGTTAGGATACTCGGGGTCAGTTGGGATCTGTGGTCTCTTCCTGCTTTATTATTTTTTTCAGCTCCTGTTCCTAAGCAAAACTTTCTCTTCTCTTTCTCTGTCTTCCTAAAATGGGACAGGAGAAGTAGGTGTCTTTGGTCTGTGTTGCCAGTTCATCATGATTCCCTGTGATTGGCTCCCAGGTAGCAGGGAATTCTCACTGGCTTAGGCCACATCACTAGCACTTTTCTTCATGAGGAGATTGCATATTAAAGAAGAGATAACTGCAAGAAATGTAAAATGCCACGTTCTTCCATACATTGTACCAGGAGTTGTGAGGAAAAACTTGCAGGAGGGAAACTGCTATAGAAAGGCAGGTCCACAAAAGAAAGTAGTATGGAAAAGACTGGAGAAGATGGCCTAAAGAAGTTTGTGATATAAGTGGATAGCTAGTGTGCTTTCCTGGAACTTATTTCAGAGGGTTCTACAGTTCTTGAGAGTTTGTTTGTCACAGTCAACTGTGTGACCCCTTGGCAAATATCTTGTTCCTTACATTTTTTGTGCTAGTGCATAAAAATGCTAACATCAGCATTTAATTTAGTATCTCACAGATGGGGAAAGATCATCTTAAGTTTAGGTAGTTAGTATTTGTTGTTAACATGACACCAGAGTTTAGAGCACTTGCCTCCATGTATAATTTGCTAGATGGGGTTGACCGATTTGTTTTTAGAAGAATACTGAAGTTGTGAAGCAACTTATAACAAGGTTAAGGATTCTACTGTTAGACCTGCTATTCAATAGTCTCCCCTCCTGCCAAAACTATAAGCCAAAAACTATAAGCCAAAAACTATAAGGCTCTATAATTACCAACTAAACACCCTTTTTACTTCCCAACAAACCTTGGCTCCACCCACTGTCTAGACTGGGTGGTTCTCACTGTGAGCATAAGAATGAAGTACTATTGCCCGTCAGCGTGGAGTCCGACCCCTGACCTGTAACGTCAGCAAGGTCTAACTCCCTGATGTAAAGACCTTTTAGTACACATACACCTGTGCTGTTGAACTGCAGATCAACTCACCTCAATGTGTGACAAACCTCAGCTTTTTTTTTTTTTTCCCGTGGTCCATTGTCACTGGTGTAGATGAGCATATGAAGATAAATTGGTCTGCAGTAAGATAATTCTTACTGACAGTGAGTTGTATATGAAAAGGTAAGATCTAACTGGGGAGGTGGAAAAAGTAAGAAAATATGAACTCAGTGTCCCACACTACAGAGTCCCAACGCCAGCAGAAAGCAATGAAGACCCTGTGACCTGTCCCTGGCTTGGGGCAGGAACCCAACTCCTTCTTTCCTTCTGTGCCCTAGTGCTTTCTCGTTCAGTTTTATCATAGGTTTATTTTCCTCAACCCAAGCGTTATACAGCTGAAATATACTGTATACTTAGACACTGTTCTCAGAGCACGTGGATTAAAACACTATTTCCAAACATCTATATTCTCATCAGACTATAAACTGCTCATATTGCCTCAATGAGGGAAAAACAGTCATGTAGAAGACTGACACAGACACCTGCCTGTTCAGTGCAGAGAACAAGCCAAATGCACTATTTTGCATTATAGAGCTTATGAAGAAGTTAATCTATCCATACAACACAGAGCCATTATGGCCCATTAGAGGCTCAGCTTGCAAAGTCCAAAGTGTACAAACGGAGGCATATATGACAAATCCGAACTAAGCATTGTACCCTGCCCTCTGCCTGCATCAACAATTTACAGGTATCTGGTAAATCATTTATAAACCTAAAGATAAAGTATAAAACTGTATGACCGCCTCCACTTTGCAAAGGAAACACTTTCTGGATAATTTGTGATGTCTCTGAAAATGTTTCAAATTTTGGTGTCTGCTCTGCTGTTTACAGGTAAGTGGCTGGCACCCTGTTTCATGTCATTCACTTCTGGCTTGATAAATAGTCAGCTGGGAGAAAAAAACCAACTTGTTACTCCCCGAACAGCACTCATGGAAGATAATTGACTTGTAGTCCCTGCTGCAGGGACTATGGGAAATATGGGAAAGCAGGAAAGCACAAGACTTCATAGTAAATTCTGTGAAATACAGTCTTGATTCGGCTTCTCGTGACTACTTTTAAACCTCTTACTGGTCAAAGCCTCAGGTGTGAGGGGCGAGGATGCATTCCAGACCAAGAAGGATTCTTACAGGATGATTTCCTGAACTGTGAAAATTGTAGGAGTTTAATGCTGTTTTTCTGAAACATTATTTTGATCTCAACATTTATTGTTTTTAAGAAACAATTTCACATGCATTATTAAGGAGCCAAAATGATGTATTTCACAAATGACTTCTAGGATGTCTGATTTGAATTGCTTAAGGAGACTGATTTGTTTAAAGTTCTCAGGCTGTCTAATGTTTGAACATTCACAGCACTCTGCAACCAGGCCACCTAAAAAGTTGAGACTCAAACTGCAAAACCTGGACCAAAGTGAAAATGGATGGGGCAGGGTTGCAGCATCAGCAAGGCTGAAAGGATACTCTTCCCAAGGCAGAGCAGACCGGTACAGTTAACGATCAGTGATGGACTTGCAGTGAGATTAATTTGTTCCTCAGTAAATTAGAACCACACAGGCAGTAAGTGCCTACTTCTCGGGTGATTCTCCACTTCAAAGAAACAGGATCTATCCACATGAGTGCATAAAAAGCATGGTTTAGATTTGATTGCTTCAACACATGTGTAGTAAATACCAGAAAGATGTAAAGGGCTAAGGCAAAAAAGAGGTAGTCAGAATTAGCCAATGCTTAATCATGAACTAATAAAAAAGTTGTTTTGTGAAGTGGGACCAGAGTCAAGTGTATTTCTCTTATGAGACAAATTCTCTTCCTTGTCATATGACCCTAAGTTTTGGCTGCAGTGAGGCTCTGCAGGGAAGAAAGGAGATAGAAAGGGCCTTTCTCTCTTCTGCAATCTACTGCTCATCTAAAAGCCTTCCTTTCCCCTTATTTACCCATCCTGATCTATGTGTGTGTGGGCTTGGACATTTTCTGGGTACTTGTCTGTCTTCCTGAACATCACCTACTTTCCATCAAAGGCCACCACGACATAAGCATTCTCATTCGAAGCCAAGCTAGGAGCACAGCACCTTGCTGCCACTCCTTCTTGGAAGACTTATCTTTCATCTCCCTTATGTCTCTGTCTTTCCCAATGGTGTCATTTGCCCTCTTTCACAGGTTCCTTTCTTCAAAAGGCAGAAAGAACTATTTATCACTGATTTTTAATGAGCTCTTATAAGTTTCACTGATGACAAATAGTTCAGTTTTTCATTAATTATGAATCCTTTCAGCAATAATCAAAGTGGTGGTGAATTAAAACAGAAGCTGTAAGACTCACTGATGAGAACCTGACACTGTCACACCCTCAACTCAGCTACATTGAGTCACTTCCCATAATAAACCATCTTCACAACTCTGAGAACAGGTGCTCTGGGCTGTTTGTTGGGCATTTTCTTTAGACTCTGCAGAGCACAGCAGCAAGGAATAGGGTTCAAGAGTGTAGTATCCTGGCATTGGGATTGTTACCCGTCTCTCAGATGTTTGATTGGGGTTTAATGGCCATATTTGGATTTATGAAGGGGATTTTTCCAGGACACGATGAGCAGGACCAACGGACGGATGCTTCTTTTAATACTTCTTCTAATACTTCTTCTAATGCTTAGTTGCAGAGGAAGCAGTTCCTTCCCGAAGATTATCTAAGACTTTTGCAAAATTGCCTTGCTATTTACCCTTGTCTGAAAATTTTTCTGACCCTTGGCTTCACACCAGCAATACTAGCTAATTCTGCATTCAGTGTCTAAGTTGTCTGTCTTTGCTGATGAGGAAATGAGGCTGATGGTGTACCTCTAATGATTGCTAATGACTGAGCTCTCATCTCCTGAACCAGAGAACAGTTGTGTCTGGTGTTGTAAAATTAAGAATTGTAGAAGAATAGAGAATTCAAGTTTTAAAAATAAACATACAAGACCAAAATTTCAAAGGCTATGTGACATGAACAGTGTTGATGCACTTAAAAATAAATGACTAAATTTTACTGCCAATAAGTATCACTAAATCTAACTGACTGACTTAATTTTATTGTAAAGCCTGTTACCATCCAAACACTTTGGGATACAATGGCAATATACATACACGCCTTTCTTTTTCATTATTTGAAAAAGCAGTATTCAAAGGTTTGTATTTCATGTAATTGTACTTTTCAACTGAGAAAATCTGACATGCAGCCCAGAGGTGGCCCGCAAAATCCAAAAGACTGTCCCTGCTGCAACCCACTCATGTATGCAGAATACTGACAGATAACCACATCTTGATTTCCATGGAGTGCCACATAACCTAGAGAATATTTCAGTGAAGAGAAAAACTAGCTATTTGCATGTATTTATTTCAGTGCTTCTGAAATAAACTGCAGTTGTGCTGTGGTATTCTGAATCCTCAGACCAGTCCTGGGGTCTGGCTTGTCAATCTTATCCGGATTTAGAAAGTAAGACAGCTGAAGCACGGAGTGCATGGGGGTGTCTGTTCCGGCTCATTTCTAACCTAAAGAAACACACCTGAGCTGCAGCATTCGATTTACTTTTTCAAAGTTCCCAGCACGTCAGCACCAGCCACCTCAGCAAGGTTGAAGTGTCCAAGGTTGAAGTTTAGCTCTGTCCAAGTTTAGCCCTGTCCAAGTTTAGCCTCTGTCCAAGCTCTATCCTAAAGTGCTGATAAGACTGGCAACCTTGCCCCTGTGAGCTGACATTTCAACCAGACAATCACCAAAGCTGATAATAAAGAGAATTCTTAGACTAAAAGGAAAGGAGCCAGAGCAATTGCCAACTTTTGACATTTAAATTCTATTTATGTAAGTAATTTCAGCAATAGGTTTTAAGGTTGTCAGAAATTTGCAATAGTGTTTAGAAACCAGGGGGAGAAACCAATACCTCCAGTTTATATGACACCGTGCACAGAGAGTGACTGAAATGTTGCTAAGTAATTGTCAAATTTTTGTAAATATCACAGTAAATCAGACATGAACCACTTTTCCCTGCTGGAGATGCACACCAGGGATAAATTTTGATTCCCAGGCCTCGAGATTGCTTTTCACCACTTATACACTATTGCTGATCTAGATAAAAAAGGCACCTTGGGACTAGGGGTGTGTGTGGTGGAGGTGGGGGAGCATATTCTGTACTAAGGCAAGTTTAAAGTTTTGTCTTTTTCTCATTTAACTCTACCATTAGACATGCTTTCTAGCTGTCTCTAAAGACTGCAAAGCACACAATGGCTTGTACTGCTCAGCTTTTAAATATGAAAAAACATAGGAATTAAATGGGTGCCTAAGCAGGCAAAGGTGTCAATATGTAATCAGCATGCAGTCACAAATATGACTAAGTGTATCACTGTACATTCTGCTGATAGAAAAGGTGTCCCCCAGGGAAGTTGTTGAAGTTGCATCCAGCTAAAGATCTTGCTTTCTAGATATCTACCCTAATGCAATAGAGTCAAGCTTGCATTTGTCTTGTATGAAGAGATTTTAGTGCACAATAATTTAAAATCTATGCAGGTTGATATTATATTTTAAGTGCAATTTGCTTGCTATACCGTAATACCTTTTTATTATTACCCTGACCTTCCAAGCTATTTGATATGCTTTTTTCATAATCCATTCACACCAAGTGAATCTTTAAGAGATGATGAAAGGAAACACCCTAACTAATAACAGCCAATACAGCCCCTGCAGTACTTCACTCCCTATATGTGTTCCTCCCATTTTCCCTTTGGGCTCTTAATCGATAAATATGTCTTTCAAATAACATATTTATCAAAGAGAAAGGAGGGGAAACAGTACTGAATGAAAACATTAGCATTCAATACATCTGACTGCTCTTCGAAGTGAGTTAACTTTGTTTCAGTACAATTTGAAATTCTTCATTTTTTTCAGCTTGATTTTATACATTGTGAGGTATTTCACTAACATTACCCGCCTGCTCCTAAGTCCCACTAGTCTTACACCCGTGTGCTCTGAAACTCTATTCTCCTGGTTTCTGTACAAGTTGTCTGCAAGATGGAGAGCTGCAGTCCTTCAGGAGTAACCTGTGTTTATAAAGCACCTTCCTGAACAGCAAAATCTTCCATAATTTTTAATTAATCATTTCAGAAAGTGAGTAAAAATTACACCGGGTCTGAGAAACTTTAATTAATGTAAGACGTACATTATTTGCTGAAGATTATTGACTGCATTCAGAGGTTCTGCTTGGGTAGACATCCAGTGTGAAGCCCCCAGGTCGACATTTGAGCTTTAAGACCTTGATTTCTTTGAGTTTTGCCAGAGCACAAGCAAACATGCAACCCTGTTTATCTGCGTAGTCCCAGTGAAAGACCAACTAGATTATTTCTAGTTTCACTAGAAATGGTTTCACTAGCACTATTTTGAAGGTCAATAAAGCTTGTCCCATTCAGAGACGTATAATGATCCTTATCATAAGACAAAGAAAGGATGAGGTAAGCCTAAAGGATTAGCTTGAATCAGGCACATACCTGATTTTATTATTGTACTTATGTATCCTTGGAGTGCCCCAGCAGGTAGGAACAAGACCTCCAGAGATGGCCCCCAGGTGCTAAAGGTGGGAGTTGGAAGGATTTGAGATAGCAAATAGAAATGGGTATGAACTGGATATCAACAGTGACAAAAGAAGCCAAGAGCAGAGCTGACAACCCTGTCTCGGCCTGGAGCAGGCAGGTGCACTTTGATCAGAGTGAATATTCAGTATGGTTAGGGATGGCCGTTCTCAATGGATAAAGGTGCAGCCAGAGTACACTATATATCAAAATATGAAAGTTAATACTCTTTAAGATGCAGCAGTCTGTACCACAGTAGCCAAGACAACACCTCACTGCCCCACCAGCAGAATGACAAGCTCATTTTTTGAGGACACTGAGAGTGGAGAAAAGAAACAGAAAAAGCAGAGCTGCTGGAAGATCCTTTTTCCTAGCTTATTGGGAAGCTGGAAGGCCAGAGCACATATCAGTGATAAAATTTAAAGTTTAATGGCCCTTACTAACTATAGATACACATTTAAACAAAAGTGAAGCCTGTTACTGAGCTGATTTCTGATCCCAGCTCAGTTATTTCGGCCCAGAAATGTAATCGTAAGCTTACAAAATGGTTAACATAAAAAAAATCCACCCCAAATTTGCTAAAGAGAAGTTAACATCTCATACATTTTCTACTGGATAACAATAAAACGCCAGAGGAATAATGAAATTTGGTATAAGATTTTTTTTCTTCTTCTTCTTCTTTTGTGCAGCTCTGGAACAGAAATGCAGCAGCTTAACAGACAAATGCAAGCAATATAATTTTTTCTTCACCAGGCCAAAGTCTTGCTGAAGTACAGAAAAAGCTATTCCTAGTTCCATAGGGGAGAGAACAGTTCACACAAGAGTCTTCGCACCAAGAGTTTGAACTTAGGAATTTCCATGAAGTTGGAAACATTTTTTTCAAACAGTATTCCTTGAAAACTCCCCGCTCCAAAATTTCTGCCTCTAGATTTTAGTTATACTAAGTTGAAGTCTGAAGTAGATGAAGTAGGAAGGAACTACTGGGACTATCACTGCTCACTAAGTAAATTCTTTAAAGTACTCTTTCATGTCTTTTTTAAGAGCAAAAATAACAACCACCTGCATATTTTTGTTTGTTTGTTATTGTATAATCAAGAATTTTCTTACCTTCTTTTCAAGCATTTTTTGACTTTGAAAAGAGATAAAGTGAAAAGAAGCAGAAAATACTCCAGCTCACATATCTGCTACCCACATGCATTCAGTCTACATTTTCTTCTATTAAAAACCCTAAAGAACTGCCATATTGCAAATCATCTGCAAAGCTACAAGAATAGGAAGTGAGCTGGATTCAGCTGAACACTGTGCATGAAAGCAAACGTTTAACATTTCCAGTTAGGTTTCCCTCCTAAAATCATAGAATCATAGAATCACTAGGTTGGAAAGGACCCACTGGATCATCAAGTACAAACATTCTTAACAATCCCTAAACCATGCCTCTCAGCACGTCATCCACCCTTCCCTTAAACACCTCCAGAAATTCTGGAATAAGGGCGTGGGAGAGATGTCAGTGAGGTGATAGCTTGCCCTGCTGAGATCCTATTGTAAGGCACAATAGACAGAGGTTCAAGTTCTTGGCTCATTTCTACCAAGTATGTGCAGGTGTCCACTTAATATTACTTCATTAAATTGGAGCACAGCTGTTTACAGACACTGGCCTCAGCTTGGCTGATGTATCCAGGTTTCAACTTAATCAGTGATTCATTAAAATTATACAATTTGGACCGACATGCTATTTCAGACCAGTTTAGCCCCAAATGAATTTATGTCTCAAACACTGGAGACTAAAAATAAAAGGCTGTTCCTGTACCAGGGCCTTTCATATGAAGTTAATGAGGAATTCAGCACTTTTTCTTGGGCAGAATAGTTATTTCAAGAAGACCTGCAAGAAGTGCTTCTGCAGCTGGGTTGCTCTCAAAAGCTGTCTAAAGCAGTGTGATAACATGATTAGAAGTACAATTAAACTAATTTCATGCATCTAATTTTTGTGCTGCAATTAACAAAAATAAATACTACATCTAAATTAGGAGGTTTAGAAAGCATAGTTAAATTCATAGGTTAGTTTAGGGTTTTTTTTAAAAAAAAACTTTAGGTTTCTCAGCAACAACTAAGACTAATGAAATTGCAGTCTAAATTTCCTTTTGGTCACAAAATCTTGTATTAGAAATAAACTAGTGCCTCAATTTGATTGTAACTTCATTACTTTGCTGAATCCAAAGTAAATGGTTCATACAACTGTTATATTCACTTCAGACTTAAAAAAAGAAAATAATCTTTCTGAAGATCTAAGGCAGGACCACTATTGATTTCTGTTAAATAGACTATAGGTCCAAAGACGTGCTCCTTGAGTATGTTTTTTGAAGTGCACATTCTAAAATGTTTTTCTGATATTACAAATGTTTCTCAGCTTCTATTTCAGGGGTCCTTGGAGCACCTTTTCTGACAGAAGAATCAGCAAATCAATTTATACGACTTAAACGACAGATACCATATTCTCAGAGCTACTGGGACCCAAGCAGCAGCCAGAATGCGTGGGGATATGCTCTGGCTGAACAGGTATTTTCTGACATCATCTTACAGTATCTATTGAAATAAAGAAAATGCAGGTCTGGGATTAGCACATAACAGTAAACCTTTGGGGCAAGAGAGGAAATCTATCTGATTTATCTACACAGGCAAGGCTGCTAAGTAGTCACACACTGCATTTATTCAGTATTAAAGCTCAGCATATTCTTTTTTTGTTTCAATCTACTTCAGGTTAGTGAATCATGGACAGCATTGAGAGACATAGCACAATACTACATGGACTTGAGTTCATCTGCCTTTCATCCTTCGATTGCCAGGCACAATGGTGTTTCTCAACAGAGCATTTCATAGACTTCAATGCATGCCTCTACCCAAGTAAGTAAATTGATCAATATAAGAGTGGTGGCAATTGGGTCCTAGTGGCATAACTTGATACGTTAACAAACCTGAATACAGGAGACATTTTGAGAAATTGAAGAAATTTTATTTTTACTGTTCAAGTTTTACAGTTATTTAAATGCAGTCATTTTATTGTGGCAAGTTCTTTTTAAAGTATGCTTTGAAAGAATTGATTAAAAGCTTAAAATATATATATTTTTTAAAAATTCCACAGAAACCTAAGTGCAGCAATATATCCCATTTTAGAAGCAGACAGAAAGCAATTCCTGAGAAAAAAAAAAAATTTACACACCTTCATCTATTTCAGTAACTAAACCATATTCGGTGTAGAATAAAACCTCAGCAGAGCAAAACAAAGAATGAGATATAGCAGTTGGTACACTCAGTATTTATAGATCAGCATATGAGTACATGAATTGAAGTGTTTCAAATTGTCATAAAGAAATTGCTTAGGAGTGTGCTAAGATGTACTCATTTTTGGGACAAGATTTTGTCAAATTTAGGGAAAAATTGCCAAATTATTTTGTTTGACAAGCACAATACAGAATACACACGTTATTCCTGTGAAAAACTTTTCTTACCTTTGAAACAGGCAAAATTGGATAGAACTAAACTCATGAAACTTCATGTTTCAGTGCTTACAACAGTTACTAAGACATTGCAATCTGATCAATCTGCTTGTAACCACCGAAAGGAAAATGGCTAGATTTCTCATAAAGTAGTTCAGATTGAATATGCTCTGAATTTTATTGGCTTAGAGGTAGCTTTCTTTTTGAAAATGAGCACAAAGTTTCTTTTTGAAATGCAACCTTTGAAAAGTACTTTTTTACAAGACGAGAATTTGGTTTGGCAAGTCTCGGGTTTCACTCACTCTGAGCATTAGTAAAGTAGAAGAGAATAGCTAAAAGTCATGATTGCCGTGCTCTCCTGCTGAGCCTTCAGCTGGTGCCCTTGGGCAACTGGAAGTAAGCACCAGGACATTCTCTCAGAATTTCTAATACTGGGCAGAATTTCTGATATGGGCAGAAGCTTTCTTGACTAGCAGCAGTCACTTCTTGTTATGACAATCTGAAGTGAAGTAGAGATATTTTACTTAGTTTTCTGTAAAGCAAAAAATGCCCTGTCTTTTCCATCAAAAAAATCATTCAGATAGAAAATGCCTAACTGCGTCTAATTATTAGTTGTCCAACACGTGTGTCTGAAGGCTGTGATCCTGACAGCTGCCAGACATACTGCATTATGATTTATGCCTCTAGAATAATAATCCTTATCATTGTCATATGACAGGATTAATGCCGGTTTACAAAAACACATTTATAAGCACTCCCACTGAAACATGTTTAAGATTTCAGAGGGAGGCTGGTTAACTCCCAGACAGATAAACTTCCCAATTCTAATATGACAGAAATTAATATCTACAGCCTTTATGAATGCACATGGTAGAAAAGACATCAAGAAGTTACAAGAACATTGTAGATAAAGTAAAACAATTATTTTCAGTCACTATTTTGTTGTTTGTTTTTTTTTTTCTGAGACAGCCAAGAAAAGCAAGCCTATAAAGCATATGCAGGAATCTGGCTCAGGGGCTGAACTTCCAGAAGAAAACATTTGCAGAAGCTTGCAAATCCAAAGACTGGAACTGCTGACAGGATCTTTAAATTAATTTTTCAAAATGTTTTTAAAAGCAATTTATTCCATCTTTTCTAGCGACAACATCAGATCTTACATGGACATGCTACAGCAGTCTGGGACTCATCTCCAGCAACAGACGAGGATGAGCTATTAAATTCTACACATCTCGTATCTGGCCACATTAGGATATGGCATGTTTTGGTTTTGTCGTTATGCATTTGATAAATGGCTTTATCTCATCGCACTGCCTAAACTAAAATTAACACACTAATTCTCTCAGTATTGCATATTTTATATTCATAAGTAGAAGTGAGATTTAATTCATAGTAAATTGAATAAGAAGTTGAAGACAAGGCAACCATTAACTTCTAGCAGATCAGGTTTAAAGAAGCCTCGTTTTCTTACTAAACAGTTGATTTAAAACATACATTCTTGCTGCTGTGACCAAAACCCACATTTTTTATTTCTCAGTGTTTTGCTTTAGCTAAACTTTTGAGAGGCAGTTAAGGCAAGGAAATCAGTCACTTCAGGTGAGTAAGAGAAGCAGAGTGCATTTGCTCCAAGTTTGTTAATTAAGAGTAGTATACTTCTGTACTTCATGTGTGTTTCCTTTTTTTTTTAAGTCCTGGAGCCAATTTAGTAAGCATTATAGTGTACATTCATATTGTGTATGCTTTGCTTTCCACATTTAAACTTCTGTACTTGGTCCTGAGCACCAAGAACAGTGAACTGTGAGTTGCTTTTTTCATACTCTGGAAATAGGAGTTAGTGGAAACAGTCACAACTCTTTTTCTAATAAAAGTGGTGATGACAAAATATTCTTTCTGCCAAGTTCTTAAGTATGGAAGTTTCCCCATTTCTATCTGTTAATCTACCTTCTTTCAGGATGTCTTTGAAGGAAGGACTGGGCTCCACATTTCTTTTATGTATTATTAATATATTGCTAGCAGTCAAAAGCTTTCAACCTTGGTCAAAATTTCTGCATGGACAAGGAGGACTTGTTAAGGAAACCAAAATCTGTGATAACCTTGAGGGGAGGCTAGGTGAAGGCAGGCGATTTTTTTCCTCACTTTTTATCCCCAAAGAGCAGGTTCTCTGTGTTGTGCATTCAGGGTGCTTTGTGAATATGGACTGTATACTGACTGGAACAAATACAAAAGTAATGATGGGTCTTCTAAAAAGAAATGCATCTTCAGGCATTTGGGTGGTCTCTGCCATGCTTCTAGGTATGAAGCTATCCTTAGGCCATTATTAATTTCCCTGCACAGGACAATGGGCCTGAAATTACCACTATTCATTAGCTGAAGCTGAAAATTCATTAAACACTTGAAAGAGATAAATGAGGTGCAAGTTCAGTATTTGCCATGTAGAATTCCACATCTTCAGTCACACTACTTAATTATGAACAGTTCATTCAAAGATAAGGGGTAGTAAGTGATGCATAGACTAAAAGACCTCACTAGTGAAACAGTCATGGCTTGTCCCTTCTGTCCCCTTCCATGTCCTACTGCTTGGCCTTGGATAAGCCAGTGCTCCAGATCCTAAACCTTCCACAATTTTGATCAATAACAGTACAGGCATGACAGAGTTACCAAAACTCTTCACTTTATAACAAAAAGCAGGTCTGTAGGGATAAGCATTGCTTTTTATCTTAAATAGTAAAAATCAAAGCATCCACACTTCCAGCTGAGCACCTTGCTGGTCTCAGAGATATTGCCGCTCTGCAGGCAGCAACGCACAAGACACTTGCACATTGGTTCCTGAATTGCTGCTGTTTTCAGCCCTGACTCTCTAATTGATGTTGTTGCTGTCAAGGCAGGAGTTTGGGATCTGCTTGAGAATTATCTGCAGTTTTCATTCCTGCAGAGTAAGTTAAACCGAGGAGTGTTAACAGCCAGGAACACTGCAGAATGGGCAAACAATTCATGGCACAACAGTTCACCTGGATGGATACTGAAGCTCTGCTTGCTCGATCAGGGAGCAATGTTATCCACCTGGCAAAAAGCCACAGCCTCTCAAAGCTCTGCACCCACCATGATTGACACGGCTTCCCAGACAGAGCTCCAGTGGGAACATGCTGCCACCCCGGCGTCAGGCTGCACGGTGTGCCCTGCTCCTATGCAAATATTGGATGGCAGCAACAAGCACAGCTGTGGGAGGTGAACCCAGGTAGAGGAGCTCCTCCACTCAGCGACACTGTGCTGGGAGGAGGGGAGACGGCTGAGGAGTATCAGGGAGTCTGAGAGTCAGACTAGTGGTGTTGCATCAGACAGGCCCAACAGAGAGAGAGAACCCATGGTATGGAGAATTGTCTATTCTCTTTGTGCCTGGTGGAACATGGTGACTTAAGTGATAGGAGGCAATGGCAATAAGTTCCTGTTCGGTAAGGTAGGTGCTCCTCTATCACTACCCCACCTTCCCAGGTGCGCTTGTGTAATTGGTATGAGGGGCTCTGCAAGTGGAAGCAAAGAATAATGAGGACTATCTTTCATCTAGCTTGGAAGTTTTGCTGAGGTTAAGTTGGCCTACACCCTGCATCAAAACTGCTTTCACAAAGAAACCAAAAAGGCAAGTCGTTGTCATAGGAGTCTCCCTTCTGAAGGGAAAAGAGGCCCAATATACAGACTGGACCAACTTAGGTTATGTTAGGGAGTGTTTGGATTATCTAGAGCTCAATGATGGTGATGATAGGGTTGGGTGTTAATAGACAAGAATCAAGGGGAAGGCCAACAAGGCAAATATCGTGGTGGGACTCTGTTACAGACCACCCAACCAGGATGAAGAGGCAGACAATATATGCTATAATAGTTGGGAGATGTCTCACGATCACTAAGCCCTTGTTCTCTAGTCCCATTGTTCAGGGGACTTCAACCCGCCAGATGTCTGCTGAAAATAAAATGCAACAAAGAGGCAACAGTCTAGGAGGTTCCTGGAGTGTGTGGCAGATAGCTGATGAGTGAGACAACTAGGGAAGGCACCCCACTGGACCTCTTGTTTGCAAACAGAGAAGGACTTGTGGTTGATGTGATGGTTGTAGACTACCTTGAGCATAGAGATCACAAAGTGGTAGAGTTTTCAATTGTTGGAAAATTAATGAGGGTGATCATCAGGACTGCTACCTTGGAATTCTGGAGGGCAAACTTCAGCCTGCCTAGGAGCCTGACTGAGTCCCTTGGAAGGCAGTCCTGAAAGGTAAAGAAGTCCAGGAAGGTTGGACATTCTTCAAGAGGGAAATCTTAAAGGTTCAGGAGCAGGGTGTCCCCATGTACTGAAAGATGAGTTGTCAGGGAAGATGACTGGCCTGTCTGAACAGAGAGCTTCGTCAGGAACTCAGGAAAAAAAAAAAGGGGAGAGTTTATGATATTTGGAAGAAGGGGCAGGCAACTCAGGAGGACTACAAAGATGTCGTGAGGTTATGCAGGGAGAAAATTAGAAGGGCCAAAGCACAATTATAACTTATTCTGGCTACTGCTATAAAACATGACAAAAAGATGTTTCTGTAAATACACCAGCAGCAGAAGAAAGGCTAAGGAGACTCTCCATCCTTCAGTGGATGCAGGGGGAAACAAATTGACAAAGGATGAGGAAAAGATTGATGTACTTAATGCTTTCTTCACATCAGTCTTAAATAGCAAGGCCAGTTGTTCTCCAGGTTCCCAGCTCCCTGACCTGGAAAACAGGGAACAGAAAAAAAAGTCCACTTAATCCAAGGGGAAATTGTTAGTGACCTGCTACACCACTCACACACACACAAATCTATGGGGCCAGATAGGATCCACCCAATGATACAGGTGTAGTGGAACTGGTGGAAGTCCTCACCAAGCCACTTTCCATCATTTATCAGCAGTCCTGGTTAACCAGCAAGGTCCCAGTTGGCTGGAAGTTAGCAAATGAGACTACAAGAAGCACCAGAAGAAGGATCCAGCGAACTACAAACCTGTCGGCCTGGCCTTGGAGCCAGGGAAGGTTAGAGACCAGATCATCTTGAGTACCATTATGTGACATGTTAGAAAACCAGGTGACTGTGCCTAGTCAGCATGCATTTATGAAAAGCAGGTCCTGGTTTACTAACCTGATCTTCTGTGACAAGGTGGCCTGCTTAGTGGATGAGGGAAAGGCTGCAGGTGTTGTTCTATGTAGACTTTAGTAAAGACTGACACTTTTCCACAGCTTCTCTAGAGAAACTGGCTGCTTGTGGCTTGGATGGGTAAAATGAGCTGCATGGTTGGACCCAAAGGGTTGTGGTGCATTGAATTAAATCCACTTGGCAGTCCATCAAAAGTGGTGTTCCCCAGGGCTCAGTTTTAGGCCAGTTCTCTTTAATGTTTTTATCAATGTCCTGGATGAGGGAAACCCTCAATAAGTTTACTGATGACACAGTACTGGGTTGAAGTGTTGATCTGCTCAAGAGTAGGAAGGCTCCACATGGGGATTTGAACTGACTGAATCAGTGGGCCAAGGTCAGTTGCATGAGATTCAACAAGACTAAATGTCAGGTCCTGCACTTCTGTTCCAACAACCACATGCAATATTATAGACTTGGGAAAGAGTGACTGGAAAGCTTCCCATTGGAAATGGACCTTGTGGTATTGTCAATAGCTAGCCAAAAATGAGCCAGTGTACCCAGGTGGCCAAGAAGGCCAATACCATCCTGACTTGTAAAGAGTAGGGAAGTGATTATTTGCTTGTACTTGGTGTAGACACATCTCAAACGCTGCATTCAGTTTTGGGCCTTCCACCACAAGACAGAATTGGAGGTGCTGGAGCATACCTAAGGAAGAACAACAGAGCTGGTGAAAGGTCTGGAGCACAAGTCTTATGAGGAACACCTGAGGGAACTGGGGCTGTTTAGTCTGGAAAAAAGGAGGCCAAGAGGAGACCTCATCACTCTCCATAACTACCTGAAAGGAGGCTGTAGCAAGGTGGACGTTGGTCCCTTCTCCCAAGTAACAAGTGATAGGATGAGAGGAAATAGCCTCAGATTGTGCCAGGGGAGGTTTAGATTAGATATTAGGAAAATATCTTTACCGAAAGAGTGGTGAAACATAGGAACAGGGCGCAAAGGGAGGTGTTTGAGTAACCCTCCACGGAGGTATTTAAAATACACGTCAATGTGGAACTTAGGGACATGGTTTACTGTTGTTTTGGCAGTTCTGGGTTAAAGGTTGGACTTGATCTGCAAGGTCTTTTCCAACCTAAATGATAATGTGAGATAGTTCAGGAACTGATTTAAAAATGGACAACAGGCATCCCTGGAGTGTGCACTACAAAGTCCACCAAGAGGTGGAAGGTAAAGCAAAGTGCATCTTACCTCATCCACTGTCGGCTGGTGATTTAACTGCCCAAACTTTATAACCCATTGTATAGTTGTCAGAACCATAAAATTAGAATAACCACTGTTTAAGTCCTCTGTCACGAAGACTGTCTTGCATAAGGCTAACTTAATGACCAAAAAGTCAGACAAAGACAGGGGATGCAATTTGACAGTTCTCTTCTACTTAGACATGACTAATTACTTTAAAGAAGTTGTTTTCAAAGCCAGAGAACTTGGTCTGCAAAGCCGTAGCTTCAAGCCAGTGTCGCTAATTCAGATAATTAGTCTTGCTGAATTAAACGGGAAGAATTTTGCATGGATGAGTAGCAGTGGAGGATGAGGTGTTTATTTCATGTTATCAAAATACATGCCACTCATGACAACGAGTAAATGGCTTTCACAGGCATTTGAATGTTAAACTCCTTCCTCTACATTCATTAATAGCCAGGAAAAACATTTACCCTGTGATTTTTCTCTTTTTTTTTTTTTCTTATTTAGCTTCACGTGCTGTTTCAGCACTTTAATGCAAATAACTTTGGACCCTTTTCAGTTCCTTTTCCCACAAATCTTCATTTTGCCACCTATGGATTTTATCTCCTTGCTTTTTCTCCACAGCAGAGATGCACATGCCGTAACTTATAATGACAAATCCAAAGAATAGGGATAAACTAAGAAGAATTTCAAGTACAGGTCTGCTGGTCACGAGGGTGGAAATAAAAGCGTCAGGGCATGCAATCTTTGCTTCTAGTGTAATGGAGAACAGTTCATCTGACAAGTTTCTGAATAATACAGCTTTTTTGAGGGACACATTCCCTCCTGAACCACACAAACAACAAAGCTCCCTGAGGCCAGAGACCGCAATGTCCTGGGGGAGATGGGAAATAGGCGGAGAGGAAGAGGCATCACAGAAAGCTGAAACTATGTTTTTCTCCATATAGATATTAACTGGCTGAAGATCTTTCCCAGGTAAGTCACTTAAAGGGTCTCCCTCCTGTGATGCTTCTTCAGTGCTGAGTCAGATCTCAATCATGCTGCAATCCCTTCCTCAGGCAGAGCACTTGCCTATTCCCTCAGTTGCTTGGATGCCTAGTTTTGCAAAGCTTTGAAGAACTAAACTATTTTTGTGTTGTCTGCTATTCTGTTAAGTGGAATTGAAAACAACCCATAGATTAAAATATTACTGCAGCTAGACATCAGAGATAAACATGTACTTACTGTGAAAAGATGTTTGTGGGAGCCTTCCTTTGTTAGGGAATTGGATGAAAGATTCAAGTGAAGTCTGATGTGACAGGAAAAGAAAACCCATCTCTCCAATAGTAAATGAAGAAAAAGGTTAATATTCCACAGATTTTTTTTATTACTTTTTTTTTTTTTTAATGAGAAAAACAAGCATTTCCTAACATAGCCAATAGGGGAAGCTGTAGAACCCAAGTAACCTACATATAACCAATGTTACAAATGTTGAATATGAGGTAAGTACTAAGATAAGCTGTTTTCTATAAACTCAGAACAGGTGAGTATGTAGATGTAATGAAAAAGAACCATTTATTTTATGAGCTGAAATGATTTCTACAAATCGAGCTGTGGCACCTGGTTTTCAATCAAAGACCTACACACTACCTCATCACTATGGTAGTTCATATGATTGAACCTAGTCTCATACCATTTTAATGCATAAACCTTTTGAGTTTCATCATGATATTGCTCTGCGCTTAATCTTCTGTTGTCTTAATTTAAACCAAAACAGCCGAGACAAAATACTAGTCTAATCTATACCTGCTGCTGTAATACTCAATGCCAGTAAAAGTAAGCTGTGTTCAGAGCAATTTTATGTTGGCTAATTAAATATACAAACCACCCACCTGGGATAGGTGCATTGCTGTAACAACTTCATGCAGAGTGGGAAATAAATTATTAATGTTTAGTGTCACCCATAGGAAGCACAGAGATTGATAGTTAGAATGTAAAGATAGAAAATTATCCAAAATTGAAAAGTTCAGTCAGGAAAAGAAATAAGATAATAATCACGTACAAAGAATGCTTAAGTAAACAAACATCAATAATTACTGTTCTGCCCCAAAGACTGTTGAATAGGTATGTATTTCAAACAATATGACATGAAGCCTGCAGAGTCTACTTTCCATTAACTAGAAAAAGAATAACGACTCTTTTTACAAGGGGTGAATAATATCAAGCCGGATATCTGTAAGAGCAATCAAGAGGCAGGGATACAGCAAATATCTATTCCCTTTGAGCCCACATTGAAGTCACATCCTACCACAGCACTAGGCAGGTCCAGTGCTGTAGCTGGCTGTCTTACAGGTGAAACAAATACTTATGGAGCCCCGTAATGAGAATTTAATCATCACCTCCCTAGGGCAGCAATCTTTCCCTATATGGGTGTCAGTCCAGGCAGGGGTAGAGGAGGAAGAAAGGACAGATTGGTGCATTTCAGCCTTCTGGGATCAGCTCATAGAAAGCTTCTTTTCCTGTGAGATGTTACAAGACAATCAGTTTGGAGTGACACTTTCTTATTCAGCTACTTACTCTCAGTCTTATAAGCACTGCTAAGGTGATGTCATGCCAGTCATTGCCTCCTTGGCAGGATTGAATAAGCATGTGAGATCCTGTCTGAATAATTCAGCGATGTCCTGGTTGTGATTGAAAGCTGCTGTGCAGCAGGGAGCTATTTCAGGGAAGGCTTAAAAAACATCCTTACAATTGCTGTCAATATTATCATCATAAATCTAAGGCCCAATTGTGCAAGGTGCCATGAGAAAGCAGTTGGTCTGGCATCCTCGAAATGCAGGTAGGCCTGCGTTAGGACAAGAAAACAACCACAGCAAGAAAATAGCTAAAAAGTCAACCATGGATCTTGGTGGTAGCTGCTTAGCACTGAAAAATAATTGATTAGGTAGTTGTCTAGAAGAATGAGTTAAAAAAACGTCTGAAATTTCAAACATGCTTTGAATGAACCTTTCACAGAGCACTATAAAGTCCTACTTCCTCTCAGGTCTGTTCTCAAGTATTTATTTCTGTTACATTTGCTGTGGAGTTAAGGTAGAAATCTTGGTGCTGAGAGTTCTACCACAAGCTTTCTGATGGAATGGGACCTGTACCACCCCATGTTACACCACGGGCAGGATGCAGTCTGATTTTTGCTGTAGTATCTTAGAACGCATCTACCATTACATTGTACCAAAGCTACATGTACTGACTTCTAGTTTACAATTTAGAAGTGCTTACAGAAATGAGGAAGAGTCTATTTGTAAACATTTATCACCGTGAACTTAAGGCGGGGGGGAAACAAAAAAACCAACCCCGTGCTTTCACTCATATATCATTTGGGATAATTACCTTTCACTAATCACACAAACAATTCAATCCGAGTCACTATATGAACTACAGAAATAATTATCCTACAAATCAGAAAATAATCTCCCTTTTCATTACTCAGGGTTACACAGTTCGTTAGTTCTCTCTCATCGTCTCTGCCCCAGGCTAAAGTCTATTTTCATTCCCTCAATGATTGCCAGAGGATTAGATCTAACCAAGATCCACTGGTACTGCTTATAGGAACCACAGATTACTCTGTGCCTCACTAAAACGTTCGGGTTGCCTTGTGATCCATCGGGTCAACGGTGTCAGGAACAGTATACATGACAGCAATTACAAAGTAAGAAAACAACAGAAAAAAGCCTTTATCCTTGGAATGACAGATTTTGTCATCAAGACATGCTCATCTGAAACCAAGAATGAAAGCTGAAGGATTTTCAGAGCATTGCTTGTCTGCCAGCTCCCTCTTTCCTACAGTGAAAGCTTTAAAGCTACGTAACTAGTGGCAGCAGTGACAATAGAGCCCAGGAAACTATTTGAGGCAGGCAGATCTTTCCTTTCCAGGTCTGAATTAAAATCGTTTGCCTTGAAATGAAGGGGTGGTCAGTGCACGTGATGAAAACATTGGGCATATCCTTCTAAAATCACCTGCTTGATGACCACTTAATGAGTGAGAAGAGATTAACAGAAAAAAACACCGCATCATCTGCATCACAGCCAGTTGATTAGAAGAAATGAGTCCCAGGAGAACCAGGAATAGATATCTGCATTTATCTCAGAAGATCACCAGATAGCCTTAGCCAGCCAAGCTTTCTCTGAATCTTTTTCAAGTTGAACTAATCTGCCCTGAAATCTGCTAGCTCAAAACTGTCACTGCTATTAGGCCATAAAGGGAACTCTGAGGGAAACACTTTGAAATTGGAGTTTTAGTTCTGAGCAAGGACAGAAAGTAGCTCATCTATGCCAATAAGTTGACTGGCAAAGGACTTGATCTGCCCTTTGCATGTGACTCTGATACAAGCAATATATCTCCTTTTACAAGTCCTGCTACATCAGTAACCAATCACATTAAAAGATCGATTTTACCATCCTCTAACATTGGACACCCTGAAGCATGTAGGCCTATCGAGAAAATGGCTCACAGCACTGCCAATCATTACATCCAATGAAAATAATGGTTTATAAGTGTTTCTGTCTCATTATATTGTGACAGGATTTTTGTTAACTTCTGACTACACAACATTTCTATAGAGACTCCTTGAGGACAGGCGATATATTTTGCCCAATTAATTTACCTTTTCCCTTCCATTATTTACACTGCATAGCAAGTAAGTGTCCTAGATGGAAGGAATGACTCTGTGATTGCTAAACTGTAGGTCTTCTAGTTCTCCAGACTTGCATTAACAGAAGTGGATATATACCATTGAATGTATTTTAAAGCCCAGAAAAGCTGGCTGTTAAAATGGCATAACAGCCCGAACAGAACAGGATTTTCAAAAAGAAAAGTTTGGAAGTGTCAAGAAATTGCTAGATGGTAATGAGATCTGAGGTTTTCTTCAGCATATATAGATGCCCTAATAATGTGATATGCCAGTCCAGACTGTTCCTCCAGAATTAATTAACAACAGCAATTGCACAGGTACTTCAGAAGTAGAAACACTGGAGAGTGATGAATCCATGCTAAGATTGCACAGGTAGACAAGAAAGATCATTACAAAAGAAAGATATATTAATAGGCCAGAAATGTATCTTTCTGTGTGAAGTTCAGTTTTTTCAGTTTCATCTCTTTCCTGGGCTCAATGTCAAGGAAGAAAGTTTGAATAATTTCAAGTAAGTCAAAGTTATGATTTTTGTTGGTTTATTTTTTAATTCTACAGATTTTATGTATTTTCTAATATTACAGCTTTTAGAAACTACAGAATCATATTTTACCAGAGTGCCTAGATGCAGTTTTTCCTGCTGATCTCATTGTGTCATCTTTGTTTCCAAATGGAGTAAGCCTACATCCTACTGTGTATTCACTTCACTGAGCATCAGAAAAACAACGACAATTCTCAGCCCACAAATATTCATGCATGGACACTCATGCCACTTGAACTATTTGAGCTGAAAGTTGAGAATGAAGATGGGGTACTTGAATTTTTACTTACGCGTGCATAAAAACCCATCTCAATTACCTGAATACCCTCCCATGTTCTAGCAGAGCCACATTTCAGCAATAGTCCACGATCTTGTGGACAGACTTGGCCCAGTTACATGGCAACACTTTCCTTGAGCACTTTTAACAGAGACCGAGTCAGTCAAAAGGATGTGAAATTAACTTAAATTTGCAAAATTACTTAAAGAAACAGCCTTATAAAATGGGTTAGCAACCACCAGAGGTTCTGTAGACTACAACAACTTCTGGGCAGAGATTTGTTTTGTCCTATGAATCTCCGGCTTGTTTGAATTAACTACACAATGGACTTCTTCTTCCTTTGTATAGTAGTATCATAACTGTGATTGTGAAACACCCTTCCCAGAAGAGCCCTGAGTTTTAAAAATTACAAGGGAAGACTCAAGAATTTCTTTTTGCAAGACAATGTCAGGTATGAAAGTTATTCTTCTACACATCTGATAAAACCTAAATCTCAATCCTAACACATTCTGCAAAGCCGAAATAACCCCTCGAAAATAAGCATCAGTTGATAGCCAGCCTAAATGAGTTGATTACTATCATGTCTAGTCTCAGGAGTTATCAATTAAATGTGTGTATTTTTCTGATTTACAGATTTGGACAAGTTTCACTGTCAATTTTTGGACCGGTATCCAGTAGAAAATTCAGCAGATAGAGATGTTTCACTTTGAAAGTTTAATACTGATATCTGTAGGAAGACAGTGGAAGAAAATGGAGGTGCTACCCCTTGGTAACTCCAGAGACAGTTAAATAAACCAGTTAAATACCAGATATGGGGCATAATGTGCTACAGGAATAGTTCTTCATCTTCTCCCCCAAAAGGGAAAGCAAGTCTTTATTTAGTGGGAGCATATTCTCCTGAAGACATCTGAAGGAAATATGATTTGGGAGGGTAAAAACTGAATAAAAAACCAAAAACCTGTTTCTCCTTCCAGGAGAGCAGATTAGCCATGGGAATAAGTGGGTTTCACTGAGAAGAGCTCATCTCTGGCAGATGCAGCCTGGGGCACGTATGAGCACAGAACTATTGAGGAAGGAAGTAGTCTGTACTAGGCAGCTGGAATTGGGAAAGTGAAGAGTGACTGTCTAGATTTAATTTTAGTAGATTCACAGCAATTTCCTTGCATTTCCTCTGAATTATCTTTTATAAACATTTGTGGCAGCGCTCTCTCTTTTAGATACTGAAAATGAATCCTTTCATTCAGAGTTCATTCAGACCTAGTTAATGCAGAAAGTGATTGCTAGATAGTGGGCAAGAGTCGAGGCATCTCATGCCAAAATGCATGGCAGGGAGGAGAAAAATATGGTGTGTGCAGGTAGAGGGGAACAAGTTGGGGGGGGGTGTCACAGAAAAGACCCGATTTCTGGGATTTGAAAACTCATGTGGTCCCAAGACAGGCAACATGGGAAAGAAAGGAGGCCACCTGCAAGCAAATGGGAAGTGACCAAAGGGGCTGCCAAGGAAGGCCTTAAAAAAATTAAAATAAAATAATTGTTTAAGGAGAAAGAGTGGCTGTAAGGTGTTAAATACTGGAAAACTCTAACTTGAGCAGTGAATGACTACACCATCTGCTCCTTAGGGTAATGATAAAAAGGATGTCCCACCCTGCCTACCATGAGAGTATAGATCTGATAACACCTCTAACATCTGGGCTCAAGGCTGAGCAGAATGAAATTATTCTGACTTTCTTGCCTTCCCTGACACAGATTCACATTCCTACATACATTGGCTTGTTTTTACTCTCATCTGTCTTTGCCTCAATAAAACTGCTATTTGTTGCATGGCATTTGTTATTGAGCTACCAGCAGTACCATGTTCAGGTGTTATAGCATCAACCATGCAGGGGAATGGTGTTTGTCTGTCCGGAAGAGCATTACAGTGTAAATTAAACAAACACCTTTCATTGTGCAATCGTAGGAGGGTAATGAATTGACAAATATAAGCCCTTTCCCAGGATGTTAATTTAGTTGAAGTCCAAGAGTCTGAGGACAGATGTCCTTCAACTAGGACACCTAGGTTAACTCTGCTTTTGCCTCCTTAGACCAGTGCTTACTTTGTATGACTTGTGAAGTGAAAATAAACCCAAAAAAGCACACACACAAATCCCCAATGCCTCAAAATACTACCTTAACAAGCTATTATTTTACTGGCATTTGACAATGCCCAAACAGAAGCAGCCGATTAGGAAAAAACACCAAAATAAAAGGTTTGGGAAAATAAAACCTCACAAAAAATGGCTGGATTTTTGATGAGTTCTTTTTTCATTCCACCTGTTTCAGATATGCTAGTTTTTTTTCTATTTAAATTCATATTTATTTATTTATTTATTTAAGTTAGTGAAACAGCCCTGGCCTTTGGATTTTAATTTCACACCAGCTCAAATCTAGACTCAACGTTTCTACTGACCTCAGCCCGGCCGCAGCCCCCCACAGTTCAACAGCTTTTTGACAGCAGGGTTGTGACCATGCCCTTTAAAGCCTTCACAGTATAAAGATCTAGCACACAGAGAACTCTTGTACAAGAAATTGGTTTTCATGCTGCCTGTCCAAAAGCCTTCTTTCCTACTGCCCCTTGCCACTCCTATTAGGCCTATTTTATTTTTTTATTATTATTATTTTGGTTGAAGGCTAACATGGGGAAGTGCTGAGCAATTTAATCACCCAGCAGAGCAGAGTGCTCACCATTACACGAACAACAATAACAGTGTCACTGTGCTGACTTAAGTAGTATTAACGGAAGGAGGCAAGCCTGCTGAGAAGAGATCACAGAGGAGGCTCAAGCCTTTATCCAAAAAGGGCTTGGGCCGTGCTCTAGGATTACACACCTGGCCACGGCTACTACTTTAAGTAGCTGCCTTGCTGGTGGAAAGCAGCAAAAGAAATGGAGGGTGACATCACCCCATGCTAAAGCATCACCTGCAGACGAAACAGGGGTAGGGTTGCTGGCCTTGCTTACTTACAAGCCTGAAATGGAGTAAAAATAGACCTTACACATGATTGGCAGGGTAGACTTGCGTAGGGTCAAATCAGTGTGTGTTTTTTTTTGGAACAGTGGCGAACATATGTTCATGATCTCCTGGTTTGAATTACCACCAGCCAGGAGAGGAGAGGGAGAAGCCAGCCAGGGCTCTGCGGTAGCAGCTCACCTATGGCTGCAAGGAGCCACAAGAGGCTTCAGAGGAAGCAGACTGTCAACCCTTTGTTTGAACTCATGGGAGATGTGCAGAGTTTTGTGTCCAAAGGAACATAGTTCACCAAGGCTTTCCATGGTGTCGCTTCCCTACTGCTCCCCAGCCAAAGGACTTTGAGGACCCATGCATAAGTCAGAAAGGCTTCCTTCCCTCCAGCCCCCAGGCATCCAAGGCACTTGAACTTGGGTCTTGGGAAGCTGGAGTTTGGTGGAAGAGAGGTCAGACCTGGCACACGAGTCTGTTCACATCAGACTATTGCTTAGGTAGCAAAAATCAGAAATAAATACATTTTTAAAAAGGCCATTTGATAACTCTAGCAATTCCTTCCTTTGGAAATCTCTGACAACTCCCATTACTTAGTTCTCAGAAAGCAATTCCACTTCAAAAATCGCTTCTTGAGAGAATGGTTATAGCGAAGAGCAAATTCCCTATTTCTTCTTACACCTCCCACACAGAAATGTCAGAAAGGTACTGCCAAAACATTTTCTATGATGACTGGCAACTTGCTTGCATGCCAACAGAGAGGAACTTGTGAGAACATGCAAAAGTGTAATCTTGCCATGTGCTGCCTTTAAAAAGTTTTTTAAAATGAGAACTACTTCTAGTGGAGTTTGAAGAAGAGAACTAGAGTATATTGGTTCTATTTTTTATTTTATTCTTAAGCAACACATTCATGTCTAATTTTCAACCTTCAACAAGAACAAGAGTTAGAATATACCACGCACAGGTAGAATTAAATTACCTAACGCTGTCTTATTATCCTTGAATGCCATTTGCATTCTCCATACCATGTTTAGGAAATAATATTGCTTCTTCTGCAGTTCAAGTGTTATTTGTGCACATTCCAATCATCACTTTGTCAAAAGCAAATGTCCGAGGTGAAAAAAAAGAAGCCTGCACTGCACTAAAGTGGTTCATTCATATCCTACTTGGGCTTACCAACCTTTATAAAAAACTATTGTAAAAGAATCCATAGACCCAGTATCTCTACCTTGCAAGAGCCATTTTAATGTTTTCCTCCTGATGGTAAGCAGGTTTCTCAAACACAGGAAAAAAGAGCAGCTGATATCCAGGCCTCAAGGTATTTCTTCAAAAAAAAAAAACCCAAAACCCCACAGCATTTTATATTTCAGGGCACAATCATATTTCCTTAAATTGTGTGTAGAGATAGGAAAAAATCTATGATTTAGGAGTGATGGCAGAGACAGCCAGTCTTATATCAACATCCTCTGTCCAAATCCAGTTTCATAGTGCTTAAAAGATTTCACTTAGTGATCTCTCCACTTGAAGTGAATTTATGGTAAGACACTTGATGGGCAGGTGCTTAAAATAGAAAGGCATTTCTTATACCTATGGCAGCTTCAGCTACACTTTTTCTGTAGATAGATAGAATATCAATGGTATCAGTTCAGACAAATAAATTACCCAGTAGTGTTTTGAAGGTATCACTAGATCAAAGGCAAAAACCAAAACCAAACTAACACACACAAGGCTCAAGGAATTTATTTTCCCTCACCCTTCCTCTAAACATCTGATTTGTAATTCCTGCAACAAATCCCGTTTCTAAATATCCTAAAGAAACAGTAAGTTTTCTTCACAATGCCTTGCAGAAAGATAGTTTCAAGCAACAGGAGAGAAAACTTACCTCAAATTATTTGCTTTCCACGCTCTGCTTCATGATGTTTTGTTTGTTCTGAAAAGTCACATCATCTTTAAGCTTCCATGCAGCCTTTACATCCGTACTCCAGCTCTGAGGAGCTTCGCAGGAAGAGAGGTAAGCACACCACAGGCAGGAAGAGGCATTTGCTTCAACCATGACTTGCCAGGGCTATGGCTGCAACAACATGTGTTTAGGTACACCTGTGTAAGAAAGCTACAGGTGAAGAAAATGAAGGAATGTTGTTCCTGATGCAAGCTTACCCTTGACTTGGGAGAGGTTAAGAAGAAGCTTTGACACAGTTGTACATACAGTGTGTATGAAACCAAAGTAGGAAAGAGGCAACAGGGATGAATACGTCTTGTCTTCGCAGTCTCTCCTGCTTTGGTTAAACTCTGTCAATAGATACATTGGAGCATACAAACCCAGAATTTACACTGTAAGTAGCATCCCCCACACTGCTCTATGCAAATACTACCTCTAGAGTTACAAACAGTGGAACTGAGATCAGCTTGAAATTGAGGTGTACTGTCTTTATGACCGTTTCTCTTTTCTTGTCAGCGATGTTCCTTTTTAAGCTGAGTAGTAATTATTATTGAAGGAAGAGCTCCAGGATATTAGCTAGTCCATGATATCTCTCAAATGTGAAGAAATATGGAGCATCCTTCTACACAGAGCCAAGTCAGCTCATGTTATGTAGCTTATATTTCTGGCCCTTTACATTGAAATCTGTTGAAGGGTAGGCGCATGTGGAGAGCAGGACTGACTGAAACCCAGGAAATCCACAGGAAACATCAGGTATTTATGTATACAAATAGCAGGCAAAGTATTTGCTCTGATAGTAGCTACTCTACGTTTGTTTTACCTTCCCTACAGAATTTTTTTTTAAATGGTTTATTTTCAGGTTTAGTTTATATGTCTAAGTGCAGCCAGAGTTTTCCAGCTCACAAATTTACATGTGCTTAATACTTTTATGTTTTTCCACACGAGGCATCCTTTGGAGGCAGAGAAAAAAGGGACAAAAAAATTACTCCAGGTATGTTGCCTCACTGAAAATCTGTGTTAAGATTGTGATTTTTACTGCACAGATCTGTACCTTGTTAACCATCATAGCAGCAGGCTGTCTTGATGAGAAATCCCTCCCTTATTTTTCAATCTGGACTGACAATTAGCTGAGGTCACATTGTAGAGCGAAAGAACCTGTTGCTGCTTGCCCACCCATAGCCCTAAGTAAACATAAGGACGAAGTCAATGCAACCCAAACCACACTGCCAACTGTGTTTGTACAGGTGTCACCAATTAGGGCAGAAGTTGGTGTGCAGAAAATGTCCAGCCATAAATGGCACAGAAAACTGACAAGTTGGTTTGAGGATCTCACAGAAAAGTTTTTAGGACTGGGTGCAGATAGGATCAGGTGGAATGGGTTATTTATTTCATTTCTTTGTGAACTGAACATCCCTGGTGTGTGTACCGGGTCTAGCTGAGATGAAGTTGATTTTCCTCATAGCAGCCTGTATTGTGCTGTGGTTAGGTTTCTCAAGGTCACTTTTTGCACTTTGCCCCTGCTCCATCCCTGTACAGCACAGAGCTGTACATCATGGTCAACCTACCCGAATGAGGGTTTCTTTTCTCCGCAGCATTTCAGAGGAAATGTATGAGTGCATCAACTCATTTGTGACAACATTTTGTAAACAGCGAGGAATGTGTGGCCATATGGAGTGGTGCACTGAGCTAACATACTGGTGTGAATCCTCTTCCAATCTCTCTGTCAAGAAAAAGGAAAACAAAAATCTCTGCAAACAGGCACCCAGGATTCTCCAGGTGATAAAAGCTCAAAATAAGTGGAGCTACCTCTCATGTGCTCCATGTAAGCACAAGAGTAGCCGGTAAGCTTCATGTAAGCTTCAGTGTAGCTGGTACAGAGTAAGTTAAAGCTCGATAATCTACTACACTGCAGTTTGCTGTCAGTAACTGCTTTGCTGGTTGCAAACAAGGATTTCAGCTACAGAGAGCTTTCCCTGAGGTTTTGATGAGAGACTGTGACTCTCAAACATGAGCAGCCCTGCTTATTTCAAGGAACACTACCTCATGTGCAACCGGTGATACTTTAGACAGTATTTTAAGTCTTTTCCCTTTTCTAATGCTTATCAAAGGGCTAAAAGGTGACCGTGAAGATCTACAGGGGAGCTTGATTAACAGGGGAGAGAAAGACAAAAGGTGAATAAATCGAGGAGAGAAAAAAAGCCTTTAAAGAGCGGATGAGACTGCAAAGTAACTTGCTTAGAGGAAAGGAAAAGGCTATAGTTAACACTGTATTGAAAGAGTTCTGGCTTTAAAAATTTGGAGGACTGTGTGGAGAGTGTTTCTAATATTTCAAAGCCAAGTACTATAATTTACAATAGTAATATTAAAGCCCCACTAAAATAATGGAATTTTAGATAAGACACACTTCCTAGCAACTATCCAAACTATTTGAGTCACGGTAACCACCTAACACCACAAAAATCTGCAATTACTGTTTGTTATCTCTTTTTTTTTTTTTTTCTGGACAATGCCATTTCTACTTTGGTCTGCAAATTATTTCCGTGACGCCCATACTGTGTCCACAAAGAACTGTACAAATATTTTTAAAACAAATATTTGAGCAAACAAATTATTGTATGGGTTATTTCTGGTAAATGTTAAATGATTCTCATATTTATTATTATGTTATTTATTGCACTACAATTAGCAAGTAATGGCATCTTCAGTTATGTAAACCCTGTTTTTTAGCACTCTACCACTGGCCATACAGTTCCTAACTTCTCCCTCTGATAAGGCACTTCTCTTTATTCAGCAGACAATCTTAAAACTTTCCTTATAAAAACTACAATCAATTTTGCTCTTTAAATTAGGAGAAATATTTATTGGGTTTTTTTCTTCAACTGTCTGAATAGGATCTAAGACTCAGACTTCAAAGGAAAATAGCGAACAGATGCATCTAAGAGTTCAGCCTAATATTTTCCCTTTTGTATGAGCATCCCAAAAGACTATTCATGCTTCACAGCGCGCAGCTGCAGCTTCTTAAGGTCATAAACTTGACTGTCTCATAAATGACATATATTTTCATGCATGGGAGACTCAAGTGGACATCCTTACTAGCAATTCTACACTTGCTTGTAGAAGTCACTTCCAAGTGACAAAGATACTCCTGCCATATTTTGTCATGAATACCAGGACTCAAATCTACCAGCTTCCAAAACCAGAAGCCTTCTTACCTTCAGGCTGTGTGGCTTGTTTCTTGTAGCTGTTGCTTTTTTTTTAACGCCAGCTTAATAAATCTTTATCCAGGCTAGGAAAGCAAGAAAAAAATATGATTTCAGTGACAATAATGATTTAAACAGCAAAGAAGAGAGGCTGCAATAGATCCTAATGACCCTTTTCTGCATCTGATTCTGAGCGTTGTGAAGTTATAATGCAAACATTGAACTGTCCTGAGTTGAATGAAGTCAAGATAATTCAAGGACAAAAGCTAGTTTGCAGGCAATATAGATATTTGAAGTCTTCTCAGCAGTTCTTTAAAAATCTCATTACAAGCTGAATAGGGTATTATTTCTTGTGGTGTTCCTGCGGTCCCTGAATTTCTTCATTGTTTCATTATGTGTGCTCTGAATACAGAGATGGGATCTCCCACAGATAAACTGCAGAATCATGTAGAAAAAAAATAAACCAGTAAATAATTATTTAGTTATTTATTCACTAAAAAAAATCACTCCTGCCTGAAATATTTAAATATCACTGGATATCACTCTGGACCAAGAACAACACACAAAGGTCTTTGGTGTGTTCTGTAGCATTACAAGAAGACTATCACTACTTCTAATTCAGATCCAGTCTTAGTACTTGACATTTTAATTTTTTGAGGATGGCAGGTAAGCGAGAATATATGGGATATGAACTCTTTCTTCTTTTTTCACCCCTTATTATAGCTATGAATATCCTATTAAGAAACAAAGTGTTAAAGCAGCACTTCAAAATAAATTGCTGGCATTATATTACATATCTAAATCAAAAAAACCCAAAACCAAACTAACAAAACCCATCCCAAAGAAGTGTCTAGTAAGTAACTGAAAACAGTTTTGGATTACAAAATGATCTTGTCTTGCATTCTATAAACAGCAAGATTGCTTTAAACCAAAAAGGTGACTAATTTTCTGGCTACCATGCATGCATTCAGAACTTTTTATTATTGGTGTACTCAGGGAGGGATTTTATATGTTTCCTTTGGTTATGTTGCCAAAGGGAAGGCTCTGGTTTAATTGAGAAAAATAGCTGTGACTTGGAAGCCCAGTGGAAGAGGACAGGGAACGATCTGCTCTACAGAATACTGGTTTTTGCCTATCAGCCTAAGTTATGCTCTTAACAGGGACAGGATATTCTGTAGCAATCATTGCAAGTTGTGTGACATTATTAATACAAATGCTCTGCAAAGATAATGGGCAGTCCCGCTTATCTGCCACAGTAATTAAAAAGCTCTGATAAAATAATATTAAGATAAATTTCAATGCTTTGTATGATGGAGATCATCACAGAAATACCCCCCCCCGCCCAGTATTATCTTCAACTTGTTACTCATTTTTGAAAGCTAATGCCATGATAAATTTTAATAAGATGGGTAGTGCACATTTCCATGCTGCATTAACTATACATTTAAAACTCCCCAGAAGACACCCAGAAAGAGGGCAAATGCAAGAACTATCATCTGCTCCTGGAGTCAAATTAAAACAGTGCCTGATACAACAGCAGCAGTTTCATTAGGCAGAACTATACTTGTCCAGCATTTCTATGCATTAAATTATCATCGTGCTTCTTTAGCTCTCCTTTTTCCTTAGAAGGGTCCATGGATCTTGCTGATACTCTTGTAGGACTTACAAGTTCTACAGAATACTAAACAAAGATGTAAATAATTTCCTTCCTCTTGCATCCTGATTAGGATGGCATGAAGTTCTATGCTCTCAAGTCACAGAGTTTGAAGTCAGTGAAGAACCAGAATGGAGTTTGCCACATTCACCTGAGCAGTTACTTGCCTTTCATTTTACATGTCCTTCTCATCTTGTGTCAGATTTAGTGCAAACCCCTGCCACTCCCACATTTGTGCAAAGGTCTCCATAATCAAACAGGAAGATTTTTGCTAGTAACTTAGGACTGTTTTGAAACGCAATCCACTTTGCCTAGAGGACTCCTGTTGCTAGAAAGCCTGGAAGCTTTAATTTTGCTTGGCTGGTTCACAAGCAGAGCTGTGGCACAGAAAAGAAAGAGGCATTAGGATACACAGGGAGGGGGGAAAGAAAACATAATCTCAATGCCAGCAAGGACAAACTGCTGACATAGCTGATCTTAAATCTTCTTCCTAGGTGGGAGACTATGACAGAAAACAGCTGAGATTTTCACCTTGGAAAATGCTAGTGAACTGGAAAGGATATTAGATAAAAGTTACAATACTAGAAAAATAATGCAGATTGTTCTTTGCTAATATGGAAATATGCAATAACAGGAATTAAATTAATGTGTCTCTTTACTAAATTAGCTAATTTTTTTTTCTTACTTGAATTTATTATCTAGCCAAAGTTAAGGAGACATAGGATATTTTAAAGAAAATCATATTTGGTCAGGGAACATCTACAAGATAGATTATTGCCTTAATTTCTATTTTGAACCTATATCCACATGCAGTTTCAATTTAGAAACTAATGCCAACAAAACAGTGTTCTCCATTAATCAGATCTGTTCTTTGGATGAGGTAAAAAATACGGAATGTTGAATGAAGAACTCAGATGTTTCTATTAAACTTACTCATAATCTTTCGGCAAGCTGCAGTCATAAGAGGCACCAGAAAAGTTCCAGATGTTGAGAACACAACCCATGAGTTCTGTGCATTTGTTTGTGAAGGTGTGGAGTAAACTAGTTCCGCAGTTCCAAAATTGGGATATATTAAGGACCATGACACTAGAAAATCTACTCAATTCATAAAGAGGTTTTTCAATTTAAAAGGATTGAAATCCTACTGTTGCTTTCAGTGACGTTGTAAGAAGTGGTCAAGAAAAAGTAGCTGAAGTTTTCTTCCCAGCAAGATCTTTTTCATTCTCAAATGTTTTTAAGCTGCAGAGGGTTTTAAATTCATATGAGCCTAAGACTTTGCATAGCTTTTCAGTTTGATGGGAGCATTAAGAGGGATGAGCATTATGTGTATCCATAGTTCAAAACAGTCTGTATGGAAGTACCTGGGTCAATCACTAGCAATGAATAGAACAGAGAGAAGCCCCTCTCTACCAATCTTAGTTAAAATCAGCTGATTTTCCAAGCTACATCTACTATGGTGCCTGTCTCTTCTTCAAGTGAAAATTCCTTTGTGGACTGCAAATTCCTTCCCAATAGTACTAATACTGGAGTATTCTGGGAAAAAAAAATCAGTGAGGTTTTGAAAAAACTCTTACCAGTAATTTATAATAATTAAAAAATAGAGACCAGCCCAAGGTCTAGTGACAATTTAGAAGTAAAAGAAGTATCCTCTGGGAAGCAGAAGACATAAAAATCAATCTGCACATGCAGATAGTGGATTATGGGGGTTTTTCTTTGACTCATATGGACATGTAATGGACCTCCTGGATCATGAAATCCAGTTCCCAGCTGTACATGTGAAAGCATTGATAATCTAATGAGATTCAGAGTGTAGATCTGACTCCCATTCACAAAAGTGAACAGAAGGCTCTATGTATCGCCCTCAAAATCTTCACAAAGAAATTAGTGAGAACTCAAAACTCAGATAAACCACAAAATCTTGCTTTGATGCTGAGTAGCAGATACAACTCAGCTCTCAAGGATGCCATTTTCTTTGTCTGCATATTTTGGTGGTGCAGGTGGGCCTACAGTGACAAATACATTCTTAAATTTCTAGCATGATTCACCTCTCATAATTCCCATTACTGCCTGAGGCGT
This sequence comes from Cuculus canorus, assembly GCF_017976375.1. Taxonomy (NCBI): domain Eukaryota; kingdom Metazoa; phylum Chordata; class Aves; order Cuculiformes; family Cuculidae; genus Cuculus; species Cuculus canorus. The sequence goes on along the minus strand of NC_071401.1, from coordinate 114,781,236 downwards.
ACCTTTGCAAAATCTCATTGGAGTAAATATTCAATAATAACCACACCAAGCTTTCTTAATTTCCTTTCCTCAACACTTCATCTCTATACAATCTCTACAATTCTTCCCAAAGGTAAATTAGTATGATGCATACATAAAAATACAATATACAGCTGAGGAATCTGCTGATTTTGTATTTTTTTTATATATCAGACTAGCCTTGCACTCTTTATGTATTTACCCAGAGGTGTATTTTAGCTGATTGCTGACTGTGTTCTTCCCTGCATTCCAGCATTAGAAGACTAATCACATGAGATACAACGCATGTACCCTCTTCTACTTCGTTATTCTGCTGGCAGATAACAGTGAACAATAGCTGAGAGATCCTCAAAGGCTTCTATTAAGCACTGATCAAATGCTGGCCTCATTTTTCACATAGGCAAATGTATTTGTGATAAATAAGACATAGAAGTAACACAAATTGAATATAGATAAGCTGGAAAATTTCCCTGATATCAAACCCAGCTGTATTTAAAAAGAAATGATGCAGGCCTTATCAGCTTTGATTTCGAGGCTGAGGAACAATTTTTGTCTGCAGATCTCAGGAAGTTCATTAACCATATCATAAGGTTATGCACATAAATCCCCGTGCTCAGGCTTGAAAGGGCATGGATAAGCAGCCTCTTGAAATATGTACAGTAATGCGCATGTAATGAAATATGTACACAACTATTGCCATGCTGTCTGAATTTTGCTGTCATTTTTGAAAGCCATCATGACACACTTCACAGTTGCCTCCTGACTTCAGCACACTGGTCTGTGCTTGGTTTTATATGTGGACTCTACCTGCTCAAGAACTTTGAGAGCACTGGAGAATAAGATTTGAACTTCATCAGACAGTGACTTTGAGGGCAAGCAGTACCTTTAGGCACCAATGGAACAGAGTTTACTGATAGTCTGTTTAAAGGCCTGACAAATTACTTATGAATTAAAAAGCAAAACCAAGAAGAAAATAAAGTAAGTATAGCAGAATAAACATGGATTATTTTCAGACTATAAAACTGCACAAAATAAAATACACAAGCCCTGATTGTTCTGATATGGAACCCAGGATAAATGTATTGAAGAAGTAAAGGGCAAGTATGTGGAACAAAATTGCTCTTTTTTTAGGTTCGCATTGTGTGAAATGGTCTCAATGTTCCAATTGTATTTGAAAACTTTCCTCCCGAACATCTGGGACAGGCGAGTTGGTTTAAGAAGTAAATTATTACTGCCAGCTTTAGTTAAAGTGCATTTTGATTCTAATCCCCATCAGTAAGAGGAAGGAGGTAGGTTCATAGAAAACAGGTTTGTGCTGGAAAATTAAAAGGAAGTAATTTTGAGGGGCAGAAAAGAGGAACACAATTCATGAAGAATACTCCAGGAATAGCTCTATGCAAGACAACTTCTTGAGATTAATGTATTTGTTGTACATGCTCATAATTATTTCCATTCGCATGGAACAGGTCCAGCTGCTTTCAGCATCCACAGATGAGAAGCAGAAGAGAAAACAACTATATTTTTTTATGTACAACAGTTAAAATCACTGAATAGCAAATAAATTATGCTAAGCACAATTAAACACAGAATTAACAGTAATCATTTATAACATAACACAACAAGGCAGCTGAGATAAATGGGAAAGAGCTTGCATCGCATCGTATTGAGAAACTGAATGATATGTTGCCAAGATACATGTTTACAAAAATGTGAACCTCAGGTCAAATAACTGATTGGTTTCTAGTGGTACTTGTATTTATCCCTGCCTTATTTGTGGCTATTTCTGATCCCTTCTGGTTTTATGTGTGCTAGAAAAACTCCTATTCTTGTAATAACTACTACTACCATGCGTTACTAGGGGCAGGAATGCTAGTGCAAATCTGGGCTCAGGGAGCTGGTGTTTGGTTATTACTGAGTAGGTTAGATTTGTCCTGTGCCGAGTAGAGAGGTGGCACAGTGACAAATAGCAGCTACTGCTCTGCTTTAGCTCATTCTGATCTTCAGAGCACTGTTACTGAGAGCAGAACAAGAGGGAAATATTTCCCCAAAGTAAATTCAGTCAGGGTATGCCTGCACAGTGCCTTGTAGTCAGATGCATACTTGGTCCACGTGAAGTTCAAAGTATTGTGTGAACAAGTCTAATATAAGAGCTGTGTGCCTCAATTAAAGTAGTCCATCAGCTGGACTGATATATGCTTGGATCCCCAACAAGTCTTAAAACCTTTGGCCTGTGATGACAGTAACACAGGCACTCAGCTTGGGTCAGCTTAAAGTGCAAGGAGAGCAAAGGCATGTAAGCCTGAAAAGTAACATTTAGAATTTCTCACAGTTACAGCTATATCAGCTTTCTAAGGTTCAGGTGCTGGCACTTGTTAAAAAAACTCTCTTTTATCTGTTGCTATAAAAACTCTTTTGCCTTTCTACTCAGCAATAGGGTTGGCCCAGACTTTAGTCTTGTTATTTCTTTTATCACATTCTATACTGTCTTTGAAAGACGTTTTAACTTGCCGCAGTAGAAAATCGAGTATCGCCTGTCATTGGGCAAGCATGTCTCAGCCATGGGAGGGGACTAGAGCATGCCCCATTTCCCTGGGAAGAGCAAGGCACACGTTTTCATTGTATAGTGGAAATGATTGCCCAAAAAACTACAGAGCTGTGCTACTGCTCTAGCATGCAAACGAATCTAGAAGCTGAGAAGTACTTCTGGTAGCTACAATAAGTAGACGTAGAATGTGTGCACCTATGAAGCAAAGAAGGTGATATGGAGAAACTCTAACATCAACGTATTTAAAAGCTAGCCCATGTGATACTTTTGCTTTGTCTCCTTAAATTGCAGCCATTCCTGCTCAATGGAAAAAAAAGACCCTAACTTTCAGGACAAAGCTCTTGAACATGATCATGACGCGAGTGAACCCTGAGGATGTTATAGAGCGTGAGTGAACCCTGAGGATGTTATAGAGCATCTCTGGGTTAGGAGGAGATGAGGAATATGAGACAAATTACATCCATACCAGGCCTACTGCCAGCAGCCTACGTGATGTTCCTCTGAGGATGAAAAAACACACAAAGGAGCTACCTTTGAGCTTTACTCCTTCATTAGATTTCCACAAAGGGGCTGTTCCCATAGCAAAGAGAAGCACTCTTCAGGCTCTGGCTTTCAGCAGTATTTTGTGTTCCGAGTCAGAGATGTAGAAGTATATTCTCTATTTAAAAACACACCTGTGCACAAGGATGGGACAAATTAAAAAACTGATTTCTAGATCCTCATATGAAAAGACAGGCAGAAAATTTATGCAACAGGTGAGTGGATGGAACGGCAGATCTGAAGATGAGACAAACGGGGCTATGATATCATTGTTTCCTTAATTTTGTGGATTTGGCCCTTGCCTACAGATTTCACTCAAAACTTGCTTTAAAATAAGGAAGCCTGAAGCTATTTGTTTTTTCCCTGTTCTCTTTTCTCTTAAACAATAGCTGACGGGTGGAGACTATGCCAAGAGAATACAGTCCCTGCGTTAACCATTAATGGAGACAAATGCCAGGTGTAGATGTCAACTGCAATTTTTCATTCCCTGCTGATAGCAGGAGGTTCCATGGAGCAAAGCCAAAATATTAGGTAGAAAATGCACTCATGGCTCCCTCAGTCCTTTTGTGACTTTTTAAAAAGCTTTTTGTGTTCAAACAGTGATTTCTATGGCATTTCCATTACTCCATGTAGATTTGTCACAGTTCATCTTCATTAAAACTGAAGATGCTATAAAAGAAGGTACAATTTTACAGTAAAGCTAGTAGTTCTGTAGTCTGAGCCATTGCAAGTGCCAGCATCCAAAGTAATGTTCTCTGCTCACACATCCTGGGTAATGTTAGACATTGACACAAAGAGAGGTGTTATTTCCTAGTTTGTTCTGATTTAGGAATTACAGTAAAATCCTCTTCTGCTAGAGGCATTTTTCTACAAAACAGACATGAGCAGAGTCACTGCCAGAACTAAGACTTCAATTCACACAGATGAGAGCCTGGAAATCTTTCAGGGTTTAGCATGAAGGTGCGACTGGTGTTTCACTTTTTTTGACTTCTTCAAGAGTGTGCATTGCTGGAATAATCTTTTTTTTTTTATTTTTATTTATTTTTGTGAGTCAATATGATTCTGGTTTTGTGTAGTGAAAGAGACCCTGAAGTTGCAGACTTTTCTGTCTGAACTGTCAAATAAGGCGTTACATTACTAGTCTCTACAACTGTGTAAATCTGACAAGGTTGCTGTGATGCTCCAGTTCTGTATGTTGAGCAGTATACTAGTGAGAGGAAGACAGAGCAATTTAAGACTGTCAAAGCTCACTCAACAGTTGTCTTTTGGCATTATAGATCTTTCTGCATGAAAGCCTCAGTTATGGTTTCCTCCAGCTATAAGTTTTTCCGCCTGAAATCCAGTGACTCTCATTCTAGAATGTCTGATTGACAGGATATCAGTTCTAAATGAACGACCAGTAATGGAAGGCATGTACTCATTAAATGGATATTGTTTGCCTGGAGTATGTCTGTGCATTTATTAGTTGATAATAAAATACAATGTTCAATAGCCTGAGACATTGCACAGCAAAATATACTTGCTGAGAGGCTGTGAGAACAGGGGAACCGAGGAAAGTATTATGTCCTTAATGAGTTTAATACAGACAGTCATGTTTAGAGAGAGCGCCTGATCTGTCAAAAGTTACATTAGACTTTCTAAAAGGGGTAGATGTTCAGTAATCGTTTCCTGGAAAAAGAGCTAGATCATTTCATTATTGTATTAGTCTACACTTAATAAGAAAAGGAAGGAGAAGCAGAGTGGGAACCCAGGAGAACCAGGTACAAAGTCTAATGCAATTGACTTAGAAGGTTCTGCATCCACTGGTTCTCATGAGCGCACAGGAAAATAATGCCTTCCTGAGTATTTGAGCCAATAAGCAGTATGAACAAATTGGCTAATATAGAAGGGGATATTTTTGTTTGGTTGTAGCATGAACAGACTAACGGGGCAGCTTCCTCTTTACTCCATATGCATCTTTTGTCATTATTTTAAATGATGTTCTCTATTATGCACATTGTAAGCAAACTCCTAATTGGATCCATCTAAGCTTGACTTAAGTTAAGGGCGACTTGTTTAACAGCAATACACTCCTCATGGCATTGTGATGACACTTTAAGTAGGAATATGTGAACACTAGGAAGCAAGCAGTTTCTTGAGGGCCTCCGAGAGGTAACAAGCTGTGCCTCCCCTGAACTTGTGCTCTTAGACATATACTTTCATGTTCTTGTTGAGAGTAAAGAGAAAGACAAATAGTGAGTATTCTAGTAGAGCTCTACCAAAAGATATTAATCATGTGGAAAGACTGAAAAGAAGGAATGTCAGGGAAATGATGTTGATGCTTCATCCAGCTTTGTTTTTAGTAAATTTAATGGGCCTACTACCCTAACACATTAACTCTTTCAGCTCTACTATCGAAAACATTGGTCAGGCAAGGAATATTATAGTCATGGATGCTATAGGCAACTTTAAGATAAAAATAACATAAGTTTGCAGAAACTTTGTCACAGATATGTACCAAGTATAGTAGAAATGACACAAATGTTGTCAGTAAATAGCATTGTCTCAGCTTCTGAGAAGAAATTACACCCACATACTTAACTGCTTTCAGAGTCCATAGCCATTTGGAATGACCTACTTATGTGCCTTGAGTTGAAGAAGTAAGTATTCGTGAATAGGAAGGAAAAGAGATAATTGTTCTCATGAGAGATAAGCTTAGATTCTGACTTCACAGGAGTGAAAAAGGACTAGAGCTCTTCAATACCATTGTCTTCATTTTGTAAAAATAAATATTTATAAAACTATTTAAGCAATGAGTCAGGCCAGGATTTTATGATAGAATCTTGCCCTTGATTAATCTAGTTTCAATTTGTCTTAAATTGTAGCTACCTATGTGATAAGATTAATTTAACTCTGTCATCGATGTAATAGATTGAGCTGACCAAATTAAACTCACACTAGAAATACATAATTCCCTATGTATTTTTGGTGAGAAAGTACAATTTAGTAACTGGCACGAATAATAACAATTGTATCTCACCTGCAGAAAGCTCATTGTCTCCAAAGTATTGCAGGTTTGAAATTTTCTGCTTTGTTCATCAGAATTCAGTATGGTTACCACCAAAGGCTTACAGGTGCAGTCCATAAATGACAGGCCAATTAAGAAGGCAGCATGAATTCCTAGAAATACTGGAGAAAAAGGGGTGGACAGAATATATTACAAAGAAATTATGGAAGTGAGTCAATTTTTTGAAAAAAAAACTCAGAATGGAGGACAAAGAGGTGGGAAAGTATAGAAAAATAAGATTGAGCTATACTGCCCTCATTAAATACTTACCTTCTACTGAAAACTTCTCAAATTTAGGAAAAAAAAAAAAAAGAAATTCAAAGCCAAGAGAAAATATGTAAGTTTGTGGCAGCATCTAGAATTTTAGCATCATCTGGTTTTGTGCAGGAGGAGAGGATTTATTATGTTACTGTGATGAAACCATAAGAAAATTGGGCTGTGAATAGCCTACTGAGAAGCTCGGAAGAAACAGCACAGATGGATCAAGAGACCACTTGATAGCAGCTTCAGAAAAAGGTGGCACACTGGTTGTAGAAATCAGCCATTACCCTCCCATCACAGAGGTATGCGTTATTGCTATAACTTTTTACATCACTGGTACAAAAAGAGGCACAATAATTCACCTACTGGGTCCATATTGAGTCAAAGAAAAAGGTTATACGACCTCATGTCATTTGAGCTGAGTCAAATATTTCTGGCAAATAAAACCTTGCAAAATATGCAGTTTTGAGCAGACCAAAGCATTGCATGAATTTAAATAAATTGCAAAAGATATTTTCCAAACAGAATAAATTGGGAGATATTTTTTTTCTTAATTAAAAATAATTGTTTAAAATGAAGTACTACAGTTGGCAATTTTGCATTTAGGAGTAATATTGTAAGATTTTGTTACTGAGGTCAAATAATACTTTTGGAAAATAGGATAAACATAAACCTTAGAACTTTAATACAGAGTGAAATACTGTTTCTAGTCAAACAATATGTTTGGACTTGTTTTAATAATTCAGCCTCACCTTTTTTGCACTTCCAAACCAAATTTAGTTATGAAATATCGTGATTTAAAAAACCCAAAACAAAATTAACTGGAATGAGCTTCAGAGTCATAGCACTTGTGTAGCTCCATGTCTGAGTGAGAAAAGGTATACTGCGGAGTTTCAACAGCCCTTGGGGAAAAACTACAAGCAGAATTAGAGAAATTGCTTATGTACCTCTCCAGACCCAAGGTACAGGGATAACTCTTGGCATAAAGCAGTACTCTCTGCACCTGTATCAGAGCTAATGAAGTTATGCCACTGCCTCAAACAGCAAACAAGTAGTTTAACAGTTACACACAGTCAGGACACCTGCTGTGCACGTCCAACATGTAAGAAGGGCCAAGTAAAATAAAAAGTTGTTTCTACTTGTTTGTTGTGTAGCATCAAGAGTGGTCCAAAGCTGTAGATCAAGACTGGTAGATCTGGTAAGAACCCATATGCAGTAGCTGGACCACCTCAGGAATACAGGTTTGTAATTTTTCACTTTTCAGTCTATAAGATAGAAACAAAACTACTTGAGTTATATCAAAGTAACACGCAGTCTTTATTTCAAGACCCTCAAAGGCACTATAGTAACTATACAATGCACAACAGCGATGCACAGCCACTGTGATAACCATATAAATACCAAGACATAAGTTAATATTAAAGTACCAGATTGTCCAGTGTATACCTTTTCTGCTACATGAAAGAAAAGGGATTCTTTTAACATGAGCATAACTAATGTGCTATTGAATTATTAACCCATATGAGTGTGCCAAAGTGATTATTTCAATTATTAACTTTCCATCCTTGCAAAATTATATAAAATATTTGATAAAATAATTTTGTGCTTTCAAACTAACTTATTAAAGAACAGGTTATAACAGCAGTTATGAAGTAATGGAAGAATAATCAGATACAGTCACAAAAAATCCATAATAAAGGAATAATGATTTCCACATAAGTAGCATTCTTATCACACAGCAATACTGTTCAATGAAAATATCGGTCTTTAATTTAGAAATATAAACTGACAGAATAATCCTATTTCTGGCAAAAGGCAGACCATTTTTGCAGTAAACATAAATAATAACAAAAGCAAAACATCCAAAGCAACACAACACTTTTGAGATGATTTAATTAAACTGGATACAACTGGGATTAATTTGTTCCTTGTCATCAGCTCAGGTAGGAGCTCTAAAGAAAGACAATGTCAGACCTAATCATGCTTTATTTAATGTGAAAATGGCAATAGACTCTCTAGGTGTCACCAGAGTAGTAAAACAACCTTTTAATTACTTAAGTAATGTTGTTTCATCATTGCTTGGGGAAATACCTTACTACTGCTCCTTGGCTGTTGTCTCAGTATAATACCTGTCCCACACTGCCATGACAGAACAATGTATCCTCCTTCAAAATTTTATGCATCCCTCTAAAACACTCCACGTTGACTGCAGTAAAGGAGATGATGTTAGTTTAAAATTAGCATGTGTTCTGGAATAATACTACAGGCCTAGAAGTTTCCTACGGAGAGGAAAAGAAGAAATAAGGGTATTGTCAATCCACCTTTTTGACAGCTCCCTCCTGTAAGGAGTGCTGGTGGGGAAAAGGATCCAAATCTTCCACTAACTGGCACCCAACCATAATTTCATAAGGTTGATGTCATTCACCTGATATCACACACGTAGGATGCCTTCACTTGGTTTCTCCAACTTTTTATGACATGAAAACACTAGAAAAGGTGCAATGAAAACAGAGCTGCCACCATAGTAATGGGGCTTCTGAAAGGAAGGAAAGGCCAGGACTCACCTGAGCAGCAAGAAGTTCCCATTTATTGGCATTTATCCAGACTTAAGGAGTCAAGATTAGTGAGAGGCAAGGAAAACAGACACAGGGTGAACAGGGAACTTAGCTGAACAAGAAAATGCTAGCTTTGTTGCATATAACTGCAACAGCAAGGTTTTGGGAAGATGAGAAGTCCTCACTCTTATCAAAATGTTGGTTCTAGAGCTGAAAAAACATGCCAGGACATTTCACATCTGGGTCAGTGGTGTGAGCTCTAGGACTTTCCTGCCCACTTGTGATGTACTGTAATACTGTAGTAGATAAACTGACGGTAAGAAAAGCATATGGGAATTTCAGAGATTAGTCAATAAAAACTAAGTATAGACATCAGGATTCGAACATATCAGCAGCAGCACTTAGGTACAACTATCTTGCAAACGAAGGGAGATGTCAATAAATCTAGCAAGAGTAAATCCCATTTAACAAGATACATTACACTCTCTGCTGTAGCACAGACAAAAGCAAACATACATCTGACCTAAAAGATCTTTTCCATCCTCAAAAGTTCATCTTGTGGGACTCAGCTTAGTGCCCTCAAAGGACTAGAACTGCTGAATGAAATATTTCTGAAACTCAGCTCTCTGATATTCTTGACACAAAAATAATATCCCCATTTTATACAAAGAATGCTTTTCACAAACATGCCACCTCTGTTCTCTCAGTCCTGATCTTTAAAGAGGATCTCCAAAATACCTTCCAAAGACAAGCCTGGAGCTAGGCTTTTAAACTCTGATGATCACTATAAATCAGGGATTCAGTAGAGATATTGATTTCATGGCACAATATAATGTCCTTTCTCTCCACTAACCTTTCCATGTTTCAGAGGCTATGCATTTTCTTTTTCTTTCTTTCTTTCTTTCTTTCTTTCTTTCTTTCTTTCTTTCTTTCTTTCTTTCTTTCTTTCTTTCTTTCTTTCTTTCTTTCTTTCTCTCTTTCTTTCTTTCTTTCTTTCTTTCTTTCTTTCTTTCTTTCTCTTTCTTTCTTTCTTTCTTTCTTTCTTTCTTTCTCTCTTTCTCTCTTTCTCTCTTTCTCTCTTTCTCTCTTTCTTTCCCTCTCTCTTTTCCTTAGAGAGATAACTGCCCTACCAACTTTCCCTATGCATGCTAACTACCTTTTCTTTCAGACTTAATTTACCTGGTACATACCTGAGGAATTGCTTTCATTTTGTGTTTAGCTCTGAAGTCTGCTAATTCTGTTTCAGATCTGAGGAAGACTGGTGTGCCTGAAAATTTTTCCAACTTTCCCAATTATGCCAGCTGATTACACAAAAGATGATATCTCGGTGTGCACATCTGTTTTTACTTGTTGTCTTTAGAATAGTATTGCTAAAACAATACAGTCAGAGCTACTTTATAAATACTTCTGAATATGGCAGATTAAGAGAGCACATTAAGTAAAGCACATCAAGTTAAATAAAATACGTGACTATTAACTAAATGGTAAAATGGATCAACCTGTAGCCGTGGATGAAGATGAAGAGTGCTCGCAGGAAGTATGTCTAAACATCCCCCACTAAAATGCACCAGAAGATACAGGTAACAATTTGCTGTCTCTGGGAAGCTTCATATTAAAGTAAAAAAGTGATAGCACTGTCATCCTAGAGAGCAGAGCACTGTCCAACAGACGGCACTTAGAACAAAAGGAGAGCTGTCTTTTAAACATAGTGTAGATATTGTATACCCTGTGGCTACTCCTTACCTTGCTGATTCAGGAAAACAAGGGTCATCTCTAGGCTCTGTGTCACATCAGCCAATGTCTTCTGATTGTCCTGGAAGCTTTGGTGTAACCCAAAAAGCACTTGATGTTAAGGAAATTTAATGTGAACCAAGAAACCCATATGAGAGGAAGAGCTCCCTCAGGCTCCCCCTTGGCTGGACTCAGTAAGGAAGCTGAAGCCTACCTCAAATATTCTATGTCAATGCTAGTTGAGGACAAAGTGCCCAAGATATGGGTCATGAACAGAGAATACTACCCCTTCTCAGTGCCAAAGACAGCTGTGATGTGAAAGGTCACTAATCCCAGGTACTTTGCAGGTAGGACCAGCATGTCAGGCCAGATATTCCTCTCTTTCTTGATCTAATAGGAACAAGAATGATGAAAACAGGTGAGATATTAAAAATAAATTCAGAATTCTAGTAGCACTGTCAAAATAGGTAGTTTGTAAGCTATGCACATTTTTTTTTTCGGAACACTGGTAATTATTTTCCCTCTTAGAACCTTTTTCAGTTAATCAGTAGTAAAAAGTTATTCCATATAACTTTATTAACAGCATTAATAACTTCACTGTAGCCCTCAGGAACTTTCATTATATTTTTAATCCTTAAAACAAGTGAACATTTATAAACAAGATACAAACAGAAAATAAGAAAATAATATATAATAACTCTTTAAATTCCATTTTGATGGACAGTATCCTTTCATACATAGGGCAGTTCCAATTATCACATAAAAAATAACACAAATATCTCATAACACATTGTAACATGATTGTTGTAAAATAAAGCCTTGATCCAGTCCTGATAATGTTTCCAGCATCCAAAGCATTAGAGCTACTAGTGGGAGACACTTCCCCATTTGTTAGGTGTTCTAAGCTCATCCTTTTTTCCAAGTATTATTTTTACTGTGTCCTTTAGGACACAGCAAAAATCCTTCAGGAGTTATTCACAGAAAGTCAACACTAGAACCACTGGCTGTGTTAAATTAAATGTTATGAATATAGGAAGTTAGTTTTAACATTACCTGGCCAGCACAGACAAACCGGAATCTTAAAGATGTTTAGCACTGTGTTTTGCTGTCAGGCAAATATGATATTACTATGGTTTTTATTATTATTTTATATATCTGTAGAGAGGGTCAGTGGAGGCACTAATCACCAGAGTTGTTGACCATCCTATCAGAGAACAATTTAAGGGAATGAGAAAACAGAAGGGAAGATCTAGCACTCATCAGAATCAATCTCTTAGTGCTTTGGCAAGGTGCCATTTACGAAAAAACAAATAAATAAATTGGGTTTTGTTAATCCATGGCTCGGAATCCATATCACAGAACATCACAGGTTCTTAAGGTACACAAAAAAAAAAGACGTTTGTTACCTTTCCTCCCTACCACTCATGGTGCAAATAAAAGGCCAGGCTCTTTATTAGTATGAGTGCAATATTAATTTGCAATAGAGCAAACACTCATCTCTTCTTTTGCCTTGATGTTACAGTCAGTGACTGAGGCTGGTTTTCATGAAACTCACCCTCTGCCACTTGAGAGCAGTTCCCCACAAACCAAAGCCGTGCTTGGGAATTTAAGAGTTAACTATAAGTATTAGAATTTGTAATGAAGTTTTATTCCTTGCAAAATTTAAATATGTTAAATTTAGCTTTAAAGCTCATGAAGAAACTTTATTGAAGTATTTTTGGACCCTGAAAAGATCCTAGGAAGATGTAGGAAATCAGTTGGAATGACAATTTATTTAAACACCAAGGTACAATCAGAAGTGAGTGCAAATATGCGCACCAGCACATACCTGCTTCCCTGCATCAGGACATCCACTCAAAATTCCAAAGCTTGTAACTTGTTTGTTACCTGCCAGGTATTTTACCTCACTGATTCATCTACTTATCATTCATTCCATGAAGGAAGCAAATGGAAAGTAACAATCTCTTTACTTAGCATATTAGATGTCAAGCGAAAAAAAACCTTGTTTGGCCATCCATTATTAGTGTAGGAGTGAGATGAATAATTGATCTGACTTTTCTTTCACACTGTTGAAAAATAGAAAATAACCCTGCTGACATCAACAAACTATTCAAATTCTCAGATTTTAATGACAGACTCTGATGCAGCTGTCATTTTTCTTGAGCACGATGACCTAAAACGAACCCAAATTTTAAAGCAAAACAGGAGATAAAATTACAGGGTAGCACAGACAGGAAGGTTGGTCACACCTATGCAAACCAAGATGCACAATTTTGGCATAACTCCACCAAAAAGGTTGGATAATTGAAACTACAGGCCTAATGCCTGTAAACTGAATGTAACACTCATGCTTTCTGCTGACAGCTCTGAAGAAAAAAACCCAAAAACTTCCTCAGTGGTGAGTCCTGGAACTCACTTGAATGTATTGCGTTACTCTACTTTTTTGCAAGAAGATTATTTTCCCTCCCCAAGAGATTTTTTAGGACTGGGAGCGCAATCAAGGGTTATCATTACCGTGCTTTTTAGTTGAACCTATCTTTGACCCTCCAAACTCTATAAAAATCTTGAACAGATACTACCACTCTTCCCTTCACAAATGAAAAGGATTTCATTTACCTGGCATTATGCAGGGCAAAATGACCTTGTGTACACTTTGACACCTCAGAAGGCTGTGAAGATCTGACTGCAATGAGAAGAAGGAAATAAGAGTTCATGCTCACTTTTGTCACTTTTACTCACAACATTACATGCGCAGTAACTTTAAATACAAAGGAATTTGGGTATGTATACATACATACATGTGTGTCTTTTCTAATAAGGGTATGTATACATACATACATGTGTGTCTGTGTGTATATATATATATTATTATATATATAATATATATAGTTTATTTTTGCAGTTGCCATGCTTTGTTGTGTGCCAGAGAATGAGCTATGCAACCTCCCTCCCTCACTGCTTTTGGCATACCATGCTATGAGCCTTCGCCTGGTTCTTGAAACATGTCTAGGAAACACACTCCAGCTTCTGGGATGCCCAAATTCATCTGGGACTGCTGACATCCTGGTGGGTTTCATTGCAATTCTAATTTATTTGAATCTATTGTTTTAAAGAAAATAGGGGGTCCTTGTACCTGTTAGGCTTCATTCTGAAATGCTTAAAAGTACAATGCTTAAAAGTACGAAGCAAGTTCATCTCAGCAGAGGAAAGGGGTTAGGCTGTAAACAGTTACACAGAAAAAAAGGCAGAGAAGTACTAAGTACTAGGCTGTCCTTAACTTCTGCCTGCTTAGAGAGCTGTGGCATGCTGAAGGCAGCCCAGCCTGGTGCCACTGAGGCAGCTATAAGATACAAAGCTCCATAGCAGAACAAGGTCAGACTAAAGGGACCTTTTCTCCAGCAACATCTGGGTATGATCAGAATATCAAGACATATAAATTAATTTTCAAGAACATTCCCCTTGCATGTTTTCTGGTTTTTAATTTTAGGGAAATATCATACCAATTGTGATGAGTCTATCTATGAATATGTAAAAGGAGGTGACATACTGATTTCTCACGCTACAGTGGAGACAGAACTGAGCTGGAATTTGCCTGACTTTCCATGTCACAGGCACCAGAACTTTTGTTGTCAAGTTTTTCATAGCTTGATTGCAACTTATAAATATGTCAGAGAAACAATTATTATTAAGATGGTGTGTTTCCACTGAGAATTCACACTTAAAAATAAACAAACAATATATACTACTACATTGGAACATAACATCTACATTTTTCAATGTAACATTGCAAGCTAGAACCCACCATAGTCAGTGCTTATATGCTTAATTTGAATAAGAATAGCACGTTGAAAATGTTTGAGGATTAAAGTTGCAACTTTTTAAAACAAAATTAAGGGATGGCTGAGCTTTATCCCAGATGGGACAATAGCACCAAACTATTTCTTAAACTTCCAAATACAATGTGTAGAATGAACAAGTCATGTCTGATTTCAAGCTGAAGGACTGTTGCTGCATGCCTCAAAACAATAGAAATGAATTTTTGAGATTGAAAAAAGAAAAATAAAAAAGGAACAGACAAAGGCAGGGGGTGGGGTGGGAGGTGGAGGAGGGGGGATGGAGCCAGGCTAATCAGGAGTGAGCCTGGAAGTGCCTGGGAGATGGTGTACTGGTGAGGACCTCCAGTGTATCAATACAGAGCAAGTGGAGGCAAGTACATCTAGTGACAGAAAAGATGTAATTGGCATAGATGGGTTAGATAATCCAAGTATCAGTCACTTGGAAATGAACATCATTCCCTTTATGAGGCATGAGGGAATAACACCCCAGCTGAAGTGCATTTACACCAATGCACACAATATGGACAATAAACAGGAAGAATTGGAAGCTATTGTAAGGCAGGGAGACTGCCACGTAGTTGCCATCATGGAAATGTGGTGGGATGACTTGTATAACTGCTATGGTAGGATATAAGGTCTTCAGGTGGGACAAGAAAGGCAGGAGAGGTGGTGGGGTAGCCGTCTATGTTAGAGAGTGCTTCGATACCCTCAAGCTCGATTATGGTGATGACAAGGTTGAGTGCCTGTGGGTGAAAATCTGAGGAGCCCACGAGAAGGCAGATTTTTGTGATGGGGATCTGTTATAGACCACCCAGCCAAGAAGAAGCAGCTGGCAAGCTCCTCTGTAAACAACTGGGAGAAGTCTCAAGATCGCTAGCTTTTTTTTATGTGGGAGACTTTAATCTTCCGGATGTCTGCTGGAGGTCCAGCAGCAGAGAGGAAGCAGTCTAGGAGGTTCCTGGAGTGTGTGGATGACAACTTCCTCACACCGGTGAAAGAGCTAAAAAGGGAGGGTGCCCTCCTGGACCAGCTGTTTGTGAACAGACAAGACCTTGTGGGGGATGTGACGGTTGGAGGATGCCTGGGGCAAAGTAACCACGAGATGGCAGAATTCTCAGTTCCAGGTGAGGGGGGGTTGGGGGAGGATTAGCAGAATGGCCACATTAAACTTCCAAAGGGCAGACTTTGGACTGTTCAGAAGGCTAGTTGATAAAGTCCCATGGGAGACAGTCCTTAAGGGTAAGGGAGCCCAAGATGGCTGGGTACTCTTCAAGAAGGAAATCCTGGCAGGGCAGTAGAAAGCTGTCTCCATGTGCTGGAAAATGAGCCAGCGGGGAAAAAACACCCTGGTTGAGCAGGGAGATACGGGTGGACATCAAAAAGAAGAGGAATGCCTATGAACTTTGGAAGAAGAGACAGGTATCTTCAGTGGGCTAGAGGAAGTTAGATCATGCAGAGGAAAAATCAGGAGGGCTAAATCCCAACTAGAGCTCAGACTGGCCAAGTTGGTGAAAGATAATGAAAAAATCTATCTATAAATACATTAATAGTAAAAGAAGGACCAGGGAGAATATTTGGTCCTTATTGGATGCGAAGGGAACAACTCTGACAAAGGATGAGGACAAGGCTGAGGTACTTAATGCCTTCATTGCCTCAGTCTTTAATAGTAACAGAAGTTGTTCCCTGTGTGTACATACCCAATAGCTAGAGGAGCAGAATAAAGCTCCCATGATCCAAGAGGAAGTGGTTAGAGACTTGCTTGGCCAATTAGAAACACAAAAGTCTATGGGGCCACATGCGATCCACCCAAGAGTATTGAGGGAGCTGGTGGATATGCTTGTCAAACCCCTTTCCATCATCTTCCAGCAGTCCTGGCTGACTGGGGAAGTTACACTTGACTGAAGGCTGACTGATGTTATATCCATGTACAAGAAGGGTTGCAGGGAGGATCCAGGGAACTACAGGCCTGTCAGTCTGACCTCTGCCAGGGAAAGTCATGGAACAGGTGATCTTGAGTGCTATCATGAAGCACATGCAAGAGAACCGGGTGATCAGGCCCAGTCCACACGGGTTTACAAAAGGCGGACCTTGCCAAACTAACCTGATCGCCGTCTCTGACAAAGTGACTCAACTACTGGATGAGGAAAAGGCTGTGGATGTAGTCTTCTTGGACTTCAGTAAAGCCTTTGACACAGTTTCTCACAGCATTCTGCTTAGGAAACTGTCTGCCTCTGGCCTGGACAGGCACACGCTCTCCCGGGTATAAAACTGGTTGGATGGCTGGGCCCGAAGAATGTTGGTAAATGGAGTTAACTCCAGCTGGAGGCCAGTTACAAGTGGGGTTCCCCAGGTCTCAGTGCTGGGTCCAGCCGTGTTCAGTGTCTTTATCAATGACCTGGATGAGGGGATCGAATGGCATCTTGGCTTGTATCAGAAACAGTGTGGCCAGCAGGTCCAGAGAGGTTATTCTCCCTCTGTACTCAGCACTGGGGAGACCGCACCTTGAGTACTGTGTTGTAGAGAGGAAGGTGCTGGCCTTTTCTCCCAAGTGACAGGGGACAGGACAAGGGGGAATGGCCTCACGATCCACCAGGGGAGGTTCAGTCTGGACATCAGAAAAAAAGCTTTTCACAGAAAGGGTCTGGAACAGGCTGCCCAGGGAGGTGTTTAAGAGATGGGTAGACGAGGTGCTGAGGGACATGGTTTAGTGGTTGGTAGGAATGGTTGGACTTGATGATCCTAGAGGTCTTTTCCAACCTAGTGATTCTGTGAAATTTCTTACTAAAATGACCTGTTTTGTTTAATATAAGATGACTTAAAACTGAATTTCAACTTAATGGACCAAAAAGAAGTAAGGATTAACTAAAATTGGTCTTTACCCATGAAAGAAGAGTTACAGTCAGCATACATTTACATTGTGTACCCAGAACCCAGAATCAATCGTGGTATATATCATAAGGAAAATTTTTAAAGTCATGTTTTCCTCGACTTAAAATGGTTGCTAGCAGAACTACTAAGAAAATTCAACAGCTATAAACTTGGAATTACTCATACAGTAGTGGAAACCTCCAAAATCCACCATTTCATATATGAGAGAAAAAAAAGAAAGTGTTGCCAGTGAAAAAAACCTTACTGATAGAAGACCTAGTTACAAGAATATAGATGAAATGAATATTTAAAGAAAGGAAAACTTGAAGAAGTAATTAAGATGTATGAATAACTTGTACAAAAATTTAAAAACTTCATGAAATCTCAACAGACAAAATTATTAAGGACAATAAGATGGAATTTTTAATAAGAACAAGAAGTGCCTGACCAAGGACTAAATACATTTCAAGATACAGAGACAAATCATATGTAATACCAGAGAAAAGTTAAAATTGACAGAAGATATTTACATTTTATAATGAGAATTAGAAAATGAGAATGCGTTTATTCTATACGAAGTGAAACATTGCAAAAAAAGTTTAAAAAGGTCACATCTGCCAAGATTAAACGTGGGCATAAATAGTCAACAAGTGTGGTTAACTTACCTACACCTCCACAAAGCCTAAAATTGCTTAGCTGAAGGTTTCTCTAATTCATTAACGCTTACAAATTACTTTTATTACAATAAATAATGAAAAACTGGAGCAATTCCAACAGATGGGAGTACTGCCAAGAAAAAGAAAATCCTGGGGCTGGAAAAGAAAACCCTGCAATGTGTAGCTTCAAAAATGCATGTCATCTCAATTTATTGAAGATCAACTTAAAAAAATGTTGATCACTGTGTAAAAATGATCTGAGAGATTATCAGATTTTTATTGTGTAGCAATGTGTAACAGGAACATGAACACTGGAGTAGCTGACTCAAAAAGAACTTCTCTAGAAGATATTTATTTCTAAGCCGTCTTCCTCACTGCAGTTTCTTACACTGGGAGTCTTTGCAGTCAAATCCTATAGCTAGGTGGTGGACTCCTTTGACCCTAGATTTTGTGGAAAACGCCCCTAGAGTCTTCAAAATTTTTTGATGCTGTTGTGCCGATGGGCACAATTATGTAACCATCATGCAAATAAGCCATCACCACAGTCGTTGGGAGGATGAAAGCGGGATTCCGTCTGTGAAGATTAAATGAGTGTTTGCAAATTCCTGTGATATCTCTCAAAACAAATGGAAAATCTGAAAATTAATTGAAAGCACAGCTTCACAGCTGAGACCTTCAACATGGTATTTCATCATGGACTTAATGTTTATGAGAAGTTACATTCTCCCCACCTTGGCAAAAAGATATAGATTTGCAATTAATAATAGTGTTTCTATTAATCTTTGAGTGAGGTGGAACATAGTCATTAGATGGAGAAAGCCTTATGAAAATAGGTGCATACAGAAGTGTAGAGGGGATGAAATGAGAAAAATTACAAGATATGTTTTCAAAGGCTTGTTACTAAGGAGGTCCCATTCTGGTCATGAATAAACACTGGAGACTCCCTCAAATGAATCTTCTCGGAATCATCTGCAGCAGTAGCTAACCTTGCTTCTTCCCCATCCTTCTCGAGCTCTGTATACATTTCAGTTATTGCAGATCAGAGCTCACTATCATGATTTAATCTGTCCCCATCAGCAGCTCAAACTCAATCCTCTGGCATTTCCATGAGCAGGTAATGAGGTACAGCATGTTTCTGTTGCCACTTGTTGAGGGTCAGGGTAGAGAGATAGGGGCAGCAGTGTAGTTTGGAGTTAAATCCAGCACAACAGTCTGTCTGGGATCTTAGACCTTCCCTTACACTGCTTTGGTCCAGTCTCAAGCCAGGCAACATCAAGAGGTACAGTGAATATCAGTTTCCCAGGGATGCCATCTAGATTATGTCTTTTCTCTATATTTTCTCATTCTCTGCCACTGCCAAAATCAAAGTGGCATGAGCCCCTCAGCCACAACTTGCCTGAAAGCCCTTGTAACAGGTAGGTGTTCACACTAGTGCCTGCCCAAGAACCCGTGTTTGATGCTAAAGGTCCTCCTGACAGCTCTAGTGCAAAACTTCAAACCCAGTCTTTCCTCTTTTTTTTTGCTTTTAAAGTAACCCTCCTGAATATCATCTTCATTGAACTACTTTCAGACGTGTAATGAGCCAGGAAGAAGGATGTTTCTGCCTTAGCTTTGATTCTAAGTGAAACACTAAAGATCCTTAAACCTCCCTGAAGCCATCTGAGTTAATTTTACAGGCCCGGTTAGAACCAAGTTCCTTGTTCAGTGTGAAAAGGAAGCAATTTCATCTCCTTATTATCCTCACTGTTACATGACATGAGGAAAACATACATTTTCTTTAAAGAAATCGGTAAGTTTGATATTAAAAGTAGCAAGTGGTCATGTTTAGCCCTCCGTAAGCTTTTGATTTTGTTACATACTTGGAACCGAGTAAGAGCCTAACGGGGTGCCACACTCCTACAAAACTTATTGGGGAGCAACCAAGTGCAAGTGTGTTCATTAAGTAGTGCAATGGGAAGTGAAATTGAAAATATTGTTAATCACTTTCTTGAAGATCATAGTGTAAATGACAACTTTATTGAGTTTAGCAGGCATTACTTTTCAACAAACAATTTATTACCTTGGAATGTGTATTACCCTGTCTTTTTACTGAAGAAGGTGTTGTTGTTTTATAATTACTTCAGCATTAGACACAGCATTTTGACATCAGTAGAATTATAATATTACACTGCCAAAGGTAGTTATCTCCAAGTTCATGTAGCATCAAAATCCAGAGTCTAGAAAACCCTAATGCTCCCTGATAGTACCAGGAGAAAATATTTTAACATAACATGTAAAATGTTTTAGTCATTACCCAGTAAACATCACAAGTCATCCAAGAAACAGCCAGCAGAGAAAGTGAATGAGAAGCCTTACATAAAGATCTTTAGAATGTGAAATTTTAGTTTTGGTTAATTTTGGGAGGTAATGCAAATGACCTTTTTGCTTGTGATAGGAAGGTTTTATTGATTCCACCCACTCTTCAGGCAACATGACATGTAACTATGGCTATAGCATTACTGTCTCTTCAGAGGAAGTTTGTCTCTTTGAGTCCATGCCATATATGAATTGCCTGAGCTATAATCAGTTCTCACTCCTATGGTAAATTTTATAACAGGGTAGGTAAAGGCTAAGATATGCCTCAATGGAGGCATATCTATTAAGTCATTCTTCCCAGTCCTTCTATGGAAAGAATGTAACACTTAATCAAACTGATTTTCCACACTTTCACGTAAAGCCTTTTTTGCTCTTGTTCCAAAAAAAACTTGTCAGCGGAAACAAGCACATTCTGCTTTGACATACTTATTTCTTAATGTACATTTCATAGAATCATGGAATGATTTGGGTGGAAGCGACCTTAAAGATCATCCAGTTCCAACCCCCCTGCCATGAGCAGGGACACCTCCCACCAGATCAGGCTGCCCAAGGCCCCATCCAACCTGCCTTGAACATTTCCAGGGGTGGGGCAGCCACAGCTTCCCTGGGCAACCCGTGCCAGTGCCTCACCAACCTGTTCCAGTGCCTCCTTTGTAGGCAGTTAATAGTTATTGGGCTGCATCTTGAAATTTAGAACTTTTAAAGGACATCTACACAGTGCTAATACAAGTGAAAGGCTGTTTTATTTCTCATCTCATTTCTTAAAATATAATAGATTATTATGAAGATTGATGGAAATGATCTCCAGTTTTAATTGTTATAAACAAATCATCATTACATACTGATGCATAAAATACAAGGTGTATCAAATCTGAAGGTATGCACAGATTTTGCAGGGCCAGAGCAAATCCTGTTATCTGTGGAGAAGTAATTGATTATTTTCACTGACTGACCTTTTCATAAGGCTCAGCTTTCACTTACATACAGTCACACAATGACCAGAATTTTTTAAATGACTACCCTGATTGAGCTGCCTTAGCTAAAGTAGTACATGGAAGACAAAGAGAAGGGAAAAAGCAAGTTAGAAACAACAAAAGGCAGACAGTAAATTCTAAGTCAGGTCCCTGAGGAAAACTGGGCAAACACAGTTAATTTCTATTATAATATGTGCTCCTGACAACTGCAAGTAGAGCAGCCCAACAGAAGGGAACGTAGGAGGGTAATGGCTTGTGCTAAGGATTCAAAATTAAGATTACACAAGTGTTGTTGAGATTTTAAGTTGCTTTAGTTTACTCTTGTGGACTAACCACCCACTAGCTGCTGCAGTATATCTTCCAGTTAAGTTTCAGCTGACAGGAGTTCAGCTCAAGAGCTATCACACCACTAGGCAAGGAGAAGCAAAGCCTGGTAGGCAGGGATGATAAAGTCATTCATTGTAAAGTGAACTCCTGATCCAAACCAAAATGCTAATGTGGATTCTCTCAATGTTTCAAAATATGGAGACACAATGGGCAGTGTAGTAGAACAATGATAATTCTACAGTTATTGTCATCCCTATCCTGTATTACCTTGACTTCTGCAGTGACGGTGGTAGTAGTATTTGTCCTGCATGCTTTAGCTTTGCTTCCACTTTGCTAGTGCATGAATTTTAGCACTGCATGGACGTTCTCTTCCAGGAGATGGGAGGAGGGCATCCTCAAGATTCATTGAGTTCTTCTCCTTTTCCTTTCTGCCTCTCTATCAAGTGCCCACTAGTAAATCATGCTGGCTTTGTGCTGCACACACTTGGTTCGTTGAAGGGAACCACCACCTGTGAGGAAATCCTGTACTTGAAGGGCACAAGAAGGAAGATCATTCAACTTCCTCTCTCCGCAAAAGCAAGCAGACAGATGCCTACTCTTGCCCACAACCTCCTAGGCTCCGCAGATCCTAGCCAGCCCAGCAAAACACCTACAAGAACAATTACCATATCAACCTATGGTATTGTAGCCTGTGAGAGAGGCAGGAATGTCACTCTCATGGAAGATTGTAGTGGCGCTCTCCATCACTAAGGTACAGTCAGACTTCTCCAGGCAACAACAGACAACTTTTGAGAACAAAGCAAAAGGACCTAGTTTCCATTGAGCAAAGTGACTTTTTTACCTAGAAGTGGAACATTTTTTTCACATGGGCTAATCTGGAGCAAGTACCATTTTTATCTAAGCCATGTGTTACAAACCACCTAATGTAGCTAATATAGCTGGTTTCCATAGTGCACTTTTCTGTAGAACATTTAAGTAACTAGGAGCTAGTTATGAGAAACAGGGAAGTAAAATTTAATGCAGAATCATTCAAAACTCACTCTCAGTTCTCCTTCATATGCATATCTTCTTCTGAGGAGGGATTGAGCGGCAGGCAGTGCCTTTTTATTCCCTTTTTCCTCTCACAGCATTCCTCTTGCTTATAACATACTACAGGCACATACGGTGACAGCTACCCATGAGACTTGGCACACTGCCACACAAGTCTTACCTGGACTTCTAAAAGAGTTCAGTCTGTCTTGGTCCTCCTGGAATAGCATTCCCTGGTTCTACACCCTGATAAACTGACCTCTGCCACCATTTAAAGACTCAGTGAAATGTCTGTCCTCTTTTTAGTTGTAGCATCCTTCTTTTGAAATAGAGGCCAAGGTGGTCAAGAAACAGCACTCTGTCAGGGTGGGCAGTGGACTCCGGGTTTCTAAACGACAGCCCATATAGAGAGAAAAATAAAGGAGTTGTACACAGAGAATAGCTATGAAAAAATACGTATCCTACATACCAACACTATACTCCCCGATTCTGGTCACACAGGTGATGATGTTTTCTGTCAGCAATACATCCTGTAAATAGCTAAATACATTGGCAAAAGTGGATCAAATTTCCTTTTGATCAAAATGGGGCCAGCTGAAAGAGTCACTTGGCTGAAAATGGCAACTTTTTTCAGCTACCCAGAGTAAGCAGACTCTTGCTGGATATTGCAACTAATGTTTGGGTTTTCATAATTTAAAAGGTACTACCACACCAATTTACCATTTAAGTTTACAATTCACTGAACTTGATGCAAATATAAAACCTGTATCTGATTGATGAAATTACTTTCACACACAGCCTGGCACTGCTTTAGCTTTAAAATTTAATGTGACATCCGACATATGAATGCCTTTTTCATTGATTATATTGTTATACATGATGAAGAAAAAATGCCTTTCTGGAGGCTTTTGGAAAGGGGGAATTTCAGGATCAATTATGGTTCTCATAAAAGGCTCTGTAGTAACTGATCTGGAGTACAAAAGTCCTTTTCTTATGTTCCCTTCAAAAATCAGATGCAGTGTTCGGGCTTAAGAGCCCCAGCTCTCTATGCACAGCTTTCACAATATTCTTTCCCAGTATCTCTGTCCATCAACTGGAGTACCACGTCTAGGCATGGGAAAATATTCATCTACGTGCACATTCCTGCCCTTTTTGCTTGTAAAACCAAAAAGGTTATAAATAGTGATGGGGAGTATGTGACATGGATACCTGTGGGGTTAAGACCTCAGATTATTTCACAGGTTGCCGAACAGCTGCCTAAAATATCCTTTCTGTCTCCCATTCTTTTTTCTCATTCACTCCCTCAGAAGTTTACACGGAAAAGATGAGCTTAAGCCAGTAATCCAGAAAAGATCTGAATCTAAATAAGGAAGAAGCAGCACTGCTTTTCTATAAGTAAATCTATCTCTGAAGACAAGATTTTTCTCTCTGGTTGGAAAAAAATATGGAGAAAGCCGCCTCATTGGTTAAGTGCTGAAGGCATAGGATGCTGTTCAAACAGCTTATTTAGTATACCACAATGAAGATGTAGCCAGAGGGCAAAGAAATGTTCAGTGAAATTAGTATCTATGACAGCTGATACTGGCCATGTACTTGAAAGCTAAAAGACTTGCCCTTGCAAGAGGGTGTTTTGCAGCTGTATTTCATCTATCTTCCCCGAAACTCCTAAAAGCTTCAAAGGATCTTCATGTAGCAACCTGTTTTCAGTGGTCCCACAGATGTGTCACATTGCTTGCTCTACGGCATGTCTTTTGGGCTGAGGCTGGGAACAGTACGTAAAGCAGCAATTTAAGCTGTGTAAATTGGAAAAGAAGTGTATCTTGAATCACACATTCTTTAGGGCCGCAAAGCAATTTGATGTGTCTGAGGAAGCCTGCTGCAGAAAGCAGATTTAAAAGGACTGAGTCACACACGGATGGGGGAGTGCAAGCAAAGCATTTCTCTTACTGGAGAGCATCTGGCCTACCATCAAGCTACACTTAACTAACAAGCTAAACAAAATTTTTAAGTAGCACAATTTATAAGTAGTGTCTTTTGCAAGGACCTGAAATATTACAGATAAAGACAAGTCGCAGGATGTTTAACTACTGGAGATCTGAAGATGTCCAAACAGATACTTAAATCATAGCTAGATCCAGAGGAAAACAAAACAAACAACAAAAAAAAAAAAAAAGAAGAAATAAGCATAAAGACTATTCAAGTCAAAATGATGGATATGATGGAGAACTGGGCCTGCTAATGTACAGACAAAAATAATGAATGTATTGCAGACTACAGCACTTAAAGGACAGCAAGAAGACTGAGTAACTGAGCTTTATTTCATTATATTTTACCAGGCTTTAAATTTTACTCATCTTTAAGATCAGATGCAACTCTTCTTATCCACTACCAAATAATTTTGCCTTTGGACAGATTACATAGAAGAGCTGACATTTATGCTATTTTTTTATGATCAAGGAGGCAAAACATCTTTTGTACAACTCTGGAGTCCTTAGCAACTCTGCATCTCCCTCAGATCCTGAAGAATCAGCCTTTCTGGATTTCTTTTCTCATTTGTTACCAAAAAAAATAAACACCTTTCTTTTTTTTTTCTGACATCTTTGACATTTATTTTCATTACCTTGTAAAATCCAGCCACAAAAGGAGGTGGATTGTGATCTCCTTCCACGCATTACTGAATTAGGAGGAATTTGGCTCAGATGATGGTCAGTACACTACAAACAGTCATAAAAAAGGCTGATATCAGTTCAATTCACATTAATAAGGAGAAACACCCCACCCCGTGCTCCCAGCCACACAGCCACACTCAGATGAGAATAATTTGCAACTAGATATAGCTGTGAACTTGGGAAAGAGGTGCAGGGAGTAAAAGAATGTTTCCCCACTGCCTACATTATTTTAAATATAACACAATTCTTTAAACAAACTTATGGACAGAAAGAATCTTTAGCTGTAGTCTGCACTTGGAAGCCTGTTGTGTTTCACTGCTGTTAAGCTGACTAGATCATAGTTGTCTAAAGACTATCACCCCAAATTAAATTGCTCTTAATTTGAAGATGTCTCATCCTTGCCTTTGTTGTTTTGTATTTACTTGCCTAATAGTAACAGATACATAAATATAATAATAAAAATGCCTACCTGCTATTTAATTTGAGCTTGTCTGATTTAGTTTCCAACTATTAGTTCTTGTTGTGTTTTTCTGTGCTAAATTAAGGAGCTCTTTTGTAGCAATTCATTCTTAAACATGGAGCATTTATACACTAATCAAGTCACTTCTCAGTTTGCTCTAGTATAAAGAACAACTTGATCTGCAAGTGTCTCATTATACAGCTTTTTCTCTTCCCCTTGAGTAATTAGTATTGTTTTCCTCCTCTTACTCTACAATTTTAAATATCCTTTTAAAGAGTATGATATTGAAATAATTTTCTGATTCTGACTGTTGTGTTAACATAGAAAATTACCTCGCTGCTTCCAAGTCTTTTTCTTTCCATGCCTTCTTTCTACACGTCCAAGGTGCACACTAACTTTCCTGCCATCATAGGGATCCTCACACTGATCAAATCCCAACTCTAATTTCTTTTTGAGAGTCATTGCATTCCTTCCCCCCCAATTCTGTTTATGTTGTTCTGTGTTTCTAGACATATAATTTAGTTTCTTCTCATATAAAACACATTTCATTTAAATAGATTCTGTTGTTTAGCACTCCTGATCTCTCTGAAGGAGTGCCTCTTCTTCAGTCTTTGGCAAAGTACCTCTCCAATGCACTTGTAAATGTTAGAAGCAGGAATTTAACACTCACTGCTGAATACGTAGTGAATTCAGTGTTGACCTCCGCATAGTCTCCCTCTAAGAGTATCTTCCTTCACTGATTACTCCTCACTGAATTCTATTTTTCGAAATTTGCCAATTATTCAGTATTTTAGTTAAGTAACATTCTCCATGGAAAAGGAGGAGGATGTTTTCTTCTCCCATGACGAGACTGGCTGTGGTAGTTTTAGCTGCCTCTTTGCCTTCATCTATAATATTATGTATGATACACTTACTACGGACCATTCAGACATTTTCACCTAATGAAATCTCCCCTGTTGTGCTGAAGTGGAACATGGCTGAATGTAGGCTTAAGTCTTGCTCTCATCCTGTCCACCAGTGTGGGCTTGTGATATCTCACCAAGTGTCTAATGCTCACCTGCCTCCAAGCGTAGGGACAAGACTTCGTCCATGATCTGAGTGATCTCACTCAGTCCTTTATCTCTGGTTTAAGCCACATACCTATTTACTGTCCTTGTTTCCATAAGGAAGTTGTACAACTGAAGAGGAAAAAAGTGGAGATGTATGAGAAGACCATATGGCCATCCTGACCGCCAAAGACAGAATTATGCTCGCTTTCAAGGACAATGTTTCACCCTCCTAGGTGTCCCAGGGGTCTTGTTTGTAGTCCTTTTTTGAATACTGTAAGAGATTCAAAATATCCTTTCTAGAAATCTCAGTAACCCAAGTTTAAACATAAATTAGATATCAGAGGGAAAAGAACTTCTCAGCCAATGCCTTTAGGATACCTGGCAGCAGCCTCTGTGAGCGTGCAGAGTATCAAGTAACATTCTAAGTTACTGATGACTTAGAGAATATATTTTCACCCTTAGGCAATACAAGTGTATCAGTCTGATACTTTCCAAGCAGAAAACAGAAATGTTCATTGAATACATCTGCTTTTTCTGCACAATCATTTTTATTATTTCCCTCTCCTTAGGATATAAATGTACAATTACCAAAATTCCTGATGGATTTATACATACAACAAATAAACCTTGTGTTCTCAGTCTTGTAAAATGTGAATTTCTTTATCACTTTTCTGTGTTCCATAACTCCAAATCAATAATGATTGTTACTCATTTCCTTGTCTGTATTCGTACCCTATGATTTTCAGTACTTAATTCCCACCTCCGTTTTATTATCAAAGCAAGACTGAGTTTCCAGCAAAGATGCCTATTTCTTGACCACCAAATACTGCATTTTTGGACCATTCATCTGAAATAAACCCTGGTTTTATTTATGCTTTCTTTCTGACTTTTTCCTTTGCATGATTGCTGTTCACAGTTTCCTTGTGGTGCTTAGAGGATTGCCTTGGTAGCACCAAATATTTATACTGCTGTTAAGATAATCCTTCCTTGCCCAGACTGAACATAATGAACATAATTAGATCCTCAACACTGGTAACTGTCCAGTTTTAATCCAAAGACTATTAATTGCTTGCCAGCCATCACAGGCAGTTTCTTCATAAAATACTTTTGCTGTCTCCTCTTATAACTCAGGTTATGAACACCCAGGTATAACTTACATTTATTATTAATTTTAGTGTTTCTCTAAATGGGAGAAATTAATATCAAGTGCAGAAACTACTCGGGCCAAGAGAACAAATCAGTTGCATCCCAACTCTTTACTGGAGGTAGCTCTGCTGGGTGTGCTAGCTATATCCACTCACATTTTCCGCTGAAAGAAAACCTGAGGACACAGGACCGGACTTGACTCTTCACATGCCTAGATGCATACTTCTATGACTTTTCCCTTTCAATACTCCATTTCTCAATCTTTGAGGAAAAGCTTCTGGAAGGGGCCTTCTGTTTCTTCTGCTGCTCTCACCCTATCCAGTCTGATAAAGTACTCCTTACCTCTTTCTTTTCAATGCAAACTCCTTAATTCACTCCTGTGTTCATCTCCTGCTCAGTGATGTCATGGCACTTCTCTTCCTACTGTCTCTTCTTTTGTTTTGTCATATGTAGGAAGTACATTTTCTAGAATATTACTGCTTGTAATGGGCTCTGTGTGTTTACACTTCTATTAAAATCTTCAAAATGATACATTGAGAAGGCAAGTCTTACTTCCTAGTGTAATATTGATGAACAACCTGGCCTGAGGTTCCTCAATACATCATGACTCTGTGGGAGGCGAGTGGTCTGAACACGTTGTAACTTACTTCGGCTCATCCATCTTTCTCCCAGGACCAAAGAAAAAAGGAACTGAACGGTGTGTCTGATGGTAATTACCACAGAAAGTATTCATGCGTCTCCCACCTTTAAGTCAGTGTTTAGTTTTGTTTGCTTAAAATACAGCCTTAAGGTGAAAAAAGAGAACAGTAACAGTAAGTGACAAGTGAGTACACCGTGGGCATTTCATTTTTAAAGAAGCTTAGGTTGTCTTGTGCCTGCTATCCAAAAGCAGGAGAAGCATGCCAGCAGGGCCCCTATACCCCTATAAGCACCCTGCTCATTCCCACTGCTCGGACCTCTGCAGCCCCTGCACAGAAGCACCTCTGCACCCACAGCTGTGGCTGAGCACTTTCCCTTCTGTCTCCCCCTTCCCACCCTCACACAACCAGCAGGAGCTGTGTTAAGCTCTTTTAATAAACAATACTGTTCTTTTCATCTTCAAAGCATTTCTTACAACTATTAAGTAATTAATCCAAATAAGGCCCAGGAGTTGTTCTAAGCAGCAGTTAGATTTTAGTGCACCTCATTCAACTTGACCATCTAGGCATAAAGAGAACAAAAAGTACATATGTATCTACTTAATTTTCTTACAAGATGAGAAACTGAAGCAATGGAGGAACTGGAGCTACAGCAGTCTGGTTTCTGATTTCCACTTCTGACTTGGACTTGCTGTGCTGCAGCTCTCATAACCCCCTTTCTTCCTGCTTTCCCTTCCATCCTTCTCCCAAGGTAAACTGAAACCCCTACGATACTAAAAGATCGAAGAAAAAGCTTCTCCCTCAAAGTGATGTTCCTCCTGCAGAATGGTAAACTGTCTCCTTGATTAATTCTGTCCCAAAACAAGGGACTGATTACTTTTTAACCTTTACAAAAGCTGGAATACAAACTTACCATGCACTGCACACTTGGAGATTTATTGAAATGTGATTACAAAAAACCAAAGGGAAACATGCACTGCATTTTGAGCAGCTTTAGAAAAAGTCAGTCTAGACAATCCTTTATGAATGACTCAATCTATGTGTATCATGAAAGAAAACATGCAACACCTTTTAAATGCCATTTCTAATTGGACACAGCTAGAATATATGTGTTCTTAAATAAAAAACTAGAAGTAGTGGGAAGGTATTTTACAGGCAAAAAATACACTAGCACTTAAAACATTCAGGAGTGATTACAACAAACATGAAAACTATTTTTTTCAGACTTGTGGGATCACTATGAAGCAGTTTTTAATAAAGCAAAAGAAGAAAATTCTGCATAATGATTTTTTTAACTTTTTTTTTTTTTTTTCAGAGAGGGCTGTTAGAAATTATTTCTCTCTCTCTCTGTTAGTATCACACAGCTGTTCAGCAGAGGAACATAAGCAGCAGGATGATCCATGCCCTGCTCGTGGCCAGGAGCTGGTGCCTGAACCAGCCACCCAGAACCACATCCAGCAGCCTGAGTGGCACAAGCGTACCTGGATCTCAAACCCCACCATTGTGCCTGAGGTGTCTTCATGTTACAGAACACACCAAGGCGGTCACCAAGCAAGAGGAAAAAATGTGCTCAAAAAATCATAAGCTAGTGCAACAAGCAAGGACACTTGCTTGCATCAGAAGGTTAATGGGAAGAAATATTTATTAGTCTAAAACCAACAAATGTCCCAGAGAGACAGTGATACCCTCCGTGTCAGGGAGAGAGAGCTGCCCCACTGTGAAGAGAGCAGGGGGTTCTCAACAAAGGCACTGCCTTCCCAGGACAGGGGCTGCGTTATTGTCCCTTGAGGTCTCCAAGATGATACCCAGAGAGCCCATTGAGGGCAGCTGACCATCACGATGATCATAGAGTAACAGAATCATAGAATTGTTTGTTTTGGAAGGGGACTTAAGGATCATCACCTATTTCCAACCACACCACACACATCCCTCTTCCCCCCCCCTGCCATGCACAGAGACAGTTTTCACTAGATCAGGTTGCTCAAAATCTCACCTATCCTGGCCTTGAACACCTCCAGGAATGATCAGAACAGGTCTGCTGGTCTGGCTGAACTGAAATCACACTCCTTTCCCAGGAAAGGGAATCCTAGATGGTGGTCTTGGAGGTGGCAGATAAGGGAAATTAGTGCCTACAAATGCCCTGACAATACCTTCTGAGCTGGGTGGTAGCCCATTGAATCCTGCTTACCCACTTGAGGTTTGAATGCAGCTTAACCAAGCAGAAGAAGAGTAAAGCATCTCGTTGTGAAGTCTGTGCGTGGCCAGGCTTCAGAGAGAGCTATTTTCTTGCAAAGTGCATGCCCGGGAGTGATGATTGCAATAGCAGCATAGCAGTTACAATTTCATTTGGTGAAATGAAATCATGAGGTGAACTTTTTGGAGACTGAGAAGTTGCTGTACTTGCTCTAAAATTCACAGTGAGCAAAATGAAAACTATTGTACATGTTTTTTAGACCTAAGAAGCAAACAGAACTTGAGCCCAGCTCGTAAATAGCAAAGCCAGGACACAGTAACTCTCCTTAAGCCAACATTGTTAGAGAGCTCACAAGAGAGAGCTGAAATGACATTCTCCCTATTGAATTATTTGGCACAGTTTCAAAGAGTTTAAATCAACCCAAGTGCCTTGTGAGCAGGTTAAGGGAACTGATCTGTCTGAAAATTAATCATTTTTGTTCAGTTAGTTTTCGGCCAGCTCAGCTCCCTGCATTGACAACACAGGTAAGAGCACTGGCTGAAGGTGGGGAGAGGACAGAGCCACACCAGCACTGACTTTGGTCAGCATGTTCTTCCACAAAAACACCAACCCAGGAGCTGTAGTATACAAGAAAACACCTACAGATGCTGTGCCCAACAGCCTAAGAGTGCTGCCTAATCACAGCTGAACAGCTGTGAAAATAATTCTTATCAATTGTAGGTTCATATATGGAGAAACTTATCCTAAACTGGGCTCAAGTCTGTCTACCACTGGCATCTTCCAATAACATCAAGTGTAAACATGTTGAAAGGCTCTCCCTAATTTTTCAGAGCTACATCTGAGTGATCCCATCCAGGCTGTCAGCAGTGTATGAGAAATGCCAGGAATGAGACAGAGGCCTTGCCTGCCTGCAG
Organism: Cuculus canorus; assembly: GCF_017976375.1. NCBI lineage: Eukaryota > Metazoa > Chordata > Aves > Cuculiformes > Cuculidae > Cuculus > Cuculus canorus. Next base: position 114,749,425 of record NC_071401.1, on the reverse strand, counting down.
TATCCTGCTCCTGAGTCACTCCAAGAGGGTTGTTAATGCCAGCAAAAATTACTGGAGTTACAGTTGCACCCATTTCATCAGTCTTGGATGTTGTTAAGCTGTACCTAGTGCACCCATTTTATCAGCCTTGGGTTTCAAGTCGTACCCAGTAATTGTTCTTCTGAACTACAGGAATAAACCAAAGACCACATAAATGTACACAGGTGCTTTCTAGTAGATGAATATATCCATTAGAGGTAGATTCTGTCCTAGCAAGTTCCCAGAACAGCCCTAAGTCTGAATTTGGGAAAAACACCCAATCCCTAACTTTTTAAGCAGCTCACTTCATTACCTGTCAGCTATTGTATGAGTCTTGTACAATGTGGGCATAAACACCACATTAATGGTATAGTTACACAAACACTTGTCTGGCAGCAAAGCTGTGTCAAGAGGTTCTCTTGCTATTTGGTCCAGCTCCAGCTTTAACATTTCTTCTCCACATCAGCCTGACTGTCTGAGACACTGCCCTGTCACTGAGACTGCTGAAGTTACTAGGATGAAAAACAAACCAGAAAAACCTCTTCCATTTCAGTATCTTCCTCTCCAGCAAAGAAAAGGCTGTGGGAAGGGCAGGCAGAATAAAAATAGAAATTAAGGAAAGCTTTTCCAAGTATTAAAACAGAGGAGGGCAGAAAATATTTGAACTGACTTTGCCACATTTACCAAGATCTTGCACTCATAGCTGCACATAGAAAAACACAACAGAAGAAACCATTGATCCACCCGTGTTAAGGCAGCTGGAAGCCCTGCTAGAGACAGCCTAGAAGATAGTGAGCATTCATACTGTGACAAAACTATGATTTAAAGTTCAGGGCAATTCAATTCAGTGTGAGATTTGGCTTAAGGTTTTCTCAACGGAAAAAAGGAAACAATTATAGTTATAGGATGACAGCATGACTGAATTATTAGGGTAACAGCCCAAATGAAAAAAGAGCTCCTGACCAGTCGCTGCAGACACCAGACTCTGCTGAAATGAGGTGACCAGGTACGACCAATGACAAAATGAGCACCAGTGATGTGACCTTGCTTCACTGCACCGAAACTCTTGCTTAGAGAAGTCCAATGGCCCTAACCCAGTTTAAAATTGTGGAATTGAACTGAACTAAAAATCCTTGAATTTGGAATAAATCCCTAGATGTTTTTCATCCTGTTTACGGGAGCACAGGAGTAAAAGAATACCCACCTCTTTTCATTTCCTGTAACCTCATCAAAATTCCCTGCTGCACTGATCAAGTTAAAGTCATAGATTTTTGACCCCAGTGCTCTGCAACTTGCTAGAAATTTGCTTAATTTTCATGTATATACTTCATGTATTCTAGGTAATATCTTCTTGCAGGCTTCATTTTGCTAGAAGAACTAGCCAAGGTTTTTTATTTTTGTTTCAAACAGAGAATAACTTTCCACTGAACTTCTTCAATAAGTCTCTCCTCTGCTGCTCTAATTAAGTTTGGCTTCCCTAGACCTGGATGAACAGCACTACACACAATATTTCAGACATTTTTTCGCTCTTGTCCCGGATGATGAAATCCATTTTAAAATTTAACTTGGTTAATTTTACTTTGATTATCTATACCGAGAAACTTAAAAAATAAAAAGATCATTCTTTTGAGCTCATACCTCAACATTTTGACAAAAACCTGGGACAATTAAGACTTGAGAATATTTTCCCTCATGCTGCGTTCTGAGGCAACATGGTCTGAATTGGAGACTAATGAAAATATTTCTCCCTCTATGCTATGTCAGGATCAAGTAATTCATACTTAATATAATAATTCATATTATATTATATTATATTATATTATATTATATTATATATTCATATATTAATAATAATAATTCATATCTTAATATAATTGACGAAGAAATACCATGCTTCTTAGTCTCAACAACCTTTTCTAAACATCTTATTGAAGCTTATGGGTAGGTTATAAAGATTTTATCTATTTTCTAGAAATTGAAAATCTGTGCTAAAACCCATAATGTTCAGGAGTACAAGACACTGTAGCAGTCCTTAAAGTGTACTTAATTTTATATCTGTATTTAATTATTTCTTGTCAAGATTTTTACTACAGTTTCCAGTTGCTGATGCCTTTTTTTTTTTCATTAAAGTGATAAAGAGGAGTCAGCTGTTACTACTTTAAATTTTGTTATGTAGTCCCAGGATGGTGCCAACAAGTTATGCAAAGCTAACGGCCAGAATGTATTTATTTATCTGCTTTGTTTCTTGAATGCTATGAATGTAACCTGCACCTGTAATCTAAGCAACAGTCTTATAGGTTATATAAAATATAACCTATAGTAAAATATATATAGTATATAGTTATATATATATAGTATATTAAAATGAACAGTGTAGAATATCTTGGACTCATTTCTGTGTCTAACAGAAATTACTAACTTGGTCTCATTTCCTTTCATGCATACCTTATGTAAAACAGAATCAGGTAACAGGAGCTCTACATTCCACCACTGCAAACTTTCTTTTCTACTTATTAGATACTCTAAGTAGAACACCTGAACTCCAGAAGTCAATTTGTAGCACTGTCTTGGTTTGCAGCTGGGCTGAAGCTTTAGGGCTCAATTTTGGTGGTTCTCCACACAGGCAGCTCTCTTAAAACTTAATGCAAGCTTTGATATGAGAATTGAGATAGAATACTGGATTAATGCCTAGCTTACTACACTTCAAAGACTGGTGTTTCAGCTAAGAGAGCAGAGAAAATACACCTACCACAAACACAATAGTCATCTTCCATTTAGTGGACCAGAACTTTCACATGTTACTGAAAAGAAAATTTTAGCTACTCTTAGTAAGAAAGAATTAGCAGTGTTGCAATCCCAAATAACTGTGGTTTCTAGGATGCTTAGAGAATGCAGACAGCAGTGAGCAAACACTAATGCTATATCTCTTTCAAAAAGTGAATGTACTTGCAATATATATGTATGTGAGTGTGTGTGTGTTCGTAAGAAAGAAAGCCAAAAAGCTTTTTAAAAATTGTAAGGAGTTTTTTTCCTCCCTCTCTTGTAGGCAGAATAAAGGTTGTGTAAATTGCTGCCTGTGCCATCAATCACGGCTGGAGTGCAGGAACGCTGCTGACAGCAGTTACTATTCTTCTGATACACCAGATACATACCTCGCATTCCCGCAGCAGCTGACACCACAGTTAGTCCTTGTATGGTCAAAAAGGGGTTTGGAAGGAGGGCATTCTTCTGGACAACATTTGGTTTCCATGGATAAGCCTAGTTTCTTCTGCTGGAGTGCTGTCAGCTGTCCGAATCATGAAATCTTCGTACTTTAATTTCATTCATACAGATCTTTTACCTTTTAGTAAAGATTTCTAAGAAATGAACACTTGATGATTTTCAAACTTGTTTTGTGAAACTTCATGCCAGCGAAACTGGGTGGGTATTGGGAGGGCCGGGGCTGGGGATGGTTCTCAGAGTCAAGTTACTTAGTACATGAATTAAACATCTACTGAAATCAGGAAAAGTTTTGCTAGTAAGTTTTTTTGGCTTTCTTATTATAGTCTCCTTGTTTGAAAATTATTTCTGACTAAGGATAGTGTGGAATACTTGAAGCTTTATTAAATGATTGGTTTTGTATAAAGCCATACCTGGCAGCAAAATTTGTGTAAAGAAACAATGGGTGACTGCCAATAGAACTTGATGTGTATTTTTCACTTAACATAAAATCACTCCAAGGATCACATCAACTTCATAATGTCTGATATCCAAAACCAATTAAAGGTTCTGTCTGATCTCCAGTAATAAGATTTGAAAATATGCCCATAACCCAAGTGCTCTATAGACTTTAAATAGAGATAGAAATATATGTATATATATAAACATATATAAATACACTTAGACAAATTACAAACTGGTTCAAATGTTCTATATTAACGACACAGAGCTGCATGACAATTTATGTTATTTATTTTTAGGTAGCTAAAAACTGCATGATAGCATATCTTTCGATATTTCTACGTACAATTTGTGCCTAGAGGTCAACATCTTTTCCATTCACCACAGTTGGAACAGAATTTGAGTAGGCTGATGCAGAACTGCCAAGACTGTTGTTCCTCCTGCAGGCTATATAATTTTTGCCCTTTACAGAAGCCAAAAGGGAAGGCAGTGCAATCTATTGGCTTGCCTCCAGCTCAGACCTCAAGATTCATTGAGGGTTTAATGATTGGTGTGCACTATGAAACAGATTTGTCACTGATATGTTTTAAATAAAAGTCATGTTCTGCTTCCCTGGCTTAACTCATAATTTGATTATCCAAATTCAGATTTCCCAGGGGCTTCTGTAAGATTTTCCAAACAAACATTTCTCTCCTTTTCCTCTTCTGCCTGCATTTCTCATGCTATCGTATTCAAGACTGACATTTACTATGAGAACAATCAGAAGGTACCTTTCTGTCCAAGAAGAAAAAGAAACAACTTCTGCAGAATCCTTATCTTTCCATTGCAAACCCAGACCCTGTTATTGCTAGCCCTGTGAATAATAACACACAGCTCCTACATAATTTGATTCTCTGCTTTTACATTTCATGTTTTTAAGGCTTGAGGATAAGTTGGAAAAAACCCTAATAATTAATTCTACTTCTTCTCATCTTTATCCTTCCTACATGATAGGAGAGAACCATGTCTGAAATATAGCATGATGCTTTTATTGCTTCTCATTTGTACTCTTACATGATATTTGTATCCTAGGATTCCATAAGAGGATACACTTATCTTTACATCACTCAAATACAAAAATGCACAGTAAAAAAATAGTTTTTGCATTATTCTCTGTTTTGTCCCCCTTCAATATTAATATACTAAGCAAATAATATTAACGTATCAAGCAAGTATTACTAGAGAGTCAATATGATCATATGGGTAGGGGTGTGCGTTACATATGAGCAATTGATTCACAGTTGTATTGGCAAGGCACTCTGTCATTGACTCATTTCTTCTAGCGGAGCATTTTCCACCAAGAATTTCTTGTACCTGAGTATCTTAAGGTGCTTCAAGGCATGAAGTCAGCTAAACTAAGCCCACATCTCCTTGGACAGAGCTCACTAGAGGGAGCACACACACCACTGCCTCCCGTTGCTACCATTGCAATCTGCTGAGGGAGATCCGCTCAAATTTTCAAGTCTACTCAGCTGCTGAAAGCAAAATGAAAATAATAAATCTTAATGGACAGACATAAAAATCACCATTGCAATTTTCTGAGGAGGGTTTTTCTTTAAAGAAATTTGGTTTTAGAAGCAAGTCTGATTGTTCTGAAGGGGAAAATACAATATTAATAAAAAGATGAACTTGTTAATGAATAAATCCCATCTCCCTTTTCAGAAGCACAAAGGTAGCTTTTTTTCATCCCTTCCCATTTTCAACAGTTGCACTGGGATAATAAAATAATCTCATTACCATATGGTCTGAGCAAAGCAGAGGAACCAGGGAATCTTGACAGACTGCGAAATGAAGACTTGATTTTTTCCTCCACCTTTCATCAGTTTATTTTCCTAATCCTGTATTGCTGATAGATTCTGATGTAAACAATTGCATAGCCAAATAATTAAATACCATCATAAGGGTCTGCTGGGCAGCAGCGGCTATTCTGGAAATGACTACCGTAAGCTCAGATTGAAGTCATGAAGAGAGGAGGCTATGCTGTAGAACAGCTATTTTCTCCTGTTACTTGTACCCACTTTTCCAAAACAGACTAATGATGTGCTTCGGGTGATTTTTTCACCATATGCTGTTGATCTGTTTAAAACACAAAGAGCTTGTGCATTCGACTTATTATTTTTTCAGTTAGGAACTTTGCATAATTAACACACAAATCACCTGAGTCTGATACTGATGGCAGTTCTTTCTGGTCTAAAATGGCCCTTTGTAGTATGAGATGCACATCAACTCCTCCAGTTTGCATATTTGTATGTCACCCTCTCCATTTTCCCTATCTAGATGCAGATGCCTGAATACTGGAAGAAGGCTAATGTCACTCCCATCCACAAGAAAGGCTCCAAGGAGAATCCATCTAATGGAAGGTTATGGAGTGAATACTCCTGGTGACTGTCACAAGTCAATTGAGGCATGTGATTGGGAAAAGCCAACATGGATTCACTTGAGGCGGATCATGCTTAACAAACCTAACTGTCTTCTATGATAAAGTAACCTGATCAGTTGATGTGGCGTGAGCAGTGGATATTGTCTTCCTGGACTTTTCCACGGCTTTTGACACAGTTCCTCACAGCCTTCTCCTGGAGTAACTGACAAGCTAAGGCTTGGACAAGTGGTCTTGGTTGTGGGTGAGGAACTGGTTGACAGGCAATACCCAGAGAGTGGTGGCAATTAGTTTTTTCTCAAACTAACAACCAGGGTCCCCAAAGGATCAATATTGGGCCTGATGCTGTTCAACATTTTCATAAGTGACCTGGATGTTTGGATCATGAGCACCCTGATGAAGTTTGCAGATGACACCAAGTTGAGTGGGCAGGTTGACAATGTAGAGGGAAGAGGAAGACCTGGACAGGCTGCAAGAGTGGGCTAGCAGAAACCTTATGAAGTTCAATGGAGATAAGTGTAAGGTCTTGCACTTGGGAATACATAATCCTGGAGTGCAGCTCAGATTGGGTTCCACCTGGATGGAGAGCAGCTCTGTGGAGAAGGACTGTGGGGTCTTGGTGGACAGCAGGCTCAAAATAAGTGAACAGTGTGTGGCAGAAGCAAAGAAGGCCAACTGAATGTTGGGGTGCATTGAGAAGGGCATCATTAGCAGAGATAAAGAAGCTGTTATCCCATTTTACTCAGCACCTGTCAGACCGCACCTGGAGTACTGTGTTCAGTTTTGGTCCCCACTATACAAAATGGTGCAGACAGGCTGGGGACTGTCCAGGGAAGCAGCACTAAAACAATCAGAGGACTAGGAAACGTATTGCATAAAGTAAGGCTGAGAGAACTAGGTTTACTCAGCCTTGAGGGGAGAAGGCTTAAGGAAGACTTTATTACCCTCTACCAGTACATGAAGGGTGTCTACCAAGAGGATGGAGACTCCCTTTTTACAAGGAATCACATGGAATAGACAAAGGGTAATGGGTAAAAGTTGTGCCTGGGGAGATACTGATTGGATTCCAGAAGAAAATTTTTCACCATGAGAACAGCTAAACATTAGAATAATCTCCCCAGGGATGTGGTGGAATCTGCTATGCTGGGTACTTTTAAGGCTCAGCTTGACAGGATGTTGAACCATCTTGTTTAAACTATATGTCACCTAAAAGGTTGGACCAGCTGATCCTAGAGGCCTCTTCCAACCTGGCATTCTATGATTCTATGGTTCTGTGGACAGTGCCTTCATTTTGCCTGATGGTGTCTTGATGTCTGCACCTGAAGAAACTGCTGCAGAGTCTAGGACTTTGCTCCTGGCTTCTCCCCTATTCTCTCTCTTTTTTTTTTTTTTTTTTCTCTTGAATGTATTTACACCCCCCTGGTGCGATTAACCTTGAATCTTCCCTTTCTCTGCATTCTTCACAAGCTCATTTTCTTTTGCTACCCTTTTCGTTTGCATAGTTCTTCAGGCATTGTTTCATGAAGGAATTTCTCTTCTAATCCTTATATGCTGCGTGTCCCACTCATAATTCAAAGTGGTCAAAAGACAGGTCTCTTCAGGAGAAAGGCCAAAGTCACACTTAGTCACTCTTGCAAGCAGATACACACAAAGATTTAATGATAGTTTTAGAAGTCTCAAGAGGTTAATAGCAATCAGCTCTATTTACGTAGGCATGTAAAAAAAAAGTCATACATTGTGAGCGTGTGTCTGTGTGTTGAAACAGAAAGGGAAAGAAGAAGTAAAGCCTTTGCAAAGGACTAAAACTAATCCCTTTGTCCTAAAGAGTCACAGAGAAATATCAAGGCAGCCACCACAGCCTACAAGTTCCAGTAACTTGGCAGTGTAAACCCAACGTTGCCAAAGAGACAACCTTTAAAAAGAAACTGTAGCTCTCTCTAGCAGAATGCACCATCCGAGCCCTGTCATATTGCAGTAGGTCATGAATGGAACATATTGTAGGTTCATTTCTCTGATAAAGAGTAAGTAATTTCCTCTGCATCTGGATCAAAGTGATCTTTCAGCAGCTGCCACAAAATCCTCACTTGGTGGTGGTAACTGGGAATATTTCCCCATTGCTGAGCAACACTTCTAGCAGACTCATGCAACATGCTTTTCCAAACAACTACAGATAACCAATTTATAAAAAAACAAGTAAACCCTAGTCAGTATAAAAAAAGAAAGGCAATGCTTTTCCCAACACTGATGACAGTATCCTCTATGTGCATTTTCTCACTCTTTTTTTTTTCTCAGCAATTCTCTGACATTTTTAAATTGTCTTTAGTGTCAAACCTTCATTCCAAATAGATCAATCCAAACTGAGCATGATGTAAGAATCAATATAGCTTGGTAAGAATTAAACCCATTTCTCTCTTGAGTCTTTGAAGGCTCTTAAAGTGCCAAATAGTTTTCCCATTAACTGTACTGTAGCCAACCTACTAAATAGCTAGAAGATGCTTCTTAATTTTTTAAAGCATTGCTCTGAATTAGTGCAAGATGAATCATTAAAGAATATTGGCTGCTAAGGAAACCTGACAAACTATGTACACAAACATGACACAGGGATCTGTGAGATATCTTTATCCAAGGAATTTGTGATCCTCCACTTCTGGCACTGTATGCTCCAAGACCTGACAGATGAGAGGCCTTTCTGTGGCAGAAAATGATCACTGTGAGTAGAATAAAATGACCTTCTAAATCATGACAGAAGCAAATCTTTAAACAGTGAAACAGAATTTCTCAAGCTTTTTCTGAAATTCTTTGCCTGCTGCCTTAGGGCTTGCACAATCCTTGTCAGTATTGGTAACTGCAGAAATATTTGTGTCAAGCACATCACCTACTGAGTTGGCAGCATTGTTTGCTGAGATGCTTTTCTGGGGATTTCCCTCTGAATGTATGGCAGTTTATTATAAGCCATGAAGAGAACACATCAACTCCTCATTGTGATTTTGGGAGAGAGTTGGATAAGAAATCCTAAGAGGAGACAACAGAATTCGGTCTTTGTGAAAAGTTGATCAGAAGTTATGTGACAGTATTTAAAGACTATGTTTGAGGAAAGAAAAAACACTAGGAAAACCTAGTGCTGGAACCAAATTTTGAACTGAAGTTAATTGAGAAATTGAGCAGGAGAATTCAAAGAAATTAGTGAATATTTTTATTTAAAAAAATAACCATTAACAAGCCATAATCAGAACACAATCCAAATGGGAAATGGAAGCTTTTCCTCCACCATGCACACCTCTTTGTTCAGAAATGAAATAATTTAATACTTTTTTTGTCTGTTTCTTTCCAGGCATGATATTGAGCATATCCAGCATAATCTCTGCAGGCTGTTGCAGGGTTCTCCATTTCTCTAATAAGAGGCATCTTAGTGAACAATTTTCCCTGCATGAAACTTTCCACCAACTCAAATTCAATTAATAATGAAATTGTACAAGTTGTTTGAAAGGCAAGTCCTCACATAGGTGCAACTCACCTGTTGTTCCGTCTCCTCACTTGAAGGTTGATACTGACCTTGCAATTCCAGCATGTGTGGGCATACATGATAATAAACCTCTAATAAAGACTGTAAGTACCGCTTTGACAGAGAGCAAAGTTGGTTTGTACTGGGAGGGAGATGAGAGGAGAAATAGCTTAGGAAATTATTTTACTCCCAGTCCATTAGTAAAAGGTCTAGATAATCTACTAAATGAGCACTATTTGGGCCACTGAAATGCCTTTAATTACAGCTCTCATAATTGGAGTTACTGCAATAATAAAAGGGCAAAAGCATTATCTGGTTTGCTTGAAAAAATAAGAGCTCTATTAAAATTTAATTTATAATAGAAGGTTTTATTCTGATAAGGAATTTTTTTTTCAAGCTGATTTTATGCATTGGTGATACACTTTCAGTAAGGGAATGTCTCTTCCCAAGGCTAATGTGGCTGTGATGGGAGTGGGGAAGGTATTACTTTGCTTAGTCTGGATATGGGCAGCTGTACATTATGATCTGGCTCAGTCTATTATTTTGCATTCAGGATGGTTAGTCTGGTACTACTTGAACTGGTTTTGTGCAGTATGTAGCACTTGGCTAGGTGCTTTAGCAAATTCAGGATAGACTAGTACATTCAAGTCACTTCCACAAAATGCTCCCCTGAGTTGGAGAGAGAGACTGCTTTCACATCTGACCAACTGAAGGAATTTCCAGTCTCACTCTACAGTTTCTGGCCCTCTGTTGGAGTTTATTTTGCTGAAAGACATCAATGTTAAATTAAAAGAAGCAGCAAGGAAAATCCCTTGTCTCTGAAATGCATTTGAAGCTAGCTAAATGCATACGTGAAGGAAGGGAAAGTAGAGCTGGTCAGGAAGTTTGTGATAAAAAGACTTCTTCAAAAGGAAACTATTGTAGTCAAGGGAAAGTATTTCCAATCTCTGTGCACTACTTTTTACTTAAAAGTGTATATATTCAATTACCCAGTCCTAAAGCAAAAAAACTGATTAATACATTGGCAATGTAAAAGTGAAAAAAAAAAGCGTAAGTTGTGTAAATTTCCTGAAAATACTGAAGACTGTCAAAACATAACTTTTGACCAAGTCACACCCTTTTCTCCCGTTGAGATGCATACAAACAGAGAGTCTGTTTATAGGTAATTTCAGAATCCTGAAACATTTGCACTAAAAGTCTCTATACTATATGTTTCTTTAGTCTTTGGTCTGAAGAAGAGCACTGTAAGGCTAAAGATGATTCAGCTTCAGTGTTGTACCTGGGAAATCCCCTCCTACCTCAGCCACACAAAAGAAATACCTGCTGGTTAAATACTGGCTTGAACCACTCAGTCAGCAGTGATCAGTATTTAAAACATGGCAATAGATATGGTTTCGAACCACAGAGAAGGCAGAAAAACTTTGCTCAAAGTGCAACTATATCTCATTGAATATAACAATGTATTTAATAGAATGCCTGATCACAAAATGGAGCTCTTAAGAAAGTTTTATTGCAAAGAGAGATCTAAATAAAGGCAAAAGACCTGAAAGAATAATAGAGCAGAAGGTAAAAAATTAATTTTGTCACAAACTTAGTCAGAAACTGTGAATTTTACCTTCAGTTTGAGAAAATTTTGTTCAAATGAAAAATTTCTAGATGCCAGACCAGCAAATGTAAGACATCTTAATCTTGTATCTGATTCTACACTGCCAGCTTTGAATAGAAGACTGGAGACTTTAGTTAAGAATTGTGATGCAAACCCAATATTTTTAGGCAAATAAGCGTATAACATGCTGGGCTAGAATGCATCAAAAGCTTTAAGTCTCTTTTGCCATAACCATCACTATAGACGTACGTACTGAAAAACCAGGAAGAGCTGACAGTAGTGCCTAAACTTATTTGAATGCATAAAAGAATCTAATTCTGTTGTATTATTCAGGCCTACTCAAATCCAAAATTTCAGCACCTGTGTTGAGTCCAATAACAATCAACAGAGGAGCTTGCAAGAAGATTCTTTACACAGACCTCTTTAAACTAAACTGCCTTCCACATCTGGTTGATGCAGTTACGGTGATGTATTTCAAAAGTAATACTTGATCACAAATTTCCTATGTAAATCTGGCAAACTGCTGGGGGTTTTGTGTACCTTTATTTCCCATTTGTGTAATGGTAACAGGTCTTTTCTTTTGTTTAAGAAGGGAATATGTCCTGGGAATATGCAAGTTTAAGGATGAAATGTGCAGGAACTCTAGCAGAAAAGATTGTGCCAACAAAACAAAAATCAAGAAAATCTGAAACTACTCACAGCTCCCCAAATGACTAGCTCTTAATATTCGGGCAAGGTCTGGGAGTCATGAGCCATGCACTGCATTTTCTAATTTGTGCTTTTCTGAGGCTAGGAGAATGAATTTCATGGTTGGCAGGTGCCCATTCAGACAGCTTAGGCTGCTCAGCCAGAGTCCCTGGGTAGGGAAATATTTAATAAAAACACGTCAGTGATATAAGCGACATAATCACAGAGGGCAAAGGGTGGTCAAACATCATCAAGTCACATCAATACTTAAATATCAGGAAAGGAATTTTAGGAAGTGCTCATTTGCTGCAGCAGAAGTAATAATGTCAAGCAGAGCTTTCCCAGGAATGCTTTTTTTGATCAAGACTGAATTATCTATCTGGTGATAGCAACAGCTTCTTTGGAGAGGGAGTGTGGTGATAGGATGAGGGAGAACGGTCTTAAGCTGAAAGACAGGAGATTTAGATAGATATTAGGAAGAAATTTTTACTGTGAGAGTGGTGAGGCACTGGCACAGGTTGCCGAAAGAAGTCATGGATTCCCCATCCCTGGGGATGTATTGTAGGCCAGGCTGGATGAGGTTTTGAGCAAACTGACTTAGTGGAAGCCGTCCCTGCCCATGGCAAGGTGGTTGGAACTAGATGATCTTTAATGTCCCTTCCAACCCAAACCATTCTATGCTTCTATGATTCCTTGAAATACTGTCTACAGTGAAGATTGTACAAAGGAGATAACTGGATCACAATCAGTCTGGCCATTTTCAGTGTGTCAGGTTTTGCTACACTGGTCTGTTCACCTCGAAGCTTTGTGACTGTCCCGTGTCTTGGCCCAATGCACTGCTTCTGTTTTATCTCCCCTCTGCTGATGGTTCTCAACTTACCTGTCCTGTAAACACTCTTGCATTTATCCTTCTTCCTTCCTCCATCCTCGGTTGTTCTTGGCTGTTGTGACTTTTTCTCCATTAATCTTCTGAAAAACAGCCCATGAAGGACGTCAATGGTGTATGCAGCTGTTTTATTTTTATTAAATATGAAGACTAATTTGACAGGTGCACATTTTCACCAGTTGTGTTAGTAAATCATTCCTATCCCACTCGCCTCCTTTGTCACTTAGCTTCGGTATTTTACTTTGTCATCTCCACTTGCTGCCATCCTATCTGCTTAGGCTGTAAACTCTTCAGAAAAAAAATCTTGTTTTTCTATATAGCAAGAGGCTTATTAAGTGCAAGGTTCTGTAATATAATGAAGATTTTTCTCAAGTCTCTGCTAACACAATGGTGTTTTCAAAGCATTTCCAAACAGACAGGCAGGCACATAAATGCCTGGCAGAAATTGGTGCTCTCAGCAAGCAGGTCAGAGACTGAAAAGGCCCAAAAGACTAGCCATTTTGATGCTTTTGAGAACAGCTAGCATGAAATTGGTTCCATTCTCTTGTAAAGGATTAAAAAAAAGCATCTAACAGCAGCCAAACTCTGCTCCCATAGAAGTCAAACCTTTGCCATTCACATTAGTGCAAACAATTGGACAAATGCCACACTCTTTCCAAAGTCCTGACCCACACACCTGGTTTACATTCAACATATGCACGCATGTATCTTAATGACTGCACTTCAGCTAGCATTACTATAAAAATCAAATAAACCTGCAGAAGAAACCAATATTTTTCACTTATTTTTTTATGAAGCTTATTTATTAGCTGTGCAGTCTTGTAAGTAATGCAGTATTTTCCAGTGTGAAGTAAAATAAAAAAAAAAAACACCATAAATATAAATGAAACATAAAACAAATGAAACAAACAAAACTCCATTTTTAGCTACTGCTAAAATCAGAATACTAACTCTATACTTAAGGGCATTAGAATTGCAGTAGTACTGTGTGAGCTAATTAAAGTCACCTTTATATTTGTTTTGCAGTCCTTCCCTCTGGCATTTCAAGGACCATATAGATGCTTCTGAGACAGGTGTTGGAAGGTGTATGGCCACATGGCTAAACCTGCTCAGTGCTAGCAAATAAATGACCATGAGCTTGGTAATTGTACATGTTGATCTAGTAGGAAAACAATGTCTTAGACAACAACAGTCCTCGTATTTGCAGAGCAGGCAGCTTTTGCATTAGTGGTAGGCAGAAAATGCCCCGGGGAAGTAAAGGCAATAGTGGCATTGACTGCAGCAGACAGACAGGATGTGTCCTTATTGTGGATGTTAACTGTCTGTTTCTTTCTTTCCGATGTTATTCTTACTCTTAAATTGCTCTTACTGTTGAAATGAAGTACAACAGGTACTGCAGAGTTCTTCATATTCATTACTTTTTGGGAGGCAACAAAGAAATAGGAGGACTTACACAAGCCAAGCTATTATACCCCAAATTGCAGCCCAAGGAAGAAATTTCTGCTTAGCTGAGACATTGTTTAAGGGGCATTGCTGCATATTGAAATACGGACAACCAAGGCAAAAGAGTGAGAGAGATTTGGGTGACTAAGTTTTAAACAAGGTGGGGAAGTGGAGCAAGACGATTCCACCTCAGGTGGTACTGGCATCCTGTAGTCAAACAAGATTTGCCAAATTGAAAAGGTCTGCCTTCCCAAAAGCATCCTAAATTGTAGGCCACCTTAAAAGATATTTCAAGCTAGATAGATACCAAAATATTTTTGAAAATGTGAGCTCTCAGCACGAGAGGGCAGAAGCAGGCAGGTGGGACACGAAGCTGGTGCTCTGGCATTTGGTAGGTAGTTAGATATCCCACCACCACGGCATAGGAAGACTACTTCTGACCATGAAAAAAGCTCAAACTAATAAACAAAACATCCTCCTCAGCTCTCTCATATGTCAGCTCTGCAGGACAGGGTTGTTCTTTTCATTCCAGCAAGTGCCAATATCTAAAAAGTTGCTTTGTGACTATTTTCCCTTTCCTTTGACTAAGCTTTCCAGTAGTTGTTGTCCAACACTGCATTTTGAATCTCCTGTGAAGGTGCAGACATCGCACTCTGACAGTATCTTCTCGGAGAACATGACATACTCTCCTTTCTAACAGTGAGAAAAGGACCTCTTGTGTAAAAGGTTTTCCCAGAATTAAACCTTGACTTACCCAGCAGGACAAATATGATTGCCAGAAGATATCTAGAGTTCAATCTAAGAAACAACGCCAGCTCAGCTCCTTACCTGCTCAGCAAGAGCCACAGCAGGAAGTCTACAGAGGCTTTTAGTGAAGCCTTAATGAGACATTTTTAATGTAACCTGCTATATTTCTTAGTAGTGCAAGTAAATGTGATAGTACAGAGCCATGGGGTACTACACTCCTGTTAGCTTGCTATGTCAGTTCAAACTTGCCAACTATTTCCAGGACATGAGTGAAGCTCTTCTGCCAGGAATTAACCACAGCATCAAGGACTATGTTTTAGTGGAAAAGGCTCACTATAAAATACCATCCCCGGCCTCATCCAGAAAAAGAGGAAAATTGCAGTGAGCTTTCTGTTGCTTCATTAGCTCATTTTTCCCCATGCAGGCATCAATCAGTCTATAGATAAGATAAGTCTATAGATAAGATAAGTCTATAGATAAGAATCAAGATTCTATGAAATATAGAAATGTTAAAAAAGACATATGACCAAGTTGTAGTACCTAAATTTCAAAATTATTTTAAGATCTGTTTGGTTTTTTTTTTTCTGGTGAAGGAGGAGGTTGCTTGCTTTCTCTCCAGTGACAGCATGCCACAGCGATACCATCCTCCCTGGCAGAGCTGGCAGGATTTGCTAGACAGCACACTGCAGTTCCAGGTGCTACTAGCCCTGCAGGTGAGCTGCTCTCTGCCTCTTACACTCCTGCCCTACCCCTTGCTGTTGGCTGCCCTTCACACTCTGTTCTCCTTCCCCTGCTAGACAATCTGGCCAACTATTTCACTTGTCTCTTTGTCGTCTTGGCTTTTTCTTTCAAAAACATCTATTAAAACTAACAAAACCATATGCAAAATAAATGTTTTAGGCCTGCTCAGTGTCTGCTTTGAAGTACCTCTCTTCCTCTCAATTGAGATGTCCAAAAAAACTTC
The DNA here is from genome assembly GCF_017976375.1 of Cuculus canorus. Classification (NCBI taxonomy): domain Eukaryota; kingdom Metazoa; phylum Chordata; class Aves; order Cuculiformes; family Cuculidae; genus Cuculus; species Cuculus canorus. The sequence goes on along the minus strand of NC_071401.1, from coordinate 114,733,496 downwards.
TCATCTTACTGCATTCCCCTCTCCCCAGTGTAGCCCTTCATCCCTGGGCTTACAAAAGGCATTGCTTTCAAATATGCTTTTTTACATGATTTCTAATCTAGCCAAAAGGGAGCAATCCTGCCTTGACTCACAGTTCCATGGAGATTAATGGACTCTTGGCCTCATTAGTTTTATCTTCAAACCTCTCCCTAGTCTTTCCATTCCTTTTGTCCTAGCCTTCCTACTATCTGATTTCCACTCCAGACAGGTCAGTCTTATTTTTAGAATATCATTATTTTGCATTGTAACAAAGTAGTTTTCACTTTCAAAAGTATCCATGGGCAGTCTGAAGAACTACAGACCATTGCAGTCTCTGAAAATTATACTGCCCGTGGAGTATAGTACTTCACAGCTTATAGCCACACGTGGCTGTGCATGAGAAGAAAAATGGGAGCAAGGGGACAATGGCCATGAACATGCAATTGCCAGAAGTTTAATGAGGCACAGAGTTAAAAGGCAGTTTGTTTTTATCCTGTTTTCCTCTTTATTATAATGCCCTTTGATTGCTTCACTTCCTGGAAGTCTTAAGACTGACTGGTATCCCAGGGAAACACATCAGTGTGACAAAACTTGGCTAGCTAAAATTGGAAAACTTTCCTTCAGATTCTCCAAAGTAGTTCCAAGTCTGCTGGGGAATAAGTAGCCAAGGAGAGTTTCACAGCTGTTCTTACTAGTGAAATAGTAGAGGTGAACTAGAAATCCAAAATATATTAAAAAGATGAAAAGAGACTTAATTTTAGGAATTGTTAATTTTTAATTAATATGGAGATCATAAGGCATTTTCTGAGAGGCTAATAATTAAGCTGCATGCATGGTCATCACCTATAAAAACTACCAGCACCACCTTGGTTTTTTCCAGTTTCCCCCAAATTAGGAACCTACAGACACTTTAACCTCTGGATGATTGGGATTACCCAAACGCAATATTCATGCTAGACTCGGATGAAGAGACATCACACAAAACGTACATGCAGGCTTGCAGACCTGGGCATTATCAGTCTATGAAACTGAGTACAGAGTAATTTTTTTTTCATCAATAACCCTTTATATTATTGCAGATTTCAAAGCTCCCAAATGCTAAAGGAATGTAAAACTAACATCAGAATTTATTGCCTTACATGTGGAGACAGAGTCTCACAATCTGCTTCTGGGGTACCTTTTTCATCATCAGTTAGGGGATTTCTCTTCTTCAGATTTGGAAAATGGAAGTTTAATAACCTGGCTGGCCTTAAACAGAATATATAGCTCAAGCTTTAACAATGTATTAAAAAAGTCTCCCAAAGTTTTCAAAAACTTTAGTAGTTTTTTTATTAAAACATATTTTTCAACATTTGTACATATCACAGCCACAAAAAGATTGGGCCAGGTACTTTTTCCTTTAATGTTCCCTCTTTTGCTTTCCTGATACTGACAGATCTTCACTGCCCACCTCTCAACCGCCCTGCAGTTTTAAAATGTTACTGTTCCTCCCTCGTGCTTCTTTTAACGGCTCCATCACCAAAACTGTCCTCAGAAAACCCAAGAGCACTTCCCAGCCACCCAGTTGCAGAACCCTGCTCCTTATCTCCCACTAGGTCTTTGGCACTGAGCTGCCAAGCTTTGGCCTCAGACTCTGCTGGGGGAACATCATCCTCTGGGACAGGGTGGTACCACACACCTGTGGAAATTCACCTTTCCCATTGCTGCATATGCTTTAGCAACATGCAGCTTCCCTGGGCTCTAGGCAAGATCAAAACCTGTCCTCTGGGAAATAGATGCGTTTGTCAGCTGATTGTCAAAGACCACTGCACATTACCTTCAGAGTTTTAATAAGTTGTCTGCTACAAGGGTACAATCCATTCCCAGTTAGTCAACCAGTGGCAAATATTCTGCCTAGAAAGTTCCTTTCCCAGTGAACTCGTGCTAAAAATTCCAGTAAACTCAAGTTCCTCCCTGAAATTTGGAGCGTCCTCTTTCTGACCTGAGAAAAACTGAATTTCCCAGGGAATATCAAAAGTATATGAAACAACCTGAAAACACAACTAAAAAGATGAAATATTATGAGAAATGCATGCCTTTTACACATTTCTCTAACCCAGTTTCAACCCCTCACTTATTTAACTTTATTATGCTTACCATGTATTTGAACTGCAAAGGATACACAGCTCTTTTTGATCTTCTTATTTGTACGCCATTTGTGCCAAAATCATAGAGAGTTGGGGATTTTTAACTTCTGACACAGGTCAGTTTCTCAGTTGTTTTGAGTGGCAAAATTTTCATTTGTTTCTATCATTTGGGCTTTAACATAAAAGAATCACGTTAATTCCAGGTGGATTTAATTTGGTTTATGCCTTTCAGTCTGAGACTCTGGCTTTTTTAATTCTTGTTTAAGCAGCACTCAGATTTCCTGTTTCACTGTGAAGTCCTGTACTGCAGTTTAATAATTTGTTGTAAACTGACCTTTGCCTTTTTTTTTTGAGAATCCTATGTGGAATTGCCTAGTTAGCTAGACTTTGTTCAGTGTGTTTCTGAATTAGGAAGATGCAGATGTCAACAAATGGGTTAGTCAGTCTCAGACTGTTCCATACAACATTACATCAGGAGTAGGATGTCTCTTCTGAATAGTGTGTTGGTTTGGATGCTCTCCAAGACAACAGAAGGACCAGCATCATACCACTTTATACCGTGTTATATTGCAATACCATGGCTTTGCTAGTGTGAGTTTCTCTATGATGGCAGATAATTTGCCTAAAGTATAGCTTTCTCATCAATACTTATCAAATTTGAAGTAATCCATTGTCTGGATACCTCAGGTTTGATATTTAAAATAGTTGAGGATGTCAAATTCTGAGTCACTTGCTTAGGTGAACCTACTCTGAACAAATACGGTACCACACAACAGTAAAACATTCCAAGGACTGATTTTCTAAGTGTCTCAAATTTGGTACCTGAAATAAATGGAAATTGGTGACTCCGTGCAGTGCCTTATCTATATGTCTGTGAAACAGGAGGGATTGCATCCAAGGCATGGGACTGCTGCTTCAGGAAAAAGGGGAAAGGGACCATTTGGGCATTTGCATGGATAGCCATAATGCAGAGAGAGCAGTGAACTGTTTTCTTAATCTTAATAACAAGCAACAAAATAGTACAAACAGCAAAGAAGCTATTTAGTAGACTACACTAGGACTCTGCGCTAGGTCCCTTAGAAAGACAGGACTTTTTGGCATGATCTACTAAAGCACCAACAGTTTTCAAGGTGAGAAGGAAAGATCAGTCTCGACAGAGGGCAATTGTTTTTTGTCACTAGAGTTCAGAAGGGAAAGTTCTTGCTCTCAGCTGACAATTTAAGCTGAACTAGAATCATAACACCAGAAAGACTGCACAGATCTGCTTTTATAGTTACTATGTTTTGATATTTGGGGAGAGAGTATTAATGTGCCGTGGTATACAGGAGCCCTTTCCAATTTATCCACCTGACTTCTCACATCTTTTACTCCCATCTGAACTCTCCTAAAACTCTTAACCAAAGTTCACAGGAGATACTGATTCACAGGCAAACCTTATATATGGCAAGACAAGGTTATCACGCCTGATAAATCTAGGCCCTCTCCAACACTTCAGAACCTCTCGGAAGACAGAGACTGGAATTGGGAACATTCTTAGTTGTTTTCAAGCAAATTCTTATATCTACATACATTCATAACCCTATATATATACAGTTACATAAATTTATACATATGTATTATGTTTACACATACATATGTGTATTTGTACATTTTAACTCAGTAGATTCTAGGAAGTCCACAACTACTACCCAGTTCATTTTGTAACTAAAAACCCAGCATTGAAAAATGAAAATATAAAATTAGTGCTTCCCATTTCTAATCCAAATGAAAAAAAAAAAAAAGCCTCCCTTTTAGGTTGCAAAACTGAATAATTCATTTTCAAAACAAAAAACGTTTCAAGTGTCTTTCAAAATGTTCATGGAAAAGACATCATATTTCATTCTTGCCCCAGCTTGCTGTCTTGCTCAATACGACAAAAGTAATCAGCAAAAGAACAGGAATAAAATGATGCCTCCTCCGGCATCATCACTGTGAGCCATCTGCGATGCATTTTTAAGTACTTTGCCCTAACATCAGTATTAAGTGGCTGCAAGAAGCATCTTTCAGGAAGCACTCAGCATCCCAGGTCTTTATTAGAAGATTGGACTGTGTTCTGCAAAATACCACTCTAACAGCCTCTTGTTGTGGTGAATTAGTCAATGGCTATGCATTCTAAAAAAGGGTCATTGACGAGCGTGTTTTTTACAATGGTACTGACTGTGGCCTTCAGTTATGTTTAGCCTGTGAACATGTTAGATTGACTACCTGAGGGTTTAAAAATTTTAGCTGTAAGGGATATATTTAACTGAAAGAAAAAATGAGGAACCAAAGAAGTCAAAGAATCCCTCTTGCTTGCCTACTTGGCTCTGATAAACCTTCAGAAAGGGAATAAGGCATACAGGACTATTTCCTTCGCTCCTATGTTCAATGCATAACCTCCTTGAGCCTCCACTGCACGGTTCCTCACGAGTCACACGGTGGGCCCCAAATTAGGGGTGCTCTTAATGGCATTATCTGTGTAACAAAGTTAGGCCGGTACTAAAAAAAACATAGTGTAAAAATGCCTCACAAATGATAAAACTCTCCACAGCAGAAAAATATAAATAATGGGAAAATACACCAATTCAGATCAAAATTCTGATAATGCCATGTCAACAAGAAAAGTAATAGAAAACTTCAATACAGGCAATAACTTTTGGAGAAAGCAAGTTCTCTATGCATCCCATCATGCTTTATCATGCACAGCTACCCCACTCCAGTCAATATCATTAAAGGTGAGACACTTTTGGAGGGGGGCAGTTTAAGGCATTTCTGATGTGTTGAGTGCAGAGAAGCACATTTGTTTCTCTGTGCAACACTCTGTTCTGCCTCTATGTCATCTTTTACTTTTCTTATGCTTTTTTTTCCTTCACATTTTTTCATTTATTCCCCCTTCCATCCTCTGTTTTTGAGCTCATTCTTGGTTGAATTACAAATAAATGATAAATCCTATTCAGTGTTTTTATAAAAAGGTTCCATTTTGTGTTATGAAGTGCTGAGCCCATTGTAGCTGAAGGCTCTTTTCAGATCTAAATGGTGAATTTCTTCCAATTTGACCTGCTGTCTATGTGTCCTTTCATAGCATGAAATTAGAGCAGAAGTGACATCAAGATTCACTGTGGAATGTAGAAAAGATCATAACCTTACAAAGTGAGTTTCTTTCAGTTTCCCTTGACTATGTGTGATCTGGGAAATACTTCTTCCTTCACATGAGTACTGTGCATAAGTTCTCATCTCATGCAAAAAAACATATCCCAGTAACAAATGAGAACTTGTCCTCTCCTCCTCAAAGCAAACGATGAAACTCTAGCTAATATTGACAGCAATAGCAGGAGAATAAGATTTTGACAGTTAGACATGTGGATGTTTATAGATCGAAACAAAATACATGGTCACATTGAGAAGCACATAAAGAACATTATAAAGCTCTAACTTATTACAACTGAGTTGCTGAGTCTATTTGCATAGACATCATATGTGTTTCATAAGCACATGCAAGTGTTAATGAAGTGGGATGTTTGATCCTGGGAAGATGTCTCTCTAAGACACAAGTAGTTTATTTCCTTTCTTTCCAAATTCACCTCCTTTCTCAGAAGAAAAAAAAAAAGAAAAAGAGGAGGCTTTAGTTCAGAAGGATAATCTGCTCATGCTATAATCTATCCCTTTAGTACATCATCTGCCCTCTGAGCATAAGGGAGTTTTCAATTTCTCTTGGCTCTAGCACATCTGTTTTCTAAGGTAGCCGCTACTGCTTAAGGAACATGCTCTTTATTTATTTAAAATTTACTTGTTTAGTCTTTAAAAATCTCATGCTCAGAAGAGGTTGAGTGATATAGTTTCTTCTTTGGTTATGTTTGATTGTCTTGGAGCAAAATCTCTGTCCTCCATACAATACAAAAAATAGCATTTAAATACTGAATAAGGGTTATTCTTAAAAGTGTATCAAAGCCTGGCAGAATTATTATGTGAAAGTGACCACAGAGCTGTTGATTTCTGCCCCCCCCCCCCCCCCACCCCCGGGGAAATAATTTCCCTGGAGATTCATCTTAACCTTCCAGCACCACAGAGATCATTCCCAAGTTATCTAAGGTTTCTGCAAACACTAAGCTTTGCCCCAAGATGACAGTGAGCTAGTTGACCATTCTCTGTTCCAGTCTAGAGCACAGGTGCAAACCCCCTGGAAAACCTACTTTCTTGGTCTAGAAATAAGGGAATCAGTCAATGTACAACAATCTTATTAGTTCTCTTGCCTTTGGTAATGAAGGTGTATTAGTCAGAGGCAGAAAGACAGACAACCTTGATAAAATATTTTGCTTTCAGTCAGGTTTACAATACCTAACTAACTGAATTGGGAATCTGTGGGTGAAAAAGCATTGTTGAGATTCTTATTTGCTCCCAGTTATTGCCACTGCTGGGAGTTGACAAAGCTGATAGGTTTAAGAAAATCTGTTTTCTATCTGCATAACTTTGTCTCAAGTGAGACAAAAAGTACAACACCAACATTAGTCTATGTTCAGTAACTGATGCGAAATTTGTGATTCAGGTTATTGTTTCTTGTTGTGCACAAATTCATTGGAGGATGGTGAGGGAAAGAGGCAAAAAAAAGGCAAAGAAGACAAAAAATAAAATTTGTCCCAAGCTTACTCTTGCTCTAGTGAACAGTAAAATCTCCAAATGTTTCCACTACTTGTGAGTAGCTTTCAGAGTAAAATCCGCCATGACATTTCATTTTCCATGTTCAAAGGTCACCATTGGCTGACTTACACAGGCTCTTCACAACTAACCATCTTTTGATACATGTTCTTAAGACTGATGAAATAAGTGTTTTGCAGAGAAGATAATGAACACTTAGCATAAACATAAATCTAGGTTCCCAGATAAAGTGAGATTGACTATATTTGTGTGTGTGAGAGACAGAAGAGCTTCCTCCACCTCAAGCTACTCACTGATCTACTTAATATTGATTCAAATGAATACATTCATCCATTGTTTTTGGATGCAGAGATGTTGACTGTCATTCAAAACCTCGTTAAGCCGCCAGCAGACATCTCCACTGCAAGGAACAAATAATGACATCAAGAAAATCTGATAACTTGTCAAAGAAAAAAATATGCAAGATATGCCATAACAGTGGCCTTTAGTTCTCTGTGAGGGATGCATGCTTCTTTTTCTTTGACACACACACGCCTTTGCACTCTAGAAGGGAAATGGCAACTAGTGGCAGAAGAAAACACCTGAAGAAAAAAATCAGATAAAGCAGACAAGACATGGTAGCATGAGCACATCTGTATTAATGTATGCATATTTTAGTCAGCTAGTAGTAAGCTCTGAAATCCGAAGACAGAGCTGACAATGCTGACGAACACATGAGTAATGCCTGCTGTCAAACAAGAAGTCATTGGAAAAGATGGTGGCAACCAGAGTCTCTTGGAACCAATTAACTGTGGGAGGTGGAAATGCAATGTAAAAAAGAAAATAATAACGGGCAATAGTTTCCACACCCAAATAAAAGCTTATCTCAAGTGCTCTGGCAATGAATATTACAGTGATATAATTTCCGATGTAAATTACTGTTTATCTAAAAATAAACCAAAATAAGTTCAAGATTTCACATCTGCTAGTAACTTTCACATGTATTCTATGTGCATGTGTATATAGATATAAATATGTCGATACGCATTACATGCATGCATTAATATGTGTATAACCCAAATACACATAAAATTGGGGTAGAAAAAAAGCCTCTTCTGAACTGCTGATATGCACAGGTGAAAGCACAAAGTTCTTGCAGCTTATAGTGAACAGAGTAAAACCAGAGGAGACAAAATAAGTTACAGATGAGGAAACTGGTATGCTTGCACACCACTTGTGTGATACGAGGCCCACACATCCATGGCTGAGGCCAGCATCAGTGTTTCAAAATGCATATACAAACCACCTCAAACAAAAACTCTGTACATGATGGTTGTGGCAGACAGTGAAACTAAACAAGTAACAGCATTGTTCTGTATAGGCTGAGCCAGTACAACCCTATTCCCAGTGTGGGAAAGGACTTAAGATCTTTGTAACTCTCTGATTAGGTTTCTAGTGGCTTAACTGATTTCATTGTTGAAGGAAAACAGCAGTGAGCATCTCATGTTGTTTTCATTCCTCGTGTTCTCTAATTAACTGATTGAGCTTCTTCAAGACAGTTTAACTGGCAAAGAGATTAATCCCACCTTCTGCGTATGCAAAGCTGGATGCCTGAGTACTTAATATCCTCTCCTTCCTCTTCTGAATGCCTCTGATAGTATTTTCATGAAATAATAGGCTAAATTACAATTACCATGAAATCAGATGTTGACTTGCTTTATTTGTGAAAATGTTTTTCTTGATTTGAAAAATATAGACAGATGAAGTTCCTTGAAGCAGAACTGGTCTCTAAGCCTACACATCAGTAAATTTGCTTGACTCACCCTAAGCAAGGTCTCTGTCTATCAGTTCACGAGCTCTTGAAAAGGTTATGAAGCAGCTGTTTGCAAAACAGGGAAGAGTCTCAATGCTGAGGTAACATCCTATTAGTCCAATTAACATAGCTGGGGAAAATCAGGCAAACTTGGGGCCCGATATCCTTCTTCTATAATACTGCTTTCATATTATAAAAATAATGGGTAGCATTCCTCCACAATCTGGCTTATTATAACTTCGTGGTTAAGCCATGCCTAAGCCATAACAGAAGTACAAATTGTCAAGACATACGGCTTTTCCTCAAAAGCATCACAGGAAGTATTTAGGGTTGTTCTAACCAAATCTTGTTATTGAAAATATACTCTAGAAATCATTATGCAAGTGTGACAGTGTACCACCCCCTCAGGGAGAATGTAGCAAAAGCTGGGGGAAACAATGGGAGAAATTAATAATCTTCAGGATGCAGGAACATGCAGAAAAGTGACAGTCAGTTATAGCATGGCCAAGCATCCATACATTGCTGATAAACAAAATCTATCTTGCTGGCCTCACCTAGCCTCAAAAACTCAGGCTAAGTAACTCCAAGCAGCCAAAGCAATGCCCATTGTTCCTTTCTTAGTGTTTTCCTTACAATGCTTAAGGGCTGGGAACCCAATGAATTTGAACCTAGCAATGACAACATCCATAAATGTATCTCAAATTACTTAATAACCAGTTTTTTACAACACTGGGAGATTTAACTGCAGCCTTTCCTTGAAGTGGGATGTCATATTTTTCTTGCAGAGACTCAAATACCATTTTTACAGAAGATTATTTGATTTCTTCCAATAAAGTTTATTTTCTGCTGCTTTACCTACTTGAACTATCTTTCCAGCGGCTAGACCACCATTCATGCTAGCACAAGACATGAAATGGGAGTGTCTGATGGAGGTGAGCAGGTGAGTTTGTTTCTTCAGAAAAGCCCCTTGAGCTCAGTAGGATTGTGCAAGTGCACTGTCACATTCCTCTTGGGCTTGCCGGAGCCTATATGGATGCACGCATTCAGACATCCACCCAAGAATAATAGCTCTGTGTCCACATTATTTTATTTAAATTGACAAATGGGAACCACTTGTGATTTGAAGGGCACTTCATTGCTCTTTTGGTTTTGTAGCTAGGCACCTAAATAAGAAAGGAATTTAAAAATCCAGCCTTGGCAAGGATGAGGATACTATTTCAGATTGCTCCTTGCTGCCAAAATGTACACTTGACTCATATTTGCCATGAAACAGTTAACATAATTGTAGGGCCTTGATCTAGTCTGAGGCTTTGATTTACAGGGCTTAGCTGAGCTGCATCATTTTCTCTTTTATACTAGAACCCCTAAAATGTGTTTCCTGTTGCACACTGTAACCTCTCTATGGCAAGTTATTAATAAAGGTGTTCAGTGTTTTAACCCTGAGTGACCAAATCCAATTTTATGCCCTGTACAGAATGTTCTTCTGAAATAATTCAAGGTAAATTGTTATTTACCCTGAGGCTGAGAAGCAACAAGAGAATTAGCATGCATGTCACTGTGCTGAAATCTCTACAAAAGTTGACAATTCTATTTGCAATTATAATTCCAGACTGTCCAGGGAGATGACAGACAGACAGGTGCAGGCTAGCCTGAGAGAGAAACTTCTCTAAGGCAGTACATGTAACACAAACAGAATGAAACTCCCCTCTTCCCTGGGAAGATTTTAAGGACATGCTTTAACAAATTGTTTGACATGAACCTGAGTATATTAAAGAAGAGAGGCAGCAGAAGGCAGGCAAAATATTAGCCTGTGCAACTTCTCCAAGTCTTCTGTTTGCCAAGGCAGCAATAGCCTCACTGTGCCCTCTGGAAAACTGGGGAACTGAACATTCACATTACAAAGCAATGAAAGGAGTGCTCTTTCTATAATAATTCAGGGAAAACACTGATGGTACTGGAATTCAGTAGCAAGGAACAGCTTTTGTAGCTGGCTAAACGCAGCAAAGAGGCTTGACAGAGGCCATTTTGGCAGAAAAACTAGATGTTATGTTCAGTGTATTCTGAACAAGTACTTGGCACACAAAACGAACTCAGTAGAATGTATTCAAGAAGCAACAAGCTGTGAAATGTGTATTTAGCTTAGTAGATTTGCAATAGTATCTTCGGTCAAAGAAAGGACCACCTAGTTTCTATGGGGTGTTTCCTCTCCTTGGAGATCTTACCTACTATAATTTGTCACAGACAGTTTATATGTTGTTCATATAGTTTAATTTTACATAATTGCCCATTGACAAAGGCAGGGCTGATTTTCTAGTAAAACATTTACATTACTCAGAAATTAACTAACTTTGTAGACCTTATCAAAAACTGCCACTGCAGAACATGAAATATTTCTGCTTAGTCATCTCTCTAGCATTGTTTTTTTACCTCTGAGAGAGTCAAGGTGATGACTCTTCTGGTTAAAGGAGTCTCAGCTGTCCCTAGCACTTAATCCCTGAAGATACGGGAGCCAAATAGAAGAAATGCTGGGAGCCATGTATAAGAAATTCTTTACACACTGACTGCTTGTAGTGAAACACACCTCTGAGGAAGAGACAATTACCGATCCCACTGCATTTCTCCAGCAAACTGATTTGTTTGGCTAACAGTAGCTAATGGAACAAATTCTACATAAGAGCTGATGTTAGCTCCAGGCTGTGGTTTACAAGAAAGCTGAATATAGCTTTATGCTGGTATGAGACTCTAGGAGCTCATACCCATACAATATGCAGCCTGTACAAGAGAATAACACTGGGGGCTGCAGTTTGGACCTTTTCTCAGCATAGAAGTATACAAGGATGCATTTTCCCCTGGACTAATCCTTAGTGCTTTTATTATCCATGTGGTTAGAATAACAAATGTATTTCACCACTTTTTTTAGTTCTCTTTTTAGAAAAGGCAGTGTCAGTTTGGAATTTGGTTTTTGTTTTTGTTTTTGTTTTTTTCTCCTGCAAAATATCTATCCAATATGTTCATGGTATAATTTTGAAAAAATTATACTATTAGACAATAAATAAAAGAAGCATTTCTTATTTAATGGCAACCTATTTAAAAAATAATCCTGGGAATTACATTTTTCATTCTCTGTGTGAGAAGGTGAAGTGTTTCTCTTCATGCTTTTCCTCAAATTCTCATATGCTATCACTAGGTGAATTTCTTCTAGAGCTATCTATTGATCCCATATGATTTGGAGCTACAAGAACTACCTACATCTCCACTTTAGGGGCAGATATTCTTTTTCAGGGTAATATATAACTCTTACTGATGAGCAAGAATGTTACATTTAAAATTTATTCTCATTGAAATTCAAATTTTGGTTGTAGTTTAACGAACTTGTGAAGAGTTGTGTTGTTTTAAATGACACCTTATTTCCAAGAGGTTTTAGGGTTTTTTATCAGTTGAGGAGGCAAAGTTATTTTATGAAATGTAAAATATCACACAGTTTCACAAGCTTGAATTGGATTGATTTCTAATTCTCTCTTCACACAGTGTTTTCTGCAGTTTGTTTTTACTCAACCCCATAATTGACTTCAGTCTTCTCCACCTCCCTAACAAAGCTTGGAAATGCTGGCATAAAATCTGATATTTAAAAAAATAAAACAAAACATGATTTGGATCCTTCACACTTGCTCACTAGTTTTTTGAAGTTTTTTTTGTGGACACCCTTCAAGTCCCAAGATATATCTGCGTCGCCAGTTGCTTTAGACATATGCCACAATTTATCCCTTTGCTGTGTGATCCTGATGTCTGACTTTAAGAAAAATAATTACTGTTAAAAAATGTGACACAATCATAAACTAATAATGACTGATTAAACACAAGCCTGAATTCTAATAAATTTCAAAGGACGGCCACTTATGTTTAATATGTAGAGACCTAGTAGTACCTAGCAATATGAATCAGAGGTCTGAATCTGCTTGCCATTCTTCATAACCCCAAATTTAACATTCATATCTCTTCTGGCTTTCTCTGATAAACCTCTGTCTCTTTAGTATGTAAATCAGGTCTGTTATAAACTTACTGACCTGCCCTGCTACTAAATGCTTAGTACACTTTATTATGTCCTTGCACAATATAAGTAGTTTACTCATTAGCTCTTTATTTAGGAGGCTGATTATGACAAGTAGACCCATACAGCAGTCAACACGAAGAACCAAAACAGGCACCATTAAAAATCAGTGTTGTTTGCAGATTTTGAATGACAGTACAAAAGAAAGCTAGCATTCAGGCAACACACACCATCTGATCACTTAAAATGCAATATGTTAAGTACAAGAGCAGAATCCAAAACGCATAAAATATTCAGCACAGTCCGTCTTCCCAGGAATTCTCTGGACCCCAGTATTATTGTCATGCCGTTTCATGAAATCAAGTTATTAATATTTTGCACTTGTGACAGTTTAAGTGACAACAGAAAGTTCAAAGGCAGTCCGCTAACAAAACCCCTATTCACTCAATTGAGCAGAAGTTCAGCTCCTTCTTTTGAAACAGCTCAAATACAGTATTCAACCAAAAAGCAAAAACAGACTTGACTACCTTAAACAGCTGATGCATTATTGAAAATTGTCATGTTAAAGTTCCACATAACTTGAGCTGCTGGCCAAACTCACCCGTGGTGCAATTCCTTTGACTTCAATGGAGTTGTGCTGGCAACCACCTCAGCTGTACTTGGCCCAGTGCCATTATTTATGCAAGGCTGTGCTGTGTGTCTTTACTTGATAAACGTCAGCACTGTAGAGCTCTGAAAAGTAAAGAAAAAAACATTCTTCAGTAATCACAACAAGACGAGAAAAGCAGGCACACAAACTGCAGCACAGCAGATAAACAAGGATTTTCAGCTGCGCTATACACAAGCACTTAGCTGAAGTCTTTTCTTGTATTTTAAAGAAAAATTTAAATGCTATAAATAGCACAAGCTTCTTTCTAGTAAATGGACTACAATTTGAATCTTTTATCTCTGCTTTATGTCATAATTTTTCAATTAAAAATAGAAGCAATGGACACAAATATTGACTAACTCCATTCGTAAAGCCTCTCCTGGCCCTGACTTTAGCATATTTCAGGGGGTGTAAGGCTTACAAATATACTGTTATGTATTTACCACTGGTACATTAGGTATGGAGTAAAGCAAAAATTTCAAGGTCTAGAGAAATATGATTATCAGTTTAAATTCAGGTAACGTGCCCACCAATTACTGTTACTAAGGGCTTTTGAAAGTCTTTAAATATAAACATGAAGACTGTAACTTACTATTTTACTGAAATGATGTAAATTATCTCCGGGTACTTGTAAGGCAGTACGAGGTACACTAAGCAACACCTACAAAGCAGACTGCAGCACCTGTCTCTTCAGAAGGTCACCAACATGAAAGGAATGCCCTGTCAGCAAACAGCCTGGCTAAGGAGCAGTAAACACAAGTTCTTCCAGTAACTACATAAAGTAAACATTTTTCAGTTTCTATACCTTATAGCTTTTTTAAAAACAAATCAGTCTGGTGTGTTTATATACACATTTGTATGTATATATATAAGATCAGTTTACCTTTTTCCTCCCATTTATTTGAACAACAGTAATTTATAATAACTAGATGTCAGCTGGAATCGATGCATGCATATTTACATGCCATTCTTTTGTCTACTTAAAGACAAGAGTTAACCTTGGACATTCGCATGTGTAATGAAACTGTCACAGTTCCTGACATGGTCAGCTGCTCATTGTGATAAATGAAAATGTGCAACGGCTGGGTTTTTTTAAATAAATTTTAAAAAGAAGCCTGAGGATCATATAAGGAGCTGTATAATCAGTATTGCTTAGTAACTCATAGATCGGTGTTCTGCTAAAAAAAGAGTTGTCACAGTAAGTTGAGACAAACACAGATTCTATGAGATTTTAAGAGAGCACATTTCAAGCAAAGAACAAGAAAGGCTTAATACAAATATTTACTGAAATCTGATACCACTAAATAGCTTTACTGCCTTTAACTTGCTGCTTGCTGCCTCAGCTTATCCTTTTACAAGTATAAGAAAATGTGGTTTTATCTGAATAAAGAACTTTCACGGGAAGGTAGAATAGTTTGTGGTGGAAGGGATCTTAGGGGGTTTTCTAGTTTACACCTCTGCTCAGAGCAGGACCTACTGAGAAGATCTCAGTTCCAGTTCAGAACTAAATCAGGCTGCTCAGGCCTTACCGAACCGAGCTTCAAGTACCTCTAATGATGGAGATTCCTCAGTCCCTCTGAACAACCTGATCCAATTCTTTATGAACATTTGTTTTCTCCAATTCCAAATAGGAATATCCTGCATTACAGCTTGTGTCCATTCCTTCGCACCGTCACCAAGACCCTCTGAAGAGAATCTGGCTCTGTCTACCCTACTTCCTTCCATAACACAACAATAAGGAGTCCCTGCCTTCAGCCTTGCCTTCTCCAGGCTGAACAAGCCCAGCTCTTGCAGTGTCTCCTCATGTACTTTGTGCTCCAGCCCTGACCAGCATGATGGCCTACCACTGGGCTCTGTCCATTTCCTCAACCTTTCTCTAGTACTGGGGAGCCCCAAACTGGACACAGTTCTCCAGGTGGAGCCTCACCATCGCCAAAGAGAGGGGAAGGATCACTGCCCTCAGCAGCACATCAGCGGTGACTGGCCTCCAGTTTGACCTCATTGTGCTGATTACAACCTAGTGGTCTTGCCAACTTTGTCTTCACAAACCTGAGACACATTTTGAAGTTTTCAAAGCCTCAAAATAACGGCAGAAATTCTTGAATAGTATTTGTGTAATAAAGAATGACATTTTATGTATTTTTTTTGCCCCAAAGATTTACTCAGCTAAATAATCAAAATTTGAACTTCATCTGACAGAGAGCTCTTGTAGAGAGATGTCAGAGATCTTTTAGTGAAAATATGTGTATTATCACAATTTACTTAACATTGCTGCCAGATGGAAGATCTAGGCAGGGAATAAAAAACTTAATTTCATCATCTGATATGACAACGAGTTGCTTCTTCCTATTTAAAAAGCACAAACAAGAAGATGGTATATTTAGCTGAAGAGCAAATCAGTATTTGTGACATGCTTCAGTTAAAGCAGAAGTCCCTTTCTCCCTTTCTTAATTTCCATATTGCTGTCCTTCACCAGATCAACCATCTGAAACATGGTTGTTTATCACTCCCTTAACAGAACCATGCTATCAGCACAACACAATCACCTCGCTTTTTTTGATGTTTTATGGTGTCTGAAAAGAGCTAGCAAATTACTCCAATGCTGCTCTTGTAATGTGAATATTTATTTCATTTTTTATCTGGTGCTCTCCTTAAAATGTCTAGGTAGCCAAAATGGTGTTAAATTACAGATGTCAGCAGAAATTTGGCTCAGCAGTATATAGGAACAGAACATCAGAAGCAGAGGACAGATCAGAAAATACATTGTCCATCCCACTATTGGCCTAAGAATCGGGCTTTAGGAATGCTGTGCTTAGAGCAGATGGGCTGAGATAAGTAGCTTTATGCTTTCTCTGAAGATCCAGCTCTCCATTAGCTTCCTTCCAATAGCTTCAATTCTAGTGATATGCAACTATTGTAAAAACATATTTGTCTATTTTACCTCCTTTTTAATAAGCTGCTGGAGTGTTGTCTTGCCGAGAATTTCAGACAGGTTTGTTGTTCCCATTACATCAAGTATGTGTGAATTATTCTTCTCTATCTTCTGCAGAAAAGAATGCACATCTGCATTCTGGCAGGTTTCTTTTGAGTGGCAATCAAGGTGTTCATATCAACTGTGGCGAATACATCACCTTAGCAAGTGAGCTGCTGTTAAGGTTGCTCAATACTATCCTTTACAGTAGCATAATATCCTATGAACAAGCACACTTTACTACGTGAATTTCTGGGCAGACTAGAGAACTAGGTTTTTATCTACCCAGCAATTTCGACAGAATAGTTAAATACACCTTTCAGGCTTTGTCCAAATATGGGGTTTTTTTTATTTTTGATGATTATATTAATGGTATGTAGATTGAAAACATAGGAGTGACATAAGACATTCAGGTTAGTAAATCTGGTCTCCTGTTATTGTAAACAAGGATGTCATCCAATCCTGATCATAAATGTATCCAATTTCATTTTACATATATTTTCTTTTTTCAGGATCCCCTATTACCACTGAAAGGCATACATCATCTTCTGCTTTCCAGCCCAAATATACTTGGAGACATTGAAATATCTGTGTTTCTTGTACATAGTCCTTTCACTTAGGTCTCTGCTTTTATTCTTCTTCCTCCTTTCCTTCCCTTTCCTCCTATATCAAGTAGTACAAACAGAGGGCTTTCAGCCTCCTTCCAGAGAGAGAAACTTTTCCCAAATCATCTCTTCATGTCTTCTGTTTCACAGTTCACCTTCCATGATTGCAGAATAACAGTATATATATATATAAATATCAGACATATATATATATATATGAGATACATGTACGTATGTACACTGAATCCCAAATGCAGTCTTCCCCATAGCCAGTCAGAAAGGTATTAATGAATCTCTAAGTCTTTTCAAAGTACTTTGCTTGATGTATACAGTTTTTCCATGGCCAGAGCTTAACTGTAACTGCATTCTGTTTGTGCTACAGCTACAGTCGGACTATAAACTAAATTCTGGTGACAAGAGGAATTCTGTGCTCAGAAGTATCCAAAGTTGAAGAACTACTGCAGCTGCGGAGGTTTTGTTAGCATGTAGCTTGGAGGTGATTGAGAAAAAATGCGTTGATGTACTAAGAGAGTAATTTGTAACACGACATGGCTTTCCCACATTAAGGTTCTTAAATTTCATGACACTGGGTGTAGAGTTACAAAACTTATGTAGCTTATGCGGTTCAAAGCTGCTGCAAGTTCAAAACAACAACTGAATATTGTTACCTTCTGACAGGTGCCTGTCCAGTGGACTGAGTAAGGCAAATTGGTCTCAGCCTAGTTCTCACCCGAAAAGTCATCTTCATGAAAAACTTCACATTATAAATTTCCACTACATGGTGACTGTAGAAGAGACAAAGATTGAATAGATGTTTTGTGCAATATCTTTCATGCCTATAGGCAATCCTTCCTGGTCATGGTTGAGATATTTTGCTGAGAAGTAGAGACACGGGTGTCTATCTTCCCTTCGTATACCCAGCAGTCTTCTGGAGGGGAGCAAATAGAGATGAAATGCTTTCCAGACAGAAGTTAGTCAAGTGAACTCATTTTCCTTCAATTTCTTTTTGTATGCTTATATCTCTGACTATGTTCACAGGGAGATATACACATTTTTCAAAATTTAACTCTGTTATTAAAGGTGTCATGTGAAAATTTCACCATTTACATGCAAGATAGCCTACCAGACAGGGAGGATGTGGGAGACGAGGTTTAAGTATATCAACACAAAACAAAATTGTAGAGATCTCATTTACGTTTCCACAGAGGCTAAACCCCAAGTATTGGTTTTCCAGTCTTTTAACACTCTTGAAATATTATTTTGTGCATGACATTATACCTTACCTAGACGCGTATTAATTTCCAAGTCTGAGACTGAGATATCTTAGCCTCACAAGATACTTCTAAATACTGATAAAATTAATATATCATTGTCGAAGCATTTGATTTATTTGTTTGCTCACCATTTTTTATGCTAATCCTCTTCATACACACAACTAAAATGTATAAGAAGGGATGAAAGAAATGTAAAGGTTATTTTTTGGGGCCCTAGAAATATTGTTGTCAGGACTTCCACTTGAATTCATAAGGAAATCTTTACTTTTTACAGATATCCTGGTTTATTTTCCCAAATAATGTATATATTGTTCATTCAGTAGAAAAATATGAGAGGTATACAAATTTTGTAATGGTTTATTTTAACCCTTTGTTGCATCTTCTGTGCAGTTTCCTTGCATTCTCCTTTTACAAGCAAGTGCGTAAACAGAAAATCCAAGAAATTGCATAAGCCTTCAGCTTCATAGTAAGTGATTTGAAACATTCAGGATCCTAGCACAGGAGATGAGGAGACAGTGGAAGTTAGCAACAGTGGTGCAATGTTAGGCCAAGAAAGTTGAAATACATGAGAAAAGAACAATAAATCTGTCTTATAAGAGCTGTAAAAGAAAGAAGATTAGTCCAAAACTAGGTTGAGATACAAAAATTACAATAAGTAGTGTGTTGAACTGGAAAATAAATGCCTTTATTTTCTAACATTTCCACTTGTACTAGACAAAACAAGGCATATTGGACTGTCACATTTAATATGATGGCCATGAATTTACACTGTGGTTGATTTAACATATTTTATTCTATTTTTGTTGACAATAGTGGGAGTTACAGGAGAAAAAAATCAAATGCAATAAAATAAGATTATATCATGGTGACTGAAGTTAGATGGAAGAAAATGACCTACGGACAAAAAAAACTAACAGAAATTAGTGTTTTCACAAGGCTGCTACTGAAATGTGATTGTTTTGTCCTCGGTCTGTAAAAGAATGTTAGTATTAACAATAAAAGTTACGTGTATCATGAATGACAAAATCATATGCAAACTTCAAGGTGAACTTTTTCCATTACAGGGCTTGTACAGAGCTGTAGCAAGTTGATGTGCCAAGCTGTTTAGCATTCAACAATCCTTGCATCAGCAACATTCGCTTTTGCACTGTGAATTCAATGTTTCACAGCTCCTAGAATGATTTCATTCAGAGTGCTGGGTTGCTGGTTGTTTTTTTTTTATTATGTTTTATTTTTAATGGATAAAAGAAACTGAAAAGTAAAGGACTTGCAATCTAAATAAAAGCTAACTAACAGGTTCCTTGCTAAGAACTGCATGGTGTTATTTTTAAAACCCATTTAGAGAGTTAAAAACAAAAAAATTTTCAGTCTACAAGATCATTCTTAAATCTTTGTCATATAGAAGAGGAATGTATTTGCTAGGGGAAAGTATGCTGGCCAGTATGAATAAAGCATCCTGCATACTTAAGAAAGGAGATCTCCTGTGTAGCAAATGCCAACTAATAATGCAGGGAACACAGTTTACCTTCCTTGGAACAAAATAAAAATCAGTTCTTTGTGTGATTAATTTTTTAAAGAATTGGATTACCTTATCTTCTTCTGGAATTCTTCCATTTTCTTCCTTATAAACACATGTTGACGAGGGTGGGATAAAACACTCAAAACATGCAAACCAGTAGTTACAGATATTGTCGTATCACTGAATGATAAAACAATTCACAAGTTATGAGTTACCAAACTGGTCCTACTCTTGCTCCAGCTAAATGTATCAGGGAATTTACAGAATGTAGGCTTAAATATTCATAAATTTTCTAAAAAAGTGATAGGGCAAGGGGGCAGGAAGAGGATGAGTATTTCTTTTAGTGCAATATTCAGTTTGATCTGAACAATGGCCACATGAAATATGAACCAGTTTACTAGTTCCTATTTTCAATGCTCTGTGAATAATAAAAGATGCTAAGCATTGATCTTTAGGATATTTCTATGTTCTGAACAGAATTTATTTGGCCTGACGAGTCTTTAGAGGTAGACTATATATTAGCACATATTCACAAAAGACTGCTTAGCAGGTTTGGGCAGGACTAATTTTGGTTGTGATTTGATTTTGCACTTATGCACACTGATAACGACCTAATGATCGTTACGAATCAAACTTGTGGGGTTAAGACACTTGACCACTATTCATTTAAAGATGTGTGGAATGTGGATTCCATATTATCTTTGGATAACTTGAGAAGATTTTGGCCTGACAGAAATATCTATTTTACTTCTTAGGCAAGTTAAATTCAGTTTAACTGGTATACCTTTATTTCTAATTCCTGCTACAATTCATTAGCTGAAATCACAGGGTGTAAGAACCTATTGTGTGAATTACAGTTTTTTCATTTCTCTGCAATTCATCATTTTTATTTGATTTCAGGTATAAAATGAAAAGTACAGACCAACAAAACCACTTAGGACCATAATGACCTAGTACAATGAAACCATTCATAATGAGTACCAAGTCTTACTCTGCATAGATCCTACAAATACTTTCAATCAATAGCTTTGCACACGTACTGCTGTAAAATATATATTAAACACTATGCCTGATACTAAGGGCTGCAGAGTTTGATTAAAAACAATTCTAAGGCTATTATGCCACTCATTCTGGATCAGAAGTAGCACTGATCAGACCCATTTAGGGAAGTCTTGACCTTAAAAGTCTTCATGCATAGAAATGTCTCACAATTGAGCAGGAATACACTGAATAACTGACTCCCAAACTAGAAATGCCAGCTAAGGCATTCAGGGAGTTCAGAAAAAACACTGAAGAGAAAGAAGAAGTTGACATCAATCATTTGATACTCTTTTATGATACTATTTCCGTACATGCATATCTATTTGCAATTTAGATTTGTTTATAATAAGGAAAGAGGGACATCCATAAGCAAGAGGACAATCTTAAATATAGAATTACCTACTAGTTAGTACAGAAAATCCTCCCACTAGTATTATTGTAACAGACTCATATACATGTATCTAGTTTGTTAATTTCAACAGCAATTTGGTTCCTTAAATTATTCCTGTTACCAGATCCCCATAGAGGTTCCTCATTTACAGCACAGATAATAAGGTATTTATTATACTCCACTGAAATATGCTTACAACACATATATAGTTGCCCCAGAAAGGAGATATCAAAGGCAAGTAGTGACAGGCAACATTGCACATACACATTGCTTTGTCCCCATTTCCAAAGTCTCTATTAAATATTTTAACATTACACCACTAGAAATGAGATGGTATTCATAGATGTGTACCAGCTAAATTGTATTTCAATTCACTGGTTAAAGTAACCAAATACATCTGCCTCACTTCGCAAATATTTCTACAGAATATCCTCTGTGGAAACACTTCAATTTTTATTAAATAACTTATAACATTAGGAAGCATGAGTTGTACAAAATATTTTTATATCAACATGTAGCAACATGCTTTGTAACCACTGAATTAAGAATTTGCCACTTTATTTTCTAACATTTCCACATGTACTGAAAGACACTAGACAAAACAAGGCATATTGGACTGTCACATTTAATATGATGGCCATGAATTTACAATGTGGTTGATTTAACATATTTTATTCTATTTTTGTGTAAGCTGTTCTGTCTCTTTTTAGTGATATAAATGAACACAATCTTAGTACAAGCAGTGCGGTGCATAAAAATCAGGTTTCATATGCACATGTAACTCTTAAACTTGGCCAGGATTTTTTTTCGGAAAAAGAGGGGAAAAAACAAACATCTTCTCACAAAATTCTAGTGGTGACCTGTCGACTACAGTAAAACTATTATCATGATTTCAGAGACCACAGGTAAATTTAGAGGAACGGAGAGTAGGAGAAAGTGAAGAGTGGTGGCTCAAATGAACAGAAAAATGGTTAGGGTTGAACCAGTTTTCCCATCTCCAGGTATCTGAGTAATTCAAGAATATGACTCTTTATCTCATACCTCCAGTGAGGGAGCCCTGATGATTAATTGATTCCCTATTACAGGCTATACTCCACACTTCTGAAAGAAATAAGTCAAGAGCTAACTAGTTTATCCCATTACAAGGGATAGACAAAGAAATCTCAAGAAGTATAAAAATAATTCTCATCTTCTCATAAGTCCAAGTAATTCCTAATGCTATGATGATCTATGTCTGAAATATACATATCAATGTAAAGTAATAATATTTCAAAGGCCACATTCATGTACTCTGTAGAAGGTATACCTGCTCTATTGACATGCAGATTATGCTAGAAAGGCAGGTTGGTGACATTATTTTATTTGTAACTTGTCTATTCCCATTACTTTGATTGAAATGAGCAGTTTAGTTTTTTGTCTGCATGACCCTTAGGTCAGCATATCACAGTTTGCGAAGAACAATGCACTTGCTAGAACTTGTAATATCAATGTCCCGTGTATCAGCATTTTACTGCAGTCATCTCTCATCAGTATTGTTTTTCCTCATGTGCTCTCATCCAAAATGTTTTTGTCCTGTGTTTGTGTCACAAATTCTGTAATGGAAGGCTAAAGTGATATATGCTCAAGGGGAAATAAATAACAAATAGATATAATACAAATTTGTGTATGTGTTGATATGTCTATAGCATTAAAAGTCTCTTAAAAACCCCACCATCAGCTACACATTCAGTTAAAAATCAGTATTAAACACAAGTATAAGTTTTCAGTGCAGAGTATTAGCATTACTACAGATCTGTCATTGATCTGAAGTAAGAGTGTCATATTGAAACAATGCTTGTCTAAAAAAAAAAGAACTTCATATAACTTTCATTTTCTTTGTAAAGCATACTGGTTGATCAGCCCTGAAGTTGAAATCATCTGTGTATTTATTGAGCAGGCACAAAAAAACCATACTGGTAGCATCTCTTTCTTAACACTGCTCTGCTACGGTAGCCTAACTGAAAAGCCACTAGATGAAGGTTTTAGCAGATTTATTCAGGCATTTATGTATGAAAATGTTCACTGGCAACAAGAGCTAACAAAAATAATTGCTTGTACTAATCAGTGATTTTGCTGAAACAATGCTGCCTGTTACCAGATCATTTCAGAATGAAAGTTGTTTATAATCACAGAATCACAGAATCACAAGGTTGGAAAGGACCCATTGGATCATCGAGTCCAACCATTCCTAACACTCCCTAAACCATGTCCCTAAGCACTTCATCCACCCGTTCCTTAAACACCTCCAGGGAAGGTGACTCGACCACCTCCCTGGGCAGCCTCTGCCAGTGCCCAATGACTCTTACTGTGAAGAATTTTTTTCTGATATCCAACCTGAACCTCCCCTGACGGAGCTTCAGGCCATTCCCTCTTGTCCTGTCCCCTGTCACTTGGGAGAAGAGCCCAGCTCCCTCCTCTCCACAACCTCCTTTCAGGTAGTTGTAGAGAGTAATAAGGTCTCCCCTCAGCCTCCTCTTCTCCAGGCTAAACAACCCCAGCTCTCTCAGCCGCTCCTCATAAGACTTGTTCTCCAGCCCCCTCACCAGCTTTGTTGCTCTTCTCTGGACACGCTCCAGAGCCTCAACATCCTTCTTGTGGTGAGGGGTCCAGAACTGAACACAGTATTCAAGGTGCGGTCTCACCAGTGCTGAGTACAGAGGGAGAATAACCTCCCTGGACCTGCTGGTGACCCCATTTCTGATACAAGCCAAGATGCTGTTGGCCTTCTTGGCCACCTGGGCACACTGCTGGCTCATGTTCAGTCGGCTGTCAACCAGCACCCCCAGGTCCTTCTCTTCCATGCAGCTCTCCAGCCATTCTTCCCCCAGTCTGTAGCGCTGCATAGGGTTGTTGTGCCCCAAGTGCAGGACCCGGCATTTGGCCTTGTTAAACCTCATCCCATTGGTCTCGGCCCAGCAGTCCAGCCTGTTCAGATCCCTTTGCAGAGCCTCCCTACCCTCCAGCAGATCGACACTTCCTCCCAGCTTAGTGTCATCTGCAAACTTGCTAAGGGTGCACTCGATGCCTTCATCCAGGTCATTGATAAAGACATTGAACAGAGCTGGACCCAGTACTGAGCCCTGAGGAACTCCACTTGTAACTGGCCTCCAGCTGGAGTTAACTCCATTGACCACCACTCTCTGGGCCCGGCCATCCAACCAGTTTTCAACCCAGGAGAGTGTGCGCCTGTCCAGGCCAGAGGCTGACAGTTTCTGCAGCAGAATGCTGTGAGAAACTGTGTCAAAGGTTTTACTGAAGTCCAAGAAGACTACATCCACAGCCTTTCCCCCATCCAGTAGTTGAGTGATTTTGTCATAGAAGGTGATCAGGTTAGTTTGGCAAGATCTGCCTTTTGTAAACCCATGTTGACTGGGCCTGATCACCCGGTTCTCTTGCATGTGCTTCATGATAGCACTCAAGATTACCTGTTCCATGACTTTCCCTGGCACTGAGGTGAGACTGACAGGCCTGTAGTTCCCCGGATCCTCTCTGCAACCCTTCTTGTATATGGGCACAACATCAGCCAGCCTCCAGTCCAGTGGAACTTCCCCAGTCAGCCAGGACCTCTGGAAGATGATGGATAGGGGTTTGGAAAGGACATCCGCCAGTTCCTTCAATACTCTTGGGTGGATTCCATCCGGCCCCATAGACTTGTGGGCGTCTAGCTGGGCAAGCAAGTCTCTAACCGCCTCCTCTTGGATCACGGGAGCCTCAATCTGCCCCTCTAACTCTTGGATTTGTAAACAGAAGGAACAACTTTCTTTGTTATTAAAGACTGAGGCGAAGAAGGCATTAAGTACCTCAGCCTTGTCCTTATCCCCTGTCGCTGTTATTCCTTCTGCATCCACTAGAGACTGGATATTCTCCCTTGTCCTCCTTTTCCTGTTAATGTACTTGTAGAAAGACTTTTTGTTGTCTTTCACAGACTTAGCGAGTTTTAATTCTAGTTGGGCCTTGGCCCTCCTGATTTTTTCCCTGCACGATCTCACTTCGTCCCCGTAGTCCACCCAAGATGCCTGTCCTTTCCTCCAGAGCACATAGAGCTTCTTCTTCTTATTGACGCATCTTGAGATCTCCCTGCTCCACCAAGCTGGCTTTTCCCCCCGCCGGCTCCTTTTCCGGAACACAGGGATGGCCTGTTCTTGAGCTGCTAGGATTTCATTTTTCAAGAGCGCCCAACCCTCATGGGCTCCCTTGCCCTGAAGGACTGTTTCCCACGGGACTTTGCTAATCAACCTTCTGAACAGGCCAAAGTCTGCCCTCTGGAAGTTTAATGTGACTGTTTTGCTAACCCCCTTCTTAATCCCACCTAGAACTGAAAACCCTATCATCTCATGATCACTTAATCCCAGGCGTCCTCCAACCGTCAAATCCCCAACAAGACCTTCTCTATTCACAAACAGCAGGTCTAGGAAGGCACCCTCCCTTGTTGGTTCGCTAACCAGTTGTGCAAGGAAGTTGTCTTCGATGCACTCCAGGAACCTCCTAGACTGTTTCCTTTCTGCTGTAATAATGTTCTGCTATTAAAAAAAAAAATCAAAATAATGATGGCATGTTTGTGAACATCACCCTACTCAAATTATGAGATTCAGGTACTCCTAAAACTCTACTTATGCCTGATAATATTTATGTATTTGAGGGTTAGCGCTTTCCAAAACAGATCGTAAATACTCCTAACAGCTGTCTCTTTAACCCTCTTATTTGGGGTGGTGAATTTTTGAACACAGTACAGGTTAAAATCAGAAAATGCCTCACAAAACAAAGGATATTGGTGCATATCCAATCCTTTTTAAACTAAGGAAAGCATATTACAGATTTGCAGCACTTGAGAGCAGTTGCAAATAATACAAAATACAAAAATTAACTGTAAATTTGTAAAGTCCCAAGACACCAGCTCTTGTTCAATGAGGATTTGAAACATGAAGGAATTTAACACTTTCATCTCCCAAAGTTCAGTTTGCATTTCATTTCAGGCAACTTTTTTCTGAATTTACAAGGTGCTTGACTACCCTCAGCACCTTTGCTAAGGTAAGAGCAATCACAATTGATGCTTCAGAAAGCTGACTGTGGACTGTAGACCACAGGAGTCAAATGTTTGTTCCCTCAGACTACATCTGAGCCTCTCAAAGGCACCGTAGACCAATCCCTTTTCTCCAAAGCACAGATAAATACAAGAGATAGGATAGTGGAGCTGATGGACTATTAGTGCTGTCTAGTATGTAAAATCATAACTAAGAGACACTCATACAAAGCAAACTGAAGTGGTAAAAATAGAAGGCTTAAGACCTTCAAACAATTGAATAGGTGCACATTAGAACGTTAGACCAATATAAACTTTTGAACTTGTTTCACAAGCTGAAATTTAAGATATCGTCAGGACATAGAGTAAAAACTTGAATAATATACATCTTGAGCTTGTATTAAATCAGGAATTGTGTTCTCTGAAGAAATCAGAAAACATTTTTAAATACAAAAAGTTTTCTTTGAAAGGATTTGATAGTAGGCTGAGACAGTCATGGAAATCTTTGTGATAGAAATTAGTAACTAGTAGATACACAAGACACAGCAGACAAATGTTAACACCACTTATGATCTATATTTCATTAAAATAAGAGATTTGTTTAATAATTTGAAATAATGGGGGCAGAAAGGAGCTTTAATAAGCTGAACACAGACACTATATTTTTTGCTTTTCTTCTGATTTAGGTTTACCATCACTGATTTGAGGAATGCAAGCTATATAAAGAAAGCTTGTGGAAAGCTGCTTTTATTAAAAGTATAAATTTCCTATACACACACTGGAAGATGATCCAGATCTCATTCTGTAGATATAACACAAACTCTTTTACACTCTTAAGTATGTATACCAACAATATTTTGTGCATTGTTATTTCTTTTTCATGACTATATTTAGAAAACTGATTCTTCATTGCCACTGGCTCACACTACGTACAGTAAACTAAGGTCACACTAGAACCAAGAATCAATGATATTCGTTTCATTGAGCCTGTGGTAGTATACTTCTTTTCTGATTGTGTGTTCCCACCTTAAATGCAATCACCGCTGACAGCTGGGAGGATTCATGTTTTTCTAGTATCTTGAGGACAATATAAAAGTGCTATGTGATTATTAATAAGATATTAGAGAAAATATTTTGCCCTTTAAATATTTATAACTATGGAGAAGGACATGGTGAGCCAGAGATAGTGTGCATTTACAGGACCAGCTGGAAGGAACAGGGATGCTGCAGAAAATCTACTCTCCTGCAGATCTGATAAGCGAAAATTTCCAGCAAAGCACAGGTTAAGCACAAATGCTTTTCACCTCTTTTTATGTTTAGCTATACTGTTTTTCCTCTGGTCTGATGAGTCCAAAAACTGGTGCGTTCCCCTCTTCCCTCTGCAACCTAAGATATACTAACTGTTTCTGTGTACTGGATGCTGTTACATCTTCAGGTCATTATCACAGACAGAAGACAACCAGCTTTTAGATATTCATCGTCTACATGAGTCTGATTAGAAATTCAGATGGAGATGTCTAGAAATCAACAAAGGATAAACAAAAAGATAGATGACTCTGTGTCTAGTTTAATTTCAAAGCAGATGTGCCAACTTAATCACCTATGCCTAAGTTTTGATTAAACACTGAGTACCTGATGCTTTCCCTCAGTCTATCCTCTAGCAAATAGTAGATGAACTCCTCAAGTAAAAGCTGCATTTTATGAGCTTTGGGTTTGAGGTGTGTATGTTCTTTATTTTAAGAGTAAACCTCAGTCCTTTTGATAAGCCAATATAGCATCTTTACATTAGACTTGAAAAACAAACACAAATATATAATTCATAAAAATCTCTCTTAGGTATACATGTAGTGATGGCAAGCAGTCCATGCTAAGTGTTCCTTCTAGCATCGTGATCCAAAACCACTGACTTTCCTGTGATTACTTTAAGATTGTTTATAAGAAACATTTAAGGCATTTGTTTCAGCAGAGGATATTCCACTTATTTCTCCTACCCTAATTCCCCTTTATTTTATGAAAAGGATGAGCTTGCATTACAGGAGGAAATGTGCCTGTCTGTATTTTTTCCTGCCACAGTATTTATTCCTCATTGATTTATTCTACTAGAGGGCAAACACATTGTGCACAGCTACTTGTGATGCTGTGCTACTGAGAATATTATAAAATTGTTGATGATGCCCTAAGGGTCAATATTTACCTTCCAAAGAAACAGTGTTTTTTTTTTTTTTTATTTCAAGGCAGTTATGTCTGATTTCCTTACATTTTCTGTGCTCTTGCTCCTCACTTATTAGGGTGCTGGACTTCTTCACATGCCGCCTGTAAGGTCAAGTTGACTTACAGGTAGAGTCTTATTCTACTTTGTAAATAGAATTCCAGTGACTGTCTGTGCTTTTAGACTACTTTTATACATACATATATGCGTATGTAGAAAAATGTAAATACACATACATGAGTGTGTGTGTGTGTGTGTGTGTGTATAATTTTATTTTAAACTATAAGTATAACCTGTCTTCAGCAAAGAACCTGTGTACTACAGTGCTCCAACTAAATCAGTCTAGCTAATATGTTGTAACTTTCTGCATGAATTTTGCTGCAGACAACTGTAATGTTTCTAGTTAAAGGAAAAAAGAATCCTTTCTGCATCATCTAAACACACACATTTCATTAAAATTAAGATTAATTAATATAAATTAGATTACAAGTCTCGTGAGATTGCAATTCCCATACATACTTGCCACTTAATACAAATCTGGAAAAATGGCTAAATATTAATAAGTATAAAGCTTTCAGAGTTCCAATATGCTTGTTCTTATTTCCTCAGAGGGGTACCTTTTTGTTCTCAGCATATATAACTAAAGGATCCTGAGCCATTGCAGGAGCTTCTGCATGCTAATGAAATACAAAAAAACAGGGAAGAAACAAGAAAAGAAATTTGCATTCATAAGCAGATAGAGGCACATAGTGCACAAGATCTTACAATGCTTGCCATAAATAAATATTTGAAAAACACAGTAATTGTTCTATGCTATCAAAGTGTTTCCTTCTTAGAACTGAACATCTGTGAATCATGAAGGCTAGTGTTATTGAAGACATGACCCAATAAACTGATGGAGACAATTCAGGCTTTCAAGAGAAAAAGGTCTCGGAAAAACTACTTATTTGCATGCTGACTGTAGCACCATAGTAGAAAAGAGAGGCATAAGCAAAGGAGCACGACATGGCTAGAGAAAAGGTGTTATGATTTTAGGGCTTAACTATATGCCAAGTTTCAGAAAAGGAGCTGTGAGGCAGCAGGAAGGAGAAATGGGAAAAAGAGGAAGAGTTTTGATAACTTTTGCTTTGTATTCATAGAACAAATCTCTTCTGAAACAACAAGGCAGTTGGAGAAAATAAGCGTCTGCCCTGAAAGTGGGTTATAGTAATTTCAGCATGGGCGGATTAGGAAAGGGAGGACAGGAGACAGAAGTAGGGAAGGCATGTACAAACATATCTGTATTTTGATTTCAAGTCTGCTGCTGGCAGTTCTCCTGCTGCTTCTCACTCTGCACTGCCTTTCTCTGGGACTCAGCTGCCTGCTTGCCTGTGTCCTCTGATGCTCCCACTCATGTTGCCAATGCATAAGCCAGAGCACATTGCCTGCTTTTATTGTGCTCTTGAAGTCATAAGTCTTCCTCAGAGTGACAGATGGGCCAGCACGTACAGCATGATGTCAATTCTAGGTAGTAGTCTGACATTTGCAGGTAGGTATATTTTAAATGTGCTTTAAACAGCGATGAGTAGCATGCACAGGTACAAGCATTTATGAACACAGAGCAAATATGGGGATGATTTTCCTGTGCCACAATTAAGGGAAGAAAATGCAGATACAAAATGATTTCTGAAAACATGAATGAAAAGAAAAGGGGGACTTCTGTCAGTTCTAGAGACCTTTCTTGCTTTTCAAAAGGAAATTCCTTTTTACATCTTCCTTCTTAAAATCTCAAATCAAACACCAAATAAATTATTGGTACTGCCAAAAACACTGATCGAGGTATTATTCAGGTGAGCAGAAGATTATTAATTCATTTTAGATTTGACATTGGTGTTTGACTTTATTGTGTCAGGAAATAAGTAAATGGAATGTCTCTTATTGCATTTAACCCTTGTTTAAGAGAAGTTATTCCTGGTTCATTTGAGCTGGGGATCTGATCTGAAAGAGAGGTAAGAAGTAAGCAAGAGAAACACATTAAAAGGAGACAACTAGTAAGACTGTAATCGTAAGGAATGCTATTCAGAAGTGCAGTCACTGTTTCAACATAATACTATCAGGAGGAGGCCTTAGCATATCCTGGAGACACAAAGCTTCTTGCTCTGCCATGGGACACCTAAGGATCAGCACGGGGAACAGACTTTTGTCTATGATCAGATTAGATCTCATGCTGAACAGAAGCATCTCTTACTTAATCGAGTTTGTCTGTAACACAGTCTAAGAGGACTATTATTAAAAGATTAAGCTGCCTCCATCCTCTTGCCTAATTAATTTTTCAGTGTAGAAGGGAAACTCCATGGTCCCCAATCTACTGCTGATGTAACATATTACAGTATCCAATCACAGTCACACTAGTCAGCCTCCATGGACATCTGTATATGAGCAAATAATATCTGTAGCTGGTTCAAGATCAGTCAAATAACGGACACATTGAAAACCGTGCATCAACCTAACCGAAGGGGGGAGAAAAGACACACACTGGATTCTAGTCCTTCAAGGTAGAAATAAAACCAGCTTGCTTGGGAGAGAGGACTTGTACTAGGACATTCCTTTTACAGAAAGTGAAACGAAATTTTCACTGGAATCTTTTACAGGAAACTTTAATCTACAAAAGTGTTTATGATGTTTTTGGATGGAATTTTGCATTGGAGTAAAGTAAGAGTATAGGTGGGAATGAATGAGGGACTGCACGCCAACCTCAGATAGCCAGTGGACCTGTAGTATGGGGATGCATTTATGAATCAGGTGAAACAATCCAAATCCAGACTTCAAGCAATGCAGAGCAAGGATTTAATTTTTCTTCATTATCCAAGTCTCAAGCGATGCTTCTTCCACTAGACTACTGTCTCTGAAATAAACTAAAGGTTTTGGCTTCCTCCTGATTTAGCATTAGGAGTTTTTTGAAAGCTAGAATCTTTTCATCAAGTTAGCAGACCTTTCACCGTGGCTTCCTAGCCAACATATTTCATTGTGAAACAAGAGGGAAGGAGGAAATGAGAATCTCTGACTTTTATTAAAAAGTTCTTTCTGACAAAGCCTTCCCATAAGCTACCCACTTACATAAGCCTTACTGTTTACGGAAGAGTCGTGCAAGTAAAGTTCAAGCTAAATGGAAATATCAGACCTAAAATTTGTGTGTGCAGACATACCGGACAGTCATATATCAGATTTCAGCATTTTCCGACTCTTGTAGCTAATGACAGACAATACAATGAGAATATAGCCTATCTACAAGAAGTGACTCATCAAAACATTGACATATGCATACTTTCTCCCTCCAGAAGGCATCAAAGAAATTTGGAGAGACTTCATCCTCTAATGTAATAGAGTAGGACACCACAGAGCATACTGTGCTTTATTTTAATTTTAAATTAAGTTCAGTATATGTCAGTCATCATAGATATTTTCCTCCTTTTATCTTCCTTGGAAAAAAAGAGAGCTTTTAACTGTTTGGGTCTCTAAATATGCAGGATTACTTGGAACTTTTAAAAGGCATTATAGACAGGTGTTTTCAATGCAACATGATTCCTTAGTGTCCCAGATGGTTCATAATTAATCATTTTGTCAGTGAATCTTAAGTTTATCAGTGAGAAGCTAATAAAAAATTGCCCAAATATTTGATTAGGTAATTCCTTTAAAGATATGTTTACAGAAAAGAAATAACCATGAATGCCTCTCTAGCCATGCTATTGTTCTTTGCTTGGACAATTGTGCAAGTGATTCTGACTTGTTCACATGTTCCCACTACGGTAAAACATTTTAAACACAAGTTTCAATAGATTCTTTTCATTTTGAACTGAAAAAGGTCTTGTTAAAAGATTTTACTGTGATTATTCAATGCCACTTTCCAATGAAAAGCAGATAAACTGTATTTACATTCTATATAGAGTAGTTAAAATGACGTACTACTATAGATGAGAATTTAATTACAACAAGTTTAAATTTACTTTTATTTCCCAAAGTAATTGTCTAAACCTTCTTGAGGTGTATATACCTATTTCAAGAGAGAGACTTTTATACTACTACATAAAGCATTAAATCAAGCCATTATTATGTGCTAAGTGATCAATTAAGACATTTATAAACAGATAACTGTATCATCATTACTCTACATGTGTAATTAGAGCTCATCAAAATTCCGACTGCCTATCCTGCAGAATACTGAGAAGCTAGACTGATCTGAAAACCAAATGCCAAAGCAGCAAGTTCGCAAATGTATTTGTCTTGAACAAGACAGTTGCTTTCAACTCTACTGTTTTGTCAACTCTTGCTACAGTAAGTTAGTAGCACATAATTGTTGAAACACATGAAAGACTGTCCAAAAACATTGATAGAATTGATGTCCCTTCACAGTACAGTACGGCGAGATTAATTAGATGTGCTCCTGGAGATGGGCTGCTCTGTTGAGCAGATATTTGAGCCCCTACAGAACCATTCTACTACACGCATAGTGGTGTCTCCAGTTACTTATTAGGAAGGAAAGTAACTTTTCTCAGCACAGCTCAGAACATACCCTTAGTCTGTCTTTCCTTAATATCAGTTCAACCCCAAAGAAGTGCCTTGTTTCACAAGGTAACTGTAAACCAAAATACTTGTCTCTCAAGCAGCTTGGAACAGCTTGAGAGCTTTATTAAAAAGGCATAGTGCTGTGAGCTCTTTTTATTCCTGTAATGCAGCTTTGGGAAAGGCAATCCAATCTCAGAGATCAAGATGTTGAGCAGAACTAGCCTCTGCCTGAGGCTACAGGTTCATGCTACAGGACTTTTCTGTGCATCATCCCCTGACACTATCTACCCATTCCAGTTCTGATCTGCCTGCCAGCTCGGAATGAGGATACTTATTTTGGCTCACTGAAGTGCAAAGTAGCCCTATATGTCTTTTAGACCCAGATAGGCTTTGCAGCCTGGAACCCGTGTTTTTAATCCTGTTTTTATTAATTTCCTAAACTACAAATCCAAGCCATTTTTGTCTTTTGTTTCTCTCTTGGGAGTTCAGGTATACAATTTAGAAATGAGACACAGTCATTTGGAAAGATCACTTTTCAATTAACTATGCGAGTGTATGACCAATCATGTCACAGCATTACATTTGCTTAAAAAGAACACAGCCTGCAATAGATAGCTTGTTAAAACAACAAGATTAGTCTTTTCTTGTTAGACTAAAGAATACTTTCATGTTGATCAGTAACACCTCTGTTATCATATTGCTACAGATTTCTTTATTCCTCTTTCTGACTTTAATGAAAGGAGAATGAGGTATTTCAGATTTTATTACCACGGTCACTGCTGAAACATGTATTAAATTACAGATGTGTCAGTGCTCTGGTTTTAACAATAATTCAGACAGTTATGGAACTACTACAGACATGCCAGTCTCTTCTCTCTGCTTAGTATCTGCTTCGATAAATCCAAATTGGATACTGGCTCACCAAGTCTACAGTAAAGTCAATTAACTTAAAACAAATACCTTTCTAAACCACCTCTTATTAAGGACAAACATATAAGTGCAGATATATTTATAACAAATGAAGCTTCCCAGACCAAGCAGTGCACACCATCATGTAATTTTTCCCTATAGTAGTTTTGTGCCTCCGTTTCTAAGCCACACATTTTTTCAGTTTACAGAAGAGAATAAAAATTAAACACAGATGAGAGAGTTGTATTTTCCTGTTAAGGTAGCAGCAGAGTTAGAATGTCTTAGGGTGCATAAATATGCATGTAGGCACCCTGCCCCCACCTTTCTAAGCCTTATTTTTGGTTTTGAGAGCAGGATGTCACACAGTCTGACAAACCCCTCCCTGCCAGACGTAGGAGTAATCAAAATTTTACATGTGAAATCACAATGTATTGCTGGTAAGACTTTGGGGGGAAAAAAGAGGAAAATAGTCACCTCACGGCTTCAATGAGATGGTATTGAAGTTTATTTGATTTGCTGTCAATAGCTGTGTGTTTTAACTGCACCCCTTGCTCATTCATTATGATGTGTTTTGTGCAGAGCAATTTCTTTGTTTCCTTTTCATGAGAATTAAACCCTGTGGGAGGTGCAAATGACCAAGCATTGTGCACCAGAAATTCGCCTACAACTATTCACAGAGGCAAGTACAACACCAAGATGTCCTTGTGACCTCCAGTAAAGGAAAAAAATCAGAGTGCTATTGACAGGCATAGGCAAGGAAAAGAGGCCTTGGAGATTAATTATACCACTGTGATTCGTCCAAGACACTGGGCAAAGTCACACCCACAATAAGTGACACATGGCAGGAAATCCGTTTGTAGTGGCAGCAGGCACTCAGACTATCCCCAGAACTCCAGCCACCGGTTCAGAGGCAGCAGATGCACGTTCAGAGCAGCACTGAACTAAATACTCACATCCACATACAAAAAACCTGGCATGCTTCTTCGCCACCAGTTAATGGGGGAAGCAGGGGGAAGCTGGCATAAATTTGACAAGGTTGTCATTGGCAGCCATCAGAAATGACCCCACTGTAGCTCTACAAGGGGAAATGCAAAGCACTGCTTTGCCCCAACAGACTGGGTAGGAGTTTGCCTTAGCAATTCTTTCTTTGCAAACACCAGGGGCAATTATGTTTATCACATGCTAGTAAATATCAATTACCCTCAGAAATACAAAGCCTTTTCTAGACCAAGTATAAGAAGGGAGGAAGCCCTTCTGATCTGCATTGCCATATGAATTCAGACATTTCCCCCCCCTGCAAAAATTGCTACATATTTCTAATTTAAGTGTCACATATGAATGTACACTTTTATGCAGTGACCATCACGCTTTCTAATCATCAGAGAATGATTTATTCCCCCTTTATTAGTATTTGCTTTATACTTAACATCCTTGTAAATATTGGTGACAAATTGCTGCAGTTAGAAAGATACATTACCATAAATTTTGAGACAGGGCAAAGAAGTGGTAGCAGCAGTTCCATAGTGCTATAAATATTCACTTTTACCTGCTTTGAATATTACAAAAGAGTTGAAGAAGTCATTTTGATCCAGGGAAAGATTTATGAGAACTGGAAGGTCTGTAAGCACTTGAAGTTGTTTTCCTCATTTCTGCCCTGATGCCTGAGTAATGTCCAGGCTCATTTGTTTTCACTAATACAACTAACAATTGTGACCCCCTCGCTAACGAGCAACATGGCAACATGTTAGAGATGACTCATGATACCTCAGAGCACTACCGTTACTCGGTGGGTACTGAGCTTTAGCAAGCAGCCGTTATACAACAACACGGTGAACTGCCAATATTGCTTCTCCTCCCTGCCAGTCCTACCCATTGGCTTCAGCTACCTCGATGATTTGATTCTAGTTTTCTTGACAGTTGAGCTCAGCCTCCTCCAAACTGCATGATATTCCAGGCTTTTGGGATGGGTGGAAATACTCAAACCCTATTTTCTTTTTTTAAGTGAAAACCAGAGGGAGACCTAGGTGCATATGGGAACACAACAGCTTTCCAGAAAAAACAAAGGTTTCTTGAGAAAATTACACAGATCTTGAAGACCTGGACATGGGGACAGCCCCTCATGACTCAGCATCAGGGTACTCACCTGGGACGAGCTAAGTCCCAGTGCCTAGCCACACCTGCTTCCCACATCCTAGATGAGCAGCCCAACACAAAACTGTTAAATCTCCTGGTACAGCTTCCATCTATCAATCCAAACCTTTGTAAATACCCTGGGTTCTTTCTGCTTTGGATAGGGAAACTTTCTGACACGATTAGTGTTCAGACTCACCTCTGTTGATGAGATGCCTAGCGAAGTCATATGGCTAATTGGCCATTAAGTTATATATTTTTAAAAAAATCCTTACAGAGTTGTATTGAAAGAGCATTACTGCTCTTTACAGTCTACAGACATTTAAGGGACTGAGGGAGAGCAGGAAAAGATAGAGTAAGACATCAAGTAGAAAAGGAACACCCTCTCTCCCCAGCTAAAATCTTGTATTTAAATAAAGAAGACAAATGTAGGAATAGCTTGGTAGGAAAAAATGCCAAGAAGTTCAAACATTTTGCATTTCCTCAGATCAGTTAGCCCTACTTGGCTAACACTTTCATGAGGAGTTAACCAGTTACAAGGATAAGCATTCTTTTTACAGAACAAATTTCTTTCACCTTCTTCTATATGGCTCTATATCTTGTTAATAAGTCCTTGCAGGGTGGAAGCAATTCATATAGCCCTTTACTGGCTCTTGTTTGGGCCAAAGACTGATCAATATAAGGACATAATAGAGGCAGGATTTCCAGCTCTGTCTTTTGAGAAACACCTGCCAAAAACCTATTTGAATTCTGCTTGCTAAAAAGCTTACGAGATAGCTATTCAACAATGATTAGAATAATGAGAAAGAGATAAAGTAAAATATTAGTGTTATAAACAAGAAACACGAGTGCCTCTCTCATTTTCTTAAGCACGCATCTCCTCAGGCACCCCCAGAAAGTTATATAAGAAAAAAAGAAAGTGTAATTAAAAACAGAAAAAAGTGATGGAACGCTTGAAATATTGTTGCAATGAGTATATAACAATTTATGAGCATATTTGAACATTCACATTCTTCTTCTGCTGTTGCTTCTGAAATCATCCTCCGCAAAATCAGGAACTCCCTTCAAAAGTGAAAATTAAACAAAACTTCAAAAAACCTGAAATACAGATGTGGAGGTAGTAGTGCTTATGCATTTGAGCTAATGGAATATGCTTTAATTATCTAATCTCTCCCACAAACTAAATGTTCAAAATTATAGACAGATTATCAAACTAGTGAGAAGCCAGCCATCTGAATCTCAGCTTTTTTCTTTCCATAGGATAGGATGGAATATGGCAGAACCATCTGTAAATGCACTTGAGTTTCAGCAAAGAAAAAATCAGAATCCGTTAGTGGATATTTAAAACATGTTAATGTTATCTTGGGATAGTCTATAAAAAGCTATTTTACCAAGGTTCTTAGACTAGCACTATGATGCCGCAAACTGCATCATATCAGGATCCTTCACTTGAACAAAGACTCTTGAACTGTTTCCGACTTGAATTCTAGTTCTTTTCTCCATAACAGCATGGATGAAAACTTGAATTAGTCTATTCTGATCATGATACAAGGTATCCAGAAATTCTGGTGATGCATATAGATATGTGTGTATCTGTGTTTGCTTATATGTATATAAATGAATGATAAATGTGTATGTACAGACAAATGTACAATGCATTATTTACATATATTTACATATTTACGCTTTTGTCTTGAAATCAGCTGAAACGCAAACTGAAGAAGTTGATAAGTCAAGGTATTGTGTAATTGCATGTGTTTAACTTTCTGTTGCTAGGACACCACAGCCAAAGCTGGAACCTGTTCTCATTGATGCCATGTGCAGGTCCACGTGATACATGGCCAAGCCCTGAAAGATCAACCTCATGCCCACAGCCTGAGCTCCAAATCTGTTGGTTCAATCCCTACATAACTGGCCTACTGGACTGTGGCAGATGTTATGTAGTGATTGTTGCTTTGCTCATCTCCGAAGGAAACTACGAAAAGATCATGTTAAGAGGAAGCATTTTATGCGCCTGGATGCTTCACTGACTGCAATGCTTTTTTACACCTCAAAAAAGTGGTAATTGCGCTCTCCAGGCAGTACTTACCTACTAAGATTGTAATGGGATCATTTGAGAAATTACTAAGTATTTCTAAAGTTTTTGGACAATATAAAAGCTTTCAATAATCTGTCACTGAAAGACAACTTTCTAGTTGAATTCAGTTAGGGAAGTTTCTGCAGACCAGCTTATGACGGATACAAAAGCCACCAATAACACAATGGCTTCACAGTGATCATCAGAGTTCAATGAATATAACGTGGTATAAATTGGGTGGGCTGTGACACACAATTCAGCTTATGCTTTGACTTAATCTATGAAGTGCATGG
The DNA here is from genome assembly GCF_017976375.1 of Cuculus canorus. Classification (NCBI taxonomy): domain Eukaryota; kingdom Metazoa; phylum Chordata; class Aves; order Cuculiformes; family Cuculidae; genus Cuculus; species Cuculus canorus. The sequence goes on along the minus strand of NC_071401.1, from coordinate 114,695,172 downwards.
TAATTGCCATGTTTTACAGTACTAACCTCACTGTAAAAATGAACTGTGTAGTAGCACTGCACAACACTGGTGCCTCTTACCAGGAGCAAGGCCAAACTTTTAGGTCTTAACTGAATCCGTAGTGTCCATTCAGACCCTCTGTGTCAACACTAAACTATGTTAAGCAATGAGACTACTTGGCAGATCATTCCTTTTATTGCCTAGACCACAGCTAGGTCTGCTAGCGACTGCATTTGTCAAGACGCAAAAATAAACACCTTAATATTGAGTAGCTGCAAAACTAACTTGTATGAACACGTATGTAAATTACACCATCCAGCCTGCAAAAATGCAAAGGCGAGCCACTCATTCTAACACAAAGCAGCTGAGATGACTCTGGGGTAAGAACTTTGTTCTTGGCTTCAGTGGACCAGTCCCAGCCACTCTTGAATGAATATCTCATGATACATAGGAATAGTTAGTATAGAGCAAGTACTGATATCACAATAGAAAGGCAAAAAGATGGGAAAATCATAACAATACCTTTTTCCTTCTCACACACATATGTCCCCAGAGTTTATGTTTTTCCTTAACAATGTGAAAATGCAACTTAAAATAAAATTTTCCAATGGCTACAACTGTACCATTCAGCCATGTGTGTTAAACACGCAAAAAGAAAAAAAACCCATTGGGAGAAAATTTAAGTTTGTAGAAGTATGATGTAAAAAAATAATATTAAAAAGAAGGGAATAATAAGTATGCATTTAGGAAAAAATGATACAGAGAAAACAAATGGATGCAAAGAAGAAAGTAGACGTAATGAGAACGTGGTCTGCAACTTCCTTCTTCACTGGGGTTTTGTGGAGAGAAAGCTAATGCTCTAAACTAAGAAATCTTTAAAGTAAAACAGGAAAGTAATTTTAAGGAATAATGTCCTGAGTTTGGCTCGGATACGGTTAACATTCACAAGAACCTGAGAGGGGACACAGCTGGGGCAGTTGACTCAAACTGGCCAAACGGATATTCAATGACAGGACATAACACTCTGTATAGGAGACAGTTGGGGATGGGGGCAAGATTTGCAATTTGGCCTGCAGCTCAGTAATTGTGCCTTGGGATTGCAACTTGGGATCATAGATCACGTGCACAGCTCGGAAGCACAGCTCAGGATTCTAGATCAGGAGCATGTTGGGCTGGTGAGCAATTTGCACTTTGGATCATTCATTTTCTATATTCTTTTATTGTTATTGTTTTTTTCTCCTCCTTTGCTGCCCTGTTAAATTGTTTTCATCCCAACCCAAGGGTTTTACCTTCATAGAATCATAAAATCATATAATCATAGAACCATAGAACTCTTTTATTTGGAAGGGCCTTTAAAAATCCTTTAATTCCAATCCCGGTTTGTTTCTGATTCTCTACCTCATCCCATGAGAGTGTGGAGGACAGAGGGGAAGTGAGCGAGCAACCACGTGGTTCTTTGTTGTCAGCTGAGGCTGAACCATGACATTCCATTTATTAGAAAATTTATATATTGGTTCACCTATGGAGCCTTCATAGATGCTATTATCAATAGCAATTTTTAAAGCTCAGGAAAAACTCAGAAGAATGAGAAAAAGGATGTGTTACTTCTTTGAACATTCATTTGTATTCATCTTGTAATACTGGGAAGCTTGGTTTAAGTCCATATTTAAGTGTTTCTGTAGGACTAACACCAAAACCTGCACAATATATTTGTGGAAAACTTCCAACTAACAAAACTTAATCCTCCTTCCACAAAAGATGCTGAAAAATAGCCCAAATAAATCTCTTGCAAATTATTACTTTGAGGAGAGTAGTGACACAAAGCAGGTGCAATGTGGGAGCAGTGGATTTGCCATGATAAGTGAACACGAAGTGGACAAGATATTTTTATCGTTTTAGAATAGCAGGAACAAGTCCTTCTAGTGATTTAATTTTTTTTTTAAAAAAATGGATTTAGCAGTTCTGGTAGTATAGAATCATCCTCATTTTGTTTTCTGTCATGCTAAATTAAATAGCCACATTCATCCAAGTTCTGTGGGCTATGCTCCTGATTATGTTTCAGAATTAGATTCCTGATTAGCATGCTCTGAGCAGAAGATATAGCTTCTCCAGTGAAGAAGGTGTATTTGAAGAGAAAGACAATGACAGAATGGCCACCGTATAGGCAACATAATGTATTTAGCAGTTATAGTGCTTAGCATAAACAATTGACTGATAACAAACAGACTCCACTTTAATAGATATAACAGATAAAACCACTCTTCTGTCAAATTAAACTTTGGAAAATGATTCTATTAGTCTTTTTAAAATACAGCCTGTGAGGATTAAAGTTCGTATTCCAGATGGCCAAAAATAACCACTAAAAGCTTACAGCTATGCTTGAATTAACAAGACACTATATATGCGCCACAAATTTGACGTATTATGAATTGAGCGTATGATGTTTGGAAAGGGAAAAGAGGAGGAAATGAAGACAAAATGGGGAATATTCCTTCAACTTTAGTTATCTAGTTTAGGCATCTAAAATATAAGGTTAACTCCCCTGTGCTTCTTTTATTATCAGGAAAAAAAAGAATTAGTCCTACCACTTTCTGGTAGAACCATTTTCTGGAGGAATCCATACTGTGGTCTCCAGAATCCCACCCGGTCTGGCGGCTTAATTTAATACCTTCCAGGTGAATAGCACAAATAATCCCTTAAGAACTACAAGGACCATCACAAGCAATTATCATTTCAGATTATTAAATGTGTTACTGTGGATATGAAGGACATCTAGGCAAGTGGGTTTGTTATGGCATCCCATTGTTCTGCTTTGTCTTACGTCAGAAGAAGACACTGAATTACCGACAAATATTAGTTTTTTTTCTCACCCTATGAATAACTGAGAATGTCAGATGAAAATATTATTATTACAGGAGTTTTTAGATTTCTGTCTAGGAGGAGACACTGGAAGAGTCTATTGCAAGCAGTTTGCAGAAGTTTTTCATTCTAATTAAAAAACGGTAGCTGTTAATTTTTGCTAACAATTTAGTATGCCCTGCTGTTTAGACTACAACTCTGATACATTTCTTTTGGAAGTCTACGTCTAATGGTACCCAGTATGTAATGGTTCAGTACTGAGAACCGAGAGATCTGACTTTAACTAGACCTAGACCTCTTTATTTGCACAGATAGTAATCAAGTCTTCCCAAGGTCTAAGAATAAAAATGCCAGATGGTCAGGAAATTCACTCTTTCAAACTTAACCAACCAACACTTCTTCTTCAAAGAAGAGAATAAAATGAGGAAAAGCAACCAGAAAATGTCCAAAAATGGACACTTCTTACTTTTTGCAAGTTTTGAATAGCACCTTGGATAGTATTTAAAAGTAATGTTCCTATATTTTGAGAAAAACATGGATAAAGAACTGAAAGATATATATTTTTTTAAAAAAAAAGTTATACTGAAGAGAGGGTTAAAATGAAAGAGAAATAATCCCCAGAGAAACCATGGAGGAAAGAAAACTGGCCTTAAAAATAACAGTAGAGTCCCCTTCCAATATACACCAAAAATAAAAGAGACTAGGGAAGACATTAGTTGTAAACAACCTCTAACAGAGAGCCAGGGGTTGACAAAGATTTCTCTTTCACAGGAAGAAGCTAAGAAACAAGCTAAGAAACACAGACATAGTAAACTGTTAGATAAGGAAAATATTTACTTATGTGTCTGCTCTGAAGGAAAAAAGGGATGAAATAAAAAATGAAGACAAAGCACCAAATCACAGGCATTTGTGAATATATAAAGCCTGCAACGTAATATCCATTTGTCATCATCAAGTCCAGATTAATTTGGTAAGAATATGAATTAGCAAGAATCTGGTCACATCACCATGTGGTTTGTTTGGATCTGCTGGGGAGTCAAACAAGTATTTTTTAACAACATTAGTTATTTAAACACTTCCATGTGGGAGATCATAGCGTAGACTAAGACGACACAAACATTACAGTGGACTAGGGTGTAAAGTTGGGTGAACAGAGAACTCAGAGCTGACAAAGTTGAATAAAAATGTGGCCACAAAATTAGCTCTTCATAACAACGGTCTTGTATATGGGTGACCAGCAAAGGAAAAAGAATAGGGAATATTTGCTGATGAATCACATTTTTTTTTTTTTTATTTAATGAAAAATAAAAGAACCTCTCCTTGTTCATGAACACCCTGAAAATCATCACGTTCCAAGTTCCTCTCCTTACCATTAAGATTTATGAGGCTTTCAGAGTAATGAAGAATATAAGCATAATGGACAAAGTTAAAACATGCCTTTTTTTTAAGGTATGAGATTTTTTGATACTCTCTTAAATATATTCAGGAGAAGGTGGAAAGTAAAGAACGAAATGATGCCAAAAAGTTGCTGGAAGTAACAGAAATTTTGCTCTCTTTCCTTGCGCACGTCATTCAGGTGAAATAAACTTCCTCCCACTACACTACTAAGCAAAGTGGTATATACCAGTGTCCTATTTCTCATGTTGTGAACACTGAATTGGACAGTAAATAGATAACCAGTAGTCAAATGGTTTGTGTTGTGTTTTGAAAAGCTTTTATGCTGTCATCAAAAAAATCCATTTTAGGAAGGCAGTCACAAAGGTACTCATAAAAGTGTAAATAGAAGAGAACAACATGCCTAAAATGGGTTTAAAGCCCTCAAATTATTTATCCTAAGAATAAGAGAAGTAGGTAGGTTTCCTCTGCTAGGCATTACAGAGTTTTCCTGTGACAGACAGTCTTTCTTTTTTTCCTTTCAGAAGCACAAGAATAACACCATGAAAAGAACAGCAGTGGAATTTAAATCCAAGAAAAGAGAACATTGCTTCCAGCTATTCACACTCATAATCTGTGAAATTTATGGCCTGAAAAGACAGTATTAAAATAAGCCATCCCTTCTTTAAATTGAGCTCAGTGTTCTAGAATCCATTGAACAAGTTTTTTGCTTTTTAACATAAACATACAGGCAATGAAAAATCATACATGAAGATGTGCCACTGGCAAAAGTTTGGGGACTTTTTTCTTAGAGTTATAAGGATCTCTCTTTGACAAAACCAACACTAATCTTGAGGGGAAGTTTTTTCCTTTTTCCTGACATGCCTTCTCAATTTTGTTTCACCATGGCATCATATTTCCATGCTTTACAAAAAAAACCAACCAAACAAACAAAAAAAAACAATCAAAAAAACCCCAAACAAACAATCTAGAAAAACAAACCCCAAATCACCCCAAAATAACCCCAAAGTGTATAAAATTTTCATTATTGTTCCAGCACATTTCACAACTGAAAACAACTGTGCACATGCTTCCATGACCTACCAACACCACACCTGGAGAGTAAAACTTTTTAAAACTCAAGGTACTGACAAACTCCATTTGATAGATGAGTGTTGACATCACAGCTTCTCAAGATAATTCAGGAAATCTTAAGTTTTCATTTAGTTTTAAGAACTGTTTGTGTATCTGTAATAAATTTAAGTATCTGTTCTAATGTTTCTTTTTTTCTAAAATATGCAATGGAAGGCAGGGAAAATATGTGACTGAGGCCAGTTTTAATGAAATAACTTAAAAATGAAAAATTGCTATGCTTTCACCCTAGTCCAAAGACAAGAGAACTCATAAGCTACAAAGTCAAGGAAGAGAAGAACGTGTAAATAAAGATAGAACACAGAAGTAAAATGTGCAAGCTGAAACTTTAGTAACCGTTTTCCAGCAAGAAGAAAGATCAAAGATTCAGCAAAAGGCAGTAGTGACAAAATGAGAAACCTGAGGAAAACAAACACAGAAAGAAATGGCAGCTCAGCAAAACCATGGATCGTTCCATCCCACAATGCTGTGAAGATTTACTCTTCCATTTCTGCCTGCAAGACATTTGGCCAGCAAAATCTCATTGTGGGAAAACATCAGAGACAGCAAACATAAAATCTCCACTCGCCAGTGCGTTAGTCTCAGTCCATTACTGTGTGTATTAATAATAGATAATTGTTTTATACTCCATGTGGTGTTATGCATGATTTTGTCTCAATATCACAGAAGAAACCTTCCTAGGAAGGACTTAAGGAGCTGAGTACTACAGCAAAAGGAGCAGGAAGGTATGAATTTAATTAATAAATTAAATCAGTTTATAATCTTCAACAGATGCTTGGAAGTCTTTTTTGTACTCTACTCTTGACTTTATTTAAGTACTCTGTACAAACAGAATCATGGTGCTGCAAGCTCGTTAAAGACAATGTTGAGCCTGGTGCTAAGAATACCTGCATACATGGGGAAGCATTTAGCTACTAGTTTTACTTCAGCTAATGCTTACACAATACATCTTGGTTTATTATTATCAAAAATTGTACTGAGACTCCTTCTTATCCTCCCCCCCCCAAAAAAAGTTAGCTGGTAATCAAAACCAAAATCTCTCAGATACAAAGCTACATACCATAGTGATACTTAAGAATTAAGAAAGAACCATCAATAGATCAAACTCCTTTGCATTTTCTGATGGATGAATATTGAATGAGTGGAAAATGAGGCAGAAAAGCTAGCAATTATCAATGTTTAGACCACTTCTACAGAAATCTTTCTCAGTGACAGTGAAATTCAAAGACATGTGAGCTAACAAACCCCTGCAGATTTTGATAACTTCCAAGAAATGAGGCAGAGAAAACAAAATTAGCAAGATTTAAGAACAAAAACTTTGGAAGCAGTCACACCTTTCTCCCTTTGAGGATCTACACTTGAAGGAAGACTGACATCTACCTTCTGTTCAGGGCTTACTGTCTCAGGAAGATGATCATGATCTCCTCAAAGCTACTTCAGCCTTTGACTGACCTTCTTGAAACCATTGTGGCACCCACAGAATATCCTTGCAAAGCTTTTCACTGCCTTACACATTTCTACAAGTATTCTAGAAAAAGTATGAGTATAGCGTAGATCAGACCTTCTAGGTTCTGAGTTTGGGTGCAGAGGACATTGGTTTTGTTTTGATCAAGAATAAGAGTAAGAGAGTCATTAATTCCCTGTTTTCTAGATCAGACAAATACCGCAATTGCTGCAGTTAACCTCTCTCCAAGCTGGTGTATTTTAGATATGCTAAGAGAACAGGGACAATCCCAGGTAATTAAACAAAGAAGCTGAGAGCCCTGTGTCCCAGTGTTTTCTAACAGTAGTTTTCGTACGTTTGCATACCCATACCACTACTTTGCAACAGAAGACTTCCATGCTATGACATTTTGCATACTGAGGAAAAAAATTGCCCCTCTGAGATTTCTGTAGCTTTAGTAGCATCATTAACAACTACCATCTGCACATAGTACACTTTGTATTCCTTGCTTTGACAGCTTGCTAGGAAAACCTCTCACTGGTTTGCTAGACTTCTTTGCTGACCTCTATTTCATGAAGTTTTTACAATATATTTTGTTCCATGTTGCAAAGAATAAATAGAAAGAAAGCAGAAGTGTTATAGCTCACTATATTTTTTTTATTTGTGAAGGTGAAGAACATTTCTACAAAATAAATTTGAGGTCTCATTCAGCACCTTTCAAGTGCTGAATTTCATCTAAGAAAGATAGATTTCTATGATTGCTCATTTCACAGAAGAAAAAAACCCAAACAACCTAATCTGTCTGCTTATTCATTCAAGAAGATTGTGAAACAGTCTTCTGGAGGAAAAGAGAGAAATACACTGGAAATATACTACTTGAACAAAAAAAGAGACAATAGAACTAAAGAGATTTATTGCAGTCTGAATACTGAGTAGTGTACATAACCCTAATAGTTTTCCATTATCAGTCTCAATGATTAGTGTTTCAGTCATCCAAGATCTACAGTCAATGTGACAAGTAGCTTTGTGGGTGTTAACATAACAGGTGTTACATTCTATAAGATATATACATTTTTCTCCATTGAACACATCATGTTAAGTATGTGTTCCTTTCAGAAAAAGAGCAAAGCAATGCTGCTTTCAGACAGAGAGGAAGAAACTACCCTAGAGATACTCCTTAAATGTAACTGGAGACATTTACGTCCACAGGGGTGCTCCTAAGGTAATGAATTCTCTACTGGGAAATATGGCCATTTTTAACAGCCCTAGAAATGCTTTGTAAGCTCCTGCCAGCTTTTATGGCAGATCATATGTTTTCAATTTATAGTGGTTTTACTGTGGTTCTTCAACAGAGAATGCCCTTCCCCATCATCCAGCATGTTTGTGTATCCATGCTTAAACCATTTCATTTCCAAATTGCTGTGCTGTTTGTTGTTATAGGACTGCCCTCACAAGAAATTAGGTGAATGGAAAATTAAATTACTTGTTCTCTAGTTTTTGATTTTGTAGCTTATATGAACCCCTTTGCGTATCAAGAAACCATATAGTTTCACAACAGAGAGTACAAAGCACTCCAAATAAAAAAAGAATTTAGGATTAAAAGGGGAAAAAATGTTTTAGGATCATCACCTCTGACTCAGATTTCACGTCACTGGACCTTAAATTTTTAGACTCTACAGCTGAATGCATGCACCTCAAATGCCAGTGTTTATCAGAATTTACGAGTTTGCACCTTTATTGTTTTCTCTGAAGACATCTTGAATTTGCAGACCTGCCAGCTGTGGCAACTGTCTGTTCCACTGTCACCTGTCTAACAACAGTCATATATAATGCTGCATCTCCTAATTGCTTACTGGTGGTAGGTTTCAAATAAGTGATTTGGCCTTGATTTAGGCAAGACATCAGAGATTCTGTGCCCTAATAACACTCCCTTAAGCCATTCACCTCCTTTGCCTTTTAAGTTTACTAACAAAGATAAATGAGCTTGCCCAGACAGAACAATGACAATAGCTGGCAGATACATTGCTCACACAGCTGACCCTACTCAATTTTAAAACAAAATAAATCTATGCTGTTTTGTTTTATGTGTGACTTATTAAATTACTGATATGTAACTTGTCTGCCCCAGATTGCAGGGCACTGCTAACGCACTGAGCTGCAGACACTACGTAACCTTGGGAAAAAAAAAAAAGGTTTACATTAAAGCTAACATGAAAAAGAAACAGGTTCAGATGGAATGAGAGATGAGGGGAAAGATAAAAAGGCTGGTCTAATTGTCTTCCAGGAACCCAAAATGCTGTCAACTGCCATTTTTTACAAAGTAGCTGATGACTGAGAAAGACGTGTATGACAGACTAGAGCTATTAATTCAGAAGGTGGAGTCACAATGCTTCAGAAACTGTGGTATCCAAGATCTCTCCGTTGAACTTCCATAGTTTGAAGCTCTCAGAAATCTCCTGTGAAAATCTAATAGAAATGTACTTGTTCATTGCATTAGAAGAGAATGTTGTGTAATAATGAAATCAGAGAAACAAAGATATAAATCACCCATCGCTCTTTTTGTCAGTTTATTGTTAACCCTCCCTTTTAGACCAGATAAGAAACATCAGCAGTTTACATGGTTGTAATGACTCAGTTTTTGTCTAGGATCTTCTTTGCTGGAGACCGAATGGCTTCTGTGCAGAAAAAGAGTTTGTGAAAACAGAAAACACACTAATTGCGATCATTTAATTAAAAGTACATACTACATATATTTGGCCAGGTTGGCAAGCATTCAGGCTCACTCAAAAAGAGGGAATATTTCACTCTTGATTTTTCAGTTTTTTGTAGTTTGTTTGAGTTTGGTTTTTTTCATAAAGTAACCTCTGGTTACACACCAGACTCCGCTCCAGACTTCTCATACTGCCCAAATATGTTCCCTCTATTGGGAGTTTATTGTATTCATGTATCCTCTGATGCATGAAATCATCTCCATTGTTCTTCACATTCTGTTAGCAAGAATAGAGATAATGTATAAAGAATTAATATATTGGATGGATAAAACATAAATCACCATACGAGTCAGAAAATACTTTAAGATGGCCTGCAGTGCTAATCCTACCCATTTACTCCCCCACACTCTGCTTCCTACCAGTTTAAAACAGCACGTGGAGAACAATGTGGGTATAGTATAACAAAATTTTAACTGTTGGATGAGGCTGGATGAAGTCAAGAAAGTGTCAAGCCACTCTGCATTTTCTGCACTTCCTTATAGGAAAAAAATGAGTAATTTCCTTAATTCCATTTTCCCCTCATCTGTTTTTGCACTGACCTCACAAGTACATTGCCAAATACTATGTAGAGAGCTCTTGGAGGCTTGTGCTGAACGCAACTATAGAAGTTCTCAGTTTTTATAGGCCAAAAAGACAGTTGGATAACTTCAGACTGGAAAAAAGATTCTGCTGCATGAGTTGGGGCTCAAGCATAAGCTGGAGATCTAAACTAAAATTGTGGTTTAAATTCAGCCTCATGACCTCAATCATAAAGTCACAAAAAACGCACATGTCAAAAAGACACATAACTTGCAACCAGAACCTAACTAAAATTACAGGGACAGGAATTCAGAATGAGCGCAAGGACCAAGGTCCAAAAGATAAGATGTTTTTACTAAGATGTTTTTACTAAGCACTTCTACCTGGAATGATCATATATATCAAGTGATAAAAAAATTAGCTAAACCATTTTCTGTTAGATCAATTAAAATAAGTTATAAATATTTTTGTCAGAAAAGTATTCTTTTCAAATCTTAAAAATTAAAACTTAAAATTAAAAATTAAGAATTAAAAACTCAAAAATTAAAAGTAACTTTTTCAAAACTATGGATTATTTTTGAAACGCACTTTCATGTTTTTAAGCAACAGCTTAATACCAGACTCTTTGTTTTGATCACTTCTTATCTCCATTGTTTTAGATGTTCACTAGCAAGAAGTCACTTCCTTTATTTCCTCTCTGAGGCAACAGTTAATTCCAAGAGACATTATAACAAATGTAATTAAATAACAGTCCATAACATATGCCAACCATTTGCGTATGGTGACCTGCTCTTGACTTATTTTGTATACCTGCAGATAAGGGCGTCAGGCAAGGTTAAAAAACAAAACCAAGGAAAATTCTAACATGAAACTACTAGGATTTCCAGACAGCTCTGGTTCCACCCCACACCTTCTCTCACGGCTTATTTTTACCCTCCCTGTTTTTACTGTTCAGTCAATAGTACCAACCTCAGAAGCTATCCTGCCTATCAAGAAAAATATTAAGATAGATATGGCAGTATGAACTCACACCAAATCACGAGCCCTTACTCCCTGAGTTATCCAACTGGCTTAACAGGAATAGAAAACGACTGCTTGAAATACAGGGAAGACAGACTGTGACTAGAAAGCAAGAAAGAGAAATCAAGCCTCCATCTCAAGAACTGCTCCATAAAAACTAACTTTTTAATTAATTAGTAGCTTCCTTTCTGTGGCTAATATAAAGTTAAAATCAACTTCAGGCGAAATTAACTACTTTCTTAATTGGCATCTAAATTATGCTCTCTGGCTTCTGCATCCTCATTTAAACAAAAAACTTTTTGTTGCTCTGTGGCATATTTAATGGGAATGTCAATGTTCTGTTTTTCCAGCCCCACAAGAACTCTGCGTTGTTCCATGAATGCAAACTACTACACTTTAGAGACCCACTTAATACTTTACATTTTTAGCCCATCCCCCCATAACTTAGCCTCATATCTTAAAGACAGTAATCTTCACTGATGAAAGTTCTTCAAGACAAAAGTGGTCATAACAGTTCTTCTGATGAGTTGAATTTTGTGGAAAAATCAAAAAGGATAAAGATTGACCTACTAAAAAAAAGTAATATAAGAGGAGAAAAAGGAAATAGTTTCTGACACTGCCAAACTGCATTTTATCTTTCTGAAAGACACAGCCTAATAAAGTAGCTTGCTTTATTTGTAGGATACATTTGGTATTTTCATTTCTTAAATATTTTATACCAGTGGTGTTTTCTGAACACCAAACAATTCCACAGGCAGTATGACTCTGCATTTACCAGGTCCAGCAAAGTGTAAATGATACCTTCTGTACTCATTCTATTTATTCCCAGTTAAGTGAGACCATTAGTTTAAATGCATATTTTAAAACTTAAGTTAATTTTTAAATGAACACAAGAGGGATGGTGGGCAGTATCTAAAATAATGACTTTGTCAAAATGGAGCTTAAGCAATGACAGAGTTCTCTATACAATTTCCATTTAGTCTGAAAATCCCTTCAGGTTGGAAATATGGCATTGACAATAGCCAGGGACAGTGCTCAAAACAGGACCTCTGCATTCAGCTCTGAGACTATATTAAAAAGCAGACAATTCCTGATCAAACGGCTTTGTGTTTTTTAATACTATCCACTTCCCTCTATCCTTTCACCTTTCCTTTCAATTACAAGTGCAAAAAAAATTAGTTTTTGAAAGATCCTGACACCATATCCAGTAAGTAAGACAATTCATGATCTTACAACTCCTTTCCCTTTACTCTCTGTTCTCTCTGAACAGCCAATATCTCTTGCCTGGGAAGACCATCTATTATCATGGTGACAGTTATTGATTTTAATTAAAGCAGAAGAAAGAAGCTGAAAATATTAAACCCTATTCTTCCACATTCTAGGTATCAAAATAAACGGTACTGAGAATTTACACTGACACAGTCAACTATGCATTCCTATGTCTAAAGCTACAGCCAATCTGCACAAGAGATGCGAACAGGGCATTCCCAGGGCTTCAATTAGTATAGAAAGCTGATTTGATATTAGGGACAACATGTAATAGTCTTGGCACCAGCAACTCACCAGGAGAAGGGAATCTCTACCGCAGTGAAAAACTTGATGGACTGCAGTAGTCACTTAATTTGCTTGTGTAACCAAGCAAGCTGGGTTTGCCCTTTTGTTTTTAACTCTTATTGCAAGAAGAGCAAGTGTTTGAGTTAACATCCAGCTACTCACAATTACAAATTGAAATGCCTGCCAACTTCTTAAATCTCACTAGCCATTAAAAGGAAAAAGGCTTTTCCTTAGAATAAGAGACATAGACACACGTACACTCACACAGAAAACAGAATACAGTCTGCTCCTAAGCTGTATATTCCATCAAAGATTCCCAGTATCATTCACAAGCAATAACCAAATCTCAACATCCTTGAGTTGCAGAAAAGCATTTCAGCCACAGACTTCAGAGAAGTAAGCGGATTCAGAAAGATGGTGTTTCATGTAAACTTGCACAATATGTTTTTGTTGACCATTTGTTTTTCTGTGTCCTGCCAGAAATAGCCCTGTGAGAATTGAAAAAATGTTCACGAGGCACAGGGTACAACGTTTGATAATACTTTATGTTAAAAAAAAAAAAATCCATTGATCTCACAACCTCCATCTAATCAATAGAGTCAATTTGATTTTAAATTTGATCCCTCTATATTTTAGCATAAGCTGACTGACAGATTTATGCAGTCTATCTTCCTTCTTTTGGAGAATTCAGGTCTCCACTTCTGTGTGGATAGATTGGTAGAGATTTTTCTGTGTAGTACATTTTCTTTGTGGAATCTCTGCAGAAAAATGAGATGGTTGTTTTGCCCCAATGATTACCGTATGCAAATGCTTAGATATTAATTGAAAATTTTATTTATCGGGGCAATTTTCCCTACTTTCTCTCAAACAACAAAAAGATGATATAAAATCCAAAGCGGACTTGTTCCATCTGTAAATCCATCCATTTTTTAGCACATGCTCTTGAAGTACCGATGCATTTGGGGAAAAACACATTGCAAATAGACAAGTTTAATACACAGCATTACAGTTCCAGAATGCAAAAAATCATCATGCCTTGCAAGGAAAAATTGCACTGCATTCCTGTAACAGATATCCCCATTTTGCAGGTTGTAATACATTGTTGTCATCTGAATGCTTATTCCTTTCACTACAGTATCACTTGAACAGAAACCTCATTTTAACAATGAAAGGTATAATACAAGAGCCATTAGCAAACTTGATATTTATCCATCTCTTCCTAACCATCTGTGGGTTTGGCTGTTTCCTTCACAGCTCCTCCTGTCTGTTTGATTATCTGTCTGCATTTTAAAGCACAGAGATTTCAGGGGACCCAATGTGACTGCAGGTCCTTTTGTAACAATATATTGAATAACTTTTACTGTCTCTGCTGGCTGAGTGACAGGTATTGAGCACAGGTATGTCTCTCTGATGAGGGTCATAGGGAAGAACCAGCTGCTTCTGCTGCAGTTCTAAAGTCAAATAAAAGCAATTCCATGCCAGTCAGGAGAACCATTTGAACCTGTGACTCTTGTCTGTAGACAACAGTGTTAAGTTAGAGATTCACCACGTGCAACAATTTTCTGTGTCACCAAGAGAGAGACTTGGCAGAAAAGTGGTGTGAAATTAACAACTGTCACTTACTTACTCAGTTTGCACAAAGGAAAATTACATTGTTTCCACTCATTTTGAGCATTAACAAGGGAAACAGGATGCTAATGTTTCCAGCATGCACTGTCTGGGGTAGACTGCAGCACAAACATCCATCAATCCTGAAACCAATTACTGTTCTTCTAATGTCCGTCACAGCAGACATCATCTTCTATGTATGAATATTCATTAATCAGACCACTACACATTGCAGATAAGTTCAAGGAGGCTTTCCTTTTCATGAAATGGAGGCTAAAACTGAGCTATGGTAGGAATACATCACAATTGTTCAGTTTTGCCAGCACGTCGTAATTCACTCACAGCCTCACTGGAAATTCTCTAGATATGTCACTTCTTGGCTTGGTCTGGGTTAATGACTGAAGCGGTACACACAAAGGATTTGGGGAAGGTATACAGGCATTTACCCACCAGCAGATTTTCTATCTTCATCTTCTGTTAGGGAATGACCCTTGAATCATGGCATGGACAGGACAAAAAGAGTATTACAGAAACTTTATGCAGCTAAGAGATGAGTACACCAAAAAGTGAGAGAATGAGTGCTGAATTTCATGCTGCTCTAGGATATAATGAAAAAATCAAATTTTTTCCTGACAATGTGAATCTTTCCAAGTTTTCAAGAGCTCTATCTCTCATTCTCAGCTGACAGAATATCACCTTGGGGTTATATTGAACAGAAGTACCTATCGATTAGAAAAGCATTTGCAGATTAGGAGGCTTGCAAAAGAGTTACTCAGCAATCTCTCTTAATTGGATATGCTCGGCACTTGAAACTTAATTTCTATCCCCATTTAAGCGAGTCAATATTGTGGAAGCAGCTAGAAAACAGGTCTGTCACAATAAAACTGCAATTCTGTTTCTATTTGCTTGGATCAGTATAGTCAAAAGCAGGATGTGTCTACCTTTATTTCAAGTCAAATAACCACTGGCCTCGTGCTCTATGAAAAAGCTGTAATGGTTTCCATTTAGCACTGTACCAGGGAGTCATGGACTATAACAAGTTTACAGAAACACAGCATCACAGCTTATCCAGGAAGAGATTTCTGGTGATTTCCTAGTCCAAAACCCTTAGCTCAAGCAGGGTCAACTTAAACAGGTTGTGCAGAATCATATTCAATTGTAGTTTTAATATCTCGGAGAATGGAGACTCCACAACCTCTCCAGGCAGTGTGTTTCAGTGCTTTGGCTCTCCCCATATCATTTTTTTTTGTTATGCTGAGCTTTCTCTTCAAGGCTAAAAAAATCCCAGGTTTCTCAGCCTATCCCTATATGGCCCTATACGTGCACCCTTAATCATCTTTGTGAACTTTGCTCTCCTCTTCCAACCTGTACTGGTGCATGGGGTTATTTTTCACCCTGCGCAGGACTTTGCGCATGCCTCTGTTGAACCTAGTGAGATTCTTGTTGGCCTGTTTCTCCAACCTGTCAACATTCCTTTGAATGGCAGCACAGGCAGCTGGTGTACGAACCACTCCTCACAGTTCTGCACTTTCTGCAGACTTGCTGAGGTGTACTCTGCCCTGTAGTCTAGGTCAAGAATAACAGTATTGGCCCCGGTACTCACTCTGGGGTACTCCACCAGTGATTGGCCTCCAGCTAGACTTCATTCTGCCAGCACAACCTTCTGAGACCAGCAGTTCAGCTACTTTTCAGTCTGCCTCCCTATTCAATGATTTAATGCATACTTCTTCATTTTGTCTACTATTGGCAGATTTTTGAGAACACAAACTACAGAAAAATTGGGTTCTGTAAAATTGTGGTTTTATTAGTACCAAGCTACCAATCCTTACAGTCTGTTGCATGAAGAATTGGGCTTTGGCTGTGCCTAAACAAGACGACCGGTTATAGTAATCTTGTCAGTCCTACTCCTCAGTTCTGAAGGAGAACTGAAGGAGATGGTATAACAAACTGAAAAAACTATTATACAATTGAAGGAAGCTCACTGTGTTGCTACCCTCAAAGGCTAATATGCTAATGTGACTGCAGGAGAAATACTGAACACATTTTCTGAAAAACAACATGACCTTTAATAGGAAAAGAAAAAAGTCTCCTTTTCCTTCTGCTGTACAAAACAGAGGGCTCCTGCTTGAAAATACAGCAAATCTGAGTCTTAATATAACATATGGAGTCTTGCACATCTGTAGCTTAAACAACTCGGAAGCAGAACATTTTCATTAAATAACTTCCAATACGTATGTTTAAGCAGTACTAAATAGAAAGAGGTCAAATTTTACAGCACTAGCAAAGGTAGGATGGAGACACCAAACTCAAATATATGTTTAGTTTGGGTTCGCCTACTTCCTCATTTTCAAGGTGTGCCAACTTTTTTAATTTTTAGAAACACAGCACCTATGTAATGCTTAGAAAGACCTGGACTCCTCATGAATGTTCTATTAAGAAAAAACAATTGCAGCTCTCCTGCACCTACTTAAGCGCAGGAATAGCAGATTTCCCATAAACAAAAAATGTGGACACAACCTCTCAGAAGTCCGATCTTTCTGACTCTCTGGCTTACAGAGGGATAGGTACTCCTTCATATGTTTGAAAGCATCAACTGTTCATAGTTGCTGAGGCACATAGTTCTGCAGGAACACAGAAATTAGCTGACAGTGTCCTTCTCTCATTTTGTATATCTGCTGTAAATTTCAGTGCATTGTTCACCCAAGTCCCACTGCACAGCTAAAGTTACCAAAAAACCCCAGTGTTAAGTGAAGATAAAGCTTTCCTAAAGCTCGTTTATGGTGCAGAGTTATGTGTCCTTTCCCTTGACACATGATCGTTTCATCCATACTCCTCATCAATAGCAAGGAAATCAAACTTTGTGAAAGCATCTCCCCTAACTTCCTAAATCCTTTTCTCCCTAAACAAAGAATTGGTCAAGGTATTTTTACTGCGATAATATGATGGTGCCAAGTAATGTTGCAGCAATTTGTTTTTCATCATGCAGTTATCTTTTGAATATTAGTCACTGCCAAGGGTGACCTGTTAGCTTTATTGTTAATGGTTAATAACCCATTTTTCTTTACTTAATTTATACCAAAAATTAAACTCTAAAGGTTACGCTAAATGTCCCTGATCCTGGAATCTAAGTCTAAAGATGTAGGTATTAAAAAGGTGAGAAGCATGAAAGCGGCACAACTATTCTTGGGCAAGCATTAATAAATAGATATTACTTTGGAGAAAGGGCAATGCTTCATCTGAAGAAGTATTATCTTTGATATCTTTTTGTGCAGCTGGTGGAACTTTCCCACTGATTGTGCTTCTAATCTCAAAATAAGTTGGCAGGTTTGCCCTTTTCTAGCTGAAATATAGTCTCTGCTGGGAAACCTTTACCAACAGATCTTGAGAATCGTTATGTCCTATTAAAAGCTGTTCACTGATATTTGTAGTATCTTAAATACACATTGTGTTATTACAGGTGAATTTTACATTTGCTTAGAGTAAAATTAGACTGAAAATAAAAAACAGACAGATATCCACAGGGCTACCTAATGTGGGAATCAGACTTATTACTATGATAGAATATTACTGTATACTGTAGAGTTGCTTCAGGACCAGAAAAGTCAGCTGTGGATGAAAAACAGGTAGCTGACAGAGCAAGAGCAGACCGCAGACATTTTAGGTAGAAAAGGCAAAAAAGCAGAATGACTGACAACTACACCAATGTGATATTAAAAATCACTCTCAAAGATTATTTTGTCTTTTCCCCAGATGGCAGTAGGAAATTCCTCTTCATGTGGTAGAAGGATTGGGTTTGTCTTTTTTTTCTTTAAAGCTGATCACACGAGAAAATACAGGATTTAGCTGCCTTCATGAAGAAGGAAAATGCATGTTATCCTCATTTAATGGCTGGGAAAATTTACCTTGGCTTCGATTAAATAGTTTAACAAAAATCTGCCTGCAATAATGAAGAAACTCTACCAGAAACTAATACATTCATTAAATTATCCCTTTAGGGCTTACAAAACAGTCTACACTCCATTTTAGTAAGAAATCTACCCTGGAATATCTAACGTCAAGACAATTTAGGTTTTATGTTTGTAACAGTTTGAAGGTAGCCATTTGTATTTACTGTAGGAGCGAAGGTCTGCAATAATCAGTTAAAAAAAATCAAAACAAAACAAAAAACAAAACAAAACAAAAAAGCCCTAACCAAACAGCTTTAAATAATTTTAGAATCAGTAGTTAAGAGTTCAGTAAAATAACTCCATTAAATGAATCATAGCAGAGAGTGTTAACAGACAACATATTGATAATGCCTGACTGTTAAAATTCAGACAAAAATTACAAAATAAATTAACGCAAAGACTGATTAGATTACTACCCATTCTTCTTCCCAAAATAAGTATCATGTTTTCTTATGCTTCTTCTGTGTATGTGTATGGGTACCAGTACTGGTCAAAATGATTTTATCAAACATGTTTTGGCTAAGAATTTGAATAGATGTATTCTGAAGACAATGTTTGCATGAGTGGAAAGTAAGTGATTTAACCTTATATGCAACTGCATACACGGATTTGGAAACAGCATCAGCATATCTCAAGTCAGTCATACTAAGAATATCTCATCCTATCTCTCACTGTCCTGCTGAAACGTGTATCCTGTGCTTCTGTAGCTCTGCAGAAGCAAAACCTATGTTCTCAGGAATTCAGTAAGCAAAACAAAACAGAGAGGCATTTTCAGTTTGTGATAGTCTTAAAGCAAATGCTATGCACTCATCTGCAAAATTTAAAATCCATTTAGCCTACTTGTTTTGTGAAAAAAAAGAGACACAATAAGTTCAGCTTGTTTGCAAGTATCTATTAGCTTGTCAATCACAAAAAGAATTTCTAATATTTATTGCAAAAGGTACAGTCTTTATTACTATTAGTGATCCAGCCACAAACATTGAAAATCAGCCAAAATCTTTATTTTTAGGATTTTAGAATGAGATACATGCATAGAGTATAGCCAGATTTTGAAGAAGGATTACAATTTTTAACCTTCAATTATTAATCTTATGATAGTGACATTTATAAATGAATCTTTAAGTTTAATTTAATGACATGAGGTTGAGTACACTGTCAACCTCAATTGAATAAGTTTTTTCTTTATATGCTGAAAGTCCTTATTTAACCTCCCTATTTTTTTGTACATCCATTGCACTGAGAATCTATACATACTAAAAACAATAGCAGGCAGAATAAATAACCACAGATATATATTACTGTAAGGGCTTTGTTTGTCATATGACAATTCAAGGTCATGTGTTTTTCTGGGTGGAATTTGAATCTGTGTCCCCTGAATATTCCCTCAGCAACAGAGGTGTGTAATAAGTCACTTATATCATGTATCTGAGGATACAAAATACAATTTCACATTGAAAACATATTCTTGTTAATAAATTATATGTTTCCTATTTCATAAAGTAAATTGAACCAAACACACCTACACAAATTAATTATATCTATTTGACTATTTTAAAAAATAAGAATGGCTTGATTTTGAAGGGGAAAGTTTTCTGACAAAATGAAGGAGAAATCTTCAGCCTTTGATCTCTTTTCATTCTGATTACTGAAGGAGAGAAAAAAATGTAGGAAAGAAAGTGTGCATTATGACAAATTCACATTTGTTTTTCTTACAAGAAATGAGAAAAATAAATTTCATAACTTAAAACCCCCAAAAAACTTTCAAAAATTAGATCTGCATTTTTATGTGTCAGACAGCTGCAACTGATAAAAACCTGAGTGATGCTACTTAAAGCAAAAAATCACATGCCCAGTCCACACTGAGCTTTAGTTAACAGGAGTAAAAAGGAATAAAAAATGCTCCAGTTCAGCATTTACAGAATAAAATATAGGCATATGAATCAGTCTATAAACCACTTAAATGCTTCTCACTTTCCAAACTGCACTTTGCAACAATAGTATGTACATGATAATTGAGATTATGACAGTTAGGTCTGCAGAGTAAATATGATTATCTATTTCTTATAGCTTATGAACAGAAAACATATTTTATATGATTTTCTAGCCAGCTGGAATTCAGGAATCTTGTTCTGACAGTGGAATAAGAGAACAGACAGAAAGAGAGCGTTGCACACAAGGCAGTGTGGGAGAGTGCATGAGAGTGAGTGAGAAAGCATGAGAGAGAGAGAGCAGTAAGACAGATCAAGCAAGAGCGGGTGAGAAAGAGCATGAGCAAGTGCAAGAGAGTGCATGAGCATGTGGGTGACTGACAGGAACAGTAACAGTGAGGGTATGTGTAAGCAAGTGAGGGTAAGCGCAAGCAATAAAGTATGTGAGAGAAGGAGATATTGTCAAAAATGTTCAGTAATGTCAGCTATTAATAACAGCTGTAGGAAGATAACTTGTCTCCAGTGAACTGTGTTTTGACCCACTTATTACAGAAGTCAAACACAAGCTAAAGGAGTCAGGCTGGGAGCACTGAAGTTCAGCTACTAACACCATGTTTAAAAGCAGTATCAATCAGTTGGATAGGAAAGCAATTAAAAAAAAAAAGATCAGCAGAACTCAGGAGGATTAAAAAGGGAACGTCCTGTAATTAATATAGGCTTAAAAAGGGAACGTCCTGTAATTAATATAGGCTACAGGCTTTGGTTGTTGGTGATACACTGTTGCACAGTTTGAATTGTTGCTCTGACTTCTTGCAAGCGCTTGTTGATTAAATGACATCATGGATTTATATAGACACTGAAACTCTTGCCCTGGACTTCTCCCGCTAATCATTCATTTTTTATTCAAGGCCAAACACACACTGGACTCTATTAAAGAGGAGGAATACATGAGAGTCCTGGCCCATCAACATGGATCAACTGATGCAGAAGGGAGTAGGGCCTTCATCCATCTCCCACTGCCACTCCACAGCCTCAGGTGGAAACAGAGTTCTGGGACTGCTTTGAAAGCAAATAAGAAGCTTGGATCAGTGTTTCCTACACGGGAAGGAAAGCAACTGTATTACATCCAAAGTGAAAGCAAAAATAAATGGGATGGAAGTAAGAGTGGCTCTAGAAATACAGCTGGAAATAAGCTGAAGTTAGCTCCACTCCTTGCAAGAAGCGGTTGGGTTCTGGCTTCACTATGACTGAGTTTCTGTATCCTATTACATACTTTTCTATCCATGACTTGCACATTTGATACCTTTTGAAGTCTGTCTGTAACCTGCAACTTCACCCTTCTGCTGTCTATCCCACATGATGCCAGAAGTGCCTTTATTCATCTCTGGAAGGTTGGATTAAATAAATGCATCTGCCATTTTGCATTGAGCAGGCTGAGTTCAATTCATGCTGTCCTTGCATTCAAGTGATAAGGTAAGAAAAACCTGGACTGGCTCAAGGTTTGAGTTTCCAGGATCACACTTGAAGGTTGGTTACTATTCCTGTGTACCACTCGTTTTTAATTTTAGTTGAAAATAATTCTGGCTTCCTTTCTAAAACTGAGAACTGAAAACACATCCAAATCACTGACCAAAAGTAGAATGCATTCCCTCACTTGTAGCTATGTTGCATAGTATAACATTTAAAAAACTAAGCCACCATGAACAGTATCATTGTTCAGCTTTCTAGAACAACTAAAATAATTCTAAGAAAACTAATGAAGACTTTTCCTGTCTTTGAGATTAATGAGATAGGTAGCTTCTCACTACTTGCTTACTATAAAACAAGTTCAGATGACTAGTAGCTAAAAGTCATTAACTTCCGGCAGCAACTCAGTAACCTATGGGAAGAACTGGTGGCCTCACCTCACTTCTTAGGACATCTAACATTTCTCAGTTGTCAGACCCAGTAGAAAGACTACAATTTGAATGTGGGCTGGAGAACTACTTTCTACATCCCAACTATTACAGCTTATGGAATTTGGAAACTAAAAGATGAGCTACACGTGTGACTGCTGGAGATATCTTCCCCGAGTAGCACACATCAGTTTCAAATTACATAATTTGGCATCTGCTGTGGATACTGACAAGAGGGTAAATGGGTAAACCCCAAACTATTATTCCCCCTTAACAGCCATAGGAACGTATTCAATGCACTTACTGCTCAGTTATTCTTTTTCTCTTAAATCATGGCTCTTCAGTTTATTTCTCTCTCTTGTATCTTGAAGAGCTGCATGAAAAGTCACACTATTTTCTTTTAATCATAGCCACATCTGCAAGAAAGCTGGAATTTACAGCATATGGGATCTACCAAATAGCACTACACACAACTCCCCTGAAATACTTTTTAAAAAACATACAGGCAACTGGATAAGTTTATACTAAAGTTTTGGGGGTTTGGTTGTTTTTTTTTTTTTTCCTATCATAGGAAATGCCCACTAAAAGACATGGCATTCTGAAGAGAAAACTTGTAGTTTGGTCAATGGCTTGATCCACCCAGTGGTGAAATACAATTTTCTCTTCAGAGTTAGTAGTAGCATTTTCAGACCTGTGGCAGCCTGTAAGTTGGAAGAGGGTAAGAATATATATAGGCAACATCTGTTTTAAACTAAGCCAATATACTAGGAGAGGAAAACCCACATCAGAAATGCTGACAAGCTTTTTAGGTCTGTAAACTCTTCTTCCAGTGAGCCCTGACACAGGTAAACTCTTGAGGATCTTATTCACAGGAGCTGTTACTATGTTTCATGTAATTTAAATAGCAGAGGTTGAATCCAGATATAAATTACAAAGTAGTCCCTGTGAAATTCCCATTTACGCAAAAAACCTAAGTGTCTCCTTTCTCATTAAACAGACAAATCAAAACCTTTCTGGTGACATACTGTTCCAAGAAACTATTTTGGCCACCAGCTTCAACCAGTTTTGTATTGTATTTGAACACAATATTAAGTTGTTCTGCCCTACACTATACCCAGATGCCATTTACAAGTCCGCATTTATCTCAAATAGGAATAAAACCAAACCAAAACCAAAACAACTTAACTCAGCCCCTTTTCCTTAGGGTGTGCAGTTGCTTTTCCTCAACATTTCTTCTCTAAATAGCTATGTCACTTTGAGAATCAAAACCGCCAGTGACAGAGGAGTTGCCACAACACTTTGCACATGTTGTTTCTCTTGAACTCAAGTCAAGACACTTAGGAATGAAAATACATGGTTTCTTTGCTGTTTTTTTTTATTTTTGCTATGAAATACTTATTATGAAAAGCATGTTTCACTACCATTACTGTTCCTTACCCCCAATCTTGAAACCACTGAGTAATTCACTGCTGCCTACACCATGACAGCTAGCTAGCTTCACAAACACCACTTTAATTCTGTGTGTTTTGATACATTGCAACTGAAGATCCTGTACTCAGTCCAAGTAGAACAGTGTGAAATCAGGACAACTATTTTTCTATAAATTCAGGACCCATTGCTGGCAATTTAGGACCACGATATTGTTCAGGTATCAGAGGAGATGTTTAGACATAAAACACTTCCATCGGTGAAAACATATGTTCCTGTAACTTAATGTTATAAGAAAAGGTCAGCTGCATTTCAAACAGAGTTAGGTGGAGGTGCAAAAAAAGCTAGGAGGAAAAATAGTAGACAAGCTTTAGCCTAGGGCTTTCAGCTTCTATTTCATTCTGTTAACTGCAATAAATATTGAGGAAAGAAAGTCATTGGATCCAGAACATCTAGACAGGGTAAAATGGTAGTTTAAAGGCACACTGAAAACATCGGCTGCCAGAGAAGAGCCTGAGATGGGATGAGCAGTCTCAAAGGACAACAGGCGGATTTTCAAGAAGAGCAAAAGACCCCAGTGCTGCCTCACACACTGAGAAGTGAAGATCAATGCCGTGTTTAGTTAAAAGCTAATTGGACAATCATGTTGATAACCACAAATATTTTGTTAATTTGATAGGAGAGAGGGTCATAGACCTTTCAGCCTAAGACCATGACGTCAGTTGCAACTGTTCGCAGGCACAGACAATCACAGAAGCAGAAGTTTGCTGTCAAGAAAACCCACTTAAAGCTGTAATATAATGTAACTTATAGTAGCATGGCAGTTCACTTAAACCACAAAGTATTCATAAATGCCTCCCTTATACAATGATGGGAATATAATTATAACTTTTGCTATGATTTTGTAGAGAGCTTATTTTCCTTTTTAATTTATGGCATAGGTCTTTTCAGTTTCAGATTAAGTATAAGAACTCAAAATAAAAATCTAAAATTGCCATATAACTCTGATAGCTCACCCCTGGGAGGGAAACAATGAAGAATTTCTGACTAGTGAAGATCATTCTTGATGTCCTGCTGCCCTCCTAGGGAACTATTTTCAAATAAAGATTTCAGAAAACATTATCAAACTGCAAGAAGAAAGCAGTTCTCCAGGAAGTTCTTAAATATGCAAGAGCCTGGAAACACAAGACCGTCTTTCTGCAATTCCCTCTTTCTCACTTTAAGTCTTTCAATAGAAGGGTTGCCTTCACTTCTTTGTTCCTTGGTTGCCCTGCAACGGTATCTCATTTTTATCTTCCCTTTCCTACATCTTTATTCTTCACTCAAAATCAGTTGGAGGGTGCCTGCCTGCTCCACTAGATTGGATACTAAATTAAAAGTGGCTTTTGCTATTTGCACACCTGGAAGGATACACATAGTTCCACCTCTAAAGTCATAGTGCCAGTTAAGGAGAGAAAACACAAATTCACATAGGAAGAGAAAGCAAGCAGCTGTGAAGAACAAACTCTCAGTTGCAACAATGAGCTTGGTGTTTTTTCTTTTGCACAGGCAGTGCAAAAACTTTCAGAAAGTTGATAAAAATTACAAGGAAGAACACACATACTGCACTTTAGTTTTGAAGGTAAAAAGGAACATTTCAATCTCCATCATCAGCAGTTAAAAAAGTAAATGAATAAAACCTCTGGTGTTCTAGAGCAATGTCTTTCATCCCTTCCCCAAATCCCAAATCACCACGTTTTTATGGACAGTTGGGTAAGGAAAGAGACCTCTGGAAGAATAACAATGTCAAGAACTTCTGCTGAGGTTTGAAATGCCATAGGCAAGCACACACTTGAAAGCTACAGTTATGGTTGATGGGATCGCTCTCCAGTGGAGAAAGTCCAAAATATCTGCAAGACCTTATATAGTATCACACACCAAGACTCACACTGTCCTCACCAACTGCTATAGCAGGTAAATAAATGGAGCAGAGGAGTAGCTGCTTCTTCTGAGGGCAGGAAAGTAATGTATGAATAATACTTACACTGGCAAAATGCAATAAACCACAATATTTCTGCCAAATTATTTGGAATTGTAGAATCACAATTGTTTCAGCAACTGTTTCATTTAATCCCATTCAGCTCCATCTGACAATTTATTCTAACACTTTTTGAAAAGGGTTGCCAACAGTGATTGATCCAAGATGTTAAATCTCTCCAATTCTATGTTATTATGATCTGTAATCAGAAAGAAATGAGCAGTTAAAGCTGAGAATTATTTTAGATTTAGTGAAAACCTAAATAATAGCTGCAAGTGATCTCCAAAAAGTGCCGTCAAGGAAAATGAAAAAAAGAAAAAGAAAATATTTATTTCCTCATATCTGCTGGTTTGGTATCTCTAAACAGTCTGCTCTCATAGAACTTTATTTTTAAATGAGACCTGAAACCCTTATGCACTTAGCTGAGCCTAAATGCGAATATACCCAAAGCTCATATTCATCATAAAAAACTACAGTGAGGCACTGGCAGTGCTTTTCTCAAAAGTCAACTCAGACAACTGTTGAAACCAAGCGGGGTTTCACAAAATCTAACAGGACTAGGAGTCCTTTGAATCACAGTTACTGATCTAATCTGAGGCCTAATTATAACATTGTCCTGTCAATTACATTTCTTGCTCAAAAAATAGTAAAACTTGCCTTTCTCCTCAATATATTACAGTACATAAGCACAGTTACTGTTTCCTTTAGTGTACAAATTCAGGGCACATAACTTTGGGATACAAATCGCTGATAGACTAACCCATTAAAATTAAACAGAAGTTTGATTACTCTTTTAGACAGAAAGCAAGGAGTTAGTGTTAGGGCAGTAGAGTGGTTCTTCCTATTTTAGTGAGTACAACATCATAAGCTCACACAATCTCAATTCTAATGTATCCTGTGAGATATTCTACATCTACAGCTGACCAGTTATCAAAAGTGATTCATCTGCAACTCAAAAAAGGTCTCATTTTCTCTTCATTGTTCAGAATATTTTAAAGAACACTATTAGAGGAAATAAGAGCATTTTAGTGCTTAATATTAGTAAATTACATTAAAATAATCAACCTTTTATTATAAAAAAATCCTAGACAATAAAAATTGTTTTAACTCCTTGGGAAATACTCCTTTTCCATAGTAAGCCTTAAAAAAACTAAACTAATTTTGTTACAGTGTCTTTCTTCACATGCTTATTTTTATCATGAACCAGCTGGTTACTAGGCTTAATTGTGATCCCTCTATTAAAGGAAGGGGTAGCATTGATTTACAGACTATCAAGAGACAACACCTTTCACTCTCACCTGCCCTCAGATTTTCTATCAGTAGAGTTCTGGTTATGGATGTGTAGGAGAAAGTGGTAAGCAGCCAAATTGTATTTCAGTCAATATACACGTTGTAATCTTCCAATAAGCACCACACATAGGACAAGGCGACACTTTTTATTATCTCAGACATGCGGTTTGAGCCAGCACACATTTATTCACGAGACCAGGAAATATTTTTGGTTCAATTTAAAAAAAAATCTCAGGATTTAAATTAAATTCACAAAAAAGGGATGCTGTTCATTGTCATGTTCTCTGTAGTCCAGATTTAATTTCTGAGGGAAGATCTACCAGCCAAAGATTCCTGTTTGCTCAAGCTACTGATAATGCATTCCATAAAACCACAAGCAACAAGTTCCTTCAGTCTGCAAGCAGTCAGGATTATTTTCCTACAGTGTGCCATCCACTTCTCAAGCACATAATTGTCAAGACATATTTAACACTCATATTGACAAAGGGAAGGAATATGAGAAAAAAATCAGCCACCCTCTCTATCCCTTCTTCTCTGTGGCAACTTTTACCTGAGGCAGTATCACCTGCTCACCAATGCTGAACTAGAACCTATACCTGAGCATCGTGGATTTCTTCCCCATAGCTGCAGCTGCTGTATAGTGAAGCTTCAGTTGGAAGGCCCTGTCCTGTGGTCAACAGACTTGCAAATGTTTGCTGGATAGGTATGGGATGCTACTGATAAAATGTGATGATCCTACAGAAACTTGAAAGGGTTGTGAATGCCTTGATACAGGCACTTGATATCTAGTGAGGATATGCTCTATCATTCAAGACAGAGATGAGAACTCTCAGGAAATGACAGGAGTCAATCAAAGCCAATACAATCAAAGCCAATTTTATTTTCTTCCTGATTTTAATTTAAAACCCTGCATAAGAATGTATTATAAAGATTAAACTAAACCAATGCTCCCTGGCAAACATAAAAAACCCCATCTTGATGCCAAGTATTTCCAGCTGTACAATAGTTTTGCCAGAGTTTATCCATCATGAGTGATTGCCACACCACAAACAACTTTAATTGGAGCACTTAATGCACAGAAAGTCTTTAAAAAACGTTGCCTTGATGCTTTTTTTGTTTCTGCTTTTCTTCCACAATTTCTCCTGTTCTTACTACATCCCAGAGTCACTGCTGCCTTTCTGGTATGTCAGAAATTTGTACTAAGCTGCTATTGCCATATTGCTACATTGGTTTTCAGCCACAGTAAACATACAAATGGCAGTACATTAAAACTAAAAATTTATAGCTCTAAGAAATTATAGTTTAAGTTACTATTCATCAAGATAATTGGATATTAATAATAGGGTGTACGGTGCTGGCATTCATATCAGGTACACATACTATACATTTATTAAGCATAATTCATTCTCCTGAAATTCTAACGAGAGCTGTTTAATTTCAGCTTTAATCGAGTGTCAGAGGAGCCAG
This sequence comes from Cuculus canorus, assembly GCF_017976375.1. Taxonomy (NCBI): domain Eukaryota; kingdom Metazoa; phylum Chordata; class Aves; order Cuculiformes; family Cuculidae; genus Cuculus; species Cuculus canorus. The sequence continues at coordinate 114,666,899 of NC_071401.1, read as the reverse complement.
AAACCCAAGTAGAAACTGTTTTTCATAGGTGGCATTTTGTGAATAAGTCAAGCAGAGCTTCTCTAGAGTTAAGGATGATTATACTTGGCTTTTCCTCTGACTACATACCTTTTCTTCCTTATTTGCATTTATGTCTCTTGCAGCTCATAACTGAAGAAGAATAGAACTGACTGTTATGTTCTGATTGTCTGTTTGCTCCAGTACTTCATTGTATGACTATCTTAATGGATATATTTTATATATATATATTAAGACAGGTTTTGGGGAGGGGGAGTAATTTAAAGATTTTCAAACATGTTTTTGAGATTTTTGAGCTACGTAGTATGTTAGCTTTTTCAGCTGCATACAAACAAGCTGATACTTGCTTTTGAGCCGTTATGCTAAGTGCTGTGATCACGTTAAGTACTCGCTCTTTTGTCAGAGAGTTCTGTTGTGGTACAGGATTAAAAAAGTCAGAGAAAATAATAACAGCTCATAATATTTGTTAATCTCTAACTGTCAACCTCCACCACTGTCAGTCACAATCCGAATACAAATGGGTATATAGACATCTTCTTAAAAAGAAAGTAAATTTATTAATCACAGAATTACCGCATCTTATCCCCTAGGGAGAACTGTTCTTATCCCTCTTTTCTCTGGCACATAAAATGAAGAATATAGTATGGTAAGATACAGCAATAAGCACCAAGAAAGACCAAAAATATAACAACCTTTTCATTGCCTGCTTTGGAGAAGAAGTTTTGCATCTTTATGGTAGTAAACCTCAGACACTTAGATGACATTCTGATTATCTTCACAGGAAACCTGCTTTCTTACAATGATTTCTCCCACAGATTTGGAAACTCTTCTTCTGATTGAATAAATTTAGAGTACTCCCTTATCCCCATTGATTTCTCACGCAGCATGATCGACTTCCAAAATGGTTGCTCAGAATCAACAATATACACTAAAATAATAAAACCCCCAAAGGTAAACATATACATTCCTATAAAAAACAGTAACCATCTGAAACATCAACAAAAGAGCTCTTTTGTGCAACTAATCCCTCAGATTTCACTTTGTTCTGAGAAGAATATAACCCCTCTGCCACCAAGGGGATGTTTGCACTGCAAAGAAGTCGTTTAAGGAAGTATGTCAGAGTTTGAAAGAAGCATCCATCCACTGCGTGAGAACTTCAGTAAAAGCCTCTGGTTCCATCACTGTGTTAGCTCCATCTCATTCAGAGCTAGTGCCTATGCACAAAAGTCACCAACTAAATGCAACATATGCCTTCTTGAAATAAGTCTTCCTAGAATCAGCTATTCTAGTCTTCAGATGTCACCCTCTCCCTCCTGTGTAAGGAAATGGAGCCTACCCTGAAAAGAGAACTCCAAATACATTAAAAATGAATCTAGAGTAAGCCTGAGCAAGTGCAAAACTGTCATATCTCTGCTACTGACGCAGTAAAATCTCCCTACAACAGAACCACCAACATCTTACCTCTGCATTTCTGAGAACATTATATTTCATCCACTGTCTCAGGTGCCCTTCCAGTATCTACACAGATTAACCTGAACAACCGTTTCAAACCAAAATAAAGTCACACAGACAGAAATAGCCACTTGCCAGTGAAGGAACGAAAAACAATCACAGCATTTTCCTGATCTTTCACTACTGAGTGATAAATCATAACTATACTGGTCATTTAAAATCATTGCTCTGTCCTTCCTGTATAGAAAACTACTTTATCTCCTCTCCCAACAACTTTGTACTCTACAGGCACGAGATACTGCTCTCTTTCAATCAATCTCACTGCCTATCTATTTGAAGTTATAAAGATTGCCCCCCAAATGCATTTGTTTTTCAAGTTTGCTACTACCTATTCTGATTTGACAAGTGGATTGTACACCTTAGAGCTCGTATGTTATTTCCAAAATACTTTATGCTTGTCATATATTTAAAAGAGATGAGCTCTACCTTCACAGCTCACCTATGTCATTGTCCTTAAATCATTTTGGTCTTTTACTGGAAACTATATACATCATGTCCAGCATGAAAGACCACATTTTTGCTATGGTAATACACATATAGTTAGAACAAATTCACCTACATATCAGTTGCAGAAAATACTGAAATTTACTGTCAAGATTTTTAAAATAAGCAGAAGGTTATATCAAAGGTGCATTACACTGTTGTGCAAATCAAGTGAACGTGATATTTTTCAGTCTTTGTTAATTGTTTATTTTAAAAATGTTAGAATTTTATCCTACTTTATTAAAATCAGACCATTAGATAAATACATATTGGTGCATAAATAATTTCTGTATGTTAGCATTTGTTCACAAGGACGTCTAGGACTATGAGGTCTGCATTTGAACATATAATACATCCTAGGGAGAACTGATACAAAGGCTGATGATGTTCTTTTGCAACTGTATCAGTTGCATATGCACACTGCAATCCTAGCATGAGTTTAACAGAGCTAAGGAGCAAGCATTAAAAATGACATTTCAGTAATTGTATTTGGCATTTTTATAAATAAACACCACGCTTATTAAAAGCCTAAGCCACTCATTTTATATATTCCTGATTCCTTTAAGTAACTCTGAAAATTGCTTTCATGCAGACTAGATTTTTTTCTCCCCCTTCATGTAATCCTATAGTTTGCAGATCTGGAAAATACTGCAGAGTCTCAGCATTCCATATTAGATTTTAGATTCGGTTCCAAAACCAACACTTAGACTTCTTCCAGCTATTTCTATATGTCACAGTCTCCTGTAATCAATTACATGTTTTATGAGATAGAGAAAAAAAAATTAGAAAGTCTTTAAGGCTCTAATCAACAAGGAGTTAGTTCTGGGACCTAAGGCTGATAGAGAAACAAAGATTCAGTGTAGCAGGTGCTAGGGAAATTTGTTTGGGTTTGTTTTTTTTTATAATAATTAAACTTGCTAAAGAACTTGAAGCAAACAAGAAACATGCATAATGCATAAGAGAATTTACAAGTCAGAAGCAGGCTGTACAACAGGCGGTCTGATGGCACAGTGGCACAGCAGCTTAGGTGGAAGAGAATTTAATGTTGAGAACACACCAGGAAAACAGCCATATGCTTTACAGAGTAGTAAAAGATATGCTGGACTGCAGACATCTAAGGCCTGTCATCCCATGATTAGTCTTTCTCCATCCAGGAGACACCATGACCACCATCCCCCAAACAATCCTAGACAGATGTGAAAAGTTGTTTCGAGTCTCTTGCTCATAAAAAGTTCCAATAAAGATATGTAGATGTTCCTTGAGAGCAAATCCCAAGCTCAGTAGGCCTACAGGATGCTCCTGGACTCTTTGTACATGCAGTATCACAGCAGGGTTGGGATAACACAGCCCTCCCAAAGAGCTCATCTGTGCATGGTCACTATTTGCACAGCCTGAGGAGAGTGAACCCAGAACAGCTGCAAAGCTATAAAGAGAAATCAAGTGACTTGGCTGCCTGTTTAAGTCAATTGTACCAAACCAAATTCAGTTGCCTGGCTCTCAAGCAGTGATCTGCCTCTAAGTAAAAGATCCCGAAGGCTGGAAAATCAGCTATTACAAATGTCAAAGAAGAGGTTGTTATGAGCCAAGCAGAAACACAGAACGAGGTAAACACAAACATGATGTCTCCCATTCCCTATGTCCAGATGAAAAGAACATTTTAAGGAATATTGTTGCTTCTAGTAGCATTTTGTCTGGCTGTGCTTAGCAAACAGTACTGCCAACACTTAAATATCTTATTGCCTGAACAGAATTATCTGGTTTGAGTTCTGATCAACACCTGCTAGAAAAAAGAGAAGGAAGAAAGTTTTGTTACAGAAAATGACTTGAACTCAACAAAGTTGCATTGAGCTCAATAAACTTTCACAGAAGATGTTTCAACCAGACCAGAATGTAGCAGAACTGTGAGGAAAGTAAATATGATCCCATTGCTATAAGTGGTAGGCCAGATTAGCTATACTCACTTTATCTGCATCTTTTTTTGTGGAACAATCCTTTGGTCCAGAACTAAGTGATGATGAAATTGGCTCACATGCTACACAGAAGCCATGGAAATCTTAGAACTCTGGGCAAGTGGAAGACCTTTGTAACATGGTTAAACACTACCCACAGTCACCTATGTAAGACTTCACATATGGACAATTTACAGCTGGAGTCCTCCTCCCTCAAATTTCCATTGTGTGCCGGCATAAATCTCAGAGAGATAAACAAGGTCCAAAGCAAAAAAAAAAAAAGGAGACTAACCCCACAGCTTAGGAACCAAGAATGGGAGGGGAGAGACAAAGAGATGGCTATAGAACATCTAACTTGTCACAGTGAGACATGGTTCAACTCGATCACTTCACTCAATATGGTGTGTTCAAATAAAGAATTTTTTTTCCCTCAGCTGGAAAATATAGGTGTACAAGAGTGAACAGTGAGTTAACGTCAAGTTTGTTGAGAAACTGAAGAAATCTGCAATGGAAACTTTTCAGTTATTGACTGAAGCTTATGGTAAAGAACTCCTAAAGATAGATTAGCGCCCAAAGGAATCCATTTTTTTATCAGTAGAAGATATGAAAGCAAAACCAGTGGAGATTCTCAACAGTCTTTCAGAAAGTGATCTGTGGAATTGCTTTGAACATTGGCGGCATCATATGCAGCTGTTTGTTAACTCATAAAGGAACTAGTTTGAAGGTGATCATAGTTGATCTTAATTGGTTAAAGAGTTACAGGCACAGTCACACGGTTTTTTTTGTATTGGACCTCATATTCTCTGACAGGATCCCCCTTTCTCAGTGTAGAGGAGACCTTTCTAGCACAAAAACTGGCCATTTCACCTCTGCTTTCTGAGCTATAGGTCAGCTGAAATGAAATAAGTGCTCCTACACTGGGAAACATGAGCCTAATACTGCTTAAATTTAGTCTTTTAGAGATGGACCTATGACTCTACTGTCACACAAATAATCCTACGAGAAGAGTTTTATGTTTGGAATGGATATCAAGGGGTAGCTTAACTGCAATTGACATTCAGCATATTTTGCTTGAAGAATTTTGGTTTTCAGTGTTTTAGGAAACTTATAGCCCAGGGGGCCTTTAGCTGCAAGCATACTGGATGCTGCTAAACATCCATTCTCTACAAGCTTAAATGAAAGAATGCCACCAACCCTCTTGTGTGAGGATTCATTTTATATAGAGAAAATGGCATTTCTATTTTGAATCCCAGTTCCACTTTAAGAATTTTCTCCTACTTTTTTTTTTCCTTCTTGATCCTTTGTAATTAGTTTAAAAAAGGATAAATAATTTTTTCACCTCATAGCACTGACCTTGTTGTAATTTTTTTAAAGGTAGGCTACTCTGATGAATACATCATCAAATTATATATTAATTTTACAGTACTTCTCTTAACAGTTGTCTTCTCAGAGGCAGGATCTTTGGGACACAGTATGCCACAAGCCCCCAAAAAATTAGGTTTCCCAAATTAATCTGAAGAGTGCTAATTTAATTAAATTAGTGCTGTCTAAATCTCATAGCATCCAGTTTACCGATCAAGACTTTGGGCACTATCCAAACACCCCTTTGAAATGAAAAAATTATGTTGGAAACAAAGTGAGCAAGCCTGCTTTCCTGTTGTAATATTAAAAGATTTCACATAGAATTAAAATGTATACTGCTTTTTGTTTTTAAGGAATTTATTGGAAGGAGAGCTGAACTATATATAAAAGGGCTATTTAACAACAGATGTTTCATTAAAAAAAAATAAATAGATCTCTAGTAAAAGCTGTATTTCAATAGTCAGCAGACAAGTTAGCAAAAAAGAACAAGGGAAGCACATCACAGAGTGGCTGGTGTACTTCTTCATACCAGTGTTCAGCCCTTTTGTTGTCATTCTAGAAACATGGCAGTTGAAGACATTCATGTGGCATTATGAGTACTTTACTCCATAACTCAGGTTGGAAGTGAGGTACAGTATACACAAATAGAAAATCATTTGAGGGTTGTTAGGTGACCTAAGTGTATTTATTTGTCTACATACTTGATGTTCTTTGCTCTGCAGCATCCATGGAAGAATAATATAGATGCAGGCCAATTGTCACACAGATGACTTAAAGTAAGTGAAAAAAATATTTAGCTCAGTGTTAAAATGCTCACAGTTCAGAAGAGTCTCAGTTCAGACTGAATTACTAGGAGTCTTCTCAATTTACCATAGGATTACTCCCGTTTAAAGATTACATCATCTCATTATGACACTCATTCTCCTGCCTAATACCTCGGCGTCTAACCCTGGAGATCAAGTCTGTCAATGTGCATGGTAATTCACAATAAAAATACAGTGACATTTCAAAAATCTGAAAGCACTATTGTGTGTACCTTCTTTGATAAGCAGATAAAATAGAGACCTTCATTCTGAAATGCAGACTTTTTGACATCTTTCAGGAGAGCTAAAGAGAACTGCTAACAAAACTAAGTTATTCTCCCTTATGGTGTTGAAGGTAGGAATTTAACCTCCACTTAAAAATTCCCTGTCAAGTTTTTAAAGGATCAGATATTACTGTGGATAAAGGATCTTGAATTAGAAGAAAGATCAGCAAAATAATCAAAGAACCTAATTTGTTTTTATCCAAATACAGCCTTACTAGCATTGATAGAATTTATGCAGCTACAATGTGTTTACATCAGACCAAACAAAAGTGTTATTAAGGGAATTCTGAAGTTATTTTATCTATTCAAATCTAACTTCCAAACTAGAAGTCTGGAATGTGTTAAGACGAATGCAAAAAAATTGGTTCCTACCTGTTTGAGTAGAATATTTTTAATTCAATATCTGTTTCATTTTAGGACACTTCGATAGGCCATATGAAATGCATGACTAAGTTTACTCATCCTCTGTGGAGCAGGAGACAGCCCATCATATTCAGCATTGTTACCCTTGTGGCAAGTCTTAGGAAAAATAGTAGAAGTTTAGGCTTGCTGCGTGCACAATAACTCCATCACATTGGAACGCATTTTTTATAGCAATTGGCCAGGGACCCTTCACCATGCGTCTCTCAGAAAGACAACACAAGTGTGGAATCCGTTGGGGAAGAAGAAAGCTACACAGCAGGTGTATTTTAACTTGGCCTTTATCAGACTTAAAATATGGAAGCCTGCTCCAAAATATTACAGCTACCAGGATAAAGTCTCTGATCAACACACCTTAATGAAGACTCAGTGCCTCAGAGCTGTATAAAACACTCACTAAGAATCAGGGTGCACTACCTACAACAAAGCCAGAAGTATCGAGTACTGCAAGAAGCACTCCCAAAAAAGCTGGGGGATGATGTGGCACGGGTTCTTGGTTTGGCCCAACTTTAAGCACCTGAATTTCTTGGATGCAAATATTTCAGGCTTGTTATACAGCCAAGAGAAGTATTTCCTGGAGATTATTCCAAACTTCAGAAATGTTGACTTAACTTCCAAAGATGCCTCTATCTCTCTGCATTATCAAGGAATAAAGACTATGATCTTAGTATGATAACAATATAAAGTGAGGCTAGCGTGATCAGTATTTAGCTAAGAACAGAGAATTCATACAGTTCAAATCTGTGAAAATTAAAGTTATAGTAGCAGCCATTGCATTTCTTGCGATTCGAATGATTCATGGAGTGGTGTTAAAATATCAATGACGGAAGCAATTAATATTATCACTGACCATAGCATAAAGCAATAAAGAATAATGAATGTACAATTATTAGTGACTAAAAGCAACAGAAAAACATAAATTTAGGAGTGGAAAAGAAAAATATTATTCTTTCTCCATCAGGGAAAGACATATTTCCATATTTTCCCAGCTCTCAAAGACCAATTAAATGTTTGGTAGTACAAGGCTATGAAGAAAACAAGGAAATGAAACCAGAGAAAGGAAAGTATGGATACTTTTAAAGAATATACTTAAACTTTTTCAGTTTTTAATGTTAAAAGGTGTTGATGGTAGGCCTGTTCCTATCTTGATCTATGAATGTGAGAAACCACATATTTGAATACTTATAGAAAAAGTAAGGAAACTAAGGTGTTAGGAGAATAAACAACTCTTTTTTTTTACTCTAATTAATTAAAATATTATCAGAAGGTACCATTGTACCATAGCATCTGCTAATGTAATGTTTTTAAGCGCTTTCCAGAACAAGACACTTTAAACCCCTATTCATAAAAATTACAACTATAATTTAACTAAAATTACAAAATTTAGAAAGGAATCGATACAACAGTAATACTCAATATTTACATACCAATTTCAACTTTTCAGCTTTGAAAGGTCTGCACAAACATTAATTGTGCAGTTCTTTGTTGTGGGAGCACATTCCTCTAGCATTAAAGAGGAAGAATAAAAGGTAAAAACAGATGGAAAAAAATATATAATACAGTATTTCATGCTCCTGAGCTCTCTCCAACCTAGAACCTCATGCTGCTTCATAAAAATTTGTGAAGAGATGTACTAGAAACTGAACGCTTTTTGTTCAAGTCAAAGGGTTCACAGGTAAGAAGCACAGTGTGCTATCTCATGATTTTAGACACCTTGTCAGTGGTGGTACCAGAAATCACTGTATCCAAGTGTTTGCCCCATCTCCACCTTAATACCGCATTACAGATTAATGCAGCAGTGCCTGCAGTGTATGTGCCAACATATTTCATAGCTGAGTGCTGCTAACTTCAAATACCATCTATTTCAACCAGGGTATGATCTCAGCAGATGAAGGAGCACTAATCTTCTACCATTAGGCAGTAACCACATCAGTGGTGGGCAGATGGCAGGTACAAGAGCCACAGGACTTCTTCCGTGTAAGCGCATAACAGATGAAATTCGTTTTAGATCAATGGGACATCTTGCAGATAGAAACTGGAATGCCCTGGCTTCAGGTACCTGCGTAGCAGAAGGAGAAATTAAGAAAGCCAAAAATATTGTTAAAATATGGAGAGGTATAAAGGAGCAGGAAGAAAAATGAACATGTTTGGTCCTATAAATTCCTGGAAATACCCAGTGTTTGGTAGCATCCATTCTGTAACGTAGCCATGAAATAAACATATTTCTTCAAATATTCCAAGTATATTAGCATCTTCAGATTATTCCTCTGACTTCTGCAGCTCACTGTACAAAACTTTTTTCTAAAAGAAACCTTCAACTTGTAATGGAAAAAGCGTAGACATTTTGCAGTGTGATCTGACATGTTAGCATTTCCTGAAAGCAATGACTGGATTTAACAAAAGGAGATGCATTTTCTCCCTACTCGGTATTACTTTATCTGGAGACTCTCAACACTTATGTAACACGGTACAGAATAAAGTCACAGCAGGTACAGATTTCAGTGCCTCTGTTTGACAAGACTACTTAGCTTTTACTGATGAAGGATACATATTAGTCTACCAGAATCAGCTTAGGTTGTATTCAATGAGCTATCTGCTTGAGGTAAACAAGAAAGCTGATTTTCAGGGGCAAGTCAGTGGTTGGAAATCCTTTTCCTACACAAAACCAAGATCATTTAATTGAACTCTGCCTGCTGCTACAGTACTTCCAGACATATTGGACAGCAGTCTGGGTTTTCCAGACAGTTATTTGCCCTCTATTCCATTATGTATAACTCTCTGCATTTTCTTGCAGCCATATGGGCTAGTGTAAAAGTACTAAAGTCGCCAACAACAACTCTAGTTATAAATAGCCCTAAGAGAAAGTAATCTAAGTTTTGGGATGAGCAAGTGTTAAAATTACATGCATATAGGAAAAAAAGACATTTGGTAACATCCTCTGATAAGTCTGGCATGTATATTAGCAAATACTCACCACAGCTCCTTTAGCATATTTAATTTAATATAGCAAATTTTAATTTAACAAAAATATGGAAGCTAAAGCAAAGGACAAAGACCTCCATAAACCTATGAACAACATTCTCTTGCCTCTTGAGATGCAAATACTACCATTTTCCCCTAAAACTGTGATCTTTGATAAAACTATCCTTTTATGCTAATATAAAAAAAGTTATTAGTATTCAGCAGTGGAAGCTCTAGAGAGCTATTTCTAACAGTTTAAAAATAGAATTAAAAGTGTTCCTTTAAATATCACCAAGGGAAATTGCACAGTCAGGAAAGAAATTGCTTACAGTTATGCACAGACCTGTTGTACTTAAGAGAAAATAAAGGCTTTCAGTCACAGAATATCTATTTGTGTCCTTGAGAACATAGGGAAAGGGGAAAGAGTGGTTTCAAAAGACTTTGTGCAAAACAGCTGTTCAGATACAGTAAAAAGGGTACAGAACTGTGTGTAAGGACAAATAACTAGCTGACAGTGAAAGGTCATCTCCCTTGGATGCAGGGGTGCGTCAAGAAACTCATCAGTTCCGGTCATTCAAAGAAGAAAATTATTTCATAAGAGCATCTTTATCTTCTAGACCATAGGAAGCTTTCAGGTAACTCAGGTGACCACAGACCTCTCCTGAGTATCTTTCTCATTTCTGGGAGCTCTTTTGAGAAATAGTGTAGCATAAAGCTACGGGGATTTATGGCTCAAAATTTATATCCAGTGATAAACATGATAAGATAGACTGAATTTCCACCATCCCACAAAGTTTGAAAAGTTTCCTTAAGATCCCATGAAGTTGAGAAGCAGATTATTTGCATCAAATTATGACGCAGTTAGGTACTGAAATCTTTAGAAGCCCTTCTCCTAACTCCACATTAACAAAATAAAAAATACTTATATACCAAAATGAGCTACGTGCAGGGGTATTTTAGGAAAGAAGAGGATATTTCTCTATAAAATACAGTTCAGAAAATGAAGTTTTCTCTGTGTTTCTTAAGGGTACAGAACAACTGACATTTTATATGCCCAAAGTGAAGAGAGATGAAAAATGCTGCTACAGGTACATTCCAAGGCTTAATGGAGACCAACACTGTATCTGGATAATATGGGATTTCCTTCCTCCCCAGCCCCTTCTTTTTATTCCCTAAGGTCTTAGATCACAGTTTAATGGCATATTACAATAATAAATTTCTTTCACATAGCCACTTAAAAGGATTTATTGCAGTTCCACGGAATACCACGTGTTTATTTCTCTTGTGAAATTATGTTTTCTCTCTGCTAAGCTGAGGGTAATAGCTGCTGAATACTGATTAGGGTTTTCCTTATTTGATTACTGTTAATTAGAGTCAAGCTTGTAGTACACCAGACAGGAGGACTGCAGATCATCGTGACACTTCAAACAGCCTGTTTAACTTCAGCAGAGCCTGTTCAAAGTTTGGGGTCGGGATAAACCTTCAGCAGAGTTGTTTATGCATAGTTGTGTAACATTACACAGCATGAGGTACTGGACTGTTTGGTTAATTAGTTTAATAGCCTGTCAGTGGAAGCTCAACTCCAGGTTTACAGTTGGAAATCGCAGTTAGCATGAAACAGTTTTCGGTTTTGGTCCAATTTCTCTCTTACAAATTGTTCTCACAGATGTCTAGCCTAAGAAACCCAGGACTGTAGCCAGTCAGCATTCACTCACTCTCTTCAACTGATGTCTCCATGGGGTGCCTAAAGTAACATCAAAGGGTTAGGCTAATCCCAACTGATCTCGGAAAAAGTCCAGGGTTTCCTGAGGCTTTAGGGCTTTGATTAAAGAATACACCTGTCTGCCCCAGTAATGAGGTCAGACTATCTTTGCCAACAGCAGGTTTCTTTTTAGCCTGTGTGACACACCTCCTGAAGGAACTGTCAGCAAAAAACTACAGATATGAAGAAGTCAAACAGCCATTCAACATCAAGTAGCAGTCTCTACAAAGCCACAACTATTACAGAACTCCACCCCACCAAATCCTGAAAAAGATTCCTCTTCTTCATATGGCAAACAAACTGCAAATGACATATGGAACTGAATAGTTCACACACAATGCCAGAATTTGTTTGTTTGGTCTAGTCTGGCTGAAGGCAATGCAACCTACACACAAGCTATTTATTGAAATATATTTTGAAACAGAGCAAACTTAGAATTTACTTTAACACCAAAATAAAAAGTGAATACTATCCTTATCCCCAAGTACTCAGGGGTATAGATGTTTTAACAGTTAACCATGTTAACTGTAACTATGCAGAATATCAGTCATGATGTTTATATTGCAGTTTACAATTAAATGACATCTTTTTCTATGTACCGAACATTAGACAGTAATTTATTCAAATAAATAATGAATTTATTATTTATTTAAAGCTTTATCAGCTGAGATTACCAGGCTACAGGCATTAAACTACTAACATGCTACCCTTCTTATCAGCCAACCACAAGATTATAAAATGGAGTTAAATGGGCTGGAATGAGAAATAAATTATTCCAGTCAAGAAAATAAGTTTCTCACATACTGCATTCTACTAATTGTGTTACGGCCTCTTCTTCTATCACATGTCAGGCTCCCTATCTGTTCAGATCCATCTGCTTGTGCTAATTTCAAGGTCAAGAAATTATGAGAGCCTTCCACATATCTGGGTCACAGTTATTCAGGGAAATAACTGGTATTCATTTGTCACTTACTTACTTCCCTATATGTCAGACAGAGACAGGCCCATGAGATGTCATTGAAAATAAAACCTTTTTTTTTCAAGGTATTCGCCATTTATTACAAAAATATAATAAAATATAATAAAAAATTAGATTAAAGGCATAGACATACCCTTTGGAGAAAACACTTTTGATTCTTTAAGCTGATATGTCTTTTATGTATATTTAAAACAGCATTCCAAGCATCAGGAACTGCAGGAAAATCTCTCTTCTGCTAATTTTATTGAATGCCCAAAAGACAGCAGGGTTACAGTCATGGTGAAGATTTACCTGTCTCCAGATCCCTATCAATGCTCTGGCACTAATGATATTCCCAGTGCTCTGGCAAAGCTTGTTACTGCCCCCACCTACCTCTTTCAGAGGAAAGGCAAAGGACCTGTGCTGGACATCAGCAAAAGAGTCTGAATTTCTTGGAACATTTAGGAGGCTAAATAACATAACTGCTAGCATGTTCACAACAGGATTTTGCCTACCCTGTGTTCAGAAAAGATTGTAGCATTCTGCTTATACATATCTTCAAAAGGGCTAGGAGACCATAAGTAATAAAAAAAATACTCTGCTTTTCTGTGGTATTTGCAGTTTGTTAGTTATGTTAACACTCACAATGTTTCTTGTGCTGCTCTTAAACCAATGCTTGCAACATATAAGAAACTGAGGCAATTACCTCTCCTTTTTTAGAGGGTTTCATGTTTTGCTAAGCCTTAGTATGTTATATTAGACAGCTTTCACTAACTTTTAAATAATTATAGATTTTTATGAATGAACATACTTAAATTTCTTAATAGGTAAATACATCAATCCAAGTTGACCTTCTTCATGCTTTTGTTTGGGACTCTTCTGAGAGCTGTCTTAAGAGCATACTGAAAAATTTTTATTTCTATCTTAAATAAACACAGTAATCCTAAAATCCTAAATTGATACACCCATTGCCAAACAACAAAGATATCACCACTTTTTTCTCCCTTCCTACAACTATTAAAACACAACTATGGGACTAAAGATGCTCTGCTCATTGTTTTCACCTTTAAAGAACATCATATGTTTGTACTAGACTACTCCTTTTGCTTGTCAAGTGCACCACTTATTTTTCTTTCTGCTTTTGCTGGCTATCAATTCACAGAAATACTCTTGATTCTGCCATGTCTGTAGCCATAAAAAGTTATTTGTGTTCTAGGAGAGAGTTAAAACCCAATCTACCCAAAGTCATCAACTAAAGGATGAACACAGTCAAACCAAGTTCGTCGTTCACACTTAAGTCTGGGAGACATTCTGAGTTTGGGAAAGAAGAGGATATTTCTTTTGTCTTATCATTTCAGGTAGAGTGGTGGTGGGATGTATTGTCTTCCACCATCACCACGTCACTAGCATACATAACTCTATAAACAAAGGCAATTTGAAAGTAAACAGTTGAAATCAGAGAGCATAAACTTTCAGTTTTATGTGTTTGTTCTTTCTTGGTTTGGTTTTGTCTTTTTTTTTTTTAGATAATAACAGTTACATTTTCATGGAAAATAAATGTAGTTCACCAAGTCCTAACAGTGCAATAAAAAAATTACTGTAAAACGGAGTGGACTTCCAATAAGCAAAGAAATCTCAAAGGGTAATATATTGGTCCTGTATATTTTTTAAAGATATTAAATTTTCCAGTAATATTTGTATTTATAATCAGAGAGAGAAAAGCCCTGTTCCATCAGATACCTACCTCCTACAGAACTTGTTCCTAATTTGTCATTAATTAATATTTTTATGCTTGAATCTCCAATTATGTTTTCACTGCATTAAGAATAAGTATTTAAAACACTGATGAATTACTTTTAGGGTGTTTCTTCACTCATTTTTTGTCACTGTCATACAATCATCATGAAACATATGAAGAGTTTACAAAGGTATTTCATACCATAGGGTGATTGCTTTTACTTTACTGTTGAGGACTGTTGAGGACTCTACTCTTCAGAAGCACTGTGACAAGAAGGTTGTGGTAGAACATAAGTTGGGGCAATTGTGGCATAAGTTTCTTCCAGCTTGTGATTAATGAACTGCATGATGAGCCTTGCTTCTGATCCAGCTCACTGATTTTTGTGGGCTTTCCTTAGAGATGCAATTGGAAATGGGCAGGAAAGCAGGACAGAAGACAACTTTAAGCAAGTCACCTCTGAAGAATTCTCATTAAGTCCATAATCCTACCCTGTTGGTGGCATTGCCAACACTCAGGCTCCCTCTGCTTCCTACTTACCAGGCTTCTTACTGACCACATAACTTGTACATGCAATATATTTTAGTGCACAACATCGACATGGCAATTTTTTTTCCCCTAATGCCTAAATGAAGTCTTGCAGCACTTCAGGATCCTACTGTTGCTGAACAGAAAACATGCAGCTCTCAGTAGAGGTGGTTGCCTTTTTGTACATCAACATAACACTGTTCACTGCCTTTCAGCATTTAATGCCCCCAGATCATGCTGTGTAGCTGATCATTCTTTATTATACAAAGAAATTTCTCCCTCTTGAACAGCATCTTATTTGTTATAACCAGTTTTTCTATTTTGTAGAGATCATTTTCAATTCTAACCGTGTCTTCTGACATTCTTGCAGTCCATGCCAGCTTCAAATCTAATAACCACATATGCTATTCAATCATCTGGGCCATTAATAAATATGTTGAGCCTAGACAGGTCCCTGCAGAATCCCAGTCAGTTCTTTCTTTCATTTTGACAATTGATCACTGACAGTGCTCTAAATTCAATTTTCAAAATAGCCTTGCACCCTCGGTATTAATTTCTTCCACATTATATTACCCTAGCCTGCTTATGAGAATGTGGTATAGGACAGTGTAAAATGCCTCACAAAGTCAGAATGTGTGACACCTCCCATCTCATCTCTAACCACAGGGCCTGTTACCCTAGGGAGGATTTGATGAGGAAATTAGATTCGTTTGACATCCTTTGTTCTCAACAGCTCCATGCCAATTGTTAGTAATTTCGCTGTGTTTTTTTCAGGCCTGTTGACTTTGACTGTGATGCTCTTGGCAAAAGTAACATCCCACACAATTAAAAGGATCCATCCCACACAGTAACAAACTCTGTGCTAAATTCCATTATTAAAATTTTACAGAATGTGAGAACAAACATCAATCAGCTATTAGAGACTATAAACACCAAACTATTCAGTTATCTGTAATTTTCAAATTAGACAAGTATGAGGGCAAACAAATAATAAATCTCCAGTGCCTTAAAAGAGATGAAATTAAATTGGATGAATAAGTTCAGTTGTCATAAATACAAAATTAGAGTATTAAAAAAAACTTGCTGGAAAGTTGGCATTAAAGCATATTTCTAGTAGTGCTGAGACTTTCATGTGATTGAGAAAGGCTCATTGTAAGTGGACTAAGCATAGTGATGTCCTCTTTACTCAGCACTCACTATTTAAATGTTTATTGGAGTCTAAACTCAAGTTTCAGATTATCAGCAATGATAACTAGAAGCATCACTATCTTTTTCTATATCAGAAGCACTCCACAGAACGTAGCCCAGAGATTGCAGATGGAAACCCATCTGGCCACTACAATTTCCTACCTGGCTCTTTGAAGGTTTCCCATTTGTTCTACAGAATGCACGCCCATGGATCCATGTTCTGGATCCAGCCTGCAAAAAAAGTTTACTCAGATTATAACTCTCTTCTGCAGTCCTTCAGATATGAACAATAATTAGGTTGTGGCTGTATGAATTTGGCACACTGCTTCCTGATTAACTGTTACCCAAGAATACTAATTGTAAGAGAATGACACAGGCATATAATCTGGTACCACAAGGACACAATCAAGTTTTAACAGAAGGATGTATGTATATGACAAATGAAGTTAAAGGATTGCATAAAAACTGTCAATAGATGACTTTACTCCTCACATTCTTGACTTCCATCTGTCATGGAAAAAATGGAATTTCAGTAAGAAGAGGTGGCTAACATTTCCAAAATGTTTTATGCCATTTCTAGTATGAAAAGTTGAGTACATAAGTACCAACTGAATGTCAGTTACAACCAAGGATGCAATATTAATGGAACCATCACTCTAGAAAGAAAACACTCATCTTTCAATTGAAGATTGGATTTAAGCCCCGTGTCCAAGTCAATTCAAGGTCCTTCACGGCTAAAGTCCAGTCCATTGATATTTTTACACTCCTGCTTTCTCATCAAGAAAGATATTGAAAGAGAGTAAACTGTTTCTGTGAATATTGAGAACTATGAGGTCCTAAAATAATAACTCTGCTATGTAGAGAGGTAAGATCTACACTTGACAAGAACAGGTTTTGTTGATTTGTACATAGAGAGACTGAGAACAGTTGAAAGATGAAATCTCAAAAAAAAAAAGACTTGATGCAGACATTGCAAAAGAAGGCTACAGGGCTTTGTTTGCATTTACATTCGTAGACACTCTTATCCTACTTATAAGTATCTTTGAAGAGATAGAATTTGTAGAATTTGTAGAATTTGAAGAGGTAGAATTTGTTACTTTACCTCTGCAGCTTCTGTTATTTCCTCCAGCTGCTGTTTTAAAAAAGCATATGTTTGAGATCTAATTAAGCCTGAAAGTATCCAGGACACAGTTTGTGTTTTTATTACTAGTTAGTCTACGAAATGAAAGAAAAATGGCTACAGTTTTCCCTGAAGACAACTGTCATCTTGGAGAGTAATGAAGAGTGTTGTAGGAAGAAAGGGGAAACGTCACACAGAGGGTCAATGACAAAGATGGAAGATGATGTTAAGGATTAATTGAAGTTAAGGACTGAGCTTTGAACTGTTCTCCATGTGGAAGATTTGACTCTCAATAAACCTATATCTGAGACATGAAATTGAGCATGAAAATAGGCTCTCAGCCTTTCCAATGGAAGGCTGCAATCAACGATGGTAGTGTGATTACGTTTGGTTCAACTGCAAAGCCAAAAATAAAATGGAAGCCAGTCAAAAAGCAGAAGAAAACAATGGCATTCCTGGAAGTCATAGTGCTGGACAAGAGTAATTCTGTAACAGCAGAGAGAACTGGGACTAAAGTTTAGGGAATGGCAGGTGGACAGAGCTCCCTATGGTGACTCTCTCCTTTTCCACCTGTGACAGAGCCCAGCAAGATGGATACACCAAGTCATCAAACAGACATTGAATAGAGTCATCATCTACTATTGCTGGCCTGCATGTTTGCATGCCCAGATGGATACCACAGTGAATATTTATTCCAAAACATCTGATGTCTTTTAAAATTAGTTCAGAAATTATGAGTGGAAGGCAGTTTCTCACAATGACAAATGGGGGTCACCCATTTATAAAACACACAAATCCGCACACAACTCCACAGGATCTCACAGCAGATATTATCAAAGATTTAAGAGCTCAGACATTTCACTCAGATGTATTCTGCAAAGCAGGTCTCCTTGTAGATCAGCTGCAGCTGTACACAATAAACACAGGCTTAAGCGCAAGAAATGGAACATGGACCTCCATGAAATATAATAAAAAAATTCATCAAAACCTCCTCAGTTCCTTGATCCATTGGTACACAAAAGAATGCTGGTATTTATCTGGCATGTTTATCTATAATTTCCAGAGCTATATGCTTTGAAAAGGAAACCCAGTCGTTCTTACAAATGCTCAACAGTCTGGAGTTTATACCTCATTTCAGCAGCTGATTTTCATCTATGTTTACCACCTAAATGTTACTGAATGTATTCTGAAGGTCTGCACTAATCTCTGAGAACTGCACAGATAAGACAGTATAATGCTAAGCATCAGTTTCCGATGATCAAAGTGATTTTGTTAAATAACTCAGTTGTGGAAACTGGCAGAATCTCCTCCAGAGACAAGAAGAAAGCAAAGCAAGATAGGCAGTATTCTCAGTCTGTGATAGGAGAGGCCTTTGGCTGTGTCTTATTAAGCTTCCCAGGAAACAGATTATTTCACAGCACCGACACAGGCTTTCTAATTATTCCCTTACTTTATTTTAAGCCAAGGATTATTGAACAGCTGGGGTCGTGGTGTAAACTTTTGCTCCAAAACAGTGCAGCCCCCTTTAGCAGAGGTTCCCTTCGAGTTGGTCAATACTAGATCCCCAAAACTCTAATGCACCCTCCGCAGCAGCAGGCTGATGTTTCCAACACACGTTTTTCATCTTCTGGGACAGACTTTGTGGCCATGGCAGACAGACTGTGATGTGTGGGTGCAGTGCAGGAGAAATAGGGCTGTTTCAGCTCAGGGCTTCAGCCAGGCACATCCTCCTCCTGTATTTGCACAGCCTTCAAGGACCCCAAGAGATGCCCAGGGAGACAAGTCAAGGCAGTAGAGCCAAGGCCCCTGACCCTACTTGGGGCAGTCCTAGGGCCTCAGCTGAGCTGAAACGGCACTCCTGGCCCTCCAAAAAAATTGGTCTAGGAAATTAAGGCTTGTGGGTACTTCTAGGGTCCAGGTTCCCAGTGACTGCATGTCTTGTCACCATGGCTAATGGGAGCCAAGGGCCATTTCATTGAGAAACTGCTAGGTCTTGAATAGCTTATTTTAACCAAAACTCTCTGTATTCCTCTCCTTCCCAAATTTACATTTGGAAAGCAGTTTAAAATTAAACAAGAATTAAATTAGAACAGAACTCAAGCGTCTCCTCCTCCAGACTGAAGGGAAATTTTGATGTCACTCGTGAGCTAAAATTCTGAATTAATTCTGCCTTCAGTCAAACAAGAGCAGGATCTTTGGGCATGATGTCTTAAGTGATCCCAACTGGTGATGACACAGAGACTCTTCCTACAACTTACAAAACTTCCCTCTGATCAATGTACAAAGCCTAAAGCAGAGGTCTGAGAAAAACTGAAGTCACTATCTCTTCACAATATACTCCTTTTGTCATGTCCTTTCCTGCAAGATTTATATTGAGCCCCAATGTTTTCATGTCCCCAGTAGTGTAAACAGTAAGAAACTTCACTCTCAAAAGTCCTGAAAAGTGTAACTTGATCCCCTCTATAAGGGAAAAAAGTGACCACAAGTCAGCCAAAAATTTAAGCATAGGGTAGATTTGCAAGTTACAATCAAACAGTATTCACCTAGCTGCAAGATTAAACAGGTAAATTTATCTACCCTGTTTTACAAACTAAGCAATTGCATCAGTGTAGGACAATATATCAAACATAGCTCTCAATAAAGAACCATAAGTTACTTTTCTTTCTGGCTGATGATAAAAACTAAATAAAACCATACACTTTTATCTTGAGTGCACTTAGAAATATTACTGCTTTTACCATCCTATAGCACGTTATATACAAGTTTTTCTCTAAACTGTCACCTCCACACAAACATAAGCAATTATGCTGTCGTTATTCTACTAGAACTTAATTAGCCACTCACGTTAGAAATATGCTGAGATTTCTCAGTGTAAGGGTCTGTAATTAGTGTAATTAAGGTAATATTTTGATTACATGGCTTCAGCCTTTTAGGCCACATAATGGGAAACTGAGCACATTTTAAAGTGACTGTCCTTTGAAAAAAACCCAAACAAACCGAACAGCCTGATAGACTCATTTGTTCTGCATCATCACACCGGTCCCTCACCCACACTACATCACTATTGCCTGATCAGCTGCATCCAGCGGCAAAATGAGGACAAATTCTGGCCTTGCAGAAAGACCACATTTTTTTGTGGAACAGTTGGCTTGCTGCTAAAGTCTATTAGATCAGAAACATGAAGGTTTAGCTGATTTACAGCCTCATGCTGACAGGTGAAAGCACTATCATCATTAATTTGCTGAGCACACTCTGCAGTGGGTGAAATGAGCTCTAGCTTCCCACATTTTCATCCTCAACTATATTCTTACTTCAAAGTTTTGGTCTTTAACATAAAATACTCATCATCTCTCTTTCACTTTTATTTTTGTCTCTAACCCCAGTTTTACTAAGAAATGCAGCCCACTTACAGAAACCGAAAGCCAGAGAAACCTCAGAGAAACATGCAACAAAAGGAGAGAGATACGGCATCTTGTATTTGAATCACTATTCTTTGCCTTGACTTGAAAAATTTGCAACTGCTTGAACAATCCTTGAGGGAATCATCAAGACAACTTTTGTTCCTTCTTGGGTTGTCATCTTTCTGTTTTAGACTGCTGCCCATGTCTCCAGGAGAGCCACAGAAGCCTGAAGCATGAATTTGAGATGACACATACCACTTTTCTCCTCTTAATCTCAGAGATGGTTTTCTCACTCCTCTAGCTTCTCATTTTAAGAATACACTTCAGCCTATAGTATAAAATAGAGAGCTTAGCTAAAACACGAAGGCAAGCAGTATTTAATTAATCTTGAATATTCAAAAACTAATAGGAACGTGTCTGTGTAATTCAGCTGAGGTCTTCCTTCCCCTGAGTAATAATTCAGTACAACATCTGATGACACAGGTCTTTGAACATTTACTTAGACATTTCATAGCATCAATAACAATTTTTTTTTAAAAAAAATATAACCTTAAATCTCTCAGGTCTTCTAAAGCTCAAATACTGTTCAGAAATGAAGAAACATCGGTGAAGAAGAAATGAAGAGTCTCTAATTCAAACTCCTGCAGGTCTGAACTTTGAGAAATTCAAATGCAGCATAAACTCCGTAGGACAATCAGACAGCAATCCCAGATATCTTGCCAAGTTCAATCCTTAAGGTCACAAAAGCACTTCTGATGACAGGTTTCAGCAGTCCAGAGGAACAACTGTGACTTTGATGTTTTTCACTGAATGGACTGGCTTATAGGTTTAATATCTTATCTTTAGGTCTAAAAGTCACCATTAAAACCAGAACAGTCAGAAAATTAATTCCCATTGCAAAATGTAAGATACACTCTGTGTCCGTGTTAATTTCTACAACTGTGTTTTCTTCTCCAGCCCATGGAGCTGGAGAAGTGCAGACCACAATGGCTCTGGTTGGAAGAAACCTTCCTCTGTCTTCACATACTAAGGTCTAGACTAATGAGTATTTCCAGGCCTGAAACCTGCCTAAGGAGTTTTAACTTCAGATCCTATTCTCCTAATTTTCTCTATCCCGACTCTAGGAATACTTCTCCCAGCTCTCATCTCCACCTTCTCAAAGCTACAGCTGCAAAATGCCATTATAAGAAAATCCACATAGAACTGTCAAGCGCTCTTAAATTTATGGATATATCAAGCTATCACTTCTTCAAAATTTATTTCTTTTGATACAGGAGAATTTGAAAGAGTTTGTATAATTCAAGAGCACAGAAGCAAAAATGCCTTTCTCAAACTTCTATGCTCTAAATCAATTGCAAAAGCAATTAATTGCATCAGGCACTCCAGTACTTGCTCGTTATGCCACAATTCCTATATTATCTTGTCAAATGAGTACACCTCACACTGGTTTTTGCTCCTGGGGTGATTAATTAAATGCTATCACCACATACACCAAAAGCCCCTAAGTTCTGTATTAAATTCTGGATATCTCAGTATGGTGAAAGGCGGGCAGGAGGAGGTTAGTTTTGTCCTTTGCAGACAGGGGATCTTAATACTACACTTCAACTCATCTACCATTCTAAAAAAAAGGATGATTTATATTCCATTACCACTACACACAATTACCCGAATGAATTAAATGCTTCCCCAAAGATTCTATCTCTAAGATATCTCTCATAAGCTTAACAGGAAATGGTAGTAGAACATTCCTGAAGAGAGAGCTGATTCTTTCCCCGGGTCCTTTAATTAAAGCCAGGATACCCGAAGGCAATAGAGTCTGCTTTTCTCACAGGTCTGACATTATTCTCAGTCAGGGATAACCTATTCACTGCATCACTGAACAGAAAGAATGGCCATTGTAGGTATCTACCTTGAGTAATTTACTAGTGGCAGTCTGTCAGATACCTCTGACATGTAACAGACAAGTATTCAGTCCAGCTATCCTTCTGGAAACTGGTGTAGCAATACTAAAAGCTGTCATATACTGGTGGCACATTCCAAGGCCTAGGCAAATCCTACAAAATGGATGCCAACCCAGCATGCAGAACATCATGCGCATGTTTCCCCTGAAAAGTCTCTAGAAGAGACATATTTAGCAAAAAAGATTCCTTCCTCCTGAAGGAATAATATATGTGTATTATTCTACAAGTTGTTTCCTTCAAGATTCAGAAAGCTTGAGAAGTGAATATGAAAGCGAAAAAGCAAAAAAACACTGTGCCACAATGTCAGTGGAGGAAGGTACAATCACAAAGCAAATGAAAGAAATTCTCTGCATTCCTGGATCTACCACTTAGATTATTCATTGATCTACTACTTGGGCTCAGCTCTCAGATCCCAGAACTAACTGAGGCGAACTGAAGTTGGCTACTCAAGCAACTCATGCACATGATGCTGATAGGAATTCTCATTTATCCAACAAATATCCAGATATGTATAGCCTTATGTATCCATATAGCAAGTCACTATATTCAACTCACTTGATTGTTGACCTATCCCATTATTGGCATTTTTCTCTAATACCATAATCAATGCTTACACCAATTCTCAATACAAAAGCATTTCATTACTGCTTCTCTTAGAGTTCTAGTTCATGCCATGCAGAAACAGATGCTAGAGCATTCCTAAATACCAGCTAAATAGATGAATATTTACAGATGCATGAGAAGACTATTAAGTAGGAATTTGAGCTTGAAGTAACTGTTGTGCCTAAAATGCACCCTTGATAACTCTCTTTTAAGTACGACTTCGATGCAAACCATAATGTACAAGTAGTACTACTGCTCTTCTTTTATTGCCTTCAGTGTGACAACAAACTGCAGAGGGACAGCAAGTAGTACAAGTGCCACGTTCTCTTACTTAGCAGAGCAGAGGTCAAAACAACCCTCTTTGGTTCAGCTCTGAATAGCGTACATACTAGACTCTGATTTATTAGCAAGATAGCTCATGTGAATTGTGAAAAACACTTCCATGGGGGAATTTGGCTTTTAAGATCTCTCTCAAAGTCCTATTTGTCAGGCAAAGCAATAACATTTTCTCTTATCCATTCAGAAGTAGAAAATCAGTGCTTTCTTTTGCTTTTATATCCCTTGAAATAGGAATAATACCTTAAAATAATAATATTTAAAATCAAATGACACAATTATTTTGTTCTCTATGCTAAGACCTATACAGATTATATTGTAGAAGACTTGATCCTTTGGGCTTAACAACAATTTAGAGAGCCAACTCGAATCAAATAACACTTCTGCTGTCATCCACAACAAGCCAATTGCTATAGTCAGAGTAGACAAATGGAAGCATAAAGACTGCCCAAAATATGCTGGGCTGGTTTTGTTTGGAATACAGTTATTTTTCTTCACCGTCGCTAGTATGGGGCTATGATTTGAATTTGCACTGGAAACAGTGTTGGTAAAGCAGGGAGGCTTTACTTCTGCTTACAACAATGTCAAGGTCTTTTCTGCTTCTCACTCCACCCCACCAATGGGTAGGCTATGGGTACACAAGAAGCTGAGAGAGGACACAGCCAGTACCTCTGCCCCCAGCTGACAAAAGGGATATTACAGACTATATGATGACATGCTCAGCAATAAGAAGCTGGGGTAAGAAGGAAGAGTGGAATGTACAGAGTTATGGTGTTTTGTCTTTCCAAGCAATGATTACTCATGATGGAGCCTTGCTTTCTTGGAGATGGCTGAACATCTGCCTGCTGATGGGAAGCAGTGAATGAATTCTTTAGCCTACTTTGTTTGTGTGAATGGCTTTTGCTTTATTTGTTAACCTAGTAGCCTACCTGTAGCCTAGCTAGACAACACACACAACATATCCTGCATCCAGTAAGCAGGTCACCTTGTCATAGAAGGAGATCAGGTTGGTCAAGCAGGACCTGCCTTTCATAAGCCCACGCTGACTGGGCAAGATCAACTGGTTGTTCTGTGCATGTCATATGCTGGCAGTCAAGGTGATCTGCCCTATAACCTTCCCTGCCTCCAAGGCCACGGTGACAGGTCTGTAGTTCCCTGGATCCTTGTTTTAGCTCACCCTGAAGATAGGTAGCACATATCTAGCCTCCAGTCAAGTGGGATCTCCCCTGTTAACCAAGACTGCTGGTAAATGATGGAAAATGTCTTCATGAACACTTCCACAGGCTCCTTCAGTACTCTGAGACGGATCTCATCTGGCCACATAGAAATGTGTGTCTAAGTGGTGTAGCAGGTCACTAACCATTTCCTCTGGGATTATGGTGTCTCCATTCTCTTCCTTGTCCCTGTCTTAGGGGGCCGGGGACCCAGAGAACAACTGATCTTACTAGTAAAGACTAAGATTAAGTAGGCATTAAGTACCTCAGCCTTTTCCTTATCCTTTGACACTCTGTTTTGACCCATATCTAATAAAGAATAGAGATTGTCCTTAGTCCTCCTTTTGCTGTTAATGTATTTACAGAAACATTTTTTGTTGTCTTTTATGGCAGTAGTGTGATTAAGTCCTAGTTGGGCTTTGGCCCTTCTAATTTTCTCCCTGAATAATTTCACAACATCTTTGTAGTATACATGAGTTCCCTGCCCCTTCTTCCAAATGTCATAAACTCTCCTTTCTTAACTTAGTTCCCTCCAAAGCTCTATACTGAGCCAGGGTGGTCGTCTTTCCCGCTGGCTTCCCCACTGTGCTTTTTTGGCATATAGGGACAGTCTGCTCCAGCACTTCCAAAACCTTCCTTTTTGGAGAACCTCGAGCCTTCCTGGACTTCTTTGCCCTTCAGGACTACCTCCCAAAGGAGTCTGTCAACCAGGCTCCTAAATGGACCAAATTCCACCCTCTGGAAGTCCAAGGCAGCAATTCTGCTGATCTCCCTCTCTACTTTTCCAAGAAGTGACAATGCCATCATTCTGTGATCACTATGCCCAAGATAGCCACCAACCACCACATCACCCACAAATCAGTTTGGGAACAGCAAGTCCATTGTGGCGTCTTCCCTGTTTGCCTCACTGATCAGCTGTGTCAGGTAGGTTGAAGTCCCCTGAACAAAGGAACTAGAGAACAAGGGCTAGTAATCATGAGGTGTCTGTCAGATATTAGAGAATAATTTGTCTGCCTCTTCATCCTGGTTGGGTGGTCTGTAACAGAGTCCCACCATGATATCTGCCTTGTTGGCCTTCTTCCTGATTCTTACCCACAAACACTGAATCCTGTAATTACCATCATTAAGCTCCAGACAATCCAAACACCCTCTAACACACAGGGCTACCCCACCATTTCTCCTTCCATGCCTATTCCTCATGAAGAGTTTATAGCCATGGATTAGAGTACTTCAGTTATGTGAGATATCTTCCCATGTTTCCATTATGGCAACTTTATCACAGTTTTTGTGCCCCACAATGGGTTCCAACTCCTCCTGTTTGTTGCACATGTTGTGTACATTCGTGTAGGGACTCTTCAGCTGGCGTTTCAGCTGGGGTATCAGCTGTGTCACCTTCTTGGAGGAACATCCATCAATTTCCTTGAGGTATTTCACTGGTGTTTTCCTCATGGCTCCTATTACCTCCGTAGACCCTGGATCACCTCCGTAAGTGAGGTGATCACTTCAACTGTACTCCATTGTGCCCAGCACATCTCAGAGACACAGGCTGAGTGCCCTCATCGATACCCCATCTCTCTAACCTTGCTATGTCATCCCTCAGCTTGTCTTGGCCAATTCTGATATCATCTCCCATTCCCTTCAAGTCTAGCTGAAAGCTCAGTCACTATCTAGGGCAAAAAAATTGTTTCTGAATCACTCCTACCACTTTCAGTCCTGGCAGAAATAAAAAGAAGGGAACTGTCAGGGCAACTCGATTGATTCAAATATCCAGCCAGGGACTGAGTATTTTATTTTGTTCCAGTAAAGAAACTCCATCGCCTTGAGTTTTACTACATAGTTCAAGATGTATAATAGAAGGATTCCTACCCTTCCACTTTTCCTTCCACAGAAATAACGCCATCACCAAACTCAGACATTGCAAATACACTGTGGATGGAAGGACATGAAGTCTTTCATTACTGAATTACAGCATGGAAATGACTAAATTGATCTAAAATGACTGGCTTTCTGTTTTACTTTCAAAACCGTTTGAAAACTGAAATGAATCCTTTCCCAGTGAGCATTTATCATCCTATTATATTCACCCGGGAGATGTTAATGATTTTGGACTACTTACTCCAGCCCTTACCTCACCTCCAAGTGGGTATTATGTGATGGCAGTGCACATTTCATAAAGATGTATTGCTGATTATATTTCCATTAAAGAATATAGCCAAGTCTGACTTCTAATTTTCCCAGACTAATCTGCCTCTGAGAGCTTTCCTGCACTGATGAGTTCATTGCAGAGAAAGAATTCCTTTCCCCTCCTCTTGCAATTTGCATAACTATATGTCCAGAGTGTGAGAGTAAGTTAATTAGGCTTATCCACAATAATTAGAATACTGACACAACCTTTTTAGGTTAGCAAAATGAGTTTTTCATTCTATTACTCTCTTACTTTGTAGAAGCTCAATCCCCCTTTGAGCAAAACACCTCAAAATAAATAAAATTTTAGACTACGTGCTTGTTGTATCTCCCCAAATGCATTTAACCATGTGTTTGAAGATACTGCATAGACATTGCTGAAAAATTACAAGCTTACACCTAATAAAAATAACAATTCTGTACTGTACATAGATTCTTTTCCTCTATATCAGTACTGAATTAATATGTAGGAAATACACTAAGGAATAATACCATTTTGAAATTATCATATTTGTCAATCAGATACTGAATTGAATCATGCAGCATTAACATTTGCACAAGGAGAGTTTCCCTATCCAAATGATGGTCTTGAAAGAGAGAAAGTCACCTGCCTTTCAGTTCTGCTTTTCAAATAGTCTATTACAAAATAATAGCCTGTTGAGCATCCTTGCCACTTCCCTTTTGGCAGTAAAGATAAGCTTCCTTGTTCTGGACCCTTTTTATTCTCTTCCCAGATACAGAATTATGTTATTTGATTATTGACTTCTATGAAGTAAGATTCATGCTTGTGCTGTGTTTATTTCAAGAAATGATGAGTGTTTCCTATTGCTACACTTGAATAGAAGGAGCTAGGACATACAAGGGTATACAAAAGCGAGGATATACTCAATACAGCAGAGAATTCTGAGCTGACTTAAAGCAAGTAAAACAAGAGGTGCTTATTGCATGAGTCATACTCACTGCACATGGTGACACTGCCTGAGTTATGTTCTAGTATTCATTTAATTATTAATGTGTTTTGCTCTGCTGAGTTTTCTTTATTTATTTTCACAGATCCATAAAGTTCATCTCATCATTAGCAGCACAGATTTCTTGTCAAGCCTGTTATGCATTCCCTACTGTTCGGAACATTAATATTCAGGTGAAATACTTGTGTTTGACCCACTCTTACATTACTTTAAAAATGCAAGTATGTTACCTTAATTGCTTTCATAAAGTATCATTAGGTTGAGTCATGGAATAAACAACATTATACGTCATGAAATAAAAAGCCAACAAGTATACAATCCAAGAACAGCAGCATGGGAAACATGCTAATTTCCACACTGAAAGATACATTAAGCATCACTTTGCCTTTTTTTTTTTTAATGTTTTCTCTATAGATACTTGAATGAATTCATGTTTGTCCAAAACTAGCAGAATACACTATATCAAGTCCTAAGGTAAAAAACAAAGATGGTGGGCAACATCTACACATAAATAATACTTCAAGAAACCAGCTGAATGCTAGTATAAATAGATTCTTAAATTAGGTAAACTGGAATGTTCTTCCTAAGCAATGTTCCCAGGCTGGTTCACTACTGAGATCACTTGCATGGGACTCTGGAGACTTTGGTCTTCTTGTAGCTGTGTACATAGCCTGCTAAGTATTACTGGTCTCTACCATGCTCTGTGCCTCAGTTCCCTCATTACTCTTCTGGTTCTAGTGCTTTGAGTGTATTCCTGAGAAACCAGGGAACATTTTTTTTTGCTGTAAAACCCTAAAAAAACCAGGGCAGCACTCTTTGAAAATTAGGGCTGTCGCTTCAGCTGGAATTGTATATTTGACTGAAGCCAAAGTGAAATATAAAACAGATGTGCTCTTCATTTTCCAAGATATGCATCATTACTAGGTGATTAAGCATGATTTTACTTTTCAATCCTGTTAGCATTGCTGAGCCGTGTAAAAGAAAAACCGATCCCCAGTCAGTCAAAAAAAGCTGTCCATCAGAAAACAAGAGAAGAAATTAGAGTCTGAATATCCATCCCATCTTCCAATAAATATCATCAGGAGTTAAGATCTGCAAAAAGGATTATTAGTACTGAACAATGCTACATACCTGTTATTTGTGGAGTTTTGAAGGGAAGAGGCAGAGGAAATTATCTGAAACAGAGATACATCAGCCCCATTAAAAACCACTCGGATTTGTAAATAATTAAAAACCATCACATTAGGGACCTGCCTTCCATTTCATTCTTCCTGGAATCATAGCATTTACAATGAAGTCCACAGTCACACAAAGCAAAGTACTACGTCTGTTTTCAGCTGTTTAGAAACTTTTTCCTCTAAAAGAAAAATAAGTTACTGCTGTACTGAATTTAGCCTCAAGAAGGGGATACTTTGCCCTTTAGAGACCAAAGACTGCCTCAGCTATACGAAAGGCTAGACAGTGCAGTGAACTGGAAACCAGCGTGCACTCACAAAACATCCAGTGTAAGGAAATCAAGTTTTAAAATGATCTTTAAAAGTTTAATTTTTTCTAGTTCCCAGGAGAAAAACATCACATAACTGATAACTGAAAAAAGCAATCTGATTTTGTTCTGACATTAAACACCTATTGTAATCCAATATTAAAAAGACTGTAAGATAAACTTTCTATAGGTTGGATAGTAAATTATAAAGTATAAGAATTGATACCATTTTTGACAAAACAGAAACGAAGATAATAGACTAAAGGAATAATAATTTAAGGGGGCTTTTTTTAAAGGTTTTTATAATAAAGCAAACTGTACAATAGGGTTTACTCAAACATTTTTAAAGGTGCACACTGTATCTTCTTTTGATTTGTCAAGTTTTTACTAGGGTTCTCAAGTACACTTTTTTTTGCATTCAAGTCTGGATTTGACAATAACACTAACATGCTTAACTAAATACTATCTAAATTTGCCTACGTATGCAGACATTAGGCTGATCAAAAGACAACCCATCTCTTTCATTGATATTGACAGCGAGATTGAGTGCACTCTCTGCAAGTTTGTGGATGACACCAAGCTTGAGTGGTGTAGTTGCCACACCAGAAGGATGGAATGTCAACCAGAGGGACCTGGACAGACTGGAGAAGTGGGCCTGTGAGAACCTCATGAGGTTCAACAAAGCCAAGTGCAAGGTCCTGCACCTGTTTTGGGGCAATCCCCATTTTCAGTATACGATGAGGGATGACATGATCAAGAGCAGCCCTGCAGAGAAGGACTTGGGGGTGCTGGTAGATGAGAAGCTCAACATGAGCCGACAATGTGCGCTTGCAGCCCAGAAGGCCAACAGTATACTGGGCTGCATCAAAAGAAGTGTGGGCAGCAGTGCGAGGGAGGAGATTTTACCCCTCTATTCCTCTCTGTGAGACCTCATCTGGAATACTGTATCCAGTTTTGGAATCCTCAACGTAGGAAGGATATGAAGGATAATGGGTCCAGAGGAGGGCTACAAAGATGATCAAAGGGCTGGAGCACCTTCTCTAACAGGACAGGCTGAGAGAGTTGGGCTTGTTCAGACTGGAAAAGAGAAGGCTCAGAAGAAAGCTGGAGAGGGGCTATTCATAAAGTCTTGTGGTCATAGGATGAGGGGGAATAGGTATAAAATGGAGAGGGGCAGATTTAGACTAGACATTAGGAAGAATTTCTTCACTATGAGAGTGGTGAGGCACTGGCACAGGTGGCTGCCCCATCCCTGGAGGTCTTCAAGACCAGGTTGGATGGGGCCTTGGGCAGCCTGATCTAGTGGGATGTCTCTGCCCATGGCAGCGGGATTGGAACTAGATGATCTTTAAGGTCCCTTCCAACCCTAACTATTCTATGATTCTATGATACTATGATTCTATAATTCTATGATTCATTGCTTAGACTGCAAAGCTGAAAACAGTTTGCTTAAGAACAGAAGAGCACCTAGCATAATTAGGTCACTTTTTACATAAGCATCTGCTTAACCTTAACATTCATATTTCATCCATCCATCTAAATCTTGGGAGTGTCTTTAACTTCAGGAGGTTAGTAGTATGGAATGACTACAGCATTTTCTGAGGACTAGAATTATTACCGCATTTTCCTAGGAGTAGAATGCCAAAAAAATATGACTTGAATGGTTACACAGTAGATTAAAAGGATGAATCACTTTTTTCCAGACTGGAATACACAAAAGATCTCAGATGGACTTCTTGTGTATATAATTATGAAACCAATTTTTAAACTGATTACTTAAGATGTGCCCATCCACTGGTACACAGGTGATGCTTGAAAAGTGTTTTTCATTTACAGTTTCCAGACTTTTTTGAGAGTTGAGACCATTTAAGAGGATATTTCTCTTAAACAAAAAAAGGAAGAAACAGCAAACTATTTCAGAGCTTTTTCATAACAGCTTAATGAGGGAATAATAAATGAGAAATTGTCAACATTTCACTCTCTCTCTCAAGAAGGAAAGAGTAACAAAACATCATGCTGGCAAGTCACAGAAGCACCTTCTTTCAGCTAGTGGAAAACTGGCTACAGGAATTTCCTGGAATTGTAAAATAAATAATCAGTAGATCATACCTCAGATAACTCTATAAAATTCCCCTCTAATTTATTATTATCAAAAGCTAATGATTCCTAACACAAAAGCTATCAAGGGACACCTCTTGGCCAAACTTTCCTTTTCCTACAATCATTAATAGCTACAATTCTGAAGTTAGAGAACTAATGCAAGGTCACAGCACAAGCACAAAAGCTGTGTCTAACCCTGTGCCCCCATTTTTTTGGCTGCCCTCAAAGATGGCACCAATGAAATCAAGCCATTGCGAATTGCTCTCTCTACAAACATAGATAATGGAATTTCTGTCCTGCAACTAGGAGAAGAATGTGCTATTCTTGATCAATAACACTCTGCTGCCGCCTGTTAAACAAGATATACACCATGTACAGGAAATAAAACAGTCAAGAGTGTGATGCCTATTTTCCAGTCCTTTTCAATCCTAGTCAGTACTGCAAGATTTTAAGATCTAGACAGGAAGGTCACTAAACTAAGACCATATGATCAGCACGGGGAAGACATAACCATCTTGTGAACTCTAGACAGCGAAATAATATCTGCAGAAGGTGTTTCATGTGGAACTTAGGACTGCTATGAATATTCACGATAAAAAAAAGGGCTTCATAATAAGGCTTTGCGTCACATCTTTAGTAACCGGTTGTGGACAGCAATACTTTTTTTTACCACACCTTCTCCACACACAGCAACCTCTAGCCCATCTCCCTAGGAAGCACAGCCAGTACTAAGCAGGCTGCATCAGAGACTACCCGGGTTGCATGCTCATGACACAGACAACTTCCACCACTGGCACCTGAGCAAAGCCAAAACACCAGAACACATGTATATTTTCTTAATGTTTTGGATCTATGTTTGTGGCATCTGGAAGTATCATCAGGTTTCCACGTGGCCCATCGGGTAAGTATTGCTTGAGTGCAGGGATCAGACATCAGACCTAAAAATTTAAAAAAAAAAAAAAAAATCTGAAAGGATTTTATTTTTCCTCAATTTTTGGGTATAGGGTTGAACTAATAGTCAAGTAACAACTCAGTTTATGGCTGCAAAACAGCTCTGTAGATTTCAGCCATGGCCTCTGATAATTTAATCTTTCCTACTCTCACAGAAAGCTGTCTTTACAAGGTTCAGACATCATACTTTTATAGGCTCCATAGTGAGCTAAGAAAAGAATGAGGGAGTGCAACTAGCAGGGCTGTTGGTATCCCGCGGTCCCACATGCTGGGCCTCCTGCTGTATCAAGGTCCTGGGGGCTGCCAAGTTCCCAAGACAGAGCACACAGAGCTCTCAGTGGCTGACATCTCCTTGTCAGTTAAAAGCAGGGGCTTGCTTTTATTTGCCTTTCTGTAATTTCAGTAGCAGTTAATTGGGGCTAAAATGTTCCTGACACTCATTGTCTACTGCTCATCAGGACTTTTCAGAGCCTTCAGAAAAATCAACAAGATCAGGAGCGTATCTGTCCCTCCAGCTCCTGTTTTTTATTCTTTGACAGGTGCAACTCTTCTGTTTCCCAGCTCAGGGGAACAATCCCTTTGGCTACCTGAAAATCATATAAAAATACTAGTACTTAGAAAACATGAAAAATGTACTCTGATCTACAGGAAAATTGCTTCTAAATGTACTCAGTGTCTGAAAAATTGAATGCTTTGATCATTTTTCACAAAATCACAGAAGACAGCATTTTTTTTTGCTGTGGCTTGTCTAGGGAACTCAGCATGCATTGCAGCTCAGTCTCTGTAGGAGAGTAAAGTAATACAGTTCTAGATAGCCAGAAAACTTGTCTGTGTCATAGCATGTCATATGGTTAATTAAGGAAGACTGAGCTCTCTCCACTTTCTGACAATTAGACTTTAAAATCTTTGAGTGAATAAGGTCTGATCTGCCACAAACAATTATTTCTAAACAGATTTATTTGCTTCTGCCACAGGCTTAACAGGTAATACAGACATTAAACTACCTTTCTTCCAGTAGTCTGTTCATAATATGAACACTTACTATCTTTTAGTCTGTATTTCATAAAATACTTAGAAAAAAAAAAATTGCTTCCAACAAATAAAAATTAATCTAGAAAATGCTGTGCTGACTTGTAGCTTTATTAACTTATTGAGATGATTGTGAGTTTGGTCACAAAACAGTGCTGCAATGTTCTTTTGAAAGAAGTTTCCAGATGCTTTTTAGAAAGTGTTTTGGTTTCCTTAGACACAACACTGACACATCATGCAAGTCAGCAGGAACAGTCTAAAGACAATGTTAACATCCTAGTGAAGATTGTCCTTACCAACTAAATGATTAAAGCCATATCTTTTCAATGACTGGTAATAAAAGTCCAAGCGGATGGATTGTTAAAGTATCACAGAAGAAAATATGGTGTGGTGATTAATTTTAAAAAAAAGTTTTTTACTAATTCTTTACACTAGTCAAATGCTCAACAGCAAATTTAGGGCAGAAAGCATTAAGCACGCAGTTACGGTAGTAATTTTGGTGCTAACTGTTACAGAACCGCTAAGATATAGATGACCATTGCACTAATTCAGGCTGAGATACGTGCAAAAGACCCCCACAGAACACCAGAGGAACCAAAAAGGTCACATACACAGTATCTAAACACTGGACTGAAATATCAACTAAGCTATTAGTAAATGTTAATATGTTAATTGTCCATGCCAAAGGGCACTGGATTTAGAAAAGGGCATATTTCTTTAAAAGCAAGAACATGTGGTCAGACCACCAATTGCTTCAAAAGAAGCTTTTGCTGTGACCATAAATACCACATACTTTAGGTCTAAGACTTATATTTAGTCGAACCAAATAAAAACAAAATAATAAGGTAAAAGAAACATAGCTAAGAAACATTTTTTCAGTTTCCTTGCATGGTACATTTGGCAAGATTAGTTTTTATTAGCATAATGCAGGATGTGATGAACTTTTAAAATATCGTCTTTTGCCTTTCATGCAAAGTACAATCCAGATTAATATGCAAATATCTGTTTGCTTAGGATCAGTTTTTATAGACAGAATAGCTATTATTGCAAAATTTTTGCCAATACAGATAAAATGAGATCTTATAGGTTTATTTGGGCATACAGATCAAGTTAATCTTCATGCTCTTTATATAACAAAAGGCTATTTCCTCCTAAAGTAAGTTTAAATTTAGAACTTTATTTTTAAATTAAAGCACTTCCATGACTTTTCACTCAATAACAGTGCCTCAGACACCACATTTAGATGGTATTTGCAGATATGTTGGTCTTAAATCAAGGTTTCTACTTTAACTAGTAGCACAGTTGGAAGTCTAACTTATTTAGCAAACTGTAAGAATGCTCCTTGACTTGAAGGAATAACTTGGTTGATTTAGAGTCATGGAGGAATGAGCCTGTGTAGTCCCTGTTCTTGTATATGTAATCAAAGCTAACGAAAATACAAAATGTATTTCCAGACTGGAAATTGGAAAGGAGTTACAAGTTGCACGTCCTTTACCTATAGTCAACAATTTTTCCAAAGCTGCATGATTAGGTGATGCTGGAGATGATAACTGTGAAACTTAGAGGTCGTATGAACTCCCTACTACATCCTCAAACACAGTGAGGACCAAAATGTAGTTTTCTTTCAGTTCCTACAATGAATATTTGCATCTGCAAATTGTATCCTTTTCTTGGAAGAATTAGGCAAAGAATATCTGAAGGGCAGTTGCTACTTAAGACAGACAACAGAAATTATATACACAGAATCAAACCAGTGTTTCTACCTTTTATGTGACAGCAAGAAAAGATATTTCTGTACAGTCTTCATGCATTGAGTACCACACCAATGTTGTAGGGAAACACAAAGCCTTCAACAACAGTAATTGGCAAGGAACATAACAGTAAGCAAACTTTTCAACTAAAGAATGTAAAATCCTAGTTGCAACCCTTTTAATAGGTGGATGGGGCTAGTTTTTAATCCGTATCTCCTATTCATTTATTCATTTTATGCTTTCACTCAGCCCTCCAGATTGCAAAACTAGAGCAAATAGATAGGCTAGTTATTTTATGCAAGGTCACAAGAAATGTCAGAATAAATTGAAGAAGAAAAGAGAAATAGAACATCAGAATATGATCTCTGTCATATGATGATCAGTATATGGAATAAGTTAATTCTATACAATGTCAAGTTGTCTCAAAAAACATACCAAATTCCAGATTAGCAAAGTAATGATATTAATAAGATGAAAAACTTGTGTTAGTTCACAGGCTAAAAAAGTGTGCAAATGACTTAGTCTGTGACTAAATATCTTCTACTTCCAAGCTTAATGTTTTATGCTGTTGAAAAGGAATTCACTTGGTATGTGTTCATCATCCTGACTGAAATGTGAAAGACTTGAGATTCCCTCAAACAAAATAGTAATTTCTAAGTGTAAGAAACATTGCTTATGTGTCACAACATGTTAGTCATGTCAACAGAAAGCAAGCTCAGTTGATATGGTATTTTTAAACTCAGAACTAAGATGTTCACAAAATAGCAGAAGGGAGAAAAAAACAACCAAATCAATACAGTTGTATCATATCCCTTTGAGGGGGGATCATTACAACTTGTGTTTGTTTTCCTTAGCATTTTTTTTCCTCTTGCTAGCTTTTCCTTGTTAATGACTGAAACAATCAAGTGATATTTATGTACAGCAGATAACATTAAACTAAATACCAAGTCACTTGTCATTTTAATAATTGGAAAATAACAAAAAAAAACCCCAACAAATCAACTGTGGAACAGAAATACCCAACATCAGCAGGAAAGTAATCCGAACTGTGACTGGCATTGTACAGCAAGCAATAGAGTGAATAGGACTTCATAACATCAAAGTCAGGTGTCAAAGTTCAGAGTTTTTTATATTGTTGCTACACACTGCTGTCCCTTTTATGTGATAGTAGGTCTACAGTGCAGACTCCTTTACTGAGGCCTCTCTCTTTTTTATTTCTGTGTGTAACAAATCATGTGAAATCAGCCAATTTTTTTTCAATTTATAGTCAAAAGCAAGGTCTTTTGTCTGTGGAGCGTAACGGAAGGTAATTAATCCCTGGCAATATAAAGCTTTAATCATATGAAAAATGTCTAATCACTGTGTTTATAATCTCTTGGAGCAAAATCTAATGTAGAAACTCAGTACTCAAGTCCTAACTTTCCATTTTAATGACTGTCAATCTCTGACTTCCTTTAAAGTTTAAGGCATGCAGTAGTCCTAACACACATGCTTCTGCAACCACTTTCACTGAGACAAACATTGTAAAGTGAATGGGATTATCGTTTCGAGTACAGACTGTTGGCTAGGTCAATGTACTGCCATGCTGTGAGTCTTGTAAGCATTTATGTGTTGTCCCTAATGAGAATTTCAGCATTATGAGGTCAGGGAAAGGCTGATTCCCCACCCCCACCTTCATTCTGATTTATGGTCTTTTTGACATAGTATCAAGATTTTTAACAATAAAAATGCTTTAAACCTCACTAGAGTTATACATTCAGAAGAGAATTTGCACAGTGCTTATAGTTTGAAAATTTGCTTTGGAGTTTAGTCACTAATATCTCAGAACTTCAGATAAGATATGGACTTCCATGCTCATCAGCTGAAGTTGTATTTCTTTACAGAAGTAACTTTGCTTCTGAAGTGAGAAAATAAGTTTCCTTGATAACGTGGCAACAAGTCCTATATTTCTCTGCCATTCTAAAGTAGTGAGAACTATTATGTACAGGAAAATATACAGCTTTCATAGAATCATAGAATGACTAGTTTGGAAGGGACCCACTGGCTCATCGAGTCCAAACAATCCTAACATTCCCTAAACCATATCCCTCAGCACCTCCTCCACCTGTCCCTTAAACACCTTCAGGGAAGGTGACTCAACCACCTCCCTGGGCAGCCTCTGCCAGTGCCCAATGACCCTTTCCGTGAAAAATTTTTTCCTGATGTCAAGACTGAACCTCCCCTGATGGAGCTTGAGGCCATTCCCCCTTGTCCTATCCCCTCTCACTTGGGAGAAGAGGCCAGCTCCCTCCTCTCCCTAAGAAGGGAGAAAAACTGCTGTGCAAGAGCAGGTGGCAGAGAAGAGTGAGAATATGTGAGAGAAACAAGTCTGTGACATCAAGGCCAGTGAAGAAAAAGGGAGAAGAGATGCTCTGGGAGCAGAGATTCCCCTGCAGCTCATGGTGAAGACCACGGTGAGGCAGGCTGTCCTCCTGCAGCCCATCGAGTGTCACGTTGGAGCAGACATCCACCTGCAGCCAATGGAGGACCCCACGCTGAAGCAGGTGGATGCACCCGCAGGAGGATGTGAAAGTGTGAAAGTACATGCCAGAGCAGGCTCATGGCAGGACCTCTGGACCTAGGGAGATAGAGGAACCCACGCTGGCTTAGGATTGCTGGCAGGATTTGTGATCCTGTGGGGGACCCACATGGAAGGAGTCTGTTCCTGAAGGACTACACCTTGTGGAAAGAACCCACACTAGAGCAGTTAATGAAGAACTGCATCCCATGGGAAGGACTCATGTTGGAGAAGCTTCTGAAAGACTGTCTTCCATGGGAGGGATCCTCCCTGGAGAAAGGGAAGTTTATAAGAAGGAAGGAGTGGCAGAAACAATGTCTGATGAACAGACCACAATGCACACTTCCTGTGCTCCTGTGCCATTCAGGGGGAAGAACTAAAGAAAATCAGAAGTGTAGTTGAGCTTAGGAATAAGGGAGGAGTATGGGGGGAAGATGTTATAAGATTTGATTTAATTTCTCATTACTCACTCTGATTTGATTGTGAATAATTTAAATTAATTTTCTTAAGCTGTTTGTTTTGCCCATGGCAGTAACTGGTGAGCAATCTCCCTGTCCTTATCTCAACCACAAGCCCTTCATTACATTTTTTCTCCCCTCTTCCAGCTGAGGGGGGGAGGGTGAAAAAGCAGCTTGATGGACATCCAACATCCACCCAGGGTCAACCCACCAAACAAATGCATTCTTTTCCCTAAGACATGCTACATCTTTTTTTTTTTTTATATATATATTCAGTGAACGTCTCTGGGTTGTGTTGAAATAATGAGATAAGACGAATTGGAAGGAAAAATATTCTCTTAGACACGTATGCTTTTCTATCAAGAACAAATGGGTTGTGCAATTGAGATCTCACTAGACAAAGGCCTTCAAAATGGTCAGCAATGCAGACCTGTGTGAATGATTCTGTACTAGTCAAGAATTCTAGCATATAAATTGCAAACAGTCCAATCTCAGTTACAAACTTCTGATATATATAACATAACTCCACTACCGTTGCCACAGACTATGGGTCATATATAGACTGCTGACTCCTAAGCAGCAATAGCTGAAAAGCAAGGCAAAGGACAATTTTGTTCCTCTTACAGTTGACAGTTTTATGTGCTCTCCAGTTTTTGATCAACAGCAGAATTTCCTTTTTTTTTTTTTCCTCTTTCATCTCTATCCACACATCAACCTTTTGAGCTCTATGCTGAAAAATGTCACTAGTCATACCCAGACTCTAGTAATACTTCCATACTGACTTTCAGGCACTCACAGCAATGGTGTTTCAATGTGTGTTAACTTACCTGTAACAAAGACACAGCTTTCAGTTT
Source organism: Cuculus canorus (assembly GCF_017976375.1). Taxonomy (NCBI): domain Eukaryota; kingdom Metazoa; phylum Chordata; class Aves; order Cuculiformes; family Cuculidae; genus Cuculus; species Cuculus canorus. Next base: position 114,627,966 of record NC_071401.1, on the reverse strand, counting down.
CCCCACAGTTTTGTACTCTGATGACACTATCCACTGCTTGCAGTCTTAAGTCATCATTCCAAAGCTATGTTACACCTATATGGCAGAGCTGAAGATGGATGTTTAGTACAAGATTCCCTTTGTGTGAATAATGTTTTCATCTTAAAATCTCAAGTTGCTGAATCATATATTAGATAGATTATGCAAGTAGAAAAAAATTCAGCTGCTCTCATGCTTACAAGTTTCTTGGTGTTTTTTTCTTTACTTCCAATAAGTCACCTGTGAAAGTTCCTTTTGACACATTCGGGTTTTCTGTTACCTTTTAGCAAAAGCAGAACAAGTCTTTTCATTTCAAGTACTTTTGTATACTACAAAATACTCAGTTACTGAAGTTCACAATTTGGCAGCTATATTTTTATTTCTCCTCACTGTGTCTCTTTGTTCTAACAGTCGTCTCCAAAAGGGAAGGCAGACTGTGACTCCAGCATGAAGTTCATCTTTGGAGACAAGAAAATTCAGGAGCAGTAGCAAATAACAATGACAAGTTCCACAAGCAGGGTTTGCAGAGTGAACACATGACATGCCTTGAAGGACTACACTAGTTGCCACTTTTCCATTCCACTCCTCCATACCATTTGTTATCATTGTATAATTCACAGCATTAACTATGGAAACTTTCTAATAAGTGTGCCTGAAAAACTTGGTGGCAGCAGTCTGTAAAAAGCCATTTCAGTCATATTTTATTTCTCACAACAGCTACATTCATAAAGCTCCACCTTTTGGGTATCCTGTCCACAATGGTTTTCAAAATAAAATATGAAATATTTCTACCTGAAATATATCCATGTTGTAACATCACCAAATTCTTTCAGATACTACAGTCTCAATCAGTCACAATGATCTTTCTTTAATTAGTCTAATAGTCTGAAATAGTTGGTCTTTTCATGACTCGAATTGTCACTAAATATCATTTCAAGATCATAGGTGATTCTCTTTCATGTGAAGAGCATTTACATTGTCTGAATATAACCACCAGTAAAAATTACCACCAACACTCAGAAATTAGCTTCTAAAATAGAATACCATCTGTACCAAAGAATTTTTACTATCCCACATTTCAAAAGTAAAAAGTAAGTTCAAGTATATTCTCTTATCACCATGTGAACATGGATTTCAAAAGTATCACAAGGATTACATGTCCTTTTTACTAAATCCAAAGAAAGTTTACTTTGCAAAAGTGCCTCCTACTTGATTATTACATTTGGTCTCCCAAGAAGATGACTCTTTATCCTAGGCCACTGTGGTCACACAGGGTATACTGGCTTTGGATATACGTTAAAACTCTACCCTGCTCAGTCTTTAATTTTGTAATTAAATAAATCAAGTGTTTTGTCATACAAATCCATTTCTAAGATATCCTGGATATCTTCCTACAAGCAACTCAAAAAGTTATTTCTGCATTTTTAAAATGTAGGAGCCAATTTTGATTATAAAGTAAACTTTCCAAAACTACAAGGTCATCTTATACAGACAGATTGAAGCCATAAACTACTCCTAAGTCTAAACCTTCAGGTCTCACTGCTCTAAGACCTTCTGTTTAGCTTCAGTAGCAATTTTTCACAGTTTGAGATTTCATTTCAACAATTGCTTAAGCAAAAGAGCAAACTAAAATAAAAAATAAAAAGGCCATATACCTTTCCATTCCAGCTAATTCAGCAGTGTTCATGGCATAAGAAAAATGTGCTAAACAGGCTGCCCATGCTGCCATTACATCTGTGAATGTTTCTGAGTTTTCAGGCAGCAACAGTTCACATACTGACAATGGTTAATGACATCTTGAAAAATTCTACAACTAATCCATTAGGGAAAAGTCAGGTAGCATCAGAGGATTGCCTATTATTCCTCTTTTTCCGTGATACAAAGGTGCCGGTCAGTGCATGTCAAGGGGGATACATTTAGGTCCCTTACAATCAGATGATAAGATTTAATATAGGGACATCTTTATCATGAGGGGAGAAAGGGAAGCAGGAAGAGGTTGGGCATATTTTTTATTTTAGTCTATGTTTAACACCATGAAAAGAACACCTTCTTTTTTTCTTCTTCCTAAGGGAGAGAAAAAAACATAAAACCCATAAAAGCCCTTAAAGGAGCTCACATTTCCTCTGTCGGTCCTAGTATATACATTTGTCAGCCTGAAGATTATCTTTTTCTAAAAATTCCTTATGAATGAAGGTGTAAACAAGGGGGAAAAGAAGCAAATAAAATATCAGGACGATGGGACTATGGCCAGTGAAGATGCCTTTATTTACCTACTCGTGCCACAATAACCATTTCGCTATCAATGAGCTTGTCAGCTTGTCACATTCATATCCAAGATAAAACGCCAGACTGAATACTGCAGCTTTCATATGAAAGAAACACAGGTTGAAATTGCATGATTTAAAACAATATTTCCTTAAATATAAACAGTTACACTTTGAGGACAAATGTGCAGTATTTTTAAACACAAATATAAAATTCTTTAACTATATTATCATTTTAAATAAAGCTTCTGGATTAAAGTTATTAAAAAATACAAGAGTAATAATAAAATTTAATGAAACAAGTCCTCTAACTGAGAAATTTCAAAACAAAAATTAACAGCCTCCAGAAAACTATATTCTAAGACTGTTTATTCTATCCTTTTATAGTTACCAGCTGTTTCTAAAAGGAAAAAAACCCTTCATCCTTAGCAATGCAAAATGTAAATCATCACTTTTTTCCTTAAATCCATCCTATCAGAACCACTATGCATCATGTTATCTAGCTTTCTCCATAAGTGGTGTTTCGTTTTATGCATCCCAGCATATTTTTATCCATCCTCAAATTAACTCAGCTGAATTTTTGCAGGGGTGGGGGACAGAACAAAATTGGTCTAACTACAAGGAAAGTAGAAGTACAAATGTGTAAATTTTTCCTCTTTTTATTTAAGAAAACAAGATGGGAAATTATGAAATCTTACATAGCCTAGCTTTTTCCATAGAACCTTTAGGCACAGGGTGAATAATCAGATTGCAGAGTAAAAACATCTGCCCAGAAACTCCAGTGCATCAGCAGTCTCCCAATTGCAGGTATACCAGGAGGACTCAAGATTAGATCTTCTGTGATGATTTTCGGGATCATCGATTTTGTATAGGAGGGGACGTTTTTTTTCTGTTGCTGTCAGCACTGTCTGCTGAAAAGCAGTTTAGATTGTCCTTGGCTTTATTAATTCTTTCCTCTCTTGCAGTTATATCAGCCAAGGTCACACAGACTGTTTATACATCTGCTTTAATTGAAGGCAAAAAGCACATTAAATGGGAGATATTACCTTATTTTGTTTGAGCTAAGATCACTTGAAGGTCCATGCTTTTTATGTAGTCTTTACTTAGATTCATTTCTGACTAAGCTGCTGGGTGTATTAAGATAGCTACTGATGCAGACGCTGTATACCTGAATGAAAAGACCGAATTCACAGCACCTGATTCCTGCAATTGATTGTCAGGATGAGAGCCACAATGCTGAACATTCAGCAAATGGTTGATTACTAGAGTCCTGTAGAAAAAGAAAAAGTAAATACAGCTTTTCCTGCTATTTTGTATTCTAATCGTACCTAGGAGAACATCAATGCAAGATCCATGGATATAGCATCATAAACACTGACTCCACCAAGAATTTTGACAGCTGTGAACATGGTATGGCAGCTTGCCATAATACCATCTTCTCCTTATCATAACACAGAATGGCTCTAGCTTTCCCATTATGTTATCCCATGTGTAGAAAATCCCAAGTCAGTAATTAGTTTGAGAAAGAAATTGCACATGCTTTCATTCTGTTCTTTCAACAAGGGACTGAATAAGTTTAATTAACTAAAGGTTTAAAAACAATTGAGAACTAAAGAGACAATGAGAGGTCTTTTATTTTCCAAAATAAATTATTCTTTCCCCTTTTTCTAAAACATGGAAAATTTCATGTGAAAAAGTACTCTTCTACAAAGAACCTCTTTCTACTTGGTTAAACTAGAATCAAAGTATTTCAGGTAAGTAATCTCTTACAAGAGGTTTTGTACTACATAATATTTTGGTGTAAAGAAGCATAAAGAATTGCTGAAAGGATTCTTTCCAGTTCCTTTCTACAGCTGGCTTCTTTGGCCAAGCTGCAGCTCCAGTGAAGTAGACAGTATAAATGAATCATGAGCGCCACATATATGGATTTGTCACAGAATTTCTATGTTCATAAAAGAACTATCACACAGTCAGGGAAGTTTCATCTTTAGTGAACAGACATATGAGAATCCAATTACATCTTCAAATAAATTAATGAGTTTTAAAATAAAGAATATACTTACTGCTGGACTGACTGAAGTTTAAAAAGAATGAGGGGGGTTGTGTTGTTTTTCCATTTTCATGTATATATTGGTCTGCCTTGTTGCACCAAAAAACTTAGTATTTCAAGAAAAGGAACTTAGCTAGGCAATATTTGAAGTTGCAATAAGAATATTGAGAAGGTAGGAAACTAAGATAACCAAAGATATGAAATCTGGCTAGAGTTTCTTAGCACTGTTTTCCTGAGACCCATTGTTTGCCTCTCCTTTTCTTTCAGCGACTTTATGTGTCAACACAGAAATAAATTGCATATAAGAGCTCCTCTAGTGTAAAGCGTAGAGCTGATACCTATGTCAAGAAAAGGTCAATGGCTCAACTGCCTGCATGCATGTTACAGACAGACCAAAACAGGTAGGTTTGATTTTCATGCTACTTTTAAGTTGAATGATGCTTGATAAAGTCCTTGCATTTCCAATACAGCAGTGGAGATCCAAATTGTGACATCTGCACAGGCAACATTCATGCAGGCAAGGAAAGTATGACTCTTCCATTACCAACAGGTGTCATTACACATCCAGTTTGCTTTATTAGCTTAAAGATTCCAGCTGGATATCTTAAAAAATAATTAGCTTTAGTTTAAGTATCTAAAGTTATACCTTGAAAAATTATTTCATTAAAAGTTTCTGGGACTAAATATCTTTAAATCATGATCACCTCTTAGCCAAACTGAACTTCCTTTTTTTTTTCTATTTTTTTTACTATTTCGTATGCAATGCAAAAAGGATTTAAAAAGGCTCAAACTTACAATGCAGCTAAGCAATACATTAGAGATGATTTAATAACATTATACTGAAAAAGGTGTCAAGACTAGCATGATCTGATCTTGATGATTCTCAGAATAAAAAACTATCCTCCTACCAAAACATGATATTTCCTACTCTCTTTACCTATATAACTAGGGATAGAATGGAAGTCTGAAAAAATAAAATAGCAAGAACAAAAAGTGTCTTGCCACATGTCTAATAAGGACAAAATCAATCTATTTCCACAAAATATATTTTCCCTTGTCACAGTGCATTACGAAAATAAGGAATACATAAGCAGAAATTTTAATCTTTGGTATGCTTGATATTGATATATGCGTGACCATAAAGAAATGCTGCACTCTACTGCTTTACTGTTACATCTTTAATCTACCCCACCCCCCCAAAAATAAAAATAATCCAAATACCATATTGACTACCACACTCAATGGTAAAGTTGAAAATCAAAGAAAAATCTTGTGTTCTAACGTGTAAATACTTAGAACTACCAAGAAATTCTGCTCTCTCTTTTACTGGCTTGTGTGTTTTACCCAGTTACTCAAGTCCATATTTAAAGTGAAAAGCTGAAAAAAGTGGGTTAAAATTTCACACTGTGCTCTGCCATAGGATTAATAGAACAATAGTGTAAAATCCTTTCAGATGTTTCATTTGTAAACTGACTGTGAATGCAAACAGTCCCTCCACCCTAGTCTAGCTTTGACACTACAATAGCACATTGTACCACTCAATATTCATCCCGCTGTCACCTACTTGGATGCCTTGTATGCAGACAGGCCACCTTTCATCAGAAGACATATGCCTACATTTTTTCAGAATGAAAGATTCAGATACTTAAGGAAGAAGAGAAAAGCAAGAAAAAAATAAATGCACTTGCAACTCCAGTCTTTACAAAACAACAATAAAATATACCCTATTGTATTTTGCAAAGAATATTAAATAGTTCTCATGCATGCAGGCTTCTCGGGAAAGCTTAATTTCCCTATAAAAATGACCCTGGAATTTACCATGTTTTCCGCTGAATTGAGGTGTTTGTGTTATTTCAGCATTCGGTGACTGTTTCAGGAAAAGATAAAGGGGGTATTACATAAGAAAGAAAAAAGTTAGGAAGTAAATATGTGACAGCTGCAAAACCACACATACCGCAGCTATGGAAACAGCGTCTCACTGCAGGCTCACATTGGAACACTATTTTCCCAGAGACAACTGTACTCCAATACAGCTTTGATTGCATTTGCCTTACACAGCATCTTTAAGTTCAAAAAAAGACTGTGTACACTGATAGCATCTTCTTTCTTCTGGGTATGTGCCTACGACTCTAGCACGATGTATGCATCCTCAGCTCAGCTCTCAAGCAAGTAACTCAGAAAGTGGCAGCAGTCTGTACTGAACTGCCCAGACCTCAGCAGTCACTGAGAAATCCTCTTGAGAAGCAAGGTAACACTGGAGCAACTCACCTTTGCTGAGTTCTTGCTAAAATACCTATGCTGCTAAACACTTTTCAGACTACTGCATCCTCTGCTCATAGAGACATTGCTGTGGTTGATTTTTCTTTAAAGCTTTAATCTGAAAACTAATCATGGTCTTAAAATACCAAATAAGAGGGTAAACATGTCACCCACGTACTGACATAATTTTGAGTTCTTATAAATAAATTATGAGTCAACTTTCAAATAACATTTAATCATAGATTCATAGAATGGTTTAGACTGGAAGGGACCTTAAAAGCCATCTACCTCCATGGTCAGGGACACCTTCCCCTGGATCAGGTTGCTCAAGGCTCATCCATCCTGGCCTTGAACACCTCCAGGGACAGGGCATCCACAACTTCTCTGGGTAATCTGTTCCTCTGACTCACCAACCTCACTGGAAAAAAACCCTTCTTCCTAATATCTCATAAAAATCTGCTCTCTTGCAGCTTAAAACTGCCCCTCATCCTGTCACTACACTTCCTGACAAAGAGTCCCTCTGAAGAGTCCAGAACTGAACACACTACTCCAGGTGAGGTCTCACGAAAGCAGAGTAGTAGGGGAGGATCACCTCTCTTAACCTGCTGGTCACATTACTTTTGATGCACCACAATATTGTTGGTTTTCTGGGCTGCAAGCAACATTGCTGGCTCATGTTGAGACTTTCACCCACCAGCACTCCCAAGTCCTTTTCTTCAGGGCTGCTGTCAATCCATTCTCTACCCAGCCTGTATTTGTGCTTGGGATTGCCCTGACCCACATGCAGGACCTTGAACTTGGCCTTTTTGAACGCCATGAAGTTCTTACAGACCCATCTCTCAGGCATGTCTCCATCTTTCTGATAAGCCCACCTTAAGCACTGACAGGCTGAAATAAGGCCTCCCTGATGCCTTCTTTTCTACAGACTGAACACACCTAACTTTACTCATAGAAAAGAGAGAAAAGAGAGGTATCCCAGCCCCCTGATCATTTTTGTGGCTGAGTTCCGGACCTGCTTCAGTAGGTCTGTTTCTTTCCTGTGCTGAGGGCTCTAGAGCTGGATGCAGTACTCTAGGTGAGGTTTCACAAAAGCAGAGTAGAGGGGTAAAATCACCTCCCTTGACCTGCTAGCCACACTTCCTTTGATGAAGTCCAGGATATGGTTGGCTGTCTGGACTGCAAGCTTACATTGTCAGCTTATGTCCAGCTTTTCATCCACTAGTAAACACAAGCCCCCCTCTACAGCACTGGTCTCAATGCCTCATACTGGGCCTGTATTGAATACTGAGCCAGTGTTGAATACTGACAGGGGAGTGAATTGCGGTTTGAACGCTTTTTCATGAAACTCATAAGTCAGAAACAAATGTGCCTGCTCATTTCAAGCTAATTTTTTTTTTTCTAGTTTGTTCCTCCTGTCGTTCCTAGTCTGAACTCAGAGAAGCAACAGGAAATGTAGAAATATGATTAAAGACATGAAGGCAGAAATATCCAGTCCACTTTAAAGCTTGAACATGGGAAACAAGTATTTTGTAATCAGTCATTTATCATGGCTATAGAATGGGTGCACAAGTGACGTTCTTTGAAGAAGACAGACTAAAGTATGACTCTTGTTCTAAAGCACTTGGTCCCTCAAAGCCATCCTAATGTGCTACACAGATCAACTGATTTATTGTAGGTTTGCTGACACATAAATACTAAAACTCGCATCAATTCCTCCAGGTGTTAATGATGTCTCATCTGTCAGTAGGTACTACAAGGTTTCTTAAGGATAAACAAAACTAAGGTCTTAGAGCATATAAATTTGACTTGGCTTCATTCAAACCACTGGAATTCTTCACCATTACTGCTAGGCATTCAGGAACTGGAACTTGTTGTGCAGGAAGAGGTTTACATAGCATTTGTTCTTTGGAAATTGTTATGCCTGTAGCCAAGAGAGATCTCAGGTTGCAAAGAACTCAGGTAATTACCAGAATAGAATGGTTTGACATAGCGGAAAGAACAGAAATACGTGGACTTGAGAGAAATGAGCTGAGAGTTATTGAGCATTTCTTGGGCAGGAGAAAAGAAGTAGCAGTTTGGGGAAGGGGAAGGAAATTCATCTAGTTCATGAAAAAGCTACATCTCTACTACTTCTTCCATGGAAGCAATGCAAACTCTGATCAGATGAAGTAGTGCAGGAGGCTATGCATGCAGATAACCAAGTAGGGGACAAAATGTACATTTTAGCGGAGTGCTTTGTGGCTACATCCATAAACCATTATACAATGGTTTTGCCCTTGGGAAAGCCCCTTTCCAGGCCCAAACTTTTAATCAAACACAGAGTGCAGAGCACAGAAATCTGAGAATCTGAGTACTCACTTTTCTTCCTTTTATTTTCCTTAGGAAAAAAAGCCCATTTTAGCTTAATCTATAGCTATGTTCAATCCATATATTTAAGTGGATTTAACTCTGTACTGTTAGCTGGGTACCATAACCCTCCACTATGTCAGTTCAATGGCCACTTCCCTTTTCCTCTTTACTGGTTTTGGAACTCTGATTTGGCAGTACAGCAAAGCCTGACAAGATATGTACCTTGCACATGTGTTTTCCATTTAGATGTTAGTAGTGGCTTCCTTAACAGCCACAGCAATATTCAGCTGGTGCTCTGCAAATGTGTCGGGATAGTCCTGTGATGATCTGCCACAGATGCCTCTGCTGAACCTTCAGTGTTACTAACTCTGCTAAGATGATGTCTTTCAATAACAACTCATGCTGGACACAAACATTTCTACTAATTCCTTCTGTCTTAGACTCAGTCTCGCTGTTGCTTGGAAGATCTCATTAGGGTGATAAGCAACATCCGCAGGAAGAAGGAAGGACTGTATGCCATCACTAGTGATTTTTTTATATTTTATCAGATATGGGATTTTGTAAAACCTCTCTATATTTCCAGTGTTTCAGAAATACACCATAGTGTAGGCATTTCCCTCCTCATCCCTAAATTTCTGAAATATCTAAGCTGGCGATAGGTTTTCCCATACTGGCTTTTGCCTACAGTTGGTTCCATACTCCAATGCTGAAACATCAGTTTTAGGAAAGTATTACTCTACTAAATTTCATATTTCTACTTATATTGGAGGGATAGTAATTTAACATGGAGTCATGAAGATGTCCTGCATTACTATGCATTATACAAGAGAACTGGAAAACAACACAAGAAACAACTGTATTGTATATTTAGATGGACTGTTTGATAGAGGAAGGTAAAATAGATGTGGAAAGTGGCTTTGAAGCAAGGTCACTCAGCAGATCTGTGGCAGACACAAGAACAAAGAGAACTCAGAGTCTTTGCTCACCAGGCAGTGCCCTCAGCAACAAACCACAGAAATTCTGTGCATGCACTAAAAATGTCCTCTAACCATTTCCTTATGAAATCTGACATATTTCTATACTAGAAATGTCCACACAGCATGTTGATTTCCCAGTCCCATTTGACAAATCTTTCCCTCATCCTCATCATTGCTCTTACCATCTATACTAGCACGGTTAGTCCTAGAAAAACAGTTCCACTACATCACAACTGAAAGGGAAAACACTAAGACCAACCAGATGTAATCATTCTCCAAGTATACACATAAGGGTTTATTTTTTTTCCAAATTTGGCTAAGTGTCTTTAAAAGCATCAGTTTTCTATCATGCATAAACTGTTTTAATCACAGTTCTTAATTACTCACGATAATATTTAATGTGATGCTATGTTATAAGAACCTTATTGCACTGTTTGTTCTAACACTAGTCATCTTTCTTATAATGGTGTAGCTGGAAGGAACCATGGCATAAGTTTTTCTAATGCATATATTTTACTTTTTGCATTGAATTGAAGACTCATCAGAACACCAATCTGGAATCCACAGTTCAATTAATTTTTCATTTTATTTTAATGGCATTTCTGCAAAGGAACTCACTAGCATTTGTTTTATTACTATTATAAAACTTCCACTGCATGGTTTCCCCAATCAAAACACAAGAAAATTTCTTCTCTTTCCACAATTTAGATATGGTTTAATGACAATAAATGAAACATTATATTATGAGAACAATCCTCTGCAATAAACAGAAGAGAATCTTAGAGATCCAGATCCAGAAAATATTTTCAACACTATCTGTTACTTTTATGGACTGGCATTGAGACAAGGTCCCAATTCTATGCAGTAAAATTTGTGGCACACATGAAAGCAGCTAAATATGACTGAACAACTCAGTAGGACAGCATTCTTGTGAGCACAGAATGGAAAAAGCACAAGTTATCCATACATACTTTTACTAGCTTGTTATTTAGGAATGAAAGATTCTCTCGCCAAAAGAAAGTGTCTGCATATCAATACAGAAATGTAGGAGACAAACTCCCTGACTTTCAAGAAAACTTTTCGGTCTTTAACAAGCCTCCACCCACAAAAGCTCCTTTTACATATTTAACAGAAGTGTTATCTGTTTAGAATGACAAGTGCTATAAAAAGATGAGCCTAAAGTAAAATTCCCGCAATTTAAAAGTCTCCAGCACCAGGACATTCAGAGTCTACTCTGACTCCATGTAGCTTGATGCCCTCTTGAATCGCTAAGACAGTAAGCAGTTCTGCATTTATCTATGAAACAAACTCCCCCACTTTACAGCACCTGAATTTAGTTGCTATGGATGACTATTAATCATACACATTGGGTTGCTGGAGTCAGAAATATTTGGCTTGCACACCTGCAATACGATAGCGAAGAGGACTAGATTAAGAAACAAAAGACAGCTATGCATAAATCAAGCAGCTCTCAAAGAACACAGGAAAGGACTGTAGTCTCAGCCTTCTTGACAAGATTCCTTAAGGGCTGCAAAGTACTTAGTATGTTTACTGTCTTCTGAAAGACATTCAATATACTTATTAAATAATACATGAGCAAGAACAACAGAAGCCTAGCCCTTTCCAAACAACATTATCCTTACTGAGGCTCAAATAAAAGGCAAAAATGTTTAAATCTGAAATGGCTGAGTAGGGAACTCCTATGGAATGAAATATACAGATACATATATACAAATCAGTGGTTTTGATAGTAGCTTGTAGTCAATTAACTAGAAAGTCAGTCCAATGAAAGTGCCTCTAATATGATTTATGGAATTAGTAAAGATCACCATGCCCTTGAGTAAGAGACTTGAAGCATACCTGAACACATACATATGTAATAGTTGGAATGAAAGAGCAGCACCTCCCCACCAGCACTGATCTGCTTTCTGTCTTTGGAAGACACTATGTCAGTGTCTCCTTTCCCCAAACAGTAAAAAGAGGTAAAGCAAACTCTTTAGCTTTCCATTGCCACTGTATCCCTCTCTTCAGAAAATGCGTTGTAGTTCCTGAAGTAGTTATCAGATAAACCTAATACTGAAGCAAGTTTAATGTGTGTAATTAGTCATATTTGGGAAGCAGAAAAAAAATCTTTATCATTTATGGGCCCCAGCATAACTACGCTCCCACACAGATGACAGGAGAACCTAAACTAGGGAACTCAGATTATCAAGCTTTTGCCTTCCTCTTCATGTGGCTTCCTCAACCCCAATCTATTGTATATGCTTTCTGTGGGTGAAACCAAAAAAATCTGATTGTGAGCTAGAGGTACTGAATAAGGACACTTAGAGAAGAAGATGCTATATTGTTCAAATTAAGGATTAACAAATTATCAGCATATCCTTACGTTTTCAGTATATTTGTCCATCTGAAGTAAAGCTGAATCTAAGTTCTGCGATTCTCCTCTTAAGCTCCTGCTACATAGGTTTTCACCTACATATTTTCCCCTCACAAATTTGATATTCTATTGGAACAAATGAGCCAGAAAACAAAGCTGAGAGAGAGGATTTAACTCCAGGTACAGGGTCACAACAACTTTATATGAGCCTGGCATTTTAATCCTGTAAAATAAGCATGAACCTGAAGAGGAAGAAAAATATAATTGCCCAAATTAATTTCTTTGCGTGAAAGTCAGAAAAGTTCTAAGCAGATGTAACTCATAGCTGTTCACCATAGGTTTAAATCCAGTTTTCTATTCATCTATATGACAAGTACCATAGCAAGATAAAACATTAAAGTTGCTCTTCAGCATCATTTCCCATGCCCCAAATCTTCATAGAGTGATCAGACTTTTGTTTCCTACCTGTAGAAGACATCTTTCTTGATTACAGCTACTTTTAAAGTGCTTTACACAATACCCAATGTGTTGTGTCACCCTCCACTCCCAAGTGGCAAATGCTCTTGGTTTGTTTTATTTGATTGGTGGCACTAGGAAGTACACACAAATGCACTATCTTCATGATGAATCTAAGTGTTAATCATATAAACAGGTCGAAAGGGTTTGTTTAGGTCAATTTGCCAGATAATTGCATGTTGAGAGAATTTTCAAGCTTTATAAGTTAACACATAAATCAACACACGTCTTTAGTTGTATATGTCTCTCTCATGTCACATCCAATCTTCAGCTAAGATAACAGATTTAAAATATGAAGAATTTTGTTCCTTGTGAGCCTAGTCTTCTTTTCAAGATTGTTTTTTCCATGAAACCGTACTGATGAGTTCAATTCCTATAGCAACCTATGCTGAGGTTAAAACACAACATTGCAATTTCATTATACTTTAAAGTATACATAAAAGCATGCATATTGAAGGAATGAAGTCTTCAGACATCTATGTTGGTTGTTAAAAATGAATAAAACTAAATAGAAAAGTACAGTATATTGCTCTGTGCATAGTTTCTCCCTGAAAGTCATGACCTAATAGTTTTTTCATGAGATCTACATAGTGAATACAAATGCATAAACAAGCATGTTGTAAAATAACATAAGTATAGAGGAACTAGAAAGTACTTTAATATTCTTGACATTTGAGAAACTCTGATGCAATAGATATTTTGATGATCAATGCAGATGATTCTTTAACAATTGCATATTTCCTCGCATTTGCAAAAGGCTGAGTGTCTGATGATATATCTGCTATTTCGCTGGAGGTGCCCTGAAATAACATCAAATGTTTAGGTTGAAAAGAAATACTAGAAGATAAACCAGGACATAATTTCTAGTGGCTTGAAATAATCTGTCAAATAAGATCATTAATATATTAATATCATCCAGAACCTTCATTTTGGACCACTGTGGAGAGCAGAGGCCACCTTCATTCTGAGGACAAATTATAAGCAGCATTGTCTGAAAGAACTTGATCCATAAAAACCAAGAAAGGCCTGCTCATTTGTGTTCATGTAATTTTTTTTTTTTTAGTTTGGTTGGTTGGCTTTATGTTTAATAATACATCTTTTCATCTTACTCTACGAATCAAGTAGAAGAAAGGCCAAAAATGAAATCTGAAAATCAAACTTACTAATTCAGGAAAAATCTTACGGAGGTACTTACAAAAAGGAATATGAGTCCTTGTCTCTGGGATTCTGAAGCTTGCTTTGAAATCAATTTTTCCCCCGATGAGACTCCCATGTTATCTGCTAGGTAGGTGCATCAAAGATAGATAATGATTTTCATAAGACTAGCATTTAAATGTTGCTCGAGAAGATGCCTCAAAATATTGCTTGCTTATTAACTTTAAATTCACTGGCTTTTGTTTTTACAAAATATTCTAGGAAGAAATGTGAATATGACTACAGCAATGCTTCCCAAATTAAATACTAGTGTCATTCTTCTGGGAAAATATGACCATGATTTTGACAAAATTATTGATTTTTGTTGGCAAGGCTAATTAAAATTCCAATTTTACCCGAGGAATGGATGGTCTTTTCTCTTATGGTGACAAACAAAAGCAAATGTATGGCACTGTTAATGGCACTGTTATTAAGTAATTTACTGAGATGAGACTCAATTTTATTTCCACCTGTACAAAACTACATTACTCATTCATAAAAGAGTAGCATAAAGAAAAAGAAATACAAAAAACAACAGCTGCAAAGAGTCAAATGTCTTACAAAGATGAAAGATATATCTAATCTTATTACAAAAGACAGTTCTGCTAGAACACTATTCATTTTGCCTGCTCATTGTAAACAGACTTTGTAGTTCTCTTCCTCACCTTCAAGAAGAATTCTAATTTTCTGGAAGCAACCATCTCCTTAAATAAGCCTCTCTTCCTTGCTACACTACCATCTGACCAGGGACTCCAAGCCAATATCCTATCTGTGTCTCCAGAGCTTACTTCTCAAAGGAAGACGTGCATCACACCAAACACTCTCGAGAGACATTACGATTCTCAAGCAGTCTTAGTTTAGAAACTGGAATTACAACAGTACTTGCACCAGTCTGTATCAGCATGTAAAATTTTGTCCCACAATCAGCACATAAAAACTTATGCATTTAATAGACTATTTAACTGCATATAAAACAAGGCCTGCAGAAATGACCCATCAGCACATAAAGTATCTTTACAGTTTTTTGTTATCAGATATATCAAGATTCAGAACTTGTCACAGAAACATGGACAATGACTTTATTATTCCTTGCCCACGCTGAAGGACTTCTTTCTCATTTAAACTCAATTAAATTCAGAGTTTAATTCAACCATTCAAAAAGTATTTATTATACAATATAAAAGCCAAATTGCCCAACAGACATGGGCTTTGCCTTGTCTCCCACAGAATAAAAATACCTCTGCTGATAAGCCATCTTTTAATAACCTTCAGTCTATACATTCATTGCTCAAGGCAATAATTCAAGCAACTTTGGAGAGCAGTGAAAACAGAAAAGGGTGAATTTCATCCAAAGCTAAATAAGTTTAGTTAGGTTAGCAAAAACAATAGTAAGTCTTTTCCAGAGGAGTGAAAAAAAAGTAAAGATTGGTAGCACAGTTTCTGAAGCACTGCTCTGTAATTTAAAACTTAGATTTACTTATACACCTGATGACCCTGTAACAGGATTACTACTTCATGATACATAAATAAATACTATTAAATAACACAAAACTGAGAACAGTTTTATATTGGTCCCAGTAAGGTGGTATTCTTCAGTCTTCAGAAATGCAAAGGAATCCATCACACAGCTGGCAGCAGGTTTTGCAGGGTTTAAAATATTTGCCCAATCAGTAGAAATTAACTTTTGTTGAATAAAAATAAAATAAGCTACTAACAAAGAAAATGAAGTACTTTTAACAAATACTAGTCCCAGAAGGTGAAGAAAACCCTTGGAGAATAAATGGAGACAGAGGGAAGAGGGAGAAATAAATGCCCCAAACTTTCATATGCCACTCATGAAGAAAAGAAAAGAATAAGACAAATGCCATGAAAATCCATTAATATTTTGTTCACTTTTATTTATTTATTCTTTTTCAAGTATGTGAACAGCTCTTATAGGCTGTTGAGCCATAGCACCTGTTGTTGTACTTCATTCAATTATTTTTATGGAGAAATTTCATCCATAATATCATAACTCAATTGATGCTTAAATTTCAGCTGGAGCAGAAATTAATCCAGTTCCTAGTGGCCACATTGCCATCAGTTCTGTCACAAGATAGCTAAACTTATCACCGCTTAGAGCAAAAAAAACTAAGGTGGCAAAAAACCAAGAGAAATAGTCTTTCTAGTGACAGACCTGCTCTGCCCTTATTGAAAACTAGTAGGGGGGTGGGTCTGAGAATGAAAAACTCCATATCCTTTCTACCTGCCAGAACTCCTCATGCATAGTTACAGAGATTCTATCTAATGAGTCCACTAAATCAGATCATATTCAGGCATATGGGTAAAGGTGCAAAGGCAAATTACAGAACTACAGTAGTTTGCACCTCCTCTAGAAAGAATAATTTTAAGGCAGCACTTCCAGGCACCCTAGTGCAAGCCAAGAAAATGACAATAGTTGGTACTTATCACTGTCTATACGTCAAATAGATCTGCTTTCCTTTAGGTACAATATGCAGGGCTGAGCTGCACTGCTTCTGCGTCTTATTGTCACTTTTCCTTTTGATTTGTCAGAAGAATTCAAGACTGTCAAATCAATCAAAGTAAATTCAGTAAATCGTATATAAGGGTAAGTTTCATGCACTGCAATAGAGAGGATACATAAATTTGTACTATTTAAATTTGAATGTTTGAAAACACGAATTTATATCTATTGTTGCGAATTGCTCTTCTATCCATATACTGTTCCTGAGAAAAGAAGAGGTGTCTTTTTCAATGATATAAGGTTTAGCTCATCATTATACTATGACCAGGAAGACATAATGCAAATCCAGGATTTTTTTAGCAAGAGAACACTTGGATCAAAACACCAACAGTTAATAATTTTCCAAAACATTGGCCTTTGAGTGTTCTGAGAATTTTCTCATGCTTCTGTTGATCACATAGAATTCAGCTGTTCACACTCCTGTGTACCTGACTTTACATTTTGAATTTCCTTCCCTGTAACCTTCCCTTTTCCCTGTATTCTGAGGCTTGCTGGAGTAAATCATTCTGCGTAAAACTAGCATACGCTAGCTCAGCTTACTCTAAGTTTGAAGCATTGGATAAACCTTAGTATTCCACTAATAGGCAAGAAGTACAAATAAACATACAAACAACTGGAGAGAAAATAGAGAATTCATAGCAGAATGAAACAATTCTAGAGCAGTGAATAAGAAACAAAGAGCTATATATCCAGATATCCAGGAGAAAAATTATGACATGAATGAAGCCCTCAAGAACTTAACTACTAACAAAACATACTTCTGTTTTTTCTCTCTCCACTAAGACAAACAGGTTTTTTTCCATGTGATACAATACACAGTTATTTGAATGGTGAAAATATTGGCATGTCATCACTGTTTTACATGAGGGGATATGCAAAGCTGAGTCCTAAAGCTCTTTAGCAAGTGTAAATGGGAAGAAAGCAAGCTCTTATCCCTAGCAACAGAGCAACATCTTAACTTACACTGGTAAGGCTCTAGAAGCTCTAAAGTGAGTTTAAAAATGTGACTTCTAAACTCTGTAATTTCCTCTAATACTTATTGCAGGACTTCTGTTGGCATGTTTATTACATATATCACTTCTTGACCCACTAGCATAGCTTATCTTTACTTCATTCTTAAGGTAGTTTGAGTGTGCCAAGGTCATCCCCGGATGCAGACAGCCTGATTCTTCATCCTCAAATCAGATATTTCTGCAAGTATCCAGTCCTAAATAAGCCATCAGATTTGCATGTGCTCATCACTGAACCAACATATAGGCTACAAAGACAAGCTAGGAAAAAACATTCTTGATCCATTGAAACATGTTCCTGCTATGTGATTTATTGATGCAAAGCAGGCAAAAAGTTAAAATTCAGAGAAAGTCAAACAGTGTCAGTCAAGTAGGTATGACTGATAAGGAAAATATCAGAAGGTTGCTATTGAATAGTAAATGAGTAGGGATCAAACAAAACTACAGAAAATCAAAACCTATAGAAAGAGCTAGCACACAGCCTTTATGAATATGAGCTTCTGTGAGCACAAGTTAGAGAGAAGGGTAGCTAAGTGAGTTTCTAAATTTAATGTTTCAAGCACACTGACATCTAGTAGTTCTGTCTGTACTCAACTCAATATGACTCCAGCAAAAACTTGTTCCTAATGTTAACAATTAGCTATCATCAACACTTCTATCCTTAGCTGGCTTTGAAGAAGATACAGTAGGGATTAATTTGGCCCTAGGACTTCTGTAATGAGCCCATGAAATCACCACACACGGGGAACAAAACAAAAGCCCTAAACCCAAGATGAAAAAATGAATTGTTAATGCTCATTGAGAAATGTGTTAGAAATATCTACCATGACAGCTTTTAGCAGATGTCACAATGATGAACAGTAAAATCACAGGATGAAAACAATCTACAAATTTCATAATTTCAAGCACTGAGTTCAATAGGCAGCTGTTCTGGTTAACACTTTTCTTTACACTCTGTATAATTTCCGTTGTTCAAATCCAGAAAGCATATACAAATAAAGATTGCCAGTCACATTTATACTAACTGATGTGCTACTACCATTAATTTTCCTTATCATGTGTTATTTCTCAGTACACAGTGTTAGAGCTGTCAAGATCTATTTTCCTGGCTCTTGTCCTGTTAACGTACTAATTCAAACACATGACAGACCAACTTTCATGGCTCTCTCTGGTAGACAGACTGAAAACGTATTTCTGAAAAACATGTTTCTGGCAAAAATAGTCGTAGAAGCTGCTGGGTAAAACTCACAGGAAGAACACCATAGTTAAGAAAGAAAAATAGTGTATGGAAAAGAAGAAATAGAAGTATATCACTCTTGGCTAAATTCTGCTATATCCTTAAATCCACAGTCAAATATCACCCTCTTTGTGGCCATATTTGAGCAAGTACTGAAGTGATTTTTGTCAACAGTTTACACACTTGTGTTTTATCCCAATTCCCACCTTCCTTTTGTGGTGAATTTTGACTCTGATGGCTCCACTAAAATTCTTCCCTTCAACTTCCTTAGACAATCTCTGTTCTACTAAGAGATGCAATTAAGGCAATGTCTGGTTGCAAGAGGTCTTATGCGTAGATTTGTAAATTTAATCTCTGCATCAATCCCCCTTACTATTTATCATAATAACTCCTCAGTCCTTTCAGAAATAGTCTACCTTTAGTGTTCTTTATTTCAGTCAGGCTCCAGGCATACCACCAAAGTGGTCTCTTTCTAGTCATACAGTTTTGTTTTTCTTAAAACAGTGCCGAGAGAAGTAGAAGCAGTAGTCCTAGGAGAAGGAGACAGAATCCCTCAAAGCAGCCTCTTGAATTGCTAGATTCCTCTGTGACAGCATTCACTAGTATGCATCACTAGTCAGTCCAATGTAATTCATTACATTGTGCTATTCCTCTAGCTGTATTTAAATCATCCCATAGCTGTTTGTGGCAGTTCCTTCTACTAGTTTCCTTCTGTCATCTGAAAGCAGGGCACCTCCATTCCCTGCTTCCAGTTTTGATTGAGTTCAGAGGGCTGTTCGGACAGTCTAAATAAAAGATACCATATGAGACACTGTATTCAAGAAAAACCTCCTAGAACAATCCTTCAATAATTTAATACCTGTTAGGACTATGTTTTGGACAATTGGTAACGGTTACATTTCTTACTGTTAGGTCATAAATATTGCATTATCCATTACAAAATCACTTTAGTTTATGCTTAAACTATTACCAAATAAAATGCCTCTGAAGTGGACTTCAAGCAGTAATCACATTTAGTCTATTTGCTCCAGCCTTCTGCATGTAATTTTACTAGCTCCAAAAGTAGCAACACGGATATTGCTGGGAATCAATGACCTAGAGAGTAACTTATTTAAAAATCAAGCATATGTAAGCTTTTCCACATATCACTGATTTTCTTACTCACTTTTTCCTTTAAACAGCTTTAATATCACCTAAAGACCTTTCCATCTGTCATTGTCAGGTGCCTCTCAACAATCCCATTTAAAAATCACTTTTATACCTTCACACAATACCTTTCAGAGCTACTGGCTGTGATTACATTCTAGGAGCGACAGAGAGCACTGACATTGAACCCCAGAAATTTGGCAATCTACTGTGTCTTTGCCAGGAACCAGCAACCTCAGAGCATTCCCTACTTGCTTATGCTACTGCAACAATCAGGTGGATTTTTCCCATTTATTATCAGATCCTATCAGAGAAAAAACAAAGAAACCTACTTATTGGTAAACTGTTCATTGATCACATTAATGATATCTTAAAGACAGGGTAATTCTACTGACTTATTTGCATGTATCTGACTAAGAAGTGGTCTGTTACAGCTACCAGAGGATGGAAACACCAGATCTCTCAGGCATGTACTAGGCTGGTGCTTTACAAAGCAAAGAACTCCGAACACTGCCAGCCGAGGGTTGAAACTAGTTTGACTGGTGGTTTCCTGCACTGCCAGCTGCTGGAAAGTCACAGTGAAAACAGTCAGGTTCTTGGCTACTTGTTGGTTGGCTTTTGTTAGTGAACTAAGGAATCTGGTTCCTGAGAAAGATCCACCTACTTGGTGTCTCTATACTCAAAGACTCAAAACATTCCCGAAAGCTAATGTTCTCATGAAATAAAATGACATTTCCCTTCCTGCTCTGCTTGGTGACTTGGGCTGTTGTTAAGATACATTGGAAAAACGTTTAAAAGCCAAAATCACACATAAATATATGGTGACACTGAAAAGTCTAGTTTAATTAACATTGTTAATTTTTGTACCCTTGGTCTCTGCCTCAATTACTGTTTAGTGAACTAGGCTTTCTAGTGAAGGAGTTTGGTTAAAAACTGAGGATCATTTGTAGAAGTCATTTGTAGAAGTATTAGATAGTGATGTTCCACTTGATTCTGTCAACAGAGAATAGAGAGTGGGAGGAAATAGGTTGTGCTCGGTCTTGATCATAAATTAATGTGGTCATTCAAAAGCCCCTTTTGAAGTTCCAGTTAAAGCATGTTTTCTAACTTATTTGTTAAATTGTATTTAACTATTATTTATTTTACAGTTCTTGAGCCATTTTTTTTTGCTTTCTTTACATAGCTTGTCAGAATATCCAATGGAGAAGATACTAAGGTAATACTTAATATAAAAATATATTTTTGTGGAAACAAAGATTAGTTAAGCACAAACAAACAGGCCATTTTTGGAACTAATATACAACATACAATATGTACTCTTTATAACTATATAGCAACGTTGCTGTCCAATTTCAATATTTTCTTTTGAAGAACCCCCAATACCTGTTAGAAAGGTACTAGTGTAGCATCTGCTGCCATGCACGGATAGACACATCACATCAGTTAATGCATCCTCTGGGACATGCCTTTGCCATTTAAACTTGAAATCTGGGATCAAAAAAATACAAATTTGTGTCTGTCCCAAATCTTCTTTCAAGAAACAAAGCAGCACACATTGCAAATCATTTTCTAACATTAAAAATCTATGTCTCCTTTCTCTCTAGAGTAAATTACTGACCATTCTTCTCAATAGACTTTTGGAAAACAGAGGGACCAAATAAATACACACTATTGTAAAACAACAAGACCCCTGGAAAATATTACCCTCTGTTACAATGATGAAGAACATGAATTCAGTTTACTGTGAAATTGTGCTTCATGTAAGCTTTTTTTCTCTGGCTGCCTGTACCAGTGCCTGGCTAGGGGAGATGCATCACAGTGCTAATCAAAAACATTTTATCTCCCTGCTCCTGGGAAACATGAAAGCCCCAGCTATCAGCCTAACAAATAGGAGAGGTCTTTTCTCTGATTCCAGCCGAGGATGGTTGGTATGCTTGCGTGGTGCTCTGCGGAGCACTGGGGCTCTGCACTTGACTTGCCCAAAATGCCACATCTCAAGTGCTGTACTCAAGCACTGAAACTTGACACACAGATGTAAGACAGCATAAGGCTCTTTTAGAAGTCCACTGCTAGAAAGGCTGCCAGACGTAAGCCTATTTTCATACAAAAGCAGACAGAAAACACTGAATTAGAGACATAAGTGCTCCTACTTATCTAACTCACCTCAACATAAAATACTTTGTTTTGTACACGTATTTAAGGGCGTTTAAAAAATAGCTGTTTAAACAGTTTCTCTAGACCTTGTCACAAAAGTCCCCATTAATCAGTTTGTGTCTTCAGTTTAACCTAAGATTGCTTTCTGTTGCCAAAGTTACTGCTGTTGAGGTGTGCCCATATCTTTCTGTAAATGTCACATCTTACTGTCCAACCTCTGCACGTTAAGAGTGGTTTCTATGGGTGATATAGTCACATCTACACTACATCAACATTCTGTTGTAAGAGCAAATGGATTTGTCTTGCTTTGTACTCAGCTTTTAACACAGATTTATACAGTTTAACCACGCTGATAGACCAAGAACTTTGCATATACATGTGTTGACCAAAATGCACACTTTCATGAGGACTGAGGACTTGAAGAGGAAACTGCATCAGTCTTACACTGTTTCTACTATTTCTCCTCTGAGGTTTTATCTCAGCTTTTCATTTCTTCTTCACAGGCTAACTACTCTACCAATGCTGTAGTACAATAAAAGCCATTTCATTAACAGGAAAAGCACCAACATCATATGGATGAGTAAAGATTAGTCATGTTAATAGAAGTGGTGAAAAGAGAGCATTCCACTCTTTCATTAGACTACAAATTTATTAAATTATGCTATTAGCTGAATTTAATACATTCTTATAATCCTTCCTTAATTCTTCTTGCATATTCATTTTTTCGCAATACATTTTTAAGTTCCTTGGGAAAAAATCCAAGTTTTATTCAGTTCTGGTTTATTTTACTTCTGCACCTCTTTCACATGAACAAAATATTCTTTAAGATGAGTATTTTCAGTTACATATTTGGAATGTTCTTTCTGTAAATTTGGCTTCCCAGATGAATGCAGTTCCTGTTTATTAAATACATACAAAACTCTCTGATGGTGGCTTTATTTTTATGAGGTTTATTCTGAACTAGTTGGTACCTGAACATGAAAACTAAGCTTTAACTCACTTCACATTCACATTTTTATAGACAGGAGCCTACACTACACTCCAGACCAAAGGCCTCTGCTACATAATTTAGAAAAAAAGATCATAAGGAAACTGTTCTAATTTATGTCCCAGTTGCTAGCTGTCTCAGCTTAGTGAACCCTATTATCATTTCGAGATGCATCAAAAACTTATTTTCAAAATACATACACAATCACAAAATGATGCAAGAACCAATGAGAAGGAAACATAAAAGCAAAGCTTCTACCTCTGCCAGCATCTGGGTTAGTTTAAATAACCAATAACTCAATTGTAATTATATTTGTAATATTACCTTAAAAGCTTTTTTAGTAATTCCACCAGAAGGGTGTATTCATAACACTGGCTTAATGGGAACCCTTAAGCCCAACCAGATTTATAGTAAAAGGCAAACAAACAAACCTCATAAACCCTCTGGGAGTTTTTCAAAGTGAAATGCATTTATGGTATTGCTGCAGATAAACATCATTCCCAAAAGCCAGTTCTTTTTGCTGTCAATGAGTCTTTCCTGCAGCTGAATCTAAATGTTTTATACCTTCAAGTGAAATTTTCACTCCTTTATCTGTTTCACTAGGTTGGCATCCTATAATTATGTTTAAATTAAATAATTGCACAGGGTAATATGTAGTACATGCTGCAGAGTAACGTATGAATTAATTATTGTCTGACAATACCTAGAGCAATATTTTAATGGCCTGAGTGAAGGAAAAAATCTGAAGATAGTCTCAGAAACAGACTAAACAACAATCAGAAAGCCAAAAATCAAATTATGAAAAAAATACATGAAATTTACTGGCAGTCATGTCAGTGAAATCTTAATAGTCTTCACAAAGGAAAATGTAACAAAACAAGAGGCGTATAGTTGCACCCTTGCACATTTTCCAGTCCTGGCAAGATTACTTGCTCTTTTTTTGCACTTATGTGTTCAAACTGGTATGTAGGACCTTGACTATGGAGTAGAAAGGGATCAGATACTTTTCAATTCCTTTTTTACATGGTGAGCTCTTCTGGGTAAAGAAAATTTTCTACACAAAGGAAGTCAGGAATGAGGGTCCTGTTATAGGCACAAATAGCCCTACCTTGTGCTTTATTAGATTGATTGTCTCCCTGTGGCATCTAAGAGCATGTCTGATACTAAAGTTGTATCACCAAGAGCACTTGCATCATAAAAAACGTAAGAACATGAATAACAAAATAAAGAAC
Organism: Cuculus canorus; assembly: GCF_017976375.1. Classification (NCBI taxonomy): domain Eukaryota; kingdom Metazoa; phylum Chordata; class Aves; order Cuculiformes; family Cuculidae; genus Cuculus; species Cuculus canorus. Next base: position 114,603,671 of record NC_071401.1, on the reverse strand, counting down.
AGCTTCTTTTTTTTAAATCCTTAGTACAGCTGTAAAATGTGTCCACTCTGATGATTTACATTCTTAATGCCACAGCCTTATGTCAGACTACTTATTGCCATATCCAAATATGAGAATTAAACCCTAAGAGGCTTGACATCAGTATATCAAACAATAATTTAAGAAACAGCATCTAAAATTAGGTGTATGGAGACAGCCGAGCAATTAGATTATACTGATTTTACAGTCACTAACCACAGGCTTGGTCACCATGTCTGCTCACACTTATACTTTCACACATAAATAATATGCATTTAATAAAATTAAAAACAAACAAACAACCAAAAAACAAAAAAGAAAACAACCCACCACAACCTAGGAAATAATACATAACTGCTTTATTTCTTTGGCTGTTTTTTGAGCGTGTGTTTTTTGCTATGAACTTTTTCCCTGAGGCTGATAATGTATTTCAGTTTACAACTGTGCTGGACTATGGGAATGCACACAGTAACTTAAAGTGTCAGCTGGCAGATGGTAACTTGGGAAACCATTTAAGATTTCTGCCACACATCCATGCATTTGCCTGAATAATCAAAGCAAACAATAGGGTAACCATGCTATGAATGACAATATTCAACTATGTCAGCTCCAAAAAAATAAAGATAATACACAATGAAAGAAAAAATAAAATCCTCACCCATTTTATATCTTTGTAATATGCAAAAATCATGTGTTTCTTTATAAATTGTTCTGTATTTAGACATTTGCAGCTCTATAATGAAGATAAGGCTGCAAGCAGATATTTAGCCTGTGAATTCTGAGAGCTGCCATCCATTCTGACACATTAGTTGTTCCACTCATCACATCTGAAAACACCTCTTTGCTTGGAGTGCTGCAAGGAAATTTCAAATTCTTTCTTTTACTGGTCAGACAATAGATAAAACTACAAATACTTATTGAAATGTGGGTTACATCTAAATAAAGAAAAGCAGCACAAATACAAATTTCTCTGCCTTGCAGAACTACATAAAATATCACAGAGAACTTGTTGATCTGACATCAGTGAAAACACCTAATGCTTTGATATATTAATATTACACTTGGTGTTCCCTGGAATTCTGCCTTAAATATTCAAAGCAATGCCTGGCCAGCTCTCTAGATTTCTCTAATATGTGTAAGAAGTTTCCACCCTCAACAATTCTCTCTGTTTTCTTACAGATTTCCAGTCTAAAATCTCCATGTAGCACCGGTTTATAGAGGCTGTGTCTCCTTGGCCTCTTAGACCCCATCTCACTCAAGGGCAGTGAAGCACAGTGGCTCAGTGCTGGTGATCAGATTCCAAAACCTTGTTCACCTTTATTGTTCTCTTTGGAAGATGCGCTGAATTTTGTTGCTGTGACTAATCCATAAACTCATCATTAGTCATTCTTCCCCTAGTAAAATTATGACAAGTGGCAATATTCAAAGGGAAACACTTTATTGATTCATTGCTGGTGAATCCCAAGGTATCCGAGCAGCTTTTTTTTCAAAATATGAGGTGTACAGAAGTGCAGGAAACCAAATTATCTGAAAAAATAACACCATGAAAACATAATACCTGAGTTAATATCTGAATAATACCAGTTCTTAGTAAAAACAGCATTTTAGAAAATCAAAAATGTTTTATCTTCTGGGGAAGAAAACAAGTTCTGAAAAGACCTACTCTTGCTGTCAAAGACCTTTATAAAATTTCAAGAAACCAAGGGCAAAAGATCAGTTTGTGTTAATGCCAAGCTCACCAAAGAATAGCATACATATATTTTGATAGCAGAGGTAATGAAACTTCATTTAAAAATTAAATGAAATTTCAAAATAAACCTCCTTATTGCATCTTATCATAAACCATTTACCCAAACAGGCAACTTTTTATTGCCTCTTAACTTATTATTAACTTATTATTAACTCCGTAAGTTATACGGATGTGATAATACTGAGGTTTATCCACTTCTCCTAACCATCCGAAGGCAACTTTGCTATACAGATGAAGAAATATAATATTTGGTACTTGTTTATCAGTTCCTACCTTCTTCTCACACAATCTCAGAGTCATTGAAAGGGAATATGTAACAGGAATGAAAGTCTTCACCCAATGCAATTAATAACTCATGCACTGACTAAATCCATTTCCAAAGCACCAGGGGAAACTGAACAGTACAATAGTTCATGACGTGACATGAGAACCTTTTCTCATGTACTCCAAAACATATCTGTTGGGACATCACAGTAACTCTATAAAAACTTCAGGAATTCAGTCCTCCCTTTCCCTGTCTACATGGTGACTACATTTTCAGATCAGCCAGTTGTCCAGGAATTTTGCTAGGTAAAGCTTTTGACAGTTTCTCACAGTATTCTACTTGAGAAACTGGCTGCCACTGGCCTAGATGGGCACACCCTCTGCTGAGTTAAAAACTGGGTGGATGGTGAGGCCCAGAGAGTGGTTGGCTTGTATGAAAGACAGTGTCGCCAGCAGGACCAGGGAAGTGATTCTGCCCATGTACTCAGCACTAGGAAGGCTGCACCTCAAATGTTGTGTTCAGTTTTGGGTCCCTCACTACAAGACAGACATTGAGGTCCTGGAGCATGTCTGGAGAACAGCAACAAAGGTGGTGAAGGGGCTAGAGAACAAGTCTTACAAGGAGCGGCTGAGGGAACTAGGGTTGTTTAGCCTGGAGAAGAGGAGGCTGAGGGGAGACTTTATTGCTCTCTACAACTACCTAAAAGGAGGTTGTAGAGAGGTGGGTGTTGGTCATTTGTCCCAAGTGATAGGTGATAGGACAAGAGGGAATAGCCTTAGGTCGCATCAGGAGATGTTTAGATTGGACATTAGGATAATAAATGATAGAGGAGCCAAGGAGGAGAGGATATATGCTGGACTTGGTTCTCACCAACAAGGAAGGGCTGGTGGGGAATGCGAATCTTAAGGGAAGCCTTGGTTGCAGTGACCATGAAATAGGGAAGTTCAAGATCTTTAAGGCAACAAGGAAGATGCACAGCAAGCTCACTACCCTGGACTTCAGGAAAGGAGACTTTGGCAGGGATCTGCTTGTAAGGGTACCTAAGGATAAATCCCTGGAGAGAAGAGGGGGCCAAGAAAGCTGGTTAATATTCAAGTATCACCTCCTCCAAGCTCAGGAGCAATGCACCCCAACAAAGAGGAGGTCAGACAAAAACCCCAGGAGGCCTTCATAGATGAACGAGGACCTCCTCCACAAGCTTAAATACAGAACAGTGTGAAGAACACTCCAAATAGAAGAATATTCTAGAACAGTCCAAAAGCTTTTTCACCTTCATTGAAAACATTTTTTTCATACAGAACTTGTTTCATAGACTTCTTGTATTGTTTATTTTAGTAAGTGGTCCCTCAATAATCTATTAACAATTGAGCTTCAATAAATTTATCAAATCTAGCTCCATTTCCCAAGGCTTGGCAGAAAAAAAAAAAAGGCACCACAATTTATCAATCCAGCTTCATCTAAATTTGTTTCTAAATGAAAAAAAAATTGAAGTTTAGAACGAAGAAATGATATGAAGAAATCTCAAACTCCTGTGCAGAAAAACAGACCCTTCTTAATTTCACCTCTCCTCTGACACTGTGAGATTTGCAACTTAGAAGCTTAATATCTACCTGAAGAGACATTCATTAAGAAAATAATACTACTAATCAACAAATAGTATCGCTTAACACGCAGCAATGCTAAGGGAAGCAGAAAAATACAGAATAATCAGTAGATAGTATTGAACTTCAGGATAAAGCAGAGTGAATATGTGGAGATATTAACTTGGGAATTTCTAAAGTAGCAGCTGGCATCAGAAACCTGACCATGTGTTAAATTAATGAGGAAATGTATCTCTAAGAGAAAGTATTATCATATATTCTTTATAGAAGAGGTTAATATTCTACACAAAAACATTAGCAAAATTGCTCCAAGATATTCAGTTGCTATTAACACTGAAAGTTTACATAATCTCTATTATGATCACAGAGCAAGCAAAACTTCTTCTATGCCTAAAAAAATACTTGTAAGTATCCTTCCATGCTATTAGAAAGCATAGCTCTCTGTAGTGAAAATCTTCACTGTAAAATGTTGTTCCGGCGGGTGGTCCATAAAGCTATCACTAACAATTATTCTGTAGAATAAAAATCATTAAAGCAATTTCAGCAATATAAAAACAGGCTTGCACATTGGGAAAAGCTCTTAAATGCATTTTCTCTAATTACCTTCTCTGATTCTTGAGCAATGAAAGTGCTGAGACAGAATAGGTTTGCTTATCCATATGAACAAAATACTATATACAACACCAGGCAGAAATGTATCAAAATTATTGAGAGAAATGTCAACAGTAAAGCTAAATTTATTTACCTTTTTTTCACTATATTGCTACCAATATCAATCATAGAATCATAGAATGGTTTGGGCTGGAAAGGACCTTAAAGATATATAGGTCCAACTCCCTTCCCTCAGCCAGGGACATCTTCCACTAGATCAGGTTGCTGAAAGCTTCATCCATCCTGGCCTTGAACACCTCCAGGAATGGGGCATCCACAACTTCTCTGGGTAACCTATTCCTCTGCCTCACCAACCTAACAGGAAAAAAGCTTTTTCCTAATATCTTATCTAAATCTACCCTCTTTCAGCTTAAAAACATTACCCTTTGTCCTGTCACTACACTCCTGGATAAAGAGACCCTCTCCAGCTTTCCTGTAGGCCCCCATGAAGTACTGGAAAGCTGCTATCAGGTCTCCTTGGAACTTTCTCTCCTCTAGGCTAAACAAACCCAACTCTCTCAGCCTATCCTTGTATGTGAAGATGATCTCTGATCATCTCTGTGGCCCTCCTCTGGACTTGCTCTAACAGATCCATGTCCTTCCTGTGCTGAGGACTCCAGAACTGAACATCCTACTCCAGGTGAGGTCTTATGAAAGCAGAGTAGTAGGGAAGGATCACCTCTCTTAACCTGCTGGTCACACTGCTTTTGATGCAGCTTAGGATACTGTTGGGTTTCTGGGCTGCAAGCACACATTGCTGGCTCATGCTGAGATTCTCATCCCCCAACACCCCCAAGTCCTTTTCCTCAGGGCTGCTCTCAATCCACTCTCCACCCAGCATGTGTTTGTGCTTGGGATTGCCCTGACCCAGGTGCAGGACCTCGTACTTGGCCTTGTTGAACATCATAAGCTTCACGCAAGTTCACCTCTCAACCCTGTCAAGGTCCCACTGAAAGGTATCCCTTCCCTCGAGTGTGTCAACCACACCACACAGCTTGGTGCCATTGGCAGACTTGCTGAGAGTAACATCAATTCCACTGTCACTGTCTACCACAAAGATGTCAAACAACACCAGTCCCTATATTGACCACTGCAGAAGACCACTTGTCATGGTCCCCACTTGGACATTGACCAACTGACCATAACTCTTTGAGTACTACCATCTGGACAACTCCTTATCCATCAAGTGGTCCATCCATCAAATCACCTTAAAGAAAGTCTTTGTAGGTATAACAAAATTAACTGTCATGTTAATACAGAAACAAAGAGCATCTCTGTGAAAAACCATTTTTTTTAAGAAAGAGGTCGAGAAAACCACATTAATTTCAATTGATTTTTAGTGTTTTTACGATACCAATATGCTGCTAAATATCAGCTCAGAAGAAAGAACAACCTGGCAGAACAACTATTTAACAGGCAAATCTAATTTACAAGTAGGAAACAATTTCTTGTTCACTAGTCCTGAGAATTACCCAAACTGCAAATCTCTGATTCTGTGTGAAATGCTATTGAAGGATGAAGAACACAATGAATATTCATTCAAAACGAGAAATGAGGTTGTTTCATATTTTCATCCATTCTGTTTGCTTTATAAAAGTGTAAAATGATGTCAAGCATCCCTCAGAGTACAGTTCATGAAAATGAATTCCAGCTTTCTGTGTGTAAGTTTCTAGAGAGGCTGTCATTTTTTAAAAAAAATGTTAGTGTGTAACTCCTCCCTGCAGGAGACTTTTGGACAATCTTTTTTCATTGTATGAGGCAAGAACAGTAAAGAAATTTCATGTGAGTTTATCACAGATAAGTAGTAGTTTCAAATTTGAATAACACATATCTAGGAAAAGTCTGTTTTTCAGAATTACTCATTCAATAAAGTCAATCAGCTGAGGACAATGGAAGCTGTTTGTACACAGCTCTGCCAAGGCAAGATAAAGAAGAATGAATTTTTCTGCCAGCCATATTCTTTTCTAAAATGAAAGAGGAGACTACCTGGCTGTAATCTTTATCCTTGAAAGAGATGAGTGAGATAGCATTATTAAGTGTTGCAAGACTTAAAAATAGGACATTGACTTTTATGATTTATAACAATTTCCCAGGAGAGGCAGAGAGCTTGATAGAAAGGAGCTTGAAACTCAAGATGTATCATCTTGATATGTTCATCAGTGTTTCTTATCATTAGACGTGCCTTTGCCTTTTACTCTTCATATTTCTTCAAGCAGAAATAGTTTTACAAATTGAGTTAAATCAGGAGCTGTGGCTATCGAGTTGAGGTCCTAACACCAGTATTGATAAAAGCAGTGCTGGTCAACATCACTGCAGGGTACCTCACTGCTTCCCTCTGCTGATGGGCCACTGCTGGCTTTGGACTTGAACTAACTCTCTACAGCACTGCTCTGCCAAACCAAAAAGCATGACTGAACCTGAGAAAGTGATCTATAGCATGGTGCTGCATTGTATAGCTCTGAGAAGTATAAGAAACAATGAACGCAAAAAAGGTTAGTTAACTTCTGATGCTCAAAAACAAACCAAAAATGTAAGGATGACGAATTCTAAAATGGTTCAGAAGCAAGATAAAAAAGGAAACCTACCTATGGTTGGAAATAAGCAAAAGATAAGCAAGAAAATCACAAATCTTGTCTCTCATTGTTTCCCGACTGATGCTAGGCTTAGGCTGGCTGTTAAAGTAGCTTGGGAGAAATACAACCATTTTCTCTCTATTATTCATGATGATCTGTGGATGACCAAAGAAGCTGAAGCATTTCTTATAGTAGCAGTCTCTGGAAGAAGCTCTCCTATATAAGGACCCAAAATCTGGAGACTTTGCAGAGAGCATACTGACACACAGCTGTATGTCATTATTTCTGAATCTATTCTTTTTGCGCCTGCTTTGTTCTAAGACAGCAGAAAGGCTAATTTAGGCCAATAACCCATTTATGCCAGGGACATGTCCCAGTATACCAAAGTCTACCAAATGTATACTTTTATGATAAAGACGTGATAACATTTATCCTTTCCTTTCAATTTCTTCAGCTTTTTAAAATTTCAGTATTTATAAACTTCTTGAACAAGTGTTATCTAGCTACATTTAACTTCCACCTCTCTCCAAGTTACTTGCAGTCACAAACAATTTCAGGATCAATTAACCTGAAAAGCACCAACAGTAATGTTTCAAGTCTTTTTTTAAATGCGCAAATGCAACTACACACAGTACAAGGAACAAAAAGCTGTTCCAGAGCATCCTTAACACAGGACATCTAATGACAAGACAGTAACGAACAACAGAAGTATTCTGCACTCCAGAGGTGCCCTTTCCTTTTGTTGGTAACATACTGCTTACAAATGACAGTATACTCAGAGATTTGACTATAGGATCGCACAGAGACTGTCTCTTCCTCCCCCAGGAGATTTTCACTTAACACATTGCCAGCTATCTAGCTCCAAAAGCTTCAAGGTATGAACTGGAAGGTTCAATTCTTTGCCACGGAGAACAGCCAGACACACAGTTAAGGACGGTTTAACTACACACTGAATGCCTCTGCCTGCTGCTCCAGGCATGTGCCACAGAGATGATGTTAGATCTCAGCAACCAGCAACAGCATGGTTGCTCAGAGTTTCAAAAGTAAATCTATGAGCAACAAACTGCAAACATATCTGGCTCAGCCAATCCCTCAGCTGTTCTTTCTCTGTATGTTTTCTAGATAACCTGACCACATAAGAGTAGCTCACGCTGATTTTAAAATAGAAGAATAAACTTCACTTCTAAATGAGTAAAGTAAAAATATTGTTTTAAGCCTGTTGTTTTATCCTTTGTCTGTGCTATGGGAAAGAAAAAAAAAATTTAAGCAGAGATTGAATTAAGGCTGTTGGATGAAAGGTGAATGATTTTGGGAGTGGTTTTGAACATCATCAAGTAAGGCTGGCCAACTTCACTTGTTCTTTTTCTCATGTGCAAAGCTTGTTCCCTCATATGCGTGTGAAAACATTTAGGAGGGATGCTTTTGACATCTGACAGAGGACACATCAGCATGTGTTGGACATTTGAACCCTTTGCAAATCATCTAAATGAAGCTGCAGTAGTTGATAACACTGCAGGAGCACTTTTAATTGGCACACAAATTAAACTTGGCAAATGAAGTTTAAACCAAAACCAAGGTGGCCAGGAGCTTAGAAAACCAGGAGAGAGGCAGCACCTTGGTGCCAGAGCCCTTAACAGTTTAGGACTGTGTATAAGAAACAGGGAGGGGTAGCGCTGTTCTGCTGGCATGGACATTCCAGGCAAAACTTGTATCCAAAGTGCAGTGAGAGTGCTACTGACTAGAGGGATGACAAGATGAAGCAAGATGTATAGAAGAATGGGAAGGTGGAGGGAGAGTGGAATTTTGGAAGAAATTGTCCTATTTTTCTTTATCATTATGATAACATTTCATTTAAAAAGTAATTCTGAAAGGGTGCATGTCTGAACTGTTTTGCTCAGACATGGGAAGCTATTTTTTCAGGGGTGTCAGGCAGACAAACTTTTTTTCCCCCCATGGATGTTTCAAATGCCCAGAATAAGAGTTTATGACCCATGCAACCGTTCCTGAAATCAAAGGCTCATTAAAGCTGCAGATGAAATCACTAATTAAATGGTTAGATTTAAGTTATATTTAACATTCTTTTTATGTTGATGTCCACAATCTGACTCGGTTAATGTCTCTACATTGCCAGTGCTGTGGAAATTTAAAGCCATTTTTCCTACCAAGAGTGTACTATAAAACTCATGTTTGCTATTTAAGATATATATTTTTTTTCAGCATCCACAGTAAGGAATCTACTGACCCAGGATGATGTTGTTTTCACTGTTTACGTCTGTACTTATTTCTCTCTGGAAAAGCTTTGCTCTTTTCTGTTCCTAAGAGAAAAAGCCCTGTTGCCAGGAAACAAATGTCCAACACATACTGATGTGTCCTCTGTCAGATGTCAAAAACATCCCTCCTAAATGTTTTCACATGCATACGAGGGAACAAGCTTTGCACATGAGAAAAAAAAACAAGTGAAATTGGCCAGCCTTACTAGGTGATGTTCAAAACCACTCCCAAATCAATTACCTTTCATCCAACAGCGCTTTCAGAATTACTTTTTAAACTAAATATTATCATAATGATAAAGAAAAATAGGACAATTTCTTCCACAATTCCACTCTCCCTCCACCTTCCCATTCTTCTATACATCTTGCTTCATCTTGTCATACCCTCTAGTCAGTAGCACTCTCACTGCACTTTGGAAGCAAGTTTTGCCTGGAATGTCCATGCCAGCAGAACAGCGCTACCCCTCCCTGTTTCTTATACACAGTCCTAAATTATTAATGGCTCTGGAACCAAGATGCTGCCTCTCTCCTGGTTTTCTAAGCTCCTGGCCACCTTGGTTTTGGTTTAAACTTCATTTGCCAAGTTTAATTTGTGTGCCAATTAAAAGTGCTCCTGCAGTGTTATCAACTACTGCAGCTTCATCTAGATGATTTGCAAAGGGTTCCTCAGGATCTGTTAAACGGTTTGTTTTTCCAGTTGTCCTTCAGGCCTGTCCTGCAGATGTTTAGAACTACCTCCTAAAACCCTGAGACGCTGCGAGGACTTTAAAAGGAATGGAAGAGGATTCAAGTGTTGCCTAGGACATGGAGGTTACAGCAACAGGGAATGAAAAGGAGCAGAAACACTTCTCCTTCGTTACTGTTCCAGACATTGCAAATTGCCAGAGCCAGGTGCAACAGGGAATTAAGAGAATTCAAAGCTTTTTAGGCTGGCCTCCTAGAAACTAGTGCCTAGGCAGTCAGACTGCCTCTGTGTTTCTCTCCCAGGACATTTCTAATCTCATCATTAAATTTCATTCTAACTGGCCAAATAACACTTCTAAGTAATAAACCATTATATTCCTACAACACAAAACAGGTTCCGAAGTATTGGAGAGTGATTTAACAGTCTACAACACAAGCTCTACTTTTCCACTGTAGCAGATATATCTCTTGAAAATCACAGGAAAATACTTTAGTCAGAACATGCCTTCTCAGACAACAGAAAACATAGCCACAAGCTAGGATTTTCAAGATAATTTCTGCTGTACAGACTGATCACAAATTATTTGCAGAAGAGGAGAGAATACTACAATTAGCATATGAGTGCCAGAGGAAGGATATCTAGAAAAACACAGGCAGAGAATAAATACATTCTTTAAAATAAGAGCAAAAGAGCTCTAAAGATGAGGAGAAAAAAACAATATTTATAAATCCCTCTGAAAATCTTCTTTGCAATTGAGATGAGGTAGCTGTACTGTGAAGTATTGCCCAAAACATTTTATTCTGTTCAAGGCACAGAAAAGAAGTGCTCTTTGACAGGGTGTGTAGTGACAGCACAAGTGGTAACAATTTTAAGCTGAGAAAGAACAGCTTTAGCTGAAATATTAGGAAGAAATTTTTTACTGTAAGGGTGAGGAGGCACTGGCACAGGATGCCCAGAGAAGTTGTGGTTGCCCCATTCCTCTTCAAGGTCAGGTTGGATGAGGCTTTAAGACAACATGATCTAGTGGAAAGTATCCCTGCCCATGGCAGGAGAGTTGAAACTAGATGATCTTTAAGGTCCCTTCCAACCCAAATCATTCTATGATTCTATGAACGGCTTGCACATATTCTAAAGGAGTAAAACTTGCTAAAAATTACCTGTCCCTCCGTTACTGGTGCCTGGGAATCGATACAGAAGCATAAGCACAAATCTCATAATTGTAGCAAGACCATGACTGTTCTTACAAATTTACTTTTCTACATATTCTGTGGATGCAATTTGCACAGTTGGATCCATTGTCAGTCAAAATGGCATAAACACTTGGAAGCAGTTGTAATTTACCCTACTGGAATCCCATCTCAGATTTACCACTATTATTTGTGTTCTGCAGATCTGTGTTTTCCCTTATGATCCAGTCTTCCAGTGAGTTAGAGGACAAAGATGAGCACCATTGCCCTCTCCAGAAAAGCCAGCAGTAGAGGACAAATTGATGCTGTGCAGCGGTTACCTGTCACAGACAACCAAAAGAAGGGAGAGACAAATAAAACCAAAAAAGTATCTTTAAAGCCAACTTAATAGTTGAAGAATTCTGCAGCTCAGGAAACACAGAAGTAAGTGCCAGGAGGCAGAGATTTGGGACTGCTGGATTTCGTAGACAGCAGGAAAAACATCAAGAAAGCTGAACCTGAGCAATACCACGGCCCAGAATGTCCCAATATTCTGGCCTGAAGTGCAAGCTTACAATGAGGCTTATTTATTACTTATCTGGACTTTCGTTTAGATATGTTGATGACCCCCTTCATTATCTTAATGTTATCTCAGAATATGATTTAGATTAAAGATGGGTTACAGGTCACCTCAGCAACCTTTGTCTTACACGTTAAGGATTTTTATCTTTCCTCCTGCATGATCAAGTGAAAAGGGCAGAAAAGGCAATTCAGAAAAAAGATTTATGAGTAGGAATATGAACAAATACAAATTTGCATCTTAATAACTTTGTGATACAGAGCTCAGCATATTTGCATTATTTGCTCTGTATATCTCCTTGCTTAATGTCCCTTACCCACTTGTTTAAAATACATTATCAGATAGAGAAAGGTTACTGGGGAAATCTTTTTTGAGGACCTTGATTTAACAGATTTCCCAAAACTCTTTGCAAGTTCACATATATTCTTATTTTATCTGAACTAAATGATAAACCAGATAAAAGTTTTCTGTCTTATTTGACAAGTAAAAAAAAACCAAAAACCCTTATGACAACAGGATTATATACATAGATAGCAGACATTTATTATTTTTATATACAAACACAAATACATGCTGTCTATGTCAAGATCTCTTTAACAAAATCAAAGGAAAAATTATCTAGAATTTAAAAGGACAGCAGAAATTCAAAGAGAAGAGAAAATTTGCTTGAGTAGAAACAAACTCTAGAAAGACATTTAGAATAAGCGAGGGAACTTTGAAGACTGAACAGTGTCATTCAGAATGGGAAGATCAATTGTAGGAAGATAAATTTAGAAACCATGCCTTAAATTTTCCCCTTGTTTCTTAAGACCTGAAAGTGTTCAAATTAAACCTATGGGTCTTTATGTAGAAAAGTTATTTTACATACTTGCATCCCTCTCATGTCCCCATAAAAACATGCTTTTTACTAAGTTTTATTGTATCTTTACCCTCGAAAGAGAATACAGCTTAGTACAAGCAGTATAAGCTTACTTTCAAATAAACCTAAAAATCTCTATCTCTACACTTCAAAAGTCAACTTTAGCAAATAGATCCACCTTTGCTCCAGTTTTCTCATCTGCAAATAAAAATAATCACACTTAACTCTTTTGAAAAGCACTAAGATGTGTAGGTCATATGTGAGAACTTCATATCCACATAAGATCTGGAAAATATTACTGCTGTGGTAATCTCATGTTTTGCCTGAAGAAGTGCAGAAAAGGAAATTTGAAGCTTTTTTTTTAAAAAAAAAAAAACACAAACCAAAAAAGACCAAAACAAAAAACCCCAAACTAAAATGCAGCAATTCCAAAGGGCTTTTGGTACTCTTTCTGCCTTATTGAAGTGCCACAAAGCGACCCATAAAGCAGATCTTATCTGTTTTCATTCTGCTGCTTCTCATCAAATCTGTTTGCTCTGTTTGCTTTATCAGCTTGGCAAACCACAGGACATTTTCTAACTTATCTCTCATAATAAAGATTACAGACACAGTACGAATTAATGTCAGCCTAAAAAATGCTCATTTTCTATGTAAGTATCATCACAGTTCTGTAAATGAGCTCCTTTTTTACTTTTATTCATTTTTTCTTTTATAGTAAGGAAGATTATTTAATCTACATTTTATTTACAAACATATAGTTTGTATCTTCCTTTATAAGTTATTTTCTAAGAAAAATTTTTCTCAGTAAGAGAAAAAGACTTTTGAAAACACAAAGTAATAATCCATTTAATGTAGGAATCCATAATTTATGACTTCAAAGTAACATTTTGAAAGTTGCAGTCTAGTAAAAGAGTAGGCATATTTATATCACTGAGATACCATGGATTTTACAGGTTTATATTTTTTTTTTCCAGTTTATAAACAGCAAAACCCAATTCTCAATAACATGTTGAAAACAACTTTTAAATATAAATTGAATATAAATTAAAATATCACTAATTTTTTCCAATTTTTTTTAAGCTCATGGAGAATTTTCCTAGTTGTTCAGCTGGCTTACAGGATTAGGAACAAAATCAAAACAGAATCAAAGACATTTTCTTCGTGAAACATAATGCAGTAATTTAACCTGTCTTGAAAACCGTTGGTGGCTATCAAACGAAGAACACAACCTACACTGTATTTCACATGCAACAGAAAGCAGACTTTTTTAAGGCTTGCCAAAGCAGTGTCTGGTGAACTAACAAAAAAATCTGATAAGGGAAAAAAACATCTATCCAGTCTTTTACGTCCAACAGTGGGAAGGAAGAACCAAACCCAAGAAACAACATCAAGGAAGCTTAAAAAGCCACATCTCCTTTTATACTTGCAACAATCCTTTGAAATCATACCAAGTTATTAGGTGTTTTCTTAAAGGTATTTTCCTGTTTTACAAAATCAACGGATAATTAGCCATTTTATCTATCATAGCACGTGCAATGTTTAGAAAAATGTGGAATAAGAGACAGAGGAGTTTTACATTCAAATGACTCACTGATATGATATGCATTTGCTAATTAATCAATATCTTAGCAATGCCCCCACCTGGTGGCCAGGTGAGAGATTTTGCTTACCCAGGTAAGAGATGCAGAAGAGGCAGTATACATCTGCACAGAGGCACTCTTACTGCTTCTTTTTTCTATCTAGAAGCTTTGGTAAAAAGATGATTATTGAGGTGGGTTTGTGCTACTCAACCCACCTGCAGACCAGTCAGTTCCTTCCTGAAACACTCATCCACCAGCCTGCGATGAGTGTTAAGAGGAAATGGATGTTGTGTTATAGAATAACTGCACACTGTGGTTAGAAGAAGGCAACCTTCCTGGGAAACTGGATTGACCCGGGCCAAAAAAGGTTTCACCTTTCACCTGCAGCTTCAGAGGAAGCCCTCCCAAGCAGCAGCTGCCCTATTCCATCATGGTTTAGAGGACGACAACCAGGCAGAGAACTGTGTGATCTGACAGCCAGCAGCCAGCCCATCAATGGAAGAGTAAATAAAGCATAATCCAGGCTGGCAGACTTTGATTTTTTGAGGCTTGGCTGACTAGATCTCAAGTGTTCACTCTAAATGCACTAAAATAGGTTGATAATGCTCAACTATTGACTGAAAAGTCCCAGTAAAGGGATGATCACTGTTTTTATCAGTTAAGTAAGGCCTTTGTGATCTTTTCCTGTGAATCTGAGTCATCATGGAAACAAAAACAACATAGTCATTCCAAATTCTTTAGAAAAGAGATTTGTTCCTACTCATTTCAAGGGGATTCATTTGAAAGGTTTTATAGAGGACAGGTAAATTAAAGGTCACGTATCATCCAGCCAGCTCTGAAAAAGTGAAGGATCTGTATAATGCTTATCACTTATCAATGAAAAGACACAGCATCTGCATTTCCTAAATTGCCAGTATTGCATATTTACCTTCAAAGATTTTCAGTTTCCCATTTACCTTGATCTTCTATAATTTCTCTTTTGATTAATTTCTATTCATGGTTAGCTTAAAAACTCGAAAACAGGTTTTACTTACATATGGCAATTCAGGTAAAGAGCCCAGTTAAGTGGCAACCTTTCCAACAGGCGAAGACTTCTTGCAAAACTGATTATGCAATTGTTTCTGGCTCACAATTTTTTTCAAGGCTTTCAAGGTTTGAGACATACAGCAATTGTACGAATAAGATGTCCTTCAACACTGAAAATAAAAAGAAGCTCCAGGCAGTGTCTGAGCATGGATTAGATATTTATTATACTAAAATAAATAAAATTACCTAGACTAAAAGTCTTCCAGCGAAAAGATATTTTGCTTGTTCTCATGCTCTAGTGAAGATGCTACTAACCTGTCAGATTGAACAAATGAGTGGAATTAAAGCTGTTTTATTGCAGGAAACAAACATGAAAATAAATGCCAGTGAGAAGTTACAATTACTCAGTCTGTAATTGTTTACTGGGATTGGAAACTAAAACTGCAACAAGGGAAAGGGAACTGGCAAGCAGAGAAGTACAGCTGTACAGAGCATCCTCTTTCTATTGTTTAAGCTAATCTCTGTATTGTTTTTAATACAAAAGTGAAGATAATAAGAAAGCAAGGAGGAATTGGTTATACTTAGCTGCATTTGTCCTGCACCACTTCAGTTGCATTTTGAGAGATATCCTGTCATTAATTTATAGTTAAGCACATGTACCAATAGCAAAGCTCTGTCTCCCCACCCCTTATTCAGAGAAACTCTAAGTAACATTTCAAAAGGAAAACAGAAAAAACTAAGTTTCAAACACTGATACTGATCTTCATAGCACAGTTACGAGCTCCAAGCAGCCAAAGATTTAGACCTATTCGCTTCAGCAAATTTCCTGTTGAGGAGTCCCAAGCCAACATTTCCAGCTTCAGTACAGGATGCTGGTATTCCCATGCTTCCTGGTGCAAATTTAGATACAAGAAAGGATCATTGGATTAGAGAATAAATTGGGTTGGAAGATACCTCCAGAGGTCACCTAATCCAGCCTTCTACTCAAAAAAAGAGTTCACCACAGCATTAGGTGAGTCTGCTAAGGGCTATACCCATTCCAGCTCTGGTTATGTCCAATGGTATTTATTTATTCTTTTATTGCACAGGATGGATTCTCCATCAAATTAAAGCTGGATCCCAGAGCTATTCCAGCTCCAACTTCCACAATACACCAAACTGTACACCAAACAACCAGTAGAATATGTGTAGACTACTGAGGCCAGGACATACTAGGTCTTAAGTGCCATTTTATGACAGTATTCACAGGTTTTAATATGCAGAGTGAATGCACAGGGCAAACCAACCTAGAAGTCCAAAATACTCATCAGCTACAGTAGTTATTGCAGAAGCTCAGTAGCTGACAAAAAGTCAGACCTAATATTTATACATTCAACAGTGTCATAATATGTTGTTTCAGATTTATAGATGATACATTGGTCTTCTAGGAGGAGCCAGAAACCTGAAAGAAAGAAAAATCACCTTCCAAAAACTTAAAACCAGTTAAGCCAAGGAAAGGCAACGATCAGGCTAACTCTCCCTCCAAGTTAGACATGCTTAGGTAATATTAAGACAACAAATCAGAGAAGGAAAAAACAACACCTTACTGTAAGATTATAGATACATAAAAACATTGAAAATTATGGTTTAGAAAATAGTGACAAAATTCTCATAACATGTAAACTACAGACAATTTTTCTTTAGAAGAAACAACAAAATCAACAAAAGTTACAACAGTATTCATACTATTCAGTCTACTATAAGGCCACTTTTTGTACTACGTAATGATTAATTGAATCATATGGTATTGTTTCACTTTTGACCTCTAAATCTCTCCCCTCTCAGCTTTAAGATTAATCTTCCAACTTTCAGGTTTATGCAGTCATTCAAGCATTCTGTATGCTGACTCGTACTCTTGACAAGAACAGATGTAAGGTTAGCAAATACTCTGAAGTCAGTTTCATTTTTCCAGATCAACATTCCTTTGCCCACAGAAACAAGCAGTGTGGGTTCTTGCAAGAGTATCCATGCGTATTTAGGCAGCTTGAATAGGAAAAAGCTTCCTAATTTTGTTAACGTAAGACCTCGTTCTCAGATTGGCATTTGAGCATGTCTTTACTGCAATAACTAAGAACAGACAATTAAACTCTTTCAGAAATTAAAAGCTACTGCTGAAATCCATGAATACAGTTGAAAAGCACAAGCCACATAGTACAGGTTACACAGAAAACTCTACTTCATCTTTAAACATACTCAAGCCTTACTAAATTTTCTGTTATAAAACTTCTACATTGCCATATATTTTTCACTCACCCACAATAAATGGTCAAAGGCCAGAATCTTAAGAACTTTCTTTTTCTCTCCCCTTAAATAGTGAAACATGCAGTGTTGAATACCCATCTGCCTAGACACCACTTAAACCTCAGCTGCACAGCCTTCTTCATCAGGGTAAAACTTTCCAAGCAATTCTCTGCGGTACACAGACACACAGTGGCTATATAATGCAACTAAAAGAACAGAAATTTGGTCAGGATTTCAGGCCAGGTTGGGTTTTTTGGTTATTTTGGGTGAGGGTTTTTTGTTGTTGTTTGGCTGGGGTTTTTTAATCCTTGTCAGTTGATTTCAGCACTATCAGAACTTCACTGGAAAATGCTGACAGACTCATTCTGCTTAGGGACTTCTGTGAGTCTCAGAGGAAAGTCTTTAATTGTCTGTATACAAAACTCTTTCTAAACACTCTGTGACACTAGCTGTCACACTTCAGCATGAGAACAACTTTATTGACCTTGTACGAAGTTCTCACATATTGGCCAAAGAGGGCTTTTCCTTACAATCCAACTCACAGCTATTTGACTGTGCTTTTCAAACGGAACTATACCAGTTCCCCTGCAAACCACAAAATAGAGGATTTCCATCCATCCTCAAAGGAGAAGAGAACCAGGAAAAGATTGGGGATGTGATAGGCAGATCAGAGACCAACACAGCTGAAAGATTATTCCCTTTGATATTCAACACCACACCATTTCAAAGGAGATTGACAGGTCAAGTTTTAAAGGTTCCCCAAAGGAAAAGGGTATCAGTGCAGACTACTGACAAAGCTACTACTCCAGACATGAGCAAGATGACTAAAAGTTGGGGCTTCCTAGAGAAAGTTACTTTTGCTAGTTTCTCCTGCTGCTTCTTTCCCAGTCTCCTCCACAGTCAGCATGTACTCGTCTCTTTGAATGCTTATTGGCCTTAACTTTTACTGTCATTCATAACACATAATGATTCTTTTCTAGTAAATGGTTTACGTTTTTAGCAGCCTTTTCCACAGACCTTGGAAATAAACCAATTCAGTAAGTATAATGAATATAATGACACTCTTCACTTATCTTCTGATTACTGTGCTACAAGAAATATTGGGTTAAGGCACGGTTACTCTTATTTCTTAGGTAGTTATCACATATAGCTTATTGGCCTCTCTTTCCAGATCACATGTAATTTCCCACTCCATATCACCATGTTTGATAATGAATTGGGTAATACACTCATATTCTTTTTAGCCTTCAGAAGTACAAAATATTGTAACCAATGCCCCAAACCATTAGAAGAATACCTTTTGCCTCTCTGTTTTCAGAATAAAGCATCTGCAAATATAGCGTTTCGTTTTGCAAGAGCAAGACTCGGCGTCTTTCACATGGATCACCATTTATTGTATGTTAAAGACACTGAAGTGCATGTGAGTCTTGTACTGTACCTGCAGGAGACTTCCAGTTAGGACATTAAGTACCAATAATGTATTCCATGGTGTGGAGCACTAAAAAGACACCACAAGTCTGTCACCAAAACAGATCATATGGGACAGATATTCTTACTGCTCACCTCCTACTTGTGGGCTTGTGTGTGTCTATTAGCTCATTAGGGCATCATTAAAGCTTATCTGTTTTACTAAGTCATTGTAACTGCCTATTTTGAAACTTAGGACAGTTGCAATCATAGCTCGAAAGGCTTATTTATCCTCAGACTTCTGCCCTTCCCCAGACACATGGACTTTCCTAGTGTGTATGCTACAGGCTTTTCCTGTAGCTTCTTTATATATTTCTCAGCAGATAAAAGGGATTACAGTAAAGTGCAAGTAATCCAATAATCATAGGGAGCCCTAATGTATTTTCGCTGATATTCCCTGCCCCCACAGTATTTTACCAAGAAAAGCAAGAAATGTAAAGGCAAATTCTTGCACAGACTTAGAGCAAAAGCAGATAAATACCTGTAATTTGAAGCAGATAAATGTTACACTTCTTTCTCTTGAGTTTTACAGTTACTTGATCTGCTGAGTTTTGGCCAAACTGTGCCTACTAAAGAAAGTATCGAATGAAGCCAGGGGAACTCAAGTATGAGACCAGAGGTTAACAGCCAGACTTACCAACCAGAGATATCTTTAATGTCCACATATTTTCCAGTGGGACTTCCTGCAATAAGATCAGGCATTTTTTGTGGAAGCTTCAATAAATATGCTGTATTTTAACATAATACAACTAGTAAGCACCTGGGAACTCAGAGGGTGTTCATATTAGACAAAGTGTTCATTAAACGTATTTTGTATCAACACAATCACAAATAGTAAAAGATAATAAAATAGAGTGCAGATATGTGAAAAATTAATTTAAATTCTGATGAAAACAGAAGACCTCAACCACAACAGCAGAAAAAAACATCTTTAGGATCAGATTCAATGGTAATTGCTTTTATTAAGACTACTGGAACTTGAAGAAAAGCATTTCTGTTTTTCACATTTGATTTTCATCTAATTTTCATTTTGGATTTCCAAAACGTTAGTCGGCAATGCAAGATTTACAGGAAAAGACATGCAACTGCTTTATCAGTGTAAGTTATCAGGAGGATTTCAATGTTTCTGCAGTATGATTATGCACCTGACATCACTTTCAAGAGTGAAAAATAACCAATTCATTAAGTGGCACTCAACAATATGTTCAAGTAGTCTAGGCTGTTGAATACTTTGTGACTGAAGAACACTTTAAAGAAAAGTGGTAGAATTCCTTAGCTACTAACACAGTGTATTGGTTTTAATCATGTGAAAGAAACAAGCCAAAAATCAACTCCATCAGAACCCAGAAAGCACTTCAAAAATTAACTAAAAATAAGATGCAAAACATCCCCATTCAAGCTAATATGGCATTTACTGTCTGTTAGCAGTACATGAATCTGCAAACACTGTTTTCTTCTAGTTTTTTAGCATTGGAAAACTATGTAAAGACATCTATATTTGTGGATGCTCTCCACCAATTAAAATACGGTCACCACATGGGTCATTGACAATTTTATACAGTTGATCTTTGAACTTTGCTAATTTATCTTAAAACAAAATCACTCAGACCAGCAGTAATTCTGAGTATTATTCCTCTGCTTTATCCAAACACCAGATCTGTAAAAGCTGTTTTCAGTTAGAAAATTCAGAAATTGTGCAGTAATTCAGAAAACCTGTGCTAAACTTCTGAGAACGGCTTGAACATCCTTCCCGTAACACAACACAACATTTGCATTAAAGAAGTAAATATACAGATACTCCCAGGGAATGGAGTGATTACATCATACATTTATTGAAGGACAATTGTTCTCTGCCCACATTATTTCAGGATAAGAACACTATCTAAGAGGAAAGAAAAATATTTCACATCTGTCTTCCAGCAGTTTTACAGATGCTGGAACCATAATACACCCCTGTCAGGAAAGAGGCCTTATTCATAATGTCCCCCTGCCATACTAACTTACAGTGAGATATCTTCTGTGAAAAGAGAGCTTATTTGGACCTATTTGTCCATTATGAACATTTACTCCAAACCTGAAAAGAAATAGCAAGACATCAAGTGCAGTACAAGAATCCTTGTATCAAGAAGGAAAGTGAACATGGCTAAATTCCCAGCTCAACCAGTTTAAGTATTCTCCTAGGAAGAGCAGAGGATTTTCTGAAGCCTTTATGGCACTGTCGTGTTGCACTGATTTAAAGGCAACATTTTTTTAAAGATTTAAAAGTCTTTAGTATCTCTGATTGCTCTTGCAAAGTTCCTCCTGAGCATCTTCAAGTGCAGCCCAAGTGGTTCTTAGCATTTCTTATTTTTATGAACCAAGAACTTATCCTTACCTGGTGAGGATTGAACAGGAACTTATCTTAGTTCACTTGAAAGTCCTGCTGAAGGCAACACAATTTGTCATTGTCACATGTAATGTGGTAGGTTAAAGTCTGTGGAAGGTCACACAGGCTCTCTCAGACCGTTAGTTGTATAGCAACTAATTTTTACAATATCTTCACTTAGATTTTACTTTCAGTTAAACTGAGTTAACGGATTTAAATTAAACCCTACCCCTCTGCTTTACTTTTTTCTTAGTTACAGGGAAGCTGAGACTCAATTCTAGCAGAGACATTTAAAGACCAGCTGTCTGATTTTCCTCTGTGATGCAAGTTCCATTTGAACAGTAACCTTAAGTGTAGTTTTTAACTGAATTTGGTCAGTCTTCCCTTACAAGGTTCATCTGTTAAGCTTTAACAGATCAACTAATTTAATTTCAGAGTCCTACAGCCTTTCCTAATGAGGACTAGTTTAATCCTCAATCTATTAAGGCTCAAAACTTATGTCCCATGTTTTTTTATGTTTAGTTTCTAAAAAGTGTTCAAATGCCAGCAGTCAAATTTCTTGAAATTAACTATATTATATACATATTTGTATGTATTTGCCTAGCTAAAATTTGACACGTCACAAGCTGCCCCCCTATTCCATGAATAATAAGGAAAAAAATTCACCTCCCCTAAAATCTTTTCCAATTGTGTGGTTGCATTGGGGTTTTTTGGTAAGAGAAATATATACTTTAAAAAGAACATTGAGCTTTTTTTACATAGTTTTTGCTTTCATGCCCCTCAGGCTGCACTTTACATCTCATTATCTCATTGTTCTTCACAAGGTTTTATAAGCTTAGGTAAAACTTCTTGCTTAGAGCCAGGTGTTTTCTTATTTTTTTCCCTTTTTTTCCCCTGCACCTCTGAGTATTTCAAGTACAAAAGGTTTTTAAACTCTGTCCTAAGATTTCTTCTGTAAATGCACTTCTTCAAAAAAATAGTCCTCAGACTAACTTGGAGAGCTGACTGCAAACAGTAAATCAAATACTTTTTACCAAGTCAGATATTAAACAGAAATAAACTGGGTTTTTTTCCATTAAAAAATAATCTCAGAAGAATTGAGCTATTTCTCTTTCAGCTAGAATAGAATAATTAGCATGCCACCTCCATGATGGGATTTAAGAGCACTGGGTAGCCTCTTTGAGAGAATGAGGCCAAACCACACACATACAAAGTAGACTACCTTAATTTAAAAATATGTACATAAATTATAAATACTGAATTTTCTCAGCAGATTAAGTATAACAAGCATATATCTGCCCTGTCTCATTCAGAAGAAATATCAGCAAAACAATACTTGGGTTTACATAGAGAAAATGCATGACTTGGTCAATACCAAGAATTTGCATCTAGTTCTCATACTCATGGAAGTGCACAGCACAAAAAAAGAAAAAAAAAATATTATTATCAAGTACAAAGCAATTACAGACCACATTTGCCGAAATGCCTTCAAATTTGTGTAATTAGAACTGATACTAACACAAAAGTCTTTCAAATTAAATGAGCCTTCAAATTTACTAGCTCTTTCACCCAAAACAAATCCCCAGAGTAAAAGTCATGTTTAAGTACTACAAATACCTATACTACCAATCCATGCAACAAAGGAACTACCTGAGTCATCTTACTCTCATTCCTCAATATTTTGTGTAAATAAGTCCAAGGAATTGGAAAGTATGATAAGTGTCACATATAAAAAGATTTCTTACTAGACATAATACAGGAAAATCATTATGAATTTGCAATTCCTGACTGTTTTTCACTGTGCTTAAATTAGGCCAAATATATGCACAACAGATCTACTGAACAAACCTTAGAAACATCAGGCCAATTTTCATTTTCTATATTTGTGTTGGAAGTGCATAAGCTCTACAAGGTAAAAATTCAGTTCAGAGAGCGAAAGTTTAGATCTTTAAGGAACGTGATCTGTAAGTCACAGAGGATGAGAATGGCTAAACAATTTCAATTATGCATTTGAGATTATCTTTACAGTACCTTGGAAAGCATATTAGAAAAACTCACTTTAGATACAGATACAGAAAAGATCTCATCTGTTTTCTTCTCATAGCATCCTGTGCTTTAGTCAGTACCTTAGAACCAAAAAACTCCAGAAAAATTCTGTCGTCCCTGCACTGCTTGATCAACTTGCAAATTGGCAGACAAGCACCAAGACTCCTTTACCTGGATAATTCTGGGAGCCCTATGAGTCAGCCAAAGATGCTGTCAAAGCAAATGCAACTCAGTCATATGGAGCAATTTCCAAACATAGGTGTCTTCCTAATCACTAAGATCAGTCTGAGAGAAGTGGTGAGAAATTGTCAGTTCTCTGAAAACAGCATGAATTTCTGAAGAATTTAGGCAGTTAGAAGCTCTGCTCAGGATACACACAACAGCAGCTATCTTGAATGAATGCACTCAATAATACTCAGTGCCTTCCTTGTCACAGACAGGGCCAAAGATATCATTGGGTTACTGCTGAAGGGTTGGTAACTTATGACCTTGGCTCTATCTGCAGACATAAGTGTCACTGGTGAAATTAGAAAGATAGTCTTCAGTATGGGTCTCCTGATAGGCAGTGAAATCTCATTCCTCAAACCCCACTTTGTAAATGGCGATTAACACAGACAAACAGTATCAGACAGCAAATCTCTGTTATGTTTCCTATCACAAATAGACTTGAATCAAGAAGTAATAAATGGTCAGGAGAGCATTTGAGCATAAATGAAACTGCAACTGTGCCTTTCACAGCTGATTTGACAGTTTGGGGAAAAAGAACCAGACTTAAAACAGCAAAGTCACATTTAAAACATGAGGGTACTGAGCTCTGAGAAAGGAGTGATGTGATCTGAACTTGAGCTTAGAGAAGAAGAGGAGGACTGCTTCATTTCTCAGTCCTTGTGCTTCATTTGATCTTGATGCTAGAGTACCCAGCAGTTTCTTTCTGTAGACTTAAAGTGAACACCTTACAAGGGCTATATCATTGCAGCCCACTGCATTACTCAGTTCACCAGCTGGGCAGATTGGTTCTCTCTACCTGCAGCTGGCATAAACGTAAAAGACAGTGGTGATGGCAGAGTCAGGAGAAAGAAAAGTACTCTTGAAGCATCTATTTATTTAGTGCTCTAAGCTTAAAACAAAACCCAAAGATAAACATTGTCCTGCTTAAGTAATTTTGCAGTAAAATTTGTGTGTCATCTTAAAATGTTGAAAAACTTTGTAGCAGAGGATTCATTCAGTCACTAAAAATTTCCATCACAGTGAGCTGGTTAATGAAACAAGCAATTTAGATATACCCCGCATGGTCTTTGGCTGTTGTTAGTCTTGAAATAGCTAGCCAAGTCAACTGAACACATAAAAGAAGCTGTGAAGAGTTAAGATTCAGGCGCTACTACTAGCAGATTCCATCCTTTTTGAGAGGGAATTCACACACTGAGGGGGGAGGGAGCAGGCAGAAAGGATTAGACTGCTTTCCTGTCTTGGAAAGAAACAAGAGTGAGGAGGAGAAAAAAAAAAAAGAAAAATGAAAAACTAAAAAGTATCTGCTGAGATGACAATGGAGTGAAACTCCATTGTCAAAGTTCCTGGCGAGGAAAATAGAAGTTTGTGTTATATTTTTCTTTTACAACTTGCATGAACGAAAAAATACAGAGGTGAAATGGAGACACTCCAAGAGGTTTGCCAATAGGAATCTAGTGAGAGAGGGAAAGCTGGTAGAAAAGTTTAGTGGTGAGGAAATATCCTGTCAAAAACCTGATCTTTTCTGTAGTTTATCAAAGGATCATTTTGACTGTCTTCTAACACACTACAATTCCTTCTTTGAATGGCATTGTCTGATTACCTAATAAATGTATTCATTCAGGGCATTACTGAAACATCACATAAAGATACAGGTAAGATTCTTGCGAAATCCATTCTGTAAATGTGGACATTTTGACATTGAAAACCCCTCAAGATGGCTAACTGTTTTAAAAGCTGTATACAACCATATGTTGTTGTTCCTCTAACTACTGTTTCCCAGTCTTGTTTATGAGAGTGGTATGTGAAACATGGAAAGCTTCTTGTATAGCATTTACGTTTGCAAGCTATTAGAGTTATTTTCAACTGTGACATTTCATCAGTCAGGTGATATTTTATGCTTAATCATAAAGAGGTTTTTAATATTAAATCCAGTATATTAAAAAAAACCCTAAATTAGCCAAGCAAATTTCTAGCTAAAAATGTTTTTGATAAAAGCAAAATTAATACCAGAATAAATGCCCAATCAGAAGCAGAGTACAAGCAAGTTAGTTTGTATCAAAGAGTTTTAAAAAAGTACTTACTTGAATCTTATTTAAAAAAAAAAAAAACAAGGCATGTATCTATTTGGCTCATTTAAAACCTGTATGATGATAGACAGAAACACATTAAAGTAAGAATGCCAGGCAGGCACTATACTTTCAACAGCAGAATAACATCCTACAAAATCTGAGCACAATGGAACAAAGAGTGCACATATTTCTACAACTAATGTGGTATGAAACTCCTCAGCAAAAATATCCCAGCTTATTCAAAGTGTCATTCACCTCCTATAAAATGTATTTCTTCAGTTTCTTCTTTTTAAAGGCATATACAAAAAATGATATCTCTTGTTCCTAATCTCTTTGACTACAGGCAAATTATCCCTGCTGCCTGTTTTATGCATAATTTCACAAGTACTGTACCTGCTTTTAGCATACAAAACCTGAAAGCCAAAGTGTTGTGAGTTCTGCACACTGGGAAGCCATAATCATTTTTCCTACACGGGGCAAATAAGCTAGCATGGTCCAGCTGGGAAGTGCACTTGTGGGCAGGTCGTCTTTCTCTTATGCCATGCATTAGTAGCAAGTATTTGAACAATTTGAACAATTCCTTTTAAGACATAAGCACTCAAAGCAAAGAAAATATACGTGTCCACAAATGTATCTTATGAATTGCTAATAGACATGAAATACTAAAGGTAGTTAAATATAAGGGAAAAAGATACCAAAGGAAAAAGTGTGTTTGCTCTCCAGGAAAACAAAACTACCTCCACTAGACCTCAAGTGAAATGTGTGCTAGAATAACAGTTTTAACATGCAATAGAGTGTCTACTCTAAATGTAATTTAAATTTTTACTGACCCAAACATTTTTCTTATGCTAAAAAATATCTTCCATCCCATATTTAGGCTATGATTCATGAGCCATACTGATCCTACATATATTGACAAGTGGAGTACAAAGTGAGACTTACAGGCTAGGACATCTTTTCCCATTTTAGACACTTGCATTATTGCAAAAATATTTTCTTGAATACCTGGAGAGGTGAAAGGAGCTATAGTTTTCACTGCTGTAATGAAAAGGGATGTCACTATTTCTTTGTAGACAGTTGAGTTCTTTTGAGAGGGTTGTTTTGGCCACTGCAGTGCTCTGTTTCAAACTTTTTACACTAAAAAATATTGTAACACACCTGTCAAGAGTAATAATAGCAAGAAACTGTACAAAAACTAACATCTTAAGACCAGAAGGACTTACTAGACTTTTGTTAGCCCACTGGTGATTCTTAAATAGTTAACGTTGCATTCTGCATTACAGCTACTTGGCATCATCAAATACTCCAGAGAATAAGAATATTCTAATAAGCAAGATAAAGCAGTGTCTTGGCTGACTCGAGGAAAAAATGGTTATCATGGAAACCTCTGAGACAGGAAAAAAGGTGGTAACCTCTTTAAAATCATCAATTTTACATATATTTTAGTTTCCTTTTCCCCTCCCCTGCTGTCTCCTGTTTCCAGTTTGTAAGCCTAGCGAAAAATGTACATTTTCATGGTCATTTAGCTCTCAGTTGCTGAAAGGATTTATGAACAATAATTATCTTTACGAGACAATACACAGTAAGATACAGGGGAAGAAAGTGAGATGACAAATTGAGATGTAAGAAACAGAGGTTTACTTGGGGACTTATCTTTATGTTCCAGCACTAGAAATCAAGGATTAACAACCTCTGCATAAACTATTTATCTGTTTGATGTTGATAAGAATATACGACAAAGAACAAATCCAATAATATCAGTGGTGTTCTGTCAACTCACAGTGCCTTACTACCAATTCTAACAATTACAAAGGTGATTATGTAGCGAATGCTTTCTCTTGTTTCAGTTTTGAAGTGCCTTTAACATTAACACAGAAGTTAAATTTGCAGAGTCTTTCTCTGGCAAAGTGGTTCAGTGAATCTGGAAAAGAGTCAAGATCCAGCTGTGACTAATAAAACCCTTGTTAAGATTTAATATATATTGTGCTTCCAAAACATTTCTCTAATATACATTTGTTTTCCTGCCAATCTTCCCCCACTCATCTATTATTTCAGCCTGATTCCACGGGATATAGAATCTGGTCCTCAATCTCAACATCAGGCACTGAGCCTCATCTCCTTGTCTTGCACAGCTGGAGGCTGCTGCTTATTAGTCCCACCTGATTCCTCTTTGAAGGAAGGGTGCAGGATAAAACTGCAGATTTCATGTTGGGACCCTGGGCCAACTACAGCAGTATTTTTCATCTTTTATTTTATAGATGCCTAAGCAATTGTGATTATTTGAATTATAAACTCCCTAGGGAAGTTTGCAGTCCAGAGATCAGTGCAAGATATTTGAATTTTCTTCAGTACTTTTCAAGTAATTCAAATGCCCCTAAGTGGGCAGTCATCTTCTTACCTGCACTACCGCAGTAGAAACTTATGTGTCTTGCCCATCAGCACAGGCTTATACTTTGATAGCAATTCGCTGTGAGTTTGGGGTCTGTAAAACCTAAAGCTTGTGTACTGAAGATTACTAAGGCATCCATGCATCATTCTTCCTCATCTGGGTAGTTAATGAATCTTCCAAATAAAGGCATACAGGAACTTTGAGAATGTCAAAGAAACTCTAAGCATAATAACTTCTGTAATTTAAACATCTTTGCAGAAAGTCCTTAACATGTGGCATTACTTTGTAGAGAGTGCTCTGCATATCTATGAGATAACGTATTTGACTTAAGCTGGCAATGATCACTTCTCTATCTGTATATCAGCAGACAGACACCCTAGTGATTAATTATTTTCTTACCACATGTCTTTAGTTGTCTAATCTGCTCTCAGTATGTTAGTTTGTGTCTTTTAGGGGCTTTTCAAATAATTTGTGCCCTTTAGAATTTCTGCAAAATGATTACCTTCAAGGAAAATTTGTGTAGGTTCCCCCTGAAATACTGACTCTCCTTAGATAGCCAGAATAAAGAGCTTTCTACTAATATTGAAAATCTTGTATTTCAGCTCTGAATGGGACAGAAACAAATTGAACTTGGTTCAAGACATCCACTAAGAGAATTAAGCTTTATCCATTAATTGATTCAAAAGGATGTTAACAATTATATAATATAAATCTGAAATGAGGTACAATGAAGTCACTGAAAACCTGACATATATCTGATTTACAAAGCCTCTGTTACACTTTTGTCCTGACGCCTACATTATTTGATTTCTGAATTACTAAATGAAGTCTTTGGTCCACAAGTCATGAGATAGGAATTATGTTTAAAATTAACATTAGGCTTTGCAAACCTATGTTAAATAGAATTTAGTTGAGTTGTTTAAGATTTGCAAAGCAATTACGCCTTTAAGGTATATAAATTAATATAGTTCCCTTGATAGATAATAAGCAGTTTAAAAGTTCCCAAGTTTATCACTATATAAGGTTATACCAACATGATAAAATATATAACTTGAGCAAAACATGAGACCATTACTTAAAGTGGTACATGTTTACACAGTTTCAACAATCCTAAACTACACCAGGCAACCCATTTCTCCTTATTTTATGATGCCCTTATCCGTGACTTATCAACCCTACAACATACTAGAGAAAAAAAGGTGGCATGCTATGTCTTCTAGAAGGAGGCAAGGGAGAAAATGGGGACAGGAAAGTCCACCTACACTCCGAAAGGCTTTGTACATTTTATTTGCAGGCTGTTTTACCGGTATGGCATACAGTCTGCAGAGTGCTTGTAATCCATCCATTAAAACGGGTTTGGTTTATAGTTTTATATTGCCATATGCTATTTTGGTACTCTAGAATCAACTGCATTTCTTCTGCAAATTTGCAATAATTATTATTTGCTTTGGCATTTATGGATATATGGGATGTCGATGCTCAGGTAATAGCAGTAGGGCTGCAGGAGAGGCCAGATCTATGTGAAGAAGCACCTCCATGCACTGGAGCAGGGACTCCCCAAATGCCTGTGAAGATCACACACTGCAGACAGTGACTGCTATGGACTGGTAATAACACCACCTTTCCCCCTGCAAACAGCACCTCTGGGTGGGGGTAAGGGAATCAGGAGGAGGGGACAGATGTTGAGCCTGGCTAAAGAGGGGAAGCAAGGAGCTGTTTTAACGTTTACCTTTTGATTTCTCACTACCTGACTCTATTTTACTTGGTGACAAATTATTGCTTTTCCCTAAGACGAGTTTGCATGTCAACCCAAGAGCTTTCTCATTTTTACTTCTGCATCCTGCTAAGAATAAGGCTGCGGAGGGGAGGTGAGGATGTGAATGAGTGGCTGAGTGGGAGTTTGAGTGTTAATCAAGGTTAACCCAGCACATTGGGAACAGACAGATTTTTGAATATAAGTCAACTCCTTCATTAAACTCAGCTTACCATTCTGAAGAACATGTACGTACACACGTATGTTAAGTGCTAATTCTTATGGTTTCAAGTTTATGTTCTATTTCTTTTGCATTTTATTTTTTTTTCTGACAGATTAAGATTTCATATTCAAGCTATACACAGATTTCACTCCACCACAATTAAAAAATCGAAATATACATATAATAAAATAATATGCATTAAAATTATACCCATGAAAAACAACATTTAATTTTGTCTGCGACCAAACTATCAAATCAATTCTTCATTTGGTCCTGTTTCACATTTGTGTAATCTTTGGTTTAGACAATGTAGGACTGAAAAAACATGCGGTCACGGCATTTTTCACATCATAAGCCTACAATCATCGAGGTTATTTAAGGTAACAGTCAACAGTCATACCTTTTAGCGAAGCTGCAGACAATTTATATAGCTGTGCTATCACTTCTACAATTAGAAGACTGTGGATTCAATCTGGTTTTTGGTAGGTTAATATGAACAAAGTCAAACTGCATGTTGCTACATCAGTCATGCAGACTTTGTAGATATAATCAGTTAATCAATGTCTGGTTAAGCTTTGATCCCTACAGACATTGTGAAAGTTGACTGCAGATAAAAAATTCCTGGAGTTTCTTAGAAACTAATCTCAGATGTGTGCAATGTATGAAAGTTGTGTCAATAGCTTGTTGGTATACACATAGTACAATAATCAAAGTCATCTCATCTGTACTGTTAAGGGACAGATCACAGCTAGCAGGTGTAAAGTAACACTAATTTCATTTTGCTCAACCTCAAAACTGAAAGCTAATCTCTTCAGAGCAAGCTGCTGGGAAAGTGCATGTGTTGCAGTGAAAATTTAGGATTACCAACATGAATTTGGCCAGTAAGAATTGAAAGTACAAATGTTACCTGTTTGACAATGAATAAATCTAACTGCTACTTATGCAGAGAGTTAGAACAAAGTCTGCATTTAATTCAGTTCCCCCTTATCCAGCTGTAGACTACCTACTGCGGTTGCAGTTACTAGCCTATCTCTAAGTATATGCAAGAAAGCTAAGAGATTAAACAAATCCCAGTACAGCACTACAAATTCAGGAATATTATATTCTGACTAGCTCTCTGACTAACTCTCAATTGCCATATTCTTTAAAATACATCTCCATCATGACTTGTTTGTGACTGAAATTCACAAAAAGTGTTGTACTAAGCAATAACAATTTCCTGTTTCCAAGATAATATCTGTGATTGAGTGATATTCTGACGGGAAAAAAAGATTGAGGGTTTGTCATAAGCAGTCATACGTGCAGCTACTGCAAATGTTACTGTTGCAAAATAATTCAACACACTGATGCAGAAAATAGTCCCTTCTGTTTTGTTTCTGAATCTATGAAAGCCAAAACTGGCTGTCTTTTTCACAACCAAGGTAAATTAATGTGGCTTTTATCAAGGCAAAAGAACTGGGAAAACTTGTGGAAAGTGCAAGGAGAGCAGAGGACCAACCACTTTGATAAATTGGCCCTCCCAACTTAGACAAAGTTTCAAATTATTCATCCTTCATGACACCTGATAAAAAAGGTTGCAAAATTACCCTTATCACATAAGTTCATTCAATGAGATATACTTCACATCCTCTTGCAGTCATCAGTAAATGCAAAAAGCCTGCAGGACATTACATCCATTATAGGCATTCTAAAAAAAAAAAAAGAGGGAGATTTTCTGTCTCAAGCAAATAAAGGTTCATTTTGCAAGAAAAGGAAAATGTGAATGGTGTTTCGATTTAATGTTTTGCTGTTCCAGGAAAAATAATAAATTTAATTAAGGATAAGTATTAAGGATAAATATTTCCAAAAGAGGGTAAGCATTGGAAGCTACTCCGTGAAAGCAAAGTTTCGGTCCAACAATTTCAAAATTAAGCAGCCAACAAAGACTGTATCTCCACACTTGCTGTCATGTTAAACTAATAGACAGCACTCTAGTCCTCTACTACTAAAACTCTGTTTTTAAAGAGTTTTAAGAAAAGGTAAGAGATTTAGAAATGTTTAAAAAACCTACGTGTTCTCCAGATCTAAACTGAAGTGGCTTTTGGAGAAACATCAGTTTGAAAAGAATGTAAGTATTAGAGCTACAATTAGCCCACTCGCTAATAATTTCTCCTTTTTTTTATAATTTCAAACAAGAAGCAAAAGAACTACAGAAAAGTTTTATGGAGCTTGGTAGAGAAGCAGTCTGGACTTTGAAACTGACAGCACAGAAAGTCCTGAAGAGCATTATGATCATCTTTTACTTTCTCTGTAGTCCACTTAGTTGTGAAAGCTCATTTTCCTATACATAAGTTTCTTTCTTTACCTTGCAGTAGAAACAAAAGCTCAAGCCAACACCAACAGGTCACTGCATTAAAATTGCTGCTAACAGGTATACATAAGTTCTTGATGTCTTTACAATTTCTGTGGTTTAAATTAAAGTGATCCATGCATTTCAATATAATATTTCTAAGGCACCTGTATTTCTGAGCTGAAGCTAGAAAGAAAAACAAGGCAGAAATATAGCCTGTAGTATTTCTTAGACAAGGTTTCAAGCCACTGGAAGATTGTATTTGCGGGACAGAAAGATGCAGAATTATTAGTATTTGTTTACAGAAATTTCCAAAATTAACCAATTACTTTTCCTGTAATAAATGAAAATTTGTGCTACCATGTTTTTTAATACACATGTAAAACCAAATATATTTAAATCTTGTAGAGGAACTGGACATAGTCCTGGTCTTTAGGTGGCCCTCCTTGTGAAGTAGGATTGAACCAGATGACCTCCAGAGATATCTTCCAACCTCAACAATTCTATAGTTCTGTGACTGCATTTAACATAAATTATCCTCTGACTGACTATCTAGATTTGATAACACACAAATGCAAGTATGTTCAGCACAAGACATTTATCCAAACTTGACAGAAGCACTTAGAATCTCATTGAGATATAGCAGCGGCAGTTCCTCAAAATCAAATTACAAGGAATAAAATGCAGATTAGTAGACACAGTTATAATTTTAAATACTATCATTCAATTCCATCATTCTATCATTTAAGAATACTTCTTTTTAAAGTTTCTCTCCCTGAAAGCTTTACATCTTCTTGTCCCAGAAATGTTATTCTTATCTCCGAGCCTAAATAAGAAAGCTTAGTTTTCTATCAAGTCACGTTTCAATGTATTCAGCTCCATTAAACATTTTGACGTCTAATATCTTGAGCTAATGATGCATTGTATGCTTTTCAGATTAACATATTTAATGGTTTTTCCTCATCTCTTCCCCGTACACCTAGTTTCATGATATTTGCAAGTACTCATCATCTAAATTTAAAATTGGTCAAAATATTTAAATGTTGCCAGGCAGAAGAGAGACCAAAACAGCATGACTCTGTGAAAAAACTTTTCTTTTGAGAACCATATTGAAATATCAAGATCAAAAGTTCAATTTAGTTGGTACACCAAACCTAATTAGAAGCATATCATTGTGAGCAAAGTGCATAACACTACTGGTTTTTTATTTAGCTAACTCATATATCTAAGTACCTGGAAAACTAACTCTTCCTCTCCTCATAGTTACTAAATATATATATATATATATATATAGTTGAAACATTATTTTTGTTCTTGTATTCACCATCTATTAGATGGTGGTGATACATAGAAACCTAACTTACATGCTTATGTAGAACTATAATGCAGTCACTGTTCTTCTTTAGCTCAATTCTTCACCATGGAACTTCAGTTCCTTTATAAAATACTAAGGTCTTGATCCGAATTCTTTAAATGCTGTTCACAGAAGGTATTATAACTCAAAATTGATTCGAAGCAAGTGTTACATGAGAAGATGGGAAGCCCTTAAAAACAAATAAATGAGAAGGCCTTCCTTGCCCATGCACACAGTCCATTTGAACACAGGTTTCACTTTGCTCCCTAAAGAGCAGCACAGAAGTACTCTAGTAAGTCTTGGATTCCAGAAAACTTAGATAATGGAATATTTGTAGTAGTCTGTCATGTCAAATGCTATTTAGATATGTTTCTTGTCAGTTCACTTCAAAAAAAGTAGCAACTGATTTCAGAGAAAAAACAATGCTAGGAGCATTCAAAGATAATGAGTGGAAAGGAATGACTTTCTCCACCTAGACTGTAATCGAATTATTGAAATGCGGTCACATCTATGAACTGAGGCCCAAGATTGAAGATATTAAAGCAGATCAGGTAATTCCATAAGCATATATGACGCACCATTAAGGGACAAAGACCTTGAAATGCAGTGCTTATTACAAGTCCATTAAGACTAAATACCAGGTATTTGAGACCAGTATTAGCACTGCAACAGGGGCTGATTATTTCACGTAATTCCAGATTGTAAGACATCCAGAACCAGACTGGAAGCCCATTACATGGACTGATTTTTGCATCAAAGTGAAAGATCAAAATTTTGGGATCCTGCTAAGCAATGCCATACATCCAAGCGCAGTCTGCATCTCCCTGATCTGTTTGATAACTTGTTAAAAACATAAACCCATAGAATAGTTTTAGTTGGAATGGACTGCTAGAGGTCACTGAGTCCAAACCTCTGCTCAAACCAGGGTTAACTAGACAAGTTCAACATTTGCACAAGACACTACTATTCCTGGCAAGTTCAGATGGTGCCACACTGACTTAAAGACCTTTTTCTGCATTGTCAGTATTTGTACTTGCACATTTTTCAGTGAGTGCTAGCAAATGTTTCAAGATCTATATAAGCATTAAAACTAAATTAAATAAATCCAGAGTACTGGTGCTGCTTTGCACAAAAAGGAAAATGGAGGAAAGAGGAAATTGATAAAGTAATCTTAGTTCAAGTCTATTGTTTAAAGGAGCTGAAAGCATCAGGATCATATCTGTTCTTATTCATGTGTTCCCTCACTTTGGGACATTTACTCAACAGAACAACTCTCTGAGTGTGATGTAGCACAAACAAATGGCATGAACTCTTTTATCTCCATATCTGCTGCCAATGTACCAGGTTTTTCATGAAAATGAATAATGCCCTTCTTAAAGGCCTAGATCTTCAACTCATTACTCTAGTTGCTGTCTCTACACTGAGCTAGAGTTGCTCCTTGTTTACACTCCTGATGAAGTATTGTAAGATTAACTGTTTAAACTACCTGTTCAATTGTACTGGCAAAGCTCTTCAGACTGACCCTACATCAGCAAAATAGCAACAGTAGTGCATTTGCCCTTCATATACAGAAAGAAAACCAGCGAGACTATGCAGGGCTATACTTAGCTCACATGGTTTGATCTATCCACAGGCTGCTGTGACAACATTTTCTTGGATTCTAGTTGCCTGTCCCAACTTAGCAGGAAAAAGTCACCCAAGTCAGCAGTCGCTACCAGGTTTGACATATAACCAAAAAAAACCCATGAAGCGCCCACATTCTTGAAATGCATTTTCTAATTACTTCTTATTTGTGCAAAACAGGCCTTAAGAAAATATTGCAAAATGGAGTTTGGAGCCAATTCTCAGCATGAAATTTGTAGCACATTTTAAGTATTAGTGTGTCTAATTTCAGATTTGGGAGTGGCTGGAAAAATTTTTTTGCTATTAGACTTTTTATTTAATTCCCATATCTCTTTATCCCTTCCCTTTATTTTTTCGAGAATGAAGAATAAATAGGATAATTTGTTTTACTTAAGATACAGCTTGCTCCGTGCATAGTTTAGGGGTCACTCAAAACAGGGCATTTTGCTTTGCAGCAGAACTGTGCTATGAGTCATCTCCACTAAAAACGAATATTAGCCTTTCAAGACAGGAACTCCATGTTCAAAAAAAATTCACAGACAAATTGAAAGTAAAGAAGATTTAGTTTAAAGCATATGCATGGTGGAGGAAGAGGAATATTTTAAAGGACAACTGAAGATACCTTTTATTATTCTGTTGAAGTAACCCATCACCTTTGGGGTTTTACCTTTTTTGATTCCAAAATGTCACAGTTTTAGAACTTAAAAGGAAATACCCTATACTCCTTTTGTGCTTCTTAAATGGACTTTCAGAACTTTCCTAATTTTAAAATAAAATAGCTAAAATAGCAGCCTTTTTTGGTATTCATTTCCTAACAACTCAGCTTTTATTGTATATACCCTAAATTTCACATTGAATAAGTGTTCAACCAGTGATGATCTCTTTCTCCTAAGAGAAGTTATTTAGATGCACAGGTCACTTGCTAACTAGAATTTCCTGATCTATATAAAATCTTCTTGTTGTATTGAGCTGAGTGAAAATAATGGTGCTGCACTCTTTCTGGAGTTTTCTCTCAGGAGTTCATCTCCAATGCCTGTTGCTATATTTAACTGTCATGTAGCTAATAAACCACATAAGGCGCTGCATTTTGCAAAAATGGTTTTCTTCCCCCACATCTGATCTACCTTCAGTCAACTTTTCTAGTGTTGTTTTAAGATACAGTGCTGCACAGCTATCATCCCGCTATTTTTCACGGTTCTTTTTGCCCTTGTTCTGGTCTAAGGTCCCATGGCTCCTTTACAGAACATGGGTAATGTTGAGTTTTGTTTAAATAACAACTTAATTTAGTTTTTAAAACTCATATAGCTTACAAATATGTTCCTTCTGTGGGTTCGAGTCAGTTGTCACTTCTCGCTTCTCTGTTGCAAACTAATACACAATGGGCATGCTGATCCACCCTCCAAGGCATCAGCAGTTCATTTTAAGATCAAAAACTGGAAGCATCAGTTAATTGCAACTTTTTCTATCCCTCTCAGAGAATTTCAACATATCAATCATCTTTACATTGTAAAAGCAGATACCCAATAGAGTAAGACGCGTGGTGAGAGTATTGGGTATGAAATAGTCACCAGTATGCACATGTATTCATACATGCACACTTCAGAGAAGGACAGTCACATAGGTTTTATTACCTCACTGATGATGACAGCGGAGGTTACTCTGCAAAGCTGCTGTATCGATCTGCTTGAGGGTAGGAAGGCTCTGCAGAGGGATCTGGACAGGCTGGATTAAGGGGCCAAGGTCAATTGTATGAGATTTAACAAGAACAAGTGCTGGGTCTTAGCACTTTTGTCACAACAATCTCATGCAATGCTACAGGTTTGGGGAAGAATGGCTGGAAAGCTGCCCAGTAGAATAAGGCATGAGGGTGTTCGTCGATAGCCAGTTGAACATGAGCCAGCAGTGTGCCCAAGTGGCCAAAGCCAACAGCTTTCTGGTTTGTATCAGAAATATTGCGGCCAGCAGGACTAGGGAAGTGGTCACGTCCCTGTACTCGACACTGGTAAGGCTGCACCTTGAATACTGTGTTCAATTTTGTGCTCCTCAATTCAAGGACATTCAGCTGCCGGAGCATGGCCAAAGAAAGACAATGAAGCTAGTGAAGAGTCTAGAGAACAAGTCTTATGAGGAGTGGCTGAAGGAACTGAGTGTGTAGAAAAGGAGGCAGAAGGGAAACCTTATCGCTTTCTACTACCACCTGAAAGAAAGCTGTGGTGACGCAGGTATTGGTCTCTCCTCGCAAGTGACTAGTGATAGGATGAGAGGAAATGCCCTCAAGTTGTGCAAGGAGAGGTTTAGATGGGATGTTAGGAAAAATTTCTTTACTGAAAGAGTGGTGAAACATTGGAACAAGCTACCCAGGGAAACTATGGAGTCACCATCCTTGCAGGTGTTCGAAAACACACATAGACATGGCACTTCAGGATGTGGTTTAGTAGGCATGGTGGTGTTGGGCTGATGGTTGGAATTGATGATCTTAAAAGTCTTCTCCAACCTTAATGTTTCCATGATTAAAGAGGTTCTTTAAAGCTAAAAAAAGCTATTTATGTTGAGGTAATTATACTGATAACCAATTTTTTCTGAGAATATAGAGTTACATCCTATCTCCATTGGAACTTCTGACAAGAAATGTAACTTTTAGGATCAAGTAGAAAACTTATAAGAAAATTTAAGAAATTTTGGGTCTTACTTGCTATTATTTACACAACGCACACTTATTTCTCTTTCTAACATATCCAGCTGTTACTAAATTGTGTTTGATTAAATCATGATCTCCCTTTTATATCAACAGTCTAATAATTTTATTAAATATAAACATAATAGGAAAGAAAATCAGAAATATATATCTAGTACCTCCCTGTGACCCCAGTCCACCTGTGCATGTATCTCCGTAGCCTTAGCTCTATTTAAGGGACAACGTGAATTTATTCCCTGTTGAAGTGACTACAGCAGACCTTTGCCTAAGGCAGATAAGATAATTTTACAAACTCTTTATTTACAGTGAAAATGCATGGGGAATGTACAGTATATGAGGTTGTCATTGAAAAGAAAGTAATTATTTGCTAGTTTGAGTCAAGACCAGTATAAAAACTTAAATGTCACCTGATTTTTCTAGCAAACTTCATGAAGTTGAGTTAACGCACAGGGTCAGGCTCTGGTATTCCAGTAATGTGTGAGGCAAATATCTCATAGCTGGCATGCCACCACAGGAAATCTTTTGCAATGACAAAATGTATTATTTTAAGGTTCCTTACGGTTTTACATTAATAAGTCTGGTCACATTCATAGAGATGACCAACAGTATTCCATCAGGTCCTCAGAATTTTCTTCAGGAAGTTAGTCTAGATTAGTAAAGTTGCTCCAGGGAACAAAATATTGTCACAACTTCTATCAGAATATAAATTATCAGATCTATTTTATTTGTTTACTGTCATGAAATACCATTATTTGATATCTTCTGACTTAAATATTTTGTAGCTTAAAATGTACCTCTGCCTAATCCAGACCAAATTAAATTAATTAAAGATATTTTGTTTTGATCCACTCTGTCTTCTCTCAAACTCACAAACTTTGTGCGGATAGAGGTTTTGTATGTCAGGAGAGAACGTCTGGAAAACACATGAATAGTTTACAGATATTCTGAAAGCTTTTTAAGCTACTCATCAACAAATGCCATTCAAGAAGCCATCTCCTATCCCTGAAAAAATGTCTCAAATGTTAATTTCCTCACACTGCTACAGCCTGACCTGGTTGATGGCAAGTGACAGATACCTGGTGTAACTCTGGGAAATCCTTCTCTAACCTCCTCTGTACAGCGCAGTGGCCAGGTACACAAGAGGAGTATCAAGGCACACACAACAAGGAACAAGACTTGGAAAAAAAAACCCAGTCTTTGTTTTGCAGATACAGTGTTTGAGGAGGCCTACCATAAAGTTCAACCTGGCCATAGTAGTTCACTATGCACAGCAGCAGCTGATCCCTAGCCACAGAGCTCTAGGGTCAAGGTTTTTATTTGTTTGTATTTTCGCTTACTGGCTTTGACTAACTGCTTGCCCCATCTTCAAGCTGCTTTTTCCTGTTCTAGTCTGTTGCTAGTACCTGCTGCCTGATTAGCTTGTACAGCACTACTTAATAGGGATAGATTATCATAATAAGTAAGATGCCTAGGAAGTAATTTCATCACACATAATATCAAATGAAGGTATTTCTGAGTGTTTTCCTAAGACTTCATGGTAAATGCTAAATGTTCAGGCATCAAGACTGCACAGACATGACAAACAATTTCCTGTAAAATGTGGTATTATTTGTCTCATTAAGACTTTCCACGCATATCCTATTACTCTTTTGTGAAAGAGTTAAATGAATTAACAGCAGGACAATGTATGAGAAAATATTTACTACTTATTCCCTTTAAATAGAAACAGGAATTATTCAGATAGTTATAAAAATCTTTGGTTTTGTCGAACAAAGATGATCTAATGGGCTCTTACACATGCAATCTTTTTTATGTTTCTATATACCACATTCTCTTTTCTTATTTATGTTAAATCGTGACTAACAAAAATTCATTGCTAAGTTATTTACTAAGTCATAGCTTTTCTTGTTTCATGCTCAATTTACTTCATAATTCCAAGTTGTCTTCAGCACAATTTTCAAATACTGCAAAGAGGTTACAAGTCTAACCTAGCTGTTCTCTCTAATAGTGGAAATAAGGATCTCTGTTTTGAATCAGCAAAGCTTCATGATTTAATCTTTGTTGTTTTAAACTGGAGTTGATGAAACAGGAAAAGCTTTTTATTATTATTATTTTAAATGGTTTAAAATATATTGAATTGTTGAAATGGCAGAGCTAATCAACCATGTTTCCTAAAAGTGTTGAAGTTTTACAACTATTAAGCGGGAAGACAAAATACATCAAAAATCAGTCATCTGAATTAAAAGGAGAGTCATTTACTTATAATCATTTTCACTGCCAAGTTCACAGTTTACTCCTGATCTTAGGGAATATAGGAATACATTACTGAGAAGAAAAAGGTAGCAACTTTAATGATTATAGTGGAAAAATATTTGAACCTGCCACAAAGTATTGATTTCTACAGAACTAAAGAACTAAACTTTTTTCTTTCCCCCTTTCTTTTTTCTATCACTTCTCTTTGGGATTACCAGGGGAATGAACATATATTGATACCTGCTTTATTTCTAAAATAATTGAACTAGAATCAGAAGTAAAATCAAACCTTTCAGAGTTTAAATACTGGGATGGATCCAAGAATTTATGTCAAAATGAGCATGAATTTTTCAGATTTTAACATTCAAGTCATGTGTTTTGAGTCCAAGAGCATTAATTAGCTTCACAAGTCTGCAAAGATTCACCCCCCTCTTTTTTGCCCCAGCCCGTCTAACTTCAGAAGTTTAGAAACAGAACCAAGAGCTTTGAGAAACACAGGACTCCTGCACTGTTAAAGCAATCCTTCAATATGCAGCATGAAAGCACAACAAACTGCTCCTTTGTCACTTCTTACAGAACTGATGAGTGGAACGAATTTTTGTAAGATGAGGTGAAGATATGAAAGGTTATTTAAACACTGGGTCCTAAGGAAAGATTACTTAAAAGATTGAATTATTGATCTGTTCTCCTCCCTTTCTCTCCCTAATCTGATCTCTCCAACAATTTTGAACTTGTTAAGAAATTTCAGCTTCATTTGTCAGAGAATAGACAAGGGATAACATCCGACAAATTTAGAGAAAATTTGTTGCTGTTCAGGGGACACAAAACCTGAGTCACTACTGCTAGCGAGCGGAAGATCATGGGTCTGAGTTCTGTTTACAACTCTGTCTGGTTCGGTTGAGCACCAGCACATGCATATGGCTTGGAAATAGCTATAGCATAAGCTGTGACTTGCTCATCTTCCCTGGCAACAGAAAGGGAGATAAGAGCACGCTCACACATATGGATATCAGAAGGGAAAAAGGTAGGGGGAAAGCACTTTAACTGAAACTGTCAGT
Organism: Cuculus canorus; assembly: GCF_017976375.1. Taxonomy (NCBI): domain Eukaryota; kingdom Metazoa; phylum Chordata; class Aves; order Cuculiformes; family Cuculidae; genus Cuculus; species Cuculus canorus. The sequence continues at coordinate 114,562,515 of NC_071401.1, read as the reverse complement.
GTAGCATAACACAGAGGTCTCAGCTTGCACTCTAGCAATCCACCAACTCACAGACATGCTAGCTGAACTAGAAGGTCAGACCCAAAGCTATAAGTGTTGAACGGTAAGGTTTTCCTAAAGTTGTTAACCATCAAGTAGAGTTAAATGGACTTGATCTGGACTCAGTCTCAAATGCTTTTGAATGTACTGGACACTCCTGTGCCAGCTCAGGGATGCAATACATCTGATGGGCATGCAATGGGAATGCATGATAGTGCCACCCTCTTTCTAGGTATGATAATGCCATCTCCTTCTGGGGGCAACCTGCAGAACCTAGAGAGAACCAGGAAAAGCTCTTAGCTCTCGATAGTCCTGCTGTGGGTGGGACTCCCAAGGTAATCACTCTTTGGAAACTCTTGTTCCCAGAAGCAGCAGCTACTTGCTGCTTCCCAGACTCAGTCCAGGAGTATCAGCAATCTTTTATTGTCTACTGAGTTTTTCAATTAAGAGTCCTTTTTTAAACACACTTAAATCTAAAGACTCCATAAGAATAAATGCCAGTTTTTCATTAGGTAGTTCATGGAGTTTGCACCTAACAAAAGGAGGAGAGAAAGTAGGAGGAAAGTGAGCGGGTCCAAATCGGGGACTTTGATTCCACTCACCACAAAACTTAAGGACAGGTATAACTGTACTCTCTTTGTGTACATTCATGTTTCTGTATTTTATTTTCTGTCAAATCAGACCCTGTGTTCATTAATACCTTAATCTCTGCGTGTCTCACAGCAAACATGGACCTTAACCTGCATTCTTGCAGGCTCAAACTAGAGATCCAAACCATACAAGAACCGGTTGAAGTAATTTCCCCAAATCAACTTCAGTTTTGCATGCTAACTGTATGCATGACTCTAATAAACAGGCAAAAGCCCTACACTTAAAAGCAGGTGATAAGGATATGTTGAAGATTATTGGAAGCTTATCTACAGGCAGTCAGGTCCCATTACTGCTCTTCACAGGGACGTTTATTTAAGCCAGCATTGAAACCAATCCACATTTCTTGTGCAAGTGCATTGCAGAAATGTGTTTTCAAGGAAAAACGGTAGCAAACCCAATATCTGTAACAGAGAGGCCTATTCATCCATGGTATTCTATTTTCAACAGTTGCTTCCTACCCATGTATTTTAAAAACACACTGCGGTGCTGCTTCAAAATCTCTAGGATTAAAGCCATGATCTAAAAGCTTATTCGATTCATGTTGAAACACAGCAGGCTGTGAGGCTGAACACAGCCTGACAACTAGTCTAATGTAGATATTAAAGTTATTTTAGGAATCTAGCATATATAGCCTGTATCTAAGGTCAAAGTGGGTAGACCTGAAAGTTATTTCAACTCCCCTCACTGAATTATATCTAGCAGCCCTCATGTCAAGTAGATTTTTTTTAAAATAGAAATTGTTAATCTCTTGGTAAATAATTTTTCTGACAGATCTTGGATGGCATACACGCTACCATAATCAGAATATACTTATTCCCCTCTGCAAACTTTACTCACATCAGCTTTGTATTTTAAATATTTTAAGCTGTGATAATACTCTGATTTTCAAATAGGATTCCTAAATAGAACCAGAGAATTATTTGAGTTGGAAGGAACCCTTAAAGGTCATCCAGTCCAACCCCCTTGCAATGAGCAGGGATGTCTTCAACTACAGCATGTTGCTGAAAGCTCCATCCAACCTGATCTTGAATGTTTCCAGGTATGGGAAACCTACAACCTCTCTGGGCAACCTGTCTCAGTATTTCACCACCAACATCATAGAAGGAGTCTTCCTTCTAGTCTAAATCTGCCCTCTTTTAGTTTAAAAACATGATCTTCCATCCTGTTGCAACAGGCCCTGCTAAAAGGTTTGTTCTCATCTTGCTTATAAGCCCCCTTTAAGTACTAAAAGACTGCAATAAGGTCTCCCAGGAGCCTTCTCTTGTCCAGGCTGAACAATCCCAACCCCCAGTCTTTCTCCACAAGACAAGTGTTTCAACCCTCTGATCATTTTCTCCGGCCCTGTCTCCGACAGGTCTATGTCTTTCCTGTGCTGAGGGTTCCAGTGTTAGACTCAATACTCCAGATGGGGTCTCACCAGAGCAGAGTAGAGGAGCAGAATCACCTCCCTTGACCTGCTAGCCATGGTTCCTTTTATGCAGCCAGGGATATGGTTGGTTTTATGGACCGTGATTGCACATTGATGGTTCATGTTCAGCTTTTCATATAACAGAACTCCCAAGTCTTCCTGATCGGGGCTGTGTTTGTTTCCCAACCTGTATTGATATTGGGAGTTGCCCACCTTTGAAAATGAGGACAGCAGGCATAAGGGGCATACTTTCAAAGATCAGCTTTTTTTCAGATGTTTTCTGTGAACTTCATTTTCAGAGACGCTTAGATTTGAAGATGTATATTCCCAATTCCAAATGTTGTCACTTGATATCATATCAACACTTTTGAAGAGGGGAACTGAGGAAAATGAGGAATAAAACATTTGTCAGACTGAAGTCCTGTGCCAAGTGAACACTACAGTTATCAGCAGATCTCCAGTCCTCAACTCGTTAAAAAAAATGTGTACAGTTAGTTGGAATATAACTGGTTTGGAATACACACACACATTAAAAAAAAAAAAAAAAAAAAAAAAGCAATGGCTGGTGCAAAACTGAAGACAATAAGGAAGTTCTGGGGGTTTTAAGACAATTGAAAACTGACTGAAACTCTTTCCCTCTCTCTGTATCCAGATACAGTAGCACTTGAAATGATAAAGCTACAAGCAGAAACGTTACAGTAAGTTTTATATAGATTTTGTGCATGGTTTCACTCCTGGAACATGGAGACCACAGGAGAACATCTGTGTTTGGTGTGCTATTACATCAACTGTATTTCCAAAACACCTTGGATTTGCTCCCAGACGAATAGCTGCTGCTTTAATCTCTAAAACATGGACACAATGCTGTCAAAACTGCTCTATCTAGATTTTTCAGATAGTATCCCACTCAAAAGCTGGACTTGTCAATTATAACTACAAATGCCTCTGAAAATTTGGGTTACTTTGCAAAGGCAGTCCTTCATGAAAATTTGACAGCTTTCTCCTCTGGTAATAAAATATACAAAACCCACACCAGTTTGCTAGAATCCTAATTTCTGGCAGTCCAATAATAATTTCTAACCTGAGTACTAGAGAGAGAAGACTTAGGTTTCATATTACTTAAGAAATCCCAAAGAGGATTTCAGCTGGATATCTAGCTGGCAAAGAACACTAGTCCTTGTCATACAGGAGCAGCACAAACATTTACTAAGGATTGTATGTATCAATACCTGACAGCTGAGTACCCCCTGAAGCAACTGATGTTAAAATATGAAACCAAACCTGAAAGAAGAACCAGCTACAAGGACTAATACTCTAACCTAAAGTCCACAGCGATATGTTTCATCTGCTGCCTCTAGCCTTGTTTATTTTAACTTTATCTTATTTTTTAAACGAAGTGTCATAAATAGCATGGAGTTCTTAAGACCATTCTGAACTGGAAGATTACATCTCACTTACAAACTATTCATCCAAACTGACAAAGGTGTCTTCAGGCCAATAAACCAATGGCTTTTGTCCATAAAATTTAGTTGTTAGTATAAAAGTGTTGCCTATGGTCTGATCCTTGTCCTTGGTTGACTCTTATTTGTCGGCACTGAAGGTATACGTGCACAATGAAACACTAAGCCTTGCTCAAAATACAAGCAGCAGCAAAGAGTACCTTCAGAAATGACAATGAACAGTAAAGTAGTTCTACACTACTGAAACCTTAAAGGCCTTTCCAGTCCAATCACCAGCAAACAAACCTTTGAATTTCTCTGTGTTGTGTTCACCCACCTCCTTGACAAATGCACTGGAGCTGGATGCATTTCTTTCTGAAACAGGTGATTTTTTTGTGCAATACAGTTAGCACAGCATCTGCATTTCCAGATAACATAGATTCATGCATTCTAGGGATGGAACATCCTAATATCTGGAAAAACATGTTACAAAAGCCTGCTAAAACAAATAAACAGAATTAAAAATAACTATCAACAACAGGTTTACACTGCTGTCTTGCTTCTAAGTGTCCAGAATGAAATAATTTAGAAAAAGTTAGCAAGAAGAGGGCCCACTAGCACAAGCGACTCACAAAACCCCACCATTTCTTCCTAATATATGAGTTATATTGTATATGCATGAATTCATACATTTTTATAATTTACTATCCTAGCAAAATACCATAGATCATATTCTCCAGCAATGTTAATATTTTTTCCTGATTTTACTTTAACAAGGCCTAACTTGATACCTAACAACATGAATTTCTACACCTCAATTATATGACCTTGTAGTAAGCTTTTTCTGTTTCTAACAAGTTTTAACAGAATATGTTTTCTTACATCAATATTAGCTCCTGATGTTGTGGTTCCTGAGCAAATAATGTTGTTCCATTTGAGTAACTTACATGGTATACTCCATGTGGTGATTATTTTTGCATCATGTCTGAAGCTGTTATTCAGGTCAATAAATCACAATGACAACAGAAAATAAAAACAGTGTGCTGGACTTTACAAACACTTCTTCACCGACACTTCAATAGTTTCAAATTATATAAATAGCATGTTCGTGCTGCTGCAGGTTAGGATAAAGGACATTCAAGGATCATCTACACTAACAGCAACTCTGCTTTCCTTCTTCAGTCCAGATCTGGAAGCAGAGTGGTTCCTTCTGTCACTGGGAAACACACTGTGGGCAGCTAACTTCCATACAGGTTATTTCAAACTGGGTATTCAATATTTCAAAAAGAAAGAAAACAGTTAAGACTCCTTAAACCCTATAAATTAAACCCTCCTTTCAGTCTGAGACCTCAAAGTTTTCAAATAGATGTATTTTAATCAGGTAGCTTACTGATTTTGCCTGTGCTGTTTCTAAATAAGGATGCGTACCTAGGTTGAATCCACTGAGAGGCAGCCACTCTTGGCAGCAATAACTTTTTCACTCAAACCAATAATCATAAACAAATTTAGCACCTCAGGAAGGCACTCACACAAGCAGACAGGGGTCTCCACAGAGGCTTACAGTCACTAGTGTTTATCATAATCAGGTGAGGTAGGTGTTTGCCCAAGACCATCTCTGCCATCATGCTTTATTCCCTGTGATTTGACTAAAAGCAATAGGAAAGCAGGCATGAGTTGTGCACTCAAACAGCCAGGGGGGAAAAAAAAAAGAAAATGTCAGCTGGAAGGTGGCAAAGGCAGCTTTGTCTTCCAGCTCAGCCTAGGATCTCTCTCCTCCTCATCCTCTCCTTAGCTGTAGGGGAGCAACAGGAAGGACTGCTCTCAGCTGAGAGAAGGCGAAGTTTTCCTTTGATGTTCTGTAAAAGAGCAGGAGACAAAATAGTCACGTAGCCTGGCTTTGATTACATCAGGATGGCATCAGGTACAGGACCAGCAGATAGCCCCTGTCCACAGCTGTGATTCACCATTCTGTCTGTCTGACACATTAAAGTTGATGTCAGTCTTTGGCCCGGAATTTCAAACCACACACCAGCAGCTCACAGCTTCAGCTCAGAGGTATAAGGACAGAAGGTGAGCAAACTGGGGCCTAAGCTGAGACTACAAATTCAGTCAAAATGAAACATAAACTTCACCCAGCTCAAACACATACACACCCCCCGCCCTCCCCTGATGAATAAGAGTCATCCATCACAATTTGTCCATCTTCTATTGCATCTGCTCATATTGTGTCTGCCTCCACAACCTCCAGAAGTCTACTATGAACTATACAAAAAGAAAGTATTTTATCTGTTTCAAATCCATTTAAATCCATTTCCTACCTCTTCTGTGATGAGATTTAGTGCATAATAGTTCATTTTGTGCCTTCACCAATTTTATAAGTCTCAGTCATACTTTACCACACACGTCTGCTCCAAACTAAAGAACTCCAAAATTTTCAGTCTCATTGATAAGGCAACCACTCCACTCCCTTGGTCATTTTGACAAGGTACCAGAGCAGCAATTCAATCCCCTGTGTTTGTCTCGAGATGTTGAAGCCAGGACAGCACGTTGCCTGTAACTGCTGTTAGTATTCAGCTGCAATTGCCTCTAGTATTCAACACAGCTGTAGGGAGCGGAGAAGAGTACTGTGAAATTAGGGTTGTTATTCAGACCAGATCATTATTAGGTGAGTCCCTGGTACGGTTCTGAACCACTTATTTTAAATAGGCCCAAACTACACTGAGCCCTCATTGCTGAATAAAGTATGTGCATTTAAACCCTTGCATTTAAAGTGTTTTACCTTAAACAGGATACAAGTGATAAGGCCTTGTCTATATTTGCAGAAAAGGCCTTTTGTATACTTCAGAAGCTTCATAAAATACACTATTCCCTTTTCAAAATAAAATAATCTTCACTGTTTTTCAGGCAAACTCTATCTCCAACTCTTGTCTTTTATACCCTTGATCAAACAAAGCCAATTAAGAATCCTTTATCAACGTATCTCTACTACCTGAAGTAATATAACTACAGCTATCTATTTTAAATGGCTGTAAGAAAAAGCCTTGCTTGATCCAGACCAGAATAAAATAATCCTCTTAAGTAACGCTTTACCATTCGGTGAATTAGCAGAATGGCTTTATTGTTGTTACCAAGCCAGAAAGAACAGGAAAATATTCTTGAGTCCTACAGTATCAGTTGCATGCAACACAGACTCCAAAATGAACAAAGTTACCAAACCATCATTTCCCCTCCTCCACTACACTCCTCTAATCCCATACATCAAACAAACAAAAATTAAGACAAACTTTTATTTTCTTGAAAGAGTTACACTCAGCATTTGGCAATGTTCTGGTTTGAGCTAAGGTAAAATCAGTTTTCTAACTTTTCACCTAAGCCTTGTCTAAGCAACTTAATTTTCTGAAAGTTAACTCAATGTTTTTCAGACATTGTTTCTCCCTAGAAGAGATAACATAGAACATTGGTACTCAGAACGCTCATTGCTTATACTTATTCCTATAGAAACCAAGGCCATTTTTGAGCTGGTGGAGTGCCGTAAGTGAAAGAAGGAAAAAAAAGGTCACACCTGTAGGGAGGAATGGACATGACAGGTGAACCAAAGCTGACCAACAGAGTATTCCATTCCATATACATCATACTTGATATAAAAGTGAGGGATCATGAAAGGCAAGCTCTCTTATTTGATGGCCAGCACTCAATATGGACCTCATCTATCTTTTTGCCCCTGATTTGGTGGATAAGGAATTGGTTGGATGGTTGCATCCAGAGAGTAGTGGTCAATGGCTTGATGTCCAGATGGAAATCTGTGACAAGTGGTGTTCCCCAAGGATCCACACAAGGACCGGTGCTGTTTAATATTTTCATCAATGATATAAACAGTAAGATCAAGTGTACCCTCAACAAGATTGCACATGACACCAAGCTGCTGAGTAGTGCACTTGTCACACCAGAAGGATGGAATTTCATCCAGAGTGACCTGTACAAATTGGAGAAGTGGGCCTATGTGAACCTCATGAGGTTCAAGAAGGCCAGGTGCAAGGTCTTGTACCTATGTCTGGTCAACCCGCAATTTCAGTACAGGCTAGGGGATGATATGATTAAGAGCGGCCCTGCCAAGAAGGACTTGAGGGTGCTAGTTGATGAGAAGCCTAAATAAAATCTATGGTTGATAAAGATATTACACCAATTGCAATCCTGATCTATTACAGAGATGAAAAGGGAAACAGAGTTAAATGCTGCTGGACAGCATGATATGGCCCACATACCGCACTAGGTTGTGGTGGAGGTAGACAAAGAATACGCAGTGTAGAGATAGAGTGGGAAGGAAAAAGGAAGGCAGAGGCTCGCAGCCTTCTTTATAGCTTGTTATCTGGACACCTATCTGGAATAAGAGAATATAAATTCATTTCAACATAGAATTCTTCATTCTTTTTCCTATGTAGGTCTAGTAAAAACAAAGAAAATAATCAATTTTAACATTGCAATGACTTCTAGTTACATCCTTTTTTAAAAAAGTTTAAGTGCCAGTGAGTTACACTGAGAGTCTTATGCATCCGCAGAACTGAACTGCAGAATCATGTACATTTGGTTCCCTTCTAATTGTTCAAAGTTCAGTTTTGTCAGAACACACAGTTTTTCCTCCTTCTGCAGAAAATAAGCTTGAGTATTCAATACCCTACAAGACATCTTCCATGTTCTCCTGAATAACATGTGTAAGAACACAACCAGATTAGAAAAACCTTTATCTCATTATCAAGAAAAACTCAGGAATATTCAATCACTTTTGATATTACTTCCAGATGAGGAGTAACACTTTAAAAAGAAAATAGTTATCATTAGTTTTCACACCTGACTATGGCTGACAGATCTTACTCCATTAACCTTATCCTGCCAGGGCATAAACATAGAAGAGCACTGAATCTTCCTTCTTCCCTGCTATATCTCTCCCTTTTCAGTGTGAGGTGTGCCTGACCTAGAAATATATCTTACTCAAACAGAGGATGGAGACTAAAAGTCTTTGTGTGGCAGAAGTGGAGAGGCAGGAGAGACTGTCAAACGAGAAATCTTTGTTTTGCCACTCACTTGGAAAAAGCACAGCTACTTGAATTGCTATCAGTCAGAAACGGCCCGTGGGTATGTTGCTTCTGTTTGAATCTTTTATTCTGTTTGTTTTCAGCATCCTTTTCCCTTTCAGGTATTCTGCTTAAAACAAACAAACAAAACCCCTCAGTGACAGCAATCCGTCCAGACACACAGATATTTGACATATGTGACTCAGAGGCACAGCCTTGAAAATGGACCAGAATGAATGAAGCAGTCTATATTTGACAACACAAAAACCTCAAACCCTCATATCTGAGCTGAATTCTAAAAGCCAGTATCAGAGAAAGCAATGTTAACCTTGCTGTAATGAAGTAAACTTAATTTTCTCTAAAACTCTACCGCAAAGAAAAGAGAGTTGAATTTAAACGATGCATTCATGCAAGAACTGAATTAGACCACATTTTTTTTTTATTTGGTTAAGTCACTGATTTAATGCAGCACCATCTTTCTATTTGATTTATTTTGTGAACCAATTGCATTCCCAGAATTTGAAGATCTCCCTTCATTCTAAAATATCAGCTGAATCGGGACGCTTTAGTTTCTAAACAGATGAAAGTTCAATTATTTGTGCATCTCCAGGTAACTTCATTCAATTTTCAGAGAAGTCACATTTGTACTTTTGCCAGAAGATTTCAACCATACCCTATCAACAGACTAGCAAATACAGAAGTTTACAATTTCACACACATACATTTGCACAGCACCATAGTTACCACATTTTTGGTACAATATAAACCCTAGCAGAAGGTTAATGTAGGAGGGACTCCCAAAAAGTGAAGCTTAAAGACAGATTTGAAGTAGGAGGAGCTGTTGATCACATATGCCCGTTGTTAACAGATTTTATTCTTTTAAGCAGTGGCAGAGAGTAAGAAAAGAATGAATGTGTTGAAAACTATCATGAGGAAACTTAGAAATGGGATATTCTCTCTCTAGATCTTTCATTTTCAATCATGGCATTACAAACATTGAGAATATAGAATACATCTCCCTTGCTTCACAAATACAGCCATGTAGAAAAAAACAAGTAGATATCATTTACACTGCTACATAAATACACTAATATATATATAATTTCTTATTTCAGCTAAAAGAGGAAGACAAGGATGTACAACATCCCAAGTTAGAAGGGACCCACTGAGATCACTGAGTCCAACTCCTGGCTAAATACAGGGCAATTTAAAAGTTAAACTGCATATTTAAGAGCCTTGTACAAATACTTCTTGAACACTGAGACCTGGGGCCTTGATCACTTTGCTGGGTAGCTTGTTCCAGTGCTTGATGACTCTCTGAGAAGAATTTTCCCTGATGCGTCTTTAAGCTATTCCCTTGCATCTTATCAGTGGACACCGGAGAAAAGAGATAAGTACCTTTCATCTCTACTTCCCCTCATGAGGAAGTTGTAGACAGCAATGAAGTCACTCCTCAGTCTCCTCTATACTGAGCAAAGCTAGTATCCTCAGCCACTCCTCATAAGTCGTGATGACCTCTCATCCCTTCAACATCTTTGTTGCCTTCTTTTGGACACTTTCTAATATTTTTATCTCTTTCTTATGACGTGGAGTCCAAAAAAACTGCTCATAGTACTCGAGGTAAGACTTCACTAATGCTGAACATAGTGGGACAATGACTTCTTACAACCACTTAGCTCTGCTTAGAGGTTGTTGTCTTCTTTCATAGAATCATAAAGTGCTTTGGGTTGGAAGGAGCCTTTACAGATCATCTAGCCCAGCCTGCCCTGCAGGAGAAATCTATAACTAGAACAGGTTGCTCAGGGCCCCATCCATGAACGTTTCCAGGAGTGGGGCCTCCACTTCCTCCCTGAGCAATATCACTAAAGATTTTAAACTCAACCACTTCATAGTCACTGGGGCCAAGATGGCCACCAATTATCACTTTACCCACAAGACCATGTTATACCAGAAACAGACCTAGCAGGGCTCCTTTCCTAGTTGGTTCCCTCAGTACCTGTATCAAAAATTTATCTTCAAAGTGCTTCAGGATTTTCACAGACCTGTTAGTGTCTGCTGTCATGACAGATCCAGTTAATATCTGGAAAGCTGAAGTAACCAATAAGAACAATGGCAACTGATCTAGTTATTTCCTTTAATTCCTTATAGAATAACACATTGCTGTCACCATGCTAGCTGAGTGATGTACAGTAGACTCCCACAACAACATTTGCTTTATTATTTTTTTCACTGGTCCTCAACTAGATGCTCTAAACCACATCATCCCTAACTGCAAGTGCTGTACAGTGCGACCCCTCCTCTACATTCAACACTACCCCACTTCATATACACACATCCCGCACCATGCCTGTCCCACAGCCTTTAATTCTTACATCCCAAAACTCTAGTCACTGGACTCTTCCCGCCAAGTCTCACTCATGCCAGCTATGCTGTAGCTCTGGGACTGAGCCAAAGCTAGTAGTTCCTCTTGTTTATTTAATATATTGTGTGTGTTCATGTATAAACCTTCCAAGCATGCTCCAGTATACTCAGTGCATCGTGGCGCAGCATGAGAGCCCTCATTAGCACACTGCCCCTCAGGAGCCAGGCACTGATAAGCTGATTCTGGCTGTTTCTTTCTGCGTCATTCTTTCCAACTGGGAGAATGAAGGAAAATAGCACCCGCGCTCCTGATCCCTTTTCCAATCTCCCTAAGGCCCTCAAGCCTCTTCTGAGCACCACTGGACTTCTCATTGCTACTTCATATGTAGCCACACGGAAAAGCATGTACCAGGCCAGGAAGTCTCCTGCTAACATCTTCAATCCAAGTCCCAGGGAGATAGCAAACTTCACCAAAAGGCAGGTCTGGTCAGTAAATCAGGCCTACTGTTCCCTCAAAGAGGAGTTACCTATAATAATAACTTGCCATTTTTTTCTTCATGGAGGTGGTCTTGACATGGGAAATAGGCTCACCTAACCTTTGTGACTCCTCAAGCATAGATAGATCGTCTTCAACGTCATCCTGTCCGTGTCCATACATCTCCAGAGCCTCATACCTGTTTTGTAAGGGCACCTAGGAAGGCAAGGCAGACAGGGAGGATCTTCTCCCACTGTCCCAAGTGGAAACTCATTTCCATCCACTTCTGTCCCTCAAGCCACTACTTTCTGCCTGGTGGAGATAGGATGCAGAATCCCCCTTGTAATGGGTTATGCCTACCCGACTTTTCTGTTCCAGAGAAAACACTATGGTTCTACCAGTCAAACTCATTCTTGGTCTCTTAGAAGCACCTAAACTTGTCCATTTCATTTAAAATTTAGCTACCAAATGGAGCTCATCTCCCATAGTTTTCACTGTTGCCTTCTGATATCATAGAAACCTCAGGCACACCATGCAGCTGGAAACCTAGGAAGTTGTACGTTCCTTTGGGACCTCTCTCTGAGTATCACTATCAATCATAGTGGGTGCTAATACCACACAGAATGCAGAGGACATTGCTGTCTGTCAAGTAGTCACTACTGTTTGAGATCCTTGCAGTAGAATTATGACTCGTAGGTGGGTGGTTTGGCTAGTAAACCCACAGTCCCTTCGTGTCTTAGTGTCCAGTAGCTGTCCATCCATGCTGCCATCTAGTCGATCTGCACACAGAGCCCAAGCATGTTAGGCACCCAGGAACTCCATTAGGCACAGCCTGGGTGCCTGGCAAGCCTCACACCCTTCTCTGGGGACCTCCTGGTGTGTCCCCACAGAGCCACAGGGTGCTGGGATCAGAACTCTCCTGGACAGGCTGGGGCCCTTGCACTCCTCCTGGCATGCAGAAGCTGTTGCCTCCAGTGCTGATACCGCTTTCCTGGGGTTTGACTCAGCTGTGAACTGAAAGCAGATTAGAAAGTCCTGCTAGTGACTGAAATGTGATGGAGCAAGGTCACTGTTTCTTAATTAGTTGCACTAATTTGCTTGGAGTCAAGAAATATCTAAATGTACGTGGACTGGCACCTGCTCTGCAGGGTCTGCAATGGGGAGAGGGCAAGAGCAGCAGCACAGGCAATCCGGCACTGCTCCTTTTACTGCCCAGCAGCCTCAAATTTGAAAAAGCTCTCTTCTAGGTTATACCTGCTGTCTTTGTCATGACTATATCATGATGACTAGATAGTCTTGAAAAGCAAGGCAGGCAAACAAGAACAGAGAAGGCTAATATCAAGGCTGTGACACAGGCAGCTGATTTGCCCCAAAACCTGACCCAAAGTGAATACTGAATTGCAAAAGTAATGATATGTTACTTTTAAACACAAAGTTGTAGTTACAGAAACACTTTCTCTTCATCCCATGAAATTTACTTGCTGAATGTACTGCAGGTTTACAAGCGTCATGAGTATGTGTAGACACATCAGTTAATAAAATAAAATTCAAGCCTGTTTTTCGGGACATATGCACACCACAGTCTAAGACGTTAAAAAAATACCTCAAACCCATGCATATTTTGCAAGTGTTTACTGACCTGCAGTTCAACCATCTACTAATAAATAGAAAAATATTAAAAATACAAACCTAATAATACATATTGCAACTCTTCACATTAAGATTTTTCTAATCCATGAACATAAGTTACACTGAGAATCTAGAAAGCTTCAAATCAGATTGTCACAGCAGCCATTTGAAGCCTCTCCTAAATAGGGACGAGTACCTTAAACAAGTAAAAATGCATTTACCTCAAAGTGAAAAAAGACAGTGCTTGCAGTTATCTAGCCCTTCGAAAAGAAAGTTTTATACATATATGGATTTCTTTAAAAAAAAGAAATAATACTTTCTGCTCCTTACCCTCCAAAATCACACACAAAAAGAAAAAAGGTGGGAAGAAAATGCTCTTCATGTAACAATGCAATCATCTATCCTCAACAAAGAACTACTGCCTTTAAATTAAAAACTTTCTCAGAGTGAGGGGCTACAAAGAGTGTATAACACCCTGTGCCCCATTTCTTGCAATTCTTTCCCTGCAGCAACCACAGCATGCCTCCTTCCATCCAGGCTACGCCGTGGAATGATTGCATTTTGCTGTAAGCCATCAGAGAAGGTCTGTGTTTTGAACTCTCCAACAACCGAGAAAAGCCCTACAATGGTCAGGCTGCTTTGCAAAGGTAAACACCGCCATCCCAGCAGGCAGGCTTTTACAGTGAGGAGAAATCACGTCTCCTCTGGGAATGGTATGTGTGTAAACATTTACCGACAAGATGAGGTCAGATGCAATCCCAAACTCAAGCAAAGGGAGCAGGGTACCGGAATCAAAGTACGTCCAAATCAGCCATCTAACCCCGGAGACAGAGAGGCAGAGTGAGGGCAGTGGGTGCATCCCCAAGCTGCACACACAGCCTCGCTGTCCCTTACATGCTCAGGGAGTCATTCCAGCTCAGACACCTGTTTTGTCAAGTAACAGTTTGCAAGAACACATCTTTTCACAGATAAACAGAAAAATAAACACCTCAGCTGGCCAGACGTCAGGTAATTAATATTTGGAATAAATACTAGAAGTTATCAAGGCATCTCAGGCAAATACTATGAACTACATTCAGATATATTTCCGGACAATTCCATGTGCTGACAAGTGAGGTTGTGTGCAGCCCTGAGAAGTTTAAAAACTCCTGCCTGTGTATTTTCTTGTTCCACAGAGAAAATAGCAAGAGCCTGCTCAGCTTCTGCTGCCAGTTTTGGTCCACAGGGGAAAGTGAGAATGGGATTGACAGGTGGGTCTGAAGCCACAGGATCTTAAAAACGCTGGTCTGTACTCAAACCCTTGGGTGTAAAACTGCCCAGCTCGGCTTGCTAACCCCAAGGACATGGAGTCCTCTGGGATGCATGGCGTGGCAGCCGTCTCCCGCTGGGTCCTGCTTCCTGGCGGTTGCTATAGCAGTGAAAGGCAAACCTAGCAACAGACACACAAGCCTCCCAAGTATAAAACTCTAAACCACATTTTTTAAATAAATTAAATTATCCAGCCTTGCCTGTTGCTTCCAAATAAAAGCATAATGCATTTCAGGAAGCTGTTAAGATTGTGCCATTTTTGTTCAGATACACAAGAGAAAGGATTTAATTACCACTTAAATTAAAAGATAAGTGCTGCATTGTGGCAAAATTAAAGTAGTTTGCAGTAAGATTTGGCTTTTGATATGTCCTTTGTAAAAACTATTCTTCTGGCAGTTATTTACTACATAGGTAGTTATGTTAGGCAATGGAAAGCAAAACAAGGGTTTGGATTTTATTTTTGCCTAGCTTTGTCTTGTAACCCAAATTCCTCTCTCTGAGAACAGACATGGTCATATAGCAGTTTGTTAGTTTCTGTTAGTATTGAAAGGAAGAGATTATTTCTGCCTGTTAAAAATTAATCCCACTACAGCACAGGATCCTTAACTTCCATTTTCATGGGCTTATCGTCATGATTATTGAACACATATCCTAAGTGTCTGCAGTGTCCTCAGAGGTGTTTTAACTTCACTACTAAAATTATTTAGCTACCTCTTCACCTTCAAAAACTTTCATACTAATATTTTATCACTATGACACGTAGTTGAATAAGCAGCCTACAGAGGAATGCTAAGAGCATAAAGCATTGCACTTCTGCAAATTTTACACAGTTCAGTATATTCTACAGAATGTGAACACAGGCTTTTCATAAAAAGAATATAAAGTTCTGTAGGACAAACAGACATGAAGGAGGCTTGAAGAAACAGAAGAATGTTCTGCTGTTATTACTTTCTCTCCACTGAAGAGTTTTTCCATGGCTCAGATTATTTTTTTCTGAACAAAATGTACTTACAAAAGGAACCCTTTGGGTAATTGTTCTTTTCCTCTCAAATTGCAGCCTCTAGATTGCTTGAAGATCAATGGAGGGATAATTTCAACAGAAGTGCCCCACCAGGTTTTGCTAGTCACCTCTTCAGTTAAATACAAGCTAGACAAAGTGATTCCCCTCACTGCCTTGTGAAATTTTGATTAGATTGATTTGACTTGTTTACCTGTTATTACAACTTTCCTAGATAAATAAAACACTTCTCATCCAAGAGTTGAGAGGTAACCCAGGATATTCTACCAAGTCCCTAAGGAAAGCAATCTAACTTTCATTCCTGCTAAATTTACACACAAGTCGGCTCAGGGAGAGAGTATGGATGGGAGGGGATAAATTTCCCAAATGCTGGTCTTTGGCTAAGGACCAACACTCCTTAGATGAGAGGGCAAAAATAGGGTGGAGTACAATAATTTCTTGTGAACATAAAATAAAATGCAACTATGTATTTTACAGGTTTATCTTTAAAGGGAATGCATATTGATACATTAATTCTCACTCCTGTAAACCATTAAAACACAATTGTGAACCTCCCCACAAGCCTAAGCCAGCATGCTCAAAGGCTGATTAGAAGTTTTTTGAAGGTTGTTGTTTTATCTGGTAGCTCCCCTGATAAATAATGACTGTTCACATTGCTGTTGATATGTCTGGAATCACAACTCTCATTAAATTGTTTCCATCTGCATTTGGTCTTTTCAGGGAAGGCGCCTGTGAATTAGAAACTATTTCCCCCCACCACTTACTGCAGATAAATATCAGAATCAAGATAGTAACACTCACGACAAGTCAAGTATACACAGAAATTACACCATCTGGCACAATTAGTCAGCCTGAGGGCTGGTTAATGAACTGTAATATACACAATCAAGCACGCATGCTGCAGTTGCAATTCTTTATGATACCAGTGGATGTGTAAATTTAGCAGGGAACATAAGAAGTCTTTCTAGTATATGCAATTTTTTTTTTTGGTATGCACAAGTAACAAGTAAGATTTTAGAATTGAAAGCTTTTTCTGTAAGACATTTCTGTACACTTCTTCCTGTTTCTGTGACAGCAAACAAATGAAGATTTTTGGTTTTATATACAGCCTAATCATATGCCATGATTAGAAGCAGTTAAAGATGTCTAGTTCAGACTGAGGTTTTGATAGCTTACAGCATTACACAAACACAAAGACAATAATTTTGGGGATCCCACCATTGAACTGTGATTTAAACGCTATCTGCTGTGCATCAAGAAAGACAACTGCCACCCACCCTCTGCACCTCATTCTTCTACATACACTAATTAGTAGCGCCTGAGGAATTGGCTCTAATATGGTCATCCACCAAAAGAAGACAGCAGCTGTTAACTCCCCTCCACAAATACCATTAGGGCCTCATATGTATCATTCTACTGCCACTGAGAAAATTAACATCTTAAATGTGTCAGTTCTTAGCTACTCCTGCTAGTTCTGCTGTGGCAACATCTGTGTTTAAATCCTTCTCTTTTCTCAGAGCTTCAGTACTAATTTACAAAGAAAACAGTACTGTATGTCCCATTGAGATGTGGTGACTGTTCACCAAAAATAAAATAAAAGTTAAAAAACCAACATGAACAACACAGGTTTTATGAAATTAACCATGTGCACAACTGTCCAGCATGATGGCACTAATTTAACTTTTATTCTTTTCGATAGGCTCTGACACAGTGTACGCATATCGATAGGAAAGCATACATGTATGTTACACAGTTACATTTATTAAGCTTAATTAGATACACATGACTTGTCCCAGTCACAGGTTTTAAAAATACAGCTTGTTAATCAAGTACTGTACCTCCTCAAAAGAGGCCCAAATAGAACACGAGTATTTCTGGGCATAATTAGATGCCTCCTCTCCTACAACTAAAGTGTCGTTATCCAGATACAAGGCCAAAAGGCCAGCAAAGTTTCACTTACCATTTCAATACAGTCTTTCTCTCCTGAACTACTAGTTGTAGGGATGACCACCTCTCTTGTAAACACATTGCTCATGAAAAGCTTATTGTAGCACAACACTGAGACTTTACAATACAGGCATATCTGATTACCCGCTCTCCTGTGAATTGACAAATATTCAACAGCTTGGTAGCCAATGTTAAAAAGGAAGAGAATTCTCCTCATACCTTGTGTCTAGTGCTTTGTCCACTGGACTGTGTTATTGTCCTCAAAAGTAAAACTTTTCTTCTATCAGCATCACATAACAAAAGGCAGAGCTGTGAAAAAAAGAGTGAAAACCAAAGCAAAACACGGAGAAGGTCTATAAAATTTTAGGCTGGCAGGTCCTAGAGGGCTGTGTCAGCACATTTCACCAACTGGTACAGGTCAAAGCTTGTGCGTGTATGAATTGATATAATACATAAACAACTCTGCAGAGTAGGTAGAGATAGACATCTCCCCCTCTTCTGCCCCCATCTGCAACGTCGTGTCCTATAAACCTCATTATTTAACATAGTTTTCTTAATAACACTTAAGTGAAACTTGCCTGCTTCAGGGAGATTCTTTGGCTCATTTTTTATAACTCATTTAACACAAAGCTGTTCTGAAACAGGTTTATTTTTAACCTCCCCTTTGTAGATACTGAACTCCTATATTTGGAAGCCTAAAAGGGCAATGACACATTAATCAAAATTAAAAGTTTATCTTCTGAAGAAGCAACAAGAATTCAACATTTCTTCAGCAGTCAAAACCCTTCTTCCATATGTTGAGTTGCCAGAAGACTTTTCTTTGCAGGTGACAGTGCTTTCCAACTCTCGTGTTTAAAATGAAGGTGTACAGAAGCAGTCCTCTGCCCATATCATTTATTTGTGGAAGCAGAACTGGTGATTATGCCAGGCTCACCAGGAAATTTCTTCAGTCTTAAGGAGTACAGACCACTTCCAGTCCAGCTCCTCAAAGGTAAAATATATCATCTTGCAGCCACAGCAGCTCAGTCTGACTACATGGGGAGTGCTCCTGCCGACTCACTGTAAAATTTCATTCTGCATTTAGAACTCTGTAAGCATATGATCAGTGCTTCTGCTGCTTTCTGTGTGCTACCTGATACCATCAAGGGAAATTTAAGTGTACTTCATAGAGCGAAAGTCCTTTACTACTGCACAGAATATTTGTGCTGACGAATTTAGTGCAATTATTCGTGTTAATACCCAAAAGGAGATGCAAGAGTTGTAAAGGAAGAGATTGTCATGGATAAAATCCAAGGCCTACAAAAGGATTATGAGGGTGGTTTAAAACTATATTTCGTATGAAAACCAGAAACTGCTTCATTAAGTCACTCACATGTTGAAGGCGGTGGTGGTAAGTTCTAAAATTTTCATTTTGAAGAGGAATCTCTACCTTCAGCCAAGATTAGAAAACTATTTTGAAAGATTGTAGAAATATAAGATTGGGTTATTCGAGAGGTTTTGATGATAGCACATTGTTCAGGACTTGCATTTTTCACACATCTGGATGTCTGATTAATTTCTTGGACAAGCCTAACTCTCGAGGATTTTATTTCAGATTGTTTGTCTTCATCAACGGTCAGTTTTTTACTTCAGTATGCTTTACTTCTGAATACAAAAGGACTGACACAATTTTTAAATTAAAATTTTGAAAAATGTATTTGTCAAGAGAAACTTGAATCTAGCACACAGAGGGTGAAAAGCAAAGATTAAACCTTTGTGAAACATATTTTTTCTAAACAGAGGTCTTTAATTCAGCTGATTTTTATCAGCTCTTTTGCAATTTTTTTGCCAGACCAGTAACACTGCAACATGATGATTATACACTACATTGTGATTCTTCCAGGAAACCAAGAAATTTGAAGTGATCTGAGTACAGTTAGCAAGTGTGAACAAGACAGAATATTCCTTATTTGCCTTGTTTCTTCAGACGCAGAGTGGCACTCACATTGGATTGAATGGCTTTTATAGGGTGAGATCTCAGTCTTGGTCCAAGTCCTTGTCACCTGATGACCAGGAGCATTTACAGGAAATCATGGATATGGACACTGATTACTGAACACTTCAGCAATACAATTAGAAAAATAGACATTCATGAATGTTTAAAAGAAATAAAACTGTCCCATGAGAAGAGTGAGTGAAGTTTTATCTGGCATCAATAGATTTGTGAAGATAGAAAATTATATTGAAAGATCTTAAACTCTTTCCCAATACACTTCACTTTGCTGTCCTGCTTTCTTCATATACCTTATTCTAGTGCCAGCTCCCAAATTTCCTGCTATTCATAATTCCTCATTTCAATAAAAACTGTGGACTAACAAAACAAAGTTCTTCCTGCTTTATAAACAACCTTTCTGTTGTATGTGCATACTGTTCTAAGAATAGCTGCAGAGAGTCAGGAAAATATCTCCTGAACTTAGTATTTTATTGCAGAGATGCTTCTGAGGAAAACCAGCTTAGGGAATAAATCAGACATAGAATGATATTTCTTTTGGTGTACTCCCTATTCTATGGCAAACTAGCAGATGCTGAACTGAAATTTGACTTCAAAGCTAATGGATTTCTTCATGAAGTTACTGTACTCCTTAATCCACTGGCTATTCTAAGTTTTACAACTTCTTAGAAGAATATGTTGCACTATTTACTTATTAATTGTGTACATTTACATTCACCAATGGTACATTACAAAATAAAAATAAACCAGGTGGCTGGAAAGATTTCTTTCAAGAGGTTATACAGACTTTTCCATTTCCCCTGCTTATGTTTTTCTCCATTAGAAGAACTAGATATTTAGATATCTCATTACATTCTGCTAGACCTTACAGGCTCAAGGTATATGCTGTTCTGCTCTCTAGATGTGACTGTTCTGTTTGAACACCAACCCAAAAGACTGCATAAGCTATAATAAAGTGAGGCAATACAGCCTGAAAGTTATGTGGTCAAAGGGTGAGCACCACTTATGGATGCACTACAGAGTACTTCCTTTGAGACTTTTATTTTTCCTGGAAGTATCCATTCCAGTCCCGACCCGCAGTGACCCTCATTAGCTCATAAAAGATAGCTTGATCACGGCTCAGGATTCAATTGCATAGATGACACACATTTGATCTGCTTTCTATGGATTTTTAGAAAGCTAACCTTTTTCTACAATCACAGATATGCATTCACAGAAATGGCCTACTGATGTGTGAGCCTCCAATATACAGCTGCTGGGAAAATGCATCCCTATTTCCATCACTGAGATGAGCAAAAATTAATTGGAAAAGTCAGCTTACCTTGATACTATATGAAGAATGAAGATAGCTCAGCTAAATACTGAATAGTTTGTTAGTTTTCTCTAAAGAAATCTCTTTTATTTCCTAATTAACATACCATAATTTCTCTTCTTACTCTTCCTTTCATAATTATGGGAATACCATGTTTAGCATGCAGGAATAGCATAGTAAATCTACAGAAAAAAAAGGGGAAAGAGCAGGAGGATCTTCACACTTGAATAGTTTGCATTGGGAGAAGGGGCTTTATTTTTGTCAGAGCTATTGCCACATGATATCCTTCTCTCCCTTCTTTAAAGCTTCTGTCAAAAACATACACACCTACAAATAATTTAGGTAGGTAAAGGTAATTAGGTTTCCAAGGTACTTGTTCAGACAGGTTGTCCTGCTTCTTATTTTTAACAGTTTGTGAGGCACTAATACAAAGTTGATTGATAGCTAAATTATAGGCAGTTGCATTTAGAGGGTTAATTGCTTACTGCTTGCAACTACATTTAGAAAAATCTGTAATTTGCATACCTATGTTAAGATTTTAAATAGGTGGAGAAACAAACTAAAAGAGAGTTTTTTCTCTCTCAAATTCAAGTCTTCAGAAACAAATGCTACATCAGTCTTTTTCACACAAATCAGAACAAATCTCTCCTGCTGCTTGCCAGTCTTTATATGACACTGGAAATTATTCAGCCTCATCTCTGAGGCTTGCTCTGTAATAGTAAGATAGAGAGGCACTTGGCAGCAGCTGTTAACCCACCTGCAGAGACAACTTCTGTCTCATTTCACCTCCTGAATTGCTCAAGCCACCACACTAACGTTTACTTGTTCACAATTAAAGGCAACACATGGCCCTCTGGGACCATGCAAGAAAGGAATGTCAGAGCTTTTGGGGTCTGAAATCCAAGCTGTTCTCCCTGTTTAAACACTGGGCAGCTATTAAGACTGAGAATATCCTGGAATGCTGAAATGGCTCACCCAGAGCAGCAATAAACTCTCACTGACAGCATATACGCAACCACTCAATACTAACAGCTGTTTCTGTACTGGAAGCCCCAAATTGTGTATTCCTCAAGATTCCAATTTATGATCATCTTCATAGAAAATAACCATTGGAACAGCTATATTCAATACAAAAAGCTGTATTTTAGAGAATTAATTTCTCTGAGAAGTAGATATTAAAAATTTGCATATATTGAAATATGTTAGGGCAAACTGACACTCACCCACCCTTAACAATTGTGTCCTTGGAAAATACTGCTGCTAACAGTTATTTTTTTTCTTCTGGACAGCTAAAGATGACAATAATTCTTAAAAGTAGACACATTCAGTACTGACAACCAGCATGTTAGCATGAAGCTTTGCAATGTATTTGTCTGTTGATGTCTCTTCATAGCAATTATGACTACTGAATACTGACTATTTTTAGTCCTGTCATAAGCAAGATAACAACAGAACTATAAAAACAAATGAGCCCTTTTTCCACTAACAATATTGACTACCTAGGAGGGGAAAAATCCACCACATGGAAAGGGATTCTGCTTGGATTCCAGTGAAATGAAAATAAGGCAACAAAGGTAACAAGTGGGACTTAAATGGTGAGAGTAGTTGGCAACTTTAATTACATTATTTTATCAGAGAGCATTAATTACCATGCATTTAATTTATTCATGACACTCCAGAAAGCCAAAAACTATTTCTACTCCGGCTGCTCAAGCAAACTGAACTTGTGGGAGCCACCAGGAACCATGGCTATTATTGTGTTCTTTCAAACATAGAAGAGTAGTAGGAGCTTCCAAGACACGAATATCCCCACACTTCCTGACAAGCAGCCTCAAAACCAGAGAGGTCCAAACTACTACCTTAATGGATGAAAAGCCACAAACCTCAGCAATTTCTCAGTTATTTTTTTCTGAGCATCCCCAGAGTTGAAACACATAAAGGTTGAAAGCAGCCAAATCCAGGGCTGTTTTCTGTCCAATCAGACAAAAGACAGAGGAATGGGCTGGAAGCGTCACAGTGCAGGGGTACCATGTCCCTGAGAGGGATGCAGCTGAGAGGCAATAAAAAGAGTTCTAAGTTAACAGCTGTAGGGATGAGGAGCACAAACCTGCAGGAGACCTAAGTTCATCAGTTAACATGCCCACAGAGTAGCTTCTTCTCCCTTCTTGATAGATGCTGCCTCCTAAACGCTAGTAATCTCGGCTTCCTAGAGCAAAGAAACTTTTCTCTTTTAACTGAGGCCAATTCTGAAAGCATGGTCTGGAGAATATTGATAACTGCTCCCATCCTATTTTATTTAGCTCTGCTATTCCTTAATTTATAGTCAGACACAAATCCAGACTACTAAAAATCCTATCCATTTCATCCATTGTGTTTGGAAGGTTTTCTGCAAGTAGGACATGAAGAACTGATCTATTTTAGGATCCTAAGCAGAAAGGATCTTCCCAAAACAAAACATACAATTATAGTACAACCAATGTATTCTTTTGGAGTACATGAAATTGAATGGTGAAAACTGCGCTAAGGAGATGAACACCAGCTTCTATTTCTAGCAAGAATTAAGTTGTAAATATTCTGTCTCACCTTAGGCTAGCTCAGCATCATATAAATGATATATGTTGACAAAGGCACCAAAGCAGTATGTCGAGGTCTGCTATTCGCTGTTTCATATCTAAATACTAAGTTGTTAAAGTACAAGTTAACCACTCAGAGAGAGTAATCCCAAGAACCCTAGCAAGATAATCCAACTGCTACATTTCTTGGTATCTTTTCTTGTACTTAGTGCATATTTAGTAAGTTGCTCTCACAGAACACACTATCATTTTATAGTTAGTTTGTTCTACACAGGTTTATCTGTCCATTGTATGAGAATATCCTTTTACAAGACAAAGATAACCATCAACTGGTTGGCTTTCTACTGAGTGACACAAACTATCAAGAATTTTTTGTTATACAGAGAAGTGACTAAACAAGCCTTTGAGTTTCTACTGCTCCCTAGCTCAGTCACTTGTCTGCCAAAACATAGCTTATATCTTAATTGACATTTAGGTAATTTCTGAATCGGGCTGTGGAAAGAAAAGGAACATGGTAAAAAGGAATTGTATTACACAGAGACATACATTAAAGCATTTTGTGCCTTTAAGTGTACACTAGCATTTCAAGTCAAATTGCTGCTATTGAGTAGCTCATATTTTGAAAGTCTGCTTATCAGCTCAAGCTTGCCAGCTTTTGTTCATGATTTCTATTGTAGCTAATAAGCCTTTTCTCAGAAGCAAACTCTTCCCTCTGTTTAGTAAATATTAACTGCTACTTTGCACATCTGATTCCCATAATAGCAAGTGATTGAATATACTCAGACATTCTAGTCTAGAGGGGAAAAAAAAAAGAAAACCAACCAACATAACTTTTCTTTTTAAACAACTGTTTATTACTCTCTAAATTGTTCAACTTATCCATCTCCTCTCAATCTACCCTGGTTGCTACCCCAGGAATACTTTTGGTTGCTCACCCTGCACACCCTGAAATACATAGACAAGGAAAACTGACCTTCCTCCTGCTGTCTTCTTTGCCACTGGCCACATCTTCCTGCCTCCATCATGGTACCACACTCAGCTCTCTATGCCTGAAGTTCCTTCTCCAGTCTCAATCTGAGAAAGGTGCAAGAGCAGTGAGCTCCACCCATAGCCACCCATCGACATTCTTCTAGTTAGCATATTTTTTTTTGTTCTGTTTTACAATAGAAGAGTGGCATAATATTTCCTAATTTCTTCTTGGTTGCCTCTTCGCAAAGTGAAAAAAATAACCACGTGGGATTTCACAGCTCTACTTTTTAAGTTCAGATTGGAACTTTGGAATTCCTAAAATTATTTCCTCACATATAAATAACTATTTTCCCTATTTTTCACCCACAGAATACAGCAACAATCAGTGGCAGAAACAAAAAAAAACAAAAAAACCCAAACCAAAGCTCCTGATTTTCAGTTCTTTCATGCAAACCACAATTCCTTGTCCTGCACAGCTAGGACAAGTGAAAGTCAGCATTCTTAAGTGTGTTTGTCAATGCAAATGCAGTAAATTTCACAATAAATATTTCCCAGAAAACTGAAGGACAGTAAAATACATACTAATTGTTGTCATACTGAGAAAGCTCCCTTGTGATATTTGAATTGAAGAAACAGGTTTTATGAGAGAAATGGTTCATTTTTAAAAATGAATAGTGTCATTAAGTTTTTATACTTCGTTTTTGAAATGCAACTTATATAGCTCTTATGCAAGAGATGATGCAATTTTTGTACTTATTAAGTATACTTTAGTTTAAATATTCAGGCTTTTGGGGAAGTTTTTATTGTAGAGACTATGTATTGACTGAATTATATTGGGAGTAGCTAAGGAAATGAATCACCTAAGATTGATGTTCTCTATCCTTGGAGCAGCTTACTCTGGATCTTATCTGGAAACATTGATGTAGAAGGTCATTTAGCTTTGTAAGAAAGCATTTTTTTAATCTGATTTATGAAGAAGTTCTGTGTTCTTTAGGCTGAGATTATAAAAATGCTGAGTGGTAACATTAGATTCTCCTAATGAGCAAGGCAAATAAGTGTTTACTAACTTACCTACAATCATAGCAGTCAGTCATTTCAATGTTGATTTTGTAGAGACTTGTAATGAAAAGCAATAATAGAATTTAATAATCAAGTGAGCTGTACATTTCTATGCCTGACTGTTAGATAAAGATGTCCAAGACAGGTAAGATGGTATCTGGGGATTCATAGCTGGTTAGAAGTGAACAGAGATCTGAGAAACGACCTACAAGCGAAATGAACAAAAAGCACAGCCAGGGATTGTGAAAATAATCTAGACTTTATTTGTTTTTATTATTTGGCTGTGTTTGGGTTTGTTTTATGCTTACAATTTGTTTAGTGCTCTTGTATATGGCATATCATTGATAAGGAATTGAAGCAGTGCCCCCATTTTTACCTCTTCTTAATATTTTATAACCCTGTGTTTTCATTATTTTGAAATCTGTATTTTTTGAGAGATGTTCTTACATTTAGTTAGATAACAGATCAATATCTAAGAAACAGAAACATTAATAAAAAGTGAAAGCAGAACATTATAAACTAAAATGTTTAAATTCTATAAATTTAATTAAATTGGATTTTTTTAAGCCTATGATTATATTTCCAGGGAGACGTGCCTTAAAAACAATCACTAGGAAGGATCTTTCAGCTGGATTCATATTTTTAGTAGAAACTTATACTAACACTGCTAAACTGACTGAAACCATGCCTTGCTCAATATTGCTCGATTTAGTTGGGCTTTGTTGCTGCAGGTTTCAGAAAATGAAACTTCCCTTAAAACTGACATTGAAGAGCCACAAAATTGGGGGAAAAAGCAATGAGAAGTATTTTGATGCAAAATATCTTCACCTGGGTAGCCTGTCAGGCAGCCACAGGAGCTGAGGCACTCTGTCTTCCACTAAACAGAGAGATCATTTCCTACAGCAGTCATCAACAGAGTTAAGTACTTCCACATGCACTCAACATTATTACAAAACTCCTTATTTGTCTTCAGCAATAGTTCATCTTTGTGTATGTTTCAATGTTCTCTAGTCTCCTAAAAACAGAAATCTCTGTGGGGAGCAATGTGGGCTTTTCTTCATTTACTGTGCTTGTGAAATGCCCACTCTGACACTGTGATTGATCTACACAAGTATCACAAATAGAGCTTTGTAATTTTTCACTAAATGAAATTCTTCCTCTTGCCTTCTCTACATTTTTTTTATTGATCTGAAAAATACAATGTGGTTCAGTGTGGATTTTTAGGGACAAGTTAAACTATGCTGAATGTATGCCCTCAGCTAAATCTCCTTACCATCTGACTGCTCAGGAAACCAGCGTATTTCTGTCCACAGCATCAAAGAACAGGTTTTCTGATGCAACTTTTTCCTACAGTAAGATGACACTGCCAGATCCTGGAATTCAAGGCATTGGTGGCTAGAATAGCTGTTGTTTCTTTTTTCCTCCCATACAGCATTTACACAACTGTGACCCTTTTATATTGCAACTAAAAAGCTTTCAAGACTAACTTTCAGAAGTTAAGACGAGAGTGGAAAATATACACAGATGAAAACAGGTCTCAGGATTTAGACAGCGACATGGCTCTGTGAAGGCCCTGGTCCTTGTAGGGTCTGTTGTCAGCTGCAATTCCACCATGACACACCACTACAAAGGGCCCTTCTTCCAAAAAGACAAACCATCTGTCCTGAGTCCCAGACCCAAGCCTCCCTTGCCTTGCTCTATTACAATGAAATCAAAGTCCCAATGTGATTTAGAAAAACAATTCCCAATGCAGGATTAGCAAGTGCTTTTGCAGGAGCAGTAAGCATTAAAAGGCTGGCTGGCATCCCATAGAGAACACCATTATTCAGCCTGGTTCAGCACAATTCTGCTTGTATAACGCATACTCAGAGTATTTTTGTTCCCACATTTCTTGACTATTGGCAACATTAGCATGAGAACAGGATCTCTGTCAGTTTGAACTGTACAAAAATGTACAGATTTTCCTCACAGGCCATCATGCTAGTATTGTCTTCGATTTTATTTTGATTTATTCTGAGTCTGCTCAAGTTTTGCTTTGAATTCCCAGTCAACTTCATTGAAATTGACCATGTGGTGAAAATCCTAAAACAGTGCATTCCTTTTCATCCACTTTGCCTGAAAACAATGTTACAAAATTCCTGAAAGACCCTCCTGTCTTTCAGGAAAGGCCAATCAATTCAATTAGTGCCCATTGGCAAGTATCACCTGCCCACAAAATAGGTGGAAGCTGATTTCTATCCCAGGAGCCTTGAAGGGAAAGAGAGAGCTCAGGCTGTGAGCTTTGGCTATCTATAGATTGTAATTACAACTCAGAAGCAGTCAGCTGACATTTTTATTCACTCAAATACAGAGCTTATCTTTTTTGCCTGTTCATAAATATTTAGAAACAAGAACGATCAAGTAAGAAGGCAATCTCTGTATGCCAAGTATCATCAAATTCCTAGTTTTCTGACACAATTATTGACACATATCACTGCTTTAGTGTTGTATTTTAAAATAGTCATTTTCATTCAGATGAATATAAATATATAGATGTATGAAGGCCACATTCCCAGATTCAGGCACGTATCTGAGAAAGCAGAAAAAAAAAAGCACCCTAGTAATCAAAAATGTGTTGGAAGAGAAGGCCTATCCACCCCGAACAAGGACTACCAATAGGACAGAACTTGCTCTGCTCATTGTGCCGCTCTGACTTAAAAAGAAATTTTTGTGGTGTGGAATATTATTTTTTCAAATTTATCCTGTTTGCCAGTATTGGAACTTCTATCCTGGTCTATGACAGAGCTGATATTGCCTAAACATTGTTATTGGGGGGTCACACAGCAAAAGAGGAAAGGAAATTTAAAAAACAAAATGTTCTAAAACAACAAACGTGCAAATTTATTTTTTTTTAAAAAGGCGTATTCATTAGTTATTCTGGCTTTAAAGCATTGCAATGGAGACAATAGTCCTGCAGTGAAACTACATTCAAACCAGGTATGAATTCAGCACCTTACAAGAACTCCCTAGACTTGTGACCTGCATCCTGAAGATGCTTCTGTGCCCACCAGAGCCTTGACTAAACAGTTAACAACATTGATTTGTCTGTTCTTTAGGACTGATGTCTGGTACTAGTCTGAAGATGAGAAAGCTCACTCTTATTCATAAAAAGGAATTAAAATCACAATTACAAATGCTGGTTTTGGTTCTGCTCTACATTCAAAGCCAGCTGACAAGTATAAGATGCATGAATTAAAAGAGAAGGAACAAAAGTTTCCCTAGGATATTATGCTGTTCGTGTTTTCCTAAATCATACAGACCTCATCTGCTCAAACAAATGAACACCTCTTTTGTAAAGAAAACATTCTTCTTTTCAGAGCATCTCACACATTCACTGTTGTGCATTATATAAATATTTGGACCGATGTAAATAGCTGTAATCACAACAAAGTTAAGTAACACATAGTGCACTCCAATGAGTTTACATAAGTAGACAAAATTTTGACTATTCTTTTTATGTTTTGTAGTAAACCCCTCAGGCTAGTTGCTTGAAAAGCTGCCATTTCTGAAGTTCACCAGATTTCATGAAAAAATGCCTATACTGAAAAATAAAATAAAACCATTAAAAACCTGGAGAAATATCTCTCAATCGTCTGAAGAGAAATTCTAAGAAAACAGTTTTTACTAATGTATGCATACAACTTTGTAATATATAAAACTACATCCCTAAATACAGGTTTTCTAAAGAGTTTGCTCAGAGGGCAATGTTGCAATCTTGAACTACTGATTCAATATTTATCCACAGCTGTGATACTCTTAATCAAAAAGTGTATCAAAGAAGGTATCACTTAGAAGTGGTTATAACAATATTTGAATACATTGGACATTTTATTTAGCATTCCCTAGGAACTAGATCTTCATTCCTCTCTTTTTAATGGAAATTACTCACAATAACAGGGCTGCAATACTTCTTATAAAAAGGAAAATACGTAAAGCACAATGAGAAACTCAGCTTCCATTTCAAATGGATGAACTCTGGGAAATCTATGGATGGAGAGGTTTTGTTTCCAAGATCCAACAAGAGTCACATCACAGAACCATCGCATTTTATACATAGCATTTCTGATTCTCAGCAATAACAAGGGTAAAGTGTTAGAAGTGTTGTTACACCTACTGGCAGGGTTGTACTTGAGATATTTTTTTCCTCAGGTCCAGAGCCACACATTTGCCTATTTAAAAACACTTTATGGCCATATAAATTTCTGGTTAAACATGTCCACCTTGGTTGAAGTCTGCAGAGACACACTGGACAGAAAAGGCAATATTGTATAGGTAAAGAATATGGTATTTTGTAAGACAAGGGAAGGAAAAAAAAATCTATCCCCAAAAAATCTATCCCAAAAGTAAATTAAGACACAGGGGAGTCTGAAGTAAGAGATAAACTTGCTTTATCTATTAGGACACAGGACAGATTTGGAGCAGCCCACAATGAGACCACTACACAAAACATAGAAAAGTCAAGTACTATCACTTCATTGAGTTTAATTAAAACTATATTCTGTTTGGATAAATATCACCTGGAGAAACACTTGAGGAATATTCAACTGTCTGCAATGCTTTCTGGGCATTACTTGCCTCCCCTTCTCTGTGCATTCACTGATACACTGCATCAAGCAAATATCTTTTCTAAGTAGTATTCAGATTTTTTTTTTATTAAAAACATGTTCAAGTTCAGAAGCTAATTATTTTTTTTACTTTTGTGTAGGCTAGTCATGTATTTAAATCCAAGACACAAATGCATCACCCTTCCAGAACCCTGAGGAGATTGTGTTGTGAAGAGGAGCAGAATATTTACTCCTAACTACACCATCCCTCTTGAGTGGAAAAACAGCTTTGTGCAACCAGCAGCCACAGCAGGGAAGCTAAAGCAGAAAATGCAAATGGTCTCTCAGAGAAGACAACGATTTTGTGAGGCTTTGGCTGGATTTCTGGAGGTCACTCAATTCCCAAATTACACACAGAGTCAAAGTAACTCTTTCAGGCATTTTTTTGAGTTCAAAAAGCACGTGTCACCCGTGTTCATGTTGTCTGTGAGGCCCTCACTCATTTACAAGACCTTCTACTTTGTGAATGTCACAATGCCTAATATTAAAGTTTGTCATAATGGCAGAAGTCTTTCACAAACAACTTAAGAAATAAGAAAAGGAAATTCTTCTACTGCATGACACTAGCCACCTTTTGGAACTTCCAAGGATAAGGCTGTTTCTACTTGTGTACGATCGTTGATTTTTATGAAAGACAGTCTGTAGATGGGGTAATATATTTGATTATACTAGATAATATAATTAGAAAAAGTACATAAGGCTTTCAGCAATCAAGTCGAGTCTTCAAGTCTGCGATAGCAGCAGTTGCTAAGAAAAACAAATACCAGCTGATAACAACCTCATACAGTTCAATTAAAGAAAGACATGGTCCAGACAATAGAACTGTGAAAGTTCTCAAACTATGGTGGCAAACACTTTCACAGGGAATGTAACCCAACCTAAGTACAGGAGCTCTACAAATATTTACCATGAACATGTTAACTTATTAGACTACAAATAAATTTACAGCAGAAAAAATAATTGGCTGAATAATTTAACCACAAAATATTCCTATCAAAATATCAATAAATTTATTTTCATTTCACAATTGTCTTTTCTGTACTATTCAATTGCCTAGAAAAAACCCAAAGTTTTAACAAAGAAGCATAAACACCACTAGGGTTAATTATAGGGTTAATTATAGCTTGATTCAGGATTGACTTTTTTAATTGGATAGCACAGATCTGATTATAGTTGCAAGTTACAACACACTTAATCAACCACATAAAGTTAATCATCTTCAAAACTTCTTTAGTATTCTATCAGCAGACCATTACCAAATTTATTATCTAGTGAAGCATAGCCTATTGGTTGGGATACATAACATGCCAGCTTTCCAAGTGGAAAAAGTTGAGTGATTTCTGAATTTGGAGGTGGACAGTCAAGAGGTTAATAAAAAAAAAAACAAAAAACATAACACAAAGAATAGGACATCTACACATAGAAATGCATTTATCCCTACATGTTTCAGAAATTGAGAGAACAAAAAATATTAGAAAATTTCAAGAATAAAAGGAGGGAAAAAGAAAATATTCTTAGTGGAAGTGTGTCTTTTAGTCCAAAGCTGCTTTGAGTCACTGATTGCTATTTTTGCAAAGCTAATAAAATAATTAAATGAAAATCACCTCTTGCATCCTCCCCTTTAGATGAGGAGAAAGCAATTATTCTCTGCTTAGCCATGCATGATCGGACAGAATGCATATCTTCAGGCAATAAAACAGGTCTTTACTTTTCAAGACATCTATTGCCTATGTATATACTAGCAGCCTTCCCTGATCTTCCAAGTACCCACCCATGTTTTCCAATCAACAGTTTCTGAAATCAAGATCCAACAAAGAGGGGATGTTTCCTACAACAGCATGCTACAAGAATTCCAGAATCTGCAAAGTCAAAAGACAGACTAACAGCACGCTTGTTCCTACAGGAGTTTGAAAGCATAGTGAATCTTTAGCTATGTAAAAACTAATATCAGAGACAAAGATTAATCTTTTTTTCCAGTTTCTGGTCATACCATCTCAAGTGTCCTCAAGAATTACTTATTTCCCACACTTTGCTGTAGTAGAAGAACACACACCCTACATGCTCAGAAGTAGGACTAGAGAAAATACAACCCTAGAGGGAGAGTGCAGTCCTCAGCCTAGGATATTTTTTTTCACAGGCAACAGGAAAGTTTTACTTACCCGTCATCCAGCTTGTCAAAAAGATGTTTAATCTCTCAGCAGAGTCTGAGGTAGTCTGAAAATACTTTGACCTTTAAGTCTCTGTTTTTAGTAGGCAAGGGTTAGAAATTTAACAAGAAAAGGCTCTGCCTGTATTAGTAAATCAAACATACCCAAGGACATAAATTAAATATGCTAACTGTCATAAAAGAGCCTATACTGCTGGAAACTCCCTTTGGCTCCAAATATCACTAAATGTCTGTTGAGAATGGGCCTGCCCATGCTCGGTTCAGAGCTGTGACAGCAAATTTTTGCAAGACAGTGCTAATTATTAAGTGTCAAAATCATGCCAGTGAATGGTCTGTCAGTTTTCTAGCACAGACAATGAATCACAATTTAGCGTAGTAGACATAGACCAAGTTAATTAGCTGACTACCTAGGGGACAGCATTGTTGCAGGCACTGGTTCAGCAGCAGACAACACTGAGGCAGTGTCGGGCATGGAGAACCCACCCAGCTGCATCCAAGAGTATCCAAAGTATTAACCCGGCTGCATTTCACAACAATATTTCTGTTTCAAGAACATCACTACATCGGAAAGATCACATCACATCACATCACCTGAATGCTCAAATTACAGAGCTCAGCATGTAGCTCAACAAACTGAATGCTTAGAGTGCTAAGCTAAAGCTGAGAATATTAATTGTCCAGGTGGCCAGTTACACTCTATTATTACTCTATTAGAACTTAACTCCATGTTATCACAAGTCCTACACCCATCCAGCATAGCACATAATCTAATGCCTAAACCCTCATCAGCATCATTTTTCTGCTCCAAGACACGCTGTTAACATCATACAGAAGTATGTTGCTTCAAAATACAAAGTGCTAAACTTGTTACCAAACTCAGTCTCTGTTTAGATCACATCCAGACTGATACAACACCCCTTTTGGATCACCTTGCAAACATTTATATTTCTATTTTTTTGTTATGTAGCAGTTACATCACAGGTTATATTACATTACATCTCAAGCGTTAGCCTGCATCGCCTCTATGAATCAGCAAGGCTGCAGATGACACTGTGTTTGGCCTAGCCTGGATCTTTGACCTAACCACTACTATTTTTGCTAGTGGATTACAGATCTCAGCTGGTAGCACACACCTCAGAAAGGACAAGCAGTAGCAGCAAACGCCTGCTACTGAAAACTGGTGCCTGCTGCCACAAGAATTTAACTAGAACTGCAGATAAAGCGCAGAAAGACCTTTACAGCATGCAAGAGCAGATGCATTGGTGTTCTTTTTGTAAGACCTCCCAGCAGAAATATTCATATGCATAAGATAAACTGAAGGTAGTTCAATAAGGCTCTAAAAAAAAAAAAACCATTAGAATGAACACTTTATTCAATCCAGATGATCTCTTCCCATGTTGATTTGCCAGGTCAGCTCTACAGGACTACTTCAGAAGTACTACTCTATCTCTTCATTCAAAAGGGGAGGCATGCCCTTATTCAGCAGCTAACAACATCGCTCCAGGCCACCTCTGGAGTCTTGCAAATACCAAGGAGAGGAAGAGGTCCTCTACAAGTTAACATCTTAGGAGAAATTCTACCAACTACAGCCAAATAAAAAAGGTGGCAGCTAACAGTGATTCCCATGGATTAAGACAGCATCTTCTACCTCCTTTCACCAAGAGTGGGACAGCTCAGGCATCTTGGTTCCTCATCTCTATTCTGAAATAGCAGCTATCTGGTGGCAGCTTCACTGGAACAGCTTCAGAAAGTACATCTCAGCTGAGTCCTAACATCTTATCTTTATTTGGCCCGGGAAGGTCCTCAAGAGAAAGATTAGTGCCAATGCGTAGGCACCCAATAACGTAGATATGAAAACGACTACTGCACAGAGAAAGGCTTTGACTTTACATGAAACTGACACAGTCTTAGAAAGTGTTTCCCCACGGGGACTTCTTTTCTTAAAAGACATCCAGGGTACTCATACCTACCTACTTCAAGGTAACACTAGGACCAAGAACATACAATGGCACATTGCAGTGAGGGAATCTAAACCATTATGAAATACTGCTAGTGAGCTTGTAAAGTAGGAAAATCTTTCAGCTTTCATGGAAAATAAGACAGAACCTTGAGCTAGCTTCTGTGTCCCTTTATTGAAAGCAGCAAGGTTACCAGCAGTGTCACGGACAATGTTTTTTTAAAACTTTTCAATTGATTCCCAAGGCAACCACATTTCACTGGTTATAGACAGAACAATATTCTGCATTTTTCTCTTGGAAGGAAGGAATTTACTTGTTTCCATCAACATCTTTAGTATTGTGTGAAAAAATTTGAAATTACAAGCTAGTTCTGACTTAAAACTGTCTCCTCCCTTGGCACTTGAAGTAAGAACAACATCAGTAAATGAAGTCAGTATAGAAAAATTCATTTATCCAGGGACTATAATTTGTTTTACAAGTATCATTATTTCAACCAGAATAATGTCGCAGCCTATTACTAGTAGTATATACTAATACTGATGCAGTGATTCTTCAGTAGAACAAACAAAAAGTAAGAACGTACAGTGAATTGTTCAGACTGACCCTGGTTTCCTAAGGCAAGGTGAGGATGTAAAATTGCTCAACAAACTATAAGAAACAGTTCAAATTTCTGAGCGCAAAGCTCAGCTTAAGTAATGATGCAGCATTTGAGATAACAGTAGCATTACCCAGTAATGGGGTTGTTAATTGATTATTAATTTCACAATAGTTAGTGGCAATATGTCAACAAGGGTAGAAGATGGGGTTTGAAATTACGAGGTGTTTTTAGGGGTGTGTTTATTTGTTTGTTTTTCCTTCTGATTTTGACTAAGAAGGGAATATTTTAATGGCTTAATTTATGCATCTAACATGGTAGCTCCGGGTGCAATTTAATACCATGACAACAGATGCCCCCTAATACTCATTACTCAAGAAAACACAACTCAAAGTTAAGCATTACAAAATTTTTAAACAGTAGAATTCATCTGTGGTTTGTTTAACTTAAGACATAAGTTTAAAGTAGAGCAAAGTATTTCATAAGGTTAGCAAGACTGCATATCAAAGCCAAGAAGCACAGACTATATCTACACCTTCAAGAAAGATGCAAAGTCAAGGGTGTTCTTGATTTACTAGTAACAGAAAAGTAGTGCATGATTATTAGCTGCCCATGCCTATATACATATATATACACTCATGAGTTAGCAGAAACAATTCATATTTCTCCAGACAGTGTTTTTTGATGTGGGAAATCCTGCCAAATAAACAATTTTTACTTTTATTTCTGTATTTTCTAGTAAAATTAAGTTGAACACGTCCTACCACATAACAGAGAAGGAAGCAGAAAAATAAAGGGATGAAGGTAGATTTATTTTTAAAAAATTAAAACAAATCTCAGAACCAGTTTTGTAAGAGACTATCATACTTCACTTTTCCACGGGATATAAATGAAAATGAAGAAATAACCAAGACAACAGGGTTAACTGGAGTTTACTTGTTTGAAATGTTGTGTAGCAGAGATTACCACAGCACAATTTAGTAAAGGGCACTACTAAATATAAGTAGTACTGCTTAAAAATAAAATAAATTTTAAAAAAAAAAATTACACATGATTGTATACAAACCCTTGTCCTTCAACTGCTGGAAAACATGTTTCTGTCACCTGAAGAAATATTACTCTTTTTCACAGTTCTAACCAAAATCTTAAATGGTTACGAAAGTGTGCTTATACTCCTGTAAAGCTAGAATAAACTTAAACTTTCGACAGAATGGTAAGAAGCAGTTTGGGTTTTACAAGCAAATTGCTACGCATTTGGATGCTACCAAATGTGGTATTACTGCTAACAATGTGGACTTTCTGGCAGGACTTGACAGAGACATTTACTAAAGCAAAAATTTAAAATTGATAAAGAAACAGAGCATCTGCCATAAGAGAAAAGAATACTTGAACTTGAAATATCACAGGCTTGAACTTGAAATATCAGATTGAGTGAACTCCCCAGAGAGCAGCAACAGAAATAGTGATCCTTCCTGTCATGACACTTGTACAAACACTAACTCATCCAAACCCTGCACGAAAACACACAATAAATAACCAAGTAAATCTTGAAATTCAAGGCTACAATGACTATTATTCCCTATCAAGAATGTGTGAAATTAACAACAAACATAACATCTTCTGCCTATGAAACCACTTGGGTGAGGAGTGGGGGTAGGAGGAAGGAAGTACTGCACAAAATTGAAAAGATTAGATACCAATGTAATGTCCTAGGTAGACATGAAGGTATCTTAGGATTAGAGTGAAAGGGGCAGGGGCAAAGCCAAGAGGGGACATTTTTTGATGTTCAGAAATGAAAAGGACATGCCAAAAAAATTCATGAAATAAAACAAAAGAAACAAGACTGATTTTATTAATAAATGTCCCTTTTTCAGCATCTCCAGTGTTGTTTCTGCTAAACAGCATACATTTCTCTCTCAGTTAACAGGAAAGGAAAACAAAGGTATGATTTTATACCAAGAAAAACCTTATGAATGTTTTTGTGCAAAGTATAACAGAAAGTGATGAGTCTTAGGGAGTACAGTGATTGCAGGTGTTTAAAAAAGGTCATTTAATATTAATTACTAAATTTGTCTGGAAAGGAAGATGAAGTGGGAAACTAACTTTAATTTGGCTGTGAGTTTCAGTTTCATAAAAGGAAAGTAAGGAAAATAACTTCAGGTCATATCTAGAGAACAGGTGAGAATTCCATTTGCTGTATCCTTAATCATGACCACACTTGAAAGAAACAAAAGCAGGAATACGTACAGTTTTCAATATTCTAGCTTTCATGTGTCTTGAACCCTCCTTAGCACTTGCTATTTCAAGATAAAATAGTTACTTTAGAAGGAAAGAAATTTCAGCAGTTCATCAAAGGCAACAAATGAAACTTAGAAACGTTCATTTACTGTGAAGGCAAGTTGTCTTAAATGCATTCAGCAGGAGAAAATGTCAGTGCTAACAGACAAGCATCCACTGCAGTGGTGATCTGAGAAGGAGGAAGGGATACTGAAACCTCCTATTCATTGTGCCTTCCAGAACGTGCTCCATTGCAGAACACAATGATTTTACTCCTAGATTTGTTCACTGCTAGCAGAGTTGTCGTGCACCCAAGGGTCTGCTGGAGTACATAGTGCACCATCTCCCTTTAGCCTGCTGACACAGGGCTTGCCTAAAAATAGCTTGTGGATTCTGGATTGTCCAAGCACGCAGCCTTTGAACCCGAATTTTAGCAACCCAGATGCCCTTAAAAGAAGATGACAAATAGCTAGTGACAAAACCAAACAGATAATACCCCTGAAATGCACATTTTGGCACTGAAGTCTTGTATTTTTCCAGATACAACTTAACTGACAGGCAAAAATCATCATTTGATATAAATAGAAAGAAAATGAAGAAGTTAACTCAATTATGGGCTTTTTCTTCCTATTGCCATCACTTTAGTTTTTAAGGTTTCTGGAGTACAAGAATGACCCAAGTGCCCAAAATTTAAAAGAAAATAGAAGATAAAGCAAAGATACACTTAACAAAGTTTGACATAGTGTTCTGATCAACAAATCTTAAAGAAAATGGAAGGAAAAGGTCATTTAGGAACATAGATGTTCCCTACTGGAATTTTTGGCTGTTTTCTTTTTTCAAATAATGTGTTAACATTAAGTGTCTTTCAAATGATTCTTCAATTGAAAACTTTTTTCTTTAGTTGGTATCTATTTTCCTGCACCTTCATACACTTATTGAATTTTTAATCTGGTGAGCAAGATCAATTACAGCACATAATGTACTCACCTGTCAGAGATACAAAGTTGCTCTTCATTTTTTGTTATCTTCTACTCTCTCTGGCCTTTTATCTCTTTCCCGCTCCAGAGATTGCATCTTTCTTATTAAGGGAGGCCAGTAGAAATACAATTGCAATCTGAGTAGCAAACTATTCTAGTTTATCTCATCCCTAACCAATCCAGCCAGAGAAACGTGACTGATGTTATCCTTTGTTACACTGATATATGTACAAACTATAGAAACCAGTTTAGCCTTTGTCTTCTTAAGCTTATGTAAAATATTTACATCTAGATAAAAGATGTTTCTGACAGCATAACAGCAGACGTCCTATCATTAACTACACACATTCAACTTGTTCCCCTGGTAGAAACATCGGTGTGACAAAATTAAATCTCCAAGCAGATGGCTTGTGGGTAGTGATATTAGACTGAGTGCAAACATAGTTGAAACCAACGGCACGTTGTTCTGTATCACAGCCAATAAAAGCCAATAATGAGCTGAGACCCTTTTGTTACTTGATTCCCTTTCTAAGCACTAGGCTATTGCCATGCCTCCCAGCTGAAGTGGTTCAACACAGTCCATACTGAAATTAAGGGGAAAAAAAACATTGAGATAAGTAAAATCGTAAATGCATTTGGTAGGTCTGGGTCTGAAAAAAATTTACAACACAGTTCTTCTTTCAATGGAAAACTACTGGCAGCTTGAAACGTGAAGACAGATCTTGTACAAATCTACTAAACCTGTGGTCAATTTCCTTTCTTCTGGGATTCCAGAATATTTATTATTTATATTTTTTAGACTACCCTCTTCCACACTTTTCTATTTCTGCCTAAAATGAAAAAAAAAAGAATTAAAAATGCACAGATTACTTGCTACCTTTTAATGAGAACTTGAGGAGCTGTTTTACCATCAACAGAAAAAATACTTTTCACCACTCAGAGCTCTCACTTGTCCCAAACAGCACATGTACACATGTATCATCCTGTCATTGGATTTACATCTAGAGGAAAACATTCATTACTATGAGAAGAAAATTTGACAGCATATTAAATTCAGGAACCCATTTTCTTTATAAACTGTGTGGTGAAGGTGAAGCTAGAGTTTGACACAGACTTTATATATTATATTTTTCATAATGGTCCCTCTGCTCCCTTTCACACCTGGAGTGAGGAGCAGGAAAGAAAACCTGCAGGAGTTTCACACTTTTTTCAAGTCCCTAGTTAGATCTCAGGGAGACAGCCACAC
Organism: Cuculus canorus; assembly: GCF_017976375.1. NCBI lineage: Eukaryota > Metazoa > Chordata > Aves > Cuculiformes > Cuculidae > Cuculus > Cuculus canorus. Next base: position 114,523,405 of record NC_071401.1, on the reverse strand, counting down.
TTCTGAGGTGCCTGGATCCACACAACCACATCCTCCAGCCCAAGTCACAAGTTCTTTTTTTGCAGTACTGTCCTACAGTGTTTTTTTGGAGCTTACTCCTATCCTTGAAATGTAACAAAACTCCTGTCATTGCTGCTGTGGCTATCACTGGTTCCCAAATTTCATGACCACTGATGTAAATAACTCCTGTGAAGACATGGCAGCATTTGCATCGAATGTTACCTGTGCAGCTGTTGAGATTTTATGTTCCCGTTCATGGTCTGAAAAAAAACCCTGAGGGTTTTGCTAAGAATCTCCAAAACGAACTTTCCCCAAGTTTTTTCTTAAGAAAGCTTCAACATCAGGGGCCAAATTCTGTTATCGCTCCAGCAATCTAGCAGATGCTTATGCCCAGTTTGAAGCACTCTGGCAGTTTAAAGGTTTTCAGAAAACTTGACAAACATGAAGAGTTTATCCAGTTCTTTCTGGGGCTAAACGTGAAGAAAAATAAGATAATTGTTCCAGGCTGGTTATAACAACTTATACCAAAACCATATTCCAGGTAGTTTACAGACGCCTCTTGTAAATTCACACAGGACAGACAAAAGAGTCACATCCTACAAACCACAGGAAAAATAGGCATATTCGTGCAGAAGACTAGAGTGCTGTGATAGCAATTTTCTCCTCTGAGTAACAGCCAAAAACCCTTTCGTGGTCATGTTTTCATCCCATAAGGAAGAGTTAACTACATTTGAACCAGAAAGATAACTTTTCTCAGCCCAAGAAAAATAATAACAGTCAATTTCTAAAATGTGACTAAAACTTCCTTCTTCAAGAAAAACTAAAAATTTGAACTTAGATCTTTAAAAATACCATAATGCTATTTTGACACCATTTCCTTTCTATTTTATATGTAGTAGACCATTACTATTGGTATTCCTGGTGAAGATACCATTCATTAGCTGTGTACATAATTGTCCGTTTGCTGGTTTTTACTTTTTATTATAAGGCAGGGACTAAATAATATCTTCTGACTTAATGCCACTACAAACTAAACAGGGAAATATTCCAAAGTGCTCCAACCACATTATTTAGGCTATTTAGAAGTTAGACAGTTGTATAAGAAAAGTCACTTTCTAAAACTACATTTCAGCACTTTCGAATGTTTAGCAGTCATTTTAAAAACAAGCTACTTGGCGTAATTATTTTGGCTTGCAGTATGTTCTTCAATTAAGGTTTAAGTTTGTTCTTTTACATACAAAAGAGGAGGCCAAAAATATATTAAAGAAAGAAGAAACATGCTAATTTCCATGGTAATTGACTACATGTGTCAACAATAATTTCTGACATCTCCCAAGAAATTTTCTCTGAATTTGAAGTCTATGCTTTTGAATCCCAGTTTCCTAAGTTGCACCTGTTTATGAATTTCTGCTGTGTCCTTCTGCCTCTCCTAGCACTCATCCTACCTTGTCTTCATTACCTAGAGACAACTCAGCACTTCAGCAGGTAACGTTCTTACAAGACAGACAAATCTCTTCTAGCATCTTGCGTCACCAGGCAAGAGATGGGAGACAGCTTGCCTAAAATCCTGTGCTTTAGCAGTGAAGTTTCATTTTCACACCACTACATAATCCCTACCTGAGTATTCAAGGCAGTGTACTTAATGTAGGTGCAGATAAGTCTAAGCAACTCTTAAACTACTTTAACAGACCCTATTAAACAAATGTAGAGGCGCAATTCAGTTATGTCTTATTTAGCAAATTGCACCAGTGGACAGAAGCTCAGTCATTCAGCATATAAGAAGCAGCCCTCCATGCAGGAGTGCTTCACATTTATCTACTGAGTGTGGTTTGAGTAAGAAGCAGTCACTGGGTAGCTACCAAATGAGAGTGACTTATGTCTCTAAAGTACTAGCACAACTTTTGCCTGTACTTTAACAAACACTCCAAAAACAGCAGAGTTATTTAAAGAGGCAGTCACACACTCAGCCTAAATATTTCTGCTCATTTCAGACTGAGCTTACACTGTACCATTGCTTCTATGCTGGAAGACCTGTGGTTTTTGTGGATGCATGGTAAGCCTGGATCAGAACTTTGATCCTACTTGATCGGTTTTAGCATGGAAGAACTCACATGTTTTCACAAATGCATGTGGAGAAGGCTGAGGAAACAGCAGAAACAAGAAACTAGGCAAGGGTAAGAAGGGTGGCAAGTGCTATTGTTGGTTGTAAAGTGTTATTTACTATTTTATGATACATCCCAAGTACAACCTAAAAGAAACTGCTCTTAAATCCAGTGCTCATTCTATCACAGAATACAGTAGAGTACTTCACAAAACGAAGGAGCTGCACTCCAGGCTATAAGTAAGAAACTGTAGTAGTTTAAACCTTGGAGACCAGACTCATAAGAGCCACACAATGGAAACCTTGTCTTGCACTATAATAAGACTACAATTTCCTCCCAAGCTTACTTGCAAAGAGTTTAAAAGTGTGGTTATAGTATGAAAGTGGATGATTCAGTTATAGATAAGAGCTAATTTCAACAAACACCTGCGAAGCACAAGTGCAACAAGACCACTCTCTATATCTTACCAGCTGACAGTGAGAGGGAAAGGGAAAAGTAAAAAACTAAATAATTTTTTCTTTAATAAGGTAGTACTGCTCACTGTACAGATCAAAATCGAGCCATGCCTTGACTGAACTATAGCAAATCACATAGCAAAAAAAAAGTCTGGAATCTTTAAATTTTACTCATAAGAAGAAAAAAGAATCCTGAAAATAAAGAAAAGAATCCTGCTTCTTAAAAGCCATTATATTCTGACTTTGTGTTTAGAGTAGCCCTTTTCATGAAGTAAAAAGTGCAGCAAGGTATGGCTAAAACACTGTGCATTTTGCTTGTTTCATCTGTAATAAATGTAACAGACATACCTAGTTAATTTGTGAGGATGAGAACCATTTTGAACTAGCTTTGGCCCAGAGGTTGATGAACATGCTGTAAGAAGTAAAACCCAGGGTCCTGTTTAGACTAATACAAGCAGAGTCTTTCAATGTTTAGGTAATAGTCTTCTCTATAAAGATCCAATTTTCAAGGCAGAAACTGAGAAACACTTTAGGGAATAATTAAAAGCCAAGCTTTTGAGAGATTTTATTTACACCACTTTACAAAGCAGCTATAATGCTCTGCTACTCTGCAGTGTAGTTTTCTTCCCATCACAGCATGTCTGTGTGGCTCCTCATGGTCTGCAAAAACACAGTTGTTAGTCATCTGTTGTAGTAAACAACTTTGAGTCCTCCACTCACTGGAACAGACAGTTCTGTTCCTGAGATTTCCTTCAGGTTCACAGAGCAGAAGGTGGCTCAGTATAATAAACATGAGGAGACGTAGTAAGAAGACATCTTTGCACAGTGTCAGCATGGCCTCAGATGACAAATCAATTTTTAGGTTACATAAAAACACAGGATCCCATTTACATTGTTTGCACTTACATGTTGTCATTATTCATTAATAATTGTCAGGATATCAAGGCAATGCATTATAGAAACCAGTAATTCAACTGAATACACTCATTACTGACAGAAAGGCACTATATTATGGAAAGCCCTTGTCTTTAAGCTTCTTATTAGATACGTCAGCTTCCCTTCTAAGAGCTTTCCATTAAGATTTGCATTTCTACCACTATCATTTTCCGCCTTCTCTGGAACAATTTTATAATGGCAATTACATAATGTATGCATAATTTAGATCAAATGATAGTTGACCTAAAAAATTAAACTTGTTCATTGTAAATCTTTACTGAACCAGAGCCAACTGCATTAATCACCAGTCAAAAAGCTCATAATTCTTTCTTTACCAAACTGCTTTGGTTATTTAACTGAAGTCAGGTTCTGTATTTTCAGTGAGGAACTAAGCTGAGTTTACTAAGAAAGAAAATGCCATCAGAAAACATCTATATAACTGAAGCATATGAGATGAAGATCAATCAATACCCTTGTCATTTCTTCAAAGCTTACAAACTAGCAAACTTCAAGAAACAGATCAAAATTTGAGAATATTTAAGGAATGAGCATCTGGAACCTGACTCGGAATACTTGTGGGTTTGGGTGGTTTGTTCTGAGGTTTGTTTTTTTTACCTTCTTCAAAACCCTTCTCTCCAGATCTCCTGAGGACTGTTCAGTAGTGATGAACTTTCCACCTTATAACGCTTCTAAGGCTGCAAGTAGGATACAAGCTCTATCTTGTGTAGTTACAGGTCTTAGACAGGGACTTCTGCATTACATGTTCTAAGACGTTGAGCGAGTTTAAAACTCAGACTTGGTTGACCAAGCCATGCACACTTTATTTTTAGGGAAAAAAAAAAAAAAGAAAAAGAAAAAAAAATTTTTTTCATAGACTGGTTCTGTCAACACTGAATTGTTCACCTGCAGATAAACAGCTGATCAGACTACACCCAATTTATGAAGAAATAACCATGTGCACTCTGTCTTAAATATCCCATTTCATCTAACATTAAGTTTTTTTCATTGTGTCTCATGTTGGGTCTTCTGACGGAGGGCCATTCAGTAATTTTGCCTTGAGATGTACAGCTTCCTTACCTATGCTGAAAATTATTAAGCTGATTTTAAGTCAGCCTGCTGGATATGCACGTTGTTAGGTTATTATCAAAGCTGGAGTTATACTAGTTTGATTATTATTATGGACTTTTTCCACACTCAAAGAGCAACTATTGTCTGATTAAAAAAATACTTCAAAGGAAGGAAACAAATGATGAAAATTTAAATTATCTGCATACCTAGTTTTCATAGGTTGTTTTCTATCAGTTATTTCACTTACTTTTAATGGTTAGTTCCAAGTTGCAGATAAGGATCAGTCTTTCATATCAGTGTTAGTCTAATTACAGTAGCAAAAATAAACTGGATCCATCTTGAGCATTCAATTTCCTGTAAAGGTTTTTATGGAAAATACAAGCCAACATGTATGAAAGTTTTGCAAAATGTATGGGCATACCAGATTGCCGTAGGTTAGCAATGTTGCTGACAAGGTACTGCATGAGAGGCCATAAGCAGACTTAAATAGGTTTAATTCTATTTTGACCTTGTATCAGTAACATTTTTCACATGCCTTCCTCAAACCACCATTTTTATTCATGTAATACATCAAAGACGCATGACAATATGAAAGCTGCCAGTCTCCAGTGTAACTTTCTGAATAGTTATTTAAATACAATGGTATGAAGTACCTTTAGTCGTAACAGAACTTTGTTTTACCTAAACAAACAGCTTTAAACAAACATTTAGCAGACCTATTTAACATACCGTATATTTTATTGCATAATTGTACTAATTGCAACACTTTTTTAAGCACTTTCATTTGAATAACTTAACATCCTTTGCAGTTATCTGAACTATAACAACTTCAAAAGCCTCGAACATTTGACTGGAAAGAAACCTAACACATTGGCAGAGGTGAGCAGCAACCCAAGTCAAGTTTTCTCATCTGAATGATGAGTATAGAAAAAATAATTGGGATGCATTCAGGCTGTAAGCTGGGTCAAGCTGTCTAACCATATGTTGTAACTCAGCATCCTATATTCTAAAAGCCATAACATTGCAAAACCTCTTGGGTACAGCAAACCAAGCGAGTTCAATACTTCTGCCTGAATCAACCCTGCAACTCAAAGAGATGTTCAAGATAAACAATTTTTCAAAGGTCAGATGAGGTTAAAGTGAGCATATCCAAAGCTAAGTCATTTCAATGGTTAGCTACCTTCACTGTTAAATATGTTTCTGACTTCCAGACTCAATTTATCTCTGTTCACCTTTCAACAGCAGACTCTTATCACTTTCTGCTACATTAAAAAAGCAGTCAGTCAGAAGACTCTTCCTCTCAAAAATATTTATATTAGAACAAGGTCATCTTTTAATCTTTTCAAACAATAGATTTTAGCCTCAGTAAAAGGCATCCCACGATTTTACCTTTTTTTTTTTTTTTTAACGTGTCGCAGGTTGTTTTTGTCTTTATTTTTTTTTTTTTTTCAGGCTCCTGATATTGCCATGCCTATACAGATAACCTAACTGACCGTTTCATATTCCCAGGACTATGAAATTGAGAGTTGCACTTTTTCCTTTCAGCAGTGGCACAAAACAGGGAGCTAGTCCTTATGAAGACTGAGATGACTGGTGCAGGCTTGGGTGGCACTGTTTCCAATTTTAATTACAAGTGGAGCTGCTATCAGAAATTAAAACCATGTTCACATGGGATGTCCTGCAGCAACTTCTCTGGATAGGTCCAACAAACAGGTCTACACTTATTTATTTTTTTTCCCAGTTTTGCCTAGTGTTCACAAGCTTTTCAAACATGAAATAATCCAAGAGTAAACACATTCAGCAGAAGCATTCAAGACCCCATGACCACAGGACCTGCTATAAAACCACGTATGGGATGATTCCATACTTAAAAATCACTTATGCATTCCATAATGCAAATATCTTTAATTGCTTAGCTTGGACTATTTCAACAGCATATCCAAACTTTTATTCGAAAGTCGGATGAGCTAAGTCATGTCTTAGGAGCACTTACTACTACATAACAATGATCTGATTAACAACATTTACTGTCTGTGAAGTATGCTTGCTAGAATAATTATATTTCTTGAAAAAGTTATTCATAGATTTTTTTTTGTACATCACTTTCTATACAATGCCCTTCTAAATTTTTAGAAATGCAACTTTTTTTCTTCACTTCACAGAAATTTCCGCTGGAATTGAAAAGTATGCTAAACACAAACTTCAAAGATGTCCTTGCTCCATTTCTTGGTGCATGTAAGTCTGACCCAGGCTAACTTAAACAAAAATTATTTTAACATCCCTCCAGATTATTACTGAGGATAAATGCTTTACTTAGGAAGTATTAATAAATAAATATTAAATAAATAAATCACATTACTCATCTTTGCAATCCTTCACCTCACCAATAGGTGACTTGACTTCTCTGAAAGGTGTTGTAAGACTGGAAAGTTTAGACAACACCAGTGTTCCATGAGGCTCAACAAGCCATAAAAGCAGTTTAAGTAGTCTGTTTACATGAATGATTATATTTTACTTCATGCATTAGTCAGACTGAACAGTGAGGAATGGAGAGTGTACTACTTCTCTCTTCCAGCTGTCATTAGGCAAAACCCAAATACACTATTAAGTCTTTCCCTGGGCCGTCATGAGGCATTGTAAATTATTTTCAGGGCTTTGAACACCATGACTTGCAGAATACTGCATCCGAAACTTGCAAGGACTTTATTTAGAGAAAGAACCATAGAACAAATCGAATACTTTAATTTTTATAAAACTTTATGCAATTGCTTTGTCAGGTAGCTAACACTTTAGTCTATTTGCTATTACCATTTTTTATTACGTGAAATCCAATACTATATGGTAATTTCCTCATTCTAACACATGGAAGGCTTAGAAGACTTTAAAATCCTTATTAAGAAATAAAGAACAGGAGTCACATGGATCTGTTCAATGATGAGGAGCACACAGCCATCAGGAAAAGGGAAAAATAAAAGGGTATTAATTAAATATTGAATGTAAAAGGATTACTTGCATGATATATCTAAAAATATCAAAAAGAACTAGGAGGAAGGGTTCACTTTCAGAAGCATATGTGCTTTTACCAAGCAAAAGTACCGATGCAGTAGAAAACAAAAGGTGACACTGCAGCTCTTTACAGGATGCATCTTAGATGTCTGCTTACTGTCTGTTGTATAATGTTTCAAAACATGAATCATATTACTTTATCCCCAAAAAGCTTAAAAATATACTTTTCAATACTGAAATGCAGATGCTTGATATAACTTAGAACATTGCAGATAAGCATTATCCAGTAAAGACTTTCGTAATTATCCCTAGTTAGTATTGAAACAATCCTGAGGAGATGGGACTACTTTGCTCTAGATATTTCATGAGTATATTGATTAAACATTTTTGATCCAACTACTTATACAGCTTAGAAAAAATAAGTACATGAAATTAAGTACTACCGTTATAATACAGTGTAGGAACTGAGGTAAGGCAAGATTTCTTAATTCAGACCAACCCTTTGAAAGGGCCTGCCATTCAAATGCAGCATTTTCTTGGACATATCAAACACGCTATATTTCCTTTCTTCCTTTGAGATATTTTAGGCACCCAGAAGAATTCAATAGCACCCAGAAGTTAAGGATGTTTATACATCAAAATGATACCTTCATGGTTTCTAACGCAACTGAAAGAGTTTAGATTTTTTTAAGGACTTGCAGTTATCAAGGGTCTGTCTCAGTGAAGAATGCCATACTGGACTGAACTCTGTAACAGCTTGAACTTGAGAAAGATCCTGAATGAAATTGTCTTTATTGAAATGACAACTCTCAAAATAGCATGTGGTCATTCCTTTGGCGTCTCTGGCTAGCTCCTAACTCTAATGTCATCTTGTTTCCTAGAAACTGTACCACATATGGATGGGAAACATTAAGAGCCAGACCTATCCTGGTTCTCATGGGCAGATCTTTTGTTCTTGTCACAGACATGTCTTGCTTGTTACTGTAAATTCTTCCCTGGCCTCATTGTTCCCAGTTTGCTCTGAGGAAGAGCTACTAAAAACATCTTTCCACTCTTTCAACATCATTCAATCTCCCAAACCTTACACTGTTCTTTGTTAGTTCTTTCCTTGCTACTTTCATCTTTTTGCCATCATAATAACAGTGGCTCAAGAACCTCTTCCTACTGTATTTAAGTCAAATTAAGGAAGGCAGGTTGGTTTTGTTTCAAGTTGCATGTTAACCGTAAAATTGTTATTAGCCGTTTTGTCTGTAAATAAATCCTGCAAAATGTTACAAGAGAATAAGTTACTGCTCCCTGATCAGGAAGTAGACAACTATTTGTTAAGTACAATTTTTTTTCCCAATTTTTTTTCATGCTGTTACACTCATCACCTATACTCATCAGTTGTTTTGCTTACCTCTCTGACTTGGAGGCTTTGCTCTGCTCTTGCTATTCACAGCTCTTCTCTGATGAGGCACTTCAGCTTGATACTGCATTTTATTCAGCTGCAATTTACAGGATTTAAGCTTCTGAATCTCTTTCCAATTGCTCTGGCTTAAGAGATGCATTACTCATAATTCTTGAGAATAACACACAAACAAACCAGTCAGACCTTGAAATGGAAACTTATATAACTTAATCTTCTAGCTCCCTGCCTGTACATGTGGCACAAAAGTCCCATCAACATGCAAGATATTATTTAGGTGAATGTTACTTGTGATTATGTTGTTTAGCATTAGATACTTTCTTAAATTTAGGAAAGATTGACAGTACTCCAGGACTAAAAAAAAAAAAAAAAAAAAACCTGCCTCCTGACTTCTGACTTACAAAGCAACACTATTTCAAATCTTTATGTCATGTTACTTCAGAAACTCATTACTGACATAATAGCCCAGGCACTAAGCTCTGAACCCAACTGCAGACACACTTTACCATATCATCGACTTAGCTAATGGCATGAATCTCAATGCTTAGTGCATCTGAGATCTTAAATCATTGTTCCAACCTCAACATGCACTAACAGTCAAAAAAAAAAAAAAAATTAGAATGCCTACATGTTCTCTTCTGGTAAGAAATAGTAGATGCTTAGCTTGAGTCTCATAAGAAAAATGAAAGCAGTGCTGTTAGATCAATTGCAGTCTTCAGCATGAGGTGTGGTAATGGCTAATGTTACCCAAAACGAAAAGAGCTTTTATAAACCTTAAGGGTTAAATAAAACAAGCTCAAGTTACTCTTCAGGATCACTTTTACTGAGTTCTTCCAGTTATACCCAGTTTGTTGAAATTTTCAGCCTACCTAATGTCAACTAACATCCTTCTAATATTAAGGAACTAAGAAATACATAAAGGGGAAAGTAAATGGAGAGTGTTAAATTCTATTAAAAATAGAGAAATTATTGAACGCAGTGAAATATCCTGGATTTAAGCACTGTCATCCATCTGCTTACTTAAGAACACTACATGTTCTCAGTTAAAGCACATACAAACACTGAAACGTCCTCAAACATCCAAAGATTTCTACTTCAACTTCTACAATTAAAACTGCAGTATCCAAAAGCAACCTTTCTTGAAGGGCATCCACTCACAGCTTAGTAAAGGTTCAACTTAACAGATTTGTCCTAGCAAGCCTGAACATAGGCAGCCTTCTGTGCATAGCATCATGGGGGTTGTTTTAATATTGTTTCAGTTAAGGCTAACCAGGGGAGATACTTCCAAAAGCACTGCAATTTGTTGCTTTCATGCTTTAAAATCTGAGCTGAGTTTCTATACACCCGACTTGATGCTTTTTCTCCCAACTAGTTTGAGAAATTTGAGATGCCCTTATTTATAGTACAAGCCTCTCTCATTGTCATGTTAAACTATGTATGCCCACATTATCATAGAAATCCACTTGGACTGAAAATATGTAACACTTTCATTTTAAGAGGCTACTTGAAGACATTTAAGTAATGTTGTATCTCTGGTCATTAGTAACAGACATGATTCTTTGAACTAAAATATAAAAAAGACTATTCTGAGATAAACAGCAACTACATTCTAGCAGCTTAAGGAATATATTAAAAAGTCAGGCAAAGAGCATACCAAAACTGCAACAACAGAAAAAGAATAATGAACAGTTATAAGATTAAACTGGCAAACAGAATTTCATAGCAGAAATGTAAAATTAATGCTGAATGTTATGTTTCAATCGTGGTGCATACAGTATCCCAAAGCAGTGAGTTAAGATGTGACTATAGCAACCATTGTTGCTATAAATGCAAGCAAGCACTTATATTGCCTTTTTTCTGCAGTATGATACAATGGTTTTGAGAAGAGTTTTTACTGGAACTGATAATACTTATTAATTAGGATATTGGAAAGGGTTACATATTACATCAATGCTTCAAACCAGAAGTTATAAACCTAATGTGGACTAAAGCTTGGGGTAGATCTGTCCAGTACCTCATCAAAATGTCCATATGTTCTTTGTTACCTTTCCAGAACATCTACCAGTAATTTGCGCTAGAGGCTTGTGTTTGATGAAACCAGCTGTCTTTCACATTACACCAGGCCCTTCAAAAGTGATTGGCTTGAATGTCTCAAGAAGATGCACGTGGTCAGGAGCAAAATTGCTTTAAGTTGCATCCAGAGCTCAAATGTAATAATATCAATTAAATCAGATGGATATTTATACAAGATAGTAATATCATGGACAGCAGGCTCTTGCTCTTTTCTCTGCTCTTCTCAGGAGAGACCAAGAGATCAACAGCATCTTGAAGCATCACTGAATCAAACATGAGAATATTCGTGTAGCTCGTTCAGCTATCATTATCTTTCCATAGCACTCAATTAGAATAACTCCAAAGATAGCTGCTTCTGCTGTGAGCAGAGGAGGGCTGATCAGTACCCTTGAGATAACACCTATTGTCACCATGCTCAGGTGAGGGTGATATGCATCCAGTTCCCTCCCTTCCTAAGGTAACTGAGATCCAACAAAACAGAACATGCTGACAAATCCAGAATTCTGAAATAAAAGCGGCTTAGTAAATTTTAAATGCCCTTGAAAGAGCTTTATAATCTCCAGAAGCAGTACCTGTTTGACAGAGAAAGAGGAGAGCAGGAAACTACCGTTGTCAGGACATCGGGAGAAAAAGCTTTGAATTACACATATCTCATTTGTCGTTTAAAAGATTGCAGGTAACTGAGGTTTTAGATTTTCCAGGGCAGATCTCATATAGTCCCAAACTTGATGTCCGTCATTTCAAAGTATAAATAAATAAGTATAAATAACCAAATTTAAAGAAATTCTGAGCAGACAGCAGCTTGTCATGAACATTATTGACATATCTGGCTCCAGAAAGCCAAAACGATTATATCACAGAAATTTAAAATTAAGCCCTCTGTTGGTTAGATTTTGTCCTCAGAAAGACAAGTGTTAATCAAGATAAACTCCTATTAATAACGGCTATTTGTACTTCATGGATTAAGTCCATCTGTGACCTATTTTAAGACTTAGCTGTGTGCTTATCAATGTTTCTTTCTTAATTAGTCCTATAGTGTTGCTTTTATTAATTTATTTCTAATGGATATTATATGGGATTTACAAGATGGAATTCAACTAAGAAACCTTCTTAGAAACCAGAATTCCATGGATTTATGAAAAATCCTTAAACTAGGATTACTATTACCTGCTAGACTGTCAAAAGGGAAATATTTGCTGAAGTTTTATTCTTCTGTAACTATAAGAAATTGTATTCCTATGATACAAGAGATTGGCAATATTGAAAATACGGTCCCAGATGTTCAAAAGTATATTGAAATAACAAAACCCACAGATTTTTTTCTTGTAAGAAAAATATAATAATTTGCAAATATTGGTCTGAATTTAGATTACATATGAAATTAAGAAATCTGAGAAATGTTTGACACAGAAGACACTTGGTTCAAACAGAACAAGGCACATTTTTGTGATTTATGAGAACAGTGCAAAGCGTTAAGAACAAAGACACAATTTGACTTATGTCAGATAAGAAACTGTGTTCTATTCAATGTATTTTTTCTGTCTTTGTAGTAGCTCACTGACCAAAACAACATGTGTTATTCTCATAGGACAGTCATCATTAGAGGAACGTGAGAAAGAAAGAAATTATTTTCTTTTATTTTTTTTTCATTTTTAAGTATTTTCTCTACTACTTCTACATATTAGCGGCTGCTTTCAGAGACTTGCCACCACATGTTTCAGATACTCTTTCTTCCACCAGTATTAACTGGATGAGTTACCCTTACTATTCGTCTTCTGGAAAATATAACACTTTGTTATTTTCCAGTGTTCCTTATTTGGAACACAAGTTTGAGATAGGTAATAAATGAGGAGAACATAGGAACAAGTATGGATTTTACAATGATCTTTTGATTCTGATTTTTTGTTAGCTCCTGTTAGAACATTAAACATATCTTCTAAGTCTATGTAAGTGGTAATTTTGAAAATTATTTTGTTCTGCTTACTCCTTTTTAATATGCCCACATATTTTATAATATAAATTTTAATTAAATTCTTTGATTTATTTAGGGAAAAGGTTTTTGTCACTATGCTCAATAACCAAGAATAACAGAAGAATAATTAAGTAAATTATACACATACACAAAAAAAACAGTAGGTTTCAAATAAGCAAAGCACAATCTAAATGTTGATTTTAGCTAACATTTTGTAGGCACACTTCCAGTTAAAGAGTGAGAGAACTGCCAAACCACTAGATTATATTGGGTGAAACTTAACCTTAAAAATACATATATTTGTATGAAATTCATAAAAAAAATATATTCCCTTACTGGCAAGCAACTAGAAAAACACCACAGCAGCATGTAAAAAGAAATCTTAAACCATGCCAGGATGAAACCACACTTGGGGACAGAATCAGGTTAAAAAAAAAAAAAAAAAAAAAAGGCACAAACTCTCAAAGTGGCTCTGGCTAGCATTTAAAGCCGCATGTTTGTTCTTACTAACAAATTCATTTATACAGAAATAACTTATTTCCATGTTTCATTTCTTATTAGGGTTCTACTGCAAGCCTCTGATGAAGAAAAATGAAGTTCAGTTTCTGCAGTCATTTTGACCTACTTTCTGCTCTGAAGCTTTAATGGTTTCCAAACATCTAATCTAGTTTCCACCCCTCATGATTTACTTGAATCTTTTATTACATGTTATTTCAAGATACCCTACCCATTATTGCCATAGAGAGAATCATTCTATTATAAACCCAACATTTTACTCATCCTCTGACGGAACTATGTGCTGCGGGAAGCCATCAACTCTTTTTTTCTGTTCTGTTAAACTAATCGCCTGTGTAGACCCAAAAAAGCAGAATGTCTGTTGAGGAAGTCCAGCACAGGGTAAGCCAATCAAAGAAACAGCTAAAAGAAAACAAAACAGGTGTCATCCATTATTTTGCAAAAAAAAAAAAAAGATTTTAAGGAATAAATACATATGAAAGTTTTAACTTCATATTAAATCTTCTAGTTTCAAGGTAACCAGTAACTTCCTAATGGTTAGTAAAAATACCTTTAAGAGTTAAATGTAAGTGAGTACACCGATCTTTAAACAGGGTAAATTATAATGATGAATATCCCTGTTTTGTCCCACTGGACTCTGTAGGAAATGTTTATAGTATTCCTTCAATCATTATCGATATTAGATTTGTTTGATGTAGTCATAGCAGCTTAGATGAGTAGCTAAACAAAGAGGACCTTAATCAGCACGAAAAAATATTAAACATATGCCTGAAAATATAGTAATTATCTTAATTTCACTTGTTTAGTAGCTCTTACTGTAATGGAAAGTACTAAATTGAGAAGCCATTGTACAAAGTATTCAGATACTACATTTGTGTTGATTTCCACTGCCGTTTTGCAGAAAAGCCTTATCACCATCACCATGGGTTTATCAGATTTGTTATACTAGGGGTAGCTATCTTTACATGTTTGGAAGAATTAACTGAATATCATTTTTCAGTCATCCTATCTAAGGAAATATCCATTTACATGCATGAAGTGATTCTATATATCTTAATCTGATCATAGGTAAAAATTATGCATTATTTTTTCTGCTGTACATGGAAACTCTAAGCTTATCAAATCTGTATTTTTTATTAATATATTTTCCAAATATATCAATAATTGAGTTAAACATTTCATTTGAACAGTTTTGATTATAACAGTCTCAAGTCACAGAAGAGCTCTTTTTCTCTTTATTTTTTCACCTTTCTATTCCATTACACAGAACAAATATAAAAAGTATAGATTTTCTTAGTAGTCACTTAGATTGCACCCATGCATCCATAAATATGCTTTTCCACTTAAAAATCATCAGTAGCCTCTACAACCTACTGTATTAAATCAAGGTAAAATTTGACAGGACGTAATGAAATAATGTTCGTCAGTGACAAGAAAGCAATGTGTTCCTTTTTTCCTCCCCTCTGTGACCAGAACAGTCCTCTTTGTTTTCTTTTAGACATGCTTGTCCTTTTGCTCTAGTGGAAAAACTGTAAAGAAACAGTCTCTATCTATGGTATAGGCCAAACTATGATATAAAATTTCACATATTTAATTATTTAATAGGTCTTTAAGTGGTTTCATAGAAGAAGCAACAGATAAACCTCATCTTTCTTTTATTCTAGCTGCCAGTGATGTAGCAGAGGACCTTGGTAGACGACATCCATGTACTCACTCAACATAAGTATAATGCAGTCTGCCTTATGGGCACTAAAGTCCTGTACCTACTCCAAGAAGCATTCTGCACTACATTTTAGTATCAACATAATCCATCCATATATTTCTTTGCCCTCCTGCACAGCCTCACGAGACTTAATCATATCAAATGGTCTCACTTGTTCCAAGCAAACACAATTAGAAGCACGTGTTTTAGCATAATTCCCTTGGAGACGCTGACAGTGGTGATCTTGTCTTTGATACTACTAAAAGCAACATTGCTATGTTACTAAAATTTTGACTGACACACATTGTCAAACCAAACCTATATATGAAATTGTAACGCACATGGCTAGCATTTAAGGAAACATGTACAACATGGAACAACCACACTCAGCAAACTGAGTCAAAGAAACCAAAGCCCAGTCTTTTCCTTGAACAGTTTAAACACAGTGTAGTTTGGGCAGCCTGCTTTAGTGGGATGTCCCTGCCCGTGGCAGAGGGGTTGGAACTAGATGATCTTTAAGGTCCCTTCCAACCCTAACTATTCTATGATTCTATGATTTTCCCACTGATTTTACTAGAAGCTGTAGCTCTGTAGAAAACTGGATTCCCTACTTAGCCTAATCCTTGGAATCTTTAGCTTAATCTTAGACTAGACATCCTTTGCTGCAGTTCTGGCACGTCTTCTTTACCCAAACATGTAGGGCAAGAATAGGTCATTACATTCATCTCTCCCAGCAACATTTTACACTTATTTGAAGGCCCACACTTTCTCCCAGTCTTTTTCTTAGTCAACAAAATCTAGCTTTTTCAGTATTTCCTCATAGCCTGTATTTTCCTGACCTTCAATCTGTCTCTTTGCTGCCAGCTGGGCTGTAACTGGCTCACTTCCCTCAAAGTAGGGTAATCAGAATTGGTGGTGAAACTAAGATCTTACAAGTGTCTGGTAAAATGCATGCTGATGGTATTTTATTCAAGAATGTCCATTTTTAAACATAACAGCAAAACATTTTCTTTTGATGAAATAGCAAGATATTGAGTACTTGTGTAGTTTGTGATTTTGGACCAATCTGCATGGCAATTACTGCTGTTTCACATTCAGAAACCTTTGCAATAAAATTCAGATATCTGACCGTCTCTTCCCAGATGGGAAGACTGCAACAAAATTCTCAAGTAGTAATTTCAGCGTACTGCTCATGGACACTATTACAGCTACACAGAAAACTTGCAATAGATAAAAGAGAGTAGCTGGTCAACATCACAAACTGAAGACTTGCTAATAAAGCATAATGTTCCTCACAGAATCTAAACTATCATGAATAGCCTGCTTCTGGTTTCACTTGAAGCTTTTGAAGGTCTCTTCACTGTACAACACTTTACTGCTCAGATCAACCTTCCACTAGCTTACTGACTACCACATTTTCTGAGGAATTTTTTTAGACCTTGTGTGATCTTAATTTATACTAGCAAGCAACTCTGAGATGCTCATCAATATTCACCCTCTAAAACAAAAAAACAAAATCGAAAACACTTGTGAAGTAATTGTTAATATTTGAGGTTTTTTTTTTACTTGATTTGTTCTGCTCTTCAATGGAACCTGCAGAGGACGACTGAGCAATACCAAATCTTCTGTAGAACTATGTCCTTCTTGGCTAAATTATTCCTAACTCACAGAGAAGCGTTGTTCCAATAGATACATCACAGACGCTATTGTGAAAAGCGTCAGAATGACTCAATCAGAAAAAATACCCCTCAGTATTGACCTCCTCTTTCCTTCCCTGTTGCCAGTTTTCATCTTGCATTCCAAAACAACAGTATCTTCTCCCTCTTCATCTGTGGCTATCCTAAAGAAGTGCCACATCAGCCTAAAGAACAGACAACACTCAGTAGGTTTCTGAACACGTTGCCCAGATCTGTCCTGCCATATCAATACGTGCTTAATTGCAAGGCATTCCTCTTCTTTACCAAGAATGTTTTTAGTAAACACCCAAGGCATAATTTTTCTACTCATTTTCTCTTTCTAATCAATTAAGACCACTGATATTTTAGAAAAGGAACTTGAAAGTTTCTAAGTGAATACCACAGTCTGTGTATTTATTCTCAAACACCTGTTAAAAAAAAAAAAAAAAAAAAAAACAAACCAAAAAAATTCAGAATGCTCTGTCATAAACAAACACCTTGCCAAGACCACACAGTATGTTCGTGCCTGTAAAGCCGGCCAGCTTCATCAGCCTACTCCATTTAATGAGTGAAGCAGGGCCTGTTAGCAGGACCACCTGCCTTGTACTGCTGATTGGAATTAGGGCTGAAGGCTGTACATCCACAAACAATTATTTCTTTCATGTTTAAAAGCCTGGCTCATTAGAAAAAGCCCTCATTCCAGGCTGCTCAATGAAAACCTTTGCAACTATTTATTTCACTTAGCAGAACTATATGATTGGTCTCTTCTGTTCGTATCTTGTACTGTGTACTGTATTTGCCCATTTTTCAGTTAACAGCCCTTGCACTGGAGATGAGAAGGGAACTTGGTCATCCAACTCGAAGAGAAGCCCTAAATTTTGTCCTCTTGGGAGGCTTCTGTTTAATTGTCCTTTCCTGCCATTACTCTGTGGATGAACATTTTCTCTTCCATAGTTATAGAAGTATAATAAAGATCAGTAAAATAGGTACAAGTCCTTTGGCATTTTTGAGCAGAAGGCAAGCTTCTTCAGGTAACTTCTCCACAAAGCTCACGCTTTTTCCTTGCTGGTCAGATTACCTTATCATTAATAAATTCTTCCCTTATAATTTACATTCATTCACAGCAGTCTGGAAACCCGTTTCCCTTATATTCCTCATTCATTACTGGTCATACAATTGCCTACAGAGGTTAAATACAAATTTTAAGTTTTGGAAACTGATGCTTCCTGTCTTTCTGCACAGACAACTTGGACCTTACTCAAATCATACAAAGTAAAATTGGGAGATTAAGAAATCTCTCATTCAGTAATGAGCTGGCTGCCTGCGCTGGGAATTTAAGGAACCTACTCTTATATTCCAGTGTAACAACTGCACAAAAAAAAACACTAATACAATTACCTATGTGGGAATGTTGGAAAAAGTTGAAGCATAAAATTGTTCAGATTGTAAAAGCTTCATATACTTTAATGAGCATCCTCACAGATATTGTTTAGAGAAAGAAGGTGAACAATTTGAGCAGTTGCTCTTTTCGGTTTTCAACCAAGCTTGTCTGTAATCACTCTTAACTTGGTACTGATGGATTTTAACAATACAATGCAAACCTTACACAAGAGCTCTTCTGACGCTATTTCTCTTTTACAGGAGAACTAACAACAATTCAAAACTGACAGTCTGTTTTTTTGCCTTTATAGCCCAATTTCCAGGATGATTTGTGGCATTAGACCTTTTCTGCATCAATGTTAATATAGACTGTTGTCTTCGCCTTAAGTCAATGTGACCCTGCAAGCGTAGCTCACTGTACCACAAACTTACCCTGACTTTCAGGCAACAAGCCCAGCAGTCATGTGGTTCAGGCTGAATATGACTGCAGGTCTTGAGTCTCAATTTCTCTCAGCAAGAACTTTAGAAGTAAGTGAAAGGAATGGTTTCTGTGTCAACATTAAAGAGACAATTAAGAATAAGATACCAAAAAAAAAAAACCAAACACATTCCAATTTTTGTATTTGAAATGTTTTTCCTCTATCCAAGGTTTGTTTTATAGTTACAAATATCTTCCAAACACCCTTCATTCTTTAAAATGCCTTACTTTGATCAGCACAAAGGTTTTTATCTTTAGATTATCAATATCAGTTTACAAAATACTTGAAGAACTATTTAGACTTAACACCCAGGAGACAGTACCACAGAAGAACTGCAAGTCTTTGTAGTGTTGTTTTCCAGGTAGTGTTTCTTGTGCCATCTAAACTACTAGGTGTCTTTTTTTTTTCTTTCCCTTCTTTTAGAGTACATAACATTTGTCCTTGCAACATATTTAGGAACATACTTATTCAACGAAAAATGGCTAAAAACAAAAACTCCAACTGAAGAACACTAGGAATACTTCTGTAATGAATATAAATTGCCCTTCTTCGGTTACATCTCTTCTTCAAAATACTTAATGTTCTGTCAGTTACTACACTGTAACAAGTTTGGAAGGAATTGTATGTTTTTCTTGCAGCACACCTCTATCTGCTGCAGAGACACAGCTATCATTTGGTTAAGGTGGTATATTACCCATACCCCACTGGTAAACCCACTGGGTTTCTTTTGGTACAAAGGGTGACTACTTTTTTAATCTTGGACTGCTACTAGCACTTATCAGTTGGGATTATTTTATTTTCAGAGACCAATCTATCCTTTATCAGCTCTATACATATATCAGCTTCTTATTGTCACTTTGTCCTTCTCCAGCTGCCACAGCAGCAGATGTCTGTTACTTAGTTTAAGACTGAAAAAAAAGAAAACACTCTCAAAAGAAATTGAGATTTCTTGGTAGCAGTAGTATTTAAAAATTTGATTTAATCTTTTTATTTAATTTTTTTTCTAGAGTTAAACACATATGTAATAAGAGAAACTACAAATCTGCTCACTAACTGAATGTGTCTTCCATATTAAGTAGCAACTGGGGTTTGAGTATCTTCTTCAACTAGCAGGCTTGGAAAGTAAACAAACTCAAATGGACTTTCCTAGGTTAACAAAATACATAGCCCAAAAGAAACAGACCAGTCATTCCTGTTTTCTAAAGATAGAGTCAATAGGCACCATAAGTTCTAGCCCTTCCTTCAATCTCCTTGATATTAAGTTGTCTAAAGTAAGGAGAGAATCCCAACCGGCGCAAAGCATTTTGTGATGATTACTACCATATGTTTCTCAGACTTAAGCTGCAAGCCATAGAAGACAACTTTACAGCTGGCATGTCTTCCTCCCCATTACTCAAAGCCATAATGTTGATATAGTTAAACCCTTTCCAATTAAGATGGAAAAGAAAATATAAAAAGGCAATATATCAAACAAGTTAACATAGTCAACTACAAGAATTACCTTAACCAATTCTTGAAAGGTTGCATCAAAAAATAACTGTTTTCAAACAATACTATAAGTCTGACTGTGCCAGGGGCACCTATTAATCATTTAATGAACACTTAGGAACTACAACCATTTAGCTTAGAGTGTGTGCTTCATTACGCATGTCATAATTTACAGGTCAGGTCAAGGAGCAATAATGTTACCACAATAAGAAAGAAAACCTTCCAATTCAGGCTTTATATTTAATTGTAAAACTTGAATTCCATGTTAACACAATGGCTAGTATATGGCTATATACGATATATACAATGGCTATAACAGGAATTCATCTGTTATCTGAAGACACTAGCGTGCATTCTTTTATCATAAATCATGTCAAGGGCATTTTTTCCTCTGTCAGTGGAAATGCGGAAGCCATGATAAAAAGTGCAACCTAACATCATACTTCCTTGATTCCTACAAAAAAAAAATAACGTAAAAGTTAAGAAATCTCACTACCTGTGACCTACTCAGAGAACCATTCTTAAGAAAAGACACTATGAAGACTATGTAAACATTGTACAGACTTATCCCTCATACTTGAAGTCCTATGGGAGGAGGAAGGAGGGAGGGAATCAAATACAACATGCTTTTAGAGATGTACAGAGTGCAGAAGAACTCTATTGCAAGATCTGAACACTGGATTTTAATAAAATAGGTGCTTTAATTGTATATTACATTTTATCTAGAAACTACTAATAGTGTCAAATTATTCCTTGCTTACTTTATAATATTTATGGGGGGGTTCAAACATGTAATCATCTCTTCAAAGAGAAGCACAGAGATTTTTCTATGTTCCTTAAAACAGTTTTCATTATAGGATTGTAAGTATATGTGAAAAACTGGACCAGCACAAGGAACCTCACATTGACAGAGAAAAAGGCAGAAATATAACTTTTCAATTGCTAGTGTCTTTTTTTTTTTTTTTTTCCCCTTGCAGCATACTGGTAGGCAGCAATTACCAGTTACACACTAATGAGTTTGTATCTAGAAGCAATTTACCTGGAAAATTAATGTGGTAATAAAGGAGTCATAGAGTAAGCATTCAAGATCTATCAATGCACTTAGTTTATCAGTAACAATTTTCTTAAAGTGGTTTAAACAGACAGGCATTCCAGGCAAGCACTACATCTACAATTCATCTCTAACTTCTTTATAACTACAATATAGATGTAATAAGTGGTAATTTTGGATGGTCATTTAAATTCCTTTAATAGCCAAAGGAAAAAAGATAAGTGTTTCTAAGGAATTGATTATTTTATTCTAAGGTAAGCGTGCCTGTAAGGATCAGACAAATCCCATTTCTCAGTTGTTTTTCCTACCAATGAATATAAAGAGATCATAGACAGCTACCTCAGTGACGTGGAGTCCGTTCTCCAGGAATACATTTGCCTCAACAGCCACTATTCTATACAAAAGCAAGTTGTTGAACTGGTAAGCCATGCCAGAAAGGCCTGTAGTTAGAATTAGAGGCACTTAGTCTCAATATCATGGTCATGTGCTTGCAATCCAGTCTGCTTAAATTCAAGCACCTCATCCTTTATTGAACCTGTGCACCCTTACTCAATATCCGTAAGGAAATGAAGCACTGTTTAATAAGCTTGAAGAAGTATACCATGATCTTCAAAACATCCACACAGAGTTCCTTCCAGACATACCTCTCATATGCTACTCAATTAGTGCATATTTCTCTGAGGCAAGGGTTTACTCTTGTCCACAATTTTGTTTCGATGGACAGTTGACTGAGATACCAGATACAGCCAGAAATCTTGTTGTTTGAGAACGCAGCTTTGAGACCCCTGTCTGGAGCCCTTCACATCCAACACAGTAAAGATAGTGCTGGATTCAATCAAAATTTTTGTCATGCAAAAAAAACCCCAGAATAGTACATGATAAATGCTTCCTTCTAGCAAATCACTTCTAATACCATGAAATTACATGAAGGCGTCTCACCCAGTGTTTCACTACTAACTTAGAGGCATGCATAATGAGTGAAGTTTAATGCCAGAAGTCTTGCAAGAAATACTAGCATCTAGCAAAAAGAGTCCTTGTTAAACTGCCCACACCTCTAGCAACAGCTATTTCACTTCTAGCTACTGTCTTTAGTGCACCGTGATACAAGGAATCTTGTCCGTTCAGCCACCCGCAGCATGACTGTTCAAAAGTTGACTTTTTTACAATTAACAGGATAGTTAATGGTGTTAGGTAAATGAGATAGTGTAGGTAAATAGCTAAATGGAACATTTTACACTCTTCTTCACTTCAATTCCTACAGTTACTGCTGTATTGACATTTCATTGTAGCCATTATTTTTCAAATATGAACAATTTAATAAAAAAATTTACCTTCAGCATACAATGGTTTGGTCAAATAGCAGCATTAGTTGTTTTGGTTTTAAATCCAGTTATTTTACATCTGTATACACCTGATTTTTCAAAGGCAATTAAAGGATAACTAAAATGAATAAGACGTTTTTAGTATCACACAACAGTTTGGTTTTTTCTGTTTTAAAAGCGTTAAGCTATATTTTTTCTGTAGGTACATATGAAGATCATAGCACTTCAGAAACCACAGAATCCTTTTCAACTATCTCAGAGAAAAACTGCCCCCAGCTCCTACTTGACTGAAAGCAACAGCCCATAAGGTAAGATAGAACTGAAAAGATTAATATAGTGAAAAAGCCTAGCGGGAACAGCAATTGATAGTATCGGCGTTTAATTCAATTTTATTTATGGATAAATGCAATTCTATGATTCCAGTAGACTATAATTTTCCTGACACTTTGTCACATTTATCACAGAAAAAGAGAGAATTTACAGTTGCTAAATGAGAGAGAATATTTTTTCTTTCTTAAACTCAAAATTAAATTCCTGTTACATATATTGTAGCCAAACATATAGGTACAATACGAAAAACAATTTATTCCTCATCCATCATAGACGAGTGAGGCAATACTCAGAATTCATGGTGAGATTTGAAAAGCACCATGTAACTCATTTTTAACTTTAGATAAACTATGGAGAAAGTCAGATGCATGTATCCAAGAGTATAATTGCTATACCAAAACTTAGCTATTTTCAAATAGCACAGTTTTTTTTCTCATTCTAAGGAAAACTGAATCACAGTAGTATCATGTCAGTGTATATTTTTAAACACACAATCTGCATATAACAAATGGCAAAAAATTATTTGTATTGCCATCAGTAGACACTTTGTTTTCAGCCGAGGAGAACAATTCCTCTCCTGCCCTTCCTCAATCTTCTTATTAAGATTTTTACTACAGCTGTTCATGCCACAAACCTGTTGGGGGAAAAAAACCTGTAGTTTTCTTCATAATATAATATTAAGCAGTAGAGACAAGTAAGTTAAGAAGAATTTTTAGTACAAAGCGAAAGAGGAAAGTATCTAGGACAAGATTTTGGTGATGAGAGGAATTCTAGACAAGGCAGAAGTCATTTATCCATCAGGTTTCATGAAGAGGTCAGACTGCCAGAATGAAGTGTAATTGGGAGCAATTTATTTCTCATCTTTCCATTGGCTCTGCGGTAAGTAACAATGTACTTATATTGCAGGTGTATTTGGAAAGAACACAATATGCCTTGAAAGAGCAAAGAGACAATTTGAACTTCGCTTTTCCTTACATGGTATCATTATCCTCACTTTCCTCACTGGATTTCCTTCAATTCTATCCACTCTGATCAAACCCAGTATTTTCTCCCATTACATATCAATTAAAAAAACAGTGGTGCAGTACTCCGAATTCTTAAATATTAGAAATATTTCTCATATCAAATTTTATATATTTTCAAGCTGTGCAAAAATAATACAGAAGACTGACAATTGTTCATCTAAGTTATCAAGAAGTTCAAGGCAGACAGCTAGGTACCTTCAAATATTGAGAGTGAGAAATTTCAAGGAATTTGGCATCTTCCTACTTCAGCATAACCTAAATTTAAAACAGCAACAGGGATATGGAAATAAACAGAATTCAGCCCTCAACAATAATAGATAAATTCTGCTACAAAAGGTATTAGTCATTTATTGACCAACCAACCTTTTTAGTTTTACCCTTCTGCCAAATGTCATTAAGAAAAATCTTGGTGCTCCCTTGAGACATTAGCTCCTTCCTGCTCATTGGTTGTATTAAGCACAAACAATTAAATCTATATTGCAAAATCCACCTACTACTGCTGTTTTACCCAGTAGGTCTCTCCCTACTGAGCTGTTGTACTGCAGACCTTTTTTTAACTGAATCTAATCTTTGCTAACTGAGCAAAGATGTTAAAGTGTCACCAAAAAATACCACCTGTACTACTTCCAGGAATAAGAAGAACAGTTAATATTGTAATGCTTATATTCCAATCTGTACGTTTTCACCTGGATGTCATAGCTTTTGCTTGAAAAGTATGCCAAACAAACTCCATCATCATGTCAGTATGTCTTCTGGGAAGAAAGATCGATAGCTTTATGCAGAGTTGCAGCATTCAGCCCCT
This sequence comes from Cuculus canorus, assembly GCF_017976375.1. Lineage (NCBI taxonomy): Eukaryota > Metazoa > Chordata > Aves > Cuculiformes > Cuculidae > Cuculus > Cuculus canorus. The sequence goes on along the minus strand of NC_071401.1, from coordinate 114,498,614 downwards.
TGTAAAACCTACTGCATGCACAGAGCAGGGTTATTGGTTTTTTTCTGCTTGAAGTGCTCCTGGACAATGATGCGTTGTAACCAAGCAGAGGTTGGTTCCATTTTCATGAATCACCAGTAACTTAAATGAACATTTCTTTAAGTGATAAGAATCTATGTTTTGAAGTAATACCCACTGTTGGCTAGAACAGGTGGGAACACTGTCACAATATTCAGGCAGTTATTTTCCTCTTTATTTTTAATAAATATTTAGTATTATTCACTTGCCAACCACTCACCATCCTCTTACTCCTTCACACACAGAGGATCCCAGGTAGCTGGAGAACAAGCTTTATGAGGAACAGCTGAGGGAATTGGGGTTGTTTAGCCTTGAGAAGAGGAGGCTGAGGGGAGATCTCATTGCTCTCTACAACTACCTGAAAGGAGGTTGTGGAGAGGAGGGAGCTGGCCTTTTCTCCCAAGTGACAGGGGACAGGACAAGCAGGAATAGCCTCAAGCTCCGCCAGGGGAGGTTCACGCTGGACATCAGAAAAAAAAATTCAGAAAGGGTCACTGGGCACTGGCAGAGGCTGCCCAGGGAGGGGGTGGAGTCACCTTCCCTGGAGATGTTTAAAAGACTGGTGGATGAGATGGTCAGGGGCATGGTTTAGTGGTTGATAGGAATGGCTGGACTCAACGATCCTGGAGGTCGTTTCCAACCTAGTGATTCTGTGATTCATCGGGACTGTTATACACACAGTCATAGTAATGCAAATCTTTTCCTACAATATGATTTTTTTTTACGTTGTCTTCTCACCATCCTTCATGTCCAAACTGCCAAGAAACAATGGCATACAAGATAGTTTTTGAATGCTTTCACAGCAGGTCAGGTGGCACTTGTTTAAAGATGTCCAAGAGCTTTGTAGGGTCAGAAGGGACACAAGCCTGCAGCAATTTTTTCGTTCATGTTATTTATGTAATGACTACATACCTAAACTGCTTACAGCCTTGTTAATTTAGTTGATTACTTCCAGTAGTTTCTCTGACACTATGAGAGAAGCAAAGAAATCTTTTAGTTAGAAATTTTAAAGAGGACAAATGTGTGCCTCAACACTTGATTCTTTAAAGAATATTTATAAAGTGTTCAGCAGAGCTGCAGTTCTTGCATATCTTTGAGATGGTAAGTTTTAAAAAAGACTAGACATTTCAACAATACCTAAGTTTTCCACAGCACTTATTACTTGGTTTCTTTCACAAATTTATCCATTAGATTTATAAATACAGAGATGTACACTCATCAATGTTTCTAGTCTAATTTCATTTAGGTTCTTACTTCATCTCCCATTTCTCCCCAAAAAACTGTTGCAAATACAAGTTACAGTAAGCAATTGGGCATGCTTACATACAGCTGCTACATGATACTTGTACACCATTCGAAAAATATCGATATGACTGGGCACAATTAACCTGTGCTCTTACTTTTTCACTGCTCTTTAATGCAGTATGCAAAAATAAATATTTCAGCACACCTTACATCAGACTGTTAGCCTAAGTCTCCACAGGCATCCTTTTGACTCACCACATGTTACAAAATTACTTTAATGACAGAATATGCACCCTACATCTTAAAACCATCGGTGTACAAAGGAGGTTAATATGTAATGGCCTCTACAACCAAGTAATTCCAGTTTTTCCTATGTCTCAAGATACAACATGACAGTGTCACTGCATAATATAAAACCAGGTGCTACGTACATAGTCTTGGTCGACAGAAAACATACAACAGAATATTCGTCTTGAAGTTATGTCTTTATTTTCTTGATTATACGGATCTTCACTGGAGCTAGCAACTTCAAGTCATATTGTTAAAATAGATAAATCATGATTAGCTTTTACTTTCCCTTTTAGCTTTTTTTCTTTCCAAACCTTCCTGCTCACTAGAAGTAGAGATACTGATTAGACTCTTGCTATATTTCTTATGAATTCTTTGTTAGACATTTTTTAACTACCTGAATATCAACACAGCATTACCATTTTGTTAGGCTCCTGCAGCCTGAAATACAGCATTTAACTTCTTTCTGCAGATATGAAGGTTAAAGCTGTGCAAATGTTAATAGCCTATGGCATTCCAGTGAACAACGCAATATATTAAACCATCCCTTACCTTTTTTTTTTTTTTTTACTGCCCCTGTGATGTTTTGAGACCTTGCTACCGATATCTGAGAGGCTGTCCAACCAAGCCAAAGATAATCATATCCTCACCTTCCAGCTTTACCTCTAGTACAATGCTTGCAGCTGAGTGCCTGTTGAATCTGTGCTGAATTTGAGACTGATATTCCAACCTGCTGATACCCCCTGACAGGAAACACATCTTTCAAGCTGAAACTTTTACAGTGATGTAAAGACACATCGGCAAGAGTGTCAGGTAGCTAACAAAGAAGTTTTGCATGAAGTATGCCTCCTCTGCACCACGACAATTTATCTAAGATTACATCAAAAACATGCATATCTCATTCTTACTGTTTCTAGATAGAAATTCTCCACCTTGAATTCATTGTCCACTTAAGATGAGAAACTGTTTTACTTGTAAGAATGTGACGTCTGTTCTTCCTCTGTATATTTTTCCTCAGAAGTAAATGAATAGTTAATGCATGACTATTACACACCAAATAGTATTACAGAGAGAATTGGGTACTCTAGCTTTCCAAAAGTAGCTGAACTTTTCAAGTTAATTCAATTTAAGCCTAGAAATCTAATGAAGATAAATATTCTTTTAGCAGGCGATTAAAAATCACAAATAAAAAAGTCATTCAAAAGAGTTTCCATTTCTTCATAATTCTCCACTTTCTTTTTGCAGCTGCCAGCACTGCAGGAGATTTCTTTATTTTTTAAGACGTGTAGTTACTTCTCTATTAAATGTCCAAAGCTAAAGCCAGGAAAACAAGTTAACTGCATTAAAGAGCTTTAACTTGTCACAGTTCCTACATGTATTCTAGAACCTAAAGTGGAGAAATAGCAAGGTCAGTTGTTCTTTGTTACAAGTGTAAGTCACCCAGGCTATAAATCCCAATATAGTCTGAGACATTTACAAGGCTATTTAAAGCTGTTCCTTTTAAATTGCTGATGTTTACAGTACCGTATATGGCTGTAGTTTTCTTAGTACCACTTCTTTATTTTTAATTTTGCTGCTAGAGAGTAAATGCAAGGTGAACTTAATGAGTCCATAATGTAATTTTACTACCATAAGCTGAAAGTCATTTGCATATCTTCAAGCTCTTCCATTTTATCTTCGTTTAGTATTCATCAATATGTAATACACCTTTGCAAGATCTTCATTACTACTTAACTGTACAAACTTTCTTCATTAGGCTTGAAATAAGAGCTAAGTCTCTCAGTCATCCTAAAATTATTCATGTGATAGATGGGATACTTAGTCTTACTCTTTTTCCCTTCTGATAAATTTGAAAAGCTCGGATTCCTTTTTACACCTTAGAGTAGCCTTCACTTTTAATTTCTTGCAGAATCTATCTTTTTCCTGGAAGATTTAACTGACTAGATTGCTTCCTCCCCCTTTCCCTTTTTTAACACTACAAGCATTTATCAGAAGGATTCTGTGCATTTCAGCATAAAATTTAGGTATTATGTGCCGGGTAAACAAAAAGCTTACTAAAAGACATAGCAACTTCAAACTGTATCAGAGATACATCTCTGGTTTAGATCCCATTTCACGTCAGAGGTATCCTGTCTTCTCAGACTTAAGCTTAAAGATATTGTCCTCTGTTTTTTAGGAAAAAAAAAAAATGGAAATTGTGTTAGGTAAGAACTAGAACATAAACACCTCCTTAAACATTTTTGTTAGTAAAAGAAAACATTCTTAGGTGGCAATTGATCATTATCTCACAGCTTTTCTTGTATCTAGGAACATCAATTGTTTCAAATAATTTCTAGATGTCACAAAAATGCTATGTTATTGGCAAGAAAGTGTATCTTTTCTTTTCAGCACAGTCTTTTTCTATTCATTACAGATTTTCACATCTGCTATCAGCAACTTGTGCTGCAAACACCTTTCACTAATGCAGCTCATCTGAAGTTTTACATGGTAGAAGCAGGAGGACTGATTCTCTTTCTACTTTAACAGTCAGGTCATTGTTTCCTCTTTCAATCTAGTTAATCTTTATCAAAGAATTCTTAGGTAAGAGTAAACAAGTCTATCTGTAGGTCTGACTATGCAGGTGCAAACCTCCCAGGAATGCCAAGTACAATATATTCATATTTCAGAGCAAAGATTCCAACTGAATTTCTTCTTGTTATCCTACACTGCAAGTGGTTTACTAGTGGCACTCCTGCTTTCAGCAAAAGGTGACAGACAGGTTGTATCTTTAACTTCTGCTAGGCAAATAAAGCAAGGGTAAAAAAATAAAAATATTACTAAATCATTGTCTTTCTTCCACACAATTTTACTGCACTTCAATTTAAATTCTGGGTAAACGAGATAATAAATCCTTATTTAACACTTTCCCTGAAGTAAATTCTTAATCCATGACAAATATTTTCAGGTGTTGAAAGACTAACTTCTGCTGACCAGAAAGTCCAAATTGGAGATCCAGTCAAAATGAAGCAGTGAGCTCAATGGCTAACACACACCTGAGCCAGTAGCTCTTTGGATACTACATGTGATGATGCCCAGAAGCCCATATAGCCACTAATAAAAAAATAAAAACAAAAAAACCCATTTTCTGCAAGAAGAAAAACTTCTTCACATTTGCAAGTTTACTGAAGTTTAAGGTGCAGGTATGTTTGTTCAGGAATACCATGTCATCTGCTGTTCTCTCAGAGGTGTGCCTTTGCACAGCAGCTTTATTTATTGCTTTTAAAATTTCAATTAACGTTGTATTTGGATATTTAGAGTATTCAGTATCTACAGTAGTTTAGGCCAGAATTAAAACATTTTGGACTTAGCTAATACATTTGCTTATCTTCCTACTTCTTCCCTTTTTTCTTCCCACCTTAGACATGACTATTTTAGGCTCTGCTGTTACTTCCGCTATTTCTCTGCTACTTGTTTACTTTTTTACCAAATTACTAACTGCCAGAAGTAGCATGCAATTGAACTTAGGAAAGCAATAAATTCTTCACAGAGATAAAAGTCTAGCATTTTGTGTTCTTGGATCCGCTTGTGTACTATTTTCATACTTGCCATTTTGTCTTGTATCCATCTCAATAATACAAGAAAACTATGTAAGTTTGATCCACACTCATCAGAATTAATGCATTTACATTCTTAAACACAGGCCTTAGTTCAACCACCAATACTTTCTCAAGTTCATATACAACCCACTGGATATCACATGCTTTCAACCTTTAGTAGTACATACTTTGAGCAAAGAAATAGAAATACTTAGAGAATTAGTCCAGATCTGGTTTCAGGTCTCATATCTTAAGAAGTGCTACTGAGGGAGAAGATATTACAATCTGTAATTCCACAGCTGACAACTCCAAACAACAAGCAAGGTAATGGGGTATTAAAATCTGGGGTTTTTTGTAGGGGAGTAAGATTTTTAGGAATTTTGCAGCATTTAATTAAGCTCAGATTATAGTCTGAAAAGCAGTTGAAAGCAGATAAATTTTGAAATAATGAAATCACCCAAAAAAATTCACGATGAAATATAAAAATCTAGCTGTGTTGGACTGTTTATGCTTTTTATTAGTGAGAATGCAACTCCTGAGATGTGAAAGACATTTCATGGATAATAATCTGTTGTATACTAAAAAAAAAAAAAATTAACTGGCTGAATTTGATTGCTTTTTCCTTTTGGACCCAACACTTTGCAGATGTTTGTCATTTCTATAATCCTCTAAATATATAATAATGTGTCCAAATTACCTAGTTTCACCTAGCTATTGTATGCAATTCTTTTTCCTGTTCCAATACTTTTCACAATGCTATTTTTCTAAAGAAATGTCTCCTCTGTAATTTAACAAAGTAAATGATCTAAAACAGCACATAATGTAGCGCATAAGGGGAAAAAAAAAGCAGCAAAATGCCTTAAGAACACCACTTGCCAATATCAACAATCTTGTTTTATGACTAAAGTGAATGATAACATCACAAATTGCCTTCTAATCACATTCAACTCCTGCTCAAATTCACCTTTGTTGATAAATCTCTATCAGACTTTTATTCAAGATCACATATTTCCTGCTATCATTCAACCCCAATTTTAACACCTGTATTGTTTAAGAGAAGACACGGCAAAACCAGGAAATTCAAACTTTTTTATAATGTTTCATTAAGTTTTTACTTAAACTGGTATTACTTATGGGTTACTGTTTCTTGAAGAGAGCAAATTACTTTTAGCTCCATTAACCTGCTTGGCAGAGAATACTATAACAAGGCAGATTTTAATTAAAATGTTAGGAAAAAAATACGTACCATAGAAGATACTAAGCCATTTTCTATGTCGGTGAGAAATTTACCAATGATCAGTTTGTGGAATTATTTACTCTGAACAATATTTTCCTCTATCGATTCCCATCTGTCTCTTTAGTTTTTCATGGGATTGTCTTTGTTTTTCTGTACCTTGTTTTAAAAATACAACAAAAGAAAAACAGCAAGTTTTCATGACTGGAGTTTTTCTTCTTCTCCCCAAATTACATTTAAATACACTTTCTAAAGCTAAAATATCTTAAAACTCTATGTAGGAACCTGTTGCCAGTATATTTGTTCATTAATTGTTCTAACATCCTTAAGTTTTCCTTTAAGACTAGGATTGCCTTTATATCGCAGAACATTAATCACAACAAGTTTGACCTGCAAAACAAAAAAAAATTAAAATACAATTTCTTTATTCCTAACATGTCAGAAATGCATGTTTCTGAAAGAGCTTATTTTCACTAGAGGTTTAATTTAGTAAATCAATTTATTTTTGTGTTGTTTGATGATTCCTCAAATATAGATAATTGAGTAAATTGAAATGCTAGCAACAGCGGTAGGATGATCTGGTAGCCCTATGATTTTTGTTAATTCTGAGCAACAACTGAGTTTTCACAAAAATTGAAGGTGCACATTTATTTAGATCACATCTGCTTAAGTAGACCCAAAAGCGTTTTGTTGTACACTCTCTCAAATGAGCACGTTCCCAGTCATTGCATAATTTTGCTTTCTTAGAAAGCTGCAATTTTCTGTATGACCCAGCAATTCCAGTCATCTGAATTACAGTCAAACCAAAGTTTGCCGAAAAGCAAAGCTAACCAGGTTTTTTGCATATAAGCATGGTTGCAGCACTGAGCAGGCCAATAGCTTTCCAACAAATTTCTGGCAGCTGATTACATGATCTTTGCTTATAATGACACAAACTGAAGGCAATTTTGTTTGGAACACGGTAAGATTTTTTAAGCTTATTCAAAACATGCAGTCTTCAATTGCACTGGCTGGCTATTAACAATTGAATAGTGATTATCCCTACTACTCCTTAGCTGTGTTTTTTATTGCTAAAAGTCTCAGTCCTTTGATAGTTTGACTGACTTTCTTCTTAATTTTACTATCCAGATGGATAGTATAGATGGAACACAGATCTTGCTGATTATTTTTAAAGCATTTCAAGTAATGAGATTAATCATGCTGTAAGCCATATGCCATAGCTATTTTATACCTCTGAGTGTTGAACAGATACAATTAAGAAGTTTGGAGAGTTTTTGTTTTATAGACCCTTTTCTTGTAATAGCAGACTGTGAAATCTCAATATTTATATTTTAATCTTCTTACTAGTCATTCCCACCCTCTTCAACTCTATATTCCAAATAACTACAGTGACAAATTTCTGCTCTTTTTCCCCTTATATTATTACCACAACAGACATAAACACGGTTTGTTGCTGTCCTGCTCTTGGATGAAGAGAGAAAGTAATTACTTTCAAGCATCAAGTTTGCAGTGGGTTTTTTGTTAGTAGCTGTTGGTTTGGGTTTCGTCGGGATTTTTTTGCAGGGCAGGGAGCAGAGCACAGGATTGTTTGAAGCTAGGTAAGATGCATCAGGATATTATAACTTTTACTTTTCTAATGCCTGTACATCCTGAACTTCAAACAAACACAGCGAGAACCTAAGAGTTTTGGAAATTTCCATTAAATTACTATTTAAGTTTTCACCTATTTGCCTGCTTTAAATTTTGGGCCAAGTTTTCAACATATAGGTTTTTACTAGATGAAGTTATGTTAGATTATTAGCTCTTTCTGAAAAAGTAGCCAACAACAAACCAGATAGTATCAGGTGAATACTGCAACATATCTGAGAGGCAAATGACCAGAGATTATCTTTTGCTCATCAGGGACAGGAAATATTAATATTTTATACAATGCTACCTTCCACTCCCTCCCCTATATCTGGCTTCTCATAATTGTTCAATTCCTTCAATATAAATATGCATATCAGGCAATGCAGTTCTTTGGTTTAACTCTGCTGAGGCACAGAGGAAAATTAGTATACTTTGATCTTAGAGACACTCTCAGAACCTTAATTTCAGATTGGATTTTCTCCAGCAAGAAAGCAATTCTTTCATTTGTCTCACCTAGGGAAATCTGTCCCTCCAGGGACCAAATCATTTTCCTAATTAGGTGAGCAGACAGCAGCCTTAAAACATTTCTTTATTCTATCAGCAAAGATTTGGCTATCGGGGAATGAGATTAAGGAGAAACATTAAAACAAAATACTTTTGATTAGACGCTTCCTTTATAACACTGGGTTGAGGATGAGGCACAACCAGCGAACAACATAAGGTGACTCACAAAGCAAAAATAGCAGTTATCACTACATGCTAACTTTATTTCTTGACTGAAGAAGAGGCAGTTAAGTCTGGCTTTTATTACTCTTGACAAATCAAGAGTCATGTCTACACTCATCAATTTTGAAGGTTGTCAAACATCTTTATGGTAAATTACTTGCACAAACGTCAATATATGTGAGTTCGAGTGACTCTGTGTTACCTTCTTTATTGCAGATCCCCCACTCTTCTACCAAGATGTTCCATCTTTTACTCTCATGTTCTCCAAATGGAGGAAAAGATTTGAGGTCTGTGCATCTCACATATACTACAACTAGCATTCAAAATACCCTTGTGTTTGCTGCAAAACAGTTGGGTTTTTCTCCAACATTTGACTACTATAGTTGGACTTGCTACTGCTTTTCTACTTGGATTAAGCTTTGGGAAACAATTGAAAAACACTGAATAGGAAAGCAAACCAGCAACAGTGAAGATTTTCACCCAACGTATTTTCCCCCCAGAACAAGTAGCAGTTTTGAAAAAACAATCAAGAAAATATAAGCATGAGAAAGTTCTAGCAATTTATCTTCAATGCTCCTGTCATATAATTTACTAGTACCGATGGCTGTTTTCTTGGTCCACCTAGTATAGATGAGATTATATAAAGATGTGACATGTAGATGAGTTTCTTGCTGTTGGGTTACTGGATCTGACAAGAACTTACAGGAACCTATTCACATACCTCGGTTATGAGGAAATCTCCTTCTCACTAAGATCTTGCATTTTTATGAGGCATAAACTCAATGAAAAAGAAACAGTAGACATGCAGACATCAACAAATTTTTAGCAATGTGTTACAGAAGACAAGTACTTTGAAATCAATTTAATCTTACAACTAGTTTTTCTGTTGGATTCCAAATTCTAGATGCATGATTTTGCCTCCAAGCCATTCTTTCCAATGAATTTGGCTTTTGAACTCACACCTTCAGTTTCAACATTGAGTACCAAACTTAGAAATCCTTTCCTGTAAGCTGAATCATTAAATTAATTTTGAAGGCCAAGCAAGCTAGAATTATAGGGTTTTGTTATTTGTTCTGTCACTTTAGAGTATATACTAGCCATAGAATCAAGGTAGTTTCCACAGCTTAATAGCAAATCAATTCTGCTTTGTTACTTTTGCCTGGAAGTGTCAGTCAGGGGTAACACCACTAGGTTTTGAAAAGCCAGATTTTTGTGTGCTCTTTATTGCTTCAGGTATTTCTGAGTTCTTAAACTCACTTCCTGTTTGGGCACCACAATTGTGCCTGTTGCCTTATTTCCATTTCAGTTAGTTCACAAATTTCTTACTGTAAGTGCATCACACAACGAAGACAAGGACTAACAGTCTACACTGGAAAGAAATAAAAGCGCAGGACTGACATCCAACACAATCATTGACATTTTCAAACAAATGAAGATGGAGGCAAGCCATGTTATCTTAAGTCATAAAGAAGAGAAAAATACCATTCTGGAGGGACTAAAAAAAAGTAAGGCACATGAGAAGAGTGGTAGCAGAAAGACTGAGATTTTATGTAGCTTAAAACTTAAAACTGAAGTATTCACAATAATATATTATGATCTAGTAACTAGGTATTTCATACTAATTAATCGATCTCAGATATTTAGCATGAAAGTAGGCAGATTTTTGCATTCTGTAGCAAAAGCTTGGCAGGGACTCTGTAAAAGGGGAAAAAAAACCCCAAAAACTGGATGATAGGATGATGGGTGATATTTAATTAAGAAGGGGGTGCATACAGAAATTTGATCCTCTTGGATAGCAATGAGTTTTCATGGTAGTGTTTGTTTCTAAAGAAGTTGAGGTCAGCCTTTGAAGACTGATAACACCTGTTCAGACATGAGTAGCAATTCCTTCTCACTCCATTTTTACTGCTTTCCCATTTCACCAAGACTAATATGCCACAATCTTCTGTAGCCTTTAAATCTTCTCTTGAGATTTTGGACCAATTTTCAACAAGTTTTATTTGATGGCACCTGTATTTCTTGTGTGAGAAAAACCACATCCATCCTGTATGTTTCATCTAGGATTTTACTGTACCTCCTCTCTATCATCTTCTTCCTACATAGAGAAAGGGTTTTCCTTGTGTAGGAGTCTCTCCGTATTTTGTGCTATTCCTTGGTCAGCAATTCATCATGTGAAAATTAACATTACTTTTATACGAATTATATTTTAATGACAATCAGAGGTACAGAACTTGGTTTATTTAAGTAGGAAGTTAACTTCCCCCAAATATGAATAGGTCCACACTAGACAGGGCAGATTGAACAGTGTGTGTTGTTACCTGAGACATAGTAGTAGGAAGCAGTACTGGATATTTCCCCACAGACTACACTGTTGAAAATATAAACACAGAGCGTTGCCCAATCAGAAATTAAAAACCTAGGAGATTTTGTTTTTCTTATAACACCAGCACAGATCAGCAATGATGCTGGCTAGTATTTCCCCCCACCACCACCTTCTCATTAAAACTGTTTCCCTGCACCGGCACAGACTGCACAAGATCCATGAGGAAAAGTGACTTCACAAGCTTAGGAAAACAGCTAAGCTAACTGCTATTGAATTCTTCATCTGACAGCTCTAGAAGTTTACAACTGAAGTAAATGAAAATTTAATATTTACATCCTCTCCTAAAACAAGGACCAAATATGTTGAGTAGGAAGTTGAGAAAAGAAGTCATCAAAATGAACGATACCTTGTGGTGTAGCCTACAGTCCTGCATATTATTTATGGAATAGATCAATAATGCATACTGATGCCAAAAAATGTCTCCATCAACGACGTGTTATAGAAATAAGTCATAGTCCTTGAGCTTCATTCAGTTGAATAATTTGGAGCTGGGGTATCTTCAAGTTGGACTGCTGATTGTGTTATTCACTCATTTTACAGCAACAGTAAACCTCCTGTTACCAGTGAAAACTGCCATCTTAAAAATCATAACCCGTACACGCTTATGATATTAGTGCTGAAGATATCCTCCAATCAATTTTGGAGTCTTTAGTCTACAGGTCTATTTCAAATTTTCAATAATACATTTCAGCAAACATTTACATTAAACTCTACTATCTATACTTGTTCATTCACTTCCAAAATAACTAAGGAGCAGTTGACAAATCATTTTACCCCTTGCCATGACTAAAAGGCTTCACTCTTTTTGTAGGGTTCCAGCAAAACAAAAAAAAAATAAAAATCATATATCAAACTAATCAACTAATTTCTTCTACTTATGAGAGTTCCCAACACATACTTACTTACTATCACAGGGCCTCCTGAAAGCAGAAGGGCACTCTTAAAAGCTAGCTAATGTAAGGCTTTACAATTTAATCATACCATTTCGTGGCCTTGGAAAAACTGTCTAAATCTCAGTCTCTAGTCATATTTCTAAAGCAAAGAAGCTAACAATGAATTCTAACTAAAAAAATCCTGCATAGGGTTGTTTTCAACATACTGCCCTTGCAATACCATCAGCTTCATTATCAGTTAAAACAAGACGTAACAGCTATATAAGCAAAAGCATATAAGCTGTGGCTGTAAAAGCGTATAAAGGAGAAATCTAACACCAATCCTTTCTATTCCCCTTCAGAAAACTGTGGAAAAAGTATTAGTTTCTAATTGGGAAAATAACCCCAAACAAAAAAATCTCCCACTCCCCAATTACAGTTAAATATTATAACACACCATCTGCCCGTTTCAAAATAGCAAACCATCAGTTGCTTCATCATTTGTCACTTACAGGATAAAATCTAGCAGTTATTCCTACACATGTGATAATTTACATTACTTAAGAGATTTCCAAAGAAGAAAAACTTACCATTAGGTCTTCCAGTTGCTTGTTATTGTGAATTCTTTCCACTGCTGTATGAAACAGATTGAAGACCAAAGTCAACGAGAGCTTCTTGTCCAAGAAAGGCTTAAAAAGATAATCTATGTGCTTTCAAAGACTGAAAGTACACAGATATCCAGGTACCTGTATGGCAAAACTTGTATATCTTTTTTTGTTCAAAAAAACTGCAACGTGACTGATTAATTATCTTTTATGAGTAATTTGCTGTCCCCAACGTAACCATGCTGGCTCTTCCCAAAACAGTGGTTTTGCACTCCTTACATTACACAAAAATGCAGAATATCACTATCCCCATCAGACTTACTCTTTCTTCATGGAACTTTGTTATGTTGAACTCTTAAGAATATAATGATGATAACTGCTGAAAAAGTTCACATACGAGCAATGACAACATCAGTTAAGTTACAACTTAACTTACAGTAGGACGCAAATTGAATAGCATGCTTGAGTGTTTCCTGCATCTGTTGATACTCGCACAGAAAGCCGCTTTACTGGTATAATCACTAAAGGCAACACAGTAAGAAGACAACATCAATGAAGGGCAGATAGCACACTCTCCAAGTAATCCAAAATGAAACGTCATTAGTATTCAGCAAATGCTAAAATGTTGGGGTTCATTAAGACAGCAAGCAGGAAGGCAAGGTAGTAAAGCTATATTCTATAATACTTAGCACAATTTCATGAAATTCAACTTGATACATAAATTAAACTTAGTTAAGAAGTTCAACTACATCCCTAGCAACAGAAGAAAGACTTCTTATTTTTAAATTGCTATCTGGAATTTCAGGTTTCAAGAAGTGATAGAAAAAGAAGTTTTCTTTTTAATTGCTAAATTTGGATGGGACTTCTGTATGATCTTGCGCATCCACATTTTGCTCAAAAAAAAGGAAATTTGGTCAGATGAAATGCACTTCCAAGCAAAATAATGTTATATGAAGTACGTTTACTTGATTTACTGCATGTCATAACACTATATCAAGAACATGGTCCATTTTTCCTCATTTTAAGTTTCCTAATAATTGGAAATAACTTCAACCCTCCAAGAAAACCCTATATCAATATAAAGTGCACTAGTATGAGCTCTTAAAGGCACGATCTACCTATTTCAAAGCAGGTAGAACAATGCTTAAATGCTCATCGTTTCTAAACAAAGATTGACCAAGACATTTCTGGTTCAAAAATGTGAACTAAAAGGCCAAACAACTCAATACTATGATTCGCTTCCTTTTCAGACAGGAAAAGGCGAGTTGTTACCCAGCACAGACTCTGGCTCTTGAACTTTGTTTAATGCACTTGCAAGAAGCAGCGAAGCAGAGGAAGACAGCAGGCTGGATAATGAATGGTACACAGATCTACAGACAACGGAGGACCAGGAGGACTCAAACACCATCATAAGCCTACGTGTAGGCAGCCTGGAATGGTGGGGTCAGGGCTACTAGAGGAAAGGTGGCTAGGTACATAGTTCAGCAAGGACTGTCTCAGGCTCATGCCAAAGCAACTAATGCAGTTCTACAAGCTGATGAGTGTTCCCCACAGACTGCTTCTTTATCTAACCAGCTTCTTGGAGACAATGCATCAATTTGAATTCCAGGTTTTCTGAGCACATCGCACAGCATTTCCAATCACATTGATCCCCTGCCTAATGGTTCTCACCCTGACCTTTTGAACCATAGCACAGCAGCCAGTTTATATGGTGATTTTCTTGTCTTATTCTTGGTCTCAGTCTCCCTGACGGTAAGAAAGCATTAAGAACTAGTCTGCCTGCAGCTGAGACTACTCTCTCACCTTACCTGTACTGTAGAAATATGGTGGTGGGTATAATCTTAATGAAAGAGAGTTAACAGGAGAAAATAAAAAAAAAAAAGTCAAGTCTTCCTCTCATTTCTTCTACCATGACATGACATGAGACAGTCATCACGGAACTCAAACACAGTGCAGCCTCAGTGCTGCAGCCTTATCCTCAGCAGAGATACCTCATGGACTGTAGGAGTCATTGGTCATCCACGTCTGACAGAGACCAGTGAAGGAGAGCAGGTAACAATGACTGCAACACTACGTATAAAGCATTATACCCCCTTAAATCCATAGGGTGGTTCTCTGCCTTTCTAATTGAGCTTCCTAAGCGAGATATACACCAGTTGAATTGTCAACCCTAAGGAAACTATGTGGATCCTGCCGTTTGTCTGGCGGTGATCCCGGCCTCAAAACAGCTTGGTTTTGACAATTACATAGGTAATACCAGTGTGGACATTACAAAAAACAATCTCGCATGTTTAGTGAGGTTTTTGTCCCTAACAGCTTATGCTTTATCTGATATATTATGGCAAAGTAGCCACACAAGAGACCTCTGAATCTGGTTCTATAGTGCTATACTTTCTTTTAATACAACTTTCCATCACTTTTCTGTTCAAAACCCTCTCCTTACTAGCACAATTGCCTATGTACTATGGCTGATAAAAGGCCCACAACTAGCACTTGTTCATAGCTCTCCAGGTTGTTGGGAGGCTGCATAGAGCAGTAGCTATGTGTTCTTATCATTGAAGCAGATGGCCATTTCTTCAACTCCACAGCAGTGCCTTGGATAAGCAGAAAAACATGTCCTGTATTGTTTTCCACAGCAAAATACGACTTTGTGTTTTGCTAAACCTTCTCAAGCACCAAAAAAAAAATGGTATGATGACTTCTGCCTAAACGGTAATATTTTTAATCTGATGGCAAATCCAAAATGACAACACATATATATTCTTGCCAATCATACAGCTAAGGGCACTTAAAACATCATGAACAGAATAAAATTCAACAATTTGTATTAGCAGATCCTCTTAGACAAGGTATTAGTTTAAACATAGGCTGCCTAAATTTGTATAGATGAATTACTCTATATTAGAAGTTGATTAATGATTTATATTTTGTTTCATATAAACTCGCTTACTAAGGGTTTCTCTTCAGATTTGCTGAAAATTTAAATCCTAGTGTTCATGCCTAAAACACCAAATGAGGCAATACAGTTCAAAGCCTCCACCTCATTGCCCAGCTTCCTCTAAAAAAATTGTTCACACCTAGTTCCATGAAGCACTGAAGATTGTGTAGTGCAAACTAAAAATTTGATTTGAACAAAAATCTAGAATATACAAAGATGCAAGGCTTCAAAAATATTTGACCTAGTGCAAAACATAGAGGAACTGTTTATACCTATACCCAGAATGTGGTTGAATCATAGGTTTCAATATGCCTATGTCCAAAGCTTCTCTGTGTCTGTGAATTATTGTTTTATGGAAATTGACAACACATACTGGAAAAAAGTTATCTAATGATTCCACTATAGCAAGTCTGCAATGTAATACACTAGCTCCTAATTTTTTGCTGTTATTTTGTAGTCCCCAGAGGTGTTTTCCTCAGATTTCCACTCAATTTTTATTTCTATCCTACCTAAACATGTCTATACACAGCTAGAGATGTAGCAATGTTCAAAGCAGGATGCCCAGACCACCTTACATCATTTTCACTCCAATCTCTATATAGAACTCTTTAAACGAGGCAATAAAGATTTTTTTTTTTTTTGGGGGGGGGGGGAAGAATAAAAAAAAACCCCACTGTTCAGTTTTAATTCTGATGACAGTCTACCAAAAGGAAAAAGAATTTTTAGAAATGCACAAAAATGTTTTAGTATTTAGTCAATACCTCCACACAAACTATTTAATTCACAGTAAATACACTTTGAATACTTTTTTGGTTAAAACACTCAGAAGGATTGAATTGTTACTAAAAGTTGAAGAGATGGAAGGAACTGGAGAAAAAAAAATGTGAATCCAATTAATTTCTAAGTTTAAAGACAATGCACTTAAAATCTGAATTCTTGCCAAACTCAACGACCATGATCCTGTGGGATTTCCTGGAGACACTGGCAGCAGGAAAAGCACGCAATTATACTGAGCCAAAGAGGTTTCTTATTTTATTTTTTTAACATATAATATGTATTATTATATATATGATTTTATATGTTGTAACGTTTTCTTCTTTTGGTTTTGTTTAAAGCCTGCTAAGTGATCATCACTGTGGGGTAGGGTTAGACATCGATTCAAACAGTTGCTGATTTGTTTCTTCTATTCTTGAAAATGTGTCTGTGACTGAGTAGTCAGGCTGTAAGACACACAAGGCTGAAAGTCTGAATGTAAGGTCACTCATTAACTGTGCAACTCTTAGCTATATTTTGTGACAAAGTTACCAGAGCAACTGAGTTCTTTCAGGTTACATCTCTACACTAAAAAAACCCACCCAACAACAGAACCTTACACCTAGTGGTTATGTCACACCATTTTGATAAACAGAAAGGGAAAAAGAAAACCATGTCCATTCAGCATTATGATAGACTATTTATTATCACAAAATCTTGCTGAAGTAATCCCTTATATGATTTCATACAGTTCTTGAAGCAATTATGCATGAAGAAACTTTGCAAATTCAGAGTCATATATTCCCACCTCAAACCCTCACCCAGAGAAAGTGTTTGACAATTGAAATGACAGTTTTTTAAATGAATTATTAATATGGTGAACTCTGTATACAAAGACAATTACACAACACTTAAAGCTTTTTTTCTAGTGTAAAGCCTTCAAATGGTTAATATCTGAAGAGTACAAGTCTGGGAAGCAACCATACAGCAGTTTCCATCATGCCCAAATTTTGTGCGTTCAAAGACTCATATTAGTTATTTCCTCTCAAAAGGGGAGTTTTCAGTCTGATCAAAGCTTTTCATCTTCCCCAGATCAGCACCAAGCCAGTTGTCTCCACACAAAAAAGATATACTTCCAGTATATAACCCTATTTCCATTCATGTACCATGAAGATCACTGTATCCTTCCCAAGCACTGCAAGTGTAGCTTGGGTTGATGCCTCATACTTAACCTAAACCTTTGAAGCATCTCAATATAATGTGATAGCTTCACCTAAATCAGCTGGATAAAATTTAAGTCTATCATTCTGAAACAGCTCTTGAGGAAACCATGGTAGCATGAATATTTGACATAAATAAATAGAAGTAATCATCTTTACCAAAACCAAAAAGAGCAAATGTTTTTCAAAGAGACATAATTTGTCAATGATTTCCTAATCAATTTCACAACCAACAATAGTAACTACAAATTAGATTATTCTTCTGTCTTTCGTGATCATATCTCAAGTGGCAACATAGACTAACAAATGGAGGTGGCTACATATGACACTCAGGGTTTTAGGCTTGTACCACTCTTGTGTTTCAGAGGCTGTTTTGTTGGTTTATAATGGAAAAGTTTAAATGAGAACTACGGCAGAGCAAGTTTCATATTAAATTTACATTCCTTAGAATGAAATCTACAAGAAAAGGAGTACCTGGGAAGCAGAAGAGCGCAACCCATGAATTGTGGATATAAATTTAAACACCTCTGTGGATGTTGCCATGGTATTTCATTATTCTTCTTCCAAGTGACAAGTGATAGGACAAAAGCGAATGGCCTAAATTAGCACCAGGGGAGGTTAAGATCGGACATTAGAAAAAATTTCTTCACCAAAAGGGTTACCAGGCACTGGCAGAGGCTGCCCAGGGAGGTGGTTGAGTCACCACACCTGGAGGTATTTAAAAGACAGGTAGATGAAGTGCTCAGGGATATGGTTTAGTAGTTGACAGGTATGGTCGGAACGTATGATCTCAAAGGTATGGTCCAACCAAGCGATGCTGTAATTCTATGATTAATGCAACTAGTTGAAGTTTAGAGCCTGTATCAAAAGTTTTGATTATTCCTTTCAAGTGTGGGCCTATAACTAATTATTCTGCTCAGTTACAAAAGTAATATTACACAGAAGTAGAAACTTTTGTGCTTGGAAATCCACAGTCTTGTTTACAATGTCATGCAGGACAGGTTTCCCCATGATCTCAGCTTGCAGGATGTGTTAACACTCAATGAGCTTCAAGATATACACTAAATTTCACAGAAAAATAGGTGTCAATATTAATTTCCTAACTGTGATTAAGATACTTGTTTCTAAGGGAACATATTCACTTAAGGGCAGATTAATTTCTTTTCCTTCACTTCATGCCAGTTCAACATCCTCATTGTGTCACTAATGGGCTAAAATATAGGTGCATCCTCATCATACACACTGGAACTATCTGAAATTTACTGAATCAGTCATTAATTTAATCTTGTGCCTTATCGGGATCACTGTTTTCCTAACTCACATTAGAAAGGAGAGGACAGTCATAATCACAAGCCCAGAAGGAGCACCGAGACTCTTGTTGCATGTCATTCCTATCACATACCTAGACAGTCACTTCTTTTCCCAGCGATCAATAACCTGACATTTAGCCCATTCTCAGAGTACATTGGTACTGACATACTCATCTTGGCCAATCTATTCTGGCCTAGAAAAGCATGTTTTCTATCCATCCTTTTTAAGGGCTTAGCTGCAGCTGTCATTTTGTCTCAGCTAATCCACATGAGGAATTAGTGTTCCTCAACATCCATCTTAGAGCAGCAATGGATGTTACAAACCTATCTCAGTTACTGATAAGTCTTTAAATTTTTTTTCTTAATAAAAAGAAACAAGGTTTATATAACAAACAAATTTTTTGCTCTTTAGATAATGTCAGCAGTAGTAATAAAAACTCTACCCACTTTTTCTATTAACCTGTATTTAAGATTTTTCATAATAATTTTCAAAAGCTCTCTTGAAAATTTTACTATACGATTAAGATTTAAAAAAAAAATCTCTTTTCAGTTTACAACACCTACAGAGTTATTAAATTCTTAAAAGAGGAAAAAATATACATAAACTGAACAAGACCTAATTTTTTTCTAATACTACTTTTGCTTACTCTTCAGCATTTGAACTGTCAGTGTTGTTGTGATGATCAAAAATAACTATCTGCAATTGCTCAAAAATGCACATGATAGGAAATGTTTTTTTAATCCATGTTCCTCCAGTAACCCTAACAAATAATTCCTTTTAATTTCTGTGCCAGACTCTTGCTTTTAAATGCATTTAAATCTTTAAAACAACCAAAAAAAAAGGTAGGTAGAGCTTTTTCCCTCAAATCTGTGTGGAATTACATATTTTCCAGTTCTAATTTTCAAAGTGTCGCACTCAAAAAAGTACACAATATTTTTCAACCCCCCATCCTTCAGAATTGTGTCAAGATGTATCAGCTACCTCAGACCAAACACTTGGTACATCCAAGTGTCAGAACTGTATATTGTGAACAGAACAGCAGCTCCTTCCTATTTATGCAATTATGCAAGTCAGAAGTGGAATGGAAATCAAGCACTGAATCTCAAGTTTCAAGAGAAGGTACTGTTGCCTTATTTTTTCTTCTATTCATTAACACTGGTTTCTGCCAACATTTGGCAGCTGGTATAATACGGTGGAAACACCTGTTTAGATCCTGCAGATGAAAGAATCTATTTTGTCCTTTGGGGATTTTTTTATCTCTATTGTGACCCCAAAGCCACTCAAGCATAAATCATATGTTTCATTTCAAGGAACAGGTGTGACCCTGTAGCCTTCTCTCTTCAGGGACCACAGTGGACACAACAAGCACAGAAGCTTGACAAAGCTTTAAGATCTACTTCGAGGTTCCTTGAAGTTTTAAATAAGACTTTGAATAACTAACAGACACATGCCTACTTTCTGAATGCATACTCAGTTTACTTTTTTTTTTATCTTCTCTTGATATCCAGGAGAGATTAATGGAAAAAATACTTCCTACACACCACAGTCAAAAATCTGAAGAGCATTTAGATCCTTTCAATTATTTGGGGAATATCTTGTTTAAAGCACCAAATATACTTCTTGGAAACTCTCCTCTTATTTGCAAGTGGAATGCAAAACTCTCAATTTGTCTGCAGCATTTGTTACCAAGGAGACCTGGTTTTAGAAATTAGACCTGAAAAGCTAATGAAGAAAATATAAAGGACAATTTATGTAAGTGTAACACTGAGTTTACATTTTAAAAACATCTAGTTGAACCAACTGGACAACTGGCAGAGGAAAAAGGATCAGAGTGAAAAACCCAGAAGAGTTGTTCATTTAAGTGTATTTGAAGCAGTAGTCTAGAACAAAATATATACTTCAAAAGATGGTTCCAAGCAGTTTCACAATAGAAATCAGCAGATTAGGTCTGGAAAAGAACATGTGTCCGAAATGCATGCTAATCTTGTGCTTTTTGACAGTCTTAAATATAGTCAAGTCTTTCCAGAATACTCTTAAGAAAATCCATACAGGTCTTTCTATCAAGATTCTGAACATCTTTGCTGTGTCTGAAATACCTGTATCTTCTGAAGATAAGTCATGTTGACAAGTATACCTAAACCGGTCTGTTTTCAGAAGATCTTTACGAGTATTGTCACTCTGCTTGGTCTAAGTTTGGGAAATGTAAAAGTTTAGTTTTTCTCCAGCACTGTATAAACAATTTTAGATTTGAACACTTCTAATACTTTACATAGTTAATAACTAGGTCAACTACACTCAATGTAAGAAGTAAAAGATATTTCATCTCATCCAGATTGCCTCTATCTCCATGAAGCATGAGGTGGTGTGCCCTTTTACTGAGACTCCTGTAGAAGCAAGAAGAACATGCTTCCAGTACTGAAATAATTACTCATGTAAAGTGCCAAACTATTCCCAATGCCCCTTTCTAGAGAGCTCCAGATGTGAATAGCGTGTTTCCACTCTGGGAGAAAATGTTTTAAAACCTAGGATTAACATCTACCACACAATGACAGTGTGCATTCATGACTGTGGATACAGAGATGTAATACATAAAATATGTTGGCTTTCTTTTTTAAAGCTTCAGTACTCATAAATGAGAGAAATTTCTCCTGGGACTGTGGGAATGTGTATAAATAGTGGCTGCAGTCCCACCATGTGTCTTGCATTTCTTCCATAGCAGTAAGTGTGCATTTTAAGAAATAGCTTAACAGCTGTTGCAGACTCCCTATCTGGTTTCAAGATGCTTTGCTCCATTTCTGTCATTAAAACACCTATTTGTCTATTGTAAGATACTTGCTTAACACACAGCATACACAAGCTATCATAGACTTCATTGCACGCATGTGCTGTCACTTAAAAATTTGTATTCACATATTTCATTGTAACTTCTTCCACTAGAACTTGCATTCACTGCAATGACAGCCATCGGTTGACATCCATGCAAAGCACACACTTTTGTGTACTATCTGCTGCATCTGCAGGAAGAGATGTAACCGTTAGCTACATTAAAACATCTGATCATAAAATATAGAATAATTTCTTTCCAAATTCTTGTGATTGGTATAAGGATGGAAAGTTCAATCATTCAGGCGGAACACTTCCAGGAAAGTTGTTTTTTCTGAAAGAGCCACCCATATCTAAAGGCAGGGTTTCAATGTAAAGTTATACTTGGTCTTCCAATTGCTTACAGAGAGAGCGATAGGAAAGCAGAAAATAAATTTGAAATCAACCTTGACTTGAAAAAGACTCTGGACTAGAAGACCTCCAGAGATCCTTAAGTTCTCATTTTGCATTTCCAGCTTTGTGTATATTTGATACTTCTTCAGAAATCAGTAAATGGTTGTCCCAGCCACATTCTGGGAGACTCAAGCCTTCCTCCAGCTGTAGCTTTATGTCAAAATGTAGACATCTCTATTTTTCCCAGTAAGCTTATTTGTTCTCAGGGAGGCTGCAAAGGGGTTCTCTAAATTCACCTCTTCACTAAATGAAGACCTGTGCTTTCACTGTTACCCTTTTACTGTGCAGCCCAGATTATATAAAGAATGGCTAAAGCCTATTTTGCAGAACACAGCCAAAATATCCTGTCAGCCATTTCTTCTATACCCCTGTAGAAAGGACTTCTATTGAAGTTACAGCTCCCCTCACTGTACAACAGATCCCCTAAATGCATCAAAATGTCATTTACACCTTTTCAAGCAGATGGCTATGACTTTACATCATGATCTACCAAAATGCTTCATTAGTCTAATTAGCATGGAAAACATCAGTATCTTAAGAGGTGGAGAGAATAAGAACTTCAGCTCAGTGTAAATTGATAGCATACAGCAGGTTCAAAAGAATCAGGTTGTTTTAAAACCACATACCTGCCATCTCCTGGAAGAAAACGTGCACTTCAGAACACCATCTTACTTCTAGTAGGCTGTACCATCACAAAAATCATGCGGCATAGCCAACACTTCCTTAATTTCTTGAAGTATGAGATATATTAATGAAAGCTATTTTCACTGAAAAACAAGGAAACCCCTGCTTGTCCTACTAAAAGCATCTCAGGATGGGTTGTAAGATTCAGTCATATTTAATATTCCCACAAGTGACAACCTTCAGAGCTGAGCTAGATACAAGTGATAGGAGGAGTGAGCAGAAACAAAAGGAAAATTTATCCCCAGCTACCACCGCTTAATAGTGGAAAAACTGCAAGGCAGTGGTAAACTGACAGGACATGATATCAGAATAAGCACTGCATGGGCAATGCAAGCATTTATGGTCAAGGCAAAACAACAGATACCCGAGAAGAGGCTTTGCCCTATACTTGTCACATCCTCACTCCTCCACTGTTTCTTCCCCTGCATTAGTGCAGTCAGCTGTGGAGCACTGAAATAAATCATAGTGAGAAAGTAGTCCATGTTAAACAGAACACTCCTCACAAACTTTGACTTGAACGTGTAGGATGGATCCTGATTATTTCTCCATTTACCATGTAGGGAATCTTCCTGATGAAAGAAAGAAAAGAGCAATAGGCTGAGGATTAGTGGCTGGCATGGGAGAAGAGGGGGAAAGACTCTTTCTACCCATTTAAATTGCAGTTGTGTTATTCTCCCATTTGCAAAGTGAATAGAATTATGATTACTGACTATGATTAAGGACGTACTAGCTTTTAATCCTTGAATACCTACTGAATTTTTAACAAATAAGTTAGTTAAAGGCCGATGGATGGGGGAAATACCAGAAAAAAAGAAAAAGGAAAGCACTTGAAGCCTAGCAGTATTCACAGAATCATAGAATCACTTGGTTGGAAAAGACCTTTGAGACAGAGTCCAACCCTACCTGTTCATTATCATTGCTTCACTTCATTTAATTCCGCTGTTCATGTCTCAAGAGAAAACCTGTATATCTTAATAGTAAGAGGGCATACTGTAGTGTTTGCCACATGTATTCAGAATTATTCTCGTGTTTTGTAGCCTGGCTCTTAGCTACCTGCAACAGCACCAAACTCCTTCCCCTGTTCTCCACTCTTGTGAGATCCCACCTAGATTAGTATGTCCATTTCTGGGATCCCCAGTATAAGACAGACAGGGACCTGTTAGAGCGGGTCCAGAGGAGGACCACAAAAATGATCAGAGGGCTGTAACTCCTCTTTTATGAAGAAGGGGAAAGTTGGGGTTGTTTAGCTTGGAGAAGAGGCAGCTCCAGATAAACACTATTACAGCCTCTTGGTATATAAAGGGAACTTATAATAAAGATGGAGAGACTTTTTACCTGTAATAACAGGACAAGGGACAATGGTTTTAAACCTAAAAAGGGGCAGGTTACCCACAGAAGTTGTAGATGCCCCTTCATTGGAAGCGTTCAAGGTCAGGTTGGATAAGGCTTTTAGCAACCTTATCTGTTTGAATTGCCTTAGGGGAACGAGCAGATAAACACGTACAATTTAATTTGCTTGTATGTTGGGTGTTTTTGTGACTACCAACAGAAAAAGTGTCTAACAGTGCTTCACTTGATCATGCTAGTCTCATGATACATAGAAGACTTCAGAGACTGACCCAGAACAGAAATCAGCATAATGCATTTCAATTGCTTCATTCTAACAGCCATCTGAATCACTGCGGCTGTGTGCTCCTTTTAACAGAATAATTAGAAGGTGTTTAACTTAACATATAAGGTTTAGTTTAAAAGGAAAACTTGGAGTAACTTAACCATAGGTCTGCTGGGGTCTGCGGTCTTCCAAAAAAATTCCCTGACCACCAACTATTTGATCCCAACAGTCAATTTCCTCTTCTATCGTGAAGCTGCAGACAGTAACCAAGACCAGAGGTGAACATAAGCATTCTAATCACATGCTGTTCCACAGCTCAACTTGATTAGCAATGTACAAACAACTGAGCTCTCAAACCCTTATCATGAAGCAAAGACTTTTGGAATATAGAAGTGGGCATGTTATTATTAGAAAGCCACTTTCAAAGATTTGGCTTAGACATCACTGATTTATTTTAATCTAAAAACTTTAACGAGTGCTACCTAATCCCACCAGCTAGAACTACACAAAATCCTTCAGTAACAGCTTCCCCCCCACCCCACACTGTTTTTCTTTTCAATTTGCCCTCAAGGAAAGCTTCAATTAAAAGACTTATCATCTTTTAATCAAATATAATAATTATGAAATATAATAGACTACGTATTTATAAGTAATATGTAGGCTTACAGCACTATAATAAGAAGCTAGTAAACTGCAGGAATGTTCAGCCAAGTCAAATGATCTGACTGTGCCTGATTAGTCAAGGACCTATGTTAAGAACAAAAGAAGAATGGTATCTGAATATTAGACTTAAATTAGCAAGTTGCTGCTTTCTTTCACATAGCAACAAAACATGACAACATTACAAGGCAAATACCAGCCTGTGCATTAATAGGCCGCAAGAATCATTCTGTTCAGGCCCCTAGTGTATGGGATTATTCTGTGTTTTAGAAGACATGTAGGAACATATATGACTGGAAGGCTGCAGTAACTCCCAATTCACTGTAATCACCTACAGCAAACCAGAAAATTCACCATAACATCCACAATTTCTATTTTGTTTTTACTCACCAAAAACCCTTTCAAACGCAATCCTTGCAATTTGCTCACTGAATAAATTCTGATAGTGGACTACAGCACAGATTTGTTTATGCCCTGTATCAATTATATTGGCTACCATGCGCAGAGAATATCTTAAACTCCAGCTTTCTATGAACCAGTATGCTGTCAAATAGATTTATTGCTACATACCAAAGTTTGACATTCTGTAAAAGCAAAACCAATTACTGGTTCCAACCACCTAAAGGAGTATCTACAAATGATGCTTTTAAGATCTTGATCTAATATCAGAGATCCTGATATAATTTAGTATTCCACAATTTATAATAGACCTAATTAAGTACACGTTTTACTGCCACAAAGACATGGGAGGAAGAAAAAGCAGTAATTTAACTGTCAGATTAACGAAGATTCAGTATTGTCTGAAAGGAAAAGTATTGAAGAGCAAAACAAGTTTGACATCAATGTCTGCATTTCCAATACAGGACTGTTGTGCATAGGCTACACCAAATGAATCTGCTATAATGAGTCATTCAAATTAGAGCAATCTGAACACTGCTCCGATTTTTACTCATTAGTCAAGCTCAGATTAACAAGAACTTAGTATTTGAAGAGTTTCCACATTGCTATCAGACAGCTGGCACAAAGTATAAAAATCTCTTTTGTGAAATTTCTAGCACTGTTTAGTCAACTAAATCAAGTAAATGATTTACAGCTCACATGTTCACTGTGAGCCCATAGTAACTCTTGTATTGAGACAAATTGAGCTTCTCTCCAACAGCAACCATCAACAAATTTTAAAGTAAATATTGTCAGTGGACCATGTATACACAGAGTATATGTACACAGATTGATGCCAACCTTTCCTTCCAAACAAATAGTTACCTAGTAGTAACCTGAGTAAAGCTCTGTACAAAACAGGAACATCTATACACCTAAACTCCGTGAATGTGTTCAATGCTGTTCTAAATTTTTTTTTTTATGTTTGACTTTCACTTGGTTCTATGATAAAGAGTGCCTTTTTTTGTACCTTTTTAAGTTCTTCTCTTATTTGGTAAGACAGATCCAATGGGGGGCCAAACCTACACAATATTCAAGAGCAGGGTATGGAATAAGAAGCATAGGAAACTAAACAGAAGATATCTTTATCCCTTTCCTTTTCATTCTAATACTCCATTTGTTTTCTTATTGACACTTCATCAAGATTTCTAGGGAATCCACAGAAACACACAAGACTTCCAAAGTAAAAGGCATCAAGTCCTTCATATTTAATTCCAGTTGCTTCCTTTGGCCCATCTCCTTTTTCTCCTTCTTAACATCCCACTTAGCATATATTGAACCCTACAATCATATTTGATTTATCATAGTAAGATAATCAGTACTATGAGTTACCTCATAAAATGGCCAGTAACTCTCTGAAGATCAACTTCCTTTACAAAACTTCTCTCCATTTGATATGGTCATGTCTAAAAATTCTACTCCTTGATTTCTACTACTAAGTCTCACATGGCAGATCAGCCTCAGTTTTGCAGTTGTCTTGATCTTTCCATCCACAGCCTCCTACTTTTCTGGAATAAAAATTGCTCATGCATTAAGTTATATAAGGCACAATTTCATATCTTCATATTACATTTCAGTCTCTTGCTCTCCAGTTGTTAATACCAGACAATAAATTGCTCCAGATTTTTCTGTCCGCAATAAATTATATCAAAATAAGTTAATTTTATTTCAAGTACTCAGAAAATATGCAAAAGACCCATTCACATCAAATAGTGTAACAGCAACTGGCACAAGGTCCAGTATAAGACTGTATTTCAGCACTGCACAACAATCATAGATTTCTCATAGCAATGGCCTGCTCATGACAGATGTTCGAGTTTCTTCCCAAACACTGGAAACAGGATGCATTTACTGCTCTAATCAGCTGCAAGGAGGGTAAGTAACAGGCTATGCTGAACTGAAGAAAATTATGCCAATTCTCTAAAAGCCAGCAGCAGCGAACACTAATCCTATTATCAACTCCTTGACAAAAATCAAATGAACAAGTGTACAATTATTTTAATTGTTTCCTTTCTCACATAAGAAATGTCAAAAGCTATTAGACCAAATCTATTTACAAAACATTTACTGAATTCATAAGATTTTGTATTCCCATAAAACATCTAAGGATACAGCGACCACAGTCTTAGCTCTTGATAGGGGGCCTGATACAGCCTTTCAAGCAGAATAAATTTCTCCTTATTAAAATAATTCTGTGACACAGCACATAGTTCAGTTCAAACATTTTGCCAAGGACAGGATTTCAGAAGGCTGTGCTATTTACCTGGCTATCACGGAGGCATTCAATCTGCTTCCTCACACTGCTCTTTAGCAACTCACCCAGCCTCCGGAAGGTCTTTCTGGAGGCACTAAAGTGTTCACTCCAGCCTGCCCAGCAGCACCACCACTCTCATATATATCTGACGCAGCAGTTACGCTGCTTTCCAGCTTTATTTCTAGAACCTCACACAGGTTTAAGCAATGCTGTGCAGGACAAATACAGAAAGTTAATACCTTTAGAAGCTCACCTGAAAGGACAGAGGGCTTGAAAGCATACCTAAAAGAGCAAAACTTCATGTTAACAATTTAAGCACCTCTAGTCTGAAAGCCCAAATTCATTTTACTCATGTCACGTGGTCTGTCCTTTCTAATAGAGTACATGCAAACTGGGAAGTGTCCAAGTACCCTTCACAGTGTGTTCAAGTTTGCATGATGGTAATATATTTTGAACTTCAAGTATGTGCTTAGGGTGTGGGCAAAGTAATAGACTAAAAAATAGATGTTAAAACTATAGATGACAACTATAGGAAAATTTGCACTTCTAGTTAAATATTTAACATGCAGAAAAGGAAGCTGCAGAACTAAAGAACCCAACATTGTCATCTAGGTACCTGCCATCGAAATTGAATTTGCTATATCTCATACTACTCAATTTTTGAACTGTGTTAAGATACACTCTTGTAGGAAGTGGACCTACTGAAAGGTTAACCACCATATAAATCTGTGCTAGTGGTTACATATGAGGTAAACTGCCTATGCAATATGTTGATGTCATTATGTCAATTTTTATTTACTAAAGTTAAGATCTTGCTGGAGTTTTGAATTAAGATACCAGGGGAAGTGTAGAATATTTCCAAACACTGAAAGCACAAAACCCAGACATTTATTTTCTTCTGTGATATTAAGAACTACTATTAGATCTGTTTCACATGTGAACTGGACAAGAGGAAGCAGTCTCAAAAACTGAGTGATTATCAATGCCACTCAAGTCAAGTGAAAAAATTACACATCAGGAAAGGTCTGCTTTGTTCAGACTTCCTGCCCAGCTCCTCTACCTGTGCAGTGAACCTGTTGTAGAATTCAGTCTTCTTTGGGCATCTTCTTTCACTCTGTCTCATTAATTTGTCAGCCTCTTAGGACCTCAACGCAAATAAAAAGTTCATCTGCAAGCTCTGACAGCACCTCCAAAAGCCACATTGTTGTTTCAGTTTTGAGAATTTTTACTGTTATTCACCAAAAAAACCCCTAAACTATTGCGTACTGCGCACTGCTAATACATAAGTGATTCTCTGGTACAGCACCACAAACAACTCAAGCTGCTTCAGCCCCCAGTAGCAGGTGGGAGAACAGACCACTAAATCCATTAAACCAAACGTGTTGACAACCTCAGACACCATGCTGGGTGTCAGTGCCAAGTGGGAGAAAAAAGGGCTAATGTTCTTAGAGCAGCCTTCGTGTCTAACTGACTCAACCCTAAAAACTTAGATTTTTGCTGCGTAATTATCCTTATTGTATCCCTTGAGACTAGGTGGTTACAAACAGGAAAGTTTTAGAGGTAACTAGTTTTGAAATTGACATAGAGGCTCCAAAACCCCAGGTCAAAACTGAAGGTCTAAGAAGCAAATTAGTATAGGGAAACAGATTCACTTGAAGCCAAGATAGACACCTCTTCAATTTCAAAGGGACCTTTATACTAATCTGTTCCTTATCCATCACACCCTACCATATGTCTCACAGGTCAGCAATATATACTAGCAAAAAAAATTAAACTACATCCTTATTTTTCAATTAACATGCATTTTCAAAAACTATCATTACACCTGTTATCTCGGTATAATTGAGCAAATTAAGATTTAGAAAATACAGCGATCTGATAATATTTATAAAGAGCATTTAAGGAATTTGCAGGCATATAATTTTGCAGGTACTTTTAAAAACCTGTAATTATTAACAACTGTGCAGCTTGTAGCACACTAACAATTTTTTTCTTCACTCTCACTCCTTACACAGAACCTTAGATCTTTAAAGTTAAAATACCTAATAATACTAGTTTTACTGAGGTTTTAGAAATATTCTTATTATAGACAGGAAGATAATTAGTGCACATAGACCCAGGTGGAAAAGAGAAAGAAAAGATTTCAGGAAGAGAAACTTATTTTGAATGATTTATTGACTGATAGAAACAATTGTAGAACAGGCTGAATTAAAACTGCATTACGTACTCACTAACGCACAGCCTAGGTAGACACATATAGATCTATATATATATAGCTGAAGTTACCAGGTATTGTGCTTCTGAGAAAAGCTACTGGGTAATAAGTACATCTTACTGCAGTAATGGAGTGTTTTTGACTTACGACGCTCCAGAAATGGGGAACTGTACAGGGAACTGTAATAAAGTATTCCCCCAGGACATAGTTACTTTCATCTACATGAAGAAGATATATATGATTTCATAATCCATGTACAAATCTTGGATTTTCTTTTTTCATTTGATTTGGCAATTTATATGTATTAAGACATCAGAAACTGTTATCAGATTTAGGGCTTGGAACATACTTGGATCTGGGCAATTCTTGTAGACAAAACTGAAAAACTGCTATAATTGGATATTACCTTGTAACTATTTTATATTTAAGATCGAAAGTATAGACCAAGAGTCATGACAGATCTAAATTAAAGCCAGTAAAGGGAAAGGCACGAGTCAGTAAGAACACCATTGTATCTACTGAATTTTGTTGCAGTATAAGAAACAAAAACTGAAGTATGAAGATGCTACCTGGAATCAATACTTAATGCCTTTACACCAGCAAAGAAAACATTTTCTTCCAGGGAAATTCAGAATTATGCTATCAGACAAGTTATTTTTTTAAGTATGAAACTACTAAAAGCCCCCAAGATTAACCACAATATTCAAAGTGCACACAAGATTACGAAGTTATTTTTTCATGCAGTCAACTTCTATTGATATTTCTTCAACAACATATACTTCTCCACAGATTCCAAGCAGCTACTTTTAACCTTTAACTCTTCTGTGTGTATACAATACTCAAGGTAGAACAGAATTTTCAGCAGCTCCACACAATTCCATATGTACTTAAAGCTTATGAAATCTGAAGATTGATGAATATACTTTTTAGTCCTTTATGTCGGATATTCAAACTAATTAATTAAAATCACATGTAGCTTATTTGATTTAAATAGGAAATCGCAATTGTACTTTTTCTTCTTTTCCTAAAGATTATTCTCCTTGCATTTTCTCCCATAGCACAGAAATACCTCAACTTGCTTTAAAATTCAATTTATGGTGTGTTTGAAGATTTGACAGGCTTTAAAAAGGGAAAAATATTTCTAAGTCAGAGACACAAATAAACATGTAGGCTTTTTGTGCACGTCTTAAACTACTCCCTCAAGATACAGGCCTTTTTAACACAATAATTATGGAATAATTATGCAACTCCAAAGGCAAACAACAACTTGAGATGCAAAAAAATTGTGTTTGTGTAAGACCAAGGAAGAGGAGAGGACTTTTATCTTGACCTTCACTACCTGTTCTTCATATTGCAG
Source organism: Cuculus canorus (assembly GCF_017976375.1). Taxonomy (NCBI): domain Eukaryota; kingdom Metazoa; phylum Chordata; class Aves; order Cuculiformes; family Cuculidae; genus Cuculus; species Cuculus canorus. Next base: position 114,467,282 of record NC_071401.1, on the reverse strand, counting down.
TTCATTTGAGCCCTTTACATTCATATAAATAAGATTCTGGGTTGATTTTATGCACTAGAGTGTTGATGAGCCATCCTGTGTTGTAAGGGACCTTCTGCAATTACTCTAGACAGCCTTTTATGGTGAAAACCTAACATTTTTTAATTCATGACACAAGTAAGAGAAAGCTCAGATCATATCTTTACAGATCTGTGCTGTTAGGCAACACGTGATTAAGCAGTATATTCAGTCTGAAGAAGCCGTATGTTCACAAAAGCTCCCTGCAGCTCTCAAATCAACCAAACTTCTGTTGGGGTCTTAAGAAAAATCACATACCTGAAAAACACCGTGAAACTGATTTCATGCTTGAGCTTCATATGTTAAAATATGTTGTCCTCCCAAACCTTATGTTTATATATTTGTAACCCAGCTTCAGAACAGTGTTTTAGAAAAATAAAAGCAAACAAAAGATGGGCTCTCAGAATTTATAGTAAAGGACTACATAAGGTTTCTAGTAGAGAAACAAAGGAACAGACTCCTTCAAGAAATTCTCCCAAAAAGGAAAAAATAGAACTTAGAAGGACCATAAAACAATGAACAACCAGGACACAAGCACTCATTCCTCTACAGTGAGCTCCTGTGAAGGTGCCAAAATATTTTGCTGAGGGCATTTTGTTTCCTCAACCAGACATTCCAGAGTCTACACTTTAAAAACCAAGTTATTCCACATTACTTCTTAAAAACTTTGGGAAAATAAAATTTTGTGAGAAAATTATGAAATACGTGTCCAAAATGTCTTAAATATTTTCCTTTTAGGGTATAAAAGTCTTATACGTACATGAAACTTGTTATATGGGTTGTTTTGGATTACTGATGAGCTTTTTGACAGCATCTTGGCATTATGGACATGGTGCAGCTTGCCTTGACTATACTTCATGTTTAATGCTCTTACCAAAGTTAAGGAAGCACTAAAAGCAGAATGTAAAACACAGCACTACGCAGCTGTAAAATAACCAGCCACAACACACACATTACCGATAACAGGTAACAAATCCACCCCCTTCTCATTTTTTTCTGAATTTATGTGCCTAACTGGCATACAAGTCTCTGTATAAACTGAAATTAGTCACTGACTACTTGTTTCATTTTCTTCTTTTCTGGGGAATCTGTTAACTGTCCAATGAAAAGTCATCCGAAAACCTCCCTGCAGGTATCTGCCATTGTTTAGTAACATGGATTAGACAACAGGAACAGGATGAAAGAACCTCTTTAAAGTCCACAAAAGGGACAGGACTTCACTGTGGTTTTTTCCAACAGCAGATTTTTCCTACAAGTCTCCTTCCAAGGAAAGGTCTCTTGGAAAGTAGCCCTTTCCCCATGTGAGGACGAGCACTGCATTCGAATTTGTTACGACACAGTTCTCCTGTGGCGAGACCAAGTTGAAAATAAACATATCTTCATATCTGCCTTGCAAGGATATTCCAGACAGCCCTTTCCATCAGGGCCAACACACACAAAAACCACACACCAAGAGAAGACTACCACATAGGGTGTCTACTCTTGGCTACAAGGCAAGCCCGCAATTCACGGAGACCAAATAGTCAAAGACCCACTTTGTTTCAAGAGAGATTATATTTTAATGTGACACGTTCTCACCCACAAGGTACCAGTCAGATACTGTTACTAGTGTACAACAGAGAATGCAACCATGAACTCACCAGGTAAATTAAGCAACTGCACAGTCACATGCAAACAGCAGTACAGATACTTCCTCTACAAGCGAGGAGTAGCTTCTACTTGTATGCAGCCAGCCAAGCCGAAGAACTGCCTACCCCTCCACTCTAGTCATTCTTCATTGATCTTCAGCCCTGACCTTATGTTTGCTTTGAGCTTTGAGTTGCTTCTCCTGTTGCTATTATCGGAAACATATGCTTAATGCCCTTAGCCTCAAGGGTCTGAGGCAGCAAAGCAGCTGCTTACACACAAGAGATTGTAGCACTCCCAAATAAACCATATTTCTTGTGGGTAAAGCCTTAAAGTCACCTGGAATTATTTTAGGTTACGGAGGGACATAGACTACATGCATTTCAACATGCACCAAAACCAAAATATACACATCATACTCAGAAAAAAACCACATAGAACTCACGTTTTGGGTGTTTGCTGACAATCTATCACAGAAGTACAGCAGCATGGCAGCCCATAAGCACAGAAGAACTAAGAGATACGGGTGACACCTGAACAAAAGCTACTATGATCAACGTGGCGCAACCCCAGTAGGTCTGAGCTGGGCAAGCAGAACGATACAGATAACAGTAGATCCCACCAGCAACCCAGTGACAAGCAGATACAGGCAGTCAGATTTGAAACCAACCCACAAAAATGAAAGAACTCGTTAGGAACAGATCCAGGCACAATCACCACTTAATAAACAAGCTGCTTTCTGAGCCACAGCTCAAATATGACTACTGGGCAGGATACGGCTGTGGGTCACAGGTGAGGTTAATCAGGACAACTAAGACCTATTAGTGCACTCAGGGCCATAACGCAATTATCACTCAAGTGTTTACAGCTGAAACAATATTAAAGGAATTAGCAAACCATTGGTCTCTAAGGAAAGAAGAATTTTCTCTAAGGAAAGGGAAGCTACTCCCTACCAGAGCTGGTGCCTGTCAGCTACCAGAAGAGAAATGAGATCCCACAGCTTAGTGAAGGGGAGCAGCGGGTTCAAGCTGGGCTTGTGCTCAACACCCTAACTCTACATGGTAGAAACGCAAAGGGGTCAGAGCAGGGCTGGATAGCTCTGCAGTCTGTGAGTCTGTGGTATGTGTGGTTACCTCAGGCAGAACAACACACAACAGTCCCCAAAGCGGGCATGCTGCTCCTGTTCTATGAACTTCAGTCTGTGTAGCTAAAATCCACACTGCCTTCAAGATGGGAGAGATTGGCTATCTTCTGCAGAAGCATCCCTGAACTCCGAAAGTATCTATAAGAAACAAGGCTTTAAGGATCCTTTCTCTCCTTTTATGGTAGGCTAGCCTTGCACCTGTGGTCTTTAGTGACATTTCATTTTATTCACGGTCTTGCAGATGGTAATTGTTTACTAGGAGCTTTATCAGAATGCTACGCATGTAGACACTGGTGGCTTCATGCATACAAAATCCATCAAGGCCAACAGAATCTCATGAAGTGGTTTTGTACCAGCAACTGCATTGCACAGCAGATTGGTGCTGTGCTGCAATTTAACTGCTTTCTATTTCATTAAGTACACAATCTGCTAAAACCTCACCCCACAGTGGCAACTGAAAATAAATGCCTTTCACACCTCATCTGTGGACTGCTTTTTGCTTGGTCCCACACTTGTCCCTCTCCCATTCCTTCTGTCTCTTTAAAATGTATGTAACTCTCCATGGCTGTGGAGGCAGGATGACAAAACATAGAGGGGAATTTTATGTAGGATTTTTGAAAGTTTTTAGGTCACAACTTATGAATGTTTTCTAAGCCGTTAGTCTACTTACTGCGATATGAGCTATCAGATGCCGAGAGTAGGACAGTTTGCACCACTATCTGTGTATAGCTGTAAGTACAGCTATGTACAGCTGTAAGTAGCAATGTAAGAAGATTTTCAGAGAGCAAGGAAGTTTGAACTGTTCCTTCGTAACTCCTTGATAGCTAGTATCTGTAGTGTGCTGCCTTTTTAATTAATAGCTTTCAGAATCTCCCTAATAGAAACAAGGTAAGAAATTGTCTTAGTCCAAAGGATAAATTTTGTTAGGCACGTGGAATCTACCTAGTTATTTATGTGCAATAACTAAACAGAATTTCATACAGATTAGTTTGAAAATTATTGTTGAAGCTATACCTGATTTTTTTCTTTTTTCTTTCTTTCTTTCCAATGAAATTACTGTTTTTCTCCCCTGAATGTTCTTTGAGAATATAAATTTACCTAGACATTCACTCCTCAATCGTGTTGTCAAGCAGAGCAGATTATCCAAGAATCATCAAATCCTTGATATCCTACCAAATTAAAATATCACAGAATCACAGAATCACAAGTTTGGAAAGGACCCATTGGATCATGGAGTCCAACCATTCCTAACACTCCCTAAACCATGTCCCTCAGCACTTCATCAACCCGTTCCTTAAACACCTCCAGGGAAGGCGACTAAACCACCTCCCTGGGCAGCCTGTTCCAGTACCCAATGACTCTTACTGTGAAGAATTTTTTTCTGATATCCAACCTGAACCTCCCCTGACGGAGCTTCAGGCCATTCCCTCTTGTCCTGTCCCCTGTCACTTGGGAGAAGAGGCCAGCTCCCTCCTCTCCACAACCTCCTTTCAGGTAGTTGTAGAGAGTAATAAGGTATCTTTAATATCGATATCTTTAAGCAGAAATCTTTGAAAACAAAACAGCTAACAGATTTCAGTTAAGCTGAACTGTAAAATGAGTCATTTCTTCATTGTAGTTTGAACATGTCATGTAAAGGCATGGGTCAAACAATGTTTAATATTCTACAGTCTAAAACTTCTATTTAAACCCACAAGTTGTTCATTTAATAAGTAACTTTTCTTATGCCTATTAATTTTCACATGCATATTGTTTGATATGTGTTGATCTGCAGAAGGGCAGAAGGTTAATAAACTGACATAAAAGAGCTCAACATTCTCCTTCCCTTGCATTAAAAATAAGTACATAAGTCGTCGGGGTTTTTTTTTAAGCCAGTTACTAAACACAATTATGTTGGTATTTCCACATGTCTGTGCATGAGACAGCATGGTCAAGCTGTCTGTCATTATGTGTGATGAACTTTCTCTAAACACAACAGTATAACATGCTCATCATATCACAAATTTGGATAGCCCTGAGGCATAGAGAAATTCATGACATCTACGTCAATTAAAATGCGAAAAGAGATGTAATATTGACAAATTTGCAGTACATTTTGCTTGGATGAGGGGAGGAGTGGAAGCACAATTTATTACTTGCAAATTAGGAAGGCTGTATGTATCTTTTCAAGTACAGCAGATCAATCAAAACTACGAGCAGCACCCCATTAGAGAAGTCCAAGACCAATGGCCTTAATCCCTTTCACTTGTACTAGCCTCTCAACACTCTAGCAACATTCCTGCAGTATGTCAGTCATTAAACACTTATCTGCTATGGAAATTTATGACACCTGGGCTTGTAGAAAACGTTATGTTAGGAAATATTCAGTTACCTTTTGATTGCAATATGTTTATTGTAGTCATAGTGATTGCATAGTGGACATAGCGTTTGCAGTTGATGCCCATCAGACTAAAATTTTCCAAAAGAGGGTTAAAGGCTTAAAAAGTGTTAAATTTAACATCTTAGTGAGGTGAAAGCAGGTATATGTTGAATAAGTAGATGTTACTCACTATAAAAAAGGCCACAGCTGCTGTTTTTCAGGACAGCCCCCTTAACTGTGATGCCTTTAAGTGATTTTATATATTAGTTTCAATTCAAGTGTCTGCAAGGTAGTGGTTAAAGCATTTTGCAACACAAAAACTGAGATCACTGCATGTCTTAAACTCAGTAAGCGGAGATATTACAAATGGAAATTACTTGCTACTTAGAGAATTGTTAAAGAACAGCTTAGATACTTTACTGACAGTTTTGAAAAGTCATCAGCAACTTAAGTTTGTTTCCCTTCTTCCTTCCAAAGTTACTGACTTTACCTGAGAAAATTAAAAGTCACAGGAAGCCAAAGCAAGATAATTTCCTTTTCTGCCCTAGCCTGTCTTTCTTTGTGTGGTTGGTTGGTTTTGTTACTATCCCGTAAGAATGGAAATTCACATATATTAACAATTGTATTACTGTGGAATACCTACATTTTCCTGCCTGAGTGTTGAACTTGCACACACAGAAGCCATCTCAATCTCACTGTGCTTGAACAGTCCTAGGCCAAAGGACCATCAATACTTTCCCAGCCACAACTGAGGGTCAATGACCTTGAAGTAACTGAACATCCTGCTTTTCCAAAGCTGACCAGAGATATGAGAGGGAGGACTTGGCAACAAGACTTTGGCTGGCTTGGGCAACAGACTGAGACTCTCAGTTTGGGATATACTTTGTTTCATAGGGACTGTGGCAACTTGCTCTTTCCTCATGGTCCACAGCAATTTCGAAAATGAGCCACTCATCCCCTGTTGTTGTTTTCCAGCTAGATAAGTTTGCTCATCCCTGTACAGGCAGTCAGGGCTTCCTCAGCCAATGCTGCCTGGGAGGAAACGGAAAATGTCACAGTCACCTTCATTCTCTACACACAGCCCATCCCTAAAGCAACTTAAACTGGCCAGACTATAGATAAATATAAATTAGGAAACGCTCTTAAGTAGTTTGCATCCGCATAGCCCATTCCAGCATGGAAGACTGGGAGTGGTGGTTTACAGACATCATCATTAAAAACAAAGCTCTTTTTGCAGCAGCGAGGGAGAAGGCTGCACTACTGTGACACACATTGGAGAAGATGTACATCTTCCCACTTCTCCTAAATCCATTTTCATCTAGGAGTGTGCCAGCTTTGAATAAGTCTTTGTACAACTGAAAAAATGAGCTGACTTTGTTTTTTTCCCATTGCAAACCAACTGTAACTGAATCAGAGCTCAAAAGCTACAAAAGAAAAGTAACTGAGGAGCAAGTGCTTTTGTAGGTTGCATTAAGTAGTGCTCTACAATTACTCCAGTCTTCAAAGTAACTGAGCTTTGATTTGAATTTCACTACATCTAGAGGAGCTATCTATAATACTAATAACTGAGATCTTAAAAATTACTTAGTACAGCTTTTCACTTCTTCATTTAAATGCAGCCTACTGTAAAAAAAAAAAAAAAAAAAAAAAAATGAAGAGTGAGCAATGCTTCCCATCAAAAACTGATATTTTTTGCTGCTCCGTTTTTTATCTGTTCCTATTCTTACATAGTAAGTTGGTATTCAAACCCCTTTCAGTAATCGTGCAGGGAGAAAAGGGTTTGGGGCTGCCAATAGCATATTTTCTTAAGAGTGACAGAATATAGTCATTCTAGGTAGGACTAAGTAAACACATATGACAGCACTGTCAATCCCCATTGTTTCACTTAAAAAAAAAAAAAAAAAAAGGCAAAGCTCCAAATCTGTTAGCTATGACTATTACCAGCTGCAAGAATGATACTGTGCAAGTGTAAGGGTCGGTCAAAGGATTGATTTCTGTCTCAACATTTCGCATCAGGTGCTAAACTACACATGAAGGCCTTATGGTAACGGCCAAAGCTGGTACAGGACAAATGCATATCTCCACAGGATTGAGCTGGATTAAAGGCGGGTCGCAAGGAGGAACCAGGTGTATTGACTAGCATAATAGACAGCTCTGGAGCAGCTGAATTTTGAAGATCTTCCCCATTGTGAGACCACATCAATCGAAGACAGAGGCAGAGGAACGCGTTCTGGACCGGAACCCTCAGAAGCCGGACGTTTGTGGACCCGTGATGGTAGCTATAAACCCCTTTTTCCTTCTCTTTCCTCCTCATTCTTTTCCTTACTCTCTCTCTCCTTCTATTGCAAGCTGCTTTACAGGCACAATTAATAAAGTTCCTGTTTGGATTGAAATTTAACTCCTTTGACTTGTTGAATTATTGCTTTCTTTTTGCACTCCAATATCATAGTTGAAAAGAACCATCACGCATCTGCTTATGAGTGGACTGTGACAGCAAGGAAATAGTAATTGCATAACTGTAATAAATTGTGCTTGATAGATGCAGCACTGCATGGAGTAGTATTACAGACTTTGGTAGTCTCATTATATGGCATAGAGGGGCAGTAAGTCACATGCTGATACCAATGGTACTCTTGCCTGGTTGAATCTTAAAATACCTTGCAAAAAACATTTGCAAAAAAATGCTGGGTCCAGTGCCTCTAAAATGAAAAATTAACTTATTTTAACATTGTAGTAGCCAAAAGAATTATTATTTTGAATACAAGAAGGTTTTTACTACTTTGGGTTCCATTGTTTTGTAAATACTATTCAGTTGCCTATTGAGAGCTGAGCTACTAGTTTCCATAATAAATTGAATATGTCAGTGAATTTGGAACCTTTTAATCAAGGGTAGCATTATACCTAGGCAAGTATGAAAGAGAGTGCCTGAATATCTTCAGCCTCTGCTGTGAAAATAGTAAAGCTATGCTAAACAATGCTAGTACTACCAGACATTTCCCCACAAAGCTCTGTTTCAGCTGACAGTAGGACTGAGAGGAATCCTGTTTTAATTCCTAATCTGCCCTCCAAGAGCAGGAGTAAAGCAGAAACAAGCAGCGTTGAATAGACAGGCAGTATATTTGCCAGCTAGGGAATGGGCACAACTCACACATAATGCGTGTTCCCCTCACTGAGAGAAAAGCAAGAACAAAGTTTCTGCTCAGGGTTTGTGGTTCTGTACAAGTTTTAATTAATACATCTGGCTGAGCGTTTTGTTGTCCACAATGAAGTAAACTTATGTCTGCTTTCCCCTATCAGCTCAGTCTCTCTTTATTCAGGTTTCAAATTCAAAGCATTTACTTCCCTTGTCAAAGCTTAGTTATAGCTTGTCAATTGTTTTTTAAAGTTGGTGAAAAGCAATCAGAAAGTCTAACATATATGAAAAAAACATCCTGGAGTAGGAGGTAAACTGTGGAGTCTGATAAACTTCAGAAAACAATATTCAAATGAACGCACTTAGGGTTAACACTGGCAGTTCGCACCTTCATTTTCCACTCTCAGCTGTGCAGTCATTTAAATAGGGCATTTACTGAAATAGCTCAAGCCTAAAGTTGTCACTGAAACCACGAGGGACTGAGGAAAGGTGCATACCAGCACGGCACGTATTTTGGAACACTACCTGACAAGATGGTTGCAATTTGTTGGGTCCTTCAGATGCAACTTTTACTGACAAAGTAGAGAATAAATGCAGAAAAGCAGATTACCACTTCTAATTTCCCAGCCTTGAACAGCAAGCAGCTGAGCTGATCTATTGAAAACATACCCTATATTACTGTATTATACTTTCCAAGTCATAAACACAGTTTACAGCAGGTGTTATTTAACCTACTCAGAACAAGCACAAAGCTATAGAAAAGATGCAAAATAACATACTTCAATAATACATTAATTCACCTACATAAATGAAAGTTGTTTTTTTTTTTTTCTCACTGCCACATCCATGGTAAAAGAAGTTCTGGTCTGAATTAGGGAAAATCAACTTCAGTGCAAATAATGTAAACACAGTCAAATGATATTTACTTCGTATAGATTAAGGCAACGGTGAAGACATAATCTTAATTAAAGTCATCAAGGAAGTTACTTACTTTTTCACTTACAGGAAATTTTCCAAAGACTAGCTGTAATAAAACTAATAAGTGTCAGAACAATGGGAGCATAGTGGCATCTAACTCTTTACTTTCACCAGAAATCCACAGTTCTCGTTCCTATGATTAGTTTATCTAAATAAAGCAAACTGTAAAGTTTACTTCTCATACATAGATAAGCTTAGGAGCATCTCTTCAAGTCAATATTCCATCCATGATTCTATTCATTCTGTTCCATTAACAAATGGGGAAAAGCCTGTGCAGGGTGTAAGTATGACTGATCACTTATAAGAGTATTTTCTCAGTTTAAAAGGAAAGATTTTTGAGTAAGTCAGGAAAGGAGATCTGGTTATTTTATCTAATTCTTGTCAAGTAAGACATCTCATATATCACTGTTTTTTCTAAAATAGATCAGGTTCATTTTTCAATATATCTTAAGCTTCAGGACTTCAATTATTTTTTTGTAGCATTCCAGAATTTGCATAAATAAAAAATGGTCAAAATCATTATATGGCTAAGAATTTATCAACCACTGCAAGGCTTACTGTTTTCTAATGACTTACAAAAAAACCTCAAACAGATAAGGACTTCATTAAGCACACATTCAAAGCACTTATTTGAAATTACTTATTGAAGTTGATATATCAATTTTCCATTACATGTCAGTGAAAAGCATTATAAGTTTCCAAAATTTAACATAAATTTACCCCATTTTCCTGACTTCTCAAAAACTAGTTGTCCTTGTTCTCTTGCTTTACTGGTTACTTTATTATTTTCATTCTGTTATGTTTACAAACGCTCTCACCAGCCACAGAGAGAGTTAGTATGTTAAAGTAACAGAGGAATGAGCATGTCAGAGAAAAAGGTAGAATTATACAAATGGAGACACTGTAACTAAAACACAAATGATAGCCTGTGTCATTGTACCCCCACCTCTTTCCTAAAGGCTGCTAGGAGCCTCCCAGTTTTTACTGAGTTACCTCTAACGTAATTACCTACTGCATTACCTTCATTTTTATTTCTCTATCCCATCATGGCCCATCAAATAGAATATATGAGTTCCTATGTGTCTTTTCTCTCAGACTTGACAGCTCAATATGTGGGATTAGCCTTAAGCTAATGTTATAATCATGGTGCGTTCTTCCTGCCACTGACACCCTGCACAGCTCCATACCCATTTAGCCCATCCCACCTGCACTCCAGTTAGTGTATTCTTTCCCTTCTGTGTCCTGTCTTTGGCAATGCCAGAAGAAATTTTTATTCTGTAACAGTCAAGCCTTTTGTGTCACAACATGCTTACAACAAAAATCACTTGCAGGTTATCACAGTCCAGACAATGACAAATCCTGGCATGTTAGCACAGAAGGTGCAGATGAAGCCACAGCGGTCACCTCCTCTTCTCTCTTACTTGAAACTTGCATTTTACTTCATCAGGTTTGTAAATGAACATTCAATGAGAAAGCCTATCTTTCTGAAATACCTCTTTTAAAAATTCTTTTTAACTTCCTCTGTACTCCAATAAATTTAAAATCTGTGTCCACTTTCCCCCTCCGTTTCAGTTAGATTAACCAGTTCTCCTCCCTATTTCAAGGTGCAGTGGTTCCTCAAGTCTCAAATCTATACTGAGATTTCCTAAATGTGAAAACTTTTTTCTACACCTTGGAAAGAATACGTGTGGAATAAAGGTATTTTCATTAAGGTAACATACATGTCACTACAAAATTCTAAGTGTTTACTTTAAAGTTCTGCCTCTCAGCCTCCAAGGCAGCATTTAAGGGGTGATTTTTTCATTATTCTTACAGAAATTATATATCCATAATTAAACTGTTAAACCAATTATAATTTTAACTGATTGTGGTTAATCACCAGAAGTGGCGACATTAGCTTCCGACAAATATATATGGCAAGAAAACAGAGTGCACTGTCTTATTCTGTCCATCTACCATAAGCTTGTACAAACACATTTACTCTAAGCGGTATATAAGTGATGTGTCTAATTCAACAACTTTGAGCCTGGTCTGTGCCCCAGATTAAGCCCTGGACTGAGCTTTGTAATGCCATTGGAAACTCCCAAACCTAAATTATTACTTGGATCTCTATGTCAGTGGTCCTTCCATATAGCCTTGAATGGTAATATTCAGTATCACAAAATGCAAAGTCTGTAGTTCTGCTGCAGACTAATGTTTATATCAACAAGGGGTCACCCTGTCAGTCAATGCCATCTTCTATTTTAGTCTTGAACTGCAACTCCCCTTCAGAAATCTGGAAACCAATGTGCATCTCTCCAACTTTGCACTCCTAACCACTGGGAGTTACTAAATACCAGTGAATCATTTGCAAATCTCAAAAACTCCTTGCAAGGATGAGTTAAGCTTCCTATGAAAAATCCTATCTGTCTTACGTCTACAATGGCTTGATGTAACTTTAGTTCCCACCCATATTTTCATCATCAATATTCAAAAGCCATCTAGTGAACGCAGGATGTCTTACCCTCACTTTTCTACTGTTAAAGTTGACAATATATTCAGATAGTTGAGGTAAGGGAAGGTCTTTTATAGGCAGATATGGGTATATAGGGCATTCTCATATGGCAAGAAGAGAGTGTAATGTCTAGTGTTTAAATTTAAGCATCATTTCAGGCTGTCAAGTACATGACAGAAATGCAAAAAGAGTGACCAAGTACTATCTATGTAGTTTAGAAACGGAAATATAATGACAATTGAAATTGCCGAGCAATATTTGTCTACAGCCAGAGATACCTCAGCCACAGATAAGTAGGTCTCGCCAAGGTCCTTGAAAATAGGCCATGTTGGCTCTAACAAACATTTGAAAGGGAAATCCAGATTAATATAAAGCTCTTTATCACTCTGTCTTTTTTCACAGTCAGTATAAATTCACAGCTTTTCAGCTTTTGTATTCATAGCACACAGGACTTTCACCACAAGAAGCAACTTCTTCCAGTTCTGCAAAGGTGTCTGAACTGTGATGTTTCTGTTATCTGAGCAAGAGTTCCTAACTTCGGTAGGTTTTTAAATCCTGAAATAACTTGAATACGCTGCTCCATTGATTAAAAGAGTTATCAGTCTGACATGATACAGAAATAACAATAGAGAATGGAATATTTGGCCTAGAAATTCAGTTCAAATATTATTTTAATACTCTTAATTGTATTCACAGCTGCTCTTCTTTTTCACCTAGGGATATCAAGGATTCTGAGTACTAAATTACAAGCATTTACCACACTATTGTGGCATGTCATCTCTTAAAACCAGCTAAAGTAAGATACTGGGGAATGGTCAAGGACTACATTTTGTGCAGTACTCAATTCTCCTGTGAATTTTGAGTGCACCAGTCAAAGTCACCGTGTCCTTTCTGTCATGTATAACAAAGCCTATTTTTACAAGCTCCATGACAGAAGGATTTCACATATAGTTCTGAGTTAAGATATGTTTGAGGTGGTCCTACAGTTCATCCAGAAATGAACTAGCATCTTTTTACTAGTTAGTGATCTGCTTTTGCTGTAGTACAATTACTATACATGCCATCATTTAGTGGCTGGGTAACAGTATGCCCATCATTTCTTTTGGTTCTTGGGGGGTACCAGATTTTGATACATTTCTGAAAATCAATGTGAGTACTGATTACAGACAGGACTTAACACCATCTATTCAGAACTGAGATTTTTGTCTGTAAAATATTTTTTTTGCATGTTGTACAGCTGATTCTTGTAATTTGTTATCGCTAAGCTTTTGATAGTTCCTTTCAGCTTTACCTATGGCCACGGTCAGGAGATGCAGGTTTATGACTCCAGAAGAAGCAGATCAACAGCAAATGACTGGCTTCAAGAAAAGAAATTTCCACCGAGTTCAACCAGTAGATCTCTGCAGCTTCTATGAGTTAGCAGTATCACCAGGCCTATCATTCCTGCTAGAAAATAGCATCTAGAAGATTCTCCTGCACTGCTTTATTTTATCTTCCCAAAAAGATGTTCAGAAGATCATGATTTTCACTCTACACTAGAAATGACTTGTCAAATATTTAACTAACAGCATATACTCTCTAAACCTTATTATACAGGGTAAATAATTTAAGAGTGTGTAGCACATATTTATTTAGCTCTTCTCCCCTTCCTTCTGGTTTTAAGCATTTTGAGTTTACAGGGAATGCTTCAAAATGTTTTGGTTTTGAAGCCTTTGAGAGGGGTAAGCTTCTCAACAAGATTGCTTAGCAGTATTGGCAATGCTTTCGTGCCAGAAAGAATGACAACCAGTCTATTTGCGCTTATCAGTTACTCAAATAGGTTAGTATAATACTTTTCTCTATGCAGCTGTAGAGTAACGCATCAAGTGAATACCTGTCTTTAAGAAAGAGTAAGACTGGAAAAATAAAAACCATGTATAGCTAGGTGGAGTCGTTACATTTAAATAATCATACCTAAAACACAGTGCTTGCCATAAATAGACTGATGCCTTCAGCAGAGCTTTGAGAAAAAGATCCATGTTTCCCTGAACAACAGAGATGATTAATCCCAAATTCTTTATACAGGCACATCCAGAGAAGTGAACTGTTGCTATTTAGACCTTTGCCTGCGATTTATGCTACTTTTATTCTGGCAGCATCAATCCTAGCTGGGTGGCAGAAGTGCTGCTGCTCTGCAGGCCAAGTTTCAGGGAACTGATAAAAATAAGTTGTACCCCCTGATAATAAGAATTTTTCCTTGTTAGCTGGATTCCTGCTGGAGTTCTTGTACTGTCCCACAGACTGTATGCTATGAGCAGGCCTCCCACTTTTCCCTAGGTCTAGGGTGGCACCATTGCCATAATTAGTTCCACTGTCATCATGCCTGGCTGGCATTGTCAAGGCATTTGGAGAATGAATTTCATACATTTCTGGTTTAGGCCATACTGTCAAGACAGAAAAGACAGATACTTACAGATTTAACCCAGTAGCAGCCTGCTGGGTTGGTATTTACTGATCAAAAGAAACATTGCTTGAAGAATTTCCTCTGTCCAAAGATAAAAGGAATACAATACTTCCATGGTAAATTTGTCTGAATGTGTTCAGTTACTGCTCTTCAGCCATGAAATAAGAAGCCGTTTGTAAAGATCATATTCTGAAACAAAGTATGCTATGGCAAGAGCCAGATGCTCAAAAGTAGTTAAGTAACACATCTTTATCGTAGCTGTAACAACATTCCCAACTGGAATATATTTTCACAAGTCCCTACACATAGATCTAATTTCTGCAGCTATTTATCACTTATTGGTCAAGCAAACGCAGCACGTCCCCTAGAATGTATAAATAAAAGGCATAGAATTGTAGGGTTTTGTTGCCTGTGCAATAGGTTGTTCAGTGGGTTTACGGGGGACCCCCCTTTTAAGCACTGAAGCTGCAGCTGCTGTGAGCATTACAAAATCTTCAGCGGGAAGTCAAATTCTGGAGGCAGTGTGAGTTTTTCTTTTACTGAATCCAAAAGACTTTTGAAAGCCTAGGGACAAGTATGTTTCATATCAATGGCTTTTATACCAATATTTAAACAAATTTTATTTTTCTGTTGAGTATTTGCAACAGTTTCAGTACAACTGACTGACTATCTTTTGTAATCTTAGTGCCAAGTCTCTGCTGTGCACTCCTAGCAGCCCTTCTGAAAATCCCATCAGTGAGAAACTCCAGCAGGCATTCAGCTCAGGAATGATTTGGGGGAACGAGCACCTGTCACTCGGCTTCACTGTTGTGACTCAGGGCTTTGCTTTGCTCCTCCAGTATCCTCTCAGAAAATATACATGCAGTCAGGTTCACAGCCTTTCAACCTCAGCAGTGAGGCCAACTGCTTGAGTCATTTAAAACTTACCCGAGAAAGCAGAAGTACTAGCACCCCTTGTCAGCTGGAGATTTACTCTATTCGTTTATGCTTCACTTCAGCACACTACATTTTCAGGTAAGCCAGTCGTACAGCAGAGGTGACATTTACCAGGTTGTAACTTGTTTTTCCTCTTTTAGGTCACTCTGATTTTATGACCTTTCCGTCCCCCAGCTAGAGACCTCACAAGCTTGTCAGCGGTCATGTCTTCCAGCCCTCCATCTTACTAAGAGTCCATGGGTGCTTGTTTCATCTAATATATTTATGCCTGTCAAACAGAAAAATGGCCACTTATAACGAGTTAAATGAAGAACACCAATATGAATGACTCAGCCGTCAATGTGACTGCTATCTAGTGTCATGGCAACCTAGCTAACTTATTTTAAAGCTTTCATGGAGACCTAAAGAGAAACTCAAGCTCTGTTTAAACAGAGATATTAACTGCAGTTAGGTATATTTAGACACTTTCCTTATAATCACTGCAATCTCTGATCTTATCTGCTTACTTGAACTTCATGAGATCTAGGAGCAGCCTGCATTTGCACAGCAAAATAGACCTGAAGAAGTTTGTTTTGTAATCTGCCTTTCCTAATTCCCCCATTTCCAAACTTTCTTAAGTTTTACTCATTCATTTCTTTTACCTTCCATCTTCCTGTGTTTAGCCGGGACACATTAAACACAAAGATAAACAAACTAGGGATGTTGACCGAAAACCAAGCTTTTAGATGCCCAGCTGCAAATATTATGCTCCTTGGGATCTCACTGAGTTCCAGTCTTTCTCAGTATGTACAGACCCACTGCCTAATAGATCTCAACAGCTTCTGTTATATTGGCAGCAAAATACTTATACATATTTTGGTGAGTTGCAATCATTTTTTTATATATGGCACATACTTTTGTATAGTTTACTCATTGGCACTGGGAAAACAAAAGTGAAAAACGTTTTGATCCTTGTCATAATCAGAGAGCTCATCAGTACTAGTCCTTAAAAGCTCCTGATCATAAAAGCATGTGGTAAATCTTACGAAACCATTGACTTCGAAGTATTTTGACCTAAATTGTAGAAAATATTTTAAGTTTTAGAAACTTCCAAAAATTTAAATTTTCAACCCTTTTGTGTGCATAAAGAAAGCAAGTTGTATCACATCGGCAGAATTAAACCCATTTCAGGAAGTACAAGTTTATTCAGACACCTGCAGCTGATATACACTTATCTCCTTTAACTTCTCCTACCCCTTCAGAAACAGTGCATTGCCTTAAAAAATAATACAATACTATTGAAGCAAATCCTGAGACTATAATTTCTAGAACATGACTGCTGTAGGACGATGACCTGTTTGTTAGTAAAAAAACAATCTTGTCCAACCAAAAATGAATCACATTTAGGTTAAATCTGTACAAATTCTAGTCCTGCAGGCACTGCAGTTCTACAGCTGAAAAACTATATTTGCGTTTTGTAATTGAATACACAGTTTCCATTTCAGTATTTCCACGACCTTTTCTTCAATCCATAACTATTCTTTTACTATAACTTCTGATCTTGCCACAATTAATTTAATATACCTGAGATAGTAACTCTTCCCTCTGCCCTCCCACACGATGCATTACCACCTTTGAGCTCACCCTTGCAGATTTTCAGGTATGGATAGGACCAAAAAGAGTGAACCAATGCCTCCTGCATTACATGTGTGGCACATGAAGAGCACAAAACCTGTGCACATGTGTGAAGGACACAAACTGTAAATCTCCATAATCTACAACTGAAAATAATAGTGTCAGAAGATCTTTCCAAATCAAACTTTATTTAAGATCACACTAGGATCTAGATTGAGAATATCTGTATGTTGTTTAGCATAGGCTTGTTATGTAACACTATGTTTTATCAGGGCTATTTTGCACAGCTCTTTGGTGTAGATTACAGTGTTCTATCATGTAGCAGATAGAGATTATGAAACCTAGCGTATCAGTCTTTACTTCACTTCTTGTGTATACCACTCCAGCCCTCTCAGAGATTCAAGTACAGTGATTTTTACAAAGTATCCCCTTAAAAGTCTTTTTTCTACTTACATTATATTGTTCTGCTGAATATTAAGTTGTTTTCCATCCACAGAACTCAGATTTCACTAAATCAAAAGTCCTAAAATCTAAGGGTAAGAATCTAGAAGTCTCTAGTTGCAATTATTTTGTCTTCTTTTCTTATTAATAACAGCATAAACATATCCTGACTTTCAGTATGGGTGGTGGAGGTTGAAAGAAGGAATGGAAGCCACAATGTTAGCATCAATGTAAGTTGACAAAAATGAGTTCCTTCCAGTACTGATGAGCAATAGTATTAATTAACAGTTTCTTTACTCTCACTTGTGTTTTGCTAAAGAAGCAATTCTGTCATTTCAGTTTCTCTTGCAAAATCTGTCTCTGATATTTAACCAGGAATAACTATATCTGACCAAAAGTATCTTGATTAAAGGTGACTGTTCCTTTCACTTTTTAGTATTTCATAATTAGCAGTTTCAAAGAATGCAGTTGTGGATGCAAGGCACAACTTTTCTTGATTTTTCCTAATTGCCATGAAAGCTATGGAAGTTGTACCATAGTTCTTAATCAGAATAGAGCTTTCTCTTTCAGTACTCAAAAGCATTTCTCCAGTGAGGTAGATTAATTCACTTCTCCAGTAGCTTTTGGGTTTTTCCTATTGAAGGAAGATTTTTTTTTTCATCCTTCTTTGTGGTCAAAATTAAACCTGTCGAAATTTTAAGATTCAGAATGACTTCATTTTTTAATTAAGACATTACAAACAGGAGAGAAAGCTTTCCTTGGAAACATGGTCCAGTTTGTTACTAACCCAACAGGGTGCCTGAGAGCTAATGAAGAGAAGGAGGTCCTAATTATATAGCCCAGTGACAAAATATCACTCCGTTTAGGGCAATGCAGAGGGATGAAAAGGTTAGGATGACCTTTTCATTCCTTTCTTGCACGAATCTTAGATAACCTTCCAAAAGGAGAGTTGAAGCCTGTATTGCTTCCAAAAAGGATCAAACTGGAGGAGAAGCAGCAATGTTAAATCATTTCTTGTTAAAAAGGAGAAAGGTTATCAAACTGAGAGGTGAGAGGTTATTTAGTTTTAGGTTTGAAACAAAACATACGTATTTGGTACAAATGATACTTAGTATCAGATTGTCTCAAGACTTTACTAAAGGTCCTTTTGATCAGATCAAGTATTTAACTTTAGATTTACTACATAAAGTGTCTAATTAGTTGAGTTTTTTGCTAAGCATAACTAACACCTCTTCAGGAATCATTTTTTTGCTACCTAGTCACAATATTTCAAACACGTTAACATTAAATCCTGTCTGATTTAAGCTTTGGGTTAGAGTAAGAGACAATATGGGGTCTTGCCCTTTTCTGAAAGGGAAGAGACAGAAAATTTAATTGTAAATTGATAAAGAAATAAATATCAGAAACATTAAAGAAATTCTTTTTGAATCCTTTGACATACAATAGAAATATTTCTTCATTGTGTCATCTTTGCTAGACATTACAGTTGCATTGACAAAAGTCAGGCCAGAAAGACAGTGCATAAGAAAAGCGAAAATGCAGACAAAATGCTTCATTTTTACTACAGAGCTTTCAATGTAGTAAGTTTTGTGACAGCAAGAAGCTTTGTTCACTATTTAATTTGTGAAGTTTCTTAAAAAAGCAATTAATCTAAGCGAACATTTCTGTAACTTGTCTTTTGCAGTTCTTTTGGTACATGGACAATTTCAGTATGTTCCTTTCCATATCTGTTATTATTCTGACACTTACTGAATCATTAATTAATGGCAATGTGGTTTTCAAATTGCAGACTGAGGACTAGCGTGTGGTTAATCAGAATACATATAAGACATTTTCCTTCATTTAGACAAGAAAGAAAAGGGTGCTTGCTAATTCAGACTTAAGATAACTGTTTATTAACTGCTGTCATGGTGAGATACAGCAGAAGCTTCATTGGTTTTCTTGTAACTTAAATTTTCTAATGCATGTAATTGGGGAATTTTTTTTACTAATTTTCTCATTTATGAAATATACCTGTTCTTTAGAAATACCAAAGGAACTTCTTACATGGATAATAGTCTTAAAGTAATTGAAGTTGATAGGAGCCTATCAGAATTCATTTTCTAGTGAGATAGTATTTACTCAGCTCCTAAGGGCTTTCTAGTTCATTTTCTGTGTAATATTTTTGATCTGTGCTCTTATCATTTGGGAACATGTCTCAGCAGTCAGCTAAGAACACCTCTCATCAAAAGACTTACCTCATGTGGAAGCAGAACTGATTGATTATTTTTTGCTGCTCATTCTATTGCTCAGAAGAAAATGCAATGCATGACGTAAAAGACGCACTTTTTCAAGCTTCAGCAAACAATATATGGCATGAGAATAATTCATAGCTCAGATTCTCACTTATTAGGTTCCACCTGTGTTTCTTGATTGTGCTCCAGGAACTTAACAGTAAGTTTGCAAAGAAAAAAAATCTTTCTCTGTGTCTATGTTTCTTGACAGACCCAGCCAGTGGAGAGAATTCATACGGAAATATTTCTGGAGATAAGTAATGTAAACCCTGGCCCTGTACAGGTACACAGAAAGGAAGAGAAAGGGAGAAAAACTAGCTGTGTAACTAAAGTAATATTTCCAAGAACAAGCTCAAAACATCAGTCCAGTGGCAGCAGTTTTCAGGGGGACACCAGGAGTGTGAAACAGTGTTTCAGTAAAATTGCTGAAACCATCCAGTAGAGCCCGTGCATTAGCAAGCTGTTCTGGGATACCCCTCCACCACAGCAAAGAGGCATGAGGTGCCTTGTTCTCACAGCTGGCCTTTGGCCAGGGGATCTGCAACCCTGCAAAAACCCATCTCGCAGAGAACATACCCCTTATCCCTGGCAGCTGCCCAAGGAGTATGGTATCCTGCCATACCTCAGGCTGAAATTATGCTCAGAGCAGCATGAGGGCTGGGCGACTGGATCAGCTGTGCGCATGTTAGCTCCAGGAGCTCCAACAGTCCTGACGATACGATGTCTTTTTGATTAATGTTCATAAGATCCCATTCTCAAGTAAACCTGTTGCACCCATGGGTAGCAAAGGTGGGCTTTCCCCACAGTAGAAACTGCAGTGAACTCTCGCAGGCTGCAGGACTGTGGTATCACTACCACTGCTGCTCTAAAGAATAACCTTTCTAGTGCCAAACATGAGAAGTGATCTCTGCAGTATATAACAGAGTAGGGCTTAGGCCAAGAATGTAATTCCATTATCACTTGCGAGGCCCTGAGAGAGCTCCTATCCTTGCTCATCTCCAGCATTATCAAGAAGAGCCATTCAGAGATTTCAGTTAATTTAGTTAGGGTTGCCACTAGTTTCATAGTTACCTAACTGAGATGAGAAATTTCACTACCCTTCTAGCTTCACTCTGGGCTTACAACACCTCAAATTTGAAATCTACTTTTGAAAACCCTGGTATTTGTACAAACTTCTTTGTTCAGTAATTTCTTGCTGCTGAAAAGAAGAATGAACTCTTAACTCAGGCTTTCTTCAGAAAGACACATACAAGCAAATGACATTTTTGTTTCAGAGTGTTATTCATGCCCAGTCAGACACAATGTCATTTTGCTCTCTCAGTCTATTGCATGGATATAGGGTTGCTTCCTGCAAGCTTCTTCAAGATAAAAATAAAACAAGCCTGGTCCCCTTTCGTTTGCATAGTGACAATATCTTAGAGCTATCTGTTTGCCTACCAATTCAGAAATTCCTCCTCTTAAAGCACCTCCAGCTTGTACCACAGTCATTGTAGGAATAAACCAAATCCAAAGCTATACTTACACAGGGAACTAACTCACAGATTTCACATACAGCTGAATCACAGAGAGGTCAAACTATTAGAAGTGTACCTGAGAAAAATGACGTACTACAGGAAACTTACTGTGGCTTCCATGACTAATAAATAAAGTCTCTTCAATACATATACTTCTCCTGACAGGAATCAAGAGATTACAGAAATCCGAATCTAAACAGTTCTACTCTAGGACACAATTCAGGACAAAAGGAGACTTGGGAATCTCTAGATAGATAATATGTATGCACTTCAATTTAAAACATTGACAGCATCATCTTTAACCCAACACGTAATTTTCATAAGCCTAACTGTGGATGTTAGTCTGTGCCTGGTGATCTACAGCCTCCACTAGAGCTGAGCGTGAGTCAATAGAGCATAAAAATGCAGTCTGGATTCTAGTAATTCGGAATAAGGATCCATTTCGGCTAGCATCTACTGTAACAGTGGTTGTATGTGGAAACTAAAGCAACAAAAATACAAAGCAAGAACAACAAAAGAACGAGAACAAGGATCATAACTATTTCATATTTAATTTACTTTGCTTATCAATAAGCAACAACTGGAAGGAAAATACTTTAGTAATTCCTTGCTGTGGATATTACTGTAACTTCTAAGTAGCCCAAAGTTACTAAAGATACTAAATATATGCATTATGCATTTTTATCTGCTGAACTCATATCACTGGAAGGTTTGGGACATAAGGCCTCTAAAACATGTGATTTGCTACAAGACGTGAATATTTGGCTTCCACCTGGTGTGATATCTTCATCAAACAAATTCTTTCTTCATATTTCTTTGTTGAGCAGACGTAATTCTAATGAGACATCCTTTACTCATTTCAGGCTTAGGGCAGCAATATCTGCACCTACCTTTTAATACTCCATTTTTATTTGCTTTTCACTCTTTCAGCCTGGATGTAACATCTCATTTTACCTGAATACCACAAATTTTTCTTACTCAACAAGTATATACAAAGCGTAGCAATTCTGAGCCTGTAATAAAAACATTTTTCAGGTTCGATTTTCCCTCCATTGATGAGATTCATTTTCAAAGTGTTTGTGATAAAAGTAGTTTTTTTAAAAAAATCTCTTTCTAGAACTCCAGTTCAAACTTTAATATATTATGCTGCAAATGCCAAAGATTTGTTATTATCATTGGAAAATGACTCTTTGATGAAAAAGTTTGATGTCTGACCTCTAATTTTGTTTTCCTCTGTGCTCTTGCATAGGAGAATAAATAAAGAATAGCATAGTACATATGCCAGATAGGCATTCTACACAATATGTTTTATCTTAACCTTTTAGTCTGATGCCTGTTCATGACGTTGTGGTTTTATGTTCATTAGTTTGTTCTATAAGTAATCTTTGTTAGAGCAATACAAGGTATAATTTAAAGTGTTTTGTCCAGTTGTAGTGCCATTGCAGTTTGAAGACACTAGTTGCAATAGTCTCAAGACTTCTTTAGAAATCTAGTCTGCTCTCACTCGTAGACATAATTAAACAAACAAACAGACAAACAAACAAAACACTTGAATGTTATATTGAGTTTTGAAACCATGCTTACCCAAGGCTGTGCAGAGGAAAAAGAATAGCTGCTATATTACAAAAGAGTTTGTGATAACCGACAGCTAAGGGTGACTTGAAAGCAATCAACTTGAGCTGTCTGAAATAGAGGTGAATGTGCACGAGTTTTTCCTTAGGCAGTTCTAGCTATACCTTTTTTCTGTTAGTTTGAATGATTTCCTGTTTCTTTAATCCAAAAATTGTTCTTTCCTGCAGTTGTAATGTGGTATCTTTTGCTAATAAAAAGAACTTTGCATTTGTCAGTTAGAAACAAGTTTCATTTTAAAATTGGAATATTCTCTCAACCAACACCTCATTAAACAAATACACTACAAGCACAGTGTTCTAATAAGACAAAAATGTTAAGATTTTAATTGGTATTTTTCTTCTGTCTTTAGCAACCTTCTTGGGACCTGCTTTTCTGTAAGCCAGCATTATATTCTCATCAATGCACATGATATATTAAGTTCTAAATTGCTATTAAAATTGCTAGACTAAATCAAGACAAAGATCTAGCATATGACACTGAACATTCAGCTCTAGAAAACAGAAGAACAGTTACTAAATTAGTTGTAAGATATACTGACAACTGTGCAACCAAGCTTATTAATTGGCAAAGGCAATTATTTTAAATGCTTCAGATGGACAGTACTTTTTGGAAATCAAGACAACCCCCAGAATTTGGCTAGTTTCTTAATTTTCATTGTCCTGCTAGTATACTACTTTAATGTCAGTTGCTGATAGTGTTTTTTTCTACTTAATTACTCCAAGAAATAATCAAGAGTTAGCTAAACCATTGTCTTTTATTCATGGGCCACTGCTAGTTGAACTTTTAAAGTCATAAAATTTACAAGTCATCATAGAATAAGGTGAGATTTCCTTGGCTCCTGGAGACCTCTTGATTCATTGCTTTTATCAGAAGGCAAAAGACAATGTTTACCTGGAAAAATATTTTTCTATATCCTGGCATTTGGTGCACCCACTCTCACAGTTTGGTGAGAAAACTCCTCTGCTCTGTCATGCTCTTATTTTCTATAATAACAAGCAGCCAAAGCAGTTTTCTAATGTTTCTCCAGAAAAAGCTCATGTAAATGATATGTTTTTTTCTTGTCAGATTATGCCAGGTAATTTGACACCAGGCAAGTTTAAGGCTACGTTTATTCTAGGAAACAAGAGATTGAGCTCTTGATCACAACTTGGAAACAGTACAAAAGTGCCTCAAATCACTTTTTCACTTACAGGAATCCTAAATATATAGTTGATCTCTCACTCCAACTATCATTTTCATTTGAGACATCTCCCATAGTCATTGAAACAAATGACCAAGTCAATCGGAGTCTTTCTTCAGAGGGCTACTTTTAGAATGGGATCCCATCTCCAGTTTTATAGCTCACATTTATCTGGGGCAATGGTTTCCATTTCTATAAAAGCAAACAAATTTTAAATGCTGCTTGGCATTTGTTTGCATGCAAACGAAATACTCTTAAAAGTTTGTCAGAGACTGATTCCCCTTTTGTATACAGAGGGATGCTTGGCATCCTGCTACTTCTTCCCACATTTACCCTCTTTTAGGAAGGCAGCTGATACTAAAACATTGTGACACAACATTGCTGTTATAATTAACGACCTGCAAGTTGCACGGTACATTTCTCATTGTACAGCAGATTCAGTTCTTCTGTCTACAGATTTTCAAGTAAACCAAACATACCAGTGTAATAAGTACGATTTCACTTTAAAGATTATTGCATCAGAGACTCATCCTTTTTTTGCATTTCCTTTTCTGCCTTGGATACTCTCCGTTTCTCTTAAAATTCCACTTCTCAACCGTTCTTATAGCCTTAGTAATTTTTCTTATTTACTTCTCAGTGTCAGTTGCCTAAAACATAATAACTTATTACCTCTCTGGAACCTTGTCCCCTTAATTCATTTCTCATCCAGCTGAGAGAAAGGCTCAGAGCTCAGGGAAGTTGCTATTCAATTAGCCTGCACCTGAGATAGCAGGGGCCAAAGGTACACAAGGCTTAACTTGTTTTGCAACTGCTTCTCTCATGTCCACAGATTAGCCTGAACTACCTTGAACATTTTCAGCTCCATTCTGGTTATAAATGGTTGTAACCATATCTAAAAGGTGGTTTTGATTGAAAACCTCCCTTTTTATGGGCAACTGAATTATGTTAAACCTCCTTGAATTCTGTTTAGATATTTTAACTAATACTGTTAAGTTAATTTTTTGCAAGAAAATTGAAGTCATGATCTATTAATGGCATGATTTGGATTGCTTCACTCTTCTTGCAGTTGATTATATCTTTTATAGTGTTCTGGTTTTTAGGTACTCTATTTTAGGTGCGTTTAATAGATTAATAAATGGCATTGAAAATCCTGGTACTTCTGTAATATTTAGCAAAAAGCAGATGAGTTAGTTACATTTTTCAGCTAGAAAGCAAAAGTTTATTTATTTTATTTGACTGAAAAATAGCAGTTTGCAAGACATACAGAAGAAACAGCCAAAGAGTTTTTAAGTCATTTGAATTAATATCAAAGTCTTTCAGTATTACTTCACATTATTAAAGGTTGGAAGTTCGGCCCAGTTTATAAAAGACATTAACTTGCATATGGTTCTAACTGTCTGAAAGCTTGAGGTGGTTCCTCAAATAGTTTTCCTTTCTGGACAGGCTAGTAGAGCCTATTTTCACTGCCTGCTTTTCTTGCATTCCTCAGTTACGAAAGGGTGTATTTATTCAGCAGTAATCTTTTCAGATATTCAGTTCTCCAGGCTGATGTGCCAATCTTAAACAAATAAATGGATAGCTATAGCAAGAGATAGCGTACATACTACATATCAGCTATAAGCAGCTTGTTTTCACTCTGTCTAGTCTCATTAAGTACTATGGGTGTACCCCATTAATGAATACACAGGAATTAATAATAGATATTATTAGAACAAGACCTTCAATATCAATAGATATTATTATTAGAACTTAGACCTTCAAGGCTTTTTAATGCTTCAGCCCTTGACAGATATTCACGTATCAAGAGCACTACTGTTCTACAAGATGAAGGACTTTTGTAAGTGCAAAACAGTACATCTGGCACGTTACACCATCAGCATTTAATGAAATGAAGACTAGGTGCCTCATGCAAGTCTAGCTGGTTCAGGAAGTGTATTGCTCCTAAGGAAGGTAGTTAATGGCTATTGACAAGCAGTGGTTGATTCTTTCTAACCATCTGTCCTTCATCGTACAACCTACAGCTTTTTAAATAAAATCTTGAACAACTAGCAGATAAAGCATATGAACGTTTGTTTGGGTTGTGGGAAGGAATATGCAGGAGTCAATATCATAAAGAAGCAAAATTAATATTAGAAGCGACAGTAGGAAAACAAAGAGGTTTTTTTCTATAACCTTGCACCTCCTTGGTGCTAATACACCATTATAATCCTTCACTATAGGCCAAAGTTAACATAGTACAACAAGGCTTTTCTGAAAGTTTACAAGCTTTCTAAAGGGTCACCTTCTTTAAAGTCATTCCATGGTGCTCTCAAGCATGAAAAGTACAGAACATAAAGGCTATAATATAAAGGTAATACTGTAGAGGGAAAAGTACAGAATGGTCTTTTAAAGAAGTCTGGTTACACTAGAGTCACTGAATGAAAGGAAAGCTTTTATTCAGGAATGGACTGATATGAAGATTCTTAACTATAATTTTGCTCTCCTGAGCTGAGAGGAATTTTCTATTGCTTATTCTCTAGGAGCCTGAATATCAGTATTTCATTAACTAACTTTTGTAAGCAGGCACTGCTTTCAGATGTTAGTATAATTAACCTAGTTCGGGAGGAAGTACAAATATGAAATTGAAATGGACTTTACAGTCCTCACTCATTAAATGCTCCCAGATGAGGTAATGAACTTACTGTAATGCGAAGAAGATAAAATATATTTAGAAAGAGCTACTTGTTTATGTTGAAATTATGCCTATGATTTCTGCTTTCCTGAGAGAATGCAGGACTATGCAGAACACAATGAAAATTGATGTAATAACAATCTGGTAATGTATTCGGAAGGAAAGGTGAAAAAAGAATAACCCACTGAAACTCTAGGTCTCCGGAGATGAGAGCCATTTCTTCAAAGTGGGAGTAATATGGCAGCAAACCCAAAATATTTTTGTCTTCAGATTGTGAAGGAATCATACATCTACTGATAAATGTTGGCAATAAAATAAGTATTTATACATGCATAGCGCTGAAAACTCAAGTTGGAAAAGAGAAGTTAATTGGGTAAAGATTTGGCAAGTTGAGTAAACCTGAAGGGACATCCGCTTGAGTAAAGCTAGGTAAACAGTTTTTATTCTGAAATTGAGACAAAATTTAAAGGCAATTGGAAAGGGAATGGAATAAGGTAACTGTGCTTTAAAGTCTGGACTGGCAGATGACAAATATTTGCTTATTGAAAAGGAAAGGAGACCCGACATAAGTGTGAAACCTACAGATAGGGTCAATTAGTTCAACTAAAGGTTCTTAGGGAAGGATTCACAAAAGCAACACAAGATTCCTAACACACACAGGGTGTCTGATTTTATCAGTTTAATGTTTCAATATTTGACTAAGCTGAATTCATTGGGTGGCCTCGATGTAGAATGTTAATGGAAAAGCTCAGAAAAAAAACTTGAATAACCATAAGCATTACTTCTTTACAAAACCCATGTAACGCCTAAACTGCAAATTCAAAAATTCAGCCCTTGTAGTCTTGTGACAATTCATGTGCATTGATTAGGATCTTGACTAGTGATTGCAACTAAAGGAGAGATAGAGAATCAGAAATAGGATTTTTCTTTCAGTTTTTTAAGATGTCCTTTCTGCTGCATTATTAAATTTATTCCAGAGCTTCCATTTGGCATCTGTCCTCTAAATCAAAAAAATAGTAGTGGCCTCCATTTTCTTCTGTGTATTTCTGAGCCGTGTAACTAACTTCTGAGCCTGTGAAAAAGGCAGTGATAATGTTTTTTGAGATTGAGTAGCAAAGAAGTAGACTTCTTAGCAGGGAAGGTAAATAAATGCTTACAGAATCCATTAGATTTTCAGAACTGGGACAGTGTACTCTTTTTTCCAGTGTCTAAGCAACAGATTATGATAAGTGTGAGAAAAGCATGATGAAGGATGAACGAAAGAACTCTTTATTCAATTCAAATGACTATGTTTGTGTATTAATGAAAAAACAAGTTAGAGTAGCAGCTAAAGTTGTGTATCAGGTTCCTGATTTGCAAGCAATTATAACTAGAGATACAAGGCACTTCTTCCTCTCACATCTTGGAATTCTTAGTCAAACCTGTTTGGTTCTGCTATCATAAAACATAAAGTGATCATTTTTTAGAACTATGCAATTTTAAATTGTTCTGGAATGGAAAATCTGCAATAAATTTTACTTTTAGGAAAAAAATTGCAACATATAGGGAAAATCTAATATATAAATGAGAGTATGTCAATGATTTTGGGATTACACAGGAGCACAGACTTTCTTGGAAACTATTTGAATAAAGTTAGATGCTTTTAGTATAAAGTTTTTGTACGCAGGAAAATGAGAACGCCTTAAAAATAATTACAGTGTTCTAGGTCTGCGAAATCTGCCAGCACATTGAAGTCACACAAACCCTTCCCTAAAGGTGATATAGATGGGCTTTTGCAGGGAATGTGCTGATTAAGAATTTAAAAAAAAAAAAAAAAAAAAAAAAACAAAAAAAAAAAACCCAAAAAACCCCACGAAACCAAACAAACAGTAGAAATTCTGGGACAAAATTACTTTAACTTGACCTTCCAATTTAAATCTTCCCTCTAATGGAAAAATAGTTCTTTTAACTGAGCATGGGAGGAGTTCTCAGCCTTTCCCTAGCAAAGTTCAAGTTCATAGAACCATAGAATGGTTTGAGTTGGAAGGGACTTTAAAGATCATCCAGGTCCACCCCCTGCCATGGGCAGGGACACCTCCCACTAGATCAGGCTGCTCAAGGCCACATCTGGCCTGGACTTGAACACCTTCAGTTAGGGGACACCCACAGCTTCCCTGGGCAACCTGTGCCAGTGTGACACTACAGTCATCAAGAAGAATTTCTTCCCAATATCTAGTCTAAATCTTCCCCCTTCAATTTATAGACATTCACCCTCATCCTACCACTACACGTCCTTGTAAAAAGTCCCTCCTCAGCTTTCTTGAAGGCCCACTTCAGGTACTGGAAGGTCACTAAAAGGTTTCCTCTGAGCCTTTTCTTCTCCGGGCTGAACAACCCCAACTCTCTCAGCCTCTATTCACAGCAGAGGTATTTCAGCCTTCTGATCATCTTTGTAGCTCTGCTCTGGACCCATTCCAAAAGTTACATATCCTTCTTATGCTGAGGATTCCAGAACTGGACACAATACTCCAGGTGAGGTCTCACAAGAGCTGAATAGAGGGGCAAAATCACTTCCCTCGCCCTTCTGGCCACGCTTCTTTTGGTGCAGCCCAGGATACGGTTGGCCTTCTGGACTGTGAGCGCCCATTGTCGGCTCATGTCAAGCTTCTCATGAATGAGCACCCCTAAATCCTTCTCAGTGGTACTGCTCACAATAACGTCACCCCCCATCTTGTATTGAAATTGGGGATTACCCCAACCCAGGCGCAGGACCTTGCACTTGGCCTTGTTGAACCTCATGAGATTCTCACAGGCCCACTTCTCTGGCCTGTCCAGGTCCCTCTGGATGACATCCCATCCTTCCAGTGTGACAACTACACCACTCAGCTTGGTGTCATCGGCAAACTTCCTGAGCATGCATTCAATTTTGCTGTTTAGATCATTGATGAAGATATTAAACAGCACTGGTCCCAGTATAGACCCCTGAGGGACACCACTCATCATGGATCTCCATCTGGACGTTGACCACTGTTCTCTGAATTGATTGACAGATTGACAGATTATTTACAGTTTAGAAAGAATGGGAGTATTTTTCTGCCATTTCAACACTTAAAATGTCTTTCATATACCTTCAAGTTATTCATATAGGCTTAGCAAGCAAAGTATCTCCTCACCCTTTTTCTCTTACACATGCTTTCAGCTATAGGGAGGGCTCAGGAAAACCGGCCAAATTGGTTGTTTGTTTAATGGAACTAACACACTTCTAATTTGGGCAACAGAGCTGAGTCATGGCTCACATAACTGTTCAGTTCTATTTCTCTCTTTGTTATTTACAACTCGGGGAAAAAGAAGCCCACGTGATGTTATTTCAAATAACACTGATACTGCAGATCAGATACCTGATCAGGGGGGCCCCAGCAGAGGAAATATGTTTACTTGGAAAATTAAAGAGATTATAGCTGTCACTGAAATAGGCTTACAACAGTATTCTTATTAAATATCTTCACAGGACTAAGGAGCTAATAGGTTAGCTATCTCCTTAAATTAAAACTCCTAAGTATGAAACCCAAGAATGAATTGCACCAGTAAATTCTGGATTGTTATTCCCAATCCATCAAAAAAGCAAAGACCTGGAATATCTACTTATCTGTTTATTCCTAATGGTATATCAATTATAGAATAAAATTAGAATATGAAAATGTTGCTCTAAGGCTGTCTGAGAATCGGGCAAGCTATTATTTGATGTGCCACTGCGCATACAACCACAGTGTATTAAAGACAGGGTAAGTACCTGGAGGTGAAGGAATGCAATATGTTGTCAGAAATACCTCCTAGTAGTTAGTTTCACAGTAACAATGCAACAAAATATAGATAAGTCAGGGTAAGCTGGCTTGTTCCAGAGTTTACCTAGAAAATGTATCTCAAAACAGTTTAATAAATATGATCTAGAATTGTGGAGCTGTACAAAAGCTCCTGAGGTTAAGAGAGACTGCTCAAGCAGCTGAAAGGAAGTAGTGTCAAGTTATTGTGTATCTCTCTCTTTCCATTTCTTCCCTGGTTTCATAAAAGCAGGTACAAAAAAAAAAAAAACGAAGACAACATAATATGAAAGAGTTCTGGACATGAAAGGTAGTGAGCCAGTCAAGGAAAGACTGCACCCGGCTGGTGAGATTGTCTCCTGAGCTGCTGCGTGTGTGGTAAAAACCACATCAGACAGTTGATAAGTGTCAAGTTGTGTGCTTTTAGAATCTTTCAGTTTTCACTGTTGGTGCCATTTTTAATGAGAATCTCTTGTATTGTGTCAGCAGAAGAAAGGAGAAGACCTCTCACGCTGTTCAGGATGAGCTATAAATGAATCAGGATTACAAATAAAGGTGTATGGCTTAAAGGTTTTGTACCCGTGCTGTGTACATCATACAGGAGGTGGCAGGTGGGAAGAGGCTCTTGACTATACGCAGGCTCCTGACAATACCAAATAAGCCATAGCAAGGCTGCTATTAGCAGTACTGCACTGCAGCACATAATTGTCTTCACTTCTGGCTTGTGGGATTGAAGCACTGCAGGTACTGTCAGTAGAACAACTGTATATGCAGAATAACCACTGTAGAGAAGAACAAGCATCTCTTTGTGCTGTTTTGGTTTTTTTTTTTTTTTGCAACTTATGTGAAAATTAATAGATCTCTAGCATTTTGTAGCATTCATTGGTATTAAGAGTATTACAAAAGATCCTGTTGCAATCTTTTGAATATTAAGAGTAAATGAAGAGGGACATTTTAAAAAGAGACCTTAAAAGGAGAATCTCCTCCTTTCATGCCAGAGGCCAATGACTTGTGTGAGTGACTACTTTTCAGTTTCTCTATGGAAAAGTACCTTCGTGAGCACATCACAGGGAGCTCTGGAAAACAGCCAGATGTCATGCCCTTGGTTACTGAGATTATCCATCCATTACTTGCTTATACCCAATGGATATTATTAGTAGCCACCTACCATTAAAACCAGGCACATCACAAAAAGGATCCAAGTACAGTACAAGTATAAAGGTGCGTAAATCAATCAGTGCAAGTTTGCTGCAATGCACTGTGAATCATTATACAAGGATTGCCAGGAATGCGTAAGTTAGCCAACACCAAATTAGCTGTCTACTTCTCCAAAGACCGTTGCACACAGTGAAATAGAGTGCTAAATAAAACAGTCGAGGTACTGACTTGTCATGCATGCAATGCATACGGCCATAGCGACCGAAAGTCAGTCAGGTGTGTCTAAATCCCAGAACCCTGCTCAGACAGAAATCCTGGACACTGTTCTGACACATGGATTAGCAAACAAAAGGCACCAGAGAAGTCAAAAGTTCGAAAGTGCGTTTCCACATAGCTCTATATTGTGGTTGTCTATACTTTTAATTTGTTTCCTTTCATTACTTCAGCTTTTTTCTAAATTATAAACTAATAGGGAGGGTCATGGGAACTATTTTGATCCAAGATATTTTTTGATGCATTTATATTCTATAAATGTTTCTAGCTCTTTTACTCTCCCTATTGCTTATTCTAACAATGATGAAAACAGTCATACTTAGTTTTCATTCTGAGCAGGCCAGATTATCATAGCTTTATTAAGGAGAAGAATACTTCAAACAATAAGTGACCTTTAGTTTTACCACCACTATCACAAAAAAATGATAGCAATGCAGCTCATTTTTAAAACAATTCATCATTAAAAGGTGTATAAAGGACACGGACTTTCCCATATGCAGGGTTTTGAAAGTAGATTCCATTTCTAAAATAAATGATTCAAAACCACGTGGTAGTATCATATTTATGGGATTTCTTATTATATTTCTTATTATTAAGACAATTAGAACATATAAATGAAGAACTGTTAGATGATATGGAAGTAGCTTTTATCCAAGTTACTCTGCCTACATTTTTCTTTACCCCCACGGGCAAACACTGCAGTTCGAAGGGACTGGAGGAAAAGAGAAATTGAAGTTAACAAAAATTATAACTACCAGTAGACATTGGCAAGCGTAAATAGAAATTGAATTTAAGATTTTCATTAAAAATTTAAGTTAAGTCAAGCCTGCTAATAGTCCTATAAAACGATAAACAGCTCTGTCGTCAACTTTTTCTAAGTTTCAATATTGTGCCTGCCGGCTTGGTCTAGAGTTATTTATATGTTATAATTCACAAACTGAAGCGTCTTTTTTAGTTCTTTACATGTACTTTATTTGCTTGCTTCCAGTACTTTAGCATTTTTATTGGTACATTTAATGGTCTTGGGCTTTTAAATGAACACTATCAAAACGTCTAATGTCTAACACTCTCTTTTTATCCTATGAGCACAGTATGAGGGCAGTTCACATTTCCACAGACTTTTGAAGGTGGGCAGGATCAATAGGAAATTCTGTGTTAGTTTCTTCTGCTCTCTCCTATATGAATGGTTTTTTTACTGTCATATGTTTCTGACATTAACTTCTATCTTTACTACTACCACAAGCGAACTTGATCCTGCCTTTGGCTTTCTTATATGAAGGCTGTTCAGCTTTTCCAAATCCAGTTTAGTTGGCTTGCTGTGTATAACAAGATCAATTTAAAGCTTCTTTATTTAACAAAAAAGTTACCTATTTATTTTAAGCTTTTAATTGCCAATAAACAGCTCTTGGCTCATTTGACATTTTGCCACTCTAGCAGTCTTTCCTTTACTTCCAAGTTTCACGTGAGCTTACTGCTGATTCAGAACTGCTGTCAACAGGGTCATTTTTGATACAGTGACTCCAGAGAAATAACTTAGCGATTTTACAAGCAAGACTCCTTAATACTTGCACCAGGATAATTATCCAGAAGGGTTATAGGGTTGTTAAGATCTGAAGACCTGAACAGGTTGAGGAGGGGACTTCACATCCACAGGCAGTAAGAAGGTCGTCTTTAGATTTATCGCAGAAGGCTACCAGAGAACCTGATGACATCACTGAAATTCAATCTCAGTCAAAAGTTTTGTGTAAATTTTATATTACAGAAAAATAGCCATGGAAAAATGCCAGTGTCCATCAGACCAGCAAGCAGGGAAAAGGTCAGAAAATGATTCATTTGCTCACCAGACCCAAGGGTGAGCCTCAGGTGATGATTTTACTCACAATAACAGAAAGACAATATTTTCTAATCTGTGTAATCAAGAATATAATCCTTTCTCTTTGCTAGTATAAAATGTGAGGTTTTTTCACAGTAAGCTTCTGTAAATGCATAAAACAGACTAAAATAAAACCGACAGGCAATAAGTTTTCTCTGTTTTCCCAACACTGGAAAATGCAGATCCTCAAGGGCTGGCAACTTAAAAAAATTAGAGGCTTTCAAAGGTTGGTCTGTCTCTCCAGAAAGGGACAAGAAACATTTTGAAATAAAGGTTCATGAATAATTTTGATCTCCAGCTCAACTACTCGTCACTTGGACAAAATCTCAAATAGTGAGTACTACTGTTCCTTCAGAAGAAACATATCCTGCTCTTTTGTTATCTTTTAGAAAATTATTAAAACAGTAACTGCTAAAACATTAACTTTGAAATTTTGTGTGTCATTTAGGTACCACCTAAAGGACTGTCCATTAATGTTTGCACCAAATATGCTTGCTATGTAACCAGGAGCATGGCTAAAAACACAATTGTCCCCCTCTAAGATATTAGGACCATATTTGTGCACCTTATCAGATGTAGCCCAGTGCTTAAAACCCATTCAGGAAGGCTGTATTTTAGGATTTATATTTCACCTTTCAGATCTTTCCAGACAGTCATGTGACCCCTGATCTTTCTGTTCAGTTGTTTCTTCATTAAAAGTTTGAGATTTCCATTGAATGAGCAGAAGAGAAATTGTAACTGTGAACTGTTAGCATAGATGCAGGAAGAATTTTCTTCCAAAATGTGGGAGCAGAGGAACAGATGTGTTGAGGGTGGGGGAAGTGTTCTTATGAACTGCACTGTATTTATGGATGGCTTGATTGGTGGCTCCACCTTATAGTGTCAGAAGGTATTTCTGGTAGCATAACTCCTTTCAGCTCTACACTAATAAGCCCTCCTACTCCAAGTATATTTTAGCTTGGGTTAGTTTATCAGCTCTAGTAACTTCTGTCATAACAGCAGCTTGAAACCAGTGAGTCAGTGAGGAAGTATTTTCCAGTTATTAGCCTTCTGGGCCACACATTTATTTCCTTCATAGAGTTCAACCTAAGATACATCTGAGACTGTGCTCAGTGGACATGAAGGACAGGGTTTAGAGGTTGGTTTTGAGGGTTTTTTTTAACAGAAAAAAGCACTTAATGCTCAAGGAAAGTTGAGCAATCAGGACTGCCATTAGGGCTGACTAGTCAGGACTGACTGCTGTTTACGATTCTAGGTAGCTGAGGTGCTATGCTGTGCTAGTTTATGCTAGTTTAGGTTCATACACTTGGCTATGAAAGTCCTCCTTGTGTATTCTCCCAACATCAAATTATGGAAACTAGATATCCAGTCTGTCATTGGGATCACCTTCCCAATGGGATCCCAGGTAGATGCCACGCATACACCTGTCAACAGGTTTGCTTTGTTCTCTCAGCCTGTCTCTTTCTCCATCATTCCCTGTGGCCATGCACCATATAAAGGGATCCCTGGAGATGCACAGAGAGCAGTTCACCTTCTCAGGTCCCTAAAATGCCTCCTTGTCTATACTACCAAATCAAAAACTGGTTATGAGTTTGATCACTTATGTCAGGAAGTCTTCAGCCAGCTTCTGATGTCATGAAATTCAAAGATGTCCTTCCTTCTCCCTGTTTTGAATAGGCAGAACACAAACAAAGAGCAGTGGAGTGCTCTTCACATGTCTGCCCCTGCCTTTCATCAGCCTGCTTCACAGGCGCCATGGAGTTGATCCTTGCAGAAATTTCATGCAGTGGAGTTGAGAAGTAACATGGATGCACCCCTGACATGGAGGCAGTAAGTAACATCAGTTTTGCCAACTTCATCAATTACTATTATATATTTACAGTAAAAGTCCTAAAGAATATCTGAGAAGCTACTTGCCTGCTTGAAAACTTGTATTTCAGCAGTAAGCATCCATCTTTCTTCAACTCAGCATGGGCTTGGGAAGCAGAGTCATGCTTGATGCCATCGGCATCATGCTGCAGGTTTAATCCATAAGTGTTTGCAGTGAGGCACTTTGAAATAAAGACTATGCTAATTCTTATGCCTTTAAAAAGAGCTGTGACTTCTATACCATCTTAAGTTGGGTTGATTTCAGCTCAGAAATCCTTATTCTGGTTAGTCCTTTTCTAGATTTCCCACTAGGTTTTGCAGTATTTGTCCAGCCCTCATGTTTCAAGCTGAGTTTTAATTTGAGGCTTAGGTAATAACTGCCGTAAGAAGGTTGGAGTCGCAGCCCTGGTTCTACTGAACATAAGAAGAAGTACTGTAGTATTACCTGAGATACTTTCATCATGTTCACAGATTTAAAAAAAAAGCAGATATTATTTTCCTCCTGCTTTTCAGTTGCAGAAAGAAAATAACAACAACAAAAATTTCTTTTGCTTGGAACAAATGCTAAACAGTGACCTCAACCAGAGAGTCAGATGGCTGCACCCTTGGAGATCCATATAGAATGTCTTTACCATTACATTTCAAGTAGTCAATTTTTTTTAAATAGTGACTTTCTAATGAGAAACAGCATGTAGCATTTTTAAGCTTGATTAGGCAAATTTAATTGGCTATAGTTAATGTAGTTGTGCAAAAGACAAATATTCAGCTTAAGCATCGTTCTTAATCTTTCAGTAATTTAGGGTAATTTAACTAACCATGAAGTCTTTAGCTTTTAATGGGCTGTATTTCATGTAACTTTCTCTTTTGTCTATTCAGCTGTCTCTTAAACACTGTATGGTCTCATTTCTGACAACAGCAATACCTAGTTTTCATGTCTCGGATATCGCTATACCCCTTCCCCACATCTTGATGGTTTGGGTTCCTTTCCTATAAATCCCAGTACGAAGCACATCTTTCATGACTGCATAGCATTCTCTAGTTTAGAGTTTTACAATTCTGGATTACAGGCCCCTCAGATGTAATTAGTTTCTCAACGCACCAGCAGTGCTTGCCTTGATATCTATCTCCTTCCTCTCCCTGTCCATTAAGCTGCTGCATTCACATAGCTCCTTCCACCACAGGGGTCTGCAAGAACATAGTAATCAGAACAATTGAACCTTACACTATAGAGCCATGTCAGGATAACAGATTTGTCTGAGGAGTATTTTTATCATTCTAATCATCACTTCCCCTCCAGGAACTTATCTTCCTTTTACCTAAATTCATTATGCTTCATTCCCAGTTTGGCAATCCTCAGAAGAAAAGTCGCAATTCAGGAGGACGCTGAATATTTAAATAGCTCCAGGTATCTAACAATAGAATCATAGAATCATAGAATAGTTTTGGTTGGAAAGGACCATAAAGATCATCCTGTTCCAACCCCCCTACCATTGCAGGGACACGTCCCACTAGATAAGGCTGCCCAAGCCCCATCCAGCCTGTCCTTGAACACCTCCAGGGATGGGGCAGCCACAACTTCCCTTGGCAACCTGTGCCAGTGCCTCACCACTCATGGTAAAGAAATTCTTCCTTATATCAAGCCTAAACCTGTCCCTCTCCAGTTTATACTCGTTCCCCCTCATCCTATCACCACAAGCCTTTATGAATAGTCCCTCTCTAGCTTTCTTGTAGGACCCTTTCATGCCCCTTTCAAGCCGCCTTAAGAGTAATTGTTTTCTTGCTTATTATTTCATACGTCCATTCTAGCCATTATGGCACACCTCAACGCATATCTGCTCTGGCTACCCAATTCGAGGTATTATTTCCTCTCAACAATTACTAGTTACTCTTGTCCTGTTCATGGCTCTCCTATTTTTATCTTGTGTTAGTTCTCACTTAATGGTTAAAGGTGCCTAAATGACTTCTGATGCCTGTAATTTCATTTTCTATTGTATTTTACCAAATGAACACTTCAGTCAATCAACTTACACTTTGTATTGTTTGAAGTACGCAGTGTGGATGCTAAAGAACTAACAGTAGTCTGAAAAATGGGACGCTGGTTCAATCTATTCTGTATATTTTAGCCCTAACCACATACTAATTGAAACTAAATTTGAACCCACAGACTTTTGCTTCATTGTTATTGAATGCCGTGTCCATGCCTATGGCTTTTGAAAGTGTGTCTCTGCATTTGCAACAAAACAAACTAAAGTTGACTGTTGTAAGGGGCTGAAGGCTTCAGTTACCTAGATCTGTCCCCATGCCCTGAAAAGGAGTGACTTTACTAAAGGGTAAAAGTCCTCTAAATTTCCATTGTTAAAGAACAACAAAATTTTAATACTGACTATGTTTGCTTTGGGGTTTTTTTTCTGCTTTGCAATTAACTAAGGAATAAGCAATACCAACGTATGTTTACTGATTGGGAATGGCAGCCAGGCTACTAGGTGATCTATCATTACCAATATGTTTTCTGTGCCCTCATTATTTTCAACCTGTTTCTTGTAAACCACGAGAAAGAAATGTGCTCTATGGCATGTTCGTCAGAAAATAAAACAAAAAAAAAAAAGGGCTTTAAATTCAGCTTATGCTATCACATACATAGGACAGAAAATGTTCCTATTCTCATTCTCATCTCTATTCTCTCTTGGGATTTATTTTTAAATGTACCTGCGCATTAGAGAGATATAATCCTATTATTTCTGCAAGGTTTCATTAGTATATGAAATAGAACTCTCAGGTATTATGCTGGTCATCCCTATCCTTGTGTAAATGAGCAACCTTCTGAAGCAACAGTGCATAAGCTTCTATAAATGAGGTTGAGGTCTCCTAACTGCAATATACAATGGCATTACTGCTTCATTCTCTACAAGGAACATCTTTGGCAAATTCGAGAATTGTCTACAATAACCTCTGCTACAGTTAAGCTTTTCTCCTTTTATGTTATAATGGACTGAAACTGCCAGCTTACAACATTGCCTATCATGAAAGTACAAAGCCATACTTTTCCTACTGTAAATTTTATTGCATTTTTATTATATCAGTGTTGTGCGAATATTCCACTTCTCTTCTCTATTAAAGATGCCTCCAAGCTTTGTCTTAGTGCATTTCATCACCTAGTGATCTTGCCAAATGTATTAAATATACATAATTACTAAACATCCCATGACTGATCTTTGCAAAACACACTTAGTTAACTCCCTCTGACATTTTTAGCACTATTTTTTTCTCGTCTTCTACTAATTTCTATCTTTGCCTGCCCTGCATCTTTTTTTATTTCATTTATTTGCCTTTTTTGCACAGCAACAACTTCCCTGTGCTAACAAAAACCTGTATTCATTCCTTTATTACTGCAGCACAAAAACAGCTCAAAAAAAAAATTCCTGTCAAGTGTCCAGTTTCATCACTGATTTTTTACCCAGCTTGGAAAGACAATGGGTTATTTGGAAATATTCAGAGTTTTTAACCTTTACTTTTTCTTTAGAAAGAATTGCAGACTTCAGTCCTGACAACACCACTCAAATTTATCATAGAAGCATTTTCTAAAAAAAAGATT
Organism: Cuculus canorus; assembly: GCF_017976375.1. Classification (NCBI taxonomy): domain Eukaryota; kingdom Metazoa; phylum Chordata; class Aves; order Cuculiformes; family Cuculidae; genus Cuculus; species Cuculus canorus. Next base: position 114,428,225 of record NC_071401.1, on the reverse strand, counting down.
TGTGTATTTCTTTCATACAAGGCTTCACAAAAAAAGTGCTTCCTTAATGGTCTTTGATACTTGTGAAGAAAAACCTTCATGTAACTCAGCACCATCAAGGTGCTGTAAAAAAGCAATTTCTCTAAGTAAGCTACATGTTTCCTGAGAGAAAGAACAAACATCCAATGTTTCCTTTTCAAACAGTCCAAGAAACTGGTTTGTGTCCTGTTTAGAGAGTTAATAGGAACTTGATAGGTCAATTTAAAACTTCTGATGTGGATCGCTATTTCAGTCTTTAAAAAAAAGCATCCAGAGGAAAAACTTACTTTAGATTCCTCTGGGATGTCATTGCATGTCCTATTGCCTGGCACTTTAATGATTTCCATAATCCAAGGCTATATGAAGATTACTGCCACCTTCATAGAGTCATCGGATCATAGAATGTTGGAAGGGAACTTAAAGATCATCCAGTTCCAACTCCCTCACCATAAGCAGAGACACTTTCTGTTAGACCAGGTTGCTCATAGCCTTATCCAGCCTGGTCTTGAACCTGGCTGGATATCCTTAGTTCATATCTTTAGTTAAGCACTAGCATACAAATACGGATTTTAAGCTACAAAACCAGTTTAAATCATGAAGTTGCTGCTTTTTAAAGAACTATTCATAGTTTCAATCCATTACACTTTATATCTTGTCAAAAACAAGTGATGCTTCATCAATAAAAGTGTGTAAGTGTATATGTACGTATGTACATATGAAGCGTATAGTTTCAAATTCTGATTTTCTTGAAAGACTGACATCAGTTGCTTTTCTGGTGTCAAACAGTTGGCTATTATCAAACTTCTTTTCTTATTTGAGTTTCCTGTTTAATCCCAACCTACAGCATGAGTTACCTTGCCTGTTTCCGCTAACTGAAGTAAAGTTTTGTGTACATTTGGTGTTTATTATAACATCAGTTCTAGGTATCCCTCATCCAAACAGACCTCACCCACAGGATGTAGACACCTGTAAAGCAAAACTGTATTCTGAACAAGTTAACTATTGAAATGTCGCATAGAAATCAAATGAGTGATTCCCATTGAATGAGAATGGTCATGTTTTCCCTAAAATAAAGGGAAAAAGGAGTCCCATAAAAGTTTATCAGGACTCTGTAAATTTGGATACCATTTTAGAAGCTCACACTGTGGTTTGCAACCTCCTTTTCAGAATTTCCCTACCTGTCCCTTTCTAATCATTCCAAGGTTAATGGAAAATAGCCTACCTTCGAGCAAAAAGTTCCCTGTTCTTGACAGGAACTCTGCTGCATCTGAATTTGAACTCATTCAACAGAAGTGAATCTATCAGGATTATATATTCAGCATCCCTTATGAAGGACAAATGTGGAGCCACACATTTCCAACAGAAAGTATGAAACAAAATAAGTATTTTCCCCCTGTTACAGAATCACAGAGTGGTAAGGGTTGGAAGGGACCTCTGGAGTTCATTTTGATAACCCTTTTTCAATTTTTACTGGATTTCCAAATATTATATGGCAGAACTGACTGAGTGGTCTTCACTCAACAGTGCTGGCACCTTTTCTCTAGACTTCAATTCCTTCATCTAAGGATGATAGCAGGCTCAAGATCCTGCAGGATATGTAAACTCTTCACTTTTCCAGACCACAAGAACTGGGGCTCTGACACCACCTCCTTGTGCAATCTATGATGACCCAGCAGTAAAAGGCACACTTTCTCACTCCTCTGGCATACTTTGCAAGTGGAGTCCCCTTCTCTTAACCCCAGCTGCCGTGACTAGAAAACACCACTGATGCCCTTTGCCAGGTTCCTCCCCTCTGCCCTGTATGCTATATTCATCTACACGCTTTGTCTACAAATATTTTAGTTGATGGATTAAATAGCTTACTGCATACCATGCAGTCTCTGTGTGTGATAAAACATTGAAGTCTTGCATATCCAGTTCTTTTGTCCTTCTCACTCCTAGGACTGCCCTTCTATTAATTTCTACTTTTCTTGGTTTACAATGCAACCTGGAAAACCCGTTCAGCTAGTTTTTCAGTTTCTTCAACTGATTAACTTTTTTGTTACTAAGCCAGGATCAAGCCTGCTTTCTGGCAACACTTTGCTGTCTTCTTGCTCATTAAACTTTGTAATAGGATTGATTACACTTGAATGAACTGGAGAAAAATGGTGGAATATGCTTTGTTTGATGGTCTGACACCTGACAATGACTTCTTTTTGCATCAAGCTCCTTACAATCCTGTTCTCTTTTCTAGAACAATGAACTTAGTACTCAAATTGGAATCTCCTTGCAGAACACACATCTGTAGTTTTTACTGAAGATCTTAATGTATCATCTTAGAACTTGTCTCATTTTCTCTTTTGCACTGCCCCACAGCTTGCATGTCATATTGGTATATTCTGGCAACCTGAATGATACAGAGTCTTTCCACAGGCACCCTCATTACTTACTTTACCTTTTTTACTAAGATTTCTAGCCAGATCGTGTTGCTATTCAAGCCAAGGGGGACAGAATGGGATGGACTTCGATCCACACTATAGCACAGAGGTTCTGCCTGAGCAGCTAACAAGTGACAAGGAAGTCTGCAGATGAACTTTGGATGCCTGCACTGCAGCAAGGTGTTCCTATCATTCTAAAAACATGAAGAGATGTGGCAAGCTCTCTGACCTCCTTTGCTTCTGGATCCTTGCCGTCATGTCTTCCCAGAAGACTGGGTTAGCACTAACAAAGGAGGACACACAATTTAAATTCCCTTATCTCTTACGTTCCACCGCTTTTAGACATTAAGGTTCCCAAAGACGGTCAGCTACCTACGCCCATAAGCAGTTAACCTTCATTAATTTTCCTTACAGATTTTTTATCACTCTCCTAACCATGTTAAAGGAGATGTTCTTCATATGCAACCAAGTTTTACTGAAGGATTTAGTTTTAGTTTTGCTTAATGGCATAAAAGCTAGAAACATTTTTTTTTTTCCCTTCAGAGCTTTTAGGTCGGTCAGAAGTTGCAGCTTTTAAGTCTGCCTTGCTCCAGGTATGTCATTTTCAAGAGTTAAAATTTGGCAATTGAACCTTGACAAAAATTCCTCTTTTGTTACCTGAAGTCTAAAATGTTTGTCCTCTCCTGCTCTATCCTGCCCTTTAAAATATGGTCAGTTTGTTTAGCTTTGTGTTAGTTACAACCACAAAGCTTCATTTTTAACCTTTCCCAGAATTTGCTTGTACAAAAAGTCCCATTTAAGTTTCAGAGCTCCATGAAATGGGAGGGTAGTGTATGTTAATCTTTCAGTTTAAAATCTTTTGCAATACCATGTCACATTTTTTTTGTGACATTTTATTGGGCATGAAAGTATATAATTTTTCCCCTCACTGCAGTGGCAGCAGTCATTTTTTTCTCTTCTTAAGAAGCAGAAAAGCCAAATCATATGGTTCTTCCATTACTTCTAAAGATGCAAGAATACAAAAAAAAAATCTAGATTTTCTTGTCATTTGTGAGAGAGAAAGAGTATTTTTTTCTGATATTTATTTTGTGGTGAAATTGTGATTTGCAATTGGAATATTGTCTCAAACTGTACTGGAAATATTAAGTTGCAAAAATCTTCAATTCAAACAAATCAAAACGAACACAATAATTTCATTTTTAAGTTTGTTCAGACATGCTCTGATTTGAGATGTTAACAAAATGTGAGGTATGCTGTTTGGGTACTGATCATCCATTCAACAATGCATCAGAATTTTTAATAAAATTTGAACAGATAAGAACACAGTTGGTTAATCATTAATGCAATGCTGTGCTAACTAGACCACAATGTGCCTAATATGTCATGTTCATTTCAAAGGTTTCTTTTCTCCTTTACTTACATGTCCATACTGCTGCTACTCAAAGAATAAGTCCTACAAAAATCACACTTCTTTGTCTGTAAGCCAAAAATATCAACAGCCTCCCCTCACAACACAACTTTTCCTTTTTTTAAAAAAATGAAAACAATTCAAAACCAGCAAAACATGCATTAAGTATCTTGGCATTCAGTACTGCTACATCTTTGGTACCCACATAATGACCCACAATATCAAACCCCCAGTGCTCAGTTGTGCAAGATGTTCATCTCAAGGCCTGGCTCTGTGTCCAGCAGAGTTACCTTCCATGACTTTGGCTATCCTTCTGAGCTCAGTTAGATATATTTGGTTTGTTTACAGCATCCTGTGCAAATTACTTACATATATCAGTTGTACTGTGCCACAAAATACTTCCTTCAGGTTACTTTTTAAACACACTGCCTGATGATTTAATTAGATGATCTGTGATTCTGGTATTTAAAAAATAAATAAGCATCAAGTCCCTATTCTTTTTCTCAATTGTATCTGTAATTTTACAGGTCAGAACTTCTATAGAGATGGGACAGAGACAACTGATTCCTTCCTGCAGAGGAAGAAACCCTGCTTGTCAAGGCTAAACGTTAGAATATTATAGTAGTTCTAAAGTTACATTGATTGTGTCCTGCAGCATCAAATTTAGCACAGAAATGTAAAATATTTCAAACGGTAGTCACTTACAAAATCAAAGTTGTCCACCGTACAGCTACTGCAGAGATTTATTTGTCCTTTTCTTGTACTGCAGGTTCTAGACCACTAACCCGATAGCTTTAGTGTGAAAACTAGCTTTTGACACATACTAGAGGGTAAGAAAGAGCATGTAATAGTAATGCAAATAATGCAAAGGTAATAGTTACGCTACCGGGTCTCACACACACGCACAGAAGACAATTTCTTTTGGGCTTCCCAGAGGAAAACAGTTGTAACAATCGTCGCTAAACTCATTTATGATGATGAACTACTGGACTTACTAGCATTTGCTTTTCCTCACAGAGGTATTAACTATTTGTAGTCAGAAATTATTCCTTTTTTTGAAGTTGCTGAGATGGTAACTCATTTCATTATCGAAATGAAAAGAGCCATTCATCTCTTGAAGCCATTGATTCAGATTTTTACTGGCTCAGGTGCTTGCCATGCAACACATTCCTGATTTTTAACTTGCTTTACTACTAACAGATAATAGTGTGCTATTTCTGAGTTGTCAGCTCTCAAGGACAAGCTGGCATTTAAAGGCTGGTGACTCCTTTGCACGCTTCTTTGTGCCAGTCCTGGAAAGGCCTGTGAGCAAAGGAAAGATAAACTGCTACCTAACCAACGATCCTTTAACTTATAGCAAAAGTGACTTCCACTACATCCAGGAGGAGAGTTGTGACTCTTCATCATTTGGCAGAGTTTGAATTTTAATCGGAATATGTGAAACTAATTTGAAGCTCTGTTTTACGTTAAGATGCAGTGAAATGTACAGTTTTCTATGCTTGTGTTATTGTGTGGATTAGAACAGATCTTAGACAGCCACTATCTCTGCCCCCTTCGTGCCTCAGGGTTTATTAATTGTGAACAATGGGTCACTGTCTCTGAGAATGAAGAGAGGCTAATGCTTCCTAAGTACATTATTGCCTATTCATTTGCCCCTAAAATCGTTTGGCTGAATTTCATCTGTTCTTCCATCTGTGAAATCATCATTTAACTGAATAGTGATTATGCAGAGTTGCTTTTCAGTTCTTCCTTACTGTTTAAAGGCTGTGCTGTCTTTTAAAGATTACCTTATTTATACTATAGCTTAAATACTTTCATCAACTCTGGCTTCATTTATGTTGAACACTCTCCTTTTCCCATCTCTGAGTTGCACTGGCGGGAGCTCTAGAGTAACCCTAGTACCAGAAAGCAAGGGAGATTTCCTTATCTCCCTGTCTTCAGACCTGAAATGAGCAAGGTTAGCCTTGTCTCTCTACATTAAGGCCACACTGTGGGTGTTGAACTATAAGTAAATCTGAACTAGAGTTGAGCAGAGTTGTAAGTAACAACCACTAAATTTTACGTGGTTTCCATGGAATTTATCCATCATCCTGTTTCTTCTTAATCACAGTGACCTTGGCCAGACATAGAAAGCCTTAGATAAAAAGAACTTAACATGAAATTACATTCTACCTAGTAATACGTTTGAATGGTTGCAAAAGTACCAAGACCACACTGTGAAGTACATTTCTTTACTACCTATATTAAAACCTCATCTGCACAGAATATTTCGTTGTGTTTATACTTAAGATGTATCATCATATCACCATGCTTTTGTCTACTGTTGAAGCTAGCTTAAATTTATAATACTCTTTTTTCTGAATCTAGCCTTTTGGCAAATAATTACATTCCTCTATTAATAAAACTAATCTATCTTGCAGACCATTCCTTAGCAAGGATAGAATTTAAAAAGCAAGTGAAGACTCTATTGCCCTGCTAGTTCTAGAACAGCCAGTGTCAGGTTATTAGGCTGTTAACCATGGCCAGCTTGTAACAGGTACATTACACTTCTAAAATACAGCCTAACCTGAACCAACAATCCTTCCTTTTTATTTGATAGTCACCTGTCTCTTGATTCATTTCCATCAGTAGCTTCAGGATGCCCTTTCTGCACAAAGAAAGATGAATACTGTCTTCTAAAGTTCTTTGGCCACTGGGAGGCAGATCTCTATTTTCCAGATGTGTGCTACTACTAATTAACAACAAAGACAGAAAAATTTTACTTAAAGTTGTATAAATTTTAAATTTTTTCTCATTACTGCTTACTCTCACATTTGAGAAGCATGATAAGAAATCAACTGCTTTCAATGTCTTTCAAACAAATGAGCCACAGTTCTCAACCGTGGAGAAAAAAAATCTTCTCCATCCTGGGAGGAAGAAAGAGTCACTTTGTTCCCTGCCACAGGCTTTCCTGCCTAAATGGAATTTAGGTCTACACAGCAAAATCAAACAAAATCTGATTCCAGGAAATTTAGGTACATCTTATGCAGCACTGGAACATGTCTTATTTCAGGCTGATAAGTCACTGAGGATCCTGGGAACCTGCTTTGGGAACACGCTCTGGTGCCTGCACTTCACGGTGAAATTATAGTAGAGCTGGTATAGCCAAATATATATATCTCCACAGTTCCTCTGTATTCTGTTTAGGGAGACCATTAAGGGTTTTCTTGAAGAAGATATAAATACAGGCATTGATTTAACTAAGGTTTAGCTCAGAGTGGGTAAAATCTTAAAATAAAAAAAAAAATGAAAAGCAAATTCTTCTTAAACTTCCTGGCTGGAAAATGATTTGGATTTTTGCAAATGAGCCCTTCCCCTTCAGGTCACTGGTAGACTATCCCAAAATATTTAAAGTAGATATTTATGGACTAACCTTGAACTAAGCTATGTTTTGAGAGTTGTCGGTGAATTTCAGACAGTGAGGTCAATGGTCAACTGCATTTAAAAATGTCTACATACACGTACTGTGACAAACCTGAAAAGGGGCATTTTATTTTTGTTTTACTCTAGTCCATTGTAGGCCTGTGCAAAGTTGTTTCTTTTTTAAACTCAAACAGCTATATTGGTGTGTATGATGCCTGACTGCTGAGATATGAGACAGAATGATTTTGGGGGAGATTTCTGAGGCATATTATGAACTTACAAATGAAAATTCACTTATGTTGTTCGCTGATCATACTCCTAGCCCTGTGGCTTACAGTGGTATGAACTTATGTTTTCTTGTGTGTAGACATTATGATGCTGACCTTCATTTGATGATCACCAAGCCAGGTCTCTAAGAAATCTCAACAGCAAGAGGTCAAACAAGTTAAGTATACATTTTATTTTGATCAACTGCTTGGAAAATTAACACCTGGTTTTACTTTATGGGATCAAATCTTCTGCCCATAAAGAAAGTAAGGAAAAAACTGAATTAGATAAACTTCATACCTATTAGTGAGTCACAGCAAGAGTCAGTCAGCACCAGTGAGACCACAGGAATCCACTTCATATTACCAGGACTAACTGGGTGTAATCAAAGTATAATCTTAACTGTTATGCTCTATAACACCTTCCCCTACCTCCACTAAATGAAATTCTAAAGCCCCTTTTGATGATGTAACTCTATTTGTTCTCACAGAAGTAAACTTATGTGTTGAAGTTCAAGATTTCTTAAATTAGCAGGCAAAGGACACCATCTTTTATTAAGGCTTGTTCTCTTCGTAAGAAGAGTAGCACTGTGAACAATCCTACAGATTCAGCTCTCGTTTTCCATTCAGCTTGGCCTCATCTTTACCACTCTTGACTAACATCCAGGTGTTTCTGCTAACCATGCTTTAATCAAAACTAGCCATCAACATTATGTATGCTCCAGATCAACAATGTGAACTGAAAGTGACCATTAAAGATATCACCACTAATGTAATTATCTTTTTATCAAATATCATTGGGGTAGTTGATGGTTATAGCATATCACCAGTCTTGTGAAAAGAATGCAAGTAATGATAGTTCAGCTTCTACCATTGAAAAACAAGCTTCTCACCTGCTTTGAAAGAAGAAACAGGGACTTCAAGGAGCTTTTTAGGAAGAGGTGCTTATTAATAGTGAAATTGGTTTTGTAGTGGGCTCCAAGATTGTTACGAAGTGTATTTATTCCCCAGTTTGTGTCATACTACAGCTCAGCAGAAACACAGTGATTGGTAAGTTAATCTTGCAGCCACTGACCATAAGCCTCTCTTCAACCATCAAAACAAATTTACCAGGGTTCCTCATCCTTCTTAAATAGACATAAATTGTTGTTTTGTCCTTCTGACATCTTGCTAAGACTGCAGCAGGATAGAAATTACCTGGTTACCCATGGTGTTTCAGAAAAGGTTTGGCAGGCTGAAGTTACCTTCTATCTGCAGAGTCTTTTTGTCAATTTTTGTCAGTTTATCTGCAGTGCTGTCCTCTGTTATCCCATGGGTGAAGCAAAAGGATGTATCCACTACTATGGACACGGCTTCAACAGTCTTCCACGTAAGCAGTGCAAATTGGCGTAACTGTTACTAAGAACTTTTATTATTTAGGATTTTTTAACCTGGAAATTCACACAAGTCTTGTCACTTCTCATCAATACTCAATGAAACAATATATATTACTGAATATTTATATATTGTCATAAATCTATAGTATGTTTTATTTGTAGGAGACATAAGAAAGCCAAGGAGTTTCAAGTAAAAATCTCTAGTGCTCAGTTAAATGTCATCCATTGTACTAAGTAAGTTAGTCAACTTTCAAATAAAATGAGCATTTTATCAAGAATAGTATTGTAATATCTATTTCTGGCCATTTTTAGAAAAAGTATTGAAGTCTGAGGTATCATATCGGCATTTTTAAAACAATTAGCAATTAAATGGCAATAGATAACTCCCTGTCAAGCCCAGAAAAAACCCAAACACACAAAATACATGCCTGCCTTCCTTTTTCTTCCTATTTCTCCTGGAAATCCACTTTTTGTTCTTATCCCCTCACCTCTGCGCAAAATATATATCTAACTCTGTAGGTCTGGCTTAGTACCTCTTTAGCCTTTTAATGGGGTGGTGAAATATGATGCCAGCTGTTGAAGTATAATACATACAGTTGCATTTTACAGTGACAATGGTCACCATTTTCCCTTTAGCCAAATGAAGCTGTATTAATAGCAAAGTATGTGTACAGCCAATGTCAGTGTGTGTGAGTTATCTGATGAACTCAAGCTGTAAGCTCATTCGTGAGGAACTGCTTGAAGACTTTAGGCAGCTGATAGGGCTGGAGCTGCAATGTTCTTTCTGTTATCTCAGGAGAGTTCTGAGAAGAGTCTACACATCAGATTTACATTAAGTACCTAATCTCTCATTCCGAAAGAACACCTGTACGGTTTTATATTTCGTTACCATTTGCTTACACGCAACCAACAAAAATTAACAGATAAACTATTTCTTCTTTTTCTAATAGAATTTTTTTTCACTTCATTCTTTGCACTATCATGTTGATATATGAATAAGAAGCTTTGGCTTGTGCACCACCCCAGAAAAAGTGAACATTGAGGGAAAGCATTTGCCATAAGAGGGAAAACAAATCAACATCAAAGAGGCCTGCCACGATGGTTTAGCTTTGTAGAATTTACAAGAGTGAAAAATCAAGATTTTGGTGACCAGGCTGCCAAACCTAGTGCATCTCATTTTTCTGAAGAAAAAATGATAAGAAAAGTAAATGAGCAGTCTTAAATCTTAATCCCTGGGGGAGGGGGCGGGAAGAAGGAAAGAAAAAGATGCAAACTCTGTCAGAAATAAAAAAATATCCCAAATCTCTTCACCACAGCTTTAGTTTCAACACTGAGGATTTGAAACTTCTAGGGAAACAAGGACAAATTATTTTTATTAATTTTAAGGAAAAGGACAAGAAGTCATCAATGTATTTCTGCCCTACTATATCTAAACAATCTTTTTGCACTTGTCCTCGCTGTAAAAGAGATGTTCTTTTGTGTCTGAGTTTTAGTGATACAGATACAGCTTCCCAGACCATATCCTGGGATACACTGTTGACACTAATGTCAGCTGACTTCTGATGAGAATGAGTCAGTATCTTCAAAATGAAGTATGCACATACGCTTTTGATTTGATTCCAGTGGAGGATAACACTTCTTTTTTTTTTCTTTTGCTAACTTCTACATTTCTGCAAACAGCTATCTCACCAGAAGTTTTGTTGTTCTTATAGGAAAATTTACAGAGCATAAGAAAATGTTTCAAACATGTTAGAAGGAAATGAAATATCATTTCTTTGTGCAGTCTTTGAAATATACACACACACCCCCAAACACTTGCTTTACTTGGGGCCAAAACCTCCATGTGTTTCTGATTCTGGTAACGTTACTGTCTGTTTGAAGGATATATTTCCCAAACTAGCACATACCTTCCAAACAAACTAGGACTGTGAACATAGGTTCTCACCACAAAATTTCAAAATATTTACATCTTGGAAGCCAAACTATGAATGCAACTAATTCACCTCCAGTTTACATTACATGACTGTGACTAAGAGGTGAAGCTGGAAAACAGGGTTGCATTCCAGATTAATGAGGCAATTGAAAATAATGCTGAAAATATAGCATCACTGGATTCTCTGCCAGTCATTTGCATTTTGGCTGATCTGGTTTTCTAGGGAAAGCAGGGATTTCATGTCTGCTGTCTCCATCAGTCACCTCAGACGTGTCAGTCATTTGTGTTGTTCTCAGGCTGGCTGAATACCCTGTGCAGAGTGCTGTGCTGCCGCACCTCAGAGAGCATCCCAGCACGGGGTGCCAGTGGCAATGGCAGGCAGCCCACCTCAGCCACGGCAGCGTATGCTTGTCATTTCTGCCTGCACTGTTAGCTAGTCATTTTGGCCCAAACTCCAGGGGTTTGAATGGTACACGAGAAAGTGTACTTTGCAATTCTGATAACGGAATTTTCTGTTTCCTTGTAAAAATGAAATAGTGGCTTAGACTTTATCTGAAATGCATTATAAAGGTATTTTTAGTAAATAAAATATATGTTTATTTAAATTTTTTATAAACCAAAATATTAATGATGCACTTCTTTTTTTTTTTTACAAATAGCTCAAAGCAATTCCAGGGAGAAGATAAACTGCTTTATCCCTAGTTACTGGTGGGAAAATTTTAGAACAAAACCAACAGGGAATTCTGTGTTCCCATAGTAAACCAGCAGCACTATGCCAGTGATCTTCACCCATGGAATAAAGAATCATACACAATTACCTATTGAAAGCTAGCATATTCACTAGTAAAGTAGATTACCTGTCAAATTTGCTATCCCTTTAATTTTGCTGGATTTAAACACAGCCAACTAGAGGTGAAAAACTTGTAAGCATAGGTATAAAAGCTAATGTGTCCTGTCATAGAAGAGAAACACAGATTGTTTTAAACAGTGTACACACTATACTCATTGACTGGACTGAAGGAAAAAAGAAACAAAATTAAGAAATTGAAAGAGGACTATTAAATCTTAAAATAATATAGAATGGGAAGAGGATACCTTCTCCAAATAAAAATTATAACTTTCTTGGAGAATGAGATGAAAGGGTAGTTTATAACAAAATCGAGAACAATGGGCAAAACCTTAGTATCTAAAAATTGACCTTTTATATGGGACTTTATTTGTAAGCAAGAAAGGTCTTCTGGTTCCCTTTTTAATACCTTTGAGCATAGCAGTGTTTCATTTTTCTGGCAGAAAGGATATTGTCCTGCCCTCGTGCAAAATGCATGCAAATTTGCCTTCCCATGTGGCCAGGTGACATTGCAATGCTGAACCCAGTCATATGGTACCTTTCAGTAGGGCATAGCTCTAACCACTGGAGAGACTAGGACAGAGATCATGCCTGGATGTCCAGATTATGAGCAGAAGAACGTTGCCTCTGTAGACATAATTCCATGTGGAAATGCTCAGAGAATACTTGTACATGTATTTAGAGACGTGTGTACCAAAATCCCCTGTGTTATGTCTGTGGAAAGCCTTTCACACTACAGTGAAATTATTCAACACAGCAAAAAAAAAAAAATTTCTTTACCAAAGCAGAAACAGTTTTCCTTTGTTTACACTATTTTTCACCCATTTGATCCAAAATTGCATGTGTTTGTGCGGAGCAATGTTCCTTTGGGGGTATGAAGCTGTCCTTGGGAAGGAAGAGCTGCATGCCACTGGAGGTGGTGGGCAGAGAGGGAAAGGGTACCCTGGCTTCAGACTGAAGCTGAGTGGCTGCTCTTGTGACAGATATAGCAGACAGGGCAGGAGGTGATGGAGAAGGAGGCTTTTCTCGGGGTGCAGCCCTGGAAATTTCTCAGCAGTAGCCAGATAAAGAGAAAGCCTGGGCAGGCAGACTCACTCTTTAGTAATGTAGTGGGCACAAGATGTCTGTCTCTTTTTTTTTTTATTTCCCTGCTACCTTTCCTACTCATTTTGAGGTTTCTCTGTTTTTTAAATGAAGTCCAGTTTTCTCATTTACACTCTCATCTGAGTACAAAAGTTGCTCTGGGTCTTCCACTGTACTAGAAGGAGAAGGATGAGGAAGATCCCTGTTGAAGGTTTGGCCAAGATGTCATCCTGCTGCAGGGTCGAGCTGGAATGGAGGATCTCTGGAAATAACAGGTTTTGGCACGGCTGACTTTTGCAGCCACCGCAGTCAGTGCTGCTGGCCTGTTTCCCCCGTCACACTAGTGAAATTTTCCCACTCATTTTCTTGCACTATGTAGGGGTCAAGAGTGAATGCTGAGAATTTACAGACACCCTTCTCAAATTTCTGCTGAAACTGGTCTGAATGAGGAGGAATATTACTCATCCCCACCCCACACTAGCTGCAAGTTTTCATCTATGCACAGACCATCTAATGTTCTTTGCCTGAATACACACCACCTAGAAATCTCCCAGGCAGATTAACAACCATGTTTTATTTTCCCAGATTAACAATGTGGAAAGTAATTGTTACACAAATATCCTTCCCAAATTAGCAGAAGCAGAGTTCCCCAGATTCACAAGATCTATATAGACCAAGTAAACAACATAGATCAGAAAACAGTTTTAATGCCATTTATGCGTCCAGTTCCATTTTGAAAATATATTGACATATTAAATGGGTCTGTCAGAATACACTGACAAGTGAAAATCTCATGTAATTGAATATCACCATTTGAACTGCAGATCTGTTTGCTTTTATCAGAACTGATTTATCAGTTCACATCAGAGAAGCCTCCAGCAGTCTTGGAAGACTGTGTTGTCTTTTATTATCTGCAGGAGTAAATATGGTACTCACAAGCACTAGGAAGAAGGATTTTTTTTCCTGGAGAACATGAAAACAAAATGTCCATGCTGGCAGAACCTCTATTACTGTTTGCTTTCTTCTTCAGATATCCTCAAGGTGATCCTCAGAGTCAGTGTGAATCTTTACGAGCTTTTGGACTTTTTCTGTGTTCCCACTTCTGAATATTTAGAGCCACTTTACTTACTGAAGACTGTGAGAACTATGGAAAGCCACCAGCTTGAGAACTCATCAAGTATGCACACCCCGAAATTTCAAGTATACCAAAGAACTGCTAAAGGATGTAAAGAAAATCTTCAAATAATAGAAAGTAAAAAGTTAGCAAAAAACCCCAAATTCTTGGTCCTTCAGCCAAGTGCAGTTGTGAAATAAATAGCAAAGGGAAACAATGGAGACTCCACTGACTAGGAAAACTTAAAAGCAAGCCAAAGATAACATGAGTGAATGAAATCCATTCTGTGATTTTATTCATACAGTGCATGCTTATCTCCTGCAGCAATTTAGGTCACCTTAGGTCTACGTTCAGAAAGTTCTGCTGATACCCTCCAATCAATGTGGGAACCAGATATCCAGCAGACGTCATGATGCCAGTAAAACCATCACTGTGGGCAGTTGTTCCGGAAGAAAAGATCATTGTATAATTCAGGCAGCTGGTAGAGAAATTTGACCAACAGTAAGCACCTCTTATCTGTCTGAGTTTGGTCTATATGAGAGGATCTGTCAACAGAGCTACATGAGTCTGTACACAAGGCTTCAGTAGCAGGCTCTTCAGAGTAGCTGAGACCACAGGTAGTAATGCTGACCCATGAATAAAACTCACAAGAATGTAGATTGACTTTGCCAGCATGGTACAGTTATTTGTGCACTAAATTCACTTTATTTGTTAACACAGTGAAAAAAGTATGCTTTGTTTTATGCAGTCCTGTAATACATCTTAGCAGAACTGCAGTTTTGTTTTCTCCACGTGAACAAATGCCAAGCCCTAGCATTTTAACATGATCATTTCTCTCTAGTTGTGATTCTAGCAAGATTGGTGAATGTGTATATATTTTACACATAAGCAATCAAACGGTGGTGAGAGCTTATGAACACAGTGATGAATTTATAGTCTAAAGCCAAACTACGGTGTATTAGTGTAACGAGAGTTCATAATTCTTTCTGCAGGCTAAGGAATGTCAATAGGCTGCCTCATAAAATAATGAATGTTTATAGTAATAATTTCACGGGTTGACTGCAATTTAATAGCCTTTATTTCCAATATAAGTTCATGAAGGATATCAGTGGTAAATTGGTTCTTATGAAATATGTTCTGTCAGAATTACTATTAAGCTGTTGTTGGTGTGTTTGTTGCATTTTTTACATGCTATTACTGCTTATGTGATGATCAGGTTTCATAAAACTTTATGCACCAATTAAAAACTGGACATTTGCAATGGCTTTAGTGAATATTCTTATCGATCATTTAGGAGCTAGCATGACTCTGGGTTGCATCAGTTTTATGCTTGTCTAATACAAATTACTTCTGAGTGGCTTTTGATTTACATAGTATGAATCTATAGAGACTTTGCATTCTTTCCCTCCATTTTCCTGTGTGAATTTGCGGTGTTGGAAGGTGTCAGTTTCACTACTCAAGGGATTAATTTCCTAGGTATTCAACAGGGATAAAGAGCAAGCAAGAGCATCCTACACATAGACCTCCCAATGTGTTTAGCCTTGACCTGCCTCTAGGGCAGAGTGGGCAATGCATTCCCTCTGCTGTTGCCTCTTCAATAAGAACACCAGAAGAGTGAAAATCAGTGCTATTAGCAATCTTCTGCTAAGAAATGGACCTCAGGTTTTTTCTTTGTGATTTGAACTAGTGACCTAAATATAAAGACTTTGTATGCTTTTATTTGCGATATCCAAGTTCAACATTTAAAACATACTTGTTTTATATTCGGTTTGTCCAGGACACAGCAAATTTGTTGACAGAATCATGGATTTGTTTTCAGTAGCAAAGCTGGCCAGCCAGTTCTCATTACATGTTGCCACTTCCTCCCTACATCCTGCTCTCTCCATTGTGTATCAAGAACTGTTTGTGTAGTGAACCAGATTGAAAAATGGAGTGCCATGAAAAAATTATACAAGGGAATGAGGTGAAAGCTACTTAAGCTAGTGTTGATGCCAAAAGAAAAATATGTGCTACCACTTTCTTTGTTCATCCTCTACTAGTTCCGATGAAGCTGGCCCTAAGTATTTATAAATTAACTATACCGGATAGTACAGAAACTATTTTTACATTCCAAAGCCTGCAGGATAAAGCTCTATAATGAAGTAACAAATCATTCTGCAACTGCCATAAACAAATCTTCTGTATGCAAACCACAAAAACCAAATGATAAACTATTAAATTGGTAGTGAGGAGGATGCAGGAATGTATGGCAACAACAGCAGGAGACTGTCCTGAGTTCTGACTCAACTTTGTGTACAAGTGCTCCAAGTTTTCCTTTAAAATAGAAGTAAAGAAAAAAATCACCTTTTTTATGTTAAGATCTGAGCTCTGGAAGAGATGAAAGGAGTTATATAAGTTGAAATTACTGTGCTTACTCATTTATATTGCGAAAATATCAGTTTTTCATTAAATGTTTTGCTTTGTTCAGAAGAATGAGATCCATATCTTGATGTATCAAACCTATTCAGCCCACTCAAATGACCAGAATGTGTGATTCATTTGCTTTATGCAGCATCATTAGGCTTTGCAATAGCTTTGTCTGTGCCCCATGGTAAGTGGGCTATGATCTCAAATTCTGGCAGCTTAGGGCATGTTTCAAGCTTGGCTGGTAGATCTTTATGAATGCATATGATATAGTCCTTTTGCTTCAGCAGGTGTCACATTTCCCTGAGTCAGTATTTAATTAAGACCTTAGTTTGGCATTAGGAAGCAGCGTGCTTTTGGAGGTGGCTTTTACACAATAATAAAGTAATATCAGGAACCCACAGATGCATAGACAGACTTAATTTTCTGCCATGGTATTTTATCAGTAACAGACGTAGGGCTCATAACCCTTATTAGCTGCAAAGCAAAATCACATACTCATATTCTTTTAGAGAAACACCAAACGTTGCAAGGTCTTATCTTGACTACTTTATCTTATGTTAATCCACTCGGAAAAAACAGGGTTTCTACACCTTCTGGTTGTAAAACTAACCAGCCTGCCAACTCTTATACAGTGTGCCTAGCCAGATTTTCGCTCAGTGTTTCAAAGGTTGATAGCCATTCTGTCTTGGTCTATCCAAATTTTATTGCTCTCTCATCTCCATTCCATTGGCAAACCTTAGATTTGTTCCTCCTTTATCCACTTTGATGTAACAGCATCTGCTAACTGATTCACCAGTTAGCAAGCACTGTCAGATAAGGTCCTGTTTTCAGGGCAGCTGTTTCCAAGGCCAGTCCAGAAACACTTATGGACTGTGCATTCCAAGTAGTTGCATGTTGACTACACATACATATTTTCATTTACTATTCAGCATCCTCTAACATGATGAACAGTAATACTACCAACAGTGAAAATGAGCTATACTTACTAGAATTGGGACAGAGGCTTGAGAAATTTAACACAGAACACATCAAACCGCTAAAGACAGTAGGAAGGAGAAAATAGTCTCAACCTGCTTGAAGTAGATTTGAACTTAGTTTGTGACCTGCCCCATCCAGACGCTGATTTTGAACCTAGTGCCTCAGAATAGCCTCAGCGTTGCTAACATCAGCAACTGAAAGGAGTGAATCTGGTAACATTTTGCTAACTTAAGATGTTCCTACTGGGCTAGTGACAGAAAAACAACTTAGAAGCAGGGTGGTAGCTTTGGATTACCTAGAAAGCCAGGAATGGAGGGCGATGTTCTAAGGGGATAGACATGCCACACAGGGGAGTCTCAAGTAGAGGATTGTAAAGCTGTATCTGACTCACAAATCTTTAATGCAACCAGTTTCTCAGAAAAAAAAATCATACAGATATATTATCAGGTTTCATCTAGTGTTACTTCATTTCTCATTTTTCTGTTGTTTATGTCATAAAAGGTAGTAGACATGCTTAGTATGATAACAAGAGTAATTAATGCCTACTTGTCATTTCCAGTGACTTGCCTTTGGCATACAAAAGCACATCCTGTTCCACGAGTTCTGGCGAGTGTATACATTACCAAAGAGTTCACTATAGAAAGATTGTTCATCAGAGCAAATAATGTTTAGCTGCTTAACACTTGCTATGCAAGTTGTTGAGCTTGCTAGGTCTCCTATACTAAACTCAAGAGAGATCTAAAATCCAGCCTAACAAAAGCCGAACACCCACAAAATGTTGAGCATCTGTTAAACCGGTGGTATTGATGTAGCCTCCACTTGACCCACTAGTGAAGTTTTTTCAAAGTCATCAGAAGGATGGCACTTCCTTTCACTTAGGCTAGAGAAATATTTCTATGCATGTGGCTAATGGTTTCCTTGAGATGCTTAGATGAAAATTAACAAAACTATCCATGACAGGATTTTCTATTTTTTTCTTAACTGTATGTCTTGCTTCTGAAGTTGGAGAAGTGATTTATTCCTGTGATTTGAACCCAAGTATGGGAAATTAAGTTTGGCTGTGTCAGTAGTGATGTATGTCATAACAAAGGGTTTTGAACATGAATTACATCAGTGGTCAATATAAACAAATCTTTCAGAAGGGGAAATGGAGACAAATACACAAAGGAATGTTGCCATGCAGCCTAGTTGCATGGAGATCCAAGTCTGGAGTTACAAATGAAGTTCTGTATCAGTTGCAATCCGAAGCGGTTTCTGAACTGAATCCAAATCTGAGAGAAGGTTTCATCTTGTCCTCCCCCATGCCTGCTTTCACGTCTGAAATTTTGTGATGTCAAAAAGTAGATGTCAGCATCATTGAACCCAAGGCAACATCCTGAATACACTTCAGATTCTGAATCCTTACCCCAAAACAGCAGAACTATGAATGCTGGCTCTGTGTGCCAGAAATATCACCATGGTTGGGAGAAAACTGGGATTCCTTCTATCAGCTATGGGGCTCATTTATGGCAGTTTAAACTGATCATGAAACAGACATGTTTTTCTAAATTTAGTCTTCAGTAGCTGTAGAGTAAAATAATTTTGCATCAGCCAGGTAAACAGTTTGGTAATGAACTAAATAGCTGAGCTTTGGATCAAGACTGTAAATGTTGTTAAGAAATTGAGTTAACAAGTTTCAGTTCAACAGGGTAAAACAGGTATGAGAGAAAACACCTAAATGAATCCTAGAAACAGCCCTCTCCCAGGGCAGCAGCTGCAGGTCTTCACAAGCCAAGTGAACTACCAAGAAAGAAGTATTAGCATCTCCTGTCCATGAGTGAAATTGCTGAATATATTGGCAGTTATTAAGCACAGATGCAAGTTATGAAACTATTAAGTTGATTCTCTCCACCAAAATTTTTGGACATATTTTGGAGTAAAATTTAGTCATCTTTAGAAGAGAAGCCTGAGGCTATCTGACGTGGTTAAAAAAATGGTTTGTAAGCACAGGCACGTGCCACTTCACCAACTTGTCTTTCATTCTTACTGTCAGAAAGATCTTGTCAAATCAATACCATTCAAACATATCAGCCCACAGAGTTGTGAGGTTTATATTTTTATTAGGAATACATATGTGTGCTCCTTTGTCCTCTCCTTAGCTCATTCTTTTCACAGCAGGAACTCTCAGCATATTTGGCGTGGAGGCACATCAGCACAGTGCCACCTCCAGTGAGTACCAAGAGGCTTTCCAAAACGAAGCTGATGAATCTGCAGGACTGGAAAAAATAAATGTGAACGAGGAAGCATGGTTCTGTTTCATCACACTGCTCACTTTGGAAATGATTTCCCAGGCAGCTGTTTCCAAGAAGCTGCTTGCCCCAACTCCCTCGCTGCTGGAGCTGCCCGTGCCAAGCAGCACGAGACTCCTGCCATGGCATCACAGTGGGCTGTGACACAGGGCTGGGGTGGTCAGAGGGACAGGGGTAATTCTTAGCAGTAAGGGAAATGTTCAGATTTCCACCACTTTGCAGCAATTCTTTACCTTGGGGGTGCCCGGTAGCAGTCACTGCATGGGAGGCCTAATTTATTGCCACCTTTAGGATAAGCATTTCTGCCACAAGGATGATGTTTGCTTTCTGCATGTCCCAAGAGAAAGCAGAGGAGAAGGGAGCCAGCTTCATCTTTAGTCAGTTCTTTCACGTGTCACTGTGCTAAGCGTGTGTTTCTCTGCTGAAATAGTCCTTGGGCACTTCTGAAAATTTCAGCCAGTCACTTCCCCATACTTTCCTGGGTCTTTTTGTTTGCAGTCTGGTATTGCCACCTCATTCTTTGTATTGTTTTCTGTGGTGACTGGAAAAGGTGTGTTACCCTGCAAGCTAAAGGTGGTGCGGGTTGTTCTCAACATCACTTTAACATTAACTTATACACATAGAGGTTTTGTCATTTTGTTTTGAGCTGCAGGGAACTTTCCTAGTTTTGCTGCTGCTGCTACAAAGCATGCAGCTCTCTGAAATGTCTGGCTGCCTGCTAGAAACTTGCTTTCAGGAGATGGGAAATGGCATTTAACATTCATTCCAGTAAAAGACTTTAAAATACAAGGTGCTTTTTAGTCTCATTTTCACATACAGCTTTTTTTTTTTTTATGCTTGCAGACTGAAGAAAAGGTTAAAATCAGACAACTGCAAGGAAACATGTCAATTCACTCGCATGAATGCTGTATTATGCTTCCGTCACTTACAGCAGATATTTTTCTATTGACTGCCTCACACGAAGACCTACTAGAAAATAAATGTCTTTTTTTGACTGAAATTGTTGTCTGTTTTTTAGCCTTGTATTTTCCTTCTAATAGGAAAAGGAGGATAGATGGAGGGAAATAAAAATGAAACAGAAAATGATGAATGACTTCTAAATGAGTTGCATGGGAAAGTTAGAAAGTTCCAAAAATAAAGGTAGTGAATTAGGATCACACGTGTTAAGAAATAAGTGTAAGAGAATTAAAGCAAGATGTAGATTAGAAGTTCACATTTCTGGGGTATAATACAAACGAAATTATAAGAGAAACAAAGATTTGAAATGGCAGCGATGTACATAAGTTCAATATTGGTTGAAGAAAGAGAAAATGAGTAGCTAGACTGAGTGTGTTTGGACTGAGATAAAGAAAGAAAGACAGTGGTTTCTTATTGTGGTATGCCTTCCGCAGGAATGCAGAAAATTGAGGATCTGAAAAAGCTGCTACACTGATGACAAGACAGGAGGATTACAAAAAATTTGTTGTATTCTACTTGCCTGTCCTCGCCACTGAATATGTAAGCCCTAACTGACCCCTTGACAGCACAGGTCCGTTGCAGCCGTGAAAATGCAGGGGTAAAACAAGCTTGGGCTCTGAAAAAATATGCACTGCTCAGTGGGGCAGATGCAAAACAATGTGATCTTTCTTAAGTGAAAAAAAAACAACACTAGTCAGGGAAGGGAATCACTTTCATTTATTTTGTTGCTGGCTCAGAGTTCTGTTTAATCTATGGTTAATGTAAAACCTTCAGACAATATTTTTAATAGATACTTAAATGAAGGCTTTAAAGTCCATTTTCAGCAGAGAAAAGAAGGAGGCCTGGTTTTCGAAGGCAATGACTTCAGTAAGGTTTATTGGTGCTTTGTCAGCTCCCAGCTAGCCACCAAAATACAGATTTAGGAGCCCAGTTGCAGGCAGCCAAGTCCAAAAATTCTGGCCACAAAATACTGTTGGAGTCTGTGTGGCAGTGTGCCTTAAGAGTTTAGATCAAAGCTCTGGAGAAAAACACAATACAACAACTTTTTGTTTGTTGTTGAACTAATAGGGCTGCCTTAGATGGTTATTTTGTGCATATATTATGCCACTGTATCAGTGCGTGGGTGTGTAGCAAAGCTCTGATTGTTCACAGTCCCTCTGAACAGCTGGGTCTGCTCTTACCCCCCACCAAGTCACCTTAAAACTTTGACTTGTTAAAAACCTAGGATGCATCTGTTTCTGAGAAAAACTAGTCACTACCATGCTGTGGTTAAACTCCACCAGCAAGTCCCAGTGTGGAGGAGGCGATGAAGACCACTTCATGGCAGGTGGAGAAGACAAGCCTTGACCCAGTGTTTCCCAGTACAGCACTCCATTCTCAACCCAGCCTGCTTCTCACACAGTTCTCCTTTCCCTCTCCTCGTGTAAAGCCTGTTGAGGTGTGTCAGCAGGGAAGAGATATACTTGTCCATAAGATGCAATGTGCCCTCTTCACTGAGAGATGGTCAAAATGACTTAATCACCACCCTTGCTTTGCTTGGTGTCTAGCATAGGCAGACCTGTTAGGGTGCAGGAGAAGGGAGAGGGTGAAACAAAGGGACTTGTAAAGTTTTTACCTGTTTGAAGTTTGTGCCCCTGGGAACACAATGTGTGACAAATCGTAGGGTTGCTTACATAGCTTCTTTTTTATATACCCCTTAAAAAATCTTTTGTTTTTCTGTACATAGGTGAGGTACAAACAGCTCAGAAAGAAAATTAAATGGTTATTTTGTTCCCTGAAATTCATTTTATTTGCACTGTTCTCTGGAGAATAAAAGTTCCTGTAGGCATCCCCTCTAAGCAGAAGGCAAAAATATTTTACACTATTGAGTCATTGACAAATTAAGTGAAAATATTTTTAAAAGCCCAAGAGAATGAAGGATGTATCATCTAATTCTTCTGAGACAACTGCCCTTAATTTATCTTATCCCATTAAACTCTGGTGTGTTAAAAATGAAGGATGTATCTATTTGTAAGAAGATTTATGTTATCACCCCTTGTTGACTCATGACTTTTTCATGTTATTGGCACAAATCCCAAGTTGCAAAAAGGTTTGTGATGGTTTTTATAGGTGTTTCTACGTTCTGTCTGAAAGTAGTGCCCAGTTCATCACTTTGTAATACTATTCAGTCCAAAAATCATCCAAGAACATTCATCATGTTAAAGTCAACAGTAGGTGTGCTGAGAGGTGAAAGACAAAAAAAAAAGAATTTGATCCATGGTAGACAAGGACCTATAGACACACCGTTATTCTCTGGCAAATTATGGGATTGTACCTTACTTATAGGATCCTAGCAACACCGAAAAGAACCTCATGGGAGTTATGAAGCCAGCTGCAAAGCCGCTTTATTGAGCATGATGCATTTGATCAATGAAATGCTGGCAGCCTTCAAAGCTATGGAATACACTGGTTTTGCAGCATTTGGGCACATCTTCTGTGATCCTTTAAAGGTCCAGATTAACATATTTCTCTAATATATCATCATTTTAACATTCCTTGGGCTGGAGAAAGTGAAGAGCAGCAGAAAAAGAGAACACAGAAATCTGAAGAACAGATATAATTGTCCTGTAAATTACTGATAGAGGCTTTTGATAGAGTCATTGTACACAAAAGTGCATTAAAAGCCACGCTGAATATCCTTCAGTGTAACCAGCTGTAGGATGAATTTAAGTACCAGTTGAACAGACGATTAGCCAGGAATCCCCGGATTAGTCCTGCCATTTACACGAGGCAATCCCTGAGGTCCACTTTGTAACCGTCTCTCATCATCCAAGGATTTCCTTTGGATTAATTAAAAGATTAATGTCTGGAAATCCTTTGAATTTCCTTTCAGTAGCATAAGGAAGCATAAGGAAGCAGTGAAGTTATTTGCCCAATTTAACAACTTCAGTTTACTTCCCACCCTTATTTTAAAAGCAGTGATTTGGCAACAATGAATATCAATGACAGTTGTCCACCCTTCCCTGTCTTATCTGTGCTTCATTCCCACCTGCTGCTGTTATGATGATTTCAGATTTTATTTGTATTTAAATTTATGTAAATAGAGGTGCAAATTGGACACCGTGTTGCTGTTCCTGACAAGCAGCCTATAAAACCCTCATTCCAGAGATGCTTCTTTTAAAATGCACAAGTGTGAATTACTTTCTTTTTACAAAGTCTTCCCTAGATACTGATATTCTACTCTCTCTCTTACAAATTTCTATCAGAGGATCTTTCAATAGTTAACTGCTTTAAAATCCTGCTATTGTCCATACCTGCCACAAATAGCTTAGGCAACTTTGAACCACAACCAGAGTCTTTTCACTGGATTATGCATTGCGAAAGGCTTTGAATTATTTTGTATGACTGGATCCCTTCTTTATAACAAGAAGATTATGGTATTAAACAATAAAGAATTTTTGCACTCATGAGGGTTCAGATCTTTTAATTAATTTGCTAAAAACTTGAGGATAGAAGATTCTTGATAATCTTCTAGCGCATTTGATACCATAGTAACTGGTACATTTCTGAATACTTTAAAAAATACTGTGCACAGCCCCTCTGGTACTCTAGGTAGCAAAACAAGTCCCACTCACTTATGCTGTGTAGATATTGACTGCAGCATTGATGCTTTATAACTTGGCTGCTAAGGTTTTTTTTAAAAAAAAAACTTGAAAACTGATAAATTTTAGCATTAGTTATTTTTCTTTGTTACCAGCATTTACATATAGCTGGCTGTCTCACAGTCTTCCCATTTATTCATGGTTGTTTACCCATGGAGTGGGTAAATCAGGTGAAATTCACAGTGGTAGAAGAGGGTCCCCAGTGAGAAATCCATCACATGTGAGGTTCTATAAGCACCAGACTGATGAAGCCTCATTTTCTGTGAAGTGTTGTCTCATGGTTGACTGTCTCTGG
Source organism: Cuculus canorus (assembly GCF_017976375.1). Taxonomy (NCBI): domain Eukaryota; kingdom Metazoa; phylum Chordata; class Aves; order Cuculiformes; family Cuculidae; genus Cuculus; species Cuculus canorus. Next base: position 114,403,796 of record NC_071401.1, on the reverse strand, counting down.
CTTTTTCATTCTGAACTCAATGTGAAATTTCTGCCTTGGACAGAGATGTTTCACTCTCTCCACGGTGTGCATAGAAGTTTAAATAGTAGCATTTACCATAGAAAGGCACAAACTGTCACTTCTGTGACCACTTATTTTCTTTACATTTGTAGGAATTGAACTATCTTTTAAGCCTATGTCTCTCTGTCAAAGATTATTGAAATTGGCTGACTAGTTTAAATGTACTCAATGGAGGGAAAAATGCAGTGGGATTATATTATCCTGTTTCCATAGGAAACAGAGCTAAAAATTAAGTGGCCTATTTTATCCTAGTGTTGTAGATGAAATATGTTCCAGGAAAATGACCCTGATGGGGTGAGGAATAGAAAGTGCTGGAGCTAGACCCAGTGTGAGTGAGGGGAGAGGAGGAAATGTGTGATGGCCCATATAGAGAGGTTTGTATCCACCCACATGGCTAAGGGGAATCTTACAGGTCTCTGAGGCTCAGGTGATCTTTATGAGCCAAAGTTTCTGTCTTTGCCGCATCACAAACTGTCAGAAAAGATGTTAGAGGAAGAAATAAAAGAGATCAAACAGGCAAATGAGGAATTAGTTGGGAGTGAATGCAGTCAAGGACTGCTTATACAAAATGTGATTAAACTGGATAAGCAGTAGTGGCAGGAAAGGATTTTTTTCACCAGGCATGAGACAGAATAAATGCAGTTGCCCTGCAAGAAAGCTGACTACTTCATTTACAACACTATTGAACTCAGTTCATGACCCCTCGCCCCATAGGAGTTTTGGTCCGGACTTTGCTTTAATGAATTTGACTCACACAGGACAGTAAACCGGAGAAATTTCTATTTACTTGTAGCAACTTGCAGTTACGCTCTGCAATCTACATTGCCTCACAATGTCTTCTAATGTAATAGCCAGTGACCTTGGAGTGATTTGAACTGTAAATAGCTTCTGGGGCTTATCAGACAAGGAACCGTGTAGAGAATAAAACTATTACTGTACTTGATACTCTGAGAACTCCAGGTTAGCCTCACCTCTAGTGAGGAAACTACCTACCTTCTCATGAAAAACAACAGCAACTCCCTTGCCTCAGACAAGGATCCATGCTTTGGGAACAGATGGTGCTACTTTTTATGCCAAGCATTCTGCACTTCACTGTTTATTAAATTGGCCAGAGAAGACTGCAAGACCAGCTCTCAAATAAGATAGGTGAGCCATGATTTGTACACTGTTCACACGGAACCTCCGTTTATTCACAGGATGTTTTATGCTCTTAAGGGGTGGAGTACATACATAACTGGAAATCAAATCCTCTGTAATTTTTTCCCTCCAGCCCAGCTGATATGGTTTTAAATCTATTTCCATTTTGTTCCTTGATTCTTTTTTCTTTAAATAATCTCTGGAATATCATGGCAATTGCTTTATTGTGCCCCCAGTACAGATGGTGTCAGTGTCTAAAGCTGGTGGAGAGAAAGCACTACTGCTTTGACTTCATGTCTTTCGGTGTCCCCTTTGAACCCCTCCTGTGACTTAGGTAGACATTCTTCATGATTTCTCTTAAAACAAGTGCCAAAACTCCTATGTCTTCAACATTAGCATGCCCATAGCTTCCAACAGAGTAGAAAGCAAACCTTGCAGCTCTCCTTCTATTCATCTCCTCAAAAGTAACCCAATACACTGGGGCACCCCACATGCGTTACAGATATTTGCTGCTCTAGAGGGAGAAATTGAGGCATTTAGATGCTCGGTATTTCTTAGGATTCAGTCTAGTTGTTACCATATTAATCTTCTCAATTTCAGTCACCTTGTCAGCACTGTAATATACCACAGCATTATGATCCACCCAAAAAAAGAGGTCAAACTGAGCTAATCTCTGTGAAGCTGCAGTTTTTTTTGAAAGAACAATTCCTGTTATTGATTTTGGCTATTTGATATTATTGTGTTTTAGATACTGCTCTGAAAGGAAAGTGCAACCCAGAAATAGAAGTTTAAAGCACTTCACTAAGGCCTCAAGTACTAGACAAATGCAGTTATGCATAACCTGTAATCACTGTCTACAGGGGGGCCTACTCTGTCCTCAGCTGTGAAAACTCACACACCACGTTTCTTTGCAAATGCCTGCAATCCCAGCGGCAAAGCTCCTGAGAGAGGTAAGACAAACCACAGATGCAGCAACTCCAGCCTGAGTGTTGATTGCCAAAAGATGGAAGTCGTTTAATAGTGCCTATGGCCTCTGACCACTTTTGCACTCACTTCCTAGGCTTCTCTTTTTTTTTTTTTTTTTTTGCCCTTTTTCATTTTTTTTTTCTTTCTTTCCTTTAAATAAAAATCAATTCTGCTTTATGTTGCATTAAATAATGTATTTGTGTTTTCAATTTGAAGTCTGAAAATGAAACCTGTTACAAATAGACATACATTTCTGGACAACCTAGTTCCTTAAGGAAAAGGGATCCCAAGCCTACAAAGCTGAAAGTGGCTAAGAAAATATTAAGTTGGGGAAGCTGTTTAGTGATCAAAGTCATAGATTTACTAGTTGGCGGATGCTGCATAATCAAATAAGGTCTCTTACAGTTGGTTCGAAAATCACATTGGCAGGTGCATTCGAGGACCTGCAGAACAGGTTTCTTTTCATACTCCACTGCCTCTGGAAACAGCACACAGCAGTGGGAAGGGAACCAGCCCAGCCAGGAGGGAAACACTAGAGCAGCAAGTGGAAGTCATGCTTAGTTCAGATTGATCAGTCATCACTATCCAGAAGACTTTAGGAAACCGGCTCTTTTCTCCTTTTTTCCAGACAATGACTAATGCAGAGAAAGAGCATTGGACAATGTGCTTATTAAAAGGAAAAGTTATGTACTGAGATCTTGACGTAGGCTTAGGCTTGCATGGTGAATCAAATCTTCCAAGCAGGATAATCGGTTGCTATGCAGTGGCAATGGGGGTGTCTCTTGCACACATGCTTGCAATGACATCTTTAGCTGGATCAGGAAAGATCCCTCAAACCTCTGTTTTGGTCAGTTATTATAATCCAGCAGGCCACAGTTCTCACGTACATGTTATTTCCTCTAGTTTGAGCAAAGAAGGAATTGAGAGCATAATCTGGACTTCCATTACGCTGTAATTAAAAACATATTGACTCTTTCAATTCTTAGCAAGGCCGAAAGAAAACTCAAATCCAGTCTGATAATTTTTTTTACTGGAAATACAATTTATTAGGATAAAGTTAACCTCTTCATATTTGAGAATTACAGTATCCTATAAAATCTCTTACTCTTGATACTCATATTTCATAATGGGTACATTTTTAAAAAAAGCAATCCAGAAAATAGTCTGGAGAGAGGAGGAGAGGGAGAGGAAGAGGGAGAGGGAGAGGGAGAGGGAGAAGAGAGAATGAGAGAGAGAGAGAAGGGTAAGGGAGGAGAGGGAGAGAAGGAAGGGGAGAGGAGGGAAAACGAAAGGAGGGAAAGGGAGGGCAAAAGATTTTTTCTATAGATTTCAATGTAGTATCACTTATAAGAGCAAAACTACACAGTTTGATACTGAAAGAGAATCTAAACTGACTTGACTAAATCAGCACCTAAATCCCTGACAGTACCTAAAAAACCAAAAAGTAGAGCACCCACTGATCGATCCTGGTACTTTCTCTTCTTAAGTGCGTGTATGTAAAAAAAACATTAAAGGTTTTTATGGTAGTGCATTTGCTTTTTTCTCTCCAAATGACATTTCCATGGTAATCTTCCTTATCTTCAAACCTTTTATCCTAGCTTTAAAGGATTTCTACTACACAACAGCATCGTTCACCAAATGCTATCAACAATGTTATAACTCATCTGTAGCTATTCCACTAAATGTTCTTTGTGATAGCCATCTTCTAACATGAGAGGAAACATGTAGTGAGTGGGAAAATAATGTGAACCTCTTCCCTTGGAACCAGATTCTGCAAACCCTTAAACAACTTCAATACTGACCGACTGACATAGGAATGTACAATACTTGGTTCCCTGGTGGAAATCATCTGCAGTTTACAGATTCTAATATCTTGTTTTAATGTTAAAGTGGCTCAAGTAATAAAGATGCAGCCAAATAACATTCCGTATTTCCAAACAATATGATTGCTTTTTATCAAAACAACATAAAATGTTTACTTTCAAAGTCTTAACCATAGGCATTCAGACAGCTTTGTCTTTTTACATGAATGTTAATCAGAATGTCCAATAGCTTTCCTTGAAGATTAGTGATATTTTACCTTTGGTTAACAGTAAGTTATTAAAAAAAAAAAAAACCAAACCAAACCAAACTGCTGAACTCAAAATAAAAGCAAGACTATTTCCTTAGGGGAAAGCACTTCAGTGAGAAGAATGCCATGGCACTGGATGAAAAGATTCCTGATACAGTTCTTGGGGAATAACTCCACTTCATTCCTTCTTCCTGCAGCCACCACCTTCTGTGCAGCGTGATGGCCTGTGTACAGTGTTACATGCAATTTCCCAGCTCATGACATAAGCTTCTTGTTTTCACTTATTGATAACATCATATGATGGTATCTATGAACTTAGTGAAAAAAAAATACTATGATGCTTATTTCACCTTAACCATCAGCAACACAGTCATACAAGAAGAAAGCACTTGTCCAGCAATGAGTAAATTACATTCAGCAATTTATTAAATCACTTTGAGTAACAAGATGAAGTTTATGGGAATGACAAAACAGTATCAGTAAAACACAGCAGACCTTACTGTGTATCCAAAAAGACACTTTTTACTAATTTAGTGTTTGTATTCTATTCATAAACTTTTTCTTACTTCTGTCTTATGGTCAAGATTGGTAGAAGTGAAGGAGATCAGTCTTAGCTAGTTAGTTGTCTTAACAAACATTCTTTCACCAAGCTTCTAGTTTCTGCTTTACTGTCCTTGTTATAACAAACATCTTCACATCTGAAGTAATAAAATGCCATGCATTCCCATGGACAAAACTAGAGCTTAAAAAAAGCTCAGAAAAGATTTTGCACAGTTCACATGTCAAACTTGTACAAGCTCAAATTGCAACAGAAGACAAAGATCAGAAATTCCTACAGGTCTGTACATATGCATTCACTAAAATGTCTGTAATTCTCAAGTAATATTGTACAGTGCTGTACAGGCACGGAGGAAACAATGAGAAGTTTATAAAAGTCTCCTTTACTAGGAGTATGAGAAGACAAAAACAAGCAAAGACAATGAGAAGCCTACATGCAGATTCCACAGCTATTTCAGTCATGGGAATGCAAACATTGGTCAGTCGTTTTTGAGTAAGATGTAATGAAGTGACACATAATACAAAGCCCAAGTACGAACCAGCATGGTATTATTATACAAATACATGGATACTGAAAATTTGAGAATTATATACAAATGTTACTAGGCAAAACTGAAATCTAAAATTATGTCAATATTATCTGCAGAAATAAATGTAAGTATGTGCGTATGTGCAACCTCCCTCTCGCTGACTTTTAGCACAGAAAAGCTTAAACTTAATTCCTTTTTTCTTATACCCTTTGACTTATACTACTCCTTATACTGGGTCACTCTGTGCTCCCCCTAAATTCTCACAGAAAGGTGGAAAAGGAAGTTCCATAAAAAAAATCCGGTGACATTAAACTGAATGGTGAACAGAAGTGATATTCATCTAGCAAGGAATTTGCCTAAGAGGTATACTTTCCATAGGTACTAGTTCTGCAACATATTTCAAAAGGTAATCTGTGGTGTGTGTTTGTGTGATACTGTTTTCTCTGTGACTATATTAAGTTGAAGGAATGCTTTAAAAATATGGTTTATTGTGGGGCTAAAGTCTTAGATCTCCCCACTTCGCTTGGTTCCCAAATTCATGGCTCATAGGAAAGTTTTAAAGAATGGAATCTTAAGCTTTGTCTCTGTTCTGGCCCTTGGGTGTTGGGCATCCCATCCTCCTTGCCAGCATCACTGGATAAGGCAACCTGCCACAAACTCCCATGCTTCCATGCCACGAGAAATACCGAAAATATTACTGCTGCTGCACACATGAGTTGCTTTGTACATCTCCTGGATCTCAGTAAATGGGAAGATAATAAGGTGGTTTTTCTATGGAGTGCTTGAGTGTGGGCTTATATTTCTTAAACTTATTCTGAAGTTCTGGGCAGAACTGTGATATAAGTGATAGTGATAGTGATAGTGATAGTGATAGTGATAGTGATAGTGATAGTGATAGCAATGTAAATTACAGTCTGGATAGAACTTAAAATATCCAAGACAGAGATGATTATTTTTTTTATTTGCAAAAAAATTATTATAGTTTATTACTGACATGGCTTCAAAACCATATCAATGTGGTTTCAGAGGTGTGATAAATATCAAGACTAACTCTAATGCTGTGTCTAATGTCTGAAATGGCTTTATAGGTCTGGCTTTTTAGCAGATTGCAAAATGAACATAATTATTGAACTGCAATTCAGTATCTCACACATATCAGCATTAATCCATACTAGACACTGAATTTCATTTTCAAAGTGGTAGTTTTGTAAATGGCCACATACTATGTTACCATAAGCAACATAAATTTCACTCACAGTTTTGACACAGGTATTCTCCATAATACTTGGGATTAAAACACTTTCTTTTTTTCATCTACCATCACTGTGTAGAACTTTGCAATCCTGTACAATTAGTACTTTGAACAATAAGAAATAATTTTTAAAAATCCGTTTTTTAATGAATATCACTGAAATGATAAATATTTTAGCTGCCATGCATGAGAAGTAATGACCCAAATTGTAATAATGAAAATAAGCATCTCAGGTGATGCATATAAAAGAATGATTCTAAATACCTCATCATGATAGCATGAATTCTAGGGGGAATATGGCAACTATTTAAACATCAGTATTCCTCTCTGTTTTTTTCCTGGGTCTACCTTTTCGGTTTCAGAGTAAGCAGTGACCATAAATAGTAATAGGACAAAAAAAAGTAGCTATAAAAATTCAACTAAGATGTTGTTCTAAGCCAGGATTTAATTAACATGGTAACAGGAGATCTTTTCTGCTTAAGCTGCCATGCTCTGCAGACAAACTTATCCAAAAAACCCAAGCTTCCAGTCACCAGTGAACATATAAGTACCTAATAAATTAATTATAAGCACAAATCTCAATATTCTGGTCAAATACTATTTTAGAAAAATAATTGTTTCCATTAAGTCTTCTCAGATTTTCCAGTGGGTTTTTAGTTTTCACTACCTCTTTTAAAATTTCTCAACCATGACACTCTTTCCAACACCATAGTTCTAACTCTGCTAAGTTGATCTCATAACTTAGAAGATGACTGCTGAGGAACTAGGCACCTGTGAAACATCACTATTTTTTTAAAAAACACAATATTTTAAACTATTATTTTGCTTTTTGTTATTCTCTTTCAAAGTTAGTTCATCTTCAACAGAAGATGGCTGTAGTCTATCAAAACGCCAAGACATACCATTATTCATCTCAATATAAATCTTAATTTTGGTAAAATGGGGAAAATGTTCTTTTTCAGCAAATCCAGAAAAGATGTTAAAACAGTCAGTAAAGTCATTCAATACTGAATCACTACTGTTTGGTATGGATACAAAATTTTTATAATATCCTGACAAGTGTTACATGACTCAGGTTCAGGAACTGTAATTCAGTGTCATGCCAGAAGTTTTTATGTCTGATACTAGCACAGAAATCAGTAGGAGGTCAATAAAAAGTTACTGCAGTTGTATGTTAATGTGCATAGGTCTCCAAAATGCTAATCTCTCATGAAATTCATCCTCCAGCGGAACTAAATGGTTTGTCACATAGATTAAAATATAGGGGTATGTTTTGTAAAATATTTCCCTAGTGAGGTGCCAGAAAACAGAGAAAACACCATCCAGATTTCACATTTGAGATGGATGCCTCTGAAGGGAGAAGGCTTAGAGTGAAAAATGGGTTTGTAGCACCATTTTTATAATTAGTTAAGGGCAAATTTCAAGGAAGTGTGATTATAGACATGAATTTGCACATGTGTATGAATATGTCCTCATGCACATGGAGAGAATAGCAACATCACACACCATTATACCAACATCCAAAGAAGTACAGTGACCTTGATGCCCTTGAAGTTGTGTCATTTTAAAAGCTGCATATACAAAAGCTGTATATACATAGTTATGTTTGGGATTCATGTCAGAGAAAACTTCAGCATGGAAAGAAGACTGATAGTTATTAGAGCCTCCAAGGTTTCAACACTAGGATTCAACAGTCAGCTCTTGTGTAGTCCATGAAACTCATGAAACTGTTGGTCTTAATAGCCTCCCCGGACACTACCGTCATTTATGGTCTAGAGGGAGGGCAAAATAAGAGAAAAAATTGACAGGAATCTAACTTCAGTTAAGTGGAAATAAGTAAGAAAATCCAGAGCTTCGAAAACGTAGGGCTACTGCATTGCACATGCATCTCAGAAAACAGAAGTCACTTCTGGCAATCAGTCGAGTTGGTACTCACTACGGAGCTGGTCAAAGATTTAGAGCTAGGAAACAGATGCAGTGAAATCCTGCACTTTCTCTTCTGCAGCTGTTCTGAGTCTGGGTTGCTTACATGCATGGGGTCTACAATGGGCATTACAGCACAGTCAACAATGCATGTACCTAGTAGTGACCAAAGAGGATTGTAACGCAGTTAGTCAAAGAGTGTGCAGTATCTCTCCCCTTTGACTTACAAGCCATTTTGCTGGTTTTCTGTTGAAGTGTGCTCACATGATTTTCAATATCCTTTCTACATCTGTGTGGAGGGTACCAAGCTTTTCTCCAGTCACATAAAGGCTGCTCAAGTGCATACTTTGTTCATTAGAAAAAGGTATAAACTTCATATGACTTGCATAAATTATGATGAGTCCTACTCAAAAATATATGCATAAGTTCTGGACTTCTCTTTCCCTCATTTATATGCCTATAATGCAAATGCCTACACCCAAGCCAGTTAGCTCAGGCTTTCTAACTGTTCACAGTAAGAAGCAGATATTTTTAAGGGCATGTTCATCTACTCCATTTCAGGATGAGATGAACTGCATCACAGAAACACCTTTGACTCCCTGCAGTCTACGAAAGACATCCAGACTGGCAATAATAAATTGAGTTTTCATCAGATTAATTCTCCTATGCTTTCTAGATTGAAGAATACTTAGTACAAGACACTTCTTCCAGGTGTCCATGGTGTCACCCTGAGCCTTGGAGTCTTTATGTACAATCCATGCGACAATTTAGCAGCTTTAGTAGGGTTTTTCTTATCCTATTGTAATTTTTTTTTTTCCTGGCAGGTTATGTTGGAGGAGACACACCTTGCTAAATTACTAAAGTTTTTAATAAGTTATCACCTGTTCCATGACTTGAATGAAGCCATATAATCTACTTTCAAGGGAGGCTGTAATAATATTTCAAAAGGAGCCCAGCCATTAAGCTGGATCTGCATTGCTAAGCACCTTTGCAAGGATTCTTACTGGCAGTTGGATATGCCACAGCGATGAAGTCAATAGGTGGGCAAGCACAGTTTTTCTGGCTCTGTGCTCTGCTTTGCCCCAGGAGGAGGAAGCTGTCTAAGCCATTCAAAAGCTGAAACTGGATCTGTTGTCTTGCTGGGGCTCCATCCATTAATTACTCCAAGGATAATGTCTAAGGCCTTCAGCTGACTGTGGAAATGGTCTGGAGCCAAAAGGAGAGAGGCATGAATGTATTTCATTTGCAAAAATTTGAAGCTGGTCCATAGAAGGTGCTACACTTTAGAACATATGAATTTATCACTTCAACTACAGCTGCAAATTCTATGAATTACAGTAACCCTACATGGAGGTGAACAGTGCAAAAATCATTGTTCTATATTTTTTTTTAAATTAGTCCAGTGAATTTTACTCGTATAAAATATCAGAAAGTTACACATTTCCACCTACATGTGTGTTTTAATATCAGCAGTTATCTACTCTGAATGAATCTGGTTAACTGCCAGCTGAATTTTACACAAAGAACAGCAAAGAAGTTCTTTTTGCTATCAGGAGAGCTAGTTTTGAATGTTCACATTCTTGTTTGAAGTGATCTATGGGTAGTCTGGAATCCTGTAACAGGAAGGATTTTGTAGAAAATAGCTGGCTGCCTGATAGAGTAAAAAAGTAGCTTCTGCAGCAGTAAATCTCTGCCATACTTTTGCATAAAGGCATATCTAAACAGGGAAACTAAGCACTATATTTTAGAAACACATATGAGAAATGAAAGTGTCACAAGTGACAAAAAATGGCTATTTCACCTGGGAAGGGATACATATAAAATCAAAGGGGCCATGAAATTGGATTCTATGATACATTTCAAAATGGGGGAAAAAAACAGCAGATTAATGTTGTTTGTGTGTTTTCAGCAGTCCTGCAGTCACCTTGTGTTTAGCATTGGCCATGAAACGATGGCAGAATCAAACTTAGTAAATATTTATTTAGCTCTAAGGTATTAAGACTAATCCCCTCAGTTTTCCCCTCCGTTTTCCTTTCACACAAATGTAAAAAAGTTGGCACATGCAAACTTTAATTCACTAGTGATAACCCAAGGGGATATAAAGCCATTTCAACTTACAGAGGTGCTTGGATAAGCAGTTACAAAATCATTATATTTTTGCTGTAATATAGGAGAAAAGGTTTAAATTTTGCAGCATGGTGGCTTTTATGTTGGAACAGAGGTCTTCTGTACAAAGGCCTGAACCTCATCATTCCATGGGGAGAATTTTGTACTGAAGATTTCTGTGCTGCGAGCAGGAGCCAACAGATGCTTGGTGGGGTTTTGGTGGATCAGCTTTACATCAGTTCAGAAAAAAATAAATGAAAGAACATGGTCCAAATCCTGGTGTTTTTTTCTTTTGCATCAGCACAGCTTCTTTAATAGTTAACACTTGTACACTCTGGAATTGTGCCATGCATCTTAACTCTTCTTTGCCCAATTTATGAGGTTTGCGTGTTACACTTCCATGCCAAAGCTCTGAAGTGGAGCTCTGGTGTGTTTCAAATATGTCTTCCAGATATCGACTTCTGAGTGCAATGAGCTTTCTGCTCCTGCAGTTGTCCTATTCTGCTTCTTCAGAAGACTTCTAAGACTTGTGGAAATAAAGGAAGCCCACTCCTTCCCTTGTATCTGTCTATACACGAGGGGCTTAAGCCAGTCTTTCAATGAGCTCTGTGGGCTCTTGATGAGGTCTTTACCATGACAGATTTTTCCCTCAAAGCTGCCCCATAATACACTGTACATCTTTAGAAGGATGGAGAGAATTAAGCCAGCCCAGGCCTTATTTCTTGCTCTAATATACTTCAGCTCTCAGAACCCAGTTAAGTTAATCATGCATTTACAAGTGCTGTAGCCACCTTCACTTCATTGTGTTACCTGAGAACACAAAAACCTGTTATTCATCTCATTGCCACACAGTTATGTGGGGGGTTTCCTTCCAAAATGTAACCAGATCTAGATTGATGTGCATACACTGGGTTATTGATATCAATAGTCATTACTAATACAGCAAAGTAAATTATGATTCATTTTAGTTAAATAATTACCACAAAAAGTAAGGTGAAAGAATCTTCTGCTACACTGGAATCTAAATGGACTTCTGTGTATTTTTCATTAAAATGTTGCATTTTGTTCTCAGATTAGGTACCTCTAATTATTTCATCTTTAAAAAACACAGACCACTCGCCAATGAAAAATGTTGCTTGAAAAGAAAAGCCAAAATGATTCATTAAAAAAATGTCAAAATAAGTTGTTGGTGTTTCTGAAATGAAACACTTCAGGTCTTTTTATACTGCTTCCATATTTTTCCAGTCGTAATTATTTGCCAAATTATACTCATTGGTGTGAACAATTTTGGTCAATTTAGACTCATACTTTCAGCAACCTTTGCAGTAATTGAAAAAAAAAATCCTTGCTGTTATAACAATAAAGGATGTAAAATTATTCACTGTAAAATGGAGCAGGAACAATAGACACAGTCATAACAGCTGGATAAGAAACAGTATTTCTGTTTCATGAAAATAATCCAGTAGGCATTTTCCAAGCCATCTACGCTTAATAGTTGTAAGTGGTCTATAGATATATCTAAAATGAGGCCTTCTAGCACCTCACGTAAAACATTTCTTCATCTCCCGAGTTGAGGTTCCTCTCTTGCATGAGCTTAGATTTATATGGCACCAGCCATATAAAATAAAGCATATGTGTAAGTCTTTGAAGAATCAGGTCACTCAGAAGATAAGTTGCATCTAATACACGTATTTAGATAAATATATCCATAGATCGGTGGATATATGCTACAAATTAGAGTGATGACTGGATTACAAGAATAATCTTAGTTTGCTTATAAAACAACAAATGTTGAAAAAAACATAAATTATTGTACGTCTTCTGCCTCTGTGTCCTTAACTCTTAAAATACATACTTATGTATTACTGGTCAGGGACATATAAATATTTAATGACATAAATCGCTGTTTATAATACATTGAAATTAAGGACCATAGCTTTTCTCCTCCTGGAAAGGAGCTGCACAGTACTTAATCTATACTGTTTTCCACACATATGAGAGAGAATGCAATGTCTTCTCTTTGTTGATCCAAGAGGCACTGACATCACCAAAATCACCTTTTCTTCTCATACAACATGCCAGAACGCCAAGACCCCAGTTCTTACATGGCATTCATATCTTAACAAGGGAAATTTTTTATTATTGTCTCACGTAAGTTGGTTTCCTTCCTCATTCATAAGATTGTTAATATTATTGATAAGATTATAAGTAATTCTGATTTTGGAGAAGCTTTTTTATTCATCTGTCTTTCCAGGCACTTATGATCTTGATGAAAGCTTCTCCTCGGAAATTGAAGTGATATTACCAACAAACGATGCAGCTAAAAATGGCTGTCAGACTTTGGACTGAGTATTTTAGATCAGTCTCAGCCAAGGATCCTTGGAAAATTTGACTATAATTGGGATACATTTTGTGCTACTGAAGTGTGACTATTTTCTGTCCTGGTGAAAATGTTCATGCTTTCTTACTGAAATTGTACATAGTTTGGGGGGCTAATTTTTATGTTGGCATTTATTCTTAAACACTCCCTCTCCTCAACAAAATCTGTTAGAATAACTACTCTCCTTATATAACCATAACTATTTATGCAGTTTAGTTAAACTCTGTGCTAGCAAAATCTTTCTAAATTGTACCATTATTCAATTTGTGGAAAACCATCAATTTCTGAAATGCTCAAAAAAGTCAGATGTGGGCTGACAGGGGTTAAGGATGATCAGGGCTATCTGTTATTTCTCTGTATTTCCTATTTTTTTTTTTGTGAGTTTCATTCAACGGATTGCAAGCAGAGGAAGAATATAACTGATAAAATTAAAGAATCTGTAAAACTAACACAAAATGGCCATTTTTAGCTTGAAATGATTCTTTTAAATCTCCAGCCTAATCAAGGCTAACAGCAGAAATGTGGAGTATTCTCTGAAAATGCAGTTCATGAACTGGATGTGGCCATTCCTGGACCATGTGAAGTCATTTACACAATCAAATTGTAAATATTAACAACTTTTTGTGTTCATATAGCTATAAACAGGTAACAAATGAAAAGACTAGAAGAAAAATCATGCAGTTCTACAAACTTGCTTATAGACCTGCTGAACCATGTGATAATGGGCCTGACAGCTTTCAATGCCCCAAAAGTGAATACAGCCACCGTTGTGATGCTTCATGACTGGGCAACTCTAGGAGAAAAATCCGAAAAACAGGATTTGTCAGGTTGGAATCGTTCCTTACACTCATCAAATTGTTTAGAGAGCTTAGCTGAAGCAAAAAGTGAAACAGGATAGCAGCTGGTGCATAAAGATCCCTAAACAACATTTGATAGATGATGTACGTGAGAGAAAGCATGGCTCTTTGGTTGAGGGAGGGAGAATTGCAACAAAGACCTCAATTTATTTTTGCCATTCTACCTATTAGACCTAGGATTACCACAGAAAACAAAGAAATAATGGCATTGTTCCTTTCAAGTGCAAAGCGTGACTGAATGTGTTTCATTCTGCTCTATTCCTTCCGCAGATGAAAGCCCAAGAGTTACAACTATGTTTTCACACCAAGATATAGATATATGAATAAATCAGCAAATAAAAATTATCATCTGCTGCAGGGCAGATGTTAACAAAACACTTGTGGTACAGAAGTAAAATTGATATAAAAAACATTTGCAAACAGCTCTAAGATTGGCAACAGTCAAAAGCCAAGAGGTCCCTATTTAATGCTGGTACTTTTCTCTAATTCAGATGTATTAAAAAAAGAGACACCATACGCTCAGGGGTGGGAACGGGGTGGATATACCAAAGTACTTTATATAGAAACTATTATAAAATCTCTTTTGAAGAATTGATCCCAGATGATGTGCTGTTGAATGCACTTGGATGTAAATGAGCTGACAAAAAATAGATAATTAAATATATAATTAGACCCTAGAGCTTGCTGTTTAAGTATAGTATTGAGGATGCAAGTAATTTTACCAGGCATTAGCAAGTGTCAGTTTGTGGGTAGGAGAAGTATGTTTTACAGCCTTTGCTTCTCAAGGCACTTACATGTACACACAACACAGAGCAAGTTCTCTTTCTTTTAATTGGTTCTTCTCATACTTAAAGTTACACGTGTGTGATTAATCAGTTAAGCTTCTATTCTTCCTTGACTGTGTCTGCTAAAGGATGACATTAGAAGAGTGACAGGTGTTTCAGTATCGTATATATCACACAGGATATTCCTTTAAATTGATTCGTTTTGTCTAAGCTGAAAAGAGGACTTTTGTATTTCCATTGCAGGGTGGCCTGTTTTGGATTACTTAATCCTTTCTGAGGGGATTACTGTAAATTAAGGGAAAAAAAATCTCAGCCCCTGTGAACTCTTAAATAAGGTGTAGGTGTACCCTTGATCCCCGCCACTGCAATAAAAACAATATTACTCCAAGCCTCATTTCTGCAGAATCTGAAAACATTTGTGAATTTGGGACAGTTTCCAGCAAATGGTAGAGTGTCTCATTCTGGAGGACTGAAACAATGAAACAGTAAATATTTCCAAAATGAAACATTGATACTTCACATTTAAATGATGCTTTTGTTTAAAAACTGACCTAATTTGAAGGAGTCAGAAATATTTATATAAGCCAAAAAACTAAGCAATATTTTTTTTGGCACAAATCAAATTACATTTTTCCCATATTTTGGCCAGAAGAATAAAGTAAAATAAAATCCACTATTCAGGTGCCCTTAATCTACACAGATTTTTTCCTTGTTATGTAACAATTTTGGTCATGAGGTTATTTCTACCTAAAGCAGTTACATAATTGCAATTTCAGTATAGTTATTATCAATAAAAGCACTCTTTTCCCTTACAGGAATAAAGGTATTCATTTCTTTATAAATGCAGCTTTCTCTTGTACATGAGAATAGTTGAAGCAGTGAAAGATATTTATGTAGGTGAAGACTTGAACCTCAGTAATGCTCTCCACGTACATCAGTGTATTTCTCTTCGTGTAAAGACACATCTTGGCACAGGGCAATGAATGGTCAGGTTAAGGCAGAGCTTTAGAGGTTTTCTGTATGCTTCTAACAGCACTATTAAAAAGCTGTATAGAAACGAAGCACTCTTTGTGCACAGAGATTTGTTTTTAAAGTTTAATAAATTTCCTGCAGTTTACAAATTTTTTTCAGAAGATCAAAAGCATGTAGGTGCATTCTTTTCTTTCCACTCTTTTCAGGTGGAAGGTAGAAGGGCAAATTCTGAATTCAATTATACATGCAAAAGTATAAATATAGTGGTCTAAAATTAACACACATTCTTCTTTGCCACTCGAAGTTTTAAAAGCCTTGATTTATAAGTGACTTAAAATGTTTCAGAGACTGAAACCTTCATTTAGTTTCAGGCTGACACGAATTTTTGAAGATATTAAAAAATTCAATAATAGAAACTGCAATGTAGCAGAAACTTAAGGCACAAACCTACAGGGATAACAAGGAGACTTTTTCTTAGTGTACCATGGCATGTTTCATCCTTATGCTCTTAATTTTTAATTTACATAAGTTAATATGGTTTCAAGTACAAATGGTGACGTAAGCAGCAGGTATAGAGCATGTCACTGCAGTTACCTTGTGTCTTTACCTTGATGCATCTTTCATTTATTGCATATCCAAGCAGTATCCCTAGGACACAGGCAGGCATGATCTTTGGGTTTGTGTGCTCTGCTCATCATACTGTGGAAAACCTGCTGCATTTAACATACAATCTGCAGACAAAAAGACAGTGGAAAAGAAGAAAAGCAAAGTAATAAGATTACACCATTTATTTTATTTATTTATTTAAAATCTCGCTGAGATGTGCTCATTTCTAAGGACAGGAATAAGCACTTTCAAGGAAAACAAGAAGATGAAGGGAGGAGCAGTTGAGAAGATGAAGAGAGTTAAGTCTGAGAAGAAAAAACAGCCAGTTCCTCTGGGGAATTCTAAACCTGTTTCTTCTCACATAATTAAGTGAATCTGGTGGAGCAGTGCTGATACTAAAAATGAATAAAGGTTCCCATTAAAATGAATGTTAAACTCCCTTCTCCTTGAATTGAGAACTAACCTCTTGCTGGGGCTGTGATCATCTCAGTGAATAGGGAAAATGAAAATATCATTGTGAAACATAGGTATACACTATAACATTGTGACCTCATTGGTATATGCATTTTTTTTTCCAGAAGTCATCTTTCTCCTTTTTGATCCTGCAGAAAAGTGGATTCATTTCCGTTTGGTCTAGTCATGAGAGAAACAACTACCAAGACAGTAAGAATCCTCTTATAGGGGTAAACAGAGAGTGTCTTGGGGCATTATCCCTGCTCCATCACTATACCACACAGAGGCTGGATGAAGTGGCAGGTCAGCATCTCTCTTTCTAGGGCAGGGAAATCAGCCACACTGTGGAGGTGTGCCTGGGGGTGACTTTTTGGCCACTAGAGAGATCATTGCCTAGGGCAGGGTAAGTAGGAGTGCTGAAAAGGGATGTCCAACTGGCACCCAGAGTGGCAACACCTTCGGCTTCTGGCTTATAGTTTTGGCTAAGGAGCAGCCCAAGGGGAAGTGATGCAAAAAGAGAGGTTTAGCATCCTCCCTCTGCTACGCCATCTAGTCCCCAGCTATAGATCCAGGTACAGTCCTTCGGGTTTCTTCCTCTCTTTCTGGTTGTACTACTATACTCCAGCTTCTGAATGTCATTGTAAAAGCCCTCGCTTATTGTCTCTCTTTCCTCACTTCTCCACTTGTTTCCTTCACTTTCAGTCTCTCACCTTCCTGGGCTCTCTTTCTGTTCATCTTAAGTATCTAACGCTTGTACCTAGGATGAAACTTGGTAGTTTTACTAAAAAAAGTACAAAACAAGCAAACTGTGCATTTGTCCATACAGACACATACAAATCAAGAGTGTTTTGTATTAATTAGTAAAAAATGTCACAATTCAATATAAGTATACAGAAATAGTTAAAGAGAAAGAGAGAAAGGCAAGAAAACAGGCATGCAGGAGAGCTAGGAATGACAGTAAAAAGAAGCAGAGCAGAAAGAAAACAGAGGAAGCATTGTTTTGCAAATATTCTTGTGAGAGTGATCCTTAAGTTTCCTGTTCTTTTTCTCAACGATGTAAGTGGCAGCCAGAGAGATCTAACTGGAAAGTGTACCATTTCCTCACCTATTATTTTGTCAGAAATGCATGGGGAATTTACTCAGGTGGCTGGAAGTCTCAAATCTCTTGGCTGAGACAACAGGAATCTCAGTTGCTTTGTAGACTGAATATGTACTCCTGACCATGGATATGGAACAAAATGTTGTAATGGCATGACTCTTTTTTGAAAAAAAAAAAAGAAAAAAAAGAAGAGCTCTGGAGCTTTTCTGAGACACATACAAGTTCTTGCACAATGTGTGAGAGCAAGGCCACTCTGTGCAACAGAATCAGTTTTCGAATTGTACTTTGCAATGAAGAGGGAGTCAGTCACTCAGATTTCTCTTTAAAGGGATAGTCTTTGATTGAAACAAGTCTTAAGTGTGTCTCATTCAATAACAAAAGTACTGGGCAAATGGAATTTAAAAATACCATATATCATATGACTGCATATATGTTATTCTTGGCTAAGCCTGTTTATGATTTTAATCAAAATATTATGATAGATTTTTCTATGACATGATAATCCAGGTCAATTTGCATTATACTGTATGCAAAGAGCTGGAACTTTTCAATATATTCTTAATCTCACTAATTTCTTAATAACAGTCATGGTTATAGAGGATGCTTTCCCTAAAAATACCTAAATGTTTCCAACACTACTAAACCCATAATTTACCAGTGACAAGACAAACTCTGTGCATTGTAGGATGCTGTCTGAGTCCTTCCCAAATATATGCACAATGATGAGAGCACCTAGTTCACTGCTGGGTGAGGAGATGCATACATATAAATATGCAGCCCATGTTCTTCAGTCCTGCTGGAACTGTTGTCAATTATGCCTGCTGCACAGCTTACAGAGATGCTTTTCCATGGCTTTCTAGACAAGTAGTTGGACAGCCAGCTTTCTTCACACAGCACAGAAAATAGTAACTCTGGCTGCAGTTTTGTTGAGGCACACCCAGGGACACAACTATTCTGACTTTGGCTGGAAGAATGATGCAGAAATGCAACCACCTCTTAGCAAATAGCAGAAACTCTGTGTAATACCAGGCTAAATATCTCACCCAGCTGGAAGTGCATGGAAAAAAAGACAGGTTTTGTTTGGGTTTGGTTTGTTGTGGGTTTATTTTAAAGGGTCATAATGGGTGGCAGTGGGTAAGCATCACCAAGGAGGCCTCCTTCCATCCATTCGAATGGAAGCGAGAGTTTTCAGAAAAGCACATTGTTCTGCTACAAATCTATTTGCCGATTCCCACTGAAGTGAATAGCCCTTAATTCCAGGGGGAATTTGTGCCGTCACTTCAAATGTTATGCATACAAGTTAATTTCACACTGCTTCAGGACTTTGTTTTCAAATGACCAAAAGGGTTAAGAACAGAGAAGTAAACGCTTTGCCAAGCACCCTGGTCCAAAATTAAGAGTAAGGAGCTTTTTCTTTTTTTGGGGGTGGGGGGAGGGGGAGTGGGTGGGTGGACGATGACCAAAGAGAGGGGGAAATATGGACTGGAAATAAAGTACAGTCTTTTCTATTTCTACAGCTCAAAGATGATTTTGAATAGGATTGCTGCCAACTATAGAAAACCATCTTTTTGTGGAAAAAATTATGCCAGTAACAACGGATTTACAAGAACTGAGACAGTGTGTCTTATACGCATTTATTCAATATTATGCAAGATTAATTGTTTGGAGCACCATGCCTTCAGGAGTGTTCTAAGCATCGGGGAGACAAATTTAGCCTTGATAGCATGAAGTCAAATTTCCTTTTGTATCACAAACTCCCCAGGATGCTTGATTACAACAGTGCTGTATCTGGCACTGTTACCTACAGACTGGGCACAGTTCTGCTTAAATATGACAAACTGTAATTTGCTTCCTTAGCATGCATGATTCAATGTACATGGTTTGGTGCTAGACCTTCAAAACATTTTATTTCAAACTGACTTAATGCCATTTGTTGTTTTGGAATGAGAAGAAATGAAAATATTACAGCAGATGACAATGTGATTATAGTTGTCACAAATAGGATTTTAAGGGTTGCATTCTCAATTACACTATGGCCCCATTATGTTTCTTGTCCATCCTAAGAGTGCCTTAAACTTGCTGTAAATGTAATTATGAGATGTAATTTGCTTCGACTGTTAAGTACAAAAGGGGATTTATCTATAGAAGATTTGTCTATACAGGGAAATGGAATAATTACAGCCAGCTAAAACTTCTACCTGGAATGTTACATCAGCAAAGCCATATCAGCATAAATTATTCTGCTACAATTATGCTCATCAATTTTCCCATTTAAGAAAAGGCTCTTAGCATAAATAAAAATTGGGCTCTAATGATTAATTCAGTATTATACACCCAGGTTTATTGGCATGGTGGACTGCATTGGTTTCCACAGAATCAAAACAGCAAAGAGTCTAACAACAGAGCAAAGGATCAGACTTTGTGAAACCCACCCCACTAACTACTCTTTTTTTCTTTTAAACAAACTGTTGGCCAAATTTGTTTACGCACTTTCGGTCAAGCTGATGCATACCACCTAGGCAATCCCAAATAACAATCCCAGAGCAAACGCACATGAGAAGAGTTTTTTCCTAGCTGAGGATTAGATTTACGGTATTAAATTGATTTCACAAAACTTTAAAGAGTCTTCCCATTATGTTGGTTTGCATACCAGACCGCTGATGAATGTTGAATGTCCACCACAGTTAGCAGTTTGCCTCTAGTAACTCTTTGCCTGAATTCTGTTCTGTTTCGCAGTTACAAATTAATGAGGCCAGTTAATTGGCAAACACTCAGTGTAGCTGTAGAGTGGATGAACATACTATTGTGAGCATCTGATAAACTTAACCATGCGTAGCTTTGAGAGAAATCACTGCTTATGCCCTACTATTGAAGGAAACAATCAAATGTTACACTGTATTGCAGAAAATAGGGGACTTATCTAGAACTTGATCCCAGCAGACCTTTTCAGCAGCAGGTATAGCATACAGAGCTATTCAATATTTTCCTTCGAGTTTTGTAAGGATAGCGCATCTGATATGAAAAAGCACACCTAGATTGTAAAGAAGCAAGACTGTCAACCCAATTCTTTCAAGCTCTGGTGTTTTGCTATTTAAAACCTGATTCAGGGATACATTCATTGACATTGTGCCTACAACACTCACGTTCGGATCAGTACTGAGACACTAAAGAAACCATATTTCTTGGAAAAGTCACCTTTAATTTGGTGACCTGATTACAGCCGTCTCTAATTGTGAGCCAGCCCTTCACTGGACTCTCGAGACCTTGGGCAAAGGCACCAATCACCTCTTCACCTCGAGAGGGGCCACCTCGCTCACAGCATCGGGCTCTGCCTTTGGTTGGGGCATCGACAGCCTCACCCACGGCACAGACGTGCTGTGCCATGGTCAGGAATCCCTGCGGGTATGACAGAACCCCTCCCTGCCACCCCCGACCCTCTGCGCGGACTGCTGAGGGTCTGCGGGGTCTGGGCAGGGACCTCTCTGCTCCCAGGTGGTTCAAGACCCCTTCGCTGTCGGATGCAGACACCTCTCGCGGGCTTTACCCAGAGTCCGAGGCTTTTCGCCCCCGTGCTGGCCGCGGGCAGTTCGGGTGCCTCTCGCGAGGGCGTCGCGGCGGCAAAGTTTGCTGCCGGCAAATCCACAGGGGCCACAGCTCAGCTCAGCCCGGCCCGGGAGCCGCCGGAACAGGAACCGGCCCATCCCGCGGGGGATGGAGGAGCTCGGCAGCGGCTCTGGCCGCCCCTCCAGCGGTGCCCGTGGCCGGGAGAGGCGGAGGAAGCCGCGTAAAGCAGGAGGCACCGGGACGCCCCCAGCTATGCTCGGCGCCCCCGACCACGCTCAGGGCGGGGCGGGACGTACCAACAGCCCCCCTCCCCCCGGGGGAGGACAACGTGCCACCCCCTCCCACCAGCTCTCCGCACCTCCCGCGTTGCCAAGGGGACACCCCCCTCCTCCCCGAAGGCGTGGGCGCGCCCACAGAAAGGAGAGAGGCGGCGAAAGGGGGGCCGACGACGCGACTCGTCCCGGGGCGGGTAGAAAGAAAAGAAGGCGAGGGGCGTAGTGAAGGCGTGCGCTCCCTTTCTTCCCCCCCCCCACTCCCCGCGGCGGGGTGGTGCGGCCCGCTCCGCGGAGGGCGGGGAGCGTCGCGCGGCGCCTCCCTGCTCAGTGACACACGCGCCCGGCGCGGGGAGGAGGCGGCGGGTCCGGCCGTGCGCGGGGACCGGTTAACGGCCGGAGGAGCCGCACCATGGCCGGGGCTGCCGACGAATCCCTCCCTTCGCCGCCTCTTCCCGCCCGCCGGGAACTTTCCGCAGCGGGAGGCGGTGGCGGTGGTGCCTCCCTGCAGCGGCGGCGGCGGGTCCGCCCGGCGGTGTCCCCGGGGCTGGGGCTGC
Organism: Cuculus canorus; assembly: GCF_017976375.1. Classification (NCBI taxonomy): domain Eukaryota; kingdom Metazoa; phylum Chordata; class Aves; order Cuculiformes; family Cuculidae; genus Cuculus; species Cuculus canorus. The sequence continues at coordinate 114,381,648 of NC_071401.1, read as the reverse complement.
TGGGGCTGGTTTTCTCCCGCTTCTGCTGCAGTAAGTCCAACTCTTTTATTATTGTTACTTTATTTTATTTTTCTCTCTGTTGGCGGGTGGAGAAGGAGGAGGGAACCCCGAGCGCAGGGGGGACTCGACCGAGTTGGGGGAAACTTTTGTGTGTAGTGGAGGCGGGGGGGCGGCCGAGCGAGACGCGGCTGCGGTTCTGGGAGCGAAGGGAGAGGGGCGGGGGGGACCGGAGCGTGCACTGCGCTGGGGGGGGGGGGGGCTTGCTCCAAGGGACACGTAACCCACCCCGGGTTAGCAGCGCCGCCGCCGGGACACGCGTCCCCATCTTCTCCCCCTCCCCCCATTTCCCCGTGCCGCTGCCTCCACCGGGACACGCGTGTCGTGTCTTCCCTCCCCTATTCCCCCTCGCGGCCGCCTCCACTGGGACATGCATGTCCAGTCCTGTACCCCTTCATTCCCCGTTGGTGGCCGCCTCCACCAGGACACGGGGACGCGCGTGTCCCACCCCCCCACCCCTATTCTCCATCGCGGCCGTCTCCACTGGGACATGCGTGTCTCCTGTCGTCGTTCCCTCCGTTTTCCCCTGCAGCCGCCTCCACCGGGATACAAGTGCGTTCCCCCGCCATTCCCCCTCGCAGTCGCTTCTACCGGGACGCGCGTGTCTTCCTCCTGATTCTCCGTGTCGTGGCCGTCTCCACTGGGACATGCGTCTCCGTGTGTCGTGTCCGTCCGTTCCCCCCCCCCCCAATTCCTTCATTGTCCTATGCCGCTGTCTCCACCGGGACATCTGTATCTCGTCCCCATTCCCGTTCAGGGTCGCTTCCACCGGAACACCCGGGTCGTGTGTGTCCCCCTCACTCATTCCCTCTCGCAGTCGCCTCCACCGGGACACGCGTGTCGTCGCCCCCCCGCACCCCACGCAGCCGCCTCCACCGGCACACGCTCATTCTTCCCCGCCTCCACCCGCAGCCGCCGCCACTGGGACACGCCGTCTCCCCCCCCCCCCCCATTTCCCTTCGCGGCCGCTAACACCGGGACACGCATGTCGTGCTTCCTCCCCCCCACCCCCCATCCGCAGCCGCCGGGACACGCGCATTGTCCCCCCTTGGTGGCCGCCCCCACCGGGACAAGCACACCCTCCCCCCACCCCGGGGCCGGTTGCAGAGACCGCTACACGCGCCCCGCCGCTCCCCGCCCTGCCCCTGCCGCTTCGGCGGGGTAACTTTGTCCGCCCGTAGCGGGGTTGCGGTTCCCGGCGTGGCGGGAAGCGAGTTATCCGCTGCAATTCCTGAACAACAGGCTTTCGGTTGTTTGCGGAAATCCACGGCCGCTTCCCGCCCGTAGCCATTGGGAAGGACAGAAGGGTGGGTCTTGATGCTCTCCGGGGGGAGGAAGAGTACGGGCTTAGCTTCTGGTGCTGATGGCTTGCATCGTTGTTTCTTCTCAGTTACAGTGAAATCAGGGCTGGTTGCTGTAGGGTTATGAGTTTGGCTCGCTTGCCTCTTCATGCGGGAGTAGATTCGTGTACTCTCATCCCCCTTCTCATTCTGAGCAGCATTGCGGTGCGGGGCCCCTGTGGGGCTTCGCGTGACCGCTCCTAGGGAAATACCAGCACCTCCAACCCCCCCCTTCGTTTTTTCCTGTGGAAAACAAACGAGACACGAAGCATTTGGAAACTAAAACAGCGCAGGATTTTTTTTTTTTTGATGTTTTAATTGTACACAGTGTAATGCGTTTAGTGTCGTTTTTACAGCAGTGGAAGATGGGGGGGGGAAGTGAACCTAGGCAAGAGCGCATCAAAAGCTGTCATCCTACTGTTCTATTCCCAATGCAGTAATGAGTAGTTGGCAAGAATATTTTATTATGGGCTAAACCATGTCCTTTCCTTCTTGAAAGAAGGAGGAACAAGTTAGAGGATGTAGTCTCTAGGGGTTCATGTGGTAAAAATACCAAGGAACTTGGAAGCTGTGCCATCATAAAGCACTTGGATAGTATCTGAGAAATGCTTTTTCAGGGAGGGAGTTGAGGCAGTGCTGCTGTAAGAATGTGCTCTTGCATGTAATAGTCTCCCCCCTCTGGCAATAAGGTAGCTTTCAGAAAAGATGATTATTACTAATTTAAGGTTAAACACATGCATTTGCTGAAGGAGAACCCTGCTAAATGTTCTGTTTGTCCATAAAGAAAGGCAGCTGTGAGAAAGAAGAATGGGTCTTCATTTATCTTAGATTTACTTCGAAGGAGGAAGAGTAGTTCCCCATCATCGCTTGTTCAGATGATGAACCTGTTACTATTTCACTTTACTGAGAGCTTATGTGCTCACAGAAATTTTGTTGAGAGGATGTATTTGGTCCTTGTCAAGTTGAATAGTAACTACAGTACTTGTTCCAGTGTAAGAGTTTTGTGGGACTAGGTGACCCTCTCCTTAGCCAGAGATTACTGGGATGCTTCTTTAAAGACGGTGAACTATATGTTATCAAAGTGGTGTAAAAGTTGAAATCACTTATGCAGAAATTTTTCTGAGTTTCTTAGGGTATGTTCTGTTTACAGGATTAAGTAAATTGACAGATCTGCTGGGCTGAATGTTTTAAAAAGTGCTAAAGACCTGTTCGTCTTTCTCTTAAAAATACATCCAACAGTTTAATTTTCCATGCATAAAACCTTGGAGCTTTTCGTTGATAACACTTATTCAGTATTTGGCTTTATTTGTGGAAAAATTACTTCTTTGATATTAAGAAGGTGCTGTGTTTCAAAACCTTAAGTCTTGGAGACTTAACTTTCATAGGGCTGGCAAACTTCTTGCACAAACAGGTTTTTGCCCCTTCCTTTGTTTAGGGTGATTTCCCCTGTTTGCAATTAAAAAAGGTGAAGTTCAGACTTGACATAACCTTGCCAAACTATTTTTACATGTAAATGTGAAGATAATAGTAACAATGAAGTTAAGAGAGTCTCCACATCCTGTCATGAAATGGCTTACTATTTTAGTCTTGATGAGTGCAGGTTTTATGTCAGTCTTCCCAGATTCCTTTTGTCATATGTGAACTTGAGTGATAATACTTAAGAAGGTCTGCCAAAAGTGGGAGTGTTGTGTTGAAATAAAGTTCTTTTTTCAAACACAAAGTTTTGAAGCATATCTATAGATAGAAGGGGAAATACGAGTGGCTTTTTGGATTGTGAGGTAAGAAGTAGGGAGAGGTGTTTTTTCATCAGTATCTTTTAGATTACATTTTTTTTGCCCCCCCCAAAATTTCCTACATTTGTTTTCCTTTTCTCTGTAACTGTCACAGTTGAGAGTAGCTTTTAAGAGTGCTTGTAAATACATTTTGAACGTGATTAGATATTGATAGAACCTGAAACTGACGACTGCTTCTGGTTGCTGTTCTTCCTACTGGTCAGTCAGTCTTGATAATGCTAGTGAAAGGAAGAATTAAAAAAAAACCAAAATTTTTTGGGTTTTTTGAGTAAAAATAAACCTGCTTTAATAAATAGTGCTTCTTTTAGGAAAACGAGACTATCGAATTCAGCTTACATGTATAAGTGATTCTCCTACTTGTCAGTTCAACTGTGTGATGTAATGAAGTATGTACTAAATTTACATGTTAGAATTTAGTGTAGCTTTGAACTAGAACTGAAAGAAACATCATCAAAACCTTCAATCTATAAATTAACTTAGTATATAAGTTGTGGCAAATATTTTTCAGTTGTGCTGGGTATGAGGACTTATATTCTACTAAATAATGAATTCCTGTAATTTGAGCACAACGTTAGTTTGCACCCAGTGATAAGTTTTTTTGCAAAGTGTTTTGGGTTGTAAGAATGAATTAAAAATAAGCAAAATTGGAAAGTAAGGTGGATAGAAAGGAAAAATGTGCAAGATGTGTTTTTTCAGGGACTTTGTTAAGGAGATACTTTTTTTTTTTTGTTCAATTTGAGTTGTTGGTTTTGTTAAGCTGTACAGTAAGGCTAGAAAAAGTAGTGTTTGTGAGGCACATGTTTTTAAATTCCCATTGTTGTTTTCTTGAAGCAGCCTGGAGTACAGAATTCAAGTCTGTAGTGAAGCTGGAAGGGTTGTGTTGTAAAGATTTGAATAAATACAAGTATGCAGTTTACTATGTACAAAAATGGAGTTGCAAATAAAACAAGAGGGAAATTTCCAAGTAACTGTTGACTAGAACAATCAATTTTACTAGAAACAGTTTTGGATTTTCAGGTTAAGTCATGACGAAAGTATGAAGTCAAGCAACCAACTTTACTACCCTGGAAATGGGAAAGTGTAGTAGTGTGTTCAAAAAGACAACAGAATGTATTTTTCCTCATATGTAAAAGGCAATGATAATAGTATAGAAACGTTTTTATTTTTTGAAAATGGTATGGAGAGAAATGCACTTCTAAAAGAGACGTGAGGTAAGCCAATAGTAAGAGAAGGAATAGCAATACTGTAGAAGATATTTGAAAAGTTGGAGAGAATGAAATGTTGGTAAACTATGTAGTAGGTCAGGCAGTGTGTGAAACTGCTGTGTGAAGGAACAGCAGCTGTGCTGGTAGAAGTAATAACAGAGTAGCTTCATATAGAGGGGAAGTTAAACTTGAATTGTTTTATATTTAGAAAAAAAAATCGGGTCACAAATTTAAGCCCATATTTCAGCATAACTCAAATGTAATGTGCAGTGTGCTGTTTCATAACAGTTCTTAGCTCTGTTTCATTGTGGTAGGTCTGTCATATTCAAGATCAGTGTTATACTGAGGTGCTCATGTGAAATAAACACAAGAAAAAATGTAGTTGTTAGCACTTTAATAAAATAAATTTTATAGACCTGTAATTCTTGACTGCTGTTTAAATTTTATAAGGTTTATCTGTAGTGTTGCATGGAAATAGTACAAATTGGAGCTGCTCTGAAAGAAGTAGTTATACAATTTACTTGGACAGGCTGAAAGCAGGTTAAAGTAATCATAAATGTTAGTATGAATGAAAAGCGAGGATGCCAACTAACATTTTGGCTTCTGGTGTACAAGAATTCCTATATATGTGGGAGCGAACTGTAACGTTATTTAAGTTGTTAAGATCTGAGTGCTTTGAGTATTATAAAAGAATTGTGAAGGTTTAGCCACTTATGCTACCTAAAGGTTTAATGGTCTTTTGATTTAAACAATTTGTTTCTCTTGCTGCCTTAAATTACTTAATCTTATTCAATGGAATATGAAGATAGCTTGATATTGAACAAAAGAAGCCTCTAGGAGGATTTATTTCTTCTAAGATTACAGAATTAAATATCCTGTTTAGAAATATGGTCAGATCTATGTTGTTTTCTTTGCTGCCTGCTTTATGTAGTATTGCTGTCAGGATGATATTGGGAAACCTAAGGCTGTTCAGTAGCAGGGAAAGCAAAGATGTGTTGCCTTTACAGAGCATCTGTACCAGCCGATTACCCTTCAGGTGATGGTGGTAGAGCTTTTGAGGTATGCAAAATCACAATTGTAAATTAATCTGCTGGGTAAGGGGAGGATGAATTGGGGGCAAGTTATTTCAGTAAGCGGAGGTGTATGTGTGTATAAGTGTAGTGAGTAGCACTTGTGGATCTCAAAAGAAAAATTGAGTTAGAAGGTCTAGAATTGAAAGAGTAAATCTCAGTTTTTAGAGGAAAAAAAAACCCCAAACCAATAGTGGATGGCAGTAGGGTAATAGAAATAGAAAACCTGATATATAAACTGGTAGGAGGTAATCTTGCTAAGTGACAGCTACCTGTGGAGCTGTTAGTAAATGTCATCCTTTTTTTAATATTGATTCAGTTACCTGTTGAAGAGCAATAAACTTGAAGAGGATTGCTTTCTATCCTGTGTTACACCAGATTGTTGCTTGCCCTGCTGTCCTGTGGTTGAATGCAGTTTTGTCCAAACAAAGATCTTTATGAGAATGTAGGAGTATGAATTACTTAAGTCTGCAAAGAAGTGAGAGCACTGAGATTGCGTGTATCACTCTGGAGTCCTGGTACATTGCCTCTTATAGATGAGCTGTGTGATGACATTGTTCTAGCACTGTTTGTTTGTACTTGGATTGCTGGTTTCCAACTCCAGAGTGTGTTGCATTGAATCCAGATTATTTGAGCATTTTTTTTTTTTGTTATTCTGGTGACCACTATATTGACTGGTATGTAAATAGTGTAGAAGTTCCTGTGAGGAATTATCTTGGGGACCTGTTAATAAACTGAATGGATAGATTTTCTTAGTTATGTGAAAATTAGCCATAGGTGCAGTTATTTAACTGCTATCATTTTGTCAAGCCATGTGTTGTTTGGAGAGGAGAGGTGTATGATCTTTAAAGGTGCCTTCTAACCTACATTGTTCTATGGATCTGTGTGGGGTTTTGTATGGGTTTTCTTGGTAGGGTTAGTCTTTCTGAAACAAGATTTTTTTTAAAGTACCTATTTGAAAGATAGGTGTATTAAATGCCTCAGAGACTATAACTATTTGAAATGTAGTAATGTATTTTTGATAGGATGGAAATGATGATAATTATTGGATTAAGCATGAGATAGTTGATCAAGCTTTCTTGTTAGAAGTTGAGGGGTCATTGACACTATTGCTGGCTAGAAGGCAATGTATTGCCTAGAAAAGAGTGATTTCAACTTGGGACTGTTTCAAATGCGAACTCAAAAATTAGTCTTCGTGTCCATGAGTTACCAATAGAATAAAGCAAGCAGTAAGAACAAAAACCTTTACGTCTTGAAACTTAAGTCTCTGTCCTTTTGTGTTTTCCCAAGTGTCGGGAACTGAGCAGGTAAAGTTTAACATCTGTATGTAATCAAGAATGTCGCTATTAGTTCAGGTACTGAAAAGTAACCAGCTTCTAGACTATCCTCTTAAATCACTTCTGCATTCTTCTGTAGAATATTTTTGTTTCTTTTCAATTGCTTTACAAGTTCACAGGAGTAAAAGCAATTTTAATTTTTTAATAACCTTATAGTAGGGTCTTTTCACATTCTCAGCATCAAGGCTAGTCAAGTGTAGCTTGTCTTGAATTGACTCATGCACTGGGATTACCTGCAGCAGTAGATGGCTCTTGTTGATGATTTCTCCTGCTACCCACTTCTCCACCAGATTTTCATTATCTGGCATTTAAGATACCTTTATAGGACATTGCTTTCTCCTTTTCTGTTAGTCAAGGCTGGTATAACATGGTATTTTTAAACTTGTCCTTTGTATCTTACTGGGATTAGTTTGAGCAGAACAGAATGTTTTCCTTAAGTGACTGTTTTAAATACTTAGAAGGTGCTAGTCCTATCACAGTAATGCTGTGGCACGTGGAGAATTTTAAATCACTGAAATGGCAGTCTTCTGCTCAAAAAAATATACCTGCTGAAAAGTGAGTAAAGGCTAGTCAAACAAGTCTCCATAGCTGATGTGCGTACAGATAAGTGGAAGGAACAGGCTGTGTTAGCTTTTGGATCTGTTGTTTTCGCTAGCCCTCGAGTTTGAAATGCTAGTTTGTAATTTTCTCTCAAAGTTTTTTTTTAATTTTATTTTGTGTTGGCATTCTTCAGCCACTTACATTACATCCTTTTTACTTGCAATACCACCTATGCTGCATATGGCTAAGCTGAAAACTAATTGTTGCTGGGGCAGGCTCACTTAAGAACAGCCTTTTGGATGAACGGATGCTGGAGAGAGAATGTGGAAAAAATTAAGGTTATGTTCAAATTGGATAACTAGCTTTACTTAATTTCTTTGCTGTGTACATAATCTGGTAGAACAGTAGTCGGTTTAGTCAAGCGTAAGTTAAATTAGATCAAATGCAAGAAACTTCATAATAACAGATTGAGAGGGCAAAACTTTTGACTTTATTGACTTGGAGTAATTTTTTCCCTCAATTTCCTTCTTTAATTTCTCCTACATCGTCCATTGTCCATGCCACAATGAAAATATACTTAGTCAGCTCTGCAAAAGGTTATTTGAGGTCAGATAAGCAAAGGTGAAAAGCTGTGAAGCTTAATTCCACTTTTTGACGTATGCGTAAAGATTGTTAGTGTTTACATAATAAAAATCAACTGCTTGGCTCTTTACCAGTGATGCTACTTATGTGCTTTCAGCACTTTGATGCACTTTTGACTTCAAAAGGTAAACTTCCTTGAAGCAGAAGTAATGTGGTTATGACTTCATTAAGGTACTTTAACATTTAAAGAGGCACTATTGATCCAGAGAAATGAACCATGAGAACTTGGTGGTTATAATCATACAGGTAATCACTTCAGAGATGTAAATGCATCCTGTTGTAAGTTTCAATGTCTTGTAGCTGAGGTAACATAAAGTAGTCTACCAGGGTTAACTAGCAAGTGCAATATATACCCATTTATCTAGGATATTCCATATAGAAAGAATTATGACTTCTCCTGAACTAAGTTGTTCTTAGCTGCATTTCAGCAATTTATTGTATCAGAGGTAGTTCGAGTTTCTGCATGTAGCTTATATGGCAGGAGGCTGGAACTGGACTGTCTTTAAGGTCCCTTCTAACCTGAACCATTCTATGAGTCTTTGAGTAAGACAACTGCTAAGGTCGGTGGCTGTAAGGTGGTAAGGCTTTTGACTCTAACAAGGTTAATTGTCACAGTTGATGCATAGGTATTTTCACATGAACATTTAATGATTAATGTTACTTTCTAGCAAATCATAATGTGATATGTCTTGTCTGAGCTTCATGCAAGATCTTGTAAAGGCTCTGCAGAGAGTCTTCTGCCTTACAGCAAGAGGTGAGGACTAGGGGACTCAATGGAACTGTTAGTGAAAGTTCCCTTGTTGATGTAGTTTTTTTAGAGTTACTCTGTAGCTGCCTTTTCAAAGCCTCTAGAGGCATGGCTCAGATGTGATACACTTATGTGGCTGCAAATAAGGTGAAAACTCAAGTAAGCGAGGAAACAGAGTTGTGGTATCTCCTCGGTTTCAGACTACTCTGAAAAGAGGTCCTGAACTGATTTCTGTGAGTTCACAGGGCAAGACAATGGACAAAGGAGGAACAGGGAGTGTTATTAAACTTGAGAGGCTTTTAATGAGGTTTCCTAAAATGTCTTTGTACCCAAATTGGTGAGATAGGGTTTAGGTAAGTGGATTATTAAGTGGGTGGAGAAATTGTGTGTACTGCTAGACTTGGAAGGTTCTGCTCCACTGTGCAAAGTCCACCTGGAGGATTATTGCTGGTGGCATACCTTAGGGAACAGTGTGGAGGCATTTTATCTGCATTTCAACCCCTCTTCCAATTCAGTAATGCACTTGTAGCAAGTTTGTGGATGCTACTAGTTCGTGAAGGGCAATTGTTATGCTGAAGACCAGGGCTAGTCAAATGAGGCATCTGAGACTTGAGAAATAGCTGGCAGAATCCTCATGACATCAATAAAAGCAAATGCCAGATCTTTTTGAATGCCATACGTAGAATAGATGTGGTGCTAACTGGTAAAAAGTAGCTTCACAGGAAAGAACATTGTGTCCTTGTGGGCAGTATGTGCTTTTGTGGTGTAAAAGGTGAAGAGCATACTGGACGTATTCAGTGAGTTGAAGGAGGCAATTATTCTCTACTACTGGGACCTTGTGAGACTGCACCTCAAGTACTGTGCCCAGTTTTGAGCTCTCAAATACAAGGCAGATGCTAAGCTGTCTGTGGAAGGCCACTAAGATATGAAGTCAGCAGCACAAAATGTGTGGAAGAGGGGCGGAGAAGTAAATTGGTTCAGCTTTCAGAAAAGAAAGTCTAAAGCAGAGGATCCTATTTGCTGGCTGTACCTGTTTAGTGGGAGATGAGAGAGAAAATTAAGACAGTCTCTCCTTAGATAACTGCAGGGAAAGTATAAGAGGAAAGAGAAGCATGTCTTACAGCAAGGGGAAGTTTAATAATGTGTTAGCAATACATTTTTACACACAGAGAATGAAGCGCTGAAACAGGCTGTAGAATCTCTGTCCTTGAAACTGTTCAGAATCTGACTGTGGTATGACCCTGAGCAACCCAATCCAACTTCAAAGTTGGCCTTGCTTTCAGTTGGGGATCAGATTGGATAACCTCCATAAGTCCCTTTCAGTCTAACTGAACTGTTTTTTATGTGTAGGTAGGCAGGAACTAGTATACTATAGTAGCTATCCCTCGTAGAAAAGTAGAAGTGGTTGGAAGTCTTTTTATATTAAGATTGAAATACCCAAGGAAAGTCTGAAATGATTTTCCTATAGAGGAATCTGACTGCTAAGAGCTTACTTGAAAATTTGATCTCCTGCGGTAAATAACTTTTAGAGAATCCCTTAACAGAAGATATGCAGGCAAGTCTTTCTTTACTTCAATAAATAGCAAGTAAACCCCATCACTTAGAGCATAGAGCTGAGTGGCAGCTCAGCAAATACTGAAAATATAGTTTGGTGGTAGATAGTGTGGCTATTATACAGTATTAATGTGCTTGGCTATCGGTTATCTAGACTTACTGCCCTGACGCAGTTCCTGGACAAAAAGGGTTAACTTCCTGGAATAGCTTGCAGTAGAGGGTGGACTTAAGAGCTAAAAAAAAAGCCAGCAGTGTCAGCATTGCAGGGGACAGCAGGCATCCATACTGTAACGGGTCACTCATCAGATCTTGTCATGGACAGCTGAGATTTAGGCATTGTATTTTATTATGATTTGCTGCTCCTGACAGAATGTATTCAGTTTATTTTTTATAATATGACTGCACTTGTTAAATACTGGCAGATAACATTCAAATTTTACAAGTAATTGAAAATGTGAAGTTAATGTTTAATTGCCTTCCTCAACTTATGAGACTTTGCTACTTCATGTAGTGCAGAGTACAACCTCCCTTCTCCTCACACAGACCTCATTACTTCCTAGAGTAGGTGGCGTGAGGAGACACAACATATAAGAAGTGGAATAGTGGCCTGTTTAAAGGAGTTGGGGCCTTCCTAGGCAGTGAAGGCCTTGTTCTTTTGTCTAGGACATCACATTTGTCTGTTCCTAACCAGTTACTAATGCTTTTCTAATTTCAGTGTAGGAGTTAACAGTTGTGGGGGCAGGGAGTGATGAATGCTTACAGCTGTTGCTGTATGCTTAACAGAATTTCAGGACTTTTCTTGACTTTAGTTTCACAAAAAATAAACCCTCGAAAACAAATCCCCAAAATCGCAATGCAGGTTGCTTATTTTAAGAAATTCAGGTTTTTCACTTGTGTAGAGTTTTTTGCTATCCTATCTTTGAGCTTTCTGTAAGGACTGTGTGCACTTATAACACCAAACACAGCAACCAACGAGTCTCTGCATGTCCCATGTACCTTTTTTCCATTTAAAGTTGGAGCAATGTCCATTTTTGGTTGACTTAAGTTTTTGCTTTCATCTTCCTGTGTAGAAGTGGTATCCTATTTAAGACAGTTTAACATGTTAATATAACAGATTATTTACGTTGGTTGTCCTCCCCTCAAAAAATGGCTGAAATGCCCTATGCGGTTTGTTTGCGTTTTTTTAAGTTGCACTAAGTCAGGAGATGTTACTTGTGCCTAAAACTTTATTCTTTAATAAGAATTTCATGGACACTGCTTTTAAGTATGACAGACCTTTAAATGGCAATCATTTCAGCTTGTCCATACAATCCAGCACTTCTGCTAGTATCTGTTAAAGGTTGTTTGGTTTTTTTTATTCATTTGTTAAACTGTCTTGTGTTTATACTGAATGAACTTACTTGCCTAAGACAAAGAAGAGCAGTCTGTATACTCCTCACTCTGATTTCACTGGCCATTATTGACTGAACAGGTCAGAAATCCTTTTCTCTCCTACCCCTACTATTGAGTAAGTAAAATATGGCTTAGTTCTGGGAAACTTAATGTAAACATGATCACTCTTTGTTAAGTAATTATGAAATCCAGATGGTTAATTCTTTCTTGGAGTTGATAGATTAAGGCAAACTTAACCTATTGTTATTAATGTAAGGAGAAGTAGATTCTGAGAAGTGTGGCGCAACATTCCACGCATAGGTGTAGAAAAAATAAGTTACTGTATAACAAGATCATTAAGTGCTGCTGTAGTACTGCACGTGCCTATAAATATAGACATAGAGATATGCTAATTCTTGATTTGTAGCTTTATTGCTTCTTATAGCCAGCTGAGTTGACTGTCATTCCAACAAGTGTCCCATGCAATTTTATAGTTAAATATGTGGGTCCTGGCTGACCATTGCAGGCAGCTTGCTTCTGCTGGCTGGTGTAAATACGAGGAAATGCCTGAAGGAGCAGGTATTATTTTATGGTCACTAAGACGTCAGCAGTTAACAGCCCAGCCGAACTACTTTAACACAATGTTCTTGAATTGAAGATATTTGTAGGATTTCCTTAGTTGCATTGTAGGGTTATAACTTTGTTAGGCACTGAAATGTGCTACTTGAAACTGAGACCCATTTTTTTTTTTATTTCTGGACCTTTATGTAATATTCCAATTGAGCTACTGGCAGAAATACTTGCTTATGAAGATGCTTCAGTCAGCTATTGCTTTTGGTAACATGCACGACCAGTTTTGTTTTGCTAATTCCGTATGTCACACATTCAGCAGTGTCTACTGGGCCTATCAGCATAGCGGTACGTTGACTGTCTTTAAGAAAGGTGTCAACTATGGCAGTACTTTTTCTATTTAAGAAATCTTATTAGCTTATTGGTTTCTAGCTGGTATTTGTACTGCTGGAGGAGTAACTGAAATTGTAGGTTTAGCACTTTTGTTTATCAGATGGAGGGCATCAATATTGCTTGGTCATTCATTATATATTTGAATCCAGTTCTGTGCATCATAGGTTCTTCACACAAAACAGGAGACTAGTATTGATGGAAAGAAGGGGAGAGTGATGGTTATCAGAGAGTTTCTAGTGAGGGTTTGAGGCCACCCTGTCTACTGACCTGATATGATGTCTTGAAATTTTTCCACCTTTCAGTGCCAGAGGATCCAGTATGTTATAGAGAGACGTAAGTATTTTCCTTTTGTTTGACTGCTATGTTCTGCATATATCCATATGGTCACTAATGATTCTGCCAAGGGTAACTGTGAACGTTATGAAGAGTGACTAAAGAACTCTTGAGGGCAAAGGTGAAGGACATGAATGCAAGCTCACAACTTGGGTGCCTGTCCCAGTGCGGGAGAAAGACTGGCATAGGAGTGAATGCATTTGGTTGCTGTTGAAGGTAGGCCTTTGACTTCTCTGACCACTGAACTGTCTTTTGAGGAACAGGAACTTCTGAGCCAGAGTCGGGGTCTGTCTGGCAAAGATGAGTTTCTTTTCCAATCTAGCGTTAACTTGCGAGGAGGACTTTAAACTAGATATGTTGGGATGCTGTCGTATTGTTCTCTTTCCTGAAGAGATGATGTGAGGAACAATAAAGAAATGTCCAAGCGGGACATGGTGCGAGAGGCTTTTTTCCCCTCCCATTGTAAAGGCAGCACAAATGAGAACTGTGCACAACTACAGGCTTATCACCTCAACGGGAGTCTGGCAGTGTGGTGCAATAGCCTGTATGACTGGAGTAGTGGAGTTTACTGGATTCATGGCTTTCAGGGTAGGCAGACTGGGAAAGTGAGAAAGGTAGTGCTCTCCACTGCGCAGGTGATAAGCCTGTTAAAAGCTTATGGGTAGTGTTAAGGGGACAAACCAAAACAAGTGACACCATTAAGCTTCAGCTACTGCCTGCCTGATGAGGAAAAAAAAGTAGGTGAAGCCTTTAGGCTCCTGGAAGAAGCCTCAAGTTTGCAGGCTGTGGTGTTTGTAGCAGATTTCAGCTGCCCTAGCATCAGCTGAAAGAACATTCAAGAGAGATATCTGGGGTATGTTCAAGACAATTTGTTGATGCAGGTGGTCATGGGCTGACTAGGGATTCTCTAGTTGATCTCTTATGCATTAACAAGGTAAAACTGGTTGAAGATGTAACAATCAACGGCACTGTTGGATGAAGTAGCTGAGATTGGAGTTCGAAATACTGAGAGAAGTGGTCACGACTGAATAATACAATCAATCTCAGACCATGGAAGAAAAATGTCATGTTATTCAGGGATATGCTAGTAATGTTTTCATGGGGGAACTGTTCTGGTGGGCAAATGAGCTGAGGAAAACTGAATGATCTTGAAGAGAAACCTCTTAAACTGCAGTACATGTCCCCTGCAATGTGTGGAAAGTAGAACGGTTCTGGTGGAAGGTCAGCATGGAAGAATGGGGAATTGGTCATGAAGCATTAAATATAGATAGGAAGCTCGTGGAAGATTGAAGCAGGAGGAACATGGAGAGAGTATCTGAGAGTGTGGATGAAGAACTGGGAAAGCTCAAGCTTTGCAGCTGGAACAGGTAAAGGAGGTTAAGTATGGCAGGGAAGGCTGCTGATGTGCCACAATGTCAGCAAAAGAACTACTAAAGAAATTATGTGTCCATTGCTCAGTGGGAAGGGGACCTAGTGAAGAAGGGTACGAAAGAAGATGAGGCATACAGTATCCTGTGTTTGCTTTGACTTTTGCTGGTAAGGTCTGCTCTGTGGTTCCTAGATCCTTGAGTCTACTAGCAGAATCTGCAATGTAGCATAACCTGCAGAAGAGAAAGATGCAGTTGAGAGTACTTAAGCCATTGGACATATTCAAGACCATGGACCAAAAATGATGCTTCTGATAATACAGTGTTGGCTGATGCCATGTTCTGCCACCTTTGAAAAGCCATCATGACGGGAGGAGGTTCCTGATGAGTGGAAGAAGACAGATATCAAGCCCATCTTCAAGAAAGGAGGATCCAGGAAACAGCCTGGTCAAGTTCGCCTCAGTCCTTAGATAATAGAGCAAATCATCCTCTGCAGTTTCTCCAGGCACCTGAAGGGCAAAAGTAGGTATTTGGGAATAGCTTGAAGAGTGGGATTCAGTTTTACAGAGGCCAGCTGATGGCTAATTGTCGATTGATACTGAGGCAAATATAGTTTCTTGTCTTTGAAGGCAGAATAGAGCGCACTCAGTAACCTTGTGCATTATACCAAATGGGTACAGTTGATAAACTGGGAAGCAGGTGTGCTCCTTGGAGAGAACTCGGCATGCTGGAGAAACAGGCTGGCTGGAACATCGTGGAGTTCAACAGTGGCAAGCATCAAGTTGCGCATATGGACTGGAGTAATCCTATGGAGTAGTGAGGATTGTGGTCCAGTGGGCTGGAAAGCAGTTTGGCAGGCACAGATACGGGGTTCTGGTGTACAACAGATTGAGCCTGTACCAAGCAGTTTGCCATTGCAGCAAAAAAAAGGTGACATCATCCTGGGATGTGTTAAGCATCACAGCAAGTTGAGGAAAGGGATCCTTGACGTCTGTTTAGCATTGGAACACTGTCCAGTTTGGAGCTCCACAGTGCCAGAAAGACATTGAATTACTAGAGTGAGCCCAGTGGTGGTCCACTGTGATGCCTGAGGACTGCAGCGCAGGGTGTGAGAGAAAAGGCTGCAAGATCAACCTGGATGAGAGAAGGCTGAGGGGAAGGAGCCTTTATCACTACCTGATGGGAGCCTGGCAAGTAGGTAGAGGGACACTTCCTTGGGAGGTTCGGCACAAAGGGAATAGGAACAGGCCAGAGTGTGGGAAATTCAAAGTCAACTTAAAGGAAAAAATACTCCTCTGTGAGGTAGATCAGACACTGGAGAAGATCTCCAAAGTTTTTGAGGAACCAATCTCATTCTGTGGCAGTATTCAGAACTTGATTGGATGAAGCTCCATGCAGTATGATATAGCTGGACCTACTTTGAGCAGGCCTAGGTGGCCTTTAGAGGTGTCTTGCCTACCTGAAATCATTGTTGTCTAAATCAATATTGGAGCATGTTTGCCTTTGCCAATGAGAAATGCATTATGAAGAAAGCTGTAACTAGGAGTTCACTTTTGTTTGTGGTAATAGGTAGGTGTCTTGGTTGGAATTGATAAATATAGTTTATACCTGTGTGGAGGTGGCTTGTTGAACACTTTGGACACATCACAGGCTTTCTGTGGATGCATTTGGTTTATGAGCTGATACTCATAAATGTGATTTCTGGGACCTAAGCATTCTGAATGCCTGACAGATTAAGTCAGAATGATTAAGTGAAGAATGTCTTGCTGTTTATAACTTATACTTTGGGATAGACATGAGCTTTCTTGTTAATCTAGCAAGATACACATTGCAATCACCCTTGTAATGAATATTGCAGTGTCTGTATCTATTGTTGTGGAGCAGAATACTGGTTTTCTACCTTATAATGTAAGACGGCAAACAGCAAGGACAAAAATAACGAAACAAGCTGAAGTGGAAATAAATGTTCAGTGAGACATGTGAGGCCCCCTTTGTGGAGAGGATGACTAAACTATATATATGCATGATCGCCTCTGAGCTGACTGACTACATACGTGGAAGCAAGTCCTTGGGTATGTGATGATTAGTTCCATTAATTATTTCCTGTGTTAGCATCTTTAAAATGGTATGGTGGGCAAATCAAGCATTAGGGTAAGAGAGCAAAACAGAACATACTGTGCTAACATGTAAATAGTTTGCTTGTGTGTTCCTTAAATACTCTGTTCAGTTTTGGTCCCTTGATTTTAAAAGCAAACAAAAAAAACCAAAAAACTAAGAAATGCCTTAAGGTAGAAGTAGATTGAGAAGAGGGCAGCAAGGATCAAAGGTATGAAAGAGGGTTTACTGAAGTCAGATAAAACTCCTCAATTAGGTAGAGGGAGTTTCTTGGAAGAAGAGAGGGAGGAGTATGGTGGGACCTTTGAAATCATGAGCGGCATCGCTGTGTATAGAGATTAACTATCACAGAGTACACTTCCGGAACTCGTAGACTTGGCTCTGAAGAGAATACTGAAACTGGGAAATTTTAAGAATTAATTGATGTCCAGGAAGTGGTAGATTTTGTGCAATGTGTGTAACTGTCTCTTTGTACCATGGAAGGCACTTGGTAGTAGTGCTGTGGCTGACTTAAAGCCAAATTAAGTTTTGTGTACTTGATTTATGGAAGGTGGAAAAGGGGAAGCATTAGCTGACTAGAGCTAAGTGATTGTGTTGCTGTATATCTCCTGAGTGGAATTTCTTTCGTCACCTCAAATTCACAGCCCTGCAAGTAAATGGAGAAATAGAGCTTTTAAAACAAATTTTAATCAAGCAACACTAAACTTATGTCTATCATTATGTCTGTGTTATCAGGTTATAACATAAATTATTAATGAACATACTTGGAATGAATTACTTTGCTCAAAACTGAAGGCTGGCTGTTGTTTCACCAAGTCTTACTTCTGGCTGAGAATGAGAAAACTGAAGTCTCTAAGGAGTGGTTTGGGTATGTCATCATGACTCAGTTGAGGGCAAACTGTTGCCAATAGAGATTTTGTTTGGATTAGCATATAGAACTTTGAAGAGTTAAAAGCTTTTAGAAAATGGATGACAAAAGTTAAATATCGTCTTGTGGATACAAGAAATAGATAATAGAGAAGACTGATAATCTGCTGTTTGCTGGCTGTCCCTCTGATGAAGAGGAAAACCTTTACTGAAGAGTTTCTGGAAAGAATGCACATAGAAGCAAATGGGAAAACGTGAGATAACAGCTACCTAATTGAGCAGCTTAAATATAACATTCAAGTTAAAGCCTGAGGATGAAAAAAGTAGATGAAAGTTCTCTGTCTTAAGTGAATATGTGCTAGCTGAAAGCGCTAGTGCTCTTGAACACAACTTTTGGGTTCATAATTATTTTTTTGAAGTGCCACTGACATTAAAAATTAAAAGAGCTTGCTATCCTAGTTGTTTTCTGAGTTAATTTCTTCTTTCTCGTTTTGTTAATTTCTTCATGTATATAACTGTTTTAGTTCCTTGATTTGTAAAGCAAGTGAGGATAGTCTTGAAAGACAGATGGAGAAAGTGTAATTCAGCAGGTTGCTAGTAAGAGGACCAAGAATGAGAGTACTTCTAAAATCTGTGTAGGCTGAAATCTTCCCAAGGGTAATGAGGTCTAGGTAAAGCAATTCCTCATGAAAGAGCAGGAGGTGTAAGTGTATGAAATAGATTGTTGCAAATAAGTTCCTAAAAGAAGAGTTTGTAACTGACTCCATCAGTGTGTATATCATATTGGCTAACAAGAATTTGAAAGAAGGCAAAATTATTACTTCTCTAAAAATGTTTGTTAAAAATATCATAGTAATTAGACTGGCAAAATCCTTGAATGACAGATCATGTCTCTACCCTAGTGCAGTATTAGCTTAGGTTAGTTCATGTGTTTGGAGGGTTTTTTGTATGACTAAGCATCAGACTTTTCTAAAGGTTGTGGAGGCTTATCATTTTGGCCAAGGTGTTAATTAGAGTAGTGTTAAAGGTTTTCTTAGTTTCAGTGAGTTTTGTTGCTTGGTTCTGTAGTGGGGCGGTTTTGTTTCTTCAGTTTATCTCTTTCCTTACCTCCACAGACATATGCAGCAGTGTAGGTGTTCTCTTTTTGCAGTTTGTGTACTTTAGGACTGTCATTGGGTTGCCCTCTTTGAGAACCATGAAGTCCTTCCAGTCTTTGCTTGTAGGTCCTGCTTTCTAGGCCATGAGCACACTTGTTTGCTCTCCAACTCTCTAGGTGGCTAATACCTGCTGAAGTATGATGCTCAAGCTGAACAACTGTAGACAGCCCCTCACGAATGTTCGGTAGAGCAGTGTATTTCTATAGTAGCATATTCTAGAGTGGCACTTGTGAATTCTTGAAATGTGATCACCATATACTTAGGCTTGCTGTAATTTTCAAAACAATTGTTGCTCTGTAACCAGTTATTTAACATTTTGTCTGTTCCTTTATACTAGTTCCTCTGACTACTGTTGTAATTTGGACCCATTAGAACTTGAAGCTTTTTTTAGGCAGACTGGGGAAGATTTGTGATGTATAATTTACTTGCCTTTCTCTATCTAATGCAGTTAGTTGGCAACCCCTCCAAGACAGAGTGTAAGTGCAATGCCCCTTTTGACCTCCCGCTATTTCTGTTATGTGTTTTGGTTATGTGTTTAAACTGGATGCCACATAAGACTTCAGCCTTTTTATCCAGGTTGATTTTTCAGAACTATTGGCTCATCTTCTGTGTTTCAAAAGATTTTTAAGATCATCTGGGCTTTTTAATACACTTTCCATTTAAAGGTTTGAGTTACATGAATAACTGCTTTCTTTGGACCCCTTTTGCTTTTTCTTTTTGTGTACTTACACCTCCTGCTCTGGGACTTCGGGATGAAAATTTATTTAAATGGGAATGTGAAGCATTTTGTGTTGTTTAGGTAGAGGAAGTGGTGTATATTTCTCTGGGTAACTTTTGAACTACTTGTTTACTCTTACTACTGTTTTTTGAGAGAGTGGGACTAGTGATAAGATATTCTCCTCCAGTCCTGCTTTTGAGTCTGACCCCTTTGTTGGAAAAAGAGCAACTAGCCTTCTTGTTTGTTTCCTTTTAAAGAGGGTGGGATTGGGATGTTTGCCTGGTTAAACAGAGTTTGGAATGTTCATTGCGGAAGAACTTCCAGCTGCCTCATAGCTTGCCTCACTTATTAATTCAACATGTCTCATAAACATCTGAATACTCAGTATCAGGATAAACACAACTGCCTTAATTTGCTATGTGTTCACACACATAGAAGATTGTAACATAAGAGCATGTAAAACACCGATGCTAATATGATGTAAGTTGAAATTTCAGTTGAAATTTTGAAGTTCATGGGACTTCATAAACATTTTTGTGTAGTTAAATTTAAAATTTTATAACGTTGGATTTCAAAGTGTCACAAGTCAGTTTGAATCTTGAGCTTTTTTGAACTTTCTTCTAGTGGTTTAGGTTGTATTTAGTTTCCTGCTGCTTGATACTAAAGGTCTGTGCATCATGGTAGAGAAGGAGACTGTGCAGGGGCACTGTCTCTGCCACATGTGGAGGTAGTTTTACAACAGAATCACCAGTTAACATGTGAACAAAATGGTGTTATGAAGTAAGAATAGTGAGTCACAACCACAGCTAGCTTCAAGTGCAGAGATGCAGAGCTTTTTTAAAGTTCTAACTCATGACTGTACTCATAAATTTGAGTTAACTCCTTTTTTTTTTTGTGTTGCACTAGAGTAAATTACCTCCTTGTAATCTGTTTCCTTGCTTTTATTTTTGATGAAGACATCAATCTTGCTGATAAGCGTTTATTGTCACACAGGTTTGTGTACTTCATCTATACTTATTTGTATTAGGTATTTTGTCTGGTAATGTGTTATCTGGCCTTACAACAACCAGTATGAATCTCCTCTGTCTAGGCTCTCCTGATGCTGTCTTGTCAATGGTAGCTGTAGCCCTCACCATGAATATCAGTATTCTTGGTATGTCTATATAACAACTAAAGGATGATAATTGACTGTCCCTTCCGTCAGCTGTGGGGAATGGAATTGAGTAACGTAAGCCTCTTGGTACGAATGTATGGCATGTTGTCAGCTCTACTCCTGTGAACAGCAGGTGGAGGTTCAAAGTACTTTAGAACTCTACAGAACGTCCTATGATAAAACTTAAGTAAGATCTTGCCTGCCTTGAGCTTGATGTTTTGATTAAAACCTCTGCTTCAGCAACAGTTAACTTTTAATGGAGATAGTACTGAAATTAAGAGACTGAGCTTTTCATCCATTCTAAAACTCAACCAGTTCTTGTGGCCAGTGTCTTCAGTTTCTAGGTTGATTGAAAATTTTACTTCGGTGCAACTTTTTTTTTATTTACAATTCTCAGCTAGAAATCATGCTCCCCCTAATATAGTTTCTTTTATAAGCTTACAGGCTCACCTGAAGGAGAGCTGCCTGTTTGTTAATGAAGTTAAGACTGGAACCTAGTTTTGGTGCATTTGTAGGTATAGAAAGCTAGCATTCAGAAGGTAATAGTTTTCCGAGGGTGTGTGCTTGAGCTGCAGTGGTGGTATGTCAGTGCAATGGGAGATATCTAGGAATATGTCGTTTATAAAACATTTGTTGTCATAATGTTCCTAGTTTACTTTTGTTATCAGGTAAGGGTGACCTAAAAGATTGAGTCCCATGAGCATTAGCAAAATGAAAAAGCAGGCTGAGATAGCCAGCAAATGAAGAGAAAGGCAAAGAGGATTTCAGTAGTCTACTTTAGCCTATCAATTGCTATGCCTCACTTAACCAACGTGTTTTACCTTCTGGTAGGCTTTTGTATGGCTGTTTCACTGTTGAGACAACCACTGAACAAAGTTTAAAGAATTGCTCTTTCGAGAAGGCAATTCTATACCTCTGGTTTGCTTTTTTTTTTTTTCTTGAAGAAAAAAGCAAGTGCTGTGTAAAAAAAAAAAAAAAAAAAAAAAAGAAACTTGAGCTGAGTCTAGTAAATGCAATGGTTATAAAAGCCAATGTCATGCCCTGTTTCTGCTCCCAGCCCACTTCCCTCAAAAGCTTCATTGACAAACTAGCACTCCACTTTAAGTGAGGATTTTGATAAAGCAGATCTTCAGGTGAGAAAACACTATCTCTTTGATGTAACTGTAGTGTTGTCCCAAGTACTTGCTTAACAATTCTAATTGGAAGCTAATGTTGAAGCATTTTGTACTGCTTAATCTTGAATCTCTTCTATTCCTTGCTTCTGATCTTTTTTTTTGACACAGTAATTTGATCATGCTCTGGTACTTAAAAGACACACAGTCACTTCTTTGCAGTAATTTAAGCATACATTTTTATAAGGCCTCAAGTTGAGGTTTCAGGCTTGTTTTATGCAGTGTCCTTAAATGATTGGATGCTTTAGCTAAACTAATCTTTAAATGACACTAAGCTGTGCAGCTTTGCTCTTGTTGCTTCTGGTAGATTGCTGCTCGTGGTACTGGGCAGCAAATGAGCCAATTCAGAAGACTATATCAGGAAGAAAACAAGTGAGTTTTTGTAGGTTTGTCTCTTTTAGGCACTTGATGAATCCTGGTTCAGGAGAGGGAGGACTGGAAGAATGAGCCTAAGCTTTCCAATGTTGGCTAAAATTCAGCTGACCTAACAGTAATGCTTAGCCTAATCTTTAGAGTAGTTTGTGGGAAGTTCTGCTGCCAAAGCAATTTGTTGTCACCAAAATGGGATGTTCTTGTTCTCCTCTGCTCTCACTTAGAATCTTCTTAGTTCCTTGCATTTGTGTGCTATGGCCAGATACACCCATGATCAGATTAACTTGCTGATTTCAGGAAAAGTCTTCAGGTTTTGCACTGCTTTTCAGTTTGGTTTTATTGTCCTGTAGAAACATTTGACAGCTTGTGCAAAATAAGTGACTAGAAAGTGTCTGTGTGGTCTCTGTCCTCCTGTTAAGCAGGTGGTGGTTCTGTAGCAGGTAACAAAATAGATTGCTTCTGTAATGAGGCTTGTAAATAGCTGTTCCGTATAGAAAATCTCTAAATCTGTTGTTTATTACAACAAAAAACAAAGGTGAAGGTGTGAAGGCTACTTATATTGTAGTGTGAGTACTTGTATTAAGAAGTGCATTGTATTTTCAAGACCCTCTATTTCCTCTATCTTTAAGTTAGTGAGAAGCTTGATTAAGAATTGCTAGTGAGCGACTTCTGTTATTGTGGTTAATATGTGCTAGTTGCTAGTTCTGTGAGTTTTAATGCTAGAAATGAAGTTTGTTTACTCTTCAAACTGCTTTTTGACGAGTCAAGGGAGAATAGTAAGTCCCTTGCTGTTTTGAATAAGGTTCTTGAAATGATCTGAAACTGAAGAGCTAGTGTACACAATTTAAACTTGATAAAACCTTCATTTGAAAAAGATGATGAAAGTAGTGTTTATCTGAAATAAAATGGTAGCTTTTACAATTTGGACTGAGATTTGCAGTACTGGGCCTTGAAATCTGATCTGATGGGTGGGGAAAATGAAGAGATCCTGCAGTTCATTTTGGGGAGCAAGCAGGGAGGTGTTAGACCCCAAAGGGCTGAACCTGGGTTCCTCTGGAAGGTGTTTTGCCAAAATTACTAGAACAAGAAGCTTCTGCCTTGTCTTCTTGCACTCTAAAATGAGATTTCAAAACTGTACAATCTATTAATTTTATCTTAAGACTTTAAGTTAGGGCAATTTAATGGTAGTAGTAAGTGTGGAGCCATGAATACTACATGACTACTTTTAAAAAGTCCTCTTAGTTGTTAAAATTGGAGATGGAGAGGAACTGTTGCAGTTTGAGAAGCTGAGGTGTGAACTGTCAGTGTCTGCATGCCACTAAGTGTTATTTATGCAATAGATTAAGAGTCTTATTAGCATGTTAGGAATTAGAATGACAAATAGGTGTTTCCTGTAGATCAACTAGAAGGAGTATCTACTTGCTTAACTTTTTAGCTTTAGAACAAGGTAGCTTTCTGATAGTCTTGGATGTGGAGTATTACTGGCATGGATTGAACCATTGTGTGATCAGAAAAATCAGTGTATAAGGACTTAGCTAAAATTGAAGCATCGAGAGGTACTGGGTGTGGCAATACCAGGCTGCATATGAAACTGCACTCGTAATCTCTTGATGATCAAAACGAGGTAACTGCGATCTGATCAGTAGTATGAACTGTTTCATTCAAGGAGGAAGTCTGTCTGACTGGTACAGACAAGTACTTCTAAAATGTTTATATAGACCAAATGATACGATTAGGTACAAAGCTTTGAAATGAATGAGATTGGGTGCCATATCACAATATGATAGTCAATTAATTATTGTAATCTGCCAGTAAAAGTTATCTGACAGTGTCTTCAATTAAGCGGTTTATGTGAGAATCTCATTCCATGTTTGGCAGTCGTGCTGGCATATATGACCTGTCAGAGCACACGTGATTGAGGAAATAAGAGGGAAGACATAAGCTATCTTTCTGTCTGCCAAGAGAACAAAATGACAAGGGAAAAAAGATCCACAAAAGCTATGTCAAATCTAAAAAAAATTGTGGGATAACTACATGATGCTGTTTGTGCTTTGAAGTTACAAAATAAGGTCTTCATTAGTAAGTGAATACCAGTTGTTTCCTTAAGGGGTGTTGAGAATGGTGATAAGCAAGGTCTCTGTTATTTTGAAAATGCAAAGAAAGAAGATCAGATTTCATTATTAGATTGCAAGAGGAGAGGAGCTAGGTTTTATTAAAACACTAAATATGTCCTATACGCTACTACCTTGGATCACTTAAGAGGATGAATTCGTTCTTCCGAATCTTGTGCATTGTAGGCTTCTAAAGCTTTATTTTGACGTAGAGGCACAGCTGTTACTCATTGTTCAAGTAGTATACAGTCTTTAAACAAAATTCCAACTCTTGAGTGGAAGTATCTGTGTCAAAGGAAATACCTATCTTAGAGTTGTGAATCTTGGAGAGCCCTTAATATAGGCATAGTAATTAACTTGCTAGTTTTGACTGTTAGCTTGATTGCTAATCAATCAAAATAAGTTAAGTAATAACTGGCTGAAGATTTATAACAGGCATGTTAATGCAAATTAAAGATGTGATGGTTTTCACTTGAGCTTTAAACTATTTTCAAAACTTGGAACACTTTGGAGTATGTCTACTCCTATATAGACTATATGTAAGTTCAATTAAAGAGTAGGCATATATGAATTGATTTTTTTTGGTGTCTGAACATGTGCTAAACCATTTTATGATTCTATAAGCATGTAAAATTCAGTGTAATGATCTATTAGCTCTACTTCCTTTACTCAAGAAGGTGTATGAACCATCAGATGGAACTGATTAGTGTTCTGTAGCTGTAAGTAGGTGTCTGTATACAAATGAGGCCTCATCAGTTCAATCTTTTAAGTCTTGAAAGTGACAACAAGTTTGACTTGTGAAGATAGTGCAAGTCATGTGAGAGGGCGTTTTTTTTCTCTTGGCAGAAATAATCAGAAGTATTCTTTGTGGGGAAAAAATGTTTTATTTTCAGATATTCAAAAAAGAGAGAGCTGTTAACTGAATACTGACTTCCTAAATGTACTCTGGTCATCTTCAGGTAGCTAAAGGCTCTGATTATTGGAAGTAAAATTGTCAAAAAAAGCAAAAAAAACACCCTAAAAAACCCCAGGAAATAAACCAGGTTCTGTAGGATGACTTTCCAAATCAGTTTATAGTACTGGGAGTCTGAACAGCTTTTGTGTAAGTTGACTTAGAGGGCTTTTCTGTACCAATTTTATTTGGAGTTACATACAGCTGATCATTAAGTTAAGACTCAGTACAGGTTTAGATTCAGTGGATTGAAATACTGCAAATTCCTCATTTCTGAACAAAAATGTGGTTTTCTTAAGTGATATTACAAAACGGGTAGGTATACTCTGTATTACATTCTGAAGTAATATATTGCAGAAATTAACTTTATTTGGATGTAAAGTAGAAAGCAATGGTTTAATGTTTTTTTAGGGAACACTACCATATGCTTGAATGTAGCAATGGCAAGTTAGAGACAAAGTCTGGGCAGAATTCCTGACATTTTGGTTAGTCTTCGAATAGTTACATTCTTTTCAATGTCCGTCTCAACAATACGTATTGGTCTGAGGCATGAGAAGACTAGACAAGATGTTCTTTCATTAGTCATGAATTAATTATGGAACATATTCTCTACATGAAACTCAGTTATTCAGGTTTTTGAGTTTTCTGGCTATTATTCTGCCTTACCAGCCCTTCTTAGTGACTGGCATATCAACAGTATAGGTGTAAAGTTCTGGCTTAGCTTAATTTATGCAACTTTGTTTTTGTACATATTGGCACTAGTCACTAGTTTTATACTGAAGAAATCATAGCTGAATCTTTAAAACACTTGTTTAGATGACTTCATTGACTTAGTTATGGTTTGAATACTGAGAAATCAATTGATGGGAAGTGGAAAGCTTTCACCTATGGACTTGTACATAAAGGCATATTGAGAATTTTTTCCTGAACACGTTTTTTCTTTTGTTGAACCTTGTTGATTGAAAGGGCAGTTAATGCCACCACTTGAATGACTTATTTGTGAAAATGGCCCTCCTAAAATTTAGTCATGAATCTTGATCCATGGGTGAACTTTCTTACTAACAGCTTGAGTACTCATCTGATAAGTGAAGAGAATCAGAGTGATTGAAATGGCTCTGATGGAATGGCAGTAGAGAGAAGTAGTGTGGACTAAGACTTTGATTCTTTTTCATCCTGTATACTCCAAGTGAATCAATAATTGAAGTTCCTGGAGCAGGCAAAAGAAATTGTGAACTTGTGGTTTAATGAACTGCTTTGTCTTGATGGATTTCATTTCTTGAAGAGGTGGTGTAAAATACTGGGCTCAGAATGCAGTTGCTGTGGTGAAAACTGTTTTAGATGTTAAATGGAAATACATCTTAAGCAGACACTGACTATACCTACTCTTGCATATTTACTTTATTAATGCAGAGGGAAAGTCTAATGTGGAGGCACCACACTACAGCATGGCAGAAAGATTGCATATGTATGATGGTACACATCTGTATTGGAAACAAGGATACTAAAGCTGAAATTAAATTCTTAGATTGACTGACGCTGTTAATATGCAGTAGTTTCTGAGGTGTGGAGGTTTTTCTGGGGTATTACGGCGTTTTGTTTTTTTTTTTTTTTAATTGTTGCTTTGCTTTCGGAGTAGTTGCTGGCATAGTAAGTGATAGAAGTTTCACTTATGCCTTTCTCCTTAAGTTATCTTTATAAGAAGTCTTATCATTTGAAAATACAAATAAGTGCAGTAATTCGGCTTGCTTTTTTTACCTGATGATCTGGATCAGTAATTGGACTGCTGAAATACCATATCTGATTATTGGTTGGTTTTTTTCCAGTAAATCTGAATATACACAACTCATATTTAAGTTCCCAGAAGATTGATACACCAGTTGTATAATTACCAGGTCATTTTATAGAAAGTTGTGTATTAGTATTCTGTGAAAAATCATTGATCAGCAGCTAGCTTTGTTTCTGGTTAAAACATGCATTTGTAATGTTTCTGCACTTCTATGAGCAGGCCAGAACATGGTTATTCAGAAGACAATAGGAATTCTCTTTGAAAAAGGCAAGCTAATTACTGAAGAGGGCTTAATGCAAAGACTTAGAGGCACAACCTTCTTGTGTACCAGCTAATCATTGCTTTGTTTTTAGGTGCCTTAGCTGGACCAGTTGTTGATCCACATGTGACAGCAGTTTGGGGGAAGAAGGTTGCACTGAAATGCATAATTGATGTAAATGAAACAATTACACAAGTTTCTTGGGAGAAGGTACATGGTAAAAATTCGAAGACTATTGCTGTTCATCATCCTGAATATGGAATATCCGTTCAAGGAGAATACCAAGAAAGAGTGTCATTTAAAAACTACTCACTTACTGATGCAACAATCATCTTAAAAAATGTAAGCTTTTCTGATGCAGGAGAATATATTTGCAAGGCAGTTACATTCCCACTTGGAAATACACAGTCATCAACAACTGTAACAGTACTAGGTAAGTCAAGTTCTTTCTGAAAGGAGACTGAATTTATAACATGTCAGACTTGTTAGTGAAATTCTGCAGACTTCATTAGTATGTTATATTTTACCTTTTAACCCAAGGATGATACCAAAAATTGTTTGCCAGTGTTTAATATTGGTGGTCTTGCTAATGTCGTTGAGGAGACTCATTGTGGTTCTTGCTTCTTTAGAACTTGCTCTTTGATTGTCCAGGTATCAAAAACAAATAAGCAGATCTGATTTAGATACTGGGCTAATCTAAATATTTGGACAGCGTTTTAGGACTTTAGACCTGGCAATGGTGATACTAGGCACCTCTCTGTGTATGAGTGTATATGCACACTGAGAAGCTGCCAAACATAGCTTTAGCTGCCACCTTGCCTAAATTCCCTCATAAATTTGTTGTTAGTATGGTAAGTTAATGTAGCTGCTTGGGGCTGGTGATGTGAACTGTTCTGTGCACTGTTCACAAGTTGAAAACAAAACTGCCTAGGCTGTACGGGGAGTTGTGGGAAGAAAGGCAATTTAAACCCTTAGGTGATTGTAGATAATTATACTGTGAAGCTTATATAAAACTCTATAAACTCAGTTTTCCACAAACTATTTTTGTCTATCTTGTTGAGTGTTCAGTATTGCTGTTATAAAGGACTAGTACTGAAGCACAGGTAGACTTGAAGTGGTAGGGCAGTATGAGTTAAAATTATTGTCTTGAAAATTGGAAAAAGTATTGACTTATCTTCTCCTTACAGCATTATGCCTTCTTAAAATAGTGAGTTACCTTTATCCCCTGCAAGTAGTCAAGTAATATCTTCTGCAGCTGAGATGAGCCTTGATGAGTCTGCTTTTGTAAACAAATGTCCTTTTTAGGATCTTGGTCTTTGACCTTGGATTTCCACAGTAGTAGTATAATGTGGGATTAATCAGATGCCTGCACCACTGGATGTAAACTGTTTTTCACCACAAGGTGGAGCAAAATAAATGGATCAAAACAAGTGGCTTAATCCAATTTGAAACAAGTGGCTTGAAGTTGTACATGATATACAAAGCATGTATATGGCCATTTTCCACTCTTTCTCTGTACTACAAGGTGCTGTTGTAGAAATCTGTTTTTGTTTAGAGTTTGGGGTTTTTTTTGTTTTAGGTTTCAGCTGTTGTGCTTCACCAAGATAGAGTGGGACATTTTTATTGCTTTCCCTTATCTCTTCTAGTCAGTCCCTATTTCCAAGATATCTTTTTCAGACCAGATATGGAGTTTTGTCCATTTTGCCTGTCAAATTTATGTGTTTATGGAGAGCATGAGGAGGAACTTCAAAAGCAAATGTATGGTCTATGTGTTTGTTATTCTACATTTGAAAAAGTAGGACCACAACTTGCTTGGTAAGATATGTATTATCAAAAATTGTGATTGGAATAGATCAACAACTATTTGTCAGTTATACGGTGGTCCTGATGAGTTTTTTTTCATCATTATGTAGATGGTTGCTGATGGTTGTAGACCTCAGTGACTTGGTATCAACCTCTGCATTGCGAAACCCAACTACTTGCAATGATGGCTTTTTGTCCTAGTTAGCAGAGGCTTGGCTTACATGTACAGCTGGGTAGCCAACCCTGCATTGTTCTGTGGCTTCAGCAAAGCATTTTTTTGTCCTTCTGAAAACTTGGGTACTCTAACATCTAGACTTACACAATGAAAATACTGGAGAAGTAATGGTTTTCAGAATATGCATGTAACTGAATAACTTTTGAGCTTCAGAGTCTTAAGGAATGGAATACCTCCAATCCAAACTTAAAATGTGATGTAACTTAAGATGAGCTTTATTCTCACTGTATTCTCCTATAGTTCTAAAAACTCTCCCTGAAGTGAAGGGAGTAAAGTTCATGCTCTGGGACTGAAACTGTTTCCAGTTAAGCAGTATTGTCTTTTTCCTAGTCCCCATCAGTTCCTATTGAAGAAAGATTTAGGTTTGTTCCTATGTGTAGTAGACATACTTCACTAAATCATGTACATCATGGCTCAGAGGAGATCTTATAGCAACCTTCCAGTACCTGAAGGAGGCCTACAGGAAAGCTGTAGAGGGGCTATTCGTAAAGGCTTGTGGGGATAGAACCAGGGGGAACAGATATAAACTGAAGAGGGGAAGATTTAGACTAGACATTAGGAAGAATTTCTTCACCATGAGTGGTGAGGCACTGGCACAGGTTGCCCAGGGAAGCTGTGGCTGCCCCATCCCTGGAAGGTGTTCAAGGCCAGGTTAGATGGGGCCTTGGGCAGCCTGATCTAGTGGGAGGTGTCCCTGCTCATGGCAGGGGGGTTGAAACTAAATGATCTTTAAGGTCCCTTCCAACCCTAACTATACTATGATACTATGTAGTAAATGTTTGAATGCTGTAAGGCAGTGGTACTGAAGACAAATGGAATAAAAGATAATTACATAATAAGAAAGATAACTATAAAATGTCCTCTATTTTTGCCACAGTCCATTGATCGCTTTGTTTTCTTAGAACCTCTGTCTTATGCTATGTAAGTTTAACAGATTTAGGATGTTTGACTTAGCTCACTCCCAGTTTGCTTTGTTTAGTGCTTTGTATTGTTTTAAGGAAATGCACTGTAAAAGAAGAGATTAAGACAGTGAGAATAGGAAAGTTCTTTTGGGGTCAAAGTTGTATTGATCTTGGCTAAAACTTTGGTTCTTTAAACTTGCATTGTTAAGTGACAGCAAAAGAAATGTAAGAATTGCATGTCAAGCTGTTTTGTTTCTCAAGATGCTGACTAAACTGGCCAAAATGGAGTTTGAAGGCAGAAGAGATGGTGTGGCAGGGTAGCTTGCAGAGCTAACATAACTTAATGTTACTATCTTGAATGCTGTATGTGACTATTTTGACTGGTTCGGTTTGACTTCTGTTTTGCTAAGCTGGATTTCTCAGCATAGATACTGATAAAGTAGATCTTGTTCTTCTTCAGGCTTCATTCTTACCAATGCTGCAAGTGAAGAACAAGCTGCACAGATCAGAATGGTAAAGGCAGACAGAAGTTGGTCACTGTGAATAGGTCCCAGATACACTAGTGTAGAAATTCTTACAATAAAGAATTGAAGAAAGATGCGTGTCAGACATTATGGAAAGTACATACCATCAGACAGATCAAATAAAGTCGTGGTGTTTCAAGAGTGCACATTTTTCTTGCACCACCCAATATTCTGGCCTGAGAGAAGGCATTAAGCAGATAAATTAGTGAACTCACTGGTCTTAAAAAAAAAATAAAATCAATAATAAAGGATTAATTAATGTGCAGGATAAGTTACACAGAAATACGAGGCTGCTGGTTTTGAGGGGAGAGAAAACAAAAAGTAGAGATACTGTTTTGGAGAGAAGTTATTCAAGTAAAGGTCAATTGTGATGAAGGGGGTGGAAATTCCCAGTGTCATGCTGTTGCCAAGGAATCAATGAATTTAATAAGTGGAAATAATACTGTTTGTTTTGTAATCATGTCAGTTTCATCCAGACCTCCTGTGCACAGTGGCAGGAGAAAACTAGTTTTAAAACTAATGGAAGCAGTTGAAAAAAAGGCCTGTGAAGTACTTAAAACCAAGAAGAAACTTTGAGACCTGGAAAGTCAATGCAATAGGATTTTTTTCTGGATGCTTTATTAGGTGATTTTTCTGTAAAGAAGTGTTAGGATGTGAGTAACAAAAGATCTCTGATGTATCCATGTTAATGTAAGATGAAGCCTAAATTAAGGTTAAATTAGTGGTCATTAATCAGTAAAATGGTTAGCACAACTGTGCACATTAGTTTAGACTTCCTAAACAGCTGCATTCCCAACTTCTATACTTAAGCCACCACATCTCATGCCTCAAATATAATTCATGCCATAATATTGCATTGACTTTGTATCACTATTCTACTCCTAAGATATATTAATGCGATAATCTGTTTGTGCTGACCTTTCAATCAGCTCTTCCTAGTCAGTGTATCTAGGCTGTTAATTAATTATAATCTTAGGAGAAACTAGGCTTTTTAAATTAGTGTATATCCTGCTTTATGGCTGCTATCACTTAATACTTGAAGACATTTTTTTCTAAAAGCACAGTAAGTGAAGTAGCATACTGGTAGTATGCTTTTTTTCTTTAAATTCAAAGAAATAAAATACAGGAAACCTATTTCTGGAAGTTTTTTTGGGGGTCTGTGAGTTCTGATGTGAAAAGCTAATGAGGTTAATGAGGAGCTGCTGATTTGGGTTTTGTGTGATGAAGATCTAGTGGGGGAACATGCAGCAAAATAGAATGTCTTTATCTTGTAAGACACTAATGATTAACTTGGACGTTTACTTCTGAGTTTCAGTAATACTATAGAAGCTATTGAAAAGGTTACTGCTAGTGATTTAGGAGAATAAGGTGGTAATGTTTTTAAATGAGGGAAACCAAATTGTGGGTCAAATAAAACTATATGATGTCAAGTTCTCATACTAGGTTTTAAAGGCATTTTTTTTTCAGATTATAGACTGCTTCATATGTACATCAGTTCAAACATTATTGCAGAAAGCTTTACTTTGCTGCTGGTGCTGGAGAGCAGGGAGTCAAATTTTAAAAGAAGCTCTGTTAAGAGATGCTTCAAGATCTAGAAGAGTGAATGTGAGGCTTGGCAGAAAAACCCTGCTGTTGATATGTTTACAGTAGGGTCACTAACATATCAGGGAGGGTAGGTATTTAAGGAAACAAAGTAGAAAACGATCTGCTCCTCGTGTCTGCCCAAACAAACATCTTTTGTTTTGGTGAATATACCTTCTTTAAGCACTTCTAAGCATAGACCAGAAACCACATATTTATATAAGGTTATCCATTTAGTAGCTGCTTTTCCTTTTGGTGTAACCGAGCAAATAATAAATGACCCTCTTTAGACCTGAGCAGTGTTAGAATGAGCAGAAGACAATCAAAAGCTGATTCTTATACTGAATTCATTCAGGCTGAAAATATTTGTTAGCTAGTTATCTCATCAAAGTATAGGTAGATGGAGAAGCATCTTTCCAGGTATATTGAACCCTCCTGTATTTTGTTTCAAGATAATGTGGGTCAGCTTCAAGTTCTCGGAAAGAAAATCTGTGAACTGAACTTCTCCCTACAGGATACTAAAAGGCACATAAGTTGTAAGCGTTGTCTCTGCTTTGTAATTAGTTGAGGTCTGGCTTACTGAGGTAGATTCTGAAGTGTTATGGTATGTAGTGATGACTTCAGAGGACTTTTGGTAGCCTCATTAGGTCAAAAGACAAGCATTATGTAATAGGCTAGTATGCTACTAAGAAACATGTATCTTGTAGTCTTGAAGATGGAAATGTGCTATCCTAGAGAGCAAACCCTTGATTTCTATCTGGAGCATCAGGTGGTATTTCTGACTTAGGCTACAGCTAGTGGATGGCTTGTACAGGGCTGAAACAGATCTCTTGAATAAAAAGGAAATTTCCCTAAAAGCTTTTCAGTCTATGGCTATCAAGAGTACAGTTGTACATCCAGAACTTGACTTTCTTTTAGAAGAGAGTGTGTTCTGTAAGCCTCTAAAATTTTGGGGCAAGCAGTGGGTTTACATGAAGGTCTTATCCTTATAATTGCAAGTTTCTTGAGTTGTGGACATAGTATTGAGTTTGATTTATTTGTATATCAAAAGGATATAAAAATTTTTATATACGAAGTGTGTATTATGTATATTTGTACGTATTAGATTTTCATATCTAATGTATGTGCATGCATAATAAATATACTTTTTCAGAGGCTTTTTCAGCATGAAATAAATTTCTGTTGTTGTACTGATGAACAGAAACTTAAACTCCTTATGTTGAGTGTTAAAACACTGAATTAAGTAGTTTTGAAATGACACAAAGTGACAGTGTGGATTAATACTTTTTAGTACAATGCTTGAAAGTGCTGCAGAACCTAAGCTTTTTTTTTATCACGGTATAGTTTCAACCCAGTATCTTAAATTGCCTGTTGCCAGACATTGCAACTGGAGCACTGTAGTTGGTGTTTTGAAACAAACCATGTTGGAATTACCTGTCAGGGTAATAAATATTGTGAACGAGCAACATTAATAAGTTGACAGAGATAAACAGTATCAGGCAGACAGAGCTTTGTTACAGCTATTGTCTCTGATAAGTGAGTGATCCCATTTCTAGGATATCTGATTAGTATGAGCTTCTGCAAATGAATTGATTCTTGTGTAACTTTTATATGGCAGCTGTTTTGAAGATGTGGAGACTGTCTTGTTTAAATATACCTCTTTTTTTTGCCTCCATAGTTGAACCTGTTGTGAGCTTAATGAAAGGACCAAACCCTCTAATAGATGGTGCAAATAGGACTATAGCAGCCACTTGTACAGCAGCCACTGGAAAACCTGCTGCGGAGATTGACTGGGAAGGAGGTCTTGGTGAAATGGAATCCAGCTCTACTTTGTTTCCAAATGAAACGGTGACAGTTGTAAGTCAGTATATGATTGTCCCTACACGATTTGCAAGAGGAAGACGTATAACTTGTATTGTGAGACATCCTGCTTTGGAAAAGGAGATAAGATACACTCATGTGCTGGACATACAGTGTGAGTATTCTGTAAGGTAGTTGATACTAGGTATATATCTTAAAACTACCCTCATTATTGGTGTATACTTTCCATAGGAAGGAAGCGAGCACCTACTGCTTTAGGAAAAAAAGGGAAGCTGAAACTATATAGAAAAGCCTGCAATAAGAGGCAGGTCAGGCAGGAGCAGGAACCCAAGTTCTCAGTGTTTGAAAACAGAATGAAATAAAATCTAGTCACAAAGCTTAAAAAACCATTGTTTCTACCATCTCAGTTGGCTGTTGCCTCACAGGTAAATATTATTCATTTTTATATTAAATATTGGAAAGATTACAGACACAATAACCAACTCTGTTCATGCATAAACTGTTTAGTACCTTACAATTTCAGAAGCATTAAAGAATTGTAATGAAGATTCATGTTTGAGATTGCAAGTTGAAAGTAGGTGGTCAGTAAGTTTGTTTTCAAATTACTTACTAAGCTTTTTCCACTCTAATTTGCTTAAGGTAATAAGAACATGATATATACATACCTAACATTTGTTATTCAACTTCAGATTGCTAATCAAATTCAAGCCTGTATTGGGCTTGCTTATTTATGGCTTTAAAACACATGAATATGAAGCGAAATGGTTTACAATGCTGCTTAGCTAAAACAAGTTAAGTCAAATTAGCTTTAGGCTTGTGATGGATTTTTTTTTTTGACTAGACAATGCATAAGTGACCAAAACAAGTTATTTTCAAGTTGCTCCTTTAGTTTCCTGTTTCAGCTGTGTGCTGCTTTAAAGCTCTTAAATTATGGAAATCTGTCAATTCAATTAGAAGAAATGTAGTGGCTGGAAAAAGTTAACTTTGCTGTTTTGGTTTGACTAGAATTTCTTCTGGTTTTGCTGTTGTTCCATTAGCTAAAGGATCACTTACTTGGGTGGTGATTCCAACTAAGTGCCTTTGATACAAGCAGTTATCTAGAGTAAAATGCCTTTGGTACAAGAATGATAGTAAAGTTTATTTGTTCCCATTGTCTCAAGGAGTGAATAAGAGAATGAAGTGAAATGAAAGAACAAGTTGTTTTTAAACTTATTTTTTTCTGAATGTAGTGCTAAGGCGTGTTTCAGAACTTGTAAAATAACTATATAGGAAGCAACACAGCAGCAAGTGAGAAGCAGAGACTTCATGTTGTCTAGTCTTCCTTCAGTCTTCCCTTATGCTTTTAGCTTTTGCAGCTACTCCTCCATCTCTGCTGTAGGAGCTTAGACCAAATCATAGTTGTTCTTCTGTTCTCTAGGTTCTGAATGTTTCAGCTAAGGTGTCTCTGGCTTATCTGAAGCGATGTCCTTGATTTTTTTAAAGCCATGACAATAGATATCTACATCATGTGCCAGTGGATAACAAACTTTTTAGCTGTCATCTGAACTTTTTGATGATTTCCTGGTTACTTGGCTCCTCAGACAGCTGCTTCTGATCCTTCACTGTATCTTGTTAATGAGAAGTAGCTCTAAATTACTGTTCCTCACTTCCAAAAAAACATTGAACTCATTCTTTTCTTCTGAAGTCCTTTTACTTCCCCAAAGTGCTGTATGTTTGCCTAAAGCACACAGTGAGACAGCTGCGCAGTTAAAAGTAACTTGCTGTTCTTGATCTAACCCACTGCTGCATATTATCGTGTAGCTTGGTATGGTATTGGTCTTCGCCTTGTGTTTTGTTGTTTTTAATTAAAAACTGAAATAAATAAAAACAATAAACAAAAAAAATCCTGCTCCACTGAGCCAACTATTACACACAGTTCTTATTTATAGAGAATGTTGTTAAGTTAATTTTTTTTTGTCAGATGCCCCAGAAGTTTCAGTAACTGGCTATGACGGAAACTGGTTCATCGGAAGAGAGAACGTTCAGCTCAGATGTAATGCTGATGCAAATCCCTTACCTATGGAATTTATGTGGACCAGGTAAAAATTAATAAAAAGGGGCTTGACACATGATTGAAGTGGTATAATCTCTTAGTTTACCTTTCTTGATAATAAGGAGCATATCACTTGTATTGGGTTGTAATGGTATTATCCTGCCTTTTACAGGATACAAGATGTTTGTATGTATGAATATAGATAAGCAGTTATTTTGTGAATTTACGAGCCTGAATAGTTTGTCATTACTCTTGGGATAACTTTGTAGTTACATAATAAAGTAGGCAAAACTGTTTATGTTGCAGTATATAAAGCAAAGCCCAATAAATCTATTAGGGATCCAACTATTATTTCAGTAGTTTGGTATTATTTCTTGAAGTAGGTCTTAAACACTTGAACAGACTTTTCTCTATTTGAATTTTAAAATCTGGAAATTACAATTGAAATGATTGCTTACTGAATTACAGAATTTGTCATGTTTTTCAAAAGTGTTCAAGTAGTTGCCAAGACAGACAAATGTGGTGTTTTGCATAGTGGTGGAAACTAGGTCTTGAGCTTGCCTTTAGTAAGATAAAAAAAAAAATTGCACAACAGCCATATTTCATAAATTTATGGATTGGGTGGGCCATAGTCAAATTTACTGCTTTGCCTTTGGAGCCATGGGTATACTCCAGAGAGGACACAGAAGACAACAAAAGCATAGTTCAAAATCTGTCCTGTGAATTAAAAAAAAACCAAAAAGAAAAGACAAAAAACCAGTAAAAGAACAAATAAATAAAACCCAGCTATTTAAAATTGATTTGTTGCTTGTAGAAACAAATGAAATAACTTTCCAAAGGAGAATAAATTTCTATGTGGCTGTGTTGCAGTGCTTCTGTTTCTAAAATCACAGAAATATTTACTGTTGTGAAGCTGTAATCCATTTCCCTACCTTCTCAAAGGTAGGTATCATTTACTATATAGGAACCATAGCCATAATTGGTTTGAAAATGTTGTGTTGATAAGTTTAATTTTGCTTGATGGCAATTTCAGAGGGAAACAAAGTGTTACTGTAACTGACTCAATCCTACAAAAGCAGCCTTGAAATCTTAGGTCAGTGTTGCAGCTAACTCTAGTTAGAATGGCACAGCTACACTTAAGTAGATTTAGTAAAATGTATTCTTTCCTTATGTGCTACAGTATCCTGCCATCCTCATTCCAGGCTTAGATCAAATTCTGTGTGATGATATATTTCCACACACAAATTCCTGTGTTTAAAAAAGTATGTCAGACTCTCAACAGCAGTAGTGCTTGTTTATTCAGATGAATCAGGTTCTCAGTTTTTCGGTTTGAATTTGAGATGTATGTAAGAACCAATCAATACAACCTATGTTTCAGTTTCCGGAATAAATACACATATTAAAACATTAAGGCATTTCAAGGTTCAGAGATCGCTTCTGAATTTCTTGAGGTTAAAACTGAACCAAATTTAACAGGACAAGTTTAATTTTATGGAATAAAGCTAACGCACCTTTTTTATTTGAGCAACAAAACAACCCATCCAAGAAGCTGTAGTACTGAATGAGGAACTTCAAGGTGAGGGAGGAAGACTGTGCAAAAGGATAGCTTGAGTCTTTAAGGAAGTAGAAACGTGCTGTATTGATACTTGTAGTATCTTACTGGTTTCAAAATGTAATAGTTTCAAAATATAATAGTTTCTATAACTATCACACCAAAAATTCTTCATCCCTACGATGACATGGTATTTGCTAGGTTAGTAATATTTTCATGGTCAATGATATTAAATATTGCATGCATGAGAATTTTATTAAATAGAGCTTTCAAACCATGTGACTACTTTAAATTTTTTTTTTTAAATACTGCTGGTACTACATGTTATGAAGTATATGCTTAACCACTTACAAGCTTTATATGACTGAAGGAATTCTAGGCAATAATCATTGCCAGCAAAGTGATGGGAGTGTTGTCTGGAATATAAATTTGTTGGAGACAGTGTTTACTGTGAACTGAGTACCTGTTTTAAAATGTCAGGTTCGGGTTTTTTTTTTTTCCATGCTAATCATACATGCTTTATGCTACCGGAATACTGAGACCTGTTTGAATATTGTTTAGTCCTGCTTAGCTGTTACTGGATACTTCAATAAAAGCGAAATGGGATGCAGTGGATTGAGGTTACACAGGTGTTTAATGGGTAGTCATCAGCTTTTTTAAAGTAGTTCTAGTGCCTCTGCCCTTTCCTCTCTGTTGTGCTGACACAGTTAACTGTAATCACGTGAATGCAGAATGCTACAGGGAAGTGCAAGATGTTTTTAAAAGCCAGTTGGTTGGAAACTAATTTTTTAACTAGTTGTTTCCCCAAATGTGTTGCCAAGTGCTGAATTCAATTTCAGTGCTGTAATTTAGATGGAAAAGTGATGAGGTATGAGAAAAGGCAGGCTGAGGGGGGCAAATTCTGTTTGAGCTCTTACTCAGAAACTATCTCAATTGGATGCAAGAGAACAGGCAGATAATCCTGACAACAGTGTAAGTGCAGTTTAGTTTGACTGCTAGTTTGTAGAGGTTGTTTTAGATTGTTCCTGCAAGTGATTTTTGAATTAATGTTATAGTTGTAACTTCATTGGTAGACAGCTTGCTAGTGCCAGCAGATTTGGCATCTAAAGGACCTGGCACAGAAATTAAATACTAAATGTTCAGGTGGACAGAGAATATCCAGTGAAAGCCCACTCTGCCAGAGCACAGTGAAATGTTAACTCTTGTTATTGTAAATATAAACTAGTTGTATTTAGACTTCATTCATAAAGTTTCACAATTAAAATATAATGAGTTGTTTTGTTGTAGGTTGGATGGACAATGGCCTGAAGGATTGCTATCTATTAACAATACTCTGCAGTTCAGTAGTCCATTGACTTACAACTACACTGGGACTTACATCTGTAAGGTGACTAATTCGCTTGGTCAGAGAAGTGATCAGAAGACTATCTACATCTTGGGTAAGTCTTATTTCTCAGCAAAGGCAGTATATTAGTGTGGATTTTTTTTTTGTCAGTATTTGAAATTACAAAGAGCCAGTTGCAACAAAATATTTATGCCTTTTAATTGTGTGGAAAGCTCTCGAAAGTTTGTATTTGAGAGCTACAGTAAAACTTGAGATTAAACTGACTCTTTAATAACAGCGACATGCCGTGGAAATTCTTAAGGATGATGTAGTTCCCAGAGTGCTTCTGAGGTTATTTCCCTCTTTTGGTAGATGAACTCTTTTTTCCAGTGTTTGGCAAGACATAGAGAATCAAAGAATGGTTTGGGTTGGGAAGGACCTTAAAGATCTTCCAGTTCCAGCTCCCCTGCCGTGGGCAGGGACACCTTCCACCAGATCAGGTTGCTCAAAGCCTCATCCAACCTGGCTTTGAACAGCTCCAGGGCTGGGGCATCCACGACTTCCCTGGACCATCTGTGTATCGCCACCCTCGCAGGAAAAAATTTCTTCCTACTGTCTCATCTAAGTCTCCTCTCTTTCAGCTTAAAACCCCTCATCCTATCACTATACTCCTGGATAAAGAGTTCCTCCCCAGCTTTTCTGTAGGTCTCCTTTAAGTACTGGAAGGCTGCTATAAGGTCTTCCTGAAGGCATCTCTTCTCTGGGCTAGACAAGACCAACTCTCTCAGCCTGTCCTTGTATGGGAGGTTTTCCAGCCCTCTTATTTTTGTGGCCCTCTGCTAGACTCACTCCAACAGATCCATGTCCTTCCTGTGCTGAGAACTCCAGAACTGAATGTAGTACTCCAGGTGAGGTCTCGTGAGAACAGGGTAGAGGGAGATAATCACCTCCCTTGACTTGCTGGTAGCATTTTATTTGATGCAGCCAAGGGTACGGTTGGTTAACTGGGCTGCAAGTACATATTACCAGCTCATGTTGAGTTTCTCATCCACCAGTACTTCCAACTCTTTCTCAGGGCTGCTCTCTGTCCATTCTCCACTCAACCTGTATTTGTGCTTGGGATTGCCCTGACTCGGGTGCGAGACTTTGCACTTGGCCTTGTTGAACATGAGGTTACATGAAGTTACGCGAGTCCATACTTCATAGGGTTTGCAATAAACAGTGCTTTGTCTGTCATAAATTGAAAAAAAAAGATGTTGGGGGCAGGAAACAACTGCCTTTAGAAAAGTCAAAGATGTTCTGCTCTAAGGAAGTTAGTTACGTTCTGAACATGTGTGTTGTACTCCTGTTACTACTTATCTCCTTTTCTCAGGATACAGATAACCTGTAATCATATAGTTAAATATCTCATGCAGAACTCTTGTTGATCTGCTCAGTATAATATGGCAAACTTATTTGCCTTTTTAGAACCATTGTTGTCAAAGCATCCTTGTGTCTCTTAAACATGTAGTTAATGTTTTACTTTGACACTTTCTTTCTGACAGAGCGCATGACTTAGGACAGATTTGAATACAAGTGTGGGAAAAGTTCTCTTAATTCCCATAATTAGCTACATTAGCTAATACTTAGCTTGATCAGCAAGTGATAACATTAGTTTTAAAGGAAGACAGTACAGACATGAAAATTAATACTTCATTTTGTTGTATGGCATTGCTGGTCTTCAGAACTTCAAGTAAGTTCTTGATATTAGTAATTCCACGATGTGAATTAAATGTCAGAGTGTGTGTTGCCCAGTTACAGGATACAAACATAGGTGACTTATAAATAAGGTCTTAAAACTAAATATGAACGCTTTAGGACTGAGATGAAAATGAAAACTTAAGACTAAAACTGAGGATCAGGATGTTTGAAGTAACATCCGTCACAAATCACATTTAATAGTTGTCTGCATCTTTGGAACAAAGGACGTTGCTTCAGTCAGACTGACATAACTGCACTGGCCATAACTGCATAGGCAATGGTGGAAAACTAGAAGTCCTAACTGACTGGGTAATGGGCTAGTGAACTGGAAACTTATAAATAGTTTGAGATGGTGGAATTATTTGTAAACAACTTAAATTACATAAAGTTTTAGCTATTGATAAACTTAATGCAGTGAATTATCATGGAAGTCATGTCTGAGAAGTTACTTTTGGATGCTTGGTCCTAATGCTTCCTTCATGGAGAAGTCCTGACTGTCTAACAGTCTGAAAACATTTAGTCTGTCACATTGTAAGAAGTGTCAAGTAAAAAAATAGAATATTATCATTAAATAGGATGAAACAGTCTTCTGGAATGTAGCATGCAAATATACTTTTAACTGTATTGCTGTTTTTTTAGTGTAGAATAGGGCTGAGAACAGGGCTAACTGTGAGGTGAGGAAAAGGTTTTTTTTCCAAGTCCACCAGTTTTCAGGTTTTCGGTTCTGTGAATCTATATGTATGTAATTGGTTTTTGGTGTGGACTGATGGATACTAACGTGTGCTAATATTCAGCTTTGCTCAGCAACTTTGTTTTGCTGCAGTAACTCTATTGCAACTAGCAAAACTTAGCTATTTTTTAGGGAGTGCCAAGACTGAACCTCGGCTAGCCAGAGATCATACAGAACGACGGCTCCACATGTTGTGTGCACCATTAAAAACAAGTGCTGTAGCTAATATAAAATGAATTTATAAGAAACTTCATGTTAATCTTATCTGTAGTATGACCATCATCTAAGCAAATGCAGGTGATTTTTAGCAGACTTA
Source organism: Cuculus canorus (assembly GCF_017976375.1). Lineage (NCBI taxonomy): Eukaryota > Metazoa > Chordata > Aves > Cuculiformes > Cuculidae > Cuculus > Cuculus canorus. Next base: position 114,340,106 of record NC_071401.1, on the reverse strand, counting down.
GAATAAATCCAATGCTGTGTCACAACAAGTAATGCTCAAGCAAGTCGTACACATCACTTTAATGCCAAGACAAGTATCCAGCACTCTGCTTTAGATACATTAGAGAAGATTATTGCAAACTGATTAAAAGCACTGTGTATTGACTTTTGGTATATAGGAAATTTAATTAAAATGAGAGATGAGGCAATCATGAAGTATAACACTTGTATTGTTTTCAGAAACTGACATTGAGCACTTTTATTGTACCTCTAAGAATAACTTCAGTGTGACTGACTGTTTAAATAAATGAAGTGCCCTTGAAATGATGCAGGGTATGTAAGTGTCTGTGAAATAGCAAAAATGTTCATCTCGCATAATATTCCTCCAGCTTACTCCACAGAAGGAGCATAGGTATTCATGTCAGGAGTACAGAAAACAAGGCTGCAGCAGTAAACTTGAAGTGAAACTGCTTACAACCTTAATGTTTGACTTAACAGAGTGGATAATATCTAAGAATGGTGAACATGGAGTAGCATAGACCGATCATTTAATTGGTTTATTTTTCTATCTTAACTATTTTACACTGTACAGAACTTGGCAAAAACAAGGTGAAACTTGGAGGCTTATAAACAAAGCTGTATGATCACATAGTTGTTCAGATTTCAATTATGAAGCTGCCAAAGAGGATTTGTGAAGTTAGTGTTTCTGAACAGTCATAATGCTGGTAGTTTTAAGGTTTTTTAAGTACTGGAAAAAAAAATGTAAATTTAAATGTGTTGCAGGATTAGAATGTAAGCTGATGAAAAAATGCTCTTGGTTCTAATATGCACTGTTAAAAAAATAAAGCTGTATTTTTAATAAATTCTGCAGTGTTCATAACGTTCATGTGAATACTTTTGAAGTGGAATAGAGAAATATAAGAGAAGTAGTTGACGGGGATTAAGTGCTAGGTTCACTAGCTTTTAGGTAGAAGACATGATACATCTTATATGGATAGGGAAATACTAAAACAGGTTTGAAGCTGAATACTTTAATATTGCTTTTAAGGCACTGGTATTTTCACTATTTGTTAGTTCTTCAGTGATGTAAAGTTAGATGTGGTTTGTGTAGTTGTCCATCTAACGCAAATCTTGTTCTCATAGTGTTCAGAGATGATCGTGTTGTTGAAGTTCCTGACTTAGTTGTACAACAACAGGTTTTGCAAAACAAGCTGTCAGCTTGATACGTAAAGCACTCCATCTTGTAATACAGATTTACTTGTTTTTTTACACAAGGAATTGAACTTTATTTACTTGATTCAGTATTCCTTCACGTTCATACTGTTTACTGAGGCTCCACCTTTTTTTTTTACTCCATTTGCAAGAGGGGTGACCTGTGAGACTGTCATTAAGACAGCAATATACTTCCATTGTAATCTGTTCAAATGACTGCCTTTGGAAGAGACTACTTTTTGTTAGAAGTAAAGGCCAGCCTTTGTCAGTTAGCAATCCTAGCAGTTCTAGGAAGATGTGACTTGTAAGCATAGTCACCTTGTTGAAGAGTGGATATCGTTATTGCTAACATAGCATAGACTGATGATTGGTTTTGGTTTTTTTTGATACATCGACCTGTCTTTTGGGAGAGCACTGTGAATACAGGCACTCTTGTATTTTCTGAAGTTTATAGTAGAAAAGTTATCAGTTGGGTTTTTTTTTCTGCTGTATAGAAAAGCAGGTTCCAGGATATCCTAACTTGTATGCTGCCTTATATAACAAGCTTTGAACTTTCAACGTTGTTAGTGAATATTCCTTGCAAGTTTAAGGTTATGGTAATGCTAACAGTTACTCTCTTGTGTCCCAAAGAAATGCCAAAATGTTCCACTTAATATGTGGAATGGCGAAATTCCAGTCAGAAATGGCAAAAGTATGCTAAGCTTTGAAAATGGATGATTGACTTTAATGAAAGAAATAGTAGTAGCATCAGGACGATCTCAATCGTTATATCTATCATGGTGCCAAAATTGGGGGGAAACAAAAACTGAAGATAATTCTAAGAAAAATGTTGAACTTCAGTGTACACAAGATACTTTATGGGGAGAGGGTTCTGCAGTGTCCTTAACCCAGTACTTAACTTAGAGTGGGAGTGCCTGGAGAAACAATGGTTAACCAAGAAGTAATTTAACATCAGACATTCGTAAAATCTTTTATCTTGGAAAGACTTTCACTGATGATATGAGGTATTGGCAGCATAAACTTTTCAGCAGCTGAAAGAAAGGGGGCTGTTACTGTAATGCCCAGCTGCGCAGCTATCAATTACTTCACTTTTAGTTACTTAACATCTTAATGAAATTCAATGATGAGAGCAGGTGAAGAAGCAGAGGCAGATGTCTCTGCATGAATGTATATCTAATACATATATGGGCAGACACTTTACACTCTGTAAAATGAGAACTGCAAAGAGAGTTTTTTGTAATTTCTGCAAAGCAAAGATGGGTCCTGGCCTCGGACGTATTCTGCAGGGGAAATGAGAGGAAAGATAGTGTTTGGGGACATGGGACACATCGTGTGTTTTCACTTGTCCTCATAATTACTGCAGAATGTATGTAATAAGGATTTGAACAGGGCACAGAACTTAATAAGAGACTGAAATGGAAATCGAGTTGCATTTAACTTAAATATTTTTCAGCATTTCTGCCACTTTGAGTTCCCTGGCCAGCATGGGTACTTGATACATTGTAGTTTGTGCAACACTGACCTACATCAGTGAAAGAGATGAGAGCTGTTCAACGTTAGGTTATAAGTAAAACATTAAAGAAAATCAGTAGGAAGTGGATGCTGTTGAATAAAGTGCAATTTGGAACAATTATCTTAAAATGACACATGTAGCGTTTTGTGGAAGGCATTGAGAACTCAAAGCAACAAGTGTCAGTGGTGAAGTGAAATGTTAAAATTGAACAGCTTGTTGATATAAAAGAATGCAGACTTTCATACCAACAAACGAGACATTGTCTTAATTTGAAGGTAGCACTTGAGATGTGATTTGCAAGCAAAATGTTTTGGAGTAGATTTAAGGAACTCTGGCATTCCTGGTCTTAATGCTATTTTCTGTTTGGGAAACTTGCTTGGTGCTGGAACTGAAAAAACTGAATCTAGTATTACATTCAGAACGCTCTGGGTGATGTCACAGATTTACTTCATGTGTTACTGTCACTTGCCTTATAAGCAAGGAGGGACAAATTTAATTTTGTCGTAGTTCAAAAATAAAAGGTGCTGACAAAAACTGACAATAGAAGCATTCATGGTTACATATTCTAGGAATACATATAAACGAACACTGAGTTGATACTACGTTTGTGATGAATTTAAGATTATCTACAAGCACCAATTAACATATTAATGGAGCTGGACTGCCTGGAAACTGTTGGATGACACAAGTTTTGAAGGAAAAGCTCTCTGTAAAATATTGGTCCTTTAATACATTGACAATAGAGTGTTAAACTTGCAAGGATGCAAGTACTACATACTTGTGAATGTGTATTTTGTATTGTGGATGTGGAGGATGAGACACAAGATGTCAATATCAGAGGGAAATGAACAATTACAGAGCCAGTTTAAAAAAGACCCAACGTTTATTATATTGCTGGTGTTTTCTGAAACACTAACAAATCTCGTATCTAAAGCAAATCTTCAAGGGAGAGAGGTTTAGCTTCTCTACCTATGGATTTGTGGGACATGGGAACCCTGGTAAACTTGGATTCCTTAATCTCTACTTCTTTGTTAAATAATTAAAACTCACTTTAAATCAGTTTTTACTAAAATCATACTCTGAATTCCTCTTTTTCATTTTGGTAGTGCATCTTCCTTGTTTGGTTTCCTGTCTTCTGTCATTAATTTCATTTATATATAGCTCCCTAACAAATCACCACTTATACATCATCAAGTAATATAATTATGTACTTTGAAAAATCTGTTAAAAATTTTACTTATGCCAAGCTTTAAATGTTGCATTCAGCAGTGAGGTGCAATGTCAATTATGGTTTGTAGTGATCATGACAAATGTGGCAATTCTATCTGGAGTAAAGAGAATTGTATGGCTATCGCTGAGCAGTAAGATAAAAAATCGTATTTATGAGTCTTTCAAGTTAGGATTTGTCAAATAACTGGAAGCTTGATGAATCTCCAGTTCTATCTATTTTACCTTTTGCAGTGCACCTCTGTAATACGTTAGTAGTTTCATGAATCATGCTTATGGGCATTTAGCTAAATAACATGACATAATGAGATACTTAGCTGTCTATGTAATATTCTCTCTAAAAGATTCAAGCTGCATTAACATGTTTAGGTTTTTTGCTTTACTGATTTTAAAATAACCTTGCATTGGGCAAGGCAAAATTTTCTTCAGTACACCTCAAATAGAAACTGGAGTTACATGTAGCATTGCAGTTGACTGAGAGAATCTCAGGAGGCCTTCTCAGCGTCATCAGCCCATCACTTGTGACCTTGTCTTCAATACAGATGCACATATCTCCAGTAGACGTAAAGAACAAAGGAGAAAGCTGAGTGCTGGAGAAGCTTGGTATCTGTCAATCTCTTGTTGCTTGCATAACCTGACATGCAATCAGTTGATATTTTGTATTGAGGAATGAATATGGAAATTTTTTTGTGCATGAAGGATCAAATTGCTTTTAGGAGGAATGCATAGAAATCATTTTTACTTCGACTGTTCCTGTTTTTTTTACTTTAAAATTCTGAAAGCTTCTTGTTCAACGTAAGTGTTACTTTGAAATTAATACATGCCGTTTTTAACTATGCTTCTTTCACTAATCTCAAGGTGAAGCTAAATTGTATTAATGCAATAAATGTTTTTGGAGAGAATAGTTGAAAAATCGATAGTTCATGTGCTGCTGACTGAGCACACAATTCAGTTTTTCATTCTTATACTCAGTGCTGTGAACCATTTCTGAAGTGGGAATTTAATGTGTAATAATTAACTCTGTGGCATAATCAAATTAATTAATTTGATCCAGTATTCCTAACTGCTGTCTGGGAAGATGGAAGACATATTGGGTTTTTCCTCATAGACAGTGTTGTTCCATGAGGGAGGTAAATAATGAGATATGAACAATGAACATCTGAGCAGAAAAGTTGCATCTCCTTACTTTAAGGAGGGCAAGATGTCTATGTAAAAATGATTTTTATTTTCTCCCCACGTGTCATATCCTGCTGCTGCATAGCTCAAACCTGAATGTAATGAAGCTAGTTCAAAGCCTGTGGAAAGTGCAAGACTTATTGTGGTGCCATGAGCTTGAGAATGAAAAACTCTTCTTGTAGAACATACCCATCAACTTTGCTTTCTTATAAACCCTTAACTGATTTAGCTTGCATTGACATTCTGTGCCTTTTCTGTGTCTTGTCTACTTCTTTGCTCTTTCCATTAGATCCTCCTACTACTACCACTCGACTGCCCACGGTTCCCTGGCATCCTTCGACTGATGGCATCACAGGTTTAGCAACAGAACCTAGAGTAATAGATTTCGCAACATCAACATTGCCAGCAATGCAGCAAGACACTTGGGGTACCATCATCGGTAGTGCGGTGGGTGGGGCTCTCCTCCTCATACTTGTCAGTGTTCTTGTTGGAATTATTTGCTATAGGAGAAGACGGACGTTCCGTGGTGACTACTTTGCTAAGAACTACATTCCACCATCAGATATGCAAAAAGAATCTCAAATAGATGTTCTTCAGTCAGATGATGTGGATTCTTATCCTGACAGTCTAAAAAAAGAAATAAAGCATCCAATGGACATCCTAATATCTAAAGATTATTTAGAAGACCCTGAAAAAGCAGAGTGGAACAATATAGACAATATTAACAGGTACCAGGAACGTTATGAAAGACCAATGGATTACTATGAAAGTGGAACATTGGGAATGAAGTATATGGGTGGTGAATGTTATGATGACAATGAAGAAGACTTTGTTTCTCACATAGATGGTTCAGTAATATCTCGGAGGGAGTGGTATGTGTAGTAACCACTGAAAACTAAATGTGTATCTACAGTTCATTTCATTGGCTGATCACTTTCAGATTGTTTATACTTAAGAGGAGGAATAAACTTTTTGAAACTGATTTTTTTTGAAGGTTTTTATATTGTGACTTGACAAACAGAAATATTGAATCTGGGGAAAATATATTTGAGCTGCTTTTTTCCCCAATGCTGTACTACTGTTTTAGATTTGAGGTTTAATGCAGAGTGCTTATTGGTCTGTGTTGGAGGTAAAAAAGGCGAAATTAAAGTTGCCATTCAAAAGTGTTTAACAATAAAAAGTGGCTATCTTGGCTCTAATTTAAAAATAAGTTTACCTAAGGCAGTGATCATATATAATCTTTCAGGACATATAATTCACAGATTAAAGTGAATTATTCCATTGATGGTAAACTTAATGCTTCTGTATAGCAACCACTTTACCATTTAAAATTAGTTACAGCAGAATCAAAGCTTTATTTTTACTTTTTTTCTGCACAAAAATGAATACCTCTTAGCATTTGAATGAGCCTTCTTGTAACTATGTACTTAAAAGAAGTCATTGCACTGAAACTAACTTATGAACAAAACTTTGAGGAGTAACTAAACAGGTCAGAGGCTTGTCTTTGAATAAGATGAAAAGTTATTTTTTATAGTCGCTGATTTCTAAAGCTTATGCTAGTGGGTGTATATATACAGTAAGATAATTTGTTAGGCCTGTGATTAGCAGGATGTCAAAACTCATTAAGGAATACAAGACTCCTTGCAGGTACACAGGGTACAATTTTACAGACCTGTTTCTGAGGCTTTTGGGGAATCTTGCCGTAGAATTTGAAAGCTGGAGAATTAGAGCTGGAGACTGACATAAATTTGCTTTTTTTCCCAGGTACCTATAAACACTAAGCATACTAAGATATCAAAGCATTTGCTAGAATTCTTATGAGCAGAAGTTAAAACAGCGGTTTTACGTTGCTTCTGAATCAGTTACAATGCTTGCTTTGAAGAGGGTAACTAGAATTTCAGATTATTAAAGTGGACGCTTTCATTGCTATTTCACATCGAGAAAACACTCTCTGATTAGTGCAACTACAGAATCTATGGAAAGGCTGAATTGTGCAGTCTCTGCACTGCAGTGGATTTATTTTCCCTGCAAATAACATGTACTGATTTTGCAATATGTTCTTGTTCTTTAAAATGACATTGTATGCATTATATGTAGGACATCTTGTTGGACATCTGAAGTTCTACTTTGTTTTGGGCACGTTCACCAAACTGATTCTCCTGACTACGTAGGGAGGAATGAAATAACTTTGAGTTGTAGAACAATGATAAATTCATAATTAGAGTAGTAGGTCATTTGAAGTGCCATTTTTAAGTATTTAGCTTGAAAATGAAGCTGATAAGGCTATTGGTATTTGAAACCTGAAAAGGGAAAAATGTGCTACCTTTAAAATTAAATAGGCTGTATAATTACAGCTGGTTCTTGAGCATTCATTCTGGAAGTTCTTTTCTATCTTCATGATCTTTGGTAGCTTACAGCATTTAGAGCTTCACGAATAGTTGTATTGAGCGTTGTAGACAATACACTGTGATTGCATATGACTGCATGTCTTTTTAAAAAGATTAAGACAACAGTTTTATTTGAAATTCAAATGGAAAAGCATCCCTAAAAAACTTAAGTTCATGTTTGGATTAATGGAGTATTGAAAAATGTTTTTTAACCAAAGTCTCAAACAATAGCAAATGATAGTGCGTCTCTAGTTAGAGTGCAAATACAAGGGAAGGAGTTAAATTTCTAGTAGAAGGTTCTGATCCAAATTATTTCTGGAATAAAGAGATCATACCTCTCTTCAAATAAATACTTGATATATCATCTTTAAAAGATGGTGTTACTTGGAAATAAACAACCATAAGCCTGTTTTCCACATGGGATATCTTGCTTTTGTCTCTGTGGATTTTTTTGTTTGGTTTTTTTTAAAAAGATATATATATATATATTTAATTCCTATGAAGTTAAGAAGTTGAAATGTTTTGGAGTTGAAGTTGATAATAGGGATAGGGTTTATGCGTGTTGCAATGTTTTTGTACAATATGTCTGCTGTAAAAAGAATTGATTGTAAGTACAAATGGCTGTTGTGTGAATAAAATTTTTGTTACATTCTGGAACATAGGTAGTGTTCAAAAATGCTTGACAGTTATATTCTTAAAACTGAAGATGAAAAAGCATGATAAAAACAGAGGCTAAGTAGAAGGAACTGAAGTATTTAAGCTGTTTAAGATGGTCTTCTTAACATTTCCTCTTGGAGACACTAAGCTTATGAAACAGGTCTCCACTTTATAACTTGAGAGTGATAAATATGAACAGTTTCTTTCCAAACACTGTCAACTTAAGCACAGCTGATACATTGTCTACAATTTTCATTTAAAAAAAAGTGATTTTTTTTTTCAATTGCGAGAGCTCTGCTTCATCCGTATTTCTTGGAGTGAATCAATTCCCATCTATTTCTGACCAACTGGTGGTTCGAATTCTGTGTAGCTGGCAGCTTATACCTTAGATGCTCTCTTGCTTCTTCAACTTGGTATGGTAGTCTGGGCTTCTGATCATTACTCGGATTAGATTGATAGAATTTTGGTGCGGCTGCTTTTGCCAAGCAATCAAAAAAGCAAATTAAGTGAATCCTGTGGTAATTGTGCTTCGGTTCCTGTATGTTACTGCAATTGCCAGGATATTCTTTTTTCTTCCCCCACTTGGTGTTCAGAGGTAAATGTGTGGCTCTTGTCATCTTACCCAGAATGGGGTTCGGGGGCTAAACTTTCAATGAAAGCACAGTACTTCATGATGTTTCAATATTATGGCAGAATTTACCAGAAAAACAGGGCACTGTAAAGGTACTACAGTATGAAACAGTCAAATTCTTATGATGAAATTGTAATCACAGGGCCAAAGCATCTTCATAAATTCTGGACCTAATGGTATATTTTATTTACCTGCAACTTTTTCACTGAAATAGGGTGTGCAGCATAAACAAGCGGATTAATATGCAGTGGTTAAATGAGACTTTCACTGATTCACGTGTCCAATCTTCACGAAAAAATGAGAATTATGGTTCTTTGGTATATAGACTGGTACTGACAGATAAATGGAGCTTATGGCAAGACAGATGTTTTGTGAAACGGAACAATAATCACTGAAGGTGTAGTATGTTACACTGATCTCCTGAAGTGAATTAGCTTGTTGCAAGTTGTTAATCCATGACTTTATGAATTAAGGAAGTCATAAAAATTGCTTATTTCAGTTTTGCTCGGTCTACCTCAGATGTACCTACATGAGTGATCCCAGGGAGGTATTGCTGCTAGGTCTTTGATATGCTGTGAAAGGACAGAGATCCCCTTATTAGGTTGGAAATAAGGTGTTTGGGGCAGTACCAAAATGAGACTGAGAAATAAATGTCTTTGTCCAGCTTTTCAGCATACAGGCAGAAGAGCATCAGAATTGTAAGTAATTGATAAAACAGATTTGATAGTTATTTTAGCCTTTTGACCTAGAATATGTTGCTGGAGAGGCTCCTAAAATTTCCTTGGTAAGAGATAAAATAGAACATGTTTGTGTGTGTATCAGTGTAAGTCAGAGCATTATTTCTGTATTCTACCAGTGTTTACAGCTAAAACTTTTAATGAAGCTAATATGAATTACTCCAGTTGCATGACTTATAAGCCTTTTTTGCTGATTGATATTAGATTGATGTTGAATTAAAGTATGCTAACAGGTTTCACAGCTTTGAGATATAAAACTTTTGGAAATCCTAGCATTGTGAAATTGCTGATTTTAAAAGACTGACAAGCGTATTAATTCAGTAAGAGTTGTTAAATGTCAGATTTGGCGATGCTGAAGTCAAAAGAAAATTGTGTTTTGCTTTTTTTTAAAAAAAAAAAGAACAGCTTTTCTCCCCTCTTGTTAAAAACTACGTTTATAAAAATGGCTGTTCCATGTAGCTGAAGCATGAAATCCTAGAAATAATAGATGGTCTTAGGGTTTTTTTTGATGAGTGTAAACAGAGTATTAGTGAGTTTTTTTGTTCCTTCTAGTAGTATATCTTTTTTCCCCTGCTTTTAAGTTTCCTTTCTTCCATTCTGCAGACTTCAGTGGCTTTAGAGGAAGATTTCCTTTAAAGCCACAGTTGTCTACTTCTTTGAATTAATACTTCGTTTGCTCATCTAAGTGCAAAGCATGTTCTGTAACTTCATCTTGTGTTGAAATAGAAAATAAAAGCCTGCAGCTAGTATTTATTAAAAGTAGTGAATGAAATTTTTGAAATTATGAATCATTCATGAGCTTTCTTAATTCAGACAGTTTTTTAATTGGATGACCAGAGTCAGGACTGCAAGAGTGCTAGTGCAGGACAAGGCTTTCAGTTTGGTCATGGAAGGAAAAACATTCCTCAGAGCAATGCTGACATAGCTTGTCTGAGTATTGAAAGGATGTGAGCTGCTTAAACTTGTAATCTATACTATCAATTGCAGATATGCCATTTAAGCAGACATCATCTGTTGCTGTAGCAGGGGCTGTAATTGGAGCAGTCCTTGCTCTTTTTATCATTACCATCTTTGTGACAGTGCTGCTGACCCCGAGGAAAAAAAGGCCATCCTATCTTGACAAAGTGTGAGTATGTATTGGATTTTTTTAATTGAAAGCAATGTGCAGAAAGCATTTATTCTATACAAGAATTCAAATGTCTGAGTTTCCTTAGCAGCTGTTCAGCTATCATAATTTCAGAGCTGTATTTTCAGAGTAGACAAATGTAAAATCACTTGCATTTCTGCAAAAGAAACGAGGAAGCCAAGAACGACTTCACAAGTAGTATAATTATGTCTCTTCAAAAGTTTTTTTTGAAAGAAAACTGGTCATCACTTGACCTCGTAGGTGGGGAGGTCCATCTTAACTGATGCCACAGACGACTAGTTCATCATAACTGTAGGTCTGACGTGAGCAAATTGACCATGCTCTGTAGAAGTGAAAGTCCCCTAAGATTTACCCCAAGATGTGAGCTTAGCAGTGACTGACTTGAAGTGCTTTCTGGTATGTTGACTGTTTCTTCAAGTCTCTGGCAAAGATATGCTATTTACTTTTTTAAGCATCCAATATGGTCAAACAAAAACAAGCAAACAAGCGCCTGAAAAGATTTTGTCAGTTGAGGTGGATGATATCTAGACCCTGTTTGGAACACATAAGAAGTGATGATGGCTTTGAATATCTGTAAATATAAGTCTTTTTCACATATGCCATGTACAGTTTACTCTTAAACTGAATGAGAGATGAAAATGTCTGTCATGTCTGCATAAACTTAATGAGGAGTAGAATGGGAACCTAGAACTTTTAGCATAAAATAAGTTTCAGCGTTTGAATGTCTTGAGCTAGCAGTATGAGTCAAGTGTTTTCTTACAACTGAATAATTTCTAACATGATTAGAAATACTGTTTTCTTGGTTTTTTTTCTCAAATTCTGTAGCTGAAGTGTAGTCATATGAATAGTCTTAAATATTTTAATTCCCTTATACGCATTTGCTTTCACTGAGAAAGTTACAGTAGAGAAATCTTGCATTTAATAATAGATTGTAAGGCTTTTTCACAGGCAGGCTGTGGTAGTAAATGTTATTCAAGCTGTTGTTCATTACCTAGAAATGTTAATGAGTACTAGTAGCCCCCAATCCTATGTAGATGGAGGTGGTGTATGGAGTGAGGAGCAAGTTTTGTCTACTAACACCTTATAGGATAGGCATTGCTTTTCTACAAAAAGTCTGTGGCTGAATTCTTGCCAGCAGTGAGTTTGCTGATGCATACATGGAATATTGTAATGTAAAAGCGAGTGTCCAAGTTTGAGCGTTGAATGACTTGACAGTAAAAATAAATAATATCTAACTGACCGTTCAATTGGACTTCACGAATGTGGCATGTTTTATTTCATTTCTCTTTACTACAGGATTGATCTTCCACCCACTCACAAACCAGCCTCATGTGACGAGAGAGCATTGTCTGTACCACAGAAAGAAGCTATGCTTCATGTAAGTGTTTATATATTAATTAAGGTAGGAAAAGTGCTAACTTTCCTTGCTTATGTTAATTTGGTCTGAGTTTGCTTTCATGATAATATATGGAGTTTTTCAGTTGTTGATTCACAACCGAGACTTTTTCCTATGTTTGTAGTATCTGAAATGTTTGTCCTTGGTGTTAAGTCATCCTTAAAGATCAGGAAACTGGTAGGTAGATCCTTCTTACTTCTCTAGCAGTGTTTGACAGACTCTAGTGCTCTTGAAATATAAAAGGATAGTTAAAATTCCATGGTGATTAGAAGTATATACATAGCTTTATAAAACAATCTTAACTGCCGTTCTTGGCTACAGCATGGCTTTGCACTAGATTGGGCTGCTCATGAAACTCCAGGTGAGTTCAGAAAGCCGCTTTTGTACGAGGCAGCACAGAGGCGACCTGCTTATAGGAGACAGCTTCGGTTAACGGCTGTGATTACACTTCATGTAATAAACCAGCCTGTTCATGAACATTATAGATCCTGACTGTAGCCCCTAAAGCGTGATGGTTTTTGTATATATACTAAGTCATTCAGCCTCATCTTTAGATTTTGGCTTACACTGAAGGGTACCTGTCAGTATTAGTGAGAGTTAGATGGTAATTGTTCTTAAGGCTTTTTTGTTGTTGTTGTTGCATCTTCAGTACTTTGTATAAATACTGAGATTCTGATCTCTGATGTGCTGAATTATAAGTTGGGTAACTTAGGCAATCGTTTGTAACAAATACTGTTTTTCCTGTACTCTGGTGTACTTTCGCAGTTCTAAGGACCTATAAAATCCTTTTTTTTTTTTTTTTTTCTGATAGAGGGATGCCCTAGGAAAAAATATTCACTCATCTTCAAAGACAATTCTGATGAAGTAACTTTGAAACTACGCTTCTAGGTTTTCTTCATGTGATTGCTGGTTACTGAAGCTCTCCAAATATGCTTCTGATAAAAGCTTTCCTTTTTATCATGGGAGCAATACATGGAAATAATATTGCATATTAAAAGTATTACTCTGAGTAATATTTGCTAATATACTACGCTAGTATTGTTGCTGAATGAAGTGAGAAACTTGATGATTATAACAGTATGAAGATACTGCACTTTTTGCCAACTTTAGTGTTTGATATGTTTTTCTCTTCTGATCTTGAAGGTGGTATAACACCTTCGATGACACAAAAGAAACAATGCTTTTCTGGGCTAACAGTGTGGTAACGCTTTGTCATTACAATACTCAACAAGTGCAATATTGATGAATCATGCTTCTGCTAATACATTCCTATGCTTGATGTGTTATGGTAAAAGACTCTTAGAGAATCAGAAGATCTGGACTGTTGTTATTTATGCGTCTGTGCTGCTAGATGGCAAAATGACAAGAAAAGGAAATGCAATTATTTATCCTTTCATAGGATAAATAAAGTATACATAAAGTGTATAACTTACTGGTTTCCTCTGAACTCTGCTGTCTTTGATTTCTTTCTGGTTTTGCTTGCTGTGGCTTCTGAGAGTGACTATTTCATAACTAAGAAAAGCTGAAGTTGACTGTAGGCTTCAAACATAACAAAATGTTTTATTGAAATGTTTTGTAAATATAGACCTTAAGAAGATGAAATCAAATACTCATTTCCCTCAAGCTGGATAAATGCAGTTTAAGTTACTCTGGGAAACAGAGGAGAGAAATATAGTTCTTTTTCAGGCTAGATGTTAACTGTGCCCTATGTAAAAATGATGGATGTTGGCGTAACACTCAGTATACCTGTTCTTTTTTGTGGAACTCCTAAACTGAAAAGAATTGAAGCTGGAGGCTGTTTTCCTTTAGCTGATACTACCTATAATCAATGTGTACTCGGTTATGCCTGAGGCAAAAGCTTCTGCTTTATCTGATAGAAATAAGTGTCAAAATACTAACTGTAGCCAAGACATGGTTGGTTGCATTGTTTTGGTGTAATAAGTCAACACTTGAATAGCTGTAAAGAGGTAAAAGAAGCAAGTTAGCAGTTTATCGCTGTCTTATCCTGTTTGACTGAAAGTCTGTACTAGCAATTTAATTTATATTCCAAAAGCTTTTGAACTGCATTGTCTAGTTGTGAGAAGCATGCTAGATAGTTCAGACATGAGCTTCTGGTTTCACTGGAAAGAGCTGCAGGTGAAGTGTGACTGAATTTTAAGCAGTGATAGGTGATCAAATTCCATCGGAGTGGAAGTGATAAGACTGCGTGAAGGTGCAAAGTAAAGTTAAAGGAGAATGATCCTAAAGGTATGTTCTGCATACTCACAGTAACTGAGGAGTGAAGGTAAATTGATTTCCCTATACTCTGATTCTGCTAACTTATGTTACATGCAGGTTTTTCAATTGTTTGTACAGTTATAGTTCAAATCATGCACAGTAGCCTTTTTGGGGTCTTGCAGTCTTCCAGATACAACTGAACAAGCTGAAAATCTTGTGTTTGTGTCCCAGTAGTCAATGTTTAACTAGACTTTACGCATATCTGAGTTAGATGGTTGTTGGTATTTACAATGGAGGATGTTGTAGCCATTTGATAATACTGGATAGCCTATGTCTTTCATAGTTACTCCTTCAGACTTGGAAGCTTTAATTATATTTTAAGTATTTATTAGCATTTACATGCTCATGTTTAATAATAAGTTACATATATGTAAAAGTGCTATGTAATTGAGTATTTATAATAATTTTTCTGTACTGCTGTTTGCAGATACCAATTTGTGTGTGAATCACTAAAGAATTGAAGCAGTTCACTTATGGCTTTAAAAGAGTAGGGAGAAGTCCAAAACATAGGAATAGGAAGTGGAACGGAGAATAAATGACAGTGTAAACAGCTTTATTTACTGTAAAGACTGTGGGTTTATCAGCTTTTTCAGCAACAAAGCTAATGCTTCTCTCTGGGTAATTTCTTTAATAATCGTTTGTCATGGAAATGCTATTGTTACTTGAGACTGTTTTTTGCATGTAGTGTCAGAGCAGTGAGCAACCTGAAAGTGATGTCCTTGGGGAGAGAGGGATCTCTGCTTGGCATCTGAGTTTTGAGGTGGATCAAGAGGAAGTTGTGCAATGGAACCATTACTCTGTTCCATAATATTTATGAAAAGGGTGGGAGAGGGGGCACTAATTGGGGCAATCCTTGGAGTCACTATTTTCACTATATTTCAAAACGTATCTTTAAGAAGCAAAACTACTTCACTTGCCTAGAAACACCAAGATGGACAGTCTTTGACATCATGAAAAATTTGAAGTTACATCTAGCTTGACAGATTCTTCTGAAGGAAAGCGGAGAACAATGTTTTGTATAATTCAATGCATGAATGTTCAGAGTTCTTCAGAAATTAATAGGGCTTTTCTGTAGCAGGAGGAATAAAAGCAGAGAAGGAAAATACGGCTTAGTAGGTAATTCTAACTGCGAGAATACTGACTTAAGACTTGCAGTTTTTAAGAATACTTCACATATTTAACTAAACAACCTTGTCAAATGTTAAAGCTCGAATGGTAATATTGGTATTTGAATTTGACACAGGAAAGAAGACAGTGAAATTGTATTAGCACAGTTAAAAACATATTACACCATTTACTGAATGATGATATTTCTGGATCAAATTTGGAAAGATCATCCACAGTACTGTTAAACCTAGCACAATATTGATTCATTTATAGGTTATGGCTCTCTTGCATTCTTGTTCTTTTCCTAATGGTTCCCATACAGATGGGAACATTTCTTCCATGGTGAAAAAGAAAGCATTATTGTTATAACTTGCCTCAGATTAAGGAAGTGTTTAGGCAAAGATTGACAAGACAAGATTGAATGGAAGGAAGCGCAAAATGTAGAGTGGTAAACTCATCTATATTGATAAAAGATCTTACAACTGGGGAAGAAAAACACATTAACCAGATTTTAAAGGACTGTTTGAGAAGGAACATATTTAGAGTAAAACTTGATGCTTTTGTGAAACTCTGCAAAATGTAAAGGTAAGACAATGCAAGCTATTGTAAGTATCAAAGTACTAACCCCTAGATCTGCTGTGTCCTGCATAGAAACGCTGTAGCTTAGCACCAGTTTTCTTTGATAGAACCTGATGATTTTGGTTCTGTCACTTGGCACGTGGTAGTAAAAGGTTCAACTCCTTTCTCTAGAAAAGGTGTAGTGTTTTCATGCTATATGAGATGATTTCCTTTGTCTCTGGTTTTAATTGAATAAATGACCCACTGGAATATTTTGCCCACAGAACACCAGCCTTTGGCGGTGATATTGGGGTTCTTGTTCCCCATGTGCATGTTGCCATGTTGTATGGTGGATTCATGCTCTTAGCTCAGGTATGAAAGAGCAATGTGGTAAATTGCACGTTCACAAAGATGGTCTGCGGTTTGTGTTCTAGGACTTAAGAAGCCAAAGCAATATGACTTTAAGGGTGAGAGTCGAGGGGAACACTTGTAAATGGCATTACAAGACAGAAAATATGACAAAGCAAAGTTGGAAGAATAGGCCTGTGAAGATGGTGGAAAAAACGTTGGAGGAGTGGAGAAAGCAGAAAAGATCTTTTTTTAGCTTGCTTCACAACACATTTGCAGACCATGTTAAAAATTATTAAATAACTCGAAATTGCTTCAGAGCGTGCACTAAATAATACAAATAGAAAAGTCAAAAGTTAAGGGAAAGGAGGAGCATCACTGAAGGTAAGAACAGATGTATGACCACTGCAAATGTTTCCTGCCTTGAGTACTTGCTGGGTGATGGGGGTGTTTTTACTGTGAGACCAGCAACTTTTTGTGTTGCTACCACTCTGAGGCTGTTGTGAAAAGCAGGAATTACAAAACAAATACGGAGTTGTACAAAAGCTGTTGCTTTAGCCTATTTTGCCCCTATGTTATTAGCCAAGTGCGGTGCAAAGGGAAGACCTTGATTAGGAGTGATGACACTGTAGTGTAAGCTGCATCCTAAATTGTATTTCTCAGGTAGCATTGCTTGATATGATTTAAAATGGCTGTTCTTTGACTGAAGTAGTTGGTGATTAACTGCATCTTTTGAAACTAGCTCACTTCAGTAACATTTATTCCATCGTAATGATAACAAAATAAATTTTTGAAAAGAAGGAGGTTTTGAATCTACTGTGTTAAGTAACTCAAGCTGTGGTCAATATATTTTATAGCTCTAATTTAAAAATTGTGGTGTTGGTAAGTTTTTTTAAAGTAAACTAATGCTTAAGTAAGAATTGCTGTTGGAAGTCAAAAATTTGTTCAAAACTTCAACTAATACTTCTGAAATGGAATGTCATGTATCACCAGTATGGTTCTGTAGCTCTCAAAGCCACTTGAAATATGAAGGGATAAGAGCAGACTGGTGAAATCGGGCAGATAGTTGATTTCTTAACACATACTTCATAGCAGTATATTTTTTTCTTTTTTTAAACTAAAGTTAAAAGGCAAAAAAAAAAAAATGTGCAATATTTAGATACTCTCCACCACTTCACATGGTTTAAAACCATAGGTGCCTAACAAATAACTGAGTTCCTTGCTCTTGTAAATAACGTGTGCAAGTCTGCTTTTTAACATATGCTGTGTAATCAGTAGATAGAGCCCAGGAAAAGGGCAAGGAAAATATTTCTTTATTGTGTTTATCAGCATACACAAAGTTATAAGTTTTGTTTTAATGGCTTTGTAAATGAGCTGATGGAATTTTAGTTTAGCTGTTTGGTCTGTTTGGATGGTTCTTGTATTGTCCTCTTGAGGAATACAGTGCTCTGGGCTTGTTGTGTGCTTTGATTGGCTATTCAGAGAAAAATCAGAGAGGCAGTTCCAGGGCTGGGCCCTTTTGCTTAGTCCAAATTCTAACACATTTTGCATGTTTAAGATGTGTATATAAGATCAGTGCTGTAACTATTAATTACTTGGAAGTATTTGGAAGCTTCATGTATGCAGTCAGGTGTTGAACATAATGAGCTTTTTGAATTGAGTAGTGACATAGCTTGTTTGTGTTCTGTTCTGATATGAGCCCTGTTACAGAAATGAACTTTTTGAAATGTGATGTTCTTTGCTAGCGTCCATCAATGATTTTGTTTCATGCTGTTGCTCTTAATGCAGTGCAATTGCCCTGTCTTTTTTTGAGACAATTATAGGCACCATATGTTCATCCACTCTGTTTTCCATTTTGTCATATGATCTTAACAGCTGTTAAGACTGTATTCTGCTCATCCACGTTTCACCTTTCAAGTTGGCACTTTGATATCTCTTAGACTAGTGACTATATAATCTCAAGGTACAGGTTTGTTCCTTGAGGCTATACTCTGAGGCTGTCCTCTCCAGCTGCTGGGATGTTATGGTGGTTTGTTGTCTGCTTGGTCACCTTGAGGTTGCTAATGGCAAAGCAAAGGTAAAGCTGTGAAGTTGGCTAATGACAAGACTATAGTTAAAACAAGCAGTATTAAGCTGCAGAGTTTTCTGTTTTCCAAGTAGATCTGATAACTACTCATTGAAGGCTCCCTGTACCCAACCCAGATATATTTAGTTGTATGTTATTATGAAGAAAACTCCTTTTAGTTATCTTCTTTACATAACATAGACAGGAATTACTTGCTTTCCAGAAGTCTTGCTATCTTCTCCAAACCAATCCCGGAGTTTAGTAGAGGATTCATTCTTCCTTTAGAAAGATGACTGAGGGAGGGGAATTTTTTGGAGTTCTTGTTATTTATAGGGTAAGCTTTAAGTTGAGAGGGAAACAAGTTTTTAATTGAGAAATGCTGCTAGTGAATCATGAGTCAAGCAGCAAAAGTTTGAGGATCCTGCTAGGGAGAGACCTTAGCAAAATCTAGATGCTTCTTTCCTCCCATTGAATCAGCATGGTGTATTGCTCAGATAAACATCTATGCCTGTTGTCAAGCAGCGGCTGAATTTAGCACCACTGGTGCCTTCTGAGATTGGACCGAATGTACTCTTAAACACTGAAAATATCAGAGGTATGCAGGACATTGTTTATCATGATTGGTATATGAGTAATGACCAAAGGAAACAATTTGCCATTCTGAAAGAAATATTTGAGGACGTGATGCTCTTCCTACCAAATAAAGGACCATTTTTAAGAATATAAATCTACTTTTGAGTAGTATTTCCAAATGGCGTTAGGCAAGGTGTAAGCATGGATGATTCTACTTCAACCAAACATCTGTAAACTCTGGTAGAAGTTCATTTTTTTGCTGTATTTTTCTAGCTTTCAAAAGCACAGTAAGTATGCTTATTTACATGGCAATAGTGCTGGCTTTGTAACAACATTTGTCAATAAATGTTACTTCCTCTGTTCATGCATGCTAACTACACATTAAGTATAGATAAGCTGCACATAGCTCACTTTTCTTAAGTGTGTGGAATGAACGAGGTTGCCGTCTGGTATTATTTCTTAACCAGCAAAGCTGAAGTCTTTTATGCTGAAGAATTTTATGAAGCATTTGTGGGTTGATTATGGATTTGGTTGCCATTAATATATAAGGCTTATACTAAATAAGCCACACCTATGTTCTCAATATTAGGAGTACTAATAATGGCCATCTGTTCCAGAAGTTATATAGTTACAAGAAAGAGAAGATTTCTATGATACTATTTTCTATCTAGAAGTTTTGTCTTCATTCTTTAACGTGTATATATTCTAATGGACAGGATTGGCATCCGTATTGTGTACATCTTTTATGTACTTGTAATTTTATTACATTTGCCTTTTCAAATGGAGAGCTAAAACAAGCACTTCTGCCAGGTCAAAGCATAGTCGTGGTCATGCGGTTGGGGGTGTCGGTGTTTGCTATGCGTGTTCAAGCTCAATGCACTAGCTCATAAAGCCATCACAGAACTCTAGTACATATGGGAACAGTTTTCTTACAAAATTTAAGATGTATAGGTAGGGCAATGACCATTTGCTCCCTGAGACTCTGGTTTTATTATGGAGTCTCTTTGAGACTTTACTGAAGAGTTATGGGATAGAAACACCTCTCCAACACACTAGATCACTGTCATCTTTAAGACTTTTTTTTGTACTGTAATGGCTATGTGGCAGTAATGAGTTTTGAAGCTTAGTGTTAAGCAGACCGTAAAACTATTGGTCTTGGTAGTGGGGTTTTTCTTTAGGAACCAACAAAGAGTAAATAACTGCAGAATGAAGTAATTTTCTAAGGCTGCTTTTGTAAGCAGGAGAGGGAGTTGGGTAGTAGGACCCAGCTGGATGGTAAGTTGAGTATTATTCCTATTGAAGCATAGCAAATGTTCCAAAGGACTGATTGGCTTAATGAATCAAGCAGTGGACTCCTATTTGATTTGCAGAAGAACTTATTGCTGTACATGGCTGTTTTTAATAGCCAGCCATGCTGAACAGTAAGAGCAGACCTTGAGTTGACATTGAAGTATAGTGTTCATGTGATGCATGTTTGGGAGGACTTTGTTCTTAGCTCTTGTTCTGTCCTGTACATAGGATGCTAATTAGTTCCTTATGCTCATTTGTCAGGTCCTGCTAGACTTCTGAAATAGTGTTTTGGAGACATATACTTGGAGGAACAGGTTTTAGGCCTCTCAGAATAAGTTAGTGATGAAACATCTAGCCAGTGTGGACTGTCAGTTGGAAAATCAGTTAGCAAAAAAATTTGGAGGGAAGTTGTAAGTATATCTATGCTGCTCTAATTCATAAGGGAAAAATAAAATCAGTTTAACCGCACTTAGAAGGATTTTCTTGTATTTGTTTTGTGTAATGTCATTAGAAGCTTTTCATTTTTCAGTCAGAAGTACTTTGCTTAATTATATCAAATTAAGAAACAAACGTACTCCCACTCTCAGTAGTGCACAAGTACATTCTTTATCAGTTAAATGTTTCTGTACAAAATCTGATTTATTCATAAGATGCTTGTGAAGACTTTATACCTCATAACTGATTTTGGATTTTACTTCCGTTTTAACCAGTGGCTTATCTAGAATCCATGTAATGTTAAAATAAAGCTTTTTGATCATAAGCATGCATATGCTTAGATTAAAGAAGTCAAAATTGATTGTGTAAATAACACTTCATAAGTTGACAATAGCATCTTTTTCCTGCCAAAGATTAGCTCATAAGAAGTATTCTAAATGGCAGTCAGTTAAAACACTTCACAAGGCAGTGTTTCATGATAGCTAGTGTTTTAGTATAAGCCAAACCTGTTTTGCAGTGTTGAATTTTGACTTGTTTCCACTGTAACGTTTATTCTTTCAGAAAGAACATTTCGCTTTACAAAGCCAGTACAGAGAGAAAGATGTTGGAATCCTACCGCACATGGTAAATAATGAGACTTCTTGAATTGCTGATTGAATGAATCTTTGATTTCATCTTGTTCTTTAAAATAAGATAAGGATATTTTTCATGAGGGAGAAAAGATTTTACCCATCCTAGTCAATAACTGCTGGATCTGTGGCTTTGGTATCCATGGAGTAGAAAGTGTCAGTATCATTTTAATATCCTATATTTCTTAGTTTTGCTGACTAACATGCATACATAAACACTAGAGCTTTGAAGTTTTAGTTGAACAGAAGCACAGGAGTGCTGACAGACGTTTTCATAGTAGATGATTTGCCTTCTAGATTCCTTGAGCCTTAAGATCTAACTTCTTTGAAACTAAAGTTTGAATTTGAGTAGTTACTAATACTTCTGTCATGTCTGTTAGTGATTGGATTTTTTTAAGTTTGTGTTTCTTGATTCACAGGACTATGGAAATGATTCACGTTTTAGTTTGCTTTAAGCTTTAACAGGAATAGGAATTGCAGGTTCTGTACAGGTACTACGGAACTGATTATTTCTTGTGTGTGTTTAGCAAGCTGTGAATGGAAGGCATCTTTCTTGTGAAGCTGAAGAGCCACAGGAGCAAGATGGTCTTCAGCATATGTATCCTGTTTATCAGCGAACATACTACAAAAATTGGAGCAGCAGATACCCACAAAACTCAGGACCTGGAACAGTCTACATCAATCCAAGGGAACATTATGTATGATTCTGTACCCAGATGCCTTTAACTTTTAAGATATGAGCATTTTAATATCTGTTGACTGTATGACCAATATGTCTTGTTGGCTCTCATCTCTAAAATATTGAGTCTTTTTTTCCTGTGGGAGGTAATTGCATGGAGAATTTTATATAGGTAAACCCCATGGCATATAAGGCTTAACTTAATTCTAGCTTTTGGTATGTATTTGGTTTTGTAGTTATATCAACCTGCCAAGAGAGGAGAGCCATTTTAACTTTATTAACCTTCACAGAAGTGAGATATATAAAAAAGATGAATTGGTTGACACATGCCAAAATGTAATTAAGCTATTTCCCTGGTTATTTCTGGGAGTATTCTCTTCCTGAATGGATATTTTACAGTAGACTTAACTATGTAAAAGTGAGCAAATATGAGCAAGACAGCCGAATCCCTGGTAACATAAGCAGTCCTGGGCTGAGAGAAGTTATTTTGCATCTTAGAAGATTTGGGATAATTATCATTTTGACTGGCCTTGGCTATTGATTTTTCAACTAGCTCTACCTCTCCCAGTCAAATGAGCAACTAGGCTACCTCTCAAACTTGCTGTTTTTATAAAATCTGTTGTGTGTCTTCCCACCTTGTAACAAGTGAAGCAATTTCCTTACATCAGAAACTTTTTGGTTTATATTTGTTCTGGCTACCAGCTGACTGTTTCACAGTAGGTCTATATGGAACTTAGCTGCAGAAAGTAGATGACTAAAGAGACAAAACTTCCTGGAAGTGTCTGTGTAGCGGCATCTTTCCTACAGATTGCTATTTAGCTACTTTTCCAAGTATGGTTCCCATGTTAAGTATTATATCGTTTGTCTTGCTTAGTAATAAATAAATTTGAAGTTCTTTGGTTTCTTCCGAGCTTCCAGTAAAACTGCCTATGGTGTTTCCTTAAGCTTTAGCAAGAAAAGGAAAGCCTCAGTAGACTTCAAATAGTATTTTACAGAGCTGTCCTTTAGTCTTAATTACTATTGTCCTCTGATCTTAACTGGAAAATGTCCTGATTTTTACCAGCGCTCACAATATTCCACATGAAGTTTGATGTGTGGGGTAGTGGTTGAAATGCATACTCTGGATCTTTTTAGAAGAGTAAGTGTTTTTCCTGGATTAAAAAAATGTCTAGCAAGTAAAAAAAAAAAATGTATATAATGTATCAGTGGTGAAATGAGCTCACAGGACAATCTTAAAATGTTTTAAGACAGCAGGAAATAAAACACTGACTAAAATTTGCTGGAGGAATATAACTTGTGTTCTCTACACGTAAGTACAGAATAGTGTTTTTTCAGTCAGATGACCTTAAAACAAAATATTGAGAGGAATGGCTTTGTCATACTAAACTAATCATGCAGAATTAAACGTTACTTCTGCAGTATTAGTGTTTTTCTTTGCAGATATGTGGATTTTTTAGACAGAGAAGAGTCGTACCTGTAGAAGCACTGGAATTGAAAGCTAGTATAGTTACAGCTACTGCAGGTAGGTTGCTATTATAACACCTACTCTCATCTCTATCAGAGTAAATGAGATCCCTATCTATAATAGGGCTAGGTAAATATTTCTAGTTTGTTACAGGTAGCAGCTAGAAGACTGTGGCCTAGGTGCTTGGGTTCTGGACACTGTACAAGCAGACATTAACTGTTCTTTTGCTGAGCAACTTTATTATACGATGTGGATGAAGTTGACAACTGAAGGAATGGCAAAGAGAAAGGTTGGAGAGAGCCTATTTCTCAGGAGCTTCTTTGAACTACTCTGTTTGCATTTCTTTTAGGGACTGAGCACATTCATGTAAACTGAGCAATGCTGCTTTCAATTTTAAAGCTTCTTGCTGTATTTGAGACCTAAAAAAGGACTCGTATGCCCCAAAAATGTTTTCTGATAATATCAGCTTAAGCAGCTACCTCTTTCCACAAGTGTTGCCTTACGTATCATTACATTACTGCAGGTCCAAAAAACGTTTGCTGGTAGAACATGAAAAGAAAATGTCTTGGCCAAATGTTAAAGCAAGGAGAATGACAGAGTGCTTAGGATAATTTGATTGATATCACCGAGCAAAATTTCATACAAAAAATTATTTGGTTATACATTATAGAGTGGTTCAAAACAGTGTTATTTTGAATTAGTGCTTCCACTACATTAATTAGGACAAGATGATATTGAGCAGGTGATAATTTCAGTTCCTGGTATGTTGGCAGATGATATAAAAACAATTATTTGGGGTTCAAACCTCTTCTACTTCTTATTTGCAGATATGTTTTTGTTTGAAGAATTGAAGCTTTGGGGGAAGGAGGGAGGAAGGAAGAATGCAATCAACGAAGCTATAATTGCTTTTTTTGAATTTGTAAAAATAGCTTAAAGAAAAATGTAGTCCAACTATGGAAAGCTTGAATTGCGAGCGATCCATCAGCACTTAGTTTGCCCTGGAATCATTAGGGAACTATGTTATCGTGGTTATTAACTGTGAGAAATGGATTTTTTTGTAATCTGTTCAGGGACATTTACAGTGTTAGGTTTTTTACATGTTACTTGTAATATAAGCATGGCTGGACTTTGGGGGAAGGGTTTTGGCACAGAGTCCTCTAAAGAGAACAGGAAAACGTCTGCTGATTAGGATTTCCCACAGAAATGAGTGCAGGTATAGAAGTAAGTTTGCTTTTTTAAGATGTAGAAAATGGCTTTTTATTTTTGTACATCTTGAAATGTTTGTATGTGTATATTGATTTGAATAAAAACAATCAAAGTAGAAACTTTATATGTTCTTTAGATTTATTATTGCACAAGCAGTGGAAAATGCGTCCACTTTATTGATGACATGTTTCCTCCTCTCTGGCTGTATGTGCAGGGCATGTGTTTTTTTCCTAACAGCAGGAGTTTGAATGAAATTTTTTTGAACCAAGATGAGTGGTGTTGGATGCTAGAATGAGATGTCCTTTCAACATTTATTCAGGCCGGAGTGGAGGAGAAGAGTAGTAATTCGTGTCTCTAACTTTGATAAATATAAATTGCCCTCTACTCAAGTATGTTTAAATTCTACAGCTTAATCTATAGAAAATATGGATGTTTTTATTACATCCAAAATGTTTGTGGATGTAATACAAAAGTAAACTATAAAATGTAGTAACTAAAAGGGAAACAGTTAAGAGGTTATTGAAGTACTACTGTTAGGTCATGAAATTATCTGACGTATTGGGTATCCAGCTCAAGGAAAGTCGAATAAAGTGTAATAATTCATGGAGAGTGGAGGGAAGGTTTTCATCTTCAAAGTTCTTAATTTCAGCTGCTTTCTGGCACTGTTACTGCTATTTCGTTCTCTGAGTGATACGAATCTGAATGCAGAATGTTGCAATGTTGTATGGATAAGTGCTTAAATAATATATTAACTTCTTTGATGCCACAGACCTAAAGTTAATCTTTCAGTCTGAACCACTGTGTTATTTGAAGGCTTTGCGTGTGAGTGCTGTAGTAGCAGGTAGTAATGGAGCAGGTGAAATTGTTTTGACAGCTTAGGTCACTTCAGAGATTACTGGGACAGCCAAAGTTCCAGGCAAAAAAAACCCAAACCATAATGACCTTAGTTACTAAATGCTCACTTGCCTGGTAAGAGATGGCCTAGAGTTTTTTAATCCAGTTGTGATACTTGTCTAGAGTGTTGGAAAACGAAATTTGGCTTTTGGAAATGTTTCATGCCAGTAGCAAAGCTAGTGCTTCATTGCTGGCTTAAACATTATAATACATATTACCAATGTAATCAAAACATTGTTTGAGATTAATCAAGCTAGCCTGCATTTTTAATGGTGTTTCAAAGCTATATTACCTGGGTTTATGCAATTAGTGGTGTAGATCCTTAGAATACTGGGGAAACAGAACCACTTCCTTGGTATGGGAAGACATGTATGACCTGGCGAGCTTTTGTGAACATGGTTAAAGATAGCTGTTCTAATGAAATGCTGAAAGGTTATGTAAAAGCTATGGGAAACTACTAAGGTGATGGCTACTGGTAAAAAAGCAAAAACTGAAGAGTGATTGACTCTCAGCAGGATAACACTTAATAAATCTTTATTTATTCCAAAAATTACTAGGTAGGGGTGACTTTGGTAAGAAAGGATCTAATTGCAGAGTGCTTTGTTGAAGAACTTCAGCTTTTCTAGTTTAGGCAACTTTTAGTGTATGCTGTTCACTATGCTGCTTCCAGTATCACTGTCTGCTTTGAAAAGTAGAGACCTATGATTTGATCTTTAATCAAAAACTTAAAGGCGCATATGTGCCAAAATATTGGAGTGAAATTCTGATAAACGTCAGTGTTCCTTTCTGACAGGAAGTAAAGATTTCATGTTTCTGTATTTATTGAAAAGTATATCATTGTTCTTGATTGTTAGCCTAATACCTTTAGCTGAATGATACTGAATGTAAATGCACAAAAAATAGATTGTGAATCTTACTAATAGTTATCAGACAACGTGGAACCTAAGAAGAGATGTGCTAGGCATTTTGATCTGCACTGACAACCCTTCAGTGCAGCTCTTCCTAGTCTTGTTTTGTGATATTACTTAAGTTCATTTTATGTGGTGTCTAAATGTAGATCCTTCAATTGCCAGTAGAAAAAAATAATTAAGAGCCTACGCAAGCTGCGATTCTTCTACATTCTGTGTGGCTAATAATCAAGACTGTACGATTGCAATTAAGCTCACTCTTTTGAGACTGGGTTGGAGACAAATTAGACTCCAGCTTGCTGACTGGCTTGGATGAATTAGAATTTACTGTGCAGGGCTACCCACAGAATGCATAGAGTATGTTAAATATATTAAAAGGTCATTTTAATTTGAAGGAGTTTAACCATAGGTTTATTATATTCCAACTTGAAATGTACTTTCCCAACTGGGATAAATTATAGTCTTAACAATGATTTACAGGAAATAACTTTTTTAATGCTGATTGCTAGAGGAAGAAGTTTAAATATTTGCTGTTGATCCACATTCAAATTGGTTCCTGTTCTAACACGACTTTCCTTTTGCTCCAAGTTTTCATGGTGCTTGTGGCAGTGTATCAGATACTCTTAATGCTCTTAATGTAACAACATTTTACATATAATTTTCCTAAATCCTTGCCTGCCACTTTTCAATCTGGTGCTATGTCTAAATGCTCAGAAGTAAATTCATTTTTGCATCTATATAAAAACAATAATAATCTGGCTGTATCACTTATGGGTTGTAAGCAAAGTGTTAAAAGAGATGCTATTCAACTGTCCTTTTCAGTTGTTCTTTTCTGATGTTCTATTTTATTTGTTTATTACTGTCTTGGATCTCTGAAATCTTGCTCCTAGTGGTCTTGCTGCATTAGATCCCGTCTCTAGGGATGGTGTATTTGCAGTTTCAATCTTCCTGACACTTCATCTTGTCTGTTGTATTAAGAAGTTTCTTATAGTTCTCTGTATGACTTGAGATTTTTTTCTGCTTGAACAGCTCCTTCATTGACAGCAAAATATTTTGGAAGGGTATTTGTGTGTTTACACCATTCAGCTCATAAACGTCAGAAACTGAAGGTTTTTTTGCTGATTTATGGCTTAATACTGTATTAGATTATGTGCAGTGCAGCAGCGTACCAATAAAAAGTGCTTCAGCCGTACCGGTGGCCTACTGGCTGGTCAGGGGAAACGCGAACACCTGTTAAAAGGTTACGTATGCTCTGGCCTGTCACCACACTATATTGTATTCGTAAGAAAGAGTCCACATATCTACAGAACTTTTCTGAACTACTGTAGTAATTTTGGAGTAATTACTTTTCGATGGTATTTCTGACAGAAGCTAAATTCCTTGTCAAGTATGTTAGATGAAAACGGAACAATTGGATTTCTTGTCTTCTCTTTGGCTAGGTTGGCTCTTCAAAGACCAGACTTCATGTATTGATGTGACTGCTCTTATTATGCATAAAAATTGAAGCTGTTTGAGTTTAATTCTAAAGCTGATAAAATTCTTTACTAATTTGACATGAATTGAGAAGAAGGAAAAACTTCCTGTGAGCAAATAAAATGCCTTTGTGTTCATCCAGGTAGCTTTAAAATACAGATTAACTTATGTTGTGGTTAACCCTAGCCAACTAAGTACCACACAGCTACTCACTCCCCTCCCACACAAACCCCGTCACCCACAGTAGGAAGGGAAGGTCAGTGAAAAAAAAAAAGTAAAACCTTGTGAGTTGAGATAAAAACAGTTTAATAGGACAGAAAAAGGGAGAGAATAATAATAGAATATACAGAACAAAATTTACACAATACAATTGCTCATCACCAGTGACTGACGTCCAGCCTGTCCTTGAGCAGCTATCGCCCCACTCCACCTCTTCAGCCAGCTTTCTTTCCTCCAGTTTATATACTGAGCATGATGTCATATGGTATGGAATATCCCTTTGGTCAGCTTGGCTCAGCTGTTCTGACTGTGCTCCCTCCTAGCTACTTGAGCACCTACTGGCCGTTAGAGCGTGGGAAGCGGAAAAGTCCTTGACTTGGTGCTTAGTGACAACTAAAAACATTGGTGTGCTATCAACATTATTTTCATATTAAATCTGAAACATAGCACTATGCCAGCTACTAGGAAGAAAACTAATTCTATATCTGCTGGAACCAGGACAACTGGATGGCATCATTTGTAGATTAGGTAATTTAGACTGAAAAGGTCTCAGACAACTTAACCCCCCCCACTTTCTTTTATTTGTACAGCTTGTCTGACTTCATCCCTTCCCTGCACCTTTGCTTTTTCTTCATCTATAGTGTTCTTCCTTGCCAGTCGTCATCTATCTCTTTTTTTTTATTTTCCCCTCCAGGGTGAGGTAATGGCCTCTCCTTTCTGTTTTATATTTGTGGCCGAGTATTTTCCAGTAATATACCTAATTAGGGCTTTATTCGTAGAATCATTAGGTTGGAAAAGACCTTTGAGATCATGAACTCCAACCCTACCTGTCCACTACTAACATATCCCCAAGCACTTCATCTACCCACCTTTTAAACATCTCCAGGGATGGTGACTCAACAACCTCCCTGGGCTGCCTGTTCCAGTGCTTGATAACCCTTTCTGTGAAGCAGTTTTTCCTAATGTCCAATCTAAACTTCCCCTAGTGCAGCTCAAGGCCATTCCCTCTTCTCGTATCACCTATTATTAAGGAGAGAATATCTAATGCATTTTTTAAATGGAGAGTAGGTTTTGCCTTATACAATTTTTGTCTCTTACCCTTCTGCTTTGGCTTCTTAGGACAGTGTTAATTGATTTCTAACACTGTGGAAATGGTTGAGATTCGGTGGTGCATATTTTTTTTTCTCCTCTTTCATGTTCGGTAATGCCATGAGGGATGTGATATTTGTGTATTATACGTGAGAAATTTTCAAAGTGGGAAATGTGAAACTTGTCAATAATATAAGCTGTCCTTATAGCTGAATGAAAAAGATAGAGCTTTGCAAATGGCTAAATCACCTTACTTTAAGGTGATAGATCACATAATAAGCTGGGGGGAAAAAAAAAGGCAAACATTGACTGGACAATAATAGCTTGGAGGAA
This sequence comes from Cuculus canorus, assembly GCF_017976375.1. NCBI lineage: Eukaryota > Metazoa > Chordata > Aves > Cuculiformes > Cuculidae > Cuculus > Cuculus canorus. The sequence continues at coordinate 114,310,497 of NC_071401.1, read as the reverse complement.
ACAAGAACAAATTCTCTGTTTATGTAAGAAGGCAGTATCATTTAGACTACCGCTTTCTAAAGGCAGAGTAGCTAGTGAGGTATTATGCTCAGTAGTGGGATTTCATGACAAAATATCTTGACCTGCTGAGAGTAGAAACAAGCTCTATGCCTCTAGCATAATCAAGTAGTGTTACTAATCAACATGAAAAAAAAACAGTATTCTCTGCCAAAGCAGTGACTAACTTTTTAGTTTTCTGAAACCATTTTAAATAAACCAAAGGTGATAATTGTCAAGAAAGCTCATCTGTTTCCGATGTCTCCTAATAGCAGGAGGAATCCAGTTAGTTTTGATGTTGATGGTACTTAGCTGAATGTTGTAGGGTATAGTAGGCTATACCAAAGCCACAGTTTTGAGGCAAAGTGAGAGATTGAGAATTGTCACTTTCAAATGTGTTACTATGAAATCACATCCAAGTTTCACCATCTGTTCGAGATTGGATCTGAATGCAGATTAAATAGCTGTGTAACTCCCCTAGTCCATCAAAAGATTTGTCTAGAAACTGAAGATAATTGAATTTCTAGTGTCACTGATCAGGCTTGAGTACATGATTTGCACAGCAGGTGTAATTGACCCCACGGATTTCTGTGTGAAATAAAATGCCTAGCAGATACTTGTATCTGAAAGTGTTCATTATACAGTAAGTAGTTGCGTTACTGAGTTGGGAAGTAACTCAATTTTGAATTAAGTAAGAAAATCAGTTCTCTTTAAAATGACTGAAGGGAGTGAAAGAAACTGCTATCAATATCTCAGAACACAAAGTGGCAGCTTAAGGTAGAACACAAATTAGGACTGAATAATCATAGCAAGTAGTGACATTGGCTTCTCTTGTGGTGGAAGCTTCAGGTTTCAGATAAAAGTCTTCCCCTTGCAAGAATATAAACGATCTTTTGCTGAGCTTTTGTTTGAAAAAGTCATCAGCCTTTTGTGTCTGAAGACAAAGCCTTTTTTGGGAGTGGTGACACAGATGGAGATGAATGGATGCTGAAGATGCTCACTGCACTTTTGATTTTCATCTCTCTCACTGAACTGTCTGTTTCTCTGCTAGGCAGCCTAGTAACTTTAGCAGAACGACTTATAAAATTCAGATTCCTTTGACATCAGCAATTGTAGTTGGTACTGAATTTAATTCTGGACTTTTCTCTGACCGTCCCTGTGCCCCTTCCCCTTGCACTGAACAAGTGAGGCTAAAACAAATAGTGGCTGAGGACTAAGGCACTTCGGAATAGCACTAACTCTCTCAATATAGCTTTAGCTCTATTTTAAAGTGCTTGCATCTCAACATGATTAATATCAGGAAATAATTAAAATACAATCTGGCTCTCTTAGAGATGTTCCCGAATCCACTGAAAATTAAAAATAACTGTCTTCAATACTGAATGTTTCCATAAATAAAGTAACAGGATAATATTCCTCTCAGATTTTTTTTTTTAAGCATGATGGACTCTAATACCAGCATAAGAACACACTTGTTTTGTAAATATGGAAGATTGAAAAGTTCCAGATCTTTTTTATGGACTCATGGGCCAGCAAAGCTAGCTTTTCTGTAAAGCTGGAATTCCAGAAAACCATCATTTGAAGTCAGCTGGTGAAGGGGTAAAACATGGAATTCGACATGAGTTACAATGTATGTAACTCTGAGTAGTTGATGCATTAGTACAGGTGAGCTTGTTTGCTGTTTGGATTTACCATACATAGTCCCAAAACTGAAGTCTTTTATTTAGTCAAAGTATCGAAAGTAGATTTTTGTGTATTTTCCTCTTGAATCACTTTGATGTTATTGAAATGCTTTTTGTTCGCAAAATATGTTGAGTGAACATACGGGGCTAATTGCTATAACTGCATAATATGGTTTATTTATCTCCAGTTAGAACTACGAATATCAGAATAAAGTTATGTTATCTTTCCCAGCAGGCATGTACAGGTAGGTATAAAAGACAGCTGACAGTTAACACCAGGTATGTGGCCAATACTACTACCATCATTAGGTCTGTAATTGCCTGGTATAACTACTGCATAGTTTTCATTTGTGTGGTCAGTTGTAAGATATATAGGTATACGAAATATGACCATCATGATGCAATGCTACTACACCCTTTCAGGCGAATTTTGTCTCTTCGAACATAGTTTTTCCCAGCTTTTTCCTACTTGAGAGTACGCTGCATGTACTGTGAAGTTGTTTAGACCAAACTGAAACTCCTTTATTTCCCAAATTGTAAACCTTTGGAAAAAACAAACACAGCTGAAATTCTAATTTGAGCTGATCTTGAACTTCTTCAAGAGAACTTAGGCTTCCTTTTAGCCTTTGAAGTCTGAAGGTGCATGGTGAACTTACTGTGAAGCATCATTCCATCTTGGGGTCTTGTCCAATTTCTGCATATCATATCACAGGGGAAAAAAAGTCCTGTAAGGGATACAAGCTTTAGTTTTATTTCTGTACTGCTTCAAGTTTGTACTTTTCCTTACTATCCTCCCTCACTCGTGTTATTGACTTCAATAACTGTGTTTGAGAAATGTGTTGAGCTCTGACATTTCCTAATAAGTCAGAAATATCCCTATGTTTGTGTCAGTGGATTTTTGGCTGATAAATGAAAGTAATAACCTAGCCAGAGAACAGGTCTTTTAGTTGTACATCTGTTGATAATGCTGCTTCTCTCCATTTTATTTTTGTGAATGCATCTGCAAGGGTGAATTAAGGGAAGGAGACAACCCTTTTTCATCAGGATGTTACACATTCAGCAGCTGAAAATAGTATTGTTAATGACTCCTTGTGCATTGAGACATGCTCATCTGTGTATTGTTGTCTGTGACAGGTATAGTAGTTGTGAGGCAGCCCTGTAAGTTTCTCTGTATGAAGCTGTAGGATAGCAGGTGATTTTGGTTAGTATGTCACTGGCATGTGCTGTAATGAATGCATATTGTTCATCCCACAAGTCTCTGCTGAACACAGAGATGGGCTATCTGTCAGTCCTGAATCTACTCCAGTGCTTTTGGAACTAATCATGTGGGGTGTGAATGCAATTAAAGAGCTACTTCTTTTGCAGTTGCCTGCTGTCCCAACTGACTAAAAATGCCCTGAATATTTCAGGAATTCCTTCAAAAATAATGAAGATCATATTGGTGTACATAGGAAAAACTGACAGGATGCTTTTCTCAGAATTGCATTAGGTGCCAGAATAGGTTCTGGAGACTGAACTGATAGACTCATGGGGAGGTTTGGGCGGGGGGGGCGGGAGGAAGTTGTACTGCTTCAGTTTTGACTGTTTGCTTTTTTCATTTTGGTAGTCTGGAATATTTTGTCAGCTCTAGTTACTGCAAGAGACTTGGCAACCACTGTCTTGCACTGGAAGACCCAAGGCTAGACAGAGTATTCCGCATGGGGCTTTGCAAATGGAAAGAGAGGAAAGTTATCATTTCCCTTCACCTGCTGACTATGCTCTTACTCATATGGCCCAGTCGGCAGTTGGCCTTCATTGCTGCAAGGGTATGCTGCTGTCTCATGTCCAAGTTGTTATTCACCGGGGCCCTCAGATACTTTCATGCGGAGGCCAACACTTGCTCTCTTCTTTTTTAGATCCTCTGGTTTTTTAACATATGGATCAAATTAAGCTTCTCCAACTGAGGAATTGAATCCTGATATATACTTGATTTTATAGATGTGTACTGTTGCTATGGTTTAGCCCCTTCTGGCAACAAAGAACCATGTGGCCATTTGCTCTCACACACACCTTTACCCACACCCTGCCCGGTAAGATGGGGTGGAGAATTGGAAACAGGAGGTAAAACGCTTGGGTTGGAATAAAAACAGTTTACAGGACAGCAAGAGGGAAGAAAAACAACTACAGTAACAGTGAAAGGGTATACTAACTGAATGATACACAGCACAAACTGCTTACCACTCAGAAAACAAATGTGCCATGTGCTTCTGATCTGGAATCCCAAGTAGTGCATCCTATCCCCCAGCTGTACCCAAAGTCACTTCTCCCACGTGCCACGCCACCCATAGTATCCAGCCTTGGGGTAGATTTCTGGGTGATATTCTTAAAAAAATTTTTGTAACCCTGAACAAAACCAGAGGCACACTCAAGAGGTGTAGCAGGAAGAGCCATCCTGGCCTGAGCATTGCAAGAATGTTCAAAATTCTCAAAAGCTGTTGTAACCAGCCTGAGGAAGAAATAGAGTGGGGAAAAACATCCCACAGTGTCTTCCCCATAGATTGTGTGAGATTATTATTATCAAATTCTGAGAGATAGTACCTGAGATACAGTGATGACAACAATGCCACATACAAATAGCAGCCTAACTTTGTTGCTAGTGATGTTATCGTATCGTAAGTTGATATTACAAAAGGTAGCAACGTGATAATCTTGATGCATTTCTTAGAGGTGATAAACAGCGTTGCAAGGATTATATACTGCATACAAGGAATCACAACCACATGAACAAACAAAACAACATTGTGACCAGAGGCCGTTTAACTAATGTAATGAATGCTTAAACCAAATTTGTTTTAACATGTTCTGGTTAGATCTGTCATCCCAACCTTTTCTGCCCTATGTTGAGTGCCAAAAAGGACTGCTGTCATTTAGCCCAAGCTGAAAACAAAACATGAGGCTGCCCACTCATTCCTTCCCCCCTCTCAGTGGGATGGAAGTCGGAAGGATGTAAAGGATGTAAAACTCTTGGGCTGAGAGGAAAACAGTTTCACGAGACAGCAAATGAGTAGGAAAGAACGGTAAGTACATTAACAATAAAAAGACATGCAAACTGAATTATACACAGTGCAAACCACAGACCACCTGGGAAACGGGTGCCATGTGTGCTCCTGATGCAGAATCCTGTGCCATGAACCACATCACAACCAAAAACCAGGTGCTACGTGTGCTGCCGACCCTACTCCTCCCCTGCTAACTACCCCTCTTATATAGTGAGCATGATGTCATGGTATCAAACATCCCGTTGGCCAATTTGGGTCACTACCCTGGCTGCATCCCATCCCAGCTTCTTATAAACATTAGCTGAACCAGGAACAACTGTACGTACAGTTACGATGGGTAATGATCACTAAACTTTGATGTTGAGTCTCTTATAAGGTGAAAATTTGCTTCGAAGTTTTGGTCACACTGTGGGTTTGTGGTTTATTTGTTGTTATACTGTAGGGGCATGGTTCACTCTTTGCTGCCCTGGTGATGAATCAAAGATTATCTGCAAACTGGACAGTTGTGGTAGGTGCACCTTAAGATGAGCTCATTCTCTTAATAGTACCTCTAATATTACTTACACGTCTCCAGAGATCAGCTCCAGCTAAAACCTTTTATTAAAAGACAATAATGCAGACAACTAGCTATTTGTAGGTAGAAAAAGGAGCAATGATGCTGTCATATTTTATTATTCCAGTTTCTTCATAAATTTTGGTGTAATGACAATCATTTTAGTGAATCATCACATAGCATGGCTCGTTGTAATGTGTATGTTCATAACAGGATGATGTCTAGTAAAGGTGATTGATTTATGAATCTAACTGGTCTTTTGCCTTCATCACAGGCTTTATTTGGGTAATTAATTTGTAACTAAGACTTATGTGACTTTTCCTATTTTTCAGGAAGCTGTCCTTAACTTGGTAGGCATATAAAACACCTCGTACAATCAAATGATCTTTCACACTGCTGTAGTGCGATTTGCTTGAAAATATTTGTGTTCACATCTGGAAGGGGGAGGTATTTGAAAGGCAAAGCAGCCTGACACAGTGGACTCTCTCTGCTATCCTGCAAGCATCCTTCCCTGTTGGCAGAACTTGAATGTAGTCTGGTTTAGTTTCAGACATCAGTGAATTTTGCTCTCACAGTCACTGACGCACCCGGATTCAAGGTTTATTGGAAAAGGAAGTCATGTTGAGAGTCAAGGGTTATGAGTGGAATGTGACATTGCTTGCTGTTTGTCAGAATAAAGACTGATGTACGTCTTTGTATGTGCCAAGTCTACTTAGGAAAAAAAAAACAAACACAGCAATGTGCTATCCACACACACACCCATATAACCTACTCCCTGAAAATAACCCCAGGTGGCAGCATGGGGGGGTTGGGTAACAGTAAATTATATGATTTCAGAAATAATTGTCAAGAGGGAGCCATGATACACTTCAGAACTACATAATTTTAAACTGCATTTCATTCTTTTCTCAGCTGTTGCTCTGCTCTACAGGTTCTGAAAACAGAGGATTTCATCTCCTGCTATCTTGACCAGCAAGGAAAGATAAAGTTCTAAAGCATTAGTGGCTCAGTCTGAAGTAGACGCTTCCACCCCATTTGTACTGCTAGCAGTGGAAGTTGGCTGTCCCCAGACTTTACTAAGGCTGCCTAAAACTAACAGTGCAGACCAGCTTGTAAATGATGTGATGAGCAGTGAAAGAGTGATGAGGATTAGTTTTATATTTCTAGGTAAACATCCTAATATCCAAGCAGACTTCTGTTGGAAACTCACATACCATTTATGAACTTGGGGGGAAAACGTTGTCTGAATTCATGGCAGCAAATTAAAGCATGTCTGCTGAATTACCCAAGCTATAAACGGAATCATAGATAACATAGGCTGTATGTTGCTTTTGGTTTAACAGATCTTATACTAGGTACCTCTCAAGTCTTGCTTGTTGCAACTTTGAGGTTTTTTTCATACTAGATACTTTTTCTGTGAAAAATGTATGTATGCTTCCCATAGAGCCGAAATGTTTTCATCTTTGTTTTAGACAGCCAGTAGATTGAAAGCCTGGAAGGTGAACCATTTCTCTGTTTTGACAAATGCTTGAACTCTTAAGGTGTTGGGTGGCTGAGGGAGGTGGGTATGTGAAAAATGTGCCAGTGAAATCTCCTAGGACAGATGGAGTGCTTAAGAACTTAGATGTAAGGATAATAGTGTATGCCAGGCTCTGAGAGTCAGATTCTCTCTGTCACATCTAGTTGCTCTTACATTCAGTTTCACAGACTGGCATTGCTTCTTATGTAAAGCTGCTGTTTGTTAAACACCTAATAGCTCTGCTGGCTAGGGACCTCCTGATTCCCAGCTTAGTGGTAAATCCATACTGTTTACTCTTGAGATGAATTGTCTTCAGTTTTTCCTTTCTGGTGTCATGGTTATTGTCTCTTAGGGCATCTGTACACACCAGCTATATTCCTCCCTTGCCCTTAACTGGGCTGGATTAAAAAAATTGAGCTCCCTGTTGGCACTACCTAACTGTTGGATGTAACCACATAAGAGACAAATAGTTTCTGAGCCTTTCTCTGTCTGGCTTTGTTGTGAACGCTTGCTACTTAGGCTTTCAAATGTCATATGAAATACTCCATCAAACCTCACATATAACATCCATGTTTTAGTTATTTATTTACTAAATTGTAGAAGAAAGCGGGTTTTTTTTTTCTATTCAAAAACATGGGAAACAGCATGGGGTTCCTTAGCTGCATGTGGTTCCTTTGCCACATGTGGTGGCATTGTAAGTGTTCCCAGTGGCTGGCAGAGTAATTAATATGTCTTTAATTATTAGAAATGCTATTTTTTGTAGGAGGAGGGTACATAATATGAACAGTGAGGCATTAGGATGAAATTAATTCCATCAGAATGATCAGGAAGTCCTGCAGAGTAGACCTCTAGTGCACTTGAAATCCTACCAATTAGTACCATAAACTCTTTGAGTGCTGCTGATGTCATTGGCTGGTAATCTGTTAGTTGAAGAGAGCACCTTGAAGTCAGGCATTGCTGGAACTACAATTGCCTCTTTGCTCCCACTCAGCATTCTTCTGTGGCCTACACAAGGGACCTGCTCTCTAGGGGTTAGTTAATGAGTTGTGTTTCTTTTAAAGACTGATGATTTTTGCATCTGAAACATACTTTATGTTCACCAACAACAGGGATGGAAAGCTGGCAGTTGTAACAGCAATGACATCTTTGGACAAGACTTTACTTAAACAGCATGCAGCAGAAGCTGAAACCCTACTGTTTTACTGTAATTTGTTTAGACAGCTCCACTGTTAACAGTGCATGGAGCGACTAAATGAGCTCCCCCTCCTAGCATTTTGTGAAGCAGAAGTGCATCAGTGAAGAGCCAGGAGTTAACCTGCCCTGCAAGGGTCTGTAGGGTTCCTGCCAGGGCGAGCGAGGAGCCACAAGGCTAAGGACCAGTATGAAATAGGAAGCTTTCCTCTGGAGAGATGTTGTTTTATAAAAATAAAGAGGCTTTTACTAGACTGTAAAGAGAATCGCCCTCATGAAACTATCTCGTGGGCAGAAAGCAAGGTTTCTATCCCTAATCTAGTTAATTTTTAAAAGCAGAAAAAATTCAGTAGGGTATGTTGAGACCCAAACTAGAACAGACTGAGTAGTCATTACTAATCCCCATGTTGAAACACCCCCATACAATGCAAGCTAAAGTTGCTTGAAATTAAAGGGTTTGGGATTGCCTTTTTTTGATTCCACAGTAAATATTCTCATTTTTGTTACTAATTCTCCTGAGATTTTTTGTGTCCTTACAAAAGAGTGATAGGTTCCTGACTCATTGAAAAATGAATACTGGCAATTCACAAGTTTTTCAACGCTAATAACTCTTTCCAGCCCAGATATAGTTATGGTAATGCTGTCTGATTTTGCTTTGATGTCTGCTGCAAAGACTGTATTGCTCTGCAACTCCAAAGCGTCAGTATTTCACTGCTGGGCAAGTTATTAGATGTCCTGAATGTGCTTCACCGAATGTACAGACTGCCTTAGGATCCTCCAACATAGAAATCAGTCCAAAGCCTAGGTGTTATTTCTTATTATTACTCCAAAGGTGCCAGAGGTGTGATTGAGCCAGGCAATGGTGAAAATATGAAATGAGCCCTGCTGTAACATGGCAAGAAATAAATGGCACCTCCTCGGTAGCCCAGCTCCATTTATATGAGGGTGGAACCTGGAATTTTATAAAGCCCACACCATTTCTTTTGGGTGGTTTTCTATTACATCTGAAATAATGAGTCAACACATGACTAGTCAGCTGTAAGCCCCACAGCAGAGAGCCAGCTAAGCACTGGGCAATGCAAAAACTTCCAGTCATTGAAGCACAGCAGAAGTTAAACAAACAGCTACTGTCTCATAGTATTTGCAGCCTGAGCGCTCTTGCTGCTGGCGTTGCCAGCTATGCTGAAATGTGGGGGTCTGTAGGTTTCTTCTCTTTCTGAAACTAAACTCCACTAATCAGTGTTGCCATGGAGAAGTCCCACATAATCATCAAGGGCAAACGATGAACTAATTAATCGTAGAAATCCGACTGTAGTAGTGTTAATACCCCTGGGATATAAAACAGTTACCATTAAAATCTAATAGCCATTTTCAGGGAAGCAGTGTTTCATTCAGCTGAATGCAGTGCTGGCTGATCAACTATGACACGTGAAGGTTTAGGAAGTGGTGGATGCATAACCAAGGATGTGGGTGCTCAGATACTTTTGAGTGAACACACATATCCAATTTCTACTTTCTTAGGAAAGGATAAAAGGTCCTGTCATACCTAGAAACATACTCACACTTGACAACCGAAGATGAGTAAAAACTTGGGTTTGTTGTTTGCTATTTTATTATTGGTCTAAGCATGATACGCTGATGAAAGGAACTTGCTGATTACCATAGGATTTCTACGTTACTGTTCTCTTGCTTTCTTATTCTTGTTTTAACCTATTTGGTTTTGCCTAGGAAAATCTCTAGTCCTGTCTTCCTGTCCTAAGCTGCTTGCTGAAGAATGTTATTATGGACCACGGTGTAACACATTTAAATAGAAGTGTTACTTTACTAGTAGTGCTGAAAAATAGATAGTTCACAAAATGCATAAAGAAATTCTATTTGTTTGGGAACTGGATGTGAAGCGTGAGTTCTAAGGATTTTAAATTTTGCTAGCATGAAGGGAGTAATCAGTCTCATATCAAAGGCACATCAAAAATCTCAGAGGGCGGGAGAAAGAAGTAAAAGGTCAATTTACTTGCAATTTGAAAAGGAATCTTTCATTGTTAAGGAAAGCAGTTAGGCATGAGAAACAGCCTGCCTTAGTCTACAATGACAGAAGGAAGAGCAAAAGGGGAGATGCCACAAACAGCATATGGGCTAATATGTCAGAAGGCAGCTGGGACACCCTTTGCATGTACTCTGTGCAGCTCAGAACTTGTAAGCTTATTCAGTCAGTGCAGAAAAGAGCAGAGAGCATTTCTTTACCTGATGTTCAAAATGCCTTTGAAGGGAAGACCTGGGCTTCTTTAGAAGTATGGAAGGATATCTCCTTTCCGGATATAAATCTAAAGTGGCACATGTTGTGCTTGACCAGGCCTGGTTATATCCCCTGCGTTTTTATTACTGCACCTCAGTAAGAGATGTCAATCTGTAGTTACAGTGGAGCCTGAATTGGCAGCGTGGAAGAATCTGGAAAACAAGCATCTAGACCAATTACTGCATAATAAAATTTCAACTAATCAGAAGACCTGTGAGCCTTCACAATGCCACATCATGTTGAGCGGGACACTTGTAAAGCTCTTACAAGCCTAGGGTAAACTGAGTATTTAACCAGATGCATTTGCTACTTAAGAGTGCGAGCTTCATTTTCAATTCCAAAGGTGGATTTGTAGATACCTAATGAGATATGTCTGATCTTCAGCTACGTGTACCATTACAAACAGTGCTGACCTGTCTCAGCTTTCTGGAAGCTGTAAGAAGAAAAGCAGTGCGCTAATAAAGGGGCTGTGTGCTAGGAGGGGGCTGGAAGGGAAGCTGGCTGCTCTGGGGTGGTATTTGCTATAAGCATACAGCAAAGCATGCTGTGGGCAGACCTTGGTATGGGATGTCGGCTTGATGAACATCTGCAGAAGGTAACTTGATTAGACGATTGGTTTGGAGGAAGTATATTCAACAGAAAGGGCAAGTCTGCTATGTGTTGACATTGTTAGGCTGCAATTGTGAGCCCAGGACTGAGTGCACACAGACTGACTCACTTTAGATTGCAAACACACTGTGCCTTCTGCAACACAGAAGACTTGATTGTTGTTGCAGTGAAGTTACTGGGCTGGATTAACCAGCAGTTTGAACTAGTAAGGCAAGTGCTGCTTTGTCAAGACTCTGTCATACCAGTTCTTGAAAAACTAGCGGATTGTTCAGTTCTGGACCCCTCACCACAAGAAGGATGTTGAGGCTCTGGAGCGTGTCCAGAGAAGAGCAACGAAGCTGGTGAAGGGGCTGGAGAACAAGTCTTATGAGGAGCGGCTGAGAGAGCTGGGGTTGTTTAGCCTGGAGAAGAGGAGGCTGAGGGGAGACCTTATTACTCTCTACAACTACCTGAAAGGAGGTTGTGGAGAGGAGGGAGCTGGGCTCTTCTCCCAAGTGACTGAGGACAGGACAAGGGGGAATGGCCTGAAGCTCCACCAGGGGAGGTTCAGGTTGGATATCAGAAAAAAATTGTTCACAGTAAGAGTCATTGGGTACTGGAACAGGCTGCCCAGGGAGGTGGTCGAGTCGCCTTCCCTGGAGGTGTTTAAGGAAAGGGTGGATGAAGTGCTTAAGGACATGGTTTAGGGAGTGTTAGGAATGGTTGGACTCGATGATCCAATGGGTCCTTTCCAACCTGGTGATTCTGTGATTCTGTGATTTGTAGTGAAGTAGAACTAAGGGGTCACGTGAGGAGAGCTGGCATATGCAGAGCAGTAGACCTTCCTATTTCATCTTACTTCTAATAAATTGCTTTGAGATTGAAAAAAAAAAAAAAACAAACAGCAGATTACTCTTTCTCGTAGTTGTCTGCTTTTTTTGTCCACTTGTAGCAGTGCCAAAAGGAACACTGCCAATGGGAATTATTTGCATGGGATTCCTGTCCCTTGTCTTCTGTAGTAATAAGCTTAGGTATCAGAGTATCCGTTCCTTGTACAACACGGGGAAGACTGATGCTTGGAAATGAGTGAAAAACTGTTGGAGTCATTGAAACACTTTGTGGGTATTTTGGTCACAGACAACATTTGAATGCAGATGAGTAAACAGAATAGGAAATCTGTAAGAGGCTGCTGCTTGTGGTTAAAGAAAAGAAAAAAGCCAAATTAGCATAGAAATGAAAATTAATAATTAGAAGGAAAGGATGAAACTAAAGTTGCACCTGTGCTAAGCAGTGAATTGGTAGGGTCGAGTGTTTCTATTGACCATGAAACAAATAAATCTGAGTTCCAACTAAGGTGGTGTTGGAAAACGTGTACCAAGAGGCTAATACAGCCTTTGCACTGCGAGAATACCTCTGTTGGATTCAAACCTAGTTGGTGAGCTCTACGTAGAGAATAGCAGTAGAAATGCTGAACACGGAAGTCATACAGTGCCACATGGTAATACAGTAACCAAGGGAGTGGGCTTCAGTCACTGATGTTGTCTGGCCTGACAAGACTGAGAGGTTTGTACAACTGCAACTTCCTGAGATTAAAGCAAGTTCATCACCACCTCACTGCACACTAGAGAGACCTTCTGGAGACCTTCCCTTTCTTGTTCTGTGTCACACCATGTCTCGAAGCAGTCCAGACAGCTAGCAGGGTCACAGAAATCTTCCACAGGGATTGGAAGCCCTCTAGTGCTCTTTAGATCTGATTTTGCATCATATATTGCTCTTCAACGTTTATTCTCTGCACAGATTGGATTTGCACAAGGAGGCAGGAAAACCTGGAAAGAGTCCTGGGCTAGTTTGTATTAGCAGAAAGCAATTCTTCACAGGAACAGGTGGAATCAAAGATATTAAGGTAAAGATGTTTTTTGCATCTATCCTGTTTCTAAACTCTGCGTATTTATGATAAGACACCCTCATCTCATTTGATTGTGAGATACAGAAGTACAGAAGTTTTCATTTTAAAAGATGCTCTTTTTTCTAATATGGAATTTCTTACATCAAGTGCAATTGTGATCAACTCCATGGGAATTCTCAGAACTTAACTTTATTCTCCAATGTTTTTACTTCACATAAACAGCTTAGACCAAAGTTAAAGCTAACAGGTTTATCTATCCCTGTAACTAACCAGCTCATTGTAGATTATTTCACCCTCCTGCTCTAACGCTTTCCTACCACTTTCCCTGTCCGAGCAAAAAAACAAGCAACCTTAATCAGGTTATAACCCTGCCAATCCCACTACCGGACCTCAATCCCTTGCCACAACAGGCTGTAAACCTCTTTCCCTTCCTCTCTGTTTGGTGACAGCACAATATGAAACCATAAGTTTAACTTGACTGCATAATGGCTGGTTTTCGAAAGAGACTGTACCAGTCTCCCAGCTGCTTGCTTCCACTGTTCGTCAAATCCAGCTCTTCATCTTATCTTGCCGTCAGGAAACTGAGAGATGAGTCAATTCCAATCTAACCGTAGGTAGTTTGGAGGGTGGAAGTGTTATGTTTTTTGAGGGGATCAAAGGTTTGCGCTGCAACTACCATGACTGCTTCAATCCAGTCAATGGGAAACAGTGGGACTATTTAGGTAGGAATGGGTGTAGCAGGGGAGCCAGACCACGTCCTTGGCAGTTGCTTCCTGTTTGGCTGGTTTAGACATATTCAGTCTGAAATCTCTATTGAAACTTAAAACCTTGTCATCACTTGAAAATTAATTGATATACTTAGTAAAGTCTTTTTAGTAGGATAGATGCAGAAACTTTGTTGCTGCTACCTGACAAAGACCATCCACAAATTATCCCTCATTGGTTTGTCTAGACCTCATATCTTTCTTCTAGGGAGACCAGTAATTACTGAGAGAGGAACAGGGTATGGGTTTGAGTAAGAAAGTTAATCTAATTGGTTAATCTAGTGAAGCTTTTCAAAATGTATTTCTCTCTGCTAGAATTTGAAAGTAGTCTATCCTTTGGTAGACCTTTGGAGGGCTAAAAGTGGATCCGCCTCTCAAAATGAACAAACTTCATCAATATAATAATTTGTTTGAATTTGTGTTGCTGTACCCCAGAGGAGAACCTGGCCAGAAAATGCAAGGCCTTGTACTAAGTGCACTCAGAATGTACACAATGCACACACAGGTGGAAGCAATACAATGAAATGGGGAGAAAGAGGAAATTTCTGTGGGCACTTCTGAACCCTTTCAGATATTTGGGTTCATTTCTTCACATGAGGGCAGTGACAGAAAAGTTAAGTACGTGTTGGTGACTGAGATTTATTCCCCGTGAATAGTTTGCTCGAAATTACAGAAAAGCTCTTTAGAGGATAGTAGTGACACCAGATGATGTATTCTACTGCATAGATGTTGTGTTTGAACATAAGTCTGCTACCTGTGTTATTTTGATTTAAAATCTCTTTCCCTACCAAGGAAACAAATATATTAACTTGATTTGTTTAGTCTTGGATCTGTAACAGCTATTATCTCTTCCAAAGCTTAGCAGAATGATCTCCTCCAAACTCAGGGGAACCCAGTATGTGATTGCAGTTGTACAGAACACAAGGGACCCCATGGGTGGTACTTGTGGCAATGGTGCAGTATTTTAGAAAGGTGAACATGCAGCCCTGCATGTAAAGAGCTACTTTTTGTCAACAGTACTGAAACGCAAGGTAACCAATGCAATCCTTGCACAAATCATTGGCTGCTAGCATAGCTGTCCTCCAGAAAGTTTTCCTTTAATCTCCAGTGAGCCTTTTTCTTTCATAATAAAATAAATCTTAGTTGAACAGCACACTTACCATGTCTCCTATTGAATTATTTATTCACTTCCAGCACTTAACTTGCTAATCTGAAATCCTGTGCTGTCTTGTGCTCATCAGGGAAGTCCAAGCAACTGCTCAGAAAAGCAGCATGCTTTTCCTTGGAAAGAGGGTGTTTTAGAAGAGGTGGTCTTTCTCCCTCCGACCCCCTTTGGCCTCTTAGATTTGGAACCGATAGGTAAAGCAAGAGGAAAGTATGGTGCGGAAATATGATGGACTTGGACTCAGAATGGAAATAGCAACTGCACAAGTGTTGGATCCTGCAAAAGGCTGAGGCACTGGTAAATCCGTGTGCATCAGTATTTTTGTGAAGTGATTATGGTGGTGGGATATGTCTGACACTTATGGTAGATGAGTAACAAAAAAGCCTTTCAGGATAAAATTGATGCTACTGTCCTCAACCCTGCTGTCCAGTGCTGTACTACTCTGAGGTTGTCCCAGCAATTTTTGGACTATAGCCTGAACCTGCTTTCTAGTTTTCTGCTTTATGACTTGATAAAGGTCCCTTTGCTGACATTCTGGCTGTACTTTTCTCTGTTCATTTAAACACTATCTAAACAGCCCAAAGGCCTGTTCCAGAATTTGCCATTTGTCAAGACTAATGTGATGTATTTTCCCTGCACGTCAACCATGTCCATTCTGTTCATTTCTCTAAATCAGCATGTGGGAAGGACGGACGTATTTTCCATAGTGTGTAATTATATCCTAGATTACAGTCCTAAGAAGATGATCAGCCTCTTACAAGAGTGACCTTGCAGTGTCTGACCCTTAAGAAGATGTCCTGATGATCTAAGAAGCAGTGTGGCATACTCTGTACTCCCATGTTTTGCAGTGAGGTAAGTCCTGGATTGAGCTGTACCTTTTTTTGTTTCCCTGCTGCTAAGTTCTATAGTATCATCAAAGACTGGAGTGAAAAAAGAACATGAATGACAGTTTGAAGGGCAGAGTAAAAAAAAAACAAACAAACCCACAACAGGCTCCATGTTTCTGTTACTTCTGTGCTGTCACTTGAGCGTGACTGGTCATTGCAGGCATTCAGAACTCATGTGGGCTCAGGGCAGTGGTCTAGGAAGGGTGATCTGCAGACTGACAACCCGCCTTGATGTGGAGGCTGTAGATATCCCAGTGGTGTCATGGTGTTGGAGGGTGCCAGGGACACTTGTAGATGAAGTTAATACCATGTGAGCTGGTGAACAGCAATTTCTGCGACGTGAGTAGGAGTCAAAAGGAGGGCATTAATAATCAACACTGTCAAATGTGAACTGTTGAAAGATGAGTTATTTCAGATTCCCTACAGCTTTTTTTGAAAGTCTCCTGCCCTGTTGGGAAAGGTGATGCCATCAATTAAACTTCACTGGCACTCTGAAGATTCTGCTTGGTACGCTGGGCTTGCGAACAAAGATTTCTTGGTAAAGATACTGTTTTCATTCCCATTTGAATAATCTTATTCTGGAAAGACAGTAGGGTGATATATTTTTCTTTTCATTGAGCTAAAAATTATTCCCTGGTAGAAATGGAAATGAAGAAAAATTATATTGATGTAAAACCATCTTATACCTGGAGTCAGCAACCTTTTTGGTGTGCCAGCGGAAATTTGGCAAGGCAAATGGTTATGATGTGAAGCTTGCCTACAAACAACACTGGAAGCTGGAACATTGCCTTTCAGAGGCAATATGCCACTCAGCTGCCGATGAGCAGAGCATTGCCTCTAAAAGAAGGCAGGACTCCTGGCTATCCCAAGTTCAGAGCATGCCCAAAGCTGGAGGCTGTTGCTTCTCCCTAAATGCCACTGCTTCTGCTGCTGTAGGGCATCACTCCAGTCTTCTCACAGAAGACTTGGGCAGACACACCAGAGGCAGCAAAGTCCAGAGATCGATTTGAGTCACGTCTGTTGTGAAGATTTATCAGTAACAAATTGCAATGTAGATGAGCTTGCCAAAAACGCAGGTCTCAGACCTCATACGCGGTATTGGCTCTGGTTGCAAAGTCAAATGGATGCTTAAACAAACTACTCAGAATTGTTGCTCAGGCTGGAATGAATTTTCCTCATAAACCTTCAAATTAATTTTTGGGAGAAAGGTGATCTTCTCAGTTAGTGTAAATAATTATGCAGAAATCATAACAGGTAATTCTGAAGTCTAGGTATGTATTAAAAGGGATGAATCATTGTGTTTCGTTTCTTAAAGTGATTGTATTAATACTCAGCTTGTATTGACATAATCTCCAGTAAGTTTTCCAGCAGTGTTTTGTCTCTAGCATTTTTGGATCAATAACACAAAATTAGAAATGGCAAAGCTTTTTCTCTAATGGCTACTGCTGACTGGCTCAAAAAGGATTCTAGTCAGCTACTTTTAGTCAGAATCCATTGTCTCTACTTGTAAAATGCTGATTAGCTATAATAATATGCTGCCGACAATGGATGAGTCATGCCAATAGCCAGATCAAGAGGTTTGAACAACAAATCTAAATGTAAAAAAAATGGAAAATCTGAAGCCTATTACCAAGGGCATTGCTAGCACAGCTGTTGGAATACATTTAGGAATATAATAAAAATTACTTTCAGTATGAAAATGTAAGTAAAAAACTGTTGTTACCACTTGCAGTGACTGATCTGACATATAACTTGGAAACTTCTTAGTGAAGCGTGCTTTTTACCTGTACAATGCATACTACCACCAGGGTGCTTATTGCACGTGAAGTTTTATTTTTGCTGTGGAAGGTGAGATTGGATTCTTAAAAATCGGTTGACATCTTCCCCTTTTCTGGTTATTTGTGTACCACCTGAAAGCCTCTAGCTATAAAGGAGAAAAAGAAGTGCCAGCTGCAAAAATTCAAGCAAGAAGCCTGAAAGAAACTAAATCCAAATGTAAATTGGTTAAGAGAAGAGGAGGACCTGAAGTTCTAGGCCACTTGGTAGATATAGAGGGGAGGGTGGGGCCTGGAATGACTGTAACTGGTATTAGTGGTGTATTTGTGGGTGCAAGAGGCTCGGACACGGAAATGCACAGCTTCCTCTAACAAAAAGACTATTTGTCAACCTGACTAAACATTAGGGGAATCGTATGCAATACGTAGACTATGTAAAAGTGCTATATCTATTCACTTTGCTTTATCTACTGTTATTTTTAGTTGAGGAGGTTGTGTTGATCTAGATGATGACTTGGTGTCAGTGTTTTTATGTTTTACAAAAAACCCAAGGACTTCATATGGAAACATTTTCTTGAAACCTGGAGTGACTGAATGGCCCTTGAAGTGAATTGCGTAATTCCTTTGGGTTGTTACTGTCTGTCAACCCTGAGCATCACTGCAATACGGACAACATTCTCGGTGGTATATGAATACTGAAGAGTAATGTCATTTTCAGGAATTCCTGTTTCTTTTCAAGAGAAGATCTACTTCGATTTGTTGATCATTCACCGACCATGAAAGTGTGCGTATGTTTTTTGAGGCTTATTGTACCCTGCTTTTTAAAAATAATAATTTAAAAAATCACAGCTGCTGAAATAAGGTATTTTTATTGGACTCACCCGAGTTGGCACCTTCAACAAGTTTTCCAATCTCATTGTTCTGATGCTTTAGGGGTCCCCTTTAGATCCTTGTCAACAAAAGATATCATGTGGTTTACAGCGCTGTTCTCAAGTCATGCCTTCAGCTTTCAATTTCCCCTCCTTTATTCCTTGTGCAAGCTACTCTGCTGATAGTTGTGTGTTAAACGTGGGAGGGGGAGAAGCACCAGGTATAAGCTGTGTGCCCTGCAGCTGTAGTGAATTTCACAAGGCACAGAGCCATGTAATTTCTTCCATTTCATATTCTAGAAGGGGTTGCCTGTGTCTAACAGTTTTGTAAAGGACAATAAAGTAACACAAGTTAGATTCCATGTGAATTTAGAGCTTTACAAAGTGAATGAGAAGTGCAGGAGAGAAAATATTTAGGACTCTGCAAAATATAATAATATTCATTTGAAAAGTCTGAAAAAAGTTTGAAATATCTGAAACTGTCTCAACAAGTAAAAATGTTACCAAACAGTAGCTTCTTGGTTTCATGGAAAAAATTTTCTGTGAGCATGTGCTAGCTCAGGTTATCTATCTAGCATGGGCCCAGGGTTTGTGCACTCTTCTCAGAAAGGGCTTAAAGAAGGCGCTCCTCTTGAAGAAAATATGCCGAATTAAGTTTGAAAGAACAATGATTCTTACAGCTCTAGAAAAAAGAGCTTAGTCGTTATAAGCTTCATCTAGAAAATGAGACTTACCTGAACTTGAGCCTCCGTTTTCCCTGCTACAGAGTGGTATTGCCATGCATTTCTTTCCTCGGCTATAGCAGCTGAATAATTTGGGCAGGATTCCAGATGAATCAGAAGCCTGAAGTGTGAGCCCATTTCCAGAAAGAATTTATCTCTGTGCACTGACTGCTACATAGGAGCTTGACTCAGTGACTTGTCTGTGGATGCTCTGGAAGATATAATGGAGTACAATTAGCTGGCTCCGGTGCTCAGAGCCTGTCACTTCTGAAAGACAGAGCAGATTCTCTAAAGAACGCGTGGCCCCAGTATAGATGATGACTGATGTTTACAATAAAATGTAGCAATTTTTTAATACAGCAAATGAAGCAGACCCCTAGGCACTAAAGCAATGGGAGGTTTCCTTGCTAAAGCCACTGATTACATCCTAGGTGAATCAATGGTTTATTGTAGCTATTTCATAGCATGTTATACAAGCCACTCTGTTGTATGAGAGAGATGAGGAATGATGACAACTTTTACCGGATTGTCTTAGACCATGGAGGAATTACTCAATTACTCTGGATGTCACACGAAGCTAAAGGTTCAAAGGACTTATGGTTGGAGGGAAGTGCGAGAATTTCAACATCAGAGCTCCACTGAAGGCAGAGAAAACATGCTCTTGGGATAGCCCCATGCCTTAGTAGATCAGAAGCCTATTGGTTTGATATAAGTTATATGTCGTTTCTTAGATAGAAGGAAGAAAAATTAGTGCTGAACCACTTTATTTAAATGTTACATTCAGTGCACATATCACCTTGTATAAAGAAAGAAAGGAAGATGTTAAGGCAATAAAACAAATGTTAATCATAATTTTCTTTCTTGGATCACTGTTAAGCAGCTGTCTTATTCATTGCTTCATTTCCACTAGGGGCCAATGAATTGGAATTACAGTACTTTTATAGCTGCATCTGCCTGAGCCCACGTTGGAAATGTTAACTCAACAGCAGGGAGCCACTCTAAAATGCTCTGCCTTGCTTGTCTCTGGCTCAGCACAACCAGTATGAGGAGAAAGCATGGATTATTCTCTCAGATAAACTGAAAAAAAGCTAGGACTGTTGTTGGGTTTCAGGCATGTGGGTCATGCGGCATGGACTCAGGACCTCATGGCACGTAGTGGATTGCAGCTTGATTGCAGTCCTGGAGGGTGAATATTGTCTGGGTGGGGAAGGGAGTGTCTACACAATCTAACTGGAAACTAAAGATCAAACTGTCTCATAAGGTTTCTGCTGTTTGCTTTTTCCAGCTGGGCTGTTTACACTAAGATCTCTTCTTTAGTACTGCAACATGTGTTTGTTTCCCCCATTACTTTCCTCCTCCACCTCTATGAATCAGCAAACACTTGTATAAAAATGAAAAAATAATTAATATGGCAGGTACTTACAGGCTCTTACTGTTGAAGAAGGAATGGAAGTGCATGTTCAAATGTGAGTAATCACTGCTTTTCAGCAGTGAACATTGTCAGCCTGGTGCTGCATCTGAGCCTGAAACATGGGAAAAAGTCATAGTGTAGGCATAGGGCCATACCAGCCAGGGGAGATATTGGCTGAAATATGGGCCCCTGGGGATTCCCAGGTTGAGGTTCAAGGTGGTTTCTGTTGCTGTTGGAAATTTCAAGACATGCTTCTTTTTTTTTTTGGCTTCTGGATCAAGAGATTACACTATTGCATGTAAACCAGGCATGCAGACCACCAGGTGTTCTCAGACTCACTGAAAACAGTGGTTTGTACGGAAGACTATGGGAATAGTATGTCAGCTATAAGGCAGGCTTAGCCAACTAGTTGTGTTGAAGAGCTTTCCAACTACTCCCTGAATTCTTTGGAGGAAAGTAAATTATAGTAAACATCTCAAGGACAATCAGTGAATGTCAATTGTAGTACACTTGGTAATCCAGCTATCTTATGCCATTGGCCCAATATGACATTTGCACATCTTCTGTACATAGTTGATGACTACAAGTCCACAGAAATGAGGATTCACTTTCCTGTGCTACTGTGCGTTCATAGGCTGAAACCACTGAGCATGTTGGAAAGCGGCTTTGCAGGCAAGGACCTGGAAGTCCTGGTGGACGGCAAGAAGACCATGAGCCAACAATGCACCATCATGGCAAAAGCAGACAATGGCATTCTGGGTTGCATTAAGAGGAGTGTTGCCAGAAGGCTGAGGAAGGTGATCCTTCCCTTCTACTCAGCACTGACAAGGCTGCATCTGGACTGTGTCCAGTGCTGGGCTTTCCATTGGAAGGAAGACATGAACGTATTGGAGAGAGTCCAGAAAAAGGCCACAGAGATGACTAAGGGTCCAGAGCATTTTTCATACAACAAAAGCTTTAACTCATCGATGCATGTAAATATATGATGAGCAGAGTAGAGACAACAGAGCCAAACTCTTCTTGGTGGTGCCTTCTGGCAGAACAAGAAGCAATGGGCCCGAACTGAAACAAAGAAAATTCCATCCAACTCCTTAAGAAAACACTCTTCTACTGTGTTGATGACTGAATACTGCCTGAGGTGGCCCAGAGAGGTTGTGAAGTCACCATTCTTGGAGATATTAAAAGCCTGACTAGATGCAATCCTTTGTAACCTGCTGTTGCTGTCCCTGCTTGAGCAGGAGTTGGACTAGATAATCTGCAGTGTCTCCTTCCCACCTCAACAGTTCTGTGAAAACAGAGTTGGCTTGTGTCTGATGTGGAGGCCTGAATGAGGGCAACTTCATTCAAGTAGAATTTGGATTAAGCTGAATAGGTTTGAATCAAAACAGAGCTCAAAACTGTTCTGGTTTTGTGAATATATATAACAGTAGAGGATCTCCTTACAATGTTCAGTTTCCTACAAGCTGCACTCTGGGTGATGCTCAGCATAATGAGGATATAGCACTGCACTATAGACAGAATAACAGAATGGTAGGAGTTGGAAGGGACTTCTGGAGATCATCTAGTCAACCCCTCTACCAAAGCAGGTTCACCTACAGGAGGTTGTAAAGGAACACATCCAGATGGGTTTTGAATTTCTTCAGAGAAGGAGACTCCACAGCCTCCCTGGGCAGCCTGTTCCAGTGCTCTGTCACCCTCACAGTAAAGAGACTTTTCCTCTTGTTGAGGTGGAACTTCCTGTGCTCTGATTTGTGCCTGTTGCCCATTGACACTGCTAGACACAGAAGGCTGTGTTCTTCAATGGCTTTCTTCTTTCCTTGGAGGTCTCAAAAGATAGCTGTAGGCTATGGCTTCCTTTCACAAACTGGACTTTTCTGGATTGCAACAAATATTCCACTGTGCAGACTTTTCAATATGTAGCAATGTTTTCAATGTGGCTTCTTTCTCTGCCAGAAGGTGGTTAACATCTGCTTCTCTGAACTACATTATTCGTGGAAATAAAGCCTATTTAATCTCATTTATACTGTCAGGACCTGACTGACCTTTTCACAGCCTAGTAGATTAAGATCCGCTATATTCAATCTCTGTGAAAGCCAGTTAGTCTAGTCAAAAGAGAGAAAAATCTGCAAGTGCGTTGCAGACTTACTGTATTCAGGAGAGGAAAATGGACCAACAGCTTCACCTCCTACTCATACTTGAAGGTGGACATTGATAGGCTGCTCAAGAAGAAGTGTAGGCTTGTTTTATTCTCTGCTAAAGCTGCAGACAGTTTTTCATGTTGTATTTAAGCAGAATCTATGACAATTTTGATTATTTGGCTGCAAATTGTGTCAAGTGGGAATGCAACAAGGTGACAAGACTTATGTAGATGAACCTTGTCATAATGAGCACAAATGATAAATGCATAGATAAACTTTTAAGATCTTGAATCCAGCCATCAGCAGGAAAAAAGAATGCGTAATTGGCTAACTAACAAGTGTAATAGGTGCACAGTCAAGAATAGCATACAACTGACTGATTTGTACTTGGTGTTTCTAGAACAACTACTTTTGAGAAGTTGCACAATTTCCCCATTTCCAGCTGCTAAACTCACAATCTCCATCACTTTCAATCTGATCTATGTTTGTAGAAATAAAACCAAACACAAAGATTCTTTGAAGCAAAGGTCATTCATTAAGGAACATGGCACATTCACATCCATTTATAGCTGTATGTGAGGTGGCTGGGGGTTTTGTCCTAAATTATCTTTTAATTACCTTCCAAACATTTGATTTGCCTGTGAAGAGATATAATTTGCCTTATAGGACTGGAAGCAACATAGAGAACTGCACAGTACTTTTCAGTGGCTGCAACTGTGCACAAAGCTTGAGGACACTGAAACTTGCGTTTTGATGCTTTGCGAAGACTGGAGATCTCTTGGTCATTATAGCCCTGTAACCTGCTTACTTTGTAAGCTTAATCCCTTTGTAAGGCTCAGGGATTGACTCTTATTAGACTTTGCCTGATTCTTATTAGGCTTTGCCTGATTCTGTCTTAGCCAGCCTAGAGCTTTTTGTTTGTTTAGTTGTAATACCAGTTTATTGGTTTTTCATGATGAGGAAGCTATTGCCTGATTTGTTTTGCTCTTGCTTCATTTTGTACAAGCATGTAGAATTACCATAATTTTATATAGGCAGTTGTAAAAAGTGATTGTTAGAATGAAACATTTAGGGCCATAGTGTGAAGTACTGTAGGTGTAGTGAGGCAGTAGAGGCCACAAAGAAGTCACAGGATCAGGTGTAGAGGAGTAGAAGCATGGTATGATAATGGAAGGAGCAAACGATAATAGGACTATCAACAACTCAACCATGCTCAGTTAAAGAACCGCAGAGCTGAACAAAACAAAGCAGTAACAAAGAGAAAAAAAAACAGGTATCTGAGAGACAGATTCTTACCTACAGCAAATCTGAAGTTGCACGGGAGTGAAGAAAGATTTATGTGTGCAGTTGTGAGACTTGTGCTTGAAATATGTGTCTCGGAGGGAGCATACTCCTCAGCAAAGCAGAGGAAGAAACCCCGCTATGAACATGTTCTTCTAGCAAAGGATTGGGGATACTAGTTAGTTGCTGCAACCCCTGTCCTTCCCCCACCCAAACTGATTCTTAAGGGTGAGTTACCGTCATACTTGAGAGCCTGAGAGGCAGGGTAAGGGAGAGCTTAACACCAGGGGATGCTTTTCCATAGTAACCTTTGACTGTATTACTGAAGTGTGCATTGTATTGTTTAGATAATTTGGACTACGAAGGTTAGTATCATTGTAACTGCACTGTAATAACAGTTTATTGTATTTCACTTAGGCTGTTAAGATTTTAATTAGTTTAACAATAAATTCTTGGCTTCCCAAATGAAGCGTTTCCCCTTTTGCCCATAATAAGGCTTTGATTGTAGTAACTTGTCATGTAGGTACTACAATAATTGAAGAATGATGAGTGTGTTCACAGAGAACAAACAAAGGACTGTGCTGATAAACTGAAATAAATCACAGAGCGAAGTAGACAAAATCAGAATGATCCTTATCCTAATGACTAATGATCGAATACTTGCACCGTATTACTTATGTTATTTTAGCAGTCTCCTGAGAAACCCAGTGGGAGGTGTTCCTGGTGATGTATGAAAGAAGCCAAAAAAAATAACAGCTGACTGAAATATTTTCCTGTGTTAGGTAGAGCAGGGATATGAGGAGGAGAAAAAAATGTTCAGTTGAGATACCTTGAATAATTTGTGCCAATTTCTGCTGTTAGTTTAGTTCACAGCTGATTTGTGTCATACCATTCTCAAGGAGGGGAAGCACTAAAGGTCTGATTCTTTAATGTTCCCAGTATATTCTTGGTAAGTTTTTTTCCAGCCAGGTAATTTGAGCAATTTGGTGGAGTTGGGAAATTGCTATGAAGTTGGCACCAAGAGCCAGCTACAAATTTTATGAAAATCATCTGACAGGTTTAGGTACAACACTGTAATAAGACAGTAAGAAGATGCAAAGAGACTCAATCCAGCACAATCCATATTTTCTGACCTTGACCAGTACTCGATCTCCAGCCCATGATTCTTTCTCATGAAAGCATTGTTGTAAACAGCTTGCAGTAGCTGCGGTACTTTAGGGCAATTTAAGTCATACACATCCTTCTTTACCTGATGCTGGCACCTGAAATTCAGTGTAAACAATTATGTCAATTTATAGCTACGTATTGTGATGACTGCTAAGCAGCAATCAAAGCCTGTTGTGTTACTTGGACGTAATATAATGCCTTAAGCTTCTCAGAAAAGCTAGTTTTTGCTTTAAATCTTCACTAGCTTTTACTGAGGCACTTAATGGAAACTGAAGGTTGTTACTTAAGGCCTCAGGGAGCAAAGGGTTGCTTGATTACCTTGCAGATGTTTAGAAATGAATTGTTTCTTATGTTCTCAGTATCTGTTCTTGAATTTGGGGAGTGTTTTGTCTATAGGGTATGCATTTTAAATAAACAAACAAACAAACAGGGCCAAAGTAAACAATTGAAGACTGATAAGAATGTATTTGCTGGTAAGTGAAAAAGGTAAATTTGGAATTGTAAGTTGCATAAATGCTTAAACACTTTCTTGCTGCTTGTAGTTAAACCAAATATATTTCATGTTGTCTCTCTAAAGATCTTGGTATTTTTTTTAGTTAAAGTTTTTAGCTAAAATTAAGGGGGTTTTCTTCTTCCTCATGTTAACATGGAGGAAGAAAACTTTTTTGTGTGTGTAATAATTTCCATTTCTTTTGAAAGAGATTTGGGGGGGGAAGGTGGGGGGGAAATGCTAAATTATTTTATATGGTCAAGACTTCTTTTTCAATGTTCACCTCCAAGAAAATATTTTCTATGTTACTGGTGATGGAAACCACACAGCAGTGCAGTTGTGTTCACAGCTTCAAGCTCTCAGTAAAGGTTAGCAACACTAGAGGCATAACAACAAGCTGTGACCTAGCTGCTAAGCAAGAAGAGAAATGAGGCTGGAAATAGTACAGAAAACTCCCATGGCTCTTCCACAGCATGCCAGTGTGGAGGAAGCAAATGTGCATCATGAGCATTGCTTCAGCCCTTACCTTGGTGCTGGCCCTGGAGACTTGTGCTTGGAATGTCAGCAGTCACTTCTTGAGCAATGCGCCAGGCAAGGTGTAAAGTACCCAACTGCTACTCTTGGACAAGCAACCTGTGCCTCTTGGAGAGCACTGCTCAGCTGTCCTATGGTGGGCAGCGGCTTGAGTGTCGGGCTGAGGTGGGAGATGCTGCAGAGCAGTGTCCTGGGGCCTTTCCGACAGTATGATCTTGACCCAGGAGCCTTTAGCATAGGGGGAGGATGAGATGTGGGAAGAGGTACTAGTGTAGCAGCTCCAAGTACTGAAGTACTCCAAGTACTGGGCCTGTCTCTTTGGCAAGCTGGTGGGAGCAGGGCCAAGAGCCCCTCCTGACTGCAGCAGCAGCCCCTGAGCTTGGGGCAGGACAAGGAGACCCTAGGAGCATTGCTTCCCTCAGAATGAGGGATGCCAGCGTGCTTCTGTATGCTGAGTCTGCAATAGGGAGCAACCTTGAATCAACTATAACATTTGCATTTTGAATAAAATATGGTATACGCTCTACTGTAATAATAGTGATTAGTACAAAAACCTAGCAAATTCCCTTGTGCCGTGACATAGCTCTGCGTCATGCAGCATCCAGCACCCTTGCATGCTGGAATGACCTGAACTCCACAGACTCAATGGAGACAACACTTCAGGTTCTGTTTTTGGAACAGAAAGGCTCTTAGGATATAAAACTTTCCTCTTTGCCTACAAAGCAGGTATTTACCTGAAGCATGAAGTAGTATATCTGATCTAGTAGCAGGAGCTGGTACCTTCTTGTGCTGCACAACAAAAAATCTTTGTTTAGTGTGTGTGGAACGGGGGCAGACAGACCTGCTTCGCTGACTGGTAACAAAACAGAAAACATAGATTTCAGTTTATCGTACGCTGAGCTCCATGACATAGAGGGTTGCATTTTTTTCCTTTGTTTGTTTTTTCCCCTAATTTAGAGAGAAACTCTCAGGTTGAAAATGTGAACTAAAGTGTGTGTGTGCTGCTCTTCACCTATGAAATGAGATGCCAACCTCAAAGTCTGGGGTAAGATGATCTACAAAGTGGCCTTCTCATGAATTTTCTTTAATCTAGAAAAGAACTTTTCCCTGCTAGTGATGCATCTGTTTCACTTTCCAAAGTTGACAGCCAGGCTGATCAAGTGCATTATTTGGTGCCACAGGAATGCAGTTTAAGAGAAAAGGGAGTTTATAAATGATTATTAATCCCTCAGCATCCACAGTTAAAGGTAGGTGGTAATTTGGCCTCCTCCACTGCATGAATTATTCATAGATGTTTTAGAATTTATAGGTAGACATTGAACAATTCTTCTACACCCAGATGAGATGAATGATTGAAACAAACATAAAAAACAAGAAACGAAAAAACATCACTCTTCTGCAAAATGAAAAGTCATAAAGTACATATTCATAATGATTTTAGGGTTTATATCTTAAAGTTTTGAGTCATGGTAATTTGTCTATTGAATTTGAGCAAGGGGAAAGGTTTTAACATGGTGGAGAAACACTTATGAAATATATAAAGGAAAATTTAACAGAAATACATTAACTCAGTACTATTTGGAGGCTGGCTTAACATAGATATCTATTCCTTCTGCAGGCAGTTTCTTGGAGAGAAGCAGGGTAGTTAGGCATGAAGTATAGCATTAAGTCTTCAGCCTTAGAGATATCATCGATTTATTTAGAAATGACGGCTGATTATGTTCTAATGATGTTTTGGAAGACATGAAATGAAGTGCATTCCACTATGGGGATGACCCTTGGCTTTAAATTCTAGCAGATGACAGTTACTGGGCACATCAGTGAGGGGACAGAGGGAAACTGGCATACTGTGCCAGTGTAATCACTGTGAAAGCTGTGTCATCTATTTGAGTTGGGTAGCAGATTCTGCAAGAGGACAGAGGAGGCTGTAACTAAGGGGTAGGTGGGAATAGATTAACAGAATTGCTTTCGTTGTTCCCATAGAAGCGCTTTTGGTATTTTTAAAGCTCCTGGTCTTTTTTCTGAGAAGTTGGATCATGTGAGCTATGATGCCTCACGTGAGGTATCTGTTCTGCTCTTTGGTTTTGTTTTTTTTCATGATTCATTCCTTCTGGTCTGTGATACGTGGGTAGTTTGGCTATCTGCAGTTCAATTGCTGCATCTCCTGCTAATACTGTTGTGTTGCTGTAAGCAAATCTGACTTCCTTAGCAGCTCTGCGGCTACTCCTCTTTCCCACCTCATTTTCTGAAGATAAAGATGCCAAATAAACAAGGGTTGTGATGCTTGGAGGCCTCTGGGAATGTGTTAAATCAGGGATATGCTTGAAGACATGGATTTCCTTTCAAAATAGTTGCTGAACACAGTATTAAAAAAATCAGATGTACATCTTAAAACTCCATCCCAACAGTATGACAGACAGTGGGAACAAAATCTGGGCAGTCTTCACTGTTGGAAGTCATCTCTCTCCAACACAAAGAGATAGCATAATGAATCGGCTTATTGAAATACTGAGAATCCTTTTAAAGTGTGAGGATAAGAGCTTTTTAATCTATCCCTTTGCAGTGAGAGATCTATTTCAGGTTATACAGTTCCATTGTGTCTTCTCTAGTACTAATTACAACAAAAGTGCAATACTCAGTAATATAACCAGAATTATTATCCGTAAAGGTCTTTTATGCTAGCTCATCTATCTGCTTACAGAAGATAAGGATCAATTGGAGGGACCCTTCAAGACGAAAATGAGAGCACAAGGTCTGGAAAACTTGTGGTCACCCACAAACACTTCAAAGGACTGACTGAGAGAGAAGGTAGTAGTAATCTTCAAATATGTAAAAGGATATTGCTATATAAAGGAATATATAATTTTTTTTTTGTTTGTGTCCTTGGTGCATAAGTGGAAACATACTGCAACAAAGGACATTCGGAATGGATTTGATTAAAGCTTGTTAGTGATAAAGACAGTGAAGCCTCAGTGAAAGTGACATGCAGTGGCACAGCTTTGGAGTCTATGTTAATGACAGTTCAAAAACAAGCCAGGAAGGAGTTTGTCTGGAATAGCTATGATTAATAGGTGTTATTCACTCTGCCTTGCTACCTTCGATGCCTTCTTAAAATTTGATATGATGTTTCAGTGTTCCATATAATGTATTTTTCTCTTACAACATTGTTAGTAAATTGCGTGTGTTCGACCACAGTAATTTGTCAGTAAATTACCCTTCCATGTTCTGTTAGTAATAGTATTATGCAGATCTAATAGGTGAAGGCCACACTGGAGGCTGGGAGTTTTAGCAGGCTATAAAAGCCTGTAGGAAATCATGCTAACAAATCTACAGCCTGAATAATAACCCGATGGGAAGCATGAGGTGAAGCATAATTATTTTTTGCAGAAAGCCACATTTTCCTTAAAAAGACATGACCTGAAAGATGTCTTTATAGTCCAGGTATCAATTTGCTGTTTATGAGTGGAAGGAACTTCTGCAAAAGCTGGAGATGGCAGGTTTTGCAGGGTTTCTTTCTGTTTAGTGATGGATTATAGCTTAAGTATCTTTGCAAATTTGAGCTCATAAATTATCTGTTGAGAGAGATGAGAGAAAGGAGGTTTTGCTTGTAGCGTGTGAGAAAGACAAAAAATGCAACTCGGCCATATGGGCTTTGTGCTGACACGTGGTTTGGCTCTGTGGGAGACAACATTCTCTAGCTTGTCAAAACTCAGCATACAGTAAAAAGTTCCGATGTAACTGGTATTCTTTTTATAAGCAATCAATTTGTCTGGGGTCCAAGCCTTTAAACCTGGCTGACAGGAAAATCTTTTACTGAGAGTTGATCCACAGACAAGCATTGCTGGAGTTTTAAGTATTTCTGATATCCCTAAGGATTTGGATTTCCCTTATAACACCTTAATTATAAAAGCTATACGTTTAGAACTGCTCTTACTTAAATACACTTGTTTGGTTTCTTCCTGGCATGTGGATTTCCCAACTCTAGCCAGAGGAGTTCCCTGGAAACTGAAAATCATTTAGGTAGTTTATTTTACTATGTGCTTTAATTCTTTGTATACCACTGCATATGTTGTTTGATTTGAATCTATTAAATGGAGATATCAAATGTAGTTGGACTCAGTGATCCTTACTGGGTCCCTTCCAACCTGAGATATTCTATAATACTATCTTCTACACAGAAAGATCAACAAGGATGACACTTAAAAGCTGGGCTCCCAGCTCCTCCTCTTATATGCTCTTTCACTGTTTGAGATTCCAGGTCAGAGAGATAGGGATGAAAGTTAAGACAACCTTTAACAGGAGGTATTTGCCTAATTTGCGAGCCCTTACAGTGCTGCCGAAATAGCACTTAGAGGAAACTAAAAAAAAATGCAGCCTGTACTTGAGATAAAGACTCCAGCTAGAATCAAATGCTCATGGTGTCTTCCTTTGGCACAGTTTCCTCTGTGCTGGCACAAACATCTGATGAACAAATGTCTCTAATCCCAGGGGGGATATTTCCATCCCATCTGGTGCAGCTCCACAGTCTTAACTGTGAAACAAGGGAGTAAAGACTGACGAGTAGAGATAACCTTGCCCATGAAGCATTCTTGTTAACTCAGTTTACTTGTCTTGCTGCACTTTCAGCAAAGACTAAACTCTGAAACACATTTTTATTAAGTCAGACCTCCATGAAAGGAGAAAATATGTGGTTTTGAACAAATGTTTTGTCATTGGGGATTAGCTACTTGTCGTAAGATTGAGGGTCCTGTCTGCTTCTTCTTTTGATGCCACTTCCTTACCAATCTAGAGGTTGTATGCAGTTGTGATGAAAACAGTGGTTTAAGTTCATCTTAGCAAGACGACTATAGTGGTTTTGTATTCTCATCAATATATTGCTGATGAAAGAAATATTTGTCTTTCATGGTTGGGCATGCATGCTGAAGCCTTGGCTGAAAGCCTTTTGTTATTGCTTTAAACGTGGTGAAGGGAACAGAAGATGGGAAAAATAAAGTATATTTGATTGCAGCAGAGCTGTGTGGTTTTATTGCTTTGATTTTTCCCAGAAATTGACCAATGAAAACTGTCTATTTTCTAATATAGTCAGTAAATCTGCCAGAAGTTTTTTTGAAGTTTCAGATTTGAGTACTGAATACACACAGAAGTCTTGGGGTCAGTCACTCTTGTGTAATATTTCCTCTCTCCAATTCTGCAATGAAAAATAATAATAACCAAAAAAAAGAAATCTAGAATTCTGTGCTGCTTTGAAGGCTTTTCCTTTAGCTTTGAGTAGGATAGTAATTGTAGAGATTTGACAGCTCTTAGACATTCATCACTTGTGCTTGCTATTACTTTAGATAAATTTAGTTGCAAAATAATTCTTCTTGTTATTGTAATTATTGCCATTAATAGCCCAGCAAGATAGTTGTCCTTTGGCATTACATCAGGGTGAAAATGATAGTAAGGATTACTCTTGTCTGAAGACTTGGAAATCTAGAGAACGTCAGATTGGGGGTGGATGGGAAGGTGATAAGGAAGAGGAATAGCAGAAACAAGAGACCATGACAGGCCTCTTGGAGTGTTTGCGGTTGGGATTTATGCAGAAGGCTTATGCAATTTAACTGTAGTTCTTTATAGAGGAAGAAAACACAGTATCAGGTGCAAAAGAAATAATAGGGAGGATGAGGAAGATAAGGGCAGAAGAGTGTGAAATGACAGACAGTTGAGAATGTTTTGGAAGCAGAACAAAACCGTGTGCTGAAAGTGATATCGAGTGTGGTTCATGTGACAGCAGAGCAAAAAATACTTTTCTATGGGTAGGCTGGCCAATCCAGCTAGGTGATTAAGTTATCTCCTTTAAGGCGTGATGCTTCAGACAACGAAATGGGCTTCCTGAAGCAGT
Source organism: Cuculus canorus (assembly GCF_017976375.1). NCBI lineage: Eukaryota > Metazoa > Chordata > Aves > Cuculiformes > Cuculidae > Cuculus > Cuculus canorus. Next base: position 114,278,607 of record NC_071401.1, on the reverse strand, counting down.
AAGTCTGACAGCAGCTGTCTCCCTTTCCACTGATAGTCTGCTCCTGATGCAGTGGCCCGGTGGAAGGCACAGACAGTGGCAGTGCCCGTGCTCTGAGGGTGCAGCAGGAGCAGAACTGCCCCAGTGCGACTGAGGCCCTGAGCTGGAGGCAGTCATGAAGTCCTTTAACAGCCCCAGGGCAATGCCCAGGGAGCCTGGTCAGGGCAGCAGGGCACTGGGGAAGCCACTGGCATCCACATGGCACTGCGTGGGGCAGACCTGGGGGCCTGGCTAAGCCAAAAATTTGTCCCTGGACCTGAAAAGTGCAGGGGGCTGGAAGGAGGAGGGGAGCCAGTGTAAGGAGGAAAGGCAGATCACAGAAAATAATGCTTGTCAATGCCTCTGGGACTTGACAAGATCAACCCTACCTTGTGCTAGAAAGACTTAAAAGAGGGTGAGAATTTTAGCAGTAAATGTGACCCACAACTGCCTAGTATGTTGTCTTCCTTTTTTTCTGAGGCTAGCTCTTCCTCGGCTTTTCCCTTGATGCTGCCTAAATTGCAAATGATTTTGAGAAGCCAACTCCAGGATGTGGTTATGAAGAGAAAAGTACAGGGAGAGCGTGTGTGCCAAAGACAGATGCTACCGTGCCAGACAACTGCTGCTGCAGCATGGCTGCCTACGCCGCAGCTGGATGTGAATGTAACTGAGCAATAGAGACTGGGGATGTAAGGTCAGCAAGTCACCGGGCCATTGAGCTCTCAGGATTTCCTAACTCGTACTTGTTTCTCTGCCAGTCTTCAGCCCTCTTGGGCATGGTTTGACTGTTATGGCCTTTGAGTCAGCAGATGCTGTTTCTGGCTCGGGACACTTACATAGTTTTGTTTAAAAGAAGGATCAAGATTGTTTTCCCCTCCTGCCCTACTTGCTTATCTTGTGTGATGGTTAGCAAAGCAGAGTGAATACAGAGAACAGGGGCATAAGGGTCCATTTACACACACCGATTTCATAGAGTCGTAAAATGGTTTGGGTTGGAAGGGACCTTAAAGATCATGCAGTTCCATCCCCCCTGCCATGGCCAGGGACATCCCACTAGATCAGGCTGCCCAAGGCCCCATCCAACCTGGCCTTGAACACTTTCAAGGATGGGGCAGCCACAGCTTCCCTGGGCAACATGTTCCAGTGTCCCACCACTCTCATCATGAAGAATTTCTTCCTAATGTCTAATCTAAACCTTCCCCCCTCTGAGCCATTCCACCTCATCCTATCAAGAACCCATTCACTGGTTGTTACGATACCATTGCTATGTGTTGTGTGAGAGGTGGAAGAGTGCAGTCCTGGCAGACTGGCATTGCAGGGTGAGCATAACCCTAGTGGCAGCACCTCGGACAGCGCCTGCTGCGGCCCCTCCCGGGTGACCATGCCAAGAGAGCCGCCGGTGGGTCTGGACACAACCACTCCGGTGCCAGACGGTGAGTCGGTGCTCCAAGTAACTCCCGTCTCTTCGTTAAAACAGAGAATCATAGAATCGCTAGGTTGGAAAACACCTTTGAGACCATCAAGCCCAACCACACCTGTCCACTACTAAATCATAACCCTTAGCACTTAATCTACCTGTCATTTAAAATACCTCCAGGGATGGGGACCCAACCACCCCCCTAGGCAGCCTGTGCCAGTGCCTGACAACCCTTTCAGTGAAGAAATTTTTCTTAGTGTCCAGTCTGAACCTCCCCTGGTGCTACTTGAAACCATTCCCCCTCGTCTTATCATCTAAATCTGCCTGGAGGAGAAGGACCTGGGGGTGTTGGTTGACAGCCAACTGAACATGAGCCAGCAGTGTGCTCAGGTGGCCAAGAAGGCCAATGGCATCTTGGCTTGTATCAGAAACGGTGTGGCCAGCAGGTCCAGGGAGGTTATTCTGCCCCTGTACTTGGCACCAGTGAGACTGCACCTCGAATCCTGTGTTCAGTTCTGGGCCCCTCACCACAGGAAGGATGTTGAGGCTCTGGAGTGTGTCTAGAGAAGAGCAACAAAGCTAGTGAAGGAGCTGGAGAATAAGTCTTATGAGGAGCAGCTGAGAGAGCTGGGTTTGTTTAGCCTGGAGAAGAGGAGGCTGAGGGGAGACTAATGTTCACTACAACAACCTGAAAGGGAGTTGTAGAGAGGAGGGAGCTGGCCTCTGTCCCAAGTAACAAGTGATAGGGCAAGGGGGAATGGCCTCAAGCTGTGCCAGGGTAGGTTCAGACTGGATATCAGGAAAAAAATTTTCATGGAAAGGGTCATTGGGCACTGGCAGATGCTGCCCAGGGAGCTGGTTGAGTCACCATCCCTGGAGGTATCTAAAAGACAGGTAGATGAGGTGCTCAGGGACGTGGTTTAGTGGCGGATAGGAATGATTGGGCTCCATAATCCAAGAGGTCTTTTCCAACCTGGTGACTGTATGATTCTTTCACTTGGGAGAAGACACCAACAACCACCTCTCTACAACCTCCTTTCAATATTTGTAGATAGTGATAAGGTCTCCCTTCAGCCCCCTTTTCTCTAAACAACCTCAGTTCCCTCAGCCACTCAGAATAGAATTTAAATTCTATTCTATTCTTTAAAACAAGAGTTTGCATATCATCCATAGAAATTAAAACCTTCTTTACTCACTCAGTGAGGGAAAACTCAACTCTTCCTTTCCTAACCCATCAAAGCATGCAACAGCAGTATATAGGGATTGTAGGTACTATTTGAAAGTATTGATGTCTACTTGCTTCAACTTAGGCCACAAGGAAGATGAAAGTTATCTATTCCTGGTGCTGCCATTGTTTCATTTGTCGCTCATTTTGGCTGTGAAGGAGTAGATTTGATTAACAAATATGTGTTTCTTTATAGACAGTTGCAGATTTTTGGAGTATTTTTGTAGCAAATTCTCATTGGAGAATCTTAGAAATGTTTTTTTCTTACTGATGAGTGGAATAAAAATGTATTTTTACATTTCTTCTCAATACCTGGGCTGTTGAAGCCTCTGCATATCTTTTTTTTTTACTTGCAGCACACTCATTTGAACATGTGACCTCCAAGATCTGTGAATAGGTTGTAGCTTAAAAGGAGCTATAGAGATCCAAGGGAACAGGGAGACTGGACTATGTACAGAGAAAATTAGAAGAAAAGTCACTTGCTTTTCAATCCATACTAGGCACTAATGCCTTTATTCGGCTGTTGAGTTTGTGAATGATGGGAAGTCAATAGTTTTGATTCAAAAATTATATCAGGCCTTGATAAAACACAGTAATGCATTGCTTCTTGATGTTCTGGAACATAGTAAGAGTTTAGTATGATTTTCTTCTGCCTGAACAAATACTACCAGTTTGCTCTTGTACATGTGTAATTTGCTTCTATATAATTTCTTTTTCTTTACTTCTGCCCCACTCTACTGCATGTCAAGCATCCCTTGATGAAAAGAAGTACTTATTGAAACAAAAATCTGATCAGGAATGTAACTCCTTAAAGAATAAGACTTTATGCTATGGAAGAAATTTTTCAGCGGATCAAAGCAATGGCCCGTGTAATTGCCAAGTCAATCAAGTCACGAAGCAGAAAGCAAAGGCTTTGATTTCTGCTGCTCCTATTCACAAGTACACAATGGGCTGTCATTGCCTCTGTTGCTTCAGTTCCTATCCTTAAAACTTCCTGAGCTACTGTTCTTTTGGTGATTCATACATTTAGAAATAAACTTGCAATAGAGCATTAATACATATTTTGAAATCACAATCATCAAACCATTGTTCAGATAAAGAAGCAAGATTTTAAAGGAACAAAAATTTTCCCTCCTGGACATCTGACAAAAGATACTTGGCATATCTTTTCAGGCTTTGATATTTAATCGTAAGGTACACTTTTGGTTTCTTTTCATTCTTTTTTTTTCCCTATTGAGACAGTTATTCTTATCAGTGGATTTTGCTAGCTTACCAGGGACGTGTTCAGAGAGAGGACAGTTTTTAAAGGAAATCTATATATAAAATGTGCTGTTAGTGGCTGATCTTTGACATTCAGATAAGCATAGTTTACAGGATCTATCTTCACCTTTAGAGTTAATTCTTTTCACTCTATTTTTTTTTTTAGTTCTTATGAAAGGAAAATATGACAAGTTGGTCAGTGATCCAAAACTAGCCCAAACCAGCAGAAAAAAAAGACAGTAACTACTGCTTGAGTCCCATCATCTGTTTTAGCCCCAGCTAAGTTTTTAAGGAGTGATGTGAAAAGTCTTTAACACAGTCATGTTTTGTGATAGTAAATCGGCTCCTGAGCAATGTCACAGAGTAGATAAAGATGTTTTAGTGATTAGCGAAGTAAATTATCCTGTTGATGACTTGACAGCTTATTACTCCAGACTTTGGAAGGGCTAGTGCTACAAATCTTTGATCCCTCTCTGAGAAGAAATTAAGAAATGCGGAGTCACACTGTCAGTCTAGGACCTTACTAAACAATCTGAGGGAAGAAGCTTACTTTTTTTTTGCTACTTTTTCAAGGGATAAGGAGGGAGTCGCTGCAGTTCAAATGAGTTTTGAAAGCTGTAGATTTTCATTGTTTGGACCAGAGTCCCCGGACTAAAGCAGGAAGCCTGCAACAGTGCTGCCACAGGGATATTATTTTGCCCTTTACACAAAATCACACAGAGAAAGCTTGAGCTTGGAAGGGTCTGCTGGAGACCCCTTAGTCCACTCCTCTGCTCAAGCAGGGTCAGCTACAGCAGGTTGTGCATGGCAGGGACTCCAAGGATGGACACTCCACTGTTTCTCTGGGGAATATGCTTCAGTGTTTGACCACCCTCATGGTAAATCAACTTTATTTCTTCTGTTCAAATGTAATTTCCTGTATTTCAGTTTGCACTTATGACCTCTTCGTGACAAATCTTGGAAAAATTCTTACGTGTTCTGAAGCAACTGCTGAGGCTAATCTTCAATGTTTTTTATGAAGTCCTACTTGTTTTAAAAACAGACTTTTTTTTTCACTACTAATGTTTTATTTGTTTGCTGGGCATGCTGGTTCCAGTTGTTCTATGAATCTGTAGTCTTGCAACTATAAATTTTCTTTGTTTTGCTGAAATTTCTTACCCTGTGAGGTAAAGGCCACAGGGTATCTGAAACTGTAAAACTTACTCTTTCCATGTACAAGCAGCAGAATCTGAAGGCCTGAGGGCTACAAATGAGTTGGTAGCATGTAGGAAATAGCATTCTCAGTTAAACTCAATAAAGCTTCTTCTTTACTACTGTGGTGCTTCTTGGCTCATGTTTTTTTCTTTTTTCTTTAGTGTTTCTCCCTCTATGTTTCTTATGGATTGACCGTTTCATATGACCATCCATTTTTTTTTTTTTTAGGCTATGGGAGATTTGCATTCTCACTAATACTTTCGGGTGCACCTTTAAATTTTTTATATGTGACTATATATATTTTGAGAATACTTCTAACAATGCAACTTTTGAAGGTTGAACATTGCAGGGAATTTATTCTCATGGGAAAAAAATAAATCCAGTTTTCAAAAAGTACCTGGAAAAATCCTAGTTTTCCTCTCAAGAGCTTTTGGGAAAGAGTTGTCTTCTTCTGGTAAAAATATTTTCTTATTTAGATTTTTAGATTTTGTCAGAGTAACCCTGCAATATGCTTAATATTTCTAGAAATGTGAGAACAGGTTCAAGCCTTATTCTAGGAATTACTTCATATTTAATGGAAAAGTACATACTAATCTGAAAAACAAATCCTTGCAGAAACCTGGAAGGTTGCTGCCTTGACTTTGCATTGTTTACAATTCTAACTACAAATTTGATCCACCACTCTGAATTGAAAAAAAAAATACTCATCAGTCACCTTGGATCTAGATTTGTATTTTTTAGAAAAGCTATTTCTTTATGCAGCAAAGAAAAACAAAATAAACAAGCAAACTTTTTCTGTGATTTAACTCATATTTCCCCATCTGTGCTTTCCTTACGTGCTCCATTTGTGGCAAAACTGAACTCACAATCCAAACACCTGGCAACAGAAGCAATGGGCTTGATTTTTATATTAGAACTGTAACAGATGGACATCTGTTCTCTCTACACTTTAAACATATTGCTTCTAAAGTCTAATATTTGGCTTTTTCAGCTGTGGTGTGTTGCTGTTAGATGAAGTTAATGGGAGCCTAAGAAAAGATTCCACTGTGGCCATGGAGTGATATCTGTCAGCAGATGATTCGGGGTGGGCAGAGATGTCTCCATCCAGCCCTGGGGCTGAGGCAGTTGACCTCCCAGTTAGTGCTGAGGTAAAGCTGAGTGACTTGGAGACCTCTTCCAAGTTTGCTGCTGATTTGCTGAGAGATCTCAAGGCAATCCCTTCCTTCTGCCTCTGTTTCCTTATATGTATAATTAGAGTATTGAAACCGATCTAATTTAATCAAATCTGTTGAGGTCTACTGAAAGAAATGTCTGATGTCAGAGCTATTCATTGGTAATATGTGCACATGTAAAAGATAGAGAACACAAGTAATTTCAGTAGTAGAGAACAATAATGGCAGGGAGGATCCATTAAGCCAGAGACTATTATGGCCACCTAATATATGTCAATGTATAATGAAGAAAATTATTTTCTTCTTGATTTAGAATGAGATTTTTGTGGCTGTCTGTCCTCTGTTCAGAAGCAGTTTCGAAAGATCAGACAGGTTGGCATATCTGCACCTTGCCTTTACCTTTGGGAGCTTAGTGTCTGTTATCACAAACATGAATACCTTGTGCTAAAGGTCTTCATAGGAGTTAAGTCTCCCTGATGCTGGATTCAGCTCCCAAACACATATATTCATACAGCTGAATTACAGAGTTGCAGATGTAGATGTTGCACTGGTTCTCATTTTTCTTCCTAAGAAAAAAAATGTTTCAAATGATTGAACCCTGAACTGTACTGATAAAAATGCCTTATAGTTGATGCTGAGATGAGATAGAAATAGCTTGTAGATACTGCTGAAACTCTCTTACTTGCCCTTCGAGAAAATACAGCAGAGATAAGCTTGTTCTCTTGCTAAAGAGGTGTTGGATAGTTTATCTATACATTTATCTGAGGATAGCGGGCTTAATTACCCAGATGCAAAACAGAAGCCATGAGAGAAACCTTCACGTAGACCTTTTGATAAGGCACAAAAGCCAAACTGCAGCCAAACACAGCACCCTGTTTCTGCTCTGCCACAGACTGCAGATTGATTTTAGCTTCTGGAGGTGTTTTTGTGACACTTGTCCTCAGGTAAGGGCATTTTTCAAGGGATAGGCTGAGGGGTACAAGGCAGGATGAAGAAGATGGGAAGAATGTTTCATCCCTATTTCTTCCCACAATTACGTTCTTTTGTTTTCAAATGCCAACTAAGACAATGTTAAGAATTGTGATGCCAGGTTATTTGTCTAGCATGGGTTAGCTTGTACTATATATATTCCTTGCCTCCTACCTACAGCACTGAACATTTCCACCACCTCTGCAGTACTGCCTATCTAAAAAGGGGAAGCTGTCAGACTTGAATGAGCTCTACGTTAATGCACTAAGCATGGGAGTGAGAGTGGCACAATTACTTCTGTGCACTGAGGGGTGGGAAAGTTAAATGGTTCTTGTATTGTAAAGCTTGCTTGCAACACTCGGGCAACAATACAAACAGGAAAGGAAAATGCTACATGAATAGTGAAGAAAGGAATTTCACAGTGGCTATGATTCAATGATAACCCTGACCTGAAATGTTTGAGAACTGACTCATGGATCTGTGACTGTTAAATCACTGGACAAACAACAACAACAACAGAAAAAAAAGAGTTAGTGATCCAGGCTGCTCTGTGAGAATTTGTTGAAATCCTTGATGTGCTGCTTTTCACCTTGGAAAAACTTCCTCTCCCCACCCCCTTATACACCTACACCAGCTGGTAACAATTGTCTGAGCTGGAGATACATCTCACAGTCCTTCACCCAGGTCGGAGGTTGTTGATCCCTAACTGAATGTTGCAACAGCTTTGGAAGCTATTGGAGGGCAAGGTGACTACGATGTCGTTGCCATCACGGAAATGTGGTGGGACAACTTGTATAACTGGAGTGCGGCCATGGCAGGGGGTATAAACTCTTCAGGCAGGACAGGAAGGGTAGGAGAGGAGGTGATGTAGCCCTCTATGTTAGAGAGTGCTTTGATACCCTTGAGCTCAATTACAGTGGGGAAGGGACTGAGTGCCTGTGGGTTAAAATCAGAGGAGCCCACTAGAAGGCAGATATTGTGGTGGGAGTCTGCTACAGACCACTCACTCAAGAAGAAGAAGCTGATGAGCTCTTCTATAAACAGCTGGGGATAGTCTCTAGATCGCTACCTCTTGTCCTCATGGGAGACTTCAATCTTCCTGATATCTGCTGGAAGTACAATACAGCAGAAAGGAAGCAGTCTAGGAGGTTCCTGGAGTATGTGGAAGACAACTTCCTCACACAACTGGTGAGTGAGCCGACGAGGGAGGGTGCCCTCCTGGACCTGCTGTTTGTGAACAGAGAAGGCCTTGTGGGGGCTGTGATGGTTGGAGGACACCTGAGATCATGAGATGATAGGGTTTTCCGTTCTAGGTGAGATGAAGAAGGAGATTAGCGAAACAGTCACATTAAACTTCCAGAGGGCAGACTTTGGACTGTTCAGAAGGCTGGTTGGCAAAGTCCCATGGGAGACAGTCCTTAAGGGCAAGGGAGGCCACGAGTTCTGAGTGCTCTTCAAAAATGAAATCCTAGCACCTCAGGAGCAAGCCATCCTCATGTTCTGGAAAAGGAGACGGTGGGGAAAAAAACAAACTTGGTTGAGTAGGGAGATCTTGAGAGATATCAAAAAGAAGAGGAATGTCTATGAGCTTTGGAAGAAGGGACAGGTGTATTGGGTGGACTACAGAGAGGAACTGAGATTGTGCAGGGAAAAAATCAGGAGGGCTAAGGCCCAACTAGAAATCAAACTGGCTAAGTCTGTGAAAGATAAAAAAATCTTTCAACAAATACATTAACAAGAAAAGGAGGACTAGGGAGAGTATTCAGCCCCGGTTGGATGCAGAAGGAACAACAGTGACAAGGAATGAAGATAAGGCTGAGGTAATTAATGCCTTCTTTGCCTCAGTCTTTAATAGTAAGGGAAGTTGTTCCCCCTGTGTACAAACCCAGGAGTTAGAGGAACAGAATGAGGCTCCCATGATCCAAGAGGAGGTGGGAGAGACTTGCTTGCCCAGCTAGACACCCACAAGTCTATGAGGCCAGATGGGATCCACCCAAGAGTATTGAGGGAGCTGGCGGATGTCCTTTCCAAACCCTTTTCCATCATTTTCCAGCGGTCCTGGCTGACAGGGGAAGTTCCACTGGACTGGAAGCTGGCTAATGTTGTGACTGTATACAAGAAGGGCTTTAGGGAGGATCCAGGGAACTACAGGCCTGTCAGTCTGACCTCAGTGCCGGGGAAAGTCATGGAACAGGTGATCTTGAGTGCTATCATGAAGCACATGCAAGAGAACCGGGTGATCAGGCCCAGTCAACACAGGTTTATGAAAGGCAGGTCTTGCCAAACTAACCTGATCACCTTCTATGACAAAGTGACTCGACTACTGGATGGGGGAAAGGCTGTGGATGTAGTCTTCTTGGACTTCAGTAAAGCCTTTGACACAGTTTCTCACAGCATTCTGCTTCAGAAACTGTCAGCCTCTGGCCTGGACAGGCGCACACTCTCCTGGGTTGAAAACTGGTTGGATGGCCGGGCCCAGAGAGTGGTGGTCAATGGAGTTAACTCCAGCTGGAGGCCAGTCACAAGTGGGGTTCCTCAGGGCTCAGTACTGGGTCCAGCCCTGTTCAATGTCTTTATCAATGACCTGGATGAAGGCATTGAGTGCACCCTCAGCAAGTTTGCAGATGACACCAAGCTGGGAGGAAGTGTCGATCTGCTGGAGGGTAGGGAGGCTCTGCAAAGGGATCTGAACAGGCTGAACCGCTGGGCTGAGACCAATGGCATGAGGTTCAACAAGGCCAAATGCCAGGTCCTGCACTTGGGGCACAACAGCCCTATGCAATGCTACAGACTAGGAGAAGTCTGGCTAGAAAGCTGCCTGGAGGAGAAGGACCTGGGGGTGTTGGTTGACAGCCGACTGAACATGAGCCAGCAGTGTGCCCAGGTGGCTGAGAAGGCCGATGGCATCTTGGCTTGTATCAGAAACGGTGTGACCAGCAGGTCCAGGGAGGTTATTCTCCCTCTGTACTCGTCACTGGTGAGACTGCACCTCGAATCCTGTGTTCAGTTCTGGGCCCCTCACCACAAGAAGGATGTTGAGGCTCTGGAGCGTGTCCAGAGAAGAGCAACGAAGCTGGTGAGGGGGCTGGAGAACAAGTCTTATGAGGAGCGGCTGAGAGAGCTGGGGTTGTTTGGCTTTGAGAAGAGGAGGCTGAGGGGAGACCTTATTGCTCTCTACAGCTACCTGAAAGGAGGTTGTGGAGAGGAGGGAGCTGGCCTCTTCTCCCAAGTGACAGGGGACAGGACAAGGGGGAATGGCCTCAAGCTCCACCAGGGGAGGTTCAGGCTGGACATCAGGAAAAAATTTTTCATGGAAAGGGTCATTGGGCACTGGCAGAGGCTGCCCAGGGGGGTGGTTGAGTCACCTTCCCTGGAGGTGTTTAAGGGACGGGTGGACGATGTGCTGAGGGGTACGGCTTAGGGAGTGTTAGGAATGGTTGGACTCAATGAACCAGTGGATCCCTTCCAACTTAATGATTCTATGGTTTTATATTTCTATGTCCTAATAATTTGAGCAGACAATGGAACAATGCACCAAGGTAGCAAAATGGTCCCCTCCCAGCTCAGAGCCTTGAGGGAGAAGGAAGCAATGCTGATGAATCAAGATGCTGTAATCATCTGCAGGGTTTGAGTGACAGTCCTAGCTATGGTTCCCTATGTTTCAAGTCATATCCTTTTCAGCATGCTAAAAAAGGGTTTTCCCACCGAGTCCTCTGAAACCCAGCTGAAGAGGAGAGAAAGGGCATCAGACATCAGTTATTTCCGTTTCCTTTCTTTAGTAAATAAAGGTCATGGCATTTTAAATGCATTCTATGGATTAAAATCATCAGCGTGGAAACAGAACATTTTATTTCAGTGCAAACAAAACTAAATCGTTTGTCTTCTTGTCTTCCTTTTTTTTTTTTTTTTTTTTTAAGGACTAACAGCCTTTTCCCTTAAGTTAGTAACAAAGCTGAGAAATCAATTATTTTTGTAACCCTATTTCATATCACTGGTACAGTTGGTGCCAAGCTATTTCAGTTCAATTTCATTAGAGGACAGTGTAATCCTTAGCCACGTTAGTCTTGAGTTTCATTGCTGATTTTTAAGCCTCTTTTCTAATTGGCAAAACTCTGAGGAAAAAGATTATGACAGAAGTTTGCAATAATTTAATATTGGTTGCAGAGAGCTAAACAAATCGCCTCTTGCAACAGGTAAAGCTTGTGATGGTTAACAAGTTTAAAATGGTGAGTGGAAACTGTAGATTGGCTCACTCAGAAGCTGAACAATTTAATTAAACAGCTAATTTAGAACTCTGTCTACAAAAGCCTGAACTAAAGCTGTCATAGTAAATGTGCATGCATTGATGGTCTTGGTGAAATTAATTTTGTTTCTTTGTAGGATTGCATGTCTGATGAACAAAAGAAATTGAACTGATATAGTTTGTCTGGGTTTCTCCAAGACATTTGGCCACAAATGCCATTTAACATCTCGGTTTTGTCTTCAAAAAAAGCCTTCAAAACAAAAATAACCTACTTAGGTCATATGTTACCAGATAACAGATAAACTCAGAACTGACCTATTTACTGGCATATCTCAACATACTTGTCAAAGTGGGGACATTTCTTAATAATGGACATTTTCCTGATTCACTGTTTCGGAATGTTTCTGACATTTTCAGTATTTATTTGAAATGTGAGTCAATACATAACTCATATAAAATGGACCAGGTAGCAAACGTTAAAGATAAGGTTACTGAGGCATTAATCAAGATTGTCTACTTGTATACCTGTACTCTAGTGATGTGTCTCTTGATTAGGCAGAAGCTAGGTGATATGTACATGTGAGAACTGAAAGCAAGGGTTTGCTTAAAAGCTTAACTGCCTTAGAAATCTGTTGGCTGGAAGATAGACGGAGCTTGGAAAGTTCTGTCCTAGCTGGAGCTCTCAAGGAATGTCTGTGGCAACTAGAGGCCATCAGAATTTATATGAAGAAAGAGAAGCACCAAGGAAGACGGCAGTGCCTTCTAAAACAATCATGAAGACTTTTCACCCAGCTACCCAGCATGCGCTTCAGCGTTTTGGTTGTATAGGAAAGCCCAACAGAGTCCTAGGTAATTTAGGGTGGCATAACATGCCTCCAAATGAGACTTGACAAGTTGTTCAGTGCCATTTTTGGAAGCAGAGTGCAACAAAATCCAGTGGCCGAAGGTCCCTTCACTTCATGGCTGCAAGTGGAGCAGCAGGATTTTATGTATTGTTTTTAGCTATTGGATCACTTTATTAAGGTAAGGGTCAGATCACTTAGGCTCAGGGTTTCAAATGCTTATCTTCACGAGCTAATTCCCCAGTGCAGATCTTTCTCTGAAACACTATGAATTAGCTGTGGCTGGATGTGGGGTGCTGTGGAGAAAAATAGTGGCTTCAAATGGCAGGGCACCCCTTGCCTTCAGTTCTGCAGCTGCATACAGAATGAAGTGCAGCTCAGGGACTGTGCATCAGACTGAGAGACTAGGGCTCGGAAGGGCTAGGATGTCCTGACAGTGATCTTTGGGGTTATTGATTTCTTTTGCAATGTGGTATGAATCCTGCACTGGGATAGATGGGCATGGCTGATCTACTCTGCTTTCTGCCATTGTTGGTCCTGTACCACATCCTGTCTTTGCCTCTGAACTCCAACAATTCAGTCTTATGGATTGAGTTATTATTTTGGTCCTCTTCCTCTTCTTGCTTGGAAAAAAGTTCTTGGAAAGCTTACCTATGTCTTCTCATCAAGTGTCATTATAGCATAGGTGTCTCTTGGAGGATAAAAAGGATCGGTAACAGTTACAGATTTCACTTCTGCACAACTTTCTGGAATATTTTGGCATTATTTTTCCAACATGTGCTTGGTTTACACATAATGTGTCTGCTTAGTGGGAAGAATTCCTTATGTAATTTGCTTGTGACATCTAAGATCAGAAGTCTGCTCTCTTCATCTCCAAAGTCCCTGCAAATGCCTAACCTGAAGGGAAATTCTTACATTTTCTGTAATCGGGAGACTTTCTAGGTGGACAAGAGATAGAATCAGAGATGATGCAGCTTTGTTTAAAAAGATGTGATAAGTTCGAAGATTATTTTCTTTGTTCTCTTCTCTCCTTCCCTTCCAACATAAAGAAAAAAAATGTTTCATGAGATAGGATGATTACAGACGGCTGATTGATCAGGCAAATCAAAGTCTGTTTGTTTTGAAAAGCAGAATTTTAGCCAATAGAACATTTATTTGAAGTCGCAACTGCACACTTTTCTACTGCCTCCTTTCAGCAGCTGCTGTAGTTAGGTTATTTTAGTAAACAGCCTGCTGATTTTCTACAGTACAACTGTGACTTGCTTGATAGAAAATATTGTTTAGAGGGATATGACCTCTCTGAAGCGGGCAACAGCAGCTTAGGACCAGTCTGTTGCTGTGGTGCATGAAGTATATCCTAGTCCATTAAGATCAAATGAATTTGGTACTTGCTTACAAGGGTAGAACCTGCAGCCAAAAGTATTTCACCTTATTAACTACTCTTTTAGAATCTTCTGCTTGAATTGCTAACCTTCAAATGAGTCACCCCTTGGGAGACCATTGAAAGCAGAGCCACTTGTTTCAAAATTCAGCCACTTGATCTTTATTGAACTTGATGAGCAAACATTTAAATGATAATTGAGACATTAATTAAATGTTGTGCCTGGACTCCTGGTTCAGGACTGAAAGGGAAGACTAAATTATTTAATTACAATATGGGGAATTACAGGTCCTGATCTTCATCAGACTTGTAAGAAAGAGGGATTTGTTCAGAGGTTTCAAATCTATCTGCTGCCGCCTACTTCTCTGACTATCTCAGTTGTTCCTCTGGCTTTACCAGGACAATGGCAGGAGTCCATTCATCAGAGTTTCCTAGTGAGTGTCAGGATATTATGTTTCTCTGGTGAGCAAAATGGAAGTGTGGTAGTTTGGTTTTGTTCTGTGCTTTCTTGTCATTCTCATTGTGCAATCTTGATATTATTAAATCATGTCTGAACATGTAAGTTCACTAACCTTTGAAAAAACATGATCTGGTTCCTTACTACAATTGAGTTGCTTAATTTTATGTTTCAAATTCTTCCCTCTTTCCTTCATTTCCAATCCTAATGAATTAGTTGCTTCTTCCTACATTTCTCACCCTGCCTTTTATTGCTGTTCATATACATCCCTACATTTCCACTCTTTTTCCTAACAAATACATTTATGGACTCTGTTAAGGTAGTTAGGGTATTAGACCTTATCAAAATATCTCAAGATCTCTAGTAAGTCGTATATAATTCTATTCTCAAGTGAGAGCAGACAACTGTTCCTCTTAACTTAGTCATGTATTAACTTAGTCATGTGTTAACGCTACCCTGTTCAGGAATTGGAGAAATGAGAATCATGTTTGGAACTTCCACAGGGATCTTGGAGGCAGGCAAACATTTCATCGTTGCCAGTGATTTGTACCCTGTGCAGAACAGATTTGTTCAACAGGGCCTACACAATACTTACGTGTTTTGTACAATGCCAGTTTTTCTTCTTTTCCCATCCCATCAGCACTGACAGCATGCAGCAGATCCATTTCCTTCACTGGGGGGAGTCAGGAACTGCTACGGGAACAGATGCTAGGGAAGCAGGTGGGGCAAGAGTTGATTTGGAGCAATGACAATTCCGTAACCTTTCAGCATGAGCCTGAGATTGCAGCATCTCCTGGTACTGCCTAGCAGAAGGCAACTCCAGGCGCAGGTGAAAAGTACAAGCTTAGCACCACACTCAAGCAGTGGTAGCTGGCAGCTGAGCTTCTTGAGTGTGGCATGTCGGCCCCGAAAAGGCAGTTTGTGTTGGATCAGGGCGTTTTATGTTTCATATTATATAGCAGCCCTTTCCCCAGTGAGTACCTCAGGCTCTTTAAAGAGTTTAGCCAGCAAGGCAGTCAAGAGGCAGCTCCCGGTGTGGAACATAACTGAGCTTTTCTCCATTTCCAAAAGGACAAAAGCAGTCAGGGTTTTTGTTCCTGTTTCTCCTTTGTTAGGGGGCAGGGGGATGTGTGATGTTTGTGTTTGTGGTTTTGAAACCTTGACTGCTACAGCTTGCAAATGTATACTGGTCTGGAAGAGTCATGAAACCAGTCTAAGTAAGTCTTCAATAGCCAATATAAATGTACTTTTTCAGCTGAGTGAAATCCTATTTAAATGTACTCAATTGAAAATGGGTTTTTAAAACATGTAAGAAGACTACAGGGAGCTCCTTCTTTCAAAGTAGGCATTCCAAAATTCCCCATGTTTTTTCTTCACAACAGTTTACAAAAGCTTAATTACAGCAATCTACAGGGTTCAGGCTGAATAAGTGCTTCTTGGATCACATATTTATACTTTCTTTTGATTGATAAACAAGAAAATTGTGAAGATTGAGAGGTCCCCTGCCTTTTATTTAAAAATGTGCCACGGACTTGGCCAAGTGAACATCAAAATAATTTGTATTTTTTCAATCTGAACTTTACCTTGAAATGTTTTAGGTAATGGCATTTCCTTTTCTGAAGATGAACAACAGTTAATATGGAAACTGAATCAAAAGCAGTCTTCATACACGTGATTTATTTAGCAAGGAGTCAGTGATAACATATTAGCACATACCTGAAGATGCTTGGTCCCATTGTGATGAGAAGCCTTGAGAACAATGGCATGGATGTGATAGGACTGGAACTAAAATGAAACATAATTGTATGTTCAGTGCACTTATTCAAATCACTCCCAGGCATTTTCTTTATTAAGTGACTATCACTTGAGAAGAAGCAAAAGAGCAAAACCAGCTTATATTGTACAGCAGATCTTGGTTTGTTATATTACTCTTCAGCGTAAGATTTTACCTTGTGT
This sequence comes from Cuculus canorus, assembly GCF_017976375.1. Classification (NCBI taxonomy): domain Eukaryota; kingdom Metazoa; phylum Chordata; class Aves; order Cuculiformes; family Cuculidae; genus Cuculus; species Cuculus canorus. Next base: position 114,262,473 of record NC_071401.1, on the reverse strand, counting down.
TCCAGAACCTCATGAATGGTAGTAAAGGGAAGCAGAGAGTTTCCTTATGCTCTTTTTACACTTGCCTGTGTATCCGCTTTTCCCTCCATTCATTCAAAAACCAAAGTTAAACTAAACAAAAACCCAATCAGATACTTAGCTTAAATCACTTTTCTGTATAAGGATTTAGAACTAAGCCAGAAACTTTTTTTAGGGTGCTGTGTGTTGAGTGATTTGGAATAAAAATGCTGTCCAGCTGATGGCTTATGCCATTCGTACGTGTTGTCTGTATCAAAATCCAGTTTTTTTATGGTGCTAAGTGGATTACAAAATGTGCCTTCGTGTGTTATGAGCTTTTAAGCTAAACTTGAGAAGCATGATTAAAGTCTCTCACTACAGGAAGCTGTTCTGTCAGCTGGGTCATGGGGTGAGGATGCTGTGTTTTTCTGTGGTGGACTGGGGCCAGGCTCCTCTGAGGAGATGTGGCCAGAGCAGAGCTTTGCAGCCCACTGCAGCCGTCAAGGTCTGTAATGTGACATCTGTCATCAGCCAACTTGGAAACAGTCTCCAAGATGGGTGAGCAGTTTGGGGAATTATTACAATATGACAGTATCTGGCACTGTCACACATTGTGCACTGTTAATTTACAGCTTAAACAAATCTTAATCTATTGCTTGAAGAACAGGCTGATATCAGCTGATAAAACTGAGCTCTGTCACTCTGAGAAGCCCAGTCTCATCAAGAAAAATTGTGGAGGAGCAGGAATGGGTCAGCTGTTGGTTGTTTGGAGAAGAAATGTCATAGCCTGTAAATATGTTTCCTTACATCATGAGTGCTAGGAGCCAAAGATGAAAAACAGCTGTCAGGTTAGAAGCAATCTTTAAGGAGGAAATGATGGCTGTCAGATGAGAAGAGGAAGCAATGCCAAGGTTCAGAACAACTCTAGGTCCTGCAGTCACCTGAAACCGCCTGCAATCAGTCACTCCTGATTAAAATGCTCTTAATAAGCAAGTAACTAAAATTCAAGCACTTCCTCTCTCAAAGAAGAGAATCACTCTCTGAAAGTTCACTGCGAATGTATTCTTCCAGGACTGCTTCACCCTTTTGTGAAGATGTTTGGTGAGCAGCTCAACACGCAGGCAGGCCATATCAGCCAGGCATTTACTCTTACAAGTGCCACCTGCTCTGTTGCAGTCCTTGCCTCACTGAAGTAATCATCATCTTTCTACTTGATCTGGTTAGCTCCCTGGTGTTGAACTTGTCTGGTCTCTTAGGAGAGTGCTGTTTTGCTGAGCTGTTTGACTAAGTAGCACTTGGCAACATCAGGGAAGTGAATATATTTATCTAGGTAGCAGACACATACATTTAAGGGGCGCTGCTGTGCGCCCTATTGTGTGGTGTTACTTCATACCACGTACGTGTCTCCGGGGCCCTGGCTGTGCAGTTGACACAACCCTTGGGCATTAAATAGCTGGAGCAATTGCTGCAGAAGGTTTAGCGAGAAAACACTTAGTAGCTGAAGTCACAGACTGAATTCAGATATTGTGGGGGAGGAATTCAGATATTGCGAGGGAGGCAGCTATTATATTCCAGCTCTTCTAAAAAAAAAAAAAAGTTCTGACACTTGTAAGCTATTGTGTTGTGCTAGTTACTGGATTTAAGACTGCTGACTGCCAGGCAGTGAAGGTCACTTTGTGGGTTCCTTTTTAAGGCAAGTTGCTGCTGTTTATATTAACAAGGGAGCAGCGGTGCTGGCTAACTCCTGGCATGTTAACCCGTGTCTCTCCTGGGGAACAGGTCTCCAATGGCCTCCCTTAGGACCTTTATGCAAGTTGGAGAGTTGTATATCATGTAGATGTCAAGCCCAATCAGAACTTCCTCGTCAGGATGTGTTAGGGCAACTGTCTGCAATCTGCGTGACAGTGCTCATCTCTGCCAATAAACTGCTTTTGCTCTCCATTGTGATGCATCTGCCATCTGCAGTGCTGCTGGGAAAGCTGCCACTGAGAGAGAGTGTAACTGTGTGCACAAAGGTAGCTGGGTGGCACCTCTTGTAATCTGTGCTCTGCACAGTGTATTGATTGGCTTCGTAGATGGATCCCAGAGGGTGAACACGAACATCATGTAAGAGAGCATGACATTTTAATCAGAGAAAGGTTTAACTATTGGAACCAGCCAGGGTAATGTCTACTTAAGAAAAAGAAAATTGCATCCCCCCACCTCCCCGTGTGCTGGTTATTGCTTAGGAACTATATGTAGTTAAATGTAGGATACAAATGGGTAACTTGTGACAGAACTGAGAGCACTTCCAGGTAAAACTCTATTAAGTGTAAAGCAGTGATATAAGTTAGATGCTGAAGTAAGATTTTTGCAAACACAGGTGCATGTACCATCACTAAGCAGTGCAGCCTGCTCAATGCAGCACCACTCCCACCTGGAATACCACTCCTGCCAGCTGTCAAATCACTTGGCTCACAGGATAGAAAGGTGGTCATGCTGCAGGAGACACGGGTGGCAAAGGGCAAGAGAGATTTAAAAGGAGGAGGTGACCGGAGTTTTCTCTGTATTTGCAATGACGTAGTTATGGGGTTGATGTGCCAGGTTGCCCTGCAAACATCACAAGGGTTGAAAAATGGTCACTCCGGAAACACTGGGGAAGGTTATTCTCCTCCTGAGCCTGTAACATGCCATGTAGCTGAGGATTTTAACCTTCCTGTGGTAAAATCTTGGGGTCCCGGAAGAGCTCAGTTAACCTTGAAAGTCTGCATAGTAGATTACTTTCTACCTGCAAAGTAGAAAGCACCACTTATTCACAGGCACGAGTGATGCCCATTCTGGTCCAGAGGTACACTTGAAAGGACGTTTGCCTGCTTTTTGTGGGAATTTAACTAAGCAGCAGCTTCTGAAATGCCAAAAAAGAGAGAAATGCAAAATTATTCCCAAAGCACTGAGTGCCTCCTTAATTGCTGGATGTCTTCTTTTGTGAAAAGAGGGAATTGAAGCAGTTCACACAAGCATGCATGCTTAAGGACTTCTCTTCTAGGGAATAAAATGTCTTTCTTCTCTTGCCTTTGGATGCTTAAAATGAGGACAGCAACATCTTGAAGTTGAGAGAAAGGAAAACCGGTCAATGTTACCGTGGTATCAGATGATGAAAGGTGTGCCCCGCCTCTGCTGTGCCCTAAGAAGGTCAGCAACTGTTTCCCGAGTGAATAGTACTAACTTCAGAGCTGGAAATGTGCCTTCGCTCCCAGTGTGGCCATGCAGACTAGGGTCTGCCTGCCTTTGGAGAGCAGGCAATTTAACTTTTCCCAGTAGAAACGGGGCAGCTTAACCAGTTATCCTCTGCCAATAAAAAGAAGCAAGGAGATGAATCCTGGAGAATGATTATTCCCTGGGTAGTGATGTGGCTGACATGCATTTTCTTGTGAAGAACCACAGTGGGCTACAGCTACTACAGTAGTAGTAGTTTACAAAATGCATGGCCAACTTTACCATTCAGCATCCTTTCATCAATTTAAAAGTCTGTGATTTTGTTCTGACTACTATCTTTCAAATGCAGAAAATAATAGAAGCTAAGAGAAAAACTGTTTGTTCTTTACATTCAGTTACCATTTTTCAGTGTGCATTTTAATACTGAAAATGTGCTGGCTGCTGGCTGGCATTTCCATCATGTTAGAGTACCTGTATTCCTCTCATGTTTCTAATGAAGCACGAAGTATAGAGAACACAAATGACAGGAAAAAAAATCTACAGTTTTTCTAATGACCAGAATCATATATATTTTAAAGCTCTTGCCTAAGGTTATAGCACAACAAAGCAGGCAAAGTCTCTTTCATCTGCAGTTTACTTGGAAACTAGGACCAAATTTCTGTCTCCCCAGGTGACAGAAAACAGCAGAGAGTCTCCAGTACAAAAGCAAAGACCCAGTCATGTGCCATCCGGCACTGTAGAGTCAACGTGAGTTATTTTGAAAGAACCAAGTGATATCGTTTTTGCAGGAGCAAAACAGATAAGGGGAGGGCAGTCAGAGAGCCAATGAGACAAAAGAAAACTAAAAAAAGGGAAGAATTAAAATGACTCAATACTGTGAAACTACTAGAAGAGAGTGTTACTATATCTAATGTGGGAGAACTTATTGGGACATACATAATGTTTCCCCCCACATCACTAGACAAAGGGTTACGCTGTCTTTACCATCGGAAACTATGAACAGCATCCTCTTTTCTAAGATTTTAATATACCTCACACGTTTTGTATGAATTTTTGCTAGAACTCTAAGGCAATTTTCTGAGGTAAGAATTATTTTTCACCACCTACAAATTGCACTTTTGTGAGGAGCTGTACTGAGGAAATGATAGGTGAGATGTTGGTTGGGCAAGCTCATGCACCGAGGCCATGTGGCTGACAAATAAGATTTCTGACAAGGAGAGGTGTAGAGAAAAAAAATGAAAAGACTGAGGTTCAATTCCTGATGATTCTAACAGACTGGTGAAATTGCAGGCTGTCATCAGGAAAATCCTGTTTCTCAGATGCAAAGGGACAGGGGACACTGACATGAAAATGCCAGCAAGAGTCAGCTTCTGAATTATGTTGCTAGGTGTAAATAGGCTTCATCGGGTCCTGGCAAATGGTTGGGAGTAGAAATTTTAGCAAGCTCACTGTTACAGTAGCATTTAGAGGCATCTTCAAGACCCATTATACCATCTGCAGTTTTCACAAGCAGTATACATCAAAGGTATTGTGTATGTATAAATATACGCATATATATATTTGCTAAGGCCCTCTGAGAACCACAAAATCAATTTGGAGAGATGAACAGTGAGAAAGGCAATAAAAATAAATGACTCATTTTCCATCTGGGGAGTTGCATTTGAGAAAAATGAAACACTTATCTAAAGCTTCAGGGGAAGCGTGACAAAAGCTGGGAAAGGTTTCTTGTCCCATGCCCCTGTATCCTGCATATTTTACCAGAAGTTGTTATTGGAAAACTTCAGTGTCAAAGAATCCATGCAATTTTCAGTGCTTCTCTTTTGCTTTCCTGTGCATGGCACAGTTCCTATATGATGATGGAGCTGGAACAGCCCAAAGGCTGTTTGTATTGACTGGACACATGGTCTTGACACATGAATTTGTTCTTTGGAACTGAACTTCCATTAAGTTAACACACTCTGGAGTACCAAAAATGTAACAAAACTGAATCTGAGGAAGATGAAACTGGTAACAGGTTTGGTGCTACTGGGACTGTGAATCAAATCTTCTCTGCAGTGAAGCTGCAAATGTTACCTGAATGTTGAGTGCACTGAATGCGCTGATCAGAGATGATGAACATCTCTGCTTTGTTGCAGCTCTGATCTGATAGTGGGGAGTTCATATTTGTTTCAATACTTAAACACTTGTCTGTGACCTAGCAATGAAATGAGCTATCCAAGATGCTTTTGATAACTTCCAGACAGGCCACTGTAATGCACATTGCAGCTATAGATGTATACTCGGGTATTAAGCAGTGCTTTTTAGAGACAGGGTGGTAGGTTTAGTCTATATTTAAGTAATGCCTTAGACTATGACTTCTTACATATTTTCATGTCTACCTTTGATCTGAAATGTGTTAATCTAATGAGTGGGTAGAGGAAATGGTTACTATGGGAACAACGTCTTGCTCTGACTTACTGCCCCAGTTGGCTGCTCTGGCAATTGAAGCACGCTGCAAAATTGAGCGAGGCCACCAGAGACAAATGTGGGTTTCAATCTTAGAGGGAGATTTTGAGGTCAGCTTTGGGGTATATAGGATAACAGCAGACCTTGGGAGCTGTATCATGCATTTAAAGCAAAATGAGAGGAGGAGGAGGGAGCTGTGATCCAATTGATAAGGAAAAACCCTAACAATGCTAGAGTCGTCTGGTAGGAAAGAGAAAAAGGTTTTGCTGCTGTATCTTGGGCAGTAATTGATAAATGATTAAGGACAGCTGTTAAAACTTCAGTGTTTTAAATCTGTTCTGGTGACAATTAATAAGTTACTTTATCTTTAAATAGGTATTTGAGCTGCATTTGCTTCCTGGTTTCTGATGTAAACTCACAGAAGAAGCCATCAGTACCGCAAATATGGGTTTGTCTTCCTTTGACCTCGAGAGCAGTGGTACGTGCAGTGTTGGCTGGTGAACTCTGAGGATGTGCTGTTGTCTGGGAAGCAGACATGTTAGTATTGTTTCCACCTCCCTAAAAAGTCCTACACAATATGAAGCAAGTGTAGAAAAAAAAGATAAATTCCTTATTATTGCTTCCGTATATAAGGAGAGAACTTTCTCTGAGTGGAAATGTTTTAATCCTCTCTTATTTAATTCCTCTCTTTAGCCTATTGCCTGGGCTAGAAAAAGGGAAAAAACTTTGGTCTTCCTACCTTCCTTCAGCTTAGCAACTCAGCAGAATGTGAGCATTGGGTGAGTGCTCTCCCCAACTTCAATATTTGTAGGTGAGCAAGTAGTATTTCCTTTGAGCAATTAGTTTCTCTGACACCTTCATTCCTCACTATGTAATATGTGTCATTTATTCTGTCTACTCTCTTAGGAAAAAAGTTATATAATTTATGTGGTTAAATCAAATCAGAATCAAAGAAACTTGATTTACCTTTTTAAAAAATGAAAAGGAATTAAAGAATAATCAGTGAAATACATGTTCAGGATTGACATTAACAATGTAAACCACAACACTAGACATTAACAAAACATTAACAAATGCCTATGACTTCCTGGATTTCTGAGTTTTGGCTGCTGTTCTGCTACCACTCCCTCACTCCAATGTTTCTCTCCACAATCATAGATTTTTGTACCTTTTAACTTCTTTTCAAGCTCACTCCTGCTCACAAAGTCTCCTGGTAGTTCTTTGCTTGCTGTTTAATCCAGCTAACAATCAGCTTAAGGAAGCTTCATAGAATCATAGAATAATTTGGGTTGGAAGAGACCTTAAAGATCATCTCGTTCCAACCCTCCTGTGATGGGCAGAGACGCCTTCCACTAGATCAGACTGCCCAAGGCCCCATCCAACCTGATCTTGAATACCTCCAGGGATGGGGCAGCCACATATTCCCTGCACAAACTGTGCCAGTGCCTCTCCACTTTGATGGTGAAGAAATTCCTCCTTATAATCCTCATCATTGGATTTCCTCCCAGTGCCATCCCAGGCAGGATGCCCTCTTAGACAGCTGTGGGCCTTACACTGACCACTGGGTTATGCTGGAGATGCTCTCCTCCTAGCTGCTGTTGTCCAGGCAGCACCACTTGGGTGCTCTGTGGATCCCCCATGCCTGCCCTCAGACTGGTATAAGCCCTATTTTTGTCACTGCGGCCATGCTGCTCTGCCTACTGCCTGTGGTCGTAGTGCTTGGATTTCTCTGTTTTCCAGGTCTTCATTCAGTGCCTCTACAATTTGAGCCTCATCTCTCTGGTGCTGTCTATGAAGTTTAATATTCTGCTTATTACTTGCTAATTCTGTGTGTGTGTCTCTACTGAAAACCTCAGGGACTTGTTTAACTTTCAACACACCTGCCCATGAGCGCCCAGCTGAGGTGGGCTAAACTGCTTTTTCGCACACGTGTGTGTGATGGATGGAAGTCTCTATCTTTCGTGCCATAGTCACATCGCAAAGCTAGGTAGGATCACACTGTGCAGAAATATGTTAAAGCAAGGATTTAAAACAACCAGGGCTGTCTTTCTTCCCTTTTGAGCCTCACTGATGAAAACAACAGCAGTATCTAAAGCACCCTGAGTCTGATGTATTGCAATACTTGCTTTCTCAGGCTGCACAGGTGTAACGGCAACATTTCCCTACTTGCTTTTGGCAATGGCTCCTCTCTGCCTCTGGCACATTCCCAAGCTCTTCTGCAGAGAGCTTTCAATAGTACGAAGATGTCAATAACACAAATAATTAATGTCAAGTGGTTGTCAAGTCTAAGTATAAATATATAACACATGTAAATCCTTATCAATTAATTACATCCCACTCTGAAGTTTTAACAATAAGCAAATTAGGAGGGATTATATAGTGATAATGATCAATGCTTATTTTTCCAGGGGAATGCTGAGAAACAAAACAACTTTGGCACAGCTAAGTGCTTACTGCAGATTCTTTATCTTCCACCTTCTCCTGAAAACTGACTTTTAAAATATTTGATAGTTGAGGGTATAACACTTACTCTACAGAAAGCAGAGGTACACCATCATGATATATAAAAAAGAATCTTTTAATGTATTGTATTAAACATAAAAAAGCATTTATATAGAAAAGCAGCAAGTGTATCTCAACACACAGAAAGTTTTTTCTTATATCCTGATGCAAATTCTTGCTCTTTATCATTCATGTCCTTGTATCTGCTGTGCCTAGTCCAATCCAATCTGCTCTCAGAGCATTTCATCATCTTCTGAATAAGGTGGAAGGGCAAAGACCTCATCCTGGTACACATGGACTTTGAAGCTGGAGGTAGCAAACAAGGTGCATCAGTTGAAGTCTCCAACACCACCAGGCTGAAAAGAGCCCTTGTAAAAGTTCTCTTTCATATAACCATAGTGATATTTGTGGGATGGGAGCTGCTGTATTTCTTTCCTCTGAGATTTGCAAGTTATATATCTGTTAGCATCAACGTCTTTGTTTTCTGTGTTTCAAAAAAATTTTTGCAAATGGGAGAGTAGAGGAAAGAGGTACAAAAGTAAACACAAAAGATTCAGAAAGGCCTTGATATGTAAATAATCTCACCAGAATGAGCAAGGAAGAGACAAATAAGGAACCATATTAACATATTATTACCTTTGGAATAACACAGGATTGTGTAATCTCGTGCAGAAAATTTTCAATACAACTTTTTTTTGACTCTCACACTAAACCTGACCTAAATATAGGCTGTTGCCAATACCAGTTCTTGTCTCTCTTTCCCATGGCTTTCCAGCCAGTAGGTCTAGAATCAGACAAGAGTGCAGTGAAGACAACGTTTTTTCTGATACCAGCTTTTCAGAGCAGCAGGTGACCATGAATGCCAGTGCCGATATGGGGGTGCAGGGCTGCTGCGGTGCAAGGGAACTGGAAGGGTGCGGGCTGGCAAAGACAAGGGCAGGGGGAGCCTGGGCATGTGTCACCCAGTGACTGCTCCGTGCTAAATCCAGAGGTGCATGACCTGAAATTCAGCCCTTATCTAACAGTGAGTATGACTTTTTAAGAGCAGAAAGAAGTAGCTTGGGAAGAGACAGCTTTTTACCTCTGGGACCTCTCAGGGGTATGTGAGAGCCCCCCCAGAGGGAACCACCCATAAAGAAGCTGCCAAAGTTCAGTAGCTAAGGAGAGAGGAGGTGATGAGGGGTGTGATCCTGCCCAGGCATGAACATGAGAAAGCATGTGAAACAGAATGTTCAAGTGTGCATGTCCCATTGTAAGGAGTGGGTATTTGTGAGAGGGGGGGCTGGGAATTGCCTCAGATTTTCCCACACCTCTTCCCCCTATTCTTCCCTTTAACTTCCTAACTTCTACAAAGGAGGAGTGATGTGGAAGACGTCCAGAAATGACCTTTTCTTGGCTAGCATCATTGTGGGAAACTGATAGCTGCATACAGCTTAGCTGGGAAAGGAAAAAGGCAAAGGAAGAGCAGGAAGAGGAAACAAAATAAAGTATCTAGAAGTGGTTACAAGTTAAAGGAACCTGATAGGTGCAAGTGAACTGAAATTAGCTCTGTTGCTATGAAAGTAAGAAAAGGTCTCTGAAGCAAGATTCTTAATTTTGGTCATGCTGGATATTCCTCCAGACAAGCAGCACAGTTTGTCAGGCACAACCTTTTCTCATGGATTACTCCGCAGTCCCTTTGGATGCTGAGAAACTGAACAGTTCTTCAGTCTCTGGGGGAGTAGCCAATATTATCAAAACACGGTAAGCTACAGTGATTCCTACAATTACTCATGACTGATGTATCACTCGGTTGTAGGAATTCAGTTTAAATATTTTTTTTTCATCTGCCTTGCTCCCTAATTGATTTTTTTAGAATGCTGAATCTCTGACTTCCTATCATAAAACAGCTTACAGTCATTATGTCTGCATGCTTTTTAATCATTCTGCTGCATAATTACTGTTGCTGCTGTTTTCTTCTGGTTTACACTGTTTCTTTATTAGCAGCTCTCATTGCCAGAAGCTTTAAACGTTTAATAATCTGTCAAGGTGGTAATTTTTTTTTTCTACTTGAAGACCTTTTCAGTGATATCTTCAAGCACCTGGCTTGGTCAGAGGCTGTAATATTCACTTATCTCTGTCTGCTTGGTCTCATGTTATTTTTAATTACCCTTTTCTGGATAAAAATATTACTCATTCATCGTATAGAAAATGGTCACATGGAACTATATAATTCAGTAGGAAAATGGACTCTCCAGAAACAGTGATGAATCAATGGCCAAAGATGACACATAGGCAGAACTTCATATGTTGGCACTAGCAAAAGAGCCTTATTTCAACCTGACCCAGCATTCTCAGTAAATGCAGGCTGTAGTGGTTTCCATCACACAGAGGGATTATGCCACTACGTCTTCTTCATAATGTTATTGTGAGGGTTTTCTTTCAAGGTCCCTGCAGTCATACAGCCATCCATCTGCCGCTCCTGTAGACATTTCCTTATTCAGCATTCCATCTCTGGAGCAGCTTGCCTTTCTCAAATGCCAGATGAAGCCAGGCAGTTTATGGGCAGTATTTTGTCTCTGTAAAATGTTGTTGGATCTCAGTTTTCAGTCACAAAGAGTCCCACAAGGCTCTTCCCTAGCAGCTGGTGTGTCCGTCAGCCTTTGGTCATCACTGGTGGGTAAGACTACCGACTCATGACATTTTGCAGCATTGATGGACAGCAGTCTCTTCTGGAGCTGGAGCCGTGAGCCGCAGCGCTGCGGAGCTCACATGGAGCACAAAGCCAGATATCGTATCTCCCACCAGGACTAGGTGTTGGTGGCCCTGCAATAGCGGCTTCTCCTCACCTAAAGTGCCTCCTGGAGCCAACAGCCTGGCTTCTGCATGTGTCCCTGGGCCACCTCTGTGGACGAGGTATGGGTGGGGCAGCACTTTGCAAGTGAGCTTTTTCTGTATGCGTGAGGTGATCAGGGACTGGAGAGCATTGGGAAGGGCTGGAATAAGGGAATGGTTCAGCAGAGGTTACTGAAATTGGGGACATCATAGCCTGTCTATAGGTAAAGGACTGCAGTGGGGAGAAGATGCTCAGTTCTCCAAAGACTTGAAGGAGTGGACAAAACATAATAGGTTTCTCTTTTTTAGAACTGAGAAAAAACTTCTCAGAGCTAAAAGTTGATGAAGCTCAGGAACAGATCCCCGGGGGACCTGGTGGCATTTCAGCTGCTGGTGGTTACCAAAGAGTATGTGAGATGGAAGTCTGTCAAAAGCGATATGGATATAATAAAGACCTCCCCTGTGGCAGAGTAGTGGGTCAGGCTGCCTCTTAGTTCTCTTCCCCTACTTGCTTCCTGTGCATGGAAGTGCAAGCCAGAAGAAATAGAAATGCTGGTGTTTGCGTGTATTACTCTACCCAAAAGCTGAAATCAGACACACAGAGTAGAAGTTGAGTCATAGTGTTGACGTAAGCAGGAAAGAATGAAATCTGAAGGAAAGTAGTAATCAATTATGACCGAAAAGAATGAAGAGTCAAGAATTACCTGTGGAAAAGAAGATATTTATTATATGTTAAATAGCATCCTACAGATTTATATCATATTTACTTTATAGTTGTGCAGTGGGCAATTGGTTACTATTTTGTTCGAGCATTTTTCAGCCATTTTGAGGTAAGCCTTTTCATTAATGGAAGTGATTGCCTACATTTCTTTAGCACCTTGTCTGTGCCTTATTTTATCTTGGCAGAGAAAACTGGCAGATATTAAATCTTGGGGTTTTTTTCTTGTTTATATGATAATCCAGACAAGATTCTGACAATTCAGTACAATAATCTTCTCTCAGGAAAGATTTAATTGCACTAAAATATACTCCGAAGTGCTAATCTCTTAACCTTCTATAGTTCATTATTTGGACAGATAAAAACTGAGTTTAAAGTGACCTATAAGATCTTCTCGCCAAGATATAATCTAGTTAAAATTTTCTTAAATTGAATTATGTGGACTTCATACCAGGTATTGATTAAAAAATCTTCTTAATGGAGTCATATAATAAGACTCGTGACATAATTTCTTTTTTTCGCCTTTGATGGAATTGGTTTTTAATAGAAACTGCAGCATTTAGTTTTGTAAAGCTGTCACCAGATTGATGGCTTCTCCATCAGATAAAGCTTTGAACTTTAGGCCACTTCCTCCTTTGAGGAAAATGTGACTGCAAAATTAACTAGTCCTGTGCCACTTATGAACAAGAGTGTCATATTACACTGATAGGAAGAAGCCGAAGGCAACTTTGAATCTTCAGGACTGGTGCTGTGGCCTTAATTCAAGATGCATCCTTTGTGGTTTTGAAATAGGAATTTTCATAGGTATTGCTTTTAATTGACCTTTTTGCTATGATTTATAATTATTAATTCAGTTCTTTTTCAGACCAGAACAAGACTAAACAAAGAAGAGATTAAGTACTTTGAGAAGAAGACACCTTCAGCTATGACTCATCTTATGGAAGGTAGGTGAGGAGTCAGGCAAGTAAAAGTCAAGAACTTCTTTGTGTTGCTGGATAAGGAGGAGGGTCCCAACTTAATTACTGCCTTCTCTGGTCCCATCTAGGACTTCACTCTGCAAAATTATTGTTCTGAGGATTAGAGACCTCTACAGCCACATACTTCTGCAGACCTGTGTGTCCCTGGGTTGTTCAGTGACCTCTATCAGAACAGCGCAAAGTAGTCCAATGCCTTAGAATCTATTAATTGCCAAAATGCGTGGCAAAGGAGAAACAAAAGTCAAGTGTAGTCTGGAGATCTGTGCAAGGATACTAGACCTTTGAGGGGAATTTCAGCGTGACCAAGAATAATGAGTTTTTGAACTGTCTGACCTCCTCCCGTGGATTTGCCTTTAAAGATGATAGTTGGTTTTCCGATGCTCTGTAGCTCATCTACAAAAAAACTGCTCATCTGAGTTGATTGCGGAGGAAGGGAATAGGTTTCTTGCTGTTAAAAAAAAAAAAAATCTATTTGGGTTTATGTTTTTAATTGTTGAAAATCTCATACAACAAGCTTTTGTGGTAGGCAGATCCTAATCACTTAATTGAGACAACAACTTGATTTCAGTCAAAATAAGAATTTTAAAACAGATTTGTGGTTTTTTAAAAGATACTTTGCAGCAAACCTGGAGCTGACCATATTTGCTTGGTTCATTGCAATTAGTAGAAATACTTCATCCATTCAGATGCCTTCATGATACCCCCAGGGACTGTTAAGCTTTAATAAAAGGTGATTTTATCTTTATCTCCGATTTTTCTCTCACATGGTTTCCTTGTTTCTCTTCTCTTGACGTCTAGGTTTTGTTGCTATAGCATTAATTTTTTCACTTGAAAAGGTAACAGCAAAGCAATGATATTTCAAATAATTTATCTGAATTTCTAGTGTCCAATTCTTACATAAAACTAAGCTATTTCTTGCTAAAATTATGTTGTAGCTTTGCTACTGAACAAGCTTAATCAATCAATAGTTCCTGTTTGGCAGAGTAAATAAATAATGTTGTGGTTTTTGATAATCTCTGAGTTTTCCCACCACCTAACGGAAGGCTCATACTGAGGTGGGAGTGTGGAAATGGAGGAATTGACAGGCCCAGACAAATGAACAATTAAGTTGGTGTACTGAGGTCTGCAGTAAGGCACTAGAATAAGGTAGAATACGTGCCTCGACTATCAAAATCTTACATGCTAGTTTAAAGTGTCCCAGGAGAGCTGCTGGACAGATATTGTGCGGAAAACGAACAATACTCTCATTAGAGCAGATTAGATTGCTTATCAGCATAAAACCAGGAAATATGGGAAAATGAGCTCAGAACTGTTTGAAAATAGGAATGTTAAGTTTATCTTTCTAAGCCAAAATTGTGTTTATTTTCAGGAAATATGTATGGAAGCAACCTTGTGTCAAAGATGAAGAGTCCTGACGTGCTGCAAGGAGCAAAGTATGGGAGTTTTCCGCAGGGGGTCCTTTGATCCCAGGTTGTAGGCTGGCTGGTGATGCTGATATGTTGTACAAGGCACAGATTTCAAATGTCACCGTTACTCAGCCACAACTGCAGTGTCATGAGTGGCAAAATGGCAATGAGCAATGCATATACTCATGATATCTCTCACTTCTGTTTTAGGCACAAGCCATACTGTAAAATGTTTCCCTCTTATTTAAGTAATTTCTGACTTCAGAGAAAGCAAACACATGTAGTCGACATAGTACACAGCCCTGCACCTCCAGTTTCGACAGAAGAGTTGCATCAGCAAATGCTCAAGCAGATTAAAAAGCACTGCCAAATAAATGGACCCCAGTGGGGATCTGATTTCAGTTTTAAGGTAAGTTACATGTTTTCTTCTCGATTTTTTTTCTTCCCTTTAAATGCCAATGAACTGCAAACTGGGTGACAGAAAAGAAACTGAATTGTGAGTCATAAATAGGATTATTCACTAAATACTTGTAGGCTCTACACTTTTAATGCAAGAGCCAGAAAACACATCTCTATTGCACGATTATATTTCGATTTTCATAGAAGCAGCAGTTAAAAAAAATCATTATTGTTTGCTTCTGAGCTGATCGTGTTTGATTTGGAAGTCACTGGAATGCAATGAGCAGGAAACCCCAGGGTGCCATTTTACTAAGACAGTTTTCAGAAAGGAACCACAATTTCTGCTGCAAAGCACTGTTGATTTACATGGATTTTCTTGTCACATGTTTTGGCAAAATGTATCAGCTTGTGCTTCTTAGCATCAACAAATAATACTTGACTTGCAAACAAGCTTCTTGGCAAGTACCCAGCCATGGGAGGTTTGGAGACTTGACTGAATAAAAAAGACTTTAATTTCACCAATTTGTGAACTAATGCTCTCCCTACCATGGTCATCTGTGGTCGCTCTCCCATCCCTGCTTCTCAGGCTTTTGATTCTTAGATATCGAACCTATTCAGCCTGTTAGCTTTTACCGAATTCCAAGCAATGAAAATTAAACATTTATTTTTTCAATTACTATGTAAATGCCTAAAAGGGTTCTCAAGCTCTCATGTTTGAATTTCATCTTTTCTACCGTGTGATATTACTGTCTTTTCCCTCACTATATAGGCCTTTCAAAATGCTCACCTTTTAAAGAAAAAAAAAAATAGCAGCTTACTTTGTATTTTTCCTGTGAAGCCTTCTTGTTCATAATGAGCTTAAATGTAAGGAACATAAACCCATCTGGAAATAAATTATGCGCTAGGTTCCCTAAAAAAAGTAATTACGTTATAATCAAACTGTCACTTTATGAGATAGTGGGAGATGAAATACACCATAAGCTGACAAAAGAAGAGGACGGCTTGCTCTTTTAAATATCATCCATGGTACGAAACAGTGAAGAAACTCTGAATTACATACAGCAGAACCAGGAAAGCTCTTGGAGCCAGGGAGGCAGGCCATGGCTCTAAGACCAGAGAAACAGGGACTTTCTTTTGGTGGAGTGGGAGAACCTTCAACCACATGGAGCACAACGCATGTGCAGGTTCCTGCTGCCAGTAGACTGATGACAGCCCAAGAGCATTTTGACACAGGGTGGAAATTCACGTCCCTGTGTAGCCACCAAATAGATGGCAGCATTCAGGTGCAATTGGTTTTCTTTAGCTCTTCAGGCCCTCCTCATGTGAGCTGTGGTTGAGTAAAGTCCTTTTTCCCTCCTGATGTACTTTCTTTGAGATTTGAATCTGTTTCCTGCTTTTCTGTGTCAGCAGCAGTCCCAGCAGCGATCCTTCAGAGCAGGCTGGTGGCAAGAGGTGGGCATTAATGCAGGGCATGGAGAGGGGAAGAGGAACTAGTGATGTGATTTTTGGATGCTAGCCTTGCCTCTCCAGCAAGGGCCAAGGGGATGGGGCAGGCGAGTGGCTGCAAGTTTATTCTCAAAGATTGCCTGAAGCTGGTGGAAGACTGGCACCCTGCAGAACCCTTTTCCTGCCAGTAATGTATCTAATGAAAGCGAAATTTGTTTTCATGTAGAGCCTTTCTTCTGGTAACTGAAAAAAGCTTCAAAAATATGAATGGGTTGAACTTTGTGGTTTTGTATTCTGATTTTGTTTCTATTCTAGAGATAAAAATGGTAACATACTGGGAGGTCCGTATTGTGGAAGTGGCTCAGCTGATACCTTTATTCAGTGTCTTGCTTTTCTCTTTTCCTGCTATGAATACAGTGACAGATCTGCACTGCTGTGCTGGCTGTGTGTGCTGTTATTCTCTATGCGCAGTGGATAAGACCAACTTTATGTATTCATGCCACACACCTATCTGGCAGGATACTATGAAATTCAGGAAAACGGGAGCTGGGGGAGCCCACTGGAGACTTCCCAATACTACAGCTTGCTTTTTCAAGTTTAAAGCTCTCATTTGTTTAAGAACAATTAATTTTATTTTTCTAAGAAAACTGGAAAGATTTCAGTTCCAAGAACACAAACATGAAATAAAGCTTTATCAAAAAGAAATAATAATAAAACCTTGTCCAAATGCCTATGTAACTGTGTAGTCTCTGTTTTGACAGAAATACCTTTTGTCAGAAACAGCTTTTGACAGCAGCTCTCTCAAACAGAGGTAACTATTTTAAAGCTATTGTTTTTTCACTTCTGTTACCAAATCTCAGCACAAGCAAGTCCACTTGTAGACTGCCAACAGACTACTGATGAGCTGTAAATTGTGTATTGAGGGCTTAAACTTAGCATCATCCTCATTTCACATTATGCTGCTGTTGTTGGCAATGGGCTTGGTTAAAATGACATCGTTTTCTTCTCATTAAATTTATCCTCCAATAGCCACCTTTATCATGCAAGATGTGTAAGGTGTCTTGAACTAGAAAAACCAAGCCAAACACAAAACACCCTTCTATTCTCTTGATAGAAGTTGTGAGTAAACTTTTCTTCTCTTTGACTGTGCAGACGCTTGCAAGAGGCCACTGTGGCTTGCTGGGCATAACAAGGCTATTTGAAAGTTGCTCCTTTCTCAGTGTCTTGGTTAGTCTCACTTTCCACACTGTTGTTCTGTTGCAGGGATTATGGAATGGATGATGGTTCATCTCCATGCTCATCTCCGCACGCAGCAAAACACTGTTCAAAGCCACAGAGTCACAGCAGAGCCATGGGTGCTCAAGAGTGTCTGGAGTTTGTGCTTCCTGTTAGATTTGAATCCTTAAGAAATGTGGAGGATTAACATGCATTCGCTTGTTTTCTGTCCCTTTGGGACCCAATGCCTTTCTGGCCATCCTCAAACTGGCATCAAGTTGCAATACATGATGCAAAAAAAGGCTTATAAATAGATCAGATGGTGCTGTCTTTGTTTTAAAAAAAAGATGTTTAAACAGCTATGGTTTGAGTTAAGTTGTAAGGGTCTGTTTGTGGTGTAGGTAGTCTCCATCACTTCCACTGGGAAAGTTGAACTAAAGAAGTGATATAATAACTTTCTTTTAGAAAACAAACAATATTCTTGAACCCAGTATTGCTTAACCCTAGCACAGAAAGATGTAAGACTTTTACTTCTGCTGCTGTCCAAAGTGCATACACAGAAGATATTTTTACACAAAGCTAGCAAGCATCTTTGGAGATGGTTTTAAAGTATTGGGAGTACAGTGTACTCTTTGGCTTTTGAATTAGCCTACACTAATCATCGTTATAATCCTATAAGCAACTACATCTTTCTGTTATTGAATCCTCTTTGCCCCGTGAAGATCATAGCAATGAAATAATTCAGCTTGGATAAATGTGACACTGTAAAGCTAAATAGTGTATTTTACCTGCCTGCAACATCTGCTACCTAGTGACCTAAATAAATATATGTGATAAAGAGGAAAATAAAAATTATACCTGAAAAGGTTTTTTTGTCTTTTTAAGGGAGGGTGTTTGTAAGTGGAGTCATGGAGATGTCAAGAAACAAAATGTCCCAGCTGGTCCTCGAGCAATGTTCTGGGGACGTATCCCAGTTATGGATGATAATAGGTGACATATCTGACCTGTGTCAGCCTGAAAATAAGGGCAGAAAAATGACCATGGTAGGTTCTTTACTTTACATGTATATAGGGATTCTATGCACAAGTTATGAATTCTGGCCTGACTCAAGGAATTTAAGATCTTGAAATTTTTTTTAGTTTCTTTTCTTTTTTTTTTTATATTTTTTTCCTCTCTTGAGTTTCTTCCTTCAAATATTGTCCTGAGTGGAAAACAGACATTTATTTTTGAGCTGGTCTGTTAAGATCAGTTCAAGGCCTGATGACACTGAGGTATGAGGGCTAAATTTGTCTAAAATGTACTAACAGAGCAAGATTATTTTCTAATCTTTGGATACATTCACTCCATATTTTTATTGGAGGTGCCATAGTTCCTCAACTGCCAACAGAGTTGTATACTTTCCCTAATTATCAGACCTCCATGCATTAGTTTGTTTCTCTTCTCTTTTTTTCTTTCCGAAAGCTGAAATTTACATCCCCATTTCTGAAATGGCTGAGTATCTCTGTCTTTTTTTTTTGGATCATGTCGATCTCCTTTCCTCTCTCCACACCAATGTCAAGATGTATTGTATGGGCAGTGTGTCTCTGAAACTGTTTTATTGTCCAGTTTCCTTACAAGAACCCGTATGAAGAGTGGTGGGGCTGATCACTCACAGAGCTTTTTCTGGTTTTTTTTCCTTCT
Organism: Cuculus canorus; assembly: GCF_017976375.1. Taxonomy (NCBI): domain Eukaryota; kingdom Metazoa; phylum Chordata; class Aves; order Cuculiformes; family Cuculidae; genus Cuculus; species Cuculus canorus. The sequence continues at coordinate 114,243,679 of NC_071401.1, read as the reverse complement.
TCAAGCATGCTGGGACTGAGAAAATTAAAATCACACTTCTTATAAACCTGTCCTTGTGGCTGATACAACCCCTCACAAAAATATGTCAAAAAAACTTGCTTAAGCAACGATACTTTGCTAAAACGTGATGATGTTTGGAAACAGGACAAATTCATATGAAGACTTGTAGGAAAAGAGCTTTGGGTATTTGCAATCTCAAGATTTTAAATAGAATATCAGCTCAGAGGTGTGTGACGAATTTTGATTGCAGAAAAAACAAAGATGGAGGTCTTAGGAATCAATCTCTGATGTATTTAAATCCCCCATCTGTGCAGTGTCTTTTCTCTGCCTGCAAAAAGAAGCCTTCTACACGACCCCTGCCCTTCAGGCAAAGGCAGAAGGGCTTGTTGACCTGGATGAAATAAATTACTGGTCTTAATACAACATTGAAATGAAGTATGCTCTAAAATCTAACCCATGTAGGCCTTAGAGAGTTTGCAGCTTTTGCATGTACACACGAGATGCTGCTGATCTTCTTGCTTATTTTTCTGCTGTAATGAGCCTCATCTTTGTAAAAGCATATCCTTCCATTTTACAGTCTGTAGATTAAAGCCAGAATTGATAATAATCCAGGGTTTTGCTGCCTCATAGTTAATTGATTGTAGCTTCATTAGAAGCACTCTGAGTTCTTTACACTCCTGCCCTATGACTTAAAATGGATGTGTCATGCAAAACAAGCACAATGAGAAGGACTCTTCTATTCTCACTTCATGTGGTTGATCATGGAGGAAAACTCCTCCATTATAATGCTTAATAATAAGTTCTTCTAAAAAATAAATGCTTAAAAATGCAAAGTTTTTTTTTTCATGGATCCAAACTGTCCCTATTGGTCTGCTTCACCACTGAGGTCTCTATAACGTAAATCACATTACACAGCACTTGAGTTCTAGCCTTAGAAGAAAGTGGGGAACTGACAACATTTAATTGAATTACTTATTTTATTAGGACTAGAACTATTTTTCCAGTGCACTGCTTGCAGGTGCATCAATGCTAGACTCAAATTTCCTGGTAGAAAGTGGCAGCCCCCTAGAGTTTTTCAAATCTTCAGCCCTATCCAGAAATCCATGCTTACCCTGTCCTTACTGATATTCTGATGCAAATTTAAATTCTTTGTCTCCACAGTATATCAGACCAAGGTGAGGGCATTTGTCTTTAGTTACCTATATCAATGTCAAGGCAAGAAATAAACTCAAAATCTGAGATATATATGTAATTGCTATGCAGATTTTTTTATTTACTTACTTTTACAGATTTCACCTCCCCTTAGTGCTATTAATTTATTTGATGAATCTCATCATGCAGTCTTTCCAAACTGACTGCTTACCTCAGTACAAGATGCTTGCTTGTTACAAGAACAATTTACGCCTGCAGCCCAACAGATTATTTCAAACACAGCCATGCTAAGAGGACAAATGATAAATAGAAAGTTAGAGAAAGCTCAGGAATCAAAAATGAAGCAGAACTTACTGAGAGGCACAGAGTCCCAAGGGAGCTTTCGATGTACAAAACATAAGTCTAGTGAGTTGTAACCACTAAGATATATGGAGGTCAAGGCTCAGGAGGAGACACTTGCAAGACCATTAAAAACATAAGCAAATTACACCCAAATATAAAACTGTAAATAGAGTCAGAGCTCTACCCTTAAAAAGGTATTGTACATTAGCATTAAAACCTTGAAATTAATCTTTCCTCCTTTAACATTCTCGTATCTAATACAAGTAAAGTTGCTATGATACCTGTTGACCTATCTTTCATGCCAATGCCAAAGATGGCTTTGGCAGTCATACTGTGAAAATGCTCATGAAAAAAGAGAGATCATTTTATATGGAGCTGGTGTACCAGATGAGCACTGCTCTGATCATGTCCCAAGGAAAAGTGTTTAGCTTGATTTTATGGAAGCTACCTACGGACCTAGTTAAAAAAAATGCAGTATTCTGAGAGATAGCCTCATCTTTCTCATGGTCTGCCTAATTAAAAAGCTAATTGAAAATCAGCTCAGGATGAGCTTTTTCCCTGCAGACACGATCTTTGCCCAGGCTTCAAATGATGCTTTTGAAGTATCAAAATACGCAGACAGTGGTCATGGACTGAGGCTGAGAGCAGTCAGCACCTATTTTAAGCCGCCCCAGGACACATTTCATTATGAAAGCCTGGACAGATTCAGCCTTTTTTTGTCCTACAGACAACTCGGAAACTTAGAGCAGTTCATGAGCTTTCCATCACTAAGACAGATCTGAAAGTCATTTGAATGGAAATGACATTTCAGGTTACAATAATGAGGAATACATCATAAGCACATGAAATACACGAGCCTTTTAATGGGCCCCTGTAGGAAAGATGCTGTCTTCAATAAGCTGTGAATTCCTTAAGGCTCTACACCAGTGAAGGTTCAGATAGCAGTCAGGTGTTTCTTAGCTGAAAAGGGGGTTGGGTGAATGGTGGAGCTGACCAAAACATCCTTCTCTGTTAAAACTTCTAATTTCCTGGGCATTAGGTCCATGTATTTTCTCTTCCTTGCCTGTTCATCTCACAAAACACTCTATTTGTGCCCGCTCCAAAATGATGCTCCCATATTATTAATTCCTTGTTCTGCTAAAGCCAGTCAGTAGTTTTCAGAACAGTCTGTGTTCCCAGCTGTAGACATCAGTCTCACTCAACAGCTCTTCTCACGCCTTCCCAACCTATCCCGATGCATCTGTGGTGGCACAGCAGCACTGTAGCCTCTCCCTTCCTCTGGCTGAGGCTCTCATCTCCCCGGAACTAACCCTGCTTTTGAGTGGGAGGATAGACCAGATACCTATGGGGTCCCCTCCAGCCTGAACTATCCTATTGCTCTGTGTTAAATCCCACAGGCACATTGTTGGCTTGAAACCATACTGGCTTTGAAATTGGCACTTTTGCTCAGGATAGCTTAAATACACCAACTTCCTTGGATATCACTGGCTGGAATAATCAGCTCTGTCAGGCTCAGCAGGTAAGCTGGATGGATCCTGTCCTGAAGGAAAGTAGAAAGGAAAGAGGAACCCAGATTTGTATGTTGGAAGATGAAGGATGGAGAGATGAAAATGGTTTCTCAGGTTCACAAAACCTGTGGGAGCTGAGAACAGAGTCGGGGAATTTTGCGTCTGAAAAGCATCTGTGTTTCTTTTCATAGCCACATACAAAACCAGAATTTTTTTGTTCAGGATTACCAGATGCCCTGGCTTGCTTGTGGCAGGGTGAACTGTTTTCTGAAGGTTTGAAGATAAGATTCTGATTTGCAACTGAACTTGTTAATGAATGAGCTTATTACTTGTTAGTTACCATATAGAAAATTTTTAGAGGTACTGTCATAATGTCTACAGAGAGGGCAGACACATAAGAGTCAACCTGCCTTATGCAAATTAGAAGTGGGAAAATGGGCTTAGATAATGGGGATGTCATAAATACCTTTGAATTATGAAGTGGTTCGCTATCAGAAAGGTCAGGAGCAAGACACAGTGATTGCTTATGGCCTCATATTCATTGTGAGCCCCTCTCTAATTCCTTTGCCTTTATCCTTTCGTACCTTGGAGAAATACACTGATAAGCAGATAGCTGGAAATAGAGTCTAGAGAGTACCATGAGTTAAATTAACTCCACCAGGGGTGATTAACTCCAGTGGTAATTCTTCCCTGTGTATTGGTCTTACAGTGTCAGATATTGAATATATTCAGATGCATTTCTCCAAGGAGAAATGAAGCCAATGAGTGATCGTCAGGTCATGTAATCAAATAATTGTTTTTCAGCCTGCTATAGATTACTATTGATGGCAAGAATTGCCAGGAGGCAATCATACACAGAAAGGATGTGTGCACAAGAACCGCCACAGCAAAGTGGAAATCTTTGTCTAATATTTATGCCACAGACACAGGGTGCAGGACTGAACAAATAATATGACGATTACACAAATTTAGAAACAGAAAAGATATATGGCGATTAATGAACAATTGCATTGTATCGTTTGCTGCAGTTAGCTAATGAGTAGAATTTTGAAAGCCTCTGGAAATCCTTAGATGTAAAAATATCTGTTCATTTCTTCTGAATTTTCCTTCATTGTCTGTTCTTAATTATTTACATCAAGGAGTACTCAAAGAGCAGCAAATAAATAAGAAAAGTTGAAACAGCATGTGGATGGACACACATACAAGTATTTCTGTATCTGAGAAATAATTTTTCAGACAAAATTACCAAACTAATTAACAGTAATTGCTGAATAATTTTGTTGCATTTATTTTTTACAATTTCTCTTACACAGTTAATTTTCATCATAATCAATAAGTTGTTTCTCGGGTCTCACTGAGGGGTATAACATGGGTAATTATTAGTATTGTCTCCATGGGAACAAAATCACTTCAGAAACCTTGACGTTTATTTTAGGGCTAAGGGAGGTAACAGTATTTAGCTCTAAAGGGATCATCTCGTTCCATGCCAGTTATTAACAATAAGGGAAGTGTGGACTGTTTTTGAAAGGAGTTACATTGTAGGCTTGTAGACAAGAAGTTGATTATGAAGATCTGGTACCTAACATTTAGCAGCTGATTCAATGTCGGTGTGATGGATTTTAGGCTATGGAAATGTTATTTATAGGTGTAAAATAATAGGAACAGGTGGTATTCAGGGAACATTTCTATTTGTAATTTTGTCATTAACTCGTTGATGGTGGCTTGCTATTAAGCATGATGTGTCATACATAGATGTTGACGATTAGGAGGATATGAAATAGAGTATCCTTCTGTAAAGTTCTGGTTCAACAAACCTGTCACTTCATACTTCTCAGTTCTATTTTGTAATAAAACTGCGATGCCACTTTCATGCTCAATCCAACAATAAAATACTCTATTTAGCGTACGACTTGTAGCATATGCACAATCTTTATCCTTCTACCAGCGGAGAAACCATTCAGATGAGTGTAGCGTGTAGTACTCAGTTGTTGCAGACACGGACAGGGTGCCTAAAAAGAATCAAAACAAAAACAACATCTAAAACCTTCTGCTGTATTGGAATCTTTATGTAAGGGTGGTGGTTGCATGGGATAATTGTTTGCAGTTTGGATGGCAACAGGACTCTCCATTTCAAGGGCCTTTGTATCACCATTGTATCCATTGTTAAATGATTATCTTAATCTACATACAAAGAACCTAATCGTTCAAGAGATGTAGACCATTTCTAGTCCTTAATCTACAGGAACAATTTCTACTGTTTCCAAGTGTCCCACCTACGCAGAACTTGGTCAACTCGGCAGTAGGAACTGCCTGGGGAGTCCCTGGGACAGCCAGATCCCCACCTAGGATGTACATCAGCACACTAGAAACATAGAGATTGCATTACCAAGAAAGGACCTAATTGGAGAAATCTAGAATGTTCCAAAATTCACTCCTAAATAGCTCCTGAGAAAGTTAGCTATGTGTTTTGCTGTGCCGGTAACTAGGAGTTCGATCAACACCATGCCTTACATCCATATTTTCTCTTCTCAGTTCATTCTTCTGTGCAGAGACTAACCAGGGATGTGCTAAAATCCTGGAAATAAGGAATTAAGCACATAAATGCACTGGTTGTACAAGCAGGCACAGACTTGATTACACCACAATTATAATTATAGAACAAACTTGAATTTCTTCCTCATATCTCACAAATAAATTAAATGCAATAGCTCTTGCCACACAATACACATAACAATAATTTACAAGGTGTATTTCCATTATTGCTGGTGCCCCAGGCAATGGTAGATGCATGCCTCTGAGCTCACACATCAGGAACTCCTTCATTTCTGTTCATCACTAGCTAAAATAAGTTATATACATCACCAAATTGAAGCTCAGTACATCTACATGCAATATGTTGCCTGTTTAAAGCATTGCTCTCATACCCTCTGTAAATTGAAAAGACAGCTTCTGCTTAAGCTGTGGGTTGAATTTCAATATGAATTACAAAAAAGCATCAATATTTTCCAGTATATTAGCTTATAAACTTAACACTAGCTACTTCACCTTTCATTTATTGTTACTTGTGACATACTTCTGTAACATTATCAGTTCTTTATAATGTCTAGGTTGATGAACAAAATCAAAAGCACTACAGCTTTTTCTGAAGATAAAATATCAGAAAATATTCTTGGAAATGTCATGGCAGGCAAAGCATCCAACTTAAGATACTTCATTAAATGTTAGTAATCATTCAGTATTTTTGATCTGCAACTTCATGTAGTAGAGGAGTAAAAAGCCAAGCTAATGTTAAGCAGCCTGTGGCAAACACAAATGAGTGTGTAGAAGCCACACAATTCAAATTGACATTTTCTACAAACAAAGGCAACTCTACACTGTTCAATAATTGAAAAATCCCTGTGGCATGAACATACATAATGATGGACAGCGAAAATACTTCCCTTGCAGTGCTTGTTGTGGGTTTCATGACTGGAACTTACTAAATTATTCATTGGAAACAGTTCTTATTGTGGATCTCTCTCCTTTTTGCATTCAGAAGTCAAGAGATGCTGTGGTTCAGTTAAAAGAGGCTGTGATACGATACCTTCTGGGCCACCCCCAGCATCCAGATACATAGTGTTGGGATGAGAAAAATCAAAATGCCCCTTTGTGCAATCACAACTGTAGATTTTAAAAATTTTATTTTCTCCCTAATTGTATTTAGTCAGTAGTTTATCATGCAGTTAGGTAATGTACAATTTTCTTTTCATTCTGTGTGCTGCTCAGCTTGCCACTTGAACTTGTTGCTCCTTAGTCTCACAGCATATCAGGACATATATCTCTGTTCATGGATGTTCCTGCACATTTGGTGATGCAAATGCACAAAAAGGACTGAATGCAAGCTGCGAATCTTGAATGCCACACTTGTTTTCCCGAGTAGCCCTTTAACTGGCTCAAGGCTTTCTTTGATAACCTGAAAGACAGACAAATATTTCAGGCAAGTGTACATGTAACTCGGTTTTAAGTAACCAGTCACTGCCATGCCTGTTCAAATTAATCATTGAAAGTTTTATTTTAGCAGACCACAAACAGTTTTGCTCAGGTCACGGTCTTTGGAGCGCAAGTTCCTTAGAGCAAGGAAAAAGTTGTAGAAACTTCTTTAAAAACTGTTGCCAGTGTTTTGCTGGGCATCAAGCAAGCTATCTGAGTTAACTACTGCACCGCTGGTCTCCAAAGCAATGGATCAACCAAAACCATACTTCTTTGTGACTACTGTCATTTTTGATGATAGATGGGTAGCATATTCAGTCAGTCAGCCTTGTTGCAGGGAAGGGAAGGAAGTCTCATACCTTTGGTTATGATGCTAGTAAAGGGCTTAACTCTGTTAATCTCTTTAATTTTAATTTGTAAATAAATCAGCTACAAAAGCCAGATTCTTGCTTTGGGTAGAGTCTTACAAATCATAGGGAAATTATTGACTTGAGATAGAGAAGCCTACTTGCTGAGTTTTAATAATTGTTGTGTGTAAATACTGTTTTTCCTAGAAAATCATTTCTAGAAGGATATAAATGCTTCTACCATTAAATTTCACTGACCTTTCTCAGCAGCATCTTTTTTTTTTTAATTAAAAAATGTTTATTTACTTTGACACATTATTGAAAGCAGGATTTTTATTTTTAGTACATGCTAGAGTGTCTTGAGAACTGCATGTTAAATTACACCAATCTGCAATGTACCTGAATTTCCAGAGGAGTTTTCATGGTATTCTCAAGCAGAGTCAATTAATGTTGTGGGTTCTTTGTCATTCTTCAGAGATGGGATGAAGAGTTCTCCATTTCTCCCAACAGTTTTCTAGAATTCAGTAAGGCTTCTGAGGATTGCTCTGTATTGTAAGCAAGAAATTTGTTAGTTAAGAAGGGGACGGAAAGGTAAGCACTAATAAATCTACGTGCTATAAATTTGAATGACAACTATAAAAGTGATTTATATTCTCCAGGGTTGGAAAAGTGCCAGGAAAAAAAAAATCCTAATACCAGGTATCTGTTTTTAAGGTTTAAACATTCAAATATGTTCCTTTCAGGCTGTGTATTCCATACTGTTTTTCTCATAATTTTCTGTGCTCAGTTTTACAGTGAGTTAAGTATGCTTTGTCATATTGTTTTCCTTGAACCAAAAATCATAGATAGCTGCTCATGTACACATTTGCCAATGAAACCGGAGTGTAAAAGATGTAAGGATTGGAAAGAGAAACTCAAATAAAGGATAGGAAATGGAAAGAGACTTCAGCACTTGGAAAGTATAAGAAGAAAGCCTTTTTTTTAATGTCATTAAATGTTAACAAAAGATTCGTGAGAAATTTCAAATGAATGTCTGAATACTCCAAGTAATTTAAAGATGACCAAAGTAATTGAGAAATCCACTTTTTAGTTTAATCTGACAAAGGAAAATATTTGTACAACAGAATGTTACTTTGCAAGATATGAAAAAGGAAATTACCATATACCACTTCAAGTTCCAACTTCTTCTGATTTTTCTTTACATGAAGCAAAAGTAGTTCATTTTTCCCTCTCATTTGTGGGTGAGATGAGTGAACAGGGGAATCCTTGTATTCCAGACTTCGTTATCTAGCAAAAAATGTGTTGGCCCAGCTTCAGTTCCAACACCTCATAGACCAAATCCAACCAGAGCAAGACTCCAGTCGTGGTGGAGCAAAAGCAAGCCTATAGCTGCTCACATGGTGCTTTTGACACCTTGCAGCTGTGAGATGAACCACCAGGCCACAACTACACCCCTGAAAAACTGCTCCCTTACATATATTTGGTTTTCTTATCTTGATGTCCCTGCAGGTCCCTCAGTCATAAACACCATAACCAAGGGGTGTAATGGGGTTTCTCGACAGACCTCCTTTCAGAGCAGCTTATTTTTGAGGTTTTCTTGTCTCAGGTCTTACTGCTCTTGCCACCCAGCTCTCAGATGCCTGGGGGCTTTCCCTGTCTTCAGAGCACTGCTGCTGTAGCAGATGGGGCACCATGGAACCAGCTTCCTGAAGTCAAACACCACAAAAAAAACCCAAACCAAAATGACAGGGGTCCATGAGAGGGACCCCAGTACCTGAAGACTGTGGTGTGGTGCCCTGCTGGATCAACCAACCTCTGTCTACCTCCTAAATCTTTTATTCAATGGCAAGAAATCAAAGGCAAATAAGCAAGTAGCATAGTCCACATACACTTGTGAGTGTAGCAGCTGAGGCTGCTTCATAGGGGACCATAAATCCAATAGCCAGCTACATTTAAAAGAGCAAAAATAGTAAGATCCATTCGAAATAGCACTGTGTGCCAATACAAATAACTCTATATATTTCAGGAATGGCTTTTGAGCACCATAAATCAATCCTCTAGACTGCTGGAAGGAGAGGAGGTTTGGTCAAAAGATGTCAAGAGATACCAGGCTGCTATAATTCATGAAGGCACCTGCCTTGCATTCCCTGGTGGAACATTTACAGAGAAAAATATCAGAACAGTGGAGTCGTTATCCAAGCATTCTTGTTGAAGAGGAAAATTTAAAGAATTGATTTGATTTTTTTTTTTATTTGTTGCTGAGAAGCAGTGAAAGAGAGATCCTGCCTCTAGTGCTGCAAACCATTTGCTGTAAAGGCGCACATTTGTATTCAACGCTTCAGTCTATGCTTTTCAAAAGTGAGTTTAGTTGCTATGGAGAAGGAAGTCTCCTCTTCCCTCACCACTGCCTCTCCTTCCCTCAAGATATGTGGATAAGGAGTGACATGACTTTCTTCACCCTACCCTTACAGTAAGCTTTAGCACTATTTCTGGGCACCAAAGGTATTAATTCCCTTTTTTGTCATTTATTGAGTAGTACAACACATTAGAAGATGTGTTTGCAGATCCCAAGGTGAGGACACAAAGTTTGCCAAGTCTAAATGCTGGCCTAAGAACATCTTCAAGAGGACTCAGGATGAAGGCACATGACTAAATACAATAAACTGATTGGCTTTCCCTTCATGTGTTCTTATTCAGTAAAACTTCACATAGTTTTAAAACAGAACTTGAGATATACTTAGTCCAATCCACAGGTAAATTGAAATGATCACGTTTCAGTGACTTATATTTGGCCAGTGTGAAAAAAAGACACATTCCTTATAGAAAGGGACACTTTATTGAATTCTCATTGTACTGGAAATGTTATTGGTCCTCACAAGCACTTCTAGAAAGATGTCATGAATTGGAGCAGACCCTTGAGTCTGTATTTACTCTGACGAATCTGCAGAAGTGGTCCATTCTGAATTAGGTTAAAGGCATGTTACTGCTTTTCTGCTGCTTTCTTGTAGGGTACATGAAAAATTCTTTAATTCAAAGCTGTCAATCTGATGACCGTCACCAGAATTCATACAGCTGTTATGGAAAATATGATTTTATTTAATTGTACCATGAGGAAAAAGAAAAAATAAAGGGGAAAATGCGATTGTAAAATGATGTCTTCACACATATAAATATAGCATGGAGCATTTCTAAAGAAGAGAGGAAATAAAAAGTGTACATGCAGTTTTTCCTGACAGTAGGATCAAGACACCTGATTAAACTTGAGTAAGATACAGTTATGAATGCTTTCAGTGAGGCTTCAGTGGTTTCTTTAAACAAATGTTATTTTAAAAAAGTCCTTACAGATGTTTCAGAAATGACTTTTTTGTTGTTTCTCCCCTGATTAGGGAAAATTGAACTTCATGAAAGTGGGTGGAGCTGCAGAGTTCCTGAAGCAGGAGAACATAGAGTATCTGAGACACGTTTGGGTCAACTGTTAAATTTACTCCTTGCTCAGATTTTTTTTTACATATGGATGAGTGCTACTCCAAGTCTTAACATTCTAACATTTTTGCCAGAGCCTGTTGTTATAGCTGTGTGGTTTATAAAGAGACATGAGTCTACTTTAAGGCTTTGAAGCAGAAAGTCATAGTAATAAACAGGTTTTACATAGCTCTACAAATTTCAACAACCTTTCTTTTACCGCACTATTGCAAATAAAATGATTGTTTATCAATAAATACATAATGCACTTTACAACCACATTATAAACAACGGGAGCTGAATGAATTTCAATTATGCAGACCAACGATATTACACCATCCATTATATAAATCAAACCTAGGCACAGGCCTATAAGCTTTTGCTGCTTCACTGATTTTTATTGCTGTACAAAATGATAACTGGAAACCATATAGAACAAGGCAAATTAAGAATCTGTTGGGAGGAAAATGCAATTGGAAATGAACATCCTCCTGAAAGCTACACTCATGAGCCAAAGGGCTTGTGAGATTTTTATCTTCCATGCACAATGTAATGATACCGCTGTGCATATATGGTTAAATTAATCTTCTCTTACCAGCATAAAAATGTAGCTGGCCAAAATAGATTAGAACTGCATAATATGTTGGATCACATTTTATTTAGGTGGAGAAGAAGAAAATATTTAATTTCAGCCTGGAACTGTATTGAGCAGAATAAATGATTGAGTTCGAACGGAGAGATTGTGCTTCCTGGTTTTCTTTTCCTTTGTTGCATGAACGAAATGATCTGTAAATTCATGGCAAGACGATGGTTTTCTCAGTTGCAGAACAGTGAAAAGAAAAACAATTTCTCTGTGGTGAAGCACAAACTTCTGATTCTACTGGAGTCTACGCTCACTCTCTGAAGGATTATTCAGTTTCTTGGGGTTCAGTCAGTCAGTCTTTGTGCAGTTCGAAGCTAAAGTGGGATGAGGCAGTCTATGTCTTGCAGGATTGTCGTATAAATGAATTCATCTTCTAAATGACTGCAGAATACCATTGTCTGTTAATAAAACCCAACTTGGTCCATAGAGGACATGTAGTTGATTTTAAACCTGTTCAGTCAAGTTGTACTATTATCCTACAATCTGCAATTATTATATTTTGTTTTAGCAGTAGTTTTTGTTTACTTGGTAACTGCTCTGAGCAAGCAGCGTTTGAGCCACTGGCCTAGACGTGCCAGGCTTGTCCCTCTGCTAAACAGACTTAGCAGACCCCAGGGCCCTGAGGACACTGTCCCTTGCACACAACCCCACTGAAATTCACAAAATGGAAGATTATTTCATAATGCGTTAGAAAAAAAACCACAAAGTGGGAGAAGAGTGGGGGAGGTTTGTGTTTGCTTATTTTCTAATTCTGTTATTTTACTTCTCCTTGTCATTTGTGTCACTTGAGGTTGGTTGGGTTTTACTTCTTTTTTTTTTTTTTCCTTCAGCCACAATGCTATGGAGAATTATTCAGCCTTCAGGTATTTTTTATGAAAACTTTTGAAGAATACATCTAGTGTGTACCTTGGCTTCATGTTTCAATGACAAAACCCCCTTCAAACAAGAGAGGCAAATATCTGCAGTAGAAAGAGATTTATTTTAATGGCTACTTCTGGTTTCAGCCATGTAGATATTTTTTAATCCAAAATTCAAGCATTATTGCATTTATCATTTAACCTTAAGAACATTTAACCCTAGGATGAAATGTAAGTGGTTATTCTTTTATTTGGTTTCTTTAACACATTAGGTATACCAGATTTATTTCATACCTGTTTGTATTCCATCTTTAAGTAGATAAAATTTTGTGTGCTGTGCTAAAAGTTTTGGCCAATGTACCCTTCTAATGGCTAGGGCTCACTTCTCTCTAAACTGTTTGTAGTGGAAACCTCTCAACGGTAGACGGCATTGCAGGAGTCCCAAAAGGCTAATGGCACTGCTCTCAGGTGCCTGAATTTCCCACGGACATGAATGAAAATCTCAGCTGTTTGGGGGCTTGAGATCTAATTTCTGTCCACAATACATTATTAGAATGGCAAACAGCTTCTTCAAACTACATTTAATAAGATAGGTTTATCCTGAAAATGCCTTGAATAACTCTACTGTTCATTGCGCAGTATTTCATAGAGTACTGTGGGTGAAGGGAAGAGATACAGGTCCAGCTATATGCATAAAAGAAAATATGTGTATTTTCTCTAAATATTGCAATGCAGTCTCTATGCAAGATCACCAAAACAATGGTGAGAAGTCTTCGCTGAAAGAAAATGTTGACCTTGTTGATATTTGGGGAGATGAAGGTTAGAAGGCTTAATGAAGGGAAATGATTCCTTTAGAATGTGGGATTTTATTGAAACCATAGAGGGAATAGGTACAAGTTCTCTAGAAATTCTTAGAGTAGACTGTGTGTAGCAAAACAACACAGGAATTTGGGTTAACAAAATATATAAGCTAAGAATAACAAAACTGAGGTTTGTACACTCTAATTTTGTTATTAGAAGTTTTGTTTATCGTTATTAAAACTGTTCATAGCTTCATATACACCATACCAAATGTCTCGCGTGTCCAACAGTGCACCTGGCTCTTGAGGTTTCTTACAGTTGTATCAGCTAGTTTTGTGAAAGACGTTCTTTTTCTTTGTAGATCTCCCTTACATCTATAGATCACCTAGTTCCTAAGAAACAGTTGCACCTTCTTAATTGAGGCACATTCTATTGAGCAACCAAATGATATCAAAGATGTAGAAATAAACAATAAATAACGATAATTCATCAAACATCCATCACCTGAATTTACCAGTGATAGCAAAATCTTTGGGTAAATGTAGTAAACTAGTTGTGGGTCAAATAACTGTCGAGACAAATCATTCAGATGAAGTTCTTTGTGATACAAATCAGATGTCTTAAACAGTGAACTATGTTAGCAGAATCTTAAATGTCAATTTGAATGCATAATCTCCACATTTTAGGGAGGAGAAATAAGGAAGAGAACTCTTCAAGGTACCAAAGATCTAGTATATAAAAGTAGAGTTTATCTTAAAAAAATAATTCATGGAAAAAAATGGAAAAAATCCCCACTCTTCCTTTCCATCCCCCAGCCTACCCCCAAGAGGAGAGTAGAAGTGACATCTATTGTGGTAAAACATTCCTTGGGCTGTCTATGTTGGAGGAAATGAAAAACCATTAAACAGATAATAGAATAAAAGTGCAATGAGATGTTCAGATAATCCATCAATAAAAGGATGGCAAGCAATTGCTAAAGACAGCCCTTTCTAAATGTAGCTTTATTGCCAGAGGATGGAAAATTGAAAGAGAATTTGCAAACAATTGAATTTATGGTAATGGCATATAAGCGTATTGCACCACCACAGCAAAGCACAGAACAAATATAAAAGACAAAAGATATCAATGTCCCATTGAAACCCTTGTGTTTTGCCTAATATCTCTTGGTACTGGAAAGTGTAATATTCTGATATCAAAATCAAATACATTGTGAAATGCTTTAGGAGGCAGCGACTGGATGATATTCTAGCTCTGTCTGCTATAAGGTGAATAGTTGGACAATAGGCAATTCAAGATATGAGCAACTAGGAGCTTGTTCCTGTGTGCTCAACGTAGCTTTGTTTCTTAGCTTCAGTGATACCTGGACAGTCCGATGCTCTTACCTTGGCAGTTTATAGGTAAATTACCTCAGGATGATTTGAGACCATTTGAATTGCAAACCTGTTTGGAAATGCACTGTCTCTAGGTCTATTCAGTGAGCAGACCTGAGTACTAAATGACAGGCAGGAAGAAAATAATTAACTGATGTGCTCAGAGATGGAGCCTCCCAATAACCAGATAAACTGGAACAGGGAAAAACAATTTCTGCTGCAGGTCACAGATACCTCTTCTGGCCAAAGCCCCAGACAGAGCCTGACAGTGCTAAAACCCTGTGGTTGAAAAACCACAGGCACCAGGAAACCTAAGTTTCGAGACAACCTGTGCTTGGCAGGCAGGCCAGCAGTGAGGGAGGGACGGGTAAGGCGTGTTTTGATTTTTGTGTGCAAAGAAATTGCTGGCATGTTTTCAAAGCAGCTATTTAAGTGTGAGGTTGTTTTGTTTTTGTTTTTTTTCTTTCACTCCATGTCCCCACTTGTGGTGCCAGTAGCCTGCTTCAACAATCATGCCTCCTGTCGTGACCACGGGGGCTCGGGGTGTATCTGCTCCTGCCCTGTCCCTGCTGCTGCCCCCATATAACCAACTGCATTGGCTAGGCCCGGAAAGCTCTTGAGTTTTAAAAACAGTCTGGGATTTTTTATTAGTTTGCTTTTTAAGATGTAGTCTCTGCTACCGCTAAGCAGAGTCAGCCAGAGGCTGCTGAGGGGGTTTAGTAAGGATGGGAGTGGGCACCCAGTTCAACCCTGTTTCCCCCCTTTGACACACCTCACTGACTATACACGCAGCAGCACAGGCGCTGAGAAGCAGTGTTCTGCTCCTGCCCCTCATTTCGACACAGGTTCCTGGCTTGTGGCAGCACAAGGCTGCGGATGTTCTGCCATACTGTCAGCCTGCATCCACTCTCAATCCTGCTGCCTTTGGCTTTCAGATGGATGGTCTTTGCCCCATGACATGACAGCTTGTGGTGTTTGAGTGGGCATTGATGGGTTTACCTGACCGTGTTGCTAACTTTTGGTGAGTTGAGAGTCTGGAGATAATTCCCTGCAAAGAACTCAAGGTACGCAGGGCTTGATAGGCTTTTCTTCTGTATATTTTGAGCTGAGAATAGCGCTTGGAAACAGAAAAATAAAAATGGAAATAAAATAACCCAGGTCACTACATATCATTTGGGAGTACCTGCTCTCCCTGAGATGGGCATAGATAGAGCTGAGCCTAAGTTCAGCTAAACTGATTTTTCTGCAAATCCTCTGCAAAAACTGAAGCTGCAAACAAGCTTCCCATTCTAAGAAGTCCTAGCTTGGAAGAACAGAAGACGAAAACCATCTTTGTGATGAACCAATGACAATAATTACAAATCTAATTTCTAGGCTTTGCAAATGGGAGAAGGTTGCCATAGGTTAACAAACATTGAGATATTGTCTGGCTTTCAAAGTATAGTGGAACAAGGAGATCCCAAAGAAATAAATCGGAGAAATGCAAGTAAGCTGTGGCAGCCTGCCTCAACCTGTCCCTGCAGTGAGCAGAGCTCAGAGAATGTTTCTAAATGTGAACAGAAAAGTGAGAGCAGCCAGCTCCTGGCCCTGCTGAGGTGGTGAGACAAGCTACCGCCTGGTAAAATATCTCCAAGGAAAGCCTCTGTTTTAAAGATAAAGCGTTGAATATTAATGGCTTGGGCTGTGGCATAGCCTTGTGTTTCTTTCCCAAAAAACATTTTCTAAAATTCTAATTAACATGCATTGTAGTGTTGTTGTCATTAATGAGTCTACCTTTCCTGAAGTAAAATATTTCTAATTTATGGGAGCTTTTTTGTTTTACACCGTTTCGCCCAAAGCATAATGATTGCAGTATCTCTGGAAAGCCCATAAATGACAGAGGCACAGCAAGGTGAGTTCTGTTGAAAGATTTTAAGC
Source organism: Cuculus canorus (assembly GCF_017976375.1). Taxonomy (NCBI): domain Eukaryota; kingdom Metazoa; phylum Chordata; class Aves; order Cuculiformes; family Cuculidae; genus Cuculus; species Cuculus canorus. The sequence goes on along the minus strand of NC_071401.1, from coordinate 114,227,311 downwards.
TTATTATTCCAAGAAGTACAAATGTCTGGGCAGCAAATGAGGATTTAAGTACCTTTGAGACAGTTGCCTTTAATTGCAGAGGAATGGTTACATGAGTTGCAAAAAAGCTTAACCTTCAGAAATGCTTGTCCTACTATCATCTTGTTGAGATACTGATAATAAAGATGGCTGGAATTGTATGTGTAGCATGGCTGCCTTGGCTGAGAGGCAAGCAGAGCCACGTGTGTTCAGCTGAGCCTGGCCTCAGAAGGTCTCTGGGACCTCCAAACAGTTTATTTCTTTGAATAGCTAAAGGTCTGCAGTGAGGTAACATGAAGTTACAGGCACCTCAGCTGAGAGGGGAGAAGTTCAAGGGTAGTCACAAACCCGATAAAGCTGGTGAGCAACTGTGGAGATGTTGAGGGCTGGGATGGAGGCTGACCATGTCCCTTTATAGGGCACAATGGTTGAGGTCATGTTGTTTCCCCCATCTTCATCTTAGGCATCCAGAAGTTTGATCCACCTGATGCTGGGGTCTCAGGAGTAGCTCCGTGAGTAAAACAGATTGTATGGGAAGTGGGGAAGAGGTATTTTGGTTTCAGCCAGGGTAGCTTAAGATCTATACTCTGTTTTTCTGTACCACAAGAGCACTCATGAAAAAAGATATATATCTAGAAAAACATTTTTTTTTTTAAAAAATACTTTTCCAGATTATTTTATATTAGGAAAAAATTGTGTTGCTCTGTCTACGTTTTCTGAAAAGCTGCAATAGAAATTAATATAGATAAAATCTTCACAACTGTGCTGCTTCTCTATTTATGAATGCTGCAGACTTTGTTTCCCAGAAAGCTGTGCTGGACTTTCCAAGCACTGGTATGCAGCCACAGCTGCTGCTTTCTCCCTAGAAACTGCCTCTCCCACCAGTCACTACCACCACGGTGGCAATTTGATGAGCTCTGCCAAGGCTGGCCACTTAAAATCACCAGCTAGTGATAACAAGTTCTCAGCATGCTGTCCTTGCCCCTTTTGCCTCCTCCTATTCCCCAGCTAGGAATGCTAATTTACTTGGCTGTCTTTAAGCACAAATCTGATTCAATATTGGATTTGTCATCCCTAACGTTGAACGGCTGAAAAGTAGCAAACTCAACACTGCACCAGGTGGGGTCTGGCACTGTAGAAATTCTTGTCTGAAGGCTGTAGTCAGACTCTCCTTTTAGATAAATAAGCTCTTTATAGAGGGAACCATGCATTTCTTTGTCAATCACTGCCTTCTACTAAGTGCTCAGCTTTCATTCTAGGTCTGTTCACCATCAGCCCTGTCTTCAATTTATTCCATATACATTGAGATGCTGTAATTGGACTTCTCCAACTCCACACAGCCTTGTCTTAAAGTACCCCAGTGTCTTATCCAGGCTTCAATTCTTTCTCTGACGGACTACAGGCATGCTGTTTGTCTGTTTGTTAGGCAGCTTCGTATCTTTGTTGTAGTCTTAAGAAACTCCATCATTTCAGTTGCTCGGCTCCAGTAATTAGGCTTCCTGCTTTTCTGGCCTGGCTGGTGCTACCTTAGCCTATATAAAGAGAGCAGAGGAAAGGTATAAGAGAGAACATCACCACTGGTAGCAGTCAAGAGGATAAGGTAAGACTTCTGGTCGTACACGTTGGATATTGAATCTTACAGAGTTGGGGTGTTGAGCAGACCAAAGAAGTGCTTACACAGGGCCAGAGGCAGAAAAGATGAATAAGATAAGACGGATTACCTTTTCACAAAAACTGCTTATTGTCTTTTTCCATAGTCAACCCATGCTAATTATGCATTCACTGGGAAGAGGAGCTTGACTTGAGGTTACATATACACAACTGAATCTTCATCAAATGGCAACATGTGCCTAACAGGCTGCTAACATACAAATATTCTGATTTTTCACCTACAATAATACTTGCGGTTGGAAGAAGATTCAGGATTTATAAATACCATTTATCTCCTGGAGAAGAGAGCCTGACTTGAATGCATTTGAAGGCACTGCAAATTAGAAATGTTTTAATCATTATTCCCACTGCTGAGCACATGTAACAGGAACAAGTGTTTATCCAGATGGATGAACGCAAGAATCTGTTCTGACTTTGAGCTGTCACTGCTGCTAGCCAGTCACATATTTCACTGGTGGGTCTTTCTGATGTGCCGTCTTCCCTGCTGAGAGCGTAGGGGTGTCTCCAGCTGTTTACCAGCTCAACCTTCTCTGCACTGGGTTGCTCCCAGTCACTTGTCAGGCTGTGCCAAGTACATTGGCTGTCGGAGCCAGTCCATCTGTAAGCCTTTCACAGGAGAATGATTTGGGGCTCTTTTTTCTGGAGGTCATCAGTACTGCCAGGATCTTGTACGACGTGATGCACTACAGGTGCTACAGGAGCTTGACAAAAGATTAAATCAGACACTTGCCTGGCATTATTTTAATTACTCAACAGGACAGTACAGGGTACTGCCTGCCGGTGCTGCTGCTCATTTAGCTGCCCTTAAATGTTGCTCAGGGAGGAAGAAGCTTTAATAAATTATTGCTGAGCAAGGAGCAGGGATATAGTGGTGTGTCATAGAACAGAAGAATTTTAAACTAATTTCAGACTTTCTGGGTCACAGTTCAGCGTCTTTCCTTTGAACTCCTGTAGGGGAATTCGGTCTACAGTCAGCATTAAGGGGTATTTTTTTTCCCTTAGGCAGAGTCTTGAATGCCTTCATTTTTCAAATAGAGGGCTGATCCTATAATTCAGATGCTCATAGGCATGACACAGATCAGCAGGGGCTACTGGCCTTTATGTGCAGGGTCTGAGACCAAAATGTGTGACTTGCATGCTTAGCTCCCATCCTCCTGACAAGTAACCAATTTCTGTAGTAAGATAACCTGTAGCTGATACCATTTTAAGGCTAAATACTGAAAAAGTCCTGAGGAAGGCAGAGGAAGCTCAGTTGTTGAAAATGCAAGGGGGTGTTATGGAAGGGCTTTGGGCTTTCTAAAGACGATGAACATCCTGGCAGCAAAACTGCATCAGGACTGTTGTCAGAGCAATTTCAGCGGAAGTTTATGGTGCCTGCTTTCCAGCTGCAAAAAAATGCAGCTGTGCCAGGAAGCTTTTTCAGGTCCAGAAATCTGGGCACTTAAAATTGACTGAGAGTTACATAATTATGAATTAACACATACAGGCACAAAATGTTTCCTTCACCTGACTCTTCACGCAAAGAGTAGAGGCTGTGGGTTCCTGGTGAGCTTTCTTGAGAGTCACAAGAGAGTTTGTCTGTGAAAGACAATGTTAGAGGTGCTCTACCTTGCCTTGTTGTCTGCTCCACAGTGAGAGCAGTAGCTTGGGGTGCAAACAAGCAGTTATTAAAAAAGCAAAACAAACCAACTGACATCAGCTCAATAATTCAGAGCCTTCTACATTAGTGACACCTTTATAATGTATCTCAGGAAGGATTGGCATGGCGCGGGGTCTGAAATGCCTGAAAGATAGGGGGGCTAGGAAAAGCTCTGGTGTTGTTGGCCAGGGGGGATGGCTGCCCACATGTTGCAGCAGGATCTGCGCCAAACCTGTTCCCGTGGCAGCAGCTTGCTCCCAGTATCCTGGCAAGCAGGGCACCAGCCCTACTTTGTAGCCTGTTTCCAGGTTTACTGCTTTGTACATGAAATTAATGAGATTTGTCATAAAAAATATGTACGTTGTTCATCTGTGCTAATAATTGACTTAACGAGGATCTTACTGCCTCTGGCCCATCCCAGAGAAGTTAATTGAGGGGATTGTGTTTATAATCTGCCTTGAGACTCCTAATCTTCTTCCCTGGCGCTGCCAAGCCACGAATTGATGGATTGATTGATTTTGGTCTCTTGGAGCAAAATAACAACCCCCTGAGACAGACTTCAACAGTTTCCCAAAAAGAAAGTACACAGCATGGGGAATCAGTAAAAAAATACAGGCTTCTTCATGGTCTTTAAATATGGGTTGCTAAACCCTGCTTCCTAGAAAATGTGAACCAGTAAATGTCAAGCTCTTAGGTATTCTTCAGATCCTACGGAAAAGCCTCTGTTGTTAGCAAGGAACTCGTGTCTTTTTGTATAGATGACGTATGGCAAAGTTTTATCTGAGAATTAGTGTGAGAGGTTTAAACTAAAAAACAAAACAAGAGGTCATCTCTGCCTTTTGAGAGGTGGTGGGCAAGGTCTTATGGACCTCTTGTGGGTCTGAGAACCTCGCCAGAGGAACTACCCAACTACTTGAGCTACTGTGTGAGGAGTGGGTCAGGGGGTGTCAAAACACAAATCTGTTGAAAGAAGGAAAAGTCACGCATAGAGAAAGACTGCTGGAAAATGACACTGCAGCTGAAAAATGGGAAAATGCAGGAAAGCATGCTAGAGAGACTGTTAGGCGATCTAATTCTTCATTTTGTGCTAAAGCCAGATTAATGACGCTTAAGCTATTTTTTGGTGAATACTTTTATGCTTAGAATTATTATCTGTAAGATAGTTAATATACTATCTCTGCTCAATATTTCATTCATTTTGAAACAGCAGATTACTTCCCTAAACAAAACCAAGTTATTTCCTGTGGTCGATTAGTGTGTGATGAAGTGCTGTTCCCATAAAGCTGGGCATGTACATTTTGTTTTCAGGAAAGATAGGCAATCATCCCCAGGATGCAAAGAAATGCATTTATTGAACCCAGTGTTTTCAGACACTAGCAGCATCCACATTGGTAAAACAAGGCATGTCTTCTGGGTGAATGGACCACATCCATAGACTGCTTCTTTCCCTTTCTCTTTTGTATATGGGTCATTAAGCATTTCTACTGTTCAAACCACCGAACTATATACAAATTTTCTTTGAAATTACATATATTTCATTATCCAGCTTGCCCTCTTCAGCTTCCTGGGAACTAGAGTTAGGGAAAGCAGGAAGCTTGTCAGTAAAGCCCAATATCTGAGGGTGATATGAGATTACAGCCCAAATCTAATAAGGATAGATTAGTTTTACTTCCCATATATATACAAGGGTTGCTGTAGAACAAGATATTACATCAGACTTCTAAAATTTTACCTGTACTCTGAGCAGCTGGTCAGCTGTACTGATCCCCAGCCTTGATACTTTCTCTTGCATCCTGAAAGACTGGGGCCAAGACTTTCCAGAAGCACTACAAGCCAAATGCATCTCACATATTCAGGTAAATCACTGAAATAACCCTGAAACGATTTTGATCCAGCCTCCTGCAAGGAGATCTATGTCACTTTTAAACTTGTTTTTTCTTCATGCAGCTCTGTGGTGGGTTTTTTCTTCCCTCTTGACAAGCTCTTTGCTGTACGATAGCATCTGTTAGAGAAATACACCATGTGAATCACTGTAATTTTAAACAGAAGAAGGATGACTGGCAATGGCTCTGGCTGCCTTAGTTTGCATGATGTTTGCTGCTTTGGCTGCTGTGCAGCTGAGCAGGGGGTAGGGGAGGGAAGTGTCCTCTGGAGAGTCTAATTCACAACAAGCCACCTTGGTTCAGTTCTGTAATGAGAGATTTTTCCTTATTTGCAATTAGAATGTCAAATAACACTAGAAGTATTTGATTTGTGCTCAATCACAGTGCAATCCTCCAGCTTACTGACGTTAAGGAAAGTCTTGCAAGATGCTTCTTTTTTTATTCCAATTACAGTAACAGACTGAAATTAATTTACTGAATCATTGATTCTCCAAGGGCAGAAGGTGGTTTCAGCCATTTAGGAAACAAGACTTGGGGAAAGCAAGCAGCTTCCATTATCTACACAGTGGTTCTCTATTTGGGACACAGATTCTAGAAGTCTTCAGGTGCCACCCATTGACTTGGGCAGTGCTTCGGTGAGGCCCTTAAACCCACTGAGCTGCTGCATATTCATTTTGAAAATGGAGGCACTCATGCAAAATAGAAGTTAACTAACTGCTCTGGTAAATGTCTCAAATTATTTCTTTGCCATCAGCAGCATTGCTAAGCTTAATCAGCTGTGGAGAAGTTAAAGCATAACCTCACTTCAGGCAGTAGGAAGAGTGGTGTTCAGTCAAGAGGTGCAAGTGGGTCAGTAAGTCAGGAGGATGCTCCTGGGAGCAGGTAGGTCACACGTCAGTGACTGAGATGAAAATAGTATCCAGCACAAGAGGTCAAACTGGGAGAATGGCTTGGGGAGGGGACTACTGATGTACTTTTAGTTTTCTACCCAAACTCCAGTCCAGGCAACACTTGGGGACAATTTTTCTGATGTGATTGTTCCTCCTTCACTTTAGATAATAAAAGTGTGATCGATGACTCTCTTAAATCTCCACCAGGTGGGATACGGTATTTCACTGAAAGAAGAAGAAGCAGTGCAAGCCCTGCCTTGTGTTGCTTCAGGAGCTGAAGGATTTAGGTAGAAACTGACAACTGTTTTATGCAGGCAGTGACCCTTACGAATGAACCAAAAGCTAGAAATCTTTCTTAATTTTAGTGGTGGTTGAAACTTTAGGAACTTAAATGCTGAAAGAAGTGTTATCTACTGAAAATTATCTTAGTACCCCATCCCTTTTGTTCAGCTACTTGTGCCCTGGAAGGAGATTGGTGTGCAGCACATGTTGCCACACTAGCAAGTCTTCTCAGGCTCCTTAGAGAAGGTTCACATTACACCTTCGAGCACAGAGTGAATCAAAAGGATCTATATCTAAAGTAGCTAAATGTTACTCTGCTTACGGTCTCTAAAATCTTGTTATGCAGAAATATCCCAGAAGTTTCCTATGCCCATTTTACCTTCTAGTTACTCCTGTGCTCTATTCATCCCATCTAACTGCAGGCTATTAATTCTGTTGAGATACCCAGATTTAGGAATGTACTTGTCTTACACTGACTTCACATAAGATGCACTCAGCTTTGAGTTGGCTTTTGGAGGTAACACCTCTACCCCTCTTTCCAGGGCCTGGATGAAGTGTCCTGCTCTGCAAGGCTCCAGGCTAAAGTAGACTGGGAACTCAAGTGTGGCCTCCACTGACATACTGTTTCTTCTCTGTAGAATCAGTCTCAACACAAAAAGCAGTCTCTGTTTTGCTTTCCTCATTTGTACTTCACAACCTTTTCTAAAGAGACTTCAAATTCGGATGTACTGAACAATTTAATAGATGATGGATGCCACGGGAGAAATATCTTACTTCCCTGTGGTTGCTTCTGACAGGCTGATAACGTGACATGTATTTATAGGACTACAAACATACTGCATGAAAACAAACCAATTAACATCTGATGCTTCTAAAGTATTCTGTCAAAAAAAAAAATCCATGTTACGGTTCTCAATGTCACTGTAACTTGGCCTTTTATTGCTGTAAATTATTTGATTCTTTATAACGAAAAGGAAATTGCTGCCTTCAAATTGTCTCTGCTACTGTATCTGAAGTTAACTTTCACACCTTTAATCTTTTCTATTTGATGTATTTCTTCAGTGGTGAATTCTAACCAGTCTGCTATGTTGAGCTCCAGCCAAGCATCTGTGAGTCTACAAGATGGTATTTGGATACAATAGTATGAAGGCATTTAAATTAATTGGGGAACAAAATTCATTTGAGACAGTCTGCACAGTAAATTAAGATATACCCATCTAGGTTTAGAGCACTTTGGATGTGAACCTAAGCTTTTAATTTCTGATTGAGTGGTCTGTCGCTTGTCTTGATAGCTCCCTCTTTCAGGCAGAGCAGATAAAGCCCCACAAGCTGTGTTTATGAAAACCCCTTTCTCAAGCACAGTCCTGTTTTCTCTTGCAGGCATGATTCATGAAAGCTGCTCCGAGCATTGTCTCTAAAGCTCCTGACAAAGCGACTAGGCGAGGACATGGCCCTTTTGGGAAGCTTCATTGGAAACCTCAGCCTTGTAATCTAACAAGAGCAGATGTTTCCCAGTGCTGGCAACAGGCTACCCTTTTCTAACAAATTCATTTTTAAAGCTATGGGTGCCATTACATTTTGTTACACAGTTATTAACCTAGTTAAAAACATTTTCTTACAAAATGTAGAGGATGAGAGCACAAGGGAAAAGCCTTTGCTGACGCTGTGCAAAACAGGAAGAAAGCATGGTTTGTGCAGTACCTGGACAAGAGAGTGGCCAAAGAAAGCAGGGCTGGTCTCACATGTGCCTTCCAATTCATTTTGAAAAGTCTTTAATTTTTTAGGAAATATCTGGCTGGCTTTCACACAGTGGTTTTCCATCGGTGTATAGTTGTTGGGTCAATGAGCTTTATATATGTTTTGTTAGTTGGTTATACTTTTTATACTCTGCTTTTTCAGTAACTTGCAATTTGAACAATGCAATGTTCAACAACTTACACAGAGGGACCATCGATGATCAGAAATAACATTAAATGGGAGGAGAGGACCACAGAGACCGGTGATTGGAATAGTAGACAAGGTGAGGGATCTAACTCTCTTCTATTTATTCCCGAACATGTTCTTTATTTCTCTGAAACATAGCATGTAAATTAGGCCTTCTAATTAAAAAAAAACTACTGCCCGCTTTTGCAGCCCCTTTCTTACATCACAGATACAGAGCTGTGCACACAGAGGAACTCCACTCTAGGTCACTCCCTGTGATCCTCCTGCTTTCCCGAAAGGCACCCTGTTGCCTTATCTGAAAGGCTTTATAAACATGAAATGGCCAAAAAGAGATATTTTCCACAGACAGCAGGAAGAGACGATTTAAGGGCTATATTCCTTGCCTACCCATTCATTTTGACTTGTAGTATAGGGTAAGGCTGCTGAAAAGCAAGTTCCCTGTTTACAAAGTGAAGAAAGAACTATATACCAAAGGGATGAGCAAAGGCTTAATTAAAGGGTTTTCTCTTGGTTGGATTTAGCCCAAAAATGTCAGCAGGATTTAATGGCAAATGAAATATTTGTAGAAAGGGACATCTTGAATTCAGCTGGTCTTGGCACCGGGAGAGGTGATGGAGCTGGGAAAGGACATGGGGCAGCTCCAGCACTAGGGCAGGGCAGGCCAGAGCAGGGAAATGGCCAGGGCTGAGCATAGTCACAGATGTCAGTGAGGGTGGGGGCTGAAAAGTCTTTTCAGACATCTTTCAGCTGGAAAAATTGAAAGGGATGCATATACACCTTGTGATGCTGCTTAAACACCCCAGCTGAAAATGCAGCTGTTATGTCAAATATAACATGTGGACACGAGCGTGTAACCATAAGGGAGGAGAAGGAGAAGAAAGTAGAGCGAGAAACACCCTTCTCTCTTCCTCAGGCAAAGAAAACAGTGCTGCAAGCAGGTGAGAGGCACTAGAGCTAGAGATGGGGGAGTTGGAGGAAGCAAGGGGTCACTGAAAAAGCCTGGCGTGTATCTTACCACAGCCGCAGTGGCTTGTCCCCTGTCACACAACCCTGCTGAACCCGTGCCACCCACTCATCCATCCTTCCGTAAGGTGCTGCGGCCAGGGTTTCCTGCCAGCTACAGAGCCATTAGTACAGTTTTCAAAGAAGTTCAAAACCAAAACACAATGACAAAGTGGCAGTTTCTGTGCCAAGCACCAAGCAAACCTGAAAGGTTAGTTTACTCTCTAATGAAATTCTTGCTTCAAAGTCTCCCTCTTTTTTTTCACTGGGGAGTAGCGCTTTCTTTAAGCAATGTTTAGAGGACACCAGTCTGCAAGGGTAATCATCCTCGCCTCTGGCAGGAAGAGCTCACACACTCGCATTTCTGAAAAATCTCTCTTTGTGAATAATTGAATTTGTCTCTGGAGTTCAAGATTTCTTTTTCTGTGGGGCTGACTGCAGCTCTGCTTCTTTCTTAGGTGCAGCTTACTGTAATTGAGGTAGAACTGTATTGCAGCTGAGGGTTTCTTTGAGCATGAGGCATAATAGGGGTCACTGCCATGGAAAGAATCATTTATACTGCTCAATATGCCTCCTCCAGTGGTGAAGAGATCTGCAGAAAATAATTCAAGGATGCCCCCTGCCACCCCTATTCCCACCTGAGGGGAAAAAAATTAATGTCACATGAGGCAGCAAAGGAGACCTTGAGCAGTGGGCAGAAGCCTGCCCTGCAGTGCACAGCCAGTGACCCCTCCCAAGGTTTTCTCAGGGTTCATCTGTTCCCACCAGCACTGCTGCCACCTGGGACACAGGGATCCACAAAGATCAGTCAGGCCAACTGCTTGTACAGCCCAAAAGAGTATGCTGTGGTTCACACATGCCCTGACAACATGTGTCTCTTGACTAGGAATAGTTTCTTTTCCTTTAAATCCTCTCCTCATTCTTGCAGTGGTTTCTCGGTCTCTCCAGAAAGGCACATGTAGTGTGATGGAAAAACCTGTGCATCCCGACTCTGAGACAAATATACTTGCGGCTGCCCACCCATTACAGATATGTCTCCCCTCCAGCTATGGAGGTCCACTGCCCCAGGGCATGTGTCAGTAGCTCCTCTCATTCTCACTGTACTTAACCCTGTGTTTAACATCCCACCATGGCACCTACCAAGCTGCCTGCGAATAACTCTTCGGGAAAAGGAATGAGGAGGGAGGAATGCCTCATAATAATGTGCATTGCTGTGAGAAGGACCTTGTGTTCTGCTCCAGGGAAGAGATTGCTCCCTGCCGGCAGGCTGAGATAAGTGGCATGTCTCAGAAGTGGCTTTTGATGTTGTATGCAGAGGCAGGTCTGAGCTGTTCATGCACGTCAATGTCAGCAGCAGGGTGAATGACTATTGCAGACTTTGGGCTTAAGGTAGGAATTGGGGCAAAACACAGCTCTAAAGTGAACAAAAATCCATCAAGCTGGGAGCTTTCTTTCTTCTCTGTCTTTCATTACTAAGCTCAGCAACAATGCTGTGTGGCTACATTTAGCCAACACAATGCCACATGGCAGCAGTATATTTTGGGGATGTTATTTTAGAGGAGAAACAAATTTTAAGGGCAAGATATAGTGACCTAGTAACTCAAACTTCTCAGGGATTTCTGTGCCTATTGAATACACCACACAGCACTTGGGCTGTCTTGTTGAATTCTGATGTATGTTTCAGAACAATAAAGAGGCTCATTTCAGAATCTTTTTTTCCCCGTATTACACAAAATATTTTCTGTCACAGTACAAAGCTTACATGAACTCATCAGTAGGAGGAGCTAAGGTAATTGCACTCATGAATGAAAGCCCAAATTCTAGAATGAAGTTCAATTCTTTTGGACTCTAGTATCTGTAGATAATCTCTGCATTCTTTATGGTCTCCGCTCTGAACTGGAAACCAGAGCATGTATCTTTAGTAATATTTTCACTCCCTTCTGTGGCTGTCAGTTACAATGGCTTGAATATTATGTTCATCCTCAACTTCAGGTCTTCTTGATCCTCTGAGACAGATCTTTCTCTGTCAGGCTTCTAAGTGACAAGCACAGATTTCATCCCCAGAGACAGCCTTAGCAGTAACCCAGGCATCCAGTGCATTTACAGTGCCTGGGTTTAATGCATTTCCTCAGGTAGGGGAGCAATGCAAAAAGAAGGATTTATGTAGCAGCATTTATCCTCAAGGACATGTCTGGAGGCTGTAGCCTGGTCAGCACTATCAGTTGTTCCAGCTGGAGACCTTAGCCTGCATTACCAACAGGTTGCATATGCGTAAATTACGGAAGTGGTATAGATGTTGTTTGCATATGCTAGTGCATAAAATAGGGAAATGACCAATGACATGTTTCTTTTTTCACCTTTAAAACTGTGCCTTGCATGCTGGAGTTACGGGAAGCTCCATGGTCAGCAAAAGTCAGTAGTTGGGGAGGAAAGGGAAAACAGTTGGGAAGAAAATTGCAGGCAGTGGCTGGCTATTTCCATAGGACTTGCCTGAGCAGCAGAGGTTTGTCATAAGAGAAAGAGGCCAGCAAGGGTGCCCAGACCTCCTAGAAATCCTTTCAGGAAAGAAATGCCAGGACTTGGATCATGCAAGTCTGGACTAGCCACCCAAGGGAGGGCATTGCTGTTGGAGAGAGGTATCCATTTAAGGGACTGTGTCACCCTGGTCACTTGACTTCTCTGCCCTGGTAGGTGGGCCATAATCAGCTCACTCCCAAAGTCCAAGGGCTGGGTTGTCCTTGGGCACCTGGGGAGGCAGCTAACAGGGATGATCACGCTTCTTCCCACCTGTGCTTCTGAACACCCATTCCACATCAGGAAGAACCAGCAGATGATATATGTCCATGTTGTACACATGAAGTGTCCTGCCCTCCTTCTTTGGCTTTGGAAAAAGTGTGATAAGCAAGAATTCAAATCTGTTTCTTTCTGAAAAGCTGCCAGCAGCAGGTCCAATTTGCATAAGACCTGTCTGTAATGAGATGCTTTGCTTAAAGGTGTATGCCCAGTTTATGGAAATGAAATATGCTTTGAGGGCAGTTCAGAAGGATTTACAGGTGACCTGCTACAAAGACAGGTCACAGGACTGGCAGGAGCCATGTGCCAACACCAAAGCTACCAGCTGAACAGAGTAGGGTACAGGGGTTAACCACACCAAATGATCATGTCATGTGTGATGGTGTAATTATTCATCCTGCAGAAAATAATTAATTTTCTCAGGAAAAAAAATATTAAAAGTGAATCTGGAAAACTCTCAATTCACTGTATTTTAATTTAGGAGGATTGGTTCTGTTATCTTGCTGTTTTCTTAAAAGACAGTGAGTGTCGACAGTCTTGAAATAGTATAGTTGGGCTATTTTGGAATAACAGAAGAAGGAATTGAAGCAGGAGAAAAAAAGAAGTCAGCTTTTTTGTATGCTATGTACCAGATATTCAGCTTTAGATACTTGACATGTTTTCAGGATAGTTTGACTCAATACACTGTTTATTCTGAGATCATCTGAACAGACAAAGGAAAAAAAAAAAAAAAAAAGAATTATCTCGATCACGGGCTTGCAGTATAGGTAGTGCTTTCAATATAAATGTTTCACAAGTTGTGCTAATTTTATCACTTCAGCAGGAAACTGAGGCTTTTGCACTTAATGAAGCAGTTCTCTAAAGTCACGCTAAAATGATGAGCATGACTGTGTTGCACATCTGCCTGTCTGCACAGGGCAGACAGTTTTGACTTCCTTTTCTAAGACACTGCCGGGAGAAGGCCAAGAGAGCTACATATTTACCAAAACTTCATCAAGCAAAGATGGAAAAAAGGTGGTTCTTCTCCCTCTTCTGTTTGCTCTCACTGCCCAGCACCGCAGGTAAGTGTGTCAGTGCGCCACCTTAACTCAGCTTAGGATGGAGGGTGGTGAGGGGAAGGGTGGCATGTGCAGACAGAGACTGATGTGTCTCACTAGCGCAAGCTGTAGCTACCAGGAACGATTTTCTGTTTCCTGACAACTTTCTAATAACCCTGGTCATAATGTGTAACCAGTAAGAGGTAAATGGTTTGTGCTGACTAGTAGATTTGTTTAGTCAAAATGCTTACCTGCTTTTACCAGAATAATCACTTAGGTGAGCTCACTTGTAGTTAGAGCAACATCTCATCATCTCCAATGGGCAGAAAGGAAAGCTGCTTTCCAAAAGCAAAGAAAAAATATCTATCTCACACACATACCTGTGTATACAGAGAGAGGAAGAATTGAAACACTTAGAAGGCAGGGATAGATTGTACAGCTGCAACCCCTTAAATAGATTCTTACCTTCCTCTTCCCCACCCAGTCCTATGTGCTGCATGAAAGGGTTGTGAAACAAGTTTGTCACTGGGAGTAAAACTTTCAGAAAAGTTGAGTAAGGATAACTGCATCCCCATCAGAGGGAATTTAAACCAAAATGGTCTGAGGAAAACCAAGTAAGAGCCCAATGCTCACAACCCTCCTCACCTCCCCCAATAGGCTGACCAAGCCGAAGGAAAATATATCATATTTGTACTTATAGAGAATAAAAGTTCTCAAATGCAAAAAAAAAGAACTAAAAGCCTCAAGACATGCACATGCAGGAAAGCAATATTATTATGGAATTACTTTTGGAAACCCATGAGTCTTGGGGTTTTTTTCCCTGAGGATGAAATCCTCACTGAAGTCACTCAAAGCTGAAAGTGGACATCACCATGCCCTTTGTGAATATCAGATATCTAAAGATCTAGGATTTACTCTATTAAATTTCAAATGGAGCACAAGTATGGGCTAATGGAAAATTTGATTTGGAAAAATAAAGTTGTCATAAAACAAGACTAATTGCATTGAGACACTAACAAAAAGTTAAGAACACTTTGAATGAAAAGGTTTCCATTTAAACAACTTAAAGTGCTAGGCTGCTAACAAACAACACAAATTAAAATGCTGTTTCTATACATGCAACATTTTCATCTTAATATAAAATATTCAAGTAATTCTTAGTAGGCATTATTTACGTGATCCTTTGACCTAATACAGCATCAGTATGAATATGAAAGAGAACTGGCTATGTGTCCCTTGCCTGCTTGTCTGATCACAAGACTGCTAATAGCTTTTTATTTAACTTTTACTGATGCAAAACTTGCAGTGAAATCAGTAAGCATTTGCTATAATAAGCTCCTTGGATTGGCAAAAATAGTTTTCAGTAATTTTTCTCACAGGACTCATCACTGAGGCTTATTTTTATTTATTTTTTTATGACATTTCAGCTCTTTGAAGTCAATTAAAAGATGAACAGAACATGCACAACAATAAAAAAATGGAGATTAATGTTGGCCATGGCCATTCAGTATCTCTGTTATCCACGCACCTAGTCTTTATGTGTTCAAGTCACAATTCAGGGATTAGGTACCAAATCTCAGCCAGCTCTGTGGGGATGCGGGACTCTGCCCTTGTTCTTGCTGATTGTTGAGAAACTCAACATAAGCCGGCAATGTGTGCTTGCAGCCCAGAAGGCCAAACGTATCCTGGGCTGCATCAAAAGAAGTGTGGCCAGCAGGGCGAGGGAGGGTATTCTGCCCCTCTATTCCTCTCTTGTGAGACCTCATCTGGAATATTGTGTCCAGTTCTGGAATCCTCAACATAAGAAGGATATGGCGTTGTCAGAACAGGTCCAGAGGAGGGCTACAACGATGATCAGAGGGCTGCAGCACCTCCCATACAAGGACAGGCTGAGGGTTGGGCTTGTTCAGCCTGGAGAAAAGAATGCTCCAAGGAGACCTTAAAGCGACTTTCCAGTACCTGAAGGGGCTACTGGAAATTTAGGGAGGTACTGTTCACAAAGGTTTGCAGTGACAGGACTAAGGGCAAAGGATATAGATTGGAGAGGGGCAGATTTAGACTGGACATAAGGAGGGATTTCTTCACTATGAGAGTGGTGAGACACTGGCACATGTTGCCCAGGGAAGTTGTGGGTGCCCTTTCCCTGCAGGTCATAGAATCATAGAACAGAATCATAGAATCACTAGGTTGGAAAAGACCTCCAGGATCATCGAGTGCAACTGTTCCTATCAACCACTAAACCATGTCCCTGAGCACCTCATCTACCCGTCTTTTAAACACTTCTAGGCATGGTGACTCAACCCCCTCCCTGGGCAGCCTCTGCCAGTGCCCAATGACCCTTTCTGTGAAAAATTTTTTCCTGACGTCAAGACTGAACCTCCCCTGGCGGAGCTTGATGCCATTCCCCCTTGTCCTGTCCCCTGTCACTTGGGAGAAAAGGCCAGCTCCCTCCTCTCCACAACCTCCTTTCAGGTAGTTGTAGAGAGCAATAAGGTCTTCCCTCAGCCTTCTCTTCTCCAGGCTAAACAACTCCAGCTCTCTCAGCCAATCCTCATAAGACTTGTTCTCCAGCCCCCTCACCAGCTTCGTTGCTCTTCTCTGGACACACCCCAGAGCCTCAACATCCTTCTTGTGGTGAGGAGCCAGGAAATGAACACAGTATTCGAGGTGCAGCCTCACCGGTGCCGAGTACAGAGGCAGAATAACCTCCCTGGACCTGCTGGTCACATCGTTTCTGATACAAGACAAGATGCCATTGGCCTTCTTGGCCATCTGGACACACTGCTGGCTCGTGTTCACCCACTGTCAACCAGTTTCCCAAGATCCTTCTCCTCCATGCAGCTTTCTAGCCACTCTTCCTGTAGTCTGTAGTACTGCAGGTGCAGGTGTTCAAGGCCAGGCTGGATCAGGCCTTGGGCAGCCTGATCTAGCAGAAAGTGTCCCTGCCCATAACAGTGGCTTGGAACTAGATGATCTTTAAGGTCCCTTCCTACCCAAGCTATTCTATGATTCTTCCCTGTCAAACCAGACCTGCGGATGCACCTGATTCCTCTTTCACTCCCAGCTGAGCTGGAAGAGCACTAGGCATGCCATCCACCTGTGGACACTGTCCAGACTACCTGGCCTCTGCCAGGGCATCCGCTGGCTCGGGCACCATGGACCCCTGTACCACAGTAGACATCAAAGAAAAGAAATTGGTGCCTGTTTTGTTCAAGTAAAGAAAGGGAGCAGTATGTGCCTGCTGCCAGGGGGAGTCAGCAGCATGACTGATGGGACAGTGGGGCAAGTTCCCCAAAAAAATTTACAGTGATATTTAGATACACAGGGAGGATAAAATCCACTGGAGGTAGAGGGCCAAAAGTCCATACCTAACAAATTATGCACAAACTCATTTTTTCTGGAGAATCCCTTGCCCTTTTGGAAAAAAAGGGCCTTTTTTGTGAATGGCTCTGTAGGTGTGGTTGATTGCTTGTCTCACTATGACTCCCCAATCCATAAATTCTTCATCTCCATGAATCTGTTCGTGCCCTCTATACGGGGGTTTAAGGACTGCGAGCCACTTGTTCATAGGAGGGAGGAAGGGAGGGAAATTAATTTTACTACAGCAGCAGCAAAACCAAGTAGTACAGGCTTCTGTTGAAAGCCTCATCCTTTCACTGATCCGTTACTTCTCTATATGGCACACTAAGGACTGCCAACATGCTTTATGGAGTTAATTGAGGAAGAAACCACACAAACCAGGGCAGCTCACTCTGACACTGAAATGGGCACTTGTTTAGGCCACGCAGAAGCTGTTTAATGACATGGAAGTAAAAGACCAGCTTTCTCTGTTGAGCCAGTGAAGGCAATGTCAGTGGGCAACAGGAACAGTGCAGAGCAGAATCAGACAGCAAGGGTAAATTATTTGCGCTCAGAAAAAGAGATGGGACGTAACTCAGCCCAGGTTATGCTTTATTTGTATCATTTCAAAGGTTTCCATTTTCACAGAGGCTCTAGGAGCTCTGATTTCTCTCCTGCAAGTGTGACAGCTACTTTCCACACAGGAACTTCCCACTCTCTTCCAGACAAGTGCACATTTGCTCTCCCAGTTCTCTCTCCATGATCTATACTCACGGAGACCAGCTGTAAATCTTCTCGATGGAAAGGTCGTTGTCATATTTGCAGGGTCTCTGTGGATGTCTGTGGCTAAGGCACCAAAGCATGTCAAAGACTGCCTAGGAGAAAGCTTTGTTTAAACATTATTTGCACTGAAAATGGCTCCATTTGTTTTTAAGGCCAGACTGAAGACATCATTACAGAAACAGAAGTGGTCCACGCTTTGCCAGGTACTGATGTGACCCTGGTGTGCAGCTTCCCAAAACCACACACCACCTACATAATACAGACACAGTGGTCCAAGACTGATGACAACCACCTTAACACAATAGCTGTTTATCATCCCGGTTATGGTATCCACTACTCCACATTTCCTGAGGCTTCTTACAACTTTTCAGTGTCCTTCAGCATGAGGAAGTGCTGTGGCTGGGATGCTACAGAGGCTTTGTGTTCCCCTGATCAAAACATCACATCTGAGTGCAATCAGTGGGCTCTGCATCTGAAAAATATTACTGTTTCCCTTAGCGGGCAGTACGAATGCAGTTTTGTTACTTACCCGTATGGAACAAAGGCTGCAAAAATCCAACTTATCATCAAAGAAGAAGGTAAGTGATCACAAATGAGACAACGTTTTTTCATAATAAAGGCAGGGCAGGGAGGAGTAGAATATCAGGATAGATGACCATTTCTAAGTCGGTGATGGTTTGGCATTCGCAATGATGCCATTGAATGCTATTGTCACCACAGTTTCCTACTCACTAGGCTCTCTTTAGCTGTTGTTATCCAGCTCCTGAATAGGGAACCTTATATGTTTGGAAAAATATAGAAATCAAGGAAAGATTAAGCAAGGTAGGTAGCAAATAAAAAAGTGGTGAGATGGGCAGTTTCTACATTTTCATATTGGAGAAATGTGATGCAGAGAAGACTGGGTGAGTCGCTCAGGATATGGTGGGATCGAGGACAGTGGACGTCCAAACCACACAGTGTTGCTCCTGTGTGCATGCAGCACTGGACACACAAAAGAGAAAACACTCCTGTCTGGTCGGGGCTGGCATCTGCAGGACGAGCTGAGTGTTAGTTCAGTGGAGAGATGTGGGTCCTTGCTGTCAAAAATGTACTGGAGCAAAGCAGGGATTGCTTAGGACTATTACAGGAATGGAGGCTTGGTTGCTTCTGTCAGCAAAAAGGAATCTGGAAAGCAGCGTGACTGCTCAAGCCTCAGGGGAGTATATAAACTCTAGGGAGGGTATTTAAATTATCCTGGCAAAGGAACAAATGGGTTTAAACAGGATGTGAATGGATTTGACTACAAATGAAACAATAATGGCAGCCATTAGCACAGCAACTTTGGAAACAGCTGTTTAAAGAAAGCAGTGAGGGCAAAAGTCCAAACCACCGTGAAGGTGGAGCTGGGCTGGTATGTGGGGCAAGTCAGGCAAGTTTCTTGTGTGGGGGATTGGATTTGATGACCCTAGGAACCTCTTTATGACCCAAGTTTCAGTTAACAAGCCAAGAAGGATTAAAATAAATACCACAAACCTGTCATGGTTTCCATTCAGAGCTGCAAGACCAGTGTGCTCATCCTGCTTGTGCCCAGAGCTGTAGATGCAGCACATGTTCGAGGGTTAGAAGCAGGATGGGTGCAGGTGACATAAGGAGTAGCAGAGGGCAGCAGCATCCATGGGCACAGTGCTCCCACCACCTCTTTCACCTGCATCGTGAGGCCAGACTAGTATCAGGAGGGACATTCGTCGTCATGTTGGATCACATTAGTCCTGCTGCAGAAGGAGCCTTGCCTTCATGGAGCCAGAGCACAGCTCCTCAGCAGCCACAGGAGTGGCCTCCCTCTGAAGCAGGCTGGTAACTCTGGACGAACAAACTCGGGGTCCTCTGCAAGCCTCATATGAAGGGACATTTCACCAAATCTAACACCTCACTCCATGATGGCTCCCGCATGGCAATGGCTCCAAATATTTCAGTGCTGTTATTCTAGAGTCATGCCTCAGGATCTACGCAGCAGTATCTTCCTGTCCTGATGAACTTGTAAAGGCAAAATTAGGGCCAGCATCTCTGCATGTCCCATAGAGGATGTGTGTTTAAACACTACATGCTGGATAATTACGTCAAGGAGGAAGCTGCACCTTTACCTGACATACAGGAGCGTGCTGCAGTAGGGTTCCCTTTGGGAATTTTCCTGCACTTCACAGGGCAGGGGGGCTGGATCAATCAAAGACCAATGAAGTACAAACAGTGCTGGTAGCTGCATGAAACCCTCTCATGCTTCTGTTCTTTCACATGATTTTTTTTCTCTATCTCTTCCTTAATATAGTAGCAATGCTAATCCAGCATTGCTCCTTTTCTCTTGCTGGTGCTTTTGGTTGATAATAGCATGTTTGATGCTGTTATTGCTATCTACATGTTAAACATGGGTAGCTCTTGTTCATATTAACATCCCCGTGGCTTTTTTCAGCAACTGTATGACGTAGCAGGCTGTGCTACTGACAAATGCTTGCTAGAGAGAACTAAAAAATTCAGTTTGCGAAATCTCTCTTTCACATTTGTATTTTAAGGTAACCAGATCTTTTGCAATGAACCACTTCCACTCAAAAGAAGGCAAAAGACCTTAATTCAGCCTATGAGTGGGATGGAGAAGGGTGCTAGTCACTAATGAAGTATAGCTCCCAGCTACATCAAAGTGAAGTGAATCCAGATGGATTCAACTAATAGATACTGCAAAAAAGCCTGCAGAGCAGCAGGCCTACATAGAACTGACAAACACAGAGAACCTTAGCCAACAGGCTGTTCATGAACATGGGAATCAAAGACAAGGGGGAAAACAAGCAGCTGGGACATGTGACTGTGAGAACAGGCAGAGGCTGTTTGCAGACTGAGCTCCTGGAGTGACTGCTTGTCTTTGTACTTCTCCTGTGCTGCATGGCACTTCTGCACGATAGGTTGTCCTAGTTAAGTCTTCTGTGCAGATATCTTCCTGAGGAAGGTATGAATTTGCTTCCTTTGCTCTTTCTTTATCCCTTACACATTATCCAGCCCCATTAGGGCTTCTGCTTTGTGTTCCACCACGGCAGCTGCCTCCTCAGCCGCTTCACTCTGGTGGAGAACAGACAAGCTACTTCTGCCACTGCATCTTCTAGGCACCACTCTGAGTGCTGCCATTCTTCACATCCCTGTGTCACAGGCTGTGTACTGGCACCATCACCCCATGCTGGGGTACCAGACATAAAGGAAGTTACAGTCACCAGAAAATCCCCGCTTGCAAATAATATAACCATCTGAGACTGTAGGTATCCTCTAACTCCTCAAGGTAACTGTATAGCTCTCTGTCTCTTTATATCTATATTATGTCATAGCTCAGCATGCAAGCTGGAGCTACTACGGGAGACGTGTTCAAGAGTTTCCCTGTGGTGTGCTCTAGTGCCTGCCTACAGGGAAGAGGGAAGGCAAGTCTGTGCAGCACAGCAGCAGCAGGGAGGCTGGCTGGCACAGCAGCTGCACAGCACTGCCACTCACCACCCAGCTTAGGGCTGGAGAGATCAGCACTCGCCAAGACACTTGCAGCATCTCATGGCCCTCACCACAGCTCTCCCTGCTTAAATGTTTGCACACATGCAGACCTGATGTTTGGACCACAGCTGTGCTCTATTCAGTGCCTTACTTGGCCCTTCCATAGATGGGCTGGAGCTCTGGACCAGGAATAGATAGAGCAGGAGATGCTGAGATATTCGCTTTTAAACAGATGACAAAGGAAAGAGTGACAAGCTTTCTGTTTCTGGTAGTGGACAGGTTGGAGAATAACAAAAGGAGCACTTATACTGAAAAATGGGGTTAATCTTAACCTGCCTGACATGCTGAACACTTTCCTTATTGAAAAGAAGGTCTGAGTACATCTTCAGAGAAAAGGAAATACAGACGTACAAAATTGATGTGAAAATTTATTGCTGCAGTAAAAAAATTGTAAGAGAAAAACTGAAGTTTCAAACTATTCTCGGCTCCAAATGGAGACATCTTGATCCTGCAGTTAAGCAAAGGTTTTTATGAATTGCCAAAAAAAAAGAAAAAAATCAGGTAAAGCTGAGAATTATAATAATAAAACTGTGTCTTGAATCACACGCGAAGTTTTCACTTAACAAATGTGTCTGTCATAACAGTTGAAAAGTACAGCTCCCTTCTAACCAAAAAAAGTGCTTGTTCCTTGAACAGGAGGCTAGTCTGCATTCATTTTTAAAGCACAACGAACATCATGTTTCTGATTTTCCTTCTTGGACTTTTTGTTGTTGTTGCAATGATAAAAGAGGAGCAGTACTACGTGAAGGAAGTGCGACTAAACCAGACGTTAGAAATCTCATGCTTTGAGGACACTGCCTCAGAAAATGTGTCCAATTATCCTTTGAGATGGCTAGTGGTAAGTAATTTTCATCTCAGGTATAAATTTCAGAAGGGACTTCAGGGTATTTTTGCAGATTGAAATAGAAATGTAAGGCTTTACTGTGTTCTGTAGAATCTGCTAAACAAAAGGCAACGGTTACATTGGATTGAAATAATAAAGAGAAAAAGTACAAACATGGTTTCGCAGCATAGACACCACAAACAATAGCTGTTAAAGAAACAAAAAGGGAAAACTCCATCGTAATTGCTTTTAATTTTTCAGGAGTACAATGTAGAGCAGGCCCAAGGAAAGTGGCAAACAACTCAATAAATGGAACAGAATTAAAATATTCCTTGCATCGGATTTCTCAGATTTTTTTGGCTGTAGTGAAGCTTTAGTGTGTCTGAAAAATAGACAGTTACATGTAAGGTAGTGAGATATCAGGTTGCTTTGAAATAGAAGAAAAAAGGAGCTGACTGTAATGTTTTTGGTTTTGTTAACCTTTGTGTCACAGATGCACACCAAAGACGTGCAAACCCAGTTATATAGTTAACCACACAAAAATGATTTTTAAGCAATTTTCTGAGATCTAGGTCTTGTTATAGTTTTGTACTACATCTCACTTTCTGGATAAACATATGTATGCATATTTTAATGTAACTTTTTTGCATTAATTTTAGTATGTAGAGATAGCTATTAACCAGCTAGCAGTGTCCTTGTGCTTTGCCTTTTAATTTCTATCTATTGTCATCGAAAAGCTGTAATTGTTGAGGGTTTTCTTAAATGTGATTTTCATATATTTTAGGGTTTTATGTCTTTTGTCCCAGGTTATACTCTATTTAGATTCTCCCCTTTGCAGTGCATTCTTACCATTAAAATTCTTAGAATTTTTGTAGGGAACATCCTTGTCCTTACTACTCTTTGTTGTTGCTAGTTCACTCTACAAAGTAGCAGAGGAATGGAAGAAAAAAAAAACCCAAATCTTAGTGCAATGACATACGTGGGTTGCCTAGTCTCATTCAGAGTACAGCTTGCAAACAGATACTGAGGCACAGATGTCTAGGATGTGCTGGTTGCACTTATATCTAAGGGTGGCTGCTAAGCAGGCATTAGGAAGAGATAATTTTGGCCATTATTATCAGGTTCTCACTATTTAAAATCTAAAAGGACAAGGATTTTCTTGGAATTTCAGTCACATTTAATATATATGGGATGTTCAGCATAACTTAAAAGCTTGCTGCAGAGAGAAAGCAGCTCTGTTATTGTCTCTGCAGGCTACAGATATCAGGACTGACAAGACACAGCTATTTATAGTTTGTTGTAAGATGATGATCACTATTGGTTTTGAAGTTCTGGGGGAGATAATGTATTGGGGAAAAAAACAGGTGTGACAAATGTCCACTTACTCCTACACAATGCTAGGGTTGGAGGGAAGGTTTTCATAGTGGGAATAGAGATGGTTTACAAAAATACTTGGGGAGGGTGTCTGGTCTTTACACAATTTTTTGGATTGCTCTTTTCACAGGGTGGAAATGGCAGGAAAGAGGAACTTGTGACCAAGGAACCTTCCTGTCCGGCAGTGTACAGGAACAGCAGCATGCTGTATGGGCAAAAAGTCCACCTGGGTTTGAATCATACCCTACAGATTTTCCCCACCAAAATCACGGATGATGGTAGAGTGTTTTCCTGCCATGTGTTGTACCACCCAGAGAGAATCCAGAAGAGCAGCACCACTGTGAGAGTATTCGGTAAGGGGCTTATGCCAACAGTCTGCTTACTTGCACTCAGAAAGGTAACACTTCTGTCTAATTCTGAAGGCAATAGTTTTTGAAATAAGCTGGGTTTTTTTTCATATATATATATATATATTTACATTGTATTGTTTTCAGCTGTAGTAAGTTAAAATGCTAGCCAAAACCTCCATAATTCATAGAAAGAATTTGAGGCCATTTTTTTCAATTTCTGGCATAAAAAATAGTAGATCCATTGCACATATATCAACATCACTAGTATGCACATTGCCGCTATTTCACCCTAATGTATAAGCTTATGTTGGCACTTTGAGATAAGTACTTTGCTGATCAAGATCTCTGTGCCCCAGCCACATAATGACCGTTCTGCCTCTGGCTAGGAAATCACAGCCAAAAATTAAGTAAGCAGCTAAAGCAGTTTGGAAGTGCTATTGTTGCAGAGGCATATCCTCAAAGACACGTGATATTCAACTGTACCACAAACATATGGACTGACATTTCATGCTGGAAGCCTTCCCCATCTTTAGTTACTTCTCTATTCCATTTCTAGTGGCTTAGGAACTACTACGAATGCTGAGATACAACTGAATTAGAGCAATGCTACCTTCTTTTCTGCTTATGAAACAGTGGGTCTGGAAACCATATTTCCAATGCTTCTAAAATGAATGGGTGTTAAACAGTGCTTCTGTCAACAGCCCCTTTACTGTCGCTGCTTGCCTAAGGAAGCCTGCAGACTGGGCAAGACACAGCCATGTGAGGCTGATGCTCTGCAAAGAAACATTTAGTGGAGAGCAGCACAAAAAAAAATGCATATAGGGGCTGTTGGTCACTGACGCAAGAGAAATAAAAATAGAATTTAATTATTTGAAATTTTCTCTTGTGTTTGTATGATTCAGACATGGGACTTACTTTTAAAAATTAGCATTTGTCAAATAGCTACAATGTTACCTGGGTAATTGTTCAAGTATACTAACATACTTGAACTCTCCTTCCCCAGTCTCTGCTGCCGCTCTTGCCTGAGCTTCTGTACCTGTTAGCCTAAGAGGCTGCTTTATTTGGCTTATTCTCACTATTACTGTTGCATGTCGTTGTCGGTGCATGCACCCACATCAGCATATTAGCACAACAGGGGAGAGAAGTGAAATAGAGAAAGCAGATGTGGTCTTTGATGGTGTGATGCTCCCAGTATCTGCTGCCTAGCTCTGGACCAAGACGTTGAGTGGTCAGTCTCTTGCTGGTGCCCTGAGGGCAGGTTTGTCTGGAGGGTCTCCCTGGGAGCTGGTTCGCGGTGGGTCCTAAGGAAAGTCTCTCAGACATCAGCAAATAGAGTCCAGATCTTGGAGTAAATGCTATATTGTACTCTTAGCCCTTTCACATCAAATAGTTTGCCTGTAAAGTAACTATTTTGCTTGCCATGTCACTCTTTCCTGTTACCATTCACTGAAATCACACTGCTTATGATTAAATCATACCAGCTTTTCCCTATTTACCTCTTTTGTGCTGCAGCAGGAGGGGAAACAAAATGTAGAGGGTCCGTGCACTGGCAGGGCAGGGGCTGGCAGAGAACATGCAGAGACAGTGGCCACAATAACCAGCAATCCCCAGTTGATTTTGGGGGATAGACAAACAGCAACTTTAGACAACAGCACATCTCTTGTTCCTTGTGCCAAGGCTGACCAAGGAATGAAGACATGAATATTTATCTCCTAGCAAGGAGATCCAACGTCAAAAGGCCAGGGCAGGACCTAAAATGTGATAGTAAATGTGGACGATGTCAACAGCATTATCTTGGTTTTATCAGTCATCCTGGCCATTAGAAACAACGTGAATGCAGAACCAAGACCAACTGAAATGTGGGGAAAAGCCCGCCATCCACCTTGTCATCTAAACATTTCTGCAGCTGAACCCCATGGCTGGGTGGCATGAAAGCAGGGCAGGGAGGCAAGGCATCACACCATGGTGCTGTGATGGGCAGGAGGAGGAGAGGAAGGCCCTGTTGCCTGAGGAAAGCTCCTTCTGTAAGAGCCCTCTGACAAATTCTTCAGGGCTAAGTACAGTAGAGATACCAAAGTCTGAGTGGCAGCAGTGGCACTTCCCTACAGATGCGTGTGGTGGCCTGTGTATGGCTGAGAGCTGGGGAGTAGAGGACAGGAAAGGTATAAATGAGACTCTTAATGGAGTTGAGAGTCTTGATAGGTTGAGTAAAAGCAGACATTCAATCGAGAGAGTTTTGGGTTTTTTTAAGAAGGTACTTTCAGACTGAAATGCTTTAAAATATTTCTTTTCTAGAACAGATTTCTTTAAGATACAGGTTTCTGAGAAAAATATATGGCCTTTTCACATCTAACTTTGCCAAATATTGATTTCTCCTTTTTGTAAGAGTAAAAGCTCAGCAGCAGAAACTATTATGCTAAATATTGAGTTTCTGCTAGACCTAAAACATTGGTATATATCCTAGCAATACAAATGAATGTCAAACTGTTAAGAGGGGCTGAGATGTTAAATGGAAAATATCTATTAGATCATTCAAGAGGTCTGTTTGAGAGCTGCTTGCCAGAATAGTTACCCAGCAAACATGTCTTCTGAGAAAGCAGAAGACAGCATCCAATACAGATGGAGAAAAGCCTGTTCTCATCAGAAGTCAAAAGGAAAAACAGGCATTACATCAGGTGTTATTTAGTCTCCCAGCCAACTTTTAGCTGAGATTAGAAGATCCAGTTTACTAGACATTTTTTATTTCTGAAAAAGCATGGTTGTCTTTTGCCAGTTTTGACAAGGCAGAAACAAGCATGAAAGCTTAAGACAATTTCCTGATAAAAAGAATCCAACAAAGAAAAAAAAAAAAACCAAACAAAACAACAACTGAGATGGAAAAAATAAAACAAAGGAAATTCCAAAATTCCACCCAAAAAGTACCCTAAGTCTAGAAAACCCTAAGGCCACCTTGATCAAATATAGGTCGCTCCCAGGTATAATCCATCACTAAACCAGGCAGGAAAATGTAAATTAAAAATAGAAGGATGGAGAGTCCTTGGTGGATTCACTATATAAAACAACAGGAAAACTTCAGCAGTTCACCTCAGAGGGGAACACAATGAACTGAGATGACTCTATACCAATTAGCGGCGTTAGTCTTAATGTTAGAGATTACAGTGAGGTTAGGTTGGAAAGAGAAAGAACTGTGAATCTCTCAATTAATCCGGGGGTTGAACTTGTTTTGAGTCTCGTTTTAAGGCTTAGAAAGGGCCAGAAGCATAACTTATCCAAGGCTTTTGAGATTTGCTATATGTTAGCAGAATTTCAACAGTCCTTAACAAGTCAGTTAATATTACTGCAAAGCAACGATCACAATAGCTGATTTAGAAATGCCAACTTAGAGAGGCTTACAGTACCTGACCACTTCTATCTATTCGGTCAGATGCACCTAGAACCGACATGCTATGAAAACAAAACAAAACACTTCTTCTATTTCTTGTGGATGTGACCATCAGAAACCTGCTGCTCTGGCTTGAAGGTGAGCTCAGGGCTCCCCAGAGAGGCAAGAAGCACCTATGGTATGATATTGTCACGTGTCTGCCCAGGCAACAGCGTGTGGATGGCTGGTACCCTAGATCAATGAATGTTTTGGGGATTGGTGAAAGCCTTTGTAGATGACTTTGGCTGGTAAACACCTGGATGAACCCATAACTGGAGAGTGCTTTACTTCAGCGGGCCCAGGAAGGGAGGCTCTGCTGAAGGCATGGTGGAAGCATGACTGTAGCATGATTTGTTCTTTATTCTCCAGCACAGCTGCCCAAGAGGGGTTCAGACTGGCAGTGAAATACATTACGGATGTTGTGGTAGCAGCTGCTTGTAAACCACTTCCTTGACCTCAAATTGAAGCTGTACAAGCTTTTATCTCACTAGATGTGGGGTGAATGTAGGATTTCATTTCCACTCTTTTTCGAAACAAGGCTGTTAAGTCTCATTAGGAGCTGTTATTGTGACCTTCAGGAGCCATTTCACTAATACATTTCTGTTTGCTTTCCAGCCTACCCTGAGATCTCTGTTAGCCTGCAGGAAGGTTCAGCTGGCACCTCACAGAAGGTGAGCAATTTTGGATCGAAAACTAATATCCATGACTGTCACCATGTCACCCCAGTAGGGCCAGGCAGGCTAGGCTGAATCAGACAGAGAAAGATCCTCCAAACCCACTAAGCTCACAAGGTGACAAGTGAGCCAATGAGTTAATGTCAGCCATTCATGCCTGTTCTTCTCAGTGATTCCTATCCCTGCAGAAGTGAGCTGCTTCAGTGAGCATGAACTGGAGCTAGCTAAGGGTTTCTCCATGGTGTATGCAAGACCTTATTTTGCATTAGCCCTTGGGAAAGCTTCAGGACAGGGTCAAGAGGGTGTGAGGAATCTGTGGTGTTGCAGGGAGCTGTCATGCTCCCTTTCTCTCTCCATGTGCCAGCAGCATCCAGCTCCCCTCTCTACACTGCATAAAATTCCTCTCCAAAGGGAGGGGATCCTGTTGGAACCATCTAGGTTGAAGCTTTTGATCTGTGAGCATCCCAAATTAAGATAAAGTTTTCCTTGGAAACAGCACTTGTGGGCAGGCAGAACCTTTTATTAACATTATTCACCTGTTGTCAGACAAGCCATGGGTCAGTTGTGCAAACTCAGTATAATTTTCCTGATGACCTATTTCTAGGTGTGATGTGGGACATTGCAGGCTTTTGTCTGCACTGTCCTGCTGAGCAGAGCAAGGGGTACTGCTACCATGAAACCAGGTAATAGAAACCACATACTGACTCCTTTGCTCCTCTTTTCCACCCTTTCTTAAAAGACTTAAATCTACTTTGAATGTCAGATTTGTATTTCTTCTTAGGAAGCATTTATAAAAATATTATGAACTACAAATCACTGAAAAATAAAGGAATAATGAAGAGAAGAAGCAGGGAAAGTAATCACACTATCAGTCAAGTTCAGAGGTTATTTACCAGGGCAAGGGAAGTGTTTCAGCCAGGTAGTTTCAGTCTTCATACTGAACGACGGACTATGGCTGGCTGCAGTGCCTCAAGCTTGTTTTCAACTGTATGTGTGAACAACTTTCTTTGAAAGTGGGAGCAAGAGGGCTTTGTGTTACATGAGTAGTCATTTTATTCTTTCTTCTCTTTGTTTAAATGGACAAGGTAATTTCTCTTAGTACTATAAGATGCTAAGTAAATGTAATTTGGAACATCCAGGCAGCATAAGCATGAGACCTCCCACCCTGCTAGTAACCAACCCTTCATTGAGTCTTGATGTTGAGGTCCTTCCCACCTATTGCTTGATGAGAAATTAAATTGAGCACAAATAAAGATTTTTGGAGCAACTGTCATACAGCCTGAAGTACTGCATCTAAAGTATGCAATTCCATGTGACTTCTGGAAACCTCTTACCTGTCATACCTTCTGCAAAGGTATCTGATACTGTATACTCAACGTTATCATTGTGTTAGGCAGTCTTTTTCATAGGATTTGTCTCTTCATCTGCCTAATGAAGGATTTACGTGGCAATCGGGGGTGTCTCATTCTCCCCATACACGCTGTGCCCATAAGAGATTCCAGTGTTTCTCCATGTGAGTGTTTGTCACTAAGACACTGGGCTGAAAGCAGGAGGCTAAGAAGTCACCCTACATCTCTCCAACCACAGCACTGGAGTAGAGCATGTTGGAGCCCAGTCACTCTCCACCCAGCACAGGGCAATGGGGGTGTCCCTGGGCTCTCATTCAACCGTGTGTGCAACCAGAAGAATGGAGGGGAAAGAAACACAAGAAAGAGGAAGAGAGGCTCCCTTCCCAAGGGGGACAGCAAGTAAATAAGCTCTGTCTATAAGGGACATTGGAAGCCAGAAGCCAGGTGAGATATGACGGAGGCTAACAAATGGTTTTTTTCTGCCCCATAGCCGAATGTGAGCTGCATCGTGAGAAAGGCATTTCCCAAGCCAAGCCTTGTGTGGTATGTGGACAGAGTGAGCCTGACAGAGCAGCCCGGAGGTAATGCAACCTGTCGATAGGACAATGGCACAGCTGTAGAAGTGGTTCCCGAGAAAAGCGGTGGTTGTTCATCCACTCCAGCCACAGGGAGCCTGTAGGTGTCCTTCTGGGTGAAGAGGAGAGTACCAAGCCTCCTCAAAGGGAAAAGCTGGTGAACAGCCATGACCATAGCCCTTTGCAATTGCCAGTGATGGGAACAACAGCTTGGCATAACTTTGCTGGTTTTGCCAAATCTTTGATAGTGTCTCAACAAAGAAACCTGAAGCCACATGAGCTTGCTTTTCAGTACCTATATTTTGCACAGCTCTGATTTATAGTCTCAGTTTTAATGAGAGAGTCTTGCAGCTTTTCTTTATTTCTTTCCCCAAGAAATTTCTGTTGAACAAGAAGACATGCAAGACAGTGAAGGCTTCTATCAGCTGAGATCAACTCTGATGTTGCAAGGGACCCATCAGACACATAAGACATTCTTGTGTGCGTGTCTCTTTTCCTTCCTTGGGAATGAAACACGGAATATTTCATCAGAAGAAATATTTGTTTTCTTCGGTAGGTTTTTCACAGATAGGACACATCTGAAATGTAAAACATTAAGAACACTGAAGAAATGTACTCTCTGACATTTAAAATACTGAAGAAATGGCTAGAGTATGGAAGCTTCATTGTACAAGTTTATCAAACAGCTTGAACTTTCTGGGAGATTTTTTAGCTCAAGTTTTTGTTCAAGCCTGTAAATGAGCTAAGAAACCCTGCCACTAACATAAAAGGCTTGTTGTTTGTTTAGGCAGTATCATACTGCACTTCCCAAACCCCAAAATATACTAGCTTAGCCACATGGAACCAGTGAGTTATTATAATCATTTGATTCTCACTGAGCACTCCTGGCAGAAAGTCTACATGTATACAATGCAGCTCTTTGGAAAATCAAACCCTCAGAGTCAGAGCTATATTGTACATCTTCAATGAAACCTGTAAAAAGTGCCTAAACCACCTGAACCACTTTGGACAATAGAGAAACTCTCCTATAACCTATAATATAAGAATTAGCTATGCAATTAGGGCTGCATGGAGAATTATCATCTCAAGTATCTGGTGAAAGCACAAGACGTGGAGGTGCAGAGAGTTATGGATAGCATTTCCAAGGATGGAGGGTGACCACAAGTAGGGCAGACTGATTTCCTTTAGCACTCTTGTGTATTCCTCCTCTTCAGGTGCAAATGCATAGCTACACCTTTTCTTTTTTTACTATATGTTCTCCTTGCTGTACAGATAAAAACAACTGAACTGCTGGCCGTTAAGCAGCCTGCACAGATATGTCATGTACCATGGTGACTACTTGTAGCTCAATTGTGTTAACTTGTGGCTGTGGATACACTTATTGGTATGTTTCTCCACAAAGAAAGACTGCATCAAAAGCTACAACTTACTTCTCTAGAAACATAGCTTTGGAGAGAAGGGAGATAAATCATAATTTTTCTCCAAAATGGCCCATTTCTCCCAAAGTGGAGTTTTGTAGAAATACAAATACATACATATACATTCAAACAAATACATTCAAATCAGAGAGATGTCAATTAAAGAAGTCTACTTTCCTGCATGAAGGTTATGCTAAAGCTAAGGTATATCCACTCTGTATAAAAAAAGTTAATGTATTTATATGTGACAGAAAGGAAATAATTAAATTAATTCTCAACTATGTTCTGTGTAGGCGCTATACTAATGCACAGTATGACACAAACCTCAAACTAAATTTTCAGCCTTTATAACAAAGCCTAACTACTTTCAAGAACTGCTTTCATCTTTCTCTTTTTTTTTTTACTTCACAGACAATAGGTCTAACAAAGCCTCATCTGAAGCTTTTACCACCATGCCTTCTGAAGGTAGGATAAATGAGAGAATGAAATAACTTGGGTTATGTTAGAGGTGTGCTTATAGATTCCTATAGCTGTTGGAGAAATGGTTTTGCAAGCTTGTTTCTGGGATGGGTACTAAGACATCCCTTTCTGCAGTTATGACTTCAGCAAAAATACAATGAACAGATATTTTGATGATGTAATCCGTCATAATTAAGCCCAACCATAATTAAACCCCAGCCTTGAGGGGAAATTAATGTTATTTCTGATGCTTCAGCTGGCATTGAATATAGCTCTTTCAGCACTGAACTGATAATTAAAAATAACAGCCCTACTAATGGCTCTGCCTTCTGCTTAAGTACACAGCCAAGATCTCAATACTTTTTCTCAATTAAAGAACCAATGGGATGTTTCTTAATTTGTGTAAATTTGTTAAATGCCCACCCTGCCCCTGCAAGTTTGTCTTATTATCAGCTTATTGCAGACAGATAAATCGTTTCCTTGACACCTCAGCCCTGAAGCCCTTTGGAGATGTTTCTCCTGGGTTTGTTTGTTCTGCTCCGCACAGGAGACAGCTGCATTTCAGTGGTGATTTACATGGGTACAGCAGAGAAACACTGTAGACAAATAGCATGAAAAGTGTGGTTTTCTATGTAGATTGCTTCTCTGAGTGACAGGCCCTGGAGGTTCAGCCAATATCCTGCTAGGCACTTGAAAGCCATCCCAGGTACCAGGATCCCTGGGAGTGAGACTTTGTCCTCCACTGGTGTCTGCAGCCCTTGTGGCTTGTGTCAGGCCACCACCCTGCTTCACCTTGCACACTCTGCAGTAATGTACTGGGGGCTGGACACACTTTGAGGTGCCCCACTACCCACTGCATCCTCTTATGTCAGCCAGCAAATCCCTGCTAACACAGGTGGGGCTAAAATGAAGTATGAATGGAAGAGCAACATTGAGAACCACCAAAGGAGGTACAAATGCTTGCAAAAAAAAGCAGCTAGAGGTTTGATGATTATCTACTTGTGCTAAAATCTCTCCCAGCATGCCTGGCCACACAGAGTTATTTGGGCTCACTTCTCAGACATGTTTTTCTAATGGGGTGTGCAAGCTTTCATGGTTCATTTCCTTCATTGAGCCCTTTAAAGAGACATAATCCTTCTTTCTAACCTACTCAGGGGGTACTTTGTCTTGCCTCCTGGGCAGAAAAAAAAAAACCAGATAACTGTTACTCAGGACGTAAATACCACTTGGGCAGGATGGTGTCTCTGCTTATCTTGGCTGACTGGTTAAGAGCCCTTTAATTGCAAGGAATAAATCCCTCTCTCTCCCCTTCTCTGAGGACTCGGTGAGCACTCTTCAGTGCAAAGTGTTCCCAAAATTTACTCTCACGGCTGCAGTCTCTGAAATGCCTCATGGAGGTGCCACAACCAGGTCACATATGTTATTTCAAACTGCATGGCAATAAGGTACCGCTCTATGGGATAAAACCTCATAAACTATTTCTGCTTTCTGAGTTGAGGTGCAGACTGGAGGTTCCCAGGATTCCAAACCTTTTTCACAAAAAAAACATTGTTTACCTATGGTTTTCACAGCACCTTGGGTGTTTCTTGTTTCTTACTGGAGCAATTGATTGGGTTGTGCATTGAAATATTATTTGGAAATAAAGAGTGATGCACTCTCTCTCACTCTTAAACCCTCTATTTGGAAATTAAGAGTGATGCGGTTTCTCTCACTCTTAAACCCTCGAATGACTCTCTTCATGACTCTCTTCCCTAAAGCAGAACAAAAACCTCCCTCACCTTGAGTAAAAGTGTTTGCTTTGATTTGTTATAGACCTTGGAAATTCAGCTCTTCCATCAGCTGTCATGACTACCTCAGGTAAGGGGAAAATAAAAAAAGCCTTCTTTATTACTCAGTTAATAGATGTATGATCTCTACTTGACCTGTGCTTAAACGTCATGTACACAGAGCTAGAGGTGTGCCAGGGAAAGGTCAGCACACGCTGGTATCAGTGGTATGCTGCTGGATGGGAATTTGTGAGTTACCAAGTTACCAGAGAAGAGATCTGACACAAATCCTGCTGAAATTGTCATGTCAGGACAGCATGTAAAATGGCATGCTAAATATCTCATATTATTCTTACTTCTTCTTATAAAATAGAATAAACTTCTCTATACAACAGTGGATAAATTTGTCCTATTATGACAGAAATGAGCATGTGATAGAAATGAGCATGTGATAGAAATCATGACCCAACAGTAGCACATCATTCCCATTCAATAATGATATAAGATAAATACCACTGCTTTACCAGAGCATGCATATGGATAATTACTAAACTATCTTTAGCAACTGAGAGGAAAAGAGTAGGCTCTCTCCTGGGCTTATACTACCACACATTGTCAGAATAATTTCTGGCAAGGCCCTGGCTATGCAGGGGAGCACCACCATCAAGTACATAATCTACCTTATAGCAGTAAAATTGAACCTTATGTGTAAAAATGTAAGTAAATAATGCAAACAGCTAGCCCATGTGAAAGGGTCAGCATTAATAAAGTCAGCTGTCTCTGTTTGCCCCCTGAATTTGTGGGATGTGTTTTGAGCTTTTAACCTTAACTTTGACAGCGGGCTTCTTGCCACAGAGTCTGCATTTACAAAGCAGCTACCACAAGGTCTTTGGTCTGGGTTGTTTTATGAATATTATTTTTAAAAGACCCTATTGACTAAATGTGGTACCATGTAATTTATTTGTCTTTAGAGCATCGGTTGACATCTTTGGAGTCTCTGGACTTCACAAGTCAAGCAAGCTTGGCCTCTGCTTCCACGACACAAGGTAATAAATTCAACCAAAATGTTTTCTCTTTTTCTTCAAGGGTATAGGAGAAAGTTACATAAATACAATAACCATCTTGCATTTTTTATAGCAAGCAATCTAATGTCCATTGAAGCCCTTTTCTGAGTGCATTATACACTAGGATGGCCACAGTTCAAACAAAAAAAAAATGCTGTTTTGATTTAGTCTTTTTTAATACTCTGTTCAGAATACACACATTAATTTCAGTGAGTGAATAGACACCAAGTATACCTTTTTAAAACACATTCCATGTATCTCTTTAATTAATATGCAAAATTAGAGTGACATTAGAGCTAGAAAAAGTGCAACCCAAACACCAGAGCACAGGAGTACAAATGCAAAGCTCTAACAAACAAAATATTTACAACAGATGACTCAACTCAATGATTTCTTCTCTGTGCTGGTGACTCACTTGGAAGGGTTTTAACCTTGTTTACCCAGGGAGAGCTACATGCACCCTGTAGCTGGCAGCAGCCTGAATCAAGAGCAGATGAAGGCCTGAAGCCCCTGCTTACTGAGCAGCTGGGATCCCAAACTATAGGGCTGATGCCCAGCAGTCCCACCAGAGTGCATTTTCTCTCAACACAGCCTGTCTGTGATTGCTTTTTTCTTTAAAGTCTCATTCCATTCTGAAGCCCAGCTGCTGATACCTGTCACACTGTTTGTTTTTAAGCAGTGGTTAGAAGTGCATCGGGGCTGCCCCTATTGACAGCAAAGCATGCTCACTGCCACGTTGACTGAGTAAACACAGCCATGGCACATGCTCCCATTTTAGAGACAAAACAGCGCATGTAAAACAGCAGCACAGGCAGCACGAGGAAGAGGCAACATGGCAAGGCGGTGTTAAACACCATCTTCCCCTTCATGGTCACAACAAACCTTTGACTTGGAAATGACCCACCACTGCAGCCAGCATGAGTGAATTTGACCCTTGGTATATCTGGCAGCCTTATTCTCCCAAACAAAAAAAATTGATTGCAACAGACTAGCTTTCATGAGCTTGCGGGTCATCGAATGACCTCCTTAAAATGTGTAATTCAATCCTGTAACCTTCACTTATAGTAACCTACATTACGCTATAGCGTATCTAGTACTTACCCAGAGATGCTTGACTAATGCAATAGGCAGTGTGTAGGGTTGTACTGAAGGGAGATGCTGAACACAAGGCTTCGTTCTGACCCAGCAGAGCACTACTTGGTTGCTGAACCTCTTAATGCCCTGGGGCATGAAGAAGCTAGATTGGGATAGGCCAGGGCAGGAACAGAGATTGCAGCAGCACTGAAATTAAAGTCTGCTGCTTCTCAAGCTGCTTTTCCCATCCTCAAAGTAGAGACACTTGCCCAGCCTGGCTGACAGTGGGGCAGCAAAGTGCTAGTTCATGTGTCCTGAAAAACCTTCATCTCAACAAACGATTTCACAGTTCCTGTAAATATACAGTGTGAGCAGGGAGGATTCTTCTCCCTGGATTATGCATCTTCACTGGTTGAGAAGGCATAAGGTCAAAGTCGAAGTGCAAGCTGGAGATGAGCCATTTTCTACAAGCAGCCCAGGAAATATCTGTCTTTTAACCAGTGTCCCTGATGTGCAGCAGTCTTGGTGTGCCAACCATGGGTTTGTACTTTTCCTCTCTGAATCACTGCTAGTTCCTACACCAGTGCCACTATCAGCTTCTTGAGCAGACCCTTTGAGCTGCAGCTGAGTCAGGACACTGAGTCCAAATCCTCTTCTACAAAGGGGCTTGGTTCAGTTCCTGTTATTTTGCAATTTTTTAATGACAATCCATGAGACAGCTGGGAACTGATACAAGGGAAGAGTGCACAGATATAGACAGGTGAAGGAGGACGAAAAACAAACAACAAGGCTGTTAAAACTGCAGTCTGATCTTTGCTTAGCTTCTGTGATAGATCAGTCTTTGAGCCCCTAGCTCAGATTTTGAGCGCTGGGTTACAGCTGCATTTCACCTTCTCAAGTTTGTTCAGATGGCTTAAGGATACTTTTCCAAAAATGAGACAGGTGTTAGGAAAGATGGACTCATCTTAGTAAATGTAAAACAGTCCTCTTGGGAAAATAGAGGTCTACTTGCTAACCACCACCTGTCTGTGTTTGAATATCAGATAAATCGCTAATTCAGCTCTACAACACTTAACACTTTAAAAAAAAAGATTAAAGGAAAAGGTTAAATAAGTTGGTATTTGGCAACAGGAATCACAGGCGTGACTCCTGTACACTAACTTCTTCAAAACTTCTCTTTGCTAGCTGGGAAAACAGTTTTGTCTCATTGCATCTGGTGAAATCCTGTCTAAGTTCTGATTTATGTGTTTGTTCATTGCTTTCTATCTGCTTCAGATTGAAACAAGCCAGTGAAGTCAGTACTATTGAGTTGCAGCTGAAACTCAGCTGGAATCCAAAAACATGTGCTTAAATGCGCTATATGTTTTCTCAGACTTTATTCATCCATGTCATCAAACTCCTCTTAAGTTTCTAGCTTGTGACAGACTTTAAAACCAGACACAAAATTTTGTGGTGCTTGTCTGAGGGAAGCCAGCATCTCAGGTAGGTTACAACTCTTTGACCTCTTTAGTCAGGAAACAGGGAAGAAACAAGATAAAATGAAGAACAAGTGATGGGATCCTCTACAGCAATTTTTACAAGCTTATATGTTTTTCACAGAAGCGCTGATTTCTACTGCAGAGACAAAAAGCTATACCATCACCACAACATTCAATGAGAGTTTGACAACAGAAGGTGAGTAGGTGATGCACCTCCTTTGCTTCACAGGACCGTAACAGGGGAGCGATGTAGTTAAATACAGCTGCTGCAAAGTGCAGATGTGCCACCAACTTAGCAAGTGTTGGGTAGCAAATTCACAGTGATCTGGAGTATCTTGCAAAAATATACAGCAGTGGGTAGTCAGCTTTATGTGGTCCTCAGTTTCTGTTGCCTTTGCCATGAACTTTAGTCTGTGGTGCTTATTTTTGGCCGCTAGTCGACAGTTACCACATTGCCATGCAAAAATTATTACTAAATATGGAAAAGGTGTGCCCAAGCAGAGGCCAAAAGTCAGGTGGTGTAATCTGTAACAGCTTTTCAATGCTTCACAGAAGCAGTTCCTCTGCTAAATTGCACAAATTTAGCAGATAAAAGCTTGAGTCTTCCAAGCCATCAAGGATCTGCAGCACCAATAGAGTAACAAAATTTGAGTATCCTGGTTTTATTAGATGTATTTAATATAATAATATTAAAATTGAGAGAGTCGCTAGGCAAATGTAGTGAGTACTGAGGGTAGTTTATAGATGAAATAAATTACTGGAGAAG
This sequence comes from Cuculus canorus, assembly GCF_017976375.1. Lineage (NCBI taxonomy): Eukaryota > Metazoa > Chordata > Aves > Cuculiformes > Cuculidae > Cuculus > Cuculus canorus. The sequence continues at coordinate 114,189,884 of NC_071401.1, read as the reverse complement.
CTAAATAAAATCACAGAGCAGCAATGAAATTATGAGATAATGTGGGACAATAAAGGCTGGCTAATAGAACATCAAATGGCAGCCTCATTAAAGATCAATAAAAAACCCATAGGGGTGGACATTTTTTCACAAATCTTTCCCTTTAGAAAATTTCTGCTCAGCAGCGGAAAACCAGGAGTAACTTTCTATTTTATTATGTTGTCTTGTCTTTTTGTTCTTACAGACAGAATCTATCAATGCAACTTTGCATTTGTACAGCAGTTATCTTTTGGCTGAAGTGCAAAGGTTGCAGCCGCTTTCCATTTTCTGAATATATTTTTGGCAGCACTCTGATACTTATTTACCCTCATATAGCCCACAACCCTGCATTTAGACTGAGACCTTGTGGCAAGGTCTAATGCTTCACGATCCTGCTCTTGCACAGCTTGCTGGTTGCAGTCTTTGTTAAAAGCATCCTGAATTACACTACTATTTGCAGGAGGTACTGTGCATTGCACCAGTCACCGGGTTCCCTACAGCCATGCCCATCTGACTACCAGCTTGAGGCATGGCCTTCAAGGGCCCTCAAGTCCAGCAGCTGTAATTGAGGGCAATTTTAGAGCACACAGACACTGGTGCACCCACTGAGGCATACCAGGGTATTTCCCTGTGCCCTCCCAGGGCCAAGAAGATTATACAAAGGATTTACCATTATCAGTTCAGTTCTCAGAGGCTCTAAGGTAAGCAATTATGTAGACAATAATAATTAGTGCTTATCAACGTGCTGTATAGACCACAGTGCTACAGGATTTCTAAGTGTATATTCTTTTTTATTATATAAAACTTTTTTAAATGCCAGATTTACCATTCTTATCCCCATAACGTTAAACCCCTAATAAACCAGGAGAAAAGAGCGATTGAATTGAATTAATGTCCAAAACTCTCAGTGAATCTTCAGAGTTTGCTAAAACCGGACTGCTTTTGGTAGGGCTTTCTATTGCATGCATACATATATATACACACATACTTGAGTGCTCAATTTCAATCAGAAGCAGCACCTCATAAGAAAGAAATTTTCCTGGCACTATCTGGTAACTCATTTAGATGATTTAAACAGCGGATATTTTTCTTGTATCTATAAACCAGCAAATATACTAGATACTTCCAGGTATCTCTGGTATTTCATTTGTCGTTTGCATAAGAGAAAAATGATGAGTACAAAATAGCCATAGCTGAGCCTAATGAAGCAGTTACATACAGGCTTGTAAGATAATTGAAGAGTATGATGTCTTTTTTGTACAGATTTGAATGATTCCACCACCAAATCCACACAAAGCCTCAGGAATGCCACACACGCCTCTAAGAATACAATTGTGGGGCATCATAAGTGCTGTGGCAACTTGGAAATGCTGTGCCATTGTCTAGTAGCATATTTTAGCTGTTATTTTAGAAGATGCAAACACAGAGATGGCTAGGAAAAGAAAAGAATGTAGCCTTGGGCAGCACTGATCTTAAACATAGGTAGCTTAGCTGTATTAGGAAAGGAAAAATATCTCTCTACAAACAGATGAAAGACTGCTTTTGTGGTTCAGACTACTTGACAGAGGAGACCGTGGTTTCACTCAGTCATGGCAGAGGCAGACTCTTTGTGCTGCAGCTAAGCTACTTAATTTCTTTAGCTTTTTCATTACCATCAAAGAGCTAAAAAGCTTATCATTCTTTCAGACCATCATGCAGCTCAGTGTTGGCTTGCTGGAACATCTTAACAGGTGTTCTTTAACAATCTATCTATCTTTCTTCTAAAATTGTTTAAATTTATAAAAGCACTATTTTTGTCTAATTGGTTGTAGGCCAAAAATGCAAGCATCTTGCCAAGTGAATTTTGACACCCTGATTCCGGAATTTGATTTCCAGTCTTCAGTGGGGTGAATAACAGTGGCTTCAAAACACAACCTTCATAAAAGCCAACAAACACACAAACAAACAAACAAAACCAAACAAGTTACTAAAAATGTTCTGCGCCCACGACTTTTTAGGTAACCTGTCCTTCAGCATCACAGATCAGCCAATTTCAGTTCCCAGAGGGAAAGATTTCTTTACTACAAGCAATCTGATCAATAGCACTGGTAAGACATTATCCTATAAATCCTCTTCTTTCAACATGCCACTTCAGTAAGCAAGAAAAGCAAAGAAGCATGAAAATTTGAGCGTCATGTACATTAGAGGAGGGCAGTTGAAAAATGTTCCTGGCTTCTCCTTTTATTTACAAGCAATGATCCAGTGCATTTTTGGAGGTTCAGGCTGGATATCAGAAAAAAATTCTTCATGGAAAGAGTCATCAGGCACTGGAACAGGCTGCCCAGGGAGGTGGTCGAGTCGCCTTCCCTGGAGGTGTTTAAGGTATGGGTGGATGAATTGCTTAGGGACATGGTTTAAGGGAGTGTTAGGAATGGTTGCACTCGATGATCCAGTGGGTTCTTTCCAACCCAGTGATTCTATGATTCTGTGATTCTACCAGCAGCAAAATTTGGCTGGTCACACTCCTGTGCCCCAGGGGCCACTCACAGCTCACACAGTGTGATGGACTTAGCTCCCAGCCATTGCGCTGGCTGCTGCTGTGGCTAAGACCCAGGCTGGGTGACATACCAGTATGCTGCACCACTAACAAGAGCCGCCCCCCAAAAAGTGGCTGCAACCTTGATCAGATGTTTCAGCAGGGTTTGCTGTCAGTGGCATGAAAAATAAGGCAGTGGGAAGGTGGGTTGGGGCAGGCAGCGGTGCCCAGCTGCACCACGACACGCTTCCTCTTCTCAGAGAAGCTCACGGGGGAGCAGAGAAAGCCAAAAGTTTTCAGGTGAAACACTTGCTGGGCTGTGCCTAAATAATCTTGTCATGTGAACTGATGGGTGGCTGAAATCGGCCCACAAACCCAGTTGGAACAAAAATGGGTTAAGTCCATAAATTACAGCTGCAATTCTCAGAGTTTGAGACCCTCAGTCTGTGAACCTGGTGATTCGGTGCTGATCTGGGGCTGCATTGTCACCAGTACAGTGCCTGGGAAGGAGCAGAGAGCCACAGGCAGCAAGCTCCTGCTTTCCCTTCTCTCTCAAGACATTCAACTGAGCTCTGTCTCATGTGTCCTTTCCAGGCAGCACAAGGAACACAACAGCCAGTCGCTTCCCCTGGCCAACAGTGGTGGCCATCCTGCTCCTCTTCTGCAGTCTTCTAATAGCTGTAGGCATCAGGAAATGGTGTCAGTACCAGAAGGAGATGTAAGTACTAGGGAGGGGAACCACAGGGGTGGGAGGAGTGGCACAGAGGACAGCACAAACTCTAATCCAGCCATCTGGATTCACATATTTTCATTTGGCACTACCCATAGTCACAAGGCCTTTAGATACATGGATCACTAATGCCATTTTTTTTTCATACAGCAGTATGAAACGTGAAGCTTTCTCTGTCCTTTCATCTGTTCTGTGGGTTATCTCTAAAATAAACATCTAAAAAAGATCTGTGGTGTAGCTTCAGGGTGTGAGGGAAGAATATAAGCCAATCCTTTTCCCCAGAGCACCACACTTCTGTTAGACTTTCTGTCAACTGCTTTTGCTCTCTCATTTTGCATGGCTACTTGAGGACAAGTTTTAATGAAATTGTACTTCTAGGGCAACTTTATTTGAGCTGTGAATAATATACGTGAAACTAGACTACCTGAAACTTAATCCCAGTCAAAGAAGCATTGAGTTTGTAATTATTACCAAAGTTTAATTCCCTACAAAATCACTCACAGATCTACTGATGAAAGCCAATTATTTTTAGTCTTATGAACATTTCCAAAATGTTTGAAAAATCATCGTGATGATGAATCATTTGCAGTTCTAGAAGGCTCTTTTGAAACATGACTGCAAATCCTCTATATTGAAGGTAAAAATGGAACTGATTTTTTTCACTGATTTGGGATGGGATTTTTCTTCTTGTCAGCCTATAAATTGATAAAAAAACCCTTATGAGTCTTTAGATATACCTTCAGAGAGCAGTGTGAGAAAAAGATCTCTGCAAGGGTTTTGAATGGTTCACCAGGACTGTGTTCTGTTCTTTTAAAGCATGAATAAAGTAAAATTGTAAGGTGGGAGCTGAGAAAGCCAATTGAATACCAGGAGGTGCACTGTGGCTAATACAACGGAAACAGAGAAGTCGCTGTATTTAAGAGCAAATGTCAGGTGCTCTTATAATGACTTAGTATCCATCAGTCTCCTCTTGTGAACATTTTACAACAGTCTTTTATACGGCTTTTACATGGCTGCATGGTTTTTTCTCTTCTATTTCAGTATGAACAGACCTCCATCATTCAAGCCACCGCCACCTCCAATAAAGTACACTTCCATGGTAGAGTCTGATGGGACTCCCCCATCCTGCCACGAACTGGAAAACCTGTAACATTGCCCACACCACTCACGTAGTGCACAGAATTCTGACACAGTTAAAAGACTCTGCTTTAAAATAGTGGTTACAGGAGTTTGGTGTTAATGGCCCATATTAAAATTCTGAGTGTCTAAATGACATTAATGTTGGAAGCTGAGCACTCCTGAGGACACTTACTTCATCCTGTCTATCCCATCTATCTCTATGTATGCATTACGTTAACACTGTTGTGAGTGTCACTGTGAGATTACATGTGCCTAATTTGAATTGGGTGATCAACTGGGAATTTACTGTCTTATTAATGGGAGCAGATTAACACATCACTCCATCAGCCTGCCTGAAGAGTGTTGAAGCTTTTTGTTTTACTAAGTGTGTAGAGATGACAGCTCTGCCATATGGACACCATGATTACACAGGAAATGCTGGCTTAACACAAGCTTTTTGACACCTACATGAGCTGTGCTTACAATTATTTTTTACTATACAAATATTGACTAATATGACCCAATGTATAATTTCCTATCACTGTGAAACCAAACAAAATATAATCAGCACCTTATGGTGTTGATATGGAAAGAAAATAGTCTGCAGCTGTTGTCACACGGCTGCAGCACCGGATCACAGTGAGGGGCTGAGGAGGTAAAAGGTCACAGTGCAGACCTGGCGGAAGTGTTCATGAAGAAGACTTAGTTGCCATTGGTGAAGTCACAAGGAAGAGTCAACTTTGGGTTCATGAGCAAGCCACCTGTAGACCAGAAACTTAAGGACTGAAGTGAATAAGAACCCTAAAGGTATCAGAAAATGCCAATCCTTTTGGAAGTGTTGTGCCTTTGAAACAATAGTTACTCTTGAGTCTGCTTTTTTGAAATTAAATTTATGGTACACGTAAAGAAAAACAGTAATATAATTTTATCCTTATTCGGTCATAATGAGCTTCTGTCATTTAATGTCTCTGCATTTTTCAAGAAGTCAGGGGTAGTTTCCCAGACAGTTTAACCCTGTAGAAGGGACGGTCCAGTCTTACCCTTATCCTGCCTGGGCTGCGTATCTCCTTGCATTTTCACTGCTGATTAAAAGCCCGTGCTGGGGGAGGTATCAGCTCAGCCTGCTGCACAGCTCTCAGCCAGGTCAGCAGCTGCATGACCACTAACGCAAGGCACAAGATCTGCAGCAGGACCGCTGTTTTGCAGCAGTGTGGTTTTACACTACCTTCAACTGGCAAAAAAACCTGCTCCTCTAAGCTATTTTGAAGATGTATGGTTACCACAATGGTATTTCTGTAATTAATGCAAATCAACTAAAATTCAGCCATGTCAAGCTTAAAATTGGGATTCTGATTTATTTACTGCTAAACACTGGTCGATGAGCATCAGGGTTCAGAGCACTGTGTTCCCCAGGACTTTAGGTGAATGAATGGCTTACTGGAAAAAAATTACATGACAGACATTTTTAAAGTATTCTGTTATATTATTTTCCTTATAGTACAAGCAGCTCTAAATCCATCACTGAGGGAATCTCTGTGCTGAACTGAAAAAACGTTCCTTCCTACAAAGCTATACAGATTTTGCCTGCATGGAAGTCTCAATATTAATTTGAGAGTTTCTTGTTCATATGGGTTGGTATAATAGAAGCAGATTAGTGTAACTTCTGTCATACAGTCAGTCACTGCAAAAGAAGTCAGCTTTTTGTTCTTCAAAAAAGGAATCAGAAAAAGGAAAAAAAAAAAAAGGTGGATATATTCCAAGGGATGTGGACTTTCAACTTTGTCAGGAGATGAGGATGTCTGTGTGTAGCATACCTGTCAAAGAGGGGTTGTTTTACCATCTCGGATACTTTAATCCCCACCTGAAGATGTTCCCTCCAACACTGAGGTTGTGCTGGGTGCCTTTAGAACCGTTTAGGTGCTTCCAGCGCTAACTGACCCGGGTTGCAAGGAGAGCTACCAGAAGCTTTGTCTAGGTCCCTGGCCCATCCAGCCCCTGCGAAGGAGAAGGAGGATGCCTCCACAAACCTGCATCAGCAACGCAAAGATCCCCAGGCGCCTCCAGCCTGGCTGAGGAGCACTCCGGATGGGGACACAGCGGAGCCACCGGCCAGCAGGTGGCACCGCAGCACCGCAGCCAGCAGGGTCTGTCCCTCCCCCCTCGGGGAAGCCGGCGGACAGGGATGGGGATGGGATGGGAACGGGATGGGGATGGGGATGGGGATGGGGATGGGGATGGGGATGGGGATGGGGATGGGGATGGGGATGGGAACGGGATGGGGATGGAATGGGATGGGGATGGGGATGGGGATGGGGATGGGGATGGGGATGGGGATGGGGATGGGGATGGGGAAGGGAAGGGAATGGTGATGGGGAAGGGAAGGGAAGGGAAGGGAAGGGAAGGGAAGGGAAGGGAAGGGAAGGGAAGGGAAGGGAAGGGAAGGGAAGGGAAGGGAAGGGAAGGGAAGGGAAGGGAAGGGAAGGGAAGGGAAGGGAAGGGGAATGGGAAGGGAAGGGGAATGGGAAGGGGATGGGGATAGAGGTTGGGATGGAGATGGGGATGAGGATGGAGAGGGGCATGAGGATGGGAATGGGGGTGGGGATGGGATAAGGATGGGGATGGGGATGGGAATGGGACGGGATGGGATGGTATAGGATGGGATGGGGATGGATGCCTCCCCTGCCAGCTCCAGAGAGAGAACAGGGAAAGAAGCACCTATGGATGTAGGACCTGAGCAGGGAAAGAGGGAGAGACAATCCTAGCTGCCAGCCCCTTCTCTTCAGTTTTTCTGCAGCTAAATCGGTTGTGGGACAATTTGTGTTTCTGTTTGACTTCATTTGCTCCTCACCAGGATAAGTGTGTAACATAGGGCTACTTAAGAATTGTGATGATGTCCAAAATCGATCCCTGCTTTAATTGAAAGAGAAAATAAAACCTCTCAACCCATTCCTTTTGGCATCACCACCTGCCCCAGTATGTGGGCTTAAAATCATTCAGCTCGCACTTGAGTTCTCTTGAACCCCATAATAATTTGGCCTGGATCAAATTACCAGCTACTTGAAGATGGCTACAAGAGTGTCAGATAAAAGCTTTTCCAAAAGAGTAAAGTGTTCAAATCTTGCTGCATGTGTATAGAAAAGATTTTTTTTAAAAGAGTTTGGAGTGTTACATTGCAAAAATGCAAATTGATGACACAATTAAACCTGTACAGCAGACCCGAGTTAGAATCTGAGGTCACGTGTAATACAAATGCAATACTGTGAAATTAGCTGGGTCTGCTGTACATGGTCTTTAACATGTGCATTATGCAGCTGTAAAAGCCACGCAATGGAAAGCTCAGGAGCAAGGTGATTTTATGTGCAATTGGTTTTCATCTGCTTCTGGCGAGACAGCAAATGTTGTGCAGGGGGAAAAAAAAAGGATATAAAGCAAGAAATTCCTTCTCAGTACTTGTGTTCAGTTACTAATATGCCTTATGCAATCCATGGCAGGGCCTGGAAAATTCAGTGGGGTGAGTGACTTTTCCCAGCACCCTGCATTTTCTATTCCTGCTGGTTGTATCCAGGCAGTGCTGGGTCCCGCTAGCCAAGGGCAGGGGTAAAGCTGCCTGCCCCAAGCCTGTGGGGTGCGTGGGGCAGGCAGGTGTCCTCAGCCTCTGCCTGGTTTCCACCTCTCTGGCAGTGGAGAGGACGGCTGTGAGCCTAGAGGATGCCTTGGTACTGGGCAAGCCTGACAGCCATCCCACCAAGTCTTAATCCTCCTGAAGTAGCCTTTGCCTCACTCTGAGTCACGTGCGCCCTTTTTAAACAGCATTGCAGCAGCTTTTCTTGTAAGGCATCTTTTGGTCCTATAAATTAATAAACGTGGCTTGCTTATTTAAGAAGTACCCCTATAGTTTGCACAGTGTTCTCCAGTCATTGCAATGCAGGCAGCAGAGCAGTGGTGCCTGGGAGCAGGCAGTGGGAGAGCACAGGCTGCCTGGCAATCCCAGAGCCAGACTCATTAGTTAACAGTTGCTGATAACAGGCTTTGCCGCCAGGGATTTCCTGGGGAAACAGCCTATATTAATATGGACCCACAGAGTTTTATCTTTAAGGGAGATGTTTTCCTTGTTGCAGCTGTGTTGAAAGCCTTCATTTTAATGATGTGTTTGTTTTTAAAAGCTGTGTACAGAAATTATACCTGCTAACCAGAACAGGCTATTATTTACCTTACATAGTCTTTGCTGGATTTAAATTTATCATTTATTGGAGCAGGCAAACATTAGAAAGAACTGTGTACACTAAAACTGCAGAAAAAAAGCAGTATATGAAGGAGAATTTTTGTTTTATTTATTGTTTATGTTAGTAGGTAATTCTTTCTGACTCTGCAATTAACTTTGAGCAATAAGCCAATGAAAAGCTGCTAAAAAGCTCCACAGGGGGATAATGATTACTTAATCCTGCCTAAGGAGATTTTAATGGCAATAATATGAAATCATATTATAGTTAAAATGATTCCTTACAGACAAGACAAAGCTCAGGGAAGCCCCCAGCAAAGATTATTTGATTTCAGGGAACATCGGATTATGTCTTTAAACCTCTCTGCCATCTGTTTTCTAGCACATGATGCTTCATCTCTTTCCTCTCAATGTCTCCTGTACCAGGTTGCCCCAGTAAGGTTTTTAATCAGTGGAAAAGTATTGTATCTGCTTGCCCCTTGGTTCCTTTCCCAACAGGAGGACTTCCAAATTAACTCTGGCATCTTACACAGCTTGAAACCCCCTCATGTGGCGTAAATGAAGTATTGAATGTCTCTCTATTGTCAAACAGGCGACTCGCAGATTCCAGGGCTTGGCTTAAAGAAACGAACAAACAAAGGCAAGAGAGAGAAGCAGGTAATATATTGATATGAACTGACACCCAGGCTACAAGCCGTTGACAGGGAAAGGGAGGGGGAAGTCAGTATTACAAAGGGTATATGATATGATAGACATCAAAGTATTTGCAATGGACTTAGGAAGTGCAAAAAGTGCTGTGATAGTCACGGTGCATTTTCTGACTTGATGCAAAATGAGAAATGAACACCGCTATTTGGTCTACTGCACTTGAAGAAGCGGTATTTTAAATGCAGTGATGTCTGCAGAGCTCTGTGATCGAGTGTGTCTGATGGTTTTAAATGTTAAATAATTCCATTGCAGTCAGGGTAAAAATGGTAATGAACAGTTTGAAAGAGTCTGAGTATACTTACATGAAATGCTGAGCAATTAGCTTCTCTCTGTGAGAGTGAATCCTGCAGTTTTCTTCTCATCAGTAGCAAAGTGACCTTTAAAATATGCGGATGACACAGAAGCAATTTTGATAACTTATTTGATCTATTGTCTGCTGATAAATTGCATGTCAGGATTTGGAATTTACATGGCACAGTAGATTTTGGACTGAAATGGAAGATTTTGAAAACATTCACTGAAAGCTTTTTAACAGTAGCGATGCACCCAGTTGAATAATGGGACATGTTAGCAAGGTATTCAGCCTGGTAGGGAGAAGGAGGTTAAGCTCCCTGTAGCATTGATGTTATCAACTTGTTTTCAGCTGCTTTAAAGCACTTTTAAAAGTTCATTGTTTTGGCTTTATATTCTGTATATGACAGCTCAAAAGCCACTTGTTAAAATTGTAATAAACCATATTTGTGTGTTTCAAATTGGCTAACAGTGAAAAACATATGCCTCTTAGTGCTTAAATAGCATCAGCCTGATCCACACAGCTAATCTTTTTACTATGTATTTGAAAACAGGAGGGTTAGGGGTGTGGGAATGTGATTTGAGCTGCTAGTATGTCTGGGCTGCCCACGACATTGGTTTCTACTCTGCATTGAGGCACAAGTGTATTCTGAGCTCTTTCAGTAAATGCACACAAGGCATAAATATGGCGATATAATCCATGGGGGAAAATGGATACTAAAGTTTTAGTCAGGCCATCCTCACTGCTGAATGTGATACATCTGTGAATGCTCCAGCAACGTGGAAAAACATAACAATCTGCTGACCTTGGTATAGAATTAAAAAAAGTCAATAGTCAATGTTATTCCTGCCTGCTTAGGCATTCATTTCTGCAGTCACTTAAACACATGCTTAAAGTGGAGCATTTGAATGGTCTCAAGTAACAAGACCCTAGATAATTCCTTGGTTTAGTCTGCAGAAAATAAAATTGTTTTATTAATGCATATTTGTTCCCTCTGGCCATTGCAATTAACGTTCATCATTGCACAGTTTGATAATGATTACAGAACAAAATTAGAGTTTTGTGGAGATGTAAAGAGGTTGAGGTTTTGGGGAAGGGAACATGCAATTTAATGCTCTTCTTTTCTAGAAAGCACAGGATTTTTGGACCATAAGAATGTTCCGCTAGCGGTTACTGCCAGCAAGTATCTGTGCATTGCACCTGATGCTCACAGCTGAAGTCTCACCCTGCAGTGCTGAATGGATGCATCTCCTCTTTCCCGCATCATTCTGGTTTTGAGCTGCTGGCATCCCACAGTCTAAATGACCTTTGCAGCTCAGAGGTCCAGAAACTATCTTAACCACAAGAGACAAGGTGTACTCATGGGGCATGTCATAGCCTGGTGATGCTGAAACTAGCTGTGAACAACTGAGAAAGTCACTGTGGTAGCACTGAAGTACCCCAATGTTGTCGCATGCTCCAGTACTATTAAAAGTTGATGACAAAGGTTCAGAGACTTTTGAGAGGCTGTGAAGGGAACAAATTTGACTCTCCTCACTCCAGCTTTTGCTCCTCTCTATTCTAGCTGGTCTGATGGCAGAGGACTGCTCAGCCAGAGGCAACTAGACTCCTTTTCCTTTACCAAAGCACACCCTTCTTTGTCCTCTCCAGACTCTGCTGTCTGTTATGCACACTCTGTCTTCTTTATGGCATTTGAAACATGGGAAATACAGGATGGGGCCCAGCAAGGATACCAAGAATACCGTGTCAACAGTCAGCCTTAATATTGTTTTTGCTCTCAGCTACAACTTCAGTGTTTACAGTTACATTGACCTCATTGAAGTGCTGCCACAAAGACACAAAGATGTCCTCGAGAACATAGCAACCTCAGTGAAATGGCTAGCCCTGTACTGCAAAGCTTTTCCCATCCTGGAAAGCTATGCTGGGAAACAGTCATGGTTGCCAACTGCGTTTAAGGAGTTTGCACACCCTGGCTTGCTGGGCAGTCCCAAGCTGTGTAGGAACATGAGAAAGGGAGTGAAGTAACATAAAGTAGTCATTTAAAGGAGATAAACTTGAAGGGATATAGACTGGAGCTCCCACATAACAATCTGTCTTTCAGTTGAAGATACAAATTTAATTGCAAGAGAAAATGTTTATGATCCCATACATATGACTTTGAAAGGCATGGCCTATTCTCTCCCACATCAGAGGCAACTGCACTAAGCAGTCTTAAAAGGAAGGGGGAACAGAGCTGCAGGACAGTAGAATGCATGTCAAACCTGTCGTCCGTGTTCGTCCTTGAGCGTGAGGAGTCCTAGATCAAGAGTGCTTTGAGTGCTTTTTTTCTATCCTAGAAATTGCACTGGTTTGAACTTGTTGAATATCAAGGTTCCAAAAGCAAAATATCTTTGTTTGCTTCCTTGAAAAGGAAAATGCAGTTTTTTGGAAGGAGATAGATTCTGGTTGTATTAGGTGGAAATGCATAGTTAACACATATGTATTTATGGATGCATTAAGTTTATGTATACTTTAAATATACAGTTCAGCTAGCAGATTTACTGTACATTAATAAAAGCATTCTGTGAGTAATGTTTGGATTTTATTACCCCAAATGAAAAATATCTGTTTATTTAGAAAGTACTCTCTTACAGACAAAATAGAGGACCTCTGAAATATATAACCTTGGCAGTTAGTATTCAACCTTTAATTGTTTGACAGTGAAAAATTATTTCAGACCAATGTTTGGGTTTTTTTTCAGTAACATAAGATAGATGTCAGTGTTATATTCTTGGTTATCTCTATGTCCAGTGTGAAGAGTATGGAAATAGCACGTTTGTATATACTTGTAAGAAACAGATATGTGGACTAGCTCACAAAGCATTATCCTTCAAGACAATGTAATAATGCAAGGGAGAAAAAATATATCTTAAAGAATCCGTTTTGTGTGTCACAGCAAACATAAAAATAGTTTTGGACAAAATGCTTTACGCAGCAGCTAAATGCAGTGTAAGCAGTGTGTGAGAGAGTCAGGGAAAGGGAACCGCCGAAAGAGCAGGTGGAAGGGGCTGAGGCTGCTCTGTTTTGCTCCTTAAAAGTTCTGTTGTGATGTTCACTCCTTCAGGAACAAAGCTCCATCTGATAAGCTTACTAACTAGTCGACACTGTAAACCCATGGTTGTTCCTCTATAATGAACGCAGCTTCTCTGATGCTACAGTGGAGTCAACATCAGAATCCAAGCTCACAGCTGTTTAGATTGGATATTAGAAATTTCTTTACCGGGAGAGTGGTGAAGCATTGGAACAGGCGGCCCAGGGAAGCGGTGGAGTCTCCTTCCCTGGAGGTGTTAAAAAAACAGTGTGATGTGACACTTTGGGATGCGGTTTATTAGGCATGATGGTGTTGGGCTGATGGTTGGACTGGGTGATCTTAGAGGTCTTTCCCAATCTTAACGATTCCATGATTTTATGATTCCTGGTATACTAGGGGTAGCCATGTGCGTGCAAATGTCCACATGTACACGTTGAACAGGTGAGCACATGGCCTCTAGTTGCACCAGGGGAGGTTCAGATTAGATACCAGGAAAAATTCCTTCACTGAAAGGTCATCAAGCACTGGCAGAGGCTACCCAGGGAGGTGGTTGAGTCGCTGTCCTGGAAGTGTTTAAAATACAGATAGATAAAATGCTTAGAGATAGGGTTTAGTAGTGGACAGGTAGGGTTGGACTCAATGATCTCAAAGCTCTTTTCCAACCAAGCAATTCTATAATTCTATGACTCCCAACAGCGTATCCCTGTGCAGTGCGGGTGGAGAAAGCCATGGGTATGTTCCATCAGCGGCGAAGGCAGAGCCAGCGGGCTCAGAGCAATCTGAATTTCAGGTGACTGGGACAGCAGACGCTCTGCCCACGGCCGACGGCCGTCGGCGGGACCTCCCTGTATAACAATACAAGGCGTGGCCTTCATAGCGGGGGCGTGGCCGGGCCAGAGCCAGGCAGCCAATGGCTGGCGGCGGACGCGCACCTGTCCAGTAAACGATGGACGCTTGGCCTTGCCGGCGGAGGCCTCGCCTTATAGACTGGGCGTGGTCTAGGGGTGGAGTGGGCGTGGCCATAGCCAGGCAGGCAATGGCTGGCAGAGGGGGCGCACCTGTTCAATGTGCGATGGGGCGTGGCCTTGGCGTGGGCGTGGTAGGGGTGTGGTCTCGAGGTGTGGCGAGAGGCAGCTAATGGCTGGCGGCGGGCACGCTCCAGCGTGGGGGCGTGGTCTCGTGGGCGTGGTAGGGCGTGGTCTTGGTTTGAAGGAGGCGTACCCGGAGCCAGACAGCAAATGGCTGGTGAAGATGCCCACCTATTAAATGAGTGGGGCGTGGTCTCGCGGCAGGGGGCGTGATATCGTGGGCGTGGTCGGGGCGTGATCTCGCTGCTATAGGGGGCGTGACGAGAGTCAAGCAGCCAATGGCTGGCGGCGGGAGCTCACCTGTAAAATAAGCAGTGGGCGTGGCCTTGCTGGTGGGGGCGTGGCCTTGTTGGCCGGGGGCGTGGCCGGGGGCGTGGCTAGCGCCCGGCAGCCAATGCGCGGCAGCAGTTGCGCTCCATGTTACATAAGCGCGGGGATCGGTTAGCGCTGGCTCTGTCTGTGGCGGCCCCGCCGGTGCCCGGGCCGGGATGGGGCCGCCGGGCGGGCAAGAGGGTGGCCGCAGGCGGCGGAGGCGGCGGTGGGGGGAAGCTGCCGTGGCGGAGAGCAACGCGGACTGGATGGGCTTGCTGCCGGCTGCCCTGTGCGCCTACCCGCTGGCCCACCTGGCCATCCCAGGTACGGGGTGGGGAGAGAAAGGGGGGAGAAGGTTTGGTGTCTCAGCCCTTCCTGATGACTCGGGGCCCGCAGGAACCCCGACCCTGCCCGGAGAGGGCTGTGTAAACGCAGCTGGGAGCCTCTCGCCCTCTGCTTGTTTTCATTGCAGCCCTGACCTCCGAGGTCCTCTTGGAGGTTTCTCCCGTTGCTCGATTGAGGCTAAAGGCAGGGAGAGAGGGTTCTTTACATTGATGTGTCTTCGGCTGTCGGTTTCCAGTGGAAACGTCTTTTGTATGGATGGCTTGTCAGAGGGGGAAAAAGTGCAGCAGGGTTGTGAAACCCCGTGCATGATGTTACACTGAAGACGCTAAAAGGCAGTAATTGCTTATAAATTTCTCCCCCTTTCCAGCTGAACTTAACAACTTCCTGCGGAAAGCTTCCAAGTTCAAGAAAATGGCAAGTGTCATCGTTTCTGGTTTATGGATAGATAAACTGGCGAGTGAGGAAACCCTTCGACAAACCTAAAGTTGCTTAAGAATAGGCTGGATTTCCCTGTAAATCACAGATGGCAAAAAATAATCTAGGTGTCACTTGTAGGTGTCACTAGGGAAGATTTTATGGGCAATTACTATTGCGGTTTATTCTGATACTGGAATATGTTAGACTGGTCATTAGTGGCACAGGCTTGATTTACTGGTACTGTATTAGCTTGTCAGAAAGCCTTTTGGTATGCGTTGTATAGAGGACATGTGGAGACACTTCCCTAGAAACAGAATGACGTCCCCGTTGGTGCCTGCACAGATAACCAAATGGCATTTGAAGCACGTAGAGAAGGTCCTACATGCCTCCTGTGGGGTACCACAGCACTCGTTCCTGAATTAGAATAGCTGGAATGCCTTGTTTTAATCACAAGTAACACACCACCTGATAGTAGCAAGATTATTTTATGTAACCACGTTCATTCAAATATAGAAGGGAACAGAAAGGATTTTGTGTCTGTATAAACTTAAAGCAGCTTCAGATTCTAGAACTTCGTTCTCTGTTTTAGTGAACAGTAGTAAATCAACTTTTTGTTACTGTAGCTTTTTAAGGGCTGTAAGACTTTATTTGCCGAAGGTTATGATGCTGATTTTTGTTAGGTGCATTGTTGCTATCCATCACTTAGAGCACGATTTGCGTGTTGTTTATGACAGAGGAACCAAGAGAATGAGTTGTCGTTTCAGTAGTGCCACACTTCTTAAAATTAGTAGTGTTTTCTTTAAAATGCTTGTAGCGTATGTTTATTTGTAGTCAAAGTTGCTGCATTTTTCCACCCCTCTCCTGTACATACCTCATGCAACCTGTAAGTAAAGGCATTTGGGTTAGATGTTTAGGGATTTTTTTTGTTTACTCTAATGCAATGATTCTTCTGATGAAGTGGACTTTTAGTGTAGCACTTGACAAAGCAGGCTTTATGAGCATCAAGATGATGTTACTAGCAGTGCACATGGAAAGAGTTGCACAAGACAGGTTGCAATCGAGGCAACTGTTTAAAGATGCTGAATGGCAATGAAAGACAGTGCTACCTTCAAAACAGAGGTGAAAGGCAGGCTTCAGGTCAAATGGGAAGCAGTTTTGTCCATGCTTAATTCCCGTGTGTGCTTATGACGGGTATGGCCAGCTTTTGTACATCTCCGGCTGCATTTGTTTCCACCACTGGGGTAATGAACTTGACTTTTTTGGGGTTTTTTTGTTTTGATTTTGTTCCTTCTTCGCAATGCTCCCAACCTGTGTGTAGGACCAAAGGTGTAACTGTAGTGAAGGTGCTGGAGCAGTTGAAGCCTTAAAGCTTGTTTATATAAAATCATCATTCAGCACTCAAATTGCTGTTTGGTTTTGTTTGTTTACAATGTACTTGGGAAAAATGCAGCATTTGAGGGTTAAGACTTTTACTTTTTTTAAAAAAGGGTGAAATGATGGCATGATGGGGCTATTTAAAATGAAAGAATTAATAGTATACACAGAAAGGAAGCTGCTTACATTTAGTTCACCATATGATCTTGTATGGGGGAAAGTCTTAGTAACCCTCTTTTGTGAAGGTAAGGGTGTCTGTGTGTAGACTTTTCCTTCTTTATCTGCTGCAAAAAGTTGCCCTTTTAGAGCTGCTTGTTTTCACTGGCTTTAAATAATGTAGCTGTGACCTCCGGGTGTGATTTTTAATGTAAATTATCCTATGATTGATTCCCTGAGCTATTAAATGTTGTGTGAAATGTGCTGTCTGAGGACAGAGAAAGTTGTCATTTGCTCAATTGCTAGAACTAACTGATAACATAATGTTTAAGGTGAGTGTTTCATGAAGCTTAACAGTTTGGTGTTTACATACCAATTTATCTCTGCTCAAAACAGGAGAGTCTGGAAATTTAGGTATCATCCTTGAAGGCTTGGGTGCGATCAGTTTCAGAATTCAGGCATTTCTTCTTTCTGTTGGAAAAACTCTAGACTAAATACTAAAGCAGCAGATTCTCATCCAAGGAAAAGAGATGAGGTCTACTGTGTGATCCAAGGAGAGAAGAAATCTATTTTGTGATGAGAAATTGCCAAATATCAAGCAACTAAAATGTCTCAACTTATGTGATATAGTCAACAGAATCGACCACCTCCACAAGTAGTGACCTTGTATGAAACTCTAGAGGGTTTTCTCTTAATTATACTTGAGACTAATCCTCTGCAAATGTGGCTTTAAAAATGTACTCTTAAACATTTTGATTGCGAGCATGACCCCAGCAGGGTAATATATAAGGTAATGCGTTTAATTTCAAGCTGTTTTACTTTAAACAATTTTATGAAATTGCGTACAGCTGTGCCACTTATTGTTTTCCTTGGTCATCTCTTAATCTGCATGTGTTGGTTTCCCCCACCCCCAACCCTGAGAAATGGGACATGAGAAAAAAACTGCTGTGCTTTACAGCTTTGCTTTTACTGCTTTCAAAGTAAATCATCTATTTAATGAATTTGCTGGAGATACCTAACCTCTTTCTTGCTTGTTCTTGCATGCTGATAATTCATAGCACCTTGGCATGTCCTATTTGTACTGTTTCAGTACAAATTATTACTTTCTAAGTAATTTTTGCATTACCATAGTTAACTAGGTGCTAGTCTGAGAAGTCGCTCTGCTTCTGAAGATACACCACCGCATTCCAGTTTCATCGAGCTTTTCCATGAATACTTGTATTAGGACAGTCAACTCAATTAAATCACTTTCTGGGATCACGATAAGCTTGTGTCAGTTGTCTTGAGACAGCAAAGCAATTGAGCAGATGTTAACTGCTAACAATCGGTGTTTGCTTGTAGATTGCTTTAGTCCAGCCTCCAAGGTGCTGGATGGAAGTTATGAACAGAGAAGTAGTCAATTCTGTTTTCCTTTGGGTCTTGATAATAATGCATTTAATCTTGTCTGAGTTATTCCATCTTTGAATAATTAAGAGCCATAACATAACTGGTAGACATACTTGCTATTTTTGATCAAACTGTTTTCCTGGGTTGGTTGCCCGTTTTGCTCACGATAGTTAGCTGTGAGTTTTCCCCAGTGCTGTTTTTCTTTCCTTATCTTCTTGAGGAAATTTTTAATTAGTTAGGTAAGGACCCAGTGGTATGTGGGAGAATAAGCACGCTGCTTCTTGCAGGAGCACCCAGAATAGTTATGGATGCAATTTGATAATACAAGCAAGCTAGTCAAATGCCACTTCTGGCCCTGCTCTTCCATACTCTATTTCTTCAATCTCTCATCACCTGAAAAAATAGATCAGGACTCCCATTTCTCTCCATTAGTTCTTGTTTGGTCCTACAAGTGCAAAGGAGTGCATTTGGCAAGCTTATTTTGGTGGAAAGTTTTTCTGTGTTGAGGATAGTGGTTTGGGGGGATTTTCTTGGAATAGCAATTCCTGCCAGAAAAGCTTCCCAAAACAACTCTTCATGTACTTGGACAAACTCTAGGATGGATGCTGGAGCATGTGGCTTTCCTGAGGGACGATGATGGTTAACTTGGTGTGTCACAGTGCTGCAGGTGTAGGCAAGAAAGAGGAGGTAGGGTGGCTGTATGAAGAAAACTTGAGGGATTATATTCTTTCACATAGCTTTAATGAACCTGCTGTTGAGGAAAGAATTTAAGCTCAGCTAGAAAGAAATTAATTTGAATCTGAACTAAGTTCAATTTGATTTGAATCTCCAGAGAAGAGAGTTGAGAAATAGAAAATTAGGAAAAAGGAAAATGTTGTACTTTGGCAATTTGAAATACGATATTAAAAAAGGCACTTAACACCAATGTTCATCCTAGACTGGAATTTTTATTTTTAATGTTGAAATATAAATGTTTGTTTTATAGGTCCAGTTGGTACAGCAGAGTCTAATTTGAAACACTGAAAGAAGTTTTTGCCACCAAAAGTTAATGTTTCCGATACTGCTATGCCTATAGCTGTACGAAAAGCTTGATGGGTGTCCTGCTGGTGTGGAGTTTGCTGATAGGGCAACCTGTGTCTCTGGGAAGAGGTAGGGCAGCTCTTCAGTCATGGCTTCTGGTGATGCATGGACCTTTTTCTGTCATCTTCACATGTATTGGCTCGTCCTCTAAAGGCATTTAGGATTGCTAAGATCACATTTCTAAGCATACAGAGCAATTGCTGCATGGGTGCTGCTTCTGCCTGCATCAGGCTGGACAGTTAGTGAAGAGTTGCCTGTGGAATGCTGGTTTATAGGTAGCTAAAGCTAATGGAAGGGCTGAGTTTTGCAGTTCCAGAAGCACTTTGTTAACAGAGAAATTAATCTTGGCTCAAATATGGCTAAAATAAGACTATATTGGAGAGCTGAAATAGTTGTTGAAATATCTTTAATTTTTCACTGATATATGAGGAGAGGTGTGTCCCTGACCTTCTAAAATAGTAAGTGTTGGTTGTCTTCTCCAAACTATAGCACTTGTCAAGCTGCTTTATTTTTTTTTTCCTACAGTACATACACTTTTAAAATTAACTTTCTAACTAACTTGTAATTGAATAACTTTCTATAGTTTGTTCATGGTAGCGTCAGCATGACTGTAGCTGAAACTTTTAGTGTTTTTGCTGAGATGACAAGCTGTTGTGGGTGACTGCATGGTGCCATCCGGAGCTGGTGGAGCCCCGGGCATCTCCTGTGCATTTCCCTGTTCACCAGCTCTGCTGTCCTGGCAGTGTGACTGTTCACCCAAAGCTCTGTGGGGTGCTTGCCTTTCAGCTGGCCAAGTAGAACTGAAATGGTTCTTAAATAGCAGCACTGTCCAGTTAAAAACTGGCCACTAGGATCTTACTAGATTTGTGGGGTTTTTTTTTACTCTTTGCCTGCATGACACTGAGGTGAACTGCTAAATTTGCTAATGCTGCAGTTTTGTTTCTCTGTTCATGTGCTGTTGTGTGCTATGGACGTGCCTCCTTAGAGGAAAAGCAATGATGAGCTTGAGACTGCTTCCTCCTTCCAAACAGGACTCCTTTGGAGTCCAAATTAAAAGGATCATTGAATTGGCTAAACTGTCCATCTTTTGGCCTAAAGCTCAACGGGTGGAAATATATAAGGTTAATGTTCTGATTCACTGGGTTTTCTGTTCCTTCCCAATTGAATTGACATCTACCAATCAGTGAGTTAGTCACCATTAGCAGAAAATACCTACCCAAGTATGATGATGTTGCATATGATTAGTGAAGGTAGAATTCACAGGATTAACTTTGCCTAAAAGGACAAGGTGTTTT
This sequence comes from Cuculus canorus, assembly GCF_017976375.1. Taxonomy (NCBI): domain Eukaryota; kingdom Metazoa; phylum Chordata; class Aves; order Cuculiformes; family Cuculidae; genus Cuculus; species Cuculus canorus. The sequence goes on along the minus strand of NC_071401.1, from coordinate 114,169,760 downwards.
ATTAGCTGTGATAGTCTACTTCATTGTAGCAGCAAATACTGACTCTTGCTAGTGAGACACTGTTAAACTACCTGGACCACTGATGAGAATATCTAACAGAAGCTGTTCCAGTGTTCCTAAGTGACAAAGTATTCCTTTTGTGAGGAATTGGTGTGGCAGACATTGGGTCTATGCCCTGGAAAGCCAGTTTTACTTCAGAGTAAACTAATCATAATGTTGATATATGTAGTTGCTGCTCTCCTATGTTGTGTGAAAGTTCCAGTTTGCCTGTTGTTCCTGAAAAGACATAAGAAGAGGGAAAAAGTGCCGTATCAAAACCAAGAAAAAATTTCCGTAGAGCTCTTTCAGCACAGTGAGCCCTTGGTCCATGAAAGAGGAATATGAGTCTAAACTGGAGGCTTTTTCTTTTCAGGGCAAGTGGATGGATCCATTCAGGCTTTGACATGGTAGAGAAGTACTGCCCCTATCTGTTTTCCCAATGTAGGCAGCTAAAGTTGCTGATAAATGCAAAGTTATTGATAAATCCCCAGAAAACCTTGATAACAATAACTCCAACCACTACTAAACAGTTTCTTCTGATTGGGAAGAAAAGCACAATACTATGTGATATTGTCTGAGATAGTTTTAAGCAGTCCATTTCTCCCTTTCTCTTTGTACCGCTTTTATTCCACCCACCATCACTACCACTTCCCACACTGAAAGGGGCAGTGAGGGAAATCAGGGTAGTTCTTTGACTGGGAGAGGAAGTTTTCCTAAGAGGATTTGGTCTTTACTAGGCTTTGTCCTCCCTAATGACACTGCATTAAGTACACCTAAAGGATGCTTTTAGGATTCTATTAAAATATAAATATTCGTCTAAATAGTTTTAGATAACTAATTGTCAATAGGATGCCTGTTATTCTGGCCTCTCCTCCTTTTGCTGGACAAGTTCATATTAACTTTTCATTGATGAAGAGCTTTTAGGATCTTAATCTTTTGATTAGAAAATCTGGATTGTTAATGACCTGAATCCTAAGGACTTCTGAGAGGCACACTTATTTATCCTGGTTTTCCCTCAGCTGTGGCACACATGAGATGTTTGGTTTAGAAGAACATTTGTGCAACAGTCTTAACTTGTTAGCGCGTGCATCCTGTGTGTTTGGAACTTGATTACTGTGCTTCTAGATGTCTGAGCTATGTATTGCTTGGTATGCTGTGTCATGTGTGGTATTTTGTAATATATGGGGAATGTACTTCGCCCAGTGAGCGAAGCTTGCTCTAAGTAGTTTGGCGTCACTACAGCTAGGGTGATTCTTTGTCCATAAGTAACCCTTTAATGCTTCTAGAGGATTGGTACAGTATGTTAACCTTGCTGCTTACTAATGTTTGACATAGTTAACAAGAGGTTTTCTTGTATTTTTTCATTCTGTTAATGTGAAGATCAGACCAAATTATTCAGACCTATTTAAAATTACTGACACTGCACTCTCCTGCCTTTCTGCTTTCATTTGTTTCTTGGTTAGCCATTTTTTTGCAGAAATTATCTTTTGATAAGTTGCTGCTTCTGACTAGTCCACAGCCTTGCAACCAGGGAGACTGGTGATATACTAGCAGACATGCTTATATCAGAAAAGTTTTTGTCCTGTCAAGTAATTGACAGTGCACAAGTTATATGTTATAAGATCTCTGCACTTTGCATGCCATGTAGTCATATTTTTAACATCCCTTGAAGTTGAATTTACAAGCCCTCAAAAGGACACTGAGGTTAGTGAGATGCTCATTCCTGTGCCTGTGCTGCAACTATATATGCAGAAAGTATTGATGTGGAAACAAAAGCTAAAACAAAGTGATAGGGCAGGTAATTGTTGAATTTCAAGGCTTAATATTCTGTTGATGAGTGTAATTTGAGTTGCACCATGGCTTAATTTGACTATCTGTAACTAAGTAGCATGACAAACAGACATACTGGAAAGTGAGACTTTGCTGCAGATCTAATGACAAAAGCCTGCTTTCTAACAATTAGCACAAAGACTTCAACCAAAAAGTCATCCTGAATGGTGAAATATCATCTATTTAACATACAAATTGAATTGAGAAGTGACCTGTTTAACATACAATTAACTTGAGAAATTAGTGTAAGAAGAATAAAAGGAGGTTTAAAGATATGAATAAAAATTAATCTACAGATCTACTTACTGGGAGAAAATTAAGAGGACTATCCATCATTTTAACAATCTGGCACCTGGAAGATACCTCTAATACTGTTCTAACCATATCGTAGCCTTTGATAGTGATAGTTAAATATCTGGACATTTGATGGGAGTTGACTGCTTTCCTTGAAGCTTCTAGCCTGTCAAGTGAAAGAAATGAAACCAAAATAGAGCAGCTGTTGTCTGTTAATGTAAGAACTGCCAGCTGATTATCAGTATGTCGATTTTCTTTCTTTAAATGCACATATTCTTTCATGCTTAAGTTTAATGCTTGCTGCTTCATGCTATGTATTTTCAGCCCGTAGGAAGCAATTGGCAAAACATAATGACTTTATTTTATTTCCTGTGTCTAGCTTGGCTTTGGGAAGGGCTGAGCACCAGACAGATGCCATGTCAGAAGAGCAGCTCAGCGAGATTTGTAATCTGAATGCAAATCCGTTCTCGTGCACAGTGACTCAAGTGTGCTGCCCATGCAATTACATGCCCTTTGTCATGTGAAGGACAACAAAGACAAATTTTCTTGGGTTTTCTGTGTCCTTTCGATTCTCAGTCTGTAGAATGGAGGTTATAAACACCTAGGTTCAGTAGTTAATTTGTTCACAATCAACAGGTTGAAGGAATGGATTTATTTAATCAGTATAGGGCGTTATTTATGTTAAGATGTTAGGTATCTGAAATGTCTTGCTGACAAGGCTTCTCGGGAAGCAAGAAAAAGCTCAGAAGTAGTCAGTATAATCTGGGGTGATGCGTACCATTTGGGTGGTGGGAAACGCAGACCACAAAGGTTTTCTTGCACGTGGAACTTTTCTGTGTATGTTGCTATGAGAGTTTTGTGATGCTTACCCTGTTGCTACTACTGTACAGTGTTACAGCATCTGAGTTATCACACATCCTTGTGTTAGACATGATTTGAGAATGTGGTTAGCAGCTCTAACACTGAGCTGCTAACAGAATGAGGCTGATCTGCTCCATGCTTCTGGTGTAGGCTCTGGCCTTTGTCTTTTAAGTTGTGCAGAGTTGGGTTGGTTTAGGTTATGCCTTTTGAAAAAGAAATTCTGTATTGGTAACCAGCCTGGCTCCTGCCATAGCTATAGAATGGCTAGGTTTTCCATGGAGTTTAGGGGAAGAGTGAAGGAGAATGGGGATTATTTTGACATCATGATGCAATCAGCTTAGTGTGTAGCTTAACATCACAGCTAAGCTGTATTAAAAACCAGTGGCTGAGCTGGTAATATGACACAGTGATCTTAAATTAAAGAAGGGCTTGGTGGATGATGTCTATCCTAACCCAGCTCTTACCCTTCATCCCAATGAGTGTCCAGTGCTGTTGCTTCTCAGTTTTCAGTTTGCTTTTTTCCCTCTTACTGGAGTTAAAATGTTCTGAGTCCATGCTTGGCCTAGATATTTCTCACAGTTAGTGTCTGGCCTTCTGTAATTGACTGCTGAATGTAATTGGACTTCTGCCATGTCTTTCCAGCCACAATATTGATGATGCTTCTCTGCCCTCCTTAGGAGGTAGTCTTCTAGCAACTGTGAAAAGGAGAGCTTAGTTTTCAGATGCTTCACTTTGTGTTCTACTTTGTCTGGGTATATGTGTTGTATATGTAAATATACATATTCATTGTAAATGAAGTTTTTCAAGGTTTTTAAGCAGAATCGCAGAGAAGGAGTTTTAAGGATCTTCTGTAACTGTAGAAGAATGTCACATAATTAAGTTTCTCAAATAGCAGCTGCCTTATTAAGGAGTGTAGTTCTTAAAGTATGTGTTGAAGAAGTTGCTATGTGCTTGTGGCTTCTGTTCTTGTTGCTTTCTAGAGCTATGAATAGAAATTGGGCTGTGGTAGTGCAAGAAGAAATTTTTGCATCCTTAAATGTGCCTTGTATCAGCAATCTGGAAAGGCAAGTCTTTTGTAGCTGTAGAGTATGTGATCAGACTTAGGAAAACAAGCTCGCTCTTGGCTCAGATTTGCTTAGACAACTGAGTTGACACAATGTATTTGATGCGGGATAAAATTGTCATTCTGGTGTAAGTCAGATTTATCAGTAACCCTGAGGGGGGCATAGTGGTGTGACCTCTCTGGACAGCAGTGTAGAGGCTTCTGGACAACAGTCTAGAGGCTGCTGCACAGTCTTAGTTAAGATGAAAATAAATGTTTCTTATAGCCTTAGTCTTAGCATGTTAAACCATTTTCTGCAGTGATCTAAATAGAGGAAGAAGTTTAAATATATAGAAATGAACTTAAACCCCAAACCAACACCTGCATGAAGGAAAACATAAACTGGCATAGTTTTGTGCAAAGTGACTCATTCAGAGGCAGAAGACAAGTTGTTTGCAATTGAAGTCTACTTTCCAAATATTGTAGTAGCTTGAAGGGCTCATTCTGCTGTGTAGGGATGCGTATGAAACACTAAATGTCTGAGTTGCAGCTTGCAGCATGAGCCACACCTTAGATGGCTTCTACTGAAATGTCTTCACTGGATGTTTGATCCTCCTGTATTTTGTTCAGAGTTACACCTTTGGAGGTGGCAAAAAAGAAATTTGGCTGTCCCTCCAAAACTGACAGCTGCTTTTTGAGTACTTTACTGTGACAGGTACTAATTCAGTTCTTAAACTGTGACATCTTTTTTAAATGGCTTTTTTGTTACTTGTTGCTTGTTTCTAGAAAACTGAATGGAAAGCCACGCAAGAAGCACACTTTCACAATTACTGCGAAGAATTCCTGAACTGATCAGAACTAGTTTTAGTGTTTGTTTGTGAAGCCTAAGAACTAACCTTCATGGTTCGTTTTCAGTACTTTTGAAGTAGCTGAAATTCTTGGAGAAAGAGTGCATTTAAGGTTGATGTGAACTGATATTTGGTTTTACGCACAGTCTGTTCTTCCATCTGGATTAAAAAATCCTGACAGGATAATCCAACTGAGATCATAATCTTGTTTATAGCTTTGACCTTGCATCACAGGAAATGTATCAATCTTCAAGCGAGCACTGGTACACAAATGGTTTGGGTAAAGGAGGCTGTGGGTGCCTCCAATGTCCCAAAAGTGAAAATGACAAATTAGAATTTTAGGAGTTGCAGACTGATGTAGAAGAAGAAATTCTGGAGAAGTGTAGTCCCACAAGCAGGGACAAGAACTCTGGCTCATGCAGGGAGGGGAAACAAAGGCTGCCAGCATTGCATGGTCTCACTGTTCCCCTGGGGCTGCTTTGTAGTGACTGGGGTGTGTGGGTGTGTGCGAAGATGCTTTCCCTGTGCTTCAGCAAAGTGTGTGTGCAGGAAGCTGGTGGGGTTTGGCTCAATGGGGAAATCCATCTGTTGTCCTGAAGAAAAAAAAAAGGAATAAGCAGGGCTATTAGAGCTCTGTACTGTTTTACCTGGCTGGGGCTTTACAGGGAAGTCGTGAATGAAGCGGTTGCAGCTTCCTGGTCAGAATGCTAGTGCCTAGTGTAAATGGGTAGAAATCACTGGTAAACCTCAGTCTGTTGGTTTTTTGTGTTTTTTTTTTTTTTTTCCTAATATGCATACATTTTATCCTAGAGATCCAGTTTCTTTGCCAAGGTACAGGTTATGTTACAAGAGTTTTATTAGACATTGATTCTTTTGGTAGGAACTGGTAATTTGGATCACCTTTTTTGATGAATTTTGTTCACCATACCTGTAGTCACTCAGATACACTGCCAGATAAGACGTGCTGGTGAACTTGCCCAATGTGAGTTCCACTTGTAAGTTCAGCCAGTCATTGCCTGCTGTTCAAGCTAGCAATCATTTATTTACCATCTTGGGGCTAAAGCAAGATGTGCTGTATAGTTCCCTCTGTCCATCATGTGAATAGAGATATGTGTTCCAAGTTCTTTGTTGTATTAGATCATAATTGGATTTACCAGGTAGAATGAAAATAAAGCCTCAGATTCTTTCAGTGAAGTTGAAGTGTCAGCTCAAATCAGTGATATACCAGGCTCAGGGAAAGCTTTAGAGTTAGATTAGTAGTTTGTAAACAAAGGAAGATTTAAAAGAAGTTTCCTGTTATGACTGCTTGTCTTGTGGTCGTGATTTTCAGAGTGTGCTGAAATTGGGAGCTCACACAAGAAAAAAGTTCAAACTAAGAAATTTAAACATAGCTCTTGTTGTATGGTTAGGGAAAATTAAGGTGCAAAGGATAGTTTGAAGGACTCACACTTGAGGATAACTCTTCTGCAGCCCTGCCAGGCATGTAGGACTTATTTCATTTTACAGGGCACATGGATGTGTGTGTTTTGGGGAACTCCGTTTTCAATATTCTTGGCTTTTATTTCTAGGGTCACATGATTCTTTCAGCTACTGGGTTGATGAGAAATCTCCTGTGGGACCAGACCAAGCCACAGCCATCAAACGTTTGGCCAGAATTTCTTTGGTTAAAAAGATCATGAAGAAATGGTCAGTGACTCAAAATCTGACTTTCAAAGAGCAGTTGGAAGGTGGGATCCGCTACTTTGATCTTCGTGTATCTTCTAAACCTGGGGAAGTAGGACAAGAGATTTACTTCATACATGGCTTATTTGGCATCAAAGTATGGGATGGGCTGAAGGAGATTAACAACTTTCTTGAGCAGCATCCCAAGGAAGTAGTCTTCTTGGATTTCAATCACTTCTACGCCATGGACAACAGCCATCACTGCTACTTGATCAACAGAATCCACTCAGCATTCGGATCCAAACTTTGTTCTGTTGAATGTGTAGAATATGTGACATTACAGTACATGTGGGAGAAGAAACACCAGGTAAGAAAAGGATGTGCAATGTTATTCGAACACAAAAGCTTAAGATTTAAATAGAGAGGCAAGGTGTGGTTTCCACTGAGAGGTATTGGACCAAGGATGCTGCTGACAGTCAATTTAAAACCTCCTAGGGCCACCTTTATGTAGTGTGCGTATTTCCTCCATTTCTGTGCAGCTGTGTAGCCCATCCATCCAAGGTGTGGCTAGACTGCGTCTGTTCCCAAGCATGTCTGTTAAATAATTAAATGTTTGCATCCTTGGGGTCTTGTGCTCCTTAAAAATGGTTTTCTCTCCTGGAAGAACATGTTGTGCTGACTGGTAAGGATTTGATAACTGTTGTCTTTTTGGCAAGCGTGAAGCATATAAGTTTTAACATGACTAAGGTATGGTACAGAATTTCTTAGCTCTTTTGCTGCCATCCTAATCTATAGTGGCAAGATTAAATGCCTTTTCTCTGTGGTAACTGCTCCCCTGCATACCAGAAAACTGACAACAGGATTTCAGGAAGAGCACATAATTCTTAAATTGTAAAGTACATAAGGCTTCCAGGAATTCCTCTGAATAAATGCTGTCAGTGCAAGGGTCCAGAGTTGAATTATTTGTAAGTCTGGATGTTAAACAAGTGTCGCATCTTTGTGCTATCCTCTCGTAGAGAACCACCTTGCAAGGCATAAAATACAGACTTTTGATTTTGAGAAGATTTTGCTGACAGCAAGTCTGACTTTGGCATCTCATGCAGTAAGTGTGAGTGGAATGCTGTTATGCCAGTCAGCCTGGTGCGCTTTAGCTGCTTAATAGCAGTTACTCAGAAGATGGCAAGACTGCTAAAATCCTTCAAATACAAATGTAATATTCTCTGACTATGTTTTGAAATGCTTTTAAGCTGAATTCTTTGAATGGCATTTCAGTATACTCCTGGCAACTTTTTCATTTTAAACTGATGATCCTTAAAGCCTGAAGCAATACTGTCCTTGTAGCTCACCAAAATGATGTCCATCTCCGTGGTTGGCAGTAGTGCAACAAATTAACTGACACCTATGACTTGGGAGCAGCTTCTTTTTGCTTGGTCTTTTCAATGTTATGCTAGCTGCAGCAGTACTGTATAAGCATAAATCAATGCAACGTCCTTTCAAACTATAAATAACATGGTTGTGAATTTTTGTTTATTTTTTTCTCATTTTTCTTTGTTCTGTTAGGTTCTTATATTCTACCACTACCCTTTGTGTGAGGAATACTCCTTTCTGTGGCCAGGGAATAAAATGCCGGCACCGTGGGCTAATACAACCAACGTGCACAAACTGTTACAGTTCTTGGAGACCACTCTTGAGGAACGAAGTCGTTATGGGACTTTTCATGTTTCTCAAGCAATTCTCACACCTCGAGTGAAAACTATTGCACGGCATCTAATTCGTGGTCTGAAAAACACACTCGTTCACAGGTGAGGACTTTGTCTTGATTTCTTAGTTCTTTATTTAACCTATGTTCCATGTTGAAAGAGGCACCCGAGTAAAGAAGAAATAGATATTTGTTTAGAAGTACAACTTGATGAAAGCATGTGGGTTTGCTTCATTAATATTGCTTGTGAGAGATTTGCAGTCATTAATATTTTCAATAATTCTTTTTTTAAAGTAACAAGGTATATATGTATCTGTTTACTTGGAATCGGAGCTCCTTCTGAATGTTATGTGATTTAAAAAAAAAAAGGGCTGGACCTGTTATTTCAAACCAATAATTCATTCCAATTTAGCTGAACTTGAATTTGGGGGAGGGGGGAGCTTGTCCCACAGAGGTAAATTGTCTATTTGTGGGCTCAGTTTTGTATTTGTCTGGATAAATCTGTCTCAGTAACTTCAGTGGTGGCCAAGGATGTGCAACCTAAGGCAGTATTTTATCTTGGGTTTTTTACACAAAAATTAGATTAAGAATTTGACTTTTTTATACCACTGACTCTTGTGCAATTAATTTGCCCATGAACAAAGACAAGGGCTTTACTTTGAGCACTGTAGATTGCCTGAAATTTTTAGTGGTGTTAACAGTATGACCAGGATAGGTTCCATGTGACCTTTTTTTTATGCGTTATCACCTTGTAGCCTGTTTGCTAAAAATTGCCAGAACTGTAACAGTCTTGGTGGGATCTGGCATGCTGACTCACTGTTTAATATTGCCTCTTTTGATGTCACTAACAGTTTATCTTGTTGTAATGATAGGTGATCACAACTGATCTAAATCAATCAGCAACAGAGCTTAATAATAAGCAGTGACAAAGACACATCTCCATCTCCCAGTTCGTGTTCCTTTCTGCGAGAATCATTGGTCGCTTTAGAAGTTATTACAGTATTATTTTGAGGCCAAAGTCAATGTAACTTTTTTCTTAAAAAAAAAACAACTGCTGTGTTTTTGCAACCAGAAGAGTTGTTGATGGAAGTAAGCAAATCCTAGGTGAAGTACAAATCATGGAGTTTTCAATCACTTTCCTGTTTACAGACATTAATCTAGCAAAAGATAATGCAATCCAAACGAAGTTTGCCACAATATGCAGATCTCCTCCCTGGCTTGTGCTTTGCCCACATGTGCGTGGTCAGCTTTGGACACTAGGTGGTGCTCAGGTGCTTTAAGACTGGTGTTTGCAGTCACAAGTTGCACAAAACCAGACGTGCCCTTGGTGGGGAGACCTAACAGAAAGCACAGATGTTGCTTGTCTATGTACTGTATGTTAAGTGTACTGTTGTATCATAAATAAAGGAAAGATCTTACCGAATTTCTATTTTAAACCCAAGTAAAGGATCATCTAATTTCATGGAATGAGTGAGCAATTTTGTTTCAAGTGTCTCCTGGCACAGATCTGGGCTGTAAGCCAGTGGTAGGCTGGAAATTTGCCTTCGTTCCATCCCTTCCCCTTCGCCCCATCGTTACCACTTGTTTGAAAGGAAACTGTGAAATCTTAAAATAGATGTTGCTACTTGCTACAGCGTGATTGCTTGTATACATTTACAAATGCTGATTTGTATATGTAAATCTCTTTGCAGTTCTGTGTAGGTGGCTGCTTTCTCATATGGAAACTTTGCCCTGAATATGAATATTTAAGTGTCCTTGAGCCCTTGATAAAGGAGGAATGGCAACATTCACACTTAGCTGGCTAGAGTCTGGTGTGTCTCTTGACAGGGATAGTAATTAAGCTTGGACTCAGGTTCTGTTGTCTGTTGGTCTTTGACGAGACTTTTTTTTTTCCTGAAACAAGAGCTGTGGGGTGCCTTTAGGGGTTTTGTTTGTTTCTTCCCTATTGTTTTATCTAATTCACTTGCCTCCTGTGTTCTCATATAATTTTCTATGCATATTATGACACTAATTTAAATAATTCTAATATATTTAGTCACTTGTATCTAATGGTGCTGAAACCTCCGGTGTCTGCATGTTGGAATGCAAAAAAAAAAAAGGTTTTGCAGACTCCCAGCTTGCTCTGTGTCCAAGAAATCACTTGAAATTTCTCCTGATGTTAGAATTTCTAACTCCTCTTAACCTAATTCCTGACACACCTCACTTTTCTCTGGTTACAGTGATGTATGGTGATATGTTCAACCCTGTAGAGCTGAGGACTTAGTTTCTTTGATCCTGTTGCTGTGGGTGGATCTGGAAGCTGAAGGGAGTTTGGTAGACATGCAGTGCACTGCCCCCAACAACTTCCTTGCCCACTCTAAGGCAGAGGTGGGCAGGGGCATGTCTTGGGCCAGATATAGCCTTGCTGTGTGCCACACTGTAGTCCACTGTGGAATTAAGCTTTTGATTCAGCATGTACTTGGGTGAAAACAAACCAGGAGGGAAGAAATTGGTGTGTAGTACTAAATCCTGAAGCACAGTCTGCTTGGTGAATATAGAGTTCATAAATGTTACTGTGTACACATGGTAGCTTGGATTGATGACTGGCCAATATTTCTATTTGGTAAGTAGTGACCACATGCTATGTTATGCGCTCTCAGTTGCATTTTGCGTGGCAGTCAGGACCTGATCACAAATGTGAGGTGGTAATGTAACTTGTAAACAGTGCATTGCATTTGAAGTGAGTATGTATAGAGAAGACTGTCTTTTAAAATGTTTAATTTTCGTTATTTCAATTCCTTTAGGAACCTGCCCATGATTTTGAATTGGGTGAAAGCACAGAAGCCAGGCATTATGGGTGTTAACATAATTACATCAGACTTTGTGGAGCTGGTTGACTTTGCTGCTACAGTTATTGCACTGAACGATCTCCTTTTAGAAGATGATGAATCTTCAATTAAGTCCTGATTGCTGTGTCCTGCTTGTGCTCCTCAGTAGACATCTTCGAACTGTGAAATGTTTTATTTATTAAGTGAAACATACTGTAATCTCTGTTTATTTAAAAAAAAATATTTCTAGACAAAACGTGATTAAACATCACATACAGGCAGGGCCCTTCTCCCAGGGATGTTTGGATCTGAGTGGAACAAAGTGCAGTCTGAGTGCTGCTGCATGGCTGTGGCTACGTGTTTGAGTAAGTTATGCACACATCTGCTGCAGTCTGGTGCGGTGTCTGCCTGCCAACAAGAGACTGGCCTCCAGAGCAGATGTACCCAATTATGGTGCGTGTCTCCCTGGTGACCAGACTCACGGTGCCCTTGTGTGCACATCCTGCTTATATCTCAACTCCAGGGCTTAAACCAAGGGTTGCTGCTGATCCCTTAGCGGCAGTGTGACCAAGCCAGTTGAGACAGTATTGGTTTTGAGCCACCTCAGGCATAGCTGGGCTCAGCTGGAGGCTGCTGCTGTATTAATTGCACTGCTTTAGACACTACCTGACTTACTTGAAGAAACAATATTGCTGTTGTTCAGGGGAGAAGCTGTTGCACAGTGTTGGATATCCAAACTGTCCTTTGATCCTGAGAGGTGAAGGCTTGGAATGCTCTGCCTCTTTGGACTTCAAGCTCTTCTGCTGGACCTTTTTATTTTACTCTAATACATTTACTGCCATGATGTTTAAGTGTGTTTCTTTGTCATTAATTTGGAGAATCTTTCAGTCCTCAAAATATGAGGATTAAAACTCACAAGTCTGAATTCCTGTTGAGCCATTTGAGAAACCACAGCTCCTCTGTTTGCTGGGCATTTGTTTTTTCCGTCCTTTAAGTTTTCTTTGGGGAAAGTCTCTCACCCAGATGGCCTTTCTCTGGAAGGAGGTGGACTAAGTGGGAGTTTGCTTTGAATTCAAAGAACTGAAGCTGGCAGGGACAGCTTAAAACCCAAGTATTTATTCTTTGATTTTCAATGTGACAGTAAATTCCAAAATCTGATGCAAAAGTTGTGGTTGTCAGAGAGCCACAGCTCTGGGGGAGAAACTTCCCCAGCCTGCACCTTCTTGTGACAAAGTAAGCAACAGTCACACAAGCACAGTCAGGCCTCAGTGCTGCTTCTTTCTGTAGTCACACTGTTTGTTGCTTCACAACAAAATGTGACCGTGTGTGCTTGAACTGATGCAGTCACATGTTGGTACTTATCAGTACTTTGTTGACCAGCTAGTAGCAGTCCTACAGTCTGATTTATCTTTGGTTTAAAAAAAAACACCACAAATGTGACTGATAAGCAGATACTTCTGTTTGATCTTCCTCAGCCAACTGTTGGTGTACTAATTATTCAGTGATGATGAATTTGTTTTAACCTCTAAGCTATTTATAAGAGAACCGATCATATTTATAGATATTTTATTCAAAAGAAAAGTGAATCTCCAGATTTATTATTTATTTTGTTAACATATCCTGTGTCTGCCGTCATGGTCTGTCAGCCCAGAAAAAATCCAAAACATCTTTGCTTGATTGTCACAAACTCTGAACCGAGGACGTGTTTATCTGAAGGTTTGCAAACCTTCCATGTGAATGTTGACAGAGTTCTGAGCAGACTGTAATCTGATTTATCTGTTTGCATGGTTTTCATTAGAGTTCCTTGAATGTTTTTGAAGTGAATCCTTTTTCTAAGGGAGGTGGGAGTAGGGGCAGGTCTGTCTCAAGCTTTATCCTTTCCTCTTGTGTTTTCAATGACAGTCAAACTAAAGATCAAACTTCTAGCTTAAAACTTCCTTTGAAAAGCCCAGCAGAAGTTTTTTATTATTTTTGCTACTTTTTTCTTGATGGAACTGCTGGAACCTGTTTTAAACAGCATTATTTTGTTTGCAAAGTTATTTAAAACACCTGGCTCTTCTTTAGCTGAATTTCGTGTTAACCTACTTTACTTATGGCCCCAGCTGAAACTCCGTGATAGTGTTAAATGTAGTTTAACAGTTTCAGTAGTCTTTTAGCTGAAAATTATCTCAGAAAACTTTGATTTGAATGCTTTGGCAGAAATAATACATTTGCAATGTTTCCTGCAGAGCTGGAAGACGAGAAGGTGAAGTATGATGTCTTGCATTTAGACCCTTAATGTATTTTGTACTGTATATATCTACCTCAAAAAAGATTTATCAGGCTTAACCAATATTTATGTTGTGCGTACACTGTAATGACTGTTGCTAGTCTTTCTGTTGTATTTATTTAAGTAGAGATATGATGGCTGTAACTCAGGGCTTTGGTTAAATTTTATTAAGTACAAACTCAAAAGTTTTTCTACTGTATTTGCTGTTAGCTCTTGCCTCTTGAAAAAGGACAAAGGCATGCCAAGAGTTAAGAGTGTTAGCGGAGGGAGAAGAAATGGAAAATAGCTTTAGTATTATCAGAGAAGTGTGTATGTATTGAATGTTTTTGTAAGTGTGACCTGCCTGAAGACACTAATGTCTTTACAGAGCAGTGCTAGGTGTAACCATCTCTGTGTGAGGAACCTGACAGTCAAAATCATGAGTTGGGCAAGTGGCAGATACAGTTGCCTACAACAGGTAATCTTCCATGGACGCTCGGGGCAGTGTTAATGCTGATGTTTAGGACTGGCTTTAGGTTAGTCCTAAACAATCCTAAGCAATAGGAACTACCTTTCTTCTATTACATGTTATAGCCTGTAACAAAGCTACCCATATAACAGACTTGTCTTTCTCACACAGTACCACTGCATGCCAGGTTCCCACACACTTTACGAAACAGAGGACATCTAGACTTGGACTTTGAGCTGTAAGCTGTTTTCCAGCATTATAAAAACAGAAAAGTGAGCTGGGCAGGAAGGGAGGATCAAGGAAGTAGGGCAGTAGTTTGCATCTAGTGCTCACACTGAAGGTGTGACAGTGTTTAGCCAGGTTTCAGGAAGCAGAGTGGAGCAGGTCTGGCAGGGGAGTGACAGCAGCCACAGTTTGTACAGAGGAACTCAGCTGACAGTCTAGCCTCTGAGCAGGCTGCAGCTGGGTAGAGTATGGAGCAGCTGATAGCCTACAAGATCATGTATGTATGAGCTTGAGGAAAATAAAGATGGGCATGAATGCAGGAGAAGGCTGGGGGTTCCTTGCTCTTGATGGAGACCTCTGTATGTTGAATACAGTGATTTTCTTGCTTCTATTTTCCCCAAGCAGTAGGGTTTGCTTTTAAACAGTTTAGGTGGAGAACTCCCCCAGAAGAATTTTTCTGAGGACTTAGCCGTTCTATGGTTAAGCTGGAGTGCTGGGAGAGGAAAAGCCAGGAAACTAGCACCCGCTTGAGGCAAAGTGCATACTTGAATTGCATATTCTTGAGTAATTACTTGTAAGGTTTGTCATTACATATTCAGGTTACTTAAACATTGGTTTAAGACTGTCACTTCTCTTCTTAATGTGCATTCACTGAATGCTGAGCACATTGGTGTTGTATGCCCATCCTCCTGGTACTGATCACTGCCATTTGCAATAGGGCATACCTGAGGCACGGGAGACCACTGTATCCCTGATGGGAAGCAGTAGGGAGAAAGTTGTTAGGAAGCATATGTAAGTTTCTAGCACCTTATTGTGAGCTTATAGTAGGTGAACACAAAGAGGTATTATTACTAGATTTTGCAGACTGACAATCTCTCAGTTCCTTATTCGGGAACTACTGTTGTAATACTTGACAGCTGTGGAGCTGGGAGTTATAATGTTGTTTGGGGTTTCTTGAGAACAAAGGACAGATTACTGCTGTCCAATTTTATCTCAAGAACTGAAGGAATACCAGCTTGCATATGCTTTGTGATGGTGAGAATCCCACTGGCGACACTGCTGGCAAGGCAAGTTTCAGGAATGCTGTGGTCAGTGAGAGATGTCAGACTGCGAGTCATCAGAGCAGAAATGCTGGCTGCATTCTGTTGGCCCCTAGTCTGTTGAACAGACTCTTCAAAGAAGAAAGGAATAATGGGAAAATGATATCTTGGCTCCTAACACATTGTTTCCTGCTGTGTTGGTACTGAGTTAGTATGCTGGAGTTTAGAATGTACCTGTGTTGTAAAGCTCAAGAAGCACTTTTGAGCAGGGATTTTGGCTCATACAGAAGTAGGGCATCTGTCAAGATGCTCATCTATTGCTCTCATCTGGCTAAGCCTTTGGAAATACTTTTTGTGTACCTGTATCAAGTGTCAGAGTTCATTGCTGTATCATCTAGCAGACCAGGCTTTGGGACTTGTATAGATAAATAGTGACATGACCATTTTGGTTTAAAATCAGGTTATCCATGGAAGTCTGACAGAGCATATGTAACTTGAGATTTACTTGAGTATATACTATTTATTACAAAGTCCCTGTGCAGTTATAGCAAGACTTTCATCTAGACTTGAGCATATTGTTACCAACCTCTAATAAGCAAATTCTTTGGTCAGAGGACCACTGTTTGGGGAAAACTTGAAGCAGATTGTCAGTACTTGTTTAAGGACAGAGAAATTGTCTAATGTGAGGAACTTCATTCCATATTCAGATTAGCTCAAGATGTAGTCTTTCCATCAGTGGAAGAGGTTGTTTTTTTTTCATTTTCTGTGACTGACAAATTATTACTCCAGCTTTGTTTTTTGACTCAACATGTGAGTAGAAGAGCCAGAGCATATGCTGAAGAGCAAATAAATTTTATACTAAAGATACGTATGTTGGGCTAACTGTGGTAAGAGTATAGTGATTCTTAGTCCCACCTTTCAATGAATCCTGTTAGCTGTTTTGTTTACGTTGTTAAATCAGTCTGGTTTATGTTTAAAGAAAAAATCTGTCCCACCGATTCAATGTGTCTGTCTTGAAATGTGTGTACTTCTGTAAACATGTTTCTCTAAGTCTTATCACATAAACAAGCTTTGACTTTTAATTGTAGGGATGGCAATAGGAATGTCAACTTCAGAACTGTTTCCTGAATCTGATTATATTTTATATTCCTGAATATTTATGTATTGTGTTGTTTATTAAAACTGTACTTCACTTACCCTTTGTTAGACTTATAACTTTTTCCATATCTCACTTAAATTGAACTGCAATGTATTCTTAATTCTGAAAAAAGTATTGAACAGTACATCTTATATAAAAATAACTTTAATCCTTTGATTTTTCTCAATGTCAGATGTGTTTTGCAGTTGGAATTTTTGTGCTATTGATACTGTGAAGTGGGGCAAATGGAGCCAGGTAAAGAGGAGTTGCCAACACTTTTTTGGTTTGTGCAGTTTCTCTTCTTTCCTTTGGCAGTTAGCGCTTTACCAATCTGTCTAATTCAGTTTGTGAAACTAGGATGCTTCATCTGAACTGCAGACAGACTTGGAATTCTCATCTGTTTCTGCTTTATTATACACCTAATATCATTGTTTTTTAATCCTGATAATAAAAGTACAACTTGAGGTAATAATTTTGTGTTCTGTACTGCTGAGTGTTTTGATACCTGTTGGTACAATGATGGTTACACTGAGTTAATTAACATCAGTTGAGCTCAGTTACTTTTCTGATGCACAGTGGTGTTGCTGGAGGTTGTTTTTTGAGGTGCCACATCTTGCTGTACTTGTCTGACTACCTGCAAGACACCTGGACACAATGTTTTATTTTTAGGATGTGCTGAGAAATTCTCTGTGGAAGTAGTAGTGCAAGATGGCTTAAATTGTGAATGCTTGCGCTAGCATGTATGAACACTTGTATCTCTGCCTGGATGCACTGGGATAAAACTAAGCATGCGTCTGGTTTTATCTTGAAAGACAAAATTTCTGTGCAGTCTCTACTGAACAAAACATATATACATCACATACAGGTGATGAAGCTCCATGGTAGCACTTGATCAGGAGGCAAAATATTGATAATGATTCCCAAGGCCTGGAATAATGTCTGATGCTTGTACCCAGTGAGATTAGGGAGACTCATTCTCGAGGATGTAGAAGGTGCCAGGGAGAAGGAGGAGAGAATGGATAACCCTAATTACTTTGTAGTTTTGGACACTGATAACTGAGGGGTGCTGTCTGTAGATTTTATTTTGAAGTCTTAGAGGTAGAGCTGGGAATTCATAGCTTAATCACTACTGTGCCTTCAGACCTTGGTAAGTGTTTACAAGTCAGACTAGGTTAACAGTGACTTGCAAATATAGCTAGCCAATAGTTTCAGTAATCTGTCTGAAATGTGCTGTAGGCAGAGGATGTGCCACGAGTTTTTGCATAATATATACCTATGCTGCGTAAGTCTAATGTGACTAGCATAAGATGCCAGTGTATAAAAAGATTGCTGGTTAATTAGCTGGCAGTAGCAGTGTTACTTTTGCTTTCCCCCCTCACCAGATACTGTTTCCCTAGGCCAGTAATCATGTACATTAGAGGGGATTTTCGGTGCAAGAGGGAGCATGATTTCATCATTTTGCTTCCCTAGGGGGTTTAATTGATTTTTTTTTTTTTTTATTTCAAGGCTGTATGACTTTCAGCATTGCTGGACAAGGGCACATGTGTATACCTACACATATATGCACAAAGTAGATTGTTTTCCTGAAGCGTATCATGAGACTGCATAAACTAAATGCATGTTCTGTGACAAATTTATGCACGTTCTTTATAAAGAGTTTTGCTGTTGCCACAGACCTGTGATTAGCTATTCAAACAGAGTCATTCCCGAATTGCACATGGCTTAGTATTTGCCTCTTGGGAGATACTGCTGAACTTGCATGTAGTTTTTTTAGCAGTGGAGGATGAACTTTTCCATGCTGCCTGAAGGAAAGCCGGCTTGGAACTTGGTATATGCTGCCTACTGTTCTTGTTCTGGCTGTAGCTGGAAGGTGAGCAATATGCTGTCAGGCTCTGGAGCTGAATAATGGTAATGTCAACAATTCTTCTGATCAGTTAGGTGACACACCAGTCATTTGCATAGACTAGAAAAGCATTTGACCAAAAAGCCTCTCTCCAATTTAAGTGCAGTAAGCGGGGTTGGTGTGTCAAGTGCTCAGATGAGCAAATGCTAGGGAAGAAACACGTGATTTTTGTGAGTCCAGCTAGTCTTCCTAAGGATCCAGAGCTTGTTTCTGCTTTGCACAGCTCATAGCAGTGCTACCACCTGTGTCCAGACAAAGTGGCATCTTCTTGAGAAGACTGACAGTGACCAGGATCATTAACAGGTAACTTTTTGTGTGCATAAACTGTTAGACTAATCATGCTTTAACAACAACTTTCCCTCAAAAGTTCACTGATCTGCTTTAAATTAAAACCAGAGTTTGCTTAGGCAAGGAAGCAGCTGGTTGTTTTTACATCCTTTCTTATCTCCTATCTGCAGCACAAATATACCTAGGGGGAAGAGCTGCAGGATGATGCAGGATCTGCTTGAGGGAGGATATACTGTTGATCACATAGCTGTGTAGGTTTATATCTGCAGGTCTGACAAGAATTCAGCCTCAGTGAGTAGGCACCATCTCTTTCAAGGACCAGTGAGAACATGTGCCTCTGGCAGAACTGTTTACACGGCCAAGTTTGTAAATTAAAAAATTTTCAGCATAATAACCTATGGGCTGAAATTGCATAAAGTTGTGAATTGCCTTGCTTAATTTGCAACTTTTTTTGGTTTAGGTAGCTTAAAAATAAGCCAAACTTGTTTGTTGCAAGCCATTGCTTAGCATGGCTTCTAATTTAGAGCAGAATTGGTACAAGGGTGATTTTGTCCTGCCATATCTGTAGTTTCTTGGTGGAAGAAAGGAAGCAACTGGTAGTACTTCAGGCACCAGTGCATCAAGGTAGCTAGCTAGCAGTTGCATAAAGTGGAAACTGTATGACACAATGTGGGTGCAGACTGTCTGTAATTGAGGCAGACACCTCAGCTGTCGAATGAACCTTTAGAAGAGTTCTGGTGACTCAAGAGATGCTGAACAACGAATGAGCTGGTCTTCATGCAAAGACTTGCAGGTTTCACTGAAAATGGCCTAAAAGCTTGTTTGGTGTGTGCAAAGCCCAGATGGTAGTTCATGCTTGGGTTTGAAAGGGTGATTTCTCTGCTAATCAGAGTTGCAGATGCCTTTGATGTTTCATCTCTGTTATAAACACAAGGAAGTTTTGATGCTGTTAGTGGCAGATACTGTTTGGATTGCTCGGCAGAGCAGCAGACAAACAACGGGCTGAGCCACTTCCCCCCAGCCCCCTCACTTTGTATTGCAAACAGCACCTTGATGCTTCAGATGTTTTTGCAATTTAAGACAAATTCCTCCTGAGTTGAAATTTTGGGAATGAAAAGTACAGAAGAAATTGAGAGCTGGGTTTATCGTGTTGCTTCTTGCAAATACGCTTTAAGACAAGAGAAATAAAGGTCTGCCTGAAAGGGTGTTCCTCCCTGCGTGGAAGTCATCATCTGGCAGACTGGGTGGGCAAAGAAAAACATACATTGTTTGGTGAGTTCTGCGTAAATGAGAGTTAAAGATGGTAAAAATATTTTGCTTGAACTTTCTGCTGCTAGTGTTCACTTCTTTTGCTCATAGCAACTGAGCAAAGGGTTGGGTTTCATTCCTGGGTTTTCTTCCAACTTGAAATTGCAAAACCTAAAATCATGAGTGCAAGAAAGGAACAAAAGGCATCCTCAAACAGAGGCTGGAGCAGTGGAAAGGGAGAAGGAAAGGTATGCAGTAGAGATGGTGCTGCAACTTGCCCTTTGGAATGGAAAATAAAGCTCTCTTGGTTTGGGGCTTTTTTTGAGCCAGAACAAATTATTACACGAGGTTCATTCTTTGAAATGCATCCAGTGCAAAGTTCATCTGATAAGTTAAATGCAATTCCATGTTTACAGAGGTGCTGAATTTGACTTGAGTGCATCCACTGCCAGCAAATAATATATAATGTGCCAGGTGTTTCTCCTGAGAAAAATAATCATCACTAATATTTCAGCCTAAATATCTCAAATGCAAGAAGTTTTTTCTCTAATTTTACATTTCTTAAAGAAATCATGATTTGAACTCTGAAGCTTAGTGGTGGCCCACACACTCTGTCACAGTGACTATTGCTGGAAAGTGTGCTTTGGTCATTGCCAAAACAAAAGTGCATTGCAAATATAATTCTCTTCTGGTCCTCCATAGCTCTGTCTTGAAAACTCTACTCAGAAACAGGATAGTCTGAGGATGAATGACATAAGTTGTCTCACCACACTGTGCTGCCTTTGTGGCACACTACAAACATGTTTATTATAGAGTCATGAAGTATTCTCAAAGCTAATGATTTTCCTCTCCCTCTGAATGCTCCATGTATTCACTGTGTAGCCATGCACAATATTGACAATAACACTTGAAATCAGACAGATCTTTACAGGCTTTAAGATATAAAATGAATCCGAAACTAGGCTTGCTGAAATGGTATATCCACAGGAACAGCAAGGCTGCTGCAAGGATGGCTTACACTAGCAACAGCTGATGTGATTTGGAGGATCCTAGTAACTCCTGCCATAGGTAATCACTTGTTTTCAAAGTACTACATCTGGAAAGAGGCTTGTCTTTGCTGTCTTTGTGCCACCTGGATTTTGTGAACAAGAGGTATTGCGTTCTCAGAAGGTTGACTGCCACCTCCTGGAAAGATTTACTAAAAACTAGACTACAAAAAATTGTTTATGGCAATAAACTAGATACTTAGAGTCTCCTCTTCTTGCATTTATTGCGAAGAACAAGGACACCTGAGTAGCTTAATTTCCCTTCTGCATTTAGTTCCTTCCTCCTGTCTTGGGGCTAGGTTTGTTCCCTTTCCAAGGCTGAAGGATAATGCAGGCAGTGTTAATAACATGCACCAGAGAAACAGCTTCTCAAGATCATGTTTATAGTGAAATTGTGTTTACCCAAATGTGAAATGAAAGACAATTGGCCAGCAAATTTCTCTGCTATGTTCCTGTACTGCAACTCCTGGAGCAGAAGAGGCTGTAGAAGCTATTACAGCAATGCTTTTAGCAGAGAATGAAGGAAACGAGCTGAAAATCAAGCCTCTGGAGGACACTGGAATTCCTTCTAAACATGTGCTTCCTTAGATGGCCAACAAGCAGTCAACTTGAAATCCTTGTTTTCTGGGCAGAAAAGTGTGAGCAGTTGGTTAGGGTACCTTAGAAAAGATGAGAAGGATAATCCTTTTCACAGTCCTTATGCCCACTGAAATGTAATGTTTAATTGACAGATATGCACTGCTGTACCCCTGCTGCTTCCCAAGGGGGCACTGGCCAGTAGATCCAGAGGTGTGTGGTGTTCCAGATCTCTACCACATACTTCCTCATTGTTAGAGGCTTGCCATGGCCCTGCTCTCTTCCCAGGATCTTGCATCCCTTCAGTCTGTGTGATTTTAATGGTCTTCATGCACTCTTTGTGCCTATGGAACTGATAGGTGGGTTTCAAGTCTTGCCAAAATCAAGAAAAGTTCTGTGATGACGAACTGAAATAACTTGTGGTGTTATATTTGTTTAGAAGACTACGTTCTAGTACGCTAAAAATTACAATGGTGATCGTTATACCTGCCCAGATCACAAAAGTGTTGCACTACATTCATTAAAGCTCGAGAGACTCTCCTGCTGTGGTACTGAGGAGTGCAAATATGTAGATAAACATAGGCCTCTGGGCTAAGCAGACCAAAGCTGAACTCCC
Organism: Cuculus canorus; assembly: GCF_017976375.1. Classification (NCBI taxonomy): domain Eukaryota; kingdom Metazoa; phylum Chordata; class Aves; order Cuculiformes; family Cuculidae; genus Cuculus; species Cuculus canorus. The sequence goes on along the minus strand of NC_071401.1, from coordinate 114,147,881 downwards.
ACATATGGACTCAAGAAAGCCTTCTGTGAAGTGCAGGGTTGCATGTCCCACCGGGGTCTTCATGCAGGCTGGAATGCGGCACATCTTCCCTGGGGAATGTGGACCCCCAAGGGTCAAAGTTAGGATCAAGCATACACTCTTGAGATACTATCTCCAACATTTTAGGGCACCACACCTTGTTGTTCTCTTCTTGAAGACTCCTGTGCATGGTAGGACAGGAGAAAAGAGGCAAGTTGGTAGTCTCATGTAAGGAACCTCAAGGCCATGCTTAGACCTATCTCTTGGCTCTGTCTTGTTGGGTTCCTGTCAGTTAGGACATATCTGCTGTGCCTAGTGAGTCTCAGCATTAGTGCTGGTGCTGTTGTTTTCCTAACTCAAAGGTATCTGGCACATGTAGTTATGTTCCCTGTGAGGGTTTAATTTGATTAGGTATGACTTTCTGGCTCCAGGTTGAGACAGTGTTCAGACTATTTTTTTTTTCCAGAGCTGATTTGTCTAGGACTGGTGTTGAAAGCTGCCTTTTCTTTTCAAAAGCACTTAACAGTCCTACTAAATTATTAGCATTGGCAAGATGCCACCAAATGGGACAAAGTCCAGTTCAAACAAGGTGGTAGAGCTGTTCTCTGTTCTTAAATAACAACCATAAAAGACCACCTAATACTCATTGAAGTTTTCCCTCCTGATCTGATTGGAGCAGGATATATTAGCATTGAGTTTGAGGGAAATGTGGGCTCTTGCTTCCTGTGCCTTTTCTCTTTTGTGTGTGTCAATAAAGGAAAAGAGGAATTCAGAAAATGTAAGCAATTCTTGTTTAACTCTTCTCCCTGCTTAAGTGAAAATCGGGTACCTTAGCAGGCTTTCCAGACTTCTGTTCTGAATATAATTACTCCATGACACATTTCACGCTGGTTTTGATACCTGTGGAGGAGGCATCCTCCCCCAGGGGTATTTTGGACTCCTGCTATCATTCTACTTGGATGAGTGGATTTGCTGCTGTTTGTAAAACTCCGTTTGCTGTCCTGTCTGTTAGCTGTTCTGTTTCAACACACCTTTAAGCTGACCTGTGCTCTAGAGCACTGTTAAACATTGCAGGCATGCTAAGGGAGGGAAAACAATCTGCCTTTTAACTTAGAGAGCAGCACTTAACTCATTAGTGTTGCAGAAGGAGCAGTAAATGTGCTGTGGGTGGTGCTAAACTGGTGTGGAGAGAAATGGGAATGACAGGAATTATGGAACTATGAACTTTTACCCATCCTGCCATGGCATAGTCAACATCCACCTGCTGGCAGAGCTTTTTTTCCTGGGAGTATTAGAGCTTTGAATGTAGTGTGGGTTACCATAGGAGCATTGCAAAGGGTTTGAGATTTGAGTCCCAGTGTTGTCTTCACCTTGATCAAGGAGAAGATCACCGGAGATGGTTAATAAAGCTTTAGCTGCTGAGATCACTAAACATTCTTCCAGTTCAATGGCCTATGTAGAATGCTGTGTTTAGTCAATGTTTAATTCCTAAGCAACAAATGGTGATTGTCATACTAGAAGGCACTTCTGGTGTTGACTGAAGCAATGGAGGCCAAGGATTAAAAAAGGTCATTCAAGGAGATCTCTTCTGCAGCCTCAATGCTCTCTCCTCTAGGAACAAGTCCCTTCCTAGCAGGAGAAAATGGGGAGAAGTTCATGCTGCCCTAAGGCCAAAAATAGCCCTTCCAATAAGAAAAAAAAAAAAGAAACAGCCCTTGTTTGAAAAAAAAAAAAAATAAATGGCTGAGGGTGAAGTGGGGAGAAGGAAATATTAACTATGGGGTGACAGTGGAAAACAGGAAATTGTGAGATATCTACTATTGCCCTGCTGACAGGAGCCCATATAGCTGTTGCCTTGGTCAGCAGGAAGGGAAATGTGCCGGTCTGACCTGGTGAGATGTGAAGAACTGCAGACAATGCCCTCATGGAGCAGAAGAGACCTCGGTCAGCGATGGAATGTCAGGTAGAAAACTTTAGAAGCTTTCATGCTGCAAAAGTCTGAAATAAGATGAACCCTATCCTCTCAGCTGAGATCCTGTAATCCTGCCTAACCCTTCTCTAAGATCTGCCTGTTCCCAAATGGATATCCTACCTGCCCTTCTAGTAAATATCATGCTTTTAAAAAGCCATAGCCCCTATATCTGTGCAAAGCATGGATTTTGATCCATGTCTGATGCGTCTTCCAGAAGATAACTCAACTTTACTACCACACGTGCTAGAGTGCTTAACTTGTATTGTATGACTTAGTACTGGAGGACTGTCGTAGACAGCCCTGTGGGCTCTGGGCCACCACCAGAGCTGTTTATCCCCAAGTCTGGCTTGGTTTTGTCTGAAGCTGGTTATTCCAAGGGCTCTATTAGCTTAGGCTTTGTGTGTGTGTGTGTGTGATAGTACCACCTCCTATGAGATCAGGTCAAAGCCTTTGAAGTTTACAAGTCTGTTTATAAAGTTTGGCCCTGGTCAATGGGACAGGCTTGGCTTTTTTGGCATATGTGCCAAGAGGATCTATAGAAGGGTACCTCTTGCGGAGATGCTAGGAGCACCAGGGTGATTTGTGCTTTATTTTCCATGTTTTATGCATTGACTTTTGTAATAGCAGTTATTTTGCACTTTCCTAATTCTGTTGGGTAAAGTACACTAGGATTTTGTGATACAGACAGACAAAGAGCAAGCACTGTTCAAACCACTGCACCTTCTAGATTGTGACTCAGTATTTGGGATTACTTTTTCTTAAAGGCATATGGAGCTATTACCAATTTTTGTTTGGGTGTTGGTTTTTATGCTAGGCTGTTATTGAACCTGGGCATGTGTAATGTAGAACAGAGTTCTACTTCAGTTTTGGAAGATTAAGGCAAGACTAGGTAGATTATCTTTGGTCTTCACTGCTTAATTACTAAGAAAGAGCAAGGCTGCAAGTTAATGGTAACGCTTACTTGTGGCCAGGACACACTTCTCCTTCCATCCTAGATATTAACTTCAGATCTGACTTAGTGGGCATCAAGAATAAATTTTTGCTCATGTAATTTCTAGCTGCAAGATAAGTTTAGTACTAAATTACTGATCTGTGAGGATTTTAGTAACAGCGATGAATTATTTTGCTGATGAGCTGATGGTCTTGTAAATGTTTAGGGCAGCTCTGCTAAAGTCATTTATTATGAAGTCTTTGCTTTACTTTTCTTTTTAAATTTATGCTATTTACCTTGAGAATGACAAATGAATGCTGTTTAACTGGTGTGTCTTATGAGCCGGCATTACTTTGCTCAGTGTATCAGCAGGAGTGAGCTGTTCTAGCAGCCAGGGTGCACATTCCAAAGTAATTAGAACAGTTTCATGAGTAAATACTGCTCAGTGGCTGATAAAATGCCTTTCAGATGTCTTCGTTAAATAGATTCAGGTGACCAGCAAAGAACTACTTTCTTTAATCTCGCAGTCAAATGTGAAAACACTCATTTTGATTTTAATAATTTTTTCATTTAAAGATTGCTGTGAATTGAAAATAGGTTAATTTGTTTTGTTGACATAGCCTGCAACTGAGTCACAGGGAAAAGAAAAGGTGACGATCGCAGATTCCCCACCCCTGCCTGCTTCTCCAGGGTCCCTGCCCTCTCGGAGCATAAATACACATTGAAATAATTTGATGCTTGGCTAAACTGAGAGGATGAAAACTTCTAGGGAGGAGGAACAAGTGGGAGGATGGAAACCGTAAAAGGAGGATTTCCTCTGCCTATAAACTGGCATGTAATGTAACTGCAATTCATCTGGGAAGCTCTACAAACTAAAGTGTGCCTGTTCGTGGTTCAGAACAGCGCAGCTGCAAGCTGTAGCACTGCTTCCCGAGCTTCTTGGACCAGCAAACCCCTTCAACTCTCAGCTTTTCCCCATATTGCCCCTTGTCACAGAGCATTGAATTCTCAACAGTGGAGTAGCCTCCAGGTCCCCTTACGAGCTTACTAGCTTTCTATATTCCCCAGCTGTGAGAGCCCCTGACCCACCATATACTTTAGGTACAAACACAGGGCAGTTATGTACTCCAAGCCCAAAGCTAAAGATCTTTTCCAGAAACATGCTTTCAGAAACTAAACAAAACAGTCTTTTTATGTGGGTTGTTTTTTTTTCTTTTGTCTTCCCTGTTTCCCTGGGGTTCTCTCCTTTCCTTCATACCTCTTGGCTAACGTTATTACTTTCTCTGGACTGATTCCTCTCTCCACATTGCTGTGTTGTGAAGGATACATAGAAAATTACGGAGATAGACGGTTTACTTTCAAACACTTTTGTTTCTGGGGTTTGTTGCTGTGATGAGTCGCACGAGAACGCTGGAACAGTGGGAAAGTTACCCAGGGCATCCTCTGGAAACCCTCAATGCAAGGATGAAGGAGGCCAAGCATGTGAAAGGAGAGGAGAACAAGCTTTGTGCATGTGGCTGAGCACTGAGCCTGGAGAGCAATGGGGAACATAGATGGACCTTGAGCAAAGCCAACTGATGTTCAGCCTGGACAGTGTGTGAAGCCAAGCACCAGGTCTGTTTGTTTTGACTGGGTAACTTAAGACTTGCATTTGGACACTATGGTCTAGGCCCTGGCCAAGAACACAGAACATTAGTTTGCCTGAGCATGGGGTAGACGTTGTCAGATTTGTCAATTTACAACCCAAAGCTGCCATATAAGCATGCCCCGAACTTTAGGCATGTTTAGCTTTGGTCCCAGTACAGCATTTAAAAACGTGTCCTTGTTCCAATCCTTCATCCTGATGAAGGATTTATGGAGAAGATTTTAAGCATAAAGTTGTCTTTTTGTTCTGCAGTCTACTGAACAATGCAGATAGAAAATGTACACAAAAATCTATTTAATTTAATTCACTCCAGCTAGCAGAAGTAGGACTAGCATTGCTTTGGTTTCTGTGTGGGGGTTTTTTTGTGTGTTGTTCTTCTTATGTTTTGATGTGGTTTTCCCAAAGAGGGTTGTATGTGATGTGGTACCATGAGAAATCTAAATCAAAGAATGGGCTTGGCAGTTTTCTGTGGACATCCTGTGGCGCTGCTGACAGCACGTACCTGGTAAGGTTCCAGACGTGATCAGCTATAGGAAGATATTTTTGCTGCCTCTTGCCCAAAGGCTTTCCTGCTCCTGGTCCTCCTTCAAACCTGTTTTCAGAACAGCAGCTCATGGTTGCCCCTGGTGGAGCCTGGTTCTGCTGGGAACCTTGAGCAGCTCAGTCTTGCACCTGGAACCTTGATGAGATGTCTGGATAAGTCCAATCCGCTTTTACTCTCTTTGTCTCCCAATTTTATATATACAATACATACTTCTTCATGGCCTTTTTTTATTTTTAAATCATGAGTTAGACTAAATAGGGAAACAACTGTTGATTATGTTATGAAGCCTTATTTATGGCATGGTTGCATTCCTTAGCTTGACTCAGTTTAAAAAAAAAACCTAACAAAAACCAACAACAAGATCAAACAATGCCAACCCACATCAAAAACCCCAAATGCTTCCAGAATATGAGGTGACTGTGGCTAAACCTTTCCAACACCTCTTGTGCCTTCAGCTCATAGGAAGTGTCCTGGTTTTTGTTTGCTGTGAGTTGAAACCTAAACAAAATCATGAGCTCAACCTTATTTCCACCCTGAGCTCCAGTACATTAGAGGCAGAGGCACACAAATTTTACCCAGATTATTTGAAAAGCTTTTACAGGAACTTGCTGGGGTTTAAAATCTTATGAAATGTAAGAAAAAGCTTCTATAGTTTTACATTTAATTTGAAGCTGCAGTCAGAGACTCCGTAGAATTTCCTTGCTTTGTCTCGTGGAGCAAGCTGCCTTGGCTGTCAGCCATCTGGCTGGGATCTTTGCTTTCAGGCTTCCCCACGGACCAGGGCTCTCTGCAGGTCAGCAGCCTGGCTGTGGGCAGGAGAGTTGGGTCCTGGCCAATTTGGCATACAATGTCCCTGAGGGGTGAGGATGCAACAGGCCAAGACCCTCACATCCTAGAAGCAGGGACAGGGTTTGTGTGGTCTTTGAGGCATGGTGCTTCATACCAGTATTAGCTCAAAAAGAAGAAGGTGTCTCCGTTATGCAGGAGTGGATGGGGGGGATTTCTATGTCTCTGTTTTCTAATCCCACAGAGTGGAACAGGGTTGAAATCTGCTGCAAAGTTAGCTCTGAGCCCTCCAACTCTCAATATGATATTCTGACTCATAGCTTTATTAAAATCATTATAATGATTTTTGCGTAGAGAGTGTTACAATACTCTTCAAACTGAGAAGTGTTTTGGCTGAGAAAGACCCCAAAATCAGGGAGTGTTCAGACTGAGGTCTTTCTGTTTTCACACTTGTGACTATTTAAAAAAAAAAAAAATCACCTGTCATGCTGCTTAAAAATCTATTATTGCTTACGTACTCCACAGCTCTTGTGTTGGCACGACCAACAGAAGTCATGCAAGTGGGTCCACATGATGTGCAATGTAACTTGCTCACAGAGGAAGAAATTCCAAATTCCTCTTATGTTGACTTATGCAAAATTAATGAGTTCGGATTAGAGTTTCCTCTTGAGTCTTTTAATCACTTGAAACCTGGATGCGTCAGTGTAGCTGTTTGGTTCTTTGCTGTAGGCCAGGGTCTTGGCTTCAGCTACAAAACAGTATGATGAAGTGTGTAGTTCGAGGATTCTGAACCCTGTGAACTTGAATAAACCTGACCTACGTTCCTGATGTCTCGTATGCTGTGTGGTAAAAGGAGGTTTGTCTTTCTCACTTTTAAACTTGTTGGTTTTCCACTTTGCTAATTTTTCCTTTGAATAATTTCCTGGAAAAGAGAACCTTTAAAGCTTTTCTTTCACCTTTACTTCAGCAAGTAGGCTGAGGGCTGCTAATATGACAATGCCTAAAGGAATTAGTTAGCACATTAACAGTTTCAGTCTCTAATCTCTTGTAGAACATGAGGTTTTGGAAATGAATAACAGCTTCTTTCCCCTAATGACCTTCAATTTCTTGTCCTGCATGGATTCAGAGTATTTCCTCAATATCTGCATAAGACCAGCAACCAGGGTGCTAAGATAACTTAAATAGCATAGTGCTTCCACAACAATTAGTAATTAGCTGAGCTGCTGAGCCAGCATTAAAGTAATCTCATGAAAGACTATAGCGATGATGACAAAAACCCACCAAACAAAAAAACCCTTCCTGACATGACCATGTCTTCTCTGCTCAGGGAAGCAAAGAGAAGTTTCTTAGTCACACAATGCCTGGCTACAACTCCTAACTCCTCACTAAGCTAGGATAAATAACAAAAATCAACTTTTCTGAGTTTCTGCTTTCACTTCCAGCTTGTTGAAGAACTTACACTGCTTTTACATCCTTGAATTAAGATTTAGTCTATGTATTCATCATTTCCATGGTAGTTTTCTTTCACTTGCTAAGTAACTCCAGCATACACATACTTCAGCTGGAATGGTAGGAATCCACTTGCTTTTCCCAGATGCTCACAGTTTCAATGCACATTCATAATGGGGATCTTAATCTCTAGGTTCACATGAAACAGCTGCATGTTTCTCAGATGTGGCAAAACATGAAGCATAAAATGCTGGAGGACAAGAGGTAATATGGTTGAAGAGGAAGAGAAGAAAATTAGGTTAGATTTCCTCTTCATGAAAAAGATGTTTCACATGTAGTCACAGAACATTCCTATTTTTTTTTTCCCCCTAAGTGTCTACTAATTTCTCCAATTAGAGAGCCAGACATCTCTGGCTTCTTCACAAGGATAGTTGTGGAGTTCAACAGCAAGAGGCTAGTATTAAAAATCTCAGAGACATTCACTGTTACATAGCCGGCAGGATTCCCTCCTGTGTGCATTTCAGAAGAGCGCTTGCCTCCAATCCTTTTAGTAGCCACCGGCAAATCACAGTTTCAGTTGAAACTGTAACACTGATTTCATTAAGATAGCTTTCCATTGCTGCTGTCAGCCCTGGTCTCCCACCACTTCATCTCCTTAAATTTCACTCATGTTCTAGAATGCTTGTTTGGAAGCTAGGTATCCAGGGAAAAGGAGCAAAAAGAAGGCCTTGCAGCATCTTCTGATGTTCAATAAAAGGTTAACAAATCCAAAAATAGCTCCTCAAAGCTGTGGGCAATTTCCAAGCCAGGTTTGCATTTTTCAAATTCTTACTTAACCTTATTTGGCCATGTAAAATGGGATCCAGCGGTCCCTGGGGACTCGTCTGTGTGGAGATGGGGCTTTGTTAAGATGAAAGTATGTGCTTTTTCCTTTGGAGACACATGGCTAAATATGGGCTGTGTTAATAACAAATGAGCCTGTTTTCTGGCAGCGCTACAGTTTCCCAACACCCCTCAAGTTAAAAAGGCAAGCGTGCAGTAACCCTTCAGCATCAAGCTTTGTGACTCAGACAGCAACTGTGTTGGAAGGTGGGGGGCAAGCAGAGGGATGTGCCAATATTGACAGTGACAAAGCTTGCTTTGTTTTCAGTGAGTAGTTGTCTAAAACAAAGGCTTTAAATTAAATGAAACAGGCCAAAGGAGGAGAGTTGAGTATCTTTTGTGAGGAGAGACAGTTTTATTTTATTTTCATTTTTGCTATGTTTTACCTTTTTCGTAGTCTTTTTTTCCTGTGACCCACTCTTCTCTAGTTGAAAAATACAAGCAGACAAACCATAAGATGGCCAAATAACATGCATAGTTTTAGGGCGTAAATATTGACTTAGGATCTGACATTAGTCAAGTGGTACAACTGAGGTGTGGCTCATAAAATGTAACACATTCCCTTGGGAAAGGGACAGCATGACATAAAAAACCCCTCTGCTGGCCGCAGATTTTATTTACCTATTCACAAGTGTTGTGACTAAAATATCACCCCTCAATGCTTTGTTAGGTATGAAGCCTGTTGATGCTTGGGCCAAGGTGAAAAATGTAAAGTGGATAACAATGGAGAGGTATAGATGTCTTAAAGCATGTGTTGCTCAAAGTATTAACTATATAAACAGTTTTATACATCTAAAAGCAAGGTTGGGGAGCTCTTGCAGGAGTAAGCATAGGGGTACAGCTAGAGGCTGTCAGGAAGTCATCAGGCCCAGAGATGATGTCAGCAAAAAGGTGAAGGTAGTAAACCAGCTCCTACTGTTTACTTGGGCAATGGATGATGAGACAATGTAAGATGGACTCTCATGCAAGTTATCAAAGACATAGCTCTTCAAAAAAAATGCAGGCCAAAATCCTTCTTCACAAAAAAAAAAAAAAAAATGTAGAAAAAATAGGAAAAGTGTAACTTTTCTATTAAGCAGGATTTAAGGTGACTCCTGGAAGAAAGGCTGAGAGGGTAGGTTCCAGTGAGACTTCAAAAGGGAACACACTACATCTCAAGCCAGTTGCTTCACAAGCTTACTATGGGGATGGCAGATATGTGGATGATCTAAAATGCTTTTTGGAGATGTTGAAAAGAAGACAAGACACAAGAATTTGCAGGCATGCTGATGACATGGTGCATGTTGGCGTAGCTGCGTCATGAATTGAAGCAGATGGGGGTAGGGAGGTGGAATGTCAGTTGCACCCTAGTTGCAACCCTGTTTTGGTATCTATCTTGAGAAAGTTGTTTTAAACAGTCTACTTCTGTGTTTATATATTACTACACGGACTGTGCAAATGTTTGGAGTGGAGCTGGTTGAAATTTTTTTAGTGAGAAGAGTCTTGCAGAAAATAATTTTACTGAAAAAATAAAAATTTCACATGAGAAAACTCTTCCTGGACAGTTACTGTGGGGTTTTCTTGCTCTCTCTGTTTAAAATGTTTTCCATGAAAAGCAGAGGATTTTCAAGTTGAGGAGTCTTGCCTTCACAGCTTTCTTGTGAATATCTGTACTTTGTGGTGGGATGGAGGAGAATACCAATTCCCAGAAGTGTTGTGTGAAATGAAGTCTCAGCAGAGCTTTAAACATGTGAAGCGTTACAAAACTTCTGTTATTTTTGATGTGAATGACATTCTCAGTCTTTTTGTAAATGGTTTTGAAAGCCAGAGAGCAAAGAGCTCCAAAAAAACCAAGCACTGTCATTCTTACTGCAATACATTTACATGTCCAAGAACAACGGAACTAGACTGGCCCTGGATTTTTTTAGTTTTTTTTTTTTAGTGCTCAGATTTGTACCTGAATGTTTGTAAGAGTGAATGACTTTGGTTGGAGTTGCAGGTGGTGTGGGACTATCTCAAGTTACGCTCAAGGCCTTTTAGGCTCCACACCAGGATTAGAGGCTTTGTCCGGGAAGTTTTGCTGCAAATTTTCACCACAGCTGGTGCTGCTTTTACACACACCTCTGACGCTTGATGATGAGCTGATATTGGGAGAAGGTGACTGCTGAGGACTGATTTCACCCGTCTGATGTATGGTATAACCTGTATGATGGTTATGACTTCGAAATGTGTGACCTGTTCAGGAATCTTCTCTGGATTGAAGACCTGATGTGGCTGAAGAAGGTGCACGTGAAGGGCTGAGAGCTGAATATAACCAGTTCCCCATAAAATGGTGACCTGTTTTACTCTCTATTGCAAAGTACTCAAAGCTAGTCATTTTGATTATCTCTTCTTCTGCATTATATCTAAAGACAAGCTATAGGACTTTTATTGTCTGTGTCTTCTTGTGCTCTTAGAAACTGTCAAAGGACTATATATCTGTGCAAAGGTGGGGAAGCAGCAGGCAAATGAAGTTTCGTAGGAGAAAGACCTGGGTAGGAGCCAACCTGTTCCTCCAGCTTGGGCAAAGCATGCCGCAGAAATGGAACAGCTCCTGTAGCCCCTGTGGGCTTTTTAGTGAGTTTCAGTAACATAGTATTACAGAAATCTGATAACAAATGTTATCACTGTTCATGCTGCCTCTGTTTTGTCTCCAAGCACCGCCCACGTTCTCAGAGGCTTTCTCTGTGCCGGCTGTCTGTGCCCACATACTGAGGTACGTTGGGACAAGGCTGGGATTCATGCCTGAAATGCCTAGCACATACCGACAAACCCACTCCCGCTGCCCCTGTGTTTGGAGGAGGCACTGGCAGACCAAAGGGCCCTCACGGCCTCTGATAAGTTAATTATTGGTGGCTTAAATGTTTATGGGGTGGAATGTGCCTCCTGTTTAGCATCTGACCTGTGCTAAGAAGTTGGCTTTGATGCATTGTTTCATGGGTGAATTGTTTAAAGTGTCCGTGCAAAGTTGAAGGCTGTTTGAATGGCGCTATCAGTGCTCTTTTACAACACTGAGGCTTCTTTACTGTCTGTTTTAAAATATTAATAAGCACAGTGCATTGGAGCTGGGCAAATAGGCTCATCAGGCACAAGACTTCCTATGAAACAGCTGTGTAGCCCTCTCAAAACCAGTATGTTGCGTGTGTACTTGCATTGCTGCTAATTACAAGGTAGTCATTGTTTATAACCTCATTTACCCTTCCAGCTTCCTCTTGGAAGGATGGCATGGCTCCATCTCCCCGAGGCAACCGGAGGCAACGTGCCCTGGCTCATGATGGTTGTCTGTGCCAGCCAAAGAATGACACTTGAGGAAAATATCTGAGTTGGGACCCAAGACTTACTCTGTTAGTACTATCTGGTGAGCGCGACAGGGAGGAACAGCGTATCATGTGGAACGGGATGCTTGCAGGATGAGGAGGAGACTGCAGGAATAGGGTCTTGTCCAACATAAAAAATAAATTAAAATAAATTATTCTGTAGTAGAGTATGGACTACAAGCAGAATAATTAATTTGAAATTACTCTATGGATAAATGAATATTAGATTCTTGAACAGGGAAATGGCTTTTTTTAGGAAGTGAGAAGAAAGAAGGGAAGTGTGTTTTTCCTGTGGAAACAATAACTTGGGATTTGGATTATCAGATAGCAGCTGTATTGATGTAGACACAATAGCTGTCTGCCAAAAGCATGCAAGCATCTTAAGGATGAAATTGCAATGCTCCCAGCAGATATTGGCGTCCAATGTGGGAGACATCACTGATGGCTGTGGATCAGGTACCCCAAGTGGAGGGAATTACAGCTCCAGCATTACAGCTCAACACGCTTAGCAAAGCTTTGACGAAAAGTTTTTGTAGGATAGAAAATGCACTTTTATCAAAATTAAAATACTTCCTATAAAATTGTGGATCTCAGAGGGAAAAAATTACTTAGCAAAAATAGGAGTGTTTAGTTTCCACTGTCTGACTTTAGCTGAATAAAATCAGACTATCTCTCTTTGAAATGAAATATCTATACCTAATCAGTCATGTTTTGGGAAGATATTATTCTTCATTTGGCTTGTTAGACAATATCCTTAAACCAAACCATCTCTGATACTTTTACCCTCATTTGAAAGTGAAGAAAGAATGTTTGAGCCAATGGTTCCCTTTACTGAAATCAGAAATTTGAATTCCAAAGAGATTTTTCTTGGTCTCAGTTTAAAACTGGGAATTTTTTAGCCTTTTGCACTTATTAGGAGTAAGCTGTTCTTAAACACCAGAATATTTTTTGAGAGCAGAAACTGATTCTTGACTAGCTTCTCTACGATAAAGTAATATAATACAAATATCTACCTAAGTGCTAAAGAGCCTTCAGGACACTAGTCTTTTAATTATTTAATTTAGGCTGTTACCGTCTAAACTTTAAATAGCATTCCCCTCTCCAGTCGCAGCGTTTCTCCAAGAGCTTATCATGCGGGAAGAAGAAATGGGCAGAGGAGATATAACCAGCCCAACATCACCCAGCACATTGAAGCCTGACTTAGTTTAGACTTCTAGGAAGGAAGAAAATAAAATGGTGCAGCACTGTTAAGCTGTGCAGGCTCAAACCCCACATCCATATTAGTGATCATAGAGAGGCAGATGGCAGGAGCAGGTTTTTGTCACTGTGACTGTATGAGCGCTTTGATATCCTTGGCCCCTCATCTGCCATTTCTTGCTGGTGGATCCACTTGCTCTGCGATGTCTTATAGGACCGATTGATGCGATAGGAACAAAAGAAGGGAAGAAGAAAGGAGGTGGCTGTAAATATTGAACCACCACCCATGGGAGACTCTGCGGGTCAGAGACCTGCCTTCTGAGCTGTTCTGTGAAAAATGATGTTTGGAACAGGTTGAGTTTTACATTATTGTTGTTGTAGGGCACCTGCGTGCAGACCCCATGGTGCTGCTCATGTTGGGTGGAGCTGGTGTTTTGTTCTTTGTGCACATCTTCCTGCTGAAAACAGAGCGAGCAGCAGCTTTAATGGAGAGCAGAGCTTTTCCAGGGCTGAAACTTGGGTGAGCAATGTAAACGTCTGCTAGAGGTGTTGCTGTGGAAGAGGAGTGTGAATAGGGCTTTCTGCAATAGCTTTCTGCAACATGAGGGAACGTACTTTAAAATCACCACTTCTGTGGATACCTCTGATTGATATGCTCATTGTCCTCAGAAACAAGGAAGGTAGGTAGGAAAGTGAGGACACTAGTGTTTGGTTATGCGATAGTTGTCTGGGAGGATACCAGGGTTGGGTGTAAAAACTATGAGATGAAAAGCTTCCAAGTGTGTTTTTGGTGAGGAAATGAAATGTGAGACACAAAGCACAAATGGAAATGAGAAATCCCTGACCACCATACCTTGTTTTAGAAGGAATCAGCAGAGGCCTCTTCCCCAGCAGCAGGGCCACTGGCCTCCAGTAGACTGGAAAATTATTATGGACTGAATGTTAAGCAAAACACAGGGCCTGGGAAAGGGCATGTTCTTCGGTGAGGCTTGAGAGCTATTTCTCTCTGTCTATTCTTGTCTTGCATAAATATTCTAAACTGGCACCAGTCTGTAGCCAGTTGCAGCCAATATTGCATATTTTATATGTACTGACTTTTTGTAAATGTGACTTATAACTGCTTAGGTCTGAAATTTAGGTTTACTTTTAAAATGGAAGGAATGGTTCTATAAGCCTTTATGTAAAAGGAAATGTTTTAGTATACAGTTTTGGGGATTTTTTAACGTGTTTTGGCATTACGAAGTGATGTGAATCAAGCACCAATTCATACATGGTATCTAGAAATGAGCAAGGCTGGATGGACGAGTCCAATAATTGAAACTTAGAAGGTTAAACCAGCAGCACAAAGAGGTTAACACAAGTAAAAAGCAACACGACTTCCCAAGAATGCAGAGCTGTTTGATCAGACCTGCTACTGTGTCTGCCTGTCTTTTTCTGCCTGAAAACTCTTTCCATCTGTTATCTGGTTGATGTGGTAGAGGGAAGAATGTACCAAACATAATTAACATTTGTGAAGTCTTGTAAAAGCCAATGAAAGGATGGAGAAGCCATTGCCAGCCCCTTGAGAGAGCTTAGAGGTAACAGAAACTTTTCATAGGCACCAGAGAACCCATGCAGGGGAGCCCTTATGAAAGCCTCTGCTGCAGGGAAAGCTGCCTTGAGAGGTTGCTATCTCCACCTTGGGTTTCATTATATCCCACTGCTTTAGGAATAACTTCTAGTACAGCTAAGTAATCCCTGTGTAGTAAGAGAGGAGCACTGGCAGTGTGTGAAGAGATGTAGAGATGCCATAAGGCTTTGTAAAACAAACAATTAAAATAATTTAAATAGAAGCAATAAAAAAGCAGATGGCTTGTGTGTGTGTGTAGTCACTCTGTTAATATCCCTGCCTGCCTACCTTTCATCGGCGGCTAGTGGCTCTGTGCACTTGCCACCACCACCTTGTCACCCCACCGGCCATGGCAGAGAGAAACAGTTCCACCTTTGTAGTGGGGGTTGGCTCTAGGAGCTAGGATCTACTGTTTCAGCATATTTGTGGAAAGTCTTTGTAGTGGGATGGTCATACAATGATGTGCTGAGTAGAGCTCTGTTTGTGGAGATCAGAGATGGTAGAGTTTGGCAATGGTGTTGGGGACTGTCCCCTCCATGCAAGCCTGAAGGTAATACGTACCCAAACTGCTGAACAGAGAGCTGAGATTGCTCAGTCATTTGAGTTCTTACCAGAATTGTGGCAGGAGGGGGTGAAACTGTGCCTCTACCAACAAACGTAAAGTCAAGATGCGCAAATCCCAGTCTCAGTAACTCAAGGTATAAAGCAGTTATTACAGAGATCTGACTGGGCTCTCCACTGCTTGCTCACTGCAATTAGAGGCATATATCTCTATATGCCTTTCTGAAAGGTTCTTCTAACACGAGCCCACTAAGTCAAAGAATATTATTAACAGTAATGCCATGGCCCATGTTCTGGAGAAGAGGAGAGATTTAAGGCTACTTCTGCTTTAAAAAATTCCGTAAATGTTTAAAAAATGGAAAAGAAGGGGAAAACTGAACATGCCTTCTACAAGGCTGCATTTCACAGATGCAAATTATAACATATTTCTGCACACTTTTCCTAGTACGGCTTTGGGTTCTAGTCAATGGAGTTGTCCACTGGACCTGCTAAGAAGAGGTATCATTTAGAGGTTCTGCATAACTTAACTCTCAAGTGTCTCACTACAGTTCTCAGTTTCAGAACACACATTTTTTATTTCCATGGGGATTGGCCATGGTTGCTTTCAGGTGGCACATGTGACTGCAGGTTTTCAGTGACAGAGACCAACTCTTTGGGAGGGGTGAAAAAGAACTCCTGCAAGATTGTGGTGGTTTGTGTGGAGCAGACTCACTGTTGAGTGATGATCCTGGTGTTTGTAATTTGTCTTCCTTAATGGCTGGTCTAAGCCTCATCTTTGTGTTCATCAGAAACCTACTCTGAAGTGTCCTGTGGGAGAGTGGGATATGACAGTGCTGGGAATGATGCTCAACAAGAGTGAACTTAAAATATCCCACACCATAGTGGTTGCGTTATGAAATGGCATAAAGCCTGTTCTTTAGCAAGCAGATCTTGCATATTCCTGACGATGGCCAAAATAGGAATATTATGCTGTGGCAGGAAATCCTGCTAACACAGCAGTACAATGTAAAATGGCAGTTTTGCTGCTGACAGTATGCACTGTGGAAAGCTCTGCTCTCTTAAAAGATTCTCGTAAAGACCAAGTTACTGCTTTATGGTTTGTTTCCTATTCTGTGGAAGTGATGTGCTAGCCATATTATTTTATGGAGTAGTGTGTAATGGTGTTAAATTTTTGGCTTTAGCAAAATGGTAAGATTTATGAAGCACTAAAGTTTATACGTAAAGGAAAAAATTGCAGAGACTTGCAGTTAAACAGTTTTAAATCTTTGAAACTGATGGTAATGTTCTAAAAGCTTTCATTAGGACAGGTGGCTCTCCTTATTTCCAGCTTTAAATGCCTTTGAAGGCAAAGATAATTGTTTTTCACACAACTCTATGACCATGCTTACTTTTGTCTTCAAGGTGAAAGATCCACTGACCAGTGTTAATGATAAATGGTGCTATTAGAGTCAAGAAATAGTTTCTGCAATGCCATGCTTGACTGTGGAAGAGAACAGTGTGAGTGTGAGCAGTAAAACAGATTTTTGCTGCAAAAGGCTTTAATTTAGCTGTTTCGGAAATCCAGATATCAATTTTTTCTGAGACTCAGGTGACAGAATTTTGTGACAAAAAATAATTTTATATCTAGGCCTCTTAGATCTCTGGGGATTATATTCCTCTTGGAAAGTAATAGGAAATAAAACCAAGCATGTGCAGGCAATGTTGATTGTTGACACTGTCAGCTGATACTCTATCAAAATAAGAAGCACTGTATTTTTGGCACTGTTCCTTTCCTATTCTTATGTTCTTTTTGGATTCTGCCTTTGTTGAAACTGGTTGGACCTTAAGCCTTTATACTTATGGGTGAAATTCTTCTTTCAGCCTGCCTTCTGCAGGGCACAGCAAGAAAAAACATGTTTTTGTGCCATCCAACACAAACACCACACATTTCCCGACCTTTTGTGTGCAAAGCAGAGTGGGATCTAGCATGCAAGAGAGCAGTGGCTGCCTGCGAGGCCGGCTTACTCCTCCTGAGCACTGCAGACATGTCCTTGGTTTGCAGTTAGTGTGGACTCTGCTCTCAGGCAAAATCCCTTGAAATGGGAAAAGAGAAGTTTTTGTCTGATGCAGCAGCAAATCAAACCTCTCCGGTCCTCTGGAAGAACACATCTGAGCCTGCTCTTTAAGGGGGTGGTGGAAATAGCTGAGAAATGCCTAACCTGGTTTCCTTCAGAACAGGTTCTGGGACAGATAGTAGAAGATCAGGTTTTGGAAGAGAGGACAAAAAGTGGCTGCATCTTCAGAGGGGAAACATGGGACACTTGTCATTCTCCTTCTTCTGCTTGGTAAATCCACACTTGCTGAAGATGTTTTAACCTGCCCATTTTCTGGCAGTACTCTGTGAGGGAAGCCTTTTGGCCATCCCATTTCAATGTTAGACTAGTTCACGTCAGTCTTTAAAAGATGATAAAGTCAGTATGAATGTGTTTTTGATTAATCAGTACTTCTAACTAAACACTGGTATTGTCTCGCTTGATAGGTCTAGGGAAATACAATATAATAAAAGTGAATCAGTAAAGTGCTTTTCAAGTACTTGTCAGTAGCTCATCATTTAAATGAAAGAATGTATCAGAGTCAGTTGGCATTTTCCCTGATGACTTGGATGACAGAACAGTGATTAACAATTAAATATATTTGATAATGGAAAATTCTGCGTAGGGGGTGGAGCTCTGGCATCTTAGGTAACAAGCTTCTGATTCAGAATAACTGAGAGGAACCGGAAAGTTATTCAAAAACAGATCAGAGTTCAGGGAAGACAAATGTGAATTTCTGCATTGTAACAAGCAATAATTGGTCAGTTGGTTACAAGGTGGGAAACAAAGGGATAGGTTGCAGGTTTGCAGAAAAAGATCAAAGAGTGATAGTGACTGAAACGATATGTTGTCAGTAAAAGTCAGTTATTTCACAAGCTTAGATGGAGGGGACAGAACATACAAAGGGATCCTACTCCGTGTGGAGATAATAGCAGCAGTTCCCCGGCAAGACTAACTGGAGAGGCTTGAAAGGAATAAGAAGGAAGACCGGGGCTCTACGCTGTGAAGAGGAAGATACAGGGCTGTGTAACTTAGGGAAGACAAGGCTGAAAGAAATGAAACTTTTCAAATAAATGAATTGTTTACAAAGACAAAAGCAATAATCTGTTCTCCGGTCCACGTTGGCCAGAACAGCCATTAAGATGATTTTGCTGAGAGTAACAGTGTTGAGATAGGCAACTTGCAGAATCCCTATTCAAACCATGTAGATTATGTCTGCACAGTGCAGCTGAGTCTCCTTGGGGACATGGCTATGTGCTGTGAACTCATGAGGTCCTACTCAGTCCTGTGCTTTGGCTATTAAATGGTGCTGGGGGGGAACCCTTAACCTGTCATGATACAACTATTTGGGGCAGTGCTTTCTTCTGTCTTTCTTCAGCCCTATACTTTCTGAACTCTGACTTCTCCTCTTTGCTTGTTGACATAAATTATGCAGCAAGTTCTTTCAGGCGGGGACTGTGTTTACCTGCCTATTTATCTGGCATCAGTTGGGCTCCAGTTTTGACTGGAGCTTCAAGCATAAACAATAACCATTGTCAGAGTAGATTATTCAGAGCAGAGCAGTCTGAAGTCATTTGGTTATGAAAGGCTTCCCAGAGCATGAGTACTTGCTGTGACCCAGCAATGTCGGCATGAGAATCGATTAAATGGTAGGATTTATGTGGCAAATTTGCAGTGCTGCCTTGTGCAAAGAGCACACGGTGTCATGGAGATGGAGCCTATTGTGTGAGATGCATGTGCAGCCTTCCTAAAGGGAGCACAAACTCTAGCCATGGGAAAGGGGGCCGAAAGATCCAGTTTGCCAGGAAAAGGGGCAATGAAGCTGGAGAGAGAGTCTTCCGGATTTCTGAAGTGAGATGAAATGAACAATAATTGCTGGGGAGGGGCTGAGATACAGGAGCCAAAGACACAGGGTATGAAGCCAAGTGAGTCCCTCTGTAAACTTTCTCTGAAGGGATGGCATCTCTGTTGCTCGGGTGCTGATTAGATGAAGTGCTGAAGAATACACAGCTATTCGAAATGGGCCAAAAGCCCTTTTCCTCTTCCACTTCTCTGCTCTGCTACTGCTCGCCTTTGATGAACGTTCCTGCCAAATCTTCTTTCTGGGTTGGTGGGGAGAAACTGGGCATGACTATTCATATCATCTGCCTTGTTTCAGACAGCTTTGCTGTTACTGCTGCAGCCTGCCAGCAGCTGAACGTACAGCATCTCTTGAATTCAGTGGGTTTGTTTTGCATCAAAATTGTGGGAATTGTTGAGAAGGTGCCCAGCTGTTTTACATGGTGGGTCTCTCAGAGCTGTTAAGGACAACTACCTGGGCAGACACACACTGTGGGGGCACTATGCAAAAAATTCTTAAACCAAAATTTTGGATTTCCCTAAAAGTAGTTTTAAAATGCTTAAAAAAAAAAAAAAAAAAAAAAAAGAAAGCCACTATTCCAGTGCATTTACCTAGCACAGCAAGGAGATTTCTTAGCAAGTCATTATTAGTATGTGAAATTGCAACATGTTCAACATGTACAAAGTATGCTCAGCTCAGAGCAACGAAACTGTCATCTTGATTTCTGCTCTGGACAAGTTTCAAAAATACGATTCTAGATAAACAAAGCAGCAAGAGACGATTTCTGTGAACAACATCCACATCTCCAGCCATGGCAAATACCTCATTATGGAAGCTGTAGCAAAGGAACCACTAGCAGAGCTATGAATTTGTGTGATAGTTTCATATGCAGTGAGACACAGTTTCTTTCCTAATCCATATGGTGATCAGTTTAAACCATGAAGTGTGAAATGTGATTACCCTTGTCCAGTGCTTGAATTAAAAGGCTGTAAGGAAAGGCTCATTCCTCTGACTTGGTTTAGGGAGGGGAAAACAAGCACAAAGACCTAGAGCTGCTTCTGCATGTCTCTGCAAGGCAGTGCAAAAAGAGTCCTCTCCCATTTATTCACTGAGATTTAAGTATGATGAAATACAAGTGTTAAAATTCCCTAAAGACAATTTAGTACAGATATTTGGCATGGACAACAGCTGTTGTGGAGGACAAATTTATGACATGTTAGTCTTTTCCCATAATCTGGAAATCAATTCTTGGGCAAAACAAGACACTTGGAAATGAATGCTTAGCTACTGTCAGGCTTTACATAGATCATAACCATTTATGCTATAGATTTGGTATAATCTTTGCTTTACCTGAACATCTGTTAGGTGACACAAAAGTCAGAGTGCAACTATCTGTGAATCAACCTGCACTGCAGGTTGGTTCCTCCTCTCTTTCAGTAACCTCATCCATTTTGAGTGGATCTGCTAGTTATATTAGAGAAGTTGATGGAAGCCTTTATTTCATTTTTCAACAGCTGACAAGATACTGTGTTTGCTTTGGCACAGTTGTGGTGCTGCTGTATCTGAGCAGGAGCAGTGATGTGGAAAGACTACCATTTCTGTCTGCTATAGAACAGAATTGATGATGCCATACAGTATGGCTTTGAACTGACAAATAGGTGTCAGTTTTGCCACCAGAAAACATTTTACACCATGTCTAAACGAAACAGATACAGGTATGTCTACGTAAGTACAGGAAATACTACTGATGGTGAGCTTCAGTTTGCAATGCACTGACTTGGAGACCCTTCCCCTACAGGTCTCTAGAGCTCATAAACAGAGAACGCGGTGTGCTTTGTGGTTATCTAACACTGGTACTTTCCACACTATGAGGCTGGGAAATACATTTTGGGGTTGGATAACCTTTTTTTTTAAGTTTGTGCTGCCATTTGAGCCGTTAGCTTCATAGAAAAGCCACAGTGTTCATGAAACTATATACGTCAGGCTAGAAGGTGTAAATGAGAACAGCTGAAAACTAGCGGTGGTTGTCATTGAGATACAAAGAGAAATTTTCTTTTGCTTCTTCACTTGATTTTTTTTTAGACTGAATTTCCATGATTATCTAACCAGTTATGGTAGCTTTCTAGAGTCAGAAGAGTTGCTGCCCTGCTCTGGAAACAGTTGTGTGAAATTTTTTCATTGTAACAGTGTGGTTTAATCTTAGTCCACTGGCATCCTACAATTGCCTTTAGAGAGACAAATCCCATAAATGCCAACATTCATAGCTCTGTTTGCTGTAATTGACTACTTGCAAGTACTTGACTGTGCCTGCAGTTGCTTGGGCTTGGACATGTTATAATATTCATGAGATATTGATGGTCCATATCAAAAGGAAAAAACGCATTTTGCCAGCCTAGCTTGGAAGATAGACTAAAAGAAATCTGCACAGTATGAAAAAAATCTCAGCTTTAGTTTGATGGGCTGCTAATATGTGGTTGGTCATTCTGAGGACAGAATGGTGTTCTCTACTACGTACAAAATGTTACACGACAAATATATTAGAGTAGTAAATACTAATAGACTTTACTCTTAGCCTTTCTCAGGGACTTTCCACTGGCCTTTGAAAACAAACTTATTTTTCTTTTTGATATTCACACAAGCTATTGTGTAGACTGTTGGCAGGCTACCTACAAAGAGATTCCATTCTGGTTGTATATCACTCTTTTCTATTACGTTATTGATGTATTTATATCTTTTCAGGCTGTACACTGGGATGTTCCAGGGCTCTTTTTTCTGTCGCTATGTCCTTGGGGATATTCTGGAAGGATGCTGGAGAGCTGCTGTCACACTAGGCAAGCCTCATCACTGAGCTCAGGGATTTTTACTCATGAACGAAGGCCTCCAACCTTCTTTCTTGACCCAATCCTATGGCTTTGCTCAAATAGAAGAGGCAGTGGAGGAAATAGTGTGACTTCAGGATAGAAACCAGGAGAGGTGAAAAAAATCCCTGAGTTGGGCCCACTGTGGATTCAGCTGGGGTTCTAGGGTGCCTTTAGTGAACCCTTCTATTCAGCAGCAACAGCTTTTATTCATTCATGCCCTGTCCTAGGTTTGAACTGCCAGCATGTAACTGCAAGGCTGTGGAATCCACACCAGATAGGCAGTATTTAAAAGGTCTAATATGTATTATAAAATAAGCAAGTACAGATAGGAATGAAACAGCTTGAGCTATGAATCATGTCTGACTCACATTAAAGGTTACAAGTCCAATGCTTCTTTCATCTGTATCAGTTGCTGCTCTGCTCTTGGTGCTAATACATGCAAAAACAGGTGTTAGTACAAGAAAGCTTTTAATATGAAGCATTCATTTTATCTTGTTTCAGACTAGGTATTCCAAGTGTGTCATCTCTTGTATTTAACAGTTGTCAAAACAGTTGAATATGGCAGAGGGGGGTTATTTCTCATCAGCAAACTTTTCAGCCTGCCTGACTTCAGATAATAAACCCTTTCATAGCCTAAAAGGTTTTTCTCTGCAGAAACCAGTTATTAACTTGTGCCTTCATCGAAGTTTTAATAATACACTGCATTCAGGAGATATCTGGGTTTGGATGGGAGAGAAATGAGAAGAAATGCAGCAATTTCTATTGACATATTGGGCAATATGTCTGGATGATGGGGATGTGATAGAATTAATTATGCAGAGCTGCAGTGACAGCTAAAAAATGTAGCTTACAAATATGGATGTATCTTTTGACTGTTGCTAGTGCTGGGCACCACAAATAATAGTGAAGACAAAGTTGGCCCTTCTTGGTCAGTTTATTTTCAAATTAACTCTAATTTCCTCCAGATGTTTTTGGTATTAGTCATTTTTGTATGGTATATAGAGTTTTCTTAATATTTTATGGATTTTTTGCCATTCTTAGTCTGGGCTCGATTTGGTAATCCTGGTGATACTATTTTTATTCCTCCACTACATGCCTGAAGCAGGCTGGAGAGAACATTATGGAAGGAAAGGAAATGCCCTTGGGCATTCTAACTTTCATAAACTTGTTAATAGTGATCAATGTTTTAGGAATCACAAACACTTTTGTGAATAATAATTTGATATTCTCCAAATATTTGCAAGCAATTATTATTCCAGTCTGGTAAATGAAAACCAACCAAACTACAGGTTTAGGGATTTTTCAGGCTGTGCTTTCTTTTTAGCTCTGTTTGCATGTTACTGTACTTGGTGAAATTGCTCCTAGCCACAGGGGTTTGCATTTGTCATAGGGTATCATTTTCCATAGGAAGTTAAAAGCCTTTGGGTTCATGAGGCAGAGAGCTCTTTTATAGCATTGCTGTACACAACTCCACTCTCATGGTGTCTTCCATAAGAAGGCCATGCTCACAACTGCTTCATGTGCTTCTTTTTTTTTTTTTTTTTTTTTTTTTTGTTACTATTACATAAACTCAGTGCGAGAAATGCGTTTTTTGGCATTGACAGTCACTCTTATGGTCTTCATGTCAACTGGCTGGTGTACAAAGCACAGAAAGCTCCTTGCCAGTGCCTCCAGACAACTTTCATGCCTAGTATCAACAAGCACCACCTTCCCACATAAGTTCTTTATCTTCCTACTGGAACTCCCTCTGCCCTCCACCATCTCCTAACTGTTCACTGCTGAGACCAGATCTTCACTTTAAAAGCATGGTTCCCCAAATTAGTTTACATCAATATTGTCACTGCTAACAGCAGCAGCAGGGAGCAGCTCTGGGCTTTGCACATCAGCAGAAGGAGATGTTTTTTAGTTCGGGCAGTGTTTCAACAACATGTAAACTATGTGGGAAACCCTATTCAGGTTCTGGAGCACTGGTCATCTGTGGCTGGTTGTAGAGATCTGAGGAGATGTCACAGACCTACCCCTCGAGCCTCAGCTGTGAGCTCTCACTCTTGATGCCAGAGCTCAAAATACTCTGCTTTTCTTGAATCCTTGAAAAAAAAAAAAAGAAAGAAGTGACATCTGTCTTGCACATCCCTTCTTGGCATGCAAGTAGCGGACCTAATGACTGACTACCAAAGGATACTTTAAGAGTGGAACAGGCAACAGAGAAGCACAGGCTCAAAACTTGGTAAGAATTTGAACTGTGTAGCTTCTTGGGATGTTTGTTTCATTGGTTTTTAAAATTTAGGGTTAATTATTTGAAACACAAATTGTTTGATTAGGCAATTAACAGCAAAAACTTTGCTCTTCCCCACCGCAACACAACAATATTCAGCTCAATGTATTGCTCATTTGCTCCTTAAAGTTCTGTTTTACCACTTAAAAGGTCAGAACTTATTGAGTAATCCTTTTTCATGTACGAAAAACTGCTCTGATCGCATAGTTATTGTTTTCAGTAGTACTGCAATGAATACATCTCACTCATTTTTCCTTTTGGGCCTACGTGTAGAGGAGTCACCAGTACCAGATACTTCTTAATTACCTCTACTTGTTCAGAGAAGGCAATTAAGCATGTGATTCCTCATCTGCAAACCGATGCTTTGTCTTAGTGGATCATTTTGCAAACAAATCGCTCCATTGAGCACAGTGATCCATGCTGAACACTGCCACAGTCTCATGCCAAATACTGCTGCAGCTACAGGTGGTAAATAAGGCACAGGGGGGGAAAAGTAATCTTTCATCCCTCTCAGAGCCACTGGTATCCAGGAGTAATTATATCACTGTCTCAATCTTTCGAACGTCATCAGTTTTGATAATTACACGTGTGCCCATCTCTAATAAGCAGTAGAACTTATTTAAACCAGAGTATGTCTTTTTGGCAAGCCATACCTCCTGCTTGGAAAAAATTATGTGTGTTTGCAGACTCATTTGGCATAGATGTGTGTTTATTTTATTTTTTTTTAGGTAGCATTTGAAAATTGTTTTCTGAGATGATTTGCTGTGTGAGTTTGAACAGCCCTGCAGACTGGCACGGGGAGCAAATAGACTGGAAGGAGGATATTTATCATTCTTCATTAATAAATCAAAATCTAAAGAAACGAGTGAAGATGGACTCTAGTATGGCTGAATTCAGTCTGGTTGTGCAAGGCATTGCCTGTTCAGACCGTCTAGCTTGAGTTTCTCTGGTACCTATCAAAAGCTGAGATTCCCAGTGTGCGGGAGCAGGACCTCTGCCCAGTGCCTTCCAGCCTCTAGGGATGGCTCCTTCTAATCTGTTAAAAATTACATATTTTAGTCATTATTAAAGAGTCAGTCAGTAAAGTAATCTTTTCAATTTTATAAGGACTTAAGATATAACTGTATGAAGCCTGCAGCAGATAAAGGGTTTGAATCAATAGGAATATTACTTATGCTATTTCTGCTGACAGATTATTTTTGCACATGACAGTTCTTAAACTTATACAAGATCTGTTTTCAACTTTAAATCTCATTCTTTATTTTAGCTAACTTTAAACACTGACACTTCTAACATTTATTTTCTTCATCCAAATTCTGTCACTCCACGTTCTTTCTTACCTTCTGTGCACCTCCAGAAGATAGTTCTGATTTTTTTTCAACATGTGTGACCATATTACTTTGACTCCTGGTTGATGTCAGTGAACATGGGTAGGTCTGCTATACTGAGGGAATAAAAAGGGAGGCAGCTGAGTGTCCCCTGCCACCTTGGCTTACCAGGCAGGGATGTCCTAGGGGCCTGAAACTGGAAGAAGACACTTCAGGCATGCACACATCCATGTCCATGCCTGGCTTCTCTGCAGTCGTGCAGGTTCTCTGGCTTTTTGAAGGATGTGGGCATGCAAGAGAGATCTGCAGTGGTGGGAAGGTAGAATAGGAACATATCTTCATAAATGAGCTGGATGTTGGGATCAAGAGCACCCTGATGGAGTCTGCAGATGCCACCAAGTTGAGTTGGGGAGGTTAACACTCCAGAGGGAAGAGCTAACCTCCAAAGGTTTATTGGTGTCACTGTTTGCTTATACATCTGTGATGTGAAAGATTAAGACGGTGCATGAGGAGACTGGTCTTGTAACGTAACCTCCTACAGTAGCTCTTGAAGTTAGATGCTGCAACTATCCCATCCTTCCCCTGGCAATGACAATAGCTGTTTAAAATCTACCTTGAGTATTGTAACCTAAATCTGCACGTGTATCATGGGTGACAATTGCATACCTGCTGAAGGCACAGGCTGATATTGTGTGGCATGAGTTTCTAAAGTGACTACTGGAGTTGTGTTCCTAGTTTTAAGACACCATGTGGGACCTGGGCTTTCAGAGGGGAAGTTCTCAATGTGGTCTGAAAATCAAAGACTTGTGAGCTTGAGCTGCTCTGCATGTGCAGAATCAGAGAGATCCAAACTCACAGTTACTTTAAAAAACAGACTGGAATATTTCAAAATGAGTTCTTCACCTTTTGAATTTCTAGGAATAATTCTGACATCACCACTGACGTAGAAATTGTCAGTCTCTCACTTTTGCTACAGTCACTGTGGGTACCGTAGCAATGAGGGTGTTATAATACTTCCAACTCATATAATTTAAAGAAAATCTCAGCCTTTTTTAAAAGACTTGTTGGCTTTGGCTGAATTCAGAGAAAATTATAGCCTTTGGTTGTATTTCATTTGGGTATAAATATCAGAAGTTTGGTTAAATGGTGGCTTATTCCAATCTTTTTCTGCAAGCCTAGATTGTTTCTTACATATCTCAAATAAAAAAACTAAGTGAAATGTAGCAAGACTTTAAAATATTAGCTTTCCAGATTTGACATTTGAGCATAAGATGTTCAAACGAAAGGCTCTGAACATCTACCAAGATGTCAAAGACATTTGGGATGAATTAAATTAAATTTTGTTAATTGTCACACACTAAATATAAAAAGAAAATATTTTGTGCAAAAAATGGAAAATTATTCTCTTTTCCATTACACTGATGATAAAGTCTAAGTTCCCTACTCGGATTAATACAGATCCGTGACAATTCTTCTGAAATTGATACCTAACCTGTTATTTACATTGCTGCTCAGGTAAGTGAACTGAACATTGCTCAGGCACTTTCTGCAACTTTGATGAAAGACTGCAGTTGTCTTGGACAAATCACTTCAGATTAAGCTTTTCAAAGGACTAAATTAGTCTTAAAATATATATTTACTGATTTATCATTTTAAATCAAAAGAAAGTACAGACGAGTCTGGAAAATAAAGCCATACTTTCATTGATGCTGTTTGCATCCTGCTAAAATATTTTCTGAAACTTAACAGAAAGTGGAAACTTATGTCCAAAAATACCAAAAAACTTTTACTGGAGAGGCATGGATAGATGCAATATTTTAACAATATTACACATGCTGATTAAGAGAAGAATTTTCTTTGTGATCAAATTTCACGAAGCAGGAGTGCAGAGCATGTGCTGTGGTCAAATTATTAAATACAGTGTATAATACAAATGACAAATAGCAGGGAAAAGCTATTTTATATGGTATTTGTTGTATTTTAAACAAGGAAAATATATCAGTCATGATTAATACAAGAGAGAGAATAAAATAAAGAATTGGAGGGGGGAGAAAACCCACAAGATTAGAGTTTTAAATATTGGCCTAAGTTAATGCTAAAGGAATATTAAGTACTATAAATGTAAATCCTGTCTCCTAAATTTCCTCCCCCAATCAAAGGGACAGATTTGACATTAAAGCCTTATCTTGCAAGGCAGATTTTTTAGAGCTTTTCTCACTAGGACCCTAGTTGTATTCCTTTAACAACATAGCTATGTGTCTACCTCTGCATGGAGGCTTTAAGAGCAGAAAATGCATCACAGACTACTTTAACTTCTGAAGAATTAATCTAATTGTGCAGAAGAAATGGATAGTACTGACTAAAGAAAAAGATAGGCAAATGGTTTTATTGGCTGGCGAAGCTCATTGTACCTTCACTTCAAAGTCACAGTACTTCTGTGATTTTGTGTTTTAGCCTCTTCTTGTGGCACTGTGTCTGGGAACATGCAAAGTGGAGAACCTCTGCGAGCCTGGTTTGCTATAAGCATTTCCGCCTTTGGCAGAGACTCTTCTGCTTGCTTTTTTTTTAGCAGCAAAAATAATGGGGCATTTGTTAAACCTGGGATCTGAAAGCATAAAGCTGATAGGACTTGTACTGGTCACTGGCTGCTGTTGAACCCTGAGAAGCTAAAATTGTACTTCACTACTTACTCAAAATTGTAAATATGCACACTCTATATTTTTCTACAATTATGACAAAAAAGAAGTGGTATTAGGAAAAAATATAACTTAGTCTTCCCCATTAATGTCCAGGTAACTACTTCCAGCAAGATGAGCCTGATATCTTGTAGGATGAACTCCAAGACATTGATCGCTTTAATTTTGGTATAATTTTACCTGGGGGCAATGTATATTATGTATTGATAATGTGGTGATAATGTGGTGATTTCAGCTTTCAGAGAGGGGAGTGCGCATTTACTGACACATTCATCTTGCATTGCGAATAGATGGCTGGCTTTTCTGAATGACTGAGGTGATGGCGCTACTCAGGACGCATTGAGCAAAGGATGTTCGGGTTTTTTTTTCATTATTATTACCACACTGCTACTGTGTTACTCTTGAATTTGATTAAAAGTGTTAAACAAAAATATCTGTGGAATACGTCATGCGGGAAAGGAAGTCAAATAACTTGACAAATCAATGGCTGGCATAGTCTTAAGACTGACAGTCTATGGTTTCTGGGGCCCTGAAACTCATCTTTGGAAGGAACAAGTCAGGTTTTTCAATGAAGCTGTGCTGGTTTTCCTGGGTCCTACAGGTTTGAGCGCTGCTGGGAATGTTTCTTGTCTTGGTGCTGTTTGGGTGTCTGTTACTTGTGATTAGGTTTCCAGACCACTTTGGCACCATTCATGTTTTGGAGAAACCTGAGAATATAAACCAAATAACTCATCTGGTTTTTTTTTCACTTGAAATGTTTTTACAGAAACCAAACAAGCCTGCTATTCTCTTGTAGCTGTGGAATAAGCTAGACTTCTCTGAGGGACAAAATAGGATAGCATGAGAAATGGCATATTTTAGTATTTGCTTGTTTTACACTAGATAAAGATGACAAATACTACTCGTTTTAATTTAGACACCTTCTTCAGTTATAGCCACCCTTGTTTCAGTACGGATTTCACCTTTACATAGCAATTTACTGCATGAAATGAATTCCTTTAAAATACACAGTTTGTGTTAAGCTTGCACAGAATTTACAGTTTCAAGTAGATTTTCCTGTCTTAACAGTTTTTAATCTTCATCGTCCAAGATTCTTTGGCCTGGGCAGTCTACGTCTTTCTTCTTTATATTCAGTCCAGTTTTCATTCCATATACCTCGCTGCCTCACATAGACACTAAAACACATACTATTCTTATTTACCTTGGGCTGCAATTTCTGTATCTCTGTTAGTTTCTTTTCCCCCACCCTCAATCAGGAAACAAAACCCAGGGTGTGCTTTTAAAGACAGGAAAGCAGCTTTAAATATAGTGATAGCAAAGCTATGAGATCTATTTTTTTTCTGTTTAAAAAAAATCGCAAGCATGATTTTCTTGAAGGCTTTCTGAATTTGTAGCTTCATTAAATGTTTATTTTAGAGTTCCATTCTGAGTCTAGAAGTGAAGCTCGTTCTAACAACATAAGCAAGACTTCCTTTTCTTATCTCCTTGCCTTCCTGGGGCCCTACAAATAGCATTTTCCTTGTAGAATAAATAACTTCACTAAAATAGATGTATAAACTCGCTGTAAAACTCAGATTGTTTATAGCGGAAAGCCCACTGTTATTTTACAGCTGGTCTCTGTAGTTTATGCTGAACCTCACCAAAGATTGTTAGCTTCTCTTTGCTTTGCACATTAGTTCCTTTGAATGAGAAATCAACCTTGTTCCTGACCTTTCATAGTGCTATTTTCTACAAGCGATAGGTACAGGAAAGCTCAATAAAAACAGATGTGGCTTTGTTACGGCTTGCAAACTATTCAGCATATGCACTTTCCTAACTGGAAGGTGCACCAGAGGCAGAAGTCAAAGTTGGATGCAGCTCAGTGAGCCATCACGGGGAGCAGAGAAAGATGATGATCAACGTGAAGGTCTGACAGGCTGCCCCCAAGGTGGTTCCCAGGAAGGTGGTGAGTCTTCCCAGCATGCCACTACTCCTTCCCTGCTCTTGGACAGCAAAGGAAACAATTAAAATCAGGGTAAGCCAGAAGTTGGAATCGCGTCTGATGAGAGACATGTATGGCACCTGTCCATGGTGTCACACCCATGAGGCGTACATGTCCCTAGGCTGTGCCTCATGCAGTGAAGGTCATTAGTCACGTGCTTGGTAATGGAGTCCACAGAGAGCATCAGTAGCTCAGTACCAGATTTCCTTTGTGGCCTATTACCTAACTAATTTGAGACAGGTAACTTAAGTCCGTACAACGATGCTTGTGTTGCATGGTCCCATTTTGCTACAAGAGCATGAAGAATTGTTCAGCCAAACAGAGCTGGTCTCACAAAGACTCCTCACGTGAACAGAGCTGGGGCAATACAAACCAAGCAAAAGCTCCATGTAATTATCATTATTCCTACTCTACTAAGCTATGTTGCTTTGCTTTTTTAGTTTTGAGGTAGAGGAAGATAGATGAGAGAGACAAGATTTAATGAAACAATCTGTATAGAGCCTTTTGTGGGTGAGTTCAGGACAGAGCTAACATCTTCATTTCATAATAAACTGTAATTTCCAAGCTATAGGTCATGGTCATAAAAAGTTAATGACCCTGGAGGTGATGTTATGCACCTAGAAGCATGAATAAGAAATGTATTTACAAAGCAAAAAAATTGGGAAGCAGCCCTCTTATTTTTTTTGACAGAGGTACTTTTAGGTTTTGACCACAAGAAAGTGAAGTGTAGAGACAGATGGAAAATTATACCGCTGTTCCAGTTCAGGTGGTGTTGTCAGAATATGCAAGACCTAACAAGAGTAGAGCAGTTTTGCCCTTTAATTTGAACAGACGCAAGTTGGAGTCACAAGTAGATTTGCATCATAACTCTGGTTCAACCCCGAGTCATGGGATTATTCCCTTCTGCTGTATTCATTTTTGATGAACCACTTTCCTCCTTTTTTTTTGCGAGGATGGGTTAGACAAATGCTATTTCCTCAATGAAATACTTCTCCCTTGTTGAAACTTGAATGGGATATTTTCCAGCGTGCGAGATCAGAAACCACCCTTCACACAATAGCTGTGCCAGAAATGGCTTACCAGGAAAGCAGATTGCCTAGGGATGGGTAACATTAATAAAATGGGCAAAGGGTCTCTTTAAGGAATATTTATATTTTGATGTTTCCTGTCTTGTGACATTAATTTATTTTTTTCTGCATTGAATCAAGTTGGATGTCACACATTTCTTTGATCCAAGTTGTTAAAATTTCCAGCTCTTGCTCAAGCAGACTGTCATTCCTGCTTTTCATTAAGGTTGTTTTATTATTTCATGTCATATAAAAAAAATGGTTATTCAGATCACGGCTTTCCTGGTTGTGAACAGCAGATGGATTCGTATCTACCTGACAGCTAAAGCAAGTCCAGGACCAGGTAGTGACTTTGTGGATTTTTACAGGAACCCATGTGCTCAGATGCCTACAAGGCAAAATGGGTGGGAGTGCAGCACCTACCTCACCCCAGCTGAGCAGCAGGCCTGGGCATTGGCAAAGGGTGAGTCATCTGTGCAGTTTCAAATTGCAGCTACTACAGCAACGTAGGAAAGCATTAAATTGGAGCTTAAAAATGAGGGCAAGGGACAAAATCAGTGCGCAAAGAAACTAGTAGATAGCTGAAGGAAGCAAAGAGGTTTTTGAGACCTGCAAGATTTTCGTGTAACTCCAACCCTTTACTGAAGAAAAGTATTTGTCCTAGGATGAAAACAAAGATACAGTTACATGTATAGTCAAGCTAGGCTTGACTGTGATTGCTAATGTAAATGGAGAAAGGGTTTTTTTTCAAGGCAATGCATTTAAACCAGAATTAAAATGTCTGAAGCAAAAAGACCATCCTTGCCTAGCACTGATTTTCCCTCTACAATTTAGTGATGTTTAAATCTGTTTTGCTTTCTTCCCTAGAAATTTGATCCTCCCCAAAGTACACTATGTAGCTATAGGAGCAAAACTTCTCTGCTCTTGGAAAAATATGCATGCCTTTGTGCTTAGATTTCCTTGCTTTTGCTTCTGAGCTGAGCTCCTGACAATTGAAAATATTGAAAGAAGGAAAACTAAACCCTAATGAATGTGAAAGGCATTTGTACAAAAACACAGGCCTTCTTCCCTGTCTTAATTGAAATACCTTAAAAGGTTTGCACACGCTATAAAAATAAACACAACTACGTGTTGCTCCTGTGCACCAGTTTTGAACCTCTTTGTTTCTATTTTCATCTTCTCCTTTCTTACCCTAACGAAGATCCATAAGTAAGATTTATATCTGTGCCCAAGCTCAGCAGCTAAGTTGTCACATCTCCTCCGTATCGTTTTTCCTGTGATCTTTCAGGTCCTTCTTCTTTACTTGGAATAAAATTGAGTCCTCTGTTAGTGGCCAGAAGCCTGCAGTGGGAGGGGTATGCCACAGCTGTAGATGCAATGGGCGAAGTGCTATCTGTCTACTGGAATGGAGATAGAGTACCTTTAAAGTCACTTTCATATAATAGCAACTTAGTTTAAGAGCAGAAAAAGTGCTGATCTACTTTGTGACTTCTCAAAACCTTTTTTTGTCATGTAAAGTCAATTGGCTGTAAGCTGTGGACCCAGCTTGGCTTTAAAGTGTGCCTGGCTCTTCATTCACAAACTAAATGCTCTAGAGAGCTGCCAAATTGGGGAGATTATTCTGTCTCATTTTCTGGCAAGCTGCGGCTGCGTGTATCACCTCATTTATATGCTAATTGAGGCCAAGCCTCCAAACAGACTCCATACAATATCTAGTGTGACTTGGCTCTGCCTGTATGGTTATTCTGCCTTCCAGCAGCCTCAGCGTGTGTGCTGTGAGACTTGAGAGTGTTCAGTACGTCTTCATCAATGAAGCCCTACGCCCTGACCCCAGCTTTCAGAAAGTAACAACTAAATTTGAGGAGCACAGGTCACTCGCACAAAGAATTACTACGTTGCTGTGAAGGTGAGTTCGTGCCATTTCTTGACTGGGACTGTCTACATTTCAGCTCTGAGGAGATGCTGACATTTATTAGACCAGCTGACCTAATAAGAGGTTGCAGAGGGCACAGCTAATTATGGGGACAATGTGTTGACAAGCAGCCTAGGTAGAACAGCCGGTTTTGTTACCTCTGCTCCTCTGCCAGCTCGTGCATGACTGAATGGCAGAAGCTCACTCTCAACTGCCTATTTTTAAAGTGTAGTAAGGATCCACGCTGTCAACCATTCCTTAAGGAACGCTATATTGTTATAGAGAAAGCAGGTACAAATATATGCATTCAGGGCTTCATCTGATTGTTCAAGATGTTATGAATTTCAAAAGCCAAGAATGAACTAGTCAGTAAATGGGACACTTGCCTCACGCTGGATTTTACGGAACATTTCACTGAAGGGTTCTGAACTTAGGCTGGGAAATGCACATGCAACACGCATACAAACACTTTGAACCTTTTTGGAGGGAAATATTAGTACCTCATGCTTTAAAGCAGAGATCTGACATTGGCTGAAACACATATTTTACCACTAACATCAAATATTAGAGGTCTGTACCAAGTTCTGAAGTTTCTATGTGATGCAATTTTCATACTTCTTTAAACTTTCTTTTAGAAATGTATCAAGGTGTGGTTTAAGAATTTTGTTAAAAGATAACTGAGCACCTGAAAGTTAGAAAATTCTCAGCTGGCAGCCACGCCCACAAATTCTTTGTAGATCTGCACTGCAGCTCAAGCCATTACAGACAACAGCAACTCAGGCATGGCATCACTGAGTTGCAACATGCACAATTTATAAATATATCTAGTCCTGCTCCAGGTGCCTAAAAGGGGCTTCATAGCCTACTGGAGAGAATAAATAGCCAAGAAAAGGCTGTTAACAAGAACAGAAATGTATCAACATTTCCTGTGCTTGCCCAGGCTGAGTGCGTGCTCACAGCTTTGTAATAAGGGATTATTTGAAATGAAGTTATATGCCTTGGGCTCAGGCACCTGCATTATCTCTTTATACACAGGAGATTTGCTGTTCTCTTCAGAGTTATGGCAGTGCCCATCTCTCATCTGGAAAGCAAGGGGTATCGTTTCAGCATGAGCTTCCTCCCCAGCTCAAATTTACACCTCATGTGCAGGATAATTGGCTTATCCAGTGGAATTGGCACAGACACTCTCCCCGCCTCACCTGTTTATGTGGAGTCATAATCTGGCCAGGAAACGAAGGAAGACTCATCAAAGCCACAGGGGAAAAAAAGCAAGAGAGAGCATGACTGTTTTGCCTAACGATGTGACAATTTCCTAGGATGGAGCAGTTATGGGTTCTGGTACTTCCCAGAAGTACTTCAGTGATTTTGCAATCTGCTTATCACTCATCACACGAAATTTCCACGGGATTTTCAAAACCTGCCCATGTATTCAGTTTTCTTTGTTCCTGTGAACAGCTTGTGTCTGTTCTCAGCAGCATGTTGCCTCCGGGTTACGACCTGTTAGTTGACAAAAATAGGTGCCAGGTGAGGTTCCTGCCAGGGCATGACGGCCAGGCTGAAGAATACCACCATGCTTGTGCAAGGAAGCGACTCATTTTATTTCCATGACACTGTGTTCCTTTGTGTGCTCTGTGGAGCAGGTCTTGGCAAGTGGTGTTCATGCAAGTCTTTCTGTTTTAAATGGAAAAGCTCCAAAACTGATAAATTTCCTGTGTCAAATGGGTCAGAGAAAGGACATCCCTCCTCTAGACCAGGATGGTGTTGTTAGGTAAACAGGGATTGTTACTTGGCCTGGGAACTGACCCAATCTAAATGTGAGCATGTCCTAAAGGAGATGATTGCAAAGGGCAGGATCGCGATGAGGGATCAACCCTGCTACAAGGGCAAATGGCCCAGGGAGGAGAGCTTGCTGCTATGCTCAGAGCACCATCCTAAGCTTTGTGAAGCTCTGCAAAGGGCAGTGGTCCTTGCTCCATCACCTGTCGGCCTCTGCCCAGGCAGCAAAGGTAGTAAAAAAGCTGAACAAGCTGGGAAGCGCCAAGTTGGCACGAGTCAGTTCCTAGGAGACTCATATCTGAAGCAACTCCAAAAGTCTGGAAAAAACCTACGAACAGTGGTAGCCTAAAGGTTTCTGCCTGCACACTTTTGCTATCAGTGCTGCAGTTCTTTACTGCTGGAGTACAATGTTTGCTCCTTAGCAGAGCTGAAGGTTTGAAATTTGTTTAATCCATGCTGGAGTGAAAGGAGAATGGTCTGAAATGTTACTCCATTTTTTACACATGCATTTTTCTAGTTAACTTAGTTATCTTAATATCTGCTTTTGGATGTTAATGGGATGTTCTGATTTGTGAACATCTGTTTTGCGGTATCAGACACTGACCTGACTCAGGATGCATCCCACTTTAAAGTGATAGTTCTACCTAACATGGAGCAGAGGTTTTAACTCCAGACCTCTTCAGATGAAGAGAGCAGGAACTTGAACATGGCTGTTACACTGCCAAGAGCCCTCCAGAATATGAAAACAGCTTCTACTTTTTGCCAAGAATGCCAGCTTTGAGGGAAAATTAAAAATTCCTTTTTTTTCCCCCCCAGTGCATTCTGGCTATGCTGTCTCTCACCACATTGAGGCTTTCTGACAATACAGGTTAATTTTGAAATGTGTGGAGCTGCGTTTCACAATGTTATGAATATAGAGTAAGGGAAAATCCAGCTCTTGCAGCAAAGACAACAGCCCTCTGGCAGTTTTAGTTAGAAAAGGGAATCAGCTGCGAAGAGGAGAGTGATTTAAAGGACATGGGGAAGCGTGGAAGAGTCTGTTTTTCTGTAGTACTCAGTACATTTAAATACAGGGTTTCTTTACTGTGGAAAGACAGAAGAAGGTGTACTGCAACTCCACAATTTTTATGGGAGACATCTGCG
Source organism: Cuculus canorus (assembly GCF_017976375.1). Taxonomy (NCBI): domain Eukaryota; kingdom Metazoa; phylum Chordata; class Aves; order Cuculiformes; family Cuculidae; genus Cuculus; species Cuculus canorus. The sequence goes on along the minus strand of NC_071401.1, from coordinate 114,112,001 downwards.
TGTCTGAGAAAACTTGTTGTCAGTGGTTAGTGTCCTGTGTAGTAGTTCTGAGGAACACAAATGCAATGGCTTGCCTGGGTACTAAAAATGCACTTCTTGTGATGCTGGCAGTTCCATGAAGTCTTGCTGAAGGTAGTGGGCGTAACAGTCACCCTTCATTTCAACTGCAAAGTGCAATTAAGCTTTATGGAATAAATAGCTAAAACAATAGGAGCCACCACCCCAAAACCAAGGGTATGTACAAAGCTGTTTAAGAATGTGTTATGTAGGTGGAGGGTTTGATAACAGGCTGATTTAACATGCAGGTGGCTGAATATTGTTCATGTGGAAGAGAAACCAGAAAGACATCATAGCAGCATGCAGAGAAGGCATCAAGAAAGTCCCAGCAAAATTAGTACTTGCTGCCTGGCTGAATAAAAGCTAAGTTTTCAGAAGTCAGGCACCTGGAGCTCCAAGCAAGAGTGGTGTTACCTGCTCTGAAGTTCTCACTGATGTATGAGAACTTGCGTTTGTGGAGTTGCTCTAAAATCAGAAGGCTTTGTATCAGAAAAAGGCAGTACTAAGTTCTAACATCTGTCCATCTGGCAGAGAAAAATAATGCAGAGGTATTGACCAGCTCAGAATGTGGTAACGGTCCAACGGATCTCCTCATTATTGTAGTGGCAAAGAAATAAGTATCTCTGCTTCTGTCTGTCATTAAGCACATAAATGGGAATGTAACTTCAGATTTCAGTGTGGAAAATATAAATGATTATAAATTAGAACAAAAGGCCAGATCAGAATAAAACATAAACCAGCCCCACCTTGCCTAAGTAGATTCTACTGGAACTTTTTATGTAGGAATATTTACTTAGTACAGAGTTGAATCTCGCAAAGTGAGACTTGCAATTAGTTTTGGAAGTTTCTTTTTTCTCCTCATTGTACAGTCAGCTTGCTCACAGTTAACCTTTACTCATCTTTTTGATTACTACAGTGTCCCTCAGCTCTGCCACTTGATTGAACTTTACTTCATTATCCACCATCATCTCTTAGAAGAAAACAGATTTTTTGCATAGTGTTTGCTTTGTTGACTAGATTTAGTATGTGAATGAGTTGTCCAGCTGTGACAGAAAGCTTGTCTCTAATGTCTTTATTTGAAAAAGTCTTTTGACAGTCTATTTATAAGCATGATCTTAAGAGTTTTCTAGCATCATGAGTTTGGACTGCAACTGAGATAAAGTTCAAGACCATCTAAACAGTGCCTTCCACAGATGGTTCCTCTGCTTTTAAAGTGTCTGCAGGCTCCACGTAATTTCCTGTACAGCTGAGTCTGACTTTTAATAAAGCACTGTCTGAATCTGACTTTCATTAATCCCATGAATGATCTCTAAGTGTAGATTTAGATTATTCTTATGCATAAATTGCAGAAAATGCAAAGTGAATGGTCCTAAAGGAGAATTGAAGCAAGGCTGTACATAATTCTGTTGCATTCTTCTGAGCCCCTGCTAGCTCTCTTGTGATGCACTGGCTAGAGCACTGGCTTTTCTGAGCTTTCTGAATACGTTACCCAGAGTTCAACCTCTAGATCTTTCATATGTAATGAAGAAGTTTTTAGTCAATTTTGAGAGTGAGAGTACAATAAAGACAGTTACTTATTTCTCACAAAATAGTGAGCAGTGCAAGATTCCACACACCGTATTTGGAATAAACCAAGAGGGCCATCCAACCCGTTGCCTCACAAGCACAGGGGTAATAGCTGGTTAGACCCCAAAGGTCTGTAAATCACCCATTCTGTATCTACCACAAGCCACAAAACACTCCCCAGTGGTCTATAGCATCTTGGCGATATATAGTCCAACCCATTCAAAGCCACAGGGTGTCATTTGCTGCAATAAGGCTGTTGCAGCCATGCCAATCTAGCGTCTAACACACCATAAGAGGACAGCAAAGAGATCTAAGGCATTTGCAGCTTCCTAAGCACCAAACACCCTTAAGACCTCTAAATGAAAATGCAGTAAGTGATTTACCCTACAGCATTCTTCAGCCAAACTTTTACACTCTGCTGCCATTACATATGGTCAATACAGCATGCACACCTCATGCTTGAGCATGCATGCTCATAAACACATTCCCCTCCCCGGTGATCTTCCAGAAATGACACTTTCATCTCTATGGAACAATTGTGTTGTGTCTTCTGGCCTCTGCAGAGCCAGAGAAAAGAACTGGCACCTCTGTCTTTCCTTTCCAATTCCCATCAACAAGCCACCTGAGGGCTCAGCTGCACTGGCCATCATCCAGCCCAGAGGCTAAGGTTTACTGGTTTCTTTGGTCACTGGAAAAAGAAAAAGTTCTAATCCCTGTTCATGATGAAGCAAGTTTTAGGTTCCAGCCGCCTGTGCAGACATATCTCCTGGGACTTTGGACGCTCAGATGCAGAGCTTTTTATACACCCATGTCCTGCTGATGTTCTTCATTTCCATTAATAATTAGGTGTGAATTGCCAGGAAGACTGCCCCCCCATGAAAAAACACCTTCTGTAATTTCAGAAACAGCTGCATCTGTTTAGTATCACTATATCTAGATGCTTCTGGCAGTGTTGCTGTGCCCTGTTCTCTGTAGGTAGGCAGAAGAGATATGGAGTGTTTTCCTTTGCCTTGCTTCCCCTCTCAGACCAAAATCTGAAACACATTAACCACAGAACTACATAGTACCCCACAGGAAGTAGGTATTTTTTCAGAATGTTTAATGTTTGGGTTCACTTAAAGATATAGTCCAGTTTAAGTCTTCATCAGTTGCCTCCATCTTAATTTATTACGTGGTGATAGCAGCTCTGCTAGAGACCAGAATTCTCTAAAGCAAGTTCTACGTAAAATGGGTCAAGGGGAAAAAAAAATAATCTGAGGGCAATACTATTCTTATAGTAGATAGATGAGAGCTTTGCTTTACAGAGAGGATAGACCATCTATTGACATTCAAACAGACCAGCAGTGTGACATTTGTTTCTCACAGGAAAATCCTTTCCCTAGGGTACGGACAGGAAATCCAAAATAAGAGGAGGTAAATACTGAAGGACCACTGAGGAAGGGGGAGGAGAAAGAATAGAAAGAGGAGTATTCACTTGTTGTGTTGGCTAAATAAAGGATCAGGAAAGAAAACTGAGTGAGAAACAAGTGCTTATTTTGACATTATATGAAGTGCTCTGACTGCAGGATGAACCACTTCCATGCTGTGAAGCTGTAGTGCAGATTGCCGTGTCTCCTGTTGAAGTCTTTATCTACTGTGTTCTTTATTTTGTTAAAAAGTACTGAATTCCTTTGTGGGGAAAAAAAAAACCAACAAAATTCATTTTATCCAACTATATGATGAGATAGACCCCTAATTTTGTTTACAGCACCTGTTTTTCTGCATACTGCACACCATGATCCACCAGCTTCTGTAAAGTCCTTGACTGTTTCATGCTAGAAACCTTGGTGCAAACTCAGTGATCTGGTACTGAGCTAGGACTTGCAGCAATACGCATATTCAACTCGGGGACCTTTTGCTGACCATAAGTTGTCTAGACTAACAGTCCTCTCAGGCTGTTTGCCTCTGAGTAGGTGATGCCACATTACAGGAGTAATGTAGGGTAGTAGAGACGGGAGCTGATGCACTGAGTCTTGTGATTGCTCCTTGAACCCACTGATGGGAGCTTCATTTTGGGCCGATGGTGTTGCATTTGCCTCCCCCCTCAGCATACAAACACCTGGCAGCAATGGGTTGCTAAGGAGAACTAACAGCTGAAGCACAAGCAGCAAAGTAAGGATGATCCACCTTCTTATGAAGGCCATGCAAGGCTCTTCTCTGTGGAGCTATTGAGATGCTCCGTGACAAGGGAGACTGTGAAATGGGGATTCTGAAAAGGACATTCCTCCCATTGGATCTGCTGACTTGAGGTTTTTGTCAGCTGGATCTTTGGGCACCTTGCCAGCCCAGAAAAAAAAATAACAAAGGCCATTTCTTCAGCTGCATATGATCAGAGGAAGAAAAAGAAGAATGGCAAAAAATGAAGGACTAGTATTTTTAAAGAGAAATATTTTTTAAAAGAGAAGTGAAATTATCTTATTTAGATAGATACACAGCCTCTGGCTATTGTGAGCCCCAGTATAAATCTTAAATCTCTGCAAACTGGCACAGATCACACCACTTTAAAGTAGTACAGATGCCATTTGGTGCTATGTGGAAAGTTAGGACAGTCTTGAAACTGAACCTACAATCCCACTGTGCTCAAAAATAAGAGAAAAGAAAAGAAAAGAAAAGAAAAGAAAAGAAAAGAAAAGAAAAGAAAAGAAAAGAAAAGAAAAGAAAAGAAAAGAAAAGAAAAGAAAAGAAAAGAAAAGAAAAGAAAAGAAAATGCAGCATTAAAACCGAGAGGGAATTGTTTGATCTGGATTTGTCAATCAAAAGCAAATCAAATTGCTATATCAAATTATTTGATATATCAAGTTATAAATTAAGGGGTTATTTCCACTTACAGAACATTCCTTCACTCAGTTTCCTAGGTTCTTCGGAGTGTTTGTGCTCTTAAGACAATGTTTATCAGGGCTGAGTAATCTCTGTGCCTTCCAATAAAGACATATATATGATACTCACATATCCCTGTTTTTCAAAACTCCTATTTCAGTTTTTCAGTCATTTAAAAGCTGTCTGACTGAGCCCAGTGATTTCACGGTGCTTATAGCCCCCAGCCATGGCATATTTGATGAAAGTTGAGCTGTTAAATAGCCTTTCCCAAACAAATTCCAGTAGAGTTACATTTTCACACCCTCTTCCTGAGCTGCTACTGGATACAAGTGGCACTATTTTAAGGATTTCCAAGTTCTATCCCAATGAAAAAACCCAACCCAACATTTTTAACAGTGAAGTATAGCTAACTATTGCTGTCCTTTCTCTGTGTAAGCTGTTATCAAATCTTTGAAGTTCTGCCAGCTTGTTTCCATTACAAGGAAAACCTGATACCAGCTGGAATTTTTGGAGTACAGAGGGAGTGATGGCAATGGTCCTGTTGACTTAAAAACTGTGCATAATGTCCTGTATTTTTCTGAACACAAAATAAGGAAACTGGAAACTGTTTTCATTTTAGACATGTCTGTCTTTCCAGCAGTACTGTACCCCTAAGAAGCTCTGTCTTTTTAAACTTCTTTCTAATCTGATATCCACTGCAACTTTTCTCATTTTCTCACTTATTTTCAAGGCTTTCATCTTTTGTTTTCTCTGGCCATCAGTACTTCAACCTATCAAATGTTCCAGCCCTGTTCCTGTTCCCTTCTGCCTCACGAGAAGCCTACCTGCTCACATAGCGTAGTATCTACTTTGTGTTTTGGGAGTTAATTTCTGGGGTTTTTTTTCTGCCATCACTACCCCTGAGAGTGTTTTGTATCTTCCAGTTTGCTTAATGCAAGCCTGGGACTGAAGAAAATGGTTATTAACACTTTCAGTCTAACAGCTGCAGTGACATTAAAACCAGCTGCCATGTTCTATTGATCGCATGCATCAGTGCGCAGGTAAAGCTTTATAATCAAAATGATCTGCGGTAAAGATCCTTCCTAGTATACACAGCATGAACAAACAAACTATAACCCTGTTTTATCTACAAAACAGGGTTCAATTTCAGCATGTGTACTGTATTAAGCTTTCTTTGCATCAATGTAAAAAAATCTTCAATATGTCGTGATTTGAGCCATATGGTGTGTGAGAAACAGGTGGAGCAAAGGCTGAGCAAAAAGCATGAGAGGAGGAAAAAAACCATTTTTTCAGTAGTTAAGATAAAGGACTACACTTGTGGCCATCGCCCTCGCAACAATTATTATCAGAGTAAATAGTCAAGCCCTTCCTAAAAAAGAACTTACCCAGAGAATGGAGGCTGAATAGAAGAGGTTATTCACTGTCATGCTGCATGCTTGAGAGACGTGCTGCTAACAGTTCTTCAGTGTATTTTGCGTATGGCCATGAACTGCTACAGGACTGTGGACTCTGACTCGCATGTTGAGTGTCCACAATCTGCTCTTTTTGCTACAATTTTTTCACTTTAATCGGGGAGTTTTATTTCAATGTCCTAATCGCGTGATTCTCAAACCCGCTAAGACTCTTTTCAAAGTGGTTGCTGGAGCACTTCCCAAGTAAATATTTGTTGAAGTGCTTATTATCAACACAATTTCCTTGTGCATTTTCTGTTTCCATGAACATTCTTATTAGAAATGTTAACAGAAATGAGAGGCAATTTGCAAAATATGTTGATATTTCTAGCATAGTTGAATAGGATGGTTAAATCAGGGCATTTACACTTGCAAGCCTTTTTATTTTGCCTTTTGTTTGACGTGTGTTTTCTCTTTATAACAACAGAAAAACAAGGCTGCAGTTGCATGTTCCTGTGGCAAGTAAAAGCCGAAGCAGTCATCCAGCTGTTAAAATTAGTGTTAGATCTGAATTTTCTATGGATTTCCCGCTGCATGGCAGGAAATCAGCTTTCATTGCTGCTTCCCCCTCCTCCCCATCTAGCCTCCTATTAGATTAATACCAGAAGCATGAAGTAACGTTTAACAGAAAGTTGTTGCTTTTAGCTCTGGGAAAACTTGGCAGCCTCTCCAGAAATGAAGGGGGGAGGGGGAACCTGAAACCTCCGCTTGCTAAAGAGAAGATCTGAGGCATGAGAAAGAAACATATTTCTCCTGTTAAACTTCTGCGGTTTAAAAAAGCACACTAATGACAAATTGTTTCTATGCCTTATGAGTATCTTCTGTCAGCCCTTTCCTCTCTTTCAGCTTTAATTGTCTATCTCCTATGGGCTACTTATGTGTCCCCATTTCATATGGCTACCTAATTTATGTCCCGTCAGCAAAGTTTATCACTAAGACAGCACATTTCTCTTCTTGGTTAGAATGGATTTCTAGTTAGAGGATGGTCTAGGAGGCTTGCAACCAAAATGAAGGTTGTTTCTCACAAACACTGGGATGCCTCCCTGACTGAAGGTTTCAGTTATACAAAGAGGAATGAAAAAAAAATGCAACGTGCAAACAAGGCATTACGAAAAAGAAGCAAGACCACCCCCAGCTTCCTATCTCAGATTTCATAGTGGTCTTTAAACTACAGTACAAAACTATAATTTATTGAAACAACGTGTTATAGATTGTCATATGTTAATTTCCTGTGATACTTTGAGATCAGCAAGCATATTTTATTGCTTCCTGTGGGCCTAATTCTACATCAGTCAGTGGGGATGTCATCGGAAGCGCATGGTGGTGTGGCCGCAGCAGTGCAGGCTCAGATTGAAGAGCATGTCTAGGGCTTCTTCACAAACAAGCTACCCAGACTGCTGGAAGCAGCACTGCAGAACAGAGATGGGTGCTTTCAGGTGAGAAACATAGACAAGAATATGCAGATAAATCAGCAAGCTTTACACAGTCCAGCTCCTGTAAAACAGTGTTTCCAAACTTCTCTTATTCCCCAAATTGCCAAGTTTGTTTGCTTTTCCATTTGCCATTATGCCAGTAGCTGAGATGTTGCCCCATAAAGCTTCAGTTAAAACACAGGAGCCCTAGCCACTGCAGGCTGGGCAGGTGGAGAGACAAGGAGCATTCAATTTGAAGTACCCAAGTGCTTTACTTCCTTTGGAGAAAGATAACGGTGCCAACAGCTCTTCCAGCAGATTGCAGACTCCCCACAGGTGCAAAGGGTGAGGGCATCCCACAGCTTCATCTCCTGCCCTGCCTGCTGGAGGCCAATCCTCTTACTGGCATGCCAACAGATAAGGTGGCACATCCAACGGCATTACCAGTAGGATGGCTGGGCACTGTTTCTTGTCATTCCCTAAGGTAACCCAAAATGCACCTGACATAAGGAGGAAAGGGAAGAACAGCATACAGATTGATCTGACACTGGGTATATGTGAGTTGCATGTGCCATATTGTGCCTTGCATGCAAAAGCTGTCTGGTACAGAAGCTGTCGTGGCCTCAAGGGCCAGATTCCTACAGCATTCATCAGTTAAAAACATCCAAGGAGGTGATAGTCCATCTCTTCCATTCCTCGGCACATTCTGACAGGACCCAAACGTATTTGATTCTGTGACCCTCTCCCCCACCTTGCTATATTTTTAGGATTTTGTTGAAGACAATGCAAGTGAACTGGGGAGGTTAGACAGTGGCTTGTCACTTGACTACTCTTGGTTTAGGTTGATTTTGCATTGGGCATTGGTGCTTGTTCAGGATGTTCAGCAGGTAAGGCAGTTTTGAGTAATGGCTACACAGGGAGAAAATGGTTATAATTTATACTTTTCAGTTGCTTTTAATGCTGCTCCTATTTGGAGGAAAAAAAACAAACCAGAAAGCTGAAGCTAAAATATACCTCTGCATCTTATTCTGCCTCTATTAGTGTGGGAAAGTAGTAGTGATGTGTCATCCTTTCTGCTGCTAATAGGACCTAATTCCACATTTGGGGGTCATCTGCTGACAAAAAAAATTCTACAACCCTTCTAAATGCTCATATAAAAACTTGTCAGCAAAGGCAGTTTCATGAATCAGTTGTGGGGATATATTTTATCTAAACTTTGTTAGATGGAACTTTTCCCCTTAGGACATCCACAACATTGATTCCAGCCTAAATAATGCTGAACAAAGTGAAGTTATGGTAACCATCTTTCCTTTTGGTAGAAATGCATTGTTTTACCTCTTTTGACTCTGTGCTAATTAGAATCATAGAATCATAGAATCATAGAATCATAAAATCATAGAATGGTTTGGGTCAGAAGGAACCTTAAAGATCACCCAGTTCCAATCCCCCTGCGATGAGCAGGGACACCTCCCACTAGATCAGGCTGCCCAAGGCCCCATCCAACCTGGCCTTGAACACCTCCAGGGATGGGGCAGCCACAGCTTCCCTGGGCAACCTGTGCCAGTGCCTCACCACTCTCATGGTGAAGAAATTCCTCCTTATGTCTAGTTTAAATCTGCCCCTCTCCGATTTATAGCCATTATTTAGAGAGAAGGATGTTGCGGGGGACTGTGTCAAAGGCTTTACGAATTTACAGAATTAATTAGTTGCGTTTCGCCTAAAGGAGAATACTTTTTGCAGGAGGAGGAAACCAAACAAGTATTTGTTTTGACACAGATCTATCTTTACACTGGTTAACTGTGAAATCAAAGTAATATCTTGTGCTCTTGCACTCAATGCCTTGCTCCTACCGAGATTTCTTGTATAACCTTGGACAAGCCCCTGGCTTAAATGCTTTTAGGTGTCTTCTAATTCCCTACCAAAGAAGATACTATCCCACTGACATGACTCACCACATTGTTAGGTATTATGCATCGAGACTGATAGAGACCAAAGGAGAACCGAAAACTTCCCTGGCTTGGCATCAGGGACAAATCAGAAGGCCCCCAAACTAAGCTGCATATAGGAATGCAAGAATCAGCTTGTTGCTTACTGGGAAAAAGATGAGTCTAGAAGGAGCAACTGTAGGGTGAATATACCCTTGTAAACAACCACTGAGCCCAAAATGAGTTGCTGCCCTCATCTGTGACTGTAATTGTAAATGAGTGCATGTATTACATTTGCACCATGTCTTCTCCCACCCATTTGCCTACTGACTTAACATCTATGAGGAGCATGGACCAAAGTTTTGCCTGTTGACCCTGTGCCTAGGGTTTTCAACATTTTTGCTGACAGATCATATATCTAAATTGTACTTGTGTGTAGAAAAACTTTAGTAACATTGCAGTGAGCATAGCTGCAGTATCAGACTTGGCTAATTAAGCCCTAAGCCACTCCCACTCACAGAAGCGTGCTGATTCTAGCAAAGGGAAGCAATTAATCAGCTGCAAAGACAGACAGCCATACACAAGTTAATAGGATAGTGCTTTTGTAATTTGAAGCACAGTAATGTCTGGCTTGTGTTAGCAAAAATCCTTTTGATTACCAAACTGTTCAATTTAAACAAGAAATAGCACGATCTTTTATTGCACTAAATGGTCTAGTTGCTTTAATAAAAGTGGTTACCTTCCCAACAAATTTTGTCTTGTTTGTATCTTTAGGGCATTACGCCTACAACATTGCCACTACTTAAATGAGTCATTATGAGTTGTGCATTTTATTGATGGAGACACTTGTAAGGTTACTACTTATTAGTAACATAAAACTAACTGTCTAAAACAGTCAAGTCCTCACTTTAATGGCAGTTTTGCAATGCAGCCACACTCTAAGCTAGGCACTCAGCATCAAAGGAAGGGCAGACACAACTGCACTGCAAATCTAGGCAAAGCCCCACAGAAGTGCAACAAACTCCACTGTACCAGTCCTGTCCCTTAAGCTCTGAATTCAGCTGCAAAAGCAGGCAGCACTGGATGATTCAGAGGAATGCAAAAGCTAACTGCTTTCTTGTCTTACGATTACAACCTAGTTAATTGTGTACAACTGCGGAAAGGAAGAGAATGAGGAAATTCTTTTCTCGACCCTTCCAGCAATTGACTTGTGCCCTGGAGCATGAGATTTGATTACTCCTGTAACTTATTTTCCCCAAGCAGTTTCTTCTTGATAGCTCTTCTGTGACAATTCAAGAAAGTTTCAGGCCAAGTCACAGGAACACTCCACTGATTGAACCTCAGCTTAACATTATTTTATTATCGTTTGATATATCTCTCTACTGCGTGCTACATTAATAGATTTTTAGATTTTAACTTGGGTGACCAGTGGTAACTACTGGGTGTGATTTTTCTTTCACAGGAATGGTACTGATCAATGCAGTCATGCTCCAGGTTGCCTTTTTATTTTGCAGAGATTGCCAGTGAGCCTTAAAACTCAAATTTCTTTCAGTATCTAGAATCCAGCCTTAAAAAGCCTTTGATGAAGGTACAACAGAAAAATCACTGCTCGCTTTGAAGTTTCACCACAAGTTCTTGTTGTGGCTATTGCTATTATTTTCAAGCTATGAACAATTATATAGTTTATTCTGCAGCAGCAATCAACAGCTGGGTTTCTTCACTGAGGCAGTAGTTCAAAATGCTCTGGTTACATGCTGCGAAGCACTGAATCCTTATGACCTCATTTGTTGCCCTGTGTTCAAAAAGGTGCAATTTAATAATCCATTGGTGTATTGGTGACACCGGCTGAAGAAACAGAGGCTTGATCTCAAGCACAGCTGCTCAGATCTATGTTGTTCCTCTTCTCATCAACCACTGAGCAAATTGTTGCACCTTTTTCAGAACAGGGAGAGGTGCAGGGAAGGAAGAGGTTTCACCTGAATAATTTTCTTGACCTGTTCTTCACAAGTAACCACATTAGCCCACCAAAAGAGGTCACAAACTATAGACTGGGAACCCAAATGAATAGTTAAGGCAGGAAATAGAAGAAACCAGACCAGATTTGCGCCCAAAGAAAAAAATAAACAGGGTGTAACTAGACCCAGTCATCAATGGATAGCTTTATCTCAACTGACTTTGTCGGGCTGGGTATTGTCTCTCCTCCTGCAGGCAGCATAAAACCTGAACCAACTCCCTGCTGTGGGCTCTGGCTCATTTGACAGAAATGCAGTCACGTCCACACCTGATGTGGATAAAATCTGGGAAGGTGAGGGACCAGGTAATGCAGAGGTTGTGGTTGTGGGTGCCTATTCAGAGGTTATTTCCGTTCTGAAACCACAGAAAAGATCTTTCCTTCCTTATTATAGATGCATGGCACTGAAGTATTTTATTATTTTCACTGCTCCCGATTAATGCATACTTTTTGCAGGCATTCCAACATTTGATTTCTACTTATATGAATTACCATGGAAACTAAACTTTTATTTGGCACGCTTGCATACTCAGGGGCGAAGAATTCTAAAAGCCGCTGTGATATGCAATACAGTTGATGTAGCCACGCAACTGCCATGAAAACAGTTAAAGCTAGCTAGGTGCACTGTTGAACCCATCTAAGACTTGTTGCTCTCATGCAAGTTTCCATACACTTTTTCATGACTTCCTTTAATAGTAGCATTGTTGCTTTTGCTCCAATGAGAGTTTTTAGCTTTTTGGTTTTTGGAGTTTCACTTGTTTGCTAATTTTTAACTATTTCCTATTCATAAAATGTCCAAGAAGGCATTTTTTTGTTTGTTTTTAAATTCCGAGACTCTTGCCTATTAGACATTCCAACTTAACAAATTATTTTGGGGCCTCACCTACAGCTAGTTTTGACTACCTCTTGTTATTTGTTAAGCTTTATGCTTTATTTTTCTCTCTTTTGCTGCCAAGACACAGACGACACTGACTCAGATAAAATTTTCCCAGCATACATGGATGAGGGGAAACACATGTTCTGCCTGATCCAGCTTTGCTGCCACCTGACTGACTGCATAGGAAATAACTAAAGGAACATTTCAGCCAGCACATTGAAAGTCCTTCACAGTAAAAGTTTAACCACAAGTGCAAAGTTACTCTTTTACATGCTATTAGGCGTCCTTTTCCCTAGGGAGATTTTTGCAGACTACAACTGACAGTTTTCCCACTTTAAAGGAAAAGGAAGATCACATGAGGCAACGGGAAAGTTGTCTGCTTTTGGCTCTGGCTGTGGCAAGGTTAAAAGTCATTCTTGCCTCTTCCATTTGTGAGCACATCCTTAGCCCTTAACTCTGCACTTATTTTTTTAACTTCTTGTTTGTTCAGTGAGCGAAACAGAAGAGCCAGGTTCAACACTGGTATCAAATGAAGCACTCAGACATTTGTGGAGGCATCACATAAGAAAAGCTCATCTAGGTTCAGACATTAGAGTAAGTAGTGTCAAAATTTTGTCTTTTTATACGTAAACTAGGACACCAGGACAGCCAAAGCCGTTTTTGGTTTGGTTTTTTTTTTTCCCCTTCATATTCTCTGGTACTGTGGGTGTTACTATACAGATTCCAGACTTTAATGAGTTATTATAAAGTTCTTATTGCGGCAAGGTAACTGTTTTAGCCAAGTAAAATATCCCCTGGAATACGCAAGGCAGGAACTGGATCACATTGAACCTCGTTTCCCAAGGAGGATGGGAACAGTCAGGTATCGCAGTAGTGGCTTACATCTGCCAAGTGTGGTGTGAACTTTGACTTGTCTTGTGGGACCCCCGTGCAGCAGGTAGGTGCTGTGGGAAAAAAAAAAAAACAGGGAAAGATAGAGGAATGGGGCCACACAGCATGAAACAAGATCGCTATCCAGGATACTCTGGCTCACTGCCCTGAGCACAGTTCTCCAGGCTGGCTCGCATCTCTCATCTCTAGTGTTTTCCTTACCAAGCTGACACTTTATGTGTGCTCAGAAAGCAAAGGTTCATTATATGCCCTGGACTCCCAGATCTCAGGGGTGCGACGATGCCTCCCCAAGAGTATCTTTGCTTTTTTCATTTTCCTCGGCAGCAGCTGCAACCCAGTGGTTCCTCTCTCTACCACTCAGCACCTTTCTGAATGGCGACCTCTGAAGGACTCTGGATGGGCACAGCCAGCAACTTGCTCTAGACGTGGGGCGGATGAGAAACATCTCTCGGCGCTGGTGTTGCTGTGTATGCTCGCTTTAATTTGAAAACCCCTTCAGTGAGTCCCCCCTCCCTGCACTAGGATGGTGGAATACCAGCAGTGTCAGCTGCCACTGTGTGCATCATAGAATACTTTGGGTTGGAAGGGACCTTAAAGATCACCCATTTCCAACCCCCCTGCCATGGGCAGGGACACCTCCCATTAGATCAGGCTGCCCCATCCAACCTGGTCTTGAACACCTCCAGGGATGGGGCAGCCACAGCTTCCCTGGGCAACCTGTGCCAGTGCCTCACCACTCTCACGGTGGAGAAATTCTTCCTCATGACTAGCCTAAATCTGTCCCTCTCCAGTTTATCCTCACCGCCGCTAGTCCTATCACTACAAGCCTTTGTGAACTAGTCCCTCTCCAGCTTTCCGGTAGGCCCCCTTCGGGTACTGGAAGGTTGCTATAAGATCTGATTTGAGCCTTCTCTTCTCCAGGATGAACAACTCCAACTCTCTCAGCTTGTCCTTGTATGGGAGGTGCTCCAGCCCTCCGATCACCTTTGCAGCTCTCCTCTGGACCTGTTCCAACAGCTCCATATCTTTCTTATGTTAAGGATTCCAGAACTGGACACAATCTTCCAGATGAGGTCTCAGAAGAGAGGAATAGAGGGGCAGAACCACCTCCCTCGCCTTGCTGGCCACGCTTCTTTTGATGCAGCCCAGGATACGTTTGGCCTTCTGGGCTGCGAGCACACATTGCCGGCTCGAGTCGAGCTTCTCACCGACCAGCACCCCTAAGTCCTTCTCTGCAGGGCTGCTCTCAACCACATCATCCCCCCTCGTGTATTGAAACCGGGAATTGCCCCGACTCCCGTGTAGGACCTTGCACTTGCCCTTTGACGGTGCATGGGATGGGCTGTCTTTTGGGGACCGTGTGTGTGCACACACCCGTGCGCATGGACAGAGTCACACATGAGCATTTATTCTGCACGGCAAGAAGGCGGCAGCAGGGTGTGAGCCCCGGGCTGGGGACACCCCTGGGGCAGAGAGGCAGCGGGTGCCCTTGTGCTGGGACTGCGGAGAGGAGACCCGGCTCTGACACGGCTCCCCGGGGGGGGGGACGAAGAGGAGGAGGAGAGAGGGCGCAGGTAAACGCATCCCCAGCCCCAGGCAAGTAAAACCGATCCCACACCCTCCCAGAGCCGCCCTGTTTGCTCAGCTAATCTCGCAGGCAGGAAATTGCCTCGCGATTCATATTTATGGACTGCGAAGCCCTGTTCCTCCAGCAGGACGCCCCCCTCCCTCCCCGCCCCCCCGGGTATCCCCGTGCGACTTCCACGCCTTTCGCCTCCCCCCCCCCCCCCCCATTCCGGCCGCGATTCCGCCGTCCCGCCCGGGGGGAGCGAACCATTCGCGTCGCTGGGGGTGTGTGTGGGGTGGGGAGCCCCCGCGAAGGGCGGGCGGGGCGCGGGGCGGGGCGGGGGGCGGCTCCGGCGGGGAGGGCAGAGGGATGCGCGGGGGGCAGCGGCGGATGGAGGTGAGTGCGGGGATGGGGCGCTTGTGTATGTGCTTATATGTGCATATATGTGCGTGTGTATATGTGCGTGTGTGTGCGTGCAGCGCTGCCCGGGGCGCGGCACAGCCCTGCGAGGCTGCTCCGCAGGGAGGATGGCGAGAGGGCTCCTTCCCGAGCTGGCAGAGGCGCCGGCTGAGCTGCTCGCAGCCGTCCCTGGGTTTTGGCGACTTTTAAGGGGAGTTTGTGCCGGCACCCGCCGGCCGCGCCGCTTTTCCCACGCGTGTCTCGGCGCAGCCCCCGCCGCATCCCTTTCGCCTCCCCCGCTTTGTCCCCGGGTCCCCGTCGGCGAACAAAGCCCCGGGAGGCGGCGGGGAAGCCCGTCCCTGCTTGTCTCTGAGCCGGTGCAAGAGGGAGGAACCGTGGGGCTTGGCTCGCTTGTCTTTTCCATCATCAATGGTCTACCTGGTGGAGGGGAAGGCGTAGGACAGGGCTCTTTGTCCGCGATTCTTTGTTAGTCTGGTGGCTTTTAAAGCCGCCTGCGGCTCTGCGAGGGCTGCTGTGCCCGGCGGAGATGGGTTTCTCTGAGGACTGAGCTCTGCGAGGGCTGCTGTGCCCAGTAGGGATGGGTTTCTCCCCAGGATTAGCTCTGCGAGGGCTGCTGTGCCCGGCAGAGATGGGTTTCTCCCAGGGCTGAGCTGGTGATGGGTGTCGTCTCAGCACTGCTGGAGTTTAGCAACAGGAATCCGGCGTTAGGTCTGATTGGCTTGCGGAAATCAAGTTTTTTTGAGGGCTTGGTCACCCCTGACAGATTTAGAGCTTGTAACTCACCGCTCGGGTGAGTTACTGGGGCTGCGCTCTCGGTGCTGAACTCAGCTTGGAGATCAGAGTCTTTTTGGAAAGCTACCTGCCACCCACCAGCCAAAGGAGGAACGGGTTGGAAACCAACAGTCCTCACTCCTTCTCCTCCCCTCTCAAAGCTGCCTGAGGAATTTCCCCATGTGCAGAAGCGTAAATAGACTGTCTGTGCTTACATAAAGGCTCAAGAGATGGGCTTTCTGCTTCTGCCATTGAGTGCTTCTGCAGTCTTAAACACATGGCTTTTGTCACCAGTTCCTTCTCTCTCAAATGCTCATGTTGCCAATATGTCATCTTGTCTACATGCCTTGAGTTTGCACGTGCCTGAATCTTCTGCGTCTGCATCTCCAGGGCAGCTGGGTGGACTTGTTGCCGGTCAGAACGTGGTGGATGTTTCATCTTTGTGCAGCGCATTGCTTTTCTTTTAGGGGAGGAGGAAGATGAGCGAGGCAATTTTGCAAGTTCTCACATTTGGTGAACTTCTGGATGTTTTTCTTTCTCTATATGCTCATAGATACGGTCTCTAAAGATAAGGTAAAACATGGGAAAGGGAGAGAGATGGGGGAAGTAAGGCATGATAGTGCCAAAAAGAATGGCAGAGGAGGAGCGATGGAGGAGAGAAAGGTGAAGTTATCAGAACATGGAAGAATGCCTGCCTTTGGTGTCAAAGGGAGGGGTTAGGCTGCACTAAGGGTGTAACGGAGAAGGGGTTAGTTTTAAGTCGGTCAGATAGTAGCACCTTGCCATTTTCCACAGTTCCTTTTCCACACCAGAAATTTATTTCTCTTACATTGTCACAAATGCTAAATTGACTCTTTTGTGTGACCACATTGTAATGAGGGAATGGAAATCTTGGCCACAACCAAGGAAGGAAGAGTAGTAATTTTTTCCTTGTTTTTCCATATCAGTTACTGCCTGTGCTTGTCAAATACAGTTAGCAGCTTGCTCCTTGACAGTATGTAAAGATACCAGTTGACCACTGTTGGGAAGGAATGAAGTCCATCGTGAAAAATTTTGAGTATTTTGGTTTTAGGCAGGAAGCAGAAGATGGGTGTGGTAAAGATTGCAGGTCTACCTTGAGGCTGGAGTTGGATCAGAAGGACTAAACGGGTTTGGATGGGAAGATCTTGTCTATCTTTAATACCTGAAGATCCAGAGAAAAACTGAAATAATGAAAGGGTGGGAGGAAGTGCTGGTGATTGTTTATGAAGGAATTAATGCTGTGTTCACTGCACGTGGTGTGTATTCTCTCCATTTCCATTTGTTAAATTCTGATGTGGAGTAACTGCCAGTATAGCGCACAGTGCTTCCCTTTGAATTAATTAAACAGCTGTAAGACAATGCCCCGTTTTGATTGTTCAGACAAGATGCTGCTCATTTAGGTTTTGTTTTAGACTGATGGGACACATCCAAGATACCACAGAAATCCCAAGAGGAGTTTTGCCCTGTAGGAGCTCCTCCAGAGACTGCAATATAGGAGTGAAGTCCATAAAATGTGACCAAGCTTGTTTTTATTTACTCAAATCTCATGCAGGTGAGACTAGAATTTTAAGTGAACCATTTTATTTAACTGCGTTAATTATATTAAATGGTGTAACTGCAGGCATCGTACCTATATTCCTCTCTCGAGGGAACACGGTTCTGGGACATGGTATAAATGCTGCCCTGTAATTGTGCAGGCGGGCCCATGATTCGGTAGCTCAGAAGCCATGGCGGATGCCACTTGAGCTGTCGCTGTCATGATGTGGTTTGCCAAGCAAGTGTGATGAGAAGCATTTAGTCTGAGAGCATGCTCGCTGCCCTGAGAGTGCTGGAAAATGAAGAAGCGTTTAAGAGCTGGAGGGGACGTCTGGAAATATGGGGCAAGCGTCTCAGGAAGGAGACAAATTGAGGAGAAATAGACAAACAAAATAAGAGAGACAGAAACTGTCAGAATAAGTGGGCACTGGAGGGAAGTGATTAAGGAAAGGAAGTGACAAGCACAAAGTGGCAGTGAAAGAAATCAGCACAGAGGAAAGCAGATCATGGGCAAAGGTTGCCTGAGAGAGTGGGAAAATACAAAAAGCAGATAGGAAAAAAATGGTAAGGACATCCAGGGATGCCAAGAAATAAAAAAGAAAAAAGGAGTAGATGAACTTTGAAGTTGTTCTGATTAGTTTTTCTAGTTACTTAGGTTGTCTGGCATTTGCCTGCCTGCTGTGTATGGCAAGCTCTCATGGAATTTGTTAGGGGCATCCTAGAGGCAAGTTTATCATGTCAGGTAGGATGGGAAAGGAGAAACTTTTCTTTAGCGTCTTTCTGCTGTTGTACAATGTGTGAATATGGATTCATAATTTTTTTTTATTCAACCCCTTCATGAAATTCTAGATGAAGAAATCCTATATTGCCTGGGCTACAGGAGTGAGAATTATATTAGTCCAAAATATTTATGTAGTTTTACTCCTACACCAGATATGTTGTTCATTTTGGGGTTTGTTAGGCTGCACAGTGAGATAATAATCAATCACAGTCTACCAGCCACCAGCAAAGCTTTGTATTTGCCATGTCAGTGTGTATTTTTAAAGTCTTGGTTTGCAGATCTTTTGAGTGTGCTCAGATTTCTAATATGAAAAGAGTTAATGAAATAGTGTCAGAATAATGCCTGAGATCTCATTGTTACTGGCATGAGATGAATCGGTTGCTGGGTCAGATAACTGGCTCTTAAGCTTAACTGTCAGAAGGGTACAAGACAGAAAAGAGGAGTATGACTTGAGATTGGCTTGTCCTCTGCCAGCTCTTTTTCTGGAGGGAAAAAAAGGAGTTCATTGTTTCAACAGAAATCTCTTCTAAAACATTTTACATGTTGGAGGATTTTGTTAGGGCAGAAAAATAACTCTCCTTCTAACATCAACTTAACTCAATGAACTAGTCCAGATGACAAAGCGGTTGGAGTGACTGCAAAACAAGGGAGAAAACAGTTATGCCTGCTAAAACAATGCAATTTAAGTGGTTTAATCTCTTGTCCTACTAAATGCATAGGAATGAGATTAGAGCTATTGAAATGTGTACTTCAACAGTTTCAGGTAAGAGTAGCTATTATGGCATAGAAATTAAAAAGCCACAACATCTTCACTGTCCTTTTCAGTGAAACACACTCAGCAGTCAGTGTCTCTTATGATACTGTTTTAAAATCTCAATTTGTAGTCACCAAACTGTAGTATTTACGTGGTAATGAATGTGTTCATTTTTATACACGTTTAAAGTTGTGACTTGTCATGACCTGATTAAAATGATTAGGTGGTTTCTATATACTGGAAAGAGCAATTGATTTGACAATGTCTACACATTAATCCTTATCAAGTAGGAGAGAATCATGCTTAGCCAGTAGGACAGAATAATTAAAAATGTCGCATTTGGGTGCAATTTTTTGAGTAGTTGGCGTAATTATTCCAGTAAAATACATGTGGGTTTTGAGGGGATTAAAGTTATTTAGGGTATTTTCTGTTGTTGTTGCATTGCCCCTTTTCTGCTCCTTCTCCGATATCCAACAGAGTAATTTCTCAGAGGAAGAGATAAGCTGTTAAGAGTGACTTCCTCTGCCACTCCCTTTTCCACATCGGAAACCTGCAGGATTCCGAAGGAGTGACTTAGTCAAATCTAATTCACAGATATTTGATTTTTAATTTATTTAGTGTTGGTGCTAAGCCATAAGCTTTGGGAACTAAAACTCCTTATGCCTGTAACTAGACTATGTGCTCACTTGCACCACAGGGACCAATGTATTGCAGGACCTATATTGTGAAAAGCGCAGTACTAAGCTGATTTCAGGGCTATGCTGGCAGGAAATAAGCTGTAGCTTAGAGTATAGTATATTGTGTTGTGGGACAGAAAGGAAGAAGGATGTTTAAGGTGACCTTTAGACAGCAGCCTTGCCGAGTTGCCCAGTTCTTGGCAGAGATCACCATGGTCGCTCTTAAGAATTCACTAGTTTATAGGTACAGAATGAAATGATGCAGATGCTTTTCTGTGAATATGTTGCTTTGGTTTGACAGTAGGCTTTAAGGGGTTGGGGACAGACGGATTTACACATGGGTTTTTCTGGTGGTAAACTGTAGAATTTGATGAGCTTTACTTTCCCATCAGTTTGAGCCTATTAGGACTTTTGTTTGTAAATAAACGAAGTCAGGGAAACAAACCAGGCTCGATTTAATCAGGAGCAAGTACATTGTCCTCAGATTATGCAAGAAAAAAGTAAATCAGCTTGGTAATGGAGCAGTCCATTCACGCACTAGCACTAGATGTGTTACACCGTGGGAAAGTTAAATCTCTGGGCACCAAAGCCATCAGCACTCATTCACCGAATGTAGTTCAGAGTGGAAAAATTTAGGAGGCTTTCTTGCCTCCAAAACAGCCTGTATTTTATTGGAACAGGCAAAACTGATTCTAATAATTTCAAAACCTTCTTGTTTCAGAATAAATGAAATTCTGGTGATGGTATGCGGACTGTGGCAAAGATGGGTTTTTGTTCTTGCCCTCCATCACTTAGGGTTTCATGTATATTCTGTGGCTCACTGCACAGTGCTGTAGGAGAGGGGACAGGAGCCGCCGAGAAGCACTGGTAGTGTTTTGCGAGGAACTGAAAACGATGAAACAATGAAATGCAGAAAAGCCTTAAAGGAGAGGTGGCCAAATTTAAGAACTTTGTTTAAAATTTGCTGTTTATTTTCAGTTAGAGGAGGACTTTAGCAATGCCTGAGGCATTGCAACAGCTGGTAGTGTAAGAGTGCCATAGTAGACTTGCTGAAGGGAGGTGGTATCAGTCCAGGCAGCAGTAAAGAAAGGGAGGGAAACCATATGGTGAGAAAACATCACCCTGAAAGTATGGACTGAGTGCTGGGTAGAGCTGTACCTCTGGCTTGGTTGGGCTGCCGGTCTGTGCTCCTGTGCTGAGGGAAAGGACTTCTTATGTCAAGCCACCCTGTGCTATAATATCTTAAAAATGGAATCCTTTGTTTGACTCATCACCTATTTGAGTCGTGAATCACTGTTTCTTCTGGTCGTTAGTGAAACAAAACTTAATTTGGCCTGAGCACTGTAGAGATGAAACATGATTGGTAATGCTGTATACATTCATTTCAGATGACTTTATAAATCCCAGATGAAATAATTTTACTTTGTTCCAGCCAAGGCAGAGTGTGGCATGTGCTCTGTAACGAGTCAGCCTCGCTGGTTGTTGGATGAGGCCCTGCGTAACCTTCATCCGAAAGAACATGATTTCGTGACAGCAGATAAACTGTGGGCTTTGACCTGTTAATGTGCTTAGCTCATTAATTCATCATTTCTTGTTTATGCTCACAGCAGAGTTTTAGAAATTCTTACCCCCAAAAATCGAATTATTGCTAGGTGATGATTTCTCTGATCTCTCATCCTCTAAGAAGAGAGATATGTAATGAGTTCGCAAACTTGTACTCAAATCATATAAATATTTAACCTTAAAAAGACATTCTTCCTTTCAGCAAACCCAGGTATTTGGCAAACTGAACTGAAGACTGAATTTTCAATTACATAGAAACCCTTCACTCTCAGCTTTTCTCTCTTTACTGTTTGTCACATTGATTAAGTGGTAGCCATCATCTCATGAGATAGAAAGGATGGGGGTTTTGGTGATCCTACCAATGATTTTAACCATGAAGCAATGAAGCTAGAAATGCAGGATATCTAATTATATCTTTTCCTTTCTTTTAAAGCAACTCTTTTTTTTGTCTTTTAATTACAGGTTGTCTGTATTTTAGTTTTCTGTTCGATTATATAGTTATACTTTTGTTAGAGAACAGTGTGAAATGTTGAGAGTCACTAGTTTTCTGTGTCAACTTGGAACATTCCTGAAAAGTTAATTCTTTTGCTCTTTTCTGGGGAGCTCTGGGCTTGAAGTGCAGTATTCTTAGTAGCGATTACAGAAGTGATATGCCAAGATGGCAAGGTAGCAGCAATTTTAACCAGATTTCTGTCCTATCCTTTGTAGGCAGGTGAAAGTCAGACTGTTTGACAAGTTGGAGAACCACTGTTAGCTCTCCTACTCCTGGCAGGGAAGGCGCCTAGGATGCCACATAGATTTCAAGCTGGGAGGATGTAAGGGAAGCTGAAAGGAACTAAGGAAGAAGTCTCAGTGGGGTAAAAAAGGATGATAAATGTTTCATGTAAAAAAAACAACAAACCCAACCTATTGAGCATGAAACTTGGGTTGAAAAGCAATCTGCTGGCCAGGCTGTTTGCTGCCATCTGCTCTGGAGAACTTCAGTCCTGTGAAGGACTCTGCTGGAGAGGGCCGATGTGGTGGCTGTCCTCCCAGGAGGTACGTCACTCTGATGGTCTCACTCTGGTTCCTTGGAAAGTGGCACCATTTTTGGGGACCAGTGGATTGCAGGCTTTTGGAGGAGGCTGTTGGGGTGAAACCCACATTGTCCTGTGAGGATGGAGAGGTGCCTAATAGGGTGGAAACTCTTTTCTTGGGAGGAGTGAAAAATGACCTGCAGAGAAAGAAGCAGCACTGTGAATTGAGATGAGAGAGAGAGAGTGTGTGTGTGTGTGTGTGTGCGCGTGTGTGCGTGCGTGCGTGCGTGTGTGTGTGCGTGTGCGTGTGCATGGGGGAGCAGAAGGGAGAGACAGGACCTGGGCCCATGCAGGAGGTGAGGGAGAAGCCCAGAGGTCAGGACGAATGAGCCTCCCTCTTTCGGGATTAGCAGCCTGCTTCCCTCTCCCAGGGCTGTCCTCCCCAGAGAATAACATGAAAAAGCACAGCACAAAAATTCTGTCTAAGGGAGACCTGAAACATTGCAACTATGATGACTGCGGTTAATTAAATAGGTGGCTTGTCTCTAGACAGCCCCAGACATCTGTCTCCATTCTTCATTTGTTTTTCTTACGCGTTTCTATTTGCTTGTCCAGAGTTAAAGCCCAAGGGACCTACAGATGGTCACCATTAATTTTGTCATTTGATGCATTTTTTTTTTTTTAAAGCCTTTTGGTCAACCTTTTAAAAACAGATGTGTGTGCTAAAAAAAAAAATAAACTTTTTAATAGAGCAACTGGCTAGAGATGTTCTATTTGGATTTATATTTAAGTTTAGTCTTCAGTGGCTGGGATTTAATTTTGGTGTTTCTTTTAAGCCAAGTCTCTCTTGTACCCATATCAATTGTTCTGGTTTTGGGTTTTTTTTTTTTTCCATGAACTTTAAAGTATCTCTTTACATTCCTAGTCTGGCTTCTTTGGAACCTCAGAAATCATTACATGCCAAAACATTTTCTGTGTTTTGGATCACGCACCTGGTTTTGCATAGGTTTCTTTGTGATTGCAGGATGCGGGTGGTGCGTGGGCTGAAATTCGGCTATGGGCTTTCAAAAATAAAGTCTTCAGCAGAACGAAGTCAGACCTTGTTAATGATTTCTTAAGGAAGCTACAGGATCGCAGACAAAATTCAGGAGCTGTGACTAGTAACTGCCTGCTCAGACTCAAGATCATAGATAATAGCTTATTATCAAATCAAATTATATGGAGTTTTAAACTGACAAAACACCTGCAGTCATTTTTTTTTCACTGTCTCCACATAAAACATGGAATGGCCTTTACAAATATTTTTTAACATATTTCTTTTTGAGTTATGTCTGGTAATTCTACTGTAAGAAAAGACAGTTTTGGTCTATATTATACACTTGAAAAATGTTCTCGGGATGCATTTCTTAACGTATTTTTCTTTTATTGCTTCGTTTGCAGGTCAAAATTTACCTGTCTCACTTGAATTAGAGTCCCAAAGAAGATGAATATGATGCCAAACAGAAGTAACTTCTCCTCTTTTCAGAATGCTGGATCAGGTAACCAATTAATAAAAATGAAGTTTTTGTGTGAATGTTCTGAGATCTTTCAGTTTATTGATTTTGGTCCTTTAATTCTCCTGACACATGAATAAGATCAGCACTCTGTTCTTATTCCACGTCTAACATGTTTCACCAGCCAAAATAAGGCCACAGCTGGATATGCTGCAGCCAGCCAGCCCTCCCCCATCAGTTTAATGCCTGGCTGGAATAGATATTGGTGACCCCCAGCTATATAGCTTGGTAAAGGAGGGGAAAAAAAAAGGAATGAGGAGACAAAAAAAAGAAGGAAAAAAAATGGAAGAATTTCTTTCTGTATAGCTCCAGGCAGCAAATACTTGCACTGTGCTCTGAAGTTTACTGAGTGAAAGCTTGGGCTGATCTGGAGGCAGGATGGGTTCAGGGCATGCCATGGCCTTGGTCCTTATTACTCTGTGAAATATCCAGAATATGTAACGCATCCTGGCATATTTATAAAGTCTCATCCCAAACATACCCTAAAAATAAACAAAACAAACAAGATCTGGTTTGTGGGGAGCAGCTACAGTTCAGTTAAACGTGTCCTGTAGTCCAGTTGGGATTTAACCATATGATTGAGGGCACTGTGGTGCTGGAACAGAAAACACAGAAGAACAGACATAACTAGAGAAAAGTGGAATCTGAGTGGCTGCACAAAGGTATTTGGACCTTTCCTTATGGTACTTGTTTGGATTTCAAGTACAATGAGGTCTTCATTGCTGTGGTGAACAGGCCTGAAAGTTTTTCCATGAGCTAACTTGTTTTTTGGCAAAAGAGTCTATTCTTTGCAGGATTAAATGTGCCCTCCTGGTGTTGCAAGGCAGTAATAAACAATTATTAGTGTCCCATTAATGTGTTAGTGCTAAGTTATTTATATAGGAGTCAGTGGAATTTATGTAAAGACAATTAAACATAGGTGTGTTCAAGTTATGATTTGGACAGTGCAACTTCGATATGAAGTTAGCTTTCAATTTTAAGAGAGATTTGGAAGAGGAAGGTAGAACAGAGAGGAGGATGGAAACTAGGTTCTGTTCCACAATGGAAGGATAAGTATGCAAAGCATATATATTGTGCTTTATATATGTACTATTAAATAACTTTTACATCTGTTCGAACACCACTAATATGATGAATGCTTTATATTTTCCATATGATTTTGTCTTGTCCTGACAACAGTTTTGTTGAATGTGGGTCATATTCCTCCTTTTGCTCGTTTAAACTTCATCGTTGCTGCTGATCAAAAGTTGTGAAAATAGCTAAAAAATATCAAGTAAAATGTCAAATTAGAAGAAGCTGCAGTACACTGCTAACAGCGATGATGGTCTAATGCAGAGCTCTGTGAACCTGTTGGTTCAAAGGCAACTTAGTTGTATCATCATTACAAGCATGTTAAAATATAGCATAATACAATCAACATAAAAATATTAAATTCTGTGTAGTAGTAAACCTGAGGCTTGGTTTTGAAGCTGCAAGTTAGTGGTTTTGGCCACTAGCAGAGCTCGTGATTAGCACATGCATAGACAGGTCCACTATGCTCATGGTGGTGTTTGATTTTTTTTTAATACTCCCTCTCCCACTCCCATGCTGACTCCTTGTATGTTGTGCTTATTCAATTGCGTTATTAATGATGGTTACCTTTGTTCTTAAACTTAGGTGTTTGTTCCTTAAAAATTGAGGAGAGTGTTGTTACACACTTAAGAGTTGCCACGATTTCATAGAGCAAGCCTGTGCAATAGAGATCTATTGCATGATGCCCTGAACAGTAGTGAAATCCACATTTTTTGCCTTGTTAGCAGTGAATGTCCCAGAAACAAGGACCTGCTCAGAGAATGCATTGCCGCCTTCCACTAGATAGCCAAACCTAGTGACCCTCAATGAAGCTGAATCATACCAGGTCTGATCAATGAGGAGTGGGAATCCAAGTTTTCTAATTGTCTGAAGTGGCACTTGGAAGAGGATTAAAGTATTACCTCTGAGGATTTTAAAGGCACTTTACACTCTTGGATGATAGGTTTCCCCGCTGAGTGACAAGCTGAGATTAAGTTTCTCATGGGGTGGCTGAAGTCACAGGTGAAATGTGACTGAGCCAAGTTTAAATCCCAGATTTGACCCTTGTTTTCAGAAGCAACGCTTGCAGGCCCTGCAGGAACTGACACTGGAGAGTGCTTTATTATTTTGAAGCACAGCCTATTGCATCCAAGAATCTGCTGTAAATGTTAAAGGTGCCATTTCTATATCAGCTGAGGTCTCAGTGCAAGCCTGCTGGAGGTCATGTTTATCTCCTGCAGTGATTGATGCTGTCAGGAGCTGAATTCCTTTCTCTGCTTTCAGCAAAGCAGGACTCAGAGCTGCAAGCTGAAGCTGAACATTGAACTATAAGATCCATCACTGCACAGGCTTTCTTGGTCAATGTCCTCTTCCAGAATATAAATTATAATTCTCAACAAACACTAGGACCTGGAACCTTAAACCCCTGTTAATGTTTTCAATGGGCATGTGATTTTGTTGTTTTGAATGAAATCATGGAGCCTGGCGTTATGCTTCCTTAAGGCTATCTTTTAAGTGCTCTTTGCAGGTATAGGTACAGCTTTGTATTTTAACAGCACTGAGGTGAAACACCTTGAAAAATGGGCCTCGGTTTTGTATTTTTTGATGAAGCTTTGCACAACAGTCCACAGTGTAAGCAGAAAGGTGACAACTTCATAAAAGTGACCTTCATATTGAGCTCCTTAGTATTTGGGGGCTCGGATGCAGTAGCTGCACAGATTAGAAGAAGAGGTGGTCCAGAGCAGTACCTTATGTTCTGTATCCTGAGCCCTGGGAGACCTATGTTCAGTTCTTTACTCTGTTCTTGCACCTCACCTGCTCGTCTGTAAAACGTTGGGACAGTAATGCTTCCCTGCTTCGTGGGCATCTTGGGAAGCTCAGGATTACGAAGGCAGAGCCATAGAGTCTTGCAATGAGTAAGACATCAAAGAAAGAGTCTAGCCTTTTTTCCAACTGTATTGCTGAATTGTAGGGTGACTTTGGTGTCCCTCTACCTGTTCTTTTTAAATCTCTAACTTTTGCAAAGAAACAGATGGGAAAGTTGTGCAACTACTCCTTTGCTTAGTGATCTGAGACACTTATTACAAACAGTAATTGTTACAAGAAAGTTAATATGCAGTTATGCAAATGCAAGAGGCTACTCACTTGCTAAAAGCATTTTTTTTTTCTCATTTTCTCTTCCTTACAGATTCCAGTAAGATTATGGCAGAGTATAGCCACACACAAAACCAGATGGAATTACAAAATGCTAGTTTGGGAAAGGGTTCTGTGGCAAATTCCCTCGAAAATGGTCTCCAGGATATTATGGAAAACCTCAACACGAAGAAATATTCATCAAGTCTCAAATTTAAAACAAATGGGGACTATGCTGGCTCGTATTTAACCCTTTCACAACCTCTGCCGATTAAACCTAGTGCTTCCTCCAGTTTTAAAAATACACATTCTGTTACCAAAATTCAAGGAGGCAAGCAGTTCCCTTGTGAAAGCACATATCTTCCAGAAAAAAGTATCTCTGTGAAGCACTTGGGTTCTATATCAGGCATGTCTCCATCTCTCAGTGGGTACAGTTTAGGAAGGACAGACTTTGATATTCATGCCAGCAGAGAACACGAAAAATCCCTTGGACACATGGATAAGTTTCACTACTCAAAGTACAGTCAGAAGAACAAATCATATGACAACGTCTACTTTCCAGGAATGCTGGAGACAAAGAAGATCTCAGGGTCTCTTCTGACCATGTGGAATGGAAGCTCAGGGAATGAGCTGATGCTTTCACCTGCTAGCAATTCAGGCGCAGCCAGCATGCCTTCTAGCCCAAAGCAAGGCAGGAGGATGAATATTGAAGACAGCCTGGCACTTAACATGAAACCTGTTAAGCATAAGGATGTGATGATGGAGACTCTGGCTTCACGGCCTAGGAAATACTCTGGTGGATCTCTAAGTCATATGGGAATGTACAGTCGTTCCCTACCCAGACTTTATAAATCAACAGAAAGCCAGCTGGTGCCATTAAGTCTGCCCCCCAGAAGCTATCTGGGTAACACTAAAAGGAAAAAACTTGGAGAGAAAGATCTACCTCACAATGCTTTAGATGCTGATAATTACCTGAATTTTTCTTCTTGCAGCTCAGGGGTTTCACCACATGCAAATTCTGTCTCTGGGAACAATCCCTATGTCAGTTCAACTCTTAGTGTTCCTGCAAGCCCACGAATTGCTAAAAAAATGCTTTTAGCACCTTCTTCCCCATATCTTTCTGATGATTTTGATAGACTTGGACTCTCTGGAACAAGTCCCAGTAGTTCTTTCTCCCCAGTGGATTCTGACAGGTCGTTCTCTGGCCGAAGAAACCTTTCTACCAGTTCTGTGGAACTTGATGACCCAGATCTGGAAAGTTACAGACAGACACCAAACTCGCTGCAAGCATCCATGCGAGAGCGGAAGAACAGCATTAGCTCCATTTCAGGAAGAGAAGACCTCATGGACTATCACAGGAGGCAGAGGGAGGAGCGGCTTCGGGAGCAGGAGATGGAACGGCTGGTAATTTTTTCTCTTCCTCTTTGTTTTTCATGGCAGTTAGCATTTGCGAAATGTCCATCCCAGATCTAGCCGGGTGCAACAAAGCATAAGCTGCCATGTTTTGCAATTCAAATGTTGCCTGCTTCAGATGCCTTGTGTATTATCCCAGTCCATGAAGCTAATGCTTAAATAGCGTGGTCCTGTAACAGCTCAGATAGACAGTACCATTCATCCATCTCACAAGAATGTTGGAACCCATGTAAGTTCTGTTCAGTCATCTTGTGGGCTCTGTTAAAATATCTACGTACGTAAAACCCACAAATTGCCATGCATGGATCCAGCACTTCTTGTTTTAGATGATGGCGCTGTTTTGTGGTAAGTGGGTAGAAAATGAGACTCTGCCTTAAACTGCTCAAGAGACATGTATGCTGTGCTGTAGAGTCAGGTATGCACTGGTGTGGGTTTGACATCCATCATCAGAGCGTTCTCTGCTTGGTTGTGGTTTTTCTTTCTGAGTGTTTTTATTAAAATATAAGCCTCCTTGTTTCTCCCCATCTTGAAATGGAGAGTAGAAGAAAGGGACAGTTTGTCTCTAGTCAGTATAAAGCAGTGCATTACTTGGTAGTAAAATGTAGTTTAGGTACTATTAAGACAACTTTTGGGTAAGGAAAAAAAAGCAGTTTTCAGAATACACAAAGATAGTTGAAACATTTTTTTATTGAAGCAATTTCTGAAAATTTACTTAGTATTTAATTGAAAAGTTTCCTCAGTGGCTGTGAGAGTCTCTGAGCCTATTAATATGCATTCATATTGCACTGATTTTATCATCCACATAGAAACCAAGGTCATTAGGTGGGTCAATTTGTATTACTGGGTCTTAGGTTTGAGACGTTAACTTCACATTTGTGTGCTTTAATTCAAATTTGAAAGAGGACAGCTTTGTTTTTTCTTTTTTTTTTTTACTTTTTTTGTCATGAGGGATGGAGGATTTGGGGTTGTTTCAATATTCAGTAATATTAAAGTTTCTTCTGGTTTTATATTTGGCTGTAATAACTACATTTTTTTTTACCCTTTCCCCCTATTATTTTCTTGCTGGACAATACTCCCTTGAAGTCCTGATTTATTAAAAATAGGATTTGCCTGTTGTTTTTTCCAAGGATGTTAAAGTTTTCGAAAAAAAGATGATGTTTTGTGTGTTGTATATAAGGAGCTTTTCCTGCCTGAGTTCATCTTCTGCTCAGGATTGTGCTAAGTAATTTTTCCTCTTGGTAGAGCTATCAGATGGGAGAGTTCAATATCAGGAGAGTGCCTCTTTCCAATGGTCTGAGACTTTGAAAAACACCATGAATAGGTTTTCAGATCTCAGAAAGAAAGGAATATGTTGAGAAAAAAAAAATAAAACACCCATATCATCCAGTACTGTTTTAGTTTTGGTTTAGTTTTGTCCTTCTGTGTGGATCTATCCAAATGGGGCTTTCGTAGGTCCAGCCTGAGCTTCCAAAGATCAGCTTTGTCTGACCTTGTGTAACATGAGATGGACAAAGGTTAGAGATCCAGGTCTGCTCTTTTGTTTATTTGTTTGTTTGTTTTTGTAGTGGGAGAGGAAGGTGTGACTAAAAACCTGCAACCAAACAAGCACCCACAGGCAGCAAAACTGTGATGAGTAAAAGTCTAGATTGAGTAGCTGGTAGGTAAGTGGCAGGGTAAATATGGTCCCTCTATGCACAAGTATTAGACAGTTACATGCAGTGTTTTTGAAGCAAGAGAGAGAGAACAAAAATGTGGGACTGCTCAGGGAACTTCATTAGAAACCTAAGACTTCTTTCTAAAGGATTAGGCTGCTCTGTGGCCCAGAGAGCATCTTTGTGCTAGCACTGCCCTGTGGCTATCCTGCTGGCACAGAGCAAGTTTGAGGTGTTGTGTTTGATAGCTACTAGTCACCTCTGGATTTTTTTTTTTAGTAAAATCTGTGCACACATTGTAGTCTGCTCTAGTAGCTGCCCTTGGTCTCTGATTTAATTTTAACTTTTTTCTTTTCCTTTTCCGTATAAATTATTCTATGAGTTTTACTTGTGCTTAGTTTGCATTTTAATTAACAGAGGTTCCTCTGAAAGTTTGCATTCTGAGCTGCTGCTGAGTCCTGCGTATGAAAACAAATGGTCAGCTGTCATTGACCAAATAAATAAAGAAGTTTTAAAAGAGGTACAAATAATAAAAATACACGTTGCAGGCTTTTTTTAAAATTATTTAAACATCTGAGTTTTAATGTGTTCCCATGCACCAAACAGAAAAGACATGTATGTATTTATATAGGATCTGGTGTTTCTCACTCTCTCTTTCCTTCGATTTGCTTATTATGACTGGGTTCACCCAAACCAGCTGAAGAGTGGTGCCACTTTTGCTTTGCCAGCCTGTTCGTCTGTGACTGGAGGAGTGCGAGGAACTGGAGGTCCTGTTGTTCGCATTCCTCTGGCATAACTGCTGAGTGCTGGGGACCACTGGGCTGTGGGAGCCAGGTGAGGTGGCATGAGTTTGCTCCTGGAGCTTGCACAGGCAGCATGATGGTGGATCACCAACTGCTTTTGCTTGCTCTCCAGTCCAGTTGACTGAACATTGTTTCTTGGAGTAGGGGTGTTTATACAAGCTTTACACAAGTAGAAGTCAGAGTTAGCTGTTGCTGAAGCTGGCCCAGGAGCCTTATGAACAAGATAAAAATATATCTGTGATCTAAGAATATTCAGTGAGATTGAGTTAGCTATTGAATTTCTTTTTTTTTTTT
Organism: Cuculus canorus; assembly: GCF_017976375.1. NCBI lineage: Eukaryota > Metazoa > Chordata > Aves > Cuculiformes > Cuculidae > Cuculus > Cuculus canorus. Next base: position 114,080,951 of record NC_071401.1, on the reverse strand, counting down.
TTTTAAAGAGGAAATATCACTCTTTTGCCTGAGATAAAAGTCCTACTGTGGTAGCTGCTGGAACTGAAAGGCAGTCTTTCTCTTCAGCCCATGGGGGAGCCGGGGTGGAACAGCCCAGGCAATGTAGTCAGATAGATACTAAGGCGATCTGTTTTGTTTGATAGCTGCTCATTTGAATAGCACTGAACTTGATTTTTCTGCTGCTGGCTTTTAGGCAGTACAGTATATTTCCTCTAGATGGTGGTAGGTACTTAAAAATTATATGTGTAGTATCTGTGTGATACCCTCCATAGTCGAGCTGTCTGTATGGATCTTTAAACATATGCTTGTTAAAGAAGTTTTACTAGATGCAGGAATTGGCTAGGAGAGATTTCAGCTTATATGACTGATGCCTGAATGAACCATGATAAAATTCAAGGAGCTTGCTCCATCGTCCACTTTTTTCACAGTCAGAAGAACAGTGAATTCAGCAAGTAGGAAATAATAGAGAATACCCTTGTGCCTGGTTTGCATTGGTGCATTACAATTTAGTAAGATGTGCTTGTGTGAGGGAAAATGAGACGAAAATATTTTTTAATTTTCAAGGTGGTGCTACCTTAAAATTGTGGTTAATAGAGGTTGTTTAAACTTCCCATGCAGCTTGGAAAAATGTCATATATATGTTTTTTAACTTTATTTTGGCACTGTGTCTCTTTATAGATCCTTTAAACATTAAGTACCGAAGCAGTACATAAAAATGTGACTTATCTCTTACAGGAACCCCAGTCAAATAGATAAAGTCTAAATCAAAGTAATTTTTCCCACCATTAGTGTTTGACAGTCTATGGTGTTACAGAATAGCTAGTTAACATCAATTTAGTTTACTACATGAACAAATGCCTTATAATAGGATTAAAAAAACCCTGCAGCACATAGTTAATACTGACAATTCAGTAAATTTTCAGGAGCGTTCAGTTTTAATTGTGTTCCAAAACATTTCTGTGGGATTTTTAATAATCCAAAGTGTGGATCACGTGTACTTAATTTTTGCAGGTGTATGTTTTATGCATGTGAACAATACGGGCCAGGAAGAAATCAATTTCAGGAGACCTGTTTTAATTTACAGAACTTAAATACTACACTGCAGCTTCTACTGTGAGTGTAATTTGAAAAGGAGCATCTGCATAGGCACTGTAGGGGCCAAAGGGCACTGGTCTGAACAACACTTATTTTGGAAGCCGATGGCATTTCCTCAGGAGCTGCATATGTGCCTGCAGATACAGGAGCTAATTCAGCAGAACGTCTTGTGCTCAATTCCTCCCTGAAAGCTGGCTCTGCTCTGTGCCACTGATCTCTTACGCTTTCACTGGTCCATTTCTTCTGTGCTTGTACTGGGAAGGTAAGGATGAGGTATGCCAGCCTGATTCCTGCACCTGAGCTGGGGTGGCTCCTCTGCAGCACTTCTCTGTGCAGGTTACTCTGCTGTGAGAGGCTGCCTGCACATTACCTGCGAGAGATGGACATGAAATATGGACACTTTCTCTAGGTTCTGTGCTGCTAGTGGTAACCTCAGAGCCAGAAGACTAACTCTAGTAAAACAAGGACTGAACATGATAAAGTAAATGAGGCTGGAACAAGAAGCTGGTGCAAACTAGAGGGAAGGGAAAAAACAGTTGGCAAGCTGCTCTTGGATCCAGTTAAAGTTAAAGAAATAGCTTCTAAGTATCTCACAGCTGTGAAATCATCAATTCCCTAGAAATTCAGGCAGGAAAGAGAAGCCTTTCTGCTGGCTTTTGCCCATGGGGTACTGAATGCGTTTGTAAGAAATTAAGTCTGGGGAGTTTCTGCTGCTTTCTTCCATGGTCTCTCTGTGTCTTTTCCCCTCATCCATTTTTACTAGCTCCTGCTCCGAGCTTTTTCTGTGAAGCTGGTTGTTTGCCTGCCCATGAGGCTTTTGAAAGACCAACAATGGAAAAGTGCTGGGTTTTGGTATCTGGAAAGTACAGCCTCTTCTTCTGGCAAAAGGATCTGAGGCTGCATGGACTAACCAGAATTCTTATTAGCGTCAGTCACAAAGGGTAGACTGCACATGTATTTTTAATGAAAGCTGGCATTATCCATTTGCTAATGTCACTTAGCTAAAAAGCTTCCTGCTTACTGCAGCTGATTAACCAAGTCTTGCCTTGCTACATGGATATGGCATTGCCTCTACACATGTGTAAAATTCATATACGTCATATCCAGCGGATGAACAAGTCCAGGAATCACGGATGTGGTTGCTGTTAATAGAGTGGAAGGTATTTATCTCTGGTATTTTGGAATATTTTTCTTTGCAGTATGCCAGGAATATCTCTTAATGTAATTGTTGATCAGTAGAGGGTTATTATCCCCTTCTTCCACTCTTCTTCTTCAGCACCTAAATTTGCAGCCATCCATGTATAGCGTTGTCAAAACCAGAAGTGGTGAACTGCTCAGGCAGAAAGTGCGCAAGACCTGTGTAGACCTTGTTTTGTAGTATCTAAGACATCCACTGAATGTACACAAAGATGATTTAGTCTGTTAGAAAGATCATTTTATGGGGAAATACACTGAAAGGCTTACAAGGCTCGATTCAATCCCCCTCCTTACAGCTAGAATCAATCTTAAAACAAGTTCTTTCTTGTTACATAATACCTGTTTTTTCTGTCTACTGTGTTCAGTGTCATAAATAACTTGTGCAGTGTTTCTTTTAAAATTATTGACTGGATTTTCCTTGGGCTGCTGCTTTTGTGCTTTTTTTGCACGGGTGCTTTCCTAGCTTGCTGCTTGTCTCAGAAATTTGTGCTGGAAACAGTTAAATGCAGGTGTGCTGGCACTGGAATGAGTTGGCTGAGATGAAATTATGAGAATAGAGTGTATAAAATAACCACGGAGCTTCCTGTCTGTAAGCCTCTCATCACATATCAAAATAGAAGTGAGAGATATCGGTATTTCTGTAATGTGTCTGAAAGTTGATCAGGAATTCTTTTTAACACTGGCAGAGGTTTCCCTGTGGGTTTTAAGCTTTCCGAAGCGTCTGGGACTCGGGGGGGGGAAAGAATACCTTTTTTTTAATGACTGCTGAGCACAGGCGATGTTAGCAATAAGAGCCCCCTTACCTGAGCTCTTAGACTAGCGTGAGCAGCAACGGTGCTTTGAAATTTGCCGTTTCCTATTATTGTTGAACGGATGGAGGCTTGGCACGAGGTAACCTGATATAGCCTGTTGTTGCAAGGAAGGATGGGACTTCATGTCCTGATGCCGTTTCCCATCTATAACCATTACAACAACTGTATGAAAGGGCCAGGCCCGATGCTGTCGCAACAAGGAGAGCTGCATGATTACCGGCGATCCTGGCTAGCACTTGCACAGCACTTCAGGAATTGGGTTGTGTGGCCAAAAGACTTAGTAAGAGGGAAGATAGCGGCCTTGGAGGGGTAAGGGAAGAGGCTCAGGATTTGGCAGTAGTTGTCTGAAGGGAACAAAGCTTTGAGGAGTTGTGATTATGTTGATCATTTGGGGTTGAAGGATGTCTGGACCTATTTTGTGGAAAATACAGGCTTGCAATTGCTGCCCTGCTGCTGCCCCGGACTCTTGTTATTTCAGAGGCTCATCTCTGCCGGTGCTGTTAAAGGGGGCTTCAGAGGAAACCTGAAGTGGTAACCTGGGAATAAGCTACCTGAAGGCAAAATTTCTGTCTTTCAGCTTGCTCTCACTTGGGTAGTGTTTGGAAATAGGTGGGCTCAGATGGGTAACCAGCTCAGAAATGTAGCTTTCAACTGTGGGTGATGTGGAGTGATGTGAATGTGTAGTGCATACCACCAGGTAACCTCTTGGTAGCTATACGAAAAAGCTGGGTGCTTGTAAATCGGTGTTAAATTCTCATAAAACTCCAATGACTTGCTGCAGGGAAAAGGGCAGGCAGCGCATTGCCCTCACTGCTTTGCTTGGTCCTCGTTATCACTTGCTGTTGGGCACCAGGAGTGTTAGGACTGTCAGAAATAGCTGCTTTGGAAATCTTGTTTGCAAATGTAATGCCAGATAGAGCTTGGAAAGTGAATATGTCTGTAGCAGCTCCTGGGGAAGGAGACTGAGGATTTTTGAGTTTTGGCTTTCTTTTAAAATACTGCTAAAAATAAGAAGGATTTCCTAGAAATCAGAAATGAGATAATTAGTACAACTATTAAGGCTAAGCATGCAATTCTCATACTGGTCTTTTTTCCAGCAGGATTTTCAGTAGGCTTATGGTAAGCAATTTTAAATTTATGTTATTTTTCCTCTTTAGAGAAAGAAATATGAAATTACATAAAAGCATCACCTCTTAAAAATGAAAAGGTGAAAAAAAAAATCTGAAATAGAAGTTACAGGAAGCTGTGCATACAGTTAAATAAAACAAATATAGCTTTCTGATACTTCTTATAAAGTAACATAGAGATCCTGAAATCTAGCATTAAATGTTTATAGTGACTTGAAGCATGCCAGGTCAAACTGTCACAGCTATTCAGATTGTCAAGTTTGAAATGTTACTGTGCATCCATAGAGAATTTGAGTTAATTGCTAAATAAAGATTTCCCCCACTTTTGTGCATGTGACATCTGTTGTATTTTAGATGTGGTTCTTTGTTTTTCTATTAATGCTCCTAAAAGTGTGTGTTTCAAAGTGTGGACTAATTCTCTCAAAAAAAAAGAGAATTGAAGTTAACAAAACAGAGAATCTGCAAAAGTCGAGAGTGAATGAGTTCATGGAAAATCTGTACTGTAATTTGCAGCTTGGTAGAAATATAGTGTATGTGTAAAGTGGAACAGTAAGTGATTTATACAATGAGCTCACTGGACATATGTATATACAAATGGGCTATGTTTACAATAACCTGAATAAATAATACTATTATTTTTTTCTACATTGGAAAGATAAGCAAATGTTAGGACATATTATTTAAGTAGATAGTAATTTCTGTGGAATATACTTTTAATTCTTTAAGTTTCTTCTTCCATGTCAACTTTGATTCTTCAGCTAGCACTGTAATTTATTTATGTATATCTGTTTATTATCTCTAACACATACATGGAACTGGAGGACTTTAATCCTTCACTAAAAAAAACAAAACACTAAAATTCTTTTAACTTCATCTTTACTTTCGCTCACATTTGATGCTTGGTGCTATTATCTTTCTTTAACCTAGGAACGACAGCGGCTGGAGACAATCCTCAATCTGTGTGCAGAATATTCCAAATCTGATGGCGACCCCACTGCAGCTACAACAGTTGCTGATGTTCAAAAAATTAACAAAGAACTCGAAAAACTTCAGCTCTCTGATGAGGATTCAGTGTTTGAAGATTCCCAGATGAATCTGGAAGCGAGGTTCAGAAGCCAGTTGAAATCATCTGCAAGTGATTCAGATTTCTCGGAGCTGAGCAACCACAGTCGCGGCACTGCTTCTTTCCTCCCCTCTAGAGGGTTAAGAGCTGATGAGCACTTCAACGAAAATGCGAAGCTTCCACCTTTTGCTGCTCCTGGCTTCGTGAAGGATGGCACCGAATCGTCCTACCTAAGCATCACACCAAAGGTAACGATCCAGGATCTAGGAAAGAGTGCAATACAGAGTTCGACTGCTCAAAATCTTCCTCTAGGAGTTGGCTGTCCTGGCAGGGGCCGGTTAGGATGGCTTAGGTGCAAGAGTTAATCTCAGAACTCACACAGTTTAGCAGCCAACAAATGATTATTTCATTTTCTGTGTAAGCTCTTGTTATTGAAAGTTATTTTTTTCATGGAGATACATAGTTCAAGAAGAGTTTTAAGATTTTCTGAGGGATTTGCTCGAACATTTGTAGCTACCTAAATAAGGGAACCCTTATAAGGTTTAGGAACCCTGCTTTGCAGTGTGCTGGGGTGTAGAAGGGAAGTGATACTCTGCTACCTTCTTCCAGCCTGAGGCTCCTTTCTTCTTCTGTAAGAGAAGGATGTTTTCTCATGGGCAAGCCAGAACAGTGGCACAGGAGGTGAAGAGGAGTTGGCTGAGCCAAATTAACTGCCCTGTCTTCTTTCCCATGTCTGGACCTGAGACACTTGTCAAGTCAGCTGTTCCCTCTCTTGGGGCACACGGCAGCATCCAGCCTCCTGCCTCTCTAACCTGATTCCTCTGTTTAATGTGCAGCTCCTTTCCTGTGCACTTCAAACTGCTGTTTCACAACTGAAGGGGAAATTATCCTTTAAAAAATGAACTAAGAGCATTCCTAACAATTTTCTTCAGCTAGGACAGTGGCAACCTCATCTGGGCTGGGGCAGAGGCCTTTCATCATCCTGGGTCGGGTGTGCCAGACCAGCAGTGCAGCAAAACCTGGTGGCAGGCAGTGTGTTAAATAACTACATTCAAGAGATAGAATCAGGAGTATAATAAGACCAAGCAAAGCCATAAAAGTAGGTTTCTGTTTACAAATTCACACCTTCAAAATACTTTCTCTTTCTCCTTTTTACTGTTATTTACACACTGTATGATCTTAAGCATGTTTACATGCCTAGCATGAATTGTATTTAACCTCTTGTATTCTTGTATTGAATTGTATTTAACCTCTGCTTAATTTGCTTACATTTTTTAGTCAATACACCTGTGTTTGTGTAGAAGAGAGTTGTGACAGAAAAAAACTTTTTATCTTATAAAGGAGTATCTCTGGAAATCTATCTGCTGAGTCTTTCAGTGTGAAATTATGTTGAACAGAAACGTGCTGTTATGGCTTTACTTGGTCTTTCTGTGTTGAAAAGGTAGTAAGGCATTTCACTTAAAAGTTACTGTCACCTTGCCTTTCTTTCCACTTCTTGCTTTCTTAGTGGAAGTCAGAGATCCTATTTTAAATCCTTATTAGGAAGTTGAAATCGAAGATGTTATGTCAGCATTATCTGAACAGGATACCGGACAAAAAGAGGCTTTCCTGTTAGGATTACTAATGCTAATCAAGGAATACCATTCATTCATTCATTGTAAAGAGTGTTCTACTACGCCCTGAAAAAAAGCAATAACAGACAACTGTGTTAATGAAACACAGCTCATTGTTTTAAAATATCGAGATCAGATTTGTCCAGGATAAAATGCCTGCTCTCAGAATAGCTATTCAGTAGCTGAGCCAAGCCTCTTTTGAGCAAAGCTGTGTGGTCCAGTGGTTAATGCGTAGCCCTGCATACAGCCCACTTCTAATTCTGATCGGGGACAATGAGCGAGCAGCCTTACCAGAGTAATTGGATCACGAGTCCCTGGCATCCGATGAACATGAAGAACACATTTGAAACTCAATGCTCTTTGATCTAGCCTTTGCTGGTGTAAGATCACAAGTATTTTCTTAATAATGCTGTTTAATTCTTGGCACAGTTACCTAGTAAGTAAATGACAACGAAAAGAGCAATTGCTGTCACTTTCTCAGTGCTAACTGGAGAGACAGAGGCAACTTTTGTCCTTATTTTACAGATGCTGCCCATCTTAATGACTGGTTACAAAAATATCCTATTCTACCTCCTGGCTTTTATTATATGAACAGCTGAAATTATTGCAAAAAGCATCTTCGTCTATCTGTGTTATTTTTATAAGTGAAAAACTAGATTTTAACAACCTAAATAGCACAGCATGTAAAATATTCTTAAAGGTTAAGTTTTAATAATTCCTGTAGAATGAAAAGTATTTACCGTTAGGTATAGTATTTACTTCCAATGCCTGGAAGTAAAGTATCATGTTTGTTTCTCTTATGCACCTTCTAAATATAGAAATAGCAACATAGGATTTAGGAAATATGTAACGGGTTCAAAATCAGTGCAGTACTGTACTTGTCTAAAATGAACACAATATGAAAGAGGGAGGGAAAAATAGTGTTTAACTCTTGCTCTACTAAACCTCTTGTAACATGCAACTGCAGATACCAGAATGCACAAGTGATGAGCAAAGAGGGCAGGAGCTTGGTCAGCTGGAGGAGGAGCGCATAGTAATACTAAATAACTTGGAAGAACTTGAGCAGAAGATCAAAGATTTAAATGACCAGATGGATGAATCCTCAAGAGAGGTATGAAATGCATTTTGGTTTTATATGTCTTGCTTGTTAGGTATGCCTACATAGCATAACTCTGATGGGTTCAGCAAGTACATAGGAAACTAATGGATGTATGTGGTCTTAATATTCTGTGTTTTTTCACCAGGATTAGGCACAGGATCATGGAACAGGCAGTTTTCTACTATGAAAGTTATTTTTCACCAGCTGGGAGATGGATATGGCACTTGGATTAGCCTTCCCGGCTATAACCATTATACTCCTAAGTAGAATTACAAGTCTTGCTTGTTTAATTGTCACTCAATTGATCTGAATACCTTGTACCACTTAGGAGTTTTATGGTGGTACCTTGTGGGAACATTTAATGAGAAAGGAAGCAAGACAACTTCCTCTCAGGCCTCCTTGGCTGTGCAGTAGCAAGGGTATGTTGGCATCCTCTTGACTTCTGGAATCTCACAGTTGCAGACTAAGCTGGCCAGGCATTTGGTTTGTGCTTGCTTCAGTTATCAGGGGTAGGAAGGAAACAGCTGTTCCAGAAGGTTTTCCTGTGGAGTTTGGGCAGAGAGAGTTGGTACAGTATCATAACAGGAGGAAGCACAGAGAAGAGATAGAAAAGCGAGGTTTTAGAAAAAAGAAATCTTCAAACTAAAGTTGGTTTGGACTTATGTTGCAGTATTTTATGTTTTACTTTTTTCTCAGATTTGTGATCTCTTTTTAACTTACTTCTGTGGCAGTAAAACCTACTTTTCTTTTTTTTTTATTATTATTCTTTTTAAAATATTTATCTTGTGAATAATCATCAACTCACTCCCCTTCCCCCAGAAAATAATGTGTATCAAGATTTCTTCTTAATCTGGACTGCTTCTGAAAAATGTTTTGTGTTCCCAGTTGGATATGGAATGTGCCCTTTTGGATGGGGAACAGAAGTCTGAAACAACAGAGCTGCTGAAAGAGAAGGAAATACTGGATCATCTAAACAGAAAAATAGCTGAGCTGGAGAGAAATGTTATTGGTGAAAAGACAAAGGTAACTGGGTTATCTTAGCTGGCTGTGTGCTGTTCCCCTCGATCTTCAAAATACATTTGTATGATTCACATATTGAGGGAGCTTATTTTATGAAGCACTGTCTGTAAGTAAATTTACTCGATAAATATGGAAGAAAAAAAATAGCTCTCTCACTATCATCTCCTGTAACAATCTTGTTTCTCAAGGTGTGCTTGACAAGCAAAATATAGTATGCTTAAGTAAAAAGACCTGATCTCCTGTGAAGATATTTTTGATTAATAAGAAATCCATATAGGGCTTGGACTTGGGTTATCTGTTGTTTAAAAGAACAGTATTAATTGGACTGTTCTACTACCTTCCATTGTAGGTTATATGTTTAGAATTTTTTAAAAAATCCTTTCTCAGCAAGGGAACAGAGTTAAAGAAGGCTGTTGTTTCAGAAGATGGCTTTATCTGTTCTTATATAGAATGATATGTAAGACATCTATCAAGTGTGCAATTTTAAAGAAATTATGTTGGTTTATTTTGTTTGCTGACTGACAATTTTAGTACTGTAGAACATTCTGTGATTAAGTCCAAGGAATTATTTCTCCTATACAGTCAGATAATTAATTGCATTTATTTGCAAAATAGGATAGCACTGTAATAAGATTTTAAGTGCAGAGGTGGAAGGGGCCTGCAAGACGGAGCTGTGAAGCTGTCCCCCTCAAACCAGGGAGCACTTGTTCTCTCCTTCAGGCTGTCTGGTGGCCTCTCCAAGCAGGTAGTTCCATTCCTCATGGGGGATGTCCGTGGCCCATAATATCTCAAGGTCAGGAAGTTTTTTTCCGGGGCTTTCAGCCAGTAAAAGCCATTCCTTTTTAAATTTCATCCTCTATTTCATAATTTAAACCTGTCACTTGTGAAAATACTCTAGCTAGTTTCTCCCCCTCTTTTTTTAAGCTTTCCATAAATAACTGGAAGTCTTCTGCATTATTTACTTTCTCTTAGACAAGCTGCATATTTTTAGCTCTTTCACGGTTCAAATTTAATTCACATCTTACAGCTTACATTGTTTTATTCTGAGCTTTTGTCTTCAATTTCCGCCTACGCCGTCATGAGCCTGAATGCTGTTTTGTGGCTGCACTCATCAAGCTTGTGCCTGTGCAGGATGGTGCTCCCACCTCTGCCTCGTGGAGTGACAGCACACGTTCTGTTTAAGCTTCAACTTCTGCGGACTTCCTTGCCTGTACTTTTCCATGTTCTTGTGTATTCCTCAGTGATCCTTCAGCTTTTGTGTTGCCTGTGGTCACATTTTAGATTGTCAACGAAACATGTTTCATACTTGTTTTTTTAGTATAAAGATGAGTTTACAGTTGGTGATAATACATAGTTGGTACAAGCAGATACTCCCCAAAAGCATGCTGCTAGAAGTTTTGGTTGGTAGGTCATAACATATACTGAAATTCAGAGATCTTTTGCCTTTTATATTTGTTCTGTAGTAGACTCAAAGTTGATGAAACTAACAGAAATTACTCTAACACCTGTAGGCTGTTTAAATTTCCTTGCAATCATATGATGGAAAATTAGTGTGTAGCAGTCAGAAAATTGAAATGCTAGGTCTAGTTTAAGTTTTCAGTTGAACTGAAACATGGAAATCAGCCTAGAAAAAGCACATCTGTTATTTAAAAGGCAAGTTCACTCAAAACATTTTTTTCAGTATGAAGCAAGCCACTAGTCAGATCAGTTACAATATTTTATCTCTTTTCTTCTGTGTTCCTTTTTGGTTTTTTAAAACAATCAAAAAAACCACTCAGCTGTTATTGCTACTCTAGACTTAAAGCCATGGCTCAGTTAGTGCTGAAACTATCTTTGTAGAAATAAACTCAAAGAGACCCCACAGGATTTGTTCTAGAAGATGTCTTAAAGTGTTGCATGAAAATGAAAGTTTAAAAAAGAAATGGAAGGCAAGCTGCTGTGAACAGGCAAAATATGAAGTGACAGCTCAGGTATTCTGGAGAAAGTAGTGTCAGTCAGCAAAACGGATGGCGCTGGTCATGTCAACAAATAAAAGCTCTGTCTGACTTGAAACAATAGCATTTTTTAAAACTCGACTTGTGTATCTGTGTGTTTAAAGCTGCAGCCCTGCAGATCTGGTGTAAGACAGACAACATCTGTGCTCTGTAGCAGTACAGGATTGACTCTTTCCCAAAAGAGGTGCTCAGATGGAGGCAGTAGGTGGTCCTTATTGCTGAAATAATTTGGAACTTCTGATATCCTCAACAGAATTAAGGGTCAGGTTTTGGCCAGTAGTTGCCACCCTGTTGATGGTACTTTTTGTGTTGTATCTTGCAAGAACATGCGTCCCAGTGTCCACACAGTGGTCAGAGTTTCTACTAGTTGCCTGAATGTTCTACCCCTAATGATACTTGTGGTCTTGGTTTTGATGGATCTTCCTGGCAAGAAACTGTCAGGTCCCATGGTTCGGACAGTGGTTACGTTTCTGTCAGAGCAAGGAAGCGATATCTGAATACACCACATGGTTGTCATCTTGAGGTGAGAGGGAGAGCTAATTTCACTCATGAAATGATGGTGGAATGTTAGTGCCATACATGATGGCACTTGTCTCTGGAGCGACTTGAGCATCTCCTGGAATTTGACACTGATCTCAGCACCTGTTTGACAGGAAACCCCAGCCTGGTTGTGTTTCATGCTTACCCATGGCACCTATTTGAAAAACTTGTGAAATTCTTAAAAAGAGAGATCATAAACTACAACCCAATTATTGGGCCATGTGAAGGACTTGAAATAGACTGTAGGTGGAAGCTCTTATACTGCTTTCTCCCCGATTCCTTATTTTTTTGAATGCCCTGTGTGCGACTCATTTAGATGAAGACACAGTTTTGCCAACTTTTACACAGTTTTAAAGCCACAGTTTCTAGCACTTGTGAGGTGAAAGAATTGCCTGGAAGACATACTTGATGGCAGAAGAATTCTGAGTTGAATTTTGGGCTGTGCCAGTGTGCTCTTTGCTGTGGTACAATGTTTCTGTGTCCCAGTACCTTGCTTGTAAATCAGGAATGGATTTTGCAGGCAGGTTTGTACATTATAAGGTATGCTGCTTTCTGATCTCATTCGAGTGTTGTGCTCAGCCCTTCCTAAACACATGGCAGGACTAATGGTGAGGCAGAAGGAGTGAAGCAGTAGGGAAGATAATGTAGTGCATGCCCTGTGATGAGTTACAAGTGTTTGTCTTGCTTTTGTGAGTAGGCCACCACTCACGTTGTAGAGATCGATGCAGTTAGTGTGATTTACTCAGGTTTTGGAAATAAGAGCTGTGAGCAATTGCCGTTTAGAAAAGAAGATTATGGAGCCTTTCAGCACTGTTGTAGGACTCATCTGTTTCTGGCTGTGGTGCATATCTGCGAGGTAGAAGTGCTGACAGGACTCAGTTGTCCTGGCTGTGGTAGCTACATCCAGGTTTACAGGTATCAGAAGGGAGCCACCTTTCTCAAAATGGCAGGAGGGTCTTTGCTCAAGAGCTTGCAGGGCTCATCGACAGGGCTTTAAACTGGATGTGAAGCGGGAGAGGGATAATACCAGGCCAGCCTATGACAAGCTGCAGGAGGACAGGCAGTGGTTGGAGGGATGGGGTGCTGGTATGAGCCCTCCACCTGCTGCCCTGGGTTGTGCTGGGGGTGCCGCAGCACAGTTGAAGTCCTGTGGAGGTGAGCAGGAGGCTCCTGAGGTAGTAGGTGTCAGGAAAGAAACTTCCACAGAACATCTTAAGGGAAATAAGGGATCTTCCACTAAGAAGGCGATGTGGCCAACGGCCCAGGTGTGAAGTGCCTCTATACAAATGCACAAAGCTTGGGCAATGAACAGGAGGAGCTGAAAGCTACCATGCTACTAGAAAGTTATGATCTGGTTGCCATCACTGAAACTGGGTGGGACAAATCCCATGACTGAAGTGTGGCTGCAGGCTGTTCACAAAGGACAGATGGGAAGGAGGGTGGAGGCATTGCCCTCTATATCAGAAAATGGATGAGTGTGAAGAGCTGTCTTTGAAGAGTAGCCACTATCAGGTTGAAAGCTTGTGGGTCAGAATAAAAGACCAAGGGACCAACAGGAACCTTGTGGTTGGTGTATGCTACAGGAGAGCCAGCTGTTGAAGCCTTCTTCCTCCAGCTACAGGAGGCTTCATGCTCGCAAGCTCTATTCGTACTGAGGGACTTCAACCACCCTGACATATGCTGGAAAAGTAGCACGGCAAGATGTAGGCAATCGAGGAGACTCCTGGAGTGCATTGAAGATAATTTCTTAGCCCAGCTAATAGACATCCTCAACTGAGGGGATGCAATACTGGACCTGGTAGTCACTAATACAAGTGAGCTCATCAGTGACATCAAGTTCAGAGGCAGACTGGGTTGCAGTGATCACGCATTGCTGGAGTTCAAGGTCCTGAGGGATATGGGACAGGTGAGGAGTGTAGTCAGGACCCTAAATTTCAGGAAAACAGACTTCTAGCTCTTCAAGTTGTTACTCAGTAGGACACCCTGGGACATGGTTCTTGGGGACGAGTGAGCACAACAGAGCTGGCCGATATTTAAAGATGCTTTCCATAAAGCACAAGAATGCTCAGACCCCAGATGTAGGAAATCAGGCAGGGAAGGGAAGAGACCAGAGTGGCTGAGTCGAGACCTGTGGGTCAAGAACAAGAGGCAACTGCACAGACAGTGCAAGCAGGGGCAGGGAACGTGGGAAGAGTATAGGGATGCTGCCCAGTTGTGTAGGGATTGGCTCAGGAAGGCCAAGGTGCAGCTGGAGCTAATTTGGCAGGGGAAGTGAAGACTAACAAGAAAGGCTTCTACAGGTATGTCAGTCAGAAAAGGAAGGTTAAAGAGAATGTATCTCCACTGGTGGCTGAAAATGGTGACCTTGTATCGATAAGGAAAAGGCTGAGGTACTTAACTTTTTTGCCACAACAACTTCACTAACAACTGCTCTCCTCACCCGTCCTGGGTCAATGAACAATAAGGTGGTGACCAGGGGAGCAAAGCCCCTCCCACTGTAGAGGAGGATCAGTTTCATGACCACCTGAGGAACCTGAACATGAAAAAGTCTATGGGACCTGACAAGATGTATCCCAGAGTCCTGAGGGAATTGGCTGATGTGGTGGCCAAGCCGCTCTCCATGATATTGGAAAAGTCTCAGCAGTCAGGAGAAGTCCCTGGTGACTGGAAGAAGGGTAAGGTTGTCCCTGTTTTTAAAAAGGGTAGAAAAGATGACCCTGGGAACTACCAACCTGTCAGCCTCACCTCTGTGGCTGAGAAGATCATGGAACAGACCATCCTAGAAGACATGCTAAAGCACGTGGAGGACGGGGAAGTGATTAGTGGCAGTCAGCATAACTTCATCAATGGCAAATCCTGTGTGACCAACCTAGTGGCTTTCTATGATGGGGTAACCACAGCAGCGGACATGGGAAAACCAGTGGATGTGATCTATCTGGACTTCTGTAAAGCCTTTGACACGGTCCCCTACAACATCCTTCTCTCTAAACTGGAGAGAGATGGATTTGATAGGTGGGCTGTTTGGTGGATAAGAAATTAGTTGGATGGTTGTATTCAAAGAGTAGTGGTCAATGGCTCGAGGTCCAGATGGAGATCAGTGACGACTGGTGTCCCTTATGAGTCGTACTGGGACTGGTGCTGTTTAATATCTTCATTGATGGTATTGACAGGGAGACTGAGTGCAGCCTCAGCAAGTTTGCAGATGACACCAAGCTGAGTGGTGCAGTTGCCACACTGGAAGGATGGGATGTCATCCAGAGGGACCTGGGCAAGCTGGAGAAGTGGGCCTGTGTGAATCTCATGAGGTTCAACAAGGCCAAGTGCAAGGTCCTACACCTGGGTCCCCAATTTCAGTGCAAGATGGGGAATGATGTGATTGAGAGCAGCCTTGCAGAGAAGGACTTGGGGGTACTGATTGATGAGAAGCTCGACATGAGTCGGTGATGTGCGCTCACAGCCCAGAAGGCCAATCATGTCCTGGGCTGCGTCAACAGAAGCATGGCCACTAGGGCGAGGGAGGTGATTCTGCCCCTCTGTTCCTCTTTTGTGAGACCTCGTCTGGAGTACTGTGTCCAGTTCTGGAATCCTGAACATGAGAAAGATATGGAGCTGTTGGAACGGGTCCAGAGGAGGGCTACAAAAATGATCAGAGGACTGGAGCACCTCCCACACTAGGACAGTCTGAGAGAGCTGGAGTTGTTCAGCCTGGAGAAGACAAGGCTCAGAGGAGACCTTATAGCGACCCTCCAGCACCTGAAGGGGCTTCAAGAAAGCTGGGGAGGGACTGTTCACAAAGGCTTGTAGTGATAGGACCGGGGCAATGGGTATAAACTGGAAAGGGATAGATTTAGACTAGACATAAGGAGGAAATTCTTTTACAGTGAGGGTGGTGAAGCACTGGCACAGGTTGCCCAGGAAAGTTGTGGATGCCCCATCCCTGGAAATCTTCAAGGCCAGGTTGGATGGGGCCCTGGGCAGCCTGATCTACTAAGAGATGTCCCTGCCCATGGCAGGGGAGATTGTAATTAAGTGATCTTTAAGATCCATTCCAACTAAAACCTTTCTATGATTCTATGATTCCTTTTTTTTTTTGGAGGACCTTTGCCTGATGTCATGGTGGAAATATGTACTCTGGGACTCTTCTGTCAACCTGGGTACCCTGTCCCTCTTCAAGATCAGAAATCAGGAGCACCTGGCAGTGGATAACTCATCTTTTGTTTTAATACATTCATTTTGTCCACATGCTTTTGTAGAAATGTTTTTTGGTTATTAGCAGAATATCCCAGACATGCCAAAACATTTGAAGCTCGGCTTCTTTGCTAAATTAGTACTGCTAAGGTTTTCAGGAATTGAGTCAAGGAAAGAGCAGCTGTCCGATAAGCCACCAGCAATCAAAGTTAAATATACCAGTGGTCTCTTCTCAATCCTTTCTGTTCTGGATTCAAAATTCCTACTGTTGCTTTCTGTCCCAATGAATCTGACAAATTTATGCCTTGCAGCATAGCCTTTTAAGTCCTTCCTGGTCGGATTCCAGTTCAGAAAGATGTAAGCAAATGTTTTAAATTGATGAATTATTGTGTCTATAAGATTATTAATTTCCATAAGACACAATACACAAGGTAAAGTATTTTGAGGAATACTTGCATCCACTGGATATATATGTACATAAGGATATTTTGTAGAGAGAACACTAATGAGGAAAAAGATGCTTATGAAGACTCAAGGAGGAAAACCTGAATTCACAAGCTTTCTTTTTTTAAAACAGTCATGAGGAAAATAGAATGACTTGTACCCCTAAGGGAATCTTATTAGTGTTGTCTAGGTGTTGAAGACTATACAGAATTCTAATTTTCTCACTTGAAATTCTTTTCTTCTAATTTGGATAGTTATTTCCTCTTCTACATTTGTGAAGGAGCAGTGTGCTAGCATTGAGGGTTCTCTTTTGACTCCCCATCTGTTCACTAGAACAACACATTGCAACAGTTGGGAGACAGCTTAGAAATTAAAAAAATCTTGAGTTGTCTTAGGAGCACAACTATTGTGATTTTTTTACTTAGAGCTGAGTGATTGTTTACTGTTATTTAAAATGCTTTTTAACACTAGCTTTATAGATGCATGTGAAACAAACGTTGAGATCTCTCATACTGTTGCTATCGCTGTCTACAGTCTGTTATTATATAATAAATCAATTCCCACTTGTACAGTAAAAACTATACCTTCTTCTATCATATTATGCTCCTTTTTCATTGCCCCTAATGGTTTCTTTCATGAAACGCACAGGGATTTAGTAACAAACTAAATCATGATAAGTTTTATGGTTCTGTCCTAAAAGAAATCAAGGAGTGCAGGGAGGACTAGTCTGAAAAATATGGAAGAGGAGCATATATGGTTTGTGCACAGGAGGATCTGTTTCATTTCAACAGTATCTTTTTAATCAGAGGTGTATGTGGTCTGATTTGTATCAGCCATAGCAATGGAAATGCTTTCAATTTGCAAATGTGCTGAAAGAGTTGGTGGGCTTCAGGTTTAACACTCTCCCTGAATGTACTAGTGCCCCTTTCAGCAAGTAACCACTGAAAAGGAGGTAACAATTCCTAGCTCCTTTTCTGTTAAGGACTGAACTGTTTTCTTACAAATTCATGGCAATGGTTAAGCCAGTTTCTTCAGTGAGTTGTTTAAAGTTAAATTTTCTTGCTCTTCCACTTATTCTCCAAAATGTTCTACTGAGTGGACAAATTCACACCACTTCTGAGAAGAAAGGAGTAATTTCTGTAGTCTACTCTTTCTCCTGTGCTTCTAGCTTTTGCTGTAGATTCTTTTGAAGAAGTGGAAAGGTGTTTTTTCAAAGTATAAAGGAATAAAGTTTGGCTAGAAGTGAAGGCATGAAGGTGAGATGGAGAAGCTTTTCTGAACAAAGAACTGCATGTGCTTCTGCTTATTTCTCAGAAACCTGTGAGAGTTGTGAGACTAGCTGACTCCATACTGAGAGACAGGGCATGCATGTCTGAAGTTTAGAGTGGGTGATGACGTGTGGCTACTTTAAAACATGATTTGCAGGTGAGTTGACTTAGATAGATCTTGGAGTACTTCAGACTGGAATGTTTTGAAGTATAAGAGCCTATTGTATAGGAAGGCATTCAGATTTTTTTTTCCCCTTCATTTATGGCTTGTAGATTTTGCGGTTTCTGTTTCTTTTTGAAAACTACGTACTTGGGGGAGGGAGAGAGCAGAGCATGGGGTGATGTTTGGATGGAAGGTTGTAGAGTGAGCCCAATTCACTTAGTCATACATTCCATTTCACAGTGACCTTGTAAAAATGATACAGAATCACAGAATCACAAGGTTGGAAAGGACCCATTGGATCATCGAGTCCAACCGTTCCTAACACTCCCTAAACCATGTCCCTAAGTACTTCATCCACCCGTTCCTTAAACACCTCCAGGGAAGGCGACTCGACCACCTCCCTGGGCAGCCTGTTCCAGTACCCAATGACTCTTACTGTGAAGAATTTTTTTCTGATATCCAACCTGAACCTCCCCTGACGGAGCTTCAGGCTATTCCCTCTAGTCCTGTCCCCTGTCACTTGGGAGAAGAGGCCAGCTCCCTCCTCTCCACAACCTCCTTTCAGGTAGTTGTAGAGAGTAATAAGGTCTCCCCTCAGCCTCCTCTTCTCAAGGCTAAACAACCCCAGCTCTCTCAGCCGCTCCTCATAAGACTTGTTCTCCAGCCCCCTCACCAGCTTTGTTGCTCTTCTCTGGACACGCTCCAGAGCCTCAACATCCTTCTTGTGGTGAGGGGCCCAGAACTGAACACAGTATTCGAGGTGCGGTCTCACCAGTGCCGAGTACAGAGGGAGAATAACCTCCCTGGACCTGCTGGTGACCCCATTTCTGATACAAGCCAAGATGCCATTGGCCTTCTTGGCCACCTGGGCACACTGCTGGCTCATGTTCAGTCGGCTGTCAACCAGCACCCCCAGGTCCTTCTCTTCTGTGCAGCTCTCCAGCCATTCTTCCCCCAGTCTGTAGCGCTGCATAGGGTTGTTGTGCCCCAAGTGCAGGAGATACGTTTCTTACTTTGATTGTTTACCAATTTTTGTCTGGATTTTTGAGAAGCTTTCTCTGTTTCATCCACATTTACTCCGACGCCTTTCTGTGGAGTCTACCATTTTATTCAGGAAGGTTGGTTCAGAAGGCACACATACATGCTGCTCTAGAGTTTTAGCCTGCCTGCAGTAGAAAAATACAATGAATGACAAATAGAAAGGCAGAAGTTTTCTGCAGAAGAGGTTATAGGTATCTGCTAGGGTTTTAAGTAGCTGTATTGATCAGGTGTAGGGCATCCTTAACCACAGGAGACAACACTAAAGCAATTGATCTCTTTCTGTTACTCCCATTCTTCTGGGGGTTTTGATTGTTTTTAATACTGTCCTTTTGTCTTCTCTTGTCCTTGTCATCTGGCATGTGTTGGATATATATTCTTTTTTTTCTCTCCCTTGACTCTAAAATCAATTCTACCATATCTAACGGTTGATTTCCTTTTGTGATCTGCGTTGATCACTTATGGTATGCATTCAGACCACGGATGTTCTACTGATATCCTGTGTCTGTGATCTTGGGGGACAGTGTTACTTGTCAATTCTTTCTACTGCTTATCCTTCACAATATTCAGATACCATCCAAAACTGATCAAAGCTGTGCCCCAGCATCTTCAAAAAAACAAGTCAGTCCTGCTCTGTATCCAAGCTGACCCCAAGTTCATTTAACATGTATCTAGAGGCAGACCACAGTGGAAGCTGGGCAGCAAGCTAAGACCAGATGTTATGCTTTACTGAGCTGTACTTCATTTCTATGGAAACAGGATGTTAAGAATTCAGCCAGACTGCAGTTAATGTGATTCCGGAGTCAACCGTGGGGCTGGCAAGTGGTTGTCTGAAAAGAAATGTTTAACAAGTACAAGCTTATGCAGTTAAATGAGGATGAGCAGCTGGAGTACATGGATTTTGTTCACAGCTCTGCTGCCGGCTGCTCTTGAGCAAACAGCTTGCAGAGTCAACCACAGGCCTGACTGAACTGCGTCTTGCATTAAGCTTGCAAAGTTATTAATCTTTTCTCTGTTGAAAGAACTGGCCTTCATCCATTTATAGGAAAGACTGTATGAAAGAAATATGATTATTCATTTTATTTATCAAATTACTTTTGTGAATTAAATGAACTTTAATAATGCACAGCCAGAGATGTCAGTAAACTTAACTCCACAGCTGCAAAACTTATAATGCCTCTCATTGCTGAAAGTGATATTTCCTGTTAAGAGTGCACATTTTGAAGGGAGCCAGTGTGGTGGGATGTTAGCACTTCCTATGCTATAAATAGACCAGATGAGTATCACTTTCAATCTCAAAGGAATACATTTCTAATTTCTTGAGGGAAGTAACAGTATCTCTGGCAGGATTCTCGGGGAGTTTTATACTTGCTGATGATGTCTCCTCACACTCCAGATTTGACTTTCTCATTAACGAATGAACATGCTTGTTGCAGCATATAGACATTTAGACAACTATTAATAGCTTCAGAAGGACAATATTGCAGTAAGATTAGAGAAGCCCTTGCTGCTTTAGATTGCTAGGTGGGTAGAAAAGGAAAACAGGAAACAAAGTGACAGACCGTAGGTTGGATGCTAAATAGACAGCAAGGTTTGTGAGGAGGGGAACCAGCAGTTTATTCATAGATTTCTTCCCATGTTGGAAGTAAGGATGATTCAGCAAATGGGGTTTCTTGAGGACAGAGTTTTAGAGGTGACCTCTCAAGAGCTGCGTGCTCTTCCCTCACTGTGCAGCTTGCACATGCTATATCCTCTGTATTTCTGGCGCTTGCTGCAACTGTTGTAAGACAGAAGCTAGTACAGGAAGTCCAGGTAATTGATTATTCTGTCTCAGTTTCTCATTTTTACAAGCTTAAAAAACCATTAAATTAACCTTTCGTGTTCAGCATTTTGTTTGTCTGATTGTATGAACTGAGAGAATGCACATGTAAATGAAAATAACAGAGTTGGGAATTTGACATTGGGCTTGAATAAGAATGCTTCCTGTTGTAGGAAAATTAAATCCTAGCCCCTGATATCTTTCAGATTTAGAGATAAAAACATAAAGCAGGCAGCTAATACATGTTTGTTACTGTGCCTTCATGGTGTATGAGGGTTTGAGAACTGTCTGAGGAACAACAAGGAGAACATTTTGCGGAAGGACAACCCCCCAGTTTGAAATGGCAAGTACTATGTACTAAAAGTTGTTCCTTCTCTGTGGCATAAGGGTTCTGCAGAGAGTGTCTGATCATATAGCACCTGCTGAGCCATGCATTTAATTTTAAAATTAAATGCTAGTTGGGACTGGGAAGAGGGCAATGAGTGGATGCTGTGGCAGAATTCAACTCTTCTTGGAGTGTGCAAAAGAAGAACCTGAAATTTTGGGTCTGATACTGTTGATTTTTGAGTATTAAGGAGAGTTAGAGACCATCTGAGAGGAAATGTATAGCTACAGAACAAGTAAGAAAAGGGAGCTATACTATTGTGACTCTAGAAAGTATCAGAGAGAGCTGGTCAGGGACTTACTTGATTATTTATCCCAGGCATATCAGGCATATTGATTTTTCCAGTTATTGATTGCTCAGTTGAAGAAAATACATCTGCTGTGTTGGCCAGCATAGATGCAAGTAAAAGGCATTGAAAAAAATTCTCTGCATTCTGATTTATTCGTTCCCAAATTTTGGTCTACAGATAAATAATAGTCTACAAGGTAGCTTTAAGTCATCTGCAGCCTGTCTTTGGAGTAGTGCTGTACAGTAAGTCATGTAGTGTTTTATTACAAAGATGTAAAGGTTAAAGGCTTTTGAAGGTGAGAAGCTGTATGCCGAATACTGCTGCTCAAGTGGAACGAGAGGAAAGCTGAAGTAGTTGGAGATCAGGGAGATCCCCTTTGTTCCCCAAGAACAGACTGCAATTCCTGTATCCTGAAGCAATTTTCTAACTCACTTGGCATTTACGCTGCAACAGGATTTCCTGGCCCAGAATTATTTCTTTATAAAGATCTGTCTCAGTCTGGCTTTTTCACTGCTTGCTAAATGTACTTACCTGCACAGATGCAAATAGGCATATAATATTCTCCTGGGAAGATCCATTTTCCCCTCACTGCCAGACTATGGTAGTTTTTCCCATCTGTTTTGCTTTCTAATAGCTAGTCTTTTCTCTCTCCTTCATCAGTTACCTCACTAACATGGCTACCATTTCCTCATTATTATTTCTTTTTTATTTTTCATTAAATGAGGCAAGTGTTTGGGCAATGGGCTTTAACGGCATCATCCAGGCACAGATGCAAAACACAGTGACAAGGGAGAGAATTAATTATTGTGCTAAAGTGATTAATGTTTTATTTTGATCATTTTGCATCCCACCATTGCATTTCAACTAACAAGAGATTTCTGTCTTTGACCTACGTGCTTCAACTGTTTGTTAAGGTCTCGCCATGCGCTGTCATAATCACTAACAACTGCTTGGGTTTGAAGGTAATTGTGTTTATTTTCTGGTTCATGCTTCAGGAAAAATTAAAACTTGATGCTGAGAGGGAAAAACTAGAGAGGCTTCAGGAGCTTTACTCCGAGCAGAAGACGCAGCTTGATAATTGCCCTGAGTCCATGAGGGAACAATTACAGCAGCAGCTGAAGAGGGTCAGTAGCAAGTTTCAAGATTGCACTAACTTCTTTTTTTTTTGAATTATTTTTGGTTTTTTTTAGAGTTAAGTGTAACATGTTCTGTTTCAAATATCCGGTGTCTGAACATATTTGCAACTTATTGTTGTTAATAGTCATGAGGGTTATGTTTTTTTTGTGGAATGCTTGTAGTAGATAATGTGTGTGATGGCAAACGAGTAGAGTACAAAATAGGCAGATTAAAAATTAGAATTGTAGAATCATTACATAGTTTGGGTTGGAAGGGACCTTAAAGATCATCCAGTTCCAACGCCCCCCATCATCCAAATCATTTTGTGTTGACTGTTTTTAAAGCTTTAGGCTGCTTGCCTGTAATTAGCACCTTATGCCTGCTGGGTCATATGGAAGCTATTGTGATATTTGGATAGATGGTGGAGCATTGATCTTTACCTGTGTGAGCAAAGGCAGGTATTGAACTTTTATCAGTGGGATCAGCTATTTTGGCAGCACTTTACTGCTGCTATTATTGGATCCTGTTGTGTACGCCTCCTTTGCAAAGCTGTAAATGGCCATCTCGATGAAGCCGTAGCGAACTCTTTTTTTCAGTATATAGCTTAGCTGTTGTCCTGAACTGTGCTTTGAAAAATTCATTTTTAAGATTATAACGCTTATTAGAATAGCTTTTTTTTCCCTACATTTTCAATATTTGCACATTGGTATAATAGCCTTTGCATAAAGTCCAATTGCAGCTTTATTTTCTTTTGTATTATTTGTAACCAAAAAGATACGGTATTGCCTGTGAAAATACAGTTATTTTCTGTGGAAATATTCTAGTGTTCATTAATGTTAAGTGGGTTCTAAAGCATGTATAGTTAGCTTTAATGGAGGAGAGGAATAATTTTCAAAGCATCAACATGGCAAGCTCAAGAGGTCATCTGGAAGTCAAACTTGATTTGATTAATTTTGTTTTTATCTGGCTTGAGTGCTTATATCAGGAATAAGGACTGTAATATCAGTAACCAAAAAAAGGGATTTTCTGCTTTAGAGTTTTGCTTATTTCAGAATTCTATTTTGTGTTTTTCAAAGAGCAATAAGTAAAAAAGTCCAGCTTTGGAAATAACAATGTTAAATTCTTCTGTAGTAAGTGAGAAGTTTGCTAGTTTTGAGACAATTAAGGATTTCTGTAATTTACCTTAAAAACAAAAAAAAGGCAGTGTTATATAATATCACATGCATAATAAAAAGAAAGGAAACCTTTCCTGTGCAGTCATATACTTGAAGATATTAATTAATGAGACGTTGCAGTCTTGTTGCTGTGGGATGGTTGTAAATCCTTTTTCACTATTGACCACCAAGAATATTCTTGAAAGCTGGTTAAATTTTGAATTATTTTTTTTTTCTTCACAAGTTGGCTTAATAGCAATTTTGGATTTGAAAGTGGGACAAAACATGAAATGTGAGGGTGCGGTTAAATATCCAGTCAGTCCTATTGTATATTATTCCAGGCCAATTATAGTGAAAGTCAGCTGTGGCCGCTGTAGTCAAAGTAGTAGAAGTTATCATTGAATTAGGGCACATTAGCTCTCGAACAGATATCAAGTGTGAGAGCAGTTATGAAGTTACAGTAAAAATCATACCGAAAACAGAGAAAATATTTTCTTCCCTGGTACAGGATTAAATACCTGAGTCTGCAGCAAGTTATGTTGTGCTATGTTATGACCAGTACAGAAGGTGTAAAGGTGATGAACTCCCTTACTGCTTCATCTCTGGGACTTCAGTAATTTTGTAATTTGTGCCCAGGGGAGCAGGCAGACAATTTCCCTGCAGCGGTTGTCTGAAGGGTGGCAATGGAGTTTGGCTTGGAGCTGACAGTGGGCAGCTGGCATACTGTATGCTTCCCGGTGTCAGCGCTATGCTCTCCCTTGCTGGGCGGGAAGGACACGTCATCAGAGACTGGTGAAAGCCGAGAGCTTGTAGAGGACATTGAGGGAAAACACTGATCTTCCTGATGTCATATTTGAAGTTCATTAGCAAGATTCATCTTTCACTGCTAGTATGAAAGCACCAAAGCTTGTTTGTTCTTGTGTGCCTGGGTTTATAGAGATACATGTACATGGAGAACAAGAATAGATAGCTGGATTCCTGTACAGATCTGAAAAGACACTGTCTGTTGCTAGGAAATACCTTACTCTTCATATAAAATTCTAATTCTTCCAGATGATGTGGGCCCATGGAGCTCCCACCACATCTTGAAGTATGGGTGAGGTTGTCTTCTACTGAATTTTCTCCAGTGCCGTTATTGAAGCAATAGAGATGCAGGAGAAATTTATGATTTGGAAATCCAAAATGTAAACATTGTGTCTGTTGTTTGTTAATAGATTATAAATGACAATAATTTGATGTCAATTGTTTTAATAAAAGGGAGAGAGTACACTTGCTACTTGGTTTGGGAAGCCATGACCTACAGCAAGACCAGTTGTCCTCCTACAAATCACTGCCGAGTAGGATCCTTGTGAAGGTTATGACGAGGATCTCTGGGCACATCTCAGAGCCAGACCTTGTCCTCCTGCCTCTGTACCCTGCTCCTGCTGGCTGCCTCGGGTCTCAGACCCCATGAGCCTGCCTGGCTGGTGATCTCCCTGCATTGTGCTTGCAACCACTTATAAAGCTAAAATACTGTTGCTTACCCTTTGTAGAGCTTTAATCTGAGAATGGACTTGGTTTCAAATTAGGGATGTTTCTTTTTCCTTGGTGGACACAGTGGTACAGAGTGTGGTGAAGTTCTTGTTCCATAGCATATCTCACAAAGAATATAGCATTTTCTGAGTGCATCTGGCTACCAGTTGCTTTTCTGGCTATCGGTTCCCTTCTCTGCAATCTGTTCTTCTGCCTCAGTAGCAATTAACGTGGTATGAAATAGGCTGAATTTGTTGACTTTCATGGCCCAGGCAAGGTCCTTCCATTTGTTTTGAATGCTGAACTGGTTTGAATGAAGCATTTCTGTATTATAGATAAGTGTCTTCTTGTAATTTTTAGCCCACACCTTTGCATTTGATTTCTTCACTGTCTCCTACAAATGAAAGGCACATCTTCAAAAAATAATGGGAAGATGTTGATATTTTATATAGTAACTTGAATTCTTCAGTTTCTGCATCATGTATCTTTCCCTGGTACATTGGAAGCTGGTTTTGAGTGAGCTATAGAGACCTATCTGCTTATCTCAGTTACTAACCTTTGCCTTAGGTCAAAATAAGAAAAGGAGTAAGTTTACATTTCATTATTTACAAATCGCTTATAGGATGTAGGTTTTTAGCCTAACAAGTTACATACAATGTGCCTGTTTTGGAGAGCCTTAGTATTTAACAATACTGTGATTATTTACAACACCCTTTTCTTCATAACTCTGGAACTTGTAAGTCGGAATTTGTATTACGAACACACAGATGTTGCAGAGGAAAGATCAGCATTCAGTTCTTGTGCTAAAAGCACCATAAGTTTAATCTTGTGATCCCTGAACGGAAGGCAGGTGTGTTCTTATTTCTTGGGTCTTTCCTGCAGCATTCAACATCTTTTACCTGACAAAACCTGGCATTGCTCTGGCTGAATATATAAAAGTGATCTGATACCTCTTCTGAAATAATACACCTACTGATGAGGGTGAATGACTAGAACCCTTAATTGTTTGCACATGGAGCAATTGTCAGCTCCAATTTGATGGTCCACACTCAGTCTCTGGCTGAGCAACTTGTGTGGTTGGACATCAC
Source organism: Cuculus canorus (assembly GCF_017976375.1). Classification (NCBI taxonomy): domain Eukaryota; kingdom Metazoa; phylum Chordata; class Aves; order Cuculiformes; family Cuculidae; genus Cuculus; species Cuculus canorus. Next base: position 114,054,906 of record NC_071401.1, on the reverse strand, counting down.
TGCTGAGATGATGGCAGTGTACTGATGGCACACAGTTCCATGTAGCTTTTTTCTTATCTGACTGTATGTCTGTTATTAAAAACAGTACTGGTACTTGGGTAGACCTAAAGAAATTCTAATTGCAGTTCACACTCCTTCAGTTGAGCGTGTATTCCCATAATTAGTTAATTCAGCTCGTTGTTCTCTAGTGCTACTGGAGACTTTCTGTCCTTTTTTGATTGGCAAGCAGATGCTTTACCAGTTGGCATCTGACAGCCTCACCAAATAGGTTCAGGCTTCGGTGGTGTCATAGCTAGGCTACAGGAGAGCGTGCTTGGTGGGTAGGAAGCTCCATTCTGCTCTGAATGCTGCAAAACAACTTTCTCGCCATGCAGGTGCTTCGCCTTTCTTAGTAGGGGAGGGACAGTAGGGACAATGGAGGAAGCAACATCAAAATAAGGATTAGACTAAGTTGGTCTGTATTATAACAGTAGACCATTAAAAGCACTGAGCTCTTGTTTGAACAAATTGTATGATATACATAATTACTGTTTTAGACTGATTTTTGTGTTTATAAGTGTCTCTGCTCTGGTGTCAGTGAAAATATGATTACTTTTTCTTTCCTTTTTTTTTCTCCTGCCTTTTTTTCTTTAACTTAAGGATGCTGATCTTTTGGACATAGAAAGCAAACACTTCGAAGATTTGGAATTTCAGCAGCTTGAACATGAAAGCAGGTTAGATGAAGAGAAAGAAAATCTAACACAACAGCTCCTGCGTGAAGTAGCTGAATATCAGCGCAGCATTGTCAGTAGAAAGGTAAAATCACTAACAGTCAATTCATTTATTCTTTGTTGTTGAGCAGAAAGGAGATGAAATGGACCTACAGCCTGCTCATCTGTAAGAAGTAATGCAAAACTTTCCTCTTTGAAAAATCTTTTGAAGCAGAGCAAAGATAATGACCCAGTAATATCCCCCACAGATCAAATAATGGAATCCTCCAAAAGGAAATAAATCAATAAAATTCCATGCCCAGTTTGTATATTTGCATAAGACAATTAAACCTTTCAATATGCTTCAGAAGGTAACAAAGCATTGGGTTTTCTTCTTTTAGAAAGAGAATTGTATTTTCTGCACAAAACCATGGTTATTTTGTGCTCATGGTTGATGTTAAATGATTTGTTAAAATACTAATACAACACCAAATTAAGAAAATGGTTTTATTTTCAAATCGGTTGTGAAGGACCTATCTCAACCAATTAAACAGCAGTTTGTCAGAGATCAGAAGTTGCATCTCTAAACCAGTTCTGTTCGGTATATGGACAGCAATGACCATATTGTCACAGAATAGGCACAGTTGTTCTTTTGTTTTGTCTCTTGAATAAATTGTCCCTTTACTGTCTAAACCTTGTTTAATTATCTCCTTCAAAGCAGTGAGCTGTCTTGTAAAAGCTTCTTTTCCTACTGCTACACTCATATGAATGACGGAACTCTTATAAATAGGATCCTTGCTGCAGGTTGTCTTGTGCTTTGAAAATAAAACACATAAATCATGATATTTTCTTTTTATATTAGGAAAAGATTTCTGCTCTTAAAAAACAAGCCAATCATATTGTCCAACAAGCACAAAGAGAACAAGATCATTTTGTAAAAGAAAAAAACAACTTAATAATGATGCTACAAAGGGTAAGTGTTTAATGTCTATCAGAATATTTTTTTAGCATGGAGTAAAAGAGCACTTCATAGAATAAAAGATCATAGAACACAAGAAAAGCATCGGTTGTGCAGAAGCTAGCAAGTAGGTAACAATATGACAGAGATTGTTTGCATCCATTAAACTTAAAAAAAAAATATTAGCAGATTTCCTAAGAGAAAACGCTAGTGGCATTTGATAATTGAGAGGGTTTTAGAGGTGCTTCCTTCCAGAGGACTCAACCTAACCCTAGAAGCCTGTGTTTCCCGTGTGGCTGCAGGAACTATGCACAGAGAGCTCAGATTTTTGGCTTGTTATAGCCCATACTAGGCTACAAGATGAGCTACCTAACATCAGCTAACATATGGTTATTAAGAAACTGGCATGAACCCTTCGCATCCATTTTATTTTTTGTTTTTAATCATGAGAGACATTGTATTTGGTTCATTAAGAAGAATCAGCATTTTCAAAATGCTGAAGGAGAACCTATTGGGTTTGGCTGTGGTTTTTATAGAAGATCTTTCACTAGCTTTTCATTCAGTGCCTCCATTTTTTGTTCAGTTCTGCTGTAAAAGGATGAAGTTAAAATTCTGCTGGGCAGTGTTTAGCCTTCTATCCCAGTGTCTATCCTTTCTATCTTACACGATAAAGAAAGTGGTTAGCATTTATTTTCACTACATGACTATTGGTATTTAACACAAAATGTCTGTTTTTAACAGGAAAAAGAGAATCTCTGTAATCTGGAAAAGAAATATTCCGCACTTTCTGGAGGAAAGGGATTTCCTGTCAGTCCCAATAGTCTAAAAGAGGTAAAGAGATTCACAGCTTTTGACTTTACCCTAAGTAGCTTTTAATAACACTTCATACAAAAGCACTTTAGTACTTGTTGAAGTCCTATTCATGCAATTGTTTTTGAGATGAAATTACTTTGTAAGGCTATTAATGGAAGTCCAAATGCATGGACGAGCAAAAATAGCTTCTCTTGACATTTTCCCAGATGTGACTGGTATTGCCTTAATCTCTTGCTCTGGAAAAACTAATCATTTTTATGCGTATGTCTCTAATTTTCTCGAAATAGACAATTAAACCTCATTGAAGTGAAGAAGAATGAGGTCCAGGAATAACTCTGTTCAAGTATGAATACAGTTCAGTCTTATTTTTGCACGGTAGCTTTTATTATTGCCTCCTCTCCCTTTATTCCAAGGCTCTGCAGTAAAGCATCACAAATGTACATTTTGATCTTTTTAAAAAGCATTGCATTGAAGACTTCAAGCTGTTGTGGTTGTAAGATTGAGTTATTTATTTAACTGTTCTGAATTGTAAGAGTAAAGGTGTTAAATATTTTTTGCTGAAAAAAACTTAGTTTGGGTAACGCACAATGAGACTCAGAGCTCACCTGCAGCTGTCAAGACTTCATGGCTTTGAGGGTATCGCTTTAAGCCTCAAGGTCCGTGAGCAAGGTCAGTGCAAGGTAAGCCACAGCCTGTTGCAAAGATTCAGTCAGCATGTACAATATTAGAATTAACTCCCCATGTTTATCTTCTTCACTTAACTTGGTGAATGTGCAAATTGCAGATAAACATGAAGTTATAAATGAAGAAGAGAAAAATCTATCATTTAAAACACAGTGGCAGGAGTCTGTGGCTGCTTCATTAACATCTGCTTAAGAGGTCAGGTCTGACTGGACTTGCCAGATCTGCGGATATCAAAGCCCTGAACAGTGTCTGCCACATCTAGTGTTTTAGGTGTCACTGTGGAAAGTTGGGTTTTTGAAGTCTAAAGCAACTACGTGTACTTCTAGCACCTGGGAAATGTGATCTTGCTTATTTGGCCTCCAGCAAAAGTCAGTGGGGTTGAGCACCCTTCCTCACTGCAAGCCATACTGCAGATGCTTAGACTTTCAATGTCCTAGGTTGTGTTCTGATCCAGACATCTCACCTCCCACCGGGACATCTGGCAAGTCTAAGCTTCCTTCTTTTTTATTTTCAGATGGTTCTGTTCATTCTCTTACTAGAGAGTGAGTGCTATTTGTGATTTTTGTCTTCATGTTCACATAATGGTTTGTTTAATTACAGATATTTCAAAATGCAACTACATTAAGTGAGCCTAACACTCTTTTTATTGGAATGGATTATTCGGTGGTGTCATTCTGTTCACTGTAGTGAAGACAGTTAGGATTTGCTCCAAAGTAAATGAGAGAAGGACCAGCATGGACTATCTGTTTCATGCTCAGTGTCCCCACAGGCTAAATCCTATAAAATAAATGTCTTTCTTTGCCAGATGTTCTTCAGTCCAGTTTAATTTTTCTCTGACTATTCTGGCACCTTTAAAAATAAGGCACAGGCTTAAACTGAGTGCCTGCACACGGAAGCTAATTTCACTGTGCTGTTGCTCATGTATCAGTCATGTCTGTGGTCCAGCATTTCCAAGCCCTTCCTCACCAGATGACACATTTGTAACTCTCTTCTGTCCTTCGTGAAGCTTACTCCCAGCATGCGCAGCAATAGAGAGTAACACAGCCGCATGTAAAGTGGCAGGATGCTTATCCTAGTACTTAAATAAGTGGTGAAAATCAATGCTGTTTAAAAGTTCAGCGTTGACAAAATTACTTGGATGCCTAATCTACCTTGGAAACATTTAATGTAACAGGCACACGAGCTAACGTACAGCAGAGTCATTTGTTGTTTGCTTTTTTTTTCCTCCCCATTGCGGTTGTGAGCCTGAAAGGAATGTTTTTCATATGATGGTGAAAGGGCTTTTCTCTATAAAAATGCATACAATGTTGCATTCATAGATTTGCAGAGTTTTGGTTACTGATATAGTGCTGCTACAAGATGATTAAGCAAGTTTTGAGTTTTTTCATTGTGGATTCTATTTTACTGTAATATAGTCATGTGTTTTGAGAGGGAAACTTTAGTATTTTACCCAGACTGCTTCTCATGTAATAATACATCAAATAAGACCAGAGTTAAGATTTGCCTTCTATTTCTAGAGTGCTGTGTTCACAGTATGATACTTAATTTTCCAGAATTGTGTATCTGCTTGAAATAAGTGATAAAATACACTGAAAATTATGCTAATAGCTAATAGGGGTAGAATTTATTTCAATTTGCCTTCTACGATCGTAGCTACATCTAAACGTTTTTAAAAAGAAGAAACACTGTAGAGTCTGTGACTTCTTTTACTGAATTGCTGAAGTATATGTACTGGCAGTCAGTATGCTAGTACAGTAATAGAAACATAGCCCCCGTGACACCTTTTCAATTTAAATGCAGCTTACTATCTTGATTTAAAAAATAAGCATATTTCTCTCTCATTTTATGGCATTACTTCAACAATGATTTGTTCTTCCTTGTTTTCCATGGATAAGAAGTTAGGACATTGGACTTTTTACAGTCTGGCATCCTACACATCATGGATTTAAATCTGTATTTTATTTTTTAAATAACATTTGTTCAGCTAACACCAAAGCACATGCAGTAATTGTATTATGCCATTATATCTCAAGTCTGCCTGCATAAAGCTTCCCCACAGGCAGAAGCACACTCTGTTGTCTGTGTTTCCTCAGCCCGTCACCTCCAGTATGATTGTTAAAGAAAAAAAAAAGAGGCAAATTGTAATAGCTATGGGGCCAAAACTAACAGCATCTTACCCAAGTCTCCTAGTAACATCTAAAACTTAAAAGCGACTGCCAGACAATGCAAATGTTGTGTGATAATAATTTAGAGAGTAGCGATGGCTTGTCCTTATATGAGTTCTTCCCAGTTCTGTTAGTCATTTGGTTTTCTCATACTAGTTTTAACAGTTAGGCAAGAAACAAATCAGGGTAAGTTAAATTTATTTAAACATGGACCAGAAATAGAAAGAACAAGATGGGTGATTAAGACTTTTTCTTCATTTTCCCCCAATTTGCTTTCCAGAGAAAGAGCCACATAATTTCTAAAGGGTATTTACATGACTTTTGGTCACTTAATGTACATTTGCTTTTTGATTACACAAATGTTTTTGGAATTACATAAATAACAATTTTCATAATCCAAGTATTCAACATTTGAAAAAGCTTGCTAATAATTTAATTTTATTTATGATGAAGTATTTCAATGATAACAAAAATTTGGCTGTATCACTCTAAACTAACTTTCATCGTACTGGATACATTAATACTCTTGCACGTCTTTTGGCTTTTGCTCCTTTTAACTTCTGAATTCCTCCTTTTAGGGCTATATCAGTGTAAATGAAATTAGTGAGCTGTATGGCAATTCCACGAATATATCCCCTTCCACTCAGCCCCCCACAGATGCTGAAGCAGTTGCCACTGAGCCTTCCACGGCTGTGCTGACGAGCCAGCCACAAAATAAAGAGGTTTGTTTGAGAGACATTTCCCTTTATTTGCATTGTTCTTTCATGGCTACCTTTTTATTTTATTTAGTTCAGTTTATTTTTTGGTAATTCAACATGTAACAAATTGACCCTAAGGCAAACTGCCATAGGTGAAGGACTGCTCCAGTTGTCAAGTCTTTGATGACGTACATGAGACTTCTAAGGCCAAAAAAACTGAATGCTTATGACCTAAGAAGTAATATGTGACAATCTTTGCCTGTCAGACACTGTAATGTAATGCACCTTTGGTAAATGGTCTGTGGACACGCCTAATGGTTACTTGATCAATGGTGCTTAGGTGTTTATTTTGTATATTTTACTATTTGTTTGGGTTTTTTGTTTCCTATGAGGCGGTAGAAGTGTGTCTTGAATATTTGTGGGAGATGGGTAGCTTCTACTTATCTTGGCTATTCTATGGAGTCTGTCCAGTCTGTGTCTTCTAGTTTACTCTTTTCTTCATTCTTTGTGATGATTTTACATTCGTAATGACCTTAGCAAATTTTGAACAAATCCCCTTTTAAAAGAATGGAATAACCTTATGAATGTAAAGCCACCTACCGTTATGTTGCAATAAGGCAGCAGCTGGTTAGAATTTGGCATTTCTGTGCTGCTTCTGGTAGTTCAGTATGCCTTGAGAATTGCAAAACAACCCATCTCCTTTCCTGCTAAATGCTCCAACAAACACAGTGCTAAAACTGCAGCTTGTATGTGCCGTATCTTTTGAGCGATTCCAAAAAGAAAACTCTGTGTGTAATTTCTCTTTTTTCTATAAAGCTAAGATCACCTCTCTGTTCTGGATTTGTGTTTCCTCACTCTCTTTCTCCTCGCTCTATTGCTCAACTTCCATCAGTCCATTGGCCTGAGGTCATGGCTACTCATGTAGATCCTATTCCTTTATCTGATACACCTCCACCTCTGCCAGCTAAGAAACACCGCAGGCAACAACAGGTAACAGTTGCAAAGCTGATAACTTGGGATTATTTTCTTTGTTTGTTCTTGTTATGGTGGCCATGAAGTTAAATTATGGGGGAAGTTTTTAGAGTGCTATGACAGATCGTATGTTGATTGTACTTGCAGAATGTTGCAGTTAAAGGAACTGCAAGTTTAAAAATCCACACAATGCATTGTAGAATGTTACTAAACGAAAGGTCTCCTTATATAAACCATCCAGAGGCAAATACTAAGATTCAGAAGCCATTGCAACTGTCCTAAGACTTAGAGCAATAAAGTACAAGTGCCTACATTTGAAGTCCTATATTAATGATTTGTATAGATTTGAACAATGCCTTTCATAAGCTGTATTGGTTTTAAGCCACCAATTCATTACAATAACTTGTAAGTAAACTTTTTTGCATTGTAATTGGATTGCACTTGTACACTACTCCTTTATGTAGTAGGTACAGGGAGAGGTACACAAAAAATGCACATGAATTTAGTGTCTTTTCTTAATTAGCATTATTTTAATGTGATATTTGTAGAAATCCTGGAAAGCCCTGTGAAGCAGGAGGTACTCTGTATTTTAGATTTTGTTCTTTCCATTGAAGTTCCTAGACTCTCACCTTCATTATATTCCATATAAAGTATAATTGAGCAAGTAGGTCAGTTCATTTTGTCAGAACTGTAACAATTTACATTTGAAGCATTTCAGAAATCTGGAAGAGCGAAAGAAGCAGCACAGAGAATGCATGTACATGAGTGATACTTTACCTCGCAAGAAAACGGCTCCATCTTCATCACTGCACTTCAGTAGCTCTACGCTTGGACGAAGTGTTGCATCTAAAGTACGTAGTTGCATGTGATTCATGGCCTTCCAATGTCTATATAAAAACCTGTATTATGTTAGAGGTAAGGTTGGTACACTGTAAGCATTGTGTAATCCCCCAGATTTACCTCTGAAACTGACTTTGACAGAACTTCAGGTTTATTATCATATGAGAATATATATGAAGCCTTATGTCTGATGTCTGTAAATGCCACGCTGCTGTACATTAATTGTAAATGCATTATTACTACCTCAATGATTGTATCTTAAGGCCAGCTTAAATTGATTCTAGAAGCACAACAGGTCTTTTTCCTTCCTACCTAAGGCCTATAAATGGCAAAGATAAGGTTGTTTGTAAAGTGAAAATGCTGTTTATTTGTACATGGTGAATCAGCAAACAGCAGGGAAGTAGAGATACTACTTGGAAAACATTTTGGCCTAACTAGAGACCATGCACAAGTAAAATGTCCTTGGCTGATTGATATGACATGACATTTATACCCATGAGAAAGCAAGTTATTTTACCATTAGTTGCTGATACAAAAAAGTCTTAATGTGTACTTTTAAGCACATATTTACAAAATTTTCTGCAGGGACATTTACCACTAGGGCAGAGCAACAGCTGTGGCAGCGTACTTCCTCACTGCCTGGCAACGATGACCAAAGAGTCAGAGTCAAGAAGGATGCACAAAGGTAAGGCCTTTTAATTTGATTCATTTCTGTTTAAAGTTAGTGTTCAATTTTTCAGGAAATAAGCCTGAAACTGGTGTTGCTATAATCAACAGGTCTGTAAAATTAAAGCTTGCTTCTTGGTGAAAAAAGTGAGCTGTAAATTTAATTTTCAGGTATCTGCAAAATAAGATGTTAGGATTATGATGTGGATGCACATGTAGTTTTGAAGTATTTAGTAAACGAGAACAGTGTGTTGAAAAATACACATTAGGTTAACTGGATAACTTTGGTGAGTGATTCTGAGGCAATATATTAAACACTGCTTTCTTTTTTTCTTCCTCTTTTTTTTTCCGTAATATTTTCATATTATGATCTTAATTGTTTTTCACAGGCATATATTTTTTCCTGAACAAATTCCTTAGACAGCGACACCTTTGAGAATCTGTAACTGTGGTGTTAGAAGTGGTCTTAAATATTTGGACTACAGAATGGGAAAGGAGAGAGGTCGTGGATAGATAGTTGCATTTTTGTAATAGGGACAGGGAAAATCTGGATCTAAAAGAAAGCTACATCTCTGAAACATGATCTTCTAGCCTATGGGACTCTGTCTGTTGTCTGTCGATGAGTCAATGCAATTTCTGCTTGAACAAGATGCATTATTTATAAGCGTCCCATCTTCAAAAGGAGTTGCTCTTCAGTGCCATCTGTCAGTTTATTTTCTTTCCGGCTTCTGCATCATTGTTATCTGTATAAGTGCAGGAGGTCTTTGCCCTGACTAAGCCCAAGCTGAGATAGGATCCATCCTGTTGTTATAGGACTTGTCGAAGCTAGCAGCTGTTAAAGGTCAAAGAGGACAACTGAGGTCAGCCATACGCACCACGATGACTCAATACAGGGACTGAAGCTTGCTGAGAAAGGATCATGACTGAATACATGCATTTTATAAAGCTGATCCAGTTGTGATTTGTTGTTTTTGATCTCTAGTTATACAGCAGGCCTTCCACAGACCACCACGTTGTGGCTAACTTATCTTGAAGTATTTTGGATGCGATACAAAAGGAGCTTCGTGCTCAGCTTAGAAAGCTTCTTTGATGTAATTAGTGTGCAAGGGTGGAATTGCTTGCCAAGGATGTCCAGATTCATCATTGTGTCTTTGTGCAGAAAAGACTTTGTTTCAGTTTGAACACAGTAAGGATGTTTTGGCTAAACTTTGACAACAAAAGTGTTTAAAATTTGAAATAATTTTGTAAAATGATTGCAAAAGATTTTTAGTGTGAGACTTAAAGCACAATAAGGAAGTGTTACCAAACCTAATGCAGGCAAAGATAAGAGTTTTAAAAACAACTTGATCAATTTTAATTTTTTGTCACAATGCAACCAGGACAATTCTAAGAATAGAATCAGATTTCTTGTCCTAAAAGTGAGAAAGAAAGAAACTTGTCAAACCAAAACTGAATTATGGCCTGACAAAGAAGAGAAGCAGGAGAGAATGAGAGACTTATTCATTAAGGCACTTGGCACGGTACTTGTCATATGCTGTGAAGAATCGCATGTGCTGTACTGCTCGCCGTACTAGTTGACCATTATTTTTTGAAAGATCCAACAGTTTGAATGGAAATACTAAATTATGGAGAGAGCTTTAAGGGTTTAGTTTGCACTGGGAAAGAGGAGACAGTTCTAGATGTCCTTTTCTGAAACAAAGGGAAATAATGCTGCTGACAGGTGCTTTTCTTGAACTGTCACAGGGTTTGCAAAGTAAGAGACAGTTAAAACAAAGGATAGGTGAATGCAAGGATTGATTGTGGCTTCAGGAGCTCTCTTATCAGGTTTTTTTCCCTTTGCATTCAACATGGAGCTTCCAGAATTTATTGGTGTTGGAGGAGCTTGAAGAGTATAACTGCTTTCTTTGCTGGGAAATGCCATGTTTCTAGGTTGGGGAAAGCTCCTTTGTCTTGGTAATGCACCACAGAAGATTTTGTTCTGCAGTGCAAAACTCAGCAAGGACAGAGACATCCAAGTCAGATAGCTAGATTCAGATCCCAGAATATTTCAACCCAGCTATACAGAAGAGCCAGAGACACAGTCTTCAGGCACCTTTCATTCAGCCTTATAGGCACAGCCTTAATGACTGTCATGGTACAAGCAGGAAAGGTACTGAGTTCAACGTGGTGTGATTTTTCATTTCTCCTAGCACCTCATGCTCAGTCCATGGAGGGAAAACAAGCTTTTATTCAGTCATCAGTAAAGAAAGTATGTTCTGTGGGACAGTGAGATTTGGGAAATGTTTTGGACATGTTGTAGTACTTAAGCATACCACACTGTACAACTGAAATGCAATAATACTATAAATTAAAATTCTGAAATCTTAAGTGGCCTCCACTAAAATCAATGGGACTTGAGTCTGTATAACTAAGATTAATTTCAGTAGACATCCTTAAATACATCATTGAAAACCAAGCCAAATATCATGTCAGTGGACACGCTTGGTGATGTTCTTTTATTCCATTACTCTGTGATAAATGTTTTGGTAAGTAATACAGTTTATTTATTATATAACAAAGATTGTTGAGGTAGGTCAGGTTTGCCTTTTTGGACTCGGTGAATGTTTTGGAGTTGGAAGATTTTTCTACCAAATCTATACCAAATGTATCGATGGTGCTTATACTGATAAATGTGCTCACTCCTCTTCCCACTCCAAACATCTGTTGTTCACTTAAATTAGGTGATGAATAGACAAAAAGTGTTCTCAACTTGTCACGTACACTGTTTGCTTTCCTTTTGTTTCTTTTCCCACTTGAGAGATTTTTCAATTTGTCAGTTTTCTGTGTTGAAAGTGATGTATTGCAAATTCCACGGGGACCTTGGGTTACCGACAGCTTGAGCATACAGCTGCACGAACTGCATCAGAGCTGGATGTGCTCAGCTCAGTGGAAAGCCAGGGTCTCCCATGGTAAATGCCACTTCATCTGCTCAGTTTGAAGCACTGGCTGTCATGCAGCATCCCACAAAATGCTATACAAAGAGGGTGATGAGCTCCTGGATCGGTATTAGTTGTTACCATGTTCCTTAGGGTTTAAAAGCATTGAGCAAACTTGTAGACCAGATGTTTTGGCATGTTTGTAGAGATCTGAAAACAAGTATATTCAGTGATGCCTGGAGGAGGTGGCAGCTCAGCTAGTTTAATGATATTACCCGAGAATTATCACTAAAGTAGTAATAGTCTAAAATGAGTTTTCTCTAATACACTTTCTCTATTTTATCTTATTTCAATCCAAGAAGGTAAACATAAAAGTCTGAGATGAAAAATCCAAAGTTAAAAATGAAGTTAGGAAATGAAGAACAGCCACTTGAGTTGGACATGGATTTCAATCTAATTTTCTTTGTGCTAATGTCTATGAATAAAATTTAGGCTGGATCCAGTAGGAAATATTTTCATAGATTTTTAGGTACTAAATAGTCTTTATTCCAGGATTACCAAAACTGTTTCATCAGCCATGTGAATTCAAGAATTGTTCTTGAAAAAAGTCACTGTCAGTAGTCATAGCCTGATTTAGGAGCAACTTATTAAATATTTAAGTGGACTCATCTTTGGTTTAAATCATTAGTGGATTCCTGAAGTATTTTTGAAGGTCTGTGTTTATAAATTCACCTCCTCCTATGTACATGCCTTTGTAAGCAAACCATGTGCACCATGTGCAAAAGAAAAAAGAATGAATGAAGAAGCTGCTGTTTGGTACAATCTAGAGACCTCACTCTGCGCAGGTTGAAACTTGGCCCCAGGAAGCTCCCATGGGGTGCTGGGTGCCAGAAGCCTACTCAAGGACAGGCAGGAGTGAAGAGAAAGGATGAGCTAATTCAAGTCCATTGATTGCAGGATGGACTCCAGAAGGGAAGAGAGAACAGTTAGCTGGGAGTTAAGATGTAGACAAGACACAACACTGGGAACAAAACTGTTGGGACAAAGAACTTATCTATCAGCAAGATAAATTATTTGTATTCTTTCTAGCTCCACGGAAAAACAGTAAACTTAGAGCAAGGTATAGATGTGCAAACAAATTATAAGATTTTTTTCAAAGCAAGTTTACTGTTTGTTTTTGTTTGCTTTTTTTTTTTTTTTAACTCCTTCTCTTATTGAACTCAGGAAAAGTCAGAAAAGGTATGAGAACATCTCTTTATCTGGCTGTATGTATCGTTGTGTTTTGGCAAAAGTACTGATTGCAAGCACTGTCAAGTAGTTTCCAAAATCGTGGGAAACTTTTAAATAATTGTTAAATAATGATAGCACTTCAAAAGTCTTTTTTTTCCTGCTGTCAAATAACCCGTCACAACAAAACTTTTGATTCACGCTAATAATACCCGCAGAGCAGCAGCTTTCTGCAGGCCTCATTTTTTGCTTCTTTGCTCATAGCCACACAAGTAAAGCAGAAAATTTAGAAATCTTTGCAGATTTGTGGGTGAGAATGACAAGGTTAGGAGACTTAGGCTTCCTATTTTGGCATGTTTCCATACAAAAAATGACATGTTAACACACTTGACAGTGCCACTTTCAAGAACAGCTTTCACCTATGGTTCTGATCTCACCGTAATTTTGTGGTGGTATATCAGGTTTCTGTGATTCTGCAATAACTTTGCTGGAATATTTTTTAATGGTATGGCTTTATGAATCTTTGCAAGATTCTGCTCAACAGTATGGCTGTTAACAGGATTAATTTTGCTGTTTTACTACAGAGAATACAAGCCAATGCACCGCTATAGCTCTTGTATCAGCTTAGACTTGGCTGATACAATTTTTGGCTTGTGGGAAACTTTACTTAGTAAAGTGCTGGATCTTACCAGAATTCTAATATTTTTAAGTGCATGTTCTGTGAAAAAGCACCTGAGCAGTTAAAAAATCCCTTAAGTAACAGATTGTACCTGCATTATATGTCAGTGAGGCTGTAACAGGGGCAGGTTGGTTGTGAGCCTTCTCAGTGTCAGGATGCAGCTGATCCTGAGCTTTGAACTGCCTATTGCTTGTGACATGGAAAAAAAAAGAGAATATCATGTTATGCTTTGTTTCTGTGATGCATCTCATTTTGCAACCTACTGACTGCATATTTCTTGCAGTGTTTAGTTACATTTGCATGATTACATTAGTTTAACTGATAAATGTTTTACTTAAAAATATAGTTTTTATCTTCATGGAAAGTTGACTTACCGTTAGGATAGTGTTTGTAAAACTGCTACAGTTCTCTGTGCCTTCTAGATGGGTTTATTTTTCAGTGACATATAAGATACGGGATTAAGATGTCTGAGTAGTCACGGTTTTGCAAAGGGCTCATTAGAAAAATATGCATTTGAATAAAGTTCTTTTAGTAATTTATTTTTTCTCTCTTTCTGTAATGAATAATTGATAACCATTTCACAGGAGCAATTAGTCATTCCAAAGGTTCAAGTATGAAAGGTAATTGCTTATCTGCAATAACACCAGCCTTTGCAATAATAATGGAAAAAAACCCAAACTGCACATATGATTCAGTAACACCTGTGTTGTGTGATGTTATTATCTATGACTACTGAGGTGTATTTGTGTCCTTTTTGTCTCTTTTACTAATCCATGCAATCAAACTTCTATGGAAATTTAGTGTTCTTTCAAATGGCAAGTGTAATCCTATTAGTTCCTTAGAAACCAGCTTTAATTGTCTGTGAGAAACCTTTGTGTAATACAAATGGAAGCGAGCAGAAAAGAGAAAACTGTCATTTGCCTTGAAAATGCTTGTAGGGCAAAACTTTTATGTGAACTTCGCTGCATTTGTACATTTGCCTGTATTTTTCCTTTGTATGTTTATCTTAAATATGTGGAATGTCAGTGGCTCGTTTCCTGAACAGATGTGAGGTTTCCATGTAGTCTAACGGTCCTTCCTAATCTCCAACTCTGCCACCACCTCAGATTTTGGGTCAGGAATATGCAGAGTATTATCAACTTGACTGAGTATCAGCTCTGAGAAAGTCTCACTGCATTAATTGAAGGAAAAGATGAGCAGCACAGTTGCATTTGTAAACACATGGATTAAATGAACCTTAAAAGGGCACTGTAAAATAACTTTAGCAGTTAAAACGACAACTGTCATTATACTCTCCTCTTCATCAGGCAAGCTCAACAACCTCTCTTCAAGTTTGTCTGATTACAGCTGTGTTATTTACAAAGAGCAATGGAGGCGTGATAAAAATAATTCTGAACAAATATTCTTTAAAGGAGACATAGCCAAACAAAATTCCTTGTGTTCCAGAAGGATAGCTTTTCAGAAAGAATGATTTTGTGGAAAAGTAACAGCACAAAGAATTTAAATGCCGCATAAACCTTTTTTTTCTTTATAGTCATTGTGCTGTAGGGAACTGCTTCAATCATGCAGGGTGAACTGCAGTTTCAGAACTCCAGAAAAGTATCTCTATGATAGTAAATATGATGATGTGACAGGTAGCCCATATTATTTCAGCTGAAAATAAAATCCTAACTTGCAGCTACCAGAAGGCGAAGCTCTATATTCGGACAAAAAATAATCCACATTTAGTAAAATCAATGAAATGGGTACTCAAGACCATTGAATATCGAGACTTTCTTTTTTTTTCTTTAATTGAATCAGTGTCAGTTCTTCTAGAATGCTGAATTTAACTGCATTATTTTCTAGATTAGGTATTTAATTTTAAAATCAAAATTCCATTTGTTCAAATTATATTTTCATAAGACAAATACAATGAAATATATTGAAAAGTCAGCCATACTAATCTGCATATAATTGTGTCCATAATAGAAAAAACAGACTTTTAAAAGTTTTCTTTCAATTACGTGATTAACTTGTGAAATGAACCATAATACTGTAGTATCTTGGTCATAATGCAGTTAAGAGTGACGTGATGTTCAAAATGTTTATACTGCTAAGATGTCACAAAATTTCTGTGTGAAATAAATATTTCCTCTGTATTCTGTAGGATATAATCATCAACGTATCTGTGAAAGCCAAAGGCAGAAGTCTCCTGAATTCTACAGCAGAACAGCATCTGAATCAAATGTGTATTTGAATAGCTTCCATTACCCAGATCGTAGTTACAAGGACCATGCCTTTGATACACTAAGCTTAGACAGTTCTGACAGTATGGAGACAAGCATATCAGCGTGCTCACCAGATAACATTTCCAGGTGAAGTGTCTTTCTTTCTGATGTTGTAATGGTCATGGGCTTATAATGATAAAAGAGAATTTGTACACTGTATGTATTGATGCTATAGAAATGTGAGTGTTGCTAACTGGTTAAGAAAATATATGATCATTAGAAGGGCAAAATATTTAATATTGTGCAGCCCTTCATCATCAGGTTTAACTGTCATCTTGCCTACTTATTTAAAAAAGGGAAATAAGGTTAAGTGATAATGTTGAAGGCCACAGAGAAATCAGTGTTAGTCCTGAAAGGAAATTATGAAGTCATTGATGCACTTTTCAGAGCTGGTAATACCTGAGCTTCCTTCCTTGGTCACTAGACACTTCCTGTGGTAGGAAATATCTCAAAGACTTTTGCCAGTGATGAAGTGCATTCGTTCTGCATGCCCAGCATGTTAACTTACTAGACCCTTATGCTGAAGCACTTATGGCTGCTCTGGCTATCTGTTTTTGCCCTTTCCCTTCCTTTTTCTGGGTCAGTAAAAATGAAGAGATGACACTGAAAGGTTTAGAGCGCTCAGCTGCTTTTCTCATCCTCAGAGGGTGTCAGCTCAGACACTACTTCTCAGATAAAAAAAAGTCAACAATCTGTGTTAAAAGTCCAGCTGCGTCTCAAAATTGTGCGCAATATTCTCTGACAGTCTAGTTTTCATGATAGCACTTTTGTTTCTCCTCACAGTCCTGTCCCAGCAGTTTCACAAGCATAAGACAGGGCTGATAATTAAGCACAATATTGTCACAGGTTTAAGAATCCCTTGTGAACACAGGGACAGCTTTTTTGGCTAGCATGTTGTGTTTCATTCAGCATCTGTTTCCTGTAACAGGGTATCAGCCCACTGATTTCCTTTTGAAGTCTGCAGTGTTGAGGGTTTAATAAAATACCATAGGCACTGATTCTGCCGGCCGGCTTTATTTGTTTTGTTTGTCTTTAAGTAAAAACATTAAGACTCAGGTTTTGAGGATTTTTGTTTTAATTAGATACACAGTCAGCAAATTTCTCATCGCTGAAGACAGACTGAGAATGAACTCTTATCCATGCACTAAACTAACATGGCAGTGGTATGAAATCTGTCCCTTTGTGACTTGCTGCTCTGGCTGTTTTGGAGGAAGATGGTGTGTGTCTGAGCTACCTTGAGGCCATCTCATGGATTCTTCAGCCCAGGACTGGGAATCGCCAAAAGCTGTTGAATTTCGCTGGTGTCCTTTGTCCATCTGTCTCCTTCTAGGTCTTCTGCAGCTTCAAGCCAATGCCTGAAGAAAAACAACAAACAAACAAACAAACACTCAAACCAATGAAAAAAAAAAAACAGAAAAAGCCCCATTGCAACAGATATTTCAGTTTCTCACAGGGCAATGATTGGTGAGGGAAGAAAAGAGCATAGATTGATTTGTTGATAGTCTTGAAAGATAGGCAGTTAATTTTCTTTGACAAAGCTTCTCTTTAGCAAACTGAATTTGTGTTAGGTTAGATGGTGTTTGAGAATCTTTTCTAGCCATATATCAGACTTTAAAGGGAAACTATTTATCTGCTTTGTTCTGACACATTTAAAATACATAAGGTATACATTGCCTTGTGTAAGATCAGAGAGACTTGGGTTTTTTTGCTGAAAATGCATAAAATCTGTCTGTTCTCAGACTACAGAACAGAACCACCGTAGTTATTCAGAAGCTCACCAAACAGTATTTGATTGAATGTTCATTAGCAACTTTATTTTTTCCTGGTTGAAATTTTGGAGATTACAATCTCCTGCTACACATTAATTTCTGTGAGCAGGAAAAGCAAATCAAGGATGAAAGCATTTAACAAAGCTGAAGTACTGACAGTTTTTTTTTATGGGAAAGCTAATGCAATTGCCTGTCCACGAAGTTGCTCAAATGCCTTAATTTACGACCCCATTGCTTTTACTGGAGTTACTTAACCCAGATTCTCTTGGCCCATAACCTAAACATAGCATGACCAAACTAGTCTGAGGCTTCTAAGTCAGTGCGCCCCCTTTTTTTCAGACACAATAAGCTTTTGGAACTCACTAGATTTCAGATGGATTATACATCTTCTGCAAGCTTGGACTAAATGAGATATGAGGTTTTTTTGTATTGTACTGTATTGTGTCCTCTCGTGAAACATATCCCCAGGTTCAGACAGAGAAATGTCTTCTGAAGATTGTCACACATTGACAAAAATCCCAGTCTTACAGACAGAACCATCAGAGGCACGCTCAGAAAACGTGGGATGT
Organism: Cuculus canorus; assembly: GCF_017976375.1. Classification (NCBI taxonomy): domain Eukaryota; kingdom Metazoa; phylum Chordata; class Aves; order Cuculiformes; family Cuculidae; genus Cuculus; species Cuculus canorus. The sequence continues at coordinate 114,036,995 of NC_071401.1, read as the reverse complement.
TGTTCTCACTTCATTTTGCTCAGGACGCATATTGGGACTACTTCCATTCTACCTGTGTCCCTTCACAGCTGGCTTGCATGCTATTAAACAGCATGAAGAAACCTGCTATCTGACACCCACTTCCACTTGAGTGTTCGGATAGCATTTTCAGTATGATCCCAGATCAGGTTTCTCTCTGCCCTAAACATTTGCATCCATTTTATTTCCTCATGTTGTGCTTCAGTCTAATGGCATTATTAATCATAATATAGTAATATTTAACATCAACAGGGAGCATGCCACATTTGAAATGGCTGTTAAATTGAGATGAAACAAAGAAATTGTATTGGAGAAAAGAAACAAAATTAAAAAGGACAGGCAAAGGCAGTAACTGTGTGGTGCTGGACCAGGATCTCGCACTCTTTGCAATTACCCTTATTTCTTTGTCTCACTGGTTAGTTTTAACTAGTAGACCTTTCCTGACACTACTCCGCTGAGTGGCCTTTATGCATACCTCTTAATCCTCCTTATTTTAATTGAGAATGTTTCGATGATTAACTCAGTAAGATGCAAAAACAGAGACAGGCTACGGCCAGAAAGACAGGTATATTCAGATGGCTACTAGTGCCATCTCTGGGGATGAGTAGTGTGTTCTGTTAGGACATGGTAACCACCTCCATCCATATTCCATTATCTGGGAGAAGATGACAGATCAATGGGGACTAAAAAGTTGCATTTTTAGGCACTTGAGCCTGCATTCTTCACAACTCTGAATGGGGAACATATACATTGAGAGCATACCATGTGCTTTATACATCATTTTTTGTTGGTGCCTACTGCACTGAACTGGATCAGAACAGTATCAACTCAATACTTAAACTCTAATGTTGGATTCTAATTCTTTAAATACCAAGTATTCTTTTAAATAACTTTTTTTTTTTTCTTTTGTGCAGTGCTAGCACTTCAAATGTTGCAAGAATAGAAGAGATGGAGAGACTTCTCAAACAAGCGCATGCTGAAAAGACTAGGCTGCTTGAGACCAGGGTAAGCATAATTTTTTAAGTAAAACTAAGCATGGTCATGTTTGGTTAGATAATATCCTTCTAAATGCAACATTGGACCTTAAATAGTTTACACTTAACAGACAATTCAAAAACTACCTCCTCTCTCTTAGTTTGGTCTGGTTTCACCCTCATACTCCATCTTTGATTCCATATGCAATAGCTGCTGTCTCAAATGGATCAGTTGATGGTAAAATCCCATCCGAAGCTATGCCTGCTAGAAGACCCTTCATTTCTAGAGTGGCAGTATTTGCAATTCTGATTCTAAGTCTCAGTCCACTTTGTATATATATTTCTGCCTACCTAATAGGTGAAAAGGGATATAGCCCTAGCTAGAGATTACTTTATCAGCTATAGTTTCACATATAATTAAAGTTCTGCATGTGTTATGGTATTTAGGAACGGGAGATGGAAGCTAAAAAACGAGCTCTGGAAGAAGAAAAGCGTCGCAGGGAGCAACTAGAGAAAAGACTGGAAGAAGAAACTAGCCAGAGGCAAAAATTAATTGAAAAGGAAGTCAAAATACGTGAGAAACAAAGAGCACAGGTGAGATACATTGACATGCAATGGTTTTTAAGTGCCGGACTTCACCTTGATGTACAGAAGGAACTAAGTGTTATTTCTTCCAGTCATAAACAGAACTGCTTTCAGTTGAATAGGTAGATTTAGCATTTCTGGCGTGTAACTGTGCCACTAAAAGTATGTATATTTGGGCTTTTGGAGCCTTAAATAGATATCTGGGTATTCATTTAAAGCTAAATAATAGCATAGATATCTATTTAGCATCTTGTACCAGAACCATAAATATTAATCCTTTAAGGTTTCTTACTAAGTACAGGCAGAGCAATATTTTTTAGCCTGAACAGTGGAAATTTGTGACTGTGTTAATTTTATAAATGATTGGTGTTTGTTTTTCTTTCTTTTAACACATGTCATGGAATGTGAAATGGCACTTTCAAATATTTCACTGAAAAAAAATAAAGCTGATGAAGCTTGTTCATCTTCTCTAGAGAGGAAGTAGTATTTTTCCTAATGTTACTGGGACTAGAACAGGGGACACATTATTTAATTAAACCAGCGTTAATTCCTGCATTTCTTGCTTCTTGTTAGAATTTAGAAGTATCTTGAGCTTTCTTTAGGCTCAGAGGTCTTACCTATTCATTTATTCCACCACGACTAATAAGATCTATGTTGTACAGCAAATACACTAGGCAGTCATTTTATTGTTAGTATAGTATAGAAAGACAGTGTCTCATTTTGTTATGTCTCTGAGTGCAGAAGATTCCATATCATATTTGAATGTCTTTCTGGTGCTGTCTTTACTAAGTTTTTCTTTCATGAGTTACTATTTTTTTTTTTTTTATGAACAGCCTTACATAACTTGGCTTTCTAATTGATAACAGTAAGTCGGAACAAAAGGACAGCCCCAGAACTTTATGGTGTTTCTGGTCATATTTATCTATTCCTTTTTTTATATATAATGCTATTACCTAATGTTAAATTTTATGTGTAATTTACCTGAACGCTTTCTTTTTCCTATGAAATTTTAATGACAACTCAAGTACAGCATAAACAATGATGCCATGCTTATATCTTTATCCCAAATGGAAGCATGCATATGTTGAATTCCCTGTAACTTGCTGCTAACTGGGAGACTTGGCAGGGAGGCTGAAGACTGAATTGGCAGGAATACAAAATATATCTGTCAGAAATAACTACATTTTTTTGTTAACTTATTTCTTCCCCCTGAGACTCTATTTTTTTCATCACATCCTCACACTCAGAAACATAAACTAGGGGAAGGAACTCTACCTTTGCACTTGCCAAAGCTGGTGCCAGCTTCTATCATACAGGACTGCACAATTTTTGCGGGGTGCTAAGAGTTCTTCCGGGCAACACGGCTCCAATTGCGCTGAGATTCTTGACAATGCCATGAAGGAAAGTCCCTTTGATTTGTGACTCACGGTGGGATTTTAAAGGCTAACTTTAGGCATGGAACAGGGGCAGATTAGATTCTCCAGGTTATTAACTTCTCTGGAGTCAAGAGAGAATGGCCCTGTAACGCAGCCTCTGTCTGCCTTGAATACAGCTGGAGCCTTGAGAGACTTTTCTTCTGTATTTAAAATGAGGGCGGAAGTTGTGATAGACCCTTCAGGCACAGAAAACAAGCATATTCCCTCAGCGGGCAGAGGTCCTAAATCACTACATCCTCCTGCTTGTTCTCTCAACTGATATTATCTGGGCTTGATGCAGAGTCTTGAACTGCAGTCAAGAATGAGGCACCATTTCCTGTGCTGCCCTGCTGCCTTTTGCAGAGGGGTGCACTTCAGCCCTCGGTATCTTATTGCCAATTGTGAACTAGATACCACATTTAATTTGTTTGAAAAAAAAAAATTCAATTTTGTTCACAGAAGTCTCTGTGAAACTACTAATTACAGTTCACTCTCATTGTTAATTTTTCCTGTAACCACGTGTTGTTCTTATTTGTATTACACTTTGCATGAAAATACTTGTAGAAATAAAATATTACTAAGTGAGATGTGTAGTGAGCATCTAGCCTGGAGAAACAAAGAGTTTGCTTGACATCATATAAATGAAGTTCTTACCCTTTGTCTAAAGCAGCAACACACCTATACATTTAATTAATTTCATTCTAAAACAACTTTTCTGTGCTGTAGTCCCTGTTTTACCAGCTTATCAACTCATGATGTGAAGAAACTCCTGTGCTCTAATCTGGCTTTTATAAAGTTATCCAACTCTTTGTGAAAAAGTCACAAGTTTTAAGGATTTTTCTTTTAAAGAGAATTAGGGCTGCAGCAGAAAGCTCTTTACTTTTCTTACGTTCATTCTTAGAATCTAAGGGCAGTCTGCAGTGATTTTCTTGCAGCAGAAAGAAGTTAAGACTTCTGTTAAAAATAATACGGTTTCCTTTTCTTTACTGTAGGCCCGTCCCTTGACTCGCTATTTGCCGGTTAGAAAGGAAGACTTTGACCTACGAAGTCACATCGAAACAGCAGGTCACAATATAGAGACCTGTTACCATGTCTCCCTCACAGAGAAGACCTGCCGAGGCTTTCTGATTAAAATGGGAGGAAAAATTAAAACATGGAAAAAACGGTGGTTTGTTTTTGACAGAAACAAGAGAACTTTTAGTTATTATGCAGGTAGGTCGCAAGATCACTATTACATCTGTTCATCTGTCCCACTATCTTCCTATCAACCTTACATGAGTTCTGAACATACAGGGAGTCCTGAGTAAAACTTACATTTCAGTTTTGTCATGTTATATACTTGAAGCTCATGCAATCCCTTCCCTGTAGTGTTCAGTCCTAACTCTGGGTAAAACAGAAATGAGCTTAAAAGACTAAGGGAGAGATGTGGATAGGGAAGAGGGAAAAATGGAAGATCATCAGGTTCATACTACACAGACTATTGACTCCAAATAAATTATTTTGAAATATTAGATACTTTCCTCAATGACAGAATGATTTCTTGTACCCTTCATACAAGATTATAATTTATTATACTTGCCATGAAAATTAAATGGAATGCTTCTGCAGTCTCATTGCTTCATGTGCTAAAAAGTCTTTCAGGAAATTAAATATAGAGAAGTAGACTTTTTGAGTCTAAAGAATTTCAAATTAACAAGATGCAATACTGTAAAGAGATTTCTGTACACTTTTATTTTTTTGTACTAGTAGTTATGTTGCTAGTTAACAGGTTTGGGTTTGAGTGCAGTACAGTTGCCATAATGAAATTCTAATTCCTAAAGGAAAGTTTTAATAATGTCCCAATGGCTTCAGCCAACAAATATAGTTTCACGAGAATTCTGTTCCAGCTGCACAAAAATGCATCTGCTTGTATAGGTGAGGATACGTCTAGATCTTCAAATATATAGTAGACTTCCAAAATAAATATCAATGCTGTAAATTCAAAGTAATTGAACTCTTAAGTGAATATACTGCTATATTGTTTTAGTTCTGCAAGTCTAGTGAACAGAGAACTTACCCTAAAGTCTGACAATTTATAGCAGTGAGTGAAGCATCCGTACTTTCTGACCTGAAGCATACAGGGAACTCTACAAAGACTGTTGCGATGGGAGCTTATGGGTACATGAAACGCTCTTGTAATCAAGTCCTCAAGTGGGGCTTGAAAGGAAAAAGCTCATAGAAGAGCTTATAGAAACTTGCCTACAATCTGCTACCCTCACATTTGAATAATAAATAGTAGGGAGATTATTATAAATGGGAAGAAGCATTTTTTTAATAAGTACAAGCACACATGGTCTTCTAATGTAAAGCTTTTGCTATCAAATTGTATTTCAAGTTTGCTTATCGTAACAGTTTTCCTTTGAAGGCAAACTGTAGGTCTCGGCCTGTGAGCTGTGTGAAGTCTGGCTCCCTTTCGTGGAACTGGAAGATTGGATGTGTTTCAGACATTTGTCCTTCTGTTGGCTAATACCAGCCATAATGTTTAGACACTTCAGTGAAGGGAGTGACATGGAAATAGAGGAGGAAATTGCAAAAGCTTTATTTCCTTGGAAACCAGGTGGAAAAGAAAACATGTTAAAGTGTGAAATGCGGCTCTCAACAAAACCAACCAATTAGTAAGAAAGGTTAAAGATTTCTGTGGGATTTCACAAGCAGAAGTGTTAATCCAGTTACTTATCAGCTGAACATATGTGGAAATGCAAATTAAGCTTTTGTTTCTTGAAGTACTGTTCATTTCAGTTCTCGTAAGTCATTCTCTCTTTTCCATTTTAGATAAACATGAAACTAAATTAAAAGGTGTAATATATTTTCAAGCTATTGAAGAAGTCTATTATGATCATCTAAAGAATGCATATAAGGTAAACTTTGGTTTTGTTTCAACTGAGTTATCGTACGGCAGTACCGAAAGTGTGGTTGCTGCTGTAAAGTCAAAGGGAAAGGTGACATTATTAGGAAAAAAAAGAAACAAGCAAATAAAAAACCCAGAGTGGAGGAAAAGGAAGATGAAGCCACATCGGTGATTAGCATTAGTGGGTTTTTTATACTGATGATAGCAGAGATAAGAGTGTCTACCTGCCAAGTGGAATTTGCTGTGAGAAATTCCATAATCCAGTGGCAAGATCACTGAAGTCAGCGGCTTTGGCAAATCAAGGGAGGCTGTATGCGTCTGTCACAAGGAGGTAGTTAATTGTTGCAGGCAGCTCATGGTACACCCTGCCTCTCATGTGTAATTTTAATGAGCTGTAAACAAGCTGAATATATCCTTGGCATGTGGATTTGTGAAAGCCAAGGAGGTTTTGACCACTGGACAGTGGGGAGAAGTTAATCTGGGCACAAAACAAGAGGTTGGAGCCCTGCACTACTGTGTCATAGTCTGGTGGAAATGTATTGTGCAAAGTGTTTATGGTAGACACAAGCAATTTAAAGACATCTCTGCTTCCAGTACTGCAATGTAGGAGGCAGTGGTATAGTGTTTTGCATTTTATCTTTCTCCTTAACCCAACTGTAAATCTCCTTGTAAGTAATTTCATTTCTGGTACCAATAAATGGCTTTTATTTTTATTCTTTTGCTATCCTTTCTGCTTATAGAGTCCCAACCCGTTGCTCACTTTCAGTGTTAAGACGCATGACCGGATATACTATATGGTTGCTCCTTCACCAGAAGCCATGAGGATATGGATGGATGTTATTGTTACGGGCGCGGAAGGCTACACCCACTTCATGTTGTAATAAAAGGGGCAATAGGGCATACTGCAATAATGTAACAGATGAAGTTAGCCATATGTAGTGAAATCTGAAAAGCCAGTGAATACTCTGAAAAATCCCCCTTATGATGTGCACCCAAAACCTCGGAATGTGACGGTTTTATAAATGCATTGAAAAGGGGGCCTTGTTACTTGTTTTAGTTGATCTTTATAGGAATGAAAGAGCTAAAGGTGTTGAGAGAATCATAGTGCTCCAAAATGGATAATCAGGCAATTTAAATTACAGCATCTTGGTTCAATGCTAATTTTCTACACATTCTCTTATATGGAGAATGTCTTTATAAACTCATACTAAACAACTTACAAAATGTATGTGTTCTCATCAGTATGCAAAAACTCTAGTAATGGAACAAAAAGGTGTAATAAGCATATATTTTAATATGCAGCATTCAACCTATAGATGATTAGGTGACTTTTTAAAACTTTTAGTCAAGTATTTTATAAAAATGCAAACAAAAAAGCAACCCTAAGGTACATGCAGTTCTTGCCTTAGTAGTTAAGTATTACAACAGAGCCAAAGAGTTATGCAATTCCCTTATCATAATGTTTTTCAAATCGTTAGTTGTACCTAACTTTCTGTAAGGGGACAGTGCCAAAACTCTTAATACCTTTTAATATAATGCAGTTGTTATGATATTCGGTGTGTTGACACCAACTGCATGTTTAAAATGTGCATCTGTGGAAGTAAACGAAAAAAAGAGAAGGATAGCTTTATGAAGATGCATTTTTCCACAAGGATATGAAATTGAAACACGTGTATTGACTTCCTCATAAGGAGGGGTTTTTTTCATCTTCTCTGTTGAATAGAATAAGCTGATTCTAGTCCCTATAGCAATTTTCCTTTATGTAGCAAGATCCCCTTACTCTGTGCCAAGTGCTCTACTGAAACCTCTCAAACACTGGTCTCCTTCAAGCCAGTGTCAAAATTCCTACCTAAGTCCTTTGGAGCCAGCTTTTTGGCCCTAGGGAGTTTGTTTTGTTGTTCTTTAAAGTCATACATCCACAGACTAATGCTGCCAATTAGAATAAAAAGAGAGGGGCACATTCTAAGAGTTTACACTAAGCAGCGTATGAATAAAAAACCTGAAAATTTTAAGTAGCAGAGATTGAGATTCATAAAACAACAAAAAACGCTTCCAGGTCCTTGAGTATTGCAGAAACATAAATTATTTAATTGAAATGAACTTCAAGAAAATCTCTTACAATATGACTTCGAAGAGGTTCTGTTTCCGTAATGAAACTTATGTGCTATGTGGTTTGTGTAATAGAAGAAAGCACATTCACCTTTTTTTTTTCTTGATGAAAAGTTAATGGCTTTGGATGGAACAACTAGAAAACTGAAGGCAGAATACAAGTATGCCGGCATAAATATTTTTATTATACTTTTTAAACCCCTGTATCTGTAATGAACGGGTTGAATTTTTTGTGGTATGCACAGGTGATAAGGTTGCTCTATGACATGACAAACATCAGTTTTGACTCTAATCATGAAAGAAGGGACTGTTATGGCAAGACAGCTGTTATCATCTGTACAGATCACAGCTTGTGATCTAATGATTTAAAACACTATCAGAAATAATTTGCTTCGGTTTATATAATTATTATTTTTCCCTGATGTATCTTGATTTTATGTATGGTTATAAAGGTTTTCTAATAATTTTTGTATCCTGCATGATGCAATGAAGGCATTTCAATAAACATTTTTAAAAATACAGTTGTTTTCATATTCACTTGCTGCTTCGACTCACGTCTTGCTCCTCTTTTAAATAGCTGTATACAGTTGTGCAAGCAACTTCGTATTTCTTAGTAGTGCTTAATTACTAGCCTAGCCATTGTTTCTCTGCGTCTAACCGGTGTGTTTCCCCATTCAGAAGCTATGGGAAGTAATTTTCCAATGGCAGTGGCATTAGGAATGTAGTCTGTTTGCTGCATACACATAATATGCGGCGGCGGTCCTAGGGCGGGGTCGGGGAAGCGGTGCTGTGGAGAGGGGCGTGGTCATCGAGGGGCGTGGTCATGTTGTAGGGGGCGTGGCTATTGAGGGATCGTGCTATGAGGAGGGGCGGGGCCTATGGGGAGGTGCTATGGTGAGAGGCGTGTCCATGGCGGGGGAGTGGTCATGGCGGAAGGGCGTGGCTATGGAGGCGGTGCAATGGCGCGAGGGGCGTGGCCATAGCACGGGGGCGTGGGTGTGACCACGATGGGTGGCCATGACGTCAGGGGGCGTGGTCACGGCGGGGTGGTGTTTGTGGTGAGGGGCGCGGCCACTAAGTGATGGGCATGGCCAATATGAGGGAGGCGTGACTACAGTCGGATTTGTGGGCGTGGTCATGGGGCGTGGTCACCCCGGGGGCGTGGCCATGTGGTCTCGGGCCCATGGCGGCGGCAGCGGCTGCGAGTGCGCTGCGGGGCTTGGCGCGGGGCGGCGGCCGCCGTCGCGCTTCGCCTGTGTCGGTGATCTCACCGCTGGGGCTCCCGGGTAAGGGCAGGGCCCTGCGGAGCGGGCGCCGGCCGGTCAGCGGGAGGGCACGGCGCCTCCTCCGCCCCGCTCCCACCGGCAGCGGCTGGGGCGGGTGTTGGGCGTCGCTCCTCGCCGAGGGACGGGGTTCCTGGCGAGCTGCTCTCTCCCAGCCCGCGGGGGGCGGGTTTGGGCTCTGCGGGCGCTTCCTGCCTCTCTCCGAGGAGCTGGGCCGGTACGGCTGCTCGAGTGTGAGGCGTAACTGCGTGTGAGGCTTTACCAGGCCCCTGAAGAGCTTTGCTGGCATCTGCTTTGGAGTGAGGTCACTGAATCGTGGAATAGTTTGGGTTGGAAGGGACATTAAAGATCATCCAGTTCCAACCCCCCTACCATGGGCAGGGACATCCCACTAGACCAGGCTGCCCAAGGCCCCATCCAACCTGGCTTCCAGGGATGGGGCAGCCACAGCTTCTGAAGGAAGGAATAAATCATTATGTTAAGGGAATCAATTTGCTTAAGCAATAATCAGAATAATAAGAATCAAATCTTGGCTAGCTTGCAGTAAGAAAGAATGTGATTGTAACAGGAGTTTAGCTTGTTTACTAGTTAAAATGAGGAACAAAACAAGTATTGAAAGGACAGTCCTGCAGCAGGAACAAAGGACAGACCTGAGCTCACCTAGAGGACACGGTGAGGAAGGGGTAAGATAAGGCTTCTGAAGACACAAAGAAACTGTGATGTGCATACAAGAGTATAAACTATGATAATAAGTTCTTGGAAAAACAGTGGCCATGTAACATGTTTTTGGGGATCTATATGGATATGTATGTTTAACCAGTATAAAAGTTACGTAACCAGTCTCAATAGTTGGACACATTGGGTGGGTTTCCCCCTGTGTACTCCAGCACTGCTTGTTAAAAGAATACCTGCTTAATAATCACATTGGCATTGATTATTGAGTTTGGCTTTTTCATGGAATCACTTCTGTGGGCAACCTGTGCCAGTGCCTCACCAAGGAGATGATCATAGAATCACAAAGGTTGGATAGGACCTCTTAAGATCAAGTCCAGTTGTCGTGATCCTGTGGCCAATAACATAATGCCCCCCTTGCTGTTCCAGACTCAGTACTTGTTTGAGTGTACTTGAGTTTATTCATTGCCTTAAATTTGACAGACGACTGCTGCTCTTGATGAGGTGATGAAACTCATCTGAAGTTGCTCAGTGTAGAATTGAGTAAAACTTGCAAATTTTGAGTGCACATTTTGTATCTGCATAAAAGCATATATACAGTAGATTTTTATTGATGTTTTTCTTTCGTTCTGTGTTAGGAGTGCTGGTGTCAGAATAGTGGGTTATTGAGTGTGCTGTTAGGTGTTCTGAGACTGGGTTAAGCAGCAATTCCTGCTGGGAGAACTGTTGGCCATCGTATTCCTGTAGCACAGACAACACTGTGAAGTGATCTGTGGACAATATTGCGTCCATTATCTAGGAGAGCTGTGTCAGTCAGGTGCTGCTGTTCGCAATGGGTGGCGATGGTACAGTGCTGGAGCATTCGCAGAGTGGTTCAGAGGATTTCTTTGGCTTTGGCATGTTGCACTGGTCTCGATCACAGTTTCTGTTGGTCGTAACACAACTAAAATTGCACAGTGATTCTAGTATGAAGAGATTTCCATAGCATCAGGCAAGGATCCTGTGGTCTTCCTGTAGCTAGCTACTGCTGTCTGTAACTTGCATTTATAAATATTGGGTAGCACCTTGCACCTTTCAGGAGCGTATCCGTACTTTTACTGAGGTCTTTCACTGAAAACAGGAGAAGAAATTACTGGGTAGCTGTTCAGTTATTGATGCTTTGGAGTGTATAGAGGGATGTATGAGAACATGACTCCAGTGGGCCTTGCTTTTGGATTGGCTGACATAGTTGCTCTAGGGCTTTGCATTATTCAGGTTAGGATTGCTGCTGGTGTCCTTAAAGGAACTTGTTAATGGGGGATGCTAGTTCGTGAAGTAGCTCAGGCAGCGCTTGTCTCTTGTAGCTGCAGTTTAAAGCCTGCTCGGTGTCAAAATGGCTTGAGCACACTTCTGGAGTGCTGCAGGATGGGAAAAAACAATGACCTCAGATTGTTATGAAGGCTTAAGGAGAGAAAGATACTCGTAATTCTTTTTTTTATCAAGCTTATGACTTCTTGGTGTATCTCCTCTGTTCCTAGCAGGTGGAGAAGTGACTGATTTACTGATAGAGAAACACACAACCCAAAAGTCATAGTTTGGATGCATACTTTTACTGTGGCATTTGTTCACATTTATAATAATTGATGCATCAATAGGATAAGTAACTGTCTAATATTTCAGGAAAGATTTAGTGGTTTTAGTATATAGTTTGAATGGTGTGATTTCTCTTAGACTGTAGGAATGCACTGAATACTAGCTGCATCCTGTGTTTTCTAGGTGTCCACATTTACTTATCCATGTTTAAAAACAAAACCCCCCAAACCTCTTGAATGTAATCTCCCTGTTAGTGAGAAAGCAGTACTCAAAGCTGAGGAAGAGTTAGGTAGTATGATATTGTCATGGCCTGTCTTTGCAGTATTTATCCAGTTATACCAGTAGGAAGCCCTGATGTATTTGGGGCCATGTAGTTTTTATACCCCGCTGCTGATTTACAGTATTAAAGAAACAGTCTTCTTCCAATCTAATAATTGGTAATATAGAAGTCTGAGAAGCTTTGACCAAGCTTTAAGTTTAGCAAATTATCTTACTGAGGTGGGTAATGGAGTGGATTCAGTCTCTGTAACACCTCTATGAATTGCTTGCCACCCTCCCAGCAGAAGTACAATTGACTGCTAAACTTGGACTCAACACTGTAGCAGCTGTTGAGATTCAGCACAGTTCTTCATTAGATAGCATTTGCTTTGTTAATTTTTTTGCTTGTTTGAAACCAACTCAAGTTTTTGGATGATTATTAATATGAGTAACAGAGTTCAACCTAGTGTTTGTTTTCCCAGTGTGTCTGGTTTGTTGTCTTGAACTAAAACAAATGAAAATAATTTTAAGTTTATGCTGCTAGGAGAACATCTCTCTCGTGTAATGCACTGCAGATCGCTTGCAAACATACCATTGCACACAGTACTTTAGTCCTCAAATTATATTTTTTGAAATTCAGTCTGGAAAAAAAAAACACAAAAAAGAAATATAAGACGTTAAACTAAGCAGGTGAAAAATATTATTTCTTGTGAAATGAGTAAATATAGTCAAGATGGTATAAAACATGAGGACATATGAAGTATAGGATATCTTTGGCCAGTTTGCTAATTGCTGAGTGAACTCCTTACATGGTTTGCATTTATTGATTTGAGGATGAATTACAGTTTTCCATACCAGGCTGATCAATACTAATTAGTCATTGAAGAGTATAGACAATACTTTTTTCTTTTCTCTTGAGCTAAAATATCTTCATTTCGTATAATATGCCTGTATTTCCTAAACTTTGATGTTATAAAATGAGGATATCATGTTGATTGTATTAAATAGCTTTCTCTATTAGTTTGCAGGCTGAAATCGTCAGTCAGCTTTCTTGCTCGACCAGATCGACCAAATCTTGCTTATCATAAACTAAAAGGCAGGAATCCAGGAGTTATTTTTCTTCCCGGCCTTAATTCAACTATGAATGGTCAGAAAGCAACTGCTCTTGAAGATTTCTGCAACTCTCTAGGTCATGCCTTCATCAGGTACATTCAGAGTGTCATTCTTGAGAAAATGAAACTAGCATCATGGGTTGGGGGAAGGAGCTTACGAAAATATGTAAACTTTGGCATTTGTATTGTAATGCATGCTGTGCTGTATACAAGGTAAGAATTGTCTCTCTTCCATTTCAAACTTAGGATTTCTGTCTGTAGCGAGACAGATAAATCAGGAGAATGTATTCTGAACATAATTCAGAAAGTTCTCTTGAATTTCTGTACTCTGCTGTCAGTTGCATTAAGGCTAGAGGAAAACAAAATGGAAAAGAAAGGACCTGGAGTTGATTTTTTTATTAATACTGTAGGCATGCTTCTTAACTGCCAAAGCTTATTAAGATACCCATTGTCTTCTGTGGTTTTAGAAGAACATTCATGTGCTTAGTGATGCTCTGCTTTGATAGATTAAGTTAAATGCTGAGTTTCATAACTCTTTGTATTTGGGTATAGTGTTCGAAAGAGACTTTAGACGTTTTTACAATACCTTTAAAACTGAAGTATTTCTCTGTAAGAGAAATTCTTTATCTGGGAAATGCCCTGGTAAATTTCAATACTGTTATATCAAACGGTAAGAGAATGCTGCATCACTGAGGTGCATCTGTTGTATTTAAGCCTCTTTTCATGTGATTTCTGGTGCTAGTAATATGCAGAAGCAAGTAAGAAAATATCCAATGCTGTACCTTGTACGCTGTTTTTGATTGGATTAAATGTTACTGCTTAGTTAGCTTCTATATTGATGTAGGTGGTACTATGATGTTCATTTTGATGGTTACTTTTTCAGATTTGATTATACAGGATGTGGAAGTTCAGGTGGTAAATTTGAGGACTGTACAATTGGGAAGTGGAGAAAAGATGTTCTGTCTATACTGGATGAACTTACAGATGGACCACAGGTTATATTTTATTTTTAAATATAGAGTGCTTTTTGTTCTCAAGATAGAATATCAATCAAAAATATGCCATAATAGCTCTGGTCAACAGTAGCTTCTGTTTAACAGCTGACACTTGCTGAATTTCACGCTGAATCATTTGAAAGGTCATATTTGTAGGACCTTATTTACAAGCAGGTAGATCGCAAAATCATGGAAGCGTGGGCTGGCAGGACCTCCCAGAGGTCATTTATTAGATCCTCCTGTTCAAAGCAGGGCTGTCATATTGGGGAGTGTGAGAGTGCCTCACGGCAGAGGTTCCACCTGACAGGGAACGCGGAATGGTTACAATGCAGTGCAGCTCTCTTCATGAAGATGTGTCACTGTCTTGCTGCTGATGCATTAGTTAAAGGATTTGCAGGAATGCTACATTTAAGATACTCTCTCTATATAATAAAATATCTTTAAAAATCTGCAAAAGAAGCATTAGACTTCTTCAGTTACTTTAGAAATGACTGTTAGAAACATGAAATCTCCTGCAATCTAGAAATACTTAGTATTGTCTTTAAAACGATTTTGTATTATTAATTGTATTTGTTGATCTTTTTCACTGCACTGAGACTTTACCTTGTGCATTTATTTTAAGAAGGAAACAAAGTATGCATGTGATACTGAATTGTTTCAACTCTTATTTTGTTTACAGCCTTTCAGTCTCAGACAGCAATAACCAGCCATGCCAAACAAAAAGAATAATAAAATACCAGATCCTATGGTACTTACTCAGGCAAAATTTCCACTGGAGGTGACAGCGGTTCTGCCTGGGTAAGGACAGCAGGATTATGCCCAAGGTTTTAGTACTTAAACAAAATGAAAACTGATACTTTATAGAAGAAGAAAAAAATATTAGCTGTTTCTTGTAAAATAAAATAACTTTAAAAAAAAAAATCATATTTTCACTCTTTTTTTCCAGATTCTGGTGGGCTCCAGCTTGGGTGGATGGCTGATGCTTCATGCTGCCATAGCACGCCCAGATAAAATAGCTGCTCTAGTTGGAGTAGCTGTAGCAGCAGACCATCTTGTAACAGCTTTTAAGAAGCTTCCCATTGAGGTAAATGTTCATGGTTGGTTTTTGTGCAATCTAAAAATCTATCAAGCATTTAAGAAATTCCGTTGTTCTAACTGTACTTTTCCTGCAAGTGTTCCAGTAATTTTTCAGTGTTTGTGGTTGAAGTAAGCAGAGCATTTACATTAATCTAAAAAAATCTGCAAAATACTGTGCTTCTAGGATGAAGCTAGTGTAAGCTCTACCTAGAATGTGTTTCTGTTACCACGTCATATAGGATGTGAAGCCACATCCCTGCAGTTCAGCAGTCCATTAGATTTCAGTTTAGAATATCTTATATTTGCATTCAGATTGGATCCTTGTGCTTTCAAGGATGGAGAAGTAGTTGCTAAAGTAATTGAGATGACATTGGATGAAATTAATCTGGTTGTGTGTGTAGAAGGGGAATTCTTCAGATAAGTGTGTTTGTGAAAACTGAGATTTAGGTGGTGGGAAGTGTCTTTCTAAATTGCTTTGTTTATGATGATAACGTCCAGCCTTCAGGAAAATAAATCAGTTGTTATAATGTGACAAATAAGTATGGAAATATTAAATAACACATACTTTAGAATAATTAAAATATTTTCCTGGATTTTTATCTTTTTGGAAGGCACGTTTAGTGTCAGTATTACTACTTAAGACTAAGGTAAGGTTCTGGAAATACAATATTTAATTGCAGTTCTCATTGCAAAGACTGATCACTGGAAAATTCCTTTTTCCTGTGGTTCTCCTTGTTTGAGGTTCACTGAGCTGATTGAAGCCAGAGAGACATGCTG
This sequence comes from Cuculus canorus, assembly GCF_017976375.1. Classification (NCBI taxonomy): domain Eukaryota; kingdom Metazoa; phylum Chordata; class Aves; order Cuculiformes; family Cuculidae; genus Cuculus; species Cuculus canorus. The sequence continues at coordinate 114,021,261 of NC_071401.1, read as the reverse complement.
TTTGTTGTAGCTATATGGCTTTTTCTTTCTGATAGATTCTTGCTGAGAAACTTAATTTCCTTTGTGAGTCGTAACTAGATTAATTTGCAGGACAGAAGTGCAGATCAGCTTTTGTGACATGGTAGGGATTTTTTTCTTCTCAGATGCTGGAAGGCAAACGGGAATACACCTCTGCTAATAAAAATGGACAAAGAAAAATTTTATGCTGGCGAGATTTTACTGCATTTAGAACAGAAATAAGTTGAGGTACTCTAAAGAACTTGTAGCATGTGTCTTTTCTATTCTTTGCTCTCTCTTTTTTTTTTATAGGCACAAAAAGAAATAGAAGAAAAAGGTGAATGGAAGTTTCCAACAAAGCATAATGAGGAAGGATATTATTCCTTGACATATGACTTAATCAAAGAAGCAGAAAACCACTGTGTGCTCAATAGTCCTATTCCTATAACCTGTCCCATCCGACTTATTCATGGCATGAAGGATGATGATGTCCCTTGGCAGATTTCTATGCAAGTTGCTGATCGTGTTTTGAGCAAAGATGTCGATGTTATCCTCCGCAAAATTGGCCAACATCGAATGAGTGAGAAGGAAGATACAAAACTTCTTGTGAATACTGTTGATGATTTAATTGACAAGCTGGCAACACTAGCATAAGCTGCAGAGTAGCTTAAGTGCATGAACTCTACACCTGATTCTTTTCCATGAGTAGCAGAAACCCTGTTCTTAACAAGATTATACCAGGCCTGTGACTATCAGAAACTGAGCTTTATCTGCTGTTTCCTTACCTCTGTTTCATAAATACAGGTATTTTATTAATGCTGCATTTGCACAGACAGTCCAAAATGTGAAGGAGTGCTGCTTTTGTGTTTAGAACCTCTCCTTCACCACGTAAACCTTTTTTTCACAAGCTTCCTGCCTTTTTGTACTGAAATGATGATTCATTTTTTTAGTATTGGCCTGTACAGTAAAAATTTAATTTCCCATGTCTTTGCCTTTTTAGTGTTATCCTTTTCTGTAACATTTGTATATTGTACGTCTGAAATCGTGTACAAAGCAAAGTACAACTTAAGTGTGAAGTTACTGCTATTAGAAGTAGTGAATAACATGGAGCATAATAAAGGGATTTCAGCTAAATATATTGTTCTTAAGTACTATTAAAACTGAAAAGTGGAAGGCACACCCCGATGGTGTTCTTGGGGTACTACAACGGGAAGAAGTTAAATTCTAAGAATGCAGGGCCTCAAAGCTATCTATACTTTATACTTTTATCTACACTTATCAGTAGGGTTTACGTTCTCCAGGCTGTGTTTTTGTAGTAGTTAATTTGTAGATCTACTATTAAGTGGATGATATATAATCTTGGTGTAAGCTGAAACTGGGTCAATACAGTGACTCTCTTATAGTAGTCTCTTTAGAGTGGGAAGTACAGGACCATAGGGCATCACTACCTCTTTTTCTGAGCCAAGAACTGTAGATTATTAAGAAGAGTGTCTTAATTATTAAGAAGAGTTAGGAATTTGAGGTACATGATTGCAAACCTGAAAACTTGTAACTGAAACTTGATAGTCAAATAATTCTTGTAATGTAATTCTTAGTATTTAATAGTAAATGGATTTAATTGCAAATGTGACTACTACCAGTTATTTTTTTCTCAAAAAATATGGTTCCATTCATACACTTAAGAGAGAGAGAGGAACTTAAGTGAGAGGCTGGAAGTAGTTCAGGCTGGCCTTAGCGTGAAACATCAGTTGAAAGTATATAGTTGTTTCTGGCTTTACTGTTTTAAGTAGTAAATGGCATTGCTATTACTACCTTAAATGGCTAAAATTCCTGGGGTGAGGTATTTCTAGAGGCTTTATTGTTTTCAGTATTAGCTTTGTCGGTACAATTATGTTGTATAGAGCTTTGCTGAGGTAGTGGCTTTCAGTTTTTTAAAAAATGCCAAACAACTAGAACAAAAAAAAGCCCTGCAACAACAGCAATGACAAAACCTAATTTTCAGATTACTACCTGTGAAGTGCAGCTCTATTTAGGTTTCAATACTGCAAAAAGAAAGATACTGTGATGTACAAAAAAGAAAAAAAGAAAAAAGACTTCTGGTATAAGAGTAAAAAAAGATGGCTGTAGTTTTAGATGCAGACCTTCTTAATTCAAGTGTACCGACTCCCTAATTCAATCTAGATCAGCATACTTCCTGAGGAATTACAATATTCCATTAAATCCAGGTATTTCTGTTTCTGAAGGGAGTAGATTTTTCTTCTCTATGACTATGCAATTCACTACTTTCTTAAGCTTTAAAACATCTTGAAAATGTATTTTATTTTTGAGAAAAATGAATTCAGTCAATTTATGCAAATTGCTCAACCACTTCCATTCCCAAAGGCTGAGCTGTGTTCGTATTTATGTATTGTTAAACAGTTGTCCTTTTTATATGTATTCATATGACTTGCAGCTAATAAAAACTAAAAAATATATTTAGTGAGTTTTAAAGACAAGGTCAAACCAAAATTAAGTTCCTTCAAAATATTCTGCTCTTAGTTTACCTGTGACAATTTTTTTTTAACCCACTTCTGTCTCATCTCTTAGATGGAAGAAGAAGTTGAATAAAAGTAGACTGCAATAATTCTGAAGTACTTATAATTAAGGCCCAAAGTTGCCAGTTGTGATAGATGTGCTTTTTGTTCACATGTACGGAAGTCATTTGAATAACTGAAAAGTTCTGAGCTCTTTTTTTAGTTGAGAGTTATACCTATAAACGTTCAGTTGAACTGTAGTACTTCGAGAGGAAATAGTCGTTACAGGTCTGCATAAACCATAGCTGTGTATTTCTCTTGAAAGAATTGCATTGTATTCATTCGGAACTTCACCTTAGCTTTCATTAAATAATTGATACTTCATGGGTTAGGTCTTTTTGTTACAATGCCTTAAAGCAAGATAGCTGAAAACAAATGTGAAAGGGAGCAGTTGTGTGAGAAGTTTTCAGGTTGTTTGATTGGTTGGTGGTTTTGTTGATTCAGAACCCCCATCATTCTGCTTTAATAACATTAAGTGGGAGAAGGCAGCATAACATGGTGGACACAATGATTGAGGATAGAATACTGCAGCATCAATTGCTCAAACTGCAGCGTTACTGAAACTTAATCCTAGGGAGGGTTTTTTTTTTTTGTGTGCCATGTGTTTTGTACACTCTGTTTTCCTTCTCTGCTTGCTCAGTGGAGATCAGGGGTAGCATTTACATTACAGTACACCCAAAATTTGCTACACAGACTGTCAATGCAAAGGCGGCATTGATGCTGTCTTCATAGAGACAGTGTTCCAGATAGTATTTTCAGATTCAGTGAACTGCCCTTCTCTCTGCGTTCACCTACCATTTTCTAAATCCAGCCTATATCCATTAAATTTGAAAAAGTAGCTTTGAGACAGACCTTATGCAGACAGACTTTTCCCTCTAACTTTGCCTTGGTAATTTGACTGGTATTTCTCCCTGCAAAGCTTAGCACTTTCCTGCTATATTCTGTCCCCTGAGTTTATGCCTGTGGCATTTCTTTCATCTTTTCCAGTACATGCCTAGATAGTGAATTATTTTCAGTATTAGTCACATTTAAAAACAAGTATTTACTTCCTCTGTAGACTTCCTCTGTGTTAAACTAGAGGATTACATATTTAGAAAGCTCTGCATGGTGCACAATTTTAAAATAATTTGTAGTGAATTCTTGTGTTCTGGGTTTTTGGTTTTTTTACATATTTCTAATTTTCTGCCAAATACAAAGTATGTTTTACATACCTTTACAACATATAGTTTCTCAACAATAAGTTGGATTCATGCAAAATGATCCATGTCTTTTATACTTTCAAATTTACCGACTCGTGGTGCCTGGGCTGTTGGTTTTCTATGAGTATCTTAATCTACACTTAATTGTTTTCAGTAACACTCTTAGTTTAAATTGTTAGTGTTCTCATAATCTTTCACTTTTGGCGGGTCTGAAAATGCCTTCTGGGTTTATCTGTCACTGAACATAGTACGGTCATAGAATGGTTTGGGTTGGAAGGCAGCTTTAAAGATCATCCAATTCCAACCCCCATGCAATAAGCAGCGACACTTTCCACTAGACCAGGTAACTCAAAGCCCCATCCAACCTGGCCCTAACACTCCAGGGATGGGGCACTGTCACAGTACAAGGCAGCTCTGGACACTAAGCATGCAACTTGTGTTGCTGATTTTGATCCAGCAATGAATGAGCACTTTGAGGTGTTTATCTTAAATGTAATGCTTAAACTATGTAACATTGACTTCTGCTCAGAAGTTCGCTATAGTCATTCGAGTTTCATGAGTAAATAACCAAAAGCTGTTATAGCTAGGTGGAAAGCTTGATTAGTATGTAATACCAAAGAAGTGAGTAACAGTTTTCATTAAAAAGAAACAAAAGCATTACCAGCTGACTTCAGCTGTCCCTACTCCTTACCAAAATTTTCATTTCAGAGCTGTTGCAAACTCAAACTCCATGAGACTTAACTTGTGAAATAAACTATTATGCCTTCAAGAAAAAAAGGAAGAAAAGGATGAGGGATGCTATCCTGTGTTTGTGATTAAACTCTGCAGTAGACCAGTATGTGTTGGAAGAGTCTCTAAGGCTTATTCAGCTTGTTTCCTAATAAACATATGCTCTTATTCAGTGCATATTGAGCTGTACTAATGTAGTTGTATATACTTTTTTAAACCCTGTCAAGTAGTCTCTTCTGTTGTTTGGCTTCGCTTCACACTTCAACTTTTTTTTTTTCCTTCACAGAATCACAGAATCACAGAATCACACAAGGTTGGAAAGGACCCATTGGATCATCGAGTCCAACCGTTCCTAACACTCCCTAAACCATGTCCCTAAGTACTTCATCCACCCGTTCCTTAAACACCTCCAGGGAAGGCGACTCGACCACCTCCCTGGGCAGCCTGTTCCAGTACCCAATGACTCTTACTGTGAAGAATTTTTTTCTGATATCCAACCTGAACCTCCCCTGACGGAGCTTCAGGCCATTCCCTCTAGTCCTGTCCCCTGTCACTTGGGAGAAGAGGCCAGCTCCCTCCTCTCCACAACCTCCTTTCAGGTAGTTGTAGAGAGTAATAAGGTCTCCCCTCAGCCTCCTCTTCTCAAGGCTAAACAACCCCAGCTCTCTCAGCCGCTCCTCATAAGACTTGTTCTCCAGCCCCCTCACCAGCTTTGTTGCTCTTCTCTGGACACGCTCCAGAGCCTCAACATCCTTCTTGTGGTGAGGGGCCCAGAACTGAACACAGTATTCGAGGTGCGGTCTCACCAGTGCCGAGTACAGAGGGAGAATAACCTCCCTGGACCTGCTGGTGACCCCATTTCTGATACAAGCCAAGATGCCATTGGCCTTCTTGGCCACCTGGGCACACTGCTGGCTCATGTTCAGTCGGCTGTCAACCAGCACCCCCAGGTCCTTCTCTTCTGTGCAGCTCTCCAGCCATTCTTCCCCCAGTCTGTAGCGCTGCATAGGGTTGTTGTGCCCCAAGTGCAGGACCCGGCATTTGGTCTTGTTAAACCTCATCCCATTGGTCTCGGCCCAGCAGTCCAGCCTGTTCAGATCCCTTTGCAGAGCCTCCCTACCCTCCAGCAGGTCGACACTTCCTCCCAGCTTAGTGTCATCTGCAAACTTGCTGAGGGTGCACTCAATGCCTTCATCCAGGTCATTGATAAAGACATTGAACAGAGCTGGACCCAGTACTGAGCCCTGAGGAACTCCACTTGTGACTGGCCTCCAGCTGGAGTTAACTCCATTGACCACCACTCTCTGGGCCCGGCCATCCAACCAGTTTTCAACCCAGGAGAGTGTGCGCCTGTCCAGGCCAGAGGCTGACAGTTTCTGAAGCAGAATGCTGTGAGAAACTGTGTCAAAGGCTTTACTGAAGTCCAAGAAGACTACATCCACAGCCTTTCCCCCATCCAGTAGTTGAGTGATTTTGTCATAGAAGGTGATCAGGTTAGTTTGGCAAGATCTGCCTTTTGTAAACCCATGTTGACTGGGCCTGATCACCCGGTTCTCTTGCGTGTGCTTCATGATAGCACTCAAGATTACCTGTTCCATGACTTTCCCTGGCACTGAGGTGAGACTGACAGGCCTGTAGTTCCCCGGATCCTCTCTGCAACCCTTCTTGTATATGGGCACAACATCAGCCAGCCTCCAGTCTAGTGGAACTTCCCCAGTCAGCCAGGACCTCTGGAAGATGATGGATAGGGGTTTGGAAAGGACATCCGCCAGTTCCTTCAATACTCTTGGGTGGATCCCATCCGGCCCCATAGACTTGTGGACGTCTAGCTGGGCAAGCAAGTCTCTAACCGCCTCCTCTTGGATCACGGGAGCCTCAATCTGCCCCTCTAACTCTTGGATTTGTAAACAGAAGGAACAACTTTCTTTGCTATTAAAGACTGAGGCGAAGAAGGCATTAAGTACCTCAGCCTTGTCCTTATCCCCTGTCACTGTTGTTCCTTCTGCATCCACTAGAGACTGGATATTCTCCCTCGTCCTCCTTTTCCTGTTAATGTACTTGTAGAAAGACTTTTTGTTGTCTTTCACAGACTTAGCGAGTTTTAATTCTAGTTGGGCCTTGGCCCTCCTGATTTTTTCCCTGCACGATCTCACTTCGTCCCTGTAGTCCACCCAAGATGCCTGTCCTTTCCTCCAGAGCACATAGAGCTTCTTTTTCTTATTGACGCATCTTGAGATCACCCTGCTCCACCAAGCTGGCTTTTCCCCCCGCCGGCTCCTTTTCCGGAACACAGGGATGGTTTGCTCTTGAGCTGATAGGATTTCATTTTTCAAGAGCGCCCAACCCTCATGGGCTCCCTTGCCCTGAAGGACTGTTTCCCACGGGACTTTGCTAATCAAGCTTCTGAACAGGCCAAAGTCTGCCCTCTGGAAGTTTAATGTGACTGCTTTGCTAACCCCCTTCTTAATCCCACCTAGAACTGAAAACCCTATCATCTCATGATCACTTAATCCCAGGCGTCCTCCAACCGTCAAATCCCCAACAAGACCTTCCCTATTCACAAACAGCAGGTCTAGGAAGGCACCCTCCCTTGTTGGTTCGCTAACCAGTTGTGCAAGGAAGTTGTCTTCGATGCACTCCAGGAACCTCCTAGACTGTTTCCTTTCTGCTGTATTGTACTCCCAGCAGACATCCGGAAAGTTAAAGTCTCCCACAAGGACAAGAGGCAGAGATTTAGAGACTGTCCCCAGCTGTTTATAGAAGAGTTCATCAGCAGCTTCTTCTTGGCTGGGTGGTCTGTAACAGACTCCTATCACAAAGTCCCCTTTCTTGTGGGCTCCTCTGATTTTAACCCATAGGCACTCGATCCCGTCCTCACCGTAATCCAGTTCGAGAGTTTCAAAGCACTCTTTGACATAGAGGGCTACCCCGCCTCCTTTCCTACCCTTCCTGTCCCGCCTGAAGAGTTTATATCCCAACATAGCTGTAGTCCAGTTATGTGAGTCATCCCACCACGTTTCTGTGATGGCAATGACATCATAGTCACCTTGCCCTACAACAGCTTCCAGCTCATCCTTCTTATTGCCCATGCTGCGTGCATTGGTGTAAATGCACTTCAGCTGGGCTGATGAACCTTCAGCCCTCATAAAGGGAAGAGAGTTTATTCTCGATTGACTGGTCCTTGGAATAACTAATTCCACAGACCCAGTTTTATCCTTACTGTCCCCACTTATACTCGCCCTCACTTGCCCTATTGTGGTGTACTGGTGGTCCTCTCCAGCACACCATTTCTCAGCCGCTGGTTTCCCACTTCCAGGCTCATTCCCAACTAGCCTGGTCTCCTCCCCTTCCCCCTTCACATCTAGTTTAAAGCTCTATTTAAGAGCTTTTTTTAACCTTCAGTTAAATGGTATTAAGTGTTTCATGTAGTTTCAGTTTAGCTAACTTAATTTCTCTTGCGTCAACGCTAAATACAAAGCAGCGTTCCCAAGAAGAAAGCGTAGCTGGATAGGCCTTAGAAGAACTGCCTCCTGCTGTTTCATTTTTATGTTAATTCTGATTACATGCTCTCTTGGACACACTGTTATTGGCTGGGGCTAAGAGATTTATGGTAACATACTTTTCATATCAAATTAAAACATGCTTAGAGAGAAACTTTTGACCAGCTGCAGCTGCTCAAATGTTTTCAATGCTCTGGTTGTACCACGATACAGTTATAACATTTTCTGAACCAGTGCCTTTATGAGAGTCACTGCATTAGGTTTGTGCCTGTCATTTCTCCTTGGCTCCCCTCTCCTGGTGGGGGTGGAGGGCAAAACAAAATAAAAACAAGTGGGAGGGAAAAGCATGTCCTGGGGAATAATGGGATTTGGACTTCCTTGGATTTTAAGTTTCTCAATTGTACTGTTATACAGAAGCCTACCTTACCCTTTCAGATTTTTTTCATTTAAAGCGCTAAAAAATTATGTTAAGGATAAAAGTTTCGCTGAAAATAGAAGAATCATAGAATGACTAGGTTGGAAGGGACCCACTGGGTCACTGAGTCCAACCATTCCTAATACTCCCTTCTCTAAGATCAGCAGTCCCTTCTTTGAGTTGATGTGCAAATTCAGTCTAGATGTGTAAGAATGTAGAATTTCCCTAAAGCTTAGTGAAAATTCAGCAACTGTGTAAAGAACATATGCAGAAATACCAAAAATCATTGTGCACTCTTGCCCTTCCACCCTTGTCCTCAATCCCAACAGGCACAGGAAAGGCAAAGGGAACTCAGCTATGCTGTTTAATAACGTGCATCTTGCTATGTACTTGGTTTTAATGCCATTGTGCATGTTGCTTTTCTCCTGGCAGGTGTTTTCAAAGGGAAGAACTTACTGTAATGGTTGGGAAGAGAAAAGAGATGGACAAAAATATACTGCTTACAGATATACTGCTCATAGGTCAGTTTATATAGCTTAGATTTACTTTGTGGCTGCAGGACCTCATCTGTCTTCAATGTATATCTGCCTAGAAGAGAAGAATGTTAGTTACAGCCTCGGCAATGTTATACATAAATCTTAATTACAGGACCTATTGCTGGCTATTTGGGGGCTTGACCTAGTATTTCTCTTTCAAGTCCTACATATTTATGTTATATGGTCTGATGCTTCTATCTCATTAAAGCGAAACGGGCATCCTCCATATGACACAGCAATTGTAGCTTGTGATCTGCTCGGGGTGAGGAGTTGACGTGTTCTCAGTCTGCCACACTGTCTTGTTTTGCGTTTGGCAAGGAGCTTTGGCTAGCTCGCCATTTATATTTGGTATGAAAAGCAAATGACAGCTGCTTAAATTTCCAGTCACTTGGTTCTGAAACTCAAATACAAATTTGAAATGTTTTTAGGCTAGCACGTGAAAGATTGTGTTCTTTTTGGCCCTTCTGACCTGCACGCTGTTATTCACTTGCCTCCCACGTGGCAACATGAGAAGGTCACTGCTGCTTGTCAGGGTGGAAGCAGGTGCTCATATCTGTGGTAAAGGTATGCCGAACAGTAGCGTGCTTAAAGGCTGTAGTGATGTGAACAGCCTGCTCAGACTGTGGTCCTGGAAAAACAATCCCTGAAGGACACAGGCTGCCTGCAATCAGATCTGGACCTTATGAAAATCCTCTCCTTTGCCTCTGCACTGACTGGTTTGCTGACAGAGGATGTTCCAGAGTGTGCTAGTCCTTAGGACAGTAACTCTTGAAAAAGTCCCCGACCACGAAGCTAAATCCCTAGTCATAAGAAAAAGCATTTATTTAGTTAGGGGATTTGATCTTGTTTGTTTCTAAATGTTGCTGTCTGCCTTGACCTATGTTGCAGAGAAATAAAGATGTTACTTTTGATTTCTGCTGATGCACATGTATTGTAACGCATAATTTTCAAAGGTAGTTCTCAGAAGGCATTGTTTTTGTTGGGGACAGATTACAAATCAATATGATGGAATGTGTTGGTTTTCTTTCAAGGAGGCTGTCAGCCCAGCACAAGATTTAAAAGATTCTGAGAATTAAAACGCACAATTTACCTCCAAGGTCATCCTGAATATCGGGAATGCTAGTGATTATATCCACAGGAGCTGTTTTGCAGTGGTAAGTGGTAACTGTTTTGCTGGGAAGCTGCCTGGAAGGTGGTCAATGACTTAGGAGTGCCAGAAACGCTTCTGGTCATGGCTGCCTTAAGAGCTGCCTTGTTCTGCTGAGTGGATTATCAGTGCATTCTGTTCTGTCCCACAAATAGGAAGGTCCTTCCTTACTGAATTACTTTGTTTTTAACCCCAAATTTGAGGTGTTCAAGCTATTCATCTGCTTGTGGCTTAACATCTTCAGAGCTGGCAAAGAAACCCTTTTGCAGGTAACTTGCTTGAGTTAGCACTTCTTGTCTTTGAGGCTCTCTAGACTTGAGATCACAAATTAATGGGGAAGTTAGAATTTTTAAAATTAATGTTGTCCCCCAGTTCTGATATCTCTGCCACCTGGTTTGCACAGTGAAATAGATGACAATATTCCAATAGCCTCTTTTTTCCCCTAGTCTGACTAGCTGTCTTGTGTAGAACGTCTCCAGGTACCTTATGACAAAGGAAGGCCATGAATAAAACCGAGGGTCTGCAGAGTAATACCTGGCCTTGCAGCTCTCTGAAAAGGCCCTTTACTTGCACCAAGTCTGTATTGAATCTTAGCATCCTCTGCAGCTCTAGAAAACATGACATAGGTGAATATGCCAGAAGCGTCTTTCAAGAGCCCTGGAAAATGTCCTGACTTCTTTTTTTTTTTTTTTTTTTTTTTTAAACTTAGTTATGAAATGTCCATTATTGCTTTGTGGCAGACATGGGAAATAGTGCCTGGACTTCCCAGTTATTCTCATTGCTGGGTAGCTTTGTCTAATGGGAATTGACTCAGCATACATTGGAAGTTTGTGCTTTGGGATACCAAGGTCTTTCTAAGGAATTAATTGCCAAATGGTGAATCTAACAAAGGTTAAGAGTTGCTCTGTAGCAGGGTAAATTTTAGTTTTCCCTCTGTGTTCCAGTTGGAAGATATCAAAAGCTATCAAGTTACCCTGGATCTAACCATAGGTAGTGAGCTAATTAATGTCAGTTTTATTGTTGTTGGCAGCATTTGTCTATAGAGTTACAAATTTATAGTGTAATATTGTGATATCAGAAAGTGTAAGATGAGGCGTAGCACTTACAGACATGAAATCCTACTTCAAGTATTCAAGCTTCATCTCTATTTTTAGTCATAAATTCCAATCTTGTGTTACCAAGGCAAATAAAAGGACAAAGTTCATTGGAAGGAGTAGGTGAAGTATTCTAATAGTAATACATTTACTGCTGAAAATCTCCCCCTTTCTTCCACATCGTGTTTATAGCGATAAGGTTTAATAAGGTTTATAGCCTGTGTCCAACAGAAAGAACTCAAGTTCCTTCAGCTCTTCTCTGCTTTGTAGCCACGTGCTCTTCCCATTTCTTCTGGTTTTGATGAGCTAAAGAGAGAGCCCTTGTGAACTGATGACTGATTTTTAGTCCTCTGGTTGTTGAAGTGACTATTTGAGTTTACTTCATTCCTTACACCACTTTTTCTAGAGAGTGGTTGTCAGAGCTGGATATGATATTCCCATTGCTATTGCACTTCCTATATTCTACTCAGCCAAGCTCTTTGGTCACAGTGTCTTACCCAGTGTCTGTGCCCAACTGCTTGTCTTCCATCACCCTTTGCATTTTTGTTTTAACATCTGCCGTTTCATACAATGGAGTGCTACATTCTGAAGAGCACTTTTTCTGACAATGGCTAGACTTCGACTGCAATGAAACACATTTTTCCTGCTTCCAGGTAGACTGCTTTCAAGGAGTTTTCATTATCTTTGTTGTTTACCCATCACAGCTTTCATGACCTAGGATATTCTTAGGAGTCTAAGCTTTTATTGTGACTTCTATAAAAATGACACATTAAATAGTTCAGGCCTGGGAACATATTCTTGTACAAACTGAATAAAAATATACATGGTATTTATGATTTTTCAGTTACACTCGTATTATAGGACCTACTAGTTAGCCAGTTTTAATCTCTTTAATATGTCATGTTGTTTTGGAATCAGTTTAGTTCCCTAATCAAGGTGTCATGCAGTAGCAAACTCCAATCTATTAGAGAGCACTTAGTAAATTGTATCAACACTATCACTTTTAAAAAACCCTCCAACATTCTATTGTTTTTCCCAGGACTGATGGCACAGAAATAGGATTATGACTTGATTACTCGTACTTTGGAAATACTGGGGCGGGGGATGGGGGGGAGCTGGCATTTTTCCAACCCTCTGCCACTTTCCTGGTTTTGAAAGCCTTATTAAAAATTGATATTGATGGACAAGCTTGCTTTTCAGCTTTCACAGTATGGAATAGTCCCTCGAGAACAGGTTGCATAGCAAACATCCGTGAAGGGGGAGACCTCTGCTCTGTAGCTTAGGAGAGTTAAATTACCCATCCCTGTCCCCAAGTTAGGAAATACAGTCAGATGCAGATGCAAAGGTTGGTGGCTTTCAGGAAATCATAGGGCTAGCAAGCACTGAACACCCTGGTGTGACCAGAAACAGCTAAGAGACCTAGGTAGCTCACTTCTAAGCAGAAGAATGCAAAAAGATCTGAAAGCACAAAAGAAAGCTCATTCTTTCTGGAATGGCCAAAGGGTGTAAAGCCCAGCCCTTAATGGTTGCTTGAATGGGGAGGATGTCAAATTCATGTACTGCCTTTTACTGTTGCAGCTACAGTTTACTCTTCCTCTGATCTCCAGGCATGGTTTGCAGTCTTGGTTTCTGCGCATTTGCTGTGCCTTCAACGGTGTGTTCACTGGGATGGAAAGTGCTCAAGTGATAGCCCTGTCACGTAGCATGCTCTGAGTTATGTAATCAAAGATTTCATAAGGCTTTAAAGCTACCAGTGCAAAGAAGAGAAAGCACTAAATTGAGCCTTTGGAGGACAACAATGAATTGGGTCATCTACTAAATTTTTCATCTCTTGAATCTGCTCAAGCCCAGCAACATCTGAAGCAGTGTAAATCTGACAATTCATGTTCTTTAAATGAGCAAATAATGGATGAAGAGGCCATTAGGAGATAGATACACAAAGAGCTGTATTCCTTTACCTGCATCGATACTTTTTAAATGCACTAGGACTTCTGTTGGCAAAGCTGATTGTATATCCGCCTCAGATTTATCAGCCTCCTTGCATATGCCAGCTCCCCCCGCCCCAGTATTTCCAAAGTACAAGTAATCAAGTCATAATCGTTTATCCTTTGAGCTGCACATGAATCACTTGCCAAAAGGGAACTATTTTATAGCAGAGTAGATAGTACAGCACAAATGACGGACACTTGACAAGGTCTTGTGAGACTCGGAGAGGAGCAAAATTACTTAATTGTGTAAAGGATAAATCTGTGTGAATGAGACCAGAAGAAAAGTCTCTTAACTCTCTTCTCCCCTTCCAGCACTGCGGTAGTATAATCCAAATTTAAACTATTGTACATGGGCATAGCTCCCTTGCTATCACTGAAGGCGTGCTGACTCATACCATCAGAAAATACAATCCTTGTGCTTTGTACTATGTTTATAAGTTTTCAATTATTTCCCTTTGCTTTTAGAGCTTCAAGTCATTTTCTCAGGACGCTATTACATTATTTGATAGCCTAATATATACTAATGATGGGGTGATAATAGTATTCTGCTGGCTACCTTCTCTTCCTTGATTTTTCCATGCTGGTGTCCCCTTGTTGAAACTTTTTATCAGCCCTTGAACGAGGGAGAGGAGAAATTATTTTTCATACTGCAAGCCTGTTACCTTTGTGACACAGAACAGACAGAAAGCTTTCGCATCTGCTTTGTGATTCAAAATAAATCGGATGAATAGTGATTTCTGTTACCTCCATTTAGCAGTGAAGGCTGGTGAGGTCTATCTGTCTGTATTTCTAACTATCTGGCACAGAGCTGTTTGGCGCAGTTTGGATTGATGCAGACTAGGTGGAGTAAAACTGAGCCTGTAGGGTGAACAGCGCAAGGCTGAGGAAACGTGCATGAAAACAGGCTGCAGATGGGCGAGATAAACAGGATCCCCAGGCTGTGACTGAGTAGGCAGGCCTCTTTAATGGCTCTTAGCAACGCCCCTGCTTTGACCCTCCTCATATGTGAGGAAAATCAAATCAATACACTGTTCTTCAACCCACGATGCTGCAGCAGCAGCAGGGCATTGTGGCAGCATTCGTCTCTTAAATTCATCAACGTTTTTCAGTTTGCTGATCTCCGGATATCCATCCCTGCATCTCTCTTGAGGAAGACCCTGACTGCATCTTTAATCGGATTGCTTGAGCTCCCATGTACAACCTTATTAACAAGTATTAGGTAGGCAATTTTAAAGTGGTTTTGGATTTGCAGGCAGCTTTAACATTTATCTGAGAACTCTATTGTATTTTCTGTAAACACAGCAGAAGCCTCTTTAAAATCTACTCTGTTTTAAATGTTACTTTTCTTCTGGTTTTGTGGTTGGGCAGAGGGGATTTCTATTTTTTTCCTTCTTTTTTTTTTAAAAAAATGTTGTATCTGATTTGTGCTTTTGGAAAAGGATATTCCCTCGTTGATCCCTCCCCTGCTCTGCAGAATAGCTATAACTGGTGCCATACAGCTACTTTCAGTGCTTATGAACATCTGTTCAACTGTCTAACATATAGGGCAGGCTACTCACTCTCTTTTATTTTTTAATTTTCCGGTGCGTACTTCAAAGCTGCAGATCAGGACTCTGCCCACTAAGAAAGTTCTGCTTTGGTTCCAGAGATGGCTAACAGAGGACCAAGCTATGGCTTAAGCCGAGAAGTTCAGGAAAAGATTGAACAGAAATATGACCCGGAATTAGAGTCTAGGCTGGTGAACTGGATTATTGTACAATGTGGAGAACAGATAGAGCACCCTCCTCCTGGAAGGCAACATTTTCAGACTTGGTTGATGGATGGAACAGTAAGTATTTTGTCCAATTACTTGCATGTTTTTATATGCGTAGTGTCCTTATTTTCTGTCTTCATCTAGAAAAACTGGTCTGAGCTCATGGCCAGTATAGAAATACATATCTTCAGATCTGTTTGATTTCCTTTTGACCAGGAATCTTAATGTCGGGAAATAATTATTCTACTAGTGCACTGGGGTTAGTACAGTACTTACGATTCTTATGAGTCATGCATGTTTTGTATGAGTATGACTCATTCCATCACCACCTTTTCTCATACAGCTAAATGAGATCTGTTTTAAAATCTATATATGTTTTTATCTTTAAGAAATAATAAGCATTGACAGAGAAAGGAAAAGAGACATAGAAAATCTGAAGGACTGGATTATGTCATAACTGTTTTCTTCTTGGGAATAATTCTGTAGCTGAAACACTGTATTCCATTGGTTTATTGAACAACAGGGAGATGCTGCTGTTTGCAGTGAGCTGTAAGAATACGCTAATCATTGAATCTCTGCCAAAGTGACTTTAACAATATTTCAATTGACATTGTTTATTTTTTTGGCTCAGGCATGTGGTTTCTTCTCTGTCAGTTGTTATATAACCTTTACCAGTGATTGTCTTGTTGTTTCTTGCAGATTAGGATTTGCCATCAGTTAATGAAAGCTTTACTGCATTTCTAACACACTTCGATTATCGTCAATTCACTACTTTGCTTTTAGTTGAAGAAAGTATGTCCCAGACAGGAACTGGGCAGGTCAAAAGCATTTTGCAGCATCATTTCTGACATTGAAACTGCCTTCTAGTTTAGTGACTGCTTTCTAATTTTGTTTCTGTATTTATCTCTCAGCTGTTATGCAAGTTAATAAACAGTTTACATCCAAAGGGAAATGAGCCCATTGCAAAGATCTCTGAATCAAAAATGGCTTTCAAGCAGATGGAACAAATTTCTCAGTTCTTAAAAGCTGCTGAAATCTACGGAGTAAGAACAACAGATATTTTCCAGACAGTGGATTTATGGGAAGGTAAAAATAATAAACTGGAAGTCAGCTTGCAGTCTTCATTTTATGTTGCTTTGATGTGTTGTAATGGTGCATTTTGTCTAAGGCATATTCTCTAATGTAATTATCTTTTGTTTCTGTTTGCCTTACCTCATTACCATGTTCTTCCGGGTGTGCATTATCTACTTTGAGAGATTTATATTACCCTGAGGACACAATGGAACCTTTCCAAGCTCATGTGTTATCCAAAACCCCATCATTCTGATAGAAATCCACAGACCTAAAGTTCTCTATGCTAATTATTTCTGAGTAAGTAGCTTCTAACAGCAAATAGGGAAAAACCCTTATTCTGATGACAAGATTTTATTGCAGTTTTCCAATTATAAGCAAAGCTTAAATTAGAGCTATAAAATGCATTCCCAGGAGCATATATGCCTCTGTGGAGCTTATGAAGGCTCATTTATGACTAGCAAGAAGCAAAATTCACTGCTAACACCATGTTAGCTGAGCATCTCTCTCTAAGGATACAGTCTTTTCAAAGAGGTCACTATAGCAACAGCAAAAAAATTCAGTAACCCAGGTGAAGGCTATCTCCTTCCCAGCCTCTAAATGTGTGTTTTAGTTCCTGAAGAGCTGAGTCATATATGCGTTTGTATGGGCTGGTTTTGCCCACTTCTGTGGTGGTGCGTCTTTTCCCGGTGCTCTAACTAAATGTGCTGTAAATCCTGCATCTCTCTGGACAAGGTCATGCAAAATGCTTTGTGTGAGGGCTCAGAAAAAGGACAGCTGCAGGGTAGTGAAAGGATGAAAAATCTGCCATGGGAACGAAACAGTGGTAAAAGGAAAACAATCCATTGAGAAAGGTCATATAGTTTGAGTATGAATGCACACAGAGCAAAAAAAATGGGGTCTATTTTCACAGGTTGTTGGGATATGTGGAAGCGGTGACTCCTCTGAAGGACAGCTTAAAGAATGAAAGACTAGGGAACTCTTTGCAGATGGATTTGAAGGGAAGGTTATACTGAGAGCTGGAGTTACTGGGATCTGTAATGTTCTCAGGGTGACAGATTTGCTTGACAAATCCTGCCTTTGGGTATAAGAGCAGGTTTGTTTCTTCCTGTTCAGTCTTTAGTGTTTCACCCAAGCAGCCTTTAAACGTCTTAAATGAAGGGATTTTCACTTCCCTGAAGTAACACCCTCCTCCTTTCATTCTAGCAGGCTGCTGAAAGAGAAGCTCCATCTATCTTGTAAGGGATGATAACAGCTCATTTCAGATGCTGCTCTTTGCAGTCTTTCGCATCTCATAATGTCTTCACACCATGCAATTGAAAGTAGGTACAGTGACTTTTATGATTAAAAGGACTGGCTTTGAAGACAAAAAGTTCCTAATGATGGTAGCTCTCTCATTATTTCTCTTCCTTTCACTCATCACCTTTTTCTTAACAGAAATAAGGAAAAAAGCTAGTTCCTTCCAGAGGACAGGAAGTCAAAACACAACTCACAACCTAGGGAGGAGACATAGAAGACTTTTATCCACTGTTATTTTAGGAATTCCCAACACTAATCTGTGTCTCCTCACTTTCCCACTCCCTTTTCATCCCTCCTGCTGCTCATTTCAGTGCTTGAGATGAGACAGTATGTCTCTCCAGCAGTGAGTCACCGCAAACTTTTTGTGTCCAACCATAACTCTGACCTCTTGCATCTGCGCTGCTTCAGGGCAGAGTCGTCTGAACCTGGATGCATTAGCTGAACAGAAAGGACAGTCTCTTTTTCATTATTTCACAATTACAGCACTACTACACTTCAGGCCATAACTTCTTTAGAAAGAGAAGAGATGTCAATGAATGTTGATAGGGAAAGAAAAGCGTGTGTGACTGAAAAACAGGTTTTCTCTGGCACTAATTGTTTTCCAAGAGCTTTTGCTTTGCAATTCTTAGTAATGATTAATGAAAATGTTTTAGGATGCAATCTGCTGTTGGCAGTTTCAAACTCACTCAGTCCATCTGGTGCATTTTTCTTTATCTCTGCAACTTCCAAGCCCGGCAGAAGCATTGCCTCTCTTTCAGTCCTTTCTTACTTAAATGTGCTGTGCTGAGCAGCTTTCCCTAATCCATGCCCAAGATATTATGTTCACTGTTTTTTACAGATACTTCTCCGGTATATTTCCAAGCAGGCAAGAGGCAGCTGTACCTCTGGGTACTTGTTCAGCCTTTACAAAACAACATTTCAGGAATACTCTGCAGAGCAGTTCTTCACTTTTGGATCGGATCCTTCCTATTTCTGTATCTGGAGAAGGTGGTCCTCTGTCCAGTCAAAAAGAAAGACTTAGCATAAGAAGTGGCCAGGGGCTCCTTTCTCCTTGTACAGGCAGTGCCAGGATCCTCTATGAGGCTCTGCTACTCAAAGCACTCTGCAGAGGACGCTGAAGATGAAGAAGAAATGCCATCGGCGTGGGTCCCTGGAGCAAGATTCAGGGAGGCTGAGGCTGGAGGCTGAGCAGGAGGCCCACACGGCTCTCAGTGAGCGAGTACTGGAGCTGACAGAAGGCACTGACTCCAGTCTTCTGCAATGCCAGAGTCAAGCCTGGTTTCAGAGAATGCGAATAATCCCTTCTGTCAGGTGGCTGCAGTGTCAAGTGCCTTTTTCACTGGAGATTTTCTCAGCCCTTTTTATGCTGACCATTGAGCCTCTTGTACCCTTTGCTGGAAGAGGGCAAATGTTGCAAGACCACAGAGATTTGGGGTCTTCCCTCACCCGCATCCTACATATGCAGCGAGGAGACTCTGCAAAGCAGGGTGATGGCTGCGGCTTTTTCTTTCTCACGTGGCACTTGGCTCCCACTTGGTCTGTTTTTTCGCCTGCAGTGTCTCCCACTCACCACCAACAAATAAAGCAGAGCTGAGTGTAGAGCACGTGGGGAGGGGCTGCCAGATGGCTCTGCGAGGCTGATCATCATATTTTGCTACTCGTCTTTTGTTTCTTTTTTTCTGCACTTGCCGTTATTATTCAGCTCATTTGCTTTTAAATCCCTTTTCACATCTCTCTTCATCCCAGTCAGTCACCACACTCCTTGTTATACAGGAGATATCCCAAGGACGTTGTGTGTGGCATCTGTTACTGCATATGGTACATCTGCTGCTTCCGAGAGCTCTGAGTGTTTCTGCCTCGCACTTTTCCACTGTGCGCCTCTGTGCATGTGTTAGAGGTCAGCTCTTCAGCTGCCCTCTTAAGTGAGGACCCCGCCTGATGCAGTTTGTGTTAACAAATACAGTAAAATGTGGATTCTGTATGGCTGACAATTTATTTTCTGATCAAATGGTCCCCTGCAGGTAGGATGGCTGTAAACTTTAGTAGGCTGTATGACAGCCACTGTTGGAAGCTGCTAGATGTTTCCAGCTTTAGGGTGTCTTTGTCACCTCAGCCAGTACGTTATGCATTTAGGTTTGTAAGAACCGAAGCCCTGAACTGCATCTGCCTATAATTAGGGTGATGCATAGCGTAAACACAGAATGTACAACACTCACTTCCTTCTACACTCCAGCTGGTCTACAGCGATTTTCATTAATATTGGTCTATTTTAGGTATTTCTGAAATCTGTTATCAACATAATGTCTCTAGCACCTCCTATTTTTGTGAATTACTTATATTCCCAAATGAAGAAATTGCAGTCAAAATCAGATCTGTTTCTTTTAGGAAAGAGGAAGAAGTGAAACAGAAAGAAAGGGAAGGGAGTCACAGAAACACTTATGGAAGGATTTCAGAAGAAGGGAGATGCAAAAGGCGGGTTTTCAACAGCTTAGCACCTCACACAATTGGAAATATATGCTGCAACTCAGTTTTGCTAGAAAGTTTTCCAAAAGTTATCATGTCTGGATTGAATAATGAGTTAGAATCCATCTGACTCTGATTTCTCTACGTTCCTTGCCTCTTTTACACCAACTGACAAAGCACAGGGGAAGAATTAAGAAAAAAGGAGTAATCCTAATTTTTAAAAAATGTGTCTTTCTTTTTTTAATTCACTGAAGAAATCAACAAAAGATGTTGACCAAAAAGGAAAATTTATTTATTAACCTAGTTTTTGAAGGAGAGACAGGAGGAGGGCATGCTCTTTTTGGAATGCAAACCTCTATTGAAAATAAGCCTTACGTTTTAAAGGTGTAAGATGCCCTTTCGGAAACCTGATGAATCTTCAGTTAGGTGGAAGATGTGTCTGTAAGCAAGTGATAGGCAAGATCACCCCTTCCAAAACAGTTGGCATAAATTGTCCTGTGAAGCTTTTCTCTCTATATTGTTTATGGAATGAACCTAAAGGACTAGTGATGACTTTTGCTTGGCTTAAGATGAGATGAGCCCTGACTTTTTGAAATGAGGAATTAAGTGAGGTAACATAGTGGGTTAGAAAGTGGAAGAACTGTGGACTAGATGGCAAGAACTGAAGATATGAAACTGCAGAGTATAAGTTTTTGTCAGCCTGTAGTAAGGATTTGGGAGGTGATTTGATGGTTAGACTGGGAAGAATTAATACGTTACCTGCATAAGAGGTCTCCAGAACTGACAGGAAATGCCAGGGGTTAAATGGTAGGATCAATCTTAACAGTTTACAGATGAAAAAACTGAGACACAGCACAGTTATTTACCACATTATTCTCCTTTAGCCATGTTTTACTGAATATATTATTGTCCTTTGTACACCAAAGTGATCTGTTCTAAGGAGAAAATTTTGCCAAAGGAATTATCTAGAAGGACTTAGTGTGGGGGAAGGTATTCAAATAGCCAAAGGCCTGGAAACCTGGAAGTGTCTGAATTGTTTTGCTTTAGCACTGTCAATTTGATGATTTGTAATAAGTTCTTGCATATCGGTACCTCCTTTCCAGCAACTGTAAAATAGCATTTATAATGCTGTTAATGCACTTTTTCAGGGGAGCTGAGGGAATTAGTTCATACATTGGATAGAAGTGTTTATCAGTGTGCCAAGCTATTTGTTGTGCAATGATTTCTTATATTAACTTCACTGTCTGGCTTTCTAGGGAAGGACATGGCAGCAGTGCAAAGAACCTTAATGGCTCTAGGCAGTTTAGCGGTCACCAAGGACGACGGCTGCTACAAAGGGGATCCATCCTGGTTTCACAGGTAAAATCCAAAGCACAGCTTTCTAGAGCTGTCTTCCTGAGGAAGCTAGTAATACTGTACACTTTTAGGCCTTAAGGGAATTTGTTGGAAAAGGAAGGCAAGAATCTTTGCAAAATTTTCTTGTAATGGGGAGATTTTCTCTCCGGAGCCTAGAGGAGGAAGGAAGCAAAGACCCAAACAGGCAGCAACATCTTCTGCCCTTCATTGATTCCCAACTTTATCAGCATCACCGCTAGGTCCATGTCTTACCATAACTTGTCTGCCTACAGTTACACCAGAGCTGCCGGGGAGGAGTTCTGCAGGAGCTATGCTGATGCCTTTTCTTATGTAGCCCCCCTCACTACACCTTACATGTCCCTCCTGCCCCGGAGGTGGAAAACTACTGCTGGTACTGGGATTAAGGAGTGCATTACCCATGCCTGCAGCTCTGGATTCCTCACGAAGGCAGGCGTTTCATCGAATGAGGATGTTATAGGCTGTGTTGGTGTCACCGTGTGTGTCCGTGCATGGGGACCCTACAGGATGGCTGCTTTTGAGCACACAGGGAGGGGTGCAGCATCCTGCTCCAGGCACTTTTCTAGCATATCCCGCTTGTTGCATGAGGGATCCACACTGATCACTGAAGAAGAGACCTAATTTTCTTGTCCACTGACTGTTATTCCTTGGAAGGATAGCAATGATACTTAGGAAATAGTGACATTCATCTATTTAGCAGCTAATCTTTTATATCCATTTATGAAGAAAAGGGAAAAAAAATGGCAGCAGCCATGCAGGAAGGATTATTTTGTGTGTGTCATAAGAATAGCTGGTAGGAAAGGTGTGCTTTCACATCATGTTAGATGACAGACAGAAAGACTAATGAAGATAAAGCTATCATAGATGTCAGCGAACCCCATAAAGGGACCCCTTTACTGAACAAAGAGGTGGCATGAAGCCTCATTCCATTGTTCATCAAACCAAAAATTATTTCATTTCCTAGTAACCTTTTTTCTTAGGGAGTAGCACTTATCTGTGAAGACTGCTCTGTCCTGGCAAAGCTGTTTATTTGCTTTAAAAATCCATTTGTTTTGGCTAGGGAGGCTGAGAAGGAAAGGAAAACCTCCCACTGTTAGGCCTCCTGCCCCTTGGGCATATTAGTGACATGAGATTCTGCCATCCAGGAGTATTTCTTGTTCCAAAATGTCTGAGGCACATTAGCAGAAAGAGTGCCAGCTGTTTGTCTTTTGTTTCCTTGAATTTTCTGATGTCTATGTGAGTCTCAGCAAAAACAAAGCAAACTTTTCTAGGTTTTTCTTGAACCTTGAGCTGGTTTAATTTGGGCTAAAGGAGACTTGAATTTAGGTGAATAACTGCAAACTCCTATGTATTCTTTATATGAAATTAGTTTAAATTAACTTAATACAGTACACAAGGAGATTTGTATTTATTGAATATAATTGGGTTTAAAATTCAAATCCAGTTACAGGCTTTAATATAAACCAGACATGAAATCACTATGACCCAGACAGGCTTATTTGTCTTATGTAACTAAAACAAAGTTCTAAATGGAAAAATTAATTTTCATCTGGATTCTTAATTGTAGGTTGGAACAGTTTTCTTTGGCTTAAAAGAAGATATGATCACCTCTCTTCTCTATTAGCTGTCTATCCTGCCCATGCTTCTTGGATATCCAATCCGTATCTATTGCAGCCCCTAAAATAGCATTTTATAGCCACTGCCTTAAGGAAAACTGATGTTATTTCTGAAAAGAAATAACATATGGCAGATCAGGAGCTGTTTTCTGAATAGCTCATCCATCCCTTCAGGCAGATCAAGCCCCCTCACTGCCACCCAGTGTTAGTCATGAGTCAGGGCATTCAGGCTGATTCTTAATCGCCTTAAATTAAATTGAAAGTCAAGATTAAATGGAATGAGAGTATCCATGTGGAGATCTACAGTGATTAAGATACCCTCGCACTTGAGCTAAGCTGTTTAGCTTTCTATTGCCAGCATCTCACATACCCAGTCCCACCAGACCCGATTTCCCCCTTCCTAGCATGTCCTGGCAAGGTTTGTGGATCCATGTCTGTTTGTTATCTTGTGGTTTGGCAGCCACAAGCACTGGTGTAAAGTTGGCATAAATAGCATATTCACATGGTGGTCTCAGTTTATAGTAAGGTTGATGCCAGGTGATGGCAGACAGGCCAAACTGAACTTGAAATGAGGTGAGACACTGATGGAAATAGACTTGCCGTCACCAATTTTTCTACAGTCTCCGTTAAAGCCATTTCCAACAAACTAAAAGCAAATTGTAAATATGTTGTTATCTGTAAGACCATCATATACTAAATGTGGTGCTTATGATGATAACATTACACTATGTGATCCAAACTGCCTATGTGATCAACTTCTATTAGTATATCTTCTCTTTTTATTGGTCTCTCTTTTTATTTCTTCTTTGCAGCTCTTTTTTTTTTTCTGTTTAGAGTTAACAGTTCAACTTTCTGTGGAATTACTCCATAAGACAGCTGAAAATTCTAGAAGGGAAGTAAAAAAAATAATAGAATGTGTTCCTGGGATTTTAATTAAAATAAAGCAGACGCAGTGAACCTTCACTTCAATTAGGTAATACGAGTAGTTCTAAAAACATCCTCTTTTGGAGATCTTGGCAGAAGTTTCGTGCCCATGTATGGATTCTGGAGAACAAATTAAGCAGCAGTGAGAGGGGGGTTACTTTCAAGGCGCCTGAAGTTCTCTGTGCCTCCCTCCAAACCAGCATGCTTTCTGGCAAGAGCTGTGGGACTTGAGAGCCTGAGATGGGCTTCTGCAAGTCCTCTTGCTGGTCTATACTTTAACGTTGTAGACCCATTTTGAAAAATGACAGCTCAGTACTGGTTTTCTGTGCATCTTTTCGGTTTGCTGGGCTTTCAGGCAGACATGGCTTCTGCAACATCTTCAGCATATTGATCCTAGCAAAGAATTTGTTTTTTTGGACTCAAGCCAGAGTGCTCAGCACAGTACAGGATCAGACCCTCACAGAGAGGATCATGTTGATGGTTTTCAATCACAGCAGGCACCTAATCTAGCATTCTCATCTAGTCATAGGGTGGAGAGAAAAGGGGAATTGTAACTTCGTGAGATATTACAGGGTAACCTAATCCCAAAATAAACAGACACAGCACTGAGAAGGATTGTACCTGGGTGGGAGTAGAGTCTGGTTGATTGAAAGATTCCCTCAGTCTGGGGCTTTGCCAATTCTTACTGACTTATTTGGCAGCAACAGACTAGTCCTTCTCCCTTGTATATGACTTGTTTTCCCCACTTTACATCGATGAAACATTAACCTAAGATGAACAGTTTCTTGGAAGGCAGCTGACTACAAACTTCTGTGCTTCTTCTTAACTGCCACTTCTGCCCTTGGTGCTATTTTCAGGGGAAAGAGTTTCCTTTTAAACTCCAACAAAGGTTCATTGATCCAAATAGCTTTTGAGACCAAGGATGTGGAACAAAAGTGGTCAGTATGTTGTGACAGAAGATAAAGGACTGTCTTACAGTTAAGACACAGGTGCAAAGGGCAAAGTCTATTGCTTAGAAGAGGGAGATCTAGAAATGGCAACAGAGCAATTGTTCTGTCCTGAGGGCAACCATCATCCACTCTGCGAAAATGAGCAAGTCACTTCTCTCTCTCATTGTTTATCTGGGTACATTCAGCTCTTATTTACTGCACTGAGTTAAATTATACCAATTTGTACTGTTGCTCTAGATGGGTATCAACTTGTATTATGGCAAAGGTAAATTTTTCATTGATCAGGTTCTAAGGACTACTGCTTTTAAGGGCTACAGGGCTATACACAAATTAATCCTGAGTGTTAAATACAGCACTATATAAATATTTAACCTGTCATAGCTTCTGGGAAAGTCCCTCAAGGTTCTGGAATAAGTGCTACGGTGAAAGTCTGAAGTGTTGTAGGTTTGACTAGATCATTACTTCTAACAGCAGGGAAACAATTAGCCCAGCCAGTATTGTCCAGCCCATGGGACGGTGCTAATGAAATACTGCATTAGAGGGGACGTGTCTGTTAACATGAGCCAATTTCAGATTGCTTTTCATGATCCTCTGGGCATACACAGAATGACAGGGTGTGTGTATGTTGCTTTTTTGTGTGCATCTGGACAGGAAAGCACAGCAGAATCGACGAGGATTTTCAGAAGAGCAGCTTCGCCAGGGACAGAATGTAATAGGCCTTCAGATGGGCAGCAACAAAGGAGCGTCACAGTCGGGTATGACAGGCTATGGGATGCCAAGGCAGATTATCTAAAAGCATCTCCGTCTGTAGAGAAAACACTCCTTCTGCAGCATGGTCTGTTTAAAAAAAAAAAAGCCTCCTTAGTTCCCTTTCTGCCTGTTTTTTAATAGAGCTCTCTAAAGTTTGGGGTATTTTTTTTTGTTTGGTTTGTTTTATTTGCCGCTGCAAGTGTTCATCTAGGAGCCCGGGTTTTCATGGTGGTGTGTCAGTTGACGTATGTGCGCACTGCTGCCTCCTACTTTTCACTTCTGAACTATGCAACAACAATTATTCTGTATTAATTTATTTGCAAAGTGTTATCTTCCATATTTCTGTCACTCTGCACTTGTATTTCAACCAGTAACCTCGTTCTTCAATTCAGTGATGACATTGTTTGACCTAAGAATAAAGGCAAATTAGAGACACCGTCTAGACTCTTTATTTAAAGGAAGAAAAAGCAATTAAAACAAAATACTATATGGTACAGTGCTGAGGAGTTAAATGTTTTGAATGGTCAATCCATCTCATCTTGAACTCAGAGTCTTCTCTGGGTGACGCCATGCCAGTGTTTACAGTCTGTGTTATACATGCAATTTAGTGTTTGTCTAAAGGCACATCCAATGTATTTTCCTAAAGAGAAGAAAAGAGGTATTATCCATTGAGTCTGATTCGTGTAGTCCCACCCCATTTAGCTTGAATTTCCCCTGATTTAGCGGGCTGGGTTGACTCCAGCCAGCAGCTGGGTACCCACACAGCTGCTCTCTCACTCTTCTGTTGAGAATGCAAGAATACTTGTGAATAAAGATAAAATCAGTTTAATATGGAAAGCAAAAGCTGTGTGTGAAAGCAAACTACAAAAAGGAATTTATTCACTGCTGCCCATTGGCAGGCAAACATTTAGCCACAACCTTGGAAGAAGAGCTTCAGTGTGCACATTGGTTACTTGGGAAGATAAACGCCATAACCACCAACATCCTCCCTTCTTCCTTTTCCCTGAGATTTTATTGCCGACCACAACATTATATGTATAGGATATCCCTTTTGTCAGTCATGGTCAGCTGTCCCAGCTGTATCCTCTCCCAACTTCTTGCCCATCCCTAGCTGCAGGGGCAGAATGAGAAAGGAAGAACGTTCTGACACTGCACAGGCACTGTTTAGCAATAGCCAACACACCGGTGTGTTACCAGCACTGCTTTAGTCACAAATCCAAAGCACAACACCCTATGGGCTGCTGGGGAGAAGATTAACCCCATCCCAGCCAGAGGTATTCTCCAAATTCAGAGAATTCTTCATGAAAGGACGATCTGTCAGACAGAGGTGAAAGCAGGCTTTAGTTTGTGATAGTTGGTATTATATCAAACAAAACGCTACAAAGCAAGTTGTGTTTTTAATAAAAAGGAAGAAATAGAGTAAAAGTGCCAGAATGCTTCTGACCTGGGAAGTGCCATGGTTCAAACTCAAAGACTGATACGCTCTCTTCTGATGGATTGCAAAAGTGACTTGTAGTTCATTTTGGGACAGTTTGCTGGAGAGTCAGTAGAAGAGCTCCTTGCTGACATAGTCATCTGGCCACAAAAGTTTACCAGAGCAGGTTGCCTCACAGCTGTGTGGCACATGCACTCAGGGTTTCCGTGCTATTTTCTCTGCACGTTTTACTGCCTGTTGTTAACTATAATATCTCTGCTAGCTTCACTCGCAAAGCTCAGTTGCTTCTTCTCTGCAGCCAAGTAAGAAGGGAAATATGATAAACTAATTTTTTTGATTCATGACTTTTCCTAGAAGTCCTGAAAACTTAATTTTTGGGCAGGTAACAAATGAGGGGTAATCTGTTCTGACAGCTGTCTGAGTGCCTACATACATAGGTAGGGATGACTTCTATCCATATAATGCTGCTCTGGTTCCGAACCTAGTGACACATGGTGGCAGCTAGTTGTTCTGGAGCAGTGATACACGGACTGATGTGGCTTCAAAACTTCTGCCACTGTGGAAACTAGAGGGATGATTCCCCCACGTCAGATAAAGCTCTATTGTCCCTCTCAGGAGGAGGATAGGAATAATACCTACTCACTTCATTTGAGCTTTGCTGGAGCATTGCAAGTGCTAAGTGACATAAAGGTCATATTACATGATTGGGGCTGAGGTGATCTGTAGCAGCTGCTGATGAAAAGGTCCTGCCCCTACTTGTACCTCCTCTTACAGCCTGCCAGGACATTGCAACTCCTCCACTGTGTTCGTATCAAGCAATTTTTTTGTTCTTACTGTCCGTTTAGGACTGTTTTATTGTTAGTTAAGTGAATGAGTTCAGTATAGGATTAGATTATCACCCCAAATTTTGCATCTGGGATAGGAGCTCACGTTTCAGCTGTGATGGGGCGCTAGCTCTGTATAAACACATACCTTCCCACTAGATATTAGATATGGTGTAATGTGAACAGAATAGCAAATTTTCTTACTAAAACTAAATAAGCTGATTAAGATAAAAAATCAGAATCCCTGAAATTCTCTGGGCTAGTGGAATGACAAACTACTGCCACCAGAAATTAAACCTTTATGAATGTGAATTGCAATCGTCTTCCCTTAATAGAAACTAGAAAGTCACAGCTACAGCAGACAAAATGCCTGGATGAGGGCGGCTGGAAGAACTGCAGGTAAGTCTGAGATGTTGCAGCCTGGCTCCATTGCCCTACACCACCCACACAGGGGTCACTGCCGGCAGGAACTGGATTTGAGCTTGGTGACCTGGGTCTCCTCTGCCTCTGTTTGGCTGCAGAATTGCCATTCTGCCTGCCCTTCTTTAAGAAACATCAGTGTTAATGTTCACATACTAACTGCATTCCTAGGGTATGTTAGTTGCTTTCTGTACCTCTGAACCCACCTACCCCACTTCCCTGTCAAATTTTCTCCCTGTCAAATTTTCTGCAGCCAGCAGAGGGGACTTGGGCAAATTCAGGTCCTAGCCATTAGGTGGTTGACTCAAAGAGCAGTCAGATCTACTGGTCAAAGCAGCTGTCCATCTAGCCTGTTGCTCTGCCTCTGGCAGCAGCAAAAGAAGAGGCTGTTTAGAGAGAGCACTCAAACCTGGCCACTTTCTGTAGTCCTTGCCCTTCCCTCTCCATCAGTACTGTAATTACTGCAACAGGGCATATCCCAGTGGAAGAAAAACCATGCCCCATTTAAGCGTTCTTTCATCAAAGCTATATTCTCTAATTAAACATGCTTTCATTACGTTTGGCATTCTAACAGTCTCACTGAAGTTATGGAAAACATTATGTGTTTGCAGAGCAAGAAAAAACAACCTGTGATAATTTTAATAAACTGTATTAGCAACAACAGCTAAGTGCTCCAGGAAAGCAAATTTATACCCTGTGGCTGCAGACGCAGGCCCTGGTTAGTGCAGGAGCAACAACAACAGACAAGGGTAGTCCCCAGAATCTTATCTTTGGTATCCCCTCCCTAAGCTCACAACATATTCTGTCATAACCTTAAACCATCAAAATAAACTAGCTTTTAATATCTGGCAGAAGATGCTGCAAAGCATACTTTATTCTGTGGGTTAACCTTAGCCTTCCATATTCCCACGTGATGGATAAAGAAATATTACTGTTATTATTAATTAAATATTAACATGCTTTGGCCTATTAGTATCCTCCTATTAAAACATGCTTCCTGCCAAGTTTACAAACATCTTAAGCTAAGGAGCAAATTAATACAGTATCAGGCTTGTTTAGTAACCAATTTAGCAGGAAACATTATTGTTTTTCTTATACTAACAAGAAACCATTGTGCGTGTACTTCAACTGTATCAAACCCACTTATGCAGGTCTCTCATGTGCCTAATTAATTTCTGTGATAACCTTCTGCATTGTTAATACTAAAAGCCTTGATATACACTAGAACAGAGACATACGTACAGGAGCTTTCAACACATACTGAAGGTCATGCTGTTAAGTGTGCTCTTGGGAGGGGCTGTGCATGTGTTTCCTCCTCTAGCTATTAAGTTTTTAAATGCTTAGGGCAGCGTTCCCTCCATGGATGATGAACATCATCTCACTTAAGCCTGTGAACTCCAAATAACAGCAAGTGTGAGCTAAGAGAAGGCCCCACACATGCTGCCTATAATCCTTGTAACTTGGTCAGTTATCCCACCTTAGAACCAAAATAAAATATGCTTGCGAGAAACTGTTTTAAATACCCCTCAGCAGCTGTACCAGAGAAAGACCCATCATAGCAGGCTAGACCAGAAAGACCCTAAACATTTACCTGCCTTCAGGGTTTTGAGACCATGAACTCATTATGGGCAATTGCTTAGTAATTACTTTTCAACATTAAGATGCTTTTTAATATCCTTCTGAAAGGATTCTCAAGAGGTATTTCCGTGAAAAGCCACATGGAATGCAAGTTTATCCCCATTTATAAGGAGAGTAGAAAGAAAATGTAATGAACAGAAAGTCAATATTAAGTTCAGCCAGTTCAGTTAAGCTGGACTAAGGCTAACATAACATGATGTGTTTTAAATTAAAGCTAATGAGGGTGAACAGCACGAAGAGGCTTTGCTTTTCATTACATTGGTTCATAGCATCCCTTTGCAACACACTTCTTCTGACATCATTCTTCATACTTAGCAGGGGTGTGAGGAGAAGGTGCTGCTGACAACTACAGGCTCCAGCTGCCCCTTCCCTTCCACCTGAGAGTTACTCTCACGAACTGTTTGCACATGAACCACAGCACATTCAAACCAAGCTGATTCGTTTTACTAACTTCTTAGGCCTAAACAGAGCCATCAGGGAGGAACGATGAGGACTCGAGAGGTCAGAGTTTCGTTTCCATGTCTGTAATTAATTGCATTCGACTCTGGCTGGATTGTCTGGGTTTGTCATTTCTCTTGTTTGAAACAGGGCTAAAACTTACTTAACAGAGAAGGTTTGGACAGCTTGGACATTAATAGGATCAGTGACAAGGTAATGTCTCCCAACTGGATATATCTTCATATATCTTGGGAAGGGAAATAGGCATCTTTAGAGGGAAGAAATTCAGCCATTTACTCTCAACCTACTCTGTGACTGCTATGGTAGCATCTGAGCCACGGAGTGAAGCGGCACCAAGGCTGCAGGTGAGCATGTGTGCATAGACCCCTTCCTCCAGCTATTTTGTCTTCTATAAACTTAAAAAGAAAAATAAAAGCTGATTTTGTAATGCACACATAAGCTACTAAGGCAAACAATCTGCAACATCCAAAATTTAAGGCGCTTCCCAAACAGGTGGGGAGATGAACAGATATTTTTGTCAGCACATGTTTTGTGCACAGTCTGCTTTAGGTTTTGTGCACATTTTCTCTCTCTGTGGGGCTAGGTGTCCTGCAGAAAAGGTAAGTGACATGGGCACAAAGACAGCACAAGTGGCTGCCAGGAAAACATGTGCTGGAAGCCACCTGTCCCCTCTTGAACAAACTGATTTACCTATTTAAACTTTGCTGAGCTTGTTCTTCCCACTTGAATCTCCAAAATATAAACACCACAGTTCTGTGACTAAGCTCAAGTAATAGACAACAGTGAGGCAAAATGGAAGGGAGGGATGAAAAAAAGAGATATTAACTATTATTATAGGGGGGAAATCACTGCCTTGAACTGAAGGAAAACTTTTTGCTCTCATCTTGCAGTGTTCATATGACAGCATAGTGCACGATGCTGTGACATTCAAGTAAAGTTATAGTGCTATTTCTCAGATGCAGTGATACATTTGTCTGTAGTCCTACTGAATTTATAGAGGAAATTAGAGACGTGACCTTTCTCCCTAATAAAATTTCCGTTAAGTGGCTCACTTAGGTAGAAATGTCACTCTGTTACTGGGCAAGAGTAAATCCTATGCTCTAGGGAGCCAGTGCTATGCAGACTGTGTGGCAGGGTTAACACTAATGTCTAGCTTTGGAAGAAGTGATGTCTGGAAACACAGCAGCTGTCCCTGCTCTGCTCTGAGGATCTGCAGGACCAGGGTCACCTGGCAAAGGGAGAGACAACGCTAGAGAGACAGAGCAGGCACACTGCCTGTGGGAGATGGAAGCAGCGCAGCATGTTTGAGACAGACTAATGACTGCTAAGTATTTCCAAACTGGATTTTAAGAAAGGTTATGCCTTGTTATCTTGCCGATAAAGATGTAGGATGGATGAAAGCTTTCGTGTTTGCACAAAAATCAGCTAAATGTTTTATTTCTCTCATTTCTTGTTAAGGCATGGAAAAAGAGATGGACAAAAATCAGCAGGAGTTGTTTTTAAGAACAGGTTTTGCATTAGTGCTATTATGAGTCAACACTTCATATTAAGTTTTTTTATATTAGCTCCCACACATAATACGTAGATGGAAAGGTAGCTCTGCTGCTTCCAGATCCTTCCAACATGCAATCCAAGAGATGCTATTTTGACCAGCTTCTTAAAGAGGCTGGAGCATGTTTCCCCTATGGAAGTGCTTTAACACCCCCAGAGCTGCTGAGCACCAGACATGGTCTTTATGTGTCTGGCCCTTGGAAAAAAGGGGGACAAAACCATTTCCCCATCTTGCAGGAAAACAGTCACATAAATACAGGACTGAATTTAAAGTGTTTGACTACCATGACAACATTGGTTTTCCAAATGAATAGAAAAGCTTTTGATGCAAGGAGGAGAAATCATACTTCAGGTAACAGTTTGGAAAGCACAAGTGGGATATCAAGGGAATCTGGGTATGTGTCAGGAATGATCCACCATCTCCTGGTATCCTCTGGAGAGGCCATTTTCCCTGATCTGCAATGGCAGTTCAGATGAATCAAAGGTTGTACTACAGTTCTGAAAGCAGTGTTAAACCAAAGCAGTATTTCTTGGACTCTCCCTGCCTTAGAAGGCTATCTGAGAAGATGGGCTACACCTGGGTCCCTACACAAGTAGCAGCTGGAGAAGATTTTGCTACTAAAATACAGGAGTTTGAGATAAAGTCAGGTGGATTTGGTTGCTAGATTGCATGAAGGAATTGCAGTGAAAGGTTTAGGCCTTGCCTAAGGAAAGATAAGGTGGAGCATATAAAACTCGGATGCGTGTTCATAAGCTGAAGTATACTTTATTTTCCTGTTGTTGGAGCTTTTGCTATAAGGCAGTGTTCCTGAACCAGCCCAGCATTGGCAGGACCTGCTGGGAATGTAACAAAGCAGCTATTAATATGTCTTGGCTGTTTGTTACAGTGTTTCATTGCTGGATGTTGATTGAGCAGTTATTAACCAGAGGCAGTGTAGCTGCAGCTGAAAGTGAACTATGTCAGTGTGTGTCTGTGTGAAGGCATCTGTCCCCTGAGTGTGTATGGTCCTTGCAGGAGCTGCTGAGAACAGCTGGTCACCTGGGAAAGGCTTGCAGCTATAATGTGCTCTGAAGGTCTATGTAGTGAGTTTTAAGGAAAGGACTTTCAGTTCTGAAGTACTGGGAATCGTTTTTCAGACTCATATGCATCCTCTTTAGTTCTTTACCACTTGCAAAAAAGAGATCGACTCCTTAGGACTTCTTAGCGTCATTAAAAAGCATTTCCGCTTGAATCTCAAAAAGACATGCACTGAAATCATAGTGTGTGTTTTCTAAGAGATTTCTATAGCTCTGGAGGTTTTGCTTAAAAACAAAAGTTATTTTTTTCTCCTCCTGTGAAATGTTTTAATTATATGCATCCTTCCTCACAGAAGAATTACTGTTTTAATAAGGTGCTAAATACAGTGTCTGGAATAGATGTGATTTTGTGTTTGTGTGTTAATAAGTCAAACTATTGCCATAACCTTTCAGGAGAGGATACAAAGAGAAGTAGCATGTGAAGGTGATTGTTGAGGTAGCTTTCTGTGTTATCCAGATGTGAAATGCCTGTTACCGGATGAGTCAAAGTAAGTAGAAAAAAAAAATAATAGTGTATTTGTTGTAATTGGCTGTTTTTCTTTTTTTTGCTATTACTTCTCTGTCTTTTTCTCTTTCTTTTGATATACTTTGTATAGGATGGGGATCAGAAGTAAAATTATTGTTTACAACCAGTTTCAGCAGGCTCTGTATTCTGTAAAATGAATCCACAAATGATTAAACAGTACTTGTACTGTTTGCTTTTTGAAGTGGGAATTGTGAAATAAAAGCAAGCCATAATACTGCCATGTCACTGAAGCAGGCTATGTAAGTGAACCTCACTTTGTCAGTATATACTCTGTATTTAAAACGTCTCTGTGTGTCCCTGAAGAACTATCTTCTGCTATTGCTCTGTGAATTGCGCTCCCACTGGAGTCAAGTACATCCAGGCAAATTGAATTGCTAGCTGGAGATAAATGGATCCAGGGAGCACTTAAGTGAAGGAGCGATGATGCTCATGTCCTTCAACAAAGTATAAATGCTCTCTCCCACAAAAGCGGGGGGTATGAAGGAAGGAGGTTTCAGTTCTGAACACTGTCTGCTCTAAGGTGCTGTGTATTAGCTGTAATGGGATGAATCATAAACCTTTCCATTCCTCTATAATGAATCTTTGGATTTGAAGATGATGTATTTCAGAAAGCATTACCTTCTTCATAATAATTTTGAAGTAAAGGGAGCAATTTGTGTTTAGGGCAATCTTCTTAAAATTGTACTGTTAGTTTAATATGTACTGTAGGTATAAGATGCATGATGAAGGCCAGCTGAGAACAGTCAGTGTGCTTTCAACTTCAAAATCATTCCTTGTGGTGATATTTTTAGAGTATCAGAATTGGAGAATGGAAGATGGAAACAAACGGAATTCTTTGTACACTTAAAATGTCATGATGTTGAGATGAGAGTCCCAAACGGCAGTGTGCAGCCAGCAAAGTCTCCAACAGAGTGAACTGCAGTGGTCATGACTGCTGTGATTGGGGGATGATGCATGCAACACCTCGGGCAGGGGAAACAAAGGTGTGTGGTTTTTTTTTTATCCCCGGGATTCTTGTTTAAACCTGAAAAGGGGTGGGGAATAAAATACAGCAGAGAAAAAAGACTAAAAGCAAACATTTTCTACCTGCCACTGACTTGCCTGTTTTATACATATGTGGGTCTTCAGAAAAAAAATGCAAATTAGGAAGTAAATTAATTAGAAGAACAGATGGTTTTAAAATTGGCTTTCCAGTGAGCAGTCTTGAAGTAATGTATGAAATACAGGGGAAGATGAATGGATTAAAAGGTGATGTTCTCAGAGAGAAAAAAAAAAAAAGACTAGAGTGGAGGGGATCCTTAGGAGGGGGAAGCAGCTGCTCTATTGGAAAAGAAGGATCCCCTTCATTTGTGAGAAGCAGATGGATAATGTCTACGAGTGGAAATACAAACCTATAAGTCTTAATGTCATCAATACCACTCCTGTCACCACAGGTCACAAAGGATCTCAAATTTTCCTTGTCCTTTTTGTCCACGTTTGTATATTCTCATTTAATAGTGTTAATTTAATACATATATATAGCAACTGAAGGTGAAAGTCCTGTCATCTTGTCTGGGAACAAGGGAAGGTGGATCTTTATTCACATTAGTGGGAAGCTCTTCATAGCAGAGACGGGTAGTGTACATTGCTTAAAGAGATCTGGCACTTGCTTGTTTACTTGGCTGTCTAAAAATAAGGCTGCACAGCAAAATGCGCATGCTCTCTCCAGAACCTCACCTCTGTGCAGGCAAAGCTGCTGCAGTGGGTTAAGCTGTTGCTGTGTCTGGTGCTACTGATCTGAAGAAATGAAAGGCAGTGTTGCTGCTGAAGTCTTTTTATTCTGGTATGGATGAGTGTCTAGTCAAGACCTCCACAAGTATGGGATTTTTTTTATAAAAAAACTTCTTTTGCTTCTTGGAGTGAGGAAAATTAACTCTGAAAATAGCTCTTTACAGAACATTACTTATGAGCTGGGTGCTTGTAACTACAGTTTGTCCTTTGAGATAAAATCGGTGGCTATTGCCACTTGCTTGGCGTTTTAGAGGATGAATCATGTTTCCTCCCTCAGGATTCATTACAAATGCAAAGCACTTCTGAGACTTATTATGGTGTCTGGGAGTTCTTTAAAATCTTCAGGAGAAGAGTTGCACTGAAAATGCAATGTATTATGACGAATTGTTAAGAAATAAAATTTCTGTAACCTATTTAAACAATAGGAATCATGTTCTGCATAGGGAGTCTCCCTATCCACCGTTCCTCTTTTCCCTCAAATACAGGGAAAAAAAATTAAGTCTTCTATTCTTAAAAATGTTACTAGAGAAAAGTTTGAGATATGATCAGGCCAAGACAAGTTCAGAAATTTGGTCTCTTAAACAGGATCCAAGCAAAGTGATGAGTTCAACATAAGTGCGTAAGGGTAGCAGAGCCCTTGTGCCTGTCTCTGGTTAGCAGTTCTGTAGGATAAATATTGACAGTACTGTGTGTTACTTGCAAGATTAGAAGCCAATGTACCATGAGGCTGCACAAGATCCTAAGCTATGTGCGGAAGGGTGCAGACTGTCCATGTAAGTGTATGGGTATTTTTTATCTTGTTTGTATTGTTTTGTGGACATAGCAGTAAAAACTTGTAGGAGGGTGGCTCTGCCAGCATCTCAGATGATCCTAAATTATCTCTCCTGTCCTTTTGACCTAGTGAAACACCATGATGAATCCATCTCACCTGTTAAAATAAGTCCACAAGTCTGGACAGGTGAGAGGTAAGAAGATCACAAGTGGGGTTCCTCAGGGCTCGGTGCTGGGTCCAGCCCTGTTCAATGTCTTTATCTATGACCTGGATGAAGGCATTGAGTGCACCCTCAGCAAGTTTGCAGATGACGCTAAGCTGGGTGGAAGTGTGGATCTGCTGGAGGGTAGGGAAGCTCTGCAAAGGGATCTTAACAGGCTGGACCGTTGGGCTGAGACCAGTGGCAGTGGCATGAGGTTCAACAAGGCCAAATGCTGGGTCCTGCACTTGGGGCACAACAACCCTATGCAGTGCTACGGACTGGGCGAAGAGTGGCTGGGGAGCTGCATGGAGGAGAGGGACCTGGGGGTGCTGGTTGACAGCCGACTGAACATGAGCCAGCAGTGTGCCCAGGTGGCCAAGAAGGCCAATGGCATCTTGGCTTGTGTCAGAAACGGTGTGACCAGCAGGTCCGGGGAGGTGATTTTCCCTCTGTACTCAGCACTGGTGAGACCGCACCTTGAGTACTGTGTTCAGTTCTGGGCCTCTCACTACAAGAAGGATGTTGAGGCTCTGAGGCGTGTCCAGAGAAGAGCAATGAAGCTGGTGAGGGGGCTGGAGAACAAGTCTTATGAGGAGCGGCTGAGGGAGCTGGGGTTGTTTATCCTGGAGAAGAGGAGGCTGAGGGGTGACCTTATTGCTCTCTACAACTACCTGAAAGGAGGTTGTGGAGAGGAGGGAGCTGGGCTCTTCTCCCAAGTGACTGAGGACAGGACAAGGGGGAATGGCCTGAAGCTCCGCCAGGGGAGGTTCAGGTTGGATATCAGAAAAAAATTCTTCACAGAAAGAGTCATTGGTCACTGGCGGAGGCTGCCCAGGGAGGTGGTTGAGTCACCTTCCCTGGAGGTGTTTAAGGAGCAGGTTGATGAAGTGCTTAGGGACATGGTTTAAGGGAGTGCTAGGAATGGTTGGACTTGATGATCCAGTGGGTCCTTTCCAACCTGGTGATTCTATGATTCTATGACTAGCCAATATGGAACTAGATATAGGGAGCTCCCTGTGTCTGAAAGTGGAGGCACACGGGAGTTCAGCTGCTACATGGAGGAAGTGAAGAACTTTAGCAGGTTCTGACATTACTGTGTGCAAAGGATTTAGTGTAAGGATCTTATGCTGTGCTTTCCAGACAACAAATGATACCAAAATTTCATTGCAGGAGACAGGTGCATCTTCTGCGACCTGTTATCTTTTCTAGGGGCTTTACTAATACTTATGTGATCAGCTTCTGTTTCTTGTAGTAAACTCCTGATCCTCAAGTACTGATCATCAAGTTCTTAAACATATCTTGGGTGGCTTCCCCAGTTTAGCAAATTGCTCTTCAGACTGATTTTCCCTAACACTCTTAAGTAGCTTCATTTTAATTTTTTTGAGGTGGTTGGCTCTAAGGTTCAGAGAGTTGAACCTGATGGGATAGGACTGTTTATTTGAAAGAATGTGGAGTAGAGTCTGGTTGTGGAAAAAATGCAGCACTTAAATCCCAGGTAAAGCTTTTGTCCACAGAGCTGGCTCAAAGAGTGTTGCTGTGATATGTCTGCTGGTGGAGATGGATAACACGACATGGGGGAAGGTTCACAAGCTTTTCAAGTTGAGTCTGTAAGGACACCCAAGAGCTGGAAAGGGTGCTTTTCTCTGCTGAACTTCCACACAGCAGACACAAAAAGTAAAAATAAAGCAAGAACTCTTCAGCTGTACTTCAAAATATAGTTTTGTTTTTTTGATGTTTTTTTGGGTTTTTTTTATTTTTTTTTGTCAGGGCCTTGTGGTGGCTTCATGGATGGCACTGTAAATCCACCCTGTTAATAGCTTTTTAGTTCTTACTGAGGTGAAGGAGTAAGGGTGCTGCCATATGCAGATCATGACCACATCCCTCCCTTTGAGGTCCTGCTGCTTTAACCAATACACAAACGGCAATCTCTGATGTAGAACCTGGAAGCAGGCAGGAGAATCAAATGCAGCTCACGTGGATCACAGTAACAAGTTTTATAAATAGACTTTCATTTTTGTTTGCATCAATCCAGATCCGCTTAACTTCTGCCTGTTATTTCACTGTACTCAGACTAATAGTGTGAGCAGATATTTAAACTGGTAATCAACCCCTATTGAAGATTAGCATCCCTATCGCTGAGACAGAGCAGTTCCCTGCGGGTACTCAAAGATGTCAAGGTCAGAAGGGACTGTGATAACCTAGCTAGAACATCAAGAGGATCTCTGAAAAAAGTTTGAACAGGGGACTATGCAAGTTGGTAAACAGGAGTCAGTGCAGTTCTTGGTGAGTTGTATTCATGTATGACAACCTTCAGTAGTGGATCATCTTGACTAATTTGTCCGTGCTTGTCTATTTGGGATTTTTTTCTGACTACTAGATTTTCTTTGTAAGTTATCTAGCTGTACTGCCCATCCTCTGCAGGCATTTACAGCTTTCTTTTTCTTGGTGATGAGCCTGCCAATAGCAGAGCTATGCAATTCAAACACTAAAAATAATTTTATGTAAACTTTTCCTCGTCAAATTAACCAAATTAACTTCCCAGTGTCCCTCCTTTCCAAGAATGGGGTGTTTCAGTCTTTGAATTAACCTCTGTTGGTCTTTCAGGTACTCTTTGTTCCTTATAAAAGTTGTTTATGTGTGAGGGATGACAACAGCAAGGTCAGTCGCTTCTAGGAGATGGTAGGTCAAGGTGCTCCGTAATGCCTGAACAAAGAAACTGAAACACCAAATTCACCAGGCTGAGTGAAACAGCTTGTCTAAAGCTTGGAAGTGATAATAATCTTAGTGCTTAACAGTAAGTTAATTCAAGATACTTGGTTTAAAACAAAAATTAGAAAAAAATCTCTTCCTCTCCTTAACAGCTTAAAGTTGTTAAGTGTTTAAAACAGCTTAAAGTGCTGGCTGTGGTCTGTCACCATCTGGATGACAATGTCACAAGACACTGGTACTTGTTAGAATGGGGATAAAAGGTGGCACGTGTGGCCTGAATGCCCTGCTGAAGTCTTTCAGGTGGAAACAATTAATCCCGAGAAAGTTCTCCTTTTCTTTCAGGCTTATTTGTTAGATCCTCCCACTTAGAAGATGACCAGAGAAACAGAAATGAGATGAAAGTTCAAGACTGAAAAGAAAGAAGATGGGCTGATATTTGAATGACAGAGGAAGGAAAGCAAGTAGTTAAACTTCCAGTGCTGGTTTTCTTCCAGGGCATTAAAGCTATTTCTTGCTTAATTGAAAGGAAAGTGCGGCTGTGGAAAGGCAGGACAAGTATTTTACTTTAGTATTTCATAGGGAATTTTAATTGTGGCAAACACTGAGGCTAGGCTGGTGCACGGATTATGGAGGGAAAACGCTGCAGTCCTGTGTACATGAGTGAGACAACTTTGGTTCACTTGTACTAAACAATAGCTGAATTTGCCTGATACCTGGAGCATGGCCCAAACTTATTCACCAGTGAGAGTAAGTGCTTTGAATTGGCTTGTTAAACTCGGCTTGGACCTGATGTATCTAAGCACACGTGACTGAGCACTCTAATAGATGGGAGTTTGCACATCAGCACATCTCATCACCTGGAAAGCTACAAATATTACTTCTGCTTGGCTGAAGTGCTGTCATAACTTGACTTCTGTAGAGGCTGTCATCCTTGTCTTCAGCACTAGCACAACTGGATCAACTTCGTTTTTGTGGAAACTCTGTTTCAAATGCATTATTTATTTTGTTTGAAATGTAGCAGGTTTCTTAGCACTGTGATTCTCCTAACAAGTTATATTTAATCTAGTAGTGTGAACCACGTGTGCTGTGTCATTATTGCTTGTCTTGCTGCCTGCCATACATAGCTGTCAGTATCCTATATGCAAGAAAGAAATTGAGAGTATAATTACCTAGTGGCCCCAGTATGAAGCGAGTGGTGCAAGGCCGTTAGCTGATGGAATAGCCGGGCTTGTCTGTTCTTAAAATGCCACAGACTGGTAAATGGATGCCACGGACAAAAGATGTGCTCACTTAGCCTTTTTGTTTTAATTTAAACTGACAGTGTTACAAATGATGAAGATGTTCTCTATCTGCATAAGCAAGGCAAAATAGCTCTATTAACACTCAGGGAAGCTGCTATGCAAAGTGGTCAGATGCTTCATTTCTGATTATATGTTCTGTTAATGGCAGTCACGTGTCATGTCTTGGTCTTCAAAGACAACTCAATTACCTGTAATTTCCAAGATTACTTTATCTGTTGGAAACTGTAATTTTTTTTACATTGGAGGCCTCTAGTGCATAGTCAAGCATTGTCAGGATTCATAAAATAAGAGCTCAAGGAGAAGAAAAAATAAATATAAGCACTGTGATTTGAAGCTGAATCTATAAATGACAGAGATCTGGGAGGCAAGCAGCATGGTATTCATTCAGTAGGGGAGGTGAAAGAGGTTCAAAGTAGATACTGAAATGTGTTAGTAGTCAATTATTAATATGTTAGTGTTTAATAATCTATTGGCACCCACTTGCTTTGGAAAAAAACCTCTTTTCGACTTTCTTACAATTTCAACGTTTAAAAAAAAATTACAAGAAACAGGTATTCTGTGCTGGTTCTGTCTCTTGTGATGGAAGGCATGTATCGAAAATATTAATGAATTGTCTATGTGTATGCAGATCTTTTCAGACTGTCATTACCATACTAATTATTAGCACATGCTTATCGAAGGTACAGCTATTTGACCTTCTTTAGGTTAAAACTGAAGCTGAATTACAAAATTAGCTGTTATGCAGAAAATCTTTTCTTCTCCCGTGAAAGCAATCTTGGCTGTAATTTGAAGAACTATTTAACAGACAAAATGTGCAGTTTACAGTGTTAGTGTCAGCTCTGATGAAAAATGGTTGACTTAAGAACCTTTATGAATGCCGTCTGAAATGTTATCATAAATCATCTAAACCCTTGTTTAGATTTCACAGACATATTAATACCTGTACTTTGCCTGATCAAAGAAACACTGACACAAGCAATAAACAATAGAATTCTCATAGGTATGAAACCCAGCATTTAGCAGAATCAATTTGCATTGTGTAGGTACTATTCCTCCCACATTTTTGTTCAGTTTCTTAGACGTTGCTGCTTAGCAAAGGAAGATCTTGGAAAACAGTCACTTTTGATGTTTAGTTTAGGGAAAATTGGCATACTGAGGCTAGTTCTCTAGAGCACCCTGATATGTTAGTGGGTCAATGCTGGCAAGCTGGCTCCAGTCAGTTAAAGGAGCAAGAAAGACCGCATCTGAACTGATCAGCTTTGGCCAGAAGGGAAAGACTGCTGTTATGCAGGGAGGATTTTGCGGATGATATATCTGTTCAAGTCCAAAGATAATTGCCTCTTTTCTATCTGTACTCAGTGGCGAAAGTGTGATTAATCTTCTATGCCTTGAATGCTTCTCTGTCACAACAGAGCATAGATTGAGTATAGAAAACAAACTTGGACTTACTACGCCTCACTTCTAGGCAGTCTGAAGCAGGTGAGATGAACACTACCTCTTTCCTACCTTAGCATTAGGTTTGTGAAATGCAAGATAAGATTTTTCTCCTTGAGAGATGAATTGTTGGTATCCTGGCTTCCTCTGGACCTCTGTGATACAGGCAGATATCTCGGATGTGGATTGAGGCTGTCACATAGATCTGCTGCAGCCTTTCCCTTAATCGGGGAGCCAGTGGGCTGTGGGGAGCAGGGGTGGGGGTAGTGTCACAG
Organism: Cuculus canorus; assembly: GCF_017976375.1. Taxonomy (NCBI): domain Eukaryota; kingdom Metazoa; phylum Chordata; class Aves; order Cuculiformes; family Cuculidae; genus Cuculus; species Cuculus canorus. The sequence continues at coordinate 113,979,490 of NC_071401.1, read as the reverse complement.
GTTAGACTCAGGCTGCCCGTCTCTGCCAGGGGGTGGTGTCTTTGAAAGGGAGAGAGGGAACAGAAAATAGGGCTGCCAAACACATGTGCATGGGGAAACCACAGCCCTAAGAGAGAACGATGCAAGTAAAACCAAGTGTCACTGCCATTGTGCGCATAAACTGAGAAGTCTGTGATGTGTGACAGTGGGTTTTGTAGTAGCAGGAAAGCATGAGGAGGTGGAGCTGATCCGGAAGCCACGACAAGGGCAAGAAAATATGATGCTTCTGAAACTAATCAAGAGAGGTGTTATGTTGATTTAGTTCAGAGGGAGATAGGAAGCATGTTTTGATACGGATTACTTGAGGAGATAAAATCAAGCTACTTAATACCAGTCCATGCATAGCAACTATGGCTCAAAGCCAACAGCCCCTTCAGATGGACATATGTGAAAGCACATTTCTCCACAGAGCTCAGAAATTGAATAATTTATTCATATTAGCTTTTCAAGCTGACTCGGAATCACTTGTATTCATCAAGGGAACTTGAGAGTAAGCCTATAGTTTGCATTGGCTTTAGAATTTTTTAATCTTCAGGCTTTTTTTTTTTTTTTTCCATATAGGGAACATGCGATTAATGAAGCAGAAGGAAACAGCAGTGTTCACTTCCATGAAATTATTTTATTTCTAATGTGTTTCATGTCTTATTTCAGTTTGTCATCCTCTTTATTCTTACCTTTACTTGGAAACAGAATGATCTTATCTTGAAAAACCCTTCAACCTTAGTTTTTAATTTAAAAGGAGGACAGGGGGAAGTAGGAACTGGTTGCTACAGCAGTGTTATGGGTTAGCTGTGGCTATCAGCCAAACTCCCACCCACCTGCTCCATCCCTGCTTCCCATCCTCAGCAGGATGGGGAGAGAAAACAGTAGAACAAGAAAGACAAAAAAATTAATGTGTTGAGATAAAGACAGAGAGACTACTTGCCAGTTACTTTGGCAGGCAAAACAGACTCAGCTTTGGGAAAATTGACTTAATTTATTGCCAACTAAAATAAAAATGTAACTAGTGGGTAGTGGGAAACAAAAAGGCAAGCATTGAAACAACACTGTTCTTCCTTCCTTTCCCATGCTGAACTTGATTTCTTCACTCACAACTCTTCTACTTGCCCAGCCCCCTCAACCCAACTGAACACCGAGTAGGGCAGTGAGGATGGAGGAGAGGGAGGGTTAGTATACAATGGTTTCTCTCTGCTTCTCCTTCTTTCTGACTCTTGTTGTCTGCTGCAACATGGGCTTTCCATGGGTTGCGGTACTTCAGGGATATCTTTCTGCTCCATGGCCTGCAGCATGGTTCTCTGCTCTGGCACCCGGAGGAACTCTTCCTCCTTCTCCATAATGTTATATTTTTTGCTTCATTTATTTATTTATTATTCATTTATTGATTTTTTTACAAGTAGCCCATATACACCTTAGGTATATGAAAGGCAAATAATAATGTTATTTGTGTTAAGGAATGGAAATAACTTCTACATCAGCCATTCTGTGTAAGCTAGAGAAAATGGCATATAATTTTCTCACTAGGTTTACAGCACACATTTAATACTATACTTTTTCACTGACTTTTGTCCCTGCTCAGATAACAAACACCATAGTTATTTTTATGTTTTCAGAAGGAAACAAATGAAGTTAAAAAAGCTGAAGTGAAATCTGGCAATAATAACACTTTGTCAGAGCATAAAGGACTTGCTCAATAAGCAGGAAAAAGATTTTGGTACCTAAAAAGGGGAAGTATTTTTATCTACAATGCGCTTTTAATATATGAATCAGCTTCTGAAATACCATTTATATCATAGTAACTCCCTGTACACAGGATATTGGAAGGCTTTTGGGAGTTACATGAACGCTTTAAAAGACCACAGTAGTCTCCCCAAATTAAATGTAATTTAAGAAAAAGTGAGAGTTGGAAACAATTGTGTATACTGATAAGAAATAAATTAATAGATTTTTCTATGCTACTAAAGCATTAACAAGACCTGGAGCTTCACTTCATATGATTAAAATACTGTAAGGTTCTAGAACAAATAACAAACAATGACTAAGGACATTAATAATGTGCTTCAGGGCATGAGCCAAAGACTAATCCACAGACAGAAATATTTTTGTTTACTAGTACATTATCTAACTGTAGCATTTTTTGCCTTGTAGTTGACATGATCTATTGCTGATTACACCAACAGAGCATTTGTCACACCTGGAATTTACCTGTTATGAGATCTGTCTAAGTGTTCTCTATTTTGTACTCCACACCATTATGTTGTTTAAGTCCTTACAATTTTTAGTCTAGGCATTATATCTTCAAAGACAAATTAATAGAATGTGTATTTCTTAATAATAAGTTAGCACTTTTTTAGTGCAATTTCTGAGGTTGACCCAAGGAAGGCATTGAGATTTTTAATCACTTAAAAGTAAAGACAGCTCTATAGTTAGCATCCATTGAGGAAAGTACTGTTTCACATGCTTTATAAATATTTAATTATGAAAGAAAATAGGATGGAACTGTTATGGTACAGGTGACTTCCTGCATCTGATTTCAAAAAGGATTCTCAGTTTGAAGCCTGATCTATTTTAACAGTATGAAACTTGTTGTCTGCAGCAGTTTATTTCATGGTTACAATAAAATAGTCAAATTTGAGTGTTTAAATGGTGTGTTTAAATCCTAGAAAAGAATCAAAATGTTCTTCTTGGTTTGCAATGGTTATCTGATATTTTCAGCACATTCACTAAATGTGCTGAAATTTTCCTTCTTTTAATTGCATGATTTTGCTCTCATGTTTACATTTTAATCACTATTTTTCTTGTTTATGGTAACTAATTTTGTGAAGCTTTAATGATATGTAGATGTTAGCACTACGTTTTTGTCTTAACAAGTTGGAATCTATTTCAGCTTAAAAAGACTATGAAAAGTCTATTTATTCCTTCCAACTTTTATGTCTAAGGTTACTTGATAACATCCTTCTAATAGCCACAAAAGAGGACTAGGGCAGATGAGATTACAATTGGAAACTCATCAATGTAAATTGATGCCTGGACGTTGCCTTTAGCTGTCTTCAGCTTTGAAAGTAGGAGTAGTGGCTGGGAAAAAGTGCAAGGTTCTTTTTCGGTTGGGACGAGCAATAAAATTAATTCTACTGGAATGGATGAAAAAACTGAGCACTCAGCAGCGAAACCTGCAGATGAATTAAGTGTAAGTAGGTCACTTAAGCATTCTTGCTTTCTTGGCAATATTCTCTCTCTTATGATCTAAATCTTAGATATAAAATAAACTTAATATCTCAGTTATAACTTCCTGTTTCATAACTCCATCTGAAAATGTCAGCGTCTGATTTTATATCTTCAGATTTCATGTAACAGCTATATTCAGACAACTGAAATAATGAGATTATCACTGTGACAATATGAAAAGCTTATATTGTTGTCATGACAGCACATTTTTCCAAAAAGAAATCAATCTCTAGACAAGAAAGGCAATATTAAAGTAGGTAAAACGTTTTGCTTTTCCCTAAGATACAGAAGAGGCTTATTGCAGAAGTGTTAACTCATGACAAGACAATTATTAAATAATTTAGTGTATGGTTGCAGTCAATAGCAATTTTAGCTGGAAACCAGTTCTAGAATACAAGAACTAGGTTGCAGTAGAGAGGAAAGCTGAATTAAGAATTGTGATCCTTAATGAGGGAAGAGAACTACTTAACTTTGTCTCTGTTTTTCATGCTATAAAGTGTTTATGGTAAACTAATGCAACCTGGAGAAATGTTTAAAATGTAGAGCATAGCATTCCATATTCCTATGAATTCTTTGAAACAGAGAGAATTTTGCCATGCAAGCCTTGATTCGTGAAGTCCTTTGTTTTTTTTAAGACGTTTATAATTGCTGCAGAAGCAACGAAGACATTGTTTAAAATGAATACTTACAGTCCAGTAATGTCAATCTTGAGCAGTCTTTCAAGATCCTTGACAGGATCTTTGTATCTGGTTTGATCTATAGATACAAAAAGGAATGACATGGAAAAAAATTAAATACAAAATGTTCTAGGGGAAAGATTGATGAAAGTGGCAACTGTCCCTGTTGATCCACAGTGGCCTAAATTTCAGATGTCAGAACTGAGCATTCATTGGGCTGACTCATACTGTCCTATTGAATGCCTGAGTGTATAAGGGAACTTTACATGACAGATCAGAGCTTTAAACAAATAGGTAATTTGTATTTTATCTTTACATCTTTTATTCAATAAGACATTTTTAAAAATACAGAAGACAAGCAAAATGAGTCCTTGATAAGAACATGCAAAACAAGTGCAGTTAATTAGCAATATGGAAGATAGGAGTCTGAAATCTTCCAATTAAGTATGTTCATGTTTTGTTTGAGGAAATTGTAAAGTATACCACTGGGTCTTACTACCGTTCTTGTTGTTACTCATTAGTCATTTTTCTTCTCAAATTTAAACATCCTCAGCTCTGAAGTCAAAGGTTGCCAGCCATTGTATTTGACTATGGGACTGGCAGGTTATGTTTGATGGTGTTGCTCGTGGTCTCTCTGTGAGGATACATGGAGCTCTTTTATTGAAGTCATTGTCCCACTGAGTATTAAATATCTCCACATGTGGAGGTGTCCTGACCTCTCTGGGCATGGCTCAGGTGCATGGCTCTCATAGTTAAAACCCATATCTTTTTTCTTTTCTTCACCCACCCTGCCCCTACTGGAATTTCCCCTGCTGCCATGTGTGACTGTTGTGGCTATCTCCTCACTGTGCATCAGTGAGAAAAGTGTGGCTCTGTCTCCTCCTTAACCTACTTTAGGTAGGGAAATATGTAATTAGATTTACTCACACTGACTTTGCCTACTTGTCTCCAGCTAAATAATCACAGGGCTCTCAATTTTTGCTCTACATATGTCTTCCAACCCCCTCCTGCCTCTCAGTGGCCCTCCCCTGGAGTCACTCCAGTTTAGCAACATCTATGTTATACTGCTGACCCCCAGGCTGGGCACTGTTTTCAGGCGTGGGTCTACTAGTGTTGTGCAGAAGGAAACAACCAGTTATTGTGGATTATTTTACAGCACTGCTTTTGCAAACGACTACTAATTATGCTTGCCATTTCCTGGGCACCGAGCTCCATCAGCACATAGTTTTTGTAGCCATTATATTAAACTTAGTGTCCTGCATTGTTAACTCGGAGTGCAGTTCTTAGCTGAGTACCTATTGACTTTCATAATCATCTTCCTTCTCAAGTGAAATATAGTTAGTAATAAAAAAATGAGTCTTGTGTCCACACTTCTTAGTCTACAACAGGCCACGTGGACTTGCAGCGTACCTTCAGAGAGGCTTCAAAGAATGAAATGATGGTAAATAGCCCAGGAACTTGTTGAAGCCTTTCTCCTTGCTGCCTGCCCGTTGTAGCTCTGCAGAGGCTATAACGGTCTATAGAGCATAGGAACAGACCGATCTGCCCCAGTTAAGGTCTGTGCTCTTTTATGTGCATCTGTTCTGGTGTAATTGTGAACCCTTTAGAATATTTCTGTGTGGACACTGAAAGGGGAAGGTAATGGGACAGGTATGTACCCCACAGCAGAATGAAACTATCTGCACCTTGAGCAAATCGTACACCAACAATCATTGTTTTTTGTCAGAGATTCCTGACTTGCATTGCTGAGAGATGATGTATGTCTGAGTAGGTCCTAGTCCACAAGTGGCATAAAATCAGCTGCCAGGTGAGGAAGGGCTACTTTGAAAATGCCCTCAAAATGAATTAAGAGATTCTAAAGATGAAGATCAAAACAATAAAGCAAGCAAAAAAAAAAAATTTGATTTGTGCTTCACAGAAGACTTCACGCTAAAGCTCTTGCCACTGTTTGCTGACTGGTGTTTGTCAACATCTCCAGTCATGAAGAACCCACAGCTTCCTAAGGCAGCCTCTTGAGAACTCTCTCAGTAGCATTGACATGGTTTTGGAATATTTTTCCTGAATATTCCTTACTGATGTGGCAATATCATGGAATTCATTTTATAGTTGTGATATAAAGAGGAAATTCAAGTTTTTTAATGGTTCTGGTGTGGCTAAGTATCACAGCTATGCCTGTGTTCATCCATGACACACTTCTTCATTAACGCTTGGAGTGGTCCAGGAATTTGCCAGCTAACCTCTGCAGACATGAGACAATGAATTGACTTATGAAAAGGTGATTGAACCTCTAGCTGATCTCACAACAAAGTATTTGGGAGCCATGTAAGTTCTCTGAGAGGGAAGTTTATGAAGTTCCAGAGATTTCCCTAGGCAGCTCTTGCTGTGCCTGCAGAAACTGATAGACATTATTTTCATGCTCAAATGTGCTATTTCCTGCAGAGGAAAATGCCTGGGGAAGTGTCTGGAACAAACAGGCTTTCCAGAACGGACCAGACTGTAACTAGATCAGGTACTTACAGGAAGTAGGAACGGCTCCAGCAAATGCAGAAATGGTCATATAGTAGTCTTTCGTATGTAGATAAGATGCTTAGGACATATTATGAATGTAGCTTAAAATCTGTGCCTGTGGTTGAAAATAAACTGTCAAGGGCCTGTGTATCCAGGTGATGATCTTGCCCAGGTCCTGTCCCAGGAAGACTTGTGCTGTGTTCTCCTGTTCACTGGAGGAAGTTTTTTCTATAGGTAGCTGGGCATTCAGGAGGAGACTGTCCATGCCCGCTGCTCCTCATCCTAATGAGGAATGAATGGGTTGAGCCCACTTGTATTGGGATAGTTCTGCTCTCAGAAGAAAGAGGTCTGTTAATTTTTTTTTTTTGGGGGGGAAACAGCTGTGTCATTTTGACCATGAGTTGTGAGGTGTGTGTGTACCTGTCTTCTGGTTCCCTAGTCAGGAGACGACAAGCCTTAGTACTGGAAAAAGGATTGACTATTTGAGTACTGTGTTAACCACTCCCTCCCATTTCACACAAAGGAAGGAATGTATGGCTGAATACGTGTCTGATTCTGCACCAAGCAAGTATTTATTTAGCCAAGATTTGGGTCATGAGACACCTTGTTATTTTATGTTACCGAACTGCTGTTGGAAAGTTACAGTTCTGCAGTCCCTGTCTCAGCTGCTGACAGTGCAAGGTAACTCAGTGTTGCCTATCCTCTGGTTTAAAGAGAGATAATTTACCTTACACTAATGAGGTTTGTATTGGTAGGGTTGTGTTGGGTAGCTGTTGCATGTTGAGCTGTTATCCTAGAGTACCTTGTGTTTTCACATCCTTATACAGTAGAGACAGACTCTGTTCTATCTGCAAGTGTCTGGAAGAAAAGAACCCTAATTTCTGGCTGGAGTTTTAAACTGTGATTAAGTTAATTGTAGTTGTGCATATGCAGTAAAAAATAAATGTGTGGGAATCTCTTCAAGTTGATGACCAGTCAATAGCTTTTAGAAATGTTCCACATATTTTGTTGTCTTTCACTTTATTTTAGGTAGCCAACATCTCAGTCCAAATGGTGGCTGCAGAAGATAAGTTGGTAAAGAGGATCCTGGCAAGGACAAAACATGGCAAATTGAAGAAAAAAGATAAGTTGCTGTGGAATTTTCAAAACAAAATAATTCTCTTTACCCTCATTCTGTTCATTTTAGGAGTTGTAACCTGGACATTACTGTGGCTTTTCATTGGTGAGTTATTGAAAGCTCATGCTGATTTCATACGTCACTGTCCCCAAAAGAAATTTTAGCTGAGTTTAGGATCTCACTTTTCCTGAAGACTGTTTTTAAAGTAAACAAGGACCTTGTTTAAATGGAAGCTGAAAAACTTTTGGGTATCTTTGTTAAGACTCTACAAGTAATTTTAAGAACAGCATAGCTGCTGGCTTTAGGAAGAAGCGTGACTTCTTTAAGCGTGAGTTTTTTAAGTATTATACAAGATATTTTTTATATGTTGGCTAATTGCACAGACCTGACAGTTCCTATAAGCCTGATTCCTTGGAAATTCCACTGTGTTTCTTGACCTGCTGAAGGTCCTTTGTCTTTCATGCAGAATAGAGTTAAAGAAATTAAAGGGGAATAAAATACAGATGCGTCTAACTGGGCAGTAAAAGCCATGTTCTGCTCTTTGGATCCTTGATTCTTATGCTGCCTGAGATTCCTTAGGCATGCTCCAGAATCAGAATGTTGATATTGCCTTCATTATGCTGTTCCATTTATATGGTTTTATCTTATGTTTTGTGTAGGTAACAGGTGCTCAATACCTTCATATTAATCTAGAAATGATTGACTGTGAAGATGTAATATTCTTTCAGTAGAGCTGTTTCCATTTATAAGGACAAATAGATTAATTTAGCATACATTTAATCAGAAAAAAAATCTCACTGTTCTTAAAAAAAATAAAAGAATGAAAAAGAAAAGGGCTAACTCTTGTTTTTGATTCTTGCAGTTCAGGCAGAAAACAAAGATGCGTTGTATTTTGTTGGACTGTTTCGCGTTGCAAATATAGAGTTTCTCCCAGAATACCGGCAGAAGCAGTCGAAAGAATTCCTCTCTGTGGCACAGAATGTGCAGCATGTGGTAAGATGAGTGGAATGCTTGGCTAGCAAAAAGATCAGAGCTGTGAATAAGAGGTGTAACTTTTAGGTGCCATTGATTTTGCTGTGGTGTTCTGCTATTTTTTTTTTTAGCTTTTCCCTTCTGGAATACTAAGTCCAAAGGGTGGCTATCTGGAGGTAGGAAGAAGCTGACTGTTTCCAGTTTGCTAAACACAATCTGAGTTTTTAAAAGGTCTGTTTGACTTTTACGTTTAATAAAAAATTTACATATTTCCTCCCCACAAATTGAGGTCTATGAATAGAACTCTACAAAAACCTTTCAAAACTTAATTGCCACTTTCAAGATATCAAACTGATGAAGTCTTTTGCATTTAAATTGGTATCTGCTGCCAGTTCTCTACTTTAAAACGTCTGTAATTACCCTAGAGCTTTCAAACATATTTACATTTTCATTTCATTCTGATGCTAGGTATTCTTAAGACCATTATTCTTCCCAAACACCTTGCATCAGTCAAAGCAGAAATAGCATTCTGCTGTAGGCAGTTAAGGCTCCTCTGCAGTGGGAAAAAAAGGGATAGGAATCTTGGTTAAAAGAGAATTTGACTCTAAATACATTTGATGTGTGGAGGAAAAAGATATTAGTGTCAGAAAATGCGATACTGTCCACATAAGGATTCAAGCAATACTGTGAAAACTATTATTTTTTTGTTTGTTTAGCAATGTCAGGTGCAACCAAGAGTATTTTGAATAATTGCTAAGTTTTTTTCAACTTATAATATGAACTCATGCTCCTGTTTCCTATTTCTTCACTCCCAACAGAATCTGGATTACAAAAGACTTGAAAGCAGTCTGTTTTTCCTAGTCCTGCATGTTACCAGGTTCTTTTAGGCAGATAACCATGGCAGGATGTGTCCTTCTCCACTCTTGATGGAGAGGTCTAGCCTGCCGTGAGCCCTGTATCTTGCTTTTGTCCCAGAGCATCCTGCTGTTGTTGCACATAGTGCAGGGAGGTAACAGACAGCAAGTATGAACTGCCAACGTTACCATCTCCTATTTGAATGTAATTTGAAATTTATTTTTCATCTGTAAACTTTGCCTGAACTCACCAATGGATTTCGCTTTGCTGAAATTGTGTTTCATGGTGATGTGACTATTGACTAAGATTGCCAGTGGGAATGTGGGGGATTTGAGGTTTGTTTTTTCTCCTTGAAACCCTTTGGTTTATGGCTGCTGGGCCAGAGACCTCCAGAGTGGTAACAGAAGAACCTTTAAATAGTCTCCTTTCCTCTCCGATAATTAAAATAAGATATTAAATTCCTTGTAGCCTAATCTAGAGAAAGATTGAACTCGGCTCATTTTATTGAGGTCCTTAAAACCATTTATGTGTCAAACACCGTAAGTTAGGGACTAACATTCATGTGATTTTTACAGTCTTTTCTTCAAAATAATATCTGTGTTATTGTCCCTTTGGTATTAATTTTAAACATTAAGAAGAAGAATGAGGTTTGAACAGCTTGAGGGACATGCCACCTTGTGGCTTTAGAAGCCACGAGACTTAAACAAGAGGAAGGAAGTTTATTGTCACACTAGTATTGTCACATATGTCCAAAAAATGCTAGAATCACAATATTGCTTTCCCCAAAAGCAGTTCCAAAACATGAAATGGGCAGAGTTTTTCCTTCTCCACATATTTTGCACTGTGTATATTGAAAGAAACATGTTGATACCAAGCTGTTAGTGAAGAAAATGGTCATAAACTGAATAAAAATGTATGAAATTCCACAAAAACACTAGAAAAAACCTGTTTAACCATGAACATGATCGAACAGTGGAGCAGTTGTCCAGAGAGTCTGTGGACTCTCCATCTTTGGAGATATGCAGTTAGACATGACCTTCAGCAACCTGGTGTTGTTGACCCTGCTTTGAACAGAGGTGTTGGATTAGATGCAGTCCAGAGGCCCCTTCTGATCTCAGTCTTGCTGTGATTCTGTGGAAAAGCTTGGACTTATGCTACTAACAGCACCTTAGTAGTTACACACCAGATGTTATAAGCATGTGCTTGTTTCCTGAAGACCGGCCATAAGTTTCAGCATCAGGATAGAGAAGCCCTCTGTGTCTGGAATTTGCTGGACAAAGAATGGGCAACCTTTTCTAAGCTTATTTATTTGGAAAAAGCATTGCTCTACATGTCAAGTGGCCACGGACAGAAGGTTTGATGCTTTCTGGGACCATTTGACTTGTTATGGGTGCATTGAAGAATTTGTCTGTTCATGTCTGCTGCTCTGCCTACTTTGGCTTGTGTGTCTGGAAAGATGAGCATATTGCATAATCTTGGTGTAAAAGAGAATATTCCTAGGAAAGTCTAGGCATGTATCAACTCTAGGTATGGTGGATTTTCAAAAATGCTAAATCATAGTATTATCTCTTTCAGATGAACTTGGTCTACACAACCTCCTCTTTCTCCAAATTCTATAAGCAGTCTACAGTTTCAGAAGTCAGGTAAAACTGTGGCTAATGCAATTGCATTTATGCTGGGTAGTGTATAAAGTAAACAGCCCACAAAAGAAGCCTATTTTTGATGTTGTGATTTAATCTCTTTGCTATGCACTTGTACTGATAAAATATATTTATAACCTTATTAATTTAATAAAAGTAAAGGCAAACTAAAGTCACATAAGCAATTCCTTGTCTGCCATGAGCACGATCTAAGGTAAATAGAAACAATGTCCCTAAAGAGGTTTAGTGATACTTTGGCTGACAGGTCACACAGAATTTTAACCACAAACATGCTGTTAGAGCACAAGTCTGTATTAATTACTAAGTCGCACACATTTTATAGAAAATGTTATCAGTGTGAAACTACTTCTTACTGACAGAAGAAAGGGTGAATCTCTATGTTGTAATAAAGTACACTTTAATATTATGTATGCAGCTCATGCTAGAGGTTTAGTTATTCCAATCCACTTTAGCTAAATCCAGTTTGGGTTAAGGAACAGGAGTTTCTGGGGTACATTTGATTTAAAAGTCTCTCTCCCCACTAGGAGGTAAAGATTGGGGTGATTATGACCGCTAGTGATTTGCATAAGTAATCTAGGAATTGTTTCCCATATAGTGTAATGCACAGTACAAGGTGAGATGCACAGTGATGCAGAGTTCTGCATTTCTGGAGATGATAATTCTACTATTTCTGTTTTGGTAGTTAAACCAGGTCTAATTCGGGTACATATTATGATTTAGAGCTCCAAAGTCAGTAGCCCCCAAGAATTGAGTCTGAAGAAGACCCCTAAATGGGTGTGAAGAAGGTGTGAAGAGTTTCTTGTCTTTTCTTAGGAAAAAAAAAAAGAAAAAATACATTCAGTGTGTGTCAATGTAACAAGGCAAGATGGAAATGAGCCATGCACTTCTAAATTAATACTTCAGAAGCTTGTGTTATGAATCTAGTCTTCAAAAAACATTCAACATGATGATAATCTGTAGGACCTTTTTATTTCAGTAACAACAACAATGGAGGCCTTCTTGTTCATTTCTGGATCGTATTTGTGGTACCACAGGCAAAAGGCCAAGTGCTGTGTGAGGATTGCGTGGCTGCCATTTTAAAGGATTCCATTCAGACGAGTATTGTTAACCGGACTTCAGTGGGAAGTCTTCAGGGTCTTGCGGTTGACATGGACTCCATCGTACTAAGTGGTTAGTCTTAACACATGCTCATAACCTTGAGGGAACACTTGCTTAAACAAACATTTTTATCTTGGAGTAGCAAATTCTATAAATAACATAATCTTTATCCAGCATCTTCAGCTTCTAATACTAAAACTATTATAGAGAAGAAAAAAAAGATGAAAACCAAAACCAGATTTTAGGTCAAATCAAGGGTACAAAATGTCCTTCTGAACACCAATTGCAAAAGTTCCTGTAGTAGGAGTGCTTATGTTCATATTCAGGGTCTAGGTCCAGCACCTTGTAGACAGCTTGGATTTGCGTTAGTCTGTGATATTAAAAGTATAAAAATATCAAAGGTTAAGGTTCCCACATAGATTGAGCTTGATTGAAAATGAGATTCATATCTCTCCTTTATCAAAGATTAAAAAACAAGTTATAAAGCTGTGCATTTATTAAACAACTCCTGTGCCATTCCAGTCTGGAGAAGAAAGTATCAGTGTAGGATTCAAGTATATTGTAGGATTTTCAGCTCCATGAACAAAGGATAGAATAAGCTTCATTTGAACAACTCTGTCCAGCTGAAAGAGACTTTCTGAACAAGAGTGAGAAAATGACCTCCTGGGTACCTCTGTCTCAGTCCTTCAGTTAAATTTGGCTGCTTAATTGACATACGTTCTTTTCTTGCCTAAGGCACTAAGATATTTGAGGCCATCCAAAGTTGTTTGCAGAATTTGCAGAAGTGAAGGGAGCTTGGGCAGCCTCCCTTGTTGCGATAGCTGTTTTGTCCTGTGAATTTAGTGTTACTAATGAAGTGTGATTTAATTAAACCCTGAATTCTGGATTTTGGGCAATTTAGAAGATTCACTCAACTCTCTTTCTGTGCAGCAGGTCTTCGGTCAGATTATTGGTCAACAACAGGAACAGGTAATTCACCATTTTGGCAGCCTTTTGGCAGGGCAAAGGTGGAGGACAAAGCTTTTACTTAAAGCCTTTGACTCAAGGATACTGTTCAGTGTTAATTTAAAAGGATTAAATTCAGCTTTGGCATTTATGTCCTGAGTTGCTGTAAGAATGATCAAGAGTCTTGCATGAAACAAATATAACCAATTTATTTCCTAAACTCTTCTGATTAGTCATTTGCTGTTCACCCTGTGTTGAAGAGAAGATTTAGCTAATTACATTTGACGCAGATGTGATAAGTCTTTGGGCTGGCGGTCATCAATCAAGTAGGGATGTGCTGGCCTCCCTTGTTCTTTGGCACAGGCTTACTTTTAATCATCTGAAGTTGCACCCTTTCAGTTTTTGAAGAGCTTTATACCTTTCCATGTCTGTACTTGTCTTTTCTGAAACATTAACTTATACAGTTTCAACAATTACATTTTCATCTGTGATTTCTGCTTCTGTTATCTTGCAAGGTTTTAATTTGCATTCTTTCTCAGAATTCAACAATTACTTTTGTCAGTGCAGCGCAATCAATGTCTCCTAGTGCTGCTGTCCATGGGTGGACTTTGGGTCACAGACACTGGGCCATTATTTGCAATGCTTAGATTGATATCAGCCTATAAATTCTCAAAATTCAAGTCAAGTTTGCTACAATATTCATTGCAAAACCTTTCCTGACTTAAACTGCAATGTATAGCAATATCGGCATTCCCTTACATGCATTTTAATTCTATAGAAGACTGTTGTGCACTGGTGCTTACTTGTGTAGCAATTTCATTTCCTTGTTCATTGTTCCAGGGCAGAGGAATTAGTAGTCAGATCTTCCACTTCTATTTGTTTCAGAGAACATTCCCTAAAGGAGAAGAAAGTAAGAACAGTGCAACACAAATATTGATTCTACAGCTTTTTGGGGATTTGTATGGTATCCTTCACACAAAGGGAGAAGGATGACCTGTCATATTCTAGTCATCTTTCAGAGACTTATGATGTAGTGAACCAAAGGTGGCAACTGGTCTCTGAGAGAAGTGTATGCAATGAAGTTGCAGGGAAACAACAACACGGACTGCTGCAGGAGTTGAGAAAGACTTATACTGGTGCAATTTCATTTGTTGGGATGCTTTCAGTCTGTCTGCTTAGGACTACAGAATATGATGCAGGGGTTATAGTGTTAATGCAGCAGCATACAAGGAAGGTGCATCACATGCTTGTATTTTGAAAGCAATGAAGTTACTTTGGCATGAAGATGCACCTAGTTATTATTTCAGGCACAGCAGTGGAGTGCAGATTTATTGAAGAATGGGTGGGAGAAGGGACTTGCAGAGATTCAGCTAGCGTGAGTGACTTTCATTGCCATGGTACCTGGCCATGCAGATCCCCATTGGGTAGAGACTATATCCAGCTTTTGTTTCAACACGGTATTCTTGCATTGCTTCTAATTTCAAAGCCAGCTCCAAAATCTCTACATTACACTCCTCACCAGCAGTGAGCTTGTCACCTTATCAACTACTAAGTAGAAATAATGGTAGTCACATAATTCTAAAGATTATGGATCAAAGCTGACTTTGCTAAGGTTGAGTAAATAAGGACAAATAACTATTATACAAAAAGAATGTTATTGGGAAGAGATAAGAACAAGAAGGAAGAAAGAAAAACAAGGGCTCAAGTAAAGCTTTAAATAGTTATAACTGTAATTCAGTTCAGTGGTATGTGACCCTTACAGATTGTTCATGAACATTCATAGCATTAGTTTCAAGATTGTAAATTAGAAGTGGAAGTCAGACAAAGCCTGCCATTTCCTGGCTTGATTAACTGTTGGTTAAAAGGCCAACATTTAAGTTGAGTCAACAATTGATAGTGAACTTTCACAGAGCTCTAATTGGTTTTCCGTGATAGTAACTATTGCGGAGACTTATCTTTTTAATAGGTAGACATTAATGCAAATATTTGCTTTGAATATTATTCTCCTTAATTTGCATTTTCCTCTTTCTCACCTTTCAAAGATATATGTTAATAGTTTCAGATATGACCAAACAAAAAAATCCCTAAGCTTTTTGCTGAATGGTAGCTGCAATACTGAATTGAAATAAATTTTCTGATGAAATACTGAATTGAAATAAATTTTCCTGTCTAAACTATGACACAGCCTCACAGCCTTTCTTTTTTTTTTTCCTTAAGAAAAGTGTTTTGTAGGCTAGGCTATATTGCTTACTTCCTTTTCTAAAAGTGACTTGTAACGCTAAAAAAATTTTCAGCGCTCGACAGGACATACTCCTGGTCTGAATTAATTTTGACCCTGCTTTGAGCAAGGTGTTGAACAAGAAAGGTCCTAGGATCCAATTATTTCACTAGAATGAACTGATGAATCTGAATTTAGTGGTGGGACTTACAGCCCATTTTACAATAAAGTGTTAAGAAGCTGATGTTTGAACAGTAATCTAAAAATCCCAGAGTAATGGAAAATTGTAATTTGTTTTGTATTTTGTTTCTATTTTAATTCCTATAAATATCCTAACATCTGTAGGGCCAAACAATTGATTTCTGATTTGATATACATTTCCCAGTTAAGAGCTATTTAAGCATTTTATCTTCTGAGAGCTCCACAGATTTAACTGCAAACATCTGTGCAAAATGGCAGTGCTTTTTTGTAAATACCCTACAAGGACTTATTTACAGCACTGTTTGTGATGTTCTGAAGTTTTATGAATAGACTTTTCTTTGATCACGGACTTGTAACTGAGATGCAAACAAAGAGTAGCATGGACTACTTTGTTTTCACAATTAGCTTTGCATCCATATATTGCTTTAGTTTAAAATTATTTTTAGGATTTTTTTTTTAATCTGTGAAGATGTAATAGTTTTGCAGTGAGTCTCTGGTGTTGAAAATATGACTTTTCTACAGGAACAAATTGTATGTATGATCTGTATGCTGATCGCCTACATGAGCGCTTTCCTCTGGATATCCATGCTACCTCGGGGGGAACAATCTGCTACTTTAAGTTAATTGCATCAGTGGGCCATCTTATTCGTCTTTCAATAGTATTCCTTCAGATTGAAGCAGATAACTGTATCACTGACTCACTAACCATTTATGACTCTCTGATGCCAATCAAACATAAAATACTGTACCGGTGAGTATAAATTTCCATTGAGAATTCATTGATAAACCTCTGTTTCTTTATTTGCTTGTTTGTAGTCAACTGCATTTTTGGTGGCTTTTTGTTTTGTTAAAAATACTCTGATCTTCATACATTATACACATAACACCTGGCAAAAGTCTTTTTTGTCTGTTTTCACAAAAGTAGAAAAGTAGGTTTTGCTAATAAAAGAAAGACTAAAATATTCTTTTAATTCTTTATCCTTCAGCTGGAGTGCATCTTCATTTACTTGTAGAACTACGAGATGTTCACACTTTACTGGGTGGAATTCTTTGTTTCTTAACAGGAAACAGATGCTAACTCAAAGAAAATGTAAAATTGTCCTCCCCTAGGCAAACTCATCTTCCATATCAAGATTAGTACTCTTCATATGAAGCCTGAAGTTCTAAAACTAAATCTCACAATCCTTTGGCTACTTACCGGCACTCACCAGTGCAGTGTTTTTTTTAGCTGCTCTATTTGAGTAGTTTAGTGAGTCATTAAAATCTAGAGTTGAAGCTCTGATGGGTTGAGGGATGCAGATTATTTTTTTTTCATTATTATTTTTCTAACTTTTTTTCCCTCTCTTTAGTGATCCATTAGGCTTGCTTAGGATTTTTTTTTTTGTTTGAAAATCCTTGTAACTACTTCCATAGGGCTCTGTCATACCAGAAGGTGTAGACAGCTTCTCCATCAGTCAGACAAAGAGCTCAGTGTTTTGACCTTTGAAATCCTTTTCTCTGGCCTGTCAGTGTGTGTATAATCCTCAAAAAGAAGCGTTGGCTTTTCCTCTTTTCACTGAGTTGCCTATAAAACAGCATATGGTGTTCATCTACATGTTAGTATCTGTAGAGAACTGAGGATTTCTGCTAGGTAATGCATAGAAAGCAACAACTTTTTAAATCAGACTAGTTGATTGGCTCAGGTGCTTAATTTCTGACTTGAAGAATAACTTGCTAGTCTTTCCCACTCCTCAAACCCAAACTAAATCCGTTGGTCTAATAAAACCAATTTGCTCTTTCTACAAGATTTTCTTTACTGCTGGCTTCATTAATTTTTGCTTGGAGTGAAGGCTGACAATCGGTATTATCTCCTAGAACTAACCATTCCATCTTCCTTTTCATGTTTGCAATTCTTTTTTGTAAGAAGTAACTTTCCAATACTGAGTTTCTAACCGGCCTTGTAGTAGGAACTTCTGTGTATAAAAGCATGGAGGTTTTTAACTAGGCTGTGAAATAGATAAGCTCTGCACCAGTGGAAGATTGGTGAACAGAATTTCAGCAATATGTTGGGGTTTTGTTTTGGTTTGTATTTGTTTTATACTGGTTGCTTATCTATGTACTCTCCTTTGTCCTCCTCAGAGCTTGTGAACCAGCTGATTCATTGGTGTCACTCGTGTCCACAAATAATCTCATGCTGGTAATGTTTAAGGCAGCACAAATGAAGGAACAGAAGGAATTCCATGGCTATTTTGAGGTCATTACACAAGAAAGTAAGTTTATTATGTGTTTGAAAACATTTCTTGTAATGTTTCTGCCTAAGATCCCAAAGTGGCTGTCATTTTCCTGACTAAGGGTAAATGACTCCTATATCTGAGTTTCCTTTATTTCTACGTTCCTATCTCTCTCCTTCATCTTCCTCCGCATTACCAAGTGTCTGTCTTCCTTCTGAGTAATTTAATCTGTGCAGATCAGCTGTTCTTACATGAAATACGAAAGTAGAAGGCTGAGACCAGTACTGAGTTCAGTTGGTCAGGACTGCAATGTACCACCAGATGGAGTTGTTCTTCCAGGTGTTGCATGGCTCTGGCCTCTCCTGGTTTGGGACTCCGTGATGTCAAAGGTGGAAGGAGTCCAGCACTAAAGTGCTCTAAATGCACCAAGTTTCAGTAAGTAACACTTCAGTAGCCTTGTCTGCATTTTCTTTTGGTTCCCTGCCTCCCCGTTACCACAGAGGAGTCAGTTATGGTTTTGTGTTAAGTTCATTATCTGCTTTTTATTGCTTTAAGAAGTGGTTAGATCATAATGACAAACAGTACAATGAAAATCACACTAGTAGCACAAAGAATAAAATCTAACACAATCCAATGCAAAGAAATTCAAGCTGTTTAGAAAGATACTGCATTTTTTTCATGTTGAGTGTAATTATATATTAAAATACCATCATAAAAGCATATGATGAGTTCTCTATTGTAAGCAACTTTAAGTTCAGGACTCTTACTTTGATTGGTTGGCTGGTTTAAATTCAGGGCTGGTTTTCTTTGTTGGTTTGTGCACATGCGCGTTGCTTTTAATGAATTATCTCAATTCATTGAGCAGTCATAAAAACGTTTTGGCTTCCAGAAGGCTGGTTAGATTAGCATATTGTCCATTTCTCTTCTAATTGGCTGCATTTTAAGACTAGAGATCTTGATGTACTGCTGCAGTGTGAATGTATTTTGCAACACTGTTCACGAAGACTTGTTTTACGGAATTCCCTTCACTGAAATAACTGATGTAAAACCTGACAATATTTTCTTCTGCTCCAGTGCAGTACAGTAAGCATTCCTGGACTTTCACATCCCTGTTCTGACTGTGTTGTTGGGAACAGTGTCTTTTTTACAGCTCAAACACAGATGTAATTCCTAAGCTGCCTTGTTTTGCAATGGAAGACTACTGATAATTTCGGATGCTTAACCTTCTGAAGAGATTTGCTGGAAGTATATTAAGGTTTAGCAAACTTTTGCCTCCTTTTTTTCCCTAGAGTGTGGAAAAGCGATAGTGACAAAAGAGAAAATGGGCTATGAAGGGAGAATCACAAGTCCCTATTACCCAAGCTACTATCCACCAAATTGCCTTTGTGCATGGAACTTCCAGGTAACATGGATCTCTTTCTATTTTAGGCACTGTTGTGTCTTTTGTGCACACAGAGCCTGTAAGTATAGCAGAAATAACTGTGTATGGAGTAACCCACATCTGTAAGGAAATCGCTTCTATACAAATTACATAGATGAATAGCTGGCTGTGTTAGGATTTTTATTGGAGTTTCCACCCCACCTCCTTTTTTTTTTTTTTTTTTTTTTTTTTGGTGCTTATTCTTAGCAAAGAGAACATAGTTCCTAACCTGTCCTGTTATAAAGGCAAAGAGCGGAGATAAATTTTGGTGTTTAGCCTGCAGAATTACTTCACGGCAGAGAATATAAGACTTTAATTCCCTTCTTCCTTCTCCCCAAAATTTGAAAAAAAGAATATTTATAAAAGGCTTCTCTAACCTACTTATTACTTCTTCTTCTCTGATGTCTCTTGTGAGCCTGTTTTGTTGTGCTTCACGTCCTATCAGCACAATCCTACAGCCTCTTTTTTTTCTTGATATCCTTTTTCTCCATCTTTTCAGGTACTTCCCTGAAAACAAATGACTGAAATTTTACATTTGTTCAAAATAGTCATGCCTTGTCTGATGACATGAGTGTTCCCCTATTAATGCTGTTAAAATATGATCTTTGGCTTACGATTTGCCCTTTAGTGTTTTCCTCTCAAAGAATACAGCAATGGATTTTATGCGATCTACTGTTTACCCATCTTTCTGCTTACGATAGTCATGTCTGGTTAAGGTAGTGGCTACCTGTGTTGAATCACACCAATCTGAATGGAGTCCAGCTAGCGGTAACCGACAGCCTCCTCTTCTAGAAATCTAAGGCCATCACTTTTTTGCAAAACTTCAAGTCTTTAATTCATCCTGGACTTCTGAGAGAAATTTTTCTGCACACTTAACACAGGCAGTCCCCAAGACTTATTTCTCAAAATAGTTTAATTTTCCAGTTCAATGCTGAAACTTCCCTCATTTCCCAAATCCTGTTTTCTGTAAGAGAGCAAAAGAAAAATCTCCATTTCTGGATTCTTGTCCTGAACCAGCTCTTGTTTTTAAAGGAACAAGGAAGTTTCAATTAATTATGAACCCTCATGATACTGCTGGATTTAAAAATCTTTTGTAAAATGCTAAAGAATGCTCGCTGAACAGGTGCTAGGAGAAGACTGTAACGTTGTGGTAGAAATAATCCCTAGCATTACAAAGGTGACATATGTATTCAGTGCGGTATCTTACCTAATGCTCAATAGGGCTGTGTGTCCCTAAACGAGTAGATTTGGATGTGTTTGAGTGCTTTGATCTTCATACAAAAGATGCTTTCTATGGCCAGTTGCTTTTTGAAGATGAAAGGACTCTTGGCTAGAGGGGGAGAAAGCATGCAGCTGTGGTGGGGTTTTGCCAACCTCTGGTTTTGGTGAAGGCTGAATAGCTGGCAGGTATCTCAACTGCTGCTGTTGAGCTAGCATAGTCAGCACAGCTCCCAGAGCGTGGCATTTGCCAAGCACTGTAGCTGCTGAGACAAGACTTTTGTGTATTATGTCTACAAACTAAGAAAGAAGACTGCTCTGTGTTTCTTGCTCACAACAGACTCCACAGAAGAGCCTTGGTATAGCTCTGAAGTTTCATAACTATACCATCAGTGAGAAGAACATTAAAGGCTGTGAGCGAGGATGGTGGAAAATTAACGAACGCATGTAAGTACTTCTGTATGAATTATTAAACTAGCATTGCCAAAATAAACCTTTCCATCACTACGCAGCTTACTCAGAGTTTCCATGAGGACACAGATTCTTCACTGATGTCTCTTACCATTCTTTCACTTTGCCTGGTGGTGTAACTGAATCTTTGTAAAACGCATACATGTAAAATTGTCTTTAGAGGAATACCAGAAAGATGAAAATGAGAGCCTTTGGTATTCTCTGGAGAGAAAGAAATTAGAAGAGTTGAGTAAAGGCAGATATCCTGTGAACCCAAAAATAATTCTGGATTTTCTGGGATCATTGAACAAGGCCTGTTCAACCCCTTCCATGCGTAACTTAATTCTATGATTGCTCACAACAGTGCCCAACTTAATTAACTTCTCAGTGAAATCTGTTACAATGAGATTATTGAAAACAGAAGAGTAACTGCTTCTGCATTCCAGTCACTGGCTCTTGAAAGAGAAACCATACAGACTGGCTGCCAAGGTACCACTGTATTTCTTAAGGTTTTTTTTAATTAAAACATAGATGTTATTTTTTAGTAAAATACTGCTGCTTTCCCATGCACATTGTCCACCTATTTTTTCCTCATCCTTCAACCCCTGGCAAGGTTAGATTTAGGATGTTGGAATTTTAAAATTTTTTTAAACTTTCTTCAAGCTTCATAAAGTCAGACTTGAAACTGAATTTCTGAACTCACTAATGAAATTAAGTGAAGTCAGCCAGGCCTTTAAGAGCATAATTGAAAGAATTACAGAGAGGAGAAAAAACTTTCACTATTCTTTGGTGCCATGCTGTACGTGTATAGAAAAAAACCCACTTTGTCTGAAGCTTCGTTAGATGATCTTTAAGGTCCCTTCCAACTCAAATCATTCTCCTAAAAATGTGCCTTGATAGGAATAAATTGCTGCACTAGATGGACACATAAAAATGCTAGTCAAAATAAGCAATGTTTTGTGGGTTTATGGGTTTTTTTGGCCTTCATGCGAAGATTGTGCTAATAAGGTTCCTTCAAACCTCTAGGAACAACTTTATCTAACCAGAGACATTGAATGCAGCCATGCAATTCTCCCTCACCTTTCTTCCAATGGGCAGGCAAATGTTCGTCTGCCTAGTCAGGGGTTGTTGCAGCTGTTGAACTGCTTTTGCTGCAATTCTCATAGGCAGAAATACTGACGAGTCTCTGTAAGCAGACCATTAGAGGTTACAAAGAGGTTGGTGGTGTTTTATTTTCTTAGAGCCACTGGTGCAATATCACGTGGTCTGTGGTATAGGATGAATGTATATACTCGTTTCCTGAAAGGTATCCCAGTCCCTGCTTCAACATATGGCACAGATTCCCCTTAATTATTTTCTCTCTGTGATAATGGCACAGTGTTACAGACAATACCTAGCAACCTCCATTTAACCTGGAGAAATGCCTAGTAGAAGGCTTCCAAGGTTCTGTAGCTCTGTCTTACAAATCCCAGAAGCATATGGCATTTCTCACTGTGTATGAGAGGTAGCTTCCTTGATGTAGCTGTCTCGGCTCTTCCACAGATGGACAGGAGCTTCCTGTACATCTGGTGAAATGAAGTTGTTTTGTGTAGTTGAAAAGTGGGCAATGCATCCTGCAATTTTTTTTTTTTTTTTAATGGTGCTAAGGTTTGTTGGCGGGAAGTTGTGTAAGTCATTGACAGAAAGAGAAAACGTAGAAAATGTCCGAAGACTTCCTGTAGCAGGAAGTCTTCAGTCTTAGCCCTGGCAGGGTTGGGTTTTTTTGATGATTAAATTTACTATGGTATAAAGCTGTTAAATTAACTCTGTTCTTTGCATCTGTTTTCAGAATGCATAAGAAGATACTATTTTAAAAATTATTTTGTTAATTTATTTTTTGCATTGCTGGAAAAGAATCTCCTACATCTGTTAGAAGGATGTTTCATTGTCATAGGGTGCAACAAAGCATGTGTGGAAACGTATGAGTGAGCATTCGTTCAGAGGCATGCATGGGACACCAGGCAACATCTATCCACATGGAAATCACCAACCACTTTCCCCGCATTCCTTAACATGAAGAGCAGTCCTGGTGCACTGCTTGGTGTTGCCAAAATAAATGGGCAAAATAGCTACCTCTAGATAACAGTCCAACAGTCCATTTAACAATACAATAATCCATTTTCATGTTCTTCAAGCTTATTCTAACTGCAGTGTCTGACTTCACACTGCTGTCAAGCGTGTGTGCCAAGTGTGCTAAGTATCAATACAGCTGCTTCTGCTCTTGAATTCCTAAGTCTGTTTAGACTGATAAGTACTTTTCTTGGCAGGAGTTTTAAAGCCAGAGGTTTTTTTCTCATAAGTGGTGCATTTTTGGGGCACTGTAGTGGAGCAGAGAAAAGGGTCCTTATTTCTACTTTTTGAACAACCTGTACTGACAATGTTCACTGTTTTATTATATTTTAAAACTGTCTCCAATTTTTAAAGCACCACCCAGCAACCTTTCCCTCTTAAAGTGTTGGTTGGTCAGTTTGTTTTTTTTTTTTTTGTAGGGGGGAGGGCTGTGTGGGTTTTGTTTGGTTTTTTTTGGTTTTTTTTCTTTTCCATAAACAGTAGCATCTAAATTCTAGTTGCAACATCTTTGGCACCTTTGATCAAAGAGGCAATAGAAATTCATTAGCAACGAATACATTAAATGTTTCCTGGCATCAGAGAGCATTTAGGTTCCTCTGAGTAAAGTGACACCTAGGCAGAAATCCAAGGAAGCTTTTTGCCAAAATGTCAGCTTAAAGCAGATGCACACCCGAGGGTTGTTGGGTTTTTTTTTTTTCATCTAAAATAGTTAATTGAAGATATGACTCTCAAAGGTGAAGTTCCAAAATGCAAGTGGTAGACGAGGGCTGAGTGTCTACCTAGAAATAATTTCAATATCCCTAAATCTACTCCTTTCTGCCTCCAAAGTAATTGGACCAATTTTATCCCAATGCCTTTGTCTGCTCTTCTTTTGGGGCAATCCTCAAAATCAGAGCAGCTAAATTTACTGTCCACTATGCTGGGACTTCCCCTCCCGCTAAACTTACTTAAGTATTCCCTAAAATCCCAACCATTCAGAATAGATATCAGAAGTGGTGACCAAAATACCCATATTTGTCTTGATAAATATCTTTGTTACATCTCCATTCCTCCAGACTTCCTGGCAAAATATTCTGCTTGCATGTGTGCTGTCATGAAGGATTATGAACAGCATTTTGAGGAATGAGCACTGTTTCAGATTTTGGTTCTTATTTAAATTATGGCAGCTGACTATATTGCTGAATTTCAGTAATGTTGACATTTAAATTTTATGTAATGCAATTTGATGTGAAGGATTCTCTAGAACTCCATTGTACACTTTTAGGTACTGCGGTTACTATGTTGATCACCAAACAGTCTTCCACATTGCAAGTTCTGCTGTCAACATCGAGCTTCAGTGCAGTTCGAAGGTGTCAGAGAAGCCGCTTCTGGTGGAGTACGGCAGCTATAACATCAGTGAGCGTAAGATGGATTATATTTTTTTCAACCCACCTCTGCATTTCAGACTGTGAAGCAGCATTTTTCAGGTCCAGTAAAACTTAATATGTTTTATGCAGGAAATTCTCCGTTGCTTTTCGGTTTATTTCCTTTTCTAATCTTACTGGCAATCAAAGAGGATTTTCTAGGTCATCAAGGCTATGCAGCTAAGGTTTGTGGGCATGTGCTCTGGTTTCCTGTAAGCACAGGGTCTGCTGTCTTGTGCACGGTTTGTAAAGCTTCCTGCATCTCTATGGCCAGGATTGAAATCTGCTGTTACTGTTTGCTTTCATCGCCAAGGTTTTGTTTGGAATGTTTCTATTACAGAATCACAGAATCACAGAATCACAAGGTTGGAAAGGACCCATTGGATCATCGAGTCCAACCATTCCTAACACTCCCTAAACCATGTCCCTAAGCACTTCATCCACCCGTTCCTTAAACACCTCCAGGGAAGTCGACTCGACCACCTCCCTGGGCAGCCTGTTCCAGTGCCTAATGACTCTTACTGTGAAGAATTTTTTTCTGATATCCAACCTGAACCTCCCCTGACGGAGCTTCAGGCCATTCCCCCTTGTCCTGTCCCCTGTCACTAGGGAGAAGAGGCCAGCTCCCTCCTCTCCACAACCTCCTTTCAGGTAGTTGTAGAGAGTAATAAGGTCTCCCCTCAGCCTCCTCTTCTCCAGGATAAACAACCCCAGCTCTCTCAGCCGCTCCTTGTAAGACTTGTTCTCCAGCCCCTTCACCAGCTTTGTTGCTCTTCTCTGGACACGCTCCAGAGCCTCAACATCCTTCTTGTGGTGAGGGGCCCAGAACTGAACACAGTATTCAAGGTGCGGTCTCACCAGTGCTAAGTACAGAGGGAGAATAACCTCCCTGGACCTGCTGGTGACCCCATTTCTGATACAAGCCAAGATGCCGTTGGCCTTCTTGGCCACCTGGGCACACTGCTGGCTCATGTTCAGTCGGCTGTCAACCAGCACCCCCAGGTCCTTCTCTTCCGTGCAGCTCTCCAGCCACTCTTCCCCCAGTCTGTAGCGCTGCATAGGGTTGTGCCCCAAGTGCAGGACCCTTTTTTGGTACTCTCTTGTTCATTATCGGGAGGTCCCGATAATGAACAAGAGAGTACCAAAAAACCAACTTCTTATTCTAAAATTTCCATCAGCTTAAGTTGTGTACAAGCAGAAATCTGAGCTGAAATACAACTTAAAAATTCGATAAAACAATCTTCCAACAGTGAGTTTTTTCAAGTCCTGAAGCAGAAACTGTTTACTGATGCTTTTTCCCCTGTGTTAATCTTACATGTTCGTGTTAAAGTAGTAGAGAAGCAATGATTTCTCATCACTGCTACTTCCCATATTACAGCAATTTTATGCATTGCATAAGAGATGGTAACATTATTATTTTAGATTAAAACACAAACATTTCTGTAATCTATGCCACCTCAACACAGGTTACTAACTGAAGTTGCAAAACACTACAAAGTTTGGTTATTGAAAGTGAGACTGTCCTTTAAAAGAAGTTGGCATTACAAGCTGTTTTGTGTCCTACTATGTAACACAGACTGATCTGGACCACTCCTAGTGTAAAGCCTGCAGTACATATTGCAGTAACAGATTAATTTAAACTCTAGAAATATTTTTTTCTGCTGGTAATGCATACAGGCTATTACACTTAGATCAACTTCATAATTCCTTGGAAAAGCTTAGTGACTGTAAACTGAAATGAACTGGCAATATTTAGGAAAAGGAAACATTAATTGTTTCTTTTTTTACCTCCAGCATGTCCACCTGGATATTTCAAGTGTTCTACTGGCTTATGCGTCCAGCAGATGCATCGCTGTGATGGAATAAACAACTGCTTCGATGAAAGTGATGAACTCTTTTGTGGTTTGTATTCACTTACTAGAGATCTTGACTGGAAAACTCAATGAATTTATTCTCTAGCGTTAAAAGTATAGACTATCAGTCAGTCTCTTGAGTGCTTAATTTATATTTAATTAGCAAGAGACAAGTCAAAGAATGAAGATGATGTGGCAATGGAAAGCATGAGAAAGAAAGTTAAGTGTACAAAAATAACTGTAATAGGCTATATTCTAAGTTTTCCTCATGTGATAAATGCTAGTAATTTTAAAGTTCCATTTTATTTTGTAATGAGTTGTTTAATTTTTATGGAGGAGTGACAAGTTGTGGTGCATAGAGTAGATGAGAGTGATAATAACTGTCCATGGTTAAAAGAGGGTTAGAACTCGGGCCACTGCTCCTGAGGCAATATTTGAGCTAGGATGGGTCACTGAAATCTTTTGTATTCTATTTTCTTCATGTGTGATGTGGCACTGGTGCTCATCCTTGTACTGTGCAGTGAAGCTATGAAAGTAGTACTGGTGCATAATTAGAGGGTAGTGCTAGCAGTACAAGTATGCTTCCGTAGCTGATTTCACTTATGTTTTTAAAGTTGACCCTGAGTGGAACTGTAACTCCAGCTTCGCAATACAGGATAACCTGCTTGTCTGCAATGGAGTAAGTGATTGTGAGAATGGAAAAGATGAGCAGAACTGCACTCACAGTAAGACTACTCACTTGATTCTTTTTTTCTCTCTTCTATCGTCTGTCCAATCCTGACTTGAATACTAGATGCTGTGTTCAGAGAGTTAAGAGGTACTATGAACTCAGCTGTATAATTCTGTTCAGTTTTCTGATATACTTATAAACAAGCTATTATAGATTTTTAAATGGTTTCTTTTTAATGAGCTCATGAACATCTGTTTCAGCAAAATACTAGCAGAAGAACTAAGTACTCTCGATGCAGGACAGTGATCTAGGGATTTGAATATTGAATCTTGGATTTTATCCCTTTAAAGTGTAATTTGTGCAAATTATTTCCTGGATCTGTTTTACCATCCATAAAATAACTATGAATATAATAGCTTTTCTGGAGCAGTTTTCAGGGTTATAAGGTTAATGTGTTTGAAATATCATGGAAGCTATAAATTTAGCATTGGGCATATGAAAGTTTTGAGTCAGCCATTTCTTTAACTTTTTAGAATGATTGGACATATGAAAGGAAGCACAGCTGGGAAGTGGTACAAGTAACTTTTAAAAAGAAAAGTAATGTTTTTTTGACCTGCTTGACTAGGCATTTTGTGCAAATGACTACAGGATGCTTCTGTGCGTTGACAAGAAAAACAGATTGGGTTTGAGTGGCCTCAAAAATGCCAAGGCTAGGATTGCAGTTTAACTGGATACAATTAGTAAGACTTATTTCACTGCTTTCATTTCATATTTAATACTGGCACATAAAGGAGGGCTTCTCTCTAGGCTACTAGAAGTTTTCTCTTTCTAGCCTAGCGCTTTCTCTACAGCTGATTTTTTGCTACTATACTCATGTTCATTAGTCCTGAGTGAAAGGATGGGAGAAAATCCTTGTTGAGACTCAACTAACTTGATGCAAGCCTTAATGTAGATGCAATTCTACTTTAACAGTTAATTCTGTTTGGAGATTGGTTTAAGCCATCCCAGCCAAATTATTCTTTGGCTGTATTCCCTCCTATCTATTAATACAAATGCGTGTCTTTTATTTGTGCACACATGTCTTCATGTGCTAAGCTAAACCAATGGTCTTTCTCCCCCTTCTTCCCCCCAACTATTTCAGGTATTCCTTGCACCAACCACACATTTAAGTGCAGGAATAATATTTGCATTAGGAAACAAAATGCAAAGTGTGATGGGATAGTGGACTGTATTGATGGAAGTGATGAAAGCAGCTGCAGTAAGTCCCTCTCAAATGTTCAACTTTTCAAACTTTGAACTTTTTACACAATAAAGCCCTTTATTTCTTCCTGACTTGGAGTGGCCGCAACTCATGCAGTAGGTATTGAATTTTTATTGCATCCTCTCAGTGACAGTGGGGTAATGATTAACTGTCAGTTTACTTCAGGTCTGGTTGCAGAAGTTCTTGTGGCAGGGTGAGCTTACTGTTATGGGAAGACCTAGTCAGAAGTCTTAGTCTAATTGTAGCTTTGTTAAGAAGCAGGGAAACAGGGTTAATGGCAGAGTGAATTTGGGTAGCTGGTATTAGTTTTTTGCCTGCAGCAATGTCAGGTCTTTCTATTGGAGTCAGACAGTCTTTGGACTTTGGGGATGATGATGCTGTAACCACAATGCTTTCTCTTCTCTGTCTTTTCTGGATGGTGAAGACCCCATTATTTCAGAGCATCAAGCTAGAGTCTACTCTCAAATCTTCCTACAGTAACTGCTGTACAAGATTTTTAGTGTGTTTTGCTGTAAAGTGAACAGGTGATTATTACTGCACTGGCAATAAAAGTGAGGTTTGGATTAGTTGCTTAAACTGAATATTCTTGAGTATTTTGTCTGGCCCTCAGCTGTTTCTGGCATGCTACCTGTACATCAAAACTGCCAGCACCTACCTTAGATCCAGTAGATCACCTTAAAAGACTAGCTATATGCCTACTTGTGTTTGGAAACGCGAATGCTGCTTTTGACTCTTTGGTTGAGTGCTGGAAAGTGCCCAGAAGCATTAACACCTGTGTGACAGAGTAAGAGACTAAAACTCCTGAGGAGAGGCTTTATGTGCGTGCTCTATGGACTGGTACAAGCTTCTATTGAAGGCTCTTTCTTTGCTTTTCAAATTATATTGTGTGGCTTTTTGTGCTGAGACATGACTTCTTTGCCTGTGAGTTAGTAATATACAACAGTTTCAGACTTTCAACTATTTCCATGCAAATTAATTATTGGACCACCTGGTTTCTGAAATAATAAATGGTCAAAGTCTACATATGTGGCTGCTCTATAAATATTTTTCTTGTATTTTTGTGACTGTTTTGGCAAGAAATAGGTATCATGATGATGATTGATTTCATTCCTTCCTCATAGATCCTTTCACTTTAGGGCTGAAAGTATTAAAAAAGAGATATGAGAGGTTATCTATTTTTATACCTCCATTTCGATGGTTATTAAATCAATGGATTCTTTGGCATTTCTGACATAAGAAATATCTAGAGACCATTTTTTGCAGCAGAGATAGAAAAAGAATATTTTTATGGAGTCATCTTTTGTTTCTGCAACAGGGTAGCCAAAAAGAGAATTTTTCTGGTTAGAGCAGGGAGAAGAAATAGATTTCAAATGTTTCAAAGTGTGAGATTCTTTCTTGCCTTATGTGGGAAGAACTCTCAATTAAGGTAAGCACGGGGGATGGAGATCATAACCTGAAATATCCCTTGCAGGTTGTGGCAGCAGCAAGAGCAGCAATCCCATCTCTCGAATTGTAGGCGGTATGAACACTGAAGAAGGTGAATGGCCCTGGCAGGTCAGCCTCCACTTTGTGGGAGCTGCTTACTGTGGGGCATCAGTGATATCGAAAGAATGGCTTGTCTCTGCAGCTCACTGCTTTCAAGGGAGCAAGTAAGCAGTCTTCCCCTTAACTGTCCCAAACATCGCCAGAGTCCCTGAACGCCTTTAACTTCCAGAGTCTGAACCACATTGAGGCAGGATATGTCCTCATCTTTCACCAGCTCCTCTGTTAGGGGTTATTTTGGGGTACTTTTTTAAGAGATGGCTTGTTTGTTTGCTCCCAACCAGGCTGGCCGATCCCAGAGCGTGGCGTGCTCACCTGGGGATGCAAATACAAGGCCGTGCAAAGTTTGTATCTGCAGTGAGACGGATCATTGTCCACGAATACTACAACGACAGGAACTATGACTATGACATTGCACTGTTGCAGCTGAGCAAGCCATGGCCAGATACAATGAGCCATGTCATCCAGCCCATTTGTGTGCCTCCCTTTTCACACAAGGTCCGCAGTGGTGACAAGTGCTGGATAACAGGTTGGGGACAAAAGCAGGAAGCAGGTGAGTTTTATAGCTTCGGTTGGGATAATTTTTGTCCCCAGGGGAACAGTAATTTTCACAGCTGTATGTGTGGAACACCTGCTTTTGTTGCATGGCTGAGTTGTGCAGAAAATCATAATGTTTTGAATTTCCTGTCCTATGGAAATAG
This sequence comes from Cuculus canorus, assembly GCF_017976375.1. Lineage (NCBI taxonomy): Eukaryota > Metazoa > Chordata > Aves > Cuculiformes > Cuculidae > Cuculus > Cuculus canorus. The sequence goes on along the minus strand of NC_071401.1, from coordinate 113,949,140 downwards.
GTTCCTGCACGTATGCACCTTCATATGCTCAGGAAAATGGACTCCTGGTCCTGTAGATCTGGAAGTCCGGTGTGCTCATCTTGTTAGCTTAGACTTGCTGGGAGCTATGCTTACTCCAAGAGGACGTAGTATTTTTTCACCCCTTTGCTACTCTTGGAGGTGTGTTAGCACACCAATATGGACCCTTTGCTGCTTGCTGCAGGAGGATGAAAAAGCTAGGTCTCCTTTTTCCCACCTTTAGTCTCTGAAGGCTGAACAGTCCTGCAGCGCCAACCTCAGCTGCAAGGGGCAGCTCTGTCCTAAGAGTGTAGCTTGACAAAATAGCCATGCCCACTGACAAAAAGGTCACCCTGTAATGTCATGCTGCCCCACTGCAGGGGTAGACCTGATCCTCCCACCACCTTGTCCCTAGCTACTTCTTCCCTGCTGTGAATGCTGGTACCTTCTGTCCATCTTGTGGCCATCTTCCTAAAGCCCTTCCAGCGTAACCATATGTGTGGTGGCTTCCCTCAGCATAAACCATAAAACCGCCACTACAGCAAGCTGTATGTCTGCCTCTCTCTTTAAATAGCTGTGAGAGAATAGATGGTTGTGAACAAAGTGCAACCATCTCACCAGGAAAGGACGTATGGTCCTGATATGATATGGATGTATGGTGTGGTGCGGTGTCTCTCTTTGGCCTGCTGGTTAGTCACCCAGGCAATTTAAAATGTGATTATTAGAAATATAAATAAGTTTTCAAATCCTGAAAAGGGTTTTAGCATGTAAACCAGCACTTGCATACTCTATGTCGGTGAAATTTCTTTGTCTATATCCAGATTTTGAGAGGATTTCCTGGTGACATTATTAGAGCTGTGGTAGTGAAAGGAGGGAACAATTCTGTTTAAATCTGTTTCTCTGGAAGTGTGTATCTTATGGAAAAGTGTTTAACCAAAGCTTTCAGACAGAGGTGACCAGTTTTTTGAGATATGTCAAGTTCTTTAGGCTGCCAGAAGAACAATCTGCATCCTGTAACTCTGACCCAAAATTTTAATTTTGGATCCAGCACCTTCAGAGGCACTGCTCTAATTGCAAACATATCTTGTTATAATCCACATACCTTTGTAAAATCCCACTTCTTTTTAAAAACAAAAAGAAAACAAATTAAGAAGTCTCGAGATGTTTTGCAAAAGGCATTAGAAGAAGATTTTTGGCCAATCCTAGTAATTGTATTTGGTCAGACAAATGACCAAGACCATGTTACACAAATACCCAATATTTAGAAGAGTTTGTTGCAGTTATTTGTTTGGAATTTTGAATAACTTGGAGACTGAAAGTATCTGTGAATTTTTCCTGAAGACTTCCTGTTCTGTATTTAAATACATGTGTAAAATGTTAAATTCCGTTTAATCATCCTTCTTTTAATTTATTTTCCAGATGATGAAGGTTCAGCAATTCTTCAGAAAGCAGAGGTAGAAATTATTGACCAAACATTATGTCATTCCACATATGGGATTATCACAGCTAGGATGTTTTGTGCTGGACTAATGTCTGGGAAAAGAGATGGGTGCAAAGTATGTATCCTAGCACACTTTGCATAGAGTTTATTTTGCTTTTCATTGTTGCATGATGAGGCGTAAGAACTAGCAGTTCACCTTGTGGTCCATATTCTTCAGTTTTGGAATACTTTCTCTCAGTAAATCAGAGTTTTCAGAGTACTGCTTCTTTACATGGATGAGTAGCATCGCAAAGTTTCAGTTGCGGGCCAAGGGACAGTCAATTTACAAGTCCCAACAGCAAGTTGAAGTCAGGCAATTTTTGGCACAAGAGTGTCCCATTTGAAGAAAAAACTGAGAAACAAACTTGTTTCTTTTCAGAATCCTCCTTCCTAATCCCTCCAGGGTTATCTGATGAGATGCGGATTATTAGACATAAATTTTCAATGTATAATATTCTGATATCACAATGCTGAAAGATAATAAACATGGAGTTCTGAGTTTATTTCTAGGGAATTGTAGTAAAATCAGATATGTGCACACACTATATATATTATATAATATAAAATATGATATATGATGTTGTATAATATATACTATTTTATATTACATAGAACTTATGTTCCAGTTTTCACTGATGTACGTAAAAGTGAGAAGAACACAACAGCTTTCAAGGCAAGAAAAGTCTGAGAATTTTCTGAGGGAGTATAGTGCACCAGCTGATTTTAGAGTTCAGCAAGATCATTAACATTAAGCATCATTTACACTACCTGCAGAATTTTTTATCTGTCTGGCCACTCAAGATATTGCCAATGAAAGGCTCAACTTACAAGACTTTTGGCTGCATTTCTGTAAGGCCAAATGATGTCAGAGAGGTTGTGTGTACAGCAGAGTCTTAGAGGAAAGCATAAGCTTGGTCCAAAACTTCCCCCAGAGTGTGCGCACTTTTTTTTGTGTGAACCTCTGCCAATGTATTTCTACAAGAATATCTGATAAAGAAAGTGTACTATTTGCTTTGTCCTGTATTATGGAATTATATCATCCTGTATAAAGCTTTGAAGTCTCTTATAGACTTCATTTTAACTGCCCCAATCATAAAGACTTTGTGTGCCCTTAAACATTATATGATGGCTACTAGAGGGCAATGCTTGATATTTTTCCTTTTGAAAAAACAACCAAATAAACAAAAACCTCCCAACGAATCCATTGAGGGATCCAATTTCTTTCTATTTACCTTTAATTTCAAAGAAGTTTTATCATTACTAAATATTGTAATAGTGTTTTAATTTCATTTTTTTAAAATGCTTGCTATTTTTTTTAAGTTGTTGGATATGAAACCTATCTATTAAGTAGCAGATTTAGTGCTTAGCAGTAAGTTTGATGCTAGGAAACAAAATGTGAATTGCAAATCTAATCCATGAAAAGTAATACCTTAGTGTCTTTAAAGAGTGCCATCTCTCCTATAGAAGAGGAGATCTTCTATAGAAAAGGAGATCTTCTAGAAGAGGAGATCTTCTCCTATAGAAGAGGGGATCTTCTATCCTTCTAGAAGAGGATTTTTTTTGTCCTCACAAATTTTGATACAACTGTGCAATCTCACCTGCTTAAAGAAAAAAAACCAACAGTTAACTATCTGATAGTTTGAACTATGAGAATGGCAGTATATAATAACATTTGGAATTACTCAAGCAAAATATCTCCTGTGGTATTTTGTCCCAATTTTAGTAATCTGTACTATAAACACATACCCTTAATATATTCTTTTCAGGGTGACTCTGGTGGACCATTATCATGTCAAAACAACAGAGACGGAAAATGGTTTTTGGCTGGCATCGTTAGCTGGGGTTATGGATGTGGAAGACCAAATTTCCCAGGTGTCTACACAAGAGTGTCAAATTTTGCACAGTGGATTCACAAATATGTGCCTTCAACCTTGTAACTAGAAAGCGCTTTTCCTGGAATACAATATATCCTGGATATTCTGCAATAAAAATCATATTTGGTAAAACTGGTCAGTGGCTGAATTTTTTTGCGTGTTTCCCTTTATATTCTGGAATACACGTAACAGAAGTAACAAATGTTCTTTCTTCAATCCTTAGTGAAAGAGGAAGAAACTGTTCTTGTAGAGTCTGTTCTATGCAGATATCTGGACACACAGAAGGAGGTGCAATAAACTTCTGGCACTGTTTGTTTTCCAGGCACCATCTAAATGCATATGCAATCATCTACTGGGAAGATGTTGACCACCTAAAGACAGAGCTTAAGTCTTATTCATTTCCTCTGAGATGTGTATGGCCAAATACTGTAGTAACTGTGAAGTAGCAATCAGCTGTTGGTACTCTTGAAATGCTACTTTCCCTATCTCCTCAATCAAAAACAACTGACAGACAGAGGTAGAGGAGGGGACTGCAGAAAGTGAAACCCACAAGGCCCTCACTTTTGGATATCAGAAGTTCTGTTAATCTTATTCCTTTTCCAGCTTCCATTTTAACTAACTGCATGATTTGGAATTAACTGTATTTCCTGCCTTAATTTCCTCATATTTGAGTTCATCCACCTGATAATTTGAATTCTTTGTCCTCAGGCAACCTTAACAACTTATGTAAATAAGGCAGTTTATGTTTTTGCAATGAACTTGTCCTTCCTCAAATAAAACTGATGCTTCTACCCTCTGAGACATGCTGTAATGGAATTGGATTCTCTGAATGTATATAACTTTTTAAAAGTCCTGATAGAATTTTTATAGATGATGCAAAAGCAGTTTTATTCCCTGTAGGCTTTTCCTGAGGGTTTTTTTCCCATGGAAGAAGGGACAATATATTAATATAAGTCAGTCAGCAGGTTTTGTGTGTAGAAGGTAAGCTGTTGCAAAAAAAAAAAAAAAAAAAAAAAAAAAAAAAGACTTGAACAAAAAACTCTGTCTACAATTGTAGTTTACATTCCTGATCTATGAGGATTGCCTTCCAATTAATCTCTTTTATTGTCTCTGTGTGATCTGAGTGGAGGTTGGTTTATTCCTTTTCTGTTTCTGGGCTCGTTTTGATCGTCTAGATTTTGTTCTTTGTGTGCTCTCTCTCTCAACAGGTATAAAGTACGTTATTTCAACACACACATCCTTAATTTTCTTATAACACACAGAGAATACCTTGAACTTGTTGGTTTGCCTACTTAAAACTGGTTTTAATTTCAAACAGGAGATGCGATCATGAATCGCTTTGCTGTTACATTTGTTCTGTGGCATAGGGGTCTGGAGTCTCTTAACCATGCGAGGACGGACAGCACAACACCAATATGATGATACGTGCACGCCATTTTATTGTAGTTTGACTTACATATTTATAGTTTGTCTTATCATTCAACGCCTAACATAATTGGATACAACCATTATTCACGCACTCTTCATGTCTTCTAGCGACTATTTGATTAGTTAACTTGTTGCTATCACATGTTAGCTCTGAATATCCTGTTTATCTAGTAAGCATTCTGCTTTGGTTACTTATTTCCCTACTATTGCTTACATTGTTCCTTAGGAAGTACACTGTATTAGCACTATCAGCCCAAGCGTGACCTTCGTACTGTGCCCGCTGTCACATAGACCAGCTTCATGTTACAACTCAGTACCTGAATCAAGGTAAAAGACCTCCCTTCATGTTACAATTTAATAGTTCAGTCAAAGTAAAAGGCCTCCACATTGTGGTACAAGCTTGAGGCTGGAAAATTCAGATGGTCTGTGGAATTGTGCATTTCTTCTCTCTCATAAATATTTCTGTGCATTCCAGCAGATGTTCATTAGAAGTTGCTTCATTTACTTTGCTCTAGGAAATTTTATCTGTAAATTGCTTGTGTCTCCTTTGCATTGTGTCTTAAATTATTTCCTGCTCTTCTGTTTCTGAAAGAAGGGGGTAACTGATCTGTTTTCAAATGATGAGATGATGATCCTGCTTAGCCTATTAGGAAAACAAAGAGTTACAGTGATAGTAACTTTTCCTCCCCACCTTCTTTGATTGCAGATGAGCTGGCTCCAGCTTCAAGCAGTATAGCAAAAATGAAATGAGAGAAGCCTTGTGTGCGTGGCAGGGAGAGCGGTATGTTAGTCTGGGTTATATTTAAGGAATGAGGTTAATTTAGGACTTCCTTATTAGGTTTGTTAAAAGGCATTTGTCAAGGCATCGTGATGCAGGCTTTGCCTTCCAACCGGGTTTCTGTCTACAGCATATCGGCTCCATATGACTCTGAGCAGACTGCAGGGCAGGTAAGAGGCACAGCTAAGCTTTACAGTAGGAATGCAGTAAATGATCTGCCTGCCCACTCTAGTATTGGCTTTGTACTGACCTCTGTTCTTCATATGCAAATTGTTTGTAACCAAAGCGATAGAGGAATTTTCCTCTCCAATTATAGGGCTTGAAATGCATGTCACAAACATGTGGGTTTCATATGTAATATAGCTTGTAATGTGAAAGATATTATATTAATTTAAACCTCTTTGAAAACTAAAAAGGCAAATATACTAAGATGTGGTACAATAGCTCTTCTTGCGTTATCTTACTAGTACTAAATGATAACTTTCCGTGTCTCTCTTTAGGAAAGTCTGCATATTCGCAACTGTCCATCCAACCAAGAAGGTTTCTCTCAGAAGTATTATTTCTTCAAATGGATGAGGAGAAGATGGCTTCTAGGAATACTACCCACAGTTTGTCTAATAGTTACAGTAATCATGCTAGTCCTGCACTACTTATTCTGTAAGTGTTACTCTCCAGCACGATCTGGAGAGTATTTTGCATTGTGTGAATGGTCAGTAAGAAAAGCTAAGCACAAAGCAGCTAAGCATGTAACACATGTATAGATTTTTTACTCTCCCTTTTCCTTAATGTCTTTTATGAGGCAAAAAAAAAAAAAAGCACAAAATTTAACTGTTGGTAAATGCACAAGAATAATGAAGGTATGTATTTTATGTCTAATTTTTTCTATCTCTGCTTATGAATACTATCATTACTATAAATGCCACCTTTCCAAAGAACATATAGGAATCAACTGTCTTCTATTAATTTTTTCAAAATAGAGCAGGTACGTATGTAAGCTCCTTGCTAGATCTCAACTTATAGACATTAAAATCATACCTCTAGAAGAGGATGGCAATGCTGAAAATGGAATTTTAGCAATTAAAGCTTACTAGTAGAAAGGTCTGCCTGAACCTGTACCTCACTCTCCTCCTTTTCTTCTGAACATTATACTATCAATTGGATTGACTTTGTGCTCTGGTAATTATTGTGTGTTTCTCCTAAGAACTAATGCCAAGGACAATGCTTTTGCAAGGCTTGTTCCAGGAGATTTTCTGTTATGTTATTATGTATCCTAACTTTTTAACCATTTTTCTTTCCTCAGCTCCTACTTTCTCCTTTCTTTATATCAGTGGAAGCATAGAAATTTCTAATTTGACTTATACAAATGACCTCAATGATCCAAAGTCACAGAAATTCCTCCTGCAAGCAGAAGCAATCCAAAATTATGTAAGTTCCCACATAAGTATGGCAATAATTTATAAATATTTATTACAGAATCAGACTGCGAATGAGAAGAAGGCTCTAGTCTGTCACAGGGCTTGTTTTTCCTAAAAAATAGTAAGTTTAAAGCTTAGCAAGTGCCTTGGTGGTATACAGCTTTAGGAATATAGCCAGACAGCTGAGGTTGTGTGTCTCACAGTAAGGCAAACATTTCCTGGGCAGTAAAACCTGGGGGTTTCAGTGTTATGCACAAATTATTCTTCTTAAAGGGATTACGAGTGTGGGGTTTGTTTTGTTTTACTATATTCAAACATTCTTCCTTACTACAATTTTTTCTGATGTTCTCTTTTTATTATAGCCCGGATTCAATGCTTAATTTTTTGTTTTGTTGTGTTTTCCCTTATCCTCAGCAACAATGCTTGCTTTCTTGCACTTCTTACACGAGTTCCTATTTGTGAGATCAATACTGTTCCTTGGTTACATGTGAACGGCAGTCTTAAATACAAAGCAGTTCTCTGTTAGTCTGTATTTCCCTAAAGAGCTAATCAAGCATCTGAAAGCCACTTTGTGCACAGCAAATACAAGTTGTTCACGTCCAGATTATATGCTGGAAATTTAAAGACTAAAACGAAACTATAAATGTATTCATAAAGTCTCTTTTTCAAGGCTAATTATTGGGAGCTATTTCAATGGTCTTGAAATGTGATATGACATAAAAGTAATTTTTTTTATTTAGTGGAAATGAATGCACGTTTATGATCCTTATTTGACATATTTTCTTAAAGTGATGCACAGTGTAATATAGGAGCTGGATGACGAAGGGGAAAGAAAGAAATAAGACAAATACTTTTACAGCATAAGAAATTTTGACACTAAAATGTAACACTTTTTTACATTTTCTTTTACTGTTATTTTATTGTCAGTTTGCAAAATCCTATGAGTCTTCCTCCTGGGGAGAGTACTACTTGAAATCTATCGTGGTGACTTTCAGGTAAGTTTTGTTCCAGCATGTGGTATAAACTTGAGATATTCAGTTGTGTTTGTCTTATCTTCTTTTGTGTGTTTTAAATTAGTTATCCAGAAGAATATACTGATACCTATAATATGGAATGAAAATGTAGAAATGCACTTACATATGTGAGCTAAGAGCTAAATTAATCTCTCACCCTGTAGAGTTGGTGAGAGAACTTTAATTGTGCCTTGGATTATGGATTGTGCTGTAGTTTCTTCCTCTGCTTTTGACTTTTGAAATCACAGTTCAGAAGGTTTTTTTTCTCTGCCACTTGAACAATCTTATTTTGGTTTTGTCTATTTAAATGAAGTTACTTTTTAACTTCTCAAAACAAAACTCATAGTCATAATTTTGGGCAAAGCTCTCTACGTAAGCGCCAGGTAAGAAATGTAAATACACTAAGTAGATGGCTGCTACTGTCATGACAGGCTTTGAAAGCTTCTGAAAGGTCAGTCCATAGGCTGTTTCAAAAGGAAGAATGTGATGGACAGGCTCTTTGAATCATTTAAATAATTATTTTTATACACACCGATACAGTTATTTATTTTATCAATTACTGTGTGAAAAGTTATATCAACACAGGGACATAAAATTATGTTGTTATATGGTGTGAGACTAATTTAAAAATCTTAAGGAAAATGTGTCTAGATCCTTAATATGGTTTTAAATGTGTATAATTTTGTGCAGGGATGGAAACATCCAATTCTGTAAAAATTATTGCAAGAATTTTCTCTGAGGTCTGGTTTTTGGGTTCAGTGTGTTACTGTTTAAGCAACTTTTTTTTAAGTATTTCTACTGTGTAGAAAAAGCAATTGTTAGACAAGAGAGGTCTTTGCCACTGTGTTCAGCTGCAATATTTTGCAGAGCAGTTCAACTGGCTATGAAAATGTGTGAACTGAAAATGCAGACCAGTGGCAAGCCTGTTCAAAATATGATGCATTTTTTTCCCTCCACAGTGAAGGAGAGTCTGGACTTCGAGCTTACTACTGGAATACATTCTGGGCACCACAAGATATAGTTGCTTCTCTTAAAAAACTCACTCCAGTTGAGCAAAAAGAAATCTGTAGTAAGCAAGCAGCTCGCATGTTTAGTTCTTCTGGGGAGGAAGATTTGGATCTTGCGGCAATGGAGCTATTTGGTAACAATGTACCTGTCATTTGAAATCTATTCTATCTGTTTTTCTTTCTCTGGTTTGTGTCATCGGCTCGTGTAGCTGATAGTTATTAAATTTCAGTTTCAGATTCTGCAGAACATGATGTGATGCTAAAATCAGGTAATTATTCTTCAATCCCAGCTACTCTAACTTTCGGGAAAAAAAATCCAGTAACATAAAAATGGTAGTTTCCCAGTTATGTGTATATCTGTAGGGCTTACAAACTAAACCAGACTAGGGACCTCCCTGGGCTATGCTTCAAATAAAGGCTGAGATGAAAATGCCTTACAGCTTTAATTCTGATGTTCTGAATAGAATGGTTGAAATTTAATAGATCCTTCTGAATTGCAGTGTGCTGTGGCTTCTTCGCTTGGCAACTTTTAAAAGGCTACTGTATAAAATTATACATAATTTGTTTGCTTTGTGACTAGATAACTTTGATTACTAATAGTTGATGATCAGTAGATCATCTGTAGAGCTTTAATTCACTTTGCCTGGTTTCTCCATATCAAGCACACCTCACGATTGACTTCATATTCTAAGTGCTCTCATTACATGGAGAGGGGCGGAGAGAAAATGGCAAAGGGACTAGTAGGTTTCAAGCAGAGATGGCAGCAGCTGCAGCCAAGTCCCCTCCTGCTTGATGAGTGTATGATGAGCTGATGGTGGTGAGGCATTGCTCTTCCTTGGCCAGAGCAGAAGGTGCAGCCTGGTAAGGAAAAGGGAATAGTTGTAAAAGATAAGAAGTGCAATTGTCACTGCCTCTTTTGAAATTTTAACCAATAACTTAATTTATCTTTCAACTTAACAGTTTTTCGGCCAGTGATCCAGCTTCTTTTCTTTAGCAGTATCCTTTGACCTGTATGCCAAGCCAGGTAACAACAGGACTCTAACTCTGATGAATCCCAAAAAGTCTTTTTATCAATGGAGGCTGCGAGTTCCTTCTAATTATGTGGTGAGACTGGTAGTCATCACTTTGCATGGTGTCACTCCAGAGAGCTGTGCAACACACCACTTATCAGCATATGATTTCCTCCTTCCTCTGCAGAACAAGATCATTACAAGGTATGATAGAACAGAACAAAGGTGTTTTATTGAACTGTACAGAAAAAATCTGAAACAGTTGAAATATCAAAATGATATCAAGCAGCCTTCCAAAATGTAAGACTAGAAATACACCTTAATTAAAAATCTTTAAAAACATCTTCCATATTTCCCTCCCCCAATTAATTATAAATTCCTGTGGGTTTTTGCTCTACTTCATGACTAATTTTTACTGGTTTCAGTTTCATCAGTTAATATCACAACTCAAAAAGATACAGACCCATTTTTCTTGGAGTATTGTATCCTATTACTTTCAGAAAGCACATGTTTTATAGTAGTTCAGTCACAGGCAGACCCCTGTTCATGACAGAGGTGCTGTCTATGGAAGGCCCCATCCTCACAGTCACTCCATAGTCTGTTTTGATAAGTGAGATCATATGATCTTGGAACCTTCAGTAACTACACTGCTCTCACTTTACAGAGTCAAATTTCATGTATGAACATCACACACCTTTCTTCATTAACAAAATAAACAAGTTTAGGATCTGAGGATGGGTGATTTCAAGGGAGCAATTTCTTTAAACAACTTTAGGAAGAGGCTGTTGGAGCATGCAGACTCAGCAGTGTCTGAAACGCAATTACTTAGTAGTGCTTTAACTTACTTCAAATAAGTAGATGGTTAATAGAGATGAAGATGACCAACTTCTCCCTTTCCTTATGCAAAAAGTATTGCCATTGCTGACAAACTGTCAGAAGACCAGAGAGACATGAGCTCAGGGGTTTTGTAAGGAGTTAGATTGTAGTATAACATGGAGAATCCTATTCCAGATGCTGGACTGTGTCTGATCTGCTGCTGATTAAGGGTTATTGCCAAGGCTGTTAATCCATTTTGCATTATTAGCTATGGCTCAGCTTTCTGTGCACCGGAAACGTAGAGTCAGCTGCATACACGAAAGAATCAGGAAGCTAGCAAATCGAGTGTAAGGTGTAACATATTCAGAAAACACTGATGCATTTAATTGTAAGACAGAAAGTTTAAGAATGTGCATTGATGTCTTGCTATCAAAGAACTGGAACAGAATTCAGTGACAGAAATTGTTAAAAGCTCCATAATGCCTCCAAAATGTTGACTTTTTCGGTTTCTTTTATTGCCAGCCTAGCCTAGCAAATGCGCAGGTATCAGTTTTCCTCTTAAGCTAAAAGCAGATAGTCATATACTTAGGACAGATGCAGTAGAACTAATAATCATATCTACAATATGCATCACAGCCAGGAATTATTTTATTACAGCCGTTGTTCCCTGACATCCAAGTCTAGGATCACATATGGTGACTGAAAGGATTCTCACCAGTATCTGTAAACTGCAGTAATGCAGCTGTTCAGTGACAAATACTAAAGAGTGAGTGAGCTGAGATTATGAGATACACTGTAAAAGCAGCTATCTCATGTGGACAGTGTTTTTTGTATGTACTTGCCTTGCTTTTCTGAGGCTACTCTGACAAAAGGTACAGCTAGATGATAACCCAGGCTGTCCACTGGATAGAAGATCAAGATGCTGAAAGATTTCTACATGGCAGTGGGGAGGGGAATAGCATTGTTCATTTTATAAAAGATTTGATGGTATTATCATAAAAAGGTCTGCAAAACAGAAGCAAACCACAGATCCATTGTGTAGTGTCTTGTAGGAAATGGGAGCAGATGATAGCCTACTAAAAGCAGAAGTAGACTACTGTCAGTTTAAGGTTAAAAAATTTGATTTTAATGCTACCACTCTGGATCTCAGTGATGAGTCATACAACTTGATGTTGTCAAACTCTTACTATGCGGGCTTATCTTAATTGTTTTAATTTGCTGTGCATAGAGAAAGAAAGCTGTTAGAAATTTTTCACATGCAGGTTTGTAAATTAATGAAAAGAAATTCAAAACATGCTGTGGATTTCAAAATGGAATAAATAGAAGAGTGAATTTTACAAATGCAAGAAATAGCATCTCAAATTGTAAGTGATAGCAAGTATTCAGATTTCAAGATATAAATTAACTCCTTGTTATTGAAACAAAAGGAGAATGATAAGAAGTAATTACCATGCATGGGTCTCTGGATCTTATGTGGCAGCTTTTGTGGTATGAAATCAAGCTGAATGTTAATAGGTTGGAAATGTTTTGAGCCTGTTTTTTGTTGCATAGATCCTGCACAACACTGCTGTGCTGTGTTGCCTTTTCGTCACTACCCACTACTGAGCTGTACCACTATCACTACTGAAGTAACTGCATCTGGCACTGCCTTTCTGATGTTTCTGCAGGTCTGAAAACTTCAGAGCACCTGTTAGGCAAGAAAATCTGCAATGTTCACCCTGAGTGACTAAGCCTCAATGCTGGGAAACTCTGGTACTCATGTAGTATCAACTGTGTGGAAGAATAAGAGGAAGTGATAACCAGGGGAATGCTTCTGAAACACAGATGACTGAATCAGTGTTGTTTCTGCATGTTTTCTCAGCAAAGATAACTGGAATGTGGTAAATATTTTTTTAATGCAAGCTTCGTAATTTTTCAGATGGTGTGAACCTGGGGCCTGGACTCCTGTTATACGTTTGACATCGTCAGGTAATGTAATGTTGGTTACCTTCACACTGGACCAAAGAGAAGAAAGAAACATATTAAAAGCTCATTTTCAAGCTGTTCCTAAAATCAGTAAGTAATTAATAAAAACAACTATCTGATGCAAGCACACTTATTCCTCTTTTTGCCTCTAAAATTGTTGATATTGCCTAATATACCTGGAAGAGGGAATGTTATCATTTAAGTTGGTGTATTGTCATTCTGATACACTTACCAAAAAAATCTGAGAACCAAACATATAGAGAACATCCTTTGGTCTGAGATATTTCTTTGTCTTCCTGATTACTACCCAAGTCATCTTTCCCAGACATTACTCTTATTACAAAGGTAGAACTGTTGTTCATAAGTAGTGGTAGCAGATCAGATAGTAGCCAGCCAGATAGCACTACAGGTACTCCAAGTATAGTCAAAGCTAGATAGCCTCAGCGGCAAAGTAGTAGTTTTATCCATTTTGGCAATCTGTCCCAAGCTCAAGGAATACATGCTTAAAGAAAATGGAAAAGAAGACCAAAACCACTTATTTCTAATATCTTTTTGATCTTTTTATGAAAGTGCTGCTCAGCACAGTTAAGTGTATGAGAAACGTGTATATTCCGAAACTATGGAGTACTATGAATTTTGCAGACGTTCTGTGATCAGTGAAATATTTTGAATAACATTATTTTGTCACTTATGGAACAAAGCATAGGGGATTGCATGTGGGTAAATGTCTCCAAAGCTTGCACATTTCAGCTTTATGTCTCTGCGGATGCTGCTTAAGCAAATGTTCATCCTAAGCACATCACAAATTAGAATTGCTTCCCTGTTCTGAAGGGGGACATTTTGAATTATGTTTGGCCCAGGTTTTGCCAGAAAACCTTATTTTCAAAACTGTCTTAATTTCTGCTATATTCATATTCGTATTTACTACGTTATCTAAAGGAAACCAAAATCACTACAGAAGGGATATCTAGAAGAGTTCTTGGAAGAAAATAAAACCTCAAAGACATTGTTTAAATGTGGCATGAATTTTCAGACTGAGAACTGACACACAGACTTCCTGATTTATTTAAATCAGTCAGAGATTTCACTTCATTGGGCTGATTGCTTTTCACTTTTTGAAAATGTCTCCAGAAAGGTCAGCAGTAAATTGCAAGGGGGAGGTCTGTTGTGTCCACAGTTAATTACTTCTTCCTCTTATCATCAAAGAATACTTTTTAACCAAAACTCCATCCTGAGTAGTTCTGTGCTTATCTTTAACTGTAATTTGATAAAAAAAAAAGAAAAAAAGAGATAAATTCAGAGTGATGAGGAAGTGGAAGTTAGGTGATTTTCTTTTAACACAGTAAAAATTTGAGTTTAATACTGTCACAACCAATTCTAACTCTGTACATACAGAAGGCTCCTAGCAAGTGAAGTAGGCTTTGGACTTCAGCCCGGCAGAGATAACACTGTTCCTTGCTGATAAATTTCTCTCACAGTGTGTGGTGGTCATTATATTTCCTGGAATGGGACACTGAGTTCCCCTTATTACCCAAGTTACTACCCACCAAACATTGACTGCAGCTGGATCATCAGAGTAAGTGCTGGGAACTCTTCTGGGTAGTGATGACTTTATGTGATATAGATGTAAAATTGGGAGAAATGGCTTTCTTCCAGTGTGGGTGAAATGAAGGGGAAACGTATTAATACCACTGCACCTGACTTCTTAGGCACCCATTTCTTTCCTGTTCTACACGAAAAGGTTAGCTGTGGGAAGTAAACTTTGAGAGCTTCCAAAAAGTTAAGTATTATTCATAACAGAAACAAAGTGGTAGATAAGATGACAATTGCTAGAAGCCAGAGGAAATTGCTAATAACCAGGTCTTGGCTTCTATGTCAGAAAGAAACTGGTCGTGTAATCATGCCTCATGTGATGGATACCACACTGTATTTCCCTGAAATCTCCATCTGCATAAGCAGGACTTTGGCTCAGAAATGCAGCTTTGAATTTCCAACAAGCACTTTGGCAGAACTTAGAATCTGCTGATGATTTCCACCAACTTTCTGATGTATTTATCTGTTGCTCTATTAAGCATTTAATTACTTCTTTTACTTTCCCTGGAAAAAGATGTTCTTCATGTCTACAAGTTGGTAATAGTCTCTAACTTTCACTTGCTCAATGAAATTTGCTAGCAGCTTGTAGTAAAAACTCTCTTCTATGTGTCAGAAAGGGAAGAAAAAGGCTTTCTAAAACAGACTGGTCATAGCTAACGCAGTTGAGTGGCCAGCTACCATAGATGTCTTAAATGAACATAAACTCCAGGAAAAGGTGGCAGTACAAACGCAGCATGAACCTTGGATGCAGTGCTTTGTGCTAACTGCAGGAAGGCTTGCACTCCTTTGTCTGGCACAGCACAGCCAAAGTTGGGCCTAAAACGTTTTTTATACATGTTTAAAATAGCATTTCTTTTGGTTATTCAAAGGTATCAATTTACATCATAAGAAATGCACCATTTTGAATCTTATAATAAGTAAGCCAAGATTTACCACCTTAGAAGCACAGGCCTTTTCGTTTTGTGGATATATGTGTTGTGATATTTCTGCTCTCATTTTTAGGCACCGTTGCCTGGCTACAGGCTCTCATTGAAAATCCTCATAATACAAATTCAAGAGAAATCTCCAGGGTCCAGTAAATGTGATAAAGATTGGTTAGAAATCGATGGGGTTAAGTAAGTACATATACTGTTTTCTGGCATATTAGTTCTCACTTTGGCGTTCTGCTCAACATACCATACTTAAGAAGAGGGCATGTTGCCAATTCCAATGCTGAAAGATAAATTTCAACAATAATCAGTATCCTTCCACTGAATTTTGGCAGAATTTTGTTCTTAATCCTTCTCTAGAACTAAACTCTTGTCATTATGTTAATTTAAGCATCCTGTTTTTTTCTGGTCTTACGCATTTACTTACCTTGCTGTTCCTCTTAAGAACAATGATATGGAAAACTGCAGGATTTTACGCAGTTTCAGCAGAACTGTGAATTCCTGACAGTGGTCTTGACATCGATGAAAAGCCTGCATGATCTGAAGTTTCGTTTTCTATATTAGTTTTCAGTGATTGAAATTGTTTTCTGTAAGTAAGGAGAGGAAAACAAATAAGGGGAATTGCTTTTTGTATGCTTAAAAAAAATATTTGGAGTGATATGTCTCTTGAAAGGAACATTTTGAAACCAGCAACAGCTATTAGATTTGCTGTATTATACCATCACTGGATTTGTAGCCTTTTGGGTTTGCAAACCCAAATAAGAAATCTTAAATCAAGCATGATTTGAAGTGGTTTGTATTTATAAGGTAGATTCTGATGTTGCCCATCTTCCTGTATTTTGTTTCAAAGTCTGCTAGTCCCAGAAAAGTTGTGGAGTAGAAGCCATCTGTAAATAGGCTTCCTAATACTTCTGTCTGGCTGTTTGAACACATTAAAAATTAGGTGTTCTTTATTGTCTTATTTTAAAGCTTTTTGGCACTGATGCCCTTCAATAGAGGAGAGATAGCTGGATGACAATGGCCAATTCAATTAGAAAATAATTATTCTCACTTTTGCCTTGTTAGATACTGTAAAGCTCTTTCAGAAAACAACAGAAACATAGAATATGGTTATTCTGTTGCAATCAACTTCCATTCTGATGAAGTGGTCACCCACAAAGGCTTTTATATTGAGTACGAAGCCTTCAGTCACACAGACCGTAAGTGAATAAGCAAGTATTTAAATTTTTAAGGAAAAAACATGCTTGACAGACCAACAACACACAAATTGAGCTGCCTCTTTTTCTTAATATAATTACTAGAGATGAATGTTTAAAATGTTATTATATTGAAAAACTGATGTACAAAAACGAAAACCTACTGCAACCCCTAACCCTAGCCTGTAGCCCCTAACCCTAAACCCCTAACCCTAATCCCTCTCTAATTAATGTATAGAAGTGTAGAAAATCTGATAAAAGATGTTTTTAGAAGGTAGTACTTATTTTCTGACTTTTAACAACACTTCTGTAAAATGGGAAGTAAAAGTAAAATTTCCCAGTTTCTGTAGATCTAATTATTTGGCATTTTGCCAATATCTAAAAATAGCCATGCTGCTACATAAAAATAGGATGGCAGAGAGCCACTTAGAATGACTCTTCTGCCAACAGGAGGTAACCAAAAATAGTTAGTTTTCTCTTTAAAATCACAATTTCGCTTGCTCTGGATCAGTTTCCAGGTTAAGACAAACTATTGAAGGTTTCACTGAGAGATAATGAGGACTCCTTTCTAGCAGGTGTTGCAGAAATATGACTCGGTTTCTTACAGCCTTTTCCTGACTTCACAGTCTATACACTTCTGAATCAATACCTTCTTTTTCCTTTACCCAGTTTAAGTCCAGGTCATTAATGTTCCCTGTGATTTCCAGAGATCAGTTCAGTTTGTGAAACCTCTTCAGATCCTCAGCTTTCTTGACTGAATGTAGTTCTGTTCATTGCTTACTTAGAAGTATTTCTGTATTAAGCTCTCTGGTACAGATGTATGCTACATGCCTTTCGTTAGCAATAAGAGGCAGATTTTGTGGTCAGTCATTCTATAAGACTCGTATTTTCAGGGATTTATTTTTCCATTAATATGTGAGTCTTTCTACTTGAAAAACTTGCAAACTATACTGTGCCCTGTGGGTACTCTGGTTACTGCTTCAAAAACTGACAAGTCAAAGCCTAAGAATACGGAGTGGTGTAGTTGCCACATCAGAAGGATGAGGTGTCATCCAGAGGGACCTGGACAGACTGGAGAAGTGGGCCTCTGAGAAACCTCATGAGGTTCAACAAGGCCAAGTGCAAGGTCCTGCACTTGGGTTGGGGCAATCTCCTTTTTCAGTACACGATGGGAGACAACATGCTTGAGAGGAGCCCTGCAGAGAAGGACTTGGGGGTGCTGGTTGATAAGAAGCTTGACATGAGCAGGCAATGGGTGCTCACAGCCCAGAAGGCCAACCATATCCTGGGCTGCATCAAAAGAAGCGTGGCCAGCAGGGCGAGGGAGGTGATTCTGCCCCTCTATTCCTCATCCAGACTTCATCTGGAGTACCATGTCCAGTTCTGGAATCCTCAATGTAAGAAGGATATGGAGGTGCTAGAACAGGTCCAGAGGAGGGCTACAAAGATTATCAGAGGGCTGGAGCACCTTCCGTCTGAGGACAGGCTGAGAGAGTTGGGCTTGTTCAGCCTGGGGAAGAGAAGGCTCAGAGGAGATCTTACAGCAACCTTCCAGTACCTGAAGGGGACCTACAGGAAGGATGGGGAGGGGCTGTTCATAAAGACTTGTAGTGATAGGTTGAGGAGGAATGGGTATAAACTGGAGAGGGGCAGATTTAGGCTAGGCATTAGGAAGAATTTCTTCACCGTGAGAGTGGTGAGGCACTGGCACAGGTTGCCCAGGGAAGTTGTGGCTGCCCCATCCCTGGAGGTGTTGAAGGCCAGGTTGGATGGGGCCTTGGGCAGCCTGATCTAGTGGGAGGTGTCCCTGCCCGTGGCAGGGGGTTTGGAACTGGGTGACCTTTAAGGTCCCTTCCAACCCAAACTATTTTATTATTTTATGAATACCTTTTTCCTACAGAGAAAATCCCTAGTCTTCATTGTGTGTACAAGTCCTTACTTTCTGTGTGCTCTACCCCATTTCTAGCACCAAGCCGGCAGAGCAGATGGCTCAGTCATGTGATCAATCCTTAGTCACAATCTTAAAACTCACCAGGAGGAGTAGATTACCTGTGGTGTGTCAGTATCAAGCCAATACAACAAAGGCATTTGTGAGGGAGCAGAATGCATTGAGAGCAGTGGTGTTCCGTGACAGCTGTGCCTGTTCTAATACTAAGAGGAAGAGAGGGAAAAAATACCATTTTCTCTCACGTTTTTAGTAGCTGTAGCCACTACCTCAGATTAGCGTCTTCCTGTTGTTGGGAGCCTACCAAAGCATCGTTATTAAAAATCACAGGCATGGCTGAGTTGACTTGGGAAGTGAATGCCAGTCATCAGCTGAATAGCTTCAGGGAGCGGTGAAGAGAACACAGAGAGGCTCCTGCTTTAAGCTAGTGCTGGCTGCATAGTGTGTGCTTTTCCCCCCACTGGCATCACATGCAAAGACAGTGAAGACGACTAAATGACTCTAGACTGGAACTGGTTAAATAAATGTAGGACAAATGTGTCTAGTCCTTCAATCTTATTTAGCTGTTAATTTGCCTGTGGTGCTGAAGAGGAATAAGTTTAAGTTGATTTGACCTGGGCAGAAAGAGAAGATTTTTGGCTACTTATTCTTCCACAGATCGATCGATCTAATCTATCTATCTATCTATCTATCTATCTATCTATCTATCTATCTATCTTCTTTTCCTTCCTTTCCTTCCTTTAAAAAAGTGGAAGGGAACAAACATTTTTGGTATATTTAGGAGAATTGAAAGAGAAAAAATCTTTTGGCAAAGTCTGTTTCACAATGACATTGCTAGATTTGAAAATTATTTGATGAAACACTTATTCACATCAAACATGAACTTGGAGTATAATACACAGAGGTGAGTTTCTACAGCATTGTGTCAGGAAATTAGTATTTCTAATACTAAGAAGAATGCCTCATTTTGAATTTTCCCCCTCACTCTCCTCTTCCTTAGATGTTCCTGTGTAAAATCCATTATCTTAACAAATTTAAGAGGTATTGGCTATGGGTAGTAATTATATATCTGTGCTGAATCAACCCTTAGAGTGAGGTAGTGAATGTGAATGTAGTTTTTAAAGTCCATTTAGGTGAATATTGATTTATATAATTCAGGCTGCTTGATAAAAGTCTTCAGCAGATTATACCAAGTAAGATATAAATTCCTTTCTTAACATTCAATTTAGTTTTTAAATGGCACTAATGTTTTTTTAATATTTCTTCATAGTACAGTCCTGTGTTACAGCATTTAGACTGTAATAGCATTTCTAGTGCCATTAATTTCTCACTTTTCCAGTTTGCCCTTAGATGTGCAGATAGAATATACATTCCTTCAAGCAACCAGTCTGAAGGCTGGAAAGGCAATGCGGATGGTAGTGCTGAATTAGTTTTCGGTAGGGCTGTTTTTCCTTCTTTGTGTTCTCCTTTAAACAGTTTGTTCCAGGAAGTTTAGAGTCTGGTTGAAATCATCTCTAAAATATTGGTGGCTGTCTTTAAATTCACATGAAGGATGTGGTTAAATATCTAAAAGTCTGGAAAAGAGGCTGTGTAATGCATTTCTTTAAAGAGTGGGAGAAAAAAAATATGCAACAAGAAGTGAAAGCAAACTATTTGTAAACAGTAGAAAAGTTATTAAAATCAGCATGGTTTTTATTTTGTTTTAGTTCTCTGCTGTGAGAGGATAAACAGAGAAATTGCACTTCATCACTGTCTTGTTTGACAAATGTATCAGGAAGTAAAAGAAACATTGTGAGAAAAAAATATAGAAAATTGTTTCCAAAGAGTCCTTGCCAATGACTCATTACACAAACTGAAGGATATTTTCATTGTCCTTCTGCCAGTATCTCTTATGAGACTTCTCATAATTTTTGTTAGTCATCTAAATGATGGATTAGAGAAGGTAATTATGAAATAGGGGCAGTGACACACAATGAAATAAGAATGTATTTAAGATGGATGTGTTTATAAATGATCTTGACAAGCTGGAAAACAAGTATGGAGAAAATGATAATTCCATTCGATAAAGACAAGATTTGAACTTTGGTAATCAAATACAGATGCGGATTTCTTAAGATACTTTTCTGTTGAAAAGTGGCTGGGAGGTGATACTGGCTCAAAAGCTGACTTGACAAAGTCATAAAATTTTCTGTGTGTGGTTTTGTCTTTGTTTGGTGTTTTTCCAATTTTGTTTTCGGTCTGAGTTTTTTTGTTGCTGAGTTTTGTTTGTTTGTTTGGTTTGGTTTTCTTTTTTTTTTGAAGTATCACGCTAGGATGTAAGACAGGAGTTTGAAAAGATCTTCCCAGTCACCAGTGGGAAGGCTTCAGCTAGAGTACTGTGTTCACATGGGGCACTGCGCACCAAAGAACACAGGGAACAATGAAGAGATTCCAGAGTGACCATAATGTAAGGCAAAGTCATGGTGTAGCCAAGTTAGATAACGGAACAAGTCTCTGTGTCACTGGAGGCTATCGAAACCGAGACAGACTGTGCCTGGCAGAGATGGCACAGTAACACCAAGATGACCTCTGGTAGGGGGTGTAGCATATGGCTGCTGGCCAGCTATTTGGATTATAAAGTATTTACAGACCTTTATTCTTCAGGTTGTAGTCCAGAACAGTTGAACTGTGGTGATAAGAAGTGTAAGAGTCAGTATAAGACTTGTAAAGATGATGACAGCTGTGGGGTGGAAAGTGATGAAAGCAACTGCTGTAAGTATATATTTTTAGATATTTTCCAAAAGATGGTGGAAAGCAGAAGCACGAATGTGCTTATTTTAATGGATAAATGTAGTACAAAGTACAAGTTTCATAACAAAGCAAACAAAACATACCAAGTTGGACTAGTTCTTGGAAGAGTGTAGACAAGAAATTCGTGAAGCAAAATTCAAAATAACAGTGAATTTAGTTAGATGGCCTAACCACGCTTGCTGGTGATCTTATTAGAAGGGCATATTTTCCCCTAAGTGCTGCCAGATCAACACCAAATTATGTTATGTGAGAGAGACATAATGGCTTTGGGACCTTTGCACTTTGTCACATGCATGATATCTTTATTGTAGATCCACCACGTTTATGGACATTGCTAGTGCTAATAGTGTCTCCCTAGTGACTTGCTGCATTTTGCCTCTATAATTTTTACCTAGTTTTGAATTTTAGGTCCTTGAACTAGCTAGGAGTATGCCCTTGATAGTTGAAAAAAAAAGAAAAAAATTCCTGCCACTGTTTGAAGATACTGTAAATAACTGATACTAAGAGTGACAGTAATGAAAGCCTATTTCTAAGATCTGTCAGTATTCCCACATAATAAACCGTGATAGTCCTTAGCTAAAAATCTGTTGGAGGGACATATAAAGCTTTTTACACAATTTTCTCAACTCTCACTTAAAACTAAAAGAGTTGACTTACAGATGATATCTTCTGTGAAGACTTAGAATTTGCAATGCCAGTAGTATTAGTGAAAGCAAAACAAAAAATCAGACAAGCCTAGTTTGCTCACTTTAGAGTTAATTAAAACAGGAGTCAGATTCTTCTGTCTTTTTCCTCATTGACAGTGGTGATTGAAATTGGTGTGATTGTTAATAAAAGTGGTGCGTTTCCCTGTTCCCTGTCCATAGAGGGACTGGTTTAAACAAGTACAGGCTATGGCTTCAAGCAAACTGGAATGTGTAGCTTTGAACAACTTTCACCATTGAGTAGGATGAACATGAAAATTTTTAAAATAATTTTAATCTGTGGCTCCAAACATGTGACGCTACATTCTCTCTCTTATTTCAGCCTACAAAAGTTGTTCCCCTTATGCATACAAATGCATCAATGGAAAATGTTTGCTGAAATCAAATCCTGAGTGTGATGGGAAAAGAGACTGTGCAGATGGATCTGATGAAATGAGCTGTGGTGTGGTAACACTTATTTAAAAAATATTTCATGACTTGGGAAACTGAGTCAGGAATTTGTACTATGGTCAAGTGTAATTGGATTAAGAATTGATTAAATCAGATGGGAGTTTAAAAAAAATAATTTTGTAAACGTCTGTAAGAAAACATCTGTTTTGAATTTTGCACTGTTTCATTTTAAACTCATCGATCTATTCTGTGTGTAATGTCTTTGTGGTTGTTAACTGAAATTCAGTGAGGGAGCAGTGCATGAAAGGAGGCAAAAGACAACAAATTTTCTACAAGTGAGCTTTTGGAATGTCTTATTGAGTTACTAACCTCTTTAGAAAGTGGTATTCAAGGATGGTCAATGTTTGGTTTATTCTTAACCTGCCTATTGAGTGCGGGCAAGTATACTTAACTTTTTTACCAGCTGCACGGTAAGAAAATAGTTCTTTTTACCAACAGCTGTGAGGCCTATGGCTGAAAGTTTATGTATTAAGCATAGCAAAATGAAATGACCTTGTGTGCTCCTTTACTAGTTTATTCAATTATTTCTATTAGCTTGTGGAAGACGCCAGCTTAAGAAAAACAGAATTGTTGGAGGTGAAGATGCAAGATCTGGAAAGTGGCCTTGGCAAGCAAGTTTACAGATGGGAGCCCATGGCCATATATGTGGTGCAACTGTTATTTCCAATAAGTGGCTCATATCTGCTGCTCATTGCTTCCTGGATTCCGAATCTGTGAGGTATAAAGAAGTTATACTGTCATAGGATATTAGTAGTTTAAAACCTTACCATGTTGCTTTCAAAAGTTTACAGTAACTATTACTTGTCTAGATAAGTTGATTCAAGCTATAACTCTGTGACACGATATCAGTACCCGAACCATGAATATTGTATTCTGCTGGCTTCAAAAGTCCTAACTATCCAAAATAATTATTCTGCCTCCATTGCCAGTGAATCTTGCATGATAAAACATATTGTTTTGTCAGATTCATGGTCCAGACCATTTTTGTAGAAGACAGGGATTTTCTGAGTAGAAGCTATGTCCTTTTCTCCCAAGAAAATGGCTATTTATTGGTAAGTGTACTGTAAAATCCACCAATATTCAGTTTAAGTAGAGTAAATTGAAAAGACATATATCACACATATTGCAAGGAGAAACAGAGTTTAATAATACACTTTTATGACTCCCGAAACATGGCGCATTGCAAAGAATTTGTCTTATATCTCCAGGAAATTATTATTATCAAAACGGTAAGAAAAAACATTATTTAATATTTTAGAAAACAGAGACCATAGTACATTCCTCTTTCTAAGTAGCATTCTACTCCATTCACTTTAGTTTGAATGAATCTCGTGAAATACTGAAAAGTCAATAAAAAGGAGTGAGCTGACACTGCATTACTTTCCAATGGGACATTCTGAAAACATTCTCTTTACAGATACTCCAGTCCTTCAGGATGGAGAGCATATATGGGCTTACGTGCTATCAATGAAAAGAACAATCATGTAGCTATGAGGTCAATCAAAAGGATTATTGTCCACCCACGGTATGACCCATCTATCTCAGACTATGATATCGCCCTATTGGAAATGGATTCACCTGTATTCTTCAGTGAGCTGGTACAGCCCATTTGTTTACCCAGCACCTCTAGAATATTTATGTATGGAACTGTCTGCTATGTAACTGGCTGGGGAGCCATAAAAGAAAATAGTATGTTCGTTTCCTGGATATACTTCTTGCAAATTTGGCATAATTTTAAACTCTAACAATAAATTATTTATAGTAATAAGAGAAAATACGTGGGTTGATTTTGTATGTCTATTAAAGGTAGAAAAATCTCTCTTTGGGTACAGTCTGTGAATCTTGAGTGTTTACTTGGATGGCAGGTGATAAAAGCCAATACTTGTACTAAGGTGTCACAAAAAATTGAAAAGTAAATGATCACAGATTTACAGAAATGTGCCCTTTTCATGCTTGTGGCACATTTTCCCTGGGGATTAGGTCATAAGGAATCTTACAGGTAAAGAAAACAGTGACTTGCAACTATTGCAGAGGAAGAATTTGTCTCTAAGACTGTTTGAGAACGTGGGGCCATGAAGAGCAATAACTGCAAAGATATTGTGGAGGGCTTTTTGTTTTGTCTTTCTTAACAAAAGGCAATTTAATGTCTGCCATCTGAAGAGTCCTACCTGTGTAGCTTGGCATAGCAGGCTGCGGTGGGGGAGGCAGGAAAAAAGCAGAGTTGGGAGGGGCGATGGAGGAGCCCATGGGATCTTGTCCCTGTCTCAGCATTAAACAGAAGCCAGCTTTGAAACCTGGGCTGAAAAAGCTTCTCAGCATTGCAGTGGTCCCCATGATCGTGCTGAGACATAATCCCTTATGTTTAACCAAAAGTCATGTACTATGGTAATTCTAGCTTTCTTAATATGACTTTTTAAAGAGATTTAAATTGAGATAATAATGTAATAGCCTAATGAATATAATGCCTTCATGGTTGATGCTGTCGTACAATGTCTTGCTATTTAACAAAATGATGTGGGTAACACTTAACAGTTAATATAAAGGCATACGAAAAAAATGTATTTTTCTATCTTACCTGTTTCATTCTCAACTCACCCTTGCAGCTGAATGAGCAAACAAACGAAATCCCAGTACTTCCTCTTATCATCCAGGTATTGAAAAGGTTGTGTTACCTGTTGATCCAAAACATGACTAAGGATATTTAGTTCACAGTGACACCATATGACAATATTTGATTACAGAATTAAGATCTTAGCATCACTTGTGACTTACTGGTTTGGTTTGGTTTTGTTTTGAAATATTTTTTCACCTCTCAGCTTCATTTCTCAGTTCCTTCCCTAGAACTGAAAGGATGGAAAAGAATGTAGAAATTTCATTTACTAGGATTTTGAAAATGTTTGGAGCATAACCATAGTGTAAATAACAACAAAAAACTTTGTGAATAATTTGAAATGGCATTCAAAAGTACTCACACTGCTTGGAAACCTGTATTATAATTTGCATGGATTTTTACTACTATCTGGCAAAAAAAGCTCAAAAGAATAAAGATTAAGGAAACAAAAAGATGGTGCTTAGGGATGTCTATGTCTAGAGGGTGCCGTAGAAAACATTTTTTAAAAAAAACCCAAACCTGAGGGCAGGCAGCAATTGAAGAGAGGGGAATTATTCTCCTGCTATCAGAAGGTTAGATTTTGAGTTTGGAACAATTCTCTCTTGTTTTTTGACAAATGGTATCTATTGTATTTTGTATTTGTATTTGTATACTATTTGTATATTTTTCTAGGTCCACTTGCCAAAACACTGCAGGAAGCTCGAGTGAAAATAATTAACCAAAGTGTTTGCAACAAGCTGTATGATGATCTCATCACGTCACGTATGCTGTGTGCTGGGAATCTTAATGGTGGTGTTGATGCATGTCAGGTAATCTGGAACTTGTAGAAAAACTATAAAGGAATGTTTTCTTTCAGTGGAAAACTGTTCAGAGTTGTTTGTGATTTGTTTTTTTTTTTTCCTTAGTAACAGAGTGAGATGGCTTGCATGTATGGCTAATTTAACATGACAATTAAAGGCTGTCCAAAATAAGGAGGGAAATTTGGCATAGATAACCTCTGAAACTCTTGAGAAATGTTGCTTTGCAAAAACAGGTGGTAAAATGTCTTGAAAATAATTCATTTTCACCTTCAACAGCTAAATATCCTATAAGAGACTAGAGATGTAAGGATAAAGGCAATAAAGTTAAGGCAATATGCAATTTTTGTTATTCATACTGATTTTTTTTCCCCTTTCTTGATGTCTGGATGCGAGATTAATAAAACACTGTAACAGTATAATGAGTAATGTATTTTCACAGTCACAAAGAAATGCAAAAAACAAGGGTAAGCTAGGTTTGGTAAATGTAGTTTCAGTGCTGCCTTTTAGTTTCAAATGTTCATTCCTATATATAATTACAAGTTTTTATTACCTTATGGTATCATAAGTTATATGACCCAATTTATTTGCACATACAGTCAGAAACTGCTCTTTGGATGTACTTCAGCTGTCTTGTCTCTGCCTTCTCAGTTATCAGACTAGTTGTGTACTTCATCATTATTTAAATTTGTTTTGGTTAGTATCCATTGTAAAATTACAGACATGGTCATTATAACAGTTATTGTGCAAAGGGAGAGAAACACATAATGGATTTTAGACTACGGTAATTTGATAGAATTTTTGTGCAATAGATAAATGTTACTATTTTAATGTAATAGGATAATTTCTATAAGATTATAGCTCTTAATGGGTCAGAATTCTTTATATGCAGTAGACTATTGGCATGATCTTTCTGCTGTCTCTAAATTCAAATTTAATGAATTATTATTTTTGCTGACTTTATGTGCAGTTTCTGCACCTTAGACCTTGGAACTGTTTTGCAAAACATATTGTTCTAGAAGTTTGACATTGCTTAAAAGAATGTGCTGCTTATGGAATGCCCTTGATTTTTTAGATGGGCATTTTAGCTGATTCTGCTATATGCCATACTATTCAATCTGGTTTACAACATAATATGCAGTGTTTGAGTCTTAGCATGCTGGACCTCTGGGCCCCGAAGTTCTTAGTATGAGTAGCACTTTTGCTATTTGCTTCTTTTCTCTCATTAGTGTAGTTCCTCCATGGTGCTAGAGAGGAATGATGTTGGCAGTTCAGGAAATCCCCACAGAACCCGAAACCCTTTTACTACAGTTTCAGCCTTGTGGGCATCTTGATTTATTTCATTTCTTCCTGGACACCCAAGCTGTGCACGTACTGCCCAGGTTATGCAAAGCTTCCAAACACTTTTCATCTTTAGATCATGTGATACTTACATAGAGAAAATAATTTTTTTACTCTTTTAGATACTGATTTCTTCTCACAGTAGGATATTCTTTGGTCTTGGCTCCTCTTTTTAGTATCCTTCCTCTCTCCACTGGCATTACAGCCCTTTTCGTCTCTCAGAACTGGCTTTGGTCATACAGAATAGGCCAGACTATATAGCCTCCTTTCTCAAGCTTTGAGATCAGCCTCTTGGATTATCAAAATTGCCAGTGTGACAGCAGCCTGAGAGACACTGCTGTTCTGGCTTCTGCTCTTATCACTAGATAATTTTGTTTCGTTGGATGGTGAAAGGTTGCTATTGTTACTCTTTTCTCAGCACGAGGCTTTCTTGACCTCTTCCATGTTTTAGTTCCAGCTGAGGGCAACAAATAAATTCCAGGGTCAATTTACAGAGATGAGCTGCATTCATTGTGAATGAGAAGCTCAACATGAGATGGCCATGTGACTGGCAGCCCAGAAAGCCAACCATGTCCTGGGATACATCAAAAGAAATGTGACCAGCAGGTCGAGGGAGGTGATTCTGCCCCTCTACTCTGCTCTTGTGAGACCTCACCTGGAGTACTGAATTCAATTCTAGAGTCCTCAGCACAGGAAGTACGTGGTTCTGTTAGAGTGAGTCCAGAGGAGGGCCACAAAGATGATCAGAGGGTTGGAGCACCTCCCATATGAGGATAAGCTGAGGGAGTTGAACCTGTTTAGCCTGGAGAAAAGAAGGCTCTGGGGGGATCTTATAGCAGCCTTCCTGTACCAAAATGGAGCCTACAGGAAAGCTGGGGAGGGACTCTTTATCAAGGAGTGCTTTAATAGGATGTGGGGAAACAGTTTTAAGTTGAAAGACGGTAGGTTTAGATTAGATACCAGGAAAAAAAAATTCACTCTGAGGGTAGTGAAGCACTGGAGTAGGTTGCCCAAAGAAGCTGTGGGTGCCCAATCCCTGGTGGTGTTTGTGGTGTTCAAGGCCAGGCTGGACGAGGCTTTGAGCAACCTGATCTAGTGGAAGATGTCTCTGCCTTTGGCAGGGGGGTTGGAACTAGATAAACTTTAAAGTCCTTTCCAAACCAAATCACTCTATGATGCTGTGATAACTGGTCAGAGTTCTGTGATCTGGTCCATTCACAGGAGGTATAAAGGTTTAAAACAGAATCACAGAATCACAAGGTTGGAAAGGACCCATTGGATCATCGAGTCCAACCATTCCTAACACTCCCTAAACCATGTCCCTCAGCACTTCATTCACCCGTTTCTTAAACACCTCCAGGGAAGGCGACTCGACCACCTCCCTGGGCAGCCTCTGCCAGTGCCTGATGACTCTTACTGTGAAGAATTTTTTTCTGATATCCAACCTGAACCTCCCCTGACAGAGCTTTAGGCCATTCACTCTTGTCCTGTCCCCTGTCACTTGGGAGAAGAGCCCAGCTCCCTCCTCTCCACAACCTCCTTTCAGGTAGTTGTAGAGAGTAATAAGGTCTCCCCTCAGCCTCCTCTTCTCCAGGCTAAACAACCCCAGCTCTCTCAGCCGCCCCTCGTAAGACTTGTTCTCCAGCCCCCTCACCAGCTTTGTTGCTCTTCTCTGGACACGCTCCAGAACCTCAACATCCTTCTTGTGGTGAGGGGTCCAGAACTGAACACAGTATTCGAGGTGCGGTCTCACCAGTGCCGAGTACAGAGGGAGAATAACCTCCCTGGACCTGCTGGTCACACCGTTTCTGATACAAGCCAAGATGCCATTGGCCTTCTTGGCCACCTGGGCACACTGCTGGCTCATGTTCAGTCGGCTGTCAACCAGCACCCCCAGGTCCTTCTCTTCCGTGCAGCTCTCCAGCCATTCTTCCCTCAGTCTGTAGCACTGCATAGGGTTGTTGTGCCCCAAGTGCAGGACCCGGCATTTGGCCTTGTTAAACCTCATGCCATTGGTCTCGGCCCAGCGGTCCAGCCTGTTCAGATCCCTTTGCAGAGCCTCCCTACCCTCCAGCAGATCGACACTTCCTCCCAGCTCAGTGTCATCTGCAAACTTGCTGAGGGTGCACTCAATGCCTTCATCCAGGTCATTGATAAAGACATTGAACAGAGCTGGACCCAGTACTGAGCCCTGAGGAACCCCACTTGTGACTGGCCTCCAGCTGGAGTTAACTCCATTGACCACCACTCTCTGGGCCCGGCCATCCAACCAGTTTTCAACCCAGGAGACTGTGCACCTGTCCAGGCCAGAGGCTGGCAGTTTCTGAAGCAGAATGCTTTAGAAAACAATCAAAGACATAAAGAATTTGTGAGCCCAAATGCATTTTTATCCTGTGAATAAAATTAAATGGGAAGATTTACTTTCCTAGGTTGCTATACACATCTGCCTGTTCCCTGTGAGAAGCCAGTTCTTATTTCCATGATCCTTAGCTGTTTTTCCTTCCTGTCCCTCTATAAAGGTAGATACAGTCTTGAAAATGAAACTGCTGATAATACTTAATTGTGCCTGGGGTTTATTTTGGCTTGGCATTTCAGGTTGGTTTGGTTTTTCTTTTTTTTGGTTAGGGTGCTGTGTTATCTTTCTGAATTCCCGCTTTCCATCCCTGTGTTCTCCTCTCCTCACTCAGAC
Organism: Cuculus canorus; assembly: GCF_017976375.1. Classification (NCBI taxonomy): domain Eukaryota; kingdom Metazoa; phylum Chordata; class Aves; order Cuculiformes; family Cuculidae; genus Cuculus; species Cuculus canorus. The sequence continues at coordinate 113,919,312 of NC_071401.1, read as the reverse complement.
CGTGATCAGTTGCTTTATGAATCCTGTAAGGGTATATTAACAATGAGTAGTTTTTTAAACTTCTTGCTGCTGCTTTATATTCATGACTGTGCTGCTTTCATAAGTTGAAATAAATTTAATACATTTGACATCTAGCTGGGTACATTCTACCCAGAAATATGATCCTAATATTAAATTGGGACTTGGTGGAGAGAGGGGCAGTTATTTTCTGTCTTTAAGCAACCTGTTACAATGTTCTCTGTGTCTGTGTGTGTATGTGTGTGTGTGCATGCATGTATACTAAATGGCTTAACCCCCTCAATTTTAGGGAGATTCTGGAGGTCCCTTGGCCTGCACAGGAAAGGGAAATAGATGGTACCTTGCTGGCATTGTGAGCTGGGGTGAAGGATGTGCTCGGCGCAATCGTCCTGGTGTTTATACTAAGGTGATGGTACTTTATGACTGGATTCGTCAGAATACAAACTGATGTGCCAAGGAGAAAATGCAGTTCGTCTCTCTTATAAAAGCTGATTACTACGGTAGCCTATCATGTCCATCTCTGATGTTATAACATGAAAACACTCTTGACTGTTTGTTTGCGGAAGAATGCACGTTCTTAATGAAGAAACTATCATTTGTTGTTTATCTAGCAGTAACTGTTCAGATTCAGAGCAACTTCAGATTCCTTATGGATTCATCTTCCTTATCCCTAGAAGCAGAAATAACATTGACTTAAAATAAAATTAACTAGAACCTGTAACAAAAATCCATCCAAATCTGTCTTTTGCAAACGTTCTTTTCTCCTTTCATCTCCCTGGCTACCTATATGTGTTTCTACATACACACGTATAGATATTCATGGGCACATCCTGCATATACTCAACTCACATATATTATCTTAGTCATGTTACAGGCTTTTAAACAAATAATTATTCCATGTTTCTTGAAGATGCAAATACTAGAATCAGTATAGTGTAGGTAGCTGAGAATAATTCATTCTTAATTATGCTGTCACTGCCTGACTGTTCCTTTCTGGGCTGCAACTTTTGAGCTTTCTCCTGTGTTTTCCTAAAAACATCATATATATGTAGCTCACAAACATTAGGATGCAAGAAATTTTCATTAAAGATCTGGAAGAGCATAATTTCAGTTCTTTGGGAAGGTGTTTAAATAATACAAAAGAAATACTCTATTTTAATTAATTAAACAAAAGGAGACAATTTGAACATAGCTGTAGGGTCTGATTTTCTCAATATGTTACAAGTGTATTTTCCTATCTCTGGTGTATTTTGTGCATTTTTGCAAGGTCTTAGTGGGTTCACACTACTTTTCTGGATGTCCTCGGTCCTTTAATAAACACGTGCTAAAAATGCAAGTGGCTATGCTTTATTTGTTCAATTGTGTCTCTAAAACTCTAATCCCCAGTTGCAATCAAAACTACATTTGTACGTTGGAATTCCCCATTTATGTAAGGCTGAGCCTAAGTTGCCTGTTTTACTAAAGCACACATTTAAGGGCACAAGTTTCTTTTCCTTATGTTGAAACTAGAGATGTCTTCACCACAGCAGAAAACAGTTTTCCTTCTGTTCTGTTTTAGATAAAAGCCTAGGCCAGAAAGTTCAGATTAGTTCTTGACTTCCCAGTTTCCTTGAGAGTTTCTCATCATTATGCGTCAGAGGGGTCAGTTACTTGACATGCAAGAAAGGCACACCCAGATGAAAAACTCAAGAATTTGCAAGCAGCTCTGCACAGCTGTAAATAAAAGGACTTTGGCTTTGGCAGAGTGAGATCTGTAATCATTAACTCATTTGACTTAGAAAACCTGTTTCGGTTTCACACAATTCAGTAGGAAGACAAGGTCTTTTACTGTGAATGAAAATTAATTAAGCTCTTGTCCAGCAGAAGTACTGAGAATCAGCACATAAACGCTTTTCTAGTAAACATGTCCCAAGGAAAATGTTGTGTATCTGGATACACATTTTGATCTTGATGACTGCTCGGCTTCATTCTCAGTCCTTCAGAGTTTTAAGGATTCTGCAGAACCAAAAGGTAAGATATCAGTTTGTATTTCTGTGCGCTCAGCTTTGTGGAGTGCCTTTGCCTGGATGGCTGTGACATAACATCAGGAATCTGAACTCCTGGCAATGCTTCAGAAGTCAGTAGCCAGATGAGTTGCACAAAGAGAAAATCTGGGAGGGGAAAGCATCCTCAGTATGTGGCAAGAAAAAGAAGGAGCAGTGATGTGAGTGGATACTCAGCCAGCAGGGGAGGAGTTGGACAAAGAGGCTTTGTTTCCTTCCTTAATGCACGATCCTCTCTGTGCTGGGACAAGAGAGTGAGTAAGAGTGCAGTTACCGGCTGTCTGCCCAACCCGTTTGATCAGGAGGGGAGAGGGGTGCTCTGTGGGAAGGAAGGAGAAACACGAGGATGCAGTCAGAACAGGAGAAATGAGAGGAGGTAGGATGGAAAGGATACTGGAGAGGTGGGAGGGAGGAGTTAGCCCCTGGCTGCACTAATTTGTTGTGAGTGACTATAAGTAGCACAGGAGCGTTCTTGTGGGAAGCTAGTGTAGATCAGATCTCAACTCACACCATGATCTTCGTAAAATATGCCCTGTTAGAGCACAGGCTGAAATTGAAGGCAGTGTTCCTCTTCTCTTCAGTTTTGTCCTTTTGATTTTTCACATGGAAGGAGCTTCTCAGGTTTAGGCTGGCTAGTATGTGAACAGACATAAAAGGTTCTGTAATGACAGATGTGATTTGAGGCTACATAACAGCTAGTGAGAAGACAAATCATGGGACAACAGTCAGTAGTGTTAATTCCTTTATTGACTATAGAGGAAACTTAAAATTGGAAATGTTGATGGATATTTCAAGTTCCCTTCACAGCCCAACAGAGCTATGAGCTATGGGATCCTTTACTTGGTTTGTGCCGTTAAGATCCACATTTTTTCATTTAGCTGTGCGGATAATAGCAATTGTATTTTACTCTTCTGGCTAACAGCAGGAGAAAAAGTTACCTGGTTCCTTTCAAAAACTGCTTCAGCAAATGACAGCATTGCTGAAGGTTTAGTCACCTGCTTATGCATGTCAATGGCTGGTACAGTAAGGCGGACAAACTGGAAAACCTAGTATTGCACAGCTGAGGGCTGTAGTTCTGGTGACTAGGCAAATCGATACTTTCTCCGCCTCCCATTTCTCTGTAGCTAGTGCAGATGACGTGTTTTGTCCTTCCAAGGAATCCCCCTTATTTATCAGTGTTTTGGGATCACTCCCATGAAAACTCTCCCAACTCTCCCTGTTACTGTCTCCAGCCTCATACCAGAAGTGCTACTGACCATAACTACAGCTAAAACCAGAAGGAAATGAGTTGCCTCCGTGCTTGCTTCAGAGACAGAGGTCTTCCCACAGAAACAGAAGCTATGAAAAGGCAAGGCTTTGGTCAGGAGCATGAGATTATTGAATTACAAGAAGATAACATGAAGGAAAGTGAGGCTGATCAGGATAAGCCTCTAAATGGCCAATCAAGAAAGGTAGGAATTTATTTGCTCCTTTGATGCTTGCAGCTGGGGAAAATACCACACAGCAAGAGGAAAAAGCCTTTGAAGGAATGTTCTTATAGGGGTGGGTTAATCTGATGTTTCAGGGAGACAGAAAGGTTATTCACTTGAAAGTAAAGGCTGAAACCTGTTAGGCATATTCCTTTTCTTCTTCTCTATGAAGTATGCTAATACTGGAGAGGGATTTTAAGCTTTTCTATTTTTTGTTTTGGATGTTTGTGAACTTTAACTTAGGAAATGAAGTTGTAATTGGTACTCTGAGTTTTGCTTTCTCTTCTCACGTGCTGTCAGTGGGATTGGGCGCAAAACCAGAAAAGAGAAAAATTGAAACCCACATTAAAAGCAAGCTTTCTTCAAGAACAAATTAATCAGAAAACAGCACTGCCAAAACACAATTCGGATATTCTGCAACAGACTATGCTGGATTCTCTCTTTTTTTATCCTTGACTAATTTCTATGTTGTAACAATTATAAATTTTTATGAATAGTGTGCCCCAAAATCTCGGTTAAGATCAGCATGTGAGTCCTAAGGGAGGTAGTTTCTAGCATTTAGCTTAAAACTATGTAATGGGCCAACACTGGCAGAGGAGTAATATATACTCACAAGTGACTGCTGTTGTACAATGATTTTCATTTCTTACTGAAGAACAGAGGGAATATCTGTGGCAGCTCAGCTGTATTAGCCACACCACCCCCTCCCTTCCTGCTCCTGGCTGAGAGCAGTGACTGCTTCCTTGTGGGACCCCCACTGATTGTCACAGGTTCATTCCACCAGCTAGGCAATACCCCCATTTACTCTTCTATGTCAGGGACCAGTTACTTCTCCTCCTGCCTGGTAAGCTGTACCGGCTTGCTGCAGGGTCAGAAAAATTCTAGGGAGGTGCAAAGAGGAACAGTAAACGGTGGAGGAGATACAGGGGTGAGCTAGATCTGCTTGACTGTCTTCAGAAACTTTACCCTTAAGTTTCTGTTCAACCTTCCCCTTCCCAGAGCTGATTTTTTATTTGGGCTCTGTTTCTGCTGATTCTGGCAATTGGCTCCTATCCTATAAGGATCCCCTTTAGGAATCGCTGGAAAATAATCATGCCTTTTTTCCTGCTCAGGTGACAGGTTAATCAGAAGAACTACCTTGTCCACTGGGGAGAGACTTTCTCTCCTGCTCCTCCCTCCCAGCAGTCTTGTGATGTATCTGGGCAATGTCCAGAGGGTGTTGGCCCAACTGGTAGGGGATAGTTGAAGAACCGAATGCTTGCTTGAGATCAAACCAGTTTGCTACACGTGATTAAGAATTACATTCTTTTAATAGCCTAAATTTGTGGCTCAATCAAAACTTGGGCTTGGTAACTGCCTGTTTCAACTGATATTAGTATGTCTGATTTCATAGCTGTACTCTAGGCAGTAGTTACTGGCTTTTTTTCTTTTTCCAGATACAAAATTATATGCTAGTGTCATGGATTAAACTGAAGATTCATTCTTTTAAAATATTTTAGAAATCAAATAAAAAAATGTGTGTAAACATGGGCACACCTGACATTACACTGTAAGAAAAATCATATTCATCATTCCCCTTTTGTTCTCCACCAAAACAAAGTTCTGAATGCAGGGGTGTCTGCAGAGAACACTTTCCCTTTCTCTGCCCCCGCTCCTGGAGAAATTATTATTATGAGATCTTTCTGTGGGTATCTGTTTTCTCTCCCTGTTCATCTGCCACCCCCAGAGAAGCTTTAAGCCAGCTGGTGGATGTCAGTTAAATTCAATGAAAGGCTCTCTATTATGCTGAGCTCTTATAAAGTTCAAAAAGTAAAGGAAGGTAACCTGGGTCAATGCCTCTAGCTAGCAACTAGTTCGTGCCAGCATGAATGTGTGTGGCCTAGATAGCCTACAGCATGTACTTTTCCTTGCCTGGTGCTGATGTAATAAAGGGTACGCAGTTTAGAGCAGAATTTGTGGTGGATGGGAAGGAGGAGGAGGAATTAAAAATGCAGGATGATCTACTTGGGGTTTCATGTCCTTCCTTCAGTCTTCTATCTGTGGGACAAAATAAGTTGGAGTTTTTTATTTATTTTGCTGTTTCACCTAAACTATTCTTTTAAAACATACTAGTACTGCTAGAGTAACTAATTAAAATGCTAATTTCTGCGATGATCTTGAGTCCTACTAAAAATTAAATGAAAGGCAGGTATTCTCCTTTCTCTCTTATGTGAACATACATACATGCACAATTGTTCTGAAAATTGTGATCTCCTAGAACAGGTGAGATAAATATACTCAATAGCTTTGAAGTTTCCAATCTGCTGAAAAAAATAGGAGTCTACTATAAGAGTCTTAATTTTTTTTTGGAGTGTTTTTTTAATGCAATAATAGCTCATGAATAGCCCTCGACTTGCTTTGGGTGATGGCATCCATGAGATATGCAGACTAATATCATCAACATAGCAGAGGTGAATGATTCTGGGAAGTCCCACACAGCTTGCAGAACATACAAATTAAATAGCTGTAGACAAAAAAACCCCATAAATTGGAAGCCACGAATGTACCTTTGTAGCACCTCAGCTTAATGGGCAATTCAGGAGTTGGAAATTCTGCACAAATGGCAAAGTCTCTCTTTCAAGTAATAATAGCCTGCCTGTGAATGTTTTGCCTGCTGCAGGTCTACATTCCCACCTGCAGCAGTACTTAAGGGTGGTAACTGCTTCTGTAGGGCATTGATTAGCAATGAGACTCTTCCATCTATGTGGGGGGGTTTATTTCTAAATGTTACAGTGGAGACTTGCTTAAATAAATTTTCCCACCTGATTTAATTAATCAACATGCTCCTTCCTTTTGTAATTAGGAGAGAGATGACTGGAAATCATGCAGAAAAATAGTTTTCTGGAAGTGTAAACTGTGGATGGTTATAACTACAATTTTTCTAGTATTCTTCCTGGTCATTCTCATCAGCCTAATTCTTTATTCTAGTAAGTATCTCGTTCTTAGTTAATCCTCTAATAAAAATGTACAATATGTACAATCTAATATAACATGATTTTGTCAATAATAACTTTAAAGCTCCTTCTGTAAATGACTGAAGGGACTGGGATGCTGGCTTCAGAGGGTGGTGTGCTGAGTAGTGATTGGGAATGCTTTTATTCTAGCGGTCAACAAGCAACATTTATCCTGATCAGATTGTAATTCCAGTTTGTAGCTAAGTGAGAAAATGTAGTGAGACAGAATAGTTTGGGTTGGAAGGGACCTTAAAGATCACCTAGTTCCAAATCCCTGCTGTTTGTAGGGGCATGTCACCAGACCAGGCTGCCCAAGGCCCCATCCAGCCTGGCCTTGAACACCTCCAGGGATGGGGCAGCCACAGCTTCCCCAGACAACCTGTGCCAGTGCCTCACCACTCTTATAGTGAAGAATTTCTTCCTTATGTCTAGTCTAAATCTGCCCCTCTCCAGTTTATACCCATTCTCCCTAGTCCTATCACTACAAGCCTTGTGAAAAGTCCCTCCCCAGCTTTCTTGTAGCCCCCCCCAAGTATTGGAAGTACATCCTCAATGCACTCCAGGAGTCTCCTGGATTGCCTACAGCTTGCCATGCTACTTTTCCAGCATATGTCAGGGTGGTTGAAGTCCCTGAGTAGGATGAGAGCTTGCAAATGTGTAGCCTCCTTTAGCTGGAGGAAGAAGGCTTCTTTGGTTGGCTCTCCTTCATCAGGTGGTCTGTAGTATACACCAACCACAAGGTGTCTGTTGGTTCCTCGGTCTTTTATTGTGACCCACAAGTTTTCAATCTGTTTGTGGTTACTCTTCAATGACAGCTCTTGACATTCTATCCCTTTCCTGACATAAAGAGCAAAGCCTCCACCCCTCTTTCCCAGTCTGTCCCTTCTGAACGGCCCTGTAGCCATCGATAGCCACACTCCAGTCATGGGATTGGTCTCACCAAGTTTCAGTGATAGCAATGAGATCATAGCTTTCCAGTAGTACAGTAGCTTCCAGCTCCTCCTTCTCGTTGCCCAAGCTTCGTGTGTTTGTGTAGAGGCACTTCAGCTAGGCTGCCGGTCACATCACCTCCTTAGTGGACCCTTTATTACTTATAAGGTGTTTTGGAGAAGTTTCGTCCCTGACACCTACTACTTCAGGTGCCTCCCACTGATCTCCACAGGACTTCAGCCGTGCCATGGCATCCCCAGCTTGCGCCTGGACAGCAGGTGGAGGGCTCATACCAGTACCCCGTCCCTCCAACCATTCTCTGTCCTCCCACCACTTGTCATAGGCAAGCCTGACATATCTCCCTTCCCCTTCTCATCTAGTTTAAAGCCCTGCAAGCTTGTAGATAGGGCTTTAAACTAGATTTAAACTAATGTGGGTGGGTGATTGATCTCAATGTGCTGTAACCTTTCCTCAAGTGACTTGCATTTTCTTTCTGTTACTCCTGAGAGTCATAACCTAGGAAATTTGTGAGAAAGCAAGGGTACTGGGTTTTTTTCAACACTTCTTCTAAATGAAACTTTTCTCTCCCCTTTCTGTCTCCTTTGGAATCTTAGATGTTTACACAGATGAGGATGACTATTGGGATACTGATGCACTACTAAATACTGGAAATTATCGCAATTTTTCAGGAACATTGGAGTTAATGTGTGGTCTGCCACACCTTTTCTCTGAAGACATTACTAAGAGGGTATGTGTTGACGTGATTCTTGGTAAAACTGATTGGTTTTGAAATGTAGATTTCCTTTTAAGAAGTTTCTGTTTCTCTCTGTAATAACTCGGCCATTTGCAAATCCAAACTTTTTCTAGAATAAGTTAAGTCCTGATTTAGAAAAAGGAATTGTCTGTTTTTAAGGACACAAACAATTTGCATTGATTAAAAACAAACAAAACCATAACCTGATATTTTTCCTGCATTTAAGTAATGTTTGGGACGCAGTGTTCACCTTTTTCATAGAATCATTGAATAATTTAGGTTAGGAGAGAGCTGGTGAAGGTCATCTAAGCCCAACACCAGCTAAAAACCTTGTTTGTCACATTCTTCTGTAAGTACACGATGACAGCCTGCGTTTATAGCTGTTGTTTATATTGAGCCATCACAGTTCTGAGTTACAGCTGAAATAAGCTCAGCAGGCATGGCAGTGCTGATTTAGACTTATTGTGGAAAGGGAGTCTGAATAGAGAGTCCCTTCCCTCTGTCAAGTAAGAGTAGCAGGGCTTTTTAATAAAAACCCAATCCAAAGAACATAAATTGCAAACAGCAACATGAGCTCATACTTTTAGTTCACCCTGAATGCCTCTATTGTGTTAGGGTAATATAGTAATCACTCAAACACACAGATTAACTTGTGTGTCAAACTTAAAAGGATTGTGTACCTTTTCCATGGCAGATATTTGCTGATACTGGCCCTTCAGCACCTATGTTTATGCCCCCCTAAAACACACTGTAAGAATGATTCATGATACATTCTTTCATGGGGAAAACAGATACTGAATGGAAGAAATATTTTTTCTTTCTCTTTTTCTTTCCCTCTCAAAGTTAAGTGATGTCTACAGTTCATCTCCAGCTCTAGGACGCTACTTTAGGTCAGCTCAGGTGGTTTATTACAGGTAAGTAATTCCCGTCACAAAAATTATCCAAAATTTCTCAGCTTTTGATGAGACATGCACGTGCCTATGCAAATAAATAAATAAAATAAATAAACAAGGTTCATGGGGAGGAGAGAACTCTTTAGTCCCCAAAAGAGCTAAAGCAATAGAAACATACATGTAATGAAAGGCAAAACAATAATATTGTGTTGCTGTTTAGATCTTTCCTTAGCTCCATTTTAGTTTGGACAATAGAAGCACATGTCAAAGCAGCTCTCAAAGTTGGAGAGACTGATAGAGCAGGATTGAGACTCAGAGAAGGTGGCTGAGTGGAGGCTAGGTTGGCCTGAGCAGGAGTTGTTTACACATGAAGGAGAAGCACAGCCACTAAAGGATGTTGGGGACAGAGGAACAGCAGTGGTGAGAAGAAGGGAAAAAACATCCAGGCCTGGCTTACAAAGGCAACAGAAAGCTTCAAGCTGGAACAGAGGGAAGAACTTACTCTTGGCAGAAACTGGTGTTTGACACTAGTAAAGTTTTAGTCTATGGATCTACCATGAACTTTAAACAAGAAGGAGGCTCAACAGCAGAAGGAAATGTGGGTCTGGAAAGATCAGGTGAAGCATGATCCTGCCATGGGGAGATAGTAGAGAGGCAAGGAAAGGTGGTTTGTGAACTTCCCTATGGAATTCTGAAAAAGCACTGCTATAAAAGAGACTAGAAAGGCAGGGGAAAATCATGGAAAGGAGATTTTCATAAAGCCCAAGACCCTTGAAAGAACATGGACAGAGGAAAATGCCAACCCTGGGCTGGGGCAGGGGGTAGTTATGAGGGCACATTGGAGAACGTCCTCTCCTGTACTGCCAGCTTTGGGCATGCTGGCTCTGTTGAATGAGTGAGCCTTACAGGTAAAAAATCATAATTTAGAAACCAAACACAAAGCTGTAGTTCTGCACAAATATCGTGACTAGATGATCTGTCTCTTCTCTTCTCTTCTCTTCTCTTCTCTTCTCTTCTCTTCTCTTCTCTTCTCTTCTCTTCTCTTCTTTTCTCTTTCTCTTTCTCTTTCTCTTTCTCTTTCTCTTTCTCTTCTCTTCTCTTCTCTTCTCTTCTCTTCTCTTCTCTTCTCTTCTCTTCTCTTCTCTTCTTTTCTCTTTCTCTTTCTCTTTCTCTTTCTCTTCTCTTCTCTTCTCTTCTCTTCTCTTCTCTTCTCTTCTCTTCTCTTCTCTTCTTTTCTCTTTCTCTTTCTCTTTCTCTTTCTCTTTCTCTTTCTCTTTCTCTTCTCTTCTCTTCTCTTCTCTTCTCTTCTCTTCTCTTCTCTTCTCTTCTCTTCTCTTTTTTGATATCTTAAATCCTGGGTGTACAATATGTAACTGGAGTTGTAGGTAGGGGATTTGGTAGACCATAAACAATGAAATCCCCATAGATGTACTCCAGTTTGGTGGTTTACACAGTCCATTCCAGATCTGGGGTAGGATCGTAGCTAGGTTGTGCCAGGTGCTTCTAGCAGGCAAGCAAATTTTATGACAGGTTCTTAGCAATCCTATGTGTGAGGTATTGCAGCAACTCTGCTCTTATTGTTATGTACTTTTTAGGCACAAGTGCTGAAAACCTCACCCCCTTAGGACACATGTTCACTTGCCCTTTGTGTATTTGAAATCATGTCTCAGTCTGGCTTCAGGTATGTGCCTAGTTTCTGTTAATGTTAAGAGCTGCTCTGAGAAAGAGGAAACTGGAATCTTTTATGGCAATTTTCTTTTATAATGCTTTTCTTCAGAGCAAGTTTAAAAAGAAAATTCCACACCAACATTGCTACGAAACATCAATCTTCTCAAAAAAGAAAAGATCCATTAGTGACTTGAAAACATTCATACTTGACTTTGTTTGTTTTTCAGTAATGCAAGCTCCACTGTATTTTATCAGCTAGAGTTTTCTGTACCACCATCAACAGAGGGTTTTATGGAAAACACAATGAACCCAGATTTTATAAGGAATGTTTTACGTCAAAATATTTATGATGAAGAAGATACTTTTAATCCCGAGACATCAGAATGCGACACATTAAAGCTTGATCCAACTTCTCTCACATTAACGTGTAAGTGCTGTATGTTAGAGGGACTGTTTCTTTACAAAGAGAGGATGTATTTATTTGAAAGAGGGGTATTCTTGCTCAGAAGAAGTTGAGATTTGTTAGGAAATATATTTTGCACAATAGTATTAAGAAAATCATAAAATATTCAGTTTTAAGTCTTGCTTAGATTATCAACCTAGGATTCACTATTTCTGATGAATAGCGGTTATAGTTACGACACTGGTTAGATAAAGACTCCAAGCAACTTTGTCAGATCTCCTCTTGCATTTTATACATACAAAGAATATGTCCTCATACTTGTGTGTACCATAAAGGGGAGCCAAATAACTGAAATTGTGTCTCCTGTTTGCATATTCATGTCTGAATGCTTATAAAAAAATTTCAATCCAAGTGAAACAGGATAAGTAATTTGGCAGTTTATTCTTGATTATTTTTTCACAGTCAAGGATGAAAAATCCTCCTGATTTTTATCTTTCCGGAGTTTTTAGAGAAAATTTATTATAGATAGAGATACTTTTTAAAGAAACCAAATATTCATTCTTACAGATTTTCTAGGTGGTGATGATCACCAATAACTACCAATGACTAGATAGTGATTCCAATACATTTAGATTTGTCTTGATGAAATGTCAGTATAGAAGTCCTATGAGCCACACCATAAGTAGATTTGTGTGTCACTTATAATGATTTTTCTTGGTACTTTTTTCAAGGGACAAGAGAGAAACAAGACTAAAGCTCTACTTCTCAATATCATTTTTCTCCTTATATATTGACAGTATTCATAGAAAACGCAGTGAAGAACGGACAGGAAGGAATATGCTGAAATATCTAACTAAAGATTCATCTTAATGTTAACAATGTACTGTTTTATCTTTCAGAGTAATGGTGGAAGGACTCCTCATATTCCTCACCACCTAGAAGAGATGGATTTCTCCTGTCTATCAGTAATCCCAGGGTGGGGAGCTATTCATTTGGTAGAAACACTTCTAAAGATGTAAAAGTCTTGTAAATAGTGTCTGTGATGCAGTATTTTAAACAGAAAATGTGGTATATTTATAACAGTGTTGTACTCCTAGAACATTACTACCTCCTTCTTTATTATCATCTTAATATATTAACAACTGTTTTCACTCTTGTGAAAACTATGCATCTTGCCTGATGCATGTTTTGTTGACTTTGAAATCTCTGCTTTACTTTCCCTTACTACTAAGTCCGTGTTCATTGCATGAACTTCAAAAGCACATGGCTCCTTTCTTCTGCTCTTAGCTTATCCAAAATTATCTACACAGCTTCATCCTTAATGCTCTATTCCACCCATGCTCCAGTCTGTTACTTTTCTCATGCCAGCTTCATGTGCCATGCTTCTCTGTTGTTCTTTCCCTCAAAACAGCCTGAAAACTTAAGTAACCTTTCTATTTTCTTTAACTACGTGCAAGACCTTTGCACTAGTTTAAGTGGATTTCATCTCTCATCATTTCTTTGTGCATCCTGCAGTCTTCCTGGATAAGATGGTATCTGCTCTATTTTTTGCTCCTGCAAAGTAAAATAGAAATGAAGAAAGAAGAAATGTTGTGAAGAAGCTTGTTTTACTCACTAACACATCTAAACTCAAGAGGAATCTTGAAGGGGTCAGTTTAGCTGTGTTCTTTAATGGTTACTGGTGCATGTAAACAGGCCGTTATTTGACCTGCATTTGTAAATTCAAAGTGAAACTAGTCTATACCTTAATTGTACTCCCTACCTCTGCTGTGGAGCTAAAAAAAGAACAGATGCAATATATTTGCCTTAATAAGGCAGAGAATAGTTGTTCTCGTTAACAAGAGATCGGGTGAGTGGTACCAGTGGGAAAAGGAAGGTGTTGAAGGAGACCATGTATGCCGGTGTGGCATGAGACTTATAGCCAGTAACTGGCTATAACATGAAAATTAAAAATTAAGCATTCATTTTACACAGAATGTGATGGATTCACTACCATTTTAGTGAAGTATAGCTTCTCGTCATTTGTTTATAGCCAGTAAAAACATTAGTTCAGTTGGATAGTAAAATTTATTCTAAGAAAGCTTTCGTATTGTGGAAATATCATATGGGAAAGTGTATTTTTCTTTTTCTAATATTACTAGTTTATTTAAAGAGTAATCTGAGAACTTTACCATGCATTAAATTATTTATTATTACTATTAAAGTGATTGGTTTTATTCTTCAGCAGCTTGCCTTTCAGGCATTTAAGTTGGAAAATAAACATTGGACTTCTAAATGCTGGGAGCTGTATGAAGCATCTGTCTCACACAGCCATACACTCAAACATGTATTTGTTGTTCCTTGAGTTTTAACTGACCTTGGGAAACAGCCTCAACCAAATCAGCAGTTCCCATGGGTCTCATATTTATGGCTAATTCTAACCCCATTTAGATTTGTAAGATGTAACTGACCATAAGAACTATCATTTCTCTTAATGCAATATTCTACACAGCATAAAACTATGAGATATTCCTTCTGATTCTTATGTTGGCTTAGGAGAAAATTAATGGTTTGTATGGTTTGTCCCAAAAGCAGCAGGGTACAAAAATACCAGCAGCAAAAAAATGGTTTGCCTTTGAGATGCTGCTTTATGTTATTGGTCTTATGAAGATAACTGAATCCACCCCTGAACTCTTCTTTATCTTGGTTTTGCATCTGAGAACTGAAAAATAGCATAATTATCAAGCTGCTTTATGGTGATACCTCCATGTGCACTAAGAGTCGGCAGAAAAAAGAAGGTGCTAAGCATTTAGTTTTTTTCAGCCATCCTCCTCTTTATGCTTACCCCAGCAATTCTCAAGAAAGATGAAAGTGGAGTTATAGCAAGATGTCTTGATATTCAACAGGATGTGTTCAACTTTACAGCCTACATCCAGTCATACTTTGAACTCTAATTCAGGAAATGTGAAAAAAACCCCAAAATGTGGCAGCTGGCTTTATCTCTTTGAAGTAAATTGATCATATTAAAGTAAATAATCAGATTAATTAGTTATGATCTCATCCATTTAGGACAAAGGAGTATGAAAATACATTATTTCATCAAGTCAGATATTTTGTGAATGCTTAATGTTGATGTTAATAGAAGGAGTGTGGGTAATACATAGATGACTGAGGCGACTGAACAACAATTAAAAAGGAAGAAAATAGATAATTCTGTTAATTCACCTTGTAGACTGCACAACCAGACCTTTAAAATCTCATCGCAGGCAGTCATATGTGTACCACAGCAACGAGTACATATTTTGGGCAGATTCAGATGCCTGTCACTGCAGCAGTACCTGAAGAGTGCTGTTCTAGCAGTGTGTCTGTCCACTGCTGCATACAACCATTCACCTATGGGACCATCCTCTGCTCCCAAAGTGCAGGCACAATGCTCAAAGGCACCACGCTGCAAAGCCAGGGCCGCAGCCAACGATCACACAGAGGAAGATTTTGAATCAGTAAAACCATTCAACTTTATCTTTCAAATTGTTTTAATACAAAAGTGGAGGGAGCAAAGCAATGTGATTAAGCAAGAACATAGGCAGGTAATCACTTTATGACCTCCGGTGAACAGTTGAATAAATGGATTCAGTCCTAGGCGCATGTCCATAAATGTTGCTTGCAGAAGGATGATGGGCTACAGGGTGGTTAAGTTCTGGTACCGCAGAGAACTAAATTTGGAGATGCCAGCAGGAGTGAACTGGAAGTGCTGTTTCACAAAGTCAATACCTGAGAATCTTCTACTGAGAGATGTGCAGTTACTGCCTGTGCAGCATCAGGGACTTCACAGGATTCGTAGTCTTCTAAGTGGCAGTTATTTGAAGTGGCTGGAATTTTTGCTTTGCATGTAGTTTGCTGCTTTTTTTTACTTTAATGCCAAATTTGTTAACCCTTCACTCTAAGACAAATACTATTACATTAAAAGGGAGTGGAGATGCAATTTAAGAGATGAGTTATTCATCCAAACTGCACATTTTATCAAGGTGTGTATATAATGATATATATCGAGCAGGTCAGAGAAGCTTCGGAAAAGTGTAAGTGCACCTAGCACAGGCTCTATGCCTTTCATTTTCATGAAATTTTGGGTCATGAGATGTGTCCTAATGAGTAAGCTTGGTAATGACAGGAAGGTGTTTGAGGACCTGGCAGTAGAGGTAGGATGGTTAGCAGAGCTGCATTTTGCTGGCTTAAACATTCAAGTAAAGGAGTGTCTTGGGAGCAGAAAGCGTCCCTCTCTAAGTTAACAGGACATAATCATATTCACTGTGTTCTTCAGCACTGGAGATGTTTTCCTTCCTTTTGGGCATATTGAGTAATGCATATTCTGTCTGAATATAGGTGTTAATAACAGGGGCTTCGTATTTTGCATCGTGGCTGACAGTAGAGTACCACAGTTCACTGGAATTCATAGAATCTTTTTTTGCAAAACATTCCTGGAGGGTGGGGGGAAGGGTAGGGAGGGAGAGAGAAGTTTTACCATGATTATTCCCCGAAAATATTTGCAACACGAATAAATCTGGTGTTGCCTGTGTACTTTCTCGTGCAGTGGTGTTGACTGATGTATAAGGTACTGAGGACAATTTGTAAATCCACAGGCATTTCCCTACAGTAAAGGTTGTGGCTGGACACGAAGAGCACCCAGCAACACATGCATGCCTGATGTGCATCGAGGGTGAAGGCTTGACTTTTGTCCTGAGGTTGGTACCATTTAGCAGTAAATTAGGTAATAAAAAGCTCATGACACGCATGAAGGAGAACAATGTGACAATGGCAGGTGGATAACTCAAATTGTCCTTTGCCCTGGGTCCTCCCAAGGCTGTCCCAGGAAAGCCGTGATACTGATGGTACCAGGGTGACATCTACCCAGCTACTGAAAGGGAGCAGCTTTCCAGATCCCCTTACAGATAGGGGTGGAGGGGGAATTACTAAAGTATGGTATATGTTATCAATGTGTGTGATGGAAAAGCATTTGGGGTTTACACGGGATTTATTATGGGGTGTTTAGAGGAGGATCAGGGTGATTTGCAGAACAAAAAATCAGAGGAAAGTGGGAGGATAAAGGGAGAGAAAGGGAAGTCACAGCCAGCTGCAAGAAAGACTATAGGGTCTGGGAATCAACTAAGACCGCAAGCATGTGTGTGTACACGTATCTGTGCAGGAAAGACACAATCCTGGAAGGGTCTCTGGCTTCATGGGACATGTAGTGATGGCTAACCTCCTCCCTGGAGGTCTAATGCTCTCCTTGGAAACATAGGGAGGAGAAAGAAGAGCCACAAATGAAAGAGAAGGTAATACGGTGTGGGTAGATGCCTTCAAGACTCTGTCTAGACTTGCCCCTCCATTTGCCTCTTGAAAGTGTTTGCTAATGGGTTGTGGGTGACTGAGCTTCTAAATAGTTAGCAGGATGACTCGTTAAATCTAAAGTGAACTCATTAAGTATATGGAGCCAGAAGTTAAAACTTTGTTTGCCCCGATGGTCTTGATTTGAACCTACTGAACAATGAAGCCAGTGAATAGGTATGGGCTTTATAGTGTGATTCTCTATTGTCTACACTAGTAGCAGTAATTTAAGTGGGTGTTGTTGAACTCGTGCTGACATTTGTAGCTACCTATCATACTCTGTAAGCAGGACAAAGGTCTCTACTCCACGGGTTAATAAATGCAAAGGGTTCAGCCTAGAATTAAGGAATATTTATTAGAACCTAATTCCTGCAGAATCCACCTCAGATTTTATCAGCTTATATAAAATATTTTGTCTGTTTGGATTCTGCTTGATGTGAAAGATCTCCTGACTTTACTGAAAATAATCCCTCAGTTTTGATTTGAGCCTTTATAAAATTTTGAGATTTAGAAATTTCAGAAGTTTTAAGGAGCAGAGCAAGGAAAGGAACTCCCCACCTATCTGCAGGGGCATGGTGCTCTCCTCCTCTGAACACTGTTGCAAAGAATTGGGAGGGCAGCAGCATTTCTCCTAACGTGACTGTGAAATGTGAACAGGTAGGCTCTTAATTTCCGTGAGTGACCGTCTCCCAATCAACTGAGTGAAGTCAGGAGCTCTTCTTGTCTCTTCTAACATGTAGATCTACCTGAGACTTGTTCATAGCCATATTTTCCAGAATGCTTCCAGTCTACAGTTTTAAAAGGCTATTGTCATTGACCTTCCCTTAACAATGGGGAGATCAAAGAGCACAAGTGGAGTGTTTTGTCCCAAACATTGATGGTACAGGAGGAGTGAGCAGGAAGTCTCTTGAGATTTCAATTGAATCTCGTTATTTGCTGGCCAAGTTTAATACTCAGAAGGCGCATCTCTCCTATTGCACTAACAACCCTCCTGTCTGTCTTCAAACCACATTCTGGGGCTTTTACTTAGGATACTAAAAGCTCTCAAAACCAGACAGCTACTTGGCAAGTTCCCCATTGCAGTTTCACCCCCTTCCCTTCTCTTCCCCCACAGTCCACCCCACGCTCACATGTACAAATGATGAGCTCAGTTAATCACACTCTGCTATAATCTTTCCCACTTTCTTAAAAATTTTCTGCTGAACACCTACATATCTGCCGGGCATCAACTTTTGTTTTACTGATGTCATCTTTATAAAAATACCAAACAACCATATTGGGCTGCTAAATGGCAGCATTTGGCCCCACAGTACATAGGGCTCTTGGTGCTCACTTGTCACTGGTGATTCAAGAGGCAACTTCACTCATCCTCTGGTAAAATGAACTATGTACAAAGCAGAGGTAGCAACCCATATATTATACTTCGCTGCTGCCTCTTAAGGCCCGAATCTAACCCCAAAGCAAGGCTGGGCAATGTGTTAGTCATACCAGTCTTTCCTGCGTGTCCTCTCCTGCAATGCAAACATTTGATCCCTTCTTGTTTGTAAGAAACTAACTGTTCAATCTGACAATGTAATATTTGAAGGCCTTTATTCCTCCTTGAAAAGTTAGTGAGTTGTTGGAAAGGGAAACCTCATTCTGTTCCAAAAGAGACTTAGATTTCATTGAGACATCCACTGTTTTTGTCCTTTTAAGACTCCAAGTATTACATCTCCTTTTGTCTTTCAACTGAAAACTTCTTTAATTATTAAAGCTAGTTGGCAATAGTCCAGTTCAGTGGCTTTTTATTAAAGGATATCATCCTGAAACTGAAACTTTTTTTGTGGAAATATGCCAGTTTTGATGAAACTATAGGCAAGAGAGTTTATGCTGGCTACCAAAAGATTAGGGGAGAAAGGAAGGAGGAGGAGGGAGAAGTAACCACACATCCATAGACTGCCTGGTGTCTGGGAACATTATCTAGCACATGATCATGAGGTACAGCCTCCTGCATTCCCTGATTTGGGCCAGGCAGCATTATACGCAGCCTCTGAATTTACAGGTGAGTGTTGTGGTCTGTTTGTCCACCAGCTGCCTAAGAGTGGAGCTGCATTTCATTTTTATAGTTTGTGTGCATACATTAATTTGGTATGTAGGCTTAAACTGATGTGTTTCTGCATCCCAAGCAAATACCCCGATCATGAGCTCTTGTGTCTCCTGAGGTAATGTGATGGATGCCTTGTTTCTCTGACACATGGATGTTTGGGATCAACTGCCCTGAAAAGCAGCAAAACCCATTCCGTTTTAGTCATTACCTTGATGGTACTTGGTGGATGGCTGTCAGTTTGTGCTGGGGAAAGAAGAAAAAAAAACATGGGATTGTCATTCTTCAGTGCAGAAACAGGACACAAGCACTCTCTGCAGCACAGGGTTTGCTTAGACTCAGCTACAGACTGTGCACAGGCTTTGCAAAAGCATGAGCTAGTGTGACATCAGTAACAGAAAATGTTGAATCTCTGAGGGCCGAATAAATCTGATTGTTTTTCAAGATTTATCTTCTCCCTAGTTTAGCACTCACATCATGCAGCACTGCTTATAAATCTTGAGAAAACCTAGAGGTGCAACCTTTTTGGTTTTATTTTTTATTCATCTTTTCTTAACTGAAATCAGTTTTACATGTCTCTGCTAGAAACAGCTGTTCCTGTGTGCTCGCTTTTAGACTGCACTTCAGGTTTATGGCCAATGCAGCCTTAATTCTGCCTGGGATCACTGGCTGGGCGCTGGAACGCAGAGGCACTATGTGATGAGCCACATGCCCAAGTGTGCACTGAGTGTGCACACGGGTTCAGAGGGCTTGGGTTTTTCTGGAAATTTTTGTGTCTGTCTCATAAACATCTAAATGACAGGGAGTTATTGTTTGTATCATCCTTTCTTACAGCTTTATTTTTAGCTGCCTATCTGATTCTTGTGACTAGGCTGATCGCACTACTTGTTGCTCCTGTAAAATTTCAGAGCTGAGCTTTCACTTTTGCCTAAGATGAAGGGGGTTTTAAGTGTACTTATTTTGCAACCTGACTGAAGGAAAGACATCAGTCTCTCAATATTGGGTTAAAGCTGCCATCTTAGAGAATTTGCAGTGTTTTCAAACATTATTGTGCTGCCTTGATGCAGCCATGAGATTGCCGATTTACATGACTAACAAGAAGATGTTCCTCCCTAAGCAAATACCACAGCTTGTGAAAGTGACAGAAGTATTATAACCTCCCTACATGAACGGCTTTGCCCACTGACGAAAAAGGTGGCAGTCTGAATCAAAACCAAGACCTCGTGTTTCACATGAACACATGTGATCCTGACTACCATGTGAGTCTTCCTTATTTGCATATTTAATGGGCAGAAACTATCTTACTAGGGGGATACCTCATCCACATGCATGTTTAGAAAAAAAGTCCTAAACTGTGCTTGTATGGAGAATGGGAGCTGGTATGTGACAAAATGCAGGGCATCTTGTGCTGCCTTCCTTCTGCAACCCTCTGCCTTGTTAGCACAGGGGGAGAAGAAGGGCTGTAGCACATATGCCCCATTGACTGGGTGCTCCTCCAGTGCGGTTTGGTAGGTTGCAAACCTGCAGGCCTGGCTGTGATGCTCAAAGGCCAATTTCACTGTCACAGGAGGCAGCTGGGAGGTGGTGGCCAAGACGTGTGGTTTAGGAGGCCAGAGGGGATAGCCACCCTCCCATGCTGCCTCCTCCAGAAACAGAGAAAAAACAAAGAGGCTCCAGATAATGCAGTGTCGTGGGGTAGCAAGAGGGCAGGTAGCCCCCATTGGGAGCAGGGAACTTTCCCCTGGGTGGGATGCAATATGTCTCACTATGGCTGCTGCCCACGGCCATACCTCTGCCTGCTGTCTGCTTCTGTAGTGATCCTGGGTGCTGGTAGAGGCTTCCTACCAGCTTCCTACACCCTCACCCATGACATGTTGTGCCACCCCCACCTTGAGGGTGATTGAGAAGCCTCTGAACTTACTTTCCTTGTGGGAGTATCTTTTTCTCCTGATGGGGATTCGCACTTTCCACCTAAAGTATGGAAATAAGGGTGGGTAGGTTAGGTCTCGTGCTAGTTAGTCCTCATTTTCTACTGACAACCCCCGAGTGTTTGCTGTCATATGGGGAGCCCACTCCACCAGCTTTTTGGACAAAACACTTTATGCACCTTGTCTGCCTCTATTCTCTCAACCTTTCCTTTTTTGACCCCGAGAGGCAACCTCAGGCAGGCACTGAGCTCTGCCCTGGGAGCTGTGGGAGCAGGGGTTTCCCAGGTGATGAGAAGCACACCTCACAGGTCCACAGATGGAGGTATGGCAGGGACAGGCTGGCAGCTGATGGCAGATGTTACAGCATTCATCCATGCCTGTAAAGTACGGCCTCTCTTCCCCTGAGCAGCCTGGCAGTAGCTCAGGGAAGTCTGTGATTTTGAGGAGCAATCAACCTTTCTGGGCTTGTCTGTATTAAATGGGTGAGTAAGCAGTAAATATTGGGAAAAGATAGGAGGGAACCAGCCCCCAATTATTCACATACATCTGTGCAGTAGGGTGTCTTGGGTAAAATCAAAAGAAAGAGAAACATGGCAATCATGTAACACAAAGTGCAAACTAGTAGGTGAGTGTGAGGCTGCTGAACAGGCCAGTTCCTGACACATCTAATCTCCAGCAGCATATAAACTTTGCTGTGTCAAGTAAAATACTATCATTCCAGGTTTAAGTACTAAAATTATTTGGCAAATTTAAAATCCTTTAAATTATATCCAGGTTGCTCTTACCAAGGTTTTTAGTGATAAGAGTTAGGCTGACTGTAGCATGTGTTGTTACTTGTAGTTTACAACTTTGTGCTTGTAAGTTGCCTGTAGAGCAGTTCACAAATCTTTTAAAATGTGTTATTGATATTTATGTCAAACTTACAAATATAATAAAAATATACTAAGGGATTGTAAAGCTGCCAAGTCATATGAAGTTGGGAAATGTGCCTAATTTGCCCACTGAGGTGCATTATGAGTCACTCTCTAATTGCATATTTGCATATTCTTTTTCTTTCCCAGGACTGTAGGTAAATAGATAACATCATGACTCTTTGTTACTGTTGATATTTTCCTTGCTAAATGTGTGCTCTTAGATCTTAGTTATTTCATATACTAACAAAGTTCAGGAATTAGCATGAAATAATTTCCTTCTGCACACGCCCCTGATGTTCTTATCAGCATAGCATAAAATTTCACAAATATTAATGAACTTCCTGTTTAGCAGGAGAATTTAGAACACTTTTATTACAGTTGGGAACAAAGACAAAGCTAATCCTACCTCATTCCAGGTGACCTACCTGTTTTTCTCTGAATTTCGTATAGCATTTTGCCTACACTGAGCATAAGCTCCTCTAGTTTAGCTGGGGGTGCCAGTGTGAACACATCACAAAATTTGGTCCTAGAAGTCCTATGAGATACATTTTTAATTTAAAATGTATGTATATGTTATATATATTTATAATACATTTATAATACACAAGATTCATATGTCAGATATCATGAATTTGATATTTTTGTTTTACAATCATCTATTTATTCCTTTTTTTTTTGTTTACATTCAGTTGGTTCCTGATTTTTTAGTCCCTTACTTGGAAGGAAAAGCAATTCAGGTTTATGAGCTTGGATAGCTCTTCCCCTGGCTGTTAAAAAATAATTAGCATATGTTTCTGTGGTAAATTAGAACTATAAACTGCTGCACAACCCTTGGAAAATTCTTCTTATTTAGTAAATAATGTGGATCCTTCAGGAAAATATGTAGTGTGGTCTGGGAATTGAAAGCATTTCTCAGCATCTGCGTGCATGCCACAGACGTGCTGGATCCTTTCAGTCAGGTCACCTGCAGTTAGAGAAGGGGAACCTAACTTGTATGTGGTTGGAGGGGTTTTGAGGGAGTGGGGTTTTTTGGAGGTAATTATATGCACAGCTTTATCAGTGAAAATGCTGGTAAACGGTTCTGGCCAGCAGCCTCAAAAGAGGAAAAATGCAACTCAACCATTAAAATGAAAACACAAGTGGAATTAATTTTGTTTCTATAGTTTCATTTTGCTGTTTGCAGAGTAGCTGTATGAGCTGTTGTGCGGGCTCCAGAAGCTGTCATACTCAGGAAGTGGACAAGCCAAATATAGACGTGCCACTAAAAAAAGTAAACTCTCCAAAAAGAAGAGATGAAATGGCAGACTTTGGGATGTATAGGAAGAAGAAAATAGGGTGAAGAAATTAAATACAGAGCAAGCAGCAGACTCTGTAGATAAATGCTTGGATCTGAAATCTTTCAGCTCTGGGTTGTGACATTTTCTCCCAGCAATTGCAGGATCAAATCATCTATTATTAAGAGCTCATTTTTGTGTTAAGATCACTTTGCACACCTGAAACTTCAGACCAAAGTGTCAGGAGGTGAGACAGTCAACGTCCTTTCTTCCTGAGGGACTTCCTGGGCAGAGATAGTGGGATGCTGATGGTAGGGTCACACACACATCCACTGAGACACCTTTGTAAGGGGTAATGCCAGCCTTGCCTGCTTTCAGAAATACAATGTTCCTCTAGCCTGCTGTGGGACATAAAAGCACTAGCCTTCAGGAGAGAGAACTTCAGTGGGGAGCCACTGCATCTGTTGTCTCCATCTAACTTGTTCTCCCTTGACAAAATGTTCAGAAATTGTTTTGCTGCTACCTGGCTGCTTAAACCACCTGTAACAAAAACCTACCAAACCCTAAAAAAACCTCATCAAACTAAAAAAAAAAAGGTGCCATCTTTGTCCTTGACTAGCTGCTGACTTAAAAAGCCCAACGTTCCATGGATTCAGTGTGTTCTAATTTCTGCTACTCCTGCAACTGCCCCTGTGTCCTTCACCCTGGGAGCCCACTAGCCACAGCTGGTCTTCACCTACTCATGGGTTAATTCACCTCGAGCTGATGAACTTTGCCTGCTGACCTCAATGGAGTGATAATTTGAGTTTATTTCCTCCACCTGACTACAGATTTTCCCAAGCCTTTTAAACACTGCCCCATCCACAGATGCTTGTCTACTTTGATTTTTTCCAGAGCTGGCTAAAGCTACTCAGGAGAGATGCCAATTGCTGGATGGTGTGACTACATTCCTTGCGATTTTCAGTTTATGACGATATAAGCTGTGGATGCAGAACAAAATGCTTTGGGAAGGATTTTTGGAGGTGGGATGATGCTTAGTGTCTAAGACAAGAAACAGGAGTACTTTGAGGGACTTTAGCACAATTGCTATGGATTTAGTACTGCAGCAGTACTAAGCGTCTTCAGGAATGCAGTATCATGTTGGTGTGGATGTGCTGACTGGTGTAAGATATTTACAAACTCGCTGTGTTATAACCTGAGCTTTTCCTTTAGCTTGCCCTGTGCTGTGGAACAAAGGAGCCCTTCCTAGCTGACCCTTAGCCTCTGCCTCTCATGCTGCCTGGTACGCAGCGGCAGCCAGGGCTGGACCCATGCAGCATGACTGAGCTCTACCAGGAATGATAGTTCTTTAAAAAAAAAACAAACATACCCTCGTCATTTCGCTATCCCTCTGAACTTCCATGAGGTCTGTGATTTTTCAGAAATACCCAGCTTTACCAGTAATCAGGCAGCTGTAACTGAAGAGTGATGGGCTACACAAACCTCAGTGAACTGGCACCGCTGGAGATGGAGCAAGATGCATTGCATTTTCTCTCCTTCCTGCAGGAGCAGCTAGCTAATAGTCTTCCTGCGTGACATCTCCTGGCAGTAGTTTGTTACAGAAGAGTTTCTGAGAGCAAGGAAAGTAGGATGTGGAGCTGCATGAGCACAGGCTGTGACAGGCACTGTGCCAATGCCACCTCTTATGGCAGTGAACCTTCCTATCCTCTCCTCTGATGGGGGATATGGCCCTGTCAACAGCTAGCAGGAAAAAAATCTGCTTTATGAATACCTTGCTCATGATGTCATGATTCTTGCTCCTGAAAAGTGATCAGGAATGTTTTCAGAAGCAACAGAAGTCCCATCTGTGAGTGTGACATAGGCACTTAAAGCAGCAGGGATTCGGCAAACTTAAGAGCTAAGAGTCTGAGGTTGAGATTGAATATGCATGTGAGCTTATCAATGCTTCCTGCTGTCACAGGTGAGGATCCACCGGCTTCACATGGATTTTGTTGGCCTTGATTCAAAGTGCTTCTGAGAGCAAGGGTTCATGTTTGCAGACTTTTGCCTTTTCCCCCAAGGCCAGATAAAACAGTCACACCTTAGACATCTGGCCACAGACCTACAGAGAGGTAAGGGATGCACTCTCTTTGGAAACAAGCAGGACACTTAATTTTGGCAATTGAATGCTTCATCTGAGCCTCCTAAGATAAGTAAGAGGCAGGATGCAGTACTTGGAGACTACCTTTTTCTTTGATCTGCTGAGAAGGCAACGAGAAAGACGGGGAATTTTTCTCTCTGTAGATTTTCAAGGAAGTAGTCTGTCCACTCAGTAGTTTTGTGGTTGTTGCTACTAGGACGGGTGTTTGGAGAGACCTAATGACCATCCCTTGGAAGTACAACAGCACAGACTGAGCACTAGGGCAGTATTTAACAGAAGCAAGGCTGTGACATGAATACCCGGTGAAGCAATGGCTAGAGAGGCTGCATACCTGGGTGGGAGATCCATAGAGCACCTGCTAGTCTGAAGTTATGTTGCTTTTTCCATTTGTCTTTTCCTATGTTTATGGCTAGCCAGGCCAGGCAGAAGACCGCTGCATACCACAACACAGCAAGGTTGGAGGGCGAGGGAGCCCTGTGCAGGTGTATCACTGTGGTGCGGTCCCCCAGCCTGGCTTGGCCAGCCCGGACACCCTGTACTGAGCTACCATCTGTAGTGCCAGCTCCTACCCACTTCTGCCTGGGGTTCTGCCTCTCACCATCACTACTTTCACAAAACGTAGGTATTTGAGGTTAAGCACCCTTCTTGAAAATCTGAGTTGATGCTTTCCCAGAGCAAACCTCAAGTCCTTGTCTGAGCCAGCCAGTTTTGGGAATATGGAGGTGGATGCCATTACTATTACTTAAAAATTTCCAGCTACATGACTTCGTTTATCTGCTTAGTCATGCAATGCTTCAAGAGCCCAAGCTTTCCTGCATGTCCTGTGTAGATGGTATAAACTTAGAAATATCCAAGTTCTTTACCATATCCAGGTAACAGGGAACTGAACAGTTGTGACTCCTTCTGGAAACCCTCACCACAGGGAGGGTAATGATGGCAGTGTATTGACCACAGCAGAGGAGCAGCTTGGTCAGGGCCTGGCAGGGCTCAGGGTCCCCACACTGAGCATCTCTGCAACAGGTGGTGCAGAAGGCATCCAGCCTGTCCTAGCTGACTCCTGGTGTGCATCTTCCTCTGTCCTCACAACTCCTTAGGAGGTAGTCTATCTCTACTCACTGTTGTACATAACTGTAGTGTGCTTATATATACCATGTACAGCACTCAAATATATTGTATAACTTAATCTGTTTCTATATAGTGTATATAGAAGCTTGTCTTTATGAGACGTGGTGCCAGCATATAAGAGATGGCAAGGTGAACCTGTAGGTGTAGTTTTCCTGCCAGGAAACTCAGAGCAGGTGACAAGTACTCTCTGTTCCTTGTGTTCCTTGTCTGCAACATTCTTCCCCACTTCATCACGTTCTCAGTGCTGGGAGCCTATGGATGAAATCACCTCCCTAAAAAACTTCCCTAGACAATGCTCTTTGACATACTGAGAACTATATTGTTCATCTTAATTTGCTTGCTAAATTACCTATGTTTAATCAAGAAGATCATCATGGTGCCTTAAGTGGTTCCTTAAGACTGATCCATTATATGTTCATGTTTTTAATAAAACTAGTTTCTTAGCCCTCTTATTTAGTAATTAAATACAAAATTGTATTGAACCTACCTTATTTCTGGTAGGCAGTTTCCCATCCTTCCACTGGATCTCTGCACCCTTGGGTAGCCAATTTTGGTGTGGTTTTCCTGCTGACTGAACTGTTTTCTGCACTGGCAGTATTACAGAACGAAACTCAGTGACCAAAGAGGTTCAATATCTCTCACACGCTAACTGTACGCAGCACTTAGATATTGTACGCCTATAAATAGCCAGCTAAAGCCTCCAGCATAGAAAAGCACTGATGAGTCGGGGTGGGAGGGGAAGAAGAGAGGAATAGCTGAGTGACGTGGCTTCCTGAGGTGTCTGAGCCAGCAACGGTTTGCTGGTGCTCCTGTTTTCAATTTAGCAGCTTGGGGTGCATTCAGCAAGGGGAAACCACATGCCTGGCCATCTTGCTCTTCTGAAAAATGGTGTGACTACCTGAATGGTAAAACCCAAACCCTTCAAACCTTAAAGAAGTACAGCCTTTGCTACCGAAGATTTCCAATGCAATCTAGTTTTGCTTCCTCTTCTGTTTTTTGTCTTTTTTTTACCACTTTTTCTTCCTCCTCAGCTCCAAGGAAGAAGAAAAATAAAAGAACCAGAAAAGCAGTTTGCAGGGCTAATAATTGAGACCATAAGTATATTTTAATTCACATGTTGTAATTGCAGTTGCTGGAAAAGAAAAAAAATAATCTCTGTAAAACTTCAGGTGTCTGCAGCAATTTCATCAAAACACAGAAAAAGCATCTGGTGTTAACAGGACAGTTTCACAAGATGTTCTGTCTCCTGGTAATGTGATTTTGCAGACAGGTGTAATCCACCATGAGTTAGGTCTCAGCTAAGCAGTCCCCCTCTTTCATTTCTCTTCTGCACTTTGCTAGACAGTCCCACACCAGACTTCAACACCGGTAGCTGTAATTTGCAGTCCTTTATCTCAGCCAATGCCGGTGTGGTAGCAGAGGGAAGGAATACAGTTTAGGAAGAGACCACAGATCAGATACTTCTAGGTGAAATGACCAAGGATATACAGCAGTGGCTGTGTACAAACTACCCTTGTGATGTCCAATTTAAAACTTGTGCACAAACACAACACTTTGGCTGTAACTGCCAAAATGAGCACCACCTGGTCCTGCAGTATGTCTTGGCTACTCACGGTGGCTCCTGCCGCATCCTGCCCTGTTGCAGCAACGTGGGCTGGAGCACACGTCAGTAGGTGCAGCTACTGTCTTTACCCCAGTGTACTGCAGGCCTCCCAATCCAGCTGAGATGTCGAGGGCTTTGCCATATGCAGGCATTATTTTTGAACATGTTATAAAGTGCCAGGCCAGTTCAATTGCTTTTGACAAGCTCCTTCCCAATAGTGATACCTACTACTAGTACTGATGGACCAGCTTCCAAAAGTCACTACAATTCAGCAGTGGATGAAACCATCTCTGTTGTGCTCTCTTAACAGGGAATGCCTTGAGAGGTGGTGCTGAATCCTGCTGACTAAGTAGGAGCTACCCAGTTTTTAACCTGGGTTTGGGTGGTTGACAAAACAATGTTATAGACTACAGTTGTGCCTGAATGTCTCCCGTTGGCAACATTTTCTAGTTCAGTTCTGTGATTTATCAATATCATTACTCAATTGGGCTGTGTGGAAATGTTGTCATTTAGTAACTGTTCAATTAATTCTTGTATTTCCCTTTTTTATTTACTGGAAACTAAAGAGACCATCCTAGTGAGGCAGAAAGGAAAGGAAGAATATGAATCACTGAATTTTTCAAGCAGTGGTTGCAGAACTGTCTTCTACCTTATTTATTAAGCTTTTACTGGTTTTGGAAAGTGGCTGAAGCTCAGGCACAGTGTGCAGTTCTCAGAAACAAAGCTGCTGTGCAACTGAAACAGGGGAGAGTGGTATCTGAACTGACAAGCAAGGAGGAGGTGTGTAATCCACCAAAAGTCAATGCAAAGACAAGCGGATCAGGAACAGACTGAATAAATGCACTCAAAGTTACACTCACAAAACTGAAATAAGTGGTGAGGTTAATAAGTGGACTTCATATTCCTGTTTGCCTTACACTTAAACTAATGAATCAACTGCAGGCATTGGCTGGAGAATGGAGGTCAGAAAAAGATGCTGCAGCAGCTGGATGCTCATGCAGGCAGCCACACATATAGACTGGGGGTGTCCCTGCATGCCTGGGTTCTCTGCGGTGTCAGGAGCTGCTAAGGAATTGACTGAACCTGGGAGGAGCAGCTAGCATGCATGGCTTAGTATCACCTAGTTGAGGATGCTGTAAACAAATTAAAGTCAACGTGATTTTCCAATTACAATTTAGCTACCCTTATCATTTGCTTAGATGTAGCTAAAACTGCAGATTTGCTCTTTATTGAAAGGCATTTGATATAGCAGCACCCAGGTTTCCAGGATTGTTTGGAAATACTTTCTGAAGATTTATTTTCTTGCAGAAAATAAAATGGCTAAAGCTTAGAAGAGCATTTTCTATGAGCGGAAAAATATATCAAGTGGGCTTGCGGTTCTTTTTTTAAATCAAGTGCAGTTCCCTTTGTGATCACTAAGTGGTGAAGTTCAGCTTTGTCAACACTATCTGCAAACCTGTGGAAAGTTCTGTTAATCTTTTGTTTCAAAATTGTAGCAGAGTTAAGGCAAGGACACCAGCAAATCCTGGAAGGAATCTCTGCATAGATCACTTGCGCCCTGTTAGGTTTTGATGCAAAAGGATGTAGTTTCAGCAAATCTTTAATGTTTTTTTTCTGGTTTTGGAAGTTCTGAGGAGATGACAACCAGAAATTGAATGTTTTCTTGTTAATCTCCCTTTCAGAACTGGCAATTTTCCCTCTGACTTGGCCCAGAGTCTTGGTCCAGAGCTTTCTGAATGTATTTGCATTGCTTAATAGCTGTAAAATGGTCTGGCAAAACCCACGAGAACTATTTTTCATCGATTTCACATTTTGGTCAGGCCAGAACGCCCTTCCAGAAATCTTGCAGGAAATTGCAACTATGAAAATAATTCAAGGAAAAGAAAATGAGATGTAATACCTTGAAGGAAAAAAACAACAGCATGAAGCAATCACAGTTTGCAGAGTGGTGGGAATGATTTATTGAACCTACTCAAAAGCACATCCAAAATGTTTCTTTAGAAAAATACTGATAACTTGAGCTGTTCCTACTTTCAGATAATTAATTACCCCTTGGGAGAGGAGTACAGAAGTAATTGTGGGTGTGTAAGCATGTCTGAGAGAGTTTATTTGTCGTGTTATGGTTTGAGCCCATTGGATTCCCCCAACCTATTTGCATGATTCAAGGTTGATCTGTGCAGCAATTCAAGTAAAAGAAAACATTTTAAATGCAATCATAGTTATCTGGAGTAGTGTGAATTTGCAAAAACATTAGCTACCTAATCAGAAAGCAGAAACATGAAACTTAGTTTACCATTACAAGTTTGATTAGCAAATCAGGTCTTGCAAACTGGTTGCCCCACTGTGCAGTGCAGGAGTGGCCCAAGGGCTTAGGGTTTTGTGACCAACAGGATCACAGCCAGCAGAAAAAGAGAAACACAGATACAAAAATGACAAAGCAAAAATGCACTAAAACAATGACTCAAACCAGTTGTGTGAGCCATTTTTATGTCAAATCATGTGAGAATGGAGAGGAAGCAACGTACTTGTGGAATGGCAGCCCTGCCTTTCCAGAGGACGAGGGCTAGGGAAGGGTCATGGACCTGCAGAGATGAGGGTAACTTCAGTGGAGGAGAGGGGAGACCAAGGCTCTGCTTTTTTACTGTGGTAATGCGTGGCCTAGGATTGGGATCTTGGCTTGTTCTGGTCTCCTTACAAGGGAAAAAAAGTTGCATTACAATAGCATCGGCAGCTCCTACATCTTCATTGATTTATATGTGGAGTGCAGACCTCTAACAAGGTCCTCTGAATTAAATATTGGGGACAGCTGTACTACTCATTGCTACTCATTGGCCTGAACTCCTTTCTTTGAGCTCAGATCAGGGTCAGTTTTCCTCCTGCTTTCTGTAATGTTGGGTGCTCAGACAGCTTAGAAATCTGGGCTTGTATTTAGGCAATTATAAAAACCTAACCTTATGGAGAAGGAGTTTGTGAAAAACCCAGCCTTGTAACTTGTTACCCCTGTCTGCCCAGCAGCCCAGCTGGGAAATCTTTGGTTTCTGTCTCTGACATATGTTGTCATGTCCCCTGAAATTTTTATTATTCAACTAAGTGACAGAGGGTAGGAGGTTCTTAGGAGGCCAGTCTTACGGTATCTGCAGGGAGGGGGAATGTCCCTAGAGCGAGAGCAAAGTGTATAAAAAAAGGGGAAGCTGTGCACAATGGATCAGTCATTTGCTTGTCTCGCTGAGGGTGCAGCTAAGATGATGGTTGCTTGTCTGCTTCTCTCCAGCATCTGGACCATTGCATCAGGTAACTCCCTTCTCTATCTCTCTTTGTAACTGTAGTGGCTTTAGGGACCTTGGTGGCCCTGAAAGGCTGCTGCTTTGCTGCTGGGTGCTGCAGGCCCCTCCGAGCATCCCCCAGGGTGAGCCTAGCAGTAAGAAGGTACTTGTGGCAATGCACACGACTGTTCCCATGGGTATTCAGATATGTCAGTGATGGTTCCATTGGCAATCATCCTCTCCTTAATTTACCATTTACTAGTGCATTTATATCTGCAGACAGATGTGTGAATTTATTGCAATTTGCAATCCATAGATCAGGCAATGGCAGTGTTCAAATGCACCCCATGACCTGTATGACTAAAGTTTGATTTCATCTCCTGTTGTGGCTGGAGTTTGCATGAGAGTATGGTACTGATTTGCTTTAGCCAGGACAGAATTATCTGCAGTGATAGACATGGTACTTGCAGGTGTATGCTCAGGCCACTAGAACTATGGACGCATAACATTCCTTTCTGTAAATAAAAATCATGTAGAAAAGCCTGAATTTGTTTCCAACTAGCTTTCCTGGTTGTGGCTTGCATTCTACCTTTGGCACTACTGAGCTCTGAAGAAGCAAAATGACTGGCACAGCTTCACAGCTGTCATCTTTGTCTCCTCCTGAGATCTGCCTGCGTATGGCCATAGACGTGGAGAAGGCAGGACCTGAGGGAGCTTTGCTGGGCAAGTTAGACAAGAGTGCCTCTCAGCATTGCAAACAGCCTCCGGCCTCTAAAACCTGCAAAGATATTTTCCCAGCTGATTTCTCCCTTCTCATGCTAATGTACACGTATTTTAAAAAATATTATCCTAAGGGGACTGTGGAGCTGAGCTGTCAAACCTGAGAGTATCTGTTTTGCTTGCCTGTCCCCTTGATAGTTTTTCCACGTGTGTCTGTGAATTGGAAGAGGAGATTGAAATTTTTTTTTTTTTTGGTTTTGTTTTTTTTTTTCACTGGAGACCTTTAATACCACAGCATTTATGCAGTTTCCTTCTGGTCCTACCTATCTTGCTTTTTCCTTGTGGTTTTCTGTTCTCTTCACAGTATTTCACAACTGTGGATGCACTATGTATAGATATACATGTAAGAATTTTTAGCAGCTTTACTAATTTGCTTCTCACCACCACGCAGGAAGGCTCAGTGAGCTGCACTGGCAGCCATTTGGACATTAGCATGGCTGAACTTTTAGGGAATCTCTCCGTCCTCTCCCAGGATAACAGTCTTAGCAGACAGAAGTCTGTCATTCCTAAAACTCCAGCTGCCTTTCTTGGGGGCCCTCTCTACAGCACAGGTATCAGGCTGGCAAGTTACTTTGTGTGAGAGGTTTCAGATCCACTGAAACTCTCAGGGAAATTCAGAGCTGCATTTTCATTTTGTTCCTTAGATAGAGGGGACAGAGTCACTTTCCAGGGCTGCTGGAGGGTGAGGGGCTGGGGGGACCTCTGTCGGGAGTGGGTTGTGGAAAGATGGTAAGAAATGCTGAGTGCAGAACCCACTTCTTCCTCAGGCTCGGTGAAAGTGATGCACAGAAAGGTCCAGTCAGTCCAGGTAGGAGGAAACGTTACAATTTCATGCCAGTCAGTCATGAAAGAAGATGTGCTACAGGTGACCTGGCAGAAGGAAACAGATGGACCTGAAGACAACATAGCAACTTACAGTAAAATGAATGGCCAAAAGATAGCAAAGGGTTACGTTGGCCATGTGAGCTTTGCCCACAGTGAGTTACAAGCCTCGGCTATCTCCCTTCGTGGAGTCACCCTCCAAGATGAAGGATGCTACAAGTGCATCTTCAACACGTTCCCCTTGGGGGCTGTCACCGGCAGAACGTGTCTCAATGTTTACGGTAAGGCATTGTAATTACATACAGGCTGTCATATGAGGACCAAATATTTTTCCCTGGAAAAACCTTCCCTGGTGACTGATCATTGCTAAACTGCTGTGGGAAAGGTGACTCAGCTTCCTCTCTGCTCTCCTTCTTTCTCTGGTTTTACCTCTGATGGGAAACCAGCATTCAACATTTCTTTAATTCTTTCTCGCTTTTAAGTCAACAACAGAAAGATCCAACAGCTGATGTGTAACCCATGATGTCCTCCTTTCCCTAGCCATGCACTGTGCTGACAGGTGACCTGCCGCAACTGTGGATACTCCTCTGCGTACTTTCACTGTTGCTTTTGCCTCCTAAGCTTGGAAATCAAGCACTTTTTTCTTACTCTGCCTTTGATCTCAAAAAAATTAAAGGTATTGAAAAGGAAGAGAGGCATATGCACGACCACAGTTTCCGGGAACTGATTTTGAAGCTATAAGAAAAATGAAAAGTTAGGTTAGGCTCAGTAAAAGACTGCAAAAAAGAAAAGGAGGGGGGGCTGAAATACAGTGCAGTCTGTGGGCTTTGCCACATGAATATCATGTGCAGGTCAGCATCAATTAGCTTTGAGAAGAGAGTTAAATTGTAAGTCAGGGTGGCAATATTTGACACTTCCATATGAAATTGTCAGCTAGCAAGTGCAAGCTGAAATACAGACAAATAGAAGAACTCAAAAGGATCCAGCATGAAAAGCTGTTTATCTCTTGAGGGAGTGTTTTGATTTGCTGCCTGTGAGAAAGCTGAGACATTAAATGTGCCCCAAGGACACTTGACTTTCTCATTCTTGACTCTGCTGTGAGGATGCTGGCCAAAGATCATGTTCCATGAGGAAAGCATCAGTGTCTAAGACCTGCTGCTGGTGGTATGACCCCTGCAGAATATTTTGTTTATCCCTAGTACTTTCTGCTGACAAAGACACAGACACATCCCCACTCGCATGTGCCAGGAGTCCTTGGTGTGGGGAAAAAAGATGCCCCTGGCTTATAGCAGTGAGATGACTTAAGCAATAGAGCAGAGGCAGGGTGGGAAATAGGAGAGAAAACCAAGTCTGGTGCAAAAAAATTCTTTTTTCCTTTCTCTTGGGAAAGCTCCTAGGGCAGAAAAGAGAGTTAGGAGAAATTCACTCAATATTTCAGATATGAAGAGGAAGATGTTCCTGAAAACACCCATCCCTGAGTCATTCAGAAGGTAAATACTGATTTATACACTAGAGGAAAATATGGAAGTGCCTTGTGAAGGGACCTCTTTCTCATTTATCAGGTACATCTGAACAGAGTTGGATTTGGTTTGTTTGGTTTGTTTTCTGGCTATGATTCATCCTTTAGCAGAGCACTACTACTACTACTATTACAAAAAAAATGTTTTTCTGCTACCACACACTCCTATGAACATCACTTTCTGCATCTTTGACAAAAACACTTCAATTGAGAAGGGTTTCACTTCTCTCGCAGGCAGGCATAAGTCCACTGCCCCTGCTGCACCAGAATGGGCTCACAGGCCACTTCCAGTTGATGGCTTACGGGGAGTCGTGGTGGCTTTCCTGATATATACTTCATCATGAGTAAACTATGTCAGTACTATGATGGAAGATTTTGATTTATATGTGGCGTATTTCATTGAAGCTAATTTATGTGATGCTACTTAAAAGTCACAGTTTTACTGACTTATTCCTCAACTCATAATGATGGGAACAACTTGTCTGAACAAGCCCAGAGGATGGCCTGGGATGGAGTGTGAAGTCAGCAGGGATTTCCCAACGCTCAGTGATTCAGGGCAAGGTGAGGGAGCCAGAGTCACCTGCTGAAAATTAAATGCTGCCATGTCTTTGCCCTGGAGCGGGGACTGCCAGGGAATTTACAACCTGGTAATTGCCCAATTACAACAGCCTCAGCAAGAGGGGCTGTTCCAGGATGGGCAACATCCCTGCATGATGAAGGGAAGTGAAATTGCATAAGAACTGGATACAACCCTGTGAAAAATAAATAGGTATGAGTGGAGGAATTTCAGACCTGTCTGGTTGAAAACAGCAAACCCAAGAAGAATCAAAAATTTCCTACCCTGTAGCAAAACTCGTTGGAACAGAATAGTTTCACATGTGCGTGGTGGGTCTTTCTTGAACAGCCTGCTCTCCTTACCCCTCCATTTTGTTTTGTAAATGTTTTGCTGACCTTGGTCACCGAAGAGGATGAAAATGAAACCCAGAGAGAGGATTGAGTGAGCAGGTACAGAGAGAGTGGGATGTGCCACATGAGAATGGGCAAGACTTGCTGGATGACAAAATTCCCCAGGCATTTGTTGGGCAGTCTTTAGGGATCTTCTGCCTTCATTATAGATGGCACCATTCATCTGGAAGTCTTGAGCACAGTGGAGAAATGCTATCACTATTTCTTAGATGAGAATTTAGGTATGGTGTTGTTGGTGAACACCCATATAGTTAGAAAAGGCTTTCTGTCTTCACTAGGCATAACATAATTCCTAAACTTTTTTATTAGCCTCTCCAAGGCCACTGTCAAGCCTTTAAATGCAAAAACCACATTATGACCTGACAGCCCCCCTTTAATTGCAGAAGGCCATTGCCGATGTACTTCACTAGAAGGACCCTTTTTCCAGTATTTATTCCACAGCTTGAATTTGGAACACTTGTGTTACTGCTCTGCAGGAGCTACTAAAGCAAGTACTTGCGCACATCTTTAGTGGATACTTTTTCCCTGGAGACAAATACCTTGATGAAAGTCAAAAGAAGCAGTTAATTTAAGTATATGCGTCAACAGTGGGCACGTGTTAACAAACAGTGTAGCAGGACTTCACTGCAAAAGCAAGCACTCACGCTTTTTGACTGTACATCTATTACAGACACTTGCTAAGGGGAAGCTCAACCCTACAGGATTTTTTTTTTTCATATGATAATCATTCCTTGGGGTCCAATGTGGGAAGAAAGAGGACTGCTTAGTCACCAGAATAGCAGTTGTGGGAGTGCACGCGTTTCTGCCAAGATACTGAGCAGTTTTTCTAGTCCCCACTGGAAATATGTGACAGCTTCCCTTTACTGCTATTGTACATTGCAAGCTACTATTTGAAACTGATGCTGTGGGTGGATATGTTATTTTTGTGCATCCCGTGAGTGAAAGGAGAAGTTCAGAGATCTCTTGTTAATCAAAACATAAACTGTGACACTTTTCACACATGGGAGATTTTGAGAAGTTCCAGCTGAAATCCCCTTCTACGCTTTTCTTCTTGCTCACAGATAAACAGTAGTGGGTTTCACCAACTCCCTGGAGTCTGAGCTTTTGTCTATGGGAGATGCAAAAACTGAGAAATACATCCCTTTTTTTCTAGGCAGGCAAAGCTTATAGTAAATAAATAAAATCTAGCCATAAAACCAAACCAAAATAAAAATCTTGATGGTGTAAAATATCTTGCTTCTGCCCTTGGACAGTTATGGCTTGCAGGATTCAGACAACCTCATGACCTGCCTCTGGAATTGTACCAGGAGGTTATAGGCACTGTTATGCATCTGGCACAAGTCTTTTCCCCCTTTCAAAGGATATGTGGAGCCTCCCACACCTCATTCATAAGCAAAACTTCATTTGCCTTCCAAAACAGGAAAAAAACTCCACTTTTCCTAAGAAGAATAAATAGGAGGGTTGTTATTTTTTTAAGTAGGATTGGTAAATGATAATGACATGTTTGCTAGTGTTGGCACAAAAATTAATTTAAGCATAAATATTGTGCTGACCATTGTTATTTTTTAATATGTAAATATTAATATTATACACATGGAGTACTACTTAATGTAGTAATAGATACTTTTTAAATCAGGGAGCATTCATATTAACTCAGACTTGAATGAAACTAGGATTGTCCCTGCACTTAAATTGTTAAAAATTCTCAGAAACAGGTAGAGTGTGATTTGGACCCCTATGCCATCAGCACATGCACTGAAGTAGAAGGCAGGCTGGTGATTGAGCAGGGACTTGGAATGCATGACTTCCAGAGGTCCTTTCTGACGTAGATTATTATTTTATGGCCAAGGAATAAACAGGTGATTTCCCACAGGTCGAAGGTATATCCTTTGGTGTTCAGATCTCCCCTGGAGCTATACCCAGGATGAATACACCTTCATACACTCCTTCCCTTTCTTTATTCCTATTAATTACAGTTTGTAGAAATAGGAATCAACAAGCATACTTTGTATGAGTGAGTGAGTAAACATGAATGATGCCTGCAGTTCATCCTTCTTGATGACCAATTATGACAGCATCCACAAATCTTTGTGAGTTAGAAGGAGTTCAGAACTAATGATCTTTAATGAGGGCTTTGAGGGATACTTCCCCAAACTCTACACTAGAGAGAAGGAAGTTGTACAAGCACAAAACCTCCACAGGTGAAATCCTGCAATGTAGCCACATACAAATTGTATGTTACTCTCTTGCATTAATAGATGCATTTAATCCTTTTGTCTACAAGCCTGAACATCTCAAATGGTAATAAAGCTAATTCTGTAGATACATTTAAGGGAAAAGAACAAGAATTTTTACTCCTTGGAGCCATTCAGTCCTTTCAGCAAAAAGATGACATGTAGTTGCGTGGTTTCTCTACCTGTTGCTTTTTACTTCGCCATGATCACCACTTCTCAGTTGGGATGCCACAGTGCTGCTGTTAGCAACAGAACTGAGGCACAGAAACTTCTACCCTCTTGCCATTTGTTTTTGCCAAGCTCTTAATTTCCAGTCTGCTGCCTGATCCCTTTCATGTCACTGCCAGGCTTTGGGGAAAGGCAGGCAAGATTAGATATCAAGGTTGTCCTCCAAGATAAAGGTAAATACAGATGTTTTTTGCTCAAATGTAAGCAGAAAGTAACAGATATTATTGTTATATTTGCAGTGATCTCAAATCCCAAAGTGGAGGCTAAGCTTATATCCAGTCCAGACAAACCTGAAAACTCTGAGAAAATGGTGGGGATGAGCTGCTCAGCAACAGGGAAGCCAGCTCCAAAAATTACCTGGCACCTTCCCAGGATCCTGCAGCAGAAACCGAGGGAGTACCACATCAGGCTCAGCAACCAGACTGTGACTGTCATCAGCAATTTCACCCACGCCCACTCCAAAATCCTCCAGGAATACCCGATCACCTGTGTGATCCAACATCCCTCCCTAAACAGGACCCTGGTCCTGCCCATTGATAGCCTGGCACAAGGTCAGTATGTAACCCTGCTCCTGACTTGAAGTGGAGACCATGAAATTCTTCCTGGGATAGATTAGGAAATACCTCTGAGTGCTGGGGACAGGTGAGGAAGGCATTTGGAAAAGCAGCTGGGGCTGGGGCAGCAGAGGCGATAAGGAACAGCTAGACATTCTGGGTGATGGCATCCAATGTCCAACTTCTCTTTGAGTCTCTGACATGCCATGATGTGCTCCAGCCTCCCTACCTCTGCTAAGGACTTGCAGGGTTTCCCTATCACATAGCTTGATGCACAAACACAATGTCCTGGTTTGGGTTAGCATGGCATCACACCCCAGAGATACATCTGCCTGTGCATGTGTGCTAGCATGTGTTCCCAGTGTCCCTCTCTGCCATGTCTCACCCCAGGAACTGGCCAAGGGATGTCTGAAACAGATCTGGGATATTTTTTTTAACCCCTTCATGCACAGACTGACTACCTGCTGCTTTCCCCACAGGTCCAGACAGAAGCATGGCACCGGCCATTGCTGTTGTGTTGGGGGTGCTGGTCCCCCTGACTTCCCTTCTCTTTCTCGTCTGCCTCCTCATCTGCTGCCTCAGACACCTATATGACCCAGAAAGAAACCTAACCTGGCCATGTTGGGTAGGTCCTTTTGCCAGGCGGCCACAGGGCTCACACCTGCCAGTTGCAGAAATGCTGCAACCCAGCTCTGCCCAGCCACTCCAAGGCTGGCTGCAAGCTGCCCAGCTCAGGCTGCACCTGGGGTGGAGAGGGATGAAGGATTCAGCTCTCAGCCAGACAGTTGGGTAGCAGCACAATGGGAAGGGGAAACCTGAAGGTCCTTAGCCAGGCCTATAGGCACTTAATAGAGATGACAGCTAGAAAATATTCACTTTCTCAATGACGAGACGTGGTGAGGGAGAAGGGTCACTCCGTTACTATCTTTATACACAAAATAGTTGTGCAAGCAGTGGCCGTACCCTTGCACCATTCTTCCGCATCTCTTAAAATAACCTCCCTCCAGCACAGCCAACGCAGATCATGGAGGAAGCAGCTTTGAGGATAATTCTCAAACACAAGGGAGTCTTTAGAGGAAAAATGTACCCCTGTGCAGAAAACCCAGGAGAGCACTCTGCAGGAGGGGCTGAGGTTGCTTCTGGTTTTCCACTGAGTTCGCCCTGGCCCAGGGTATGGAGGATGCAAGCTTGAGGCAGGGATAAACCAAGCAAGGCTGCATCACTTCAGAAAATCGCAGCCTGTTGCATGAAGGCACCTCATTTTTCATGTGGCATATGTCTAGGGCATGCACTCTTACTTTTGACTAGTGTTTTGGAGAAAAAAAAACAGTGGGAGGAAAGATGATAAATGTCTTCTTCCACAGCACCATGCTTCTAGACCCAAGCTGGAGCCTGCTGAGGGGGTTGCAAGGGGAAAACAATAGCCTCCCCTCACAGAGAGACACACAAGGACCTATGTGGTAATGCACACGGCCTGGATTTTTACCCCCATGCTTAAAATATCCATATATCTTGAAGAAAAAGAAAACACCAACAACCTCTTTTCTGTTAGGTCCTTCATGCCTGTACCAAAGCCAAGAAGGGTGGGCAGCACAGAACTGCAGGCAGGTGGGCTTCAACGGTGCCTCCCAGCCCTGGTGTGACGCTGAGCAGCTGGCCACCCTATGTGTGCGAGAGAGAAACTTCTTGCAGCAGCATCTTGGGATTCCAGCAAACCTCCTGTGACCTACTCTGAGGGAAACGCCAATAAGGACTATTTATAACAGATATTTATTTATTTTGTTTCACTATAATATTCTGTTTTGTGGAAAAAAGCTATGAAGTATTTATTTGAGACTCTAACTGGCTGTGTGGATCTGCATAATGAAACTCATGCTTTGTATTGTATGGGATTCTGAATGTTATGTTTAGTCCTTTTGAATATTTTAACATTGTAAGCTCAAAACAGGATGAGGGACTGTCTGGAACAGGGCAGCCAAAGAAGACCCTCACCAGGAGCCAGGGTGCAGAAAACCCGTGGAGCAGACTATTGCCCTGCTGTGAGCTTCAGGGGTTTGAACTTATTCCCCAAAGGGCATGAAAGATCATGCCAAGACTGTGACCAGCCTGAACTTGTAATCCCTGCACCGGGAGTGACATGCTTCAAGCCAGGATTCATCAGGAATGAGGAAGCTGCCAAGTCCAACTTCACCAGCCTTTCCTAGAAAGTAATGTAAAAATAGAGAGCACTTAGAGGTTTCCACTCCCCCCCTTTTTTTTTTTTTTTTGCAGTTTCCACAGTGCACTTGTTAATTTACCTAATCTACCACAGAGGTCTTTTGTTCCCAGACTTCTCACCTGCCCGCAGAAGGAAGCAGGGAAATAAAAGCACAGTTGGAGGGACAGTAGGCTGCCTAGTGGATCTTGTGCATGTTACAGTGTAGTAGCTGGGGAGTGCAGTGGGAAGCAGGAGGCTGATGACAGGCAGGATTAAGTGGTGTGATGCTGCACGTGAGCAGATATACAGCAGCACAGGACAACAAGAGTTACCTATCACTAAAATACATGGCTTATAGCCTATAGGTCAGATTTGAGCGGTTCTGGAATTCCCTGAATACTGCCTTATGCTTATGAAATCTTTCCCTGCAGAACCAGGGAGGCAGAAATGACCACTTCCCCCAGCTGATGTGGTCTTGTGGGCAGCAAGAAAATGGCTGGTGGGGACCGTCGTCTCCTCTTCTCTTGGATTCCCAGAGCAGGTGCATAATACCTGTTTTTTCCTTGCCCATCAATTTCAAATGTGCATCCAAGATGAATCAGACTGAGTTGTAGCCAGAAGTCCAAGTAACCTAAAAATGAAAGAGAGTGGGGTAGTTGAGAATGAGTAAACCCAGTCTTTGTCATAAAATGCTTTTTTAGGCTCCCTAACAGTAACAGAACAGCTAGTGAGTATGGGGAAAGTGGAACTGGCTGCAACAGTCACAACTGGGAATTTTTCTCCTGAGCCCCGTAATTGTCAAAGGACGAAGCCACATTTTTTCCAAGCTTTCCCTCTGTTGTGGCTTAATTTCCACCACCTCTGCAGGGGGAAGGAGCTGGGGGTAGAAACACGTTTTCTCCACATTAGCGGTTCATGGGGAGCAAGACGCAGGCAAGAGGGCAGAGATCAGCCAGACCCTGGCAATCCTCCTGAACAGGCTGTGCAAACTCAGACCTTGCCACTCAGCAGAGTCCACACTTATGCTTCAGGCCAGGATTGGAGATGGGTTTTTGAGTTTTAGAGGAAGGTTTTCACTAAAGTTTAAACCAATGGGTGGGTTGTTTGTTTGTTTGTTTGTTTGTTTTAAAAAAAGAGAGAAATTAGTCTCTGGCTGAATCAGAGATTCTGGAGAGTGGTAATGAAAAGGATTTTCAGAGAAAAGAGAGAAAGGCATAAAGGTGGCAATGAAACTTTGTACACCCAGGAAGATTGCAGAGTTTACCTATGATTATTTTCTACAAGCTGATCACCTGGATTGGGGAAAAGCAGGGTTTGGAGTCATAAAAGTGTCTGTTTACGTGCACAATTGTGATTTGTTTTACTATTTAGCCAAATGCAGAACTATGAAAACCTTTTGTAAGTTTCTCCTTAAGAGCACAATAGGACTAGAGACTGACTGAAAGAGTAGGGTAGCTTACAAACATGCTGTACAGGAAAGGAAAATCTTACTAATCTGTCTTTCACAGTATTAGAATGAGGTCAGCAAATGACATCCGAAGGCAGAACACTTAAAACCAATATATGTATTTGCCTTCATGCTATACAAAGCCAGCTACTAAAATGCAGTGCCATAAAGTGCCATATGCTAGTGCTGCAGAGTTAATGGAGTGTGTAATGTACACTATGTATAATTAACTGACTGTTAGCTAGGAAAAAAAGACTATGAAATAGACACAAACTACCTTTCAGGAGACAAACAAGCGTGTGACTGAGGTGACCAGAAGTTTTTACTGTGGGTGAGTAACATCATAACTGTCTTTCTGAGATTTCTTTTTGATTATCTTGTGCTTGTTTGAGTGGTTATCTCTGTTACCAATTTGGTAGTGATTCTTTGGAGGTTATATTTCAGAAGGGTTTATATAGATACTTATTATGTCTTCTAATAAATAGTATCTAGCCCATAAAATGTTGCAAATTTTGAATAGGTCTTGAGAAGTAAAATTAAAACTGATAAGAAATTAAAGTGAAATGAACTGCTCTGTTTTTCTGCTCCAACATGATTGATATAAAGCAGGTTAACTTCACAAGTAAATGGAAGGAGAACATATTTTCAAAATTTACTTTACATTAATGTTTTGAGCTACTCTTCCCACCATCACAAAAAAAAAAAAAAAAAAAAAACACAAACCCAAAAAGCAAACAAAACCACAAAAACCTAAATGTCCTTTTAAACTTAGTCCTTAGGCTACATACAATGTCCATGTTCCTGTTTTGTCACGCCAGGCTATTTCAGAGATGTACTGTGTCAGTATTTTTCCTGCCTGGGTACTGGGTTCCCAGTTCTGAGAACAGTAAGGTCTAAAGGAATCACGCCAGCAGCTCTGGCTGAAGATGTGACTTTGAAACATAGCTGAAATGCTGCCCTCCAATATTTTATAAGTTACTGGCTGAAATCGGAAGAATATTCTTTTTCTGAAGCTACTACTGTCAGAGGCATGGGACTAAATCTACACAGTGAAAAGGTACTTTGTTTTGGTGATAGAAGACTGAAAACATCATTCATCATTTCTCTGTTGTGTGGCCCTGGGAGAACGATTCATCTACTAAATACCACACTAGTAAATTTTCTTATGAACTCAGACATGGAAGAAAATATTACCTATTGTATGTCTTTCAGTTTTCAGCACCGAGTCCTGGCAAATCAGCTGAAAAAAGAGAAACACATGAATTGAGTGCATTTTTCTCTTTCATAAATGAAGTTATCAAACCAGGCAGATAAAAATCAAGTATATTTTTGTTTTCACTCTTAGTATACCAGAAATTACTCATATTTTGGAAGCCATACAAAGGGCCTTCTCATGTCTCTACTGCTTTCATCTTTGCTCATATAAAGCTGTATGTGAAAGGAGTACTGAACTCTTGTCCAAGCTGTTTGCATGTGGACTCTATTGTAGTCTGTTCAGTTTGAAAAAACCTTCATGAAATTTCCAGGAAGCTTGAAGGAATCCTCAGGCTAAGA
The DNA here is from genome assembly GCF_017976375.1 of Cuculus canorus. Taxonomy (NCBI): domain Eukaryota; kingdom Metazoa; phylum Chordata; class Aves; order Cuculiformes; family Cuculidae; genus Cuculus; species Cuculus canorus. The sequence continues at coordinate 113,876,150 of NC_071401.1, read as the reverse complement.
CCCATACACAAACTAGAGATTTAACTCCCCTTGTCAGAGGTTGAAGTCCTTAATGACCCTAAGGAAAAGGGAAGAAAAGCAGCTTGTCTTGTGAAAGAGAACATGAAATTGCACATGAGAGACTGAGATGCAGTGAAAAGCTTGCAGAAAATAACCCCTACACTTTTAAACTAAAAATTAGAGACTTTTCTTTCAATTGGAATATTTCATTTGATATTATCCTTCAAATAAATTACAAAATGTCCATCATCTCATCGTAAATATCCAAAATTACATTTTATGCTTAAATAAACAAAATTCCTTCACAGGCCTTAAGCCTTCCTTTCTGCAGGAATGTAGTTTTCATAAGTGAGATTGTAGCGGTATTCTTATCTGCTCATCAGTCAAGTAAAAAAAAAACCAAAACAATCTTTGTTCGCTACAGGTTTTTCTGTCAATACACAAATGGGCAATGTCCTAGTATAATTTTCTGAAAATATTTGCATATCTACTTCAGAATAGTTTAATTTTAACAGTATTAAATATAGGCTTTCTCCTTTCTAGAGAGTAAGGCTCTGTACTCAGTGCTTCAGTATCTATCTATGTATATAACTTCAACATTTCTTTCTGAAAATCTTTATTGTAAAGATTTCTGACCATATCAAGACAATCAGAAAGCAGTCCACCACGTCCAGCTCAGGCTGCATGAGGAAACCAAGACCTCACTGCATCACCAACAGGAAGTGCTGAGCTCCTTGCACGCTTCTCTAAGGTGGACATCTTCTCACTAGGATGCAAAAGGAGTGAGGCTGAACTCTGGATCATGGGTAATAATCTCTCAGCCCAAAGTTTGGTGATGGTCCAGACTTTCCAGTGGGCTCTGGCCCAGCAGAAGGAACTTGTGGTCATTATGCAGTTTTAACTCCTCTAGTCTCATGCTTGTAACTCTGTATCATTCTGCTGCGGAACTGCCAGACATAGATTTGGAGGCTAACTTGGAAAAACTGAAGCCAAGAAGCCTCCAGGAAACAGCATCTATCATACTTAGTGGGACTAATGTTTTTTCCTGAAAGGTGGGAGAGAGAGAGTCTAGGGACCCTGTATTTGATTCTTCATTCCCTTAGCACATTTCTTCTTCCATTGCTCTTTTTCTGGCCAATGAGATCCAGACCTGAAATTATGCCACCAACAAGTGCAATACCTCTGCCGAAAAAACCAGCAAGTTTGTTCTTTGCTTTCATGTTACTTGACCCAGACACACAGTTTGTCTCTCCTGGTCTGTTTGAGGTTGTTTTCTCTCCCTGATGCCATTGCATTTTTGAAGATGCTGTCCTCTTGCCTGGATTACCCCTCCTGTGCTGAACATTCCTTGCCCATCTCCATCCTATGCCTGTCACGAGGCTGAACTGGGAAGTAGGAGCTAGGGAGGTAAGAAGGGACCAAGGCAAAAGGGCACAGGCAGAGCCTGAGGACAGGAGAAGGGGCTCCAAGTGGAGCCAGATGAAGGAATTACTTCAGGTTGGCAATTTGTCAGAAAACATGTCTATAGGATTTGGCTGCTTCCAGGAGAAGCATTTCTTACAACATTAGCTTTGCAATGAGAAGGTTGTCTGGGATCTATACCGCTCTGTGACCTCTGAACTTCTGCAGGGCATTAATCAACAAATTCACTTGGGAAGTTTGGCCAGCTTGACAACCAAGCCACAGAAAAGAGTGCCAAGAGCTTGAGAAAAGGAATTTGAGGAGTGCTTGGAAAGCGTACCACTTGAGTGCCTGAACAAGTGTCCTGTTCTGCAAAGTCTGCAGAGTTAATTAACAATGGGTGTTCTCTTTTTTGCCCCGCAATTGGTGCCAGATGGTGTATGGCATGAAATTGGCTAGAGATAATGCAGCCAGGGAAGGTGAGGGCTGGGCACAGATGGGAGCTGATGTTGCAGGAGGGAAGTGGCACTGGGTATTGCACTCCACACTCCCACAGAATCACAGAATGGAAGGGGTTGGAAGGAACCTCTGGAGATCTTCTAGTCCAACTTCCCTGCTAAAACAGGTTCACCTTGAGCAGGTTCACAGAAATGTGTCCAGGCAGGTTTTGGATATCTCCAGAAATATTCAAACTCCACAATGTCTCTGGGCAGCCTGTTCCAGTACTCCATCACCCTTAAAGAAGTTTTTCCTCATGTTAAGGTGGAACTTCCTGTGCTCCAGTTTGTACCCATTGCCCCTTCCTCTGCCACTGGGCACAGTTGAGAAGAGTCTGGCCCCATCCTTACATGCTTTACACCCACCCCTTACATATTTTTAAACATTGATAGGGTCCCCTCTCAGTCTTTCCCAGGCTAAATAGACCCAGCTCGCTCAGCCTCTCCTCGTAAGAGAGATGCTCCAGTCCTCTGATCATCTTTGTGGCACTCTGCTGGACTCTTCCTAGTAGTTCCTTGTCTTTCTTGAACTGGGGAGCCCAGAACTGGATGCCAGACTCCAGATGTGGCTTCATTAGGACAGAGTAAAGGGGGAGAATAACCTCCCTCAAGCTGCTAGCCGCACTCTTCTTGATGCACTCCAGGATTCCATTGGTCTTCCTGGCCAAGAGGGCACATTGTTGGCTCATTGTCAACGCGTTGTCTACTAGGACTCCTGGGTCTTTCTCTGAAGAGCTGCTTTCCAGCAGGTCAGACTCTAATCTGTACCGGTGCAGGGGATTATTCGCCTCAAGGAGCAGAACCTACACTTGCCTTTGTTGAACTTCCATTAGGTTCCTCTCCACCCAACTTTCCAGTCTGTCCAGGTCTCACTGAAAGGCAGCACAGCCTTCCTGTGTATCAACTGCTCCTCCCAGTTTTGTATCATTCTGCTTCCTCCACGGAGGATCCTGAACTCCACCATCTCATGGTCACTGCAGCCATGGCTGTCCCCAACTTTCACATCACCAACCATACTCCTTTGTTTGTTAGTACAAGGTCCAGCAGCACACCTCATCAGCTCCTCCGCAATTTACGTAAGAAGTTTTCATCAATGCTCTGTAGGAAACTCCTGGACTATGTGTGTCTACCTGTGTTAGTTTTCCAGCAAATATCTGAGTGGTTGAAGTCCCCCATGAGAACCAGGGGCTGCAATTATGATACTATTTCCAACTGCCTGTACAAGAACTCATAACCCCCTCCTTCTTAGGCACCCACAACAGTGTCCCTCACATTAACCTGCCCCTTGATTCTTACTCAAGCCTTCAACTCATTCTGTAGTGAGTTTCTGATCAAAAGTATAAAATCCTCATAATTTCTGAACTGAAATAAACATGCTACCAGCAGGAAATGAAGGCGGTGAACTTTTTTGATGATAACTTGCTTTCACAATATCTGCACAGTGTTTGCCAGGCTCATGTCTGCCCCTCTTGGCTCAGCAGCTGGCATATCTGGGCTTGCAGCCAGGAGTGAGCCAACATTTCCTTTCCTTCTCACCTTCCATTTACTTGCTGTGATAAGTACCAGGGTGCCCTTTGGTCTCAGGCAGAACTGAGAACAAGAAACCTGAACCAACACCAACTGGGAGAAAATATAGCACTATAAAACTGCTGATGAGCAGTCTTTCTCTTTACTAGTAGTTCTACTCTTTGGCATTAGCAAAAGTATCAAAACTAAAGCTTGAAAAAGAGAGTGGCCCCCAGAAAGTGTTGTCTTCAATTTAATCCTAGAGCAGTTCTGCAGACTTTGTTTTCCCCCATCAACCGCTCCCCACCCCCGTAAATAAGACTTAATTAAGGTCAGACTCTCTTGTACTTACAGTCCAAACACGCTACTTTGTCTGTAAACTTGAAAGCACTGATGTCTGGCTTGAACAAGTAGTCCTATGGGATAGTTCTTTTTAAACAAACATCTGTATCTTCCAGGGCCTTTGATAAAGGCCTGAAGAGAAAATCAGCCAGTTTCTTTTTGTGTGCAAAGTTCAGGAACTACATAAAATAAAGTAAAAGGCATGGAAGAAGGATGTGGGAAACAATGTAAGAAGTTTCAGTAATATGCCTTGTTACCAGGGTCTTTTAGGGGTGCAAGGGCCATTTTTTTAATGTTGTTACATTGTTTATGAGAAGGTAGGTGCATGTTTTGATGCATAGTGTGCAGTTGGTTGATAGGATCCTTGCTTGGGTAAAAAAAACAGTGAGATTCAGAGAATAAAAGGCTGTTGCTGTAATAAAAATACCAGGGCCAATTTTGCTGCCTGGATGAGGAAGAGTTTGTAGAAGGGGAGTAGTGGGCACAATTTAAGATGATAACTTTGTCAGCTGTGTGTCACAGGGTTTGTATGTAGACCATCGCTTGGCAGGCCACCAGGAGCTCACTCCCGGTCACAGCAAGGTGGGTCTTGAATGCTGCTGCCTAGATGCTCTCCTGGATTAAGGCAGCCCCTTACACCTGAAGCAGAAGTCAGGAGGCAGAGGGAAGCTGGCATCAGAGTGATAATGGAGCCAGGGAGGGGGAGAGAAGCAGAAAATCCCCAAGGGACTCTGTGGGAAAGCTCTGACCTGGTGGTGTATGCTAGTTTCTCTTCCCTGATCTTTGCCTGAAGTGTGAGCTGGTGCTTCAGGTGCAATGAGAGGTTAGGCAGAGACCCTTCCAGTAATGGAGGGACCAGGAAGGATGTTCTGGAGTCCATCTTGCGTTTTTATGAATTAATCTACAAGGTTTGGGGGCAGGGTGTAGAATCTAAACCCATGGAAGTCTGCAAGAAACCTGAAGCATTATGCTGCCTTTCCAGATGGAAGGAAGACACAAATTCATAAATAGCAGAGATGAGCGCAGAAAATGTACAGTAATTGCTTTGCATATTTTCCTGTAAATTAGCCTTCCACCTTTCTTACAGAAAAACCCAGAAAAATTGGATATAGTCTGGGGGTATCCTTCTGTAAATACAACTAGGAACTTCACATGGTGCCTAATCTCGCCACTGGATTACTGTGTGACCAAGAGCTGTGCCCTGTGGTTTTACAGTAAAACACTTGGGCACAAGACCTCACCCCTGAGTGCAGGAGCACTATTGTACCCCTGATCTTCTCCTTCTGGAATTGGGTGTGATAAAAATTTATGCAGGCAGAGAGGACTTCAGGGAAACCTGCCTTCCACAGAGACTTTTCCATAATCCAGTCTGTACGTTTGGCGTGCTTTCAGGTTGAGGGGAAGCACTGGCATCTGCGGGTGTCCCTATGACACCCCCTTGGTGGAGAAGCCTCTCCTGTTCTTGCTTGTGGATACTCTGTGCCAGGTCCAGGGAAGGAAAGTAACCTCCCCAAAGAGCCTGGCATAGGCACGCGGTGTGATGCTCAGCAAGTTGCAGGGGTAGTGATCAACAGGGAGCACTTCTCTGACCGGCCTCCCTTCCCTGCCAAAGAGAAAGGGAGCAGGGGAAATAACAGCCTGTGATGTCCTTTTTTTTCCTCTCTCCACCAGCCACTACCTGTGCTTACCAGGAAGATCTCACATTTACACCTTGCGAGGTGTAAGTCTTTATGATGGCACTCACAGCAGAGCTCAGCAGCATGGGGCTAACAAGGGGAAATACAAAGCTTTGCTCCTTGGGGAGGGAAAGCATGTACTGCTTATTTCCAGTTCTAGCAATTGCTGCAGTCAGCAGGGGACAAAATTATGCTACAGCCGGGCTTTGCTACTAACCTGTAGCATGTTTGCTGTGATTAATGTTTAACCAGACAGATTAATGTTTAACCAGGAGTAAAAAAAGGGATGGTTTCCAACCATTGTCATCATGGCTCTCTGCTGATTGGCCCCTGAGGAGCTTTCTGAAAAAAAGCGGGAAGATTTGAACCGTCCGCCTGGGCATGTAGGGGTGTGGGGAAAGAAGGTCAGTTTTCTCGGGTAATTACTCTGTCCTACAATGCTTTTCCCCCTGCTTTGCTGGGCCGAAATCTGCCTGCTGCTCCTCTGTGGAGGCTGCCAGCTGGTGGGACCAGAAATGGGTAAGTGGAACACCCTTTCCTTGCATGAGGTTAACTCCAGAGAAGTTCCATCCTTTCTTGGCAAGCAGAGAGACCTAGATGCCATTCTGACTGACAAATACTAATTGATGACTGGAACAGTATTTTGTAATCTGGTCAGCAGCAGAGTCGGGAAACGTGGGTTAGAGAGGGCACAGAGCACAGTGTCTTTTAACTCAAGTGGTATATTCAGCCCATATATTCCCTTCATTTGTGTGTGTCTCTAAGCTGCTTGGCACAAGGTATAGAGCACATTTGTGTTTCCACTGTACAAGTTTGGACTTTGCACATTGCTGTTGGGAGAGGCTGGGGCACAGGGATATGCCTCTGCAGCCATTTGCACTGCATCCCAGCTGCAGGATGCCCTGGGCTGCTCTCTCTGCTACAGTTAATGGCAAGAGGGGAGCTGGGATACTCTCAGGAGCAAGAGTCGCTTTCACTGGGTTGCCATGTTTTGGGTTTGTGCAAGACACCTCTGAGCTTCCAGAGACAAAGCTGAGCTATGATTAACGCACTGGGAAGAATCAGGCCCAGGGTTTGAGTTTGTTGTGCTTGCTAAGACGACTGCCTGCCCGCCCTTATGTTCCCATGACACATTCCTCTTCACCACAGCAAATGTACAGTATAGGCTAATAAAGTAATGGCCACATGTGAGACCAACTTGTCTGAGGTGTCTCGGTGTGACACATGGCCTTATGGTGGAGTTCCTTCCAGTACTCTGCAGGATGGGAGCACTGTGATGGGATGCTTCAAGGCACTTTAGCTTTCCCCAGGTGACTTTTTCCGCCCCCCCCCGGCTTGGATTTTGGGTTTTGATTTGTTCCTAGGTTTGAAAGAAGCTGCAAAATCTGAGAGCATTATTGCAGCAGCCCTTGGTGGAGAGGCACATCTCTATTGTAACTTCTCGCTCTCGGTGGATGTTTTGCAAGTCACCTGGCACAAGAGAAATGAGTCTTCTTTCCAGAACATAGCCACCTACAGCCCACACCATGGGTTTAGGCTGATAGGGTCATTTCAAAAGAAGGTGCGTTTCAATGGAGCAACCCTAAAGGCCACAGCTATCACACCCCAAAATCTCACATTTGAGGATGAGTCCTATTACAGATGCATTTTCAACGTGTTCCCTCTTGGCTCTTTCAGCAAAGATATATACCTCAACATCCAAAGTGAGTTTTCCACTAACACTCTTTCGCTTTCTGGCACTCAACACAAGTCTGAGGTAGTCAGGATGTGAATGAGGATTATCCCCTCCACGGCATGGAGACTTTCCATGCGGCAGCATCTCCTGGTGGATACTCTCCAGAATTGCTATACCTCTCCTCAGACGAGGTGAAGTAAAAAAATCCAGATATGATTTTGGGTAAGAACCCCCATACAGAAAGGCAACATGTCCAGCTTTGGCCATTAACTTGTCACAGAGTGTAAAAAGTACCTTCTTTTTTTTGCTCTCAGCAATTTCTGAGCTGACAGTCGAATATGACTCCCACACACCCTCCAACGGTCTCTTCACCGCAGTCTGCTCAGCAATAGGAAAGCCTGCCCCCAAAATCAGCTGGCTGGGTGAGAGAGAGCTGAATGAGTCCCCTGAAATACAACATATCCAAAATGCAAATGGAACAGTTACAGTGATGAGCAGGCTTACCTTCTTTGCCAACCACCACCGTGCCTTGGCCTGCTTCCTTGACCACATACAGGGAAGGAAAATGAAAGTAGTTTACCTGGAAAAAGGAAGGGAAGGTAGGTTGTATTTGTATGGAAAGGTGCAGCATGCAGTGGGGAGTGCTAAGGAAAAGATGTGCAGCTGTGGGAGTGGAGCTGGTGTTTACATAGGCCTTGCTATATTTTTCTGGAAGTTCAGATCTTGTGCTGGATGAAGATTTCACACTTTGAAGCCATCCAGAAGATTCCTCTCCAGAGTACCTTTGTGTCTTTGTGGTGGTTGTGTACATATATATATTTAATAAATATGTAGATTTGCATTTTCACATGCATATATGTCTCTGTATGTTTATATTTCTACACAGTCACTGATTTAAAGCAGACGTGATCAGCTTTCCAGCACATCCACCACTGGAGGGTAGCAGCAGAACAGGTCCCTGGCTGTTAAATGCTGGGTGAACAACATTTCACAAGTAAGATCCTTCAGGAGAGTATGGCTCAGGAAGGATGTGAGACTTTCCTCATGATAAAACTTCTTCATGCAGAAAGAGAAATACATATAGATAAGAAGGAAAAATGCTGGGGTTTGATTCACCCAATACCAGGGAAATGTGAGAAATCATTGGTACTTATTTTAAAAAGTTAATAATTCCTTACCTACACATTGTTATGGTGCTACGATGATCCTTTCTCTTCTTCAAAGAATAGATGAGTAAAAATTGATGAATGTTTCACTTCAGTCCCAAACTCTGGACACAAGAAACATATTGACATCTCTCTAAATTCTGTGTGAACTTACTTGTTTCTTTCTGTAGGTGTCCAGAAGAGCATAATCATCATGGCAGCCTTAACAGCAGTGATGTTCTTAATATTCTTGACACATTGTGCCATAAGACTAATCAAGCAAAAAAAGAAATCGTAAGAATAATTCCCATTTTCTTGCAAATGGCATTGCTTGCCTGCGTTCACTTTACAATTTGTCTTCTGTTTTCCTTTAGTGTGTTTATATACCTGCCTTGGAAACTTATCCAGGTGGTAACAGTGTCTTTAAAACAGCAAGATTCACTCTAAATGTTAGGAGGTTTCTAGGCATTTTGTGACTGTTTAATGGTCTGGGTTTTTTTCCAGACTGAAGAGACGTAGAACAGATGCAGAGAAGAAAGGCTTAGACCAAGACATAAATGAGAATGTCATGAGTCTGCACACGCCAAAGGAACAGCACGTTGTTTATCAACACCAGGTAATGCAAACACCTAAGGCTTCCAGTAATTATCCACATCCTTCAAATGCCTTGGTGACACCAGGAATGTGACAAAAACTCTTCAATTGAGAACTGGAGTCTGCTCCTGCTGCCATGTCTTCGTAGCACAGGGTAGCCACACCATGTAGATGACACCATATGTGCACCATCTAATCTCTAGCAATGCCGGGGAAGGGCTGGAGCACGAAGGAGAAAAGTTAGCCAGTGGTTGAGTAGAAAGACATGGAAGAGGAATTTGAAATGCCCAGGAAGGCAGATGGAATAACCCTTCCAGATAAAGGTGAGGGAACGTGGCAGAGCTCACGTGCTGTAACCAGCAGCCTCACAGAGAAGCTCCCTCAGAAAACCCTGTCCTGCCCTGCTGGTTACATAGGCATGAAGCTCTGGAGGGGTTGGTGGCATGCACAGACAAAACTAGTTAAGTGACCACAGCTGGGAGTCACCTCCAATAACTACTTTCATCTGACATCCCACAGGTTCCCTGATTTTCTTGCAAGTACATGCTAGTCTTGTGCTGTGAATGGGAGCACTCTTGTCTTCTTGTCACTTCTCCTTGCTACGTAACATAGAGCTTTGTCACGGTTACCTCAGCACTTTGCTGGGTCTTTTGCAGGAGCTGCTCCCCAGCCCAGCACAGGAAGGAGAGATGTCAACACACTAAAGACCCATCTCCACAAGCCCAGTAAAGCACAGGGTTTCAAGGGCAGGTGGGAAGCCCAGACTAAGGACTCTGAGGAAACGGTCCTTTGCCCAGATCCCTCACAGGGATGTCCCAGGAGAGCCTCAGCCCCAGGATCTGGGTGTGAATCCCATCCAGATGAGTCATCAGTGGTACACCTTTCGAAATGCTGGGGGTCACTGCCAAAAGGGGTAGGGGGTGCAGGAGAAGAGCATTTTGGGATTGCCTAAGACTTATCATAGGATGCTTAGGGGAGGAACCAAAAGTGAGGAAGGGAGGACTCAAGTGGATGTGGGGATGAAAAACCTTGGGAAAATGGAGGGATAAAGAACTAAAAGGGTCTGGCTGTACTCACGCGGGAGGCTGATCGATACAATTGTCTGCCTCTGCCCAGTGCCTGATGACCACAGTCTTTCCTATCTTCTCATTAAATTTCATTTCTAACTCTTTTCTGGGTGAGGGACTCCTTAGTTGGTGTACATGTGTGTATGGGACCTGGTGCCAGCAGCTGTGTCGAGACTGTAGGCTGGCAGGCTCAGCTAAGGAGACCCAAATGAGAGAAACCAAGTGCCAGTCACCAACATGGACCAGGGTCAGAGCCCTCGTGTCCCTGGTGCAGCACCTGGAGCAAGTACAGATGAGTATGTGAACACCAGCAAGGATCAAGCCAGACAAACCAGTGAGTAGATGACCTGTCTCAGGATGCACTTTGACTTTTCACAAGGACTCAAGCAGGAGAATCTGTGATGCAGATGTGGCAAGACCCATGGTAATGTACCAAGACTGGCGTATTGAAAAAAGTTGTGTTTTCAAGGGCTCAAGCTGGAAAGCTTCTGCTCCTCACACCAGATTTGTTAGAAACATCCTTCCAATGTATTTGCGAAGGTTCTTCTAACCGCTTGTGTAACGGTGCAGATACAGCGACAGCATGTTCTTTTATAATAGCGGAGTACCCTCTAGTGGGAGAGATCACAAATGAAAGTGAAAACGCCTCCAGTGAGTTTTCTGTTAAAATAGTAACTCATGAGTGCTACTTTTTTTTCTTTTTGGACTTCCAAATACTCTTTTGGCTTCCAGCAATCTTATTCCAGGCATCAAGACATTACAACCACTGTATACAAAGACATTCAGGAACAGTATGATGAAGTGCCTCTATGAAACTTCTCCTGTGGCAGACATAGACTGTGCTCACTGGAAGAGAAGGTATTGAAAAGGACTGACAGAAGGAACTTCCTAGGGTTGCTTCCTAGGAGAGATGGATTTTGTGCAGCTGGGTATCTTAGTCCATGGATATTTAGAAAACAATCCCAGGCCGCTTTGCCAGGGGACCTTTAAAAGTCAATTTTGAGTAATGTTTTAACCTAGAATTGCTCAGCAATTAAAAGACAACTGTTTCCCATGTTCTGAAAATCATGCAGAGAAGAGGCATGTAGACAAATATCAGTGAGAGAGACATGAACATTCATTAACACAAAAGACCAACAGGTTTCACTGGGAAATGGGAGAAAAGAAAGTGAGCTTAGGTGTCTTAGCTATACCAAAGATGCATGGCTGCCCTCCTAAGTCCATGTAACACGAAATCTCTTTTTACAGTTAAGCTTAAGTTTAGGTGTCTTCCATTTTACATAGCTATTCTAGAAATGGAAAGCAAAGCAAAACATAGAGCTTATCCAGCTCATTCTTGCCATCTAAGGGTACCCCAGAAGTTTTTGGCGGTTTTTACACACACACAATTAACTTTCTCTGCTGAGAAGCATGGTACAGTTTGTGCTTGTGAAATTGGCAAGGGTATCAAACTGTAAATGATTCAGCAGTTCCTTGTTTTATAGAAATAAGATGGAGAGAAATAAAAGATGTGGTTTGCCCTCAACCATGCAGTTGAATTACTAGCAAAATAGGCACCTGCTGGCAGGTCCTATGGACCAGGCTGGACCTCCTAGTAAACCTGTTTGAGCACACATGACTCGAGGAAGTGCTGCTTGAACTTGATGATTAAGGGCACAGAGTGTAACTGTCCTGATGGGAACCTGCAACAGGCAACAAGCGCTGTGAAACTTAGCGGGTTCTGTTTTTCTGGAACGTGTGTCATTGACCTCAATCTTCCTCTACTGCTTTTTCTTTCCCCGTGAAATACCAGCAACTTGAGACAGCTGTGTCATGTTAATTTCACTGGGTTTTGGCTCAGATGATTCTGCTTAAAAGAGGTCATTAGCCCAGAAATCAAGGGAAGAACCAAGAAATATATTATCAGCCGTTATTTGCTCAGCTCCAATTTCTTCTTATTCAGCTCTGATTTCCTCCCTCTCTTCCAAAGAAAAAGACTTCTTACTTTCCAGACCCCTTCATTGTTTTCTTCTTTCTTCTCTAAGTTTCCCCGTCCCACTGAAGGAGTGGTAACATTTGGATAAATATAGAACTTTTCCACTTCAGTAGGCATGAGTTACAGGCTGAGTTAAGATAAAATATCGCTCAAGTCCCTCAAATGTCCCCTTTATTTTCATGCAATGAAGGGCTAAAAGGTGTCCCTGGGACTTCCCTGCTTTTGTTGCTTTGAGGGTACAGGACACTTCTGGATAAGTTCATTTTAAGCTGTGTTGTCTGCAGTTCTCTGGAGTTCCTTCTGAAATCCCCTCAACAATAGCAAAGGCAAGTGAGCAGGAAGCTTGTTAATGCATTTTTCTTATAAAAAGAAAAATATGTGAGAAGAGTATAGGTACATCAGTCTCAAACAACAAGTATTAAATCAGTTGCAGGAGACCTGAGCTGCTTTAGAGGGAACAGATTCTCTTCTCAAAACAAAAAGGGGAAGGCTAGCAAAAGGAAATTTAAGTGACTTGAGACCTATTCATTGGTCCCCAGAGACAGAAGATGATGTTAATAAACGAAAGTTGTGGAACTTAGGCTTTGATTTGTTAGTTGTCAGAGGAAAAGCTCCACTAAATCCAGTGTGGTGGTGAAGAAGATATCTCCAAGGACCGCTGTATCCAGTTGGAACAGTTGCTCTCTTGATCTCCAGCAAGAGGTTAGATCTGATCCGATGGGTGCTTTGGGGCCTTATTTTTTTTGCAGGTCAAAAAGCACTGCTTTGTGCACTGAGGTACTGGCAGCAATGGAACAGGCACAGTCAATACACAGCTGAACATGGGATGGCCCAGGAAAGGTACTAAACCCGCCCCATTCCTTTGGGCAGTATAATAGCAGTGTATTAAATACTCCCACATATCTACGTCTTAAATAAGAAAGGGTTTCTGGCTTTACATGGACTCTTGGACACTGTGTGGGCATGTTCGTCAATTAATTTTGGCAGGGACTTGAAATTGTGCCAAGTCTGATATTTTTCCCATAAACAACAATGTTTTAAAACAGGAGACTTTCTAGGGCCTTGCAAGAGAAATATTGCAATTGGTATGAACGACACATAAACATGCGTGTGTGTGCACAAAAGCAGCTGAAAATACAGCAGACACCAAACATTCTATATTGATTGTAAAGGATGTTGTTTCTAATTAAACACATTAAGAAATGGTTTGGTTTTGTCAAGCTTTGAATCAGCCTCATAAAACAACAAGAAAAACAACTTCTCAGTGGAAGATCCTGTAGTCTAATAACAGGAAGGTGGCAGTGAGATTGCCATGTATCGTTTGTGCTGCCCCTTTTCCTCTCAGTCCAACAAGTGATATAAGAGACATATCTTAAAATAAGTTTTTTTGCCACTAATGAAGAGGAACACAGAAGATTCTGTCCAGACCGTTTGAACACCTACTGCTTGTGAGTACAAAATTTGGCATAAATCAACTTGCCTGGAGATTGTGTATAATAAAATGACCTTTCCTTTCCATAAGATCTTTCACTGAAATTCATTATGCTAATTTCCTATAGTCTAACCTCAGGGGGGGAAAAAAAAAAAGGCATTTTTTTGTTTAGCTGGGTTGAGGATGCAGAAAAGAGGGACTATTGATCAGCAGTTACTATTACAGTTTATGGTAATTAAGAAAAAAAACAATTACAAGGTTGAGGAAAAACTTGATACCTTTGCCGTGCAACTTCCAGTGAAGATTTACAATAAATATGTTCAAGAAACCCATCTGGTAGGAAAAAAACCAAACCCCAAACAAACAAAGAAACAAAACCCCAATAACTTTCTGAACGCTAAGTATTCACAGTCCAGGATCTGGGTGGTAAATGTTGCAGCTCTTGGTCATTATTATTAGTAACAATAGTAATAATTACATTTATTACATTCTATTCCTGCCATTGGATCCCAGTTCTAGTGTTTTATGATACAGCAGAAGTCTTTACTAAGAATTTGTTGTTGGTGTGACTTATCGCTACCCTCGAACTGAAACCAGGAAAGAACCTGCTATGAAAATAAAAAGCAATTTGCTTTGGTGCAACCTGGAGTGCAAACTAAAATGTCTTAGAAGGAAGTTTCTTTGCTGCTGCTGATTTTCACGAGCAGTGTGATGGTCCCGCATGGAAAGCTGTTGGAACTGCGTGTGTACAGCTTCGTATTACTGAAAACTCCCGTGTTTCAGGGTTTACTGTATTCTTGCTTTAAGCAAGGAGCGGTTGGGTTTGTTTTTTTTTTATTTGGTCTTACAAGATCAATTCGTTAACTTGGCTGAACTTAATAACCCCTGAGGGAAGAGTAAATGTTAGGGGAGGAAACCGTTTGAAGCCGATTCCAGGGGCAAATGTGCTGAGAGACAATAAAAGGCGCTCAGCGGTTACAGCTGGATGCAGAACCGAGGGCAAACGGGATGTGCTGATCACAGCCGCTCGCTGCCTTACTAGCAAAAAAACCAGATACCGCTTTTTACTGCAGTGGTCTTTTTCGACGGGGAGAGCAAATGTCCCGAGGACACAGCCTTCTCCTGGGTTGGGGGATGGGGTTCGCCCCTGGGACCCCGAGGCGGGGCAGGACGGGATGAGACGGGGCTCCCGGGGGGAGAGCTGCCGCCTCTCCGAGGCTCTCGAACACGTTTACTCCCTTCCTCCCTTCTCCCAGCTACTTGGCTGTGAGTAACCATCCCTCTGGCCGCCGTTCCTGTGGGCGTTTACAGATTTGAGGTGGGTTTTTGGAGGGAAAAAAAGAAAATATCCTAATTGCCGGGAAGGAGAGTGGCAGCTCCGGGAGACAGAGGAGCAGAGAGGAAGAAGATCCTGGCTGCCTCCAGCTATTATTGCAGCCGGTGCTAGAGACTTTCTCTGCCTTTTCTGACCGAGAAGATCCCCCCCAAGGTGCCGGATTCACCAAGCAGTTGCCTTCTGAAGCTTGTGTGAAGACAGAAGTCAACAGGGACAAGGAGTGGTTACAGGAGCTGGTCGCTAGAAGCGTATGAAGTCTTCAAAAGTTGGAGAAGATTCAGTGAAGGTCACGGAGAACTGGTGAATCCAGCACAGGGATACAGCCAGTGGCTCAGAGGACTCTGAGGTGCTGTCTGGGAAGGTATAGCACAGTGAAAGATTTGCCCTTTACATGCTTTTGGTTTGTGGGCTTTGTTTGTTTGTTTGGGTTGGGGTTTTTTTGTTGTTTGTTTTGTTTTGTGTGTGTTTGTATCCCCTTCTTATTTTCCCCTGTAATATGCTAGATTGGGCTGGTGACCTAAAGGCACTTTTTTTCTGACTGGTATAGCTACACAATAGCCTGGTTCCTGATTGTATGAAATCTCAGCTGCGTTAGGTGTGAGCAGTGGTGTGTTAAGGACTTTAAAGGGTATTAACACAGCGAAATAGAAGGCTGTTATTGAAAACTGTGCTTTTGTGCAGGTTTGGTGTATCTTTCATTTATCAATGGTTCTGTAACTCAAAATGTCTCACTTGCTGTGCTAGTCCTTGCTTTTTGCACATTTTTGGGAATATCTATCTGAACTTCCTACAGCTATGCTCAAGTATCTAGCTATGCTGTATTATCTGGCAAATGCATTATTCATTGAGCTTGTTGTTGATGGATTCTTGCTTCCTGTTTTTGCATATAAGAACTTGGTCTGTATTCATGCTTGTTAACTGTAGAGTTGTATCAGGAGTTGTTTCAGCACAGTGTGTTTAAAGGCAGGCTTCTGGCTGTGCGTGTATGTGTGGTGTGCACAAGTTTGCTGGGAATTTGTTCCTTAAATAGATTTTTTTTTTCTCTCCATCATCGCTCTTTTATTTTTTTAAGACATCTGCTAACATAGAAAATGCTTTCCAGTTGATTCTCCCATCTATTTTTGTATGTTGTGAAAATCTTCAAAAAGTAGGGCTTTACTTATGTCCTTGACAGAAGACACTCCCAAGACACACCAGCTGGTTTTGCAGGCATTACCAAAAAGCTCGGATGTAGGTGATGTGTCCTACAGAGGTATTTTATTCAAAATAAAGTTTCTACTTAAATACCGCAGCTTCAGTTGTACTGTGGCAATATTTACTGAATGAGGGCACAGTAAGTAGGCCAAAGCTGTTCACTAGGAAAAGCAGCAACACAACCCTTTCCCAACTTGGAATATATATTTCTATGTAGCAGGTGTAATATGCCCCAAAAATCCCTCAGTCCGTGCAATTTCGAACAGATGAGGAGTCCTGAAATCCTCAGAGGAATTACTTTCAATTATCCCTTGAACTCACGAGCTAACTCTACCCCTCCCAGTGCCACAGCTAGTCCTGGGCAACCAGTACATCATGGTACTGGTGGATTAATGCCTTTCTAACTTCCCTTCTGCAATTTTTTTTCCCACGATGATCAGAACATTTTCTGTGTTGTACAATGAGACCAGTCAAAACCCACTGTCTCGCCCCAAAACTATGTTTTTCTCACATGACAATGCTACCATTAATGTTTGCATTCCAGAGATGTGATATCACCGATAGACGACCTCTCTTTGAGTCCTCCATCTCTCCTTATGTTTCTTCAGGTGAAACAGATTTTCCCTTCCAAAATGACACTCCGAGCTCTGGTTTTGTGCTTGGCTTGTGCTGGGCTTGGAAAAGCAAATGGTAAGTTGAATTTTCTGAAGTCTGCCCGGAAATGTTTGAGGAACTGGTTTCTGATTCTTGAGTCTTCTACAGTCAGAGTAAGAGGCAAAAATAGGTGAAATACAGATTGCTGGTGCCATTTCACCTGAGTTAGATAGCCGAGACATAGACATAGATCTGAGAGATGTGACACAAAACCTCCTGGGGCAGCATTTGGAGATGGGAGGGGAACATATAGTATCCCATGTCTACAATGATGCTGGGCACCATTGTTCACCTGAGTTCACAACTTCATATAGTTAATCCTCCCAAGGGTAACAAATCTCTTTTTCTTCCCCTTCCTCTCAAATGCACTGTAAACTCTGAAGCTACATATTCCGGAAATTCCTTTTAGCCCATTTTCCTGCTTCAGTTCTCTAAGAATGGCTTGGTGTGCACTTCCCTTGTGCATTCAATCTTTCTCTAGATTTTTAGGAAACAAAATTTGAGTCTTTGCTGAGAATAGAAAGCCATGAACTGATTTAATAAAACTGAAGTGGGAAGACTGCAGGGATGGGAGCAGAAATAGGGTATATCTTTTTATTTTAAACAGTTTAAAAGAAAACCAGAGCTCAGCCGATGTAAATCAACCTAACTTCAGTGTTTTCTTTGAGGATGCAGGAGAAGGACTTTCTGGTGCGGCAAAACTTCAGAAACAATATGTAATGGATGGAAATGCTGTGTCTGTATTTAACCCAGGCCTTAGAATCAGCGTTAGGCTTCTGAATACGAGTAATATCTGCCCACTTCACTAACTCTTTCATGTCATTGCAGTGGTTCCACAGGCTGAACACAGAAATGTAAGGGTGGGCGACAATGTGACGTTGAGCTGTGCCCTAACAGAACCCAAGAACGTTCTGCAAGTGACGTGGCAGAAGGACTCCGAAAAATCACACAATAATATAGCTACATACAGCACCATAAATGGATTAAAGATTCACAAGCCCTATCAAGACCGAATGAATTTTACGAGTCTAGTACTCAATAAGACAAGTATTATTATTTGGGACACTAGAATGGATGATTCTGGCTGTTACACATGTCTCTTCAATACTTTCCCTTATGGCTCCTTCACCGGACGCACCTGCCTGAGTGTCTTTGGTGAGATTCTCTGCAGGGATATGTCTAAAGTGGGAAAAAGAGGTGTTCTCCCACCCACAGCATTTCCTTGAGCACACTCAAGAACTGTGGTGGTAGGAGGATCCCTCAGTGGAACATGGTGTAGAAACAGAGCATTATCACCATGAGCCAGACACTGTGGGGTTATATTCAAACCTGTTGTGGTGGTTTTTGCTCCAGGGTGTCCTTGCTTGTTATTCTGTGAGTAGCAGCTAAAAAGCAAGGAGTGGGATCTTTGTAAGCCCCTGAGCAGTCGCAGCTGGGACTTGAGCAAACCCATATTGCCTGTTGCAGTTTCTGCTTGGGACCAGGTAAAGCCCCAGTGCTGTGAGCTGCTGTGCTAAACCCTACCTTTGATAAGGAATTAGCAGATAGGAGAACAGTATGGACTAAGAAATGGTATTATTTTAACAGATTATTTTAAAACCTGGCTTTTCAAGTTGAGCGAAACTTTTGGGGTATATAATTTCAATATAAGGGAAGGATTATTAACTTATTGTGGAGACCTGACCCAATCAACTCTCCGTGTATGCTTGTGCCATGGGGCTCAGTGCAGATCCAGTAAGCTTTGCTCTGATTGATAGTGGTTTAACTGCTAATATTGCTTATGACCATGTGCTCCTTGTGGTGATGGATTGTCTTATTTGTGTGTTGGAAGGTCTTAATGCGTCTGTCCATTACAACATTTCCGAAGGTCGTTTGATAGCCATCTGTAATGCTGTTGGCTTCCCAGAGCCTACCATCACCTGGAACAACTTGTTCAATTCTACTCCTACACAAGAGACAGTTAGGCACACCAATGGGATGGTGTCCATCACCAGTAAACTGGAAATCTACAGCACACAGAGCATTGGTGCACAGGGCTTGACCTGCAAAGTAAGCAACACAAACGAAAAAATTGAATTGCCAGTGAAAATGAAAGGAGGTAGGTGAACGATACAAGCTACTTGGTAGCATTCTCTTGGCCTCCGTGTTTTGCAATCACGTTGTTGGATAGAAGTCTGCTGAAAAGAGGAGGAAATGGAACCTGTATGTGCAAAGTAAGAAGAAAGACAATCTTACTTTGCTTTCATTGTTGTCTTTGAGGTCATGCCCAAGAGAGAAAAAGGTCAAACTTGTCAGGTAGGGATCTATGGATTTTAGAGTTACCCTGTGTTTTACAGCAAGTTGAACTCAGTTTTCATGCAGGCCTTCATAGTTTCTTTGACAATCCAAAGCTAGATATAAATATTTGTAACCTGATATCTATATAGATGAAGTCAAAACTCTGGATTGCTTAAAAAACACCAAAGTGGATTTTTTGAAATTAATAACAAACTATCTTTGAATAAAATTAACCAAACATTTCAGTTAAACTTACTACACATTTTGGTACAGTTAACATGTGTATTACGTTTTAGTTTCTCTGACATTTTTGCTACTCTAGATGTACATTCAGTAATGGGCAGGGAGGAACAGTGTCTTCAGACAGATAGGAAGATGATTAGTTGAAGTCACTTTTTAATGAGGAAATCTTAAGTATATCAGTGCAACATCTGAATACTTTGTAGTGCTAACTTATTTCTTTTCACCTAACTTCCCTTCTGATGGAAAGACTTTAAACCCACTTCTATACTATGAGAAATGGAAACATTAAAAGCTGAAGTACCATTCTCAGTTCACACAGGAACTTTGACTTAGGTGATTTAAAATTGATCTGTCTCTGAATCAGGAGCCTTAAAAGGAAGACCACTTGGAAATCAGGAGCACAGGAAAAGTAGCTTGGGATTGTGTGTTAATTCCCAAAGTACGTGCTCAAGAAGTGATTGTTATAGGAATAGCAGAAGAGTAAAATCTGAATTTTGGTATCTTCTCTCTAAATCCTGAAAAGCAAATTAGTTCTTAACTCGGAGTGACACTCACTAAAATATTTTGCCCTGTCTCAAATGCAATATTCTTTTGCTTTGGCTTCTTGAAAGCAAAATGTGCGTCTCAGAAAGAAGGAAACCAAGGCTGTTATTCCTTTCTAGGAGAATGAAAAATCAGCTGATAGTTTGTTGTTTTAATAGTCTGCTGTTTTAGAGAAAGAGAAATTCAAATGAGTGTTTCAACCTAGTTTTATTAAAAGCCATGGTAGTTTTGGCTTCATTCAAATAAATTTTAATTTGGGAAGTTTTCCAGTCAGCATCAGTGAACATTGAAATGAGCCGCCTTATTAATGGCAGTCAAATTAAATGGTTAATATCTAGCCAGGGAGGGACATTTACACTCAGACGTTGAGTAGAACTACATGTAGGCATCAAAACAGCCTCTTGTCTTTTCTGAAAGTTAATTTAGCTTTTGTGACAGTGCTAAGTGTTTAAGAGTAAAAGGAACAACTTTTATTTTACCAATAAAAACCTCGAATTCTGGACGAACAAAACAAAATCTTCAGAAAGTGTATGATTTGTAGATAGTTCTGCTAATGTATGAACACCAAGTACTGTACCAGTGTGGAAATGACAGTTTACTTTGCCATGGGTGAGTGTGAGCACACCTTTTCTCCACAAAGCGTTTTGTGGGCAAGTGGGTTTGTCTTTAAATATATACACTCACTCTCTTTGGAGCAATTGTTGCTTTCGTGTAGTTTAGCAATAACTTTCACAGTCTTGATGAGAAACCATTATCATTAGTCAGACATCCTCTTGACTCTTTTTGCTTTTTTTTTTTTTCCTTTAGAAACTAGCTCAATTTGGTGTCTTTCTTGTTGTTTTGTCTTCACAGAAGAGGGTTCCTCATTGCTTTGGTTGATGATTACTGTGGGGATTTTAATTGTCATCATAGTTCTAATTCTGATCACACTGTGCTGGAGGAAGAGGATATGCAGAAGGGGTTGAAGTGGTGAGTCACTGATGCATGGAAACCAATGGCTTTTGTACAACTCAATTAAGTCTGGTCATTTAACAGAGAAGAATAGACTTTGAGGTACCATTAGGGACTATGAGATTGTCAAATTGACAAGTAAACTTTATAATAACGCGTTTAGAAATATTAGGGGTTGCCTCAATTACATGTAGTTTTAAGAGCTGTTTTCCCCACAGTTACTGCTGAGGGTCAATATGAGAATATGAACTATAAGGGAAGGATCTAAGCAGAGCAGGATGTGCTGCTTGTGATTTGCTTTCCTGCAGAAGTCTCAGCAGAAGTAGTTTACTGGTCTTTCTCGGTTTTATAGAGGACCACAAAAGTGTCAAGTGTGAGTATGCTTAGAAAATTTTTGGCAGAAAAGGTATGTTTGAGAGAAACCTGCTCATGCAGGATGAGGTGCCCTCAAGGAAAGGGCTTTCTTCTGGCGACAGAATCCTTTTTGTTTTTAAGATGAACAATATAATATGATGGAGAAATGCAGCATGTGAGTCTGCCTCCTAATGATGAATTAAGTAGAAATTTCAGTCAGTGTAATGTTCTTATATGTGTTATGACCTAATAATGGATCAACTCAACTTTCTAGTCTCAATTATAATAACAAAATGAAAGGAAAAAATAAAGGAAAAAGGAGGCCTTAGGTTTCAGAAATCACAGAAATTACATGATCGTTGGTAGTTTCACTTTTGTTTAACTAGATCAAAATGCTGTCTGGCTTTAAATTTGACTATTTAGTTACTTCTTTGCCTTACATCACATTATCATCATGCAAAAAATATTTTCAAGACTCTTGGAGCTGTTTCTTGCGGACTTAGACCTGCAGTGTTTACTGTTGATAGGAGCTGATCTAGTAAAACTGCTATTGCCAGCAACACAATTCTTCACTGAGAAGAAAGAGAAATTAATGCTTCTTACACCTCAACTATAACTGCTTAATTGTAAAACATGTACAAGCTTTCTATTTATCCTATAACCAATTCAGAAGAGGAAATTTCTGCTGAATTTTCAGACCAGCCTGGAAGTTAAAGGGCAGGGAGCTGGTTCCTAATTAGTTTGGGGTGTTTTTTTAAGGATGAGAAGAAAAAGGTGAAATGTTCACAGGAAAGATGTTTCTTTATTCTAGAATAACCATTCCACGTGCAAATGAGCTTGTACTAAGCAGGCCTTGAAGGAGAAAATTTGAGGTAAAGGTGACCTGACAGAGGTCTGGGGTTGCCCACTGGAGCTGATCAGAGTGACCATGCAAAGAGAGCTATAAAAGTGCAGGTACTGCCTTGCAGAGTTTTGAAGCCCCTTTGTTGCATGCCAGATGAGGAGAACCACATTAGAATGCTGTGATTGTAATGGTGCCTGAAGCAGGAGCAGAGTCATTCAGTGAAACATTGCTTGACAGGACTAGGTTGTTCATGTTTCGGCTAGGTTGAGGATATTAGCATACCTCCTGGCATGAGTCTGGTCCTTGGGTACTAATGCTTCTCCAGGCAATGCCTGCATGTGGTTCCAGTGATAGCTTATAACAAGACCATTCCCAGCAGACAGTATGGTTAGCTTCACAGTAGGTTTCCTATGCCCTACATCTCTTACTAGGTACCAGACTTGGAACCCTCAAGCCATTTCACACGTCCTTGTTTCACGTTGAGAACCATGAAAGACATGATTTCTAGCTGTGGAGACACCCCTGTGATGCACAACAGACCTCACACATTATTTCAGAATCTTTAAAAAGAGCCCTTTCCCCCTGCCTGGAAAGGAAAGCGTAAGACACAAAAATGCATACGATGTTTAAACTGAAAACACTGCCCTTTCTTCCTTAGTTAATGACTCAGAGCGTGAGACCCTCACGTGTCAGCAAGAGAAGTGGGGTCCCATACCCCACTGCCTGGGAGGATGTCTGGATTCTTTGTCCCAAGCGTATGCCAGCACGTCACAGGGTTGAGATGTCATGTAATTACCTGTTCACCGTGCAGAGGGGGGGTAAATTAGGCAAGCCATGTTTAGCGTGAGTGAAAGTCTGCTCTATTATAGTTCATCAACAAAAACAGGATTTGAGAAATACGAGTTGTTTGTGTTCCTTCCCATTTATCATGGGTTTTGAGTAACTGTGATGCCAGGATGTGAATTCTGCAGTGGACTTGAAAGTCATTCAGTTTCTGTTCTTTTAATCTAATCTATTTTTTGTCAGTCTTTTCAGTTATTTTTTGGTCTTGAGTTTGAAAAATGTAACATCCTGACCTGGATCCTTTTTGCATACAGATTACATTAGTTTATCCAGGGTAATTTTGACCAGATGATCCTATTCCTTTTTACAGTGGCAATCTTAGGGAAATGTCCAGTCCATCTTCCTACTGTAAATCTGTTTCTCTGAGAGCCTCATTAATTAGTTTGTTGTAGAACTCCAGTACTGGTGCAGTTTGATCACACAGTCAGTGTCTTATGATTTTTTTTATTTTCCCCCTGGTTACTCTTCTCTATGTGTTTCTAAAAGTTACAGTTTATCTTGTCTATGATTCCACTGTCACTTACCTAGCCAAATCCTTAGAATGGCAAGAATACCTGTGGAGATACGGTGATTTTTAACAGTATGTTTATGGTGCATTACCACTCCACAAAAGACATATGGTAATGAGGAAATCCCCTACACCTCCTTAGCTTTCATCTGCGCAGCATGCAGTGGATCATACTCTGTTTTTTGGCAGTGACTAGTTTTTCCCCAATCATCTGTGAAATCTGTTTGTGCTGTTTAAAGCATTGATTGCAGATGATTAATACAAAAGAGAATAACATCTTGCAGAAAGCCCATTTCTTGTTTTGTCCCCTATTATCCTCATATTGTTTTGGAATGAGGAACAACATGTATCTCCATATTTCTGAACTCACTTTTTGTAGCAGCCCAATGGAGAGCTAATAGCACTGGCTGGAGTATACCAGTGTCTGTCTGAGGGTGTTATCTGGGGTTGCAGTATTTTTAATTCTGTACCACGTAACCAGCAAGGTCTTTTCAGTCTTGTCAAAATGCCTGGTTTTTAAAGTGGAACAGCAGGTTTTTATCTGAGTGGCTGTGGACCGTTCTGTTTCAGAGTTTCTTCTCTTATGCTTCTTCCACTGAGAGTATGGTGGGTTTTTTGCTTTGCTTTTATTTTTGTTGTTTCCCTCCTCTCCATGGTTAATGCATGAAATCAGATGAAGAGCTGGGGATCAAAGCTGAAGTTTCATCCCTCAGGCATTTGCCTTGTGTACCTGCATACATACATTTCTGTTCTCCCTGAAAACATCCCAAGTAAGGCATCTTCACAATGTTTGGCAAAAAGCTTGTTTGGAAACAAACTGAATAGCCTTTGTGGTGAGAGCTAATGCAAAAGCTTTGGAAAAAACTAGCATTTTCATCCTCTGCCACACATAGAGGCAAACCTAATTGTGCCTGTAACCTGATTTAAAAGCAATGAGCAGGCTGCAGTGAATTACTAGACCTAACCTCATTGACGTTTCTCAGTGCTACTCTTCTGGTAAAGAGTTATGCTGTTTCCTACCTGGTTTAACTAGCAGAACTTAACTGTAGACCACGACAACAAAAAGCAGTCCAGTTAACAACCTAAGTGCCTGGATCAAAGCAAAATAAAGTCTTTCAGTCTGGATAAAGTCCTGTGACTTAGTTTGCATATACATGTCTCAACCTGAATGCTTTCCACAGCATCAGTGGTTTATTTCAAGGCTTGCAGGGTACGCATTTCAATATGGTCAGTTAAAATCTTCATAGTCAGTTCTCAGGACCCAGCAGTCCACAGGGGAATAAAATTCCACATAAACAGTTTCTTGGAGGTTTATGGCAGCCTATGAGAAAGAATTATTTCACAAATGTATATAAAAGCCAGAATTATTTTATTTATTTATTTTAAGCATTGGTATGTTGATTTCTCTTGAGTAGCTCATGCATGTTTTGCCATGCAGAAAGCTTTAGAAATGGTCAAATAGTACATTTGTGTTTAAAATGCTATAAAATGCTATAAAAACAGAACAAAAGTTCATTAGAGCTTGTGATCGAATACATATGATACAACTTAAAAAAGCTGAGCAGAATTATGAAGGAGAAAACTTAGAGTAATAGAAAAAGGGATTAGGTCAGATCAAAACATCCATTACATCCATTTTGCAGAAAGTGGCAACATCACAATGGGCTTTTCCTGTTTGGAAACTGAAGTACTTTGGTTTTCCTTCAGGTGGAGATTTTACAGAACTTAGATGAAGCAATGATAAAGTCTTTATTTCAAGGGATTTATATCTCAATACAGCCAACTAACCATACTTCAAAAAGCTGCTGAACCTCAGCGTACCTTGAATGTTAAAGAAGTACTACAAGACAGATTGAAAATACCTCTTTGTTGCCAGCTATAAATCATTTAATAACCTGAATAGGGGTTTAAGGCACCCTGATTATTACAGTTTGAAGTTTGGGGGCTGCTAAAAATACTTTAGATTCAGGTCTGTAAAGCTGCAACTTGCAACTTGGCTGATCAGCTGTACTACAGAAGTATCAGAAAACTACTTTTTGGTGGCCAAAGTTGTTTTGAAGGGTTGGGAAGTACAGAGGCCTTAGGCAGGAGATTTCAGTTGTTAGGGAAACGTCGCAAGAACAAGAACTTACACCTGCTTTCCATTGCTTTGTTGACAGTAAAGCAGGGAATTATTTCTGAAAGAGCCATCATGGCAGTATCCTCTAGTGTTTATCAAGTTTGGGAAAGGCTGTGTTTTTTTGTGCTTTGACTTAAAGTAAGAATTTACATTTTTTTTTTATCTGTGTGACTTGGCTTGTTTCTTAGTGGATTTGCTTTGACATACAGCTGTTTTTCTTAATATTGCAAAACTGGGTAGTTGAGAACAACATAGCAGCAGCTTGGTTTTAGGAGACTTTTCAGAATAATTTTTCCTGAAGTGACAACTAAATACCAGCATCTCAGATGATTAACTTGGGACATGACTCCCTGTTTCATGACACAGATGGATATAGCACATCCTGCTCGCAGAGGAAAGTGTCTCTGCCCATAGTGTTCCGGCTGGGCAGGCTCATTTTAGAATCTCCTTGTTTTCCTCTTATATGTGACTTTATCATGAGTAGGAGGTTATATTTGTCCTATTTTGAACTTCCCAAAATAGCAAAAATATGTGGTGGTATAAGTGAAAATTGTTTTGCTACAGCAGCCTCATTCCATTACGCTTCTTAACACAACACTAAAAAAGAACACTCAAAAATTAAAAAAAAACACAGGGTAAAAATACTGTATTTAAACAGAGATTATGAGGGGAAAAGGACAAACAAATAAACAAACCATACAAAAACATGTCAGCAGAGGGGTAATTCTGTTGTCAGGCTGCCCATCAGGTTTCCCACAGATATAAATATTTTGCAGGCTAAGTGAAGATATTTTTTGGATTTAATCACATGCTGCTTCCGGACAACTCCTACTCCCTAGTAAGTCAGTTAATTTTCTATTCACAGAAATGTGCCAGGCAGTACCCTCCAATCTGCATCACGTACAGAGAACATGGGTGCTCTTTCCAGCTTTCCATGATTTAGTGCTACCCGTTTTCATTGAGAAGGACAAAGACAGATGTTGCTTTGTTCATTTTCCCATTGTGTTTTCTCCAAGGATGCTTTGCTGGGGAAAGCATGCTCCTCATCTTGCTTTGCATTTCGGAGAAGAGCTGGGAGAAGGAGCAGCAGGACAGGAAGGAGGGGAAGGCGCACAGATGAATTCAGGTCTCCTAGGGCATGGCTGGACTTTTTGTGTGGAAGGATGAAATAAATCCTGTTTGCTACAGATGGGATGAAGGTAGCGGTGTAGGAAGCACCTTGAATCTTGCCCTGCCTGTTTAAAGGAGAGGTGTCAAAGTATCGGCTACTAAAAGTGAAGCTCTTTCTTTGGAAATAGGGAGACCCTTACTGTGTATGATAAACAGTTTCTATCCTGTGCCTCATATTTGTGCTCATATTTCTCTATGAAGTAATTTTCTAGTCCTTCATTCTCGTTGTCAGTCCAACAACGGGGCTTTGTATATAATCAGAAAATAAAGTGACTGGCAGCGGAAAGGGAGGAAAAAAGCACTCCTGTGATGTATGAATAGTTGCCTTGCTGTTTTGATTTCTCATTTATTTCCTTGGTTAAAAATAGTTATGTGCTCAATTCTGAAGTGTTTTTTCTTTGCAAAATACTTTGGCTGTATACAGCATTGTTAGATGAGGAGATGGCAATGTTTTTCTTATGCTTCTACATGAAAAGTAAAGATGTTGTATGTTTTATTATTTTTTCAAACCCATATAAAGACTGTCATAAACTAGGTCTCAAACATCAGAAAAATGTTCCAAAATATCAAACTATTTATACATTCGATAAATAACTGTCTATTATCAACCAGAAAAGTTAGTTTGCTTTTCACAGTTTATAAATCTATTTAGGATTTTGCATATTCCTTATGTCCCTGTCATATTCTGAATTCTGCAGTGTGTGTGGTTTCCAGAAATTTAAAAAATGGTTTAGTAGTAGATACGTAGTAATTCTTTTAAAATTTTTTCATGTAATCTTATCTTCATAAAACTTTTTTAAATATGAAATATTGTTTGAACAGGTGTTGATGGTCTTAGTTTAATGAAAACAAAGAACAGTGTAATAATTTTTCTGATTAATTTGCTATTGTATTAGTAGGGAATGGAGACCACTTTCTTCGTTTGCCTTTTTTCAGTACATCATCCTTATTATATGCAAACTGATTAACGTTAATTGAAAAAAATTGTCGTGCCAAGTTCTATGTCTCTTCTTTGGAAATGCCTTCTTTTTTTTCTAATGCTTAAATAAGCAGTAAGGCTTTGCACTCAGCTGCCAGTTTCTACATTTGAAAGGGGACTAGTTGCTTTCAAGGTACTTAATTAAATTTTCAGGAGATCTAAGAAAGTGAATCTCAAGTCGTGCTTGTGTTGAGGCAGAGGATGAGCTTATGGGAACCTGCTGTGTAGCAGTAGTTTGGATGGCTGTGGCCAGCTTCAGAGCTGGCAGATGATGCTATGTAGTGCCACAACGTGCTTTCTGCTCCAGTATTTACCTGCAGGCAAGAATTGCTTTTAGGCCAGTCTTTCCAAATTCCCACCATATGTGTTATGGTAGGATGTGCACACTTCATTCTGAAGTTCGTGTGAATCTCTTCCAGGTCTCTGTGGAGGACTGGCTGTTACTTAAAATGGTAGGAAAGCAAAAGGCAGAATAACTGACAAACTGGCTGAAGGTATGCTACTTAGCCAGTAGGGCAAAGGCTAGGACTCATTTTTAGCAGTGTTGCTTTAGACCATTGTCTCTAGTCGCTGTAGTCAGAGCTGTAGAGTGATTCAGAATAATTTTAGGGTGGCAAGACAGTCTTTGGGGAGTGGGACACAAAAAAAAAAATCTAGTAGTTGCCTTTTATAAAGTACTGTAAGCTCAAATGATTTTTAAATCTTGGTGATTGAAATAAGCTTTGATTTAAATCTTCCAGTGTAATTCTGTGTTCTCCTTCTCTGTTTTCATTAGTTTACTTAAACATAAGTGTTTGTGGTTGTACTGTAATAACTGTAGGTTTTTGTTCAGCCATCATAAACAGAAATCGATACTTTGAGTAATATAAACTACTTGCGTTTTAAAACATCTTTTTCAATATTGTACTTTCCTTGACACTGGCTTTTGACAGCTACTGCTGAGTGGAATCACTTGTCTTCTTCCCAGGGTGAAACAGTTTGTAAGCCAGCTCTTATCCTTCTGCTGGCAATAAATGCCTTTGAATGAGATATTGGCCAGCTGGGTAGCTTATCCCCACACAAGGAGAAAACACTGTTGTGTGACACTGTAGCATGACATTTTCATAACTGTTGTTTTCTGACTTTATCATAAATATGCTGCAGAAAAAAATTCTGTTTCTTAAGGAGAAAAAAGGAGGAAATAAAAGTTTAAAAGTCCCACCAGTTTTAAGAACGTTCCCCCTTGGAGCATAATAAAATAATGAGGGAGCTGAACATTCCTCAGAGTATTCCTTTAGATAAGTTGGAAGGGGAGGTTGTTAGTGTGAGGCAAGCTAGTACTGACCACTGGGAGTGGTGGTGCCTTTGACTCTGCAGGCATCTCCTGTGGTGCTCGAGAAAAATAGTGCAGGGCTGAGATATTTTTGGTTTAGGCACAGCTCCTTCTACGTAACAACACATTGTGTGGCAGGTGTGCATCTCTGCTGTTAAAGATAAGTTAGGTTCTTAAATTTAAGGTAAAGTATTATCTGTAGTGGACAAAGGAAGCAAGGGGAAACACAGGCTGAAGACCTTCATTGTCTTTTAGGAAGGTGTGCTACTCGTTGTACAGCAGGGCAGGTCCTACAGTTGTTCACCAAAGGGCATCCCCACCGTCCATTTCTTGCCATAGCCCCAGTGGCAATCACACTGTTCAGCAAGACCTGAGGCAGCAGCACAATGGCCGTGATTCATACTTCTTCCTGTCTTTTCTTTCTTTTCCAGGATCCTAGAAGATTTCCTTTCGGTTACTAGATTGTTACAGCCCAGTATCCTGAAGTCAACATTACAAGAAGTTACTTGACTGTCTGGAAAGAAACAGCAGTAAAGGAGAAATACATCACATACACTACCCTATCAAGACACCACTGAAAAGACTAGCACAATGTTTGTTATCCAGTCTGGACACTTAATCATAAAAAGTAGGACCAGAGGGACCACTTAGATCTCTCCTCTGCTGCCAGGCAAAATCTACTTTGCTCACGCAACTATTGGTACTGCTATTGTGCAAAAAGTATTTGCCTTCTTCCAATTAGGTTTTTTCAGCTCTGCTCTTTCAGTGCCTGCCTAATTACTCTTGCAGTAAAGAGGAGTTTAATTTTTACCAACATATATCTGCAGTTTCACTTGCAGTAACACTGAGTTCATCGCCCTCTTCCTATCATCCTTTTTTCCTTCTCTATCCAGCTGGTCCAACTCCTTGTCCTCAGTGAGTGAGTGAATGTGTCAAGAACTGTATTGCTTAACTCCCTCTGGAGAGACCTGCTGGACTCAAAACAACAGGTTTCAAACCACACCAAATCTGCCAAAATTATTAGAGAAGAGCAATAAGGCTACAAGCAGTTGGCAGATTAGAGGCAGTAGCAGCCACAACTGGGAAGGATGCGTTATGAGTACTTTATTTTATTTGGCTTTTCTTTCTAATCTTGGAGTGGCATTTTTTTTTTCACATATAAGTGAGAATGAGATGGAAGCAGAGCCCAGTAATGGAGGTATTGGCATCCCCATGTTTCCTGTATGTTTTACTGTCATTCTCTCTGTATTCTCCAAAACAATTCTTTTAATACCCCAGCCTACTTCTTCCTTAGCTGTCAAAATGCATGGGCTGGCTTTTTCAGTAGTTCTCATGGTCATCTTATACACTATTTGGAGTAGTGTCCTTGTCTTCATCCTTTTTTTTTATTGTCTTTTTAAACACAGACAAATTGCTCTGCTGGTCAAAATCTGTTTTCCCGTACTTGGATCTTGTCGTGTGGGATGTTATGTGCTAACCGTCACGTGTCACTATTGTGAATGTAATGACATCCACCAGTGGGAAGTCTTACAGAGGCATGCTTTGCCATGATTTTGATAGCAGATAAAGACATTGCACTGCTCTTATGAGTCAGGACCTAATTCTGCTCCTGCCCAGGTAGGATTGGAGCTCCTCTCCCCCCTGTCCCTGCCCCTACCTGGTCCTTGCTGCCTGCCCAGGCCTGCTGATCTGGCCATTTCCAGGCTTAACGCTCTAGTTGTGTGTCCGCACTGTTTGCTGTGCAGCATCAGGCTGCTTGTGAGCGCAGAGTGTTCCTGAGCATTGCCTTGCAGCATATTGTATTTGTGAAGGGTCAGAACCTTCGCATGCCCTCTGCCTCCTGGCACCTGTCAGGGCTCTGTGTCTGCTTAACAGGGTGAAGGCTGCTAAAACGAGCCTACCTCTGGGCATACTGACTTTGTGGCCCATTTTACTGACGAATTGGAGGACGGCACAGTGGTCTTCTGGTGATTTTTGTTCTGATGACGACTGCTAATGCTTAAGGTGTTTCTCAGTCTTCCTTCTATGTGAGTGCTTGTCATCCTATTGAGGTTGCTACCAGCATCCTCTTCTCTTTTGAATTCAATTAGTGTTTGTTTGTGCAACTGAGACGTTCTATCTTACAGTGCGTAATGTTTTGAATTGTGCTTTTAATGTCATATGTCTTCGAAGAGTACAAATGGCCAGTCTAAAAAGATCAACAGAGAAGATTTAGCAGATACGAGACTTACGACTAAGTGTTCATAACCAGAATTTTGTTGGTTCCACAGCAATGGCTTTTCTAAAGTCTGATAAAAAGTTGTGTGTGTGCATACATATCGGCATGTACTATTGAGAGTGCGAGGGGTGATGTTTGCTGTTGTAGATGCAATATGAATTATTTATTTATATAGATTCACATTTTCTGATTAAAAAAACAATCTGATCTAGCAAAAACATAAACTGTCCATTTTTTTCCTCTGCTTATTTGGGACATCAAAAATGTCTCATTGCAAGTTGATTTTTTTTTTTTTTGTAGTTTTGATTTATATTTTGCTTCCTTTTTGTGTAGAAAGTGAGATTTCAGGTTTTTTTGGTAGGGTGGCATAAATTTATAGAAGTATTTTTGACCACAGCAGTTGCAGTTTACTTCAGATTTGAAAATAAAACCAGTCAAGCAAAAAAGTATATTTTATATTTTTAAGGGTATTGTGTGTGTGTCATGTTTGTAGCTTAATTATTCTTTATCTGGAGTTGTGTTCTACTGATGTATTGACTTTTTTCTGTATTTGTCTTTGCTGAAAAGAAGCCAAATAAAGAAACTTTGAACGTAAGGCCATATGAATTCTTTCATTTTTAGGATGATGCGTGTTATAAATCCCTGAGAGAATCATCACACATAAGCTGGAAGTGTAGTGACCTGGTGTATTCTTTAAGACATGTGACCTTTTGAGGCAAATTGTGAAACCACAATAATTTTCATTTGTCATGTTATCAGCTTGCACTTTTCTTCTTAAAAGATGTTAGTGAGAAACTTGGATCTAGTTAAAAGGAAACGACAACATTGCCATCTCCCTAAATGAGCTGAGTGTCATGGGATTACTTCCTAGGTCTTGCAATATGAGTGAAAGGCAGCAGTTTACTGCTTATCTGAGCTCTGCCAGTAGTCAGTGATCTCCAGAGGTTTTGAGGCTGCAATATAAACACCCACTCCTGATTTCTCAGGGAAACAAATGGTTGCTACTGATGGTCTCTGAAAAACTTCACACTATCTCCTGGCCAGAAGTGCAAGTCTTGTTGCCGGTGTATGTCTCTCTGAGTAACAAGAGTTAGTAATTCCTTCTCCTGGGAATTTGGTGCTCTGGGATCAGCCAGGTCACCTCTCCACGCACAAAAGGAAGGGAGAGGGCCAGCAGGACCATTGTCCTGAGCACAGTGCAGAGCAAGCTGTGGTTGTCCCAGGCAGAAGAGAAATTTTTAGCATGTGGAAGGGCTGCTTGCCATGGTTCAGGTGCTCCTGGTAATGCCGGGTAAAGCATTATGTGCTACCAGCCATCAGGTGAGTTGTGCTGGCAGAGCCAGGCAGGAGAAAAACGGCGAGGGCTGAGGCTGAGGAATGGTAGTAGCGTTGAATTACCTTAGAGAAATTAAGCTGGCAATGTTTAACTTCACAAAAGGTAAACAAATGCAGAATAGTGGGTTTCCTCAGAGAAACCTCAAAGTTTCTGTTAAAATCTGTTTTTTTGGCTGACAGCCTGTTCCTCAGAACCTGTCAGTATGTTTGCTCTTTTATTTGAGTCACAGTGAATTGTCTAGTTCCTACAGCTGTGTCCTCTGTTTGTGTGCTTTTGTCCATGGCATGCTCAAGGATGCCTTTATTCTTGGCCTTAAATTGTGCTGGCATACAGGGCAGGAAGGTAAACTGTCTGCTAGAGATAACAACTTTCATGCATTGCTGTGGTGGTAGAAGAGGGGGTATTCAGAACCCCAGGAGACAGGACTAGGTTTCTAGGAAGGAGGGATTTTTTTCTTTTTTTTAAAAAAATCACTTCAAATGGAAGTATGAGGATGACTTTTCATTTTGCCTCAAGTGTTCTCTCATTGGCCACACTGACTACCCAGCCCAAGATCAAGACAGCTGTTCCAGCTACCTCCAAAGAAGTGTTGGATGCATGCTTGTGGGTTTTTTTCCCTGTATCCTTATCTCAGCTTTCATTAGTCCATGAACGTTGCTTCTGCACAACAGAGTTCCAGTTTCCAAGTCTGAAAAGCAGACTTTCTGTATGCTTCCAGGTGATTTCTTCCCTGTCCCGCTGCCCTATGTGCCTGCCTGCTTCTATCCTGTGTCACCTGGCTTCCCCCTTCCTAACTAAAATGTTGTTTACTTCGAAAGCGTGGCAGCAGCTGTTCTTCTCAAAGTCTCCTGCATAACAAGATGCCAGGGGAGGAAGTGCAGGATAATTTTAGAAGCTAAGAGGATGTATGGAGTGGGAGTGTTGTCTGGATTTTTTTTTTTTCTTAAGATGGACTGCAGTTAGTGGCAGAATCAGCACTGGACAAGAATTTGCATATTGATGATCAGTATTTATCACTTGCAAAGGTCTAAAGAGCTCTCAGCCTTTAAGTTAAAAGCACTTAAATGTGATTTTCTGAGACCACGTGCAGTGAGCAACATTCACTTTCTGTATCACCTGCTGCCTCTTCTCCAGGACCTGGTGCCATTTTTCATTCTGAATAGAGTGTTCCTATTTCCATGGCTATAATATTAAATCCAGCTGGAAACCCTCACAGCCTTCTGCAGGTCTGTTTCTGTACAGTCAGCTATCCAATGGTGTGCTGATCATTTTGTGTGCCAGAAGAAGCTTTCTTCGTGGTGTTTCCAGCGGGTTTGAAAGCTCACCAGTGCTGGTGCTGGGGTGGCAAGCACATCTCCTGACATTCAGCAAGTTTCATGCATTATCTTCAGAAAAATCTGCCTGGACCAAGTCTGAGGCAGGCTGTCTGTCAAAAGGATCAGTATCTCCCCTAGGGAACAAGGGGCCTTCTGCCATGATACGTCACAATGGTTCCAAGGAGATGAGAATGACAGGAGCTCAGTGCTTTGAGTCGCTCTGCCAGCGACAGAGAAGTGTGGCTGCCTGGACAAACAGAACTGGGCATTAAAGAATAGGATTGCAGCCCTGGCCTTGCTAATCTGGATTTCCTTAAGGAAATGGAGGAAGTGGATTTCCTTACTAGCTGCAGCCTACTAAATCATTTCTAGAAAACAATGTAGCTGAGTATAGAAGATTGACAAAAGGAAGCAGGGTGTTTCCCACTGCTTACTTAAAACAAGGTGTAAGCAGGGTGCTCCTTGGCAGATGAAGCGTGTAAGAGACAGATTGCCTGTTCTGTTCTAGCAGTGGTCTGTTAATTAACTATTATTTTAGCAAGGAAGCATACAGTGAGGGAGTGATGGATTCACATTTGATTTCACCCACTCTTAAAGTGTTGCTTATTTCAGCTCCTTTCCTCTTGATTATGAATTTCTGTGTTCAGACTTCATTGACCCATTCATTATTCCTCTCAATCTTGGACAAGTCACTTCCTGGTCCTGCTTGATCTGGAGTGATAAACTATTTAGGAATATTTTTGCACTGATCTGTGTAGTGTTTATTGGGATCTGAGATCAATATCTTAATGTCAGGATTTTTAGGGAGTTTGTTGCAATATTATTGTTGATAGGGTAGGAATGCTGTTGACGAGGATTCTTCTAGAGTGAGCAGCTCCTTTCTCCTCTGCCTCCGTCACTCCCATCCTGGTGAAGCCCTTACTAATTTGCAGCTTAGAATCCCACCTTCCAAACTGATTTGGGCACCAGAGGGACTAAATCTTATTGCAACTTTCAGTAGTAACTATGAACTGATCTTTTACCCATCTGCTTCACTGGGAAGAGAAATTGTTAATCCAACCATGTTCACAAGACATATTTTAGTTTGGCTGACTGGCAGAGCTGCAATGTTTGAGAAGAAGCAGACCAGCCACTTGATAAACTGGAAAACTGGAACTGGAGAAGCTGGGATTCTTGAGCAGGTTTACCACCTCCTAAGCGGAAGTTGTGTTTTCTCTGAAAGAGCATAAATCCCAGTGTTAGAGAGGTGTAGCAACACAACTTCATAGGGTGCACATAGGAGGTGGTTGGGCATCTACAAAGACTGAGAAATGCTGAGAGGAGATCCCCTCCAGCCTGATCCTGTCCCCTTTGAATGAGTAAGGGAGCAGGGGTGATGTGAAGCCTTGTGACTGACCTACAGCACCAGGGCTTAGGAGTTACTCAGCATGACCTTGTCTAACACCTGAAGCTGAGGGGTTTACTGCAGTTTCCCAGTTGTGTTTCCTAGTAAGTGCTTTTGGGACTGTGAAAAGCTTATTTTTTAGTGCTCCACTGACACTGTTTAGTGCTACAGTTAGCTGTTCAGGTTTACATGACATCTGGACTCTGATCCTTCAGACACATTTCTGTTTAGTGCTGTGCATGCCAAATTTGGGTGCAAAACTTTAAACTGATGTTGGATTTAGGGAAGTTGAAACTCTCTGCTATGGGATAAATGTAGCGCCTGACTGTTGAGATAAAAATCTTATTGTGCTTTTATTTTCTGGCATGCAAACATCATGCTTATCTACAGAAAAATATAATCTTTCCTTTCCCACATGCGTAGGGAATATGTCTCTGCTAGCCAACCCAGATATTTCCCTCTCCCTTCTGACACAGCTTTGCATGTTAATCTAGCCAATATAAAGAATTTGGGAGTAAAATTAGTGCTAGAAAGTCGTATGGACATCTCATAGTCTAGAAAAATTCTCATGCTAAGTGCAGAGAAGATGGAGCCATAGAGAAAAATTAGACATAGAAGCCTCAAATGGTGTAAGCAGCTAACTGGACCAACTAGAACAGATTTCTGGTTTCCTGGAAGCACTCCTCAGGATGTTTTCACTTTGTGTTTCAAGTGAAGTTTCTGCTGTGAGGTCTCCCTTCCTAAAGCTTTCCTATACTAGCTGAAAGGCCTGTATTTAGATACTGCACAATTGTTTCTTCTGGATTTTGTGACTTTTTTATAAGTCTAAAAATTGTAGTGGATAAGTAGTAAACAACAGAAATAAATTTATTTGCTAACAGTCTAATTTGTATTACGTGAATCAAATGACAAATTATTGAATACAAGCTGTAAATTCTCTGCTCAGTGGGTTTACACTCCTCTTGGAATAGCACAGACAATATCTTTGCTTTGTTTACTTGCAGTGTGCAGAATGTTTGTTTTGATAGTGTGTGTGTAATTAATTCTGCTATGGATTGGTTTTAGGCAGGCAAGTCTTTCGTATAGTTATGTGTTTCATATGTGTAACTGACTGTATCAGTATGTATTTTTTAAGCCTTTCCGGCTGAAATATCTGGTACACTGTTTTGAGTTATGTTTAGAAGGTACAGGCATTTATATCCTTTTGAAAAAATAGTTAGCTTGGGGCTGTTTCTTAAAGAGGAAATGTCCCTGAATGGACATTTAAGAGAAGTGAGGTTGCCGGTGCAACACTTTCCCAAAACTCTGTTCCATTTTGTTCAGATATGGTATGATTTAAATGTTTACAAGTCATTATTCTCTGCTGGCATACACATATATGGTGTATTCTATTTTAAAAATAAAGAATATTTATTTATCTTGTTACAGTGTAAATCATGTTAAGCCAAAAATAAAAAAATCTTGCTTCAATGTCTACACTGCCAGAAGTTTTGTTTCCATAAATAAGGTACATGTAAACATTTTTTTTGCCTTTCACATTGAAATAGTACAAGGTACCTTCAGTGGAATAACTATTTTGTGAGATAAGCATTTCAAGGCTTAATAAGCATTTAAGTTAAAGTATTTCATAATGTTTTATTTTACCCTTATAAATTACTATGAAAATGTTTCATATTAAAGAATAACTCACTTGTGAACAACATTAGATAATTTAACCTCTATCTTTTCTGACTCTGATTTGCTGCTCTGGTTAAAGGTGAGAGACTACAGGGAAAAAATAAAGCAGTGATTAGATGTACAGAAAACCAAATAAGCTCTCCTGAGACTTCAGGTAGAGGTTGGCTTTTTTAATATTTCTTTTTTTAATAAATCTCCTTTCTCGTTGGCATTTCCAAATCAGTAGCTATTTAGAAATGGAGTTGCCTCAGTTTCTCTTGCCTTGTGTGAGGAGAAATTGTCTTAAAGGAAGACCTGAGAACAACCTCCACACTACTCCCTTGTCTTCAGAGCACTGAGAGACAGATGGTTGTGGAACCAATCACCCCACGCAGAATAGAGATCCTGAATCTGCCCTGTATGATATGGAGTGCCCTCAACACTGGGCTGTAGGACAGAAGAGGAACTGCAATAAGTAGCAGACACGATTGCAGGAATTACAGAGGGTTACAGGGGAGAGTTTAACTTTGTGAAGAGGAACCTGAAGAAGCCACGTCTTTGTATGATAGAGAAAGTTTTGAGGGGACAGCAAGTCAGAAGCCAGCTGCACTTCAAGATGCAGTAAGAAAGCCCTTCTCTCTGCAGAGCTTACGCTTGCAGAAATGTGACATGGGACTTGTTCAGATTTTTGCTGCCTGTATGAACTTGATTGTTTCCAGGAGAACCACTAATACGCAATGCTGTTGGCTTTGCTGATTGATTGGCTTCTGTTCTAAAGAAACCCAAACCAGGCCAGCACAACTTCTCACATTCACAAGATGATCTCCGTTGATTTGACTTTAGCCTAGATAAAGCTTTAGTTCCAGATAATAGGGTCAATTAGAAATACATGGAGATAGAGAAGCTAGTTTTTATTCTTGCAGAAAACCTTAAAGAGTACTCCAGATTCCTTCTTGGGGCACATGTAAACATATTTCATCCTGTGCTAAGGTGAACGTACATATTTACAACTAGTACTTTCTGTGAGATTTGCTCAATCTTGTGACGTGAACCTGAGATGACCCCGGCTTTGAGGTTACTCTGAATAGCCCTTTTTTCCTAGACGAGATCTTTCACTGAAAAACAGAATTAATTTTAAATTCAAAAAGGCAGGTTTTGGTTAGTATCTAAATGTTTTTCTAGAAAGAGGAAACTGAGGTGACATACAGAAATAAAGGGTCTGTGTACATCTTATTCCCTCCTTGTACAGAGGTCCTTGCTTCCAGGTTTGATTTCAGACAGCTCTGTGTTTTTCTGCCTCGCATCAGATCTTGCATAGTAGCTTCTAGCAGCTCCTTGTCTGCTTTCAGCTCCTCTTGGTGCTTTGTTTTGGGAATGCAGTTCCTGGGCTTTTTGCTAGGGTTCTCCTACATAATAACTTCCAGGCTGGAACTTTCTTCTCTAGAACAGAAGTAGTTACTTCCAAGGAAAAGAGAACTTCTCTCCTCCTTCTCAAGTGCCAACTTGAACCAATCATTCCCTTTCTAAAGGCACATATTGCCCAAACTGAAAAGAAGGAAGGCCTAAACCCCCAAAAAGGCACATCAAGAACTCGTCTAAGAAGATAAGTATTAAGAGCCAATGGAAAACGCATCTGCATGGCCTGGGAGCATTTTAAAGGATCTCAAATAAGCAGCTACAGGAGTACAACTATCCCTGTGTGACACAGCAGCACTCTCTGTGTGCAGCAAGCCTAGGTTGCCCATGATATCTTGTCTTCCAGGAGGAAAATGTGTGATTTTTGCTACATATCAGAGACTTTACTCTTTCCTTGCAGGCATCTGAGAAGACATAACATAATCAAGGTGTGTAAACCCAGGTGTGTGGATTTAGGCAGGAAAAAATTTTTTGGATATTAATGTGGAGATCCAGCTTTTCTTTCTCATCTTAATTGTCCAATATATGATTGAAGCAGAGTAGTGCAGAAAAAAAAAAAAGTGTTAAGAATGATGCTTCGCTGCTCGGACTTGGAAGAAAAATTGCTTTGTCCCATGCGGGTAGGAATTAAATGTTTTCACTGATTCCTAATTCTGAGTGTATTTGCTTTCTGCTGCATAATCTCCAGAGAATGAGCTGCCAGCAACCTCTTGACTTTCCCACATCCTGAGAAAGTTCAGACTACTTTCTTCACAGCATGTTGTTTTCCCTTCCCAAGCAGTTGTGCAGGAAGAGGTAAGGCCCACCAGTCTCCATTGCTGCCTGTGAAAAATGTGGTTGATTTAATGACCCAGTCCAGAGGGGAAAAATGACAGATGAACATTTTTAGTCTTGTAGCAAAACTTTCTAAACGGTTAACTCCCATCCTCTGTTTTTTCTAACGGTTTCTGTGTGGCTGCCACTAATTTCCTACAAGCAGAGCACTGCGGAAGGGAGGATGAGAAGCGTACGTTTGGGGGCGGATTAGTCACTGACTTATTTTCTTATTTTGTAGCCTTCACTGTTTGAATCCAGGGAATAAGTCTGAAAATCACCAGGGAGGAACAAAATGTGCAGCTGAGAGTTTCAGCTCACAAGAAGTGAATAGGAGGGGAAGGAAAGTGAGAGCAATGGTGACTTGTTGGTATAGGTGGTATAGGGACATCTATGGTGACTTTAATGGTGCAGGTTCACAGACAGGTTTTTCTCTGTCTTACCCATCTTGTGTCTCCTCGATTCTTGTGTCTTATGTTTTCTCGCTACCCACATGCTCTTTTTTTTTCCCTCACCTCATATTTTATTTGCTCTTTTGGCTGTTCATTTGCCATCACCTTTGTCATCTGTCATGCTCAAAGGTTATAAATAGTGCAGTGGAAACAACTGAACAATGTATATTTTGGCTCCCTATTGAATATGTCTATTTTGGCAGTATGGGTGAGATGCCCGTAGATCTTTATGAGCAGATTTCATACTGGTGTGTTTGTGAATGGAAAGGTTTGCTTTGGGCTGTAGAAGGGTGTAAAGACACCAGTCAAGGGAAGGCTTCCTGCCATTTATTTTCAACCATGGACAAACGTGCTGTGAGGATATGTTTAATTCATTATGTGCCACCGACTTTGTTAAGTTATCAGCTCATCCTTTAGACGAGGATTTATTTAAAAGAAAGTGGGTCAAAAAATATTTTTCAATTAAAAAGCCCAGAAGCATGAAAGAGTGTCATTTTTCCAGAACCCATGAAAATGATGAAAAGAGAATTATAAAGGAAACTAGTGCAGACTGTACATCCTGGTATTTCATAGATGATTTTTATCTGAGTGACTCACTCCCTATCAGAGAAAAAAAACACAGCACTGCTTATTCTTTCCACTGTTAGTATCTTAAAACATCCCACTTCCACATCTGAGACGTTCTGATTAGGTGTTGTAAATAGTAACTTTCCTTGTTAATTTTTCCAATGCGTTTTTTTGTTTGATGCTTTGGGGTTTTTGTTACATGTATCTGATTTGCCATTTTATTTTTAACATGGGATCAACAAGTTTGAACATGATACCAAACTGGGAGCTGCTGTTGACTTTCATAAGGGATGAGAGGCCTTGCAGAGGGATTTGGATAGATTGGAGCATTGGACAATGATTAATGGGGTGAAATGTAACATGTCCAAATGCCAGATTCTGCACCTGGGATGGAGTAACACCAGGCACAAGTATAAATTGTGGAGAGGAGTGGCTGGAGAGCAGTCCTGCAGAAAGAGGTCTGGGGATGTTGGTCAACAGTAGGCTCAGTATGAGTCAGGAATGTGACCTGGCAGCCAAGAGGGCAAACCACATTCTGGGGTGCATCAAACACAGCACAACCAGCCAGTCAAGAGAGGTGATTATCCTGTGTATTCAGCATTGTTGCTGCCTCACCTTGAGTACTGTGTGATGTTCTGGGCTCCACAGTTTAAGAAGGATGTTCAGGCACTTGTATGTGTCTGGAGAAGGGCAAAAAATCTAGTGGAAAGGCTGGTGGAAGAGTGGCTAAGGATTTGAGTTTGTCTAATTTGGAGAAATGGAGACTGAGGGGCAACCTCATTGTTTTCTACAGCTTCCTGAGGAAGGGAAGTGCAGAGTGGGGTGCTGATCTCTCTCCTCAGTATCCGATGATAGAACGTGTGGGAATGGTTAAAGAGCTGTGCCAGGGGAGATTTAGACGGGACATTAGGAAGTGTTGCTTTACCAAGAGAGTGATCAAACATTGGGACATGCTTTCTAGAGAGGCTGTTGATGCCTCATGTTCTTCAGTGTTAAAGAGGCTTTTGTACAATGCCCTTCACAACACGCTTCAACTTGGTCAGCCCTGAACTCATCAAGCATTTGGACTACATGGTCATTGTAGGTCCCTTCCAGCCGAACTATTTGGTTCCATATTCTGTTCTTTTCTGTTCAGGAAGTTATTCCACATCCATTTTCCCAAAGGAGGTCAGCATCTAATTTGGGTGGTTACATTCAATTGTCCTCCAGTAAAAATGACAGCCTACATAAGTATCAGGTTTTATTAAACTGATATTCCAGGAAAGATTGTCAGATTGATGAGTTACAGGAAATTCCAGAAAAAGTCTGTATTTAGCTAGGTCCCAAGGAGGAAACAGATCCATTGATCTCAGTGTTATGCCAAAGTTAGCTACAAGACTGTACCTGCCTCTAAAACTGGCAACTCTTTCTCTGTTAAATATTTGTTCTCATCAAATATTTGTTTAGACAAGTAAACTGATTTCTTTCTATATAGCTGGCAAACCGAATCGGCAATGTTCAGTTTCCAGGAACAGTAATAAGTAAAAAGGGGAACTGATCCATGTCTGGAGTACCTCGTACCTTCTATAGGGTCTACCTGAGAGCTAGTAAAGCCAAATATTGATTAGAGAGAGATCACAGAATTATTTAGGTTGGAAAAGACGTTTGAGATCATCAAGTCCAACCAGAAACCTAACACTGCTAAGCCACCAATAAACCGTGTCTCTAAGCACCACATCTACATGTCTTTTAAATACCTCCAGGATGGTGACTCAACTATTTCCCTGGGCTGCCTGTTCCAATGCTTGACAACCCTTTTGGTAAAGTACTATTTGCTAATACCCAGTTTAAACCTCCCCTGATACAATTGAAGCCATTTCTTCTTGTTCTATCACTTGTTACTTGGGAGAAGAAACCAAGACCTGCCTCACTACAAGGTAGTTGTAGAGATCAATAAGGTCTCTCCTCAGCATTCTTTTCTCCAGACTAAACAATCCCAGTGCCCTCAGCCACTTCTCTTCTGCCAGTGAGAATGTAAACCCCAGTATCTTTGACTTGCAGCAGGCTAGCCAGTGAATGCCAGAATCCTCCGGGTAACCCCAGATTTGTTATCATCATTTCCTAATAAGCCACAGCACAAAGAAAGAAACAGAGGCTATTACTTCTTTTGCTGAAATATGTGATCTTACTCTGTAAGCCAAATTGCAGGGAGCGGGAGCATGTACACTGCACATATCACCAATTAACGTCCTAGCTCAAGACATAAACGGTTGCGGTGAGGATCATGCTTTGTCATTCTTGATAGCAGATTTTATATAGAGCTTGTGGCTGCAGGGCATTAAACCACCTCTTTTCTTTTAGTAAGATTTCTGAGGCTTTTGATATGGAGTAAATTAATATGAAGTAAACTCACTAATTAGTGGCGTACAAAAGAGCTGCATATATTCTGTTTTGTGGTTTTACATTACCTGGATCTATTTTTCAGCTCATACAAAGATGGGTGACAGGCACTTATTGATGTAATACTGTAGTATTGCTCAAGAGGTGTGCATGATGGTTTGGACTAGGCTTCAAAGGTACTAAGCTGATCCTCCATGACTATATTCATGGATTTGCCTAAAATAAATAG
Organism: Cuculus canorus; assembly: GCF_017976375.1. Lineage (NCBI taxonomy): Eukaryota > Metazoa > Chordata > Aves > Cuculiformes > Cuculidae > Cuculus > Cuculus canorus. The sequence goes on along the minus strand of NC_071401.1, from coordinate 113,833,747 downwards.
TTTTAGAAGACTTCCGCTCTTAGCTAGAATCTTGGAGGAACACCTACTGGAGATTTAATCTCTCATAAGCAAATAAGTAATACACAATCTGGATCTGCTTACTACAAACATTGTGGTAGATGGTCTTCCACATAGAGGCTGAAGTTCAAACATACCATGAAGGTCAAACGGGTTGAATATCAATTCTTGATTTTGTCTCCTGTCCATCTGTTACTTGTGTAAAATTACTTGTGTGGAGGTTTTTTACTGTATTACCATCAGCTGAAACTGAAAGTTGGGAGATTAAGGCATGGGAGGGAAAAATGCAAAAAATTAACTCCTTTTAAGGTATAGGTTTCATATATAATCTTGGTTTCTGGTTGAAATCAATCTAAATTAACATATCCAGTTGAGCTATAGGCCCAAGCAACACAGAATATTTACAGCAATCTTTTGGCAAACTCTGGAATTTTTTAAGAATCTTGTATAGAACAAAATGCATATGTGCCTACTAAGATGGAGCAAAAGATATTTTGGTACTTAAACATAAAGATGTAAGAAAGATAGACCTATTTCTTCATCCTTGCTTCAACTCAGCAACCCAAGAGAAATGTTTTCTTGCTTATTAGCTAAAATATATTCACCTAAGAAATTTATGGTGTTAAAATATTGGTGTGATGCTCAGATGAACGTATTTCCAGCTAACAGGCAAAATCCCTCCTAGTACTTCCTATCCCCTAGTTTGCCAGCTGGTGTCATTTTAAGGCCAAAAAATAGGCATTATAACAGCAGCATTTTCTAGCTGGCCTAATCTAAAGTCAAGTGAAATCAGCAAGGAGATCCCCTCTTCTATACCCTGTTTAAAGCAGTGAGTTTTTTAAAGGTAAAACCTCCTCGTATCCTTAAAAGTGCGTAAGCAGATCACTCGAGAAGGAGGGGACTTTCTGAAAGGAATGCTCAAAATGTCCAAGCTTACGTACTAGGTAGCAAGTAATTGTATTTGCTTTTGTCTGTAACTTATTTAGTTTCCTGGACTTGCCTGGGCCAGAATTTGTCTGGTGGTACCACAAAATACCGTTTGGGGAGCTGAAGGGGAAGCCCGCTGCCCTCAGAGTGCTGTCACAAAGTAGTTCGCAGAGGGCAACGGGAAAGACAGTGTTTGTTCTAAATGGATGTACTATGATTTCAGTTATCTTATTGGCAAGGCTAACGGGAACAGGCAACAAGGACTCCACTGATGAGTGGGCAGTAAGTAGTGAATAGGAAAAGGGTGTGTGAATTCTTCTTCTTCTTCAGACAATTAGTTTCCAGCTGTTACAGCCAGAGGCAGTACCATCTTCCCTTGAAATTAAAAAGCAGAAAGGATATCCTAAAAGGAATATCTTGCCCAGATAACGAGATAAATAATAGGAAAAATGGCATTATACTCTTATGTAAATGGAAGTTATGAAATGATAAAACGAAAAGCTTATTTATGCAATCTTAATTTGGCATCCTTTGGTGTGTGAATGAGCATAACCTCAACCTACATTTTCGTCATGGGGCTCTCCCTCATTTAGTGACTAGAGTAGACAGCAGTTATCTATTTTGATTGTTCCAAATGGGGTTTTCAGTGATTTTCGCTGCTTTGAGTTCTGTGTATCAGTTTTCAAGAGCCCAGAGCTTTCTGGCCCCTCTTTCTCCTGAAGAAAAGGAGGGCATGGGTGTGTAGAGCCCTCAGGAGTTACAGGGGTGCCTGGAGGTGGTGGGCATTATGCCTTGACACAGAGACGGAGACTGATGGCTCAGGAAATGAGTAAAGTGCAGTCAGGTTGAAAATGCTTCTTACCTTTGTCTTCTTTTTCTTTAAGGAACATGAGTCATTATGGAGTAAGAAAATTATTTTACCATGATGCAGACATAAAGATGGCAGATGATATATTTGTCTACTATAAAAGTCCTATCTGCCCTATCCTTTCGAGGTCTCATTCATTTCTTAACCAAAGCAACTGCTTCTAAAATAGCAGCTGATATGGTAACAGGTTAGCTGATTTCCAGTAGATCTAAAAGAAAGCTGCATATGAGTTAAGACAGCATTTTCAAGTGAAATATTAAAAATCCTATTCAGATACAGAGGAAAGGAAATCTTATGGTCTTGCAGAAATTATTATTATATTCTTTGTTAAATCAAAACAACCTATTTGAAAAAATGTTATTTTTCATCAGAAAATATTTTTTCCAAAACATTTTTATTGACTTTTTACCCGAACTTACAAGGACGCAAACTCATGGAAAAAAGTCAAGGGATCATTTATGACAACCGCATTAAATGTTGCAGATATGTCCCACTGACCTGAGCAGCAGTGTAAACATTCCTCTCTTCTGGGGTATCCTAGAGGGCGTGCTTTTCTGGAAGGAGGTGCCAAATACCTTTTGTGTTTCTTTAGATAAAAAAGTTTTTTTAATACATCTGAACCTCCTGGAGTTTTTTCTAACTTTCTTTTTTTCCCCTTCCCAAGGTGATTGGACCCAGTCTGGCGCATTGTCAGTGCAAACCCCAGTATTTAGTTCCAGGGGTGGCATGTAGCTGTGCCCTGGCTGTGCCCAGATGGACCCTTGCCTGCCTTCTGGGGGCCAGTTGCCCTTCTGCACCCGCCTCCTCTTTCTGTGGTTGTTGACAGAGACTGAGCCTGTGGTTTAGACAGAGCAAAGCAATTACGAGGTGACACAGACACCTATGTGTCTGTGAAAATTATAGGGTATTGCCCTGCCTGTTCTGTGCCCTGAATATGGTCTTTCATCCACTACCTATATAACCTTCCTCCTGGGAATAAAATTACGTTTGCAATAAATTCAGGGAAAACAAAGATGAGGTGGTAGGAAAAAATATTTTTTGGAAAGGAAGTACTTTTGCCTCTACTTGGCACTGCTGTACATGTTCATTATTCCAAAAACATTTGCAAGTTCTGCACTGTCTCAGAAGAAACCAATAGTTTCTTCCAAACTAAACTAAACTAAAACCAATTTACTTCTCCTTATCACAGTCTTTCTGCGCTTGGAAGGGCCACAGTGAAATCATTTGTGAGAAGAAAACCAGAACTTAATCATTTAGTTCTGTTTTCCTTAGAAGATGTGCCAGAGGTCCATTGCCCCCATCACCCATGGTCTGCTCTGACGCTGCCATTGCGTATTATCAATGTAGCCAGCTTCACTTGTTTCCGCAGATTTTGTGACCCGTGAGTGACTTTGGAGGAAATCAAAACGTACACCAGATTTGTGTGCCAGATTAGATAACCTAACCAGAGGTCTTGAGTCTTCCTGTGAGCTTCACCTGTTGTTAACTTCGGGGGCCCTGCCTTAGGTGGCCACATAAAACACTACTACTTTTGCCTTCTAACAGCCAGTGTGCCTCAGCTAGCGAAGCACAAATCTTGCATGTATGGGTGGGTCACAAGTATTTTTAGTTTGGCTGATTGCAAAAGTCATGTCTATGTGGATTTTTCTGACTGTTTGATGCAGATGTCTCAATTGCCCTCACCAATGACCGAAGCTCTATAAGAAAGAAAAATACCCAAAGGTCACAGTATCCTCTCAGCATATGCAATTTGCTAAGTGGCATCAAACAGTTCCTACAATGGGACTGTTGCTGTAGTGGTCGTTTTAAAGTGGTGGGAGTACTGGTAGGAATTTACGTTGTGTGTACTTCAAAAGTGGGAAACATCTCAAAACACTGCCTATGTTAAACCAAGTCTATCTGTGTTTAATAGACTAAGCTACTAGAAAGCGTATCTAGTGCTTCAGAATGTCAAAGCAAAGCAAGAATGATTTAACCTCAAAGATAATCTAATCCTGTACAACTAGTAATCAAAGGTATATGTTCTGGTAATATAGCCCTTATTCTAGGGGGAAAAAAAAGTAGCTAGCAAAAAGATATTTATTTATGGAAAAAGAATCATGAGAATGGTAGGGAGACTAATTTTAGACATCTTGTTAAAATTTTCAAATTATAGTTCTCTGGGGCCTTGTAATAGTTTGTTTGGGTTTTGTTCTTTGAGAGATAAGTGATAGTTAAGTGCAACAATTGTATTTTCTGGCTCTGGAAAGCTCTTTGGGTAAGGCATTTCACAAGGTTCAGAATAGTAAAAGCAAGGAGGAAATTTTCACAACTCTACTACTGATCCCAAGTGCACACTGTCAGCCACAGGTTTGGCTGCTTTTCCTGTGCTGGCACTGAGCTGCTGGGTAGACGTTGAGTAAATCTCCTTTCTTTTGTCCCCCTCTCCTCCACTTTCGTAATTCATGACAGAGGGGTTATGCTAAATGGCTGACTTGGTATTCTACTGACTCCATGGATGTCACTTTCTGATGGCTCTTCCAGGAGGTCTTTGGCTAGGGAAGAAGGGCAGAAGCACTAATTTAGGATTTAAGTTTTGGTTTTCCTCTACCTTTTACAGTGATGCTTGATGAGTATTTCTAGGAGTTATCTTTCAATTATTTTAATAGAGCTGCTCTGACAGTAAATCACAGCAGGGTATTTAACATCCCTGCCCCCACGTATTGTAAAAAGTTTGTCCTCTTCCGTGATGGAAAGAGGTTAACTGCAGCTGCAACAGCTTGCTTGATACCTCTGCTCCCCTCAAATACTCTCTTCTTACCAAACTATAAAATACTCTCTTCAAACACCCAAATATAAAAATACTCTCTTCTTTTATTATTAATTTTCTTCCTTCTGGTTCATCTGCCAAGAGACTCAGAAGGTGTTTACCCAGAGTATGGTTGGGACAAGCTGTAACCAAATTGTTCTGTGTGACGGAGGAGAAAGCTGGGATTCAATCTCTCACTACCACTAACCTGCAGGTACTTGCTTTACCTGATATGAAAACTGTAATGTCAGACCTATCCAGATTTTATTCCTAGACCTACCTTAGTTGATCCAGGTGGATGAACTTTACTGCAGCTGGAAAGAAGGCTTGTGGGTAAAGAAAAATAGGTGTACTGCAGCAGACTGAAGAAAGTCAAGTTCTCCTTGGTGAAGCTCATAGCAAAGTCACAGAGTCCCTACCCTGTTGATGGGAAGCCTTTCTTCACAATCAAGGAATGAATCAGCCTTTTAATGGTGATTCACCCAATGTCCACTTAACTATAATATACACAAATTGAGAGATATGTTACAGTTTTGCCCCATGAGTCTTCAGGGAGGCTGGTGATAGTAAGCTCAGCTACAATGGTCCACTGTAGCTGTCTGCACAGGTGACATGAATCCCACACCAGAATCTGAGTCCAGGGGGAAAATGACAAGGTCAGTTTTGGGATACTTGACCATATCTCATGTGGCAAATAAAGTTTTATTTTACATTTGGGATATTCTGAAGAAGAAAGAAAGTCTGAGGAAAGATGAGCATGTTTTGAAGTACTGTATCTGTCACAGACAAAGCTGGATGGGAGTAGAAAATGCAGAGAAAGTAAACTTAATAGAAACATTATTTTAAGAAAATCAAAAGAAGTCAATTATTTTAGCAGTTACTTTGGGATAGCCAAGTAGAAGTAAACTGCAGATGAGACAGCCTTTTAGCAGGTTGTAGATGGGGATTGGGAGCTGTGGCAATCGGAGAGTCATCAAAATGAAGGATGTTCATCTCGCTGCCTTGGCTTTGTATGGCCAGGCACAGCTGGGACTCAAGGGAGGGACTTTTGGGACAGGGGGCAACTTTCATCCTTTTAGGGGATCCTCTGGCTCAAGAAAGACAGCTGGCGAGAGATGTATTGATTAGAAGAATCTGGTGCTGTTTCTATTTGAGATATAACTTTCTGGATGATACAGTCTTTCACTGACACCAGAGTGATTAAAAAGCATGGACTTACAGAAGAGACTTGAAACTGAGCAAGTATTGTAAGATGGCTTTGGTGTCCTTTTTTAAGCAATGAGAATTATTGTGGCAAAAAATGCAAATAAATATGATCCCCCAGCTGGTAGTGCTGAAACTGCTCAGAGTAAACCTGTTTAGCCCTGAAATTTCAACATTTTGGTGGGATTTTCTCTCTGGGTGCATAACACTCCAGGTGAAAGAGCAAAAGGGTGAGGTATTAAAGGTATAATTTGAGGTATAAGTGTTTTGTTTAGTTCTTAATCGATGAAAATCACCTTTGGCTGGTGGCATGTCATCCTGTCTTCCAAAGAACTGCAGAAAAGTACGGGCTGTTCCCTATAACGACCAGGCTCTGTTGATGCAGTGTCACTGTGCACAGTTCAGTGGCATCTCAAAGCAGGTTCCATGTCTCCTTCCAGCACTGTGAGCCAAGATTTGAAGTTGTTTTGGTGTAGAGGGTTTGTGCTTGTGCTCCGATGCACTCCTTCGATTCAGGAGGGACTGCAGGCTTGGCTCGCAGGTTGGGGCTGGAGGGTAAGGAACCAGCGGTCCTGCTCGCAGGGTGGGAGAACGCAGCTGATGCTCGAGTCCTGCCGGTTTCTGCCATCTAGTGGTCCATCAAAGCAGTAGTCTTCTGTCCAACGATTTTAAGACGAGGAGGAAGAAGATGGACAGGTGGCAGAGGTTTTTGGTCACTCATTCTGACCTTGTCTAGGCTGGAAAGGGCTTCAAGGTTTTACCTTTGGTGATTGCTGAATCACTATGTGGGGTTTCGCCAGCACTGAAGTGGAGGGTGGTGGTATCACAGCACGGGTGTTTTGGTCCTTGGTGTTACCGGGTGTGGGTGAAGCAGCATCCTCCAGGCTTGAATACCCTGATTTGGCCACAAGTTTGCTCCCAGCATTGCTACCAGGCATTCCCTCATATCAATGGATGGGTAAAATACTGACAAACACTGGGAAAAAAATCCACCGATGTAAGCAAATGCCCCCTGTAGTTTTCCTTGATATTTGACATGTAGCATCTGCTCTTTTTGTAAGACTTTACCATCACTTAAGTATTTTTGAATAACTATTAGATTAGGATGGTTAATTCAGATGCTCATGTCTATTAGAAGATAAAAAGGGATTTGCAAATGAAGTTGATTCAGTTGGTCTGACAGTTCAGTCACTCCTATTTAGCCTCTCAGGGGAACTATAAAAGTTTCTCTCTGCAAACACTTTTTGTATGTTGAATAAATTTTAAGTGTATTACTTTTTTGCTCTGGAAGGACTTTGAGTTGCATTCAGCTTTTTATGCAGGCAGTGACCCTACACTTTTGACTCACTGAACACTTTATAAATAGAAAGTCATCAGGACCAAATCTAACTTTTGGGACATTGTTTTTGCAAAGAGGTTGAGATTATCATGGGTTTCAGTAAAACTAGTTCCCAGAGGAAGTAAGATGCTTTGACACTTTGTCCAAAATTTCTAATTATGTAGAAAATGAAAGATAATAACATGCTTTACAAGTCTGGTACTTTTCACCTTACCCTTTGTGGTAATGAGATAAAGTAAAAACAGAAGATTGCTTTATCTTTATTATTTATATGCTCTCCCCCATACCCCAGAGAAATCAGAGTGTATCTTGGAGCGGGATGGCAGGTGGTTTCTCTGCCCATGTTCGGGTGCAGTCGGCTGGGAGCTCCCTGGAGCATCAGGACAGGGTCTGGCAGCCGGGAACTGTCCCAGTATCCACCCAGGAGCTGGACAGCCAGGGAATACTGGGGGCAGCCCCAGTCCTAAACCTCATGGGGCGCAGGGATAGAACATCAGCCCTCAAATGGAGTCTGCAACCAAACTGTTCGAGACATGCATGATTGACACAACCTCCAGGACACGGAGAAGATGTACATAATTGTGGCCAAAATAAGGGCTTCTTGACTGTGGTCCCAACAGCACGTACTCTTTGTGCGTTAGAAGTTATGCTCCTTAGCCTTCTTTTTTTGGCAGAGATGTGCTCTTTCTGTTGACAGTGGTTGTTTTGGACCAAGAGAATAAGAGCCATCTTCCTCTCACCTACCAAGTGGCCATGGTGGCTCTGGTCGGCAGTCTTCAGCCAAACAGTGCAGCCTCCCCAGCATGCATGACTCTCTCCCAGCTATGCTTTTGTGGTAAGGATGCTCATCCTGTGTAACTAGTAGCACGTTTGTTAGATAGCTTTTACAGATTTTTAGCTAAGTTTTCAAAAGATCTAAGCTAACTTCTCTTTCTAGAATGTCCTCAGGCCCTGTCTCACACAAGTGAGATGTCAGAACAATGACTTAATCACCTTTGCCCACAATGGGGATTGAAAAGAATTCTTGTGATCCTCAATGACACAATAATGAGCTATTTGTGTGCAAACTCACAACTGAAGGAGCCTGGTTATGCATTAGAGCTAATCAGCGTGCATTTCTCTGGTTTCTAAGGTAAAAGGATATTATGTCATCTCTGCAGGTGTAGGATGAAATAAGTTATGCTCTTAGCTCCTCTTTCCACAGTCTTTGCAGGAGGTGTTGGCAGATGTGCCCAGGCTCAGGACTGCCACAATTCCTGGCAAAAAAAGGGTATGTAATTTCAAAATTAACTTTCAGCTGTATAAAGAGTTTTCACAATCCATGTTTCCCTTGACATTATCGTTTTAGGATTTTATTTTTACAATGTCAGGGTGAAAGCTTATTATGCAATATGTAACTGTTTTCTGGAACAAGAATGGTGTTTCCAGATCTATGAGTTCACAGTCTTCTCTCTAGCATATGGCACAGATTGATTTTCTTCTCCCCTGCAAAGCAACTAAAGAATTACTTGAGAACTGTATTTGTTAATTCAGATAAATAAGATGTCAGAAGGTAGCAAGTCTGATTTTTCAGGCATTGCGCTTCAAGAATCATAAAATCATAGAATGGTTTGTGTTGGAAGGGACCTAAAAGATCACCCAGTTCCAACCCCCCTGACATGGACAGGGACACTTTCCACTAGATCCAGCCTGGCCTTGAACTCCTCCAGGGATGGGGCATCCACAGTTTCTCTGTACAACTTGTTCCAGTGCCTCACCACCTTCACAGAAGGAAAGTTTTCCTAATATCTTGTAAAAATCTCCCCTCTTTCAGCTTAAAACCATGACCCCATATCCTATCCCTTTACTCCCTGATAAAGAGCCCCTCCCAAGCTTTCTTGTAGGACAAGCTCCAGGGAGACCTTATAGCAGCCTTCCAGTACTTAAAGCTTTTCTTTCTATAAAGTCTCCCTGGAGCCTTCTCTTCAGGGCTGCTCTCAATCCATTCTCTGCACAGCGTGTAGTTGTGCTTGGGATTGCCCCAACTCAGGTACAGGACTTTGCACTTGGCATTCTTGAACTTCATGAGGTTCCCACAGGCTCAATTCTCAATCCTGTCAAGGCCCCTCTGGATGGCAAAAGCTGTCAATGGATTTGAGAGAGCAGAGACAACAGCAACAAGGCTGCTAGTCTGGGGAAGGGCTGAAAGAAAAACTTGCATTTAGTCTACTAAATGTGATGCCTGCAAATACATAAATGTAAAGTTGTAAAGAGGATAAGAGTAAACGTTCTCCATGTCCACTTCAAATAGAATAAGAATTAATGGCTTCAAGTCTAGGAAAGGATTTTCAGGCTAAAAATTAGGAAAAGCCTCTATTGGTAGTGATTATAAGATGCTAGAATATGTGGTCTTGAGTGACAATCAGTAAAGGACTTTAGAATCTAGTTGGAGAAAAGCCTACTTGGGATGGCTTTGGTATTGTAAACACTGGATTGTGTTGTCCTTTCCAGCCTTCTTTGTCCTGCCTTTTATTCTGTAATCACAAGATCACTTCATTAATTGTACAGATAGGAAAGGTAGACTGTTGAAAAGAACCCTAGCAACTTAGTGTATCTTCAAAGTTGACCCTAGTTACAGTGTAGGCTGGACAAAGGGGTGGCCAAAATGCCCCAATCCAGTGGGATCTTCTGTGATCTTAAGCACAGCCCTAGGCGGCTTTACCAAGAAGAGACACATCATATTTAGCCAAAAAGTGTGCATATGGCTTTCCGGAAGGCCGTTCCATTTCATTATTGGAACTGATAGCCAGAAATTTTCTCATTTCCAAGCAGTTAACACTCACATTTCCTGGATGTGAAATGCATGGATTTTTGCAAAACATAACGAGAAACATGTTACAAAGGCTACTTTGGGAATGACTTACTTTTCTTCTCTTTTTTACTAGGGAAAAAATTTCCCAGGGCCTTCTGTGCTGGTGACATGTGCTGCAATTCTGAAACCAGATACTCTCTGGCCAACAAGCAGGTGCTGCAGACCTTCAGAAGATGAGGAAATGAAGCCTTGCACATTCACCTGACCTAGCTAAAATATCTCTCTGAGCACTTGTAAACTTGCATATCTCAGTCAAAATCTGCACTTCAGCAAGGGCTGCACCCCTTGAGGACTGTTGCAAATAAATTTGAGGTTCTCCAGGATGCTAGGGAGAGTTTTTGCTCTTATTTTTTTTCACTCATTCTCTGAGCTTGTTTCCTGGTGCTCACTTCCATAATTTCAGGTCAGCTAGAGTACTTTAAGACTTCTGATTTACCTCTGGTTTATCTTTAACTTCTTTTGTGTAGGCCAAGAGCTCTGAAGCTCCTCCATGAAAGAAAAGAAGAAACGACACTGGTAGATGAGACCCTTGCATGGGTGTTGTAAGCCATTTTCACTCAACATTTTTTTCATCATGACTAGTTGGTGTCCAAAATCAAAGTGTGTTTATTACTTCCCACCACTTGCTTACATTGCAAGACCTCTGTTCTAGCAAAGTCTGTTCCCAGACTGCAGAGAAAAAGAAGCTGACAAATCACAAGGGTTTTCAGCCTCTGATTGGGGTAGTAGTCCTTCACGTGCATCTGTGAGTTCCCCAGCTGGGGAGCTTGTAGTGGTACTGTAACCACAGATTACATAAGGTGGGTTTGTGAGTCTTGCTTTCCTACCATGACAGAGGTTGTTACTGTAGTTAACCTTTTAAATACAATTTTCCTGAGAAAATGGAGGGTCTATTGAAGCTACCACTTCTTCCAGAAAACGACAACTGTCAGTGACCAAGGCATGGACAAAGAGAGATGTAAGATATTTAATACTTCTTTCTTTTTATTAAATGCATTTGAAATGCAATTTCTCGAAGGTTCTGAGCCTCTGCAGAATCTGTGAAAATGCAGCCAAATGAGGCTAAATCCTTGATGTAAAGTTAGATAGTATTAATAAATTTAAAAAGGACAAAAGAAATTCAACAGAATCCACCTTGCTTCACCATCCTTCCCATAACCCAGAAATACTAGAAAATAGGCAAGTTTTTAGTGTACACTAAAGGTCAACAATCCCATCTCTTTTACTGAGGCACTGTTTTGGAACAAGCTACATGACAGAAAATAAATGTAGCCTCTGAGACTGCAGACAGGAATCCGTGAATAATGACTTTATGGATTACCTTGACCTCTTGTTTGAAGAACTGTTGTCTGTAAAACCTTAACACTTACGCATCAGCTGTTGTTAGGTGAAACAGCTCTGCAGGTTTTGATGATGATGAAACCCTTTCTGTTACACGAAAAGCTAACTTTTTGTGACCACAAAGCAAACAGTGCAGAGACCTGAAGACACACGATATCAGTTCCAGGTCTTAGTCAACGTGTTGCTGCATCTGTCTATGTGCAGAAATGCTGCTTATGTAGTAGGCATGTGTTTTTCGAGATACTACCCCAACGCAGGGGCAAGTCACTCACAGAAATTATTGTAGGCCACAATTTCAGATGGTGAGACATAGAGAGATGGTAATTAATAAGTTTAAGACATCCTTATTAGCCAAGGCAGCTTCATTTTAGGAAGCATTATGTTCCAGCGCAAGTCTTGCTGAGATGGACGGGAGAGATTTTCTGTTAGTTGCTGTTGGTTTCTAACTGCAGTATCATAAGGTTCCTTTTTGTATACTGTTAGTGTGCTTGTTGAATATGCCTGCTTCTGAACACTTTTCCCCTTTCTGAAGCCGCAGTGTGAAAAATGAGTGTGTGTCTCAGCAGCAGATGTGGCTGAGCTGCAGCAAACACCACAGCACTGCCCCTGGGTGGAATCTTTATAACGCCACATGCAGATGTGTGGTGACTAGAACCTTGTCTAGAAAGTCTCCTTTGAAAAGAGAATTCACGTTGGTTTACCTGAGAATAAATACCACTTGGATGAAAACTCAGCTGTCATATCACTAGCTTACAGCAAACAAAGTTTTACTCCTCAGTCATGCAAAACGTTCACACTCCTGTTCTCCATTGTCAGATTACATCTCATATCAAACATATTCTTTACTCCAAACCAGCTGATTGATCACATCTCCTGGCTAAAATCAATTATACAAGACACATAATTAATTGAACAAGATTACTGTAACATGAACTCCTCTATATCACAGGCCACTATTCTTAAGGTTAATAGCTAGAAGGTCAGCCTCTTAACAGTGCTTCCAATACCAATTATCCAATGTTGCTTTTGTTATATTTCAGTAACTATGGCAGTAGTATTCCATCGATGGGTCCTCAGAGGTGTGTATGTGCATATAAGAAAGCAAAGAGGAGAATGGGAGTTTGAAATCTTTAGCCTAGCTATGTAATGGCTGTGGCTAGGAATGTGAAGGGGATGGTAAGGTCACCTGTGTGAAACTGAGGGAGTATGAGTGTGGTTGATTCATGTGTCTGACATATGCCACTGACCTGTGTGGATGGAAATGTGGCCTTACATGATTCTTAATCATTTTGCTTTCCATTAGGTGACAAGGAATTGTGCATGAGCAGGCCTGGTTCACTGTAAGCTTTTTTAATGCAAAATAGCAGTTGCATTTAAAACGCACAGAAAAATGAGATTTCTCCACTTTGTCTGTATTGAGGGACATGGGGTCATTTTCATCGCTAACTCTGCTGTCCTCTATAGTCTCTCGGTCTTCCTTGGTGTCCTGCTTTCAGCTGGGACAGAATCAGTTTTCTTCTCAGAAAGATACATTTCTAAGTAATTGCACATTTCAGTACCATTATATTAAGTGTGGGAATAAAGGTGATAAGACGTTATGTTTTAATTTTGTGGTCAGCCATGGAATGTCATTTCTGTGGAACCTAAGGGCTTTTGCAGTTTCAACTTAACCAGGTGCATGATGCTGGGAGGTAAAAATCTTGGACAGCTGACCTAAACTCACCAAGCAATGTGTTCCATACCATAAATGTCACATTCCCTGTACAAACAAGAGTTTCCCTCGAGGTGGCCCTTCATGATGACTGCCATCCCTCAAGGATCCGTTAACCATCCTTGTTTGAGTCCAGTTCCTGGTTTTGTAATCTCTCTGTGAGATCCGTGACATCCATGCCAAGTGGGATTGCTGTGCTTGGCTGTGTGTCGCCTGGTGACCACTGCTTCTGATGCATGTTCCATGACTGCCTCAGTATTTTGGTTTTCATGATTTGCATATTATGAGTATTATTATTCATCATCATCATAATAGTTTTATAAGTTTTTTTGAAACTGTTTTTATATTTCAGCCTTCAGGTCTTCTTCCCCTTTCCTGACTCCTCTCCAAACTGGAGTGGGGAGTAGGGAAAGAAGGGGAAGGAACTGCTGTCCATTGTTTAGCTGCTGGCTGGGAGAGCTAAACTGAGACACTTGGTGATCCTTTCCTGGATGCCCATTCGGGTCTCCCTCTCCTTTTCTCTGTCTCCCCCTGAAATATGCTCCTCTCTCTTCCCTGACCACTGTCCGTGTGTCTCTTCCTGTTTCTGATTCCCATTTGCCTGTGTTGACATTTGCTAATGATATTAAAAGGGGAAAGGAAGCAGAGCTATGGAGACTGCAGAATGAGGAATCTTGTGCAAGGAGCAGGATGGGGAGCAGCCTAGTCAAGGAAATGGACATTTGTCTCTTCCCGCAATCTGCCTGTGCAGGGCAGATGCTGTGGTCTTGTCCCAGGGCTCAGCTCAGGGTTTGCATCCTCTGTCCCTCAGGGACAGCATGGGATGTAGGTAGACCCAAGGAATGTTAGCACTTGCCTGGAGATTAGAAAGATCCAAGCTGGCAGCACAGGGAACGGCTCAGGTGCAGGGAGCAAAGCTTTGGTGTGGAGTGTGGTTACTGAGTCCCTGTAGAAACATTTTATATTAACGAAGGCCAGATGCCCTCAAAGGACCATGAACGGTGCAGTAAGAGGAAACAACTGATAGCAACAGTAAGCTATGGCTGTATGCCCAGAAGCTGAGAGGGAGGTGTAAGTTAGAAAAGTAGAAATCATGATAACTTAGGGGAAAGGTATGTAAAATATGTGAAGCTAATTAACCAAGTAAGCATTTGATCCAGGCGCGTGGACAGTAGCGACTAACCAATAGTAGCATAAACTTATACATGTAAACAGTTCTTTGTAACCAATCAAATGATGCCAAGTTTTAGATGCAGCATAACATTGTGTATATAAGGAGCTCGCTAAGAGCAATAAAGGTCTTCGATTTGCACTCGGAGTCAGTTATCATCAATCTCCTTGAGTCACGAACTATCCTATGTTTCCATTTGTCTGTGCTGTCCCTTTTTTTTTTCCCTAAGTCCACTGTCTTAATGGTGCAGGTACTGCAGCTATAGCAGCTCAGGTGAACTGAGGAACAAACACTATCTGTACGCCATAATTCTTCGTTTCTCGGAACACCTTACGGGGCATTTTACAGACCTGCCTACTCTCTTGGGGTTCTGTGTGGGATAACTGGATAAAGTGAAACTACGGTGGCTGGTGTGTTTTACTGTCTAAGAACCCGCTCATCATATCTAAGTTTGTAAGAGGCTTGTGTGATATGCAGATTGCTCGAAAGGGAGTAACCAGTTATGTGTCCCTCCCTGGCAAGAAGTGATTGCAATGAAGAGGAATAACATGCTTTGCTGGCATTAACATGCTTCAGCTGCACAGACTTCATTATTTTCCTTCCATGTGGGTTTGTGGGTGTAACCAAGAGTGGTAGAGCTTTGTTTCTGTTCTTCGGGCTGCCTGTGTGACTATACCTGTGCAACATATTTGGTGCAAAAATACCAATGGGAAGAAGTAGAAAGTTATGTACTATAAATCAGAGGCCCTTGGACCATGTCTTAGAGAGGCTGCACAGGTGCCATATATCTCCCACAGATTGGGTCCCAGGCTTATTTCTTTCCTTTAGTGCACTGTTGTGATTGTGTGATTTCACTGCATGGTTTAACCCAGTACTGCCTCCTTTCAGTCATACACTGAGCACACAGGGTACATTGTAAGACTGCTCTGCTACCACTGGTGTCCTGCCCCTTCAGTATGATTCTACTCTAAATTTTGAAGTCCATCCACTGACAGTTAATACAACTGACATTGTGTATGATGTCTCAAATATGACAATATGTTCTCGAGAGGTGCACTAGATGATTGACATGAATATGTAGCACCATAAGTGAAATAACATACAGTCCTTCCATCCACTGGCCAGTTTTACAGCCAATGCGTGGTGGAAATAACTTTTTTCTTTTCTTTCAAAAGGCTGTGAACACCAAGCAATGATGTACTTTATCTGAATGGATTATTTGCACTTTAAAAGGCAGGTGGTTTCAGTCAGCATCCTTTGTTTCCCTGCTTCAAAAGGCACAGTCTTTCAACTTGTTTGCTTTGAAAAGAACCTACTGCAGGCTCCTGCACTTTGCTTTTCTACACTAGCACGTTTGATGGTAGGGTGGTAAGGTACTTCCTGTTTATCTACAAAAATCTCATCTTCCGAAATAAACTTTGGTCTCTGGGGACATCATTAAGCCAGAGTTCAGTCTTCCTGTACACGTAAAACAAACCACATTAAGATTTCACTAGCCTTTGCATCTCCTGATAGTGCAATACTTCTTCCATGTGTGTTCATTCTAGGTCCCAGTTGCTAGTGCATCTTTCTGGGGCTGCTCTGGACAGACTTGCTGGTGCTTTCGTCTAGCTGGGGTGACAGAGGGAAAGCTGTGCACTCACTGATGAATGCACATCAGAGCTGACTGGAAACTCAATCGAGCAAAGTGCCTCTCCCCAGTACACCTCCTCGCTTTCCTGAGGCTCTTCGGACTCTTCCCTATACATACCATAGTATGTGCAGAGTATTGGCAAAGCATGCTTGAAAACCATTTCACATGTTCTTGTTCTCTAGAAGGATGGCCTTTTTGCTCTTTCCCTTCTGAAATCAAGGCCTGTATCCAGGTCATGGAAAGCAATTAAAGAAGTTTGGTCCTTTTCATTCAAGTTCATTTAGGCTCTCCATTGAATGTCTGTCTTGTTTTTCAGTTTAAGACCACTGATGTATAATCTCTTTCAGAGAAACAGGTTTTTTCTTATTTTACAAAGACTGGCCCACTAAAACAGAGCACAATGATTTTTTTTTTCCTAGCAGTTTTCTCTCTTTTATAATGAACATTATCTATGATTTACTAGATTCATAACATATATTTTTTAAAAACCCACCAAAATATCAACATATCTAATGGGCTGAACTAACATCCTAGTGCAGAAATCTAGTGCAGAAACAATCATTATGGATTTTCCTCCACACAGATATTATGATTGAGTACAAAGTAGTAGGGAGTACAAGTATACCATAAGCATAACAAATCATCTAACTTACCAAAATAGCAGGGTGAATGCATATGTGCTTCACAGGTTTGGTGTTAGCTGAACTCATACCAAGATAGAATATGAAGACACAGAAGCCTGACTTCCATCCATTAACTTAAGTCCAAATCATCTGCTGTGTTATGTGCCTGAGACTTGGTGCATCCTTCCTTTTCAACTGTACTGCAAATTTTTAACCAAGTTAAAGACTCCTTGCTTGTTGCTCCTCTGGTGCAAACACTGCTAAGAGTAATTTTTAAGACCATGATTTTGCAAATGCAGATGCATGGTATGCAAGCTAGAGTTGAATAAGTGGTGCAGAACAAGGGTGTGAGCATTCTTTTCAAACTTCAAATGGCACTTTGGTTTTATCTATTTTTTATCTTCTTTCCCACAAACCTGTACATGAAGCATAATCACTTTTTTTGTGCCAGTGTTGGGAAGAAAACTTAGCATGACACAGTTATATATAGTTACTTGTGAACCAAAATTTTTGCTTTTGACGAAGGGCAGTCACTGCTTATCATTTGTTATTTCCATCAATTCATCATGAACAAAAGCAATATGCAATAACAGCTAACCAATCATCTCACTAGGAGAAAAATAGAGTGCACTATATTTCAATATTTTCTCACACATTACTTGTGAGAATGTTTTGTAAAAGGAAAACAACACTCTCCTCAATCCATGCTTTCCACAAAACATTCACATACACATAAGTATTCACTTAATTTTGCTTAGTAATAGGATTAGATATTCATGGTGTTCAAAGAACTTTGTGAGGAGATAGAATAAAATGGAATGAAAAACTGAATCCTTGGAATGATGATCTTAGAAAGCCAGAGAAAAAGTCTTCAGCAAACATCCTTAGCTTTTACTCGGGAAAAATTAATCTGGCTGTGTATCATCTTCCTTCTAGATTCATTTTACATGTTTATATCCTAGGAAATCCTTCTCCTCCACTTTGTCTATATTCAAACCATAACCAAAACAAAGTTAGATGAGAAACAGAAACTTGAAAAAAAAATATGTAGATAATGAAGCTGACCGTTTTTATTTCCTTACAAACACACAGTGCAAGTATCCACCCATCAACATTGGCTGTGTTTTGAATTCCAACATGAACAGGGGAGCATCCATAGGATTTTCAAAAAAAAAAAAAAAAGAGTTTTCTCAAAAGAGAAAGGAACAACATCCTGGAAGGAAGCTAGAACTGGGACTGCATGCCAAATAGTTGTCTGGAGAAGTCCTTGCCACATTCATTTATGTATATTAATGCAGGCATATTCTGTAAAATCTTTTTCTACAGTTAGTTCCCTTTTCTGGCATCTTTCTGCAGAAGCAGCACGTTTAGTGCAGCTTATGTGAGTACATCTTGGCTTTCAAGTAAAACTGGGGTGGAAGGAGTAGCAGTATCATTGTGAGGTGCGTTAGATGCTGTCCTCTGCACATTCCAGGGAAGAACATCATTGTCATAAATTGTGTTCCCAGGAAAGGTCTGCATCAGGCTAATCATGGAACAATAGTCACCTGAGGAGCTTTCTTCTGAGGCTTGAGTTGTCCCAGCATTGGGGGATGGAGCAGCTGCTGGATTTCTGACCTGCAGAAACAGAACAGGGTACAGGTCTGTGCATATCTGCCCAGGTAAGAGGTGTGTAAGATCTTGTTCGAGTTGCTTTACCCTTTTGAAACTGCTTTTGAGCACAGGTGGATTCCCTTGGCCACTGTATTTCATATTGATCTTTGAAGTAAAGTTAGAAATCATTCTTGTATTTCCTGCCTTTCTCCATTTCACTTCCCAAACTGTCTTTTCTTGCAAAATCCCAACTTAAGGCAAACGTCATTTATCATTTTGTGAGAGCTCTTCTATGCCACTCATTCAAGGCTTTCCTTTCTCAGTCTGTGAAATATTTCTCATTTTCACTTCCAAACCCCAGAATATCTTATCCTCATTGCCTCTGTTCTCCCACCCCCTGATTTCTTGTTTCTTATCCTCTTTGTCTTATTATTTTCCAAATAGATCTTCCTCCTCCAAAATCTGAAAAGTCCTCTATAAATTTATTTCTTTCTAATGAAGTCATCCTTAGACACACATTTTTCTAGCCACTTAGAATATACTGGGTTTAGTTTTCTTTCCTACAACTTGCCCTTTGAGAGCAAGTTGGCAACCTGTCTGGTGCCCTTTTATCCCTGCCAACACTTCCCCTGTAACTGATAGCTGTCACTTCCTGTTGCATCTTTTGCATTCTGTCTTCTGCTCTTCTAATTTCCCTGGAATTGATTGCAAGACCTCTATGAATTCATGCTTGCTACACACGAAAGTATTTCTTTTCAATAATTTTCCTCACTCTGTAGGTCATTTTTTGTCTTAGGCAGACAGTCGGAACCAGATCAGCAGAGGAGGTTTAGGTGCATAAACTCTTATTGGAACAGAGCTTGCAAATTAATACATTCAATTAGGATTTTAGATGACTAAAGTACCTTTGTGGCTAAGACCCTTAGTTCTTTCCCTCTGCCATGGTGATATATCACAGCAGGCAAGCCAAGCTGTCCAGACACCAAGAGGGTCATTAATCTGTCTCTGATCCTATTCCATGTTTTGTACTACACAAAGATTTATTCTCAGTAAATAATTACGCACTACATAGTCAGGTTTTGATGATGCAAGAATTTAAACATACCAGGCTCTCTTGTCTCCGTGGAGTTAATGGACTTCTCTTTTTGCTTTGCTAGGAAAAGAGAAGGGGAAAAAAAATGGCTGTTTTAATAAATCAGCATTAGAAGGCGTCTGTCTTATTATGCTTCTTATGGAGGGAGTGTTACTTACTAAAGGAGTCCTTGCCTTACGAATGGACCTCAAAGTATAAAAACCTATTTCCAAACTGGATTTTGGAATAGCTATTCTGACAAAAGCTAACCCACAAAGAATGGTATATCTACAGAATAAGTTTTTGTGTTCCTCAGAGCTCCTCTGAATAGGAGCAAAAAGAATTCCTGGTGTACTTGGGGTCAGTTTTCACTATGTTCAGTAAATTGCGTGGGGAGAAAAAGGCTTTGAAAATCCTCAAGCCATCCTATGAGCAAACATGTTAAATTTCATGGGAAGATGAAATAATTTTGTTTTCCTAATATAAAAAAAAATCCATGGCATTATAATAGGGAAATGAGAGATCACCTAAATTAAAACATGGGAAACTACAAGTTCCATTCTTGACTTAGGATGTGGTGGCTGTGTAAGAGTTCCTGTAAAGCAGGATAGATTAATACCATAGCTATGTGATGGTCTAGAGGAAAAACTAGGAATATAAAATGCAACTGAATAGACCTTGTCTGTATTTGCATGGCTAAAACTCCTTTTTATTTCTAACGTGATTATTTGCAAAACAGGAGAAAAATTTCCATCTATTATGAAAATCCGAGATTTTGATTTGTTCCTACTTTATTTCTACCCCTATCTCTCTGGAAGGGAACAATACATACAATAAATTCTTAAAAACTCGGTGTCCTAACTGGCACACTCAGCAAGGACATCTCAGCAATCTTTTGGGGTAATTATTAGGGGATTTTCACAGAGCTTTGAATTAGACTTCTGTGAAGCTGTGAAAAGGAGTGGAATCAAATACATACTAGACAAAAAGGTAAAACTACTTACTGTGGTGTCTCCTTAGACACCAAAACATGCATATGATGTTGAATGGACAACACAGACCCAAGGATGTTGAAGCATAAATAATGTGCAGTATCTTGCAGTTTCCAGATTCTTGGGACTCTTCTGAGATACTAGTGGTATCTAAAATTGCATTAATATCTATTAGCTTAAAGTAATACTTGTCTGGTGAGGGTTTTTTAGCATTAGGTCTTTCTGATGCAACTGGCTTGTCAATGTACTTAAATATTCTGCATCTTGGTACAGTCATGTCACAAGATAACCGCCTCCATAGGCATTCTACCAATTATGGTAGAATTGGTATATGGTAGAATTTCCTTGTACTGGAAGGAAAAGTGCACAGGGCAGTGTAATTGATGCACAATGCCTGGCAGAAGGCTGGTAGGAGCAAAGAAAGGATCAGAATAACAGGAGAGTTCTGAAGGAGAAAAGCAAAGCTGACAACACCAAACAGCCATTAGTGAAGTGTTGTTCTGCAGCTAGAAAGTGATCTGTGTGTCTGTAGTGTCCTATTGAGAAAAAAAAAATTTTATTTCTAAAAAAAATTTAAATGTTATTTCTATAAAATTTAGAAATTTAAAATTTTAGAAATGTTATTTCTAAAAAGTTTTGTCATTTCTTTTTGTTTCAATCCTACCAAGAGGCAGGATAGAAGCATGAAGAAGGCAGTAAGTGCCAAAAATATTGGGAGAAGCCACCATGTGGCATGCATGAGATCTTCTGTATGTGGTATCCTTCTGTTTAAAAGGGCTCTTTCGTAACATAGGAAACCTCACCTTCAACAATAACCTTTATTCCATGGCTCTCACTGGAAAGGTTGTCCACTATTGCTTGACAACGATAAAGTCCACTATCATTCTGATGAACGGAGGAAGGATTGAGAGTAAACACGTTAGACTTCCATTCTTATTTGCCCTTCTTCAGCCAGATGCATGTGTCATCTTCTATCTTGCACCACAGCATGTCTGGCTTTTTCTTGCAGTAATGAACTGGACACTCTATAATTAAAGAGCTCCGAATGTTAGTTTTGTACTGGGATTGTCTTTTAACTTGAATATCAACTGTACATGTAGCAGCATCAAATCTTGGAAGAGAATAAAAACATAACAAAAATTATGGTAGTGGAAGTCTACTATATACTCCCCATAACACTAATCACAGTTTCTTTTCTCTCTCATTACTCAAGGCTTCCCCTGTCTGCTTGCAGCAGATCTGATCTCTATATGGGACAGTGATAGCAGATAACATCAAGACTACAGATTCTTTCATTTTTAAGAGAATTGTTAAAAGGCACATTCTCCTTCTTATATGATTTTTCCCTTCTTTCTATAGCTCAGTCAAGTTAGAAATTTTGTAGTTTAGAAAGAAAATACATAAAATATGCATTGCAATTTTTTATGTATCATCTTTCTCACAGATCTATTATTTTTAGATTTACTTCAGTTTATTGTTTACTTCACAATTCTTGTTAACTTGAAGAAGTGAAGGCTTTTCTTTGGTAGAGACTTCTATAATTGTACTATTGAAAAGAATATATTTAATATACGTATATTTAATGCAAATATAACTTACCTCTATTTTTAAATTTTTGTTATGTTTTGTTAAACTCAGCTATGGTATGCCACCTTAACCCCGGGTCTTGGTATTGAATGTCCTGACCTTTTATTAAAGATTCATGTCTCTCGTGGTGTTTTATTTCTCTGGCTAAGTCAAAGTGATAAAAACTCTGTGATACCCGTGTGCTCCCAACTTCCCTATCCTGTTTTACAGTACAGTCCTTATGAACTGAAGAGTGTGATTGCTCATAAGTCCAGAGAAAGACATCTTAAACATATCTGTGTCTTCTGGTTGATAGAGAAGAGTAGAAGAAATGGTAACGTATGTTGAAGGTAAGTTTTATAGAGAGGACAAATGTATAGAGGAGAAGACAGCAGTGTGGATAGGAGCAGGGTCTGTCTCTTAACAGGCAGTGCCGTATCAAGGGACAGGGACTCTGGGTCCCTGGGCAGCCAGTGCACATAACTGCAATACCTATCACCTCACCTCCACTGTGAAGATTTCTTATGCGCAGGATACAGTTGTCCTTGTGAATATCTGGATAGTACATTCAAGAGCCTGAGATGTCCAGATTAACAGTTTTCATTTATGACCTCTAATTTGCAAGGCTTTTCTTTACAAATCTCAAACTGCTCCATACCATGAATAAATTGTAAAGCACTCAGTAGTACTGAGTTTTGAGCAAAAGCATGCTCACAGCCTTCATTATAACAGAGGTAACATTTACTGGTGTTGATTTTCTTGGTGCGCTGTCTGTAAGGTGACTTTGGGAATGGGCATTTAAAAATTAGGTGCCGCTCCTCTGCCTCTAAATCTAAATCTTTCATATCGGTCCCATTTTGCTTTACTAAATGTGCCTGATCTTGCTTGATAATTAAGAAGAGGTTATTCACAGATGCACTTAGGAAAATACATCAAGTATAAGTATATTGACTGTAAAACTAGGAAAATATTAGTTCACTAGTTAGTGGAGAGAGAAAGCTATCAATGAATTGCCAGCAGTAAATTAGATTTACCAGATAAACCAGGTAAATTGTTTGTAAAAAGGCAGGCCTAGTTAGAGAAGATATACATGGGACATGAAATAACCTCTGTGTTCTGCTAAGGACTAGGAAGCGTACCTAGGTCTCATCCAGTCATTCACACTGCTCTTCAGGAAAGAAGGTGGAAGGAGGTGATGCTTGGAGTGCCTCCAAGTTGCAAATAAGTCAGCAAATACCATGAATGTGATAAGAATACCATAAATAGAAGACTGAAATTATTTGGGTTGTTTCAACTTCAGAAAAGCAATGAGAGGAAAAGACATAATAAAATAATGTAAAGACATAAAAGAAGAATGAAAAGACCCACTTTTTCATGTTTCTGTTAGGCATTAGGAGAAATAATGGGCTAAAAGTGAAGTAAGGGAGGTTGATTACACACTTTGAAAAACTTCTTAACTGTGGAAAAAGTAATACTGAAACTGGTTTCTGTGGAATCTTGTAGAGTTTGAATCACTGGTGGCCCCGAGGACTAACCTAGACTACATTTATCAGGATAATATAGCTGGTTTTCCCTTCTAAACTGTCAGTGTACGTAGCCATGCAAACAAGTTCATGGACATTAGGTCCATAATTGAATACAGAAAGGACGTGGGAAAGATGTACATGCTCCTGTGCAACTGTTCCATTAGCAGAGAAACAGCAGGGGAACGGATCATAGAAAGTGGTCATGCTCATGTGTTCTCCCTGAACAGCCTTTCTTCTTGCTCCTGCCAGAGACAGAGCACTGGTCTTAGGCAGTCTGGTATTTCTTCTGTGGTCTCCACTGATATACAACACCATGATCCACTTTCTGCCACAGCATTTCCTCAATAGTAGCTCCTGATTATAAATAAATAAGCAGTGTACAGGAAAAAATATTCTCCCGGGGACTATCCATCTTTATGTGGTAACAACAGCAACATATTTAATATAACATTTAACATACTGTATTATATTTAATGTTAATAAAATAATGTAATGTAGTATTTAAGATTATGTATATAATATATACATATTTTATTGCAAAGTATATGATGTGGCAAATACATTGCAATAGCAACATCTTTAATATGCAGAGCCTGGCCGTGTTCACAAGGTAGCATTTAGGTGTCAGGTAAGCATGCCCTGTCCAGTCATTCAGTCATTTCTGCTCCCCTGGATTGCACCACTTTGAAAGGCATATCTTAGTTGTGAAACAGGATCACTTACCTTTCACTTAGACTCTTTCATGTGTGATTAAAAGAAAGCATGATTTGGTGTCAGGCAAGTAGGTCATATTCACTTTGGTCATACCTACTTTGGTCATAGCACAGTGGCAGCACGTGTTTATCAATAGCCTGAAAATGGAAACTAAAAGCTTAAATTAGAAAGTAGAGGTTTCAAATGTCTGACCGATGATTGCCATGGAAGATAACGCTTCAGGAAGTATCTGTAAAGCTCACATTGTGCCCTGATAGCATCTTTCTTTCTGATATAATTGTACATAGCAGGTATTTCCAGAAAGATGTGCAGGTCAGAACAGATATTTTCTGATGTCTTCCATCTAATAATTTTATTATATAGTTTTATCTTTTTCAAAATTCTCTTTTTTGGCTAAACAAAACAAAACAAACAACTAGAAAAGTCCCCCCAAAAACCCAAAACTTTTCTGTAAGGCCCAAATAGTCCTATTTCTCTCAAAGTTTTAAAGCAGATTTCAGGGACACTGTCTCATTCAGCATTATTATTAACCAAGGAGAAGAGTAGGAATTGTCATATTTATTTCTTTGATTCTTATCTGTTTCCAGTGCAGGAATATCATATTTTCCCTGATTTTGAATCTTTAGGTGCTTTTACAACAAAGCATACATCATTGCCCACTGCCACTTCTAGAATAATCACCTGATTAGCACTGAGCAAATTAGGTGCATCCAACAGCATTCACCTGGGACAGGGCTCCTAATCCCTGTGGTTTCAGATGAGCACTAGTTTTGTAGGTAGTTGGAAAGGAAAATATCTTATCAATGTTAAATATTGCTCTAAGGAAATGACTGTTTTGCACTGCTCAGTGTAACCTAGAGTAATACTCAGTGACAGAACCTCTCAGAGAGAGAGAACAGGGGTAATAATGAGTGCACAGAAAGTTTAGGATTACCCTCCAGCCCCATCCTGAGTGGGAATATAGAAATTTCCTAAGCAGAAGCCTTCCTGAGTTCTGGATATATTTCTAGAGTAGTTTTTGTGCAACCCTTGCTCTGTAGGTGAAAGCTATAAGCAGTTTAAGTGTTACATGCTTGCACTGATATTACAAGAAACTTCCGCCATACAACTTCCTGCACTATTACCAATTAAGTCCTAAGGAGCTATTCCACCGCTAACAAAGGATTTACTTGGTTACAGTTTGGTTTTTTGAAAAAAAAGTTCCACTGACATTGACATTACTTGTACTACTTTCGCTCATATAGTGTATTTTTAAGAGAGTTCAAATAAAATATGCTGTACATCTCTAAGTCCAGTGAGCTTGAATAGTATTTCTCCTTTTTTTCCCAGTTGCCTATGCCAACATGCGCCATAGTTTTGCTCCTTCATCTTCCGGTGGTGATCATTCACTTGCTAGTAGAATTCCAACATAATCAGTTACGGCTAAATTATGTTTCCAGAGCAAAATTCCCTGCCATCCAGCAGGCCTGATTCCAACACCCTTGCTTTCTCCAGACAGTTACCTATGGAATACACCACTGAGCTTTGGGAACAGCACATGGGAAAACTTGTACTACACTTGCTACCCAGCCCAACAGCATCACTGCCTGCTCATGATTTCTGAGCAGCAGAACCCTCTTGTCCCACTGACCCTTAGAGACATTTTCAGGTAGAAGTTTGCATGAGACCAATCTACACACACCTGTTGGGTCTCAGCCATCATTTCTCTCTGCTGATGCAGGTGAAAGTCTTTGGTAGCCTGCTGTTGATTAACACTTGTGTACAAATCCTCTTTGTCCTTAAAATAAGCGGGGTGTTGAGGATACTGGCTTTCACTTGGTCTTCTATTTCCTCTAGTTTGTTGTGCCTTTTTTATTATTATTTATTCCATTGTAGTTATAGATTGGGTAGAAAAAAATTAGTTTACTGGAAGTTGATTTAATTTCCTTAGTTATAAATTGTGAATCCCTTGGAAAAAGCCTGTGTGTGCCGGTAAACGCTATTATTTTATTCAATGGGTTTTCCCCCATCAGTCAAATAGAGCAACGTTTTGGACTTCCTAATCAGGAGCTTTACAAGGTACTGCTTGGGTTTCAGTGTGTATTAAACTTGTAGACTCTTCTCAGAGCCTGTAAAAGAGCTTTCCTTTCAGAGGCTTAAAACAATAGAAATTTGGACTGCCTTTAATTACTTTTTTAATTGTTCTGAGATGATGTTTGGTGCATGAAAAATAATCACAAATGCTTTTGTATATTACTGAAACTTGTTAATGACTGATGACTGAACGACTGGGGTTTAGTTTTTCATTTTTTTGCTCAGAAAGAAGCCTAGTGTTTGGCAAATGTTATTAGTCATCAATTTGGGGACTTTGTAGAACAATATCATCAGAAGAGATGAGTGAATAAGAGATTAAATGTCGTTTTCAGGCTTTGGGAAGTTTTTAGTTTGAACTCTTTGAACTTCAGTAACTAAAAATCTGGGCTAGAGAGAGCCTTTTCCTATAACCGAGCTTTTTTTTCTCTACTAATTAAGTGTGGGAATTCATAATGCACATACCCTGAAATCTCTCATTAACCTTTCCTATCTCTCAAATCACATCTCACCTGGTAAGAAACTTTAAGTAGATAAAAAGTGGGGGAGAATATCCTTTTTAAAAAAAAAAAAAAAAAAAAGCTTTGGGAAGCTGTTATAGAGGATAAAATATTTAAGACAAACTCTTGCAATATTTTCCACAGATTTCCTGAAAAGACCACTTGGCAGGAACAGGTGTCAGTGAAGACTTAGGATTAAACAGCAATATAAACCATAATATACTAGAGAATCAGGAATATTTTTTTTTTTGTAATGGGAAATAAAATCACCACACATAATGAGAGAGAACCTTTTCTATTCATTGGTTTTCATTAGAAAAACAAATGCAAAATAAACTTTAAATAAACAATGAGTACAGGCATGGCTTGGCATACTTTTCCTTTGGCAGTGTATCTTAACTTTTTTCTGTTTGCTGCCTCCTGTGGCTTATGAGGGGTCAGTGGTAGAGACACTGTCTGCCAATTATATTCTAGATAAGAATATAGTCTATATAAAAGTATAGAAAGTGCAAGCACTTTCCAAGATAAATTTAATTACCCTTTTTTTAACACTGTTACGAGCTGAGCATTGAAACCAGTCTTATACCAAGTGTTAATTTTTCAGTCACATATATGAGTGGTCATGATGAATATCTCAATGTGCAGCTTTCAAGAGGGTAAAAGAACCTGTAACATATGGAAGCTTTATATATCTGCTTCCAACTTACCATTCTCAGTAAAATTCAGATCAACTAAAAACGCATTTTCTTTTGGATCACTTGAGTGTGTTTCTGAGCATATTGCAGTGAGCAAGGCTCTATTGCACCAAGAACTGATTTGCACAGTCAAGGAAAATGTTCTGTACAGTGTACTAACATGACAAGGATTTCAAATGAGAGCATGTATTCCATAACTTGTACAATAAGGAAATATCCATAAAAATACTTTCTTTACAAAAAAAAAAATATTTTTATTTCTCATTGTTATGTTTGAGAAAACGTAGTCATGACATGCCTCGTTAAGCAAACAAAATAAGTTTAATGGAGATGGCTTTCCATTTTTCTGACTCAACCCGTTAGTAGAAAAATAATAAAAATTGAGCCTTCTAATCTTTGAATTATCAAGGTGTCCTTCGTACTTTATCATCTAAGAGCTCGGAAAAACTTCTGCTAAACTAGGACCTATTAATCAATGTTTCTGAGGTATTTGTTTTCAAAAGGATTTATCTTTACTTTGTTTTTCCCCTCTCTCCTCCCTTGAAAAGTGGGAACAAGGGATGGCATAGAATACAACTCATTCATATCATTCCCCAAGGCAGATAATGGCTGAAGTAGAAAACGTCAATTATGCATGGAAAATAGATTTTTACAGTTAGTTTTGCATTCTATGTTTGGGTCTTTCTGTGAACACAGCAAAGCACTAGTAATGGTTTTAACTCAGGTCCAATGTTCTGAGAAGTTCCTGATTAGGGCTATAGAACAAAACCTATGCCAGAAAGCGTATTGATTTGTTGTGGTTTCACGTTTAACACTGACATCTTCATGACCATTAATTTTAACAACAAAAAAGGAAATGGGCTTTGAGGTGGACTCATGGAAAAATATGCACCCTTCCTGAATTTAGGTGAGGTGCACTTAGAAAGATAAACACTTCAGAAGGCTTATTAAGTGACATGTAGATAGGCCTTTTTCAGACTTCTCCCAGCTTCACAGAAGGCTTATCAAGAGCTGATATAAAATTTTATTTCAGTCATTTTACATATTTATTTCACAATTTGGATTTTTTTAAGAATATCATTTTTCTAATACAAATTTAATTTTAGTCCTTTTAATTTCATTTTTCTTGTGTGATCTTACAGATACAGCAATGTACTTTTTATTTGGTGTACAATGCAGGATTTTTCTGAGTTTCTTGTTTTTCTGACAGATTTTTCTTCTGGCTGTGGCAGTATATGTAAAATTGACCTGCTTGCTGAGGTAGCTGATGGAGAGTTGCATCATTTTTTAACCATTCCTTGATGAAAGCTGTATAAGTGCAGAGAACATATGTTCATATTTTGATGATTGAAACTTGAAGATGGAACATTTCCATCTAGCTGAATGTTACTATGTGCAGGCTATCCCACAAAAAGGTCTAACAGCAAGGTGTCATTCGAGCTGAGAACCATGTCTGTCATTAGTGGGCATTGTGTGCATGTACTTAATTACTGGCTGGGGCTTCTTGAGTGAGGAGAGGCTTGCTAGGTTTTATTCTCATCAGGTTGAACTGCTTTGTTTACTTTGTGTATGCAACAACTAGTCTTCATGAGACTCAATGGGAACAACCTGTACTTTGGTGTTACAAAACAGACAGGGTCTAACTGGACAAAAATTATTGGGGTAAGAGGGGAAAAGGTCCTTCTTATTGAGACTTATCAGAAACAAGCTTGCTTCTCTTTTCTTATTTTAGAAAAGGTTTACTCATTATTGGCTTTGTATATGAAATCCAAGTGGTCGACTTTATTTTTGATAGGAGTAAGAGAAAATTTGGATAGATTTACAACGTACAAAGCTTCAAGAAGTTGGCTTCAATTTTCAGCTTACTTCAAACTAAATTAAAAAACAAACAAGCTTGGAAAAGTTATGGATAAAACATAAGTACAGTAAAAAAAAAATACATCATTGTAGACTGACTTGCAAAACTCTTATCTCTGTGATGCTCTTGTAAACATTATTCTGATGTGTGCAGTAACGTAGGTGTATAGAGAGAAATAGTATTGTTCTCCAAGTACCTCAAACAGTTTTGGTGTAAAGCCAAAAATAAAACCTAGTAAAATTCGATGTGAACAAGATATGTGCTATAAGCAGCATAACAGAAGTTGCATTCTGTTTTAAAAACAGTATCTTGGAACCTGGCAAATTAATATGAAGGGTTCATCCGTATATTAGTGAACTATAAAGAACGATGCGGAGAAGTGATTGTGTGAGGGACTAATAACACAGGCAGACTTAAAGAAGTGAATAAAACTAGTAGTTAACCCTTACAAGAAAAGAGGATATTTCCATTTAGAGTATAAAGGAGGTTATCAGCTCTAGATATACCCCCTTCAGAAGCATTTTAGTTTATTCATTTGAAAATCAAATGTAAAGCAATTCAGTGGCTTCCCCAAGCTCAGATCACACCCTGACTAAGAAATGGCTATATCTAACTAACCTGGTAATTAGTGTCTTTTAAGCTAAATGTTTGGATTTCCCTTCCCAGGAAGATGATCTGAATGCTTGTTTAAGTTTTCCTATTAATAATGCGTTTTATCTGTAAAACCAAGGAGTGTCAAAAGATGCTACAGATTTGCAGAGTTAGTCACGCATGTCAACTAGGCTTCACACAGCCAATTTGTTTGTGTAATTTTAGCAGTGCCTTATAACCAATATTACTTACTCAATTTACCAGTTGTTACATCTGAAATGTATCTATCTGAGTGCATCCATTACAGTAGCTATTATCCTTTCTGCATGACTGCCTTCCTTTTAATACTAAAATATGTCTCCTATAAGACATTAGCAGGTAAGAAATTCAAACAAAATAATCTCTAGTAAAAAATACTGAGAATATATTGGGCACAGTGTAGTTTTCACATCAGTCCAAATTAGGAGAACTTCTCTAGTTAAAAACTGTGGAGGTTCGAAGTTGAAAGTGGCATGAAAATTAGATAGACTTAAGCTAACTAATTGAAGGTGTACTTAATTATCTGGCAAGGACAATTTATGAATTCAGTTTAGAGCTAGTAGGATTCTTAGGTTTCAACCAGAGGCTTGAATGTTGCCAAACCCCTTGAAGGCAGAGCCTTTGGCCACAAAGCAAGATGTGTTTGGTCCCCAAATACTAGACTTATGGTCTAGACTGTTACCTAATATTTCTCAGTTATTGTCATCATCATTGCCTTTAATTGAATTAGAAGTCTGTGATATGATAATAAAATAAGACACAGATTATATCCAAGGTACACCAAACACTCTTACTTTCTGTTCTCCCCCTGCAATGTTTAAGAATAACAGACAGGTTAAATTACAAGACCCTATCTTACTGTAAACTTGATGGTTGCTCTAAGCCTGTATTACTAGAAGGATGTACAGTAAGATCCTTTTCATCAACATGACTGGAGAAGCCTTCATTCTCTGGGCATGGCAGAGAGAAGAGATTTCTGCAGGTTTAAAAGTGCAGCTCAGGTGGCCTCTTGCATCCTGCTAGGTTTACCCCAAGGCATATGTCTGAGCCAATATTCTATTCTAGTTCTTCTGTCAAGACAGTGCAGAAAAGGGCAGGGTGATCATTTCACATCATCTCAGAACTCCTCTGCAATTCAAGGCAAAACATGTTTCACCCTTCTCCAGCTCCCCTTTCAGTGTAAAAAAACATCGGTGCAGGTTTTGGGGCTTTTTTTGAAAGATGCTCCTGCAACGTGGTTTTGATTTTAGAAGCAGCAATGTAGCAGAGAGAGGTATGCACAGTAGTATTTTAAACTTATTCAGTACTTGTGTATTACTCTAGCTCAACATTAACAAATCAAAAAGCTGAACAAATTCACTATTCACAAGTTGGTAGATGACAGAATGGTGTGTCTGAATAGACTTAATTTGCATTAGATGATTCCTTCCACTATTAAGCCCTAGCATCTTCATAAGACAATGCCGAGTAATTGGGGCTTGGATTTTGTGGGTTCTTTTTCAGCATGTCCTTGATACCTTTTTCAGCATGTCCTTGATACCTTTTTCCCCTAAATATTTCTAAACCACTGGACCTCCTGAAGCCAGATTATCAGGAGAATGATACTGATGTTTATATACTAATATACTGCAATAGTATTAAAAAAAAAAAAATGCAACCAACCAAAACTGAAAACACTTATGAAGAAAACTCTTGAGTATACTGCACACTCAGCCTACTCCCACTTGAGACAGAATGCTGGTACCGTAGACTGTCTTTCTGTATAGTGAAGACATCTAGTGGCTGAATCCAGAGCTAGTTTAGATAGTAACATGGGACACTAAGGAATGCATTTCCCGGCAGTGAAATTTCCGCTTCTCTTAATGTTGAGTTATCAAAGGTTTGTGCTAGGAATGTAATATTAGTGGCCAGTACTTAATCTCTGTCATTCTTATTAGAAGAACTGCTTTGGGCCGAGTCCTTTGCTACTGACTGATGCTTTTTAAAAAGACAAGATTTTGTCTGTTCTCTACCGTGCTTTGAGATTGGTTTTCTAGGACAGTTCCTTGTTGGTAACTTCATAAAAGTGTTCTGAACTGTAAGACAGCTACTGTCATATGTCAGGAGAGGTGAGGTGGGTCAGAGTAGCAGAAGGAGCGTGTATTTCCTGTACTGCATATTGTGTGTGGCTTGTGAGGATTCTTTACTTTGTACTTTGAGTAGCAAATATCTTGGACATTCATCTCTGTTTTCGGAGCCCTTTTCTTAAAAAGGCTTTGGCAAATGTGACTTCTACTATCACTGCTGACACTTCACTATTTCCTTTATCTTCTTTCTGCTTAAGAGCAGGGTTGTGGAATTGTTTGAGAATCTGCCAGAAGATGGCAAAGAATCTGAATTTTTCATGTTTTCTCATTAAGACTTTATTACATCCTTGACATATTCCTAGAAGGTTTTTTTATTTTTGTGATATTATTAAGTTATAAATGAGATCTTTCAGATCTCCAAATGGTATATTACATTCTAGTTTTTTGAGAAAATCATTCCCAAATTTGAGACGCTAAAGGATTGTTTGGCTTTTAATAATTGTGGATTACCTGGACTTCAGTAAAGCCTTTGACACCGTATTCTCACAGTATTCTACTTGAGAAACTGGCTATCACTGGCCTGGACAGGCAAATCCTCTGCTGGGTTAAAAACTGGCTGGATGGCCAGACCCAAAGAGTGGTGGTGAATGGGGTTAAATCCAGTTGGAGACTGGCCAATAGTGGTGTTCCCCAGGGCTCAGTATTGGGTCCAATCCTCTTCAATATCTTTATCAATGATTTGAATGAGAGGATCGAGTGCACCCTTAACAAGTTTGCAGATGACACGAAACTGGGAGGAAGTGTTGATCTGCTACAGGAAAGCTCTATGGAGAGAACTGAACAGGCTGGATCAATGGGCTTTGGCCAGTGCGATGTGGTTTGACAAGGCCAAGTGCAGAGTCCTGCACTTGGGACAAAACAACCCGGTGCAACTCTACAGGCTTGGGGAAGAGTGGCTGGAAAGCTGCTTGGCAGAGAAGGAGCTGGAGGTGCTTGCTGACAGCTAGATGAACATGAGCCAACAGTGTGCCCAGGGGGCCAAGAAAGCCAGTAGCATCTTGGCTTGTATCAGAAATGGTGTGGCCAGCAGGAGCAGGGAAGTGATTCTCCTCAATACTCAGCACTGGTGAGGCCACATCCTGAATGTTGTGTTCAGTTTTGGGTCCCTCACTACAAGAAAGCCATTGATATTCTGGAGCGCGTCCAGAGAAGGGCAATGAAGCTGGTGAAGGGACTGGAGAACAAGTCTTATGAGGAGCAGCTGAGGCAACTGGGGTTGTTTAGCCTGGAGAAGAGGAGGCTAAGGGGTGACATCACTGTCCACAACTACCTAAAAGGAGGTTGCAGAGATGTTAGTGTTAGTCTCTTCTCCCAAGTGAAAGGTGACAGGACAAGAGGGAATGGCCTTAAACTGCATCAGGGGAAGTTTAGATTGGACATTAGGAAAAATTTCTTCACAGAAGGGGTCATCAAGCCCTGGAACAGGCTGCCCATGGAGGTGGTAGAGTCACCATCCCTGGAGGTGTTTAGAAGGCAGGTAGATTAAGTGCTTAGGGATATGATTTAGTAGTGGACAGGTACAGTTGGAATTGATGATCTCAAAGGTCTTTCCAACATAATGATTCTATGAATTCGGCTTCAAAAGCATGTTTCAAAGGATTGTGAACACCAGGTAAATATAAAATAACTGCTTACAAAAAAAAGGAATGAGACTTTATCTAAAAC
Source organism: Cuculus canorus (assembly GCF_017976375.1). NCBI lineage: Eukaryota > Metazoa > Chordata > Aves > Cuculiformes > Cuculidae > Cuculus > Cuculus canorus. The sequence continues at coordinate 113,800,267 of NC_071401.1, read as the reverse complement.
TAGGATAGGTGTATATATTTAATTTAAGACTAGATATCATTTAAAGACGGTAGAAAAAGATGAGACTACATGGCACTGATTTCAACAATCTGCAGTAACTCAGTAACTTTGCTTTATGCAAATCAGACATCAGCTGAATCCTAATGAATACCAACTATTTAAAGAACTAAGAGAATTCAATGCCATTAAAACACAACGATTAGCACAGTTTTATGGACACTGCATATTGTTTTCCAGAAAAGGCTCAAAAGCATGGAGTAAAATGTGGATAGCATTAAACACTTGAGGATTGCTACTAATAGAAACTTTCTTCACTTGATTCAGATGTTTTTGTCATGTCTGCTGCTGCTTTATTGAAAGCAAGTTGGAAGCTCCACCCCACTATGTAATGCTCCTTCTGTTCCACCTCAGTTTTTTTCTGATAAAACAAGGCCATATTTTAGGGTTGCATTTGCCCTGTTTGAAGGTGGTTAGGTAGTGGCCTCCAACCACACAGACAGATTTGGCATTTCGATATCAAGGTCTAGTAAGTTTGCTGAAAATTACTTTGATTACACTATATGTAACTCCAGTATCTTCAAGGAACAAAAATAGTTTAGTCTCATATGCAGCTCCTTGCCTGTCACTAGTGATCACGCAGTTTACAAAAGTATGTGTTGCTGTATGAGCTATGGATGTCCCCTGTGAGCTGTTCGCATGTCTTACTGCTGTAGCTCCCTGTTAAAGGAGAGATCAATTACTTCATTTCTATGCAAGTTATTTCCTTTCTCCACAACATGAAGTTCTCTGCATCTTCCTGCTTTTTCTTAAGCAATATTGGTTTAATGTAATGAGCTAAGCTTTGCTAAATCAACAAACACATCTTGCACTCTGTTCTAAAATGCAGACTGATCATGTGCCTGGATGCTCTCACAATGGGTATCAGTTCATTAAATATGAAGTTTATTAAGAACCTAGTCTGGGTTTTTCTGTATGTAAAGCACTTCATTAAGTGTAAGCATGGGTATTCTTCTCATTGGATTTGTCTTACAGTAGTGACAGGCTTCAGGTATAAGGGGAGGAAGGAAGCAATTTAAACATAATTAGAAAAGAATTAAGGTAAGGAGGTCTCATTTACTGCAGTGAAATCTAATACTGAATTTGGGAGCTATTCTATACACTGAACAATGGACTGAAAACACACTTGAGGCAAACCAATATACAAAACCCCGCTAAGAACCTCAAGAACTTCTAATTTTACTCCAACTTCCAGAAAAACCTGCTGAATGATACCCCCTCTCCACTACATTGCTGTAAGCTACTCTACCGGTTAGGAGAAAAAGGAAGATTTCCTTATTTTCCTCAGGAACACAATAGCTCTTACTGAACAGAAGAATCAGATAGAGGAGAAAACAGTATCCACTGCAAGACAGTAAGAACTTCCTAATGAATGTGTAATCTTGTTTTAGCATGTTCATGGAGCACATATGAGAATACTGGCCACTTCACTGCCCTTGAGCAGTCCTCTGCTTTTACCTCTCCTTTCTGTGCAGTACTAGACAGGAAAGACACAGAGCTAAGTACTTGGATACATGTACAACATGAATAAACTTAAATTTCTTGTGCTTGTTTGGCTCAGCTGAACACAGGCTTCACATGCCAACTGACACTACTTAACCTTTCTTGGGTCCTGCAGGTCTAGCAGAAATCTTCTAGCAAAACAGACATTCTTTTGCAAGATTAAATCTTCAAATGCTTTTGTTTTTTGAAACCTAAAGCGAACATAGAGTTGGGACGCTCAAAAGAAACTGATTTCACCTATTGCTTATGATTTCTATTCTATACTTAACTTTCTATTTTACAGAATAGAACTGCAATAAGTATACTTAATATATTAACATTTAGCTTCAGGGGCAACACTGATCTTGAGACTGTTGAGAGTAGCTCACTTGAGAGTACTCTCAAGTACTACTTGAGAGTAGCTCACTCTATCCTATTCCGGAGCCTGCACCTTGCACTTTTACTTGTGGCACGTGCTATCTGCTTTTGAATATAAAAGAGGTGGTGTCTACCACCAGTAGACTCACAAATTCCAAACTCACTGTAAAACTGTCCTCCAGTTTCTGCTGTCCAGCCTATGTAAATGACAAATCTCAAACCTAATTATCAGTTATAAATGTGGCCTAAAAGCTATTATGTATAATGCATCCTACTGCATCTTGGATGTGGGTTAAACAGTACATTTCACTTAGCAAAGTAAAATGTCATTGTAAGAATTTAGCATGGCCTAATTACTAAACTTTAAATATATTCTTCACCTGATTCTGCATCAGCTTCCACACAAATCCTTTCCAATGTGATGATGTTGCAAGTATACAGATACTGTTTTAAAGAGCAATTGTCCACACAAGAAAACTTTACAAAAGGGTAGGTTATGTTTATTTCTATTCTGTTTTTCCAGTTGGTATAAAGACAACAAAAGCAACTTAATGTGCTGTGACCTGAAAAAGAAGTAATGACTGATAAATTCAAGAGTTGAGAGGTTGCATGAGCTTATCACTGGTACATCACGAGATGTCAAGCCAGATAAGAACTGAGGAAATGGAACATGTAAACAATTGAACCTATGCTTGATAATTTTGGTGGGCTGATGTTATTTGCTAAATTTTTATGCAGTCCCTAAGGGAGACAGATCAAACTGGGACCTTTTTGCAGATAGTTTGGAAAGACCCAATTCTTCCACATTACAAAAGCTCTTCCTGAACAGACCTGAAGTATTAGACAGCTGCAAGATCCTATTCCTACAAATCTTCTATTGCAGTATCAAAACACGTAAGAATTACTTTATTTGGTGTTCACTTGCAACAGAAGGCATAATTAGGCACTTTCTGACACGAAGGAGAAAGTCACATACTTGACAGGAAACAGTTCTGTATAACCATTCTAAAACAGACTTCAGTTTAATGACATCAACAAACTGCTTCAACATATAGCTTGATATTACTTTAAGTCAGAACAAAAAAAATTTTACATTCTTTAATTTTTCCTGACAGCATCTCTTTCTACTATATTACATTATCATATATGTGAACTACTGTGTTCTTTAGCCACTTTCTTGGCAAAATAAGAGATCATGAGTAAATTATATGAAAAAGAATTTCCTTTATTTTTTTAAAAAAGGACCATTTTTTCCATTCCAAGTGAAAACTTTACAAAGTAAAGTAGTTTTCTTACAATAATATTTTAATATAAAAACTTAAATCACTTACTCTGGTCTTACTTGTCTAACAGGAAGTCTTGTGGCACTGCATAACCCTGGTATTTTCCCTCTAATATCTAATTGTAAGTTCATCACTTGTTTAAATAAAACCATTTCTGTGGCCACTTACCATCAGTAAAACTTTCTTACCACCAAACCAAAAATAAAGCGTCTTCACTAGCCCAAAAAGAGACTAAACTCTTACAGCATTATTACAATGAGAAGCTTAGTTAAAAAAACCCCTATTTTGAAAGTTAGACACAACCTTCAAACTGTACAAAGACAACAAGCACTCAAATTACACAAAGTTAGCATTGAGTACAATGTGAACAAAGCAACAGTGAGTCTTGCCTCTCTGTATATGTAAATATAAATAGAGATTATCCTTGCCAAACCTTCAGCATATTTTTTTTTTCCCCTGAAAACTAGCTCATTATGCTGCAAAACCTAGCAGGGAGCAGTTCACTGTTCAGTTCAACAGAATTGCTAAAAGGAGCTCTGGCTAAAAGTAGTCCTTCTGTCATGAGAATATCCCATACTTTGCAGAACCAAGTTTCTCTCTCAATTGAAAAACAGCTTTTCCTTTCATTTTGGCGAATGTTTCACCTCCTCTAGGAACCTGCTAAATTACGGGCTTTAAAATGCTTAAAAGTATTAGAACTTGCTCATGTTTTTTCAAGAACATGCAAGCTGAAACTAACATGGTGCATACACATGAGTAGTCACAAAAGAGAATGCTCCCATTTGTATTTCAGTCTTTGGAAGTATTGTTCCCAGAAAAGCACTTCAGAGCAATTTTAGTTGTGAGTTGGCTAAAATAAAGCAAGTTCATGGTCAGAGAAGAAAGTATTTCTTATTTTTCTTTTTTTCCTTGTATTACATTTAGAGCTTCAAATATATTAATAAAACCACCTAGCAAAAAGTATCCCTTATACCTTGTCCCTACGTATGAGTGTAAAATGAAAAGCAGACATCGTTATTATCCTCTTTCCTTCTGAGACTACTCTTTACAGGAAATACATGGCAAAATAATGCAGTATTCTTGCAGAAAAAAGAAAACCCCATGGAGGTTTAAACAACTTAACCACAGCCTCTGTTCTAGGAATTAGTTATTACTTAGATTTAAACAGACCCGAAAACTTTCACTGTAAATATTCCCCAAGATCAACAGCAATTAAAACAAGGTTATGCTTTATCCAACTACAGCTACACTGGCAGAATTATGTTCTGAACTTGAGTGTTTGCAGGGCTCTGTTCCAAGACTGAGTGGAACCATATTTACTTTTAAAGAAAATAAGCGTAACTGTCTTCTTGATGATCTGGGTTATGGCCATAAACATAAACTTACTTAATCATTATTCTTTCCAGATTATCTGGAAGTGCTTTAATTTTCATTGTTTTACTCCATTATGAACTTTTGTTGAAATGGATCAACATCTTGACTTTCAAAAGCTTGAAAATTGTTGTGGCTTTTTTTCTCCCTAACAAAAAAAATATCCTATTATTAAGACACTAGCATCCTACAAACTGCTGTGCATTGGAATTAAGTCAGTTCCATCCAAAAGCCTGATGACCAATTCTTGCTTCCAAATTGTTACAAGTTGGTAGCCTATAGCTACACTGATAAAAGTTCTTTCCAGGCTCATAACCCATGCATTAAAAATAAATTAGTACTAACATAATTACAGAAAATACTAACAGAATTGTATTTATTCTGTAAATTAGGGCTCTGTACACAGCGTGCTTTATAAGCAGAATAAGTTTTTGAGAAACTAAGTGTTCTAATATTGCTTTGCCTTACTGAAAATGAATGGCTTTTTTAACAAAAGCCATCAATGCTGCTTTTATTTTTATGTAAAACTGTATAAGCCAAAGTAACTTGATTTTCTTTCAGTTCTGCAAGAGCCTATTTAATGTTACCATTAAGCTTTTAAAAAATGTCTGTCAGTGCTAGTCAAAGGAAAAACATACAGCATTGAATCCTATATAAAACAGTTATGGGTTGCAGGCTGTGAGATCCTATGTTAGCAAAAACCTGAGCTAACTAGCACAAATTCATAACTTTTAATCATACCATCTTCTCTAGATGCTTTTCTTTAATGGAAGCCCATTTTCTCAGTATTCCATTGTTTTGTATTTGCTTGAATTGTAAGATAGCATTCATAAGGTAAAAAAAATAAATTAAAGCAAGGATGTTGTTTCATTGTAATAGAACTGCAGCTGTAAAAGAACTCTTTCAATTACTGTCAGGACAGAAAAGGCTATTGGCAATGTACCTTTCACTTGGCTTAAGAAGACATATAAAACAGTTCTAGCCCAAGGCAGTTCATGATCTTAAGCTAAGCCCAAGCTTGTGCAATAGCAAACTGTATCTTGGAAGGCGTATTTTGTTATCTACGATTAGAGAAAAAATTACTACTGTCATTTCTGTCTGAAGTTTAAAACCAGTAACCAATATCATTCACAAAATTGCTATGACTGCACTAGCCTCAACAGGGACCAAAGGTGCAGCAGTATACCAAGTACCTGTGTACTGGTACACACAGAAAGGCAGTCTTCTGCTTTTCAGTTTCGTTCATTTATTCAAACAGGTCTCATAGCAGAAGATATGTTAGAATGTAATGCAAGTGCATTTCTACAGAACCTAACTGCACAAAACCCGGTTGTTGCCAAGTACGTGAGTTTCTCTCAGTCCAGCAAATGAGACTGCAATAGAAATAGCTAGGGAAATAGCTACAGAAACAAAAAAAACCCCAAGTTATTTTGACTCTTTTTAGCAATTACTTAGTACTACTGTACATGTCTGGAATAAAGAAATACTGAGAAATGGATACTGTGAAACTCTCCTGGAGAAAGGAAGCATGAACAGAACAGCTCGCTCCCCTTGAGGGAATAAAAGCATGCTTACACCACTGTATCCCCTGACTGGAGGATTTCTATGCTGCTAGAAGACGCTTGGCACCTCCCTGAACCCAGAGCATCTCAGGGGAACAGAACAGGGAGAAGTTGGTCATATTCCAGCACTTCGCACAATGCTCCCTCATTCCATTAAAAAACTTCATAGAGCACTTGATGTAAATGAACTATTTGGCATAATTTGGGATAGCTTAGTAACAGTGTGCTAGATTTTGGAGAGGGTAACATTATCAAAATTTTTCAATTTCCCACTTCAGTTTTATCAGTCCAACAGATGTCACTTTGGCACAGAGTAAGAAATACAGCCTAGGACTGTAAACCCAGTATAGCTTCAAAGTATACATGGTTTCCTATTTGTGCTTGCAGGTATTGAATAGCCTTTGCAGTAACTATTTTGAGAACTATTTTAATCACTTTTCCTCCTTTGACTAAAAGGACAAACACGGAGATACAGAGGACCTTCAGAGAAAGAGAGAGAAGCCTCTTCTGTGCACTGTAAAAAAGCTTTCTCAACTCCACAATTTAGTGCCTCCCCCATCCCCAATTTAAATTTAGCGTCCTTTGTCCTGCTAGTAAGAAAAAGGCATTAATGGTCTCTATCAAGATCTTGGTCCTGTATAAGTTTCACTTGCCAGCAAACCACAGTTACTGGTTTGTCTACTCAACTTTCAAGTATCGACACTGAAACTGAAGGGGACATGTTAAACCAAGACAATGAAAGAGTAGTTTTTTTAAAAAGTGGGCATCCACAGTTGCAGCAAATAGGATAAGAGCATTTTAGAAGAAAAATGTTTCCTGTGTTAGAATGTTAACAGAACTTGAATAGGAATTTCCAATAGTAATCCTCCAACACAGCAATTATATTTAACTAACCATTACACAGCTTCTTGCATTTTGAATGTGCAGCACATCTTCTTGTTCACTCATGGACAGAATACTAAACAAAGCAATCCACTGACATGAGTAACAATACCTATCATCATCTTCCTCGTACATTTAGATGCACAGTTTAGGTAAGTGAGGTCCTCCATCCAAGTGCTTTTTTCTTAGCATCACTTACAGCTGGACTGAGAGCAGATAAGATGTATGCCAGGTACATTCCCTACATTCATCATGAGTTCTACGTCAACGTAGCTCTGCAGTTTACAGCAGGGTTAGCAACAGTCTGTGGCATACCACTAAGTTCACAGACAGATTGTCATTTCTACAATAATACAAAATAGCTTGTAAAACCAATATGTAACACTGTATATATGCATGAATATAAAAATAAACCACACCATCAATGTGTAAAACTTCACAACAATGATGAAAGCTGTTTTCTCCTCAACGGTCTTCAGTATTGATGAGTTGGTTCTCATTGTCATACCCATCAGGCAGGTATGCTTTCCTTAGCTGGTCTGACTTCGGTATCAAACTGCCATTCTTGACATAGCGGGACAGGAAGGCTCGCACAGCTGGATGATCAGCCTTCTCAAGTGGAATATTAGCTTCCAGGCACATTTTCACAAAGTCCTGGATAACGCTTGTTTTCTCTGTCTGGGCAGTACTATTGCACTGAAGGGAGGCTGTCAGAGTCCTTTGCTTCTTCCTCACATTTTGTTCTTCAAACTCTGCCTTTCGCTTTGTGTGTGTTTTAGACTTGAGGTGGTCGTTGATTGCAGACTTGCGAACATGATTCAGAACCACATTGCAGGAAGTACAGAAGAGTTTTCCTCCATCTTCATGCAGCTCACTGCCAAACTCAGTTACACGATCCTGAGGTGTTACATACAAAGCAGTCTTTGAGCGGTTACGTGATGGAGCAGACTTCACGCCAAATCGTTCCATTGTTGCCTTCAACAAACTTTACCTGAAAGATGAAAAAAAGTACTGTTAAAGTGTGCTAATGATTTCAACCAAACAGTTCCGGATGCAGCCTCTTCAATCTAGCACTTACTGACATCTAAAAGATAATTACATGCAAGATACATGTGTGAAGCTATAATTGAAAGGTTTTTCATCTTGAATACCAGAGAACATAGGATTCTAAAGTTCCTCAGGGGGCAGAATAAAATACATTTTGGTTTCTACAGCTACAAAGCTCAACAGAACCCTCAAAACTCAGTCTGTTTGTCATTGAAAGTCTAACAGATGTTTCTTTTTGTTTTCTTGAAAAGTTTTTATTATTTATTCTTTGTGGTAGAGAGTGCTTTTTTCTTAGTATTTTCAACATATCTGGCAGTTTCTTAGTGATGTAGAGACAGTGTTTTTTCTGTTTATTTCCTGAAAATGTGTATCTGTTCTGCTACCAAAACTTAATTGTCCAAATATTGGGCAAAAGGCCATTACTGTCACTTATAAAAGCCAGTAAAAACAAACAAACAAAAAACAAACAGGAAAAAAAAACCACAACCAAACCAAAAAAAACCCAAACCTGAGCTTTGACAGCACTCATTTGGGAACACTCACTTTTTCCTAGCACAAACCACAATTATTAGATTTAATGTTAACTCCGAGTCAAAAGCAAATCAGCAAATAATTTTGTCATTGCAACTAGAGACTGGTGAGACAGCCTAACGCAAACAGAAAACTGCATACATTTCAGTGAAAAATAAGAAACTCTGTTTTCAAAGATGACAACTCCTTGCAGAAGATAACTGACAACTAAGAGAGCTGGACGCTTTCTAACATCACTTTAAACTATACTACGCTACCAAAGCCAACAATAACCCAGTCAAGTGTACTAAAATCAAACAAGACCTATTTATTTTTTTTTTTGTTGGCAAATAGAGTACTTGGTGCAAATCTTAGCCAAGACACTTTAGATTGCTTTCAAAGTAAAGCTGAAGTCAAGAAACAGCTCTATTCAGGTTTGAGGTTTTCTGAGCAAAATTATCGCTCATTACACTAGCTGCCCATTTCCTTATGGAAAATAAGGGAAGAGGGTGTTTATTAAAAAATCTATTTTAGCAAATACTTTGAGGAAATATAATAGGCCACTTGGGCACTTACTTATGACTGTGAACATTGGATAATTTTGCATGGCCTGTGCTTACAAGGCAGACTGAGTGATTGGACTACCTCTAGGTGTAGTAATCTCTGTAACTATTTTGTCACGCATACAGAGTTTGCTGTTGCAACAAACAGAATTTCCAACTTTAAGTTGAGCTTGTCCAGCTTTGAGGACTGAATGGAATTTCTGCTGTGCAGAATGCCCTTTGCTTGCTCTGAAAATAAACTAAATGAATAGCTAATTCAGTCTTCAAAACTGTGCCTTTTCTTGAACCATGGCTACACTAAGTGATTACAATCTTCTGAAAAAAGAGGACAAAGACCTTGCTATTAGCTAATTTCCTAGTTAATTTTTCACACTACATGCCACTTTCCAGAACCAGAGTCCTGACTGATAGTGCACAACAACACAGACCAAGATAAACCACCTTTTTCATTCTTGTTGTTGCTTTGTGCAAATTATCCCTGTGACTTCCCTGAAATCAAGCAGAAAACAAATCTTAACCTAACAAAAACTCGTTTCCTAGGCTTCTGAACTGTCAAAACAAATCCCCTACCCAACTAGGTTTTTGCAGTTGTAGAATCATAGAATAGTTAGGGTTGGAAGTGACCTTAAAGATGATCTAGTTCCAACCCCTCTGCCACAGGCAGGGTCATCCCACTGGATCAGGCTGCCCAAGGCCCATCCAACCTGGCCTTGAACACCTCCAGGGATGGGGCAGCCACAACTTTCCTGGGCAACCTGTTGCAGTGTCTCACCGCTCTCATGGTGAAAAAATTCTTCCTTATGACAAGTTTTACTTATGTCAGTTACATTTTATCAAAACCCGCAGGAATTTTGTGAGCAGTACAACCGCCAAAACACAGGGTTTTTTTGGTGGGATTTTCTCTGTCTTAAGCTTTGCAACGGATTAGTATGCCCGAACTCCTCCGGGTTCGCAAGTGCAGAGCAAGGTGGTGATGCAGAGAGGGCATCCAGGACGGAACCCGATCCTACCCCTGTGACGCTGGCAAACCAGGTAAGCGCCAGGAGCGCGGGAGACACCCGTGTATGCAGGAAAAAAAAACATTGAATTTCCCCACAAAACAGGTTTCGCTGCTCCCCACCCTGAGCCCGGCCGCCGACACTCGATGCATTTATTCCCGGCAGCTTGTCTAGCGATGGACAGCGTCGTCCCACTCGTGAGGGCCCCACAGGCCCCTCTCCCTCCCGTTCCCGCGGGGCTGAGGGAGCGCCCCGGGCCCCGCATCCCGCGACCGCACCCGCAGGTGCGGGTCCGCCCTCCTCCCTCCCGCTGCACGGCCCAGCGGCCGCTGCCGCGGCCGAGCCTGGAGGAGCCCCCGCCGCCTCCCCACCCTCCCATCCCCGCGCGCCGTTACCGGGTCAGGCCTCCCCGCGCCCCGCCCGCCGCCGCCGCCGCACAGACCCGGCCCAGCCTGGAGGCCGGGCCTAGCGACCCGCCTAGCAACCGCCCGCCGCGCGGGGGCAGCCCCTCGCGGATTGGTTGGCGAGAGGAGATGGGCGGGTCTTCCGCCCAATGAGAAGGGAGTCGTAGCGGCGCGCTCCGGGCCAATCAGAGCGCACGGCTGGCAGGGGAGGGCGGGGGCTTTGGCCAATGGTCGCGCTCAGCATGACGGGGGCGGGCAGGCAGCCAATGGCGAGGCAGGGGCAAAGGAACGAGAAGACTTCCCACCCAATCGAAGGGCGCTTTGGGCGGAGCCGGGCGGGTGGGGGGAGGGGCCGGAGGTGAGAGGTCGCGAGGGAGCGTTCGCGCAGCGGGGCTGTTGACGGGCGCAGCGCCCAGGCCAATCGGAACGCGGCAGGGTGGGCGTGACCGGAAGTTATTCCTCGTGGGAGGCCCCGCCCCTTCCGGCGGGGCGGGGGCGCGCTCGGTACGCGCAGGGCGGCCGGAGCAGCATGGCGGAAGACGAGAGCGACCAGAGTCGGAGCGGCTTAGCGAGGAGCTGGAGGCGCTGGTGGCGCCGGGCCTCCCCGCCGGGCTGCCGGCCCTCCTCGACAGCCAGTATTACTGCCGCCGCTTCTGCCAGGTGAGGGCCGCGCCGGCCCCGAGCTCGCACCCCCCCCCCTGCGGGCGGCTCCCGGGCACCCCCGGGGTGGGGGTCAGGGGGAGGGAGTGCCGCCAACGGCCGCCTGCCTCTCAGCCCTTGGTGCGGTGTGGGTCAGCGCCGGGGAGGGGGCGCCCGGCACAGGTCGGGAGGCGGAGAGCCTCCCCCCGGCCCTTCCATGGGAGGCGCTGGGTGCCGCGGGGGGTGGGGGAGGCCGGGTACGGGGCTGGAGCCGTAGGGGAGGCTCCCGGGGGGGAGGGGAAGCGCTGCTGGCAGCGGGGCGGGAGCGGGCGAGGAAGAGCTGGGGGGGGGGGGGGGCTGTGCCGCCGCGGTGCCCGGCAGGAGTGGTGCTGCGGGCAGGGCATCTCGGGTGGCTCTTCCTGCGCCGGAGAGGGGGCGGAGGGAGGGTCTCGAAACAGCTCTCGTAACGGTGCCTGAATTAGTCCAGGGTATTTTTTTCTTTTCTTTTTTTTTTTTTTTTCTTTGAAAAGCAGTGTTTCTTCATGCGGCTCTAATTCTTAGGCGCTTTGCAGTCTCTTCATGTGTGTGTTGCAAAGTAACAAGCAACAACAGGTTGCTTCTCCTAGTTGCTTTCATCAGCAGGTGTTCCTGAAATATCAGTTATGCTGGGTGTATTTCAGCCACACTGTGTTCTGTTTTCCCAAAACAGAGTCTAGAGGCTTTTTGTATGGAATAACTTCATTTCACCAGCTTGTTGGCTGCTTCCTTCACTGCTACAGTAGTTTTCTTCCATTTAAGTATATGTGTTTCAGTGTTATTATTTTGCTTTTCCTATTTTAACATTTAATGAGTTATCTGTTTCAAGTATTATTTAGTGTAATGCCTGTTTAAAATAATCTTGGGTAGCATACTGCTCAATAAGTCCAGAGGTTGCTTTCTGGTTTTATTGATCCTTTTATATTTACTTCTGTTTAGCGATTGTTCTAAACTTGGTATGTGTGAAAAAAAGAAAAAAACAACTGTGAAGCCAGTAAAAGGAGAAAGGAATGTTTTTGGAAGTATGGCATAAACTACAATTGTAAGTTGGCAGGTTGGAAAGATATTTGCTTCTGCTGAACACCTGAGAGTTTTATCATAAATTTTTCCAGCTATGTTTACCGCGTATGTAATTTGTTTTGTTAAGGAGGAGGTGTGAGCAAGGTGATAGCATACTAATGCCAGTATCCTGTTTTTCAGGCAAAGCTAGGAATTACTAGGGAACAGCAGGGGACAAGACCAGGGAAGGAATTTTCCTATAAAACATTTGTATCACAGTTATTACTGGTGGAGTACCTAAGTCATTTGACCTTGACTCCTCCCGCAGTTTCTTTAGTGTAGAAAGATTGCCAAGCCCTCTCCCCTACTTTGTTTTGCTTTGAGTTTATGAACTCTCCACGTGAGCAGCCAATGTTCTGAGTATAGAAAGGGCTCTGTTTCTTTTATATTAAATTTTCTTTTTAACAATGCTCAGCTTAAACAATCCTGATGAAAGTGAGTTAATATATTAAATCATTTTGTCCCCAGGGATTTTCTTTTTTTTTTTTTTTGTTTAAATTTGGCCTGGTGTAATCAGCAGTCATGTGCTCACTCAAAATATTATCTTCCATGTTTTGTTTGAGCATGTTTTTTGGTAATGGATTCTTCTATTGACTTACCTATAGAAATACAAGTTCTTAACTAGCGTAGTGTGCTGGTATGAAAAACTAGTAGCTGTGTGACGTTTGTAGTTTGACAAGCAAAGTTGTGCGTGCTCTGCATTAGTTCATATACCCTCATGAGTATGACAGTGGTGTAATTACACTGGTCTATGTATACCTGTACATACAGAGGGGGGATAGGCCCACAGGCTATTTAATAACTGATGAAGTGTATGTGTATTTCTTCATTAAGTATCATGAAGTTTAGGTCACCTCTTTATCAAAACATTTGTTATAAAAGAAAACTTCTTACTTAAACATTGCATTACTTTAGCTAAATCCAGTTTTAGCTGCCTTTTTCTTTTTTCATATACCAGATATGTCTTTTTTAGTACAGTTTTTCCCTTTGGCTCTAGTTTTTGTCAGAGCCTGCTGCTTTGAAATCCCTATCTTCTGAGGTTCATGTTTGACTGTTGTGCAGGTCATCCTCTCCATCTCATTCCAGTCGGGACTGATGACATGGCACTGATGACGCAGTACTATCTTAATGCGTTTTTGGCACTTCTACATGTCCTGCTTTGTCTTCTTTGTTCCTGTTTTTGCATAAAAAGGTGAACAGCAGTTGTAGAAATAATTGTTTAGGGATAATACCATGAGTTTGAACTACCCAAACCCCCACATTTTTATTTCCAGAATAACGATCTATTAAAATATATGGCTGTGAATCTATCACGGTGATGAAGCTTGGTCTCAGCTGAAAATAACGTCTTGAGATTGCTTGTAGTTATAGTACTCTGTGAAGTATTTGCACATCCACCTCTCTCAGTAAGAGCTAAAGGGAAAAATGAAGCAAGGTGTAAAAGCCTTTTTGGTTTGTGGAGCCATTTTTCAGTAGATGGAAGCAAAGATTCTTGACTGATGTTAGAGAGTGGCTCAGACCTTGAAAAGCATTGGCATGCACATGTCTTTCATCCTTGAAACGTGTTGGAAAGGCAGACCGTCCCTGTAAACAGTCAGGTTCAGTACTCTCAAGGCCTGAAGTATTGTATCTGAAGTTCACTTTCAGATAGTTAAGTAACACTTATAAAAGATGACTGGATATCAGACCATTTTCCTTAAATACATGTGTAATCACAATTTAATGATAGGAGATGAAGTCAGAATGTGGAGTCTCTAAACCCATGTGCACTTTCTGGAATCTGTTTTTGTATTGAAGGTGTGCGTTTTTCATACAGAGTCGTTACAGCCTGAATCTTCCAAGGCAAACTGGATAAAATGTTTTCTTAGATTGCTCTTTGAGATTGATGATGTGGCTAAAACAAAAGTCAAGATTTCTGTGGTTTGGAATCAAAAGAGTTAGTTGGAAGATAAGTGCCCAGCTTACATGTTTCATCAGCTGTTTCTATGTTACTTTATCAAAGCTGCTGATCTGGCATTTCTTCTTGTTTGTTCACTGTGTATTGAAACCACTTACACATTGGGAAAAGCAAATCTACTGTTTCTGGCTTTGACAAGCTAAAGAAGAAGGTGTCGGTAACTACTTGGAAATTTGAAAGGTGGTACCTAGCAGAACCCCCCTCAGTCCAAATGACTGGAAGAGCTTCATGAGATTCAACTCATTATATGCAGAATTTGAAGTCCTTTCATGAGACTTCTAAGGGACCAGAGCGTTTGAGAAGGGTATCTGTGTGAGTGAAATACCAATGATGAAGGGCAGAGAAAAGAGTGTAGATCGTTGCTTTTCGGTATGAGGCCAGGCGGACTACTTTTATAATTAGAATGGTGACTTGATTTGAAAACAGGCCTGAAGAGCGAGCTTGAAAATAGATATAGCTTACTTCATTGCACTTGAAGTGAGTATAGTTTTATAAACTAGCTTGAAATTGGCATTTGGTCTTCAGAATTTTTCTCAATGACGTTAAGTACTATCAAAATGTATCAAGTTACTCCAAGCAATTTCTGTAGTTGTCCACATGGCTGCATAGCTGTACTAAATGTTATTTTACATTGTTCAGTAGTGACTGAAATAAACACTAAGTAATTCTGATCTAAAGTAAAAGTTAACTCTGGGAGGGATAAACACTATTTGATGTGCTCTTTTGTGGCATCAGCTTATGGGCTTCCAGTATGATCTGACTTCCTGAAATAAAGATTACCTAGTTTGCCTGCATTAGTTGGATGGTATCGTGAGTCCACTGCTAGGAACATAATTCTTGGGTTTATAAACTTGAAAGCTAAGAGGTAAAATTTAAGTAACACACTAGAGAAGATAGTGCTTCCTGGATTATTTTAGTAGACAAAAAAAGTACAGGGGTGTATGACTCAACTTTTGTCTGCCTTGCTTTATGGGGAATGAAGATAGAAAAATGTCTTCTTGTTCTGAGTTTGGGATTAATACATTTTTATACTTTGTGACTTTGTGATTTGCCTAAATTTGAAAGTACTTTTTCTTTTTGACTCTACTTTGAACTTCAAATAAATAGTTGTTAATTGGGGTTTATATTTAGTTTAAAAAAAAACCCCAAAAACCACAACAACCAAAACCATTTAGGTTGTGCTAGACCTTATTTTACTACTTTTAGAGCCTCTGGATCCATATGTGATCTCCAAAAATTTTGAGGTAAATCTTGCTTGCCATGAGTAGTAGTAGTGGAAAGTGATCAATTTCTTTCAAGCTTATCTCTCTGAGAAGATAAAAATCTGCAATCTTTTTCTTGTGATGGTTTTTAATGTTCTTGGTGGGGTTTTTTTTGTATCTTTGTGAGTAAATTCTTATACCATTGCAAGTCACATTTATTTGATTGACTTTTTTTTGGTTGTTTTTAAAAGTGGTGTTGCTAGTTACATGAAAGCTTGTACCTTGTAGTAACTATGTTTACCTGTGTATCAAAGAATACCATAACTATTTGAAACTGTTTAAATATAGAATTTAACCTGTTATTGTGTTCCCTATTTACTGTCTTTTTTTCCATTCTTGGCTGGTGAGAATAAGGATATTCAGTTTGCTGGTTAGTAGTTCAGTATCGTGCCACTTGAGATTGAAGTGAAGTTGAGGTTTAAAAGGAAAACCTTACAAAATAGTTGCAGCAAGCACCAGATTGTTTACTCTCAAGCTGAACGTGAAGTGTAAGCATTCAGTTCTGTTGAGGATTATCTGTCTGTAAAGAAGGGTGTCCTGAGTTAGGTGGTGGCCCTCTTTCCTTTGACACTTGGTGGGAAACCTCATAAGCCACTGTCATGCAAGGCAATAGTTGTGGTACATGCAGTGTGCTTGGCTGGGTTCACTCAGCTTCTTGGGAGAATTCACATTAGTGGTTAATGTGTAGGTTGGTAGGCTGAAGGAGTCAGTCTTCAGTGCTCTGCTCTTGTCATGAAGATTATAAAGTGTTTTCTTATTCACGTACTGCTCTCTTCTGTACTGGCTTCTCCTCAGCTTTTGTGCCTGCTGTTCTTAGGTTTATCCTGAGAAATTATCTCCCTCTTCTGTATGTGGAATTATGGAGTTAATATTTTAAAAAGGAAATGTACAAATACATCGTATACTTCTTTTGATCTTTGTAATGTTTTTCTCCTTCCACATCTTTGAACTTACCTGTTTCACTCTCTATCTCCTTGATATTGCTACTTCTCCAGTTTTTAATGCATTAACTCGAAATTTAAGTTTTGTGTGAAAATAAGCTTTTGAATTTTGCATGGAAATAGGTATCAAGGTTGTAAGTTGTAAAGAGGCTTCAGGTTTTTATACCTAAAAAGGATCTCCATTGAATGATGCTTCTGTAGCGTAGTGTCTTGTAGCCTTGCTATGCAAGCTTTTTTAAGTTAGGAAAGGCACACGTATAGCTGTAGGTAATGGAAAAATCAAATAGTTTGTCCTTTTAGGTAGCAGTTGTTCAGATGAGGAGGAGAAGTAATTGTGTTTTTTACTTGAAATGTATGTTAAGTTGTGTTTTTTAAAAATTCTTACACTGGCACATTTATTATGATAAATAATAACATAGTAGTTATGATAAATAATAACAAGTAGCCAAAACTATACTTCTAGAGTTGATATATTGTTTTCACTCTTGTGCAAGTGACAGACTGTAAATATGTACGGATATGTCTCTTTTGGTAGTTGAATGTAATGGGTATATGAAACTCAGTCTTAAATATTATTCTTGCCTCAAGCAGGCTGAGGAAACAAACGAGATCTCCATGATTAGGAGGGGAAGGGGGGAGCATTTAGCTTCAAGGGTAGAGCTTTAGCAGAAACTTGTCTCATAGGATGTGTCATGCTGTTGCTGGGTGATGTTTTTTCTTTTGCTGGAAGTGTGATTACGTTTGGTTACCCCTTATGTAATATTCATATGTGAGTTGCAGTAAAACAATTATTTTTTTTCGTTGTTCCACCGTATAAAATAATTTTAAACTTCTATCTGTTAGGCCATATGTTATCTCGAATCTTAAGGCCTCTTCGAATCTTTATTGGATAATCAAATCCTTTTTTTGTAAGGACATTCAAGCTTGTTTGTGTGCGGAAACAGCAAAACGACCATCTCCCACTAAATAAGCTGAAAGGACAGTTAAAAAGTTGTGATTAGTTTTTCTGGTGTTGCCAGGTAGAGTAAATTTAGGATTACTCAAGTTCTTTTCTAGAACTGTCTTTGGGATCCAAGGTGGCTTGCTACTTCTGCTGAGCAGGCAGCCATTGTGTTGCTTTTAATTATGGTTTTTAATTTTCAGGAAACTGATTTTTTTTTTTAAACATGCCACTTTTTTGATTGGCATTTTAAACCTTTTTTCATTCACTTTATTCTGTGACAACCACTACATTTGCTTATTGTAGCAAATGACAAGCGAAGTAGCTTACTTTTTCTGAAAACTGTAAACAGAACGACTCGGAACCCGGTGTGTTCTAAAATCCTGAGATGACTTCCTTTACTGTTAAGTCTCACAAAAAGTTATGGGAATAGTTTAATTTAGAATCCTAGTCAGGACAAAACTTTGAAATTGGTGGATTTGTTTTGTTCCGTTTTAGTTTCTTTTTTTTTTTTTTGTTGTGAGAGGGACAGGAAAAGCTCTAGCAACTTCAGGCTTATCGCTGCACAAAACATTTGTTTCTTGTCTTACATATTTGCAAATCCAGTTACTTGCAATATTATTTCTCTGAAGTGTTTGGAATATAGTCAAATCCCTTTATATGTTTAATCACTTAACGTATATGTCTGTATTTAATCAGTTAAAACATAATATTCCAAAATTATTCTGGTTTTGTTGGTTTTTTTTTTTACATTGTTACAGGTCACAGGTCTTTAATTACTGCCTTGTTATTGTCAGGGTTAGCTGCTTTAGTTGTGCACTTAGAAACTTCTCGTAGGAGACTGATAAGACTGGTTTTGGTTTTGCACTTAATAGGAAACATCTGAATCGTGGATTTTCCTCCTGAGTTACTCAAATGTGTGAAAGAAAAAGTAGTATATTGGTGTGGAGTTATATGGGGGGGGTGTCAGAAAGATGTTTCATCCTTTCCTTTAGTATCTGTATCTGCACTGAATGGGAAAGGGAAGACAAAAGGCCCCACATTCTTGTCATGGACAATAGTAATTTAAAATGTAAAGACAGTTTGGGGAATGATGCATGAAGAGTCTTTAAGTATATAAAAATTGCACACTGACAGAATTCTTGAAGGAAGTTGTTGCAGAAAGTCACATTGAAATGTCACCTTTTCTGATTTTCTGCACTGTATATTGCACAAGGAACAGGCCACTTTGTTTTGACAATTTTGTGCTTCTTGTTTGGCTGGCTTCATTACACTGAAATTAGTATGCTCCTTAAAAGTGGTCTGATAAACACATTTAAATAAAGCATTTAAGACTCAAGTAGCATAATCTATCTGATTTTCAGAAGTTCTGTGATTGTACAACTTCTCAACATGATGGACATATGCATGTCCCTTCGACTTCTGTTTTCCTTGAAAAATGTCAGAGGTGGTGAAGTTTGGGGTTTTTTTTTTTTAATTGTTTTGGGTTTTCTTTTTGGTACAAACCCTTAGCTATGTTCTGGTTTAAGGTTCTGTTTGAAAGCATGGTATGTTGAGTATTTTGAACAAAAAAGGGATCAGTGCCTATTATAGAAAAAGCTATTCCTTAAGATAACTTAAAAACAGACATTAAAATATACATAGAATTGTAAAACATTATTTCCCCACTTTCCCTGCCATACAGAATGAGAATGTGTGCAGTGGTTTGGAATTTATTTTGTACTTACTGTAAGCTGCTTTTCTGCTGAGAATTGAACCAATTTTAGACCTTTTCTTTTCTTTTTTTTAAATCTCCCAAGACCTACAAATGCATAGTTTCAGGTATCCATACTCTGAAAAATAAGTATATTATTCATATTCTTTCTGGCCAGTTTGAGGTGGGGAGGACTGTTGCTGTGAATCTTTTGAGTTACAGGCTAAGGCAATGTTGTGGTGTCTTTCTTTGTGTGCTGCCTCTGATACTTCTGTGGCAGGCCAGTTCAGAGAGCTGATGCAGAAAATGACTGTTGGCTTTTTTAGAGAGAGGGGATGTTCTCAGCCGGTTAGTCTCCAAACTAGGTTGCTTTGGGTTCAGATGACTACCCTGGGTGCAGTAAGGGCAACTAGTAGGACTGTATAAGCCTTTATAAAATATGCGCAGTAGGACTGCGTGTTTCAGAGACTACAATGTCTATTATAAGCATAAACCTTTGTTGCATTTTTTTGAATGCTGATTATTTGCAGAAGCAATGCGCTGATGTTAGGACCAGGAACTTATCAGAAGTTCGTACATGCCTAAACAAAGAGTGAGATGAGGAAGTACAGTAACTTTTTCCTCTCTAACTATTTTCAGTTCACCTAATTTGTTGTAGGTAGTAACTTTTGGTGGGTGTCTTTTTTGGCTTCATGCAGCCTCTTTCAAGTCATGTAGCCATTCAGCATCCACAGCATCCCTTTGGTAAGAGCTCCAGTGTAACTGCACACTGTGTGAATGTCCCAGTTTAGCAGCTGGCAGCTGAAGGAGCACTAATTTCACTCCTTCCCCCACCCCAAATTGGGCAGGGAAATCAGGTAGGGCAATGTAGACCTGAAGACTGAAACAGAAAACGGATATAAAAGATTTAAAACCCCAAATCTATAAATACTCAGACAGTCATGGAATGCGCACTACCAGCAATGGTTACCAGAAGGCACATGCCAAACACAGCCATCCCAGACAGTGCCGATCTCACAGCCCTTGCAGAGAGATTGTGAAAACGGAACTGACTTGGAACAGCAGCCAGATTTGAAGCATGGCAGCCATCAAGAACGGCCATCCCAAGAGGGTTTCTCGCTTATATAAGGAGCCTGACATTTATGGTGTGGAATATGCTCTTTGGTCAGTTTAGGTCAGCTGTCCAAGATCTGCTTCTCTGTGTTATGTACCTAGCTACTTTGAAACTGCAAGTGCCCACGGAAATGACATTCCATGTCTGACCACAAAAACTAAAATATAATGTCTTACCACCTTCATTCTCACAGAACTTGGAATACCTTAGCTACTGAAAAGTATAGTTACTTAGAAATGTAACTTTCTGAGAAGAAAACTGATTCTGACCCAGGTGAAACCAGGACAGCGAAAAGCTAACCCCTGTAATTTATTTTGATATTGCTTACTAAGCTTGTTTGGTATCTCCCCCTGCACTTTCATTTCTTTACAACCTAAAACATTCTAGTTAGCTGTATGGATCCTTATGTGAAATTTATTTCACTA
The DNA here is from genome assembly GCF_017976375.1 of Cuculus canorus. Taxonomy (NCBI): domain Eukaryota; kingdom Metazoa; phylum Chordata; class Aves; order Cuculiformes; family Cuculidae; genus Cuculus; species Cuculus canorus. The sequence continues at coordinate 113,779,664 of NC_071401.1, read as the reverse complement.
CTTGGCATTTTTTGCCTTGCTTCAAAGCTTGCTATAGGGCTTTGGTATTCTCATTTGAGGTAGTAATGGGTAGGTAGCAAACCAGCATGCAGTTTTATAGATGTGGGGATGTGCTATATTTTTGAGCAGTTAACAATCTATTTTATCTTTTAACTCTCCTAATATTTAATTCACTTTCTTGGCAATTGTGATGCACATTGAGGTAAATTTTCGTTAAAACATCTACCATAATAACGCAGTCTTGCTCTTGGGTGGTAATTGCCAATTTGAAGGGCATCATTTTACATGGTTGGATTTTGTTCCCCAAGTACCACTGCACACTTGTCTATGCTGAATTTCATTGCTCACTGTCATAAATCCTTTCTATTTTTTTACAGTTAGCACTTTATGCTAACAGGAAAAAATACGAAAACAGTACCATCATGAAATGTTGTCTCATTGGTTGAAATAATTACAAATGTAATTATGTTGACCTAGGTATTTGCTGCATTAAGCTAACAGATTTTCAAACAGGAATTATTAAAATATGGTGGGAAGTAAGAATCTACTTATAAATCGATCTCAGCTGTTGGTGAGGAGAAAGATTGCTGGTATGGTTGTAAGTAACTGCTTTGCTTTGGAGCAGCTATAACCGAACTGACAGAAATGGCAACACTGTCCTGTTCATGTTGCAGAGCCTTGAACAAAGTTAGGCATGCAGCTTTGAAAATAGAAATGTAGGCCACTTGACCTGACTTACAAGGGCTTTATTTAGTTCATGGGAAATTAGACAAATCTAAGTGAGATTCACAGACTTTTAAATCAAAAAGAAGTCCTGAACAGAGATGTATCTGATTTTTTGTTTAGTCTGTGCTTTGTTTGTTGGCCAGCCTGGCTTTTGAGATAGATGGCTGTGTATAACTAGAATGGACACTTCATTAACATTCTTGAAGCCAGTTTACTTGTCTCTGTATGCTGTGGAGTGCTTTACCTTTCTCTCTACAACATGGCTGATGGCATTGTGTTTCCCAACCTGCTTCTCACTTTCTCAGCATGTCGGAGATCTCAGGTTTACTTAGTTGGAGAATAGCGCCCTAGGCTCTGAAGTGCAGCTAGTCCTTTTCTGCTTATATTGAAACTGTGCTGCTATGATGAAAAAAAATAAAGCAAGAGTAAGTGAGCAAAGGGAGCCCAGCTGTAGTGCAGTGAGATAAGCCATGTGTCAGAGCATGGAAGATATATGGTTTTCAGTCTCGGCTTAGAGTACTGTATATGAGCCACATATTAGCTGCTCATTAAAGGAGGAGAGAACTCAAAGCACTTGGCCTTCTGCTTGCTGGGGCACTGCAGCACAACAACTGGTCTGTTACAGAATTGGTGGGTGCTTTTACAGACGTCTGTTCTGTTACTGTGACTTGTGCTGAGCTCAGTGCTGTGTTTTATACGTGGAGTGCTCTACATGGACGGAGCCTTTCAAAGGACGTCACTGTAGGGATACTTGTGTAGAAATATCAGATGGTGCTGGGTTATTGAGCCTCCCAGTGTGGCCATACTGCCAGAAATTTGTATTTATTAATACAAACAAGATTGACAAGATGACCAGGAAAGGATTTTTCTCCCCTTTCTCCATGAAAACACCTATTTTTTCACCTTCATATTTCCCTATAAATAGTGATGTAGTTCCAATCAGGACATAACTAGTCTTAGCTCCATCATATGGATAAAAAAGACTAAACTAACTTTCTGGTAAGAAAAAGTGACTAGAATATTTGAGACCTTATGTCAGCAAAGAAAGGCACAAAGAGCGCACTCTACTCATTCCCCTCTTTGAAATTTTTAGAATGGAATATCTTCGTATTGTTATAGACTCTCTAACTTGTATCCTTTTGTGAAATGGAAACCTGTTTAAGTGCACAGTGTAATATGTACTGTGATTCTATGTAAGGAGAAAGTATTTCCTGCCTTAGCCTCTGAAAAGAATAGTTGAAGGTCCTTTGTGGTGTATCATTTATAATGTAGGTCAGTTGTTGTGGTTACAAACCCTACACCTGAGGGAGAAGGAGGGGAGGTAAAGCAGGTAGAGTATTAAATACTTAGTATTTCTGACTGAAGAGAATGTTTTCCCTTGTAATGTATATTTAAATGTTTTTATCATTAGGTTGTTGAAGACTATGCTGGAAGGTGGCAGGTTCCTTTGCCTCAGCTTCAGGTGCTTCAGACGGCGCTCTGTTGTTTCACATCAGCCTGTGAATCATTCCCAGCTGAATGTGAGCATGTACAATACGTATTGAGTAGCCTAGCTTTGTAAGTACATCTTATTTATTTTATTACTCTATGTATAAAAGTGTTACTTTTATAATAGCAATAGGGTCTCTGATCCTCAGAGCTTTTTATAGTAATTTTACCAAGTGACGTAAATACATGGAATGAAGAATTGTTAACTGAGGGTACAAAAACTTGAATTTAGTCTTTTTATGTCAGTTGAATATTCAAGTCAGGCATTACAATGTTGCGTCATAAGGGTTTTCTGGCTAAATGAATAATCTAAAGAAATAAGTGATCACCATATAGAATTCTTTTTGGAAACTCTTATTTTGAAGTATTTGAAAACCAGTCTTTGGCAGTACATAATTGTAAATAATTTATCTAAAGTTTTTACTGTCCTGCCTCTAGTGATGTAATAAGCCAAGTATTTGTTAAGATAGATTTCTTGCAGTGTTTAAGAAATTAGTCAATTTTAAAATGGATTTTTATGTTTGAGTCCTCAGAAAACTGACTTGTTATACAGTCAACTGACCAAAAGTCATATTCAACTTAAATGCAGAATGTTGCGTCATAAATAGTGCTATAATCTCGATGTTTCTTGATGCGTTGGTGATTTTCCCATATGAAGTCTGAGAGTGTCAGAGTAATGATCAGTAGATAAGTAAGAGTCATATTTTTTTCTTGTTCTAAAAGCCTGCTTTTCACATTTTAAAACCTCACTGTGGAAAGGAAGGGAAAAAAGATCTTTAAGTGAGTTAGATATACTTAGCCGAGACGCAATATACTTTATCTTCTCTCAGCATATGGGGACAAACACCTAAAAGCTAGCTTTATTGCCAGTTTGGTTTGAGTAAATCAGATTTATTTGTCTATCTGGTTGAACTGCTTTGTTGCTGAGCAGTGCTTTTGAATACAGCTTGGTATCTTGGTTTGGAATTTTGTGAGGAAACGTCTCATTCCTGCTTCATCTAGTTATCAGAAGTGAACATTTTCCTAGTCTTCCTCTTTTAGTTTACTTGGTCAGAACGACTGGGTTGCTTTCTTTTCCACCATTATTGAGCTGTTGGTACTAATTACATAGGAGTCCAGGCTTTGTTCATATATTCTGATAGAATATATGCTGTCTTTAAGTGTTGGAGAAACTTCGCAGAAGAGATTTACTCTTCTGTGTGTGTGTGTGAAGCTATTTGACATGGGACTGTTTATAGAATATTAAGACAAATGTTTTTGAAACTGGAATCCTCGGATATCAAAGAATGACCAGCAATTGCATCAAGTCATGGTTACCTTGGGTTGTTTTTTCATTAATTATTAGGAAGATCATGATGTTTGTATACTTGTAAATGTCTGTGTGGGAGGAAAAAAGGTAGAAATGTGGGTATTTATTGTAGGTAAGGTGGTCACTTTGCGATAATCTAGAATTGAATTGGTTGCTGAGTTCCTGTCTACTGTAGTTTTGCATGTGATACCATAAAGGGATCCTGGGGCTTAGTAGTTATAGTTACCTGGGAAACCTTGTGTGACTCTTGAAAATTTGGTGTATATCAAGTCTTTAGTTCTTGGAGAGCAAAAATCTGCTTGACTATTGTCATATTTGAATAAGATTTCCTTAGTAACCAGACAATAAACTATTAACTGTAATGACTGTTGCATTTCTTATACTTGCTAGCCTTGCTATTCATCACAAATGAACCAGCATCTGTATTGCCAGGATTTTAATAAGTTGCTAGCATACTAGTGTTCTCAGGCAATCTTCTGATGTCAGTAATATCAAAGTAGCGATATGATAAATCCAGAAACACCATTATTATAAGCAGATGGATGTAAATAGGGATGTGCAATGCTGCAGATTGGTTTAACATAGCAGAGCCAAGCTGGAATTGACTATAGTAATTTTCACTGAATGGAGACTGGTGATGAGAAAATGTAAGTATTTATATTTTGATAGCTTCCTTTATTAGTCTGATAAGCCTGGAGCAGGTGCATTGACAGGGAAGAAAACTGTGGTGTACACTTGTTCACTGTTAATTTCTGGATTCTATTTTTTTGGTCAAGATCCTGTTTTCTTTAGATCAGTCAAAGCAAATAAAAATGAATGCATGCCTCATTTGCTATAACTAGTTTTGATGTCTTATTTAAGTTCCAGCTTGACTGCCTTCCAGATCATGACATGACTCATGTCTGACCTTTCCTGAGAGTGGTGTGCTGCAAAATTCTGTTTATCAACATGAAATGAGATAATGTTTTTCAGAACAAAGTACTTATTTGGGTACTGGTGGTTTTTTTAATTCCATATTTGAGTTGAGATTCAAGGACCTAATCTGGAGAAAAATTTTGTCATTGAACATAATGTATGTGTATTTTAAATTTTCTAGGTCTGTTTTTGGCATAGCTTATAGCTGGTAGGGAAAAAATTTACTGCAGCATAATCTAAAGGAAATCTAATATTTTTTATTTTTGTGTTATTCCTATAGAAAGCTGCATTTTGTTTACATGAATGTTAAGATCTTTTAATGCACCGTATTTATGGAAATGTTACATAGAGGGGAAAAATGCCTTAGTCTCCACTTTAGCTTCTTTTGAATTAGCTTTATTAAAAAGGAAACATTTTGTTAGGAATACTTTGGGTGTTTACTTCAAATACATTTAAATGTAATTGAATTAAATTTGCGGATAACTGCAGTGAATTGAATTGTTCTGCAAAAAGTTCCTTGTCCAGCTGTTCATGAAAATCTGCCTTTTGTTTTAAGAGCTGTTGCAACAAAAGACTAAATGCTATAGCAAATTTGCCAGCAGCAAGACCTTGATGCAAAAAACTGTAGATTGGAAAGGTGCTGGAACCTCTTTCAGGAGTCATCTTCCACCTTCTCCCTCTCTGCCTCCTTATTGTCCCAGTTCGTTTGGAAAAAATATCAAGAATAATCTTAAGGAAAAATTATTCATATTTTCTCGTTACAAGACCAAAGCCTTTGCTTTTCAGTCCTGTTTCTAAAACGCACAATTTCTTTCAGTACTCTTTCAGTACTATCTTTCCCTCTGAGAATCACTCAATTATTGCCTGCTGCCCATGACTTTCTCAACCAGCAGCTGCAGATTGTTAGTGCAGTACTTGGTAGTTACCTTTTCTGAACAGAAATTAAATTTCTCAATATTAAGGCAGAGCAATAGCAGGGACACTGGAGTTGCCTGCAGATCCAGGAGATCCAACTACCTAGTTTTTGAATGAATTGCCTGAGTTGCAAGTATTAATCTGGAAGAATGCTTCTGTAAGTGAAGACCTAAATTGACTTGAGCTCTGGAAAGCTGCTTTTTAACAGCCTGTCTGATACTGCTATCAGGATTGTTTGTCTCAGTCACTGCATTTAAAACAAACAAAAAAAAGTGCTGGACAAGTATTACAAGAAGTTGGAGAATACGGAGGCCACAGGTCACTCTGAATCTAGGTTGTTGTTGAAGGGGTCAGTCCTGCCTCCTCCCTTACCTGCTACCTCTTTTGAGGTAACAGTCGTAAATTAATGTTGCTACACATAGACCCAATTTGTGGTAAAATTGAAGTTTTATCCATTTGTTTGAATACCACTCAGAAGATTAATGTAGTTCCATTTGCATATTTAAGCACAAAAGCTTTCCATTTAAAAATAATCTTGAAAGGCTTTTTTAAAAAAATCTGAAATGAATAGCAAAAAAACTTTTGTTTGGAAATATTAAATTAATAGCATCCTTAAACCTGCATTTTCATAAAGAGACTTCAGGGGGTGCTATGGTGTGACAGGCTGAAATGAAGTAAAATGTGTTGAGTAGAATGTTCTTATCATACTTGAAATTATGAATTGTTGGGAATCTGCATTGACATGAAGTTACCATTCCTTGAATGTAACTTCTTATAAACTCTGCATAGTATAGTAACTTTACAGTTGTCCTCTTTCTTCCTGAAAATTGCTGTATATGGGACAAATGTTTCTGCTTTTGATTAAGGTTCACCTTGGTAATGGCGAATGGGGGACAGAGTGTGGAGGACACAGGAGTTCTTGAGGGAGATGATCAGGCAGGTTCTGTGATCTAAATGTCCTGAATTTATGAAAAGGGTGCAGCAGAAGGAATTTTAAATTGTGCTTAAGTATAATATATTTGATTTGGTCTAGTTAGCTTATCTATAGCTGTATTATATTTGCAAGTCGATGCCTCCTGAAAAATGTTTGCAGTGTGTGTGTGTAAGTAACTGCCAAAATCCAACACAAAACATCAGACCAATGTAAAGGTTTTGAAATGAGTTATGTTTGAGAGTGTTGGCATTAGCCAGACTTTTTAGACTGTCTCTGCCATGGGTACTAATCTAGAATTTATGAAAGTTCTAATTTTGGTTTTAGTGCTGTGAAAACTAAGACTTGTGGTAGTTTCATTTTTTGAATTAACATTTTTAGTTTGATTGACTTGTCACTACTTCTGTTTTTTAGGAGTTTTTTTGAACTGCTGCTGTTCTTTGGAAAGGATGAGTTCTATGAAGATCCTTTGAAAGATATTTTAGGTTCGATCCAGGTAGTGTTGCCTACTTTTATATAAACCTTTAGTAGTATTTTAGTACATGTAAAGACAGTTTTTGTGGATATGTAACCTGGAGGAAACATGCCATTGTTGTGAGAGGAGGTAGCTGCTTTACTTACGTTTAAAACCAAAAGGGGGGGAAAAAAAGGATATTTGGAGGCAAAGACATTTATTCTAACGTTTATCATTAGTACTGCTATTTGAATCTGTGTGGAGTAAGTGAAAAGTCCTTCTCTGTATTTGTTATACCAGTCTTTTTAAAGACTTACTTTATGTGTTGCCTGTATAGTAGAGGGAAGCTTCCTTATAACTAATTAAAACTTCATGTCATCCGGTGTTGCGTACCAGTTCATGACAAGAAACCTAAAGTTTCCTGCTGCAGTTTTAAACAGTGAAATTGAAATTGAAGCTCTGTTTTAATTAACTCTTTGGATCTGTAGGAACTTGCATTGCTTATGACTTGTGCTTATGACTTCGCTTGACTGGGACAAAGTTTTGTCTGCCTATATAAATAAAACTGCATGAGATAAATCATCCTGGGTTAAAAAACTTACCTTTTTTTGCCAGATAGGTCTTTTTGACCCGACCTGAACTGATTTGAGGGTTGAGTTCATTGAATGGGAACACAACCACTTGTGCCACCATGAAAAGGAAACTTTGTTGTAGGGAAAAGAAAGGATGAAAACCAGGATTGTTTCTTCTGTTAATACTGAGAATGGAGCTGTAGTTTGAAAAATAGCTGTCTCTGTTATTTTTATGTTGATACCTGTTTGTTACTGCTGCTGCAAATTAGTGTGTCAGCGCTACTTACCTGAATAATCAAAACCAGCAGCACTTACATGCTTGATTAGAATTGGTGGAATAATGGGGTCAAGGAGTGGATTAGCCTCAGGAATGGGTAGAGTCTCTTGCATAAGAGTAATGGGAGATTTTTTTCAGTCTTGCACTGAGTGTTTTTCAAAAAGAGTCTATCTATTGCCTTGAGTTTTAATATATTGAATATGCCTCTACATAATTTTCTAGAGAATCATTTCTGAATCAGTTGTGCATTCAAAATGTTAGTGAAAACCATTGTTTTGGTTACCTAATCATTTACCATCACACATATTCATCTGAATATAAAATAAAAATATTTAGTTGAAACTAAAAGAATTCACAGCAAAGAAGCATTAGTGAAGAAGTAAATTGTATGTGCATACAAGCCATTCTTCAGCTATATATTTTTGTTTCAAAATTAGATCTCCTTTTCTTGTGATGAAAATTCAACTGTTAATTAATATTGACAGTTTTACCAGCAGGTAATAAGGGAGAGTGTTGAACTTGGCATATGTGAAAATTGTGGATGGCTAAAACATTCTGGATTATTTTAGGCAAGCATAATTTCTGTTATGTGGAGATTTGGAGAAAAATTATTGCCTGAGGGCTGGTGACTCACATGGCTTAATTTGTTTTTTTTCTAGTAGAATTGGGACACCATCACTGGATCACAAATCCAGCATCAACGTGTCTAAATCTGTGCATTGTTATGCAAATGACAGGCTCTTGCTGCTGCCTGTAGAAAACATGAGCATTCTGATTTCCATGGTTCTGTATTGCTGTTTTCAGAGGACAAAAGTTGTTGCTTTAGGGCTTTGTGTAGGCTTAAGCAATAAATGACTTTGTAGCTTGAATTATTGGCTGAAAAAATATTTAAACATGCATAGGTTTTCCTGTTTCTTAACTTTTGAATTGTGTAACTTAAGATGATTTTTTTCTTTTTCTAATAGTTTTTCTTTTTACATGTAGGAATGTCAGAACCTTCTAAGTAGATACAGAAATATGAACCTGGAACTAGTAACTCGCATCATCCGAGATGGTGGACCATGGGAGGATCCAGTATTACAAGCAATTCTTAAAGCAAAACCTGTATCACAGGAATTAGGTACGTCACTGCATTAACTTTTTAGAGTACTGAAAAATGTGTTAAATTATGCTTTTTTTGATATTAGGGTCAGGTGTTGACAGCAAGTGTTGCACACAATTTAACTTTTTCTGTAGTAAAATGTGCTTATGCCCTTTTTTAATAAAACTAATTTTTTTGCTACTGGTTTAAGTCTACTTTTATAGTGTAGAGATGAAATTATTCAGATAAGAGACTACTGAGCAGTTACTTATAAAATGGATTTACCAAACCCAGGCATTCAACCTCTGAAAGAGCATGGAGAGTGACTTGACTTCACTTAGGCTATTGAAGTAACATGATTAGGGAGAACCTGATCTGCATTTCTGTCTCATGGTACTCTGACTCATTTGATTTTCATTTTAAATTGTAAATACTCATGCTTATGACTTTTCTTGGCTCTGTTTATAATGAGGGCTGTGACTACACCTGGTAGCTGCTTTCTGTTTATATGTATGTAATTCCTAGAGCTGGGAGTAGGAGAAAGATTTCTGTTCAGGTGCAAAGTAAACCTGCAATTTTAACAGTGAGTAGAAACAAGCATTACCAGAATGTTAATGGAAGTTTTTATCTGATCTACAGTAAAATCTTTACTAACATCTTATGTGATGTATTTGTTGGCAGTGTTCACAGAGGATCTCTTAAAAGTTGTTTCTATTTGATAGTGATAGAAAATACTAGTATTTCTCTAGTTACTATGGTGTAACGTAGAAATCAAATTTGTTACTGTGTTTAGGACAATTTGTTGGTTCTTTAGAGAGAGATAGAGGACTATAAAGTTAGAACAGCTCAGAGAGCTGCCTCCTTTGCGGGAGAAAGTATTTGATAACATATTAACACGATTGATTATAGATAGTCTTTGTTGTTTTGTTTCTCTTGGGAAGCAGGCCCTCAAGCAACATGGTTTACCCATGATTTTTATTCAATATCTGATAAACTTCTAGTCAAAGACTTACAGAAACCAAATGAAAAGAAAAATCCTGTTGTTCTGTATTGCATGATGAACTCGAGAATTTTTGGTGGTTATAATCTGAAGTTAGGCCTCAATCTCCATCTCTCTATCGAAGAATTAGTTTAGTCCTTTCCGTTAGTGATTCCCTTGAACATCATGAAGTCTCTATATGATGGGTAACACTTTGAGGATTTATAAATGTGACTGCCTGTTGCCACTACGTGATCATTTTGCTTCCTTTTGTTGTAGGCCACTTCTCCTTCCCCTCTACTGAGGTATTCGTCCTCCTTTTATCTGTTCATGTCCCACATATGCATACCCTTGACAGATCTCATTTGTGATTACAAATATTTTATTCTAGTATTTGGAAGCTTTTCCTTTCTTGTCTCACTTCCTCTAAAATCTGATGCTTGTGAAGTCTTAAACAGAGCAAACATTATGTGCTGCTTTATAGGCTGGCAGTTTTTGGTGTATATCTTGAAACTTGGCCATGTAGTTCCTCAGGGATCACTATTTTAAATGAGGAAAACTGCCTATTATTGCTAAGTCACCAGCCATTACTTGCAAAAGTCAGTTTGATAAATATGCTCTGTGTGAACTACGTATTGTGTCTTGGATTCATTAATTACATAGAGAAGCTTGGGCCAAGACAAACCTTGCCGGGTCTGTCTTTACATGAGTTTAGTGTACTCCAAGATATTGCAGTCTGTTTTGAGAGGGCTGGAAAGGAAGGCAGTCTTTGAGTGTAAAGAAAAAATAATAGGATTGAAATACAAAAGCAATAAACTTTTAGTAGATTAGAGAGAATAAGGTAGCCTACTGTGAACATCTACAACAGTGTTTTAGACAGAGGAACGCTTAGATGTAAGCAGTTAATTTGTTTCTGAGCTGATGGTTGGTGTCTATCATTAAAGCAAAGCACTGCATATGCTGCCTGGACAAGAATAGATGTTGTGTTCTCCGAGCCATTTTTAATGTATTCCAGACTTGGCTAAATGCTTCTGTAGCTAGTTGTCTTTTGCTTGGCGGAGTTAGAATTGCTGTAAATGCTTCCTTGGGAAAGGAAGGCATTCTGCTACAGGGAGGGAGCACAATCCTGCCAGTGGTGTAGTTGCAACTCACAGTCTGTTTAAAAACAGTGTTGGAGGGTCTAGGAGACCTCTGTCCCCAGGCACTTGTGCTATCGATGTTCAAGGGTGTAGGAGACCCTCTTCCCTGGGAACTTGTGTTGTCAAAAGTGTGATTCTTATTTATGGAGCAGAGGGGAATACTGACCTAAGAGTTCCCTACACAGAAAGTGAGAATAATATAACAAGTTAACCCGTGTTGCAGAAGAGGAAATATATGAGGATAATCAGGCCATATTGTCCAATACATTACATAAATGTTGGCACACCATTAACACCTCAGAGTGTGCATTTACTTGACAAGATGCAAACAATTCTCAAAATAAATGCAGCAATACTGCATTTTGCATCCTTGTGTGATATGTTAACTTTTAATCCTAAGAAACGCCAGGATCTGTGTGATCTTTTATAATAGAGACCTAGAACAAGTCTTCTTTTTATTTTGTAATTTTCAATTACTTATGTTAAGTATTTTGAGTATCTCAGTTGAAACATCTTAGTTTTAAGATTAGCATTTAGATCTGAAAAACGAATTTCCAGAAATCAGGGCCTAGAATTTAAAGGTATTTCGGGATTTAGAATAGTGCATAGTAGCACTTTTAGAGGAAGAAGTATATTTTCCACTTCTCCAAGCTAAATCGAGGTGTCCAAAACTACTTGAAGGAACAGCATGTGAATTGTATTAAACTTTTTCATCACTCTGAACCTCTTCCATTTTAATGGGTAATGAGTATCCTAGTTGCTTTAAATATTAATAAATATAGCGTTGGAAGTGATGTCGATCCTATACTTCTGACAATCACCTGGATTCCAGGTTGTAAGAAAGGAGGGAGCTTTCTTTCTTGAAAATGCTCATATCTGCTTCTATATAGTGTGTATTTTACTAAGCCTTCACAACACCTTGTGTTGATTAGAAACAAAATGCTGAATTGGATTACTGGTGTAAGAAAATTAACAATTTCTGTTTCCAAGTAGAAGGACAGATTCTTGATGGTATTTAATTTAATATGATAGCTTCCTTAGCAGAGGCTTTTTTATAGCATTTGTTGACGTTGCACTATTAAAAACAACATTACATTTAAATATATTTGTTGTTTGGACTTCATATTCTAATTGCCTTTAAATCTTTCTTTTCTGTACAGTTAACAAATATTTAAGCTCTGAAAATCCACTGTTCTTTGAACTACGTGCCAGATACCTTATTGCCTGTGAACGCATCCCTGAGGCAATGGCTCTTATCAAATCTTGCATAAACCATCCAGATATCAGTAAAGATCTGTATTTCCATCAAGCTCTTTTCACCTGTCTTTATATGTCACCATTAGAAGATCAGCTATTCCAGGAGGTATTGTTTGTCAGTATACATTTTTTTTTTTAATGAAGTGGTACATTATACTTACTGTATACAAGTTGTCAAGAGGAGCATATGGAACTCTGTTTTTGTAGAACCAAATGTCATAAAATCAGACAGCTACGCCAGTGTTTCTTAACTTAGTGCTGGCTTAAGCTTTGAAAGGTTAAATGTTAAGCACCTACAAATCTTGTTGACCTAAATGGAATTTTTTGGTCACGTTTACTTGTAGATATAGTCCCTAAATAACTCGAGTCATTAATAATTTGTAACTTCAGTATATTGGCTATTTTACTATTCACCATTATTTTAGCAAAAGCAGTTGAGCCTAAATGATGTCAGTCCAGTGTTTTGTGTGTTATATGGTTTTGTTAGCCTTGAAGGTTTTTTTAATTATGCCTCAAGTGTGTAAAATGACACTCTAGCTGTATGTGGCCTTACTTTTACCACTGATAGCACTTATTAGGTAACAATGGTTTTCTTAACCTTGCTTTACAAGAACAAGTTGCCATGGTGCAAAAAAGTGCGTTTGTGTAAACTAAGTTTCTCAGACAATTATTGATTGTTATTACTCTGAGAAATATGGAAGAGCTCTAAATATCTCAAAAATCTCTAATTTACTGATCTACACAAAAGCTGTTCTTTTTAACAGTCGTCCTATGTTAATAGCAATTCCTGAAGTTTTCAGTAGCTTCTTTTATATAGCAAGGTCTGATAGGTTTTTATTTCATGCTAGCAAATTTATCTAAATTGATTTTATTTTAATTGTATAGCACTTGTTGAGGACTGATTGCAAGAGTGGAATTGAGATCATCTGCAACACTGAAAAAGAAGGGAAGACTACCTTAGCCTTACAGCTATGTGAATCGTTCCTAGTCCCACAGCTTCAAAATGGGGACATGTATTGTATATGGTAAATACTTTATTTCTGGTGAAGCAGCTTAGCAGATAATAAATGCTTATTGCCAAAATGAAACACATCTAACTTTGAGATATAGCTTGAGTTTAAAATACCAGATAAACACATTCTAACATGATTTTTAAACGTTCCTAGCTACATCTGTTCTGCCTGTTGCCTTTTCACACACCCTCATGTTCAGTGGCAGACTGTGTAGTACATAACACTTATTAACTGTTTGAAAGTAACAGAAAGTTGAGCCTTTACATACTTTAGGCTCTAAATATCTATAAATATGTCATTTATTATTAGCTATGTGTAACAATATACAGTCTGTCAACTCTGGCAATGCAGATGTTTTGCTGTTATGCTGGTTAAATGACACTGCTTTTAATAACAGAACTGTAGGATGTCATCAATGTGTCTTAAAAGAGAATATGTGGTTCCGAAAATGTGCTATGAATCATGCAAACTTTAACTTCATAAACAGAGCCATATCATAAATGATGGTCCTCTAGAAAACATTTAAGAGAGAATGTTACATACACACTGAATCAGCTTGATAGTTGGATGTTGTTATGGCTACGAAGTGTTTCTAAAGAGCTGTCAAAACAAATTCAATCATTCTGAGGACTGAAAGATGGCTAGGGAAGATAATGCTTTTATTTAGCCTGTATATGTTTTGTACCTAAATTAACATCTGCATTCCTTGATAAAGTATGCTTAATTTGTTTGTTTGATTATGAAGTTGAAGCAAAAAGGGTTAAAAAAAGATTTGAATTTTTTTCCAGTCAATATAGGTTACTTTGTTAATCCACGTAACTAATTTTAACGGAGTTTAGAATCTACATAGGATTTCCCTATTCCCAGATTTCAGAGAATTGAAAAATAAGACGTCTCCTTTCTTTTTTCTTGAGGAAGTAATGAAGGTCAGGCATGGTAATGCTTCGTTTGTTAATAAAATTTTTCCTTAATGATTGGCTAAGTAAATTATGATGTTGAATAAAAACCTGTCGAATTATGACTGAATTACATTTATTGTACAACATATTGGCAATACCTAGTGGCATTTTTCATTGTCTGTTCAGAAAAAGATGAGCATGACTGTCCCCGTAGGCCAGATTAAGAAGTTTAACCAAAAAGGTACATAGTTTGTGTGAGCCCAGTGACCAGCTTTGGAATGGAATCTAGCTTTGCTGATTCCTGCTGAAATGCTACATCTCCTGACTTACGTGTATCCGTTACGTGGTTAGTGCTTTATGTTTTGGGGCTTCAGTCTTTTTAAAAATATTAAACCTATTTTTTATACCTTTTGCTGTAGTAACACGTTAACCTTGCTCTTACCCAGCAGATAATCAAATCTTGCATCTTCCATTTTGAAAATTGCTGTTCAAAACAGGATGTCAAACATGAAATTCCCAGAGAGAGCGGTTATGTCTGTGCAGCTAGAATAGCTCTTTTGTTTTTTACAGATGCTGAGCCTTAACAATTTTGTAACCAACAAGAGAAATCTGCGTGATGCTTAATAGATAATCTAAACTGGAACAAAGCTTGTGAGGGCATGACTATACTGTAATTCAAATTTTTGAAGTAGGAGCCCACATCGTGTATTCTTACCTATAGAAGATCTTAATGACTTCAGTACAGCTTAAATCATCTTGCCTTATCTAGAATTGAGGACCTTGCAGATCTTGCAAAGATCTATCATCAGACACTACTAGCAAAGATAAGATCAGAATAGATTAGAAAGGTGTAAATAGCAGATGTTTGCTGTTGCTTCATGTGAAGCAGCCTATATGAAATCTTCATACTGAAACCATTAGCTCTCATATTACATCTGGGGAAGATGGACTTTAAGTAGCTCTGTGACAAAACTCATTCTCATTGACATTAAGAATGAATTCTAGATTAAGATGATCTGCGTTATTTTTCTGAAGTGAAAGCCCACTTATTAAGCACAGAGCAAGCTGTGCATGATCTTACTGGAAATTTTTGTGTACAAGATACTGGTAAGAGATCAGTCCATGATGATGTGATTAATGACTTTCTAATATCAAAAAAGAGACATCTCTTCATGAAGACAGGCAAAAGTTTGATGGAACAAGCGTAGTGGAATGGCTTGCCTTCTCTGCCAGGAAATTCCTAAATGCTGTTTTGGCTGATTTCAAGTGGTTCCTGTGCAGTAAATTCAGTAGAGTCAAGGATTTTTTTCCCTGCATGTTCAGTCAGCCTTAGGCCATTTGATGAAAGTTTGGTACAGTGTGCTCTCTATACCCCAGGAAAGATAGGCCTTCTAGTTGTCAACATTAGTAAAAGTTTTAGATCTAGCTAAGGCAGGACACACTTAACCATTCTCTTATATTGCTGATGGAGGCACTCAATGGTTTTGGTTTTTTGTGGGGATTTAACAGGCTGGAATACCACATTACCTCTGATAAAGAGGTACCGAGTTCCGTGATCCCACAGCAACAATTCAAATTTCCCCAATTCATGTCCACAATAAGCACAGATCTCAGTGTGAACTAAGTTCTACTATCCAAGAAGTAAATGTATTTTAATTACTACTATGCCATAATAATAGAGCAAATAGAACTGCTCCTGCTTATATTATCTCAAGTTTATCTGTGTTGGGGTCAGTGACACAGAATCTTAAGTGCTGCTGATTTCAGCATTAAAGTTGTTATCCAGAGCATTTAAGTGGTTGAAATGGAGTCAAACGGCTCTTCAAGAATGCTTTAATCCTTAATGGTTATCAGAATCAGAAATGAGCTTGAGGAACCTTGTCTCCATGGAGGAATCAGAGTAAAATATTTCAAATCAGTCTAGTCAAATGGCAGTTAAACTGATTTAACAGCTTGTTCTTCACCAATGGAGCTGCTCCTTCTTTCTGTTTTCTCCATTACTTTTTTAGCTCTTTCCTTGTGCCAGCTGTCACACTTGTTTGAACACATGGCAAGCCACTTTAACCTCTAATCTCTCATAATAATAATTTGAGTTTTCTCAAATTCTCTGTGATTAGTATTGAAATGGCTTGCTCTGAAGTGGTGTGAGATGAAGCAGAAAACAAGTTGTATTTCTTACCTGCTTAATATTTAACAGCAAAAATGTTCCTTCTGTACTTCTGATTGAGGCTTTTGCTGAATTGTTATGAATGGTTTGGTGCACAAAGACACTGGTTAGGTTTAGGCATGTGCGTCAAGTTTGCAAAGGCTTTAAAGTATTCAGATTTCTAGCCTGATAAAGGTAGAGGTGAACAGCTTGTATTTTTAGAAAATCTGTAAAAATAAATTTTTATGGGTAGAGCTGCTTGTAGAATTCCTTTCTCACACTTTCCTCTATGTAAGCTAGATGTTTCAACTTCAGTTTTCTTGGGTACTTAGTGAAAGAAAAAAATCAAACTCACTTGTCTAGCTCTTAAAATGTCAAGCAGAATTGTAAAGTTGTCCTAAATTTAAAAGTGAAGTTGGTGTTTTGTTATAGGCAGTTCTGTCACTTCCCTCCATGCAGGCACTGACTTCACTAGACGAGCATAATCTTGTCTGGTTTGTATCTGGCACAGAGTAGAGAATCTGAAAGATCAGCCAAATGTTATGTTAGTAACTGGGTTGGTGTTTTCTGAAGGAGGAGGCTAGTGGAATAGAAAGATGTCTTCCCTCAGAAAATGAAAGATGACTGATCTCCTGTTTTCATTACAGTGTTATGGTAGGAATTCTGCCCACTCTAACTGTATCAACTTCTGTGTAAAATCTTTGTGCTGGCAAATCTTGTAACTAAAAGTTGCCTTTCCAAGTCTCTGAATTGAATTGCATAGAACTTACAGGCTAATTTCAATTAGCTGTATTTTGTAGACTAAACTAGTTACATTTTTAGGAGTTCTGTTAGCAATCTATTTTTCTGTTTTCTTGTCTCAGCCAGAAATCTTATTTGACTGAAGATCATAGAGATGTCTGAATAGCTGTAGAGCCTGATGCTTTAATGTAACATCTGTTGCCTAGAAAGACCAGTGATGACAACAGTAAAAAACAAAATTGTGTTGTAATACACATAACTGGAGAACATCAATATTTCCTGTCAATGGATCATATCAGAAGCTAGCTTTCTACAACACTCCCATTTTTCACATTCAGGCACTTCTTTTCCTGAAGGACTCCTCATCCTTGCACTGGAAGTAACTTAATCTCAAAAGCACACAGAGCTTTCTGTTCCGCCTGACGTTTATTGCCTGTGGTGTTAAGGGCTAGAAGCTATAGCATCAGATTTTATTATGAAGTATTCTGTACTAAGCTGAATACATTAATATTTTCTTGACTATTAGGGCTTAGTGGTAGGAGATACCCTGAATGCTTTAACAAAGTAATTAAATTGCGTTTTCTGTTATGCTCATTGTGTACAGTTGTGGTGTTACTTAAATTGGTATTATACCCTCAAGTGTTATTTTAGTTGCAGAATGTGCAAATATCTGTTCTTAGTAATGCATCATGCTTAGCGATAGAGTTCTAAAACTCAATCTAATCAAAATATTTTGTTCTGTACTTATAGGGAGCTGATCTTCATTTGGAGTAAACTACAGCTTAAATCTAACCCATCAAAACAAGTATTTGTTGACCACTGCTACCAACTTTTAAGAATTGCTACAAATGTCAGAGTAATTTTCCCTTTCATGAAAGTCATTAAGGATGAAGTAAGTTTTGTTTGTTTTACCCGCACCCCCCTCATTCTTTTTGTAAATAGTTAGAGAGAAGTGATGTTTTTATTATGTAATGGACACTTTTTGTGGACAGTTAAGAGAGGGTAGGCAAGGACGCAATATGAACTTAAAGGTTTTGTCAAGTTCCAGAATATGCTTCAGTATTGGTCTGTTGTGTGTTTTGTCTGCAGCAAGTTTGAGGAATGCCATCTTCTATAAATAAATGGGGAAATTAATAATAAATATATGGAGTAAATGTGAAAGGGCATAGTTTTGGGTTTTTTTTTTAGCCTGGCTAATCCTTGTTAAGTTCTGAATCCTTTCACTGATTCTAAGCAAGTCTGAAGTGCTTCATGTAATGTAAAGGAGATGCTAGACTTAGATAAGAGAAGGTACAATTTTACTGCAGAAAAGTGCACTGTTTAATGCTTCAAATATTAGTCTTATACTGTTCCTTACAAACATCTGCAAAAGATTTAATATGCAATGCTTCAGACACAGGAGTGCAAGTTGTTTCCAAACAAATGTTGGTTTTTATCATTAACCTGACTGAACAGAGCTCCTTAATATTCTGTGCTCTAAATTAATTATAAATTATGGGTACTGCTGTATAATTCTAAACGCAGTGATGTCCTCTGTTCAAGATTTTTATCTCAGTATGTATTCTTAAATACCTGTTGTGACATGAATATATTGTATTTGCCATTTTTTTTAATAACCCACTACTTATGGAGCATTGTATGTAATTTTTAAAACACATTTAAATACAGGCATGTATTGCTGATTTCTAAACTACATGAAACTCTTTTTTACTTTAATTTACCACTTGTTTATCTGCGTGTTTGATATACCTCCGAACTACATATTCAGGGCAGGGCCCTCAGCCTGAAGTATAGAATAGAAGTTCTTATTGGAAAGATACTTTGTCAATTCTGTTAAGTCTTTAAGAATGCTTGGCCATGAGTCATTGTTTCACTGGTGATCATTGTTTAAAATTGAGGACAGTATTTTATAGCATGTATTTCAATCCAATGCAAATAAAATGAATTGTAACAAGGACAAAATGTAGAGTAACTGTCCAATTATAGTATGAAACAGCCTAGGTAATGAAGATGCAGACAGAAGATACTGCTAGATCATGTATGATTTGGAGCAGTCTCGTTTTGTATCCCCCAAAAATTGCCTTTAACTATAGAACTACATGTGGCAAAAGTATCTGAAGCTTTGTTGATGTTAGCTGTATGGCTTTCAGTGCAAACCAGATGTTATTTTTGAGTATATCTATATTTTAGTTTTGTTTGAACATTGTTTTACAATGTACATGCCTTTAGGTGAAGTTAACAGGATGCTTTGTGAACTCCTAATTATTTTTTAAGTAGCTGAATATAAATGGGGTGTCGATGTTTGTGTATTGTTTATACATATTTATTTTTCCCTGTAGGTCTGATTAAAAAAAAAATAAATTTCTTTCAAGCTCTAGAATTCTGTAAGCCCATAAGGAAAATACCATTCTGCATACTCCATAATTATGTATATTGTAATTTCCTTTCTGTAGGTTGGTGAAGATGGTCTTCAGATATGTGTTGAGATATGTGGATGTGCCCTACAGTTGGATCTCCGTGAAGATCCCAATATGAAAAGTCTTATTTATAAAGCAATTGCACATTTTCTGCCAAATGACTTGGAAATCCTCAGAATTTGTGCTCTTTCAATCTTTTTTCTTGAGCGCACCTTGGAATCTTACTACACTGTTGAATATTTATATAAATGTGCAGATGAAGAATACAACGAGTGCACTAGTTCTGTTCAAAACCGTGTACGTTTTGAATTGCTTCCAATTTTGAAAAAAGGTTTGTTTTTTGATCCTGAGTTTTGGAATTTCTTGATGATCAAGCAGAATTGTTTAGCATTATTGGGGGATAAAGCCTTCATTGGCTTAGGTGAAAGTACACTGGAAAATGCTACCGCAAATACAGAGAAGATAATGGAGTACAGGACTCTCACTGAGGAACGTGTCTGCTTAACAGATGTAAGCAATGGGGAGCTTGACCCTGAAGATCTCTCTGAATCCCAGTCCAAAGGTAATACCAAAAAGAACCATGAAGCTCTTGAAACATCTAAAATGTTAGATAAAACTGAACCAATACACCGCTGTGTAATATGCAACAAGGAATTTCTTGGTGGTCACATTGTGAAACATGCACAAGTTCACCAAAAAAAGGGCAGTTTTTCCTGTGTACTTTGCACCAGAAAGTTCAGGCAAAAAGGACTTATGCTGAAGCACTTAAGGAATCATGTCAGGAAGATAGAAAGGCAACATCTTGCTGCAGTTCTTGAAGCTGGTCAGCAGGCTCCTGCTCCTAATGAACTAGAGTGTTCTGAAGTTTCTCTGTCTCTTGAAAATGGGAATTCTGATGGTTCCAAAGATAATGAACCAGAGACTGCAGTAGCTCCAAGTGCTGACCATGTGGTCCAAGTAGAGGAGGACAATGTAGAACAGGTATTTGATGCAGTGGAAAACCGTCTAAGTGATCAGGATGATGCTGCTACTGAAAATAGTAGTGACAGCTGTTTTAATAGTGTTCCTGATACTTTAAGTACAGAAAGTTTGCCCGAAGATGATGAGAGCTCTAGTAAAGAATCACCTGTTCTGCACAAAGTGAATGGAGCTTTTTGTCCTCAAAAAGACGTTGATTCTATGGATGAAGAAGGAAGCTTTAAGTGCCCTGCTAGCGGTTGTGCTAGAGTGTTTAAAAAGATAAGATTCCTCAATAAACATGCAAGAAAAGCTCATCCAACTGACTTGAAGGTGCAGCAGCATATAATGAAATGGAATAAAGGAAAGTGTAGGTTCTGCCAGAGAAAATTTGCTGATTCACAACATTTTATAGACCACCTGAAGAGACATGTGTATCCAAATGTTTACTTTTGTTTACACTTCAATTGTAATCAGAGATTTAAGCTGTCAACTGAGCTTGCAGAACATACAAAAAGTCACAGTGTTTTTAAGGCTCAATGCAATTTTGCAGAGTGCTGTGAGCTATTTGAGGAGCTCCCTTTGCTGTATGAACATGAGGCTCAGCATTATTTAAATAAAACATCAGAATGTTCAGAAGATGCAAGCGAAAAAGATTCTTCAGATGATCCTTCAGAACTTTGTAGTTACCAAGATGATGATGAATCTATTAATGAAAAAGAAACTGTAGATTTACCAGTTCCAACTTGGAAATCAAGGAAGGATTCTACAGAACCAAAGACATATATTCAAAGTGGTGAGAAGAAAGCAAATAATGTAATTCACAATGGAAATGAAAGTTTGTCTGAGAGTAGTGCTACAGTTTTAAGTTTGATAGACCAAAAGACACCTATGTTACAGCCAAATTCTGAAAACTCTAATGTTGTTAGCGACCAACTAGTCAACGGGCACAGTGACCTAGATAAGACGTCATCAAAGTCGTCAGAAATACCTTTGGACAGAGTGGCAGAGGAAACAAGGACAGAAAATGGGTCAGTGTTACCAGTTTTACAGAACTGTCATGATGTACCACAAAATAATGCTGCTGCCTCACAATTACCTTCTAAACCAAATCAGACAACAGAGACTACTTCATATGGTGTCATCTTAACAAAACCGTATGTTAGACCATTGCCTCCAAGCTATCTTGATGAACGATACATTAGCATGCCAAAACGTAGAAAAATTTTGACTGATGAAGTAAATGCTGATTCTGAACAAGATAAACTTTGTAGCAAATCAACAGAAAGACTTAGATGTGGCAAATGCTTGACCATCTACTGTAATTCAGAAGCACTTGAGGCTCACCTTGCACAAAAGAAGTGTCAGACGCTCTTTGGATTCGATTCAGATGATGAAAGTAAGTTTTACAAACCTTCTGGGTTGGTTTGTTTGGAGGTAAATACCAACCAGAAAATAGTCTTTGGAAACAGGCAACCTAATGGGATAGCTAAGACAGATGTGACTTGTAAGCAATTGTTGTGTGCCAGAATTTAGATAATTAAATCACAATACAGTGCTAAATTGGAAGTTGAACATAAAGTGGACATACTGTCTAGAATGAGATGGGGACAGTTGGTGGGCAGCTTTACTGGAAAAGGCTTATTATAGATCAGAAAAGGGTAATTTATCTTTCCTTGCGTGTTTGAAACTAAATATGTTGAAAAACATAAGTGGTGTTATAGATTAAAGGATTATTTACATTGGATAGTCTTCATTTTGATCACAATGCATTCTCTTTTACAGGTGCCTGATTCAATGTTGTGGGAAACTGTATCGAATGAGGAGTGGTGTAAGAAAACACTACATGAAGAAGCTATCAGTTCGTTTCCCAGTTGGCCTTAATCATAAAGCAGTCTCAAATTACTAAAGAAAACCATGACCTTGATAAAGACAAAGCACATTTTCTAGACAAAACTCACAGAGGAATAATAGGAGCTCTGCAGGTCTTGAGTCCAGAAAGGTTGCTACAAAATCCCCAAAGTACCAGTTATCCTAAAAGCCACATTCATTCCAAACATGTGATTGAAGCTTAGCAGCACAGTCTTTCTAGCGTGAAGGTTTGAAGAAAATAAGGCAGACAGTTGAGCAAGCAGAGAAGGCAAAGGTGTTAATTGCCTTACAGAAATTAAACCAGCCAATTCTGAAAACTACTTTAGTTGGAAAATGTGTGGTTAAAGGATATCTATCTACACAGCTGGGAAGGAATCATTCTAAGAAGGTGTTATTACTATAATGTGGATAAGAAATGTGTAGTGGAACCATGCATTCTTCTTTCAAAGTTTTAGTATGTGATTCCATTATCTGCTGAAAAAGCATGGAGCTCATTTAATAAACTTATACTCAGAATCCAAAAAGAGGAATGTAAGAAAGAAATCTAAGATGGATGGAATGCTCAAATAGCCAAAACCTGAAGTATGGAGCATGCAAGGAAAAGTGAGTTGATGCAATATTAAGTGTGAATGTTACGCACAATGGAAATCAAATGCATGCACAAGAAGCCCTGTTCAAGGCTATAGTAAATGTGTACATTAAATGTTCTGTAAAACATCTGTTTTAGGTACAGGAAAACTAATGCAAGAAGTACACACATAATTTTGTGGATGTTAGCAGGAACAGATTGAAGCAAATACAGAATGTGAAGTGGGTTAAGTTTGCATTACAGGGCAGAGTTAAAACTAATTTCATGCAAATAGAGGTCCTTCGTCTTTTGGTGTTACGAAGAAGAACTTCAGATGGCTTCATGTTTTAAAAATCAAGTTCAGAAAAGGCAGACAAAAGCAGAGCGCATGTCAAGTTGGAAAAAAAATCAGGAAGAGTACATTTCACAGATGTGATATTGCTTAATGGTGGTAGGTCACAACTCGGTACTGTAACTACTTATTTACTATCTAGAGAAAGGGAGAGAATATGTATTGACTTGACTTTAAGACACATTACAACCCTATTTAGTAGTATCTCTTGAAAAGCTAGCCTTTCCCAGAAGTTAGTGAAGGAGTTGGACTTAAATGTTGAGCACTTTATCCAAAATTCACTGTTCACAGAAACAATCAGAATGTGAAGAAATTTGTGTGAAATTTTAGTCATTCAGCTCCTGCTAGGCGGGTGGACTAGATGACCTGTAAAGGTCCCTTCCGACCCAAAGCATTCTATAATTCTATATGTAACTCTGAAATACTGGACATTCGGAAACCAAAATAGGCTGTTGTAGTTTTCAGTCTGCTTGCGCCAACCAGAGGTGTGGTGGACATGCACATTGTCTAATTACTCTGCTAATTTATCCTCTAATTTACCTTATACTGCCTTGCCACCTAAAAATGCTTTATTTGGGATCCTGTTCTGTGCGGGTAGCTGAAAATGTTAATGTTATCGTAGGCACAGAAAATATAGTTGTGAAAACTGATTTGTACAGATGGAGTAATCACAGAACTGTTGGACAGCAAAGACCAACTATTCCTGCCTAGCTAGGTTGCTTGCTGAATAGTTCATCACAATGTGTGTACGGCATAATAAGAGGATCATCTTGCTTAAATCAAAGGATACCTAAAAGCTAATGAGTAAAATTCCAAGAAGGGCATAAAAGATCTGTTTATTGTAGCAGTGGCTCACACTTGCAATCCTAAGGATTCCATTGTGAAATAGGCTGTTGAGTATTTCTGGAACTTCAACTTAATTATTCAGTAATGCCTCTGCTAATAATCCTCTGTGAAATTTAACAGCTATTTGCATTAGTTTTGCTTCCTTTTCTCCTCCTGGAGGTAAAAAGAATGCAAAATCAGTATCCTACTCTTTTTGTATTCTAGAAACTTTTTGCCTTAACTTTGAGTTGGATTAAAAGGTTATAAAATTATGATCACAGATATGTGTGCATTACATTAATAATGATGACTGGCCCACTTCCAGAGATTTGTATGACATTTGAGGCACCAAAGAATTTTTTTTTGCAGTTGCAAAAAAACTGACTTAAATGCACCGTTCATTATATATACATATATATACACACTATATCTATTGACATATATATAAATACGTTAAAAGTTTTTAAACATAAAATTAGTGGGGACCTTATTAGCCAAATGCACTTTCACATTTTTTTGCTTTCAAGTTGCCAACTAATTTTTAAGGACTCAGTTATGATCCTCAATGTTCCCAGGCTTCCCTTTCTCTGCTTAACATGGTTAATCTCGTTAAATTTGCTTAAATATATTTGGGAAAAAAAAGGTTAAAGTACTACAGTTTTAAAAATCTGAAAACTCAGATGATAACAACAAAAATGTTTGTGTGAAGTCTTTTAAATGTACCTTTAATCTTTGGTGCTTTTTTGCCTTTTCCTGGAGCTCTGTATTTGAAGATGCTTTAAAAACAGTTGTATTTTCTTTGGTTTAAAGTGTGTAGATAAATGCATCTATGTACATGCATAAACTGTGACCATAATTTTTTGTACCTGCATTAAACTAATTTTTGTTTAAAGATGCTTTTCTTGGACACCACCATTTGTTTTTACCATGTGTTCAGTATATACACTTTGGAGAACTGTAAAACTGAATTCTTATATAGGTGAACAACCTATATATAGCAACACCTATCAGAAATAATGCTAAATTGACTTAAAGTAGCAAATGGGTGGTAATAGTAAGTACTAATTTTTAATTCCAAAGACATTGCATTTTCTTTAAACTACTCTCTCATACCTGTTGGCATTCTCAGCTAGTTGCACTATTGAGCAACTTTAATTAGGAGCAAAACTATACTTATAATGTGTGTGGGATAATTCTACATGCTTTTTAAGGATTCTTTAGTATGTTAAGTATTACCCTACACTAACCCTGCAACTTCTAGGGCTGAAAAAGGTTTAGAATTGGATTGAGTGGAATTGAAAGGGTTTTTTGCCCGCGCATCAAGCATTGTATGGTACAATTGGAAATACTTCTTCAAGATGTATTGCTTTGATTCAAGAAATGCTGAAGTACATGTGTAATGTAAGTATGCCAATATCTTAAAGCTGCCTGAAGTTACACGAGTGCAGGAGCTTTTTTGGATCAAAGTTTGTGCATTTCGTTGATGATAATCATGTCCCAAAAACATTCCTCCAGGTGGCTCTAACTTGGATTTAGGCTTTCTTTGCAAGACTGTCTTTTCTAACCTGATCATGGTTCACTGTAAAGGTTGTGTAAACTCTTATTTTCAAAGAGTTGCTGCTTGGCAGGTACCTTTCGCAAAAAAAGAAATACTGAAAATAGGTTGAAAGTGGTCGTATCTGTGGGGAAAGGTCACTGGTACTTTGGTTAATTAGCCATATTCATTAAAACTCTATAAATTGTATAGTTTGGATAATTTATAACATTAAACTTTGTGATTTTAATATCACATTGAAGGTTCAGCTGTACTCATTTTTTTTATTGTTTAACACCAGTGGTATGGACAAAAGACTCAAAAGGGGGTGGTAGTGTTACTATTTTCTTAATTTATTTGGTACTGTATAACACCTTTCTGATTAAATGCAGTGTATGCATTTTGGGACTCTGTTAATTTGTAAAAGCTGTTACAGGTTCAGCAAGTAAGGAACTTTGTGCTTCCTTGTTGAATGTTAAATTATTTTACTTTGCATTTTATATGAGAGTACAAATTAAAACTGAGCCATCAAACTGCAATAAATCAACAGTAGTGTTTCATTTTAAAAACTTTTTTTGTACTGTACATAGATTTGTTCAATAAAACGTTGTCTTTGTTGTTGATAGAAATTGATCTTGTCTTTTGGGGAATAACTCTGAAAGTACTGCTGCAATGTTTATCATTATCGTGATATTTTAGGCATATGGTTGTTGCACAGCACCTGTGTTAATCTGGTATTGATGTTCCACCTGGATATTTGTATTTCAATAGACAATCTATTCAAGTATATCCAAGAATGCCTAAGATTACCAAGAAAATTAAAACGGAACTCCTGTGCCTTTTCCTCCCCTCACCCTTCTTTCTAGCTAATTAACTACCTGCTCTGGTAAATTTGGGACCTCTTTGTTAAATAAGTCTTCAGGAAGTAGTATTATTACAAATGGCTTACAAATAGATGACCGCTGAAGAGCAGAGCATGTCTGTGTGTGAGGGAGAGAAATAGCATTTTTGGTCATCGGTCTGAGATTTATGAAGAACACACCTATATGCAGAAAAAGCTTCAATCAATATTTGAACCAGACTTCTCAATCAGCGAATATACCCAAGTAATTTCTAAGCATCATGTAGTATTCAGATGATATGCTCCCTGATAAAGAGAATCAATCAGAACACGAGGCGAAATGGTAATCTGCTCAGCCCAGATCTCTGGGCAAGGCAGGCCTGTGAAGTTTCTGATCTGGTGAGAAAGGGCTCATGAAGAGTGGGTTTTAATGTGCATATGGAGAACAGCGTAAGGCTGGCAGCGTTTGGGAGGAATATATTAAAGCTTGCAAGGAAAAGTTGTGTCTGGTATCTCAAGAAATCAGCAAACCTGTGTTTGATTTAATGTCTTGGATAGTATTTATTCCTGGGGGTCAATGGCTTAAAAATGCAGGTGAGATTCAGTACTCTGAAGCTATTGTGTAGGGCTTGAAAGCTGAATTTTGGGCCACAGACAAGTCTGGATGCAGCAGGTTTAAGATACCTCCTGCTTCTAGTTTTTTTTATTTTATCATAAAGCTGTTAAAAGCTTTTTAGTGGCACTGTGTTACAAGTACCAAATGCTGGCCTAAACCTCTCAGGTAGATTGGTTGGCACAAATGCACAGAGCTGAGCCTCAGTTGTTGCACTTCATGAGCTTTTGTTTGTTTCTCGTCATGCTCCTCTTAGAGATAGTAACCTCTAGTGTGTTTTCCATTGCTTTTAGTCCTCTTGATTGAAGGCTGTAGTTCAGAGATAAAGAGAGTGCAATTGTTTTTTTTTCTTTCGCTCCAAAAAGTTAAATACTGTCATCTGAAAATGTTGGGTTATTTAGATTTATTATTCACAGTCCTGTATATTCTTTATGTCCTTTGATCTCAGATTTTTATTGTCTTCTGCAAAATTTTGATTTATTTTTTTTAGGTAACTTCAAACATATTTATTTTCTGCTTTGTATAATTTTGACACGGTCTTTGCTGAAGAAAGTTACTAAATTTGGGCATAAGGATAAGGGCTCTCAAATCTCTGGTACTGTAGCAGGCGAAATAGTTACCGGAATTGTGATGTATACATAAGCCATTTGATAAATTCACTGTGAAATGTATTAACATACCAACTGTAAACTTTGGTGCCCTGGACTTCGTTGTAATTCACTTGACATACTAACAAGTCAGGCAGAAGGAACAAATTCTCAATAGAATTACCTGAAGTTTGCTTAGCTTTCAAAGGAAGGGGGAAAAAAAATGTCTGTAACTGGTATTTCAGTCAAGTTTAGCTCCTGTCAGTCCAAATAACCTCTGTCTTGCTCGTGCCGGAGCAGTGCCTATGGGGTTTGAGAGCAGTATCTAGCACTGCCTGAAGCGAAGCTGTATGCCTATGTATCATTAAATTCAGTAATTTCTGTCTCAGTGCTTGACTTCTGCACTGCCTCATAGGGAGGGGAGAAAAAAAAAAAAAGAAAAAAGGATGGTTGATGGTTTTTAGGGGTGTAATTTGCAGTAAATAAAATTCTGAATATGGGAGAGGGACAGGATGGAGGAATCACTTGTAGTGACTTTTTGAATCATAACTTCAGTTTAATGTTACAAGGGTTCTATTCAGCTTTTGTTTATGTAGGCTAATAGTTTTCCTGTTTCTTCCACTTCAGGAACACCAATTTACATTCCTTGACAATGATCAAAGTAAATTTGGAAGTTTGAATAAAAACTGTACACGTTACTCTGAGTTATGGGAAAGACAAGATAATTAAACCTATTTCTGAGATTTTCCTCTTTCCCACCACCACCTCTAAAGGGAAGTACAGGTGTAAACATACTAAAAGTGATGGCCTTCATTTAAAACCAGAAAAGAAAAAAAAAAATCAGATTTGATCATTAAAGAGACTCTCCAATCACTGTGATGACAATGCACTTTTCTTCTCTCAGGATTAATGAGAATGTGACTGTTCTAAGGCCACCTGCCAAAAAAAATTTCATTGAAAACACAGCAAATGTCTCAAAATAATCTAATCTGAAGAATAGCATCTTGATTTTTTTTTCTTTGAGTTGGAGAATATTCAGTTGGATATTACTCCAGTGAAGGCTGCAAATCTAAATAGATCTATTGAACTGTAAGCAAAATTTAAGTTAAAGGTCATTTGTATTTCTCAGATTTTCTTAATTTTAAGCTTGCAGGATTAATTTTAAGAAATTCAAGATTTCAGCACCAAAATTACCTTGGTGGCATGTAGGTTGTCCCATTTTTTGAGGAACCAATTTTTGCTCTGTAAACTAATATGGATATGTAGAATTCTGTGCTGTAGATTGTGTAGAGAAGTCTTTCTTTAACATGAAGAGTACACGAGTAACTGACTTTATGGAATGTGTAATAGCTGTATGGCAAGGGCACGTATCTATCTTGTCAGTAGAAGCTGTAACATAGCACTCTAGCTGCACATGAGGGGAAAGGTGGCTCAGCAGTCAGCAAACATGGTGTTGAACCTTTCCAAATGTTATAGGACTGAATACTCACCTGAAATTTAGACTTAAATTTCATAAGCCGAATTGGTTCAGCTGTTTCTGGTTTGGTTTGCATTCAATGCTATAGCTCAAGAGAATAGTAATTACTCTAGCAGAATATATATTGGTTTTTCCTTCTGATAAATCTGTGGGATCTGCATGGACAGTTTTTTAGACTTTAAAGAGGAAACAATGATTTATTAGGTTGGTGGAAAAATTAATACCATTTTTAACTATCAGCTTCAAAGCAGTAGATCTCAGCTTAGAATAAAGCTTATTAATTGAGATAAGAACGGTTAGAATCTAGGCATTTTTGACAACAAGAAAAAAGTCTGTCCTGGTAGCATAGAATTCTGGACTTCTGAAACCAACGAATTCTTTGAAGGCATTTTGAGCTGTTGCTTGGTCGTGGAAAACCTCTTGCAGGAAGTTGTCGAGATGCTAAAAAATGAGGTGATTAGTGGGAGAGAGGTCTGGTGAGTAAACCAGGTGAGGTAGAATTTCCTAGCAGTTTGTGCAGCTTCTGTGGAGTTATTTTGTGAGACATGCAGTCAGGCATGGAGTCAAATTGGGCCTTTTTGATTGACCAATGATAAATGTAAATGTTGCAGGTCTTGATGTATTTTGTCAATTTCCTGGCAATAGTTCTTGCTGTGATGCTTTCACCAGGATTCAAGAAAATGTAGTGGATGCTTCTGCTCTCTGCCCACCAAACAGTGACCATAGCCACCTTATTTGGTGAAGCTTTGGTTCACGGAAGTGTTTTGGTGTTTCACCTTAGTTCAGCCACTGTGTAGAACACTTGTCAGATAGAATCCATTTGCTGTCATACGTTGCAATGCAATCAAGAAGTGGATCTGTTTGTTTGCACAAAGGAAGCACAGAGCAGACTTTGTAATGGCAATTTTTTTTTCATTTTCATCCAGTTTGTGCGGCACACTTTTCCTGAGCCTTTTTGATTTTTCCAGTTTGGGCAAATGTCAAATAACTGTTTGAATGGTCAATGTTTAGTTCTTCTGCACCCTCTCAAGTTGTTTTGTGTATGCTTGTTTCAATACTGGTCCTCAATTGCTTGTTGTCTATCGCAGAAGGACATCGATGACTTCTCATCTTCAATTCATGCAACAAAGACACTTAAGTTTCTTCCTAATATCTAATCTAAATTTCCCTCCCCCCCTCCAATTTAAAGCCATTCCTCCTCTTCCTATCACTACATGCCCTTGTAAAAAGTCCCACCCTAGCTTTCTTGTAGCCCCCTTCAGGTACTGGAAGGTCGCTATAAGGTCTCCTCAGAGCCTCCTCTAGGCTGCACAATCTTAACTGTCTCAGCCTGTCCTCATAGCAGAGGTACCCCTGCCCTTGGATCATCTTTGTGGCCTCCTCTGAACCTGTTCCAACCGTTCCATATTCTTATGCTGGGGATTCCAGAACTAGACACAATACTCCAGGTGATGTCTCACAAGAGCAGAGTAATGGGGTAGAATCACCTCCATTGCTCTGCTGGCCACATCAGAAAATCCTCATATACATATATGTAATGCCCACATTCCTTCCTTGTGGCTTCCCACCCACCTTGGGTCCTGCTTTGCATGGCCCTTGCTTTCCCCAGGGTGCCTGACCCAGGGGGTTCCTCCTGCTGATACAAGGAGCAGTTACTATTACAGAAAGTGGAATATTTTTGATTTAAGCAAAAGTAAAGTTTCATCCAAGTAATTGAAAGTTAGACAGAATATCCCTCTGATAGCATGTTTACTTTGAAAATGATATTTTTCCAGACATTGCTCATTTTTGGGAGATAAGAATGGCTTGTGTTCAGTGGTCTGTGAAGAATGAATGGTCTGTGCTGAACAGATGTCAGCTGTCACCGCATCTGTTTGCAGCATTTTCTTATCTTAAAGGCAAGGTCAAGTAGAGAGCTGGAGCCAGCTCCAAATTAGAGTTTTGACTGCTGTTAAGTTCGTAATAACATTACAATTGGACCTTGGAAAATAAGAGAATCATAGAATCACCAGGTTGGAAGGGACCCACTGGGTCATCGAGTCCAACCATTCCTAACATTCCCTAAACCATGTCCCTCAGCACCTCATCCACCCGCCCCTTAAACACCTCCAGGGAAGGTGACTCAACCACCTCCCTGGGCAGCCTCTGACAGTGCCCGATGACCCTTTCTGTGAAATTTTTTTTCCTGATGTCCAGCCTGAACCTCCCCTGGCAGAGCTTGAAGCCATTCCCTCTTGTCTGTCCCGTCACTTGGGAGAAAAGGCCAGCTCCCTCCTCTCCACAACCTCCTTTCAGGTAGTTGTAGAGAGTAATAAGGTCTCCCCTCAGCCTCCTCTTCTCCAGGCTAAACAACCCCAGCTCTCTCAGCCGTTCCTCATAAGACTTGGTTCTCCAGCCCCCTCATAAAATTTCTAGGTAAGTGTATCCTTCTGCCTGTGAGCGGGCAGTACCTCCTGTCCCAGCTCCTGCCTCCGCACACGATGCACAGAGATCGCTCCCTCGCCTTGCCCAGCCCTGATAGAGGCTGCTCGCTTCCTAGAGCTCCAAACCGAGCCCTAGAGGGTTTATTTCCCGGCAGTTTCGGCTCCCCGCCCCGCCCAGGGCGCAGAACAGGAAGGCGGCGCTGCGGCGGCTCCGGTTCCGGCGGTGCCGGGCGATGGCGTCGCCGGGGCTGAGCGAGCGGGAGCGAGCTGGTTGTCGGGAGCTGCTGGAGCTCCTCAGGACCGAGGAGTTGCTGGCGCTGACGGACACCGTCACCAACCGCATGGTGCATCCGGAGAGCCGCCAAGGTGCGCGGGGCGCGGCTGCTCCCGCCGCGGGGATCACTGCAGCCTCGCTGCTTCCTGCTGGCCGGCATCGCTGCAGCCTCTTCCCTGCTCCCCGTTCCCTGCGGGCGGGGATTGCTGGAGTCTGTTCCTTGCTCCGTTGCTCCTTGCTACCTGTTCCGTGCCGGCGGGCATGGCTGGAGCCTGTTCCCCGCTCCCTGCCGGCGGAGATGGCCGTTCCCCGGTCGCTGCCCGGGGCTGCGGGCGGGTTCGGTCTCGGGCGGAGGAGGGGAGCGGGGCGGCCCCGGCGGGCGCTGCAGCCGCCCGGAGATCGCGGCGCTGTCGGCCCGTGGTGCCTGGGGCCGCGGCTGCCTCGGTGCTGGCTGCGGGGAGGGGTTTGGCCAAGGAACTTAAATCAGAATTATAGTGTAGTTTGGGTTGGAAGGGACCTTAAAGACCACCCAGTTCCAACCCCCGTGCCATGGGCAGGGACACCTCCCACCAGATCAGGCTGCCCAAGGCCCCATCCAACCTGGCCTTCAACACCTCCAGGGATGGGGCAGCCACAGCTTCCCTGGGCAACCTGTGCCAGTGCCTCACCACTCTCATGGTGAAGAATTTCCTCCTTATATGTCTAGTTTAAATCTGCCCCTCTCCCTATCACTACAAGCCTTTGTGAACAGCCCCTCCCCAGTTTTTTTGTAGCCCCTTCAGGTACTGGAAGGTCGCTGTAAGATCTGCTTGGAGCCTTCTCCAGGCTGAACAAGCACAGCTTTCTCAGCCTGTCCTCGGATGGGAGGTGCTCCTCTGATCATCTTTGTAGCCCTTCTCTGGACCCATTCCAACAGCTCCATATCTTTCTTATGTTGAGGATTCCAGAACTGGACACAGTACTCCAGGTGTATGTTGAGGATTCCAGAACTGGACACAGTACTCCAGGTGAGGTCTCACAAGAGAGGAATAGGGGGGCAGAATGACCTCCCTCGCCCTGCTGGCCACGCTTCTTTTGCTGCAGGCCACATTATGGTTGGCCTTCTGGGCTGTGAGCGCACATTGCTGGCTCACAGCAAGCTTCTCATCAACCAAATTAGATTTAGACTAGACATTAGGAAAAAATTCATGGTGAAGGTGGTGAGGCACCGGCACAGGTTGCCCAGGACAGTTATGGATGCCCCATCCGTGGAGGTGTTCAAGGCCAAGCTGGTTGGTGCTCTGAGCGGTCTGGTCTAGTGGGAGATGTCCCTGCCCATGGCAGGGGGGATGGAACTGGACGATGTTTAAGGTAACTTAGGTATCTTAAGGTATCTCTGGCCTATAATATGAGCATCATTGAATGTTCTGGTCTTGACTGAGAAAATACTGCCAAGTGGAGCAGCAGCTTCAAGCCTTGCATGTAGTAGAAAAGCAGCTTTGGCTTATAGGACATTTCTGTGTTCTTGCGGACACACGTAACTTGCTGGGCATTAGTTCCCAAGGCATCCATCAGCTCCTTCTGTCACAAGCGGAAGATTTGCTCAATGCCACGGAGGCTGCACCTGAGATATTTGAAGGTCGATCAGTCAGGCTAAAGTGACCACTGTAGATGTTGCGACAGCTTGAGGCCTATCAACATTGACTTCCACAGACATTGACTATCAACAGCTTGAGGCCTATCAACATTGACTTTCCACAGAAAAAAAAAAAAAAAAAAAGGATGGTTGATGGTTTTTAGGGGTGTAATTTGCAGTAAATAAAATTCTGA
The DNA here is from genome assembly GCF_017976375.1 of Cuculus canorus. Lineage (NCBI taxonomy): Eukaryota > Metazoa > Chordata > Aves > Cuculiformes > Cuculidae > Cuculus > Cuculus canorus. The sequence goes on along the minus strand of NC_071401.1, from coordinate 113,746,273 downwards.
ATATGGGAGAGGGACAGGATGGAGGAATCACTTGTAGTGACTTTTTGAATCATAACTTCAGTTTAATGTTAGAAGGGTTCTATTCAGCTTTTGTTTATGACTGAGCTGTTCCCAAGGACCCGAGGGTGGCTGCTGTGGACTCCTGGGTCCTGTTGGAGGCCTTATAAAGCTTCCCTGTCCGTGCAGGCTGTGACCCTAAAGTGCTCAGACCTTCTAACTTGCAGCTGTTAACAGCTTGTAGCAAACCGGCAGATCTCAAGCAGGTCTTTTTCTCTGGAAGTACACCCCCCTTCCCTCCCTGTCCCGGTGAGCTTCATGCAGTGTCATGGCGTTTCCTATGCCCTGTTATTGTTTAAAAATTGTATTTAAGATCCACATGCCTCTTGCTGTTTGCATTAAATGACATTTAATTTCAGATTTTTAAAGGCTAAACCACAAATCAAATATTCTTTGTAGAACACAGCACTTTCAGATGTCGCCATTCTCCATCGTTTGTAGGTGTTGAGACCAGCAGGGAGAGGAAGTTGACTTTTTTCCTGTCTACTGTGTTGTGGGACCACACCTGGAGTACTGCGTTCAATTCTAGGGTCCCCAGCACAGAAGGAACATGGATCTGTTACAGCGGGTCCAGAGGAGAGCCACGAAGATGATCTGAGGGCTGGAGCACCTCTCAAACAAGGACAGGCTGAGAAAGCTGGGGTTGTCAAGCCTGGAGAAGGGAAAAATCCTGGGAGACCTTATAGCGACCTTCCAGTACCTGAAGGGGGCTATAGGAAGGATGGGGAGCGGCTCTTTATCAAGGAGTGTCGTAACAGGACGAGGGAGAACCGGTTTAAGCTGAAAGAGGGGAGATTTAGATTAGATATTAGAAAGAAATTTTTTACTGTGAGAGTGGCGAGGCAGTGGCACCAGAGAAGTCATGGATGCCCTATCCCTGGAGCTGTTCAAGGCCAGGTTGGATGAGACTTTGAGCAGCCTGGTCTAGGGGAAAGTGTCCCTGCCTATGGTAGGGAGGTTGGAACTAGATGATCTTTAGGGTCCCTTCCAATCTAAAGCATTCTACGATTCTATGATTTGTTTTACAAAACTTAATTTTGTATCTGACTTACCTGAGGACACTCAGCATATTGCCCTGAAATAGACTCATCCAAAAACATGTTTTGTGTGGTACAAGCCCAACCTGTAAGATTTGCTGAGCATATTTCTTAAAAAGGTGTTATGCCTGCAGTTTTTCTTTTTGCTTCTTTTTTAATCTACTTTTCACAGTGATTGTAGGCTTATTTAAAATGTTAAATATTTATTTATTTATTTATTTATTTATTTTTAGTTCAGTTATTAGCCTCTTCTTCTTTAAACATACAGTTTTTATAGGTAACATGTTAAGTACCCAACCTTAGTTCGGGTGAGAACTGGCTACTGCAACTACTTTAAAAGTGAAATGAATTTCAGTTTTTTGTTTCCTGATTTTGTCACAGAGCCTTGAAGCTGATTTTTTTTAATGTTACGTTTCAGTGCACACTATGGTTGTGTGATGATACATGGTGTTTTCTTACAAACCTGGGAGTAGTAATTTTATTGGCATGGAAATAAAACAGATTTAATTCCATTTTTGTCTGTCTTCAGGAACGTAGATGGAAACTCACTTCCACTACTGTGTGTTTTCTGAAAAAAACTGCAGACATCTGGTACTAGAGTTCTTGTTCATCATACAAGGAATCAGAGATTACCATAGTTATCTCTGTCTGCATTTCTGTCAATTTTCTGTTCATGGAAAAATTTTGACAACTTGCATGCTCTTCAAACAAACAGTATGTTCTCTGACTGAATTGTGTGATCTACCCATTTGACACAGAAATTAAAATCCACATTCCATATTCAGAAGAACTATAAAATATATGCCTGTTTCTTCTTTCTCTGTGTAGTCTTGCTTCCAAGGAGACGTGGATGGCTTATTTTGAAATATCCCAAAGCTTTTGAAATGGAAAATGAAACCAAGCTCAGGTTTTGCTAAGTGAAAGTGCTGTGTGGTGACACGAAGCAGGAAGACCTAAATGATTTAATGTTAAATGAACTTATGTTGAAGTTAAGGCTAGCTGCATCTCGGGAAGTATTGGTGAAATGTGTTGTGTGCAAGAATCTTTGTACTTCTTGAAGTACTCGGAGTTACTAAACAGCTTGAAAATATTTGAAAAATATTAGTAATTTCATTTGGAAAAAAAAGTTGGATCCTTCTCTTCAAGCTGAAATATTACATAAGTTCTAAGCAGTTATGGATGCTGGAAGTAGGAATTACAAGGTAGCAAAGTCTTCAGTAAAAGCAGTACTTTTTAAAAATATGTTCCCAAGTCTTTGGGTGTTTGTTGTGTCTAATATGATTAGGTTGGATTTCAGTTTGCAAACAACATATTAAGTCTTTGCATTTCATTTAGGTTTGTTTTGTTTTGTATTTGGTGGTGCTGGTCAGGAGCTCAAGAAATGGCGTAGGTTTGGGTTTTAATCATGAGAGAAGCAACTGCTAACTTAAATTTCTTTGCTTGCAGAAGCCATTCATGCCATTTTGGTTTACAGCCAAAGTGCAGAAGAACTTTTGAAACGCAGAAAAGTCTATCGAGAGATAATTTTTAAGTATTTGGCAGCACAAGAAATTCCAGTACCTCCTTCCTCTGAGAAACATCAACTCATTGATTGTGTAAAGCTGTACTGGAGTGGAAAGCTCCCAACATGTGCCTCAGAATCAGAAGAGAAAAAAACGCATGCAGAGGTGAGTGCTGCTTTCTGAGACACTTGAGGATGCTTAGTGTTGCTTTTGCAAGATAACCGGTGTAAATGCTCTAATGTGCATCCAAATTCTGCCTGATAGCTGTATTTAGGAAGGTACTGAAAGTCTTTAACGCTTCCTTTTTTGAGTTTTTTTGTTTGTTTGTTTTTTTAAAGGTACATCGTTTAAAGGTGTCTGTGCCAACATATCACTTGCAGAGCACAATCTTCTGCTCTGTCTTGTGAAGTACCCTACTGCATTCGAATTCTAACGTGTGGGGTCTTCCCTGCGCTTTTAGTTTTCAAGTTGTACTGTAAGCTAAAATAGAAGTTATGCACAATTAATACTGTGGATTCAGGGACAACTGAAAACAATGTTAATAATACAGAAAGCCTGCATAGCCCCTTGTAATTTTTTAAACTTTTGATATAAATCAGGGTTTTATAGTCATCCTTCAACCACATCAGCAATACCATTGGTATGGCACATCTGTCAATAGTATATTATAGGGTAAAAATGCTTGTTGGACTGTGGTCTAAAATGTTGAGTGGGAAGGAGGGAACAGAGAGAAAAGTGCCTTTATTAAGTGGCCTTGCACTATTTAGAGACAGTGCAATCAAAGTAATACTCTCTGTAAACTGGTTTCCTTCTTACTCTTGCAATTAGAGTGCAGAAAGGATTTTAGTGAATTTTTATATATATATTGAAATGTAACATTTATAGCAGCACCAGGTCTGTGTAATTTTTTTCCTTGATATCTTTTACGCTTAATACAGTGTAACTAAATGTATTTTGGCAATTACAGGTTATTTGGAAGTTCAAAATCTTGCCATTTAGCAAATCCTTGTGGTGTAAGGAACTTCAAGTGTTTTATTAGTCTTGGATCTTTACCATGAAGTTCTAAATAGCCACCTTGCTTAAGTGCTGTACTTCTGAGACCTACTGGGCAACAGCCCCACCAGCTGGACTGTTAGAGCTCTGTAGCTGCTGATAACCTGTTGCGTTGAGCTTTCTCTCGGGGATTATAGAATGAGAATTATAATTTAGCTGAGAATTGTTTTCAAAACAATTTTTTTGTGTGCATCCTTCGGGAAAAAAAGAAAAAGGTTCCTCTAGAAGGGACACTTCCCAAATATTACCCCAAGTTTTATGATTGAAGGTAAGTAAATTAGATTCTCCAAAGTAGTTTAAACACATTCACAAAGAGTGAGAAATTCAACTGGCTTATTTATCACTTATATATTTCTTTGCCTTTGTTTTCTCTTAATTCTGGTGGCCCTTACCGTTTTGAACAAATGGGTAACATGAACCTACGTAACAGAATTAGAAATTAATTACAGTTTATTGTGAAACAAATAGAACATTTTTACTTGAAAGTCTCCAAACTTTTCACGCTTAATTACTTAATATTTATGTAATACATACTCAATTTAATACTTACTAGGCTTTACTGTTAGCAAACTTGTGATGTTTAATTTACTTCTAAAAGTCTTGTTGTCAGGTTCCAAATGCTGAGAAGCCCTATGCAATTACTGTACGTTTAGTTCTTGTTCAGAAAATGCTTCACCTTACAGCTGGAAGTCATATATCTTTACGTTGGAAGGTTTGGTTTATTTTTCCTAAGTGAAAAATCTTACCTATTGTAAAAGAAAGCAGAGGATAAAAAAACTATGTATGCACAAGTTAAGTAGGCTCACAGGACTGTTACTTGAGCATCTGATTGTTGCATTTTACAGCGACACAGAAGTGTCCTCTAAACCGAATGTGTTTTTATAAGCAACTTTAAAACCTGTCTTAAATATCTAATTGCTAAGCAACATGTTCCCTAAATGTTTGTCCTTAAATTTTGCTTTTCTCTGCACATAGTTGTAAACATACCAAGAAGTCAGCTGCAAGGAAAAGATCTTTTTCTTAGCTAGACCCATAATAGTGTCTAAAAAAATCTTAACTGCTTACTTTGTTGCATTATATATTTAGTGATATAGCACTTGGAGTAGTTTGTCCCCTCTTCTGATATGGTTTTCAGACCACGACTACTGATTCCTCACTAATACTTGCTTTTGCTACTTACTGTGAATTGGCTTCAGAAGTTTATACCCACCACTTTGTTGTTTACCCACCATATTTTCAGCAACCAGTCATTAAACTTAAAAATTACTTTGAAGTATTTCTTATCCCCCTACATCTTAGATGTATTTTTGGAGTGTGTGTGTTTGTCATTTTCTGTAAAACAAGGAAAAAAAGGGCACAAGTGGCTTGTCCATAACCTATAAGCAATTAATGGAAGAAGTGTTATGGATAGTTTCATGCTTTCTTTCACTGGTCTGTTCTTCTCTAAGGCTTCTAAGACAAGTCCAAGAAACTTTGACTGAGCATTTTCAAACTATTCTATGAAGGCTTGGCTGTCTGCTAACAATGTGTACTTTGTCTCACTACTTAAAAATACTTTCTCAGCAGAGTCAATGTTGAACAAAGGATATTATGACAGTTTGAAGGAAAGATTTTTTGGCAGACTGAGTGGCATTGTCTTTATTCCCAGAGTAAGCTTGTGCTGCTCTGTGAAAATCCCTGCAGCCCTCCTATCCTGATGTCTTATTGTCTCAGTCCGTTTTAAGTGATCAGTTATACAATTAGTAAAGTAACTGAGATTATGTCTAGTTTGGAGGAGCAAAGGTATGATTTTCTTTGATTTGGGCTTTTTTCCTATTAGAAATATGGTGAAGACTACAAACATCACTCACAAAAGTGACCAAGCAACTTTTGGATGGGTTTTGGCAGTCTTACTACTGCCAGGGCTAAATTCAGGCATGTGATGTGGGAGAAAAAGTTCTGGAATACACTAATTCTTTGAATTTCAGTTCTTCCTGGATTAGTTGTCCATTCTGTTAGCATATTCCACTGACACAGGTAAAATACCCCCATAAATCAGAAGTATTCTGTCACCTTTGGGCATTGGAATGTACATAATCAAAAGATATCTTCCCACCAAGTCCTATTTGTTCTTATCAGCTATATGAAGATGCGGAGACCAATACAATTCACCAAATTAAAAGCTACCAAAAAGAAGAGACTGAAGGCAACACGAAGCAGCAGACACATGTCAACATAATTGCTTATTTATAAGCACTTGTTAGTAAATTGATATATTGTCCTGGGTTTGGCTGGGATAGAGTTAATTTTCAGAAGAAGCTGGGATACAGCTTGGGCAACTGACCCAGACTGGCCAAAGGGATATTGGATACCATGACATCATGCTGGGATTATAAGGGGGTAGTTGGCTGGGGGGCAGGGTTTGCGACATGATTCGTGGCATGGTAGATGATGCGGTTTGTGGCACAGTTGGCAACGCAGTAATTGTGGCTGAGTTTCACAGCAAGGTTTGGATGTGCAGCTGCAGAGCATGGCTTGGAATTCTGGATTGGTAGCATGTCAGGTGTTGGATTTTGGGCAGATTATTGTTGTATTTTCTCTTTCTTTGCTGCCCTGTTAAACTGTCCTTATCCTGACCCATGAGTTTTACTTTTTTTTTCCCCTAATTCTACTCCCTGTCCCACTTGGCGCGGGTACAATGAGTGAGCAGCCATTTGGTTCTTCGTTGCCAGCAGTGGCCAAGCCATGACATATACCTTAATGTGACATCAGCTTTTCAGGTTGGATTTGTATGCTTCTTGTTTTGAAGACCAAGATGAAACTGAAGAACTATTCTAACTGTATTTCAAAGAACCTACTCTGATTCTCTAGATAATCATGATCTTAAAAATAAATGAGATTTTACTCTATAGTTTTTCATCAGGCAGTGTCTCAGAACACTTGAAGGTGTAGAGTGTTTGAAAAAAATAAAGGATTTACATGATATTACATTGTTCTAAGTGGTAATCTTGCATGTTGAAGCTGAGTAGTTCTAAGAAAAAAATGTGCTTGATTTCAGAGTCATGGAGAGAGACAAAAGTCACCACAAGATCACATTCACAATCTAGGAGAAGAATTCTGTCAATGGTTCTTTGAACTCCTGAATTCTCAACATCCCTTGGGAGTAAAATCTGAAGAAGGATGGGGACCACAGCACTTCTGGGAGGATGCTAAAATGAAGTTGTGTTACAACACATTAGAAAAAAACATGGAAGAATATGTTGGTGCAGAAATGGTTAGCCTTCGTCTGCTGTCATTGGTTAAAGACGAATATATTCTATTCAACCCTAATTTGCATTCCAATGGACTGAAGTGTGCCATGTCTCCCCATGGGTTAGTACTGGTGGCTGTGGCTGGCACAGTACATAGAGACAACACTTGTTTGGGCATCTTTGAACAAATTTTTGGACTTATTAGCTGTCCTGTTAGGGAGAATACCTGGAAAATAAAAGTTGTGAATCTTAAAATAGTTGGACAGAACGCTATGGGTCCTGGGATGCAAATTGAAAAACCGTCCCTAAAATACGAGGCAAACCAACTGCAAGCGTTATACGATGGGAAAGAACTGACTGTTTGAACCTCAGAAATTCTGAGCAACTCTTTCACAACTGAGTGACTGGGGGAACACACCTCTTTTAGTGCATAGCTGAATATTGAAATAGTTAGAGGCATGTGATGTCTCTTTTTTGAGCCAGACCTGCTGGATGACAAACTGAGATACAGATTCTAAAGTGTTAATACAGGTGATGCTTTTTGGGTACCCTTTCAAGAGCAACAAACATTTCAGAGAATGACTTTAGATTTTGTACTGTAATTGTGAATGGAGTTAGTTTGATCATTCTTTCCTAAAACGTGGTTACATTTAAATATGGGTTGGCAGCAGTATGTAATGAACTAGATGACTTGGAGTTCACAATTTTCAGCTTGCTTCTCTTCACCTCATCAGTTTAAACTCTTATCTGAGTTGTAACACCAAGTCATTTCTTCTGCCTTTTTGAAATGGGATTAGCAAGTGTCTAAATGGACATGTGAGTCCCAAGAAAACCATCTGCTAGTGTAGGGAGTTTTTGGAGAGAACAGACATAATAATACAAATACAAATACAAACTGCTGCCATTTATCTTCTAAATGTGGTTCCTCACTGTATAACAGAAGTAGCTTAAGGGGACAATGCAAGGAACTTTGCATCGTTGAAGTCTTTGTCTTTGGGTTAATAGCTTCCTTTCCTTTTACCTTATGGTTCCAACTTTGTCATGAATACAGACAAATTCTCTGTTGTTTTGTGTCCTCAAGTAGACAAATTTGAGATGGTTGCCCAGGCATCTATTTGTAGCACTGGCTCACTGACTCTTATATCAAGTAGTTGATTTCATGAGCTACAGCAGCACTGTATGAACCAAATGCTTTGATAATTATTTTGTATGTACATAAAACAGAGTTTTTAATATAAAAGATGTGATTTTTGTATATTTTCTCAAAATAAGAATTTTATCTATGGTGAAGTGCTTATTACATTGACATTACATCTTGAGTTCACTGTAAAAATTTCTAAAATAATTTCTAAGCAAAATTTCAAATACTGTGTTGGAATATTCTATCCCAATAAATAGTTGAGTTGTAGCTTCTTACGCTACTCATGTATAATAAATAAAAATCTGTCTGAGTTTCAAATTCGGAAGAAGCAGTTTCCTTGGTTGTGTTGAGAATTGCATTCCTGTTCAGGTGAGGACAAAAGCCTACCTGAAGGCCTGAATGGGTACCTTTTCAACATTCAGTATGACCATCTGTAATTCAACTAAATATTTTGTCATTTGCAGAACTGTACTTTCTAACTGGCAGCGTAGCTATTACTTTGGTTAGTGTGTTTAATATGAACATAATTAAAGGTGTAGTTTTCATTACTCCTGTAAGCTGCTGTGGTGTGGGTGGTCCACTCCCTCCACTCGGTACCTGTCCTGGTTTCCTTCTTGTGTCAGCATTATTACTTCTGCTAACTCTGAACAGGAGGGACTGGTCCCAATGAAACCTAACTACTTGTCAGAAAAGCTTCAGACTGATCAGCTCTGTCGGAAGGCTGGCCACACAAGTGCTAGTGTCAATGTGAGGAAGAAAGATGAAAATTTGCTTGTTTTGGTGAGAAACTGGATTTCTGTGGGATTAAGAAAATGATCAAATAACAGCCTTCATTAATTCTTACGTTCAAAATGTTTATGTGTGATCACTTCAAAATATTGTCTGCAAGGAGTGTTGTGGCAAATCAGCTTTTTACTAAGGTTGGTACTTAAGAACTTGTTCTTACTTCTTCAGATCTCCTACACAAAGTACACAAGATGTTAAATTGTCACAGCCTTGTGACCTCTGTGTAAATCCCTATTCAGCTGCAGACTGGAGTAGATGCTGTTTGATTTACTGTTGACCTGCTGGTGCAGTTGCTGCTGTTGGTATTTGTCAGTTAATTTGTTAAGAATCTGCATCCATTACTGATCATTAGCTGTTGAATAATTGACTTTTGCAGCAGCTAATTTTGATGTGTCCTTATGGGTTACTTCAAACTAGTTATTAAGGAGCAAGTGGTACCAGCAGTTGATGAGCAGTTGATGGCAGCTGCTGCGCAGCAATTATCCCAGGCTGCTGCTGCTAAATGCAGGAAATGGGACAGTATCTACTTACAATCTCACCACCTGAGTATTTGGTAGGCACCAACGGTCAGCTGATGGTGAGTAACTGTGGTTTTGCAGTTATTAATGGGTATGACTTTTTATCCTGTGATCTATTTTCCTCTTTTTCTCCCAGGCCTGCATTCGCTCTTTAAAAAGCATATTCATCCCTTCTAAATGCATTTTATTTCCACTTGGAAAAAAAGGATTCCAGTTCCATAATGGTTCTTACATCTCTCCATCTTGTACGGAGGCAGAACAGGGTTTTGAAAGCTGCTGCCAGATCAGTCAGCACCAGCAGATCTGTTTGCACTCAGGTTGTAAGGGAGGCAGAGAGGTGGCACTGCTTCTGCTCCTTGATATGTGGTGTATCTAGCAAAGCATGTTCATTTTATGCCACGTGGGAGCTGTGAGGTCGTCACTGCAGTAGTGTGCCATAGGATATCACAGATAAGTTTTAGGTGTTTTGATTATTGTTTATAATATATATCCTTACTGGAAATTCAGAATTTGGTTTTCAAATAATTGTCACATTCAGAATTTTTTAATTTTTTTTTTTTTTAAGAAAAACACCAAGTGCTAGGTAAATTTGAGAAGATACTTTTAGCTTAACCTTGACTTTAAGGAAAAAGTTAGGACTTGTTTAAACGGAGCAGAGCCAAAAACTTGAAATATTGATGGAATTGATTTCATCACTCCCTCTAGACACTGCTGTTCAGAGCTGAAGTAGCTTGTAGTTGGTTTACATTGTTTGGAAACAATGTCTATTTTAGTTGCATTAATTAAACAAAAATAAAAGTTATTTAAAACTGTTTTCGTTAATTTTCCTCTCTATCACTATTTAGTCAAGGCTCAAGACAAATATTTTCAGTGACATTTCTTATACTTATCACTACTGCTTAAGCTGAAAAGCTAAATTTATATTTTCTAGATCGATCTCTGGCAAGTAATTTGATAGTAAGTAAAATACTGACTTGCAACAAAGCAGGCAGAACTTGCAGAATTGTATAAATGTTAAACAGTGGAAATTGTGACCCTCTGTTCTAAACAACCACACTGGATGTATTTTATTTTTTTCTCTCTGAAGTAGGAAGCTTGATTGTCTTAAAGCAATATATGAGCAGAACCTCTGTGATCATGCAGGCCAGTTACCTTACAGCAGGTTATGCTGTATTGCTTTTCTGTGCTAACTCCTTATGCAGAAGTAGTGAAGTCCCCTTGTGGTTACTTTTCATGGAGCATGAAACAAGTTCTGACTTGTGTCTGTGGTCTATATACCCATCAGTGCTCAACCTCATGTTATCTTATAAAACTTGTCATAGTAACAAATAAGTGTGTTTTCTTTGGATGCTCACTTCCTCCATGAAATTAAATTTTTAACTGTATTTAGGAATTTAAAAGAGGTGTCTAATATTATTCATCTATGGTCCTGCTTGCTTAGTAATCTAAGGAGGGAATCTTAAGGTTAATGACTAGTCATCATCAAAGTACTTGCCAGGTTGTATCTTTTTCTCCTCATAAATTGCAAAGGTAGGTGAACATTGTCTTTGCAGACTTCACTATCTCTTTTTCTTAATGTTTCATAATGCATGTACCATTAAGCAAGCTCTCAGGTTGACTGTGTCCTACATCCAGTTCTCTGAACAAAAAAACCCCAATGCTTATTTCAGATAGTATTTCAAAAGGTGAGGATTCTTGATTGCTGCTGGAAGACTGTTTCAAATCTCAGATTAGCTTTAGTTTATTAGTTCACAAATTTATTATAATATATTCTGGTAGTGGCTGCAGAAGTAACTCTGCTGTTAAATCACTGGATTGAAGAAAAACAATTTGTTCGGAATTGTGATAGCTTTCTCACCTCAAATGTTCACAAGCAGTAGAGTTTCTCACACTGGCTGCAGTGTATCTACAGTCCACTTCGTGTATCTTAATGGAAATTAGGCAGGATAGAAATGACAGTTTCTCTGCTAAGCACTCTGTGAGTGCAGCTTTTAGTTCTCTTAGGGGGTCTGGGTGCCTTCAGAAGTATATAAGTCTCCTAATTAGTAGCTGTTATTTTGAAATGGGGAGCTAGCGGTATGTTGGACCTAAATTCTGCCAAGGACACTTCTTAGAGCTATTTTTGGTCATATTTGGCTTTGCGGATCAGAAGTAAAACCAGCTGTAGGAGGTGGGGTTAGGCAGTTGTCTGCAGGAGAACCAGCTATGCTAACACATCTTCTGCTACATTACTACATTACAGATGCTTGTACTGTATTTTTTTTCAGAAAAGGCTGTAGGAAACTCTTAACGCAGTACACCTCATAGGCATGGATTTTATGCTTTTCAGACAGTATAAATTTGACTTTATTTCTAAAATCTTTACTAACTTTTTTTGGTGGTTGAAATAATTTGCATAAGTCAAATGTGTTTTGTGGCCTGTAGTTGAAACAGATTTTGTATCAATTATATAATTGTTTAAAGAGAGCAACAGATTTAAAGATAGTAATGCAATGCTCTAGTAGAGTAAGTTCATCCTACAGAGCGATGCCATGGAGTAACTGGTGACAGAAGAAATCCTAGTGCTAGGAAATGTGAAAAATTATTGCAGCAGCAAGACTGTATTGCTGCAAAAGAGCGTGCACTGCTCTGAACACGTTGATAGTAATTAGTAAAGGACTAACACTTGTTTATATTAAACAGAACAGTAGAAATTGTACTTCTACTATAAAAGATCAAAGGAGTCATGATCTGATATAAGGAACATCTTGGACATCTGGACCAAAGGGGGACATATTACAGGCCTCGTCATTGAGATTGCCGACTTGGCAGGGAAACTTAAAGGTGAAGTTTCCTTAGGCAAACTACCTCATTATATACTCCTATACATACAAAACCGCACCTGCAGGTAGAAGGCTGCCTGCCTCCAGAAGCAGACCTCTACTCACTGAATATACGCAGTACAAAACATGTAACTTTATTAAAATTATATATAAACCACTAATCAATCATTTATAGAGGGAAGTACTTGGCATGTATTCACATCACAACTTCTGTAATAAATTAAGCACAGAGGCTCTGGTTGGAGGTGATTGACTTGCAGAAAGCTACTGAGCACTCAGCTTTGCGCAATACTGAAATAAAATCACTGTCCCAGCTTGGCATGTGAGATTGGCTCTTTGCATGCTGGGTGAGGAATCTGACATTTCAGACAACAGTATTATTGCAGAGTACTGTATCTTTAACGTCACTGTATTTTTTATTAAATGTGAAGATCTAATACTACATTAAATGTGCAAATGCAGCTCCTTTGCCAGCATGACATTACTAGGAATTGCAGTGTTTTCTTGTATCAGTCTTCAGGCATCACCTGCTGCAGTATTTTTTCTAGTTTGTGACTGATTTCTTGATCTCTTCAAACTAAACCGAGGCAACTTCACAGATTTAACTGTTAGGTATGAAGAACTGCAGAAGAATGTTTGCTTGAATATTGATTTTTCTGTAATTCCCAGTTATTTTGGACAAATGTCACGTACTTTTGACAAACTAGTTTTGAAGATTCATAGATTAGAGTGGAGTCTAAAGATGGGTAAGTAATGCCACGTTCTTGTTAGTTGTTTCCTTGAATACATGCTCTTATTTGAAATGCAGTGTTGAGTCACTTCCAATGCCGTGAATGGTGTAAGCAAGCAGCTAGATAGGCCATTCCAGGTGCTGAACTTCAGCAGTTCTTTATTGTTCTGCTTTTATTTTTTAACTCTTCCAATTGTTTTGATTATGGCAGGAAATTTTCCATGTTCCCTTGTCATGAAACACTTATTTTTGCATTGCTTGCTGTTTCTTGCAATCCCATATCTATCTTGATAGCTTGTGGGGTTTTTTTTCCACTAACTGTTTGAGAAGGGTAAATTCTTCAAGGTGATCAAGTTCTGTAAAAAGAGGAATACAGGCCTTCAGTAAAGAGCAAAAGTCATAGCTTTCAACTTTCAGCTCACGCAGTGTACTGCAGTGTTCAATGGATTTTGTTTTTGAAGACTTAATGCACATTGAAAGTCTATTTTTTTCAGGAAACAAAGTAGAAATCCTAAATTAAATTTTACCTTTCTCCCACAGCCTGGAATTAACAGAACCTGGTGTCAATAACTATTTTTCCAGATGTATTTCATTACAAACCTTCAGGCTCTGTTTTAGAGTCTGAGGTATTCACCAACACAGAAAACAGGGCTCTCCTAATTTCTGTACAACTCTGACATACTTACAGTGCAGTTAGAAATGCAAACACTAGTACTAGATAGAACATAGAGTAGCCAAAGGCAGGAAAGAGAGAAACTCATTTAGTCTATCCATCAGGAAAAAATGATAAAAGACGGATAAGTAAGGCAATTTATGTGGCCCACACAGATGAAAGTTGGAGGACAAGCAGCTGACAACTGATAGGTGTGACTACAGCAATGCTTGTTGGAGCACCTCGATAATCATGCAGGGGAAGACTTTAAAATAGTAGAATTTTATATGCACTGACAACGTTTGCATTGGTGTTAAAATCCTTAATCTGACATTTTGAGTTTCAGTTTGTGACTGATGTGAAATTTAACTCCTCTCTGGAAAGGTAAATTAGCCTGTATGCCATGGGAGTAAACCTGGAATACGCAGTGATGCCAGCTGATTACAAGGAGTCCTCTTTTTTAAAACTCATTTTCAGCTGTTAGTAGTAGAAAGGAGTGATCTCATGTAACTGTAGGGGTAATAACAGTGCTATCATCATCCCTGTCCTGTCTGCAGGAAATCCAGAGGCTGAGTTTAGTCTCAGCAGGCATAATGGCCTCTTGGTGACATCTGGTGGCAGATTCATTGCTTGTCTGTAGTCACACACTTTATTAGACTGCACTGATGCAGGCACAAGCACTCGAGAAACTCTGGAAATGGGAGAAAGCGTTACTGGCAATGAAATGTCCTGACATTGCCAATGGCTCCCTTGCCTTGATCAAAAGGAAGGCTTGAAGGCAATCGAACAGCCATCCTAAGGATCTGAAGGATGTTTCAGTCCATCGGTGATGTCAAGCTGTGATATTCAGGAAACCTGTTGTAGTAGAGTCATAGAGGGAAACTTTACACTGATAAGGCAACTTCTTGGCAATAAAATTTCAGCTGATTTGTTAACAAATGCTTTTCTTTTGGCATCTGCTTCCCTGTTTGTTTATCCAGAATGCCTAGCTCCAGTGGCTGGGATTCTGAAGACAGCACAGTCGCTGTTTCTCAGTATTTTTTGTAGCTGCAAATCTTAATCATCTCTCAGGCCCAACGAGGGAAGGATTGTCCTCATCCAGAGGTAGTCCATACCCCTCTGCATCATGTTGTATTCCAAGTGTACCTTCCTCCCTTTCAGCCAAGTTTCTCAGTCCTTATGGAAAATATCCATGAAACAGCCAAATTAAATATAGTAGAAATTATAAATATAGTAGAACAGAAAAGCTAGACATGCCCAGCCTATCACATTTTGCATAAAGTAGAATGAGTGGTAAGAAACTTCCATCTTATTTATGGAGAGAGGCAACGGTTCGATATGTACTGGCTTCAGTTGTAAAATTGCAGTAAAATGTATCGAGAAAGCCACTAGAAGTCATTAACTGTTGAAGTAATGTAGTTGTTTTTCATACAGGTAAGTTGCGCAGCTTGCCAGGCAGGTTTATGCATTTAGAAAGGAGAGGGCAATGACGTGGAGCCTGACGGTTCCTTCCTTCTGCTCTTTGGTCTGGTTGGCCCCGGTTCTAGGAGAGGCAAGTGTCTGCTGGAAGGAGTTAGGGACATGTAATTGATGCACACCATCCTCTTCTCTACACTCTGAGAGCATACTTGCAATGGGAATAACATCATTGTGTAATGTACTGCTGTAAATCACTCATTTTTAAACTAGTAAAAGCCGAAGCCTCTCATCTAGATGAAGTTTTGGTGACTTGCCAGCATTTTCCCACACAAGACTATTGAAAGAAAGGAAATGGTGATTTTCAATAACTTGACCATGATTTAACAAAACAAAATAGAGGTTCATCTTTTATCTCGGAGCTTTCTCCCTCCTGAGCTGCTAAACTCTGCCATAACCCTGATAGCTTGTGTCTGAGAACCCCAAAAGATAGAAGGAATACACTTACTGTCCCTCATAATGGGCAGGAGCAACTTTCAGTCAAGGAACGAGTGAACAGACTAGGGATCCTCCAGCGGGAGAGGTGGCAGCCAGGGAATAGTAACTTCCTGCTTGCTCTACTGTAAGAACTGGAGTATGAAGTAAAACTTGTGCGTAGCAGGTGGAAAACAGTGAGGAGGTGCTTCTTTCCATTTAGCTGTGTCACAGAAGAGTTTTCTAGTTTTCCTTTTCTTTTAAAGTATCTTCCACGTTTTTGCCACTTGTTCTCTTTGCCTTTCATATCTATCATATCGAATCACAGTATCTTAGCTTTCTGGACAGTCATTTTGATTCTTCAGATATATTGTGACTTGTCTGAGGAGGCTTAGGTATTCTACACCCTTTCAACTACACAAACAAACGGGGATGGGAAGCAGCTCCTGGGTAAAAATAATAGTAGATAATTGTTCTATTTATGCCATCTCTTTTGCATGTTGGCATTTTCAGCTTCTTCCTCTCTCTCAAGTTACTTCTTAAGAGATAACGGGGTGTGACCAGGTCTTCTCTTGTAATATAAAAATCTTTAATCTGCTGAAAAAAAGCATGTCCTGTGACTGGTGCAGATCCCATCATGACATGAATCTGCACTTTGTATCACAACTAAGGCACCAGAAATTCCCTTCAGTGAAATACTAGTGAAATTAAGGGGGAGCAGTGAACATACAGGTGGTGGTGGTGGTGGATTTTGTCTCAGTCTGCATTGGAAGCCTAAAGAAAATTATTGAAGGAGCCTGGCTAACTGCAAGTGCACTATTTGAATAGTTGTATTGTAATTCCAAAATACCAAACCAAGTGTTTGATTTTTCCTCTTAGCAAACTGCAGAAGCTCACAAGCATATGGAAAAAACCATGTTTTTGTATTCTGTCTTCACAGCTATCACAGCCCATTGGTACCAAAAAGGCTGGTTTAGATACCCCTCATACCCCTTCCCATGGCAGGGGGGTTGGAACTAGATGATCTTTAAGGTCCCTTCCAACCCAAATTATTCTATGATTCTATGATTCGTTGTCATTAGATCATCTAGGTAATGTGAGTGAGTGTTGCACTTGATTTCTGCTGTGTCTAGCTGGTTTTGTCCTAGAATAAACTGCCTATAGTGTTCTGAGTGCTGCCATTTTAGGAAGCATTTTGGTACAAGTCAGGAGGCTGTTTTTAAAGAAAATTTCATGTTTGTTGCCACACACATGTTCAGTGTGTTTTGATCCACATTACAAAGCACCCTTGGAACATGCTGAGTTCCCTTGAGACAAAAGCAAACTAGAGAGATCCTCCAGCCCTGCACCTAAGTTATCCTGCTTACCATGAGGTAGGCAGTCCTCAGGACGAGCCTGGCAGTAAGCCTTCAACATATGGATAGTTTGTGTGCTGGCAGCATCTCAGCAACAGCTGTTTCACGCTCTTGTTGCACAGCACTGTTTGCTAATGTAAACACAGCTTAAGGGTGTTGAAAATGGTATTATAGCCTCCTCAGGACTAAATTAAATTAGCTTTCATCGTAATACATTTTAAAAATGTGTGTATATATGTACATACATATTTTAACTAGACTTTCTCTCACTTTCTAGCATTTCCCTTACTTAAAATTACATTTCGAATGGAATAATTGTCAGTTCCTCTTTAACAGCAATAAGTGTAAGACACCATGTCAGTACTTGTTCATCCATTCCTTTTTCTCAGTTCATTAGTATTATTTATTGCATGGCTGGATTTTGAGTATTAATGAGTTCTTCTCAAAGTTTGCATTTTTTAATTGAAATAAATGGATCCTTTTAATATCTCTTCAGTAATTATGGGTTTAGATATTTTTTCACTGTGCCCTAGCTCTAACAAGATTAGTGGCGAGAAAATCCCATTCCGAAGATTAGCGTGATGTATTGAGTTGAACTTTAGGATCTTACCCTGGTGTTTTTATTATGGAGGTTTGTTACAGAAAAACACCTTGTCTTCGATTACGTGCTGGCTGACATACATCTGAAATGCACAGACAAATAGCCATTTTTTTCTGAAATTAGAAACTTCAGCTTATGAGATGCCAACACTTTAAACACTGCTGTTAGAAATAGTTGTTATGGCACCAAAAGGATCTCAATATTTTCAATTTACAATTCAATTTTCATTTTGTCTGTGGCACGTATTGGGACAGCACTGTGGCACTGCATCTGGGACAGCACGACAGTGACCAAACTACAAGTTCTCTGTACTGGCCTGTTGCAATGGGAGATAGTGGTGTTTGCATCCTTATTAGCTACACATTTGGCAGACACCATGAAACGTATGCGCCCTTTATGCCGTCAGCTAGAGGGGTTATAAGGACTAAATTTACCCATTGCACCTTAGCTACTGACAAATAAGGTAATATAAAGGATTGTGAGGTTGGAATGGTTTATACTCCTACCCTGTTGATGCCTGGCCTTGTTTATTATTTTGTGTATGTCAGATTTGTACCTCTGTGAAAGATCTGTATGCAATACAATGAAATAAGCTGGAAGCCTTCTAAGGTAAGGGCAAATTTAATTTGGGATTATGTGTCAAGGGCAAAACTGGGGGATTTGTCTTGAGGGATTTTTATGTGACTGAATTTGCTCCCAATTAACACAAAGATTTAATTGCTGATTTGAGGGTTGAGAAGAAAGAAAACAAAAAAGAACATTTATAGAAAACCATTTCCTTTCCCTTCTCCGGGGTCAACTTCAGTCAAACATCTTCCTGGTCTCCCCTACCCTTGCTTTTGCCATGTGTTACCTTCAGTCCCTGAGGGGTACCCCTTCCCTGGCATGGGTGACCAATGAGCCATGTTGCCTCAAGGATGTCTCTGCCCCCATGCATGCTGGTTCTGGTACCCTCAGGGTTGTCCCTACCCAGCAAGTGCCCCTCAGCTGTGACTCCCTTTGGCATCGAGCATCTCCTTGTAAGCATATCTCCAGCTATGTCCCTAGCAATGTGTGTCCTTCCATGGGTCGCCCATGTCTTCCAGGGTGCTGCCCCCATTGCAGACCCTTGCAGCTGCAACTCTCTGAAATGTGTCTGTGCTGAGGTGCTGTGAGCTCCCCTGGCTGCCTGCGAACCTATTTCTACACTAAAACAGGTGTTGGTGCTGCTGAGCCCACAACACAGACTGGTAGGTATCGAGCTGAATGCTACCATGGGGCATATGACTTTGCAGCTACTATAATAATCACAAAAGCATCTTTTCAGCTGTCTTCAGCTGCTTTCCCTTTACATAAAGGAAAAGGACTCTACTGGGGGCAGGAGAGTGACATAAGATTTACTTTGATGTCAGTGAAGGGTTAATAGTGAGGACAAGGGCTTTTGGAGGAACAAATTCTTCACAAGGTGAGCTGAATTTCAGTGCTAGTCAGTCTCCCATATTATTGGCCCAAATTGGGATTTTCTTATGATTCTCTCATGTTTTATAGTCAGAGCCCAGGATGCCTGGCTCGTGAGATCACTGAGGGCTGCAGCACTGAGTGAGAAGAAAGTGACTGACAATGTAGCACGTGCTTCAGCCCTGTGTGACACCCGTTTACAGCTGGCTGGTAAACAAGGGCAAGCATGCATAAGCAGTGTCACTGGCATAGAGTGGTGACAATAAAACAATTAGATCATAAAAATATTCTGCTAAAGCATTCTAGTTATAACACTGTTAGAAGTTTTCGCATAAGGGAAAACCAACGACGAGCAATTTTGCTCTGGGAGTGTGAACACCATGTTTGTGCTAATGTTTTTACATATCTAACAGAGGGCTTTGATTCAAGCCTAAAGAAAGTTGGATGCTCACAAGCTATAGCTGACAAACTCTGGCAGCCAGCTGACACTGCTAAATACCATGTATGTAAGTTTTTTAAATCCATGGAAAATATCTGGCTGCAGGCTCCAAGTAATTAAAAGCTCAACAGGGAGAAACTGGTCTGTAGATGACTCCTTGCAGTGGTCCTGTGGCACAAGAAACAGCTCTCCAGCTCCTTTGAAAATGCCACCAACCCTGTCCTCTAACAACCCTGGGCAGAGGAAAGACTGTCTGGTTATCCTGAAACATATTTCTCGGATGTGTGACTCCACATGTAGAAAGCTGCTAAGCAAAAGCATCCTGCAGCTTGCTTTTAATATATTTGTTCCTGCTGCACAGAGAAATAGGTTGTGATTTCTTGTGTCCTGGAAGGCACAAGCACTCTACACATTTGGAAGTTTAATTAGTAACTATGCCCTGTTGCAGTTGCATGGAGGTAGTGCAGTCACCTGGGCAGTGTTCTGGGACAGCTGCTTGTGCCTAATTCACTTGTAGGCAGAGTGCCATAAATCTGGGCTTTGTATCAGAAAGCACATGGTCCATCCCATTGTGTGCTTCCCTTGGCCCCATACACCCTGTGGCCGGAGAGAATTCCTATCCGCTTACAGTAACTAAAGCCCTAAAAATTAGGGAAGAGGCTTAAAAGATTACTTTTACTTCTATTTTCTTCTAGTTCTTACCCCTTTAATTTTCATAGTGGATACTTATCCAGGTAGTTCCCCTTACTATGGGTGTTTTTTTCTCCTCAACACAAAAGAAAGATTTAGCTACCAAAGGAGGACAGATTGACCCTTTCACCTTGACATTCTGAGCTCTTTGCTTCACTTACAGAGACCCCTTCTGCTTCCAGTGTCCCTACAGGCTAGTAATACAGTCCATGTTGACAAATTCCTGACATTTTCAGTGTGCAGAGAGGAAATGGTAGTCCCAGTCCCGGTGGTTGTTTAAAGAAAGTTTCTGCTTTTCTGAGCTAACTTTCTGTTCCCTTAAGAGGGAAGATGGCTCCGTACTTCCTCCCACTGCACTGGGTGCATAGTGCAACATCATTAACATGGAGAGTCCTCTGTTGCCCTAAGGACCAAAGTTCACTCTGGTAAGAAAACAGCTTGCGTACCTGTCCTGGATCCATTTGAAAAAAAATAATAATACAGGAGTATTCTTTTGTGTGGGAGATGGCGGTTGTTCAAGTCACCTGTCACACATAAAATCTTTTATGTCTATTTTTAATATAGAAAATCCAAACTAGGTTAAGTAGACCTGCCGGGTACAAAAGTGAGTGCTGTATGTACGAGTGTCCATAGAAATATGCTTTTTGTAGTTTTACAGTTTTTGAAGTGAAAATTGGGTCAGAAAAGTACACCTTCAGATCCCAGGCCAAAAGGGTACAGCTGCTAGGTTGGATTTCTGGTTGTAACTACTTTTCACAGTGTAGTTTGATCTCTGCAGGTGGAGGTTATCAGATGAACTTTGTGCTCCTCAGGATATGGTATTTAGTATGTTTTAATTTCAAATTCTCATTTTCTTCAATTCATTCTTTCCTTTGGATGTATATACGGCCTGCTCTCTGGTTTTCTTATTGACTTGCATATCACACACTCTCCTATCCACTAGATTTAGTGCTCTGTGGAATATCTCAGCTGCTGAGTGCACACCAGGCGGTGTCCTAAAAGAAAAGTGCCAGATTAAATATTGCAAGCTTATTAGGGTTTTATTTTGGTTTTGTGTTTGGGATTTTTGGTTGTTTTGTTGTTGTTATTGTTTGTTTGTTTGTTTTAAATCCAGAGGTATATTGCAAAACTCGAGGTAAGTAGAGGGGGAAATATGTTGTCACTTGCAATAGCACTAGTGATTGCTATCTTGGTTTTTAGATCAAAGGTTATGTCTGACTGCACTTGTTCTCATAGTTAATGTACAGATACTGTCAATAGGTATTGCAAGGAGTCCTCCTTCCCCGGCTGCTATAGCAGGAAAGAGCACATAAGTGCAACCCGTGTGTCCTTTCCTGGTGGTGCTGGAATACCATATACCCCAAGGCTTTGTCTGGAAGCAGGCTGCTTGGTCAGGGTGTTGATCACTCTACATATCTTGAAGGGAACAAAGTGGTAGCATAATTGTGAGGTTACTGTAACCCACCCAGCCAGAGTGGGCCTGAGACCCTGGGGATGGTCCTCTCTGCTCTGAGCTCTGGGCAGCCGTAGGGGCCAAGGAGGTCTGCCTGCTTCTAATATATACATGAGAAGAAACTGCAGTAATATAAAAATATAATATATATGTATGAAATTAGTAAGAACTAGAGACCTTGCTTCGGAGAAGTCAGGGAAAAGTGTATTTTCCAGCATTTGTTTCCATGTAGCTTTTTTCATAATTTCTAATCGCTATATAAACCAAGATTTTGGAATTCATAACAACAGGTTAGGGGTAGGTTTGTTTTGGTTTTTTTCTTCTTTTTTTTTAATTTTCTTTTTTTTTAGGCTTTATTTTATGTTAGGACTTCGAACGCTCTGCAGAAACACAGCTCAGACCTGGCAAAGTTGTGCAGATGCCTTTGGCTGGTTCTGTTAGCTCCAAAGAGAGGGTGGGAAAAGGTTGAACTGCTTTCCAAGAAAACAGATTTTTCAAAGTCCTGTAGGAAGAGCTGAGAATTAGGAGTGCTGAGCTAAAACAGGAGTGCTGAGCTAAAACATTTTGTTCTGTTTCAATTGGCACAGTACAACCAGAGGAGGGTGATAGCTTCCAGCTCTGTTGATGTGTAGGAGTAGAGAAGAAATGCTCAGTCGTTTTCTCCTCCACTTCCAAGTAAAAATGGGATCAGAGGGAACAAAACTGTCTTATTAGGTAGCTCTTAACAGCAAAGGGGTTTGGCTTTTGTTGTGCTTCAACATGCACTCATGTTTGTGCAGATAAGAAAAATGAAAATATTTTAATATTTGGATTGTAAATACAAATTTGTGATAATATCCTATTAGGATGATACAAAGTATGTGGCTTTTGCTGTGAGGAGAGCTTTTAGAAAATTCTCACATTGAAAAGTGACACTTGGAAAATCAATCTGCAATCCAGTGCAAGTGACTGTGTATAATGTAGCTGCAACTCATTATGAAAATAAAAAAATCAGTCAGTAGCGTTATTAGCTGATACTAAACCTAAAATTGGATGTGTTTCGCTTGTGTTGTATTTGCACAGTAATGCAGATGACTGCATTCTGGTATGATCAAAGACCTTACTCAAAATTTAAACTGTAAATCGCTGTACAGCATAAACGTTCTTCAAGTCTTCTTCCTTTGTCAGCAGGTGGTAATGGAAGCAAGAGAGATGAAAAAATAATACTGTCGTTTGCCTGGCAGTGTTAGGCTTCTTTCTGCTGCTGGAAATTCATTTTAATGACTATGGTGTCAGTGGCATTGAATGTGGCTCTTCAGGCCAAAGGAATGGTGGTGTAGAAGCAGCATCACAAGGTGTTGGTGCTAAGGAACTGGAAGGAGGAAAGTAGGAAAAGATGATGATGGAGCTCCGGAGAGTCAGGCATGATAAAATGGCATCTTCTGATCATCCTTACATATGGTAGGTATCAGTGATCATGGTAGGCAAAAGCAGTGGTTTTCTCAGACTGGGTAGCTGCCAGTGGATGGTTGGAAAAATATTCAGAAGTGAAAATCAGAATTCCAACCAACATTCAGCTACATACTTATGCAGAGCTGAACTTCACAACAGCTGCAGTTATAATACTGTTTTGCAGATCTAACACTTCCAAGATGTGGAAAATAAAATTCAGGATGAATTTTAAGAACATAATAGAAATAACTAGTGTGGCAGATGTAGATTTAGGGTATTCTGCACATTCTGAAGGATTTGTTTTTAATGTGAAGCATGTACCGTCACACTCTGTTACATGTGCTCTGATTCACTGACAGATTCATTTTGCATAGTCCCGCTGGAATATTGGCACTCATAAACAGACAGTCAAGGTTTGTGTCTGTCAGGACTGTACTTCATTTTATTTACCACACTGTCTTTGGGGGTGGGAAGAAAGGGAATTAATCAAAAGAAGCATGAAACTCTCCCTCCCTCCTTCCCTTTAGTTATTTATTTTTGAGCTTGAAAGATTTCTGAACTTTTTATTATTCCCAAGAGTTCATTTTTTATTCTTTTCCCAATATGAAAGCAGCTGACCTCAGTAGGTGAGGGGCAGGTTGATTTGCTGTTGGAGACAAAAGGCAATTCAAGAGATCATCACAGAGGTAAGGAGGCCTGTGATGATTACTTTGGATGATAGTGTAAAGGGACTAGGATGCAGAGGGACTAGAAGGGTGAGGTGTACCTGTTTATCTGCTAACTGAGCGGGAAGGGTAGAGGGTGGAGGGCAGGTACCACGCTGAGCTGGGCTCGATGCTGGCATGAACAGGCACAGGGCATGGGCTTCTAGGGATCACAGCGGAGAAATCTGCTTTTGTACGTGCAATGAGTTATACCTGAATGGGGTGTGTGTATTTGTGTGTGATTGCCTTCTATCTGGCAAATTTTATGAAGACAGAAACCACGATGTGTGGTGTGCCAGCAGTGTTTCTGTATGGTATACATCTGTGCTAACTTGACTGTAAGAAAAAACCCTACAAGCAAGAATCCCTTAGCGCAAGTGGTAGGACGCTGCATGGAAGTCTTGATTCAAGCAATAACACATATTAAAGGTAATTTATAATCTCTTTCAGGGCCAGTGAACTAACAGTTCATGACCATCAGCACAGAACAATGTCATACCACACAGCAGAAGTTCACTTTGAGGATGGGCCAAGTAATTGCCTGCAGAAAGCTTGTCAAATCCAAATTTCCTCTACAGAAGGGAATCTCTTTCCAGGAAAGAGCCTTTCAGCTATAATTTGCAACAAAACAACCGGTATTACAAAACTGCAATGGAAACATTAAAGTTAGGAAAAGAAATGCCCCTTGGAGTGAGGGGTAGTTCAGAGTCCCATTCTCAACAGACGGTGAATTAGAAAAAGGGAAGCTTATCCCAACTTTTTGATGACTATAATTTACTGAAGTTTACCCTAAAACCAGAGGCTGCAGTAGTTAAGCTGCAGTCAGAGCTGTGAACCCTTGGCAAACAAGACCCTTCCACATTTCCCCAACCAACAAAGAAGTGAGAATGAGAAGAAGGATTTGCAGGAGGAGCGAGGCAGAGGGAGTGATACAAGATGTAGTTACTATTACAAAAAGCGGAATACTTTGATTTAAGCTAAAGTAGAGTTTAGTTTCATCTAAGTAATTGTGTTCTTTGAAAGTTAGACAGAATTTCCCTTTGATAGCGTGTTTGCTTTAAAATGGTTTTCCCAGACATTGTTCATTCTTTGGAGACGAGAACAACTTGTGTTTAGCGTGATCTGTGCTGAACAGACCTGTCTTCTGCAATCACCTCTGTTTGCAGCCTTTCCCCATCTCAAATGCAAGGTCAGAGCTGGAGCCAGCTCCACGTTAGCAAGAGTTTTGACTGTTGTGAGGTACGTAATAACATTACAATTAGACTTTGGAAAGTACCAGAAGATGCATAAAATTTCTAGGTAAGTGTATCCATATGCATGTCAGTGGGAAATACACCCTGTCCCAGCTCCTGTCTCTGCACACGGTGGATCGCTCCCTCCCGCTGCCCGGCCCTGGTGAAGGCTGCTCGCTTTCTAAAACTCCAGCAGCGACCTTCCCCGAGGGCTGATGCTTTAGGGCGATCCCCATCCCGCACCCCCCCCGCCCCGTGCGCTGCAGTGCGCGCGGTGGCCGCGGCGCGGCGCTGTTGCCCCACGGTGGCGGCGACAGGAGGCTCAGCGGCGCCCCGATGCCGCGGGGATGGGCGCTGGCAGCACCCCCCCCCCCGCCTCCCTGTGGGGCTGGACCTGGCAGGGGCAGGCTTGAGCTGGGCGCGAAGGGGTCCGGGGGGTCGCTGCCATGTCCCTCCTCTCGGGTCCTGGGAAATAAAGTATTTGTTTACAAGTAAAGCCTTGTCTGTGATACAATTATAGCATCTGCCACCTATGCTTATTGATTAAACCAACTTGTATGCCGTAAATAAGGGCAGGAAACGGTAATGTGTGTTTTCATTCCCCGTGTAAGGGCTGTTGCTCTTAAAGCTGCTGCTGGCGGCGTTGTTTGACCCAGATATGGGAGAGAGCGTTGGAAGGCGTAAGCATCATCTCCGCCTGCCCTCTCTGCAGTGATCAGCCCAGCCCA
Source organism: Cuculus canorus (assembly GCF_017976375.1). Taxonomy (NCBI): domain Eukaryota; kingdom Metazoa; phylum Chordata; class Aves; order Cuculiformes; family Cuculidae; genus Cuculus; species Cuculus canorus. The sequence goes on along the minus strand of NC_071401.1, from coordinate 113,720,785 downwards.
AAGCAGCCCGACGCTCTCCTTCTGCATCAGGTCAACTCCAGGCAAGAACGGGCAAGATTCCCAGCTGATATGTGCCACGGAGTGACAGAACCAGTAAACAGAGTAAAGCACTGACAACCTTATGCCCAGGATCATAGAATCAGCTGTTTGAGTCGGAAGGGACCTTAAAGATCATCCGGTTCCAACCCCCCTGCCATGGGCAGGGACACCTCCCACCAGATCAGGCTGCCCAAGGCCCCATCCAACCTGGCCTTGAACACCTCCAGGGATGGGGCAGCCACAGCTTCCCTGGGCAACCTGTGCCAGTGCCTCACCACTCTCATGGTGAATAAATTCTTCCTTATGTCAAGCCTAAATCAGCCCCTCTCCAGTTTATACCTGTTCCCCCTCTCCCTATCACTACAAGCCTTTGTGAACAGTCCTCCCCAGCTCTCTTGTGTGCACAGCTCACCTCCAGGGACATTAGCAGAGAGCTGCTTGTCGAAGTGGCACCTAGTGGGGTTTGCTCCTGCCCGCATAGTTCAATAAATGCACAAGGCTTTTATAGCAATTGTCCACCTCCTGCCAGCTGCCATCGCTCCAGCTTGTAAACCAGCACCGTGTGCACAGTTTGGCTGCAGTGGGTAAAGCCTGCGGGAGCTGATGACTATGATTCCCTCTTCCCTTTCCTCACTCCACGTGAAAGTAGGAAGCCACTGCGATTCTTCAAGGAATAGATGACTGAAACAGCAACAATTACTGACCCCAAAGCCAGGCAGTTTTGCCCTGCAGTCTGGAGTCGAACTTGGGGATGAGTTGCCTGGGATACAGGTGATTGAATATTTGAGCAACAAGTGTCTGAGGCACTGAAGAAGCAGCACGAAAGCTAATGGTAATGCTTGTGACATACACTTGCAGTGAAAGGCAAGGGAGGATTTTTGTTGCTGAGAAGACTGAGAAAGGCTTTGGCTTGCCAGTAAAGTCTGTGCCTGCTCTTGTGCGATTCCTCCTGTGCTCAGGGAAAAGCTAGGAAAAAGACTTTCCTAGCTCCATCGCCTGCTTCCCCTCCTGAGGGATGCTGTTGGCAAGACTCCAGATCCAACTAATGGCTGAAGTTGAAAGAGTAGTGGTACCAATACCGGTCATTTCTAATATTCCTTCTAAAACCCTGGCTCCACAAAGCTTCATTCTTTTGCAGTGCTCACCTCATGCAAGATTGTTTGCAAGTCGGCATGTCTCACTCAGGTCTGCTTTTCTTCCAAGTGCAATAAGTTCTGATGCAGGGAAGGGCATCTAACCTTGATATGAAAAATTTAAGCAAAAGAAACCAAATAAAAAGTGCCCAGTTTCACCCCTGGCAGTTCATTTCAGTGGGTAACTGTTAACAATGTGTACCTTGCTTCTCATTTCGAATTACCTGCATTTAACTTCCAGCCACTGTATGTGATTATACTTCTCCCTGCTAGACCAAGTCACCCCTTGCTACCTGGTATTTCCTCCCGTTGAAGGCTCTTTACATACTGTAGAGCAAAGTGACCGAGAACTGTTTACATTAGAGAGAAGTTGCTGCCTGAAACCTTGGACCGAAGTCTGTTTTCCTTCATGAAGAAACAATGTTTGTGCTGTTGGCGATCCCCATACAGCTGTAAAACCCTCATCCTGCTCCTGCTGTGAAGATGACAGGCTCCAACCTGGGGAAAATCCATGGGAACAGTGGTTTAGAGGGCAGCGGCTTGCGCTTTCACACTGGAAAAGCAGCATTTGCTAGAGGGAGTGAGGAGCTTTTACCTTGGCTCTGGCCCACAGGCTTTCTTCAAAATATTCCTTTCACATGGAAATTCTTGCCAAGTGAAGATTGCTAGCTCTGACTGGCATGTCAGCCACGGCAAGAGACACAAAGGTTTTGTATCACTGGATGTACGTGACACAAAGAAAAGGAAAGAGGTTTGTTTCTTTCTGGCTGCTGTAATCAGCCGGCGGTGTTCAGGGAGTCTTTGTGGAAGGGGTGGGAGAAAGGAGACTAAGTATAGGAAAAGAGAGCTAGATTTATTAACGTTAATTCCAAATAATCAGTTTTCTGCTGAAGGTAAAACCACTAATCTCAAATATCCCTGCCTCAGAGTCACTTTGAGTCCCTTGCCTGCCCCATGTAAAGCCCTAGCCAAGAAAGCACACCTGCATTAGCTCTGCTGCACTTAATTTATTGAGCCAGTTTGACCACAATAGTTTTTTTGTTTCCCATCACCAGCAAAACAGAAGTCATTCCTAGCACGACCATCCCACAAGTTAGTTTTTGATCAGCATTACACTGGGCAAACAAGGCAGATGGTGCTCTATGGTACAGTCCGTGTCTGCACTGTGCGTGTCTTTGAAGATTTTTCTCCAGCTCGAAGACCCATGTGGAAGAGCAGGAGGGTACCAGGCGTGCTGCCCTGATGTCATGAGGCAGCAGGTCACCTTCTCATTAAACCACGTCTGAGGACCTCCAGGCAGCTGGATGGGATATGTGTGATGAGCCAGCTGCAGCAAATGCCATTGGAGGAGTTACCTGAGAAGGCAAGGGGCAAGAACAGCGTAGTGGGCTGGGGACTTTCAGTGTCGCCAAGGGAGCCCTCTGAAAAGGCAAGAAGTGAGTAGGATATGAGCAGAGCCGAATATGCTAGAGGTTCAAAGCACATCACCCTGATGCCTGGGAACAACAGATAGCAATGAATTTGTAAAGTGTCTCCCTTCCCTTGACAAATATTAACCCCTTGTTTTTTTTCTTTCCCTATTCTGACAACATCTGTGGAGTATCTTCTCCATGAGCTCCAAGATGTTTTCCAAAATGCTATAACACATGCAAAGCATCATAGGAAGGACCAACAGCTACAGCTGCCTTTTGCCATGGGATGAGAGCAGAGGAGAGGGATGTCATCAACTAATATTGTTAGTCCCTGGGAAAATGGAAGGTTTCCTATGTAAAATTCCCAGACAACCCTAGGAAATCAAATCATACTGTATCTTGTGGAAAAGGCCCCACTAAGTCTCATCTTTGGGAAGACTCCTTACCTCAAACCTGACAGTCAGGGACTAGGTATCAAAAGCACGTAGTATAAGCACAAGCAAATTCCTACTTTAGGTGTCTGGTCAGTTTTCAACACCTCACAGAAACCCTGAAATTTTCTCTAAAAAGACGAGCTTTTACATCTAAAAAGATCTGTCAAGGGAAGAAATACAGTCCATTCTGTACTCTGTGCATGACCACAGCACACCTGGATATGTAGAACCATTGCAGCACGAACAAGAATGATCCACTTTGTCTGAACCCCCTTGGAGGCACTGGGGGTCAGGTATCACCATCTGAACTTTCTTTCCCTATGGATCTCTACTCTGTTGTACAATAACTTCTATCAGGTTATCAAAGCTGAGCTGGTGCAACAGAGCTTCCTTATCATGTTGCTTGACAGGCTTTTTGACAAATTGACTTTCCTGATTTTTAGAAACTTCCAAATAGCTACTTTAAAATTTATTAATAAGTAAGTTATAACAGCCTTGTTTTATGTGTGTATTGCCTTAAAATTAAATGATTATCTCTCCTTGAAATTTCTATTTTTGTAATTCTTTAAAAAAATTCATACTGAACATAAAAAAAAAGACTTATTTTGAATCTTTGGTATTTACTTTACAATTTCTCTTTCTTTCTTCTTCAATGCAAACAGAATTTTATTCACATCTCATTGAGATTCTGTGGATGTCTGGAACTTTATAGAGAATGAAACCGAGCGGTTGAATTTGTGTGCATTTTAAATGTCTGTCAGAATCAGCTTCTGGTCTTTGCTATGGGCTCACATGATGCAGTGTCTCCGTGAGCTGCTTGCAACAAGAGAGCTCACCACACCTGAAACCTTCTTGATAAGAAAAGGCAAATGTTAATGGGAATAGCCCTTTTTTTCTTTTCTCCTAGTTCTTTCTTTTCCATATCTCTCTGCTGGCCTCATTTTTAGGCAAACATACTTTACCCTATTATCATTCATATTTCCTTTTCCCTGTGTTGCTCACCTCTACATAAAGTCATAAATATCTCTTTTGCTACACCTCACTGTTCATTAGGGTATTTAGGCTTCTTCCAGCTGCTCCAGCTGGGTTTTTTAATTGCAACAAGGATGCCTGAGGGTGAAAGAAGAAAAGAGAAGATGAGGGAGTGAGATGGGGAGAAAGGTGTTGTTTGAAAGGGCAGAATACAGATTTTTTACAGCTGGGAGAGAAAGGAGCTTCTCTACAAGCAAACAAGAGCTCAGCAAAAGAGGAGGGGAAATTGTGAAAGTAGGGAGCTAGGTGAGAGGCAGGTGAAAGGAGTTTAAGAAACACTGATTAGTTAGTTTGTAAAGTGTTTCTGAGAGTGCAAAGTTATATGTATATGCTAATCTACTAATTATTATTTTGTGGAGTGTCTGAGTTTATGTAATCATGTATGATTAATCACAGCTGACTTGTCAATAGCAATGAATGATGGGAGTGTAATACAAAAATTAAGCAATAATTAAGGTCAAGCTCTTTCTGTCTTCCAGAGTGGAAGGGGATTTTCTTGAGGCTTGCTTTGAATTTTTCAGACGATGACCTTTTTGAATAGAGTGAGCCTTTCTTTGAGCAGAAGGATGCCCTGGTCATTCCCCAGCGTGGCCCCTGCCCTGGCGCAGAGAGAGTTGATAAAAGTGGGTGAGACCTCCTGATGAAGAGGAATGTAAGGCTTATTTTTGCAATGTTTTATAGCAATATATGATGACATGGATAAAAATAAAAGTAAGGAATGACCACTGCCTGAAGTCTCGAAAGCCTGTCCCATGGCACAAGTCTCACTTCAGGTGGTATAAAATCTCATCCTACATGGTTTATATGAATTGTACATAGACTGGGAAAAAAAACAATGGATAGGAAAGTTTTTGTGTGTCTCATATAGCTACCAATGCAGTCTGTGTGAACTGGCCATCTTGCACTACTTGCTCATTGATTTTTCAGGTGTCTAGTGGGTCTGGTAACCAGAATTGATATGGTGACAGCAATAATGGCCATAGAAAGAGATTATTGCTAGAAGGATCCTGTTTTGTCATTTTTAGAGGTGGAAAGAAATCCTAATTAGATCTCATTTGTGCTGAGGTATTGGAGTGAAACTTAGAAGCGTAGCTCAACAGGCTGACGACCATACTGGATAGAACTATGAACTTCCTCCTTGCTGACTTGGTCTTCATTGTTGTTGTTAATATTCTTCCTGAAGAGAAGAAGCTTGACAGTCAGCGGCTGTAGTAGCTTTTGTTTTCCTTCTTTCTGCAAAACAACCCCCAAACCTGAAAAGTGGCTAGTAGCACTGACCTAAGGTATTCTGAAATTGTTCTGAAATTACAGAAATAAATCTTGATCTTGCAGTCTTAATTCTGCTGTATTATGACTGTGAAATATTGTGTTTTAAAGTGTTCTGAATTCGAGAGGTCTGAGGACGTGCTGTGAGAGATACCTGTAAGTAATGACAGTAAAGGCTGCTGTGGTGCTTTTGAATGCAATTAAGTTCCAGATTTGTTAGCTAGTGGCTGTTGAGTTTTCTGCAATTGCTGTGGCATTGCTGAGCATGAGACATTTTTGCTTATGTGCTTTATTTGGAAATGAATATAGTCCCTGTTTATGTTTGTGCTACTGACTCTTCTGAAAAAAACTTATGTACCACCTATGGGAAATGCTCTCTCTTGGTGCCGTCTTTCTCTCTCCTGCTCACGTGCCTTTATTTGTCTCCTCTCTTTGTTACTTTAATTACAAATGGTATCGCTCAAGATCAAAATCTTCTCCTTTCTAAACTGAAAAAGGACAGAGAATCACTTCTTGGTGTGTGAGGAAGGTGAGAGAAATCAGAGTTGAAACTTGCATGCCTATAGGACGCTTAAAAACTATGCTGACCTTCATTTATTGCTTTTCTGTTTAAAGCACAAGCTGTGAAAACAGCAGCTGAAATGCACATATCTTTACGACAGATGGTGTATAACTCTGTATTCATGCCTGAAAGTTGTGAAATGTTAATCAGAGTAGCAGTTGTTCATGAGAATTTTGGGACCTATCATCTTAGCCAGTTTTTGGGTGTTTTTACTGATATCGTGTTAGTAGCCTGGAAAAGTGAATTTTAGTAGTGTAGGTAGAAATCAGGAAATGGATGGCGTACAAGTGGTAACAGGAAAATGGTTTTCTGTTTGTAGTGCACACAGATTTAAACAAAGCCATTTACACAGTGTAACTGGGACACTTGTGTTTTGAAGATGTACTAGAGTAGCTGAGTCAGTGTAGAGGAAGGTGGTAATGACATACAACTTCATCAACACTTCAATGGTAATTAGGTGAGGAAAAAAAAACCCTTGCTACTGTCTGTAATTTCCTATTAAGACTTTCTTCATACTTGTAAATGCCTGTAATGCTAGCAGCGCTGCTTCCTTGTGTATTTCCAAGGAGCTGTGAAAGGAAAGCTGTGTTTGGATATTATGATAAGTGAGATTCTCCCTCTGCCCCTAAAGAAAACCTAGTTCTCTGGGGGAAAATCCTAAATGTGTCAAAGCAAAGCAATGAACTGTGGATAACATAGTTTTCAGCGCTGAAGAGAACTGGCAGAGATGTTTTTCCTTTGGGGGGGAAAAGGTGGATGATTGACACAATTTCCAGGGAGCGGAGAAGAAAAATTAAATATTCGTCTTTGGAAATATTAGACAGAACTCCTAAATGACAACCAGAGCAAGGACACTTGGAGCCTCCTAAGCCTCCTCACCGGGGGACAGCATTCTTCTCACAGCCTCCTCAGGTTTCCATGTTCACTGGCAAAGAAGGGCATGTGGAGAGTCAAACTGAAAGCCCAAGATAGCCTGTCATGCCAGAAACCCTTACCCTGCTGTGGTTCCTGCTCAGCAAATAAAGAGCAGCTGCAGAGAAATGTTTACTTGTATCTTGCTAATCTGCGTAGTTAGGCACTGCAGAGGTGAACCCTCAACTGCGAGTCTGTCAAATAAACATTAGCTGAACACAGTTCCTTCATCATTGGCTGTGAAATGTAATTCTTACATGTCCAATGATTTTCTCTGACTGTGATGCAGTGGAAACGCTCACTGATGATTTTAGTCCCATTGACGTGGTGACAGGGTAAAATATGAGCACAACATACCTGTATTATTCTTCTATTATACAGCGATTCAAGGCTCTGTGGGTTTAATAGTAGTATTCTGAGATTTTTTTTCTTCCAGGAGAAAAAAAATGACAAAATCCCTGTCCTAGCTGGTGTTGATGGGAAAGCTGCTGAAGGTCGCTAGGTCAGCCCTTGTAGTTTCTGTGGCTGATATCCAAGCCTGAGATAGAATAGGGCACACTAATTGAAAATCACTATGAATGTATTTGAAAGACACTATTTTTTTACCTCCATAGCAAAGGCAATGTAGGGCATAAGGAAACTGAGAAGACAGGGCTGATGGGAAATAGGGAGGCCTTCTACACTGATGCCCAAACATGTACATTAACATGAGATGAAGTACAGGAATTTAACCTAAGCAATCTATCAGATAAACCTTTGGGATGAGCTTGCTGTTGGAAAAATGAATTGCTGCAGGTAAACCACCTACTAGTAACTCTGGAGTCACAGTGATCTGGCTCACGAGTTACTTGCCCTACATAATATGACCTATATAGTAAAAGCTAAATGAAGGTAATTATACACACTTGTACATATAATGCAGAAAAATGGATCCTTCAATGAATTGTGTTTATCTGGAAAAAGGGTATGTCTGTTCTGTTAAGGTTATTTTGGGGAAGGGAGAGGATCTTGCAGTTCTTAGAGGGGCAACTTAAAAACCAAAAAGTAATAGTTCAGATTGCATTCACTGTAATGGAATTCAGGTTGATTTAAGATTCTTTTAAGGAAGATGCATTCTATTACAATACGTAAGGCTTCATTCTCTTTGCTTACTGCATCCTCTCTCCGCTCTTCCTTGCTTTTCCCTTTAAAGCTCTAGCTGGGCTTCCTGCTTGGGGAGGCTGATGCCAAGCAGGGTATTACTGAGAGTCTCAGGGTGGGATGAGCTGAGGTCTTGCAGGTTGCTTGTATCAATTTCTGGATCTGAAGTCTGGATGACTTCTGACCTTAAGCAGCTCCCTCAGTCCTTTCCTAGTGAGGACTTAACTGAGATGTTTTAAGACAGTGTACTTACAAAGGTAGATGTCAGCTATCTGTTGGAAAAAAAAGGATGTTATTCCTTCTGACCATCCTCCTACTCCTTCTCCGACTATTTTGTATGAAAGAAAAGCACTGAGGCACTAGTAAGAGCTGTACATAATGACTTTGAAGGTGGTTTGGATGCTGCACTTGGGAATAACATCTTTTGACTTAGGTTCTGTCTGCAGTCTTCTAGAAGATTGTTCTCATCTCCATCTCAAAATATACATTTATTAATAGAAACTACTCATCCTGATTAATTTATAAAATGGAAATGTCACTAGAGTTTGTCCACCTGAAAGTATACACATGAACATTTTTTAACCATTGCTTTATGGTTTTGGGAAATATAATTTAAAATGAATGTGTGTTTGTGGTTTTGGGGGGGTTATTTTACAGAATAACCTCAGTTTTTTTTCCTTTTAACCATTTTTATGCTCAGTTAATTAAAAATGAGGGAAAGAGTGCAAGAAACCAGAAAGGGCAAATATATAGAGTACTTAAGAGTTTCACCAATATCTTAATTGTGACCAGGATTTTCCCTCAAATAAGCCTTGAGGTTTTTCTTGTCATCACAAATTCTTCTCTAACTTTCAAAAAAAGTTGTTATTGAATTTCCTTTTGGATATATCTATTCTCTCTTCAAGTTTCTCCTTGCCGTAAGCCACTGAGGGAAGAAGGGAGCAAAATTATTTTGGTTTCAGTGCCAATCTAACAACTTCAGGATCAAACTCAGTGCATGGATATCAAGAACTGTTTCATAACTATGAATAAATAACTTAAACCTAAATCAGTCTTGTTTTGTAGTGTCTGTAAGTGACCCAAGGAGCCGATCTTTTGTCTGTCTGCGCTTCCAACAACGTTGGTCAGCTTAGGTGTGCACTTTCACTTATTTCAGGCCATCTGCATAGTCTATCTTGTAACTCATCCTATCTCTTCCATACAGGGCAGCAAAAAGGTTAGTGTCTTTTAGCACAGTTTGACTGGTGCAGAATAAAGATAATAGCACCCAGAGAGAGAGAGAGAGTGAGCAGGCCAGCAATTGCTACTTGTGAAGCATTTAGTGGATTTCTTGGATTCATTCTTCAGCTTAAAATTTACTGTGTATTTCATGTACTTATTCCCAACTCAGCAGTAGTGGGGTCTTTGTGTTGGCCTCTACTAGGGTTTTAAAGCATTGTTTGGGTAACACAGCCTCAAGAGTCTTCAAAAATTTATTGTGGGATTAGGGCACTTTGATTTCTACTAGTAAATTTTTGGGTGGATTTGGTATAGGATAGGTTTTTTTGGGGCTAACAAATACAGCCAAGATACAAATGTCTAGGAAAATTTCATGATCTTGGAACATATTTTAACAGCCAATGGATATGCATGTTTAGCTGCTAATCAGGATTTTTGCATGACTGACTATACATATTTATGTCATTGAATCACAGAATCATAGAATAGATAGGGTTGGAAGGGACTTTAAAGATCATCTGGTTCAAACCCCCCTGGCACGGCAGGGACACCTCCCATTAGATCAGGCTGCCCAAGGCCCCATCCAACCTGCCTTGAACACCTCCAGGGATGGGGCACCCACAACTTCCCTGGGCAACCTGTGCCAGTGCCTCACCACTCTCATCGTGAAGAAATTCTTCCTAATGTCTAGTCTAAATCTGCCCCTCTCCAGTTTATAGCCATTGCTCCTAGTCCTATCACTACAGGCCTTTATGAATAGCCCCTCTGCAGCTTTCCTGTGGGCCCCCTTCAGGTGCTGGATGGTTGCTATAAGATCTCCTCTGAGCCTTCTCTTCTCTGGGCTGAACAACCCCAACTCTCTCAGCCTGTCCTCATATGTAAGGTGCTCCAGCCCTCTGATCATCTTTGTAGCCCTCCCCTGGACCCGTTCCAGCAGTTAAATATCCTTCTTACGTTGAGAGTTACAGAACTGGGCACAGTATTCCAGATGAGGTCTCACAAGAGAGGAATAGAGGGGCAGAACCACCTCCCTTGCCCTGCTGGCCACACTTCTTTTGATGCAGCCCAGGATACGTTTGGCCTTCTGGGCTGCGAGCGCACATTGCCGGCTCATGTCAAGCTTCTCATGGACCAGCATCCCCAAGTCCTTCTCTGCAGGGCTGCTCTCTATCACATCATCCCTCATTGTGTAATGAAAATCGGGATCGCCATGACCCAGGTGCAGGACCTTGCACTTGGCTTTGTTGAACCTCATGAGGTTCTCACAGGCCCACTTCTCCAGCCTGTCCAGGTCCCTCTGGATGACATCCCATCCTTCCGGTGTGACAACTGCATAACTCAGCTTGGTGTGATCCGCAGACTTGCTGAGGGTGCACTCAGTCTCTCTGTCAATATCATCGATAGAGATACTGAACAGCACCGGTCCCTGTACAGACCCCTGAGGGACACCACTCATCATGGACCTCTGTATGGACTTTGAACCATTGACCACTCCTCTTTGAATATGATCATCCAACAAGTTTCTTACCCACTGTACCGTCCATCCATCAAATCCACATCTCTCCGATTTAGAGAGAAGGATGTTGTGCGGCACCGTTTCAAAGGCTTTACAGAAGTCTAGATAGATCACATCCGTTGGTTTACCCATGTCCACTGCTGCAGTTACCCCATCATAGAAAGCCACTAAGTTGGTCATACAGGACTTGTTCCCGGTGAAGCTGTGCTGGCTGCCGTTAATCACCTCCCTGCCCTCCATGTGCTTTAGCACAGCTTCTAGGGGGATCTGTTCCATGATCTTCCCAGGCATAGAGGTGAGGCTGACAGGTCAATAGTTCTCAGGGTCATCTTTTCTATCCTTTTTAAAAATGGGCACAATGTTACCCTTCTTCCAGTCACCAGGGACTTCTTCTGACTGCCATGACAGTTCAAATATCATGGACAGTGGCTTGGCAATGACATCTGCCCATTCCCTCAGGACTCTGGGATGCGTCTCATCAGGTCCCATAGACTAATATATATTCAGGTTCCTTAGGTGATCCAACTCTTTACTTCTGTATGCAACTATTTTTTTTTTCTTTTTGGACATATTGAATGGATAGCTACTGTGTAATTTGCTGTCTTCAGGTATCAGCCACGCAATACAGCATGAAAGAAAAATGCTGACTTACTTTCAGATTCATAACAAAATGACTTTTTGACCTTCCTAGAATTTAACACCTGTCTCTTTCCCCAGGTTTCTTTAGTGCAAAAGCTACTTGCTTTTTGGTGAGAATAAAGAGGGAAGGGAGATTTCAGAAAATTAACACAAACAAACAAACTCAACCAAACCCTGTATGTATTGAATTATAAACCAAAATTTAATAAACCGGCAGAAGATAAAATCAGTCTTCGCCTGAAAACATGTATATTGTATACTCCTTAAGTCATCATCTAGTAATGCTTAAGGATTAAAGCCAAGATTAGTCAGTGTGAACTTGATCATGACATTGTCATTATTTTAATATTATTATTATTTTGGAGAATATGAAAAGTAGGCAGAATGCCTGTAGATGTGAGTGATAGCTTGCTAAGTTTTCATATGATTTACTTACATTTGTTAGCTTTTCTACAGTAGACTTCAATGTGAACCTCTGAGCTTTGTACTTGAAGAACAATAATAGAATTATTGGCACTTCCTATTCAGGAATTGCAAAAATTGCCAGTAACTTGAACAAGCACATGCATTTGGTGACTTCTGAGCTATGAAATAACATAATCTCTAAGGCTTTTAGTCCAAAAATGTAATATTAAAAAACAGCAACAAAATAAAATAATAAAAAAAATCACGTTCTGCCACAGATTAGATCAGAGGCAAATGCTGGAGAGATCTCATCATTATTCCCTCTTCTAAAAGAAGAGAAAATTGAGGGACAGCAGCCTTGATCTTATTTAGAAGAAGATTGAAGTGAAAGACAAGGTTGGTTGTTTTCACTTGAGAAGGGTCTGAAAGCTGAAATTGTAAAATCAATTTACTATCATTGCCGTAACAATTAAATTGACATCATGAAAAGATGGAGGAGGAGGATGGAGCAGATAATCCACCCCCACAAAATATCTGTGTGTGCAGGTGGCAAGTATTAGAGCTGCCATGACTGTCTCTCCTCTAACATGACAGGCAGCTGCCTCCTCCCATTCCTCCATCTCCTCCCCAGGTCCATGCTGGCTTCTCCACATACCTCCATTCGGCTTGGCAGAATTTCCTCCTGTGGCAATTTAGGGGGGCTTTAACCCCCCAGTTCTGTTTCTTGTGCGTCCCTCAAACCTGAGTGTTTTCACTGTTTTAGGCTGCCATACTGCTTGTGTTTGTACAATATAATAAGACATCTGCTGCCCACCAGCTCTCATCTGTGCCCCGGCGGAGCGCTGCAGTTGACTGCTATCCTATTTATATTAATTGAACATGCCGTATTCTGCATATGCCGCTGATTACCCTCATTTATTTCGTCTCCTAAAGACCCAAGGATTTCTGCTGCTTGCCCTTACAGCATTGTTTTCCTCATTTGGCTCCAATTAGCCTCGGCTAATGAAAATACATTATAGTGAACCTCTTGTTACCCGTTGCTGCTTCTAATGACATAATTTGTGAGTTTTGAGCCTTTTCAAGAAGACACCTTAGGAATTACATTACAGTTTCTTCCATGGGGTGGAGAAATATTAATTGTAGGCATCTGGGCTCCTTCCTTTAAAGGAGACTGGTGATTTTTACTTAACTAATAAATGTTGACATAATCAGGGAGCTATCAGCACCATATGTTGGCCTTTCGAGAGATGCAGATCTTATCCCTGCCCGTCTGGGTGAGGAAATGCTTCAGTGTTAGCACAATGTCTTGGTATATTTTTAAAGCATCACTCAGCACAGGCAGATTGCTGTGAGAAAGAGATTAAACCTATTTTTAAAAACAGGTGGGCCGTTTCCCCAGCCATTCAGGTGAGGTTATCTTTAATGATAAACAGATGCCAAAAGCTGCACATGCAACTGTGCTTATCTAGCATGGTATTTGCAAAGCCCCTTTTTTGTTAGCAGAGCTCTGCCCTGGGGACTTTTACGGTGGGGGTAGAGTGAAGCCAGATCGAGCAGGTGGCCGCCTGTTCATTGGGGGTGTGCTCATCTCTTACCCCTCCCTTCCCCTTTCAGGGATTTCATGTGCAAACATTGAGCCCTAAGGATGCTGTTGCAATTAATGAGTTTTGAGGGTCAAATCTGAAGGAGAAATGGAGGGATTGACGCGACTCTCTTGCCCAACCATGCCAAGGAATTAAATAAAGAGTTTTTGTTAATTCAGAAAAATGTATAATGATGTAAAAAAAAAAAATCATAGATGCGACATATACTGCCAGAAGGCAACAGGCTACAATAATACCTTGTTATGTCTAGTTCATGCTGGATTTGGGGACAGTAAGCCTCAATTCCGAAAGCTATGCATGTCCTCCCCCCTAGTTCCTTCAGCACATGTTGACTAACTTTGTCAGACCAGAAAGCTTCACAAGACCTCCCTCCACCTTACTCTGTTCTTTAGAGGAGTCTCTTTGGTCTGGACTCCCTTGATTTTCATGAAAACATTTTGTAGTTCTGTTTCTGAGAGAAAGTGGACATGACTGGGAGGCAGTTGGGTGGATAAGGCTGCCATACCTCAGGGACGTTTTTCCACTGTCAGTCTTCAAAGGGTGTAGAAAATGAGGCTGTTTAGTGCATAAGTAGCTGTTAAAAAGGAAGGGCAGACTTAAGTTGCGGAATGTATAGGGAGGCATTTTAAGCTGTGGCATGATTTGAGTGACTGCCTGGTAGTGTTACACATAGACTTCTTTGTTTAAGGCATTAGCTGGCCACCTGACAAGGGCTGGATGGATCCGGTCTTCTCCATTAATCACTCCATTTCCTTAGTATTGGTGCTACTCCGGGCAGGGCTTCTACTGCCACTGGGAAAGATCAGTTTCCCCTATTAGTACTCTCCGTCATCTCTCTCCAGCTCTATGGGCATGAGGAATTTAAGAGAGGTGGCAGTGTCTGGCTGACTGATACTCCTTCAGCTGAGCATGGCTGCTCTAAAGCTGTGCTTGGGGTCTGTGGCAGGGATCATCTTTGCCCTGAAGACTCTACAGCTGGCATAGCTTAGAGGGGGATGCTGACTTGGTGAGAAGGACCAGTGGTGTTGCCAGAACAGGTGCCCAGGGTTGTGGACTACCTTCTTGTTACTGTCTTTGGTTTCAGACGCTTGCATCTTCTTGCTGAATTTATCATGATAGGTTTTATGTAAGGGAGAAACCTAATTCTTTGCTCTTGACTCCCTTTAAATCACTGTGGGTGCTCAGAAGAGGTAAGACAGGTTGCTTCGGCGTATATCTTGCTCCTGGTTTTGCACCAGTGAAACCAAGACTTATTTCAGAAGCCATTATCTTGATGCACTCCAAAAGCAAACAAGAAGATGTGTTTGCTTGATTTGTTGGCTAATATTATTTCTTCCCTGAAGGCAACATGATAGCTGGCATGTCAAGAAGACAAGCTGCAGAACTGGCTGCGAGGATTTTTTTTTTTTAAAAACAAAATGGTGCCCTCTTGAGTAGCCAATCCCATTTTAGCATTAACTGCTAGTACTTCCTCCACAAGCTTCAGAAACCCAAGGAAATTCAAGCATCGCTGGAGGTAACACAATAACAATATTTCTCAGCTGATAGAAAGTCTGGTTAGGGAACAGCCCTAACTCTAATCCCTTATACATGGCATGTGTCTTCTTTTCTGAAAGAACTGCCAAAGGGAATTAGGTGATATAAAAGTAACATTTTACCTAAAGAAGCTTTTAGGAGGAAGAAGCATAAATGGAAGCTTCATAAAAATCCTGTAATACAATGTCATGCTGAAATATTGAGTATGAGACAACCCCCCCCCACACACACATCATTTTTAGGTTTGCAGTGGGTTGTAGTTACATCCCGTGCTGTCCTGCAAGTTTACCTAGCTTGTTGTGCAATTTGCAGTTTTTAATATTCAGCCAATTCAGTGAGAGCTTAGATTTGTAATCCGCACAGTCTTTCAGCTCCTGCCCTGGGTAACCACGATTTACTGCTTTCCCCATAGGGCTTATATGAAAAAAGCTGCTAAACTGCCGTATTGAAAAGGCTGCTAAAATGCTTGGAGTATGTACACTCCAGTCCCTACCTCCACCCACAGCTGCTGAGTGTGGCAGTGTTCAGGAGCAGGGTACGAGGACCTGCCCGGTGCAATCCAGCTTCTCTCTGGGCTGGTGTGCAGTGGACACCCTGACATGTCATGGTCTGTGTTGGGCTGGGCTTCAATTCTGTCACTATTATTCTGTGAGCAGCTATCTCCATTGGCTTTATTGTGCATTTAAGTGTGTGCTTGCGGAAAATGCCCAGAGCATGTTCCTGCATGCTGATGTCTGCTTTTGTCTGATGCTAGTCCCAGAGAAGCTTTGGGCTTCTTGCTTTAGTAGGTAAACTTCTATTTTCCTGAGGGTTAGAGGAAGCAGGAAAGTAATTCAGCAATTCTCAACAGCGATATGGGCTGATGGTTTGAGGGGTAATGGGTAAGTTTTGTTGTCTTTCGTGGCTGGGGTTGTCCTCTGGCCAAGGTGGCTTCATGTCTCTTAATGGGGGTCTTGGCAGCCAGATCTGAAGGTGGTTGCATGCTGGAGGTGTGTTTCAGTGGCAGATCTGGGTTTGAATCTCAGCATGCATTTGTTGCTTTTCTGAGTCTACCAGTGGTTTTGCAGAGCGGTAAGTGACTGCAGCCATGCGAAGGAGGAAAAGAAGGTGGCTGAGATGCCACTGGAGGAGATTTGGCATGTGGAGGGGGGCAGGGAGCCAGAAGGGCTTGTTCTCCTCTGCTGGCAGCACGAGTCAGAGCACGTGAAGCAAGAAAATCTACTTGAAAAATGATTTTTTGGATGAGAACTGTCATTTAAGTAAGAAAGCAGTATGTGACTGCTCTTCTCTGTTAAGATATGACACAGTCACTAACCTACAAACAGGCTTTATGGTGTCCACCACTACCCAGTTTCTTCTTGATTTCCCCCTCTGGGTTTTTGGTTTGGTTTTGTTATTTTTTTTTTTTCCTAAGGGGCAAGACACTGTGCTAGGGAACAGAAATCATTGGGCAGTCTTCAGTTAATGAATACCGTACCTTTAAATAAATCCATCCTGCCACAGAGTGGAAGCTAAGTGGGGCAAGAGAAAAAGAGCCTGTAAGAGGCCAGGCTTATTGATCATATAATGAATAGTCTTGTGTTAATCTTGCTGAGGCAATGTCTAAAGACTTATGGCATTTGGCTTGAGGTAAAAGACTTGTGCGTGCTAATTCGTGTTTCAGTGAATTGTTCTAGCCATGTTTTGATGTGCTGGCTAAACAATAATGGCTATGTTAAATGCAAACTGACTGCTTTGGTTTGCCTTCTCAACTTCCATCGCTCACCTCCATGTGTTTTTGAGGACAACAGGAAATTCTTTTAATTGTCTCTTTTTGACAACAGAAGGGCACGGAAAACAATTATGGTAACTCTGTTTGAATAAGGTGGCTGCAGAAACAGGTTTAAAGTGAACCTGAATAAAAGGCTTACCCAGCTGTAGAAGACTTTTCAGTCGTACGCAGGAGTCTATGTATTGATGACAGCCTGTCTGTGCCTCTGGGCCAAGACCTGATCTTTGTGCGACATCCCACGTGACAGCTGGTAATTCTGAGAACAAATTTAAGATGATGTCCTCTGCTCTTTGTTAAGCATGGTTGCAAAATCCTTCCTATATTAATTAACCAAAATCTCATCCAGTGTAACTGGAGGGAAATCCAGGAACGTGGTTGAGTTTATCTGCTAATTCAAGGCTAAAATCTGGCCTAATGGTCTTTATTTGAATGGTGATTGAGTAATGTCACCAACAAGTTTCAGTGCAAATGTTCCGGGGTTGCCTCCTTGATTGGATGTGGCATTACCCCTCCTTATTTTCAATTGAGGGTCACTCTGTCTGGGCATACTTTACATTCTTCAGCGTAGGAATAAAAAGAGTTTTGAAGAGTTTATTTTTCAGACGTTTAGTGTCAGTGTTCTTGCTAGATTGTTAATCTTAATGGGATATGTTTGGAAAGGTTCCAAATCCTAATTTTGGAAATTGAATTGTTTTAGTGATTAAACAAAGTAACTGAGGGCATCACCCTATTAAATAAGATATTTCATGCATGTGATTAATTGTAATCTCAATATAAATCCTTTTGATTTAGAGATTAATGTTGATTCTTTGCTTCAAATTTACTGTCCATTTGTTTTCTTAATTAAAATTAAAGGTAGAAGACAGATAGCAGAGGAACCTCTTCATGATGTTGATGTTCACTTTGTTAAATAGAACATTTTTCATTAGGAAGCTCAGAAGTAATAGGGTTGGTATAACTATATTAACCCTCAGACAACAGAGGATAGATTGTATGGGTTTTCTATTGCTGGCTAAGCTTGTCATGCTTCAGATCACTTTAAAAATATTGGTAGCTGATCTTCTAGCTTTAATGCAGTCTTTTTCAAAATTAAAAGGTAGCATTTGAAAAATAGCTTCCTGCTTTTTAGAGGGGAAATTTCTCTGTCATGCTGCTTGAAGAGTGTGTATTTCAAATGGTATCATATCCCCAAGTCAAAATAAAATAGTGTATGGGGGTAGGGGGATCATCTCCTATTCCTCATCACTTCCTTTCAAATGAGGAATCTATACCTGGTGTTGGTCCAAACAGATCCAATATCACATCAAGTTTTATAAATGCTTATCTTTTCATGACTCAGCTGTTCACCTAAATCCACTGGAGTGTGTTAATGCACAGTGTTATCTCTGGGTAGGAAAGCCAGAAACAGTACAAGGGTAGTATTAATGCAGTACTTGGGCTTCCACAATATGTTAAGCAAAATGTTGCCTCTGTGTACATATAATACTTTATGATGCATATAATACTTTATGATGAAGAAGTAATAGAAAGGATTTTTCATGCTTATGCAGGCAAAATATAGAATAGGTAACCTAGCATTGTAAACCTTTTTTGTGCAAAGACATTGGACTTTTTAATGAAAATATGTACTACTGATAAAGGTACAAAGCTGCTTTGTGTTAATGAGGTGTGTCATGATACTACATGATGGCCTTAATTCATCTTACTAAGAATGCAAATTATTGTGACAGCAATGCATTATTGAAAATCATTTGAGATCAAATAATGACAAGCAATTCCATTTGTCACTATTTCATGCCTAATTGTGTCTTGCAGCCTCAACACCTCATGCTTGATTTCTGGAAGATCTTGAGATGGTTTAGTAGAGGCACAAAGGTGGAGGGAACCTGAAAAAAAAGTAGTCCACCAGAGTGCAATCAAATATAGTGATCATCTTTGATGGATGTCTGACTGATATGATCCTTAGCTGCTTCTTTTTTCTTTTTATGGTGTTCTGTTCTAAGATCCGGATTGTCTGTCTCTTGACACAAATTAAAACTTGTCTGCCCTTGAATGTATAGTCCATATGCCTTATAGCATGTCAGAAATCTTCTTGCATTGTGCCAAAATCCTTTAGTCTACCTTCTACTGCAATCTACTGATGAGAGATCCTTGCCTTGTGTAGCTTCTAGTGACTGGATGATATCAAGTCATTTTGCTGTTGTAAGCTTTTGGAGCTGGTGCTTGTGAGCTACAAGTTTAATGACTTTTTTTTTCCCTAAGAAATGGAGAATTGCAATAAGTATAAAGAGACTACAGTTGTTTCAATAACAACAGTTTAAAATGTAAAATCTGTTATAGTGTGAATGGTTAAGAATTCAGTTCTGATGCACTCCTGACATTACTCATGCAGTGAACATTAAGCATACTTAAAGCATAAACTCAGTCCAGTGTTTTCTGCCTGCTATAATGTAATTATATTTTTCTGACGAAAACTGATTTACGCTGGTGTTTTCAAACAAGAAATATGAGGAAATCCTCCATCACTTTCATTTGCTGAGAGTTTAATGTTTGTTTAAAATCTAAGGAGCTTTTTCAGAACACCTCCCATAACGCTCACTAGACATGAAATGCATTAACATAACACATAACTGTGTATCACTGAGATTCAGGATTAAAAGCAGCTTCTGCTGTCTCAAAATGTGCTTTCTCATGCGTCCCATATGACTATAATTTTCTTAAAGATCTGTTACTGGTTGTAGTTTACCTCCCAACACTGTTTAAAATTTTCTCTATTGTTTTCCAGATGTGTGTATACTGTGTGTTTATGAGTCAAGTAGGGTTTGGGGTCTGGTCCTGAGTGCAGCCAGGAGACTGCGTTGGGTCCTTTTCAGTTGTGCAAACACAGCTGGATTAGAGGTGGCAGTTAAATGCTTCCTTTCTGTGATTTTGTTTCCCAGAGAATCAAAGATAATAATAGAGGAATGCTGTCGTAGTTTAGATTTTCTTGGAGCAAACCTACCACTTCCAAACCACTACAGAAAGAGATGTGCATTTTTACTGGTCCAAGCAGCTTGACATTTCTGAATTATACTATATTAATTGAGAATTTCTCATAGAGATCAAGTAGATGCTGAAGAACTGCAGAGAAGTACCTTGCGATTTATACTTTCAAAGGCCTTGTATAGGAGGAAAAGGAGGAGAGAGGGAGCAGAGACTGGAAATGAGACTTTTATCCTATTGTCACAATTAATTTAGGAATATAATTTCTGCAAAGCTATCCAGCTTATCAGTGGCTGGAGCCTAACAAATGAGTCAATAGCATTTTATCAGGGATGCACCTCCGTAACAGACCAGAAGCTGATCTACCAGTGGAAACCTTCCCCCTTTGATCACATTAGACACCAGGTAGGAAGACTCCCAGATTTTGACAGAGCTAGCGTAGTTCTTGCAGTGGCATTAGTCTGGGCAATTGACTGTCCCGTACAGGTGTTGGGTGATCTTTCTTCAACACAAAGAGGTGCTTTGTTTGCCTGTCTCCAGCCTTCTCTTCTCTGTGCCCTACTGGCTTATAAGTGTGGTCCTGCCTGCTTTGGAGATTGCTTCCTGCATCTTATAACATCTTCTAGGAGAATCTTGTCCATGTCTGACAGTTTGCATGAAACTCACCTATCCAGCCCTCAGTCTGCTTCCCCATTAGTTACCCCGTGAAACTGATGACACTTCCCCTTTTGGTAAAGTCTGTGGCACAAGGGACTAAATGCTTCATCCTATTCTCTTGAGGAAGAGTCTTGCTTTCCTTTGTTTCTTCTTATCGTATGCCAACAAAGTTGTTCTTGATGCCTTTTCATCCCTTTCTAGTTAGCTTTGTGTCTTGTCTTTAATGCATTTTGATTAATGTTGGTTCTTTTGTATTCCTCAGTCATGTATATTTGTTTTTGACATATGATTTGTGTTTCTTTCTGTTTTCAAGTGCCTTAAATAACTTCTGGCATGGCCTTGATGGTCTTGCTATGCATTCTGTTCCTCTATATGAGAAGAAAAGCTGTTTTGCTTAAAATAATTATGTATATGTATACACATTTTTTTTGATTGCTTAAATGCAAAGTGTTATTTATTACTCCCATATGTCAAATTCTCAAGTGATGCTCTCCTGTTAATGAGGACTGGAGCTGAAATAGCTCTCTTTTAGTACTACTTCTGTGTTTTTTTGTGGAGGGAAACAAAAGTTATCCAGGTGAAAGTTTATCAAATTGAATTTAAACTTGTCAATGTGGTGCTGTGCTGTTTTACCAACATACCTAGCTGAAGTTCTCTTTGGTATGCATCAGGGAATAGTGACTTCTTTTCTGTTGTGTTTTTGATCTAGCTGTGTTAAGGCTCCTATAATGATATCACTTGAGTTTTTTCTTTTTTTTTATTTTTCTTTTTCCTTATTTCTCTTTTACGTAATGAATACCTGCTTTCTTCCTATAAAGTATGTTATGCTCCACTGTACAGAGTTTGCCCAAGGATATCTTTTCTAGTACTGGTTCAAATATTAGAGCTTCTAATTCTTCCCTTTATCTTTTCCACTTTCAGAGGGTTACTCATGGATATCTAAATAAGTTCCCCAAAGTGTCTCACTGCTGCTTATTCTGATAGACTCTATTACAGTTTCTTATCGCTTCCCCAGATTTCAGCCCTCTGGGCCAGATTGTTGCTCTTAGAACACAAGGTTTTTTTTTTTTTTTTTTATCCACTGCTATTTAATCTGGCTTAAAATCTTTCCTACTTGATAAGCAAGCTGATGCTTCCCACCCTGCTCTTCTTATCTCTGTTCAGAGACACTTCTTCATGGGATAACATCTCCTAGTTATAGAAGCCAAAGATCTCTTGCTGGTGCCATCTGTACAGCTACACACTTCTTTCCGAGAGGCATCTGTCTCTGTCACTAGCAACCTGTGGGCTTCGCGCCTGGGCTTCATGCCTGGCCTCCACCCAAC
Organism: Cuculus canorus; assembly: GCF_017976375.1. NCBI lineage: Eukaryota > Metazoa > Chordata > Aves > Cuculiformes > Cuculidae > Cuculus > Cuculus canorus. The sequence continues at coordinate 113,699,202 of NC_071401.1, read as the reverse complement.
CACCATCAGTGGTAGGTGAGCTCCTCTGCTGTGAACTGGTGGGCTGGTTTGAAACAAATGGGGAGGAAAAAAAAAAAAGCTTGCTGCAAGTATGGCTTCAGAGTCTTCTGTTCAGTATTAAAATTTGTAGATGGAGGTGGTTTTATATTAGCATGATGTAATTAGAAAAAGTTTATCAATCAGAACATTAAGTTGGAAAGGAAATTAAACTCTTTTACACTGCCCTAAATGTGGAATGCCTAATCTCTGGAGAGGGGAGTGCTTATTCTGACCTAACCTCCTCCTTAACGCTACTTTTCTTGCTTAGGAGGGAGAAAATTTAGAATAGGAAGGCAGGCTTTTTCAATCAGTTGAGCACACTGCATTTATTTTATATATATATTCATACTTATATTTTTCCTTATGTCACTGCTTATTAAACTGAAATCCATCATTATAATTTTCCAATGATTTGTAATTTAACCTTCTGCTCTACGTAAATAGTCAGTTCTCCATATAGCAATGAGAAGAAAGCCCAGTGAACCTATGAATAATGCAGAATTTAATGCAAAATATGTGCAGGAGATAATTGGTGAAATGACCTTTCATTTGTGGCTGTAGCTTCATATTCCTACTGATTTATTTCCCCTGTTTCTACCTGTTTAGGCTTGTTGTTTTGAATAATATCTCTCAATTGGCGTAAATCAGATTTGAAGGAAAGACAATTTTTAGGCACTGGGTTATACCCCACAGACACACTTCTTCTTTGGGTGGAAATGTCTGAGAAAGCCTATCAGTAAATGAACCTGGGTTGCGCTTTTGCACTCTTGCTGTTGCCTCAGCTGACTGTTTCAGAGGTGTGAGCATACCCTAGGACACTGTCTAAGCGTTCTTGAGCTTTTAAATATTTGTAGTGAATAGGAACTGAAGGTACTTATGATGTTTAAAGGGTTACTAAATGCTGCTGGACATCCATTTTTCTTGGGGCTGTCAGTGCAGTAACCATGACAAGGAGTTTGAAGACTCTTGCACAAGCATGATGTGCGGATCAGGGAACAGGCATCAATCATGTGAACCGAGTGATGTGAAGTACATCTGAGATGGCTTCCAGCAAGTGAAGCTTGGGGGCTTAGCCGGTCAGGGTAACTCTCCTCCATAGGAGACATCCTTTGTCAGCTCCTTTGTCATGAAATTGTAGCCATGCAGAGGGATGCAGACATTAGTCTGCAGAGATTCTCTGCACATTAGTGCAGAGAGGGAGCAGCATGTCTAGAAATCAATGTGAGACGTCCAGAGTTTTTTTCTAATTTCTACAGAAAGAAGAAAGGAATGACTTCACTTCTTTAGTGAGCTTGGCACTATTAACTGGGTTCACTGTGGTGAGAAATGGCAGTTCATGAGACAGTTTAATGATTAAATGCTGGATGAGAAGAGTATATGTCTAAGGAAGGGCTATTCCCCATGTCCCTGGTTTTCTAGTCATGGTAAACAGAGGACTTTTGCCAGGATTTCCAGAGAGCCAAGGTTTCTAGAGGTGGATGTGGCCATGCACAGAACTCCCCGGAGCCCAGCCTGGCTGTCTTCTGCTGTTGGAGGACATAGATGCTGTTTTAGAATAGGACGGAAGAGAATATTTTCAGTTAGAAGGGACACCTATTAATGGTCATCTAGTCCGACGGTACCACATTGTGCTGCTGTTTATCCATTTCTGCAGCACTATGTGTTGTGCTGGCAGTAGTCGCTGTACTTAGACAGACATGATCCAGTGATGCTTACTCACCAGCTTTAATGAAATGCAATGAGACCTTTGTATAAAAGCAACTCTATGAACATAAGCTGAAGAAATGGTGCATCTCATAGGCAATTAGTGTATTCAAATGAACTGTGACTTTGTGTGCCTTCTGTACTCGAGAAGATACTGGGACACTGCAGCTTGAGTAGTTGGAACTTAATTGTTCATTCCTACCTGAATATATATTATTAGAAAACATATTTCTGAACTGCTTACATTTTGCTTTAAAGTTGTAGGAAGCTGAATTTAAAAAAAAATAAATCTGGAAACAAAGATCTGAGTGCCGAATATCATAAAAACTCTGAAGATTACTTGTAAGATTAGAAATATGACTGAACTAATTGAAAATACCTCTTTTAAGGTTTTTCAAATTGGCTTACACGATAACATAATTATTTTTGTTAGGATAACATAATTAGGCTGAAAAGTAAAAGCATGTGTTTGCATTCAGTCCACTAAATCTATTTCCACTGTCTCAGCATCAGACTCTCTTTTCCTTACCTTTCTATTACTGCACGTGTAAAAAAACCCTATGTGCTAAAGGGATAGTTTAAGATTTTTTTCACAGTGGACAGAGGAAACCAGGAAGCTTTCTTAAATTACTTCTATTTATATTACATCTTGATCACTCCTTAACACTGCAAATGGCCATTCTCATGCCATAGGCAGCAAAGTATTGAGGCCAAGTGCCAGCAAGGGTGTGTGGTGCTGTGGAAACTTATATTATCTGCCTGTTCAGTTCTGGAAGTGCATTATGTGAGAGTGGAAAGGATTCTTAACAGCTTACACTGTTTAAAATGCTCTGGAACAAAAAAATTGTTTGATTTTGCTTGTGAAACATTGCTCATTGGAGGAAACCATAATTTTCCATTTTCAATATTTGGAGGAGGGGCTTTTCCTTGATTAGTTTTAACATCTAGCTAGGTCTAACATATATGGAATTATGTGATTGATTGAAACACTGTCTTTCTAATTTCTGGCGATATTGACATGATGTGCTTTCTATATGTAAGGCTTGGATGCTCTTTGGAAGTTCAAGGTGAAGGAGACTTCAGGGATTTAGGATAAAGTTTTATTTATTTATTTCTCATTTTGAGAGAAGGGAATAAATTTTCCCCTGTTGCAATTATGCCTCATAGGTAGTTAAAAAGGGGGAGAAAAACCTGAGCTGGTTTGTGTTCCTTTTTCAGCCATTTACTAACCATATTTCTTAGTTTCTGTCCGATATGAGTGTGGTTTGCTTTCTCCAGATATGTCCAGGATGCTCTTTAAGTAAATGTGAAAGATGAGAGCTTAGAGATTATAATGAAGAAAAGTAGTATTTTACTTAAAATCACAGTTAGTTAGACACCTGTTTCCAGGTGATATATTTTCTGAGCCCTAAAATCATTGCAGTGAATTAGGCCAAAATTTTATACTTTTAAGGCTTTATAGAAAGCTCTACAAGACAAACTGTAGAGTTTTCTTTGGAGTTTTTGTGATGGCTTACATCTAGGAAACAGCTGCTGAACCTCTCTATTGCTGACTGCTTCCCTGCTCTGCAGGAGCTCCGAGCATCCGTTGTTGCAGTTAACAGTTACTGAACATGCTACAAAGGCCACACATTCCAGAAAAAGTTTGAAGCTGTGTGTAACCTTGGTAAATGTTGGCCTGCATAATATAATTTTAACCCGTGTTTTGTTTTGTGTAGGCAAAATGGTTATTTGCCTTCTGTCTTCACGAGGAAGGAATGGGGGAAGGTTGTATGGCACAACTTTTATGATTTCTGTATCACTTGCTTTGTTTTAATAAATCATGTCTGTCTAGCCTGAAACTTGTTTTTTTTTTTTTCCATGCTACCTGGGATCTTTAAAGCTGCATTCAGCATACTTTTTCTTGTGTGAACTTTTTTCTTCAGAAGCCTTAACAGATTTGGAAGTGGGTGATGAACGTAAAACTGACTGTGTACTCTTGGAATATGAAGTTTGTGTGTCATTTACCCTGGCCTTTCAAACAGACAAGTGAGATGTATTTGGTCTTGTGTGATTAATTTTCCACTAGAGTGTTAGCAGATTAGTACTCTCAAAACACACAAGTTCCATAATGTAATTCCCATAAAAACATACCAACTACCCACAGATTAAGAGCAGGGCATAAATGAATGTAAAAAACCCCAAACCCCTCATTATTAAAAGCCTTATGGAAATTAGCTACAAATTTTAGTTATAAAACAACTCTGAAAACAAACATTTGTGGAGAGTGTGAACCTTGAGAAGGCAGGGGAGGGGTGGAAGCCCACTTCTGGAAATGGTTTGAGAGGACTTTCTTTATTCAAGACAACATTTATCCATTTTGGAGAGTAGTCAGTACTATATGTTGAACATGCTTGAGAAGAACTCTAGGTTATTTGATGGATGAAAATGCAGAATTAAATGTCATGAATATGCACACATGAGTGTTACCTCTTGACTGGTGGTTGTCCTATAACCAGAGTTTCCAAGTTGTGGTATCTGCGTCGTGTTCTCCCTCCTTCCCTACCCTCTCAGGAAAGTACTTGGCAGGAATGTGAAAACTGAGACCATTTGTCTAGGATTGCCCGGTGTCCTCTGGTCAGAATAGCAGTCTGTGCTGTGGATATTCAGAAATGCTGAGCAGATGCCCATTACAAGTATATACATCAATTCAAGTGAACAAGATTGCTTAACATAGAGAATACCGTATGGGTTGTCGCATTGCATCAGGGAATTCCATAGTACCACATCCTGCTGAGAGAACAGGTAACTAATCTGGCTAGCTGGAAGCGAGGGGACAACTACCTTATAGTTTCTTATACATGTAGCTGTCTTGTTGAAGCGATATAGTGGTATAATACCCATTATTCCCCTTCCTCCCTTGCCCCCAAAGTCTTAGATGCCACTTACTAAAGGGAAGAATAGTTTGCTACCATATCTGTAGTTGTTTATGGCACTTCTTAACTAGTAAGATGTGTGGCTGGAAAGTTTAAGGTTACTGCTATAAAAATGTCATCCTTTATTTAAAAAAAAAAAAAAAGTGATACATTACTCTATGATAATGAAGCACTTTGATTAAAAGCATCCAACAGTCAATGATGTATGGGAGCTAGCTGTAAGATCATTGGAGTGTAATTAATTATTAGCTGTTCTTTATAAGGTCTAGTTGCTCTTCGCGGAATTGATTTTGAATGGTGACAAAGCAGCAAGCTCTCGTTTGAGAATGCTACACAATTAATATACGGATGTTGGCGGGAGCAGGTGGTGTGTGATGGGTGATGGAATGCAGAGCCTTTCACCTGCAAGCACTTTCTTATGCTGAAGCCAGATAAGTTGTGAGGTGACAAAGTTGTTGTTGATGAAATGGTTGGAAGCCAACACAGCTTGTATGTGGTGGATATGTAGCCATATCTTAAAAATTATGATGGTGTGCAGTGAGAGTCTCTGCAACACTGAGTCTGCACGGACACTCAGCCTTACCTAATGGGCTGAGCACAGTCCCTGCCGCAATAAGAACAAGGTATATTTGCATAGTCTTGAGTACTGGTTACTATGCCCATTTCCTCTGCTCTGTGGATAAATAGAGTAGTTGGGTTAACATGATCTATCCCCTTTTATGAGAACTATATATGCATTTAATTTAGGTTTCCAGAAGGGAATGCTGCTTGTTTACTGGAAGAGTCTTGTTTAAGACTGACCATCTAAGAAGTTGCTGGATACTACAAAGGACTCTCAAAATCCTTTTCAAAAACTCTCTATGTATAGAGAGGAAAACCCGATCAAACCAAGAAAATGGGATGAGAAATCACAAAATCTTGGATAAAACAGCCTGAGAGGATCTTATTTCAAATGTAAAGGATATACTTAGTTTGTGATTATTTCAACCTGATTCATTGAAAGTTGTCAAATGATTTTCACATGTACTTTTGCTGAATGTAACTTGAAGAGACAAATCTGATATTATAAAAGCACGTACCCTGCTGCTGAATTCTGTGAAATGTAAAAATAAATAAAACAAAACACAAAGGAACACAACCCCAACCCTAAGAGCATTTAGTGATAATTTGAAAAGCAAACTGAAAACCTTTGTGAATTGAATCACATGCTGGGAAGAATGTGACGAATTCATGCTAAGTATATGGACATACCATGAAGAAAGAGATTATGTTTTGGTATGTTGAAACTCTATGTCCCAGAACTTCTTACCCTTAGTCTAGTTCTAAAACTGCTCTTATATTATGATCTGTTCTATATCAAAAGAAAATGTTGCCCTGTTACTTTTGGATGAGAAATTTTGTATTAGAACATTTTTCTTGAAAAGTTTTGTGAACTGAAGTAAGCAAGAGAATTGTAGGCATTGTTTACCCAAACGGTCCTTTGCACAACAAGTAATAACCTAGAGAGCAGTGGCTGGCTGTCAGGGTTGAGGGTTTGTTTCCTTTTTCTGGAAGCTTCTGTTTGGGCAACTGTAGGGAAAAGAGCCTGGAGAAGGAGCAAAACAAAAGTGTCTGGGAACAGTTTTTATGAAATACGTGAAGGAATGAAAAACGGAGCCTGAGAGGCTCTGCTCTGCACTGATGATGTGAGGGTAAGTTTTCAAGATTCTGTTAACAGCCCAGGACTGCAGCTCCATGTGTGGCTTTACTGGATATGGTCAGGAGTCTCTAGTCCTTCATCTGAAACATGAAAGCATTTGGGCTACAGATCACCAACATAACACAGTGGTTCCTGAAGGTCCGACCTCAGAGAGAGATGATGTTGGGAGGTGAGGATTTCTTTCCCTTCCTCTGGACAGGAAGGGGATCTGTGCTTGGAGGGGGTTCTCTTCCTTGCTATTCAGTTGGGAGGTAAACAGAATCCAGCTATGGTAATGTTCAATGTATTTTCTTCCTGTAACATAGTTTTCTTTTTAAGTCAGTGAGGTCCCATTGCCGTTTACTATGTAGCTTGTTTCATATATGAAAATAATAGTTGGTAAATTACATTTGTGGTTAACTTTTGCTTATATGTCATAAAGAGAAATATCCTATAATTATTATGGTCCCCTAGTAAATTCACTATTATTACATAGTTATTTTGGCCATATGGATTACACCATATTTAAGGTCCCAGTACAATAAAAGTACATCTGGTTCCTGTGCTGCAAAAACCTATTAAAGATTGAGGAAACCATACAAATAGATTTATATGGTCTTTTGTTGGATTTTAGAGGGTTTAATTGGCCTTTCTGTTCAGGATAACCGTGACAAACTTCAAATTCTGGGAGTAGCTGCTGTAAGAGATAGTCCTTTAGTTACTACAGAGTTAATGTCTGCCATTCTTCTGCTAGTACACGTTTTTAAGGGTCTCACATTGGAGTCTCCTCCACTTCCTTTGGGAGAGTATTCTACAGCCTCATAGATCTCAATGTCAGGAAGCCTTTGACCACAATTTATGTAACTGCATATGTTTCATATGGATTCCTCCTTGGCCTATGCAAAATATACCATAGGACTTCAGAAGGGATTTTAAATAGAAAAAAAAAAGAAAAAAATAACATAAGTGATATCAAGAACACGTTCTGAATGGTGAATAAGGCTGGTTTATTAAACAAAGTTGAAAATGGGTTGAAGTGATGTTTTTGGAGGAGGGATTCTGCAGCTGGAATCATCAGCAAACTTGTTGAAGTTCTGCCTGGGGAGATAAGTTTACCAGGAACAATGCAAGAGGTGAAATATTTCTGCTTCCTCTTCACTGACAGGCTCCTGGCCAAGCAGACTGTATTGCTACCACAATTTTCTGATGTGCTAGCACTTCAACCAAACATCACTTGCAAAGCAGGTTTTCCCCCTTCCCCCTGGTTTTATTTTAATTTTCAGATTTCCACATCTTCAGAACTTTAAAAGAAGTACTTAGCCTGTCTAAATTTGTTCTGCGTATTCATAGCAAATTTAAAGCTTGGTCCTAGTTTAGGTTGAGATATTGAGTTCTTGTCCTCTACCACAAATGTGTGGGCTCCTGTGAAGTCCTGCCAATGCCTGTGAATGTGTGTGGTCTCTGCTGTCAGATGTGAAATCCATGCTAGAGCCCAGAACTAGCACTTCAGTGTTATAAATGAGAGAAGACTGATGTTTCTTAGGCTCTAATCTGCTGCCTGGAAATTTCTTTGAAAAATTACTGCAGCTATTTGCCTCAACTCTTCTTTTCCCCTACTCCCTCCCAAGTAAATCTTTAATGAGGATCTGACTAATTCAGTATCTCAGTTTCCTAAGTGAGAGGGGAAAAGTTTTACTTATTAAGATATTTGTCTAAGATGGTTCTGGATCATTTTCTTGTCGGTATGGTGATGAGACTTTTAGCTTTAGGCTCATTCTCTGAACTGTTATTAAAGTGTGAAATTATAAACTCCGTTTATCTGAAAAGATGTTTAAGACTTAATCACGCGAAGTATCAAGATAACATTAATTCCTGCTAACCAGTTTGAAGGAGTGAAAGCTGAAACTTTTTATAGCATTCTTCATCTTTCTTCAGGGGAAAAAAAGACACCCAAAACTTTGGAGGAAGGTTGATCTGGTAAAAGTAAAATTATAATGCATGAAGGATACCCTGCACACAACACAGCTGAATTCCTATGCAGTCAGTTTACTGTAGATGGGGACAAAAGAAGAGCAGTGTGCTTAGGATTCACTGTCTCTTTCTTTAGGACTATTAGGGGCTGAATTCCAGGGGCATGGAGTACTCTATACTCATGGGTATATTAAAAAAACCTTCTTCCTCTGAAAATAGATTTTCATATGCTATGCCTCTGACCTTTGATTGTGCTAATGCCAAAAGCATAGTCCCCGTGTACAGTGGGGTGTGCCATATTTTCCACTGTGTAGCCTGAAAACAGTTGTCAGAACCTCTTTATGGAGGGAGGGGTAGTGCCTGTGAATATAGACTAGTTTTGCTGTGTGAAGGCATATTTCACTTGCAGCTACTGTTGGCAGAGTGCTGCTAATGGGAAAGGGAAAGAAAAAAGAAATGGGAGAAGCCATAGTCAGAAAGAGACTTAAAGAAAGCAGGAGGGAAGTTTTGTAGGAAATCTAGCTTCCTAGGAAGAAAGATAGATGAGAAGGCTCCAGCAGCAGGTTGCCCAGGAGCCAGGCTGGGCACATTGCTGCGAATGAGGGAAATCAGCGGAGGAAGAAGTTTCTGCCTGGGAATCGTGCCACTGAGAGCAGCTGCTCACCCCTCTCATGCTCCAGCTTCAGCTCTGTGGCTTTCACAAGGGAGGATGCCTGCCAGGGGAGGGAAAGGGGTAGTGTTCAACATATGCCACACTCCCAGTTTCAGTGCTTCCCACGAGTTGCATTTCATGGGAATGTACAAATGCTTGCCTCCCCTCTGTGTGGTGTAGTGGCAGGAATGATGGGAAATGACAATATTTAGTAGAACTGACTGGACCAAAAGAAACTATCCAAACATGTTATTTGGCTAAAATGTAAATTTCTTGCAAAACCAGCAACTTATTTCCAGCCCTCCAGCTCCCCAAATATGTCTGGAATGAAATGTTTCCTTTCTTTCCAGGCATGGGAATTTGAGGGCTTTTGCAAATCAAAATCCTCATTTGGGTGGTTGAGTGTGGTAATACGAATAAGTAGAATATAATTCTCCATCAAAATGGGTGTGTCAAATATATCTTTGCTAGTGGTGTTGGTGTGTTTGCATTCAAACTGACAGCTTCTTTGAAGCATCCAACTTTAGCTAAAGTCCCTTACGCTTACATTCTATTCCATGCAGAAGAAATAAAATGTACTACCAAATCCCTTTGCTTGGTTTTTTTACTTTGTTAAACGTACAGGTATGCTTGACAGAATAAAACAAAAAAAAGATCTTTAGGAAAGCAATATGTTTAGAGTCAGAACATCTGTCTTTAATGTAAATTGGACTATCTTCAGGCATTTTCTCATGTGCTGCGTTTGCACGTTTTTGTTTATTATTGTCAAATGAGCTGCCTTTATAGAAAGGACATGATCTATTAACTATTTACATATACACATCTGTCTTGCATGGAAATCTACTGGCACAGGGAAATGTGTCATAGCTTCTAAGTATGCAGGTTCAACAAACTGCTGCTCTTGTGAACTGTAAATGGCTATCTTATTAACCAGCTTTTTAGCAGCTCTCTCAAGCAACACTTGCTCGGCTTTGTGGGTGTCCTATAGATAGTCGCATATACATACTCTGCTGAAGTAGTCTTCACTTTGTCTAGGGGAATGTTTACATTAGGATGTTAAAAAAATGAAGGAGAATTATATTTTAAAATTAAATAAATCCTGACCAGATTGAACCATGCAGAATTATGTTCGTTTATTTTAGCAGTTCTGGGTTTGGAGTCCAGAAGTTACAAGAAACTCTTACCTGCTTTTCCTTTGAGTAAGTTTCTAGCCCTGTTCCAAACTGTGGTTTCAAGTTTTTCATTGTAAGAACACAACCAAGAGAAATTAAAAAGAAAAGTCATGTTTTCAGTTGAGGCCAGTATTTCAGGTAGATCTACCTAATGCTTCATTAACATTTGGGATTGACAGCAATAGGAAGGCTGAAGTACAGAACCTGAAAATCAATGTTAGATGGTTTCTTAAGGTAATATGCTTTTTGCTGAATACTAGACATCATTTCACGCATAGATACATATCATCACTGGGCAAGAAACTTTCCGCACATTGGAGAATAACAATGAGGTGAGTGGTATGGAAGTGAAAAAAAAGGCGTCCTTGACATTCAGAGTAAAAGCAGAAATGCCAGCAACACATTTGTTGGTGAGCTGTGTAGAAATATGACCAGCCATCAAGGCAATAGGTCTCCCTCAGTGCTATGAATCCAGAGCTGCCCACAAAGCATGTAGGATAGTGTCTGGATAGGCTCCCACCTTGGATTTCCTTACAGTAGTATTGGCAGTACAAATTTTAGTTTTTCTTACACGTTAACACTAAAAGTTACAGAGGGCTGATAAAGTGTAGTTTGAACATAGGATTTCCTGAAAAGAGAAGAGAATTCAGCCTGGTTTTCAAATTCAGAACTTCTGTGTGAGCCTCCCTTAGAGAAATGTGTATTCCAGCATCTTAGGAGAAGTTGGATCTTTAGCCTCTTCTCTAGTCTTCTGTGGTGCCTGGTTAAGGGGCAGCACTAAATCTTTGTGTGACCATGTGGTGATGTTTTTTTTTTCCTGTATGGGTAGGGTGAGTTGTTTTAGGGTTTAATGTTTGTTTTAAATTCAATTAGATTTGCCATAGTTGTGTGCTTGGGCTTTTTTCCCTGCTTCTGTTGTTTCTGCCTGTTTTATGAGGTGATATCTCAACTTGGGAAATTTTTCTGAGTTGAAATTTGACACAGATATCTTCAGCCAGAACAAAATTGAAAAATATAGTTGTAAAACATGCTAAAGTTTTTAAGAAACTCTTCCAATACAGCATGGTCTACTTGACTGTTCAGTCACTGACTCACAGTATGTGATGTGTATAGATCAAAAAATTTTATATTTTAGGTGAGTCGTTTTTTAGATGTTATTTCTGTCTAGTGATATTTTTGTTCTGGATGACTGCTTTTTTCTTCACATTCAGTACTATATTCTTTGAAGTAAGAGCTCATATTGCTAAAGATGTGCTAGTTGTGGAGGTGAGAATTATCACTTTTTGCAGGTGATGTCATGAATGTTTATGGAATGGGTCTCGAATTGCTAGGATTAACCAGTGTAGGGTGAGTCATGATGTATTTATGGCTATACACACTTCTTAGCTAATGAGTTAGACTGCTATGACAAGTCTATGTATCAAAAAGCCTGGTACAGTAAACAGCAATGGTATTTGTAGCATATTGGTGCAACAGCTTTTTTCTTTTTCAAATTGAAATCATAGAACTGTGCAAACAAACATGTTTTTATTTTTTACTGAGGAAACAGCATGAAACGAGATGTTTACTTTCATTAGACTTTTTCACCCTTTCATGCTATTTCTGGTTAATGGGTATTTTGTTCAAGTTGAAATGTTCAAGCAGACAAGCTTGAACCCTTCCCCCAAAAAATCCTAGACCTTGCTGCATCCTGTCGTTTATGAACTGTGCTGTGTTTTGTTATGAATGATCTCATTGAAGCTATGGTTATTAATTGCAGAACGAGAGCTACATCCAAAGATGAGAGCCTAACAGGTTAGCTCAGAAAGCATATATTCTGCATGAAGGGATATAGGCTTTCCGCAAGTGCCTAAGTCCCATGCACTGTCCGATAAATTCAAGTCCTCTGTGGTGGCTCTAGGCAAGACTTGGGTGCCTTGAACATAGCACTGTGCCTTGGAGAACATGCTTAACCAGTGCAGTTATTGACTTTCCAGGTGGAAGCGGCTCATACCCCTTCAGCTCCTACTGGCGGAGGCAGGATGCATCCACAGGCTTGGACCAGCCTGCACAGACCTACCTGAAGCCATTTCAGGCATTGCTAGCCCCAATGTCTTGTCCTGGTTTCTACCAGTAACTAAAATGCTGTCAACAAGAATTTCTGTCTTCTTAATCTCCATTTTTTTCTGGTTTGTTGGTAGCTTGCAACCAAAATCCAGCTTTTATTTCTGTACCAGGCTGTCAATTCACAAGTACTAGTTTCCCTATTAAAAACCAAGTACGCGGTATCTGATTATCTGATACACTTTGGAAGGAAGACTAAAAATATTTGAAAAATCAATTGTATTTAGGACTGTATATTTTTTAAATATGAATTGAATGCAGCTGGCTCTGGCTGTGCTTTTTGGCTTGCTGTCAGCCTTTAGACTACCACTGTTTTAAAGCTAAATAAATATCTAACAACCAAGAGATGATAAAAATGTTATTTAATATTGTATTCCCAGTGGTTTAAGAAAGGTTACAAACCCTGATATCTGGTTAGTGGCCCCAGTGGCTTTCTAGCAAGTTATTTAACTATCGATTTATTCATTTAATTTATAACAGTTAATGAGAACTAAAATGAAGCCACAGGATTCAGGTTTCCAAAAAAACAGAGGTAAATTATGACCAGGTTTAAAGAGCATGACTTATCAAATGATCATCCTGGTAACTACTGGGAGTTTGCAGTCTGTGCCACAGATATTTATGGCTATCCAGTTCTGACTCCCAGGATAGAGCTTTCTTTTAGCTTTCATTTTGTCTCTGCCATTACACAACAGTCTTTTCTTCGAGACAGGGAAATTCAAATTTCAAATCAGGTATTGCAAAGCACAGATGAAATGTAATTTAGAATGTAGTGGGTGTTTGCAAATGAGTAGGATAACTCTGCATTGCATACTTACTTACTGAATTGCAGGCACCTCTATGTGGTTTTTGAAAAACAGACATATATCCTTATTATACTCTATTGGCCTAGATCAAAGCTAGTTCACAATTAAATATTTTTTATTATGGAACATCTTTCTTAAATATTAATATAATTGTGTCCACTATTTGCCAGATTTTAAGGTCCAGATGGCTCAGTCTTGTATTTACAAGAAAGAAAGAACACTCATTTATGATAATGTTCTTGTAGTAACCATGAAGAATGTTATATGGTCTTGGGGCTGGCTTGTCTGAAAATTCTCAGATGTGCTAATAGGTGTTTGTGAAACTGAGGTCCTTGTGGAGTTGGATACTCAAAAAGGGAGTTGATTCAATGTTTATTTTTCAAGGCATATATGGATGCAAAGATTTATATAAGATTATGTGTAATGAAAGTGTTATAGAATTATGGGATATTTGATTAAATGAGTGCTCAAATGTTCAGCTCTTCAAAGACTGGTTTAGTCTATATATATGAAAACAAGCATTATTAATGTAAGTCATAGTTTTGGTATTGTAACAAAATATATCCACGTTCATAGCAGTTGTAGAATAAAAAGGAAAGTAAAAATTAAACAGGAAAAAACTTACTGCTGCCTCAATCATGCTGAGTTATTGTAGTCGTGTCAGTACACTTAGAAAAGCATGAAGTAATGTTATAAAAGTTTGGCATACTATCTGGCAAGCAAAATGCTGCAGTGTTATATAAGTTAGTATGTCTTGACACATGCTGACATTTTAGATAAAGCATTTAAGTTACTTTAGACTTTAATGGAGAATGCATATACCTTTTTCTGGGTTCCTGGCAACTTTTTCAAGTTATTTGAAGGGGAGCTTTCTTGATTTGGATCTGTCCTATGTATTTGTCATGCAGATGTTTTAACTTAGGCATTTGTTGATTCTCTGTAAAGGTTGAGTGGGGAACTTCTCTGACTATGTCAATTATCTACATGTTTCCTTTTCCCCTGTTCCTACTCAGCATGTGATGAGCTCCATTTTGTACAGCAGGACAGCTTCTAGCTGTGTAGGTAGCTTCTCTTTGACCACACCAAAGGATACAAGCCAAGGTAACTGAGCCTCACAACTTTGCACGTTTGCTTCTGGTTTATCATTCAGCCTGCCTACATTGCTTTTCAGAGACTGATAAGAGGTCTAATGTTCTTTAGCCAAAGTGATTTTTTTTCCAAAATGAGCTACTTAATAGGATCCAGAGATGGAACTGGGAGCAGCGCATTGATCCTGGGCGGCATTTCTTTAGTGGAGAGATGCCATGGGGGTTTTAAGTGTACTTTAATCTGAGCTTGACAGAGGGGGATTTCAAAATAGCAGAAACTAAAGGGCTGCTCTGCTGTGCTGTGCCTGGGAACTGACCTAGCATCTAATGTAGAGACTGACTGCAGTAGTCCCTGCTCGACAGCATGTACTCCAGTTTTAATATTTTATTGTTTGGAGATAACACTTTTATCTTGCAACATGATTACAGTCCCTTTAAATTGCTGGAACAGTGTTGTAGGAAATGATCATGCTACACTCTGGGTGAGAAAACCAGCTCGAGGAGAATATAGAAACTGTTTCAGGAAGTACAATCAGGTGTTCTTGCTTTCTTGTTTTCAAGTTAGATTTCAAGATATGAATGATGTCCTTAGATGTAATAGTAATTTCAAATTGGTTATCTTGCTACTGTCTTGTTTAAGACTGGTTTTAGCAGCATATTACAAAGGTATCTTGAGTATCCTAATGGCGTAACAATAGCTTCAGCATTAAAAATGAGGTGTATGCAACAGAAATACTGCATGAGCTAATGTAACCTTCAGAGAAAAAGGTCTATAAAGTCCGTGTGGCTATGTCTGGGGTAATTCCTTCTTGATACACCTCAGACTGAGGTGTAGACATTTGCTTGTGTACATTCCTAGTAGTCAGGGTGCACCTGGACAGGGAGCCAACTTGATAACATCCCTTCTGGGCCTTAAGAGGGGAGTAAGGAGAGAAACTTACAGCCTAGCTGTGAATGGCCTATTTCAAATGAAATAGGAAACAGTGATCAAATTCCTTCTCTTGCCATACATGGCTATGTGTTAAAGAGAAGAATAACCAAGATATCCAGATAAAAACAAGACACAAAGCAGAGATGGTGGAAAAATTCCCAGAAAGCTTTCAGATAGCATTTTCTCCCTCTTAGTTTTCTGAAAATTTTCCATCTTGAAGCAGAGGAGGTGAAAAATTATCCTCGTTTTCACAGAAGGAGTAAGGTGTTTCTGCTTTGTATCGTGAAGTGTGTGTTAGATGATGTGCAGTGTATGTTTGCACTGATAAGTGCAGAATGCAGTTTTAGTAGCAGTGTTTGTGAGGGCCAATGTGCCTGTAGCAGGGTTCTGGGGCTTGAATCCTGCTGGCCAAAAAGATAATCCAGGGAGATTAATCTTTGGGGATATTCTCCTGCCACTTACTAGGATTTCAGTAGGGAATTGAGGGTTGAATTAACTGCGAAGTAAATAAACTGATTCAAGTCTCACGATTGTTTCATTGTGGTCACCACTCACTGTCTGGTGGATAAACTTAACTGAACTAACCAACTTAATAAGTTCTGGGGAAGGAGCATGCTGAATTTGGTGTAGGAACAGCCCTGTGAAAAATTGGAAAGATAGAACTACGTATCCCAAATAATGTAATCTAGGCTGTATTTTATGCTTACATTTACTGCCCTAGTCATTGTAGGTCATTGTAGATTCACTGTGCTTGTTATGAATTCTGAATGTTGTCTTGTAATCTCTTGGGTGGAGTTGGCTTTGATCTGTTTCTTGGTGCTTTATGATCACCTAATGAAGAGCTCTACTAAAATAGTTTAACGTAGGATAGATTTAGGATAGATCTTGGAAGCTGCAAATAAAAGTTTAAATCTTTTCAGTAGCATGTACATATTTTAGCTACCTTGGTTATGTGAGATGACAGGTATTAAAACTAACTATTTACATCCATATGAGCCCTTCCAGCTTCCCCTTCCTCCAGTAACTGTACAGGAAGAGAGCAAAGAGAAAGTTTTCTTGGAATGGTTTCCATATCAGGCTGCATTGTTTGCTAAATCATAAAATGAGCTGAGCTCCACGCAATTGCTGCTGTGAGATCTCTGCTTTTGTAATGCTGGCTTGCTGAGCACCTGCATCTAACCACCTGTTTCCACTGAAGCCAAAAAAAACACCCAAAAGAACTTTAAAACCCCCAAATGCCATAAAAACTGCGTGCTTCATCCTGCCACACAGTTATTCTTAAGCTGCTCTCTGAAATATGCCTTACCAGGAATAAAGAGGAAGGGTGGGTGGGAGGGAGACCAAACACTCTAGTGGTCTTACTTATTATAAATCAGTACTGGAAAAATTATGCTGCATATCTTTCATCTAGTGTGGCTATTCAAAAGACAGTCTGCCACCTTACCTATTTCTAGTTACAGAAATAGGCGAGCAGGTTGAAGGAAGTGTTTCTCTCCCTCTACTCAACTCTGGTGAGACCTCACCTGGAGTGCTGCCCCCAGCTCTGGAGCCCTCAGCACAGGAAGAGGACATAGACCTGTTGGAGTGGGTCCAGAGGAGAGCCACGAAGATGACCTGAGAGCTGGAGGACCTCTTCTATAATGAAGCTTATATGAATAAGCTGGGGTTGTTCAGCCTGGAGAAGAGAAGGCTCTGGGAAGACCTTATAGCGACCTTCTAGTACTTAAAGAGGACCAATAAGAAGGATGGGGACAGACTTTTTAGCAAAGCCTTTTGTGACAGGGAAAGGAGTAATGGTTTTAAACTAAGGGAGGGTAGATTTAGACTGAATATCAGGAAGAAAGTGGAGGCTCTGTGCCTGGGAACATTTAAGGTCGGGTAGGACTCTAAGCAACCCGATCTATTTAAAGAAGTCCCTGCTCCTGCAGGGAGGCTCAACTAGATGAAACCTTTCTATGATTCTATTCAATATTGCAGGTGTGTTCTGCTGGAAATCTTTATGACTTCAGAGATGATTGCAGCTCTGGTTCTTCGACCTTATTTCACTGAGGAAACGTCTTCTCTAGTCTCTTATTAGGAGACCTGACTCCACTACTGTGAAGTGAAGCTTTGCTTATTTTATGCTTACTTTTTTAGTAAAGTTAATTAACTATTTTCTGAAACATACATAAGATATAATTAATAATATATTTCGCTGTTTTATTTTTGACAACAGGCAGATGATTACCTTCAAAAATAATAATAGATTTTAATCTAAATAAGTATCTAAATTATAGTTGTTGGGTTGTAAAGAAAAACAAATTCAGCTAATCCCTATTTGCATGTGCCAATTAGCTAAGTGTTAATCAATCTCCTATATAAATGAAAATGAGAAGGCTCAGCTCTCTGGAAAGATAACGTTTCTCATTAATGAGTAAAACCTCCTATTGCTATTGTAGGAGAAAAAAAGTCTTCTCTTCCCAGTTTTTTTTAAAAAAACAATAAAAACCAGCTATGAAGTAATTTATGAAAACTGGGTCGTCTGTAGTCTTAGTATTTTCAAAATCTGTCAAAAGTTCTTAAAATCCTCACTTGGTCTTTAGCATGATGTTGTTAGTGCAAGGCATACAGTGTAGAACAATTACCTATAAGCAAAGAAGCAAACTAACTATAGGACTAGGACTATCATAAACGATGTGGGCATATAAAGCAGAGTAGTAAAATAAATCCAGAGTGCTTTTTTGTTATTAAGAACAATCTATAACTTGAATTGGTTTTTCAAAATCAAATTTTGCATACCTGGATGTTAAGATACTTTGGGTCAAAATATTATCATAGTTTGTGAAAAATGAAAGGAATGCAGTAATATTTGCATAGACATGTGCTGCTGTTCTCCACCTTTTTCCTCAGTGTTGTCTTATATTTTTGAATGATATATCTTAGTACAGACGTCGTTGCCTGGGAAGTATGAGTCTAGCAAGCACAGATTCCCATATGAGGGATTGTGGTGTTGAAAGTAAAGTTTTGTGGAGAAGCTAGGAACAAATATTTTAATGACTTTTAAGACATTGTGTATATGAATGGGGAAAATAATCATGTCTATCTTTTCTCATCTTTTGAGAGAGTTCCTAGATACCTATGGCTCAGGGTGGTACCCAGTTGGTTTTATCAATGGGGAAAGGTGACAAGGAGGTAAAGTAATCCGTCCAAGGCTAAAAAGGATGTGTGCCTCCAACTCAGCATCGCAAGTGACTTTTTTCAGGTTACTACCTCTGTGTTTGTCTTGATGAATTGCCTTCCCAACCCACTTGACTGCCTATCTCTTGGGCCCTTTAAAGATATGCTCAGTCAAAGAACAAGTTGTCCCGCCCCGGGTGCTTGGATTTCACAGGGTATTTGCTGTTGCCACGTCAGGAACTTTGGGCAGACAGTAAGAATTTAAAACTTTTTTTTTTTTTTTTTTTTTTTTTTTATAAAGGCAGACAGGCTGGAGTAGGATCTTGCTGCTAGATAGATATCTCTCAGTCTCTGTACCTGTGCACGTGAGAGTCAGTGCTGCTGTGAAGATCCCTGTATTTCAGGGTATTAGGCAAAGTCTTTAGCTGATGCTGTTGTGTTGTCCTTGTGTGCACATAGCCTGGTGATGTTGTCTCCCATGCAATAAGTCTTCTTAGCTGCTGTATATGCACCCCGAAGAACCTGGTTTTGTCTGTGTGTATGCATAAGATATATTAGGTTTCAGAGCTTATGGGTTTATGGTCCCTTCTGAAAGATTTTGAAAGCAAGAAGTCCATCCCACTCTGTGCAAGAGGGAGAGATGCCAACCAGAATTTAATAAAAACTCAGTGAGGATAAATGCTAGCTTATTCTGTTAACCTCTAGATATTCTAGAGACACCACTACAAGCATAACATGACTTTGTCTAGCAAACATTAGGAATTTCTGCACATAGGAGCAAGTGTCTGTAAAAGAAGAATCGTATCAGACTTCCCATGTTGAAAGAACTGCCTGCTTGTCAAGCTGCTTCAGTGGACATATGATTCTGAACAGGTGAATATCTCCAGGACTACTTATAAAGATGGTATGAGAGTATTATTTGTCTATCTCTAGCCATATTCCCCACATCCAGTTTAATATAAGTTGGGTTTTTTTTTGTGGAAGATTTAATTTGTTTGGGTTTTTTTGTTTGTTTGTTTCTTTCCCCCCAGAGCGAATTCAACTTTCAGGTGTGTGTTCTTTCACAACAGAAAAAATGAAACAGCAGGCATGTGATGTGAAAAAGAAGTCAGCTTCTTCTAAAAGGTTTGTCGTGATCATGAAGTCATCTGCTGTGAATGGACGGACACACTGACAGATGTTAATGTGCTGGTAAATGTGATATGGCCCCTAAACAGGTGGATTGTTAAATAATTTTTTTTATTTTGAATTTTTTTTTTCCGTGAGTTGAATCAGCTCCTGTAATTGTATTGTCTGGTAACAACTTCAGAGACTGATGACAGCTTGCTTGTGACTGCTTGAGGTGTTTTGTTCAGGTCTATTTGCTCTGTTTTATCTGTGGCTGCTCTCTGTGGGGTGTCGGCATTTGCCAGGCATAGAGGGCTGTAGCAGGGAGAGCTGGGAGCTGGGACAAGCAGAGGTCCTGTCTTGGAGATACTTGATACTTTGAGCACTGAAATAAATCAAAGGGCGTTGGGGTGGGGGGAAAGATGTAAGTTCCAGTGTGAGAATTTAATTTTTTTCCTTTTGTCTTGTTGTGTTTGAATACAGAGAGTATTTGATTGCATAGTATAAAATGACACTAAGCACATGTTTAATAAGAGAAATAAACCTCTTGTATCACCTTTGGAAAGGTTTGATTTCTGTACAGTTATTTGCTGGTTTCAGGCAGAGTGTCACTTCACCTATATTTTCAAAGGTGTTTCAAAAGACAAAACTAAAACTCTAATTTGCTTTTTATTGTCTGTAGCAGTACGTACACGAATGCCTAAATTTTAGTATTTTAGATATAATTCCTATCAATAATTGTCCTCCGAGGCTGAGTACTTCTTGCTTTTCCCTGGCGTGCAGGGAAAGCTTGTACCAGTGAGAGTGGCCTTCAGCATGTTTTTATCTGTAACTAATGAACCGTACAGATAAGAGCTGTTCCAGTAGTGTAGATAGAGTGAAAACTGCTCAGAGCTGGGTCCAGGCACAGAAATAACAGGGAGCTGCCTTTGGCAACAGCAGCCTGTGAGGAGATTTTGGGACAGGGCAGATAAAAGCTATGACTGCTATTTTGCTAGTGGCAATGGAGGGGCTAGATGTGGCTCTCAAGATGCTCTGAGGGTGATAGCTCCCAGGTTCTTTGTGGTCTTTTCCTCTTTTTATTCAAGCTCTGAACCTTTATTTTCCTGCCCTTTAGTTTTCCTTGGAAGCTGTTTCTGCCCTGTGAGAGAATTGAGTTAGGCTTAAGCTGTTGGGCTTGCTTGAGCTGACTTTAGTGCAAAGCCATCTGCTGAGTGTAGCCTGAAAAGCCCTGTGGGCTGGTGGTGGAGGAGTGAGAGGCAGATGACCAGGGTAGCTGCAAGCTAAGAAGGTTGTAGTGTCAGATGGTAATTACTTTATGAACCTGATGAATAACATACATGCAAAATTTGTACACTAAATCACTTTAATCGAAAGAGAAGGTGGAGAGTGGAGTTTATAATGCTTGTAGGCAAAGGGCAAAATTTGTCTGCTGTCTCATTGATAAGTATAAATTTATTTTACCAAAATGAATTTTATTTAAAAAGCAAACAAACTTTATAGTACATTTAAAATTCTAAGTTATTTTAAAGGCCATATTTAACATGCAAAAGTGTTGTCTCTGAGAGTGTTGTCCTGAAAATTTTTTAGTAGGTGTTATGATTTTGAGGGGTAAATGTATGCCTGTGTAGTGTTTAAAAATTGAGGCATCTCTTGTGGCAAGCTGTTCACAAACCCAACAAAAACCACAAGCAACATCCCCCCAAAAAAACCACCTAACACTGCCACCCCTACCAAACAAAGCAAAGCCTCACATTTTAAATCTTATGTTCTTGGTTGTGTCAATGTAAGCATGAAGTATCCACAAGTATACAACTGGTGAAAGAAGGAACAATCATATTCTTTGTCTGCTTCAGTATTGTGAGAAAATTACAGGATGTGAGACCAATTTTGGGTTTTTTTTTTAACTGTACTTTGGATGATGGATATGTTAACTTACTTCCTACCAAAGCTTTCTAAGGCTGGTTGTAAGTTATCTCTGAATGCATACAACTGAAAGCTATTGAGTAGCCCTAGAAAGACCAGTGGGAGTTCACCTGGGTATATAAATATATGTGTACTTGCTGAACCATGTTGCTAAACACCATTCCTAGAAAGAGTAACGTTAAAAGGGACAGGGAAATTGTGGGGAGGCAAGGAGGGAATGTTTCTTCCCTGGTCAAATGTGAAGTGGAAAGTGACCGTTTCTGGGCAAACAGCTCTTTTTGAGGGGCCCATGTGTTCTGAACTGCTCTCACTTGTGGTGTCTGTGCTCACAGATACTCAGCCTCACTGCCACCTCACCTGCCCTTCATTGCTATGAGTACGACCATTTGGAGTGTCGAGGGTTTGACTGATTCGGAAAATGAAACACCCAAAGGATTTCCTTCTTTCTTTGTTTTGTTTTGGTTTTAAAGCTGGATCGGATGAGTCATCTGCACAGCCTTTATAAGCATTTTGTAAATACAAGGGGAAGGGAGAGCAAGTGTTGGGAGGGTAAAGGCTTTAAGCTGGTATCTCAGAGTTTTACATTAAAAAACCATGGCCTGAGTTGGCCTTCCTGACCTGCCTGGGTACCTGAAGGGTGAATTGCAGAAAGCCTCTGGCCCTTGCTGATTTGCCCTTGGCAAGGGCCACATTTTGGCTGTTTAAAGGAGCACTACAATGTCTGCGAAGCAGTGGAGCTGGGAGGGCGCGTGGCTCTTGCTAGTAAAGGGGTTTGTCTGAAGGAATGGTGGGTGGGTAGGAGTGCTCCAGCACTGCAGCATGGAGAAGGTACTAAATTTGTTAGATGACCCCATTTTCTGTTTCCAGCCTCTGAAATGCATTAAACTGTTCCGATAAATAAATAAATACATAAAATTACGAAGACTAGATAACATGCCTAGACGTGTAGCATATGGTATTTTTCCAATGCTAAGCCATAAAGGCTTTTTCAATAACTGTATTTAAAACCTCAAACTAGACCAAATTTTCTTCAAACCTGTTTTCCTTTCCAAAATGCAGTGAAATGAGGGAGTTTCTATTAAAATAACAACAAAACCATTTCTTGCCCCACAAACAATAACAAAAACCTTCAGCAAGAAACCCAGGAGTAGGAAAAAAAAAGGAAAAATGGGACATCTTTAAGACACATCAGTTTTTCTATTGATATTTTATAGGGAAAGAAGGACTGAACTTGAGCCAAGTTTTAAATGTCTACAATAAACTACTACTTTTTCCCCTGATGACCTTCTTTCTAAGACCAAAACTCTTTACTAGGTTTCATTAGTTCTCGAACTGGATATTGATCTCACACCAATTTCACCTCAGTCAATTTAACTAACTTGAACAGAATCACTCTTGATTGAGAGCAATGGGAACTAGAGACTAGAGCCATCACCAGTGAGTTAAGTGTAATTATTCATTCTCTTCTCAATGCTCTGCAGTTAATGTTCAAGTTAATATGCTACATGGCACACCTATTATTTTTACTTTGTTTTCTTTATGTGTTTTAAGATGAGTTAAAGCACTAAAGTAATTTCCCCATGTATTTCTACAAATAGATGTAGCCATTTTAGCCAACTCTATATACCATGGCATGAAGGGTTCTTGAGAAACTGAAATAATATATTTTCCAAGCATATGTGTATCTTCTTGACAAAACCGATGCAGGGTTGGAGTCCCGTTAATACCCAGTGAAGTTATTTTTAAGTTATTGTGCTTACAGGAGCCTCTAGGTTTAAGAACCAAAATTTGTTTCCTTACTTTATCCTGTGTTGTGTGAGTAGGTGATAATCTCTTAATCATGATTTTCTTCTAACCAGCCAGGTATTTTTTTGTTTGCTGTTATTATAAAGGTGAAAATGTGGAGCAGCCTTGAGAAGATTTTCAGATGCTGAACTCTGAACATCTTTCCACCTCTGTTTGAGACTTGGATTTCCAATAATTATTTTTCTAGAGAATAAGTTGCTTTCAGAAGTATTCATAAGAGAAAACTGTATTTTTTAAACTAATACAGGAGAAAATGTGTGGAACTTCAAAAATTTTCCACATACACAGTGCTTGGTTGTGGAGAACTGTGATCTATTTTTGAAGTTCATGGAAATCGTCAATGATTGAACTAAAATTTAACCCCAAACTTCCATAAGAACAAAAAAAAGACAACCCCACAAACTTTGTATGAATCACTTCAAATGTTGCCCTAGTACCTGAGGTAAAGACAGAAAAAGCAGTGAGATAGCTCTTTAACGATCCTGTTTCAATTAAAAATGGATAACCAACTTCTTCATCTCCCAAAACACCCTCATTTTTTTACCTCTAGATAGGGCAAGGCCATTCTTTTTGTACTTCCTTTCCTGCAATTGTAATCAGCCTAGAGATGTGTCTCATTTACCACAGAAATAACTTGATACGTGGGGAAGACGTGCTATGACATCCATGGCACATGATTTTTTTAAAGGGTACAGCTTTGTAAAATTTATTTTCCCCAAATAAAATTTCATGTTGTGATTATTTTTTTTTTACTGTAAGAGTGCCCCAAAAGGAGTGCCTCTCTTTTCCATGTACTGCAAGGTGGTATGTATAATGATTACCATTTCATGAGAAGGAAGCTCTGTTTCAAGATTCACTCTTTTATTCTGTGATTTGCAGACTTGTACCTGCTTGTTAATAGATAATTAATCCAGAGAGGGACTCTCCTATTACTATGTACAAATGGAGGTCTTCTTATGGAAATGATCAAAGAACACTGCACTTGTAGGCTTAATTTTACTCAAACAGGTATGGAAAAAAATAGGCCAAATATCACCATGAGAGACTTAAGTCACCCCTTTGGTCTGCTGATACTGATGGTCTCATTGTCTTTAGTGATGCCGCTTGAGACAGCACGGTTTCTGATGTCTGCTTTTACAGGCTGAGGTCTGAAAGTGAATGAATGATGTGCAGGGGAATGCTGATCAATAAGGCATGCCAGAAAGGTGTTATTTAGTTTTGTAACAGCCTGTTTTTTACCTGTAACAGGTGTTTACTTGGGTCCCAGTGTTGATGCTGTGCTGAAATGGTTGAGCTTTTTGTTTAATCCAACCAGTTGGAGCTGGAAATAAATGTTTGGCCTGACAGTGAAAACCTGTTGGGTGTTTCAATCTTTTAGCAAGTGTGTAATTTTCAAACAATAGGTTTGAGGGGGATCCCAGAAATCATTCTTTATAGGTTGTTCTCTGCCATCTAGGTATGCCAGACTGCTGTCTGTGTGGGACTTCTTTATAAATCTCATGACACAGGTGTGCCACCCTACAGGAAGGTATTTTCACAAGGCTGAAATTGCATCTATTTTTTGATTCCTTGCCTGTTTCTATTTCTCTGTAGGGCCCTGTGATGACATTTTTATGCAGACTAGTTCTTCATTTCCCACTTCACCCCCTTCTAGTGAACAATGAGATTACAGCACTGTGACTATCAGGCTTCAGGCACAATTTACAGTTGAAGGGAACTACTGTGATACAACAATACAGATTTGTAAAGTGGGAATGGGAAATGAAGAGTTCGGCACCTTCATACACTTTTATAAAGGGACTTCATCATACTTTTTCTTGAGCTCCTTGTCTGTTTTAAATGCTACAGCTACAAAGGTATCACTATTATTATCATGAGATTTAATATTGGGAATAGAAAGAAGTAATCTATTACTATCTAAAATTTCTTGCACAGTTATATTCTAAGTAGCTTGAAGACCTTGCTATTGACAGCTTCATGTGCTGTGGCAAAAAGGAATGTGAATTTTTAAAGCTAATTTTTCTATCAGCTGGATAAATTAGGAAAGAATTGTTTATTCCTTATGGGTAGGGAACTACAACATTGGTCATATATTTGAATTCTTTACAGTATCTAATCTCTACTTATATTTGCATTTGTGGTGAAGGTCTCCCTTCAGCTGACCTACGAGCATGCAGATGTAAAGTGTGGTAGTAACTAGAGCCTTTTGAATCTTTTTGTGCTCTGGCAACATACTGTTTTGTTTTGTAAACAAAGCCAATTCTTTAGGCATAGTCTTTCCCAAATCTTAGAAACCTCAGTGAACTCATAGGTATTATGTTAGGTGTGTATTTTTCTACTTTGGATGTAACCTGTTGTTACCTTTTGAAGTTTCCCAATGAAGCCATTTCACAGGTAGCAGCAGAGCTGCCAAGATAGAAAGGATGTTGGACCCTTGCATCCTCTGTGAGCAGGTTGTGGCAAGACAGTGGATGACGTCTAGTAATGCTTTGCGTCACTATTTTGACCATTGTTACAATGGTGCCTAGTAGATCACTAGCTCACCAGGACCAAGCTTTTCAACCATGATCCAGCTCCATGCTTCCACTAAAATAATGATCATTCAAAAGTGGTGATATAAATTAGAATCCATGATCTCTTCCTGTTTACATGTAGTGTCTTAATATGGAGAGTATACCTGAATTTAGATTTTGAAGCTTTTCTTATAAACAAGGGTAGCTAGAAATGTGATAAATAAACTCATTGCCTGGACTACATTCAAAAGACCTTAAAAGAGCCAACGATGAGCGATAAATGCAATGTTACCACAAGAACCTGATCTAGTGGCTTTTCTGTATTATGATGCCATCCTTGTGCTGGCATTCAGCAAATCTTTTATAAAGGCTGAACTGCATGAGACAGCTTTTACCCAAGAGGAGTACTAACTGGCAATTTGAGAGACATGTTAAGTATTTTCTTCATTCTTTGATTCTGTTTTTCTGCTTCTGCAGTAAAAAGGTAAAAACACAAGGATGGATAACAAAGGAAGGAGCAGCCCACAGTTAGTAAGCTCTTCAGTCCTGGTATGTCTGTCAGGAATTAGATCAATGAAAATTAAGTCACTTCTGTGATGGCAATTTCCTCACTTAATTTCTTCATTTAGCATGAGGGTGCCTTCTCTCCTGCCTGCTTTAAGAGAAGTAAATCAGTTGAGCTCACTATTCAAGGCAATGGTACAGAAGTCCTTGGATTCACAGAATTATGTGGTGATGTTTTCCTTTCCTGTTTGTTTTTCTGAAGCTGAAAGCATCACATGAGCTCAGTGAAAAGAAAGCAATGCATGTGTAATTCCGTGGCCTTCTTGGTGCAGCCAGTGTGCTTGAGAGATTTCAAAACTATTTCTGATGTCAGAGCCATAAAGAGATTATTTTTTTCATTTTCGTAATGTGGCAAACAGCATTTTGCAAGTATCATTGGTAATTTTGTTGTCACTCTACCCATCTCCTCCTCTCCATGTGGGGCAGCAGGGACATCTAGCAGGAACATACAAGTATGTTTGTGAACATGCAAGTAATGATGTTTCATGCTGTGATTCACCTATTGAGCAGGGCTAGGACAACATATGTCGTCTAAGTTGCTTTGACTGCCTTTCTTCACCAGTCACTGCTTTCTGTATGATGGAATAGCAATAATATCCTGGGGCTGGAATAGTGGTTTTATCGTCTGCTCAATGGGTAGCCTCTTCTTTCTGAAGTCTTATGTTAACGTGGAGGTGCTCGGCCTTTTCCTTTAGTATAGAATAGAAAGAGGACGATTATATGAGAATGTTTAAGGCTATTGGATTGCTTTTAAGCACTAAATAGTCTTCATATAGCCTCAAGCCATGTTTTTCTTTCTGAGATTTTCTTAAGATCTTTCAGGGAATTATTTTGGCTGTAAATATAACTTGATGAAATTAACATATTTCAGGGAGGTAACTCTTTTCTGCAGAAGTTTTTCACATCTAATAATTTGTGTTATTTGCTTTATGAGCACATTCTGTAACTGCTGTAGTCATAATGCAGGAAAAAACAGTATTCCTAGGAAAATGTAACATCTATATCACTTCTAAGTGCAGCTGATATTGGTTTGTAAAGGCTATTTGGTAACTTGGCATCAAATGTTTACTTCCCACCTAGTAAAAATTGAAAGGACTATGATTAAGTGTTGACATTTCTGTTTCTCAATTACTGTTTTCTTCTAAGCTATCTCAGTGCAGTTACCTCAATGTTATTTGGCTATGCTGACCTATAGGGCTTTCTTAACCTTTTTGTAAACTCAACTGCCAGTCACTAGGCTGGGTATAATTACTCTTTGGTGCTGGAATAGACCTTTTCTCCAGCTTTGAGGGCTGAAAGATAGCCTCAGGTATTTAGTTAACTGGCTGAACTTTTTTAATTGGTACAAACTGTCTGTAACAATCCCAGTTTGTCCACCTTGCAATAGCTTTGCTATTTTAAGTTTATACACTCATTCTGGTTATATTCACTGACACATGATATCAGTGAATGAGCATGGAAGCACAGCAAGATTCTGAGACATCCCTGGAGACCATCAAGCCATAATTACGCTTATGTGTACCTTGGTATCAATTCATCTAAAGTTTATGTGATGCATTGACCAAGTTAATGCTCAAAATTTGCTTCTATTGGATTCCTTTTAAATGTCACTGAGGATTTTTTTTACCCTTACTAGTTGATATGAAAACAATATTGAACTCTGTTAATTGTGGAGTTATGTGATAATACCGACAAAATTAAATGTCACTAAGATTTGTATGAGATACAAAATTATAACAATGCTCTCTTCCTTAAATAATATGTTTGCTTAAATAATAACAAATTTATTAAAGCTCTGTGGCATACTGTCTCAAAGATAAATGTTGGTAAACATTTGTTCATCAGTTCAAATGCACAGAGTCAAGTAAGCTTACAGATTAGCAACACTGTCTAGCAGGACAGAGGCACCACAGATATTAAAAATAAAAGAAAGGCAAAGCAAAATATGAGAGACTAATTTTACTCTGGAGAGACTGATTTAGTGGCAATATTCTGTTGTAGTTACTTGACTTTTGTTATGTCAAATGATTTATCGTTTTCTGTAACATATCCACAATGAAGTAGGACCCGTTGATCTAATAAAAGAGACTGTAACGGTTATTAAGACTTACAGCTTTAGATGTCTAAAACATTCTTTTGATGTATCTGCTTTGTGTAGTAGTTCCATATATTTTCAGATAACTTATTTTCCTTTTCTGAAGAGTTAAATTCTCATTAAGGAGAATATATTCATATGACTCCGGTAATTAGAAATAACCTAAGCCATAGAAATGTCTGACTTACGTTTTTGTTCAGAAAATCCATTATTCCACTCAAAAAGAAGGATGGATCTATGGCTGGCTTAATAAGTGGATGGCTTGTAGCTTATGGGATTAGATGTTGATTTAATTCACAGCTCATTCACAGACAAATTCCGATAATAGGACAAGTCTCTTAACTGGTCTGTATGCTCATTTAATGTCCTTTCTGTAAGGTGGATTTGTGCGGTCCCTTCTCTCTCCCATCTTTGTTGTCCATTTAGGTCCAGTTCTGCAACTCACCTTGTATTTACTGGCTGCCTCTCTCCTTCCAAAGTCAGGCTGTTTCAATTATGCTTCTGGAAAGGACTGAAATCTGTGTGGAAGGAGTCAAGCAACTGCACATCAATATGCCAATGTATCATTGTGGTCACTGTTCTTCATGCAGTAACTTAAGCAACTCTAGACTTCTTTTCTGTGAAGGCACTCATCCGATGCCTGAGGTGATGTTTCTAGGTGTCCAAAATCTCTAGTGTTCTTGTACAGTTAGAAGTATCATGATGGGCTGGCAGTGAAGTGTTTTTCTGGCTTCATAATTGGGTATTCCTGGAGATTAACTCGTTGATGCGGGTCCCTAAAGCAAGTGGCAAATTTATAGCTTTTTTTCCTCACATAGATTTATTTTTCATTCAAAATGTCTGAAAGCTAAGCTTTTAGAAACAACAACCAAAAGCATAGACCCTTTAGGACTATGTGATTTACACAGGACTTAAAAGCAGACAATTTTTATGTCAGCTATCAAAGCTGTGGGTGGACATTTAGTTTCTCAAGGTTGGTCTCTACTTTCATGTCATTCTTGAGAGATTTTTATTTGTATACTGTGGATACATGCTTTTATATATATATACATAGTGTGTGCACACAAAAACGCATAAATGTTTACTTTGCCATCTTTTTTGCTACAAGTAGATAGTAACTTCTTTTGTGAAAGATGTTGTCACGGACTGACTGAGTCTCCTGTTATCCCTTGGGAAGTAGTGTAATAGGTTTGGGTGCTGAATTACCTTCAAAAATAGTACATGAATTTCAAGAGGATTAAAACCTCAGTCAGAAGTGACAGTTAGGCAGCTCTTGACAAGACTTGGAGGAAAAAAATCCCAACCTATAATCCAAACTGAAACTGCTGTAAGAATTCTATCAAACTAGTATTTATCAGAAAATGCTTTCTTTCACTTGATATTTTGGCTAGCCTCACATATTCAAGTTCATATAAATGCTTTAATACTTTGATGCATTTGCAGCTGTAAATTTCATACAGTGCTTGAACTGTGAAGCAGCTTGACATGAGTAGGCTATTTTTTTATTATGCACATTGTGGAAGTGCATTTATATGGAAAATTAATGGAGTTGCAATTTCACCCTGGTTCTACACCTGTATAGCTGCTTTTCCTTCTGTAGATGTAACAAAAAAAAAATAGTCTGAAAAAGATACAGCCAAATAGAATGAACGCAAGACTTAAGGAATAAAAGTGCGCATATAGAAAGTAGGAGAAACTAATAAATAAGGTTAGGAAAATGGATATATGTTGATAATAGACTGGAAAACTGAAACTATTGCAGGAATTGATGGTTACAGGAACTAAAAGTGCTTTTAATGTGCTGAACACTAGATCACTGGCTGTGGCTCACTTTTGGCTGTAATAGTAGAAAGTATTTAATGGATGACTAATGAACTGTTGGCTGTACCAGCCAATTCTTTATGGGGGCTGTGGGGATGAGTTTTATGACTACAGCCATTGCATTTGGCTGTGAAGACAATACCAAGGGAACAGTGGGTTTTAGGTAGATTTTTTTTTTTTGACTGTCAGTGTTCCCAGAGCAATACAGCATGATTTTCTTCTTCACCCACTGCATTCTGCCCATCCACTGAACCAAAACTCATCCAGTTTTGTTGTGATGTCAATGATGATGTGCAGGTTAGAGCAAGAGAGAGGTCTGCTTGCCAAGGATCAGCTGGGGCAGGTGCGCTTGCAAATGAATATGGCAGTGGTGCAGGCAAGGGCGTTGCTGTCACTAGGTGCAGACTTGCAGTACACCAGTGAGGTGAACTAGGGGGCTGTAGTGACAGGAACCAGGTTCAGACATAGGCTAGTGCCTTCCAGACCAGTATCAAGTGAAGAGATGGTCCAAGGCCAAGCCAATGAGCCAGCATCACTGAGGTACAGGCTGGGCAAAGGCTTATCTAGTCACAGACCTGTCAACAGTGTAGCTCAGACAAAGTCTTCCATGAATGTAAGAAGAGGAGAATGAGGAAGATGGGAATATCTCCAAACTCTGTTTGAGGAAGGCTTTGAAATGCATGAGAAAGAAGTCTCTGTGTCTTTTTGTAAAAGCTACTTCAGTAGCACATAGACATGAGGCCTCTGTACAGGCTGAACTTTCAGTGTTCATCCTTTAATGCTAAGTGATAATGGAATCCAGTGGTTCCCACCAGGAGCACCATATGGTTACTCTCAGTGACCTAAAAAAGTCCCATGGTCCAGCAGTTCTGTGGTTATTGCATGTCCCCTATATACAGGTACCCTGACTTACTCTGCTGCCAGAGGCCCCTCATGTCCACTGCCCACTACCTCTTTCACAATTCCTCCTTGCTAGGAGGAAGGGATTTATATTTATCACCTGCTTTTTATATTTTCCTCTCCCTGCTTTTTTTGCTCTGCCAGGCCCTCATGCTTGAGTGGAGCTCTTCCTAGTAATTCACAAAGCTACTTCATTATTGTCCTTTTGAAAATATCTTTATAGCTCCTACAACACAATGATACTTGACAGTTGTTAGGCAGCACTCTGAAAGCAATTCTGATGAAGTGCTGAAAGCATGGTCTGTCACACTGACCAGTATTGCCCGTCATCCCGTCATGTATCCAACCCTCTGACAGATGGGCACGGTCATTCCTGAACAGCTCTGCGTGCTCATACCATACATCACTGCACTCAGTCACATCATCACAAACACCCGTGACCGTTTTTGCCACCTCATAATTGAGCTTTCAATGTATTTTGTTGGTGTGCCGAGGATTTTGGCTAAATGCCACATCTTTTTGGCAGTATCACTGACCAGACAAAGCACATGTTGGACCACTAGTACCCATACATATTTTTCCTTTTGTAGCCTTTCTGAGATTGTTTTTCTCCTGAATGAACAATGAGGATATTGGGTGACTGCTTGTGTTTTTTTTGTCAGCATAACAGAAGGATGAATACCTGTGGACCAAGCTGCGTATATGAAGCCCGTGCACTGGATCTTGCCTTGCCAGTAGGGTCTGGCTCTCCCAACTAGTCTCTTGTAAGCTACCAGGTGGGTGCACAGTCATGGTACTTGCATGTGCTGAATGTCTACAGCGAAGAGGAGATAAGGACATGGGGGAAAAATGGATAGCCCAGGGTGGCATGAGATGTATCAGGAGAACCACTCTGATGGTCTGAAGCTCTGACCCAGCCAGTCCCCACTATCTGACTAACAGTACTCTCACCTGGCCTTGGTGTAGACCTGTGAGAAAGAAGAAGCTGTCCCTCTTATTTTAAAGGAACATATACCCAGGGTATTGAAATGAATAGTGAATTATGAGACTAGTTCTTCCACTGCTGTTGCAAAGCTGAGCGAGGGTGTTGACCATTCCTGTGCATAAGGGGTACAGTAAATCTAACTTCCTGCAATGCTCTGATACTGTGAGTTGGGCAGCATGAATTGCCAAGACCCATGGCTACCTTTTTCCTCTCTGCTTAGTATGAGGCAGCTTATGGAGAATTCTTGCTCCCCCTGACAAAATAGATCTCCAACTCCACCAGACGCATCTACTGAAAATAAAGGGGCAACTCTACTTATCTGAAAGTCCCAAAAGGGAGTTGAGAGTGATGCACAGAACAAAGAAATTTCCTTTCAGGCATATCAGTATGCAGGGAGTGTTTCCAGCATTTTTGCCGAAGCTCGCAGATGAGTTAAAAAAAGTTTTCTCTGTCTGCTGTAAACTTAGTCCCTGATGCAAAACTTACCTCCACCTAAAAGTAGGTATTAAAGCTGGGTGAATATTTGCCTTTGTTCTTTGAGACCACACTGGGGCTGCAGGGGGGTGGCAATACTTCACTATGTTCTTACAGAAGTGGGAAGGCAGCTCAAACTAGGCACCTGAAGCAGGGCTCCAGTTGCTGGAAGCACTTAGGATTGTTGGTGTACCTCTCTGGTTGTCCACTGCTGACAGTCTTCACATTTCAGATGCTGGAGGAGAATGGCAGATTTCATCCAAAAGCCCAGCCCTGTAAGGCTCTGTAGGAGAATTAGCAGATTCAGAGCGGGATGTGTATCAGTACTGTGGGCAGAAGAGGACTTGGTGCCTTAGGGCTGGGGAAACAGGCTGTTCCTCTAGCAAACCAGATAAGCAGGGATGGGAGAAAGGCTATGTAGGCTTTGAGATGTTGAACAGCAAATGTGACTTGGATGCTCTAGGAAAACAAGGTGCAGCTCTTAACAGGGTTTCCTATTCTAGGTGGCAGGTGGTTAATTAACATCACAGACCCAGGGACTGTCTGTGGTCTTATCTCAGAGTTAACCATTTCCAGAATCTGTCCACTTTCCGCACAGGTCACCAGAGGCTGGTGTTAGTTGTCCCATCTCTGAGTGTCTGTGTCTGTCTTCTTGACAGGAATTGACGTGCTGGATTTATAAAGGCACATCAGTATAAGATAAATAAGATGTACAGTAATCCAGGTATGATCCTGTGTTCTTCTAGGGACCTTGATACTACCTCCCAAGGCTGTAAGCAGACTTCCAGGGCACCAATTGCCCCCAAAAAACCAAAAAAACTTTAAACACTGGGTATAAATTTACCCATTTAAACACTGGGTATAAATAGAGCTCAGGGACATGAGGTGGCAACAGCAGTGGGTGTCTCTGAGGTATATTATGTGTCTGCCTAATGCATGCTTGTCTTTGTAAGCAGTGATCTTTCTCCTTTGATCCTCAGTGTTCCCTGTTGTATGTGATAAGAGGTCTTAAAAATAAGGGAGCATGATATAGCCTTTTCACATTTTAAGAATACTAATTTCTTCCTGATAATTTGATTCCAAGTGAACTAAATGAAAGTTCCTAGATTTTGTAGTCACAGGTGTGAAAGAAGGAAAGTATTGCTTTCAACTATTTGGATCCATCTTGACCTAATATACAGTGGATTTAATAACTTGTTTCAACAAGCCCAATGAATGATGGCTGAAGTACAGCACCTCTTTTAGGAAGAAAGTTCAGTCTTGAGGTCTTGATTTAAAAGCTTCTCTTGAAGGATAGTTTTTACTTCTCTTGAATAATGTCTTAACTGTGTAATTGCTATCTTAAAAATAAAGAAAACTTGACCCTTTTTGAAAAATGTTCAGGAGCATGTTGTTTGTCTTTTTTTCCTTTACCAACACTGAAAAGTCTTTTTGATCTTTGATATTTCTAATGTTCTTTATTTGTATTGGGGCTAGTTTGCAAGGCTGTAGAACCAATTGATGATTATCTCCAGATATAAAGGATGGATTGAGACAACATCTCAGTATTAGAGTTCTATTTAGGACATGTAATGAGGCCATACTCGAGATCTAATCAAACCGAATGATCCGGCAGAGGCTTATGCTGTAGATTTCTGCCTGGCTGTAGCTTTTTGTGTTTTGAGGTGCTGGGCTCTGCAGTGTGACTCTAAGTCTTGGCCTGTGTGCTTCGTCTCCTTCCCAGAGGTATGTATGGGTTTTTAACCAGCGCCTGACTGGGATGCAGCCAGAGCTGGGAGCATGGAGATATCTCCCAAGGCTGAACAGAGCTGTGGGATTTCCTCTCAGATCTATGCATATATGTCATTTCACTGCTTGGCCCTTCCTGGGCCAGGCCCTGTGTATCAGTCCTATAACCTTAATTCTGCTTCATTGTCCCAGCTGAGTCCTGCGTTAATCAGAATGAAAAAAAAACAGAATAATCACAGCATCCAATCTGTATGCATATGAAAAGAGAGGAGAAATTTTGATGAAAGAGCAGAAACTTCCAGGCAACTGACATTCATCCTAGAGTAGCTCATTGCTTATGTTCATTGCATTAAAGATATTGATGTCATCACTAAGATCACCTTCAGTTTATGCATCATACTTTGGATATTGGCAGGGAAACCTAATTGAACAGACATTAGAGGAAGGCATTAAAAGCGGAAGAAAGAGGAACTCTGCTGTATGTGGCATGATTCAGAAGGACTACTTGCCAATCATTAATCTATGATGTGTCTGCAATACTGCATCCGTAATTAAATATGGGAGGGATACATTAGTGCCAAAGGGATGTTGCTCTTGGACAAGCTAAGAATGAAAATTTGTTATTGTTTCAGTGCTGCTTGCTTTCTTTTACTATTTAGATAGCCATTCCAGAAGAAGCAATTCTTGATATCTTGATAAATCTCACCCTAAATAGTGCCATTGTACTCACTTGGTATATATCTACTTGAATTCTCATCTTCGTGGATAAACCTACTATTTTTCTCACATTTGATCTGTAACAGGTTAAAAGGTTTATGTCAAGCATTTCTTCAAAACTCACCCATACTAGTGAGTTGAAAATAAGTATAGTAGGACTCATTAGGAATTTTAATCAGTGTTTTCTATCTGTGTTCTAAAGAATTTCATGGTGGTCTTATCGTGTGTCCTCAAAATTCAGTCACACAGATTTTCTGTGCTAAAATATGAGCAGATGGTGATGGATTGCCAAAGGGTCTCTGTCCTACACCTTCCACTTCTCTTGTCATTGTCATATATGATTGCAATTGCAAACAGACCATCTTTACTTAGCCAAATTAATGTCTATATTTGGGCAGACAAATGTTTCAGTGCTAGCTTGGGTTGTCGTTTCCTCTTCTTACCATCCTAAATTTATCTGAAAAATTTTGACAGTACTTCACTTCTAATTTAATTTTTTTATTAAAAAACTCAAGCTACAACTCTTAAAAGAAGTCCAAGAACACCAAATGGAGAACGCTAAAACTGTAAAAATCCAGCCCTAAGGCCCCTAAAGCCCCACAATCCAAGACCAAAAATTCCCAGGCAACTTGTGTGCATTAACTGCACACAATAGTCTATTTCAACGTAACTGTAAATGAAGTAGAAGTAAAACTTGTTTCAACATGTACAGCAAGGGACAGGTCAACTCAATTGTGAAAATGTTTTTTTCTCATTTTCAACAGTTTCTCCAGGAATAGGACAATTTCATTAACTGTTCTTCCCTTTTTTTCTTTTTTTTTTTTTTTTGTGTACATCTAGGTAAATGCTTTCCCTTTGTATCGCTGTGCATTTTAATGATTGTCTTCTGAGGATTTTTCTTTGTGTGCGCCATTTAGAGACAGAGAGGAGTATTGTTCTGTTTTTCTTTACAGCACAACAAAGATGCAGATGGCAATGCACAAATCTCCAGAGTCAGGGGCAAAGAAAACATAAACCGAAAGTTCCGAGTTGTGAGGGTGCTTTTTGGAGAAAGGAAGGGGAGTAGCTCCAAGATCCCTCATGCTGAGGAACAAGGCTGGACCCTCCTTGGACAGTGATGAGAGGTAAAAAGACCCCATTTTCTCAGCGCTGTGCACCAACCTGGAGGCTTCCTCTGACTGACAAGTTACTCTCTTCCAACCGCCGTCAAATTGCTATAACACTCAAGATGTCCTAGCTCATTTTCCATAGCCAGCCTGCTTGAGAGAGCGTGCTTACATTAGTGTGAGTTGTCCGAGAGCCTGACAAGCCTCTTTCCCTGAAGCTTAGTGAAGGAAGGGGGTGTATTAGCATACAGTTGCTCTCTGTGCATAGAAAAACATAATAATCCTTTTCCAGACCCAGCACTGCTCAAACGTTAAGACCAAGGGGTTTATTCTGTCATTTATTTCCCTGGATAATTGCTATTTCTAATAATGGGAATAACATACTAGGTGACTAGGTTACCACGCTGATCGTATGAGATTTGTGCAAACTGTTCCTATGGCTCATTTAGTTTGCAAGATTTCACACTCTGCAAGTCTTCTCACACTCAGTAGGAACTGGCATGGCTATGCAAAACCATATTATCAGCAAACAGTAATGATGCAGACACATGAATTGAGCATATCTCCTTTAAACACTGGCCCAGCCTTTCAGAGAAGAGGACTTGTTTGTACAGACATTTGAAATCATGCCAGCAGAATTTCACCTGATTTTCCTTTTTATATTTTTGTGCTCAATGTAGTTGTCTTTAAAGCTGTATTATGCCTAGTTAACAGTACAGCCTGAATTGCTTATTTAATAAAACTGACCTTCAAGTATCCATCGACAAGAATGTTTTGATGCTCCTTTCCATAAAGATATTTTTCTTCTAGTTACTATTTGATAACAAATCCAGACTGTTGAGGGATTTTGGAGCTGTCCAGCTGATGAAAGCATTCTTTTACTCTATTTTTTTTTATTGAGACAGAAATGTTTTCCTTTAAAAGTAAGTGTACACACATCCTCTGGATTTTTTTGATTGTGCATCGCTCTTTCAGTTCCTGCAAATAGTTATACAAACCCTCATGCTTTTCTGATCAATTTCCCGATCCACTCATTTACTGTTTTGTTAATCCTGATTGTATCTTTTTTCAGCCTCTTAAATCTTCCAGTTCAGCACAGAAAAAAAATAAATGAGAGAGACAAACACTCTGCATTTCAGATAGATTTTGTTTTTTTCTTTTAGTTTAGCTAGAGCAGAATAGTTGTCTAATATTTACTAATTCTAAACAGAAACTGCTTACAGGTATTTGAACCAAAAAGTCCTGTTATACTTTTCTTTTTTATTTCTTTATTATATTAATCATAGACCATAACAGAAGTGTGCTGGTGGCACATTAGTCTTTCACTAAATGAGAATTGTAATATTCAGGGGAAGGTATTCCTCGCTGAATCATCTTCAGAATATTCTGATGTCGGGATGAAAGTCAGGTTACAAAAATAAGCATGGTGGAATGAGTTGTGCTCCATTGCTTGCAGTTAGGGTACCTGATTCTCTTAAATTTTAATTGCATGAAGTACCCAAGTGCTTTAAGCAGGTGTTTACTGTAGTGATAAAACCAAATGCACTATATTTCTATAAAGTTTTCTACACAAAATCCCATTAGAGTGCCTTCATCTCTGTTCCAGCTCACTTAACTTGTGAAGTCATACGAATACTGTTCTTAAAGGCTGAGATCTTATCTCTTTCTCCAGTATGGAGGAGGAGTGAGAGGTGCAAACAGCATCACCTTATGAAATCCTCTTTAAAAATGAGCTTTTCCTTAACAAGTGGAAATCTTCACGATGTTCGTACAAGTGTGCGTTAAGAAATTATATTTAAAAGAAAATGAATAAGTTAGAACACATCGTCCATTGTTATGGTGCAACTATTGCCACTATTATGTGGGTTTTATCAAACACAACACTTTCACCTTTTATGCAGTAAGAAACTATAACTTTTAAATAAAAAGCAGTCTAAAATTCTTATTCATATTATAATGGATTTGAATTGAGAGCTGTTAATGCATCTGGAGCCTCAAGACAGACAGAGTACAGAGTTTTTGTTCTGCTTCTGGTCAGAGACTGACACTAAGTAGGCAGGTAAAGCCTGTGTCAGGAAGAAGTATCAACTTCAGTACAACCGTGTGATCAAGTGGGTGAGAAACTAGAACTGAAGACAAGCTGCTTGACTGCCTTTTAGTAAGTACTTTAGCTCAGGCAGGGTCACAGAAACAGTGAGGTCACTGTTTGCCACCTGTGAAATGAGTGTCAGCATCAGTACAGCTGCTACATGAAGATCCTTGATGTTATAAACAATAAGTAGAGGAAAGTATGTGTCTTAGTTTGGTAATGGAAACTTATTTAATAAGACCCTTCTTGAATACAACTGTATATCCAGGAAAAAAAGGGGAATAAAAAGGGCAAAGAAAAATATTGTACTGGGAATCAAACAGGATCAAGACCCTGGCTGGTTCAAAGTGATGTTTTCTTCTAACTGGATGAGAACTTGAGCTGTTATTTTGAAGATTTCTCAGTGTCTGCACCAGAACCAAAGTGCAGCAACAGCTGAAGTTCTTAGTACTGGTCCAAAAAACCTGACCAGATGTGAGCTACCCTTGTAGGGTCCTGGTTATTGCTGATTCTGACTCCCTGGATCTGTAGAGCAATCCTCACTATGTAACACACTTGCTTTCATATTATCGTGAGTTGCTTTGCAAAGCCACATGTGGCCTGTTGAGTGTGGAGGACTTTGGCACATGACAAAGTTGAACTGGTTGGAATGGACTACAGTATTTTTCATTCTTCTTCTTTCGTGATAGAAACCTGTGCTGTTTCACTAGTAGTTGCGTTCTGCAAGTTCCTGTTAAATATCTCAGTGGTTTCCCATGTGAAAACAGTAAAATACATCCTGTATTATCCTTTAAGGACCAGAGACTGACTGTGCTATCTGACACAAACACAAGTGCTGAGAGCCAGAAATTTTTACGCATTAGGTGAGCCAAGGTAACTCCTTTAGCGCATCTTTTGACTTCAAAACACATACAAATGTATTTATAGCAAGGTTAGTCTGCAATCAAAAGCAAATTTGAACCATCTAACCCTTTCTACAAACTTATAAACATATATGTAAACTGCTGCTGAGGCTCAGTGGGTGCCTTGTACCTTTGCCATATGTTAGAGCTGTAAATTGGGTCTCCCAAGACATGTAAGGGCAGTACTGGAGACCTGGAGCCCAGCTGTGCTTGAACTGGAAATCTCACTTTTACAATGGTTAGAAGCCCACAAGTACAGCTGACAGATCTGGATTTCTAGTTGAGAAGAGCATGTACTCATTTTGCCTGGTAGTTGAGAAAATGGAAGAACATATAATTAGATCTAATTTAGAGCACATTAGCATTATTGGAGTAAAGCTTCATTAGGTAGCACTTTTCTTTATTGGAATTAAAAAGGACTTCCAGATTTCTGCTATTTTTTTTTTTATTTTATTCTTGGCATAGCTTACATAGTATGTGGGAAAGAGGAAAGTGAATCCTTTCTGTGCAGTTACCAGTTTTAACTGACTGCTCCAGAAAGTCTGCAGCTTCTGAAATGGCAGGAAAAGTTGTGCTGAATGATTATGCAATATTTAATCTCATTTTTATACATTCATGACTGCCTCTCAGTGTATTCACATAATTTACCCAGATTACCAAGACTTTTCTATCCAAATTCCCTTGGATGAGTTTTTAAAAAAGCAAATATAAAATTCCTCTGTTCTCAAAGCCTGTGTATCACCTGAATTCTCCACACCATAATTACTATTTTCTCAATGAGTGCTTGCTTTATTGCATTTTCTGGAAATAATTTAAATTCAGTAACTTATATTTTCAGCAATATTGGTGGTACACCTTATTTTCTTGTTTTGAATAATTTTATTTTAGCAGATGTACAAATGCTTTCATTGTGGCTACCAAGACTGCTTGCATTACTCATTGCTCATATTAGCAGAGGTTCTGTATGAGAAACATACTTAATGTGACTCTGACTTGGCCAATTTTTAATTTGGGGTAGTGTTTGGAATAACAGAAAAAATTTGGTAGAGCGGCATGTGCCTGAGGACTCCTGTTTGTGTTATTAAGCTTTTAGGATCTGTTATTTGCCTTACTTGTATGGAAACGGGGAGCCAGTTGTGACACAATATGACAGAGTGCCACTGAACTCAAACACGTATGACAACATAAACATGTGTAGGACTGATCTGTTGTTTTTCAGTTGTGCTACAGCTAACAAGTGATGCTGGAGCTTTCCCAAGAGAAGCCTGTCCTTTTTGTGATATGCAATTGTTTACATCCTTGAATGCACCTCTATCTTCTAACAAACACCATAGGTCATGTAAATTTCCAGTATATATATATTCAACTTTTTTGGGCGTTCTGGAAAAGGAATGATGGAAAAGAATATTATGGCACCACTCTCAGGCTCATCTTATCTTGAGAGATGTGAAATGATTTAGCTCTAGAGGTTGAAAAATCGTAGACTTGTACTGCATTTCACTCTCTGTTCTGACAATCATTCCCTTCCCTGCTTAAAATTAATACTGTGCATGAAAATCTCCATTGTCTTTAAAAAAAAAAGTTTCAAGCTGTCTTGTTTTAGGCAGCAGTCTCAAAAGCCTGAATGAATGTACACATGCTTACAGAAGAACACACCAGGTTTTGAAAATCTGGATGGTTTTTAAGGCAATCTCATTGTCTCCAGGTGCTCTTTCTATATTCATTGCTTTAGATAGGCAGTTTTCCTCTTCTGCATGGTTTCTAGCTGAAGCAATGTTTAGTTGTACTGATTGTTTGGCAGAATTCTTTCAAGCTGTCCTTAACAGGAAATATTTTAATAGGTCAGTCATTTTGTTTTCAAAACTTTATTATAAAAAAATATATGTGCAAATATTGTTTTTCTGCTTTACATTCTGCAAAAAGACCAAGGGTAGCATAGGAAAACATCTGTGAATGAGTCAAGCTGCTGAAGGGTGAATCCATCCTAATACTCTGATGAGATCACATTGATGCAACATGGAAAGGAACAAAAAGATTTCAATTCTATTTAAAGGAAAAAAAAATCGAAGAGTAAATAAACTATCACAATAAGTATGTTTTACAATATTCTGTAAAATAGTCTTTAATGTTCCTGAAGTTAAGGTTCTTTCATTTCACCAGTTTTTTTTCATTTTGCATGGTACTTTAGCTGAAAAATGTTCTTTTGTTAATGTAACCTCAGTGCTGAAGTAAACCATGCCACAAAGCCCTCAGTTTTACTGTAGCTCAGGCAACAAACCCAGAACACACTAGCACTGATTTACCATGGTTCTAATCAGCATTTTGCACATGGAAAACTCACCATGTGTTTCAGAACCCTTTGACACTCATCTCTTTCTAATACAAGTGCCTGTTTCTCCCTCTGCTGGTTTCAGAATAAACGCCTTGTCAAAAAAAGAATTAGATTTTGACAGCTTTTTTCCTATGGTTAATTGAGGTGATAGATACACTTGACATTTATCTCAGTGCAGAAAAGAAGATTAAGACATATTTTCCTACATGCATTCTCTGTATTAGAGGAGGTCACTTTCCAGGGTCGTTTTAATATGCTTGTGCAATTAATAGTGGTGATAATTCTGCTCCATATCACAGCGTCTTTAAAGTTCTCTTTCAAATTGACAGATAAATCTCTCTCTTCTGTATATGGGACTTGAATTAGACTAATCTTTTTCAAGTTTGCCCTCCAGGCCTTCCCCCCTCACAGTCCTGAAAATTAATACTGTCTGAAAAATACAAAGGATATCATGCTAACTCACTTAGTTCAAAGAAAATGAAAAAAGAGTTGTATTTCAGATTCCTTTAATTATTCCCACTAAATTTTTGAGGGTGTCCCCCTAAATTGTTACTTTTACAGTAATGCGATTTGAACGTTCCACTTGTTAAGTGTCTGATCACATTGTGCCGCAAGTTCTGTTCCTTGTTGTAATGCAGAGCAGCTCTCTTGATTTTCACAGAAGTTATTGGATGAATGTAAAGTGTAGATGCCCTAGCTTATGTAATATGGTTATATAACAGTAACTTCTAAAGTAGAATTAATTAATGCATTTCAGAAGACCGCTGATGAATTCATACAGTTAAACCCTCCTAAGCAGAGTTATCAAAAGATCAAAGCCTACATATCACCCTTTCATAAGTGCAGAAAGAGTGCGAGTATTCAAAGCCTTCAGTTCACTCGTGCAGTTTTGGGTTAAGGGCTGCTATACATGCTTTCTAGGTAACATTATTTTCAAGCTTGGTCTCTTGCAGAAAGTTGCTATTAGAGATTAGAGTAATATTTTTCTAGGGCTGGTAACATTTTACATCTGCATTAATTACTTAGTTTTGACATAAATATTTTTTTAACTTATTTCTTTTCCTGTTTTAAAAATTGTTT
Source organism: Cuculus canorus (assembly GCF_017976375.1). Taxonomy (NCBI): domain Eukaryota; kingdom Metazoa; phylum Chordata; class Aves; order Cuculiformes; family Cuculidae; genus Cuculus; species Cuculus canorus. Next base: position 113,656,842 of record NC_071401.1, on the reverse strand, counting down.
TCTGTGTGCTGTAAGTTCAGTGAACATGCTAGGGTGGGCTCTTTGGACAATGCTTGAAGCTACAGCTGGATTAAGCAAACTGAAATGTTGAATATTAGGTTACAGAGTGTATAAGTATGGTAATGCTCTTGCAGAAAAGAATGCACGGACCTTGGAAGAGTTTTATAAACCCCACGTGTTAGCATGATTTTCCTCAGAGCAGTGCTTGAGGGAGATAACATTCCGTATGGATATGTTGTCACTCCATTTATTAAGTTATATTTTTGAAAATATCTTCATTTCCCATCAATAAATATTTATAATTGTTGACTTAGACCAGCAATTTGGCTATTTATGTGTGTGTTTGGTTGGTCACTACTGAGAAAAACAGATGTGTCAATGTCCTTTTGATGTGGAAGGTATTTAAGTATTTATCAAAGGATCTTTGTTTTACGCTTTTGATTGAGACCTCTTTTGCTTTAAGTTCTGATTCTTCCAGCAATCCTACACGTATGTTAAATGCAGCCAGCATGACAGTTCATTCTTGGAAGCTGGTGTCTTTAGATTCTTCTTAACTAACATAGCTGTTGTCCATTGTACAGAAAATCCTTTTTGATAAGTAGTTCTTAACTGAATTGTTGACTTCAAACTCTTATTCCTCAGTAAGTAAACTTCCATGAAGTTTAGTTTAATCCAGCAATTCAGTTGGATTTTTCTATAGATGTTTCTTGAAAGAAGTACTATTAAATCATCAAGTTAAGAAAAGTATTTTCATTCCAATTGTCACTCTCTTTAGTCTGTATTTCCAGCAGATGCTCATCCATTTCATGCTCATGAAGAAATTAGCAGGACTTTGACACATAGCTGCTTGCTGCTGTTTCCATGGAAACAGAACTTTGACTTGAACGTTAATATATGAACATCACGTGTATGTGTGTGCATGAGATATATATATGCACATATGTATATTGTGAGAAAAGATGGGTATCTTCTGTGGAGTGAAATGGGCAAAACTGGAATGGCTCTCTAGACCTTTGACTGATGAGTGAGGAACAGTCAGCAACCAGCCCCAGATGTTTCCATTCAAGGATCTATTTGGTTCCTGCCTGATGTAACCTGAAAATGAAAGTTTAATTATAAAACTCAGGATTTATTTTTGTTTGTTTAATAAGTTGGGCATTTTATAATCAATGCAAAATGCATATTTTTTATCTACAGAAAAATGTGTTTGCAATACTAATCTATTTCCTGTAGTGAGTTATGTTTTATAACTGAGCTCTGTAGTGTTAAAAACATCTGGGATTTTCTTTCCTAGTTTATCAAATAAAGCAATAAACTGATTGAGACGTATTGTTTGGGAACAGACTGTAGTACTTGTACCACATTAGAGATACAGCAGACCTCTGTGAATTTCGAATACACCTAATCCTAGGAACAGCAGGAATTTAGAGGGACACAAAAAAGAATACTATGGTACTGTGATGCCTTTATTGTCTGTTGACAACCCACCAGAACTGTTCAGGGTGGTTTCTAAGTTTTTTTTTCGTATGTGGTTGTGGGGTTTTTTTGTGTGAGTGTTGGGGGTGTGTGTTTTGGTTACTATTGTGTGATGGTGTTTTGTTGTTGTTTTAAATAAATCTAGTGGTCTGTCATTGCTATTTTAGTGAACTAAACCACTTGGGAATGACACAATCTCATGTGCTCTCTTTAGGACAAGAGCTAAGTATGAGACAACTGAAACGCTGTAATGACAAGTTCAATTCAAAGGCGATATAACTGAGAAGGAAAGACAAATTTTAGGGAATTCACCTTTACTCTGTGTAACCAATATGACTTAGTAACATGCTAGTTCACTTAGGTCTTTGATTAAATGCCTGAAGAATATTTTCTCGCTTGCAAGTATCTTGGTCAGCGCAGATGGCTATATTTTCCGGGAATATTTCTTGTTGCCATCGCCTACCTCTAATGGTTAATTATGGACCAAGATGGCCATTTATTTCTGTCCTACTGATGTCTGGACTTTACAAATGCTGTGTTTGCTAGCAGGTTTTGAATCTGTGCACCAAGTTACTATTAAGTACTGTCAGCCTGTAAGCAGCAAAAGCACAGAGCCCTGGGTGTATGTTTATTGCACCTCTCAATTGTCGAGAGCAAGAAAATGAAAAAAAAAAAATTATATGCTTTTCTATGGTATGCATTTAGCACTGTGTGCATCTGGTATCAGTACACGTTCAGTTCCTTTGAACTCTTCCACTTAACGGTCTTTCCCTCATTAATAGATCCTTCCCTCACTTTTTGCCTCCGTCTGCCAGGCAAAAAGATACACCTTTACTTTATCTTGCTCCTACTATATAAGCAATGCTAGAACAGATAGCCTCTAACCTGCTTGTTCACTCTGAACAGGCATATTGTATCAAAGTTAAGGCAGATAATTTGCACTTAGTGATTTAGCATTAACTTTAAATTTTTTGATAATGGTTCACATCTTGCCTTCAAGAAAGGTAGTTACTTCTTGCGATGGATCTGAAGGAGACAAAGGGATAGGCCATATTTTACAAAGTGAAGACAAATTTCAGATATTTCTGGAGAGGTTGATAGCTGTCTGTTAAAATTCTGGAGAAGCTGGAGTTGAAATTCTAAATGGTTATCATCAAGTGCCAGCTCCTTTGGTCATAGTTGTGAGGAAACCATTTTTAATTGAGGAAGTCTTAGGCCATGGAGGAGTAAAGTGTGGAGAGCCATAATGAAAAGATATTTTTGTGTCCTTTCTCTTCCCTTTAAATAAATTAATAAAATGCTTGCATAAATTAACACAAAGTATTCTATTCAGGACCAGGAAATCTCCATTTCAGAGTGCTCTTTAGGCATTTATTAACCTGTCTTAAACCCAATCTTGATGTAGTATCAAAATTATCTGGTAACAAGTGGTTAGTAACAAGGATCCAGTACAAAAAATTTTAACTGTCACTACTGCCAGAGTATAAGCAAAGATTTTTAAGGCAGTCACAACTATTTTGCTCTTTACGGTTAAATTATGGATCTTTTCAATAATGATTTTATGTCTTTCATTACTTTACGTGCCTCTGTATCTTAATAAACAAGAAATATGGTGTCACAGTGTAACTGATGCTGTGAGTACAAAATTTATTGGCTTCTGTTCCTCAATGAAAACGTGGTACTGCTATCTGTTTTTCTAAATAAAAAAATAAATTTGGTTTTGAGAGAAGGATTGTCCTGGGACACCTGGAACCCATGACTCTTAACTCTTCTACTGAATTGCTATGCTTGTCTTTGCCCAAGTAATTTCAGTGCTTTATTCCTCAACTTGCATTCAGAACTGAAGATATATTTTCTTCTGATGACAAAATATAGTTGCGTGGTTCATAGGGCCAACCTACTACAGTATTTCAGGGCAGACAGAAGTGACACTGTGGCTGTTTGTCCCCAGCCCTTGTAGTGTCACCATGCCCAAAGTACTGTCACTGACATGGAGCAAGGGTTCTTTTTTGCTTCCAACAATATGTTTAAATTGTCATATACAAATCATCAGGTGGGACTTAGTTCTACTAAGTTGAAATAAGAATAAAATAATGCAGAAGATGGATTTTCTAGCTGCTGCATTTCTGGAATGGGGTATCAGAGAAGGGGAGGGTGTGTGGTTGTGAAAGATTAAAGGAGACACTTCCCCAAGTGCCTCTCCCCAGAAATTTGGTGAGTGTATGTTTGTTTAAGATGAAAAATCCTGTTTTGGCAAACTGTTGGCTGAGGTCTCCGTGTTAGTCTATCTTCATGAAAAAACAGATGTTAAGATCTCAAGCTGGCAGATGTTCATCTTCCATTAAAATTCCTTCTGCTGGAATAATAACAAGGAAATAATGCATAGGGTGAAGCTTTAAACATCCAGTGCTGGTTGAAGTGGTAAACTGTAGAAGAAAATAACATGTTCCGGCTTTGATGCAGATACAGATGCTCCCAAGGACCTTGTCTGTTTACTTTCTACTGTGTAGTTTATTTGCTGAGAGGAAAAATAGACTCAAGCATTTATTTACAACATAATTCAGGAAATAGTTTTAAAAAAGAACAGTTAACTGCAAACCAACCTTTGTAATGTTTTATTTTGGTTTAAAATATCATTTGTTTTTTAAAATGAGCTGAAACTGAAGGCTTGAACTTTTTTTTAGAAAAACAAAAGTATTCAGATCAACTAAAATATTTAATTTTGAGTGATTTTATTGTTGCTGTTCAATTTTCTGTCACTGGAAAAATTGTTTACATAGGTGAACTTGGGAATATTTCAGGATAGGGTAAAATCTCAATGATCTTTACATAAAGAAGTTCAGGTCTCTAAATGAAAGATGCCAGAACTCTAGCCCATACCTCCTTTAGGACTTGTTTTGGATTTTAGTCATGAATCTGTTAATCACAGTTAAAGCTGTCATAATTCTGGATGCCCTATTAACACCATCAAAATCTGCTCGAAAAGTTTGATGCTAGAAGTTGTGTTTCCAAAATCAACTACTTAAATTCCTTTCTGCCACTTTGAGGAGTTTTGTCAGTGTGCTCTGAGATGAAACCCTAAGCTAATTCTGACAATTCTCACTTTTAGGCTTGATGTCATCAGTCTTTCCAGCCAAAATCTAGCTTATTCAATTCCTTGCCTGTAAGTGCTTTCAGATCTCCCCTTTTGTTCTTTGGCTGATTTCAGTTGGCTTCTTTAATTTGTCAGAGCTGTATAGAGTTTTTAGAGAGCTCCTGGTATACCAGGCTGACAGTAGAAATTATACCATCTTGTAGTAAAACAATATCGAAGGATGTTGAAACGTTCTGCAGTCATTGCTTATCTTACAAATAGATTATTGCCATTGTTCCAGTTTTACATATGCTTAAACGGATACAATAGTTTTGGTTAAAAGATACAGGCATATTTATATCTTATTTTAAGAGTATGTTTGATCAGGAGCTGAGTGTACAAGCCTTCCTTTGTATCCAGGCTTTTGATGAATTCATGGGTGGTGGTGAAATCTCTTGTACTGCCTACAAGCAATCTTGGATAGTGGGATGTCTGTTCCTAATGAGGCTACTCAGTCATCAAAGACATGGCCAAGAATTTGGCCTATCCTACTTTAAAGGGCTACTGTGTGTGTAGGAAGGTGTTAGGCTGGGTAATTCTTGTTCTTAGCCTCAGGGTATTAACACCAGGAGAATGCTACATGTTAGGAGCAGCCCTGTGCCAAATTGTACCCTCAGGGATGTGAGATGGAGAGTCCTGAATTGCCTCACTGATGCCTGAATTCAACCTTTCAATTATCTACTTATAAACAAGTAACCTCAATTTATTTCTGTATTTTAAAAAACATAAACACTAGAAGCACACTTGTAAATGAGGAATGGTATGTAATAAATTTTGTATGTGGCACTCTAACACTAGTGACTGAAGTACCATTTTTCTTGTTGATAAAGGCATGGTGGCATTTAATGTAATGGAATTCATAAAATCATTATTGAAAAGCTCCATAATTTGATCAGAGAGAGATTCTGTTTTGAATTCTCACTGGTGAGCCTGGGCTCATACCACACAATTATTTTAGTGCACTTATTTACTATATGACAATGTATTTTCCTCAATCACAGATAGGCTTATCTTGCTTTATGTTTGAAGGCTCATGTACTGTATCACATGATTATTGGTCTCAAACTATGCCACATCTTTTAGCAAAAAAAGCCTTAAAGTCACTGCTATAGATTAATGCTATTGATCAATAATAACCACATATAGCTAGATTTTTTTGTTGGGCATAGAGGCAATATTGTGGCTCAATTTGATTTCCTAATGTAATTTAGGTGACTTCACCTAAGAATTCTAGCATTGACATTTTAATTTGTGGCTAAGCAAGAGCATATGTTTCAGAAATTTTTACAGCTGTCTCGCTGGTGGCTGTGGTTAGGTTTAGTGATCAACATGAGCTCATGGTTTGTAGAATAAACCCTGCCTTACATAGCTTTCATTTTTCTTATTACTGGAAGTGAATACAGATTGTTATCACACAGGATTATACAGACTTCCCCAAACTCTTCTTTGCCAGTTTTCTACCGAAAGCCTTGTTCATCTTTGCAGCATATGCCTGTCCCCTGACTCTTTATTCCTGTAGGAGCTTCAGGGATGTTTGTGAAAACAACAGACGCTCAGAGTCTCAAGGGACTACAGCTTGCATATGCCCAGAATTGTTGGCGCTGGGAGAAGAGGGAGTCATGAATCTTATTTGGCTGGTCCTGACCAGCATGATCAATATTTTGTGGTCTTGATATTGCCTAGAACTTTTCTGCTCTCTTCCGTGGCTTTGAGCATCTCTAAAATCTCTTCATGTTTTCTTGCACGCTCTGTGCTAGACCTGACGTAATAGGAAGACACGGCAAGTTTCCTTGAGAAAAAATAGAACAGATTCAGTGAATTGAATCAGTCACAAGGGAAACTAACATTGCAAGCTAGCGAAGAACTAGAGAACAAGTACTAAGAGGAGAGTGTCTGAGGGAATGAAAGTTGTTCAGTCTGGAGGGGAGAAGGCTGAGGGCTGAGATCATCACTCTCATATAATAACCTGAACGGAGATTGTAGGGAGGTATGTGTCATTCTCCTCTCCCAAACAATGAGTGACAAGGCAGGAGGAAATGGCTTCAAGTTCCATCAGAGAAGATTTAGATTGGATATTAGCAAATAGTACTCCTCCTCTAAAAGGATTGTCAAGCAATGGAACAGGCTGCCCAGGGAAGCATCCCTGAAGGTATTTAAAAGGCATGTAGATGTGGCACTTAGGGACGTGGTTTAGCAGTGGACTTGGCAATGCTAGGTTTACTGTTGAACTCAATGGTTTTAAGGGCCTTTTTCAACCTAAATTATCCTGTGATTCTAAGTGTGGCTAGACTGTTGAGACTAAAGGCCTGTAGTGATAGGACCAGGGGGAAAGGGTATAAACTGGAGAGGGGCAGATTTAGACTAGACATTAGGAAGGATTTCTTCACCATGAGGGTGGTGAGGCACTGGCACAGTTTGCCCAGGGAAGCTGTGGCTGCCCCATCCCTGGAGGTGTTCAAGGCCAGGTTGGATGGGGCCTTGGGCAGCCTGGTCTGGTGGGAGGTGTCCCTGCCCATGGCAGGGAGTCTGGAACTGGATGATCTTCATGGTCCCTTCCAACCCAAACTATTCTATGATTCTATGACTAGTTGGTTTGTCTGCCAGCAACAGTTTGAAATCAAAACAAGAGTCTAGGAATGAAAAATTAAAATCACTAATACCTCTATTAACTGTGATTTGTAACACGTAAAAGACATTTTGGCAAAACAGTCAAGCTCCTGAAGGTGCTAATAGGCCCAGCTATGCTTTCTCAGCTTCCCCTGACACTGCCCATTGCCCAGGAGCAGCTGGACTGGACCCACTTGTGGGATGACATCTGTGCCTGTCCCCATCCCCAGGGAGGTGCCAAACTGGCTGGGGCAGTAGGACGTGTCCTGGCTGCCAGGTCCTTGTCTACTCCCCCAGGGAACTACGGTCACTCCTGTGCCCTAGGGAGGGCCTGCAGTGCCCTGGCCGAAACCAACAGCTTGATATCTTTCTTCCTAACTGTGTGACCGTGGAACCAATAAACCAAATAGTTCACCTAACTAGCAGAAAACAGTCTTTGAGAGGTTTGAGCTAGTGCCAGCTAGAGATGAGGGGAACAAATAAAAAGCTGTTAGTCTTATGCTGAAACAGACTTCTCGGAAAGATGTAACGTGGCCTAAAAGGGACTTTTGCCGCTTTTATCCTGATTTTCTAGTTGGTAATACTGTCTTCTAGCATTAATCATTCATTCTCCCCAGCCTGTGTAGCTATAATCTTTGTAAATATTTCAGAATTATGCTTTATGCATGCTGCCTGCATACCCTGGGAGCATGACAATAGCAGGAGAGGAAAGGAGGTTGGCTCCTTCGGAGCAGACCTATCACTGGTCTTCTATCAACCAAGCAGCTGATTTCAAAAATTGTTCTAAAAGTAATTTTTTTTTTTTTTGAAACACTGAATTATTTGGTGGGTTGTCCTTGGACATATTGTTTATGACTGATATGAATCCTTATTTAGAAAGCAGGAATTGATCTAAATGCTGTGCAGTTAAGGACAATGTAAAATAAATGTACAATTACTTGGAGTCAAGCTCTTCATAGTACTATGTAGTGGGACAATGAAAGATACATACTGAAGCTGAAATAAAGCACTTCAGACTAGATATAAGGAGAAAAAATTTTCCCTTAGGGACAGTGAAGCAGTGGAACAGTTGCCACCCAGTGCTGTCTCCAGTATTGAAGGGGTTTCAAGACCTAACTCGATCAAGCCCTGAGCAACCTGATCTGATCCCATGGCTGACCCTGGTCTGAACAGGAGGTTGGACTTAAAGACTTTCTGAGCTTCCTTCCAACCCCAGTTATGCTATCTATGATCCTAATAAGGATAGTTACCACAATGACAGATTCTACACACACCCTCACCCCCAACTGCATAACAAACTAAGATGAAAATTCATTGTTAGAAAATTAATAATTGCTGCTCTACTGTAGAGTGGCTTCCTACCTCAAATGGACCACTAGTGCTTTTCCTCTGGTAATCACACAAGAGTCTGCTATGGATGAATTACTGTAAAACATCCTGTTAGTTGAATTCCAGCTTTTTCAGATGCTCTCTTGCATAGAAAAAATACTCAAGTGATTTCCTTAGAGTAGGGGTGAGGTGGGGGAGAAATTTGTTTCTTTCTACCAAACTGAGAAATTCAGAGAAACCTTTAGTGAACGATACTTCACTTTCTTTTATTATTATAAACTTAAAACAAGTGAGATAAAGTCGTACACTATACCTTTCTAAGAAATGCCTGAGATGGAAAAGGTGTAATCTCCAGAAGTCTTTTCTTTCTGTTTTGCTTATTCTCTTTAGAGATTCCCAAATGGAAAAAGGAGCTGTGCTGTGCTTAAGTTTGGCTTCATAGTTGCAGTGAGTTTCTTTTTTCAGGGTAAATGTCTTATCCCTGATATGTATCAAAGGCATAACATGAGCAAACGCAGGTCTGCTTCCTTCAGCTTTAGAGCACACCTCAGAGCACTTACTGGATTTTGCCTTATTTCCATAGGTTGGGGAAGGAGTGACACTTTCCAGCTCCTTCAGTAGCTTTGTCAGCCCTGCTAGCTAAGGACACTAAAAATTATTGCTCTGAGAATATATCTTTGAAGAGACTATTTCTTTTGCTCCCTAGGGTGCTGATATCTCTCTCCGACTCTCCCAAACCTCTTTCCAAGAAGACCTAGTATCAAAGTCAAGAATAGCAGTTGAAACTTAAAGCTTGAAAGCTGAATTAAAACTTAAAAAAATATTAGACCTTAATTTTTTTCACTCTTTACTCAGTACTCAGCAGTTTTCAGAGGTGCTGAAGTGTTGAAGATCTCCAGGGAATAATTATTTGCTGATATCTATCTCTGTAGTGAAGATGAACTGAGAACTTCTAGAAAGATTTATCTGAGTTTTAACGAATATTGAGATTTTATTTGGAATACCTTGGATATCTTACACTTGTATGGAAATTCATGTTTATCTTTTCTTCTTGTAAAGCATTTCATAAAACAAAACATAGTGGAAACTGTTTCTGAACTTTGTTTTCTGCTCTCTCGAAATCAATATATAAAATTCACCGAGGGTTTGTTAATCTACTCAGTGACAGGAAATGTCTTGTCAGGGTGTGTTCTTTGGGCTTAACAAATCCTGTAACTCAAAACCTCTTCTATGAGAATACTCCAGCATCTCATGTTGAGCTGATATCCTACAGACTTATCCACTCCATTTCATTAAGACTATCTTGCTGGGTTGGTAATCTGTCATTTTATGAATTATGTATCCTCCCAAGGTTATGCCCCCAAAAGACCTAGTGTGGTGGTTACAGGTAACAATGTTGAAATTCAAAGCTTAGCTATTTTACGAGAAAGCAAAGCAATCCTGGCAAAATATTTTCATTTGTGTGCTGTCTGGAAGGCTATTGAATTGAGTGACAGTCTCCTTGTGATTTTTTCTTCTCAGAAATGAATCTATGTTTACTTGTACTTTCTCTTAATTGGACCACTGAATTTAACTTCTGTGGTGCATTAAGTTATGTAATTAAGAGTTGATTAAAGCTGTGGTTTCAGTTTAGAACTCGGCCTGAAGAAACCTAGTCTTTTCATAAAATTCATTGCATTACTCTATTTGTTTCCACTTTTGTATTTTCCTAAGACTGCATTGAATTAAAAAACCTGGGTGTAACTTTGTGAATGTTTGGGACTGAGATGTTTGAGACTTCCTGTGAAAGCATATTATATCCCCGACCCCTGTTTCTGCAGTTGTAGAAACAGATGAGTAAATGGGTCATATGGAAAAAGGATCAAGTATTTTTAAGGTTCATTAATGACTATGAAAACAAGGGAAAAAAAAAAAAAGCTATAAAGGGACCAGGATATTTTATTACAAAGATTGAATAAGGAATGCGTGCAACAAAATTTTTTCGAACATGGAGGTAGGTCAATTTCTGGCAGACTCTGAAGTTTTTTGGCAGAAAATTTATCAAACCATACTAGAAATTTCCACCCAAGACCAACAGCCCATAAAAGCAGAAAATTCCAGTCTTTGTGCATTTATGCTGTTCTCTTGTTTTTTGGTAAGTTCCAAGCTAAGGAAGAGACTATAAAAAAATGATAAAACCAGAGGAAAAAGAATGATAAAACTGGAGAGGAAAAAAATATAGGAGGATTGCCTGGAATTTTTGTAAGCGTACCAAGGGGAAGATTTTCATTTTCTTTTTGTTGTTATTTAAAAGCTGACAGAGATGGATACTTTGTTAGATCTTATCCTAAAACTACTTAAAGCACGAATAGCCAGGCCATAATAAAGCAATAAAATGGGAACAATGGGAAAAATACTGTGAGTACTCATTTTCTCAGGAGATTCTGACTGGGCTGGACCTTTCTTTGCTGAAGTCTCTTATTTCTTCAAGAAACAAGAGTAGTTGGCTTACATGCAGCACTTCTGAAAATAAAAGTATCTTCAGTTTCTTTACAAGCAACTTCCACAGCCAATGAAATACAAAATAAAATGAAGATGTATGCAAACAGTAGTTTGGTGGACCTAAAAGAAGGGCTTACAAAGTCCCCCTTGCTCTCTGCTGTCAGATTTTGGCTTTTAAAGGTGATGTTTCCTGCATGTACTTCAGCGTTACTGTTTCCATGTGTTTAGGTTCTGCTGGCTTAGTAGAGAGGACATGCAGACTACACATATTTTAAGAGTTTTCTGGGTATTGTTGATGAATTTTAAGTTAGATGAAGTGTATCCTAACAATAATCATGACTGTGACTCTAATGGTAATCTTCCATCAAAATACAGATATTGAGAAAATGACCGCTGCGGAAGTAACAGAGTTGCATCATAATTAGAGCTGTTTGTAAGTGTTACTTGTCTGTGACAAGAAAGTGTATAATTTTTACCCATGTTCACCCATAACATCTCTTCCAACTGAATTGTCTTGTTTTAGCTATGCTAATTACAGAACTGATTTTTTCTTTTTCATATCTTTTCATCTGCAACCACTGATACATTACACTATCAAAAATGCTCTGTTAGCTGGAAAATAACAATACTTGAAAATATAAAAATATCTTGTATTTGCATTTTTTACAATTTAAAGCTGCTGATGTTGATGTTGACTTCAGGAGACACTTTTCTGTTAACAAATAGAAGGCAAAAGCAGCTATCTACTCTCAGCTAATTGCCTGGTTCATATGTTGTGTTTGCTGATAAGTGTACTACATGTAAATTGGCACTTGATCTTGGCAACTGTGTAATGGAAGTTTTCAATAATTTTTTTCTTATCTGCAGAAACTGTTTCCCTGTAACAGAGAGCTTTCAATATGTGCAAATTCTGAGGTATGTCCTCACAAGATAGATATTAATATACCTGCATGCTGAAAGATCTTGAAATGTTTTTCAGGTGTTAAAAACTTCTCTGTTCCAATGTTAAGTTCTTTAGGATGGTGGTGATTAAAAGGTTGGAGAGATGTTTTCATTGACAAAATACTTCATTTTTTTTAGTTTGTCAACATCTAAAAATTTTTGAGGTGCTCTTTAAATTTAGCTAGTATGATAGAATTCTTCCTGAATGCCTCTGTCCTAATCAAGATATAAATACTTCAGTAAAGTATTTGTTAGAAATATATTTTGGTCATAAGTTTAATTTTCAGTTAAAGGCAGAAAAGGTTACAAAGCAATTACACTGTAATTATTATTAACAAAGAAAATCTTCGAGGTGTGAATATAGACTGCAAGCATGAGGAACGTATTGTGCTGATATGGACCATACAACTATTTCAAAGTCTTAGGAAAGGAAACAGTCTAGTGTTCCAGCCGCAAGCATTGTCCTTTCAGTTTCTTAAAACTACTGGAAAATATATAAGTAAGTAACATTTAAACAAACCGCAAAAAGAATTGTTGCACACTACCTTTCATGAAGGTCCACATTCCTTTTTCGGGGAGCTAGTGGTTTAGAATTTGATCTAGCTGGAAATGAAGTGATACCTAGTAATTTTTTTTTTCTAAAATTACATCAGACTGTCTATATTCCCATTGTCAAATCTTGCTTGAATAAAACAGTATATACTTTTGGTGTTATTACTTCTTCCTCAGTCTCAGTATGAAGTTGCTGTAAGTTTTAGAAAATTTATAGATCTTTTAGAAACATTTAAATTCATATTTATTACTTAAATATTTCAGTTGAAAAACAAAAACATATTGAATAGAACAGGTAAAATTAAAGGATTTGTTTATTGAAAATCAGACAAATAGATAATTTGTTTTAGGGATTTATACTTTTAAAAATATTTTGTTATTATGGGTCTAATTTTTTCTTCACTATTTTGCTCTTTAAGTTCCGATGTTACTGCAAATAGATGTAGAAGGGGATAAGAATTGCTTTTCCTTAAGAATAAAAAAGACTGGTGAAAAATTGTAGCACAATACTGGTTATTTTAATGCTTTCTAATTTAGAACTAAACCTTTATTTTTCACACTGTTCCTATACACACATATATGTCTCAACAAAGGATTAATCTTAAAAATAGAAGTAAAGATGCTTTGTTCTTTCAGTGAAAAATCTCTTCAAAACAGTTGCATTCATGAAAATTTTCATCTGTATGAAAAGCTAATTTTTTTAAAATGGAGAACTCTTTTGTCCAAAGATATTCAACCAGCTCTACTACTAAACAGAAATTCAGTGTTTTGGGAAAATGCATATCCTTTATGACTTACTGTAACAGTGAGCTGTTGAAGTAATTAGAGGTATATGGGTATTTTTGAACTAGGCACCTAATACGTAAAAGCCAAACCATGTTTTCATCTGTACTGCTTCTGGATATAGCAAAGATTCTACGTAGCTGTAATTTCATTGTATTACCATGAAAATTATCATGCAGTAGTTCAATTTATGACAATATTTATAGTGCATGCACTTGTATATCCTGCAGAAAATCGATATAGTCTCATGTCATGAGACTGAATCGTAATAGATTTCCTAGCTCACTAACATTTATTTATGACAGCATTGTTTAAAGTGCTGTAGGATTTTGGTTTTTTCCCCTACGCTATAGAAAGGGAGAACTAACGAAGGAAAGAGTTACTAGCCAGAAGCTTAATGAAGATTTATAAAAGACAGGTAAATTTCAATCATTTGAATTTACCTGACAGGCTGTTGAAATTAATGTTTATATAAAACATTTCAGGCAGTTGAAATTAATGCTTACATTAAGAAGTGTGAATGAGATGATTTTTGTTATAGCAAGGGTGTTATTTAAAAAGACAAGAAGTCAAATTCAATCTCTTTGAATTAGGAAAGAAATTTGCTTACATATGTATTTGAGCTTGCATTTAAATCTGTGGGTAGACTGGAATTCAATTTTTCTTCTTTTACTGGCATAAATGGGAATTATTTGCTGTATTGCAGATTAATGCTTTTCAGATGTACTTTGTAATGTGGTCATTTTAGATATAGCTTACATAACCTACATCGAGGACAGATGCTTTTCATGTGCAATTACTGTACGGGCAGAGACAAAAAGGCAATAAAACAGATAAATATTCTGCATCCAAAGAAATGTTCTTTGCTAGAGCACTTGAGCGCAGCCTTCTTTTTCTAGTGCCATCTAGAGGAGGCACATTTTTCCCCAGTCTTACTTAAAAGCACAGGAAACACTCAAGAGAAGATGGAGTGATTTTCTCCCAAACCTCTGTCAGGCTCGCCGCCCTGCTCCCAGCCCAGGGATTTGATCTGCCTCCTTGGTAGCGGGGGTGCTCCCTTCTGTTTTGATGTTTTGGTGGTTTCGTGATTGCTACCAATTTCCTGCAACCAAAACATAAATTTGTCATAACTCTAAGCCTGTGAGAACTAATTGAAATAAATCAGCCGTGACCACTTAGGACCAATTGTGACGGTTAGAAAAGGGGTAATGGAACATCATAATTAGTTGCTGTTTCACAGTGCTCACCTGAAATTTTTGCACAGATTGGGGCACGCTGGATTGCTTAAGTAAGTATTTGCACGCAAACTAGTGATATTTGATCCACCTCAGTGTCAAGTGCTTCCATAACTTTAAAAATTAAAGAAGCAGAGAGTCTCAAGTGGCTTTCAGTCGGCAGTTTGATTCAGATTTTATTATCAGCAATGGGTCTATAATAAGCATGAACTGTCCTCTCAGATTAGCTATGCCTCAGCAACTACCCACTCGGCATCTCCCTCCTCCCCTGCCTTTAGCTGAAAATGGAAGAGGCCATCTGCAGGCTTTGACTTGCTATTCAAGCTGGCTGCTAGGATTCTGGATGAAATAAGGCAATATATGTGCTTATCTTCCCACAAAATGATCTTTCTTTCAGGCCTGAAAAAATCCTCCTTTGCCCTTCTGCCCTTCACATTCTCCTTTGCGCACTCTCCACTCTCTTAAACACACAGATCGCAGAATGGCAAATGTGGCACTAGGTAGACAAACATGAAATTTAGCCTAATGATTTGGCTTAAAAAATCAGTGGGGTTTATCTCCTCCATAAATAGGAGAATGAATTGTAATGGTAAAGCGTTTCTAGATACAAACAAAATCATTAAGCAGCTGCAGAAACTTGTTTTGCAGAAATTGTACTTGGTACTTTATTTCATCTGCCTTACAATTCTGTAGGTTATAACTACATTAATGATCATGAAATGTATAACAAATTTAAGTACAATAGTTGAAAAGGCATTTCCTTTGTTTTGGTGCTTTCCACAGTAATGATAGATTATTATCACAATGATTAATGTCTGGTGATCTCCTTTTGGTAAAGGCTGAAGATTGTAATTAATGGCCTCTTGTTATGGGCATTATGAACTTGTTACATTGCTCAGTGAGAGCACAAAAATTCTGGAAGTAAAAGAGTTTAAGTGGAGACGGATAAAAGCACCAACAATAGTCTGCTTCTAACAGAAGTGAGATTTTTATGTTCCCTGAAGCCAACACCCCTGACTCGTTAGTTGTGTGGCATAAGAGGACACTTAAGTTGCCAAAGCAGTGAACTCCTTCCAAATTGATAAAAACAATAAACTTGTCAGGGAAAAGAAAATTTTGAAAAACTTAATCCATTACATAACAAACGGGGAAATCAGATTTGAAGCAATATCTAGATACAGAATGCATGTTGTTGTTTGCAATTAAATATGACTTGCATTAGGAATTCTCATGGCAAACAAGTGTGTTGCCAAGTAGAGGGGTATGCTTAAACTCAGGTGAGGGACCATAAGGATTGCTTTTTCTATGGGGATATAGGACAAGTGAAAACTGCCTCCTTTGGGTCCTGATACTGGTGGTGAAAGCAAAATTGTAAACTTTCAATTTTTTTTTGTAGCTCTAAAGTGAGTGCTTATTAAAAAAAAAAAGATGAAACATAAACATGTATGTTTTTGACACCATGATTTTCTGTATGTAACATTATTTTGTCTTCCATACAGTACAAAATTCTGTAGCCCATTTTTTATATGACTGATATATGTGCACTGCACAAGTTGTAGGAAGGAAAAAAAGCAATACTCCAACTAGTTATACTGAATTTACGAAACCTATAAGATCATGTTAGTTTCAGTAAATCACGTTTTATTCTTGAATGATAAGGCATGCAGTTCCTATAATCTGTGGACTACATAGAGTTAATTAAACAGAGTAAACATTGAGTCATAATTTGGAGGAGGCAAAAATGCTCAAAACATAAACTTTTAAGTATTGACCTTTCACATCCAGAGATCGTAAACCCTACTTATCTATCTACTGTCAAGAAGTCAGGCCTTGCTATATGGCTCACCAAAAATATTTACTAAATGAGAAAATAGGAGAAGGAAATTGAAATAATCTTTATAATTTTTCATTGTATTCTAAATATTTATCTATAAACATGGAGTTCTTCCGGCTTTTCTCACTGAGAAATATAAAATCTCTTGAAAGCAGGGTTCATATATGTTTTTCTTAGTGATGCCAAAGCAGGAAAAACTTGGAGTTAGGGAATGAGTGAAAGGTATATTGAACGCTTTAAAAAAGCCAGAAAACAAAGTAAAATGTCCTGTGAGCTGATAGATTGCTTATGTATATTGTGGCTGCTTAAAGAATGAAAAGTCAGGAGACCTGTAATAAGTTGTGAAAGCTTTGTACTTGGCTTGATGCAATTATTGGTATTCTAAAATGTATTTGCTTCCAAGATATCCTGTGCAGAATGCTGAAGAACCATTAGTCATTTATCACACTAATATGCTATTGTAACCTAGTTCATATGGCTTCTGGACTCAAATGGAATGGACTGAATGTTGATATAAATCCCATTCTATTAATTTTGATTTTGTTCTAGAAGCCCTTATTTTATTTTTATTAAAAATATGTGATTAAGAAAGCTCATGTTTTATCCTATGAACTAGAAGCCAGATGCTTTGCTTAATTTCCAAATTAGACAGTATTTCTTTTTTTGTTATATTGTGTGTGCTAATGGTCTTTAAGCGTGGGGGTTTATTTGGAAAAGCAAGGCGGGCAAGGCAAATAATGTAGAATGCCATGCCTGTCTTGCTGAACTCTCCCTGGTTTACTGCATTATTAAATATTGCATAAATTATTCAATGTCCTTTATATCAAACAAATATTTTTTTGCAAGCAGTACTGTGTGAACAAATGGATATTAAGTAAAACCCCCTGACAGAAATGAAATGATGTTTCTTTTTCATTCCTAGTAAAGAGGTGCTGCTTTTTTTTTTTCTTTTTTTTTTTTTTTTTTTCTAATATCACTCAGACAGTGGAAGGAAAAAGTGGTAACAATTATTTGAACTGCTCAATTTTTGTGTGATACTAAAATGCTCCTTTTCTGAGGCAGCCAGCATCTGGCACAGTACATTACATTCAGGGGAAAGGCAAATGCAGCACATTAGGTCTGGGCTGTCCTTGGTTGCTCACTGTGGCAGGTGAGTTGCTGTCATGCAGGCAAGACACTGTGGTTTTTAGTGTTTTGGCAGCAGCAACACACTTAGCATGAATATGGCCTCCTTAGCTGGTCAAAGCATGGCCACAAAATCCACTGCAGAGGAGAGAAGGCTTGCTGGGAGAAAGAGATGATGCCACACAAAGAACAACTCTACCTATGTATTCAATGCTAAGTGTACAATGGCCAGAGACAACTTATTTATACTTTGGTTTTTAATCTTTGTTTAGGGCTGTATCATCTTTAGGCATCTCAGGAGCCTTCCTTATGTGAGCCATCTCTTTACATGCATGAAGATGACACTCCGGAATGGTTATTGGTACGTGCAAAAATAGCTGGTTCAGGCACATCAAAAGAGACTGTTATTGTTGGAGAGGATCTTGAAACGGGGAGGTGTGTTGAGAGGGGGGGGGGGGGGTAAAAAAAGACACCATATGGAATAAAAATGCTTTTAATGTACACGGAAGGTGGCTGGGGGAGGGGTTTTCTGTTTTGCTTTTTTAAACAAAGGGGAAGGTTCCTTGTATGAGCACTTGTTCTAAACGTTGCGTGGTCAGATTAGCCATGCTACTCTGAGCAGTTTAAGGAGGTCTGGGAACTTAGTAATACCTTCCTTTGCCTCCCCCATCACCCTCCCGCCCTCCCCACCCATAGCAACAGCGAGGCGATGAACTAAATAGCAGAGAAATAAGGAAGCAGGGATGAATAATGGCCCCTAATTCTAGAATGAGGAGTTATGAATGCATTGCTGAGGTTTGTGCATCTTTCCGTTTTAAATAGCTGGAAAAATGTAGATGGAATTGGGTTGGGGAGTGAGACATCAGGGAGTAGGGAGATTCCAGGTTTCATTGCCAGATTTTGTTGTTCAGCTTTTCACAAATGAAGGGCTTGGTAAAGAGAATTGCTGTGCCTGATCTGTGGAGAGCTGCAAAGGAAGCAAAGGTTTAAGCTGCTCTTATTGTCACTTATATTTTGTTTGCAAAGGTGTTGGTTTTAAAAAGGAAAAAAACTAAGACTCTTGTGGAAAGCACTGGATTCACCATGGAATCACCACTGACAATCTGATTTTTACTTTGCTTTATTTTTGGTGGATATGTCTTAAGCACATCCATGTTTCTGTGTGCATGTATTAATTTTGCTCTGTTTTTCCTTGGAAAAAGATGACTGTCTTCAGTTTGTTTTTAGTCTATGAAAACACACAGGGTAGATTTTGTCACTTGGCCTCAGCCTACCCTACACTGCACGTGATATTAGGAAAACCTTTTATAGCAGCATCTATATTAATTGTGCTCAAAAGTGAAAATGAAGTGGTATTGACACATTAGAGGCTGTGCCAGCATCCACAGTTTTTCCAATTGTGTCTTATTAAAACAAATACTCGATTGCCACATACTGTTTAATTTCTGAGCAAGAGACTTGCTGTAGTTGCTGTTATCAACAAAACCATACTGTACAAAGAGAAGTGTTTATAATTATTTACTCTGCTGCAGCAACATCCACGGGGTGTGAGCAGAAAGGGGCCACCCTCTCTGATTTGTGTCATGTAAACAGACAAAATTATAGTCCTGGCTACTGGAAAGTTTATAGCCTTAAAGCCTGGTTTTTCTTTCATTTCAGCCCTTCTCTTTAATCTTACATCATAAGCAATAATCAGCCATATCTCATGAAGAGTTTTTGTTTTCGTGAAAATAATAGTAATTGTATTGCATCAGCCAGTTAAGTTTAAAACAAGTTACTGAATTCATCTGTTGTGTGATATGAGATGTAATATGCAACATCAAAGTGAGCATAATGGAGGGATCAGGGGCAGGATTTAAAAACAGATAACAAAATGCTGCTACTTAGGAACTTAATGAAGTTTGATTTTGATGGATATCATTCAATGCTTAGGAAAATAATTTTTTTTAAACTGCTAACTAGACAGCGTTGGACCTCTGTTGTGTGAAATGTACTCAGAGGACTATTTGGACTATTTTGTTTGAATGTTTCACTAGCTTGAAATCACTCTTGGTCTGGTCCTAAACCTCCATCTAGTCCTAGTGATCCTCAGGAAACCTTATTTGATTTTTAGGAAGAATACGACTATATTAAAGGCTATATAGGAGCAGCAATTTTTAATATTTTTTAACTTAAATTCAGAAATCTAAATTTTCTGGAAAATTAATATTGCACGTCATTGTAAATCTTTTTTTTTTTTTGTGAGCTACAAGAAATCTGAAAGAAACGAGCCCTTTCCTTTGTGAATTAACTACCACAACTACTTTATAAATTAACTACCACAACTGCTTTATAAATTTCTCATAGATGAAGTTTATTCCACAAAATAGGCTAGTTTAGGATGTCTATTTTAGAATATATAGTTAGGACATATTATAGAAATCCTGTTGTCTAGTATGTATCATTATTGAAAAATGCTGCTGAAACTGGTGCTTTTTTAGCTCAAATTTCAATGGGTATACGTTTCATATGGGAAGTCTTACAAGCTTCCTTGTTAAATAAATTATATCAGACTTCTAGAATAAGAAGTAACAGTTCAAAATATTTTTTCACATTTTTTTTTCATTTGTCTCTTAAAATTGTGCACTTGCTAGATTTTCTTTATGTTATTTGGTAGTGTGAAATCTCTATGTCTGTTTTGCTTCTGTTTTAAAGGGGATGAGTTCTAAATGAGTTTATATTCTAAATATGTGGGGGTTTGTGTTACACTAAAAATAGTTAAGCAAGACTCTTGAAATTATAATCTGCTGATAAAGAATCTCGTCCTCCAAATATTGTGTGGTTTGATTTAACAGATGTTTGGTGGCTTGAGTGTATGCAGAATCTCATTCAGCAGTTTTATATATGAAGGCAAATAATTGCACTTTTGGCAGATGAGTTCAGTTGACATTAATTTTTTCTTTTTTTAAAAAACCTACAAAACCACCTTGTAACAGCATTTTGTAAAAGTGCATGCTTAGAATTAAAACCCTATCTGTTAATCTTTTATTAGAATGTAAACATTGTTATATTCCAATTTGCAAGTGTTGTTTGGTAATAGCCTCACATGCATGTACAGAATATTTTGCAGACTTATGTGCCTTAAAAATAAGTCTTTTTAAATAGGAGGATGAACTGTTTGTAGTTTGAAGCAATGCTCTGAAGGCTTTTATTGCTTTGAGTAATAGGAAGAAAACATACACAAGCACATCGAAATTACTTAGTTTTGATTATGTAAGCCTTTCAGCTTCATAATTTTTACTCTTCCTTATCTATATTTATTATTTACTTTATAACCTTTATTCTAACAGCAAAAGTTTTACAGCATATTTTCATTTATGGAAATTCGGTGCGTTTTAGATTCGCCTCAAAGGCCAATGGGAGTAAGAAATCATCTTCAGGAATTTGTTATAATTACATTATATCCACTTGAGCACCGAAAGAATTTAGCATGATTAATGCTATTATAAGGCATATGAGGGTCAGGAACAATAGTTTGCTCATGTTCTAAAGAGAATTAAGTACTCGCACAAAGAAGAAACTCAAAAATTTAAGCTAGCATTTTTTTTTATAGTTGAGAAAATAGAAACAGTAGTTTTTTATTAACTACTTAGGCAGCTGCACAATGAGAAGCTTAATAGTAAATACAACTTTGATTTAGTTCCGTTGTGGATGAAAGCTGACAAGTGGAATAAACTTGCAGAGAATTATAGAGCAAGTTTTCTTCTCAGTTTTCACTAGTGCACGTTAATTGAAGTGACTCAACATTTACTTCACTTGATATCAGAACTTATCTGCCATCACAATAAAATAATGCTTCTTATGTTACAAATATTGCCTCTGTGGTAATGTATATACATATTAAGGCAAGACTTGTGAATCTGCTCTTTGTCTGGGTTCTAAAATAAAAGTAAGATGTATCAGCACTGCCTTCTCTATAAACTACTGTTGGTCAACCCTGCACACTGCTTAATCCTCCGTTCATGGATATAGTGATGCATCCTCTGGCTTTATCCTAGCGCTGTCAAAGGCAGAATGGAGTCTATTACAGCCTATTCTGGAGGCTTTTCTGTGCAAATTGAAGGATGATTAGTACTAAAACAAAACCTTGTGCTAAAAACCTCAGACACCTAGCAATCTCATAAAAATGATGCATAGCAAAGCCAGTCTCTGATGCAAGGCACAGCCATTTTTAAAACAATATGAACAAATTAACATTTTTTTCTTGTAAACTTACTACTTTCAGCTGTAGTTTTCATCCCCCGAAGAAAGATTACAGTTGTCAAAGGTACTTTAAACACTAGCCATCAAATTGTATTGGTGTGTTACTACTAATCTCTTACCTTACTTTTATGAGCAGATATGTTTTAGTACAAGTTGAATTTTGTCCCTGTGTGCATTTCTTCTGCAGATTTGTGTGCAGATGTCTACGGTGAATATACTTTATTCTGTGACATTATTGAGTTAATTACATTATACAGCATTATTTGGTGTGACAGTGCTTTAGTTGTTCATAACCCATGGAATCTTTGCAATTATCATTTATTGTTTGTTACTTTTTGGTGGTGGTGGTTTGGTTTTTTTTTTGTTTTGTTTGCATCTTTTTTAAGATATCAAAATAGGTATTTCTTTTTCTGGTTGGAGTAGGTTGGGTTTTTTTCTTTTCTGAGAAGGGGTATGTAGAGAAGGAGTTACTTTTATTATATCTAATAATTCATCTAAGTATGATTTCATCTGATTGCTGAGATGATTGGCTTACCTGGCTTTTATAATACTGTAAAATAAATACTGTAAAAAGAAATACTGTAACAGAGACTGTGTTCTCAACTCTTGCTTATTCACTTAATGAAAAATCAGAAGTTGAGTTCTTCTTTGTGCCTCGTGTAGCTCTAATGCCAGCTAACGAAATAAAGAGAATTTTCTTTGTAGTAAATATGAAACATGCATTGGGCAATTTCCTTATATAATGGGCAATTTCTTTACAAGACTATTTTTTAGTTAACGATAGTCAAACAACAGTGGTAATCATGAACACAATTTCACTGTTAATGGGATTAGCCATAACATTTTCTCTATTTTATGCTGGTATTGCTTTTTTATTTTGTACACTCTTTATGCTGTTTACTGATTATTCCTGCACATCTCCCCTGCATCCATCCCTGGTGACAATATGGAAAACATAATAGGCTAAAGAAATATGGTAGATGACAGTGTGACTTTAAAGAATTTTTGTCACATATTTTCACATGTAGTCAGTAGATCTGTTGTTTCTCTAGATGAATAATCAATGGCTTTATTGCTTACTATTATATAAATCTAATTGCATATCTTCGTGCAACTAAATTTGTTATTTTTTCCTCCTAATAGATTGTGGAAAACACAAAAAAAAAACCCTTTAGAAGGAACAGAATATATATATTTTTTTTTTCACATATAAGTCTACAAAGAGCATTTCTTGGTGAATGATAGAGGCAAACACCGTCCAAGCCTAGTGCTGGTCACAAGCAGCCAGAGCCCAGAGGTCCTGAGTACCATGGTAGTCTTGAGGAGAAGGGAGGTCACAGCAACTTCTGTCAGCTTCAGGTTTGTCCCAAAGATGATGAATGCTTCCATTGCTTTTCATTGCATGGAAAGACTTTAGGTGTAGTTTCTAGAAGGAATGTTTGTAAGCTGATCACACCTACTAGTTAATTTCACCTAAGGTAAGAAATGATCCCTTTTGTATCCATGAAATCCATGTAACTAGTACGGTATGTATTACCATTTACTGACATTCAGAAATCCCAAATCAGGTCATACTTTGAGATGACTTCAAAATTTTTAGCTCGAATCACAGAACAGTTGAGGTTGGAAAGGACCTCTGGAAGTCATCTGGTCCAACCCCACTGCTCAAGCAGAACCACCTACAGCCAGTTATCCAGGACTATGAAATGAACCTGAAGTTCTCTCTATTTGTCTAATAGCTGCTCAGTGTCTTTACAGTTTTCGTTTCACAGTATATCAACACCACCACCTCACCATCCTTTTTTAAAAAGTGAAGTTTAAGCATCTTGCATAGCCCCCTGGTTCAAAGCTTATGCAGCAAATATTTGAAAGGGATGTGGGAAGGGCATGTGAGCTGGAGGTCCAGCAAGGGAGGGAAAATAGATGAGCCATCGGGAATCTACGTGTCGGAGTTCAGCGAGCATGCAGTCATATTTTTGACTTGCTCCCTTCAGCAATTCTTCAGGATGAAGACGGCTTTAGATTGTTGTTGCTCAGCACATCACCCACACACAGAGATACATACTGTTTCTGCTGGCAAAAGTCAGGCTGTGTTGTATGCAATAATAGATTCTCCAAGAGGGTATAGAGTGGGATTGCTATTGAAATTGTGCAGAAGAATGCTGGTTTCTGTACAAGAAAACTGTTTCTTAGATCAGTGTACTGAACTGAATGATCACATGAGTATGGTAATACTGTTTTCCATTCCATGCCTTTTGCATGATACATCACCTTCTAACAACGTTTGGGGCAGTGCTGAGTTTTATATTTAAGTGTAGAATACATTTCTTTAAAAGCTGCCTTACCGGGATGTACAATAATTTAGTAGGTACAATATATTCCTTAGATGAGTTTTGCCTGAAAGTTTGAAAAACATTGGTTTAATGTAGAAGAGCTAAATAGGGATTATTTTCTTTTCCCTGTCTCTAGAAATCTGTCATAAAGATTGTAGGTGCAAATAGATGAGATGTGCATGTACCTTATGGCCTTTGTAAGTCAACTGCTCGTTAGACAAATATGAAAAGTGACAGCCTCCTTGCATCACCACTTTAGAATGACCACAAATTATACCTCAAGTTTGCTTAGTTATTTTCCACTCAAAAGCTGGAAGAAATGTCCCTTTAAATTGTTAAATTTCTGCTTATAGAAAAGTAGCCTGAATTTATTTGAGGTTAGAGGTGAGATGATTTGCTGTTTGTTGCTTCCACACCTCCAATTTGGATAATGCGTGCATTTACCTAACTTGCTTCTGCGTGCGTAAGGCTCCTGCATATTTAAAGGCTGGGTATTCAGGGATTATCTGTCGTGATTTTCTTTTTGTTTTGATCACGCAAGGAGAGGATACTAGCCCACATAACCAGAGAAGAAGGGTGGGGCTTTTTTCCTGTTGTTTTCTTTTTCCTTCCTGAAAGCTTTAGTAGTACCGCATGTTCTGCTTGATATTGCATTTTGGGGGAGGAAAAGTTACCAGTTTGAGAGTGCAGTTTTGTAAGTCATGTGTTTGCAAGAATGTTAAGATGCACAAGTCATTTAGCTTAAAGGCACAATATTCCTTTTGATTCGGTCCTTTTGATTTGGTCTTGAAAGCAGGCATATGATAGAACAGTGCTATGAACAACTGCCAGTAGCAGGGAAAGAAAATATTAAAACTGTAATTAACATTCAAGGGAAATGGTGTTACAAAATACCTTATGAGACATCTGTTGATTAAAATTTCATGTTTACATATGAAAAAATCGAAAATTACATTTTTTCTAGAAAAAATGGGAAAAAATGACAGTAATGCAATGCAGTACACAGAATCACTTAATTAGCTATTCACTGTAGATTTGTTGTTCTCTTCAAATTATATTTCAGATAAGAGTCAAACTGTTGTATAGTTAATTAAAAACTTACTGTACTTAAATTCATAATCAATGTTGCTTCCATCCTTTTCCCTGGAGAATAGTAGCAGATATATTGATAGATTAAGTGAATAAGAGATCAGTCTGATGTATGGGAGAGCAGGAATATTTTGCTACATAGTTTAATGAAGCCCCAGATTGAATAAAAAGAGGTTCCACTTTCTGATCACTATCTGACTTCTATTTTCAATCTTGATTACTTTAATTTTCTTCTTAAAATAAATGCAACTCCATTAAGAAAAGAAGTCTTTGGTCTTCTTTTTTTTCCTCTCCCGTGTTAAATCCTTATTTCCACTTTTAGTATTAATTGCAGTTAATAATGATTACAGCATGTGTACCTTGATTCAGAAAAAAGACTGGGATTGGTATCTCAGTAGTAGTATTCCATGCTGCAAATTATTTGCAGATGAAGTTATTTGAGCCACCTGACTCCATGGCTTTTAGTCTGATGTGCAGGTCACAAATTGAATCATAAACCCATATAGTAATAATCAGCACATACCCTTTAAAAACTGTCCCAAATTAAACTTGGTATGAAAGAAACAGTTACATTTCTCAAAGCTTGCTCTGACTTATCCTCTACAGAACAACACAGCATACCTTATAGTAGTAAAACTACTGGTTTAGTATAAATACACACATTTTCATATATTAAAGGATATGCTGTTTTAGAGTAATCGTACAAAGATGATGAACTATTTTTATTCCGTGTTTCATTTTAACCTATTTCTTGAGTTGGTTATTATAGAATTTTCTTAATTGTAATTGCTAATTTTGAAACCATGCAGAAATTAAGTGTAGAAACTTACATGCTGATCTTACGCTTTGCAGTGCCACGTAATTAGTTTCCTTTGATTCTCTAAAATAATGTGTGCATCCAGAAGTCATAATAATTGCAGCAAGTGATCTCTAATGCAATGGAAAACAATGTAGGTGAAGCCAATTTTGATAGTTTCCCATATGAAACTAATTTTAACAAGACTCTCCCAGCATTTTACCCACCGTGAAAATTCAAATGATATACTTGTGGCTTTGTAAGCATGAGAAATGTATGTCTTGCAATTCAAAATAGGAAACAAAAGAAGAGTAATGTAAGCAATTCATTCCTCATTTAAAATATGTTTTGCTTTGGAAATACTTTGGGAGTTCTCACAATATTCAAGCTACGTCGCAAGATCTAATTTGAACTATAAAATGTTTAGAATTTCTGAGATTTGAGGTGTAAAAGGATATATTGCCTAACTCAAGTGATCTGATTTTATTGAATTGTGTTGAATAGAGTGTATAAATTAGAGGCTGAATCTCATTTCGCTTGAACACTGAGAGGACCCAATGCAGAGCACCATGGGTTTGTCATCTTCTTGCACTGTCTGTATTGCTTAGAAACATTTTGTAAGTGCTTTGCAACCTCTACTTTCAGTACATGTTAATGAGTATAATAATTTAAAGAAATGAGGTTTCTAGACCACATTTTTTAAACTCTGCTGGCAGGTCTCCTTTGCAGACAAATTTTCATCACAATGCATTTAGGAACTTTGTCAGCTGTTATACTTGTGCACTTTGGCATCACGTCAGTTCACATATATAAGAAGTATGATATTTTACTATATAGTCCAGCAAATGTCTCTGGAGCAAAGTGCCTTTTTTATTCTATGTTACTTTTGAAAAGACAAGTCCTTGAATTTGCAGTAAAAAGGTCACATTGTGGGTTTTTTTCAGTGCAAGGTCAGAGAAATAAAAAGCAATGGATGACACTTCTCAGTACAAAAGCATGAAACATGTGTGGTTGTGTAGCACAAAGGATGTTGGCTAATCAGTTATTCTGCATTTAAATATGGGTTTAAACAAGATTAGGGATCCAGACTGTGGAAGAGATTTTCAAGTCCAAAGGTCAGAAAACATGCTAATGAGATAATAGGAAGTATTCATGAAAGCTTATCTGTGTTAGAAATTCACTTCTTCTTAAAGAAATCCTTCCACCAAAATACTTTTGGCCATGTGTTTTTGCCCAATGCACGCCTAAATTCTATAAGACTACATGTTAAATTGGAAATAATCTAAGACTCTTGTAGAAAATTCTGAATAAATTATAAGTCTTTCTGTGGAGGGCTTTAAATGCAAAGCTATTTGAGATTTTTGATAGGATTTAAGTCTAACTGTGTTCTCTAGTACACAAGTATAAAGCAGAACAAGCCAAATTCCTCCAGGGTCTTAGTGATACATAAATACACGGAAAGAGAGACAGCCTTATTTTTGATCGTCTTCATAGGTTCATATTCAGGAATAATAATAAAAAAAGTAATACCTTATAACCAGATTATCCATACTAGCTATACTGAAAAGATGATTTGAGGCTGATCTTGTGTTATTTACTCAGAGTTGCTTTGGATATTTCTTTTCTCAGGAAGGAATGCACAATTGAACCGTAGAGTAGGTTATTGCATGTAGCTCTGCTGAGACTGAGGGGATGCGCAGCCATCCCGAACCGTTCATAACGTTAACTTTATCATTCTTAGAGAGAAAACTTTTCTAAATTTTCTTATGAATAATCTAATGAAAAACATACTCAACAATGTCCTGAACATCATTGAACAATATATCCTATTTTAATTTTATGCCATTTCATTTGAACTTTTAAAATTATGTTTTTAAATTGATTTTTTTTTTTACTTTGAAGTGGCAATTTTAAAACTTCAGAAAAAAATATACTTGCATTTAAAATCAGCCTAAAAACTGCATATTTGTTCATTTGTTTGTTTTGCAAGTTTGTCAATAGGGCTAGTTAATTGTGGAATACCTTTATAAGATGTCCTGCAACGTAGCACAAAAGTGTATCTGTTAACCAAAGTAAAACAGATGTGAAGTGCTGCAAATGTGCGGCAATACCTATAGTTCAGATAGCCAGGTGCTTTGTCTCAGTCTGGCTTGTTCAAAAGAGAGGGAGTTCTGCCTCTCATGGATATCATAGAAGAGAAAATTGTCAGGTTTTTAATGCCTCTTTCACTTTCTCTGAAGATGAAATGTTTATTTTAATCTATGCATTGCCAAACTCCATTGTAAAATTTCTTTTTTTTTTTTTTCCAGGAAACTCTTCTGTGAAAATTTCTGTTTCAGTAAAGGACAAAAATACTTGTGAAAATTACTTTTCACCAGTGTGGAATATTTTTCTTTATTACACATAACATAAAAGCATGTTGTTGATGTTTTGGGGCTTTTTTCCATGATAGGAAGGGGGGGGGTGGAAATTAGCAAAGGAAAGAAAATTTTGGTGCTTGTCTTTCGATCTTCCCCCTCCAGGTAAATTTTCGCAAGCCATGCTGGCAGCACAGGGCACGCGGTGCAGGCACTCTTCCCACCTGCAGGTATATCCTTGGGCTTGCAGTGCTCTTGGGCCCTTCTCCTGGAGGAGCAGGTGAATTGCTGGGCTCTCAAAGTTGTTTTGTCAAATGGGTTTCCCTGCCAGGAGGCTGGGACAGCTGCTTCCAGCAGGCTGGTGAGGGGGATACAGAGGCAGTACAAACCATGATATCTTCCAGAGCAACCCTCCCTCCCCCCAGCTTTGTCTTAGAAATGAGACGTCATTCATAGCTGAGTCTGCAGCAATTGTGCTTTTACGACCAATTAAATAATTAACAATGTTGACATCTAAATTATATTTGCTTGGCATCTGAATTAACCCCTTACTGAGAACTGTGGGAAAATTGCACTTCTTGAAGCCAAGGCTTTAGACTTGGGCAGACATTTCTGCTGCAGTTCTGTGGTTTTGCATACATGTTTTATTTCCTGCTGTTACACATGGAGACTCAGGAGTTGTTTCTGCAATGCATTTAACACTTAGATGCAAACCAGTGAGATACTTTAATAATATCAAAGTCAATGAGGCCATTTGTGCACTTGAAGGGAAACATGTCCTTAAGCAAAATATAATACTTCTATATAGTATATAATATATATAATCAGCTACTTTACTGGCTTTTTTTTGTTTGTTTATTCTTAAGTGAAATGAAGTTTTCTCAAAACAAGCAGTGTCTATGCAATACTATATTTAAGCTACTTGTTTCATTCTAGTTTATACAAAAAAGTTTACTATTTTAGATTTTTTCATTTTTTTTCAGTAGAAAAATGGAAATGTGGTTCTGTTAAACTGCAGCAACAACAGCATCTCTTTGTGTGTATTTCATTGGATCTTCTCCTATTCAGCCCTTGGATTACCAAAAAACCCTTACAGTTTGGGAATCAAATTATGGCTGTGTATCAGCTCACTTTTTTTTTTTAAACATCTTCTTAACTGATTAAAGTAATGTATTCTCCATGGTTTCAATACATCTTAAACATTAAAAACAGTGTTGTGATCAAGACAAATCATAACTTGTCCCTCAATAGGAGCTTAAAGAAGAGAAATCCTTCCCTCAGCTTTTCCGAGCCATTTATCTCAGCAGTGCAGGCTATTATCAGGAAATAAACTCAGATCCAATTAGCTTTATCACTTAATTAGAGACATATTCTTGGATTTATGCTTTACTGACCTCACTACTATTGAAATGAAATTATTTTACTTCTGAAAAAAAACTCTGTAACTTCACACCTTTCCATTCATTAAGTTGTGCCATTTAATGCCAGTCAACCAGTTTTCATTTGATTCCAGAAATAATAATATGATAAACATGTTTGGGTAGTTGCTACTTTATTCAGCTCATGGGATTAATTTGTTCATTCTCTGCCTGTCTTTCTGTCTCTCAAACACATACATACAGACATTTCCCACCTCACAGCCATTCTGAAAAAAAAAAAAAAAAAGGAAATAGAAAGATCAAATATGTTACCTGAAGGAGGAATGGCTGAAACCATGCAAACCTTTGGGGAGTCTTGTTTATGTTGAAAGAGGTTTGCTAACTGTGCTGCTGTGTTTTGGTTTGGGTTATGGGTTTGCTTGTTGGGTGTTGTTTTCTTGTCATGTGGTACCTCCCAAAAGTTTGTTTGATTTTTATAAGAATAAGTAGTTTTTTAGTTGTGAGGTTTAGAAGGGCATGTTAGCTTTTTGGTTTGTTTCTTAAGCTAATGCTGGTGACTACAGAGCCCAAGCTCTAATCTTGTCTTCTGGAGCCAGTTTCCCGTGCAGTCCTTTTTAAGGCTTGTGCCCTAAAGAAACAAAGCTTGTTTATTTGCTTTCTCAATCCCATCCTGTCTATCCCTTCTCCTCTCCCAAAGTACTTTGAAATCCATTTCCCTGCTTTACCTCAACTTGAAAATGAAGCTGAATTCTCAAAGATTATTAAAGGCATGATAAATTTCCTGATAGACATCTAGGGATAGGAGAAAATACCCCCAAAATCCTTCAGCTGAAGGAAAACAGACAATTCCACAATCCAACCTAACAGCTGCTGGTCAATTTAGCCGCTCTGGTTGTAACATCTTAGGAACCAGTTATATTTGTTATCACCAGTGAGGGAAAATGGTTGTCAAACAAGTCCAAAAAAAACCCAACCTCAGAAAAGCAACTTTTTGACTTCTGTTTAGAGCCGTACTAC
Organism: Cuculus canorus; assembly: GCF_017976375.1. Lineage (NCBI taxonomy): Eukaryota > Metazoa > Chordata > Aves > Cuculiformes > Cuculidae > Cuculus > Cuculus canorus. Next base: position 113,626,132 of record NC_071401.1, on the reverse strand, counting down.
AGCCCTGACCATTTTTTTCTCAGAACTACTGCAATCAGTGTAGAAAAGCTTAGCATGCTGTGATGTGCTCACTCCAGGAGATTTCAGTTTTTTTGAGTTTGTTCATTTACTTTCATGTGTTATGCTTTCTGTGAAACCCCTACTGTCTACTGATGGGTAGGGAATGGCAACTTGAACACAGTGCAGGATTATCCTTCCAGAACAGGCAACAAATTATTTGCATTTTACAGAAAAAAAAAAAAAAAAAAGTTTTTTTTCCACTTATAAAGGTGTTTCACTTCCATTAGTCTACCAGCAGGAGATAAAAGCTGATGACCCTTATGACCTTCGTTCTCATTTAATTCCATAATGTAAATTCTGCCTTTCTCCTCCAGAACTTCTCATACTTGTTGAGATCTCTACCCACTTGTTCTTTCATGTATCCTTCATACAGGAGCTACGTGTTTATGGCACTAGGATTTTGACTGATTGCTCACTTTGAAGGAAGGAATTCTTTTTCCAAAAGAAAGCCTAGTAGGGGATGTGTTATTTGTGTCTTGTTTGAGTTTCTGGTATGTGGGGGTTTTTTGTTTTGTTTGTTTTTCTTCTTGCAGAAAAAAGAGTTAGTTTGAAATGGGTTGAGTTCAAAGTAGCTACCGAGTAGCTGAACACTGAAAAGAATGTGAAATTTTTTAGGACAGCAACTTGCAATGGACACTTGATAGAACTGAAGGTCAGAAGGGATGAAAGATAAATGAATGTCTAGAATTCTGTGGGTGGGATCCAGATTCTCCCTTAGGTATTTTTTGCTGGATTACAGGGGGAAAGGAGCTAGAATAATCAGGTTCCTGCAGGGAAGTGAGATTTTGAAGAGTGAAGTGGTCCTGGAATCGTGGCTTATTTTATGAAAGCCCTCTGCTTCCTCACACTGGACCCACTTAATTGGTCTTATTAAGTTATTACAATTTTACTGGGATATTTAAGTCCATTTGTATATTGATTACCTCTCCCTCATATGATGTGGTTAGTTTTTAGTGAGAGTATTAGCTAGATGTTTCATGTGTACGTTGGTGTGTCCCAGTTTATTGAGAGGCAGAGAAAAGGAATAAAAAAGAAAGTTTTGCACAATTCCTCACTTAGAAATTGCTTTTTGAAATTTACATTCATAATTATTCTGGAATCACGGATGTGCTCGAGGGTAGATTCACATCTGCTAGTGAGAATTTAGGAGAATTAACTCTGTCATTATTGATTTTAGAACAATGTTTCATATTCAATTAAATTTGGCCGAGATTTTTTTTGTTTGTGCTTGAAGCAGTGATTCTTAAGCATGAGTTGAAAGCCAGCAATGCCTTGCTTCTAATCCAGGTTGTCATTCTGTCCAGGCTTGACCTATCGCTCCTTCCAATTGTACTCCTTTTTTCCTTCTTGGCATAGGAATTACACTACTTACCTTTCCTGACACGTGGTGCTATGGTCAATTAATATTTGTAATGCCTCTAAAATCTCTTGCTGAAAGGATTTGGGGAATTAAAGCTGTTGTTTTTTTCAGCCTCGTGTGTACCAGCTCCGTGTTTCTCCTGTTTAAAAAAAACAGTATCTTATAATCAGTGTTTCATTGAGTATTTCTTTCATCTTTTAGACTGATTCAAAAAGCTCAGAACCTTCGTTTCAGTATTCTGACTGGATATCATTTTAGGCTTTGAGATCTACTAAGAAGGTAACTTCAAATGTAATTTATTTTGCTGAATGCAATGGGAAAAATGCTATGGTACTACGTGCTCTTCATATTTAAAAAAAATATATTTTACAACAAAAAAGGAGTACTTTTCCCCAGTTAAGTTAAATTAAAGGCTAATGAGATTAAAGTGCTGTGTCAGTTAGCTTGCAATTTAATACTGCTGCATCTTTGTCTTGTATTTTGTCACAAATACTTTTATACTTGAGCAATTTCAACTCTTCTCCAGCTTTAAGGAAGGTCCATTCTTCCACTGGAGGATATTTTATTATTTGCAGTTGTACCCTGATGATTACAAGGTGTTCGTTCATCATTCAGGACTTCAAAATATTTCTCTATTCTGCCATTCATGTGCTATAGCACATCCTTCAGAAGGGTCAGTCCTTGATACTGTTGAAATGGGAGCTATATTTTTGAATTTGTTATGGTAGGTAGTTTAGGGGGAGGGTGACAAATAGGTGTTGCATGCAAATTCATGAGCAAAGTAGGCGTTAGAGGAGGGAAGGAGGAAAGAGCAAACTGGGTTGAGTAATTCACTGAGCAATTAAGAGAATCCACGAGGGCTGAAAGATGAGTCAACACTGTGTGCTGTTTTCCCTAGTCTTAGAAAGGAGCACCTGTGAGCTCTGGCTCCATTCCTGACCAGGTCATGTTTGTCCGGCTGCTACACCATCCATCTTGCAGTTATTTAATCCAGTTTAGAAAAGGGAAGTGAAATGTTTTAGCTGGTTTCCTAAGGAAATGAAGCTTAAGCAGTCATTCCACATGCCAAATTTGACAGAATTTTGTGGAAGTCAGCATCTGGGATCAGAAGAGAGACTGAATTAATGTTGACACTGGGAAAAAGCGAGGCAGTGGTCATCAGGTTGGTTAATACATTGAGGGCTGGACTGGTCACAACCTGAGGCAGAAATCCATAGCAAACATATTTCCTACAGTTCCCTAATTCTGAAATGGTGTTTTTCTGTTCTGAGACAGCATGAAAGAACAAGTGAATCAGTATTAGGTGATAATGTTCCTGCATTTATAGAGGAACTTAGAGGAGGAATTTCTTCTTAGTGATCCTAATACCAGTTACTAGAAAGAACGTTGGCTCAAGGCACTTGAGGTCAGTTTCAAAGTTAGTGTCAAATTTGATGCAAACATCCTCCCTGGACCTGGAAAACTTAATCTTAATCTGCAATTTCAGATTTTTCTATTTAAATTGTGTACCTGACACCTTTTTTCCAAAGCACCATCTGTTGCAGTACCAGCATGATGTACACATTGGCATTTCAGAAAGAAAAGGAATTTGGCACGAGGCCATGCAAGGAGATTGGAAAAGAATGCAGGAATGCATAGGGGAACACGTGCAAGTCATGTGCCATCAAATAAGCTGCCTGGGTAATAGAGATGGTTTAAGGGAGAAGCAAGAAGTCAAGGCTTCAAACAGAAACAGTCAACATGAGATAGGTGAAGGAAAGATAAGTGTTTCTTGGATGGAAAGGGAATAGGAGAGAGAATACTGGCAGCAAAGAGAGGCCTGAATGGGTAATTGAAATGCACTGCTGAGCATAGGAAATCAGCCAGAGAGCAAGCCTGAGCTTTCTGTTGTTCTGTTTTCTTGTGGTGTGACAGAAACAAATCTATTGAAGTCAGAGAACACATTTAAGTGCCTTTTGAATATTTTCTGTTAATGACTTTGCTGGCAGTCCTTCAAAATCTATAAGCTTGTTGGTTTAAAGAGCTTTTTTTATTAACACACTCTCCTTAATCACTATCTGTTGTTCTCCTTCATAAAGGGGGAAAAAAAAAAGAAGAAAGGCATTACTTAAAAGCCCCTTGATCTTTCCAGGGGGAAGAGGATTTGCCATCTACGCATGTGATGTATTAATTTGAAATAAGAACTCGCATCCATATAGAGATACTGAACACCTTGATAGGACCAGACTTCTATGCACATTCCTACTGTTACAGAAAAGTGAGAATTCTTCTTTTCAACTGTGTGTGTTTGGAATAGCACTTTAAGCAGTTGACAATAAAAGGGAGACAGACCTTTAAAAAGGTATATATTGTTAAATAAAAAAGACTTAATAAACTAGAGGTGAAATCCATGTGCAACCTATTAAATTATCCACGATTTAGACTGTTTTCTCAAATTTTACGCACCAAAATGTCTAACCTTAGACATGCAATCTAATCAGCAGGTCCCCAAACGTGTAATAATGTTCTTCGTAGGGTTCTTCTTGTTTGCACAGCTGCCAGATGGTGTATGCCATATCCCATTTCACCACATTATTATTATTTCTGTCTAAAGGTTGGTGAGTGCTACAAGCTGGATAGGATATTTCACACTTGAAGCTTGTCTGTGAGTTTGATCCATATATTAACAAAGACTGAATCTTTGCAAAGGCCTAGGATATGCAAGAAGTTTGTTTATGAAAAGTGTAAGTTCTTTGGTGCAGATGGTCTTAATGTCTATTGGTGAAACTCTTATTAAGCTTAGTGCCAGTGCCTACATTTCTCATCCTCACGCTCATCCTAACAAAATCCTTCTAATCAAGTTTCTTCTTTTTCCAGTATATAGGCACTCTGGTCATAGAATCATAGAATAGTTTGAGTTGGAAGGGACCTTTAAATGTTATTTAGTCCACTCCTGTTGCAATGAGCAGGGACATCTTCAACTAAAACAGGTTGCTCGGAGCCCTATCCAACCATAGGTATTTTAAACTTGATCTTCACCCTTCCATGTCTTAATACTATTCACTTTCTCCCTCACCTCTCAATTCCTTGGATGATCTACCCGTGACTGCTGTCTGTAGCTCTTGCCCTTCAGGTTCACCTCATACTTTCTTCAAACAGAATCCTTTCGTACATGAGTCACTGAAACTGCCGCCTGCCACCCCTCCATGTTTCATAAGTGCGTATTTTAGTTTCATCTCATCTCACCTCATCTCATCTCCATCTATTCCCAACCTCCCCCCAGCAGCTAGAGATAACTTTTCAGTAACTAAGACTCATTGCTTGCAACTCATCTTTGACATAATCCTAACTCTTGACTATGCCAAAACAGTGGCTGAATCTTGCTTCTGGGAACCCATGTTCAAGCAGTCATATCTTGCCATGTTGTCTTTGGTCTTGATTGGTGTCACTATGCTTGGTTCATTTGAAATCCTGTTGCAAAAATATTCCTGTTAGTGTGTCACACTGCTTACATTAACTCCTTTTCTTCTTCACATCAGTGGTTCTCCTTTCATCTCCTTCGATGAATGCAGCCTCTGGCATGTACATGTTTTCTAAAATAAGTCCTTTTTCATGATCTACGTGTGTGGAGACATACACACTAGTAAAGATATTCTGGATCAGAGGCTTGATCCATGAGTAGGTAGTACAGTCCATTTTCCCCTGGAATAGGGAGAGAATCAATGAGTTGTGCTGTGGAAATCAGGATATGGATGTTGCGGCCTTCTATTGCTGTCAACATTGTAGCTGCTTTTTATGATTCTAAGGAAATAATTTTGTTGATTGTTCCCCTGAATAACTTGGAGAACTGTAATTGGCAGTGCTGTGGAGCTAAAGTCAATGGTGCACTATGAGCTGCTTCCACAGCACGGTCATAAGCATGAAAGAAAATTCTGAAAGAAGGAATAAGCAATATTTACAGCTTTTCATAGATGATTTTCACACTTTCCCTGGTGTGTGCCTGTGTGTTTGTTTGCTTTCACAGTCAAAAGCATTCTTGGCAAAGGTAATCTCTGGGTGTAGAGAATACCCCAGCTGTTTATCTATTATGGCTTTTGTCACCAGGGAGTCAAAAGTTGGACTCCACAATAAAGCAATCAGTTGCACAAAATTTGGCCAGCTCTAATGGGAAAGGAGGACAGCAGCTATTTATAATATCTATTCAGTTGAGTAAAAAAAAGTTTTCATCAAGTACATGTCTTGGTTTTTGCATGATCAATGTTGTAGTTTGTCCAACAGCTGAAGCAAGCAACTATTAAAGAGTTGGAAAATAGGGAATAACAAGATATCTTAGCCTGTGCAACCATTTTTCCAATAAGTAATGAAAAAAACCAAAAAGTGGATTTGGTATTGGCATGGGCTGAGTTTCATCTGTCAGCATGTAAGGCTGATTTCACCCATCTTGAGTTTCCTGTACAGATGCGTGTCACAGCCGCTATTAAGCTAAGAGCATCTTACTTCATCTGCTTGTTGTCATCAGATTTCAGTAATTCTCCAAAGATGAGTATCTCATTTGCATCCCATAGGACAAAAGGGTGCATGATTCCTTGCAGTATAAGTGGTAATTCTTTTTAACAGTTTGTATGTTGATAACGAAGGGGTCCACTATTTAGTAAACCTTATTTGTAGTTTTACAATTTCGGCTTATTTTTCATCTGGTGTCAATTCTGTTCACTTCAAAGTCATTCCAGTAATTGTCATAGGATTAGTCTTTAGCTTCACATGTTGCACCCTTTTTTGTGTTTGTACAAGTGACAGGATTGTACAGCCTGAGCCTCATTATATGAGGTAGAATTCAGTAATCAAAATTGTTGACTTTCCCACCTTCCCAGTCTTTGTGACAAATTCTTATCCCCACATTTCTAAGTAACTGGCCAAATTGTTTAAGCACAGTACCTAATCTGATCCAGAATTAAACTCCCAGAAAACCTTAATTCAGTTTTTCAGGACAATAAATTGTTCTTTTGGCAGCATGGTTGTTTCACTAGCTATGTGCAAATATGTATGTTCAGATTCAGGCACTTTGATAGCTGTAGCAGTCCTGGGCAAGGCTAGGGGACAATTTAATTTGTGCAATAGGAGATGGCATTAAATAGTGCAGAAAATCCTTAAAGAAGTATGGATGAAAAAAACTCTTCCATTTCATTTATTTATTCTTTGGTTACAAGATAATTCTAAATGTTCTCATGAAATCACCACTGCAGTTGTTCAAATTGCCAAGTGGGTTAAGGTTGAGGTGTAGCTGCAGGATAAATTAAAAAATCAGCTTCTTCCCACTGTTTCCCTCCTGCTTTTCTCCATTTTGAATCATACAGCCATGAAAATAAAGGTACTTTTAAGCTAGGGTACTAAGCCATAAGTGTCAAGGTGCTGGTAGCTGGGAGGGGCTGCAGGGATAGCCCCTTTGAAGAGAGGTCAGTGTATGTTTTGTGCCAGACACAACTGGCTTCGATGGGTCCAAGGCAGAGGGGGTGAGCCCATCAGTCACATGTGTAACACCTCTGTGAAAATGCATGTGAGAAAGTAAGAATACTGCCAAGGATTGTAGGAAGCAGCGTAGAGGGTAAGAAACAGTCCCAAACCATGTAAAGTCGGAGAAGAAGGAGGTGAGGAGGTGCTCCATGTGCAGATTCCACTGCAGCCCATCGAGAGGACTACACTGGACTAGGAGACTGCAGCTTGTGGGGAACTGTACGCAGGAGCATATCTATAAAATTTAAGGGAACAGTGGCCCATGGAGAACGCACACCACAGTAAGTTTTATTCCTGAAGGACTGCAGCCCATGGAAAAGAATCATGCTGTCCTGTTTAGGGTAGGGAGTGAGAGAGTAACTAGATGGGAAACTGACAGCCATCTATGGTCAGCACATCACAGCTGGAAAAGACAGCTTGGTATTGCTTTGCCTCTTTCAGTATTGTGAAATTCTCACATTGTGTGAGTAGGAAAAAACAAATAGGTAAATATAAATAGTGATCAAGCTGCTCAGGCCTACTGTGGTGTGAATTTGAACTAAAGTAAAACTTGACCCTTGGATTATGCCAAAAAAAAGCACAAATTAAAAGCACAAATTACCCCAAGTACCATTTAGGCTTATCTTGTACAATGTTAGCACTGAAATGCATAGTCAGAACAGGCTCAAATTGATACATAATGTGTTTTATTTTCCCCCAGTCGATAAGACTTGTATTCATTAAAGAATGCTGTGTTAGCTTTCAGCTATTTTGCAAAAACCCCATTTCTCCTGGGTCAGGATCCAAACTTTAACTCAGGATCAGAGGAAGTAAAGAAGTTATATGTTGATGGATCATTCAAAATAATATCTACCTGGACCCTATTCAGCACCAGAACATTTTTACACCACATAAAAAAGCTGTAACTCTGGATGGACCCCTGCAAAGAGAGTATGCGGGGTATGGGCATGAAGGCTTGGCATGCCATCTGTCTGGATATTTTTCCTTACTTGCAGTTGAATTGTGGCTCCTGGTTTGAATGTTTGCAGTTAGAACCCTTTACAAACTGTAAATGAATTTACAGTTACTTTGTGCTTGTATATTTTCCAGTTAATGTTTGTTTCTGTTAGAAAAAATGTTCTGTCAATGAATCAAGGTGCTCTGTTGGAATGTGGAGCTTCTGAGGATGTGTCCTCATAACTGCTCTGGAAAAGTGAACCTAAAAGCAGAATTTCATAGATAAGCTAGAAATCAGAAATAGTGTCCCCAGGCAAGTGATTATGCAGCGATCTTGTCTCATAACTTTTGTGATAACATGAAATACCACTAGAATACGGTTTAAGTCCACAGAGCGGTAATTCAGAGAAAGACGGACTTCTGTTTTCACTGCGTAGTGCCTTTTTTTTTCACTTTATTAATTTATTAGCAGATTTAACAATAGTAATTTTAGTATTGTGAAAGATTTAAATGCTTACTCATCATTAAAATAAAAAAAGCTGTTCTTTACAATGGAAGAGTCCCAGGAAGTGATGGGAAAGATGGTAGATGACCTTAATGTGTATGTGTGTTTCTGTGGTTACCACATTACCTGTAAAAATGGAGTATTGAAGATTTTGTTTCCTAATTGAAACTATTACTTATCTCAGTTTTGTCCAGATAAAATTTGGTAATGCTTTGGCTAGTCAATTACATGCTGAGGTTGGGAAAAAGCATTAGTCTGTTTTTGATGGTTTTTTTTCCCTTGAAGAGAAGATATTTCTTCAGAAATGCAGATTTTTTGAAAGAGTTGTGATCTGTGATTTTTCACAGTTCTCCTCTTAAAATTAATCAATTTGTAGTCAGGAAAAATTGCGTCAGAATCACATTATCGGCTGTTACGATCAGACAGCAGTACAGCCTGATGGAGATATGCAGAAGCTAGCACTGATGAGAGTATGTTTTGTACAAGAAGAGATAACGTCAGTTCTTTGATATGAACATTTATTTAAGTTATTGCAGTACACCATGTAATGTACTGAGGAGCTCAAAAAGTTCCCTCCCAGGCTGATTGTGAAAGGAGCTGCCTATGTCTTCAAGGTACTGAATGAAGATAGTGGAGAGAAGAAAATACAGTGGAGAAAGGCTGTCAATAAAGTGCTTCACTTGTGAAGATTATACATTCTTCATTGTAATGATATAGGATGTTCATACAATCAACACCTTTAAATCAGAGAAACAAGAAAATCTGCTTTTAGTAAAACTTCTAATAACTTGTTTTTATTGGCAAATCTGCTGTTTCCAATAAGTGTCTTTAAAATGCAGATTCAAGAGTAACATGCAGGAATTGAGTTTACAAGTACATCAAAACCAAAAGCTCTCTTTCCATCATTAACAGGTAGGTTTTGTGATTTTGAACTAGACTACCCTACCGAAACTAAGCTTGTAACTGTTGTTTCACTTTCTGAGAGCACTCAAAATGTCTGTAAATCTTAGCAGTCTGAAGTAAAGAAAAGACTTTATGTATTTTCATGACTAAGTTACTTAATACAATTTATCACTCTTTCAATGGAGTCTAACATTTGTGACTGCAAGTGAACATCAAACAGCGAACTTGCATTACTTAAAACGTATGCAATTTGCATAGCCAGTGCTTATCTTTTTAAGGGAAAAAAAAAATCTTAATATTCACAGGAAGATATATTTGCTTTGAAACATTATTTAACTGTTGAAATTTTTTTTTAATATGATTTCATCACTGGAAATATTTCTTATTGGTATAGTAAGTATGAATAGTTCAATCTGTGGCATTAGTATGGCTTTACAACATACAGTTGTTAGGAATTCTTGTAGTGGAATATAGTACTAAGCCTTGAGAATAAGCCCTATAGGAAACAGTAAAAAGCAAAGAAGGTGAAAAGGAGAAAAAAATCCTTTATTTTATTATATCAAAGACATGCTACTTTTGGTGCAGAGAAAGGAGGAGAGCTCTAGCCTGCTTTGCTGGACAGCAAGGCAATATTCACTCATGAGAAATTATGCATGTAGTTTGTTTCACAAGATGTGTGATAGTTCAGAAAACTATTGCCAATGAGTGTCTGAAAAAAAATTAGAAGAAAGAGTACTCATCACAGCCTCAGATATGAAAAGCAATAAAAACATTGTGCTCTAGTTTTCTAGTTCTGGGCAGGGCTTTGTTGAGATCCTTTTTTGCTGTCGCTTTTCCCGCATCTTAAAGCATTGCTTATAGAAACAAAATAAGTTATAAGTTTCCTTTTCTTTTTCTTCTGTTTCTTTTCTCTCTTCTCCTTTCTTCTTCTTTTTTTTTTTTTTTTTTTTTTTTTTTTTTTATGAAAGGTGTAATATTTTTGGCTCAGTTTGTAATTTAAATAGCCATTTTCCAGCTCAACTGAAGAATGACTGAAACAGCTTGAAGTTCAAAGGGAGGTAAGTATGTGTTTCTGTGCATGTTAACATCTGTTTTGAAAATACGAGAGTCCTGGAATCTTACTAGATGAATCTTCTATCTCTCACTTGTGAAATTTTTAGAGCCTGGGTGTTGCTTTACACACTGCCTGTTACGGTGATGACACATTTTCCTTCTCAGATATTTCAATTTGTGAGTACTGCTTCTTCTGTGAGCATTTCTTTCCCCTCTCCCTCTTTCTCCTACCACAAAAAAAACCCCAAACCCAATTAAAAATACTGACCATGCATAACACAGTTAACATTTTGTTAAACTGTATCTTAAACAGATAATCTGCCAAAAGAGAGAAGAGAAACTGCACTGCGGTTCCCTTACCACTGGCTCATGCACAATGGTAGTCAATGACCAGTTTCTAGGTTTTCATTTTTAACTGTTGTGTTCTCCAGTTGTGTTATAGAGCCTTAGCAGCAAAAAGGAGGAAAATTCTGGTTAGACTGAAGATGAATTGTCTGAAACAAATTGGCAGTCCCTTTGAAAAGTATACAAAGTCTGAAAATTCACCACTCTTTCAAAAGTTGAAAACTGATTGTTTGATGAGAATGCACTGCATATGTGCCTGAGTCACCTACCAATTCTTCACTGACCTCTTGACTTTCTTGCTGCTGGGGGGACACAAATTCTGTGGTCCTGTCTTCATGCTGTTTCTTTTTGTCATTATCTATGATTCATCTTCCTTATAACTTGTCAAACTTGAGTTATTTTTAATCCTTTGCTGGGCCTCCCTACAGGCATTATATCATATCTCTTGGCACTACACATGATCCCTATTGTCCCTACCCTATTCAGATTCTTATGTTTATTTCCTACCCCTGACATGATTCCAACTATTATTGCTCTTTTTAAATAAATTTGCAAATTTGGACAACCTACAGCCACTTTCATTTTTCCAAACAATTTATATGAGCCCGTTAAACAGAATCAGTCACGGTAACAAATCCTTCAGGGCCTCAGTTGTTATCTTCTCATTTGCAGTAGATTGTTCTGGGACACAATTTTACGGCCAAATATAGTTTAGCTGCTTTATTTTAACCTCTCACTTCATTAGCTGGAGTAATATCTGGAAAAGTTTGCAACCATTGTCAAAATTTCGATTAACCATTTCTGCACTTTATAAATGCATATTTCCCTTAAAACAAAAATATAGTCATTGTGCAGGGTTAGAGTTTTTCAGTTAGTAAATAACTTTATTAAAATAGGTTATCTTATAGGGCAGCTTCTGACCACTTATCATGTCTCTGTGTGCTTACTCGAGGAATACTATATTTGCAAGGCTTCCTTCATCTCAAAATAACGCCTTTTGAACATTGTTGACTCCAACTTGCAATATTTAAGTGAAAGGAGACTCAAACAAATTTGCATTGTTTTCTTAATAATCTAATAGTTAAATTCTTGCTTCTACAAATTAAAAGAATTTTTGGCAATTCCACTAAAAGTAATCTCCATAAACCTCAGGAATTTAGAATATAATCTCAGCCTTAAAGGAAGCAAAGTACTTTCAAAAACATGAAAAGTACAATTTAAACATCCAATGAGTTGTAATTCTGCCTTGTCATGACTTTCCAATCCTAATTCCATCTAAATTACTGTTTACGGGATGTAGAAAATTATACACAACTGGTAGATTTGCTGACATTTTTGCATGGGTTTCAGAAGTTTCTTTCAGTGATGCTTAGGATCTGCTTAACTCAGAAAACAGAAAATGGAACTGAAAAATCAAAGTTACTTTGATGCTTCTAGAGTCTTTATGCAGAAATTTTGTCTTTAATTAATATTGTATTTGACTTATAAAATCTAAACATGTAATAGCAAATGACTGATTTCAGTAGGAATTAGAATTTAGACATCTGTGAAATGTATATGCAGTCAATGGAAATTGTATGGCTGTAAAGAAAGAAACATTTTCCACATACCCATATAGAATTACAATGATATAGGGCTGGATCAGAGACTTTTTAACTGACATGATAGTATTGTTGGGTTTTTTTTTATTATCTTTCCTTGCAATCTCTGCAAGACTAGATAAAGATTAAATTAGTGTAACAAAGTTTTATGTTTTAATTTTATTGTTCAATTTCAAAAAAATTAATTAAAATTCTCTTCATTGTTGGATAACTGAATTGTAAACATAGGAAAAGTCATATTGACGATGAGACAATTATATTATTCCCAGGGCAGTTGTGGAGGTGTTCAAGGCCAGGCTGGATGGGGTCTTGGGCAGTCTGATCTAGTGGGATGTCCCTGCCCATGGCAGGGGAGTTGGAACTAGATGATCTTTAAGGTCCTTTCCAACCCTAAATATTCTATGATTCTAGTTTCAAAATGCCGTGAATTATTCAGAGTTACAAAAAGCCATTTCTTTAAGATGTGCATAAACTGTGTCTTTGATTTCTCATTTCACCTAACATGGACAGCACTGGGCATTATGCATGCCTGATACCATATAGTGCCTGACAGTTCTCTTTTGACTACAAACTGTTCCCTGGAGGCTAAGAAAGCCTAAGATTAAATTGCTTCTTTTACTGAGGACTAGATGGATGCTAGCCCCTGAGAGGCTCACTTCAGAAACCCGGGGGGCTGAGTGACCTCAGCCAATCTAAGGGCTCAGTCTCAGTCCAGATAACTTCCTTTTAGGTCTTCTCAACTAGAAATATTCTGTTAGTTATCAAACTGCCAAACTCTCCAACTCCTGTGTACTTCTGTCCAAGAGTAAATTTTCAGCTCTAAAAAGTACTGGTAACATCTTATTTTCATAGATTGATTTAAAATGCCAAACAGATAATACTCAGGCTTTAGCAAATGCATCGTAGATCTGACTACTTCTCTAAAAAGAGTGACTTGTCTAAGAGAAGCTTGTTTTGCTGTTTTGGGTAGCATCACATTTTTTGTCATTGAACTCAAAACTCAGGTCCTTGAATTTTCTATGTATTTACCTGTTACCCTGTCCATTTTTCTAGCTCATCCAGTTAGTGGTTTATTTCAATATCCAGCCCATTATATGCACTGAAACAAATTATTTTAGTTTGCAAAAGTAACTATGTGTCCTGAAAAACTGAATTATTATGTTTTAAAAACACTCATGGGTTAAAAGAAAAAAGAAATTTAAAAAAATCAGCTGTGATACTTGCAAAGGTCATGAGCAGCAGCGACAGGTATGTTGGGTTTTTCTTTTGGTGTTTCTGTTTCCAGGCTGTCGTGTGGATTAGTTCTGCAGATAAGAATGGGAAGTGGGAGGTAATGCAGGAAAGGAAAGATGGTACGTTTACATCCATGGATGCATTTACCTCTCTTCCTGGGTCAATTGAGTTAAAAGAAAAGGAATGTGAAAGACTGATGATTAAATACTTCCTAAACTAGTGGAAAATGCTCATGGAAACTTGTCAGCAGTGGTTCAACAAATTAATGAAAAGATTTCCAGCCACCAGCCAAGCAATAGCCACTAAATTCTTTTCCTATTAGTAAGAGGCTTCTGGGCAGAACATGGTCTTAATCTTTTTGGAGTGTTTTTCAATCATACGAATTTATGGATGAATACATCTTACTGTTTCTGGTTCATATGCCCTGCCAGTACTGAATTATGAGTCTTAGAGCTTGCTAGATCGTCGGCTGGACTTATCTGTTCGTTTCTTGCACTCTTGGAAAGCTCGTTAATTTTATTCTGCACTTTTCTTAGTTTAGAGCTGATAAATACTCATCATTGAAATCATATAAAAAATGTCAGTGTTTTTAAGGTTTTTTGGAACTACAATATCTGACCTGATCTTGTTTCACTTTTTCAGAAAACAAACAAGATGCAACAGACTTTTATTATCCTCTGTCCGAAAACTTTGTCAGATTGGGTGCAAAATAACTTTTTGTTTGACAATGTTGTATAAATACTTTTTTGTTGAATCGTGGTGATACCAAAAGATTTAAAATCAGAGGCTTTGAAGTGTTGTCCAATTGTTTCAGTATATACTACATTAAGAAATGTTTTAATGCTTGTAGCTTTGAAGATTGTCTTAATATGAAGCAAAAGCTGGTGTGCTTCTGCATCACATGAAAATTAGGAAATATTCAAAAGCACTTTTCCTTTCTGATGGTCTTTTATTGGGTGATACTGAGTAGCCACTTCAAAGATTAAACCCCTGCATTTGTGTGTTTGCATAGATCTGAGCTCTAGTCTAACTGGGGCCTAAGAAATTGATGTAGTACAAAATGACTGCTGAAATTTTTGGGAAAAGGAACAATGTTTTAAATCACACTTTTGTGAAATTGGAATCTCAGTCCCTTATTGGGAGAAATGATGCACTATCGGGGTTGCTTTTTACAAAATAGAGAGGAAGACTATTTCAGAAAAGAGTATCATTAAAAAAAAAAGACAAAATTCAGTTAAAGGAAAACCAAAATGTATCTTGATGTAATTCCTTTTATTGGATTTTGTAGCAGAAAGAAGAAAAAAAGAAGGGAAGGGAAACTAGATGTGAAATGTTAGAGAGAAAAATAAAAAAAAATCATCAATAAGTCTTCAGAAAAAAAATGAAAGCCCTGTGAGTTTTCAGCTTAAAAAGAAAAAAAATCTTTAAAATATCTTGGTTAAAACATATTGGCTGGCCCTGCCAGCATTAGTAGTTGTAATAAGACTACTAGTTTTCAAATTCCCTTGTGATTCATTAGAGTTCCTACTGATGTAGTGATTCTGTTGCACTGTATTGAAATACTTGCAACATTCAGTTCTAGTAGTTTGCATTTATTTCTCCATTTGCAAAGTTAGGTATAGTTTCAGGATGGGAACTGATTGAGTCTTTAGCCTATATAAAGAACTTCAGAGAAAAATCCCTGAGTAGGATCTATTCTTTTAATTTCATCACTTTTTGCAACTTGGGAACTCTGGAAGAGAAGACTGAGGATAAAACTAGCAAATAAGACTACGACAAAAGCCTTTAGATGTTCATCTGCCTTTCAGTCAGTATGTGCTCTGTGGTTGTCATCTTTTTACCTTAAGATGCTTTTCATCTCTGAATTTTTATATCACGTCTTATGAAAATGGAACAAAAGCTTGAAGGTTTTAAGTAATATTTTGAAGTATTTGTTTTAAGAGAATGTTGACTTTGATGAAAACAGAAGAGGGGGTTTTGAGTGAGCAGTTGAAATATAATGAAATTTTACATAGTTGGTCAATAATAAGTGGAAAAATTCACCTTTTAAAGCTTTCTTATGCCTTCTAGTAGTCTCTCTCCTCGAAAGAAAAACAAAACTATTTAAGCCTTTTCATAGTGTGGGATAATAGACGTTCTCCTGACAGGAAAAAATATTTCATGACAAACAGAACAAAAGTACTGTTGTACTTAGAACTGTTGAATGATGTTTAAAAGAAGGTGTATTATTCCTAGATTGTAAGTATTCAATAACAGCAAAGAATACATGCTCTGTGTATATAATTTGTAAATAATTTATTTTCTCCCTCATTTTTCAAAGATTTTTTTTTAAAATTGTGCCACCTTTATTTAATTCTCTGCAGCGTTTGACAGTCTTTTCTGGTTTTCTTTCCCAAAGTAAATGCTCTGTTAGGTAATCATGCAGAAGAGAAGGATGGGAGTGCCTTTGCCAGTACTGCACTTCTTGGGTGCTGTTCTGTCAAGTTGGCACTGTGCATAGAGAACTATTTGGCTTCTAGCTCCTTTCTAGTTTTTAACTCTTCTTATTTCAAATGCTGGATTTCCTGCATCACAGACCTATCACTCTGTCCTGCGTTCCTTACTCAGCTTGTCTGAAACACACACTATCTCCCTCCTCATCATTCTTTGAAGTATACCCTTTCAATGTGAAGGGGACACTTCTAGCGGGAGACTTAATTGCCTTTATATTTTCACTCCTTTTTTTTTTTTTTTTTTTCTGCAAAAAGGGTAGCTCTCCCTTTGATTTTTCTGCCTTTGGATGCTCCAAGTGTCTCTGAGCCAGGAAGTTTGAAATGACATTTCAGATGCATCACTGGCAGCCTTTCGTGTCTACTAATGCCAAGCTGTGGGTTTGCATAGTCGCCTTCATCAAGTTGCTCTGTAAAACCAGAATTGTCTTGTGAGGCGCAGGGAGAAGTAACTAAAGGAGGTCTGTGTACACCGAGGTTATGAAAGATGAGACTGGAGGCAGAGGGGAGTGAATTGTGTGAAGAGAATGTCCTGGTGTCATGGAGCTAGTCTAGAAGTTCAGGTCCTGCTCCTTCCTGCTCTACACCTAAAAACATGCAAGTGTCAGTCCCGAGGCTGTGTAGTCCCATCGCTCTGGGCAAAAGGGGAGATTACTTTGTGTTCAGCAAGCAGTATGTGTAATTGGCTGAAATGGGTAACTGGGTTCCACTTCCAAGCCGATTTGATTTTGGCCAGGATAAGGTATAACATAATTTTCCCCCTACCTCATACAGCGAACTCCATATGCCACTTCTCTGAACCATCAACTTCTTGAGGATGGGAAATGGAGACAGAAGTGCTGATCTCTTCTCCCTGGTATCCAAGGGTAGAACACATGTGAATGGTTCAAAGCTCTGTCAGGGAAGATTTAGACTTGACATTAGGAAGCATTTCTTTAAAGAGAGGATAGTTGATCACTGGAGCAAGCTTCCTAGAGAGGCCGTCAATGCCCCATGCCTGTCAGTGCCTTAAAAAGAGGCATATGGACAATGCCCTTCATAATATATGTAAACTTTTTGTCAGTCCTGAATTGGCCAGACCGTTGGATTAGATGTGTAGGCATAGGTCCGTTCCAAGTGAAAATATTCTACTTTATTCTATTTTTGGTAGAGTCTATTTATGGTGCCAGGGCTTTTAAGTTTTTTGGTACAGGCAAACTGCTAATATAAGAAGTTAATTTTGCTGTTCCTATAGGAACTGATGTCTGAAGATAGTAGCGGTTTTTAAACAGCAGAAACAGGAAAATATTTAAATTACAAAGCACTTTGGTGGCTTTACACAGCCACTTGTTTTTTCACTTGGTCTGTTACATTTCTGCTCTTTGTTCTCTGACTTCATCACAATGGTTTGTTTAACTGGGTATTGCTAGCAGATATCCTCTGTAACACATTATTTTCTAGATACAATGGGTTGAGATTAAATGCTTTCTTTACAGGAATGGGCCTAAAACAATATCAAGAAACGGAACAGATCAGAAAACTCTGCCACCTCAAAACCTGCCTTTTCTGAGGAGTGGCTTTTGTTTTTCCAAGAAGAGCAAATAAAAGGGACCGTGAGATTATAGGCAGTCTCATCAGAACCTCGACTGCCCGTGCAGTTTCATTGCCATACTGAATACTTCAGTCATCTCTCTGGTGGCAGGCACTGCTCTTGATTGTGAGTCTTGCAGGTTGGATTGTGTTACCAGGCTTCCCTGTCCGTTATAGTGGCCTTAATCAGCACTGGAATGTCTTCTGGAGATGGTTTCATCTTCATGTGTTTTACCACGGTTTCATTGGTTTTTCAATAGACATCTTATTCTTCCTTTCTAGGTATATAGATGAAAGTGAATGCAGAAGTAGACTAAAGGGGGACTGTCTTCTTCTTGCTTTATATTACAGTAAAGACACAGTGAACACAATTTCTCTAGTGTTAGCCCAACAACATAGTCGTCAATTATTGAAATGTCTGTTTAACAGTTATTCCCATGTAGACTGAGATACTGATGCAGCAAGTTCTTTCACCTCCCATTAAACCAGGTGTGACTTCTGAAGCTGAAGTCTGAGCACCTCACGTAGAAAATGCAGTTCTGTGCCCAGACTCATTTCTACTGTTTAGATTATGTTACTTATCTTGGAGAACTACATCTAACTTGAGCATGAAGTAACATAACACTTAGGTATTTATGCCAAATATAACTGTTATAGTAATTTTAAGTATAAATGACAGACTGTTAAGCTAAAATGTTATGATTTTGTATAGAGATATATATTTACCTACATATGGGCTCATACTGTTATAAAGGCTCAAAAAATTAGAGTGATGATGCCTTAAAACTGCACATCGTGCATAGTGTACATTTAAATGTTAAACACTATGATTTCACACTTTTAAAATTTAGCAAAATACTGCCCTGTTGTTTGCAGTATTTACTATTTATGTGCTAGGAGCTCAATAGGCTGAAACTTGTCTTTCGCTATCATGTATTTAGTGAATTTGATTTTGTATTTTTAAACACTTTTTTTTCCTGGAAATTTGTAATAACAATTTGCTAATTACTTTCTTAGCTGTTTATTCAAGGCCAGTTAAAGACTCTGCTGCAGTTTGGATATATTACTTTTTTTGGGGGAGAGATTGTTTTACTTTTTTCTTTGTAGTTTCTTTAATTATTCTTTTTTTAAGTAAGGGAAAGAATGTGGTTCTGTAATGATATCTTTTTTCGTCTTTTATTATAGAATTCCTTTTCAGTTTATATTACATGCGTATGTGAGGGAGGATTGACTGTTATCTCTTTAATCTTTGTTGTATTTACTGAGTAGTCCATATTATCCTCCTGAAACTAGCATGAGGAGACATTTTCTAGAAGGACTAAAACGCAGTCTCTGAATTTTTTAGACACAAGTTTATGAATCTTCAAAATCCAAACACCCTTTTTGAGAAAAGCAAGACAGCCTACCCAGAACCTTGGACTGATCTTTCAACACCTCTGTGGTATTAAAATATTGATTTGCATTTTTTTTTATTCCAACATAGTTTTTCTAATAATGACTCTCTGGAGACCAATTGGATTGGTTTAAGTCATCTTTCTGAGGCTGTCTCTATAAGAGGCTTTATGACTTTTTCCTAAATTTACATACGCAAGATGCTTTTTCCATTAGAAAAGTTGACTACATCCTCCTCAGGGCTTTGTGTAAAAGATTGTCTTGGGGGACCCAATCATATCAACGTGGATGCAGTGGCAGCATTACTTTTTCAGGAGTATTAGATATATGTAATAAATGCTAGGATTTTTCAATAGGGGAAACAAAACTACTTTACAGAATAGAGTGATACAATGAGGAAATGGCAAGCAAATATAAGTGGAGCCTTGAGTAAATGCCCAATCTTGAAAAAACTACACAATAACATTTAGAATCAGTCTTCCCTCTAAATGGTCCTTCATCCCCACTCTCAAAAACTGTAGGTGAGGTGTCCCGGATCAGATGTTGTTCTGCACATGTGCCTTGTACCAGTGGACCTGTGTATCACCTGAAGTCCCCAGGTCTCCCTAGGTCCAATCTCCACAAAGACTGTATTTATTTATCTTCAGAAGGAAAGGACCCACACTTGCTTTAAAAGGTTTGCATTTTTTTTTTCCGCTTCTGGAAAATCCCACTCTAACATGAAAGTAAGTCATTATAAGGCACTTGTCTGTCAAACATGACAGGCATCTGACAGATGAGAAAGAAACGGATAATGGAGGAGAGGTTTGTGGTGCTTTCTGGTATTAGCTTGTTTTATGCAGTCACCTTGTCAGCCTCCACCCTTTTTTCTGCTCCTGAAAACTGCTGAAAATGCTGGCCAACATCAATCAAATCTCTCATGAGCAGTGAGTTCTAGAGGGATGCCGTACCTGGAAATGGGTGCTGCTTCATGGGGTGCGTTAACGACCTGTGACACCTCTGTCTCTTGTCAAGGCATCTTCCTCCTTGAAGAGGAAGAGGGAGGATTGAAACAGGGGCCTTCCTCAGGGAGGATAGGAAGGGGATTGTGGTGAGCATGGGAAGCAGGAGAAGACTGTTTCAATTATAGTTCGTAAGGAGGGGGAGTCACAGGGCATTGTTTTGTTTGTTTGTTTATAGTTGCATTTGTCATGGAATAACTGTTTTGGGTTTTAACGATGTGTGAGGAATGGTGCCAAAAATGGAAAACATTCATTTGAATTTTTAATGAAGCTGATTGTACCTCTTTTCTGTTTAATTTCCATGAATATTCTACAGAATATAAAGGGAATATTCACTGGAGCAATAAATGTTATGTTAATTCTGTAGAACAAAAATGGGAACTGAATTTTGAATTGGTAATTACGAGTATTCACAATGATAACCTATTTTATATAGTACCCATCCAAGAACATGCTTCATTTGCCTTGAAGTCAGATACTTGAGTGTGTTTCTTTCTCTTCAAGGTGTATGTACAGGTTCTGCAGAATCAGTGCATGAGCAAAGAATCTAAAACATACCAAGCAAAACTGTGCCAAACCAAACTATTACAAATCTTAGGAAAAAAGAAAAAAAAGAAGATATTTAATTGCTAAAATCCAGACAAACAGTGAGCTTTCCTGATTGTATGATGATTTTTGTTATTGTTGAACTAATACCAAAGAGTGGAAAAATATTAGGAACTACAATTTGTAGATAGGTTTTGCTTTTTCAATGAAATGTTTATTCTTCACAAGGATGGTTCTTTCAGGCATTACAGCCTGGAATAGTAGTTCCTTTCAGCAGCAAGTCCAGAATGAGACCCATAATACAGGAGAAAATGGAGGGAATAGGTATAATAAAATAGTGGAGCAGGAGAAAAGAAATGTAAAGGCATCATGCACTTAATGCACAGACATAAAAGATTTAGGACAAGGCTCCTGACCAGGCTCATACAAATTAGATTCGAGCTTTTTTGAAGACATGTTGGTATTGAGAATATTTTTAATTGAATATGTAATAATATCACATTCTTTTCCCTGTATACTGTACAAGTCTTACCTGGTGGAATCTGCTTGTAATGATTATGCTTTCATTGTTTTTGTCAATCAGTTTCCAGTTCTCCTTTCTAGGTAGCTGTATGTCTCTGATAACTATCAGAGATGGCTTTATCTCTTAGCCATCTGAGCTGTCTCAGTGACTCATATAAATTTATTTAAATAAGTAAGGAATTATGTAATGAAGGCTTATTCTTTGTAAACCTGTCACAATTTTTGTTACTGCTTTGAATATTCTGCTGGTGCCTGCTTTTTTTGTTTTTATTTTATCTTTTTTTCAGCTCGTTTGGGCAAAGGGAGATATTTTTTCCCATAAAATCTTACAGTATTTGTTGTCATCTCTAAATGTAACATGTGACAGAAAGTTTTGAGTTTGCGGCTGAGAGTTTGCTTCTTGCTGGCATTTTCCTGATACTGACTTTTCAATAAATCAGCAGGACCTATTTGCATAACGGTGTTAGTGAACAGTTATTTTTATAGTGGAGAACAGACCGTTATCTTAGAGATGACTGTGTTATGTTCTTCTGTTGTTTTTTTCCTGAGCTTTTCTATTTATAATTAAACAGAATTGTAATAATGCTAATTTTCAGTGTATCTTCAGTAACTGTTTTAAAGCTACTTTAACTCTTAATTAAGCCATTCAACAAAGTTTTTCCTCTGAAGCTTTTTCTGCCTGAGCAGCCTCTTTCAGTGCAGACAGGTATATTGACACTGCATGTGTTAATATGGGCGTCTTCAGTTTTAAGTGGATATTGTCTTTTGTTTCAATTTAGTTTAAGTCTCTTAGAAACACCATCATTTAAAATGGATAGGCACCCTGAAGTTGGGAATAAGTGTCCATAGAGCATCATTTCAGAATCTATTGCATACATCCGTCTAAATGCATACTTTGTTACACTGAAAAAATATTATTTTGTAGAATGGATAAAGCCTAATATTTACAGAATGCAAGATGGTTTTGTGTCAATGAAATCTCAAGCTATTGTGTATATGAGTCCAACATATTGAAACTTCCACACCAAAACAGTTGGATTGTCTTTTTTCCTCCCTTTCAATGAAAATGCAAATCAATAAATAATGTTTAATTATTTTGTGTGTATAGCTATGTTGATTTAGCACTTAATTTTATTTCATATGTGTTTAATGGCTGATAGGGTAGTTACAAGGGGCAATTGATTGATATACTCTCCTTTCACCTTTGGAGATGTCATTTTAATCCTGGCATAGGTCACACTGGAAATTAGTTTCTATAGGCATGGTTTGCTCTTTAATGCATGTTTGTCCACATCATAAACCCATCAAACAACATGATGCAGTTAACAGTCAATGCCACAGACAAGCTTGTGACCAGATGAGCAGATGGGATTTTGAAGAGTAATTTATGTCTCTCAGCAGAATTGTGATTCGGAGCAACTAAGCTCAATTTCTTCTCAGTTTCTGGTTCTGACTAGTCACAGTTAGTTAGCTTTCACGAACAGCAAATGCACGTACTGGAAAAACACGTTTTGTCAAGTTGTCTTCCTGAAACTCCTTAGTGCAAGTTTTAAGGATCTCAGAACAACTCTGGAATGGGCATTTTTATGTAATTGGGAAGCATCCATTTGAAAAAAAACCTTGTTGCTTATTTGATCTTTAAAGTGATAGTTGCAAAATAAATCAAACCATAACATTAGCAGATATTATCAGAGATTATGCTCATTAGCATTCCAATACTACCTGTTTCCTCCAGGCAGCCAGAAGAACCCACTCCATTTTAAGCAAGAATCCCTGAAGTAGAGTTTGGCACTTAAACCAGAGCTCCATAACAGGAGCAATGCCTTTCTGTGACTCGAGTGCAGGTAAGAGCTTAATTGTTTCACATGTTCTGTATATGACTGTACCATGCACACCCCCTGTTTCTCATAAGCTAACCACATACTAAGCAGCAAAAAGGAAAAGTTAAGTGGAAACTGGTAGGGATTGGTCTGAAGGAAGCACTTGTGTTGCTTACACATGCGGATGCAATAACCTCATCTGCTGTAGCACCTCTGTTTGACACAGAGCCTCCTTGCATGAATAAGGTTTCCAGGATTAGTTGCTAGGCCTTTTATTTAGCCTTTCAAGGTATGGCTGTATTTCTGACATGACCATAGAGTAATTACAGGGAATAATTTTGATGGATATCAGAGGAGAAAGAGAGATGCTTGCTGAGCCTAGTTGACGTATATAGGATCATTTATGTCTTGTCCATAAACATATGAAGTATGAGAAAAGACCCCTGGGAGGCCAGTGACACTAATGGAAAATTTAAGTGTGAGACTGTACAGCTGGACTAGATGCTTTTTATTCCGAGTTGTTATTAATTTAGACAAAGCAATCTAGAGCTGTCGGGGTACAAACTCTATGTTCACCTCCGTAAATTATCATAGTGTCTATCATCTAAACAACAGGAATCCAGATCTGGGTGCTTGCCTTAGATGTGAGTCTCAACATACTAGATTAACTTATTATTTGAAGGGTAACAATTTGTTGTTGTTTATTGTTTTTGCATATATATGTTTTTGTCACTATTGCCTTTTAATAAGTTTTTCTTCGCTTTGTTAACAGCTGATCTTGAAAGTGGTACAAGGTTTAGATGTCAGCCTATACCCAGTATAACCTGTAGAGTAATAGAAATTAGCCTATAGCCTAACCAAACTGTGTATGATCATCAGACAAAATAAAGCCTAAATTCCAAGTATTCATATCAACTTTCTATATTGTAAGGAAAGGTTAGTGTTAGCAGTGGTTAATTTTTTTGTTCTCATTTCCAGTTACAGTTGTGAACCAGCTGTACGATGTAATAACTGCAACGTTTTTTTTCTTTCAAAGAGAGCACCCTTCACCCTGATGAGAATTGCAACCTTACAAGACCATTCTGATTCAGTGGACCCAACTGTCACCTCCCTGACCTCACAAAATAGACTTTTCAGTTTTTGTATATCACCTCCTGCCTTCTCTGTACCCTTTGCGCTCTCATCGCATTCTCTTCCATACTGACATTTGATTCATTGAGCTGGATTCTGACAGAGAAATTTCATGTTAGCCTCTCTTCTTGTGAGACTGACAAAACCTTTGTGATAGATAAGCTTTCTTCTGAAATTTGAAACAGCCTAGTATATACCTGCCTATTTTGTGATTCTGCGCCTATGGAGTAGGGCAGAATGCAGCTTAAGCAGCAGAGCATCTGTTTCATGGTATTTTGAAACTCTGCCATGGAGAAGCAGAGGTGATTTCATGTAATGTTAAACAACAGCTACTTTTCTTTCCTTTTCCTTTTCCTTATCTAAAGAAACATAACTCATTCTGTGCCTGTGTCCCTAATTAGTAACACTTACAAGCCTTGACCTTTTAACAGAGAACTGGGCTCAGCTTAATCTATATAGAATTGCCCATATAATGTAGCTGTGCATAATAATAAAAACAATTTAAAACACATTAAAGTATTAAAAAAAACACTTAAAAGCTTAGACCCAGACTTTTCCTCATTTATTCATGTTGAGCAGCAATTTGCTCTGATAATAGTCCCAGTGAGACTGTAGTAAGATACTATGCACTACAAGTAAGGGAGGCAGAGCGTTGCTTAATAAATAAGCGGTTGTGTCCTGCTTTGCTCATTTATGGCTCAATGGCCTTTGTGTCTAGTGCACAATTTCATCTCAGGACCAGCTTATTTCCAACAGCCTTCTGGCACTTTATGTGTATGGATATTCCTTTGGCTTTTTTTTTTTTTCTGATTATCTCTCATAACCTGAAAAAAAATTACAGATGTTAATGCACTAGCTGGAGTCTAATGCTTTTATCCAGAGTGGTGTTACTGTCAGGGAAGACTGAACTGAAAATGCTTATTTTCCAAGTGAAAGTGCAGGCATGCTCACTCCTGCGGCAGATTTCTGGCACAGAAGGATTGAGCCATGGCGAGCTGTGTGAAATCAAGTCACTGATACCATGATCTCTCATGTAATTGGGAAACTTCCCAGCTTGTGGAAAAATTGATCAGCCCTTGATATAGTTCTTTACTCTGCCTCCTTTTCTTCTCCAGTTGTCTTACCATTATTACCAGACTAAAAAGCAATGAGAAATAAGTTCTGTGTTAAGAATAAGCCTTTCTCCTGAGTTTGCAAAGACAATATCATCTTGTGCCCAGAGAATGGTTGAACTGCCTCAAACATATACTGCAAGGCTCCAGTTCCTCAGTTCAGACTATGAAAGTCTCTATCTGAAGCAATTATAAAATTTAAGAAACTCTTACTCAGAAACCATAGGTTATTATACTCAGCAAACTAGTTTAGAAGAAAAAAAGTGCAGTCAGACTCCAAACCAGTATATTATCTCTCAGCTGGTTCTGTGGTCTGAAGAAAACCAATGAAATACACAACTCTTCCTTCTGCACTAGTCAGTGACCTCCATGAGAAAGAGTAAAGATTAACAAACTACTTTTCCTCTAAGTGCTTCCCAAAAACCTGAGATGATTGGGAACGTAATACCAAACCTGAGCATTGAACAAAACAAGCCCTTCCTCAGGAGTGCCTTCTTATGTGATTATATCCTATACACCGCAGATTATAATTTCATACATTTTTTCTTAATATTTGGTTTTTATAACCTTTACAAAGATGAATATTATTTTATTTGGTTAGGTAAATATGGATGTTTCTCTTGAGTTTCTCTTACTTTATTCCCAAAAAAAGAATACATCCTTTTTTAAACTTAATTCTTTCAGCTGTTTAATAAGTGAAGTGATGCTGTTACCCCCTAATTTAGAACATTTATTTTTTTAATTAAACACAATTTTTCAGATTTTAAGCATCTGAAAAGAATAATGTGTCTGTACATGCATTCCATATTCTGGAGCTTTGGTGAAAAGATTAAAGAAGAAATAATTGACAATGGAGTGCTTCAACAATTGAAATGCTGCCTTTTTTTTTTGGTGAATATTAAAGTATTTTTATATAGCTGCCATTATAGCAAAATTGGCTGAGTTCCCTTCTATATTGTATTCTGAACTGCTATAGGTATAGATAGAGGAAAATGATGCCCTGCTATTTAACACACTCAGTTTTCTCCATTTATCTATTAATGTTTGATCTTTGCTTTCACATGTACACCTACTTTTGTAAGTGCCTTTTCCCTCATCTATCATGAAAAGCACTGTATATTTTAGATGGCTGAGATCATACCAAACTCATCTCTGTTGAAAGCTACCAATTCAACTCCTCCCCTGCTACCTGACCCGGACTCCTTCTGAGCTGTTCAGCTGTGGAAACAACTCAAAAAGAAAGAGATAATGATGGTAAACTGGAGTGTTATGGTCGTCTTTGTGTATAGCCATTATAATACAGATACAGCAGGCCAACAATGACTCATCAGTAGCACCAAGCCTGCAATTTTGCTGTGTTTGCAATTTCAAAGAAGAAAAGCAGCTCACAATTACATGTATTAAACTTTCAGATGATGCAGAAATTATGATGTACATCATTTATATTATCAGTCAAACTATAGGGAAAGAATGTCAGGTCTTTATGTGGCCCAGGTGCACATTTCTTATAATTTAATCAGCGTAAAGCACCATCATTTCACCAGAGTTCTCTAATTCATGCTGTGAAAACCACACCATGCCCTCTGTCTTCCCCCTGCCGTAGTCAGTAAATTACAACTAACGATTCATAACTGTTACCTGCATTTAATCCAGCGCCCTTTGCAGTGAGTTCAGCCAGCTCCACTCTACAACCTAGTAATGTTATACAGCATGTCATGAATTATCTTCATGGAGATTATGGATCCCAAAAGGGACTGCTTAAAAAAAAAAAAAAGCTCAAACAGCTAGTAATTTGGTTTAGGCAAATGCATCTGGGAAATGCATTCATGCTGATCTCTGGGAATAAAGTCCCTCAGCTTAGCTGAGATGCGTCGGTGGTGGGAGAGAGCCAGCTACTTGTCTGCTTTCCTCTTCGTTTCTTATTGCCTTCCTTTCCTTTCTGCCTCACTTCCTCTCCTGCTCTGTCACTGGCCGGGGATTAGGGTAACTGGCTGAGGAATTAGCTGTGCTAATGGGCCAGGTCCTGCCAGCAAAGTTAAGTTTGGAACCCCAGGAGGAGAATGCTGGGGCAAAGGGACAACCTGGGATAATGCACAATGGAGTGAGAAGTATTTGCTAGATGTAGTAATGTGATGCAGGGCTGGGAGGAGGTGTTGTGTGTTTGATTTTTCTACCTGAAATATGGTTGTCAAGAGCTTGCTGTCAATGTGGGTGTGTGCTAATTCCTGCTGGCTTTGAGGGATACTTATGAGGGGTGCTAGGAGGTGGTGAAAGGGAGGAAGGTTCTGCAAGATGCCCATGAATGAGAGGCCATCTGCCAGAGCAGGGTGCTCAGGGAGACCTCTGGCTTGTGCTTCTCCCCCTGCATATATCTGGTGGGCTGTGCCACTCTAGAAAGGTCCTGATGGCTGTAAACTCTGAGAGCTGTCTTTGTATTACCTAAAAAGCATAATGAAGAAGATAGTGCTGCTGTTTCGAAAGCTGTCCAAAGAGGATTTGGATGTTAAGTTCTCATTAAAAACTGCTGGGAAAACAGGTGTCAAATTCTTGGCTTTGACATCATAAATTTCCCCATACCAAACAAAAGCAAGAATGAGAACTGAGAAAGATGAATGTCTCTGCAGTTCACTGGAACCAGCTAATATCATGTCAGGCTCAAATAGTTCATTTTTCTTCCTATTTCTTCTCACCTTTCCCTACTCCAAAACAAAGGGTAGGAGTAGGGAGGAAAAAAATAACCACTTAGAAAGCCTCAGTTCTCTTGATGTTTTCCAGTTGGGAATTAAATTATTCTATTTTATTCAAATTCATTCTTAAAAAGAATTGTAAAAAATACAGATAGACAAAAAAATTATTTTCTTCTACTATTCTAGTGAAAACTCCTTCTGGGTACAAGATCTGCCAGTCTTTGTGTGGATTAGCATGAACTAGGTGAAAATAGTGAAAACAGAGGTATGTAGTTTTTTTCTTCACCAAAGAATAGTTTCATATTTGGGATGGAGGCAGAAGGAGGTGGAAGTTAGTCAAAACTTAATCTCCACTTATCAAAAATATTTCCATCCATTTAATCCATTTTACTCATGTGCACAATTCAGAAGAAATTAATCACAACTGATGACTTCCAAAAACACACTAGAAATGAAGAATAACACGAACAGCAATTCCTCCAGCTACCAACTATTTTTATGTCTTGCTTTAAAGGGGTGCTGTTAGACATAAAAACACTGTGGAAGATAGAGGAGACCAGCGTGCCTTATTTCTGATCCATGAGCTGAGTTCTGTCATTTGGTAATCTAGGTAACTAGAGAAGGTTTTATGAAAGAAAAATAGTTTCTCTTAAAAAATCATGATTCCTGTTTTGGCATATCTTGGATATCTGAACTCTTATAAATCAAAAAAATACAGAACTTTCTTTAGAAGTTGTAGAAGAACATCTATATTGGTTGGAATAGAGTGGTATTCCTGCAGTAAGCATGGGATCATCAAGTAGGCATCATAAATCCAAACTAAATATCACTGTTTGACTGCATTAAAAAATTCATCCATGTTATTGCAGGGAAGTCTCTGATACGTTTGTTCTGGTGCTTAATACTTTGCCCAAGGTGTCCTGAAATACCTGCGTATTTTCAGTTTTACAGATTCATCAGTGTCATCACAGCTACAGATTAACAGGACTCCCAGCGTGTGAATGGGGTCACTTGTTCTTTGAGTTTCAGTTAACACCAGAATAAACTAGGCCAGATCCTCTTTCCAGAAAGGATCTGAAGTGTGTTATTGTATAATGTAACATTATTCAACTGCTTCACTTTGCCTATAGTATACCTTGCTGCAAATCAAGCCTTCCGACCCTGATTTGTATACATTGCAAATGAGAAATGAGCTCACCAGATGAGAAGCTGCACATCACCTTTATAGCACACCTGCAAGTTGATGCGTATCAGTAACATATATCTCAGTTAAAGACAATTCTGATGTCTTTTCTTTGATCTGTTGATATTCTTAGTGGTATTGAGGTTTTCCATGTTTCAGCTCAGTGCTGAGTGACTGAACAGTGTCTTTTCCCTTCATACGTTTGGTTTTTTGTTCATTGTTAGCCTCCCCATAGTGGGAAATCTATTTCTGCAGTAGCAGTGGTACACAGTATTTTGCAACTTAAACTCTGCCAAGAAGTGTCCAATATAGTTTGTTACCTTGAGAGTGGAGGTGTGTGTAATGGAGCAAAAGGCTGAGGCTGCACAATCACAAATGTAGATTAGAATACCGAGTAAATCACTGGAAACCCCACTGTGCTGGGAGTTTCCAACAAAAAGCTGTTTGCAGACCTGTAAATAAGTCCGAATGCATCTTACTGTGATGGTGATACACAACTCTCTACAGGTTTGACAAGCTGTGTCAGAGCAGCTGAAGATTGTATCTTGTTACTTAGGTAATGTATAGAGCGTACTGATGGGTACAGGTTGTGGATTTTGCTCAGTATATGCAAGATGTACAAGTTGTATTGTCTGATAATTTGTATGATATGATGAATACAAAATTTGAAATGGGTTCAAGTCCGTGAGAGTTGCCATTGCCAGAGGAAGATGAAAAATTACTGTGAACCACTTTCCCTTAGCTTCTTTATTGAAATGCTTCCACTTACTTATTTTAGAAGGTCCACATGTTCCCCCAGACAATTTGGCTTTCCTGTTCTTGTCAGTGCCAGATAGCAGTGCCAGTGTTTTTCTCCTGCCTATTGTGGTTACAGTATTTCTTCTACAGAAATTGTCTGGAGGCCACAGACTAATTTTACTAAAGTCAGTGGATGGGAATTACATGGCATTGACTCCTGGGCTTTCTCCTTCTGTTTCAGATTATAACTATTGACCCAGAGGTGAAAGGCTCTATATCCCATTACCAATTCTCTGAGTCATACAGTTCCTTATAACAGTGCTTTAAACAGATGATGCAGGATGCTGGTATTCAATAGCATCTGTACTAATAGCACTTACTTAAATTTATTGACAAAGATACCTTCCAGGTTTGGGGTTTTTATGTACAACAAATAGCTACCTGTATGTAAAAGTCATGAACTCCTCACGAAATCATCAAGCCCTTATGCATCTATACTTCTTGCTGCAAACAAATATATTAACAGCTAAAGACAAGAAGATCTGGATTTGTTTTGGAATTCTGGCATACTACTATTCACAATAATATACTGGCTATAAGAACCTTGGATTCAGAAAATTCCCTAGTATCACATTTTCCTGTTTTGAATGCCAGTGCATGCTTTTCGTTTGTGATTAGTACTTAACACACATTCTCACTACTGCTATCTTAGAAGCTGCACATCTTTTCATTCCAGTAGTATTGTTTAGTGTGTGTCTGAATAGAGAAGACCTCAGACAAAAAGGAGTGAAAATTCAGGAGGCTAACCCTGCTTGCTGTTGAATGGAGGTGGAAATATGGACCATCACTACATTTTATGAATATTGGTAAGTTTGTTTTCCTATTTTTTTCACTTTCATCATTACTTTATGCAACAGGTATTGTGTCCCATCCTCTGACTAGCTGTTGATTACCGCATGCAACACCAATGAAGCTGTTAGGCATCTCAAAAATTATACTAATTTCTGATGTAAAAATATAGATGTGTGTCATCGGATCAGTTGAAAATAGTAAAAGCACCACGATTTGGTATGGAAGAGCTTGTGTTTTTGCTTCAATATAATTTAATCTCTATGATCTAATTTCCACCCACCCCTCCAGGACTACTCCCACTTAAATCAAAAGTGCTGCGTCGTCAAAAAGTTAGTGTCAAATAAGTCATTTTGGCCATATAACCAAAACTGACTAAGATCTATGCAAGTAAATTTTGGTAATATGGCCAAAATAACTTATTTGACACTACCTTTTCATGTACTTCTAAGTAGTGTATTAGTTTAGATATAAAACTTATAAGTTACCACTATTCCTCAAACAACGCTGAACTTGTTGTTTCCCATACTGTCATGTGGCTGTGCTGTTATTTTTTGTTGTTCTTATTTGTGCAGTGGTAAAATTGTCATTGGTTGGCAGGGCCACAAAGAAATAACTTTTTGACATTACCTTCAATACATTTGGCAAATAATTAATTACACATTTTAAAAAGTCATTCTGAAGTACTGGAAAAAAATATGCGAAAGTATGAAAGACCTGTAAGCAAGTTCCTATTTAACTATGCATTTAGCATACCTGTGCTTAATACGAAAGTATGAAACTACAAACAGGAAAATGTGATCCAGTTTTCTTATCACTTTGAGTATGTGAACTTGCAAAATGTATCTGACTATTTTCTTTCTTCCTAATACTACACAAATGCAAACGAAAAGACTACTTTTCGGTATCTGTTTCTCTCTTACTACAAAATAAACATGTATCAGATGCGCAGGTGTTGACTGAAGTGGACTAAGTTTTATTTGGTATGTCAGCAATAAAGTTGCTTAAGTGAAGAAAAGACAATATTTAGAGAAGAGGCGACATAAGGTATCAGAAGTGACAGAACAGAAAAGGTTGAGTAATGAGTAAACGGTGAAACAGAAAAGCATAGGTTATAAGAAGCAAGAGTTAAAAAGAAGCTTAAATAAAAAAACATACAGTACAGTAAAACAGCTGATTCAGAATAGCATTTCTCTCTAATACTCAGAAAAAATCTCGGATATAGGAAAGAGTGTTATATGTTTGCTTTTATATTGAAATGTTGAAAAAGAAATCTAAGAGCAAAAGCAGTGGTTTTAGACAGCTCTTCTTTGAAAATCATCACCAAAAGAATATTTATACTGTTCATTGCACACCAAAATCAGAAACAGGATTCTTATTTTTTAATATATTTTCTCCTTCTGTTCTCCCAGGCACCCTGAAGCTTGTGAGTAGAAGTGAAAATGTTTAGAAATAACAGTTTGGAAACTCTCCATTAAGAATGGCTGGGGTTTCAAATGAGGTGTCCGTTGCCAAATGAGAAATGAAAAAGTAAAAAAAAAATAATAATCTGAAAATTTCATAGGTTTCATTGTCATTAGCAATGTTAACTGTAAAATGGAGCAGTCTGGAAGTGGGCAGATTAAATATTGCTACGTCTGCCACATTTCCATCTGCTTTTATGTATCCAAAACAGAAAAGAGCCACCTGCTAATGGGAAGCGACACATCTCATTTATGAACGCAATTAGTCTTTTTTAGTTAATCATCTTAATTAGTTTTGAAATCTTTAAACATACAAGAAAGCAGCATAGGATCAAAAGATACTAGTTCTACAAATGAAAGTCATAAAAATATGATGAGTAATCAAATGAGTTCAGGGCAAAATTATGAAAACTGCAGCATAAACAAGAGTGTGGTAAAAATAATAACAATTCAAAAAACAATCTAAAGAAACTAAAGAAAAAATATATAAACAAAACATATGATGGAGTAGGGAAAAAACCCCCATAAAATACAATAGGGAGAAAACCAGTAAAAATTATTGGCAGGCAACAATAAGTGAGTTTCTAGATTTTTTCAAGATTTTTGCTCACTTGTTTTGGTTTGTTTTTGTTGATAAAGCTGTGAGCGTGGTAAAATGCATCCATGGGATGTGTTAAAAAAAACAAAAAAAAAAAGGTGTTGCAGATCTGTGAAAGCTTTCGCTGAGGAGAAGAGCACTGTGATGCTTTGCAGGCTACCCTTGGAAGGTACAGGATGGATTTATTTATTAGCACTGGTTTAAATGTGCTTATTTTGGATAGCTGTTAGTTGGAAGCTGTTTTGGTTTCATTTTAGTCAGTCAGATTTCTAACCTTTGGCGGTAAAATTAATGTCTTGTGTAATTTCAACGCTATGACACATCTGTCTTAGAGTTCATTTCCACTCTTATTTTCCTTTCAGTTTCCCTGGCAGCATTTACTCTTTCCTTCAGCAAATCCTCACTTCCAGAGTGAAATCTTCCCAGGGCCAAAACTTGAGGACATATACCTTGATGCTCTGGGGGCATGCTAGAAGTGAGAGGCTGTACTCGTGAGCAGAGTAATGATTACAGATGCATTGGTGGGCATGTCAAGCCCCGTGGCCTCAGCAGCAGCCCACACACACGGAGATGCCAAAGCACTGAAATGTGAGCTCACTCACCCAGCACAAGAGATTCACCTGAGCTGCCTGTCAGTCAGAGGCAGCTGAATCGCAAATTGGCTACGTCAATAACTAGTGTATCTGAGAGATGTGCGCTACATCCCTGCGTTCCCTCTTCAGCGACATCCCTGTAGATGAGCTGCATTAGTGTGTTTGCTGCCGCCATCACAGATGGCACCCATAACTTCAGCCCTAGGAAGACAAGCTGGAAGGCCAGCAGGAACAGCAGAAACTCTAGGCTTTTTTGGCTGAATCAATATAAAGCGTGCTGCATGTGTTTTGCTAAGAAAACACTGCTTCATGCAGCAGAGAAATACTGTTATTTTGCAGGTTGGTTTGCTACAAATGTGTTCCCATAGCTGAATTCAGGCTGTGTCTGATCATGTACAGGTCCCATTTTACAATAGGTATGTGCAATCCAGTTTCCCTATAAAAGAGAGCTAACAGGTAGTCTGCAAGACATATCTGGAGTGTCAAAGAATGATAAAAAGATCGTCTTTTAACATGAAAACAGACTTTTGGAATAAAGAAGAGGAAGAGTGAGTTTTAATTAAAAATTCTCTCAGCTTATCTTCTCACTCAAGGGAACATGTTCTTTCAACCATTAAAAGCAACTGAGCATTGCAGTCCTTTTTTTCTGGAAAGAGAAATAGGTCCTGATAGAGTGAAGCTTACACAGTGCAATTCAGAAAAATTCAAATGTGCTCCATGTGCTCTACATGTCTTAGAGTGCTCTGTTCCCGATGCAGTTTGTCTACCCTGATGTGCTTTAAATGATGGGATGCAAGGGGTGGCTAGACAGGGAGGATGCACACATAACTCACCTTTTCCAAAATAGCCTGGATAACAGCTGGTAAGATAGGGAGGTGTAAGCTGTGTGTGCATGTCTTGCTGAACTCCCGTCACGCTAAAAGGGAGATGACCATCAGCTAGATTTTAAAGAGTAAACAGGGAATTGCCAGGAACCTTTAGAAAAAGGAGTCAGCTTTAAAAAAGCGTGACAAAGCAGCATGAAGCCTGGATATTTGTGAGTGTTAAATTAATGTTTTGTAAGTGTCCAGCATAGTGATTCACCTGCTCTGTTGTGGGTTGATGTAAAGTACGTGAATTGAGTGGGGGTTTTCCCCTTTGATGCTAGTGAACAGCCAGATCGGATTGTTGTGAGGGAATGGAAAATGAGAAGATTGAACTGCAGAGAACATTATTCTCTTTTACCTTATTTGATGGTGATGTTGCTCAGAGATGTATTCTAGCTCCTCATGTGTTTTTGCTTTCAATACTGTATAGATTGTGCTGATATTGTTGTTTCATTGCTTTGCAGTTACAAGAAAAGAGGTATATTTTAAGGCCTACATCAGACAACAAATTAACTTTTTTCCTCTCTATATGATTTTTATTATGTAATGGATGAAAAGGAGAAAAGAGATGTAAATATCCCCACTATTCTATCCTTTACTTCAATTACTGAAGAAAGAAAGAAAAAGAAAAAGAGCAGGTGTTTTACAAACCCTGTCATATAAGATTTCCACTTTATTTGGAAAACAAGAACATTGAATTGAATCTACAATTGCTAGTTTCCTCTAGAAACAGTGATGCTGACCTTCCTCTAATCCTTTTGACCTGCTATTGTAAGACTGCTTATAAACAGAAATAGAAACCACATGCTCTCAGTTGGAAGATCCTTAATTTCTCATCACAAGAGAAAAAAAATGCTATATCCTTGGTGAAAGAGCTTATAATTTTTCTCATTTCTTGCAGCTGAGAAGGACCATAATGGAAAGCAACAGTGAAAAATCACAGGTTGGCAAAAGTTGTGGCAACACCTTTAAGAGCTGAAAAATATCTGTCCAAAAGATAGAAGTATGTGAGGTGAGGTTTGGTGTTTTTTTTTTCTATTTTCTGTATGTGTTTGCTCCTACAAACACCTTCTCATTTGTCTGTAAATAGACAATTTCCCAAGTAGATAATTCCTGAAGGGTCTATCACAAAATGCTGAACAGCCATTGATCACATTCATGGTGACAATTGACACTGTCAGCATTTTTCCACTTGCCAGTGCGACAGGAAGACTGCTAGTGGCAAACAAAGGGTGAAGGCATTCCTGCCTTTGGGAATGGAGGACCAGTGCTGTTTTAGTGTGAACAGGGGAACTCAGTTCGCCCCTTGATTATCCCCATGTATTCCATGATAGTTCGCCTTGTAGTTTTAGTGCCTGTGAACCAGAATCCTTTAAAGGGAAAATAAACAACTCCAGATGTTTGTTGGACAAGAGAATCTGCCTAAGCCAGGAGCTTTTTTTAAGCCATCTCTGAGCCATGCACATAGCGGGGATGTTAAGTCAGGTGATCAGACCAATCATAGGCCAAAGAAAAACCCTCAAACACCTGCAGCATAGATATGAGGACCTCAGAAACATTTGTTTCCACAAGAAAATCCTCCCCTTATATGCTGTTCTACTTGATATTGTTTATAGAGCCCCAAGAAAATTAGAGCTTGTGGAACAAATTCCATTTAGTTACATATCTAAATATGAACCACAAAAATGGGAACGATTAAATAGAAATACAACTTTCAGAGACGTCCTCATTGGTTTTGATATCTTAAAGGATGCTGTCCAAGTAGGAACAAAATCAGAGTTCATGTTGCAGGTACTCATAAACACTCCATTAGAAGGGCTCATATGCTTCAAGCCTCTAGAAAATAACACGATTCCAGATTTTCAAAAAAAAAAAAAAAGGTCGTGACTATTGCTTTTTAAGAGCAAGTTTCATAACTTCTAATCTTTAGCTAGTTTTAGCTGTCATTTGCCCTCGGGTTCACATCATGGCATTTATGCTAAGACAGTTTTGATTATGTGAAAGAATGGTTTGTACAAATGTCTCTCAGGACTGGGTTAGGTGTTAATGATCCTGCTGTAGGATTGGGGGCTGCACTAAATCAGCTTTACTAATCCTTTAGGGCTCTGGTTTTTTTTTGTATTATTCCGTATCTTCTTGTTAGTGATTCATGGTAGGATATTGTCTGGTATGTTGTGTATCAAGTAGTTTGGATGATAGATTGCCATTCTCAAAATCAATCAATTGAAATGATGGATTTTCATCCCATGACAAGTCAAGACCAACTGCTCCAGGGGTCAGAATAGAACTGATGGTGTAGCCATAGTTCATAACCGCACAGTTATTATATGAAACCTTAAGTTTCCATGGAGTTCTTCATTTGCCCCAACATTCCTCATTTTTTAAATAAATGTGCTACCTGTATACTTCCGTGTTTCTACCATTACCATATTTGAGTATTTAAAAAATAACAATGAAAATCAGATACAACTGAAATTTTTTCTAAGTTACTTGGAGGCCTGTGGATATTTAAGGGATCAGTGTTTACTTCTTTTTTAGGGATACGGAGTGAGAGAAAATGGGGACTAAGCAGAGGTCCTATTGCTTATACGAATGGTTTTGGTTATGAAGGCAAGTTGTGTCTGAACTCTGAAATCAGGTTTCTCCAGAAAGAAAAGTAAAACCAGTTAGCTGTGTATAGCGAGACCTCTGCCAGACGTGCTTGGTATTTCAGATGTTCAAGCCACAGAGAACAGATTCAGGTGCAAACTTCTGTCTGTGTGTGCTAGTCCTACTGGAGAATCAGGACTAGGTCTCCCATAGCTCAGGCGTAGTACTTATCACGCAGCACTTCCACTGGCTCACACGTGGGTCCATCCCAGTCCTGCTGCTATTCCACTTCATATAACTATTTCACTGGATTGGAGACACTTTGGAACAGATCCACCTCATATGCAAAAGCCTTGCTCCTTATTTACATAAAGTGGAAGGCTGTCACTAAGAAAGACTAAAATATTCACTACATCTAAAAAATGGCTCAGGGAAAATATTTTGCGAGATGGTGATTTATATATTTCCCCCAAGACACATTTTCTTTAGATAAATTCTGTATTAAAAACAAATTGCAAGCCACTGTGCATTTTTCAACTAAAAAAGCAATTACAACATTTGTGTTTTGTTTTAATTCTTCTTCAGGTTGTATTTTAAAGTTGTGGGAAGTTATTAGTTTGGAGAGGAAATCTCTACCAAGGTCATTCTATTTGCTGCATAACTTGCGTTTGTTCACTTACATCAGGAGGACCCTGCAGTGCACAGCAGTACATTGAGATGACAATTATTCTGATTTGGAGTTTTGTGTACAATAATTAAACAGTCAGGTAGCAGCAGACATGTGTTACCCTGAGATAACACACTCCTTGGAAGTATCATGAGGCAGAAGGTGAAATTAGTGCCTCCAATGACCTGGGAAACATATTATCTCACCACTGCACAAGCCTGAGGATATATTGTTAGTGTATACAAACTATTAGTGTTATTAGTTGCATCGTGATTGATTGTGCCATGTAAAACATATGTTTAAAACATGTTCACTGTTGTGCATCATGCGATAATTATGTCTAACTCTGAAGAACCAATATATCAGGTGGAAGACGATAGGAGCATGTAGAACTATTTTATTTTTTTTCACTGGGATATGCAAGACTAACAAAAGTTATCCTGAAGGAGACTTCAGCTTCAGAGTCCCAAAGCTTCAACAAAACCAACATCCATAATGCAGTAGAGCGACTACTCACATGTGATCTGCTCAAGTGGAGTGTTCACAACCGTTGTGTATTACAGCTATGTAACACTTTCTTACGAATATATGCATGTGTCTGTGTGTGTTTGCATGCCCAGAGCAATCTTCACAGTGTTTATTTTTAACCTGCAAATTATTTTTAACCTGCAAATTATTTTTGTTCCCCCTTCCCATGCTCAGTACTGTCAATTGTTCCATTTTTCAGGTGACTGACAGAAAGCAATTTTTCCTCCACCAAAGATCTTGGCACTATACCCAGAACATGGCTCGGCTGGTTAGCACAGCCCCGGCAGACAAAGGGCTTTGTGCTGCTTGCTCCTTTTCACAGTACCACAGTAAGGCATCACATCAGATGCAAGAGAAGGTCTATCTTTAATCTGAGCTACTCAAGAAATCAAAGGGGGTGGATTAAAACAAGAGCAGTGACTGATTCCTGTAGGAGATCACTTTCCTGTTCCATTTGATATAATGAACAGGATAATCAAAGCAAAGTTAGAAACCCCCTGTATCTTTTCTCTGAGGATTTTTGTGATGTCAGCTCACAAGGTATTATTATAATTGAACACATGTGTGATAATGATTTTAAAAATAGTTTTCTTTGTTACCTTAGGTTAATTTACATATTGCTGCTCTGGCAAGGTATGTCTTATGAGTTGTCAGGCTTGTAGTTAAACATATTAAGCCTTATTATACCTGCAGCCACTTATTTCTTAGAATCTTAATGTCTTTTGGTCTTTGCTAAAAATAGATAGAGTGCCTTCAAAGGTATGTTGGGATGTTGCTTTAACATTGGATTTAAACATCCGATAACAAAGCAAAAATCTAGTTCATGCATGTAGAAAAGAGGATCAGGAGAAAGGCAGAGACTGTGCTAAGAGACATCAGTTTTGGCTAGGCTGAAAGTTAACAACGTACTGACTCGCAGTAACTGTTCTTTCCTTCTAAAACTGGTGTACTGTCAGGACTGTGCTGGTTTCTCAACAAGAGTCCCCGGAAGGGCAAGAATGAGTAGCTACCTGTGTCCTGCACACATACTGTGGCCAAGAGCACTTGAGGTCAGTAAACATGAGGTAAACTGTCCTTGGGGGTTCCCTGGTGGCTTCATGTCAAGGTGTCCCTTTGCATGCCATTGGTCAGCGCCAAGGGGAGCTGCCCTACAGGATTGGGGTGGCCCACAATCTGCCCCCTGCTGCATTTTCCTAGAAGAATCCAACGGAGATGTTTCTTGGGCTGGCACTAATGCAGTGATAGTTGGTCCTCCCTGACAGCTCTCATTCTAGCTGGTATCACATCAAAAAACAAGTAATGCTTTACAGCAAAGGGGAGCATTATGTCCTTTGCTGGCAATACCTCCTATATAAGTGAAATGTGCTACTCTGATGCATTTTAGAAAAGTTGGTGATTTTTTTCTTGTTCTTTTTTTACAATGAGGTTAAGGTGGCAGCGCAGGATCTCAGCTAATTCTGTGCTGGCTTCCTTTGCATTTCAGTTGAATCCACATGGGATGGTGATATTCAGTTCTGCATTACTGCCATTTCTCACTTTAATGACCCTGGTAAATCTTTAATGATTGCCATCACTGTCAGAAGGGCACAGAAGGCCCTCATCTGTCTTGATGCACCCTAAGAAAATATGTTCACATATGTCAATTAAAATAATGGAATCTGTGGTAGGTCACTTGTATTTTTATGAGTACCCACCTCTTCTTGCAAAAAGCAGCATAAAAATTCCACACATAACAAATATGTTCACTAAAAAAAAATAAATGTAGATGTCTTAGGTTTTGTTTTGATTAAGCAGGGCAGCACATTCCAGAGAAAATTAATTCGGACAAGCACTTCACAGAAATGGGCCTGATCACTTCAGTAGGCCAGAGTACCTAAGATATAAACTGTTATTTTATATTAGGTATTCTGAAGTGTGACATTTTTGTCCTGTAATATTTGCTTGAAAGTCTGTGTTAGAGAAATTCATCTAATATTAGAACCAAGATTTTTCCACCACTTAAACATTGTTTCATCATGAGTGATTTCTCTATCACAGTATAACCTTTAAGACATAATTCTCAGAAATTATGGGTATGTTAGCAGCCCTGTGAGCTAGGAACTGGATATACAGATCTCCTGTTTTCATTAATAGCAGTTGCCTGCCTAATGCATTGAGCAGCACAGAGAAAATGTAGCCCTGTGGGTCAACATCAATGGATTCAATGAGGTCTTCACCTTCTAAAAATATCATTAGTGGGAGTAATAGCTGGCTGTGGGCCCTAGCTCTCGCTACTGTTGAAGCAAGCTGGCTCTCTGGAGAGCAGATGCCTGACATAGAGGTGCTCAAGCTTATTTGGGGAAACTCCCTTCTGACATTCAATGCTGGCTAGTCATTTGGGTTCTTAGGAAGTCTGTAAACCTTTTGGAAAGTTAGACTTTTATCCTAAAACTAAACTTACCTTGGTGAACCATGGGCTGTATTTGACAGCGTGAGAGTGACATCTACCACTTTTCTTTCTCCCACTTGTCCTGTATCACCAGCTCACCTGAATGCAGAGATAGATTCTGACCCATTGTCACCTACCTCCACCTCTATCAAACACAAGCTTTTGTGCTAAGCCAGCCTAGATCTTGAGGAGGGGCTCACTGCCTGCTGGGAGGTGCCCATGTATAGGTTTTCATGCCTGGATCATTTGCAAGGTTGAGGGTTCAGTTGGCAGTTTGATCTATGCGCTTTTGTCAAAGACAGTGAGAAGGTTCGTAGGGTGACCTCTAAAGGAGGGACCTAGTGGCAGTTTTGTTTAGAGATGATGAAATGTGAGATCAGGTTAATCTGTTTCCTAAGTCAAAAAGTAGAAGTTGGGTATTTTTTTTCCTTATTATAATTTATTCAATTGCACATTAAAATCTATATTTTTCTAGAAGATGATTTCCACAGAAATTTCAAGATACTGTGGCTCTAAACTTGATCAATAAAATGTGATTTTATATAAAAACCCATCTTCTTGCTCTGTACTTCAAAACTGAGAAAACTCCAGGATGTTTTTTTCTGTATATATAAATATATACAGGATACTAACTGTGGCAGTTAGTATTTTAGTCCATACGACATCTTGAGCATGAGAGTAGGGAAGGTTGGATGACCTAGGAAAACACTGTGTGATCTTAACCTCATTAAAAATAATAATAAAATTATTCAAGCATTATTATTGGATACTTTATGTCACTGTTGTATCCATAAAGATTTTATTCATAGTAGATTTTTATTACACTTCTGTATTCACCTAACTTTGTAGTCTCTTTTGATTTTGCTTTTTTTTTTTCTGTAGTTACTTTCCACTTCTAAGTCATTTGATCTATGTTTTCCTTTAGACCTCTGCCTCTTTGTATAGATTACTAGAAAGGAGTTCAATTATAGGTTTGTCTCTGATGTGGATATTTCTTTAGTGAAGGTTGTTCAAAGGCTTGCCCTTCCTCAGGCTCTATTTCAACCAGGGCTTCAAATGCAAACTAAAAAAAAATAGCTCATGTGATTAGTCCAAGACATGCTTAATTTCTACTGTCATGAGTAGGTGCTTCATGCAACATCAATGTTGCAAACGTTTCACCATCTTCAGTGCTATGTGATTTGAGTAGGCCCAGGACTGCTAATTTTCTATTCATGAATTTTATGTATGGCTCCCTAAAAAAAAAGTAGGCTCTTGAAGAACAATGATAGTATCAGATTCAGTTGTAACTTTAGGATGCAGCATTCCTCTGTTAAATATGCATTTTTTGCTTTGATGTGGGATTTCCTATCTTCATTTTGTGTTTTCCTCATGCAGATAAACATATCACAAAACATTACAGTCTGATCATGACAGTATTATTGTGGGAAAATATATTTTACATATGTCTTAATATAAACTATGCAATAGTTTCACAATTAAAATTTTCGCATAAAATGTTTTAATGCACTTTGTCAGATGTGAATTATAGAAAGATTGTTCGCCCTACATTTACAGCACTTACTTTGATTGCTGAGTGAGTTCTGTGAGAATTTATGAGTAACAGTATTAATTGGTTGGGTTATACATTTTGTTTTATATAATTTTCCAGCAATATAATTCTTGAAATCTGAAAGATGAAAATTAACCTACTTGGAGTTTATTCCAAAGTCAAGGCTATAGATTTTTAGTCTTTCACTGTAGGCATATTTTTATGTAAGGACTTTATTATTTACATTCATTTCCATTTCATGTTGTAGTAGTCTCCTCAAGATGTCAAACATATACACCCCTCAAGGTGTTTAAAATTTGCTTAACTTTACCTGTCTTCAAAAACAGTGCTTAATCTTTGAGTTCAAAGTTAGGTCTTGACTGCTTTGCAGTATCCAGGGCCATTCTGCATAGCAGTCTAACCTAAAAGGAACAATCTCACTGCTAACCCACTTTAGTGTGACTTACAGATTTAAAAGCTGGGTGGAAAGCAATGCAAAATGTTGTCTCTTTCCAACTTGTGAATGGTGATTGGAGCTAAACTACACTTGCACTTCATGGGAGCAGGAATTGCCACACTTTACAGAAAATGACTCCGTTCTAAGAACTATTGAATCCAAATGTAACTGAGAAACTGAATATGCTAAGTGATTGGTGGCTATGGGGGAAAGGTTACTTTAATATAACATAGATTAAGTAGGATCAAAATGGTGTTTGCAAGCTGAAGGCTGAAGCTTGGAATCCCAGCTGCCTGGTTAGCATGAAATCCCTCAGACCCAGGGGCCTCTGTAAACCTCAAGAAAGGACCTGGATACCCCAGCCTCTGTCAGAAAGCCACCTCCTCATGTACCATCTCATGTCCATGCTTCTACTGTAAGTTATATTTGTTTGTCTTAGTTGTGTAATTGAGAAATCTAAGCATTTCTATAAACTTTTGTGTTTATATAATAGAATTTTGAACTAGCCAGCAAGATGCGATTCTCTCTTTGTAGCTTTTATGTTATGGTGAACGTGCACCTGAACAATAATAGAAATTGTATGTAAGAGAAAAGTTTCCGTCAGAGATGTCTGCAAATGATTCTTAAGGGATAATTTATGCAAAAAAACCACCAAAGAGGTTGAGACAATTGACACATTTGTATGTGCATGTTAGCAAATGCTGGCATCTATTCTGACTAATTTATTATTTCTCCTTTTAAAGCCACCAAAATTTCTTGATTTCAGAAAGTTCTTCAAGATATGCAAGTCTCATAACACAAGCAAAAGCCTTTGGACACAGGCTGCTTACTCAATTTCTTTTTTCCTTTCATAAAACACACCATATTGGATTTTGTAGTAGCTCTGGAATACGAACTCCTTATTTTTAGTCTGGATCCCAGTGTTTACTCTTCATGCTGTAGAACTCGAGGATAAGAAGATATGAAGAACGTTTCACCAGCATGTTTTTCCAAAACTGCTTTTGAGTTGAAAGTGGGAAAGATGTCAGGTTATCCATACCTGACGTTGTAATTCAGCCGCATGTTTAATGAAAACTGCCTTCAGAAGAAGCGGTCCTCTTTTGCTTCCTCTCCTGTCCCAACAAAACTGCTTATGACACAAAGGGGATTTTTCTTCAGTCTTGCTAGGTTTGGGTGCTTTATAGACAGACAATAGAAGCTTTTCAAACAAAAGTCTGTTGATAGCATAGATTTTTTCCTTTCACTTACAATT
This sequence comes from Cuculus canorus, assembly GCF_017976375.1. NCBI lineage: Eukaryota > Metazoa > Chordata > Aves > Cuculiformes > Cuculidae > Cuculus > Cuculus canorus. The sequence continues at coordinate 113,582,635 of NC_071401.1, read as the reverse complement.
TACCATAAACTTCAGTCTGAGTAGTTCTAGTGTTGCAATTTGCAGTGTAAAGATTATGAGCATAGCATATGGCTGAACACTTTTTGCAGAGTAACTTTTATGGAAAGACAATGATAAAAATTCCATCAGTCTTTGGGCCGTTGGTGAAGGTGTCTAAAATGAAGGTTAATCTTTCTGTGTACTTCCAAGAAAGAAATGTGAATGCTTAACTATTTATACAAACAGGTTTTAAAGGCTTTTCAAACTGACCGTAAAAAAAAAAAAAAAAACCCAAAAAAAAACCAGCAAACCCCCAATCAAGCAGTAATGGGCTTGATACCTACTAGTTTAAACTTGTGGCGCTCTGATTTGAAGCGGATAGTTGTAAGGATTCCCCAGGGCATACTCTGTTCCAGAAGTGACCTACTAACCTTTAGCCTTGCTGTTGAAGATAACTAGTAGACCAGTGAAACCCTTGATCTCCTCCATTGTTTCTCTGTTTCTTTTAGGTAATGCTGGAGACCCTGAAATGATAGAGGACAAAGAAGTGTGATTTGTGCATGAGAGTATGTATGTTCTGCCTGTGTCTCTGAAATAAAGCTCCACTATAAATGTTCGTATTTATGGGAGACTAGTCTGATCCAGTAGATCTCTTCAAGCCTTGTATTCTGATCCTACGGGGATAAACATTTGTTAGAGCTGCCATTTTTCAATTACAAATGTATCGGTTTCTCTTGTAATGCTAGCAATTTCCCCTCAAAAGATTATTATCTCATGTCTGATTCTGTGATTTTTTTTTTCTCTGTATGGTCCAGCTAGGTCTGTGAGTGGTGGTGGTGGTGTGTTAATTGTTTGATTCTTATAAATATGTAAGAATAATTTCCTTTTCACCACCTCACCAGTGTTCCATAACAAATGAGCATTGACCTCATGAGTGCTTTTTACATCAATTTTATAGTAATATTATTTAGGTTGTCTTGGACAATGGAATCCTGCAGTATCATGATGTTTTGCAAAGAAAATGCTCCATGTACAGGATTCCTGAGTTTGTGTCATAACAAAAATAATTAGAATGTTTTCATCTTTAGCACTAGGAGCTGAGAAAATGTGAGCAGTTATGCTTAGGATAGTGAACATGCAGGAAGATAAAGAGTATTGAGCTCTTTATGTGCAAACTGCTCTGTGTCTAGCTGCATTTTGTTACTTATAAGCCTTCTTCATTCCTGTGTTAGTTTTCTGGGGCTGATGAAATTATGATAGACTAACATCGACTCTGTGTCCATCAAGTTTTTTCAATTCAGTGTTGTGTTCCCCCTGCCTGCCCCTGGCTCAGTGCCATAAGAATCAACTATCAAAACCTCCTCACTTTATTTCTGCATCTATGGGAAAGATGAACTCCTCTGGAAGTATGCATAGAAATATATTAAAGTACAAGTGTTTACAGTGATGGAGCATTTCCAGTTTCCGAGACAAAGTGGACTGTGTTGGCCTAAGGTTTCTACATTAACCCAAGAGCGTCAAATTTCCTCTTGCAGAGCACACTCTGTCAAAATACAAGATTACTGCCCTTATTCCTCTTTCAGGACATTTCTGCTGGCCTAACAAATCTTGTGAAGGCTCTCGATTCCAAATCAGTCCAAAGTCTAGAAGCATTTGCATGAAAAGTTTGTTACTTGCTTTCTGCAAGTTCTTTAGTTTCCACTATTATTCTCTACTAAAATTTAAGATCAGCTATTCATCTGATGAAGAGCTCTTATTTCCTATGATGATATCAAGTTCTCATTTTTCTGCACAAGAAGATGAAGACCCTAAATCACTCACATATGTTCTTTTGAGCTTTTATTGGGATTATTTTAACTGATTTAATTGATAGAATCATAAAATTGCTTGGGATGGAAAGGACCATTAAAGATCGTCTAGTCCACTCCCACCTCCCCAACACTCTATCTAACCCCAATTAACAAGAACATCTTTGACTTGTTCAAAGCCCTGTTCAACCAGACCTTGAACATTTCCAGGGATGGGGTATCTACCGGCTCTCTGGCCAACCTGTTCCAGCGTTTCACTGGAATAAGGAATTTCTTCCTTATATCTAGTCTGAATCTACTCTCTTTTAGATTAAAAACATTATCCCCTCTCCTATCTTGTCTGTCTCCATTTTCCTTTTAAGCCTCCTTTGAGTACTGAAAAGCCACAATAAGGTCTCCTCGCAGCCTTCTCTTCTCCAGTCTGAACAACCTCAACTCTCTCAGCTTTTCTTTACAGGACAGACACTCTATTCTTCTGATCATATTTGTAGCCCTTCTCTGGACGTGCTCCAACAGGTCCATGTCTTTCCTGTGCTGGATGCTTCAGAGCTGGATGCAGTACTCCAGGTGAGGTCTCACCAGAGCAGAGTAGAGGGACAGAATCACCTCCCTCAACCTTCTGGTTGCGCTTCTTTTGATGCAACACAGTATACGATTGGCTTAAGTGCTTTTTTATTCACCTCCTAATTATTACTGGAAAGGTAGTTTGGCAGCTTAAACTTTTTCATAGCACTTCAGGTCTCCATAAGTTTGGATGTATCTTTATGTACCACAACTTCAAATACTCCAAAACTGTCTTCTATCATTACTCTTTTATCATTTTCGTCAAGCACCAGCAGTATTTGACAGGATAAGTCTTTGTTTCTGTGTAATAGCAAAAGATTTAAATAGATGATGAGTGTTTATTTCAAAGAGAGACTTTTCAGTGCTTTTTATTTTTATTTTCTTTTTGCATTATCCATGCGGTGCAGCTTTGGAAGAATGAATTGATATGGACTATTTAAAAACTGAAATCCAAAACTAGAATTGTATTACAGACTATATATCAGTGCTGGAGAAACTGTGCCAAAAAGAATTCACCCTGATATCCTGATCATAGGCAATGATCACAAAGTTTGCTGGTAGGAAAAACATAAAAGCCAAAATCTGAATTTGTTGTGTTTGAGGATATGTGACACCACTGACCAATAACAAATCATGTGTTTGAAGAGTAAATTAGAGCTTGTAGTAAAATGCTAACCTGAAAATCTGTGTTTGAACAGATTTTAATAAGAGCTAACTTGTTCCGTGAATATTTTAATAGCTCTTTTTATTTAACCGTTTGCGTAAGATGCTTATACATGTAACTGATAGGAATTTCAGGATCACAGTAATTAATTACATAAGACATTATAATTTGAACTGGAGAGAGTGAGGTTTATGCCCACTCACACTTTGGCCGCATGTATTTGTAATCATTATATAGTTTGAAAAAAAAAAGACTAAAGTTATCTTAACTGCTTTCTTTATTTTTTGAATTACTAGATTTTAAATCAGGAAATATGTTAAGTCTTTTTCCTATTCCCCTATTCATATTCTTAATGGATGTTTTTCTGCTTCCTAGGGTAAAATTGCTATTATTGTTATTAAAAGAAGAAATACTTTTCAGCACCTCGCTTTTAAGACAGATTGGGGAAATTTTCCTTTTGATTTTCACTTTTTTTTTTTACCCTTATGTAAACTTGGATTTATACTCCATCTCATACTGGCAATCTGCCACATCCTTCTATGTTCTCATTTACTTGTCTCTTTGCTTTGGTGCCTTTTTCAGTAAAATTAAGAAGACCTTGTTTACACCACAGCTGAATTTGGTCCACTGACTGATCCAAGTATGCTCTTTGTTTCTGCGTGTTCTTTGTGTCAGAAATGATGTCTGCTTTAATATTGCAAATATCATTATAGCTGGTTGGAAAAACAAATTTTTTTGTTAAGAATGTTTCACAAAAGGAAGTTTCTTGAAAACACTTCCATTGAACATTGTAGAAATGTTCTTATCTTCTTTATGAAAGACTGCAAACAAATGTTTGGGGTTTTTTTAGTATTTTATTAGGACTTTGGTGTAAGACAAAAGACATTACATTAGTTATGTTTTCTTAATCATAGAAGTAATACAATTTTAAAACATATTTTTATATATTAAAATATCTTGTATATGTATTTATATGGTGTTGAAAAATGCTACCGAAGTACAGAAGTCAGTATTATATTATGGGCTATCACAATGGGTAAGAGTAGTATGTCTTGCCTACCACAGACTGATTTTGCTTTTCTTAAGGAATCACATCATAAAAATAGCTCTGATGAAAACCCATATGGATTAAATTTATTTTTCAAGTTTTGGCAAGAAATTGTATCTAAATGTTTAAAATAGTTCTGCTTTAATACCACTTAAAATGTTCCTACAACATGGTGGCTTATTAATTGTGAAGTACACTTCAAATTAAATTGTAATATGGGAGTTCTGCATGGTTTTAGTGACTTTATACTATAGTTTCTATTGCTAGAGATTTGAGAACTACGACCAAAGTTTTATAAAAACCAGGGAATGAGTTGGGAGGGATTATGTCCTGTTCCTATATTTCTTTTCACAGAGAGAAGTGGTCTTTGTCAAACCTTGCATTGTATACCCCAAATCAAGAGGAATTTTTGAAAACTCTGGTTGTAAGGGCATCTTGATAACCTCTGTGTGCCTTCTATAGAGAGAAATCTAAAGTGGAATATGTTGCATCTCAGTTTTATCTAAACCTGGGGGATAAAACCACTCATCTTGATCATGAACCCAGCCCTGGTGCATAGGTACACTCCGAAGAAAAAACAAAACCAGCTGCCTGTGATTCAAGCACATAAATAAAGCTGAGCACATTTATTCACATATCACACAAAACTTTACGGATTATCTTGACAGTGCAGCTTTATGGGTACTATTACAGACTTTAGTTTGTTCAGGACACTGGTGGAGAGGGTCCCATTGGAGACAGTCCTGAAGGGCAAAGGGGTCCAGGAAGGCCGGATGTTCTTCAAGGAGGAAGTCTTCAAGGTGTAGCAGCAAGCTCTCCCCCTGTGCTGTAAGATCAACCAGTGGTGAAGACAACCGGCCTGGCTCAACAGGGAGCTTTTGCTAGGACTCAGGAAAAAGAGGGGAGTTTACCACTTTTGGAAGAAGGGGCATGGAACTCAAGAAGAGTACAGGGATCTCGTTAAGTCATGCAGAAAGAAAATTATAAAGGCAAAAGCCCATCTCAAACTCAATCTGCCCACTGTTGTGAGACATAACAAAAAATTTTTTTGCAAATACCTTAAAACCAAAAAGAGGGCCGAGAATAATATCCATCTTGTAGTGGAAGCAAGGGGGAACATTGCCACCAAGCATGAGGAAATGGCTGAGGTGCTTAATGCCTTCTTTATCTCTATCTTCCGTAGTCAGACCTTTTACGTCCAGGGTATTAAGCCCTCTGAGCAGGAAGATAAGGATGGAGAGCAAAATAAACCCCTCATAATTCAGGAGGAGGCCGTTAATGACCTGCAGTGCCACTTGGACATTCATAAGTCTATGGGGCCAGGAGGGATCCACCTGAGTGTACTGAGGGAGCTGGCAAAGGAGCTTGTCAAATCACACTCCATCATTTATCAGAGATCCTGTTTAACGGGGGAGGTCCCAGATGACTGTGGGCTTGGCAATGTGATGCCTGTCTACAAGGAGGACTGGAAGGAGGATACCAGGGAATTAGAAGCCTTTCAACCTGACCTCAGTACCGGGGAAGATTATAGAGTGGTTCATCTTGAATGTGCTCATCAGGCATGTGCAGGACAGCCTGGGGATCAGACCCAGCCAGTGTGGATTGATGAAAAGCAAGTCCTGCTTTACCAACTTGATCTCCTTCTATGACCAGGTGACCTGCCTAGTGGATGAAGGAAAGGCTTTGGATGTTATCTACCTGGACTTTAGTAAAGTCTTTGGTACTGTTTCCCACATCATTCTCCTAAAGAAGCTGGAGGCTCATGGCTCAGACAGGTAAACTTTTCCCTGGTTATAAAACTGACTGAATGCCTGAGCCAAGAGAGTTGTGGTGAATTGAGTTATATCCAGTTGACAACTCATCAGACGTGGTGTTCTTTAGAGGCCGCTCTTGTTTAATATCTTTATCATTGATGAAGGGATTGAGTGCTCCCTCAGTAAGTTTGCAGATTGCACCAAACTGGGTGGGAGCGTCGATCTGCTCGAGGGTAGAAAAACTCTGCAAAAGTGCCTGGACAGGCTGGATCTGTGAGTAGAGGCCAATTGTATGAAGTTTAACAAGGCCAAATGCCATGTCCTGCAATTGGCTTACAACCACCCTACACAATGCTACAGGCCTGGGGAAGGGTGGCTGGAAAGCTGCCCAGTGCAAAAAGACCTGGAGATGCTGGTTAACAACCCACTGAACATGAATCAGCAGTGTGCCTAGGTGGCCAAGGAGGCCAACAACATCCTGGTTTGTATTCAGAAATGGTGTGGCCAGCAGGAATGGAGAAGTGATTGTGCCTCTGTGCTCAGCACTGCTGAAGCTGCACCTCAAATACTGTGTTCAATTTTGGGTTCCTCAATACAAGAAACGCATTGAGTTGCTAGAGAGTGTCCAGAGGAGGGTAACAAAACTGGTGAAGGGTCTGGAGCATAAGTCTTATGAGGAGCAGCTGAGGGAACTGGGATTGTTTAGTGTGGAGAAGAGGAGGCTGATGGGAGACCTTACTGCTCTCTACAGTTACCTGAAAAGAGGTTGTAGCAAGGTGGATGTTGGACTCTTCTCACAAGTGACAAGCAATAGGATGAGAGAGAATGGCCTCAAGTTGCATCGGGGTGGGGGGGGGAGGGTTTAAATTCAATATTAGGAAAAATTTCTTTACTGAAAGATTGAGTCACCATCACTGGAGGTGTTCAAAAAATGAGTGGATGTGGTACTTTGGGATGTGGTTTAGTAGGTATGGTAGTGTTGGGTGGATGGTTGGACTTCATGATCTTTAATGATTCTATGATTCTGTGGTTGTATAATGAAACTAATGTTTCTCATTCACCTATTTATTTTCCATAAAATTTAATACACATGGAAATAATTGTAACACAAACTATGGCATTGTCAGCTTTCAGATGACGTTTTGTCTCTTCCTAGCTTTTGTTACATTTAAAAAGCTGTGCAAATATCCATCATCTCTCACAGTATTGTTGTGAGAAAGTAAAGAGAGGATCTTCTGGCCTATCTCACAGGTGGGGAATGAGGCATTGCAAAAAATGACCTTCTGAAGGTCATGTGCCCAGCCAGTGAGAGAAAGTGAATCAGAATCGAAGACTTGGCTCTTAAATTTATTTCCAGTTGAATTTTGTATTCATTTTTGGTTTTCTCCTTCAAAATCAACATGGTTTTGGATAAGGTACTTTGAAGTGACTGAGTTATCTTCAAAATAAATAACTGAACCTGCTAATTACCATTCAGTACCGACACATGCTGGATCATCCTGCTTCTTGCACTTTTCCAGAAACTTACCACTTTGAATTAGTATTTCTTCTACAGCAGAGTTTTGTCACCAAACAGGTAGGAAACGCACTGCATTGGGCTCTGTCCAACATTTCAATAAATGATCCATGCCCTAAAACAACACAGCTTCTCTTGTAGTGACGGTTCTGAAAAGATTGATCTTGGGGAATTAATTTACTCTTTTTGTCATTTGTCTGTATGTAAGAAAGAGCGTTGACAGTTGCCTTCTTTTGAGGGCCTGAGTGAGGGTCTGAGATGCTGTGATTAGGAGCTGAATAACTTGAGAAAGTCATTTGCAGTTCTCCAAGGAAGATAAACCAGAAAAATATAGACATACTGTACAAGAACTAATGCCAGCCCGTAACTGAGACTGCTATTTTTCCTTCACTTTAATGTCATCCCATAGAAAATTGTAAAGACCCACCTCTATGTCCCTAGCCTGGATGTTCCAGACCTCTAATTGCATGCTACTGATATGTGACCCTACTACTGATATGCTGTTGCAGTACTGAACTAAATGTCAACATTTACTTTTACGTAGTTCAGACTGGTGAAGTCTGCTTCTGTAGTTCAGCAACAAAAGCACTATCTGCCAAATTATTCAAAAGTAATTAGAACAGATGGCAAAAGATGGCATCTCAAACCTTTCAGAAAGAAACACCTAACATTGTGATTATATTTCACAGAATGAATGTTGATGGAGATAAGCGCAATAAGGCGCTTTTTATAAATATATTGAGAGTTTTTGTGGCCCACAGATAGAATTATGGTTTAGTTACATTAATAGACACATTGTAATATAACTTTAAGACAAATTTTACAAAGTATGATAATACAGATGTTAGCTTCCATAGTCTTTAATTTGCAATTGTTTGCATGGCCACCAAAAGAGAAATAATTTGTCATGAATGACTTTGTGCTTATTATGTGTTTTTCTTTTTTACTGAAATAATTTTTAGTTGCTTCAGCAAAAAACCTTATCACAGTGTCTGGTGAAGTGCATTGACTTGTAATGAGAAGAGTTGTGAGGAGGCGAATCACACCCTGCAAACTGAAGTACCTTTCGACAACATTTAAACCCTAAAGACGTATTTTATTTAGCATACTCTTAAGGTAAAGAAGGAAAAAAGAATTAGAAATTGGTACTGTGACATCATAGATGGAGCCAACAGCTACTCTATGAGCTTCTTATTCTGGGAAGACTGAAAATTAAGATTATAGCAATTTTTTTTTTTCAAGTAGCAGGTTTCAGGAACCTTAAAATTTGTTGTTAAGTTGAATTTGTAAGCTTAATAGATAGCTTAATTTATCTTTCTTGCTGCAAATAGATATTATGATATAATGGGCCAAAAGGCTCTGGTGAATATTATAAAACTAAAGCTCAGACTTCTAGTGATGAAAGAGAAGGAGGTGAATAACTCAGTGCAGAGGTTGTGGAGGGAAGGCAGCACAAACTTGTTTTAACAAATTTCTAGTTTTTTCTAATACTAGTGGTACTTTGCCTAATTTTGGCTGGTTAGTGAAGTGGAGTGCTGCTATCTGGGCTGCTCCAGAACTAATCTCCTCTGGAGAAAGGATACTTGAAAATGCAAATTGTCGAAATGAATGTTGTCACTGGGATGTATTACCTTGGGTGATATTTTCAGAAATGTTAGTTCTTGAAATGAACACTCAGTGAAATGGGTTCAAAGGAGACTTAAACCTGTCATGGGAAGAGCAGTTTCAAGGTGCTGCTTCACACAACAAACTAAGAACTGCATAGCATGCACAGAGTATATGTGGTACTATACAGAGAAACTTGCCAGGGAGAAGAGTTGCTTACAGAAAATGAAGCAGCCAAGATGACTGGCAGGGCAGTGAGAGGACATTTCCCAGGTATGTCAGAGGCCCCTGTGTTCCTGGTTTGCTTTGAATCAAGCACAGCTCGAAGCATAACCCAGATCTTCCAAACCGCAAGTGGGTTCTTTATCACCAGAAACTCAAAAGCTGCTGTATTGGTATGAAATGACCACTCAGTCAAATGTCAAAACTCTGAAATATTTTTTAAAAATGTCGTCTTTGTTTTCAGATATACTGCAGGATGTAGAGACAGAAAGAGATTGCTTCAAGCTGGTTGTTTCACTTGTTAATAAATTCTGAAGACCCTGAGTGCATGGAATGAAGTTCTGATTGACCATCTGTACAACTGCATACCCGGGAGGTAGCACAGGATATTTCAGAGTAACCTGCTCCCCTGGCAGGTCTCCACCATTTGGTCTGCGATAGAGAGCTGAGGCAGAGATGGAAGCCTGGACTCAAGCCTGGGATACACTTAGCACCTCTGGTAATGAACTGTTTTCAGAAGAAAATTCTTAAATGGAGAGTATGTAATAAAACCTGAGCCTAATTTCTCATGTCTTCTTGGGGTACTCAGTGCTTTCACAGCTTGGTGGTCCTTGTATCCTGGGGATGAGGAATATTTGAGATGCTCTGGTTCAAGCTCACTGATTCTCCTGGGAGGCTGGAGGGAGAGGACCCCATGCTAAGACTCAACATCAACAGGGTTACTTGTTTTATTTGCTTCTTCAGTTGGTGAAGACTTCTTGGCTAACGCTAAGTGAGGTCCAAGACTAGGTGTAGCAACAAAGCTGGGATATAACTGATATAACAGAAGGGTTCAGAAGAGCCAGAGGGCACGATAGGTACAAAGTCTGCGCTCATTATTTAAGCTGATTGACTTTTATTATGTGTGAAGGAAGTGCCACCATACTATCCTTAGAGCTACAGGGAGATGCTCTACTACGAGACTGGTGTGTGTTATGGCATTAGGACAGTTACAAACTGATGTTATTTCTGTGGCTTAGGCTAGAAGAAGTTCAGGTGATAAGGAGTTCAGGTGGCATTGTCAGGAAGGAGGGTAGAAACTTGCCTTTCTCTAATCGCTGGACTGCCATTAGACGTTGTGATGAACCATGGAGAGAGCTAGACTCATAAGTCAGAGCTGAGCAGAGCACCCAGGCTGAGAGAAACAGCTCATCTCCGTTGGTACAGGGGCTAAACAGGGGCTGCAGGTCAGTACAAAATTTAGGACTCGTTGTGTGAGGGCCTGAGATACACAAAGAGAGAGATTGCAGACCCTCATAGCTGGAGTGAGCTGAGTCTGACTGCATTTCCTTTCTGTATTATTTAAATTTAATTGAATAAACTGATGCTGAAATGATGTTGTGTGTGGAGTAGCATTGCTGATACTGCTAAATGCACTTTTGATTTTCAGTGTAACAGCTTAATCTGAGCTTGGTCCCAGTGGTAAGCTTCAGACTCTGGAGGCACCATGTGAATGGTATACATAAAACATGCTGTTAGGTTGGGTCTTTATTTTTAATGGTGTTTAATTATTATATTACCATAATTGAAATCTGCCTACATTGTTTCCTGTAAACCAGAGTGAGGCAAGGCGGTTGCCAAAGTAACATCATCATTACATTTCACCAAGCCACCATAATGAAATTGCCTTGCCCTTAACTTCTTAAAAGAGTAGCAAACTGGAATTTTACTTCTGAGAAGAAAATGTGTGGAGGTTGCAAACAAGACAGGATTTTGTGCTGTTAAGTGGATTATACTCCTGTCTGGTTACTCCAGATTTTACAGATGCAAATCTGAATTTAACATATGGCTTCAGCCCTAGGCCAGGGTCCTGTTTGAATTATTCCAGGGTTGTACATAGTAAGCTGTGCTCCAAACATGAATCCAATTACCAGCTGCAGTCAGGCAATTGAACTACTACAGAAGAAATACTTTAATAGTTGGGGGGGGAAGGAAGAAGGGGGAGGAGTGGATAGAGGACTATGATTTGTGTGGTAATCAAGAAGAGAAGGTCAATTGCAATAGAACAGGCTGGTTTAGAAGACAAAGCTAATGCAGGATGCCTTCCACTCTGTTGAGGGATGTTATCAATAGATCTACTGCTTTCATTACAAAAAATGTCACTAACTGACAAGATGAATATAGGCAGGGAAAGAAGGGTTTTTGATGGAACAGGTGATTAAAACCTAGACCGCAGACGAGCAATTAACAATCACCAAGCTGATGACCTGTACAGGAACTTAACTATATGAAGAGAGGAATGGAAAATGTTCAACAATGCAAATGCGCAACACATATGCAGCTGGTTTTTATTGATGACACTGAATAGACTTTTAAGTGTGTTTTCTGCTACTGTGGGCTACTGAATAGAAACACCAAATATGCCTGTTGTCTCCAGAATGCACATAGTTTTGTTAACGGTTTTACTGCAAATTAAGCAGCTAGCATTCTACTTTTCTAGAGGGAGCGGGACTAGAAATGAATACCTATTGATCAGCCTTTGTATGATGACTGTGCGCAATAGCTGTTCAGAGCCTCGTCTGAAGTGTCTGCTGTGTCAGTGCACAAATGCACCCATTATATATTTCAGCTGCTCACTTACTGACAGCAGCCTGGGCAGCTGACACCCATGTTCCTAGAAAATTGCTTCCTTTTTTTCCCCCTTCTTTAGCTCACAAGATGAGGATTTGAAAAATGTGAGGGATATGCTTTCTGCTAGGATTGAGAAACATCAGTTAAATGTTCAGCGTGTTCCTCTAGCCTGCAGATCAGCCTATAAATCAGAAAGAAAACAATTTTGGATCCTTATGTTTGCTTTACTGCTGTTTACATAATGTTATATGTAATTCTTGAGATATGCCAAATGAGCTAAGACTTTCATCAGTTTTACGATACTAGCATTTATCACTTAAGAGAATTGATTGTCACAAAGTGCATATTCAATTTATGGTTGAAAGGAATGTTATGGATTTCTTCAACTATTTCTGGGATTTAAATTGCGTCTTTTGTATTATAAAGTGCTGATCTGCAACTTTTAAGGACCTCATAGGAAAACCTACAGGCTTTGTTGAAAACATCTGCACTTTCATTTCAAAAGAACCAGCTTTCAAAAAATTGGGGCATCAAAAGTTATAACGAAATGTCAAAAGCTATTTATTCTATAAAAGCATATGGTGTTAATGTATCCATCAGTGCTGATAAATCCATCACGGCTTAATCTGTTGTGCTTAGTGTGGTAACAGGACAAGAAACAGCCATCTGCTTACCATATTTGATTGCTGTTTCTTCGCACAAATACAGTCCTGCTTCCAGCACTTAAGAGTGATTAGCTGTAACTTATGGAGCTTGCTGTGGCGTACCCACTGAGTAATTACTGGAGAAAGCAATCACAAGAGCATTTGAACATGTGAACGAATTGTTAGCAACTATATTTATGACGAGTTTAAGGCCTAACAAATCTCCCTACAAGTGTGCCATAAGGGAAAGAAAAAAGGGCAGAGCATAATCTGTAAAGGACAGGGATGTCTATTACAGATATTTTCCAAAGCCGCCTCCGCAAAGCCTTGAAAAGCCTGATTTCCCATCCTTCCAAGCCCCCAAGGCAAAACAGTCCTTGATTAAAAAAGGGGGGGAAATTTAATTGCTCTTTCTCTTACATTGCTGGCTCTGTAATTTATTTTTCCAGTAGATGCACATGATCAGGGATGGGGGCTTTTTGCTGTGACTCTTTCCATCAGGCGACTGTGGGGCTGAGGCAGTGATGGGAGCTGAGATACAGGCATGACTAAAGCTTCTGTCCTACTGTTTTAATAAATTATTTTGTTTAGTATGTTAAAAGCAGCTAGTTCTTAAAAATCTTTCTTGAAATGACTATTTTGGAGAGACCTATTCCCGATATTGAACCTTCCTGTATCCCTGCCCTGTCCAGGAATTTTATTCAGCCACGTCTGCCCTGGGATTTTATTCTGTTTGTTTACAGAGAGACAGGTTAAATGTATGATGAAAGACAACTGATTTACCAGAACAGCCTAAGATATTCAATACAAGTTCAATGTGTCTTTTCAAGCACCAATTTTGTCCTATTTTAAGTTCTTAAGTAGGATTTGAGGTTTCCTTAAGACTACTTATGGTACTTTGAGCATTTTTCTTTTTGATTACCTATAACTATTACTCTTCTCCTTTGCAGCGTTATACTACCTTCTCTCCTTTTGACCAAAGACCTCAGCTCTCCTCCTTTTCCTTCCCTTTTCATTCTAAGGGAAAATTAAAATGAAATTTCATCTTGCCTCTCACTGGGCTTTCGTTCAAAAAAAGGCTTAACTGTGACTTTAGAGTTCTGTTGGCCTTACATTAAAAATAATTTCTCTTAAACATATGATGTAGCTTTTTGAAGTGTTTTAGAATATATCATACATCCTAAATGTCATACAACTATGTACGAATGTTTTGCCTGCTCTGATAATGGTCAGCTGTACCTTAGGCTTGTGCTCTCGGTGGACACTTACACAGATGCTTTTTGTTCCTGAAGCAGGAGTAGTATACGTCAACCACATAGCTGAGCTCTTAGAGATGCAATAGCTTTTAAGGTGATTTACTTGATGTTTTTTTGAGAAACAGGACCAGTCATTGTGCAGTTCTGTCCATTTAAAGGGACTTCGAAGGTGCTGGTGAAGACATTCCCTGGTGATCTTGGGTTGTTCTCAATTGCATGCCAGAGCTCACCTTACCAAACCTGGGTGAGTGGCTGAATAAAAAGACATTTCTTATGTAGCCATTGACCAAGATATTTTTTGGGGAACAGATGAAATGCAAATCTTTCCTTTGCAAATTCCAGAGTGTACCTTACATAAGGATCCTCCTTAACAATAACTAATGTTCAAAGCAGTTTTGAGCCCTAGGCAACACTAATCCATGCTGCTCCAGAGGTTTTGCTCTGACTAGAGCAGGGACCAAGGGGTTTGAGGTCAGGGCAGCAGATCACAGGATGGTGGTAGAATGGTAGCAAACAGTCAAACTGGGGGAAAAAAAACAAGATGTTCTGTGAGTTTTGCTGTGAGCAAGTGCATGGAACTTTTCATAATAGAATGAAATATTTGTGATTTCCAGTCTGGGAAAATTTCCTCTGATTGCCCATTTATAGCCAGATAAGGCCCTATGTGTGCAGGCTAGTCTGTGCTGGGATGCGTCTTAGCCATCAGCCTGAGGTCAACCTGCCCAGGGGTCCTCTTTTCAAAAAGTCTAGAACAATTGCCTTTTTGTAATGGGGACACTTCAAAGGGACTTAGAAAAAAAAAAAAAAAACAAGCAGGAAGAAAGTCAGAAAGAAAAAGGAGAGTTGCTAAACAAATCTTCCCTTGCTTACTTTGTCTTTCCCAAGAGGGTTTGTGATGTCAATTTTCAGCCCATTTTAGCAAACTCAGCGTGGTCCTCCCTCATTCCTAGGGATTCAGCTTGACTCCACCTAGCCACACTGCTGGATCCCATCCCCTTTGCAGAGACTTTTGCTCTTGCCATTACCTCTGCCATACCACTATCGGTCCCCTCTCTCTTCTTGGTTGCTCCTCAAGGAAAGACACAATTTTTCTTTTGCCTTCTGAAAGGAGGAATGTAACAGGTGGGCACACATGACAAATACATCAGATAACTGGGATTTCATGAATACATTTACTAGATCATGTCTCTAGTTCCTCTTCCTCAGCAGAAGGGATCTATCCAGCTTCAAATGTTGGCTTCCTCTTGGGGCCAAAAGCAAGATGTCAGTGTATGTGAAAGCATAGTCAGACGTGCAACTGTACTGTCAGTGCAACTCCAAATGTTTAAGGCTGGTGCAAAGATGCTTCTTGTATGTCTTTGAAAATATTTCAGGAGAAAGGTGTTTGGATCTAGTTTAGGACCTGCTGTAAGAACAACTAATTAAAAAGGACAAAGAAGTGCTAGACAGTTTCCTGTGGCAATAAAGCCAAGGTCTTGATTTTTCTGGAGTAACTAGATCTCTTTAAATCTACTTCATACTGCAGCATATGATTGTTTTCAGTATCCAGCTGTATTTTTTCTGCTTCACACATTTTTTTGAGTAAAGGTTGAATTCATTTTATGTATCTGGTGACAGAAATCATTTGCAATCTAGATGGAAAGAGAAAATGGTTTCCTCAAGCTAGTCCTCATTCTGCCTCATGGTAAACTCTTCTCATTTAAAGTAGTTGAATTCTCTTTCCTTGCCATAACTTGTTGCAGTACTAATTACATTACTTTAAGAGCCAGGGTCACCAATACAGAGTGATTGTGTTGTTGCTTTTTACCTTGAATGAGAAGCGGTGACTTTTGTTTGCTGCTGCTGTTGACTGGATTTTTGCCAGAGCCATACAACAAATTAAATATTATATATCTCTCATACAATCCTGGCTAATTTAGATCCAAAGTAATTGCTTTTAGAGTAATTGATTTACATCCATAGCCAATATTTCTGCGTGTCTTTTGTTGTTTTAATTATCTAATGATCTGATTGTGCAAGCAATACAGGATAAAGACTTCATGTTTATTTCGTTTTGCATCACAGAAAGTCAACAATTTGAAATGCAGAGATTTGCAGTCCACATTAGCTAGGACCTTTAACCTGGCCATCAATTTGACCTGCATAACTCAACACCCACATGACATTTTTATGTATAAGCCTTACATATGAGAAACATCCTCTACTATGCTGCAAGTAAATACTTACTCCCTCCATTTCATATGTGATCATAGGATTTGATTTATGTCAAGGAATAGATTTTTATATTATTTTAAGGAAGGAGAAAACAAGATTTAGAAGCAACTACCTCTTGTTGGGATGGTGAGAATGATGGTATTTTCTTTGTTTAATTGCCTGTTTTTTTCCCTGGTAACATTATGTTTTGGTGCTGTTTGACTGTTACTGTTTTTGAAGTCTTTTTATGCCGTTTGAAGACACAACCACTTATTAGTTAATTACTTTAGCTAGTTCGTTATTAATTTGCAATGCAACCTCTTCTAATATTTTAAGTTAGTGTCTCTGCCATGCCAATAACAGCGAAAAATGAAACAGAGAGGTCTTAGGAGCTATGGAAGGATGGCGTTATAGTTTTATTCCATCATTCCTGGCTGCAGGATCTGTCTGTGACAGCAAAGGGGAAAACTTCCTATTTGTCATCATCGAGGGGCTGGACGGTGGGACCAAGCTGCAGGTCAGTTGCATACTAGCAATTAAATGAATCTGAAGACGAGAAGGTAAAAATCTTGATGATCCCTTAGTGGAAACCAGAGTCAGAATGGAGACCGGAAATCCACTGCATATAGAAACTGAAAGCATGAAAGAGAAAAGTTGGGACAAAAGAAAGGGTGAATCCAGTACCAAAAACTTCTGTGAAATACATGAACAGAAATTAAACCTTAGTGACAGTCTGCATGATCAAAAGGATTGAAGAGGGTGTGGACCCCCAAGCACCTTGTAAATAATCTTACCCGAAATAATCTAAATTCTCACTATGTTGGAATTAATTGGAATCACTATTTAACAAATGTTTCTGGAGTGGATTGGCAAGGAAGTTTCTCCCAGCAATATCCCAAGTAATCTTCCTTTTCTTGCTGTAAGGCAGGAACAAAAATAAACTTTTGAAAGTTCTTCCTAAAGATGCTGTTTTTTAAACTATGTGTTTGACAGGGCCACTGAATTTCATCAGATCCCAGATCCCTGCAGATTATTTTTCTGTTAAGTAAGAGAGCTGATACTGTTCTCCACCTTCATTCTCTCTCTCTCTGTCATATGCACACACACACACGCACATTCTCACAGAAAGAAGAATCCAAGTGTGATTTACATCAATATTGGACATTTCACAATGGCCCTGTGCAAGTTTTCCAGAGATGCTATATAGCCTTGCTGCTGTTTAATTTCTTTGGCCTTTTAATTAGCTGCTTGTAAGTAACTTTACTACCACCAGAACTTCCTTCTCCATCCTATATAGTGTCCTTTGCTGATAATTACACCATATTGACACCCATTTTATTGACATTTAATTAACTATAGCATTATGATGATGATGGTGATGATGTTGGTAAATACTAATTTTTTTGTTTGTTTCTCATTGCTGTATATTGTACATGTTGCTTCACAAGCTTTACGAACTGGTTTCATAACTGTAAAATCCATGAACCCTAGAGTTTGAAATGGAGTCACATAGTACTTTAAAAAAAAGTTATTCTCATTTTATAGTCATTTTTCAGGTAATCAATTTAAAGGTCTTCTATAGTGCCCTTTCCACATGTAGGTATAAGTCGTATAAGCATTAATAGGATTTATATTTCCTATTCACTGGAGACCACATTGTTTAATTTCTTTCTCATTCTTTCAATACAAAAGTAATAGGAATGTGGCACAGGGTAAAATACTACAGTGTACAGTACATTTTCAAGTATTTTCAGTATTTCATTTTACTAACTTCATCTTCAAGTTCACTCTAGTCTGGGAAGCAGAACATAAAAGATCATTTTTATCATGTCTCTTTCCAAATAACATGTTACAAGATAACATGACACCCTTTCTCAGTTTTATTTCATAACTAATATATTTAGGGGGACATAAATCTGACTTTCACTATTGATCACCCACACAAGGGAAAAAGACTCAGTGGATTAAAGTTCTGATGTGGGAAGCCAGGATCATACCTAAGGGAGCTGCTGTCAGAGCAACTATCCAAGCAAATTAGAAGATGGCAAATTAGCAGGAGAGATGAGATAGGTGACATGGAGAGAACAGTCAGTAAGCAAAGAACTGCAAACCAGAATAAAATCCTGTGGGCACACTAAAAACAAAACCCCAGCAAAAGAGAAGTTTTGGGAACACATTCTTGAAAATCCTGGATTAAAGAGATTGAATTTCTCCCTACAGTGAGTAGGTATGTTGTACGTGTCTCTGATGTCTTGCACGTATGCTGAAATTGGCCCTGACATTTGGATGCTAGTGCATTATCCAACTTTAATATTTTTTTTAAAAAGGGCAGAGTAATGTTCTTCCTTAATTAGGAAAATCTTTTGTATTTCTGCTGTGCTTTTTCCTAGGCAGACGTTTCATGAAGAAAATTGATCTTTAGGAGATATTTGGGTATGAATGCATGGGAGAAAACAACAAAGTGAGTTTAGGTGCTATTAAAAATACACAGAGGCAATGTTCAAACTTTAGCAGTTCCGTGATTTATGCAACACTAATAAGTGTAGCCATTTTTATAGACTCCATTTAGTAAAATATGCTTGCAAGGTTCATCAGAACCTACTGATACAAATTCACTGAAAACCATAACTTTTTTTGGTGGTATTTCAATTCAGGCACTTCTACTTTACATCATATATAGTTATTTAAGAGCTAGCTTACTTCTCTTTTGGTTCACGAAGAAAAAATACGCTTTTGACAGTTAACTTTCCATCCTTGCCTCAGAGCTTGACTGATCATTTCTTTCATCAGAGGTCATCTGCACTTCTAAAAATGAAACCTGTGTGGCCATTGTTTGTTCAGTTGTTGCATATTAGCTCCTCAGTGGTTAAAAAGATCTGAACAAATAAGAGGGCTTACCCTACATTATATTACCCTTTATTAGTAGGAAATTGGAGTCTAGAGATTATTATTAAGCCTCAGCCACTGAAGGCTACTCATACTCTGATATAGACTCCTCAAGCTGACCCTTGATCAAGCTGCATTAGGAGGATTTTACCCTTGTTACTAATTAAATAAACAGTTCTGATGGTATTATTCTTCCTCATAGCCATTTCATGACATCAGCTCTCTGTGGCACTCATGGACAAAGAGAATCGGGTTCCTGTCTGAGACACAATAGTGTGTTGAGAGCCTGACACTGGGCCACTCACTGCTCGCCTACCCTGTTATCTTTAATGCACTGGTGTATCAAGTGTCAAAGGGCTTTTCATTGAAGTTTGGGGAGAATAAGGACAAGGTTTCCATTAAAATAGAAACTTTGTGGATTTTGTTTTACAAATGGAAGACAAGAAATCTAATTTCTGCCGTAGCATGCCAGAAACTACAGAAGGAAATAACTTGATGAATCTGACAGGCCAGACTGAAAAAAAAAAAATCTCTTCAAGTCAGACATAGGTTAAGGTAAAGAATGCTTAAATTTTTGCAGAGTTTCAAATGGAAATGTCTTTTTAAAGGGCATAATCTCTATGCCAGTATGACCTAAAAGTAAATAAATTCCAAGCAGGGTATTTATTATTTTCTTGGAAAATAAGTACTCTCTACTTCAAACTGATAGAGTCCACTGGAAACAAAATAGAGCTGAATCTGGGGTTTATTTTGGTTTTTTTTCTGTATGAAAAAAGTCCTGAGGTTTACACAGATCTACAGTCAGATCAGAAGGTCCAGCCTGTATAACAGAAATTCTTGTCAGTCAGTACGATGTAAAGGATCACCCTGTTGCTCTGCTATGGACTGTATTGCCTTGCAGTCCTGATTATGAAGAACATATGAGCAGAAGCCAGAAAAATAGATGTGCATATAACCAAAATAAATAATCAGGGATTCTTCCCAACATTATTTGTTTTGGTACTCTTGGGGAAAACATACAGGCCTGGGTTCTGGTTCTCCAAACAATGAAGGCCTGACTTCGAATTCAATATTCAAAAGAATAAAATCCTAATTTAGCTAATTAAGAAGGAGCCATTACATACTTTTTTTTGTCATTTGATATATCAGAAATCTTATAACTTCAGCTAAATTAATCTTGTTTGAATTAGAATGTTCATATTAATATCAAATTTAAAAAAATCCAATTAAAATGTTAAAGCATAGAAAAAAAACCCACAGTTGTTGACAATTTGTTCCAGTTGCTGATTATCCTCACCATTAAAAAAAAAAAAATTGGTTGCATCTAATTTTTCCGATCCTATACATTTTTTCTTGCATTAGGAGTCATTAATTATATTATTTTCTCACCCTTTTTATATTCCAGATTGTAAATCCCGTCTACAATCAATTTTCAGGTCTTCCTGTATGTATATATAGCCTATGGTAAGAACTCCTTAATAATTTCTAAAAAGATCAGACTACTTGGGACTGCGCTTATTTTCCAGTCCATTAATCATTCTCATGGCTGTTCTTTAAACCACCTCTTTACTGACGCTCTCATCAGTAGGGCACTATTCTGCAACGTTGTGCTATGGGTTGCGGGAAAATATCACTATGTCCCCACAGGTTACCACCCAAGGATTTTGACCCAGTGGTGGCACGACCGTCTGTCTGTCTGTCCTGTCAGTCTGTCTGTCCTCTTTCCCATTTGTGTGAGGGTACCATGTGATTTCCTCTAGCAGGAGGGCACATTTCTTCCTGGATGTTTGTGGGCTTCAACACCAGTGTTATCCACCCTAGCACCTCCTTTTGCAGTTACACATGGTACGAGAGAAAGCAGAGGCTCTCTGTCTGCTCTCCCACTTGCAGAATATGCGTTTTATTAGCCTTTAAATGTACAGGACTGCAAAATATATTTTTAAAAGCTACTGGCACCACTTAGAAGTCGTAACGTTTTTAACTTCTCTGTGAAAGATGGATTTGTTGAAAAATTACTAACAATCTATAAATCTTTATAAAACTAGGATCAATTCTGAAGTAACTGTTTATTTTATTGCTCATCTGTGTCAAGGTAGCTCTTGATGACATAGAATCTTGAAGTGTAAGACAAATATTGTTTGTCAAACCCTATAAATTGTCATTAATAGTGCTTGAAAATTTTCCTTTGAAGTGCTTTCTACTAGAAAATGAAATCTTGTGGAAAGCAAAACGTTTTGTAGAAAAGTTAACTAAGAGCGATCTTTTCTTCAGGAGACTAGCTAAAACCATTAAGATTGAAGATTTGTATTTTGATATTTCTGTACTACATCTATTTTATTTGAGTTTTTGTTATCATTTTTATAATATATAACTCTATCAAGACTTAAAAATTTAGAAAGGATATTTTAATTTCATAAGAGCTAAATTTATGTCTGCTTTAAATGCATTTTTAATTTTTTTGTTTGGTTTTCTATTTTACAACAGAAAGTTCTAGAAGTTGCATAAAATGCTATTCTTGCAAGCGCTAAATTGGGGAAAATCAGATGCAGGAACTTGAATGTGAACAGTAAATGCTGGAAAAAAGGTTTGCTTGAGCTCCACAGAACAGTGAACCTGAGCCTGCGTTCATTCATGGGTGACACTGCACAGATTATTGCAGGCTTTCCATAGGGACCAGTACTATGCTACATATGAGATTATTCCTCCTGCATTTCTGTGCTTCCTCACAGTTTTCAAGAGGCTTCAGGTGTGAGAAAACAACTGCTTCCTTCTTGCAGATGAGGTACAAGGAGATTAAGATAATAGTTAATGTCAGAGGAAATCTACAGGTAAATTCATGATCAGCCAAGTTTTTATTCTGTTCTAGTTCCATTTTTAACTCAATTTACAACGTTCCTTTGGGAGTCGTTATACCTACACATTATTTGACCTAAAGTTCATTGTTTTCAATTTTTGTTTGTTAATTCATGTGGGTTTTCCCCTTGTTCTTCTAGGATAATGATTTCTACAGAAGAATCAACATTCATTCAGTCACAATTACCAAACCACTGAGATACAACTGTAGTGATTTTTCTGGATAGAAGATAAGTTGCCCTTTGCATCTCAACAGTCACAATTCGGTAGTGATAAAAAGCATGAAAATAACTTCTCTAGAGGCAACACATTCTAAATAGGATCATTGGTGTATTTTTTTCCTAGCTTAGAACTGAGCACACAGATTATGTCAGAAGAAGACATAAATTCTTGCTTCGTGCTGTGCTGTGTCATAGTATGTCACACAGTTTATAGTTGCATAGCATAAATGACAGACTCTCTAACAGTGGAGGAAAAACGTAGCCTTGTCCCAGGTCAGCCTGAACTTTTCTTTTTATTCCTTTCTCTTTTTTTCATTTCTCTCTTTTTCCTTTTGGTGGAGAAGAAACTCCCTCTGCACCCAATGACCTTGTAGCCTCAGTGGAATGTGCGTGTAGGACAGCCTGCATTCTTGCACTATGAAATTTGGTGCTTTCTATGTAAATCTCTGCTTGAATTACAGCTGCGCTGAGTTGATATGACTGATGAAATGTGTTGTGAAATCTCAATGAATCATAACAAAGTAGTTAGAAGAGCGGAGAGTGTAAATAAATCAAAGCAGAGATATTAAAGCAATCTTTTAACCGCAACACTTCAGAGGAAACAAAAGAGGCGGTGAACACTGTCAGAATACTTTTTTTTGAGTTTTCTGTGAGTCGGTTTTCTCCAAGAAATTCTCAGGTGTTACCATGCACTGTGTAAGAGGGCTTGGCAGTGAGCTTCTATGTCTCCAATCAGTTCTATGTTCAAACATTCAGGATAAACATTCAGGATAAAAAGTAAAATTTTCTATACATCTAGAAGAGGGAGAAATCTCTCTCCTTTTCCTAAGATTTCCTGCTAGAAAGAATACCAATTGAAAGTAAGAATTAAATGGCTGTGTATAATTACAGAGACTTTATTTAGTGTGAAGAAATATGTTGTTTGGCTTTGGATCTGGATTCTTTAATTTCAACCAAACTCTAATTCAGGAGGAAGCTCACTGCAGCTCTTCACAGGATTTTGGTGTTTACTCTAGACTAAGTCCTTTCTTCTCTGCTGCACTTCAGAAAGCACAAGGTATGTAAAAAATCATGAATATACAAACCTCCACATTTAGAGCAGTTATACAAGTATATTGTTTAACTCACTTTCATATCTCAAAAAGCAACAAAGATTCTAAGAACACAATCTCCTCTCTCCTCTTCTGATGCTATGGTCGATCAGCAACTGTCTTAAATTTCCCTTTTCCTTTTAGCTTCTTTGAGAACCTATATTCAAATATAGTCAGATATTTCAGATAGCGGACTTCTACTTTTAACCGTTTCATCCTGTAATGAGATTGGCTTCTACCGTCATTTGAGTTTGTTCCCAGCTAAATAATTTCAGGAAAGGATTTGAGTCTTCTTATCCTAAGTTGTAGAAGAAATTCAAAGAGAGAAATTAGATTAGTTATGTTGCTGTTTACTTACCTTGTGGGGCTGTTCTTATGATTTCTTCTTTACAGAAAGTTTTCAGTGGTTCCATTATACCTTTTTAGCTCTTTGGAACAACAATAAAATAAAATTTGTATCTTGTAAATATGAAGAATAGACTTACAAAAGAAGCTGATTTAAGTTTCCTTTCCAAGATCAAATGCTGACCGAGAGGCTTAAAAAGGTCTATACATTTTACACAACACTTTCAGTTACTAAGGTGGAATAATTAACAAGCTACTTGAATAACGGGAGAAAGGGAAGATCTTAGTGTATGTATATTACACAAAAGCTAAGAATGAGTTTGTGCTCATGAAGAAACCCATATGTTTTGAATTACTTCAGTTGCCTGTAACAGTTTGTGTGTTATTGGTTTCATTTATTTATTGTGTTGGCTTTGATGCATTAATACTTCATATATCTGTACAGTAAGTGATGATTGACAGATGATTTAAGGCCCTGATTCAAGAACGTATTTTGGCTTATGTAGATGCCTATTCAAGTGCAAGTCAAGTAAGTTAAAGCACTGCCTCAGATGGAATGAAGCATGTGTATAAATGTCTTCATGAATCATAATCTAAATAATACTCCCTCAAGGTAAACTAAATACATTCCTTATTCTTTAAGCGGAGAAAAACGTAGATCCCTAGGCCTTTTTTATTCTTTCTCTGAGTGACTTTTTTGATTCATACAAAAAGATTTTCCTGAAAATTATCATCATTGGAAAGAGGACAAAGCAAGAATTGGTACCAGATCTTTGATTGGCCCTGAACAAAACATAAGCAGGAACATTAAAAAAGAATGACTTTCCTAATGAAGTTGCTATGGAAATGTCGAAAAGCAGAGATGCAAATTAAATTATCTTGTTGGCACTTTTTCTTTCTGTTGTTCTTTTCTAGCTGTGTATGGGCAGGAATATATTCAGGATGTCTTAATCTTGTACCATTGACTGTCACTCGAACGTCTTTTAAAATGGCAATTAGATCAGTAAGTCTGCCACAGAAGGGGCAATTTTCTTCCATTCTTACAAGGAGAGATGGAAAAAAACAGTAGCATCCATTCAGAAGACATAGGGCAGCGGAAACGTCCCTGCATGAGAATGAGCAGTGCTACAGCATGCTTGGTAGTAATTCTCAGGTCTGGTCACACCACGGTGGCAGCCAGGTTCTATTTTGGCCTGCCAGCCATACCCAGCCTGGAGTGTTTTAATTGCTGGCAGTGGCTGCCCTTTTGTTTTTTAAGTATTCCCTCTCTCTGTGTGCCTTCCATTATGGCTTGTTGGCAGCTCTGAAACATCACTGGTTCCAGCAGCGATTGCTTTCATAAGAGTCATGAGAGAGTGCACCTTTAATATTATCTGCACTGTAGGTAGAAAGCAATAGTTATCCTTGGCAGCATGCCAGTGAATAGAAAGTGACATTTTAAATGGACACTACTGGTGCATCAAGTAGATGAAATTAAAGGAAGGCTGTGGCTGCTAATGAAAGAGTGGTATGGGAAATGTCCAGGACGAATTTGTTGTTTACAGGCAAGTATACCTGATTGGATGGAGATACAGCTGATTGCAAGTCACAGTGGGAATAAGGAGTTATTGCGTGACGAATGCTGCTCTCCCAGGATGGCATTAGTTAGTCCTTGCCTGTGGAGATTCATAGGTTAAACAACAGTATCTGAAGTGCCATCAGCAGTGACTGGGGATTCTTTGGCTGAGAAAGAAATTTTTGCTGCTTCATGTGGGGAAAAGAGCCTCTTGCAACTCATTTCCAGATGTTAATTAAAAAAAAATGAAGCACAAATACACAGAGAGCAGAGTTTAAAGACACATACAATCAACCCAACATCTTACCTTAACTGAAAAGGAAAAAAAATACAAAACCAAAAACCCCAATCTTAAAATCATACAATGAGCTAAGGCTAGTTGATTGCATTTACATAACTCATATTGCTTGCTATGACTGCTAAAAGTGATTTCTGAAAAAATATTTGGTCAAAAACACTAAGGGTTCTACACAGGTATTTCAACAATGTCTTTGTCCTGAGTTCTAGTACCTGTGAAGTGAGTGGGGCTTTAAGTGTTGACCTTGGTGTGACCATGAATTGGATCAAATTGAGTCTCCAGTAATACAGCACTTCATTCAGCAATGTTCTGGCCAGCAGTCAGTTTTTAACATAACTATTTTTACAGACATTCAATAGAATTTGCTTTTGAGAAAGGTAATAAAATTTCAATATCAAAATTTGATATAAAACTTTTCATTTTATTGTGGCCCTACTGCAACCATTTTTCAGGATTCCCAAGCGAATAACTTCATTTTAGGATAGTTTTTTGTGCATGCTTTCATCTATACACAATCATGGGTCAGTGTTAAGGCAGCAAGAACTAAGGGCAGGATTTTAAAAAAATTTCAAGACACACTTCCAAAACGCAGATCTGACCTAGATCTGCAAAAATATTTACTAAATGTTAGGATTGAAGACTAGATGTGCTTTGGCATTTTTGTATGCCAAAGTAAATGCCATCACACACATCCTTAAGTTTTCCAAAATTTCTTAGGAAGCTGCTAGTTAAAAATTCTCCTAAAATATTCTCTCAATATTTTGCGGGGAAGTATGTATGCATTTGCTTATACAAATACGTCTAAACCATATTAATTATCTCTTGTTCTCAGCAGGAAAATCCAGAACAATTTTAGATGTGTAGCTTTGCTATTTCTTGACAGAGTGGATTAAGCCAGGTAGTTGATTCAGCAGTGATGTTTTTGTTGGCATGACTGGTTCTTCCTTTGTGCAGCTGCAGGACCAGCAGATGTTGAACTGTTAGGATTCCATGAGCTCTTAAAAAAAATAATGCTTACAGAAAATACATACCCATGGCATCCTAGGAATCCTTCATGGTTATATTCACCATTGGTTCATGTTTTTAATTTTAACACACTAGTGGCAACATTAGAAAGCCATTAAAAAAGCCACAATAATACTGAAAACTCATGAAATACAGCTACCACTGATAGATATGTTTGTCTCAAGGCATAATATGAAAGCAATTGCAGGTATGATCTTATTTTCAAGCAGCTTCGTTCTTCTCAACAGGGGCCTTTTACTACTGAATTATTTAAGATCATGTTGTTTGTTGTGATTGAACAGAGTTCAAATTTAGAAACCAGGAGGCCAACGAAAATGACAAACTGGGACTTCAGAATAAATAAGGATTTGAAACTGTGATGAGTTCTTATCCTGCCTTTTTCTTTTGCTTCTGAAACTCATGAGGACAGCTGGCACTTGGGGAAGGCACCACAAAGACTTGGATTTGTTGGCTTCACTGTTGACTCCCTTTACAAAGGGCAGACATTAAGTCTGGTAGTGTCTGTGTGCTGTTTATCTGAGACACTGAGAAGAAAATTCCTTCTGGATTTCCTGCAACCTCATCCTTCCCTGCAGAAGCATGGAAACTCAACTCAGCTTGATTTCAGAGGCAAAAGGGGAACAATGCCAACTTCTAGGCTGATTTCTGAGCCAACAGCCTGGCAATGGCAAAGAAACAGATGGCAAAGAGGCAGAGGGCAGAGGATGCTACCCTGCACCTGCTGCAAAATGAAGGAAAACCCCATTCTCTGGGAAGGGAAAGACATAGAAGGAGATTTAGGGATGTGGGGGAAACAGACATGGATGGAGGACCTGGTTTTCTCTTGGTGCTTAGTCACCACAGGTCTTAGAACAAGATAAACCATTAGATGCAAAAATTAACACCAGGATTATCACCATATCTTAACAACCATCGCTGCAACAAGACACAAAAGTCATCCTTGACAAAGACTGTCATGCTTTGCAGGTGACTGGACTGAGACACACAAATAATCTCTGGGATGTATTTGGGGCCCGGGGTTCTACTCATAGCACAGAGCTGAGCTCTGTGGCACAGAATTTTACCCCTGGCACACAAAACCTGTTGAATTATTTTCAAACACCGATTGATTTCTAGGACTAATTTCTGATTACATTTTTTTAACAGAGAATGGAAAGATTTAACTCTAGTATAAGGCAAACAGGATTCTTCATGATGCATGGTTTGGGACTTGGGAGCCGTGTAGGGTGATGATGTACCACTAGTCTACAGAATTTCAGGAAATCATAAAATCATAGTATAGTTTGGGTTGGAAGGGACATTAAAGATCCTCCAGTTCCACCCCCCTGCCATAGGCAGGGACATCCCACTAAATCAGGCTGCTCAAGGCCCCATCCAACCTGGCCTTGAAGACCTCCAGGGATGGGGCAGCCACAACTTCCCTGAGCGACCTCTTACATTTTTTCACCACCCTCATCTTGAAGAATTTCTTCCCAATGTTCAACCTAAATCTTTCCCCTTCCAATTTAAAGCCATTCCCCCTCATCCTATCACTATATGCCTTAGTATAAAGTCCCTCTCCAGCTTTGCTGTAGCCCCTTCAGGTACTGAAAGGTTGCTATAATGTCTCCCCAGTGCCTTCTCTTCTCCAGGATGAACAATCTCAACTCTCTGAGCCTGTCTTCATGTGGGATGTGCTCCAGTCCTCTAATCATCTTTGTGGCCCTCCTCCATACTCACTCCAGTGCATCCATGTCCTTCCTATTCTGAATACAGAGGCTGATGCAAACTTTGAATGCAGATATTTTCACTACTACAAAAATGGATTTGCATTTATGGAAAAATGGCAGTCTACATTGGAAATTGACGAAGGTACGGATTAGTATAAACTGATTTACAGTAGCATAGCTGTTCAATCTGCAATTTACAGTGGACTAGCTGCATTTCTTAAGTGTGCAGAAGACCAAAGACCATGGAATGGTGAGGAAAGTTGGCTGATAGAAAACTTATTCTTAGCAGAAAGATTGTTCAAATGGAGCTTTATGTAATTTAGAGGACAAGAAGCATATACAATGAAGACATACACAAAAGGACATACATTCCTTTTCAGGCAAACCAGGTAAATGCTGCTTTCCTTTGTTTTCTTTGTAAGGAAACCAGAGATGCTTTCTTAGCTTACAAAGTAAAGTGAAAGTATGCACGCTTATTTACAAACTGAAAAGACTTATGTTTCAATTCTAAGTGTATAAAACACTTGAGGTTGGAATTTGCAGTTAGTGAACGTCTGTGAGTAGAAGGGAAGCAGGAGAATAATTACCTGGGAAAAGTAACTTGAACCATCTACACAGAGCACTTGAATTGTATTTCCTGTATTTTCCAGATGTGCGTCTTTCCTTATACAAGTTCACTTCTTCCTAAATCAGAAATAATTTAATTCAGTGAGATTATGTATTTTTTGATGCCTAAATCCATATTTAAAACAAGAAAAAACCCAGAAACCACCCTCTCTGAAAACAAAACCTTAATTCCAACTCATAAGCAAGTAGAAATATTATCTGGATTAAATCAAGGCAGCATGATAAACCTGGACTCACGGCTTCCAAGTAACATCTATTAGCTGTAGCAACATAGTCAAATAGGAATATTCAGTCAATAACTAGAAAAAGCAGTTTGTGATTTTTGAAAGCTCAGAAGGACCCTGAAGTAGCCATATCTACTCATGCTCATAGGTTAGGAAAGGTCTGAGGAAGCTTTCCAGTGCTTCATGCTCTAGACTCCACATTGAACTTTTTTTGATCCTCAGAGCAGATTAAGGGTGGTGGGAAGAAAGAGGAGCAAGGATCTCCCGATTTAAGAAATGGCACAACAGAGAATTAATGGGTCTGAGAGTGACGCATGTCTTTGTGAGCTTCTGCAGTGTATCTGCATGTCTGCTTACACAGTAGCATGCCAAGGCAGGCCTGTGGCAAAGAGCTAATGTGTTAGTGTAAAATGATAGGCCTAAAATTAACTATTATAGAATAGATGCCAGTAAAAATCTCCATACAAGCTCCAAATAGATATGTTTAAATTCCTCCTCATTTGTGATTCCTCAGAAGTGTCTTAGATTCATGTGAAGTTTCTTTACTTACGTGACTGGAGGAGACCCAAGGAGAATGTCAGTCATAGCCTGATTAGCATGAACTCCTTAAACTAAGGCTTCATCTTTGACAACTGTGATATAAACTTATTCTTCCAAGAGGAACTAGAGGACAGGTACCTATAGATGTCATCCATCACCTTCAGATCTACTGACTGACTTTCAACCTGCCTTCATAGATTCACTTTGTATTCCTTGACCTTGGCTAGATATATTCTTTTTTAAAAAATTTGAACTCTGCTGGACAAGTTCTGGGCTGAATAAGAATTTTCTTGTGCTTACAGGAAGCCTTGGACACCTAATAATTGAGATGGAAACTTCAGCCATACATGTAATTTGCATACATTCAAAAAAAAAAGGAGATAAAAATAGAGTAGTGCTGATGAATTTACGAGACTTCCTCGAGCCCCTGGCTCCAGCATCAATTTTTGCTTGCTCTGACTACCTAACAACCCTCCTTAAAAGCTGAAAAGAGCCAAATTGAGAATGTAAGAAGGAAAACAATTCTGAAAGCAAGGAGGTTTGAGAAACAGGAAACATGGTATGTGGCGATATTACTCCCTTTCTCCTAATTTAATGCAAGATTGAAGAGTGAACAGCCACCCTCATCCACAGTCTGAGTAAGTATCTGATAATAATTCTATTTCTGGATAGGATTTTGCTGCCATTTTTACAGATGGGAAATATCTTGAAAGTATTGTAAAACACTAATTAGTTTCTGAGGTTTCCTTACCTGGTATTCAGTGACTTGATTTTAATTTTGGACTGTCTCTAGCTAATTTTAAGAGCACCAGGATCTTCTGAAGTTCTGGTGATCCCCATTGCAGCCAAAATACTAAAATTTAAAGCAGCTCAGAACAGTAAGACATGAGCATTTGAGCTCGAGTAACTAATCTAAACCTCCATATTGAGTAGGAACCAGAAATGGAATCACGGTTCTGGGATTTCCCAGTTTCCTTGTTTTCGGTCTTGTTCTTACTAAAGTGACAAGTGGAAACCCTTGTGCCTCCTTTGTGCATGGCTGAGACAAGTTATTCAGATGCTGAAGGCACAACACAGCCCCTGGCACTGTGCTCTCCAAAACTGTTTGCTAGCATAAGGTCTTTGGTGTTATATCCAGGCTCATAACATCATTCACTCTTTCAGCATTTCCACAAGCTATTGTGTGATGTGAAGGTGAAACACAGGGACGCTGCCAAGTGCCCGGGTATGGATTTTGGCTGGTTCTTGCCAAAACCCATCCAGCTATTGCTGTGACTGATGTTCTGTCCAGCCATACATGCTCATCTGAATTTCAGAAATTACTTATCCTATAGATAAAATAAATCCACGGTCAAAAATAAAATTATTTATTAACAGTAATGTCGGAACCTGAATGGCTCTGCACCAGCATAAGGTGAAATCCAAACTCTGACAGCTGCTCTGAGGACTGGATCCTACATTGGTTACTGACACAGATTCTCCCCAGGTACATAAGTAAGACTAGGCAATTGTAAAGGCTTTTGAACAGTAAATTTCTGTGTTTGAAAATGTTTATTTTGCACACGTGTAGTTCCAAAATTCCATGTTTTTCAGTTTATCTATGTCACCTCTCAACCCCTTTTCTGCTTTAAACATTGCCAAAAGGAGTCTGGATAGGAAGGGAAAAATCCACTGGAAAATGAAAATAAGCATCTGTACACAATCATACCCTCCGTCAGTGTGAATACAAGGCACTTGAGTCTTATACAAAGCTGTGAACATTACATGCCAAATTTGTTGCAGGTGTAGGCAGAAGCAAGAACATATTGAAAGACAGAAATGAAGGTTAAAAGACAGACATACAAATATGAAGAAAAGAATAATTCTGAACATGTTCCTTAACAATAAAAGTGTTACAGCTCTGTCTTTCTGTCTGCTTATAAACTATTTTATAGCCAATAGATGTTTAGCAGAAGAATTGCACAACAACAGATGAATCAGATGCCTCCAATACCATAGATTTTATCCAGAAGTAATACACATTTGCAGGGGTGAAAACTCCCGTGAACTTATTTTTAGAGAAGTTAGTTTTTCAGTGCATCCTAGTTTGCTATGAATTGTGAGACTGGTTAACGTGACTTAACTCTCTGTGGCTAATATGTGTTGTTTTATCACACGATGTATGCTTTATGTGATATTTTATACCTGCTATCTTTCTTATCCATAGATAATACACTGGCTTTAAAAGAAGTAAGATTTAATATCTGTACCTGAAACCTTTCCAAATGAACTGCTCTCTTTTTTCTTTGTTCTTTTCTTTTATAATTAACTATATGTGGACCTTAACCAAATGAAAGCAAAGCTGAGATAAACAAGAGGTTTCTCGCAATCTTTTTTAGTTAGACATTTCCGATTTTAATGAAGATATTATTGAGAGTTGTTGAGCATCAGCCAAAAGTGAGGAAAACAAGTTTGAGTATAGTATCAGGTCCTGATACTATAGCTGACTTTTTGTAACAGACTTGGACACGTAATCTGAATGACGCGAACTCTAGAATAGCTTTGAATGAAACACCATTTGTATGTAGAAATGGCAAAAAGTAGTTTCAGCCGTTTTTATCACTAACAGAGTTGGCTATCCCCTCCAAAGCAAACAAAAAAATAGTTTTGGAAGAGAAGAAAGATTTGCTTTTCTTATGGGAACAGTTGAATATGGTATGGCTTGTGTCCAAAAACCTGCTATTTTTTTGATGCCTGGTGGGATTTGTATTTGAGTACTTCATGAATTCATCTTCCTCTCTGGATCAGTCTTCTCATATCATTCCACAGCTCAGCAAAAAAGAAGGCAACTTTGGTGGAGCCTGGGAAATACCATCTGACCTAGAAGCCCAACATTTAAGGTAAAATAGTAACTTTTCAAACTCTCATTTCTATAAATTGCTATGATAATGTTCAGTAAACAAAGCTTGAGATCTGGTTGTTTCTGTCAAAATGCCAACAGTGGAGCATGGGATCTTAATTTTAGACATTTAGATGGCTTTTTTGATATGTGTAGATATAAGATAGATGGAAGCAATTAGGGGATGGCAAGAATGGGCTGCGCTGGCATGTAGACATTGCCCTTCAGGTTAAAGGCTATAAAAGTTAAAAGAACAAGTTACAAGAAAAATCCATATATTCAGGGATGTAGCCTGTGTCACTTGAGTCAAGTATAATCTTGGGAACTTGTAACTTTTCTGTTGATAAAATTTCAGTGTACTAAAACCTGAGTTAAATCTGCCCCTGCAATACCTACATTTTGGAATCCCTAGTCTGGTAAAGAAGATTAAATGGGAAAGAGTAGGGGTGTCTGATCAATCCTCACTACTACTTTGTGCAAGGTCTGCCTAAGAGGACGGAACATATTGTTGTCCAACTAGCAAAATATTTAATGATATTGTTGTGGCTTTGGAAGAGCAGATGTTTCATCTTTTCTTCTGTATGACAAACTTACCAAAGATGTATCTTATTCTGGTGGCTAATTAAGACATGATACCAATTGGCATCTACACTATTAAGCAGAGTTGCCTTGATGCAAGCCCGTTGGTGAATCAAGCTTATTTCAGAAAATTTGTCTTTAAAGTAAAAAAAAAAGCTAATAGTTCCTTTTACCTTTTCTCATATTAACAGTCCCAAGGGAACTGCCTAGTGTAGTATGTGAGCCTGAACAGCTTGATGGAGTTGTACAAGTGTAGATTTCATTGCCTTGATTCGGGAAGTAACCTTATTCATTTTACTTCTGGAAATGCACTTTGCTTTGTAGTTGCCTCCAGGTATGTAAGCACACAAATATGCTTATCGGTTTTCAAGTATTTTATCTTAAAGACTGAAAGTAAGTTTGAATCGGGAACTGTACACAAGTAACACAGTGAATCCTCTGTGTTACTGAGATATTTGGTGGCACTATAGAATAATACTTTCTTAAGAATATTATCTGTCCACGGGATGCTGTTTGTGAGGTAGCCTCTTTTGTTCACAGCAGAGTCAATTGATGTAAATCGAACAGCTTCTGAATTAGGGTGATTCTCCGTGTAATAGATCATTGCATTTAATGCAACAATAATCATCCACAAGTTTCTATTTTCATTCACTTGCATATATATTATCATAGAAAAATATTATTATATAGCAATATTGGGGATTGAATTAATTAAAAATAGCAGTATTTGACTCTTGTGTAACATATCTTAACCTGACAGAGGGTGTATTTTTTCATGACTTTTGATTATTTCAGTACGTACTTTTCTTAGCTTCATATTACCTTACTTTGGGCTACAGGTGATCGATGGACAGCACTATTTTGCCTGCTTCTCACTATTAGATATTACCTGTTTACAGGGCAATCTTTAGATTTTGCCATGCTGACTGAATGATTAATTTTTTCCCTAGCATTTCTTCCTGGCATTTTTGGGGGCATCATTCCAAGTTCTAGAATCTGCAAGCAGTAGTTTAAATAATCATGGGAAAGTGTTCATTAATGCTGGGATTTGATACTTAGATCTTTCCACAGGGTGCAGTGCAATTTACACATCACATTGGAAAATCAGCTTCCAGTGTGTCCAGCTGAAACTGAGTATCTTAGAGTTTTCATGGTAGATCACAGAAATTCAGCACCCAAAGGCCACAGAACCAAATTATCACTTGTGCCAGATTAAACAATGATTTCAGTAGGTACAGCAAACTTGATTGTCTTCCAGTACTCACTTCCACCTTCCTTTTTCTATTCCTTTAATATCAATGGCTTTGACTCTCTTAGAAATGGCAAGAATAGTTACTAAATACTCTTCTTTTTCTTCATTCTTAGTATGTTTGAATTTTCACCTCTCATTACCTTCTTTTTAACATTTCAAACTATCTTCCCGGAAATCTGTTTGCAGCATCTTCTTGACTTCTGCTCCCATTCAGACAACAAACAGAGTGCTTGCTAGGTTCTCTGTGATCCAGCTGAAGAAGAGGAGAGGGTGTACTCTCTTCCAAAGCATTTCATTTGAGTTCCTTGGCAGCAGAAGTATAACATCACTACAGACTGCAGTTTAGACAAAGTACAAACCTCAGGAGTCTGGAGCTACAAACAGTAGGAAAAGTCATGGTTAACGTCCCTTAGGTGTATAAACCAGCTGTAAAGGTGTAGCAGTACCACGCAAAAATGCTCTTTTGCTCTTGGCTACTTTTTTTATTTCCTCAAAATGTAGTATCTGTTTTGGTAGAATGGTGTTTTGCAGAAACAGCAATAGGAATACCCCTGACACAATAATCACCAGTGCTGAATCACAAGTGCTTGCTCTGACTCAGACAGAGACTCTCAGCTAGGACACTGCACAAGAAAAAGTACTTCATTGCATAGACTTTGCAGAAAACAAAGTGATGTGAGAGAGGAGCACAAAGGAAGCCAATCTAGATAATTTACAGAGGAGTTTTAGTCAAAGTGGCTGAAGCTCTTACATCCGTATAACTGAAGACAATGGCTTATAATTCAACTGTTGGATAATTTACTAGTTAATTGTCTGGAAAGTATGTCCTGAAACTGTTGGGAGTCGTGTAGTTCTTCAAAAACTCAATTTCTATCAGCAGATAGAACAATTTTTGTATGAACAAAAAACACTGGAGAGTTTTGAAGTCTACCATATCTATTTTCGCTTGTTTCCTGATGGGGCTTATGTGCTGATCTGCAGTATACAGATGAAGATATATTGGTGAGAGCATTTGTCTATGTTTGTATGTGGTACATGTGCATATACACACACACACACACACGAACATATATATTCTTATTTATACTCATAAATCATTTCTTTCAAGAACAGATGCTGTTCTACTGTTCTGTATCTTAGTGTTTCCACACTCAAGAGTGCCATAATTCGGGAAAAATTGCAACTGTCACAACTCTGCTGCAGTAATGGTTTTGTAAGAACCAGCTTAATAAAAACATCAGACCTCTCTGTTCCAAACAATTTTATTATAGTTAACAACTCAGCCAGCTATCAAGTATGTTGTCACCAATGCATTCTCTCTCTGTGTGAATGATGACACAAATGAGTTCTGGATTTCTGTAACGTCTTACACATAAAAGCACTTCCTTACAGCTGTGCAGAGGCCTTTCTCTAAGGAATAAAATCACATGAGAAGGAATAGTAGCTAAACAAAAAAAAAGTGCTATTTTGTGCAAAATCTGTTTTGTGATGATAAGGTTGCATGTGCGTCGAATTAGTTTACCTGCATTAATTTACACACACAAAACAGCAAAGCCCACTTCCCAAGCTTTGACTGTAAGTGTTTTTATTTTTATAAACTAAACAGGGAATTTGTAGTAACTGTGTGAATTCCGTCCAGGAATCAGCTCTGGCCTTCACCTGTCCAATGCTTACTCTATTCCTTGTGTTTCTATGGGTGTCTTAACACGAATAACACAATAAATGTAAATACTTCCATATCTAGAGAGATATGGAGAATTCATAGATTTCAACAAAATTGATAGAGAATTTATTTGCCTTCTCTATGATTCCTACATATATAAAAAGTGTGTTCATGCTACATTTCAGTTTTCCTCTGTTTTTTTTTTAATTCCCGATATTTCAGGAATGAGTTGCTTTAGAAACTGAACCTAAGAAATACTGAACTGGGAATCATGACTTTTTAGTAATATTGAGAATTTTGTAACAAACTGGTTCTTGAATCTTATGCTGTTCTTTACGATGTTAAACAAAGTGTTGGTTCTGTGGAATTTTACGTTCAGAAAACACAACAGGGTGTGATTTGTTGTGGTTTCTGGGAACCAGTGAATTGAAATATTGGGTTTTAGAAGAAAAGTATTCTCACTGATTTTCTTTTGTCCCTTTTTTTTTCCATTTTTCCTCCCAGTCTCCAGAGACATGTTGAGTATATGGTAAACTAAGGACATTATTTTTTCGGAGAACAGATGTGATAATGAAGAAAGGGATTAAGTTTCAAAATTCAATGAAAAAAAGTTGTTAGTATTTCTAAAATGAAGTGCAAGCAAAATGCATGCTGATGTGTAGATGATTAATGGAAGAACACCAGTGTCTTTGCATCAGTTCCTTTATATTGCTGTACACAATCATGCATACTTTGTATGACCATCAGAATTTTACTAAATATACTTGACCATAGTGCCAATCAATATTTCTCCTGGCACGTTAGAACTGTTAATAACTTCAGTATAAAAAAAACTTTCTTTGCTTCAGCTAGAATGGTACAGTGCCACTGTTTGTTATTATCCCTTTCTCCTTTTCCTGAAAAGCGTGCATCTAAATTAATTCCTGTCACTTAGGTGATTTTGATAAATATGTTATCTATATTAAATGTCTCCTTATTCTTATTTTATTACACATGTGTGCAATAGTGAAAGAAGATAACTGACAAGGCAGTGTATCACAGCAAGAGAATTTGCTCTTGCGTCTTCGCACTTTTTGGTAGAGCGGCTATATTTAGAACACATACTGTCAGCCATGAATTGTCTACCTATATGTTTATCTTTTTCAATCCATGATATGAAATTGCTTCTTTATATTGCCTAGATAAATATCTCCAAGTTTGACCCATACAGCTATACTGTTTGTTTCTACACTAACTGATCAATTTAGAAATGTTATGAGCAGGAAGAATATTTTGAAGAGGAGTAGAGGTGTAAATCCAGCATAATAGGTATTTGTGTGGGTGCTATAAGGCTTTTGTTGCCTGCACCATAGGTAGTGCTTTAGTTTAAGGAAAATGAGAGGTTGAGACTCAATTTCGTAGGTGAGGAGTGATTTATAATTCCAAACATACAGGAGTGTAGAATTCAAAATAAACATTTGGTAAATTTGCACATATCTCCATTTGCTATATATAATTATTTCCTGTGTGTAGCATTAATGTCTCATGAATAAAAAAGCTTCTCATAATATGTCCTCCTGCAGTGTTGTTAAGTTTAACTATTGAATGCAATAGTTTGTGTAACATTAGGGTTTTTTTTTTTGTAAAAGTTCTTTATCTAAAAGGCTAAATAGTTTTTCTATTAGAGGCAGGGAAATTTACAAGTTCTCATTGTTTGTCAGTGCAGTAAAAATCTATTGAGAACTACCAGCATACATATATTACATTTAACATAAACAGGATCCACAAAAAGCAGTCTCACAACTTCCTCTTAGTGGATAAAAAAAATTACTTGAATATACAATTACACTGTTTATGTTGTTTATCTTCAAAACCAGAAAGATGTTGCTTAGACTGAAGGCATGGAATTTTCTGTAAGAGTATCTACTAAACTCTCTGTGGTGATGATCACTTTATCTGTAGTTGATATAAAGTAGTTGTAGTGACTCATGGTACAATACTCCGTGTTTTCTATCAAGTATAGTTGGTAGGAAATGTGAGCCTTTCCCCCTTGTTTTGAAATGGTAGAATCATAGAATGGTTTGAGTTGTAAGGAACATAAAAGATTATCTAATTCCATTCCCCCTGCCATGGGCAGGGGCACTTTCCATTAGACCAAGTTATTCAAAGACCTATCTAACCTGGCTTTGAACATCTCCAATGATAGGGCATCCATGACTTCCCTGGGCAACCCATTCCAGTGCCTCACCACCCCAATAGTAAAAAATTTCTTCCTAATATCTAATCTAAGTCTACCATCTTTCAGTTTATAGCCATTATTCCTTTTCCTGTCACTACATACTCTTGTAAAAAGTCCCTCTCCAGCTTTCCTGTAGGCCCCATTTAAGTACTGGGAGGCTGCTATAACGTCTTCCCAGAGTCTTCTGTTCTCTAGACTAAACAAGCCCAAATCTCTCAGCCTGTCCTTGTATGGGAGGTGCTGCAGTTCTCTGATCATTTTCATGCCTCTGCTCTGAACTGGCTCCAACAGGTCCATGTCCTTCTGATACTGGAGCCCCAAAGCTGAATGCAACAATCCAGGTAGGGCCTCACGAAACCAAAGTAGAGGGGGACAGTCACCCTCTTCAGCCTGCTGGTCATGCTTCTTTTGATGCAGCTGAAGATGTGGTTGGCTTTCTGGGCTGCAGGTGTGCATTGCCAGCTCATGTTGAGCTTCTCATCAGTCAACATCCCCAAGCCCTTCTCCTTAGCTGCTTTCAATCCATTCCCTGCCCAGCCTGTATTTGTGCTTGGGATTGTCCCAACCCAGGTGCAGATCTTTGCAATTGGCCTTGTTGAGCTTCCTGTCATTTGAACAGGCTTCCCTCTCAAGCCAGTCAGGGTCCCACTGGATGATATCCCCTCCCTCCATCGTACCAACAGCATCACGGAGCTTGCTGTTGTCAGCAAACTTGCTGAGGGTGCACTCATTACCACTGACCACGTCTGTAACAAAGATGTTAAACAGCGTCAGTCCCAGCACTGACCCCTAAGGAACGCCTCTCATCACTGGTCTCCACTTGGACATCAAGATGTTAACCACAACTCGTCAAGTACAGTCATACTGTCAATTGCTTATCCATTGAGTGGTCCATTCATCAAATCCATATCTCTCCAGTTTAGAGCCAAGCATGTCATGAGGGACAGTGTCAAATGCTTTGCATAGGTCTGGGCACATGACCAGTTTTGAGTCTCCTCTCTGTATAGCATTAATGATGTTCTTTGTTTCTGAATCTGAAAAACAAAAGTTGGAGCGGTACTTTTAAGTTATTTCTGGAAAGAGGTAATGAGAAAAACACAAATGTTTCACCATATAGTGAAATGTACAACTAGCAAGGACTCCAAAATCTGTTCTTGTAGATTGTGAGTTCTTTGTTCTTGTACCCAGAGCTTATGGCAGAGACTGACTGGTCCCTTGACCAAACTGTAGGTGCTGTAAAAGACTGATGTAATCAAACCAATTCTCAGTGACTCCACTCCTGCAGAGCTCAGACTGAACACTATTGGAAAACTCTAGAGGAGAAAAATAGATCCTTCTTGCTTTGGTGCCCTAGAAGGATTCCCCAAATCCTGATTCCCAATGTGGATGCCCTGTTAGGATCAAACAGATCTAGACAGCTAGATGTATGAGGAAAGCAGACTGCCATTAGGGGGTCTAGGTTTTTCATGGTCATGATAGACCAAGGTGAAAAATCAGCATTGGCCAAGTAAGAGAAGAACATAAAAAGAAGGTGAATGAATTGTTTTACAAGACAGCAAAGTTTAATATGGCACAGCACAGTGTTCTGTACTAAGAAACTGTTCCTTATGTTCAGGCGTGGCTTGAAAAACAGAGTAAGAACTGAGGTATCAAAATTTTCAGCTGATAAGAACAATTACTTTCATGTATCAGGATTAAATTCTCTACTGCAAAGTGCAAAATAAGATTATTTGAAAAAAGAATCACCTGAATTACGTAACCTATTCAGAGGTTGATCAGAGAATCACTGAGTGTAATTTTATCATATGAAATCTTCACTTCCCAAAATGCTCAAAAAGAAAAAGAAAATGCATCTCAGATCTTATTATAGAATTGACAAGAATTTTAAGCAAGTAGCATAAAAATGTGGATGCTGATTTGAGGTTTCTGATTCAGACTGTTGTTAAAGACCAGATTATTGTGTTACATAAAACTTTCACCTATGGCACTATGTTAGTTCCAAACTTTTTTTATAGTTTTCAGGCATATGGACTAAACCCCATAATGACTCTCTAATAAATCTGTCCCTTTTCCTAATTTAAGATTAATTCAAATAATTTGGAAAGTAACAGTTAGTATGAATACAACCCAATTACATACCAAGAAGTCTGCAAAGCCATATCAAGATTCAAAATCCAAAGTATTTTTAAATACTCACTGTAAAAATACACGTGTAATTAAAGCTGACTGATCTTGTGGTTAGCTAAAGTAGGTATTGCAGTTATTTTCCTTCTTGACAATAGCCAGAAAGGGTAAAATCCTCTGAGAGATTTACTGATAATGCTATGGATTGTGTCTCTGAACAAAAGATGCCCAAGTTATATGGCATTGGCATTATACCTGCTCACCTTCTAATCCTCCAGGTCAGGAATTGCTCAGTTTCACAGCCTTCTGCTATCCTCATGCATGTACAACAAATACAGTCTTTCTCCAATTTGCTATGAGGCTGCATTGTGCTCAAAGAGTGAACCTAGTCTGCCGCATTTGTCCACAGACCACCTGCAACTCCTTTAGGTTGTTTTAATTCCACATTGCATCACATTATTTTGCCAGCAAAAATATTGAGTGCAGCTGCATCAATTAGCTACTCCAGTCTGCAAATAGTGACACCAGTGACACTTTTTTTGGATGAAAGAGTGACCTACTGGTGAGTACATAAATGAAATTATCAACCCTTCCTTTCATATACCTGTTTTTAATCCTTCTTTTATCATCATGTACTTTGAAAGTCACAGTCCTCTGCCCTTAACTCATGAAACACATACAAATATTTTGCATCTGGTACAACCAGACCTCACAGATACACAGATGTGCAGCTGCACAGATCTCGTTAATATATATATACGTACACACACACATATTCTTTGTGGTCAGAGGTAATTGGTATTTTGTCGTACCAACTACTATATTATATAACTGGTATCTTGTGATGACTGAATTTAATTGTCTTCTTGTTATTTTATGCTCGTTCCAGATAATGTCTCTTGTATTATATCAGGTATGTGAGCTCTTCTAGGAGGGAGCTATCTTTATTACCCCATAATATGTACAGGGCCTTCTTTTAAGGGAAATAGTTTACTGAGGCACAATTGCCTTATGAAATAGTAAAACATGATCTCTTATCTCCTCTGGCCCTACACCAGTCAGTGTTATTCCAAAAGAGAAGTTGAGGTTTTGATTTTAGGGTTTAAGTTGCCCATTAATTTGCTGCTTACCCCGCCCAGGCTGATTGTCTTTCCACAGAGACCACAGGGTCTTAACCTTCAATGTACAGCAGAATGGTGCATGTTAGTATGTGTTCAGGTGTATTTTTTTGATTCTCTGTACACTTATGATTACACTTATCATAATAGGAAATATATCCTTAACTATAAACATAAGAGGACTTAACTATGACCCTGCATTGTTGTAACTCTATTTATGTTATAGAGTTGGCACTGATTTATATGAGCGTGAGGTCAAAGAGTGCAGCCTCATGGCACCTGGAGCAGCTGGGGTTACCCTGACAGGGATGGTAAATAGGTAGCCTGAGGCTTTTCTCTTTTGCTGCTTTGCTATTTCAGGTCTCTGTCAGGGATTAGTTCTCATCTCTGCCTCTTGTGTCAGGTATGCTTGCAGGCTTTGCACTGGTGTGAATGGTAAGCAGTTCTGTGGAGGCACTGCCCCAGCTGACAAAACCAGCCTAGTGAAGGGGAAGTCAGGATGGATGATCTCCTGTAATGTCTTCCCTCTTACAAAACCTGATAGAAAAGTACAACAGAAACAGCTGCTTTTGCTTATTATCTTTAGCCCTCCACCTGGATTTGTCTTCTTCCCTCTGTCCTGATTTTTTGCCAGCTTTTGCTGTGTCCGTCTTTCTCTTTCCCTAACAGCAGGCAGACAAGAGGAGGTCTGATCTAGGGGGTATTCAGCAGCAGGCTATACATTTGGCAG
Organism: Cuculus canorus; assembly: GCF_017976375.1. NCBI lineage: Eukaryota > Metazoa > Chordata > Aves > Cuculiformes > Cuculidae > Cuculus > Cuculus canorus. The sequence continues at coordinate 113,540,835 of NC_071401.1, read as the reverse complement.
CATGTCATGAGCATGCCTCAATATGCTATCTAATATATAAGGCAACACATTCATTTTAAGACTCGCCCTGAATCCTAGTATATAAAAAAACAGGAGACTGAAGAATAGGCCGTTGTCAACACTTATAGTAACCCTTCCAGGAAGACATTGTGTGTAGGGTCTTGTATCTTTCATTAAAGTTGTTTTCTTTCTCCTCTTAGCGGCTATGTGCCACTTATTTATTAGAAGTTATTGCTAGTATGACTTTGTTGATAAAGCTCCATTGTATCTAGCACTAAAAGAGAACAAAAGATGTAATATTCACTGGCATATCATGCAGGGTCTCATTGTATGGTATTGACTTCAAGGGACAGAAATGTCTCTCATTATGTTTTCTTCTCTACTCCTGAATTCCTGGTAAAATCAGAGTTCAAAAGCCCAACTAAAAACCCAAAGCAGTTGAATATGTCAAAATGCTGTAAAAATTGAAGGGGTAGAAAAGTTCTGGATACACCTTTAAAATAAGTGCAACACTTCATTTAATATGAGTTCTGTTACCCTGGGAAGAGGAAAATTACCCTATGGTCCTATTCTGCTTCTGCACACCTACCTGTATCCTACATGGGTAAGCTCACCCTCTCCTCTGTAAGGGATGTGGATGGAGACCACCTCTTTGGCCATGGGAGGGGACCGATGGTGATCTGTGTGTTTCCTTTTCCTTTGTTCCAGTCTGACAAGTACTGAAGTGCAGGTCATGAGATGACTCTGACTGCTACAAAACCTTTGGGATCTAAGTGGCTTTGGTGTTATTTGTTTATTTAGTTATGTTTTGTCTATTTATTTATCTTCCCAGGAAATCCAAGCTATCAAGAGGATGTTCTGAAAGGAGAAACTGCTCAGAATTTAATTACCTGATTGGCCTGATCTTGAAGCCATGCACACCTTGGCATACCCTGAGGAAAGCCATTTCAAAACAAAAGAAAACACATGCTGTGGAGACTCACAATGTGGAAAATCATTGTGTGAATGATTTCAATTCACAATCTGTCTAAAAATACCAAATACAGAGTGGAACTGTTGAAATCATGAATAAGGATTGAAGACAACTCTTCTCTCTATGCCTCACCACCTGTAGAGGAATGGTGGATTAGTGCAGCAGCTAACAGAACCCAACACAGGCTTAAAAGTACTATAATGCATCCAAGATTAAATGCTAGAGCTATGCTGAGGGATGTCTGATCCAGTTATGAAGACAGAAGCTTTCCTTCACTGCAAAGCAGGTAACAGAAAACAGTCAGTTCCAGAAACCAGAAGAAGTATTTTCAGGGAAAGAACTAAATAGGCCTTGGTAGGAGAGCTGTGACCTACATGCTAGACTGAAGGACCAGTGTCCAACCTCATATCAAAGATACCGGAATGATGTGTCAGTATTAGAGTTTGGTCTTTGGTTCCAGTAAACTATGTGGGAAACAGAAAAATTTCCAGATGTCTTGAAAATTACTGGCTCTGATCTATACCCTGTACTGATTCTGCTTACTCAGGCACCATCAGCTAGACCTTCCATAAGCCGGAATTTGATGAAAGACAGGGTCCTGAAAACCTCCTCAGGATCGGTCTCCAGAGAAAAATCTCTGATTTACAGCTACAAGTAAAGACAACTTGTGGCATGTCCATCTCGTTTTCCAGTAATGCTTATGGACTTTTGGGAAGCAAAGAGTCTATTTCCAGTGGGAGAACAGGTCAGATCAAAAGTCTGGGTACTGACTTCCTTGCTTGCTGCAGGAATTTGCAGTAGGACATTTGCCGTATTTTCCATACAACATTGCTGCAGTGACAGGTAGTCCCGAGCCAGAGAGGGATAAAGAAGTATCTGGTAGGTGATAAGTCCTTTGGGACTGCTTTATCTCGAAGATGGAAGGGGGCCAGGAGAGATCAAAGGCACAGTGTCTGCTAAAAAATTGTGATTACAGCTATGTGAATGTATGGGGGGAGGGGGGGGAGGGTGGTGTAGTGTGATTATTGTTTTGATTTAATTATTAGGCTGTTTGGAAATATAATTTCAGTTCACTTCCAAAGAAAGTATTTTTGGGTAATAAAAATATGTTACAGATTCTTGTTTTACTCAAACATAAATGTGTGTGTACGTAGACACAGCTATGTAGGCTCTCATCACGGCATTTTAAGAGTAAGCCTAGTTTCTCATGCAGTTAAATTATAAAATTGTGTGTAAAACTGAAATGGCTCACTGAAAGGGAAACATTATAAAGATTCATGATCCCTTACTGGTCTTATTTTAACAAGAAACTATAAAAGGAAACATTTATTTTCCATGCTAAAAGCAAAGGTCACTCAGTAGCTTTCAGTTTTCTTTCCCTTTTTTCCCCCCTTCTTGGCACTCAGGACGGTTTCTGAAAACATTTCATTCTTTTTTCTTTCATTTTTCCCCTTTCAAGCTCACCATCTTTCACTCTAACAGCTTCTTTCTTCTCTATCGTTGTTTCCTAGCAAACTAATATCCTAAGGGGTTCTCATGCCTTTTATTACAAGGAGTTCATATCATCTGGCTTGTGAACTGGAGGGCAGATAAAGAACTATTTTCAGCACTATAATATTCTAGAGAGAACCTGCACTCCAATCCAAATGGGGCTCATTCCTTAGTTATTGATAACTTTCTTTTCCATAGAGCTTCTGGTACATCTCAGACAGATGGTAGAGAACCAGTGGTCATTTGTACAAAATGACTAGGAAGCACTAAAAATTGTGTACTAGCCTCCGAAACACAAAAGCTACTGACACTCCACTATTTTATTGAGATATAGTGTTGTTCACCTCTTATTTTTAGGAGGCCAGCTGCTCTGTTGAATAATCAGAGAATATCTAGACTAAAGCCATAATTTCTCTTACCTTTATGATGTCTCCTGGTCTTAGCACTCCAGGAGTATAAAATACATTGTGTCAACTTTCAGACAGAGTGACTTCTGCTTCCCTGGCTAATCTCTATATAGTCAGGTCTTGGGCTATTCAAATAACTTCTACTTTTAATGCATTAAAGGTTATGATAAATGGAAGTCATGGCACCTGCAGGGCTTTTCAAAGTACAACAGTTAGATTTACTGCTCATGTCCATCCAAAGCTCTGCATATTTTTAACAAGCTTTGTGTGTAGAGGTTCTCATAGGGTTTTCAATATGAAGAAGATTTTTACTTTACAGGCAGTCCATGGGCTTAAGAAATTAATGAACTACTGATTAATTGGGCATTCAAAGTTTTGAAAATCTGACATTAGTGTGAGATTATATCTCTTTTTTGTCTTTTTTTTTTTTCCTTGCTTTTTTTTGCTGGCTTTCTATTTTTTATTCTTATCGTTCCTGAATTACCTCTATAAATAAAATAGTCTGTCTTATGTGTCCCAGTTCAGGGCTAGTTTCATTGTTTGTATTTTTGTCTTTATTTTAAAGCAATACCGTATCGACTTTTCTAATTTTCCTTCCCTATTCTAACAACTCTAGTGCAGTTTGTGTGGCAGCTACTTCAGAAACCAGAGGCTTGTGTCAGCTTCATAGATTTTACACAGTAATTTATTTCATGCTTTTGGAAAGCTGCAGACCACTAGAACTACTGCAGGTGCACATGATAATACAGTCCCTTTCTTCCTCTTTAATTTGGAATTGAAAAACTCTTCCTCACTTTTAGTTTATTTTGTTAATTGTGTTCAAGCACCATCTAGTTAGTATTCTCATCACCTCTTTCTGTTGAGTACCAAGGAATAAAAAGGTCTATTAGTTATTCCACTGTTTGCTTTTCTTTAATGGTCTTTCTATAAAAGAAGTGCTTGACAGGTAATATAGAAAAAGAGAAGGTCTTTTTCCCCTGAAAGACAGCCATAAAGTTCAGTGTTATTTTAAAATCAGGTATTTCAACCACCTCCAGAAAAAACAAAACACATAAAATGGTGTTAAGTTCTTTTTTCTTCAATTGGCTTAGATGTCACATTTACAAAACTGACATGATAGAAATTAAGTTTTAGCTGAATTCTATCTAGAGCAAACTATTATAGTAGCATAATTCTGATTTCTGAGCAAACTATTATAGTAGCATAATTCTGATTTCTAAGCAGGTTTTCCCCAAACCACTTACAAATTGATTGTTGTTTTTTTTCCTCAATAATAGGCCTCTGTTACCATTATAAGATCTGTACACATGTAAATATGCTCTAACTAATGACAAGTGATCAACTCGGTTGGCTGTGACAGGGTTTCAGCAGTGCCTGCAGCACTAACCTTACGCTCCCTTTCCCTGTTGACCCCCCTGATTCCCCTCTGTACCACGATCACTGGCTGCCCTTGCTCATCTGAATCCCCTGAGCTATTTAGCAGATAGCCTTCATGATTGCACTGTTTGCCTCTGTTTCAGCCTCTGGGGCTAGCCGCTCCCCAAATGCACTTGAGGGTCTCACTTCAGCAGGATGGTTTGGAAAGGAGTAACCATGTCCCTGACAGAGTGGTGACAGTGGTGTGATAGTGGTGTTTGCCCAGTCAGTTACAAAAAAAAAGACTATAACTGATGGTACATGCTGTTGATGGCAGTTGTTGCTAGTGGTCTGATGGGTGTCAATATATTGGACCTTGCTTTGGGCTTGGATAGAATCTTGCGTCTGTTCCCAGAGTTCATTATGGTTGGTGTTTAAGGTAAATATGTATTTATTGCAGAGGTACTCCACCAAATTAGTAAACTTAATAAAACTACTACAAAAGAAAAGTTATCTCAATTCTTCATGATGAGGGTGGTGAGGCACTGGCACAGGTTGCCCAGGGAAGCTGCGGATGCCCCACCCCTGGGAGAGTTCAAGGACATGTTGGATGAGGCTTTAAGCCTCCTGGTCTAGTGCGAGGTGCTCCTGCCCATGGCAGAGGGATTGGAACTGGATGATCTTTCAGATCTCTTCCAACCCAAACCATTCCATGATTCTATGATTAAATTATTTCATGATTTGTTTGATAGGGGATAGATCTGAATCTTGTAGGTTAACCTTACATGAAAGGTTTGGCACCTGCATGACAGTGGATGAGAGTTCTCCAGAGGAGAAGTCTGGCATGGTACAAGAGGAAGGGGCAGCACACAGTGGCCAAGCTCATGTGCTCTTTCCATGCAGCATCTTCTGCTGCTTCTTGGTGGGATGGAGTGTTGGTCTGATCCAATGTGGTGGCTTTTGTAAGTAAGCCATTCATTTCAAAGGGTCTACTCCTAGATTCAAGCCAGGTTAAACGCATGTAAGTGTTTGGAAGGACCAGCTTAATTAATCTCATGCAGTTTGGAGCAAACTACAAAATATAGCACTTTTTATTGATCACACATTCAGAAGAGATACTGTAGGAATTGGTCTAAGATATCCGCAATTGTAATGTGAAAAATACTATCTTAAGCACTAGTATGGAGTAATCTGTCCAGTTGAAATGCAACTCCAAATATTTGAAGGAATGGGGTAAGTGTATTGAAGCAGAAAGCACCAATAATTTTGACAATTTCTGAAATGCCACTGAGTACAGCAGAAGACAGTAGAACAGATTTCAGCAGGCATGTCTTCTTTCTCTCTCGCAGCTGCCTTTGTCTACTGTATGTGCATATACCTATGCCATATGCCTCATGAGTTTTCTGTCCGTTTTTGTCTTTCATAGATACCTCATTATTCCAAGGAGGCTGTGGAAGTGTTTGCATGTGTTTGTGTACACAGCGAACAATGCTATAGACTACTCATTGGAGTGATACATTTTCTTCACTCTAGTGTCAGGTACCTCTCATTGACTTTAGCTTCTTTCTTATTGGATGTGTTTAAGATTAACCACACATTAGTCATTAATCAGGAGGTATCTGCAAATAAATTTTTCATCATAATGAGCTGTATAGTTAAATTAATTGTGTCTGCACTTTCATTATTCGTCATGATGTATGGGTAGTAGTAGTACCAGAGCAGTGCTCCCAGCTTGGCTGTTGGTGTTGCTGTGATCTCAACAGATAACTCTACAACAAATAAAATAATCATGAAATAATATGTCCAGACGTATTTTAACTGCTAGAAAAAATTAGTTCTAGCTTTCTAGACACTACACTACAGTTTTCTTACAGTAGGTACATATTTTTAGCTCAATTTTTGTCTGGCATTGGTAATGTAGCATATGGTTAAGTAGTAGGTCAAAGCTGAGACAGGACAATAATAGAGTTTGGAGTCTGTTATGATATAGACCTTGTAAAATACCTTTTAACCATAGATGTAGGTGTCATATCACACAGACATGCATTTAAAGTTTCTCTGTAGCCTGATTCTGAAAATTCTACTTTTAATGAGGAATTTAAACTCCCTTTTTGGCAAGAACCTAGTTTCTAAAACCTAACCTGGGTCTTCTTGATATACTGATTCCCTACATTGTAATTTATATTCTTTCTTCCTAACAGTTATGTAACGGAATTGATACACTTCAAGAGATGGCGAGAGAAAATAAATTATTTTACGACTTACTGAATTCTGGAAAAGAAGGGTTTGTGTAAACAAAATTAGTGAATGCAGCCCATAAAATAATTTTGCTGTAGATAGTAGCATTTCATATTAATTTTAAAAATGTCTAAACTTTAGTTGAAAACAGAATTATTTCAGAAATAAACCTGGACATGCAGATCTGCTTAATCTCTGAGTGCCCCCCCAGATGTTTTAGAAACTTTTGCTATTTGTTTCATAATATTTTCATTTAAGTCTTATAAGCGGTAACAGATGACCTCAGAAAAGGGACTTCCTATGTTTCCAAGGAGGAAGCACCTTCTGTCAGTGCCACATGGGGACTGATAAACCTCACTTTCCTGACTTGTCTCCCCTGCAGAATCCACATCCAGGTCCCCTTCCCCTGAGCCCAGGGATGCTATTGGATCTTGGCCAGCGCCGTAGGCCTGCCCCAAGCACTGTCATGCCTTCCTCTGTGCTCTGCTGCCCTGCCTGGGCTCCCTACCTTGGGTCCCTGGAGGGACTATGTTGCTGCCCCTGGCCCAGACTGGGGATAGACTGCTCCAAGCTAGGGTGCTCCTAGCTCTGAACCCAACCCCTCCTGCACCCTGATGTCTTCTCAGAGTAAAACCCCCATATGAAAAACAGCTCATCAACTGTTGATCCTAATAGCGAGTGATTCATGAGCTGAAATGAGCCTGGGGAAGCTTATTCTTCCAGCACCCAAAGTGAAGCCATTTGTGAAAGTGAATCCTAATTTCAGAGATGGAACCTGTTCCAGTTACTCCTTAAAATGATGAATACTGACAGCATAAGAAAAATCTATCGTATTTGTAAAAATTAAGGAAACAACAATAACAAAACTTCCAGCAAACCCCTAGCAACCAGTGGAAAGCAAGTTACAACTTGCAGAACAGACTATAAGGGACTAGTTAACTAGTCTTTGTATTGTATTATAGGATGCAAGGATTTGTGTTTGTACAAAGTAATATGACCCCTTGACTCGTTTCAACATTTAAAATTTTGGGGCAGCTTGACAACACTGACAGTCTTCATCCTGTGCAAAATTCGCATTGACTCTAGCACAGTCCTTGTGGACATACGGAAAAGCAATATAATTAAGGTCTTGTCCCATGGCACATTTATGCCAGGATTTCAGTCCCATTGTGGCACTGAAAGATCAGTTGGCTGTTGCAGATGAGGCGGGAACACCTAAGACAAGGCATGGCTATTTGAGGTGTTCTCTGAAAAATATCTGGGTCTTGGATATAATCAGCTGCAATTGATGCAGACCTATAGCACAGGATAAGATTAGTTTGCATTTCTAATGCATACCCTGAAGCAGCTGGGCTCCCCAGAGCAGTAGATAGGCTTCACAGGATATCACTGTGTTGTCTTTGAAAGGGATGTTCTCTCTACGGATGTGTAAAGATTAAATCCATTGAAAAGTGCTATGTGATCGACTTAGCACAGCAAATAGAGCTAGCTGCTTTGGGATGTAAATTAATCTAAACTTTCATATAGAACATTATGATCCCATAAAATTCAGTAAATTACTTATCCGACAAATCTTTAACTAAATACACAGAATTTACGATGCAGATCAGAGATCCTCCTTTCTTCTACTGCTTCTTCCCCTTGATTATGACTTAAATTGGGATTGTCCTGTTTGTAATGTCCATGATTCTTCCACAGCCATTGTCTAGGACTCATTTTCAGTGGTTCTTGGCAAATGATGACACTGGTGGTGTTGAAGACTCACTGTTTATTGCATGTTTTTTCATTCTGTATTTCCTACGTCCACCACGTTTGGGCTGTTTTCCTGATCCACCACAGCCTCCAGTGTCCCCTGCAGTGGGCCGGGCCATGTGGCTGGCTGGCTGTTAACGCCCACCCGCAACAGAGGTCTCAAACTCACCCTGCATGATCTGCCTGATGGGGAACATGGAACTATGAAACAGCAGATGTTTTCCTGGAAATCTCTGCTTACAGTAGTAAAAGCTACAGTCTAGCAAGAGGAATAATAGTCACAATTATCTGTGAAGTGTTTTGACACATGTTCGTAAAACTCCTTAAGAACATACATGCAATGTATCATTTATTTTAATGAAATTCTGCCTAGCCTAGACTATTACTCACACTCCTGTCTCTGATTTCTATGAAGCACCAACTCAGAATATGCTCTTAATGATGAGCCTGAAGAGCTTAGCTTCTTTGGATTTGCAGACATGAGCTTCTTTCAGCATGTTTGTGTTTTGATAGACAGAGATTCCTGAAATGACAGAAAATCAGAGTATGGAGATTTGTAGGTAGAATGTAATTCTCCCAATGGCATCCTTATACTTTCTTGCAGGGAAAAAAGTTGCAGAAAAGTTTATCTCATATGCATTGCAAGTAAGGGGTACAGTATGAGAGGAAGAAAGAAAACAGAAAAGTAATTCTGAATCCATTAAATCTCCTTGACTTCAGGACAGAGCAGTGACTATCTGTGTGTTACATTTTGTTGAGTGCTCTGAACTGCAGTGCACAAGTCAGTATAAGCGTGATAAATACCTCTATGGCCACAGTGGTCTGCAGACTTTTATCTACAAAAGAACTCATGCCATAACAAAAGCAGTGTGCTATGGTCGTGTACACCAAGTGATCCCTCTGTCTGGTACTGCCAGTGATGAATAGCAGCTGTGCTGGAGAAATCCTGAGTGCAAAAAACATCTACTCCCTCCTTTTCCAGGGGAGTGATTCAAAGAGATAAGGCTAGGGCATCTGGTCCCTGAAAAGAAGTGTCACCTTGTTGAACAGGATTTAAATCAATGTGAAGTTTAAATTCCACCTCTGATTCAGGTATTTATAAACCTGACATCTGCATTTCTGTAGAAGGAACCGTTAACGGGTTGACTAATAGCCAAATTGCTGCAGGAAATTCAGAGGAAGAACGTTTAGAGGTCAGATGACAGGAAACTTTTCAGCACAACTTTGATGTTCCTATTAATTTTATCTTTTCTCCAATTCATAAATAACATCCATCTGGAGAAACTTAGACACATTTAGTTATGTTTTATTAAGCAGAAAATAATACACTAGTCACACATTTTTAGGAAACCACACTTGGCTTTATCTTTTCTTCCCATGGAGAGTAGAATACATACATAGTAAAATCTCCTCCCAGTTGAGCCTCGGCCACAACCACAGTTTTTTCTTGTATTGCTCTCTTGTTGGATCACCCGAGAATAAACCCAAGCACCAATAAAACTGTCTGTTTACCCTGGATGTCTTGAAATACCATGGCTCTCAGGAATTATTTTGTTGTTTTATTTAAAGGGTATGTACTATGATTGATTCCAGTGCATCATGACATTTACGAAAGTGATTTTTTTGCACAAAGTCTACTAATATAGGTAAGAAAAGACTGCATCCGTAATTTACAGGAATTCTTGCTGTTTTGTGGCAAATTTTGCATGTGTCAAAGTACTAATCATCCTGGAAGGCAGGGGAAGAGACGAGCTGGCAGCAGTGGACCCCCAGTCAGTGTATGGTCAGGCTTGTGACTTCCCCTGTGGGACAGGATGGCACACGTTGAGCTCCACAGGTCCCGAGTCACAGTGCTTTTTTGCAACTCTGTGCCCTCCCATATTCTCAGGGGTGGCAGATTGTCCCCATGAGGCCATGTCTACCACTTGAACAGCAGGAGGACTTTCTGAAAATCCTCCAAGCAGGGTGTTGATTTGTATGAGTAAGCACCCACGGAGATGACATAGGTTGACTTTCAGATATTCTGTCATCTGCTACAGGATGTCATATCATGGTGAAACAATGTTTCATTGCCCTGACTGGAGTTAGTGTGGGAAATGATAGTGTGATGTGCCACCATAATTTTTAAGTTATTCTGTACTATGTAATTGCTCATTCATTGATTACATTACTAATGTATTCACACCAAAAACATACAATATATGAGAGGACACAGTTGTTCAGATCCACTAAAATATAGCTACTTTTATTTATTCTTCACCTTTTTCTTTTAAGCACATGGGTGGTTATTGGATAGCACAACGTTCATAGGGTTAAACCAATAAATGGTAAAATTCATCAGCTGATGTCCACTTCTTCTCCAAGTACTTAGGATTCTGAAATATGTCAAAATACTTCATGGAAATTAAAAAGAGGTGGTAATTCTTAAAAGAAATTTGAATAGGGATTTTGTTTTGATACGACCATTTATACAAGATGTTTTCTTTGAAGTTTGTATTAGAGGGAAGAGAGAAGAGAACCAATACTTTTGGCTATCTATTATATAAATACCACTCAGAGATCTATAGCTAAGCTTGAGCTGAACTACTTTTAAAACAGCAGTGTTCCATCTTATCTTTCTATTTTTCTGACTTTACAATTTAATTATTGTAAATCAGATTTCAGATAAATTCATAAAGTCTTTTGCCATCTACTATTACAGCTATTAATTTGTTCAAATAAAAATTCAGTTGCAAGTTCAAAACAGTAGAATTTTTACAAATTCCTATTTTGTAAAATACTGTGCATTTTGGGGGGAAACCTCGAAATATGAATGAATTTTTAAAATAACTTTCACAATGTGTCTACTTTATCTGGAGCTGAACAATACTCTCCTGTTAAAGACGTGTAAAAATACCTGCCCTTTTTGCTTCAGAGCAGTAAAGGCACAAATGAAATTTTAGATGGACTTTTTTGTCCCTGCTTCTTCATGGTGCTACTTCTTGATGCAGTACAGCAGGTTTAGCTTTTTTCTTACTGAAAGAGATAGGCGTTGGTTAATTGTAACAGAGAAGATTTTGTGCTCTAGTGGCTGTTAACAGTACATTTTAGAGATTAATACATTATTATTTTATTTTTGTTTAAAAAAAAAAAAAGCAAAAAACCAAGTGCTTTAAATCCAGTATACTGAGCTGGGACTGAAGACAAATACTTTAAGCTATGGGAATGTACAGCTTGAGGTATCCAAGCAAGTTGAACTTTGCTCGTCAGAAGCACTCTGTTATGGAAAAAAACACCCTAATGTCCTTTTAGATTCCCAAAATTGGTGTGAGACTATGTTAAAAAGCTATTGTTTTGGTCTGTCTTGGAAAAGCTGTTTGAAAAGGTGTTTCAGTGTAATTTTATTGCTCAGGACTGTTTTCAGAACGCTGCTTTCTTAAGGCTGCTATATTGATCTACTTCTCATCTGTGATTCTCTTCTTCCTTCCACCCCTTCCTTCCCAATAACTTATAACGTTTTTGGCCAGTTTTTGGTCAGGTATTATAGAGCTGTGTCCAGGATGTTACCTCCTTGCTTCTCGGAGAAATAGTTAGCTGGACAATGAGAGAGATCCTATTAATGTGCAAAGTAACAGCATGAGCTCAACCTGTATAGGTACCAGGAAATCCACGAAGGAGCTAACAGTGAGAACCATTAGCTGAATGGGTAGGCACCCGTCTCATTTATTGTAGAGAACTGGACCATTTTTTATCACTGTAGACTACATCTACATTAATAAATTGTAAGTTGCAATAGGAGTGAATCTGAAGAATGAAATAGTTGGTGCAGAGGTCCTCACTGCATGCATTTTGTGGTTTTTTCTTCAGGCCAGCTCCAGGCTGGTGTAGCAGGCTAAAAAAATCCCTTGGTGTCTGGAGCGCAGTGCTCTCCTGGAGGGCAGGTTTGGGTTTAGGAAAGAATCCAGGCTGTATACACCAGACCACCTTTTGAAACCAACCAAAGGAAATTGGGTCAGCCAGGAGGAAGCCTCCTCAGGAGCCCTCACACACAGACAGCATGATAGATGCACTGCATTATGTACATAGAATGCTGCCACGAGTTACATCCTTTCCCTCATCCAGATACAGCGCGCTGATGTAAAAGACTTAATACTGGAATAATAGTCTATTGAGTGTTACTCAGAATATCTCACAAGAAAATCAGTGTTATTGTTGCATTTCCACAGACTGAAAAATAGAAGAATGACTTGGTCAAGATTGCCTAGAAAGAGGCTAATTGGGAAAGTTTCTTACACAACCCTGTGCAAAGAAAAACCACAGAAAAACTTAATAATTCAGACAAGTCTAATTTGCAATTATGTTCATTGAATGATGCATCTGTAAAACTTTAAATACACATAAGTAATTTGTGGAGTCAGAGCCAGCACTTATTTACCAATATATAACAAGCAGCTTTCTTTGGAAAACTGCTCCATAAAATTGAAATTTGAGTGAAGTTTTTTTCTGATCTCATCCACTAAGGCATATTTCACATTTGTGTTGTTTTTAAGTGGTAGGTGGTATGCCTGTATGCCCTTTTAGTTTTCCCAAATGATAATTCCCTGCTTCCACCTGGCTCTAAGAGTTATTAGTGGGTGACAGCTATCTGAGGCATCCATACAACTCTTCTGTCCTGTCTGTTTGAACTGCCATGTTTCAGATATGTTATCAAGACATTTCTATTGTGCAGATACAGATTAGTTCTTGAGACTGATTTTTCTGCTTCACCAGTTCTTTTGTAGCTGCCAGAACTAATTGCTTACATTACATTACCAATCTGTGCCTCACTCCGTGGATGATGCCATCCGTTGGAATACAGCTGCATACTTAAGTGCACTTTTTTTGACTACTTCTTACTACTCCCGCCTATGTTTACAATTGACAGAACCGTCTGTTTTTTTCTCTGACCTCCACTGCTTGCCAGAAATTGTTTAATGGTTACACTGATTCACTTGCCTTCTTTACCTCTAAAATTTTCAGAATTTTCAGTCCCTTAATGGAAGTTAAGCAGAGCTGTTTATAAATTCTATTTAAAGACCTTCTTTAAATAGTCTTCCTTAGACTAGGTAAAATTACACAGTAGCAACATTGTAGTGACCAATGACATTTATAAACCTTAAAACTTAAGAAATGCAGAATGAGAAGCTGGGTATATCTCAAAGACTGTACTGCCTACATTATAAAAAGCATTTTTTTATTATTATTATTATGGCCCAGCTGTATTGCATCTTCATTCCAAGACATAAAACCCCAATATCCACTAGCAGTGATATGCTATGACACCAACGCTGTCTGTAAATATAAATTCTTGGATGATGCCTGCACACGTTCAACTACTTAGGTTATGTTAGCTAAATATATTCTTATAATTCAAGAGAAATATTTTGTATGACACTTACTATTTGTACCTAATATATTAAGAAAGAAAATTTTAGTCTTACTAAGCAGATGTAAGTAAATGTATGTATGTCTGTGTATTTCTATTTGAGAAAAAACAATCCAATATTTTAATATTTATTTTTAGATCTACAAGGTTGCTCAGGACTATGAAGAAATTCATCGTTATCTGTTCTTTATGTTACTGGTACATCAGGCTCTTGCTGTAATGTTGAAGATTAGTTACTATAATAATTAAAATAACGACAGCCACAATACACTGACATGACGTGAATAAAACATAGTTCTGTAAATATGAGTAAGATTATTCTGTGTTTGGTGACTGGAGGTTTGCTGCAAGTTTAAAACACTACACATTCAAATACGAAGTACTGAAGTGTTACTGATGTGAAGATTCTGTCAACATTTCTAGCAAATATTTGAATAGCATTCATTTTTTGGGGGGATAATATTTTTTATGCCAAGCAGAACATCTTTTCCTGTAAAAAAGTCTTATAGAGTAGATTTTAAGTGTGAAATATATAACTTGTTCATAATCACAGGTTTCATCATTGCAAGTTGTGTGGACATCAGCTGACCTTTTGTTTTGAAGAAAGAACATCGCTGTTTTACATGCTATCCATTTTTTGTTAAATAACCTTAAATGTGGCAATCAGCGTAATTTGTTCATTGGCTTTTTCAAAAGACACTGTGAAGACCAATTAGTCAATTGGGACACACAGCTAAAGGCATTTTGCAGGTTTACTTGGTATCCCTCTGAATTATCAGACTTGTATGCACGTATTTGCTGCAGGGAGCTGAGTTTGGTTTAAGGATTGAGATCTAAGTAAAAACTTTGGGTAACTGATGTGGTTTTGTTCTTGTGGTATTTAATTCCAAAGGCTTTCAACTTTATATTCCTTTCCTTTTCATGGTTTGTTGGTAGTTAACAAGTGGAACCTGGTGCTTTTCCCAACTGACATTACAATTCTCCAAGCCTAACAATCTCCTACCTTTTACTTAGTTGTCAAGTGAGGCACACGCTACCCCTCTCAGGGTATTGCCAACCAAATGCTTTACTGACCAGTTCTAAATCTCAGCTAGTATGGGGAGTGTTTCCAAACCTGCACACAAGGAAGAACAACTTCCTGATGTGGGCTGCTGTAAACAGAGTCACATAGATGACGGGATTCCCAACTTTATCCCTACTACAGAAAATATAGGGCAAAGGCAGAGGAGGAGAGAGGCTAAGCAGAGGGAAGCCTGCTGAAGTCTTGAACCAGAATAAGCATCACAACTCAGTTGTGCTGTGATTTCCTACAGACTATATCCACTCTTGGATCCTTGCAGCTATTTCCTTATGAGAGGCGGGGAATAGAACTTATTCCAGTAGTTTCAGAATTAGATTTCTCAAAGGGAGAAAGGAGTGGGGAGAAACACAATCCACTGTGGTTATATTGGATGCTGATTTAATTTACATTTGTGGTGATTGGATTGCAGTAATTTCCCTAGGGAGCCGCTCCTAAGATAACAATTTCAAAAGAGAAGCTTAGTAATGGTGAGCTGAGAACTTCCTGAAACAGGATGGCATACAGAAGAAAGTGTCTTTTTAAAGAGACATGGGCTCAGCCAAATTTAGTAGGAATTCAAAGAAAAAGAGAACATGGAGAGAATCTTGCAGGCAAAGCTAGTTCCTTTGTAGGAAAACTCTGTAATCATTAAATTGTTTGCTATAAAATGATATTATAATGAATTACACTCTACATCCTTTTAAAAGATCTGTGGAAAACTGTTAGACAGATCAATGAAGAGCATGGTATATTTTCTTTTCAGAGTTCCATGTCAAGTATTAAAAATCTAGGCACCCACAAAGTCCTTAAAGCACAAGAATGGATAGGATTTGGCCAGGAATCACATGATGTGCCTGGGAAGAATACATCAAGTGCCAATTCTGTTTTTGATTTCTGTTCCACTTTTGTGCCAACATTGTCATCTGTCACCCTACAGAGAGGAGTATCAGCCCTCCTTTATAGCTGTAGGGCTGCAATGTAGTCCCTCATGGCCCATCGCAACAGCCATTACACGCTTTTATGAATAACAAAAGTGGGAAAGACTGCAAGAAATAAGTGTTCTAATTAATGCTAGGATGAATAAACAACGAAGCCAAACGAAACAAGGAAACATTTTATTATCTGTCTTGGAGCAGGATATGTTAAAGTGTGTTTGGGCCAGATTCACAGTATATTTGGGCTGCCTTTTCAGGTTGGAGTACACAACAGAGTTGCGAAATCCACTTGATCTGAAGGCTCGGCATTGTAGTTATTCTTGCTCTGTTACAAAATCACCTTTGCTGTCTCTATTAATTAGTTAGCAGGGCTGTCATGCTGCCTTAGCTACAATCCATTTGTTAAACTCACTTTCATGCTAAAAGTAGTCTCCTCTTGTTATCCCTGGCTTCAATAGGCCAACTTTTACTTGATTTGCAATGCTGTGTGAATAGACAGAAATGAGCCACTGTGACAATACTGGATGGGCTGGTATAAAGTCAAGCCAGATGCACTGTAGCAAAGAAGGTAGGGGAAATGCTTTGTGTTCCACAAGAGAAAACCCTCAGGGAGACCTTACTTCATCTCTTCCTAGCTGCTTGCTTCATTTACATCCATTGCAGAATGATCGCTATAAAACCACATTAACACTTGCAGTGCCATTAAAAGCAGAAGATTCTGTAATTCACTCTGTTACGAAGATGAAAGCATTTCCACTGCATTTAGCAAGTGCTAGCTCATTCCGTGCTTCTTGGAGGCTGTCCAAGAGGACTGCTGTGGATCAATCTTCATGACAGCTGATTACCTGGCTGGCCAGGTGTCTGGTATTGGCAGCTGAGCCAATCAATAAGAGGCACGTCACATCAAGATGGATGAGTTGGCAGGCATCTGCCATGTATAAACTTTATACAAGCCATGGAGTCAAGTTTCATACTGTCCTTAGAAATGTTTTCAGTGAATTCCTTCACTCCCTTTAGTTATCTTTTTTTACAATTATAAGAGCAGAAAAGAAAAGAAAATTTGGTTTTTCTTTGTTTATTTGTAGACCCAAACATAACAACCTCCTCATCCCAGCAACATTTTGCAAACTGCTTCCACTACTATAGTTATCCCTATCTGCTAACACCATCACTCATTGGTTTCCTTTTTGAGCCTCTTAATTGGCCTCTATCTTTACATTTTTATCCATCTTGAAAATCTAAGATTCGGTTTTAGGAGCTTGCCTACTAGCCCTCAACTGCTGCTGGTGTACGACAAAGAGAAGCGCTGCCAAAGTTCCTGCTGATTTTTTGTCTTTTCCCCATATTACACTGCTAAATTTTGGGGGGAGTTGTTGGTTTTTGGGTTTTTTTTTAAGATTTGAATACCAAGCAGAAGCCAAGAGAGTAACAAAGCCAGTTTTACTTCCTTTGAATATGGACTACATGTCGATTCCTGGACTTCTATGCTTAATTTCATTAGCAGATCAAAACAGAAATAATTCTGGCCAATCAAAACTACAAGGTACACAAACCACCACTTTTATGTCAATGATGGTTATTTTAAAGTTACTCAAGATACTCACTCAAAATTGGAAATGGCACAATAAATCCATTCTATTTGTTTTCTTCCAGATCAAATAACTAATCAAAACCAATGTGAACCTATGAAACATTTCTTTGAAATAGTGGTCTGTTACACCTTGTTACTCTAATGAATTTTTATTAGAAATACCACAACATTGTCTTTACTGATCTATGTTTTGAAGCATATTTGGTGTTCAGAGTTTTCTGCCCTCAACATACATAGCATGGAATTCATATATCTAATTTAAAGGAGTTATTTTATCAAAGCTTTATTAGTCTTGCTTGTCTAAGTGCACCTAGATGGTACGATCCATCTAGGTTGCTGGATAATAATGCTCAACAATTTAAAAAACATGGTTATAAAGAAAAAAAACCAACACATACAAGCAATCTCTTTGCCATCCTGCTGTCATTTATGCTCTTTCTGTCACTTAAAAATCTTAAGATGGAGGTGTGACCCTTACTAATACATTCCCATACGTGTCTAACACTTCTGCTTAACAGCCCCAGACTTCCTCATGCACAGCCGTCCCTGGAAGTGTGGATTTATTCTCTTATGAAATCTTAGAAAAAGGTGCAAACTGAAGTGTAAATAACATTCATCTCACTAAATCGATTGGTATGTGACTGCTGCTTTTAAGGTGGATCAGAGCTTAGGGGGAAGTTAAAAATTTCTAACTAATGCTAACGCCGGGTAAGGGAATGCTAAAGCACACAGACTCCATGTTAAGAGAAACTGATCTGTCTCAGCTTTTTCACTCAGTTGTGTGGTGCATATTATTTGAAGAAGATAAGACTTGGCTATGCACAAGAATATTTCATATTATAGATGCCAAGTGTGTTACTTTTATGACCCTGTTGCTTTCTATTACTAATCAATTGTCATACACACAAAAGGAAAGCCATTTGGTGAGAGATGAGCCAGAAACATAAACAGTAAGATGAGAAACTGACGCTGACAGCTCAGAGATAATTTCCTGACATGGAGGAGAATGAAGCAATAGTATCTCTTTTGCCACAGTGTCCTATCGAACCTTGAATTTATTTTCAGACGGTTTCAGTGCATCTCTCTAGCTGTCAACACATCAAGCCTGTTCCAGAGCCCACTGATGTCAATATGAGCCTTTCTATTCACTCCGCTCACCTTTGATCACACCCTTGAAAAGTTCAAATCTCATACGTGCATTTGGGGCTTTATCTATGGGACTGGATTACTTCTACTTCCGTGTTTGTTAGTGCTGTACCATGCAGATCTAGCTAGCTGTGAAACATATATCCTTCTATAGGGAGGATAAATTTCAAAATATTTGGTATCGATTGAAGCTTAGGCTCAGCCCACCCAAAGTTCCTTGAGGTTTTGTCATCATTTATGATATAATATTAAATATCTTCCTGTAATTTGTCATTCTAGAACGATGTGCCATTGAGTAAATCGAACTCAGTGTAAAATCTGTTAATTGACAATTTCCAGTAGGAAATCTGAAACCCCTCTGACCCCTTCTGAATTATCTGCTGTACAGAGATGCATCCCACATTACAGATACTTTCAAGTGTATGGGAAATAGGCCAGTATTTATAGAAACCTTCTTTCATGGCACTGAAAGTCTTTCTTTTCTTCCACATGAAGGTACTTTGCCACCTCATTTTTGAAAATGGAATTTCCAAGCTGTTGAATACCAGAGACCTAACCAATTACAAGTAGATCTAGGGAAAATTCAGAACTGCAAAGCAATTTCAGATAAAAGTTAGAATATGATGATTGAATTTCAGATAGTTCTGAAAATGAAAAATAATAATAATAAAAAAAATCATGTGCATTGCAAATCAGGTTATTCTCATAAAAAATATACATTCCATAATTTTATTACTAAGCTGTGTGATATATTTTTTCTGGCATGTCTGCCCTCCTGACCTTTACTTTACACATATGGACAAGTGAACTGTGTGTAGACACTGGTTTTGCCTTGCAAGCCATTTTGCTGACTATACTACCCTGAAATCATAATTTTACCCTGTTAATGAAGCTGTTAATTTAAACAATTTTCAGCAACTTACATTCTTAAATCAGTGAATTATTCCATTGTGGACAATAGAGCACTTTTCTTAAAATCTGAATGTCCTCATTCACTGCTTAATGAGGATAATTTGGAGATAGGTTTCCACACTCATATATACATACAGAAAAGATTTGCATTGTACTAATCTATTAAATTAATATTTCAGACTCAAAGAACTGGTTAAGGACATGGTTTAGAAAGATACCATATGTTGGGTCGGTTTGGCCTTTCTGACAGCTGGTGAAACATATTTGATTGTGGACTTACGTCAAGGTTCAGTTAGAACTCATAGACTGGAGGTGACAGGAGAGGAAAGAAACCAAGGTACATTGACTGATCTGATTGTTTGGAGGATGACAGAGCTGAAGAAGGAGTTGTAACTATTCAACATGTTTTTAATAGTATTCAGGATACAGAAACGTAATTATAGAATATATTTTTGAGAAAAAATATTTTGGAATACATATAGTTATGGTTATCATTGCTGAGGAAAGATAAATGTAAGGAAAACAGGTACAGAGAATACCTCATGGGACGTTGAAATGAATGGAGTATCTCTCATATAAAAAGAGAGCTTGGTTTATAAAACCAGCCAGAAGAAATCTAAGTGAAGAAATGAGGATAACTGCATTTGATGTTGAAGGATAATTGTCAATAGGAAGGAAGAGAGAGGTAAAAAGTAATTATTTATCAAGTAATAATTCATAAGTTGAGACTGACAATCAGAAGGTTTCTGACCATCAGAAGAATAAAATTTAGTGTTGGAGCTATCTTGAGATGGAGTCCTTGAAGCTGGAAGAAAAAATTCTATTATTAAAAGAGTTTAAAATAGCTGGGATTTCTGTTTGTACACTGTTTCTTTTGTACTGGTCAAATCTTTCTCCACTGGTTGTCCACCTTGTCACTTGTCCCTCATTTTCATCCTTGGAACAATTTTCTCCATGCGCTCTTCCAACCCACTGAAAAAGCTTACAGAAACATGATGAAAGGACAGAGCTTGCCAGTGCTCCTAAAATATTAACACTTCATACACCAACATTATAAACCCAGTTCACAGTTTTTTCTTCTGCTCAGGTCAGTAGGCTTTAGATTTTGTTCATTTTGGGCTGCCTTCTGTGCTACGGACACAGTAGCCTGCTGAGATTTAGTTGGGATTTTTATTGATTTTTTCCCTGCTGTGTCAGGAAAGTGGCTTCTTGGCTTCTTGGTGATAATTCTAGCTGTGTAGATATTCTTATAGTTTTTAAGTGTGTTAAAAAAGTTAGGAAAGTTCTATGGCTTCTCTCAAATCAAGTAGATGTTCTATAGTGGTCTACAACTAAACTTATATGGGCATAGTAGGCAGGGTTAGAAATAAGGCTCTAGATTTTGTGTAATTATATAAATTCAATTGAAGGACTTCAGAAAAAAAAACCCCAAAACCCCCGTTATTTTTAGCCAGACTACCTAGCATCCTCTGTACTAATTCAGTTGGGTTTGGTTATTTATTTATTTATTTATTTATTTATTTACTTATTTATTTATTTGTTGTGCTTTTAGTTGAGTTACTTTCAGTTTTCATCTCATACAAATGTATTCTATATGGCTTGAATCTAATCTTCAGTACGTCTGACAAACTGGTTTGGAGATATATTGCATTTAGTGATATAGGTCACAAACAAGAGCATTAGTGGTGATTTTTTTCCAGTTTGGTTTCTTTTTTTATGAAAAAGGTTTGTTTTGTTTATTATTCTTGTTGACACTTGTGATACTTGTTAATGATGGAGTTAAATTTGTTATTGCCAAAGGCTTTTTTGCTGACAGGTACAAGAAATTTAAAACGAGGAAGAAGGTAATAAAGGCGAAGTGTAAAGATTTAATTGCTCACAGTTATCTCAGTATTTCCTCTCTGTAGGATGTGAGATCTTCCATCAGTTATTAGGATGGTAACTCAGTGGCTGGCCCAGGTCATTGCTAAGTGTGAGACTCGAGATTTGGGCTGGAACAGTGAGCCTCAGAGCACCAGAGGTCTCAGGGCAGGGGATTTGCACATTTGTGTTGACTGGAAAGCTGTCTATAAAACTTGTGAACAGAGTTGCTGTAACAATAACACTTTTCTTTTGAAGAATACTAAGATTTTTACTCTACTGGATATACAGTGGGATCTTTTTCTGCGTAACTGAATGAACTGGAGGACAAGGAAGAAAAGCGTCTTTAAGAAAGAATTCTTGTCTTTCTAATATGCAGCGCACATGCACAAATCGTAGCCATTAGGAATCCCTGTTTATATCTATATATCTACGCGTATTTGTACACCCTGAATACAGTCTCTTCCCTTAATGTTGCTTCCCATTAGATTTTTTCTGGGAAAGTAGCTGGAAAGTTTGGCACCAATGTTGAGCAAAATAAATGAATTTCCAGTTAAAAATCAATGACTGTGGAAGAAGTACAGCAAATCCTGCAAAGTACCCTTAAATCCCTTTTTAGGAAAACAAGACAATTTCTTTGGTATGTACTTGCTCGCAGTAGAGAAACAGTAAAAAATGGAAAGCACTTTTCAAACACATGTATTTCATTAAGGTAGTTCAGCCAAAATGCAACAAGGCTATGAATTGCCAAGACAAGGTCATCATCCAAGCCATTTGAGAGTATTATTATAGAAAGCATTACCCAGAGATGTTTCTCTCAAAAGCTTTGTACAGAAAGGAGTCCAACAGCTCTCTAAAGCTGAGCTGACCAACAGTGCTGCGAACTGCTTCTCTCTTCACAAATACTGCCTCTATTCTGCCTGCATTCAGCTGACAACTCTTCCTCATCCAAGTACTCGGGCTATATTTGTGGTTATATCTTGTTTGTATGTCGATGATATCTGACTAGTCCACCTAGACATGATACATAGGTGTCTGAAGGAAAGACAGTGGATCCTTTCTTCTTCCTCAATCCCACAAATCAGTGGTAAAGTGTGGGAAGCTGCATGCTTGGATGCATCCTTTGAGGAAGAAATAAGATTTTTTTCTCTCTTATGTGACACAGCAGCATATCGTGCTCAGCAGGGCTGAATGTTGCAGAGGTCCAGGAGAATGAGAGAAGCTATCTACTGCTTAAGCCATGAAAAGAAGGGATCATCCTTCATTATCACAAAGGATTTTTTTCTTTTTTATTCCATATCCTGGTCTAAATCCAGATTGTGCCTAGCTTAGAAGGTTACCTTCAATTAGATATCTTTGCCAAGCTTTTCTGCAGGTTTTCTTCATGAAAGAAAATTTAGATATTGAGGTAAGGTTTGGCTAAGACTGCTGTATTTAGGCCAGGCTTTCAGATCTAGACAGATCAGCCTGTATTTAAAAGATGAAAAGAAGAAGTCTCCTGGCAATGGTGCCATCCTATCTTGATCCATTGCCCAGCATTTGTCATCTTTTTTTACAAGCAAGGGAGACTTTCACAAGTCTAATATTAAGACTCCATTATAATAACAGAATTGTCTTGCAGAGTGAACATGCAAAATTTGTGAATGCAGGAATTAATCTTGACTTAACTAATCTATTTTTTTGTTACCATATTTTTCCTTTGATTTTGAAATTTCCATTGAAATTTCCAATTAGCTGTCACTTTTAATGACACTAAAATTTAATGACATTTATATCAGCAGTTATATTTATTTCTGATTTGGGATATCTATTTTTCTTCAAGAAACCCTTTCATTATATGCTGCTTAAAAAATAGAGATATAAAATTTCTTGAAAAATTATTGATCATTCAGAAAAATGATTGCTCTTTCAACATTTTAGGAACATTCATGGTGTTTACTATGGTTTTATTTTTTTAACACCTTTAAAAGAACTGTCTTTTTAACCTTTGACTAGATCTTGTGCACTTCAGTGGTTGGTAGCAGTGAAAGTAAAAATAATGTTATTTGAGATAATGCAGGCTAAAAGAACTTATTTCTTAACAGATCAATTGGTTAAAAGCATTGTATCATCCATTAGTATCACAGGAAGGTGTCTCCATCAGACACTTTACAGCCAGTAAGAGTGTAATCAGCTTTGATTTAGTCAGCATAGACTGGAAAAAAATATAAAAATGTAACATTAACAGACCCAGATACACCTTGGTGCCCTAGACAACTTGAATTTTGGTTGCTGGAGCCTGAATGAGATTTTCATTATGCTTGTCCATGACAGCTGAACAAACCTAGTGTTGCATTACATGCACTGTAGTCACATTTTTATTTTGCAGTAGAGACATTCATTGAGGGAAATTCAGACATTATCCACTCAGTCCTCAATTCCTGTTGTAAAACTGTAGAATCTCAACAGAGGGATGCATTTTGTCAGACCTCGTACAAGACCACAAACTCGATTCAGGAAGACCTTGAAACAGCCAAGAGGACAGATTCCCTCCCCTATCACCTGGATGATGTGTGAACTGCAAAAAATGACAAGTAGCCCGTGTAATGTTTTTATGCCTCTCCCTTGCTGCGCTCAGCAACTACCTTGACACCCAGTTTTCAAAGCAGAAAAGACACCTTTTAATGGAGATACCATCAGAGTGCAAAGAAGACTCAAGAGTTGTGTTTTCTCAATATGATTGTCAACAGCTGACCTCAAGAACAATCAGAATATTTACTCAGGCTGACCTTTTTGTTCTTCCCAGCTGGAGATATTAATTTCTTGTATTAATCTGTGTAAACAAGAATTAATCTCACAGAACATGCCTGAAACAAAGACTGAGACAGAGACAACACCCAGTCAGGATAGCTCTCCTTCAGAGAAGCCTTAATTAATAGTCTCATTACTTTTCAGTTGAGGCTCCTGTGCCTCTTGGAGGGGAGTGCTGAAGAGGTGAAGATCTCAGAGAGTACAACAACAACAACAATGAAAAAAAAGGCTGAAAAGATGTTTGGCTGTTGCATATGTTAGTAATGCATCAGTGTGCCTCAAAATTGGTGTTGACGCAGCCAGGAACAGAACCAAAGCCCAGTGCCAAGGTGGCATATTATAATGAGACCAAATAAAGGGGCTCTGTAGTTTCACAAGCTGTGAAGAGCTGCCAGTTCCCTCACTTATTATTTCTCCTCCATCTCCATTACGAAGGTATGCCTGTGAAGGGGCGGGAAAGAAAACAAGCATTATCATGTTTAGGCTGTGAACAGATTTGCACAGCCCTACTGGGAAAATAATGAACGTCCTGGTGAATCCCTCCCCAGGCTCCTCCCTCACCTAAATGGCAAACTAGAAATATAGAAACCTAAAGGAAACAAAATATTATGCATGAGTCTTTATATTTGTCTTCAATTTGGAAAAAAAAAAAAAAAAGAAAAGAAACCAAAAAAGAAAAAGCTCTGCAGGAAATCAGAAATAAAAGGCACTATGGAGTTTCTGCTCTTTAATTTAGATACCTGATGACCTGTGGATCTGAGACAGGTCATAACATGCAACAAAGCCACACTGGGTGTGCTTTAACAAAGTAGAAATGAGTTTTGACCTACAGTGACTGGAAGGCTGTGCAAATGACCCTTGGATATGTCAGAATGGCACTCAATAAGTAATTGCAAACATTTTTTTTTTCTTCTACGGTTTTTGTTCAGAGACAAATCAGGCAAATACTCCATGCTAATCCCAACACAGAACAAATAGTAAAAGCGGCCTTTGCTGCTAGTGCTGGGAGAAAACATTCAATTAAGTTGCTTCAGTGGCTTAGTGATGGCAGCCTTTCACCTTTGGAAACCTAACGTCTAGTTATCTGTCCTGGTTCACTAAAGAAAATGAGTTGATGTTCTCAGGCTAAGCCCTGGGGCACATTTTGCTCAGAATCATCAAACCGTAGCATAATTTGGAGCTTCACTATCTGTACTTAGAGAAGGTCTAGGCCTGGAAAAAGCTGAAATGCAAAACTAGGATATGTTAAGAACCAAGAAGCTTCCCAGAAAATTAAAATACTGACATTCCTAGCACATTAATCGACATTAGGTTCACTAGCATGTCAAAGTCTAAATAAAACAATGAGCAAAACAATGAGGGAAACACCTTTATATGTTGGACAGGGACTTTAGGAAGCTAGAGAAGCAAAGTCTTAATGCTCTTGGTACCTTAGTACTGTGATTTGCAGCACCTGAGCTGGTTTGGCATCTCTGTATCAGTTTATAAGTTGCACGAACACACCCTAACCATCCAGTCATTCCTGTTTGATTGGAAAAGAGTCAAATGCAGCACTTGGAGGGAAGAGGGAACTCACTTGGCAGGATGGGTCAAGTATGGCCTATACCATCCTCGTAGCACAGACATTTTCCATGCTAGGAGCAGGGATGGATGTGTGTCAAGGATGGCATCCTCAGCCTGCCTGCTCCTCTGCAGCCACAGCTTGCAGTGGACTTGTAGAGCATCACCACCCAGTTCTAGTTTGAGGATAATAGTATATGATGGATCCTGAAAGGCAGCCATGCCCTGGAGCAAGACTTTTCTTTAAATTGAGCTCATCAGGCCTCACCAGGGACTTCCATCTCTAGAGTTACATTTAGAGCAAAACAAAGTATCAAATCAGAACAAGGAAACCTTGTTCAAAGAGCAGGACCTCAGAGCTGCTGGAATAGGCAGAGCAAGACACACGGCTGGAGAGCAAATACCACCCCCAACATTCGTGGTTCATTTCTCTTGTCCATGCTCACTTTTCACCTAAGCAGCTTTCAGCCTCTCCTGGCTTTCACAAATATGTGCATAAAGCCTGTGGGTCTCTGAAAAAGCCTCCCTTTCTTTGTGACCACTGTCACTTGACTTTCTGCCTGCTCCTGCCATAGGTCTGCCTTCAGAAGGCTCTCCCACTTGTGCTGCACCTGGCCCCATCACCACACACCTGCCAGAAACTTCATCAGGTGTTGCCTTTAAAGGGGGAGGAGAAAAAGACTTCCCTTTTCCTCTACGGTGTTGTACCTGATCTAAACAACAGTCAGATCTGTGACAACTGGGAGCCTTTGGCTGTCTTACCTGCTGCTTCATGCACCGTAAGTGTTGGCACTTGGGTGGTCAAGGGAGCAGATGACCCACAGCTTTGACAGGAAAGCAGGCTGGATTCATAGCCATTCATAGCAGCCGTGTGACCAGGATTCCTCTGATTCATCCTGGGTCCTGCTCTGTGTTTGCTTGTTTCTGTTATCATTGTAGACTCAGACTGCTGTCATTTCCCAGACTGATTACCAACTGCAAGACAGACAGAGAAGTAGTACTAAGAGGCTGTTGAAATGTCAGGGCTGTCACACAATTTAAATTCAGCAAGTTTTCTTGGTTTTAGAAAGACCATCAAAACTATTTTTTTGTTTATTTTTCAGTGGTAGAAGAAAAATAATTTATATATCTGTATATACAGTGTGTAGATATAAGACAAAAGCAATATAAAACAGTCTTGGGGATGCTTTTACTGATATAAAGGTTCACAAATCTTTGCAATCATTTTTTTTTTTTCCTGTGATTATCTGAAACTGTTCTGATGTTACCCTCTCCTTTCAGAGCCCAGACCTTCTTCCCCATGCTATATAAAACTTCTATTAAAATTAAAGGCCACAGTGGTCTATTGCTTTTGTGGCTGAATTTGAGTTTTGAGTAAAAGATTGGAATGAGATGCCAAAGTTTGCCAGCCAGTACAATGACTGAATTTACCCTTTCCTTTGTTTAAATGGAAGATATAAGAAAGACGTCCTATTAATGCAATTATAATAGCAAAGATCTGATTATTGCACTCACAAGTGATTCGTGCAAAGGAAGCACTTTGGCAGAAACCGGTGCTACAGAAAGGCGGGAACATGGCCTGAGCATCATTACCATCTTCCATTACATTGTGATCACAGGTTGTCAGCAAATAGCCTTTAGACTTTAATTACATGATCAGGTTTGCTGAGGAGTGTGAAAGACAAAAGAACAAATAAGTAATGGAAAGTAATTCTTCCCACCCCCCCATCTCCTCTACTCTGTGGCAGCCATAATTAAAATTGAAGTGCTGCTGCCTTGCTGGAAACCAAGTTAGGGAAGTGAATTGTAATTGCAAACACTGTTTGCTCAGTCACTCTTGGCAACAGCATCATGTTAACTCAGTCTTCGTGTCTCCTGTGAATCCTCCAGATTGACGAAAACATCTTTTCTTATCCAATTTGTTATCACTGACTTCAGAAAGTCATTAAAGAATATCAGTAGAGCAGATTGGGATCTGGATTAAGAAATCAATTATTGCCAGGAAGTACTTTTATAGGCACTAATTAGGCCTCGACTGACATTTACAGTATTCCTTTAATGGTATGTATGGTCAGTTTTTAAAGGTACAGGGCAGACATCAGTGCTATGTTTAACACTTGCATTTTTCAGCCAGCTGTGTACTGGTTCATGATAGACCAGATTTGTGCTGCCATACCTGTAAAATATAAAATAACTAAGATGTGAATTTGCATATAAATTAAAAAAGTCATTGCCCTATTAATTTAGCCAGAAATTAAATGTTACCCCTGGCCCCAAATAGCCAGGATAAGCTACATTTAGCAGGATAGCTCCTGTCTTTCAAGGCTGTTCTGTAGATTGCCAGTGACAGATAGATTAGGTCTTCACAGGAAGGACCTAATAGATATACGACAGGCGTATATGGTTTTAGACACCTGTGCAAGAGAGAAAGGCCACAGGATAAGTAATCTTAGCCTGTGAAAGATGGAAACTGCTATAGAGATCTATAGAAGCAGCCTAGACAAGTACAATTTAATAGGGGGAACACAGAAATGGGGCAGTGTCAGGGGACCATGGCAGAGGCAAGGTGGGAACAGAGCTTGTTCGCACTTTCTGCTTTATCTGTGCGTGATTGCAAAACGCTGTCAGCACGATCCTCCATACAGGCAAACACTGAAATATTTCTGCTTTATGTAGCCTCAACTGGAAACATGATTAAAGCCTACATTAAACTGCATCCCATTCCTAACCTCTCCTTTGTCAAATCCTACTCGGGTAAATACTCCTGGGTATGTTAGTGTTTTATGCTCTCTTCATGCTCTTAAAATACAAACAATGCCACTATTTTGTAACTGCCCATACTATAAGCAAAACCTGCTTGAGACAACCTTGTTTATCTCCTCCAACCTCTGAGGAAGAAAAAAAACAACCGGAAAACCAACCAAAAAAAACCCCAAAACAACCCCAAAATCCAAAAACCCAAACCAAAGACTGTCAAATAATGACAAAAAAATGTAAGAAACTGAAGAGGAACGAAATAAATAAAATAATACATAAATAAAGCAGTTATGGATTATGTCAAGGGAGATGCGATCAGCATAATTTGCAGAAGAGCTAATGAATTTCAGCATCGGTTCTTTCATGTGGCCAACATCAAAATGACCTGCAATACAGGTTTAGGAGACTTGTAGCAAGATGCAGAATTAAAAGAAAATATAAGCCTATATTTTCTAACTCTTTAGGACCCAAATCCTAACGTTTTGCTTTTGCTTTAGTTGTATCACTGATAGCTGACTGTAAAAGCATATCTGTCATGAATCAAGTCTAGATTTAATGTTTAATTTCGTATATGTAAACCATCCTGAAATATAATCTATATTTTATTTATTTGAAATACCCCCTAACACTATGTGGAAATGCATTAGTTTTCTACCACTGCTTCAGAAGCTCAGACTCTCAATATAGTCAACATAGAGAGAGAAATGCTTCTTTTGAGAGCAATTTAAAGCACTGAAGTTAGAGTCTATCTCTGTTGATGTGATATGGACCTGAAGTGCATCTGTCTGAATATAGACTATCCTTCATGTAAGTGCTAAAGAAAGAGAAAAAGACCTCATTTCAGTTCTGTAAAACTCTGATTAAGTGAATAGGAGGACTGTGAATACTTTCTTCTATGTAGTAGCTTCCCTAACCAAGCATAGTAGGTACTGCTTAATAGATAATATTATAGAAACACAACTGTCTTGCCTTCATATAATAGACATCTATTGCATAACTTTATATATGTTTTACAGAACCTGTAATTTTTTGTGAAGAATAGAATATAGTATGTTCATTCTATAAACTAAAGTAGAAATAGCTCCTGTGGGATTTTTTTTGTTTCCACCGTCTTGATCATTACTCACTTTGTAGAGGTCTGCCTGGTTTGGTTTTACAGTCTCTCCTGTGTTACATGTTCTGTGTCATGCTAGTCTAGAGCTGAATTTTGGGGTTTTTGTTTTGTTTTGTTTTATTTTTGCTTCTCTCTCTTAATCTGGAGCAGACAATACTGCTTGTCCATGGGGATAGGGCAAAGTCAATCATACTTTCATAGCAATGATGCAAGATTCACTCTTCTATAAATTTATTTGTGGAGGGACTCTTCAGATCTCTTTATTTCCACTTGGCTATTACTACATTTAAAAAGTATAAAATATGCTCCCATACCAATAAATATCCCTCACTGATATTTAAATGCAAGTTATAGCAAAGTTCTGAATCAAAACCCAATAACCCTCAAATGCCTCTAATCTGAGTATATCTTAGTGTAAGTCATATTTTTCCCCAAAACCACAAGTAAAAATGAGGGATGCAGGACTATTCCAACTCAATCCTCCTCCTTGAGAAAACCAGCATCAGGATAAAATTTTAATTTGGTGCCTGCCTTTGGCTGTGTGATTCTGAGGTCTGTAATGCATTGATAGAATGGAAAGCTACTTCAGAAATGGTGTAGACCCCACAGTTCAAATCCATGTAAGAATAAATGTATCTTTACGTAGATATGAGTCACAATGAATTTTGCAATTCAAAAGAGAAAGTAAGTCATATCCTGTAGGTCTATCTCGGAGCACTAGCAGAAGCTGAAATTGCCAGAATTGTAAGATAAGAGATTAATGCAGGATTTGTTTCTCAAGATCTAATGATCTCATTGAATACAAGTCATGTGGATCAATATCAAATTAAAAATCCTAGAAAAAGTGGATTGAATTTGGATAATTTCTCCTCTACACGGTGTTATTAGAATATCTTGTGAAAACTTGCAGAGTACTGGCTGATGTGATGGCATGTATTTTGTTGGCACCGGCAGCTCAGACTATTGCAAGTGAGCAAGCAGAAAACAAAAGTATGTGGGACTTCCAGTAGCAAACTGCACATTGTCATCATATCTCAGAACAGAAGATGTTTCTGTGGAAGGTGTGATGAGAGAAGTGCAAAATTATCAGTCTGCGTCTGGGAGAGGTGATATTACTACTGGTGGTACAACTGTAATTGTAGCAGGGTCTGTAATAACTATAATCAAACGGTTGTGGCTGAGCATGGGTGTAAACAGATTCAGGATTCTTGTGAGTTCTGCTGAGGATGGTAAACTGCAAATTAGGCTGCTGAAATGGATCCAGGTTCCCTTCTGTGTCAGCAGAAGGAGAGGTGAACGAGAGAAGTAGTAGCTGGTTCCTGAACTCCATTAAATTTCAGTTTTGAAGAACTGTTTTTCATGCATTTGCATGTTGTTTAGGCTCTACTATAATTTGTGCAGGAAAAAAATTTGAAGAGGAACTAACAGATAGGAGCAGGTCAAAGAGGTGTAGTATTTTCATTGCATAACTAGTTGAAAACAGTAATTTCCAGAACATATTTTTTAGAGGTTATTATGAAATTCCTTATTTATTTGTGAGTTTATTAGAATGTGCTGTTGGCCTGTGTTTAGCCTGAAAAGCTAAATGATACCTCGTTCCACAAAATATATTTCTTTTCATGACTTGAGTCTTCCTACCCCTTTTTTTGGTTTTTAGATAAATGTTTCTATGACTTACCAAGTGTACAGTGTAGGCCAAAGCAGTGAACCGCAGTTTCTGGAAGCACAGGAATGTTCCTGTCTCTACTGTGTGTCTCTAAAGAATACATTAGAGCTGCACTCCACAAAAGGGGGCACCTTCTGAGATAGCAGTCCTGTTAATTACCATGCTGTTTTCTATTGCCTTCATTCCACTGGCGTACAAGGAAGACAGGGAAGCAATAAAAGCTGTGAAAAGTCAGTGATGCTCAGGGTTTTTGCAAGAGTGATAATGACCTCAAGATGGTCTGATTTTTTTTAAGAGAGGCTTGTTCTGCAATTGTCATCACCATAGTGTCGCTTCAGAAAAGACTTGCTTTTTGTCTTTATACATCTCCACTTCCTCTCTTGTTTTCTGCCAGTCACATTTCCCATAATTCTAAACAACACGAATTACAAAAGATAATGCTAATTCCCACTGTGTCTAACAATCAGAGCAGGAAGAGTTTTGTTTATCATGGAAGTTTCAATTTGATTGTACTTGGAAGTTTTGGCTTCTAATTTGAATGCCATGATTCTGCATGATTGGAATGTATTCAAAACAAGCCATCGCTATCTCATGCAAATTCATTTAATGCATCTGAATCAATATAGAATATCTTTAAGAAAGCTTTAACTCATGCAGTTTAAGATGTGTTTTGTCTGAAAATAGACAATTTAAAATCAGTGGTGGAAACTTTGGGTAGTTTGTATTTTTGTCTCTTTTATTTGGAGACAATGAAGTTTTAAACATACGTAAATGGAATAACTAATTCAAGTAACGTAATGAGCAATGGACATCTGTTTTAAAATCTGCTACAAATTTTGATCATCTTTTTTTTAGCAGTTAGGATGAACATAGGTGAAATATTTGCTAAGTGTAAGGAGTCACCTCTCATCTGACTAGGGCACAGCAGGAGAAGCAACTGGCTAGACATCACACAGTGCCCCAGCCTGTACTGTATTTCAGGGCAAGTTTGTTTTCTTTATCCTAGCCTCACTAGACCAGCCCCCTAAACCTTGCCTTAGTAGGGTTCACACTAATTTCATGGTGTTGTTGATGTACATCGCTTCCCCTCTGGATACCTATAGTTGCTTGATGGCTGCATGAAGGCTGTAAATCTTCATCTGAAGCCAAAGAAGCTTCTTAAGCTGAAGACCTGAAATGGTTTCTTTCATCACCTTAATTTGTGAGTACAGAATAAAGTTCAGAATATGACATAATTACGTCAGTACATTACTTGAGTAAGTAAAAAAAAAAAAAAAGGCAAACAACCAAAAACATACATGTGTTCTGAAGAAAAGATTTGTAGTTATTAGCACATAGTCATAAATCAGCTTTGTCAAATACTTCAAGCCTGATCTTACAACTTTTACACTTAGTGTGGACATTTAATTTTATGCAAAGTGAACACAGTACCCTGTCTTCTGCTCCAGGAGAGATTTTCAATGTATTCTCAACATTGGAGCAGTGGAGATCTGGATTTCCTGAGCTCTGACAAAAGCTTTCAACCCTAGTTGCTTACATCATCCCATCAGGAGTGTTGTGCTGTATGTTGTATATATTAGGAAATAACCCAACACCTTGCTTGTAAATGCACAGGGGCTTCGCCACTCTCACAGGCTTTAGGGTTATGCTGTCATTCATTCAGAAGGCTGGAAACAGTATTTAGCGATCAGAGCTTCCAAAAATAATTAAAATTTAATTCGCTTGTGGGGAGGGAGGCGTAAAGCACAAGAGATTATGTTCAGTTTATAAACCCTGACCTTTTGTGCTTAGCTATTTCTCCAGTTTAATTTTGGTTCGTGAAGTACATATTTCATATGGCTCTGGTTATTATCACATACTTCTTATTTTATTATTACTTGAATGTATATGGGAGTCTATAATTTCCTTTATTGCTGTGGGAGACAGCATCCTATATCAGTTAGGAAGTACATGGGGGCAACAGTTAAATGTACTCTGTGCTGAGGCTATGGTCAGCTTCAGGAAAGGAAACCAAACAGATGCTCTATACCTTTGGGTGTGTTCTTGCCGTCAGTTCCTGAGAGGGCATAAAGCTTTTTAATAGCAGCCTGCTCCATGCACATCTGGGCCCCAACAAGCCCTGCTGATTTTCCAACCATCTGAACGGATGTTCAGCTGCTGTAGAACCAGCTACTTAAAGACTCCATTGCAGCTGAATGATGTTTCCTTTTTCCCCCAGTACTTTTGTAGCTGCTCAGTAACAATCATCATGGGTCACTGTTTATTATCCCAGCGCTACAGTAAAGTTATTTTTCACAGCCCCCTACAAGACTGCTTTCACACTGTTCCCCCTTTCCTTTTGGACTCTGAGTACTTCTTAATCAGATATAGAAAAACAACCCAAATCAACGAAAAAGACAGCCCTCTCCAAAGTGGTGGGTCATGTGTCTGGTTTGTAGCCAGATTCCTAAAACTGAGTGAAAAGATATGTTCATGTACCTAGTTTCTCCCAAATGCTCTGTCCCAGCCACCCTAAACAAGATCTGAGCAAGCACGTAAGTATAATCTACCTGATTAAAAAGAGTTTTTCTTCATGAACTCCTTGTAACTCTACCCTCAATGAAACCTCCCAAGGTCAAAAAAGGCCAGGAAGGTCAAGGCCAATCAGCTGGTCTAAAACATGCAGATAGTAAAACACTAAACAGACACATTCTGGTGTCAAATAATGCAAAGATAGTGCCATGACTATACTCTTGTTCATTGTGCATAGTTTGTGTATGTGTGGGAAGGTTTCATTTAAGCAAGAAGATAAAGGGGAAGACTATAAAAATCAGCTTTATTTACAATAACATCCATTCTTTAGACAACAGGCCTCTATCAATCCATTTAGCTTTTCCCAGCAAATTAATGAAGGGAAAAAAGGCAACAAGTAACTCAGTAAATAAGCCTAAATTCAACTATCACAGTAGAGCTGGAGGCAGGTGATTAGGTCCTCCTTTCATCAATATTTGATTTGCACCAGGCATTCTTTATTTTAAGTAACTTGTCTCTCTGTCTTGATGTGTGGGTTGGCTGCACAGCAGTCATCAGCACACAATCCTTCAGTGCTGGAATTGTGCTCAAGTGTGAGTTGCCAAACCACATCCCTGCGCCGAGATTTGTGCTCATTTCTTCCTACCTTCCTTTCCAACAGAACACTTAAAGGTCTTTAAATGAATGACATCTATAGAGGAGAAAATATGTAGAATTTCAACAGAACAATCTGTGTAATACCCTCTTCTGTGGTGGAATCACCCATAAATCATGCTTCCTCAGGAACTGCCTTTATCATGTACTAAGAAAGATTAAGCAATAATTATCTATAGAAAAATTCTGTATGCCTGAACTAGTCAAGTATGGGGAGAGAACAGAGATTGGATAGCTCAGTCAAAAGGATTTTAAACAGGAAAAAACACAACAGACAAATAGTCAATTCCTTGTAAACTCTGCAGCCTCGTAGAACCATATATTTTTCCTGAGAATATCTTGATTCTGAATGTTTCAGGAGTCCATCCTCAATCAGGAAAGTATTGAAGTGCACTCTGTAATTCATAACAAAATATTGTCTGAATTGGGACCCAACTGTGGAAAACTAGGTTTTCAGGTAGCATTTTATTATGAGAAAATGGCAGGTGAAACCTGAGTATGATTCTTTCCCACAATATTTTCTGAGGCTGTGTTGGACTAGGAAGACAGCATGATCTTTTCTTGTTTATTTAGTTCAGTATTATTTGGCTTGATCTAAAATGATCTGAGAGGCACAAGAAAGAACAAAGGAATTATTCTTGGCTTGTGTTTACCGTGGTACTGAGAACACGCTTCTTTCCTCCAAAGCTGAGTCCAGCTTCAGTATAGATGTCCTCTGTAAGTATAAAGTAGTTTCCTGTGTCTTCTTAATCCCTAAGAAACTATGAAAAACATATTCACCATTTCTGATGTAGAAATCTGTTTGCTTAAGTAAGCAATGGAAATGAATGCCTAGGAATTTATTAGAGTCCCCATCATTGAAACTTTTAAGATCAGGACAACTAAAGTTCTGCTAAGAATGGCACAACTCAGTCTGGTTTTCCAGATTTCACTGATTTCACAGAATGGATCCATAGGACTGAACAAGCAGTCAATGTCGAAATTTGTGTTTGCTATAATTATTACAGTGTAAATGACTCAGGTGCTTGGGATTTTAAATTATTCTTATCTCTAACTATTAACTAACATAACACTTACAATCCAGTACTAGCTGAAAGCTGTCTTGATACAACCTAAATTCTTAACATCATCTTTAAAGTGCCTTCGAAGTTGTTCTCTCATCCTCCTCTGTGCACTCTGCAGCCTCAGAGGCTGGGTCATTGAAGGGGCACACTGTATATCTTCAAAAGAGATCAATTGCAATCCCCAAAGACTATGCTGCATTACCATTACAGAAGATCACTAATCAGTAGCAACTCGCTATATGGCATTGGACACATGTAACTTATCTTGCTGCATTATCCTCTCCTTAAAAAACCCACAAATCTCCAGCCAGCTCTATAGGGGATTGAATAAGATTATGCTCTTACCCTGCTGAGCTGGGGTAAAGACTGACTCAGACATTGGAGAAGGCTGGAATTCTTCCGAAAGTCTGAAATGAGCAGTGATTGTTTTGGGCTTTGTTTGTTTTGTTGTTTGTTTTGGTTTTTTTTAAACTCTTGGTTTATATGCTCATTTTGTGAGGGAAATGAAATAGACAGCATGGATTTTGGGGTGTTTCATGAAATGTTCGAATGAGTGGTTTAAAGTTTGTGTAGGCTTGAAATTTGTGCAATATTTCAAACTGTCACCCTCCCTAACAGCCTTCTTGCACTCCTGAAGAGGTGGGTGCACAGGGCAGTGTAAAGGAAAGTATATAGCGAAGAAGAGAAAGTCAGAAGTTGCTCTGGTGCTGGTGGTGTCGCACAGCTTGACTCTGACTCTGAGTGACAACCATGTGAGTGTGCAAGTGAGTAAGTGTGTGCACTGTATGAAGTGCTACTTGCCTTTAGTAAAAAGAGCTGTATTCTGTAAATCAGGACAACTTAGTGACTCAAGATGTTGTAAGAAGTACTGGTTGTGATCTGTGTTCACCACCACCACCTTTCATCATCTTGTATTAAGGAATAGAAATTTAAAAGCGGTAACTTCAGACATTAAATAAATGCTAGAAGGGCAGTACCTTGAACTACAGTTATATCTGAACAAGCACTGTGGATTTATTTGTGTTTCTGTGTGCTGTTGAAGCAAGGAATTCTGATAGAGCTCCCTATTACTAAGAAGCAAGTCCACATTTAGGGGTTTAGGTTTGGGGTTTTTTTTTCCCCCCCCTCATTTACTGAGACTGCAAACTGTCTGTTAATCACAGTTTTCTTCTGCTTTTTTCTACTTTATTATGTGATGTACACTTGAGCCTTTGAAGATCTGTCTTGCTTTCTCAGTTCTGGTAGGCATCAGACAATAATTGTTTTTTAACAGAAGAGAAGGCTCCAGGGAGACCTTATAGTAGCCTTCCAGTACCTGAAAGGGCCTACAAGAAAGCTGAGGGTGGACTATTTACCAGGGTGTGTAGCAATAGAATGAGAGGGAATAGCTTTAAATTGCAAAGGGGAAGAGTTAGATCAGACATTAGGAAGAATTTCTTCACTGTGAGAGTGGTGAGGCACTGGCACAGGTTGCCCAGGGAAGTTGTGGATGCCCCATCCCTGGAGGTGTTCAAGGCCAAGTTGGAAGGAGCCTCAGGCAGCCTGATCTAGTGGGAGGTGTCCCTGCCCATGGCCGAGGGGTTGGAACTGGGTGATCTTTAAGGTACCTTCCAACCCAAACCGTTCTATGATTCTGTCATAACTAGACATCAACAGACAGAACTTTTCAAACTCACCTTCGTGTTCTTGACATTGGAAAGTAATGAGTTGCCAAAACAGAATTAATGAGAAATAAAGTAGCTTACATTAGGTATAGAAATTTATTTGAGTGATAAAATCTACCTGTATTCAAAGTGTTCTTTGTATTAATATTAGAAATATAACTGCTATAGTAGTTGGGTACTTTACTCTGTACTGATTTACCTTTTAGCTTAGTTATTACATGCTCTCTTGTGGAGGTGTTTTGTTACTTGACTGTTAAATTTATTTATATTTGCCAGTTTATTTCTTAAATAAGAGGAGAGGAAAATGGTTTGGGGGGTGTACAAAATCCATTGGCTTTTCAACATTATTTGACTTAAAATACAAACTTTATTAGCCAGAGGATTTTTTGCAGTTATAGAGGTAACTGCACTTCCAGCTCACCCTAGCATCCTCCACAATAAATAACCTCAGGCATCCATTACCTCTTAGCTGATTCACACTCAGTTCCCACCACGTGCAGGCTGCATCCACCATAATTTATCATGGCTGCTTTAAAACCCCTAGTCAACTTTGCTGTCTCTTTCTTTTTCTGCCTTGAAAACAATATTCATGATAACCAACTACTAAATTACTTTCTTAAAGTGAGATATATATAGAACTAAACCACAAAGAAGTGAGTATTCTTCAAAACAGGGAATGGTCTGTACCTACACCTGTTTTGCCCTGTGATTTACCATTTCTTGGTAATTTCTTATTACCTCTTCCCCATGAGATTTACATTCTTGGTCAGATTGCCACTGCCAGAATTAATGCCTATGTTTTACCACCTACTAGAACACTCCTTGAGATTTAAATCATCCCCATTTTGCTCCTTCATCTCGCCTTCCTCCTAGAAGAAGACTTTTAATTAATGTAGGCATCCTTTTCATACCTGAGCTGACACTCTGGCAAAACAGGGCAACATTGGAAATGAGCTACTCTAATGAAAACTGGCTAGTAAATACAGCAGTAGAAACAAGATACTTAACACTACCGGTTCTTTTTTTCTTTTTCATCTTTCAAGACTGTACCAAGATGCTCCAATTTGAGGTGCCAGCACACATATTACTAACTGTCCTGCCAAGAGCACCGTTAAGATTAAGAAACAGAAGCGTACAGCACATATTTTACAAAGCTAGCTATGGCATCAGTAAATAGACCAGATAGTATAGTCATAAAATGGTTACATAGCAATACCACACTGAACCTAGGATCAATATAGTTTCTCTTTATAGACTAGTGTTTGATCAAAAAAATTAACATTTTCAGGTACAGGTTTGATTTGAAATTTTATTTTCATAGATGCACTTGTTACGTTTGTCGGTTATACAGTGGATAAACGCAACACTATACTGCTGAGGTCTAGCAGAAATATTCTATCTCTGTCGTGATTATAACACCTGCAGATATTAAGTAAGCAGTGGTTACTAACGTGCAAATAAGTAGTAATCTGTCATCTTGAAGCAAATGTATTGTAGCCTCAATAGCAGATGTAATGATCGTATTATAATAATTTCCTCAGTTTTCCCAGGTGTATAAGAGTGATTATAATATCACTTTTTTAAAACCTAAGGAATTTGCTAATAAAAATTAATCTTTGTGCATTCATAGGTCAAATACAGTGCAGAAAATATGAGAAGTTTAACCTCTATAAGAAGAACACTTTTCTA
The DNA here is from genome assembly GCF_017976375.1 of Cuculus canorus. Taxonomy (NCBI): domain Eukaryota; kingdom Metazoa; phylum Chordata; class Aves; order Cuculiformes; family Cuculidae; genus Cuculus; species Cuculus canorus. The sequence continues at coordinate 113,502,241 of NC_071401.1, read as the reverse complement.
GCAGAAGATAAGCAAGGATAAAATAAATCCACAATTATATTATTTTCTCATGGTTTTCAGTGAAGAAGGTACATTTGAAAGTTTGAACAGCTTGCTTTCGCAAGTTGGAAATTTATGCAAATTCACTTCCTACCTCCATGGCCTTTGACATGGGATGTGGAAAATCTTACTCTGCTCAATCTAGATGATTTTGGGTAAAGGTTTTGTTAGCCTCCTTAAGACCCAGTTGATCTCCTGAGTTGCTGTTTGAAAATTAAGGAGTGTGCATAGTAATCTCTATAATCTGACAAAGACATCTTCTGAATAGGAAGTAGCTCCTCACCTGAGGAAATCAAATGTTGTCTGATAGCAACTAAAAGCAGGGTGTATGTGTTTGTCTGGGACTTGCACATGCAACCCTTGTCTCCCTTAGGCTTTCTAATCACTGCTGCACAGTGCAAGTAATATATTCAAAGATCTTTAGCTGGAAAAGGCCTGATATTTTTCTTTTTGTACATTTTTAAACACAAGGGCAGCCTTTTTCTTCAGGGTTCAGACTTCACAATAAAAACAATAAGCGTGCTCTTGCCCACATGAATTTTTACATAACTGACAAACCACTGAAATCTGCAATATGCAATGGAACTCAAAATTGTTACTATGTTCTTACATTCATGTTATAAACCAGGCAGTAAAGTTATAATATTTTAATTCTGTATTGTTTGTACTATCTCTTCTAGTTCTTCAGTCTCCATTATTTCACCTCTATACAATCTATGCAATGTTTCAATTTCCTTGCATTTTCCCTTATCAATGAAATTCTTGCAAAAATTGATTTAATAGTACAACATTTGCGTTAATATGCTGAACATACAGTCTCTTGTCCTGATTTTTTTTTTTTTTTTTCAGTATAGAATCCCCGTTTAAATTTAGGGTCTAAGTTAACTTTGGCTCTATAGTAAATGTTCTGGGTTTTTCTCATCCTGTCCTGGTAATCACTATTAGTTGCACATAGCCAAATAGTCTTTTCTGTGATTCCAACTAGAATTGTACAGCTGGATACTAGGTTCTGTTGCTTGGTTCTGTTAGTCCCACTTTATTTTGTCTCAAAGAGATGAGAGGTTTATATTTTATTGGTACATATAGATGATAAGAATTCTAATTAATTGTTTGTAAATATCCTAATAGAATCAGAGTGAGGAAGCTATAAATATTTATGTCCACTAATTCATTTTTACAAATATGATATGTTACGATATACCATTTAGCAAAGACTCATAGCTTTTTATCAGCTGCTATACTGTCGTTTTAATGGCAGTTAAAAAATGAGCTTATGCTATGTCTGATGTGGTCAAAGCAGGTCCCGTGTGCAGTGCCTGCACAAATGGAAGGCCCAAAGCAGATATAAAATAGGTTTAAAGCACTATAACATCTGAACACTGTTTCCTGCCTCTAGTTCTCATTTTTATATTTGGCATAAGCTACTGTGACCTTTACTCTTATCCTTTAAAGGGATAACTTTTACAGCAGTGGGGGTGATTTGGCCTCAGATGTCTAGAACTTCTACTGAATTCCACTTGCACCATATGTGACTATAATGGTACATGTTGATTTAGTGCTGTGGATTGTAATCCCCACCCTCCCCACCTCCTCATCCCAACAGAGCTCACAGAGATCACATTCACTACTTAAAGACTTTACTACACATAGCTGATTGTAACCAGGATTGTTAGAGACCTAGTCCCTTCCGTAGGTTTTTCTATACCAGTAAATGTTCAAAAGTTTCTATTGCAAGTGCCTAAGATAATCAATACTAACATGAGAATCCTGCACTAAAGAAATTTATACCTCACACCAATATCTTTTAAATGAGACCTGTTTAGCTTTTGGGATATGTGGACTTATTCTAGTAGCAAGTAACTAGGAAAAGCAGTCATATTTTACTAGGCTTACTATATAGAAGTCACAGTTTTCGCTGAAAAAATCTTAAGGATCTGCAAATTTTAAAACTTTAAACCCACTGAATTAAAGACAGGCTGCATGAGAAGAGTATGAGGAAATGCTTTGTTTTTTCTATTTGAGGCTATGGAACTCTACTTCTCATTCCATTCCCACATTTCTGCAGAAAAAGCCCCTGACTCTCAAAAATTTCCTTTTAAAACAGACTTTTTTGTCCAGTTAAAAGAAAAAAAAAGCAATATTGTTATGTACATTCATATTTAACTTGCTTGAGATGCACATAAATATTCCTTTTCTCTTGCAGCAATCAGGAAAAGTGTTACTCCTACATTTGGTATTCTAGCACCTCCAAAACACACTGGCCAGATCTTCTCTCTGTGTACTAATCAGCTGTACTTTGAGCTCTAGAACTGTCTTGTGATTATAAATTCTGCAATATAAAATTTTTCTCCATATTCACTTCCTCAAAGAATACTTTGAACCCAGCTCTCCCAACCAAGCAAACCTAAACCAGTTGTGTTTAATCTCTGTTTGTTTTCCTTTGTTCTTTCACTATTTATTTCTCATTGACTCTTTGCTGCTTTAAGCATTTATCCCTTTGTGAACTTTCACTGTCACAGGAGCATCATTAATGTTGGCACATAGACATCAATGAGGCTAATTCCCTGAAACAAAAAGGGTTCATGAAAAGAGATAGCATTCAACGCAGCTTTGTATTGATCCTCTGCCATAAAAACCTAATTCAAGGGTTGGCTATGCTAGGCCTTCCAGTTGTATCCTTACATGTTACCACTTCCCCTGAGCTCCATCAAAATGCCAAGAATGCAGATGCGATTGCCAGTCAAATACTGCACCTATCATTCCAGTACTGGGAAAACACTCTAAACATCTGGGTGGCCACAAGCTCATTATGGTCAGTCTGTCCAAGATTTGTCACTTCTTACATATCTTTTGTCATGTCTTAGAAGTAGAGACACTGTTCTACTTCTGTTACACTTAATTGGCAATATCTTATGCATCACCTGACCTGAGGTGGTTTTGGCTGCCTAATGTAGAACCAGCAAGATTGCTTCAGGTTGCTTCCCAGCTTCGTCTTCAGATAATATAGAAGACTGTCATTCTCAGGAAACTTGCTAGTGCTGCACAAAGATTGTACCTTTCAGACAAATCATCCATCACTGCTTTTAGTATTAAAAGAGTGGAATTGTGTGGCTACAGGCTGGTATATTTTCTTTATGTAAATGCCTTCAGTAGATTGCTATTAATGAGGGAGTCTGTGTATAGAGAAAAAAATGCATGCTGATATGTAAAGGAAAGGGTTAAACACAGAGAAACTTTGTTTATTGTCTAATGCTACATATGGTCTCTGAAAATCAAAGCATGAAAATGTCATAGAGCTTGGAAAACGATGAAACCACAAGTCATTTTTAAGTAATTCCTGTATGCCACGTTACTGAATTTTACAAGATACAGCAGAAAAAACCAACATGTGGTTTCATTTAAGTGTATGCTGAATCTCCCAGGTGCACCCCATGAAACAAATGAATGCAAAGACGACAAGATTTGGCGTAGTGCTTGGTATAGAAGTATTCCATCTCTCTTTTTGTGCTGGAGCTCAAAATGCAGTAGGTAAGAGGGACCAACAGAAGCTTTGGGGAAACAAGGATATAGTTCTTTGCTGATCAAAATACATAGGAAAAACTTGCATTCTTTTATACTTACCTGCCCCTAAGGCTACTTCTAACTTCTATTAGGACCTGGATATAGGTTAAAGTTACCACAGGGCTTTCGGCTGCTACATATTTTCTGCATTAAATTAAAATATCTGTCTGCCTTCCCACATTTCTGTTTCATACCTCTATGATGATATTACTAATATTTTCAGAGCACCTATCACTTAGATAACCAAGTACTTGGTATCAAGATAAAGACAGTTTCTTAGCCTGCATGTCTACAAAGCCTTCTGCGGTGGGATTCTGATTTCTGGGTGGGCCTTTTTGTGTGGTAGCAACTTTGAAATCTGAAGCACAACTGTGAATTCTTTTTTTGTGTGGTATATTTCTGGGTTGTTGAGCTGCTCAGGACTTAGGTCTCTTTTTAGTTACTTGTGTAGAATTCTGCTAGTATAGTATAAACTTTGAGTAAATAAGAGATAATGAACCTTCTACTTTTCTGACAAAAGTGCATGATAGCACACATCAATTAGTGACTTTTGAGAAAGCATAGAGCTGATTCCTAATCCATAATCTATTATCCATAATATCTTTTAAGGTTTTGCACCATTAAAGCTGTTTTCCAAGGAGTTAACACAATATGCTAAGAACAAATATAAAGCCATGGTCTTGAAAATAATCCTAATCTTAATTAGATTGAGAAGTCCTTCATCAGTTCTAAAAGATCAGTTATAAAACTTTTCCTTGTGTCTGTATTAAACTACCTCGCAGGCATGGTATGGGAATTCAAGTATGCTGCTGAGAAAAGAAACTGATTCCTTTGAGAAAATTGCTGCTTCATAGCTGATGAAAATAGTAATGAAGTTAGTTAGAAATTATGATACAAGCACTGTATTTGGTAGTTAGTCCCCTTCTAGAAACATTGTCTCAGCAGTTATGAGACCATGGTACAGGCATTTCTAGGTATGTTTAGTGCTGAAATCTTCGAAAGTACTCATTTAGAAATCAAGTAATTGCTTTTTTCACGACCAACATTTAGACGATTTTACATAAAAATATTTTCTAAGAGGTTTAGTCCTGAGCAAAAATTAATTTGATAGTCAAAAGCTTTAGGGATTCAAGGGCTTGTTCTTACCCTTAAAATGGTGGAAAATATGAATATCTTCATATTTCAGAACGTATCAAAACAGCAGGACTTACAGAACAGCAAAAGCCACGTCCAGCCTTCCCTGGCATAAATAAACATTTCTTGTTTCTATTTAGTTGTTCAGCTGCAGTTTAAATGATATACGATGGATGCACTCTGTGTGCTCTCTAACAGCAAGAATTAAACTCCTGTAGAGCAAGTCTGTCAGGGCAAAAAAAGGATGCAGCGTGCCCTGATAAATGCATGCCCTTGTTAATTTCTAATAATTCCAGGGGCTGATGAATTCTATTGCCAAGGGATTTCAATATGCAAATCTCCCCGACTAAAGCTTTGCTGAATTTTATAAGAACAGAGCGTTGTCTTTGTGTTACTAAACACAATAGTTAGTGGGTCTTGTGACCTTACTCTCTGGGGATTGGATCTTTAAAAAAAAATGTAATGAAGAAAAGCCCCACAATGCACTGTGGAGTATAAATGAGACCCTAGAGATTCCTAAATCAATCTAGGAGTTTACAATAAAAATTTGCAAATGCAAAAGAAATTTTGACAGAACATGAATAGATGATGACTGGATATGTATATAAAAGGAGTGGTTTCCTAGTGAAGTTTTCATTCATGTGGTAAAGCGCTGGAGGTGACAGTTCACCAGCTACATGCTGTCTTATGAGGAGATTGCCTTGGACTTAATAGAGTAGTCAGGGCAGGTCAGGGGACGGCAATAGCTGATTCCTTAAAAGAGTTAATGCAGCAAATGAGTAAGGTCATTCAGGCATGTTGCTGGGTTATTTCTAAAGCAAGATATAGAATGAGTGACTAATTTCTTTGTGCTGTTCTTCCCCTTCATCTCATAGTTTGAGCTTATTCATTCCTTAACAAATATTGGAGCTCCAGTGCAAATTAATCTCTCCGTGGCTGCTCAGACACTGGCAATGTGTCCTTCTTTGGGTTTCTCTTTCCCAAAGGGAGCAAGTCTAAGAATCTTGACTTGAATCTGAGTCTTTAAATTTGAAAGCTGAAGGTTGATCACTAGATTTAATGTTCAAAGAGTGTACAGTCACTGTAAACTGAAACTTCATCTTTTTCTTATTTAGCATAGGGAAACTTGTGTTCCTTTTAGAGAATGATTAAGATTTGCCAAGATTTTTCCCCCCTTTCTTTCTTTTTTTCTTTTGTCCCCCTTTTCTGATTAAGTAAGCTGGGAGATAGGTAGAGCTGGTGGTGTCCTTACAGGAGAAGGAAGAGTCCTAGTCAGAGGTAGAAGGAGGCGCTGCTGGAAAATTTATTTGCAGGTGATTTTTATACTCACAGTTTGTATAGAACAAATGTATATTCTATAAAAGTGTTGCAAATTCTAATAGATTTATCCAATAGACAATGGGTTTGTCCTTTTCTGTTCTTAAAAGTCTACCAGTAACTGAGAGTAAATGCAAGAAGAAAGGGATTCTTCAGGTTATAGAAGGTTGCCTTCCAAATAACCACATATAAGAAATAATAGATTTGTTCACAATTCTCTTCCTGTAAAGACTGTAGACAGTCTGAACTGTTCCTTCTAGCAAAGAGCCAACAAAAAGTCTTTTGCAAACAAAAAGTTTACTTTTGTTTTTGAAGTTCTTTTGTCAATTAAAAACCATGATGGGAATATTTTCCTGATTTATTTGAAACTTACTCTTCCAAAGAGGTCTTCCAGATAACACTTTCAAGGAAAAATAAAAAACAGTTTACTGTTCAGAATAATGGAACTGTGGAATCAATATACATGCTACTTACATAATTTCCTCACGTTTTTAACTTTCTTGTCATCTCGTGGTGGGTCCTATCATTCTCAGTGTTAGATATTAATTTGAGGACTACTTGATTAATAATGAGACAGTGGACTAACTTGAGATGATTAAGTTTGCATTTGAATCTTGCTAAAGTGTGTATGTATGGAAGAGAGATTATATGGGATTTTCAAGAAAGCCGAAGAGAGATGTCGAATTTCTAGAGACATTCAACTCACACTGTTTCTCCTCAGCTCTTTTTTCCTGAAGTCTCAATTCCTTTTCTGAAGTCTCCAGCTTCAAATCACAGAATTGATTTGCCTTTTATTTTTATCCCTATTTATAACGAGGTTTGCTGAAGAGACATTAGTATTTATCATGACAGGTTCACCCATCAGAGTAAATATCTGCTGTCTGCTTCATTCTGTTTTTGTCTTGCATGATTTATGATCTTGCGGAAACACTAATATTAGTGTTTTAAAGATTAAAACAATGTTTAGACTAGAATAGACAGTAATCACTGTTTGAAAAGTTTGAGTGCTGTGATTTATAGAATTCCTTGAAAACAAAGATTTATCTTCAAATATTTTTATCCAGATTCCATGTCTTATTGATAGCCAAAATTAAGGTGAAAACATTAGCATATGATTGGCATTACAAAGAAATAAAATATACTACATGTAGAGATATGTTAAGTTGCTCTGCATGAATATATTGTAGGAAAACACTATTTTTCACAACATCGCCTTGATTTTCTTCATAATCAGTTGTTTTCTGAATGTATGCCATTGTTTTAGTCCCTTTTTATATTTGCCCTTATGAAGTAATATGAAAATATCCATACAAAAATAATTCAGTCAATGAAAAAAGTCCCAGGGGTCACATTTCTTAGTAGTGCTAATAAGCCCTGCTCTCAAAGCTGTCTTGCAATGATGAAACGATCTTGGAGATCTCTCCTGAATAAGGTCCTGAGGTGTATGTTGCCCACAACTTTTCTTATTCTCATTCTACTAGTTAGATTTACCTGGCTGTAAACTGAAGGGGGAAACCTGATTTGTAAATTCATGATTTGGTCTGTTCTTTGGACATCTTTGTAATTCAGAAAAGTTCAGCTTTCTCAGCCAGAGAGAAGGAGCTAGGTATGTTACAACTACTGTACACTGTCTTTCTTTTACTTTATTTCAATGTGAATTTAGTATTCATGAATAGTGCCAGATTAACAGAAAAATAGCTTCCCCCTACCCATTATGCAAAAGTATTGCATAATTTAATGAAGAAGAAACCAATATGGCTATATATAAATTTATCAAAGAGCCATTGATTTAATAGCGGTGAGTAATTTTTCTGTAGATTTTATGAACTAACGTGTATAATTCAATACTTATAACTGCATTTATGAAGGTTATTATTTATTTATTTCAATGAAACTTTTTCTTGAGAGGGCCCTCATCTAATCCAGGGAGTACTTCAAAAAGTGAAAAATAAATTGCTCGCTGTAGTAACTGTGGTAACTAAGTAGTTAGTATCACTCTGAAGTGGCCATGATGTGTTAACCATTGTAAACTGTGGTGGTGCCCTTTGGGGAAACAGAATAATTTGGCCATAAAAAGATCTCCAGGCTGGTGATTGTGAATAGGAATCGAGGTCATTTTTAGTACACTAATAAAATTCTACCAGAAGGTATTAATTTTCAGTCTTTCATTTGTGGTCTCCTTAGCTTTACATTTCAACTGAAGAACTACTGTTTAAAACAAAATTTTGTGAAGTGTTTCTCTATAGTGTGAAGGACTTCATCTGCTATCCCTGTCATATTTACATATTAGCTACTTGTATGTGCTAAAACAGTTATTTCTACTAATAATTATCTGTATCACAATAGCGTCTAAAGACTCTGGTCAGGACTGAGCCTATGCTGTGGTAAATGCAGTGCAAATGCATACAAGGCCTCTATCCTTCCCCTGAAGATAATAACTGTAATAATTTATTTTTCTATTTGAGATGTTATCACTACATTATCTGAACAAATGTTTATCTCTGGCACCTCTGTGAAGCAGTGGAATATAATCCCCAATTCAGAGATAAAGAACTAAAAGACTATGACTTGCCCAAGGTCACATAAAAAAAATGTGTGGCAGAGCTAAGAGGCCAAAAATGTCCAATTCTGGCTCATTATGTGAAGCGTAGTACCATTGCTGCTTTCTGGTTTCAATTAGAAATAGATTATCTCATGTTGGGCTTAAATTAGGAAACCATTGAAGCAGTTGTTGCGGACCAGTGAATAAAGTGACCTGGGTGTTTGTCCATTACAATTAGCTGCTAATTTCTACTTTTCATGGATGCCTGAATACTTTTCTTTTTCTTGACAGTTACTTTCCTTTCCATCACATCATTAACTGGTTTCAATTACTGTAAATCCATCCACCTCAGGTTTTTTTTTTCCCTGTGAATTTCTCTTTCCTTAGCAGCCTGAAGCATACTGAAGTTTACCAAATCCACTTCAGGAATGAGTTCTTTGGACTAGATTTGACTTTGCCAAGGCATCTTCATAATACTGAGGCTTCCCTGAGCCCATGGATTCGCACTCCTTGGCACTCTTGGAAACCATATCCTTTGTCCTTTTTGCATCTGGCTGATCACCTTGAATCATGATTTATTGTGCCTGAAGTGTTTCATCTTTATTATGACTTAGAATGTGGGCCAGATGCTGATGTGATACAGTAGTGGAAGAATTCAGCATAGCTAATTTTCTCAAGGTTCTTTAATTCTCTTTTTTTTGTTTTTCCCTGCAGAATGTCTGTTATTATTAGAGATAATGCAAGGGCCTTTTAAAATTGAGTTGCCTCTTAGTGATTATTTCTTTTGTCCTCCTGGCTTTAAAAAAACCCCAAACCATACCGTTATCTTGACAACAGTATTTAATGCGGTAGTAGAACTTATGGAACATGAAGAGTGATAGCACATAGCGTGATGTGGAATAGACTATGTCACTGACAGAATTTTACTCTTACGACTTTCAAGTTAAGATCTTCCATTGAAAGCCACTATTAACAGAAGTTAAGCAAAAAGCTGCATATGGACATTTCTGAAAGAAAGACGTAGGAAGCTCTGCCTTTGAGGCTGTACAGTCTGGTAGGTAGGCAGCAAGTTTAGGGTCTCAAAGAACAGGACGACACTCTTGCTACCGAGTCTGATCTGCCTGTGGCATTATAAAAGTCACTTACCTTCATTTTGTTCCAAATCAGCTTTGATCTGTTCTGTATCCAGGTGTATCTTTTGGGCAACCTTGTGTACATCTGTACTATGATAAACTTCTTAATCATTCTCTAGGCAGTTAGACAGGAAGTCCACAACGACTGAAGAACAAAAAAATGAGTTTTCAATTTGACAATCAAAAAAAATGACAAATTCTCTCTGCCTTACAATAGAAACAGCATCTGCTGCTATTAGATGCTGTATAGAAAGGATCGAGATTGTGGCCAGCTTGATTTCTTTTATCACTATAAGCAGAAGTGAGCCAAAGAGGCCAGCAGATTATTTGGTAGGGTAGCCATGCTGCCAGGTACTAGCTGGGAGCCCAGGTATCTCCCTGCCTGCACCCATACCAAGAGCTTCTGAACAGCAGTAACAACTGTTCTACTGAGTCATGCCATGAGCTGCTACAGCTGTAGTTTACTATGTAATCTTGTTGTACCCAAACACACAAAAAAATTAACCAAATTTCAAATACTACTGAGTTAGTAAACTAATGAGCTGTGTTCAGTCAGTTGCTAAAGCATCTTGCACCTTAAGAACATCGTTATTTAATATTAGATATCTATATCTATTAGACATAGATAACATAGTTTTGTAGGTACTGTTGTAAAATCTTGGTAATAAGTTGGTTGCATTAGTTAAGTACCTTAACTTCTCTTTTTTTCTTCTAAGATTTTCTATGGACATATTATACTACATGCTGCTTATTTAGGCCATTCCTTCTGCAATCTGACATTCTAAAGAATGTTTGTCGCTTACATTTGTCTCTAGGGACAGGCAAACTTGGAACAGTGTCATTCTTACCTTGTCATTTCTTAACATCTGTCCCCCACATGACATTTCCATGATATGGATATATGTTTTATTGGATTATCTTTAACCCAAGACTGTTGGTTCTTACCACAGGTGATTATGTTTTATTCCCTTTTTTTCTTCAAAATGTTACAGTTCCTCTTTAAACCACGACACACATGCTGCGGAAATTTTGTTGTATTTTCCAGCTGAACACCTCATGTTCTAAACAAAACCCAAATGGCAGTTTGGGGAAATGGTATCTTCCCAAAGTAAGAAATGAACATGTATAAGACTGTGCTCTTTGCCTTCAAACTACTGATTCATCTAGGCTACATATCTCTACATAAATTCTCTTCTTTACTAGTATCAGACTGTAGTAATTTTATTGGCTTTTCCACTTGTGCCAGAAGCACAGCAGCAATCTTTCCCACTATTCATTTGCTCTTTGCCTGGTAATCAACAGAAAATTCCTAGGAGCAGCAGGAAGGCAGAGGTCTTTGGGTTGGTCTTATCCAAAAGTGAATATTCTTCCCTCCTGTGGTTTTTTTCTGCCTTTTCCAGCTTTCTACTTAGGTTCGATGTTTGTGCTGTTAGTGGGAATTTGCTCACAACACTAAACTCCTACTTTCATCCATTTATTTTTGATAGTTTCAAAATTAATATAATTGTCCTGCTTATCTGCTTCTAAAAATCAACTAATTCCTCATGTCAAACAGCATGAAGAATTTGCTGTAGAACACCTTGTTTCTCTTAAGAAAAATTCCTATAGGCACATGCTTCTGTTGTCAACCCCTCTGCTCTGCAAAATCTTCCAAAGTATCGTTATCCTTTCTAATCTTGCATCTTTTTCCGAATTTTGGCAGTGCCTCTGCTTCCTGTGATTCCCATGACATATGCTGCTCCCTCTACCATATTCTGTGATTTCAAACTTGGACCACCATGTCTCAACTCTTTCTGGAACCAGTTTAATTCCTCTGTCACATCACAGTGCTGGAGCAGTGCATGGACCAACTAACTTCCTTTGTTTAAATAAATCAGTACAAATATGTCAAAACTAATTTTGTATCTTTCAGTAGAGTATGAGTGTTTTTTTCTTTTTCCCTAAATCTCAGTACTTTTCTTATTATCAGTTAACTCCCACAAATTGTTTTCAGCCATAGATTAGTTGGCAGTGTGTAAGAACTTTTTCCACTTTAATTTCTGTAAATATAAAAGTGTTTCCTTGCATGTGTGCAAAAATATATACACATATACTTACACATATACAAATATTTCTGAGAAGCAGAGTTCAAATTGTGTTTTTCATAAAGTGGAATATTCTTCATTTTTCACAGTAATTATAAACTTTCATAAATACTCTAATTAATAAATGTTAATTATTAATTAAAATATGTGAGGAGCACCATAACCAGGTATTATCAGAAATTACTCTATTCTCCAAATGTCCCTTGAATCTGGGTACTTCTGGTGCTTCCTATAGCAAATGAAAGATGAAGTGCTGTTTGGATTTCTCCAGTGGTTGTACTCCTCTCCAGGAATTTCAGCCCCAATCATGGTTTTCAGTGTGTCTCATTCTTCCACCTTGGAGTCCTTTCTTTGTTAATTTTACACCCAATACCATGTGTTAATCACTGGCAAAGAGAATGACAAAGCCTTCTTTTATTCTGTATCTGATATTTAAATGTTGGTATTCTATGAAATTTGGTTTGTGGCTCACATCAAGCCCTCAAAAGTATAAAAAGTATAAAAATAGCTTCTCCTCATAATTTCTGTTTCTCTCCACAAACCTTTCAATGAGCTGCTGGCTGACACTGCAATAGAAAAGAAATGAACATTTTCTGTTGTGTTGTAGAATTGTTTGTAGAATTGTGTAATAAAAAAACCCCAACCTTTCGGCACCTGCCTTGCGTAAAAGTTTCATCTTGATTTGGAAATGTTTAGTTTCCAGGCTTTGTAGTGTGAATCTGTATTTTGGCATTTCCCATAAGAACAAGAGCATTCTGTATCTTTCACTTTTACTTCTATCTTGTGTTAGTAAACTTTGGAAAGTGATGTAATCTGCTGCTATTATGGCATCTTTTCCCCAGTGCTAGGCATTGTTTTAATTTGTGTTATTCAGGAGTGTTATCCAGTTTCTTCTTGATTTCTTAGCTCATTTGATGCTGACCTTGCCAATTTACTTAATCCTGTATGTCAGCTACCCTTTGTGTACTAAAAAACATCTTCCACCTAAATTGCTTATAGGTTAATCCCTTTCTTATAACTTCAGTCACTGACGTCTTGCTTTTGAATTAGTTACTATCATTTTGTTGACCTTTTCAATCTCAGCAGTGTCCTTCCTTCTTCTAAAACAGCAGCCAGAATTGAATGCTATAGCCTCACTGTAATCTCAAATACACCTCAAAACCTAATGATAGTAATTCTGTTTACTCTCCAGGCTCCAAAATAAATGTCTTTGATGCTTTAGGCTTTTCATACAGAAAACCATGTATGTCAATTAATTAATCATGAATAATTGAGAGATTTTGAGAGGCACAGTAAAGACTTGTAAGTCATGCATGTCTTGGTTATGCTATCAAAGTTCACTTTCCTATTGCAGGGCCACAGATTATAGGAGGGAAATATTTCCAGGTCTAAGAGACTCATTTACTGGACCGGTGAATACTGAATGCTATGCAACCAATTCACTTGACCTTAGGGAGCAGGACTGTCTTCTGTTGCTTTACACTCTGTGATTTCATGAGCAGAATTTATTTATAGGATCTGAAAAAGCAGTTTTCCCTTCAGCCGATGATAGGGGGTTCAAAGGCAAAAAAACTAGGATCGCTATAGTTTCCAGAGATGAGGCACAGACCTTTGTCTCTAGAAGTCAAAAGAAAGCATGTTTCAGCTCATGGTTATCACTTTCAGAACTTCCAGCTTGCTTGAATCACTTGGCATTGAAGTCTTACTTCAAGCCTCATCTCTGTCCTTCATATATTCACATGAGGTTACAGTTTTAACTTAAAAAAAATAATAATATTGGCTTTATACTTGTGGAGAAAAATTTAGTACTCTATCACTGGAAGACAATTTGCATTTTAAAAGTCTGAAGACTATTTAAAAAATAAACAACGCAAGCAAAAACACATTAATCTAAAGGCATCTCTCTCAGGTGTTTGCAACTATGTGTAGTTAGCGCTAGGCACAACAGTACTGCAGTTTATTTTACTCTATTATGTACTTGGTTCCATCTCAACCAAAGTCAGTACAACACCTGTGAATCTCTTTCTACATGAATAGTGTAAAATCTGAACATTTCATTCCAGTGATTAATGTATCCAGAATCTTAACTCCTGTAAACTTGTGTATATGTGACAGAAATAATCACAGTGCTACCTGCACAATAATCAGGGGCATTATAAATGAGTTGTTGACAAAATTTCAAAGGAGACATGAAAGCAGCCCTTTTCACAATAGGAACAGAAGCTGCATGTTGTTATAAAATAAGACTGATAAAAATCCTAAATTATAAAGGCAGTAGAAAGGACAGAGTCTAGAATCAATGCTCTTAAACTGTCATTGTTACCCACATACATTTCTAATAGCATTTCTATCATCTCAAGGTTATCAAACCTCTTAATAGAATTGTTTGTCTTCTGGGTTTTTTTGTCTTTTTTTTTTTTTTTTAAAGAGTCATGGAATTTATATGCAGTTTTATGTTTTTAAGCAGGACTTTTCTTGAATTATTCTGAGTTGAAATCCAACTCAAATCTGGAAGTATTCAATAATTTTGCTGGTACGGTATACTCAGTGTTCAGTGAAGTTATAACACTGCAGAAAATAAATGGTAGAGACAAAAATAATTATATGATTCTGTTATCTAGAACTGAGGATCAGACACTTCTGTGTCCACAGATGTCAGTATTCCTTTGTAAAAAACCACTTTGTGTACCTCTGCTGCTATCCCTCCTCCAGACAAAAGGGTCTAATAATCCTTTTTCTGCCTTAGGTATGTTGTAATGATAAAATTTAGTACAGTGTGAGTAGATGATATAGATATATATAGATGGATGTATAATTAAAGAAATGAATGTACAAGTTAGGTTAGCAGGCATTTCTTCTTTTAATTATTTCATAATTACATGGAGAAGAAAGAAACTGAAGCTGATATTAGGCGAAGATGAGACAATGACAAGTGTAAAAAAAGGGAGGGGACAAAAGGAGATTTTAAACTAGTTAATGAAAATATGCTCACAGTTGTCGTATCAATATTAAAATATTTTTTGGCAAATGGAGAGAAGAAAAACCTTTGTACTGGGTGCAGCAACAGCATCAACAAACTGACCATTAGAGTCTTAGTATTTTAGAGACTTCTTTCTCCAAATCATATGCCCATTCCGACAACAGGTTTGAGAAAATATGCTTTCAGTGCATAATTACATCTTTCTTCTTAATATGCTAAGATAAAACGATATTCTCAGCTATTCTGATAGACCCATGGTGAAAAATGTTTAATTCTGAGGAATTTTTAATCATATACGAAGAATTTTAGAAAACGTATTAACACAGTCTTTCTGCAGGTAAGGTCCTGCCATCATGAGGTACTTCTTAGAGACTGCATCACTGATAAAGGGTAGGAAACCCAGAGTCCATAAAGCAGTTAATAATGCATGCAAAACTGCCTCGTAGTAGTCTCTGGCTACCCGACCCTATCCCTACAAGAGCTGTGAAAAATAAGCCTCATAATATATTAAAGTTACTGTTTTCAGACAGCTTTAAATGAATAATTGCTCCATGACACAATACTTCTTAGCAAATTGTGTAGCATCCTGCGTATCTGTTCAACATGAGCTCCATTGTGTGCTCAGTTTCATCAAGGACTTTCTCACCTTTCACCACAGTTGCTCTGGGATAATGAAAGAACATCATAAACACAGTTTCCTGCAGGCAGAGATAAGGGTGCTGGAAAAGCGTTAACATGATGGATACATAGTATATGAGATCATACTGGTGATTAGGATTTCTTCAGAGGACAAATACAACTCAATAGTCTGACACAAACTGAACTTTGACCTGACTATCTGACATTAGGGGACTGGTAATGTACACAACAGTACTGAAAGTATAAACATCAGTGAATGTTATCTGCACCACAGTGGAATTCTTATAGAATGGTAAAATGCTAGAAACTCTAGTTCATGTGGATAAAACGCTAGCCACATGATATTTTCCTCAAAATGAGAAGTAAAAACTCAAAGAACAGCATTCATGTCATATGTTTTGCTCTATAGATACTGTTTTGGCAAGAGCATGCTGCCAAAAATCGAACTGTGCAATTAAAAATTACTCTACTCCCAACATGGAAAGGTACCGTAGAAGAAAGTCAGATGTAAACTCTGAGAAAGCTTTGCACATTTTGGCCACACACCTTGTTTGGAGAAATTAACACCAACAAATACATGACTTGAGAGAAAGCTCCACTCTTAGTCAGTAAGGAATGGAAAATTGAACTTTGGAGAACATTTGTTTTGGAAAATGAGTTCAATCTCAGCATGTAAAAAGTGATAAATCACCTAAGAGAGAAAAGTCTGAAGAGAAGAAAAGGCAGGCATTAATACACTTTTCCAGATGAAATGCTACAGATTAAAAAGGTTCTGATCCAGAAGTTTCATGCCATAAAATGTGTAGCAGTACTGGGCCTCATGTATGTGTTAAGTATGACTTGATGGAACCACTGGATTTCTTTATTGACAATGAACTTCAAAATACTGTCCAATATTAAAAATGTATGCTTTTTTTCTGCTTAGCTGGACAAAGAGCTGACATGTTTCTAAGTTGGAGACTTTGGCCTAGTCAGACTAGGGTTGTAGCTAGCAGATATAAGCACAGCAGATATGCATCGAGACTCAACAAGTATAATAAAAGTCAAGATTTCTATTGTTCATTAATATGTTGTCTCGTAAGTTATAGTGTGGAAAGGTAAAGAATGAAAATCTGCATGTTGTAGCCATTTTAACTCCAGATTAACCCAAATTCTTTGTTTCTTTATCCTCAGTCTGCTCTCTTCTTCACAGTAATAGGTTTGACACGTTACTCCATTCAGTGAAGCAGTTTCTTTTAAATATTTCTTCAAACAGTACTTAGTGTCTCTAGAATGACAGTTGCAGTGAGCTAAGCACAAGTAAAATTTCTGTGAAATGGTAACGCTGCTCCTAAATTGCTTGTAGTCCCTCTTCTCCCCACACCCATCTTGTGTATTTCAGTAGACTGCAATGGGCGTATCATCTCCTTAGTCTACAGAAAAAAACAAGTCTCCCTTGAAGGTGATACCTTTTCACTCTATACAGCTACAAACTGTAGGAAGTAACAATACCTTTGCTAGGAAGACAGAAGGTTTTAGGAACTACTTTGGAGCTGCTGTCTAAGGCTGTAATTCTTCCCTTTCATCTCAATAACCTTGCCTTTCTTAATCTCTGCATTTTTTAGCTTGATATTCCCCTCTTTATTTGTTTTCTAAATTATTCACTTTGTCTATCAGAATAATCTCTAGTGTCGTATAGTCTACAAAATTTAAGACCTCACGTAAAAATAATTGGAAAGATAAAATAAATGCCGTGTTCAGAAGGGGACACATTACACATAAATTACCAACTGCCTGCGAGCTTGTGCTATTCTCAGTCACTGTTTCTTTTTCCTTTTTGTAATTGTTACTAGGGAATGTATGTAAAATAAAACAGAGGTAATTTACAGGTAAATGTGTAAAAATAGGGAAATCCTCTGATATGAAAGATCACAGAGTTCATTGTTTAAATATTTTTCTGACACCAATTGTATTCCGGAAGTTTTTTTGCAAATACTGAAACCTTAGGGCAACCATGGAATAAGGAAATATTCAGCTAAGAAAAGTTATGTGAAGAGCTTTCCTGATAGTATTGGTTACTTTTCTATTAAAAGAAAAACATTCGTAGTTTTATTTGAGAAATGGAATTAAAACTGTGCAAGATGGGTAGCCCTCAGCCAAGGTAGCAAATTTAGCAAATATAATTCAGTGCACCCTTGGCTTTAGTCACTGTTATTATTAGTGTTGCATTTGTAAAGGCTTTGCAAGGGGTTAAGAAATTATTAATAACTGCTACAGACACAATAAACAAGCTTTTGACTTATTAGACTCTAACAATGATAAATTGTTTATCCAATTTTCTGATAAATTATTAATGGAATCTTAAGTACAAAATCAGGATTTATTCATGGATGATCTGTAAACAACAAAAATGAACTACAATTGTTAGAGATAAATCTCACAGCTTGGACAACTCCATGGGCACATGCTGTGCATATTTCTGTGCATGGTTCTAAGCCATTTGTTGATGTAAAGTGAATCTCATCCTCAAGTTTTTCATGTAATGTGAGAATACAATGGGCCTTCTGCAATGGCTGCAACTGGAAGGATTAATTCAGAAAGAACAGCAACTGTGAGCTTCTAAGTTGATCAGAGAAGTAGAACTAGCTGTGGGTGAAAAACCATCTATGGAAGTTACAGGGTCGGGGTATTTTTAATTTTTTTTTTGTTGGAGGAGAGAGGGGTTGGTTGGTTGTTTTTTCTTGAAGGAAAGGGAAAATGATAGAGATATGCTTTCTTTCCAAGTGCCTTAAAGAATTATTTCAATATGTCAAAGTGTCACTTCTTTACACCTTTGAAAAAAATTTTTGCTAAAAAGTATGTTGACAGCGGGGGTCCCTTTCTGTTAAAAGAATGGAATTTTATTCTGGGTGGGTGGTTTTGTTTATTTAAACGTGACATAGATTCCTGAAGATATTTCCGTCTTTTGTGGTTGAGATCTAATTGATTATTTATCTTTTTAGAAACTAGTGATGATGAAAAGATTAAGATATCAGAAGAGAACAATGATGTAATGATGAGATTTCATATTCTTTTCTGTTTTATGTGCTTGTTATTTGTGTACTAATTGGACTCCATGGCATAGTATCCAGGAAGAAACTGTGTGGATCGGTTTGTGTGGCTGTCATAAGTATATGTGTTCAATGTATGACTTGGAAGAGTTGGTACAGAGCCATGCTGAGGCTATTGCTCAATAATGGACAAAGCTGGATTTTAATTACAGATTTGTAGTTTCTCCAATTTGGAATTACTTCAGAGCTGAGTTTGCATGGAGTGTGGTTACTGCAAGTAATATGAATAGAGAAAAAGGAAAATAATGCCTGATAGATAGCAAGTAACATGCTGAGTTTTCTACCATTCTGTACCTGTCCTTGAAATGGGTCAGTTCGTGTTGGATTGACCAAAAACTAAACATCTATGTTTAAGCTGTGCCTGTTCTTCATTCAGAATTGGTTTCTTCTTTGGGTTAAGACACTATTGAATATATTTTGGACACCGCTACAATACAAAAAGTGATAAATTTACTCCTAAAGTTAAAGGAATAACATTAAGACTGAGGAATTCGCACTAGAAAGTGAAGCCTCAGAAGTAAGCCATAATTGCAACTTAAGTATTATAACACTCACAGGCAAAGCTCATCCAAGACAAAATATTAGGGTTTTTTTATCATTGACATAAAAAATAATAATTAAGTTTAATACTGTAATTTTTACTTGTGTGTTGTATTGTGCGTACAGTAAAAATCAGAACTTTTTATTTAAAAATATGAAGTAGAATGTTAGAAGTACTTGTTTTACTAATTAGTAAGTTTTAGGAGTAACCTTAGGAGCGAGAATATATTTTTCCAGGTACAGAACTAACCACTTCTTTTACCTTCCTGTCAGCAGTAAAAGGATAGCTATAGAGTCAATAATCTGAATACATTGGTTTTTTGCTGTAGATCTCCTTAGAATTG
Source organism: Cuculus canorus (assembly GCF_017976375.1). NCBI lineage: Eukaryota > Metazoa > Chordata > Aves > Cuculiformes > Cuculidae > Cuculus > Cuculus canorus. The sequence continues at coordinate 113,482,839 of NC_071401.1, read as the reverse complement.
ATCTTGACATATTGTGATGTGAATTAGAAATATTTGCAGAATTCATTGTCTTTGTTACTCTTACAAGGCTAGTAAAGCAGTCATATTGCAGGTAGTTGGTGTCTGGATTTGATTCAGTTATCCTGGTCACGTTTCTCTGCCAAATTCAAGAGAAATTATCTTAATTTTTGGTGTTAGAGCTGCCTAAGCTATTTTCAACTGAATGAACTTTCATTATGTGCTCCTTTACGAAACCAAAACATTTGAGAGACCGTCAAATTCATTCTTTCATGCTCTATAACTTACTGGTTAAGGCATTAGGCTGGCATGAGGGTCCAGGTTTAAGCTGTTGTCCTGACTGAGTCAGTGTGATCAGGGATAAAAGATTCTGCTTGGAATAAAGCTGAATGAAAGCAAATCGCAGGCAAGAGCTCAAACCACTACACTCACATTCCAACAACTACTTGAAAAAAATGGAACCCTTGGCTTTTCATTAGAAAAGGTACTATTCTACTTTGGGGAAACTTTTGTAAAGTTTATTTTCATTCCACCACAGTGCATAACGCCTTCAGAAACTGGACAATCACCACAAAATTATCTGTCAGCTTTACGGTGTATTCATTGAACACAGTTATACGGAGATGAGCACTTTCACCAGAGTAAATAAACAAGTGTTTGCTCTTATTCTTTCATCAATTCTTGCTCATGTTCATGTCCTTACTGGGCCTACTAATGTTTAGGTGATCTAGTTTTTCTGCTATCAGCACTATGAGAAATTATTTTTTTTCTTTTCTTGAACTCCACACTGTGGAATAATGCATGTGAATGACTTAGCTGAAATTACTTTTCTTAGCTGTCTGATCAGTTTCACCTATTTTATATATCTATGTCATTTTACCAGTGCAATTCTCTTATGTAAACCAATCCAAGAAACTCCTGGTTCTGGATTACCTCTCAGGTTGTGTTTTTTTTTAAACTAGTTTTCAGACATGACTGCAACTGAGTGTTTTGAGATTATTTTACACATTCTATGCTTTGCTTAGTTCCAATGCTAGGGCAGTATAAAGAAAAGATTTCCATTCTAACACAGGCATATTAATTCTTAAAATACTGCACAGCTGAGTTCCCCTTGGTAGTCCTTACTCAGCTTCTGTAGAGTAACCTGGAAGATATAGAAATATTGAAGCCTTGTGGAGCAGACTCCAATGTAGAGGAGAAAGAAGAGGATATATGTCATTGGTCATCTTACACTCTTCTTTGTGCGAAGCAGATACATAAATTAACAGAGAATTATACACTTGTGCATCTGTATATCATTCCCAGTCAAAAAAATGGGGAAAAGATAGACTTTTTAGCATTTGCTAACTCCTGGTTAACCTTGCAAAATGTGTAATTTTGGACTTATGATACTGCAGTTACCATCTTGCCACTGAAACCCTTTGTAGTTTGTCCATCATACACTCTGCAGGTGTTCAGGCACTGTAAGCAAACCTGAGCCGAACAGGTTCTGTTAAATGCAAACAGAAAGAATAGAGGTGGTAAGCAGAAGCTTTGGGTATGTGAGAAGTACCTGAGGGGGGTTAGAATACTCATGGAGGAAAGGAAACTCTTAGAGGGTTTATGCTCTGTTTTGTGATACTGCCATCCTAACATTATCTGAAACTTTCCTGCCTCTTTCCCCCCTTACTCTGACACATAACGGAAACTCCCATGAGAAAGTCTTCTTGTCTTCCTCTGCTTTTAAAATCCCAACACAAAAACAAGAATCAAGGCAAGAAGAGCTTGTTCTTGCCCTAGTTGCAGGGGGAAGAGTTGTCAAGGAAGCAGGTGATCACTTCCATGGAGCAGGGCTATTGGCATAGTCATGGGAAAGAGAGTGTTTCTGCTCCTGTTTTTGGAATGCCCATCTATCCTGGCCATATTACCATGATCTTTCCTCTTTCTACTGCAGCAGCAGAAGTGAAAACAGGATGCAGCTTAAGGTGTAGAATTTGTTCCTCCACTTTTTGAGACGGGCATAGTAGCCTGTATAGATGTCCTAAGTTGCTATTTACTCTTCCTGTGCTTTGGTCTGCCTCTGAAACCATGGGGCAGAACCGTAACTTAAGCCATAAGTCCTTGCACTCTTGTCATATTTGGGCAATGTGAAAGTTTTGTCCTTCATGGTGCATCCTTGAAAAGCTAAGAGAAATAAAAAAGATGCAACAATTAATGTTAATAATAGTTATGTTACATAAGTAAGTAGTCATGTTACTACTGATTCCTTAGATGCTGCTAAAAATACCAAAACTCAATATATTTGTTATTTATGAGAAGGCTGCTAGAATGACTGTTACCAGTCAGAAATAACATCCATAGTTATCTCTTGTCAAATTACTGTTTGCTGCATTTGTAGCAAACTCATGAATTCTTATTGTCAACTCCTACTTGATTTATTTAGTGTGAAGCAGAAACTGGGCTGAAGCATCTGTAAATTGTTGATTTTTTTAAAAACAATCTTATTGTTTTTTCTCCCCCACCTTAGGCTCTTCCACTGCCTATACCATGACTGGGCAGTGACTACTCAGTGATTTGCAGTATATCTGAAGAGGTCTCACTACAATGAAGAGGTAGTGATAGGTTTCAGCTCTTATTGCTTTGACAAATACTGTAAGATTTTGTCGAAAATAGAAAGTAAGCTAAAATTTGCAAGTGGAAAACTTACTTTCACTGAATATTTTCTCCCTAATTTAAGACCTGTTCACTAATAAATGAAGGTGACAGGAAATACTTCAGTGTATTAGAGTACACAATATTCAGTGCAATTTGGAAGTGACACAGAAGAAAAATTGTTCCTGTAATACACTATTGATTTTGTTCATGATCAGGATTTAAAGAACAGGATACGTAAGCATAAGTGTGTCTGAATCTGAGCAATAGTAAATGTCAGGTTTAGTGCTTAAATAATTATGTCCATTTTAGAAAACACTATGTTCTCTCTAGGAGGATGATGGGGGAGGTAGGGAAAAATACAGATGGCTTTTTCAATAAAAAAAATTGTAAGAATTTCTTGCGGTCCTTGAAGTGCTTTAAGGCATAGATTAATAAGCAGAGCTAATCATCTGGTACAAGTAAACCACCTCTAGAGCAATGAGGCATCCCTGTGACAACAATGCACTTTCAAGTCATTACCATCACTTCGAATGAAGTAAATGGATCAACTGGTTTTAAATACTAGGCAATACAGTTGATCATAAGACACGTGACATCTTCATCATGTAGCAACATTTTAAAACTGTATGGGCAGCATTCTTCAGCAACCTCTGTGTTTGGTTTTAGAAGAGCCCTGTTCAGACCTACACTGAAATTCACATAAATTCTCAATGGATACCTATTTATAAACTTATTTTATCTAAGTGTTCCTAGAGGTTCTTAGAGCAAAATAGTAAGAGGATTATCTCTTTTTCTTTGCATGAGCTTACTGTCTTAAGGGGGAAAATCAATAATTAGTTTACATGTTGTTCAGAGTTTCCCAACTTAAGCTTCCAATATTTGCTGAAATTTAAAACTGAACTTTTAAAGAGTGCTGTGAGGAAAGGCCCTTAACTTGAAAGTACAAGGGAACAATCTGGTATTTGGGTTTCGTTTTTCTTTTTTGTGTGTGTATGACCTTTACTGAAAGGTAGGTATTCAGTATATACACTTATGATGTGCGTATGTCCCATGACCTGACCTCACCCTACCTGCACTCGCAGAAATCCTCCCAAAGCACAAACAAATTAAACAAAATCAATCAAAAATGGAGGAAAGTCACACACTCCCTATAGCAAGCTATTGTTTTTTTCTCTGTTGCTACTAACTTTAAAAGATACGCTCAAAAGCAGCAGCCTAAACATTTCAAGCCTTTTTGGAAGGATAAGACAAAAAAAAACAGGTGGGACAGGTGAGGGAAATAAAATTGTGGAGTAAGGTCATTTTGAGTTTCACATCTGCATTTAGAACAAGGCAGTCCATGATGGTCCTGGCAGTTGAGCTTATTCTGAACACACAGTTACAGCTGCATGGTGCATTGCGGCATTGCCATAGGTCCTAAAAGCAATTCAGCTATATCTAGCATGCTGTTGCGGTGAGCCGCAGTCCCTGGCCTCAGAGCTCCTTTCAGTCCAAGTACTGCTCTGACATAGTAAAGTCCTATGAAGGAACATGTCCAAGACGTGTTACTGAGAGTTAAAGTGTGCATAAGCCTGTATTTTCAGTAGCCTGAATACTATGATTGTGCTTCACTTTATTATATTATAATGAGCACTCGTGAGTAATGGAGTGTGCAGAAGGACATGCTTAGTAATGCTTACAGTTACATATGGCCTGGGTTTGTATTTGTATGGGATGCTACAGATACAGCAGTGAGGGGGACCATTACAACACCTCAGATCACAGATGTCTCTGTGCATCAGAAGACTTGATCTGACAAGTCATACTTCAGCTAGAAAAAAGTACAAAGCAATACTTACCCAGTATTTCTGTATCTCTTTCCTTTGGTTTTCATTTGAGACGAGTTGTGGTGGAATAGCGCAATAGCTCATTGGTTCTTATTTCAAATACGTCGTTCTACAGGAGGGATATGATACTTTGCCCTTTATATCCATGCTTCCTATCCTCCTTTGCACTGCTTTGCAGAAGGAATAATTTAATCTTGCTTGAGACTAAGGGACTAATGTTCATGTTATTAATGCATCTTCAATTATACAGATATTAAATAAATCATCTAATCCCTTGGAGCGTTAAGCATCTTAAACCAAAATTTTGAAAGAATACCAGGAGATACAACGTTGCCTTTTGGGACAGGCTAAGAATTGAGAACACTATCACATTACTCAAATGTTAGTCATGTTATACTGCTCAATGCAGTAGTGAAATCAGTTACTGGTAACAAGAGAGATAGGGTCTTGTATAAGCAAATATCATCAAGAACATTGTGTTCAAGTGAAAGAATCATGGAAGGCTTAGCAGGTACAACCAGGTTGTCTAACATGATATGCTGGCTCTGGAAGTGTTCCTAGCTGACTGCATTTTTACCTTGAGTAGTATTTGAGAAATGGAGAATTCTGGAGAACGACAAATGAACCTGACTTTTTAAGACAGAATAAAGAATAGGACTGACTTTGAAATATTGAGGGAACCAGGAATATGGATTGAGAAATGGGGATTATCTTTTTCCTGAGTGACAGCAAGATCCATCAGGAGCTAATATTTGCTGGCAAGAAAGTACTCAAAACCTGGAGCTATCTAAGGAAGAGGAAGTGAGAACTGCTTAGTAACTAAATAATGAAGTGGCACAGAGCACAGGCAATATAGAGATTAGCATCTGCAGAACTGTTCACACCCTGATTTTGCCTGGATTGCTGTGCCTTGTATCTAGCTCGATCAACCTAGGATTCAAAGACAAGGGAGTTAGATCCTTGATTCATTACATAATCTCAGCAGAAGTTTTGTTTATATTTTTAGAAGCAAGTGCCTAATATTCCTAAGAGACAAAAATGGACTCTGAACTTTGTTTTTTCACACTTTGCTGGCTCTTTAATACTTTTAACCCATCGGATTCTGTGTAAGTGTTGTCGTGTGGTACTAAACACTACAATGGACTTATGAGAAAATTGAGACTGAAAGTTACAGAAAGTATTCTAATGGTCCAAGAGGTGAGTGAAACCATGGAAATGCTTTCCAGGGGGGTTGTGGTGATGAGAAACAAAAGTTCTTTAAGGTAGCAGTTGATATTCTCTAAGAGCAGGCTATACAATAAATTAGGAGAAGTTTTGGAGATGGCAGTTTAAGCCTGTGAGACAAAGCAAGCCTTTGTCCAAAGTGCTGATATATTTAAGGACATCTGTTTGTTAGTGCTATAGTTGCATTCTGTTAATCCAAATGATTTATGGAAAAAGGGGGGTTTCATCCTCCCCTACCCCTTGATGCATAATTTGCTGTTGCGGGGAGGGTGTCTCATTTTTCTCTGAAGCTCTGAAAACAGACTGCACCTTGAGCAAAGCAGTCATGGTGTTCATAATGAAATTAAATTCTCCTAGGTTTGGTTTGTGTAACCATGACATGCTGAAGATTATAAATTGACAACCAGGCTAAAAGAGTGAGAAGTTGGAAAAAAACCAAACAAACCCATGATTAAGTGTCTCCATGGTATTAACTCAAAACCTATGTAATACTAAGGGTGCTTCATATCTGCCTTGGAGATGACTGTTCTTGTTGAATTTTTACTGCTTAGATTTTTTTTTGGAGAGGAGGGTGGAGGGGAAGGGAACGCAGGGAGCAGGGGGATGGTCCTGTGTTCACAAAGACTAGTAATTTCTAAGTGCCACAGTTTGTTTATTTTGACTTCAGTGCTGGAAGCACAACAGATTAAACTGTAAATTCCGAATAGCTGCTAATGTTAGAATTAACCTTCTTGCTCAGTTATTCTTTGTTTTACCCTTCTCCCTTCAAAAGTCAGAGACTTCATGTCTCTAGCCACTGAAATAAAACCTAGATCAGAATTTGGGAATCTGTGTTCATGACAAATGTAGACATACCTGCAGGCTTGGCAGCTTGCTCATTAAGGTTTTCTATTCCAATATAGTGTTTCCTTCTTTCCGCCTGCAGTTTAAGTCAGTAGCAGCTTACAAACCTCTGCAAATAGCCAAAATGTTTTGGGGCTTTTGTTTGTTTAATGGACTGTTCTGTTCTGTGCTATACTTCTGTCTTTCCCTTCTATAAGAAAAAGACCACTGCCCTTTCCACATAATTTGAGAAGAAATAGTAATTGCGTACGAGACATCTTCGGGTCTGTCTTCAGGTGGCTTAAGAGAATGCAAGCCTCAGTTTTAATAAACATTTCTGTGAATAAAACAAATGTAGATTCATGTTTCCTTAGAGAGTGTGCTTTGCTTTTGGCATGCAGCTGAACAGGACTGATTTTGTCAAAGCCTGGAATGCTTGAGATAGTGTTAACAGATTTCTTCCTTGTGCTAACAAGAAGAGGTTTTGGAACAGGAGGGAAAAGGAAATGTAGGGCTGGGGTGATAATTTCAGAAGTAAAAGTGGTCTGAAAAGGAAGGAGCAGTTATTTCATGGGTTCTACACAACCATAATTTGTGTGTTGTAACAGGAATATGTTAGGAAAGATCTAATTTAAATTGTAACTTGAATTAGGGTACCTAGAAGAAAAATACCTCACATTTGGAAATTAAATTGGCAAAGGTAACTAGGTGGTTTTGCTTTCAGCTAGTATGTCTTGTTAGCAATATGAAACACGCTGACTATTGGCTTTCTTGGCAATAGATGTTGTTTAGCAGCTTATGGCTAGATCAGAGAATTGATTATGGTACAATAGAATAATAAAATCTTTTTCAATAGACTGCCTATTTAACAAAATAGCTTAAGTCAAAAGCAGTCTGTAAATTATTTGAGGCAGCCTTTCATGAAGAGAACCTTCCAGGACTCGTATCTTTGACAAATGTAACAGAGGTTATCAGGGAGACTGTTTGCTAGGTAGCTCTGCCATTAAGGTGGGAAATGAACTAAGCTTGATTTTTACAACTCACAATTGTATAGAGAAGGTTGTTTTCATTTCTGTTACCATCACATCCTCCTAAAACCCTGTAGGCTTTTTTTTTGTTAATGCAAAATAAAATGCAGCATTAAAGGGTAACAGAACTGTCTGAGCCAGTCCTGTTCTTGGTGAAGACATATCCAGCTTATCAGTTCATCTCTTTGTCAAAGTTGTATGTACAACTGTTTTAAGTAGACTTTGGTAGGAACTGCTGCTCCCAATTTTCTACATTCCGTATTGTTCAGAAAAATAAAAAGGAATGTGGTACAAAACCCTGTGTTTGCATAGTTTCACTTTATTTTTGAATTTACATGAAATTCTGCATATAATACTTCTAAAGAAATTGGAATGACTAACAGACGATCAAGGCAAAGGACTCAGATAGTTGTTATGGATGATGATGATTAATATAGACAGGTGTTAAGCCACCTTGGCTTTTGTCAGAGTCCTACTACTACTTCAATACTTGTGTGCCTGCAAAGTTTCAAGAATGGGTAGTAGTGAATTAATGAGCTCTAGAAATATCTAGCCATGAATCCAGATATCACAGGGAACGATTTCTCAAAAAAGGAATCAGGGTACAATGAGTATCTAAACTTGTGAGCAGCTGCCAAAGTCCTGGATTTTCTGCCTCTGCTTATTTGTGGTGGAAATGGCATACAGACCCTAAAGCTACTACTTGTTAAGGAAAAGGATGAAGTAGTAACCATGTTGCTGTATATCTTGCATGGATTTCTGACCCTTTTTTAATTACATAACAACTTTGCCCCATGTATTCAAACATATCCATGAAAAAGTTCACAGCACCTATCACTTGATTCTTTCAAACCTCCTTCCTTTGCTGTGTCAGTTTTATTATAAAGTACACTTGAAACACGTATCTTCCCTTTCTAGGCTACTCTTAGTTTTGGTCATTGACATCTGAGAATGCTATCTTTTCTTTTCCTTACAGAAATTTATCCTTACATGCCCATCTCTGTAATGAACCAAATAATGTCAGATGATTGTTCTGTTTAATCGGTCTGTTGTTACCAGATGTTGTGGAAAGAAATGTCCAAAAGTTCTCCTTTTTGGAAATATTACTTTCTAAGACAAAGAAACTTCCATGATTAAGAAATAATATTAAAGCCTCTATAAAATCTCATTGTTTGGGTCTTTGCTATTCATTTTTTTTCCCAAAATCTATGCACCATGTTTCAATCTGGGGTTCAATTTGAAAGCTAGGAAGGCAAATCTTTTATGTGTGATTTTTGAGAGTAAGATTTGGCCCTACTGTATATGGAAAAAGAACTTGCATCCTGTGTACTTTCTTTGTTATGATTTAACGTCAATATAAATCTTCTTCTGATTTGAAAACTTTTAAATTACTGCTTATTATTTCTACTGTTACTCCATCATTTTACAGACTTATTTACTTATCTCTCCTTATTACATCAGTTTAGTGCCAATTACACAAAATATGATCCATATGTGGGTTGTGGTTCACATTTGTAAACTATGTAAACACTATCAAGCCTTATGAGTTTAAACAGTGGATTTTACTTCTACTAAGAAGTATCCTTAAGTCCGTTATAAACAACAAGTTTAGAATGATAGTGGCTTATGCAGACACACACACACACACAAAAAAAATATATATAAGGAAATCTTAAAGGAATTATTTCAAAGTGCAGTTGATAGGTGCAGAAACAGCTGCCTAGTTTATTAGCTTTTGGATGCTAAGTAAATTTTGAAAAAGAACAACACTCAAGCCTACAAAGAGTCTTTTAAAACTGTAGAAGACATTGAGTAGTATTAGCTCCATTCAAGTGATGGAGATTCACAGAGAACACAGCTATTTTCTTAGAAGTGTGCTGCCCAGCACGTCAGGACCTGGAAATATGCTATCTGTGTAATGTCAAGACCTGACTCAATCAGCAGTTTATCTTTGGCCAAGAACAGTAGGATCAAAACACCAGGGTGGTGTGCCCTGGCACCTTTAGGTTGTTTCAGAGCAACCTCCTATTGAATAAGTTAAATCTCCTGCATCCTTCTTTCTCCTGGCTACAGCATGCAGCCTGATGTGACGGATCCACAAATGCGCATCTACCTACTCCTACCTTTTTAATAACATAGAATGAAGCAATGGGAGAATCGCCACAATTTATCCGCATCTTGTATTAAGCTGTCAGTGAATATCTAAATCACTTCCTTTTCTGTCACTCCATCCCTCAACTACATCCTTCGAGACACAACACCATTCAGAAAGAAACACCAGAAATACCCTCTAAAATGATATGTAAATCCGGCCATTCATCATGCTCTATGTAGTACAGGTTTAATTCTTCCTGCTAGGCCTCAATCTGCTGAAACATTACTCTGATATACAGTACAAAAGCAATAACAAAGATGTTCATATTGGCCCATTGTGAGCTGGTGGCAGGGAGAGAAATCAATGAAGCCATGGGGACAATGGCTGAGGTTTAAACAGGCTGCAGAAATTTGCTAAGACACGGACAAAAGGCCTGCGCTGAAAAGCGGGCTGCCCAGGAATTCCGCGGGCTCCATTATACGACCAAAACAATCCTCACTTAGAGAGTGGATTTGCATCTCTAATAGGGTTCAGGCTCTGTTTGTGAAAGCCTTTCGCTAGGGCTGACCCCATCTCTCAAGATCACATTGATACCCGGCGCCTCGCCTCTGCCCTGTCCCGCACTGTGCAGGGCGGTATCATGGGAAAATACACCGGCTTAAAAGGGAGTGGAGGAAGGCAAAAAAAATTAAAGGCTTGAGGCAGTTTTGGTGGTACTTAGCAGGGAAAATTACTTTGGCAAATAATAGAACCTACTGCTGGTAATTACTGCTAACAAGCTTCCCCCAACCCAAATGTGACACTTGGACTGATGTGAGAAAAGCTGATATAGGCCAAGCTTATTAAGCATGAAAGAAAGGAGTTTCTTCCCTATGAAAATACAGCACTTGGAACCTGCAAATCCTGTAATCTAGTGTTACCAATTACCTCTTAAAACAGAAAATAGAGCTGTAATATTTTAGCTCCTTTCTAATGTGTGCCTTGCCAGGTGCTCTAATCTGAAGTGATTTTAAATGGAAAAATATTTTATTTCATTCATGTGGTGCTGTTTAAACCAAACTTGGCTTTATTTACTCCATCTTCTTCCAGAGATAGCCAACAATCTGTCTTTTAATAGGACTGTGTTAATGATATTGTTCTAAGTTTTCTGAAAACACAACTATCTTGACTCCTGGAAAAATACATTAAGTCAATTGAAACACACTTCAAGCCTTCCTGCTTGTTGGTTCCATAAGCTTGTGGGCCCGCCTATTGTCTGTCAAAGGGGATTGCTTTGTTTATACAGTAAATTAATGTCTTTAAAAAAATTCCGAACCACACCAATGTCTTTTATACTTTATCCAGAGTATTTTAATTTTTCAAGTTCAATGGAAGTGTTTCAGTGCTGTCCATGTTTTTAAAGAAAGCTATCTAGAATTCCCAATTAATCTCAGCAAAGGGCCATAAATATTTTCCCCACTCTCTTGCCAGTGGGTGTTGCATTAGATACAAGCATCTTTGCACTAAGATCAGCTCATCTGCACTACATCCCCTTCTACTGTGTTGCTTACTATGAGTCAGGTTCAGTGAATTTCATCCACTACCTAAAAAGAGACTGTAGAAGAAGAGGAGACATATACTTGTTGGAGATGCATAACAAGACTACAAGAGGCAAGTCACAGGCTGCCATAAGGGAAATTCCAGCTGAAAAAAGGGGCAAATAATTCTCTGCCATGAGAAAGGTGGAGCCTTGAAACAAACTTAAAAAAGCTGAAGAATTTCCATCGTTGGAGAAGGGATAACTTGGCTATGTTGGACATGGAGATTTTGATGTTGGGTCTTCTTGCAGAAGGAGGTTGGACTAGAAATTCCCAGCGGTCTTTTCCAACCTAAACATTTTGGTGCATCTATGAAATTTCTCTTTGTACAGCTTGCTATATTTCCTTTTTCTCTCCTTCTATGTTTTGACAGTGGCTGAGTGGAGAGATGACATCTTTGAATACCTGTTTCATCTAAGGATAAATAGGAGTTAGAATCAATAAGAAAGAATTAACAGCATGATTATTCAAAACTTAAACTTACTGAAAACAACCTATAGTGTACAGCAATCCACTGCATTAAACAAATGTTCTGGTTGCTATAAAACCTACTGATATCTAGATGAATTTTTATTTTAATAAGAAAATTGTTTGCAGTTAAATATCTTTAATGGCTTGGATTTCAGAAAATTGTTGAGACAATACTATCACAGAAATTCTACTTCAATTTACGAGCCCTTTTTGGACCAAAGAAAGCAAGCAGAGGTTTTGGGAACCCATGTTGATCATTTTGCTGCAAAACTGTATGGGAACTCTAAGCCTGTGTGGTCATTATGAATTTGGGAAGCTGTACTCTCATCTTTGGTGAGGACTTTAGGTGAATTCACACACACTGATGCATCTTTATAAATTTTAACATTGATTAGAGACACAAAAATGTAGGTTGTGGGGCATATTTTTTTAATAAAATGGCAAATTATACTCTGTTAGAAGATTTCAGTATAGCAATGGATGTCTGAACTATTAGCTTGCAGAATAAAGCATATGTGTTTACACAGCATTTTGTTCTGTTGCTAAATTGCACACGATATATAGCAACATATTAACTGTTATTTTGCAAAAAAGTTTTTATTTTGAGGCCTAGATTTACAGGCCTGCTCTTTCCCTTTGTTTTTTGGGAAGCTGCTACATCAATAAGAGGGAATCTTATTACTATGTATAATTTTAATTATGCAAATAAAGTTACTTCTGTCTATTGTATTTAAAAAGCCAAAGGAAAATGCTGACGATCCAGTTAGTGTCATGTATTTAAAGTGACTGTGAATGAACTATACTATAACAATTTTTCTTCTAAAACAACCTTCTCTTCTAAACATGTGACTAGAGTTCATACCGACCAGCTGCTATTTTGGGGTTTACTCATACAATAATTCAGGAGAAAAAGAATGAGTTTAGTCATCGAATTTAAAAAGCATACTGGTCAGAAGCAGCAGAAATTAAGAACAAGCCTGTCTGTATATTCCGTATAATTTCAGTGAAGGTTTGGGAGTGTTTTGTCCTTTCTTCTTAGTAGAGAGCCAATGCCAAAACCATGAGAGGAAGGCAGATGATAACAAGGTCTTCATCTGGGACTGGGTTGCTGTTCAGCATTATTATCTCCACAAATATTCCCTTCCAGGGGTTTTAAGTGTGTGGTCTGACTGTTCCTCCCTTCTCTCAAGAAAAATTAATCGTCTTGTTGGTGTAAATATCGTCTGTAAAGGTAGTTGCTTTGTGAGGTACTTTTGTTCCAACTGAATTATGTCACTGGGATGCAGACAGGAAATTGATCTCCAATAACACCTTGATCTTAAAGTACAGTGTAAGGTGGAGTTGACATCCTTGGTTGTTTATACAAATGAAGAAACAAAGGCGTAGGGAGAAGAAAGCACCTTTCAAGGTCTTTTGAGTTAAGCTGTGGATTTGAGTATAAACTTTTATCTCCTAACCTTTATATATACATAGAATAGATATCAATGTCTATGTTCCAATCATACTTTCATCTTAGTAATTTTCCTGCCTAAGAAGCTTCATGAGATTCCTGTCATTTTTTTCCTGTGATCCCAAGATGACCATCAAATTCTGTCTTCCTTGGCTTTTCACATGGAGAAAAAAAACCAAAAAACTAACTTGGATTCATAGTGACAGTTTACTTGAACTAGTGCAGCATTTTCCCTAGTGTTAATTGAACACGGAAGGAATATGAGTGCAGCTTATTTTGGTAAGGCAGTAGATTAAGTTACACTTGCTGATATTCTAAGTCCAGGGAACAAATGTGTATCCACTGTGGGCTGGTGCTGCATACTGTTGTGGAGTTTCACACTTGTATGAATATTCTGAGTTAATTTTGCATTGAGCTATGCCTGGGCTATTTATTTTAACTTTTTATTATTATTATTATTATTATTATTTCTTCCTGTTTGAGTATATGTCATGGGTAATGGTGTACTTCTGCATAACCTGTGAAAGAGTGAATTTGGGAATATGATGAGAAGTGGATTCCCATGAAACCAAATCTCTGTGTACCTTTTAAAGAACTGCAGATTACTTAATTTTATACTGTGTTATTACAGAGTTTTATGAGAAAAGTGATTAAATATTATTTTAACAATTTTTTCTTACTGTAATCTATAATCTATTTAGTTTGTATTGCTCAATAAAATGATAGCTAAAATGTTCAGATAAACATTCTCATTAGCTATGCACAAGAATTGTGTATCAATTTTGCATGTCATAGGAAAATACTACTTTCGTTTTCTCCAAAAAAAATTAATCAACTTTCCACCCGTATACTCCAATGTGTAGGTTTACTGTAGTTAGCCATTAGCTGAATACACAAATATTCAATTTTTGATGAAGCAGTTTGGATAGTCCAGGTGTGCTGGGTTTGGTTATGATAGAGTTAATTTTATTCATAGTAGCTAGCAGGGGGCTATGTTTTGGATTTGTGCTGAAAACAGTATTGATAATGCAGGGATACTTTAGTTGTTGATGAGCAGTGCTCACACAGAATCAAGGACTATTCTGCTCCTCACCCAACCTCATCACCGAGTGGACTGGGGGTGAACAAGAAGTCAGGAGGGGGCGCAGCCAGGACAGCTGACCCCAACTAACCAAAGAAATATTCCACGCTATAAGGCATCATGCTCAACATATAAAGCTGGGGAAAGAAGAAGGAGGCAGCAGATTTTCAGAGTTATGACATTTTATCTTCCCAAGTCACCATTACTTGTGACAGAACCCTGCTTTCCTAGAGATGGCTGAACACCTGCCTGCTGTTGGGAAGCAGTGAGTGAATTTCAGATTTAGCTTTGCTTGTGTGCATGGCTTTTGCTTTACCTATTAAGATGTCTTTATCTCAACCCACCAGTTTTCTCACTTTTATTCTTCTGATTCTCTCCCCCATCCCACTACAGAGGACTAAGTAAATGGCTGGGTGGTACTTAGGTGCCAGGTGGTGTTAAACCATGACATCAGGACAACATAAATTTGAATGCCCTAGAATAAATGTCTAGCTGCCTGGCAATAACAAGTGGTACTTCATTCTGCAGTGGAGGTACTTGCTTAACCTTCCTTCCAACATAGAGATATTTCTGTCATAGATAAATGTATTATTCAGCTCCCTCTTATGTTAATTCAATCAAATCTCATGCAACCTTAGGAACAGGCTAAGGGGAAAAGAATTATGTTTTAGAATCTTCCCCACAGCATATCAAAGTCTAAAATACTCTTGCATATTACATTCTAGCTAATGCTTCTGGAGTTTGTACTTTTTTATTACTATTGAAGGTATGAGGCTCTGGAAAGAACAGTACTTAGCCAATGTAGTAACCTTGTCCTGTTGTAGGAGGGATGACCTATGTAATGTGATCAAACAAAAAGACAGCCACAAACCTTGTAAATAGCTACTGGTCAGAACTGGTCTTCTGAGCGATGAGTGACATCTTAGATTTAACTTGGCCGATGTACATTGAAGTCTGAGATGAGTTTTTTTCTGTGATGTCTGAAGTTCTGTTGAAGGGGAGGGTATCTCTAGTTTTCATTCTCTCTTACGAATTTCTTTCACAGGTATACTCTTGTTTATTAACTCTATTTGGATCTGCTTGTCTGTATAAAGGCTTTTTCATAATCATGGTTGCCATACTCACAGGTTGTGATTCCTAGTTGCATAGCTAAAAGGTTTGTTCTCATAAATGGAAATAAATATATAATAACTTACTTTAATATTCTCCCTTCCTGAAGCATGGAAATCTTGTTAGCCAAGCAGTGGCAACACTTTACCTTTGTTTTTTAAGTTCCTTGGAAACTTATTCTTCAGTAACAATATAGGTTCAGTGACAGAAAATGAAAGTGGAAGTTTTATCAATAGAACATCATCATCTTAATGTATACTGTGAAGTCCCTAACTGGTATGTATGGATTACAAATCTATAAATTAGTTATATAGTTCCCGGATCTGAAGGGATAGAAAAGTAACTGTCTTCTGAAGGAGAGACCTCTAACATCTGTCTCTTCCTCTTGGTTTTATCAAGTTACAGTGAAATATTACAGATGCAGGAACTAGTGAAAATATGCCTTGGATGTTGTGATTGATGGCCCACTGTGGAAAATAGCACAGGGAAATTGCTGATTTAGGGGCCACTGCCTGCTCTTTCTCCTCAAATTGGAAAATGCTGAAATGACCAAGCTCTCAAACAACTCTTACATTTCTGAATTTAGCCCTGTTAGAACTAGCAGATGCTTTACATGTGATTTCACAGCATAATTGGTGATAACTGCATTAGTTCAGGTGAACGCAGAGCTGCCTGCAGTCACTGGAACTCTTTCAAAGGAAGAGCTTCAACAGCAAAGGTGTGTTTTCTTCTAGGCTTGTGGTACGTAGATTTTATTTAAACAGGTGGATGAATACAGCAGGAAAAACTATTCTTGAGAGGTTTTTGTCTATCTGGCTGTCCTGTGATGCCCGTAGAGTGTTACCTCTTTCAAAGAGATTTCTCAGCCCCTTTGGCATCATTGGCATAATGTATTCCCAGCTAAAATACACTCTGAGTCTGCGACTTCTGTGTTGTTTTATGGCTAGGTTGTCTTAGTGACAACTATGCAAACCGTAAACATCAGATGATGAGAACTGCTCAGATGCAAACGATTACCACCTATTAGACAATATCTTTGATGACAAGCTGGAACTGAATGTGCAAAACTGTTTTAGCATCCTTGGGCTTTCTTGAATTCATGGGAGTAAACAATAAAGCCTTTAGATAAGCACATTTGTAGTACTGTCTTGCTGGTTTTTTTCACATAAATCCCCACTTTATTATAATAGTTACTGACCCTAATTATCTGTTGTTAAAACTTTAACCGAGGCGAGCTTTGTAATTTCTGAAGCATGTTTCTGGCTAAGAGTTGTTTAAGAAATAGATATTTTGGTTCTTCCAAGTTCATTACCAAAATGGGCTTGTCCTGTCTATCAAAAGTGTCTTGCTAGATTGAGTCATAGCTTAGGTAGTGCTGTGGGTAGGGAACAAATTAACTTTCCCTTCTGTGGTCTTCATCTCTAGTGATACTTGGAGATATCATTTTCAGCAAACACCACTGCAGGTTTGACCAGTTCAAGGAATATATTACTGGGATGAGTAATACTGTGTAGATGACAGGTTACTAGTCCATTAAATGCTTTAAAACTGATTTCCTGGGTTCTTTTTCTTCCAGTGCTTGTGTTGTTGCCTATTTTATTTCCTCCCTTCTGAAAAGAGAAATGGCTGCCCTTGGTTTAGTTTGTAGCAAACAAGAAAGCCAAAGTCTACATCTGAACTTAAATTTCAGATCATAATAACATTTCTTCACTTTGAGGATTTTCTTTTTTACAAACTGGACACCTTTGTTGAAGAGAATAAAGCGAGAGAGCTTCATACCGAGAAGGGACTGATATCGTTGGAGAACAATGTACTCTACAAACGACATATTGTACAGGCAGGCACAAAATGAGCTTTCATGCAGGGTTCTGTCAGTGTCGTTCAGCCCTGTCTGAATGGACAGCCCTCTTGTGATTTATCTTCCATTCATCAGTCAATACCCAGTACTTTTTCAGCAGTGATGGATAAGATCTCTTGCTAAATTGACTACTGCCTGCTGAGCATTGTTGAGCCTGAGAACTGAATGGGAAGGTGAAGCTTAACATCCTACATGTGGAACTGTATGTTATGAAAGTCACAGGATGATTCTGAGGAGCGTAGAAAAGCACCTACTTAATTTTGAATCTCACAGGCAGAGGGAATGGGGCTAAGCTATTCTTCTAAATTTATATAAACTTATTTGTGTTTCAGCTGTGTAAGAAGGACGTATCTAGGTTTCAAAACTGTTTTTATTTTCTGCCCTCTTCCAAAGCTGTTGTATTTGCAGGTTATTCAGCATATACAGTGTAGCCCATATACTTGCAAATTTCAAGATATTAAGTTATTGAAAAAAATATATGTACTTTGTGTGTTAAATGAGAGAGATAGATTTATTTTATATTAGTACTGACAGGAGACAAAAATCATTTTCTAAAACAAAAAAAACGCCTAAATTATGTGATATCTCTTAGCAACATGATGGAGTTTGTGTAACAGGTAGTCCATTCACCCCTCAGTAGACCATTTTGTAATGCATTCATCTGTGAAGTCTGGTATTGGAATGCTTCGTCTTTCATTGATCTCATTCAGCCTCTTTGCCCTTTCCCTCAACACAGGGGTGTTCAGCAAACCACTCAATTTTCACTTTTTCACTTTACCTGGCTTCTGAAATATAGCATCCTGTGTTTTTTAAACCAAATCCACAAAACAAAGGCTTCCATCTTTTCAGAGCAACCACTTTATCTTACATACTTGTGTCCTCTAGAGTTTGGTATAGGGAAACAGGAGGTATCTCTAGAAAGGATTTTTTCTCTCTCTTTTAAAGTAGACTCTACCCATACATTTTTGGGTGGGTCGTGTTATATTTACATAACAGTGTGGTACGCTTGAACCAAGCATGTTCTGAGTAATACGTACAATTTGTTAGACATATGGCAGGGCATGCATATGGCAGAACAGAAGTGTTGGAGAGTTGAGGTAAATGAGCAGAAAATATTTTCCAACTCAGCTCCAGCGCCTCTTATTTGTCGCTCGAATGATAACAACCTTCTTTATTTAAATATAGGAAGTAAGATTTCTATCGAGGAATATGGTAGTTCATTTGGAAAAACTATGGAACTCACAGATAGATCCTTTGTTCAGGTACTTGACAGCCTCAGGACACTAAGAATGATGGAAAAGGAAATTAGCATCCCTACAGAAACTCCAGTTTGACCTGGCTGGCAGTGCAACTGCAAAGCCCAAATGACTTATGATTAATTGTTAATTGTGTCCCTAACCTGATTTTGCTGTTCATACATAAAGCTAATATTCAAGCACCCCAGCACCAGAAAACGTGAATACAAATTGGTGATTTTAGAGCTGCCTGCTTGTTCTATATTGGTTAATACAGTATGAACAAGAGCCCATGCAGAAGAACACCCGTATCATAGTGGTCAAGGAGATCAAGCTGTGTTCTGGATAAATGTATAATTTGTCTGTCTTTTTTTTTTTCCCCTCAGGAAACTGTTCAATAACAGTGCCAGCAGAGTCTAAGAATTTCAAGGTAGTTGGTAGAACTTGCATTGAACACAATTTTTGAAGGACATAAATGATCTGAGAAACTTAAATTCATGGGCTATAGATATTTATTGCCAATTTTAATAGTTCATTTCTAGTATTTTATGGCAGGACATGGGACACTGAAGTAACTCTAATAACCTCTCGTAAGGAAAAGAAGGGAGAAAGGTTTAAAAAAATTCTGCTGACAGTAATGTCTATTTCAGATATGTAACTATAATGATGCCAGTAGGTGCTCCTTTAATATTGCTAGCTATAATAATTTTGTAAGACATTCTTTTGTTTTAGGAAGATCATAAGTATGGTGGCATGTGATATATTTAGTGCAAATGAGTACTTAAAGGAGCAGCTGTTAAAAGATTAAACAGTCACATAAAACTTATGGTTTTGTAAAAATTAAAGCTGTCTGCAGGTAATCTAATTTTATCTGTAGTTCTTGTCCAAATTTTTTTGTTATTTTCCCTTGGATAATCAGCTAAAAATGTTTAATGGTAAAAAAAAGGGATATCTCCTTGTCAGAATAGTAAGATTTTCTGCTTCAAGTCTTGTCTTGTTGCTGGCTAGATGGAAGAGAGCCAAAATTTACATTCTGTTTGGTCTTTTTATTGAATTTAGACTAGACAGTGATCACTTTATCAGCTGTTTATATGTAAAAAAGGGAGGCCTCAAATAGAAGAAAGTCACTGGTGGACTGTAAGGAGGTGAGGTTTTTTAATACTTATTTTTGTCTAAATTTTGTTGTAGAGAAAAGCCACTTGTAATAATCTTATGCTCAAACCAATGTAACTTCTGCAAGCCTGCTTGATGAGTAGTTAAGTAGTCTGACCTTTCAGAGTCCAAATATCTTGCGGTGAACTTTCAACACCATCCTCCCAGACAAAAATTTCCCAAGTTTTTCTGGCTTTCTACAGTTTGGCCATTTCCAGAGCTGAGCCTTCACAATATGTGGCTTTCTAGGTGGGCAGTAGAGACTTTAATCTGAGGGCACTCAAAGATGAAATTTCCAGTTCTGAGTGTTCAAGCTATTTGGATGCAGAAATTAATCTTGGCAAACCAACTTCAGTGATGCCTACCTCAGCTATTGCTTCTGAGGTCTACTGGTTACCTGTTCACTTCAGATTTTCATGGTCTTCAAGGTAAATTTTATTTTTAAAATTTACATATTTAGATCAGTGGGGAACTTGAACAAGATTTGTTAAAGTTGGCATAGTTATATTTCCCAAATGGAATGCTAATTTATCGGATGTGTTTGAATGTCTTGTTTCAAACTGTTGAGCCACATATTTCCAAAAAACAATATAGATAAATGGAGAAGAGAAGAATATTTTTAACTACTTTTTCAAGGGATAACAACTTTGTAAAGATGCATGTGATGTTTCACTGAAAGTGAGAATATCACCTATTTCCCCTCACATGCTAGGTACTTTGGTGAGTCATCCACTTACAGGGGCTTTTTATTTAAATCTTAAAGACAATTTATATTATATTCTTACATTTTTCTTCCATGGATGCAACAGAGGGGTTCTAGCTGGTTTTAGTAGTTTTTTCACTCTGGATTATCCATCTGCTTAATTGGATGAGGGGTGTGCATGTTGTTTCAGTTAGTTACTTTCTGGAGCATTAATTATTTGATAAGCTCTAATGAGGATTTAGGCTCGAAGACTCCCATAAATTTGAATATTAAAAGTTTAACAAAATAAATCCCAAAAGTTAGCTGTGTTTTTCTTTTTCTTTTTTTTTTTTTTTTTTGACAGCTTTGCTTAGAAGGTGGGTAATTAGGAGGAAAGCACTCCATGTCATTTACATGAGAATAGAATAGACAGAAAGAAGGATGACATGTTTGTCCTCCGCCTTCAGAAATTAAAATATGGGGGAAGGGAGACTGTGTGGTAATTGAGGCCACCTCTTGGATCTGATTTTCTACATTACTGAAGTGTAAATGAGAGGACAAATCTGTTATAATTTTCCAAATTTCTTGTTGCCTTGCCTACTGTCTCTTCTGAATTACTCCATTTCAGCCATATTCCCAGCATGATAAGATTGCCAAAAACCTGCACAGGACTAAATAAACAGCCACATCTCAATTCATCTTAGACTGTTTCAAGATGAATATCTGCACCTTAGTTTTCTGTGGCCCCGGTCATGCTTGATTCACGGGCAGGATTTCTATGAGTGTAATCTAAACTGGGATGATAGAGACTTGGACTGGGGGTTTATTCTCTTTAGACCTCTTGTAGGCAGAGGTTCACAGGCCATTTACAATCACTACCCTTTGAAGTTCTGGCCTCTTTTTACTGAAATGGGGAGAAACAATAATTGCAGAACAGCACGATACTGTAACAGCTTCTGCCAAATATTCAAGAGAAATTGTGCCAAAACCCAAAAGTTTGAGGGTTCAGTTTTGCAGCAGTGTGAGTTTGTAAATAAAGTTTTATTTCATGGTGTTTTCCTGTTTAGATAAGTGTTAATGGTTTCAAGATTCCTTGGAATGAACAGCTGTGTTGGAACAATTCCAGAAATTAAGATCTTCGGAGTAGTTCCCATGTCTTGACATTGAAATATTATTTTGTATGCTGAACAAGACTACTATCATTTAGTGGCACTGAAGTTCTACGCTTTAATTTGAAGTAAATACCTGCCATTCAAATGGCACAATTTCAGCTATGAGTAGTTGTTAATCAATTAACTGTATGTTGCTTGTTTCTTCATATTTCTTTTAGTGCATTGCATTTTCGTGTGGGTCACCACCCCAATAACTGTACAGTTACTCAGAAGATATAGATGATAACACTGAGTCCTAGCAGATGGACATATATAGAGAGATGCTTAATTTGCTCCTGTCTCCTAGCAATTGATAATAGTTTTACAAAACCAGACCTCCAAGCTCAGGATGCAGTATTAATTACAAAGGTACTGTGATGTTTTTCCAAAAAGATGTTTATAGAGCGACATGCTTCACTGTCAGTCTTAATTCTTCATTTATTTTAGTTAGACTTATGTATTACAAGTTCTGTTCGCAGATGATTTACAAGGTGTACAAGTTTATCCTTA
Source organism: Cuculus canorus (assembly GCF_017976375.1). NCBI lineage: Eukaryota > Metazoa > Chordata > Aves > Cuculiformes > Cuculidae > Cuculus > Cuculus canorus. Next base: position 113,460,936 of record NC_071401.1, on the reverse strand, counting down.
AATATCCAGCTGATTATAAGAAGGTCAAATAGAGGGAAACGGAGCATTTCTTGCTTTTCTGAGATGCAGATTGTTTTGCATTACTCTTATTTTTTATGTGCTGGACACTTAAATTTGATCTTAACAAAAATAGTTGTCCTATAACTACTACTAATTTTGGATATAACCTTAAAGATTAAAATTTGCATTGGCACTCGATGTAATTAGGTTTCAGCTTGCTTGACCGTAGAATTCTTTTGGTTTTATAACTTCTGCATTCTGAGTTTCTACTTACTCAAAAAAAGCCATTAAAATTAGACTATGAAGCAAACAGTTTTTACAGACCTCTTAATATGATTATTGAAGTAAATTTCGTGAGGTGTTCTTGCAAATTATAAGTATGAATAAGTTGATGGTAACTGTATGTCTTTTCCAATATGCATACTGTAACATCAGAGGGAGTGTTCTAACCTAACAACTAAACTTTTTGATGGGACAGGAACAATGCCAATTTAATTATTTCTTAAGAAGATGATGAGAAGCTTCATTGCTCAAAATATCCTTGCAAGGTATATGCTCTGGTTGTTGACCTGGTTGGTCGTGCTGTTCTGGCTGTGTGGTCTGGAATAATTACAGACACATGGAAAATTAACGTGACATACAAATATCTCTGATGTTTACTGAGCATATCTGTTTATAATCTTTTCACTTTGAGATTTATGGTGCTCAAGAAAAACTGACAATCAGGTCAATAGCAATTTTGCATTTGGAGTGTTGAATAGCTCTGCTTTTAATCATGTAGAAATTTCAAAAAAAGTAAACATTTATAGTAAGCTTGAAGTTATTTCTTTTTTATTGATATTCTTTTTGATGTATCTGAACTCCTTTATTACAGAAGTCATTTAATCTCCCTTGTAATGTTGCATCTATTAGGAGTAATTTCTGCTGGTTTGAGTTCATGTTGACACTTGAACATGTTGACACATGAACATATGCATGCTAATGCTGGTGTCTGGACTTCTTATTCAGAAGCTTTGGTGTTTTGGCAGCAAAATCTGAGCTGTTTTTGCAAGCTCAAATTTTGGCGACAAACAAAATAGCTTAAACTAGATGGGGTTCTGCATAATGTTACCTTTCCAGAAGGTACAAGACTGTGCAAGGACTCCATTTCTCTTTCCTTTCCAGCTTTTTGAGCTGACACTTCTCAATTTTTGAACTTAAATTTATCTCTAGATGTTTGTCTTGCATCATGGTGCATGTTAAGTGAATATTAAGGAATTTAATTTAGAACATAATCTTTCAGTAATCAAGTGCTTGTATGTACCATGTCAATCTCAAGTCATCTAGGTTCTTATAAACATTAATCCTATTTTTAATCAATTTGTCATCCATCTTCATTAATACCTATTCATCTTCCTTTTTTTGAACATCGTTTTCTTTTGTGACCACATCTATTTTCTCATTCTATTCGAGATTATGATCTATGGGAGAGCAAATCCCTTTGCAATGTAAGAAACATAAAGTGGGCAGGAGTCTAACCACTGCTTATGTGCAGTGATCCTGAAGGGAGGAAATTCTGTTTTTGAGGGATCAATGTCCTCTGTGGGCAAGATTCATCATGTACCTTCTCCATAAAATCAAGAAACTTGTACACTTTTAATATAATTTTGGCTTCAAGTCAAAAATATGATGATTTCTAAATATTTTGCTATGATTGTTGCTAAAAGTTAATTAAATGGGTGAGAGGAATCTTTCATGAATGTCACTTTTGCCAATATCAAATTGGTTTTGTTTTCTTCTGACCTAAAAGAGCAAGTTCAAACTGACAAAACTGTTACTTCTAGTTCTATGATGACATACCATCAACTTAGTTGCATTCAGTTTGAAGCAGCACATAGTTCTGGCAAGTCTAGAGTCTGGATTCTCAGGGCTAACATCTTAAAGGAGAAATGGTAGGATAGTTCAACATCTAATGGGCACCTACTGCACCTGGTAATAAACTTCCCTTGATCTTAAAAGAAATTGCATGAGCTCTGCCATTGAACTGTCTTAAAAATCCACTGTGAACTAGAGCAAGTTCTTTGACTGTGTCATTGACTGTTCTTCATACATTAGGTTGGAGGGGAGGAACTTCATCTCCAGCTAGGAAGAATAAGTCAGGATTGCTTCTAACACTACATTCATGCTGGAAGACTGGAATCTCCCACTGAATATCTCTTACCACAACTTGAGTAGGAACGGGCAAAGTCAAATAGTAAATAATGTAAGCTCTGCAAGTTGTTTAAGTGCAGACAGAACCTCACTTCAAAGGCTTTAAATGCAGATCAGACAAACATCTGTAAAAATTACTTAGGTAAACCTGCTTAGGAGGCAAACGATGGGATAGAGGTTACTAATCTAAGAAACAACACTGAGAGTTGAAAGAAAGAAGCACTCTGAATCTTTAGAATTGCTTATTGCTGCTTTATTGTTTTGATTTAGGAAAATGGAATAGACAGAACTCATACAAAACAAGGTTGAAGGATTATCCCCACCAACCCTGAAGCCCTCCATCAAATGCAAAACTGCTATCAGGGAAACCTTTTAAATATTAATTTTCAATTTGCTCCACTCAGATTTATCTTTACTAATAACATTTGGAAAAACACATGGTGTTAGAATTCTGTAGAGGCAGCTACTGGTTCTCTAATCTCTGCTTACTCTGATTTTCAGAAAGAATTGGATCCAATTCATCAAAGGGTGAATTGTGTTCTCTGCTGTGCTCCTTTCCAAAAGTACAGTTTCCTTCACTCCATTGATAACAATGAAGCGTGTATAAAGGAAAGGCCTATGGAAGAGAAAAGATTTCATTAATCATGAATCATTACCTTTGTCAGTCAGCAAAGAGAGACTTCCTCATTTATCCCTTCAATGAAATTATCTCCAGCCTAGCTGCAGTTAGAAATTCTAAATTACTTTGGCATCTATCTGTTACTGTTTATATATGCACTGCAAAATGGCAGATGGCATTTTATTAATACCAGATGAGCCAAGTCTTTCAAGATACTCTTTCCTTCTATTTGGTTTCTTTGAATTCAAAATAGCACCTACCTACATAATTTCATGGTGCTTGTGTACAGTTTTCTTAATTAAAAAAAAAAAAAAACAAACCCCTTGTTTTAAGCTGCACCTGCCACTTTGCTCCCACATCTGAGATGGCTAAAAGAGATTATATCATGACAGCTTGCATAAAGATTAATCTTGAGTAATTTTTAGCTGAAAAAATTATACATACATTTCTATTGGTATTGTGTAAAAGACACTGATGTTACAAAACCTGATGTAAGAACTTATTTGGGTTGTGGGGTTGAGTGGGTTTTTCCCCCCTATTCTTAGTTTCTTGAATAGAAAAGTATGGCATCTTAAATCAATTATCTATTAACTGTGTGAATTCCACTGAATGCATTAATAACATTTCTTGTTTAAATCAGAGAGTTTCCCTGAGTTCATTTCAATAGTTTAAGAAAACTGTTGGAAGCAAAAATAAAACATGGGTTTCTGCTTTAACTGCCTATGCCGGCTCTTTCAGAGACCTGTGTGCCAAAATTGGGTTACTCACTGTGCTTGTAAAGGGCCAGGAGTCAAGTTCTTGCCCTGCCTGAATTCGTTCTGAAACTCTTCTCAGTGGAAGTTTTGTGGCAGTTACTCTGTATTTGTGAATAACATTGAATTCTGAGGAGCAGAGTTTTCTGTTTTCGACAGGAAATTCAGTCATTTCTGATTTTAACTATGACTGTCAGTCTGCTTATGACCAGTATGTTGCAGGACTCTAACTGAGAGACCCGATCCAAATCAGGGTCTGGATTATTAAGAGAGATGTGGAAAGGACTAAGAAAAGAAGACCTTTTTTTGTGGAAAAAGTTATCTGAGGTTCCTTCCGTAGCCTAAAGTCAGATAGCTCAGGTTGTAGCTGTGTATTTTTCATTGCTTTGTATATTCGTATCTATGCACCATAAAGGATTTGGGTCTTTGACTTAAATTTCCTCTAAGCTATGACTAAAGCTTTCAAAACATCAGGGCTGTGCCAGTTTTATCCAATATGATAGACCTTCAGCAGTACAGAGGAAAGGTAGTGATGCAGAAGCACCAAAGGCTAGTAATAAGATAGGGTGTGTTCTTTTTACCGTAATGCGTCATTCTTCCCAGAAAACATTCATTAGGACTCAGTATGTGAAAACACTTTTTACTTAATGGAACAGCTTCTTGTTCTGTGTTTTTTTTTCTTTCTTTGTCTAGTATTCTAATAAGTCTTTCCATGGTCTTTGAAAAGCACGCTACAAAGGTGTGCAAGGAGCCAAGTGCTGAAGTTAAGAAGACTTTCATGAGAAAAAACCCCAAAACTAGAGTTGATATGTTTATACAGCCTATTCTGTGTAAGAGTGCTGTCTAATGATAAGACGAATTCCATTTTCATAGAAGAAAGTCATTCACTTTGGCTGATAAGATCCAGGGGACAACTTGTTAGAAGTTGGCAAAGTATACCGGAATATAAGCTGTTTGCCTTTCTGTTTCCTTACACTGTGTGTTTGCCTTGTTCTTCCTCTTTTCCCAGGAGATCTCCTGTGGAAGATCCTATGGATTATTGTTGGAGATGGGGTGCTGGGCAAGAAGGTTATTTGATGTGAGCTAGTACGGTCTTACAGTCTTAAAATTGTTAAACCTTCCATTAAAACAGACCAAAAGGTTCATTCTTCAAATGCATAACTCGCTAGCACAGAAAAACACTTTTACACTTTTTCTCTAAATCGAGGAAAAGATTGAAAATTTGAATCAGTCACTGAAAACCAAAATATTAACATTCTCCAGTGCTGATCAGGAAGGGAGGAAAATGGAATTTGAGAAAGGGAATAAACCCCGTATATCTGCAAAAAGCAGAAACATATATCCAATGCTGCTAATGCTTTATGGTCTGGGCGCTTGCTCTGACGTCTGAGATCCCTCACAGTGAAATGCTTTTTACTTCTGTCCAGTCAGAACTTCTCCAGCCGCAACTTGACTTGCTTTTTGTCCTCTGCACTGTGTAGTGTTGATTAGACCCAGTTTTTGCCTTCCCTTGATTTGAGTTTGGGTAATGGCATAATAAAGGTACATCCTTCCTCAACTGTTGCTTCCCCAAGCTAAAATTCTTCATGTCTTCATGACATTATTAAACTTTGTTAAATGTTATTCCTTGTTTACATTCCTATAAAGCACAAGAAATCAAAAACCTGTGGGATTAGCCCTTTGCTATAGAGGGGATCATGTCTTTTGAGTAAGTTGGCACACATTGGCAACTTGTTCTGGAACATGAATTCTCAAAGTTACTATAAATTGATAGTTACTAATAAAGGCCACTCAGAAATTATCTGTTCTAGGTTTGCCCCTGAACTAAGCAGCTTGATTACTGTCTTTCGTATGGTCTTTCTTTGGTATTGGATACACTCTTTGTTTGTCTTTTGTTCTCTACGCACATGTCTACAAACATATGGATGGAGAATCTGAGGTCAGGCTTTATAAGTCATTAACATTATGGTTAAATAAACAGCAGGTTTTTCTGCAGATTAGTGTCACAGCAATTCTACCAATGTTAGCTTTCTTTAAGAGCCTTCAGACTGTATGAAAAAATGTGGTTTGTTTTGTGGCTTAGCCTTAAGTTAAGCAACACGCTATTCAAATGATAGAGGAATAAAATAAGTATCTTTAACCATTACATATCAGCCTCAAACTCCTTATTTCCTGTTGAGATCTTGAAGATAAAAAATTGACTAACCGGTAACTTATTCCATAAAGGGTAATAAAATCAAATAGCTGATGGTGTGTTCTGTAAAGAGAATTCCAGCAGTTAAGGACTTCTAGATATACGTAGATTTTAATCTTGCCCACATGATACCATAAAGGAAGACCTGCTTATTTTCTCTTCTTTCTGGAGGTAGCTGAAAACAGGAAGAATCTAATTTGCAACTGGAGTTCTGCCTTTTGTTGCAGATCTAAGGCTTGGGGAAGCCTGATGCAAAGCATTTATTGCAAAACAGTATTGACATTTCCAGGTTGTTCTCTTTGGAAATCCTTAATGTCAGCCAGAATAAACACATGTAGGGAATCTTATATCAATAGTATTTGCTTTTTTTTTTATCATCTGTTTTGTTACATATGCACACAGCAGACACTTTCAAAGTGACAGGCCATGTATGCAAAAAATACATATTAGTTTTGAATGGCAACCCCTTGTAATTTACTCACTGGAGAGAATACAGAGAGTTATACCATTCGGATGAAGTCAAATCCATCCCTGTGATAGTCCCATAAACGTCTATAGAAGACAAATTCTCCAAGGTTTTCCCCTCCCACAAACAGGTTTTTAACACTAGAAATTGTAGCATCTTTTTTTTTCCCCACAGTCTATAGTTTAAATCATGGTAATGGAAAACCCTACCGTTCCCTAGACCTGCTCTAGATGTAATCTTAGTTATAAATTCTACTCATACCTGTAGAGTGGTTCTGAAAGGAAGATGTCTGTGTTGCATGAGTGAGCAAATGGTGTGGGGGGTTGTTGACTTTTTCATATTTGGTTCATTTCCAATACCAGTGTCATACTGCTTTGAAAAGTGAAGAGGAAGTTCTGCCTGCAAACATCTCTTTTTCCCTGCTGTTCCTGTAGCAGCTCAAATATAACTCATCTGCTCTAAGATTCTAAAATCTTAGAATTCTCTAATCATTTCTTTTTGAGCAGATGTGTTTTGTGCTTTTCAAAGTCCTGAAGGAAAAAATTTTACTGAAGAGGAATTTACGAAGATTTTCTTGAAAGTGGATGAAGTTGGAAAGAAAAATACTTGTCTTTAGTTCACCATGTTTGTGCCTGATGTGGCATTTAGTGTATGGCTATTAAGGAAGGTGGAGTCAGGACAAAATATATGTGGAAAACTTACTATTGCCCATGCATGATTCAATCACATGTACAAAGTAATCAGGTACAGGACAAACTGGAAATACCGCTTACAGATCTGGGAGTATTCGCTAAGAATAGACGATGTTTAAAATCAAGTGATTCAGACACCATCAGGTTTTTGTCTCACTGGAGAAGGCCCAAGCAATTCTATTTATCATTAAGTAGGGGAAAAAAATCCCCAAAACCCCTCAGTTTTCAAAATTTTATAATGATGCTGTTCTCTTAAACTCTTTTCTTCTTTATCATACTGTTTTTCTAGATTTGTCTTCCCTAGCAAGTAGGATACCTGTCACCTCAGACAAGGTGAACTGTGGATAATAAAACAAACTTAGTAACTCTTCAGGATTCTGTGACATGTTTACTTGTCTATTACAAGTCTTGTAGGAGTAAAGGAGTGGAACCGACTGTGCTGGTCTTTCCTTCTAATATTCTTTGGTTAACTAGTTTTATACCATTATTTCTCTCTGTTTTTACATTGATCATTTATTTTCCTGTTGTGGGTGCAATCTATTCCTAATAACTGGTCCATAATTTTGAATTAATTCTTTATTGTCCACATACTGCTTTCTGAGTCCCATCTTGTCTATCCACCAAAGCTATAAAGTAATATTCTATATGGTAAGGTATTTAAAATCATTGATTTTGGGGGCTCATTGACAAACTAATAAGCAGACCATTTAACATTGATGCAAAATGTGAATTGTCAATGACAGCAGCCAGTGGTATCCTGCTGACAAGTGATAATGTCATTTCAGCATGTCCTCAGAGCATGGTAATTACTGCTGTATTCACAAATGTATATAGCTTGATGTTTACCTGATTTGAATATGAAAGGCTCTCTGAAAAGTTCATACGTGCTCTCTGCATGCTGAATGCACCGCATAAAATATATTAGGACTAAATATATGCAGAAACAATTAATTCAGATTCCACTGACCTGAGGCCTTCTATTATGGTCTCCCTTACAACTGCAACAAAAACCCCTTCATGCAATGCAGAATCGGTCTGCATTATTAAAATGTTGCTCTTGATTTTCTATCTCAAAGATGAAATTGGCATTGAGTGAGAACGGCAAAGGAGGTTATGCAGTAAAGTAACTTGCAAAGTAACCAATAAGTCTTTGTGTAATTTCCTTCACTCAATATGGAAGCATGTTCTAGATGGTTGATGGTTAAAACCTTGCTTAAAAAAAAAATATGGAATATATACATACAAGCCACAATTACTTATTTTCTCCCCTAAACAATTAGTTCTGTGGCACCAATGTTGATGTTGTGTTGAACCAGAGGAAAAAAAAAATCATTCAAATTTTATTTAAGAGTGGGGAGAAAAAAACGGAGATTAGCAGAGAGGGGGATTAGCTGTACTCCAGGGCCTTGGGATCTGAGGGAATGAAACATGGTTGTGGTCAGGCTACAAGATTTCACTTTTCCTATATGTGGAGGAAAGAGAAAAAGCTAAACATTTCACATAATTCTGAAGAGCTAGAATTCCTTACAGTCTCTCTATGGCAGCAAAGGCTATAATTATTTTGGATACTTCAAGCTGTGCAATTGCTTCAAGCAACTTGTACTGTGTATGATAGATTTCCATGTGTGTGCTTTGAAAGCGATGGAGACAAAATCAGAATGTTTCATCCAAAATGCATGTAGCTTGGGTTAAGATAAAATCTCCAAATATTCAAAGCCTTTCCTACACTGAAATAATCTGGAGTTTCCAAAACAAACAAGTAAAAATCAGAATATAAATCAATTATAGTTTGCATCCTAATTTGTACCCCAGCAGAAAAAAAAATAAAATAAACCCCAAGGAAGTAGAATAAAGTCCAGTAAACTTCAATTTATTTTTTAATTGCATTTAAAGAGGATGCCTTAGTAGCAGATCTGATTTGCCTCCTTGGAAAGCTGTTCAAACCTTATTACATAGTGGTTATGTACCTTCTTTTAATTTCTGTTTTGAATTTTCTCACTATGTCTTTTGTTCTTAACGGTGTCCTGGCTTTATGCTTCTTACTTCACTCTCATTCTGTTTACAGAAAGCAGTCACATCCCCTGTCAACTTTTCAGAAGTCTGAACGAACCAGCTTATTTTACCTCTCACATAAAATTGCCATAGCCTTTTCTTCCAGCTTATCACCTTCTTGTGTGTGGCTGGCCATGATTTCTCTCTATGCATCCTAGAATTTTGTTCAATTCCTTCTCAGAAACATCACACTTGTGGTTCATAATGACCTTCATAATTTCCTGTGATTTAATAGTATGCACAGGCTTGTCTTCATTGTTTTGTACTGATAACCAAATTTGTTGGTCCTCAAAAGCAAAACTTTTCATAGAATCATGACCTTAATGATCATCCAGTTCCAACCCCCCTGCCATGGGCAGGGACACCTCCCACTAGATCAGACTGCCCAAGGCCCCATCCAACCTGGCCTTGAACACCTCCAGGGATGAGGCATCCACAGCTTCCCTGGGCAACCTGTGCCAGTGCCTCACCACCCTCATGGTGAAGAAATTCTTCCTTAAGTCTAGTCTCCTCCTCTCCAGTTTATATTTGTTCTCCCTCATCCTATCACTACAGGCCTTTATGAAGAGCCCCTCCCCAGCTTTCCTGTAGGTCCCCTTCAGGTACTGAAAGGTGGCTATAAGATCTGCTTGGAGCTTTCTCTACTCTAGGTTGAACAAGCCCAACTCTCTCAGCCTGTCCTCGTATGGAAGGTGCTCCAGCCCTCTATTCATCTTTGTAGCCCTCCTCTGGACCTGTTCCAACAGTTTCATATCCTTCTTACGCTGAGGATTCCATAACTGGACACAGTATTTCCGATGAGGTCTCACAAGAGAGGAATAGAGGGGCAGAATCCCCTCCCTCACCTTGCTGGCCATGATTTTTTTGGTGCAGCCCAGGATACGGTTGGCCTTCTGGGTTGCGAGTGCACATTGCCAGCTCATGTTGAGCTTCCTATCGACCAGCACCCCCAAGTCCTTCTCTGCAGGGCTGCTCTCAATCACATTCACTTTTGTTTTTTGCAGTTTCTTTTATTCTCTTCATTAAGATCATCCACATCTTCCTGTAGCCTCCTTGGAGTTGCCATTTCTACACATTGAGACACCAGCATGCTCTTGGTTAATACTTTATTAATGATGTCAGCAAAATTTGTAGTCAGAATTCTCTGTGAGGAATTGTAGCACTAAACTCTCCAGCCAACAGTCTTCTTTAGCATTACAGGGGGCACAATCTTCCTCTAATTCTTCTCTTAAACTTGAACTTAACAAATAACTTTTAGTTAGTGATAAGTCAAGATGCTTTATTAAATCCGAACAGTGGATTTGTTTTCTGTGGCTTTTAGGTTCCTTGCCTAGCCAGGCATATTGTAAGAGAAAGTTTACTGGGTCAGTTTGGATCAATTTGTTTCTTATAAATTTGACTGCACTTTGCCCTTTTTCCTTTAGAGCTCAAGCCAGAGTTTTATGTGTTATTAAAAATACAGTTGTGGAATGCATTTCCTTTCTTGCCAGGGTTACTGCGTGTGCAGATTTATGCAGATTTCTAATTCCAGGGCACTCTATGCATTGTAATAGATTACTTACGCATTCTTGCTACTGTACATATGATTTTGTACACAGCTTTTACAGTCTTATGGAGTAGCTATTTTCCAGCCTCTCTAGCTCACACGCTACTAGATTATTTCTCTGTTGCTCGGTTTCCTCTTGATACTTGTACTTCGCAAAGTCTAACAAGGATTCTTGCTGTTCTTGCTTTAATATTACAAGTTTTGATCTCCAAGGCAGCTTTCTCTCTGTCAGCAAGCCTGTTCTATTCTGCTCTGTGTGGGTTCTCAGTTTGTTCCCAGTATTCTTCTAGAGATGGTTGATTTACTGCACGATTTCTAAAAAGTTCCTCCCTTTTGCCACTTTTTCCACCTTTTCTTCCTTCCTCAGTCCTTGCCCACTTTACAGATAACTTGTAATTGTAGTAGCTTTCCCTAAACAATACCCAACCCACCTGGAAATTCACATACCTCAGCTACCTGATTCAGGTAAATTCATAGCTTAGGTAACTTCTTAGTCTTCCCTTTTCTTGTCAAGGTCAATGAAGCTTACTTCTGATTTCTTTTGTATTTAGGATGAAATAATTTGCAACAGCTTGATTTAGGGTTATTCTGGAAACGCTTACAGAAAGTGTTCATCTCCTGCTTGTCAAGGCAAGATGTCATTTCTTCACACTTTTTGTTGGCAGAATGTTTCCCAGCTGAGTTCTGTAGGCATGCATCTTGGAGAGCTGCAGATTTTCCTCTTGTGATGCAGGACTCGGCAGTATTCCTCTGTACGAAAGCCTGTCCTTATTCAGTCCTGACTCTGATGCAATGCATTCCAGATCTACCACAACAGCCCAATTTATCAAAGTAGCATTAATCCAAATGTATTATTTTAGCTGCACATGATTTTTTTGTTTCTTTACAGGGTGTCATTAATTTAATAGTGATTTTTCCTTTCTCTTTACCAATATCTCCTTCATTTTTATCTATAATGAATGAGAAATACACTTCAATATCTATGGAATCATCATCTTCACTAGACTAAAATTATCCATTTTTATTACTTCATTTGTTTTTTCTTGTACATTTTATGAATAAAATCTGTTCTTTAGTCAATGAGGAATTGATGTCTCAAAAACCCAATAAAGTTTTGATGCATGAAAAAACATTTGATCCTTGATGGGTTTTCTTTGTTTCTGTCTGTGGGAGTAGAGCTGGCTGTATCTTTGGGAACTTTTTATTATAATATAAAATTACTTTATGTGAATATATTGATTTGGGTTTGCATCTTTATGGACTCAAATTTTAGATAATATTTTTTTTTGCTTTTTTTTCTTCTCGATTTTCCTAAAAACAACTAAAAACAAGTAGGAAGCTCAGACTTAAACAAGACTGAGCTTTTATTTTTTTCTGGCCTTTATTTTTACGTGTGCTCTTCAGAAGTATTCTGAATTGCAGGCAAAACTTGTCTCTTTTAGATCCTTACCCATTTGTCAGAATGAAAAAAACCTTTTGTTTTGTTTTGGCTTTTTTTTTCTTTCACCGAATATTTTTTATTGCCAAAGCAAGATATTCTGAAAACAAAACAGTCACAGTTTCTTCCTCCAAGGGAGGTCTCCGCTCCTACTTTATTCCCTCTGCCAAGTCTGGAATCTCTCTAAGGCAAAGAAAACACTTCTTTGTCCTCTGTTTTTAGGTGGATGTCTAGCCCATTGTAATTTGATCCTATATGATCGGCATATCTTCCAAGATGCTTTGTTTTTTCCAGTTGTCAGCCAATATTTTGTCCTGGCTCTTAGTTAAGTCTCTGTCAGTCTTCCTATTATATCAAGCCCAATGACAGTTAAATACCTAACCTTCTGAGAGGAACATCTCCTGCAGTGTGACGTGCTGTCAGACTCCAGTTACTTAATAGAGCTGTAGAGGCTTCTTTACTCTCAAAAACTCTTTACTGTAGTGGATCCAAATGATAATGGGCTGCTTTATTTTTTAGTAAATATCAGAGAAAGCGGCATTGGAAAAAATTGCAGAAGATATGATTTCCATGTGCAAGTCAGAGGAGGGAAAGAAGGAATGAAAAAAAAAGAAATAAAATTTGAAGAGCAGTGCGCAAGGTTTATTCATGCACATTCGGTTAAATACTGAGAAATGCCTAAACCCAGGTCCCATTATTATAGTCCCATTTTCCAGATACTGCTTTAAAGAATTAGCTTGCTTTTGGATGTAGAGAAAAAAAAAAATCACACAAAGTTCCTCTTGCAAGCAGTTTTATAATCCTCTTCATGGTAAAACACAGATGGCCTTTCGGCAGCTATCCAGATGCTCCTGCAGGAAGCTTGGACTCTCTGTGGAGCCATTTGGAGGGTATCCGTGGGTGCTGTTAGCTTGTAACAATACAATGTTTATTCTCTTCTTTTGAGAGATGATCTGAAAAAGCAGAAGTACATTCTTATATCAATATGGAAGCAGTTTTTACTAGAAGTTAGAAGTAAATTATATTTTCACTTGGAAAGATGGTTGTCTACCTGTCCACAACTACGATGATATACATAGTTTTCATGACATAACATTGTCTTGCATGCGTTCTGCAGCCAAAACCCATGAATTAAAACTATGGGTGTTAGTCTCATATTGTATCAATGGACAATATGTTACTAAGCATAATGCTGCAGAAAAAACATCAGTATATATTAAATACATTAAGTTATAGTCTAGTATAGAAAGCAATGCTTAAATTTATAGCACATATAGCAAGGCATAGTAAAGGGCATCTCTTTGAAAGTATATTTCAGTAATCTACTTATTTTACCCTGGGGAGTAAAAGAGAGAAGAAACTAAAAAGAAGGTAAGAAAACAAAGTAGACAGATAATAAAATTCAGTAACATTGTTTCAGTGAGACTACTCATAAGCATGAAATTGAACATCTTCTTAAGTGCATGTCTGGGTTATAGCGTAAAGATAACTATCATAATTGTAGCCTGATATTTCCATAGCAGATATTTCAGTGGATAACTAGTGTAACGCGAATATAGATGTTATATCACGGTAGAGCTGTGCAATTTTTACCTGTGATTGACAGGAAGAAAAAAATAAGTGTTCTGCAGTTTACTTTTTTGAAAGAAATCCTTGGAATCTATTAAATAATGAAGGAAATTTTATCATTAACTTAACACTAAAACTTTGGTGTCAAAAAAATCTTTTCAAATAAGGGAAAGGGCTTGAAGCTATTCTATGGCCCCATAGCAGCTTGTGATGGTGGTTGGGGTTTGAGGCATTTTTCATAAAAGAAACATTTCTTATGTGGCTGGTTAAGTCTCCATGCTGTAAAAAATACCTTTTAGAACCATGTAAATAACTAATAATGGTAAAATAATTATATACTGCCCTGGGTGTCTGTTATTACTAACTTAAACAAAAAAAGTCTTCCATAACAGAACTTCCAGGTGAGATGTTACTGTAGCTTCTGTTTTGTTCATGTGAGGAACTGTTCTGGCAGAAATAGTGTTTGGGCATGTAAGGGTGAGACATCAGTGATGTAAAGCTTTGTATTTAGTTTTAAGCACTTGGTTCAACTCAATATGCTGCTTTCATATTAATCTATAGCAATTTACAACAGTTTGTATTGCAGTTATAAAGTGTCACGTAAACTAAGTGAGATGAAACTTACCATTCCGCAGTAACTTGGTAATATGCTTGAAGTTCTTGAGAACTTGACTACACCTAGAAGATAATAAAAGATTTGAGGATTTTATTTTTCTTCTATTAGAATATTGCTAAATAGGACTGGATCTATCTAATGCATCATTGTTATTCTGCTGTGTACAACTGTGGGGCATCTGGTCCCTTACAAGCCCACACCTTTTTGACTGAGAGATTGCAAATGTCTAATTCCAAGAAAGACACACTGTTTCTGACATATACAATTAATAACTGTGGTTTTCTGAATTATTTTTGTTTGTTTTTTTATTTAGTGTCAGGTAAAAGGCTGTTTAAGGTGTGCAGGAATTTTGTGTACTTTTAAGGGGATGACATAGGAGTTCTATTATGCAATAAACCTCAGACTTCTCAGAATGCTAAGGATAAGTGTAGGAATCTGGCACGTTATGGCATTTAGTAACTCAAAGTTTAAAAAAACACAAACCAACCAACCAAACAAAACAAACAAACAAACAAAAAAGCCCACCAAAAAAAAGCCAAGATAAAACGACCAAAAAAGCAACTTTAGCTGAACCACCAGCAGGTCAAGATAGAAAACCTAAAGCTACTTAAAATGTAGCTCAGAATTGGGCAGATAGTCCTGTCTGGTGACTAGCTGAATGTTTAAAGACAGGTTTGAGGTTTCAGAACCTTCTCTTTGAGCTGATTGCTTCAGCAGTAGCGTAATAGAGAAACATTGTTTGTTTGCCTTATTGGTTTACAATCTCAGGTATTTAATACTAGAACATTAGAGAGGAATTCACTTCCTTCTGCTGCAGGCTTGGCAGCATAAGAGCCATCAGCTATCCAAGACTCCATGACTCAGACACATACTCCTTTTCAAGGCTTAAGCAACCCTATGCAAGTTAGAAGCAGCTGAGACCATTGTGACATGAGAGAGTCCTGGTCAAAGCCTGTTTGTTGTATGGGAGTTCAAGTGGTGACATTTTCGTGACTCCTTGAAATGAGAGAATAGTGTCAGTGTAAATGGCCTTCAGCCATTGGCAGCAGTTTTCAAGAAGGTGCCTGTGAAATTCTAAGATGCAAACTCATAGATTCTGATTCACAGCTGTACAATCAGAAGTAAAAGTAAGAGCTGGGATTTTTAGGTGGAAGGCTAATCACGGGAAAAATTTTTCCTCTGTGAACATGTTTTTCCTTCTTACTAGTATGTGCCAGAACACTTTAAATCAATTGAATATTACACATCATTGAAAAGTAAAATGGCAACAATTATTCATGCTGTTAGTTTCTCCTATTGTAGACATTTGATTTAACTGTTGGCATTTAAGTGCATTAAGTCCAAGTTAATGTTGAAATTTATTTAACTAGTACAAGGTTTATATTTTCTTTCAAGACATATAAGTAGTTTTCCTACTGAAATACAGATCTTCTGATTACAAATGCAGTAATAGACAATGCATTTATTAAAAGATCTTTCTCTTTCAGGGCAGATGTAATTGAAACAACAGAGGAACAATGTTAAATAGTGATTCTTCAGCAATGACAATTCAGTAAGAAATTTCTAATATGTTAAATTCAAAGTGCTCCAAGTGAAATAAAATTAATTGTCCTGCATCATCTTTAACAACAGCCCATCTTCAACAAACTTTCTTCCTCTAATTCTCATTTTCAAAATAAATTTATTTTAATACAGTACTTGATTGAGAATTAACCATTGGACTTAAGAGAAAAAACTTCTATACTGCACAGGTTAAGAAGATCTGCTTCGGAAAGTGATATTAGCTAACTAAATATTTACAGTACACAATAGAAGTAAACAAGATATTTCATTCAATAAATGTAAACAAGATTCTAGTTGGGATAAAAAATAGCTTCAACTCAGTTTATCTAAAATTTTGGCTATTATTTCATTGAAACGAATATTCAAGTTGTGTCTAGGTAAAAGCTTTTGTGAAAATTACATGCCTGAATTTTAAGAAAAAATGCACTGAAGGGAAGACTGATTACTTCAAGAAATACAGATTTGGGATCACCTGCACTGAATTTATTATAGTATAAAAATTATATTATATGTTGTATTTTAATGCTGCTGATATCAGTTTAATTTATTTGGCTGTTGTCTAGATATTCCTCTCTCTCCTTCAAAAGCAATTGCTGCTTAACTTCCTCATGGTGGGACTATCCCCAGGATATGGGAGGAAATGTGTTAAACTATATCCATGGCTACGTGACTGCATTACCATGTAGCGGTAGAAATGGCTCTAACCTGTATCCCCATCCCTGCACTCCACTTAAAGATTCATAGCTTCACAATTAAAGCAATGATAAGCTTATAGTACTGAGACTGCTAATGGGCATACAATATTTAATATTTCATTTGCTAGGTTTGATCTCTTTAGGTTTGGGAGTAAATGTAAATTCCAACAATATCTTTCTTATTACAACAGAAGTGTGTGTTTTGTTTTACTTCCCCCTACCTTCCACATCAAAGAGTTTCAGCAGATTGCTGGAATGAATCAGCTTCTCTGGAAACTATTTCTGATCTTTATAGTGAACTCAGCCAAACTCCATTCAGGATGCTGCTGCACTAGGTATTTTGGCCATCAATTGGTCAGACAGAATACCAAGCACAAAGTTTATAAACTTTCTTCAAGCAACATTCTCTGTGACTTCATGTTTCCCTTCAGTTCTTTCTCAGCTCATCATCTGCATGCTAGAATGAATGATTTGTTTTTCCTGGTGCCCACTAGTCCTCAAGAGCAGCCCTGGAGGCCTGTGATCTTGCAATCTGTTATGCAAACTGTCTGCTGCTTTCAAATGAACTCAGAGGCAAAACAAACCCTGAGCAAAATGCAGCTAATGGTGTGACTTCAGAAATAATTTGCAGTGGTGACTAGTTTACTTTTAAAACACCAGAGAGATTGTTTTCCTTGTGGCCATCCTTCATAGATTCAGCTACTTATTTTATAATAGCAGTTAAAGGAGAACCCCAGATGCTCTCTGACCCTTTTAGGTGGCTTATGGGTTTTTAATAGGACAGCTGAGAATTAAATCCCCAGTAATCATCATACGGACATTATGGAGTCAGCTCCATGTATCCTTGCAGGATTAGACCTTAGGTCAACTCACCGCTGCTAATATTTTTCCTTAAGTGTCAGAGACACAATAAATGTAACGCTTGGCATACTGCAGAGACACAATTGTATCTGTTCACAGAAACCTCTTTGTGGTCACTGTAATTAGGTACAATGGCTGAACGCTCTCCCAAGATGAACCCTGTTGTTTCCAGGACTGTGACTTATTTGAGTTTTATACAGGTTAAATATAATAGTCAGATATCATAATGCACATAGATGTAGAGAACACAGGTCCTACTTGCTTCATCATTCCTTCAGACGCTGTAGGGACAGGTGGCTTTCATACTTCTCTCTCAGTAAACATAAAAGTAAAGGCTGCTGTTACTATGATGGAATCTTTATCTTCTCTTTGTTGTTTATCGAATTAATGTTCCTAATTTTGAACACAGAACTTTCAAGTCTCCTCACAGCTAATTGAAATACCTGTGCAAAAAAAAGACTTTCCTGTATACAGCTGAGGTGGTTAGGTTCATCTCTGCTAATTTTAGGCTGGATATTATGAAAAGGTTCTTCACCCAGAGGGTGGTGGAGCACCTGAACACAGTCCCCAGGGAAGTAGCATTGGTGCCAAGCACAACATTATTCAAGGAGCATTTGGACACTGCCCTCAGACACCTGATGTGAATGTTGGGGTTGTCCTGTGCAGGGACAAGAGTTGGACTTTATGATCCTTGTGGATCCCTTCCAGCTGAGGACATTCTATGATTCTGTGATAGGTTTTCTGTCCTGTAGTTACTGAGATTAGCAACGCATAGAAGAAATATATGTTACATATGTCTCTTATGACAACAGATTTTTGGTTTGGCTTTACAAAGCCGGACAAAGGGTTTGAATGTGTTTTTTACACTAAAACTTGTCTTTGCCTTTGGCTAGAAGAAGAGGTTAACTGTGTTTTGTTTCCTATAGTTCAGTTACTTCTAGATTAGACAGGTATGTAAGTCAGTTTGCATGGTTTACCTTGGACAGCTCTGATATTAGACAGAGTCCCAGATGTGGTCTCAAATCGACATCAGGTTTGTATTCCAAAAGCTTCCTTGCATTTTGTGGCAGGATGTGGGGGGAAGATGCTGGACCATTTTGAGCCTGCCTTAAGTGAAGTTCTCACTCTGTTTGCAGCCTATCTACATCTAAGGATTTACATTCTGTAGAATTAACATCTCACAGATTGTTCCTGATAGAGATCCTTAACCTTGACACTGAGTGGTGTCTGTTTTGGCTCAAACAGCAATGTGATTACTACTGACTCCAATGCTCAGAAATATTTATAAAGATCTCTTTATCCTGTTTGTAATAAAATGCATTTTTCTTTCACTCTGCTCCCTCCTCTCCCCAAACTTATATTGCAAGTTAAAGGTGCAACAATTCATGTTTTAAAAAAGGCAATAATTGGGAGTACAAACAGTGCCTTGTTGCTGCTCTTATGCAGCTGGATGATCTGTAGGTTAGACTGAGTATTGTCAGATGTGCCTAGTATGATGCAAGAAGGAGAAGTCACAAACTTGCATTAGAAAGACCTTGCTTCTATTTTTGCCCTTTAGAAAATGTCATTGGCTTTATGGTGACCTAGGAATCATTAAAACTATGCTATTGAGAAAAAACCTCATTAAAATGCACCCTAACTCACATTATCTCAGGTGTGTGGAATATGAATTTATATAGGTAAATCATGGCCAGCCTTGACCACATTTGGACAAATTGGATCTTCATCTCTCCAATCTGTGACAATATCACAAATTGTGTAGTGGCTATTAATTTAGCCTTTTTAAATGCCTTGGGTTTCTAAAATGCTTTAAAAACCCCAAGACTTTAGCTACTGCATTACAACATCCTCCTCCCCCTCTTACATTTTTCAACTAAGTTTTTGCATGTCTATTCTCAGGTGGCATGCTTACCTAAATTCACATGGCAAATCTGTAAAATTTTTGTTCATAGATGTGTGGAAACCATAAGTTTATCACAGTAAAAAAGGAGACAGGAGGAAGGGAGGATATTGTCAATTCTTTTCCTTCCTCATTAACATCTTAAGTCCTTAGTAAATTGGCTGTCCTTTAATCAAGTCCTTAACAACCCATGATGAGTTATTAATTGTATGTGCACTGCAACACGTGCAAAATCCCCCTATATTCCTTTAACTTCCCGTCTCTCAGATAATAACAGCAAGAATGTATCTAAAAATTATTTCTTTAGTTTTTTTCTGATTTTGATTAGGCGTCCAAATGCCATATTCCTAGACTCTTTAGTCATGGCAACTTCACTTTATTTAGCATTTGGGATCACAAAGAAAACAGTTTGTTCCGCTTCCTAGCTCTTATTTTTCTTTTTGTACCCAGAAGTTTTTCTTTTTCTTCTGAAAACAGAAAGAAATCAAGACAAATTAAGCTGGCAAAGACATATGTTGTTGTGCTTTTTCTTGGGATGTCCATATTCTATTTATGGGAATTGTTTTCTAGTAAGGATTGAGAGCATAACACATTGTTAGATGTATTTGGATTGCCTAACCTTGTGGAGATGATGGTAATTTCATGTCAATAGAAACTACTGTTTAAAATGGCAGCTTCGTTGTTTCAGCTTAGCTTGTTCCAAAGCAGGTTACCAAGCTTCAGGTTTTTGTGTTTTTTTTTTTTTTATATTGTCAGTTTAGTAATATCCAGAGAAAGGATTCAATCAGTTTGTATGGCCACTGCTCCTACATATTCAATTGCTGTCTAGTATTTAATTGATTTCTGACTTATCCATTTTACTTCCTCAGACTGAACTAAAGTGGAACAATTCCAGTTTATTCCCTCTTTGAGCACCTTCTGTATTGCATTTTCAATGCTATACAAAACAATGCAATTTTCTTTTAATCTTCTGCTTTGCTAAATATGCTGCTTGACTTTTATCATAAAATTAGTTCATCAAGAACTTCTCCAGTACAGAAATCTGTATTATGTGTAAAAAAAAGGCTTGCCTGTGGTGTTGGTAGTTGTATTATATTTTCCTAGATTCTAGTGGAAAAGCTACAAAAGAAGCAATAGGAAAAGCATAATGTTGCTACAACATGCTAATTTACTGAAATTCAAGTAGCAAAGTTTTCATATGAAAGTTAATGCGGTCTGCATTAACAACATGTGTGCACAAAAACAATGTGTTTTGTATGCAACTGAAAGTAAGTTTCTTGTAGCATACATTATTGCCTGGTCTGCCCATCAAATTGAATTAGCACATAGTGATCTGGTGAAAAATCGTGCATGTGTCAATTATTTTGGGAATGGCTATAGGAAAATGGATGTGCATTCCATCCAACATCCGAAAATCAATGAGATGTAGCTGAGTGTGCATGTGTGTTGTCATCAAAGTGGCTCAAATTCAGATCCATGGTCAGTATGCAATGAGAAGTCAGCACTTACAGGACAGTAACAGCTATTTTTAGCTGAGAACAGTTGTTTGCATACCTGCTTCAGCCATGTAAACAGATCAGCTACTGCACAGTAAGCGTCCTTTCAAAAATAAATGGCTAAATAATGTTTGTAACTTTAGTAATTGCTAGGTTTTTGAGAGTCATATGCCATGAGTTTTAACAGAAACCTCATTTTCACAAGTACCATTTGTCATATCCCAAGCTCTAAAATGGTCTTGAACTCTCAAGAAAAGAGAATGAACTGTAGTGACAGCAAAAGAGACACAGTTACAAAGAAATAGCAAAACTAATGTTTGAAAATCACAAGTCAAACATATTCTTAGCTTTAATGAAACTGTATGCAACCCGTGCTCCAATAATGTTCAAAATCCTGGCAAAATAATTTATCGGCACTCTTTCCTATATATATCAAATGTTCATGCACGGATGTTGAAAATGAGTAAGATCTCTGCTGTTACAGAGAAATGGGAAAGAGCATTCCAGAAATAGGAATTCCTCTTAATAGAAATTAGTCTGGAAATTTCTTAATTTTTTTTTTTAATCTTCCTATAAACTGCAGAAACTGTAAGATTCTCTCTTTGTGTCAGAAAAGTTCATCTTGTGTGCTTAGTTACCATAGCAAGCTCTCATACAGAAAACTTGTCTTAATATGCAGTGGTACAATTAACTTTGAAGGACAAACATCCGAAACTGTTTATGTTGCAGAAGTTTGGAACTGAAATCTCTGAAGAAGATAGGTGTGTTTGCTGTATTTTTAAAAGATAAGGGAGGTTTCGCAGCTAGGTTTGCTAGGAGCTGAAACCTCTTATTAGCCAATTAAACATAGGACTGTTACTGATGTTAGTTACATAAGGCATTCCTTAGCTCTCCTTTTTCAATGACGAGGGAAATACTTTATAATCCAATTGATTATGACTGAATGAGGAGATTGTGCATTGAGCAACTGCAAAAAGTAGCAAAGATGATTAGACCACTTTAACCAAACTCCATTTGCAAAAATCAATTCTATCATGAGAAAAATATTTGTCATTTCTTATCTTCATGAGGGATTGATGCTTAATATAAAGTGCCCAGCTCCTGGCTGGCACTCTGAAAATAACCTACATTTGCTTAAATTGTTGTTCCTTTATAATACTGCACATAAACAGAAACAAATTATGCACATTAATTTCTTACCTCTAAAAAATTATACCATGAGGTGATGACAATTTTGCTAGTGTGTATTTATCTACTAGAGGCGTCATAATGTACTCACAAACTATATATAATCAGGTAAAATAGTTTGTGAACCTAAAATTCCAAGCTGCTAAACCAGCCAATATGTCTCCTCTTCTAAGTTTGTTTCAGGGAGGACTCAACAATCCTTCCATTACCAAGTGCAATCCACGGTTTCAATATAGGATGGAGGATGATTTGATTGAGAGCAGCCCTGCAGAGAAGGACTTGGGGGTGCTGGTTGATGAGAAGCTCAACAGAAGCTGGGAATGCGCACTCGCAGCCCAGGCAGCCAACCGTATTGTGGGCTGCGTGGCCAGCAGGTTGAGGGAAGTGATTCTGCCCCTCTGTTCCTCTCTTGTGAGACCTCATCTGGAATACCGTGTCCAATTCTGGAATCCTCAACATAAGAAGGATATGGAACTGTTGGAACAGGTCCAGAGGAGGGCTACAAAGATGATCAGAGGGCTGGAGCACCTCCCATATGAGGACAAGCTGAGAGATTTGGGCTTGTTCGGCCTGGACAAAAGAAGGTACTGAGGAGATCTTAATAGTGACCTTCCAGTACCTGAAGGGGCTACAAGAAAGCTGGGGTGGGACTGTTTACAAAGGCTTGTAGTGATAGGACAAAGGGCAATGGGTATAAACAGGTGAGGGGCGGATTTAGTCTAGACATAAGGAGGAATTTCTTCACTGTGAGAGTGGTGAGGCACTGGCACAGGTTGCCCAGGGAAGCTGTGGCTGCCCCATCCCTGGAAGTGCTCAAGGCCAGGTTTGATGGAACTTTGGGCAGCCTGATCTAGTGGGACGTGTCCTTGGCCATGGCAGGGGGTTTGGAACTAGATGATCTTTAAGGTCCCTTCCAACTCGAGCTATTCTAGGATTCTAGGATTCTGTCTTAAAGAACTCTTCCAGCCTAGATGGTTCTACAATTCTGTGAAAAGCCTCCTCAATTATACAACTTGTGGATAAGAATGATGACCTTGTTCAGTAAGGTTTCAGTGGTTTCTCCAGTGCTAAGATTGCTATTCAGCAGTAAGTGCTACATAACTTAGATATTTTATTTTTTTTATAATTAAAATATGGAGTGTTAAAATATGCTTCTCACATGATGACTGAAAAAAGCAGTTAGTTATAGAAATCTGAATATCCAGTGCTTTGAAACCACTTGCTACTGGCTAAACGAACACTGAAGTGTTATCAAACCAGAATTCTCATCCCCCTCCATGCTATTAAATGACCAAACAGTGCAGATGATATAGAACCTTGAACTGTGCTTTTTTCCATTCATCTGTAAAATAACAAGCAGACAATAACTTCCAGTCTGAATAACTGTCTTTAAAACAAGCAAAGGTGAAAACTCCTATACAGCAAACATAGGGCATTTCCCCTCTCTTTTGGCACCTGGGCTGAATGGCTCAGTAGCGCTTTCCTCACAGATATCCTGAAGCAGGAAGGGACCTTGTAGTATGTTGAAAGTCAGCAGTAGAGACAGACCCACCTTTGTACTGACTTACCTTTCTCCCTTCAAAATACGTTTTATCTGCCTCTAACCTGATCATTTGCACACACTAAGGGCTCTGGATTCCCCCAAGCCTCTCTTCCTCCACCTGTAGCACCCAGCTTGGGTTTTTTTTCCACTACATATCTTTCCTGTCCCCCACCTCCACGCCCTCTAAAATAAACCCCATTCTTGTTTGCCAGGTACCAGCACAGGTAACTCTCATTTCCTCCACCAGCACAGCTCAGGGCACCTTTGCATTACACTTCTCCATTCAGCAACAAGTCTCCGAGTTCCTGGAAGTCCCCTTCAAGCAGAAGTGCCTTCCTTGGAATCTACCCCATCTGCTGTGCTAGCATGGCCATTGTGGCATGTCCTCCCAGAGAAACGGTGGAGCAGGGAAAGGGAGCAATCCTTTTTCTGCTGGCTCACTGTTGCCACATATAGTATGACTCCAGCTAGTCTTGCCGTTGTATTTTTCTCCCTGCCTGTTATCTCCTGTCCCCCCCTAAAACCTTGGGTCACAGGAAATCCGATTTTATTGCCAGTGGGGTTGAAGAACTTTTAGGGTATACGTAAAGGGAGCAGAAAATAGAAGAGATAGAAAACCAGGCCGAGTAGAGAGAAAAGGCAGGGCTGTCTGGGGTAAGAAGAATTTTGTTGTTCTTTTGGGAGGAACCCGCTGACATGGTCAACAGATACAATAGTGTTTTTCTACCATGGGTAAGTTAAGTGTATTTAATTGCAAAGCACTTCCTAGCCATGTGTGTATCATATATTTGAACTGCAAAGTACTGTTATGCTTGGCTATAATATAAAAGTAAATTATAACTTACTTTTAATCCATTAAAACAGCTTGATCAATTATATTAGTAATTATGGACCCCAACAGAGGTGTAGGAATTTCATTAGGAATGTAAATGTCAGGTAGGACACTTAAAAACCTCATTAAGGGGAAGAACCCAAGTATCAGAAGTGACATAAATTCCTGGTCAACCTGAATATTGCAGAAGAGAAATCCTGCAGAGCTCTGTAATGTGGTTTAATTGGAACAACAATTACTACTAGCTTTATCTTGATATAATGAAGATTAAATGTATAGATAACTAGGCTTGTGCCTAAATAGACTAAAAAGAAAGTAGTGTAGAGAAAGGTAATAAGTCTCTTTAAATACTGAATAAAGCTCTCAGGTCAATAAAAACATTTTGTAGGAGTTTTGTGTACTTTAATACTGTATCTGTTAATAGCAATGCTACAGACTGATACTTGGTATAAAATTACATGGAAATGTCTATTTCAGATCTGAAATTTAAGCTTAGTCAGTAAAAACATCTTTCCTAATATAAGCCTAGCTATAAATTTTGTTGGCCTCTGTATTTTGTTGTCTAATACTTCCTATGACTTGCTTTGTGACAAAGAAGCCAAGCTCTACCTGGCAAGAGTGCGAAGAAATGCTTGGTAAGAGGATAAGCCCTTGTAACTGCTGACAGTGGGGATAGGACCGTTGCACAGCTTTATGTGATTTCAAAGCCAAATTTGAAGAAATGAAATCGTAATTTTTGAAGATGCAAACTTGTTATCTGCTGCTGTAGTGATGAAGCTTGGGTGATTAACGAGGAGGAAGGATTACGTTAGGAATTCAGAGGGCATGAGGAGAACACGTCCTTGTTCTGTCTTTCTCTCCTTTAACATATTTCTCTATCATCAAGGAACCATTGGAGTACTATGGCATTGGCTGTTTGCTTTGATGCAAATAAATTAAACTGGACATCTTATAGGCAATTAGTTTTGATTAATTTGATTTGTCCGTATTTAAAGACATTGATAAGGGTATTTTAGCACATCCAGAAGTCTGGTCACTTCATAGAGGCTAATCAGAATGTGGAAATACTGCATCATGTCTAGGTTAGCCACATGGTAATTAGGAAGAGCCTATTCACGTTCAAGAACCTGCCTAAAAGAGGCATAAATATCTAGGAAGAAACCATGAATGTTCAGCAGCTGACCTGTTCTATATAACAGATGGAATGCATTTTTTTGGTTTTTATATCAGTGACAGAAACACTATTCAAACAAAGCATAGTACAGCATGCGTTTTTTCTTTTTGGGGAAAGACAGCATAACCAACAGGAGATGCAAGTAAAAAAGGTACTGGGATGAGTTTGTTATAACCATTAATTAGTTGGACTTCAGCTTTAAATCTCCATTGGATTTGCTCATTCACTGCTGTCCATATAAAACCATCACAATGTTTAGCACAATTAGGCTTGATTGTTTAAACAGTCTGGACTGAAACAGCATTAATTAGCTATGTCATGCTATTACTCATTGTCCATAAACTTGCTGTTACCATTCAGATCATGCTTGATATTATTGGCAGAGTAAAACCTGAAAAACATATCAAACAAAGTATACTTTATGGAGCTGTTTTATTTTTGCTTATTCTATTTTCTGTGGGAAAGCATGTTGCAACACTATGAAAAGCTTTTTAAGTTGAAAATGGGGTAGGGAAAAAGAGAGAAGAGGCAGATAAGACCACATTTTTTTTTGTTTTGGCTAACATGTGGCTTCGCAATCATGAAATCTTTCTATTTTTCCCTGTTTAATAGCCCATATTAAAATTTCTAAATTGACTTCCTGGGTGCACAGAGTTCATCTTTGCCTTTAACAGAGATTCCAATCCAGCAATTTAAAAGCACAAGATTTACTTTACTTCTCACAGATGTTTACTTTGCCTTGTTTTTATATTTGTGCTTTTTCTCTTTTTAGCCCTTCTATAACGAGCACATGAACTCAAGAAACATAGAATAGCTTAAATTAAGATTTAACTAGTTCATTTAAAGCAATACAAAATCAAGCACAGAGGAACAAGTACATCATGCTTATTGTAAATTATGTTACTTTAGATTAAAATAAAACTGAGCAAAAATGCTAGCATTTATGTTCATTTACACAAACAACTGCTTATTTGTGTATAGTATGCTTTTTTTTTTTTTTAATTTAAGTGAAAATTCATTTTCTGGTTGTAAAACCCAGACATTATCAGATCCCTATCCTCATCTAATGGCAATAACTACAGTTTCCTTTTATTCTGCTTTGTGCTTGGCTGGTGCACCAGCTTGCTTCTTTGGTGTGAGCAATTACTGCAATAAGGTACAAATCTCCTTCATAATGTGACAGTTTAAGCTCAGAATTCTTACTGCTGGGCCTCTTAGCATAATGGTTTCTTAACATAACACTTTGAGAATTACCCATGTGGATCAAAAAGAACTCTGAAGTGAAAAAATTGTTCTGTCTTCCAGAGGAGTCTCTGATTGGCTTTGTATTGCTTAAGCATACAAACTGCTGTTACTTCATTCAGTACTAAAACATGTGCTGAGCTCATGTGAGAACTTAAAGACACCAAGAAGACAGGAAAGAACGAAAGTTGGTAGTTTAACAGACTGTCCTCTCCTCTCACACCATGTACATTTTTTAAAAAAATAAATTAAATTAATGGAGGAAAAAAAAATAAAGCACTCCACTCACAAAAGGTAGGCATTGTTGAGAAACTTCATCAGTCCTTATGAAGACACTGCAGTGAGGGTAAATGGGGTATTTACTGCTCTCTTCTCTTATTAGGACTGTATGGCATGTAGTTTTTTTATGTAACTGTTGTTACTGAATCCTGTGGAAACTTCCAGCTGATTGGTTGTCCTCAAATTCTAGTTTCAGTTTGGTTTTTGACTTGCTGATAAGCTTGGCAATCTCCACTGTCCTCCCCTAATCACAGGGGAGAAATATTTGTTTCTTGAGTAGCTGGTAGAATTAATGCACAATGATTCTACAATTAATGTAATCTCTATGCAGCAATTTCCACTATTGCTCAATATCCAGGATGAATCTCTTCATAGCAGCTATCAAAAATTTTAAGAAACCGTAACTTAGTCAAGAGCATGACATACGCATCTAATCATAACATTCTGAAGGTAATACGTAATTCATATTCATGCAATGCAGACAGATTTCCTTAGTAAAATAAGTCAATACTACTAACTAGGAAAAATTCATTCTGTTGAACATATAGTACTTCTAATGTACTCAAAATTTGTTGGGTTTTTTTAGACAGTCTTTAATTTAGGTTTCCAGACACAGCTACACCACATCCTGGATGCAAACTATACCACAACTATATGTAATTTCGATCCAAACTACTCACAACCTTCAAGGGCTACATGGATATCCATTTTTTAAATGTGCTTTGAATACTGTTGACATCCAAGTAAGTCTCAGCAAAGGTGGTTTAGCCACTAATTTCTACTGCCATTACTAGTATGGCTTAGAAGAGAAAGATAGAGTGACCTACCAGATGTAATAACTCTGTTGGGAGGGATGCTACATGTCACACTGATCTTTGCCTGCCTGCACAGCAGGAGATGAGAAGGCAGCTTGCCTGACTGTGATTTTTCTTTTCCTCCCCTTTCTCTGATTTGACTAAATCTGGTTCTGCTGAAGCCAGTGAAAATACTTTTCTCATCTTGTGTAGCCTAGCTCATGTAACTTTTCACAAATGTCTATTTTATTTCTGCATCTAAGATTTGTTTTTGTTCAGGAATCCCAGAAAATATTGCAAAGTCCCTAGCATTTATGCTGATTAATAAAGGAAAACTTCCATAATTTCAAAAACCTACAAAGCCTGTAATTAATATCTGAAGACCATGAAGCAAATGTGTTGAGAGGAGGTTTTCAAACATCTGGATGAGGACAAGATTAAAAATTGGTAAATCTGTGGTAAAGCTGAAATCAAGAAAGTGTTATTTCCTCCCTTACCTTCAGTGATTGCCCCTGCTGGCTTATATGAATTAGTTACTGCAGACTGGCATATTAATCTACAAATATATCTCATTGTTATTTTTTTTGTATTTCTAGCATATTTTTAACTTAGCTTCTGAACCCTGTGTTCAAAGTGTTTTCTCCTGTTTTTGTTTTTATAGTCTAAATAAACCACAAGAAAAAAAATAAACAACAAATGTTTGCTTTGGTGAATCATAATCTGTTTTATCACCTAGACCTTGGTGGTGGAATATTGGATGTGATAAAATATACAATGGATGATCTGCCACTCTTTCTACAGTTGAATGTCAGTAAAATAGAGACCTTCTTGCCTCAAAGTCTCAGCATTAGCTAAAGAAAATTTTCTTTAAAGTAACACATGAGTTAGAGCAGTATAAACAGTAAGGCTGCCAATTCATTGCTATAGACTTCCGTCAGGAATTTGGGTGAACTTGGTACTTGATTTTGACATGCAGGTTTATTTTACACCACAAGGTTTGCTTTTTCCAATCATACTTCTCCTCAAGGTTTGTTTAGTTTTGTCAATACTAACAAAACTGTTTGTATGGTACCTGCTGGATTATTATCAAAGACATGTAGCCAGTCATTCTACACCCTATTCTTAACGTATTTTTAACTCAACAACATAAACAGTTAACTTATTCCTTAAGTAAGTGCTTTCCAAATCCCAAGTCACTTAAGCATTCTCTGATTATGTATTTACTGGATGTCACTCATCAAAGTTTGTTTTTTCAATATTATTAGAGTGAAATGTTCTACCAATTAGAACGTGATAGTGATGTTTCATACACTGCAGTCATCCCATGCTTGTCTGGGCCCCTCGTCCCTCTTGTACTGTTTTTCTTTCTCAAAATGCTGGTTGAAGACATTCATTTGCTATACATTTAATTTGATGTTTGCATTTTGCTGCCTTTAATTTTTTTGGGGGGTGAATGGGGGTGGTGAGGGGTGGTAATTGGCCACTAACTTTAGTATATACTAGGATTCCTGAGAAGGACAAACAGAATGCTTTTTCAGCTTGATAAACCTGAAAGACCACTTCAGTGCTTAACAAGCTAGAGTCTTTTTGCATGCTCTTTCTACTTTAGGGTGTTCTAAATTTATCAGATCTTCAAAGTAATCCCATCTTGAGCTTAATATGCTTAACAGTTTGAACAGTCTCTATTCTCTGCTGACTATCATTGACTGGTGCTGAGAATTCCTATAGACCCTTGAGTATTTTAGCATTTTTCTGTCATTACTATTATTATGCATTGTGTTTTTCAGGAAGAAATTTCACGTGGGTTTGGTGAATTAGTGTTTTCTGTAAAATTTCATGACTGTTAGGCAGAGTGACAGTATTAATTGAAAAAAACTGCTGGCAGTTCAAGCAAGCTAATGTAAACTGGGACACTTTTTGTTTCCAGCCATGTATTCTAGCCATTTAGTGGTGGGATTTTAGTTTCTAGTCATATGAAAGTTCTCATACGGAATGGTAGGTAAGTCTTCATTCCAGCTGAAAACAGAGGAGGTCAGCTGAAGTTTTTTCCATTCTCAAGAAGACTGGTTTTGATTTTGATTTTTTAATTTTGCAAGGATCTGAGAGAAAGTACAGTAGGCAAGTTTTCTCTTGAGGGGATCTACGGGGAAAATAGAATGTATGAGGAGAAGCATCAGTCATCAGATTTAAACTGGGATTTCCAAATCTTCAATGTTGGCATTCCTGCATCATCTGTCTAAGAGGACAAGCAAAGGTCTACATGCTCTGTTAGGCTTAAGTGACTTACAAACCTTTTGATGCCAAATAGTTGGTGAAATTTAGTGATCTTCCAGTACCTGAAGGGGGCTTACATGAAAGCTGGGGAGGGATTGTTTACAAAGGCTTGTAGTGATAGAACTACAAGCTGGAACAGGCTGCCCAGGGAGGTGGTTGAGTCACCTTCCCTGGAGGTGTTTAAAGGACGGGTGGATGAGGTGCTGGGGGGCATGGTTTAGGGATTGTTAGGAATGGTTGGACTCGATGATCCAGTAGTTCCTTTCCAACCTAGTGATTCTATGATTCTATGACTAGGGGCAATGGGTATAAACCGGAGAGGGGCACATTTAGGCTAGACGTAAGGAGGAATTACTTCACTTATGAGAGTGGTGAGGCACTGGCACAGGTTGCCCAGGGAAGCTGTGGGTGCCCCATCCCTGGAGGAGTTCAAGGCCAGGTTGGATGGGGCCTTGTACAGCCTGATCTAGTGGGAGGTGTCCCTGCCCTTGTCCAGGGAGGCTGGAACTGGGTGATCTTTAAGTTCCCTTCCAACGCAAATTATTTTATGATTCTATGATTCTGTGAAATTCACTTGAGTGGGTACAACTACAATCACCTTTTAAGTTGATAAGCAAGGTTTTATTCTGCTATAAAGGCCTGCTGTTATTTTCTGGTGGATAGAATATGTAAATTCAGATTTGAAAACAACAGGAGGCTATTGTAAGGAGCTATGATCATCACATAATTTCATTGAAAGCCTGCAAAAAGATTGTTGTACCTCCATTGCTACAAGGACAAGTTCTCATCTGTTATCATCTGCTGTGTTTGCTGGGACAGGTGTTGATGTTCTGCTGCAAGGTGGTTCTCTTTTACCCTAGTTCTAGGAGAGACAACCAAGATGAGACCAGGCTCTGCCCATTTACCTGCTTTGGTATCATTAGCCTCCAGGTCCTGTTGCCTGTGCTGTGCTCTCCAGCTGAGGTGACTTTTTTGCAGGTAAGGAGACAACGTTTAAAGCCAAGCAATCAGGCCAGAATATTTTACTATTTAGCACTGAAAAGCTATTTCTAGTTCCAAGCAGGACTCTAATTTAAAGTAGCCCTGCTGATTTTGATGGGGCAGGGAAAACACTTAAGCCCTGATTTAATCCAGTTAGTCAGTCCAGATATCAATAAGAAGGTTCCAGCCAGGACTCAGGATAATTAGGCCACGTATTTATGTAATGTTTTTTTTCTCTTGCTAATACCTGAGCTAAATGTCTTCAATATATCCTGGGTAGGAAAAAATTGGTGCAGTCATGCTTCTGACTGTGGTGTAGACATAGCCTATGACTCTCACTTCTCAAGGGAAACAGGCAAGTATTCCTGGCATAAGTAGAAAAAACTAATGACTGCATCTACTTTTCTTCATTATCATCATCGTTTTGCTGCTGGTGTTAGGCAACATGTCAGCATTTAGCCATAAACATCTCTGCCACATAAAAGATGTATGATGACCTATAAACATCACTCGATATTGCAAGCACACATAGGTTTTCTGAGTGTCTTTTCCTTTGTCTTTCATGACTGCAGGTTTATTTCTGTAGATGAGATTACTTACTGGCTTGTATCCCTATTTTCTTCTATTTTTAATAATTGCTCTTTGTTTCATAAGTAAATCAAACTGCACAGATTTGTTTTGGGTATAAACAG
This sequence comes from Cuculus canorus, assembly GCF_017976375.1. Taxonomy (NCBI): domain Eukaryota; kingdom Metazoa; phylum Chordata; class Aves; order Cuculiformes; family Cuculidae; genus Cuculus; species Cuculus canorus. The sequence goes on along the minus strand of NC_071401.1, from coordinate 113,429,288 downwards.
CGAGCATATCCAGTAGCAAAAGTTAATGGAAGTTGTGAACTTACATGCTCAGAAAATAGAGAAGCACAGAGCTGTCATTGTGGCAATTTTGCTTGGTGGAAATTGTTGTCAATCTTTATGAATTTTACTAAAAAGGGAGAAAGCAACAAGACTTGACTTGTTTGTATGAAACCCCTGTTCATGGATAAGTTTTAAAAAGCTAATGAAAACTAGATCTTTTTTAATTAAGCTGCAACTTAGCAATTGAAAGAAAAATTGTCTTGGAATAAACTGATTAAAAACATAGAAAGCACTTTTATAGAATTTCTCCTGAATATAAATCAAATGATGTATTTGAGTCAAATCATTACATGCCACATTCACAATTTATACCAGCTGTCTTTAAGTGTTCTTCATTAGTGCAGTGCCAGTGAGAAATTTCCGCTTACTGAAAACCTAACTACTGCAGAAGATTTAACAAGCTTTTAATCCACATTAATGTAAAACATTAAGAATCAAAAAAAAACCAGTGAAGTTTTCACTCATAGTGCAATAGATCATGCTGGTGATCCACACAGCCTAGAATCTCTATATCTTTCTGAGATCTTAAGGACTGTTAAGCATAGGAAGTTTATATACGATATACTCCTTGCAGTTTTTGTGGTAGAAAACTGTGGCCTGGCTCTGTTAATAGGCTATCCAGTTAGAACCTAAGCATTACTTATTACAGTGCTACTAAAATCCATCTTAAAAATGACAACAAATTTACATAAAATAAATTCTAGTGCTTTTATACATCACTCTTTACAATGAGTTTTGCACGATCTTGAACAAGCTTGCGTTTTATGCTAATAGTAAGTTGTTTTTCTGTAAAATGTAAATGGATTCAGAGTTTTTGTTTTATTGCTATCTCCAGTAACGCCTTATTGTTTGTTCATGAAAGCAATGAAAGACTTCTTAAAATTGCATTCTGAAAGTCTAACATTTCTAGGTAAATGGGATGATTCTGATCTCATACTTTTTATACTTGAGTGACTTCAATGCTGCGCCTATTGTCTTTATGCTATCCAAAGTCTTGTTCTGGCTCAGTGGAAAACTAGAGACATAAGTTCAAATAATTAACATTAGTTGAACATTTTGGGGGGATCTGTAATATTCCAAGCTAAGATTTTTAATCTTTTTATTCAATTAATTAAATTTTGTTAAGAGTCTCAATTAATACAGGAGTTGATAGTCCTGTTATGTGTCAGCATCCAGCTTTAAAGCCAAGATTGAAATTACTGTCTGCAACTTTTTTAGCAGTCAGACTGAGTTAAGATGGTTGAATAAACCTGCAGATGTCACTAAGTTATGATAGACTAACATAGTCACTAAAAAATCATAATGTTGGCAAAAAGGAAAGCCATATGCAGTGGACACAGAAATCACAGAAATTAGTATACTCTTTGAAAAGCTTCTGAAGTTTCTTTGCATCTCTGACACTACAATCCATGAATATGAAATTAGTTTTTTTAATTAACATAAATCTTTATGTATCATAATGTCTAATGAGTGAAATATGAGGATTCAACATAAACATTCTGTAAGGAGATTGATTTAAAAAGGGATGATTTGGTGACAGAGACAGCAGTCTCAGTCTGCAGTCTATGCTCTATTAATCACTTTATCTTAGGCAGTAAAATAGTAGAAAACCAAGTTCTGCCAACTAACCTGATCTCCTATGACAAGGTTACCTGCTTAGTGAATGAGGGAAAGGCTGTGGATGTGAACAGGCTGGATTGATGGACTGTGAGCATTGGTATGAAACTCAACAAGGCCAAGTGCTGGGTCCTGCACTTGAAACACAACAATCCCATGCAATGTTACAGACTTAGGGAAGAGTGGCTAGAAAGCTGCCTGGCAGAGAAGGACGTGGAGGTGTTGCTTGACAGCCAGCTGAACCTGAGCCAGCAGTGTGCCCAGGTGGCCAAGAAGGCCAATGGCATCTTGGCCTCTGTCAGAAACAGTGTGGCCAGTAGGACAGTGGAAGTCATCCTTTCCCCATACTCAACATTGCTGAGGCCACACCTTGAGTACTGTGTTTAGTTTTGGACCCCTCACTACAAGGGGATGAAAGGAAATGTCCTCAAGTTGCGCTAGGGAAGGTTCAGATCAGCTATAGGAAAAATTTCTTATCAAAAGCGTTGTTGAGCACTGGCAGAGGCTGCCCAGGCATATGGTTGGGTCACCATCCCTGGAGATATTTAAAAGATGGGTAGACACAGTGCTCAGGGATATGGTTTAGTAGTGGACAGGTATGGTTGGACTCGATGTCAAAGGCCTTTTCAAGCCAGATGAGTCTATGATATAGCCTTAGCCATTTCCATGACTCTTGAGAGTTGAGTTCAGTCCTACTCTGCAGTGACTTGCATATGATACATGGAGAACCCAAGACAGTACCAGTAGTTTACCTCAGAAAGACTTTGTAACGTTCAGCATCTACAGTAAATTATGTATGTAGACGTAGCTGATTAGACAAGTTCACCTTGCAACTCTTAATTTTTGGAGCATTTTGTAAGACTCACTTGAGGCCAAGAGTCTGCTCAGCTGGTGCTATGTGATGTAATGTGTCCTACTGGAAAAAGAACAAAAAGAGAAAAGGAAGAAAGGGGGTATTCCAAGATTAATTCCCATGAGGAAAACCAACATTTTATCACACGAACGAGAAAAATCAAGGACTGATTCTCCAGTACAAGGAAGAAGAATGTTGACAGAAAAAGGTGCATCAGCACAAACCAAGCCACATTATACTTCTTAAAACCGCAGCCACTACTTTCACCAATTTTCATAGCTAAAGCAGTAAAACTAGAGTGTAGTAAAAGCAGAGGAAGTAAATATATGGGCATATATAACTGCTGTTCTTAATCTTTCACATGAGGAACACAGTAGTGAGAATACACTGTGAAAACATCTTTGTCGAGCATTACTGACAGAAGCTGCAGCAGAGAAAGCCAATAAACTTAACATGCAAATAGCAGCTCTCATGAATCAGCCCAGTCTTCTGTTAGTCACCGTAGGAAAAATATAGTATGGTAGACATAGAAAATCAATGCAACTGCCAAACGTTAAATACTCTGAGGTTCTGAAGGTCAGACCAGCCTGACTATTCTGCGTTCACTCACTTCTGGTACAGTCTCCTTCTCTCTCTGCTGAGTTTGTCTAAAAGAGAAAATTCCTCAAGCTTATATGAGTTTTTTTTGTCCCTCTCTCAACTTTTGTAATGTTGCTACTCTTCGCAGCTTAGCAAGTAACTTTTGTCAGAAATATGTGATACAATCATATTTTTCCTTAAGAAATCTCGTACTTGAGGATTTTCTGGGAAAGTATGCAAAAGAGCCTTCTTTTTGTTGGGTACTTGTACAGCACCTGCTACTGTACCCATGCACAGGGAATGCAGAGATATCCAGATTTGCGTGCTTGATACTGTAGCTATATTAAAAATAGAGAAGCAAAACTGAGTTGGCAGTTGGATTTAAGTAGTGATTGTTATTAAGAGGTGATCATCATTAGAGGTCCAACCTAGAAAGTCTCTTTAATTTCTGAGGGAAGAGATTGTATTTAAGTTGGGTCTGGATCAAATAGTTGGTGAAAGGAGAGTTGGGAATATCTTAATGTTTTTACAAAGGTGGCCTTGACAAGCATGAAAAGAGAAATCTTATTATGGACAAGTGTGTTTAGACAGGAAAATCATGCTGCACTAGAAAACAGAGTGTAAGAAACATAGTGTGAACTTCCAGTTCACATATGAGATTTCTGACTTCATAATATAGAACCACAGAATTGTTGGCAGGAAGGGACCTATGAAGGTCCAACCATATGCTCAAAGCAGGACTGTCACCAGTATTTGATTAGCTCATCTGTGACTTTCTCTAGCTAAGCCTCAAAAGCATCTAAGAATGGAGATTCCAATATCTCTCTGGGCAGAAAAATGAACAAACAAAGTGCCTCATAGGTCAAACTAAAGCCAGGTAATGAGTTGCTTCTAATTAGTGATTTCTTTATGCGGACCTGAAAGAACATGTACAATTAGAAGTGAGGATTTGGTTATTCAGTTTGTTCCAGTTTTCACAGATATGTAGAGGACCATAATATGTTGTTAAAGAGATGCATTAGGGTGATTTATGTGTAACATTGGAAGGCATTCTGAATAAGCCATAGGTACAATTTGGATAAGCAGGTGAAAGTTTGGTACAGAGCAATCCTTTGTCCATTTAACTACTATTTATCAGAAAGGGCTGTATTGCTATGGACTGCACAGAATAAACGTCAATTTATAGAGATATATGACTGTTCTCTCAACAAATATGACTTTATATGTACCTTTCAGCTGGACAAGAGACTGATCTAAAAGAGCTGTGTACAGCAGGGTGTGCAGTGATCCATATTGCAGGCACTGTTGGACCACGTTCCTCTTTTGCAGTAGTGACAGTTATCTGGGTGGGTGAGTATCTGCTGCTAGCATAGTGCAAAGATTTTAATGATTTGTGCTGCTGGGAAAAAGCAAAATGTGTTGGGTTTTACCCTGCCTGATGCAAAACATGCACAATATATGAGTACCTCTACAGAAATTCTAGGATTTCCTGAAGATCTAGGAGGTAAAAACAAACTTTAAAAATGCGCTTGTGAGAAATAAAATAGGAACATGTATGCTGCAATGTCACGTAGCAAATATTTTTCAGTCATGTGATTACTTTTCTCTTTTTGGCCAGAGATTTTATTTCTGAATGCTGTGGTTGCACAACAAGACAGTTGATTTAAATGACTGTTAATAGTATTTCTACATAGCTTGCTATGGGTCTTAAAAGGTACTTGGATGGTAATTACTAATTTCACGTCACTCTTATGAGATGCATGCAATAAAAGGATTAATCTATAGTGCTGTCAAAGCAAATTGATAAAATTGAGGTTTCCTTATGTATTACTGCCAGAGTACTTTGTCTTGTGTTACACTTGTAAACTAGGAAGACACTTATTCAGTTGCAGGTTCTGATGTTAACTGGAACACAGACTGTCTGGTTTCCATAAGATAGAAAGATAAAAAGAGCAGAATGAGAAGAAATAGTCACCAGGGAATTCAAATTTCGAACTTGAGGTTCCTGTACCATGCTTGACATCTTGTGAATAGTACTTAGTAAACCACAGTAATATTTAGTCATATGCACCCTTATCAATCTTGCTAAGTTTTGGATAAATAATTACCATAGACCTATTTGTAAGTGTTCTCACATTTCTAAAGCCGTCAATACCCTCAAGCTGATTGCAGGAGGCCAGGGAAATTAGTGAGTTTTTGATACTGGAACAGCAACAATGCCTCTTTAAAGAATCTAAACAAACAAACAAAAACAAACAAAAAACTTTTTGGTCCATTGAAGGCAGAAAATAGTAATTCTGGTTTCATTAGTATTTCCATAATGTTCCATAATGCTTGTGAATTGACATATAAAAGTGTGAATACTCTGCATCTTATTACCTCACAATAGTCAGGTGATACTATGCTCAGGCTAAAGGCCAAATCTGAGATAAAGTACAGAAGCTGCTAGTTTGAACAATATTTTCTTTTTTAGACTAGTGTTTTCAAACATTCAAGGCATGTGCATGCTTTGAACTTCCATTTTTGCTATTTTTGAAGTTCCTTATAACATTTACCATCCAAGTTATCCTTTGGTGCCTCCAAAACCAAAAGTTACGTGTGAGGTTATTTCTACTTTCCTGAGCACCTTAAACTTCCTGACACATTTTCGGTTGAGAAATATTTTAAAAAATCTGGTTTACACACTTAAATTTGGGGTCAGTTTTACAGAACTGCTGCTCTAGTAGACTAGTTTGAAATTTGTAATATACAGGTGACACGATATTCCTAAAATGCTTCATATGTCCTTGGTAATGGGATTTCACAATAGTGAATACTTGGAGTTCTGCTCTGTATTTTCTCCAAGTTGGACTGAAAATCTTGCATGAATGGAACTGGATCTGCTTGTGTTTTGTTGGGAGAAAGAATGCAAGCTTTTTCTTGATCTGGTTATACTTAAGTTCATTAAATCTAAAAAAAGTCTGGCAAACACAGTGTCACATATAGTTCTGTTTGTTTATTTGTCTTTTGCCCAAAAATTCCTGTAGCAGGAGTTTATGTCCACCCTCAACTGTATCAAAACTGGGCTTTCTCTTTTAAAGTGTGCAGAAGTCATGGTTTTTCTTCCTTTATTTTCATTCTATAGATTTTACAACATTCATTCTAGTTGAATAGCTGAATAGCAAAGCAGAAAGTCAGCCACTTATGGCATGTCATTATGCTCTTTATGTGCTGAACATTTGTCATTACCATAGGAGAAAATGTTTGTTTCTCTTGTGTAGTTTTCTGACAGTAAATTTTGTGAATACATTTCTTTCATTTTTACAGGTGGATTTTTGACAAACTAATGTTTTAAACAAAGCTTTGCTTTTCTTTACACAGAAAACAAATGAAGTATAATAAAAGAGGCTGCAAATTAGAAGTGCTCTCTAATGTAAGGAACATAACAATAATCACATTTTCATTGCACATCTCAAAATGCTATGTGTTATATTTTATGACCATCAGTGCAAATCAAGTACCATATGCCCTGCTGAGCTTGGGTTTGGCCTTCAACATGCAACCCTCAGGACAGAAATAGGTAGTACTGGTGAGGATGAAAACTGGTTTAGATCAAGACTATGAAAAGTAGAAAAATAGATCTCCTAACAACAAAATCACACCTGATGTTAAAGCTTAGTCTCTCATTAAGCAATGATTATTGCCTGCTGTGTATAAAAATAGGCAATACAAATAGCACAGCTTAGCAGTGCTAATTTAATAGTTGAATGTGCTTATGAATGTTCAGTGGAGCAGAGAGAATAATCCAGCAGGAGAAGTATATTGAATGATTTTAGTCTCTCTTTCCTATTTATGGAATAACAGCAAACAGATCACAATTTCCTTGAGTTCATCTCTTCAAATATTTTTTATGAATAGCTTTTCTGAGATACAATTTACTGAGCTGATTTAATATTCTGAGTTTAAACTGTAGTGCATACTTGTGTTTAATCAGATAAATCCCATTTTATCATTCTATTGACTGACCGGGTTGAGTTCATAACAGCTTCCAGAGACTTTAACCTAGGTATATGTAAAAGGAAGCAAGTGTACCAAAGCACACATATGACTAAAATATGACATTTCCCCAAATACATTTGCACTATTTATCCTCAGTATAGGTAGAACAGAATCTTCATTGCATGTGTTAACTTTAGAGTAGAATGAAACTTGTAACTTGATGTCTAATGAAATTTTATATTCTGCTATTGCAGATGTGTAGTAGTGGGTAATGTACGTCATATTTCGTTTGTAAGGTAAAGTGAAATAAGATTTATCCATTGGCTTTCCAATATAGGAAGGAAAAGTCACACCGGAAAGGCATAGAAGACAAAATTTCAGTATCATATCTTTAAACTGAATATGAAATTCACACACCAGCTGATAGTCTGCATGCCCAATGATGAACTGCAAGTGAGAGAATAGGATTATGTAGTGCCATCAGGCAGGGCTGCAACGTGCTAGGATTCACTTCAGAGGGTGGTAAGTCAGCAGGGAATATTGTGCAGTTGTCAGGAATGAAAATAAAGGTGAGGACCCTGTGTAGGTTTTTGGATGCAGTGGTAATCAACTGATTCTATAACCACCAAAGACTGGGGCTTTACAGATCACACTTTCTCACTTACGTGATTTATGCGTGGTATGCATCACAGGAGAGAAAGGCTATTTTTATATTCTTTTTCTCTCTGCTTGAGCCAATGGGAAACTTAGGAAGTGTTTTCCTGTTGAAAATCCACTGCACCTTAGTCAAATGTAACTTTCACATAATCACTGCTAAATTTTATCACTTGTAGCTGCGATTTCTATGCCTAGCAGATGGTCGATATCCTTTTCTGTAAAGACAAAAAAACAGAACCATGGATGAATCAATATTTAAAAGTAGAAAAACTCTATGTTTAAAAAAGTCCCTTTGTTTAAAAGTAGAAATCTCCGAGCTCTTGATCACAGTTTTAGCTGGATCACTTGAAATCTCAAAACAACCACTACTGCATTGAGTATTTCTGTTGTGTGCTCTGACTTCTGCTAGGGCAATAGAGCAGATAGTTAACAACTGTACTGTCTTTTACATGTTATCCTATGGTCATGCTTTTATCTGAGGCTGTGGAAAGAGTAAAAAATAAATAAGTGAAAAAAAGTCTTGAAACATAGCTAGAATTGATTTTCTCATCTAGTTTAGTGTTTTTCCACCTTTTTCTACCTCTGGAAGCTGCTAAGACCTAGGCCTGGTAAAAGGAGACAAATTAACAATCATCAGAAACAGTATATTAAAAGGGTGCTTGAAAGAAGAAACTGTTAGAGTTGTTATGATATTTATGGAAACAAATCCAGAGCACCACTACAGACATCTCTTTTGGTGTGTTAGCGTTGTTTTAACTCAGTATTCCAGTCTCTTCCTGAGATCTTTAGGTAGTTGCACAGCTATAGGAATTCAGGATTTATTTCAAAGGGACAGGAGGTTGAAATAGAAATGGGAAGACCCTGATGCACTGGAAACTGATAGTGTTGATTTTATAGGTATTAAAGGAGGAAGGGATTGTCTGCTTCCATGTAGGGCATAACTGTCTTCCATTTGAACTCTTTAACTTGCTAGACTGATTAGATGTTGGATGTGGTTCTACAGTGACTAGAATGAGACTTAAACCTGTAATTGTATAAATTTAAAATATTTATTTATAAAACTGAAAATACTTAACTCTGAAATCAAGCTAAACACCTTTTTCTAAAAGCATATATTTAGTGATAGTGTTCACTTATTGTTTCCTCCACTTGCCTTCACCTCCTCTATCTAAAAATATAGATAAATAAAATCTTGCAAAATATTTTTTCCCAGCCAGATGCATTTGCTAATCCAATTTTCTGCAGAGGAAACTGTGTTAGCCTAGCAGGAAAGAACAAGCATGAGAGGATGTTTCAGCTGGGTTAACCTTACTTGCGCAGCCCTTCTCACAAATGTACAAAATCACAACTCTAGCACCTTTTGACACAAGGTAGTATAAGAAAGAGTACCATCAAATGAATGGCTCATTTTGTCAGGAGAAGTAGGACAAAAATTGAATTTTTATATTGAAAGGTGCCAAGCAGTCTCAGCATTTAGGGATTTGCTGGCAAATACCTGCCTTCCACGCTGCCTAATCCCAGGCTGATTTTGTTTTCAGATTTAAATTTGATTTTAACATTCATTTCATTGCAGACTGAAAACAAACATTGAAATTAGCCACAAAATAGAACTTAATTTTCAGTTATGGTAAGTGATTCTTTAAAACACATGTAGAGAGGACTACCGTTGACAGGAGATGTAGTACTTCAACTTTCACTTGCTTATTTGGACAACTGATACAGTATTCAAATGGTGGATAACAAGGCATAGACAGAGCCAACTTTGCTGTAGCAGAAATGAAATGACAGAATCTTGAAACTGATCTGTATCAAACAAAGGTACTATTTCACTTGAATAATAATACCCTGAATTAAATAGCCAAATTACTCTATGATTTAAAGTATAACCGTAAGCGTAGAAAAGCTTCTGTTTCAATGAGCTTAGTGATATGCATGCATCAGCTTTTCATAAATGCCTTCCAGTCACTAATTCCAAGCTGGTCTCCTTCAGCCATATCTGGTGTGAACTTTGGGAGTGGACTGAAAAATTCTCTCAACATTCCCACCCACCTTAACTGGAAATGATTAAAAACTGTTAATTCAGAGGATGCTACAAGGCTGTCTTTCTCATTTATCCCTAGGAAGAAAATTCTTTCTAAGGGTGAGTGATGGATTATATTCTTTATTTCCTGATTTTGGAAAATTTTTTAGTTTGTTTACATAGCTTTCACATAAAACATAAACACATCTAGAGTTAGTTGTGTGACTTTTTTAATGAGTGTGTTATAGAAGCTATTTGATACTATTGATCCAGCCTGAGTTTACAGTACATTGTAGTCTCCCATTCCCTTCCTTCCAACAGTGTCCCTGCATTGTGCGTGCTGCCTTTTCTCCACTTGCTTCTCCTCGTTCTTCTTCCTTCCTTCTCCACCGTCCTCTCCTAAAATATACATTACTTCACATGTACCAAATAACTTAAACCTTATGCAGAAAAGCCCCAGCTTGTTATTTGTGTCAGCTTTGCATCAGCTTTGCCTCAATTCTTGTACCTCACGTTTGCCCTTGAATCTGTTTTGTCTATTAAAGATGAAAAGAAACCTGCTTAATTTTCTTGACTGCATCTATTCGCCTTAGAAAGAATTTCCTTCTATTTTTACATCAATTGAAGTACTGAATTTATCCACATGAATTTGTATCTTATGTATATACTTTTTTTCCCCAGGAAGATATCAAGGTTAGAGACACATCTTTAAAACTCAATTATGAGTATCAAGAGGAAGATGAAGTGATCAAGCCTTTCTGCTCTCTGGGCCATAGTTAAGATATGACATATGAGAAAAATTAAAACTGGAGATGGCACACAGTTCATTCAGGAAAATTTGAAGACTGTAAAATGATATACACACAAATGACTGTTTTGTAGAACCACTGTGGTGATTTATGAACTTGGTGATTTCTAAAATTATAAATGAGAATCTTTCATGCCAAGCTGTCTTTACACATCTAAATAAGTGACTAGTTGACAAAAGGAATAAGGCAGAGCAGTCTGCTCTCACCATGGGTGTGGGTTTACCTGAACTTTTGTTGTAGTGGATGTTTAAAAAGCGAAAAAAAAACCAAACCCTCAATATTCTCTTAGTGTGCTATATGCCAATCTAGTTACATCACTTCTGCTTAATTTTCCTGAACTAACTGAGAGCTCTTTGGTGAAGTTCTAAAACAGTGCTTTATTATATTTTCTAGTTATCTATGTAGATAGCTGTTGTTAAATTGGCTAAAACTGAATTTCAGTATATATGGAAGAATAATTATAGAAGAAAAATGAGCTGTTTCTTTTTTTAAAAATGTAATGAATTTCTAACTTGATTCAGATGAGACTTTTCTTAGAATTAGGCAAAATCCCCTGAAACAATATAACTTTGACTAGTTTTACTTGACCTGAGATCATTGGTTGTTCCTGCTTTGTAGACTTTGTATATTTGACCTTGAGTGAAAGAGCTTTCATTTTTAATAGAAACTAATTGAATGTGTGGTGTTCAAATCATACCATTAAAATGAAATTAGTACTGCACAGGAGAGGATAATATAAGGAAACACATACTGTCTTAATGCGTTATAAGCCTTTTGAGTGAAACACTATTTTCAAACCAATGAGATAGCAATAAAGCCATCTTTACTATCTACGATTCAAGTATACCCCTGAAAGTTATAATTTATACCTTAAATGAAAAAACTGTAGAAACTGAAAAACTACACTCTAACACTGCAAGATGTCTTCCCCTGCATCAGCAGTGTCAGACAATGCTCTTAGGCTGCTCAAACCTTCCTACAAGAATTAGATAGGACCACACGTACCTTGTGTCATGGCATCATAACTTCCTTGTAGTCAGTTGTTTGGTGCAGAAAGATGCTGTAAGGTTCTGGGCAATGTGCATGTCTCAGTAACACAACAATAAGCCTTAAAAGAGTCCATGACAATATGGATTACAGCTGAGGTAAATTAAGTATTTCATCAAAATTTAGTGCCAAGAATTGACAACTAAAATTTTTAATGTATTCTTTGAAGGAAAGTCAAATTTTATTATGTTAATATGAATCTTTGAGTTGTGCTCTTTATTTTAAGAGCACATGTTGTAAATTAATATGGTTTTGATCTTCCTTTATTTGATAGTGTTCCACTTTTACAGTGTACACAGTGATCTGATCTCAGATTATGTTCTGAAGATAATGTAAGTTTTGCCAATGACTTTGATGAAGAAAAGCACTTTACCCAGTAATTTCTTCTAATATGCAGATATGACTCTATAATATTACTTGCTGTATATCAAAACCATGAGGAACAATAAATGTAAAACCATAATATTGAAGAAATCTGGGTCTTCAGTTCTCACCCCCCTTTTATACTGGTTAGCTCTGGGAATGTAAAGCAGTCTCAAAGCAGTACAACTATAAACTAGGATCACTTCAAGGTTTGTGTTTTGAGACATAACATAAAGAAGCCTTTCCATACCATGCTACTAATACCTAGGAATAACTGCTGCTCCATCCTTTCCTTAGTGTACCTAACTATAGCTTTTTAGGATATATTCTTTAGGCTTTGTGCACTGCAGGTAGTTGTGCTTCCAGTTATGGTGACCTATTAGGTAATGTAACAGAACAGGAGAGTAAAAGAAAAATCTGGTTTAGGTATCTTTTTTAAAATTTGGAAATAACTTAGGTATTGTCTTCAAATCCTCCTCTTGAGTAAGAAGAAACATGATATTGAAGACTGTATTACAGAAAAAGTGCTGTTTCTACAGCCCAGAAACCCTTTTGGTAGTGAAACTCTTCACTTATTGAGGTATGTGGATAAGAACCTAAACTGACACGTCCTTTACATTTTCCATCCTCTATTTTGGAAATAGTACTCAGCAGACTGAAACAGGATGAAGCTTGTACTACTTCTAACAGCAAATATAAATGTGTCGTGTGAATGTAACTTTCTAGAAATGTTGAAATATCAGATATATTCTGCCTTCTGGAATATTTGAAGACATTTAGAAAGACTACTGCACAAGAATTATAGATGTGATATGCATTTAGTGTGGGATGTTTGCCCCTCTAAAGCCACGCTTCTGAGTCTTGTTAAATGGAAAATGTTTCAGTTTTCATTTAAACAAAAAAACTTCTTTCTTCAGCGAGAGATTTGCAAGTGTAAAATCAAACTGAAGGCAAGAAAAACAAAATTCTTCTCTTGGATTTTTGTGTAGTGTGTTTCAGTTTAAACCAGTCTCAATATTTGTGCATGCCTAATGCTGACAGTACTGATTAGGCATAGTCATGAGACTGTAGAAAACAGAGTCGACTGTTTGTATTGGGTCTTTCCCCTTATCTTGCTTTATTGCAGAGAGAGAAATGATAACAAAATTATTTCCTGAAAAGTGGCTCTGGCAGACACATCACCTTGCAGAGTTTGTGATGCAAAACTGCTAATCTGATTGCTGGAAGGGACAGGATCCCGAGGTCACCGCTTCACTGGTAGCATGTCAGTACACTTACCCCCACTTCAGTTCAGCTCTACTGGGCTTCTTCCCTTCTTTGGCATGCCAAATGGAAAAATCTGGCAAGATGACTGACGCAGGGAAATAGGTATTCTAAGTTGCAGCAAGGAATCTGCTTACCACTGAATTATTCGGATGCCCTGTTTTTACTCAAGTATTTGTTGCCTGAGAGTAAGAAAGCAAACAAAGTAAGTGAAAGAGCTGATGGCATGAAATTTAAGGTATACACATCCTCTTATACTCCTTTTTTTAATAAATAAAGCAAATTATGATCCTCTTCATACTTCTCTACGGTGAAATTCTGATGTTGCAAATGCATTTAAGAGCTTTCAGTGAGCATTGCTTATCAAGAAATCCCTGATCCTGCAATTTTCTGATGAACGAGTAATCACTTGACCCTCTTCAATTCTTTGGAGCTCCTTCAAACTGAGTAAAAGAAGACTAGACTGACCTTTAAAAATATATTCTCTTTTCCATATGCATCCCTATTTCTTTGGCTTTTCTAGCTAATGAGAGTTTTTCAGAGGTTTTGTTTCAAACTGTTAAATATATACTATTAATATAACATTTCTAACAGGAAAAATGTTGCTAACAAACCATACCGGATTGCACTCCTGGACTCTTATTTCTAATTTATTTCTTGTCAACAGCACAGAATATATTTGGCATCTTTGTTTAATGTTCACGCATTTGAAACTGCTGTTGTGGCTCTTTCCAAAAGACACTGAAGTTACGCTCCACCAAAATTAAAGGAATTTCATTTGCTTACATCTTTGGCAACTGGACAAGAGAGTTGATAAGAGAAAATGTTTGGCAATTGTGTAATAGCTTAGCAGTGATACAGGATAGTAAAGGTGAGGAATATCTGCAAATCAGCAAATGATTGAATAAAGTATATTTGTCTGTCTTAAAAAAGAAATATTTTTTTTTAAAAAAAGATTCTCAGAATTATACAGGATCTTTTGGATTAAATAAGACAATTTCATTTCCATGTTGTGACTGTCAATTTATAGTTGAAGGAGTGCTTGTAATCAGTGACTAACAAGTACAGAAAAGCAATACAAAGGGCAACTTTAAAAGATACTTTGCTTTTTCACTATTTTAGTTATTATTCTTCTGAAAGCAAGGACTGTGTTATAATTTATAGATGCAAAAACATTGCTGTTAGTAACCAAATCATTAATATCAAATGTGGCCAGAAAAAATAAGTCATTGCTTCAAGCTGAAGTTTTGCTCTGAAATGTCATTAACTCCAAAGGAATCCGAATGTATGCTTTTTGTTGTTACTTTATTTCAGAATACCTGAAGTGAATTGCTACTAGTGTTTGGGATGAGAGAAAGGATGGCTAGAAGTGAGCATGTAACTGAAGTGCGGTATTTCCAAACAAAGCTGGTTTTTTTCCACTTATAAATGACAGAAGTACGTATTATTTAATTATAGGTAAAAACATTTTGTTTATTTTTTCATCAAATAAGAACTACCGTAAAATCATTTAGGGGCTTGAAAAATAATATTGGTATTTCATAGAAAAATATATATTAAATATTTTGGGGAAAAAAGCATTTCTATTCATTTAAAAAAAATAACTACAAATAATGGGTTTGATGTAAATTGACAAGTTTCTTCTGCTGGTCTGAGCATGAACGCTGGTGCTGGCTAATAGCTCAGCTGTATGAAAATGGGCATATTTTCAATTTAAAATGACATTGAGAGCATATAGATACCCTTCAGACTGAAGTGTACAAGATGACATTTGAAACATATTTATGGAAAAATGCAAATTTTTTTGCATTAATTACAACATGGCTGTAAGTCTATTGTTTATAGTTGAAATTTAAGATACACACGTAACCAAAGTAAAAACAGTTGTGAGTGAATGGGAAATTTTTCTTCATTCCACAGAAGCATTAGATAGATATTAACAGTCAGCAAAGCAAGCCCTTGCTGTTCCAATCCACATCTACAACCACTAGTTCAAGTCAGGTTCCACCAATCTGTTTTACCTCAAACAAGGTCCGTGCAAAACATCGCTTTCAATAGCAGACTCTAAATACCTTTTCATTACATATCATCACCCCATGGGTAAGAAATTGAAACACAAAAGGGATGCCCATTTTTGTGTTGATTATTGGTGAAAATTTTAGGAGGATTTAAACAATTGTACTTGGTGAAATTATTTAAAGCTGGAATTAACATTACACAGAATTCAAGCCCCATTAATTTATTCAGTTAATTCTGAATTGATTGACACTTAAGGACAGTGCTTTCTGGGAGACTGAGAAATAACAACACACAAACTAAAAGGGCCTTTCTTAAGTTTAAGTGGTGGTCTTAACTAGAAAACTTTAAAAGTACAGCTCTATGCTTTTAAAACTGTATTTTTCACTTTTGTGATTATTTGAGGGTACTCTAACATTGGCTTCATACTTTTCTACAGGTAATCTGTGACCAAGAAAAAAAAAGAAAAACTGAGAAGATGAGAGCATGTTCTAAATTACATAAGAAAAAGCAGTTGGGACATCCAAATGAACCACATTTACCCATTTTAATAAGCAGACCAGTAGTATTTATAATTGGCATAACATTAACCCAGCTTCAAAGTGTAACTCAGCAAGTATTCTCTTTTCTAAAAGGAACAGAAAATCCTTACCTGTATTAGTTTAGTTATAATACATTATGAATTTTGAGACAGGGAAATGTATCAAAAAGTTTGCGAGAGTCCTCAAAAGGGAAGTATTCATGACTGTTCCAATTTTAGTTTTTTTATGTAATCCCATTATGTAGAAGTAAGAGATTGCTGGAAACAACATTTTCCTTTAAAAAGGAAAAAATGTAGTCACTTTCCCTTGCAGATGGGAGGTATCAGGGAAGCAGCCTTAACCATGGAAAGCGGATGAGTTTTCTTTAACGGGTAACATAAATCAGATGTGTCTTCAAAACTAATTCCACTACAATTTTTTTTGCCACTAGTTTCAGAATCTAGGAAAAATAACCCATACATAAATGAAAATGTGGTTGTTTTCTACCTTAGGGGTAGAGAATGAATCAAATTAATTTAATTAGTTTAATCTGCTGCTTAAGTGGAAAACATCTCCTTAGTGGAGTAAACAAGCAGGAAGGCTAAACTTCTGAAAGTTTGTTAAAGTCCAAGTTAAGCTACCTCAAATAAGTTTCCCATTGATTTCTTGAGAAAGAAGGGAGAGGGAAGAAAAAAAAAAAAAAAAAAGAAGAGGGCATAGAGTATTAACTGTTCTCCATAACCACAGAGATGAAGGGATTTCTATTAATTGGACAGAGATGTTACCTGTTTTTTGTCTTCTGTTTCAGTATATATTCAGGTTTAAAATGTATTTTTTTTCAGTATCATAGTCACTTCAGCTACTGACTGCCCTTCTTTCTAGTACAGACGTGTAAGATGGTGATGACTGTCAATATTTACCATGACTTAAGTTTTTTAGACAGGAGAAAATGCTATTAGACTGCCTGTTATATCCATATCATAGAATTAGTACTTCATCCTGAAAGCAGAGGGGGGAAAATGTAAAGATAACGACAAAGACATTGTGTTCAGTATGGATGGAATCTTCCTCTCTGCAAAACCTGCTTATTTCTTATTTCTGAGTTTGAGAACACCCAGAATAAGAGTTCCACATTAGTTGTAATTTTTATGTGTGATTGCAATTTAAGATTTCAAGTTCTTTTAACATTAATGACAAACAAATGACAAAGCAAGTTTTGTGCTCACACACACAATAGATTTTGTCTCTGAAAGCAGAGTTAGGGTGATTTTCATTCTTTAACTTACTTTACATTTTGGGTTCCTTATATATTTGATTTTGCCTGCTTGAAATCAGCTCTAAAAGAAAGTTACGATGTTCTGTCTTCACTATTAAATCTGGCACAGTGTATGGAATCAGTGCTGGGAATGATTATTTCTTGCAGAAATAACAAAGAAATATCCTCTTTAAAATTGATTTGAATATATCCAGTTGTTTGAAACTATCATATGCTGAAGTTTCCATGAAAAGTCCCATGAAGAATTAGATGCTTATTCTTGGATTTATTTGAAAATGCCAGCTCAAGTTCATAAAATTGATCTATGGATAAGAAATCATATCAAATGCGCAGTAATTTTACTCAGGACAGCGGGAACTGTCCACACCTAACTCACTGCAGGCAACGGGAGATACAAAAGGGAGAAGACAGATAGCGTTTCAAACTTATTATTTAGGAGTATTGATGGTTCTGCCTGCTTAAGAACTTCTACGAGAATCCTTTCACACGTCGTATTTCTCAATATAGTGTTACACACACTCACACTCCTGTTATTGTTTTATTCCATGATTTTGTTTCTTTTCCCTCTTTTTGTGCTGCTTCTTTTCTCTGAATAGGTTTTCCTCGGACTGTCTTTATTTTCATTGAGGGTTCATTTATGCTCTTTTTCAGAACAATTCTCCTATGTTACAAATTTTGTTTAATCGTGCCCACCAAGTCCCAGCCAGCTGTGACTCAGGGCTTACAGCAACCTCGATCCACCTGCACATATAGAAGCTGCTGTGACTTTGATGATTCTTAATTTCCTAAAAAGCCCTTGCAGATTTTAATCAGATAATACTATGTAACTAAAAGTTAGCTTATATTGACTATGACAGAATAACAAGCATCATCACTTTGAGAATGTGCATCTCAGTTAAGAGCCCATCTGTTTTTCTGCCTGAAGTGTCTTGACATTGACACGACTTTTTGTACTATAAAATCACAGGTATTGACCAGCTATGGACAACTTAAATTTGCTGCCATGTGAACCCCCCATCAGTGCTCTTAGAACCTCATTCTCCTAAGCTACACAACTTGTGTATTATAGTGTTGGCCTGTGGTATCTTTAATACTAACTAAATTACATTCTGATAACCTTTTCAAATGGATTTATTTTGATTCACAGAGAAAATAGCAGTGCTGAAGAAGCATTTTTTACATCTCACATGGCCACTGCTTTCTGACTGAGCAACATGGATTGTTGAAATACACTGACTATTGTACTTCCCTCTTAAATTCTGAGTTATTTTTCTATTTTTTATTTTAATTCTTTAAATAGATTTATATTAAGAAAAGATTATTGCTAGGAAAAAAAAGCCTGAAAACTCCTTTACATATTTCCAGAGTGTAAAAAAAAAAAAAACCAAAACCAGAGACAGTTGTAGTAAGCTACCACTTTTATTTATGAAAATTTAAAAAACAGCTAAGGAGCCTGTAGAACTTTTGGAAGTGTGACTAAAAGTTTGTGATGTTGGCAATACTGTACATGGTCCTAGAAAAGCTCTGAAACAATTACTCAGAATGGTACATAAATAAAGATTAAGAACTGGAAGACTGAGGTGGAGAGATGAGAATGACCTCTTGGCAGAAGCTACTGGTGTTACCATGCTTTTACGAGGAAGCAAATCTTACAATGATCTGATGTGGAATCTTGTAAAAGTGCTTTAAAGTAGTGGGGAATCATAACAGAAACAAAAGATGTTTGATTTCTCTGCCTCAGAGCAAGGTGACATTTTTATCCTTCACAGTCTTCCTTGTTGGTTTCATCTGGTTTAAGGATCTTTTGGGACAAGAAAGATCTCTCTTCCCTCTCAGCTTGGTATGAAGAAATCAGATCTAATGACAAATTTGGTAGCTTCATGGCAGACTTTATCTGTAACATGTAAAACATATAACATAATTATCTACATATCTCCTAAGCATGTGTGTTTCCTTGTTTCTCTCTTGGCAATTGCTAATGTAATTGTGGGCCACAGTATAAGGAATATAATCTTCTCGGGATCAAAATGACTAAACACCTTAACTGGGTATGGCATACATTACATCTATTTGGCTTCTGATCTAACCCAAGGTGTAGAAAGGCAAATGAGGGTCATTCTGTTCCTCATTGCTTCACAGTACTGGTGGGAGGTATTCAGCAATAAGGCTCTAAGGGCATGTTTGGCTTCACTATGTTGACAACTAGGGTCGTGGCTTTACAACTATCAACCTAGTTACACAGGTACCTTGTTGATCTATGTAAAGCAGGGAGGAAAGCACAGTTGCTTACTGATGTTCTACAGAGAACAATAAATGCAGATTTAAACAGACAAAAATGCAACCGATGTGTTTATGAAAACACTAAAACTAGGTAAAGTATGCCCACCTTTATGATCCTGATTAAAAATACCAGAATCCCTTATTTAGCTTAGGGAGATCAAAGCAAAGAATTAGGAGATCTACTTCTGTAGTTTTTGGAGTCCACAAACCATGTGCTGCCTTGGGACAGCCCTGGGCTAGTGCCTCAGGTTTGTTTAAGTATATGGGTTGGCCTTGATTACCTGGTTGCTTACAGTCACATCTTTAATATTATGGAAGCATTTACAAAGCCTGTCATGCAGTTTCTGCTTTTTCTGGTACTGCAAAGAAGCTGAGAGTCCTAATGGTCCACTGCAGCTTGGTTTCCCGGGACAATTCTATTATGCTCCTGCTTATTCAGATACTGCCAGCATGGTCCTCCAGCTGGGACCTATTAAAGATGAGCTCTGCAGCTTTGCAAGCTGACTACATTTGCCTCCACGTTAGCCAAGCTATAGAAGTTCTTTGTCCATGTAACTGACTTTTCACTTCAGGGCCTACTAAGGGAGTGGACATTGCAGTATATAGTGACTGAATGGGGATTGCCTAACTATGTCATTTGCTTAAGGCACCCAGCTTCTACACCAGACAATTTTTTTCAATTGAAATAAAACGAAACAGGGAAATAAAGAGTCAAACAGCACATCAGCAGTCAGAAATAAATATGAGAAATTCTGCTTGTAGAGATGAATACAGTCTGGTACTGCTATTCTGACAAGAAATAGGTTAGGAGAATAAATGCAGAACAGTGCAGTGTGTAGTTTGTAACCTTGCCTGTATTGTTTATGGATTTCCACAGCCACTGAGAAACAGAGCAGGGACATTGCAGGAGCATGAAGGAGAGGCAGAAGGAACAGAGGACCTGATAACTGAAAGCTAAAGAGCCTGGCACTGGTAGATAAGCACTCACCTAACAAAATGCTTATTACTTAATCTAGGAAGAAGTATCATGGGACAGGTAGTAGGACTGGCATGCTATAGAATTTATTTATTATGTCATTTTTCATTCCACTTCTAATTCCTCTTTGGACCTTAGAGCTACATTTTTGCATAGGCAGAGACCTGCTCATTGAAACAGGAATACACTGACTTTTGTGCACTCATGTTACTAAGCTTAGGGACTTCCTTCACAGTTTGTGGGTTCTGTTGCATCTGCAAATAAAATTGAAGGCACAGATGTTCTTTCTTGGATGCAGAGGTACCTACTGAGCCACCACTTTTCAGTTAAAACCATGGTCCTTGTTGGACAGATCAAAAGGAAGAAATTCCACTAATTCCTATAAATCTGACTTTTTGCAGGACAGCTTCAATGTGGGCAGAAACAGAATTACTTGTGCCATACAGTATATAGCTAGAATATAATGCACCATCTCTATTGGAAAAAAAAAAAAAAAAAAAGGCTCTTACAAAATCTGCTGTCTCTTAATAAGTATAAATAGTGATAACAATAAAAAGCTTCATGTAATTATGCTTGATCCTGTTCAAAGCTTCTTTTTGTTGACAGAAACATGAAAGACTTGGTAGCGACAAGAATGCAGGGGTTTAGTAGAGAAAGATTCTTTCAAAAGAATTGCAAAGGGGGAGAATTAAGTGAATAAAAAGGGAGACATATTACAGATTTCAACCACAGAAGCCATCACTGGAGTATTCACCCCCAGGAAATTCAAAGAAGGGGGGATCTACTGTGAATTTAAGAACACTGTGGTTATACTGTAGTTTATATCTTGTGGCATTCAAATAATCTAGTTAGAAACTGTTTTCTCTGCTTAGCAAAGAACATCAGGAAAAAAAGGTTTTGCTTTGTAATGTTGAAAGCATTAAGATCTGTAAACAATAACATGATTTAATCAAGTTTTATAATTAACTCCTATATTTATTCCAAAAGGTCCTGATGTTCAGGCAATGTTTTCTCTTTCTCATCTGCACCCACAGCCCTCATGATGTTCTCTCTAGTCTCATCCAATGTACACCAGAGTTGCTGCAGACATCACCATTTCTTTGATCACAGTTTTTCACACTGGTGAAACTGTTTTGGGTTAAGTGAATACATAGTCTCTGCTATAAGCTTTTGGTATCAACAGGAATAATTCGAAGAAAGTAATTCCAGGATGTTATTTTTTAAACCTGTATTCTTGAGAGCATCTGTAGTTTTGTCTTTTGTGTTTTCATTGCAGAGGTACACGATGATTTATGTTTCATAAACGTGCCTGTGTGGATATTCATGTGTTTTGGATGCCGAAATACCCATGTTTTAAGGTTAATAGCACTGTTGTTCGGTTTAGGTACACTCTCATTTGATCAGTTATCTTCATCATGCAGCCTCTATGATGAGTATCTCTTCTAGAGCCTTCCCAGATGCTTTGTTCAGAGGCATTTGCAAACTTTGTCAGCACCATTGTCAAGAGCACCAATCTTAAAGAAGTGTCATTTCGTTGTTGATGTTCTTACAACAAGTACAAAGTGCAAGATATTTATAGTAGTCTTTACTGATTTTTTTTTTATTATTTTTGAAGTTTACATTTATAATTAAGTAATTGGTAAGTTGGGACGCTTACTGCCAGACCTTGACTTGCAGCATTACCTTGTACACAACAACATCAACATTGGACACAAGTGAGTTCCGATTTTTTATCTCAAAATTTTGATGGTCCATATAAAATGTTTTACAAACCTACTTTGTCTTAAGGTTGCACATCTCTTTCTTGGTAACATGGTTGACTACTTAACATTTACATGTAAAACATGTACATTTACTACTGCAAACTTCCTTAAAGAAATAGAGTCTACCAAAGTAAACATACTATGAGGGGTGGGAGGTGAATTCCAATAGAGAAGAGGGTCTTTTCCCTACCAGTATTTATTCTGTTATATCTCTGGTCTGAAGCAGGAGTTCTGGGAGGGTCTATTTCTTCTCTAAATTAGGATAGTACTTATTATGAGCCCAAACATAGCTTTATTTTTTCTGTGAACATTGCAGTTTATCACTTCATAGATGTTTTCACTGAATCATTTAAATATCGTTGTTAATAATTGGTGATTGATTTATATCCTAGAAACTAGCATGGTTTGCATTCTTTTTTTAAAAGTAGTGAATACAAGAAGATTATTTTGAACATGACAAAGATCTTGTATTTTATAGACAGGATCAGAATAAGTGTTAATTGTGGAATAATTGCTTAGCTCAAAACAATACTAAAAATAAAATGCAATATTGAGATAGGGGAACAATTCTCCCAGATGAGAGGGCATTTTTCTAAATCAAATGAGTTTAGCATATGTATTCCTTTAATACAAACCAGAAAATATTTGAAAACTTCATTATCCAAATGTTTGCATGCGTACATTGCACCAAGTCCTTGCACACATCATGTTAGTGCATCCTAGATCTCCTTTCTTCCCAAACAAGCTTTCCAACATCTGAACAAAGAAGAAAATACCTTCCTTCTTCTTGCCCCTATTGTTTTAAATAACGTACATTTGACATGCTAACAATCAGGCACATGCTCATTCATTATTGTCTCACCTCAGCTGCCTGATAATGGCTTATGAAGGATGATAAGTGGAATTGCACATCAAGGATGTTTTTTGTTGATGGAGTAACCGGGAGTGCATTTCCAATTTACAGTTTGGCTATGGAGCATTGGAAGCATCACTATTTTTATTATCCTCTTGTTGCTTGCTGCTAAACTTGGGGGTTGATCACTATGTAGTGAGAGGATATATACATATGTATAAAAAGAAAGTGAAAAGCAAGAAAAAATTATTTTATTTTGAACGCTGTGGGACATCTCACATTTTGAGAACTTGTCTATTGCCAAACACGTGGAGGAGGAAGTGCATATGTGTATGTATGTCAATAAGAGAGAGGGAACATATGAATGTCTCTTTCATAATATCTCGAAGGCAAAATAACTCAGAATTTGATTCCATTGACTGGTTTTGAGTTAAACCAGGGATTACATTAAGTTGTTCTTAGATTCTGTGATTCTAAATATTTCCATGTTAGTTCAGGACTCCTTATGGCAAATCTGCATTTAGCTTAATCATTTGCAGTCAATCAGATTTTAATTTGTCTTTGCCTTCATCCTTGCAAAGTTTGGGCCTGGAATTCCTTTGCTTCAATGATCAAAGAGCCTTTTCCCCTGTGGATGTCAGGTCCACTTATGGAATGCTCTTCTATGTTTATTCAGCTCAATAATTATTCCTTATTAACAAAAGCAGATTGATTCAGGAATGTTTTTCAGAATAGCCTTTTTGTAATCTTATTTATTGGAAGTATGGCACCTCAAATCCTGTTATTTTCCTTTTCAAATACGTTGCAGAAATCCACTGCAAAATCCATAAAAACCATGTGAAGGGATGAATGGCTTATTCTGCTTCTTATCTTGTTAATCAATATTGTTAACTAGCTGTGATGGACATAATTAATGGAATGACCACAGCCCCCTCCCCCCAATTAAAGATAATTGCCTTGTTTGGTTACACTCACTCTCCAAAATATGGGGGTGTGAGCTTAAATTTCATAATTTATTTTAAATTCTAGCATGATTGTTACATATTCTTTTTTATTGTTAACAACTAATTTTAATTCTAGCTTACAAAACAATGTTGAATACCATAAAACAGCCCTCTTATGTTTCTGAGCTACATGGTTAAAAAACACATTACTATATTGCACACTTACAGTCAGGAGGGGTTGATGAGGGTAAAACCGGAATTCCACTGCTTACTGGACTCTGATACTTGGTAAACTGCTGCCTGATGAGATTTGTGTCTTAGCTTTAAGTTAAATCAGAATTTACTTCCCAGATATCGGTGTGTGTTTCATTTACCTGTTTATCAGCTGTATTATTTGGTATGGTTTTGCTGAGCTTCCTTGAATAAGAACAAAAGGGTATGCTTATTATTTCATGAAAGCTACTTAAAATAATATTTGAGGAGGAAAAAAAAAATCAAAATTAATAAAAGCCTAGGAAACATACGATGAAACAGAATGAATATCAGAGCTATTAAATTAATAAACTTGAAAAGCATTATTTATAATATCTTGATGGAAGTTTAGAAATTGATACTGACTTTCAAAAATTAATTGAGCACCTTTGTTGTATTTCAGGAACACATACTCAAACTCACTGTACCCATTCCTTGTGGGGAAAATTGTTCCACTTGCCAAAAACCTCAGGAGTTTCATCTGATTTTCATCTTCTCGAGGTAAACAACTGAGGTATTGACTCAGTATGGCATTCATTCAGCAAATCTGTATAGTCCGAGATTGTCTGCTGATGGTTGTCCTTGTTTTCTCAAGCTGCCCATTAAAACACTGTTTGAAGCTGTGCAGAAGCAGTAGCCTAAAACAGATCTGGCAACTCCAGAGCCCCACAAGGTGTTCTGTTAGGGAGCTTTCTTTTAGGTACACCCTTCCCTAACAAGTACGTATGTGATTCATGTAACAGCAGAAATGCAGATGTAGGATTTGGTACTAAGGAGTGATGTGCTCAGGAAGGCTGTGTTCAGATGTCGAGCCAGCTTGAAGCCTAGAATTATGTTCCTGTGGAGCATTTCACACACTTGGGGCTGGAGGACATCCCTCAGCTGTGTCCTCAGTTATCAGTGGACTGCAGAGAGGCACAGGATCACGCTCAGCTGCACCCTACAGTACAGAAATCTCTCTGACTATCCACATTTCACCACCAAAAGTATATTTGTTAATTTTTCCAGGACAGATGACTTCTTTATGACACTGGTTTGCCCTAGATTTACAGTATTAGCTATTTCTGTTATAGATTCTTATAAAACTGTGACAGCTGAAGTGACCCACCAAAAAGTGAACAGGGGAGATACAGGAGTACTGTTAAAAGAATACCATAACTGTTGTTGTTTCAGTTTAGTATTTCATATTTCTTCTCTCTTTTTTTTTTGCTTCTTTTCTCTGAATGAGTTTCTCTTGGACTTTCCTCTTATTCAGTGAGGGGTGTTTTCTGTTCTTTTTCAGAACAATGCCTACTGTGTTATGAAATCTGTTTCAATGATGCTTTCCAATGCCCTAGCAGCTGCATCTCAAAGTTTATGGTAACGTAAAAATCCCATCCATAACATGTGGCAGCATAGGTCCTTGTTTTGCAGTGTTTAACAATTAATGGAATAGTAGCTTAAGCTTTGCAGCGTTTTTTCTAAGACAGCTGGATGCTGTGGTGGATAAAAGAGCTTGGCATGTGTGTCGTACACATGAAGGACTGCTAATTTGGACCTGTTGAAGCCAGGCACACTGTGCGTAAGCTTGAGCCAGCACCCATAGCAAGATCATTACTGTCTGCGCACTCTTCTGGGCCTCCCTGTGGCTGTTGGAAGAATTAACAGGCTTTTCAGGCTGCAGAGGTGCTCAGCCCAGCAATCTATCTGGCTCAATCCATCTATCTATCTCAGGCAGCTTTCCACAGGGCCTTGCAAAACTGGTGTGATTATGCAGAGAACCAGGCTCCCCAAATGTGATCTTTAAACAACATATTGGATGAGGGCTTGTGACTTTCAAGAAACATTAAAGGATATGTAAAAGAAGCAATAGAGCAAATTGAATAATAGCACAGGAAGAGCCAGTTCCATGTTTAATCTTTCTTGCAAATCTTCTTCTGCAAGTATTTGCAATTCTGCCAGTAACTGCAAATGTTATTTGGTAGTGCAAGACATCATTTCATAGTAAGCTGTCGAAATCTCTTGCATATCAAGCTGCTTTTTCCATCATTGCCTCGCTCAGAACAGTGATAGCTTAGCTACAAACAGTATTGTTTCCAACCAAGATTTCCAAGCTTTATTTCTTTCATTATCAGTCATCACCTTTCAGGTGATCTTCACCACCCAATGAGTAGTATTATCTCCCCAAGTCTTACCCTGCTTGAATGGAGAACCTTGTAGAACTTTGCTATAGATAGCTATCAAAGATTTTGTCTTTTATTTCCTTGTTCTGAGACATTATCAAAGTGGTATCTTTCCCTTTTAATAACACCTCTGCCAGCATTTTTTTCCTCTGAAATGTTTCTGACTTGAGCTTCTGACATTAACCTGTCTTTTAACTGCTTAGAATTGTTCTCAATAAAGGTGAAAGGCCTAGTAACGATTTGGACAGAAAGAGGCAGAAAATGGATTTTTACAAATCCAGTATCTATCTGCACACTAGCAATGAACAAATGCTTGTGGTTTTGTTTCTTTTTAATTTCTTGTCTGCACCTTGCATGTCTGACTGTGTTGTTACCAAGGGCTTCATGGCTGAGGACTGCATTCTCATAGATTAGAGCTCTGAAGGACATTGTTCTTGGCTGGTACCTGAAGGCACCAGTGTAATGCAAAAGAAAAAAAAAAAAAAGAAGAAGAAGAAAAAAGGGGAGGGTAATTGTATATGCTGTTTATATCCATCTTTGTACATGTAGGGCTGTGTTGATGAGGAGATGTCGTGAAATGATAAAAAAGTTATGAAAGGCAATTATTGCTTTCTGTGAAATAGGCAAAACTGACGACATCAACTGAGTTCCTGTGAGCACAGTGAAAAGAACTAGGACTGTATAAAGGCACCAAAAAAAGGAATTGAAAAATAATAATGGAAAAATCTATATCTAAAGCACTGGCAGGAATATATTTATGCGTGAAGAGTATTTCATGATTGATTTACAGTAAAACTGAGTGAGACAGAGAAATGACACATAGATGTTTGTATCACTGTACAACCTCCACTGGAGATAAATATGAAATATAGTCATATTTCATAGAACTATTTTAAGCCTTCCTCATTCTAACATGCCCTTAATTTTTGTAGCGGATTTGTAACCACTTCCTTGCTTCTTATGGAGTCACATCCATCTTTCTGACTCATGAAATGCTTTTGGAGAATAAGTTTTATCCTAAATATTGAAATGGTCATCTTAAACTACAAAGACTACAATTTCTAAAATGTATGTGCTTCTCTTAGTCATGTCTCTTTACTCCCTTATTTTATGTTACACAAAGAAAGTCTTCTGTCACATTGTCACTATGCATATTTTTTTTTTATTGAACACAAAGTAGAAAAATGTCCAGTGAATTAGAGTTGACTCAGTCTTTCAATGGGGTCATTTTTGTTCAAATATGGAAAAAATGCATGGATAACTCATTTTTCTCCTGTTTACAAAAAGAGGAAAGTGAGGTAAGTTTTAGTAGATTCAGTAGATTCTTCTTTTAAATTTCAGGCATATTAGAGAGTGGAGAGGATTTAAATATTTATTGATCTACTTTTATTTAAATGCACAGGCATTTAATGCACCAAAAAATACATTAAGCAAAGCCACAAGGCTTCTGAAATATAAAAACTGACAGTCAAAACCACCAACATGTCTTCCAAGTTTGAAACATCAAGGTCATACTCCTGGCCTCAAATTTGACATCACATGCCTTGAATTTGACATCATATATTTCTTTATAAAAAACTTTAAGTACTACATTTCTTTGTAAATAACTGCACTAAATATTCTTTAGTTGGAGCTTTTCTAATCATATACAAAAAGAAGATTTTGCGTTATATTGCAAATTTATTTGTGTATTTTAATTTCCTAAATCAGATTGTCTATTCAGCATAAGAACAATCTGATCCAGAAATAAGACACACAGACAGCTTTGCATCTCTTAATGTTTAGAGCCCCACAGTATTCTTTAGTGGTAAGAAATTAGGCTAGTTTCTTCAGTGTGTGGAAAGGAGAAGAGTCTACAGATTGGGAAAAAGAACTTTCCATCCCATCTTTCTTTGATATCTGAAATTGAATTTTTTCTTTCATCTCAGATCCTATAAAAATGAATTTAAAAAGGCAGAAATGGACAACTGAGTTCAAGTGAGACTTGATATTTACACTCAAGATGGAAAGTCCAAAATGAAGAGCTGTGTGACACAGTAAATGGCACCCATGATTCACTGCTCAAAATAGCATCTGGTGAAAAAAGCGATGTTTGAAATCCCCATGAGATAAAAGGAAAATTTGCTGTGATATGATTGGCCTTTGCTTCTAGAAAGCAGTGCGATATATAAAACATTTCGTATTAAGGCAAGTGATAGAAGAATCAGGTAAGACAGTGATGAGGTTTTAGTATAGAGATCTGTTTTCTATTTCAGTTTTTAAGATTAAGTCTCAAATTTTGTAACTTTTAGTGTCACGGAACCACGTAACTACTTTCAAAGAGAACTAAGTAGTTGGCAACGTATAAGGTGAACTGTAATCCCTTTTCAGAATATGCAGCCCTGCAGAAGTCGTTGGGGTGTCTTGCAGGCTGATAGATACAGTGAGGCAAGTCTCTAGAATGAAGTATTAGTTTAAAACCTTACATTTACTGCGTCATATACCATAAGATTCATGAATTTGTTCAGCATTTGGGGAAAAAAAATCACGGATGAGATAATTGTTCTGCAATTATTGATGGAATGGAATACTCAGCAGTAGAAAAACTAATCTAAAATTCAAGTCAGGATAAGGGAAAGTCATTAGCTATGCTGTGTAAAGCAGATATATACAATCAATGTGTGAATGTCACGTTTGTCAGGCCAAAGTGATGGGAAAAGACTTCTACTAACGGAAAGAAAATTGAACACATCTATAACGGTGGAGGATAGTTCGTATCCTGTTGTAATTGCAGTGCACTCGAAGCAGAATGAGAATAGCAAGAGAAAAAAACCTGCTCCTGAGCTTTACAGGAGCACTGCCTGGAATGTATGAAGAAGGTAAAGGCTTGAAAGGTAATGTGAAGAAACCTGAAGCCAAGCAAAGAGGCTTAGGATGATGCTGTGAAAAAAAAAGTCAAATTGAGCTTTAGGCATCTAGGAAGAAAGTAACTGTAAAAGAACCCCAGATGGTGCCAAGGAGAGCTGATAGGTTCGTTCCTTCTGTCGATTAAAATGTGTCAAGTGTGCAGGGTCAGAGTGCACACGATGATTTGATGGCAAACAGAGACATGGTAAAAAATAAAAAGACTTTTGAAATTTGGATATGCATTATTGATAGATGTGTATTGGATAAGATATTTACATACTGCTGTTCGCTCTTGTGGTATGAGATGAATGAGGTACTGTTAAAGATAGACCTTTATGAAGGAAAAAGTCAGAAACAAATCAGAAAATATAAATAATATTATCTCATTAGAAAGCCATGAATCTGAGGTTTATTTCAGTCTCTATCAGTTAAAAAGTCCAAAAGCCCTTGAGTGTGCACAGAGCAAGAAAAGTATGAAGATGTGAAATAGTTATTGCTTGAATTACTGTGGTAAACTAGATGCCATAGTCATAGGCAAGGATGTCATTATGCAGTAATATAATAACAATTAAAAAAGCCCACAATTAAAAAGCCAAAGCACTAAACCGCTACATATAAAGCAAGACAAATAACGGGTACACGTTTGACAGCTGAGTACAGAAAACACAATACTGCTCTGCAAGATAGTAATTTAGTCTCCAGTTGCATCAGAATGAATGAGCTTATTTAGTAGTTTTTATTGTTT
Source organism: Cuculus canorus (assembly GCF_017976375.1). Classification (NCBI taxonomy): domain Eukaryota; kingdom Metazoa; phylum Chordata; class Aves; order Cuculiformes; family Cuculidae; genus Cuculus; species Cuculus canorus. Next base: position 113,399,368 of record NC_071401.1, on the reverse strand, counting down.
TGTTTGCTTAATAGTTTGTGAGGGTATAGAGCTCAGGAAAATTTGGTTTAATGCTACCTTTAAGACTGTGCCATTCTCAGGAATCTCTGGTGCTGCTGTGGGTTAAGTTAATTTTAAAGGAGTTGAGAAGAGATTTGAGACTGAAGAGTAAGATGCGCATATTTTTGTGCATACATTTCTGTGGTTAGTTTGGAAATGCTACTCACTTGCCTGAAATATTCTTTCTTTTCACAGGTTACTTCATCATCCAGAAACATAAGCAGCAGCTTCTGTGCGTTAAGGGATTGAAACAGTAAATTTTACAGCACAATTCATCAATGGCGTCAGTCAGATTTGAGAGAGAGCATGTTTTTGCAAAGCTGCAGAGATTGCTGTAACCGAGGTCAACAGCAAACTCCTAGTGCTTTTAAAAATTGATTTTACTGAAATCTTACTCCATTTTCCTAGTAATAAAGGCCTCCAAGGATTTAAACTGCTGTAACTGAGAGCAGTGTTTGGCCCTGTTCTCTAAGAAGGTGTGGCGTAGCTCCATTACAACTCCAGTGCAAATAATAATTTCCTTTATAAATGGAGTACCCTTCCTAATATTTTAGTAAGCAAGCTTTTGTTTTCTCTTGTAAAAGCATAGAGGTCATAAGCTTAAAATTCTAAAGACTCCAAGAAACCTATTTATTTCCTTTGTGAAAGGTCCAAAATGAAATAAGAAAACATATGCGACAGGAGTATAAATATATTCACTTATCTGAAAAATCCAGTGCAGACTGCTTCATCAAAAAAAAATTGGCAAAATCAACCTAGCTTAGTTATTTAATTCTAGACAGAACATTTGATACTGTACAAAATAATAGAAGATGTTTCCTTTATTATTCCAGAACTCACGAGAATCTTTCATAGTTTTCTTAAGGAAAGCTAAAGGACAGGTGCCTCAGCATATTTCAATCTGAAATTTATAGAACAGCTTATTCTTTAGGAATAAGTTATATTATAACTTGCAATTTTAATTTAAAACAAACAAAAAAACCCTAGTCCAAGAATCAGGACCTGTAGTATAGATGATCTGACTCTATCTTCTGTCTTTGAATGAATGTTGTTCCCTCTGGGTCGTGGATCTCAGGATTTTGCATTTCTCTGAAGGAGTTTGTATAGTTCTCCATTGTTAAGCAGGGAAGGAAGTCCTCCTTCCACTTTCCATGATTTATCTGAGCAACCCTTCCCTTTGTATATGCTGCAGTTCTTTTTTTTTTTCCTTCTGGGCAATGGTAATAAATCACCCAACTGCTGCCTTACAGAAAAGTATTATTTAAAACAAAGTCATATCAGAGGAAGCAGATCCATACAACCAACAAAGTACACTGTTTGCATATACTGCTTTTCAATAAAACCTTCTCCTGTGAAGATCTGGCAAGTCCCCTGAATTTTTTTCACAGACCCTCTGCAGAGTGCCTCCTTCTTTCATTTTATGTGATACTCTCATTTTATGTAATTTTTGATGAGCATCCACTTCCCTTTCTTGAAGAAACACTCTTTGATTTTAGTGGGAGTTGGATTTTTAGTTTTGCGGCTTGGCATGATGTTAGTGTCAGTTCAGCTTAGAAACTATTTTCTGTAGACTATGTTCTACTGATTGTGCCCAGTTTTTCCAAGATTTTTTTATTCCATTTTCTGTATATGTTGTCTACAGCTGCCTCTTGAGCTAGAACATTGCAATCATTTAGGAAAATCTTGCACCTATTTGTAATAAGTTTCCCCATCTATATTACCAAGATTACTTAGTTGCCATATCTTTCAACTCATCCTACTCTTACTTCCCAGTTCCGAAGATGATGCAGAAGGCATTTGAGGGAAATGACTGAATACTGGGTGGTTTATTTCTCTCATTAAAGCCTACAGAAACATGACTAATTTCAGCGTTGGTATGTGTTTTCCTAGTGGCTTTTCTTTAGTTTGGTAAAGCCAATAATTAGGAAAAAAATAGAGGTTTTCTCCATTTTTGGTGCTATAAAAGTAACATAGACATTCTTCTACGTTTTGGTGACAGTTTAAAAAAATGAGAGAAGGTATGTATGCATATGCTTAAGTTAACAGTCCCACTAAGTCTTGGACTATCTATATTTTGAAAAAGAACACTGATGAATTAAGGTGTTTTAAAGACTGAGAATTTAGTTCAGATAAACCAAATCTAATGTCACAGTAGGGAATACCAGCTTTTTCATGTTCAAGAAAACAAGAAATCTTTGTAATACATTTCCTAGCATAGATAGCACACCTCCAGCACAGAATATGAATTGTTTGCATTTACAACCCTATTTGATGGGCCTTCTGAGTTAGAAAGTTTGAGGAGCTCCATCTTTCACTACACAGCTGCAGCTGCCTAAGATTGGGGAGGAATGGATTTCAGCAAAATATCCTATTTAATGGATAAGAATTGCTTGACCCAAGGTTGACAGACTCTCCTGCTATCAGGCTTTTATTTCCTCTTTGGCTGGGAGAATGCTAATGACATATAATTATTTACTATTGCATATGTTTTATAATAATTATAGCAATAGTATTATAAAGAATAATATTTTGACAATGTAAGCTTGGTCTTCTGCTGAAACTGCAGTTCTTCATTGTCTAAGTGGCCAGAGGATTGATAAAATCTACCATTATAATCAAGAAGAAAACACTGGAAGTCTTAAGATCTTCTCAGCATGCCTAAGGTCAGGAGATGATGGGTCAGGAGAAGGAGGATGTTGCACATCCTGTGGCAGAAGTTGAAGGCATTCAGCAAAACAGGTGTGACTGCTGACAATTTGTTCTCCACCTAAATGTTGCTGATCACAACTGAGGGCAAGTCTGGGTCAGGGGGCTAGGATTAGTGGGTTCCTTCAACTTTCATGGTCTTATTCTTGCTGTATTTTGATTGGAGCCTCAGAAATTTGGGTAAAAGCTGGGCACGTATATTTGCTTAAATGAAGGAACTGCTGAAAGACCTGTGTACCCCGATAAGGATTTTTTTTTTGTTTCTGGACTTACATGGCTCTTAATCATCATATATGATGTTGTTCTCAGTTTCCGAATGAATTAATCCCTTCCCAGAGACCTCAACTAAGCAGTTTTTGAAGTAAATAGTAACTCTTCACCTCCACACAGTCATTAAGTTTGGGAAAAAATCTTTGGAAAAAGGTTGTCACCTTTCAAGTTATGATTTTCTTCTTGGGGGAGGCATTTATGTGGGAAGTAGAAATTATACATACAGCATGCAATTATATGTCTTGCCATTCTGAGCAAAGGTGTGAGATGATTTTGTACCTTTATGCTAAGTGTGAAGTTTGAGCTTCTAAGATATTGCTACTTCATTGCCTTTCACCTATCTTATTCCATCCCCAGATGATTTCTTGGATGGTGAATAAAACTCATGATGCCAGTTCCAACAGGCTAAAAGGGAGAAAACCCCATCTTTGACCACAAAGGAAAAGGTGAGAGGATTTGAGAAAAAAACAGCAAATTCACACAAAACATTTAAAGGATCAAATTTATATATGGCATCTCACGTATTCTTTACTGTAACTAAGAACTATACAATAAGATACCAAATCAGTTGTCAAATGCAGAAAGTTCACTGTGGAAATAAAACCATGAAGGAATTTCCATGTGTTGTGAACAGTGACTTTTCAAATTACTTGCCTTACATTATTTAAGGTTGCAGTCAACAATAACTATTTCTGTAGTCAGTTTTTTAGATAGCAAAAATGGATAACCTATTTGCTCTCAATGTGCAAGCTTGTCTCTGCAAAAACAAGGGAATACTTTAAATCCATCTCAGCCAGATCATGGAAATGTCTGTTCACTCTCCAAGTGCATTCCCTAAATTGGATCCTGATCCCCAGTATTACAAGGACTGTGGCATTTATTTTAAAATGAGCCTGCCTATTTATTGTCCAACTCTGTCTGACAGTATCTTCTGAAAGGGAAAAAAAATGTCAGTTGAAATACTTGGGAATAAATAATTTTATTTTTTTCTTTTAAAACAGAGGGGTTTTTCCTAATATTTGTTGTGATCTGCAAGAAAAAAAAAAAGTAAAATTTGCAATTATGTACCTCCCTGGAGGCCTGCCAGTATCTCCAAAATAAAATCTGGTTTTACGGGATTCATAGATTTCTGCTGTAAATGCTCATCCCAGGCTCAAATTTGGCAAGCTCTTTCATAATACAGTAATACTCTTTCCTGCACATAAATGTTGCTTTTCTGTGAAAACTAGCAGTAATGCTGGTAAAGCTTTTCTTTTATGGCTTCTATAGATTTTTGTTTACAAATAGGTAAATTCAGTCTAAGTGCTTGAAGTGTCACTTTTTTATTGCATACTTAACAAATGATTCAGCCTTTATGGGGAAAATTTGCAGCTAAACTGCATTTGCATTTTGCATGCTTTTCTACTGTATTCCATCTCCATAATAAGTCGTGCTTTGTTTCATTATGGAATTGGTGTGCAGTCGCTTCATAAATACCATTGCAGCTATACTCCTGCTCAAAGCTGAATTTCTTATGCTGTCTGGTTAATCCATTTTTCTGGATTTTCACATAATTATTGTGTAAGTATTGATTAGAAAGACCTATTTCTTAGCTTTAAACAACTGACTTATTTAAAGTAACTTTTCACACTTCATTTATCATTTGGTTTTATTACATCCAGTCTTTCATTCCTTCGCATCCCACATTTTTTCATCTGCTTGCATTTTCAGGGCAAAGTTGTACATTGGGAGACCTTTGGTGTATGTTGTAAAATATCTCCAAAATAATACTTAAAACAAATAAATCTACTTACTTGACAGCTCATAGGAAGGTTCTTTCTCCTTGGTCACCGTTTCCAAGACTAGCCCATGGGAGACTGCTGCCTCATGATGAATTCAAGCAGCAGTGCTTCCATTTGTGATATTTCAAGCTCAACGCTCAAAACAGTTAATCTGAAAAGATATGCAGATATTTATACAGGCACTTATTTGGAGGCCTAAATAATCACTGAATGACTTTGAAAAGCTGCCCCTGGTATGATTTATGTGGAAACGTTGTGTCATTCCAAGTCTCTGTGAAGGGGGGTTGATAGCAACATCACAAACAAGAACCTTCATAAATAAGTACCAGAAATTGAGGAGGAAATGTTCTCACGCCTCCGAACAATCCCATCAAGTCACAGGCGAGGCATCTACCGATGGGGAGCATTGTTCTGCTGTGCATATTGCCTCCTCTCCGAATAAATGGAGGATTGTCTGGCCACCTTTCTTTATGAGTAATGAACCTATCATTAATTCTTTTTGTCTGATTTTAAGGAAAATATTTTATCTTCAAATCTCTAAGATTAGAAGTTTCATGTCATTCAATTAATTAAACAATGCAACTCAAGAGCCGTAAACATTAAAAAGCCTTCTTGGAAGCAGACTGTGGCCCAGTCCATTGGATAAATTGATTGATTACTTCTGTGGCTGTTCCTAATAATCTGTAACATTTTTTCATTAGGCAGAAAGTTGTTTTCCTATTTAGTATGCAAACGTGAGATCTGGAGCATTCTGCCCATGTGTTATGATTTCTTTTTTCCATTATGCAATCACAGAATGTGTCACTTCCCTGTTTACAAAAGAAAAATGTAAGAGATAAAATTTGTGTTTAGTAAGGATTTTGATCTTCAATATATTAAGGAAATTAAAGTCCAGGGTTGGCAGAAAATCATAAATCATGGTTATATGTTTCTCTAGAATGATTTTATGGATGCTAGGGCAAAGATATTACCATGTGCACTCTGGTTGTGTAGAAATGCCACTAGAGGCTATTTTTTTTCTTCAAAGGTGCCCTTTAAGCTTACACGAAATTACTCTTAATAGAGTAAACATGCAATTTGCACAAAAACAACACAATGTATTCCAGGTTATGTGTCAGATAAAAAAGCATAGTGAAAAAAATGTAAAGAATTTTCTCTTTCTTTCCTGCTGAGAATTTTCCCCAGAACCTGCAGTTTTCAAAATTGTGTTCCATATTTCAAAATTTTTGAAATATTTCTGATGTTTATTTTTAGCTTGGTATGATGAGTGAAAGGAGAGAAGGGGGGCTGGGTGTCTTTCATAAAGGTTTGATGGTAGAAATTTGTGTTATATGGATTGTGTTGTTTAATATTCTTTTCTTCCTGGATGAGATGAGTTCTCTGGTGCTAGATATTTTCAATTTCAGAATGCATTTGCTTTGAGTAACCTCAAAATATTTGTTTAAAGTATTTTTTCTCTAATCTGAAGAAAAAATTAGTTCAGCCTTAGGGTTTGGCCACATCACGCATATCGATCCTTGTTATGGCACTTTAACAGCCATGCCTGATGCAATATGAAAATCTGATCTTTCATTTGTTTCTAAAAGGTGTGTTTCTAACCTCCACAGGGAGAAAAGAGGGCTGAAAAAACACATATTGATGTGTGAAAATAACCCTAAATATGCGTGTATGTGTGTACATGCATACACGGTCATGAGGCAGACTTGGGAATTTACAGTCTGTTGTATACAGTGTAGATTTTAATTTGTTCCTTCCCTTCCTTTTTCTATCTGCTTTATTTTTAACAAAATCTTTATCTAGTAACCACGTTGTTATCTTGGATACAGATATTTCTAATATCCACCATTATTTTTCTTACCACAAACCAGGAAAGGAGTTAATGGTGACATTAATACTTTGAGAACAATGTGTTATCTACTCCATGATATTTTCTTAGCAGTTCTTTTCCACCAATCTTGCATACCACATTTTTCGGTTTGTTTTTGATTGTTTTTTCATCTTGGATTTGCATCTGTAGAAAATGACACAAGTTTTTACCTGTAGAAAATGACATCGCAACAGAAAATTAAATTGGTTTCTTTCAGGTGTGGACTTTGTGAGTGGGTTGTGAGAACAATCTTGGACCTACAGGTGTAGGCTTGGGAGCAGTTCAAAAGCAGCCACCATGCTGAGGTGGTACCATGCCCAGCCTGGAGGAACGTTGGTCAACTCAAGCTTCAGAGTGCGATACGGGGTGAGGTAGTGTAGAGGGATGCTCAAACTCAGGCTCAGGCACTGGCTGCCAACCCCAAGCCCTTGAAGGAGCTCTTCTCCTCCTTGGCAGGTGGAGCTGTGCAGTGCGGGTCCTGTGCCTGCCAGATATATGACAACATTAATATCTAGCTCAGAGGGTCAGGAGGATTTTGTTGTGTTGGTGGAAGAGGGCTGTGTCCCAGCCTTTGGCAAAGTGCTGTGCCGCACTTATTGTCAGGAACTGGCAAAGAATATTCACTTTGCGTAAACTCTAAGGAGTTATCTCTCCTACCTCCACTCTTTAGATGTTGTAAAAGCTCCTCCTTTACAAAGCAGCAGCGTGAGAAGGGGAATGCTGAATGTTGCAGCTCTTCCTGGGAGGAGAAAACAAGATTTGGCAGTTGAACATGGTTGCCTCTCCTTTTTCTTCACTCCTTTCTCAGCAAATCACTGCTGCATGGTAAAACCTTAACAGGTTCTCCACCTCCCACTCACAGACGGGGAGCAAAAGCAGACTCCGGTGCTGCAACTGGAAGGTGCATGTTTTATACACACACAACTTGAAGACTGAAAACCAAAATATCCCTTCTTTGCTTCTTTGGAAATACTTTTTTTTCCACTAAGAAAAGAGCTTCCCCCTGCTTCTCCCCCAAGATCTGTTACCTTTCTTCATCCTTTTGCTTCAATCTTTTCCTTCCACCTTAAAAAGAACACTTATTTGAAGTCATGAAAGAAAGATGTGGCACCACAGAGACCAAAATCTGTAGTCATTTTGAGGAAATCAGAGCATTTTTCTGGAATTTCCTGTGGAAAAGGCTCTTTATAAAAAAAATGAAAAGGTATAAGGAAATTAGCCTTGAGAAAGACAAAGAAGGTCCCCTTCTGTGGGCCATACACTGTTACCAGTATGGCCAGATCGACTGTCCTTTTCTCTGCCTCTGAAGGTGCCTGCTCGTGTCCTAGGCATCTATTTTGCTCCTTTTGGCAATTTGACCAGAGAGGAAATAGGTAGGTTAGATGGTAAATACAAGAGTAAGTGAAAGAAAGGGTTTGATATATGAAAAAACAGATGCTATTAGATTTGATGGTTCCTTAATCTGATAGAATAATCTAATGTGGAAACAGGAAAGGAGAAGGAAAGTGAGACTCGTGTCCTCAGCTGTACTCCCTTGAAACAAGCACTAGAACTGAGACTGACTTCTCACGACCTTATCTCTCCATTGGTTTGGCCTACCTATGTTTCCAAGACCCTCAGTACAGTGTAAACCTGGTGGAGCTAAACCAGATAGTTTGGGAGTGTTGTGCAGGAGAGACGTTGGCACAAGTTCTGACTTGCAACCAGCCCAGCACCTTCTCCTTGGCTGCTGAGGGGCAGGAAAGGCACATCACTACAGAAACAAGCTGCTGATGCTGCTGTGTTGCAGTGTTGTCTCATTGCTGTTGATAAATTTGGAGCTTGGTTGCTGTAGGCAGCAGTTCTCAGCGGTCCTGCTAACACCAGTGACCCCGAGGAAACACAGGATGATTCTTCTGCATTCAAGAATCATAGAATAGTTTGGGTTGGAAGAGATCTTAAAGATCACCTGATTCTACCTCCCCTGCCATGGTCAGGGACACCTCCCACCAACCAGGCTGCCCAAGGTCCCATCCAACCTGACCTTGAACACCTCCAGGGATGGGGCAGCCACAGCTTCCCTGGGCAACCTGTGCCAGTGCCTCACCACCCTCACAGTTAAGAAATTCTTCCTTACGTCTAGTCTAAATCTGCTCCTCTCCAGTTTATACCGATTGCCCCTGGTCCTATCACTAGAAGATGAGGAAGGTTGTTCTGGCATTTAGTATACCCTCATGTTTGTGAAAATGAAGGTTCAGTTCCTGTGGTATAAAAGATTTTTGATGTCACTTTTGCAGTGTATTTCCACATCTATTGCCAAAGGCTCCTTTCCTCCTAGCCTCTTGCTTTCTGTCTGTGCAGGCAGCATATGAATTCAGAGCAAGACATCTGACTATGTGGATGCATAACTTTGGTTTGAAGTAAAATACTTATTTGACCTCAGTATTATTCAAATATTTTCCTGTTTCTACACACCTGAGACGAGTTTTGGGAAGAAAGATGCCCATATTCTGAAGAAATGATCTGCAGAAAATGAAACTTGGAAAGTGCTGCTCTGCAGTGTTTCCCCTGGGAGTGACAGAACAGTAGAACTGCACGCCTGCTGCTCTGCCCTCTGGTCTGACAGGTACTGTGAGGCCAGTGGTGGGCTGAGAGGACTGGAGGTAGGGCACGCACATGTAGAAAGTGCTTTCAAAATCCACATTCTAGAGCAACTCCTAGAGTAAAGCTGCCCATCCCTATATATTGGAATGGGTCCAAAGAAGGGCTACAAGGATGATCAGAGGGCTGGAGCACCTCCCATATGAGGACAGGCTGAGAGAGTTGGGCTTGTTCAGCCTGGAGAAGGTTCCGAGGAGATCTTATAGCAACCCTCCAGTACCTGAAGGGGCTACAAGAAAGCTGGGAAGGGATTATTCTTAAAGGCTTGTGGTGATAAGACAAGGGGGAATAGGCATAGATTGGAGAGGGGCAGATTTAGGATTAATATAAGGAAGAATTTCTTCACTGTGAGAGTGGTGAGGCACTGGCACAGGTTGCCCAGGGAAGCTGTGGCTGCCCCATCCCTGGAGGTGTTGAAGGCCAGGTTGGATGGGGCGTTGGGCAGCCTGATCTAGTGGGAGGTGTCCCTGCCCATGGCAGGGGGGTTGGAACTAGGTGATCTCTAAGGAACTTTCCAACCCAAACTATTTTATGATTCTATGATCCTATGATTCTAAGAACAGTATCCGGGAGGGGCCTCTGCCACTGCCAAGGCTCCAGTTTGCTCTAGTGAGGTCAAAGTCAGTCTGTTCTTCGGGGTTGGAGTGTTTGGCCCCGTGTGAAGCATATTGCGCTGGAGTTCCTTTGGGCAGCAAAGGGATGGATGACATAGCATCATAGCATCGCCAGGTTGGAAAAGACCTCTTGGATCATCGAGTCCAACCATTCCTATCTGCCACCAAACCATGTCCCTGAGCATCTCGTCTTTTAAATAACTGGCATTTTTCTAGCAAGCCTGCTATGGCCGCACTCCGACTGTCCAAAGGCTTTGGAGTTTTATTCAGCCTAGGAAGAACGGGTAATAGGACAGGATGGGATTACGGCTGGCTGAAACACGCACCCGGAGTTCCGCGACTTTTGCCACCCCCTTTGGCGGTGCCCCCCCCCCGCGCCGCACCTCCCCGCGCCGAGGGGCACTCGGGGGCTCCCCCGCCCCCCCGCTCGAGAGCACCGCCCGCGGGCAGGCAGGTGGGCGGGGCGGCGCTGGGGCGGGGCGGCGGCGGCGGGGGCGGCCCCTCCCGGGCGCGGCGCGGAGGCGGGCGGGCGCGGGGCATGGTCCGGGAGCCGGCGGAGGGGCGGCGGAGGAGCGGCGCTGGGATGCGGCGCGGAGACATGCGGCTCTGCTTGCGCGCTGCCCCGACGACATGGACCCGCGCCGCCTGCTCCTCCCGCTACTGCTGCTGCTGCTCCGCGCTGCCCTGGGCGCCGCCGGGCGTCTGAGCGCCCGCCCCGGCAACGAAGGTGAGCGGCGGTCCCGCCGGGGAACCCCCTTCGCCTGCACCTTTTCCCCGGCGCCTTTTCCTATTCATTTTTCCTCCTTTATTATTTATTCTCCCCTCCCCGCCCCTCGTTAAGGTGGTCTCGGGCGGTAGCGGCTCCTCGCCCCGGGACGCGCAGGGCGGGTTCTCTCCATCGCGTTGCGCTCTCGCAAGCGCGGCCGCCGCCCGGTGCGGTGCTGGAGGGGATGCGGGGATGTGCGTGTGTGTGTGCAGCCGCCCCCGAGCGAAGTTAACGGAGAGAGAAAAGGGGCAACCTGTGCCTTGTGTCCCCTCCGCGACCCTTAACTGCGTGGGGATGCGCTGCGATGGGATGGGATGCGGTGGGATGCGCGCGTGTGTATGTGTGTGTGCAGCCGCCCCCCAGCAAAGTTAACGGAGAGAGAAAGGGGGCAGCCTGTGCCTTGTATCCCTCCCGCGACCCTTCGCCAGCCGGGGATGCGATGGGATGCGCGGAGGAGAAGCCGCAGCGCCCCGGGAGCGCGGTGAGGCGAGGATGGGACGCAGGGGGCATCGCGGGTCGGGAGCGGGGTAGCAGGAGCCCCCCGACCCCCGGCAGGTGCCTCCCCGGGGCCAGGCGCCTCCTCGTTTGTAGCCCGAAAGAGCTGCCGAGAGCTGACAGCGGCAGGAGTCGCGTTTGCTTGTTATTTAATAAAAATAAGCCATCAAGACTAATGGGTAGCCCTCGTCTCCCTCAACCCCGTGATAAGCGATCTTCGAGCCCTTCAATACGTGTCGGGTGGTGGTTCCATGAGTCATCCTTCTCTTTCAAAACTTTTAATTAATACGAAAAAGAAGCTTGCTGCCCTGCGAAACCTCTTTTTGTTCCTCTAGCTTTTTCGTATTTTTTTTTTTTTTTAACCTGTTAAAATGACGCGTGTGTATGTGAATGGATGTTTTCGGGAAAGAAAGCGTGAATGGTTTGTTCTCCTTTCCTATGGTAATTTTCAAGATGACATTTGATGAAAATGATGTGGTGGACAGGTACGGTTGGGCTTGATGATCTCAAAGGTCTTTTCCAACCTAGTGATTCTATGCTAATGCTTGTTAGACTTCAGGAAAAAATAGTGGCTGCTGGAAACTGTTTGAAAAAGTAATTGAAATACTGTTTTTTATTTTTATTTTATTTTTTTTAAAGATATAATTACCCTTTTCCTATTTAAAAAAAAAAAAAAGCAGCTTTTGCCCATTTGTACAGTGAAGGCAGTCAGCATGACCAGGATGTCCAGTGCTGTCGTCTTTAGCCATAAAATTTAGAGGCCAAAGGTTGTGCAGGATTTCTAGCATCTAACAACTGTGTAAAATTTGCACTTGCTCGAGTTTTACCGTTTGTCTACAGAAGGAGATATAAAAAGCTGGTAAAGCAATCTTTTTTCTTGTACAAATAATGCGATGTACTTATTGGTATTCTGAGTGCATGCCAGATAAGGCAGTGAGATAGCTACTTTAAATGATTTCTGGAATGAAAAAGATATGTAATATAATATAAATAAGAAAAGATGCTAACTTTACAAATCCTGGGTAATCCTAAATCGGTTGGTTTTATTGCTAGGAAGGAATCATACCGGAAGAGCAATATATAATCTGTTTATATGTTTTATGTAAATTTTTTTTGCATGCACAGTGCTTCGTAGGATATATAAAAGAATATGCTTTTAGTAGTCAGTCACTTTTAAGCATCCAGATAGATACTATTTTGTAAATATTTTCATCTTTCACAAATGATTTTCAGAAATGAAAACAAGAGCGTTAGTAGGGGTTACTCGTGTCTTATAAAAAAGCTTGTTGGGAATGTATGTAGTTCTGCCAGTCAGCACAGCAGCTCTGCCTCCATGGCAGTGGTAGGCAGACACAGTCTGTAAACTGAGACTAATTATGCAAAAAAGATATTAAAGCATTCCAGTTTGCACAAAACATACTTTTTCTTTGTTTGTTTAAAATCACAGTCACTGAGAATAGGGAAAGAAGCAAAATGTGCATTGAGTGTACTTGTTGGAGTCAGCGTTCAGCAGATACTGTTTCCATTCTTTCTTTTCTGCTTTAAGAACTTGTAAGATGTGGGCAGTATTTTCAAAATGGCTAGGGAAAGTCATGGTATAAATGCACTTGCCGGACAGTAACCCGCTTTTGCATGCTTACTTTTTTGATGTATGTGTTTGTTGTTTCTTTGAAAAAAGGGGCACACTTGTCAGTTTCTTTCAAAAGTGAGATCAGCTTTGACAGAGCGGTGTCCTTCCCACACTTAGGAAAGCCCAGTAATTCTTTTATTTATTTACAGTTTATTTAGGCTGTCCATGTGATTTAGTAACTTGAATTATTGCAACTTGCTGATGCACTAATTTGACAATCTAGCATTAGGATGCAGCCTGAAGTCATGTCAGAAGATTATTTTCCTCTTTTAAGTAATCTTTTTCTCATCACTTTATTTACTTCCCTACTGTTTTTATTGTCAATTTCCTCCCCAAACTGCCTTTCTGCATTTGTGCGAGTTATTTAGAAAAGTTTTCCTTTTTCCACCACTGAGAATGAAAAAGATGTACTTTGGGCAGAGATTGTTAATAGAGGGATAGAGATAAAAATATACACACTTTTATTAGATACTGCTGAAATTCTACTTATGAATTGGTTTAATAGAGGATGGAACTAATTTTAGCATGTTTATATAGCTTTTTGTAACTTCTAGCGCACGTGAATTTTGCAGTAGGTGTGTTACAAGAGGATGTTTAGAGCTATCAGTAGTATTTCCTAAATTTATTTGACTTGAAAGAATTGCTATTTTTTTACTAATGCTGCAGTAGAATTGGATTGGATGGAGGGAGAAAAGGATGAAAGAGGGACTAAAGGCAAGTTGTTGGCTTACTTAACTTCGTGGTGTTAGATGCACTCCTTTTTTCCTTTCCTTGGAGTGCTTGAGGTTTTGCTAATTTGCTTCATCCTAGGAAAGTTTTATTTAAGAGTTTTTTCTTGATGAAATGTAAAATTTTCCGCTGAGTTTATTTTTAAACTATCTGCCATGCTCGTTGTAAAGCTGCATGCATTTTGCCTACGTAATCACAGGAGCTCAAGGAGATTCTCTAAAGTTCAGATTTATCTATGTGCATTGGAAAGGTGTGTGCCATTTTCTGCGAGGCAGGAAAATGTCAGGAAGATTTAACATGCAACTTTTCCAGTTTGAAGTCACAAACTGAAACCCGTAGGTGCATAGAAACCACATGTTCTGTTCTTCCATTCTGTTGGATGTTTTTTTGCTAAGGGCGGATTGTGTTTTTTTTCTTAGAAGGGTACAATTTCTTTCTGAATAATTCCTACAGTGTCAAGAAATCGAATGAGCTATATCATTCGGTAATTTAATAATTTTTCCTCAGTCTCTTCTGTAAGTGTATTGCCTGCCTGAGGGTACCAGCTACCTTAATTTCACTGTTTTATAACCCACAACAGTTAACACTTGACCTAGGTCATTAACAGGATTATCAGCAAATTTGTTTAAGCTTTTACTGACAACCTGAATTGCTTCAATAATATTTTGACTGTGCAGACAGGAAACTTCTTGTAACCTCTCAATCTAGCATAAAATTAATTTCTTGCGAACACAGCTACTTAAAGATCAATACGGTAAATCTGCTTACAGTACTTGGTTTCAAATACTGTCTGTTTTGGTTTACAGCAAGAAAGTTCCAAGCAGCCTCTCTTTTCAGTCTGTATTTGATTTGGAGATGTGGTTTCATCTTTTATTCATTGATTACCATCTCAGAACTTTGTGTAAGAGTGCAATTAAATGCACCATTTTATCTGGGCTGGTCTCTGCTAACGCTTAAATTCACTAAAGATGATTTACTCTGCCTTTGTAGTAATGACAGCTCTTGGCGTGGTTTTGAAAAATGCAGTGTTTGCACGTGTAGCAAAATGTGTGCCCAAATTGTGCATGTAATTTTGGGAAAGGTTGGCAGTACTGGGAACTTTTCAGTAGAATCAAAAGGGATTGCATGGGGAAATTTTTTTTACAAATCTTGTTTCACTGTGTGTCAGGTATCATTAGGTCATGGTAAGTCTTCATTTATCGTGACACGATTCCTGCTGGTGTCTCTAGCTTGCTCTTGAGTGCTTATCTGCAAAAGAAGTTAGGTTTAGAAATCTTAGTGTGATGCCTCTTAAAATTAATTTCAGAAGGCTCAAAGTCATGGGGGTCTGGAGGGCTGTTTTTCATACAGCTGTATCTTATTCAAAGCTTCTGTGCTTGATCCTAAGCCGTACTATTAGGTGAATAATGAACGCGCTTTAAAATTCACACCATGATGTTCTTAAAGTCCTGTGCAACAGGAGAAGTAAGTTGTGTAAATTCCTCATTTTCCATTAACATTTTTGATAACAGGCTGTAACACATGGAATAATTTATTTTATTTTCTTTCTGTCACCGAAGTTTGTCTTGACTCACTGCTGATTTCAATACGATGTTTTAAAAAGAAAAATCACTGCACCATCTATAGTAAATTATAAGCAGATGTCTGAAATACAAAGGTGTCCAAATTGGACACATCAATTAATTCTTATTGCAGTTAATTTGGATACAGAATACTACCCAACGAAGTAGTCAGGACACTGAAACGGGTTGGAATTCATCTGTACTCTCAGCCTCAGGAAACTGGACTTCAGAGGAACAGAAGGAAAACTAACAGAAGGAAAACTAACAGAAGGAAAAGCATCAAACAAATAATAGGCACACTAAATTTAAGGTTTGCCTACATGAAATCTTTGCAAATCAGGAGAGCTTTCTGATTAAAGATAAATTTTTTCATTCCAGTCTGGGAAGGTACACAAATTAGTTCTAATTATTATTTTTTAATTATTATTTCCTGCCAGGGTTAAGTAAATTGCTGATATACTTACTTTTGATTCTGTTTGAGAACTTGTAAGTTTTCCTCTAGGAGCATATGTAATGGCTCTTGTTCTTGTAATCCCCACTTGATGAAAGTTTAGAAATACGGTTGCAGGTGTTCATTTTCTTGTTTTCAGAGCTCTGGATTTTATCACCAGTGAGGGTCACTACAGAGCTGTTAGCGAATACAACAGTACTGTTGGTACATTTTTGTACAGAGCCTGAGTTAGTTCCTTAAGGTACCTGTAATTTATGTAAGTACTGCCACTTTGTAGCTGTTGTTACAAATAACTGGAGATTTAATCATGTCCTTACTTATGTTCAAAGCTCTGCTCAGTGCAGCTGGTATTGAAATATAGAAAGGTCATTTTGATACCCTAAGGTGCAAAATTGATTGGACTTATCCTGAAGTTAGATGAAACTTCAGAGATGGGTTTGAGGGCTATTACTAACCTTTTTAAAAGATAATTCCAGCATCCGAAGAGTTGTTTATCTGGAGTGAGATGTGGGGATTTTAATTTTTTTTAACATTTCCTTTCTGATTAAAATCAATTGTTTGATTCATTGAAACCTTTATGAAAACTATTGAAAATACATTTATGAGGAGAAGATTTGCAATAAGAATTGATGTAGTTTCATAGAAGAATTTTTGTTTACAAATGAATAGAACTACTGTTAAGTGATTCATTTTGCTAAAAGAAGCCACTGCAGTGGTGTAGCCCTTGTTTCTGTAAACACTTTAGAGCAACACTTTTTATTTTTTAATATTTAAACACTTATAAACAAGAACAAAAACTCAGAAAGAAATAGTTTAATTCAGAAGATTAGATATGTACTCCTGGTGGTATAATTTTGGAAACAGAACGTGGTAGTAATTTGCTGGGTTAAGATTGTGTGCTCTGCCTGTAGTCTTGTGCTTCTTAATTTCTTAGGTGCTTGATAAATCTTAACACTAGTGCTCATTTTGTGTTGTGAAGCTGATGTAAGGCTAAAATTCAGTCCCTTGGAATGAAGAGTCCTTTTAGATTTCTGCAGTGAATGAATGAAGGAAAGAAAGATGTAGAAATAAAGATAATCCTGCATGAAAGAAATCTTGGAACGGTGACAAAAAAGTTCCAGTCTGAGAGTGACAGGTAGCCTGAATGAAACACTAGCATGTACAGCCTTAAATTTACAGAGATGTTGTTAAACCAGACACACTGTAAGCAGAAACTTCAGTGCCATGCTCCTTTTTTTTTTTTTTTCCATTACACTACTGTGTCTTGCTGTTTTAGGCAAAATATAGAGGAAAATCCTATTAATCTGCTGGGAAAATATTGGTGAAAGAAGAATAGCAGACCAAGCAAAGAGTGTTTGAAACTTGCTAGCAATTAGATGAACAATAGGATGAATGTTAAGGTTCAGTCAGGGCAGTTTAGTGTAATAAGGTGTGGGAATGATGCTTACCTTTTTTATTTATTTCCCAACTGGTTTCTCATATCTTTTTTATATCTATATTTGGGCAGAAAGGTTTGCATTGCGTTGGTCTGTTTCTTTTTAAAATAATATTTAAAAAATCATGCTAAAGCATAGCTACCTCACATAAGAGGACAATAATTAAACCTCTACACTTTTTAAATTGGTGCCTAAGAAAAGGAGGGGCTCATAGAATCTCTGGAGTGATGAGTTGCCATTTAAATAAATAATAATTAAAGCACAAAAATATATTTTGGTCTGTGGTAGGCTTCCCGCAAACTTTGTGCAGTAGTAACAAATAGCAACGAGTGACACTGGGTTTCTTGTTTTAGTTCTTGAGAAGCTGGAAGGCAGATAGAGGGCTTTTGCTCTGGTTGATTTTTCGAGAGGCAAGGCTTTTTCACAGATTTCTTTTAGGGGGGAACGGCAGATTAAAGGAAGAAGATAGGCAGAGTTCAAGTGAAAGTAGGACCAGAGTCTTAGAAAAATAAAACCAAAATCCAAGCTTTCTCTGATTAATGGCAGTATTAGGAACCCAGAATTCAGCGCTGACTATGATCTGAACACTGAGAGAAGCACAAATTAAGAAATTCCTTGCCTCCATGAAAGTCTGAGCTTTGTTTACATTAGTAAGCTTCGTGACTGTGATTTACCAGTGGTGAATTTCAACACTGCAGTTGAAGAGGCTGTAGTTAAGACAGGGTAGAAGAATTTTTACTGTTCTACTTAATCTTTCTTTAATGGTGGTTTCTTTTCTTTTCTTTTTTTTAAAAAAAAAAAAAAAAAAGAGGTGTTTTATGTCTGTCCAGCCTTAATGTTAATGACCTATGGTGGAGAACAACCACTTAAGCCATTTATATAGAAACAGGTTCTGAGATGGTAAGTGCCTTATCCTGCTAAAACATTTCTCCCACCTATGATTTATCTTTGGGAGCAAATGTCGTAGGAATATTTGAGAGTTTAGTTTTCCTGGAGAATATGGTTACAGCTATAGAAAATGTGCTGGTCTCACCCAAACCATCTAGAGGTAACCCAACTGTGGGGAAATCTTATGAGTGTCTTTTGTTCCCAGCCCACCACACTGCCCCAGAGTCTTTCTTTAGCGCCTGCACTTTTTTTTTTCTCTCTCTTCCTTCATGTATATCAACATTCAGCCATGAAGTGTAGAAGTCACAGATAGTCTTTTCTTTTCCTCATTGGGTAGACCACATGTCCATTCCTTCTTCATACATGTTGTTTACCAGAAGGAAGATGCTTTGATCCTGTAAATGCCCTAAAGAAAAGGCACTGGAAAATAATTATATGTTTAAAGGCATTGCTTTATCCATAATTAGATGGTTGTGTTGGTCCTGAAAGCTGAGTTAAAGCTGAACAGAGGTTGTTCAAGAAATTGAAGCAGAAGTTGACCATGCTGGTCAAGGGAAGCAATTCTGGAGAAGAGCTATGAGGAAGATGCTTAGTTTGTGGAACATAATGGAGTCTGGTGCCATTTGTAGGAAGATAGCGGAAGCAGTGGTATAAGCAGAAGACAAGGGTCTGAAAAACTGGCTTGTGGGCAGATGGGAATAGAACAGTCATTTGAGCATTTACCTTTGTTATAAATATTTGTATTTCTCACATATGGAAATAGTGAAAAAAGATGTTAGCGGGGTTTTGGTTGCAAAGACAGCAAATGAAGTCAGGGGCAATTCCATTTTTCATATGGATAGCTCAGCACACATGTTCTGCATTAATTACCTCCATAAATTCTGTTAACCTGGCAAACAATGAAAATATCATGTTGGTGACATCACTGTACTGGAAAATAAAACTGGTTTTAGCATCTTGATTTTCTCAACATGACATTTGAGGAGATTTCTTATGCTATTGGCATTTTACTCCCCTAGTTTGCACCAAGATGTTTAGTCATTTGCTCTGTGGGTTTATTTTATCTGAGAAGTATCTGTAAGGACCCAAGCATCTCATAGCCCATTCAAGACTGATTAATGGAAGTAGAGAAGAAAAGCTTGGCAATACTCTTGTCAGGGCACAGCTGAGTAGATGCCTTTCCAAATGCGGTACTTCAGGTACTGTCCTCAAAGGAGTATTGATTACTTGCTGTGATTTTTTTTCCTTTTTTTTTTTGTTTTTAATTTTTGTTTGTTTGTTTTTAGTGGTTTTGGGACCACCAAAATGTTTGTAGTAAAATTTGAGGGAACTTAGGAACTTTGATTTATGAGTGCTTGTGTGGCCAGGTGTCTTATCTGTGACATGTTTTGGTGTAAAAAAAATCTAGAAACTGAGCATGTTGCGCTAGGTTTTGAATTCTCGATTTACTTTAAGTGAATATGAACACTATGTAGAACTTTCTTTTCTCCCTTTAAGTTGCTAGAAGCCTTCCCAAGGGTGATCTTTGTGACACTGTGCTAGTTCTGAACTGTATCAGATCTTTAAAGAGATCAATTCTGCAAAACTAGTGAATGCTGAATATTGGGGTTTTTTTTCCCAAGGGAGGAAAAATGCAGAAGTAAAAAGACTTGGTTGTGCTTTGTGCTTAAGCCCTTTTGAGAAGTGCTTCAGAGCTCATTAAAGTTATTTGGGTAATATTTGCTATTGAGTTTTGACTAGACATAGGCATCTGGAGCCATTTTACGTGCTCCAGGATTTGGGCCACCCAGTGGGACTGGCAACTACAACAAATCCTGCAAGAGACCTGCTTCTATTCTGAGCTAGTGAAAGGCATGGAGTGGTTTGGTTTAGGTAACTTAGGTAACTGAATCTTATCCTTTAGTTTATTTATTTATTTATTTATTTAGACTGAGAAAGGTGAACTTGGGTTTAGTTTAGCATTAGGTAACTTAGGTAACTGAATCTTATCGCTTAGTTTGTTTGTTGATTTATTTATTTATTTAGACTGAGAAAGGTGAACTTTAGATTTAGCATTTTAAACTCTTTTAACACAGTGACCCCTATTTTGCATTTACATGTTTAATACTGTGTTTCACTGATGTCAGATTTATTGCTGTAGTAGTAGAGTAGAATGCAGCTTGGAGGATTTGGATTTGAATGCGAGTTCAGCTGAAGAGTAATTTAGGTATCTAAGGGTTTATGCCTTTTGTAGGAGGTAATGGAAAAGGACCAATTGGAACTGCTTTAAAAAAAATGAATGCAAAGAAGCGAAAGCGACACAGTAATTTGGAACCCATTAGGTTAATCCATTTTTAATTTTTATATCCTTGTCCTAATGAAAAGAACTGGCACATATCAACTTACAGGAAATAGCCTAATAAAACTGAAACCTTATTAGGCCCCTTTGATAAACATTGCATTCCAGCCTACCAGTCATATGGTTTTGCATACTTGGAAATTGAGCTTTATACCACTTTAACAATATCAAGAGGACTCTCATGTTTCAAACTAATAAAAAAGAAATAAAATCTGTTTTGTCTGGTTCATCCATGAGAATGGATGGATAGCTGTCAACATAATGCATACAGGTACCATGAGGAAAAGCAGCATACAGATTTATCATCTCACTTGCTAAAAGAGCTGCTAGTTCCAATGTTGTCATCAGTGCTGAAACAGCTTGTCTTTGTTTTTTCTTTATAGTAGCCAGAATTACTTCTGCAAGGTGCTAAGTGAGGAGGTTTGAGTGTGACTGCACACCTGTATAGACTTGATACAGATTGATGAGAGGATAAGACGAAAGCTTTGCATGTGCTGCATTGCCTTAGCTGTTCCTTGGAGTCTCTCCATGACAGAATGAGGGAACATATTTTGGTTTTACGTGAACAGTCCGAAGATTTCTAGCAACAAAACGTTTACTTTTCTGTTCTACTTTGAAATCAGTTCCAATTTTGTCTGCTAAGGAACAGTCCAGTTCTGCGGTTTTGCTCTCTGAAACCACTCGTGTAAGGCTTTTGTTTTTGGACCTGATTGTTGTTGTCCTGTATATTCAGGAGACATAGGATAGTGTTGCCCTTTTTCCACATGCAGGCTTCATACTTAGCAAAGTGAGGAAGACGAATGAAGAGCTTCTACTGGGCATCAAGTGCAGGTGATGAGAGCCAGGCTGGCTGGGCAGAGGCACACGAAGAGCTGTGGCTGCTGGCTAGCATGGGTTGCGCTGCTGTGAAGGGGGCACGGGAGCACCACTGAACCCAGCCAGTACTGAAATTCATGCTGTGTGCAGCTAGCAGAGAGGACTGCTGTGTGGTCATAGAGCCTCCCTGATCAACTCTGGTTTTGCAGTTTACTATCTGTGCTTTTATTTATAGGCATTTCTGCATTGCTCTTCACTGTCCTGTTTTCTCTCTTTCATAGCAGCCTTTTGAGAGAAACTTACAGTGAGGCTCCTGCTTTGGATGCTTCAGTATTGAGCTGTAGGAAAAACTCGGGTATCTAAAGTCTGGCTTCAGATGCTCGTGGAGTGTGGTTGGTGAGAAGAGTAAAATCTGGGAGGAAAATGAAATTGTTCCTCTTCAAAGGCTGAAGACAGCTGCCATAAAATTAGAATTTACGAAATAATCTAAATTGATGTAGGATCCCTATACATTCTATAGAAGCAATAATTAATAGCGTAACTCAACATATATAGCTTGTCTTTTCATCTGAGATTTGTAACAGAATCTCTTAAATTTGGAAACAATTATTTACCAAACATTTAAATGAAAATAATGGTGGATTAGGCTACTCAGTTGTCTTTTTGTAAAGATTCCTGTGTTCAGTATTGGAGCAACTGGTTTTTAATTCATTTTGGTTTTCCCTTGTTTGTTCATTTCTTGCCCCCATGCTGGTGGAGTTCTTCAGTCAGCAATTTAACCACAGATTGAACATGACAGTTGCCAAATTTGGAATGTTCTGCTCAAAATCACTTGTGCAATGTACAGTATAACGGCGTAGGCAAGAAGGGTTGAAAGTGCAGACCTCACAGTATTGTGCCTCTCGAAGGACTGTAGTCTGGTTTTGAGCTGTAGCAGAAATCTCACTGAAAAATCTCATTTGGAAAAGCGTTATGTAGTAAATGGGCCAAACTTTATTGGCACTTGGGTTTGGGTATGCTTTAGAAAGTATATTCTGTTTGACATTTTTAGGAGACTTTACTCTGTGTACTTTGTCACTTTGCTTCCTAGGGTGCCCTGGGGTGGAGGGAGACACAGCTGTAAAAGCAGAACTGGTAGATGGAGACCTAGCAGATTTCTCTTATGCTAAGGTCATTTTCTCTTGACTGATAATTACATCTTTAATATAACATTGGAGGGGAAATGTGGGACCATGAAATTATAGGAGACTTGACTTTTTTGTTAATGGACAAGTAGCAGATCAAGCGCCAGGTCTTCTGCTTAGAACAGGCTTCACTGCTGGACACCCCTCTATGAGGAGAGTATCACATTGGTTAGCAGTGCTTTGTAGAGCGGATTTTACTGATCTATTTATTTGTTGTCCCTTCCCAAAGATTTTGTGGTCTACCTTAGCAAATTCCAGGATGATATCATCATCAGCAAGCATGAGAGCTGATCCTAGTTGACAATTATATTGAATGCATCAAGGTGCAACATAGGCTTAGCCAGGGCCAAGCCTTTCTATAGGTGTTGCAAACAAAAAGGCACAAAACTGAGCTGCTGCCGCTCTCATTTCACTTTTGCCATTACTGGAGGAATGGAGAGTTGAGAAGCCTCGGATCTCTGCTTATAGGTGGATGAAGATCCAGGTGCAAGTCCCTTTTGCTGGGAACAGACCACCATTCTAAAAATGTACGTCAGGGTTTGCGCTGACTCCGCTCTGTCCCACCCCAAAACCAAGTTCTGGCTGGATCCCTGCCACAAAGTGTTTTCTTTGCTGCTCAGGATTATATGACGCGTTTCAATTATAGACATTCACCATTTTTTCTTTTTGGTTGCATAGCAAATTTAATTTTCCCTATTTGTTAGCATTTTTTTTAATGACTAACTAGCCTATTTCTAAACTGACAATTTGATGCCAAAAAGGAAAGACAAACCAGCGATGGTTTCTTGTTCTTTGTTGTTTACTCTTTTAACTTCTAATTGGAAATATTAATAAGTTGAAGAAGAAATATTTTGCATATTTTCCCTCATTGGCTATCTCTCTGTATTTTTTATGTAAAGAATATATTTGGAAATGGTTTCCGGTTGGGAAGTTGTTTATAGGTTGGTCTTTAGATAGCACAAGTTGCAGGCTTTCCTCCCTATTTCTTCAGCAGTGAAGGGGTTTTCAGGATGATTCTACCTGTCTCAATGTTTTTCTCTTCTTGTTTTTTTTAATGGGAGAGATAGTTATCCCGTGTTGAGTTCGTTGTAGCAGTCATTACTCCGCATGCTTCTGAAAATGCTGCTGCTTTCAGACTGTATTCAGGTATCTTGTTGGTTTCACAGTTCTTTTTCTTTCACTGACATCACTCTCTTGAAGAGAATATGTTCTTAATTGTCATTTGGCCAGTATGCTGCCAACTTGGCAGAAATAGC
Source organism: Cuculus canorus (assembly GCF_017976375.1). Taxonomy (NCBI): domain Eukaryota; kingdom Metazoa; phylum Chordata; class Aves; order Cuculiformes; family Cuculidae; genus Cuculus; species Cuculus canorus. The sequence continues at coordinate 113,375,900 of NC_071401.1, read as the reverse complement.
CAGAGTGTACAGTACGATGAGCAAGAATGTTGTACAGAAGGACCAAGTCACTAATTTTTAGAGCTAGAAGTGATGTTTGCTCAGTTTTTATAGCATTGCAGTATTTTAATGGCTGTAAATTCTCTGTCGTACTTACGACTGTGTTTAAGGAGAGTTAGTTATGTGATGGGAACAAATGCAGGACACTGAGATTATTAGACAGTACTTTTTCTTTTTTTAAATTTGTTCAGTGAGAACTCTTCTGTGTCTCCATAGCATAACCAGTGATCTTTTTCAAGGCATTCTGTAGGAGAAGTTAATTGACAGCAACAAAGCGGTTCAGTTAGTTTGACTGGCTAGTCAGCCTCAGGTTTAAGAGCTGAATGATACACAGTTTTGCAGGAGGAGGAGATAACAAGGAGTATAAAGGAGTTGAGTGAGAAACGCATGCGCTTCAGAAAGAGCCTGGCAATCCTGATTCAGACAATTAATATGTAATCCATTCTTTATGTATTTCTTACGTCTTAATATAGGGATATGCTATTTTATCCTTCAGTTTCCAAATTAATATGTAAAGTTAGGCCATAAGATGACAAATTTAGCACTATCTTTCCCTATCGTTTTTGTCTAGGGACCATAAACATTACAACCGGTGAGTTCCATATTAATTGTTTGCTCTGTTGAGGTGTACAACTCCCTCTTGAAGTCACAGGAACAATGAGTGGCATAGCAGTTCTTTTCAGGGAGAGGCAGGCAATTTTTTCAGGTGTCTTGCTGAAAGGAAATGTTTTGCGTTTTAGATAATTTTCACCAAAACTGTAGGTTTTTTTAGTGTTTATTTTTTTTAATAAGGGAAAAGTATTATATATATGAATTTCAGTTGGATTTTAAACAATTTCAGCACACAGGCAGTCTACTCTTTGTTTCTGCTTGCCTGTAATGTAGTTCTTACTAGACAAATAATAAATATATCTAGGTAAAGCAAGTTATCTGTGGGGTCAGTATCATTCAATATAATTATTGAATATAAATATAAATAAAAATGAATTATTGAATATAAAATTTTTGGGGGTATTTTTCCCCTTCTGTGGTCTTTCATTGCTTGTCATTTCACAAAAAAAACCACCCTCCCCCAAAACTGAAATGAGTGGTCTTTATAATCACTGAACTGTATGGTTAGATAGGTGGTGGAACTTAATGCCACTCATAGAAGGCGCTTAAAGAGCATGAACAGCTGTGGGCATAACTATGCTTACCTTAGAGGAAGCGATCCTCTACTGTAATCACAGTTTTATGGTGACTTTCTGGTCATACTTTGCTAGATACTGAATAGTTGCTTGACATGACAAGTTTTGGTCCTTGCACAAATGAAGATGGAAGATGTTAAAGACTATGCAGTATGAAAACATAAATATGTTTAGCACAGAACTACTTTATTAATAAAGTTACAGTTCTGAAACATAGCTTTGCTTTGATTTTTTTTTTTTGTCAGTAATGGGAGCGTTCATACCACTCTTCAGATATCTACCTGCATTCTCTGACTTGCATCTAAACTGGAATCTTACTGTATAGTTGGTGTGAAAACCTGCCTTCTAAGGATTTCTAAAACAAGGTGAAACACATATGACCATGGAAAAGTAGGTTGCCTAGCAGTGCGAGTTTGAAGGGGGTGAGGAAGATGAGTGAGATGGAGAGAGGCTGAAAAAAATGTGAATGTGGTAGATTTGGTCTCAGTGTATTGCAACTCAAATTGCCCAGTGGCACATGGCTTGCGCTGAATATTTAATTGCCCCCTGTGGCCCTGTTGTAATGCCTGTATTTCTTGTAGAAGTACCTGGTAAACCTTCTCTGAGATAGGCAGTAGGGAGCTGGCATTATTGAGGTGGCATAAAGAGATACAGTGATGTTGAATGCTGATTGGCACCTTGAGGGCGTGCTCTGACTGCTGGGCTGCTTGGCAGGTCTGGAGAAGGAAGCTGCCACCAGATTATAATTCTATTGCCTGTTTATTTTTAATGAATTTAGACTGAATGAATTTAGACTGCATTCATACATTTCAGAGTGGCTGCAGTTGTGTTTTCAAGAAGTTTATTCTTAAAGAATAAATATATTACTAAGTTTACTTCTGAGTGATTTGTCTTAGCAACTTACTGCCAAGTAATTTACTTCAGAAGTCATACTTCCTTCACCACCATGTATCACAGATGCACAACAAACATCTCTCATCCCAGGAAATCCATAATCTATAGGAATTTGTAGTCACAAAAGCAAGAAGTGCGTTTTTTCCTTTTGAATTTTTACTAGTATTTCCTTTTTATAAATGCAAACCGTGCTTCAGAATAGTCTGCCTAGAGCACTATGCACTCACTAAAGGACTGACTGATTTTCCCTTGTGTAGGTGATTGAGAATTGAGAATTATTGATAAATTTATAACTAAGAAATATATAATACTGGATTATGTTTTCTGTAAGGTTAGGGAAGATATTTTGTTTATTGATGTAGGTAAAAATTCAGAATACTGTTGTTTTCTTTTAAACGGGTGTGTGACTCCGGGGGAAATAATTTTTCCTCACATAGATGGCAAAGCAGCTCATTCATGGTAGTATAACACTGCATGTATACACAGATACAACACAAGTGTGCATGCAGACAAATGTAGACAAAAGTGTATATTTATGGTTGGTTATAATAAGGTCTTTTTTTCCAATACACCTGTTTCTCCCTACCGTGTTTCCTTCAGTGCATGCCAGTAACAGGAAAGAAATGCCTTCTTAGCTCTATTTTTAAAGCGATGCCCAAAATTAAACAGCAAATAAAAGAGTGATGAACTAATACAAATAGCTTACCTTAGCAGATTCAGAGATAATTTCCTGCATTTTTTACTTTCCTAGTCCTAATCTTTTATTTTCTCTGAGCACCAGTACCCAGGCCATCTGGTTCTGGGAGCAGTGACAACCCTTTCAGGCTTACAAATAGACGGTGAAGCTGCTCAGACTACTACAGTTGCCTCGTCTATAAGCTCCATCATTCTCAGATGTTTAAATTCCCTTGCATATGATGGTATTTATTTATTTTTTCACTTTTGGTAATTTCCATACTGAAGGGGAAATAATGGGGAGGAGGCAAGTAAGCCTGAATTGCAGATAATGAATATTGAAGGTGCACAGATCGGTGCAGTACCGAATGGCATTGTTATGTTGTGTGCTAAAACTTCCACTGGTTTACGTATAGAATATAATAGTATAGTTTGGGTTGGAAGGGACCTTAAAGATCAACCGGTTCTAAATCCCTGCCATGGGCAGGGACACCTCCCACTAGATCAGGCTGCCCAAGGCCTCATCCAGCCTGGCCTTGAACACCTCCAGGAATGGGGCATCCACAGCTTCCCTGGGCAACCTGTGCCAGTGCCTCACCACCCTCACGGTGAAGAATTTCCTCCTTATGTCTAGTCTAACTCTGCCCCTCACCTGTTTATACCCATTGCCCCTGGTCCTGTTGGTACAAGCCTTTGTAAACAGTCCCTCCCCAGCTTTCATGTAGCCTCTTCAGGTACGGGGAGGTCGCTTTAAGATCTCCTCAGAGCCTTCTCTTCTCCAGGCTGAACAACCCCAACTCTCTCAGCTTGTCCTTGTATGGGAGGTGCTGCAGGCCTCTGATCATCCTTGTATCCCTCCTTGTATCCCTCCTCTGGACCTGTTCCAACAGTTCCATATCCTTCTTGTGTTGAGGATTCCAGAACTGGACACAGTATTCCAGGTGAGGTCTCACAAGAGAGGAATAGAGAGGCAGAATCACTTCCCTCACCCTGCTGACCACGCTTCTGTTGATGCAGCCCAGGATATGGTTGGCCTTCTGGGCTGCAAGCGCACATTGCCGGCTCATATTATATATCATTTATGTAAAGGGTATTTTTTTTTTTTTTTTGTATAATACTTTGTATCAATTCCCCTGTTCTGCTTCATATTAATAAATAAATTGTTAGGAACTGTGTGATTAAGCACTGGGCAGCTATGGGCAGGATAAAGCACAGAATTCATTTTTGTGCTTGCAAAACCCAAATAAGTAAGTACCAAAGAAGGATATCCTTTAATTTTTATTTATTTGTTTGTTTTAAATAAGTGTTGTGTATTAAAATGTGTATAAAACCCCTGTGATTTGATTGACTGGAAAATGTCTGCATTAGACTGTCTACAAATAAAATGCCTTCTTACTCTGAAAACTGTTGCATTTGCATGTCTCTAAAAAAAAAAAAATCAGGATTAGCAATTAATTGATGACCCTCTTTAAAAGTAAATTTGTCTGAACTTATAACATTGTAAATAATTACTTTTATATCTAATGTGTTACACATGACATTTAGAAAACACTTCACTACTACGAGACAATTCGAGAACAAATTAGATCAGAAGGAAGAAAGAACTGCAGGAAAGGCTTTAATCAGCATTCATTATTCCTGTATTCTGAGAAAATTATATATGCCAAATACAGGTCTTTAATCAAATAATGATTAAAATGTTCATATCTCACCTATTCAGTTAGATGCATTGACCCAAATTTCAGGCATCCAAAGGGAAAATGCTGTAGTTTGTGCAGCTGATAGAAGCGCTCTGTTCTCACCCCCTGCTGTAATTAATTTGGCTAGCGATCCATTGTTTGTTTTTTGTCACTTTTTTTTTGTTTTGAAAAGTTCCCCTGTCCACTGTTCATACCATGTTTTAAGATAAATAAGACAATCCATTTCATTTGTCTGACTTTTTCCTTCTTTGTAGATAACTACCAGGCCACCTGAACAAATCAACTGCTTCATAAGGTCCCCAAATAAACACATCTTTTGGTATGGGTAACTGAGGTTAACTGGACAGAGGCAAATGAAACTCATTCCTCTTCATTTTGTCTTCTTTTGTAGTTAATCTGCTGGATTCAAAAACAATTCAAGGGGAGCTGGGCTGGATCTCCTACCCATCACATGGGGTGAGTTCACTAGACTGTGAAATGGAAAAGTGCTGCTACAGACCAATATGCTATTTAACCATTGTTTCCTCTTCAGAGGACGCTGTGCAATAGCCCTGATTCTTTGCAGCTTCAAAAATAGTCTGCTCTAAACTTGCAATATATGACTCATATAGCTATGGTTCTTTAGAACATACGTTGTGCTGCCTGTAATCCCTAGGAAGAGGTTACTCCCTTAGGGGAGAAAATGAAAGGAAGACTTGCATTGAGCAAAAAAAAAAGAAAAAAAAAAAATTCCATAGTTACTGTTCCTTCTTTTATCACAGTGTGTATTTTTAAAAGATACCATGGGACTGCTTCATGGTATTACTTGCTAATTTATTCAGATGGATGTAGTGGAAGGTGAATGACATAAGTGGGTGATGTAACTACTTGTAAGTACTTATTTGATAACTTTTGTGCTGAATGGTTCAAGTACTGTTACTTATGAGTTAAAACGTTGTTAAAGGAATGTCTAAATAACATTCTTCAGGGTTTGTGTTTTTGTTGGTTTTTTTTTTAATTTTATTTTTTTTCTTATTTACCTTGTATCCAGATCTAATGAAACTAGACATTCCATTTGGAGAGGTAAAAATGCAGTCTTAGAGCATCTGTGATTTCAAATTTCCTGGCTTCATCATTTTTGGATAGAATTTGCCACCAGATTTTTTATAATTTTTGGTGACCAGATATCGTTGCATAGCCATTCAGTAGTGCTGATATCTGGTCACTCGACAGCTTCTTGTCTCTGTGGAATGTGTGTGTGTGTTTGTGTGTAGGAACAACCCCTTACTCTCTTTTTACATTGCACAGTGCAAATATGAAAGGAGACTCTTGAATTCCTGCATTCTTTTCCACAAAAAAATAAACAAAAACCTCTTGGCAGGCTGAAGGCCTGGTGTCTGGAGCTTCTCTCGTCCTCAGAGAAGGCTGTGCCACCAAGGTTTTGACAAAAGATGGCACTCCAAGATATGTGGCTCCTTCCTTTGCTGTCCTGTCACTTATGCCTACTCTCATGGTGCTTCTGTTCTCTTCCTCTATGGCAGTCTTATTTTTGTTTTCTACCTCTAAGATGACAACTCCTAGAAGTTTTAATGCATCTCTGTCTGCCTGTGTCTTCTACCCTGCAAGTAAACCTTTTCCAGAAAGCACTGTCAATTCTAAGTCCTTGGGAAATGTTGTCTCTAGTCTTGATAAGGATGAGGAGTTGCTACCTTAGAGTCCAGCCGCTATCTTTGTTCCAAACCAAATGTGTTCTGAACTCTTGGTGTTGGCAGGGATTTACTCACTGGTTTGTTTGTAGAATCGTAAACATCCACTTTTTAATTCTTCTGCAGCTTTGGGCAAGCTGTTACTTCGCCTTTATTGCTTTTACAGAGATTAGTGGTAACAGCACTTCTGCATCTCTGCCTTACGGGATTCAGTTGTTAATATTTAAAGTAGTGTCTTCTTCATATGAAGTGTTATGCAGGTGTTTAGCAATATTTAATGACTAAGGCTTGGTTTATTTTTTGAGTTTATACATGGATCTGTCTCTGTGTTTCTGAACAAACTGTTCCATTCTCATGGGGAAGGACTGGGAAGAGGGTTCATGTTTCTTTCTGGTGCCTGTTCCTGCTGACTTTTCCCAATAAGAAACCTCTATAAACAGGATGTCCAAGAGGGAACTCTTCAGCAATTTCTAGCTCATCAGTTTTTTTTGTCTCCACTTGCATTTTTTCCTTTTTTCTTTCTTTTTTTTTTTTGTTTTGTTTTGTTTCTCTCCCAGCTGCCCTGCACTTCTCTACTTCACTCTTCTGCTCTGTTCATCTTGCAGCTGTGCAGATCTGTGCTCTGCTCCCTGCAGCTGTGCCCCTCTTGCCTTGGATGCCTAAAGCAGTTGGTAGGGAATGAATGATACAGGGTATCTTGGGGGCTGCAGGAAAAACAGATGTGCTACATTACCCCACCCAAAAGGGTCCCCAGGTCTCTCAAAGCAATTTTATTAGCTTCTGCAAGTTTTTGTCAGGTAAATCCAGCACAAGTTGCTTGTGTGTCTGTGCATGCTGTTCCTATTTACTGTAATATCGAAGCCAAAGTAAATCATGGAATTGTCTTACATTATTATAGGTTAACGAAATTCTTAGATAAAATTGCATAGTAGTAAATTAATGTAGATATGTACTGTAAATGTTTTTGTGACAGAACTGTAGCCTTCAAAAATGCTGTGAAATTTTAAGCTTACGTGTTAAAACATGAATTTAAAGTGTAAAAATAATAACATCTGTCCTATCTGAATTGTCGTTTTGCTGTAAAATGTTGACAACTTGAACATCATATGAAAAAGATGCCTTCTTTTTACAGCCTTTTATTTATAGTCAATTAATTAAATCTGGTAAATATGGCTGCATCTGTCTCTCAGCTAACTAAAATATGAACTTAAACTATAGTGGAAAAACATTATAATAAAGATGTCACATCATATTGAAAGATTGCTAATAGCATAGTGGTGATTTACAAGGTAAAGCTAATAGAGCTATACTCAAGGCTGTGATTCACCAATGAGAATATTGGTGGTGTGCCAATTCTTTTCCAGCATGCAGCAGTGTTCTCGTCTGAAGCCATAAATGTCAGTGTACTGAGACCAGTGACTTACAGAATTTTTAAAAATAAATTAGCCAAAGTGTTCAATAAACCTCTTACTAGGTTAATAATTTTATCTTATTGGTACATGATATTGATTGATTTCTGGCAAAACAACCCAGATTCACTGGTTGTCATTTTCAGCATTCAGTGGTAGTTCTTTACTCTTTCAAGTCTGCCTCAACTTGGGCATATATAATAATAGCTTTCCAGAAATTCCTGAATATTCATGTTAAGATATATAGCTCATTTGTATTCAAAGATTCCCGTGTCCCACATAAGAACATTCTAATGGCAGTGTTTTAGGCCATGGTTAATAATATCACCCTGCAAGAATGTGATCTGTGCTTGAACCATCCCACACAGCCACGGTCTTGGCATCAGTAACACTGATCTGGTCAAGCTCATTAAAATCCCTTAAGAACAAAACATCCGTCTCCCTAGATAGCAAGGCATTGGAATTAAAAAATATAATAGTGGGCTTTGCTGATGCTTAAGCGTGATTGGCAGCAACCACAAGGCCTGTATCCTGTACTACCATCTCCAGCACCTGCCTAGGCAACCTTTTTGTAATGCCAATCAGTCAAATACCAGTTCCATTTCTATAGGTTTCATTAAAGGGGAAAGAAAGAAGAGCTACTTAGTCTGTGCAGAGTATATTATTGATATGCTGATTAAGCATAACGCAAGTGATCATTAACTGCAATTCACATAAATTACAGCAGCACAGATGTGGGGGTTGGGAGGATAAAAAAGCAAGTCACTTCAATAATATACAATAGAAATGTGATGGATAATTCATACAGGACAAAAAGAGTACAGTCTAAATCCCACTCTGCATATTCATGCAAGTAGTTGTATTGGTTTTAGTACATTTTTTTTATTCTAGTGAGAAAGATGTTTTTAATTTGATTCCAGCTCCATGTTCTTCGGGAATTTTGGGAAAAAAAAAAATTGACATAATTACAGTACATCGTTGTGCAGTCATCCAACTTGTGACTTGATCTGTACATGCTTATTACTCATATTTATGGACTTGAAATTTTGGGGCTTTTTTTTTTTTTTACAAAGTTGGTAGAAAAGTAAAAGAGTAATCAAATCATGCTTATCTTATTTTGCTTGTAGCTAGAGAAAGTAATGCCTTGGCATTCGTTATTGTAATGTAATAGATAATTGTAAAAAAAAAAAAACCCAACAAATGCAAAACTGAAAACCAAACCAAACAAAAAAAAAAGCCAAGGAAAAAAAAGAACCCGAACAATAAACCCAACACCAGCCTATTCTGTATGTGAAGAAAATCAGTAAATGGCTGGCAAAATTTTAAAAGGCTGGTTGGGAAATAAAGAAATAAAGGTACTGTCTTTGGTCATGAGAAAAGTTTTCTAAGTCCTCGAGTTTCTTCAGAACCATCTAACTTCTTTGAGAGCTGGCTGTGCTCAGTACCTTAAGGACATGTATGTCAGCTGCTGACTGTACACTGAAGTGCTTTGAAAATCTGGTGTGAATAACTTTGCTCTTTCTTAGTGGTCACTCTCCTGGTCATTTGGACAAAGCAAGCCAATCATCTCAACTAGTGGAAACGGGTTCATAAGTATTAGAGGAGAGAAAGATAACACTCCCTGCTTCTGTGATAGTTTGCATTGTGCTAGGAAGGCTAGAACATGCATGAGTGAGATTAATGGAGCTTTTCCATCAACTGAAACTGGGTTAGAATCCAAAAATCCAGATGAAAATGAGGAAAATGCCTCCTTTCTTATATTTCAAAAGCTTGAAAGTAGTTTGCCACATTAGACTGTATTACTGCCCACCCATGACAGTGGCAATCTCCCTGACTGCATTTCTTCTGGTTTCAATATTTGGCTCGTGTGCAGTGTAAAAACTTTTTGGCCGATTTTGGGGAGGATATCATGGATGCAGTGACTGAAGAAGACTCTGACTAAATAAACATTTGGATATCACTTATAACTAGATGAGAAGTTATGCAGAGTTACTTTTTTCTGTGCTTAAGGTGTACTCAAATAAGCTGCATTCAAGAATCAGCCAGTCAGTCATGTGAACAGGAGGTTGCTCCATTTATATGATAGATGTTTTCAAGATTAGTAAGTATTTCCATGAGCGGTGGAAATAATGAGGTTCCTTTTCCTGAAGCTTTGTGTCTTATGGTCAATTGCATCCTGTGCTTGAAGGGGTTTTTGCAGTAGGTCCTTAATGCCAGTGGTTTCCTGGTGTCGTGCTTCAGCAGTCTGCTCAGCTGGGCACACAGAAAGTTTCTATTCCCTTCATGTGCCTCTGATTTTCACACCACTGCAGAATCTTGGGACAGCTGGGTATGCAAAAAACCTTGAAACTGGCCAACAAATACAAACCCTAATGAAACAGCCTGATGTTAGTTTTCTTTTGATACTGATTGACATCTTAGTCTCTATTCAGTTTTTGTCTGAGATGCTAAACTTGTCTTGTCAACTTCTAAGTGATACTGTAGTTAAAGTGGGAAGTGTTACCAAAACCACAAGGCGGCTGTGAAAATGAGTTTGAGTAGAACAGATTATATCAAACAATTGATATGAGACAAAAGATTGCAACTGAAGGATATCTTTGTAAAATAAAAAATAAGTACTTTTTTACAAAATGAAAACAAGCATGTTATGCTATTTGTACTTTCTTTTTCCTATTCATTAGCAGTGGGATTTCCTTAGTACTTCTTAAAGCAATGCATCCCGTTAAAACCAAGATTTATCTATGTTTTGCCTGAGTTGTAGTCTCCTTACAACTTCATGTATTTCCTACTATCTCCCTGCCTTTCACAACTTGTGCCTCGAGTCTGAAATGCAAGCAGACTATTTTGGCGATTGGAAGTCAAACCACTTGGAATTCTGCTTTTGTGAATCACAGACTTTGTTTCGTCTTACAGTGAATGGCTGATTAATAAAGTAATTTTTTTGGTTAATGTACTTCATGTTTTTTCACTAAGATATTTACTTCTGGTGTGCACTGAAAGTATATTTAATTTTATTTTTGTTTCAAAATAATGAAAAAGAGGGTGTTAAAAAAATAGGAGCACTTCTACTACAGCTTTGTTTTCTCTAAGCATGTGCTATTTCTCCTTTTTAGGCATTTTTTCTTCTTCCTACTAGAATAAAACAATTTGAATTTATTTTTGTTACTGTAAATTATTTTGCTTAGGAGAGGGACTTAATCTGTCTCTTTTCAACTAAAATCTCTTCATTCACACTCAGTGTCTTGAACCAGAACGCAGTGGTGGTTTCTTCAGGCTTTGGGTGCTGCTTTTACAGAGAATTGAAATGTGACAAACCCCCAAATTTTTGTACCGTACCCTTTCCCTTATCAAGTAGGTATTACTTTTAGCAATATAAAAGCTGTGAGATATGCCGGATTATTATTTTAATTATATGAATATTGTTAAACTTATAACAGCGTTGTTTAGTACTGCTTTTGGAATGTAACATGAAAGTTTGTTGGCGTCTCCAGAAGCAGTTTGCAAGGAGTCAAGGATAGAATGTATTAGTGATATACTTTAGCTGGCTTTCACTTTTGTTTTGTCTGCACACTATTTTCAGCTGCTTGCATTAATCACACACTTAAAATGGAAATTAAAAAATTAGGTGGAGTGACTAAACAAATGGGGGAAATGTTTTGAAAAAACAATTAAGATCATGTGTATGCCTTCATAATTATGGCTGTCACTTGTTATGAATAGCTACCAGAAAGAAATTACTTTTTAGAATGTGGAGCACTGTGATATCCTTCAGATGTGTTGTTTTGGGAGTTGTAGTCTGTATGGCATTCATTTGAAAAATTCCACATGATCGTAACGGCACTGTGTTTTGGTACATTTTAATAAGCTTTTAGCATGACACAAAATTAAAAGCGTGCTAATTTCTATTGTTTGATCGCATTAAGGGAGGGACAAAGCCTTTTTCTCCCTTTCTTTCAAAACTAGCATTTTTACCATGTTACTTAGAAATCTCATTTTATTTTAAACAAAATTGCAACAATGAAAAAAGCTACGTGTGCTGTAAGGGCAATGTCCTTGCACCATTTTTTTATAATGAAAAATAGGGGAAAATCCCCTGTATTCCATTAGCTTCATCAATCATTTTACTTGCTGGTAATATGTTGCTGAAGGTTGGGTATCAGTTTTCTGTGGTTTCAAATTAAAAAAAAAAAAGAGTTGAGCCAGTTTTGGCTTCTACTCTAAGAGTTAAATAAAGATCTTATTTAGAGTTGGAATTGCAGATACTTCAGCTTCCAATTTTTCATTTTAAGTTTCAAAGCTTAGAAACGACATCATTCTCCTGTGGACAGAATTTTATTTCTGTCAGCCCTGTCAGCATAAACACTGGCCGTTTGTGAGAAGCCCTCTCCAATGGCCTGATTACCATAAGATATTTCTCTCTTTGTAGAGAAATGCTTACTTTATTATTTTATTCCTCTGTATGTGTGTGTGTGTGTGTTTGTGCTGAATTTGTTTGCATAAACCAGAATAGAACAAAGTAAATACAGTAACTGTCATGAAGTGCAACATTATTTATCACAGGGGCACATTACAGTTGCTTTTAAGACTGTTTTTATAACATCAAGAACACAAGAAGAGTAACTACGGTCTCCAGTTGAAAATGCCCATGAACGTTTTTGCCTGAGAGCTTTGCTGTTGTTCTGCATTGGTTTTTCATGGTCTAAATAGTTTTAGTAGGTAATTTATTCTTGATTTTTTTTTTTTTTCCAATGTGAAATGATTGCCTGTGTAGTTTTTTCCAGATTTTTTTTTTCTTTTAAAAGGCATTGTAAAGCGGGCTGAGAAGTGCCTTGCTGCCTCTTGTGCTGAAACAGCGGGATGGGAATGCAGTAGATCCTAGGCAGGAAACTGAACTTCTGCCCCCTGAGTCTTTCCAAGCTGAAGATTCTGCTAATTTCCTAATTTTTTTACATGTCTGTGGAGCGATTGCCTTCTGAAAACGTGGGGAGAAGCATCCCGAGTGGTGTCGCAGGTGAGGGACAGCGCTGTCCCCTCTCTGCCTGGGCACCGGTGGGACCTGGGAGCAGCTCGGGGGATGCAGAAAGTAGGTACCGTGACACTAAGTGCAGTGTTTTAGCTAAGGCAGAGTCAAGTTCACCTGAATCACTGTGTTTTTTTTGAAAGCTAGGCAATGTCTCTCAGAGGGCATGGGTTTTTTATACCGTGTTTTTTTTCAAACAGTCTTTTTCCAGACACTGTTACATTTTGTGCTCATTGTGATCTGTCCTGAACAGATGCATTTTCTATAATCACCTCTATTTGCAGCCTTTCCCCACCTCAAATGCAAGGTCAGAGCTGGCTCTAAAGCTCTAAGTTTGCAAGAGACTCTTGTGAAGTTCACAACATTAAAATCAGTCCTGGGAAGGTAACAGAACAGGTGATACAGGGAGTAGTTACTGTCATAAAAAGTGGAATGCTTTGAATTAAGCTAAAATTTCATCTAAGTAATTTTATTTTTTGAAACTTAGTCAGCATTTCCCTCTGATAGCATGTGGGTTTTTTTTTCTTTTTTCTTTTTTTCTTTTTTTCCCCAACAGCGTTTTTCCGGACACTGTTTATTCTTTGGAGATGATAACATCTTGTGTTCGGTGTGATCTGTGCTGAACAGATGTGTCTTCTGCCATCCCCTCTGTTTGCAGCCTTTCCCCATCTCCAGTGCAAGGGCAGGCGGAGCAGGAGCCAGCTTCAAATTTGCAAGAGTTTTGACTGTTGTGAAGTTCTTAATAACATTAAAATCAGTCCTTGGAAAGTAACAGAATACACACATGATTTCTGGGAGGATTCATCCATGTGCATGCCAGCGGGCAGTGCCTCCAGTCCTAGCTCCTGTCTCTGCACACGATGGATGGGGATCGCTCCCTCGCGCCGCCCTGGCTTGCGTTTAAAAGTGCGCCCGCTTTCTAAAACCCCAAAACGAGTCCTGGGACCGAGACAGAACCGCAAAGCTCTGCTATTATTGTTATTCCAAAGGGACGAGGAGGCTCGGGTTGAGCCGGCGCGGGTGTTCGGGCTTGCTTCGAGCCCCGGGTGGCCCGGCAGGTGGCGCTGTTCCATAGCGGCCAGCGCCTCTCTGCTCCCGCGGGGTACGGCTCGCCGCCTGCCTTTGGGCGGCTGCTGTTTGTGCCCTTCGCGGGCTTGGCTGGGTTTTGAGTCGAGGATGTCGAGCATGAAACATGCGTTTCCCCCCTGTGTTCTGCTTTTAATCAGTGGTTGAGCTCTGTGAAGGATATGCCGGGGTTAAGGGCTCTTTGCACTGTGTGTAGATGCTATCTTCCGCGTAATACGGTGATGAAATCTGCGAGTTCTGCTCTGTGACATTTCGTCTTTGTGTCCGTGTGTTGCATTTCCCTGCCTGACTGATAGTCTACTCTCCCGGACTGGGACTATATTTCCAGCGGTTGGATTTTCAGAGGCCCCAAAGGGTAATTAAGACATGTAGAATGATTGCTAGTTGTCTGTTAGCACATGAACCGGTGGATGAGCCGTGTGCTGCTCTGTGGTTTCTGTGCTGTTATGTTAGAAAAGTAGGGGCAGTCAACACCATCTTTCCTCAAGGGTCTGATAATTGGTACTAGTCAGATTCCAGTGAAAAAAAATGGAATCACTCAGGTTCTTTCTTTTAAACAAAATTCACGCCCAGAACCAAACTTCACAACTCAGGAGAGTTATAAAGCAGTTATGTTTTATTGCCAGCTGGGGTGCAAGGGGGAATTTCTCCTCCTAGCTTGCACACCATATTGTCTATCAAACAGGTACTTATAGTGTAAAGGCATACGTATTCATTTACGTGGGCTAGGCTATTATGACTAGTTCACTAACAGGGCGTTACTATTACAATTATTTCTGTTATTCCATTATCATAAGTCCACTCTTGGCCTTAGCTGAGCTGGCAGTGTTTCACATCACAGGAATGGTTAGCCTTGGACAGTCTTCTTTCTCACTGAAGCACAGCTACACAGCTTCTGCCTGGGTCCTGAGTGTTCCTGATAACATGTCCTTGTTTTGAAAAATGCCTTCAGTTCTTGTTACTGAATACTCATGTTGGTTAACCATTTCATTCCTTGTTTCATAAAACTAAACCTAAGGTAAATCTTTTAAATCTACAGGATATATAGCTTAGTTTCTAAATTGGATGACTACGTAGAATCTAATCATAGAATCACCAGGTTGGAAAGGACCAACTGGATCATCGAGTCCAACCGTTCCCAACACTCCCTTAAACCATGTCCCTAAGCACTTCATCAACCCGTTCCTTGAACACCTTCAGGGAAGGTGACTCAACCCCCTCCCTGGGCAGCCTGTTCCAGTGCCCAATGACTCTTTCTGTGAAGAATTTTTTTCTGATATCCAGTCTGAACCTCCCCTGGCAGAGCTACAGGCCATTCCCCCTTGTCCTGTCCTCAGTCACTTGGGAGAAGAGCCCAGCTCCCTCCTCTCCACAACCTCCTTTCAGGTAGTTGTAGAGAGTAATAAGGTCTCCCCTCAGCCTTCTCTTCTCCAGGCTAAACAATCCCAGCTCTCTCAGCCGCTCCTCGTAAGACTTGTTCTCCAGCCCCCTCACCAGCTTCGTTGCTCTTCTCTGGACACTCTCCAGAGCCTCAACATCCTTCTTGTGGTGAGGGGCCCAGAACTGAACACAGTACTCAAGGTGCGGTCTGAACATCTACGTACTGTGCCATCTGTGTAAAAAAGTTTGGGGATAGTAGGAATTGCAGGATTAGTATCCTTTGTCCATTGTTTGTCCTTAAATATTACAGGTAGATTTTGACCAACAATCCTTTAAATCCTTTAATTAGTGCCTGTTTAAACTTCATTGATATCGATAGAAAAAATTGCTTCAAGTTCTGGTGTAGCCCAAGCATGATAACTGGTGATAATGTTAGCGTTTGTTATGGAATGAGCTGCTGAATAGTCTAAATCAGAACCTACTTTTCACTTCGAATCTTTTTTAAAGTTTGGTACTGGAATGTGTGTCAGCATCAGAGATGTAGATTGTCAGAGAAATCATAAAATGTTGTCCATCTAGTCCATCCAGTCTCCTGCTCAATACAATATTTTATCCAGTCAACAACCATGGCTTTCAGTAGCAGGCTCCCGGAATCCTCTGGGGATGGAGATACTGCAGATCCTTCAGGTAACCTATTTCAGTGATGTGCAGGCTTCTAGGGGACAGAATTCTGCTTAATACCTAATCTGAATCTCTCAAGACATAGTTTGTAGCTGTTTTCTTGTCTTACATCATCTGCCGCTATGAGGAAAATTTGGCTGTGTTACGTCCCTTTCCAGTTGTTGGAGTCTGCATTTTGATCACTTAGTTTTTTCTCTTTATAAAACTGAACACGCCCCTTCCTTACATCATATGCTTTTGTCTTCTAAGTGTCTTGGTATTGAGTAATCGTATCAGTTATGATGCCATGATCATTGCCATAGTAACTTCTTTAAATGGAGGAGATGAACATGTGGAAAACCTCTACTGGGATGGTAGGGAAAAACATACAAGAATGGGGTGAAGTAGGAACGTAGGTGCCTTATCTATGTAACTGATCAAGTGTTTCAGTCTAGAAACAGTTCACAAGCAACAATATATTTTATTTTACATTCCTTTTACCAGCCAGGGATTTGACAAGTAGAAGCTAAATGGGTTCTGGGGGAGTTGAAACTTCTTGAAAAGAAAAGATAACGGCATAGTGTGGCTTACTTCTCCATGGCTTCCAAAAATGAGAAATCTAGCCCTGTACTAGCTCGTTATTTAAAACCTATTATAATGGAAGACGTATTTGTCTAGAATCTGAATGTTTTAACGACCTTTGCCAAGCTTAAGAGCTTTTTCCATGATAGTAAAAAATCTTAAGATTGTATTTTTTTCCCAGAGGGGAGCTTTTATTTTTTAAGATTTGATAGCAGGAGTGCTTTTTGGATTTAAGTGGGGGGAGGGGTGTTGTGGTTTTTTTTTTTTTTTAAGACAGACATTTCCTGAGAGTAAATAGGCCACAAAAAGACATAAAAATAGAGGATTAGCAAAGTAATGGCAGCTGAACTGATAATGAGAACTCTGGGTAGAATGACACTAAACAGTCTAAGACTATGTGGAGAGAGGTGTCAAATACAAACAAGTGAAGAATCAAGATTGAAATCTGCAGAAAGCATCCTGGATTTAAATTTCTTGTGGAGTTATTCTTGCTGCCTTCCGTCTGGAAGACTCAGGGCTTCTTTCCCATGTGACAGCAGTAAAGATGCCACAGTAAGCTTCATGTTCCAGAGGAAAGACAGGGCCCTTTGGCTTCTGTGAGAGGGAGAGAGCTTGGATTAACTCCTAGTTTCCCTGTGACTCTGATTCCTCCCTTCACACTGCAGAGATTGATGCAATGACATTTGTGCCTGTCGTCTGCTCAAAACTGTGTCTTCATGAACCTCTGTATAAATATTTACTAGAAGCTCAGACAAACAGGATTCTTGCTTTTCCACTTTTCACTTAGTACAAAATCAAAATCCCAACCAGAACTTCAGAAGTTACTTTTCTTTTTGGCTGTGTAGTTTGATACATAATAACGCAATGCATTCCATCAAACTTAAGGGATATGTAACCTGACAAAGCACACATTGCTACTGGAACCTGAGCGTTTATGTTCCCTGGTATCCTTGTGTTACCTGTTTAACTTTCACTAATATTTTTGTGACACTTTATTAATAAACATAATGTATCTGTCACAGGAATTTAATTTTACTCTGAAACATGGTAATAAATGTAGAGCATTTATGTAGAAGTGTTTTAGCCTGAAGAAGTGTTTAGAGGAGAAGCTGAGCTGTACTTCTCCTGATGGCACTGTAATTCAGTAGTGTATATTCAGAAGAAAATGGTTTTCAAATTAGAACATCTTCTTACGATGACAACATCCGGAGCAGTGGGCATTAATAAGATGGGTAGAAAAGTACTGTGTGGATGAAGGACAAGCAGGGATGATGAAGTAGTGCACAAAATATATGTGAAGCCTGGGAGGAAACTGTCCTTCCACTACATGACTGATTTGGCAGGACCAGAAGACTCCTGAATTATGCTCTTGTAGACTGGGAATTAACTGGAAGTATCTTCAAAGTACGTATTCAGTTGAACAGAGTTATTTGCTTTAAATCACAGAGAATGGAATTGGATCATCAAACAGTAGTTCACAAGTCTTGGAACAGACCACTTACTGAATGTCAGTGCTGTCACATCTTTAATTTACATGGTGTTTTCATATTAGATTGTACATTGTCTGTTATATGGTGTATCAGAGGGTGGATTGTGGACTGCCCTGTCTTTAAGCTCCCAATGAGTTTATGTTTTTAAGTATTGACAAATAAAACATAAGCAGAAACTGAGAGAATAAAGAATGGTTTGGAAACAAAGTAAATGCCAAGTGTTGGTGTTAATATTTTAGGAAAGCTAATAGATCTGTGGCATACTACATCCTGAAAATTCAGTTGTCGCATGTGACTACACTAATGCAATGTCTTAAGTTAGAAGGTGGAGGGCAGCATTGAACTCATAGACCTAACTTACTTGGTTAAGCCACTATTAATAGAGACACAAAGTGAAGGGTCTGCAATTTGTCTTATGTAGGTTGAAATGTACTGACTTTGAGGACTGAGCAAAGAAAATAGTTTTACTTGAATGAATGGGAGTTGAGTTTTAATCTGAAGAATGGCAGGTCTCCATATAGGAGGTATAAAAGTATACTCTTACTAAGTATACTTTATACTCTTAGTAAGTATACTCTTACTAAGTATACGATCTGTGTTAAGTATATAGTCTGTTTGTGTTTGTGTCCTGTCAAAAAGGAAAATAATTCAACAGTAAGGCAAGGAAATATCTGAACCAAAGATATGCCCCGAACTCTTGCAGTGACTGATGTACAGAGTTTGTAGGGTTATGTCTGCCATCCTATTTTATGTTGAATATAAAATGTATTTTTTATTGTTTCTGCCATGTTTGGAAGTGATTTTTTTGATTTTTTTAAACCATATACGTTTTAACTGGTCCATGTTAGAGGTATTTACAAACACTGATCAAATGTGATGTAGGTTTGTTTAACCTAGCTTACTAGTTGAACTAAAGGCCTTGCTGTGACCAAGTATAAATGAGTTTTGGCATGGCTGCTTGCAATGTGTTTTATTTAGAAATCAAGTTCATTTTGTAACTAGAGCACATTTTTTTTCTATTTGGTTATGCTTTGTTTAAAAAAAAACTCATTTAAATGTACAGATTCAAATCTTCCTTTTGCATTTTTCTATAAAACAGATTTTTAATTAAAACCTTTACGTTTTCTTCCTTTTACTTGCCAATTCAAATGGAGCAAAAGGTACCAATTCAGGAAAGACCTAGGAAATAGACAAGAAGCAGTCTGCTTCTGTTCCTTTTTTAATAATAATAAACAAAAACAAAGAAAAAAAAACAGGGAGAGAAAGAGGAAAACAAAAGTGGGAGTGATAGCATTGCATTCAGCTTATATTTTTACTGGTAAATTTCCCTTCTTCCCCTTTACAGGGAGAGCAGACACATTTTCCTGTATGTGTTCCTTGCCAGTGAATGCCTTGGTCCAGTTTTTCTTCCTGTTACATACAGTGAGATTCTAACAACTGCATAGGTAGTGTATGCTGGATGTAGTTGAGTGACAGACTTGGAAGCTCCTGAAACCCCAGTAGGCTAGAAAGAGTGTAGAAGTCTTCTCCAGTGCTTTGCTATGAATCGTGCAGAATTAACTCCGTGTATTCTCAGAGTTGGGTATTCTGGAGGAATGTAATTTATATCGCTTTATACCTCAGCTGTTCTTCTAGGATGCATGCATTCTTGAGTTGATTTGGTGACCTTCTGTCAGTGCAAGGATATTTTTCAACAGTGGTATTTGGTCCACATCTCTGAAACATATATGTATACCGATATACGTGCTCTACACTGTATTACTAAAAATAGTAATAATATATAATTGAAAAAAAATGACACAGTTACAGTATGAGAATTTAATCCTGCCATGGTTAGCTTGATGTATTGAGGAAATAATTTATAGTGATCCTGATATAAATTCTGCTACTTTTTTATCCTTCCCTAGTAACTTTTGAAGACTGTCTGACTTGACCCATATTTTACTGGAGGAGGGCAGGCAGCGTAGGTCTGAAACATGCTTAATTCCTGCTTTTATGAATAACTTAGTGTTCAACTGAGTATTGCCATTCAGGCTATAGTTATTAACCATTGCAGTTTGTACATAGAGGGCAACCATTACATAAGTCTGACTCGGGACAATAGTTTAGATAAAACTCTGCATTCCTATTCCTAAAGTTAGATGAGCACCAGATAAAAATCTGTGTGAAGCCAGGCTTCCTTAGTTATCATATGCGTAGGAATTACTTTTTCTAGTAAGCTTCCTTTTGGCTTTGGAGGACTTCTGAGGCATGTTACGTGAGGTGCAATGGCAAGCAATAGGTATGACCCCACACAGGATGTACATCTGTTTCACTGCATAAAACCATAACATACGGATAGAATTTAAAAAGCTTTGGTAATATGTGTATGTTTGGAAGCCGATGTTTATGTTCCTAGCAATTAACATCCTTTAGAAAATCTCAAGCATGTGACTCTACACTTGAGAGAAGTACCTTAGTATGTACATGCTCACTGTGTTTTCCATTGAAATATGATTCTATATCCTAGCAAAAATTGCATTGAGTATTAATAGTACTTGAAAATTATGCGAGAACAACAATTTCTTTAATATCTGCTATAAATGTTATAGAAGAAAGTGATATAGGAGTAAAATATTGGAAGGGCGAGTAGGAAGTGGTCAGCTGCTGTTTAATTTATGTATGACAGAAACCTTTTTATCATAGATATGTCAGATGACATGATAATGTTAGAAAGTCTGCTTCCTAGTAGAGGAGAATCAGAACTGTACTGTAGCTGGCATAGTTACTTCCCATCTGAATGCTTTTAACAACATGGGGTAGTTGAAAAGGATTATGTAGAAAACCGGAAGAGGAATAATGAAAAGGATCTCTAGAAGAGTTATCCTGATGAATTTCCTGAACTTAATTCTTAGCAGAATGTCTTCTATCCTAGCAAATCAATCACTTGGGACAGTGAAGAATGGATAGAGCTTTAGGGTCTACAGTGTGTTAAAGTTGTTGTTAACCTACCTGTGAACCCATTTTAGACGTAAGAATTGTGTTGGATTTAGATTGTAACTAAGAGTAAAATATGACTTGATGCAAGTAGTGCTCCTGCACTGAACATAACCACATAAGAGACCAGTTAATCTATTCACTCCCCACTGTCATCATCCTAAATGTGAGTAGTGCTTTGTAAATGTGATGAACTGAAATGAATGTAAACTGTTACATTTTGGCACTACATTTTGTGCAAGACATTCAGTGGGGTAAAGTCATTGTTGGAAAGGACAGAGGTGAAATAAGTGTCTGAGGAGAAATCATTGGTTCAAAATGACCATAAATGCTTTTGCAGTGAAGAGAGAATGAATGCCGAAGTGCAATAAGCAATCGCTGATGGGTGGTGTGAGCAATGTATATAGTACACTTGGCAACTGGAAAGGTTATGGCATGGTTAATGGCAATATTAAAATGATAATAAAGTAAGAGTACCAAAAGGTCAACATAAATAATAAAGACATATTGTGTTATCTGAGAGAGAATAGGCTAAACAAAAAAAAGAAAAGTTGGAGAATCTTAAGAATAAGGCAGAATAATTGAATTAGTGTGGAATTTGCACTAACCAAAATTAGATTAAAGAATTGTTTCCATGTCTACAAATATCTAAAAATGAGTAAAGCAAGAATAATGCAAGGAAGATCATACTAGGCTAACTGACAGGGGGAATGGTTTAGTATTAGCTTCTCTTGGTGACAGTTGTCATTTTTGCCCTGAAAGGAACAGGGATAGATATGAAGTAAAATACTAGATGACAATGTAATAGATGTCTATAAAGATGTTGTGCAGAAGGAAATGCTACTAAGGAGGGCAGAAGCTAAGGAAGAGGATATTCAGGAAGAAAGAGAAAAGAGAAAAATGAAGGGTGCAATCTTACTTTAAAATATATAGCTATGTATGAACAAGCTATGAACTGAGAGGCATATGGCTTATGAATTAGATGTTTTTCCCACTGTTTGTTAAACTAGTAGAAGAGAATCCATGTTTGCTTCATGTCCTGTGGTCTGTATGGCAACATGATCCTTTGTCTCCAAAGCGCTGTGTTTGCTCCTGGGTGTCCCTAAAGGTGAAGGTGAGCAATAGGCAGTTCCCAGAGCAGTGACTCCTTCCGCAGCAGCCCTTTGTAATTCTATCACAAGCTGTCAACAGTTTCATGTTGTATCATTAGGGTGTTACTTTCTGGCTAGTTGCTGAATCCTTTTGCTGGTCCCCTGAAGTAGCTGTGAGATCAAAATGTGGTGATTGGAGGGTGGGGGTAGGAGGTCAGAATGTCGGTAGGCAGAAAGCAATTGCTGGATGCTATTTTAATGCCTGCCCCAAATTGTAACTACCCTTCCATCTCTCTATTTAATTGGCATAAAAAATTATCATCAGGTCTGATTTTTAACATTAAGACACGATGTTTTTGAAGGTGTACTAGTAGATTTAAACCAGTTGGCATTGCTCTGATCAAGTCTGTTGTTTCTGCGTTGTTCAATGGAGAGAGTAATTAAAAAAACCAGCAACTATGAGGCCTCTGTGCCATTCCAGAACACTGTTTTTGCTGCTGGGAATTCTCTTTCATTAAAAATAATTACACTTTCTAAGGTTCAGCAGATAGAATGGGTAGAATGAATACAGAATCCTGGTCAAAGGTATTACAATGTAAAGCAAAAATCTACTATGTTCCTAGAAGTATAAGCAAAGAACTATTAGAAACGCGCTGTGGTCTTCTTTTTTCTTTTTTTTTCTTTTTTTTTTTTTTAAGGTCGCACAAATGCAGGGACCTTTCTAAACGTTCACATACCAACTCTTCTGTCTCATAAAGCAGTTGAAAAAAACAGATGACTGCAGAGTTACATACATTTATTAGTGTGTGCAGCCTTTTCAGTGTCTAAACACACACACACATCTATTTCATAGCCTTACAATACATACTTGTTATCTATGAGCTGCATGTGTCTTGACAGTGTTGGTTTATAATGAGTTTGTTCCATGAATTAATTTTCAGGTACTTTCAGCCATAGTTTCACAGGTAGATTGTTTCTGGAATGTTGAAGAGAAAATCCTAAAATAAAGTAGTTAATTAAGTCTCATGTATACATTGCAAAAATTGCTTTTTTTTCCCAAATTGACTCTGACAAAGGCAAAAAGATGATATGCTCACAATTGTAAAAGGACTGGCTGTCAAAACACAACTTCAAACTTATATGTGCATTAAAACATGTATTACTTCTGTCCATCCATCCAGGAATTGACTGAGTCCAGTTGGCTGTGCAAAATTATTATTTTGGCTTTTTTAAAGTAGTTTTAAAATTTCTATCTTTTTTTTTTTTTTAAATTTTTATTTAAAGTATGAGAAAGCTTTTCTGTGGCTGTGGGGAAGAAATGCAAAACATTTTGTTAATGTAAAAGATACCACATCTCCCTCTTCCGCATGGGTAGCATCTTCTGTCTGTCAAAAGTAATGGCATCTCCCTTTATGAGTGTTCCTAAACTTTAGTGGTACAAAGCTGAATTCAGCTATCAGTAGTGGCTCACAGAATTTAATAAATATGGGTCTAGGTCTTACATTTAAGTCTTTGAATGTCTGCTTGGGTGCTTCTGGATGTAGGTGTTTTTTCATTGCTCTTTTTTTTTCATTTATCTTCCTTCATGTGTCACTTTCCTTATTAAGATTTTGAACTCCTCTGGACCTGAAATTTTTTTGAGTCAACTTGCATATTGTCATGCAAAGATTTCATGCAGCAAATTTTGAGATATATTCTTGCCCTGTCAATGCAGCTTATACTGCAAGTAGGAAAGGATGCTGTAAGCAAAGACAAAGTACTTCATGTTTATGTACAAAACAAGAAGGGGAGAACTGAAAAAGTGAGAACTGAATGTTCAGGGAGAGTGTCTGTGCAGTTTAATGACATGTGGGCTGCCTCTTCTAGGGAATTTGCAAAAGTGGTGTGAATATTTGGGTGCTGTGGGAGTTCCTTTTCTGTAGATCTTTTTCCAGTATTTGTGATACATAGACACATGCACACAGGAATGATATGCCCCTTCATTATAAGTATTATTTTAGGATTTTAGCCTGAATGAAATCAATTGAATCACGGAGACCCAAGTTCTCTCTTTCCTTTCTCCATTTCTGCTTCATGTCACTAGTCCCCAAGAACACAAGTGGAGGTGGAGTTTCTGCTCTTGAATTTCTGCAGTAATGAGTACCTTGATCTGCAATGGGTTCTTCTGTCATTCATTGTTCTCGTGAATACGTTTTGCCAATGTAGGGCTTCAGATTCAAGCATTTCAGACCAATTTTATGGAAGAGGAGTTTGTTCATACATATTATTATTTTGTTCCTTCTGTGTTTGGTTCTGATATGCTAAGTGGTGAAAGATCTCTGTCAGTTGTGGAATAAGATGTTGCTTTGTGTTGTGAGGGTTGAAGCACCAGCAGGTTTTACAGTTACCATTCCATAGGGATCTCAGATGCCAGCACTTTCAGAATTTGAACAGCGGGGTTTTGCCTCTCATTTGTGTTTTGACAGTGGTCTGTGCTAGAAGATACTGTCCTTGTGCTGTTTGTAAATATTCCTCTTATAGGTTGTATAAGAGTGAAATAAAAAGCTATTCTCCAAGTTACTGATTCTGATGACTGGCAGCCATATAAAAAAAAGTCTAGCCCTTGTAGTTGGCAGATCTACAATATAGTGTTCTAATTTTCAACTCTGGAAGTACAAGTAAGCTTTAGGGAGACCATACTACTTGTTTCAGTAGTTTGATGAAACCAATAATGGGGAAAAAGAGCATTTTCATGACAGAAAGTCGGTGTTATGGAGTATTTGCTGATCAGCTGACCTTTTGGTGCTTGGTTCTATCTGCTAACATGTTAGGTCTACCTTTTTTTAGGAATTCCCCATTGGGAAAAAGAGCTGTTACCAGTAATTTGAAAATGGCAATAACATCTCACCTTCCAACTCTGAGAGCACAGTTCAATTAAAGATTATAAGTAGAATCATCTGACTTATATGACACTAAACACAACAGTATTTCACAGGTCAAGGGATTTTATCTTTGCAATCTGCTGTATGAATCTTGGCTTTTCGTCATGCAAACATGTACCTGTTGGGTTTTTTTTTTAAGAATGTACAAACTTAATTTTAAAAAGAATCTCCTAAAAGAGTATGAAGTATGTATACATTTTGTAAACTAATTTTTATTATAGCAGAACCTACAGCACGCAGGAGTTTGCTGGTACATCAGAGTAAACAAATGCAGTGATTGTGAACTGAGGGAAACACTGTCAAGTCTTGGAAATCATATTATCATTTTACTGGAAATCTTTTTTAAAAAAACCCAAACACCTCTCCCCCCTCCCAAAAAACTTACCATTTCTGAAGTAAGCATTAAATGTTAAAATAATTCAGTTTAATTCAAATGAAGGCTATAGACTGGATCATTGTATTGATATCAAGTTCTTTATGATTTATGGTAGAAGAGTGAATGTGAAATTAACTTGATTGTTATTGATCTTTTACTAGAATGTATTGACAATGTGCAACGTGGTATCTGTCTTCCAGAGTTTGACTGCTTTTTTATTGCTCTTAAAATAAAGGTTATTCTTTATTACTCTACTTGCTTCTTTTTGATTTCTTAATGTGAAGAGAGAAGTGAGCATTCTAATCTTGCTCTCCTTAACGGTTTGAACAACTTGTTTTGTTTCACTGCTATAAGACGATTTGACCTGGACTGCTTTCCTACAAAATTACATTTGAGAAATCAAGTCTTCATTAAATGCCTTGCTTCTAAAGTCTGAAGAACAAAACCAAGTATTACTGGGTAATGACATGTGTAAAAGTCACACTATGTATACAGAGCTAAAGTCTGAGCAATACGTTCCTCTACTTTGTACCTTGGACCGGTTTACTTGCTCTGTATCTCCCTTAGGTCTATTGCCTTCATCCCGCAGCTCTGAATAGTTACAAATAGCTTATTTGAAAAGTCATCAAACTATATAAATGTGGTTTATTTTATAAACTTTGGAATTTAATTTGCTGTATAGGCATCAGTTGGACATGAATACAGTGTTCAGTTTAATGCCAGTTTTACATGATGTCACCTGTGGCTGTTTAGTGCTTCCAAGCATAGCGAAATGGCTGTAGATACTATTCAGAACTTTTGGGTATTCCTCTGATCCATTCAGGTCTGCTTTAAGGGGCTGGCTGCCATAGTAGCCATATAAATATATATCATTTACCACTTCCATAGAAAAACAGAAAAAACACATAGTTTTACAATTGTACAAAGTCTCTTAATGATTGGACTCTCTCACTAAAAATAATGAGCATTTCAGGCTATATAACAGTTTCAGGTAAGATGGAGCAATATGGTGTGCAATGGAAAAAAAAAATCAATTTTGTCAAGCTTAGACTCATAACATTTCTGATTGTGGCAACTTAGTTTTAGTAGACAATGAGTGATGTTCCATATCACACGCCTGGTCAAATCGTAATTTCTGGTAGTAAGATGTAGTACTAGGTTTCAGTATTTCTTGAGGGAAAAGAAGGAACTATTACTGTTGTTTACTAGTAACTTGTAGTGACGTACGTCTGCCATCAATTTAACAGCTCTATTCTGAATTGATTCAATGTACTACAGAAAGGTTTTTATTTGTGTTTTGTTCTTACTAAAGATTAGTATATGAAACTAGTTTCTCTGAGCATTCAGTGAAGTCACAGCATTGAGTCTTCCAGTGGTGTTAAAGTAAATCCATTTATGATATGAAAGTCATGAGAACAGAAAGTGCCTGTGACTGACAGGTAATTTGCAATGAGCCTTTCCAGGGCTGCAGCATAATATCAATAACAGCTATAATCATAGTGTCTGAAGAGTTTTGAATGTGTATGTGTATATGCTTTAGTGATACTTTTCTTCTTTGTTGATTTAAATATTAATAGGAAATTCTTTGGGTGAAAATCTGTTCTTGATTTTACTGCCTTTTACTGTAGTTTTACTGTGCTGATTTCAGCATAACAACTCTTACAGTGATATAACCATGACATATAAAGCAAGAATAGATGCTTATTTTAGAGCATTACTACTGAAGTTACATTTTCTTCTCAGGCAATCACTAGATCTAAGTCGGTGAAAGTATAATAAGATCTAGAATTCTAACTTAATGAAGTTTTGCTGCTCATACTTATGTCAAACTAATTTTACAGGTTTGATTATTCTTGAAACTAAAAACCATCTTAAAAACAAGAGAAAATTTGTTCATTGCATAGCTGTTACATGTCTCACTAGCACATTTTTTTTTCTGAGGGAGGCTTGGAAGAAAGAAAGAAAGAAAATGCCAGCCGGAGGCTAGAAGAAAAAAGATCACATAAAAATGTAATTTTTTGAGGGTTATGACAAGGTGAGTATAAAGTAATTTTTAGTGAGAAAGTAATTTTGTTTCCTGATGGTGATTTGTGCCAGTTGCTGCAGTGTAAAATAAGAATTAAATAGGTGGTACAAGAAGTAAAATTATGGAGGTATGGAGTTTTCACCTGAGCTCATAAACTTTGAATTGTGGTTTTTACTATATCATTAGGCACATCTCAAAAATAAGAAAAGTCTTGGTATTTGGAGACCAATAATTTGTGTAACTTGTTGCTTTGGTCCCTGAATTTGATTTTCAGATTTTTTTGTAATGTCATTTTGAGCAATTGCTCTTTTATTCTTCCACTAGTATGGTCTCACATGTTCTAACCTACAAGAGAATGTTTTCTTGGGGTGGTGTTAGTAAATAGCAGATTTGGTACCAGTAAGAAGCTTCAGGTAGGCATTTTTGTTGTTTAAAATTGACTAGTAAACCCCTGTTCAAAGATGCTGCTCTAGGATCATTAACTCATTTTAGTAGAGTATTCATCCAACAGCTACAGAAATGTCACGTGTGAGCTATCTTCCTAGGCCTCCCCAACAATCTGTCAAAAGTGTAACTTGCAGCAAAATCCACTTACTTGAGCTTCTGTGACAAATTGTGATCATTTGTCTGCATTATAGCGTACCATGGGAGTTTGCGCAAAGTGGAATACTTCGGTACTTTGAAGCTGGGGACATGAAAAATAAGTTGCAGAATTCAAAAACATTACAGTGCTTCAGTGTATATAAGCTTAGCTGGAATTCTCCCGAGGCAGAGTTTCAGTTCAGCAAGTGCAAGTATTTGAGTTCGGTGGAATTATCCCTGCAAAAAGCTGAAAAAAAGTAGCAAAAATTAGACATTTCAGTTTTAGAAAGTACTGCAATGGTGGATTGAGGATTGCCGTCCACTTTTTTAAAGCACTTTTTTTTTATTATGTAACACTTTAGGTTCCTCAACAAAATCATATTTAATTTTAGTCTTCATTCATGTTGTGATCTGTATGCCATGCACACATGGTATGTTTATGGCTGGTACATTTATCAGCTGTCACAATGACACAACAAAGTTTTTGACTTTTAGCATTTTAGTTATATGTATTTGTCTTAAAATACTTACACATTTCTTTTCATGGTCAAGCAGCAGCGTATCATAAATAAAAGGAAACCAGAAAAAGGGTTTTCTTCAGTGTTGTGTCTTTTATAACTTGGAGTTTAAGACTCAAATAATTTTCTTGCCACTTTTAAATTTGCATGACCCTGATGTTGCTTAAGGGTAAAGAATGAACATGAACCTTCATTGAATACTTTTGTAGGAGCAAGATAGTTAACATTATATTTCTATCACATCCATAGCTGCTAAAGTTTATATAATTTGAAAGATTTATGGACAGTATATTACAGGAGAGGACTGCAATGCAATAAGAGAGTGCCGGATATTAAAAGAAATTATATATTCAAAAAAAGACAGATTTACTGTATTCAGGAACTACAGCATGGATATGGAAAATTACATTTGCAGATAAAAAAGAAAAAAATGTGAAACAATTAAATGTCAAACACTGACAAATTTTGCCTTTGAGTGATAGACAAGATTTTGTCACTTTCTCTGATATTCTCCTGCTCTGTGTACTTACTGCATAGTGGTCTCAAATGCTGAGATAATTCTGTAGTCTTCTCAAAGGCAGTCTGTAGGTAGATCTACAGCCATGCTAAATAGAGGCAGCAGTGCAATGCAGAATTGGAGTAAAGTTTTCCAAGCTTTCTCAGAAAGCTATATTGCAGGCTGTTTTACAACTGTGAAATAAAACAGTCCTCCAATTCTGTTTTTTTTTTCCTTTGGGGGAGGGAGCGGGGGGATGTAGTCTGTCTTTTTGTTTCTTAAAATCAGCCAGTCTTTTCCACTCTGAATTATATGTATTTTGCTAGGTGTAACTGAAACCATAGTTCACAGCATCTCTGAATTTAATCCACTTTGTCATAAATACCTGATACTTCATTGTCTTGTTTTTAGCCTGGTGGTACAGATGCAATGAACAGGATTTTATCTTTTTTCTATAAATATTGATTTACTCAAAGCAAATGTTTTATGACAAATCATTTGAGTGTGTAGTGTTGAAAAGGCATGAAATACAGGTTCTTTAGAGCAGCATTGTCTGGAGAAAATAGAGGCATGTGGGGAAAAAATAGTCCCATGCCTCTGTAGCTGAAAAAAACCAAATGTCTTTATTTTGGTGAAATTTACTGAGAGAAATTTATTTAAGATGACTGTGATGTTATAGTGTTATATAGTTCATAGTATAGATTATGTTAGTAATATTTTTTATGGTAAGATTTCATTAGTTCCTAAACAATATCTGGATGTAGTAAAACAAGGATAAAATATTTGTAGGTAACTCTAGTACTAAAAATGAGCACTGGGAGGACTATAAGAAACAGCTTTAGATTGAAAAGGAGCAGGTGGATCGGAAAGAGGGGAACCTTTTAGAGACTATTACAGACTTATTACTTCCCCCTCATGTCCCCCCCCCTTCTTTCTTTGGGCTTGGCATTTTCAAAGTTTTGTAACTATGAGAAATATTTGGGAAGTACAGAAAAGCAGGAAACATTGTGCCTTACCGTGGGTTTTTCGCTCATTGTGCTACTGCAGGACTGGTTTGAGCCCTTGTAGGTTAGAACAGGGGAGTGTTTGTGATCAAACAGCAGCAAAGAATCTAACTTTTTTTGTTCCTGAAAAATGTGATAGAGTAGCTAACGCTTCAGGCAGCAAAGTTGTATTTCAACACTGCTGTAGAAAGTAACAATATAGAATATGTCTTCCACTTATCTTTGCATCTTTCTTGTGTTACTTGACACACAAAATGTACAAAAAGAATGCTACAGGTAGAAAAGAGTTAAAATAACTGAGGCTGTAACTGGGTGCTCCAGCCTTGTAGACCCCCACCCTGGGAGGGGGGGAATGCAAACAAGCATCAAAACCATTCCCCTAAAGACAGGTCACTCACTAGTAGTTCTACCTTATTAGTCATAGACCTACTGCAGCAATATTTAAACAATTATTTTATTATCTGCATTTTCTGTAGTCCACTTTAACTATTTAAATCTTCCTATTTTGGGCTTCTTGGAGAGGAGCTAATAGGCTTCTAAGACTTGTACAGGTCCAAAGGTGCTTTTTATGGTATCTGACTGTTTTCTAGCCTTTTTTAAATAGGGACAGGAATTTGTAGTACCAAAATTGAATAAAAAAGATTGTGCTTTCCTTACTTGTTCTGTTTAACAGTCATCATGTAAACATGCTGCTGTTTTTTAAAACCTAACTCAGACTATTCTCTGTTCTTAGAAGTAACACAAGTGGCCTTACCGCTTGCTCATCTTCTCAGTAGTTTTCTCGTTTTGGGCTTTGTAACCAGGTATTGCACAAAAAGCCAAAATAAATCCAACTAAACTGGGAAAGTAAGACAATTGCAAGGGCATCTTTCCATCCCCTAGATGGGCAGGTTGGATCCCTGAAGTGTGTGTTCTTATATATTGTTCAGCCTAATTTTAAAATTCCATCTAATGGGGATCCTCCGGGAGATGTTTTTGCAGCCTGCTTTATATCTCTTGCTATTATGAATTATTTGCTGATAATCTGTTTCCTATTTCTTAATGATTTTTTTAATGAGTGCTTTTTGAATTTTACCCTCGTGAATAATATGAAATGTTATTTTGTATTTTTTTCTCTTTAAATAGCTATTTTGTGATTGTTCTGTTTTTGCTCTGTTGAACAGAAATGTTTAGCTCTCAAATCCCTATTTCTTACATCAATCTACCATTTTTCCATTTATATTGTTTCTTTGGATTCCCTACAATTGTTGATCTCTTTCTGTTATTAGTAAAAAGCAAAATTGCTCTGTGGTCTCCTAGTTTTGAACTAATGGAAGCATAGGTATCATTTGAAGTACTCTAAAGTTTTTCACTTGTAATAAGTGACTTTCAGCTATGAAGAGGTTGTGCGACTATGAGAATGTGAACGTGTGCATCATCAGTTGTTGCAAAGACTGCTCAAGTGAATCCAGTGAATCATGTGAAGTGTTTGAAAAGTGATAATTCTCTTACAAAGTAATAGTTTATTAATGATTTATTAATTGCAATCAATTTGTACACAAAGCTGAAGTTACATTGAACTGTGGTAAATTAGGAATATGGAGATAGTACAAGGAGGAAACCACTTTGATTTATAGAGTAAGGACGGATGCTAGGAACTATTTATCACTTGAAGGGAAAATATCTGTTTCATATATTGGCATCGTTGAAGAAAATCTTTGCACAGGGGACATGAGAACCCATCTAAGTTCGGGCTTTGACAGTGTGGTTATCTCTAATTCCAGCAGACTTGAATTAGAAAAGGACGGGGAACTTCATTAATTTTTTTCATAAACATTTTAAAGTAATATGCACTATAATCTTAGCCTTGCAATTAAAAAAAGTTTCCCTATTCAAAGAAAACCACAATAGGCCCGATTAAGGTTTAAATAACTTATTTAAACATAAGTGCTACTTGTCTAATTGAACTTGTAATACTTTTATGAAAATTGTATTTTTTCATTTGATTTTGCTACTTTGAAATCACAATGTAACAAAAAGAAAACAAAGTTATTTCTAGACAACTTCCATTTTTTTATTAGAAATCAGTCTTAATTATTCTGTGGTACATACAATTTAGTCACTAGTTTCTCTGTGTGTGTATATATATATATCAATTGCTAATTTAATGTATGATGGAAGGAAAGAAAAGTTGCTGGGATTCATAGTACCTAGTTCTAGGTTTTATGAAAACTTCATTCATGACAAAGGTTTCAAGTTCATAATAAAAATAAATATGCTTTGAGGAGCATTTGGTAGTCTACACTTTCATTGAAGATATATGTGATGTATAGAAAACAGCCAAAAGATGAGTTTATGCTTTTATTTTCTCCTTATGCAAATAAAGGTGCAAAAAGGCCACTTGGGTCCCAAAACTTAGTATGCCATGGTTGCATTAATTTAATCCTGAGTGACCTGGAGAACTGCATAAAATTCAGTGGGAGATGCGCTAATGCAAAGTAATGTGGTGCTAAGACATCCAATACAGCTATCTTTCTAACTCGGATGGGGATGCCAAAGCATCTGAAACTTAAGGGGACTGCACTGCAAGCTTTGTTTTTTCTTCTATTTTGGAAACTTACTAAACTCCAATTTGGAACAAGTTAGCTTGCTTTGTGTGGTATCAAAAGTCTGTTGATGATGCAAGATTGTGTGTCAGCTTTAAAACTGATCACACTACATTGACTTCATTTATTAATATCTTAGGAATACCTAATTTTAATCGAAGAGCTATTTGTAATAAGCATTTTAAGTAACTATCCAGAAAACAGCTTGTATTCATGTTTCACTGTTTGTGTTTCCTTTTTCTATCTTATGCTTTTTTTTTTTCCTTTTTGTTGTTGTTGTTGTCTTGAATTAGGAAAGCATATAAGCATGTCCCTAGCTCAAACAACTTCAGAATTTAGCTGGACTGGTTCCTGCATATCTTCTGCTTTTTACTGAACAGTGGAGTATACATCATCCCTGAGAGGTCTGATGTTTATGTATTCATACCTGAAAAGAGGAATTCATAGATGGTTTTCCCTGAGTAAGCAATATTTGTAATTTGTGCATTGATAGCCTTGGCTACTGTTAGGTATTTTCTGTTGTCTCTAAAAGTGAAATGTCTGTGTTCCCAAGTGAATGCACTGTGTTCCCAAGCTAGTGTTTAGGAATTATCTGTGGCATGTCTGCTTAGTTTTGGTGTGATACATATTTCTTCCCCTAGAAATATTTTGGGTACGTTTTCTTTCTTTCAGCTGTTCTGATATTAAATCTGTAATTTTAATAGCTAAAGCAGCACATCAACATGGAAGATACATTTAGTGCAATAAATGAAATAAGGCTCTATTTCTGAAAAACTTTCTACACCTGCATCACTCATCTGTTTGTATCCCATTGGATTTAATGAGTTTGCTATCTGTAAACTTAAACAGATACTTCTGAATCTGCAGGAGAAAATCTTTTATAAGTTTTTTTTTTTTTTTTTCTTGTTTGAAATGTCAGTGGTATGAAAGTTCTCCGCTTTTCTCCATAAGGAGTTAGAACTATAATAGGCAAAGTTCTAGGGACAGTTGTAGTTTTGCAGTATTAGAGTTTACTTTGAGGATATGGAAGAGGAATTGTGCTTTTCTAAGAACCTTGTTCTTACACTTAGGTTGCATGTGCTGACCCTGTCCCTGAAGTTTTTCCTCTTAGCAAACTTTTTTGTTGAGTTGTGAAATATAAAGGCATTGTTAAAGAATGAAAAGGAGGAACCTTATTGGCACTTTATTAGAGAGGTTTAAAGTATTAGAAAACTGGCAATCAAAAAGTTAAATGTTGGCATTGTATTAAAAAAAAAAGTAATCTTGAACTAATTTGAAGACCACAATTACCTTGGATCACAGGTGGCAAGAAGAAGTTTTAATGGTAGACTGGCCCAGGCCTTGAGGTAAATTATGCATAATTATTCATAACTGCTATTTTTGGCTTGCTAGCATTTGTCCTAGACCTCTGCCTGAGGAAACAATTTGAAATAATTAGTATGCGAGTGCACTGACAATGATGAATTAATCAAATGAATCTGGTGCCAAACACAGATCTTGATAAGAAGCAGATAACTTTGGCAACTGTAGAGTTTTTGTTTTTCAGTCTCTGAGACTGGGAACAGTTGTTCGTTTTATTAGGCTGACATGTTCAAGGTAGAAAATTACCACTCACTGGGCCATGATCAAAGTGCAGCTAGGAATTCTAGCATTGCAAACATGAAACAGTTCTGCAAACTATGTGTGCAAATATTCAGGGCAAAGAAGATGAAGGGAATATTAAGGCAGAACATTGTGAACGCAGAAGTCAGAAAAGGCAAAAGTTAAGTGTTCCAATAGCAGAATGCAGTGCTTTTTTTACACAGGTTGCAGGCACATTTTATATAAATATGCAGCAGCATAAATACAGCTGTATGTCATTACTCAGGGCGAAGCAAAAGCAAAACCAGAAAGATTTTGTTTGGATTCATGCATTGTAATTTGGTTAAGAATGCTTCTGGAGTCTTCAGGGGTGTTTCTTTCTCTGGCTGGAGTGCTCAGCGTCTCATCAGTGTAATTGACTTGACATGGTTTTAGATGTGGATGAATATAAGGCTTTTTTTAAGTGAAAGTGTTTAATGAAGAGGGGAAACAAGGCATTTCAATTAGTCTGGCAAAGTTAGCTAATTTTATCTTGTTGGACTAGTGAAAGAACTCTTAATCATTTTGAGTTTGCTCATAATAAATTGAATGAAACAAAGAGGGGGCACAAAGTAGTGTTCAGGTCAGTGACTTAGTAACCTAACTATGACAGGCAATCTCTCAATGTAGAGATTATGTGGCTTTTAGTTACTACCTTGAAATTATAACATTGGGAATAAAGTTCTCTGAAACAAATGTGACTGTAAAGAAAGATTTTTCAGAGTGAAATGCAAGGTATGAATTGGAGAGAGGAAACGACAAGTCGGGAGCAGAGTTAGTTATTAGCTTTTTGTCTCTTGGCGTTTCAGGCAAAGTTGTTACGATGAGGATTTAAATTTTCCAGATTGTCAACTGCTGCTGCGTGTGCTGTCTTTTAAAGGAGTTTGTTGGTGACACGCATTTAGTGCATTTGATTGGATCTTAAACTATGTAAGTTTGATAGGAGTCTAGCTAGTCTTCCATCTTCTGCTTCTGTATGTAATGAAAGTTTATCTAGTGATTTCTAGTGTTTTTTTCAAATGAGAGTCCTAACAGTCCTTGAGAAAGTTACAACTGTGTGAGTAGTACTCACTGCAGAGCTCCAATGATGCCTTTGGCACAATATAGATTTAAAGAAATCTTTGACCTAAGTGAAATCACTGTTCCTAGGAGAAGATCTGTGGTGATTATATGTTCTTATGATCAGGTATTTTTCTTTTAAACATCTTTCAGGGCCGCATCCAAATCCCTTAAAATCAGTGAAGATTTTTGTTTGCTTGTTCTTTAATCTCAGTGATTTCTGGATCTGCTACTTAGTATTAACATGGGAAGAAACTAAGGAAATATAACATTGTGTATGACTGTATGTTCAGAGTCTTTATTAGGTCAGTTCAGAAGCTTTAAAAAACCGAGCCCAAGTATTAAATGCAGACTCACTGCATAAGCATCATTCAACTTGTGCATTCAGAGGCAGAATGTCTAACTAGCGTGGGTCATTTTATATTGTTGTAACTGCCAAAGATCCCAAAAGTGAAACTCCTCAGTTCTGAGACTGCCGGATAACGTCAGATGCTTGCCTGAGCAAAGGCACGGTCACAGTCAGACTGCTGAGAGCCTTATTCTTGCCCTCTTTCTGGATTCTGCCTCTCACCATGACTGGTGATGTGGCCTTCTGCATCCAGCTCATGAAGCTGAACCTACTCAAGCATTGTCCCTCATTAGCCTGGGTTCTCTGCTCAGCAGCGTCCTAAGATGTATCTAAGTGGATACTCCATATCCACTGTATAAAATCCAAAGGCATTTTGATGTGTGGTCAGAAGTTGGAATACAATTTGTGCTTGTCCTGTAAACTGACTTTCTCCAGAAGTATCAGAATCCAGACCAGATCTTACTGTTAAGCATGATTTTCCACTCTTCTAGAATGCAAAGGTCCTGTGGGAAGAAAATGTCTAATCACCTAATGCATGATGGAGCGGAGTTGGATTTCCATGTCTCAAAAAGCATACAATTGACTGGCATTTCAGTGACTTTGTCAAGAATGAGAGGAAATGGTGTTACTTTCTGCATTCCTGCCTTTTTGAGGATCCGGTGGGCGTGCTTTCTTTTTGGGAGGCCTTTTTCTGAAGAGTTTGCAGGTCTGGAATCAGCCTACCATTTGTTTTCTATACTATTGGGTTCTTTTGACCTTCAGGGCAAACCAAGCGTCCTTGGATAAGTCCATCCTATTGGACTTATCCCCACTTCCCATGACCATATCATGTTCTAACGCAGATGATGCAAGGGTGGGTTTCTTGGTATGCAAAAGTGTTACCTTATAGTGCAGTAATTGTTAAAAGATGGTGATTGGTGCACTGGATGAATGTAGGTCTAAGCTAGAAAAAAGGGTTGTGTTCTCTTGTAAGTTGTTAAAGCAACTTATAATCACAAAGTTTAGGTAGGGTTTTACTTTCTTGAAAACCTTGCTACAAGTTGCAAAATGCTAATGCCTCCTCCTGTTCACTCAGCTGTAGTTCTTTATGTGCAGGGACTTAAAATGTGTGAAGCTCAGACTATTTTGTCATTATTATTGAGCTATATCTGGACAGTGGGATTCAGTAGCTTGCTCCATAAGTGGCAGAACCAAGTAATTTTTGTATTCTCCAGATTGATAACCTAACCCTATTTTGCCAACAAATGTTCTGTGGCTTCTCTCCTTCATAGTAGTGCAATTACTCTAGTGTTCATTGCCGTTCCTTTTGTAGAGTTTTAGACTTATGGCTGTCTACACTAGCTTTTTCACTTTGCACTTATCATCTTCATTTACTGCCCCCTGAACTTTGATGGGCAACCAGGAGTCCTCTTATGTTGGACTTAGCTCCAAAAAGTGTGTGTATGTGTGTGTACACTAACTAGATGGCAGGCCAAGCAGCTATTAAGTAACATTGTAGCCTCACCCTTCAAAAGGGGCATTGCGTTTCTCTCCTTTACCTGTCCACTGAACTGTACAAGGCACGTAGAAATCCTTTGAGATCCCAGTCTTCTAAAATTCAGTTGAAATTGGCCAATAGTTTCCAAAGTTAGTGTGGCAGTGACAATGGGAGGGGAGACTTAAATAGGTTAGCAAAATTACAAAGTCTTGTGTCTTGGGGGAACCAGACTAAACTACCTTTAGTTCTGCCTTTTTTGCAAAGGAAGTAATGTGTGATTAGCTCAAGCTTCTCTGTTGATCTGGGATCTTAAAGTTCCCCAAAGTGTGTTATGTACCTTTCTGATTTCATAAAGTGTCAAATTTGCATGCAGATCTGACTAGAACACAAAGATGTGTGAAATCGCTTTCAGTAGTCAGCTTCTTATTCTCTAAAAATCTAATGAGCTTCATGTAGGGTGTGTATCAGGAGTATATTGTACTAGTAAAATGTCACCTCTCTCTAGGCCCCCTAATCTTTCTGTTTAGTTTGGATGACATGTGAATATCTTGTGAGAAAAGCTAAAAGCCTTTGCTTTTGAACATGTTCTTCAGAGACATCCTTGAGATAATGTGTGTACCTTCTGGAGCAAATTGCCATTGCCAGTATTACGTGTGTAGGAGTCTCTTTGTCAAGCATGCAGTTTGCCCAACAAAAGGGTGTTTTGGGGGTTTGAAAAATTAAAGTTTGTTCTGTTTGTTTTGTAACAGTTCATTTCTGCTGTTCTTTGTCCCAGCTCATAAAAAGAAACATTTAAGAGGTTTTTTATTATACTTAGGTGTATTTTTCAGTCAAATTTACCTGTGCACATAGTTGTAGCACACTCACTTGCTACTTGAAGAGGTGGGACTTGGTGAATATTTCTCTTTAATTTGTCAGTACGTCAAAATTGTGCAAATGTTGATGATAAGGCCAAGTGATACTTCTGGCGAATTAAAGCATGAAAACGATATCAGGAATGCCTCCTGTCCTCAGTAATGTATTTACAGGTGGAAGCCTGGCAGGTTTGATTTCATGGTGTCTCAATGTAAGTGCAGACATCTGTGGAAAAAGAATCAAGTGCTGAAAATGAACAAATATGAACTAATCACAATGAACGATGTTTTTTAAGGGAGAGAGCGCTCTCATGCTGAGTAGGAACAGACAGAACATTTGGTTAGGGGGTTTTGTGTGTGGTTTTTGGACTTCCATAATTGATTAATTCTTGAGAGTTTTTTCTTATGGAAGGAGTGATACTGCAAGGATTTGATAGCTTATGGCTTTATAGGCCTAATTTGCTTTCTGGAGGAAAAGACTAAACCTTAAGTTTGGGGGAGGTAACTATTTCTCTTTTGCAGCCATTTTTTAAAAAAGCAGAGTTTTCAATGTAATGGAAATGGGAAGATTAACAGATTTAAGTAAATAATTTAGCCTTCAAAGGCTATTCAGTGATCCTAAAACTAACTGGATTTTGATATGGTCATGGAAGAGTAATTTACTCTTCACCTCAAGTCACATTTATATACAATATTTTGTATGGTTTGTTTTACTATGAACAAATATGTTGGTGAGATTTTCATGTAATTCGAATTTACTAGATAATTTGCTATTTTACCATATACTCATTTCCCCAAAAGAAAAATGAGAAGGACAATTTCTCTGAGGCAACAGGATCAGCCTCTGTACTGGTTCTTTTCAAATGAAAGTGTAGTGTAAATAAGAAACTTCTTAAAGGAGAAAAGAAGAACAATATGAAAAGGTTTTCTTGGTAGTGGATGAACCTATTTTATTGTCTGAAGCTGTCGCTGTCAGTCTGTAGACTGAGTATGGTAATAGCTGGCTTGAACATTATTAGCATCTTCTTGTACATGCTAGCAGCAGCACAGACATTGAGGAAGATGATGTGTGGGAGGATTTTTATTTTTTTCTTTTATTTGATTGGTTTTTGTTTTTACTTGTTTTGGTTTCTTCGTTGTTGTGAGTGTTTTTGGTTTTTTTTTTCTGGATGGATTTTAATATGAGCCTAAACATACAGACCTCGTTCATTGCCATGTCAGGCGCCCATTGTGGGGCTAACCATCCTCAGCTATTACTAGCTGCCTAATTGCATCCGCTTGCGGTGTGGGGTCGAGGTGAGGTGCTGGGAAGGAGAAGACACTGACACAGGCAGCCAGGTGCCACTGAACAGCCTTATAAGTAACATGCAATTTAACCTAACTCAGCTGCACCATGCTGAACGGGCAGGCTTGGACAACAAAAGGCACATGTGTGTACTTTGTAAGCTTCATTAACTCGTTTAGAAGAAAGACAGAAGAAAGAAGAAAGCTACTTTGACATATTAATTAGTTACATTGCTTTCTTTTACTTCAAGTTAACCTTTGCTTTGGTCACTTGATTCAAATTACTGATAATTGCAAGGCTGTTAAAGGTCTGTTTATGCAAAGTGTACTTAAAGGAGTTTTGCTGTCTGAGTGAACAAGCAAATGTTTCATATCATTTGAGAGCTCTTGGATGGTGCTTGCCCCATACTCCTCTCCTTAAAAAGAAAAAGAACGACAAAGCAAAGATAAAGCAACCGAATACCAAAGGAAGTTACTGC
Organism: Cuculus canorus; assembly: GCF_017976375.1. NCBI lineage: Eukaryota > Metazoa > Chordata > Aves > Cuculiformes > Cuculidae > Cuculus > Cuculus canorus. Next base: position 113,336,396 of record NC_071401.1, on the reverse strand, counting down.
TAATGAAACTCATTCTTCTGATGTTTTCCTTAAGAAGATGTAAGACAAAAAGCAGTAAATTTTTTTTGTAATTTTTTAAAATTTATTTTTAAAAATGAAAGCAAACAATGCTTTTCACAAAATGTTCTTTTTGATACTTTGTCTTATTTTTTTCTCCAGTATTTCAGTCAAAGCTAGTGCCTGGAATTTCTGTATAGTTTTGATTTATGGTTTGTGGTTTTGTTTTTATTGATAAGTTGTTGAAATGAAAAATTTCCCTTCAACCTCATTTATAGGATTATTTGCGATGTCTATTTTGTTAGCTAAGTATTGGTTGATGAGTGCTGATAGCACAAACAGAAAGATGATTTTAGCCAAACTTCGTCCAGTTATGTTTTCTTAGCTAGCGTCTCCACTTCCAGAAAATAGTGGCAGAAAATCTGACTCTCTCCATTTGTATGTACAAATATTTGCATTCAAATGTTAGGATAATTTCCACTTGAGTTTTCCGATTTGTAGTTACTGTAAACCAGGATACTTAGACTGATAAAACATGAACTTCCGTTTTGGGTTCTGTTGTGTTCTTGCTGCGATAATTCACTATAAAAAGGCATGGTATCTTCTTTCTCAAATCTATGATATAAATTAGGATGTACCAATTGTTCTGAAAGCTTTTTCTGGGCAGAGACAAGTCATTCTTACGTATTCCTGTTACGCTTCGCACTGTGGAATTGTTCCTTATTAGTATTACCACTTTTCACATAAATGTAGCAGTAAAAATATTTCTTCCTAAACCTATCTCCTACAAAAAGTACCATTATCTTGCTGTCAGGAACATTGAAGTTTTTGGTTTTTTTTTTTTTTTTTCTTTAGGTGACCTACTTTGTAGGGTAGATAGCTCAGAATTCTTCCTTTTTGCACAGCCAAACTATCTGTATTCATTATTGTGTAAATATCTTTTGTTTTGTTTTGTCATTTAATGTGTTGTAATTAATTTTAATTTTAACTAAGTCTTCAATTTTAAAGTAGTGCCATATTTTATGGTTGTGAAACAGGAATCTGATGTGGATTGTTGATCATTTCTGTGAGACAGAGACTTGGTTTTATAGAAATATCTATTTAGGTTCATCAATGTAAAGAAAAAGATTTTTTAAAATATTTATAATTTAATTTTTAACTAGCATAGTTCCAGGCTAGGGTATTTATATTGTGCGTTGTAGGAGATTTGGCTGACTCTGACTGTTAAAAGATGTAAAGCACAGAAGCAGGTGTTATATGCCAAAAGAAGTGTTTGAATACCTAAAAATAATGTACTGTACCTTCCCAAAGTGGAAAAACTCTTCTGGTTTCTTCATGATCTGCTACTTTTCCAGAAGACCTGTGATAAAGGAAAAGTGGCTTTTAAATGTTTCAGCAGTGATAATGGGGGAAAAAGCACTTTTTTTTTTGTAGTGACAAGACAGCCTGAACAAAGATGGCATAGGCTGCTTTCCTTCTAGCAGCTTTAGCTGCTAGCTTTGTATTATGCTTTCTCTCAAGCTTGGTATGAAGTAGGTAATTCAAACTATTCTGCCATTACTCATTTTCAATTCAGCAAGACCTTTTCTCATATAGCTGTATAAGTGTGCAGTGCTGTGTTCTCAGATGTCTTGCAAAGGATTATTTCAGCACAGATATACCATAGCTCTCCATAGATACATGTGCCACAGGTGATGGGGGTTAGCCTTCACTGGAAGGAATATAATCTATCTCCATATGAGTTTTTAAATTATTTGCTTTATGGGTGGTTATTCTATGGGGCTTAGATCTGAGTACTACTTTTCATTTCATGTATACTGTCTGTGAGACAGCTAGCCAGACTTTTTAGAACGAAGCATGTGGTGATGGTGTATGTGTTAGCACGCAGTTGTCTTATGTGACCATCACTCATATGTTCTGATACTTTTCAGCTTGTCACACCTCTTTTAATTGAGGGGAATGTTATCACACTGATACGGTTATAATCTTCCTCTCTTCCTCTTTCTCTCCCTTCTTAAAAATAAAAGCATTAATAATAACAACAACAGTTATTGTTATTTCCCAGAACTGACCTCACCTTCATCATCCCAGATTGAGTAAAAGTCTGCCCTGTCTGTTGGCAGGGCTGTCTTTGTCTCTTACCATTCTCTGTCAAAGTGGGTTACAATGTATACTTTTGATGACATACTTTCGGGAGTGGACAAAATAATGTCTAGTGTTATGCAGAGAATGTCTTTTTCTATTTGTAAGAGATACTTGATCTTGTCTTTTTTAAAAAATCCTTCCTTGCATCTCTCGGTTGCCCTATATATGCCAATGACCGTAGGAATCTGTTAAAAGACCAAATTGTATAATTAGGAGAGCAATTGGACATGTTTGCTTGTACTGTTCTTTAGAGTCATGAACATGAAGTAGTTAAATGTAATCTCATTTCATGCATGTGCAGTCACCTCAGAATTGCTGTCGTGACTAGATTAGCACTGTGACTGCCAAGTGGCCTGGAAAGAGTTAATAGAAATTGTTTGAGTGACACTAACCTTTGCGGCTGATGAAATGGAACAGAAAATGTTGTTGATTGGATCTCAGGAATCATAGAGGATATGTGTCTGTGAAAGTACTTTTATGTCAGAACAAAAGGCATTGCACAGGTATTCTGTACAGATTCTTGTTCCTCATCTTCGGTTTAGATCTTAATTTAAAGAAACAACTTTGTGACCTGTATGCATACAGATTCTATAAAGTGCGGTTACCAAGTTTTGGATTTAACCTTAGATGACCTGCAAACTGGTACTGTTTTACTGAGGTTTGTGCTACGCTTGCAGGTACTATTGCTGAGATGGACAACTTCAATTGCATAGTCAGATGGTTTGGCCAGACACAGGATGCCCTTCTGAGAATCAGAATGAGGTCGCTCTGTAAATTATGCAGGAAACCAGCAGCACTGGATCTGTTATAAACTCTCTGCTGCAGTCTGTAGAGAGATATCAGTGTAGAAGGGGCAGTAATCTAGAAAGCAAGTATGTAGATCTAGGTGTCTTTTTACCAAACCTACATGTTTACATTTGAATCTGGGTGAATTGATGATGTGCTTATGAGCAGGGGAATCTGATTTTGCTAAGTAGAAGTTCTAAGTATGTTGTTCCTCCCCAGGTGCAGGTCTTTGCAGTTCCCTTTGAACTTCATGAGTTTCCTGTCAGCCGATTTCTTCAGCCTGTCAAGGTTCGAGCCCCTGAATGGCAGCATGAACTTCCAATGTATTAGCCATTCCTCCCAGTTTTGTGTCATGAGCAAACTTGCTGAGCGTATGTTCAGATCCATCATCCATATCTTTAATGAAGATTTTGAACAGGATTTGACCCGTTATTGATATTTGGGGTAAAGCGATGGTTACTGGCTTCCAACTAGACTTTGTGCTACGGATCTCAACCTTCTCATCTTGACTATTTAGGCAGTCTCAGTCCATCTCGCTATCTGTTCATCCACTCTGAAGTCCAGATAGACAATATCCACTGCTCTCTCCTCATCTTCTAGGCCGGTCATTTCACCATAGAAATTTGCCAGGTTGGTCAAGCATGACTTCCCCTTGGTGAGGCCATGCAGACTCTTCGTCATGGCTTTCTTGCTGTTTGTGTGCTTGGAAACAGTTCCTAGGATTCTATCATCTTCCCAGGGTTGAAGGCTGACTAGCCTGTGGTTCCTCAGTTCTTCCCTGTTCACCCTTCCTCTGTTCCTGCCCAAACCATGGAACTTGAATTAACACTGTGTTCATTGATAATAGTAGCCATTCCTGTGTTCTTTTTTTTGTTTGTTTGTTTTGTTTAGTGGTTTGTTTGTTTTCTTTTTTTTTTTTTTTTTTGCCTTTGGTCTATTTTTGGTGTGTTTTTTCTAGATTGTCATTCAGATGGATTTTTTCCCCTATGTCAGTGTCCTGCATTGCCACTTTAATACTGATGCAGGGAGCAGAAGAGAAGGTAGGAGTAGGGCAGAGCAGAATCGGCAGTTAGGTTGGTGTAGAGCCATGACTTCACTTACTTACTGTACAGTCAGTTGGAGGTCGCACATGCATTTCTGTACTCTTCACCAGAAGAAGAGGTCAAATAGAGAGCATTATGGCATGGATGTTTGTTTGTAGTGGTTTAAGTTCAGCTTGGTGTTGCAGTAGTAACCAGTGATTCTTTCTGAAGGACAGTGTATTGGCAGTAAGTGAATTTTAAATTATGCCTTAGAACATTGTGTTAGATGATCTTGAAAAAAACCAAACTTGTGTCCAAAACATTCCATCTTGAATATTGCAATATTGTCACTCTTAACCTACATCACCAAATGCTGTGAGTGGATGTATCCAGTTTGCTGTAGTCAGTCCACAGCTTGGCTCCAAAGAACTTGAGTGTATTGCCTCTGTATTCTGTCACTTCCACAGTCTTCTGGTTTAATTAGGAGTTGTCATCCTGGCTTTTTTTGAGAGCTGCATGAATTTGCTCAACCCAATGTCTTTCTCTAGCCCTCGTTATTATCTATTTGCTGATCCAGACCTTGGGTTCTTTGCTTCTTCCTCCATGTCCAAGTGGCTGAAAATAGTAATGCTTTATGATGACTGCTTTTTTTCCAAACTTTCCTTCTTTATGTCTAAGTCTCTCGCTTGATTCAATCACAGCTTTTTTAAGTCGACTCCTTTGTCCATAATAGTTTCTCAGTCATATGCACTTTTGCACTGGATTTTGTCACTGCTTATTCTTTTCCCTTTTCTGATTGTAGCAGCATTCTTCTTTCCTTATTTCTTGTTGCTTACTATCCTTCTCTCTGTTGCCCAGTCTTGTAAGCCTGACATTCTTTTGTCCTGACTTTTTCTATTCCATATAGGCTTCTGCTCCTTTCCTTTAACTTTTTTCATCTTTCTCTAAAATCTTTGGTTTTGTTTTCTTTCTGCTTGGAAAAAATATCTTTGCCTTTTGACATAAAGCAGTACAAACAGTTTATAGTTTGTTCTGTGCATTTAGATTTCTTGTGTAAAATATGTTTGTTCAAACTGGAACAACTCATAAATACCATTTCAATGTTTTGCATGAACAAATTTTAGCTGTGGGAGGCTTATGATGAGACACTCACTCTGTGCGATTAGTCACAAAAAAGGCAGGCTGATGTTTCTGTTTCTTCACTGAGATTAGAGAAATTTTGTCAAACATCTACCTAGAAAACTGTTTTGCTTGCTTTTCTTATTTGTCCCTCCTAGTGCAAAAAGAGAAGAAAAAAATCCTACCCTCAAGAAAAATTAGAATTTGAGAACCTGCATACGTGAAAGCTAGTATAAATCATAACTAAGTTGTGCTTTTACTCTCTTGTCACAGTTTTCCAAAGCGGGAAGCCTCTGTCTTTTTTTAGTCCAGGATTTTTGTGAAACTGAGTTTTCATGGAGTTCAAAAAGTCTTTTAATTAAAAGAGAAATTAGTGTACAAAATACATATGTGTGGGATATATGATGTGTCCTTTGTAATGAAAAATGGTGCCTCATTATTAAAAAAAAAAAGTTCTTATGTTATTTTTAGCTACTTGGGCTCTCAGTCTACACAACTATATTTAGCATTACTTTTAAGTCTAAGCGATGGCTTCCAAGAGTGGTGTGTAGATGTGCAAATAGCATTTTATTTTCTTTCCAAAAGCTCTTTGTACAGTGAGTGAAGTGTTAAATCTAGATAAATTATATTCAGGCTCCTGAAGGACAATATTTCAGTATTTTCGCTGACTTTTTCGATTCTATTTAAGTAAATAATTACTGATTTATCAATAATGTCAACAGAATGATTTTCCTGTTGGAAGTGTTCTTGTTTGTGGACTGAAATAGGTGCAGTGCAATTATAGTAAACACAGTTTTTCATTTAGTATGAGATAATAGTGCATTTAAAATTAGCAGACCAGAATATTTAATGCATAAATTATGGAACTGCTGGGCATAAAATAATTCCATGAATTCAGAGATGTCTTGTGGAGTTTTCAGTTAAAAATCCTGCCTTTTTAAAATAATTTCATTTTTTATTCCTGACAAATGGAGACATTTATACTTTTGGGCTGGTTTAGGGGTAAATTACTATTTTCATGAGAGAACTGTGAGTCCTACCACTTGAAATTTTAGTTTATGAAATATGGGTGTTTGAACCAGCAAAGATATTGTCTGTATTTAACACTTTATTTTGTTGCCTAACTGCTTTAGTTTTGGATATTGCACCAGAGGTTCGTCATTAATATTTTTCTTCGTTATCATTTAAAAAATGGAATTCTGTGTGTTATGGTTATCAGCTTCCTACATTCTCAGTATAATTTTCTGCTGTGGTAGGCTGTAAGTGACATGTGGGGTTCAAGCTGTAGTTCTCATTTCCCAAAACATTGCCAGTTAAGATGTTGACTGTGGGACATGTGCATATGAAACAACTATGAAATGCACTTTTGAACTTTATTGTGCATCAGTAAATCTGTATTACTAGCTGTATTTCATGGGTTATAAATCAGTAGCGGTACCAAATTTTTCCTGTTTCCTGTGGGTTAGAGCACATTCCAAGTGTTTGATAAGATGAGTTTCTCTCTAGTTCCCATCCATCTTGTAAGAGAGAGTTCTGATTCCAGCAGTGGTGAGGATTCTTGACAGCTCAGGTTCTCCGTTAGAAACATGTGGGCTTTGAATTAAATTCTCACAACATGTTCAGATGGACATCAGGAAGCAAGTGACTTAAAGCTGAAGATCTGAAAGACATTTGCCTACATATGGTGGCTTTCCTAACCAAGTATGTTAAAATGTAATTTTTATCTTCTGTTTTATAAGACTTCAAAGACTTAACTTGCATAGAAAGCCTGTGATGGTCTTATCTCAGGGTTCTGAGATTGAGTCTTCTTTATCAGAAACATAAATACTTTGACAGGTTCCTGACCTTTGGGCAGGAAAAGCCCAGGGAGATGAGATATTGTGGAGGTTAGTTTGTCTCTCATCCTTTGAGTTGCGATTTATCCATTACTGTTGAGGTCATTATCAGGACAATATGGAAGACTGTACAGTTTCTTCTGTAGAGCAACATTGTTGGCAGATAGAGGGTCTCCTTAGGGTCTGATTCTGCATTAAGTATAACTTCTGGAACCACAATTCATCAAAATAAGTAAATCAGTGAAGTCCTTGTCTGATACCTAGCCCCACACTGCCACAAATGCAGATAACAAACACGCTCACGTTTATCGATACACATTCCCAGCTTTCCTTTATACTTAGTGCTATGGATTGTGGGGGGGGGAAACCCCTTCTCTCCTGTGTACTTCTATTTTGAGCTTGTCCCGGTATGTAACCAGTGTCTCACCAAACACAGTGCAAGGATAACTTTTTTTTTTTTTTCTTTCCCTTTAACCACGGGACCTACAAGTGAGGCAACTTGAATGTCTGGATACAAAACCAGCAGTGCTGTGCTATTAAGTATGTTTCCATCCGAGTTAGTTATGGCAAAGAAATGAAATGAGTAGATAAAAGCAAGCTACAGAAATACTTCCAGCATTACAGCTAATGAGGACTGTTTAGCTTTGGAGTAATTCTCTGAACCTCTGCAGTAAGGTATTGACAGTAATGATAGTAATTAGTGTAGCATATCTCTTGAAGCACATCATGTTCCAGTGTACCTCAGCAAGCTAGAAAATGAAATGTAAGCCTCATATTTACATACAAGGTATTATGGGGGAGTTCTGTTAGTAGGATTATAGGTCAGGAATTTTTGTTCCTGCTAACATTTGTTGACCTCCCACATGTAGATATATTTGTACACTTACTATAATGGGATTTGAGGTTCTTTGTGAGGCTTCTCTAAAATATGACAATACTTCTAGTGTTGCATGTATTCTATTCCCAGGAGACATTTGACTCCTCTTTGGGATTTTAATGATCTGTGACCCAGGTCTATAGAAAAGATGCTGGGCAAGATGCAGGTAATGTGGTGTGAGCAACAATTTTTTTTTTTTTTTTTTCAAGGTTTTCTTTTTGTGTGTGTTTTTGAGCTGTTTTATCTAATGAGCTTCTATTTACCCAAAACTGAAACTGATTGCACTTGAAACCTGCCCAGTGTCTGTAGGACTACGGCTACATGTAGTAGCCTTCAAGTTTTCCTTCATGTAAAACTCTGTATTTCCATGACATGTTTACTTTTTTCAGTTCCCGATGTGTACAGTTGGTCAAGTAATGAGAGTTTTTAGAAAATGGTGCTTCTCCAACTTACTGCTCCAGTACAGAACTGTGAAAATTAGCTAATGCCATTGCTTCTCAAGAGTCTTTGATTAAAGTCCTGGTTGAGTTACTTCTATTTATTTATCTCATATTAAATTAGGCATGAGTTCCTCTCTCATCCCTAGCTTGACATATGAAAGGTAATTGTTTAATAATGTTTCAGAGCCTTGAGAAATTAAGAACAACTTAGCCAGAGGTTGAGAAGATATCTGGACTATCTCCAGAATTCCCAATCTAATTACTTTCTTCTTGTTGAACTGAAGTGAATTTATCTTTAGAAAATATGAAATGTCAAGCTATGAGTTCCTGTATTAAACATATTTTTCAATTAAAATAATTATGGAAATAGTGCATAGAACTAACTTTTCCTAATTACATGGTGAGAAAATTAATTTACATAGAATTACAGTAGAAACATGATAATTATCATTACTCTTTTGACCCAGGAGTTGACAAAAGAATAATAACCTTTTCAGAGGTATTTTTAACTTAGCCTTTTAAGCATAATAACTCTTCTGTGATTTCAGCGTGTGCTTAATTTTCAGTACCCTATGTGTTAGTTAGATTTTTATTTATTGCCATTTTTGCAGTACTTTCCACCCAAGTGATTGGAGGAAACAATGTTATACTTCTCGTGTTCATCTCATAACTATTTCTGGCTTATATGCATTAAAGGGAAGGCATGAGGGTAGAGACAATTTCTGATGTTGTTTCATCTAAGAAAAGAGTGGAATTAAAAGGCAGTCTTAGGAGGAAAAACATTTGGCTTTATTGTTTACTTGTAGGAAGTTCATAATCTTAAATACTTTGCATATTTTGTTAATAGGAGTGCTGCTTGACTGTTGTCACAGGTTCAATTAGTTGATTCTGAGCTGATGTAGGGACCATGTTAGTCCTTAGATGACAGCCTTTGTATACCAGACCAAAAGTCATTCTGTGTAGGGAAGGATACTAGTTCTGAATCCAAGCCTTCCTTGGTGCCGGAATGAAGAGGTGAAAGCTCTTAGTGTACAGCTAAAGTAATGGAGGCAGTGTAGGATGTGGTCATTGCTAGAGCTGAAATAGGTAGTAAGGATGTAGGAGGAGCAAGTCTGGACGCTGGATGAAGACCTGTATGAAAGGGAGCATCTAGGCAATGGGGTGCCATAGCTGCTTGCATCAGCTGAGTTGAAGCTGAGGCTGAAGAAGTAGCAATTAGTGACTAACAGTAGTGTATGACTGTTTAATGGTTTTTTTTGCTGGTAGTCACGATAGTGAAATTTGTAGTTTAAATACCGAAGAATGCAGTTTTCAGTGAAAGTCTGACATGATGAATGGAAAGAATAACTCTTCAAGTTGTTATTAAGAAATTATGTTGAAGATGGGAGGATGGAGATGTATGTGTCCAACATTGTAGCTGAGGAATATCAAAAAAGATCATTGCCATATGAACTAAGTAAAAACAAAACAATCCAAATAACTCTTAAGTGGTGGTAATTAAGCAAAGCAGCCTTTATGGAATTCACTGTGGGCTTCACTTCTCTTGGAAGTTGAGTTTTCAAATCAAATTGTTCTCTCACTTGGAGTTATAAAGCATTAATTATGCTTCACTCACGCAAACTGAACTTCCCCATTTCTAGATTAGTTCTGCATCTAGGTTGTGCAAGGGAGCTGAAGATTATTTCAAGGGAATCGAGGTCTTACAGAAGGGAGTCACAGTACTAGCCTTTTGCTGTGCGCTGTTCAGGATTACATCCAGTGGTGTGATCTTAAATGCACTTATAGTGTTGGAGAGCACACATCCATATGGCACCTCTGGCATTTGCAGGTGCCTTCTACTGAACACGGAGTTAATCTGCTTGTGACAGGTTAAGTGCATGCATAGAAGAAGTGCTCTTTAGAGTAAGTATCGCTTCTGGAGTGACTGGTTCTGTCTGTTTTCTGGGGTGATCTGGCGCTTTCTATACAACAAATAATGAACCACCCTCCACGCCACTCTCGCCCCAGAAACTTGTGCTGTGTCTTCTCTTTCTACCTCAGCACACTGTCCTTGCCAATTTATCTTTGTTCATGGTCTGTGGAAAACACTGATTGAAGGCTATGTTGGTCTCAGAGCAGCTGGCATAACTGTGTGGTATTTTTTTTCTGTTCAGTTTTACACTTAGAAAACAAGCAAATATTGTTTGGATTAAAGAAAAAAGACAGCTAAGTAAAATTTGCTCAGAACTCTGTGTTCATCTTTGGTTGAATCATCTAAGAAGAAATCAGATTTTCTGTTTGGAAGTATGTATTTGTGTTACTTGTCCTTGTGCAGTAGTACTGCCAATTATATTTATTAGCTCTAAATATTAAACAGCTGGCAGGATTCCATTGTATATAAATAAGACATTTGAGACCTGGAAGAATGCCATTTCTAATACAGCCAGCTGGTGCTTTTTACAGTTACATTCAGCATACCACTACTGAATTTCACTGTACATTCAGTGTTGTGTTAATGACAATAGGACAACATGGGGTGGTTTGGGATTTCTGTAGGAAATGCCATTGTGTAAAAATACATTGTTTTAAGAGGCTGCCTGTACTGTGGAAATGATATATTATGCACCTGTTCTGTGCATTTTGATGTAAATACTTTTGTGTTTGTCTTTTTCTGGAAAATACAAAGCAGCAAACCACAGAAGCTTTTCAGATGTGAATTTTTATGTGTTCCTGTGCCTTAAATGATTTTCACTTTCTCTGCTGTGGTGAAAACCACTTTCCTATTTGAGTGATAGTTTCGTGCTTAAAAATTCCTGTTTGCTGCTGCGTCTGAAACCATTTGCTAATGGTTTGGGTTTTTTTTATGAAGGCATGGTCAACTCTTTGTTCGTGTCCAGGTAATATCTGAAATAGCAACATATATATCTTCCCACAATTAATCTGTTCCTATTCTACATATTTAGAAAACTAAGGCATAAATGTGGACAAGGGGTATCTTCAGATTTATGGAATCACAGAAAGATCTGAGTTGGAAGGGACCCACAAGGATCATTGAGTACAATTCCTATCCCTGCACATGACAACCCCAACATTTACATCATGTCTCTGAGGTCATTGTCCAATTGCTTCTTGAATATTGTTAGCCTTGGCATCATGACTACTTCCCTAACCAGCCAATTTGCCCAACCAGCAAACAGTTTGGAGAACAACTGGCTTCTTTCCATAACTGGATGACTATGCTGTGATCATTTCTTTGTAAACACTTGCTATCAGTAATTGTCTGGCTACATCCAGAGGCAGTGCTTTAGGTGAAGCAGAGCATAATGCTGGAGGACCTGATGATTTTTATTCATATTATTATTATATTAACAGGTGCCTATTGTTATGGGCCACTTAGCTGAAAATGTTATGTCTAACATGAAGTGAGAAATCATCTCTAATTGTAATTACTGAAGACACAATTTTTTACCAGATTGCCATGTCCACAGATTTGGTGAGTTCCATCTTGGATAAAATTCTACATCTTGGAGTACCCATAGTGCTAAACAGCTGCCTGTTTCCGTCTCTGAAACAGCTGTGCTTAAAGACTGAATCTTACCTAGTTTGTACAATACTCATGGAAGAAAGGCAGTTTTATGTGAGTGGTAGTTCAGTACAGATTTCAACCATGGGACTGTTGGGTTGAGAACTTCCCAGAAAATCTGCTTAACCTGTGAGATAAATAAGATTGAAACCTGTCTCTCAAGGAGACATGCAGCCTAGAGAAAAATAAAGCTGTAAATGTTTTCCTTGTCCAATGAATGGCCGTTTGAATGCTGGATTTGGATGTCTGCTATAAGGTCAGATGTTTTAGCTTTTGTAGTGACCTTTTTACCTCACTGTGATTTAGAAGATTTTGCTTGCTGAAGGGTGAGAATCAGCTGTTCTTACAAGTTTGATGATGAGGTACTCAGCTGTCTAGGAATTAGAAATGGGCAAAAAAGATGTCTTTACTTCTCTTTCTGCAGTCTGGCTTAATTATTAGTTTAGTATTTCCATGATAAGGTGTATACTCTTGCTTTCTCAAATACTGTATGTTTACTAGTGCTTAGTATCTACAACAGAGTTGCTTTATTTGTTTAGCTCTAATTATTGTAATATTTATATTATTTTACTTCCCAGATGGAAGTTCTTTTGGTGGTTTTGTTTTGAGAGAGGAAGAGGGTTGAAGATTTACAAAAAATGGTATATGTATTTGTTATACCTTAGTGAAATGAGGTTTATTTACCTTGAATGATATTCAGATTACTGTGGCAATACATATTGCGCTGTAGGTATCAGAAGATTTTGCAGCTGTAGCAGGTAGAGGGAGGAGGTTCTTGTTCTTTCCACCTTACTGCATGTTCAGTTTTATTTTTCTGACCAGGTTATGACTCTTAAGGTCACATCATGGGACATGGTTTCTCTCCAATTCCCTGTCAGGGCATGTGCCAGGAACAACATATTCTTGTGTGGAGGATAAGGGTAAGGTTGCTTTTTTTAAAAAAACCCAAGAAAATAATTAAAAAAAAAAAATCTTTTTTCCGAAGTGTCACTATTTTGGCTTTGCTTACAATGAAAAAAAAAAAAAATTAAAGAAAACCAAACCAGAGAAAAAGTTAAATAAGAATTTTCCATTAGATCTGATAATTCGGTGTAAATTTTGAGTCCTGCATTGTATGGCAAAATGCTATAATTCAGTTTTTGTTGGCCAAATTTAGTGTTAATATCTGGATAGCCATTAATGAGTTTTTCACTGAGCTATCATCAGATGAGGAATTAAGGTTTTCTTCTTGGTTGTAGTTCTGAAACTGTTTTACTTAGTTACGAAGAAAACCCACCTTTTAGATTGAAGCTACCAGCAAAGTCTTCTGAATATAATATGCTGTCAGGTGTGTTTCATCTGCTCCCATAAATGCAAGACAAGACTTCACTAGATAACTGGACAGAGAGGGAGAACACCACAGTGGTAGTACTGGGTAGATCTTAGACTGAGTATTGTTGTGTGCTATTTTATACTGGTATATCCTCCTTTCAACCTTGCATTCTCTCTAACATGCTTGTTTTCTGTCACAGTAGAGCTTTTTCATTTAATAGTTATGAGTGGTTGATCTAAAATCATAGACTAGTAAAACAGCATTAGGAGCAAGTCTACCACTCTGTGTTTTAGAGTTTATGCGATGCTAATAGTAATTTCACTGTGTGTATAACTTAATTGGAGAACTCTTGCAATGCAACTTCCTTTTGTTTCATTTGCAACTTACAAAAAGCTAAACACAAAAACTGAGGGGAGACCCAGTAGCAGCAGGCAATTTCACTGACTTTTGAAAGCCAAATGTAGAAGAAAATTTCCATGGTACTTCCTAAATTTCTTAAAACCCCAAAACTGAATTTTCTGTCCTCTGGTCTCAGTTGATTGGTATTTTTGGGCCTTGCATTAATGTCTTTGGCAATGGTATGAGGAAAGTGTTTTCATATTGATGAGCTGGTCTGGAATGCATTCTTCTATGGTATGGTCATTACAGGGTTTTTGTTAATAGCAAGCTTTCAGAGCTCTTGTATCCTGTTACTGTTTTGCTGAGCTTTTATATGGTATGGGGGAAGGTTCCGCTTTTTATTTAGAATTGAATTATTGTATTCATAGTCTCAAGCTGTCCCTAAACTGTGTGCTAATTTTGGGTAGTTCTTACATTTCCTCACTCTCCTCCTCAGAATTTTGGCTTTTTTTTTTTTTTTTTCTTTGATAAAAAATTCTCATTGAATACATTTTTACTCTCAAGTAACTGAAAAGATCTTTTTCTCTCTATTGGCTATGAAGTTAAGCAGGATACGTTACAGTCGTGTTCAACATATGTGAAAACTTGATTCTCTTACGGATCTGAATTTGGAAATACTTAATTTCAGTATTTGCAGTAAAATTGCAGTAAAAAAGTCAACAGGCAATATAAGTACTAAAACAGAGGAATCATAAGAGCTATTAGTACTAGTCTTAAATCTTGTAACCTGTTTCCCAAATGTGTGCTTCAGAAGTCGAAATGTTTGAAGTATTAGACTGTGCAGTAGAAAAAGAAAGCGTTAGACCGAAGTGTATGTTTAATTACAATAAAATTCCTTGTTATAATACTGAAAGATCTTTAAGTCAAATTATCTTACGCAGATTTTCTTATAAAACAAAACACAACAATACAAATGTTTTTTATACAAGTGGCGATTATTCCCATGACTGAGGCTTTCAATCTTGGCCTATTGTGTTGCTATGGCAGAAAGTATGTCAGATGTTTCATACTTAACATGAATTATATTTTCAGTTAATTAAGATGACAAGCACAAAGTTGTCAGAAAATGACTTGTAGATCTTTTGGGTTCTTATATAAAGATACAAATGTCTGTGATGGTAATATTTTGTCTATCTCTTGTGGTTTCCCTTTGCCCAACATTATTTCTTCATTATTCAGTCCTTTCTGAAAGCCTTTCTTATCACAAGGCATCTTTCTTAGGAGACTAGGTTTTATCTCAGCATTTCAACTCAGACTATGTTCATACTTAGCAAATGTCCCTTGAGAGCAAGATCAAGTATTCTTAGACAAGTGTAAGATATACACCAAGAAGTAAATGAGTTTTATATCGGTGAAGATTAATTTCCCACGCTTAAGATAAATAGCAAAGAGCATTGTACTCAGGACCTGTAGTGAACTACCAACTGTAATGTTTTTCCTTATGTTAAAAAATTATTAATTTTATTTAAAACTAATCACTGAGGAAAACTCTAATTCTAAATGGTATGATATAAAGTAATATCTAAAATGCCAGCTCATCAGTCATTTGAGTACTTACAGAAATTGAATGTATATTATGCATCTTTGGCATATTTCAGCATTTTCCAAGTGCTGCATGAAACTGTCATATGCCTAACTTTTAAACTCATGGTAGAGCATTTTGAACATTTTGATTTTATGTTTGCAAAGGTAGACTTTTTTTTTTTCCTATTAAAACCTTAATACAAATACATAGTGTATACACTAGTCTTAGCAGGTTTTAAATACTATAGTTGGCCTGTATGTGAAGGCATCGCCTTCTGTTTAGGATAATCTTTGGAGAAAACAGAAACTGCACAGACATGTATGCACTTAACAAGAGAAAGGAAGGTCCTGCTTAATAGATTTTGAATTCAGAGGTAAATTTTAGGAGTCTCACAGAGGAGCAGAAGTCTCCAAAGGCTTAAGTGTATACAAGATTTATGAAAATTAACAGTAGGAGGAGTGGAAAAGAGAGAGAGAAAGAGACGGCGTTAATGCTCCCAGTGAGGAAGAGCCTTTTTTATGCTCACTTTTTATTAGATATCAGAGCCCATGTTGGAGACCAAGCAAGAGACAGAGGTTTGCAAGAAACTAGGCTTCATTAACTCTGTTGCTCATGGCATGGCTTGTTTATCTCTTTTTATTGTGACTGCCTGGCAACCAAGGGGGGATGGGGGGAGGCGGGTGGTGGAGAGGAGAGAAAAGATTATTAGATTATTAGCCAGTTGATTTTCTCTCAGAGAAATGTTGAAAAGTTGCATGCACTGACTGTCTGAAATGTGTGTCCTATCATAATGATCTTGTTTGGGAAGAAAATTGGTTGAATAAATACCAGAAGGCGGAAAGTGTGTGTATACGGGAATGCAGACTTTTTTGTCATTGCTCAGCAAGGCGTTATAAAGGTGATTTTTCCCCCCCCCCCCACCCCCGACTGGCTGAAAAACTGTATTGAAAGCTAAGAGCCAGTATATGAGAACAGGGTCACTTTTCAGAATTAGAACAAAAAGTGTTTTTCAAGCAGAATTTGAATGGTGATTCTGCAGAAGGTCCTGTGAACATCTCACAGATAGTTTAAAGCAATTACACTTAAAAAAATAACTATTATTTTAGTTTTTAAATTTATTTAGAAACAAACAATGATTAGACTGCTCTGCTCAGTAAGGGTGCGACAACTCACACATGAAGTTGTTTTCATGAGATTTCAAAGTCATCTCATTTAATTACTATTTCTCTTCTGATTTCTTAGCACTGTATTTCCAGTCTGTGTTGTAGCGTGCACAGTGAGTAGTTTAAGTTATATCCCATCTAACCACTATTGGAGTTATAAATTCATGTTAAAGGACAGTTGGACATTACCTGAAATGGTGCTCATGGCAGTTCATGCCCAATTTCTTAATGGAAAATAAAATTGCGAGTAAAAATTGTTAGACTGTTGCCTGAGATTGTCAATGGAGCCTTGGGGACTTAGCTACCTGGGTCCCATAGATGCCTTGAAAAATTTTTAGTGGGAGTTTTATAGTTTATAGTATAGGAATTTTAAAGCAATGCAGCACTGAAAGATAAAATATAGGGTTTCTTTTGTAATCGTGCAGTTGCATGGTTGTTGTTTTGTAAATGACAGAATATCCTTCAATTTCTTAATGTAAGCTTAGGATTTTTTTCTATGTGAAGGATAAAAAACCACAAAAACTGACGTATGCCACAGGAAGGATGAAAGAATTGAGGAGATCACTTACGTCCTAGATTCCCTCATTGAGAGGTAACTGTTTAGTGAGACTGCTCATCACATCCTAGGAAATGACCTTCATTCACTTCTGTACATTCCCTTTTGTAAATAAAATCAAAGAAAAAAACCAAAGCCATAAGTCCAGCACATTGTACTAGATCTGTTCCGGAAAAGAGAATAATTTCTGTCCCAACTTTGTCAGGCAGTGTGACCAGAGCGTGTGAGCTAGACTCTTCTACTGGGAATCTAGGAGATTTTTCTATACCTCACTTTTTTTTCCTGCCATTAACAGTATCCAAAGATTGTTTTAAGAAAGAAAAGCAAACAAAAGAACACTTTGCAAAAGCCAAATTACATGCTGCAGGGGGAGTGGTACTATGTCATTTCTCCTAGAAATGTTTCAAAACTATTGGAGATGCCTAAGGGCATTAGGGTAATATGACACAAATATTGTGTAATAATATGAATTCAGAAATGGTAGTCACACCTTCGTTCATTCCCTCCTGACAACAGCAAAAAATCCAGCACCTAAGGTCTCATGTCACAGCCTCGGATTTCCAGCTCCCTGATCGTGCCGTCATAAAATCCCTGATGCAATTTTATAAATCATTGAAATATTTGGATTCATCATCTGTGTTGGACTGCTTGGAAGACTGTCCTGTTGCTTAATTCTTCCACTCTTTAGGACATAGCAATTAATTTCCTGTCCAAACATAGCCAGGGCAGATAAATATCCATTCATTCTGTAGCTGCATGGTACTGAAAGAAGTGCCAGCTGGGACACCTGTGACGTATACTGCCCTATGGACCAGATTTACCAAAGTGATTGCATGTAATTGAGGTGAGAATTAGGTTTGGATCCCATCAGTGTCTGATTTACACACTATAAGTACACGTCTTTCATACAGTCCTTCTGCTAGCATTTCAACAGATTTTCTTTAAGTTGCCGGCCTGATTTCCACCAGCGCACTTCCTCCTCAATATTACTTAGTGCTAGTTCCTTCCTGGCTCAGGTAACCTTTTCTAGGTCTTTCCTAACTCTTGGAAATGTGCTTGTTCCAAATTCTCTGGAGTACTTCCCTGCTGTCACTGATGCGTAGTCAATCTGTCTCCTTGCCATAGCTTCTCCATCATCTTCTTATTTCTCTTGATACCTTCTGGTTGTTCTTTTCCATCTATCTGGAGGACAAAAAAATCCAAACTGTTTTTGTTTTCTCGTAGCAAAATCTCAACAAGATGGAGTTTTGTGTGGCAAAATTTAGCATCCTCAGAAATAGTTGTTTTTATTTTTTTTTTTTTTTATTGAGTTCTAGGTTGTTTTCCGTGGTAACTGAGATTGAGTGGCCATACTTTCTTGATGGATGCTTTCATGCTCTTTGCATTGTACTCTTGCTCCTGCAGAAATACTAGTAGTTGTGTGATGTACTGTTCAGGAGAGCTGATTCTATAGCAGTTAGCCCCCCCATCTCGTGCCAGTGGGAATATTTATGGGAAGCTGAAAGTGGGAAGAGGGAAATCTGAGATTGCAGCAAACAGGATTCAGTGTGTAAGGTGAAAAGAAATGTGCCCCTTTCAGCCATCTGGTTGCCCTATACAGAGTAAATTATCTGCCTTACATCTCAAGTTTTCTTTCAGTGTATCTCATATCTCTTTTGCATTATTCTCTACCTTTTCATTGTCTCATTTCCATTATGTCTGAATTCCTCTTCAGGACTTTTCACTGTCCTGTAATTTATTATAGCTAGCTGCCTTTTGACCTGTTCAAGCCCCAACTATCCAGGTTCCCGCATGCCTAGAATGCTATTCTTTTCTTTTGATACACTAAGATACAAAGAGTGATTTTAATTTCCATGTAGTAATTCCACACTCTTCTTTTAGCCGATATACTCCCTACCTTCCAGCAGATCAGAATTTTCCTTATGTGTTTAAAATACCTTAGATTTTTTTTTCCTAATTCTTTCTCTTATCTCTGTGTATCTCTCTTGTTTCCTACAGTAAGCACACATTTTCTGTAGCTTTTGTTGTAAGAAATGTCTATGTCTTCTATTATAAGGAAGATCTATGTCTTCTGTTACAAGGAATATCGTAGGTTTTTTACAGTCTGCATTTCTCTAAGATTTGAAAAGAAACTTTATCCCAAACTTATTGCTGTTTATGTATTTCTTTCCTTAGATTTTCATTCCTTCCTGGCTCTATTTTTGCAGCTAGCTGTTTGGGAATGTAGGTCAGAATTATGCCTATACAAAGTAAAACTGCACTGGAGTGCAGTACTCCAGTGAGTACTGGAACAGGCTGTGTGGTGGTGCCACACAGGAGGTTTGCTTCCTGTTACCACTTATCCTCTTAATAGCCAGCATGTTTTCATGACAGTGTCTCTCTATAAAGCTAAAGTATACATTCTCAGCTACTGCGGTTTTGCTTGCTTATTGATCTTTCTCCCCTATGTAATGAGAATGAATGTTAGTGCTGAAAAGGAATGCTGTGATAGGCATGGTCTTGTTTGGGTACTATCTGTTACTGTGTTCCAAAATACAGCAGAGCTCAAGTGCAGTATAAGGGGGAAGTGGCTCTACAAGTGCAATAGTGGCAATAGAACAGGATATGCTAAAATAGCAAAATGTTACATTACAGAGGATATACATAGTATCCCCTTGGTCTGAAGTGGGGCTGAGTTTAGCATTTTGCCACAGTAAAAGAATATGGAACTTTTTGATTATGTGTGTTCAGAACAAACTTGGACTAAGAAGCCATTATAAACGATGCCTTAAAAAAATCCTACGTTGTGGGATGCACCATGATGTAATACATAAGAATTTACCATGAAAGACTGCTTGCTTTCGTTTGAGCCCCTGAAATCAACGCAGGAGCGATCGACAATAGTGATTAAATTAAGAAAAAAAATAAAATTTTATTACCAAACACGTTTTATTTTATGTACAGAACCCAAAATTTAGGTAACTATAAGTATATGTGTTAGAGAAACCTCACTTAATAGAAAAATTCATGGGTCACGGAAGGGAGATTGTCTTAATGTTCTTGATATTCTGTTAAGAACTAAGATCACTTGGGGATGGCAAAATGTTAGCTTATTGGGAAACATTGCAAGGTATAAGCAAAGCAAATATATTGCTTGTTTTTTAGTTTTATTGTAATAATTGGCGAAGTCACAAATCTACCCAGTGTGGAGCGTGTTCTGATTTGGACAGTCTGTATGTAGCTTTGGTCACTTATTTCACCCTAACTCTTTGTAAAGCAATAGCTGCATTCTCCATAATTTTAAAACAGTTGAAGTGTTTTGGTCAGGTTAGTACCTAGTGCGAGACTGATGCTTCCCTTCAGCGATGCTTCAGCATTAAATAATAGATTGTTAAATCTGTTGTTTATATAAGTGGACTAACATAGCCTACAGTGGTTTCCAAGCATTTTGGTCTTCATTGCAAATTAATGAAGTGATAATTGCACATTGCAGTTTCTAGGTGGAGAGCATAGTTGTGGTGGTATCTCTGTTGTGCAATTTAGGTTGGAAGGAGCTCTGAGCAACCTGATCTAGTTAAAGATGTCTGCTCCTGCAGGGGGATTGGACTAGATGACTTGTAAAGATCCTTTCCAACCCAAAGCTGGTATGAAATATTCAATTGTACATCTACATTCAACTGTCTGTGTAAGCTTGTTGGATAAGAATCTTCTGAAAAAAAAAAAATTGCAATGGGACTTCTTCAGAAAAATAACATCTGCTGGGGAGATGTTTTAAATTCTGCAAGTTCCTGGGTTTGTTTCCCACTGGACGTGTAAAATGTGTTGAACTGATTAGAAATTATATGGAAGAGACAATAAGTAGATCACTTATGAATCAGTGCATGCTGCTTTAAATGTCCGTAAAATTTTGTCTGATTATATGATCTTATCTAGTTTCAGCCAGCTGTAACTGATTTTTCATTTGTCCAGGTAAGACCTGTAGTTAAATAGGTACATCTGGCTTCATGGGAGGCAGTTATGGCATCTGAATGGCTTTTGGCAACAAGATTAGATTCTTGGCTCAGGGTCTCTATTTATACAAGGACATCTGTCAGAGGAGGGTGCTCCACTCTGTTTTGGGAACTTGGCAGAGGCAGGGAGCCAGAGTCCAGCTGCCCCTTAGACAGGCAAGAGGTCATCCTTGTATGATGGGCTGCCATGTGGAAAGTCCCTGTACTACTAGATCTCTTCGGCAATTTAGCGTATTATGGCTTACTGCAGCAGTTCAGCTGCTGCATACACAACAGAGATTGTATTTTTAACTTTTTTGAAATAGTCAAGGAGAGATAAAACTTGTGTTTAGTCAGATCTGTAAAGTGGACTAAGATAAACTTTGTTTCAATTAAAGGAAGAGTATTTATACTACTTTTATCTACTGGTTTAATAATGTAGTTTAAAAGTCACATCTTCAGTGGTGCATGGAAAATTTCATTGTGCACACCAGCTCTTAGTCATATAAAAACTTCTGTTAAGTCGGTGGATTGGGACTGAGAACTCTCAGATGTTACTCTGATGTGGCCACTTTTTGTTTTCCTTTTCTTTCTTTGGTTTTGCGTGTGTGATGCATGTGTTGTAAAACCAGGAAACTGGAAAGACAGCACTTCTATGCCTCAGTTTCTTTGTCTGTATAGTGGGAGTAGTACTTTTGTCTTCTAATGTTTGCTCTGCAGTACTCTGAGGGCCTGCAGCAAAAGATACTTATGTGAAACGAATAGTTGTTAGACTGAGATCTTAACTATAGCATTGGCATGACTTGATTTTTGAGGGAACATGCTTTTCTGGTAGCATTTCTTGTTTGTCTTCTTCCTCCAACAGTGGCAGTCATTTCTAACAACTTACTCAACTCTGTCTGCTTCTCTTCCCTAGTTTTTCTACCATGCAACAGTTCTGTTTGAAGCTCTGCTGCTCCTCAGCTGCACTGTCTCTGGTTGTGTGGGGCAGCGTTTGTGGCTTTTGCAGAGGCTGTGTGCGTGGGTGACAGCGAGCAGGGATTTCTGTAGCTGCTTTGCTACCGTACATTCTATTAGTATGCACTTCATTATCACAATAGTTTTTTGTTTGCATAATTAACTTCAAAGCATAAACCAGAAGATGGTAAAGCTCAGGGGAGATCTTACCAGTATATGTGTCAGATGGCAGAGTATAGAGAAGATGGAGCCAGACATTTTCTTGTGGTGCCCGGTGAAAGGCCAAGAGGCACTGAATACCGTTGGAAATAGAGGAAATTCCATTTAAACATAAGGACGAACATTTTTACTCTGAGTACAAACACTGGTACAAGCTGCCCAGAGAGGCTGTTAAGTCTCTATCCTTGGAGATATTCAAAAGCCTGGCTGTACAGGATCCTGAACAGCCTACTCTGACTGACCTTGCATGAAGGGTTTCTTTCAGTTTCAGTGGTGGTGTGATTCTGTATCAGGTGTTTACCAGCTATTGTTCATTGTAACGAATTTTAATTCTCGTGCTTCAGTGGTGAGGTTCTTAATTTTGTATTTTAAGACTTTGAATATAGAACAGATGCAGTTTCTGCGTGAGTAAAAGCTGAAGAATGATGACCTTAAAAACAAAACAAAAAAGTTGATCATAGTTGTTTCTGGGAGAAAGTGAAGAAAGGTGGACCTTATGTCACTTAAATGTGTATGGTAAATGACCAAGAGAAAATATTTACTTTAAGTACCCCTGTAGATGTCTTTGTGACTTCAAAAATCAGGTAGGACTGGTACATGAGTAATTCACCGATATGGAAACCATTCCTTCTCTGTCTGGGTTAGGTAAGTTTGTCAGCTGATGACTGATGTAAAAACAAAGGATTACTATGTATTCTACCAAAACCATTAGTATTATAGCCTATGTAGCCCACAGAAGAATCAAGTAACCAAGATACTTGTGGTAAGTTGACAATAATTTTTACTAACGCAGAAGACTGGGCTAAGGTTGTCTGACTGTTCATTGGACATGCATCCCAAGCAAAATCAATTGTCATGCTTTGAATACATTTAAAACTGTAACGTTTTATTATGACTATGTGGAATTTCAGTGGGAGCCATTGTCTTTTGTTTGTAAGATTTTAAATCTTGTTTAATCTTTGAAATACAGCTTGGTTCCAACAGTGAAAATGTGGTGTTGTCCTAGCAAAAGTCTTCTGTTTGAGGTGAGTGTGGTTGTAGTAAAAACACCTTGGGATCATGATTAAAAGGACAGCAATGCATACAGTTTGAGAAATCACAGGTTTTTTATAATGAAGGACAGCTGCAGCATCTCTTTCATGCCAACTTGAAATAAATTGGTAAAAACTGACTTCTTAATGGTGAATATTGTGTTCTTTTAATGTTCATGTGTTTTAATGAGAAAAAAGTAAGTGCAAGTTTGACCTTTGACCAGGCTTTATTGTCTATTTTATAGTGATGTCCAAGCAATGTGACTTTTTTCTTTTTCTCGGCTTTTGTTTCTAAATATGATTTTAATTGATATAATCAATAATCTTAAAATATTTCTTTTTTTCTTTTTTCTCTTTTTTTTTTGTTTTTATTTTTCCTCAGTGGGAAGAGATTAGTGGCGTTGATGAGCATTATACTCCAATCAGAACTTACCAAGTTTGCAATGTTATGGATCACAGTCAAAACAATTGGCTGCGAACAAACTGGATTCCACGCAATTCGGCTCAGAAGATATATGTGGAGCTCAAATTTACCTTGAGGGACTGTAATAGTATCCCTCTAGTTCTGGGCACTTGCAAAGAGACCTTCAATCTGTATTATATGGAGTCTGATGATGACCATTCAGTAAAGTTCAGAGAGCATCAGTTTACAAAGATCGACACCATTGCAGCTGATGAGAGCTTCACCCAAATGGATCTTGGGGACCGAATTCTCAAGCTGAATACAGAAGTCCGTGAGGTGGGGCCTGTCAGCAGGAAAGGCTTTTACTTGGCTTTTCAAGATGTAGGTGCATGTGTTGCCTTAGTCTCAGTGCGAGTGTACTTCAAAAAGTGCCCTTTCACTGTCAAGAACCTTGCCATGTTTCCAGATACAGTACCCATGGACTCCCAGTCACTGGTGGAGGTGCGTGGTTCTTGTGTCAATCATTCCAAGGAGGAAGAGCCACCCAAGATGTATTGCAGTACAGAAGGAGAATGGCTAGTGCCCATAGGGAAGTGCTTGTGTAATGCTGGCTATGAAGAAAGAGGCTTTGCGTGCCAAGGTAACAATGCCCTCCGTGTTCATAGTTCAATTATTAACAGGGGCTTCACTTCTTGTCCCTGCTCTGTGTATTGGGTCATGTTAATTTTCTCCAAATTCTTGAGAGAAATAAATTAGTTCATAAAATTGCCGTGAAAATGGGAGTTATTTAATCTGTTAAAATAGTGTAATTTGCTAAAAGTATTTGATAAGCGTCAACAATTGATTTCTGTTACTGCAGTGTGTAGCAAACCTAGCCTCTCTTACTACTCTTGGACTTACTTTCACTAGATTATAGTCGTCTCAAGTGCATTGTTTGTGTCAAAATATTTGTGATTTGTTTGGTGTGTTTTTTTCTTTTGACTTGTTAGCTTAACATATAATTTTTGCTACTGATCTCTGTTGATTAATCAGAATTGGTCAGGAAAAAACAAATAGCGTTGTTTCAAGTAACATAGTTCCTAAATGCAGATATGTTTGGAATATGAATATTTGAACTTCCAAATTGCATTTCCATGAATACTCATATATTTAACTCAAAATAATTTTCTTCAAACTTTTGATTTCTGCAAACCGTGGTTATGTGAATGCTCCCAAGAACAAGGCTAAACCAGGGATTTCTAGTTTTTTCCAGAAATGGTGTTCTAAACATTAGAAAAATGCATATTCTATCAACCAAAATGATGGAGGTCTACATTTTGCTTTTTATAAAAGTACCTTTTGAAATTTTGTGCTAATTAAATCTTAAAGGTCTTTTCACAGAGTGCCTTAGGGGGTGCTGGCTGTGGCAAAGGGTCTTCAAGTAAATAAAGCTGTAAAAGTTAAACAGAAATAGCGTGGATGGAAGGAGTATTAGCTGAAATATTTATTGGGGGGTGTGTGTATGTGTGTTTCTGTGCATATTCATGTATCCATAAGATCAGAAATGTAAAAGTATTCTGAACCTGGTTAAGAGAATGCCTATTCATTTTTGATCAGTTGCGCAGCAATCTTCTTTTTTCAACAAGTCCTGGGGAGCTACAAGTAATTGTGAAAACTGTTGCTCTAATTAAGGTAGCTTTTTCTCAGAAAATGCCAGGAAGGTGTGTTTTGTTTGGTTTTGCTTTTGATTAGATTTTAAATTCTTTGCCCTCAAAATGGATGAACTGTGGAGATGAGTCTTTAGAGTATACTTCTCTGCAGTTAGGTACTGATATTAAGAAAAAAAATTAAACTCTTCTGTTAATAGTCAAATCCAGGAAGAGATATTTTATTATTCAAAATATTTATCTAGGGCCTCTGATAGCTATGCCTAAAAATGCTAAAATGTTAGTGATACTCTTTTTACCACTATATATATTCTTGCTCACTGTAGAGCCTGTGTCCTTGTGACTGGTTGAAAGCTCTCAAACTTCAGCTGAGCAAAAATTGAGCTAAATAAATAAATTGTTTTATTTAAAACAGGTTCTCAAATGCTTGGAGTGGGCAAGGCAGTTTGTACTGAGTTTTGTAGAGATTAGGAATGTTCGTATATAATACGTGGTTTGGAAGGCATAAAATCGGACCATAGCAGTATTATAATTTTCTTTCTTTTTCTTTTTCTTCCCATCCCCCCCTCGCTCCCCCTGTTTTTTGTCTCCCTCACCAGCTGTTGATCAAGGGAGTGATATATGTTGAAACTGTTAATAATAGCGACAGATCCTTCTGGATTATTCTGATTTAACATATAATGTTCTAGTAACTTTTTATTGGAAGTCATATTTATCAAATATTTTCAGTGTAGTGTGATGGAAGTGGCACTCTAAAAGCAGTCAGTAATTCAAAACCTTCCATTTGTCAGCATCAGTAACTCAGCAGGAGTTTTAAAGCGCAGAAGGAGAGTTCACTTTTGAACTTGGGCTCAAGGCTGCTCCTGCACCATTTTTTTTCTCTTTTTCTTCTCTTTCTCTAAATTTCTTGCTCCTTCTTTTTATGTGTTGGGCTTTAAGGGGTATTTTTTTTTGGATGTGTTTTGGTCAACAGAAGGGCAGTGGTGTCAGGATTGTAGAGTCTTAAGAAGATCCAAAATGATGTTAGAAGTGTGGGCTGGAATGAAGGCATAATTAAAGTAAAAAAGTTTTGGTTAAAGTTTGAATGAGTATTAAGTAATAGAAATTATTGTCTTCCCAGTAGTTGTAAACATTTAACAACTTAGTATCTGTCACAACTTGATCCTGCAGAGTGTTTCTGATTTTGTTTGTTTCTGTAATGGTAATTTTGGAAACAATGTTATTTTGCATTAGTAGGAGTTTATCATTGGTGATTAAAATGAAGGACCCTAATGATATATGATCAGCCTATTTGAATTTCGTTGAGAACACCACCTTTTCTTGATACTTGGAAAAATATTAAGGCACAGTCATGCCTCCAAATAACACGAATTATATCATTTTCTATGACTGGTTTCCTTTCTGTGCATAACTAGAAAAAGCTGACATAAGCCTCAAACCATTATTTGTTATTCATGTGTGTATACATATAAAAAACCATGTTTTTATAACATATTTGTATCAAACCTCTGAAAAGCTAAGACTTTACTCAGCATATTCGTTACTTCACTACTGACTTTGCTCAGCATGTTCTTGTTGGAAAGATTATTGTTCTGTTCTGGGTCCTACCAACTGATAAGCATTTTGCATACATGGCAGTATGATACCTGTTAGTCGGTTAAAGAATCAGGACTGATTTTACTGTGACTATCCCTGTCCTCATTATTGTGCTTGTGTGGAGAAATTATTTCTCAAAAGCAAATTATATACCTCACTTTGAGGAGTTCTGGTCACTGTGGTGTACTTTAAGTTAATAGCTTAAGATGTAACGACTCTAGCAAGTGCTAGGTAAGATATGTTGGAGAGCAGATTGTAAAAGCCACTCTTTCATACCTTTTCTTGCCCTTGACTAATACATGTGTTAGTTAACTAAGTATGGTACGTGTCACCCACTGCGGACTGTTTATTATTGCAGCTTTGTTAGCGCTGGCATCATGGTGGGGAGGGTATCTGTATCAGGGTATGCAGTGACAGGACAAAGGGTAACATTTTAAAGCTGAAAGAAGATAGATTTAGATTAGATACTCAGAAGAAATTTTTTGCTGCAAGGGTTGTGAGACAATGGCACAGGTTGCCCAGAGAAGTCTTGGATGCCCCATCCCCGGAGGTGTTCAAGGACAGGTTGAATGAGGCTTTGAGCAACCTGTGCTATTGGAAGGTGTCATCGTTTCCGCCCCCCTGCCATGACAGGGGTTTGGAACTGGATAATCTTTAAGGACCCTTCCAACGCAAAACATTCTAGGATTCTGTGACAGTGATCCTGTCAATTTAATCTTATATCGTGGGTTGAATGGGACTTTTTCCTCACAATGTCTTTTCTAAAATATGTCTTCATGACATTTTGGCCAAACTACATCATTTTGTCTTTATAGCATCTTCTTACTCAGAATTAGTGTGGTTTAGGTTGTTTTAAATAAGGGAAAAAAAACTCCAACTCACTGGAACTGCACGCTAAACCTAATGCTTTTTGATAGTCTCCATCCTGTTCTGTGGTCACCAAGGATAACTCATCTTTTGTGTTTGTTACCCATCAAACAGCCATAGTAGATTAGATCAGAGGTTCATCTGCCTTAGTATTCTTTCTCTGACGGAGGCCAACAACAAATTCCTAAGGAGAAGTATAGGAAACTGTTTAAAACACCTCTTTACTGGGTATGCCTTTCAGCTTTTGTCAATCTACTGTTGACTTTCTAAGACTTAAGATAAATCGTGTAAGAAAGGATGTGTAAAAGGAATCAATGACCTGCCACTTGTTAATTTGTCTATTTTTTGACTCATATTTTTAATCTCGTAAGTTACTATGGCAATGAATGCCGTGTCTTGTGGGGAAAACATAACTTCTTGCTGTGTTTAAGCCTTTTGCTTTGTCAATTGGTTTTCAGTGTCCTTGTATAGTGAGAAAATAACTGCTCCCTTTTCAGCTTCTGCATTAACAATTTTCAAGGTTTGTTTCATGTCTAATATCTCACTTCTAATAACTGTTTTTCCCACTCTCCCTCACTACTAGTGCCTTCTTATTTGGAGGACAGGGTAATTGCTCATCATTTTTTACTGTCTCTGTACATATTCAAAGTAAACAATGTGTTTTTTATGAAAAGGGCAATGAGGCTTGCCTACGCTATTTAAGTTGCAAGTACACCAGGAGATTGTACAGTGTCAGAGTGTTTCGAATAGCCCAAAGGTCAGTGAAAGAAAAGGAGCATTCACATCACCTGCCCAGTTAATGATTTGTGTGTGGAGTAGCTAGGCTGAGTTTCATTTTGAATGCTGTAGACAGAAAATGTATCTCACAAATGTGATGATTGGTTAGTTGGGGTAATAGCATCAAAATAAATGGGAGAATGTAGGATAAATGTTAGAAGAAAAAAAAGGCTTTAATTCTGTAATGGTCTAAAAGTCTCTTTGGAGGAATAATGGAAGCCTCATTTCAGGAGCTGTTTTTTAAAAATGCGTTAACCAGATGATAAAGGAAATCCTGCACTGGCAGGCGTGGACTAATAAATCTGTTCCATCCTGAATGTGTCTATTCTGTTGGTTTATTTCATGCACTTCAGAAAGACTAGCTGGACATGGAGAACAATGTTTTTCATTATTATATATTAGCAAGCATGTAGTGGGTAAATGTTTATCCATGTGGGAGTATGAATGAGCTTGCATGTTGTTTTGAATGCTTCGAACAGGTGACCCTTTAGACTAAAGTAAAGCTTTGTGGCTCCTGTTGTCAAATGGAAAACTGAATTGGTGGTCCTGAACAGAATGACTTAAAAAGCACAGAATTACGTTTTCTGCATGCTATAATTTCAAGTATAATTCCAAATCTTAGTTGCTGGAATTGATAAGTCTGAATTGTAAATTTCCTATGTGATATTATGTAATAAAATTGTAAGATTTAACCACAAGTGACTGACATATTTTCTATAACAAAACTGGAGGAAAAAGTAATTCTACAGTCTTTCTTTTTATGTGTATAATTTTTAGGTAATAATCAGGCGTATTGAGTGGGAGAAAAGGGAATAAGGGGTATAGGAAGGAGAGGTAAAGTTCACCCACTGCAGCTGGTTATTGCAGAAATGACTTCTCACTAAATTATTCAGTGCTTCAAGTTGTATCGTAAGCATATCCTAAATCATATTTCTCTCTCTGACTTCTATGGATATATGAAAGGAATGCCATCTGTGGCTGCTAAATCTGAACCATCACATACATTGCTTAATTCTTTCATTAATGCTGTGCTTGAGATAAAAATATGTAAAAAACTCATTAATACTAAGAATTAAAACCATTTCTCTTATTTTCTTTTTTTCCCCTATGCTTTAAAGAACCATTTTGCCTCTGCATAAGTAAATGTACTTTTCACTTGCTTATATCAGTAGATAAAAGGTAAAGAGAAAAAATGTACTGTGAGGGGCTACTCAACTTTGTACAGGTGAAAACAGACGGAAGGCACACAGGTTTGCTGCAACTGCAAAACTGTTAACGTTTTCCCTTGGAAATAGCTTAGTGGCTCAGATGTGTTGCTTACACTACAAAAGAGTGTGGGTTTAACTGTTTGGCTCTGTATGGGAAAAATTGTTTAATAAAATGTAGGAACCAATGTAAACATCATATCATGTAATAATGGAACTATTAAGTGAGTTTCCTTTTATATGAAATCTGAAAAAGCTAGTTTCACATTTTTTAAAGCAGAGGTTTGAGGTGTATTTTTTCCCTTCGGTTTGAAGTATTGTTTTTATTTTAAAAAGAGAGGTGCTTTTTAAAAGGGACTCTTAGTCTTTCAAGCTAGTAAACTAAAAATGACAGCAGCTATAAATTATGAATCACCTTATTTGTAAAATATTCATTGTTTTTATCCACTTCATATTCTATAAGAACATAAAAAGTGCATACAATGAAGGATTTACGTTCCTGCTTAGATTTTATTTAACTCTTACTAAAGTTATGTCACAGATATCGAGATGATTTTTCATAGGGGAAGAATTATGTTGCACTGAATGCTTTGTAATGATCATAGCCAACTTTTTATGTAACATTTTCTTAGTGTTACAAAAATATATTCCAATTTGTACATCATAAGCAATACATTTAAAATGCAAGTTTTTAAGATAGAATTTCTTGGGCACCGTTGTATGGCTTGTGAGTGCACTTGTCAAAAGTGCTAAAGAAGTAAAAAATTAAACATTTCGAAGTTACTAGAAAAGAGATTTTTTTTTTGATACAACACTATACAGATTCTCAAGTTAGAAAGGTGTTGTTTCAGTACTTTGTAATTACTCAAGTAGACGATTTACTAAATTTCCTGGAGATTGTGATAGAAAAATTTAAACAAAGAAATTATTATAAATATTTCTATTCATTGTTTTTAATATTCAGTGAATAGGAACCTGGTGTTAGTGTTCTTTTAAAAAAGCTTATTAATATAGTTCTCCAAGTTGTTTGGTGTTACAGTGTCAACACCTGACATGATTAGGTAATTCAGAATTGAATTTTTGTGTTTGAAACTAGCCAGGAAATTGAAAGATACACTCAGAAAATGAAATATTTTCAATTGTTAATGACTCACAAAACGCACCTTAATAGTTGCATGGTATGTTTGTTGAGTCTAGATCTCTTATCTGTTTAGAGGTGGTGCTTGTTATGCCACATTGTGCATATTTTGGCATTTTCTTCCTTGTCCCCCTCATTTGCTTTCCAAGGAACAAAAAGACTCACAGGTACACAACCAACCCTCTCCCCTCCTTGTCCTCCCCCCTGAAAAAAAAACAAACAAACAAAAAAATCCCTGAAGTTCTCTTGACTCTCTCTCTCTTGGCTGTTGAAGACCACTAGTGCTGAATGTTTGTGAAGAATTTTACTGCTAATATCTTATGGATGTCTATCACAGAGAATCCTAAGGGATCTTCCTGGCATTTCCTTAACCTTTTCATTTTAGTGGTTTTGCCTCTTTGGAGGTTTTCAAAAGATTAAAATCTAAATTACTAGTATCATCCTGAGCATGTTTTGCTTGTACTGTCTTTGATGTTCAATATCAGCTTAGCTCAGAGTCACACAAAGATTGTATTGGCAGTGTGAATTCATTGAACAAACCCTCTTTCCATCAGTTTCTCTGCCACTTGCATCTGTGTATAGAGCTATTTGACAATCCCTTATTAGTTCCTGAGTGGAACTTATAAAGGCTAAGAGAGGTTTGCATTACAACTGACAACTGGTACTAGACTTCAATAGAGAGCAATTGTAGTGAGAGCTGTAAGTTTTGATAACGTTCAATGAAAATGCTCTTTAAGTAAGAACCGTCTTGAAAGATGAGTACAAGACGACAGGAATCTTCTGTATGTCAGCTGCTCCTCAGCATGAAGTAGAAGATGTTGTCAAAACATACTGTTGGCAGACATCTAAATAACTAGTAATTGATAGCAGGTTTTATTGAAACACTTAAACTGCAGGCGAAGTATTAGAATTGACTGTTTCTTTGGATTACAAACTGAGTAACAAGCGTTGCATTTGTAATGCCTCATTTTCTTTGCATTTGAAATTGCTCTTTTGTTCTTGATAGGACAACAGGAATGTAGTAACTTGGAGTTCACACAATTTTTAGGAAGAGAAGATGAGAAGTTCATTGCCTAGGATATGTTCTTCAGCTTTGAGTACCTGCCTGCCTTGGATAACCTGACTATTGGTTTATCTGTTGTGCTAAGGCAGAAATAGACCTAAACAATGACAAATCCCCCATAGGTCAAGAAGGCAAACTATTTCACTGTCATGAATCTACGGGTTCAGTGGTTGTCTACTGTAAGGTTAAAATTTGATGTGATAATTTAGAACAGCTGCTCTTTGACAGAAGATTCACTTTCAGCAAGGGAAGAAAAAAGCATATGGTAAAAGTTGACACTGTGCCAAACCTGAATAACTGCAGAAGTGATACAGGACAGTTCTCTTCAACAAGGTGTTTGAAGTAATGCGTTTTTACTTGCCAGTGGTATTTTCAATCTGCATGCTTTTTTTGAATCATACCTTATCCCATGATGCTTCTTTTGTAGTTATTTTTAAATAAGGGTTTGTGTTTGTTTTGGGTTTTTTTTTGGTTTTTTTTTTTTTTTTTAATAGTGGTGATTAAGTGACAGAAGAGGGTTGTGGGCTTTAAAAATCTACAGTTTGTTCATTACCCTATCCAGGCCACTCTTTGCACTGCAAAAACAAATCAAAATCCCATAGAACAATTGCTTCAAAATTTTTAGCCAAAATGGCATGCATTGTTAAGAACAGACACCTGAGTTCATACGTTTTTAGTGGTGTACTTAAGAATTCACTTAACTCATGCTGCTTTTATACACATACTTAAATCCTAGTAAATTGAGTGTGTGAATAGCATGAAACCTAAGGAAAGTAGTCATTTACTGTGGTAAGCCTAAGCAGTACTGGTCAGATTTTATGTAGGACTAAGGTGGTCATCAGGAGTTTAAAATTCTAGAAAGAATTAATTTGTCCTCCAATTTGGAGGAACCATTTTTCACAACAATTAATTCTAGGTAAAATATATATGTAGACTGTCTTCTCTTTGATTTGTCAGAGATCTTTAATGGAAGGAGAGAACAGAAGGAATCACTTAAAAGTACTCAGCTTTTAGCTTGAAATAATGCTGCTAAACAAGTTACCAAAAGCCCTTCAACAACAGTGTACTTATCTGTAAGAATACATCTTATATTTTATCTCTATATAATGAAAATGGGGCTCAAAATTGCTATTTAAGGAATAAAAAAAAAAAAGTATTACGTTCTCTCAGGAAAAAATAGAAAAACTGTAAGTTGATTGTTATAAAACAGTAAAATATGTTGAAAAAGTCATGTGTTACCCAGCTGAAATAAGAAAAGACATAAAATTTGGCAACCATATTGAAGTCAAATATTAAACATGTTCTTTGATGTTTTGCAGCCTTATGCAGAGTTCAGTCATTCAAGATTTGAGCTGACCTGAACAGTCCCTTAATCTCTGTAAGAGATAATTCAAAGATTTAGGTGTGCACATGCAGAATTGTTTTAGTTATAATGTAATATTTTGTTTATAGAACAGTTCTATAGCATATTTTAATATCGTGTAGGATACAGTAGGATTCAGTAAATAAGATTTGCTCCTTTGTTTTTATAATGAATGGCATAATGTAGTCATTATACAAAGAAATACTAGGAAATTATTCAATAGTATGTAATTCTAGTTCAACAGGGGCATCTCCAGCTGCTCTAATGTGCTTCTTTAGATTACAAACCAACTTGAATTCTCTGAAGGTCCAACAGCATTTTTGTCTTGTTGTGGTAATGCGATCCTAATACTGAGATGACAGGCATGGGCAGTCATTTTACCAAGATACGCTTTAAATATGTTTGAGGAATTTCCAGGTTTTGCTCCCAAAAGAATAATACGGAAAACTAAAACAGGGCTGAGGGATTGTGACTTGAAGTGAAGTCAAGGTGTATTTATCATGAATATGAGATCATTGTTCCAGCTGTAAAGCTGGTGTTCGTCTTGGGAGTAAAAAAATAAGAGTTGGGTAGGAAGCAGGACATACTATCAGAAGTAGTTATTTCTCAGAAATCTGTTAACCGTGGCTAATGAAGCTTCTGTTTCATGAATTAGTAGGCTATTTATTAAGCTGCCATCTTTATACAGTGTATAATGTCTCTGACTTCTTAGACAGTGAGCTTTCACCTCAAGGCTGGATGAATATGTATTTGTTAACACAGTGGATGAAATTAGAAAGACATGTAATTGCTGCTTGTGCATGACATCTAATAAGCAGTGATGGTCTTGCTTATACTGTGTGAGGGAATGAACTAACAATGAAATTAAGAATAAAAGAGGAATCAGCTTCTCTACCAACACTAACCACAGCAAATGGTGGAAGAAAGTAAGATAAAGATTTTTTTTTAAAAGGGTCAGAACAGGAAAGAGAACGGAGGGGAAAATTTACTATGGTAAGTAAAATTGCCTATGTCATTGATTTTTCTGACACCTAAATGCTACCGTTAGTATTCTATAAAAAAAAAAAAAGAAGTTAAAAATTAAGAGGTTCTCATAAGAAAGTGAAGGATATTAATTTGAGTTCAGAAAGTATGATTTAATGATGTCTTTAAAGGAAGATGAGTATCTCTGTACAAGTTTGCTCTGTGGCTAACTTCTAAAAAGATATTCCAAATTCAGAGGAGGGAAAGGTGATGGCTGTTTTCAAGTCTGTGTATGGGTATGTGTTAAGTCCTACATGGAATTGGTCTGCAAATAACGGTATTAAAATTGTGATAATGAGTGAATTACACTGAGAGATTTGGAGCTGATCTGAACTACAGTAAATGGGGACACATCTCCTGTGTTTCAATGAGCACTATTTAAATGAAGTTGCAGTCTGGAAAAGGTTTGTTTTCTCAAGAGCCTTCCCCTCAGAAGAAGGCAGTGTGTAAACAGTCTCTCCGATTCTTATTTGGCCAGTACTTTAATAATGTCTCATTGATGTTTCTTTACATTGCTGAATTTTCAGGAGCTCCGAGTGTATACCTAGCAGCACCTCAGATATTATGAAGACAACTTCAAAGCCGAAGGGCTGCATCTTGTCCTGCACTTGGTGGACTGTTCTTTTCCAGTTGCAGCAATTCAAAGAATCTTCTGTCCTGTGGACTCAGTCCTGCCTCTGCACAGTACTTAGAGGGGCATGATATAAAGCACTTGCCAGTGGTCATAAATATATATATATATATTTATTTATTTTTCCTATTGTAAGTATGATTCAGAGGTGCAGTTCATCATCTGCATCATTTGGGAACAGCTGCTTTGTACTGTGTTTGTAGCCAAAGAGCTGCTGCAGCTTAGGAGGAGGTGTATGTGGAGCAGGGCTGTAGCAGGAAAAGTCCTGAGTCCTCCTGGCCTCTGCCCTCTCTGGCCGCTTGCCTATGGCAGTGCCGTGGAAGATGTTGGGTGATGAATCCCTGAGAGGGCTGGAGGAAGAAGGTAACAGGTTTTCAAGCTGAGTAGGAGTTAATCCTTGTTCACCTCCACACTACAGCCATGCTACTGATCCGTTCTAATCCACAGTGAATCTGAAATGTGATTGTAATGTGGATTGCATTAATTTTCACTCAGTTGGATTTCTAGTTTTACTTCTGATTCACATCTGCAGTGTGATAACAACATAATCTTTTAATTCTTAATCTCTTCCATGAAGAAGTAGACTCTGCTGTTCCCCCAAGAGTTAAATAGTAGCCTTTTAATTGAAAAACACACAACCCCCCCTCAAATCCTGTGTTAAAAGCAGGTGTTCAGGCACAAGTCTGTTTAGTATAGAGCTTATTTAAACATGGATTAAAGGCTTCTTTGGAATTGAGTACATTGTTTTTCTGAGCAATAATTACTTTCCAGGGCCAATGTGTTTAAATTACTGCCTTAAAATCCAAGCATGCTATCTATCCCAGATCTCTTATAATTAGGGATTATCTCATAGCCTGTCAATTATCCATCTGTTGGGACGCTTTCTAGTCTGTCTTGCAATCATAGCAAACTGTTACCTCACACTTGCATGTTAGCATCAGATCCCCAGATGTGCCACCACAGATGGCATATCTACCAGGTTAAAACAATCATCCAATCTGCAGGTGTTCTCTTCTTCTTGTATGTCAGAAAATATTCTAATATATTACCCATGAATGCAATATAATATAATGTATTGTATTGCAATCATGAATACATATGTGATGGTGTAAGTAGTTCCTCTCTACTAAGGAAAAAAGTCCCAAGTTATAAATCTCTCAAAAAGATAATAGAATAAAAAGCATACTGGTTCAATTATTTTTCATAAATTATAGTCTGTTTGTAGTCTGTATTATTTTCATACCATGCTTTAAAATTTCCACTATTAGGAAGAATTTTTTTCTGCTGTAACGTAGTTGATTTAACTTTTGAGCTGCAGCGTTTTTCATTTTCCTCTGAAGCATTGGGTTGGACATAGCTAGCAATGAGATGTAGCTCAAGGACTCTGATGCTCCTCCAAGCTGACTTTCCTTGGGCCCTTTGGATACCATGGTCTGCCCCTACCTTCTCTATCAGTCTTTTTCTAGACTTGAGGTTTGAGGGCAGGAATGGATATTTCCCTGGATCAGCTTGGTCAAGTTTATCAGATTCCTAGCCCCTCTGCACAACACGAGTTTATGCATTCGTTGTACTTTAAGATATGTCTGATTTTGTAGGATCATTTGTGAGACTCTGAAAAAAAAGTCTTTGCTGTTGCTGTAAGCTAGGACATTTAGGAGTCTTGACATAGTAAAGATAATGTGTTTTGATATGATTGTGGCTTTTGGTCTTTCATTATGGACTGTAAATCTGATTTGGGGCATTGCAACTTGTTTTGTGGTGCTTGATGATATGTTTTGTTGACTTTCTGTGGAAGTTCTGTGGCTGTATCCAAAGGTTGATTTAAGAATAAATACAATGTTGCATGCTGTCTGTGCAACCAATTTAGAAAGCTTATCTTTTGGATAATGATTAACGTCCTGCAGTAACCTGAAGAGATTTCTAGTTGAAGAAAAAGAACTTGTATTATTCTTTCCTTCCTATAGTAATTACGAAGAAGTTTGTAGTCAGATGGACTTCACTTATATACTGGAGACTCTTGGATGTAAGCAGAATCTGTGCTAGTTCCTCCTAGGAGTTTCCTTTATGTCAAGTTGAAAACATGAAGAGGTGTGATGATTGTGACTTTTTATAGAGATTGGGGAAAAAAAAGTTTATGAAGACAACTATTGACAAAGGCATAAAATATTTTTTTAGAGTCCCATTGAAGAGCCATGAAGAGCATGCTTGCAAGGCTTTCAGAACTTCTGATAAAATATTTCCTGAAAAATAAAGGCTTGTTCATTCTGGAGGAGTTCAACTGGAGAGAAACTAGTAAAGATGACTGATGGCTCTGTGGCTGAGGAGCGGGGACATGGGCGGGGAAGGCACTAGGGGTTATGGTGCACACAGCAGGCCTCACCTTCTACATCAGCAGCTATTCATAACATCAAAGCATTCATTTTTTCTTTGTTGTTGTTGACATAACTTTTTACTTCACCTTCTCATGCTGTGATGGAC
The DNA here is from genome assembly GCF_017976375.1 of Cuculus canorus. Classification (NCBI taxonomy): domain Eukaryota; kingdom Metazoa; phylum Chordata; class Aves; order Cuculiformes; family Cuculidae; genus Cuculus; species Cuculus canorus. The sequence goes on along the minus strand of NC_071401.1, from coordinate 113,299,293 downwards.
CTGCAGACCTTTGCACAGGCTACTTTTGTATCCTTGTCTCCTATGTTCCTGTTTTGGTAAGAGGGAGTTTGGGGGGTAGAGAAAGTCAGATTTCCCATCTCAAATAGCTGCCAAGCTGTTTGGCTGAGGATTGATGCTCATTTCTGGCTCTCAGTAGGAGCTGGTGGAACCCATGACAGAGACAGATGATGGCATGCTGGAGTTTTGTCAGCTGAAAACGTCAGTAGTCTGAATGAGGAGAAGTGCTTTCCTCATCATCAAAGCTTGCTTTTGCCTTAAGGGTGAGACATGGGGGAATGATTGCCTGGTGGAGTGTATTTTTTTTTTTTTTTGCCTTTGCATTTTACATACCAAGTCTCTGACTACATAAGGGGCTGCTCATGCTATCTCTGAAATCAGCTGCTCTGTCAGTCTTTCAAAACTGCTTTTTATTATATTGCAATTCAAAATATGAGACAGTGTGCTAATAATATTAATCAAGTGACAGCATTTTAGATTCTAGTTGGCTAGACACTATAACTAACGTCAACATGAACTTACAAACATTTAAATGAAGCATGTGACAGCTGTGTGATACTGATTTAAGTGCATGTTATCCAACTAGAAAACAAAAGCAATTGGCTGTGTGATTTTACTAATAGATGGAGCCCAACTTTCAAGTGATCAATTTAATTAACAAATACATAGTTAAAGAGATTATTTAGCAAGTATTTAATCTAAAAACAGTATCTGATAAAAAAAAAAGCAGCAGCTGAGCTTCAGCAGCACAAATATTTGCAGTAATTGTGTGGTTTTGCAACTTTCATTATTCAGCCTTTGTGTCCTGAGTAATTGTAAGAAACTTAAAGGAATGTTCTTACATCAAGGCTTTTTAAAAAAATAAATATTTATCGATTACAAAAACTATCACCAGTTGCCCACACATCTTGTTACAGAATTATGATGACATGATGGCTTTGTTTTTATTCCTTTTGGGTTTGTTTTAACAGAGTCCTCATGATCACAGTTTCATTATAGCTATCCGCATGAAAAATGCTTCAGTTAGCAATATATTGAAATGGTTTGCAACTGTCATGCTCCTTCCCTATAAGTTAGAAATTTGCATAAGGTACTACATTCACAGGACCGAAGTTCTGGCATGCCCGAGGACTTTGGGTCTGATCTTCTGGTTCAAATAAGTCCTTTTAATGCTTTAAAAGAAAACCTATCCCTTTTCCCGCTGGTTTTTGTTTCACAACATACTTTCTCTCTCATACCTATATGCATATCACTGTACAGATATGTATAAATACACAGATACATCCCAGAAAGAGACGAACTGAAAGTCTGGCCTCTACTTTCTTTGCATGTCTTGAGAGAGTAATTTATAAAATATAGGACAGGGAGATTTATTTGAAAACATATGGAAACCGTGGGGGTGAAGGCTGAAGAAGCTACTTGTCCCAGCATGGGACGCTCTATCTTAACCTGAACAGAAGCTGCAGGATCAGGCTAGATGACCCCACACTGGGGCTGGCAGTCTGCATGAATTAAGCTTAGTGACCAGGGGACATATTTGGTTCATAGGCCACTCCTGCCACATAATATATTGGTCATCAGAATGCCAAGTAACAAAACTTGCAACAGAGAAATTTTACCTGATGCAGGGTATGTTAAATAGCAGCTAATAAGTGTCACACATTTAATCTAAAAACACATAGCACTAATGCAATATGAGTTTATGTGAATTTAACTGAATTGATGAAGAGAGACAAGCTTCAGCATAAGTAATAGTTAACACTTTTAAATGTGGGAAGTCTGTTTTAAAACTCTGTTTTTATCTACCAAAGCATATGCAGTAAAAAGACTTAAAACTTGATGCAGAAGCTAAGTGTTATTAAACCCCCCAACAGCTCTAGTATCGGTGGCCAAAAAAATGTTTGTTTGCTGGGCTTAATGAGAACTGTGATTTAGTTATTTTTTTAACAGCTGTTTTGGTCTGGTTTACTCTGAGGAAAACTCATTCATTATAGAGCACTGCTTAAAAATAATTAGTTAAATAATGCAGTGTATTATTATGATCTGAATGGGTGGCTTTTGTTAATACTTTGTAGTCTATATCTTTTCTACTTTGTTCACAAATGTTACGTATTTTTTATGAGAGCTGAAATGTTCTCGTTTTAAGTTGCAGTCTCTTGCTCCCTCTCTGAAATATGAGTGATGCCCCTCAGATGCCAGTTCTTGTTAGATTTGTTGAGCTGAGGTGCCAGCCCTGCAGTCCCATCCCCTCCAGTGCTGTGATGTTTCTGAGATGGCACCAGGCACAAAGCTTCCTTCCTTTGGGAAAGTGGGCTGATGACACCTGCGGCGTGGCGAGTCTGGATGATCACATGCCCAAGAGTCCTGATTTCACAGGTAAAAGTGAATACTTTCCCTATTACAGTGTTGCCATGCAAGCAAGTTTTATACAGAGTTTATCCCTTTTTGGAAGGGGAAAGAATGAAGGCTCTTTCTAATGCTTTATCTGTGTGCGTATAGCCATTGTGAGTCACCATGCAGCTGAAAGTGATGGCTCCAGATGTTCACGGGTTCTGTGCTTCCTGTGTTGCACCATATGCTGCTTCTGTTCCACACCTGAATTCCCACCTTTGCCTCACATGGATCTTCTGGTCTCCTCTGCAAGTTTCTCCATGATGTTCTCTTATAACCTATTTTTTATTTGCTTCCTGCCTTCTTTCCTGCGTTTGTACTCATTTCCTTATTTGCCCCTCCTTTTCCTTCTTCAGTGTCCAGTGGTTGTATAGCTCTCCCATACGCCGTGATCTTTCTTGACTGTTGATATAAGCTGTTCTTATCACTGCGATTCAAATGATGCTCAGGAACTGGCTTGGTGCAACTAATCCTCTTCACTTAGGAAAATCATCGCTGTAGAATTTCTGGTAAATGTAGCCCTAAGGGCTTTTCTAAGGGAAGATGACTCTGCAAGAGTAGTACTGATTATTACTCTCTGACCTCCTCTAGCATGTGCTGTTCTTGTTTAAAAATGTTCTGTCATTGTTCAAAGGGTAGGTCCTTCCTGGTATAGAAACAGACTCAGCTGTTTTTCAGGCCTTTTTGTAAGTTGTGTCCTTTGGGGTTCAATGCATGTGTGCTACAGAAGTCACGTCCCAGAAGCAAAAGTTCCATTTTGATGTGCTGCCCTTGTGCATTGCCCTGTTTTGGGTGTGCCTTGTTCCAGGCACAGTGGAGCTCTATGCTGGGTGTTCAAGACTGTGATGATATCAGTGTGACCCACTGGAAGGGGCAGGCAGCAATTGCACTCTACAACTGCTGCTAAAGCAAAAACATCTATAAGTTCAAAGGACTCGAGCTACGTGGCTGCTCAAAGTGTGTCCATGTGCCTAACACTGTGCCCCAAAACGGCCATGAGAATTCATTACATATATACTTCTTTTTTTTTTTCCTTTCTCTCTTTGGTAAAATTTGCCTTCCATTATAAGGGCCAGAAAATTTGGTGGTTGTAGAAAATGTTTGTCTGGTGAAGGTGGACTAAAACACAGCTTGATGTTATGGAAATGCTTTAGCAATGTTAGATAAGAGTTTTACTGATGCATCTCATTGAATACTGTCTCATTCATATTTCATTGTGCTGATAATTATATTTGTGAAGAATTCTCTTTGTTTAATGATCAGTCAGGGAATTTAAGTCATTAATCTAAAATTGCTCTGCAGCATAATAAAATATCATCTATGGTTTACAAATAGAATATTAAAATAGGAAAAGATACAGTTGATTGGTCACATAAATTTGTCGCTTGATGAGAAAAAAACTTCAGATTTCTTGAGTCTCATCTCTCTGCTTGCTTCATGAACCATGGCCACCTCATCGCTGTTTGAAAATGATAAATGCCTCCCATTTATAAGTGCATATGTATGTTCTGGTAATACAGTAAACAATGAAGCCTTTCAGTATTAAGCGAAAGTATTCACAAGAGGCTGGCCCTGTGGTCCTTATTCAGATAAAGCTCTTGTGGGCTTGAGTCAGAATTTTGCTTTGAATGATTACAGGACCAAGCTCATAATGTGTGTTTAAACCTCCTCAGGGGAGGAAAACACCTAGCCTGAAACAAATCAGAAGTGAGATTTTTTTTTTATTTTTTTTTTCCCTTTGGAATGAAAGAGAATAAACGCAGTATCACTATGGATGAGAGCATTTGAGAAAGCCCATTGCAACAAAAGTGAGCTGACTTTTGCTGTTCCTAAAATGGCTTTCTTAGAGGTCAGTTAATTTGTTTAACTTTCATAGTGCTTCTGTGTAGTGACTTACTGAAGAGGCATTGCTTTTATTTGCCCAGTAAATTAGGTATGAAAGTAATGAATGCTACTGCTAATTAATAGTTGAAAAAATAAGATAAAAGCTTAGTGAAAGGTCTCACATTTTGTGTTTTTGCAGATATTTTAATTGGACTTTTGTTTTGAATGCTGTGTTTCAAATCAGAAGTACTATTTCTTAAAGATCTTTTTTAACCTAAATGATACTACAATGCTATGATTAATTCAGGTACTGTGTTCTCCAGACTGCTACACTTTAAACATATAGAGGTGAAAAACGTTGTGGACAGTTGTTTTGGAACTTTAGAACCACACAAAACACTGACGCTTTACCAGGAAAGCATTCTGGAGGTGAAGGTGCCTTAGAGTGCTTTGATAATACAAAATATAAGAATTATTATTTTCATCTCCCCACCTCCTTCATGTAAGTTAACATCTATATTCTGAGAGGTAATAATCTCTTCTTCTTGTCCTAATGGTGGGTTCATAGCTGTTTATGAGAAACCATAGTGTGTATATTTCTCTGTTTTCCTTTGACAATATTTGTTTTTCATTTCTATGTTTATCTTTAAGTATTTTGTACAAAGAAAAATCAGTCATTCAAGTGGAAATGGAATTAAATAAAATAAAGTTGAACATAAAAGTTAGGCCATGTAACGCAAAATACTTACGAAGACAATATTGAAAAATGCTAATTCTTATTTCTAATTTTTTTCATTACTTCTTGTCATAGAGAATTTGCTGCAGAATCACCAAGTAGCTAAATATAAGCATTCAGAGGTGGGCTGTGGTGTTTAAATGGGTCCCAGCTCACTGATCCTTTGTAATCTTGCTTCTCGCAGGCGCTTGTCTGAATTTGCTTGTCTGTATGCATTTCAGAGCAGAGCTTTTTACCGGTTTGTACCTGTCCTGAGTGTTTGTGCCCTTATTTACATGCATGTAGCATACAGATGCATAATTGGCACGTCTGTGAAATGCACTTGCATGCATTTGCACTGGGCTATTTATAATGGTGGCAGGGCACAATAATTTTATTGAAATATCATATGCAGCCATGAGCAGTCTTTCAACTCTCTCCTTTCCTATCCATACAGAATGATTGTGCCTCATGTGTAGGCAAATACACATTGCATTGTAATAGCCAAATGTTTTTTTCAGCTGATAGTGTAGAGCTAGTGTATGTGTGGAATGTGAAACAGGTTAGAACATCAGAATTCATGATTTAGACACACTCAAAAAAATTAGTGTTTTTGAAATACCAGATGGTAAGCTTCAAATAACCCTATTATTTTTAGGATTGCATTCTTGGATTTGTATGCTTAAGCATAGGTTGTTCGTTTACTTTCTCACAGTCACCAAAATATGTATGCACATGCACACATCTTGTCAGTTTTGAGAAGGGATTTCAATCTTGTAACAATATTTTTGAGCAGAAAATTGTTTGGTGAAGGATTTTCCAATCAACTATAATCTTGTATGTCTAAGTAGCTTTGAAGTCATTCTGATTTTGGCAAAGAAATAAATTTCCTCCTTCAAATATTGAATCCTCCTGCTGAAACCACCTCTGTTCAAAGATGAAAGGGAGCAAAATTCAATCAGGGATAACTTTGCTCTTCTTAAAGGTATCATGGTTTTAAATTGGTATAATTGGTGCCATTAGAGATCATTTATATTTAGATTAAAAATTAAATACTAATGCTAACTAAGCTTGATATAAGAGCTTTATCTCTCGTGAAACTGAGAGTTCCTACCTTTCCACTGAAACTTGTCTTTCCATTCTAAGAGAACCAATGTTATGGTTATGGCTATAAAACTGCCATTTTTCTTTTATGTATATAGAAAGCTAAATACTTTCCAAGTATACAAGATAAAGTGATCACAGCCATATAGTGACCTTGATTTTTAGAAGGTTTCTTGTTTTGATGTTCTCCAGCTCAGGCAATTTAGATTCTCAGTAATGAATAGTTCTGCAGGTGACGTGATATGGAAAATAATCATAATCTACATTTTATATGCCTCTGACTTCTTACAGTACTAACTAGTGTAAATGCTGCATAATATGTTAGGGAGCATGGCAGTAGTTTTATCCTTGCGTTGCTAGAGGGCATCTTTAGGTATTTCCTTACTCTAACCTGTTTTACCATTGTATTATTGCACTTTAATTATGAGACTGCTTGCCCTGAGTGTGTGGTTGCTGAAAACATACATGGATTAAAAAATTAACTGTATAGAAAATGATGTAAGAAAAGAAGTCTATGAAAGGCTATTAAAAAAGCACCTTCTCTGGCTCAGGAAATCCCTTTACCACAAATAGCTGGAGTCCAGGAAAATATTCTGAGGAAACGTTAAGCATTTGTCTTGTTGCCATACTCTTGTTAGGCATAACCAATTAGAGGCAGTCTCCAGTAAGGGCAGAAATCTTTGTGGATGTTTGATCTTCCTTGGTAGAGTACTTCTTGTAGTAGGTCTTACATTTGTAAGGATATTGGCTATGAAATTTTATCCTTAAAAAGCAAAGTAACATTATTTGTGGCAAACGGTCATTCAAAATAAGTAGATGTGGATGCAAAATAAGAGTAGAGAAAGGAAGGAGTAGTATAGGAGGTCTCTAGATTGAGTCCCATTTTGTTTGTTTGTCTAAAATTAACTTATATTTTACATGTACATGCATTGTACTCTGAGCTGTATTTCTTATGCTATCACTTAGTGGTGCTTAATATATGAATATTAAAAGGGTAGTATTTGAACCAACTCAGGTTTATGCTCGGAGTTTACTGAAGTAATTACTTTTCTGTTCACTTCAGTGGGGTCTGTCTGAGATTTATATTCGTACTTCCAGCACAGTAGATCTGAACATCAAAAAAACCAGAAAGCAAACAACATACACCCCTCTCCAGCCCCCAGTTTTCTTTTTGGGAGGAGGTAGTGTACCTTGCATGTGATAAAATTCAGATGGAACTGAAACATGCTCCTGTTGTAGAAATGTATTTGATAAATGTTGCATGTTACCAAGCACCAGAAGACTGGAAGAAGGATACAAAGCAAATCTGTATCAAACCTGTCAAAGATCTCAAAGTAATATTATATCCTTTTCCCTGGAGCTGTGGCAGAGGTCTGAGGACAGTGACAGAAACATCTATGGAAATCCTAGATATTACTTTCATAGATACAGGGATATTAATATTTTTTTTTTATTTTTCATTATATTTATTGTGGAAAAGGAGTCTTAATCCTTCTTTTCAAAGCAAGATTTAAAAAAAAAAAAAAAAAATAACAGACCCGAGCTTACTGAGCTCAGAGCTAGTATAATATTACTTCCTTTGATGCTCTGACACTGCATAATTAATCAAGACAGTATTTTCTAATAATTTCTTTGAAAAGTAATTTGCTTCCTTCTTGTCTCTCAAGTGACGGATTGATGAAGTTGAACCTGTGATCAGGCACTTCTTTGACAGACACTTTCATATTTCAGTGAATGTTTCCCTGACCTGGTGGGCTTGATTTATAATAGCTGAGGTTAGTGTGAAATTAAAAATTAATTCATTTCTATAAGTCTGTAATCAAGCAGACTGGCCTGAGCTTTGGAGGTACTAATAGGTCTACTCTCTGTCCTCCTCCAGGCAGCTGATTCCTCTGAGTGTAGGACAGATGTAGAGGCAAAACTGACATCTGAACGTAGGCAAAGGGTCAAAGGTCTGTCTGCCAGCCCCACTGGGGCCAGGCTTCCTCCTGATGCTTCAGGTTAAGGAGGAAAGTGTAACAGCTTGTTAAAATAACAGGTTAGTAGGGTGGTCATGAGGGAAGCCCTTGTGAGTAGTCATTGGTGTTAATCTTTGGTATCTGCTGTTGTCTTCTGGGCTGCAGATGTCTTAATAAACTTAAATACCCGAGGGACAATGCCATTGTTTTGAAACTCAGGAGTAATATAATAGGTTATATGCTGATCTGGAGGGTGGAAGATTTGAAAAAAATAATTAACTTTTTAAAATGAATAATTTGGTCCTTACTGTGGCTTGTGAGTGAGGTACACCGCTACAGAAGCCTCTTCAGGAAAAAATATGTTTATGAAGCTCAGGTAAGTCATTTACATAAGCTACAGAAGAGATTTGGATGCTGTGGGGTGCTCACTTCTGTGTAAATTACAATATCTTTCATGGCAAACAAGTTAAAAATGTTCCAGTCAACAGTAAAAGGATCTCTACATACTCAGTCATGTAAAATATGTTGTAAATCTGACATGGCTTAATCCATCCTGTTAAAAAAAAAAAAAAAAAAAAATCACCTCCTTCACAGCAATTCTTGTATTGAAGGAAGGTCATTTACTGGAAACTGCTCCTGTCAAATGGAAACATGCAAGACATTATGCACTAGACTTTGTCAGCTCCTCTCTCTGTTTCCTGTTAGAGAAAAAAATGGTAGAAACAGATACCGCAGTACGTGGCTTATCTTGGTTGTTTCCTGAAACACACTTGTGATGTATTTCAATGGAAGATGAGCAATTAGACCCCCAAACAGTTAGATATGAAGTATTTCCAACCTCCACTGAAAAGGTAAGTTAAAAAGACAAAAAGGTGTGAAACAAGCCCAATAAACTCGTTCCCCCCCCCCCCCCGCTGTTCATCCTACTTTCACTTCTTTAGTCTAGTGGCTTGAATTCTGGTGATGTACAACTTTAGAGTCTAGCCATCCTGCTCTGTTCAAGGAACAAAGCTTCAAGAAGAGATGGTTGTATTTTTTTTGGATGCAAAAACTTCAATATGTTAAGCCATGTGGTTCCATGGGATAGTGTTAAAAGTTTTAAGATATTTTAGTTTAGATACTTAGTGAAGTTCTCAAGTTTGTACCTCTCTTCATGGATGGATTTCCATTGACTTTTGCCTCTCATAGAGGATCACGGTGTGGTTCTCTGTTTGAATAAAATCTAAATCTATCTGTTTGGGGACTCAATCCATACCTAATAGCAGAGAGTCATCAGATGTGTTTCTGATGTAAATTGAAGTGGAAGGTATAGGTCTGACTTACAGGGAGCTAAACTTTCATTATTGGTTATGTGACTATTAGAAACAGAACCGTGACTCTATCTAATCAACTTTTGAAGGTCACTTCAGTTCTTTGAAGGCTTGGAACAAATGTATGTATTAATAACTATCTCACATCTTCATGCTATACTGTATTCATTGATTTAAGAATCTGGATAGAGCAAGAAAAGCAGAGGAATAGTCTCATGTAGCATCCCTTTAGAAATACCTTAACTCCTGAAATGTCATCCTCTATGTACATGTGTGTAAGTGTAGATGTATATGTATATATATGCACATATAGTAATTTTTCTAAAACTGTGATGAGATTTCTTTTCTATTGAGGGAGGATAGGTTAGTTGAAGCAAAGCTGGTAAGAAAGATTTTTTTTTTTACCTTCTTCAGAGTTGTTGCATGAAAACCAGAAATTTTAAAATGTCAGTATTTCTAACACATTGTACCATAAATGTTGATTCAATTGCAACAAAGCATGGGAAATACAAATATATACATTTGAAATTTGACCTTGAGCTGAATATTCAGTGAACAGCAATACTCAAATAATGTTTTTTTCTGGTAGGCTAATATTTTTTTGTATTAATGACAATGACAGTTATTATTTTATTAATATTTATTTTGACACTCAGTGTACTTTTAATAGTTAGATACCTTATAAGAACAGGAAGACACATGGGTTATTTTCCTGAGCACCTTGCATGCTAGGATTTTTTTACCAGCCTGGCATAACACAGAAATCTTGCAACAGCATGAATTAGTGGTTTTCAGCTTTTTTTTTTTTTTTAATTTTCAGATACTAATTTATTTTTTTTTTCCTTTGGAAAAGCAGATATCTATCTGGGGAATTTAAGTTTGGCTGTGGGCTTCATTTTCTTAATTAAATTTTGCCGGGTATCTTAGAAGTAGTCTAAGAATTGTCAGTTAAAAGAAATGCGTAAAATACATAAATGTTTCTATTTTAGATTCTTGTTTCTAAAAGTTTGATAGCTGACACTGAGATCATGATACCCTCTAGATTTTGGCTGTATATTTATCACAGATTCCTAGAAACAGAAACTTATTATGTTGTAAATATATTGTGTTAGCTCGTAACAAGAATTTAAATGACCAAGATTTTTGCGAGTGAGGAAAGCTGACTGATCTGATTGCATATGATTGATATTTGGATGAGATTTCAGATATAATATCCATAGTTTGGGCATATTCTTCCCACAAAGCATACTTCAGTTGTCACATAGGAAAGCATATTGAACATGCTATGAGTTTGCTGTTCCTAAATTGTTTACTATCCTAAACGTTAATCCAGTGAAGTCCACAGTAGTACAAGCAGATCTTTAGTAGTTACTGCTTCTAGGAAATCACAAGAATTAACCTGAAGTCTAGTTTTTGAAACCTAATGACTTTTATTATTTTCTTATTCAGAAATAGAGAAGTATCAAATACATTTTGATTGGAGAACAATGGTTCTCAGTGTCGCTAATGAAATATTCAGTCCGTATTAATTACGATACCATATTCATTAACCATAGGGAATGGGCTTCCTTATTTCTTATCTCACTTCAGGAATGCTCTGAACGTAGAATGAATATATTTAAGATGAGCCTGACCATAATATTTTGATAAATCTCCCCTCAAATTCATCTGGTTTAAGGAAACCTGGGAGTCTTTAGGGTGTTTTTTTCATCCTCTTTCTGTACTGTTCCCAGGTGTCATTCAGTTATTCCCAGCGATAATGAAAGATTTATGCATTGACAAGTGTGGAGGTGAAACAGTGGTTAAAGCAGTGCTGCAAGTGATACTCCTGATCCCAGCAGGAGTTACTGGCATGCTTGCATTTTTGGAAGATTTTGCAGAGTTACCCCTTGTGAATAACTATAAATTATTTTCTAGAGACTTTTCTGTGGAAGCTTATGTCACCTCTTTTGGCCTGGAGATTCCTGAGGCGCATAATAGAAGTTAATCCAGTACATTTGTGCTCAGAGGATCTGAAAGGGTTTTGGTATATGAAAAGAGAGGATTTTCAGGCTTATGAAATAAGAACAATTATCATCGCATAATAGTGTGAATACTTCTTATTCCTTTTACCCACTACTTTCTTTAAGAAAGAATGGAATTAAAAAACCCTATCCAAACAAAGAGGGGGGGGGGAACCACCACGTTTAAGGACTCAAGAGTAAGTCTTAGTTGCTATGACTGTGCTCCAACTACGGTTAGTCTCTTGACAGCTGTAACATGGATTGTATTCATCAAAAAGAGAATGTGTGTCAGAAATGACCCCATCATTGTGGGGAGAGATCAGGTCCTGGTTTCATGGTCTATTAAAAATAAAGGCCAGTTTCAGGTCTCACATATAAAGAAAAAAGAGAAGGCTTTGTGGGAGCTTAGAGTCAAGCAGTGATGTTATAAATAAGCGCTTGCCTTGATTAGTAGAGCACAGGCTGCACTTCCAAATATTTATCGTTTTGAATGAGCTTCAAAAGCTCTTGCTGATAACAGGGAGATTCTAGGAAATAAAAAAAAAACCCAAGCCTATAAAGTGCAAATCATAAAATTTTGGCCTGTCTGGGAATAAAGTATGTGTGTATCTTCAAGAAACAGTTGAATTATAGCTGTTCTTCCCATTTGCTTTTGAAAACCAATGGCTGTCATCCTACACTGTATCTTATTCATTTCAAAGACAAGACTGTCCTCCAAGAAAGCCTGTACATACTTTATGTATCTTGTTTGTTTTTAACAGTTGGGGTAGTTGAGTTTTATGATAATCTGGACTACACAGGGTCTTTCTTCCACAGATGCATTAACTTCAAAGGAGGAAGTCTAGCTCACTGTGCAATGATAGCCTCTCAAACAGTGGACTTGAGGCTTAAAGTTTTTCAAATACTGAGGTGAAAAAGATTGTAAGCTTGAAGGGCTGTTTATTGATGTTTCAAAAGTATAATTAGAAAATACAAGTAAAGACCACAGGGGCTCATGGATTCCCCCTCCCATCCTCAAACATGCTGTGTTATCATTGCCAACTGCCAAACTCTCCAAATGTGTTTTCCTATTAAGTACATTTGCAATCAGAGGCACACTAAGATATAGTCTTTTGCAGATTTAGGACTGGATTTGAAAATTCTTTAAGGGTTTTGAGTGAACAAGCTTGCGAAGGGCAAATTCATATTCATTGAGAGTATCACTGAGGTATCAAAGTATTTTGTATGCCAATAGGCAGTAAGATTTATTATTTTTTTTTTAACCTGCCCCTGGCCTGTATGCAAAGCTACATACATAATCCTTTCCTCGACACAAAATGAGAAGGTGACCGAGAGAGATCAGTCAATGTATATGTGTTCTTGTGTCAGCCTTTTGGTGGAAGTTATTGGTCCAACTTTAATTTACTGTTAGGTCTTTCTTCTTTGGAGGTTTGAAGGGCACAGTAGAAGATATGGCTTATTTTAATAAAACATAGGCTGGTCCCCTATTCATAAATGGAGGTGCATATTTTGGGAGACATGATATACTAAGAGTAATGTTGAAAACAGACCTTTTCTTCGCATGATAGGAACTGTTTCATTAACCTATTGTCAGTCAGCCTACTGTTGTTTCCTTTTCCTTATGTGTTGTGATTTGTTTCATACAAATTTTATCCCACGTGGCTTATGGCAGAGTTCATAGATGCAGCATATTTTTGTTTAGTATCACAAAGAGAATGAAACCTACTGTCTTAAGAGCGCTCTGGTTGTTCTTCAGATTACTTGTACCATCCCTCAGGTTGCTGGACTGTGGGAAGCTTCCTCAGCATCTGTGCAAGGCTATCTTCATGTTCAGAGGGTTATCTACTTCGTGTTTCCTCAGACAGTGAACTGCAAGCTGAAATGTGAGAGAGAATGACATGGATATTTTTGATTCTCTCATGTACTTAAGTTTAACTGCTTGCTTTCATACTTGGAGCTAGATTCAAAAGACTGTTGGGGAAAAAAGCGGGAAAAGAGGTAAAGACCAACACTGAGACATGTAGGCAGCTATTAAATGGGACCTTCTCGATTAACTCCAGACAGAATTAACAGCTCCAGGTTGACACTAATGGATTTCTTTCCCCAAGGCTCGAATGGAGATTGCTCCAACCATTACAAATGTTTATCTAGGCCCCAAAAGGAGGGCCTGGGCATGTGTTGCTGGGCGTGGAAGAATGTATTGCTACAGTCTTCGTTACTGGAGAATACCTACACTGAACAGACCTTGCAGAAAATGTCAGACATAAGTAGGTGTTTGCTGCTCTGCCTCATTCTACAGTGTTTCTGTTGTACCTTTGATGGAGGCAAAGGTGCCTCAGGAAAGCCAGGGGTACCTTTGGGAGCAAACACAGGTGAGTCAAAGGTCCTGTGGCTTTGATATTCCTGGCCTATGTACGTACAGGGAGGAGGGAGAGAGGACCGTGCAAGACAGCAAAATAAATGTTAGGGAACTTGCATGCTTTTTTCAATATGGAGCGTAAATCGTAAGTGCAAAAATGGAGCAGGTGAAGTATGATGATCACTGACCTTGTAATTTGTCAAACTCTTCATGCATAACATTGTTGCGCTGCTTCACTTCCTTATGATATATTCTATTTTACTCAGATAGTGGGATCCTCCTACCCAACCTTTAAAGTCCTTCAAGAGTAGTTGACCTTTAAAAAATATTTAAAACAAAATGCCAAATGAGAATTTTCTTGAGTGAAACTCTTTCCTCTACTTCCTTTCCCCCCGATATTATTTGTAGCTTAGACACATTTTATGCATTCCTGCTATTATAATACAGCCAGGCTTGCTGGTAGAAGCTGAGGAAAAGGAAAAAGAAACACAAAACACATGGAGACTGGTCTTTTTCTTTAGTAACTAAATTGTAAATGAAACTGAGTAAAACATGTAGCAGAAATTTGGTAGAAATCAGACTGGATCAGTGGGAAAAAGTAACCTTACCCTCAGACAGTCAAATTCTGAAAGTTACAGAAAATATTTTGAGGCCTCAAGAAGTAATTTAAGGAGCATTATTGTTTGCTTTGTAAGTGAATTCAGTCGTCTGTCTGCTGGTGTGGGAGCTTGAGTTCTGGGGAGGCAGTTTGTTGTATGTTCGCTGAAAGCATGTAATTAATTATGTGTGGTTATTTCATGCAGTGGATAAATCAGACATTACTGGGCCAGCAAACAGGAAAGAAATATGTTGTAGGAAACAATCAGATACTGGTCAAACAGGGAGAGAGGGAGGGGAAGTGAAGGCATGGGCAGTATGACCCAGGTCTTTTCCATCTCCAGCTTGTATGAGTCTATGAAATAGGCTTACTGGAGTCTTGAGATATTCTCATTAAAAAAAAAGAGAGGAGTCAGCAAATGCTCCTTCACAATATGAGCAACCACACTGCAATGCCAACTGGAAATCAAGGAGGGGAATGATAGAAGAGGAAATAAGTGTCAGGAGCGGCTGAACTCAGGCCTTTGTGCACTAGTCACAGGGAGAGGGTGTCAGCTAGACAGTGTTACTTAACCTGCGTTGGTTAAGTTCAAAATGCTTTCAAAAGTTTCTGTGACAGATAACGGGAAGATATACCATGCTTATACCGTGGGGTCACAACGTGAATATCTTGTTTGTGACTGACATTTGGTTCAGCCAGCATATCCTGTTCTGTTTGGCTCTGCCTGTTCTTACAGGGTTTGATTAATCTTTTTTGCAGCTTTGGTGAAACTTTCCTTGCTGTTACCTTGGACTGTACATAAGGCCTGTGTACACTTTTAAGCTTCTTTGATCTGATCTGTGGTGTGGGTCTGTACCCGTTACTAATTAGAGAATGATCTAAATAGGTTGTCCTGGGAATGCGAAGCAGGTACCACACCATGCTGGTATGCTGTCCTGTCTCCTCCCTTTTCCCTCAGCTTCGTCTTCTTTCAGTGCACCTCTTTGCTCTGAGATACAGAGAGAGCCATGGCCATCACCTTCTTTCCCCCACTCTGGGAGATGCATAGCCACAGGCAGAGGCAGGTGTCCTGCCTGCCATCCAGAGGCAGCCTCTGGGCTACATGTTGGACTGTGGCATCCACAGATAAGAGAGGAGGGCCAGCTACCCCAAAGTGTCCTGTTTGCCAGTGCTCTGTATTTGCCCTTAGGGCAAAACCCAGAGGCCTTCTGAACTCCAGGTGGTTTCTTTTTACAGATAAACTGAATTGCCTAAAGCCTCATCAGTCAGGAATGTGAAAAATCAAAGTGTTCATGTTGCACTACTTGTATGTGTTGATTCTGCACCTCTGTTGTGCTTCCCTGTCTCCACTGGTTATGCAGAAGCATTGGTATGAAACTAGGGCATAATTTTGATATGAAGTCATTCATTATACTAGTTTCAAGATCTTTCATAAAACTGGACTAAATCCTTGAATAAAACCAGAAATTAGGTGCAAAAAATCTGATAGCATGAGGGTTATGTCGTCTACGTTTCGACAGAAGCATTTCACACAGCCTTATTTTTAACAGCTACTCAGGGTTGAACACTGATCCTCCAGATATCAGCTTTCCTCTTTGTTAAAACGAGAGGGGAATGCTCTTCAGAGAGTTTTATTTATTTTGCTGTGCTAAGAATTTTCTAGAGAAGCATTGTCAAGATTTTGTTTTGTTTATATATATTCTTAAAGACCATGTCTAGGTACTTAAGTGGCTTCCCAAATGAAATGAAGCTATGAAGACCATTCCAAAATAGGTCAGCATGCTTATGGCATTAAATCTTTCACTTTCAATTGCTTCATAGTCATTCTAATGATTAAAAAAAAACAAAACAAAACAAAAAAAACCCCAACAAACAGGAAATCCATAGCAAAAATTTCTGATGGCAAATTAGAAAAAGAAGACCTACTGGTTCTGTCTTTCTCTTTCAGTGCTGATAGTTCCCAGCAGTAGAGGGGTTTTTGTGCTTTGCTTGATCCTTCCTAGACTGTGTCTAAGGTGTTGGATTCTGTTGTTGCTTTTGAGACAGAAACAGAATTATTTCAGAGTCTAAGAGATGTCAGTCTCACATATAGATTTCTTTCTACTGGAACTCATTAAACCATTTCCCTGTAGTTTCAACCCTTTTTGCTTCTAGTTGGTATGAGCTTTTTTGTTTCTCTTCATTTCTTGGTGTCAGATATTCTTTAGATATATTAGATACATGTTGAGCCTCTCCCACTGTAATGAAGCAGAATGGGAGCAAAATGTGAGACTGCAAAACTTTTATATGGTATGGATGGTTAGATCACGGCATGATCAATGCTTTTGTTTCACACTAGTGTTTTGGTGTGCATTGAGTAATGTGTTTGCTGGCTTTATTGTTCCTTTTCTTTCTTCGTACCTGTCTTCTTATGACTGCTCCTTTCGTTTAGCTTTCAGGGCCTTGGGAGCCGACGTGATAATACAGAAGACTAGAGGAAGGCCATAGAAATGAGATGCTTGTTACTGTAAGAAGATGTCTGTGTGTCGTGTGTAATATAGCTGGGCAGTAGTTCAGAGTATGGGATACCAAACCAAACACATTTACATCGTATTGTAGACAGCCCTCATTTTCTAATTAGAGCTGCCATTAATTGGCTGATTTTTCAGTAGAAGTATGGCTAATGCTGTCATCTGTCCTAACAAAGCTGCTTGAAGGATTCAAGGAAGAAATGTTTTTAATAAGGTATTGGTAAAGGTGGTCCTTCTGTAAGGTTGATAACTCTTTTTCCATTGTCCTTGTTTTCTTCCTTGTTTCTGCTCCAGGTGATGTCAGACTTTGTTTTGTGGCCCTTCCCACCGCTGCCTGTCTTATTGATGTTTTGTTGCAACACCCTTTAGCATTGTATCTTAATAACCGTTGTTCCTCAGATTGAGTATCTTCACTGATTGATTGCATTCCTAGCTCTTCCAGGGAGTATGCTGTATTCTTGCATAATCTATATGCCTGAGATTGGAATGGGGCAGGTTTAAGGCAGGAGGTTGACAACAATCAACTTTCATTACATCTAGAACTTTGCAAAAATGCCAACTTCTCTGCCAGCATAATCACTGTAGTTCTGGAAGGAAAACATTTGAATCCCTTCCCGCTGCTGTTATATACGAGGCCGAGTCAGAAAAAATGCTGCCAAAGTCTACTGCGTCTTACTCCAGTAAGAATGGCATGGGATTATGTGGTTTTGCTGTGTCTTGCCTCATGGCTTTTGCTGGTCTGTTTAGCATCATGGCCGAGCTATTTTATTCTTTGTTAGTAGAATGTCTGTCTGCTGCTCCATTTTCCTTTTCCCCTTTTCCCCCCGTATTTAGAAGTTAAGCATATCCTTCAGTTAATAATGATGGTGAGAGGGAATCTGAGTAATGTTGCTGGGTACTAGATTCAAGAGAGGACCCCTATTTTAAAATATTTTCAAGTGACTCCTTTGATTTTAACAAGTCATATCCCCTGGAAGAAAACAAATTCTAACCTGATGTTTTCCAAAAGGATCAACAAAGTTTATGAATAGGCTGCTACTGTGGCTATCAATGTGTAGGAATTTACTGATGTTTTCTTTGTTAACATAGGTATGTTCCTTCTGTTCCTGAAAATACTGACTCTGATCTGCCTTTTGGAAGAGAGCGTGGAATAAATTACAGAGGTCCTTCTTTGGGAACTTGATATTCAAAACTAAAAAATTCTACAATCATTCGTACTGAATAATGAATACTTTGGCTCCCTCCAAGGTTTTAGGAAAATCTCTTTTGAAGCTAGAAGAAAAAGTGTTTTCTATCATAAATGAATGAAATGCAGTTTCTTTACTGGTTTTGTCAACAGTCTTCATGGAGCATTACTTGAGATTCTGATATTAAAAGTTAGAGTTTTTTAACCTGGTGGACTGAAACTAATGCTAAGGAAATAGGGATATGACAGTCTAGAGAGCATTAGCATTTACACTGTGATGCACGTAACCACAAAACCTGCTGTTTGAAGCCCGAGCAGGGGTGTCAAGGGGCTAATACTTCCACTGTTGAAGTCGGGGCTTATTGTAAATGGGTGATGATCTTACATGTAGTCACATGAAAATTCGTTGAGAACCACTGGACAAAAGAATGAAATGACTCCTTTTTTTCTTCCTTTTTTCTCCTTGGTATTGTTTATAACAAGGTATAGGTTACCGTTTTATTTAAGGGACTTCCGAAGTACAGCAAGACTACAAACTGTTTCATTCTCTATTTAGACAGTATTAAATGTAGCATTAGAATTCTTTTCTTGTACAACTCTTGCAGTACTGAACTGCCTTTAGGCAACTGCCACTGGCTAATAGGGTCTGTCATTATTTTCAGCAAAATCAATTTGATCACTTGAAAGGAGTAAGTTTTCTGATACTCGCACACTTTCTGTACTTGCTTGGCAGTAAACATTTGAATTGTTTAAAGCTGTTTTTAAATATATTTGTTTGATTATTTATCTTGTGCTTACATTTCAAAGCAATGTTGATTTCAGTGCACCTCACTTTGTACTTCACAAAACAGAGCAGAATAGTCTTCATCCTTTAGAAATTTTAATGGAGGGCTGAATGGACGCAGAGACTGACTTTCTCATTTCTTAATGCTAAGTGTCTTATTCTGGTTCACAGTACTTTGCTGAAATAATGCTGGAAAATTTGTATCTGGAACAAAGCTTTGTTACTTCATCAACAGTGCTGTGAGCTGACTGCTATAAATTTCTTTCGTCATCCAGCTTCAGTTCTATGAATCCAGAGTGACTTCTGCAATTTGGCCACCTTCGTCTTATTTACAAATTACTTAGAACAGGGTTTTATGATGGTGCTGATGACATAATTCGATCTGTAGCCGTGAAAATACTGTGTTGTTTGACAGGCCTTTTAGTAAGTTTCAACTGAGGAAAGATGTGAGGAAAGAGACGCGTGCCATGCTGATGACTGCACATCCAGCCTTCATGGATTATTGATTATTATACTAAGGGCAGGGCAGAAGGTAACTGAATGGAAGAGAATTTTTAAATGGTTGCCTGCCTGTGAGAGGAGTAGTATTGTACATCCTTTATACTGTGTGCCTAATTAAAGCCTGAATAATAACATAAGTGAAGGTAACTTGTTCTCTTCTATTTTTGATACAGCACTTTCACATGGGCATAAAAATTTAAAAGCACAGGAGCCAAAAGCAGCAGTGAACAGTAGAGAAGCTAGTTTAACTACTTAGATGTTGTTTGAAAAAGGCTTTATGAAATAAATTTGATTAAGTAGGAAAGTGAGTTTTACAGAGCTTTCTGCATTTGGTTGGGAGATTTATGAGAATGAGCTGAATGGTGCTTTCAGAAAGCCAAAGTTCCCACAGAATGCAGGAAGTCACATATTTTTTCTATAATGTTAGAGAAGGCATTCTGGATTAAACGGTGTATCTGTGAGTCACTGATGTTCTGAGGAAGTGCAGCTGTGATACTAATCCAGACCATTGTAGTTTTACTCCCAGTTAAAAAAAATGAAGATTCAAACAAGACAGTTGGTTTTAATCTATAATCTTTAAATGTTTTTTTCCTCTGCTTCTCCACATCACACTGTTTCCAAATAAGTGCTAGAGCTCACTTACAACATGAATATTTCAAAAGCCTTATTCTTCTTTCCTGCTATCTGACAGCAGTTTGTACTTTAGTAAAACATCAAAAAAAAAAAAAAAAAAGTATTTGGTCTGAGAAATTTCTTTTTTTTTTTTTTTTTTTCTCAAATTACTGTTTAAGTTTTTACTGGATGCACTTGTGATGTTGTTTCAGTCAGTAGGCATGTCCCCAGTATCTGACAAAGCATGAGCACTCCAAGTGAAATGGAAACTCTGATTTAAGATATGTTTTTTCAAGTTTGCTTTCATAGTTACTCTTTAATTTACAAAATGTGAACGTAGATTGTTACAGAAATTCCAGAAGATCATGTTTTGGCTAAAACTGTAACTGTAGCTTTTTTGTTTGTGATCTCTCTACTTATGTTTAGTAAGCATCACACTGAAGGATTAAACTTGTAACTTATAATGCAGTAACATTTTTTTAGCTCATTGTCCTATGAAATGACCTTTCTTCACTTAGTATTTTGTAGATTGGAATTTGTTGTATGGAATAAAATCACCAAGCTTGCAACTGAGAGTCATCTCTTCCTGGGAAGACCAGGCTGTCTAAAAGGAAATACCACTGTGGCTTTAAGTATTTTTGTCATTGTATAGAAGGTTGGAAATAATCTCTTCGGAAAGTGGATTGAAAAAGTCAGGGATGGGTTCTTGAGCTACAGTCCTGAGCTATGCTTAATGATGGAGAATTTTGAAAAGAATATTGTTATACAAAACAAACCAGCAAACTTTTAAAAGTGTTAGGTATTAAAGGAACTTTTTTTTTTTTGGCAAATAAACAACACATTGAATTTATAAAGATACAGAATTGAGCATCTTAAAAATGAGTACACACCATATGTAGCATAGACAAAGATGAACATCCATTGCTTTAGCAGAAAGGAGAGGATGAGTTGTTTAGAGTGACCCATATGAGAGAAGCCAAGCATTTGTCTGGGTGGTTGTGTTAATCTTTGTAGTAACATTCAAATTAGGTGATGAAATCAGAATATGAGACCACAATTTGTTAAATTAAGTGTTTGTGTTAGTGCACTTGTCAGGGTAATGGTACCAAGCCTGGGATTGCATCTCCAAAAGTGTTAATATTGCTAGCTAGTGGTTGGCATTTAAAATTATTACCTTCTCCTAACCATGCTTAGATTATAGAGGCATTCCACATGCTGTTTAGATTTTCAAACTGAACTTTGTACTGTCTTGCTTTTGTCAGGTTTTACAATTTCTTACCAATTCACATTTCAATATGGATGTTTATTTTCCCAGATTCTAGGAACTTAAGATGAAAAAGGCTTCATTTTTAATTTTCTGCCTTTAACAACAGAGTTCAGTGCTGCTACCTTAATTTCCAAATGTGTAAGACCAGTAGTTGAATACATATTTAGTTCATCTACACTTAATTCTAATTTGTAATAGCAACATGATCGAAGACAAGAGTTTTTAGGTGGTAAGGGGTTTAAAATGGTCTTGATCCATTCTGAATAAACTCTAAATTAGTGGGATTAACACAAATGGGATCTGTATTTTACCTAGTAAAGTCCCTCTGTGGGATAAAATTGACAGAGAGGAGAGAAAAAGGCAATGATCTAGAATAGCACTTAAGTATATGCCTTACCCTGTAGGGTGTGGGGGTATGCTTAAATTAAAGTATACTTCGAACACACTTCTTGAGTCTGACCTAGAGAAAGCATAAGCTCCTGGAGTACCTACAATAAAGATTGAAGAATAAAGAGACAATACAGTCAGGCAGGGAAAGGAAACAGAATT
Organism: Cuculus canorus; assembly: GCF_017976375.1. Classification (NCBI taxonomy): domain Eukaryota; kingdom Metazoa; phylum Chordata; class Aves; order Cuculiformes; family Cuculidae; genus Cuculus; species Cuculus canorus. The sequence continues at coordinate 113,277,604 of NC_071401.1, read as the reverse complement.
TAGAACTTTTGAAGTATGAATAACATCTGTGATGAAAAGAACAGCTGGTCATGCCAGTTCATATTTTCAAACTTTTGATCTGACTTCAGGACATGACATTTCTCTTTCTTTTTCTAATGGGGAAGATAGTGACTTGTCATTGAAAAATAGTTTGGAGTTGAGGAGAAGGTTGCACATGTGAACTTTTGATAAATCTAAATAGAAAATGGAGAAATAAACAGCATCTTGATTTCTCACTAGCTAAATGCATTTGATATTCAGTAATACTATTTCTGAAAGTTGTGTGAGGTGTTAACTTGGCTCGCAAGGGTTTTAATCCTTATGTGAAGAGTGGCAACATCTTATTTTACTAGGTAGTTGGTCATGCTCTGCTGTACATTTAAAAAAAGAAGTTTTACAGCTGATTTTTTTTGCTTTGCTTTTAGCAGCTTAACAGTTGGTTTGTACTTTTTACAGATGCCTTTGAAATAACACCTTCTTAGTTCTCCTGGAGCCTTTTAGAATGGATTTTAGTTGTTTTGCTGTTGAATGAAGATTACTCTGAGGACAGATTTGTGATAATTTTTCTTGGTCACCTTTCCCTTTTTGAAGATGTATTTCTAATCCCAAGCATACTGTTGCATGACTTAAGGCATATTACTTGATTTTATTCCAGTACTCTGCTGTATCAGTATCCAAGAATGTTGTATCTCTCAAGTAAAGGCAGCGGCAAGCATGTGGTTAGCTCTGTAGGTGGTTTCAGGTCGAAGAAGCTGCCTTCTTTCAGGTGGGAAATCAACCTGTCAGACTGAGTTATGGAAACATGATTAGTTTACGGAGTTCATTAAATGAAAACTTTTGCAGCTTTGGGTTCCCCTTGCTTGCTGTGTTTGTTACAGTGAAACAATCCCGTTTTTCATTCACTGAGTAGAATACCATGTGTTGACCCAGCAGGAGGACATTCCAGATTCCCCGTTGATTTCCTTTACCAGAAAGTTGTTTTGTGATCTAGTTGGTGTCATGTATAGTATCTGTATTGTCAATTCACTTTTGTCTTGCTCTCTTGCTGTTGTGTATATGCACAAACCAGTGTTTAGATAAAATGTGGAATACTATCATATAACAGAATATCTTAAACTATTGCACTCACCCTAAAAATATTTTGCTCAGTGCAGAAAATGTGTATTGATACCCACTTAAACATGTAACATTTGCAATGCAAAAGGGTTGTGTCCCTGCACAAGAAATCTTTAGCACAGAAAATTGTGAAGATTTGATAAAGAATGTTGCCATCCTTCACTACTTTGAGCAGCGAAGCAGCTCTCCAGATTAGACACAGTGATAAATTTCACCCACTAACAGCAAGGAACTGAAATGTAGTACCTGTTCACTTTTATCGTAGTTTCAATGCCATTTGCTGCCCTTGTTCATGAGCTAGTCCTTTCTCAGTGAATGGAACTACTTGGGGATAGAAAGGTCATCAGCCTGCCATGGTGTAGCCCTTCTGGGGCTCTGTGATGGTGAGAACACAGTCCGGGAAGTCATTCCTATCAAAAGTGCTGTCACATGTGGTTTTCATATTTTCCAGTTTGTTATCAGCAGTATTATAAACCCAAACAAATTGAAACCATTTATGCAGGCTTTCAAGGGCACTTTCAAGATGTTTACGTGATATCGAAATTCATTAGGAGTCAGTTGTCCTCATTCCATTTTGTGCCTCTTAAAAATCATCCCTTAAAAGGCTTTTGAAGAGGGGCATGGCGCTTTTTGTTGTTATTTATTTATATGTTTGTAACCAGAAAGAGTGACCTTCTTCTTAATGAAACGTATCATGTTCTGTTAAGCTGTAAGTGACCGTTTCTGACTTAAAAGCAAACTGTTATCAGTCAGGTATGGATTCTTCTCTGAGCAGTTGCAATGTGCTTAAAAGGTTGTGTGGTCCTGGCTAATACAATAGCTGTGTTCTGCTTGTCTTTCAAGGAGAAGATGGAAAAGGTCAACGAGGTACAATAGCTGTACTGTAATATTTACAGATAAAATACCAGATAAGACCTAATTTATAAAAGAAATATCATGTGCTATCCATCATTAATTAATTTTATACTTTCCTTTTAAGCAGCTATCTATAGATAATTGGTTAAGGGCTTAAAGATTTGTTTAATAAATGCCTGGGGGATAATGGAGCTGAAAATTCAGAGAAATGGCTCAATTTGCTCAGTATTCAGTAAAATAAACTGGTGCATCAGCCAATTTTGTGCATAGGATTTTGACTAATAGATCACAAGTGACAACCCACTGTTTCTTAAATGAGGGCATTAATCTTCAATAGTGTCCTAGGATAGTGCATAGTTGGTACAACATCTACAGTATACCTAAGGTAAATGTGCATTATACCTTTTACTTAGTCCTTCTTAAGTTTTAGCTTAAGCTGTTTTTAAAGCCTTTTAAAACTAGATAAGATGTTAACATGTGAGTAGTGAGTAATGAGACCGTGAAGAGTACCATTTAGTATCTCCAGAATAATTACATGCAAGACTGAAAAATGTCCTCTTTTCGTTCTATTTTGGAATGTTTTAAAAGGAGAAGAATATATCACCTGGATACAGTAAATATGCCCAATGCTTTTAGATCAACACAAGTACTGTTTCTTGATGATAACACTCTTTTGCAGATGTAAATTACCTCTAGTTTACTTATTTTTCTCTATTCTATTCTGTTCTTACATTTGATAATTATTTTTTCTTCCTCAGTATTTATTATGCGAAGTTAATAAATCCAAAAAAAACATAGTAAGACAAGAACTGCAAACGTAGACGTCAGGACCTATTGTGTTCCTTTTTTTGAGGAGTACAGAGCAAATTAAAAATATCTGAAGAGTACCCGTGATGCATAAATGTATGGAGTGGCATTAAATGCATCACTTTTACTCATGTTATTCATTATTCAGTCTCTGGAATTCTTTCAGTACAACATGTGTCACAAAAGTCTCAGTGAGTTGTTCCTCAGAAATTGTGAAAAGTAAGTCTAGAAAACTGAGATCTTTTTAGATACACTTGGGATAAGCGTTGCATTAGGCAGCCTGTCTGCATCCTTACGACAGTGGCTTAGGGAGAGCTTCTCAGATTTAACACTAGATCAATATGAAGGCTGCCAGGGTCTGGTGAAACAAACCAGGGGACTCATTGTCATCTTGTCTCTGCTGCCTGTTCTACAGCTCATACAAATCAAAGTGTTTTGGCAGTGACAAGTGATGTTTCTGTTCCAATCGATCACAACTGAAAGAACTATCCTGGAGGGAATGACTTTTTCAAAGTGTCAGATGTCCTATGACTGGGACAAAAATTATGCGAGAATTGGGTTGAAGCCACAGATGGATTTGCAGTGGTGATGTCTGTCCCCTTGGTTTTTCTAGGTGGCCTGAAGGCAGACTTGCTACCTGCGGCCAACCAGGCCAAATTTTGAGAAGTTTAAAGGTTCAGACCCCCAAAGCAGTATGTTCAAACTGAACATGAAAATTAAAGATGGGAAATGGTGAAGCTGTCAATTTTGGAAGTGGTATGCTGGCTTATACTAGCTGGTCATTTCATCAGACGCTACTTTTTCAGCAGAGGTCTTATGGTCGACTATGGTCTTCTAGACTATTTAGTAAAAGCTTTCAGATTTTACATAGATAAATGAATACACCTCCTCCAGAACTTCTTGTAGCAGGAGCACGCATAGCAGGAGATAAACCTCCAAAGATCAGTTGGCCTCACTGTTACAGGAATTTAGACTTTCTTTTTTCAGAGTGAGCTGGCAAACCAAGCCAAATATTGCTTCAATCAATTTTTCTCTTTCTCAAACAAAAAAAATGAATTACAACAGCTTGAGTCAAAGCTGATGCTAAGCAGTGACTGAATCAAAAACTTCTTGGAACAGTTGCCTGTTTTCAGCTCTCTGACACAGCTGATCATATGGGATTCAGATTTTACGGCTGGAACCTACAGCGAAAGGTGAAGGCAGTTAGCCACCTTTGCTCGCTGCTTTGGCTTTGAAGAAGTTTTGTCAGTGGGGAATGAGTTTCTAACTCACAGAACAAGTGCAGTTGTAATTGAATATTTTCGTCTTATCTTAATATATATTCTGTTTGAACTACTACCTGCAATTTTGATGTTCAGCTTCTGGTATTTTGACAAGGCATTTGACTGAGCATTGTAATGTGCTGATGAAGAAGACAAAAAGATTTGCTATTCTGTTTTCTCTTAAGACTGAGAAATTTGCCAAACTCTTCTATGGTGATGTTGGCCCACTGAGACAACTGTAAGAAATCTGAAAGTATCAGATCTGTTGTTCACGATTGTTCTGCTCAGTCATCTGGTCTCTAAATAATCAGAATTTTGATTCACTGTAAAAGCTGTTTCAAGGAAAACGAAAGGGGGAAAAAGAAGCGTTATTAACCTAAAGAGATCTAGGAGGGACTGTGATATTTACATATCAGACATTTTATGTCATTGTTAACTCCATGAAGAAGGGAGTGAAGAGTATGACACTGGTAGTATTTTTATACTGATTTGTATTCATTTTGCACTGGCTTCAATTGCTACATGTCATACAGCAGAAGAAATCCAGCTGAGATACTAGGCAGCACTAGGCAGAAATGATTCTGAGGCCTACAGTTTTGGAAACTGATATAGAGTGAACTGATAGCCATATGTTTTACAAGTTTTGCAGTGACTGAAAGGGAGTGTTTAATTGGCATCGTTTACTCTTTATCATTGGAGTCACACGTAGGAACTGTTGAATTTGGAAACGTGTGGACATCTGTCATGGTAAATCTATATTTGAACAAAGCCTCTGTGCCAAAACAATACAATATTCTGGTAAAGCATTTTTCTTATAACTTACACGATCTGTGCCATTAATAATTACAGTTTCAATGAGTGGCAGTAGTAAATGTTGTCTTCAGGGCACAGACATTAAAGCTATTTTGTTTGGGTTTGTTTCTTTCCACTTTCCAAAGTCAGTATGTTAAAGTCTAGTCAGAATTAAGATATATTACTTTATTTATTCACTGATGTCATCCAAGCACTTAATTCTGCTGCGGAGTTAAGAACATGTACTGTTTGGCTATTTCCTATTTGCAGCAGCTAATTTTCATAAGATACTCAAACATCCAAAGTCAGGCAGTAGTTAGTGTAGCTAGCTTTGAGTTCCTCCGAAAACCCAGTTTTAGCTCTAGTACATAAAAGCGACGAAGAGGTGAATGCAGTGAAAAGGTAAATTGCAGCTGGCAAGCAGGAGTAGAGGCTTCTTGGCTCCCTTGTACCATCTTTGACTTAATTCATCCACATGGTGTCTCAGCTACCACAGATACAAAATAAGGCCAATACCCCTTGCATAAATGTCTCTAAGACGCATAGATGAAGTGTGACAGAAAATGTGAAGTAGTATTATTTACAGTCTTCCCATTTCCTTATCTGTGGCCTTGTTGCAGGTATTAAAGTGTCGTCCTAACACCAGGGTGCTCACCATCCAAGCCAGACCTGTGCTACTTTGAAAGTACTGTCTTTTGCACAAAAATGGTTATGATGGCGTCTTTGTTCTCTACTGTCAAATAACTAAAAATATTGCTCCTTCACTGATGTTCTGTAATAATAACTCAAATCATTCTGACTCTTACCTTCCTTTAATTTTTTTGCCTTAAGGTAACTATTGAGGCTGTTGAAGTAGCTTTTTTTCCAGTTAAAAGCTGAAGAAATCGCCCAGTTGGCACAGATTTGAGAGAGACAGGCAAGCTCCTAAGGATTATGAAGTTTACTTTCTTCTGGTTTTTATTTAACATAAAACATCCATTCCAAAGTTAAATAAGGAATGAAGTAACCTATAAGTTATTTATTTGAGGGGTATTTAGTTTGTCTTTCCAAATTTGTTTCTGAATTACATTATATAATAAGATACCTTAATAAGTTTTCCATTAAAGTCCTGTGAAGAATGACTAAGACTGACTTATAATTGATGCCGAATTTTAAATTTATGAAACTGAAAATCTTAATTTGAGGACAATCTCCATTTCTATATCCAATTACCATTTTGGGAAAGATGGCACTTGACAGAGTTTCAGTCTGACTTTTGTAATTTTTTTTGCCTGTTAAAAAAAGGGTGGTTACACTGGTTTGTGTTCTATTGCATCAGAGTAGTTCTGCCTTGGAGGAAGTTTGGTGACTGAACACAGTATGAAAACTCAGGAGAAAGCAGCCAGAAAAAGGAAACAAAATTGTTGCCTTTCCTGGTCGTCTTGTTACTTGGTATGCTAAGTTAAGTATTATTTCTGTGTTCTGTTTTCTAGAGTACTAATCAGAAAGAAAGTTTCTTGTTTCTAAGTCTACCAGTAGACTTGCTTTTACAGATTTTTCTCAAGATAAAAACTATTAGATGGCTAACATGTACATGAGAGGACTATGTCATTGACACAAGATGAGACACGGTTTAGTCTTCGTGATTTTCCAAGTACCTGGTATAGATCTTTTTTACATAGATGTTCCAGTACCATCTCCAGACATGTTAAGCAGGCTTTCATGATTTCAAATTGAAAAAGTAATTGCTATTAAAATATTTTTTAACTTATAACTGTCTGTAAACAAAACCATCTGAAACTAGTTGGAGAACTGTTATCTCTTGCTCTTGCTTTCAGGCAACATCTCTTCCCTGTTTTTAGTTACTTGTCACATTGATAAAATACTCCAGAAGAGTGTCACTCTTAAAAGGAGAGTACCTTTTAAGTCAGTGTGGAGCTGGTTTCTTTGTGTTTGCTTCTTTTGTTTTGTTTTGTTTTTTTGGAGGGGGGTGCTTATTTTTTTTTTTCTTTTTTAAGTCATGGTTTTAGTTTTGTAGTGGTTATAGACCGCTGGAATTGTAAATAATAGTTGAGTTGAATAATAGTAGTATTTAACTGGGAAAGTCTTGATATAGTTGATTTTCAGAGTGTATTCCAGAATCTTCTCAATTTAGTTCCCAGGTTATCCTGCAGGAACTGAAAAGAAAAAGCTTAGCAGGAAGTAGTTTGTACTGTTGCCTAATTGTAAACTTTTAAAGGCATTCCTTGGAGTGTGGGAAAATGGTGCTAGCATCTCTCTAGGTGATTTTTATGATAAAATTAAGTATTTGATTCTGGCATCTTGCTTGATGTAAGAACATCCTTTGTAACTCAATATAGTTGGAATTAAGTGGGTTTTTTTCCCATTCATGAAAGAGTAAAATATTTTGTGTTGGTTTTTTTTCCTCTGAAGTGGTTTGTGCAAGAATCTAATGTGAAGTGTGTCATAGGTGATGTTTTGAGGAAAAAAGTATTTATTTTTATTATGACTGTTTAGATGATTGATGTAATAATGACTTTATTTTATCTGGCATTTTTCCTTTTATTTTCCCTATTGCAGACGAGAAGTAATAGTTTCATGGATAAATTGCTGAGGTTTGTGTGGTTGAGTTTCTGGCTCTTTTGGTTCCTTTTGAGAGCTGAATCCCCTGGTCTTTTCCTCAGTCCCCTGCCTATGGCACCAAGCTGTTGCATCTGAATGGATAGTAATGGCTTTAGCATTAACTGTGGTGTGACTGAATTCCATTTAATGCAATGCATAATGATGAGTTGTTCTTTTCTCTATTTTTGCTTTTCCTTCTAATTTGCTATGTGTGAGCATTTTCTTAGCACAAGTGGTTTGTCTTAAATGCAAATGTGCCAGTTGTCCCGGCACTAGCTATCTTACATAACTTCTTTTAATTCTAGGAAGAGCTACAACTGTGCAGGTGTTATGTGCATTTTCAGAAGCCAGAATGTTAAACTATTTGTTGAGCTGATGAGAAATCATTCTTCTAGCTTGGAATTGAGAAGAATTATAGATTTTCAAATTACACTTGTACGATTTACCATAAACCATCTTTATTTGTTACAGCAGGTTTGGCATGACTGGTTTTAGTCAATAGAGGTTAAAAGACTCTACCTGTGATAGCTGAGCTTCAAATTCTAATGTTTTTTCGTGTAACTTACAAGATCTCAATATCTTGAATTGACAACTTCAATACTTTAGCTCTGACAGGAGTAGCCAAGCACACTGTTTTTCCTAGTCCTGATCAATACAAGTGGATGGTGTTTGATTACAGGTTAAGGATTGACCTCTCAGATGAAATAATTGGACATGGATTCAGTTTTAACAAGCAGTAATTATGTGGAACATTGTGCTGCTTCGCTGAGTAGAGGGCTGGAACAGTGTGCTGGAGAGAGATCTGTCCGGAACTGCACAGAGTACATGCCCAAACTGCAGCTCTGTGACAACAGAAAAGAATATCCTACTCCAGAATTTGGTTGTGCCCAAACCTTGCTCAGGACCCACAGTGGGGCATGTGAGGATCCTTTTCTTTGCTCCTCCAGACTAAGAAATAGTAGAGAACTTCTACACTTGAAGGGACAAAGGATCAAACGTTTGCATGGCTTTGCAGATTCCCACCCTTTTGAAGGAGGTAATACTAAAGAGATGGTAAAAAATCCCCGAGTTACTCTGTATAATTTACAGTGATAAGACAGGTTTTCCAAAACACTTCTAGCTATATAGATGGTTGTAACTTCTACTGTGTGCTTATACTTCATGTGCTTGCATGAATGTGAAGAGGCTTACAGAGGCAGTATTTAGTAGGAGTGTAGGACATTTCAGGCTTATGATACTAGAGTATTTTGTTCAATTCCAGGTGTAGATCTTGCTACTGAAATTGCATTAAGTGCAAGTTCTTGTTTGTCTCTCAGTTTCTGGTAGAATACATGCTACTAATGCAAACGTTCATTACTATAATGGTGCTCATAGTATAAAGACCAACATGTTTGCCTGCATACAAACACTTCAGTACAGTAGACCTCCTATTCTCTACCGCTACTTAAGATAGTCTATGAAAAGGGCTGTAAATGCTAACACAGTACAGCATCATAGTCCTTCATTTGTGTCAGAGAAGGCACGTTATCAGTTAAATATTTAACCTACCCAGAAATTGTATTTTGCATCCATTTAGGCAGGTGTTTAGAATGAGAAGCATACTGTGAATGAGATACCTGTAGCTTTGTGACTCACTATGAAAGATGTGTCAGTCATTAATGGAAGAAAAATGCTATTGTGTTATAAATCTGACAACGTTAGGATGATATTTTGGTGTAGAGTATGCACACATCAGTGTGTGCATGGTATAGTGTAAGACCTGTGGCAGTGCAGTAGTAATAGACCTGAGGGGAGAAAAAATAAGAAAAAAAAAAAATCAGATCTTGTGTGGAGGTCTTTTTCTTAACTCATATCATTTCATTCTTTTCAGCATCAAATCTTTCTTCTTTCCTTTCAGCATCAGAGGCTGAAATCTTACTACATTGTATGATTTGTTGACTTGGCAGCCTCACTATAATGAGGACAGGAGCAGCAGTACAGGGCATTTTATCTGCTCGCTGGACTACCGCAAGTCAGAATGGATGTCTTTAGGTTACAATGTAGTGGGATTCCATTTGAGTGACTGAAAACTCAGTTTTAATATAGCTGATAATTAGCTGGAACATTCATGCATTTTCCATGTGATTGTCATCACATATTTTTCCTGAGAAGACAATTTTGGTTAAAACTGTGAGTTTCCAAAAAGTAGCCAACCCTGCAAATGGTTATTTTTAAACCAATCTCTTTTCATTGTTGTGCAGGGGAGAGGACTGTTGATGTCCATGCTCTCTGTGGACATGCAAAGCACCCTACAGCCACACAGAGGAGTGGCATCATGCAGGCATATGTGAAGCACTGCAACCTTTGCAATTAAATTGATGTTTTAGAAGCCTTTGAATATATGTTTTACATGGCCTTTCTCCAGCTGACTCTTTAGACATCCACAGGGGCTTTCTGGTGTTAATACTTGATGGAAAGCTAAGGCCTCAGCTGAAACATCAGAAGAGTTGTCATTGTGTCAAATGTAAAATACATGGTATCAAGGGGTCTGTAGTAGTTTCTACCATTGACTGTTGCTATGATCAAGGGAAAAACTTTTAACCTCTTGTTTTAAAGCATTTGTAAAAATATGCTGATGCTACCTAGCTACCAACTTAGAAATGTAACTCTTAGAAAGAATTGTAAGGATTTTTATCAGTTTGGACCTGCATATGAATACATAAAGAAGAAAAGAATGTGCTTTTGCTGAACTGTGAGACCCATTTGCTTTGGGGATAAGGTTTTTGGTTTCCTGTTGAAAGGCACCCTTACCTTTACAAGGTCAAGTAAATAATAGCATTCTCCTTATTAGAAAGGATACGGGCATAGGGTACGAGCACAGTGGGAAATCAAGCGTAAACTATTAATATCTGTGGAATACATAGACTGCATTTTCTTTACATGAGACTTGCAAAGTAGTGGAAACACATACATGGTAATATAGGTATAAGTCTCTGTGTAGAGATGTGGCTGCTGCTTTTGTATTTATCGTACAGAACTGAACGCTTTAAATTGGAAGAAATAGCCTTTCAATTCATACAGAAAAATCTTGATTAGAAAACGTCATTGTGTGACTGCAATATATATTCCTTTAATTTTCATTGTTAGACTGCCTCTGTAGATAGACAGCACTGTGGTGTTGAAGATCTTTTTTTTTTCTTCCCCCTGAAAGTCACTCATTAAAATAGTTTTCTGAACAGATGTGAATAAAGGACCACATTTAGTCTCATTTTTCTCTTACCTACGCTTTAAGCTTGGTCTTGGAGGAGAGTTTAATTTGTTAAGCTTTACTTTAAGCTATGTCTGGCAGAAATTGGGACCTTGCACACGCAGAGTCATCTTCTCAGAAATGCCTTGTCTGTTTTGGCAGCCAAGTATATCACGGAAATGACACAGTTATACACAAAGTATTTGGTATGCAAGAGCTCTGCCTTCCTTCAGGCAAAGCTGAATTCTAGATTTGAATGAACTGGTCTTGCAATTTTTAAATTCATGTTTCTTGGTGGTGGGTGTTTTCTTTTCTGGACCTAAGTAAAATATAGTACATTTTATCTGTAAATTTTGTGAAGTGTATTTCAGCATTTTGGGATATACACATATGATCAAGTTGGTTTTGATAGTTATTTTGTGTAAAAGGATAATGTTTTCCCTCAAAGTTCAACTGCTGGCCACATGAAGTTTGTAATGCTTTTGCTACCAGGAAAACTTTTTGCTTTGGAAGCTAAATTTTTGTAAGCCTGGCTGATTTTCTGTGACCCAGGATGCTACTCATTTCTGTAAGTTTGCAAAATGATTAAAAGTGAAAGGGATATATCCTTTATGCATCATCCATGAGAATATCCAATTTGTGGTGTTTGACCACATAAGTGAATGTGATTCAGTGTATAAAGCTCAGTAGAGTTCAAATAAATCAGACTATTTCTTGTAAAATTTAATAGCTTAATAAGCACTTGATGTACAAGAAGGGATTTTCACAGATAAACTCTTTCAATATTAGGAAATAGTCAAGCCTTCTACTAACATTACATGACACCTCAGAGGTATCCAAAGGCCTTATTTTAAAGCTGCAAAATGGATGAAACCAAGTGTCATGCTGAGAGACTCAGACTTGAGTCAGTGGCAATGATGGACTTACTTTTTTTGTTGCTGTTTTTGTAGTTGTTTATTTGGGAGTCAAACATTTGTTCCAGCAAGCAAATCAAAACCCTACTTCCCATGATGTGAGTTGATACTTTTATCCCTAATATTCAATTATAGCATATCTTCCCAGGCTCGTAGTTCTGAGTAGATCCATCCGCACTTCTCCTGAAGGAGGGGGCATTTGCAAGCGTATGTGACTTCTACAGGAAAATCCTTTCTTTAGCAGTCCTGAGGCATACAAAGGATGCCTAACTTGAGAAAAATTGTGATGTTCTAAACCTGCAGGTACTAATTATATAGAACAGCTTGATGTTTATGCAAAGATGCTTAAGAAAAGTAATAAATTCACTTCTAGTCCTGAACAATAACCCAAGCTTGGAAGAAAGGAGAGGAAATAAGACAGGTTTTTTAGAGCATATTTGAATAATGAGATCAGTACGAGATTGCCATTGATGATAACTTTTAGCCAGTATGGGTATTTAGGCTGAAGAGTTATTGTTAAGCCACTAACTGAGGACCTTGAAGTGCAATGTTGCATGAGATTATGTGCAAGGATCATTTCCTGCATTTTATAACTCTGTCGCTTACTGACAGCAAAAAGGAAAGAAACTTTGTCTTGCACGGCTAAAATTTTGGGCTGATTTATGTGACATGGGTGCCTGACTGGCATGATATATGAAAACATCTCTTCTCCTGATGAACTCCTTGTTGCTTCACAGGAGGCTTGAGGTATTTTGAGAAGGTCTACAGTCTGCCCTATGACAGCTTCGTGCCCAATCAGTGGAGATAAATTGGAGATGGCTGGCAGTGAAATATTAACAAATGTGCTGGCATCCCAGCTGACCCACAGGCCTGTGTCATTTGATTGATCCCCCCAGCTTTTCTTTTGTTTTTTTAAACCTGGGTGGATGCAGAAACTTCTTGTCACTTAAGGTCCCTCTGCTTCTCAAGCCTCAAGAGATGAACATTTTTAGCTGATACACACTGAAATACATTAGAGAGTACTCTTTTCATTCAGCGCTGATGGTTCTGTTTTAAACTTTTCTAGTTTTCTCTCACTATCTCTCACTATTGTACATACCAGACTGGGCAGCTCTTTGAATTAGTGTGATCTCAGATGTTATAATATGTAGTCAGCACTTTCTCATCTGTTTCCCTCTAGTGTAATTATAAAGCCTTTGCAGTCTCCACTATTGCTTCTTTTCAGCATTTTTTAGTCAGACTTATTTCTGAAACTAAATAAAGGAGAAGGAACGGAACAATTAATACTGACACCTGCCAGTGCTTAACTTAATGGGCTATATGAAGGAAAGCCTTGTGCAATTTCATTTTTTTTTTTTTTTTTTTTTATGTTTTAATTACTCTGGTTATCCTATAGCACTAGTCAGCACTTAGAGTAGTGTTAATTTGTTTATCTCAAGAAATGCCATAAAAAGAGCTGCTTCCGTTTGTAGTTTCAACCCTTACATTTTTCCTAACATCTGATACCATTAAGGAGAAATCCTAAACCTGGCATTTCTATCTCTTAGAAAAGCAGAGATTCAGTGTATGCTTTTCCACTATATGCTGAGCTGGGGACAGTGAAGGCAGTAACTGACTGTTAGGTTTTTACCTGACCCTCTTCATGGCAGCTATCTGACTCTGCTGATACATGTTTCTGACCATCTCAGTACAAGACTTTTTATTTGTGCTAGTTGCTGCTTTTGGCTGTTGCATAGAAAGGGACATTTGAATCCCTAGTTCTACACAGGATCCAGCTAAGGTGATTTGGAAGGAAAAAGCCCTGCAGTGCTCCTGTGCTAAGTCTTCAGCATGATTGATATTTGAAATAAAACAATGGTTAAGTGACACATGCCAAGGTGAACTATATTTCTGTCTTGCCGATCACTTGCACTGTGGTTTTGTGTAGACTGGACAGTAACAGGCAGCAATTCATTACCGTTTCATGGAAGTTATTGACTCCTATCAAAATGTCTTGCCTGTCACATGTAAGCATTCAGTTACTGCAGCTTTTTGAAAGTCAAAGCAACAGCACTCTATCTGTGAAGCCTTTGATTAAAATAATGCTCAGCACATAAAAGTGGAACTCAGAATGGTGTGCTGAGGTTTGGAAAGGTGACATGGGAAGGAAGAAATATCTGTAGAGTAGTTTTGTTCAGATATTCATCAAATAGTGGCTTCATCAACCCAAAGGCCATGCAGACAGTGAAAGAGCAGTCTCAAGAGGATGCTACTTAGTAGCAAGAGAAAACCACCTAATTAAAGGAAGACATCAGTATAGTATGTTAGTGTCAAAATGACTGTTTATCTGAATCGCCAGCAGGTCCTTGCTAACTCTTCGTAAATATAAAAAAAAAAAATTAAAAATTCCTATGGTTGAATGTTGAGAATAAAGAGAATGACTTTCTCTTTATAGAGGCAAAAAAGTGTAATTTCCAGATTCTGTGGGGTTTGGGTTTTTTTTGCTTTTTACTGCTGTTTTTCTTCTTATGTTTTGCTTCTACATTACTGGTTTAAATGTAGTCCAATTTTGGTAGTTGCAATGTAGTAGCCTTTCCCTAAAGTACAGTGGCAATGTAATAAGGAATCATTACATCAAAAAGGAAATTAATTTTCTCTGTCTTTACTGAGAATAATTACTTCAAATGATGGAGTTTAATTTGAAAAGATTAGTTTGTGATATAGCCCTAAATAAAGGATTTGGGGTGCTACCTTGAGCCCTTCCTTTAGGAATACCAAGCATGCACACAATAAATAAGTAAATAAATAATCAGAGGAGAGGGAGAGAATTTCTCCAAACTTTCCACAGCCAGATAAACAAAATATTCGTAGTGTAGTTCATGTGGCTGTATCACATTATTTTTTCATTTTGTTCTTGTAATTTTTGTGGGGTTTTTTTTTGCTTATTTTTGTCCAATTTAATATTGGTAGGTAAGACTTAGAATGATCTTGCTGTCCTCTCTGAAAATATGAATAGTTGGCAGTAGATAGTGCTTTGGTCAGCCTGAGATCTACCTTTCAAATCTTCCTCTTTTTTATTATGCATTTAAATCTGTTTCTTTTTTTTTTTTTGGCAAGAGTCCAAAGTATCTTGTTAGTGAGAATATCAGGATTAAAGGGCGTGATTGAGGGATATTAACTATCAATGCTTTTGCATCACTTGGGCAAAAGGAGGGCCCCTCATCTCTCTGTGCATACATGAATAGTACCAGTTCAGCATCTGCCTTGACTATGTAAGATAATAATTTAGTTCTCAGGAAAGCAAAGGATTAGTAGTGGTAGCTCATGCCACGATTATAGTAGGAAAGTACTGCAGCAACGTTTATCAACCACTCTGCCAAGACACTTGAGTTTTAGCTGGTAAGAACAAAGCTGTTCAAGTCCTTTAAATTACACTGTGCAAGGGGAGACTCCCTGGTCCCAGAACATAGTTCTCAAGATGTGGGTCGTAACCACGTTTCAGTGTTTGGTGCTCACACTTGCTTGTCTAATGGCTGACAAGGAGAAAGGTCATTATGCTTCTTTGTTTATAAGAAAATCACGTCAGGGCAAATGTTGAATTAAGAGTAAGCTATTACGGCTGAAATAGAGCTTCTGGAATAATTTTGTACTTAGCTTTGGGTTATTACATGATAATACTGCTAGTTTTCTGCAGTAGTTCTTTGCCACATCCAACCTTGAAACCTCTGTTTGAAATGGTGATCTCAGAATCTCGTTTGGCAAATCATTACACTATTTGTTTTCAGTAGTTTCCTTTTCATCTTTTAAGATGTTATCTTTAGTTTCTTGACTACAGGCATTTTTCTTTTACACTTGCCTCACTTTCTGTGAATACCTCCTAGGCTTTTATGAATAATGTTAAATTTTAACAATTCTTTCCTTTTCTTCTGATTACCTGTTGAAACCACTTTAAAAAAAATAATAAAAATCAGGCTTTCTAAACAAATACAGCATTTTGTTTCCTGACATTTTCTGGATGCTTTTCTGGACAGAGTTGGTGGTAATTTCTCACGTAAACACTGTACACATGCACTTTACCAGCAGGTAACAAGTAGATGGACCAAATTCTCTCAGCATAGTGGACATGCCTATGAATAGTACTTTTTCTTTAACTTCAAAATAGAAGTTTCTCTGTCCTCTCCCTAACACAGTAGTAGTTTTTAAAGTTTCACTAAGAATGTAAAATGCTTTGGTTATAGCATCACACTTGCTACTGCGTGAAGTATGATTTTGAAGCAACATATCATTCTACATACCAACCCTGTGTTGGCTTTTTACTGCAGAAATATCCCGTTGCACAGCTATTTATGGCTTTAGATTAGTACTGTCTGCTTTTGGTTAGCTTGTCTTCTCTGTGCAGCCTTGATTTCTCTGAAATGCTCCATATGAACTGACTGAAGTTTTAAATCCATTTATCTAGTCTTGTCAACTGCATTTGCCACATCTGCAATAGCATTAGCCCAAGACATTCTACAGGGATAGGTAATGTACCTAGAGTTTCCTAGTGGTCATTGAATACAGATACTGCCTTGATGACGTTCCAGTATGTCTCTGAACATGGTTGTATTTATTTTCACATTAGTCAATGTATTTGCTTGTTCTGACAGCTTAACCCTTTATCCTGGCATAATATTTTCCATGCAGGTTCTTATACTGTATTTTTGCAGTGCTGTTCCAAAGACTGTTCTCTTTTTTATTCAATGGCTCACATATATCAAATTCTTTCTATTTGAATAAAAATTCAGCAATTTATTATAACTGATCATAGTTCTCTTTCTTGCCTGTTTTTTTTTTTTTTTTTTTCCTTCACTGTGGGTGCCAAAGTTCACCAGTAAAATAAACCAAAGAATGTTCTTGTTACCTTTCTTCTGTGCTAGGCCTTAATCTTGGTGGCAGAAAATTACTGAGTGGCAGAAGAAAAGGACTTTTGCATTGGTTGCACCCAGCTCCAGTCATCTGTAGCAGCAACCTGCAGCCTCAGGACAAGTGTGAGGAAGAGTTGTAGGTCTTGGAATTGTATAATGAATATTTCTAAGGAGATGGAACAGGCTGAAACTCAGTAGGCTGTTTCTCTGAGTGTAGGACAGTGGAAACCTTGAATTCGAACAAAACATTATTCTGAAATAGGAATATGTTTGGTAGTCTGCTTCTTGAATCGGTTCTATATGGAAGAGAATCTGAATTTCTGCACAGTACCACAGGTTGTTCTTAGGAATGTCTGTCAAGTCTATATCTCTACAACTATGTTTAGCTTAATTGAACAGCAGATAGATAAAGGAAATCAACATACTAACACTGAAAATTATTCTGTTATGTTTCTAATACTTTATGTTTAGGAAAATAAAACGGTAAATAGTGGAATATATACGTTGTTCTTCCCAGTAAGAAATTTCTGCAACTCATGTTACTGCATTTATTGATAAGGGTTTAACCATTTCTCCTTATATATCTAAGATTATATTTATGCTTATAAATAAATATAAATATTTTCATATTTGTCTGAGCAAACATCAGTTAACAAGAACCACTTGAAGCATCCTAGATAAAGCTAAAAGAAATCAATTCATTGTCCAGATTGGAAGTTATGCTAAAAACATCTACATTCACCAAATTTCATGTTAGAGGAAATCAAACAGCTTCAAAATAAGAATGGGTGAGTGACTTGCACTTTGTAGGCAACTGTGAAAATTAAGGTCTCGTTTGTAGGACAACCAGGAAATCCTTCCTAGCCTCCACCTCTAAGGAAAATTGAAAAATTTTCTTTGGAAACTTAGGGAAATATTCTACCATACCTAAGTGAGGATAAACCTTTAGAAAATCACAGAAATACATTCCTGTAATATAATGGCATAAGTGAAAGGAAAAGGAGACCATGAAGAGATGTGATTTATTTTGCACACTGGGGTGACCAGCAAGGGCAGACCAAATGCATGAGAGCTGTCACAAGAGCTGTAATGATGACATGGCTCTGAGCTGAGGAAGCAAAGTCAAGAAATGCTCAACTAAGCAAAGAATCCAAAGTGAAAAAAATAGAGAAGTCCTGAGATGTTATTGTGGAAGGACAACGATAATGGAAAAATAGGACAAGATGGGACTCAGCAGTCCTGTCCTAAAATTTGGAAATTAAATAATGAAAATACTGTAATAGAAATTGTATGGTTTTGGCCTCTTGCTAGTGTGTGCTGCGGTTTTCCCACAGAAATTTTAGAAATACTAGAATCAGACATGTTTTTTAATATGTATTTTAGCATAGATTTTTTTGACCATGCTTAGCAGGGTGTCCTGTTGGCTCATATCCAGATTTTTGGTTAGATATTCTGATGTCCTGATTAGTGAGAACAGCTTAATTAGACACATATGTGGACATTATTCTGATGGAAGAAACTCATTAGTTGGATTTAGTGCTTATATTCTTGTTTCACTCATCAGCAAGCTGTGTAGCTTTAGGTGAGGTTGCTATTTGAAATTGATTTATTTAAGCTAGTGCTACTCTTGTATAGATCTTCACTTAATTTTAGGCTAATTTTCTTTTAACTGCAATTGATTAAGAAACTACTTAAGATAAGCCAGCATAAAGGACTGTTAAGCAAAACATGTGCAGAAGGATTTACAGTCATGAAACTAAAATAGGTTAGTACACACATTCAGGTGATCTGTCTTCCTCTAGTAGTTACCTAAAATGTGATTAGCATCATCAAACCAACATAAAATTATATTAAGTGTTTCTACACAGGGCACAGACAGATGGTTGAATTACTTTGGATCTGCTGAAACCTTTTGCAATAGTTTAATACAGGTTGCAGTTGTTCTCTTAGAACTTAGCTGTACAGAGGAATTTGCAGCTGAATAAGTCATTATTTGGAGGAAGGGTGAGGATCTGTCATGCCTGTAGCCCATGATAAGCCATGAAGGAAGTTTATACAAGTGCACTTCACAGTCTCCCATTTACAGCAGGTGGAGAACAGACACAGATGAATTTACTATTACTCGTGATAACGTCTTATGATGTGGCTTTTCAGGCATGTTTATACTTTGTTGTCTACTAAACACAGCCCAAGCTCCACCCCCTCAGAATAAAAAAAAACAAAAATAAAGTGAGGATTTTGAGATAAACTTTTGAAGGATCTTTTTTTTTTTTAATCTTTTACAAGTACTTCATATTATGTATCCATTAGCAGTATATTTCAGCTGCTGGTTTTATTTTGTTGCTGGCTGTAAAAACGCAAAGGTTCAGATTGACGTATGAAGATATTGCTAAGAAAAATATTGATGCACAGAATTTTCTATATCAATTGCTGAAAGAGAAAAACATACCTCAGCCACTTATTCTGGTGTAATTTTACAAAATCTAGGGAGTACTATGTAGAATGGATGGGTACAAGTGGTTTTTCTAGTCTGGTGTCCTTTTTCTGACAGTGATCAATCCTAGGTGCTAGTTGTTTATGGTCTGTTTTTCTACTTGTTAATATGTGATGATGCAAGAGTATTTCTTTCTTATGAGTTTTGAAAGCCTATCCGATAAGTTCCTGGCCCTGTCTTGAGGTGGAAGAGGGTAAGGAAGGAGCTTATCACAGGGCAATCAAAGTGGGCAGGCAGGGATCTTGAGAGGACTTTCAGTTTCTCCCCAAAGGCAAGATCAACCTTACCTACTTTTCTCATGCTGACTGGTTATTTATAACTTACAATCTGATCACGTTGCTCTTCACTGGTGGTACCCCTGCAAATGACCTTTATTCCAATGGAGAAAGGGTTCCCCCTCATCTTCTTTTTATGCTTTCTGTTGTCTTTACCTACCCTTGAATTAAGTCACTGCTTCAGTAGCTGATGAGTCATTTGGGATCTCTTGGACTCGGAGTTAGCCCCTGTTTTCCATATGTAGGCAAAAGACTGACCTGTATAATAACTTTTCCCTTATTTCATATGCTCATTTTCCCCATCTCAAGTATATAATTAATTAGAGAGATAAAGTCTATAAATAAAGCCAAGCCCCTGCTAATCTGTTTTAGCTACTGACCATTCCTTCAGTCAAAATCAGGCTAGGTAGACGCAAATGAAAGTTCAGCTTTTTATAATGGGAATTCAGGATTTTCAGATCATAGCTGATTAAAAGCGTTCCTGATGCCAATTTGTTGTAAATCATTCTTGTTTTGCATAACTCCCAAACACATTAATTTTCTACTTCAAACTGCTGCTGCCTGCTGCTAACAATTAGATAACCAGGTTGTCACTCCAAGATTTTCACCCCTGAACTTGGCAGAGTTTAACTAGCCTTCTTCTGTCTCATCTCTGGGAGTCCGTCCGCAAAGAGCCAATGTTAAATTTAGCGAATATGAACACTGAATAATCACATGGATTCCTAACTCCTCATCCAGGCCAACTCTTCCCTTGCTCAAGTTGGAACTGTTTCAAGAGCTCATATAAAACTGAATTATTTTAGCAATCTGGAATTCATAGACTATGTAGTTTTGAAAATATCATAGTGATTTTTGCTGGTGTATTATGAAGGATATTTATGTATTGTACACAGCTTCTATTTTTTTCCTGAAGTATGTTATCTTAATGCAAATAAGCATTGATGTAGAAGGCTTATTTGAAAATAACAGAAATCAGATGAGTAAAATCATAATTAAAAATATTTGGCCTCTCCTATTGTTGCTTTATGACTATTTTCTACTGGGTTTTTTGTATGCTTAAATATTTCCTTCCGTCTCTTTATGGTCCA
Organism: Cuculus canorus; assembly: GCF_017976375.1. Classification (NCBI taxonomy): domain Eukaryota; kingdom Metazoa; phylum Chordata; class Aves; order Cuculiformes; family Cuculidae; genus Cuculus; species Cuculus canorus. The sequence goes on along the minus strand of NC_071401.1, from coordinate 113,257,291 downwards.
GTAGAAAATTCAACTTGATGTTTGCCTACGGGCTTTTGAAATTGCTTTGTTTGTACAACGCTTCTCTGGGATGGAAATTACCTTATCAAAAATGACCCTGGAAAGGGCCACAGGTTTCTTTTTTAAATCTTTTCTTGGAGAACTTTCCTTCAAGAAAGCTTGAAGTAGTCACAGGGTAGAGAAAAATGGAGAGGGAGCTCCACTATATCCTTTCTCACATGCAAGGGACAAATTAGTTAGTTTTGATTGGTGATATCTGCTGTTACAGCATTTGTAAAATAGTTGAACGTTAGCCATGCACAATGAAGCTACCATGGACAAGCATGCTTCATGTCTGAGAGTTTTATTTACTTTCCCCCACCACTTTGGAAGTCTTGTTATGCTGTTGCAGAGGCTGGAATCGTGTTGCCTTAAGCTTGTCAAGTGAGTATGTTGTAATGCATGAGTTTTAGGAGAAAGATGCATTTCATAGAACACTTTCATTTACCGCTAGCTGAGCCCTAACTCCTGCTCTGCCACAGTTGTAAAAGATTGAGAAAAGGCTGTGTAAGAAGAATGAGATAAAAAATCAAAACCAAACCTTATTGAGTGCATGGAAAAGGGGTCATGGGAGAAATTTCAGCATTAAAAGCAAATCTAGAATTTGGTAATGTGATAACAACTGATATTTTCAAGAGGGTAGAAAGAATTGGTAACAGCAGTTTCCATTCTCAGAGAAGTCATATGTCTGTGAAAGTAGCTTCTGTTTCAGAGCTGTCAGTTGTGTGGATATACAAAGACTGATTGGTACAAATCAACATACAAGCCAGAAGTCTAGAATTTCTACCCCTGGCCATTAGGCAGCTGGATGTTTCTTCTAGTGTCTTTTAGATAATTATTTTCAGATTCAGTGTGAAAGAATGGTAGGACGTGCAGAAAGCGCTCCATGTGTCCCTCTTCATTAGAAGAGCCAGCTCTGGGAAGTGCTGTTTCTTCTTCCCTAAGATGATCCATTGAAATTAATCTTCACTTCTGAACTTTGGAAGTGGCTAACCATTAAATTATGTGAGAGACTCATACTGAATTGATCATGGTTGTGTCAGTCCCTGAGTAACTTCTGAAAAGTTGGCTTATAGGAGTCACAGAACCATTGCTACCAACAAAGCAAAGCAAAAGGAGGGTGCGACTGAGCAGGCTGGGCAGTAACGTTTCCAACTGTTTGCAAGATAGCAGAGGGGATTAATATAATTCAAGACAAATTTACAAGCATTGCATCACTCTTTTCTGAACTTGAACTGTTGGCAGCTATTAAATCAGTTGTATTACAGCTCTTAGGTTACGCTATTCATCAAGAATAACAAGACTAGTTGCTGCTAGCCTGTTTCAAGCATTTGCTGTATACACATCTGACCCAGTGGTCGCTATAATCAAGACAAGTAGTGGGCAAAGAGTAAAACATTCCTTAACAGTGAGTCTTTATGTAGAAGCAAAGTTTTCCTTGTTAGGGAAGAGTTAGAAGGTAGTTTACAGTTCTATCTGAAGTGGCTGGTTTCCTGGTCAATGCAAATCAGTGTCCCTGTTGATAGCTGGATCATCTGTCCCTGAACACAGCAGCTCATAAAAATCTGTCCCAAGTGGCATAGAGCAGCGAAGAAAATTGTGACAGTACTAGAGTAAGCTACCTGCCCTTATGTTGCTGGCCATGTGGTGCTCAGATAAGGGCCTTTTGTCAGTGCTGAAGGCAGTCCAAAGAAGGTTCACTGCACAGTTAATTTATAAGATAGGAATAAGCAGAAACAAAGGGTTGTGTGTGCCATTTTCCTGGCACCAGGTGGGGATGTGTGTGCTTAAATCAGCTGTTATGGCATGATCTTTGGTCTGCAGCGCCAGGTTTATAACTGTGGGAAGCTGTTTTAGTCTTACTTGATGATGTCAGTAGAGCAGACCACAGTATTAGTGACATTCATGTTGGTGGAAGATCATTTCAGATTAGTTATGCTCTCATATAGCATTTCACTAATGCATTTTGACAGTACCTTCAAAATACAGTTACACTTGCCTATCATAATCGCTTGTTCTATACTTCAAATCTGACATACAGCACAGGAAGCAAGGAGAATAGCAAGAAAAAAAATTATAACATCTTTACTGACTTACATGGACACTGAGGTTTATACTGGCTGCAGAACATGTTTATGAATGTTTTGCATTTATTGGTACAATGTTTCTATTATACTTAACTAACTGGATTCATCTGCCTGAAGCACAGAGCCACTTGCGTAGGAGAAAAACTGCATGCTTATGGGACCCTTATAACTAACGTACACACTTGGCAATTTTTTCAAATGTCGTATTTATTGATAAAAAAGTCACAGTATGGTAGAAACCAGTTGTCCCCATCAAAGTCATATTAGTAGTCAGAAATCTTTTTTCTATTATAACTTTATTTTTCAAGATCAGGCTTTCTTTACTTGGTTGTTTTCATTGGAGTAATCAGCTACCCTGTTTATGTTCAACAACATAATCCTTGGTATTGTTAGAAATATGCTGTATACCCCATGCTAAATAACATTAGGTTCATCCACCCTTTACTATCCATTGCCATAGGTGGGACACCTGAGAATGTGTTTGGAAATACACTAGGGGATACTGTGTGGTCAGTGAGGCTGTGTGCCTTGACAACTTCCACCAGCTTTGTCTTGAACCTCTGGACACCCTAATGCTTGCAAGGAAGTTTGAGAATCAGGACAGGGAGAGGGTTTTCTGTATGGAAAAAGAATAGTGGACTTAGATATGGTTTTCTTATAGCATTGCTAAAAGCAATACGATTAGAATGTTTTTCAATTATTTACACTGAATTGTTTAACTTGCTTTTTCAGTTAGCTGTAAACAAGCGAATACAGTGTGTTTCTTGGACACAACAAATATAATATTGTTTGGGTTTATGTGCTGTTTTGTACTATTTGGCCGTAAATTTAGAGTGCAGGGTGTTCCCTTCCAAATGCCTTTTCTTCTTTAACATACTGAATATGTGACTTAACCAAGAAAGAAAACCTTTTTTGTTCTCTTGAGGTTTGTTCTACTCTTTATGGTTGTAACTTGTTTTAATTTTTGCACATAATAGAAGATTTAAAAGGCTTTATTAAATGATAAAATATAGGCCTTTCACTAAAGTTACAACCAGATCAAAAATATGTCTGTGCTTGAATATATTGGATATTCTTCAGAGGGCTGATTAAACTACTATTCTATTACTATGCAACAATTTCCTGTGTTTTATATATATCATCGTGATGGTATATCACTTATAATCTAGACAGCAATGGACTGCCCTGACCCAGTAAGATTCAATATCCTACCATATAATTTACTTCGTTATCAAACGTGCCATCAGGTTTTATGATCTGATTTGGCCAGAAAAAGTGAAGTAGGTCTTTTAGAAACAGAACTCTGATCAGAGTTTTGCTAAGAAAAGTAACCAGCCATAACTTGACTTCTCTGTTTCCTAGGTAAAGGAGAAAGAAATATTTCAAGTCGAACTGCAGTGTGTGACTCAAAAATCATAGTCACTACCAAAAGATTGTACTGGAAGTAGGTGGGAATATCCCTAGTAGGAAAAAAAACCTCGCCACAACCCTTCTTCTCCATCAGTTGTTAATGATAAATGCAGAATTTTGTATCTTGTGGTGGATTTACCTAAATGCTTTCAGCTTTGGAGGGTTTTGTATGTCCTTTCAGCCTCATTAGTTTCTACTTTTGAAGGGGAAAAAAGAAAATGAAAACAATCGTATGGCTGAAGTCTTTTGTGTTTACAATATTCTTACTTCAGTCAGAAAATGGTATGATGTCTATACAGTAGAAGGTTTTATATAAAACAATGTGAAGTCATTAAATACGTCTTAAAGTTGTTCTTCATTTCTATTCTCTATAAAATGCAGTAGAGTGAACTTGCTGCTAGTATTGAGCTTCAGTGGAATTGACTGTTAGTTGAGTATGTGGCATTTTATACCAGCACACAGCATCATTTGTTAGAGAAAATATATACAGAATGCAACACTGGAAATAAGTTTCCTCTCCCTTGCAAAGAATTTTCTGCAGTGCAAAGTGATTGCTGTTGGAGAATATAGAGTTCTTTTTGCTCTTAACTGTTTGTAAAGGTTCCCCACAACAAGGAGAGTTTTAATTCTCTAGCAAATACCCTGTAAAATGCAATACATCAGATTCTTTGTTTTGTAAACAGCTGAGATTTTACCCCCCTTGAATTCACACAGGTACCAGGCTAGTGAATAAAAATGCTGAACTGTGGGGTTTTTTTAAATTTATGTTCAATTGGGTTTTTGTTCGGTGGATAATTGCTTACCCTGCAAAGCCAGACATTTTTAACACATGCATAGAAAATACATTTTAAGTAATTAAGAGTTTTTTTTTAAAAAGGCAAAATACCAAGGAAGTCCAGATAAAAGCTAAAGCATACAATGTATGAATACTGCACTTCAGTGGTTAGACAGTTCTGCAAAAGCCTTGGGCTTTTTCTTTCAGCTGTGAGAAGAAGATTGTCAGCACACAGATGTCCCTGGAGGCTGTAGCTGTTTAATTTTCAGGCTTTCCACTGGAAGGATGAAAATACAGTCAGTGAAAAAGGCACATGAAGAAGAGAGTTTGTTATGATGATGATAAAGCCATGATGTTTTGGTTTATGTCAGCAAGTAATGATAGCGGCTTAAACCATAGGAATGTTTTAATACAGGTTTAAGCACCTGCCATTGCAGCACCATTTCTCCTCTTAAAAGCTTCCCTTTCCCAGAACCACCTCCAATAAATTTAGGCAGCAACATGTCGGTGGTTGGCAATGAAACTAACAGCAAGGGATTCAGTAGTTTTGATCGAATTAAGCATAGCCACGTGATTTTAGCTTTTCATCTCTCTTAGTCTGAATGCTTAAAAGTGGTAAGGCAGCACAGTATAGCATTTCTAGTGCTTACTTTCTAAACCTTAAAGCTTATACACATCTAGTGATGGCTTGCCTCCAATGGTTGAATATAGAAGTAGCTTAAAATCAGGGAAACAGTGAACTGTCTTTTGGGTACCTTTGTAAATTAGAGATAAACTGAAAGCTTTGAGGTGTGAGAAAGTGAGGGTTCATGAAAGATGAATGTGTATATATATTCTAGTCACTGGCCATTAATTGAGCCTTTTAATTTATTTATTTATTTTTACCGGCAGCTGGAATATTTCAGTGTTATAAAATTGTCTTTTTTTTAATGTCAGTGTGCTGCTTGTGACAGGTATAGGATTAACAGCTCCAAACCCCAAAGTCCTCTCTTTTTATCAACAAAACAGGTTCAGCAAGGGCATAAGGAACATAAGCTTCCCCCACACTGCTCAATTAATATGTCTCAACGCTGACCCAAAAGAATATCTCAAAGGGGAAAGGCATTTGTTAAATTTCTTTTCCAATTAATTTGACAGCTCTGCTGAGACTGCTAACAAAAGTACTAATTCATGCTAATTGCAGTAGTGGACCTGTGTCACTGGGGAGCTGGGCTGAGCTCTCCGTAACATCACACAACCCACCAGTAGCATTTGGATTAGAATGTGTCACTGGAAGAAAGAACATTGGCTTTGGAGCCTGTTCTGCATTCAATTGCAAAATGAGGACAGCAACCATCTCCTGTACGTGTTGACAAAGGTGGAAGGTAGCGTTCAGCCTCAGTAAACGCAAAATCACGTTCCCTCCCAGAGAGAAAATGTAGACTTTCTGTACATCTGATTTTTTTTTTTTTTTTTGACTAGGGATATATGTATTGACGTGGACAACTGGGAGAGATAAGCCTGGTCAGTGGATTGTTGGAAATAAGAAACAAAGCAAAGCCCCAAATAAGTTAGAGAGAGTAGGAGATAAAATGCAGTCCTATATATAAATCAATTGGTTTCAACAGAAGCACTATGAAAAGCATAAGAGCATTTTCCACCTGATAATGATACTGCAGAACTAGAGATGTGTATAATCAAAGACATAGGAAGTGTTCCTGTACAGGCTGATTGAAAAGTTTGTGATTGTTCATCTCAGACAAGAAAAGTTTATGATAGCTCTTTTTAAGGTAAGGAATGGCTTAGAGAGCATACATCAGGAGCAGCTGTTCTCCCTGTCTCATGATGAAAGCCAAGGATGCATTAATTTGACTAAAAGGTTGTAAAACCTGAGGGTAAACTCAAGGAAGGATGTATTTTTTTGCTTCACATTGACTGCCGAGACTAAAGAAGAATGTCAGAAAAATTATTTGAGGTCAATAATTAGCAAAAAACCCTGAATATTCTACATGACAGACGATAGAATGCAAGATTATTGTAATTTTTGTTAAAAAATAAATTAGGAAATCTATCAGACGTTGGGTTTCCAAGTCTTTGAACTAATATTTATGTTGTGGGGATGAGGGATTGCGAGTGATCGTCCCCTGTTGTTGGCCTTTCTCTTGCAGCTTCGTATGGTGCTACCATTAGGTGCAAGATAGGTTCCAGGTAAGTGCTAGGACTAGATGTATTCTGTAGGACAATTCATTTGTTCTTCTTTATTTATATTACCTTTCTCATTGTTAACCTGTTAATCTGTGCTGTTTTAAGCACAGAGAACTTAGATAAACCTCCCAAGGTTTTGAAAGTTGTTTTTCACTTATTAGCTGAATCTAGCACAGGAGAATTACTATGCACCAGCTGTGTTTTTTTCACTCAGCTAGAAAGGAAACATCTTCCCAAGAGCTTGTGTCCTGTGGTTGATTGTTCTTCTCTTGTCGGTTTTTTAAAAGTTCTGACAGAGAGAGAGAGAAGTTGAGGAAAGACTAAACCAGACTAGTACCACGGTTATCCCCTTGTGGCACTTTTAGCCCAATGTTAGAAAACATTTATTGTTTGAAGCTGTTGGGATCCTACGTCTAGTTTGCTTTTGAGGAATTCACAGTATAATTTTAATTCAAGTAAAAAGTATATCTTTGCTTTTTGGTCCTCTTCAAATTGTCATTTAAAACTTCCAGATTTCTTGTGTGTGCGTTTGTACTTTTTTTATTTTTCCTGTTTAAGTTGTTGCTGGTGGGTTTTAGTCTGGTATTTCTTAATATAAATTTAAATAAAAAATCCAAACAAACAACAATGCTTCTTGAATTAGGAAGTTATTTTTCACCTCTGTGTGAATTAAATTAAGTTATAAAAAAATTGAATGTGGAATTTCTTCGTATGACAAAATTATAGCTTAATATATCTCTGTGTGTCGAGGCTTTGCTTCAGGAAAACATCTTGTTTAAGGAAAGTCAGAGACAGTGCTTATAAACATAAATTGTTTGTTTAAATACTTAAGTGATTCGCTAAGTGTGGATGGAGTTAAGATAGGTAGATCTTTGTTTATTTTCCTTTAATTCTGAATGAAGGCTGCAGTCCTCAATGTTTTCCTACTTACAAAAGATTCCTTTTACCCAAAACTGCCTGCAAAGAAGCTAAATTGCCTTACACGTTTTGTATCCACAAGTGAGAACATCTTTGCCATAATGCTGTGTTTTAGACCTGCTATCTTTGACATTGCACTTTCAACAATATTGCTGGTAGCAATCACTGTAATGCACTTCATAAAAAGAGATACAGAAGCCTGCGAGGCACAATGTAGAGCTATTACAGACTGCAGTTAAAAGGTGCAGTGTTATTCCCTCAGCATAAAGCTATCTCTTATGTACATATAATTAATATGTCTGCCAGTAACAGTTATTAAACAAAGAACAGGAATTGTTTCTGTTGAATGACTTGACCTGGGAGTGAAGCCAATTTAAAAAGCATCTGATTAAAATACGTTAAGGTCGCAGATCACTATGAAATATGAAGTGAGAAGAAAAAAGCAGAAATTTACTCATGAGTAAGATTAAGTACTACTAAATATGTTTGGGGTTTTTGTTCTAGCAGCAGCTTTCAGGTATAGAAAAATGAAAAGTGCTCATTCCAAAGGGTATTTCTCTAGACGCATTTCAGTGTCACATTGCACTTATTCCTTGCCTCATGCATATCACATAGTTCATCCTGCTGGCATGAAGGCTGGAGGGGTATAGCAGAGAGATGGAGAAAAGAGAGATAATTTTCTGAGTTCTCACATTATTTGCTTCTTATTGTTGGAGAAGGCCTAGAGATAGCAGTTTTGTTGTTGATTTCTTTTGCAGTGGACAGCTGCAGTAGTTCTTCAAATCTGTCAGCGGTTTTGGCTGTGATTATTCTATTTTTCCAGTCTAGAGATGCTGAAGTGCACATGATGCATGTTTTTTTCTGCAGTAGTTTTCCTCTCAAAGATAAGTTATAGTAATAAACAGTTGCATTTTCTAGAGCTATTGCATAGCCAATAATGAAAGGAGTGATGGGAATTCACTTTAGTATTTAAAATGCAACTTTTAATTTGATACCTGCAATTTCCAGACTGAAAAGTCTGTCTTGTGCATAGAAAATACAATGTGAGATTTTATTGATGTGTTTATAATGCTTAGAAAAAATGGCTGGGTTACTTCGGCTGCTGGTCTGAGCACTACCTGTTTTGTAATCCCCACTTGGGATCCCCACCTGCTGACAAGTGTTAGGGCTGTCCCTGCCTCCTCCTCCTCCTTTTTCTCCTCCTCAGCAAGTACAGGGAGTTGTTAAAATGTTTCAGTGACATTCAGCCTTGTACCTCTGTTCCTACTGTAAAGAGTAGTACTCAGAGTTGAGACCTATTCCCTTAAGTATATCTTACTATTTATTTGGATCTGATGACAAAAAGCATGCCTGAAGTTTAATGGGAATAAGAATCAAGAATACACTGATTTTTAGAAGCCTGTTAGGACTAGGTGGGTATGCACAAAGGTACCTAGAGGCCCATGAGGATGTATACATATGTATTTCTGTATATTATGGGGCTTTTTGTACACTACGAGACAGTGAGAGCTATGGAAGATAGTTTCCCTGCTCTGTGGGATTTTACAGGAAACCCACATTATAAAGCATTGTTTTCTGTTAAGCAGATGCCTTAATGAACAAGAGAGGGAAAAATGAGATGTTTTCAGTGTTGTGAATGATATGTGATACAAACTGAGGATGGGATGACTCAGGGCAGAATTCTGCCTTAATTTCCTATACTTCATCTATCTGAGCTGGAATTATATATAGTGTTATTTCTAATGCAGCTAGAAGAACACATGTGGCCGGATAGAATTTGTGACTGAAGTGTGAAATGAACAGTTTTGATATCTTAATTTAAAGTTAATAACAGTTCTCACCTTTTTTGTTGTTTCTAGAAATTATAAACAAGCACAAGAAGGGAAGGATATGACTCACCCAAGGAAAATAAAATGGTTTTGGGTTTTATAAGGTTGATCTTTGCTGTTTGTTATCTCACATATTTTCACAAGCTGGTATCTCTGTTACATCTGATTTTGCATGTTCAAGTATATATACGGGTAGGTGAATGTGTAATTCTGTTACTGGTGATAAAAATAGTGCTGTTGGCACCTTCAGACCATGACCATCTCCAGATCATGACTGTAATCTGTGTAGTGAGGAAAAAAAAAGCAGGGTAAATGCTTTTAAAAGGGGCTTGAGAACATTGCAGAGATGCAAAGCTGTACATGGGCATGAAGGTGGGCCACAGTTGGTAGTGTTCACTTCCCAGCATACCCGCATAGCCAAAGGTCATCCTGTGGCTTCAGGTCTGATGTAAGAACTGCTGCTGCTGCTCATTGGCGTGACATTTCCACAGGTGACTATGAGAATGGTTTGCAAGGCCCCACTAACACAAACCACATGCATTGGAGGATGCTTCCCTGTCCTCTCTGCAGGGGACAGAGACAGAAGAGTTGTTCCAGGACTGCTATCATCTCTTTTGCTAATGCAAGCTATGAAGAAATGTTAAGGTATCCATAAGCTGTTGTCCTTGTTCCAGCTTACTATCATGATTTTGGCTGGGATAGAGTTAACTTTCTTCTTAGTAGCTAGTATAGTGCTGTGTTCTGGATTTAGTGTAAGAATAATGTTGATAACACATTGATGATTTCAGTTGTTGCTAAGTAGAGCTTATACTTATTCAGTGTCTTCTCAGCATTGCCCTGCTAGGGGGAGGTGCCGAAAAAGCTGGAAGGAAGCATAGCCAGGACAGCTGATCTAAATTGGCCTGAGGGATATTTTGTACCATATCGCATTATGCTCAGTATGTAAACTGGGGAGGGTTGGCCAAGACGGCTGCAATTGCTACTTGAGGGCAGGCTGGGCATTGGCTATTGGATTGTGATCAATTGTATTGTGCATCACTTGTTTCGTATGTTGTACTATTATTTTCTCTTTCTTTGCTCTTCTGTTAAACTGACTTTGTCTCATGAGGATAAGTTTTGTTTCTTTTTATTTTCTCTCCCCATCTCACTGCGGGGAGAGGGGAGGGGGCCAAGCAGCTCTGTGGTGCTTAGCTGCTGGCTAACACCACAACAGCCATACTGGTTTATGATTGATTCCCTTCTTTCCTAAATGCTGTGGTTTAGTGTCACAGTGGTATTTCACCCCCAGGCTTTATTATTGGTAAGCAGAGGCACAAAGAAAGGAAACGGTTTATTGCTTAGTGGATGCTGCCTGTTGCACACTTGGTTTCATGGCTGCATATATCTGCTTGCAGTGCCTTATGATGCTTGAGCCTTGCCTCAGAGCATCACACCTCTGCTCAGAGCACAGAAAGCAGAGTTTCTGTAGGACTGTGGAGTGCAGCTCGTTTTGCAAATAAAGGATTGTTTTGACCTTGTGCAGGGAAATGGGCCCTGTCAGGCCTGGAGTACTCAGGCTGGAAAGTCATCCGCTCAGGCAGAATGGGCTCAGGTCATTAGTTGGTATTTACAGCTGGAAAGTGGTGATATCGCTCTGTGTGTAGGGGGTTGCAGGGTCTGAATACTAAAATGCACCTGTTTACTAACAGCTTTGTATTTTAATTTAGAATTAATTAAAGTTGAAATGAACCATTTAACCCTTAATTAGGACCATGTTTTAATCTCAAACAGAGGCAAAATTCACTTTGCTGTTGAAAAGATGTCCACATTTCTGTAAGCAGTAACTACCGTAGATTGCTACATGCAATTCTTTTACTTTCAGTGATATAACTCCCCTTGCTGTCTGTCTCTGAGACAGACTCATCAGTTATAGCTTAGGGAAATTCATTTTCATACGACAACAAGGACAGCTGCAGTCCTGAAATTCTTACCAGTAGATGACCTCAATAAAGTCAGTGTGGCTCACACTCAAAAAAAAAAGAGATTAAAATCGGACTGCATACAGTTTTAAAATAATATTGCATTTTGGAGTTATCACAGGAGTCGTGGGGGCAAACAGGTATTGAGCATCTGAATTGAGGATATCTTATTAAAAAGCAAAACCAAACAGCCTTGCTGTACAGTCTATATCGTGTATGTAGACACTCTCAAGGTTTCCTTTACTGACTTTTAGTATGCTGAGAGGTTTTTCTTCCTAGCCCATTGCATCTACTTCTTCTCACGTCGTTTCCTCTTCTGAGGAAATGGAAAATTTCTTAGCTTCTAGAAGAAAATGTTGAGAAAAAGCAACTGCCATTCGCAGCTGGTTCCCATGCTGAAATTACAGATTCTGTGAAAACTTCCTGTTCTAGTCCTTTTTTTTTTTTTTTTCCCCTACATGTCTGAAACCAAAGCCTTGTTATTCACCTTAAAAAAACCAAACTTTATTTCATCAGTTATGTAATCTGATTTTTCTGACATTAAAAAAAAAAAAAAAGAATAATGCCTTTTGAAGTAAAGACTTCTTTTATTTCTCTAATATATCAGAACTTTAAAAATTACTAGGAAATAAATAATAAGTACATTGACAACATTTTCTATTAACACCCCCTTTCCAGGCTTCAGTTTTAAGTGTAATTGCATTTTTTTTTTTTTCCTTTGGGCTGCAGTTGTGAATCATCTTAAATTGATCTGATAGACAAAGACAGAAACTGTGAGACAGCCTGAGGGGAAGACATGAGATTGGGATGCCCTCACTAGGGCATACTGGGACAGCAGGGATCTGAACGGCTCATCCCTCTGCACCAACTGCTCGGTCTGTACCATTACGGCAGAAGCACAAAATGATGACATACCTGTCCCTCTGGGATAGAAGAAGCTTGATCTCGTGTTACCAGGGTGCTTCTTCCATGTTCGACTTTCTTCATTTTTTTCTCTGGCTCCGCACCATCACACCTTTTCTTAAATGAGGTCTACAATTTTTCACCTGAGGGATGAAAGAGAAATTTATTAATGGAACATTTGGATTCCTTCTTTTCTCTTCCTCACCCCACAAAGTCTGTCCACTCCTTATTCAAGCTTGTTTGCTTATGTTCTTTGCTGTATTAAGATGTTGATGGTAGGTGCTTTGAAGGTGTCTCAAACAAGCAATCTTACTGTAGTTCCATCCTATAAATGAATGCTCATGTGTTATGATGCTATGAACAAATTATGCTTAACAAGCAATAGAAACTGTTTTGTAGGGAGACCAACCACATGGCAAAAGAGCAGTTTTAGGTTATTGGTCTTTTGCCAGTCTTTACATTAAAGTAATATATAAAATTATTACAAATTAAAAAATATACTGTATATATTCATAAATACATCTTTGTCTTGTGTATGCCTGCCCATAAATATAAAAATGTCCCCTCAAGGTGAGTTAAGTGAAACCATTTGAGTTTGATATCTGACAATAAGTTTCCATGAGAAGTTTTGGTGAAAGTGCTGTGTGATTAGCTGGGTGGGTGTAGTGCAATGTTTATCCCATAATGTGTTAGCGTAGTTACTAGCACTGGTAAGAGAGGGATTGGCTTCTATTGTCTTCTGCCTGGCTTATTATCTTAAAGCCAGGAACAGCTGTGCTCTGCCCAGAGACAGTAAAATCATTTAAGGCTGCTCTGTCAGCTGGAGTGGGACCAAAGAGTCTCACCCCAGGTATGGCACATGTATCATGGGGCAGTATTTGGGAGGGAATGAGGTTTAACTCTTAGAAGGCTGCCAGAATAGCCACAGCAAAAACAAACCAAAAAAAAAAAAAAAAAGAGACAACTCTGTTCCCTGCTTCATTTTCTCCTAGTGGAGGTGTTTAAGAGGGGCTTAGGTTTCCTTTATTTCCTCAAGTTAAACAGAAATCCCCAAACACCCTTACAGCCTTTCAGGAGACAGCAAACAAGAAGTGCTGGCTGAAGGAGGACAGGCTGTGCCAGATCAGGTGGGTTGGCATTAGGCTCTGTGAACTTTGCCATCAGGTTGCTTTTAGCAATTCTGCTTTCACAGATTGTCGTGTGGGCCCATTCCTCAGAGGATCAAACTCTGGATTGTTTCCTCAGGGCTTCCAGGAGAGAACTTGGAGCAGGAGGTGTCTTTCCCAGCTGCTTTGCTAGCATGGAATTTGGAGGTAGCAGCTGCAGCCAGGCGCCTTGATTTGCAAGGGTTGTGAAGTGCTTAAGAGTGGCTGAGATTAGCATGTCCTTGTGAAATGTTTCATACTCGTCACGCTGTTTTCAATCCAGTGTGAGAAGGGTTTCCTTTATTAAGATGTCTCACAGTAGGACACAGGACTGTACAGGGCTTTGTTTTCTCTGTACTTGCCAGTGCATTTCACTCAGGTGTTTGGCACCAGGAGCTAATCAACAAATTTGCCTAACCCAGATATTCAGTTAGGTTTTGGTTGTCGACAATAACGTTTAAGCTGAACATCAAGTTTAATGATGCAGCTTCCTTCTCCCGTCCATCACTTATGATGATGCTGGAATTTTTATTCTGACTTTCTTTCCATCTCCGGCTACCCATCCAAACACTTTTCTGTCTGGGCAGTGCATGAATGAGCACAAAAGACCACATAGTCTTACATCTTGGATTTTATACTATGTTTGTGAATCATTTCATCTCCACAATCAAAACCAAAAGGTGTGTCTCTGTTTAGGCTTACACTAAGACTGGTGAACCCATTCTTTTGGCTTCAAATTAGCATTTAATTCAGTGACAGGTCCTGAGAACTTTTACCTAAGCTCTACTGTCTACTTTTCTACATTATATTTATAATGAGACTGTATTGGGGGTTTTCCTTGTGTGTTTGTGCGTTCTGAGGTGTTTACTGTGGAACCAAAGTGTAACAAAAGGTAAACACATTTTAAGATGTGCTCCCTTTTGTTACATTATCTGTTTGTGTGTGGTTGTTTTAGGTATGAGTACAGGCCTGGGGTTGGCCAGTGTCGGGCAGAATGTTTCTAACTGGCATGTCTTGAGGGGGAAGCAGCCACTGAAAGTTGTCTGCTGATAATTACCTGGGTTCATTCTCTCTCTCTTTTTTTTTTTTTTTTTCTTTAATTTTCAGATGGCAATACCATCGTGGCGGGAAGAAGTCATTACATGGGTTTTTAATAAAAAGTTAATTGTTCATTTTTTTCCTTTTCTGTAACTTACTTCAAAGACTGTTTTCTTCTGCTGCAAATGTAGTGCTGAATCAGTCTCAAATGCAACAGGAGTCAAAATAGAGGGAGTGTGCCAGTGTTAATGAAACACCACCGCCCAGAGTTTTTCCAAAGCAGCAGTTGTGCATTCAAGCACCTTCCCTAGAAGACTGGGTTAATGTGAAAAACATCCTCCTTGTACCATACAAGGTCCTGATAGTATCAGAAGCATCTTATCAAGCCTGTTGCACAGTCCTTAAGAAATGGAATAGATTTTTCACAGTTCAGGTTATTTTCTGCATTTTGGCTTGCTTAGTCCTACTGAACTGGAGAGACATAGTTTACAATTAATGTGTTCTTGTAAGCAAACCCTGGCAGCAGAGGAAGGATAAAGTTGGCTTCTTACGCAGGATAGGGCCAATGTTTTTGCAAATTAACCAGAAGAGAAGAAAAATAATTGAAGTTCTCCAAATGCAACACAGAAAATGTTTCTTCTTAGTGGTGCAATACACTATTTTGTTTTCCAGGCAAAAATTAAATTCAAATCCAAATTGATGCGTAGAGAGCTCCACTCTTCCTTGAGGTTTTATTTCCATCAGTTTTCTCATTATGAGAAAAATCTGTGGTTTCAGACCATAAACATCTGAAAAATGTGTTCTACATATGGATAGATCCTAGAGCAGTAACAAAGTTGCATGTTAAAACTGAGGAGATGTCCATGGAATTTAAAACTGTACTCCTCTTATTTTGCAGCTTGTCGACCTGGGTTCTACAAAGCCTCTGCTGGCAACCTGAAGTGTGCCAAATGCCCACCTCACAGCTCCACCTACGAAGATGCATCTTTGAACTGCAGGTGTGAAAAGAATTACTTTCGCTCTGAGAAAGACCCTCCATCCATGGCTTGCACCAGTGAGTAGCATCATTACGCTCGGGGCTGTCATTCTTGCTGTTCCATCTGTATCTTAGCAGCTTGCTTGCTTCTTCTCATGTCCCATTGCAGTCAGCCATTCACTGCCTCCCATGTCTTCTTACACGTCGGACAGGCTACTGAAAATTGATGGGCAGCGTTTGTCTTTCAATTTTCATTTTCTCCTTCTTGTTCTGTGTAAGGCTCAAGAAGGACAACAAGGGTTTTTGAAGTGCTACCAATATTTTCAACTGTGAGCTGCACCCTGAGGGAACTGTCTGTCTAGAAGAAAACATGGTCCTTGATAGTCTAGGTCTGTAGTCCAGTGAAATATTTCTGGAGTCTCTACAGGAAATAACTAGAAGAGTTTGGTTATTTGTGGTGCCCTTGTTACTCCCATCTTAGAGCAGTAAAGAAAATCTCATCCCTCTGATTTCCTGTTTCCTTTTATAGGACCTCCATCTGCTCCAAGAAACGTTATCTCTAACATCAATGAGACGTCTGTTATCCTGGATTGGAGCTGGCCTCTTGATACTGGAGGTCGGAAAGATGTCACTTTCAACATCATTTGCAAAAAATGTGGAGGAAACATCAAAATATGTGAGCCATGTAGTGACAACGTGCGATTCTTGCCCCGTCAGACTGGGCTCATGAACACTACAGTGACAGTCGTGGACCTTTTGGCACATACCAATTATACTTTTGAGATTGATGCGGTCAACGGGGTATCTGACTTGAGTACGCTTTCCAGACAATTTGCTGCTGTCAGCATCACAACTAATCAGGCTGGTGAGTCTCTTTCTCATTACCCTTTCTTTGTTCAAAACTACTGAGATGTATGTACCTTTGTTTCTTTTCCCTGTTTTACAGGATTTATTCTGACCACTCATGCTACGGTAAGTAATAGACTTGGATACGCTAGTAAAAGTAAAAGCAGAAACAAACCTAGTATGTGTTGCTGTCAAAGGACCTTGGCAGCATGACTGTTATGATTAACTCCCAGTTCCCACTTAATAGTCTCTAATAGAACACTCACATGATTCCTTAGCTGGAATGTGTTCTATTAATAAAACCAGATTTTAATAAAACACTCATTTCAATAATCTCCAACATAAATTACTGTAGTAATCTTAGTGATTAATTTTGATTAAATAGAAGTGAAAAAATGCTTTAATGTTAGACACATAAAAAGCTAACATTAAATTACAGAGGTTTAAAACACTGCTTTTTTTTTTTCCTTTTCCTTTACAAGTTGTCTCACCATCTCTGAATTGTTGCCAACATGATGGGGGTGTGGAGCTGAATACTGAATTAGGTCCTGGTGTCATAGCTGATAGTGTACAAAGGGACTACTCTGCTTCTGTGGAGACTTATTAAAGTCATTGATGCCCTGCATGAGCACAGCAGTATGCCCTGACTGTTGGATCAGAGCCTTTATCACTGCTGCACTATTCTACCATTTGCTTCTCATTTGACAAGGTTTCATTTATCTGAAAAATGTGAAGAATCTAGATTCCTCTCTAGCATTTGTTCAGGTACCATACTTTTTAGGACCTGTGTTTGCCAGTGAAGAGAAGGATTAGATCTTGAAATTTCTGTGATTCCATGTGGTTCATCATCAGGAAGCTTTGTACTGAAGGCATGTGTGCGTGCAGTAATTCTTCTCCTACCTTCTCCCATCCCACACCTCGTCCCCCAAATACCTATATTTCTGTCTTTCTCGATCAACACACCAAGTTCACATTGTTATAGTAGATGTTCTCCTTGTAACCTACATTATTGCAATATTTTTCACTATAGAGGATAGCACTATTCTCAGATCACAGATCAGCTTTAGTGGGAGGCATAAAAATGTGAGAACAGACTGTTTCCTGACAGTAGTCACTACATTTCCAATTGCTCTGGAGGTCTGTCTAACTATGCAGTAGTCAGACAAAGGTAGGTCTACCCAATTGTAACATCTTATCATGATATCTTTCTCATCTAGGTATTGGCTTCAGCTCTGGAACTTGCGTTTTATGTCCATTCCAAACAATTTGCTACTGTTTTAGTTACATTTTTTTAATATATATTTGTGTCAGCAACTTAAGCAGCCTTGTTTAGTTGCTCTCTTTTCTTCTGGTTTTTTTTTTGTTTTTTGTTTTTTTTTTTTTCTTTCATATCAGAGATATTGCTTTTCAGCCCATTCATCACCATAGCAGTTAGAAATCACCTGGGGACACTCCCTAGAATGAACTGTCTGGGATCAGTGAAAAGTATTTCTCTGCAGAGGCCTCCTGCTTTGCATTGTGATTCCCCAAGGCCCAGAGCTGGCTGCCTTTGCGCTGCAACGCAAAGTGGATTTTGATTTTGTTTTGGAATGCACTGTTCCTGTAACGTAGCAGAGTCAATGCATTTCTGGCAATAGCAACTTTGTTTAATGCAACCCTCAGGCTGCTTAAGCAATTTTTTTGTTTAGTTTCCACTTTTATGCATAGCTCTCTTTTGCTTTAAGCACATTTAGCTGATATGGTTTACTACAGCTTAATTGTGCTATGTGTTGATCATGCCAACTGATTTACTATATTAGAATTTCCCTAGAAGTTCTGCAAGTTGCTAAAATTAGACCCTTAATTTGTAGAGAGGTAATCTTTTAAAGCTTAATTATAAAAATGCAATTTCTCTTGCATTCCTTTCCCTGTTAGATCACAAAATGGAATTATGGTTTAGCTGATGTCATACTTTAAATGCCTAGGCAGGGGCTGATGAAGAAATTCTGAAGATCTTAGATTACATTATAATTAGAAGTTTAACTGAGAGGTGCTTCAAAAAAGAATTAAAGCGCCATTGAACTGGAACTGGAAGAGACCAAATTACTGCAAAAGCCAGTCATGACTCTAGGGCTATTATTTGTGCTGTCTGACTTTAGGTCCATTCCTTAAAGGACAGAGGTATGCACCAGCTGGATAAAGCTTTGGTTAAGTGACTGAACTGTGAAGTACTCAAGGAAGTAGGAGAGACGTATTGCTTTGGAGTGTTGTTCTGTGTATGAGTTGTCACATGGAGTGATTACGGTTCAGTACAGCCAGACAGATCCTGAGGACAGAGCCCCTGGCAAGCCTGCAGAAGGAACAGTGCCAGTCAGTAGGCTGCAGGTTTGAGAGAGAGGATTAGAGTGTAGAAAGTCCCTATAACCCAAATCTCCTCAGTCTTCCCTGAACCCAGGTTATATCACTTCTGCCAACATTGATGTGAGAGGCTTGTACCCTTGCCATGGGTATGATGAATTTCCAGTTTTAATACTGGATTTTCAGTATTCATGTGCTTTATTCAGGCACTGTCAGGGCTCATCCCAGCTTAGTGGAAGTTGTTCTGCAAAATGTTCCTCACCTCTCACCAAACACTGGGTTTCTAGTATTGGAGTTTCCAAGAGCCTGAGGCAGAACTGTAGTATGTTTTATATTTTCTAATGATAAAAGAATGTGATTTTTTGTGGCTGTTCTCTTGGCGGTTAAAGTCAGACATTGTACATCTTTACCTCCAGATGAACTCAGTTCGAGTCAGGCATCAGTTGATGTTAACATTTGCTGGGTCTCTGAGCTCCAAAGGCCTACTGAAAATTCAACAAACATTTCTTCCAATGTTTGTCACTGTACACATAGGCATTTCTGCCTATGAATTCATTACCAGCCTAATAGATTGGAACATGCATAGTACTAATTTTATGTAATGCAGCAATTGGGCGACCTGCCAGAGTGTGTTAAAATAAATTCAGCTGATATGTTAAGATTCAGTCAGTTTGTACAGCAGTTCTGGTTTTGTGCATAAGCAGATCATATGCACACATGCATACACATATTTGTAATTGACATACACCTAGATGTATGGGGTCTGACACAAAAAAAGGCTAAGTGTGTGCTTGTAAGTCTATTTATTTAACAAATTAAGAAAATCAACTATGATGACCTTCAAAATAGTTCCCTGCTGAGTTGACACACAGCTGCATACAATGCTGGCAATTTTCAAAGCAATTCCACATATAGTTTTCTGAAAGGCTGTTGAGGATCTGCATCGTTTTTGCCTTCACATCTTCAACCAAAAAATGGATTCCTTTAAGCACCAACTTGATCTTTGGGATCTCTGTAAGCCTTAGTTACAGATTTCCTCCGTTTCACAAGAAACTTGATGTTAACTCACTGTTCACTCTTGCACACCGACATTTTCTGACTGACAGTAAGAAAATGTCTATATTTGAAGATGCATCCACTCACAATGAGTAAAGTGATTGAGTTCAGCCTTGTCTCACTGTGACAGCTTTGAACGTGTTCTGTAACCATCTCTTTGTCTCTCCCTTCCCACTTTTTTTTTCCCAAGCTATAGGGTTAATCTCATTTTCTTTTTGTGTTGGAGCTTGTATACACACACAAAATGGATCACCTTAAATGTTGCTAAAAAATTTGCTGATACCTTTATAATGACTCTGAGTTCTAGTGTTTGTAACTAACAGTCTCAATAAGATTTTCCTAGAGAGTTTTCAAAACTGTTGTAAAGCCCAGATCCAGTCCAGTGAATTGAGGTAAATTCAGGTTGTTTCAGAAATCAGATTTTTTTTTTAATTCTAATGGTTTGGCCTGAGTTTTGCACTTTTATTGCACTTTGTTTTCTTTCCTTTCCGGAAAAAAAAAAAAAAAAAAAAAAAGTCTTGCACAGTATGGCTAGACAGGTATGACACTGCAATATTTTTAATTCCTGTAGGTCTTTCTGTCTTTGTAAAAGTGAAAGAGAAAGTGTCCATGTTTCTGTTTTAGTTTGTTGATCTTCCTCTTTGATTGCACTGTAATGCATTCCTACAGTTGCTGACGGATA
Organism: Cuculus canorus; assembly: GCF_017976375.1. Lineage (NCBI taxonomy): Eukaryota > Metazoa > Chordata > Aves > Cuculiformes > Cuculidae > Cuculus > Cuculus canorus. Next base: position 113,237,108 of record NC_071401.1, on the reverse strand, counting down.
CAGCTTCCTCTGAATTATATTAAAGCATTCTGTTGCTGCCTGAAGAAAGTCCTCACTTTATGCCAATATGTTGCGCCATGCAGATGTTATCTCCTAATAACACAAATCAACCCCACTTAAAAAGGTTCAGGGGCTGCTGTGGATAGGGAATTCAGTACTCCTGGAAGTGGTGTGCTAGTTGTGAATGTGCCACACAGAGGCTGACTGCCTGGCTTAACACTAGCATTTTCAGGTGTCTGGGCACAGATATCCCAGGTTAGATGGGTTTTCTGACCACAATTTATAGGCTTTTTGAAAACGCATTTATCAGTGAAGACCAGAAAGTTGTCTGTTCCTTGGAGCTTTATAAGTAACCCAAAGCGAAAAGACATCCAGTTCAAGTCAGGGAGGTTCTGCATTTAATTCCTTTAAGCTGTAGCGAGCAGAGGATTCCCGTGGAGGCCAAGGGTATTTTAAATTGAAACAGGGTGTGAAAATCACTGAAGAAAGACTAAGATTTAGTAGAGACAACATAGCTGTACTACTGAATAATCAGTTTACAACAATGAAGGAGAAGGTTTTCAAATGTGAAACACAGCCATTGAGTCAGGTACATATATAAGTTGCATAACTTTTGCAGATGCTGCATAAGAAAATGACAATTTTTCTGCTATATTGCTGCTTTTATGGTATCATACACTGTCATAGAGATAGCAGGTATGACTCAATTAAAAAAGATTAATATTGTAACCAAGGTTGTAATTGACTCAACTGCATTTTAAATATACATTCTCTGTGGTGATCTTTACAATCCAGAGGAGGCCAGGAGAACTTTCAAAATTTGCAGAAATCTGAACCATGAGCATATATAGATCTACCAGGTAGGTCTTAGGAAGCTTTGGCCATCCCCCTGCTATCTCAGCACACACAGGGCTCTCCCCATCCTTTCCTCCCAGCAGAAGTAGTGAGAAGGTTCACTGTAGAAGTGGTTCTGTTTATTTGATCTAAAATCTTTTTGCTTAGTTTGTCTAGCTTTGTATTTGTTAATTCTAGCAACTATAAACTCATGAAAATGATATGATAGTGGCATGTCTGATAAATAATAAATACAGCTCTTACTGTATTTATTGTGTAAAACAGAACATGATGAAAGCATCCTCGGTTGGTTGAAACTTGGGCAAGTCCCAAACTTAGCAACAACAAATAAAAGTCGCTCTTTTCCTGAAGGGAGTTATGCTTCCTATCTAAAAAATAAATGCAGTTTCTGTGCAAGTGCAATCCATATAAGGCTATTGGATATAAGCATATACTTAACGATAAAAATATGTTTAACTGCTCAAGAGCTAAGTCAGAAACAACTAGCATTCACTGGCCGTTACTATTATAGGTCTTTTTAGGTCCATGTCCCAAAGTTAAATAAGATGAGGTACAAAATTTGTACAGAACATTTCCTCATCAATCATGTTTTTGGCACTGTGAGGAAACTTAGCATCTTGGTATTTTCCTAACTTTCCAGAATGTAATTCTGGTGGGCTTTTTCTAGCATGCTATTTTCAATGTCAATCTTTAGCATTACTGTATTTGAGTTCATCCTGTACCTGAAAAGGAATAACTTCATGCACCTGTACATGCTGGAGGCCAGCTGGCTCAAAGCAGCTTCTTTGTAAAGACATAGGCTCTCCTCAGTCATGTTCAGCGATAGGACAAGAGGTGATGGACACAAACTGAAATACAAGAATTTCTGTTTAAATGTGGGGAAAAAACTTCTTCAAGTGGAACTGAGCCCTGGAACAGGTAGCCCAAAGAGATGGTAGCATCTCCATCTGCAGAGGTATTCAAAACCCGACCAATCAAGCTTCTGAGCAACCTGGTCTGGCTGATCTTGCTTTCAGCAGGGGGTTGGACTAGGTCATCTGCAGAGGTTTCTTTCCACCTCAATCCATGTGTAATCATTGTGTACAAAGAGGATAGTGGCAACTGGAAGGAGACCAGGCAAGGGATTATTCAGCAATTACTGTCCTCATTTAACTCTGACCTTTTTATTCATGTAGCAAGGCCTTCTCAAATCAGCAGTGAGTACACTGAGACCTATTTTCTACTAACTGTCTTTCCCCATGTGGATAATAGGATGCCTGCTTAGGTGGGGAAAGCAGTTTTAAATTGCATATGAACATTTCAATCAAACTACTGCAAACCTTTGCATAGTCACGCTTGTGTTACTCTAAGAATTAGTTTTTCTTATTTTTTCGTGTTAAATTAATTGCGGCACTGTAAAAGAAGAGTGTCTATTTTGAGATTTGAACTGATCTGAACAAATGAGTTTATAAACAAGTTTACATTACACTGATACAGTTTTATTATGGAGACAGATAATTTGTGAAGATGTCTTTTGCTTCCTAGCTGTAAGAACTGTGTAAGTTCTAGAATACTAACTGCTGTCCCAGGAGACTTTGTCTACAGTTTTATCTTTAATTTCCATGTACTACATCCAAATGACTCTAGGTCACCATGTAGGGTAGCAAATACAGTTGTCTGTGTTAAACCAGAGGTACCACAAGGGCAAAGCAAAAAGAAGGAGCATAATCAAAACGCTTTGCAGGGTAGATGGGAACAAGGAGGTTAAGTCTGTGACCTTCTTTTAGTGACAGCATTTTCCTGGGTAGAGCAGCTACTCTATAGCAGGCTGAATATTCTCCAAACCGTAGTTCTGCATGCGTGTCTTCCTGACCTCTTACCTTTTCTGTTATTTCTAATAGGATTCAGTGTCCAGGGTTCCAGCAGAATAGGTGTTAGCAACAAAATTAAGTGAAATGTATTACATTTCCTGTATTTTCCAAATATACCTGTACTGATGCCCAAATATTTTTTTTTCAGTACCTCAGGTCTTTACTGTCTGCCTGCTTTATAATGAAATAGACTGTTTTCTTTTAATCACTAAAAGCACAATGCAACAGCTTTAGATGTAATTTTATGTCTGAGTAAGGACCTATGGCCTTGTAAACCAAGGTCTCAACAGTGCAGCTGTGAATGGTGGTAGAAATAGAGGTCAGCTACAATAAGCCAGTGTCAGTACTAAATCAATTCTGCAAAGTTTTGTGCTGTCACATATCCGGGCATCAGGAGGGGAACAAAGGAGACATGTTGTAACAAGAGACTCCTTCAAACTCTGCCTTCAGTTCAATTTAGCTCTTACACAAAATCCATATAGGATTCAGATAGTTGCAATAAAAAAATAATAATAGCAAAAAAATTAAGTATAAATAGGAATCTCTGCTTACCTGCTGTAGAAATAAATGCAAAGGAGACACAGGAGGCTTTTTGTGGACTAAATCATAACTAAAGATGTCAGTCTTTTCCTAGTAACTATAGGAAGTAATTATGCTTCTCAATTAAGTGCCTAAAAATGCCTAAACCTGAGCTTTGGTCCCCCTACAATTCAGTTGTGTATTTATAAAATATTATTTCCTTTATGTGGCTCTTTTCATGCAGAAAGCAAAAAGAATAACTGCCCCTGTATCAAAGACAAGGCATCTGTGCACAGCTGTAGTATGAAGAATAATAAAAACGAGACATACCCCATATCATGTCAGGGTTCCCTAGAAAAGCACCAGTCTGATTATCAGAAGTCTCCTTCTTTTGTATTTGTAAAACTCACAAAGCAGAAAAAATCGTATAGCCTGTGTAATTGTCTTGCTTACTCATTTAACACATTCATGAAAAGGTGTAGGAAAATACATGACTGCAATAGTAGCTGTGCGGTGGCAATATGAAGTCTGGAAGTTGCCTCAGTAATCCATTTTTTCTCGCTGATTTTTTTTTTTTTCTGGGTTAATGAATAACAATGTGGTTAACAAAAAAAAAAAAACCCAACATGTTAACTGGATATTTTCTTCGAGTGCAAACACACAACCCAGCCTGTTACATTCATTGAACTCAATTTAGTTTTAATACTCTTCCTATCTCTTTCTTAAATGTATTAGCTGTCAAATCTAGCAGTTTTGAAACACAGAAAGGATAAGTTTAAGGAGAAGGTAACCAATAAGGCACTATGGAGTATTTGCAAGGGCCCAGGATGAAAACTAAAAAAAATGAGGTAAAAACTGACCACTAGGTACAGAAAATAACATAATTAGGAGGAGAGTTTCGAAGGGTAGATGTAGCTGGTTTGTAGTATCTTGATCTACATATGTCATTTGCAGATTGAAAATATCAAGCCGTCTTTTGGTTTCAGCTTGGGAGGATAGATTTTTAAAACAGAGAAAGAATCAGTAAATTTATCAGTGCCATTGTAAACAGACTCACTTTGCCCCCAGGAAAAGTTGTTAAAAACTCCTCAGAACTAGAATTTTTTTTTGCCTGAAATCTGTGGCTTCAAGAGAATAAATTCAGCACCAAGTTGAGCACTAAGCTTTATTGCAATATATGTCTTTGCTTGCAAGAACTGTGATGCTATTTCTGTATTCAGTATTTGTTCTGTTAAGCTAGACTGCACTGTCTTCAGCAACTCATAAATGATGTGTGATGCTCCCTGTTTAAATACAATCCATATTTAGAAAGAGTTGTGTGTACTGTACAATCTATATCCCAAGACAGGTCTCTTACGAAGATCTGTTTTCTGAGAGAGACAATTTGAGAAAGCCACAGATGTTTGGTGCATGATATATTTTTTTCTTTCCCTATGGTCCTTATAAAAAGGACAAGAAGGTAGACTTATTAAAAGTGAGCTAATGACATGATGTAGGGAGTCTCTGGTTCACTGACTGTTATTACAGCTGTGTCCCATTACGTACTGAATTCCTAGGACATGCTTGTTTTTTTGAATGACATTTATCTTTTGAATTTCAAACATTCCTGGCATAAATAAAGATTTTATGCTTTTCAAATGTGTTTTACAGTTCAGCCCAGAGGCTATTCAAGGATCATTTTAACTCAATAAAACTCCTCCTTTTGGGATATAAAAGGGAAGTGTTTTAACAATGTCACTCCATGCGTAGCCTGTTATTAGCTAGAGACATTCTGTCTGCAAAGCCTTTGATCCGTTTTCCCCTGAATGTCAAGGAAGCTCTGCCCAGGCTTCAAAGTCTGTGACGTACCTTGGTCTTTTCTGTGTGCACACAGTCCTCATGTGAACACTCATGACCTTAAAGAAGGTTCACAGGTGAATTTTGTGGCTCAGCTAGTGTTTTTCATTTCCATTGCTTTTAGCTACCTTTTCCAGAGGTCATGGTGCAATGGTATTCAGCAATCAATGGATAATGGGTTTCTCTACTTGCTGCTGTTATGGTCTTTAACATAAAGCACATTTAATATCTTGGTTTGGTAAATTAGTAAAAATAAAGAAATATAGGTAAAAAGGATGCTTAGCACTCAGTTAAATAATATTCCTTGGACTTCTGCCTCTCTTTCCTTTATCTATGGTAGCGCTCTTGGTAATCACTGAAGGAAATAGTCTGTGTTCCTGTTGATCATAAACAAAACTATGAACTTTCCTTGCTTCTTTTCCCATGCTTCTGAATGTTTCCTTCCAGACCATTTGCAGGCTGGGGATAGCTGGGAAAAAAATATTATATATTCATTTGGGTTTGGGCACTGTTCATGTCAATGGGAATTATTATGGTTTTGGAAGCATTTTAATATATAAGTTATTAAAGTTATGCACCTCTGTGTGTTACAGTATTCACAATATGTGCAGCTTTGGTTTTACTCACACCAACTACATAAGCTGATTTGAGACTGATGTGTCATCCTGCTCATGAAGCCGGTAGACCTTGTTCTGAAAATTACAGACTTTGCTTCTTCTCATTAGTGCCAGCTTCTCAGTGTTGCAGAGTGAGTGTCCTCAGAATTTGTGGGCTTGACATCAGAAATCCTGCAAGAAAGTTGTATTTTTACTTTCTTTTTATTCTCTTTCTTTTTATTTTGCTTGCTGTGTCTAATTCTACAGCAGAATATGTATGAAAGAGTTTTCTTTCTAGTATTCCTTCTAGTAAACTATGGTCACGTATATAAACAAAATGTTTAAAACAACAACAACAAAATAGAATTTACATCATCCCAAAATCCAAAAGAAAGTGAAAGGGGATGTGAGCACCTTTCAAAACTTTTTCATGTGTGATTTTCCTGCCCTGGTTAAATTTTGCAAAAGCAATTGGTCCAAAGCCATCTGTGAAACTACCAAGGAATGACAGGGCAAGAAGTTTGAGAAATGCTGTTTCTATTTTCTGACCAGGCTGAGAAGACTCTGATGGAACTTAGGGACCTGTTCAGGAGATGGTTCTTTAGTATACTTCTTAAATTTTGAATGGGATTTTTCTGGTGGTGGGTGTAATTAAAATTTCACGGAAACTGTAAGCGTACTCAGCACCTGACCGATGATGTTATGGGCATGGTGAATAAATTCTTCTTTCTGAAAACTTCCCACCAGGAAGCCCTAACATCCTACAAAATATTGTTACAATGGGAAAGGGAAGGCAAAGCAAAACTGTTTGTTTTAAACTGATATGTTCTTAAACACATTCAGTGAAAAATCTGAAGTATTGCAAAGCTCCCTCCATCACCATCTCAGAGAATAGAAAGAATAATATTTGTGTTGTGAGTACCTTTGGGCTGAATCCTTATGAAAGCATATACACCATTTATCTCCTCTCTGAACTAACAGCTGTGAACATCATGGCACCATAATTTTCAGTTTCTGAAACAAGTGCCTTGTCCAGTACTTCACAAATGGACATGGCGTTTCCATGATTTATTACACACATGTTAAGCATATGAGCAAGTCTAACATTTTTTCTGCTCTGTGGAAGGCATTCACTATCTCTTTTAATAAAAAGACGGAGAAATGAGAACATGAATGTGCAACACTTAATGAAGTTTGCTTTTAATTTAGAATTTATTTGTTAGAGTGAGAAATGACCCCTGATAATCACTTGTCCGGTAACAGCTGTTGCCCAGAAGGTTGCTTTTCTCTGCACTTGAGAGCAAAATCAAGCAGCTGCCTTTTAATGTAATTCCTGCTGAAGCTGCTTGTTTTCCCCTTTCCAGTTCCCTGCTGCCTTTCCTTCACGGCACCTGTGCAATGCCTGCAGCCACCCTGGAGTCTGTAACCAGAGGCTGGAGTCTACCAGCTTGCAGATGCATTTGGGTCCTTTGCCATAATGCAGGCAGTCATCCATCAAAAAACCCATGAACAAATCAGTCTTTAAAATTATCCTGTTTCTGGGAGAGGCTTGCATAGCTCCTGCACACAGCTTTGTTTGATGCCAAGTTTGTCTGCTTCTATTTGTCCTTAAAGTTTTGTCGCTTTTCTTTGCTTCTGCATTTTGAAATGTTTAAATGTCTGGATTTTGATAGCTTTCTTCCAGAAACTATGAACCTTTTCACCTACTTTCTTATGCCTTCTTATGCCTTCTTTCACCTACTTTTGCCTTGATCTGCTGTGACGTTCTGTTCACTGACACGGGCTTCTTGCTGTTGGGATGGCTGGACTCCCTAATGCCGGGTCCCCGGTGACAGGGAAGGTGTGTTGTGTTCTGGCTGACAGTCTCCTAGTGATGTTACAGAATCAGATGACATTTTACAGGCTGAGGAATAAAAAAATTACATTGAGCCTGCTTCAGCTCAGGGAAAAGGTGCAGGGACACAAACACAAGTACTGTGCTAGTTTAATTACACGTCCTGCAGATTAAAGGGCAAAGGACTGTGTCTGCATGCACATTGAAAAGGTGAGTAATTGTATCTGGAAGAGGAGCATGTAGGGTTTAGCAGGTTTCCAAAGTGTTGTTAAGGTGTAGCGGTTTCCTCCTTGTCCTGCCTCCTGGGAGGCACCTGGGGACCCTGCACCGACTGAGATGTCTTGGAATGTGCCTGTGGGATCAGTGCAACCACATAGAGGGAGGCAGAATCTTTAACTGAATGTAGAAAATAAATAGTAACACAATCAGAGAAGGTTTAAAATAGTGAAACTCCTGTTTTCTCTGAGCCAGCATCTATAATAAACCCCTTAGATGTTAATCAACAGACTAGATATTGGAGATATAAGGATGCAAGGACAAGCGTAGTAGTTTGTACAGATATCGTGTTAATGTGACTATGTCATGAAGGTGTAGTGTCACTGTACTAATTTGTGAGTCATTACTTGGGACCCACAAATTAGATGCTGGTTGGTGGTGGACTGGTTGGATAACCCTAAACACAGAAAGACTCTTCACAAAACCCCAGATGTTGGGTGGTTGTCGCATGAGTGGAATGTGTATGTGTGACATTACGAGCAATGCCAGACCAAGCCAAGCATGGGTGCCTAATGCTTGCACTGGCATACGTTCTCCCATGTTTCCCAACTCTGCGATGTGACTCCAGTTTTCTAGTGAAAGTGCACAAGAGAAAGATCATTTCAAACATTGATGTATCTACTCTGTCTTGTATGAGAGTTTTTTGTGGTTTAGATACTGGTCCTCTAAGACTTAGAGATTTGGGTTTGGGTCCCAGTGGATCCTGCTGACAGAGGTTGCAGATTTAATTTTCAGTTTATGATCTTTATTTACTGCTCCCATTCCACATTACCTCCTAGGGGCATCAGAGACATTAAGGAAAATGTATACGTTATATCAGATGACAGTATTATGATTAGATAATAAAAATCATCAGTTTTCTGCAAAAAGGAAAAGGAATAAGCCTTCCATTTAGTCATCAGTGCAGAAGTCGCAGTTTGGGTAATACAGTCAGTTCTGCTGGCTCAGCTATGTTCTTGATCACCATCTTTCAGCACAGCTTGGAGTATTTTACTCTGTAAGGCTGATCGCTGGTTACGAGCAAAAGCTGGCAGCAAGCAGGCCATGGCCATTTTAGAACAAAATCATTCCCTAATATTTAATTTGTGATCTAGAGACCTAAGCAAGAAACAACAGAACTCTAAATATTTTAGCAGTTGAACACACATGGCTTCCCAAAGTTAATACTGAATTCTCTCTCTCACAGGACAGGGGGTTTTCCTCCAGTGTATTTATACATCTGTAAGCCAGTCACATATGAAAATAATAACCAAGGAATAAGGAAAAAGTCAATAAGGAGATTTATATACAGCTGCTATTAAACTGGAGAAAAACAAATGATCTGTTGGGGTCAGTTTCATGGGGAAATCAATTTGAGCAGAGTTTTATTGTCGTCTCTGCTAGATCCTTCATGTTATTTGCTCGCACCTTTAACAGTCATGAGTGAGGAGGTTTTTACACTTGTGAGTCTTAGCTCCCTGGATCATTGTGTTCGTTACCTTTTCAACATCCACATTCCCAGTTGTCACAAATGCTACCTAACAACACTGAACGCTCAAAGTAAATTTCCCCTTGTAACTCTAGGGAGTTTTGAAAGTTCATATTAACTGCTTAAAGTAGTCATAAACCAGTTAGACTGTAGTACCAGACAAATAATAACCATCAGATGAATAAAAATGCCTACATATGCATTGCATGTGACTATTGAGAATAAACCTCTTAATGCGTGGCCACACAAGCCTGAAGTTAATTAAAAACAACCCAATACTTTGTCAGTGAAGAAGTTAAGAATACTAATACATTAATCAAAATGCCAATAAAACCATAAATGCATAGAGTTATATGAACCACAGGATTTCTAAAAAAAATTGCTAAACCCACCTTTTATTCAGCTTCTTAGTCTGAAATGGTACTCTTTTTAAGTTTTACCTTGACATGTACTTTTTCTTAATGATAAGTGAACCTAGCCTAACATTGTGTTGGCATTGATGCTTTAATATAATTTAAAAAAAATTGTTTATCTATTAAATAATAAATAGCTTCATAATATATCATTTTTTTGCTAACCTATAGTGGCAGATTTTTTTTTGTTGATGGGAGCTGCAGGCATTTGAAATATTTGTTCCAGCATTCTTTTATTGCACAATCTAATTGTCTTTTTTAATATAAGAAAGGAAAATCTGGGAACTGCAATGAAAAATCAATATTCTAAGGACTTAAGTATATAAAGAGTTGTTCTCGGGGAGTTGCCCACATCAAGATTTACCTTTACTTCCTCCTACTTCACTATAAATAGAAGGAGCATCCTGATGCTGAAATTATACCAGGAACAGCACAGTTGAGTTTTGCAGAGCCATAAGCCTGAGGTGGTGCTAGGAGAAGAACTGCTGGAAGGGGTTCTTGTGAGAGCTGTCCTCTCTGGGGCTCTATTTCATGCCACAGAGATGTAGAGAGAGATCAAAATCAACTACTGCTTGTGAAATCCAATGAGAGATGGTGAAAACAACAGGAAAGTTATGAAATGTATTCCCTGACATTGAGTCTTTGTTTTTAACCTCCCGTGTGCTACAAAAATAAAGTGCTCAGATGATATACAAGATAGTTAAGCAGGATTAAAAAAAAAAAAAAAGAAGAATGTTTAAAAATTAAAATTGTTACAAATACATATCTTCTCCTCTTAACATAAATAGTGTGGTTTATCTTCTAGAAATAAGTAGTTGAGCCCTGAAATGTCTGAAGACACCTTTCTTTTACTTACTGAATATTAATGCCTTAAAACTAGGTAACTTTTTTTAATCAACATAGTTAAGGGAAGATGATGGTTTAGGTAAATTTGAAATTCAAAATTTTGGTAGCTCAGAGGTTCAGTAGCTGGTGGAGTGGCCTGGCATGTGGTGCTGTATTGCAGAACTCAGGTCTGGTTTGTGCATGGGATTAAACATGCCTGAAACTTTGTGTTTCTCGTGGTTATCTGTTTCTCTTCCATTTACTCATGGAGTGGGGTGCTGTCTTTTCCAGATGTTATGTAGATATAACTTCTGAGCAGCTTTAGGGACCTTAGGGACTAGAAAAGGTATATGAATGTTTTATAATGTTATTGATAACAGCAGAGCAGACGCTTTTCTAATAAACGGCTGTGTGATAAGTTTCTGGTAGCATCTGCAAAGATGTATGTAAATGAGCTCAAAATAATGAATACTTTGTTAGAAGAAAGCACATCTGTATTGGAGCGTGTAAAATTATTTCAGCCAGCCATTGTAGCACAAATTACCATAATTTATTAGCGGGAAAGCCATTTCTGTTAATCATATATTAATTATTCATAAAATCTGTATTAATGTTACCTTAATGGGAAGTGTTACCAGCTGGGGTACTGGACTTGGCAATCTATTAGCATAAAAAAAGATTAATAGCTTGACTTAAAAAGAAGACATAAAAATGACTTACAAGAGCATAAAAGCAGCAAGCAGGGGTATATGAGTGAACATAGTGCTGGCTACAGTATAGCAGTCCAGCCAGCTAACCGTTTTGTATTTTGGCTTTAGCACTGATTTGTGCCTGAACGGAATTCAAGTGGAATTGCTAAAGGATGTTCATTACAAACCAGTCCTGTATACCTTGCCCTAATGCTTTTCAGCTCTCTGGCATGCACAGATCTTGTGAGTCTGAGTAAAACAGAGACCCTTTATCATTCTACTTTAATAAAACAAAACAAAACAAAAAACTCTTATTAGAAAGTTATTGTGAACTACGTGATGTGAAAATGCTGCTCGGAGGATGTGTTTCAATCCAGAACAATTGTGGACGTGTATATACATTTGTGCTTCTGTGAGTGTATGTAGCTTTCTAGGTGCTCTACTCAATTAAAGGAACATATCAACATTTAGATTGGCTCAAGACTAGGATGTATGTTTTGATGCTCTGATCAAACACGAAATGAATTTTCCAAAATTTATTCAAATTAAAAGTTCTCTTATTCTGGCTTTTGAAAGATCTCTTGCAGAAATTAAAACCTAAACAGAAAGGGCATTGACTGATGCATGCGAATGGGTAATGCATCTGAAGTGCAACTAGTTTTATATGAACAGTAAAAGTTTCATAAGATTCAGCTGAAAGGAAATTGTTTAGATCAGCTAGAGACTTTTTATTAGGATAGTACAATGTTGAACTTATAAACACATTTGTTTTACATGTTAAGATAAAAGGCTGTTTATTGGTGAAAGATTTTTTTAGAATGACTTTTAAGACCTTTAATGTGTGATCTGTAAGTTATCATCTGATGAATTTTGGCCAAAACCATGGAAGAGAAGCATTTGGAGAGGGAAGCCAACCCAAAAGAAGCAGAAAGATCATTAAAAATTTACATAGGTTTCAGTGAGTCCAGGAAACATAGGCTTGGTCTTGGAACAACACGTAGAGCTGGGTGGCCTAAAGCTAAACTGATGTTCAACAATCTTAGGTAATTATATTTTTTTTTTCCCTGTGATGTTGACAGTATTTCCAAGTTGTGGGTGGTGGGTGAGCATGAGATCAATCATCATGCCTAACTCTGAGTATTACTTATCAGAAATGTTATTCTTTAGTTTAGATTTTTTTCTTCTAATTTCCTTTTCAAAGAGATGTGGTAAAGGATAACTGTATATGGGAGCAATTTGTATCTGGAGAGCTTACCAAATAATATAAAAGAGACTGTATTCTGCAGTGTGCTGATGGTTGTTAGTAACTGTGGATAGCAGGAGCTCCTTGTATGTAATGCATTCCAGCACCATTTTACACTTGCATATGGGAATGTTATCAGAGTTCTGCAGAGTCTGGTAATGATAATACTTCAGCATTATAACAAATAGGTAATACTGTTATTTTATTCTCTATTTTAGTATATCAAATATATTGCATTGCTAACATTGTAGTAGCAGATCGAAACCATCTGCTGTCTTGCCACTGATCCGCCAGTGTAACAGAAAATGTCAGTTCATTTTCCTTGAGGCCAGTATGCTTTAAGGCATGTGTAGTAGGACTATAATCCAGCTGCTAAATGTTGATACAAGCCCAGACCTATGCTCATGAGTCTTTTAAATGGAAACAATACTCTTTGCCAAGGATTGGAGCAGAGATAAACTCAGTTTGCTTTTCTCTCTTCTCTCCTGCCCCCTCCCCCCCCCCCCCCATCCTTTTTACAGCTCCATCCCCCATCACAGTCATAAGGAAAGACAGGACATCCAGGAACAGCGTGTCTCTGTCTTGGCAAGAACCCGAACATCCAAATGGGATCATCTTGGACTACGAGGTCAAATACTATGAAAAGGTGGGAATAAATATCAAACGGGAGGGGTTTGTGCTAGTAATATTGTAATGAAATTATTGTATCAAGCCTATGTTAAGTATTCAGAGACACCCCTGTTCACACACTGTCTGCCTCAATGATAGCAATTGTTGAAATTATTAATTTTTTTGCTAAGGAGAGCATCATGAAAATATGACATGAAGTTGTTGTGTTTTCTACCAAGTTCATCTGAAACACGTCAGAACAAATATAGGAAGAAATGCAGACAAACTGTAATACTCTTTTTTTCTTGAGTAGAGTTTACTTACTCAGTTCTGTTATGCTGTCAATGTTCATACATTTATTTTGTGCAGCCATGTATTGGTACTTCCCTGTGGCACGAGCATCTTTTACACAAAAATGATCTGAAAAAGAGATAGGCAAGCATTTAGTACTGGTTTGCACTGTGAAAGTTCCTACTTTTCATGAATAACTTAGTTCTTCATAAATTTTATGTAAATAACTACTAATCAAAACCAATATGCCATTAAATAGGTTCTGGTTTATATGAACACTTTCTTATATTTAAAGCTGTTGATTTCTACATATATGGATTTATACATATAAAGATCTGTATTTCAGAAAAAAAATACATCTTCATAACAGAATATGGTATTTAATTAAATCTTACAGGTAGGATTGAAAAGACCATCAATTGTTGTGAAGATTGTGAAGAGCAGTATTAGCCATCTTTAGACTGGCCAGAGAGATCATCTGATAGATTATGTTACTACTGAAGTTGACAAATATCAAAAAAGTATCAGAAATAGCAATTTAATTTAGCGTTTACTAATGCTGTTCGTATCTAGAAATGAGGCTTATATTTCATACATAGCAAGGAAGATACGGTACAAATAACCAGTATCTACTTAGAAACTGCTGTTAAAAAGTCTCCATGGGTATTCAATTAATCTTTAGAAAGTTTTCTCGTGGAGCCTACCAGGGGGACGGTGTGGTATTGATAGTCCCCACCTGAACTCCAGCCACAGAATGGGAATCAGAAAAACAAATCATGAAAAGATTTCTCCCAAATTAACGTGTCATCTCATTTTAAATGGGTTTTTTTGGTGAACACTTGAACCTTCAAAGATCTTAGTAAAAATCTGAACATATGTAGTATTACGAATAAAAGGCAAAAAAGAAAGCTTCCTAAATATTTCAGTTGAGTCTCACCTTATAAAGCAGTAGCCTGTAGACTTTCAATTTGGGATTTTTTTCTGTTATTTCAATGGAGACCAGATCAAAGTCCAGTTCCTAGGCTTGAGAAGTAAGAGAGCTGACTCACACATCACTATGTCTTTATTACTACATCCTTGGTATTGAAGGGATGCTATAATTATTTTGGGTCTTGTTTCCATTTTTTTTTAAAGAACATAAAATAGGTACAACTTTTTAGTAAGGCTTGGAAGAGCTATTTACCTCACAGAGAGCCTACAACTGAAAGACCCCAGAACTTCAGCCTGCATTGCACGGACTAGGTTATTTGTCTGCGTGATTAACTTGTGCTTCATTTGAGACCTACCTCACTGCTCTTGCTGCCATTGGCTGTACCTTTCTTTTCCAAGAGCTGTGGCAGGCCCATCTCCAGTCTCTCCAGGTGGAAGTCCTCGCCTGGGTGGCTCTGCATGAGTACCACAGGGTGCAGGATGTAATGTGTGGGTGTATTGCACATTGTGGTGTTAGGATGATCTCTTCCTTTGTAGCAACTAAAACCAGAGAGGTTTTTCCCCTTGTGTGCACTTAGCTAATTTTAAGTGAACCACAGATATTTTGCTTGCGTATTTGTTTTTTTGCAGTGTTTTGATCATTGTTCTACACTGAAATTTACTTGCTTTGTTCAAGAAGATTGTCACCTCCCAGTACTGCTTTAAGAACAAACTGAGCATGTGGCTGCTATTTCCAATGAGTGTATCCAGTCTTGTGGAACAACTGGTTGTCATAAGGCACCTTCATAAGACAACCAGTATTATGAGGCTGATCTTGCACATGTGTTTCTTTCCTTTGAAGTCTGTGATCAAGAGTTCATATGCACCAGACAGCTTTCTTAAACCAAAGAGCCAACTACTTGACAATAGAAGCCAGACCATTTAGAGCAAAGGGTTTTAAAAAGCAACTTCTGACACCAGTGTTTTTAATGTGGGTTCTGCAGCCCCTTGAGGAGTCAGAAGCCTATTCCTTATGATTTGTGAAAGGTAACTAAGAAAAGCAAATCTATTGTCAGGAGGCTTTAATCCATTGCCCTTTCTAGGTCTGCAAATTGAAAAAGGTTGAAAACTACTACTACTCTGTACATGCAAAACTTACTGAGGTCAGGGCAGCCCATGCCAGACTGTTACTCTCCATTTCTTCTCCAAGTACCTTTGGAAGATGCTGCCTTTCTGTCTGAGAGCTCTAAGC
This sequence comes from Cuculus canorus, assembly GCF_017976375.1. Lineage (NCBI taxonomy): Eukaryota > Metazoa > Chordata > Aves > Cuculiformes > Cuculidae > Cuculus > Cuculus canorus. The sequence continues at coordinate 113,221,643 of NC_071401.1, read as the reverse complement.
ATCCCGCTCTCCTCCCCTTCCTTTTAAACTTGTCCAGTCCATTTGATTTTCTGCTTCAGGAATCATCTTAGTCAGGCTTACTGAAAAAATCATTGTTGTTAAGTGGCAGCTGCTAGGAAATAAACCCTTATTAGTTAGCAATCTGAGTATTTCTCCTGACAAGTCATACCTGATTCCTGGTAGATTATTTATATTGAACCCCTTTTCCCCCTCCTGCTTGTATTTACATACTATACCTTTTGTAATCTCTCAGAAATTAATAAAAAGAGCACTTTTAGAGTGATACGGGTCTGCCCGATTCTGTCATACATCTTGTCCATGAAAATATTTTTTTCACTTTGTTAATTTATTCTTAAATTTCAAAGAATACATGATATCTATGGGTAACCGCATTTCACTGATATTCAGGATGTTAGAACATAAAAATAGAATGTCCTATATCTAATTTGTGATATCATGTAGTTTTTCTAATACATTTATTGGCATAAAATACGTGGAAAATATTTATTTTCTGCAAAGGTCATTAAACTTACCAGAGCATTTTTTCAGTAGTGATTTTAGTTGTGTAACCAAGAGAGAATAGAGGCTTATGTGATGTTTCTAGAGAAATTAGGAGCCACAGTTTTGGGAAATTGTTATACCTTATTAGAATGAACCTATGGGATTTTCAATGTACAACATTATGGACTGACAGTGATAGTTTTTCAGGCTCAATGTTTCAAATAGAATTGTGTTTTTTATAAAAATCTATAGGGCCTGGTTCTGAGGCCCTGGTAACTATTTAAAACATTTTTAAGAAATAAAATCATTTCAGAGGAATACTGTACAGAACTTCTAGGTATTTATTTTATGGTAGGGCATAACATTTTATGTTACGTTAATGGTACCAAATGACACCCTGGTTTAGTACACCCATGCAATGCTGTGCTGGATTTTAACTGTCTCAGCCGTCAAAGCACACATATAACAAAAGTCAGAGCTTTTTTCTCGTACAAGCAGATACTTTTTTCCCTCCTTATCCTTGCTCACATAATTATGTTCTCTGCAAGAATATCTTGTCATGCAAAGACGGGAAAAAAAGCTGTCTCCGAAACATCACACATAAACTGCTAATTGCTTCATTTAAATATGTGGCTTACAATTATGGTAAATAAATCCCACATGCTTTATTAAGGTGAAGTCTACTGCAAACAGTGAGTGAAATTTAATTGCAGTCTCACGTTACTAAAATAGATTTTCCTTTGTCATCTTAGAAATTTCTGTGTCCTTAGTAGACTGGTTAAAGATAACAAATAAATAATGATATCTAGTTTGTGCTTTTTCTGAGGCTGAAAAAGTAAATTACATGCAAATGCACTTAGTTGGTTTTAAACTCTTGTTATGCTGGCTTTGATGATAGATAGGTTTATGGGAACTGTATTATTGACAAACAGTTCACACTTGACAATAAAGGGAAAAAGTATTGGGATTGTGAGTTCCTTCCAAAGATATGTAGGCTGGTTTTGGCCTCTCAAGTGTACATGCAGCTGATGGGGAAAATGTTCTTCCTCGTGTAATATAAACACTTACTGTGCTTATCTGAAAAAGCACATACCGTTCACTCTCGCTTGTACTGCTGCTACAAATGTTAAATGTATCCAAAATATGTCTTTTGTAAAACACAGTTTAAAATTATGAAATGTCATTTGCAAATGAGACACTAACAGTAGTGGGATTTGCTTCCCAGTAAAGATTGTGTCTGGTAAACTATGCAGAAATATTCAGGAAGAATACGCTTTATGCATCCAAGTAAAGATTTATCATCAAACAGTGTTTGGTTAAAGTTCTGCTTGGCAATGACTGCCTCTCCTATTTGTATATTCGTTCTGCTTATGGCAGCTATAGTGCTGTATCTCTGAAGTTTTACTTCATCCCCAAGAAAGATAAACTTGGGCTTTTATGTGGTGTTTCACTGATTTGATTACTATTAACATTAAAAATGACTTAGAAAATATGTGTGTAAAAAGCTTACCATAAACTAAGATACCATGACATCCTCCACGCTATTGTTTTAAAGTTTTATTTTCCAAGTTCCATTGCAAATTATTAACAGAAAGGGCCATGACTATGTTTTCCCTTGCACATTTATATCTGCACAAAAAGGAAATGTTTGCATTTCATAAAAGCAGCCTGAAGTGAGATGAAAATGAATGTCCAGTCATAGCATACACAAAAGATTTTGTGTTTTAAAGACAAGATTATTATGTCTTTGAAATTAAAATAGTAACCTACATTCAACTGAATGATAAGAAAAGCCTGCAAATTATAACACTAGGCCTTTATTAGTTCACGTATAAATATTTTTAGCTCCTTAGAATGTGTTCCTATAAGTTTTTCTCCCCTAAATTTATAACAGAAATTTTTTTCAGAGAAGTATCAGGAAACTATGAGGAGGTCCAATGCTGATTTCATTTTTATTTTTTGTGTGTGGTGGAAATGGGCCATGGTAAACATTTTTATAAGCCACTTTTTGAAGACTAATTCCAGCTCACCCTATTGGATGTTTTTATTCTGGATGGTAACGTTCATGCACAGGTTTAGCTGCTTTTTTCTCTTTCTTTTCTCTTTCTTTTCTGCCTCTCGCTCCCCCTTTTACAATAATTATTCATGTGCATGATGTTTCTTATTATGTGGAAATTCTGGCCATTTCCCTAGCTGCAGTGTAAACGTTTCTGTTTCTTTGTATGTCAAAGACTGCCAAGAACATGGTAGTTAGGCTTCTGTAGCATCAAAGTGAACACTTTATGCTGTCAGCCTACTAACTTAGACTAAATCTAACTTTCTTACCCTAGAGAGCACTGCAGAACAAGCACACTAAACAAGCTCTAGTCACTTGAACATTTTCCATGAAGGTGAGAAGGCTTTGGCTATGAGTGTACCGACTATTTTCCAACCTCTGTATTTGTGCATCAGTGCTCTAGTGTTGCCAGAGCTACAATGTCAATACCTTGCAGGCTAATGCAGAGCCATAAAATGTAGAGGGAATTATGTGACATCATTTGCATCTAACATATGTTAACTCAGGTTCTGCTTTCAACTAGGCAAAAATCAAATATTTTAGTGTATTTCAGTGTGTTCAAAGTAAAAGGGCAGCATATGAAACCTCCACCATATCCAGAATAAAAAAAAATCATCATTGCAAATTGGAACAACTGAGATTCTTGCAGTTACCCACATGTATGGCTGCTGTCCAAGATTTTTTCTGAGGCAGTTCCAGCTGCCATTTTTAGGAAGCCAAAAATGTTCTTTTGGTACGGGAGAGCTTTAGTAAAATAAGCACTACATCAGGCCTCAAATGCAAGCTTGAATTTTTAGTGAATTTAGTAATTTTAATGTACAGTGGCAGTGAGACATAGTTTTAACAGAATTAGCATTTTACACAGTGAGATGTGTATCCAGCCTTCCTAAATTACAAAATGGTCAATTTCTTATTTTATATAAAAAGTCATTATGTCAGAAATATGTGACTATTGAGCAGAGTGTGCTTTCTAGTAAAAACCAGTAAGGAGCAAACACAAGTCTCCTTTCTGAGTATGGAAGCCCAAGACTCATTCAGGTGCAAGTTTGGTGCGGTTTTGCCTCAACAGGGTGGACGCATCAGTCTAATAGTTTTTGTAGCATAATAGAGAACCAGTTATAGTAGCATTTTCACAGAGCTGAGGTGAGGAGCCTAAGTGGAGTTTCTCTTCTGACTGTTATAGAGGTAAATACTGTCTTGTAAGACATGAAGGAGTGAAAACTGCATCCTGCAATAGGTCTGCAGATCTGTAAAATGTCTAAGTTGACCTGTTACAACTTCCAGTTCAATACCATCAGCAAATCTGTTTGATCTTTTTTAAATTACAATTTTATTCTTCATTTTCTTGTTATATTACAGGCTGTGGACAAAATGATGCAAAACTATTTAATGAAATATCATATATTTAGCATGTCTAGCATTTAATTTACAGCACAAGGCCACAGAAGCTCTATATATTTAGATTTCTTGCTATTCAAAAGATTTTTAGCTGATTGAAAATGAATGGCTGTAGAAGCATTTGTCAGGCTATAGATATTAAAAATATGCTGGTGCTGTGCGGGTAATTTGTAATAGTTTTGTACCACTCAGCTTTTGTTTCTGTTTTTTTTCTTTTTAGAGTGTGGTTTTAATCTCATAATTTTTCTTCCCAAAAGCAGGAACAAGAGACAAGCTATACTATTCTAAGAGCAAAAGGCACCAACGTTACCATCAGCGGCCTCAAACCTGATACGACCTATGTATTCCAAATTCGGGCCCGAACTGCAGCTGGATATGGGACAAACAGCCGCAAGTTTGAATTTGAAACCAGTCCAGATTGTATGTATTTGTTCAAATGGTTAAACTGACATCCTGCCTAGTTTCTGACTGATTTTAATCACTCCTTTCACTGCCTTGCCAGTTTAGTAAATGTGACTCATAACTATTTATGATGTGTCTTTCTGGGTAGCATTGCTATATAACTTTATGTTTTATCATTAAATTTGAAACATGCTATAAAGAGTATACCATGAATATCACAGGTGGTATTTTCATACATTCCCTACCTGGCCTTGCCTAGTTTCTTGCTTAAAAAAAAAAGTAGTTACAGATTGCTGTTATGGTGATATGAAGCTTAGGCATACCAGACAAAACTAGGACTCAAGATAGGACAGACAAATACAACAGGAATTAAAAACTCAGTTGCAATGATAACATATTTCGTAATTTAGAGGTTAAGAAGTTTTATCTGCAGAGTAATAATAACAATAATAACAGTAATAACAATAATAACAGTGTAACTGGCCAAAAAGGTGACAGGAGCCAGTGGTGGACATCTCAATAATGTGCATACAGGTGACACAGACACCAAATTACATAACTTGATTCCTGTTGCCACGTTATCATACCTACACGAGTAAAGTCATAGAATCATAGAATAGTTTGGGTTGGAAGAGACCTTAAAGATCATCTAGTTCCAACCCCTGTGCCATGGGCAGGGACACCTCCCACTAGATCAGGGTGCCCAAGGCCCCATCCAACCTGGCCTTGAACACCTCCAGGGATGGGGCAGCCACAGCTTCCCTGGGCAACCTGTGCCAGTGCCTCACTGAAATTCTTCCTTATGTCTAGTCTAAATCTGCCCCTCTCCGGTTTATACTCATTGCCCCTGGTCCTATCAGTAAAAGCCTTTGTAAACAGTCCCTCCCCAGCTTTCCTGTAGCCCCTTCAGGTATTGGAGGGCTGCTATAAGGTCTCCTTAGAGCCTTCTCTTCTCCAGGCTGAACAACCCCAACTCTCTCAGCCTGTCCTCATATGGGAGGTGCTCCAGTACAGTTGTAGGTCTGGAATAGGCAGAGGCTTCTTCCCAGGGCAAATGATGTGACTTCAAGAGGTCGTGTAGACAAACTGTCCAGTTTGTGGGGAGCAGGAGGGCTTGCTTTCAGCTCAGTTTGAACAATTTCAAACATAGTACTTTAATGACTAATTGTGCTGTGCTTGGTGAAGTTCAATAGATGTCCACTGAAGATGTTTCATCATACATAAGACCTAAAGGTGTCCTGTCATTGTATAGCAGTCTAGCACACCAAAGCTCCTTGCTTAGGGACCACAGGGAAGCATCTCATGTAAGGCAAAAAAATAGCCCTTGTTTTTCCTATAGGCATTGATTAATCATGGATGTTTCTTCTATGTGTTTCCATGTGCCCTGGCTTTTCACAGTCTTCACGGGCATACTGTCCAGCTTAACTGGGAAGAATAATTCCTTAAAGCACTTTTCCATCACATGGAAGTGAGAGTATAGGTGATGATTATTGACAGACTGGGATTTCTTGCCAAGGAAAAATTCCTTACTGACTGTGACAAAATCTATGTATGTTATGGTATGTATGTTTGTGTTTACAGATATGTTTATATAAAAGTATCAGTTTAACAGCAGTTACTGCAATCACCAGCAGTAAAAATCAGCAGTCACAGAAAGATGACTTAGAGTCTTTTGTTTTCTTCCCTCTTATTTATTTGTCTGATGAAAAATTACTTAGTAGATTAAATATTTGGCAGGAGACCAAATGCTATATAGTGATGATTTAATCTGTCTGTTCCCTATGTGAATGTCAATTGTGATTTAATCAGTGTTTTGTGTGTGGAAGGTCATTTATATATTTTTGTGTTAACTTTTCAGCATTCTCCATTTCCAGTGAGAATAGCCAGGTCGTAATGATTGCCATTTCAGCTGCAGTAGCCATTATTCTCCTCACAGTTGTGGTGTACATCCTCATTGGAAGGTTAGTTTGTCATCTGGTTTGCACATTTAGTCCAGCTTTGATTTCCCTAAGGAGTCTTGATGAGCATGGCAAATCGGGTGTCATTGGGCAGTAGCGTGGCTTGTTTGCACCTTATCCTTTGTCTGCTGTCCAGGAGCTCTGGACACTGCTTCGTGCTCTGTAATGAGCCCACTAACATTAGCAGCCCCAATCATGCAGCAGTCGTTAAAAAATGCTATAAACGCATTCTTAGGCAACTGTAAAATTAAACTGTAGGGGTCAAAAATCAACAAATCCTCTCATTAGCCAATTTCCTCGAATTCCCTGAGAACATAATATACCTCTATAGGGCACGGAGAATGTAAATATCATGAACCTTTCAAAGAGGCATTTAATTGTGGTGGGAAAATGTTTTATTCTGTTTCCACCTGCAGTTAATGTATAAAATTCTTTATTTTTTTTTTCTCTGTCGCTTGTAGATTTTGTGGATACAAGAAATCTAAACATGGCACTGATGAGAAAAGACTACATTTTGGGAATGGCCAGTGTAAGTTATTGAAGCCCTTTAATGCTTCCAAATCTGTTGAATTCATCCGTTAGATAACTAGTATTTTTTCAGTTTATGAAAAAAATCATACCTCACTTAAACCACGGTGAAATTTTGAAGATAATTATCTCTCCTCTTATGGGTAAGGAGATTTTCCTCAAACAATTATTCTTTGTTTCAAATTTTTATCTGTGTCCGGGTTAGTAATGAGCAAAACATCACTGTCTATGTTCAAACGATGTGTGTGATTAACAATATGATATTGATTCTGTTGTGCATTACTGAAATTCAGAACATAACTTCAACTTCCTTGTTATCAGCTGTATAAAGTCAAATAAATTAAATTTTTTTCCAAAGTAAAATATAAAACCAGTGACTTCTGTCTTGATGACTACTGAAGGAACTGTGAACGTTGCTTGCTTGACAAAGTTGACCCACTAATAATTTAGTTTGGTTTTATTTGAAGCCTAGACTGAAAAGTGATTTGAAGTAGCTTCTTAAGTAAGAATGACTACTAAACAAATATCTCACAAATTAATTTTTTAATACAGCTCTGTTTACAAATACATTTTGTTCAAGTCTTGGTTCCCCACTTGCAAGAATGGATATGTCTGTGCTTTCTTTGAGTGTCATCTAGGACTAAGAAGTGAAAGTTTCTATTGACTTACGTTATCTTTGTATCACAAAAATTGTATGTAGTTAAGGGCGTGAGATTTTGCTCAGGAATACAGGCTACTTTTGAAACATGTTCAAAAACAAACCTGAAGCGTATCTATTTCTGATGTTTGTGTACCCTTTTCAATAAGGGTAAATAGAACTTTAATCATGGCTATTCTGGGTTGTTAGGTGATCCTGTGTGAAAGGAACAGCATGGAGCAAGATCCCATCCAGCAGATGCTTCGGGCAGGAAGTGTTGATTATTCTGAGCCTGGGCACATGTCCTGGCTACCAGGAAGAAGTAGCTTGCTATGGCCCATGGCTGGAGAGGGGTGTTGTCCTTCTCTGTTTCACTTCTTCTCTAATTCTAGATCCTCCATGCAATGTCCATAACCCTGCAGCACTTTTCCACAGCAGAGAAGCTGTGGATCATGAAGACTAGATCACAGCCGAAGCTTTGTTCGTACTGTCTTTAAAACAGAAATTAATTAGTTTTGGAGCAGAAGAAGGTGAGGGGAGAGGAAGGTGATAGTTTAACATTCCTGATCCAGAGCAGGAATTGTGGGGATTTTTATCACTCCAGTTTGGATTTTTTTTTTCATCCTTGCAGTGCAAAGATAATGCCCATCATAAATACCAAGACTGGAAATCCTTTTTTTTTCACTCACAGAGTTCTTGATGTCTGATGACCATCTTTTTAATAAGTGTAATTTGTTTAATAGAGTTGGGCTTTTTCAACCTAAAGAGAAGGCTCCGAGGAGACCTTATAGCTGCCTTCCAGTATTTAAAGGGGGCCTACAGGAAAACTGGGGAAGGGTCCTTTGTCAGGGATTGCAGTGATAGGACAAGGGGTAATGATTTTAAGCTGAAAGAGGGTAGGTTTAGATTAGATATTAGGAAGAATTTTTTTTCCAGTGAAGGTGGTGAGGCATTGGCACAGGTTGCCCAGAGAAGTCATGAATGCCCCATCCCTGGAGGTTTTCAAGGCCGGATTGGGTGAGGCTTTGAGCAACCTGATCTAGGGGAAGATATCCCTGCCTATGGCACAGGTGTTGGATCTAGATGATCTCTAAGATCCCTTCCAACCCAACCCATTCGATTATTCTATGATTATTATTTTAACTTTGGAGTCCATCCTTATCTCCAGAGAGCCGTGAGCATGCACATCCACAACATGTGTCCTCCATTTTCCCTGCTCTGTCAAGGGAAGGGAAAGCTGTAACAGTGGGTTTGCTTTATGCAGCTCAACAGCCACTAACGCAACTAGTCTTAGAAAAATCTGTACTGTTACATGTGGCCCATAGAATTAATGCTTCATCATCCAAATTTAATGAGCTTATAAAATAAAAGCAGCCAGTAAAAAAAGTGTCACAGACAAATAACAGGTCAGAGTTTGCTCTCCTTACTCCCACACAATGGAAAGTTGCAATCAGTGTTCTTAAACACGTCAGTGCTGTTAAATTCCTGTGGATTAAATTGCTTTTAATTTGGCTTTAGATATTTATGTACTGTTTTCTGAGTAGTGCCATGCTGATTCACTGTGCTGTAAGAACAGAGACTATCGTGGACCTGGTGTTTGTATTAGAAAATCTTGAAAATTATTTATTGATTTTGCAGATATTTTTCTATTAGTATTTGTAGGTAGGTACGTGTGTGGCTGTTGAAAGTTTATTCTACTAAGTTACTTAAAGAATAAGAAAATTAACTAAGAGAGGATAAAGTAACTTCCATGGCTGTCGTAAACTTTCAGCATCTTACATACAGCAGCTGGTTTATTTCAGTCAGTTTGTTCTGAATTACTTTAAAAATGTCTCCAGCCATGAACTATTCCCTGCAGCCTTATTACAAATCCTATAATATTACTTCAAAGGAGCAAAAATGTTTTACCTCCTCAGATCCTTTCCCTTTCCCTTCTTTGGCTAGGCCCTTTTTATTTTTTTGCTACTCTTAAGGCAATTCATGCTGTTAAAATGAAAATGTAAATTATTATGTTTGCACAGAATGAGCTGTAAAGTAGTGCAGCTTAACACATGTGCACGTGTTTATTATCTGTTTTTCATGACAGAACCCAGTTACTATACAGGCTGCCCTTAATTATTGGTGTGAAGGGATTATTCTCCTTGCAGTCGCCATCACCTGATCTTGGGAACTTCTAGGGTCAGCATTAAAAATATGCAGCCAAAAAACCCCACAGTGCAGAAGCTTTTAATTGTTATTTTTATTGGGGCTATGAGGGAGCCCATAATGTACATTCAGCATGGACGGAAGGGAGCATTTACAAGATTTTTAACCAACAGCAATATACAGCCAATTACTTTTTGTTTTACTTGCAAGTAATTCTGTAATCATCAGGCTCTTGAAGGAAACAGAGTCGGCATTTAATGCCACGCACACGCAGCCATTGTGTTAATAGCATGGCTCTTGGTTTGCATTGGTTTTGAGGCAGTTAGCTTGGAAACTCAGTTTTATCATTTCTTTGTCAATTCCGAGGTCAGTAAATCTCCATAAAATTGATTATTTTTTTTTTTTACACACACTTGGGATTGTTTGACAAAACAATAGTGGTGTGCTCTAATGGTCCAAATGTATTTTTTTCCATCTGTGTAACCCACCAGCAGAAAAGGTTTAATTATTCTAGGAGTCAAAAAATCAAGGCATTATAGTAATGTGAAGCTGGAAAGGATGTTCTTGAGTGGGTTAAGGCAGTTTTTGTAGGAAAAGTTAATAACTCCTACAAGGCCAACCGATGCAGTTAGGAAAAGCTAGAATACGTGTCCAGGAATGCAGGCTTTGTGTCAGAAGCAGAAAACTTCAAGCTGGATATAACAGTTAGTTCACTTTTTGTTAACAAAACTTCTTTGTGTTCTAAACCAAATACAGAGGCAGGCACACAAGATACTCGGTACAAGCCAAAGCAGGGCCTGGAGTCAGGGAGAGGGGATGAGGCTATGCTTTACCTTCAGCATCTTTGCTGGACAGAAAAACTGGGAATTATAGTATGTTCCACCACCCTTCTCCAGCCCCGTTTCTGCTGGAGGAAAAGATGTAGGGAGCTTGAAACTGCCTTTAAAATCACTCAGTCGTTTGAACTAGCTATTGCTCTGGGCAAACAGAGCAGTCCCTGGCCAGGAAACTATAGAGGGGGACAAAATAATAACACGGTTGTTAGCACAATTCAGCACCAGAACCAGACTTTAATAATAAGGAAAGCTGACTGCTGTCCTTAAATGTAGTAGCAGAGTGATTGAGGCAGAGGTGCATTTGTTCGTGTATAATTTTCTTTTCTTATGCATCTTGGAGGGTTCAGAAAGAAAATTTTTACTTAATGTGCTCTTGTTAGTATATTCCTAATAACTTTTCAGGTTGATGGTAGCATCACATATTTTGTTCCTTGCATCTTTGTTGTTATCTTGAAAGGGACAATATAAGATAGTATCCAAATGGGACAAGCTGGGAGTGGCAGGTATTATTTGGATATTTGAAAAGCAATTAAATATGGCAAGTGCAGATATATTAAAAATCAGTTTTCAGCCTTGTGTGCAATAACTACCTTACAGTCTCTGGTTTCACTCTTGATGGCTCTCAGGAATCTTAATATAAAGCAGATTGATGCAAAGAAGCAGTATACCTTTTCCTTCTATTGATTTGATTTCTATTGTCTCATAAGCTTTCTTTAGGAGGATTAATTAAATCTAAATAATGTTCTCTCTCTGAATTTGTTTTTACACAGTAAAACTCCCAGGCCTGAGAACTTATGTAGATCCACATACATATGAGGATCCCAGTCAAGCCGTGCATGAATTTGCCAAGGAACTAGATGCTTCTAATATATCCATCGATAAAGTAGTTGGAGCGGGTAAGGACTATCAGATATATTGACCTAAAGGAAGCTTTTTGCTGTACCTGCTGTTTTACGTCTTTGGGTTTAAGACTGTAAACTGTAAAGAAAATGTTCTATGGTCTTCAAATTAGTAGGTTATATTTACAGCTGACTTTGGTGCATATGAACAGTGAAGGGCATACAGTTCTGTTTTTTCCCCCAAAGAAAGCAGATAGCAAGACAATTTTCAAAGGAATCCAATCAACCCACACTTGGATGCAGCACTGTTGGAAGTAAAAAGAGACTTTAGCCTCACTTCTATGTTTCTCTTTAAAATCTGTCAGCACAGAAAATGGTATCAACTGTGAAGATGTTTTTTTTTCTTTCCCTTAGAAGGGCTGTTGACTGTTATGCCTTGAGTGAAACCACAAACTCATTTCATACCAGTCACCACACATCCATCAGACTGCAATGACCTTTGGTCATTGGATTGATTTTGGTCACTGCTTTGGGTTTGAATTATTGATTTAGGAGGAAAGGCTTGTCTGTCTGATAACTGATTGTCAGAGCCATACAGACGCCATAGATTGTTGGGTTTACAGAAAACAAACTGTCTAAATGAGCAGATTTTGTAGCAAAGGAGCCAGATTACAGAGGGTTTGATCATTGAGTTGTCCATGCTGCAATGCAGGTTGTCTTGTCAAGTCAGACGATCATGAAGTATTAGATTTCCTGTTAAATTAAAGCATCTGTGGAAGTAGTATTGATTTTATAATCTATTAAAAATTACTTGTTCTTTTATTTTTGCTTCTCTCTAAATTTACTATTTGAATAAAAATCATGAGATGTGACACTGACTCCTAGTGTACAGCAAAAGATTTTTGTTTTGAAAAAAATGTAGATTCAAACTACTGTACTTGCTGCATCTGCTGAATTACCCAGTAAAGAGGAACCATATTCAGTCTTACTTATTGCAGATACTGCTTTTATGAAGTTAGGTTATTTTCTGCAAAGGTAGAATATTTGTTCCTTGCTGGTTTTAGTTTTGCCCCACAAGAGTGCACTGTTCTCCATCATCTTCAGTCAAGATAGCAAAACTCTGCTTTAGGCACATAATAGAGAATTAATATGAGGATAGAGAAGGGAGTTACTGAAAAGCTAAGTCCAAGATCAGTATGTGTCCTTATAAGACTTTCAGGAGCCTTCTTTTACAAGTGTAAGTTTCCTAACCTTGTGCTGTATGCAGTATATGAGTCTAGAAAACAAATATATGGGAACCAATAATAGGTCATATTTTATAGCTCATTGCTCTGACCTATTTTTAATCAGAATACACGTGAGAATGAAAGGTAAACCAAAATTTGCCAAATATGGCCTCTGAAAATGGAGGAAGAGTTTTCTGAGAGGCTTCAAATAAGGGATGTGTCCCTAAAGAGTCAGGTGGCTTAAAAATAAGCCCCTTTGCTCCATTCCACTTCAGTGACAGTAGATCCCTCCAGATCCTCTGTGTCGAGGCCTGGACTCAAGATATAAACTCCCCGCATTTATTGGAAGCCATGACTCGGATTCATGTACCCTAAACTACATATGGCATTACAGTTAGCGTTTCCTCATGGCACTTGCCAGAGATGCCAACAGGAGAGCCAGGCAGGGAAGAACAGATGAAAATCAGGCTTAGCATGTGATATGCATTCATAGCATCACTTTTCACTGCTGTCACATTCAGCATGTGGTAGCTTTTGTATTTGGAGCAAGTGCATCTGAGGCTGCTTCTGCAGAAACGCTTCTTTCCTTCCCAAAAGCAGAAAGACATTTCTTGTATCTTACTTGAGTCAGTGATTTATTTGAGTGAATGAGTTGGTCTTGCAATGCCCTTCTTTACAAATGCAAGTGTGAATGAAATTATAAAAAGACAGTGATTTGAGAAGAAGGGATTCATTTAACTGCACTGAAGTGTGACATAAGTAACGAGACCTTCAAGTCAGGCAAGTAATCTTGATATTCTGAGAATTAGTTTTCTAAGTAGTTTTTCACAGTTTTAGCCAAAAGTCTCTCAGAATAGAGGGCAGCTTACATAGCTTTGAAAACATACCTAAATGCAATAAGGAAATACTCTTGTCCAAAAGAACCTCAAGAAAAACACAAGGGATTTTAGTGGGAGGCTAAGTATAAGAAAACTGAGGTCAGGAGCCTCTTTTTCATATTTTTCTTTTCAGTAATTCTTTCTTTTAAAACAACTCACTTGTTTTTATGGATCCAGTTCAGCCAACCACTTAAGAAATTTAAATCCAATTGGATAGCAAGAGAATACTGCAAAGTACTTCCTTGATTTGAGGTAGATTTATGTGTGTGCTTTGCTGAACATGGAAGCAAGCAATTGCTTTTCATTCAAAGTCTAAACGTACTTGTAGCATAACATCTTGTTATTAGAATTATTTCTAAAATTTAGGGACTACTGTCCATGAACTTACTGTGAAGTTTTGCATTGTCTCAGTGAGTTCTTGTAGAATGTCATTGAAGTTCACAAGGTTTGTGAAACATTAAGCTTAGGTACCTCAACAACTCCAAGGAAGTTCTGTGCACAGCACTACAGTCATGGTTTAAAACACAGCAAAGAAAAAGCCCTAAGTAGCCTGTTTAAAAAGAAATTGGGAACTCCTGAAGAGAGGTCTTTGTATCATGAAGAGCCCTTCTAATAATATCTTTTTGCTTTCTACACATAAATAGGCATATTGGTCTGCAGGGCAGGTTATACAATGTTTATGTGTGTAGCGTTATTAAAGTAAACTCTTCAGAAAGGCTTCAACCTCATCGGTTAAAATCAGTGCAAAGTTTTCCACCTTCCAACTCAAACACAAGTTCTTATTCCTCCTAAACAATATCTGAGATCCAGTCCATTTCTTAAGTGTAACCATGTAATAGTGATTTGCAGGAAAGAGATGCAGTGTAAATGCATGTCACTATGGGCATTGACCAGGTAGACTTGTGTAGCGTCCATACTACCCTGTATATAAAAGAACTTAACGTTAACATAATTGGACTGTCCAATGAGCTTTTTCCAGCAGGATCATTTCCCAAGAAAGTTAAAACGATTTTATATTTACCTACAACAGTAAGCTCCATTGCTATGATGGGTACAACTTTCTGTCTCTTGCAGCATCCACTGGTCTCAAGGCACTTGTGGAATCTGATTAATTGCCCAAGTTCTAAACTATGTAACCATGGCTACATGGGGTTGTGTTGATAAACGTTAGTTGTAACTTTTTACTTCTCAAAATTCAAACAGATATCAGATAGATTCTGGACAGAAATGAAATAACTACATTTAATCTTTTGTTAATTTCCCACTTTTTTAGGTGAATTTGGAGAAGTGTGCAGTGGGCGCCTAAAGCTGCCTTCTAAAAAGGAAATTTCAGTGGCTATCAAAACCCTGAAAGTTGGCTACACAGAGAAACAGAGGAGGGACTTCCTAGGAGAAGCAAGCATCATGGGACAGTTTGACCACCCTAATATTATTCGATTAGAGGGAGTCGTCACTAAAAGTAAGATATGACAAGGGCATCTGTTTTGCATGGAAAATGTCACTCCAACCTAAGTTATTCTGTGATTCACTGATCTTTCAAAGAAAAGGCAAATTAAAAAATGAATAATCCATGTTTATGCCTGCAGACCCTTCCAGAAATGTTTATGTAATGACTCTGTTAATACCTTCCAAGTATCCTTCAAAAGAGATTACAGCAGAAGCACATAGCTTGGCTTTTGTGATATGTGTTGTATTTTCTCAAAAGGAGGAAAAAAATTACCCATGTGAAAGCACCAACTAAATCCATGCTGATGGATCCAATGAAGAATGGTGTCAGAAACAATCACCTTCAGTGCAGCTGCAGGATCTTCAATGTCTTGCTGCTCTCAGGTTGCTGAGAACTTAGAAACAGCAGTCTGGGTTGATGAGCTGAGAAAAACTGGAGAATAAAAATTGTCTGCTTGAAAAAAATCTAGAGAACGTGATGAAAAAAGAAGCATTCTAAAGAACACTGCAGCTCAGTAGTAAACTGGCAGATTCACTAAACTCCAGAGCTACACATTGCTGCAAAGTGGCCAGGAAACACTTGCTGGTAATCTGTTAGGAGTCAGGAAGCCTAATGTCTTAAGGTTTCCTAATTGTACTCTAGCAATATATTCTGCTTTCAACTAAACAATTTGATTTTATCATTAGCATAAATTAATGAATAGCCTGCTTGGCTACAGCAACCGATACTAGTAAATTAATAAGTAAATCCAAGCTTTTTTCCTGAGTGGTTTCCATGCAGGGTAAATAGTCCATGTGATATTCAGTCTTGTACCAGTATGAGGCATTTGAAAGATCCTTATACCTCTTAATAAAAATCTCAAAAACCAAAAAATCTCAGGGCTTTAAGCTGTAGTAGTAAAATTGATTTCATTTCTTCAGTAATATATGTAGTTTAACTAACAGACGTTTTCTAAATCTGGCCTTGGGCATTCTTTTTACACTCTTGTATGGTTTTTGTTTTGTTTTGTTAAAGCATGTTTTTGTCTACGTTTATGATAACAAAACATCTTATATTTTTGAGACAAAAAAAGTAGTTGAAACCTCCATCTACATGTGGTACTTTCCTGGAAGAATAATATAGTTGAAGAACCCTCTCCAGCTCCACTTCCTTTAAGATAATATCAAGTTGTAACAGGGATTCCTGAATAGCAATGCGAGTCTTGCAGCTCCTACCCGGCTTTCCCATGGTAGCCACAGTAGCCTCCTTGAAGCCACTTAGATCCTGCATGCTCTTCTCCTTACGAGCAGCTAGTAGGATTTGGTACTGGTGATGATGCCTCATTTAGGCAAATTCTGGCTCTCATTGCTTGTGCTGTCGGTGGTCTTCTCCCTTGAGGTGGAAAGACAGAAGTAGTTAGTGTAGAAAAGACAAGTTGCATGTAGTACCACACCTGGCTTGTTCTGTGAGACATGAATTCAGAGACTTTCTGACTTTCCATTGCAGCATAAAGTCATAAATCTAATAATCAGCATCCTGCAGTAGTTATTAGGTGGGAGATAAAAAAGCTTTTATATGGGGTATTCTTAAAAAAAAAATCAGGAATGCTCTGAGATTTTTCAGGGGAGTGGAAAAAATCCGTAAGATGTTTCCTAGTTCATCCTAGAGGACTCTGCTGGCAAAGCAGCTCCTTACCATTTCAGTGAATTGCTCGGAATGTGCTGAAGACATTTCCAGTTTTACTGGGTAGAAGTAAACCAGATACTTTGTTATTAAGTAGATGATTTTATTGGTTCTAAGGAACCTTTTTTGTTAAAAATTGTGTGATTTGAGGTTTTACAAACATAGACAGGCATGAAAGAATTTCATAGCTTACTGCAAAAAATTAAATCAAACAAAAACTCCACAAAAATGTGTCTAAAAATAACTAGGGAAAGGTATGTAAAGCCCTATATACTATGAAGAGATGTAATTACAATAATAATGCTTTCTCGAGGTGTGATTCATGAAAGTTTATTTTGCCAATTTAAATAATGAAGTTGGTATTCTTCAGCTAAAGCAGAGCCGCCTGTGTAAATCAGTCATCTCTTGCTTTTTAATAACACACACTTTTTACAGTCAGAATAATATTTGCAGAGCAAAGTTACTTGAAAAGCCAACCTCAGTCTGTATACAGTAGAGCTGAAATCTATTTTATTGTGTTTTGTATTTCTGTGGCACTTGAGAAAATTATTTAATTGCTTTGCATGCAGGAATTTGTGCGTTGTTTTTGAATGTGCATTACTAATCCTGTCTGTATTCTGGGTAAGTGACTATTAGTAAGTTTGCTGCATTCACAGCACATTGCTGTGTGTTTCAGAGCGGTTGGGAGTGCCAGTTGCCTGTCACATTTAAGTATGAAAGAGCAAGCTCTGAATGTTCCTGGCTGAAATCAATGAAACCCTCATTGATACAACACCCTCTGCAGTTAGCTTGAATACAGGAGCTGAGAAAACTGTTCTGGAATTGTATTTATCCATTTTACTGGGTAAAATTATATAGCATAAATGCAAGTAAAGATAATCATCTATTTTCTTTCACATTCTGTAGAGTGATAGAAGGACGGGAAGCTTGTGGGGTTTGTTTTTTTAAAAACAAGCCCGTGTACTGTAATAACAAATTAGTAAGTGTTCATGTTTTTCTATGATAGCTTTTAAATCACGCTCAAAAGTATTAGTTTTTGTACAGTCAGTAGAGAGCCTGTGGAGTATTTGCTGGCTCACTTTCACTACAGGTAATGCATGATAAACAGGCAATGTTACCGTTTTTCATTAACCGAATTCATTTTGACAGGTGGCCCTTAGCAATGATCTAGCTTTTCATACTAAGCAGATCTTCTGAAGCAACTCTTATTAACTGCAATTGCCATGATCCCTGTAACGGGACCAGTTCTCAAGCTGGGGTGGCTGTGGTTTGCCGGTGGGATAGCACACTGGCAGTATGAAGGAGGTGTACCCACCAGATAAGACTTCAATCCTTTGCTTTCAGTGCAGGGTTGTTCACCTGCTTCGCTTTGATTTCTGTTCTGCGTTTTCCTAATACACTGGTCTCCTGGGCACACTGTAGGCAATAGTCTTAATAACGAGTGCACATGTTCTTCCTAGTTTACTGATAGTTTACAGCAATTTGCAGCCTGTTAGTGTAATAAATTTCAGCAATACTGTTGACACAAGTTGTTATCATGTATAAACGGCTGTGCTTTGATAAATGAATGCAGAATGTTCTTTTAAAAGTGCACTGTGTTCCTTCAGAGCATATGCTTCTTATTATGGACACGCTTCCAACTGAATGAGAGTGAAACTCTACGCTTGGGGCGTTATGACTGTGGGTGAGCAAGGCGGGAAGATGCTTTCTTAATAATTTGATAGACGTAGCTACTTACTCTAATTTCAGTCTTCTGATGTGTCATAAAATTGATTGAGTTTGTATGGAATCCAATCCAGGCAACTGTCTCCTGCTTTCAAAGTACGTAGATTTATTGTAGAAAGTTTTGGATAGCACTGTGGATAATATTGCCCTTTACTTAAAAGATATGGCAGCATTTTCTGTGTGTTGCCAGAAATGCCTTTGGGTTAATACTACACGCAGTAAAAGTTACCTACTTTTCCTTGCACTGCATATTTCTTGCTAAAGAGAGTTATCAAGCAGCAGATTTCTTTTTTGAGATTTTATATTGTAGGTCTTTTGTCTGTACCATTTCCTCCTATATAATTCAATATTAATATTTCAGATAAAGAGTTTGTTCCTAGATGTTAATGTATGACAGAGTTGATTACCCATTAGTGTGACTCCCACAGTATAACACATCATTTGCACAGCAGAAACAAGCTATTTTAACTCATTAATCCATACAAAAAAATTCCTTATTATAGCGAAGTCATTTTTTTGAAATTAATATTTCTCTTCCGATAATTTGTATTTGGTAGAAGTTGTATTTTCTGGAAAAAAAAAAAAGGAGTTGTAACGATTTACTTTGCTTTTTTAATGACTTTTTTACTTTTAATTATACTTGGTAACTCTTTCAAACCTCACGCTGTTCAATTTTGAAAGCTAAAATTTCACCGTGCCTCCTATACAGTATGCAGGACTTTGTCATGCTTTTATGGTCAGATGCCTTCCTGTATTATATGTGAAATAATAATTCATCTCCTTAAATAACTTCATGCTCTTACCCACCTTTCTCTCTACCAGAAAGAGAAAATAAACAAAGCTTTAGAAAATATTATGAAATAATAAAATCCATACGAAGGTAAAATATTAGCAGGGCAATGACCTTGTCTGGAAGTGTCACCATAATCACATTAATTTTGGTGTTCGTTTCTCTCCAGCTTGTGTAGGGTTGCATATAAAATCTCGGTTATGTTACAAAATGCCTTAGGTTAAAAAGAATGGTCTTACAAACTGATCTGAATCTGCACAGACAAGTTTGGAATGATATTAGAGGTTTTCAGTGATGCAAGGCTGTTTCATTAAAGCCTGATGCTGCCCTGTGGATGCAGCACGTTTGGCTAAGTTATGCTTGGCGGGAGGTGAGGTTCATGTTGTCAGTGGTCCTTCTGCAGAGCAAGGCAGGACTGCTTGGAAAGAGGGCTAACCTCCAGCAGTGGAAAGTGGCTGTGTTACAGCTCTGCTTTTCTTTCTAGTGCCCTGTATTACTTTTCTTCTGTGCTTTGCCGTCCATCTGTATTCCCACCCCAACGTTTTTCTTTGCTTATGCTAGAGAAATACTGTAGCTCTACAATTTAAATGCATTGTAAATATCCTCCTGAGGGAGAAGCTTTTTGCTCCTGCCTCCGTGTATGCTATTTAATCTCTCCCTTTCCATAATACCTGAGGAACATACTGACTGTGCCCCTGTAGTGGAGCACTGCTACAGAGTCTTTGCATCTCCATTGGGCAGATCAGGACACCTCTGGAGCACAACTGTGACACCTCTGCAGCCAGTGCCCAGTTCCTTTGCAGAGGGAACCTGGGGGCAAATGCATGGCAGAATACACCTACTTCATTGCATAAATTCCACACTCTTATGAACGATTATATTCAACAGCGGTAGATAAGGCATTATATACTGAAAAAGCAGGATGCTTCATTTTGTGTCCTGGGACTTGAGCTGTTAAAAACTGTATCAGTTTATTTCTGTTGATGTTGGTGAAATCACGGTTATTTTGTGGTCGGAGCTGTTTTTGCCCATGCGTCTTTTGCTTTCTTTCTAAATGTAAAGTTATCCTTGTGGGTTGGAAGATTTAAGCAGATTACTGAAATGCCTGGTTTTACTGATCGTCATGTATTCATTTTAAATGCCTGACTACTGTAATGTATTTGCAGGTAAACCAGTTATGATTGTTACTGAATATATGGAAAATGGTTCCTTGGACAGCTTCCTTCGGGTAAGTGCAGTAGGGAACAGCATGATGCAGGACTGGCTCTTGTTCTGAATTTGTTATGCATTTGCAGCCACTATACTCTGATTCATCATCAGCTCTCGTGGCCTGATATTTTGTTATTTCCATTCTGGTTTGTGTCCATTGTGATGTGTTCAGAAAGCCAATGGATCTACTAGCCCATTTTGACTGCTTGCAGTAAGTATTATTCCAAAAGGAAAAACATTTTTCTGTTTTATTAGTTTGTTACATGAATAAAAAAAAACTCCAGACCCAAAAAAAGCAATAGAATCGCACACAAAAATGTAAATTGTTTCTCTGAAGGCTGAATTACTACTGTAATGCAGGTTTGCTTATTGGTTGGCAGCCTGTATGTCTTACCAAATGATTTCCAAAGTGAACAGATTTGTGGATTTTTTTTTTTCAGTAAACCAGTAGTGCTGAGCCAAGAGCTGCTTCCCTAAAAGTGAAAAGTTTAGGGAATAACTCTGTACCTGAGGGTGTTTGAAATGTTTTGCTAGCAAACTTTATTGGCCTGTTTTCTTTCCCCCAACCTTAGACATACTAATACTTTTGTTGATTTATCTTTGTTTTCTGTCAAAGTTGGTAGTGAGCCTAAAAAAATTTGAACGCTCCCTGTGTCACCAAGATTTACTTGTGGCAAAACAAGAAGTGTAGCAGAAATGAAATCCCATCTGAGGGGAAACACTAGTTTAATTTTAATTTGTTAGGGCAAACTCAGCTGTGGCTGGGAGACTGCTTTGGTTCTGCTACGGCTGAGTGACATTATCCCCCAAATTCATAACACTGAATTAGACATTTAACCCCAAAAGGGGATATATTGTCAACCTGAGTTTCAGTATGTACTATATATGTTATGATGTCCACTGGAGCATGCAAAATACATATAAATAATGTGTCAGTATATCCAAATGAAATATATCTGTACTGAACTGTATGTATTTTGTTTAGGCTAAAAATCCTTGAAGAAAGCTCTAAGGAAAGGGGAGTAATTTCTAACTGTACAAAACAGTTGTTCAGCTTGATCATTCGAGTGTGGGGTTTTTTGTTATGTTTTGGGTTTGTTTTTTTTTTACTACTGTTATATGGAATCATAGATAAGAACCTTGTGACTCATTAATATCACAGACAACCCAGGGCATATAACCCTTTTTATAATTAACTTTTAGAACTATTTAGTTTGCTTTCCCCATTGCCATTGAAAGGTTATCTCAGCATTTCATTCCTTTCATGGTTAGAACCTCTCTTCTGATTTCTAGCTAAATCTTTTCCAGCATCTGCATAGATCCTCTCGTGTTGGCTCTAGTTAAAGAGGGTTTCATAACAGAGAACTGCTAAGAGTCTTTTATAATAATGAAATTCTTCATGAAAGGGGATTCTGAGAGGCTCTTTAAACATCTGTTGTGCCATATATTTGTCTAAAGTTTACAGTGCTAATGTTACCCCTAAGTATATTAATCAAAAATGAAATTAATGCAATCAGTCTTGCAGAGTGATTCGTGTGAGCTCACCCCACATGGCAGAGCCAGCTCCATGTATTTAATAAAATTCTGGAAGAAGCAGCAGGAAGAGCTGGAGAGCTGCCCAAGATGATGTATCTATAGCACTGGGGGTTCATTTAAGAGCTGCACTAGGATGTACGGTTGTCCTGTCATCTATATATATATCAATATCAAAGCTAGATGTTAACAAGCAGCAGTAGGAAGAGCTGGGAGATCTAAAACATGTGTCTAGAAGTAGACAATTAGAAATATATGCAACTAATGGTTTATAGGCTAAATCACAGTGTATTTAAGTGAATTTTGTGTTCTTGAAGTTGAGGAAGATTTTGAGGAATGAATTTAAATTTGATGGACTTTGAAAGGCACTGAATCGGATCAGCATGTGCTTTTGTTAGAAAAAATGCTTGTGTAATAGAAAACTTTCATTAGTCTGTTGGATGGGACTGGGATTTTCACTAACAATTCTTACACCCTTTCAGGGAAGCTGGACATCTGTTTCCCTAATATTCTGACTCTCCAGTCTCCTGAGCACACACAACTTAGATATATGTGCCGCTTTCATTCAGGTCCCATCTAGGAAATTAAAATTCTGATGACAGCGATAACATGAAAAATGAATTTTCATCTGAATTGAAAATTTGTCCCCTTTCCCTCAGCTGATAGGGAGATCATCCTCTGCAGATCAAAGCAGTTCAATGTGTGGCATTTAAATTTCAACACCTGACTCACAAGCTCTTTGCTTGAGGAGCTACCAGGCTCTTCGTCAAAAGTTCTTTGCAAGGAGTAACATGAACAGTCTCTGAAATGACATTTCAAATGTTTTCCAGAAACATGATGCCCAGTTCACAGTCATCCAGCTGGTAGGCATGCTTCGAGGGATCGCGTCTGGCATGAAGTATTTGTCAGATATGGGTTATGTCCATCGAGATCTAGCTGCTCGTAATATCCTCATCAATAGTAACTTGGTATGCAAAGTCTCAGATTTTGGTCTCTCTCGTGTACTGGAAGATGACCCTGAAGCTGCTTACACCACAAGGGTAAGTGTCTGGTTTTTGTTCATCTTTTCAAAGTTCTTGCTGGTTGTGACAAAGTTAGACTGAAATCTGAGGGAGTCCTTGAAACTTATTGCAGTCTTGCATGCCAGACATGTTCAATACACAATAAACTCATCACAGCTAATTTTTAATTCATGTCTCAGAGAAGGCAGAAAGCAAAAAATATGGTTTCTGTTGGTAAATACTTTTTCTTAACATATGCAAAATTCATGGCGCAGTTTCGTTTTACTGAGAGTGTAAAAGAGTGAATATCGCAATTAAAGCCTGAGTTGGTTTGGCACATAGTAATGTAAGCTTTATTTGTGCTTGGAGTAGGTTTTGTTACTCTGCTGATTTAGCTCCCACAGAGTAAAAACAAATCCTACCCAGCAATAATTTTTTTTTTTAATTTTTACCTTTTCATATCTTCCAGTATGATGAGGCATATATCTGACTGAAGCATACTGATATCACTATTATGAAAGAATGTATCACAAAGGTACAACACCTGCTGTTGTACCTTTGACTGAGTAAAAACTTGAGTAAAGCAAAAAAAGAAATCTTGCTTAACAATGCAATAAACCTCCTGTGCTTCTTCTTATATCATATATATATATATATGCACATATACACACACGCAAATGTTACACGTCTTTTGGAGATGTAATGTTATCAAGGAAGAGGTTTACCTTTGACTGTCTTGTCCTGAAAGAGAAGCTTTTATCATATAGGGCACGGCTGGTAGTGTAGGCTGCTCCTTGTTTCTTTTCTGGATTTCATCCTGCCTGGAAAGCTGCCTGGAATGCTACCTGGAAGCTATGTTGTTGGCTTACAGCCTTAGGAAAGCCAATGTTTTCTAAATGCAGCTGTGCTACACCTCTTGTTCTCACTTGAATAATGCTCCTGTTTTATTGCGGAAAACATGAAGGCATACATTTAGCTTTGTTTATGTAGATATTACACTGGGATGTCTGGTTCTTCACTTTAATCGTATTGCAAGTGGGTTTTATTAGCTTTAGAGAAAGCAGCATTAATTTTCAGCATGTTAGTCAAGTGTAATTTGTAGTAGTGCCTAGTATTGGTTTTCTCTTCACTGTACAAACCAGATTAAAGTAAAATTTATCAGCAAAATCTTCATACAGGTTTTCTAGAGCTTTCTTCATTTCTGATCACTGACAGGAGCAATCAATTACTGTGGTAGTTTGCATGCTTTCTCCATGATTGAAATAAAACAACATGACAAATGGGTGAAGAAATAATAGCTGTTTTCATATGCATCGTATGTACATTATGTATGCATACATTTATAGATGCATATTTATCAATCATACCTTCTTAACTTAGCAGGCATAAAGACTCTTCCTTACTTAACCTTTCGTTGCCTTTTATACCTCTGATAAGCTTTGGTATGTTGTTAGAAATATGCAGTATATACCACTTTAGAAAACTGTCTGCAGAGATCTCTCATGGTTAATATAAAGAGACAGTAGTAGAAGAAAGCCATTTTCATGCTCAGTATAGGCGCAGCATTTGTAAGCAAATATTATTATGACACAATTGTTCCTCAAGAGAAAATTGTAGGTCAGGAAGAGGTTTGTTGCCTTGTCAGAACACTTGCCTGCCTTCTTCTTAAAAACTTATGTGAAAGTAGTGGGTGTTGGTGTCTTCAAGGTAAACAGTTTTAAATATAGTATTTATCTAGTCCTATATTTAACCTCCACCCCTCGTGTTGTGCACTTGCAAGCTAAGGTAATTATTCTGTGTCCTACCACTACTGCCCATAGGCAGGTGATCAATCTTCCCTTTAAAGCAACTGCTTACATGCATGGAGATTGCTGTCCTCTTCATGCACTTCCTTCCATTCTTTTATTTTCTGAGCAATTTTTTCCAAACTTACTTTTCTTGCTGGTCTCCTTCAGATTCTTTTCCACTTAAGTACATTTTTCCTTAAATGTGATGCCCAAAACAGGATACTAATTCCTAGCGCCTAGCATAGCATATTTATCTCATGTTTCTTACACATGCCCTTTCTTTAATACCTGCATGGGTGAGAGGTCTCTATGTCTCTTTCCACCCCCAACCCAGCTTTGTCACATGGTTGGGTCATGTTCTTCTGCTCAGACACATACCTCTGTCAGGCTTCAAAGTTCAATTCTCATATTCCAGAATTCACCTGGACATGCAAGCTAATTTATAATTTTTTCATGGCATTTTGTATAGTCACCTAAAGAGCTGAAGAAACTTTGATTCCTAGTTAATGTGTATTAAAAATAGCATAGGGAGGAAGAAGTAGCTTCCCATCAAATGCATAGCATACAGCTTTATAAGGGAAGCATGCTTTCCTGAAAATGAAGCAAATATCAGCGACCCATATCTGTGGGTGAGCTAGATCAAACAAGTTGCACAGAGTGTTGGTGTTTCTGGTCAGTGTTACATATGTATCTCCTATGGCCAAGTGCAACTTTGATTTTATTTTTTTTTTCTTCTTCTGCCACCTGTTTTCTAAGCCTACATGCCTATTTACATTTAGGTAGTGAAATCAGATGGAAAGAAACTACTTTGTAAAGTGTAATCATCTGTGTTTCTTAAACTCCCATCTGGCATTTATGGTGTATATGCAAACTGCTGTAGGAAGATGCTCAGGTAATTAAAACCTTCAAATACAACCTCGGACAAATCTAATTTTCCTCAAAAGTAGTTCCTGAATATACCTCTGCCACACCTTGACCCTGAGAGAAGGACATGGCTCTTTACTATTCATCTTCTTGGTCAAGTTTCCTTTGAAGTGCTCCTTGTAGTGTGTCCCTGGAGTATGTTTCATCCCCAACTTAACTGAGAACCACAAATATGAAAAAGGCTTCCAGTCCACTGGAAGAAATCTGGGCAGTTCATGTTCTGGCTGCTTCATCGTATCGCAAAACACAGGACCATTTCCTAGGCTGCTCCAAGTGCTTTTCACAGGCCCTAATTATATGGCAAAACCAAGACAAAAATAATGCCACTTTTTGAAATAATAGTGTCATCCCAAACAGTTCATGCCTTTACCACTGAAGCATGACAACTACTCTGCAGGATATTTGAAAGACAAAAATAAAATAGTTAAAAATCCAAGTTATAACTAAAATTCCAAACATTCTAACAGTAATGAGTGCATGTTATATTAATTTATAGAGACTTTTACCTCCCTTCCCCATTTTCCCATTCCCAGTTCTCCATTTCATGTCAGTGATACTAGGGAAATTTATAGAATTTGCTGCAAAGATAGATGTTTTATCTATTTAGCCTCCTCTTTTACCCCTATTTTCCACCTGTAAATGTCAAAGCCTGATAACAATTCCATTACTTTAATTCATAATTGCAATTTGGGATTGGTCTGCCCCTGAGAAGCCCAGTCAACCCATCAGGCTTTCAGTACAAACCACTGACTGGGTGAAATTTTATGTTGATCTATTCTCAGGAGCTGTGTCTGAAGCTTTGCATAAGGCATATGAACGTGTGTCCTTTTATCTATCAATAATGTACATGTCCCTTTATATATCAATGCATAATCTGTGATATTCATACTATTATATAAGAGCTCTGAAGGACAACACAAAGATCACAGATGGATATGTGAAATACAGGGAATCGGGAGTTATAAGAAAACTTTGCTACCTGACAGGGTCATTTTTTTACCTCCTGAATTACTGTCACTGACTCAATACTACAAAAGGCCTTTGGCAGCCTGTGGTCTGCCTGCTTACAGAAGCAGAAGCCAGCATGTGAATAAAGCTGAATGTTTGGATATTTTTTTTACTAAGCCTTTGTGCTGGAGGGGATGTACTGTAATTATCTACATTCTCTGTACCTTTTCACTTTTAATTGAAAGGGAAAAATTGTATTAAAACTGTATTGTCAAATTGATCTTTTTTATTCTTATTATTTTTAAAAGTGGTTGAACTAATGACATAATATGAAGTGGAAATAGATTTCAGCCATCACATATGTAGAAGGACTGTAATTAGGACTCTCAAAGACATAATATTTGGGTAATCAGTACATGAACTTTGACTATTTAAGCATATAGTTCAATACATCAGTGATGTTCCTGGCATTTCAATGTAAAACACTATTCGGTTATTATATTTGCATAGTTAACTTCTCATTAAATCTACATCACTTAGGAAAATATCGTGTTTGGATGCAAATATTCTGTGCCCATGGGTTACAATGCCAGAGCAAGGAGGGCACGGCAAGGCGCTGCTCCATTCTGTGCCATAAGGAAGGGCACACAAGTCTTCTCTGTTATGCACATGTTATTGCAGCTGATGCTTGACAGAAATTTGTCATGGTTTGTTCATTTCCTATACATGCAAAAATACAGTAAGATCTGACTGGATTGAAGGGTGTGGTAAAAAGAAAAGAACAAAAGAAAAAAAAAGCCACAAATTCTTTTGTCTGATAAGCATAAGGGAGAAAAGCAGTGCTCTGTTATCATTTACCACTCCAGAAGGAGATAATGTCAAGATAAAATATTCATTGGTAAGGGATGACCGAGTAGCATCGGATGATTTCAGGTGCTTAAGAGGGTAAGTTAGGCTCGTCTTACTCATATGAAGCCAACTTGCTCTGTACCTGAACTACCCAAAGTCCTCATAGAATGAATTAGTGTCAGGCTTTTACCTTCAGGATTTCCTGCAAAGTTCTTCTAATAATTCTGTTAGAATCAATTTTTTTTATTCTCCTCTCCCCAGGCTTATATGTCTGTAGCAGTGCCCTGTAACATATTATAAATCAGAGTATTGGAATGGATTATGAAGGTCTGAAAACTGTTGCCTTGAGCTGGAGTGCCAGATGCGCTAGAAATAAACTGAGGACTTCATTGACGTTAGTTGAATGTCCAGATACTTAAGAATCACATCTAAAGCAGATAAAACTTTTGATTACTGCTGGCTCACTAATTTCAGACCCCAAGAGTGGTTCTGTGACCTAGACTGCCTGGGATTTTGAGCTGCAATAACGAATTCCTACAATTTCTAATACTAATATTTTCTTTCTACTTAAATTAAGGCAGCTTATTTGGCTTCATGATGGGCGTGATCACCCTTAAAGGGAGACTGTGACAAAAAATACATATAAAACCTGTATTTATTTTCAGAAAATAGTCAGTAAATGTGTTACCAATAGCTAGTGATACATGCCCATGTAGATTTCTCTTTTTAAGCCTGTAGCAAATAGATTTGGGCCAACCTTTGTCCTAGGCATATCAATAATAATTTTTCATTTAACAAGTTTGTCTTATATGTTCAGAACCAATAGTACTGATTTTTAAGGGTAGGAACCCAGTCATACCAGTCAATAATATTAGAGTTTCAGATTTTCCAGTGGAGGGTAAGCAATGGAGATAGCAGATAAAGAAAACTAAACTGCATGAAATGAATATGCCATACATCATTAAAAAGAAATGGGTAGGATTTCTTAGCACTTTCATCGTAGCAGTTCAGTGAGCATATATTGTTACACTCATTTTAAAAAAAGAAGACTAGGGAAAGGGGGTAAACAAGAGATGGGCAAAGAAACAAGTATGAGAGCTTAGTTTTTCCAGCTCCACTTCAGTGGTCTAGGAGAAAGTGTTTCATTTAATTTGTGCAAAGGTAAATCACATAACATATCTTTGATCCTGGCAAAGAATATTGCAAAAATATCATGTTTTCTTGCAAAAGAGAAAATTGAAGAGGTGTTTTTTGTTCAAATGAAATGTGTATTTCTCAAAAATGGTGGAAAGAAGTGAAAAGGGGTTTTCTAATGTTGAATGATCATGTTATTTTAATTTTAGGACAGAATATTTGACTGCAGCAAGCTTTATAATTTTCAAAGGCCATAACAATGGAAAACCATTCATTTAGTTATTTAGTTTGATACAACTCTTTGAATTTTCTGCATATATTGATATTTTGACATCTGCTAAAACATGAATGTTGCATAATTCTTTGAGGAGAGTTCTTTTGGTGTTAAAATGCTTATTTGTTTAAAAAATATTTACTAGAATTTTTTTTTTTTTGCTGTTCATGCTCCTAAATTGCTCAAAAAATAAGTCGACAAAATCCCCTTTTAAATACAGGGGATTAAAGATAAGATTGACATTTTTATGACAAATTGGGGAGCAGAATAGCAAAATTATATTTTTACACTGGATTGAGTGGCAGCTGATTTCTATTTTAGCTACATTTTAATACTCTTCTTATTTCAGTCTTGTTTACAGTAATGCTAAGTGTATCTATAGGCTTGCAGCCTCAGTTACAGCTGAGACATAGCAAAGAAAATGTATTTATTTGTAATGGAATATAGAGTTGATGAACCTTAATTTTTCACTAAAACAAACAAAGCTGGAAGAACTTTCTTTTGCTGAGTTCGTAATCTTCTTTACCTTGCAATAAAGTGGTCCCAAAATTTTAGGAGACTAATTAATAACATTTTGTACAAACATGTTTTTCCAATTGTATAAATTACTTTTTCTATAAAATTGTCAAGGTAAAGATCTTCTATCAAATAGGGTATTTCCTACTCTTTCCTAAAGTGCTTGTGTTCTAGCCATGAGCGCATTTTTCTGCATGGTACCTGGCAATTATTCCTCTCAGGTTCAGCAAGGACTCCATATTTCACAATGAAGTTTGCAAAGTGAGCCTGTAGCCACTCACAGAAATTCTGACTTTTTAGAGAGTAAGATTCTGAGATCTCCAAATTATACTTCTGTGTTTCACAGAACCAACCATTATGCTGATGCAAGGAAAAAAAATCCCAACTACTCCCTGCCTCGAAGGCTTTCTCACGTGGTACATTGTAGGTATGAGTTCTGCCATCCCTCTATTCAAAATGTAGCTGAAGCAGTTGTGCGAGTATGAGACCCAGCCTGGCTATACTGCCACAAGCCCACTGATGACACCTAGCTCTGCGTATCTTTCAAATCAGATGGCACAATCTCTTTCTCCAGCAGCACTAATGCCTCCAGGAGCTGTGTTTGATCTGTAGAAGTCTTTTGTAGTTTATGGTAGCATAGAGGCAGTTTTGTCCTGGTAGTTTAGATGGGCTCAGGGTGGTGAGCACCCCGTGGGCAGATCTGGTCTGGGAGGGCTAGTGTCCCCCTGCCCTCTCCTCTACGTTTAGACATCTTAGCCTTACGGCTGCGCTTTTAAGTCCATTCAGTTTAGCAGGCAACTTCTGAGCCTATAGGACAAGCAGACAACATTTGATTTGGAAGCTCTTTCTGTCCATGGTGGTGGGTTTTTGTTTCTGTAAATTTAGGATCTGGATTTCCCCCAGCATTGACTTTCTTTACTGGAAATTAAAGTTTACTGTACTAGTATACGTAGAAAAAAGGCTGAAAAAGTGGGATGGATTTCTTTATTATCACCAGATCTAAAAGTATAAATAAATTTGTTATTAAAACAGTAGGACACAGGAGACAAGGACACATGTTTCTTTGCTGTGGCATGGACTTGCTGAGGGACCCTAAATATTTGTAAAGAATGTATAATATTGCGTCTCAACAGAGTATGAGAAACAGAAAATAATTTTTTATGCTCTCAATACTGTTACGTTATAGAGCAGCGCTGGGAATTGTGAATAAACTTACAATGAATGGAAAATACAATGTCCTTCTTGTGGCTAAAGAATGTCAGCTTGTAGATCTCCAAGTCTGAAAGAGAGAGACATGAGGGTCTCCAGTCTGGCTTCTGTGTTGAAACAGTGGTTTCAAAAACTGCTATTTATTTTTATGTGCTATCTGTTGGTCACAAGTAATGTAGAAATTCAGTGTTTACCTAGTTTTAAGGGTTGTGCCTGTTAAATAGGATGAGATTCATAAAAACTGTATGCCAAAATAGATTCCCTCTCTGACCTTTGCCAGGCCTCCAAGACATATCTAGTGACATTTTGGAGGTCTAAATTGTAACCTGAGTCAGTCCTGACAGTGTTGCTTATATTTAATCTAATTTTTGCAATATTAGCCATGAAATTGCAGATGCTTAGGCTCCATTTAAGTTTCTAATTAACGCTGATGTTAACATTTCTATTGTTAACCGAGCTAAGTTAACCTAAAGCTGGTGAGTTTATGGCTACCCTCGGTGCAGGTACATTTATGGAAGTGCAAGTAAAGCATTAATATCTTTACATTTTATTCTTGCTGGTTATTCAGTGGAAATATGAGCACTCCCTGCAGAGGTTATTGTGAGGGTAGGTGTATGACTGCAGTATAATGGTGGCTGCGGAAGTACCTCAAATAGCTAGTCTAGTGCGAAATCTCCAGAATATGTCCCTGTACGTGTTGTGCATTCCCAGGACTGGAAATAACAGTCACAGTTTTCTGTATTCAAATATATTCTTTCCAGAATTACCTTAAATAACAAGTTTTATACCACTGTCTTCTAGGACTTTTTCATGTGTGACTCAAAAATTATAGTCTTAAAAAACACTGTCAAAGCTACCACCTCTGGAAATTCTCTCTTTCCTCTTTCTTCTAATTCTCATCTTGCAGAAGCTCAGCCTGAGGCTGCTAGTGTGCATTTTACTAATTTGACCCATGGCACCAAATAGTGGCCATAAGCAGAGAGAGATGTTCCCCTAACTGCAATATTGATTGTAATGGTAGCTTTAATTCTTTTCAAGTCTACAGCATTTCATGATGGCTTGCTTCTCTTGTGACTGTAAAAAATGTTTAAGACTGCTTCCCTGGGTGACCTTTTTGGACTCTCCTCTCTGCACAGATGACCCCATCAGAGTCTGTCTTTCTGTGACTGTCTCTGACAGCTTTATCTGGAATGGAAAATCATGTATATGGTCATACTCAGTGCCTTATGCAATTTGAGGCTTGATGTTAGTGAAACAGAGCAACATCATGGCTCCTCCTTTTCTTCAAATGTCCTAGAAAACAGGAGATAAAAACGTGGTGAAGCCATGCAGGTTCCACACCAACAGAGACCTGAAATGGCTTACAATTAGGCAAATCCAGCCGTTTTGTGCTGTGCGAAGGGATCTAAGATGCAAGCTAGGACCTCATACTGGCTTTTTTATCCTTAATGCTTTATGGCTGTCTTACCAATTATTTAACATTTTTTGACTGAAAATGAAACATACTTATCTTACCATGTATTATTATCTGCACATATTTTACTGTACATAAATATGTGTGTATATATAGGTACATGCATACTTTATGTATACTATACTGTACATCCGTATCTTCATTCGGTTTTGCACTGCAATGAATTTTATCTAGTATAGTGTACAAAACACTGATGTGACAAATGGCAAGAGCATTTTCCCGCTTGTCCTGTTTTTTACAGCAATATAATGATGATTGAGAATCTCAGAGACTCATTTAAAATAATCAATCATACAAAATTTTTTAGTTGTGTTACTTTCAAATGGACTGTTTTATTTTGGTTTTCTCCTTAGGGGGGCAAGATTCCTATCCGATGGACATCACCAGAAGCCATTGCATATCGGAAGTTCACTTCAGCCAGTGATGCATGGAGCTATGGAATTGTTCTCTGGGAGGTGATGTCTTATGGAGAGAGACCATACTGGGAGATGTCCAACCAGGATGTGAGTATATTGTTATATGAGTTATGTTCTCAAATAAAGGACCAAGCTGTGAAAGGAAGCGAAGCATAATGAAACCAGGTGGCTCTGAGTTTTTGACATTGACATTGAATAAGATGTAGAAATGAATATCTCCAAATCTCCCTGGTCAGGTAAGAGTTCTAATGAACTTAAGAAAAAGCCAATATCTTTTTAGCAGGGTAGTTTTGACCTCGGAAGGAACTTATTAAAAAATTTTATCATGCTGCTGGTTTTCTGTGGGATAATTCAAATAATTCTACTGCAATGAGTTCATTGACTTTTACATTCCTTAGCTCATTGTTAGAAAAACCTAAATTTCTGTTGATCCCCTTTGGTTCCACTTGTATAGTATTCTATAGAAGTTTTCTGTAGATGTCAAATACACAGAATAAATGCTCTCTCTTGGAGCTTGAGAAAAAGAGAAACAAACTGTTTCTACTAAGAGTTTAATCAAACCAAAACACTTCTGGAAGTAATCAACATATAAAATAGGGAAGTAGAGTGATCTGATTAGAAGACTTACAAATCAGGTTTCTTTGCAACGTTAGTAAATTGTCCAAGCCTGCAACTGAAATAATTAATGAACTTCTTCCAGTATTTTTGTAAGTTGCATGTTTTCCCAAATAATATTTTTATTATATCTATTTTGGGTTATTTTTTTCTCCTGTCTTATTAATCTTAGATTTATTCCACTAGAGTCAATTATGAATCTCATCTTCTGAAGTACAGTCACTGACACAAATAGATTTTACAAGGTTTTGGTATATATCAATGCTAGTACTAAATTCAAAAAAAGTCAGTAACAGTTGTAATCGGATATTCTCTATACTAATATATGTTAAACAAAGAAAAAGAGGAAAACTTCCTTTTTAATGAGTGCCTTTGGAATGCATGTCTCTGCAGAAAACTATGTATTTCTTTTGATTAGTCATCAGCGGTTTTTCTGTTCTTTGTGGACATTAGTTGTGTTATGTATGCTGATATACCATTGAAATGCCTTTAATAATATCACAGTAAGATCAGAAACAGAAGGATTAGCCTATTTATGTGTTTCTGCTTCATGGCTACTTAAACCATGGACTGTTGTCCTATCCCTGTTCTTAGAATAGGTTTTCCTGCTTTTGAATTAACTAATCCAGGTAAAAAGGAGAAGTTAACAGAATATGGCTTTATCAATTTGTACTTGGAATACCTTTTTTTAATTCATGGTGCAATGGATACTGCAGTACTTTTCAAGAGGCATTATACTCTAGTGAAAAGGTTGTATTAATAAGCTTCATAAGTGTGTAAATTCTGGGCTTTGAGTTTGGTATTTTTTTCAGTCTAGACAGTTGATAAAAGAATTGGGCCTGCACTGCCTGGTAGGAAGTGTACAGTTATATTTGCGGTGAATTTTAAAAATATTTTCTGGCCCTGTGAGACCAATTGCAACCAAATTTGCCCACGAGACCTTCTATCTGTCAGTTCAGGATTGCCCATGAGAAAGTAAGTTGGTATTCTGCCAAGTGCAGTATTCACTGTTGAGTGTGGGAAATCTGTGTTGCTAAGGATGATCAAACAGGATATATTCAAGACCTTGTGAAGCTTGACATAGTTAAGCAAGCGCCTTGCTAACTGTAGCTTTTCTTTATGGATTCAATTCAATCAAGTGTAAGTTTGGGAGATGCTTTCTTCACTCTCACCTTCCTCAAAGTCACATACTGTATCTTAAGTCCCCTACAGCCCTTTCTGTGTGCCTAATTTACTGCCTAGTTTACTTTGCAGATAAACCAAAGACGTTGCACGGCAAGACAATTAGTGAATAAACACATTTGTTTAAACAGAGAATGTCCATGTTAATATGGTTCACACATCTAATAAAACCAAGTTGATTTGAGTGCCTTTAAGTTTTCAAGAACTTTTCTCCTTGTGCAGGTGATTAAGGCTGTTGATGAAGGTTACCGCTTGCCACCTCCTATGGACTGCCCAGCTGCCTTGTATCAGCTGATGCTGGACTGTTGGCAGAAAGACAGAAACAACAGACCCAAGTTTGAGCAGATTGTCAGCATCCTGGATAAACTGATCCGTAATCCCAGCAGTCTGAAAATAATCACCAATGCGGCGGCAAGGTGACATATCAGATATTACATTGCACATAAATAAATGTCTTTGATTTCTTCATCTTCCATAATTGGAATTTGTTTGCCAGCTTCTTCAACTGTTAGCTCTAGCTGTCTGCACTCTTGAGGGCTAGAGAAAGCTTCCTCACTATCCCTTTGGTAGAAGGATTTTACATTATTATTATTATATATATAATATATATAATATAATATATAATATAATAATAATTTGCTCTAATTTATTCAAATTGTGAAAAGATGTTATGTGAGGATTATGAAACCCATTGTAAGATTGAGTAGAGGTTTGGGAGAAAAAAACAAGTGGCAAATTTGGCCATCGTGTGATCTTCCTTTTCTTTCTGACCTTAGATGGCATTCTAAGAACTTAGTGTTTCATAGTTTACAGCTAGCTTTGTTTCAGTGTATCTTTCTGGACTGGGTCCAAACACATATCCTACACTCTTGCTCTCTACTCTGACAAGTGATCTTAATTTTAATCATATGAATAATATTTTTGCTTTCAGTAGGACTCACAAACTTAAAAATGCACTTATGTTCCCTATTAGATCAATACCTTAACTAGGAATTAGTTTCCAACCTATGTAATATTCCTTGTTACATTAAAAACATCCATTTATAAACCTAGTTGTTCAATACACTTTGAAATATCCATATGAAGAGATAAAAGCTATCTCATTGAGAGAGAGTAACTGAAGAATGTGTTGACACCTAAGGATATAATGAGGATTTTGATATTTTTCAGGATTTTGTGAAGTCGGGTTTAAGTGAATTGGTTTATGTAATGCACAAAATGTCATACTCTTACTGAAGTGATCTGAAAAGATGTAAAGTTACTTTTAATATGAATGCTAGTACAAAATCCTCCATCTGCAAAGCAGGCAGAGTCATGGAGAAATGCACTCTGCTGCTTCAGACCCGGATCTGGGAATGCGTTTCAATGGGCAAGAGACCAGAGTGTGACATGAAACATCCCTCTCAGACCTTTACTTGTAATGTAGCACACTTCTCACCATGGCAATCGAATGAGAAGGCACAGAAGAGAAACGGAACAAAGGCAGCGGGAAGAACTGCATTGATATTGCAACTTGCTGTGTAGATGACATGGACCTTGCCTTCTTTTTTCCTGGCCCCTAGCATTGTGTTGCATCCTGTGCTATAGGCTGGCCATCCTAATTACCTACTACTACCACTCCAGAGACGTGAAAAAGAAAGCAGAGAGAGGAGAAAGAAGACAGCCATACTAATGGGCTTTGATTTTAAAACTATATAATGAGAGAAGACTGTTTGCACAGTAATTATGTTTCAGTAATTTAACTGATGAGAATTTAACACATAGTAAACCGATATGCTTACCAAAGCAATTATTTCTGTTGCCTGCCAGATAACAGAAAACAGATAAACAAACAAACAAAAAACTTAGATTTTTTGGGAAAAAAAAGAAAACACAGACAATTTAAACACTATCTTCTCAGTCAAGTACATTTCTTCTAGATATCTTGCACCTGTATTTGGCAAGTGATTGCTGCAAATAATTGTTTTGTAGAGATGTCCTGCAGCAATCTGCTGAATAGGTAAGCTTGGAATCATGACTATTGTGTCTTGGTTTGGGGATTTGATTGCAGAAACCAGTGCTGCATGTTTTACATTACAAACAGAAGCAAAATGTTCCCTGTTTACTGTCCTTCCAGCTAGGGAGCTGAACCACAGCAGAGCTGAAAACAAATCCATAATTTCCAGTTTACCTATTAAGAGCCAGGAAATACTGATATCCTCTAATGGGGACCAAATTCAGTCTGAGTACTGTTTGCACCCACTGAGTTCTGCATGAGAGTCCCACAGCACAGTATTGCTCTCGCCCATCTCTCCCTTGCTTTCTTTGCTCCTATTTCATTATATGCTTTACCGATGCAGGCGGCAGAGGCTGCGCATCCATACCATGATGTCGTATTCTCTGCTCATGGCACAGTGTGGGAAAGGAAGGAGGCTGCTAACATGGTAGGGGACTTCTCACAGCTGCTTTAGGTGAGCTCTCAGTAAAATGCTCCTCGTGGCAGGTTACTCCCTTATCTTAGAAATTTCTGAGGAAAGGAATGTCAAAGGTAATTTTTATTCCCTCCTTCCCAATTACCTTTCTGTTGCCACATCTTTGCACCCCTTGCATTCCCAAGCAGTGCAGTATCTCTCCCTCTCTGCAGCTCCTCATTCCCTGGTAACAGATCAGGGGCTGTAGGGTCCAGGTGGTGAGCACACTGGCATGAGTGAGCCCAAGCTCTTCCCGTCTGGGAAGTTGTTGCAGTTCAGGGAATGTGTGATCCATGATCTCTCCATCTCACTTTCCCCGTTGGTGTCTACAGACCAAACCAGGCTATACTTAATCTTGAACACAACCAAGAATTGTATTGGTATGACAGCATGACAGGTGCTGGACAGTCCTATGCAAATCTGGAAATCCATGTTCACCCCCATGTAACCATTGCCGTAATGACTAATCTCAAATGTCAGCCCTGGTTGAAAAGCTGCAGCCAGTTCCATACCCACTTTGTGTCCTGCTGTGCTCCTTCTATGGTGGTGAGCCAGTACTGCTCCTGGCTGAGGACTGAGGCTGGATGTTCATCCAGCATCACCTTCTGAGTGACAGAAAAATGAGAAAGCAAACTTAAAATGGATTTGGGTCTTCCTGTAGCCTTATGTGCAGAGATATGTAACTAGTGTGAAATGGTGGTGAGTCAGGGTAGTTCCTCGATGAGACATGCAGTCGAATCCCTGTCAGTATCCTTATACTATCAGCAGCCACAGAGGGACAGGCTTCTCTGCCCCGAGGGCGCAGAACATTACATTGGCTAAAACAGCTGTTCTCAGTTGTTATTTGAGGCTGTAGTACTCCTGCGGCATCTCTCTTCATACCTGTAATAAGCAATTAATCTAACTTATAGAGATCCCAGCTCTCTTACCCATATCTGTGGTGCTACTGGAAGAATGCTAAAGCTTTATGCCCACCATATGGTCATAAGTGTTCGTAGTATGCTTGGTCAGGAAAAATGTTTAACCTGATGATGTCTGTTGCAGATTCAGAGCCTGTCTCTTCTTACAGATTTTAGAGCTGATGTTTTTTTTCAAAACAGACACGGCACTGCTGTATAAGATTTAAAAGCACATTGCTGGAGGTGCATAAGATATCCCTGTCCTCTGGTACATTACTGTTAACTGACTTCAACTGAAGGATGTGCTTGACTGTAGGTGTGATTCCAGGCCATAGACCAGGCACATTTTATACTGATACCTCATAGAAATACAGGAAAGAAGTCAAACCCTTCAGTTCTGTATTTCCTTTTCAGTTTTCTATCCCATCTGGCCACTCCACGGTATCTAATATTTTCTTAATACCTGAGGGGATATTTTTATCCTTATTGATCATATCTTTGCAGACCGTTCTACATGCTTTTGAACCTTACATCAACAAAAGCTTTTTGTAACCTCATCACAGCAAATATTTCATTCTACTTTTTCTTGCACTTCATCTCTAATTCATGGGAAAATTCCTTTCCCATTCCTTGTAAAGTAGAGAGGATGACTGATTTCTTTCTTACCTGTCAAAATTCCCTTTTTAATCCAAAGAGGCCAACTTGAGCTCCTACTAACAAGACCAGAACTGGTTATGGACACTTGGGTGTTTTGTGTCCTTTAGGCTGCCTGGAGTTATCTAGCTCTGTAAATGGCTGTAGGAACAGAACTCAGTACACAAAAAGTTGCACAAGTCATGCAGTTTTCAAAAGTGCAAGCTAATGATATTTTTATTTGATTTATGTCTTGCTGTTCTTTCCTGTTTTCTGAACACGATGTTCATTGTTGTAATAGATTCCTTAGGTTGTTTGGATATAGCTAGGGTGGAAGTGAGTTCATGGTTCTTCCAGTTTTGATCAGGTTCATTATTTTTCTTCTCAAGCTTATTATTCTTTAGTCCACTGTGTATTACTTCACATTTGTGAACATTTCATGTAGATACAAAGCAGATGGAAAGTTTTTTTAAACTTGAGTAGGAGAGACAGAGTCACTTCACCCACCTGCTAGCCAGTTGGTGAGGCTGTGGTCTGAAAGGGCTTATTAGTTGTTTCATTTGTTGGGGGCGGGGAATGTAAACCAAAAGACGTGCAACTGGAAATACTTTGTATACTCTACAAATGAACTCAAACCACTTCATTTTCTTTATCTTTTCCCCCCCTTATTAATATTTCTACCTTTTTTCTCTTGTTTATATTTCTGATTCTGATCTTTTTAGTCTATATATGATAGATCTCTAGAGTTATAATGTATATAACAATTTTATGTATATGAATCTTACTCTTACACGACCATTTGAAAAAATATATTTAAAACAGTGTGTGTAACTAGAAATATAGTTAAAACACTTCTGTGTCCCCAAGTGAATTAAGCTGTTGGAGGATAGCGTGACCTTGAGGTGTAAGGGTTCTGATATAGGGCACAGGCAACCCAAGTATTATGGAAGCTTTCCTGTCGTTACTGTGTATGTTCACATCTGTGATGTAGGTGTGACTAAAGTTACTTTGTCTTCACCAGCCTGCTATAAAACGGGAACGGCCAAGTTAATCCCCAGCCTCTGCCAAAAAAAAAAAAAAAGGCATTTGAAAAAAATGTGAAGAATGTTTCGAATTCCAACACATTCCAACAATTTTCAGAAATTCTGAATTTCTGCCAGGTCTGTGATTGATTTTAAAAATTGGGAAGAAATCCACACAGAAAAATAAACTGCTTCTGTATCTGCTTTTCTTTCTGTGTAATTTTCTAGTAAGGTGCAAGTCATTGTCAAGTATTGCTGCTGCTGTTTCTTTATACCACAAGCATCTACTTAGGCAAAGAGGGAAGAATTATATTGCAAACAAGGAGAGAAAACGATTTCAGAATTCAGGATATTTCTTTATTAAGTGGTCTGTAGCATTTTTTTTGTATTTCTATCTGCATTAGTAGCTATATCTAAGTGCAAGAATTGCAAGAATTTGTCTTATATATCAAATGCAAGAAATAAACAGGTGATAGTCTTTCTTGTGAAAAAGATCATTATTTTATGAGTTGCTCAGAGTTAACAGCAGACAATTTTGTTAGTTTCTGTGGGTCTTCACAGAAAATGTGAGTTAATTTCCATTGCAAATTGAGGGGAGGATCTCAGAGGAAGGAGATTTTAATGAAGCATTTATTGTTTGGTATCTTTATTCTCAGTACACATCTAGCCCAGGCATCTAATATGGAAAGTCATTATCACACTTTACTGCTTATGGGAAGTTCTGTAAAATTATCTGGTGATTTTTGTCCACTTATTAATAAGATGGTGGTAGTATGGTTTGAAACATATTTGTGAAACAGTTTTCAATTTGGAAATGCATCTATCAGATATTTTGCAGAAGTAGTTGGTCCTCTTTTTTTTTTTTTTTTAAATGTCTAAACATCATCCATTTCTAAGGCAGCTGTCTTGTTGGGACTTGTTAAATTATTGTTTTGTTTGCTAACTTTTCTTAATATTTAAATTACCTTCCTCACAGGAGGATTAATTAGCAAATTTGTCCCAAATCTTTGAAGGTGGATGTGTTTCTTCCAGGCTAACCAGCAGTTGTTAATAACATTCAGCGTCTGTCTCTTCTGGCATGGAGCTACCTTTAGTATGAAATACATGGAAAAGAGTGAGCTTGTTCAGCAAAGGCAATGAATGGCATTAAAGTCATTTGATTTTGTAAACAAAGACAGGACACAAGACTGGCTCTTTCGCACTTCGTGGACTCCTCTCTCTGCTCTCCAAGCACTGCTTTTAGCATCAGCCAGCCAAACTGCTTTCTAGTGACTCCTTGGGTTTAAGATACCTTCAAAGGATTAAAAAATCCGATTATGTATTCTTACATATAGACCCTTCTGAAGTGAAATTTTATTTTGTAATTTCAAGTATTCATTTTAGTCCACTGGTCTGCTCTAGCTAAAATAGTAAGTGTTACATGTTACAAAATGTAGAATTTCTGAATAGACATACAAAGTGAAAAGCTGATTCAAAACAGGGAAACCAAACCAGATTTTTAAAGAAATAATGCTGCTTGCCAAAATAGAAATAAATACATTTAAAATTATATATATTGTAATTTAAAAATTAAAACCATTGTATGTGTTAACTATGCACCTTTTCTGTGCATACACTTTAAATCAAATTTAAACCCAAATTTCTTTTTCCCAAAATGAGATGCCTTATCAAGCTCAGTCAAGTAATGATTTCCAATAATGAATATGCAACTAGAACTTATTCTTTGTGTTTATGAATGATAATGAAGGTACATGGATAAAAGCTCTTAAGATTTTATTGAAGGCTCTGGAACTGAAGTTTACAAAATATGTATTTCTCTCCCTAGAACTCCACTTAGAGGCCTGAGACTGTATGTCACATACTATTACAAAAATTTCACATCTTCCATTAATTTCTAAGTTCCGATTCTGTGATGAGGAAGCAGCCTACCTGACCATGGGAATTAAAAATAAAATTCATCTGCAAACAGTTATGCGATAACTTTTTTTGCCTCAAAATATATCTTTTACATCTTTTTTTGGTAATTCATGACACTATGAAATTGTACTGGAAAAAAAAAAAAAAAGAAATTTTTTTTTTCTGGATTATACTGCAGCATTGAAGTTAGAAGTTAAATAAGAGTACTGCTAGTATTGTTATATTAAGGTTAGAAAAAGAAGAAAGCCACTTATTTTCAGAAAAAGAATAGTTGAAATTCTTTTAATATATTTCAGGAAATTTAAGGGGTCAGGGTCAGTTACTCTTCCTGATGAAAATGGGAAAATGCTTGAAAATGGGTATGAATAATTCCTTATTCATTCTCTCAAGTGTTAGCAAGTTGTTTACAACCCTATCCTGATTTTCTTGAATGTGACATGCTGTTGGAATTATTCAGTGAAGTAATTTCATCAAGCAGTTTTTGGCCTATTTGTCATTTGCAAGTAGTTGATTGCAAGTTTTCGATGCTGGCTATGTGCTTTTTTGGCTATCACTGTGGCACTCTCAGCATGTCAAGCATGGTGTTTGCTCTCAAGCATCCAGAGGTGTCATTTGTGATTTAAAATTTGAAGTTTGCTGCTCACAAAGTTTATTTCTGTTTAAAATCTGATGATTCAATGGAAACTCTCTATTATGCTAGCTTGACATGATATTTGGGAAAATTAAACTCAGTAGGTGCAGCAAACAGGTCAAATAAAAAAAAGCAAGCTGCTCTATTATGCAGCATAATTCAAGCGCTGTTTTTTACAGTAATATTTTAAAAAAATATGACTGTTTGTGTTGGCTGAACAATTTGTTGAAAAGTTCCCTTTTCTTGCCATTCAGATCAGAAGGTTTCAGGTGCTTGACATGTATTGCTGACCTGCTGTAATGTCGCTTCTTTGTTTCTCCCTGGTAGAAACTTTTAGGCTGGAGGACTGAAGGAAAGAGCTTTCAGTTTTATTTAAAGTGTTTCAGAGAGGGCTTATGCTTTGTGGGTGTCCAGGCATTAACAACAGGATCCAGGTTTGGCCAGAAGCTGTGTGATGCAAGCCTACATGTGAATTTTTAGCCCCGTTTGAAACCCAGCACAATGTAATCTGTGTCCTAAAATGGACTGCTCACTCTAAAAGAATTCAAGTAATGTAAGCTTACAATGCTAGCTCTCTTTCTGAAGTCTGTTAAACATAAAATACTGAATTTATGGAGGGGGAAAAACCTAACTACGAATCACATAGAACAATGGGAGATTACAGTAAATTATACCCCTTGGTGTCTAATCATGGTTTAGGTCGCATGGGGAATCCAGGATTTACACTGAGGAGATTTTTAGGACTTTTAATTAGTTACCATGCTAGAGACAGAAAAAGCCCTTTTTTTCACCTGATTTTTTTCTAGTACTCGTTAATACCAATCCTGAGGAAGACATAAATCAACCATCATTCCTTCAAATTTAAAAGTTGCTGGGGCTCACTGTTAACATCTAGGATAAATCATCTATTTATAGTTTTGCACCTTAATTTGACTCTGTCGGTGAAACTCAGATGAGAATTCACAGCAGACTGGGTTGGGTACTGTGCAACTTAAATAGTAGTGGAGCCAGACCAGAATGTGCCTTAATCATGAGTGTTTATTGTGATTCCAAGGGATTTTGTTCTGCTATTCTCAGCTTGATGTACCAGATTTACAACATGAAGCTCTTGTTAGCGTTATGACAATTGTGCTTTGGAAATGCTGGAAAAAGAAACTGCACAGAGCCACTGCCTGATGCTGCAAGTGCTGTAGCGATAGTCTGCATAAATTCACAGCACAGCCAAATGTGAAATGTAAGGGCAGGTTATACACAGCAAATGGTAGATGCAAAGAGCCAGAAAAGCATCTTGAAAGCTCTCTGAGGCATTTTTTTCTCCCTCTTTTAAAGAGCCTATAGACTGTCCGAACAGTAATGACTGGTTATTGTTAGAGTCTGTCCCTGGGGCAGCTACGAATCCCAGGAAATGGCCATGTGGTGTTACTTGTGGAGCTTGAAAGCACAGGTTAAGCTTCATTATGAGAAAAAGAAAACTATTTTAGCAAAGTGCTGGTATTTTTTGCCTTCAGTGGGCTTGGTGGGGGGAAGAAGTAAGTTGAAGAGCATTGATACATCCAGGCATATGATTTATTACCCTACTAGGATGCTAAAAAGATATGGGCCCCTTGTAAAGCATGTTTTGAGGGACGGCTAAAGCAGTAGGGAAGACTGGAGGACTGTCCTGTTGGGCAGTTAAATTTTTTTTTTACTCATTGTCATAGAGGTAGTTGTGGTAAGTTTTGCCAAAAGTCAACATGGAGCTAGAAGATAAGAAGCCCAGGGTGACATTTTTGTGAGACGTATCATTTTGCAAAAGACTGGCAGCCTCACCTGCATTCTTTTCCCCTGTTGGTTATATGCATGACCCCTTTTTGTTTCTCCACTTCTCTTTTGACTTCAAACTTGCTTATTCTGAGAGTGTGCAGGCTTCTTGGGAAAAGCATATGTGCCACCCTAAGAGATGAATTGTATTTTAGGGACTAATTTACGAATTTTGCTAAGGGTACTTTAAAAATAGGCATGAAGAGGCTGAACTCCAAAGATCCTTATCTTTAAGGCCCAGGGATAATCAGGTAAACACAATGACTCTAATTCTCCACGGTATGTCATTTATTTACTAGTCTCCTATTGAGACACATGCATGTTTATGATTCTGCTTGCTGTAGAAGATAAAACTGAAATTTGCTTTCTAAGCCAGCTGTTGTTTTTTGTGGGTTTTTTTTCCTTGAAATAGGAGATATCCTTCTTGCTAGACCTGAGTTCTGTTCTTCAGCTTGCCATTATCATAATGTACATAGGATTTTTGTTCAAATCAGACCTGGCTCCCTCCTAGGGAGTAATTTCACTTTACATAATCAGCTTATAATTACCTAAAATTTGCCACAGGAAATTACTTTATGTTTTTTAAATACTTTCCCCTTTAAAAGAAACTGACTGCGGAAGGGCAAGTCCAGATTTAAAAACTGGAGGTTGATTGTGTTGTTTGAAGGAAAGAAAGGCTACTGCAATACAAACTCTGGGATCATGTATGCATAGCTCATCTGTTTTTTTGCAGAATACCACCCTTCACGCAGAAGTGGTGACAGAACATTTTCCTTTTATTTGTTTCGTTTCCTGGATTTTGAAAGTTAATGTATCCCTTTCTCACCAGGCGGGAGCTGACCAGAGATGAGATTTTCATGCTGTATTGGGAAGACTTGTAATGATGTTTTCTATGGTCTTCGTCCTTGCAAAGTGCAGCAAAAGTTTCCCTGTGTTGTGACAAAGAGCTGTGCTAATGATAACAAACTATAGTTCTCCTCACTACTGCAGATGACTCAAAGGTTAATTCCAACTGTTAATATAATGGGCATATCCAGAGAAAGCTTTCAGCAACAGAGCATTTTGTAACTGGCATCTTGCTGTTAAATTTGTCCTTCTAACTCAAGTCTTGCTGATTTTTTTTCAGGGCACCACATGCCAGTAAATACAACTCTGTAGATAGACACACAGTCAGGATGAACTGGATAGAAAATCTTTCCAGAACTGTTGAAAGATGGCACGATGGGGTATATCATAGTTGATCAAAGCAACAAAATAAAGGGAGTTTAAAAAAAAAAAAAAAAAAAAAAAGGAAGGGGAGAAAGGAAAGGAAAAGAAAAGACAAAGGGAAATGTTCTGTTTCACTTCCCTTGAGCAAACATGTAATTTCCATGATTTCTTTTTAATGACTC
Source organism: Cuculus canorus (assembly GCF_017976375.1). Lineage (NCBI taxonomy): Eukaryota > Metazoa > Chordata > Aves > Cuculiformes > Cuculidae > Cuculus > Cuculus canorus. Next base: position 113,176,801 of record NC_071401.1, on the reverse strand, counting down.
TCTTCTGAAGCTAGTAGGTACTGATTTATGAAAAGCTGTAAAAGATCAGGTGGAACCCTGCAGGACGTCGTTTACAGCTGCATGGATTGCAACCCATCTAATTTGTCTAGTAAAGTGTGAGCTCATGGCGCACATCACCCAGACCATAAATTTCATGTTCAGACCTTCTGTCTAGGGGCTGGGTCAGGGGGAAAAAAAAACGCCGATGTGTGCAGATGCTCTGAAAGCAGCTTTCCCTTGGTGCTTGTGAAGAGACATCACAGACTCTTCGCAGTGAGACAAATTCCTGTTCATTGATAAACTGTCCAGATGTCCTCTCTGAGGAGGAAAGTAACTAATTTTTTGTTTGGAATCCTACAAGGAGAAAAATGATACTTTACAGTGCTGGTTATTCTGAGGTCACTTGCATTAAAATTAGGTCATATTTTTTGTCCCGATGATACTTTGATCCGAGTAATAAACATAAAAGCTCTTTTGGGCCACTTTAATTCCTAATCCTAGAGACCTGTTCTATTTCAACTTGTTTATACTTTTTTTTTCATTAGTGATATTTGAGTCAGGCTTTGCTTTATTAAATTTAAGTTGAAAAGATGCTAGGCTGAAAAAAAAAAAAAATGCCTCCATGCTTTATCAGTAAGAACACTTCATAAATACACTTAAATGTCTCGGGATTCCAGACACTATACCCTGAAAACTATAAATAAAAAGCATTGGCTCTTCGTGGGACAAACAGTAGTCAGGGACATGCAGGCTGTACAGCTACTGAATAAAAATATTTGGGGCCTGATTTTCTAATATGAGCATTTTACTGGAGGGCATTTAAAGCTGTATACAACATAGGTGTTTGAGATCTGGTATTAGCATATGAATAGTAACATGGAGCACATGTGTCTTCTGTCTGCAGCTCAATCCTTGTTGTCAGTAAAGGTAGTGCTGTGCTTTCCCTTCTTCAGCATTTTAGGGGTAGAGCAGGCTTCTGGTGTCTCCTCTCACTATCCTTTCCGGCTATGACTGTTCCCAGGAGGTAGGGTCCAGAGTTAGTGCCTGTGATTATGGTTGTTTGCAGCAGCTCCTTGTCCTTGTCTTGGCCCCAGAGAGAAGGTAGTTGGACAAAAGGTGCCTGGTCAGGGATGTTACTGTGAAAATCTATAGTGAATCTACAAAAGTGTTTTGTACCTTTCTGATTTAAAAGTTAAGATTTTCAAGCATCTAATGAGCTCATTAATTGTGACCTGTGATCCCTGAAGGGAAGAAGATATAAAAATAATTTTCTGATCCTGAAAGAAAGCATGCAATTGGTAGCAATTGTCAAAACATTGGAAGTAAAAGGTGCTGTGTAATACGTAGCCAATACCAAGAGTTATTGGATTGTAAAGCTATATTGTTCTTTTCCTCAAAGGTAAAATTCTTGGTGTAACTGATGTGATATCTCCAGTTTCCAGTGCAAATCAAATGTACTGCAGGAGTATACTGTTGTGGTGCTACTGATCTCGATGAAACTTAAGACTTGTATTGTGATTGAGATATTTTGTTTGGATTTTCTAGGCTACTTATAAGCTTAAATTCACTGGTATTTAAACAATTCTTTCATTTTGGTCCCTTTACTAATTGTCCTTTTATGTTTTTTCCAATACTCAGAGCTAGCTTGGGTTGGGGTAAAGAGAGTGTTTTACAATCCAGATCAGTTCTTCAATACCAGTAACTGTCACCTACCTGTTACACTATGTAGTCTCTGCCTTTGAATCACAGTGTTAGTCTAACCACCTCTCCTTTTCACTTCTTTTCAGTAAAAATGTAACCTCAGATGGATTTAGCTATAGTAGTCAGACTCCTGTGCAGGTGACGTTTTGCTAGACCCACAGGGAAAAAGTATTGTGAGGCAAAAACCAGAATATAAAGTTGCAGGGCTAACTGCTTTGGATATCCTCTAGTTCAGTCTCTTGTGCTTGTGAGTTAAACCATCATGGTAAGGCAGCTAAAGCACATGCTTAGCTTTTAAACCTGAGGTAGGTACTTAAAATAGAGCACATATTTTCTGAATGAGGGCTGAAAAACTGTCCAGTATGGGCATATGTTTGTCACTGGAGCAGAAAATGCAGAAATAGAGTTGATGTCTCTAATAATATCTGACTAGTTGAGGAAGTCATTATTGTGCTAATTAGCACTGAGAGAGAAAGGTAATTAGAATTAGAAAGATATCTTGTCAGCAGAAAGAAATTATTGATCATACTGGGGCTTCTCACATCACTTAGAAAAGATAGCAAGTCAGTGAGGAGGGATAGCTAAGAACAAGTTCAACCCTCTGAGAGTTGAGTGGCTCCTCCAGGCTGTTTGCCTGGAAGAGCTGTTTCAGAGAGGATGGCTCCCTGCCGGGAAATGGATGTGTCTCTCCATGGACTGCAGCAACAGTTCAGAAAACAAACTACGTCTCTCTGTGGTGTTTTCAGATGTCTAAAATGAGGTGTGGTAGAGCCTGACTCTAGTAACTTTATGGAGAAGGGCTGGCATTCATTTTTACTCTTGATGCCCATGAATAAATTGTCACAGTATGCTCACAAGACTATGAAAACAAGAAGCCTCTTAACAGACAGAACGAAATTTCTGGACCAGTATGGGAGCAGCTGGTTCTGCCGTTTGCAGTATGCCAAGTGCAGGGTCAGCTGCAATTCCTTCATGATAAAAGATTACATATTTAATCATAATTTTGAGAATGATATACTTTCTTAATACCTTCTAAGGAGACTTATGCAGATGGAAAAAGCTTTAAACAGGCAAAGAAGCGTGAACATAAGTTTCGTTTGATTTATTTAGTTGGTTCTGTTTGTTTCTTATTGGTTTCTTCACTGTTGCCTAAGTAGAGAACTTGTAAATCATGTTGGCTCAGCATTCTTTATGAGCACCAAAGGCAGGAGATGGTTCAGTTTTCACTTTCAAATTAGTTGTATGAAATCTTCATGGAAGTTTCATTTTTAGAGTGCACACCAGTTTTAAACTGGACATGGCAATTACATTTAAAATCTGGCTAAGTGTAGTTAATAACAAATTGCCTCATTTCTGCTTCGGTGCAAGTCTCATGTAGTAAAATTTGTCTCACAAATTCACTTAACTTTTTTTTAGACTTGATAATTTATGGGTTTTTTTTAAAAAAAACTACTAATGTTTTACTATTTGTGCTTCTAACTTAGTAGCTGCATGTAGGATTTGTTGGTGGGCTGCAATACTTTGGATTTATGATATTTATAAATTCTAGCAACACATTGGATTTGGGGTCTGGAGTATGCATTGTGTGTTGTTTAGAACTAGGTGAACCACATAAATATAATCTATATTAGGCTTGTCTTTGATAATGCTTCACACATTAAATTGTAACGTAACAATACACTTCATGAATTGGGGATGCTTCAGTGATTTAAATGTGGGCATAAGAAGCTGGGGCTCCTCAGAAAGGTGATTATACAGCATTCATCAGAGCTGCTAGTGTGAGTACCAATCCTAAATTTAGACACAAAATAAATGCACATATATCCCTGCTCCTTAAATTTCACCGCATTCTTTTTTTTTATTTCAGGCCATCAAATCTTCTCCTGGACCAAAGCAACATTGATATTTCAGCTTTCCGCACAACAGGTGATTGGCTCAATGGTTTTCGAACAGGACAGTGCAAAGACATTTTCACGGGCGTGGAGTACAGTTCCTGTGATACAATAGCCAAGATTTCCACAGAGTAAGTGTGAATTGACTACAGCTCTTCATAGTTGGTTATAGCTGGAGGTAAAATTTTAAACATAAGCATGTGTTTTTACATGGGATTTCCAGTTTTTATCTAAAATATCCTTACACTTAAAAGAAAAAGTATAAATATTTGTTGTAGTACACGTGAAGGAAACCTAGACGCTCTAGTGACTGTGTGAAGGCTATAGCTTTTTATCACTGATGCCAAAGACATTCCCAAATTTTTCTGATATAGTAGCACCATGCATAATCTGGTCACCAGCATCACTTTAACTCACAGTTTAGGAGTCTCTCTGTGGATTCTTTATATTCTGACTTTTATATGGGGTTTTCCCCACAACTGGCATTTGTGCCGATCTTTTCCTTTATTGCTTATCCCATATTCCATCAAACCAGGTAAGACAGTGCAAGCTCTTTCTAGCTGCCTTCCTTCTACACACCAATAATTATTCAGGGGCTGAACTCCCTCCTACCTTCCGTTTTGGTATTTAAACATGCTGAACTCCAAAGTTACTTGCAAGTTCGTTACATTTAAATGCAATCTGTCTTCGTCCTTATGATAAGGAAGAGTAGGGTAATGCTTTCTCTGCACTTGAAAAAGAATCAAGTGCAGTTATGAACTTACTGCCAAAGGAAATCTTGACTCCCTGTTGCTCTATCAGGATACTCAATAAGTTATGAAGAAGTAAGCTGCAGCTGTGGTATCGACAATTAAACACATCAATGCCATTAATTAGTGTATTATTGCAACTATAAAAAGGCTGCTAATGGCTTTTTATAACAATTGCCCTTTGGGGACAATGCAGAAATCCTCTAGGAATGCCCAATTTCCTGTGAGCCACTGGTTAATTAGCCCTTCACAAGTGTTAAACCACTTCTGTGTTGCATAAGGAACAAAGAGACTGGACAGCATGGAGAAACAAGAAGTAAAAATCAGGGTAGGTGCTGGAAGCTGGGCTACGTAGCTGTTGATCTCAATGCTGATACCAGAATTAAGACATCCAGAGGGCTCAGCACATAATAGTGGGGTGTCATCACCACTGAGGAAAAGTGATCATGCTGATAGTGGGATTAAGAGCATAGAGAGGCTCAAGATGGCAGCTGGTCCAGAAGTGAACACCTTGTCCCTAAATCCCAGTGCACGTACCACTGGAAAACACTGTTTCATTGTCTTTTCTTCCAGGTGAGAAAACACAACAAAGCTAAATGAGTTTTTAGTGGTTTTTTTTCAGCCTCCTACTGTTTTGGTACAATGGCTCTCTATTTTTTGTACCAGGGCTTGTGTTTCAGCAATATCACCATACCTTGAGGCTCCTACAATACAGCAATGTAAGATCAACGAGTTGATTGCTGTTTGCTCACACCAGTGCTAGGGAACAGAGAGAGTGTATGCTTACTCACCCAATGCATCTTCTCTTTTTTCCAGTGACATGAAGAAAGTCGGTGTTACCGTTGTGGCGCCTCAAAAGAAGGTTGTTAGCAGTATCAAAGCTGTAGAAACTCATACAAAGAACAGCCCTGTTCCTGTGTAAGGTACCAAAATGATGTTGCTCAGGAGAGAAAAAAGAGAAAAGTTGCATCAAAGGGCAAAAAGTGATGACTGATAAACAGCAGAATTTAAAGTTCTTTGCAACAGCTTTGGAAGCATAATGGTTGAAATTTCAAACCCACTAAGACACTCAAATATTGAGTATAAATGCCTTAAAAATAGGAGCAAAGTTTTCTATCTGTTAATCCTAAAGGGTGGGTGCTCTTGACTGACTGTTAATGCAGATAGTAAATTTCAAAAGAAAAAAAAATATGTAAAAAATCCTTCCAAGTGAAAACCAGTGATACTAAAACCTAGAGCCATTTGAATATTAAATGACTGAATAACATGAAAAAAACATGGACGCAAAAGCTGTGTATTTGATCTATACAGCAAACAAGAAGAAAGACTTGCAGTATTTTTATACAGAAGAGATCTGTAACAGGTATTTTATTTCTTTAAAAGCAAGGAAAATAGAGGACTATACCTCACAACCTATCTGGCCATATTTACGATAATGTCATTGTAACATGCTATTTCAGCTTCAGAAAGGAACACAGAAATAGAGGCTGTAGTGACTTTGAGTTAGTCGACAAAAGATTTTCGCCGTTCTGTTAGCTTTCCTAACTCTGTTCATTTAAATAGAAACAAGTCTTAATTTTTTAAAAGACTTATTTATTTACTTCGTTTTTGTTTTGATTATTGTTTATATTTATGCTAAAATACCTTAACCTGGCTGTATTATTGCCAAGTGCCAAATGTTATCAAAACTTCCTTGGTTCAACCTGAAAAATCATCTGAGGGTTAATTACTGGATTATTTTATACTCATAACATCATATATGAAATACAGAAGGAGAAGATAGATGGTGTTTTTTTCCGACTCTGGCACTGCACAAAGCATCTGGACTTGCTGAGATTCCTTCCATTTGCTGTGAGTGGTATTTTAACCTAGGCCTGAGTTCTGGCAAAGTTGTGTGCGTATTGACCCCTAGATCAGCATCTTGCCTAGTTGAGTGCACACATCTTATTTACTTCCAAAAGGCTCGCTTTCCTGTCAAAAAAGGGACCACTGTTCTCAAGTGGTGTTCGTTCAGGTGAGAGATTTGCCTCACAAACATAATAAAGAGTCTGGGTTGCATCCTGTGTTAACTGAGGATGCTTTCTGAGTTCCCTGGTGAATGGTCCTTTTCTAGCTCCTGTCTGGCAGGCTCTGCTCCTGACACTGGGGGCTGGAATGTGCACTCCCATGTGGGCGGTCTCTGGTAGTGACACTGAGATGGTGACTTGCAGCCAAGTGTAAGTAGATAGTTTAAAAGAACGATTTAAGCTTTTAAAATGGGACTTTAGTACTTAATTTTACCTAGAAGGCTAGAAGACAACTGTCCGAGTGCTACCATCCTGTAGGAGCATTGGTTTTGGCACAGGTTCCTTAGGCATCTGTTCCTTAAAAGAAAGCAGAAAGGAGCCTACCTTTAGAAGAGCATTCACATTTCCCAGTGGAAAAAGGAGCCTGGAAGGTGGGATTTGAGAGTCCTCTCCCATCTTTAGCATCTTTTCAATAGCAAGCTCTTAGACTGTTGGTGGGGAGTACATTGGTCTCAGTTCTGAGCAGACACAACTCTTTGCTCTGGAAGTGAGTGGTTTACATCACAGTGTGAGGAACTTCTTGTGCTACATACAACTGAGCTCTAGATGTGATGCCAGACACACAGGGATCAAGCTTTGTCACTAGTGGAAACCACTCTGATTCCTGACTTACCGTGCTGCAGTCTAAACCTGATTCTGATAAATAACAGTGAGTCCCTGTAAGTCCATGACTCTGTGGGAGGCAGATGGCTATATGGCGTGCCACTTTTCGCTGTGCATGCAAAAGCAGGTAACTAGTTGTACTTTTTTATATTGATTTGGTTTTGGAAACTCCTTGTGGCATAGAGCACATAAGTAAGGGAAGAATCAATTCCTAGAACTTGTGTGGCTGAATCAGCTTTTGAATTGTTCTTTGTGGGTCCAGGACTTATAAAATGTAGAGACACAAAGTTTATCACGCATTTTTAAATAGAAGCAGGATTAGAGACTTTTTAATGAGTGCTAGCGGTGAGCATGCTATAAAGGACTGGATTTGAAACCCATTCACAGGTTAATAACTAGTACTATTTTCTGAAAGAAAAATGAATTGGTTTTAAAGTAACTTAAAAAAAAATGAAAAATGGGAGAAAATGAAAATAAAGTACTTAAGATGTAAAGAACACTTATCTGCCACAGTTTATTGTGAAATGTAGCATGTGGAATAGAAAAGCTGTTATTTTCCATTGCTTAGTTCATTCAGAATCTTTCTTTTCTTCAGTTTGACATTGCTTTAAATCAGACATTGTTAGTGAATTTAAGTCATTAAAATCCATTTACAGACATTGTCTGTGTGGGGACAGCTTTTTATATTATATTCCTCATGACATTTCTCTTCAGCTTCATTCTGCTGCCAGAGAGTGGAGGTGTGGGAGGAAGATAACTGCGAAATGCTTCTGAAAACATAGAATCAGTTCTTAGCGTTTTAGGTGATGACTGAAAATTTTGCATCAACTACCTTCAATTTTCTCTTAGTATCATGGCATGTTCCTTGCCCACTGTTTCAGCATGGTCAGCAGAAAAGATTAAATCTCAGTAATGCTTGGGAAAAAAAAGAAACTCAATTTTGCTTTTCTTTGCTATTAGAAGTAGAGAGTTTTAAAATATGTTTAGTTTTCTCTCCCTGTCAAAAGTTGATTTGTACTGAAAGTGGCCTCTGTTGCAAGCATCATATACTCCCTGTCCCTGTGTACATATGTATACATAGCAGTGTACAATTCTTCATTGTGGAGTAGAGATACTAGAATTCGTGTGGCCATCTTCCCATACAGGACTTGCATTGGTTATCGACATCAAGCAAAATGCAACTACTCACAAAATGACATGCCATATTATTGGTTTTGTATCTTTAAATATAGTTTCCATTTTATTTATTTCTGTTAACATATCTAGTTTTGTGCTGTTACTTAGCATTCAATAAGCAATGTATAGATGTGATTTGATTGGCAATATGTATTTACGTTAACTTGTATTTCAAAGCATTACTTACTCATTTAGATTATATATTGTGCAATTGTAGATGGCCTCTTACTAATGTAAAATGATTTGTAGTGGAAACATTTATATTTTTATAATAAACATAATGAAAGTATTTTTTACATACTGGAATACTGAGGTGATTGTTTGGAGGACAAAGTAAATTTATTTGATTAGAAAAGTGTGATGAAATTGTAATTAAATATGGATAAATTCTGAGTGTTAAAGCATGGATTCAGAATGAAAGCTAGATATTACCTATATTATCTATTAAAAGAAACAAATAGTGCAGGTTTTAACTAGATAGGCCAGCAGTTGTGCTACACTGACTTATATCAGTCAAAGACTTTACTTTCTCCATGGATACGGAAAAACATTGTCTACTACAACCTGCCTATGGGATATTGAAAAAGCTGTCATTTATTTTAGTCGTGTCAATTATTTCCAAACTTTTGCTTTTTTTCCTCCCTTACCAGTGGACCTCTTTTCATCTTATTACTATGTTGAATCCAGTAAAAGATGTACTTTTCAACAAAATAAAAAAGCCCACCGCTTACTGTAATTTAACCCCATGATAATTTCTTGCCTCTGAGTATCTGTATTAGATAAAATTTTGCTCCTGTTTTGTTATGTCCCTACCAAGTTCTTTCTGTATGCTTCACTGAAGTACAGTGTCTTTGAAAATACCAACATACAACTCAATTTTGCATCTCAGGAATTATCTTCCTAGAAAAATAGGAGTGGTTTGAATGTTCACCAGTTACTTGAGGAATGATGTTACAGGATCTTTCTGTACCATAAATGATTTTGCATGTTTTTATATATTACTGTGCTTACTCGTACAAAACAATGAATGATATACCTGTCCTGGAGTCTGTAGGTAGATAAACTTTATGGAGGTGGATATAGCACATTTTTTTTGGCATTTTGTCTTCGTATCTTCAATAGAAAGGGAATCACCAAAAAGAGCGATTCAGAATTGGACTTAACTTTAAATGACGACAGCTGGACTGAGATCCACTTTTACTTTGTAACACCAGTATGCCTCATGCTGTGCCGCAGTGGGTACATATGGTATCATTTTAACGTCTGATGAGTGGGTTTCAATGCTATACTTGAACTACAGGGAAGCAGCTCTGTTGGTCTAATCTATGCAGTATGCAAACTGTTTATGTTGCAAATAGGTTTCACTTCAGCAATTGTGTTACACCTATTTCTGTCTATTGCTTTAGCTTTACTGGTACATTGTATTTGCTTTATATCCCAAAAGGCACATTGGATGTATTAATGTTTCTATTACTATTATGTTTATTATGAAATGGTATTAATGCTCACAGGCAATTCTTGAACATCAGTAGGATGCATTCACGTGAAGAGCAGCAGAACAAGCAAATGCCTTGCAGCCCACCACCATGTCTCAGCTCTAATCTGGAGGGGTGAATTGCTGAGAATCAGCTCCTCGGATTCAGACATGCCTTTTTATTTTTTTTTTCCCCCGGTAATGTCCAAGTAACATTTTTCCACTTTGCCTTCCTTTTTAAGGATGATGCCCAGACCTAAATATCTTTACCAGTAAAAGCCTAGGCAGTGCCAAGCGGAATCAGACAATTACTTCTTCTGTCTCATATGCTACTGCTCTTAATTCAGACAAATATCCATACTATTGTCTTCCTTTTGTTTTCTGAGCCACCATAATTGCTCAAATCCTTTCCAGACTATTACTGCCTGGTCAGTAATTCTCCATGTATATGTGAGCACTCAATTCCCTTTTCATTTTTTTGCAACCTTCATTTGTTCACATGTATAAATATACATATGCTAATCATCCAGGTTACTAATGCAAAGAGCGAACGGCACAAAACATGAAGGCCAGCCTTCTCTTCGCTTCTTTGTTACACTTTCAAATGGCTAGAGAACCTCTGATAGATGAAGAGTACTCAGTACTCAAGATTTTTCAGCTCACTCTGCTTTCACATTACAATGATTCCATAATAGCCCATATTTTCCCAGTTACCTCATAAGAATGTCATGTGGGACAGCACCAGAAGTCTTACTAAAGACAAGATAAATCACATCTACTATTTTTAGATTATCCCATCACAGAAATATATCATGAGTTTGACATGATTTGTTTGTTCTTGACAAATCTGAGTTGGTTTCTTAAGATCTTGTAATCCTCCAGCTGCTTAGAAATGTATTGTGTAATATAGATATCTTTCTGGGTATTTGAGGTTAGCATACCTAGTCGGTAATTGCCTGGCTCTGCTTCTCTTCCCTTTGTAAAGCTCAGGATGGTTTTTGCTCTTCTCCAGTTGCCCGGAGTCCATGACTTCTCCAGAAGAACAGCCAGTGGCTACCCTTGGAATTATCCATTAAGTTGCTATAGAAATCTCACAGACTCTGCAAAACCTGAAAGCATTGATCGCTTGTTCTGACTCCTAGGATACCTAATTGTAAAATGAAAATAAAATACATATGGGCAAATGTTTTTACTGCGTGCCCAGGTTTTGAGCTTATGTCTTGATTTTTACAAGCAGGCAACTACTAAGACCATTAAAGAAGCATGGAGTAACATCTCTTTTGTTAGAAAATTTCATTCTTTGTTTTTAATTAGATTAAATAACTGTGATTCATCTCTACCGTATGACTTTGAATTTGGATGATAAGGTCAAGCATCCTACAAAGGTAGTTGAGATCCACTGTCAGGGATCATTAAAATTCTTTTAATTCACTCGGCTGCTACCTACATAACAGAGGAAATATCTTTTATCTCCGCTCCTCTTCCATCCAGTATATCCTAATATTATTAGTAAGCTCAGTTTTTAAATCTCTTCAGTAAAGTGATCCACTTGAGTTTACCCACTATGGATTTGTAAATAATGCTGATTGGTTTCCAGCCCTCTCAAAAGCATAGGTTTGCAAGAAAGCATGAAACACCCAGACTGTTATATTTTTAATATTTGGGGATTTAGGGAACCAGATGTTGAGCTTGTGTCTGAACGGATTCATCACTAAGCCATGAGACATAGCAGAAATACCATCATCGTGTGTATGTAAGGTGCTCGTGGGTTGCTACTCTAATAAATGAATATATATCCCTCCCAGATGAAACTGCGATGTAGCTATGCATTGAGGTTGCTTCTCAATTGGCAAAGTACATGTGCCTGAGCAGCTGTGTGTGCTGTGAAGGCACTACATCTCCAACGCCTCAGCTAAAACGATGTCCAACTTAGGAGGGCTATGGTACTCACCCCAAAATGCTGCCCAGGCCACAGCCCAGCTTTCCCCATGGAGCTGGATTTCTCTTCCTGGCACAAGGCCTGCAAGGACAAAAAAACCCAAGCATTTAGTCTCACTGCGTTTTCATAAGCACAGAGTATAACATTTAATTTTAAGGCAATGAGCTGAAACGAAGCCAGAAAAAATATATAAATGCTAAAAACAATTTGTTTGAATGAAAAAAGAAAATGGAGGTCTGGTAGCTTCGCACAATAGTCTTACCAGGTCTTCAAATAAACATCTCTGAGGCTAATTTTCCTGTCATCCACCCTTTCACCCAGCAGAAATGAGTCCTTGGGTATAGTTTACAGCTTGAAGTGATTTTTTTCAGAGGGTTGTTCATTCTTTGCTTTCATTACTCTCAGAGCTCTCTTCTTCCCTCATGTAGTTCAACAGGCCCCAAAATTACTTTCAAACCACAAAAATTTTGTGTGTCAAAGCATCCCTTCCTCCTGCAGTTTTTCCATGGTACCCAATGCCCCTTGCTGTGCCCACTGAGCATTGTCATGACCCCCTCCTCCTCAAGCTCATAACAAGAGGTCCCCATCCACTGTGGCCTATAGCCCAACCAACTGGAGAACCCAAAACTTAGAATTGGAGATGATTGAAGCAGTATTTCAAAAGTTGCACTGTTAGTTGCTTGACTTGCTGTACTTTCCATTAATGATTTCTTATCATACACGTTTAACTGTGTGGAGTCCCACCAGCCATTTAGGATTGCCTGTGATTATTTTCCCCCATAAATGACATTCAGCGTAGACATTTCCTGGCACTTAGGAGTGGTTGAATAATAATATTTGCTACATAACGGTATTATTTTAATCAAAACATATTATGCTAAAACCAAAAGCAAGTAGTAATAATAGAAGAACAACACAAACCAGAATTCCAACAAAAATCCAGGTTGCTGAGCGCTGTAGTATCTCTCAAATTCATCTTTTGGACAGTGAATAGGTAGTCCCCTTATCAGTCTAGTAAAGTCACAATCCTGGGTGTCCTTATCTTTTATGCAGTATCTAGATGGGTTTTCTTCTCTACTAGTTGGATGCTTGATAGTGGGATTTGTCACTGCTAAAACATGGAGCTTCCTCTCAGGCTGGTTGTCAGCTAACCCACAGTAATGAGTCTCTGCTTTTAGTATGCCACTTAAAAGTTATATCACCTTTTATTATTTGTCTATTTTTAATTTCTTTCCTTTGCTCTCAAAGTTTTTGTTTGGGGATTTAGTAGAGGACTAATCCACAATCCCCAGCTGTGTAAAGAAGTATACACTTCTTTAAAAAAAGAAAAAGTTATGCCTCATTAAATGAGTTAATACTTGCCTAATTGTAATAGCATAGCAATAAAATTCAATCCCTACAACAATGTGATACTGTAACTTCCTTTCCTCTAACTGATGGAGCACTGGGCCTCCTGCCAAGGAAGTCACATGGAAGTAGAAAACAATATGAACAAATAAAATCTCTTTCTGAGGTTTAGATATATATGTTTTCTTTGGGGCTTTGGATTATTAATATTCGGGGGTTTTTAAATCTTCTGTCATTACTTGATTCCCAACTTTCATTCTGGCATTGTGCATGTGGGTTTTTGAGGAGAGGAGGAGATGGTGCACAGTGGAATTATTTTCCTGCTCCTTTTTACCTTTTCCTCATACCTAAACTATCTCCTTCATATAGGTACCATTTAAAAAAAAAACCAAAACCAAGCATATCTAAGACACCAAAAAACATACATGAGGACATCTCCTCACCATGGACAATATGTACCACAGCTGTAACTAAGCCAAAGAAATAATTAGATTCCTTCAAACAAATATAAAATAAAATTTAAAATAATATAACATAGAGAGAGATGGAGAAAAGATGGAGAATAGATGTTTAATGACACCTACATGCTACCCAGGTCCTCCATGGTAATAGTGCTTAAGCTAAAGTTTTCTGGCACAAGATGGTGACCTATGTCTACATCATATAGATTGAGCTCTGTTATCTCAGCTGTGTGTTTTGGGCATAAAGTATATAAGCATTATGGATACAAATAGCTCTTTATATTATTCTCTCTGACTGCCACAATACCTAATGCTGTTTGGTTTTCAAACACTCTCAGTCTGAAGTGCATTTTGAGCAAAGCTGGAAAAAACCTGCCTGATTGTGTATCTACCCTGTTTTTAACCATAGCAAGCCAACACCGAAAGCACAACAGCCTCTTTCCCCACTCCCAGTCTACCTGCTTCAATGACATATCAGTTTTCACTGCTATCTGTTAGGTGCGCTTTTACAGGTACCTCTGGAACCTCTCTCCCAGGATTCATTCCTTGGCCTAAATCTTTGTTTGGTATAGAGAGTAATCTAGCTGTTACATGGCCTCCTAATGAGAGACCATAATGATTTTGGCTATAGTATTTTGTGCCTGCTAGGGGAGTGCTAAAATGACTGTTGAAACACTTCACTGGTCTCAAAAGAAAGATCTCCTAGGTTGTATTAGATACTGGATCTCAAGAGGAGATGCTGTTCAAGACGTAACAAAGCAAAAGTTTTCCATCTTGTGAGAAACTAGTGAAACAATCAACTGGGGAAAATTTCTCCTAATCTTCCTGAACTTACTGAAGCAGTCTGAAGTCCAGATCAGACACTTTCTTAGTCAGTGTCGTTGGTGTCCATACAGTATCCTGAATCAACACGCACAGGGCCAAATGAATCAATGGTCGAAAATGTCTTAGCAGCTTGCCCAAAAGGAAACTTTCAAAATCAATTACTTGTACACCATCTTTGTATATAGATATGACTTCTTTCTCCAAGCAAGTGTTCTTATCACACTGTAAACCACATTGAGCTTGTTACAAGAGGGCTGCCCGTGTGCAAATTGTCTGAGTTAGTGTGATACTGAAACTATAATTTGTTAAATAGTTAGGTGATACAAGTGGCATGGGCTTGGATTACTAGACATATAAAATATACTTAGTGTTTTAGGCTAAATGTTGGCCCTATTACTTGAAGGAGAGACTGCCACTACTGTGCAGGGGAAAACTATATCTTCTAGTACAGAAGAATCTGAAAAAGCTCAGTAGGGCTGTCAGAAATTTCACCTACAATTTGTGAAGAGCTGATTAGTTTTCCATTGGGAGGATGTGGAAAAAAAAGGTCTGGTTGAGTACCTGAAATACCAAGCTCAGTAAAATCAGAGGCAGAAGTAGAAGACTCGGGGGAAGCATTCCTGTTTCCTTCATTTAGTCTTAGATGAGTGTGGACACAGGGCTAAAGTTACTGCTCTCTCCAGAGATGCCATGCAGGGTCTTGCATGTGGAATGGGAACGGTGCATTATAAATCTCTTAGCTGAGCATAAGAGTTTAAGATTCTTGGAAGAAAAATATATCAACTCGTATTATTTAAGGGATGTGGCATTTCCAGCCTCGCAATAATTGCCTGGCGCTTTGCATTTCTGAGAAAGTAGAATGAGTTGTCTTAAAAGTGGGTTCTGCGTATTGTAAAAGTCCAACTGCGACTTGGAGAAACACCCCTGAGACTTATTGCTACCATTATAAGCTTAGAGTAATGTGCACATATTTTTCTTTTTAGACCATGCATACTTTATCTAAACCTCAGAGGTGAAAAAAAAGGTCCTGTTAAATTTAAGGGGTTTATTTTCTTTCTTTTGATCTTACTGGGTCTGACACACCAGTGCGTGTCATGAGTTCAGCTCAGCCAAAGATGAGGGCTTCTGCTACTTGATTATGAGTCCCAGCCACCATGTTCATGGCATCATACATCACAGTACCACAGCCACTGAAGGTCTGTCTGAAGGCCATGATTTCACTGTTAGGGGTGGAATTTACAGGCCTGGTTCCCAGCTGCAGAAGGGCCCAAAGCATCAGCTGCCAGGGGTGACGGCAAGAGAGAGAGCTTCATTCAGTCTGCAAACTCGGGAGCTGGGTGTCAGGCTTCCCTGTGGGTTAGCAGCACCTGGCACAACTCCTCAGTCCTCTCTGGGGCACTGTCAGTTTTGGCAAGGCAAAACAGTAAACAGTGGTAGGATATTTTATTAAGGAAAACGCTCATCATCTGAATCTCATTAAATTTCATTCTCTGTGTATATCAGTTGTTGTGCTTCGACAACAGACGAAAGCCAACGTAGCAGCACAGACTTTGTTAAACAGCTCAGTAGCTTTGGTTCTCATTGGTGTCAGGCCTACTTTGTAGCTTAATAACTGGAAATTTTCTTTCTTCTGTTCGAACTTCTTAATGTGCCTTAAGTCAGCTTTATACAGAGGGTGGGAATGATGAAATCACAGCAAATAGAAAAAGAAATACAATGGTGTGTGTAACTGTTGGAAAATTCAGAGGTTTTCACTCAGACACTAGCTATGCTTCAAATTCAGCAGCATAAACAGTTCTGAAACCTTTGTCACTGAAGTCTTTAAAGAAAGTAATAAACTAGGATCTCACAGAAATAATTTGGTGCAGCTGAGGCATGGCCTGAGGCACAAAACCTCTTCGTATTTTCAGCTTCAGACTGTGTGATTCACCTATACTCACACAGCTCTTCCCACTCTTACTCTTGAAAAGTCCTTGGACTAAAGGGCAAGTATCATCTTTCCCATTTCCCTGTTATGCCAGGCACAGATAAATGACAAGATTTGCTGGAAGTGTCTCACGTGGACCTTAATATTGTTGATGCCTGAAACAGGGCTGATTCCTACCCAGTATGGTCTCTCTTCCACCGGGCTGCTCTGCCTTGTGTTGTTATTGTTACAAAATACTGATGTACTATGAGAGTTGCAAAGTGGGAGAAAAAAACCCAAAATTGCACATTGCTTTCCTGCTGCTCATCAGTCTCTAGCTTTTCTCTCAGTTTCCCTCAGCCCTCCACCCTCACTGTCTTAGTAACAAGAGAACAACCTGTGCAATCTGTTGAGTGAGAGAACAACTCATCTGAGCACAATTTCCTCTCCTCTGTTGTTGAATATAACTTCCCCTGGGTGGGTGAAAATTTTGGCAGTCTGTACAAAGAGTAGCAGAGACTGAAGCAGAAGCTGTAATAGAGCTGTTATGACTTGACAGCCCTGTTTTGTAATGCACAGGGGGATTTTATTACAAGTCAATTGTAGCTTCAAGAAATTTAAGAATATGGCATCTGCTTGTATGCTTTTTTTTTTTGATGTTTAATAAATGAAATTGCAGTAGATTTTAACATGGAGACTATGGCTGTAGCAGGCCTGGATGACTTAATAAAAACTGAAATCAATCAAACAACATGATTGTGTTGGCAAGTTTTTACTCTTTAAGTGGAAATAAATGTCTTTGCATCTCTAATAACTTCACATGCCTTTCTTCAGTACACTGTATTTTTATACTGTTTGCTGAGTGCATTGTATTTTGCTGATTTCATGTTTAAAGAATAACCTGTTAAGGACAGGTATGTAATGTATTCTCACAAGGATCTGTGTCACTACAGTGTGTATCAATGATGACCTAAATCTTGAAGGAAAAGTCCCATGGCTTGAGAAATGACTTTTCACCTCCCTTCTCACTGTAACCTTTCTTTTCCTTGAATTAACTAAAGAAGATGATGACAGCAATCAAAGCTTCAGATCACTGGCTCCATGTAGTCATAAGATAGTTTATTTGTATTATAAGACAATGATTCACAGTGGAGGCAGGAAAAGGGACAACATTTTAAAAAGAGGCAACGAAGGGTTCTTTTCTACCAGCATTTTTCAAATCCCAAGTCTCACAATAGATGAAATATAGGCTCTGACACATCTGGCTCTGAAACCTCTCTTTGGACAGGGCTAGTTTTACCAGTTATTAGTATTGTTGTGATGGTGCATGTTGTATGAGCCAGATGAAGAAATGGGACAGAAAATAATGCAAACCATTGAGGCTTCTGATCTCACAACAGACCAAGCCCAGCATGCACTGAGCACCCCATCGGCAGCCTGACTGTGGGAGCCACATGTAAGGACCTGGGACCAGAGCAGGAGCCAAACATCCTCTTCTCTGTAGGAAACTCAAGGGCTGCTGAAGGGTCTGGGACTGGGATTGCAATGATGGGCTCCCAGATTCTGCTACTCCATCAGCTCTTTTGCTATATTTTCAGCTGCAGCCCTATGCAAAATTGCATATTAACATGAATCAGGTTCCCATGGGAAGTCCCTGTGTGATGTTGTTGGGAGCATGCTGTTGAATAAAATTATATGAATTATATAAAAATACATGTTGGTGTTTACTCCTTGGCAGAGCAGTGGGAGGTAATCAATCTGTCTTTGGAAAAGTAGTCAGTTTGTATCTACTCCTAGCCCTTCAGTGGGCTGAAAGACATAATCCTTCAAAACCAGGTAGTTAGAATACCCGTTATAATCTCATTATAGTGCTGTAATGTTGAGCTCTTTACCTTGCTGTGCTCCCCTAGAACTAAGCTCAGTCCTCTAGGCTGGCTTAATCCACATCTGTTAGAGGACTAATTACTCCAGGCTGTGCTGGAGACTCTACCTATTTCTGTGACCTTCTGACAGTTGCATGAAAAAAAAAAATAGTAAAAAACAAAAACAGGGAAAAAAAAAACCCAGAAAAATAACCAAACAGAAAGTGTTTGAGTCAGTCTAGCTGTCGTGTTTTGAAACAAATTCCTCTGCCTGTATCTGGGAACTCAGAGTAGATTTTAATGATACTTTAGGCATCACAACAGCAACCCGGGGAGTTAAAAATGCACCATGTGTTTGGAATTTTTTTCCCCGTGGTTAGAAACAAGACCTCTTTAGTGGATACAGCCTTACAAAGTATGTAAGGCTGTTACTAGCAGAGAAAAGCTGATGCATTGTATGCCATCAACATACGTCACTCACACTTCAGGTACCTATTAATTTTCCTAGTATATGTTCATTATCCAGCTTTTTAGATGTATAAAGCAGTAGTTCAAAACGTGAAATTTAGAGCAGCACCTCCAAAACCTGAAACTTGCCATCCAGATAAGTTGAAGTGGTTGTTATGTTGGAAGGATGTGTTTTGTCACCATTGGCAGAGAGTAGAAGCTGTCTTTTGGGTAGAGCCAAGTGGTGCCCAGCACACTGCAGGACATGCAGCTGGAAGGTGCATCCACCCCACCAAAGGGGCTGCTAAAGCCAAGGGGCTGGGCAGCACCCTTGAAAGAGGCAAAAGCCAGGTCTCTATCTTTTTGTTTGGATTCTCTTACAAAAAGAACACATCTGGCTGCAGATTGCACAGCATCACTTTGGAGGATTTCTTGAACAATCCCGATTCTCAAGGCCTCAGCGGATTTCTGTCCATGGAGCATAAAGACCTGAGGAGGCAAGAAAAACTGTGATTTCAAGCCCTGCTGAAGGCTTGATAAACCCTACTGGCATGCTTGCCACTGCACAAGACTCCTAGATGCCCAAAGGAGGACAGTACTGACACCTTCAAAAAAACTGGAAATTTTCAGGAGCCTAGGCTCAAGCCAGATGTGTAACTGTGGTTTATATGGTTTCCTGTGCTCCCTCAAATCCCTAGCTTTCCTCTCTGAGGTAGTCCTCATAGCAGAGGAACTGAGGTGGGGACTTCTGTAAACTTGTTAGCTGCTTATCACATTGCTTTGGGGATAAATATTTTTAGAAATTTCATAGCATATCCGATAGACACAAGTCGTTTTCTAATGAGAATCTGTTTCCTCAAGGGCAATGCAAGCAATCCTGTGTAAAAACATGCAACTGATGGGACAGGAATATACAGAGGACGGAAGCTATCTTAGGTCTATACAGTACCTTATGTTATATTTGATACTTATTTGTACCCATGTGAACATCTATACCCTACAGTGCTGGGAAATTGAAGAAAATGAGTAGTTGTATACTAGATTTATACTGAGTCGCACCATTTTCTTATTAACTCATGGACTCATTTTTTGGAGAAAATTAAAAAAAAAAAAAAATCTAATTCATCCAGAACCAATTTTGAGTGTGTTTTTGAAGACAGCTAATCTTAGGATCTTTGGCAGGATGAGGCTTAATCAAATCCTTCTGCTAGTGCCTCATTCCATTCTGCAGGTATCAAAGTCAGCAGAGTACTCCTGCACATACCTGCACACTCCATTTCATGGTATGAAATCACCTTCCTGATAGACTTTAGCACAGGCATCCTCTTACCTCCTTCACCTTGAACAAAAAAAAAAAAAAGTAACAACACACATTCATAAAATAATGATTTTGCCATTAGATCACCAAATGAGCCCCAGAGCAGCCAGGATCACCAGAGTCTAGCAGTCCTGGAGCTCAATGCGTGCAGCCGGTGCAGGACCAATATTCTTAAAGGAGTGATTAACAAGTCAGCTAACAAACACAACAAAATTAGTCAGTGTTTTTAGCTGCACATCATAGGTAAGCACAGTCAGAAAACCGAAAATTTTCCTTCCTGACTACAGTGCAGAGTGAAAAATTGGTCTTGTTAAACCCTCTTGATGGACAAGAAGGGCATGAAGAGGTTTGTGTCACCCGTGCAAACTTTGAGGTCATGCTCTGACTCTTTTTTTTCCTCCATGCAAGCAACTTCATGAGCTACAAGCAGTATAAAACCTATCCAGAGGCAAAACATTTCCCATATAGCCTTAGGCTCCTTTGCTTTTCAGGATTTGCTGCCAAAAGGACATGACTCCTTCATGGTGCAGTGGCTCTGGGGTAGAAAGTAGTCTCTGAAACAGAGAGACAGACAGAAGCCCACCAGAAACACTGCTGCATCACATGTAGCATGCTCAGATTTGCAGATGTGCCTCTGAAGGTGTTGTGCGATCTCTGCTTTGGATCTGTGCTCACTTGATCTTCAGTTCTACATCAGCTGCAGTTTCTCTGTGGAAACTAGCATCCTGTTTCGTGCCTGTGAGGAGCTGGTGCACTACTCTGAATTTCAGTACACTGCACAGAGACAGGGATGGTGAAAGGATGAGCTGCTATTTATTAACTGAGTGATACCACATGGTAGATTCACTGGATGTTTACAAAATTGCATGGGTTGGTTGATCAAATGCACAGGTCTTCCCTTTGATTCAATTTCTGTTAACTGATAAGAGCAAAAAATCCAACAAATCAATCAAAACTAACTGGGCTGCGGCCAAACAAATACAAAAATGAAAGATGGCCAAATTGTATTGTGCTTGTATCTCTGTTTTGTGGCTTAAATAGAAAGATGCCTGTCCCCTTTCTTGCAATTCAAAGCTCAGAAGGAGCACTGCCTTCCAGCCTGGTGCAGCTGGAGACCTATGTCCCCTCATCATGCCTAATGACTTGCAGATTTATTCCAAGGTGGTTAAGGGATTTACTTCCTTCCAGAATTGCTTAGAAAATGATCATCTGAAACAGAACGAATGGTTTCATGCACTGACATGTGAGACAGAAATATATTGTATGCCCAGGGACGCCAAACACATCTCCTAGTCATCTAGATGGATATTCCCTGGTGCATGTCATACTCAGGAATCCCTTGTCAGGGACTTCCTGGTCATCAAGGAACAATGCTGGAAACCCAAGCAAACAGAAATTTGCCCTACTGTCACAGGAACCTCTGTTTCCATTGTTACAGGTTTAACATTTGGCCTGTGCAACTTCAACTGTTTCCTTTTAGCATCCACATATCTTTAGGAGGAGCTGAGTGTAGCTGAGTTTTTGAACAGTATCAGTAGCCACTATCTACACCTGCAGCATCTGCAGTGAATAGAGCTTGCATTTAGATATAAAAGTGTGTATTTTACCATTCTGTAACTTGATGGTATTCCACAGAATTACACAGGGGACAGATCTGGATAAAAGTAAATCCAATCCAAACTCTTACCCAGGGAAAACTTTATATTGGGATTAATAGGTTACTCTGGCTTTCTATCCTGGAGAATCAATTAAAAACAGTTATAAAGGAGGGAGAAAGCATCCCTGGGGTTAATGGGCCCATTTGTTATGGCCTTTTATCACGTATAGTCCTCAGCACCTGTTTAAAATACTAAATAATCTGAAGGCAGCTTCTTTACATGGGTGTAAATGGAGTTTCTTCTGTCACAGCTGTGTATACTTAGTGCACCTTGGGGCAAGCATGTCTGGCTCTCGCTGATGCTCAGGCACACCACAACTTCCTGAGGGGTTACTTTCTGCTGGCTGACAAAAGGTAAAATAACCTCTGAGTATGTCCTAAATGGTGCTCTCAAATGTGGTTTAGAACTGTCTTGTGACAGATGGTATGGGCTAGCTCGCAGGCTAACAGAGGTTAAAATTTGGCTTAGAAGACTGTAGTGCGACAACTTGAGAGGTAGGTTTCCTGGCATGGCTGCTGTGCTGCAGGTGAGCTGAAATACAGAGGGGAAATTGTCCCCATGGGGAGCCCTTGGGTATGTGTGTCTGGTCATGTGACTCTGGGATACTGCACAAGCTGGGAGCTGTTTGAAAGAAAAATAACAAAATTATACCTTATGTTTTAGTAGCATCTAGTGTTGGAGAGTAAAAGGCTTGTTGCTGTGTTTGGTGTGCTTACTTAAAGGAAACAGCATGGACAGCCTGAGTTGACCGATCCTAATCGTGTGCTTTAGTGTCCAGAAAGTCCTATGCCTGCTGGAGACTGGGGCTTTGGGAGCTGAAAAAATACTGAGAATTTTTCCCATGTAGCCTTTCCTAGACTATGATCAAGGCACATGCAGCCTCTTCCTGCTTCTAGCATAGGTCTTGTGGCACACTATGGGTATGTTGATAAAATCACATTTTGCGTTTGTGGAGTTGACTGTGTGTTAGACTTAAACATGAAGCACTGCAAAGAGCAGCTTTTCATATGTCCTTTGGTTTCCCCTTCTTCTATTTGCTGAATGTGGGCTTCCTCTGCCATTGTTACTCCTTTGCCCCGGCTGCTTTATGATCTCTGCTTTTCTTGCCCCCAAGGTGGGGTTAGCCCTAGCTGTGTAGAGTTGCTGCTTAGGGAAGTGGTAGGCAGCTATATGTGGGTGTGGAGCTCCTTGCTGTGCCATTAGGAGGAGTGCCAAAGCTGCTACGGGCCTGGGGGCACCAAGCTGGGGACCCATTTGCCACCCTCTCAGCTCCAGATGGGTGGCCAAAGAAATGGTGCTTTCCTCTCTTACTTTCTCTCTCTCTCTCTCTCTCACTTTTCTCCTCATGTCTCTCTCTCTCTGTAGTATTTTGCTTCCTGAACTGTCGGAGGTACAAATATTGAAGCTTTTTTTAATTAGACTTACTGTGTCTCCGAGAAGTCCAAATTAGATATGCCTTAGGGTGGATGCTCGGCTCTTCTTAGTGTTAGCTAGAACCTATTTTTTTCTGCTTTTATGGAATACCTATGAACTTTGTCAATTATAAAGCATCATGGCTATATCACTTTATGGTAAAAGTCCCTTTAAAAAAGTCATAAAATTCCTTGCAAAGTATTATTTTCACAGTATAAATAGAACTGCCTTCTCTCCTTCCCTTCCAGGCTTCCTCTTACCTCCTGTTCCCGGGTGGGTAGGTGTTGGGCTAGCACATTATAGAGATGTTTCCTAAATCAAAAACGTACATGATGGGAAGGAGGGAAAAGATTTTATGCATAGGGACAGATGGAGGGTTTAGAGGCCTCTTAGCTACTGTTCTCAATGTTGAGAGTGATGGTCTTTGACTACTTTGCAGATGCCTTGTATCTGCAAATCTGTTGTTGAATTGTGAGTTGTCTTTCATGAGTTGATATAGGTTGATTATTTTCCCTTTTTTGCCTGGGGTTGGAGGAAAGAGATAAGTATAGTGAAAAAGCAGTGGCATGCATATTTACTTTAAAGCAACACTTTGCCCAAATCCCTCCTGTAAGCAGAGAGTTTCTATTTTATGCTGAATATGGTGTATGTGTGTGAACTATGGATGCCAGACACGGTGATAAGTAAAAAGATCACACATTTAATTATCTTGGCAAAAAGAAAGAGTAGTTTTGTGGTGCTAAAACACAGAAGGCATTCTTTCTAAAGGATGTGTGGGATAAGAGCGTTGCTGGTTGGTTGCAGGCTTTTAGATTATCGGTTACCCTGTGTGCAAAAGACACTAATGCCGCCTCTTGACAGGACACTGAATTGAAATACGTTCCAGGCTTGAAACTCAACCTCCCACCTTGACAAATTGTCTGTGAGCTGAACGTGATTTGAACCACTCCAGTGCAGTTTCACTCAGCGTCACCCCTTGGTACCCCATTAATAGAACGTGTTACCATTAGACAGCTTGGCAAAATGATAAATATTATACAGCACATGGCCAGATTGTCTCCTTGATGGCAAATAGATTGTGGATAATTGAATAATGTTATAATAGTGAGGAGGATCTGCCTGACATCAGGCACAAATTACACTTCTCTCTCTGTTAGAGCTCAGAAGTTTCAGACTGCTTTTTCTTTGCCATAATTGGACATAATCAGTAACACAGTCAGTGACTAAACACTGTCTGGTATCAATTCCTATACCCAGGAACCACAACATCTAGATTTTGAAATAGTTAATGCTCTCTATTAGCTGATTAGTTCAGTCAATTTGTTGTGTCCCATGGTGATTGTAAAGTAAATACGAAAGGGTACTCTGTTTCAAATGTCTTCCTGCAGCTCTGTGTGTGTTATGTATATATGATCCACTCATACGTGTACTTTTACAAGCTTGCCTGGTAGTCGAAGGTGTTGAGAAACTGCAGTTTTCCTCGGCTTCAGAGTAAGCTGTTGGCTCAGGACCTCCTAAACAAAATCTGACCAAGATTATTTAGTCTGATCTAAAGGAAACAACATGTTCCATGAAACTTTTAAACTGCTTTCATTTGACTTTTTTTACTGAGTCTGCTGGAAGAAAAGGCCATGGCTCATAGAACCAAGCCCAGAGTGGACATGGTGGGCGAGTCCCTCTGTGTCACACCAGGACAGTCCCCAAAACTGGGTCCCTTGCCCTTCTGCCTGCTGAGGAGGTTGCAGCACCCTGCGCCGTGTGTGCTGGCACAGAGGTAGCCCTGGGGTGGCGGCTGGGACATCAGTGTCTTGGGAGTGATCACAAAGAAGCAACCTGCAGAATCACTGAGCCCAGAGCAATCCATGAGCTGAGAGCACTTCTAGGAATGTCTGGGTGATGTCACCTGTGGATACCTAATTATGGACTTCTGGTAAAGCCTCTCTAGAAGGTCCTTAAAGACTCTGGGGAAGGGCTGCTCATACAGGGACCTGAGGAGAGTGTTCAAAGACATTAAGGTGCCCTTATGTCTGCCGAAGCTCTGGAGCTGCCTGATTTAACAAAATCTTTTGAATTGCCTGCATGAAAGACAGCATCTAACTTTGGCAGTCTTAGTGCAGATATCATGAAACTGGAAAAGACTGATTTGGGTAATTTTCTAAGCAATTACTTAATGTGAGTTGGTGGTGGCCAAGATGCCTGCATGCAGTAGTGGCAACAGCATTCCTGATCAAGGTGCCCAGAAACTGACTCTGGGGCAAAACCTGACTGTTTATGTACTCCACATAGTCCTGTCAGCTTTAGAATCAAAAGGAGGTATTTGGGCTCTCCTAGCAGGATGCTCAAATAGTGAGTGGTTCTTCTAGAACTAGGTGATGTAGAGCTCAAAACAGCTATGGTAGGAAATCCAGCTACTTTTCTAGGGGTAAATGTAACAGAAGATTCATGGAATCATGACTGCTTTAAGATTATTGAACAGGTGTATTTGAGTTGAGAAGACCTTATATAGAGACATTATCGGACCCTAAGACTGAATTATTTACTGACTGGAGCAGCTATGTGCAGAATGGGAAACGTCTGACGGGATATGCCGTAACTACCTTGAATGCAGTAACCGATGCCCAACCGTTTTTTGTGAAAAGGAGTCCTGTTAGAAGTCGTTACTCTAAAATGTTGAACCAACATGCTGGGAATTCACTTCTTTCATGTGCTCAGCATTCAAAAGCTATAGCTTTTCTGCATGGAAGAGAGAGATGAAGACGGTGGTGCATAAAATCCTAAATTCCCTGGAGAAAGCAAAAAGGGGACAACTCTGTGCACCGCTTGGAACATACCACTGTATTTGGGATGTATGTAAAAGACAGCCTTTTCTTCTGAATGCAGTCATGGCAATCTCTATGCCAGCACTACTTCTTCTTCGACGAAAGTTGAAACTCTCTGGTGGGAGGATGCTTGGATACCTGAGCTCCAGGACCATTTACTTCCTCCGCTGTCCTGGTAGGCACCAGCAACTTCCATTGACTTCTATATTAATCTTTGTACTCGCAAACAGGCAGAGACAGCATTTTTCACTTCATGACAGCTGCGGGGCAGCTCGTGACAATAGGCCCAAGCACGAGAGGCGCTTGCAGCATGGTGGGGAACAGCAGCTTGTAACAGTACTGTGATTAAAGTGTCAAGTTACTGCTCTCTTGTATTATATGTGGACTGTAAAAGATTAACACAAGGTGATTTATCTTCCATTGGATTCGCTTGACAGTGAATGAGACTGTAACCAATCTTCCTGGAGGAGGGGAGCTCAGAATAAACCCTGGAGGTTTAAGGATATTGCTCACTAGGGGGATGGGCAGATAGACAAACCACCTCATCTGGACAGCCCCCTGCATCCTTCCATGTCCTGGGCAGGTCACTTCTGAAAATAGTAATTGAGTCTTTTGTGGTCATTTAACTGTTGAACCTTAGAGTTTTGAAGCTTCGAATAACCTTTTCCACAAGGTCATCTCAGACCAGCAAGTCCCATTGCCAGAGCAGACAATACTGTGTTTGCCCACACCTTCTGCAGCTCCTCAGTAGCCTGCATTTTTCTTTGGTGAAAGTTTTCTGAATGAAAACTGCTTTTCAAGTTTATTTTGTTCTCTGTTTGTGGAGTTTGGGATTTTTTTAGTCTAAAATTTGCTTTTAATCCCATGAAGTGTGGAGCATAATGAAATTTTGTTCCTTCTGGGCACTTGCAATAACAGTCCCTAGCAGTACTAGGGAAACATCCTAAAGCCTGATGGTGACCAGATTGTAAGCACTGCCGTTTGCCTGCTGTGAGCACAGTGTGAATATTTTGTACTCCTGGTTGTTAAATGTGGATATATAAATGCAGCAGCTGGGTAGGGAAGCACTACTGATTGGCAACCAGCATTAGCCAAAGGTCAGTGCTAATTACTGTGCCTCGTTTGCATGAGAGGCTTTGAAAGATAGAGAAGAAAGTGTCTGTGGCATTTTCTGCCGACAAATTACTTGGCTGACAGGAGGATGTCACCACTCATCAGTACTGATAGACTGCAAGTTGGTACTTGTGCAATTAAGCACGCTAGAATTATTGCCTCAGAGAGTTAACTTTCTGGGAGTAATTACTGTAGGTGTCAACACACACTGATGAAAAAGAAGAAGACGTATTTGCTATATATGCGAGTCAAGGTTATGAATGATTAGACAGTTGTTTAAGATGATCACCTCTGTCTTTAGCTCATCCTTTCTCCCCCTTGTTTTTGCATTTTTTACTGCTGATTATGACAGGGAAGGATAGAGGGCCACTTTTATGCTAACTAGGCTCTGCTGATCAGAACATTGACCATTTCTTGTCTATTTGAACCTTGTGAGCGTTAGTGAAATGTTTGGTTGTTGGTTGTTTTTCAGACTTGCTACATAGACATATCCCTGCAGTTCTGGTAAACTCATTGCAGAGCTGAAGTTGAAGTTGAAGTAACTGAAACGACAACACCAGGGAGGTCTGGAGAAGCTAAAGTGAAAACTGACTTTTGGAAGAAATCTGAAGGCAGAAGGCCCTTAATTAATAAGACCGGTGGCTTTGGAAGTTTCAGGTTCTGCATGTCAAACTTCTGTTACCAGAATTTCAGTGGAGGTGAGAAAACAGAGCTCTGGAAACGAAAACCTTTAGGAGTGTCTGTTGATTACCTAAGAGTCTGTCAGGAACAATTTTTTTTTTTTTTTTTTATTTAGGATGTAAAACGTGGCTTTCAATGAAAGCTATTATCAGTAGCATTGCAAGGATGAGGCTTGGCTCCAGAAATTAAAATATACCTGGAGAGATGTCCTGGAGCGTGCCAGGTCTAGTCTATGTCCATGTCACCTTTGTGTACCCATGACCTTGGGCAGACACTGCTGAGCCTTTGTCACTGAAGAACTGGGGTTCAGTTATTTAAATCTGCATGCTCTTTTCCCCCCCCCCCCCTTCTCCTGAGTAAATCAACGTAGAAAATAGCAAAGGCTTCTTGACTTTGTCAGCTGAGCTGACAAATACTTTTTCCCCAACTGTGTCCCTAGCTTTTCTCTATTATCATGTATTTAAACTAGGTGAGTGAGGTTCCAAATAGCTTACTTACCTAATTATTAAGTTACAGAGATTTAGAGTTCAAGCTCTGCTGTCACCGAATGACAGATGAGTACAAGTCCTTCGAATGTCATCACCTTTGTTCTTGTTCTGTTTGCATTACATGAGCACGAAGTCTAAAAACAGACCAAAACCCACTTCACAAAGTACAGCAGTGGCTGTAGCCCCACATAAATCAGAGCTTTGAGTTACTCTTTACATAACAGAAAAATACTTAGAAATAGTACCCGGTGACAGAGAACTGTATGTCATCTTCTGAGACAGTACAATTTATGATACACTAGGATCATGTGTGTGGCTGAAGGGAATGCTTAGTGGAGCAAGGCAACGAGTACTTCTCCTTCTGTCTTACTGTGGTGTAAGTACCTCCATGTACTGAAGGTTATCCCGTGTGCCTTTTCTCCTTCTGGATGTCATGGGGCAGATGTGGCATGTCCTCAACATAGAGGTGCTTTGGGGTCCCACCCTAGCATCATGTGAGAAGGCCTTGCTGTTCCTGAGCCATTGTATGTTTTTTCTGACACGGTAGCTACACTTTTTCCTCTCACCAAGACAAAGAGTCCAGCTCTCCAATGGAGAAGCCAAGTTGCACTCTGCTTCTTTTCAGGAATAACTTTGAATCAGTTGACCCATCACTGAAATACCCCATTGACTGCATCAGCATAATCTAATATAGGATAAAGGTTTTGGGGTTTCCCAAAACTGCTCTGCTATGAGCAAGTTTCAGTGCTGATTTAAATGATTTTTCAAGGTCTGAATAAGGCTCCTACAGACTGAGACAAAAGTTGCTGTCCCCTGCAAGCCATCCTTTGCATGGTTGCATAAACTTGGTTTCTAGTTATGGGTATCAGATACTACTCATGTTTAGAAATCAAACTTGCACAACATTTACATTGTAGGACAATGTGATGGGCTGAGTGGTTAATTCAAAGTCAAAAATCATCAGATGGCAGAGTGCAGAGGCTGAGAATTGGGAGCCTTGAGCTTGGAATGGGACCAGAAGTAGGAGGGAATAGTTATCGTTGCCAGAATGTGATGATAAACCACAGAAGTAAATGAGATCTAGTGAAAATGGCAGAAAGAGTAGGAGGCTAAGGACAAGTCTTATGGGATTCAGTAGGCAGTAAAGAAACACTGAGGAAAATGAAACTTGCAAAAGCACTACGGCTAGAGAGGGCTACCTTGATAGTGTTGAGGAAATTCACATCTGTAATTTACATTGTGTTATAGCTTGTTAAAGGCTTCCAACATCCCTTACTTGCTCTTCATTGTTTGGTCTTCTGATAAAAAGAAAGGAGAAAAAAGAATTTACAGCAAATGATCATTTCCAGATGGAAACCCTTTCATTAATTTCTTATTCAGCTGTGGGAGAAGTATGTGAGGTTTCATTACCCATACCTTCATAAACTAAAAGGTGCTGCTGATGGCATGCTTATTTTCATATTTGATTAGCAAGTACACAAAGAACTTACTAAAGAGCAAGACTTTGCAGGGGGGCTATTCCTCTCCACCTTGTACGATCATTTGTCACTCAGTGCTGCTAGATTAAAAGCAGCATGGCTGCAGCTCAGCTATTACCTACAACCACTTAAAGGCCAACAGTTTCAACTCTAAAACCCCTTACTTTTCTGTTGGTTTCAGTAACACATCTTTATCCATGGATGCTCACCTTTTATGAAATCTAAATGAAGGAAAAATGGTAAACGATTTTTGCCGTGTGCCTTGAAGAGCTCCCAGTAAAGGGAATGCTTTAGTGTGTTGGATTTGGGAACGTTGTTTGGGATTTGTTTCTTTATTTTTTTTTCTTTGGGATAGAGGTGGGACAGTAGTAGTGCATTGAATGTCCAGAAAACTGGTCACTGGTGGGAATAGGGTGATGGAAGCTGGCTGAAGTGACTGCCACCACGATAATACTTGTATTATTATGAAACCACTTTCATCCTTTGCCTCTGTAAATTTACAGATATCTTTAATTAGCTGAATTAATAAAGTCCAAGTGGTGGTAGGGACAAAAGGACTTTTGTTAAAGGGAGCTCTTTGCAAAGTTGATACCACTGATCATCCCAGCTTTTATTTTTCTTCGTGTTATGTAGTAAATCTCAGTTAATCCTGTATATTAATAGCCAGCAAGGTTTATGGATGGAAGGTTTTCAGTCCAAAACCTTGGCTGTCTGTATTTAATGAGGACTGGAAAGGAGGCTGAAGGATTACAGCTGGGTTACATTTTCCTATACTTCCATATGTGATTAGACTATCGTGGCTCCCACTGAATGACTACACCGATCAACAGAATAATACTCTATTGAGCAGAAACAATTACTAAAAACATTTTTGTTTGGATTTGAACCATCTCATGGGGTAGACTATTTTAATATGACATAATGAAACTTATGAAGAGTTCTTTACACTGGCAATTGAGTGGATATAATGAGGAAATATTATATAGTTACATATTTGAGGATAGAAGGCAATTTACAGACATGCTGTAGATGATCTTAGGTCCTTGGACAAGGTGGTATCAAAGAGTTTAACACTTGCAGAAACTGGGAGACCTGGGAATGTAAACTTGTCGGGATCAAAATAATTTTATAAAGGATCAAGTCCTGAAATGTTTCAATTCTGACAGATAAAAATCTAAGGGAAGAACAATTGATCCGGCCTTCAGATGTTTGCCCAGAGGTGCGTAGCTTTTCCAGTAAGAGCAAATGAGCCTTCAAGGCAAGGGACATTGGTAACATTTTTCCTGTGAGGGGTAATTTTAACACAAAGGGCAGGAACTGGGTAAAGTAGAAAGATGTTAAAGTCTCAAATAATTTTACAGAAACAGTTGTGCAGCCCAGTGTCCTGATATAAGATTTCTCCTTTTTTCCTGAGGCTTATGCTAAGAACAAGAAAGACGATCTTCATCTAAAGAAAACTTGGAAAACTCAGAAAACTCCTAATCAAAGTGTGTGAATTACTTTATTTAAATGACAGTAAAGGAGTGCCTTAGAGCTGCTACTATTTTCAGCTTATGGAGCTTACAGGTTTGCTCTGTGAAGAAATATCCTTTGCTTTTTCTAATACACCTTGATGTTTTGAGAACTGATCCAGCTGATGTAACAGGCATTTTAAATCTGGTCACTGATTGATTGCAATGAGAATTGATCCTGAAGGAGAAAATAACTGAGGACAGTAGAGAACAAAATTCTAAACCTTAACATTTAAATGTCCCCCTAGCAGGTGTGTGTCATTGAAGGAGCAGAGGAGGTAGCTGTCTGTTGCCGTGTCTGGAAACCCTCCTCCACCATCCTACTCCACATCTTTTGTTCTTACTGAAATATTGGAAGACCAGCATGTGTCCTGAGAGGGAAAGAGAGGCTTAAGGGTAACTTTCTTTACATTTCAGCAAAAGTGAAATGATCAGAGACTAAAATTAATGTAATTTAATAAATTATTAATTAACTATGTATTAGAGAAAAGGTTTACCTAGAAGGTAG
Source organism: Cuculus canorus (assembly GCF_017976375.1). NCBI lineage: Eukaryota > Metazoa > Chordata > Aves > Cuculiformes > Cuculidae > Cuculus > Cuculus canorus. Next base: position 113,145,366 of record NC_071401.1, on the reverse strand, counting down.
AACTGTATTCACTGAGAGCAAATGCAGAGCAGCTGAACTTACCTGAGGCTTATTTTGAATATCCTTTGATTCATTTGAACTGTGTTGATATTGGTTGCAGAGCTGCCCAGCCTACTTGGAAGGTTTCTGCAGAATAGTGATATCTCCTGGAGAAATGCAGCTCCCTGGCTGCACTGGATCCCCAGCCTGGAGTCACTCCTTTAGACAGAAAGGTAGATATGTGCATTGGGAAAATATTAAATTTGTATTTGAATATGGAAGAAAGCTCAGTATAGTTTGGATAGTGGTTCAGCATAACCTTAGACTTCTTATTAGACATCACTCTCAGTTAAGAAATTCTTGTGCATTGCAGAACAGTAAAAATCAGAAACATTCAGTTAAAGGCTGCTTTTCTGGAGAAAATGAAACGCCATCAAAATGGAAACAAGTTAGTAAAGCAAAACTTGGGACACTGGGGCTTCTTTTTCCCTTCCCATGTGTTGCCTCCAGAGGGCAAGAAAATGACTGTCTGCTATTACAGCTCTGCTATTTTTCTACTGAGCAGGTGTACTGAGCTCTGCTGCTTCTGCTAGTAAGTGTGGCCAGAACCACTCACACGAGGTGGTAAGGACGTTCCTATGACATCCTGGAGAAAACAGCTTGCTGCTTTGTCCTCCTACTAGAAAAGGGATCTCTTTACCATAGGCATGGGGGTTCCTCTAACCTGAGAGCAGAGCCTCTCAAAGGTGAAAGAAGGCACTGAATTTCCCCTCAAAAGTGATTTGAGGGTTACGTTGTTCAAAGTGTGTGTATGTTAGGGTGGGAGATGCCTGGTTTGAGAGGACATTTTCATAAACCACTAAGCTGACTGGTTTGAAATGGCTGCAGTGACTACAGAATTGCCTTTAAATTGGAATTTAATGTTACTGCATTCAAAACAAACAATCTCCATACAATTTTTTTTGTTCAACTTCTGAGTTTGATTTCCTGTATGTGTTTTGTATCAGCTTGAGCTGTTTTGCTTCTGGCTTCCTTGCCTCTGAGGCTGCAGGAATCTTTCTCTGTGGGGAACACGAAACCCTTAGCATTGTCGTGGTTTAGAGTTCCTTCCTTTTACTGTCTCTTCTGCCTCAGACTTGATGATCAAACAGGAAATGCCATGAAAAAAAACTCATTTTATTCCCCCCACCAACCTACCACAACACTAAAAACCAACCCCAATGCAAAACCCTTTTCTTCTGTGAGTAGTGCTATGTGTAGGCTTTCTGCGACTCGATGTGTAAGTCGTTCAGAAGACCAAATCAGTTGAAGGTTGATAATGAGTGTGGAAGGATACTGTGTAAGTCAGAGTCATGTGCTGCTTGCTCAAACCACCCTTGCTTCAAGGATACCACTCCCCAAATCCCACTTCTCTGCACTTCCCTCTTCTGTGAGATGTATTTTACTGGCATATGCTCTACTGTATAATTCAGGCTAAAGCTACATGAATCACTAATATTTTAAATTGCATTCAAGCGTCTAATTATCTGTAATGAAGGAGATATTTATCTCATTATCCCATTTTAAAATTCTAATGGAATAGCACTGAAGCCGTTGTGATATTTTTTCTTTTGTTAATGTGGAACATGCCAGTAAAAAAAAAGTAACATTGTGCCCCCCTTTGCGGGGCAAAAAAAATGATGTTAATAGGTCTTAAATGTAGCAACCGAAGGGGGAAAAAAAATCTGCTGTTCTGCAGTGATGCAAGCGCTTTTATGTACTTTTGCATAACATTTGTCCAAAACAAAACAAAAAAAACCCAACTTAAAACATATCAGTAAAAATAATTGCTAGCAATGTTACAGGAAAGCTAAGTTTAAATACGAGCCTCTTTCTATTCTGCCCAAACACTGTGTCTGTGGCCACAGCAAAAATCCCTGCACGGTTTCATGGTCTAAGATACCAAGGACAACTTGTATGGCACAGGAAAGGAATACTTGTATTGTTGGTTCTTTGAAGTTCCACTCAAGGAGCCTTCTGCCAAACCCCACCACATTTACAAATAAGGATATGCAGTCTATGTTCTAAAGCAGCTAGGTCCCACGCAAAACTGACAAAACTCGGGACAGGAGGGGAAGAAAGACCAGTTCTATCTGCATTTTTGACATATGTACCCTGTGTAGTCTGAGCACAGGGACAGGGACTCTAAATTTTATTTGCTTCTAGAAACATATCTGCTCTTGCAACTACTTTAAAAAATGGAAGACATGTATCTAAGTGTCTTGCAAGGCCTACTAGGGCAATGCCTTTAAAATAAGTATACCTCAGAACTTGCTAAAGGTAACACAAATAATTGCTGGCAAACTTTGGAACTGAGTCCTGATGGTATGATGCTGCTGTACAAAGGGGGCTTTGAGACTCTCCTTCCTTCTTAACTAGCGTTTGGTGTAGAAACCTAGAATATTGTGTTTAAACACATAGCAGCTGCATAATGTGACTGAACTTGTACCAAACAATAGATTAGCACTCTTCTAGTCTGCTTTGCATATGCTGAGTAGGGGCAAGATTGGAGACAAAGAGGCATAATACTGGCATTAAGAAAGTAGTTATGATGGGAATGCATTTAATCCTAGAGCATTGCAGGTGTAATGCTTTGGCTTTGGGAATTACTTGTGAATGTTTAGAATACTGATGTTCTCAATACAGTTACGGACAATTAATAAACATTAGTTCTCATTTCTCACAAGAAAAATTGGATTTTTTTTGATCTGTGTGGTAATACTGCTATGGATTGTTATCCTACGTGTCTTCAGAGTTTAATGTGACATTTTCATTAAGTTTAACAAAATGTGCTTGCGTACTGTGTGGTTGACAGCATTTAGTAGGCTGCAGTGAGATAAACGAAGGAATTTCACATTCAGGTAAGGATGTCGGAGCAGTCTTAGTAATTAGATCAAATATTGAGAGAGTCCAATTCGCTTTGAAAGGATACCAGAGCAACCTAGGAGTTCTTTGTACTGCTAATATGGAGTCAGGCTTCAGTTCTTTGAGTAAAGAGTGGAAAGTTTCATGGAATCACAGAATCACTAAGTTGGAAAAGGCCTCCTGGATCATCAAGTCCAACCATTCCTATCAATTTCCATTCTCTGTAAAGCAAAAACCAACAGAAACTTTTAGGAAATAATATGATACATCTATAGTGATTTCTTCCAAGCATCATTTTCTACCAGTCTCATTCATCTGGAAAAGCCTTTGCTAGCATTCAGTCTTTCCCAAACACAAGGTCTTGATCCAAATGCTGTGAAGTAGGCATCCTATTGCATGGATCAGGCAGCTATCAGTAATTTCTTGCTGATGAATTCACAGTCACTTTAATTACGTGTTTTTAGAGACGTGTTCAATATAGAACTTCCTAAAATAGTTCAGCTTTTTGATCAGGTTGCAGATCTGAACAATTAGGATACAGGCTCTGAAACAGTAACATTTAAACATTTCATTTTTGAAAGACGATAGTGTGCAAGTGCCTTCCTGAAGATCCCCCCCCCCCATGATTAATTTGCTTGCATTTGCTTTAATCTCTTGCCATGTGCTGCAAAAAGATAAATTGTGTTTACATTACCCTAGTCCCTCCCTTCATTTCCAAAACAACTGCTTTTATGCGCTTCAGGCAGCTTGAATTGGGCCTAATTACAAAGTCCTACATCTGCTTTCAATCTATAGGCTAGCACACAAGGTTGCCCTTGTATTTAGGCTTACACAGTGGTTTCACTTGTTTGTTCATGTTTTGCTTTAAAAATGTATATGTATAAACATCCACAAAGACAACAACATCCTAACATCTGACATCCATCATACAATAGCTAAGAAGGATTTCCACTTCCATGCCTTGCTGTCTCCTCAAGACATTCAAGCTCTGTCAAGACAAGCATAAAGCTCTAGGATAACCAAACTCATTGAAGCCATTTTGGGACTCGTTAATGTTATTCTCATTTTGGTTCCATTTGTATCAGCTATGTTTGGCTATCAAGAGGAACCCAACTGCCTAAGGACTTGAATAAAAGCTTCTCTCTCCCCCCATTTCAGACTGGTTTCCTCTCTGCTGCAATAAGGTCTACTGACAATATAAGCTCATATAACGAGCATAGGAAGGAAAGATGTTAGTCTGATAGCTTAAGCTTTCTTAGGTGTTGCATTGGTCTCAGTTCTCCTTGAAAAGGTCGTGCATCCTTGAAATTCTTGTCTGTACTGTAGAAAGGAAGACAAAAAGCATCATGGTAAGACAAAAGAACATGCTTCACAGTGAAAGGAATAAGCACGAATCTTGTAGGAGGGGAAAAGAAAATCTTTAATCTTTTTCAGCTTTCATTTTGTGATAAGTATTAATGGAAGATCAGGAGTGAGAACCAAAATACAGAAGCAAGATCCTCCCAGTGAGTTGAAGTTCTAGATTTTATTGCTCCTACCCAGTGCCTGGTAGCCTCTTAGTCCTGCTGAGCACTATTTAATTCTGAACACTTGCCCACAGCAGGTCAGTGTTGAACTCTGTAGGGGCTGTGTGGCCACCTGGCTCCACTCCTGGTGGCTGAGGAGCTTGAGCCCTGCAATTGTTTAAGAATTCAACAGGGAAGAGAAGACGGGAAGATATTGAGGCCAAAAGAAGAACTCTCTTTCCAGAAGCTGGTCTCTCCTCATAAAGCATGAAGGGTAAGAACTTCTATAAATCAGTGTAGAGCAGTAAGATGCAGCTTCCTGGTGTTGTTGAACACTTGTCTTGTCACTTACCAACAACACAGCCTCCTTAAGCATGTGCTAAAGCTATTCATGCCATCCTACCATTTCTTTGTTTGATCTTTTTTTTCCTTAAACAGAAGGAATATGTGGATGAATAACATATGAAAATACATACAGATTTAAGGACGGGTTTACTTTTTGTCTTATGATTGCTCATAAAACAAATTTTTTTCTATGATGCTTGACAACGAGGATTAATGTTCTATACTAAGGAATAGAGAACATTAACTTATAACTATTCTTATGATCTGCTGGTGTTCTTCAGATATCATGGAGAACTGTTTCTAAGAATTTCTGTTAAAAGTTTACAGTAGATGAATGGTAGAATTAGCCTTAAAAAGAAAAAATTTCTCTAGAAGATCATCCTTACTACGAGGGATATCATGTGGATCAATCATAAGTCAACTTTACACATGAAAAAATCTAAAATTTATTTCATAGAAAATCAGTATCATATGATATGACTTATATGGCAGGTGATGCTGGTGGTGGGGAGTCCAGGAAAATTGTTTTCTTTCAGGAAAATAGCATAAAAAAGGACGACTAAAATCTTGAATTACTTTAGATCAAGATGTGGGGCTATGGCGTATTTTTTATAAACTACTTTCTTAACTGGAGCACCAAAACCTAGGTGGGATGAATGTAAGGTGTAATATTTTGTCTTCTCTCTTTCTACAGTCAAAGGAGGAAGGGATAAACAGTAAGTCCAAGGTGGCTTCTCAGTCAGAAAACGTTGTGGGTTTTCTGAGTTCTGCCTTTATCTAAAGTAGTTGCACACATACAAGCATTGCATACAGGTGCAGTATCAAGCTGAAAATGAAACAACAATTTTGCAGGTGTTCTAATCTTTTCTCCTCATAGTCATTGAAGCTCTTCAGCCTTTTAGGGCACTTGAATGCTAGTATAGGTCTCTGTGAACAGTAGTGTTCGTATTCTTTCACTATCAAATAGCTCTTTGTGGAACTATTTGCCTTTTTTTTAATGCATATAGTTATCACTGTTATTATTATTACAGAATACTTCTGCTATGGAATAGATCTCCTATATCTGTTTTGTCTTGTGTATATCTTTTGCTATGTAATAAAATTATTTAAAAGTGAGAAGCCATCTTTGCTCCATTTAAATTACATTCTGTCTTTACATCACATCCTTCATTTCCTTCATGTCTGTAATGACTTAAGTACTCAAATTAAACAAGAAAAGCATTCTAACTCAGAGGTGAGGAAATCTAGAGTTAAAGCTGCTACTCTACTCTTAATTCACCCAGTGGTGCATAGGCACTCTATTAAGAAAGCCACAGAACAGCAGGCAAGCTTTTATCTTATGTTTCTGCAATGTATGTACCATATGTGCTACACAGTTCACTACATATGCTACGTACGATCACCCACTGCTTTGGACCCTTGCTGTGCCATGGTACAACCAGATGATGTAAGAGGATGGGGAATGACTGCCTGATTAATATATTCCTGTTTTTCTTGATGATCTCTCTGTTTGCAGCACATTCTTTTAGTGGAATGGGACTTAGAACTATCTTCTCCCAACCCCCTTCTCCTGTTCTTTCACTCTTTTCCTTCTATAAATGTGGGGAACCTATTGTTGTGGTCTTCTCTTTATTAGAAGCAGAGGCCCGTTGCTCAAGCAGTAAACACATGCAAGCCTTTCAGGTTTCCCAAATTGCTCTTGCAACTGAAGAAACTATTCCTGAGGTATGCCATCTTTCAATTTGAGGAATACCACTGAATTGACGAACAGGACATGTCAATAGCTGCCTCCCTTTGCTTCTCCTTTTGCACTGAATGCTGTCACATTTTATATTAATGCACTTCTAGGTGAAGCTAATTGTTTTCATGTAGTACTTTTCCATAAATGTGACCATTACACATTTAATGGTCAGCAGTTGATTAAAGTAATTCACTCTGAGGTAGCTTTCCAGATTGTAGGGTCTTAATCTGCAGTAATACTGTCCTTACAATGCTATTTAGACCACAGAAAAATGTATGTGAGATTATTTTAGTCTGATTCACCAGCCTTGGCTCCTCACCAGCCTGGCCCCTTCAGAAGTAGCTGATCAAGTGTGTCTTCTCTCCTGCTGCCCCATCCCCAAGGCTGTAAAATACTATGAGAGGCATAAGTGGAGGTTGCCTCCCTGCTGCACGCAGGGGACCAGAAAAGCTATTAAGCATCCATGGCACTCTGTGTTGCTAATTTCTAAGTCTCTTTGATTCTGAGACAGCAAAAGAAAAGGAGAGCAGAGGGTGTAGTCAGAGTAATTCCTCTGACTGCACACCTTGGGAACTCGCTGTGAAATCCATGTAGACATACTGTAAACTGCAGTTGCCCTCATTCTGAAAATGTGTTGATCAAAGGGACTCTGTCAGTATCTGATTAAGGGCCATGTAAGGGTATTGAAGACATTTCCTTCTGGTTAACAGCTCTTATTACAGGGGGCTCCTGGAGTGAATTTCCCTGCTAGCAGACAGGCTTGTCTCCAGGCTCCACCTGACACGATAGGGTTTCTCAATGGCATGGCTTCCTGTTGTTGAAGGCTACTATTCATTCACAGCTTGTAAATCAGTGGCTTGTAAATCAATGGATGAAAAAACTACTGTTAGAGAAATGTTCCTTGGTGAATTCCTTTCTCTCCCCTAGATTTGTTTTCCCAGGACGTATAGTCCATGATCATGGAAAAATATTTTACAATTCAACATGTGCAACTAATGATAGAGGTGGAAATGAAGGACTGTACCTTCTGCATTACTTGGGAAATTTGCTGTAGCTACTTTAATGTGATTTTTTTTTTTTTTCTGTTTGGATTGGGTTTTTTTATAGTAAAGCCAAATTAACATTTTCAATGCTAACAAGCAATTGACTTTCATATTCTTAAAGTGTAATAACCAGGATGATGGAAGGCTTAATGTAAGCAAGAACCAGACAGATATGCCGTTGCTTAGTATTGATTATTCCCACATAAATGGTTGAAATAGTGTTAATAAGTTTTGCCATGATGAATGCATCCAGGTGACCATCAGCAGCTGCTACTACTGCAAAGAGCACAATACATCCAGCTAAAGCGCCTCACAGGGGCTAGAGAGCATCAGGAAGCTATGATAATTAGAGCACAACATTTGGTAGCCAAACCTCAAGAAACGCATACATTCAGATATGTAACAAGCTCAAAATCACTGCCAGACGTGCTGCTTATCTCACGTAACCCTGAGACATGTTGTGCATGCTATTTTTATGATTAACTCTTTTCTGATAAGACTGAGTTGTGTACTGTCCCATGTGGTTCACAACACACTTGCAGAAATTACCTTACTGGTAATTACTGGGACAAATTTTAACTTATATCCATAGTTCATACAACGGACATGCGTGCAGCCCACACTAGTGGGCATGGATGCCTACAAAGGTGAGTTCAGGACCCCTTGCTTTATTGAAGGAATCGGTAGAGCACAATGATGCCTCCCTGCCTCTCAGTTCAGATATGCTCCTACACTTACCCCAGTCAAAGGTGGAGCTGCTTTCTCCCACCAAACAAAGGAGCCTTGTCTCAGGCCAAAGGAATCAAGCCTCAGCAGTACACTTACTTCAGTCAGTGATGAGGATACAATTTTCTGCAGGTCTTGAACAAAATCTGCAGCTGGTGTGCACTTTCCCTTACACTTTTATAATTAGAAGAGTCCAGTCCATTTAAAAATTATATTCCCAGTATTGAAGCTCATTTAATATGCACAAAAGCATTCTTTTTATACTTAGCCCCAGCATTTGCTTCAGAGCAAGTGGAGAAGGGTCATCAGAGAGGGATGTGAGATACTGCTGCAGCAATAACTCTGAAAATTAATGTGATTTTTAAAGGAGAAGGAAGAAATAATGGCATAGAACTAGTGAACAAGCTGAGGCAAGAATTGCACAAGCAGATGAAAGATAGTAAGGACTGCTGTAAGAAAAAAGAGAAAGGAGAAAAATTTGAGAAAAAATAGCTTTTTAATTCACCTAAAAGCTAAAATATGTGACTGTTGCTTAACTTCCTAAAGAACAACAACGTGGTGGGTTTGGGGGAAGGGTCTACAATTTCCATTCTTGCTGATTGCAAGGGTGTCTCTCTGACACATGCTTTGCTGCACCAGAGGTGCTAGTTTTCAAGTGCATGTTTTAAAAATGCAATAAAATAAAATATACCATGGGAAGTAGGTTGCTTTTCAAAATAAGCTTATTTAGATGAATCCACAATGTCTGGCAGGCAACTGAAGTTCCAGTATACGATATATGCTCAGCTGTTTTGAATAGACAAGAGTTGCAAAAGGGTAGTCCAAGACGGACTCCAACAGACTGCCTTATTTTAAAAATAAATAAATAAAACAAAGCCAAACCAAAACACACTACTCCCCTGATTACTAGCCTTAGTGGTGTTTACAAGAAGAAAAGGTGACCTAAGCATAGGTAGAATTCACGTAACTAAGTTTACTGTTCTTGACACAACACTGGGAGTAGTTTCTGCTTGCTTGATGAATAGGAACAAAATCCCTCCCTCCTTCTTCCAGTAAGGATGCTGCTTTCACTTTTTAATTTATTCATTTCTAAAGATTTTTTGGCAAGCTGTCCAAAGGAAAGAAAAGTATTATAACTAATCTTAGTGTTGGCCGCTTGCTTTATCAGAAGAGGTGATGCTTGCTTTCTTGCAGGAGGAAGTTTTGCTTGCATTTTGGAATAGGAGAACAAACTTTTTTTACAAATTAGGACGATGCTGCATTCAAAGAAAGATATCAAAAGCAAAGAGTTGTAGTAGATTAGCTATGGGTTAGTTGTTTTTTTCTTTAAAAAGGAATATTTGTGGTTTTCCTTTTGGCTGTAATCATCAAACCATTATCTTTGAACTTAAAAAATACTCTTGATATTTGCAGTTATTTATGCTTATTGTGCTGTTACTTCCCATGAGAAAAATCTGTAAGAGTTCTCTGAAGTAAGATGTTCTGAGATGCAAGAAAATATGCTTTCTAAAATGACAGTTTTCAATAGAGACTGGGATAGCAAGAAAACCTCAGCTATGGAAAGAATAATGTGCTTAATTTTGGAAGTGTTTTCTCCAATAGCACTCTGTCTATGCTCATGCATATATGGTGAATGCATAAATCTCTTTGGATTCATGTTCCTAATAAAAACAAGTCAAAATCCTTTTTCTTAAGTGAAATCAGACTTGAACTTGAGATAAAACAGTTTGATGATGCTTCTTTCTTTTCTATAACTTCTAATTTTCATGTTCAGGTTCATTTATTGGTTTTATTGGAGAATAAATACAAGCATGCTGAAATGCCATGAGGAAGGGTTGCATTTGAAGTATTTCCATTAGTAAAAGCTAAAAACTTCATGACAGCTCATCTAGTTCTCCATACTAAACAAGCCTAAGATGGTAACTCAGCTTCTGAGTGTTCACATAAAATAAAACCTCAGACTTTGAGGTTTTCCAGTAACAACAAAGTGAGAGATTACTTGTTCTCTAGATTTTTTCCCCTTAGCCTCTAAGAGCTTCTGAAAAGAATTATTACTTTTACATCTAGCAGTAAAATTTCATGAAGTTAGATATTACAGACGAGGACTTGCTCCCTTGTAGATGAGTTAACCACAATGTCCATGGAAGAATTCTCAAGTTCTGCCACACTTTACTGTCCCAAATTTGCTCACTCACCTGAAAAGGCTGACTGGAAGTCATGAACTTATTTCTTCTGTATTTTACTGTGTCCCACTTAAATCCATTGTACTTTATTCAGCTTGGGAATACTGCGACTTGTATCTATCTATTTCTGAAATTTGTATTACTTTTCAAAATTGAACCTTTGGACATAAATTCATGTAGAAGTAATTTATTTCCAAGACATTTTAATAGGTTTAGGTACTAATTAGTTTTGATTTCTTGATTACTGTCTTTAATCATTTTGTGGCAGGTCACTTGACCTTAATGACTCAATCTTTCTAATTTGATTAGGAAGCTATGAGCACTGATAAGACTAGTTGCTTGGATATAAGCTGTTTCTGGAAGAACTTTTAGCATGAATGTCAAAAGAATAGTTCCTCAGAGCCATCATTTCCCTCTTACTTGTACTCGATGTTTTCCCAATTTAGTAAATGAGGGCCTTTAAGAGACCTGATGGACACTCAGGCCTTTTTTGAGGTTGTGCTAGACATATACTGAGATAAGTTTAGGCATGGCTGGTACTTCATCAATGAGAAGGGGAAAGACCTGTATGTAATTATGGGTACGTTCTCGTCATGAACCTGTTTTCTCTAGAAAGAGCCCTTAAAAAGATAAACCAAGCTTGATAATTAGTAAGTGACTCTTGTATGTCTGTTCTAGAGTCAAGTTACAGACTTCATTCCACTATATGTAATTGTAGTGGAATTTAGCATTTCATTTTCCCTTGGTTCCTAATGCATCTCTTATTTGTATAAATAGAATCCTAAGAAAATATAGTACATTAAAATGTTTTTGTATCAATTGAATTTTTTTTTAATGTGTATTTTTCCTTGTAATTTTCCAGTTTCTTCTTGTATGCATGTCTGGTTTTTCCTTTTTCATGCCTCTGCTTTTATTTTTTTTTTCCCATTTTCCTCTACCAAATGTATGTTTCTATTTGCATCACATTTCCCTCCCTTTCTGCCCCTGAAGTACTTGCTGCTTTTAACTTGGTCTTACTTAATCATTACATTACTTCCTGCTAAAACTTGCACAAGAGGAAACGATCCATAATATTAATTGTACGCAAATCATGAGACTGTATTCCTCTTCCTTCTACTATTGGAGTACTATGTGCAGAGGTTAGAAGGCATATAGCCAAGAACACCTTATGCTAACCTTGCAGGAATTTGATGGACCCTAATGTATTAGGAAGCGTGTAACCAAGGCAAAGATGCTTAATTTAAGCACTTGCTATAAACACAAAAAACTCTGTAGCTTCAAAGCCTTTCAGAAATTGTGTCATTGTCTTATAATACCTCTGGAATGTGATTGTTTAGAATCTTAATAATCCGTAGTCATTTTGCAGTCTTCAGAGATTTTGGATGTTTGGTTTTTTTTTTTTTTTTTTCAGGGGTATTGACTGGTTTCATTTTGGAAAAATATGTCTTTCAAATACTACTGAAGAACTTCAAAGTTGCAGCTGGAGAAGACTGATTTTTTTTCTTCTGAAAGTGGGGTTGAGGAATTGTTCAACATTGCAACTAAGTTTGTTAACATCTCAGTTTTATAAGGAGAGAAACAAATATAACTGTTAGCCAGCTAGTGATCTTCATGGTGTGTTAGCCAAGGTGAAAAACAGATTATAAGTTTGAATTGGAATTGTGAGCCACTGGGAGGTATAAAGCATGCCAATTGTTTTCCAAGGTGGAAAATGATGTTTGGTGAAGATGTATATATATTTTTTTTGTGTGTCTGGAGCTAAATCAGAAACGGTGATAAGAATGTGAGGGAGAAAATTGATCAATATTCATGGAATTGAGTTCAGACCACTGAGAGTCTGGGCATGGGGTTTTAGTTTTGGTTATATGCAGCACCTAATGAAATAGACCTTGGGTTCTGTATGGTGCCCTAGGACACGCTATTGTAGAGAAATATTTACTAAGTAATTGGTCTATGATATTGCACATCTCCAAGAATCTCTGCTGCAAGCTGTGGGGAAAGGTTTGTGTTATAGAGACATTTCAACACATCTTGAACATATGAAATATTAATGCATAGTAAATAACAACAGTAAAAATGTTGATAAGAATTCACGAAGGCAATAAGTTTTCCTTTTCTATCATGCTATATCTAGAGAAAGAAAAATACTGTTGGACTGACAACAGCTTTCCTATATAGCTTCTTCATACTCTTTGCAGCACATAGCACTTATCTCTACAGTTGCTTAAGCAACAATCTCTTGGCTGTATCATGCAGGGTTCTCCACTCCCTGGAGTCTGCAAATCACTGCAGAGAAATATATGTCCTTCAGGTGCACCCCTTTTGCACAACATTTTCCTGTCTCGAAAGACTTCCTGGCCCTTTTTCCTGACCTCTTCCCTTGTATCCTTTCATGAGCTATATACCTTCCAACTGTTAAGATCGATTATTTTTTTAAAAAAAAAATCTTTCTAGAGGGAACAAAACTCTTATTCAGTATATTTCTAATGATAGCACTGAATCAGATTCTCAAGGGAGGTGTAGGCCAGGAATTTTGTATAGCTGTTTCAGACTTCCAGCTGAAGTGTCTCAGCTACCTATTCCTACTTGAAGTGCCATGTTTTTTTTCTTTTTGTTAATATACATGTAATTTATCTGTAGGGGATTACAAGACATTTATTATGAGATGGCAGCTCCGCCTCTTGGGATTAAAGCAAAGATTTAAAATACTTTCTGTCATTTCTGTTTCACATAACCTATATTTATGCTGTGTTTTATTAATAAGCTGAAGCCCTTATGAAGAGACAGAACAGTCCAGTGAAGGAAGCAGTAGAGTTAGGTCTTTGGTGTTAGGTTTACTAGCTTGTCTATAGTCTGTTGTGTGGCTTTTCATAACTTCTTTCACTTCCCTGTGCATGTTGTTATCATCATTTCAGAGTCCTTTAAGATTGCTTTCAGAAAGTGTTATAGAAGAACTGCATAATATTATAAGAGAAAGGGAGGGAATGACAAAGCTGAAAAGACCTTAAAATACCTATATCTCTTCCTAGTACATTTTTGCAAACACCCTATTAGAAATCGTAAGAATTTGGAATAATCATCAGGGAGTCTGGTACCTTTAAAGAGAAATGGCCAAAGTCTATGGCTGATACGAGTCTGGAGGGCAGAAAGCAAAGACTTGGGTGGAAAAGGCAGGAAATTATTTTTCCACACAGGATGCGATGAGAAATTAAATTTTATTTTTCTTTTTAAATGCAAGATTTCTCCATGAAGCTTTCCTTTCCAGTTGGCTTCAGAGGGGTGAAAGCTTGTATGGAGTATTCCTCTAGTGACTTTGTTGCAAGCAATATTTGGGTTCAGTGTCTTAATGACTTCTTTAATGGAAGATAAAGATTGAGGCGATGTATACACTCCTATGGTTAGGGCATGAGAAACCTTCCATGTTGTGGGGAAAGCAAGTCAACATCCTTCTTTTCACAGAGACCAGGATAGCTACATGTGTAACTCGTTTTTGTTTTCTGCATATATATGTTGTCCGGTATATATTGTCAAATTTAAACTATACCATCAGCTCTGTTTCTGAATGCAGTGATAGCAGTGCTTTCTGTTGTGGTTTGTTTGTTTGACTTGTGGGTGAAACAAGGGGGAACCCACAGATGGCATCTAATATTTAGTCAGGAAAAAGTCAGCGTTAATATCACAGAGGGAAGTGTTATAAATAGAAAATGTGTCTGTAGAAGAGCTAATTAATTTACAGTGAAAACACTAAGCAAGATAACTGGTTTCAGATCCTCACAGGAATATTTTAAACTGTCATTTTCTCAGTCTTTGGAATAACTTTCACTCTGTTTCAGCATGAGGAAGTGTAAAGAAACTGTGGGAAGTCTGATAGTGTGTTGCAAGTTTTTCTGAATACCAGTTCTGCTGACTTAAACTCTGTCTTGGTTGTACAGTATGTACTGGTAAGGAGAAAATGTGATCATCTCATAGCTTTCAGCTGACTAAAGTGTTCCCCCTTTACCTCTTGGGAATGCATCAGGGATGCATTCAGCTCCATCACAGTGCAAAGCTGTGCAGCACACTGGAATTTCTTCCATGTTGCGGTGGGGCTATAATCGAGTTAACCAACAACAACAGATGGGTTTGTTCACTTGTTTTTTTTCCCTTGGCACACTTTAAGATCTGGATTTAACATCTATGGTTAAATGATACTTCACTTTACCTCCCACATCTGGCTCATTCCTTTGAGCCCTGGATGCAAATGAATAGCGTGTCTGTTCCATGCGCCTTGCTTTAGACTTGAGATCTGTGGCATAATTTGGCCCCGATTTGATAAGATGCAGACACGAATTCAATCTGCTGTAACTGAATCTCACCATTTATAAATCTCTTGATGATACTGACACTTCAAACTATTTTTTTCTCTCTGTGATATATGAGGTAGATGCAGGTCTGGTGCGAATGCCAGCTAAACTGCACTATGATACTTTGGGTCATGCTCTTGGAGCACTGGCCCATTCACTCACTTAATCCCCAGCTCCTGCAGAGCAGCCCGTTTTTTATTGGACTGCTGGCAAACTGGAAACAATCTGCAGCACTGTTTTGGAGGTACCAGCTATGAATGCTGAGTGGCTCCCACAGAAATGGATGATGGAATCTATAGCGAGAGGGGATAAAGTTCCTTTTTCTGTCTGTCTTCTGTTTTTCCTCATCTTTGGCTGACAAGGAACAGCTATTTCTTCCTGAGGTCTTTTTGCCTACTAATTATAGGTATTTTTTAATATTTAAGTTGAATCAACATGTATTTCTCATTCTGTTGGCACACTTCATTTTCATGTAATTAAATAGCGCTTTTTTAATATTAATTTTAAATATCCAGCTTTAATATCAGAACTTTTAAATTCCTTTTCTCTAGTGGGATGCTCTCAACACTTGCTCAAGATATGTACTACGTGATTTTGAAATAACTGGGGAAACCTCTCAGAGCAATAAAGATCTTCCTTCTTGGAATAAATTTTCTTAGTTTTATTCTGGATCTTGCAGCAATGAAATATTAAGTAGCTATTGAAGAATAGTGATCTGAAATATAAAAACAATGAGACTAAAATATCTTGAAATTAAATATTCCCAATTTTGACTTTTGGGATTTTTTATTGTTCAATTTACACCCTCATCTGGACTCTTCAGCTAGTGAGCATGGTGAATGCAGTATCAGATGTGTTAAGAGTCCTACTCTCTGCTTTTAGCATTTGACAAAGTCGTCGTCTGTTGGACTTATCTCCGGAAACAGCATTCAGGCCTCCTGATGCAATGCTTCCATTCACATGTTCAACAGCTCTCATGGCTTTTTGCCCTCAGTGAAACTTTCCCCTTCTTCCCCCTGTTTCGCCTCTCCCTCCTCCCCTTCCACCTCCAGTCTAAAGCCATATGGACTTCTTCACTCTGAGCACTAACTTTGATGAATATACTCTTTATTCCTGTTCACTCCCAGAGTCTGCAAGAAGTAAGGCTGATTTTGCAACTGGTTTATTTCATATCATAAAATCATCCTGGGTAAGTAAGGATCACAGAATTTCTGCATCTGAAAGTTGTTTTTTACCCTATGAACAAGTTCACCGAAGTCAATCTCTTCATAGAGCCCAAACTATTCCTTACTAATGAGAACCATGTGCACATCAAATAACACAGGTCTTGATGAAAATACTTTGATGCTACAAACACAGAACATCTTCAGGTTAAAAGTGCCAGTGGACCCCTGAAAAGGCTTGATTGATGGACCCAGCCTGCAATGGGTTGTTTCCTTTGCTGTCTGTGCTATTCTGTCAGTGTTTGCCTGCGTGCTGCTAGTTTGCAATGGAGGCAGCCAGCCTCTGTGGGACACCCACCTTGCACAGTGGTCAGGAATCCCTTGAGCAATAGGGAAGCTGGAAAGTCCTCTATTGCTTTACATGTAGCTGTGTTGTGAAGGATGGGAGAAAGTGGAGGTGCAGGATGGGAATGGGTTTTTGGTCAGCATCAAAGTTCTTTGTTGGTAGACAGAAGTAAGTGGCGGCTCAGTTCAGTGTTTCAGTCCCCTTGTGTAAGGGATTTGTTTTATATAGGTCCAATATATCAGCAGAGTGAAGATCTCCAGAACTCACTTTCTCAAGTGCGTCATGCAAAGCACATTTTTTTGGGTTACCACATTGTAATTGAAGGCTGGGAAAGGTATTGTTGTTTTGGGGAACTGCTGAAGAAATGTTTTATACATAATCTAAATTTGAGGCTTTATTAATGTTGATGTCATCACTGGCAACGTCACTCAGCTTTATTTCCAATTCAGAGTGTAAAGTAGAAACAAACTTGCTGTCAAACAAATTGTTTGAGAGAGTTAAACGATCTATCAGTGTTTTATGGAAACTGGCCAAGGATAAGGGGAAGGATGGAACAAAATCCACTTGGACCAGGAGCATGGGAGAGGAAATTATGAATGTGAGCAGACCATATGCTGTGGCTGGTGGGTAAATACACGGCCTTTTTGCGCATTAATAACCAAGATTAATTACTTCTGCTTTGTTACTTTCTATAGCATTGCAATGAGCATACAGCTTTAAAAATTTACCACTAGTGAATCTGGGTGTTTATATGAAATATTTTGGCTTTATTTCTGGTACTAATTATTCATTCAGAGCTAAAGACAGCTTTGACGCTTACCTCTGAGTAAAATAATGCAGTCCCATTTTCTGCCACTTGTAATAATTAGACACAATAGCTAATCCATGGCAAGGAGGTCCCTGCAAACTGATCTGCCTTCCGGTTATTTCTTTAGTGTTGCATGGAGTGAATTCTGAAGTTCCTGTCCTCAGACGTCAGAGACTAGAATAATTGCATGGGTGAAAATGAAGTATTATGATTGAATCCTCATATATATTACAATTGAAGACCAGCCTGAGAATTTTAAAGGTGTTTCTCCACTCCTACATTAGACTCCTGATAAATTTTACTGATTGTTTTCTTTGCCTACTGTAACCCTAAAGGCTTTTCCCATCAGACCAGTGTTACCAGCATGCATCATGTTTAGCTCAGCTCATGCTCTCCATGCTTAAAAGCTGTGTGTGGAAAAAGGGGTGTGTGTGTGGCACTGGCTTTATTTGGACTACATCAAGCTTAGAGACACTTTTGTTGCTAAAAGTTTGCAAGCTGGAGTTAGCCCAAGGCAGGACATGGCTGATGCTAGTGTCTCTGCTAGTCCTTTGCTCCCCTGCTCCTTCTACCCTCTTCCTTCTGCCACTATCACTGTCTAGAATAAAGTAGCTTGTTAGGGTCCTAACCAGAATCTGCCCCATTGTCATGTCATGGCGCTTATTTGTAGTTATACTGTGTTAATTTGCAGCATGATTTTTGATTTTTATTTTTAAGTCAATAAATGACTGGTATTGTTCTCCCACATTCCTTTGCTATGTGTCTTCTCCAGGGACTGTTGCAATTCATGTTCCAGGAGCTCCACCTGGAAGCCATCCTGTTGCTGCTCCCCCTGCCTGCCCCGTAGGGAGTAATAGTGTAATAGTTTACACATGTATTTCAATTAGCTCTTCTCTGCTTTCAAGCCTATCATGCGTCTATCATTATGCAATAGCAAATTCAGGTATAACATCAAGACTACGTTAAAGCCCTGCTTGATTGATTTCTTATAAAGATCAAGGTTGATGACATTTTCCACTCTAACTCAAATAGTGTATGCTGGCTTTGATTATTCTCTATTCCACACCAGTATAAATCTGAATCGGTAGACTTATGCAGATGCAAGGAGAAAATCATACGTGCTGGTGAGGCCTTTTGATGTCACCAGCTGCCTGCTCCGATTTTCACGTATTGCTGCAGAAGGAAAACAGGAGTTCTCTTTGTAACTAATCACTCCAATTCAATAATTAATCTAAGAGTGCACAATCTACATCATAGCTCGAATTATTGTGCCAGGTTTCATCATTCTGCCTTCATTTGTATCTCCCTGGTAAATGGCTGCGACAAGGAAAATGATCAGGGAGTTTGCTTAACCGAAATGTTAAGATGGAAAACACATTTAGCTTTAGGTGCTAAAATTTTTTTCTAGAGGTGAGAGAGAGGAGGAGGAGAGGAGTGGGCATCAAACAGTGATCTTACTTTGACACCCTTATTTTTTATATTCGTTTATTGCAAGCAAAGCCCTTCCAAGCTTATTCCAGTTTTAATTTTTCTATCACTAAAGCCAAAAGTTTTTCTGTCACTGCCCTCTGCTGCAAGAGGGCATGTTCTCCAGTAGTAAACAAGCAAAGTGTATTTTACTAAGTGTCTTGGTTCAAACCCTCCTCAGCACTGTACCACAAGTCATGCTTCCTCCTGACCTCAGGCAGCCTGTGGCTGGCTGCTCCAGGGTGGCAAGGTGTAGGCACTTCAGCTGCTGCTGTGTTTGAATGCAGGCTGTCCAGCTGCCTTCATAGCACTGGTTTTTCTCTGTGGGTTGCAGGAGGAGGGAGGGGAAGAGCTTATAGGTGTTGCTGTTCACTCAGATACATATAATTATGGCTTTATATGAGGCATAATTACTAAATTGGGGTTATTTCTTTAAATGTGATAGCTGATGCAGGTAGTAGGAGTATTAAATGTATGTGAACCTATGCTTGTCCTGTATGGTTACTAACATTTTAGCAGTATACTTCCATTGGTATTTTTCTATTCAAAGTTACTGCTGGTAATGAACGTCATCTTGTTTTTCTTTTCTGGCATTCAAGAGATCTTAATGAGCTGAAGAAACTGAGAGTTTGAACCACCGAACAGCTTGGGCACTGCATCCCTGACACTTCTGGTCTAAGCTCTAGGGTGGCTGGACAACCTGTTGCAGGTGGCAATTATATTCCCTGGGGACTGGCAGAGCTATATGCGGTTTATGAGAATTCTAAAATGACCCTGTGATTTAAAGAGGGACAATACTGTTGAAAAGCTGGAGAGAAGTGGTGAAGCTTAATGTTTTTGTAGGTCCTGGTCTAGGAGCTGGTATTTCTTGCCCATTTTCTTTCTGTTGATTCAAATGCTTCACTCCATCCTCACTGAAGGCTGCTTTGAAGAAGGCTCTCCTGGCTGGCTTGGATTGCAGTCTCTTCATGCTTTTTGCTAAACTTGAGGCAAAGAACCAAGGAGTAATTGGGCCAGAAAAAGTAAACAAGAGAAAGTTTAATCCAAAGCCTTCTTCATGTAAGCTATTACATAAACTCAGGCCTTAGGAAGACATCTGGTATTTGAGCCTTACTGACTGAAGTTCTGCCTTGTGGAGGCATTTCGTGTCTTAAACAGAAATAAGAACTGGCAGCATATGCTGCAGAGCTAGCTTGTAAATGTGCATCAGTGGTTTTCTAAGACCGCCTGCTAAAATGCCTTTCTTGCCCTCCAAGAGATTAAATAGAAAGATATCTAACTTTTTTATCATGATCTGCTAAAATTCCTTTTTGCCCTCCAAGAGATTAAATAGAAAGATACCTAACTTTTTTATCATGATCCCTTTTTAAAAACAGAGCAAGGGACTTACCTGTGTCAAGCGTGGGACCAGTCTGCACATGCCCAAAGATATAAACATCAGTCTTTGTAAGATTTTTCACTCTGAAGATGAAACTAGAAAAGGCCAGGGAACTGGAACTCTTGCATCTGGGTCCACAGGTGTTCATGATCTTTTAGACCCACAAACCAAATCTGAGTTGTGAGTATATGGAATATAGTGCATTTTGAAACCTGGGCACCACTGAAGCTTGCAGGAGCTTCTGTTACTGTGATCAACTTGTTACTAGACTGGTAAGTCAGTGGAGGGGATTCTAACTCTCCACTTAGCTCTCCTGCATTATCTACCTTTCTTCCCTGTCTTTCATTTTTCAAACACCAAATCATATGGAAAGATGGCCTCTATAGGTCATTTTTTACAGTGGTGATTTATTTGCAAGTGCTACCCCAAGTACTTTTTTTGTCAGTGTGTCTTAAATCTCTTCCCCCTGCAATGGTCAAGTCTATGGGTTCTGATTATAAACCTGCATTACCATATTCTGTGAAATAGTTATTTTGCAATATTGCTTTGCAATTTCCTTGCCCTCTTCACCAAGAGAAAAAAATCAGATCTTCATAAATTGTGAATAAGCTTCTGTCACTTCTGATCCATTGGTTTGGATGGAAAACCATTAATTGTGATTCCTCCTCATTAAGTCTGACTATGCAGACCATGCAGAAAGCAATGTTGCATTAAGCATTTTTTTGTTGAGAGACAGTGGTAAGCCATGACCTTATAAAGCATAGCAGTCATAGTTTTTATTAGTGTATAAGATACGATGCACTATACCTGCCATTTCTGTTACATTCTTAGAAACTTAGTTCTTGACATTTAAGATTGATATAGCACTGATTAATTTTCAAACACAACCTAGTACAGGGTTCCTGGCTATTCTAGTTATTGAATTAGCACAGTATTGTGAAACGCTTGCATTCTGTGTGTGAGAGACACATAAGTAGGTCATCAATGTTAATGTTGTTTTAAGCTTTGCTGTTTTGCTTAATTATATAACATTTGAAGAGATGCTTACATCTTCTGGAAAAAACCTGCTCATTTCAGTCAACTAAATTAACCTGCTTATTGCTATAGTGATGGTAAAACGTGCGTAGGATACAGGTTACAATATAGGCATTCTGGTGTTCAAACTTACTGAGAGAAAGTAGGCACCCGGTAGCAAGACTGCTGTCAGTGGTGGTGGTAAGACTAGGGTTGGGGTAAAAATGGCAGCTGGGAGTTAGTACCCACTAACTCAGTCTTAAGAGAATTATTCCACTTATATTTAAGAGAATTACTTCATTGCTCAGAGAGCATCTTTAGAAGTACAATGAAAACTCTCATCTGGGTTTTCCAGCCCAGCCATCTTCTATACTTTTTAAAATTACTTTGCCTCTAGTTTTGCTAAAAACTCGGTAGGAGTCTGATGCTGTTCTCACTCATATCTAGGCATGCATGTGCAACAGAGGGAACCTCTTGGTGCTGAATTATGTTCTCTCAGCAAGGAGAAGCAGTTGCACAAGATACCTAGCAGCCAAGAAGTTGTACCTTGAATACTCTGTATACTACGCAAGAGAGAAAACAGCTTTGACATACCGCAAACACATGAAGGTGGTTATTTTCATGCCTGTGAGCCTGATCTCCTAAAGATGAACTTTGTTTTGGCTTTGAAAAGTGCCTGTATCAGCAGCCCAACTTAGTGCTCTCACAATTTGTGCTCTCACAACGAGTCTTGCAGCTGCAAGTAACTATTGTAAGTTTTGCCTTCTCTGTGTGCTGCTTGTTTCAACTGACTTGTCTAGAAATATATGGAGCTATTGGAGGGAAATCTGGGGCAGCATTCAACAAACTGATCTCTGTAGATACCTCAGAAGTATGGAGCTGACAGGAATTGGAGGAGGAGTAGAGAAGTCTTCAAACCCATACTTTATTTGTATTTACTCTGTAGGATCCTGACCACAAATGAAACCCATTAGAAAGAATGCACCTCCTCTATCTGCCTTTAGGATGAGATTTTCAGGGCCCATGATCTGAATACTTAGATGGAGTAGTTCAGATTTAGATAAAGAACACAAACTGCAACAGAATTTGCCTTGCTGAAGCTCATCAGGATACAAACCCTGCTATTCAGTTGCTGCAAAATTATTTGCTGGTTTTGACATTGTAAACTGTGAATGCTTATTCTGGATTAAACTTTTATTTAACCATGTTCATGTAGTATACCATTGTCAAGCATGACATTTGCTCTATATATTTATAATTTTTTTTCACTATTTAATCTTTTTCTTATATTTTGATATCAAATTAAAGCTAGAAAAAAGCAAATTCGAGTAATTTTGTTGTGTAAGGTCAACAGGGGATGTAAAGCAGCAGAAACTGCTAGCAGTATCAGCCACACACAGAGCCAAGGAACTGGTCTTTGCTTGACGTTTGTCCCAAAAATTTCATAACAGAAACAGAAGCCTTGAAATGAGGAAAGGTGGACATACTTCTGAGAGAGACAACAGCAAATTGAGGGCCAATATTGAAGTGGACCCAGGCAAAACAACTTGAGAGATTGCAGAAGAACTAAATGTTGACCATTCAACAGCTGTTTGACATTTGCACCAAACTGGAAAATCAAAACAGCTCAGCAAATGAGTGCTGCATGAGCTCAGTGAAAGTAACATAAAAAAAAAAAAAAAAAGAGGCTGTTTCAAAGCCTGCTCTGCATTTTGCTTGCACAACAAAAAATTCTTGATTGCATTATGATGTGTGATGGAAAATGGATTCTATATGACGACTGACAGCTTTCTGCTTCTGGACCAACGTGAAGTGCCGAAACTCTTCCCTACATCAAAGGCGCACCAAAAGAAGAAGTTTATGGTCAATGTTTGATGGTTGACAAGTGGAATCATCCACTGCAACTTCTTGAGTCCTGGTGAGACCATCACAGCAGAGAAGGATTGCCAGGCAATCATCAAAAAGTACCAAGAACTGCAATGTTTACAACCAGTACTGGTCAATTTACAAGGACCAATTCTTCTCCGGGACAGTTACCAACTGCATGTCTCACGAATGGCTCTTGAGAAGCTGCACAAACAGGTCTACAAAATTCTACCGCACATAGCTGTCTCAACAGACATTTCTCCTACCGCTTACCACATTTTCGAGCATCTTGACAGCTTCCTGCAAGGGTAGGCTTTCCACAACCAAGCAGTATCCCAAAACACATTTGAAGAATTCATCAATTCCAGAACTCCAGAATTCTATGCTATCAGAATAAATAGACTTGTTTCTTGTTGGCAAAAAATGCATAGATTATAATGGCTCTTAAACTGATTAATAAACTTTATTCTAAGTTCAGATTTACTGCTTTGAAGTTGATGGTTAAAACTGGCAGTTACTTTTGCACCAACATAAAAATTTGAAAAATCATAAAGTTCAATATAGTGTATGCTAAGCCACCACTTAGGAATAACAATCAGAAAATGGTATTCAAATAATCTCTGAACTGGGGAAACTGCTAATTGCTTCTCCTGGGTAAACAGGATAGGATTTGGGCATAGGCAAAAGGTGACAGTTGCCTCAGGCTACAACATCACAACCTTAAGCCAGACAGTAAAAGACCTTCTGGCTTTCTCAGTAGTTGTTGTAACTTCAGATTCAGCAATGAAGCGTGTCTCTGGTGCCCTCTCCCCTGACAGGTTGGGGCAACACCATCCAGGGTGTTTTGCCAGCCTTGAGGTACTGTGCAGGTAGGAAGTAAAAGGGAGAAGAGCTAGCGATTTTGCTGTGTTTCTCCTCCTCACCTTCCTCCTCTCATTAATGGTGCATATGCTTATACCTCTGTACAGACTGGACCTGATGCTTTAGAAGTTACCTCTTAGTAACTCAACTAGTAGATATCACCAAAGGCGGTGGTCAGAAGCAAATCAAACAACATACTTGCAGCTTTTTGACATGTCCTTCTATTGTTCTTTGCTGATGTCATGGTTTAGCCCAAAACCAAAGAAATCTAAAACATCATCCTGGGAGCCAGGTGGGTTTTGGAACCAAATACTGGAAGTATTTTTCTGAGCCCGGTAAGGTGATGCAGGCTGCACTCCTTTATATTGTGTCTGTGAAAGCCTTGCAACTGAGTAGGTATCCTGTTTGTTCAATAACTGGAAGGCACAAAGAGCCAACTGCTCTATCCTTAAACCACAAATGCATTGAGGAATCCTGCTCCATGACAGCAGACTGTTCCTTAAAGTTGTCAAATAAATTGAATTAATTTCATCAGGTTAAAATGTAAGTTTTCTGTCATTTGTCTGCAAAACCTTTTGCCTTTTACCTTAAAAGAAAGCAAGGGAAGAAAAATCTTTTAACAGAACCAGTGCTGTCTGCTGTGTTGAGCAATGTAATAATGTAAGCCAATAACACATCTCATTCTTTTATTGCCTGAGTTAATCTGATCTATGATATCAAGACCGTAAAGAGTTTAGCCTGTCATGTCTCTGCTTACCTTGAAATTCAGTAAAATTTGGTGCAATGTATTCCCTAGCTCCCAAGTGAAAAATGAAAGTTTAGAAATTGTTTGCTCCAAAGCCAAAATATTCATAAAGCAGTAGCTACTGTTTATTCATTTGCACAAAAATATCTATAGTGTTTTACAGTTTTGGGATCTAGTTGCAAAAAAAAAAGAAAATATTGCAAATTATATAACAAACTTTAATCCCAGAGATCTGCTTCCATTATTGATGGTGCCTTTAACAAACAGGAAAACAAGTAAGAGGGTGGTAGTCTGGCCTCTGCTTTGATCTCAACATGCAGTGGGGAGAAGTGTCATGAGAAGGTATGTGTCAAAACAGAGGAACGAAGGAGGAGATTGGCAGAATAGCTTCTGACTTTGTGTCTAAAGGCTGCCAAAACTTAATAGGCTTTTTTGTTGATAAATGGAATAACTTTTACATACACTGTGATTCCTGTTCATTCCCCTTGCTGTTATCCCACATCAGGCTTGTGGGAGCTTGCAGGTGATTTCTCTCAAGCACTAGAAAGAAAATATCCACTGACAGGGAAATCTCTGTGCTAATTCATTCACCATAATGTTCAGTTGCGTACTCTTCTGGTCCTCAGGACTTAAAAGAACGTAATAATCTTTACTGGCTCTTCTGCAATAGTATATTATGCTAATTTGTCAATCTTATTAGTTCTTCAGATGTCTGCTGGAAATTAACGTTGCTTGGGAATGAAGAATGGAGCTGGGAGATGATTTAGGAGCCAAGTGCACTGAGAGGTCTTCCCAACAGCAGAAAACAAGTTTTATCTGTCCTCTCTTTACCATCAAACAAGGTGTACTTAGGGGACATGGTTCATTTCTAACAACCAGGCTGTTCTGGCTTTGCAAGCAGGTGGCACAATGATTGCTATTCCTGGAGAACACTTCACAATCTTGAACCTTGGTTATATACCCAAAACAAAATCATAGTGAACTATGTACATGTACATAGACCTTGAGAGAAATGATGGAAGAGCAGTGTGTTCTGCTTTTAGGTGCTGTACTTCAGGTAGAGGCCTATGATGATGGTGACTCTATTAAAACTGCCTTATTAAATTTCAAACCTCACAATGGCTTCTGTTCTTAGAGTGTTGTATGATTAAGCCTGAAACTGAAATACCCATTGATAGTATCTTAAAAGGCTGTGTCGATGCTCAGACGTGTCCCTTCTACAGCAAGAGAAGACTTGCGTGCTGCTCTGCCCATAGTCTACAAAAACTAAAACAGAGTAAAAAAAATTAGGTTAGCCTGATTGCGTCTAAGAAGTTATTGCTTGACTTTGTGAGAGTTAGTCTGCGGGTCTATGTCTTCCTAAAAAGCCTGTCCACTATGAAGGTGTTAGGTTGGCTTAGCACTGAACTCTGTGTTCTTATTCTCCTGGGCTATCTCTGTGTTATACTTAAAGCTTTTCAGCTGGAAAGCATTGCAAAAGCCATAAAGCTACACAGTGCCCACAATAAGCTGCTGATTTGCCTCTTCTATTTGAGCTAGAGCTGACTCTGGTGCTTATCCAGAAATATTTGGATATAAATGAGCTGTGAGTATTTTCTGTGTGTTGCATCAACAGGCAACTCAAAGGCTAAAATAAATGTAATATTCTCAAAATAAATCTAGGAAAACCCAACAGCTTATCTTCAGCATTTTGGCAGCTAGTATTGTATTTATTTTTCTTTTTTCTGAGTCAAACTGTGACATTTTTCTTCTCTCAGCAGGAGGAAGCCAAAAACATACAGTGGGGTGGTTCTGTGAATGGCTTAAGTATTTATGGCATTCCAATAAGTATGTTTTGCCCAGCTGTTTAGGACAATATGCTGCATAACTGTTGTAGCATAAACAAAGTGACAATTGGTGAGCACAGCTGTCATTTTTATAGTTAGATTTGATGGAGAGCCTGGGAGTAAGTTGTTATTGGGATCTGGTGGGTCTGCTTTCTTAGTATCTAAGCTCTCAGAAGAATCTAGAAGATTTCTTAAACAAGTATGTGTGCCTGTCTTTTGTGCAGGGAAAACCATAATACTTTCTTTGTTGAGATGCAGAAGTATTTCCTTCTCACTTTTATTTTTAGTGGCAAAACTTAATTTCTAATAGCTTTGTTAGACTCGTGTGTGCAAAAGGCAGTAATGAGAGCAAACTCAATCAGTGCTGTTGTATATGGGTTGGATTTTTGTTGTGTTCTTTTTTGGTGGGTTTGGGACTTTGTTTTTTTTAAAAAAAGATTAGATGGAGGATGATTTTTAAACCACGTAAGTAGCATGTGTCTTTAAAATGGACCGTATTCAGTCATCAAATCTTAAAAACTTACTGTGCTGGAAAGACCAGTAAATATCTTCTTGGACCACATCATTGCCATATCTGAGTTATTTTCCAGAAGGATATGATAAGAAACTTGTTCAGAGTAGGAATATCTCCTGTTGCAATAGTTCCCTAAATGGATACACTCCAGAAATTGTAAAAGGCTGGTTCTCCTTCTATCATGGTTTTTGGGCCAGAGAAAAAGGAAAGAATATTTTGATAGATCTTCCACAACAAAAAATGGGTGGAGAACTCTGCCTTTTCACTTGTTGATATGAGGGAACTACTGCTTCAGGAAAGAAAATATTAAGTGATATGCCACTAAAACATCAGGGCAACAGAATGTGGTCATAGTACAGCCACCTCTCCCTTTCCTGACTTTCTAATTGATTGGATCACACTGGAGGAAAGAGGACTGGAGAGGAAGATGACAGATAAAAGCACAAGGTCTTTCTGGAGGACTTTACTCCCTAAGAGATTTGCCAGGCAAGCAGGAGGGAATAAGCAAGCAGGAAGGAATAAACAAGCAGTAGGAATAAGTGTTGGGAAGAAGTAGCTCATCTTGAAGTAATCAATGAACTTTCTCAATAAAGACTCAAAGTTACTGTAATGTTGGGTTTGTGATCTCTTCAAGAGTCTCCCAATTATATAGGCTTACTTTATCTGTGAGTGTTGTGGGACTTGAGGTCTGTTAGATAGATGTGCCTGGATGTTCTCCTACCACGAGCTTGCCAAAGGAAGAGAAAACCACTCAAAACTGAAACAGAACACCTCAAAACTGAGGCTGAACACTTTGTAGAAATCTCAGAAGTGTAGAGGTAAGCCAGAACAGAAGTAGACGGGTTTGTGCACCACTGTGCTACTGTGTTTTTTGCAGATGGACCCTCCTTTTCAGATTCAACTGGAAATGTGCAATGACTTGCAGAAAATGCTGTGCCCCAGGGAGGTTCTCCTGTGGTTTCTGAGGCTTAGCTACCTGCTCACTGCTCCTTACCATAGTCCCTTTGTTTCTATCTGTGACCTGTGACTGTAGTGACCCCAAAGGTCCGACTAAGTGACCAAGGAAAGGCTACTCACCCTACTTCTCTATCTTGCAGGGGTGTAGGGATGAGGGTGTGGTAGGCACAACTCTCTTCATCAGATTTATTATAAGGAACATGAAACACAAATATGAGTAGAACATCTAAAACCAAACATTGTCCAGCACAGTAAGACATCTCAAATGAGGATCGATTTCAGCTTTGAAGGATGGCTGTATTTGTTTTATCCAAGACTAGAAGAACTTGAAGCTAAATTTTAACAATTTGTAAA
Organism: Cuculus canorus; assembly: GCF_017976375.1. Lineage (NCBI taxonomy): Eukaryota > Metazoa > Chordata > Aves > Cuculiformes > Cuculidae > Cuculus > Cuculus canorus. The sequence continues at coordinate 113,117,298 of NC_071401.1, read as the reverse complement.
AGTAAAAACAAACCCCAACCCCCTGATAACTGTGAATGGGATTGTGAGGTGTTTTTTAGTGTATTACAGCCTTCGCATGAAAGCCTATTGGCAGAATCCTAGGTAGCTATGGAAGAGACCTGATGAGAAACACGTGAGGTTAACCTCTTTGAATAATAAGGCCATCTGCAGGAGTTTCCCAGCCATCAGTCCTTGTCCCAGAAGACCATTTGTACTTCACAGCATTAATATTCATTAGGTGTAACACCATATGTTGCACAGCAGGATGCACTGCCAGCAGACTGTTTGTCATAAAGCCAGATTTAATAAAGCACTGTAAAACAAACATTATGATGATAAATACAAAATGACAGGCTAATTAAGAGAATCTTAATTGCCATTTTTCTATAATAACATTTGTTTAGTATGTATCTGTCTTGTGCTGGTACCTTCCTTGTACAGCTTTTTGCTCTGTATTGGCTCCATAAGGGAATCCGTGCCTTGTGTGATTTAATGCACTTAGTGTTCTGTTGCAGGAAATAAATTCAAGACTAGTGAATTGTTGCTACAATATGGATGTGCATAATCATTGATCCCCGATTTTGATGAGTACCAAGTCCCCCACCCCTGAAATATAGACTGCAGAGGGGTGTGAGTTAGTTGGGGACAACTTAAAGTCCGCTCTTGAGGAAGTAATTTGAAAATGCAGAAGGTGCAGATCTTTGGACAAGTACTGTGCAAATCTTTTACAGCAGGAGCAGTTTTCAGTGAGTAACTTAGAAATAAATTACAGTTTTCACATAGCAAAGCAGACTGAAAGGCCTCTTTGTTGCATTATTATTGTTGCTCCATTCCCCTACACTGATGACTTCATGGGAGAGGAAGAGATTTAAAGAATGTGTAACAATATTATGAATTAATGCAGACAAGTGACATCTCTTTTTCTTCTTGCTGTTACATTTTTGTCACAGTAGTTGCTGCCAAAGTATCAGGAAATTAATATAACCTTCTACAAACCCATCAAGGTGGTGAGTTACAAAATTTTCAGGATCTTTCATAGTATTTCTCCATGTTCCCTCTATATTATGAGGCATCTTTACTCTGACAGTTGCCTGGCTCTCCATTATATGAAGAAGACAAAGTGAAAATCATGACCTGACAAGACCACAGAAAATCTTGCGTGGGAAGTTCACCCCTCATCGCTGAGCTTATAATTGTTTTTTAATCCTCGTTTTGATGAAGTTTCTTCTTCCACAGGCTCCAGTTTCTACTGCAATGTAGATCACTGGGGTTTTGGCCTCTGACTATGTACTGTGTGCAGAAACAAAGTGGCTAACAACCAAATGCAGGTTTGAAATTGAAACTCAGAGGAGGAAAAAAACCAACCCTTTGAGTGCCGTGGGATGATTTGTATTTTACTACAGCATCTTTCTAGCAAGATATCTGTCATTCATTTCACAAAACAAAATATCCTTAAGACAAAAAAAAAAAAAAAAACAGTGAAAAGGGACCAAAAGATTATAACACATTTAATTCATTTTGAAGCATTTCTTCTGCTGTTGTACCTCAGATGGAATAGCTTTATGTCGCTTGCATTGTAGATTTTGAAGTAGTAATGTTTCAGAAACTAGACTGTGCTTGGTTTTTTGTTTGGGTTTTGTTGGGTTATTTTCCTTTTTCTGTATTGTGACTACATGTATCACACCAGGCCTTTTCAAATGCATGAAGCTTTCTGTATTGAATTAATGATATTGAATGCTTAAGGAACTCCCAAAATTAGAGTCAGTATTTTATTCACTTCTCACATCATTTTTGTCATCAGATTGATAATAAGTATAGAAAAAATAAAATTATAATCTGGTGTGTTGTTGCCCCTTATTTTTTTTCTTTCTATTTTACTTAACTTGTGAAAAGACTGCATTTAAGCATAGAATAAGCATGAAAAGTCTTGATTTATGAAGGAGTTTGCTGAAGGAAGTATTTTTTTTTTTTATAATTTATTGAGTTTTTTTGTGGTTGTTTGTTTTTTTATTCTGGGGTCTGGGGTAGGTAGATGTTGATGGGAGTAGGCAAAGAGGATTTTATTTCTTCTGTTAACATTCCCTGAGCAGGAATTTACTATCTTTCCCAGTCTCCCACCTGGATTATCTCCCAGCAATACCTTGCATACCATGTTACTCTTGTTTCCTTCACCAAATATTACTTCTTTCCGTGCTCTTGAGTTTTGACTGTACTTCTTAGGTGTCAAGGTTCTCTCCTCAGCTCACATAAATTATCATGAGGGATTTTCTAACTTTATTTTGTCCTCTTATTTATTACTTTCACTCTAGGCTTTAACTATATTACAACTATTACTCATTTTCCTTGTTTTCCATGCTGTCTTCAAGTGACTTTCAGGTGTTTGACATTGCCTGTATCAGAAACGGTGTGACCAGCAGGTCCAGGGAGGTTATTCTCCCTCTGTACTTGGCACTGGTGAGACCGCACCTTGAATCCTGTGTTCAGTTCTGGGACCCTCACCACAAGAAGGACACTGAGGCTCTGGAGCGTGTCCAGAGAAGAGCAACAAAGCTGGTGAGGGAGATGGAGAACAAGTCTTATGAGGGGCGGCTGAGAGAGCTGGGGTTGTTTAGCCTGGAGAAGAGGAGGCTGAGGGGAGACCTTATTGCTCTCTACAACTACCTAAAAGGAGGTTGTGGAGAGGAGGGAGCTGGGCTCTTCTCCCAAGTGACTGGGGACAGGACAAGGGGGAATGGCCTGAAGATCCGCCAGGGGAGGTTCAGGCTGGATATCAGAAAAGAACTTTCACGGAAAGAGTCATCGGGCACTGGAACAGGCAGCCCAGGGAAGTGATCGAGTCACCTTCCCTGGAGGTGTTTAAGGAACAGGTGGATGAAGTGCTTAGGGACATGGTTTAGGGAGTGTTAGGAATGGTTGGACTCGATGATCCAGTGGGTCCTTTCCAACCTGGTGATTCTATGACTCTATGATTAGTTCCCTGTACATTGTGCAGAGCATCTATCTCCACCTTCTGTAGTTTCAACAGATATCACCAAAAGAGAAGATAAATCTTCAACAAAAATCACTGTGGCTGAAAATTCTGCATTCCTAGAAAAAATGCTTGAGAAAAAATTTGATTGTTTCCAGAAAAGGTACCTGATTCGCTGAACAATCTACAACCTCAACTTCAGTAGAAGCCTTAATTTGAAGAAAAGGAACCCTAAGTCTCTTTCAGAATGGTGACTCCCAGAAATTTATGTTAGTGCTCCACCTGGTCAGTGTAATGGACCAGCCGTTGCCTAGGCAAGGCATAGCTTTCCTAGCTGTCTGGACTGCAAAACACCTCCTGGGCCCTCCTAGCATGTGAAAGGGCAGGCACATAGAGCTAAAGACTGTTTAAAACTTCTCACCAAGTGACATTGAATGCCACTAAAATCAATGGTGGTCCTGGTGGTAAAATTACCTTGGGTTTCAGTAGAGAAGTGGGATAATGAAGAAAAATAACTCATTAGTTATGAGTGTTCTTCCTTCCCCAAAGGGTGGCAGGGGCAGTCATGCTCTTGAGCAGGAAAGACGACATAACTGCAATAAAGTATTGAAGTAGAGTGATCTTTAGAAAACTGGAGATGGAATCTGAAGGCACTTAATGAGCCATCTGATCTCATTAGAAACAGCCAATGCTGTGTTTAAAATCAGCATCTTCACCTGGTAACTACAAAGATTAAAATATTTCTAAAGGACTGTTTTTCAAAAAAACTTTTACATTTTCTGACATAGAGATTTTCATGCTCTGAAATTTGAGCTTGCTCACTCAAAATTGAACCTTTTAACCCATCTAATACTTCCTTCTCTTCCACTTTTCCCATTAGTGTGAAAAGAGAATTCTGCTGCTTTTTGCTATGATACACATTGTTAGGAGTAGGTACCACTGAAGTGGTGCTTTAGTGCTTTTAGCTGCTGGTAGCTTGTGGTTTATGGTGATACACTCAGTGAAGATTTGACTTTCTTTGGGTAACTGATAGATTCATAGAACATCTCAAGGCCGGAACTCAACTCTCTGCTTCTTACAGGATTGTCTTGCAGGATTTATGACCCCATGGCGTTAAGCTGTCACTATCAAGGTAAACCTGTGAGGTTCGATGTCAGTAATAAACGGTAGAGGCAATAATTGCACCTGCCATACCCTTGCTGCTTCAGCAGGACTTGATGCTCCCTTGCTGGTGTTGACTACAGTATGCTGCATCTTGGCACTGGTAATAGCTGTTGTGCAGCTCCCGAAGTGGCTGCAACGTGAGACAAATAGAGATCGATTCATAAACTTGGGCTTGGGAAAGCAATTCAGCACCTCAGGAGATGAGGGGTGAATGAATAAATCCAGTTCCTTGTGTGTTTTGTGCAGATATGCTACTCTAACTTTGAGTAGCAACTGCATATTTTCTGTCTTTGCACTTTCCACTAGTGCAGTCTTCAAAACTTGAAAGGCAGATGTTGAATTTAATGTGCTGTCCCAGCCCTTTTGACAACAGTGGGAATATCTATTCAGAAAAGGGAATATGAACTCACATGTTGTGGGTTGGAAATTTGTTTGCGGTTTTGGCCCATTTGCATTTTGTGTGATTTTTAGTGGTTTCATATTATGAAAGTCCAGTGTGAGTTTCCTCTGTATAGAAGCCTATCTGTCTGTGAGTGATGACTTATAAAAGCAGTAATATGTAGTCGGACTTCTCACTTCTTACCTCATTCAGTAATACTATGCTAGGAAGAGATATGCAGTATATATTAAGAACGGATTTTTAAGAGACCTTTTAAATAAAATATCCATGATAGCTGTGTTTCTTGAAGTCTGCATTTGTTTTGGCAGGTCTGTCATCTTAATAACTTGAATAAGTAACAGCAAGTAGAACTAATTTTTTTATAATTTAATGTAACAAAGCTTTCAAAACAGTGGAGAACAGTGGAGACTAAAGAAACATGAGATTTTTGCTTTTCAATAGTAGACAAGTAAAGTTGTGCTCTGTTGCTGAACCTACCATTAACAAATAGATTTTTGACATGTATTTCAATGCTGATGACAGTTACAAAACTCAAAATTGGGCACATGAAAACTATAGGGCCAAGGCAACAAATAGCAGTAAATAAATGATAGAGTATCTCTGCAGAAGCAATTCTCTATGTTCAATAGAAAATGATTTTAAAAAAACAACCAAATAAAAATCTAGATAAAGATCAGAACTGAGTACTATTAAAGTCCCATGCATGTCTTTCAAAAACAGTTAATCCTGTTACCCTCATAATACTAATATGCACTGTCATCTTGGTAACTCTGAAGATCATGAATATTTCACCTCTCATCGCTGCTGCAATGTTTGTAACATCCAATCTTCACACAAGCACAGTGAATGCAATGTTTCCCTGTCATGCTCAGAAACTCTGACTTGCAAACAGCTGGATGCTACAAGAATACTTTGGGAGACAGAGATAGTGCCTAGACCCTTGTTCTGACTTGGTATTCATGCTCTAATGCTGGCTAAAGGATGTTGTTTGAGAGCTGTTAGGTGGCTGTGATTGTCTGAGGCACCAGTTCATGTATCAGAAGGCTATTTGTTTCCTAAATGGACTTTGTACGTCATGGAGAAAGAGGGATCCTCGCTGAGCAAGTCCTCAGTGATTAGCAGGAGTAATGCCCAGACCATCTCTCTATCTGGGCATGGGTTTTTGGCAGGAGAGGGTAGCATTCACCTTTCATGGGCTTTTGATAGGGCAGTGAACTATACTCCAGCCTGTTATTTCTAAGGACTCAAAATATAAATCATCATCACAAAATGAGAATGAAATGAAACATCATAAAATGGAACGGGTATCTGAAAAGATTTTTAAGAGCTTCAGGTTATTTATCGTCAAGCTAGCTGAGGAGGCTAAGAGAATAAAGCATCCAGAAGTCAGACTTAAAATTCATGAACATTTTCTGCTGTAATGACTTTAATATAAAATATAAAATAAAATATAAAAAAACCTTTCAGACTTGACATACTGAAAAATTGCCAGGTCTCTTAGCTTAAAAACTCCTCTGTGCTATTCTTTACTATGCTCCTGCAAATGTTTTTTGCTAACCTACTACTTTTCTTAACTTGAACAATAGTGATGGATTTCACGCAGGAAAGAGTAGTAGTTCTTTAAAACTAGCAGGCGTGGAAAGTCACAGTCCTTAATGAAAATTATTATTATTGCATTTTAGAGGAGAAAAAAAATGTCATTGACAGGAAGTTACTTGCTATGCTGTTAAATCATAGTTTTAAAATACATGTAGCACATGCATTAGTATTCCTGTGTACAATGTAGATGCTTTTCTGAGCTTTACTATAAGCTGCTTACCAAAATGAAGAAATGCCATCAACATGTGACTAGCTTTCTATATTATTCAGGAACAAGCATGCTCGTTTGAATTAAGGTTTATGCGCCGTGATATTCTGTGCTATGTTTTGACTTTAGGGGAACATGTTAAAACCAGCACTGTTGCATGACCACAGGACACAAAATTATGTAATATGAAAGGAATGAGAGATAGGAAGAATAAAATGGTGACTGACTTTAGGAAATACTGTGAGCTTCAGTGTCTACGTGCAGCAAATGAACTTTGGAAGGAACGAGAGGAGAGGTGCAGGATGAGGCACAATGGTTAGAGGCAGTTATAAACTGACGTTAAAAATATTTAGGACCTCAAATGACAACAGTGAGATCCAGGCTATCCAATTTTTTGACTCTGACATTACTTTGATTTACACGTATAATGGACATTTGCTGCATTTTTAATTTTTACTTACCAGATGTTTTGTTGTAGGAAGAAAATAACAAGTCTGTCTCCTAATCAGACCAGTAAACAATAAATCCATTACAAAAAAATAAAAATCATCTAAATTTTAAATGGATGTTATCCTTTAATTTACCTGTGACTACTTATACTTTCAGCATACTCATGTGCATTTGGTGGAGAGTGTCTGGCTAGATGTTTTCACATCTGTCAGTAAAGCCAGCCCCTAAATGTGAAGTGCAGCACTTAGGAACACTTTATGATTTTGTGGTGATCCCCATAGGACTTTGGACCTGTAAAAAACAAAGAAAGGATTGGATGGACCATAAATGCATTACTGTATTTTCATCTGCACGAAGAACACCGTTGTTCCAACTTGGTCCCACAGGTTACATCACTTTGGACAATGATCTTGCCAGATTGTAACTACTGCTATGTTTAAGAGGTAGACGTATCAGATTCAGAAATCCTTATGGCAAAATTGGAACTTGAAGAAAATATTGTGAATTATTTTAGTAAATACTTTTCCTTGGTTTTAATAAATCGACAAACCAAACTACCTTGAAAAAAACAAAACCTAAGAAAAGACTATAGAGCATCAGAAAATGGAAGTCACTGATGGAGACCAGTAAAGATGACAGTCTGTGGAAGCTCAGATTTCCCAGGTCTTGCAAGTCTAACCCAAACTTATCTTACCCTTGAAAAAGAGATGTCATCCTCAGGAATATCTGACATGATCTTCCAGATGTATTCAGGAAAAAAACAAATGCGCTGCAACAAAGAGAAGCACATTAACGTAGTGCACTTATTTGTTGTGATTTTGTGGACACTTCAGGTATTCAGTTCCGTCAGAGCTAGCTGTGAGTATGTCCTCAATTCTGCACTAGCGGTAGTAAGCTCTTCTCTTACTTTTTCAGTTTCTTTTGGGGTCACTTTTTCTTTTTTTTGTTTTTGTTTGTGTGTATATGCTTAGGGTTTTTTATATACAACTGAAAGTTTATACTACTTCCTAATGATAAGTATAAATTTTAGTCTTTTCCTTGCTATTTCAGACAAGAGTGGAATGCAAGTGCATGTTTAACAAAACTTGCCAGTAACTTATCAATGGAAAAAAACTTCAACAGCTCTTATTAGATATACATCTTCTAAGTGCATCGTAAGCAATGAGAGATGTAATGGCTGAAGGAATTCATCACTTCTGAGATATATTGCTTTGATATAGAAAAATAAGCTAGTTTCTTTTCTGCTCTAGTGCACTTCACCTTCTGTCTTCAGCTACTGGCTTCTGGGGAGAAATAGAAATGGCTGGACTTCTCAACCTGTGATTTTCCCTAAGTATTCGTTGTGATCTCTGACAAATTTTCTGAGCCTCCTTCATTTCCTACCCAGTCCAAAGTAAGCTTTTCCTTCCACAAAGTTCTCCAAACACACTTCTAATTTGGGAAAAGGAAAGGGGGAGGCAGGATGAGCAGCAGAAGCAGATGTATGTTGCTGGATCCACTTCCCTGCCAGCTATGTCCTGCAGCTCCCAATTTGCATATGCACCACTGCAGCCCCATTGTTTCTATACCATTTGAAAGTGAGATTTATTGTTCAGAGGGTGTTCTCTGGTATAATCAGTGATGAATCACCACGGACAGTGCTTGGAGAGCTACTTATCTAGGAATACTGTTGGTGCCTGGGGAATAGTGGAGAGAAGGAGGTAAGAGGCTGTTTTCCCAAGCACACACTTTTGACCACAAAGTCAGATCCAAAGGGGATTTTCAGCTCTCATATCTTGTGCTCAGGTTCTAGAAAGTCTGCCAGATAAAATAGGCAATATATTTATATATTTTTTTTTTCTGTGATAGCTGTCTGGAAGTAGTCCTCTGTTCTGTGTTTCCACCCTGCACCTCTCTAAGCAAAGTAAATCATTTTGGTATGGCAAGAGGAAGAGACTGCTCTGTGGTTCAAAGCCTTCCTACTCACATCTTATCCCTGGGCTGATTTTCCCAGGAATAGGGCTAGAGAGTTCAACTCCATGTCTGCAGTGCGGATGCTGGCTCATGGCCCCTTCACTTGTACCACTGGTACTGCTGTCGTGGAGGATAGGGCCCTAAGGAAAAAGTGCTTTCCAGAAGATTTTGGGGTGTGAGGGGTGTGATAAGAGGTTTTGAAGACAATGAGAACATGTGAGGTCAGAGACTTGGAATTTGGAAGGCTTTTTGGGCAGGGGAGGTTTTGTGATGAGTGTAGGAGCTTGTGGGCGGCAAGCTTTGGGCAGGAAGCACTGCTCTGTGCCTGGCTTCCCCAAGGCTGCCATGCCATCTGCTTCCATCTGTGTGGGCTCCATTTTGTCATATTCCTTAAATTACTTTTGCAGTTGAAATTGTGATTCCCCTAGGTTTGTTCTTTGGAATCACTTTGCCATCAAAAGTTTTCCTCTAGAATTCCCCCACTTGCTGACTGAGACTTATCTATCCCTTCCCCTGTCTGCAATGAGTTTGGCAAATGAATTCTGTTTTCAATTTCCAGTATCATCCAATGTGGCAATAAATAATGATCTGTCCCTGAAGCCAGGTAAAATAAATACATCTTAAAACATCTAATTAAAATTCAAACAGCTCATACCTGCATTTATCTCCTACAAAAATATAAAGTTTTAATCTAAAGAGCATAAATAATCTTTCCTCTGATAATATTAAAGGCAAAGCATTTTGTATCTTTTTTATGTAGGAGTACAAATAACACATGCAGGTTCAACCCCCCATTGCCAAATATTGTGTATTCGCCTGATCAGCAAAAGTAACTGCATGTGAATTTTATATATTTAAATAAATAATTTTTTGAGGGGTGTTAAATGTAGTTCACATTGTCCAATATTATTTAAATGATTGAGTAATAGCTTCTGACAAGAGGACATAGTTTTAGTGTTTGGCTTTCATGGAGGCTCCCGAGAACTTTCAAGTGAAACGAGTATCTTGATCTTGAGATTTGCAGTTGGAAAAGCTGGGATTCAGAACCGGGAAGTTGCTGGCCTAAGGTTTCTGAAAAACCTTTGAAACTGAAGTGAAGTCCGTGGATTCCCATCTAGTCCCTTATTTTCAGGCAACTGCCAAGTACTGCATCGTTATTTGTGTTGGAATAACACTTAGCAACCTCTGCTGGGGTCAGGGTCATGGTGTTGCACCTGAGAGCTAGCGTCCGTCCTCCAATTTGTATGTTTTGCAACATAAACAGGCAGAGCGAAGAGTCAAAGGAGGATGGAAAAGTGTTGAAGTGACATATATAAGACTAGATCCCAGTGGGGTGAGTAACTTCACCAGGAAGTTCTTGAATTTCAGCCACCAGACAATGACTTCTACATTGGTGTTGTGAAAAGAAGTTGACAATTACAACGAGGTAAATCTGCAGTCTGCTAGCAGGAGGCTGGTAGAAGCAAAGCAGATCATTGGTCAAATGGAGTTTGTGCTGCCAGCAAAAGGGTGTTCGTTCTGTTCCTAAATATATTGCATACACCTTTGAAATTCGGTGTCATATTCCAGTTCAACACAGTACACTGGGATTTTTTTGCTTTCTTTTAATGGTCATATTTATTGTTTATGCTGAGCCAAAATGGTACATTAGTAGAAATGCAGCAATGTTTCAGCTGTGTAACAGTCAACTATTATTGTCTATAAGGAAAAAAGGGAGTTTCTCTTTCTGTACTTCTAGCAGTTGTTTTGTTTTCTTTCAACAGTCACAAAACAATAACTTGTATATGCTGAAAACACCTCTGCTCAGTCATTAAAATTCTCTTCCTGTAATTGTTAAACAACAACAGCTCCAGTTTTATAAAAGATCTCTAATTAGTCAAAAATACTAGTCCTTACAACAAATACATATGGGTTTGTATAGCTGTAGTCATGAGTGACTTAGTCAGCTGCCTAGCTGTTAATTTAAACAAACAGAATTATGTTCATTCAGCATCCAAAATAAATCACAAAAGCATTTCCCCCCCCCCCAAAAAAAAAATCACATTGAAATCTTCTCTTGAAAGCTTTGCAGTAAAAAGAAATTCAGAAGTGTAAGTTTCTTTCTTTCCCTCATAGAGCTAGACAGTAGATTCCCTTGGTCCAGCACTGGATTATTTATTTATTTTTTTTAATTTGTTTGCATTTTTCTAAAATCAGCCATGGTTGCACTCTGCCCCAAACTAGTCATGATCACTTGAAGTTAAATTAACAAGTGAACAGATATGTTCTACAGGTTTTCTGTGCTAACATGTGTCTATGATATTGATATTTGCAGTGGCAGTTTCCTTTTTACATCTCTGTTCAGGAATATTTCCATCATTTGAGAGGAGTCCTTGCTTTATAGCTTTTAGGGGAAGGTAGATCACGTTAAAGTAGCAAGGAGGACTTGCCAGGAGTGGACTCATTCTAGGTGAAGTGCAAGCTGTACGTTTTGGCTCCTGCAAGGTGCAGTTGCTACATGCGGTTACTACCCAGACTTCCAGTGTATAGCTAGATGCTGACTTGTATCAATAAGCAGAAGTATTGGAGAGGTAGTAGGAGTTGTCATAATCACTGATAAGGAAGAAAAAGGGGAGTTGTGGACTGTCTTTTCCAGCTCTGCGACTGAGGACAGCCTGTCCTTTACACATTTAACTCTCACCACCTGCATTTCCCTTCAGCACTCAATTATTCGTTAAGGTTTTTAAGAGTAACAGAATGGCAATTAAGCCTGGTATAGCAGCGTGAAAGCAGTGGAAGCCCTGGGCTTGCTGAGAAATCTATCCATAAATAAATTAACTGTACAAATAATTCCAGGTCATTAGAGGTGTACGTTCCCCAAATAACTCGATTCTCTCATTTACTTAATTGAGTTGATGGTTGCTATGGGATGGAAGAGCAAACTGTTCAGTGGCTATTATAGTAAATATCACTTTGACTAAATCTTTTCAAATAGTCCAGATTTTTTTTTCTGTTAACTTTGAGTTTGCACAGAATCAATATAGCTGAGTTTTTATTAAAAAAAATATGCTTTGTGTTTAATACTTTAGAAGACGAAGGTAAATTGAATTTCATTTACAGTTCCTAAATTCAGCTAAGAAGTAGGGACTATAAATAAGAATTGTTCATCAGGGAAGTAAGGTCTTCATTTCACACTTCAGAGAAATGCTAACATGACTGACAACTTCCAAAATGGTGACATAGATAAAACTGTTATGTTGGGATAACAAAATCAGGTATTGGCCATGGTCTAAGCATGATTCTTTTGAATCTACGTGAGTTTAGGGTCCTAATACAGGAGAAAATGGAAGAGATTAGCAAGTATTGCTCACATCATTTCTCCCTAAATGATATAAAATAGCTTCAGTAATTTTTTTTTTCAGCTTATTTGAGCTTCTCAAATTTGATTCTCAAATTTTGATTTTTTTTGATTCGGTCTTTCCATTTTAACTCTTCCTCACTCTCTTTCCCTGGTGTAATGATGGGAATTTTGATATGTAATAGTGGAATCCCACCCATACTAAATCACTTTGCTGTTTTATAACCTTCAGAGGAAAAACCTCACTTATCATGATTTTTTGGGACAAAAGTGCCCACTTGATCTCAGTGTCCTATTTTTATCCATGTTCTAATAACCCTTGGACAGTGCCACACCAGCCACTGAGCATCAATAAAATATCTTCCTTTCCCATTTTTTATAAAACCCCTGGAAGTACTGAAAACATCCCTTTTCAAGAAGAAAAATTCCAAATTCCTTTTTTTATTAGGACCAAGTAAGAGCAGACTTGACAAAGACTGGTTTTACTCTAGTATCTAACACTAATGTAATGCTTGATGGCCAAGAAATTCCATTTTGGGATTTAAGGATTAGGGATGCTATTAAACACTTAAAAAGAAATAAATAAAAGAAGGAAGAGAAAGTGAAACAGGAGAGTAGAAAGGCTGAAAAACAGATGGTAGATGCCTTTTACTTTAAGGCAAAAAAGTTAGAATGGTGTTCTTGGTCTCTGTTTCCTTAGAATCATTAAATACACTGGCCCTTTTGTTAAGGAAATAATTTAAGCAAAAGGCAATAGCAGCATTGCTGTTTGTCATTAACTTGTACCTGCCAATAAACAAGGAAATCCATCTGTTATGTAGTCACTTTCCTCATGGACCCTCAAAGACATGTTCCACATGTCAGTGCTCACAGGGAAAATAAGGAAGGAGATTGCTAGGCCACCCAGGCCCTTTGCGAATAGATGATTTGGTTGAAGGAACCTTGAGCAGGTCTAAGACAACAGTCCCATGCACAACAGCATTTTTCTATTTCTCTGTTCTGTGTTACTACCTCACCAGCAAAACTTTTCCTGTGTTTTTTCTATTCTTACCCTCTCCCAGTATTACTTGGCATCCTTATAGAAATTCCATTTCTGCTTAGTCTTGTACTTATTTTTCTACCCCTTGTTGTTCTCCCACTGTTTATTTTCTTTTCACTGTTACATTTCCTACTGGCACCAGCCATGCAAATTAGTGGATGCATTTGAAGCAGGACCATTTCACATGCTTATGGACATGAGAACACTTGACTTTAAGCAAAAGGGCAGGCTCCCTAATTCAGTAAATTGTAAGATTTGAGTTATTTTTTTAAAATCTTTTTTTTATCGGATTTGATCTTCAGCAGATGTTGCAAAGCAAATAAACCATATACAGTGGTTGTTAGACATTACTCATAGTGTAATCTCTTTATCCAAATGTAAAAGTTAAACATATGAAACCCTACCCTCAGACAACTGGAGAAGTTCAATACGTACTCAAAAAGCCACCACAACTAATTCACTTCAATATCTGGTGCATCCTCTCCCAAGGAAGGTAGACAGACAGAGGGGAGATATATTCATGACTATGCTTTTAAATAAATGTAAACTAACCACAAAGGGTCAAATTCATTGCTGACTTCAGTGGATTTACACTAGGGATTAAAGTAGTCCATTCTCTAATATATATTTTTCAGGAGGAAGATGGTTTTTATATAGATTCAGCACAAGAACTGCTGGCATATAAACAAACCAAACAAAGAATTGTTCCTTTCTCAGACATCTGTTAGCATGAACATCCAAGTCCTGCGTATCTACCACAGGTTTTTATAATATAGCTGCATTAAGTTAACACAGAATACAATAACCACTTGGTTTCTACTTTAAACAAGAACTTATGAAAATGACTTTCAGGTGGAGGGAGTGGTGATTTGGCAAGATTCTCTTGGCAGGGCTGTGGATTACACATGAGGGAAAGTTGGTGGTGAAGCAGACAAGTTGTGTAACAATTAATAAAAATAAGCCTACATGACAAAGTTCCATGTGGGAATTATTCTCTCCCCAGCTGCTCTTCAATATAGTCAGTTCTGTATTTTTTTAAAATACATGCAGTAAGGTGGAACAGTGCTTTAGAAAGAGGTTACCTTCTTGCTAGTTTGCACAAGTAAACTGTCATTATATGGGTTGCAAATTTGTCCAGTTTATCTAGACTGCACAACTCTGCTTTTAAAAGCATTGCAGTCCTTGGGCCCCAGCATCAGGCGGAGCTTTAGTTTCTGGTCAATTGAAATAAAGTAAACAATTTTGAATTATATGAAGTCCTGCTCCAGGGAAATTGTATTGACTAGATCAGAAACCAAAGAAGCAAGGAAAAGATAAGAGGGAGGATTTTTTTAGACAGTAGGTTTTTCAGCTATGGTTATTGCTTTTTTAGTTTCAAGTCTGAAAATTTTCAGAAGCAATGCTTTTTTTTTTAATTTTCTAACATTTCTACATGAACATAAGCTAAATGAAAGATACAGTGAGGCTTATTTTGACTTAGAAATCTATATGTGTCTACTGGAACTGTAATACCCTTAAGTATTCATGTAGCTCTTCAGTGGCTCCATTTTCTACCCATAGTCACTCTTCTCTCGACTCACTGACTTTGTGTGAGCTTCACTTCCTGTATATGCTGACTTTATTGTGAACAATTTCTTCTGTTTTATCTAAAGACTTCTAAGAATTTTCTCCTAAGTAGTAGACTAGCATAACACAGTGTGTAGAAACCTATTACAGGATTGGCTGTGTCTGTTTGTGGCTTGCATGGGGCAATTTTCATCAGAATCAGAACAGATTTAGCATCTTAATTCTCATTTTACAAAATGACTGAGGCGCAACAACCTAGAGTGTGATGTAAAATGAGAAAATCTTCAAGTGACTTCTTAAGATCACAGAGGTATATTCGAAAGTGTTCTTCTTCTCATGAATGTACAATGTGGTCTTAATTCTGCCCCTTGATTCCTATGTAAGAGACAAACTTTTTGTCGGGAAAAGCGCAGGTGACTCGAACAGGGAAGTTTGCCTTGTTTTCTCTAAAGCAGTGTATGGGTTTATGCTGTTGACAGCATAAACAGTTTTGCAATGAAACCCTCCTTCTGTGAGAACGTTGCAACATCTCTTCCAGCATTGTTTGCTCTTCCTTCTGTCAGATACACTGTGCCTCTACAATGTCTTTCCTCAAGTAAAACCAAAAATTTTTCCTTCTTTTACCAAGAATGGTTTCCATATCTTATTGAGTTCTGTGATTTTCCTTCCTGAAAGCAATTTTTCTAGCAAGTTTTGACAGTAGAATTTTTTTCCCTTCGGGGATGGGGGGAATTTCTTGGAACTGCTGCACTGTCAGCAGATGTCAACCTTTCTAAAAAGAAATCCAGGTTCCTGGACGTAGTTTTACTTCTTAATATAATGTTTGTGATCCTCATAGCACTGACAATGTTTCATCAATGGCAATTAGAAGTAAGATACTGTGAGAATTTCCTCTTTTTGGAAGATACGTTTGAATGCGTGCGCTATTCAGCTAGACTTTTTCCTGAATTAATCCCCAGTGCTTTCTATTTGAGAACAGGTTTTTCTCCTGTGAATAACTGCTTGCAGCTTTAGATCTAAAGATACAGATCTGGGGCAAGATAGTGCCATTTTGCTGAGAGTGCTAAAGCTATTCAAGCTAAAGGTCTAGAAACAAACTGGAAATCTTAGAGAATGGACTTCACATATAACAAGAGCTGATGTGACACATTCTTTGGAGAATATTGTTTCTTCAGTAGCACTTGAAATCAATAGGACTGGATCCTAGGTCTCTAACCCCTAGCTTTGTATGTTAAACTTATTCACAGCCAATTGGCAAGCATTAGCTCTCAAGCAAATATTCTCTGTACCACCTCCTCCTTACCTACCTGTAGGCTTGCTAAACAGGGCATTGCATTACTACACTGTCTCTGCTGCATTTCTGTGTTGCTACGTTCCATCAAGAAGCGTCACTGAATTGGGGCTCAAATTTATCCCCACAGACAGAGATTGAAACAGGACTTAGTAAAAAGCAGTATTTTGCTTCATCTTGTATGCTTATATGTCCACTGGGATGTTGAACAAAGCAATAATAATAAATACAAGTATTTGTTAGGAAGGATGCCTATAGTCATAAGTTGTCAACATGGTGTTGATTTTCTGCTGCTAGGTTCATCGTGCTGTGTTCAGGTGAATTGTAAAAGAAATCTGTTTGGTTTGATTTGTTTTTTAATTCCCCACGAGTCTTTGGTCTGGCAGTAGCAAAACTGTCTTTCCTCAAAAGCTTCCTTAGTTAAATTCTTGTAAATTAAAACATTTAGGTGTCTGCTAATCACTACCAGCAGCTAATATATTTCCTTGATCAATCAAGTAAAGCCATTTAAATGCAGTTTAAGGACCATTTTATGAGGATTCTCAGTGATACCTCCGCAAAGGTGCTTGACTAACTTTTATTTGAGACCTTACCAGTCCTCTTGGGCAAACTAATATTTACTCCTCCAACTCATAATCTGTCATTTGGAGCTGTGCAGCATTCAGGAGCAATGAACCCATATGCCTACTCAATTTACCATGTTCTGCAGCCAGTAATATTCATGGCTTCACTGATTTTCTAACTGCTAATATGGAAATGCAAAGAGGCTGGACAGAGGAGCACTACAAATACCCATTTCTAAATATCAAAACAGGGAATACAATGTATAGCAGCTAATTCTTCTTTGATTCAGCCCTTAACCAAAGTAATAAGGTTGCTGACCACAGCAGAGACTTCATTAAAATACATCAAGTCTGTAGCCTCATATTTTTCCTCTCACAGAAAAAATCCTCTTGCATCCTTTCAAAAACCTCCCAAAATTTTAATGGAAGATGCAACTGGAAACACGACAAGAGAAGCTACTTCATGATTTTACTGGATGCAGAAGCAGCTCAGCTCCCAGGGACTCCAGGCAGCTCATGACTCTGACTTTCAAAGGCAGCTTCTGCCTTGCAAGGGCAGCTGGGGAAAGTGTCTCTCCATCCTCAGTATCCTCTTCTTGTCTCAGGATCTACATAGTTATGTTCTACTAAGTCTTATACTGGCAGCCATCCCAAGAGTCCTCCTCCTCTGATACTACTAGCTCACTGCTGCTTGTCTGGTCACCAAGAAAGAAGTCAAATATAAGATGTAGCTCAGTATCAAGGTGCAATTGGTAGACATGGAACTGCCAAAAAGCAATTGTCTGAGGTGGTTTTATTTTGATGTTAGAGCACCGCATTTTTTTATCTGTCATGGAGGTATTGTGAACAATTTCAGCTGCTTTCTGCCTCTGCAATTACATTGTGGCAGTGCTGTGAATGCCTATGCTTTTCTGAAGTGTTGTGACAATTAAGATTGCTTAAATAAGGACATTTGATGACTTAATTCTGTGGCACAGAATGCTTTTGATGTCTTATTTAGCAAAATTCCTCTTATATTGCTGCTTTGTTGAATTTCCAACAAAATTCTCTTGATTTAAGAGACTCTAACCTGAGAAACCTCTTTTACAAAATGAAAAGTACAGAATTACTATACAAGGATGGTGTTTCCCACTTCTTTCTCAGTGGCATTCTCATAAGATGCTCCTTGTACAGTCAACATGTATTCTTTTGGGGCTATAAATCCTCAGAAGTATTTTTATGGTGATATATTAGCTCTGACTTCTGGAAGGGACCTGAGTTTTATTTGGCTGGGAACTTTTATTCCAGGTGCCTTTAGAAGGGTAATGGCTGGAGACAGAAATCAAACATAAAGATAGAAAAGAATTACTACTTGGCGGAGACCCTTATCTTTCCTGCCAGTTTACCGGAGACTGTGAAATGGCCTAGATTACAGATTGATAATGGAGTGCTTGCACTCAGCTAAGAAAGACCAAAATGGCATAAGCTTTAAAACACAGTATCGATACTTGATTGGTTGCTTTCTGAGAGCTGAGCTTTACTACTTCGCACCTCCAGCTGAGATCTAGACAATATTTATCTTCTGGGTAGTATCAATAGATGGTGAGCTAGCAGGTCTGGTAGTCTTGACAAACTTATGCAATGGCATCTGCTAAAATGCTTTAAGAGACTGTGCAAATGCATTGCACTCCTATGTTATTTTTCTGATGATACCAGTTGCTGCAGTGGATAAAAGTTTGCTACATGGGAACATGTTTACAGTGTCTTCCAAGGGAACAGTAGCACCTCAGAAAACATCATTCTCTAGTCACGCTTGATTTGTCTTTTTGAAGTCTGATGAAGGACACTTTCTGGGTGAGATCAGGACAGTGCTTGGACAACAATGCATATCTATTTTTTTTATATTCTGCTTTTACTGAATTGGCTGGCTATGGTGGACATTTTGGGTTCTGATACACGGCTGAACATGCATGTTCAGAGGAGTTTGCATTTTATCATTCTGCTAAAGACGGTGTGTTATTCTCTTTACTTGCAATCCAGTGAAGGAACTTGTTATATACAAAGTTGCTCGGGATAGAGAATAAACATTTCTCAGTTTAAACAAGTGTTGTTACTTCTGCTTACTGTGCTATAACCAATGGTGTTAAGAACTTTTCAAACGTTATCCTCTTCTCCTTAAGAATTGCTGCAACAGAACCTAAGACCTTCAAGTGACAACTCTGTGTGTGCTGTGCTAGATGCTTTCAGGCTGTCAGTCCTGGCACTGGGGGTGGGGTAGGGTTTGCTGATTGGAAAAGCATAATGGAAAGCATAGCTGATCAGACACCTTGACTTCAGAAAAATATGGAAGATTTAGGAAATCCGCATCCCAAATTCTGTGCCAGGGTACAGCAGGAATGGGGCCATCCCGTAAGAAGGTCCAAGACAGAACCTGGGGTCAGCCAGTACAACCTGTGCCTTCCCCAGTTAGGATGAGTGCTGTCTGGGTAGAGCAGACTGCTGGTGATGGGGTCCAGTGACAGCCCTGGCATGGTGAGAGGATGAACTAGGGCCAGGCTCCTTCCAGGACCTGGAGACAAGACTGCAGCATGGGCCCATCCTGAGATGAAATGGGCTCAGATTAGGTGTGCCTGGGCATAGGTCTTGGTCCAGCACAGTCAGGTAAGTTAAAGCTTGCAGGTAATGCAGAGGCCCAAAACGCTGCATCACACAGAAAGTAGATCTTGCGCACCCCCTTCTGTAATATTTTTTTCTTTTTATTATAGGTATTCATGATATGGTGGCTGCTGTACTTTCTGTGTGTTTATTAAGCATGACTGAACATTCTTGTATGAAGGCTTACTTTTTTCTTATCTCTTTTTAAAGACTCACATATTCTTTCCTTTGATTATCCCTGCAGGTATATTAACATAGAATTTGTACCTTGATATTTTATCACTGCAAGGTGTATGTGAAACTCTTATAAGATAAATAATAATCTCTTTTGCATTGCTAAGTTGTGACAGCAGGACTTCAGGATCACAGGAGAACCAGCAAAAGTCTACTGTCATATTTATAATGCTCTTTTAAAAGCTCCGTAAAGCTTGGAAAAGTCATGAGAGAAACAGTTGTGGAGCAAACAGGAATTTTCATAGGATCATAGAGCAATTGAGTTTGCAAGGGAGATGAAGAAATCTGTAGTCCAAAATCCTGCTCCGAGCAGGGTCAGCCTTGGGATCAGACCAGGTTACTCAGAGCTTGATCCAGTCAAGCCTCAAAACCCTTTAAGGCTGGAGATAGCACTGGGTGGTAACTGCTTCACTGTCTCTTTATCCTCATGTAGGAAAATGATTTTCCATACATCCAATCTGAACTGCTTCTGTTTCAGCTTCTGCCAATTTTCTGTCATTGTACCACTGTGCGTTCCTGTGAAGAACCTGGCTCTATCTCTCAATGACTTCTCCATAGCCAATGGGGGATGCTATGGAGTCTCCTCAAAACAATCCCTTCGCCAGCCTGAGCGAGCCCTAGTCCTTTGGCATTTCTTCCCAGGACATGTGCTCCAGTCCCCAGTAATTCTGGTACTCACCCCTCTTCTGAACTTGCTTCAGTCTATCAGTCTTTCCCTAACTTGGAGGTGGCAAGATTTGGACGCAGTATCATAGATAAAATCTGACAAGTGCTGAGTAAAGGAGATCCCTTGCCTTCCTGCTTGTGCTTTTCTTCAGACATCTCAAGGCATTGTCACACCTTTCACATTTCACAACTTTCCTTTCAAGTTGCAATATGCCTCAAAGAAACATAAGACAAAGTAAAAATTCAATGAACTACATACATGAGATTTACGAAAAGTGTTTAATGGTATAGAATTAAAACAGATTTATTCTGTCAAAATAGGTGAATAATTGGTAGATAAAGCCCTAATTTTTGAAATTGTGTGCATCAGTTCTGCTCTGAAAAATATTACTAGAGAGAAATCTTGTGATAGAGTAACTGCTTCCAGCTTTGGTGCTCTAAATTAAAGTTTATTCTTAGGGAGGAGGAGGGAGAAAGCAGGCAACAAAGATCATAGCCACTATCGTTGAACTGAATATTAGGCAGCTGCGAACCTATTAAATATATCTGACTCTACATCAGCCACATGAGCTGCTTGGTTCATTTCGGCGTAGAATCAAGTTTTAAGAGGATCTTTAGTGTGAATACAAAGTGGGTGAGGATTGTTTATGATAAGATGAGTGCTAATCTTTCTAAGCTGAATACAGCAATTTATTTAGGGCCAAATCATACTTTGATATTAATATTAATATTAAATAGAAAGGATTTTTGAAAATGGAAATATCTGGCAACAGTTACTTCAGGTCTCCCAAGTGAGAGCTAAAGCTGCAGATGATGTTCCAAGGGTTGTGAATCAGATAGTTTCAGTTCATTCATTTAAGGTCATGATGAACTTATAGCTTTCTGTAAGAAAACTTGAGCCAGCCAGAAAAAGGTTGAATTACTTCTCTCATGGGAGGATCTCCTTTTTTAAGGGAGACTTCAGGCACTTGGGAGTCAATGTGGAGCCTCTTGCACAATGCCGTCTTGGCTGTCCCCCAAACCATCAAAACCTTTTCACTGGTTTTCATTGCCAGCACTTGCTTAACCTTCACCAGCCTCAAGATGAGAAAAGACAAAGGAAAATGGAAAGAGGAAAACAGTCTAGATGGAAAAAGGTGACCAGATGTTTTGGTGAGGCTGCTTTGTTGCCAGAAATATAAAAGCTACTCTTGTGCATCGAAATACACCAGTTTGCATTATCACAGTGCTTTTTTATTTTTTCTTCTTTGTTCCTTATATACACTTCTGATATTGCACTCTACTTTTCTTTGCATCATGACTATAATGGAAAAGAAATGTCTTCCTCATCGGACTGTAGCAATAGTTTCTAGAGAATGCTTTCCTGAAGAGCAGCAAGGCTGGGGAGTTACAGGTGTAGTCTCCCCAAGAGGAGTCAGCTTTTTTAGAGTCGTTCCCAAATGATCAGAGCTGCAATCCTTACAGAAATTCTTACTTGAATGCTCATGTTCGTAGATTGTCCACAAATATTTTTGTCAGATGTTTGTTTGTTCAAACAAAAAACTAAATTAACTGGAGGATCCAGAATACTTGAGCATTTACATTTTTACTGTTAATGGGAAGTAGAGCTGTGGTTTTTACTGAGAATGAGAGTGCTTCACAATAAGCAAATATGCATACCCAATGAAACTCCAGAAAGAATCGTTTCCTTAGGTGTCTTCTAACCTTCAATTTTGCTCCTGTTAATAAATTACAATACAGTCTCAAATCAGAAACAAAGTATGTAATTTGGACAGACTATTATTCCTAACTGGGAAGCCCTCCAAGTACCAAGTTAAGAATGCAACAAATAATTCAAGAATAATAAGCAGGATCCCTTTGCATCCAGGGTAGCCAATTTTACTTGAAAAGCAACCTTGACACAAACAAAGTTTTGGTTAATTCATAATTGACTAAAGGTAAAAAGACTAACTTGTAAAATAAAATAATTTTGGCTTCCCTGGGACTACTTTCTGACTCCACTGATGTCATTGAATATATTTACCGGTTTTGTGGATTTCACACATATTTAAGTACAATGTGAGAAAAAGCAAGTTCTTTAAATAGATGACTGACTGCAATTGTGCCTTGGCACTTTCAGCTTCACTTCTCATCCCACACAGCATGTGTTGAAGAACCTGTATGTGGCTTAAGTGCTTTTTATGGATGGTTAGTGGGTTGTGTATCTTTTCCTTTGGCAGTATTAGTCACATACTGGAATTAGAGGCATGTTGGATTCTTAGGAGTAATGTGCCAAACGTGTAAGTTTAGCAAAGTCATATCTACCTAACACCTTGCTGAAATAAAAAGACACAGAGATAAGTTACAAGAGAGACAGAATTGTGCTGAATTGGGCATGGGGAGAAACTGGACATATGTGGAAATAGAAACTTAAGTTTTGTCTTCTGAATCACGTCCTGTGAAGCTATTCAGCCTAGAAGCAAGAAACTGAGCTCCTGCTCCTGTCTCTCAAGGCACCACCTCCACCAAGGCAAAGCAAATTGCTTCTGGCTGTATTTCAGATCATCTTTTGTCCTTTCAGACCCAGTTTCAGTCCTCTCATAGCCTGAAATTGATGCTGTAGCTCTGTTGCTCTCTTGGCCCAAACATAATTGCTGTATTACTTTAAGTTCCTTCAAAGGTGAAGTGCAAAAGGGAGAGGTCCAAGTCACATGTCAGGATGTGGAGGGTAAACACAGAAGAGTCTGTCAGGACAGGTCTGCCTGTTCATATTTCAGCCTGCTCAGCTAGTAAACACCAGTTTGGTATGACACACTTTTTGGTGCTCAACTTGATCACTCTCTTGAGATTTATACCTTAAGTGAATGACTGTGTCAGTTCATCAAATTAGGATTTTCTTCCTTTTTATCCAGTTTTAAATTGAAGCTGTAATGTTAAGTCTGTACTTGTAATTTTAATAAAAACTTTGCCTATCTGCCTTCAGAATCGTTTTTCCCTGAATTTGTGACTATTTCCATACACAGTAACTTATTCTAATAACCATCCTGCTGCCACAGCAGCGTGAAGCACTCCAAGCTCACATCACCAGGGCTTCACACAGTACTGAACGTGTTCCAGTTCTCAGAGATTTACAAGACCGGGAGTTCGACAAGATCCATGCTCACAGGAAACTGCTGTTCTCACAGCTGAAACTCCAGCAAAAGTGTGGGTTGAATGTGTTTGTACTGTTTTGCACAGGTTCACTGGCTTGCTTAAATTTCTGTGTGCAATTGTAGCTCACTTCTGTACAGTTAACCATCTTCACAAAGTTATGGTGCCTTGCAGTACTTGTGGTCTTCAAATCTAAATGTCTGGCACGTATTGTGTGCCTTCCACCTCTTGCTAAAGATAAAACCACCTTTGTTGAAGAGAGCTGTGCTTTCCATGTGTATTTACAGGATACCTAAAGGCTACTCCTGGTAAAGACAGTCTTCCATCTGCATTGTTTTCTAAGAGGGCAGGACTTTCCCTTTGTCACAAGGATAGCTATTCCTGTTTTCATTAGCTGTTTGACAGGATGCTGCTTTTGGGACACCTATAAATTAGTGTAGTATAGATTATGAGAATGAAGAGGGGCAAAGGAGAATAAAAGGGTGGAATGGGAAGGAAATTCACTGAGAAGAAATAGAATTAGTGGGGCAAGGAGTGGAGTGTTCCCTGAGGAATGAGAAACTTGACCCAATGTCAGAGGCAGATGTAGAGAAGTGAGAACGGATAATGTGTGTGAGTACACAATATTTGGTGGCTAGAGAAGGCTCTCCTTAGATGAAGAAATGAGTGAATAAGAGTGAGGGGACATAAAGGAAAAAGCAGTATTTCATGCTGTGAGTTTAGCAAAGGAGAGTTAAATATATTTTACTCACATTGTTCATATTTAAGGTAAGTGTGAACAGGAGTCTAGTGGCTTCCGTGTACAGCCCCCCCAAAAAACCCCAAACAACCAAACATCTTGTAGATCACGTGTGCAGCAGATGTGTTCCATCTTTTGCCTTAAAGGACTGTTCTCTAAATGCTTATAGCAGTTAATCTCAAATTGAACATCTCAATTGCTCAGTGAAATAATTAATTACTCGAATCTCTCTCTATTGAGACAGCAGTACAGAGGTCTATAAAAAGGGTTCCTGCAGAAACATAAATGCACAAGTTGTTTGAAATCCTTAAAAGTTTGATATTTTAAAATTGAGATTATTTCTTCAAGAAAATATCTTTGTGCATTATCAAGGCAGGAAAAATCACAACAGAAAATTCAACAGACAAAATATTTTCTGCTTCTCTTGTAATTTTTTATTTATTTACTTTGAAGTAATTTAATATTCAAAAACTAAGTGAAATTTTGGTCTGATAGCAAGGATGCAACAGTGCATTTTAAAATGTAATTTAAACGAAGAATTAGCTAAGAAGTTCAGGCTGCATGTCTTTTGAAGGCAAGTAAAACAACATTATCCCAGCATGATAATATAAAGTACCACATGAGTGTAAGAAAATCTTCCTTGTTCTAGCTCGAGATTAATTTTTTCTTTAAAATAAATGTTATTTTCTCCTTGTCTGAAGAAGTTTTTGAATGATTAGATGTTATGTTTTGATATGGACAGGGTTTCCCCTTTTATGAAGGTAGGGATGTTTGAGTTACACAGGTGCGATTACCATTTTTTATTTTTTTTTCCAATGGCAGAGTTTGGTCCAAAGAATGCTTTCAAGTAATCCAACTGCATTATTTCCCTCCTGGTTTAGAAATATGAGTAAAGTTATACCTTTCACGTTTCTTGACTGTTTTGGCATTCCTCCCTGAAGGAGAGGAAAAACCTTATATAGTTTCTTTTGGCCCAAGAAGAGCAGAAACATCTGTTGCAGCCGTGAGTGGTGGGTTGGTTGCACACAGCCCAAGGAAGCTGCAGATCTTTACCACAGGTGTGAGCCTACATCATCCTTTGTAGGATGGGGAGAAACTGCCCTGTGGCACTCATGGCTGGGAGAGGGGATGAGCAGAGCAGGAGTACCCACGGTGCCTTGGCTGAAGAAATACATCACTCCATGGCAATTGAGAAACGCTAAAGCTGAAATGCTCTTGGGAATTTTTAAAAGAAAAAATGCTGTCCTTGCATTGGTAAACACAGCTGCATGGCAAGGAAGGTCATTGAGAGCAGTGGGCTGTGTGTTCCCCTTCTCTGCTCCTAGGAAGAAGCTGCAATAGTTTCGGTCGATGGTGGGGAGAAAGCTGTGGCTGCTGATTTACTATTTTCATGCCGAATAGCTTGTTCCCTCTCAGCTGAGCTGTCAAGAGGCAGCTCATCCTGGCCATTGTGCCTAAAGACCAGCAGTCTCTGCAAGGGTTGAGCAGCTGCAGGTCAGGCCCCAAGGAGTGGCCTTGCAGGGAGCTGCTTGCTTTTCCTGCGGTGTAGCCCCTGACCTCCAATGCCAGATGCAATGGCAGATTTTTGGGGATGATGTTTGGGTGCAGCGTGGGGTTCCCAGGTGACAGGCAGATTTAAAGCACAGAAGCCCCATGGCCTCTGAGCCTACCATCCCTTCATGCATTTGAAGGTACTGTGAATTCATTCTGACTTCAGACTAATTAGAATTTTTTCCCACAAAAGTAATTATTAAGTATCCCATTGAGAAAAATAAAAGGCCATAAAATACTTTTAAGGCTTATAGGAACATATAAGAAAGCCAGTTTTCAAAAAAGAAAATTGTATTACTGTATTCAGATAATGATGAAAACTGAACTGCCAAACGTTTGTTCAATCTCATTATCTCTCTCTCTCATTGCTTTGACTCTCAAATTATGACAGGTCCACAAATTACTATGTTTCAGTGGTCCCACCAACTGTTCATGTGCACGTTTTCAGCTCATGGCTGATGCAATGAAATACATCAACCCCAGAAGAAAAAGGATTAAGCGAACCAGCATTAGCTTATTTTTGCTGAGAGTGTGCATGTGGACCCTGGAGGTTCAGCTGACTTGTGGTAATTTGTTAATCTATGAATGAACAAAATCTAATTGACAACATCAGTCAAAGACACACACAGAGTACTATTTGCTGGTTACTTCGAGCTAATAGAATCAAATCCATGAAAACAGGAAGATGATCTGAAAACACAAATCTGCTTCAGGACTGATTAGTCCTCCCCTTTGCTACAGCTTTTTGTGGCAGAGGGTACATCAGTTGTTTCCTTTGTCTCCATTTCACATCATATAAAAGCAAGAATGATAAATGATAGTTTTTGTATTTGACTTGGAATGCTTGGGGGATAAATGCTTCAAGGGCTGGAAATACCTAGGTGTCCATAAACTGTAATAGTAAGCTGCCGAAGTCAGGTAAAAAAACCAATTGTTAAAAAAACAATGAAAGACTAGTCAAACCTCCAATAATGAATGTGAAATCCCATTTAGATATATCACTGCATTTTGGGGGCAAAAATAGGGCAAAACAAAACTTCAGATCTCACAAAGTCACTGAGCCCAGATGTTATTCCCTATGCCTCTACACACACTATCATCTTATGTATTCCCCACTCATAGATGACATGAGTATTAAGAAGCAAAAACGAGTACTGCATTTGTGGCATACAAATTCTGCCAGATTAAGCTTCATCAAAATGTCTGAGGTCCAAGAAAGCGTACTGATATGGAAGCCACATTCGATTTAATTATTAAATGACTTGAAAGATAGATGTAGGTATTAACCTAGCACACCTGCAGTTCTTCCCCATGCACTTTGATCTAGCAGATAATTTGTAACGACATCACCTCAACCCTTGGTCCACCTGCAGTTTGCTAGGATGGCAGTCAATGTACATTACAGCTCAGTTACCGGCAACCGAAATGTCTGTCAATCGAAAAAAAAAAATTTACTAGCGAGTAAGTGCTGCCAGTGATGTGCTGATGCTGCCCACTTGCTTCCACATCTGTTCCATGAATGTCCATGACACTTTCTTCCCTGTCCCCTTCACTAGCAATTCCCATATATTTGGCTTTTCACATGCTAGTAGTTGGAAGCACCAGTAATGACAGCGGATGTGAGAAAGGCTACTTACTGACATGGCCCAGGTGCCTGCTGTTCAGGAGTGGTACTCCACCAGGCTGCAGCTGACAGAAAAAGGCACTTAGTGGAAGGTGGAACAAGCAAGAGGGCCACTTCTGAGTCCTGTTTTCTGGCAGCTTGGCAGGAGGAGCAATCAGACTCATGTCAGCAAGACAAGAATTTTAATTGAGAATGAACCCCCTCAAGCTCATTAAGCTGGTCTTAATCCATAGCTTAAAGGTACCTAGTTTTCATTAAAAGAGATAAAAATATGTGCATGTAGTTGGACCTGCTGTGTGCCTTGGGTTTTGCTTTCCATCACAGAGCTTCCTGGG
The DNA here is from genome assembly GCF_017976375.1 of Cuculus canorus. Classification (NCBI taxonomy): domain Eukaryota; kingdom Metazoa; phylum Chordata; class Aves; order Cuculiformes; family Cuculidae; genus Cuculus; species Cuculus canorus. The sequence goes on along the minus strand of NC_071401.1, from coordinate 113,089,848 downwards.
GATAGCAGCCTCTGCAAAGGAGCAGACAAGGAGGGAGGAAAAAGATGAATTTCCCACTGCAGAGTTTTCAGCGGAGCTCTTGGTATAGGGAAAGATTTTATTTTCCTTCCAAGAGAAAAGACAAAGCTCTGATGCTCCAGACCCCTTCATCTTGGCCTGACACATATGCACATCTTCAGTGAAAGATCAGCGGTTTTGGTGAGCGCAAGGTCTCTTCCTTGTTCTCCTGTCTTCCTTCTGTTGTGACAATGAGAACTATCTTTACTTCTCTCCTACAGCCTCAGGAAACTTACAAGAAAGTGTTTCTGTTACTACAGTAAGAGCAATTAGGGCTTTTCTTCTGGGACTCTGTGCTGAGAGGGAAACTTTTTGCCCATCTACGTCCAACTAAATTAAAGCAGAGGACACAGAGGTGAGCATTGTGCTACCATGTGTTTCACAGAGTATGGCTCTCACTGTGGCCTAGGTTTTATTGGCAGGTCCTTTTGCCTTCTAACATCTTCATGCTCAGTTTCTTGCAAAGAAACAAAGTACAGATGTAATTTCTAAATAACTGTGTTACAAATTCCTCTCTTACCAAAGGGCAGTGTTGCTGTTTCTTTTCCTTTTGTACCAACTACAGTTTTCCAGGTGTGTTATTCAAATGTCAAACACAAAGATGGGATCTTTCAGGTAATGTCAAGTACATGAATATGCATACAAAGCATGAAAACTGTCCTCAAATCTGCTATTTAGCTTATGTGTGATGCACCCGCAATATATAGTAGAAAAAAGTTGTATGTGCTTGTGGTGTGTGTTGTATTGCATCCATTACACACTATCAGTCTTTGGGCATTACTTATTCCCAAGTCTCTTTCTCCTTCCTCCTATCTGCCCCCACGGTTCATCTCTGGGCAAGGAAAGCGTGTGTCTGCAAAGCAGGTAACAAATTTCCTTAAAAGGTGAGATACTCAGCTGAATGATAGATCTGCTAAGGTTGCTAAAGCAATTGTAGCATCAAGATAACAGATTTTATAGGAAGTAATGGGGGAAATAATTGCCTGTACATACACCTTTGGTGCAGTATAACTTCCAGAAAGATAGCTACAAATGCCAAGCTGATAATGAAGCTGTAAACAGATACATAACTTAGGACGATGTCAGATCTTCTGACTTTTTTTCTGTTCTCCCCCTCACCTTGTTATGACATAGTCATGTTTCAAGTCTGAGAAATAAGAACAAATCTTCTTCTCTTCAGATGCATACTTATATAACATTATTATGTGTAATTACTGTCAGTAGTTCCTGTTCTGAAAAAGCTTGTTGCAAATATTGTCTTTAGAACACATAATTCTTATTCGCTGAATTCTTCCTCAGCAAAACATAATCAGAGTGAAAGCAATAGATTTTCACCACCATTCTTTGCAATGTTCACACAGTTCTTTACAAGGTTGTCAAAGCTGCCAGTTGCAAACATTTCTCTGTATGTTACTTCTTCAACATGCTGAAATTCTGCTTTGTGCAGTTAGGTGTACAATTTTGTAATTTCCCGCTCATTCGGAGATTCAGGAAAAAAAAAAATAAAAGAGATAATAGTAATGGTTCAGTTATATTAAATAATAGTCAAAAGGAGGCAGTTTAAGGACCACTGGATTTATAGTTCCCTAGGTTTTGTGCCATGTAGGTAAAAGGCAGTAGGCCTTAGTAGAAACTAAAATATGCGTAGACTCACAGTCATGGAAACTATAGCCAAATATTATGAAGACACCTCTGTCCTTCAGTCAGCATGTGTTAAATTAAGAAAAACAGTTGATAGCATACTTTGGGAAGGACATCTCTTTATTTCCTGAAGTTAAAAGATATATGACACTGCTAATGGTGAATTCCTGAGGCTGCAGGAGAATGGAATGCCCTTGGATCCCCTCTTCTCCAGCATCCTCAGGAGTGGGCTCTTCACCTGTGTCATTGTTAAGGCAAGTCTGAGGATGCCTCTTGGTTTTTCTTTAAGAATTTAAATGACAAAAAGAACGTAATTTCCCAGCTCTAGACATGGATCTATATTCAATAAAGCAGAAGGCAATGAGTGTACTCATGTAGAGCTGCATCCAGGACAACATAGTTCCACAGCATAGTGGTACCCATTTATCAAGTAAAGCTATTCAATCAAATAAAATTCCCAACTGATTCTGACAGCCACCTGGTGGTGTGTATGCCATTGCCAAAACTAACAACATATCAAGTGAAAGAGCTGATCACAGCTACAGGCTAAATCCTGCACAGAATTATAAGCTGTTCTGTCATATGCCATATTAAAGGGAATGGTTTATTGTTTACTGCTAAGCACATGTATTCCAGACCTTACACTAACATTATGCCTGCATTGGCGTTGCCTGCCTGCCCTGCTGTTTATGGCATTGGTGAGCATCTTCCATGGATAAAATATCTCAGGTAACCTGCCAAAATAAAAATACATTCCTACAGTTTTGGTGGGAATGAAGGAGCCTGAAAACACTTTGTTTTAGAAGAAAGTATAAGCTACAATTTACAACGTATTTGTCCCTCTATTGAAGGCAAATACAGTGAAGGGGCTAGGAGTCAGGATTATGTAAGGAATATATATCACAAGTGATTTCCTGACTTACCCTCTTTGAAAAGCAGAAAGCGGGAGCAAATCCCATCTTAGTTTTTGGTTTAAAAACACCAAATCTTGACTGAAAAAGTTTTAAATGAAAATTCCTCTTTCAGTTAATGAACAGCTTCATCTAATAGCAGTGAACTCAGTGTAACTTATTGAGTTCTTGCAGAAATGTCTGGGCCCAGACACCCAAGTTCTTCTGAATAATGAACTTGTCTTCTCTCATACCTCCACTCTGCACTCTCGAATTAGGACCAACGGTACCTAATATAATGTGGGAGCTTTAGGCATCCAAGGGGAGAGGTTCTCTGAAAATTAGGCAGCAGCTCCGTCTGCTAGCCTGGAGTGAAGCACCGCGCTCTTTTTCTCCTCTCTGCTGGGGTCAGTAGACACTCAGCTGGCCACAAGCAGCAGATTCCTCTTTCTGTTTTCTCTCCTTTTTGCACAGACAGATGGGGATGGGAAAAATGGAAAGGAACAGTGACAGTACAACGAGGGCATGAGTCCAGTTTCAACAATCAGGCAAAGAAAGAGTCCATCTCAGGGTGTGCTTCCCGTAGGTGTCCACATGAGTTTATTTGAATTTTTAACTTGGGCTATGAAACTTGCTAGAGCTAGCTGCATCTTGTCTGACTCATCTCTGTAGAGGATAACTGGCTGGTACAGGCCGGTTTGTTTTGAGGATGTTAGTAAGGCTAACAGAGCAGAAAAACCCACTGTGGGTCTGCATCTCACTAATTCAAATTTGACACTTCCACAAACAAGAAAAATCTTTACTTCAGCTTTTCAATGCTGAAAAGTATAGTGAAGCAGTCTTCATGGTCTTCAATTTCCACAGACTTACAAAGGTCACTGAGGGTTATGGAAGGTAGCTCTGTCACTGGATTTGTCAGTAGCAAAAATAAGGTACTAGCAATTTTCAAATTACTACATTTACAGTGGAAGAAAAGAAAAAAGACAGCTCCAAACAGCAATCTTTATTTGAAAACTGAACCACATCTGGATCTCAATGAGCATTTTGAACGGATGTGACAGGACTTTGGTGGTATTATAGAGAGAGTTTTTTCATATTCTGTTTCTGCATGGATCATGTGAGTTTGCCATCACCCATAACTCTGAGGTACAGGTGTGTAAGGTCACACAGCTCTCTGACTCCAGGGAAATACAGAAACTCAGCAATTCAGAAATTATTTCATCAATTTACAGAACGGTAATTTGGAAGACACTGTTGCAAAGCTACTGTTTATGTGTTTCTTCTCAAGTACCCATAAAAATTCTTCAAGACCTGAGATGTCTAAGATGTAGTATTCCTGCTTAATTGTACAAATATGTATGGAAAAGGGAAGAATCTTTTGCTTAAGAAAGGAAACACATTCTGGATTTTTCTCCATCTCTGGATTACAAAGTATTGTAGTGATCTCACATTGTGCTCTTTTGGTTGCTCATGTTATGGCTCTGTATACGAAGACTCAAATGTACACTTTGAAGTAATGAAAGTGAGATGCTAACTTTACGGACTTGTCATAAATAGTCGAAGTACACAGTGGATTTGAAGAGAAAAGGTGCACTAACTAGTAGGAAGACTCTCCTGAGCAGTAAGTTGTGCGAGACCAGTGGCCCTCATATCGTGTCTTAGAGGAAACATGCCGTCTGAAGTTAGCTGCCACTAATTTGGGTCACATTTGAAGACAAATCTAAGTATGGTGATGTCCATAGGGTGCTACTTGTAAGTATTACTGCTGGAAATGCTGCACTACTCTGCGTAACTCCTGCTGACTATGTCATTTCAGAATAAGTTGAATAAAATTCCGGAAAACACACTGTCAGGAAACCTTTTGACCAGGATAGTGGGAAGCCATTAAGCACCAAGAACCTCAGCCAGATACTTCCATCTCATTTTATTTGATCATTTTAATGATTTACTATTTCCTTGACTGACTTTTATGACAACTTTGTCTTTGGTGTTAACGGTTTTTTAATTTAGTTTTTAAAAATTTTTTTACATGTGCCACTGTTTCTCTTTCAAATGGGATCTGAATAGAGATGGCTTTTCCCAGTGCTCACTTTGTCAAATCAGTGGAGACAATTGAACTAGACATTTCCCTCTATAATTTATGATCATAAGATACTCTTCTTCCTGAGCAAACCAATAAAAGAAGGCGTGATTTGATTCATTTCAGCTCACAGCCACTTCTAAAAACCATGGAGATGGCAGAAGGTGGTCATATTTTTAAAGTCACAAAACTGGGAGCTGGGCTTTCTGGTTGGCCTTCTTTATTGTCCCTCTCAGACTTCTGAAGAGGACCTACTATTTGCTTACCTCATTCTTCATGTTTTCACAATAACGTTTTGGTAACTTATATATATTAGAAGCTCCCTGTATTTTTTGGAGATGGTAATATTTGTACTTGTTGCTAGCCCAGCTGGTAGGATTCAGAAGTCAAAACTGAAGCTAATTTCAGAATATTGTGACTGTTTATCTCTTCTTATTTGCTGATTTGTAAAATCATAGAATCATAGAATCATAGAATAGTTTGGGTTGGAAAGGATCTTAAAGATCATCTAGTTCCAACCCCCCTGCCATGGTCAGGGACATCCCACTAGATCAGGCTGCCCAACACCCCACCCAACCTGGCCTTGAAACCTCCAGGTATGGGACATCCACAAGTTCCCTGGGCAACCTGTGCCAGTGTCTCACCACTCTCACAATGAAGAAATTCCTCCTAATGTCCATTCCCACTGTCTAAATCTTCCCCTCTCCAGTTTATACCCATTCTTCCTTGTCCTATCCTCACAAGTCTTTATGTATAGCCCTTCACCAGCTTTTTTCTGAGCCTTCTTTTCTCCAGGTTGAACAAGCCCAACTGTCTCAGCCTGTCCTCGTAGGGAAGGTACTCCAGCCCTCTGATCATCTTTGTAGCCCTCCTCTGGACCCGTTCCAATCCTTCTTACATTGAAGATTCCAGAACTGGACACAGTACTCCAGATGAGGTCTCAGAAGAGAGGAATAGAGGGGCAGAATCACTCCCCTCGCTCTGCTGGCCACGCTGCTTTTGATGCACCCAGGATACGATTGGCCTTCTGGGCTGCGAGTGCACATTGCTGGCTCATATCAAGCTTCTCATGGACCAGCACCCCCAAATCCTTCTCTGCAGGGCTGCTCTCAAATTAGGATTATTTTCTGATTCACAGTAATAAAATCCTGTGGCTATGTATATAGTGCATTGAGGACTTGGTTAGAATTTTTTTGTGTACAACAAATACAAAAGAATCATTAGTTCATAGGATTAGAGGTTCCCAATGAAAGAAAATTAAATACGACGAAAACCAAACTAGAGGTTTGGAAAATAATTCCATTAGATTTAAGACCAGAAGTTTTTTTTTAATGTTATCCAGCTCTGCTTGTGGAAACTACAGGCAGGGGTGGGCTTTTAAAATTGTTTTTGTTTTTCTGAATGTTTTGAATGTCTCTTCTGGGAGAAATAAAAAGGAACTCCCATTTTTTCACAGGTGGGGAGTCAGTACTTTAAAAAAAAATATTCAAGATCAGCAACCAAAATTTATTGTTTCAAGCAGCACTTTAAAATATAGGTTTATAAACTTTACATAAAAAGACGGAGAGAGAGAGAGAGAGAAGGAGATAATTAGGCTTTGTCCTGATGCAGAAGGGGAACAATGGTCACCTTGAGATAGAAGTTAGTAAAGGTTAGATGATGTATCTGACAGTCAGGAGTGGGCAAAGGCAGCAGGTTTCAAAGCATAACATTTGAGGATGGGGAGTGAACAGGCAGTAAAACAGACTCTCTAAATACAAAATTAAGGATGGAAGAAAGACAAAAGACCTGAACAGTAATGAAAAAGCTTTGAAATTGTTCCCATTCACTAGAAAGTATTGTCAGCAGCTTAGGAGCAGACACTGAAACAGCAGGTGTAAAACTGAAATTTAACTAGTGTGGTTGCTCTTATCAAGCAGGTTTAGTCCCATTTCACTTTTGCGACCCTCCTGGCATGAAAAGCCATTCAAACTTTGCCTCGTTAACTAGTATCTGTACCATGTATCCAGTTCATATCACCATCCATTTCATGTGTTGACAGGTTGCCATAAGCCCTAAGGCTTTTTCTTTACCTCTTTTCTCCTCCAGTTGAAGAATTTTTTTCTCTACCTCTATATGAGAAATCATTCATGCTCACCAAAACAAATGCTATGTTAGTGAATTACAGAAAATGAACAGTGAGTTTATAAAGAAAAGGTCTTTCAATGTCTGTGTTGCATTAAATATCAAGATCCTTTCTGCCTGCAATGAAACTTCTCTTTTTGTTTTTATTGCTGCTTCCCATCTGATCAGTTATTCACATGATAAAAACTTGGCGGTCTTTGTATATTTGGTTTATAGCAATAGCTCGCTCATTACAGACCTTTTTGTGTGTATAGTGCATTATCATATTGTTTCCTTTTATTCTAGTGCACATCTAGACTTTAGACTAACTTTAAAGAGATATGTTAAAGTGGAGGAACAGAATAGAGATGGAGAACCAAAAAATTGTTAGAAAAAAAACTAGGAAAAAAGCTTTAAACTACAACAGTGAGGGAATTTGTTCCAGCTGGTCAGAAGGCAAGCTCAGAAATCAGTGCAGCTGCTGAGACTGTAAACCAGAGAATTTCTGGAGCAGAAATTGATTATTCCACTCAGCAGGACTATCTGGATGTTAATTTATCCAGTGATGAATTTGACAATGTAGCAGATACCCATGAAGGTATATGTTCTTCTATTTTCTCACAATGCTTGGCTCATCCCTGGGAATTCATATCTGGATTGACCAAAAACCAAAGTATCTTACAATAGAAAATCTAAATATCTTTTAAGAGGATTCACTCACAAAAAGATAGTAGATGATAAAGTTATAAGAGTTTCGAGCAACAAAATTCTTTATTAACTAGTTGAATTTTCAATCTACAGTAATCTAGGTGGCTTGACAAATGTGATTTCTTTTTTGCAACTAAGTTAAAAACTACAAGCTCCCAAATGTTACATGAAAAGTTATTTCTTTGGCAAGCAAAGAAATTTTCATTGCTGAATGTTTAATTTTCAAAAATTAACACTTTAGGAAGAGGTAAAAAAAATTTATTCTCGCTGAGAGAGATAAAGAATTGCTCAGTTTATTACTCTGATCCCTGTACAAGTCATAGCCCAAGATAAAGTTTGTCATAAATCACACAAACTACGGTGATTACTATCGGCACATTAAAAAAAGCCACAGAATAATTTATTATTTATTAAATGAAATTATCATCAGCACAACTGATAGGAATAAAAATGAATCCTTTGGAATTTATTAATTAATGTACATTAATGCAGACCTAATTATTTATTATCTTTTCTCAAAACTAAGTCAGGAACTACTTTGGAAGATGAAATACAAAATTGTTGCTGCAATGTCTTAAAGAGTGTGATGCTTCGAGATATGCTTTTCATGACACTTCTGAAGTTTAGGATATGACATTTCCTGCTGTCACAGTTGGCTGTGGGTGCAGCTTTAAGGCAACTGTCACAGTGCCTGGAGGTGGATCATCCTCAGACACAGGACTCCTGTGCCAACTACCTTCGGCAAGAAAAAGTGTGTGTGTGACTATGCATAGCTTTGACTCTGCAACCAAATGACTGCCTACGGGTCCCTAAGTGACCTCAGCAAAGATAACTGGTAACAAATTATATATATATATATATTTTTTATTTTATCTTTTCGTGAACTGGATTTCTTTCATATGTTTGTTTGGTTGTGTTTTATGTTGTCTTTCTTGTTTGATTTGGTTTGGGTTTGAGGTTTTTTTTCCTCTTTTTTTTGGCTGAAATCTTGTCTTATTTTATATGATGCCAGGATGAACAATGCTTGTTTACCATGAGGTCACATCCTTTCCTTGCAAAATCAGTCATTTTCAAGTGCAGGAGCAATTTACACAAAATATAACAGTTTTATTGGTCTCCAATGGAAAGATATAATTTCAGAAACAGACAAACCCTTAAGAAAACGAGAATTCTCTTGTGATTCTCTCCCTAGTACAAGGTAGTCAGTTGGGGCAAGGGGAAGGAAAAAATGTAGTAAGCAGTTGATATTAATCTAAGTAGATGGGTTTCCCAAAACTACCCATGAGACATCAGCAACTTTTTCTTGAAAGAAGAAGCAATCTTTCTGTATGATATTTCAACATATTTATTTTTTTTGCTTTTCAAATTGTAGAATACTTTATAGGCTTGAAAATGATGCATCCCAATTCCTAAAAAAAATAGGAAGTAGAGTATAGAGACTGGGAAAAACAAAAGTTTGTGTTACTTCTTTTCAAGTAACAGTTGAAAGTAAACTTTCAACAGTTTAAGGCTGTTAATTCAAAAATCTTTCTAAGATAAACTCCAAATCCAAATGAACCGTGTGGCATACATATCATCCTTTGGTGTCAGAGAAACTTGCTGGACAATGATGTTGGAGAACATGTGGAAAATATGCAACTTGCTCAAACATAGTAAGCGATCTACATTTCTTTGTGCCTTAAGTTGTTGAAAGACACTTTCATTAAAAACAAGTAGATACTATCAATTTAGTATGAAATGGGACAACTCATGAATTGGAAAAAGGAAGATAATTTGCTAAGGTAAAAAAATTAAAACAAGAATTAAATATTTCATTTCCTTCACAGAACGGGGATATTTAGATTTATTGACAAAGGTAAAGTGATAATATCCGGAAATTGGATGAATTTAAGAGGACAGAAAAGAGTGCATACTATGTGTCTAGCGACACAGAGTGACAAGTCCTACAGCCTTCAGTCTTGCAGCAACAGGGAGGGCAGAGTGAACAATATTTTTCTTTTTGAAAGTAAGAGAGGAGAGTATGTTGGAAAGAGAAAAAAAATTAGTGTAGAAGCTGTGTTGAGAGTCATCATCTAGATACAGCAAAAACCACCTGAGCAGTAAGATTCAATCACCTAAAGTTGTATAAACAGCAGGGGGGCTAACAAAAAATATGGGAACCTTCACTTGTAGAGGATGAAGAAATGGGAAAACACAAAATGTATGATGCAAGGGAGTACCAAGGGGAAAATAAACATGATTAAGGAATAAGGTCGGTAGAGAGGTTTTTTGACAGGATCATTTTAAATCTCGTGTTTTTAATGGAACCTGTCAGTATGGACAAACTATTACCAGAAAAGTATCCTTTTGGTCAAAATTAGAGAAACCCCGGAGATCAGTCCCAAAATATCTTGCATCATTCCAGAGGAAATGCTGACTTAAGATGTGGGAGGATAACAGAACAGGAAACCAGTATGAAGTTAGCTATTCCAGCATGTGTGAGCCTGAAGTTTATTGTGAAAATGTGAAAAAATTTGCTCAATGTGTAGTTCTGAAAGCACAGAAACGTTCAAGATAAGAATACCTCTGTCTCACTCTATCCTGTTTGGGGCTCGAGAGTGAAAACTAATCAAGTTTTGTTTAATTTCTATAGATTTATTCACAGAGTATTACTAGAAGTTTCAAGCCTTATATTTATTCTTTACCTTACTAATAGAATAAATTTTAAAATATCCTATTTTTAACCATAAAAGAAATAAACGTGCAACTGAACATAAGGTAAAACTGCTGTCATAGCAGAGGGATTTTTTAATACCCTGAAACAAAAAAAACAATGAAACACAAATCTTCAATTACTAAAAAAGGGTATATTTTTGACATTAGAAAATTTCAACTGAATCTGCCTCAGCATCACTAACTAAATTTAATGGAAGTAACTGAAATGTGGAGGATATTCTATTACTTGCTCTAACAAAAGACCTGGAGTGCCTAGTCTGACTAAGATGCGCTGAAGGCTCAGCTGATTTAAAAACATACCCATATTTTATTGTGAAACTTTGAAAAATTGAGCAGCCTACACATCAAGAATATGAATTTGGTCAGATATATCATAACTTTTTTCTTTTCTCCTTTACCTCCTGATGTTTAAAGCAACTTCAAAATCTTGCTGAAGTAGGTGTGATGAACATAAAATCCATAATGAATGAGGCTATTATTGACTTTTAAGTCTTCTTTGTCTTCCCTCCATCCCCATAGCTGTTTGGCATTGGTTTGTAAACAGTTGTGGCTGTGGAAGGAAATGTGATAAACATAATGATTTGAAATGTTTTAGGTCTTTGGACTTAAAATTCACTTGGATATATAAGAAGTCCCAGAGGTACTCAAGTCAAGGAGAAAAAAGCAGAAAATTAGCAAGCTAGACTTACATTTATGGAGATCCCTCCTGTATAGCTATGCAGATACTAAAAGTGAAACCAACTCTTATTTTGGCAAATCTTTAGACTCAACTGTAGACTGTTGCTACCTCTTGTAATCAAAAGAGTCAAAGTCAGAAATATCATGTTAGTATCATACACCATATCTCAATAATCTTGTTTTTAGCCCCACCCCCCCTTTTTGGGGGGTCATTTGGGGAACAAGGAAAATTGTATTGCCTAACCTGCAAAAACATTGATAAAGAGGGTCTCAATGAAAAAGTATGAAATCAAGATAAAATAATTATATATAAACTGGAAGAACTAGGGTAATAGGTAACACAGGCAAATTACTGTTTTAATGTATAAAACCTGTTCCAAAAAACATTGACCAGATTACTGAAAATAGCCTAAGAGTATCTGGTACTAGAAGAAGTAGCAATGTAATGTTGAAATATTTCTGCAAGTCACTTAAATATCAGTACTATACATACTATAATATAACATGTTTACAAACTTCAGCCTTGGAAAAGATCTGTATCCCAAACAGAATTGTTTATGACTGGTTCAGTAAACACATAGCTAAAAATGTAAAATAATTGGAATAAATAAGCTGTTTGAAATAACCTTTGGAAACACAAGCTTGAAAAATAAACTTTCCTATACTTCCTCTTGCCTCTCCCTTGCACCCAGTTCTTTAAAATACTGCAGTATCTTTAGCTGTGTCCAACACATTGGATGACTGTAACTTGAAATATTAAAGTCTGCTTTTTCTCTTAGTATAGTATGCTTTTGAAGAAAAGATAAATTTTAGTTCATTTTTTATCAATTCTGCCTTTGTTACATGAGGTGAAATTATTCTGCTGAAATCAATGATTATTTTCAACTTTATAGCAAGGTACACAAAACCCATGCTGGTTATTTTTTCAGTAACGTACACATATTCATCCTACTTTAGCAAGCTGATTGTGCAGGAGCATTTCTTGAAGTGTGATTCTCCTCCAAAGTCATTCTTCAAGATAAATTTTTCTTCTGTTAAAAATTTTAGCAAGTCCAGTACCTGTCCTTTTTTTGTATTATTTCATTCAACTCCTGCATTTCCCATGTTGCCTCACACCAGTTTGCATGATAGCTGGATTTTACAATGCTGTATGCTGATTTGTTGTGCCCAGATTTGATGAGAACAACCATCACATTCCTACTTTCTGAAATTCTATTAATATTCTCATTTCCCTGTTCTCATGACTAAAGCACAGCTTGGTCTTCCAGAGGTAAATTGCAAAAAAAAAGGAAGAAAGACAGTAGGTTGTAATGGTAAATAGATACAGTTGAACTTTAGTTAGGTGAACTCAAGAAACAGATTAGTCTTGTCCAAAAATAAATTGTCAAGCCCTAAATGATAGAGAAGTAATCAATTATTAGTGTAGCCTCAGCAATGTAGATAGTAACCATCACCGAGAAACTCCTCTAACTTCTCAGGACTGAGAAAATTAAGCTCTTGACATACTTTTATCCCACTAAACATCCAAGTTTACTGCCTGTCCCATAGATAAAATGGAAGGTCTGCTCTAATCCATAGATTAGAAAGGAACATGGGCATTAATAGGAAAGAAGTGTTTAGAGATAGTTATAGTGCCTGTATGAGCTTGCTTGAATACAAAAAATTAGCATTATGTTGTTTCGATTCCATCCAAAACCAATTTGCAGTAGAAGATAATTGTTTGTTGATATAAACACCAATTTGAGGCAGAATTTAGGGCATCAGTACTCTTAGACATTGACTTAATTATTCTCCTTACTCCTTTCAACCAGTACATGAACATCAAATCCTTGGTATTACATTAAGTACCTGAGATTTTTGGGTTTAGTTCTCTGGGATGACAGTCGCTTGGCATGCATTGCTGACATTTAAATACCAGCCAGATGTTGTTGTGATTTTATCTTCAACTGTAGCCAAACTGTATGAGTGACCTCTTGCTGATCACGATCATGCAATGGGCTGGAAGAACCTTTCAGGCTAGAAGTATCATCCTATTATGATCTTCTTCCTCTCTTTTCCCAGTGATTGCATTTAAATACAATCTGCTTTACAAAGGAAATCAGATTCTGCAATAAACCACAACAAGCTTAGGTATACTGAAGCAGGAATTCATTCTCTAGTCTTGTAAATACTAAAAAACTTAAATACATTCTGTATCAACTTCTTTTGATTTTTTTTCAGAATCCCATCTCAGTTTATCTTGTCGTAGTGACTGCCACCTATGCCTTTTATTGCATGTATGTCTAACTCGACTCAAGGTCTATTTAACAGTTCTGCCTCCTAAGTTCTAAAAAGATATATTGTATTCCTAGTTAGCAGGGTTAAAAGAAAGGAGAAAATTATTTTACAGTAACTAAGGGTGAAGTTTAAAACAGCTGCAAAGTAAATAATTTACTTAAAAATGGAAACTGTTCCAACAGTATACATTATTGGGTGGGGTTATTTTGGTTTGTGTTATATATCCATTACATTTTTAGCCTTAATACATGAACACTCTGTATCCTTGGCTGCATCAAAAGAAGCGTGGCCAGCAGGTTGAGGGATGTGGTTCTCCCCCTCTATTCCACTCTCATGAGACCCCACCTGGAGTATTGCATACAGTTCTGGAATCCTCAATAGAAGAAGAATATGGAACTGTTGGAACAGGTCCAGAGGAGGGCTATGAAGATGACCATAGGAATGGAGCCCCTCTGCTATGACAGCAGGCTGAAAGAGTTGTGGTTGTTCAGCCTGAAGAAGACGAGGCTCCAGGGAGACCTTATAGTGACCTTACAGTACCAGAAGGTGGCCTACAAGAAAGGTGGAGAGGGAATTTTTACAAGGGCTTGTAAAGATAGGATGAGGAGGAATGGCTTTAAATTGGAAACGGGAAGGTTTATGTTAGACATTAGGAAGAAATTCTTCATGATGAGGGTGGTGAAGCAGTGGAACAGGTAGTTCAGGGAAGCTGCAGATGCCCTCTTCCTGGAAGTGTTCAAGATCAGTTTGGATGGGGCCTTGAGTAGCCTGGTAGAGTGGGACATGTCCCTGACCATGGCAGCGGAGTTGGAAACAGATGATTGTTATGGTCCCTTTCAACTCAAACCATCCTGTGATTCTATGATTCTATTTTAATCTTTGAGATTATTCATCATTCAAGTTACAGAAGAAAGAAGGAGTCTTATGGCCCCTTTCCAAATTTAGGTCCATGATCTGAGACCAACCAAATTTACGAACTTTGAAAAGTGAGTGAAAATCCTTTTCTTCAGTATGAAATATAGGTAGATGTCTTCTGGGGGTCTCCTCCAATGCTGCCTCTAGATCCACACCCTGTTCTCTTTTTCTTGCCTCTGTAGGATGCACAAGCTGATCCTGGCATTTTGTTCTTTTTTTTTCCCCCTCTTTTCTTTTTCCTATTCTCCATTTCCCAGTCAAAAGCACAACTTTAGAGGCTGTTAAAGAGTGCTTGGAGAGGAAAGGATTCTTGCCTGAAGAAAGTTCCAATGCTGTTTTTGAGACTCCTTGCTCTACTTGCAGTCCCCTAAAATGATGTTAAATCCCACTAGCCCATGCTGAGCCTTCCAGAGCTGCTCCCCCTGTTGCTGTGCTGTGATCCAGCTGAGCCAAAGTCACCCATTTACCTGTTAGAAAATCTATCTTATTTCCTACCTCCCTGGGTATCCTCAGTTTCAGCACAGCATAGCACCTGATGAAGGGCTGAACAGCATGCTGACCCCAACTAGGTTGATGTCAGAATGCCAAATAACTTGCACATGGCCAAGGTTTTACTCCTGCTGTGAAATGAATAGGACCTGGAGATTAGGTAAATGAGAAAGAGAAATCTTGTAGTTTTCTCCATCACTCATACATGATTTCACACCACATGGAAAGCTTTGAATGAAATGGCTCTTCATGTGTTTTCAGTTTGAAATGACCAGACTGATACAAGTGCTCAGAAGCTATTGTTTTTTTGAAGTAAGTAGTCTTTTGCAAACTAAGCAATTACTCTTTATCTAAAAAAAAAAAATAAAATAAAAATTTAACTGTGATTTCTGTTTTATAAAAATATCTAATCTCACTGTGTGGTATGATTTGGAGAGATTTCATTCATATATTGTGTATGCAGTTTAAAAATATGTTTCTTGGTGATGAACAATATGTCTTTGGATCTTTATATATTAGCAAAATTAGCCTCTATGCTGACCAAGTGAAATATTATAACCATATAGGGTGACCAGTAACTCCTGCCTACATCAGATAAGTCAAAACTTCTGTACCTCTACCTCACAGCACTGAATTAACTGAGGTACTTTGTTGCATTCCTCCTCTCCTCCTTCAGGTGACTGAGGAATATTTATGTACATTTCTGAAGAATGAAAATTTCCACTGTTTAATGTTAGGTGTTTTCTTTTTTTCTAATGAGTGATCAGGCAAAAAGGTTGAAAAAGCTTCAGCCTTAATGAATCATGTATATTTTTCTGGTCATTATTGTGGAACTTCCTGAAGTGGGAGTATATAGGCAAAAAATACAGAGAGAGTACAATAGTATACCTTAATCTTCAAGACTCAATAATAATAATCTTTATGCTGTCTTTGAGATACAGGGAGGATCCGGCTAAATGAGTCTTCTCCTGTACCTACCACCATATGGAAGTGCTTTTCAAGAACTGTTCCTTGAGGGTTTAGAAAGCAGAGGAAATTATTTTCATGGTTGCTTTAGGACTTTGTAAGAATGGGGATAAATTCTTTGCTTCACCCAGAACTGACAGCTAGTAGAAGAGACTGTGCTGACGGGAAATTCAGATTTTCTGCTGGATATCAATGTCATCTCTACTTAACTCTAGAAAGTGGGGTTAAAGGACAGTCTGTGGTTAAAGTCTATGGCAACTAAAACCATTATTGCCTGAGATGCTGTTGTGAAGAGCTGAGGGTTTCTAGGCACAAAGCCAGTGTTTCTTCCCCCTTATTTAACAAAGTGGGCTCCAGAGATGTTAATAATTTCAGCCAGCAGTTTATGGTATGCAGTGATGGTGACGATATTAGATGGGTTTATTTTAAGTAATCGTGGAGAGTGTTTTCTTTCTTCCTAACATTTTTCAGACTCAGAGTTTTAATCCAAAAGGGACTACTATATCAATTTGATTGAACTCCTGTTTTCCACAGGCCATTACACTTAACACAGTTAACTGTGTGTAGAGCCTAGTAACCTGGCTCAGTAACCTGTTGGCATAACACATAATTTCTAGAAAGGTATAAAGTTGTGACTCAAGGTTATTGCATGGAGTCCCTCGCTCATGTATTCTAATGGTTGGCACAGTGTACTTCTGAATATGTTGATGTCATTGTTATTTGTTTGAACTGGATCTGGTTTAATTGCTAGCTATCATCTCTATTGTGCCTTTGTTAACTGCATTAAGCAATCCTTAATGTTAAGTTTCTTTAATAACATGTTTATTGAGATAACCAAGCTGACATCTTTCAGTGTCTTGCTATATGGCATGACAACCAGCTCTCAAGTAATTTTGTAGATTTCAATTTTTATTCTAAGATTTCAACATATTTTAATCCTTAGTTGTTTGGATTTTTTTAAGGACCTTCTTAAGAATCTAGATCATCATTTGTTATATCAAATGCAGCAATTTATCTGCCTGAACATTTTCTGTATTATCTTCTGAGCTTTTCTTATGAACACCTTATAAGCACTCACTGTCCTTTCCTTTGAAATATCTCTAGTTTTGCAATTTTTACAAATAATAGCAAGCCGGAGACTCTTCAGACAAAGCTTCTAGGATTTTGAGTGAAAGTTATCATCATTCCTGGAGTTAAACTTGTTTTAATGCCTAATTCCCAAATGGATATTGTCTAATGACATAGTTCTCAGTTACTAATGGACTGTAAAGTACTTCATCGGCTTCAAAGGATATTATTATGTCATCCAGGTTCCTTTTAAATAGAGAACAGTAATATCTGTTAAATATCTCTGCCTTAGTACTTATTGGAACTAAATAGATGTCATGCAAAATGAAGCTGATGTGCCAGTTTTGAGCTAATTTTGAACTTTACAGATTTTAGGTGCCTCACAGTCTAGGATTCCCATTAATGAGTGGCTCTAAAAGAGCCATTTGACCTGTGTCGTATTTTCTCAAACATGTATTTCTCCCATAACCTTCTGCATCTTTTAAGAAAATCAATCATTTCCCCGCCACAAAATTAGAGACATATTCTTCTCAGATGGGTTATTTTGCCAAAGAATTTTCAATGCTGATAAAATGTCATGCAGAAGATGTGTATTCTTTGTACTTCTGTTTGATCACTGGAAGAATGAAATAACTTCTTTACTGACTTCTCTATACACCCTCACCACCATATCCCTGCTTACAAATTGTGCAATAGCATGGTACCATGCAGGTGAAGGAGCCGTATACAGATCAGCAATGTTTCTGTCTCAGAGGACTGATTTGCTAGCTTGTGAGATGAGTCTGCACTTTACACAAGTACCACAAAGGGAATAATCCTAACACTGCAAAGTCAAGGAGACCTATTTGCCTCTTATTTTTAGTCAGTAGCAGAGAGCTGAGATTGTTCCATAATTATCTAAGCTGATTTATTAGCTATTTATTTCAAGAGGAAAATAGAGGATGAAAATCCTGTTTTTATTAAAGTGGCACTGAAGTGGAATCAGTTTGCGGTCCGCAGCCACTGACACTCTATCCATGCAAACCCCATGTGAGTGATTGAGTGTGGTAGCATCTGCGTGGCCAAATCCAAATCCATGGGCAGAAGTGCCAGGGAGGGACTTACAGTTACTGCATTTCTGAAAATGTGCTGGGTGCTCTCGGTCTTGAAACATCTGCTTTATGTGATACTACGGCAGCTGTGATGATCTAATACCAAACAAAGCACTTCAAAATTCAACTGTACAAATGGGCCTTTGAGGGGAATAATAAATAACCTAAATTAAGACACAATTTTTAAGGACCTAATTTGAGCCTTGCCCATAATGAATAATTTTCTCAAGACTTCTTGCACCTGTCACAGTTGGAAAACAAATAGCATTCGCCTGTTTGTTGCCTAAGGTTGTTGCCTAAGGTTGTTGCCTAAGGTTCTCAACATTTTATTTGTCAAATGGCACCTGAAGTATTGGCATAAGAAATTAGTATGTTCACTTTTCGGTTCCCATTTGGCAAGGCACTTCCTTGCATACACCTGGCAGTAACTCAAATAATAAGTTGTGTCTGGGAGGAAAAAGAAATCTACCATGGTTCAGAGTTCCTTTGATAAAACGTATTTTCTATATCAATGTCTCTAAAATTACTTTTGAGTTCTCCATATATCAAAATAGCAAGGAATAGTTTACCACTTTGCCAAGATGATGAATCTGGAACACAGTAGATTTTTAAAATAAATTATGTAGCTATAATCTCCTTAATTTTAGCACTTTTAACTCATGAATAGATCTAGCTGGTTTTGTGCATGAGAAAGGAGTAGGACTCAGTGACAATACACTGCATGATGCTATCTTGTATGTGCTTTTAAGAGGAATGGGTCTCTGGTAGGCTACTCTGTCCTACACAAAAATACCACACCATACCACCTCCCCATAAATTCTTCCAAGTTCTTTGTGTGCTGTGAAAAAGCGTCTGTAGTGTGGTGCTTAGAGGTTTAGAAAGGTAGACAGCAGCAACAACAGATGCTGAGAACTATTGTTACGCTGATTTTGTCAAGTGATTAATCACAAAGGATTTCTGCCATGATCATTGATTTGGTCAAAAAGATTTCTCTAAAGAGCTGGTACAATAATAAATCATATGACACATAAGAAAACTTTCTTAGTTTGTAACTCTGTGTATTTGCTTCATGTTTTGAATGCATCTGCTTTTTTTTTAGTGATATGTAAAATACTACAAGCCTGACTTGAGAGGGACCTTGGTTTGTATGTGAAAGATAATGACCCTGTGAAACGAAGGGCAACATGTCTGCCGAAGGCTTTCTTACAGAAAAATCCTATGCTTTGTTTCTGGTTTGAAAATAATCCTATGTTGAAATAAAGTTTAGGACATTTTGACTTTTCCTGTTTCACTGATAAGACAAGTTACAGTTTATAAATATACTTACTCATGTGTCCTGTGGAGATCAGCTGGGGCTAATGCTCTGAAATGAAGCTGCACTTCAGCGCTTGTCACAGTAGTTAGGAGTTGACGATTCCCACTTGAAACTCTTTTCAGGATAAGATTTTCCCAGTTACAAATGAAGACAGCAGGATTCAGACTGCTTTCTTGATGATGTTAATGCTTGTTTATTCAATGTACAGAGGCAGCGTACCACATTCTCAGATTTCAGCACACACAGCACCGCTGATGTTTGACTTGCACCGTGTTTTCCATCTAAAAGTCTCAAGGCATTTGTAGAGACTCCTGTGTCTTGCTGTCTTTCTACAAAAGAAGATGATGAACGGAGGGGAGGTGAAATGACTTGCCCACAGTCGCTCAGAATCCAGCAGCAAAGAAACTATGTGGGAAATGGACTCATATCTGTCCTTAATCTCTCACTGTAAAAGTTTGTTTGCAGTCACTGGGAGCAATTGTTTGGTCTGTAAAGTCTTGTTCAGTGCAGTGGGGCAATTTCTGTATTGTATATGTAGGATGGTCATTCACACAATTTTGGCAACCTGAAGAGAGAAGTCCTTGCATCTTCTCCCATTGCAACAGAGTACTTTTGGCAAGCTCAGTGTGGAGGTGAGTTCTGCTGCCACCCACCCTCTGCCTGATGCATGCCAGAGGATTTTCACATTCAGGACTGATGCTTTATTTCCTCTCATAAGGATGTGGCTGCCAGGGCAGTACTCTGCTTCGTTAGGTGAGGATCAAGGAGAACTCAAGAGAGATGATCTCTCACATCTCAGAGGAAATTTTATTCTCATCTTTTTAGTTGTAGGTGGCAGATCTCTCAAGGCTTAGAGGAAAAGGCCAGCCTACACTAGGCAGGGGAAAAAGATTAAAACTGCTCTGGAAGAAATTAAACTTTTTTAGGATGCATTGCATGATCAGTCCATCATGCCAGATCCTGTGGAAGCATGTCACCAAAGAGGAGGTTACACTAGTTGTCAAAAATCAATACCAGAAAGGGAGAAGCAGTACTTTTCTCAGAAGTAGTGCTGGATTTAACGAAAGTGTATGTAAAATCATCACTTAATCTATTATCCTGTATTTCTCACTCTGCTTCTCAGTAAACATCATTGTTATATCAACCGTTACTTAAATCCTTTTCAGGCCTTAAATAAATCTAGGTTGTAGCAATCAGGTTTGAAGCTTGGCAGTTCTCTGGACTCTAGAGCTGCATTATTACTTGATAATCTGGTTTTAGGGGTTGTTTTTTTTTCTTTTTGGTTGAGTAGAGGTTGGTAAAGTGCTAGTCCATAGGTAGTATTTGAAGTGAGCTTGAAAATGTGGCCATTAAAGACTCACTCAAGCAAAAGTGAGAAGCCAGAACTAAAAATTTTGAAAATAAATTTTACTAGAACTGTTTTTAAGAAAATTCTTCCATTACTTCACTAGTATCTGTATCTTCTCCTCCTCTTTTTCCTGTATCCCATTTCAGTGAAGTAAAGGATGATGGTCGTGGGCAATAAAGGAAAAATATGGGAATGTGAATTAAATCTCATTTTTCAGGTTCTCTTTTTACTGAGTGATGTTGTGAGGGCCCACTGGCACACAGTTCAGAGTGTGCAGCATTCTCAAGCACTGGGGTTGCTTCCAGTTATTCCACTGCATGGACAACTACAATGTTGTGTCTGTAAAAATGACTAAAAGGTGAAGCTTAAAAGCAAACACCAGAATACTTTTTGCTTTCTGCTGAGGCTTTAAAGTGATTTTCAATGGCTCTTAAGTTCCATCTTGAAAGAGTCGGGGGGGAGAGGGGGTGGAGAATTTGTAAAACAAACCCTAAAATCTCCCTTCATCATTTTAATTCCAGGACCTAAAATGTTAAACATCATAAGCTCAGTACGCTGTCTTTGATTCTTGCCAGAGGTCCAACAAAATTGTGCAATTTTGAAAATCAAAGTGATTGGGAGCATGATGTATGTTTTTGCAAAGCAAATGTCAAATTTGTATGCTGAAGTATTCATAGTCCATATTTCTGGATTTATAAACAAGTATTTGAGCCAAAAGTCCTTAAGTATCAGCTTGATGGAGAGCAGAAACACTGTTATTTACTTATCTAGTTAATGTGAACTAATGAATGCACCTCTAAGTGTGAATATTTGAAGAAAGCAATTCATGCTTCGTCTGCAAAGTTGGAGGAATTAATTGAGCAATTTTTGATAATAAAAACATTATAGGAAATTGCAGTCTGATTACGAAGCAGGAAAAGAAGCAGAATGCACTAGGTACCTTTTCCTTCATGAATTATTTTTGCTGTTGTAATAAATTCTGTTGTGAGCGGTCCAATAGTGTATAATACAGAATTGTTTTTAATGCTTATGCGCAACACATATATAATAGTGTTCTGTTGCTAGAGGTATCTACAGGATATGAATCAGATGCTAATAGCTAAAATTCCTTGACTAATCCATCAAACACTTTTCTTCTAATACTACAAATGTACCATTTCCCAAACTGAACTCTGACAATCTCCAAAATACTGGGGATTTGCTTTATACATAGGAATAGTCCCATTGCCCTTCTCCATTCCTCCTCCTCCTCCTGCCTTCACTTTTCTAAACTCTGTTAACCACTGATGAGACAAGTTAATACAAAGCATTATAGCTGCTAAAAGCATTTTCTCAAAACTTTCTAACAGGTCAGGCACAACTGAATCTTGTGACACCAAGGATGAAGACAAAATAATTTATTAGGAAAGACTACCAGTATGAGAACATAAGGCTGCAGCCTTCCCTTCTATCCCTGCAATGGGTCTCTCCCAGTAGATATCATCACCGCTTCTGCTCTTTTTTCCATTTTTATAAATCCTGTTCCTTTTCTTTAGTTCCCAAATAGAAGAACAAGGTATAGGTAAAGTACTGATGTAGCTGTGTGTCTGTGTTGCTATCCAGTTATACTCATGTAAAACATCTGCCAAATTTCTAACTAGTTCCTGCCATGTTTTAAGAGAATCACAAAAAAATTAGCTACATATCCATGCACTTTGATATCTTGGAAAAACTAGCTGCTTAGCTTCATGTGATAGGTTTGATTTTGCATGGAGCTTGCTCTGTTTGCTAAGATTGTTGGTGTTTGTATCGCATATTGTTTGTTAATGACTGACACGATCCATATTATACTTCACAGAATAATGTCTGTTATACTTTTTGCATGGCAAAACCATCAGGAAACAAGCTCTTTTGGGTTACTTTTGCATTGACAACATGTAATCATGTGGCACTGCGATATGCCCTGCAGAGATCATCATAAACTGTTCTCACTCACTGGCATGTGCATACCTGAAAGAATCTCTGTAATTTTTCTCTTTTTCAGCCTGGAACTTTTTATCACTTGTTAACTGAAAGCTGTCCCAGGAGAAGTATGGCTGAAAAAGTACATGCAGGTTACATCAAATATAGCACTACTAATTATAGGCCTTCAAAGCTCATAAATCAACTTTAGCAGTCAATAGCTTTTAAATGAGAGTTTAATTTTAGTTCTTATCTTGTTTGGAGTTGACTTTTTCTCAAAAAGAGCAGAGATGGAGATACCCAGTAAGCACTGGTGCCAAGGATGCTCCCATGGGCTCTGTTCTTGTGGGAACGTCTTCCATGGCCAGAGGAGCTGGAGTTCTGTAAGCTATCCTTGGCTCTGCATTTCAAATTAGAGTACTGGAAACTCTATAAATTAACCAGAACATCTCTACAAAAACAGGCATTTTCTGTCTTGAGCCTGTAACTCAGACATGCCTTCCATTGATTTAATTTTTTTCTCAGAACTTTTTAGAGGTGATATTAAAAGATGCTAAAAAGAAAGGGAAGGTGATGCCATGAATGTGTCCCTCTTAGAATACAGCTGAGAGTCCTTCCAGATGAAGAATATGTCCAGATCCCCATAACACACATAATTACATCTCTGGAAGTTTATTTCATATGGTTAATTTCAATGCTAAATTACTAAAGTGACACATTACTATTACAGATCTTATTAGATAGACAGAAAACACTGCATCTTTGCCTTACATTTGTAGATGACTTTGCAGACTACATAACCCAGTAGTGCTGCTACTATTACTTTTTTGTGAATACTGCATGTCGTCTAAAGTGTTCTTACAATATTAAATTAGATACAGTCTATGCAGAAATAGGATTCCTTTATAACTTACGCAATGTGAAATTTTAGTCATTTACATTATGAAAATGATGTAACTTCCATTGTCTGTTTGGTGTATTTTTATTTCATTCTTCACATAAAATGCATTAATTCTGTATAAAAATCACATCATAGCATTAACTTTAATGATATTGATTCCATTCAAATGCATTTTAAGTATGGTGTTTGTTTCATTGATGAAAATTACTAAAACATTTTTTAAAAAATAGCTGCAGATACTAATTTTCTGAGCATTTTTTGTATTTTACAGTATTTTTTCAATACCAGCCAGGAACTTAAATCTATGAGAAGCCTGATGACAGCCCATCACTACAGAACTTGTGAAATTGTGCTGTTTCTGAAAAGAAAATGTCCTCACCTGCACTTTGAAGTGAATGCTGTATCTCCATCTTTAAGGTAAGGTAACTCTTTTGCTCTCATTTCAACTAATTGTAGTACCTGGGTAGAATGGATATTTTGGTTTTACTTGTTATAAATGTCGTGATTGATAAAATCTCTTTTCACTTTAAAAAGAAAGTGGAAAAATCAGCTTCATGGAGTTTTTCATGCCCACTGGGAGGTGCTAAAATGCACAAAGCGTAACCCCAAAGAGATAAGCACATAAGGCTTTTAAAATTAAAGTAGTCCCATGTTTCAGAGGAATTCAAGCCACATATACTTGCTGGTATATATGGGAAAAAAAAACAAACTGAAAAACAATGAAAAAGAGGAAACAAATCAACACGAATACTGTAAACTCTAGGAACTAATGAATTAGGTCTTCTGCAGACCAGTATGTATGGAATGAGTAAATAAGCAGACAACTTTCTGATGGTTTTTAAGCTGTTGTTGAAACGTATGATTGCCAGATTAATGACATGTAATATTAATTTTATAAACCTCTATAAAAAGTAGTCTTATATAAAAATGTATTTCCCCGTAAGTACTTCCCATAAGAATATGATTAATCCAGGCTAAATAGTTCATGCCAAATATCTAAGTTAAAAGGGTTACCAGTAGTTAAGTTCTTTTACTCAGAACATGTCTGCATCTTATAACTCTGTAGAATAAGGAGCTGGCCCATATTAAAAGGGATTTGCTCTTGATAGCTTTCCCAACCACACCTGGAGTTTGAAAAAACAACTAAAAATAACCAAAAAAAACCAAACAAAGAAAAAACCCCAAAGGCTGGGAATTCTTTACTTCAATGTTTATTTCCACTGAATTTCTGTACAGGATATTAAGGAAGACTCTCCTAGAGAAGGTTAATTGAAAAATGCAGAAGCATCAGAACAGTGTCTTAGTGCTGAGGAAAACACTTCCCTCCACTGACACTCCCCCAGAAACTGACTGATATTCAGCAAATTGGAAGTTTACTTCTGTAGTATCTGTCATGAACCCTGATTCATTTGGCCTGTGGGGCAACTGGAGACAAATCTTTTGAATAAAATATTTTAATTTCAGGTGAGATTGTCACTAACTCCAGTCTTTTTATGTTCCTGCAGTGGTACCTTTCTACAGGCAAAAAATCAACACGGAAACATCTTACTTGTATGCATACAGGGCTCTGGGGAGGAGCAGCCATATTCACCTATCCACAAGTAGATGGCTGGCAATTGTGATTAGCCATTTCTATTTAATTTCTGTGCTACTTGTGCCTTTTGAGACATCTGGCTTGGTGTGGTACAAATTGACAAGGAACCAGAGTCTTCAAGCTACGTATCTGGTACGCAGATCATTCACTCATGTTAGTGTTGTTGGGTAGAGAAAAAAAAGTAACCAAGTACCCTAATTAAGGGAAAATGATACCTCAAGCCCAGTGAAAAGAGTAAGCCTTAATAACAGGAAAGACACAAGCTGAAACTTTACTTTTTTGATATTGTAGCCAGACAACCACAAATTCCAAGCCTATATGAGCGCATCCTGCCTGGGGCCCTAGGGAGTGTGAACTTAGGAAGTTCCCAAATCTTTAGTGTGGAAAACCTGAGTTTACAGACAACAGTTTCTTCCAAGTGGCTTTCCTACTTGGAAAAAAAAAAACAAAAACAAACCCAAAAAATCAACCCCCAAAACTGCTACTTCCACACCTTTTAAAAGGAGATGGCATCTGTGTGTCACATCACATATCGGGCCATAAAGAGGTTCCAAGCTGAAGCATGAAGGCTCTTATGTATTGGTGATTTGTGTGTGTGTGTGTGTGTGTGTGTGTGTGTACACACAAAAAATGTAACATAAATGCCTTTGTACTGATTGGATGTACTTCCTAGCACCATCATGTCAAGAAATCAAGAGGAAAATAAAATGCAGTATGCCCTCTGAAGCTTGTCTGTCTTCCTTTGCACAGGTCTTGCTCTGTCAGCTGAGTGAGCAGACATTTCCCAGAATAAAATAAGGCTGTTCTTGATTCTTACTTACAAAAGACTTCAACAGAAGTTATTCAGAGTATAAAATATTCATGAAAAGGGATTTAAAATATTATCCACTTCATATTATTTCAGCAGTAAATTAAAGCTAGTGACCTCTAACGGAATTATAAAGATGGTTAGATTAGCAGGATAGGAATTAAGCCCTATTTCAGCCCGCTGAAGCTACAAAATAGTTCTCTCTGGCTCCATTAAGAGGTTCAAGAACTGTAACAGGGGTGTCTAGATTTCTATTAAAATAGCATATACAGTACGATTACAATACATCTCTATATAATATTTATTCATTTCCCCCTAGTCTTTTGGTCAATTATTTTTAGAGGAGGAAATTGAAACTTCTTACATGGCAACTTTGACAAATGTGCAGTATATATATTGTATAGCATTCTCATGGGAGAACTTCAGAAATACAATTAGTTCTGTCAGCATGATATGAGTTCATCAGCTTGGGGCTTCCTGAACCCTTGGCAAATATGCAGAGGACCTTTTCATCTTTATCCCTGCTTAGAAACATTGTCTGAGATTACTCTTATTACTCTTCCTAATTATCTTTCCCATCACCTACCCTTCCTCTCTGAGTATGGCATTAATAAAAAGGTATAATTTCCCCATGGAAAAATAAGTAAGGAGATGTATATATGTGTGTGTAAGTGTATACAAGTGAGTGCACGCACACACACACTCACATGCACACATATATATACATAATTTAGAGGGAGAATTACTATCTCAGCAGGCAATATGTTCCTTCCATTTAGCAGCAGGCCAAAGATGATGATAAAATCATTAATTCTGTCAATATAAATGCTAAATAGAAATGGGAAATTGGATCTCTGCTTGTGTCACATTTTCTCTGGTAGGAAATTACAGCAGAGAAATTGAATCTGACGAACCTTCTGTGTTTATAGCCCCTCATCAAAGGTATAGCACGTGACATACAATAAATAGCATGCCACCTCTTAATTAAACAGTGTTATTGTTTAGCCCAGAATAAATGCATTTTTTGCTTGGCCAACAAGAAATCTACAAACTCCCATAGGGATCATAAGATAAAGAGGCTATTAAGTTAACCAAAATCAAATTGACAAGCCTGCACTAATTATCTCTGGTATTATAGCGCTGCAAAGGAGGCTATAAGGTGATAGACAATAGAAGTGAGCTCATTAGTAAAGCACTGCATGTTTTAATGTTTGTAAAGAAAGCATTTTTTAACTTTAGCCTAGGTATTTTATACACTGAATATTTTTCTAAATTATTAGCTTAGATATGTTTGTAAATTAAATTTATAAAAGCATTTCTGGTAGAAAATATCTGCACCATAACTGGGGAAGCCTATTTTAGAAAGGGAAAAGCTGTTTGACTTTTACAGTGGATGATTGCAGGGGCTTGCAGAAAGTGTGGTGAAGAAAAAGAGAGGGAAAGAGCACATGTGAAGTAAATGAATCTGTTCTTATAGTGTGAGTTCAGTCCTGACAAGAAAAATATTTAAAATCTTCTTTGTATATCACTGATTTAAAAGTATTGCTTTTTCAAATATATAGAATACTTCTTGTTTGTCAAGGATATAGTCCAGCTTTGACCAAAGATTGTACAAGTGAAACATCCTTTCAATTTCTCCTCCTGCATTCTCTTTAATTAATTTAATGGATTTATCTTCCTAGTAGGAAGGAAAATATTAAAACTCTGGTCTTCTAGAAGGCCAGAGTATTAACATGGGTTTCTGAATGCAATCTATTGCTTTTTTTTAAACATACAAACTGACAAACTGAATTACTTTGTCCATGCTTTATTCGTAACTTATTTTCCTAACAGCTCAATCAAGAACTGCTAGAAAAAGAAGTGCTGCTCTTTTGTATGTGTAAGATAGTTGACTCATGAGGGACTTTAGACTTAATTACTGTGTTTTAAAATTAAGCACTCAGTAATGTGAATTTTTCTTTACATTCTCACTAGTGGAATGACTAAATAAAATCAAAACTCAGTGCAGGGAGAGGGAAATTCTTAGCACCTCATTTTTGGGCTAAGGAAAGAAAAGCCAGGCTGCTTCTGTAGTTGCAAAAATAAATACATTAATCTTCACTAGCAGCTTCATAAGGTAGTGAGCTTCCCTTTTTTTTTCTTCTAAGAAGTTGTCCTTTGTGGTTTTTGTTTGCGTCTGAGGGTGCAACCCTGCAGGTCCTGTGCCCTGGCCATGCACACATGGGTGTCTTTGGTGGCACTTGACCTCCTTTTCTGCATGGCTAAATTCTATAACCCTCTTCCTAGCATGAGATTCTACAGCCACTGGCTGCTCCAAGGAGCTGGAGGGCCTCTGGCTAACACAGCATTTGCCTCACCCTCCTCATACATGCAGTAAAGAAGCATGTCAGGTGCAGGGAAGGAAATGCCCCTGGCAAAGGGAGATGTTTGTGATTTACTAGTGGCATCTAGGGGAGTTATCATAATTGCCAGTGGAACTAGAGTCATACTTCTTCAACTTATACAGTGGCAGAAACAGGGCAGGTACATATTTAGTACTCCTTTTCCACTCAATTCAAGCATAGGAGAGAGTCCATATTGAAGACTCCAGACAATCTTCGTAAGATACCTCTTGATATATACCAAGACTGGTATTTTACTTTATTTGAACAGATACATGTGCTGTTACTTCATGTCTAAGTTGCCTTCCAAGTCTTCAGATAGCCAAATTGTTACTCAAAAATTGGCTTACCAAGCAAACAGTCTGGATTAAAGATTATCCTAAAAGCAGTTGCTTCTTGTGACTCGTCAGTAACACTAAAAGGTATTGTTGAACTCCCAGATGCACAGAGGCATTTTAAATGATGCATGTTTCTTTTACTAGCTAACCTTTACTGATCTTTCAAGTTATGTTATCTTTAGGAATCAATAAGCTACCAGCAAAAGAAACTAAACATGGAAATTGCTCAAAGACCTTTCTGTGACTACGAGTGCAAATAATGGAAAACTCTCAACTTGAATTACTGTTTGAAATACACAAACAACCTTTTTGCTGTGCCCATTAACATGAATATGGACAACATTAAAAAGCACCACATCTGAACTATGAGACCCATTTAAGACGAAGTGTTCATTATAGTTGTGTTTGTATGCAGTACTCTTGAGTGCACTGTAGTGATGGGGCTGGAATACAGAATAAGTGTGGTCACTGTCAGAAAAACAGATTTGATAACCAACTTAATGTCAAAGATGTATTTTACTGTGCTTTCAGAGCTGAGGTATTGTTCCAAAACCCAGTGTGTTGCATGGAGTGTCAATGTGATGCTGTGTTATCTTACTAAGTTTTTTAACTGGTAATGCTTTTTACCATGTGTAGCTTAATAAAACCTGTATAGAAAGGCAAAATAGCATGCACATGATAAATTTACATGCCAAGTTAGGGACTTTAGGGAGAAATTAAAAAGCAGCAAGGGAGTGGAATGGAACACAAAGGCTATTACAAAATCTCCCTCTTGCTAAATCTTTAATCTAAGTATTGCAATTTTGAAACACCTGTAAAATCAAAAGTAGTGTGAAGAAGGATGGTTACTAAAGGCTTTAGTCAACACTGAGAAGACTTGATAAATTTCTGGTTGTACCTTTCCTTCAGAAGCTCTGGGTCAATGTGAAGATTGCCCTGACAGCCAGCCCATCATGGTTTCCTCAAGGCTCTTTATGAACACTCTAAGGCACAGCCTTTCCTAGCAGCCCGACATAATCAATTCACAGCTTTTATTGGTTCTAGATTTGCATTTTTATTTATGTCAAGTTCTGTTGGAACCCTTAAAACCAATTGTTTTCATTCGTATCAGCGTTATTTCTAACCAATTCTCTAAGATTTTTCCAGAAGCATTTCCCAACAAACTCCACTTTGAGTGTCATCAATTAAACCAGCTATTGCCACTAACAATGTGATTGTGTTTCCTTTGTTCTTTTCATCTTCTGAAATGTCTGAAATTATTTTGAAGTTTGTAGAAATTTAAAATGAAAACCACTCTTTGAGAAATCGTCTGTATTATAAATATAAGGCAAGTCTGGAAATTCACTAGGAGAGTACACAGTATGAGTGTCATCTTGTGCGGAGGGCATTTTGCCCAGGCACTGTCTTTATCTGTTTTAAAAATACCTTTGGTTTCTGCATATTAGTGCCAAATATAAAGTGCAAAGAAATTCAGGCCCACTAGGAGACCACCTCTAGACTGAAAGGAAACATATGCTCCAAAAGCAGTACTCTCTTTCATTCGTTCAGCCTCGCATAATTCTCACATTCCCAGACTGACTCTTGTCAGGTTTTAAAAAATGAATGTGGGGGCAGCTGGAGTAGTTTCCGTTCCACTTTATTTAAGCTGTGCCTCTTAGCCTGCCACACACTCAGCAGACAAATGCCAACCTTCTTCAACTCTTGGTAGAGATGACTAAACTAAAGCACTTGTATTGATTTTAGGATGATTTAGTGGCCTCATGTCAGGAAGATGTCCATTCGTTCCTTTATTCATGCCTCTACGGTAGCAGTTTAAATTGGCAAGGATTCACAGTTCAGACTTCATCACTAATCCATATTAATAGAGTAGTATTGCTTTTTATTAGCTTTATAGCCGTTAACGAATGATTCAGTATGGGCTGTGTGCGTTCTTGGTGGCCTCAGACTATCAGATCCTACATCAATTGTGTAATTCTTTTTTCTGTAGGTGAGATGTTCTTGACTCATTTGCTCTGAAGAAAGTTTAACACACCCTTGCATTGAGATCCTTTATGAACAGTATTATATATGATACAATGTAATTGTATTTCAAGGGCATTCCGTCCAGGAACAAATTTCCACAGACTTCTAGAGATATTCCTGCAATTGCCTGGAGGAATAGGAAACACAAAGTTCCAGACAAACTGGGCAATATTAAGATTAACATGCAGATAAGAGCTAGCAGTTCAAATCAGACTTAATGCAGATAATCTGTGCCTAATGTTTTGGGGCTTCTTATTCACATTCCTTGGAAATATAAGTGTGCAAAGAAAGCAGGACAAGATACACTTATGAGAATCTTAACATGAATTAAAAAAACTTTCCAAATTAACTAAAGTGAATGTCACAAGACAATAACCAATACAAATATCCACACCAAATCAGGATTCAGAAATGACATAGCTATCAATGATTGTGTTGGATATAACGAAACAGATATGTTTCTCTGAGGGACTGTAGCTTTGCATTCATGCTGGGCTTAAATGCAAGGAACAAGACAAATATAAAACCAAATTTCATTTCCATTTGACCATAACTGTGTTTTGTGAACTGTAAGTATGTCTAAGATCACAAGTGTAGAGCTGTAAATCTATCCACCAGTGAACCCCAAACCAAGTAATATTAAGCAGAGTGGAAAATTTTGATAACAAAATTGCATGTTGAAACATACTCTGAGAATGCTGTGATTCCAGCAACAACATAAACCTACCCTGGGTGCCCTGGGCATATGTAGATAAGAATTTGCTGTTAGAGACAAATGCTCCGATATGTCTGGAGCCAAAGGGTTACTGATTTTGACTATTCAGAATTCATACTTCTCAACAACTGACTCTTTGTTTCTATTTAAACCTTTGTGTTATATTTTTACACATAGGTCATGTTTTCTGTCCAAAAGGGGTACAGGGTTCTGAATGTAGTCTGTTCCTTTAAAAAAAAGATCAGGTAGCAATAAAAAAAGTGAAGAAAGAAGCTAGAAACAAAGCTAAAGGATCTGCCCATTTTAGAATTCAACATCTTGGTCTTTTTCATACGATCTAAATACATGTGGCTTCTAGCATTAGCCTTAGATATATAACAAGAAAAACTCTATTTGGGGGAATATAGGTCACATCCAAAGATTATGTTGGAGTTTAGGATAGAGAAAATGGGAATGCCTTCTACTTTCTAAGGAGTATTTAACTTCTGTGTGTTGAATTTCTGTTGTCACTGCTGATAATAACCAATGCCCATGACACTCAGTTTAAGCATATGCAATTCCAGTAAAAATAAACAAAGAAATGAACAAAAAGGTTAGTCAAATCTTAATGCATTTTTATACCAGTCCAAATATTCAGGAGGGAAATGAAACCGCCAACAATCTTTACATTTTTTTGATGCCTGTTCTTGTGTTCTTTTTTTCATATGGTATCTGTTGAATTGCTGTGTTACAAGATAAGGACTGTTTTCATCTTTACAGCTAATGACTAAAATAGCCAGACAGCACCAGGAAAATATCAGTGGAGGGCAATTCTTCTTAGAAAATAAGAAAGAAGACCTGTTCATCCTTTTTTCTTCCCTCAGGTAAAGGACTTAAGTCTTATGCAGCCCTGGTTAAGGTTTCGTGATAAACAGATCCCAAGTACCTTATTTATCCTACATCCTCTTGTGGTTAAAAATATGAATTCAAAGCAAAATATATTTCCATCACATTATGACTGCAAAGTCAATGCAAAGTCAATAATTCATCTATCTCACCTTGTAGGAATCCTTAACTGTACCAGTGTGTTGTTTCACCTCACAAGACTGGTACATGTGGATGGTTATACCGCCTGGTGAACCAGAAGCATTTTAGAGGCCATAACTTGAGCTCAGTTTTGTGTTTCTCCTGCAGAATTTGACTACACCAGCACTAACACTAAAAGCAGAGCTGGGAGAGGTTTTGCTTGTTGAGTTACAGGTGCTCACAGTGTTATTAACCGTTGTAAAAGAAGCACAAAACTTGAACTATTACCAGGAATAGTAAAGAAGGATATGACATTTACAGTTGAGCTAGAAAACATGTCTACCAGTGCTGTGTGTTTGATACTTATGATACAGAGACTGCTCAGCTCTTTCAGTGAGTGGTGGGCCATACATTCAGAAAAACAGCCCTCAGGAAAGGCTAGTTCTTGGAACTCACTGTGAACACAAATAGGGCCATAGTTTGGTTTACTATGTCTGCCCCTATCATCTTCTGCAAGAGTGGGCTTTCCATTTATTTTCTCCTTACGTGCCCCACTCCAGCTAAACCTCAATCTAGGCAAGAGTATTGTATTTCTTTGGATACTAAACCTTTAAAAGTATTTAAATAATGTCAAAAAAAAAAATACAACTTATTGCCAGCAAAAATACATTAATCAATTTAAGAGTAATAAAGAGCCATTAAATTCATGGAGAGCATTGGTTTGGAAAACTGAAGGGGTACATATTTTCCAGCTTCACTTCCTTTCTGAATGCTGGTAGTGAATCACAAGAGTTTTTATTTGGCTGATCCAGAAGAGTTACTGGGCTGGATTTTAAAAAATTGGTGGGTGCAGTCTCCTCAATCACAAAATAAAAATCTTGAGGTCAGTCTGTGGTTAACAAGTGCAGCTGGGCAGGGTTGGGTTCTTTTACAGTTGTTAGTTGAAATGAAAAAATGCGGGAAAATGTATTAGTTCTTATAGAACTTAAGCAAAGATTATTCAGGATGATGAGGGAAAGGGATTTTTTTATGAAACAAAATCCATAATTTTATTTTGGTTTAGCCTAAAACTTTTCCATTATCTGAAAGGAAATTTAATTTCTTATTCTGTTTTTTCCTGTTAAGGTCAACATTTGAATGAGAAATGACACTTCAAAATGTTTCTAATACTGTCTTCCTCCCCTAAAAGTTAAAAGGAAATATTTTAACATTTTGAAAAGCTTTCCACCCATTTTTTTCAAGCAATACTATTTGCTGAATATGCCTTCAGTTTCTCAACAACTTTGGCCTTAGCGTAGCTCAGTTTTCCACTCACTTCTCCAGTCTGTTCAAGAAAGTACCCAACTTTGAACAGATGTTCTCTCATAAGGAATAGGTGTGTCCGTCTGGCAACAGCTAATGCAGAATATGACGGTTGTATTACTGCCAGTAAAATAACAGATATTCTTAAGGGATTAGGGTGCATTATTGCACTTATTTTTAGAAGGAGTAGACAGGAGATCTGAGAAGGTCACTGGACAGCTCCTCCTAGAAGCTATGCTGAGGTACAGGGAGGACAGCAAGGTGATTCAAGACAGTCAACATACCTTCACCCAGGGCAAGTCCTGCCTAGTGGCCTGGTGTGGTGGCCTTCGATGATGGAGTGACTAAAACAGTGAACAAGGGAACAGCTACAAATGTCATTTGTCTGGGCTTCTATAAAGCCTTTGACATGATCCCTCACAACATCTTTCTAAATTGGAGAGAGAGGGATTTGATGAGTGGACCGTTTGGTGGATGAGGATCCTGCACCTGGGTCAGCGCAACTCCCGGCATCAATATGGACTGGAGGATGAAGAGATCGAGAGCAGCCCTTCAGAGAAAGACCTGGGGGTACTGGTGGATAAAAAGCCGGACATGAGCTAGCAATGTTTGCTTACAGTGCAGAAAGCCAACCATATCTTGTGCTGCATCAAAAGACACATGGCCAGTCAGTTGAGGGAGTTGATTCTGTCCCTCTACTCTGCTCTGATGAGACCTCTCCTGGAGTACTGCATCCAGTTCTGGAACCCTCAAAACAGGAAAGACATGGAACTGTTAGAGCAGTTGCAGAGGAATGGGGCACCTGTGTTGTAAAGAAAGGCTGAGAAAGCTGAGAAAGCTGAGGTTGTTCTGCTGGGAGAAGACACTGGGGAAAACTTATTGTGGTCTTTCACTCCTTAAAGAGTGCTTGAAAGAAAGATGGGGACAAACTTTTAGCAGAGTTTGTAGATATAGGACAAGGAGTAATGGTTTTAATCTAAAAGGAAGTACATTTAGACTAGAGATAAAGAAGAGATTTTTTACTATGAGGCTGGTATAGCATTGGTACAGGTTTTCTGGAGAGGTGGTAGAAGCTCCATCCCTGGAAGCATTCACGGTCAGGTTGGATAGGGCTCTAAGCAACCTGATCTAGTTGACGATGTCCCTATTAATTGCAGGGTGGTTATACTAGATCACCTCTAAAGGTCCCTTCCAACCAAAACTATTCTATGATTCTGTGCTCAGGATGGGAGGGAGATGTTGAGCTCAGGCTACGTGTCAAATTTTATGTCCCTGTTATTTCTGAAATTCTCTGGAGATGTGATCTATAATAATATAACAACAATACATGTAGTGTTATGCATACTGAACAGTTCTTTTTCCTCTATGTTTGTTGACTACATGTAGTAGTCTTGAAGTATTTCCTTGTACTAGAGCCCTGTAGTCTTTATAATTCTTTAAAGTAAGATTTTTCAGTGACTTGCAAAGCAAGTTACAATCCATGAGACCTCCAGAGGTTTAGCAACTGCCTCCTGAAAATCCTCGTGCCTTCACTTTCTAATTCTTGGATTTGGCTCTCAACAGTGCTAAACATGAATATCTTACAACAAGAAAAAATGTGAATGAATGTTTAATATAATAAAAATCCTCAGCATAATAGAAGTGAGAGGAATTAAACAGCTATTATTATATTGACCATTCATAACATTGTGTTCCTTCAAAATATCACTCTGTATTTCAAAATGTAACTTAAAATAAAAGTAGGGTTTAACTCACTACTTCTGAAGAGCTTTTTTCTTAGAGAGTGAGAATAAGAGTGTCTGTATTAATGTGTAAGGAAAAATGTTATTTCATTTAGGCCCACAGAGTTTTTTTCGTAAACAAGCCCAGCACTGAGGATTGTAGTTTTAACATTAAAGTACCATGATAGGTTAATTGTACCTGAAAATCCTGTTATGAGATAGCATTTTGATGAATGAATTATTTATGTAGGCAGATGGGGGCAATCACCTCTCTGTACATTTGAAGGCATATCGATCTTTCAATTGTGTTAAGGACATGGTGTTCTTAATTGGGTAATTTGGGGGGTTTGTTTTGTCTTGTTTTGCTTTTTTTTTTATTTTAGCAAGAAAGGTTCCAATTTATTGAAGCTTCTATAGCAGTAATGAGATTGTCATTTAACCTAATTCTGTTTGTTTCACTGACAGAAATGTTGTATTACTGCCATATTGATTTTGCTTATAAAAAACTGTTGCTTGTAACATCTGAGGCAGATGCAAGGGTAAGGACTCATTTTCAGCCCAAGAAAAAATACTTAAAAACTTATCATTTTTCGTATTTAAAGTGGTAGAACAAAAACATAGGAAGGAAGAGAGAGCTCCTTTATTTTAAGGGTGAATGGCAGAAGAAAAAGGAGTAGGGATGAAACAGGAAGGAATAGGGGAAGCATGTTTGATATCTGAGTGTTTCATGACATTTCTTTCTAAAACTTCCCTTACTGTAGATGAAGCCCTCTGGGAGGATAGCAAACTCCAGGTCTCTGGACTCTAAAAACTCAGCAAAGGTGATAGCTGACTGACTATTCTTTGATGACAGCTGCGTCTATTGCCTCCTTGGCAGTCCCTCCTTGGAAACCTTCCACTGGAGACTGCGAGCTTTCTGCGATAAACAGCCATATAGCTTTCATGTTTTGTGAACTGTGAAAGCTGAACTTTCTTCAAGAGTATCTAAGAACAGAGTCTGTGTCCTGGCAAATTATTTCAAATGTTCTGTCCTTGCTAGCCATTAAATACATTTTGATTAAATCAAAACAAGTTTATTTACCCAATGGAATAACTTGGTCTCTGGCATATAAGATAATTGTAATGAATATGGTATTGCTATTAAAATAATATCCAGGACTAGTATCCCCTGTACAATCTAGTTAGGCTTAATATTACTTGACATTAGAGAAGAATGTGCTACAGATAAGGGCTATCGGCTGAGGTGCCTATAAAAGGGAAGGAAACAGGACTCTGAAGAAAATGAGTTACACTGACACGAGAACAGGTTTGTTACAATACAGTGGGTTCAGAGAGAGTTGTGTTTGGCACGTTATCCAAGAAGAGTGTGTGCTTTCTGCTGTGAGAACCCCTCTTCTCCTGCTGGGCCTTACTATTTTCCCAAGTATTGACACATGTTCTTCTGCAGCAGCCAGGGTGAAAATAGTGATATAGTCCAGACAGTACTTGAATTTTCATAAACAGGACTTTCAGCTTGAATTACTCATACAGGACATACAAACTGGAACCCTGCAGGCTTTCTCTGCTCCATTTGCAGCTGTGTGTCCCTGAGAATGGACTACATCAGCCAACGCTGATCTTTCTTCATAAGTGCAAGATGAGAAATACTTCTCTTGTCAGGTCCAAGCAGATGTCTTTTGGAGAGGGGGACAGAATTTTGTCCTTAATTAATAAAAGGAAATTAAATGAGTTAATAAATAGAAACATATTATAAATCAGCTTAGATTTTACCAACTTGACAGGAGCTGATACTTGAAAATATGACAGTGGCAAAGTCCTCTAATCAATTCATGATTATGAAGAAGCTACTGATGCCCTGCTGTCATGTATGGTTTACGTCTCTAACATTTTGCCAAATCTGACTATCTCCTGTTGGAGACAGGTTCTTCTTGGTTCCATCCGGGGCCCCAAAAGGAGGTTCTCCCACCCCTTGTTCTGCTTCCCTGGGAGCTGGGCTACCTCTGCTTGAGGCCAGCTCTGATCGAGTTGGTACATGGCTACATATAACCATATATCTTGCCAAGGTGGACTTGGACTTGCTCAGTTGATGTCTTGGCCTGACCCAGACATGGTGATCACTGCTGGCCAACTCTGGCTGCTGTCACCAGAGCTCCCCTGCTCACCTTGCTGGGGTGCTACAAGATGGTGTTCTGGCTTGCGAAGGCACTGCTCATCTCCCCTCTCTGGCTGAGAAGCTGTCCATCGCCGTGCCATGACATTTTAACTGTAGGTTAGGTAGCTTGCTGAAAGCTCTTGGAACACCACTGAGGAATGTTTTTGTTTTGGGAAACTGGAGCTTCTT
This sequence comes from Cuculus canorus, assembly GCF_017976375.1. Classification (NCBI taxonomy): domain Eukaryota; kingdom Metazoa; phylum Chordata; class Aves; order Cuculiformes; family Cuculidae; genus Cuculus; species Cuculus canorus. The sequence continues at coordinate 113,052,438 of NC_071401.1, read as the reverse complement.
TTAACCTAGATCTTTTAGTAACTGCCAAGGTAAGGACTTTAGAAACAGTATTTCTCTTTAAACAATCTCAGTTTTTTCTAAGTATGTGTGCTAGCACACATACATTAGGCCCTATTACCGAGAAAAGGAATAATATACAGTGTTTTATAAGTCTGTGAAATACTCCAGTTTTCACAAAAGGACTGAACAGGATCAGATAATTCAGGTAGCTAACACAGTGACAAGGAGATAGGAATTGAAGCCACTAGGGAAATTAAATTATTTGAAAGTACTCAGGAAATCTGGATGTTTTCAAGTTACCTAGGCCTGGCTAAAATAATCCCTGGACTGAAGCAATCACAAAAAATATTAGTAGTAATATTGCAAAAGGTAAGGGAAGCTTTGAAATGCTAAAAAAAGTCAAGCTTTGAGGCCATGTGTGGAAAAAAAGGAAAAAAGGAAGGAGTTGAGTAATCATAAGCTGTCCAGCTTTATTTCAGATCGCAGAAAAATTAAGAAAATTATAAATTTACGTGCCTGAAGGATTATGAAGAAAAATATACAAGAGTCAAAGTGGATTTTTTTTAACCAATAATAACAAATAAAGATGAAAGAAAGAGGTGACACTTAAGAAAATTATTAAATTCTATCACAGCTTATAGGAAAGCTAGGGAAATACAGATTAGTTGGTACTACAAAAAAAGTAAATGTGACAGAAGGAGTCTGCAGCTCTCCCATTTTGCCACTGCACCAGTAGGCCTTGAGGAACTGAACAACCACAATTTCACCAGGGACAGAAAAAAACATCATTCTTTATCTATCAGCAATTAGGATCACCAAGTATCATTCTCACATTCAATGTTCAAGGGTCAATTCTTTGCACACTGTACACTGGTCTGAATCCAAATAGTGGTTAAATTGTTAAAAGTGCCAGCCACACTTTTCCTTTTGCCATCTTAGAATCATAGGAACTCTAGGCTGGAAAAGATCTTTGAGATCATCAAGTCTAACCATATCTGTCCAGTACTAAATCATATCCCTAAGCCTCCTTTCTTCTCTCTTAATGCACTTTCTCAGGCAATTAAAATGTTCACTTTAATCTGAACCATCAGTTCCCTGATTAGGTTGACTGTATGGTCGCAAAAAATGCTTCCGCGAGCATGATGGTAGACGGTGGTGAACGGGTAAAGATATAGCATTGTCTTATGTTACAGCTTATGCGAAACTGTTGCCATAGCAGAACAGGTTTCCTGCCTGACATGTCAACTAAACATAACTAAATGACCCAGTGCAACAAATAAGTTCTTTATATCCATCTACCTCCCTTCCATGCTCTCCATAGCAGGTAAAATTAGTTCAAGTTCTCCATGCCTCATACATTTTTCCTGTTCTACGTTTAACCACAATATCCTGTTTCTGCAGGTGCACATCTTTCTTTGCAGCTATGGTTGTATCAATCCTGGGGAATATTCTCCAGAAGCTTCTGGATGCACTCACTGTAACTTTTCTCCCATGTGTACAATAACTGCTTACAGCTCAGCACTGTTGCATGCATTTTTTTTCCCATCTCTATATAGGTTCTTTCCAGGATATTAGGACTTAAATATTTTTCCTGACACAATGACTGGTGCCTGTTCTGTCAGAATACTACTTCCTGAATAATTCCCCAGTTCAGTAGTTTTATCAGAACAACGCACCCTGTGTATGCTAAACAGAATCACAAATACATGAAATCAAGATCAGTGAAGTATGAAGGAATAAAGCAATTTGACACTTTGCAAAGTATTCCTTTCATATGGTAAAATGTTGATGTTTGAGAAGTTCTTTCAGCTCTTCCTGATTTTGTTATCTCTAGAAGGTGATATTAAAAGTTGAAAAGATGAGTCATAAAGGAAGTCAAGTTCTTCTGTTTCAATGTTGTAAAAATCAATGGGTTGATGAACCTTCTGGGCATGTGTTCAGTCTTTTGCATGCAGAAAGTTGTAATTCTTTTATACTGAATCTTTCATTTGAATATATGATTGATTTGGGCTGTTAGCCGAGTTTTTTTTAAACTTCTTTGAGAAATGTTGCTTAGATTTTGCCCCAGTCCTGCCAAAATAACACTGTCGGAGCCAATTGTACTTAAAGAAATCACTCTGTTTATAAGGGATAAGAAGGTTTTGAATCAGACTCCATATACCTAACTTCCAGCTAAAACAGGTGTGGCAGTCAGAAGGCCAGGAGAAAAGTAGAAAATTTTTCAGAGCAGAGAGCTTTTATGTCAGGTAACAGTACAGGTCAAAAAGACCCATAAAGCAAAGGGGATGCAATTAGGGATTAAAGACACCCGATAAGCGGTAGCCAACCAAAACTCTCCAGAGAGAAATAGTTTCTGCTGCAGGCTTTTTACAGTGCTTGTGCCAATGTGGACTTAATAGTTCCATGGGCATCTATTGAAATGAATGAAAAGTACTGTAGGAATGCAATTTTTTAGTACCAGAATCCACACCTGAGAGTTACAGACAGCAACAATACTCAACTAAAGGATTTTTCTTTACTGTACACTTTGAGGTTGCAAAGGTAATACAAGTTGTTCAGTTTTTATATGAGGGAAGCATTACATTTTGAATTATTATTTTTAGAAAAAAGTTTTACTCAAACCGTTAGCTAAAGAAGTAACTGTGTCTGTCTCAGGTAGCATTTTATTATTTTCCTCATATAGAGTGTGATTAAATCATACCTTCATAATTTAATCCACAGTGTTCAAAATGAAATATTTTCTTCGAGGCTCAGAGAAATTTTTGTCTCAAGGTTGTGTATACATTCGTAAAACAAAAGGGATTGTGTATAGCAGAGCCAACTGTCTTTGAAGCAATGAGCTTAAATGCAAATGGACAAGAAAGCCACACTGGAAGAGTATTTATAGCCTAATGGAAAGAGCACAAGCAACAGAATGAAGAAAATTTAATTACTAGTGCAGGATACGGCTTATTAAGTATAACAGAAATGCAACAGAATCTCAGTGGTGGCTGATGGACAACTGTTATTAGGATGTGCACTGCTATAATTACATAATTGGTGGCGCAAGGTCTCAGTCAGTGTGGATCGATGACAGACACAGTTAAGAGCTGCAGACAGGCACGAGATCAAGGCAAAGGGGTGGTTGGCAGAGCTGAGGAAGCCCAGAAAACTCAGAGGGAGCAGGGCGGATGGCTCCAGACTCCTGGAAGTGGCAGGTCCTATGTGGCCACTGATGTGGGGACTGAGTAGTCCTGGCAGCAACTGTGGGATATTTAAAAGGCCACCAGGGAATGCCAGTGACTGGAGAGCAGCAACGGGAGTGGGCAAACAGTTGTGTGGTGCAGCAATTTGCACAGCAGTTTGCGCAGGCAAGGTGAGTGGGGATGGTGGTGGAACTTGGCCAGAAGGAGCAGAGTAATGTAGTGGCCACTTGGCAGAAAATTAGGGCTGCTCCAAACTCAGTACCAGCCGTGACTGATGCAGCCTTGCAGATAGAGCCCCAGTGGGTGAATGCTGCCACCCAGATTGCAGGCTGTGGGCCGTGTCCCTCTCCCGCTTCAGTATCAGACACTAGTGGGGAATTCACTTGTGGGAGTAGTGCTCTGGTGGAAGAATTCCTTCGATTGGTGACAGAGCTCAGGGAAGAGCAAGCTGAGGACCACCAGAGAGTGCGAGAGGGAGACTGACCATTGGAATAACACCCTATGCTCCCTGTCCCAGACCCAACAGGTGGGATGTATGACAGGACTCCCCATCCGCTCTCCATTCAGCCAAGGAGAGAAATTTAGGAGACAGAGGGATTGGCAGCAGGTTCCTGCCTGACTCAGCAGGCATGTCTCTCCTGTGCCAGCCTCAGCCTCTCAGGTTGCCTTGCATAATAGATATGAAGCTATGGATGTGGAACCAAACCTCAATGATGACGGTGGGTCCCACAGCCTAGAAATGTTCCCTAGGTTGTGACGCAACAAGCCTTCCATTAAACTGGCCTTTGATAAGAAGAAGAGCTGGGTTATTGTCATAGGGGACTCCATTCTAAAGGGAACAGAAGGACCAGTCCATAGACTGGACCCATTACAAAGGGAAGTTTGCTGCTTTCCTGGGGCCTCAGTTAGAGATGTAGTGAAAAAACTACCAGCTCTGGTAAGGCCCACAGATTATTATCCATTGCTGATCTTCCAATTAGGTGCTAATAAAATCTCAACAAAAAAAAAATTAAAAGTAATTAAAAGGGATTTTAGAGCCCTGCAAAGGATGGTGAAGGGTACAGGGACACAAGTTGTTTTCTCCCCTGTGAAAACTCTTCAGGAGGGATAGGTGTGGAAGGAGAGGTGGTGGGATAGCCCTCTATGTTGAGAGAGTTTCAACAGCCTCGAACTCATCGATGGTGATGATAGAGTTGAATATCTATGGGTGAAAATCAGAGATTCACATAATAAGGCTGATATCATGGTGGGAGTCTGCTATAGACTACCTAGCCAAGATGGGGAGGCTGATGATTTATTCTATAAGCACCTGGGAGAAGTCTCATGATCGCTAGCCTTTGTCCTTGTGGGAGACTTCAACTTAGCAGATGTCTTCTGGAAATATAATGTAGCAGAGAGGAAACAGTCTAGGAGGTTTCTGGAGTGTGAGGAAGACAACTCCCTAGCACAATTTGTGAGTGAGCTAGCTTGATCTAAGAGGAAATGTTTAGAGACCTGCTAGACAAATTAGATATTCATAAGTCTATGGGGCTGAATGGGATTCACCCAAAGGTACTAAGGGAACCAGTGGAGGTGCTTGCCAAATCTCTTTCCATCATCTGCCAGCAGTACTGGCTGACTGGGGAAGTTCCATTGAACTGGAGACTGGCAGATGTCATATGCATTTACAAGAAGGGCTGAAGAGAAGATCCAGGAAACTACAGACCTGTCAGTCTGACCTCAGTGCCTATGATTCTATAGTTCTATTAATTATATGAACAAAACCAGATTTGGCATCACAAGTACCATACAGGAGCAAAATTCTACACTACAGACAGGAAAACCCTAAAGAAAGGAGGATCAAGAGTCAAAAAGAAAACTTTGGGTTGAAGTTGCTTTATTGAGGGTAACAAAAATGTTCTATTGTAATAAAACTCAGGTCTTTTGAGAAAGCATGTTTGATTTCAGCTACAATCACAAGCAGCGTCACTGTAATCTCATTGAGACTGGATATTAAGATGGCTTGTCACCACAGGAGGTGTAAGTTTGTGTAAGTGTAGTACAAATATCCGAAATTGATAAGATCTAGTTATTCCTAGACATGATAGCCGACAAATTACTTCACAAATAATCCCTAAATCAATTTGAAGTAATGCTACTTTAAACTTGGCCTCATAAACAATAAGCATAGGATAGGAGGGTTAGTCATTGCAGGTAATATTTGATCAAGTAACTCAATCTAATAAAAGCTTTAACAGTGGAAAGTCTGTGATATAGGCTCCTGTTTCAAACAGAAAAAAAGTCTGGGCAATGTGAGATTTTCCAGAAATATTGGAAGTCCCTCACTAAAAACTGTAAGAATAATGTGGTCTTCTTTGTGCTTCCAGAGTGTGACTAATACCATCTCCAGTTTTACAGTAACGTCACTTCTACCAGTTCAGTAGGCCTGAGAGTTAAAGTGCAATGGATATTTCACAGGGACAGATCTAATGTTGATTATTTGGTTAAAATAATGCTTCAACAGTAAGTGTGTACATATATTGTATTTTTCTTCTCTTTTACTCCCAAATCTGTAAATTTATGGAGGTACTAATCCTGACTAGCTCTGTGGAAATCATTAACTCAAGCGTATACTAGGTGCCACAACTTTCAGGTTCATCACATTATAAGAGACACAACAGGGCATATTAGAATATTGTATTATTGATTTCTGGAGGAAATGATGCAGTATCTTTCTGGCCTGTCAATTAGAATTCTTTGCAGGTTAGATATTCTGGTTTGGCTAATATAAGTGATTTCTTAATCCCTAATGATACCGGATTGCAGCTCACAGGAATTTGTTTTGGTAATGTTATCACAGACAGTTAATGTGCCTCAATCTATGCTTCTTTTTTGGAAAGAGAAATAGGATTTTCTTTCTTCAAAACTGGTTTCCAGGAAGTGATAATATATTGTAATTTCATATTGCAGTAGTTGCACTGCATCTCTAAATTATGTGATCAGTTTGTAAATAGAAGTTGGAAGAACAGAGAAAGAGAAAAACACTAGGAAGTAGAAAGAGAAAAAACACTAGGAAGCACATTTAACATACTTCATTAGATTGCAGCTATCTCTATATCTAGTTAACTCGGCTTATAGACAACGTCTATATTTATAAACAACTACCTTCCGAGCAGGTTGGTGAGACAGAGACCAGTAAATCAGTGATAAGACTGGAGCATATCAGCAGACAAATCAAAAAAGAAGAGGAACAATAGGGTCATCATTGCATCTCGCCCAGATTATTTAAATGAGCCACCTAACCTGGGTTTTGTCTTCCTATTGGTCAAACCTAAAAACCCAACCTCTTTCTGATACTTATCAGTTCAGAAAAGTTGGGAATTTTTCAATTGCTCCAGTGCTATCAGCCATTTCTCTCAAAGCAACAGCTCAGGCCCTTGAGAAATGAATTGCTATAGCTGCATTACTCAGCGTGAAAGTAAGTTGTAAAAGATTTCCCTGAGGCTCAGAACTGAACTATATTCTTTCAAAGACATGTATTGCTTTAAAAATGTAAAAGCAGGCCATAATTTTTAACCTTATCTAAAAGAGGTCTGATATACTAAAAAAAACATTACATTGATGTATTTGCCTATATCTGATGATGCAGAGAGCATATATTCTAAAACAGTTCCAATACAACACCTTAACTACAATAGATCCCGCATGTCATTTGAAGCTCAGGTGCCTGTAAAGGTGTGACTGTGGCAGGAGTTTCTAGCAGTAAGGTCTGAGAGGATGTGATGAAGGGTTTTTTGTGTATTTTTCTGTCCTGTTCTTACCCCAAGGCAAGTCAAAAGTAGCCTTGTTGGCCAGTGGCAGGGCTGTCAAATGCTCCCGTGCAGTCTGAATTTTAAAAACATAAAAGCTAGGGGCACTCTGTCAGCACAACTAATGGTCTTAAACTGCCTCCTGTGAGCTATTTCTCTTCTTAAATCACTATACCAAGCAAAAAAAAGTCAGAGCCTCAAGGGCACTAGCAGTCCCTAATCCCCTTCCTAGGGGTTTCTCCCCATTCTGCTCATATCCTGAGACCCCATGTCAGCCTCCAGAGCTGACAAACCCTGTCCCAGTGACGCTCCAGCAGGGCTCTTGTCCAGGTCTCTACAGCCCTGCTGAGGGGCTGAACTCAGTAAAATATCAGAGGGTTTTTTATATTCTGTGGCATGTTTTGGCTTATTTCTCGTCTTTTATCACTATAGTCACAAAGGCACGGTATTTTTGAAAAAATCAGAAATAAGAGTCAACAGCCAAGTGTTCAGATTGCCACTGTTTGCAGCCTACAACGTAGATGTAGATGAGAGGCAAAATGTGGAGCTTTCTGCCAAACAAGGGCAGATTTTTTTTCTGACAAAGCCTATAATGATCCGCAAGCCACAGCTGGAAATCATCCCCCAAAAGGGTCTCCCCAGGGATTTCTGAACTTTATGGCTCTGAATTTTATAGCTTTCTGTAGTGCTGCTTTAGGAAACAAAACCCATACATGACACCAAAGGCTCGGTGTTAACCTGGAAGATATTTTAGATGCCTCCTGTTCCCTGTTGCTGATTTTAAGCTTTTAAAAGAGGGGCGTAATTTGTTTGAGCCTGAGAGCGCTCCTCCCTGAACCCAGCATTGCTGAGAAAGGATAGGAACCTGCTAATCTTGACTGCAATCATTTGTTTACAAAGAAAAGCCTCGCAAACAAATGATGTCGTCACTGCCATTTCCTCACGGCTGCAATTTGCTCGTTAGTTTTCAGTGTGGAGAAAAACATCTTCCAAATGAATATAACTCATTATTTCCACTCTGCAGGAGCTGTTCATTAGAGAGTATCTGCTGCAAATAGAGGGACGTATCTGAAAGACTATCTATGTAAATTCTTTTATCACTTTCCAGATTCTCTGTTTAGGTTTGGAGGAGTGTTTTTTAACAACTCCTTAGTGGCTTGAATGGTGTCTCCCTACTGCCTACTCAGTTTCTCACAAGCAGATTAACACACATTTACTTCAGTGTTAGAACAATCCAACCACTTGTTAACATGAGTGGATATTACAAGTTCATGCAGTAGATTATTGTAATTAAGTTTTAAAATAGTTGCAGTCCAGAAGTGGATGGAAACACTGCATCATTCAAAAGTAACGAAAGTAGCTATAAATATAAATGGACCAGTGCTTGAGATGACATAATGTTATACATGCATGTGCTCTCTGGTATTAACTTTAATTAATCTGAAAGATGATCCTTTAAGCTTTAAGTTACTTTGACAGATGAATAATTATATTCTTCTGAGGTTAAGTTAGCAAAGAGAACAAGAATTATTTTTTTTTTCCTGACAAAACAATATTTATCTATGAAGAGAAGAAGAAAAACAGTTTAAGAAGCAGGTCTTAACTCTCTAAATATCTATTTACATAGTGCATGTTCTTGCTTTGGATCAATTGAAAAGGGTTAAATTTTGAGGACATGTTGCAGAAAACTGTTCTCACATAAGGTGAGAACTTTATCCTTAAAAACAAATTTCCACTTGTGACAGTATACAAGGTTTTTCTCACCCTGTGAAACCAAACATTTGTCAAATGGCTAAAAAACCATTATATTACATTTTCAGATCCCTGTTTTTAAAAAAGATCTGCAATATTCTATATTCTGTCTTTACCTGCAGCCACACAGATGTCTTCCCAGACCTATCCTTCCTTATCGACATCTGCTGTAAATTTCCATATTAATACAGTGTGGAATTAATATTACAACAACTAGATTTTGGAGACTTTTTCTCTTAGGTGTTTCCACAGGAATGTACTTACTCACTTTCACTTATTGATCCACTGAGAAGTTCCTATAAAGGACTCTCCGAACTTAATTTTTCTTTCACATGCAGAAATACATTCTCATACACAGATTTCAAAGTGGAGGAAAGAAATGACAGCTGTTTGATATGGACAACGTGATTTGAAGGATCACCAGGCGAGCTACAGGATTATATCTATAGGATTATAAAATACAACATTATGCCTCATAATGTGGTAGTTGGAAAAGAGTTTGCGCGGTTAGAGATGTCCAAAATCAATACATTCTTTGGATTTGTGATAGAGAATGCTTAGGCATGTACACAGTCCACCTTAGTTACAGATGATGCTCTGTAGACTTGGCATCATATCAGATTTTCAAGACAGGTTAATGTTTGCTCACAGTCTCTGGTGAGGTGCCTGGGACTATTGATCACTCAGTTTTGATACTGGGAAATTAGGAAATCATTCAAATAGCTTTGTCTTGTGCAAGCAAAAATACAGGTTGTTTTTGATATGCGGTGTGTGAAACAGTGCCTTGGCTCTGAAGGCATAAGGGTTTGTGGAGAACAATGGCAAGGTGACTGTTTCACTGAGGCAGAAGCTTATTTCAGGGTTGTGCAGAATGTATGGACTGGTCAACAGGGAGACTTTCACTCACAAAAAAAAAAAAATAATAAAACCCATGGATTTCTCCAGGACTTCTTAATATTGGAAAGGCTACCTTTATTAAAAAATAAATGTAGTGGGGGAGGCTTGAGCTGTGAGCTGTGCAGTTTTCCTTGTCTTTGTTCATTCACTGATTGAAACTCTGAAGACTAGAAAGAAGGCAACTGGCCTTACAAACAACTGATTCTGGAAACACAAAGCCACAGATTATATTGATTGGCAATGTGCTTCCTCCTAATTCTCCACTCTCCACCACCTATTGCAACATTCTCAAGACTGAACACAGTAAAATGCCTGAACTCTCAGTTTTCATGTTGTGGCCATAGCAGTAATGCCAGCCGTTTGGCAGAAGCCTGAAACTCTTGGGAAGCCACAGAGCAATGAAGTGAAACACCTAACCAGTGTAAAAGAAAGCTGAACGTTTTAGTCATTTCACAAGTGGCTGGTTCTACAACAGGAAGTTATACGCAATTAAATGAGTATAATAATTGCCTCCACTGAAATTAATAGAATGATGTGAGTATAAACACAATGCAGGAACACAATCCAGTCAAACAGTCACCTTCACAGAGGGAGCAAGGTCATCTCCAAAGAGTAGATCAGATGCTTCTCTGAGTTACAGTGGGAACCGTGTTCTATTAGTGCTTGCTGCAGTCCTGAAAAATGCCTAAAGCCTATATTGGTTTAGTGCTGCTCCCAGTGGGCTGTTATTACTGTATGCTCCCTATCATAAGTGAGGTTTTCTTCCCGAGGATGAGCTCTGTCCTCACTGAGCAACTGAAGTGGAAGAAAGACTCGAGCCAGGACTAGGCAAGGGACAAGTGCAAAGCTGTAGCTCAGTAATAATGACCATGTGGAGAGGTGCAGGGTAGTGAACGTATGAAGAGACCTTTTAAAAGTAGAAGTGCTAATTCCTTACTGTTATCAAAAGCAGAACAAACAAAATGGATGTTCAAGTAAGTTATTTACATTAGTGTGCTTCAAAGCAGATGGAGAGCTTTATATCTTGTTATGAAAGGCATACAAGCCACAGTGACATGGGTTCTAATTATGAACAACTTAAACTACACCATCTGCATTTAACAAAGCTCCATATGTATGGGTATGGTCTAGCTTGGCTGCCTGTATTTGTTAGTAACACGTGCAAAACAGACACCAACACGCACACTCTAAAGATACTTTGACAGACTTTGAGGGTGAAACTGGAATTGTTTGTGGCATCCCTTCTGCCTTCACTAACCAAACAGAAAACTAGAGGCAACAATAATCACAGGACAGAAATTTTGCCTCCTGTTGAGAGAGACATTGATACATACATTTGCCAAATTTAGAATATTGGTCATCCAGTCTTAGCAAATGCTTTCTTTTATTACCTTTCTTTTTTATCTTTTTTCTTTTTACCTTTCTTTTTTAATCTTTCTTTACCTTTCTTTTTTTACCTTTCTTTTTTTACCTTTCTTTTTTTATCTTTTTTTTTTTACCTTTATTTTTTATCTTTCTTTTTTATTATTATTTTTGTTTGTTTTGGCAGACATATCTTCTTCCTCTAAGCAGTCTGGGCAGACAGTATGTAATTTTAGATGTCAGTATTCAAAGCCCAATTATATTGCCAATGACAGAGCACTGCTATGCAAATTCCAGCATAAGGGATCTGTGGACTTCAGTTTAATGAAGAATAAAAAAATTAATCCTCTTTTTGGAAAAAAAAGGTTCACTGAGCCAAACAGCCCTGGTTACCCAGAACACAAACCAGCTTCCAAATATTTGACTCGTAAGGCGATTCTTCTATTCTCTGCAGTAAGAGGAATTGTTTTGCTGTTTCTTCAAAAAGCATTATACACAGTTTTAACTGAGAAGGGTTTTAGCAGGGTAGTGTTTATTTTTCATCTGGCATCAGCAGTTAGTTCTGCTGGAGAAAATTCTAGAACCTGAGCTACACTTAGCTGATTCTTCCCCTCAATTTTGAGTACTTTAAATTCTTCGGATTTTGATGTAGTATGTGGAACTTCTTGGCTGAAAAAAAATCCAAATTACAGGTGAACAAAAATAAAATTTTCTATATGTTGCATGTGGAAAAAAGATGGAGGTAATCAGATATACATGTGCCTTTGGTTGACATAGGTGACCTGCACTGCAACTCTTCTGACTCCACCTGTTTTCATAGCACTGGAAGAGCAACACAGGACTAACAGTCTCCTAGACCTAGCCCTCTCCCGGCTGTGCCTTCACACACTCTTTCCTGACCCCACACAGCAAGTCTTTGATCCGAAGTGGAGTGGATTGTTGGTGAACCCTGGGGATGACAGACATCTTGCTGTAGGAGGGGTTTGTAAATCATCTTTTTATGAGAGATGGCAGTAACTGAGGTAGCTGTTCTACTGAATTCAGTTCATCTTCAGGCTGGACTGTGGATCGTTATGAGATAAGACCAAAACACTGAATTAGGAAAAAAAAAAAACAACCCCAAAAAAGAATCTAAGTGAAGTCCTTATAACAAAACTAAATAGAGAGGTATGATTGAAAAGTGAGAGGGGGTCATGAATGTCTGTTTTCACAGAAATTTGAATGTGAAGGACTGGACAGACTGTAATAGATTCCCCCCACTGCTGTTTCCCCACTCTCCATTCTGCTGCCTCTGATATGGAGATTTACACTGACCTCTGGGCTTTTGCATCTTGCAATTTGCCTGCTCTTTGATAGAAAGCACATTCTCGCTGGCCACTTAATTTCTTTCTGATCAGTATTACGTGACACCAGCAATCAGAGGGCCTTTGATTCACCAGGACAAAAGGGAGAATAGAAATGCACTTTTTTCACCTTAACACAGCAGTTCAATAGTCCCAAGAGCTGGCTGTAATCCTGATTTAATTTTTTCTTTCCTGTTCTTTAGTGATGTTAGAAACCCAGCATTAAGGCTAAACAAGAACAAGATAAGACACATTCTTTTACCATTTGAATACCAAGGGAATAAATCTTTTTATCTTTCCCCAACTTCAGGTGCAGGAAGTAAAAACCTTTTCTGTATTAACACTGAATAGAACTGGTCCATTCTACTTTGCCTGAAGCATTAGTTTTGTTTCTAAAAGGACAGGTATTTAACCACATAAAATGGTAAGAACTGTAAGGAGAAAATGTGACTACCAAAAGATAACAGGAGAAAGGAAACACATTGACTATTAGATGCTGACATCCCTAATGACCTCCTTTATCAAACCAAGTCTTGGGGAACTACAAGGATGAGGGGTAGATGTTTCACCATTCAGCTCTTTGCAGAGAAATTCAATTTAAGACCCAGAGATATAGCAGACAGAGGTAGTGAAGCCACTCTCAATTAAAGTTGTGACTGGGGGACTCTGGAGAAATTCCATTAAATATTAATTAATGAATCTGGGACCAATTTTGTCTTTACCACTGAAACTACTTTCATACTAAATATGTAAATAATAAGGGGTAAAGTTAAAAGAAATAAATGGAATTTAGAAGTAAGGAAAAATGTCACCTTTCAATTTCCTCCTTTACAGTTTCTGCTAGATGCTCCTGAAGCATCAAAGACCTGCTCTTCTTTGTGTACATATATAGTTTACACACTCCTTTCCTAAGGATGACCCATGATGAAGAGTTGATATTTAATCAGGTTTTAAGTATTGCTTGCACCTTGTTTACCAAATAATGGTCTAACTGCATATTAAAACAGAAAAGCCATCTCCTTTTCTTATTCAATATTACACTGTAGATTGATTCATGTAGCTTTATATATGTGAACATTAAAGTGTTTAAATCTGAAATAAGGCAACATGAATATCTTGGGGTGGAGGGCTGTAATAACTCAGAAAGTATGCAATCTCCATTAACATGGAGCAGAAGAATCTTCAGTCATTTTGAAGCTACTGATGCTGGGAAATTTTAGGCAGATTTGAAACACTAATAAATACATAAACTGTATTCACCTTATGCTATTTAATCGTATTCAAAATCTCTCTCATGTTGTTTGATAAAAGCTGATCAGCTTTGTAATTTGTGAAGTGAAGGCTTTTATCTGATTTTTATAGGAGAGACTTCAGCACAATAAGTAGGGACAAGGGAACTTACAAAAAGCACAAGTTTTTTAATCTGTTGAACTTTATTTGGACAGAAATTCTACCTCAAGAAATGTTTTAAAATATTTTGGATTTGTATAGAACAGAAATAAATTTCTAGTCTTATAAGCTAAGTGTATCTACCAGGCATGTATATTTTTTATTCAAATTTCTGTTTTGATGAGTTAACTTATGCAACTAACTACAACAAAGTCTGTGTATAATACTTGTATAAATTATTAGATCTAGAAAAAGTTTTTTTCTAGCTGCAGGCATGGTGTTTCAAGTGTTAAACTGCTGAGCTGTTTAGCAAAGTTCTGTCTTCTAAATTGTGCTACTGGATCAGCTGTGACATAGGACAAACAGAACATGGAAAATTAAGTAATCACTACTTCTATAAAAACTACACTTGTAGCTCCAGTTGCAACTAGATGTACTGGAGGGTCTGCCTGTATATAGAGCATGTTCTTGTCCTGTGTGGGAGAAGAAATCCCTAGAGGTTTGAGGGAGCATGGGAATAGTTGCTGGAACTGTTTAGTTATGAAGTGAGGAAAAGACTGTATCAATGGAATTTACCTGTAAAAACACTGTAATTAACTGAGCACTTAAAATGATATTATTTGCTTAGCTCTTCTGTTTTATCTAAACACTCACCCTTTATACGTGTCTGGTGTCATCTGCTCTGCCCCTGTGGAATGCTATGCATCTGTACATGACTGCCTGAGAGTGTGTGGTCTCATGGCATAAACATTGCCTTGCACTTAATTCTCAAGTTCAAGTGTTGATCTGACTGAGAGCAGAAAGGAAATTTCCCCAAAATTATGTGGAAGATTCTCTTGGAGCTTCTGATCCAAGTAACCAGACACATTATTCTTCTGAGTGTTACCTAGGAGCTGGCTTTAAAATTCTTGATATTGATCTTTAATTGCAAGGAATGAGAATGTGCCATGTCAAAACCCCCTAAAATGTAATAGAAAATTTTGCATTGCAGACGTACTTTTCAAGTTTTGTTTCATCTCACTTAGCTGTTGTTCAGGAAGCTAACTGAACCTTCCCTGGAAGGAACATTTCCACACAACCTGAGAAATGGGAAGTTTATCCAAGCCATACATTACCCAAGCATCAATGGCTGTTCTCATGAATCTGCTTGAAGACTCCTTGTTGCAAGAGGAGGTGGTGGAGAGACCACCTGCCTGCTACAATAAGCCTTCCAGCCCTGCAGTGACTTCAGGGTGGGTGAGGTCACCTGCCTGAATTCCCACCGTGGAGCCAAATCAAATCAACAGTTAATCCATGTAGAATAATCCTTTTTGTAAAGCCACTGCCAGGTAGAAGGATTACAGGTAGACCCAAAAAAAGTTAAATTCATTTTTAAGGTTACAATTAACTGTTGTCCATAAACGTGTATTTTACATACAAACCTTCCAGCAATGTGGATCTGTATTTTTTCATTCCCTTTCTGTGAAAGTAAACAGAGAGAAAAAACTATTTTACTTTAGTTAACTTAATTATTTAATAGGCTGTAGTGAATGTAGGGGTTTAGAAATATTTAAAATTTATGAATCCAACACATCTATAATATGTACAACAGAGGGAAGAGCATGTGTTTTAGGTTGTTAAGAGAGGATTAAGAAGATATAAGCATCAACTTACTAGGAAAAGGAGGAGCTTAAATCCCCTGTCTTGATTTTATTCATAGCAGACTGAGTGCTAAATTAAAAGTCTGCATAGTGTTAGTGAGCCTGAAAAACATTATTGTTTTCAAGATTGTGGTAGTTTGTGAAAGGGATTCAATAACATAGCTCTGCATAATCAAGATCCAGTTGCAGTGACCCAGGAGACCACTTCCAGTTCTGTGCCACTATAGCTAATATTTAAAAGGCAGAGTCATAATGGAGATTAATGGATTTCTTCAGCTACCTGGAAAAAAATAGGCTCTACTTTGTAAGCTATATGCCCTTGCTGACTCTGCTGAGATATGTATAGAAGGTATCCACTGACTGTGGAAAATCTTTAACCTGACAGCGAATCATCCATCACTGAACGCCGAATCTAATTAGCAAATTCAAAATACTTTTCTCCATGTCCTCTAAGTAAACAAGACTTGAACATCTTGGATTTGACAAACAATCCTCAACCACTACTTTGACCTTGATCATAAACTCCTGGTCAGTCTCATGAAGTTCTTTGGGTTTCCTATGTGAAAAGTAGGGAAGAGAGATTGTTCTGCTATATTTGAAACTGTTCTTTTGCTATTATTGTGTCTCAATTAGAAGAATCTTGAAGAAAAACTGAGTGTTTGAAGCACTCTGGAGATCACATTCTGTGGTCAATGGGAGAAATGGCAATGTAAAGCTAAATAATTGAGAAAAGACATATTATTCTGGATTTTGTGGTGTACTTACCTTGAGTATAACAACGAGGCAAACAGTTTAGCATGCAAATAATTCATTATCTACAGGTGAGGACCAGACATTTAGTGTGGTTAGAGCATCAATGTTCTTTTAACACAGGTGTGTTACAATACTTTTTTTTAATATGATCGTATTGCTTTTTTATTTTGCTATTAGAGCCCAGAACATGATTATTGAAGACAGATCAAATTTAGGTATTTTCACTGAGCAGGATATGAGCACCTTCAGCATGGGACTTTATTCTGAATTTAAAATAAAACTCCTATTTTTCATAAAATAAAGTGTTTGAAAAAAGATTTTTTGCTAGCTTGGATTACTGTACTCAAAGCAAATATTTGTCTTTCCATTTTTAACTATGAGATATAATATATAACAAACATTTCAATAGTGCTGAAAAGCAAACTGCTCACCTATAAACAAAAAATACATTATTTGAAATTAACAGTTGCCACAGGAAGTTGTGATTTTAACCAGATTATCAGTTTCTCTGAAATGTATCTTGCTAGACAATATATTACTGTTTCAGTTTTTATTAAATAGAATAAATCTGTTTTGATGAATAGTTGGATACGGGCAGGGAAAAGCTTTGATTTCCCTCCAGTGACTGAATTATAATGTAACAAAGCAGTAGTTATGAAAATTTGGCTTCTGTGATGATCAAACTGCAATCTGTATAAAATGAAAACTGCTAGCTACGTTTTTTACCTTTCACTTTGTTTTTCTTCTTCTCTTCCCCCTTTTTATTTCAAATTGTGAGATGAAAATGTGAAACATATTAGAATAGTTAATTGTAACATACAGATACTCTGAAATATATAAACGAATCAAATATTAATTAGAATATATTTATTTATAGCCTGTTAACTATCATTTGATTCATGAAGAGTAGTTAATTTAATGATGGGCATATTTTATAAAGGAATTGAGTCTGAAGCTGTTGTACCCAGTTCACTTAAAAGCCAATTTTATGTACTGTTCATTCTGTGATCAATTGCTGCATGATTTGAAAAGTGCGTACGGCAGAAACACTTGCCTCTTAAGGAAGCAGGTTCCTGCTGTCTTCCAGCTTGACACATCATTTGACACGCAGCTCCTCTACCCACCAGCACACCAGAACATCTTCACCGAGAGAGACTATTATGTGCTATGGGGGCTGGACCAGACTCTGCATAGAAGACTGTTTTGAGCATTGTTCAGTCTGTAGAAGCAAACAGCCACATAAGCTGCCTGCCTTGACACCTGTAGTGCAATCCAGCTGCACTACTTTGCTTGATGTGAGCCTGGGTGCAAACCCCCTTCTCCAGCTCAAAACTTCAGGCAATGCTCGCACATGGGGGTGTCACTGCACTGAACCTCACCCATAAAAATTAAGTGGCTCCCAATATCATTACTAGAGGAGAGAAACAAAGGTAGGAGAAGCAGAGAACCTGCTTTTCACCACTCTGTTTCTGGAAAGATAAGACTACTAAAACACCACATAAGGGCTCAGAGATCTTCAGCTGGTAGAAATCATTAGTACTAAGCTGATGTCAAAGGAGCAGAAGCACTGATTCACAGCAGCTGAGGCCCAGGGATGGGGGGGGCAGGAGGACAGAAAGTACAAATGAGCTCTTGAAGGACAAATCTTCATTTTCACAGATGTAGAACCTTATTTAATTTGCCAGTATGGATTAAAAGTAGTTATCAAGTTTATTTATAATAATAATGACAGAAATTCATCAAGGAGAGCTTTGCTTGTTGCCTCTGTTTTATATCTGTAATAGAACTGAAAAATATCCAGTGGAAGTGAAATAAGTTGCTTTATGCAGTACTGGAAGTTCTATGTCACTGTATTATAAAATAACAAACAGGCATTGTTTGCCTGGCTTAATCATATCATATGCCATCTGTAAAATACATAATTGATCAATTACCAAAGAGCTGGAAGCTCTTTATCATCTGTTAATTAGCCTACAAGAAGGTAAAAGCCTGATCTGCTACTGCAATATTCAAGTCTCTCGAAATTAGAAAACTATAGCCTAATCTTTACCGAGAATCACTTAGGTTTGTTTGTATTAATCGTTATACACGGAGATTACGTATTTGCTGCTGCAGTGTTACTGACAGTGACTTCTGGACAGACTTCTCATGGAGGTCTCCTTCAGGCTGAGCAACGTGCACTGCCCCGGGACCACCTTCCCAGACCTCAAGTGCCCCCATGCTACAGTCCCAGGCTGCTTGCTCTAAGTCCTTCAGAGCTATGACTATCTTGTGCCTTTTATAAGATATCACTGCAGGGTTGCTTAGTTTGAGAGGAATCTCTAGGCAAATAACTCAGTGGCTGATGTAATTTCAGCCAAACATCTGGGGGTTTTTTTTGCTGGCAGGAGGGAGATGAATTTGAAAACTGGAAATGTCCACAGAAATGTGAGATCTTTTCTCAAGTATTTTTTCAGAGGTATTTCTGACCAAAATGAGAGAAGCCCGTTTGCTTTTCAGTGATGACACTCAAGATGACTATGAATACCCACCTAAATCTGGGACAGCCAAGACCGAGATATGCCTGCCCTGGCCTAGCCACAGGACGGCAATTGAATTCAGGTTTTGTACATCTCATCTGTCTGACTTATCCCATGCTCCCTAGAGGACAGCCTCCTGAGCAAGCTGGTTTCAGAGACACTGCCGCATGTGCTCTGAGGGAAAACTTTTTAATAAAGGCAGATGCACTAAGTGCTGATGAGTTCAATGTTGTGCAAGTAGTAGCTTCTCCAAGATCCTGTCTACTCCTGTGCTTGCAGTGTCCAGAAAGACACTGTATCCTAGGCTGTGTCAAAAGAAGTGTGACCAGCAGGTCAAGGTTCCCCCTACTCTGTTCTCATGAGACCTCACTGGAGTACTGCATTCAATTCTAGAGTCTTCAGCACAGGAAGGACATGGATCTGTTAGAGTGAGTCCAGAGGAGGGCCACAAGGATGATCAGAGGACAGGGGCACCTCCCATACAAGGGCAGGCTGAAGGAGTTGGGGTTGTTTAGCCTAGAGAAGAGAAGGCTCCAGGGAGACCTTATAGAAGCCTTTCAGTACTTACAGGAGGCCTATAGAAAAGCTGTGGAAGGGCTCTTTATCAAGGAATATAGAGATAGTACAAGAGGAAATGGTTTTAAGCTGAAAGAGGGTATATTTAGATTAGATATTAGGAATAAATTTTTTTTTACAGTGAGGGTGGTGAGGTACTGGAATAGGTTTCCCAGGGAAGTCGTGGCTGCCTCATTCGAGGAGCTGTTCAAGGCCAGGTTGGATTAGGCTTTGAACAAGCTGATCTAATGGAACCATGGCAGGTGGGATGGAACTATATAATCTTTAAGGTCCCTTCCAACTCAAGCCATTCTATTATTCCTGTGATCAGTGGGGTTGCTGCTCCTGCAAGGGTTGTAAGTGATTTCTCATGTGTTTCTCCCTGTCAATGAGGCTTATTCGCTGTATTTAGTAGGGGAAATGGCTAAAAATCTATGCCTCCGATCATACAGAGGAAAGATGGTTGAAGTTAGAAAATGTTCTTACCTTTACCGTTCGAGGATTTTTGGTAGCAACAAAGTACTGGATGTCTCAATTTCATCATCTGCAAAAGGTACCAAACTAGTCTTAGTGCAATAACATAAAATAAGTAAGTTCTGCAATGTCAAAAATATTAGGACAAGAAAAATTATTTCTATGTAATAACTTCATCCGCTCAAGCTCTTTTGCATTTTTTCATTCCATCTAATTATATATGCCTATATATGTATATGCAAACATCTATAACAAGGATGATGGACTGAGGCTTACTTATGAAATATAGTTTATCTTTTTCTCTTGGAGTAGTCATCAAATGAGATTATGTAAATATCATAGGAAAATGGAGTAAGTTTCTGAGGTGATTAAGATGGTTTTAAAACTAATACCAGGTAGATCTGTCCTGAGAACAGCTTGGTTTCTTGGAAATAGTTGTGTATGTCTTTTTCCTAGCGTGGAATTTTTTTCTTGTTTTGTTTGCTTTCTTGGTCGTTTGTTGATTAGGGTTTTTTTTGGTTTGGGTTTGGTTTGTTTTTTTTTTGTTTGTGATTTGTTTTCTTTCTTCCTTATGAATAGATGACAGAGGACCTTGTAATGCGTTTCAGGAGTAAAGTTTAATTGTTTTAACCTGATAAGATTTGAGGTTCTGTTTTAAATAACTCCCTCTTCAACCTCCATCTTAAGATGATCTGGCTTTTCTGTTTTCAGCAAGAGAAGAAAAATGCATGTTACACACAACTTTTCAAAATCCTTTTGCAGTGTGTTCTTATTGCTGTTTTTAAAGCATTCTAAAGCAGAAGCAATATATTCTTGCTGGTTTTACACTGCCACTGTGCCTCTTGGCATGCAAAACTTTGAGATTTCACAAAATAAATATTAATAATATGCCCTGGTCTGAGTAATGTGTATATACAGAATAAGGGCATTCTATTGCATGTTTTCATGACAATACCCTGCTTGCTCTGGGTAGCACTCAGTCAGAAGCTTTTTAGTGTTTGAATATCTTTGGTGTTTGATCATTTTGTCTCTCAAAAGAAAACTTTCTCTAATGTTGATGCAATAATCTTGGAAGACGAATGTTCTGCATCTACTATATATTCATTGGGGTTTGTGAATCTAGGATTCCAGTGCTTCCAAAACATTAGTAAACTGATTTTCATATCATCTAGTTTCTCTATACAAACAGAAAACAGAAGTGCTATAACATATAAGTTAAAATCACTATATCAAAACCTGGCGCTGAGGAGAAAGGGTGATAGTGAGTAAATAGGTCTCTGGGCTTATGTACATATACAAAATACCTCATTACTCTTCTTAGCTGTTTATAATTATGCTGGATTAGAAAACAATAAAGCAAATGTACTGTGTAATTTTTCAGTAGTTATGTTTCAAGATACTCATATTCTACAGTCTTCTTCCATATGTTCACCACAAAGGCCATGCTTGTAAAAGAATAACTGTGCTAAATGTCTCTATATCCATCTGTGGATTGTTACTGTACATTTAGTGAAAATTTTGTATAAACGCAGTTGCTTGTGAAGTGATTTACAGTGTCAAATTTTCACCTCTAACCCACTGACGCACCTTCTCTATGGACTAGCTATTCTGTACCGTATTTAAACTTGCATGTTTTCAGTTGTATAATTTCTGTTACTTAATCACTTTCTAATCCATGTGCTTTTTTTTCCTGTCCAATTCTTGTGTTTTGCCACAAGGCAAGATACTGTCATAGACCACTTTGTGTCCCTCCTTACTTCTACATAACTTACCAAAATAAAATCACCAACTTTTCTCATTCAGCTTATATGTTCTACCTAAATGGAAGAACGCTGTGTAACTGTGGCAACCAATAAGGTTTGGCACCATTTGTATAAGTTATAGTAACAACTGGTTTTGGCATATTATTGATCCTGCTTGCTGATGGGAAGAGATTTCTCTCTCCAAAGTTATCTGTGCTCCTGTTGACTAGTATAAGCATAGGATGTTTAGGATAGCAATGTTTGGGAAATCTGAGTTTTTGACGACACTGGAAAGTAAGGGATTTATTCCGCTTAGTCAGGCAGTCTGTAGAAATGCTTTAAGTTTATATGGTGGTTTTTCCCAGCTGGGTGGGTTAAAGCTCGCTCATAAATGTTCACATTTTAACAGCTAGCTGGTTGGCTTTGCGAGTGTGCACAGGGAGAGGAGCAGATACAGAGGAACAACCACTGCAGCCCACAGAGTCTGAAGGAAAATGTGGGTGTTCCCTAAATGCTTTCAGAATGCCATGCTTTCAGAATAAAACGTGTCCACCTTTTCTTCCTCCCTTGTGATACAGAGTGCTGGCACAGGTCTCCATGGGACTGCTCTGAACTGAATTCAGATTTTAAAAAAATCCTCTCATCTCCTTTGTTCAGACTATCTTTGTTTATTTTTTCACAGTGCAGTCCCAGACATACTGTTTCAGTGTGCGAGGGGCTGGATTCAAAGAATGCATGAGAAGGTGCAACCAAGGAGGTAGTAACTTCATGGGTGGTCTGGGCAAATGTTCTGTGTTCCCAGTTCTGTGTTCTGTGTTACCCTAAAGCAGATCTTTTGTAAACCTATGGATACTGCCAAGCCTGAGCCACATAATATTTTGGAAGTGAAGGTATTTAAAACAAGTACTTCAGCTAAGCCTAAGCAGTGCTTGGCCTCCATCAGCGATATTTTGGTTGGCTTTTTGTGTCTGGTTTGGTGTAGGCGGGTGTGACAGATGCTCACCCAACAGTAACTTCCTCAAAGAGGACCAGAAGTTTGTACTATCCCAGCTTCTCCTTTTTGTGAGTATTTGCCAGGACCCAAAGCAGAGTCCAAAGACTATAGTGGTGGAATTTTTTCTTTTGCCTCTTGATCCTATTGCTCTGAAGGCACGGTAAAGGGCCTGGTAAGATGCATCTCCCCTACCACCAGGTAACAAGTAAATTGTGATTCCCTCCCCTTCTAAGCTGCTTGTGCTATCTACTGTCAGGACTTGCTCTTTTAAAGAATTTATTCCCTACTGCCTGTCATTTTCACAGGAAGGTCATACCTTTCAAATTAGACTAGTGTAAAAGTCTTTTGCAATGAGAAATTTTATAGTTCCCAGAACAAGTTCACACTTTGCGAGAAGAACCTTATCTCTCCATTTGTGGCTATTCTCTTAAGTGAAGATATGCGATATTGAATTCCCATCATATTACTTCCTGGTTTTGCTTTGCTTGACAGTGATTTGGCACTTTTCTAAGCCAAGGAGGCAAAATATTTTTAATTACTTTCAGCATATTTTGCTCCCCAGGGTTTTGATTTTTCTGATGAGTTTTCAGGTTCTTGTCTAATTTTTAATTTTTATTCCTAACTGTATGGATATTTGGGGTATGTGCTAGATAAATTTTACTCTAACATAGCTATATGGAGTAACTGCACATTCTAGGCTTCTGTGCTTAATGGTGTATGTCATTGTCAGAATTGCTTTGTACCGGTATCTGTTTTCAGTTTCACACTGAGGTAAGCATCTTTGGTGGAAAATACTTCATGTAGATGGATGGCAAGCTGCAATCAAATTAGGAGCTGACACCTGCTGGCTTCTTGAGAACAAATATTTTGGTGTAAAAATGAAGTTATTCTTTCTGAAAGACCTTATGATAAGCACGGTTTATAGTGGGGTTTTTTTCCTCTTTTTTTTTTTTTTTAGCTTGTATACAATACAATAAGCCTTACTACATCACTGCTCTGTTTCTTCTCCTTTGCAAATTCCCTTTTTATTGTTAACAGTCTGTTCAGGTGCCACACAATCCCCTTTGGATTGTGATCAGCAGTATTAAATATCACAGCAGCATACTCTCTTGACTTTGTTGATGTTAATAAAGAAAATGTTTGTTCTAGGTTTTTTTCCTATTTATTTTTCTGAGTATTCTGCTTTAAGCATATCTCATACAGTTTCTGCCTGGAGCCTGCCAAGCATCGACCAGGGTAGGTATTTCAGAGGTCATTGTCAACTGGTTGGTTACAAAGGTAGTGAGGTCTGAAGTAAGCTCTGATAAACAGGTGAGGGAGGAGGTGGCCTCTTGGCAGTGTGCATAACAACACTGAGGAACGCACTTTCCCCAAAGCAAATTCTGTGGGGCACTATGATCAGGTGTTGAAAATTTTTACCAAATTACAGTTTTATTCAATTGCAGGGAGTGAGGAGGGAGCCCCTTATCTTAACTTTCTCTCTTGCTTTGTCTTCTGATACAGTTTTCCTAACGTGACATAGTCATTTATTGTAATAGTACTGATGAAAACCAGTCATGAGTCAGGTTGCAGAGGCACTAGGATTGTACAGATACAGCATAAAATCTTTCCCAAAGGGTTTGTTCATTAAGCAAGCATTTTTAAATTTTTCATCTTCTCTAATCGATTTGGGGCCATTTTCTGACATTTTGTCAAACATGTAGTTCTCTGAAGTTGTTTCCATTTAGTCATCTTTGAAATATTTATATTATAATTTCATCTGGAAACTCTATATGTAGAACAATTGAGCTTTAATACATATGTAACAGGATAACATCTCGGTGTAGTTTTAATAAGATAAGTATTTGCTCAGAACACAGACTGAAGCAGAGTCATGAATTGGCACAGCACTAATCCATTTGTAAAATTAAAATTATAAATGGCTGTTTGTGACATTCCCATAACACAAATGAAGATAGTTATCCTGCTAGGCTTGCATTAATTGGGGGGAGGGGGCAGGAGGACGTGTAATCTAGCAGCTGAATAAGGTTCACTTTGGTCCACAAAAAGGCACTCTTGTTAACAAATTTGTAAGTGTTCACAGTTTCCATTTTCATGTTTTCTGATCCCGATTCCATCTCTCTAAAATGATCAACACTTCATGTCAGGCAGGCTGAATCTGTCTGCAGTATGTACCCCATCCCCTCTGGTGAAACCTGCAGAGGACCTTTTTCACTCCCATTAAACACTACTGTTTTTTCTCTTACTGGCACATGAAAGTTGATGCTTCATTGATTATATGAAAGTCTGCCTCGTGGCTTAAAAAAAGTTTGTAAATAATAATTATTTCAAAATAATTTGCTATCTATATGCAGTTAATAAATGTAGTTGTCCTTTTTGTAAAGGTTATACTGTTCTGAATTGATTACTGTCATACAGAATGGAAACATTAATTTAAATACTTATTTTAATAACGGTTGCTGGAACCACTTCTATCTGTATTTCATTCTCACTGTTAAAACATCTTCGTTTTTTAATGAAATACTGTCTACACACTAATTTACCACAAAATATTCCTTATTTTTAGCAATTATTAAGACAAAGGAGTACATTTGTGACATTATTAAAGCATCATCAACCTACAAATTAGTTACCTTATCTGTTCTTTATCTGCATAATCCTCATACCCCGTCACCGTGTTTACAAATCCAAATGAATATTATGCAGCCCAGAACTAATTAAATTTGGATTAGCCTTCCAGACACATGTAGTTCTGATCAAAACAATCTGTATTCTCTCCTTTCTGATTAGGATGAAGCCTGACCCCTGGAGTATTCTGTTTGTCAGGGGATGTGCTGGAACATGAATATCAACAAGCAGGTTAATCTTTAGATTGTCACTTTCTCCCGTATATGCAGTATCCTGTGTTTTCTTGCTAGAAACCCTAAGGGATCTAGGTAATGTCAGAAAGCAAATCAGTATCGTGTGGGGCTCAGGTGAGATTGGTATCTGACTAGACATTTAAGCAATCCAGCATGATGTATAATGAAAATAATCTGCTGAAATGAATTTTCAAAAAGATCTGACATTCTGTTGTCTTTTTGAAGTGAAAGAGCTAACTTGAAGACATACTTGAAAGTAAAGCTGAGCTGCTATAAATGTTAACATAGGTAATGGGAAATTTAGATGATAAAAATTGGACAATTTTTTTTTGTTTTATGCATCCTCTGATAGTGCAGTGGTCTGTGACTTCTGTTCAATGTTCATGACACTATCAAAAGATTAATATAGAGAAAAATATCTTCCTCTTGCCTCTTTAAGTCAAGACAAGGCTTGAGAAAGGACACTTTAAGCCTCACAGTTAAAACCCTCAATTAATTAGAGTGTTTTGAAGTTCCATAATTTCTCTTTTGTTGTTAGTTATCTTTATCATAAACTTTTCCTTTAAAAAAAATAGTTCATGATAGACCATCTACTTAGCCATACTCTCTCTTAATTTAAAATAAAGCTTAAGCTCCGAATCTGGTAGTCTTCAGCATGCTTGTTCACCCTAAAGCAATTCAGTGGTCTGGCTGCAGGCGATAGTCTGCATATAAACAGAGCACAAGAGAGATATCACAAGAGTCTGGTGGACAGGAGCACTTAGATCAGGATTTTGCCTTGGCAAAGCACATTTACAAGGCATTTTACACGGTTCAAACTGTGCTTCCTTACTAGAAATGCACAGATCTACATGCCTGTAAGGGTAGCTCAGTAAGAGCAGCACTGGAAAGGAAAACACTTAGTGCTGGGTACCTGATGTCAATCTCTTCCTACTTCACAGAGCTACTTCAGGCTAGCTGAAGTTTGGTCCTGTGGCCTAATTGTCCTTTTGCAGTTGGATTGCGTTAGATGTGGTACTGAAACAGACCTTCTGGTTAACTTGATCCAATATGGATTCTGTTTGTGTGCTCTGAGTCAGCTGCAAAATGTGAATCAAAGTTCAAGAAGTGCACAAGACTGAGAAATTAGGGTTAAAAGTGTACTCCTAAGTCAACTAAAATACTAAGATAGATGGAGCCTATAAAGCTAGCAGTTTGCAAGACTAAATTTAATTAATCAGCTCTGCTGTGAGTAAAATAAATGAGAAGCGTTTCTACGATTTTTTTTTCTTTTTTTCCCCACCGTGCCTGGTCTCCTCATAAAGGGTGCCTTGTCTTATATGTGATTGGACATCATGTTATATATAACAAAACATAGGCTAACAACAGAAAACTTTTGGAATTCTATTTTAAGCGCTAAGCTGGTATCTGTTCTCCAGGCCTTAACCTCAGTGAACTGCACCCATTGACTTGTTTCATACTGTGTTAACCATAGGGGGGTAAATCCATGTTTGAATAAGATTTTCTACTGGTTGGTGGAGAGAAGGAAGTATCTTCCTCCTCTTTGGCTGAGGAAGACACTGGTATTTCTAAAGCCTTCACTGTTTCCTATCGGCAGGAGTATTCTGCAATATAATAAACTTCTGAGGCAATAATGAATGTCAAGAACTAAAAGCTCCTGTTGCTAGATTGAGTACATTGACTTCATTAATTTCTCGTATGGTTTCCAGTCTGATCTTCACTCAAAAAGGAGTACAGTGCCTTTCCTGTAAGGCTTTCTTTGTTCATGGCAATGAAAATAAGATTTTGCTTCTTGTGTGCAAACATCTAAGTGATATCTATTTGCTTGCTTTTATGATGTGTAATTTGAGAAAAACTGAGCCACACAGCAGCTCAAGGCTTGGGTTTTTTGATAGCACAGCTGCCCACTGGCACAACTTATACTCTGAGGTTGCATCAGGTAGCTGTGCTTGTCTTTGCTTATCCCATCACCTGGGCTTTCCAGGGAACCTAAACTAAAGTATAATTTTTCCCTTTCGAAGTAAAGGTGAAAGTTTAACAAATTTTCTGATAAAGGGAAGGCACATTACTTGTCTTCACTACAAAAATAACCTTTGTGTTTCATATTGAGATTGGATTTGTCTATCTCCAATTTCTGTCATTGTTCTTACTATATAACTTTGTGAGATTGAACCCCTGTGCCTTGCTATCGTTCCTCTTCTGTGTATTGGCAGCAACATACACCAAGTCACCTGTTTAGCCTTCTCTTCAATAAAGTCCGTGGATTAAGTTCCTTGAGCCTTACGCTATGAGGTTTATTTTCTAGGATCTCATTTTGATGTTCTTGTATACCCATATTGTTCTTAACCCGCAGCTCTCAACACTATATGTGGTGCTTTTCATAGAATTGTAGAATGGTTTGACTTGGAAGAAACCTTAAAGATCATCTAGTCCCAACCTCCCACTAGACCAGGCTACTCAAGGCCCATCCAACCTGGCTTTGAACACTTCCAGGGAAGGGGCATCCACAATTTCCCTGGGCAACCTGTTCCATTGTCTTACCACTCTCATTGTGAAGAATTTCTTCCTAATGTCTGATATAAATGTCTTCCCCCTTCCAATTTAAAGCCATTCTTCCTCATTCTGTCACTACACATCCTTGAAAGAAGTTCCCCCCAGCTTTTGTGTAGGTCCCTTTCAGGTACTGGAAGGTCGCTATAAGGTCTCCCTGGAGCCTCCTTTTCTCCAGGCTGGACAAGAAGGAAGGCTTTGGTCTTTTTTAAAGAACTGATACTGTGTGCAGAGGCAAGATGGTGTTGTCACTTCTCTGTGATTTTCTAGACATATAGATGTTGCATTAGGCATTCTTATCCAGTCTTCTTTTGCCAGTCCTTTAGAGTAGGGTCACAACTGCTATGGTTGAACATGATTTTTGGTGAAGAGGGTTACTTTGGAGATGTTTATTTACCAAAAATACCCCCAAACAACAACAGAAAAAAATCCCAAGCCAAACCTCACACTCAATACAATAATTTTAGGATGTGGTTTGTCACCAGAATGCAATAATGTTATTGGTTCATGCTTTACAAAGCAATTGAGGTAAAGGATGCAAAATACTAACCAAGAAACATGGTAATTTTCAGAAATACATAAATATAAAATTAAATAAATTAAAAAATAAAACTAACAGAGCATTATTAACCTGGATTGATTTTAAAATGTCATAACTTTCAATTGTCTGCTTTTTTCAACAGTAAAAACTGAGCAACTAGTCAAGAAGCTTCCTTCTGAAATAGGAGAGAAATCAATCAGGATGAGTAATATTTCAAAGCCTCTCTTTTGTCCACGTTTTGAAGGTGCCTGGGAAATCAATAGTATTTGAAAATAAAGACACTGTGCATGCACGCATTCAGCATATGTGATAATGAGTTTACTGCTAGCATAACGTCATCTTCCAACATAGGTGGTCTGCAAAGAACTTTCCTTGGAAAGCTGTTGTTCCAAAGAGAAACTCAATTACTTTTTATTTTCAGAAATGTTTGCAACAACAGGGTAGGATAGAATAAGTAGAGAATGGTTACTTCTGCATTTGAATGCAGATTAAATCTCGTTGGATTTTCTTTCCCATTTCCATTAAAACAGGTTCATTATCACTTGTCCATGCTCCTCTGGAGTACAGAGTTCATTCACTTTGACTTATGGTCATTCAATGGATCACAGCTACTGGCATGAGCTTCCTACCAGATCACAGAGGCAGTCAGTGTCAGTGATTAAATGTCTTTTCCCCATTCTATGCCCTGGTTACCAAGCTTCTAGATCAATGTCAGGTTTTATACCATTTTCCTAGTTACATAGAATTCGCTATGACAAGGCAGCTTTATTTACATATCATTGAAAACACTATTGAGCTGCTTCTTTTGTGCTTCTTTTTAATGAGGTATTCTCCAAGGTTAGAGACTGATTAAGCTGGTGTTACAGGTAACTTTGATTGGAGATACATAATTACATGTGTCAAGTGAGACACTGCAGATATTTCTCTCTATGCTACAGTCAAGCTTAGCTTTTGCTAAATACACAAAAGCATCTGGTAGCTGATATGCTTTGCAATTCTAAAAAAAATCATATACCTTTTCTGCAAGTAAAGTTACAGTAGCTGCAGCATGCTCTTTGTAAATATGTGGAAAATTGTATCTATTTGTATGCTACCGAAAATTAAGCAACAGACATGCCTAAATACCTTAGGGGGGTGGGGGGTGGAAATTGGCTCTGAGGCCCAGATGTTGCAAAAATAAATCTAAATTTATCTTCATTTTGCTTATTTCTTATTTGGCCTGTGCTGTTGCCTGATTTATCATCGAATGGAGTGGTTTAAAGAATTTTTTGTAGCAGTCATATGTATTGCCCTCCCACACCCTCCTAAAGTGAAATGGCTGAAATACTTTTAATTACTAGTAATTTATGACATTTGATAAAAAAGCAAGATTTGCAGATATTAGAATTGATATGACTATATTTGGATTTTTCAGTTTTCAGGCTTTGTTGTCTTTCAGAACGACTTGCTTCAGAACAACAGGTACTTTACCTTGTGATTATCAATTCCTCATTAAAAAAACCTGTGAAATATATCTTTCATCCTACTGAATTGACTGTCTCAATACAGCTACCCATTTGAAGCTTTACTTCAGGCAGCAAACTAACAAAGTGTGGAAGGAATTAATGACAGGAATTAACGTTGCTACTGTAAACTAGCAAATATGTACAGAGGATAGAAATGGAAGGGAAAAATAAGCAGAAATTTATGCTGTCACAACTCCTCTTTTAGTTTGAAAAAACAACCTTTAGAAAAAATTAGTTACATTGTTAAGCAGTGCAACTTATAGTAGCTAAAACTCAGAAGTCTCAACTCATCTTTGTATTTTGTCTTTAGAAGGGAGTGTCATATGATGTTGCAAGATATGAAACACTGATGAATGGGATTGAATTCTAGGTCTGAATTATTATGAAGCTGTAAATCTATGCTGTTCCACTGACCTTGCCGTAACATCAGTTTATGGCAGCTGAGAATTTGGCCCTTTGTCGAAGTTATATAATCTTTCTCTAGAGAAACACCAGCATTATTCTGTGTAAGAGACTGAAGAAAAATATGAAAACTAGATGTACAATAGAAAAGTCACATTCACGCTGTTTATTTTACATATGACAGAATACATATATAACTAACCTTTTGATGAAAGCTAATAGCAGAATTTATCCCAGTGGTTTATAATTTTTATGGGAATGCGCATAACTCTCAGTCAAATACCATTTGAGTCAGGGGGACCTGAATTGGTGGTGATGGACATTGCCTAGCTTAAAGGCCTCTACCCCAATCGGCAATTCACTTCTGAAAGTAGCACTTTCTGAATATATAAAAAGCTTGTATAACCCCAAACATGTTATGGAACCTGAGTAGTCATAGATTAATCATAATTAAGGACTCAACTCATCCCTACTATAATTAGGCTGTGTACAACAAGAATTTAGTTTTGATAGGATCACAAATACTATTTTTTCCTTAAGAACAAGAGCTTATTTTCTGATCTCCAGATGTCTGAAGACATGGAGAGAGTAAACCGTAGCATCAAGAATTGATACAGCACAGTAAAAGACAACTCTTTTCTTGATATGATTCCTTGATATTGTAGTTTAGGGCACCTGCTCTCCCCTATGCATTGAAAGCTAGATAACAGCTTATTTTACTAGAAATTATCTGAAGTCAGAAGTCTGCTTACTTAGATTGAATCAAGACATTAAACAGAATTGTTGTTCTTTGGATGCAGCCTCAAAATAAATGAGGGTCACATGATGGGGTGGATGAGCACCACTCTCTCTTCAGGCTACCCCTAGAGCTTGTGTACCTCTGTCCTCACAACAATCCACCACGATGTAGCAAAAATGTGTCATGAAATACAGTACAATCTCCTGTCCATAAGGAAACTGAAACATTTGTCCCGGGTGTATTACTGTGATCAAGGAACAGGAAACAAGACTAGCACGTCCTGAAAAGCAGGGAGGGGGATGGTCCAGATGTTTAACTCCTCTATTCTCCTTCCCCTTCTGTATGTGATACAACAGAGGACAGAAGGAATAGTATTTTCTTGTAGTCATTTAGTCTGTTATACAACGGCTATTAAGTGTATCAGCCATTCTGTCTTTGCTAGGCGGGGCAGTTTCACTGCAGGCAGTATGCAGAGGAAGATGATAAACCAAGAGGAATCACAATGATGAAGACTATCCAAAGTAGAACTAGAAGGTTGTTTGAGAAAGGGCTTATTTCGTATTCTTGCAAAAAAATATAAACTTCAATAACACCTTTTATTATAGGGAGCTCAACTAGCCACTCTCCATGAGAAAGACAGCTCTTTTTAAACAGTCCCATTAGAATACAGCCTGTTCTTATGGTCTAGCAAGAGAAGGGCGAAAAGACAACATTGAAACATCCCAGTCAGGGGATGGTTATACTAGACAGATACTGACTTTTTTTTTTATTTTGCAATCATAATAAAATGTGCTGGGATTGCAGAATGATTACAGCTGCTGCTGTAACATGAACAACTTTGGTAAGTGTTTGTTTGAAGCAGTTCATTGCTACACCAGAGGAGGTTCCTCCTCCCCTGTGATGCTGCATTGCTATCATAATGTTCTGTAAAGAACATTTTTCTCCCCTTCTTCTAAGCTGCACAAGGACATTAGCATGAAAACGAGGACTTTGTTTCTTAAGTGTTCATCTATTCCTCTAGCTTATCCTCCCACCTGAAGTCCTCATCTGTGGCATCAATGAGTTGCAGTGGAAATTGGTTTGATGAGGCTCTTTAAGTGCACTTACGTATTATATGCAATAATCTCTCTAATTATAGACCTCCCCTTATTATTATTATAACATCTTTTAACACTTCTGAAGTTCCCTCAGTCTCATAATTCAGCTTCTTTGACCAGAAGACAAAGAAATCCACCAGCTGCAGACTTAAAATCATGATGCTCTTGGTTGTAATCTCTCTTTAATCATTAAAATATAAATTAGCTCTTGTACTCATTACTTCCCAAGCAGCTTTCTCATCTGGGTTTTCTCATCCTCTAGTCACAACTGCCACCTGCTTCTTCTGGTGGTCTGCCTTGCTCCAGGGAGGAGATTCCCTCCCAGTGCTTGTCAAGAGCAAGAGTGCAGGGCCTTAACAGCAAGAAATCATAGTAGAAGAGTAGGTGGGAGCAAGTATAAATGACTAAGTCAAAAAGTGAGGACATATCTGTCAAAAGACATGCTTCTACTACATCAGTTTTTAGCAGAGTTACCCTAAAGGTAAGAAATAAGCAAACCCTCTTTGTATCATTGCTAAAGTTTCTAGCCTAAATGGGAT
The DNA here is from genome assembly GCF_017976375.1 of Cuculus canorus. NCBI lineage: Eukaryota > Metazoa > Chordata > Aves > Cuculiformes > Cuculidae > Cuculus > Cuculus canorus. The sequence goes on along the minus strand of NC_071401.1, from coordinate 113,019,811 downwards.
GCATGGCACACACCATCCAAGCACTATATTTCCTTGCAGGAGGACAGTAATATACCTCTGACCATCCCTGGAGAGGAGAACATTTTGCCTTTGAGTCAAAATCTTTTGTACATTGCTGCAGCTATTTTCGGTTATCACACGTCAATGGCTTAGATGATGGACATATGTCCAGACAAATGGACATATATTTCTTTAATGGCCATTATGATTTTCTTTTTTACATATGTTATTTCTAAGTGAAAGTTCATTTAGTTCTAACATAGTAAAATGCATAAATAAACATCGTTTGTCCACAGCCATCTATTCATACTGCTTCATCTTCACCCCAGCAAAGAACAGCTTTGGAGGAAAGGGTATATCTCTCTTAATGGAATGGAACATTTCAAACATCAGGATTTGGTCCATGGCTCTTAAGGCTCACAGCTCTATAAACTAAAGCCTACTAAGTCCATGTGACTAATGCTGTTTATTGACTCAGCACCTCTGAATGCATAGTTATACCATATAGGAAATCTTGAGAACAACAGCTAGTGGTCATACAAAGCTGCAACTGATGCTTATATAGTCCCATTGATTCCTGTAGCTCCAAGTGCTTAAAATTAAGCATTTGCTAACATACCACTGCTAGTCCAGAATTTAAAATTTTACTCTTGACAATCTTGGCAACGGGAGAAAATAAATATGCTCGTGGTTAACTATGTGAAGGAGAGAGGAAAAGTCAGGGACTTGGGGCAGGTGATGCCTCTCAAAATGAAGAGGAATGTGTGGAAGATCTTTAGCACCACATATACAGATCTAGCTAAAGATAATGCTTTACTGAGCAGTAAGAAAGGTTGAACCAGTAGAAAAATAATGCAGCATATTTGACTTAATTTTTTCCCTTATGGAGGTTATAAAATATGTGGAAAGGGCAGATCTTGATTAAGAAACGCTCAACTTATTAGGTAAAAGCTTAGAAAATTGCTGCTTTTTCTTATGCTTATTATCTGAGCTCCTTTCCACATTTCCAAAATGTACAAGACAAAATATAAAGGTTAAATCAGTGGAAGATATTCTGTGCCTGTATTGTGTGTATTCATCATTTTTTCCACAAACTTTGAACATGATACACTTTGGTTCATAGCCAGGTCTTAAAACAAAGCTTTTATTATTATTACTATTTATTAAAAAAAAAAAATCCAAACAACAAACTGCAAAGGACAAAAAATATCTGTCTTCTATGATGCTGCTCAGGCTACATGAATTAGGCATGTGAAGCTGTGGCTCCACTGAAAACAGATTTTTGCTCAAATAAATGCCGAGGGAGCAATTTTGCACTCTGCCAGAATAAGTTATAACATCTCTAAAAATACTTTTTCTAATTTTGCGAATACTAAGAAAATCTTGGGTTTTTTTACCATGAAGAAAATCCGGTTATACATAACTTACATATTCTTAAAAGGATATCCAGAACACTCTCTTTTTTTCAATAACTATGAAATAGGAAAGGAACAACAGAATGAACCAACAGGAGATGTGCTTGGGTATTTGAGCATAACCCCAGTAAGGAAGAATCACTGTGGTTTATTGGATTTTGAATACTGCAAAGCCAAGCACGTAATATTTTGTGTTCCCTTTGAAGTCATGCCTCTGATACAAGAGATCACACAAAGTGGCCCAGGTCCTTGTGCCATGGTGGCAAAGTAGTTAAACCTTTTGCCAAAGATAAGGGAAAAGTTCAAGGAGTGGGAGGAAGCAGAACACACCTGGGCAAAGACGTGGTGTAGCTCTAGCACTGCATTTATCAAAAGCTTATTTCTGACCCCCCCAATACCTAAGCCTGGCTCTACTTGCTGCCTTTGTGGCTTTGTAGAGCCACCAGATGATGTGGCAAGGCATAGTGTACTACGCTTAGTAGGTGTCCTTTTCCTCTTGTACAACAATGAGCTGCCCCAAATTGAAGATATTTTGTCATCGATGCATCAGTTGTATTATCGAGCATTTTCTCCTTTTCCTTGGTCCTGAAGCATGGAATCAGGTTGTTGGGAAGTGCCCTTTGTGCAGGTGGAAAGTCTGGCTATCAATGATAATGCTACTTTCAGGGAGAAGACATGTGAGAAGATGTGAAGTGAAAGAGGAGACTAGTGGTCTGGGGCAGCCACAGAGGAAGCATGTGTTTGGGAGGGTGGATCATTATGAAAAAGGGGAAAACTAATCTATTATATAAATGTTAGGACTGTTGAGCTATGTGAAGGTATAATTTGTATTGGTAATCAGTCTTGGACAAATAATATGAGGCACAAGTGTTTTTGTGGTTATTAAGCTTCACTTCAGAATTCCTCATCTGACCTTAAGTGTCTACAGGATGGGTTTTAAGATTAAATAGATGGAAAAAAATGCATCACCTTGTGTAGATGCAAGGATATTTCTTATTTTGATCACTTTGATCACTTTGCTTTTCTCCTGTTCCTGTTCTCCAGCTGAAGTGTACCTTTCACAGAGCTGCAGTGTAAGCAGGATTGTGGTTTCTAATGAAAAAATCTCCAGCTCCTAACTTGTCAAGGCTGTGCCTGGAGTGGACAGAATTGCACAATGCAATGTGTTTAATTCCAGAATAGAAGCAGTAATTCTAATACTAGTAATGAAATAATACTAGTAATGAAATAATACTAGTAATGAAACCTAGTAAAATTTCAATATTAAAATTTAGATTGTTGAGGGAGTTTTCTTCCTACTTTATATACAGTTTATTCTTTTCTCTATTTTTTTCTCACTGGGTAACCTTTGACTTTCCCCTTAGTATAATTTGGTTTTAATATAACAGTATTAATAAAAATTGGCTAGCAGAATGGATGTGGAAAAGAAGAAAGAGTTTAGAGGAAGAAAGGAATGGAAGAAATGGAAAGGAAAGGAATGGAAAGGAAAGGAAGAAAAGTATGGAATATGCAAAGACACTACTTTTTAAAACATAAGTGAAACCATACATGGAAGTACTGTTCCGCATTTTTCAGTAAGGTGGGGATCTTCTGTTTCTTTCATTGGACCATGTAAGTAGTCAGAGCTTCTAACTTGTTATTGTCACCAATGTACAGCAGGAGCTGGCCCAGGTCTCTGTTTCAACAGATTGGATAACTGCAGCAAAGTGGGACTGTTTGGAAGAGGAAAAAGCCCTCTGCAGTAGAAGATGGTGCAAGAGCATTTTCCTTTTGAAGCAGATTAAAAATAAATAGATACCTGTAATGATTGTGCCTTCACTTCTATCTGTTATAAAAGGTTCTTTTGGGCTTTTAGACTGACTATTCCTACGACAGTCACTCCTTTCTATACTTTTCATTTTTTGCTAGGATTTCTTATCACTCGATTTTGTTACTTAGCATAAGAGGAATTTTCTCAACTTTACTTTCCCACACATCCCTCTGAAATACAAGGGTGGCATAAATATACCTTTATAAACGGACATTAGGGTTGTTTTTGAGTATGGCATTGAGAAAAGATGCCTAATTATTTGATTCAGTGTGTGAAGCTTTCATTTGTCTCTGGAACAGGTACAGCAGGACTAGTAATGGGAGAAAATTTCAAACTCGTGTTAAGCAGTAGTTCCCAGAATCACAACAATGTGAAAGCAGGAAAGGACCTCTGGAGATGCTTAAGCTCTACCTTCTACTCAAAGCAGGGTCAGCTGGAGCAGGTCATTCAGGGTGATACTTAGTCAGGTGTTAAGCATTTCTAAGGATGGAGATTTCACAGCCTTTCTGGGCAGCCTGTGACAGTGTCTAGTCACTCTCTTTCTAAAAAACAAACAAAAAAAAATCAAACAAACAACAGAAAACAACACCCCCAAAACCCAACCAAACAAAACAGACCTACAGGCTTTTCTTACACTTAAGTAATTTCTTGTATTTCAACTTGTGCCCATTGCCTCTTGAAGTTTCACCGTCCACAACTGAAAAGGGCCCATCTCCATTTTATTTGCACCCTCCTGTCAGACATTTATACACACTGATAACCCCCCTGAGTCTTTTCAGAGCTTAATGGCCCCAGCTGTGTCAGCCTCTCCTTGTATGTCAGATGTTCCAGTTTCCTAATTATCTTCACAGCCCTTTGCTGGACTCACTCCAGTAAGTCCATTTCACTTCCACTTTCCAGTATACTTAGCCATCATCCCCTGCAATTGAAATTTTGGGACTAAAACTGAAAGTAAGGCTGCTGTTATCAGCCCCAGTGTCATTCCTATTACATATCACCCCACCCCCCCCACGGGAGTTAGTCCCATATGGCTGACCAATATATTGGCATTAGGACAAGAAATATTCTTCTGCAAGTACAGCACACCTGCTTAGTCCTACCCGGCGGATGGTTTTGCTCCCTTTATTAAGGCATTGCAGGTATTGTTCCACACAGTAGGATGTTGGAATACTTCCCAGTAACATCTAAAAATATTGAATTGCAAAGGCAGTAGTTGTGCCTTTCTTAATAACAAGTGGAAATGGATTTGACCATTGCCAAGGATTTAATTGACATTTGATCAGGTGTTAGGTGGGTATAAAGTTCTATGTTCCAGGCATCTTTTGTGTTGCTGTTTCAAATAAGTACTCTCAAACAATACAAAACAAAACAAGAAAACCCTAAAACAAACAAAAAAAAACACCAAAAAGTCAAGTTGAAGAGGAAATGCAGTGAACTTGTATACAAGCTCATATTTTAGTAAAAAATATTTTTACTTTACACTTTCTTATTCTTTCATTTTAGAAACGTTACCTTTTCTTTGTCATTTAAATAGTTTATTTGTCTGGATATGTCAAGTAAGAAGGATGCTTGATGCTGCCAGGTGAGATATTTTGACAGCTGCTTGCATAAACTATACTATTCTTATTCTGCATATATTGAGAATAAATTTGGTGTCACTGAGTTTCTTGCTCTTCGTGTTTAACAAGACCGACATAATGCAACTGGGAAAATCTTCATAAAATGGTAAATAAATTACTCCTGAAGCTTGACTTTAGTGGTTTCCAGTGTACTATTAAATTGCTAGTTACAAGGGATGTTTAATAACTTCATTAATAGTGAGCTCTGAATAGTGAACATTTGATTCTGTGTTCAGTCCGTATTAAAATGAGGATGTAACAGAGCAAATGAAGCCTTAACTGCAGGTGGGTGGATATACATGTCTGAATACAACATTGACTCCTACATATAAACAGAGGTTCCTATCTTACTCAAAGTATTAAAAAGCTCCCTCTTGGTTCTAAATGGTTTTGACAAGCGTTCATAACCCTGTTCTCTTCCACAGAAATATGAAGGGGGCAATTTTAAAGAACAGAGAACCAATCTTTTAAACTCTGATGGAAATATCAATTGAGTGTGCTTGTTATTTGTGAATACGTGATTTATTCCTACAGGATGACCCCACACATATAGGCATTGGTAAGATGGAGGGAATTTCTAAAGCATTTCCCTTTTATTTAACAAGAAATTCATTTACCACTCTGCACTTCTTCCAGCTGTCTATAGCACGGTGATTTATGAGAAAGAATTGTTAAGAGTTTGATTTAGAGCAAAGCTAGAGACTGAAGTACATTCACTTTATGACAGATATTTCCTGTTATCTTTGAGGTGATCTCTGCAATAACACATTTTCATTCCCTCCCGTATCTGTTAGAAACTCAACAGCTCTCAAGCAAAGTCCCAGGCTATGACTCCCTTTCATGTTTTGCCTTCCAGGCCATGCAGGAGGGAAAATTAGCTGCAAGAGGGAGCAGGTGGTGCAGGACCCAGCAGCAAATGAGCTATAAACCTGGGGAGAACAATGTAGGTAGAACCAATTAATTTTATATTGAAGTACTCTATTCCTTCCACTAATCACAGCTGCTCAGGTCTCACTGTGAAGAGGAAAGGAAGGATGATAGGCAAATATTTGTAATACAATGAAAAAAAAAAATACACCTAGTTTACAATTCACAGGTCCTACGGTAAAACTTAAAGCTATTAAAATTCCGTCTTTAGGGGAACTTTAAATAGTCCTCCTTAAAAAATATATGTTAATAGAGGGCTTCGGGACTGGCTCTGGATGTTTGTCACCCTAATGCTACATAAACTCACGTCCTATTTTTTTTTTTCTTTTTCAAGCCTTAGCTTTGTGACTGAATTATGATAAAATAAAAATTCTCACTATTTATTTCATTAAGTTTTATGTAGATCATACGTACGGTTATAATAGTTGCAAAAACAGAGATGGGAAAAGGTAGACTATAGATCATAATTTTCTCCTTTACATCAATTAAATAAGGACCAGTTCTGCTATACTTGCTTTATTATGGCAGCAGAGAGCTGAAGTTTTTCTTCACATAAAGGACTGACAGAAACCCTATCTACCTGTATGACTGTAACACCTATGAAGGCTACTTCTGGATTACAATCATACAGTCAGTGCTGTGTCCTCACCAGTGCTTACATCAGTTGTCTGAAGTGGGGCTGGAAACAAAGGACACACTTTGAAAGGAATCCCCTTGCAGCAGTAAAAAATTCACCTTGTAATGAATAAGCAGTGGTGAAATGTATACTGCTTGGAGTACCTAGACCAAGTCTGCGTCCCGTGAGAAAACAGGGGAAGGAGAACAACTTCTAATTCAATCACAAGTTTATGGACTGAGAACAGAAACTGCCGTATGGAATGGCATGCCTTGTATTCAGAAGGGGTGCGATTACAGAGAGATCATTTTCAGTCCTTTAGGCTTTTAAAAATCAGTGAATTTGGAGACTCTCTATAACGAGGGACCATTTCACCCAAGAGTGAGTGAGAGAGGAATGAGATCATTCAGAGTCATGGGGCTTACAAATAGGCCATGAGATGAAATTCCAAATTATTATGGAAAATAAGTACATGTTTGCAATGACTGTTTTTATGTGGAAATCCTTTGCCTTAGTTTGAATGTTTCTCTTGGAAATGTTTGACCCCCAGGGGCGGTCTTCAAGAAATAATTTTGGAAGAAATATACACATTTGGCCTGCTAAAGCTTGTTGAGTCAGATGTTTGGATTCGTCACTCCCCGTTCTTATATAAAGTCTCAACTCAGCTGCTCAGGAGGGGTTGCTAGCCAGACCAAGGAGACTGGTTATTCTGAGCTATGTTTCCTGTCTTGTCTGTTCTGCAGGAGATCTGATGCTTTGCCCTGTGTTGTAGCTGTTGTGTTCAATATTGTAATCTGCTGTGGGTAAGTACAGGAGGCTTGAACTGTCTAGTGGCTGTTTGTTGAAAGAGTTTCAACCCAAGTGGCAGTGGAAAGAAAAATGGATAATATCTCCAGAGTCCCACAAGGGAGAAGATACTGAAGTTTAATGACTAAATACTCAATGACTTTGTGGACCAAGCACAACATGGAAAAAAATGAAATTAATAATTTTAAGCTTCATTGGGAAGTAAAGCTGCCAAAAAAGTTGATCTTTCTTTTTTATTATTTTATTTTTTACAGTAGGGTTTTCCACCCAATACAGGATACCAGTTATAGCCCAACAATTACCCACTTGTTACCAAACAAGAAGCAACAATATGACAATTCAGAAAACCTTGAAATTATTAAATATGGATCAAAATTGAGTCTTAATCCATTTTGTATATTATATCAATTTTTTCATTTTGCATTTGACTTTCTTGTACTCTTGCTGTATCTAACTTGCCTTCAGTAGGGTATTGTCCAATTAAAAAGGCTTATGTGATAGAATTTATCTACAGATTTATGTTTGTTCTGAAAGAGAATTATATTCATCTAGCCCAGCCTAACTGGAAAATAACTGATGTAGCTTCCATAAGTGACTCCAGAATTGGACAATGGAGTATTTTAAAATAATAAATGAGGTTTAAACGTTAGATTATTTGATGTCTTGGAAAATACTGATACTTATTTTCTTGTCTTCTACTATCTGAGTCTTTTGGACTGCATTTAACCTTGTCTCTGAGGACAAAGTTTAAAACATACTATTTTCAAAAAGCTTTATTTTTATCTTTACACTCCAGA